>NC_141167.1:30000000-34800000 GCF_055505025.1 Bos grunniens | reverse complement strand
GATTGGGACTTTGGGATTAGCAGATGCAAACTACTATACAGAAGATGGATAAACAACCAGGTCCAACTGCACAGCACTGGAAAGTATATTCAATATCCTGTGATAAACCATGATGGAAAAAAATGAACAAATATATTTATCTGTATAGCAGAACTGAACCTCTTTGCTGGAGAGCAGAAATTAACACAGTAAATGAACTGTACTTCAATTTTAAAATTAAAAAGAAAGCATAAAAAAAAAAACAAAAACAGTTCCTGATGCATTTTTAAATACTGCAAAGATCTTAGTCTCTCCCTTTGGAAGAATATCAAAAGAAACTAAGCTCCAAAGAAGGGCCATGGAAATCAAGGAAGGAAAAGTACTGGGGAAGAGAAAGGCAATACACAAACTGGTTAATCCAGACTCACTCTAATCCTGGTTAGACCCTAAATTTCCTTCACCTTGAAGAGCTTCAGTTTCCCCCTTCTATAAAAGAAAACTGCTACCACCTCTTTTGCAAAGCCGTGAGGGTTGGTGGAGGTAATGAAGTATGTCCCATGCGGCCATGGATCTGCTGGGAGATAAATACACACAAGTTGGAGCTACAGGAAGCTAGTGGAGGTGATGGAATTCCAGTTGAGCTATTTCAAATCCTAAAAGATGATGCTGTAAAAGTGTTGCACTCAATATGCCAGCAAATTTGGAAAACTCAGCAGTGGCCACAGGACTGGAAAAAGTCAGTTTTCATTCCAATCCCAAAGAAAGGCAATTTCAAAGAATGTTCAAACTAAGGCACAATCGCACTCATCTCATATACTAGCAAAGAATGCTCAAAATTCTCCAAGCAAGGCTTCAACAGTATGCAAACTGAGAACTTCCAGATGTTCAAGCTGGATTTAGAAAAGGCACAGGAATCAGAGATCAAATTGCCAATATGCACTGGATCACAGAAAAAGCAAGAGAATTCCAGAAAAACATCTACTTCTGCTTCATTGACTAGGCCAAAGCCTTTGACTGTGTGGATCACAACAAACTGGAAAATTCTTTAAGAGATGGGAATCTCCGCCTTCTGAGAAATCTATACACAGGTCAAGAAGCAACAGTTAGAACCAGACATGGAACAACAGACTGCTTCCAAATTGGGAAAGGAGTATGTCAAGGCTGTATACTGTCACCCTGCTTATTTAACTTCTATGCAGAGTACATCATGCAAAATGCCAGGCTGCATAAAGCAAAAGCTGGAATCAAGATTGCCAGGATAAATATCAATAGCCTCAGATATGCAGGTGACACCACCTTTATGGCAGAAAGCAAAGAGGAACTAAAGAGCCTCTTGATGAAAGTGAATGAGGATGGTGAAAAGCTGTCTTAAAACTCAACAATCAAAAAACTAAGATCATGGCATCTGGTCCCATCACTTCATGACAAATAGAAGGGGAAACAATGGAAACAGTGAGAGACTTTATTTTCTTGGGCTCCAAAATCACTGCAGATGGTGACTGCAGCCATGAGATTAAAAGACGCCTGCTCCTTGGAAGAAAAGCTATGATCAACCTAGACAGCATATTAAAAAGCAGAGACATCCCTTTCCCGACAAAGGTCCATCTAGTCAAAGCTATGGTTTTTCCAGTAGTCATGCATGGATGTGAGAGTTGGACAATAAAGAAAGTTGAGCACCAAAGAATTGATGCTTTTGAACTATGGTGTTAAGAGAAGACTCTTGAGAGTCCCTTGGACTGCAAGGATATCAAACCAGTCAATTCTAATGGAAATCAATCCTGAATATTCATTGGAAGGACTGATGCTGAAGTTCTAACACTTTAGCCACCTGATGTGAAGAACTGACTCACTGGAAAAGACCCTGATGGTGGGAAAGATTGACAGCAGGAGGAGAAGGGGACAACAGAGGATGAGATGGCTGGATGTCATCACCGACTCAATGGACATGAGTTTGAACAAGCTCTGGGAGATGGTGAAGGACAGGGAAGCCTGGCGTGCTGCAGTCCGTGGGGTCACAGAGTCAGAAACAACTGAGCAACTAAACTGAACTGGAGCTACAGGAAGCTATATGGGGATTCCCCCAGCCTGTTTCGGCCTCTTGCTCCCTTTCTCAAGAGCCTGAACTATCATTTAGCATTCAAGGCTCAGGGTCTGGAAGTAGTTATCCCTTCAATCCTTCTCTGTCTAAACCATCCACAGCCCTGGCTCCGGGACCCTCACAGAGGAAATAAAAGTCCCCCCAAGGCCAAGAGAAGTATCACAGTACTTTCTAAAACCCACACCCCTACTCCCAAGCCACACCACAACTTCTGTCTGTGCTTTTTTGAATTCTAAAACCTGTATTTAATCTTCCTAAGCAACCCAGAAAAAAAAGTCCTAATTCAGTATGTGTGTTAAGATTTTAGACACTTCCTAAAGGATGGACTTAAATGTCATACTCTTGACTTTGGAGGAAAATCTGAAGACAAAAGAGGGATTAGGAACTGTGGGATGGGGAGAATGGAGATTTAAAAACAAAATTAGGTTAAGGTTACAAGGATAAAAGTTAAATAAGAAAACAAAAGCCTGGTTAAGGCTGCTGTGGTTAAAGTTACAAATAAAGTCAAACACTTCATAGATCTTTAGTTCGTGAACCCAAGAGAGCTCTGGGGTGGCTCTCATGAGCTTGAACAACAAGCTAATTTTCAAGCAGGAATCAAAGGGGTTGAGCCCCAGGACAAATAGGTTGAAAGCCCAAGCATAAGCCTGGGCTCAGAGAGTTAAAAGGAATGCAGACTGCCCCAAAACACACCAGTCGTTTGTTTTTTCTGCCACCTTTCCAACGGTCATGTCTGGAGTGTGGATAAACAGTTCTGAGGGAAAAAAATTCTGTGAAGTACAGACTTTAAGAAAATAAAACCCTAGAAGAATGTTTCTTAAAGAGCTATATGTGTGCCTGCATATATATATACAAACATAGTGAAAGAGAAAGAGAAAAAAGAATAAATATACACATATAAATATATACGCAAGTACGTGCATATGCCAAAATTAACCAAACTTCTGCATGTTTTTCAGGTGTGAATAACAAAGGCTGTAACCAGTCTTTAAGAAGTTGTAGGTATTTTTAATAACAAAACCAAAGTGTTGTTTTACAAAGGTATTCCAGAAATAGTGAAGGGTGTCTGAGCAACATTTCGGGTTTATTTAATAAGATTAAACTGTGTGCTTTTAGTTATTATTAATAGCATATTTTATTCTAGGTTGTTAGAAATGTGTTTGGAAAGTCCCAGATAGAGGACTAAGAAAATGAGACGAGAAAGCTGCCTTTTATGGCTGCCCCACTGGGGGCCAGGAATTGTGCTCAGTACTGTTCCCATTCTGTCCTATTTCAACTACATGACCACCTTAAACGGTAAACATGACCACTCAAACTACACAGTTGCAAGTGGCAGAGCCATTCTTGCCCCAGAATCTAAGGCTTTTTCCATCATTATTCCGCATTTCTTCTCCATGAAATACTCAAAGCCCGTAGCAATCTTTCCAAGTATTGCTACAGGCAGAGTAATGTACCATATTCCTGGGACAGGAAAATAGCACAGGCAGGAATGGCAGGTAAAAAGGCAACTTCTCTGTGATATCTACTTCAGCAAAAATGAGACAAGAAACCTTTTGGTCCAAGAGGTAAAGCAAACAGATGAACAACTTACACATGGTAGTTGATAAATATTTAATGTCACTTGGTACAGTGGTTCTTCAAAAATGTCTTTCAGCTCTGAAGGCCCTTCCATAAATCCACATTTCAGCAGTGTGGCCAAGACTCAGAAAAAATACATTTTGAATACGGACTGTGCCAACGTAAAAGGTTGAAAATGGAATATAAGACCCACAGGGGACCTCACACTCTAGGGAGACAGGGTCCTAATGTGAAAAAGGAAATAAAAAGAGGCCAGAAACATATATATATATATTCTAGGGAGATACACACACACACACACACATATATACACATATACAAATTCTAGAAAAATACATACATCTATATATATATTCTTGGAGAAGGAAATGGCAACCCACTCCAGTATTCTTGCCTGGAGAATTCCATGGACAGAGGGGTCCACAGGGTCGCAAAGAGTCGAACGTAACTGAGCGACTACCACACACACATATATATATATTCTAGGGAATGAGGCCCTGTTAGAACTCTGTCAGAATAATTAGAACGGATTTTTTTTCCTTCCCTCAGTGGATGATCTAGTCAGGTTAAGGGGCATCATATTCCAGACAAACACGCTCAGGTCACAAGGCACTGACTACTCTCCAACCGCCGACGGCATCTCAGCTGCTTAACTTGTGCATGCGGAGTCCAGCACCACATCCTCAGCACACACGGCCCTCAGGCTGAGGACTCTCTCCACCCCTCACTCCTGTCTCAGTCTCTCTCATACGGTGTTGGGCCCTTGCTACTAGTCTCTCTCTCTCTTTTTTTTTGGTCTTGTTTTGGTGTTTGAATCTGATGCTTTACCCAGGGGACAGGGAAGATTAGGGACAGCAGGAAGCCGCTCCCACTCGTGGGCCGAAAGGACAAAAGGAGGAGGTGTGGTTGCTGGGGTCACTCAGCAGAAGATGGAGCCTGCCCTGTGGGTGGGAGAGCCACAAAGGGGATGTGGCCACTGCCAGCAACGCTGTCCAAGGCAGAGAGTGAAGGACAATATATTCTGGCTTCCCTTTCTCCTATCCTCCCATCTCCCACTGGTGTCAAACTGTCAGAGGGCAGGGGTCAACCATCTGGAATGCAGAAGAGAGCAGGATAGGACAACAAATAGATCTGGGCCAAAGGCCAACACCACTGATGAGTTAAGGTATGTCACAGACCACTGATGAGTTAAGATATGTCAAAGAACAGTGTGTCGTGTGATACTACAGTTCCTAAACATATGCACATACAATTTAAGCAAATATACACATACTGCACACAACAGAGATTGAGGCATTGTGAGACACAAGAGAAAACAAGAAGAGTAGAAAGATACACTGTTGATTCTCATTATCCACCAAGGTTTAGGTTCTACGAAGTCTCCACAAACATGGCTCCATCGTTCCTAGGGGAAACACAGGGTTAGGTTCCTGCAAGCCTCTGGTTCTGTTTTCACCAACTTATGAATACATAACCTTGTTTTTTGTGCTTCTGTTTAAAAGCACACCATTTAATATATGCTGTTGATTCATTAACAGTGAATGTAACAGCCAATAGCACTTAACTCATGTCTGAACAAAGTTTATCTAACATAGTTTCTCTATAAGTCACAGCAGAGCCTTCTTATACTTAGGAATACAGACAATACCAAGCCTGGGGGTCATTTAAACACTAAGACCACCAGTAAAAAGCACAAAAATAAGAAAAATAGGGTACTAATAGACCACAAAAGGACACATATAGAGTGACAACAGAAACAAGAAGGCAGAGTGTCACCTAGCACAAACTCTGCTGGGAATACACACACAAATCAGAAAATTTTTGCTGCTCCATGCTTATCTGATAATGACCACAGAAACACCACCAATATTAATTTGGGAGTTACAAATAAATTTGAGTAGATGAATTTTAAAATACAGAATTTGCAAACAATTAGAACAAAGCATATATCAAGATATTTAAAGAAAAAGAAGTTGTCTCTAGATGGTAGGAGATGAAATGTTTTTTATTTCATTATACATTTTTACTGCTACTGCTGCTACTGCTAAGTCACTTCAGTCGTGTCCGACTCTGTGTGACCCCATAGACGGCAGCCCACCAGGCTCCCCCATCCCTGGGATTCTCCAGGCAAGAACACTGGAGTGGGTTGCCATTTCCTTCTCCAATGCATGAAAGTGAAAAGTGAAAGTGAAGTCGCTCAGTTGTGTCTGACTCTGTCGACCCCATGGACTACAGCCTACCAGGTTCCTCCATCCATGGGATTTTCCAGGCAAGAGTACTGGAGTGGGGTGCCATTGCCTTCTCCGTTATACATTTTTACTTCTTTTTATTTTCCACTGTTGCCTAGTGTTCATTAAGCTTGTAATTAGTGGAGGGCAGAGGAGGAGAGAGATTCTAAACTTAAGAGTTCAAAAAGAAAGAAAAACTAGGAGCAAAAGTATTGAGAAGTAGAATCACTTAGTTGAGCAGGAGGTGATGCTAGATATGGCCCCAAGAGCAGAATGGGTCATCCTCACTGCATGATGTGAAGGGCAGTTCCAAGGTACCCCTCCAAATCTCTACCACTCCTTCAGCAAACAACCCAAGGGGTGAGGAGGATGGCTGCAAAGGTCAACCATGGGGCAGGCTGAGGGCAGGAGGGGCACATGAGCTGACTTCCTGAATGAATGGACAACATTCCCCAAACAACCTCCCTGGGCTTCACAGACTCACACCCTCCTCACCCATCTTGAGCAAAATCTCCTTATGCTCAAGCTGATTCATGAGAAAATGTGAGCCTCTTTCAAATCAATTCAACAAATATCATTTGAGCCCCAACGATGTGAACTATGTACAAATTTCTGTACAAGGTGCCAGAAGAATTAAGCATCATTTTGCATGTTTTTATCTCTTCTTTGTTTTGTGTGTTTGTCGCTCAGTTGGGTCCAACTCTTTGCGACTCCATGTACTGTAGTCTGCCAGGCTACCCTGTCCATGGGATTTCCTAAGCAAGAATACTGGAATGGGTTGCCATTTCTTTCTCCAGGGGATCTTCCGCACCCAGGGATGGAATCTGGGTCTCCTGCATTGTAGACAGACTCTTTACCATCTGAGCTACCACTTTTGTGTTTTACCTGTTTGTAAATAATATTCTACCTAATTTGAGAATAATCAGAAGGTTTGGATCCCTAACTTTATCACCTCATACTGGTAAATGGCTTATATTTGTAAAGCACTTTCTATTGCTAACATCCTTATATATACATTATCTCCTGGCTCTAAATGTCTGTGTTAGTGATTAGTGATCCCTCTGCCACTGTATAGATACCTCTACTATGAGATTTTATATCATCTCAATTTATTTATCAGTTCATTTTCCCTTTTAGTCTCTGAGCTAGCTTCTTGAGGAGAAGCACTGCCCAAGTAGGGTTAGTAAGCACTGCAGAGTTATTGCATTTAGCTTAAACCTCCCAAGAACACTAAAGTGGGAATTAGATATTAATTTTTACAGGGACTTCCCTGGCAGTGCAGTGGTTAAGACTCTGCACTTTCAATGCAGAGGACATGGGGTTTGATCTCTCTTTGGGGAACTGAGATCCTGAATGCTATATGATGCAGCCAAAAAATTAAAACAAATAGAACATTCAGAATTACTGCCCATGTAGAGGCGTTCTCATGGCAGCACACTAAGTGACAAAAAGACAAAAGAAAAAAAAAAAAAAAAGCTAAAAAAAATAATACTTTCTACAGATGAGGGAAGAGAATCAGAGAGGTGAAGTTATTTGTCCAAGAGCATGTTATAAAGTGCTGACTCTGACCCTAGGCCCAGTGTTCCTTCCCCGTATCAGAGCTGTTGCATCTTCCAGTGTTAGTCACTCAGTTTTGTCCAACTCTTTGTGACCCCATGGGCTGTAGCTCGCCAGGCTCCTCTGTCCATAGAATTCTCCAGGCAGGAATACTGGAGTAGGCATTCCCTTCTCCAGGGGATCTTTCTGACCTAGGAATCAAACTTGGGTCTCCTGCATTGCAGGCAGATTCTATACCATCTGAGCCACCAGGGAAGCCCTGGGTACATGTTATAAAAATGACATGAGTCCAGCCAAGTTCTAGAAGCACAACTGTACACATATCCACTGAAACATCTCTTTTTTTTTTAACCTATAAAGCAAGAGAGGGAGAAAAGTCTGTACTCGGGTACTGCTTTCTATCTTTGTGTTCAAAAATATTTATCAGCAGTAAAGGTCTGGGTTAAGAATGGAGCTTCAAGTAACAAGTGTCTATTGAGCTTATTTTAGATGCACAAACCTACTCTAATGATTGAAAAATAAAATAAAAAACTTAAATTTATGAGATTCTTAAGCTTCAAACTAGGGATAAAACTAAGTTGCAGAACTGGAAAAGCATTAGCCTAGCAGAAAAGCATAGTAATTTAGCTCTCTGTTCATTCCTTATGCCATTAACAAGCAACTTTTAATCTTTAATCCTCCTTCACTAAGCTGCTTTTACTGTCCCATCTGCTCCTCTTACTCATTCCGTCAGGATCTTATAATTAAATTCTAATTAAAGTTTAAGGCATGTAATAAAGAAAACACTTGCGGAATGCCTTTGATTCAAGAGGCCAAAATAACATTTCAGCAGTTTGAAAAATGAATTATATCCTTTTGCTTAACAAGCATCTTTAAAATGGAATTAAAATGGGAAATTCCAATCTTCCATGATTTCACCAGCCACACATTATGTAAATATGGTCATCATCAAGGGTTACATTTAAGTCGGCTGAAAACATCATGAACAGAACGCTGCCCAGCATGCACAATATGGATGTGAGCTCAACTGGCAATGCAGGAGGCAGAGCTTTCATAAAAACCATGGTGGTACCTTGAAATATGAACACGCTGGCATCAGCATGTATTTAGCACAACTCCTGAATGCTGAGAAAAGAGGGTTCTCACCTTCTCATCTAATGGCTCACCAGACTCGAGCAAGTCTACCTTTCCAGCATCTGCCAGATCCACCTCCACTTCCACCATGTTAGGTCAGACCTCCAACACCCCTTGAGGACATTGCTATACTTGCCCACCACCAGCCCAGGTCCTGTGTTCCAAGTCACACTCCATTCCACAGGGCTGACAGTGACCTTTCTTTAGCATCACTCTTATCAGAGTGTTCCACTCTGACTACAGGTTATGATTTAAGAACAGTGCATGCTAAGTCACTTCAGTCATGTTGGACTCTTTGTGACCCTATGGACTGCAGCCCACCAAGCTCCTCTGTACATGGGATTCTCCAGGCAAGAATGCTAGAGTGGGTTCCCATGCCCTCCTCCAGGGGATCTTCCCAATCCAGGGATCGAACCTGCATCTCTTATGTCTCCTGCACTGGCAGGCAGGTTCTTTACCACTAGCACCACTTGAGAAGCCCTTAAGAACAAAAATCACTGTTAATTATATGATTCTATATCTTATACAATAATCATAATTATCAATATGCCAGACATTACTCAAAATTCCTTGTTATTACTCAAATTCTCACATCCACACTATGATACATGTCCTATTATTTCATCAGATGAAAAACGGAGGGACAGAAAAATCAAGGTGCCTGCCCAGGATCCCAGGGGCACACAGCAGTGGGGCCAGGGTTTAGAGCCATGAAGTGTGGCTCCGCAGTCTGTGTCACAAAGCCCAAAGCCTGAGTAAAGTACATGGGGATGTCTTGGTCTTCTTTCCACATGCTCCTAACATGCGCCCTATGTTCTGGTTATGTCAACAAGCCCCGCCTTTGCAGAAACATCAGAGTCTTTCATACCTATGGCTTTGCGCATGCTGTCTGTTTGCCAGGTGGTCTTCATGACCCCACCTGGTAAATTTTTGCTCATTCCTTTCCTATCTCATGAGGACTGTCCTGATTCCCTGGATAGAGCTTATCACTCACCTCTTTGCGACTGCAGAATCTAGAACCTACAGGACCTCCATTATGGTGCTAACTGCACTTCAATGTGACTGAGGCTTGGTTTCATCTCAGAGTCCCTTAAAGGCAGGACACACAGCAGGACTTTGATAGATGCATGACAAGTAAAGAAACTAAGAGTTCTCGAAATCGATACATTGGCCATATATACAACATGGCCTAGTATTATTAGTATAGAGAAAAATGTTGCTCTCTGGTTCAACTTATAGACAGAAAGGAAAGAAAAACCATATTTTGCTTCATAAATCTAAGAACACTTCTAAACTTCCCAAACTTCCCAAAGCATCCAATTCACTGATAATGCACACCCTATTTTAGTTTTCTGACAATCAAAATGCATTAAGTTCCTTTCTTCCGTGACCCTACAATCCTTAAGATGAGCCCTATCCAGACCACAGCAGGGGGCAAACAGTAGGCTTAGGTTCAGCCACACAAGGTAGTCTGGACCTAACTGTGCTACCCGTGTCCTAGCTTGGAGTCCAAGGCCTCAGCAGAGCAGGCTCCCCACTCTCAGGCTTCCTAGACCCGTGGCTTCTTTACCAGCTGGGATCTGAGCATCTGAGCTGTCACTTGATTTGTCCTCCAGGGTTCCATTGAGACTGGAGCCTTTTCTTTGACCTGATGAGCCCCGACAAACCTCGTCTCCTTTCAATAAATAGTCCATCTTGCTGAGGATCTGAGCGCCCCTAGCCCACGCTAGTACTAGCTTAGTTCTGTTCCAGGCAGACTGGCCATTGTGAACCATACAGCTGCTACCATGTTTAAACGTCCAGTCCCTCTCACCTAGAAATTCCTAAGCTGTGTCTCCCACTCAGTGAATAAATATCAGGCATGGTACTAGGTCTTTTATGTAGTTCTATCCCAAATTCCTCAAAGCCTACTTTCAAAAAGATATAATTATACTAATTAGCCCATTCAACAAATCTTCAGTGAATATACTCTGTAATAAGCAGGACAACAAAGCTAGGTGACATGTCCAATGTTACACGGATGATGAGTAGCAGAAGTGGGATATGAAAAGAGATCTTTTGCATTCCCGTGATATATTCCAGTTTTTGGTCTTCTTTGTTCTTGAAAAGATGAAGATGTACTGAAGAAAGGCATGCACTCAAGAAACTGAAGACTATCACCCTTAACCATGGCTTACATAAGCACAGATGACTAGCCCAACCCTTCACAAGACCCCAGTTCATATTTCCATGCCCTGTCCACTCCATAGCACCCACTTTTCTCTGAACATGCAGTGAGTTTTCACACCTTCATTCATGCTCAAGTCTTTGGCTGTAATGTCCTATCTCCCCATGAGGACTGTATTCACCCCTGAAGCTCACTCATTCACCATTCTGTATTTACTAAATACCTGTTAGGTACCAGTTCCTGTAGAAAATGATGGAGATATAAGACTCAGGACCCATCTTTCGAGAGCTTACGGTCCAGTGGGAGGTGAGGATGAGTAAACACACAAGCACACCAAAGAGTACGTCTGTCCCATGGCAAGGGAAACACAGGCTGCCTGTAGCTCAAAGGAAAGGCCTGGAACCCAGTCTTGGTGCCTCCTCCCTGAGACACTGTTCTCCCCATTCTGCCTCCAATCCCACCATAATTCATTGTTCCTCACATTTCTTACTGTACTATACACTCTGCAGTTACAGTTTTCACAGTGAATCATAATGTATGACATGATCATTTATCTTCATTTCTAGAATTGAGGGAACTGATTTTTTTAATTGACAAATATTTATTGAGCGTCTTGCAGGACTGTAGTGGTTAAGAGTCTGAGTTTTATTGTTTAAATTCTGGCAAGTAATTACAAGCATGTGACCTTGGGCAGGTTATTTAACATCTCAGTCCCACAACATTTTCCACATCTCTAAAGTGGGGAAAAAATCAGGAATACGCTGAAGTTTAGCATGATGACAGTATTTATCCCAAGTCATTGTGAGTTTCATCTTTGGCCTCAGTCTTCACCTTGCTTGTTTCAACACCAGGCCTAGCATCACCTAACCTAGGTGTGACCAATGATAATGACCACAGTGAGGTTCTCCACCACCTCTATACAGTGTAAACATGTCAGTAAGACAAGATAGCTTTGGGATTTAATGTTACTATCATAATATCACTTCTAAATATGGTAAGCAATTTAGATCAAACTTAGAGTTTAAAAAAAAAATCTCTTTATGGGCATTATATGTTCAAGATGTACCAGTTAGTTTAAATATAAATGTACAGGTATTATTACAAAAGAAAAATGCTATTAACGATGATTTGGAAAACTGCTAATATTATGTACCAAATCAACAATTAAGAAATATAATTTACATTGATAGATTGATAGTTAAATCATACGTCAAGACAGACAGCATTAGACACTTGAATTGACAGAGAACACTGCCATATAAAGTTAAATCATATAAAGCAAGATATTATTAACAAGGAGAATGTAATTCTAATCTTTATGGTGCTATTTGGTCCTAACATTCATAACATAAAACAATAATAAAGAACTACATATAAGGTTTGATTCCATTTATGTCAAAAGCCTTTTAAGGGGTACTTTGACTTAGGATTGCTTCATATCTTATAAAGATTAATTAAAAGCAGAATGTCAACCTCAGGATCTCCATATTTTATAAGGAAGAAAAATTTCAAAATTACGTACAATAATATATTTTGCCGCTACTAACTTATCTTCAAAATTACAAACTTTAAAGTAAGTGGTAAGAGGACAATTTCTTAAAAGTGTGTTTCTGGAGAGAGGTCCTGATATTCGATGAGAAGCTATGTCTGGCATGGGTGTTTATGACATAATTCACAATAAAGGAATTACCAGTGTCCTCCAAGGTAGGTGGTTAGGGTGAAACCATATTGTAGGGGGTTAAGTAACGAATGGGTAATTAAATAAAAGAAGGAAGTGGGTGTGAATCCTTCATATAAAGGTTCTGATGCCAAAAGGAAAGGGAGAAATAGGGCAGTAGTTTGCAGTCCAATTTTACAAAGTGTTTTGACTTACTAAGACAGGCGACATAAGCTAAAACATCATGGAATACATTACATTTTTACATACCAGTCTGAAGGATTACTGTTGCTTCTGAATGCAAAATATGTATGCATAATGCTGACTCGACCCAACCCATCCAAACTTATTCGGTTCCCAAATGCTTGGCTTCAGCTGAGCCAGTTTTCTTAACAACTTCCAGAATAAACAGAAAAGCAAAATGTTGAGGCCAAGATGTTTTCATGTTCAAGTCCACGATCCTGAACATTTGTGAGTTTCCTTACATAGCACCCGGATTTAGTACCCATCCATCTACTTCTAGACTGGATGCAAGTACTCATATACACTGATACCCAGACACCAAATATAGCCCCAAATCATACAGGAGATTCTGAAGTTCTGAAGTTCTCAGAAATGTTGTAAGAATCCATCCTTAAGAACTTTGTTTTAATCCCTACAGATATATACCTAATACGAGGAATAGAAAAAAGACAAATTCTATTGCATGGGAGCTGTAATCAAAGGTGATGATACGATCACAGCACATCATGTAAAGAGTGCCCAGTAGTTACCAAGCACTTTATGTACAATATCTAATCCCAATGAAGGGTTATTGTTATTCCTATTAGAAATAATAAAACCATGGCTTGGGGAAACCTAACTAAGAAGTTAACTGAGAATAAGAACTCAGCTTTGTTACTAACCTAGCTCTGTTACTTTGGGTAAGTCTCTTACTATCTCTAAAACCTGACTTTACTCATCTATAAAATGAGTATAATCATACATACCTTGAAAAGTCAAAGTAAGTTTTGAGAGAGAAATAATGTAAGGTACCTAATATTACGATTGGCAGCATAAGTTATATTCAATAAATGGCAGCTATGTTGATCGTTATCAGTATTGCCCAGTACTATATGCCTTGTGAGTGACAGAGTGGGCATTTAAATTCACATTTGACTGATTCTAAAACCCCGTTCACCGAGAAGATCACCTACGAGGAGCTCGTGGAGGGCACAGGCAGCCTGGACGAGGACATGGCCATGCAAGGCTGGCATGGGGGGCCCACTGCAGGAGAGCCCAGCCTAGCGCCTCCGTCTGGAGAGCAGCCTCTGAGACCCCCAGGAAGCAAATTAAAGCACATGTAACCTGAAGCAATGGCACCCCACTCCAGTACTTTTGCCTGGAAAATCCCACAGACGGAGGAGCCTGGTAAGCTGCAGTCCATGGGGTCAGTCGGACATGACTGAGCGACTTCACTTCCACTTTTCACTTTCATGCATTGGAGAAGGAAATGGCAATCCACTCCAGTGTTCTTGCCTGGAGAATCCCAGGGACAGGGGAGCCTGGTGGGCTGCCATCTATGGGGTCGCACAGAGTCGGACACGACTGAAGCGACTTAGCAGCAGCAGCAAAACCAACACAAACAATAGTACTTACTGATAATTTATCATGTGCCAGCCCTGCTTGCTTGCTAAGTTGCTTCCATCATGTCCAACTCTGTGTGACCCTATGGATAGTAGTCCACCAGGCCCCTCTGTCCATGGGACTTTCTGGGCAAGAATACTGGAGTAGGTTGCCATTTCCTTCCCCAGGGGATCTTCCTAAACCCAGGGATCGAACCTGCGTCTCTTATGGCTTCTTCATTGGCAGGCGGGTTCTTTACCACTAGCACCACCCAAAGTGCCAGCATTACCATGTAAAAGTTTTAACTATATTAACACAATCAAAGGTCTCAACAACCCTATGAAAATGTTACTATTATTATCCCCACAATATAAAGAAATTGAGATTTTTAAAAAGTGCCTCACAGCTACTGGAAGTTTGACAGGCTTCTTCAGTCCTGATTTTAGATAATTCCAATAATATATTATTCCCAACACTACACTCATTTATCCTTCATGATGATGTGCCTGCATTTTGAAACCACAAACAATATCTCAGATATATTTTGGAAACATAGGGCATACAAAAAGGGACTCTGCTTAAATTTAAGAAGATAAAAACTATACAAACATAAAGTAATATTATTACTATTTTGCAGACATAAACAAGTTGCACCAGGAATTTTATTGCCCTAATTAGCCAACAAGGTTCTAGCTGAATTGAGTCAGACTCCGCTTTAATTTTCCTTTCTCATTCTGCAAAATTTCAAGATCTCTGGACTGCCTGAAACATACCAAAGAATGGTCCCAGAAGCCACATGTGAACAGACCTTTGGGCCCAAAAGACCCCAAATGGACATAAGTGAAAAGGTCACCATATTCTATTTTCCCATGGCAAATGGCCTTTGAAACCCCCCCTTTTTTAATATACTTTCAGTCAAGTGATCATGATCAACAAGAGTGAGATAAAATTGACTGCAGCTGGAGAAAAATGCTGACATGAGTGGCTAAAAACACCATGTGTAGCTTAATAAAAGGGTACAGGATCATAATGTAAGTTGAGGCCCCACAGAATCGACCCGTCTAAAGTCACATCTCATTAAGACTAGAAGCAGCAGCTGGTTTCCCCCAAAAAAGTCCTGGATGATCAAAATTAGAAGGGTCGCTGTCCTTTAGATGTGCTCTTGAAAATATCACGTCCTTGATCTGCATGGACTTCTTTAGATAGTTGACAGGGTGCATGTTGCGTGCATGTTGTACATGCACTCTGGTCAAACCTGAGTGCGTGTTGTTCTAAAGGTCAAAGAACTGGCAAAAGTGGATGTGACTGTTGTCAAACAAGAATGAGCTCTCTTTGAAGCTGGAGGCTTAGATGAGCTGATTCTGGAATGCTCTCTTCAAAGGTGAGGGTGAAAAGTAAAAATGCTGCCCTGTGTAAGCTGAAATGTCTTTAAGTAATATAGAGTGCACTACCCTGCCATCCTGCCATGACCCACTGTTAAAATCTGGGTGAAAAAGAACAATCCCTGAAGGTGGAATGATATTAGCAAACAGTCATCATGAACACTCCATTCCCTACATCTTGCAAAGGCCCATGAAAAAAACTCCCTCAAGGTCCTTCTGCTTCCAGTTTAATCAGCTCACTATTTGCCTCACCCTCTATTTACGTGTGCTCACCTACTAATAGGCTTCCCAGGTGGCACAATGGTAACGAATCTGCCTGCCAATGCAGGAGATGCAAGTTCAATGCCTGGGTCAGGAAGATCCCCTGGAGAAGGAAAAGGCCACCCACGCCTGGGAAATCCCATGGACAGAGGAGCCTGGAGGGCTACAGTCCATGGGATCACAAAGAGTCAGACACTACTTAGTGACTCAGCAACAACCACCAGCTACTAGTTATTCCCCCTCGCTTGTATTTTGTTCTGCAGATGACTTCTGGCCAAACCTGCTGTCGTGCCAAATATACTTGAGTTGCTGTTGTGGTTGTTATCACTCAGGAAATTTCACTCTATTGCTATCTGAAACTTCTCTGACTTTCAGTTTGGTAAATCAGACTCCTGTTCCACCTCATAAATCAGAAACACAGCCCTGTGTTGCTCGTCCTTGTGGCCCCAGTAGCTGTGCAATGGATATCAGCAGAATTAAGTGAAGTTCTTGCAGACTCAAATATCACAGAAATGTGGTAATTTGTCTTTATTAATAGAAGGTCAAATGCCATGTACCTCTGACAGTTGCATCAATATTTTTACAGTCCTTAGGTCTTGACTTGCACCAATGGCCTCTTTAACACACACACACACACACACACACACACAGACATACACAGACACACACCAACCCCCCCACCTGCCACCCTTAAGACTAAATCATGACATTGTTAAACCACTTTTTGAAAACTAGGAGATTGAAGACATAAAGCATCTCACCTGGGGCATGGTTTTCTCTAGATCTGAACATCCCAGAACTCCATTCCTGGGAATATCAGCCACTGTGTGGAGTCCTTGCCACCCTGTAAAACTTACAAATATTTTCTTAGGAAATGCTCTGGTAAAGATGCTAGTGACTAGCTCTAGCTCTTACCACTTCTTTCAATACAGTATTTTGTTTTCCAAGTTGCAGATTTTAACTCAGACAACTGAATTTATTAGCAACAACAACTATTACAGGTTAAATGTTCATAATATGAGCATTTAAAATCCTCATATAATCATTATTAAGTAGGTAATATTATCCCGATTTTACAGATGAAGAAACTGCTGCTCAGCAAGGTTATTTCCCTAAAATCACATATGCAAAGAGGCTGAAGCAGGATTCCAAGTCCAATTTGAAGTCCAGTATTCTTTTTTGCTATTGTGTATAAATCAAGAGGCCATAGGGTTGAGGTTCTCTCTGAGAAGTGTGATGGCAAGAATCTCTGGTTCCCCCATCCACTGGTTCTGTGACCTCCCCTTTTCTATTATCCCTTCATCTCTGGCAACTTCTTTACCCTCCAGTCAGGGGAACCTGAGAGAGCAGCGCTGGATGGAGGAGGTCTTGTATTCTTTCAGTTCCCAGATTCTGAAATCTGTCAGTACTGAAAAAAGAAAAGTATCAAGCCCAAATCTCAAAGCCGCTCAGGAACCTCAGCAAAAATATTCACAGAGTCTAGTAGTGAGTCTCCCACATAAATGTCGCAAAACTCAGGGCTATACAGTGGTGAGATACTCAAAAAGCATGTTTTAAGAAAAGTCAAATGTACCATGGGAAAAAAAAAAATCAAAGTATCAAAAAAAGATAACAAGTGCTCACAAGCAAGTGGAGGAAAGGGAACCCTTGTGCACTGCTGATGGGAATGTAAACTGGTGCAGCCACTATGGAAAACAGCATGGAGGTTTCTTGAAAAAATTAAAAACAGAACTAAAATATGACCTAGCGATTTCACTTCTGGGTTTAGATCCAAAGGAAATAAAAACAGGATCTAAAACAGCTGTCTTCTCTCCAATGTTCACTGCAGCATTATTTACAATGTAGAAATGATCCAAGTGCCAATGGATAGAAGGATAAAGATGTGGTATATAAATAGATATACGTATATATGTATATATACAATGAAATATTATTCCGCCAGGAAAAATAAGGAAATCCTGTCACTTAACAACATGGGTGAACTGTGCTAAGTGAGATAGAAAAAGACAAATACTGTACGATATCACTTATGTGTGGGGACCTGGAAAAGCCAAGTTCAGAGAAACAGAGCAGAATGGTGGTTGCCAGAGGCTAGAGGTAGGAAAAATGAGGAGATGTTGGTGAAAGGATATAAACTTCCAGTTATAAGATGAATGAATTTTGGGGGTTTAATATACAACACAGTGATTATAGTTGATTACACTTTATTATATACTAGAAAGTTAGAGTAGATCTTAAATACTACCATGGTAATCATCTTGCAGTATGTAGCTGTATCAAATCAACACAAGGCACACCTGTGTGCATGAGTGCTCAGTTGTGTCTATCTCTTTGGGACCCCATGGACCGTAGCCCACCAGGCTCCTCTGTCCATGGGATTTCCCAGACAAGAATACTGAAGTGGGTTGCCATTCCCTTCTTCAGGGGATCTTTCTGACCCAGGAACTGAACCCGTGTCTACTGCATTGGCAGGTGTATTCTTTACCACCGAGCCACCTGGGAAATCCTTGTAATCATTTTGCAATATGTAATTGTATCAAATCAACACAATGTACACCTTAAAATTATGTAATGTCATATGTCAATTATTGGAGAAGGCAACGGCAATCCACGCCAGTACTATTGCCTGGAAAATTCCATGGACGGAGGAGCCTGGTAGGCTATAGTCCATAGGGTCGCTAAGAGTCGGACACGACTGAGTGACTTCACTTTCACTTTTCACTTTCATGCATTGCAGAAGGAAATGGCAACCCACTCCAGTGTTCTTGCCTGGAGAATCCCAGGGACAGGAGAGCCTGGTGGGCTGCCATCTATGGGGTCGCACAGAGTCGGACACGACTGAATTGACTTAGCAGCAGCAGCAGCATATGTCAATTATATTTCAATAAACTAGGGAAAATTTTTAAATGTTCTTATTTTCTACTCAGAAAAGGAAAGGAGAAGTGAAAAGAGAAAGGGAAAGAAAATTCCAGAGAAAATTATTTAGTCTTAGACCATGGTTCTCATCAGAAGCTTCTGTGGGATCAAAACAGATGAATGGGTCCTGCTCCCTGAGCTTCTAATTCAGTAGGTAGAGTGAAAACAGAGAATCTGCACTTCCAATGTATGTCCAGACGATGTTCATACTGCTGGTCTGGGGATCATGCTTTGAGAACCACTGGTTTAGAGTAAATAATCACCTAACAAATGAACACTTCAGAAAAACAGGTATCTAAGAGATTCCCTTAATAATCAGGTAACAAACAAGTGCTGAGCTAGTTAATACTAAGCAGAGACAGTACACCATTGTGGTAAAAAGTCTGCATTCTGGGGCCAGACTTCTTGTTGCTGTTTTCAGACTGCTGCTGCTGCTGCTGCTAAGTCGCTTCAGTCGTGTCCGACTCTGTGCGACCCCACACACGGCAGCCTGCCTGGGTTCAAATCCCAGCTCTGCTGCTCACCAACTGTGTGATTTCACACAAGGTCCTTGGCCTCTTTGAACCTCGGGTTCCCACAGGTGCATATGGGGAGGACTGGCGGGGCTTGTATATCTACAGTGCTCACAACAGTGCCTACACATGTTGAGTACTATTATTAGTATTTGTTTTATTTTGTTAGTTGCTTAATCGTGTCTGACTCTTTGTGATTCTGTGGACTGTAGCATGCCAGGCTCCTCTGCCTATAGCATTTTCCAGGCAAGAATACTGGAGCAGGTCACCATTTCCTTCTCCAGGGGATTTTCCTGACCCAGAGACTGAACCCACGGCTCCTGTGTCTCCGGCATTTCAGGTGGATACTTAACCTGCTGAGTCATTGGGGAAGCCCTGTTATCAGTATAAACTACTTCTAATATTATTATTATAGCTTTCTTCTACTAGGAGAGATAATAGTTTTTCTAGAACTATTAGAACTATTACCCTGTGTCAATGCCAGTGTTAGATCTTGGGGATAGAGCTGTAGACCAAACATGCAATGTTCTGTACTAAGTTACAGTCTAGAACAAAAGAAGACACTATTTAAGTAGTTGTTTACAAGGCACATCCTTAAATCAGAGGGCTGAAAGCAGGGAAACAAAGAGAAAACTCTACAAAGTCATTTCAAATTGGAGATCAATCAGACATTAAGAACATTTCTTCAAGTGGAATAAAAACTAGCAGAAAAACATGATTCTGTGTAATTATACCATACAGCTCTTCTGAAACAAACTGTTGTGGCTTTTAAAATATAATGAAATATGAAGAAAAATTCTTTTCAGTAAAATCTTCCCCAAATTTCTCTGCACTTAGTATGTGTGACGTTCTCTTAGTATTTGTCACTTCAGCAAAGGCCAGGTCTTAGGGCCAGAGAGAAGTGGCCAGTTCACTACAGACCAAACAAGACGTGCAGACAGCGCTGTATGAGAGGCATTAGATGTTCCATTCTTTCTCCCCTGCTAGAAAGATGGGCCACAGCAAGAGCCATGCAAACCGGGGTTCAGAGCCAGCCTCTACTCCTTAGTAACTGTGTGATCTTGAACATGTTCCTTGACCTCAGTCTTGGTTACCTCATCTGTAAAAATGACACCCTAACGATACAGAATGAAAAGCTCTTTACCATCAATCCCCTCAAATTCCTCTGCAGCTAATATGTATTGTGCATACTGTAAAGCTGGATAAACTGTGCTTTCTTTATACAAAGGGTTCCTAAGTTACTAGGGGAAAAAAACACTTGTGGAGAAATAATTACAGTATGGTGAGGGAAGTGCTAGAAAAACTAGAGTAACAATGAAGAGGGAGTGGCTAGCTGCCCCAGGGAATCTGAGGGCTTCACAAACAACAGGATGTTTAAGGTGGGTCCTGAAGGATGAGCTTCCCTGGTAGCTCAGTGGTTAAAGCGTCTGCCTGCAATGAGGGAGACCCGGTTCAATCCCTGGGTTGGGAAGATCCCCTGGAGAAGGAAATGGCAACCCACTCCAGTATTCTTGCCTGGAGAGTCCCATGGACAGAGGAGTCTGGTGGGCTACAGTCCACAGGGTCGCAAAGAGTCGGACATGACTGAGCGACTTCACTTCTGAAGGATGAGCAACAGCTCAGCAGGGAAAAGAGCAGGCAGGTGATATTCTGGAGGACTAGTCTGCGTAGAGGTGAGAAGACACGCAAAGGGCCTAGGGATCAACGAGACAGCTAACGGGGCTGGAATGCTGGTGTGTGATGAAGAGTGGCAGGAGATGAAGACAGCTCATGTCTTGGTTCTGTGAAAATATCACCAGTTTTTCACATAATGAAATTTATTTGAAGCCATTTGGATGACGGTCAAAGATGATAAGGAAATCAGCGCATTAAGGGATAGTCTGTGGGCTTTTTAACGTAAGTCTGAAGTTATCCTGGCACTCTTCCCCTCAGAAGGTCAGTGTTCTAATGGCAAACTCGGGTATTCAGCTCCATCTATGTGGGTCTCATATACCAGTAACAGCAACCACTGCACTGGGGGCTGCTGACATCTACTGACTTCTAAGCATGCCGTCCTACAAGCTCCACATGTGTGAACTCTTACAATCCCCACTAGCAAGCCTGCAAGGTACAAAGAGGTAAATGAAGGGCAGAAAAGGTAAGAAGCTTGCTCCAGGTCACATGATGAGTTCCAGGGCTGGCGCGATACCCTAGAGCCCAAATTCAACGGCTACCTTGAGTTTCATTCCTCCCTCCACAAAGGATGCTCTCACATCACTTCCCTGGGCAAATCCACATCTTGAAGGGTCTGAAGCTTTTACATGGGGGAGGGGGTGCTCTTAAAGAAAGGAATGCAAAACTATGACTATAAAATCGGGTGCAATATTGAATATTTACAATAAGAAAAAATTAAATAACTGGAGCCTCGAGGATTTAGGTTCCCTTTTCCTTAGATCAGAAATGTCTACATAGAAATGCTTCCTGATTGTAACCCCTCCCCACCTGGAACATTCTACAACTCCCATCAACTACCTGAACTCTTGGGGCCCATGTGAGTAAGGGTCCCTGAAGCTTAAGCTCCATTGTGTTCATTTCACAGTGGCGGTGAAGCCCATTTCCACTACCACTTAAAAGTCTCTCGTGTGTCCCTACTAAGTTCCTTCAGTCAGGTCCGACTCTGTGTGACCCTATGGAATGTAGCTTGCCAGTCTCCTCTGTCCAGTGGGATTCTCCAGGCAAGAAATCTGGAGTGGGTTGCCATGCCCTCCTCCAGGGGATCTTCCCAACCCAGGGATCAAACCCATATCTTTTGTATCTCCTGCATTGGCAGGCAGTTCTTTTACCAGGAGCACCACCAAAATTTTCCAAACCCTTTGACAAAGGCCAGATCTGAGAGTCAGAGGAAGACGGCCAGCTCACTACAGACCACCCAAGAGGTGGAGACAAATGCAGCATGAGAAGCACTAAGCTTTCCATCCTTTCTCCCCTGCTAGAAAGGCTGGCCACAGCAAAGGGCTCCAACTTGAAGCCATGCAAACCTAGGTTCAGACCCAGCCTCTGCTCCTCAGTGGCTGTGTGACCTTGAACATGTTCCTTGACCTCTTGGAGTTTCTTAAGTCTCAATTTCCTCATCTGCAAAAATGAGACACTGGAAGAATCAAATAGTATAACTTGCAAACTTCCCAGGAATGCCAGCTCCCTTCCTCTAGGTGGGCCTTTCCTGAGCTTTATCCTCCTTTTCGACCCTCACCCCACCCCAAGTTTGGGGGTGGGTAGACCGGTCCCTTCTATGTACTCCCAGCATACTCTGTAGAGCCTCCACTAGAGCATATCACTCTCATTAATTCAGCAAGCACTCTCTGGATACAAAGATGAACACGGACAAGCTATTGTCTTCCAGAAGCTCACTTCTAGTTCCGGAAGTTCAGGTCAGGGAGCCATTTTCCCTGGAGGCTGGGGCCATGTCTCATACCACTGGAGATCCTGGGACATAAGGCAGATTGTACCCAACTGAAAACAAGTGAGACCACCTTCCACCACGCCAAGTCTCAGCTAGCGCCTTTGCCAGCAGCCTTGCTCGCCTGGCCCCCTCCCCCGCCCCTCCAGCACCGCTCTCACCAGGCCCCAGTGATGCTGGTCTGCACATCCCCCTCACAGCAGGATCAATGGAGTTTGGTTTACAGGGCACTGGGTCCATTGTTGGCTCTCACCTCAAGAACAAAGAAGAATACTGGCCCTTCCAAGGCAAAACAAAGGCTGACTTCTCCCCCATGGATCCCTTTTCCTTCATGGGCAGCAGTATGCAGACCCCCGGCCCTCCACTGAACTACATTTAAAATAGCTTTTGTGAAGGGCAGACACAGCGGCCATTTTCATGTGTGTGCGTGCCTGCAGCAATGAACTGATTGTAATGTGAACAATGTGCACTTCTTGCCACTTCTGACAGAATAGATGACATTGTGTCGTGGGCCCGGGGCGGGGGGGCAACGAAAAAAACCAAGCCTTCAGGTTTATGACATGAAATTCTGACAAAAAGCATTTTGAAGCCTCTTTCCCATCATCAAGAAACCACACTGGGCAAGATCAGAGCTTAACAGCCAACAACAACAACAAAAAAAAGACACATTCAATCCCTGAGATCATTTTCCTGAAATAGAAAACTACATATGTTTCTCAAATTTCACATCAAGCCACTGCAGAGGCCAGACTGCCGGGCTGAATTGGGCCAAAGTAAGTAAGGGAGAGAGAGAGAAAGAGAAAGGGAGGGGAGAGGGGGAGGGGTTGGAAAAGGGAGTAAACAGAAGAAAATGAGCCCATTCTTCCACATCACCACATTTCTCTAGCACAATCTAAACTTACAAACACCCCCAGTTTCACAGAAATTGTAGTTAGGGTTGCTTATCGGGCAGTCTTTACTTTGTCAAATTAAGACACATTGCCTTGGATTAGCAAGACTCCTTAAATTCGAAATGACTTCATGGTTGGCTCAGAGTTCAGTGTCTCTAGGGCCAGCCGCCAGGAACATATCCACTGTGGGCCTCCCTCCCCTCTCCATACTGACCTGCCTGACTTTTCCATGGAGACAGCAGAGCAAAATCCCAAGCAGACAGGCTGTCAGTGTTAATTAAAAGTCCAAACACCTCTTTAGAAACTATCTCCAGCTCAATATTTATACAGAATATAAGACTCCTAACAGGCAGGGCTGGAGAAGGGAGCAGGAGGTTGAGGGCGGAAATAGGTCTGAATGGCATTTGGAACCCATTAATTTTTAAAAGACACGCTGCCACTCTATATAGACCCAGAGAGGTTCAAAATTTAACGAAACCAGGAAGATGAATGAGCCGAAGATTGTTTAGAAAGCCTGGGGACAGCGCTTAGCTTTTGAAAAGAATATCTGGGCAATAATGAGAGCTGACGCTTTTTTTTGGTGAACACAGTTTCTGGCACATTTTCACAATACAGGTTGACAATTTTTTGTATTTAACAAAAGGAAAGGCAATCTTCTAAATGACTTGGGAACAAAGGGCTCCCTGACTACAATTTCTTAATAACATTTAAGAATTCTCTTCAAAGGTCCCTGACAATAATTTAGATAGAGGGAGGGAAGAAAAGTGAAGAAAACAATGAAAAAAAGAAGATAAATTAAAAAATAATTAACTAGAAGAGGTGAAAAAAGAAGGAAAGAGTTTGACACTAAGTGACATCACAAAGGGTTGAACTTAATGCTTAACTTTTACAATACTTTTTCTAAAAAAGGTGAAGCAAGAAGTCAAAGTAAGACTTTGATCAATACCATTTCCTCTCAGACTCAAGAGTTTTAATCCAGGGAGAAGCTAAATGGATCACCTAAGCCAACCATCAGATTCTGCAGACACACTGAGTTCCAGGAGACCCAAAGTTATCTGACTGGACCAGACACATCTTCCCAGTTTCAAACCATGACACCTTATGTACCTAATGATGTGGGTCCTGGCCATCGCCAAGGTCTCAGATCTTACAGTATCATGGACTCCAAGACCGAATATACATACCTTCATCAGATTGACAGAAATTTAGAGGCTACCCAGAATCACACAGGTACAGTATACTCAGAAGACCCAATAATGAAATTCATTAAGAGTTCACCTACAGTGATAGCCACCCTGGACAACAAACTACAATGTACAAGTTTCACCCTCAGAGTGAGACCCTTCTGAAATTCTGTCATATTACAAGGAAAATGAGATCTCTATTCTTTAGCATTTTTATAGTTCCAAACATTTTTTAGCAAAGAATATACCACCATAGGGCTTCCCTGCTAGCTTAGCTGGTAAAGAATCTGCCTGCAATGCAGGAGAATCTGGTTCGATTCCTGGGTTGGGAAGACCCACTGGAGAAGGGAAAGGCTACCCACTCCAGTATTCTTGGGCTTTCCTGGTGGCTCAGATGGTAAAGAATCTGCCTGCAATGTGGGAGACCTGGGTTCGATACCTGGGTTGGGAAGATCCCTTGGAGGAGGGCATGGCAACCCATTCCAGTATTCTTGCTTGGAGAATCCCCATGGACCAAGAAGCCTGGCAGGCTACAGTCCATGGGGTCCCAAAGAGTTGGACATGACTGAGCGACTAAGCACAGCACAGCACAGCACATACCATCATACTGTTTTTAAATGAGGTATCCCATCCCAAGATTGCTGTATTCTAAAAGTGATACTAGGTCTCAGAGAAAACTCTTAAGTAAAGGAAACGCTATGGAGCTGCTCAGTTGGAAAATTACAGTGATACTGGCCATTATCTTTCAGGTGTAAGCACTCACATCTGGGGGGGGGGGCTGTGTGTGTGTGTGTGTAGGTGTGTGTGTGTGTGTGTAGGGGTGGTAGGGGTATGTGTGTGTGTGTGTGTGTGTGTGTGTAGGGGTGGTAGGGGTGTGTGGGTGTGTGAGTGTGTAGGGGTGTGTGTGTGTGTGTGTGTGTGTGTGAAGGGGTTTGTGTGTGTGTGTAGGGGTGTATGTGTGTGTGCGTGTGTGTGTGTGTGTAGGGGTGGTAGGGGTGTGTGGGTGTGTGAGTGTGTAGGGGTGTGTGTGTGTGTGAAGGGGTTTGTGTGAGTGTGTAGGGATGTGTGTGTGTGTAGGGGTGAGTGTATGTGTAGGGGGTGTGTGTGTGTAGGGGTGTGTATGTGCGCGTAGGGGGGCGTGTGTGTGTGTGATGGAATATTACTCAGCCAAAGAAAGAATGAAACACCGCCATTTACAGCAACACAGACCCAGAGATTATCATACTAAGTGAAATATGCCAGACAGAAAAAGACAAATATCATATGATATCACTTATATGTGGAATTTCACTGAAAAAAAGATACAAATGAAATTATTGACAAAATAGAAATAGACCCACAGACATAGAAAACAAACTTAGGGTTACCAAAGGAGAAAGGGGAAGGAGAGGGACAAATTAGAGGATTTTTTACTGGATTTATTAATCCCATAAAATATGGGATTAACATATACACACTACAATACAGAAAATAGATAATCAACAAGAACCTACTGAACAGTACAAAGAACTGTACTCAATATTCCGTAATAACCTAAGGGAATATATACATGTCTGAATCACTGTGCTGTACACCTGAAACTAAAAGAACATTGTAAACCAACTGTACTTCAACATATATGTGTCACTTCAGTCGTGCCCGACTCTTTGCAAACCTGCCAGGTCCCTCTGTCCGAGGCATTCTCTAGGCAAGAATACTGGAGTGTGTTGCCACGCCCTTCTCCACAGGATTTTCCAGACCCAGGGATCAAACCCATGTCTCTTATGTCTTCTGCACTGGCAGGCGGATTCTTTATCGCGAGCACCACCTGGGAAGCCCCCACCCCCCATACATATATATATATATATATATATCTTTTTTAAAAAGACCTGATACCAGTACCTTGATATCTAGATACACAGCAAGTACTCAATAAAAATTGGCTGTTATTATTTTTTTAAGTTATGGAAACTAAGTAAATTCAAATCAGTGGTTCTTAATGAAGGGCGAACATCATAACCACCCAAGGTCACACATTTCTACCTCCTTTGTCCCAAAGAACAAAGGTAGGGATTCTTAACCTTTTCTATGGAGATTTGCTTTACTGATGACAAGTGAAAGAAGAAATCCTTCCCCAGGATTTCACTCAACATAGTAGATAAAGGACCGTCACTGACCCCATAGTTAAGCAATACTGCGGGTAGCAGCAGGACTCCCAGGCTCCGGGGGTCTGTACCTCAATTCTGATGCTTTTGGTAGGTGTGGGTGAGAAGCAATGATAGGAACACTGCATTCCCCTCCTGCTCCAACAAGCCTGGGTATATTCAATTCTCTCCTGCCCTCCCTGGACTTGCAGCCCCTGAACACTGACAGCCTGTGGTTTCCTGGCATCTGCTCATTTTTTCACACCCACAATAGCTCCTGGAGCTTTGGTAACACTCTCACACTCCCTGACTCACAGCACCCTGATCATATCCATAGGAAGGCTAGACAAAAGCTGCAAATAGGGGGAGACAGGTTGCCCAACAGATTATTGTTTATAAATGGTCCATTGTCCACACCCCACCTGGAAGCTGTTTAACTAAATTTAGCTTCACCTTAAAAGTTAAAACTAAAAATAAAGACCAAAGAGAAAGATAAATGAAAGTAGAAACTTGTGTGCACTTTCCGTACAGGTTTCACCACAGTGCTCCATTTTCTCCCTAAAACAAAGCCATGAAGTTTTTGTCCCTCTTTAACCAAAAAAGGAGAAGGAACTGGCAACCCACTCCAGTATTCTTGCCTGGAGAGTTCGGTGGACGGAGAAGCCTGGTGGGCTGCTGTCCATGGGGTCGCACAAGTCGGACACGACTGAAGCGACTTAGCAGCAGCAACAGCACCAACCAAAACTGGAACCTGGGACTGAGAAGGATTACATAACTTATCCAAGTTCACCCAGCTAATCAATGGCAGAGCAAAACTTTGAGCTAAGGAGTATTTGGCTCCAGACCTTAAATGAATTTGTACAGTTTAAATAAATGTGTACCTACCTACTGTTAGACAAGACAGAGGAGGCATCTTAGGTGGTCTATTAATATATACACAAAGAATAAGTGAATGAATGGATAGATGAAGGAAATTGTAAGCTAAGGTTGTTTCAAACTTACATCATCTCCTCTATGACCTCTACCATGCTCACCCTTCTCTCTGTCACTATCACAGAAGGCTTATAAATCAGTATCTGGGATATCAATTAATATTTACTGACAAATTACAATTTGTGACTATCTTTTTACTTGCTCAGTATTAATTTTCCCTTTTTATTTAGTAGTAAGATAAACAATTTCACTCAAGTCACAAGGCATTCAACTTTATCTGGCTCCAGTCTAGCTGCATGCGAGCACAAACCAATGATATGCAAGCAAAAGTATTCTGCAGATCTTCAAAGAATGCTTTAAAAAGGCTGACTCAGGTGTGTACATCATTTTATGCACCTCCAACCTTCTTTCAGCAATACATGAACTTCCAGATGTTCAAGCTGGTTTTAGAAAAGGCAGAGGAACCAGAGATCAAATTGCTGACATCCGCTGGATCATCGAAAAACAAGAGAGTTCCAGAAAAACATCTATTTCTGCTTTATTGACTATGCCAAAGCCTTTGACTGTGTGGATCACAATAAACTGTGGAAAATTCTTCGAGATGGGAATACCAGACCACCTGACCTGCCTCTTGAGAAACCTATATGCAGGTCAGGAAGCAACAGTTAGAACTGGACATGGAAAAAAGACTATTGGTTCCAAATAGGAAAAGGAGTAAGTCGAGGCTGTATATTGTCACCCTGCTTATTTAACTTATATGCAGAGTACATCATGAGAAACGCTGGACTAGAAGAAGCACAAGCTGGAATCAAGATTGCCAGGAGAAATATCAATAACCTCAGATATGCAGATGACACCACCCTTATGGCAGAAAGGGAAGAGGAACTAAGAAGTCTCTTGATGAAAGTGAAAGAGCAGAGTAAAAAGGTTGGCTTAAAGCTCAACAGTCAGAAAACTAAGATCATGGCATCTGGTCCCATCACTTCATGGGAAATAGATGTTTAGTGGAAACAGTGTCAGACTTTATTTTTGGGGGCTCCCAAATCACTGCAAATGATGATTGCAGCCATGAAATTAAATGACGCTTACTCCTTGGAAGGAAAGTTACGACCAACCTAGATAGCATATTCAAAAGCAGAGACGTTACTTTGCCAACAAAGCTCCGTCTAGTCAAGGCTACAGTTTTCCCAGTGGTCATGTATGGATGTGAGAGTTGGACTGTGAAGAAAGCTGAGCGCCGAAGAATTGATGCTTTTGAAGTGTGGTGTTTGAGAAGACTCTTGAGAGTCCCTTGGACTGCAAGGAGATCCAACCAGTCCATTCTGAAAGAGATCAGTCCTGGGTGTTCTTTGGAAGGACTGATGGTGAAGCTGAAACTCCAGTACTTTGGCCACCTCGTGCGAAGAGTTAACTCATTGGAAAAGACTCTGATGCTGGGAGGGATTGGGGGCAGGAGGAGAAGGGGACGACATAGGATGAGATCCCCTGGATCTCAGTATGGCTGGATGGCATCACCGACTCGAAGGACATGAGTTTGGGTGAACTCCGGGAGTTGGTAATGGACAGGGAGGCCTGGCGTGCTGCAATTCATGGGGTCGCAAAGAGTTGGACACAACTGAGCCACTGAACTGAACTGAACCTTCTTTCTTCCTGCTACGTGGAATGTGGGCTGAGAAGTCTGTACTCTAGCAGCCATTTTGAGGTCTCAATGTCATGAGATGTCTTTGAGGACAGAAGTCAGGCCCAAAGATAACTGAAGTAAAAATGCCAAAACAGTTAGTGTCCTTGATGACTTCATGGGACTTTCAAAGTAGCCCAAGACTACCAGATATATTTACAGAAGAGAATGAACACTTATGTGTTCAAACCACTGTGATTTTCTATTATTTCTATTACTCATCAGTGAAGAGATAAGGATTGTATTTCCTCTGTAAGAGTGAGAGAACTCCTTCTTCCCAAAAAATAAGGATAAAGGAAATCTAATATTTACAGGCCATTTCTCAGCACTATTATAAAGATACTGAAAAATAAGCTGATGCAAAATGTGGCAGATTCATTTTGATATTTGGCAAAACTAATACAATTATGTAAAGTTTAAAAAATAAATTAAAATTAATTAAAAAAATAAAAAAAATAAATAAAAAAAAAGGATGGATGAATCATTTTTCATAGAACCTAGAAGAAATGTTTTATACTGTTGTTCTGAGAACACAACCATAAAACAATGCAAATCAAAGAGTTTTTGCATCAATCATATCAGAAATAAATTATATTTTCCCCAGAATTCTTTAATTTTATGATACTACCTCTAGAACCCTTGTCAAGTTTCAACCAAATTATGGCCCAAAAATGTTACCTCTAGAATGACCTAAATCCAATCAGTTTTCCTTTAATTCAATATATTGCAAACAAAAAAAATCAAGTCATTAACAACAATGAGAATCCATTTGGCAGTTATGAGAGTAGCTATAATTAAAAAAAAAACAAAACACGGAAACAAATGTTGGTGAAGATGTAGAGAAATCAGAATCCTTATACGTTGCTGGTGGGAATACTGAATGAAGCAATTGCTATGGAAAAGTACACTGGGTCCTCAGAAAGCTAAACAAGGGATTGCCATGTGACCCAGCAATTAAACTCCTAGTTAAATACTGACAAGAACTGAAAGAAGAGACTCAAAAATATATACCAATACCCCTGGTAGCATTATTCATTATAGCCAAAAGGAAGAAATGACCCAATTATCCATCAAGGGTCCACCAACAGATGAATGGAAAAGCAAAATGCAGTGCATGTATAAAATGGAATATCATTCAGCCATAAAAATGAAGGAAATTCTTATGTATTACAACATGGATGAATACTGAAAGCACTACTGATAAGCCAGACATATGAAATCCTACTTTTATGGGATATCTATAATAGGCAAATTCATAAAGACAGAAAGTAGGTTGGACATTACAAGGAGAGAGGGAAGGAATGAACTGGGAGTTGTTACTTAATGGTTAGAATTTGTATTTGAGTAACAAATTTTGGAGATAGTGGTAACAGCTGTTCAATACCATGAATGTAATTAATGCTACTGAACTGTATACTTAAAAATATAAAATATATTAACTGTATACTTAAAAATATTGAACTGTATACTTAAAATTACTTTAATATTGTAAAGTAAAAAAAAATAAATTAATTAAAAAACAGAAAAAAAATTAAAATGGCCTAAATGGTAAATTGTATGCTATAAATATTTAGCTATTATAACTCATAAAATAATCTATCAAAAGCACTGGCCTATATAAATGAGTGACTTGTACAGTATATGAATTCTTTCACAATAAAGCTGTTTTTTTAATCAAATCTTATCTTAGATATGCAATGAGAGAGGTAATCAGGACATCAAGTACTAAGGGAGGGATGTGGACAGCAGGCACGTCACCAGAGGCAGATATTATCATAGAAGTCTCTCCCTCCTTCCTCCCATGCTGCCTTGCTATCTTGGCCTGTAGGGAGCATGCGATGGCTACCCACTGGCTCTCTCCACTGAGAGCAGCACCAGAGGAAGCAGAGCTGACTTTACACCCTAGCCTCTGACTTAATTTTCTCCAAGAGGGTAAGGGAAATCCATCTGACTGTTGTGATACTGGAATATATTAAGCCACGTTTTAAGGGGTCACTGTGTTAAAGATGTCATTCTTAGAATAACACAGAGCCCACACCGTTGCTCTCTATGACCAGGTGCAACCAGGGTGCCTTGGCTTCAAGAAAGCACACCTAAGTGTCATCTGCATTCATGTTGCTGACTCAGTTACTTGACTTGATGACATGTGGTTGGCATACCAGGCCAGCCTTCCTCCATGTAAGTACACATACACCTGCATATGTGGTTGCTGGTTTAGCCTCATTTCTGAGTTGCTTTATCCATCCAGTATACTAAAAGCTCTACACACTAGAAGTTAATGAGTATTTTCTAAAATTACGAGGTAGGTGTTCATTGTTTATTTAGCTAATATGCTCTTTATGTAGTCTCTATCAGTCAGAACCCCAACAGCAAGGAAAGGTGAGTGGTACTTTGAACACTTAACCAATAGGTATGTGCATGTAAGTTACTCCATCATGTCTGACTCTTTACGATCCTAAGGACTGTATAGGAGCCATCAGGCTCCTCTGTCCATGGAATTCTCCAGACAAGAAACGGGAGTAGGTTGCCATTCCCTTCTCCAGGGGATCTTCACGACTGGGAGATTAAACCAGGGTCTCCCACATTACAGGCAGATTCTTTACTGTCTGAGCCACCAGAAAAGCCCCAACCAAAGGGTACCTGTTGGGAATGTACATAGTGAGTGTGTTAGTGTTAGTCACTCAGTTGTGTCTGACTCTTGTGACCCCACGGACTGCAGTCTGCTAGGCTCCTCTGTAAAGAATCCTCCAGGCAAGATTTCTAGAGTGGGTTGCCATTTCCTACTCCAGGGATCTTCCTAACCCAGGGATCGAACCCTGGTCTCCTTCATTGCAGGCAGATTCATTACCATCTGAGCCATTAGGGAAGCACTGGCGGGCAGGTTCTTTACCACCAGCACCACCTGGAAGCCCACAATAGTGAGGATTAACGCTAATCGTCCTAAGTGTGATTAACAGCACTGTGTTTACATAGGAGAAGGACAGTACTCTTGGAGACCGCATTGCAGAATTTATGAAGAAAAATATGGTATTTGGAATTCATTTATAAATGGCTTAGCAAAATAAACACATATTTGCATGTCAGAGCGCTTTTGAGCACAATGTAACAAAAACATTAACTGATGAATGTAGTTTATTGTAAAGATATGGTGTTCCCTATATCACTCTCTCAACTTTTCTGTAGCTTTAAACTTGTTTCAAAAATAATACCTTGGGGGGAAATACTAAAACAACAACAACAACAAAAATGAATGCTCACCAATACTTAAGAAAACACTGAAATCCAATATTAATATTAGTAGTTGACATAAATAGGTAATTGATACCTGTAATACTAATAGTTATTGATGTTAACTGGCATAACTTAATAGAATAAGTAGTTAATAAATATAAGAAAAAGTAAATGCTTTTTTTTTTTTTTGCAGCAAGATTTACTTTTTACTTTATTTTGTACTGGGGGTATAGCGGATTAACAAACAATGTTGTAACAGTTTCAGGTGAATAGTAAAGGGATTCAGCCTTAAATATATCCATGGGAGATGTAGCTTTTGTTTACAAATACACTGACATATTCAGTTCAGTTCAGTCGCTCAGTTGTGTCTGAATCTTTGTGCCCCATGAAGTGCAGCATGCCAGGCCCCCCTGTCCATCAGCAACCCCCGGAGTCCACCCAAACCCACATCCACCAAGTCAGTGATGCCATCCAACCATCCCATCCTCTGTCATCCCCTTCTCCTCCTGCCCTCAATCCTTCCCAGCATCAGGGTCCCTTCCAATGAGTCAGCTCTTCACATCATATGGCCAAAGCATCAGAGCTTCAGCTTCAACATCAGTCCCTCCAATGAACACCCAGGATCGATCTCTTCCAGGATGGACTGGCTGGATCTCCCCGCAGTCCAAGGGACCCTCAAGAGTCCTCTCCAACAACACAGTTCAAAAGCATCAATTCTTTGGTGCTCAGCTTTCTTTATAGTCCAACTCTCACATCCATACATGACCACTGGGAAAACCATAGCCTTGACTAGACGGACCTTTGTGAAAGAAGTAATGTCTCTGTTTTTTAATATGCTGTCTAGGTTGGTCATAACTTTCCTTCCAAAGAGTAAGCGTCTTTTAATTTCATGGCTGCAGTCACCATCTGCAGTGATTTTGCAGCCCAGAAAAATAAAGTCTGACACTGTTTCCACTGTTTCCCCGTCTATTTGTCGTGAAGTGATGGGACCAGATGCCATGATCTTAGTTTTCTGAATGTTGAGCTTTAAGCCAAATTTTTCACTTTCCTCTTTCACTTTCATCAAGAGGCTCTTTAGTTCTTCTTCACTTTCTGCCATAAGGGTGGTGTCATCTGCATATCTGAGGTTATTGATATTTCTCCTGGCAATCTTGATTCCAGCTTGTGCTTCCTCCAGCCCAGCAATTCTCATGATGTACTCTGCATAGAAGTTAAATAAGCAGGGTGACACCTATTTGGTGTCTGTTGTTCCATGCCCAGTTCTGACTGTTGCTTCCTGACCTGCATATAGGTTTCTCAAGAGGCAGGTCAGGTGGTCTGGTATTCCCATCTCTTCCAGAATTTTCCACAGTTTACTGTGATCCACACAGTCAAAGGCTTTGGCATAGTCAATAAAGCAGAAATAGGTGTTTTTCTGGAACTCTCTTGCTTTTTCCATGATCCAGCAGATGTTGGCAATTTGATCTCTGGTTCCTCTGCCTTTTCTAAAACCAGCTTGAACATCTGGAAGTTCACGGTTAATGTATTGCTGAAGCCTGGCTTGGAGAATTTTGAGCATTACTTTACTAGCGTGTGAGATGAGTACAATTGTGCGGTAGTTTGAGCATTCTTTGGCATTGCCTTTCCTTGGGATTGGAATGAAAACTGACCTTTTCCAGTTCTGTGGCCAGTGCTGAGTTTTATATATATACAATGGAATATTATTCAGCCATTATAGAGAATGAAATAATGCCATCTGCAGCAACGTGGATGGACCTAGAGATTGTCATACTGAGTGAAGTAAGTCATACAGAGAAGGAGAAATATCGTTAAGCATCACTAATACGTAGAATCTAAAAAGAAATGATACAAATGAACTTACTTACAAAACAGAAAGAGACTCACAGAATTAGAGTATGAACTTATGGTTGCCTGGGAGAAGGATGGGGGAAAGGGATAAGTTAGGGAGTGTGGGATGGACATGTACACGCTGCTGTAATTAAAATGGGTAACCAACAAGGACCTACTGTATAGGACATGGAACTCTGCTCAATGTTACGTGGCAGCCTGGATGGAAGGATAGTTTGGGGGAGAATGGATATATGTATATGTATGGCTGAATTCCTTTGCTGTTAACCTGAAACTATCACAATATTGTTAATTGGCTATACTCCAATATAAAATAAAAGTTAAAAAAAAAATAAAGCCACCAAAGATATCAATTTTCTCCCAAACTGACTTATTGATTTAATCCAATTCCAAAAACAATCCCAGCAGCTGTTTTTATTCTCTCTGTAGAAATTGACAAGTTGATTCTAAAATCTATCTGCAAATGTAAAAGACCAAGAGCAGTCAATAGAACCTTGAAGAAGAAAAACAAGGCTTGGGGACTTGCACTACCAGTTATGAAGACTTGTTTTATTGATACAATAATGAAGATAATGGGCCCAAGGAGAGAAAAATAGAAAGATGAAAGAGAATAGAAAGTCCAGAAACATACACACATATATACCTAATGTATATATTATATATACATACATATCTACAGATACACACACACACATATATATAGAGTCAAAAAATTGATGCTTTTAAACTGTGTGCTGGAGAAGACTCCTGAGAGTCCCCTGGACTGCAAAGAAATCAAACCAGTCAACTCCGAAGGCTATCAATCCTGAATATTCACAGGAAGGACCGATGCCAAAGCTGAAGCATTTAATAATATAAATACACATTAAAATAAGCCATCATTTTAAGGTTAAAGATTGACACAGACATATCATATAGATATAGGATAGAATATTAAACAGGTATCAAAAACATGTTTTCAGATAATATCTATTGATATGGAAAATACAATAATGAATAAAACAAATTGTGCAAGGCAGATTTATAATTTAATAAATGAAACACAATAATAACCCGTCTAAATAATTTTACTAAATTTTTGAAATCTTGGAGATTATACTTGGAAAATGACTACAGATGTGGATCAATAACCTTCCAGAATCTTCACCTAACAGATTAGCAAATAACCATAAGGAAAATAACAATATATTAATATCCCTCAACCCCAAACATAGAGAACCATGCAAATCCAGACAATAAATGCAATTTTAAAAAGATTACAGTTCTAAAGAACATAAATTCATCTCTTAAAGTAGAAAATATTTACCAACAACCTTCACAGAATTTTACATTGTAGTAGGCAAGAGTCGGACACGACTGAACGACTCAACTGAACTGAACTGAGGGGGGAGAGAAGTAATGTATAACATATATGAAATGTAAGGAAAAATAAACCTGAGATTCTAGAAGCTTAGTCCTGGTTTCCCACATGCCATAGAAAAGTCTCAGAAATTCTAACATATAACTTCTAAAGCAAACTAACCAAATAGTCTCTTGTGCATAAGGAACCTGGTCATCATTTCTTTTAGTCCTAAGCAATAAAAACAAATGAATTGAGGATAAATCTCCTATGAAAATTCAAAGTAATTTATGTAGATAACTCTATTCTTAAGAAAATAAAGCATAACTCCTTTCTACTCCTTGCCATGAACTGTGAATGGTGATTTCTTTCCAAAAAGTACAAGATAGGAAGAGGAAAGGAGTAACTTTACATTGGAGAAACCTGACAAACGATACCTCAGCCACAAGATCAAGGTCAACATCAACACTGATATCATATTAACAGTATTTACCCTTGATATATGATGTGGTATGATAGATGATCGGAGAAGGCAATGGCATCCCACTCCAGTACTCTTGCCTGGGAAATCCTATGGATGGAGGAGCCTGGACGGCTGCAGTCCATGGGGTCGCTGAGGGTCAGACACGACTGAGCGACTTCACTTTCACTTTTCACTTTCATGCATTGGAGAGGGAAATGGCAACCCACTCCAGTGTTCTTGCCTGGAGAATCCCAGGGACGGAGGAGCCTGGTGGGCTGCCGTCTATGGGATCACACAGAGTCGGACACGATTGAAGTGACTTAGCAGCATGATAGATGATATGACATGACATGATATGATAATATCAGTACTCAACAGAAAATGGCACGGTAGTCTTCCAAAAACATACTACTCATGTCTCATCATGAGATAAACATCAAACAAATTACATTTGAGGGACATGCTATAATATATATAACCACTCTTCGAAACCATCAAAGTCATCAAACACAGGGAAAGTGGAGAAATTGTCAAAGTCATGAAGAGACTAAGGAGATATGATTACATGTATATGGTATCCAAAATCGGATCTTGGAATTAAAAAAAAAAAAAAAAGCCCATTAGGTAAAAGCTAAAGAAATATGACTAGGTACAGAATTTAGTTAATAATAATATAGCAACACTGGTTCATCAACTGTTTATGAATGTATCACACTAACATAAATGTTAATAATAAGGGAAACGGGGTGTCAAGTATATTGGAACTCTCATACTATCTTCACAACTTTCCTGTAAATCTAGAATTAGTTTAACATAAAGCCTACTTGAAATTATAATTGAATTTAAAAGGACATACTTTTAGACAGTTTACAGAGTATTGCTAATCCTTGATAATCCAGGAGGAACTTATCTCAGATCCCAGTATTAGAAGTAGTTCTACTCCTGAACAGCAATTGGGTTCTCATCTGTTCACTCAGTCCATCTTGATTATGTTCTCACTTTTTCTTTGGTGACTAGGAAGTTTGGAAACAAATCCGTTGGTAATTAAGAAGAACTACATAGTTTTTATGATGTTCTTAACTTTATGTTGGAGAAGACAATGGCACCCCACTCCGGTATTCTTGCCTGGAAAATCCCACGGGTGGAGGAGCCTGGTGGGCTGCAATCCATGGGGTCGCTAAGAGTTGGACATGACTGAGCGACTTCACTTTCACTTTTCACTTTCATGCATTGGAGAAGGAAATGGCAACCCACTCCAGTGTTCTTGCCTGGAGAATCCCAGGGACAGGGAAGCCTGGTGGGCTGCCGTCTCTGGGGTCGCACAGAGTCGGACACGACTGGAATGACTTAGCAGCAATAGCAGCAACTTTATGTTATTCTATTAATACTTCACTCCATTGTGATTTCATTCCACTTTTCACATCTTTATCACTGTTTTTATCTTCTATTACTAGTCACTTCAAATCTCTTTAGGGAGATTTATATGTATATATGGTTTTCTCTGATTACACAAAATTTTATTATACAAATTTCTGACTTCCCATTTCTCATGTTACCAAAATTCTGGACTATTAGCCACTAAAGGCTATGATGTGGCAAATTACTAAAACATGGAGCTTCAGTTCTTGAATGGTAAAATGGTGATACCATAACCTGTTTTACCTGATGCTTAGGAAGACTAATGGGGTTCACAATTGTTAAAATATTAGCTCAGATACAGAGAATGCATTTGGTAAATGATGATGATGATTATATAAATTCAGTCAGTTCAGTTCAGTTCAGTCACTCAGTCGTGTCCAACTCTTTGCGACCCCATGAATTGCAGCACGCCAGGCCTCCCTGTCCATCACCAACTCCCGGAGTTCATTCAAACTCATGTCCACTGAGTCAGTGATGCCATCCAGCCATCTCATCCTCTGTCGTCCCCTTCTCCTCCTGCCCCCAATGCCTCCCAGCATCAGAGTCTTTTCCAATGAGTCAACTCTTCACATGAGGTGACCAAAGTGTTGGAGTTTCAGCTTTAGGATAGTCCTTCCAATGAACACCTAGGACTGATCTCCTTTAGAATGGACTGGTTGGATCTCCTTGCAGTCCAAGGGACTCTAAAGAGTCTACTCCAACATCACAGTTCAAAAGCATCAATTCTTTGGCGCTCAGTTTTCTTCACAGTCCAACTCTCACATCCATACATGACCACAGGAAAAACCATAGCCTTGACTAGACAGATCTTTGTTGGCAAAGTAATGTCTCTGCTTTTGAATATGCTATCTAGCTTGGTCAAAACTTTCCTTCCAAGGAGTAAGCGTCTTTTAATTTCATGGCTGCAGTCACCATCTGCAGTGATTTTGGAGCCCAGAAAAATAAAGTCTGACACTGTTTCCACTGTTTCCCCATCTATTTTCCATGAACTGATGGGACCAGATGCCATGATCTTAGTTTTCTGAATGTTCAGCTTTAAGCCAACTTTTTCACTCTCCTCTTTCACTTTCATCAAGAGACTTTTTAGTTCCTCTTCACTTTCTGCCATAAGGGTGGTGTCATCTGCATATCTGAGGTTATTGATATTTCTCCCAGCAATCTTGATTCCAATTTGTGCTTCTTCCAGCCCAGTGTTTCTCACAATGTACTCTGCATAGAAGTTAAATAAGCAGGGTGACAATATACAGCCTTGACATACTTCTTTTCCTATTTGGAATCAGTCTGTTGTTCCATGTCCAGTTCTAACTGTTGCTTCCTGACCTGCATACAGGTTTCTCAAGAGGCAGGTCAGGTGGTCTGGTATTCCCATCTCTTCCAGAATTTTCCACAATTTATTGTGATCCACACAGTCAAAGGCTTTAGCATAGTCAATAAAGCAGAAATAGATGTTTTTCTGGAACTCTCTTGCTTTTTCAATGATCCAGCAGATGTTGGCAATTTGATCTCTGATTCCTCTGCCTTTTCTAAAACCAGCTTGAACATCTTGAAGTTCATGGTTCACGTATTGCTGAAGCCTGGCTTGGAGAATTCTGAGCATTACTTTACTAGCGTGTGAGATGAGTGCAATTGTGTGGTAGTTTGAGCATTCTTTGGCTTTGCCTTTCTTTGGGATTGGAATGAAAACTGACTTTTTCCAGTCCTGTGGCCACTGCTGAGTTTTCCAAATTTGCTGGCATATTGAGTGCAGCACTTTCACAGCATCATCTTTCAGGATGTGAAAGAGCTCAACTGGAATTCCATCACCTCCACTAGCTTTGTTCGTAGTGATGCTTTCTAAGGCCCACTTGACTTCACATTGCAGGATGTCTGGCTCTAGGTGAGTGATCACACCATCGTGATTATCTGGGTCATGAAGATCTTTTTTGTACAGTTCTTCTGTGTATTCTTGCCACCTCTTCTTAATATCTTCTGCTTCTGTTAGGTCCATACCATTTCTGTCCTTTATCGAGCCCATCTTTGCATGAAATGTTCCCTTGATATCTTTAATTTTCTTGAAGAGATTTCTAGTCTTTCCCATTCTGTTGTTTTCCTCTATTTCTTTGCATTGATTGCTGAGGAAGGCTTTCTTATCTCTCCTTGCTATTTTTTGGAACTCTGCATTCAGATGCTTATATCTTTCCTTTTCTCCTTTGCTTTTTGCTTCTCTTCTTTTCACAGCTATTTGTAAGGCCTCCCCAGACAACCATTTTGCTTTTTTGCATTTCTTTTCCATGGGGATGGTCTTGATCCCTGTCTCCTGTACAATGTCACGAACCTCAGTCCATAGTTTATCAGGTACTCTATCACATCTAGTCCCTTAAATCTATTTCTCACTTCCACTGTATAATCAAAAGGGATTTGATTTAGGTCATTCCTGAATGGTCTAGTGGTTCTCCCTACTTTCTTCAATTTCAGTCTGAATTTCGCAATAAGGAGTTCACGATCTGAGCCACAGTCAGCTCCCGGTCTTGTTTTTGCTGACTGTATAGAGCTTCTCCATCTTTGGCTGCAAAGAATATAATCAATCTGATTTCAGTGTTGACCATCTGGTGATGTCCGTGTGTAGAGTCTTCTCCTGTGTTATATAAATTACTATTAACAAAAATAGCAATAATTATTTTCATGGATATAATGAAAAGATGGGCTTCCCTTGTGGCTCAGGGGTGAAGAAGCCACTTGCCAATGCAGGAGATGCAGGTTTGATACCTGGGTTGGGACGATCCCCTGAGAAGCGAATGGCAACCCATGCAGTATTCTGACCTGGAAGATTCCATGCACAGAGGAGGCTGGTAGGCTACAGACCATGGGGTCGCGAAAGAGACACAACTTAGCAACTCGAACAACAATGCTGAAAAGCATGCAACTGAATTACAAATTAACCAAAGCCAAAGTGATGATTTTTCAGTGACCCAGATATACAAGAGTAGCTGCCATATTTTGGAGGATAAGATCAATAAATAAAGGGTGCAGGTCAAACAAGAGAACAGAAGAAAACAGATGAGAGGAGGAAGAAGAAGACTTCTTACACAGTCACTGCCAAAAACAAGTCTGAAGGCTTAAGACAAGGTGAAATCTGATCACTTTTTAGCTATGATTCCACTAGAATAATAAAAAATAAAGGAAAAAAAAAAAACACCCTCTAGCCTTTTGGCACCCATGTACCCAAAAGCTCCCAAAACAATCACAATAAGAGCCAGATAAACACCAAATCTGACCCTTTCATTGGCTCAGAGGATGCCAAGTTCATTTTCCACTGCCCAAAGTTTGTTTGGCATTGGTACATTCAAACACAGATCCTCATCTTCCCTATTCTAGAAGATGGACAGACCATGGGGAATTTTCACTACAAGAACTATGAGTTCTTTAACTCCTATGTGCTACACGTTTTAGCCACAGTACCTCTAACCCTGACCGGATGTCCAGATGAGGACCTGAATTTGAGTTGGGGGGATTAGTAGTAATTTCCTCCAGGTACTCACAGACAGTACATGGCAGAGACACTGAACCCAGATCCCCTGACTACAAGGGTTTCCCTCTTCCTGCTATGCCAGAAACGTAATGCAAAGATCCCCTGCCAAAATCGATAAAGAAAACCAAATAAAATTGCTAATTCTTTCAAAAAGTTTCTCAGCGCTGTGTCAGAAGTTTTTCTGTCACCTCATTGAGTCAGTCCATATAGTAACTCCATGGAGTAAGTACTGTCATTCCCCCAATCATGTTTATAATTGAGAAAGCTCAGAGGTCTCCTGTTTCACCCTTGATCATGCAAGTTGAAATAGAGAAGAAAGAAAGAAGAGCTTGAAGAAACAATAGTAAAGACAGATGTAAGAGAGACATGTGCCAGGGAGAGGGCAACCGTCTTAACAAGAGGAATGTGATGCCCAGGGTCCAAGGTCCATGGCTCAGCTTTTCAGGAGAGGGAAGCTGGAAGAGGGGCCTCTGAAGGTGCTGGCAAGTTCTGGCAAAGGGTGGGGGAGGGGTCTGCAAATTCATACTAAGTAGAATGAGTCATGAGTGTCTCAGTCAAGAAAAAAATGGCAGGGATGACTGGACTAGTCAGTAAGTCATTTCTGAGCACTAATCTTTCTGCATCCTCAGGGTTTCAGATTGTCACGGGTGGGCAACGGAAGCCCCCAGTCATGTTCTGATAAGCCAACCGGAAGTTGTCCATTTTTAAATTCACCAAATTAATTTGACTCTTTAAAACACTCTAATCCTTCACAGGAATGGACCAACTTACCATCACATATTACTTCCATGTACTCTTTAGGCACTGTTGTTCCAATTTACCTGACCACATAACTACCTGGGGCCCTTGTTAATCACACATATTCCCAGGTATCCCGTGGAGATTCTGATTCAGTAGGTTTAAAACTGGAAGTCCTGGGGGTGTGGGCTTTGAATGATCCAGCTGATTCCTATAAGCAGGCTAGTTTGGGAAAAAATTGTTTTAACAAGACTTTGCCAATGGGCTCGCAAGGTACATTTTATAGATAAGGAAAGAGAGATACAAACAAGGGAAGGCCATGCCCAAGGTCACCAAACTCTTGTGTGGCAGAACTGAGGATAAATTACACTGTAACTCCACAGCATATATGCATGCCACAGCATTTAAATCTATCTGAGCCAGATCTAATTTCAAAAGCAAGCTTCCTGGTGTCTTAACATGACATCAGACGCTTGGAAATGGGGGTGTGGACAATCTAGCACCATCAGAAAAAAACAAGGGATAGTTAGGGAGTTTGGAATTGACAGTTAAAATAACCAACGAAGACCTAGTGTACAGCACAGAAAATTCTGCTCAATGTCATGTGGTAGCCTAGATGGCAAGGGAGTTTGAGGGAGAATAGATACATGTATATGTATGGCTGAGTCACTCTGTAATACACCTGAAACTATCACAACATTATTAATCAGCTATTCTCAAATACAAAATAAAAAAGTTTAAATAAAAAAACAACAACAACAAAACCCAGGAAGACATCATTATACTGGACTGATTAACACCCAAGGAAAGAAAAGGAAAATTGAGGTCCTCTGCCATCTTTAGTTCTGTTTTGAAGTCCTCAAGGCTTGCAGGCTAATGGATTGTTACTGATACCCACACTATTTACACTGCTTTGACTTCTAGGTCCATTTGGCTAAATTAATCAAAACACTTCCTTCACTACTGCACAAAAATGGGCGGGGGGCGGGGAGGGGGGGGACTAGAGAAAGGTCCTTCCTGAAATAACTGTGGACAATCAATATTACAACAAAAGAGCAAGGTCCAGATGAGACATTTACCCAAACCCCTCTCCTCGTTGATGGTAACAAGATGACGGTGACTAATTGCACGTTCTGGGGTCAAGTTCAGACCACTCCTCCAGAGCCCTCTCCCCAGAGAAAGGTGAGTACCTGAGGTTTGCCAAGGCCATTTTTATATGCACGTGAATCCCCTCTACTCTAGCATTTCACGAAGAGGAGGGGAGAGTAATCAACAAAATGAATAAAGTGCTTGTGAAATGCATCTTCTACTTTCTGGAAGGCCCTGCTGCTGAATGAACTACTAGACTCCCATCAACTCTCCACTAGTTAAGTCCAAATCACACAAAATGGGACAAACGGAAAGAGCACAGGAAAAACGAAACTCCCCGTCCCAGCTTCTCATTAGTTAAATAAAAAGAAAAATGGAGAAGATTTAAAAGAGAGGAATTTAAGATACACCTAAATATATACACTGAAGCAGGTTTATCCGTCCTTTGGGAGATGATCTTCTTTCTTATATGCAATTATGAGCCATTTTCAAGATAAGAAGACCCCTGCCCTTGTGCATCCCCTGAAATTTGAGGTCAAGATGACAACAGGTTTGCATGCACTGAGAGTTCATGTCCTATCTGTCCAAATATATGCACATCTGTGCACACATCCACTCTGTTTACTGCAGCAGCTACAATCACACTTGAGTATTTTTTTAAATTGTCAGGTGTGTGCCAGATAGCACATGACTTATGTATAACATTCAAAATTTATTAAGAAATACTATTGATATCAACATACATACCTTTATCCTCTGGGATGATTCAGGTACATTGATACAAAAAGCAAAATAGCTTCATTAACACACCAATCTAGTTAAAGTTAAAATCAGCTTCCTTAAAAAAACGTATCTCTTGCCTTAATTTTAGGGGCCTAAATGTTTCTTTTCTTCATCATGTAAAAAAGTGGCTTTGGAAAAATAGTCACATTTCACAATGGACTATTCACATCTCCTTTAAATGTGTCCAATTTTAATGAATGGTCTTCACCTTGGATACACACATTCCAGGCCTCATAAAAACAATGGTGTTTGGGCATGTGCAGTGGAGGTGGAAGATGGATTCAAGATGTTTCAAGTATGCAAAATCACATGCAGATGTACAAATAGTACATCGAGTCAAAGCGCGTTAAGAAAGCAATATATATACAGACACCCAGGAATGGATGAACGCAAATAAAATCCAACTTGTAATTAACATACCGTGCTGTGACACCTGTTGCCTTCCACGATAAGAAGTCTGGGAGATCAAAGAAATGTCCCGCCTTATCCCAGCAAGTCTCTCTCAAGTTCTGCCAAATTAAATATATATTAGAATCAATTACAGGCTATTTTTTCTCCTCCTCTCCTCTCTCAATAATGTTTCAAAATTTTCAAAACAAAAGTACAGCCAACAATGCCCAAGAAAACATCTGTGCAGGGGCTGGGAAGTGGTGGTGGGGAGGGGAGTATAAAAGCAGTACACAGGAAAGAAAAATTGGCAATTATTGATCCTTCCAAAAATGACTATAATTTCCCTTTTATTCTTCTTTGCCAACCTGGTGTGGGAAGAAGTACACTTTGCAAGGGGATGCAATCCATCTTGCAAGGGGATATATTTCAAGACATATAAAAAGACTTCAAAGCTGAACAGCTGGGAACTGGGGAGAAAAATCACACTAGGAAACTACCTGATGAAATGTGATGTGTCCTGCCATGAAAACGTCTCCCCACGCTAACAGGTTCCAAAAACAACAGGAATGATCCCCCCTTGTCCACAAAGAACTTCCAATCTAAGCCAGAGAATGGTACTGAATCAACCTATCCTTATACCTTTTTAAAATATTTGTTGCTTCCAATTTCTTCCACATTGCCAATTTGGCCAGATTTTTTTTTTTCTTACCACTGGGCTTTTTCTTTTCTCTGCCACCTGTGCCTGGAACCCTCCTTCTTCACTTACCGCCTTTTTCCCTCCCAGGGTCCACATTGCCCTGCCCCTTTTGGTTAACCAGATCCAGCTTTCCCTGGAGAAGGAAATGGCAACCCACTCCAGTGTTCTTGCCTGGAGAATCCCAGGGACGGGAGCCTGGTGGGCTGCCGTCTATGGGGTCGCACAGAGTCAGTTGGACATGACTGACGTGACGTGACTCAGCAGCAGCCTTCCCTAGGGAGGTCATCCACGATCTCCTCCTCAGGGGGGGATCTGGCTGTCATACAACCCCTATCACCTCACAAGTATCTGTATAATGTCCTTCTCTCCTGCTAGACTGTAAGCTCCATGAGGCCAAGGACCTTTCAGCTTCATGAACTGTAACATCCCATGATTGTCTTCTCTCCTCCCCCACACAGGACTGGACTCTTAGCTGCCAGGTGGAAATCACATGACTCCAGCCCCAGTCTGGAGTCTCCCCCAAGGGTAGAAGACAACGCGCTTAACTGGACAAGGGACAGCCATGTGTCCTAGCGGGGCCAATTTGACTCTTTCTCCCAGGAATTTAGAATCAGGATCCAATTAGAGTCATTTAACTTCTGCCTTTGAGTGGAACGGGAGGTGAGATAAAGCTGGAAATTGTGAAGTGGCCATTTTTTGCCAAGGACCTGGAGAAGTAGGACTTCATAAAGAAAAGAGCACTGCAGACAAGTGGCAGCAAGAAAGGTTCCCTACCAACCAGGCAACTCTCTGTGTCCTGGTTTCACTTATTCCCTCCCCAAGAGGCTACAACAAAGCTGAAAGCACCAAAAGCTCAAGGGTATCTTTGGGATCCCAGAGGCAACAAGGCAGAAACTCCAAAAGAGACATATGCCAGTGTCAGCTAGCAGGTGATGTAGAGCAGACATTCAACAGATAAGGTTAACAACCAAACTGCTCATTTTCACCTTTCAAACTTTCTCAGGTGAGGGGCACTTCAGAGTTTACAAAGGCTTTTCACGTGTGTTATCTCCACTGCTTGTGGTTTAGTCGCTAAGTTATGTCCAACTCTTTGCAACCCCATAGACTGCAGCCTGCCAGGCTTCTCCGTCCGTGGGATTTTCCAGATAAGAACACTGGAGTGGGTTGCCATTTCCTGCTCCAGGGGATCTTCCTGAACCAGGGATCAAACCCATATCTTCTGCATTGGCAGGCAGATTCTTTACTGCTGAGCCACCAGGGAAGCACTGCGTGGCATACAAAAGTCCCAAGTGCTGCTGTATCTATTTTACAGACATACCACTGGCCTTCATCCACATTTGCCCTCAACTTCTATGAGTTCTTCCTATTTTCTCCTTCCCCATCACAACTTTCAGAACACAGACCCTTACTCACAGCAGAGAAAATCAGTTTTAACCCAGAACAGTGTCCCATTAAAACAACACTAACATCACAAGAGCTCAGATGTAAAAGGCAGTATTAAGCCCATTTTCTGTTACTGCTGGTTGTTTTAAATTCCTAAGCATTTGGGTGAGCGCTTACATGCAGAAGGGGCTTCCCTGGTGGCTCAGACAGAAGAATCTGGCTGCAATGCAAGAAACCTGGCTTCAACCCCTGGGTCAGGAAGATCCTCTGGAGAAGGGAATGGCTACCCATTCCAGTATTCTTGCCTGAAGAATTCCATGGACAGAAGAGCCTGGCATGCTATAGTCCACGGGGTCACATAGAGTTGGACACTACTGAGTGACTAATACATTTTCACTTTACATGTAGAAAGGGCTAAACTTTGCTTTGAACAACCATATATCTTAATGTTAAAAAAAGTAATACTTAAAGTTAACTAAATAGACCAAAAGTAGTTCTGAACTAGCAGTACCTTTGTACACTAATAGATTACAGTCAGGAAATGGTAGCCTTTGAAATGATGAGTCAAATTACTAGTATGTCTTCTGGGTAGTCCCCCAGATTGCTTCCCACATACTCTGTGGTTTCAGTGATCAATTCTCAGGGAGAAATGGCAGCCTCCTTCTAAAGACTCCAGAAATTCAAGGCCAATCAGAAAAAAACCCACGAAACTGCTACAGCATCAATCAGTGCCACCAGCCAAAGCCAAGCAGTCTTCCTCAACTGGGACAACAACTGCTTCTGTTAGATCTAGTGCACAGTCATTACAGACCTGAAGAATCGGAGCTTGCAGCCTGTGGCCAGGCACACAGGCTGCTGTGGACAATGGAACCCAGGCAGTACATCTCAGAGAGCACTTCAGGCCTCTGGCCAGAAAGAGACACTTCAGGGGCAGGAGGGGCAAGGCAGCCTGGTGGGTCATCTTTTCCTGAAACAATGCCAGCATCACCAGGCAAAGTCAGAGATTCCAGCTCAAACTCTCCACAGAATGAGACACCAGAAATGGTATCATATTAGGAGTGTGGAAGATCCTTAAGAATGCCTCCCTTCTCGGGAGAGAAGACAGCAGTAGTATGAACTCCCTGTCTTCTCCACAAAAGCAAAGTCTGCAACTCAGCCAGAAAAGGAGAGGGGGCAAGCGTATGCCTGGATGAAAGGGATGCTCCGAGAGCCAGATCCCTCACTGGGAAACGTTGACACTGCTTAGCAGGCTCCCATGATGTTCTTAGGTTGGGCTCCATGATTCACAAGTGTTTAGTCATCACATGCCAGACTGGCCAAGGGCCTATTACCCCCTGTGGATGGATTTTTAATCCAGTTCTATGAGAAAATCCCTCCATCCCTGCCCCTCCCCAGTCACTAGAGTCCCAGCCCAGGGCCTCAATCTTACTGAATTAACTCTGCCTTTGGAACCACTGGGCCTGCACCAGACACCGTGACTGTGCGCTTAGATTCTTCCACAGCTCACAACAGCGCCCGCGTCTCAAGACAGTGCCTTGTCTCACTGGATTCTCAGGATGGTTCAGAGGTTGTAGGTGATACACAGTAGTCCACATGTCAAGGATACAGAAACTGAGGTTCAGGTGATAATACTTTGCCCAAAGTCAGACAAGACTTGGCCCAAACCTGCTCTAAAGTGAGGGTTCCTTTTCTCCACCAGGCCACAGTCACCACCCTGAAGCTCCCTGATCTATCAGAGCTGTAGGTTTTGGCCTTTTGAAAGCATCATGATAGAAGCTATTGCTGACAAAGGTCTGTAGAGTCAAAGCTGTGGTTTTTCCAATAGTCATGTAGGGATGTAAGAGTTGGACCATAAAGAAAGCTGATGCTTGAGAAGACTCTTGGGAGTCCCTTGGACAGCAAGGAGATCAAATCAGTCAATCCTAAAGGAAATCAACCCTGAATATTTATTGGAAGGACTGACGCTGAAGCTCCAATAATTCATCCAACTGATGAGAAGAGCCAAAGAAAGCCCAGATGCTGGGAAAGACTGATGGCAGGAGGAGAAGGGAGTGACAGAGAATGAGATGGTTGGATGGCATCACTGACTCAATGGACATGAGTTTGAGCAAACTCCAAGAGATAGTGAAGGACAGGGAAGCCCGGCGTGCTGTAGTTCACTGGGTCACAAAGAGTCAGACATGACCCAGTAACTGAACAACAACAACAAGAACAACATTAAATTTCAAAGATTTCACTTTCAATCCTGGACAACTCACTTAACTTCTATATCCCTTGAAACTCTCATAAAACACAAATGGTACATGGGCTGGAGTAAACACAGAGCAGGTCCCCATCACAGGACAACTTTAGACGCATCTCATAATCTGGGCACTGAATCCAGTTCAAACTAGGAGGTCTCTGTGCTGAAGGAGTTAAGTCTCTCCTACAGTTACCAAGCAACTTACAAAAAGTAGTCTTTTCAAGAAAAAAAAAAGAAGAAATCAGCGGTTACTGGGGTGTGTGACTTGGCAATCAAGGCTTCTGCATTCCAATAACAATCCTTTGAGCTAAGCAATCCCTTAGGCTTGGAAGCCACCAAAGAGAACAACTCTTAAAAAAAAAAAAAATCATCTATTACTTCATTAAAACCACGGCCTTTCTTGGGAGGAGACTACCACTCAAAGCACACACAGCTTTGGGTCTCAGCAGCGGCTAGAGGTGGAGTAGTAAAACCAAGGTTCAAGGCCAGGCAGCAACCACCTCACCAGCCTGGGGCACAGAGATGAAGCTTTCGCCCTTTCCTTCTCACTGCCATGTCCAGGGAGGCAGTGAGGTCTCTGCTGGCTTCTAGATGCCAAGGGAACTTTGGGATAAAATGAAGCAGATGCTGCAATGTATGTCAGGGGATGCCAGGGTCCAGGAACATCATGGGAAAGTAGGGGTGACCAGTTAAGAAGGGATCATGAAGTATTTTGTTATGACTTACAAAGGGATTTTATCTGGGCTTCCTGCTGTCTACACTGAATGAAAGGGAGGAACAGAGCTTCCTACTTCCCCTCCCAGTAAAGGATCCTGCTGGATCATCTCCAATACTCACGTTGTTTTCCAGCACAAGGACATTCTGAAAAGAAAAAACTTATCCTCACTCTACATTTAGGACTGAGAAGTAGGGCACAGGCTAATAGCCCAGAGAGGAGAGATGTTTCAGGAAAAAATTTTAATCCCTAATGTCATTCTTAAAAAAAAAAAAAAAAAAAAGGCTAAAAACATGGACTGGGTCATAATCCCCAACTAGAAACTTTCCAGAATGAATGAAACAACTGTGCTTCAAACTCCCATCTACAGAGAAAAAAGAGCAAACACTGGAGATATTTCAAGTCAGACAGACAGATACACTGAGAAGTTTGTGCTACCAGAGGTATCTTTCTAAAAAACTTAAAACATACCATGACATTTCTTTGTTTAAAATGGTTCGACAGTTCCCCATGGCCTGGAATCACATTTTATCTCCTTGGCACGGCTCTCAGGACACTTAACCTAGCTCCAACTTGGCCATTACTTGTATGACTCCTTCTGGGCTCACTGCCCATCACCTCTCTCTTCGCCACTCCCCACCCTGATCTCACCTCATTTCTTTCCCTTCCCCAAATGCACTGTACTCTTTTATACTCCCCTGTCTCTGTCGAGGCTAAAGCCTCTACTATGGGATTGACTTTCCCATCTTCTCTCATGATCAAATGTCTACCTGATTCAAATGCAGCTCAAATGTCACCTTTTCAGTGAATCTCTCCATCCCTTGCTGCGTCCTTATTATATACTCATACACCTAAGTCCATCTCAAAGGGACAAACTCCTGGAGGGCAAAAGCCAGCTAACTTCTGGGAAAAAAATGAAAAAAGTTTCAGGAGGTATAAAGAAATTTAAGATCAAAAACTTCTAAAGTTAAATTACAATGAAGCTGGAGAAAGATGTGTGCAAAGGAAACAGTCGGTAATGAATAAGATGATGTATGATGATCATGTAATGAGCCTGATAGCAAGGTTTGGTGAGTCAGCCTCATAACTCATTTTGTGTGTGTGTGGCCATATATCTACCTCTAATGACTAATCATAGACATTGTTCAGAGAAGGGAAAGGGCTTTGGGGCCGAGGTGGCTAAAAAAGACTTTATGGCAGAGAGATTTGAGCTGAAGCCTAAAGATCAAGTAGAAAAAAATATTTATGCTTCTGCTGAGAATGACACCCAATAAACAAATGTACAGACACCAAGGGTTTAAGAGAGGTGGGATAAACTGGGAGATTGGGAATGACACATATATACTCTACTGATACTGTGTATAAAATAATGAGAACCTACTACATAGCTCAGAGAACTCTACTCAATGCTGTGTGATGACCTAAATGGGAAGGAAATCCAAAAAAGAGGGGATATGTGTATACATATAGCAGATTCACTTTGTTGTTCAATAGAAACTAGCATGACACTGTAAAGCAACTATATTCCAATAAAAATTAATTTAAAAATAAAATAAAAGTGAATCTTCCTCAAAAATAAAATAAACTGACAAGGTAGATTATTCCTTTTAGAGACGGATTTGTTTTACTGTACCTTCACAGAATTTATTTATAAAATGAAATAATTCCATTGGAAGATTTCAATTAATCTTCAAGAACTAGACATACATATGCATCCTCTCCCCACACCTTCCCTGAAGCCCTGCTATTATACAGAGAGGTGAATTTATAATCCACACTAGAAATGATTCCCTCACCATAAAAATGTTATCATTTGTATGAAAACTGATCATATTCTTCAAGGCTGACTTTGCCCAGGAATGTGATACCACCACAATCATTAGGAAAACAAGGCTTTGGTATGTGGGCTCTAAGAACTTTGGAGTCAGGCAGACCTGAGTTTGATTACTGTCCTTGCCACTTCCCAACTGTGTAGCTTTTAGGCAAATTAATTTCTCTAAGCCTCAGTTTCCTCTAACGGCACATGACTAGCACTGACCTCAAAGGACGTTGTGAGGGTTAAGTGAAATAACACGAGTGCCTAATAAGTCAATAGATCTTACTCTAATTACTGCTGCAGAGCTTCATGAGTTTTAAAACACTTTGACATGCATGATCTCATCTGATCTGCCTAATTCTTTAAGGCAAAGAATAAAGGGAAGGCAAAAAATTATAAACTTCACCTTGCAGGTTGACAAAGTAAAAACCAGCAAGGGATCACAACTGTCCCAAGGTCACACAACACGTAAGTGGAAAGACAGACTAAAATGTATCGACAGATCCCTAATGCGTGGCCTTGTGCTAGTCAGTCTGCCTCCCCTACAGCACAATAAAGTGAAGCAGGGGGAAAGGAGAAAGATGCAATGGTGACCTAGATACCAGTTTCAAGTAGGTGGTACTGTCTCTGGAGGGGAGGATCTAACAGAAGAGAGGGCTTTGGACTGGGTAATGTCTTGGAACAGACAAAACATAAAGTGGGAGATTTGGACAAGTAGAGGTTGAGTGGGGTCTTGCTTATCACTTCATTCTCCTGGACTCCTTCATGCCCTTCTCATCATTGCTTTTCTATCTCCTTCCCGAGCTCCTGCTCTTTAGTTTCCCTTTAAATGCTGATGTTCTTGTCTCATCTAAATGCTCTTCTCATTGTTCATGGGCTCCCTGAACAAGTTTAATTATTTCCAAGGTTCCAACCAACTACAAGTCAAATAACATGCATGATCTCAAACTGCCCCACTGAACCTCTAACTTGACAGGCCCATAACAGAATCCATTATTTTCCCCAAATGTTTCCCTCCTCCTCAGTGGACGAGTTACCCAATAAGTCATCTTCTCCTTCTCTCTCACGGCTTATATCCAATCATCCTTCTAGTTTAAATTTCCAAGTAACCCATGAAGCAGTTCCCACCTCTCATCCCCCCGTATTAGTCAGAGCTCTCCAAAGAAAAAGAATCAATATAGAAATGTAAGTTGGTACAGACACTATGGGAAACGGTATGGAGGTTCCTCAAAAAAGTAAAACTAGAATTACCATACAACCCAGCAATCCCACTCCTGGACATATATCCAGAGAAAACTACAGTCCAAAAACATACATTCTCCCCAGTGTTCACAGCAGCATTATTCACAATAGCCAAGACATGGAAACAACCTAAATACTCATCAACAGATGGATGGATAGAGAAGACGTGGTGCATATATAAAATGGAGTACCACTCAGCCATAAAAAGGAACACATTAATGCCATGTACAGCAACATGGATACAACTACAAATGATCAAACTAAATCAGAGGGAGAAAGACAAATATGATATCACTATATGTGGAATCTAAAATATGAGACAAATGAACTTACCTACAAAACAGAGACAGACTCATGGACATAAACAACAAACTTGTGGTTGCCAAGGGGGAGGGGGCTGGGGAAGGGATGGACTGGAAGGTTGCAGTAAGCAGATGGAAACTATTATAGAGAGAATAGGTAGACAACAAGGCCCTACTGTATAGCACAGAGAACCATATTCAATATCCTATGATACACCATAATGGAAAAAAATACTAAAAAATTACATATATGTATAAACGAATCATTTTGCTGTACAGCAGAATATAACATGGTAAATCACCTATACTTCATCTAAAATAAAAATAAGAAGGTGAACCTGTTTCTCCACCACATGGAGATCACTAGGGCTGGGCACAGTATCTGGTTTAACCAATGCAATGAAGCAGAAGCACCACTGTGATGCTCCTAAATAGAGGTCTCAAAGACCTTGCTTTTTTTCTCCTTGGAGCGTAGAGCTACGGCATGAGGCAACTCAGAAACCTGGAGGATGAGAGGACCCTTGGAGCAAAAACAAACCATCTCGGCTAAGGCTCCATGCTTTCAAGAGAGATGAGAAGAGCCCAGATCAGGAAAGCCAGCAGCCCTCCAGGGACTCTTGAACACATTCAGCAGAGACCAGAAAATCCATTTCCCTTAGCCCATCCCAAATCAGTAACCTGTGTAATTACAAGGTAAATAAATAGTTGCTCTTTTACTCTATTAAGTGCTAAGGTGGTTTGTTATCTCCCTAGTTGATATGGCCTCTTTCAAACTTTAACCCCCTTCAATTCCCACCCTCTACACAGCCAATTAGAATACAATGGCCAATGTTCATTGCAGCACTATTTATAATAGCCAGGACATGGAAGCAACCTAGATGTCCATCAGCACATGAATGGATAAGAAAGCTGTGGTACATATACACAATGGAGTATTACTCAGCCATTAAAAAGAATACATTTGCATCAGTTCTAATGAGGTGGATGAAACTGGAGCCTATTATACAGAGTGAAGTAAGCCAGAAAGAAAAGCATTAATACAGTATGCTGCTGCTGCTAAGTTGCTTCAGTCATGACCAACTCTGTGCGACCCCATAGACGGTAGCCCACCAGGCTCCCCCATCCCTGGGATTCTCCAGGCAAGAACACTGGAGTGGGTTGCCATTCGACCCCATAGACGGCAGCCCACCAGGCTCCCCCATCCCTGGGATTCTCCAGGCAAGAACACTGGAGTGGGTTGCCATTGAACACTGGAGTGGGTTTCCATTTCCTTCTCCAATGCATGAAAGTGAAAAACGAAAATGAAGTCGCGCAGTCGTCTCCAACTCTCTGCGACCCCATGGACTGCAGCCTACCAGGCTCCTCCGTCCATGGGATTTTCCAGGCAAGAGTACTGGAGTGGGGTGCCATTGCCTTCTCCGCCAGTACAGTATACTAATGCATATATATGGAATTTAGAAAGATGGTAATAATAACCCTGTATGCGAGACAGCAAAAGAGACACAGATGTATAGAACAGTATTTTGGACTCTGTGGGAGAGGGAGAGTGGGGGATGATTTGGGAGAATGGCATTGAAACATGTATAATATCATATAAGAAATGAATCGCCAGTCCAGGTTCGATGCAGGATACAGGATGCTTGGGGCTGGTGCACTGGGATGACCCAGAAGGATGGTACAGGGAGGGAGGTGGGAGGGGGGTTCAGGATGGGGAGCACCACCCGTGGCAGATTCATGCTGATGTATGGCAAAACCAATACAATATTGTAAAGTAATTAGCCTCCAATTAAAATTAATAAATTTAAATTTAAAAAATAACAAAATTTAAAAAAAAGAATACAATGGCCTACGTAAAATGTATATTTGACTATGTAAATCATTCATTCATTCTTCATTCTGCATCCTCTACACATCAGGCTCTGTGCTCAGTACTAGGGACATGAGAGCAAACAGCAGACACAGCTCCACCCACAGGGACCTTTCAAAGTTTTCTACCACCTTTGGAGTTAAAGACTAAGGACTTCCCTGGAGGTCCAGTGGTTAAGACTCGCCTTCCAGTGTGGGGGATGCAGGTTTGATCCCTGATGGGTAGCTAAGATCACACATGACTTGTGGTCACAAAAACAAAATGTAAAACACAAGCAATATAGTAACAAATGCAATGATGACTTTAAAAATGGTCCATATAAAAACAAACAAAAAAAGACATTGTCTTCTTTAAAAAAAAAGATTAAATTTATTTACATGTAAATTTATTACAAGTAAACCATGTCTTACTTGGCAGCTTCCTCTCTGATATTCTCCATCTCTGAGATAACTGCACTAAACTGTCCTTTTTCTCACCATTATTATTACGTCTTTATCCACAGTGTTGCTTATCTGGATACTCTCCCTCTCTCACCTGGCCAACATGAGATCATCATTTAAGACTCATGCACTCCATGACATCTTTGATTCCCCCACACCGAGTCGGGTGCTGCTGCGCTATGCTCCTCCATAACCCTCAGTGGCTAGCCCCACCATGACACTTCCCATTGTCCATTCACGTGTCTGTCTCCCTAGCTACACTGAAAATTCTTAAGAGTCGTGGACTGTGTTTTTGTTCAGTCTCTCTGCTGCTAGGACCTTGCATTCTATCTGATGTATAGATGATGAATAACATTAGCTGAATGAATGAAGAAATAAATGAATGAGCATAGATGTGCAACCAAAATAGGAGTTTATGGAAATGGAAATAAGAAATGAATGGATAAATGAATGAGGTTGTGAATAAGGACTGTCACAGTTTCTCTTTTCTCATTCAAGTTAATGGCTTTTCACTGTCTGTCTTAGGGGCACAGACATATCGTAGCCAAGCCAGACTGCCAGGAAGATAAATTTCTCTTCTCAGGGTGAGCAGGTCCTTTGGAGAAGTTTCATTTTAATTGGAAAATGGATTCATTCACTTCCTGGCTGGGACTCCTGGGTCAGTGCAGTACTACCCTGAATGTCTGCCAAGCACACTGGAGAGGGGGCTGAAGCGGGAAAAGTGCTCTGTCAGGTGTCGCGTGCTCTGGGACATCTGAGGACAAGCTGGCGGCAGGTCCAGGCTGGCTCGCAGGGATGGCCTTCCTCTTTTTTCTCCAGTTTCCTTCAACCCAAACGTTACTTATACCAACACATAAAGGATGGGTGTACTTCACAGTTCCATTTGGCCCTTCTTGGGGGACTTATCTGGGTGTGTGTGGGTGTGGGTGTGTGTGTGGAAACAACCTAAACTTCCACTGACAGATGAATGGATAAAGATATGGTGCATATCATCTGCATCAGTTCAGTTCAGTCGCTCAGTCGTGTCTGACTCTTTGCGACCCCATGAATCGCAGCACGCCAGGCCTCCCTGTTCGTCACCAACTCCCGGAGTTCCCCCAGACTCACGTCCATCGAGTCAGTGATGCCATCCAGCCATCTCATCCTCTGTCGTCCCTTTCTTCTCTTGCCCCCAATTCCTCCCAGCATCAGAGTCTTTTCCAATGAGTCAACTCTTTGCATGAGGTGGCCCAAGTACTGGAGTTTCAGCTTCAGAATCATTCCTTCCAAAGAAATCCCAGGGCTGATCTCCTTCAGAATGGACTGGTTGGATCTCCTTGCAGTCCAAGGGACTCTCAAGAGTCTTCTCCAGCACCACAGTTCAAAAGCATCAATTCTTCGGTGCTCAGCCTTCTTCACAGTCCAACTCTCACATCCATACATGACCACAGGAAAAACCATAGCCTTGACTAGATGGACCTTTGTTGGCAAAGTAATGTCTCTGCTTTTGAATATGCAGTCTAGGTTGGTCATAACTTTTCTTCCAAGGAGTAAGCGTCTTTTAATTTCATGGCTGCAGTTACCATCTGCAGTGATTTTGGAGCCCAAAAAAATAAAGTCTGACACTGTTTCCACTGTTTCCCCATCTATTTCTCATGAAGTGATGGGACCAGATGCCATGATCTTCGTTTTCTGTATACACATATGTATCGTATGATATATATGTCTGTGGACAAGGTCCACAACTAAGGATCCCTTCACTACTCAAGTAGCAGAAGATCAGAACTTCATGAACTCTTCCTTATGATGGTGCATAACTGCCCAACATCACAGAAAACATCCTTTCTAAGGAACACTTCTGCATCTTCTGTAAAGAGTCCTTACAGAGGGCACTGAACACTATAAGGATTTTGTGGCCTGGCCCCAGGCTTCCCTTTAGCCTCATCTCTCAACACGTTTGCCTTTCAACACCACCCCTCCCCACCCTGTCCCTGATTCCTCAAACTGACTGATGCAATGGTAGCTCTAGTAACACAATGTTCTACTCCGCACAGAGGTGCCTTTGCACTCTCCACTGCTTCTTCTTCACAGACAGACTGCAAGAGTGAAAATCCCAGATCTAATGCATCATGGCCTTGGGAGAGCTACTCAACTACCCTTCACTTCAATCTCTCTGTCTATGGTGACTACGGAGGGCACAGCACCACCTTTACCACACAGCTACTGAGAGAACAATGATGAGCAAGGGTATGTCAAGTGTCCAGAACAACGTCTGGCGCAGAGTAACCACTTCTTAAGTGATTTCTGTATTAGTTAGAATGTCTGCTCCACCACATTTCCATTTTCAGGAAGGACAATGGGCTTTGGAGACTGACACACTTTAGTTTCAACCTTGTTTCTCCCAAGGGAACCCTCCTACACTGTTGGTAGGAATGTAAATTGGTACAGACAGCATGGAAAACAGTATGGAGGTTCCACACAAAGCTAAAACCAGAGTTACCACATGATCCACCAATCCCACTCCTGGGCATATAGTGACAAAACTATAATTCAAAAGATGCACGCACCCCAGTGTTCACTGTAGCACTGTTGACAACAGCCAAGACAAGGAAACAATACAAATGTCCATCGACAGATGAACGTACTTCCCTGGTGGCTCAGACGGGAAAGCGTCTGTCTACAACGCGGGGGACCCAGGGTCCATCCCTGGGTTGGGAAGATCTGCAAAGATGTGGTACATATATACAACGAAATACTCCTCAGTAATACAAAAATAATGCCATTTGCAGCAACATGGATGTAATTAGAGATCAGTATACTAAGTGAAGTTGGACAAAGAAAAAGACAAATAGATGGTATCACATATGTAGGATTAAAAATACGACACAAATGAACTTATCTACAGAACAGAAACAAACTTAGACATAGAGAACAGGTTTTTGGTTGCCAAGGAAGAAAGAAGGTCGGAGAGAGAAAAATTGAGTTTGGGATTGGCAGAGGAAAAATATTACACATAGAATGGAAAAACAACAAGGTCCTATGGTATAGCACAGGGAACTGTATTTGATATCCTGTGATAAACCATAATGAAAAAGAACATTTAAAAGAATATTTATATATGTGTGTATATATACATATTTATATATGTGTATACATATATATAGACACACATATATATAACTGAATCACTTTGCTGTACAGCAGAAATTAACACAACATTGTAAATCAATTATACTTTAATAAAATACATTTTTAAAATAATAAAAAAATTTTTAACGCTAGGTTCTCCTACTTGGTAATTACATTACTTCTGAACAATAGTCACCTAATATCTCTGGGTCTCCCTTTGTTCACTTACAGCAATGTTTAACTCGCACTGTTAGTAGGATTCAATTCAATGAGGTTATACATGTCACAATGTTCATCCTGGCACAATCACAAGTAAATGTTAGTTTCCCTCACAATCCTTACTTTTCTCAAATTATATGGGACCAATCTGTCTCCCTTATTAGACTCTTAGGTCCTTTTAAGAAGAGATCATAATTTATTCACCTGTGTCCCTGAGATAACATGAAATAATGATTTCTTAAATGAAATACTTATTGACCACGCAACAGTTTGTCCATCAGTCCCAGTTTGTGCTGGGTGTGTGCTACACATGAAGGTAACCATAGATGAAAGGCAGGAATATACTGGTCCTAATTCTTAGGTTGCTTATTGGCCAGGTGGAGCAAAGAATCTGCATAGGAAACACTCAGCAGGGATGGATAAGCAGCAAAAAATAATTCTTAAGTTTGAAAACATCTGATTTATAAACTGAGAATGCTGCATGGTCATGAAAGAAAGGCACTGCTGTGGGCAGGCAGCAGAGGGGTGGTATTACTTGCGAGGGAGAACCTGACCTCAGTGTGGAGAGAAGGCAAAGACTAAGGAAGACGGGATGGAGACGTCCAGCTCCAGTGATGGCTTGAGCAAAGTGCAGGAAGAAGCAGCAACACTATCCATGGTCATGAGAGAGGAACGCTGGGAAGGTCAGGCTGAGAGACGTGTGCCAAGGCGGAGGAAGAGGGAAATTCCTATTAGATGCTCAAGTCAGAAGACAATGGGGGCCACCTTGAGTCCTGAGCAGGGGGTGATTTGTGGATCCAGTTTTAGGAAGGGGAGGATAGCAACAACATGGAGGGAAGTCTGGAGGGGAGGGAGAGGTAGGAGGACCAGCTTCCGTATACTTTTCAGACACAGAAGGAAGAGAAAGGGCAGAGGGAAAGGAAGAAGAAGGAAGAGGAAGACAAAAGAGCAGAGAAGATGAGCGAGAAGGAAAGTGAAACAAAGGAAAGTAGAAGAGAGGAAGGAAGAAGAAAAAGACAAAAGCAAAAGACAGAGAGAGAGAGAAGGGGAAGTGAAGGTGAAGGCAAAGAATAGGTTAAACATGAGAAGTGAATAAAATGAGAAGGACAGAAAAGCAGCAAAGTGAAAGATGCGTGGCAAACAAGAGCAGGACCACGACAACGTCCCCAGGACGAGACAGAGGTGGAGAAGGAAGGGCAGAAGCCGGAGCCCCGCGCGTGGTCTGCAGCCGCCTCTCCTCTCAGGGAATGAAGTCATGGCTGATGTCACCGCCTCTGAGTCACACGCCCACCAAGGAGGTGTTCCATCCCACCCTCCCAGACAACAGGGGCTCATTCCCTGCCTTGTGCTCTGGGACACTGTCTAGTCTGGTCCTGAGAGGACTGAAATGAGCAGGGTTCTCCTTGGGCCCCGGGAGGACACCACAGCCACAGGAGCACGCCAAGCCTGTCGCCACTGGTCCAGGCCCTGCGGTGGGATGGTCAGAACAGGTGGGACAGAAAGTTCCGACTTTCTCTGACTGGGGCTAGGGCTCCATTCCATAATGTTTATAAAGGAAATTCCCACGATGAATAGTAGCGAATTCGCAAAAGGGCCTAAAAAGGTGCTTTTAGACTGACACAGAACTGCTTTCTCACGTTCGAGGCTCTCACCACGCTCCCACTGCAGCCCCAAGGAGGCCTGCTTTCCTTGGACGGCCAGACCCCTCCCTGCACCAGTCATCCACCCTGCCGAGCGCCCGCTTCCATCTACTCCCAGCCTACACGTCATCTCCTCCCGACTCCTCTCCCCTAACATGGGTGTATTTCCATCCTGCTTACAGAGCGCTGTGCCTTTACTTCTGTTCCTCTACTAGAATATGAGCTGCTTAAGGACAGGGACTCTGGTTTACTGCATTTAACCAAATACCTGGAATAAAACACATTTTCAATATGTTTTCATATTGAAACACAATATTTCAAACACAAATTTCAAATATTTGCTGAATGAATGAATGTCCCTGTCAACTCTGGAAGGAAGTGATAGGCACCATGCTAGCATTTTCAGACTTCTCTGAAACACGGGCCCGCTCTTATAGACATAGTCCTAAGAATGTTGCTTGCTGAAGACAGTACCCTAAAGTTACACATAACGATGCAAGTGAAATTGCTCTGGAAGCAGTTGCTTGGGGCATCTGAGGATGGATTTTCTCTCTCCCTGGGACTGTAAGCTGTTGTAGGAAGGGTAGAGGATTGAGTTAGTTTTAATTTAGATGCCCTGCTCTAACACTCACACTCAGCCTGTCCCCATTTGCTCAAACACAAATGACACCACCCATTCCCCAAGCTGTCCAGCAAGATTAAGCATAGTTTAAAGAAAAAAAAAACAGTGCTTACCTCAAGAAAATATGGATTTTTACTTTCATGTTTAGCTTTCTTAACTGCATTTAGAGATGAGCATATGGAAAATAGACTTCATTAACCTCTTTTTTTCCTGAAAATCAACTTTTTCTGTTCTAATCATCATCAGAAAATACATCACTACCACCAGCACTCTGCTGCTGCTGCTAAGTCGCTTCAGTCGTGTCCGACTCTGTGCAACCCCATGGACGGCAGCCCACCAGGCTTCCCCATCCCTGAGATTCTCCAGGCAAGAACACTGGAGTGGGTTGCCATTTCCTTCTCCAATGCGTGAAAGTGAAAAGTGAAAGTGAAGTCATTTAGTTGTGTCTGACTCTTTGCGACCCCATGGACTGCAGACTGCCAGGCTCCTCCATCCATGGGATTTTCCAGGCAAGAGTACTGGAGTGGGGTGCCATTGCCTTCTCCGTACCAGCACTCTACAACTTACCAAATACCTTCTGATACAAAATATTCGTGTCAATACCTTTTATGGACAGGAAACTAAGGCCCGTCAGAGAAATGAATTTCCTAAGATCATGCAGAGAGTAAGTGAAACCCTAGCCACTTGAACTCCAAACCTAGTATTTCTTCTTTGCTGCCCCTGTTGCTGCCTCCCAGGACATGGGAGGTGCTCAATAAATACTTGCACAGTGATTCACTCCCTTTCTCAGGTCCATGGGCTGGTCTCTGACCTCTGGCCAAAGCCAGACCACACGGCCTCACGCCAAGACAACTGCAGTAGGCTTCACTCTAGTCCCGATTCTCTCCCTATCTATCTTAGGCTCACAGAACACCAGCACTGAAAGAGAACTTCAGGGGTCATGGAGAACAGCTGTTCCCAAATGCCAGACCCTGACTGCTGCTAGCCCTTGACTGGTCATTTTTGCTAATCAGTGGTGAATAATATCAATAGAGAAGATGAAATACTTATTATTAATAATACTATCAATAATTGATTGGTAAAAAGATCTCATGTCCTGGTAGCTCACTTTGCTTTTCTTGGGCAAGCTCCAATACTCTACACACACAACGTTATTGGGAGAAAAACATCGATCTGTGCCACTATTCTGATCCTTAAGCAAAGACATGAGAGAGAGAGACCAAACAGGGCAGCCACTACCCGGGCAGCTTCTATTTCCCTCTGAACACTCCCTAAGTGAAAAGTGAAGTCGCTCAGTCCTGTCCGACTCTTCGAAACCCCTAGAGTGCAGCCTACCAGGCTCCTCTGTCCATGGGATTTTCAAGGCAAGAGTACTAGAGTGGGTTGCCACTGCCTTCTCCATCATTACTCCCAGACATAACCAATTAGATCATATCTTCTTATTTTCAACAAGCAGTCAGCACTTCTCAAATAATGCAGAACATTGATTTCCAGGTATTTATCTCTGTATGCTATTTATCCAAATAGATTTATACTGGAATTGAGCACTTTAGAAATGTATTAATAGCAAAAATACATTAAACACTCATAATTAGACCACGTATGGCTTTCCTTGTCTTCTATATAGATATACTTACCCATTCATTAATTCCCTAGTCTTGTGTTTTTGAGCCAGAAGACACTGACTGTTGAGAAGACAGAGCCTGGAAGCCAGACTAAAGCAGCTTTTTGAGAAGGTGTGGGTTGGAGTACTGATGAGGCTGTAGAGCTGAGATCAGACTTTCTTTTATTACTGAGGTGGTGCCCAAGTTTCACCTAATCCTCAGCCTCTCCATACAGGAAAGATTCAGAGATGTGGGCTTTCATGCAGATCCTGGAATCCCTTTATCATTCAACCACCAAAGTGGCCACAGCTCCATGCATAGAGACTGGACTCCAGTGACATCTTAGCTACAGAAGTACCGCCAGGACCCCCAGGTTCAGAACAGTTAAGGAAGTAGTTGAGTCATTTATTCATTTTTTCCAACTGTAAACATTTCAGGTGAGTGCAAGGAGAAGGAAGAGGCCAGACCTTTGGGAGGTAACTTCATGTGCTGGATCACAGAGAAAAAAAGAGGAATGTGTTGGAGCTTGTGTAGTAGAGGAAACCTCAGATTTCACCCGTTTCAAGCATGATTCTTCAATCGTATGTCTAAATAAGTAGAATTTTTTATTCTAGAGTTCATATTTATCTTAAAAATCTGAGTTAGACAAAATGCTGTCTGGGATTTGAAGCTTAAACTAAGAGAACTAGCTCTCTTTACCTAGGTATCTCATCCGTAGGCATGGGGGTGGGGGGCGGGGAGCATTGCCTGATACAGGCTGGAGTTGACCAAATAACCTTTACTTCTTCTTAAATCCATTTCCTAGAGTTAGAAAACCCAGGTTTTTGCATTGCAGCACTCCCAGAAGTCATAGAGCTGGGAGGTGGTAATCCATCTAACTCTCTCCATCTTCAGCTTCTTTATCTTCAAAATAAGTGATAACATCTATTTCATAGGATTTTCAGACGAATTAACTGAGATAGCAGACTTAAGAGCATATGGTAGAATATTTAATAAATTCTAGTGCAGGTGTCAATAATGTTCATGGATAGCAATCAAACAGGGTCAATATCTTGAGTAATATTGATAAGCATCTCAAAAAAGTAAAGGGTTTTAATATTTCAACATGCTTTCACAAGTGTAATAATGTCTTGTGCGTGCACGCTAAGTTGCTTCAGTCATGTCCGACTCTTTGCAGCCCTATGGACTGTAGCCCACCAGGCTCCTCTGTCCACGGGATTCTCCAGGGAGAATACTGGAGTGGGTTGCCATGCCCTCCTCTAGGGGATCGTCTCGACCCAGGTATCAAACCAGTGCCTCTTGTGTTTCCTGCATTGGCAGGCGGGTTCTTTACCACCAGCACCATCTGGGAAGCCCAACAGTGACTCAACCTATTCCAAAAACTTAAGATGGCCTGATTGGGTGGACAGAAGGACAGATAGATGGACATACACATGATAAGCCAAGTACAGTACAATACTAAAGACAGAATCCAGGTCAGAGTTCTATGTGTTCATTATAAAACTGTTTCTACGTCTCTGTATGTTTGACAATTTTGACAATAAAGTGTTGAGGGAAAATGGCTTTCACAGCCTGTTACACTTGATCCTAGCCTTGGGAGCCCCTTGAGATAAAGGATGCTCTCGGCTTCCACTCTGCCTCCCCATCCCAGGCACAGTGCCTTTCTCACAGTATTTACTAGATGAATGCTTGTTTCACTGATTAAATGAACATAGTCCTACAATAACAGAATAGTTATTCTCATTTTGAAGACAACAACAGAACAACAACAAAAGAAAATAAAACCAACCTGTATGTTCAGAGAAATGAGACTACTACTTCAGAAGAATGCTCCGACTTACGTCCTTCCTGACTTCTGGCCTGCCTCCTCCCTTTCCCTAATTAACATCCACCTCTCCTGGGCCTCCAGATTTCCAACGGAACAGTTCACCTCAATGAAGCTGACCGTGCTAATGAGTTCCTGTATACCACAACAAGCATTAAATACACTGTCTTTTTTAGCATATTTTCTAAAGACAGTTCTTTCCTCCAATAGATGTGACCTCCATTTTAACCTGGTGAGAAAAGAATTTTGTTCAATCTTTGTCTTACATTGAAAATAATACCATGTAGGACTAAGGCCAGTGGAACATAGCAATTGTTCTCTCACTTCTCTATATATTCCTGGAAGTAGCTGACATCCCTACACACTTGTCAGGACGGCTGGCAGCAAGGAAGCTGGGGACAGGGGCTTTGCTATTTATTTCAGCCATAAGTCTGCCTTAGACCAGAAAACAAGGAATCATTTGGAAAATATTTATCGAGTATGTTTTCAATGCCAAGCACCACGTTTGGGTAAGGGGAGGAAACAGGTATGGAAAGAGATTTGGTACCTACTTTTATGGAGCTCAGAAACCACCAACCTAAATGAGAAAGGAACATGATGCAACAGATGACAAACAAAATAACAAGACAGGATTTAGGGCCAGAAGCACCTTCATGAAGGCCCAAGCCTGATACCTGTGGACAAGGCACTGCATCTATTTGAGGCTTATTCTGTTTATCTATAAAATGCAGCAAACATTCAGTATTTAACTCACAGGGCCATGTCATCAGTCAAATAAAGAAAATACAGTTTCAAGCCATAGAAGCTGTAAAGTAAAATGCAAAATATAGTATCATAACAATAGCTGACGTTTATTAAATGTTATTAGGTATCAGGCCAAGTCCTTCTTTTTTTAAAAAATTTGGCCTGCTTTTTAAAATCACTTTGTTGGCCTATAAAACTAAAAGAATACAGCACATAGCTGGCATATAAATCAAATATGCAAATGCAGGGATAAAGAAAAGATTCACTGTCCAGGTAAATGAAGACAGGCCATGAGCCTCAACACTCCATATATTTCAGTTACGAGCCCAGTTTATGGGAAGACCACCCTGGAGAGAAAATCCACAACAGATGCCCTAACACCAGCTGACAATACGGTCGGCCGTGCTCAAAGGCTGGGAGAAATCTGGTCCAAACGTAATATGGCCCTAGTATAAACACTCTAAAAAAGAGCTTGTTTGATTCAGATGATGTGTCTTCAATTTTCTTGGGGATGAAAGAAGCAACACAAAGGGGTTAGTCCCCTCAGAGTACAAAGACAAGGAGAGAAGCACAGAGGAGTTCCTGCCTCTATCTGGAGGCTTCATTTCACACAAAATATGCAGTGACTTGAGGTGATAGGCTGCAGCCAAGGGGTGGCTCTGGGGTGGAAAGGAGCAGTAATACTCCAAACTTCCTTTTCCACAATAGGGAAGAGAAAAGTAACATATGCTTGACATGCAGTGATCTTTACTTTGGAACAGAACAGACACACCCAGCAACCAAAAATGGCATGACAAATGATTTAGTAAGTTTACCCATTCATCCATTAAAATATTTACTGAGTTATCACTGTTAGATACAAAGCAAAGCAATGCCCCAGACATCACAGACGTGGAGATAAATGAGATGCAATAATAGTTTAATAAATTCCAGGGTAGGGGTAAGAGGAAGATGCCATAGGCGGAGCAGAGGGTGGGACTCTAATCAACACCCCATGGTGAAAGTCAAGGAAGGCTTCTCAGAGCTTGAAGAATTGGTATAAATTTCCCCAAGTGAAAAGAAATCATTGTAAGTTTACCATGCAGAAGGAAGACCTCAGCAAAGATCCAGAGGTGTAAGAGAACATGGGTAAGGTATCCTTAGATCCACTGATCAAGAAATGCACCATCTGGCAAGACTTCCCATTTCTCTAAGTATTCTGTTATAGGAAAAGTAATGATGGAGTCCTTGAACAAATTCTTGCGGCCTGGGTCTCAGCTCCAAGCGCCCAGAGGGTTAGTTGCTGGAAGAGGAAAGGGTGAAGCAGGCTGGGTGGGGAACCTGTAAAATGCAGGACACTCACCCCTTTTTGAGGGACAGCCCCAGCGCAGCTCTGGCCAGTTCCTCCCACATGGGAATGTGAACCCAGGACTGCCAAGTCCTTTTATTATTTTTTCGAGAGGAACAGAGAAATCTGGATTTTTATGTGAAATTTCTTTTTTTTTTTTTAATGTTGGACACTAATTCAAAAAGGAATTTTTTTTTTCAAGTACAGGGTGGGTCCAACAAAACCCATCTGGGGACCAGATTCAGTTTGTGGGCTGCTAGCCTATAACCCTGCACATGGGCAGAAATGAGTCACAGAGCAGTGCAGGCCAATGAATAGCGCCCAGGGCTGGAGGCTGGACTAGTGAGAATCCTGGCTCTACCACCTACTTGTTGTGTAGCTTTAAAGAAACTATTCAAGCCCCCGGGTCTTGTTTTCCTCATCTGTATAATGGAATAACAATACCTGTCACAGCGGGTTAGATGAAATAATGTAAGTAAATCCCTTCGTATAGTGCAGATGGTTTAAGGAAATAATCCCAGCGGGGGCGAAAAAAAATCCCATGCTAAATAATGAAGTGCTGTAGACCAGAAAGGATACCTGGAACTATAAGATTATTTTTTAGTGGAAAAGACTAAGAAGTAATAAAAGCCTGAGCACTGTGCTGTAACAGTAGCAAACTATTCCAACCATGGATAGTATCTCATTATTGTGCTTTGTAATGATATATGCAGCCATTTTTTCCTATATTGTAAATTTCTTAAAACAAATGCATTTGTAAGACTGTAGAGCCTCATAATTTTTCCCTTTAACATTGCAGTGTAAACTTTGTTGTTGCTATACAAATATTTATTATCTACCCAGTACATGTGCCAGAAGTATTTTTTTTTCCAAAGTCATAACATAGATCATGTCACACCCATGTTTAAAATCCATCAACCATTTCCCACTGCTCTTAGAATAAATCCAAATTCCTGCCAATGACCTCAAGGCTGTGTAGGGTCTGGCCCTTGGTCACTTCTCTAACCCCCCTTCTGCCCCTGTCTGCCTCGCTCATACCCTGCCCCTGGCCCTGCTGACCTAGGTGGATCTCATAGGTGCTTCTCTCCCCTGAGAGTCTTCTCTCCACTGAGTCTGCTGCTCCTGCTTCCTGAAAATCTCATCATTCTTGTCAACCGAAACCTCCCAAGAGAACACACCAGCCATGCCAAATCTGTTCACCTGAGTTTCTCCCTCATAGCATTTTCCAGGAAACAAAATCACTTTGCATATATATTTGTTCTATTTTCTGTCTCTCTACACCAAAATCTAAGTTCCCAGAAGCCTACGCAGGGCGCTCATCTATCTTGCTCACCTTGGCATCCCCAATACTCATCACAGAGGAAACACTCAACCAATATTTTGTAAATGAAAAAAAATGATCCCAGCACCCATTGTTCCCAGCCTCAGATGCTCCTGAAGTTGTCACATCCAAGTTTCTTCCCTGAACTAGTTTATGCAAACCCTGGAAGGCAAACATTTGAAGAAGCAGTAGAGTGAAATGGTGATAAGCCCATTCTGTGGGTCTGAAATGCCAAGGTTCAAACCCCAATCTCGCCTTTTATTAGCTGAATAACCTCAGGCAAGTTGTTTAACATTTCTGAGGCTGTTTTGTCATCTGTAAAAGATGAGACTTACTTTCTAGGGTGGTTGTGAAGATCAGATAAGTCTAACTGGGATGAAATGCTTAGACAAGTGCTAGATATATAATAAGAACTATGTACATTTTAGCTACTGATTTCATCTATTTCCTTGGCTGTTGCTGTTGTTCAGTTGTGTACAAATCTTTGCGACTCCTTGGACTGCAACACACCAGACTTCCCTGTCCTTCACCATTTCCTGGAGCTTGCTCCAACTCATGCCCATTGAGTCGGTGATGCCATCCAACCATCTCGTTCTGTCATCCCCTTCTCCTGCCTTCAATCTTTCCCAGCAGCAGAGTCTTTTCAAATGAGTCAGCTCTTCACATCAGGTGGCCAAAGTATTGGAGCTTCAGCATCAGTCCTTCCAAAGAATATTAAGGGCTGATTTCCTTTAGGATTGACTGGTTTGATCTCCTTGTAGTCCAAGGGACTCTCAAGAGGCTTCTCCAAAACCACATCTATTTCCTTATTCTGTTCTTATTGCTTAGTTCAAAAAGGCTATAATTTTGTGAAGGCAGAGATCACTTTTTTTGTGAAGGCAGGCCCCCATAGGACGGAAAAGAGACAGGGTGGAGCTGTTTGTATGGTTTTTGATGTACATATACTTACATGATATGAGGCTAGAAGTAAGACATTTAACCTTTTTGGGGGGCCTTAGTTTCCTCATTTATGGGCTTCCCCAGTGGCTCAGCAGTAAAGAATCTGCCTGTAGTGCTAGGAGACTCAAGAGATGTGAGTTCGATCCCTGGGTGGAGAAATTCCCCTAGAAGAGGGCATGGCAACCCACTCCAGTATTCCTGTCTGGAGAATCCCATGGTCAGAGGAGCCTGGCAGGCTACAGTCCATAAAGTCACAGAGTCAGACACAACTGAAGCGACTGAGAACGCATGCATCTTCCTCATTTATAAAAAATGATAAATCTAACCACAAGATAGTATAAAAATTAAATAATCACTGTGGAATAAAATAACTCAGGGGCTGTAAGCATTGGTGAATTTTCGGGGAAACATGTACAAGATATTCAGTAAGTCACTCTGCTTTGCAGTTCAAAGCTGGCTGCCTCCTGGTACAGGTATCATACATAGGATACGGAGGATTCAGATAAATGAATGACTCTGAAAACATGTTTTACACTCTTCTACTATTTTCTATGACTGTTGATTTGCCTGACAATTTTGTGGTCATTTTTAGATGCTCTCTTTAGCTATTATTCAAACAGGAAAAACATGCAACTCATTACACTCAGTGACATGAAATAAGATATTCTAGTGTTTAACATTCTCTCAATTGGCTATAGAACGTTACTGACATATCCATCAGTAGAGACAAACATTTTAAAACACAGTGGAAGTGAGAATTAAACTACCATTTGAATATCTACTGTATATTTTACAAATATCTGACTAAATTACAATTAATTCCACAAGACTGACATTATTGTCATTAGTCATTTGACAGCTACGCATGCTGAAAATCACAGACATTGATTTAGTCAAAGGTCATGCAAAACTGGTAAATGGCGGAGAAAGATTTCAATGCAAGTGTCATTTGCCTTCAAATCCAGTACTTGTTGTTGTTACACAACTGTGTTCTACCTCCCAAAGTTCCTGTCTTGTATTAGCTCTACGGCAAAGACCTGACGAATGTAGGTAAATAATATCAAGACCTATGCATGCATTTAAAGCCAGAGTAACGAATAGAGAAAGACTAGTTTCCACTATATTGCCATCAAAAAAGAAAGGCTCCATTTTTAAGACAGAAACTGACACTGTTTATCTTTCATAAAGTTTCAAGACAAGAAACCTGAAGAAAAGAAAATAGATCTTACTATATAATCAAGAGGAATAGAAGAATAAGGCTGGTCAAGGCACTTATTGTGCAAGCCTCTCACTGTACAGAGGAGACAATGATCGGGCTTTCCTGCAGTCTAACAGTTTTCTTTTTAATAGTTCCTACTGCAAAGCATTCAACTGATACCTTGCACAGCTAGCAGGAAGTTATCAAACCACCTCTCTGGGCATCCAAACTCCCTGGCTGCTCCCAAGAACCTACATATACAGGAAAAAGCACATTAGAACCAATCAGAATATCACTTACTCATTTTCCCAATATGTTACCAAGAGAACAGAAGCAGAAGTGTATGGACTAGGGAAATGAAAGGGACAGATACGTGTTCTAAACGCATCAACAAAATTCTCTGACATTCTAGCCAGTTGCTTCCAGACTTTGGAATGAACAATGAAAACTGCAAACTATAAAATGATTAGCTTTCTGCTCTGCTGACAATGGCAAAAAAAGGAAATGAGTTAAAAGAGGGGTTGGAATATCTCCATGCATCCTCTACAAGCCAGTTAATTATCTTCCATTAACACTGAGCTGTCAGGATCGGCATCAGCCCGTTAACTTACTTGACCTTCCTCAGCCTGCACCTCGTTACCCTACGATGTTTCATGTTTATAAAGATAGGAGACTCCAGCTGTTTCAGCCTGAGAGAACTTAATTTACATTTGGCCTTCATTAAGATGAGAGTCAGAATCATTGAGACCAAATGGAGAAGCCAGACTGCTGGGGGTTATGAAAAATTCAAATGGCATTTTTCCTTTTATCTGACAATTCTTATTAAGGAGACATACGTCAACCTAAAACACATAAACCTTAAATGAAAAAGACACGATTAAAATTCCATATTGCAGAACTAGGACTCAAGTGGCTTTGCCCACGAGCCATGGTGGTCCTAGTACATCACTCTGTCTTCTGGGAAGTCTGAATTCCAAATTCTATCCAACTGCCTCCGACATTCGATTCCAGGCTAAGCACAAGGAGCGCATGAATGACAGCAATACTGAAATGAGTGGTCAGCTCTGACTCCTCCACCTAGCTCACCCCTCGTGGCCAATCAGCCTCAATGTCCTGCTGACATTAATCCCTAACAATTTTGGGAACCTGTCTCCTCTCCATCCCACTGTGCCTAATTCAGGTCTCATCACTTCTCACCTGGAGAACTGTAAGAGCTCCTTATTGTCCCACTCAAGTCATTCAAAAAATATTTATTGAGTACCCATTATGTGCCAGGCATTTGATTAAGTATAGGGACACAGCAAGGAACAAAATGGACATCACCTCCATCTTCCTGTGGATTACAATGGTTGGAAGGGGTGAGCTTTATACAAGTCGTTACACAAATGGACATGCCATTACAATTTATGAAAGATATAATGAAATAAAATTAAGAGTAAAATGACAGGGCTTCCCTGGTGGTCCAGTGGTTAAGAATCCACCTGCCAATGCAGGAGACATGGGTTTGAACCTCAGTCTGGGAAGATCCCACATGCCTCGAGGCAGCTAAGCCCAAGTACCACAGCTACTGAAGCCCACGTGCTCTAGAGCCCATGCTCCACAACAATAGAAGAGGCAATGAGAAACCCGAATATTGCAACTAGAGAAAGCCTGCACGAAGCAACCAAGACCCAGCTCAGCCAAAAATAAATCAATTAATGTTTTAAAAAAGAGTAAAATGACAAAAGACCTCTGATTTACTTGAAAGTCAGAAAAGGCTTCTTTAAATATGTGACAGTAAAACTGAGATTTACATGATGAGTTAGAATCAATGGTGAGTAGAGGGAAGAATATTCAATCAGAAGGCCCAGCGTCATTTAAGACCAGAGATCAGCAAACATTTTCTATAATGATTTAAGAGAGTAAACATTTTCAGCTTTGCAGGAAATGCAATCTCCATCTCAAATATGCAGATCTACTGCTGAAGTACAAAAGTACCTCAGACAGTCCATAAACAAATAATGTGGCTGGCTGCCAGTAAAACTTTACGGCCACCAAAGTCTTAATTTCATCTCATTTTCACCAGTCACAAAACATGACTCTTCTTTAAATTCTTATTCAACATTTGAAAAGGTAAAAGCCATTCTCAGCTCCCAGGACACCCAAAAGTAGGCAGCAGGCCAGATTCGGCCCATGGCCATAGTTGGCCAACCCCTAGTCAAAGACTCTGAGATGGCAAAGACCTGGAGTGACTGAGGCACTCTGAGTGGATGGATCCCTATGGATGGACCGGAGACAGCAAAGTGAGGGACACACAGTAAGCAGCAGGGGGGAGGTGAAAATGATATCCTACACCATCTTCTGAGCCAGATTACAAATTTTGGAGCTTATCCTAAGAGCAAAGCAAGGCCAATAAAGTGCTATAATCAGAAAAATAAGAAAACTGATTCTTGGGGAATTCCCTGGTGGTCCAGTGGTTAGGACTTGGCACGTTCACTGCTGGGGCCTGGTTTCGATTTCTGTAAAGAACTAAGCTCCCACAAGCTATGTGGCATGGGCAACAAATAAATAAATTAAAAAAAAAAAAAGATAACTGGCTCTTACTCCCCACCACACACACATTTTCTTACTCCTAGTCCAATCTTTTCACCCTGCCCAAGGTATCTAGGATATTTCCTCTCTTGGCTAACAACCATCCTTAATTTCTCTCACCAAACAGGCTCTTAACAAATCAAGCCCAGGCTACTTACCTGGTCTCATTTCCTACTACTCTCAGGGAAGCATCCCAGGCTCCTGTCCTGGGGCCTATGTACCTTACAATAACAAAAAAACAGTCTCTCTAGAATATCCTTCCTTTATTCTCTACTAGGCAAAACCTCCAGTCATATCTTGAGGCTCATCTCAAGTACCTTGTCCAGGAAGCAAATTATTTTCCCCAAAAGCACTTTTCATATTCCTGAATCACAGTGCTCAGTGCATGTTCTGCTGGCTCTGGGTCCATGCTTCTATCCTCCTTATGCTTCCCCACCACTGTTCCCACTGGACACTGTGCCCCTCGAGGGTAAGGCTGAGTCCTCCTTGTACCCATGCCCCCAGTGCCTACCATACTGCCAGCTGACGGCAGGACCACAAGTAAGATTTGACAAACTAAGGAATGAATGAAGAATAACCACCTAGCAGCCCTGTGAACTTGCATAGTCTCATGTTCTGATGTTGAATGTGCTGTTGGACAGTTAGTGAAGCTATGTGTATGCATGTATGCTAAGTCGCTTCAGTTGTGTACAACTCTTCGCGATCCTATGGACTAGAGCCCGCCAGGCTCCTCTGTCCATGGGATTTCTCCAGGCAAGAATAGTGGAGTGGGTTACCATGCCCTCCTCCAGGGGATCTTCCAGACCCAGGGATCAAACCTGTGTCTCTTACATCTCTTGCATTGGCAGGTGGGTTCTTTACCACTAGTGCCATCTGGGAAGCAGTACTTTCCTATGTCTCAGTTCCCCATAGGCCCACTAAAAAGAAGGAACTGCTTCCCACTTCTCCATACACGGATACTTTTCAGGATATAAGGGTAGAAAAGCCTTTAGAACCAAAAGTGGTTTTGTGAATCTGCAGGCAGGAACATCAGCACCACCTGGGAGCTTGTTAGAAACCCAAATTTTCAGGTCCCATCTCAGGGTTACTAAGTCAGAATCCACAGTTCAGTAAGATCTCCAGGTGATTCATTTACATTAAAGTTTGAGAAGCTATAAAGCCACTGGCACGCTTTAAGGAGAAGATGCGAAAACTGATTTCTTTAGAAGTTGTTTTGATTTTGAATTTGCAAACACAGTAAAACCAAAGGAATTCTCAGCAAGGATTCCTGGGTATGCTTACCAAAAAATAAAAATCAATTAAAAAAAATCTGAAACACAGGTTTGAAGCTCAATGTTCAGGTAGTTGAATACACAGTGAGGCACGGTTTAGAGCCTTACTCAGAAAATTCTGAAATGGAATCGACTAAATGAATGGACAGATGGATGGTCAGTCTTAGGTCATAAACACAGCCAGGCAATCTAGATATTAATTATTTTCTGTGGGTTTTATTTAGCTTACTTTGATCTCAAGCACATAGGTAAATATCCAGACAAGCTTATAACTGGATGTATATTAAGATCTCCTGGGATACAAAACACTAAGCTGGCTACAAACCAGGTGCTCAGGAAGGTGCTGGTACTGCACCAATGACCACCTGTCCCATTCTTCTCACCTAATTTAGAATGGCTCTTCCTCACCTATGGCTAACAAGGGTGACATGGCCAACCCATTTGTTCTTTTGTACCATGTTTAGGCGGAGAAAGCAATGGCAACCCACTCCAGTACTCTTGCTTGGAAAATCCCATGGACGGAGGAGCCTGGTAGGCTGCAGTCCATGGGGTGGCGAAGAGTCGGACACGACTGAGCAACTTCACTTTCACTTTTCACTTTCCTGAATTGGAGAAGGAAACGGCAACCCACTCCAGTGTTCTCGCCTGGAGAATCCCAGTGATGGGGGAGCCTGGCGGGCTGCCATCTATGGGGTCACACAGAGTTGGACACGACTGAAGCGACTTAGCAGCAGCAGAAGCAGCAACCATGTTTAGGCTGGCTTAAAGACCACTACCACCCCTGTTACTGGTACTTCCTGGACAAGCAACTTTAAAGAGGGTTTCAGCACTGCATGACAAATGGAATGAGCTGGGATTTAGAGACCAGGAGACACCAGTTTACATTCTGGCTCTATCATCTGTTTGGGAAAGTCATATAACCCTCTCTCTCAGCCTCAGTTTCTCATGCCATCAAGCAGTCAGAGGTTGCTAGAACGAAATCAATTAAAACCTATCAAACACAGAATAGAGTGTGGGGGCAGTGCAGGGCAGTTTAGTAATCTGATTTGTATTTCAGGATATTTTGGTATCCAGTTTTCAAAGTGACCCAATTCAACTCACTCACTTTCTAGATGGAAAAAGTGAAGCCTGGGATGACAAATACAGTGTGATGCTAGTAGAGTCAGAATTAGGATCCTGAAACCCCAACTCCTAAAACACTGTATTTTCAAACTCCTAGCAAATACATACATCTTTCTGCAAATTCAAACTTACAAAATAGCTCAATATACTAAACAAGTAACAACCCAAGCCTGCCTTAATTATCAATATCCTTTTTGCTCATCTCTCTCTGTCCCATGGTGGCAATCCAAGGACACCTTCTCAGTACCCTGAGACTCCCCCAATCCCACGTTTGAGTAATTGAAGAATCAACCCACCAGAGCCAGTAAATGAATCATGTTAGGCCTTATCCTTAGATGAATTCTCTTCTCACCAGAGCACTAGGGGTTTTCAAGTCCTTACAGATCCCAGAGGACCTGAACTTTCTCATGCATCCATATCTACCAGGAACCATTAAGTTGACATCACCATTCTCCGCACTTCATAAATGATCCTAACATCTGGAAATGGGAACCACCTGCAAGTGCTTTGTCCAGAGATCACCTTATCACACAAGGACATGGAAACTCAGGTTCAGGTGAGATGAGAAAGGCATTCCATAAAATGCCACCAAGGTCAAACATTAATCATTGGGGGCTAAAAGTATGCAGAGAATGTTCCCGTTAGAAAATCAGGACTTGAATCCCAGCTCTGCCACTTTCTAACCGGAATGGTAATTAACCTCTGTGAACTGCAGTAGAGCAGTGGATGTTATGAAAAATCAATTTCAGAGTCAGTTTTAGGTTCAGATTCTGGCTCTGTTGCATGCTTCTGAGTCACTTAGAGTGAGCTGACAAATCTCTATTAGTTTTAGCTTTTACAAAACACATAAAGAAGAAAAAGAAAACTAGAGGGTTGCTGCTAAGATTAAGTTGCTTAGGGTGAGCTGATGAATCTCTATTAGCTTTAGTTTTTACAAAACACACACAAAAAAAGAAAAAAAAACCTACTTTATAGGGTTGCTGTTAGGATTCAAAGAGATAATCTCTGTCAAATACTTATCACGGTGCCTTGCATGAGTTACGCAGAATGACTTAACTGCTACTGAATCAATAAAATGGGATCAACCTTCTGGGAGTTGCTGGAAAAATCCAACACAGCAGACTCGAGCAGGGTGCCTGGTACGGATAGATTCCCTGGAAGGAATCCTCTGCTATTATGAGCAATCTCTCCCCAAGCCTGTGCACTCACCTCTTTTAGCCACAGAAGTTTCGGGGCCTGCATCTCCACAGACATTACACCCCCAACGTACTGCAGGACGCTGTGCTTGGTCTCGTTGATCCGGTGGACCTGACTGACCGCCCGGTGATCCAGCCACATGATGATGTTTCGATGGGAATCCCCTAGCAAAAACAAGGAAAGTGAGGACACAGGCACATCCTTGTCATTCTAATTCAAGGGGCTGTTTGTGGATTCCCAAGGGCAGAAATCTTCACAATCGCTTCTATAGTTTCACACATCAACAGGGAACACCACCAGCACCGACTAGTACATCCCACCCGAACCTCGGATCTCCCTTCAAAAGATGTACTCTTTGAATATAGTTTCAAGGTTAAATGTCTACACAAAATCCTAGTCAAGATTCACTGATTAATTATACAGTATTGCCATTCATTCTCTCAACTTTTCCCCTCTCCTATCCCTTATATCTAAGAAAAACTTTTCTGGACATATACTCAAGCAAAGAAGCAATGAAATAAGCCTAAATGATACTTCAGTTTTTTAAGGTATGCCTCCTGGAAATCAGGACATATAATTTCAGGTATAATTATCATATGCATCTACATAATGGCTATTATCTGCTTATAGTCTCACTGCCTCTAGTCACTTTAATTAAAATTAGTTAATTTAAGTGCTTTTTCCTCACTTGGTTGGTTTTGTGGAGTGGAAAACACTGGAATATTTTTTTTCCATTTGGGGAACCAAGCAGACCTAACGAGGAACGCTCTTTCAGTACAGAGATACTGAAAAAGTTGGGGAATTTTTCTCAGCCTGAGTGTTCTTCTCTATAAAATGGGGATAACCAGGCCTAGATGGATTAACTGAGATTTTTTTCACTCATTGAACAAAAGATAATGTGCATAAAGATATGGCACATACTTGTTGCATAGCAGACCCTCGAGAGGAATGTTTCATAGGAAGCAGAATGTGAAACCAGCTGGAAAAGGAGCATGGCCAGTGCCCCTCGCCTCCTGCTTCTGACACCCTGCAGCCCATAGAGGAACTAGTTGCTCCGCTGGCCCTCCCCCAGCCTTGTTAATTCATACTGCAGTGACGGGCAAGTCACTACTCTTCACAGCCCTCTGCTTCCTCCAATGGCAAAATGCAGAGAACAGCAATGAATATGCCTGGCAGATTATAAACAGGAGAGAGAAAAAGGACTCCAGAGGAACTGAGTTCACGCGTTATTTTATTTATTGGCAAAATAACTGCAGCTATTATATAATTTTTGCTAATAACAAATATTGATAAAGCTCTGTGTGTGTGTGTGTGTGCAGCCCTGTGCTAAACATTTTATATACATTATCTTATTTAATCTTAAAAACAACTCTGAGATCTAGGTCATTTTCAATGACAAACTGCCTTCAAGCTTGAAGACCTGCCTGCTCTCTCATAGCTGGGAAAAGCACAAATGTGTTTTGAAAGTAGATCTGTGCAGAGAATGGATAAATAAATTAGTAAAACAAGTTTAAACTTGAGCTACACCAGTTGGGGTATTTTTAAACACAATATATATTGTTTGTTGTTGTGCGTATACACACATGTGATAAAAGCACAGAAGAAAAGTGTTTGTGAACACCAATTACAGCAGAACCATCACCTGCTGACAGAGGAGAGGAGGAGGGCATGGACTAAAGTGGTTTTTTCTTAAAAAAAAAAAAGAATTGTGGCAAATGTGATAAAACTTCATCTGTTTATCTTCATACATACATAGGAGGCTGTTATCTTATTTTCCTTACTCTTCCATATATTTGAAAAAGAATTTTTAAAACATAACAAAAAAAGTCAACCTGAGAAAATACTAAATTAGGTCATCTTTGAAATAAGCCAGGGCCTCAATCACTGATTTGCCTGACCAGAGAGATTTCAGGTCCCAAAAAGCTCCTCAAACAACATTAACACATTGAAAATAAAAGAAAGTACATGAAACCTTCCATAAGCACATCTAAGATTTTATATAAAGGGCTGAGTGGATTCTACTATATAACAAAACCACTTACAGCTCTGGTTCTCAACCCTAGTTGCACATTATAATCTCCCGGGATAGCTTTAAAAAATACTAATGTCCAGGTCCTATTCAAGAACCATCACAGAATCAGAAGGTGGGTGTGTGAACACACATCATGCATACACACACACACACACACGTGTGTGGGTGTTAGAAAGGACAGTATCAGTATTCTGATACCGTGGACGGTATCTTCAATATTGTGTAGAATGTATTTGCAGCTGCTTCAAGACAAAAACACCTGTTGCTAAACTATTACCTGTAAAGACCAACTGATCAGCTACCACTGCTCTACATGAAGAGGCTCTCAGAATGACATAATGAAGACTGTGCAGAATCAACTACTTTACTCTATTTATTATGATTATTAACTAATAATGTTCATTATAGACAACAACATGGAAGGTGATCTTTCCAGTGCTTGTAGAAAAATACAAACAAATGACTCCACTGAAAGTTCACTTCATCTTTTATTAACCATTTGCTACATGCCAGACACAGTGCTGGGTGCTAAGATACCAAGAAGAATGTGCCATAGACCCTGCCCTTGTGGAGCAGGTGGGTAAGTGGACAAAACTGTATGTAGTAATGACTGCCAGGACAGAAGACCTGGACATGGTACACATAAGAGGAGGGGCACAGAGAAGCCCCCAGTTAGTGAAACCTGAGGCTGCACAGGGGGCTTCCGCTAGGCGGGAAAGTTTTTGGTTAATTCTGAAAGTGACTGGTCACTGGGTAGGCAGGTGAAGAAAGAGTGAGGGAAAAGGGATCACACAACAGAAACAGCATGTGAGACCAACAGAGCACAGACCCAAGACAGCATCATATTTAATACAATTGGAAGCAATCTAATAGAGAAGAATTAGGGTTACATAGTCAGTTTACCCTTGGGCAGATTATTCATCCCTGTACTCATTCAATTAATACTGTGAATGCCTCACAGGAGGTGTTCCAGGGATACTTGAAGGAAATGACTAGATCAGAAAACCATCTAAACATGAGGTTTCTGTTGCAGAGTTGGCCTAGGTAGTAACTTCCTCCCTGACCCTAAATTATCAGCCTCAATTGCTCTCCCTCCCAAGAGCTCCTGTGGCTGGAATGACTGACCCAGAGTTATGGTCTGAGCCAGGCAGGCTGTAGAGGTAGGAAGCACAGAGCAATGTCACCATGGCCCAACCCAGAGCTAATCTGACCTTCAAAGGAAGAGAAACCAAACAATGAGACGACTTTATCACACAGGTCAGTGTCCTTAAACTATTATACTTAGCTTACTTGAGAATTTTTCTCGTTTTTTTGGTTACCATCTAAAGATGGTAAATTTTGCCAGTCTTGGGGGTTTTGTTTTAATGTCTGTGTGTGCTCAGTCATGTCCGACGCTTGGTGGCCCCAAGGACTGTAGCTCGCCAGGCTCCTCTGTCCGTGGAATTTTCCAGGCAAGAATACTGGATTGGGTCGCCATTTCCTATGTCAGGGGATTTTCCCAACCCAGGACTGAACCTGCATTTCTTGTGTCTCCTGCATTGGCAGGTGGATTCGTTACCACTCGCACCACCTCAGAAACCCTCGGTTTTAACAGTGATAGCTAATTTTTTGATCCCACTCCACAATTACTCCAATTGACCAATCAAGAATGGGTCATTGCCAGGTAAGGAGAAGTCATTAAAGACCCTTTAATTCATCCTTAAAATCTGAATTTCACTTTCCAACACAGGCTAATCCACTGCATATAAAATCTAACCTTAAAAGAACCTGCTGAAAGGCAAGAAACTGGTAAGGGGAACCTGCAGCTGGGTGCATTTGATGAATGGGTACATTTTAACCTTTTAGGTGGAATACAATTTTTTTCAACACTTATAATTATGGCTGCAACCTGGCTACTCTTTTCTTTAATAGGTTGCAACCTAATTACCCAATATTTTCAACACATAATTAGGGTAGCTTCCTACATACCCTTTTAATTGTTAATAGGAAGCAATTCTACCTACACTGAGAAGAAAAGATGGTATCTGAGGGTGCTTGTATAAGCAGATTTAACAAAGAACTCTTCTTCCTCCATTTCAAATGTTCTTGTTCCTAATATTTTAGCTGTTCATTCATCTGTACCCAGTGATTCTCCAAATACTAGAATTATTGAGAAGACTATAAAAACACGGATAGCCTAAGTTTACCCAAGCCAAGTGAATAAAAACAACCCTGGGTAAGGCTCATGAACTGATAATCTTAAAAAGATCTCCAGTTGATTCTAACATGCAACCAGATTTAAAACCCTGTATTTTAGCAGATTAGAGGCATAGAGTCCTTGGAACTTAGGGCTCTTAGCATCTAAAGCCCCATACAAAATGAGAATTCCTCATACAACATCCCTGACAGAACATCACCTGACCGCTCCTTAAAGCCATCCTAAAAGCAGCCCTGGCAGCCTCCCCACGCGGCCTGCTCCGTGGCTGGAGAGGGCTTGCTGCTGCTGAGCTGAGTGCGCAGGTTCGGTCCCATCCTTTGGGTCTCTGCTCTCTGAAGTGGTCCAGACCGGGACCACTCCTGGACCAGAACAATGCCAACCAAGCCAGTGGTTGGCCACTTGTATTCATCTTTGAAGCCTTAACACTTAATAAGACAGGGATTGGCACACAAGCTGTGCTAGTAAATGTGACATAATTAGAAAAAATGTGTGTGTGTAAAAGATGGTCACCATTACTACTTGTGCTAATCATTCGTCCATTTGCATACTTCTTCAGGGCATGTCATTTATAGATATCACTGTTCCATGCATCAGGTCCATAGGAATGAGTGGAACACATTCTCCTAAGTTAAAGAATTCATAATCGGATGGAAGAAAGTTTTCTAAACAATCAGGTATCAGTCTCTCACTTAATTCTCACAGCAAAGTGCTGTTTCATTATTCCAAGTCTTTCAGAGATGAAACCAAGTCACGCGGAGGTTAAGTGATTCACTCAAGGTATCACAGCTCAGCAGTAGCAGGGTTAAGATCTGAAACTGTCTGACTCCAATTTCAGAATGTCTCAGAGTGCCCCAGTGTCTACAGCCACCATTTAAGAAAGGTGCTACTACAGCAGTGTCCACTACTAAGGATTTCTTAACACAGCCCAAAGCATGCTGTGGTGCCTATGCTGGTAACAGCCAACTGAAAATGCAGAGAGCCACACTCCTTGAGATGCAGCATGCAATTTCCAATGCACCATAGTCTCCACCACTCCCAAATGTATGCCACCCGTTGAAAGGATAAACATCAGTTGAAATTTATCTCTGCACATGCGCTGTTATTTTTCTCAAATTTGGCCCACTTTACTCACTTCCATTACCTACCTGACTTCTGGGGTTGCAACTTCCGTGCTAGCACTATTGGCTAAAGTATCCCAAAAGGGCACATACTCATCCATGAAAATTTTCTGATGGCAGGTGCAGGTGGCATTTAAACATTTGAAACAGCTCATTATAGTACTCAAGAGTGTCTGTTAGAACAACATCATTCAATGGGAACATCTTTGGTCTGACTATTGAAAACAGAGAACATTTGTTTCCAGCTTCTGTGTGATATATGGTTCTACCTATCTTATTCTATTTCCTTTAAATTAACTTGACTCATCCACTCAAATGAACGTGGTGGTGAAATACATATGCACAAGCAACTGCAGACTGCTTCCTTGGAAAGGCCCAGACCACTTACCTGTTTCAAGGCTACTCACTCTGAGCTAACATCAAACTTTCTGCTGCTGCTCTTGTGCCCTAGGGAGCAGAGTCTCTTCCTAATCCACCTAACCCTAATGTCACCCCTCTCCTACTAACTGCTGTCCAAGCTCTTAACCTCTGGGGACATGATCTCTGGTCTCCATGCTCCACTCGTGAATCTCACTCATGGCGATAACAGACACCTGGGGTCACGCTCCCCCTGGGCCCCAGCCAGTCTCCCACTACCACAAAAAGAGACAGAAACGGTCCTACCTTCATGATTGACTGGCAAAGGACGAAACTGCTTATCCAAAACAACCAGAGAACATGTGGCATCAAACCCAAGCCCTCGAATTTGGTGTAAATTGACCCCTTGTACAACTTTCTGTTTTAAAAACAAATAAACGAAAACATGAATTACAAAACAGGCTTCTAAAAGACTTACAACAGTTATGACTAGAAGGAAATGAATAAAGTACTTACAACAAAACACAGATAAAAACTCAATATCACTAAAATATCAGAATATTCTATACATTAATTTTGAAAAAGACAACCAATCTAATTGGAAATTAAGCAAAGGACATGAGAAGTCACTTCATAAAAGAAACAAAGAGTATATAAAGAGTATATAAAACAATTCCTAACTCCACTAAAATTAAATAAATGCAAATAAAAATACTCCACTCTTCATCTTGTTTATTGGCAAAAATCTAAGAATTAAAAATATATAGTATTAATAGTGGCAAGATAGGGAGAAGTGGGCCTTCTTTACATTCTAACAATGTGATAATTTAGTACAGATTCTGAAGAATATAGTATAGTGTTTATTAAAATTAAAAACATATATAACTTTTGACCCAGAAATCCACTTCTAGGAAACTATCTTAATGAATTATTAGCATAAGTAAGTAAAATATTATATAAACCAAGGTTAACTGTTTATGAATATAAAAATCAGTAAAAACTACTTTATTAAATAAACCTATAAAATAGAATTTTCTACACCATTAAAAAAAAGTAGAGAAGCATATTCTGGGTTTGGTAGTATGAAGAAGTTGGCAAATCTGCTTAGCAAAATAAAAGCATAAAACGGGACAAAATCATCAAAAACAACTATTTGAGTGGAATAAAACTTAACCAAAGTCACATAAGAAACTGAGAAGTAATCTTTCTTGAAAAATAAAACTGTACCTAAAACATTTCCACAAAACATATACAAAAAAACCCCACACTTTTAGACTTTATCTTATACCATACATAAACATTAACTCTAAAATGTATCATATCCCCAAATGTTAAGAATTAAGACTATAACACTTACAGAGAAAACCTTTATGACATGGGCTAGACAAAGATTTATTAAAAAGCAAGACTCATAAAAGAAAAAAATAATAAATTTGACTTCATTAAAATTTTTAAATTTTGCTCTTTAAAAGAAACAACAAGATAGTGAAAAGATAAACTAAATACTAGAAGAAAATATTTGCAATTCATACATCTGATAATAGACATATGTGAAATATATAAAGAACACTTATAACTCAATAACAAGAAGATAAACAATGCAGCTATTTCATGAAGTGCAATAAAATTTATCACACAATCCAGCAGTTTCACTCCTTGGTATCCAAGCAGGAAAAATAAAAACTTATGTCAACATAAAGACTTGTATGTGAATATTCACAGCAGCAATATTCAAAATACCCTAAAACTGGGAACAAATCAAATATTCATCATGGTTTAACCAAATGGTGAAACCAAGTATGGTATATCCATACAATGATATGTGTAACCACATGAATTAACCTTAAAAACATTATTCTAAGTGAAAAAAGTCAGACACAAAAGAAGATATGTTGCATGATTCCATTTATGTAAACTTTCTAGAAAAGAATAACTATAAAGACAGAAAAAATTATCTATCTAGGGCTGAGGACTGACTACAAACAGGCATAAGGGAACTTTGGGGGTTTAACAGAAACATTGTGGGCTTCCCTGATAGCTCAGTTGGTAAAGAATCTGCCTGCAATGCAGGAGACCCTGGTTCAATTCCTGGATTGGGAAGATCTGCTGGAGAAGGAATAGGCCACCCACACCAGTATTCTTGGGCTTCCCTTGTGGCTCAGCTGGTAAAGAATGTGCCTTCAATGTGGGAGACCTGGGTTTGATCTCTGGGTTGGGAAGAACCCCTGGAGAAGGTTCAGCTACCCACTCCAGTATTCTGGCCTGGAGAATTCCATGGACTGTACAGTCCATGGGGTAGCAAAGAGATGGACACAACTGAGCGACTTTCACTTAGAAAGAAATGTTCTAAAGTTTAATTATGGTGATGATTATACAAAGGTATAAATTTAATAAAATCATTGAATTATACATTTAAATTGATGCTTTTATGGTATGTAAATTATACCTGAAGCTGTTAAATATTTTTGAAAAAACTGAGCTATAAAATGCAAAAAATGGAAATATACCCATGGTACATTAACAAGGTAAAAAAAAGAAAAAGCATATACAACTGTTACTAATGGGTGCCTCTGAGAGCAGAAACGACAGCTGGAGGAGATGGGAGATTTTTCACTTTGTCATGTAATTTTTTAAGTTGTAGAATAACACATTTATTAATTCTATTTTTTTTATTTTTGTTTCCACAGTTTCCTTTTGTGAAAAAGCACAAGTGATTATATTCATTAACATTTTCTGGAAACTTAAAACAGATAATAATCTTTTAAACCCCACAAAAATCAATTCAAAAGTGTCCATCATCATTAAAAAAGTAAAAAAACAAAATTAAAAATAAATTTAAAGAGATAAACTGTACAATTCTTCTTTTCCCCTGTTATAGAATGCCAGACTTGTCATTTAGGACTCTATTTCTTACTTTGAATGTGTTCCTCAAATAAGAGCTACACACAACTATTACATATTTTCAACAAGGAAAAGAATTAATTTTTTTTCAAATACTAACAACAAATAATAAAATGTCATCACGTATTGAGCACTTACTGTGTGCCAGGTACTCTACAAGCATCACCTTACTGAATCCTTACAAAGCCTACTGAGGGAACATTTAGTATTTTCATTTCATAAAAAGAGTAAGTAGAAGACTAGGGAAAGAAGGGAAGAGCAAGCACATCCCAGAGACCGAGAACTTGAACTTAATCCTGTTTCAGAACCCATCAATGGCTATGTTCTTCCTACTCCACCACACTGCCTGCCTGCCCAAGAGACTTATCCTGCAGACAGGGCATGTGTCCTCAGAAGAACACTGCCAGTGAACCCCCCTGTGACTCCAGGCAATGTCTTTGCTCCACAATACCAGGTAAACGCCCTGTAAATCTTTACTACATTGATCCATCTAGAGTTAGAACAGCCTGTTCAGTTCAGTCACTCAGTCATGTCCGACTCTTTGCGACCCCATGAACCGCAGCATGCCAGGCCTCCCTGTCCATCACCAACTCCCAGAGTCCACCCAAACCCATGTCCACTGAGTCAGTGATGCCATCCAACCATCTCATCCTCTGTCGTCCCCTTCTCCCCCTGCCCCCAATCCCTCCCAGCATCAGGGTCTTTTCAAATGAGTCAGCTCTTCGCATCAGGTGGCCAAAGTGTTGGAGTTTCAGCTTCAACATCAGTCCTACCAATGAAGAGCATGCTGCTGCTGCTGCTAAGTCACTTCAGTCGTGTCCAACTCTGTGTGACCCCAAAGATGGCAGCCCACCAGGCTCCCCAGTCCCTGGGATTCTCCAGGCAAGAACACTGGAGTGGGTTGCCATTGCCTTCTCCACTGCATGAAAGTGAAAAGTGAAAGTGAAGTCGCTCAGTCGTGTCTGACTCCTAGCGACCCCATGGACTGCAGCCCACCAGGCTTCTCTGGCCATGGGATTTGCCAGGCAAGAGTACTGGAGTGGGTTGCCATTGAAGAGCATGAGGAACATATAAATTCATGACAAAGAGCTACAAAGACCTGGTTTCAAATCCTAGCTCTGTCACTCTGGCTACATGATTCAATGCAGGTTACACAATTTCAGTCCTTCCAGTCACCTTGTCTTGCTGGATCATGTCTCTGCAGCATTTATAAGCATGGCCAACTCTGTCTGGAATGTCCTTCCAAGTTGGCTTGGAAATCTCTAGGTAGTGGCTAATATCAATGGTGTTGGGTGCAGACTATCTGAGCTTGAAACCTGGCTCCACCACTGATTAGTCTTGTGACTTTAGGAAGCCAAAAAAAACAGCTCCCTTGGTTATGCAAAGCTACTACTTAGACTATATCTCCTATTGATGTTAGGAGAACTCAGCAAAATAAGGTGTGATTAGCCCAACATCAGTGCACAAGAAGTAGCTGCCATTATGAGTGAATTAATTGCATCCAGTCTTTGAACTCATGGAGCCTCAATCTGTCAATGCATAAACCAGCCCTAACTTCTACCTGCCATGCAGCCCTATTGATCTCTGTGCCCAGAGAGCACATGCCTGACTTAGGCAAGCCCATCCCACACAGGCCTACAAAAGGTCTCTAGTCAAGAGAGGAAGTAGGAGAGAACAGGTAGAAAATGCAAAAAAACTCAATACAAAAAGGCAGCTCTGCGGGAGAAAGGAGTATACACTATGGTTATCAAAAGCACCAGCTTCTGGTCCCAACACCCAGTTCAGGTAATCTTGCACTAATATCATCACCTTTACGAGCCTCAGGCTCCTGACAGAGAGACAGGTAAGGATCAAAAGTGTCAATTAGTTTGAAAGTGCTTTGGAACCGATCAACCTTTGTAGGAAACGTGGAGGATGGAAAAATCCACTTGATGCTTCATTAATTGTGTTTATGGAATCTTATGTATGAAGTATAGCATGCTCTCTGTGTAATGTAATCACATATAAAAACCACAGGATGAACAATTGAAAGATTAAACTCGAATCCTCCTAAGAATTGTGGTGAAGGTGACCTTCCAATAGAAGCAAAAAAAATATTCTCTTCAATCTATTTTATGAATCCCCTCTGAAGACCTACAGAGTTCTATATTCTAATTATGGCTTTTCAGCAACAAAGGTTCAGCGTCTCCATCTCTAAAAGGGAAACCTATCACAAAGAACTGGAGAAAAAACTGTGACATGCATTTAAACCTGATTTGGTTAGGCAGCCACTGTCATTTGCCCAGCCTTATATGGAAATACCTTATGATCATGCTTATCATGATTGAGACCCCCTACCACAACTCCTCCACCTCACCCCCAGCTAAACCATCTCAGAGAGACGGCTGTCAGAGTCACACTACCCAGAAGGCCCCCGGGACTTTGACCTGCTGACCTGAGGATTCTTTTTTATACTCTCATTAATGGAAGAAGAAAGCAGGCTAGTAAACTCACCCCAGCAACTTGGCATCAAGGGAATTTCCTCAGCTAGAGAGAAAGCACATTGCTCTGCTAAAGAATTTCCAGAGAAGGAGATTTCTGCAACTTCATTCTGTAACCTGGTCCATGTCTCGCAACTGTCAACTCGTAGCTATGGGGCAGCAAACAAATATTTGGGGAAGGGATTGTGCATCGCTTTGTTCTGACTGTGGGAACCAGTTCAATACTGCATGTGTTTTAAATCAGTAGGCTCTGCCATATTGGGTGGGGAGACAGCGTTCCTCAGAAATCTTCCAAACTGAGAACTGGAGGGTCAGAGGCATACCTGGTTTTATCTTTAGCTCTATCTGAATCAACGGTCAAGGCCTGGGGCCTCACGGAATTCAGCTTCCAACAGAGTTCCATGTGGCTGGTACTGTATTATTTTAAATCTTGATTTGAATGCCTTTGTCAGCTTTGGGGGTGTGCATGAGGTTATGAAATCCCTAGTTCCCTTAGGCCCATCAGTCCCCATTGCCTGCACAATTCAATTACTCATTCATTCAATTAGTTAGCAAATATTCAATACCATCAAGCCCCTTCTAAGGTCATGCTATGCACTCTTCCAGGTATTTGGGAAGCAAGGGAAAGGAAAAAAAAATTTTTTAATTCCTTACCCTTTTGGAGGTTACACTGTAAGGACAGACAACAGCCATAAACTGAAAAAATTAAATAGTGTATATACAGCATACTAGAAAGTGATGTCACGGGAATCAGGAATGTCAGGGAAGGCAGACAGTTGCCAAAAAGGTGAGATTTGAGGAAACACTCGAAGGACCTGAGAAGCTGACCTTGTAGAAACAAGCTGACCTTGTTTCTATAGGCTGTAGAAACCTGTGCAAAAAAAAGTGTTTCCAATAAGTGAATTTTGACCTACACTTCATTTTAACTAAAGGTAAATGGTGACATGTGGCTCAGTTTAGTCGCTCAGTTGTGTCTGACTCTTTGTGACCCCATGGACTGCAGCACACCAGGATTCCCTGTCCATCACCAACTCCCGGAGTCTACCCAAACTCATGTCCATTGAGTTGGTGATGCCCTCCAACCATCTCATCCTCTGTCATCCCCTTCTCTGCCTGCCCTCAATTTTTCCCAGCATCAGGGTGTTTTCAAATGAGTCAGCTCTTCCCATCAGCTGGCCAAAGTATTGGAATTTCAGCCTCAGCATCAGTCCTTCCAATGAACACCCAGGATTGGTCTCCTTTAGAATGGACTGGTTGGATCTCCTTGCAGTCCAAGGGGCTCTCAAGAGTCTTCTCCAACACCACACTTCAAAAGCATCAATTCTTTGGCACTCAGCTTTCTTTACAGTCCAACTCTCACATCCATACATGACTACTGGAAAAACCATAGCCTTGACTAGACGGACCTTTGTTGTCAAAGTAATGGCACTGGAACGGCGGGATTACTGGAGTGCCATGGCACCCACCCAAGATGGACGGGTCATGGTGAAGAGTTCTGACAAAATGTGGTCCACTGGAGAAGGGAATGGCAAACCACTTTGGTATTCTTTCCCTGAGAACCCCGTGAACAGTATGAAAAGACATGTGGCTAGTGACTGCCATATTGGACCTTATGGATCTAAGGATGTATGGGAGTGAAATCTGTTGGCTGAAGGCAGGAAGAGTGTACAGGAAGAAGAGAGAATATGTGTGAAAGAGAGGAAGCACTGCATGTGTGAAGACAGGACAGAAGGAAAATGCAGGTGGAAGGCAGAGCTGAAAGGAGGATCATGAGATAAACCAGAAGAGCAGGCTAAAACCAAACCATGCGAGGCCTGGAGGGCATGTTATGAATTCTTTCTGAAGAGTAGTTTGAGGCTATAGAAGAGTTGTCAGGTTAGCATTATCATTCCTGCTCAAGAAGGAGAACAATCATAGAGGGGAAGGACATTTTAGGAGGAGGTTACATTCCAGCGCTGATCTAAACAAAAGATGAAGGTATCGGGTGTTGGAGACGGAGGGAATCCAGAGATATGACCTGACTTCAGGCTTATCACCCACTTCCTGGGTGACTTAGGAAAAGTCACTTCACTCTCTGGATCCCAGCTGTTCTTTTCAACTATAATATGGAAGAAACAATCCCTCCCCTACCCACCTCCTATGACAATCAAGTGGATAGGAACATGCTTTGCAAACCACACAGTTCTATGAATGGTAGGAGGGTGACATCATTGCACCCTCAGTCCCACATGTATGACTCCTCCTTCTGCTCTCTCTCTCTAGAAGTATATATTACTCATACAGCTGGTACAATTTAGGGGGTAAAAAAAATGGTACTTTGTTGACTTTGTGGATATTTTTTCCCCATGCAACTGAACTATTTCATCCTTAGAGGCAGAGAACTTGTTGTAGCCCCCTCTCCCATACATACTCCAGTTCTTAGCAAACAGCATAGCACATAGTCTGCTGCTGCTGCTGCTAAGTCGCTTCAGTCGTGTCCAACTCTGTGCGACCCCACAGACGGCAGCCCACCAGGCTCTGCCATCCCTGGGATTCTCCAGGCAAGAACACTGGAGTGAGTTGCCATTTCCTTCTCCAATGCATGAAAGTGAAAAGTGAAAGTGAAGTCGCTCAGTTGTGTCCGACTCTTAGCGATCCCATGGACTGCAGCCCACCAAGCTCCTCCGTCCATGGGATTTTCCAGGCAAGAGTACTGGAGTGGGGTGCCATTGCCTTCTCCGATAGCACACAGTAGTGCTCAATAAATATTTGCAGAATAAATGACACCTCCAGCTTATCATCTTCTTCCTAATGGAATCTGTTACTATACACTAAACTTGCAATGTTCTTGCCTTGTTGAGGGGATTAATATTTGTGGCTCCAAAAGAAATGTTTAGTCACTAAGTTATGTTTGACTCTTTGGTGAGCCTATGGACTGTAGCCTGCCAAGCTCCTCTGTCCATGGGATTTTCCAGGCAAGAATACTGGAGTAGGTTGCCATTTCCTCCTTCAGAGGACCTTCCCGACCCAGGGATGGAATTCATATCTCCTGCACTGGCAGGTGGATTCTTTACCACTGAGCCCCTGGGAAGCCCCCCAAAAGGAACATAAGCCATTAAAATCAGCGATGACACAGAACTCAAGACATGGAAGCAACCTAAATGTCCATCAACAGAGAAATGAATAAAGAAGATGTGGTTCATATATACGATGGAATATTAGTTAAAAAAATTTGCCCCAATAAAAATGGACCTAGAGATTGTCTTACTAAGTGAACTAAGCCAGGCAGAAAAGGACAAAAGATTCCACGTATATTATTGCTTATACATGGAATCTTAAAAAAAAGATGCAAATGTACTTAGATACAAAATAGAAATAGCCCTATAAACACAGAAAACAAACTTATGGTTACCAAAAGAAAAAGTGAGGGAGGGATAAATTAGGGGTTTGGGATTAATATATACACACTACTTCCCCGGTGGCTCAGACAGTAAAGAGTTGGCCTGTAATGTGGGAGACTTGGGTTTGATCCCTGGGTCGGGAAGATCCCCTGGAGAAGGGAATAGCGACACACTCCAGTATTCTTGCCTGGAAAATCCCATGGACAGAGGAGCCTGGTGGGCTACAGTCCATGGGGTCACAAAGAGCTAGACACAACTCAGTGACTTCACTTTCACTATATATAAAATAACAAACAAGGACCTACACTATAGCACAGGAAACTATACTCAATAATTTTGTACTAACCAATAAGGGGAAAGAGTCTGAAAAAGAACATATGTGTGTGTGTGTGTGTGTATATATATAACTGAATTGCTTTGCTGTACATGTGAAACTAACATAACATTATAAACCAACTATACTTCAATTTTTTAAAAAAGATTTTTTGTGTAGATAACAAGGAGTGATTGGTATAAAGTGTTCAGCATGATACCTGGAACAGAATTAGTGCCCAAGAAATGTTAGTTGCCATCATCATTACTATTACTGCTAATATTACTATTAATTATTAATGATTACTGTTATTATTACTATTACTAATAATAGTGGTAACTATTATTACTGTTGCTGCTGTTGTTGTTTTTATTAATTTGACTACAGGAAAACCATCTTAGGGAATGTGAGCGACTTAGAGAAAAGGAAACAATACAACGGCTCTCAAGCCCTTGAGCTCCTTAAGTTTTTGAGAACAAGACAGGTCAGGGTGTATTTTATGTCACCCTTTGCCCCAGACCATTGCTTCTCAAAATCTCACATAGAAAGAACCCTAACCAGAAAAGGAGTGAATATTCCCCATGAGGTACCTCCCTTACTGACTCTGACTTCTCAACATTCTATCTTAAAAATTCATTCTCCTCCATAATCTACTCATTTTTGTTACTGTTATCAGTGCAATTGCCATAGGAATCACAGTGCTTACTCATTTCCAGGCACTGTTATGACATTTTGTATGCATTAACTCATTTAATCCTCACAGCGACCCAATGCAGATAGGTACAGTCATCATTCCCATTTTACAGATGATGAAACTCAAGCAAGAAACCGAAAGTAATTTTTTCAAGATGACAAGCTAATAAATGTTGGAACTGGGATGTCAATCCAGGCAGTCCAGCTCTAGAATCTGTGCTCTCTGGTGTGTTACTTCTCCAATATAAACACGCTTCCCTCCTTCAACCCCACAGCGATGAGCTATGAGCAGACGTGTCATGCTTATCCCACGGCTTCTGACACATGGCCACGTGGCCATGCCCCTTGTGAGAAGAAGGGCCTAAGACCAATAGTGTTATCCAGGTTTACTCTAGAAGCACAGCCTCAAGAAGGACAATGCCCAGAGCACTCACATGGCTGAAGGGGCTCAAAGAGATAATGTGGTGGCTGCCACTGCAAGATGATTAAAAATCCAACATTAAACCAAGCTGTACTTAGAGCAGACCTGTTTTAAAGTAGCTTTTCATCAGGGGATTATATTTTCTTCTTGACAATTTCCTTAATGGCAAGAAAGACTCTATGTTGGAAGGACAAAGGAGACCCAAGGGCAAAGAGTAGAGGATTCTCACCAAGGCAAGGGCTGGGAGGGGGAGGGAGGAAGAAAGTTAAACAGGCAGAAGAAAAGGCACGCCTCCCTTTTATTCCTATATCATGCTCCAGTGCTGCCCACCCCCAGCCTCCTCTCCCTGCCTTCTTCTCTGGGGGGACTAACAGCAGCCCTGAGCTCATGAAAGTTTAAACAGACTGATCAATACGGACAGAATGGTGAATTGTCCATCTGCAAATTACCAAGCCCATCATGAATATTTAAGGAACTAAACCAGAAACAGGGAGAAGACAGAATCCAGGTCTTTATTTTTCCCTCTGGAAAAATAAAAAGACAAAAACATCTCTGTCGTTCCTGATTACTGGGATATAAAACCAGTCAAGCGAAACTAAAAGGGAACAATTCTCATCCAGCATCACTTTTTTCCAAGTCAGCAAGCTGACTGCAAATAAAGGCCCCTCAAGAAAAATGCCTACCTGCTACAACTCAGAGATGCACTGGTCTTGCTCGACTTTCTTCCTTTCTCAGAGCCCACCTTGCCTTTGCATATGTTGCTCCCTCTGAACAAGAGAGGTTCCCCTCACTTGTCCACTTGGAAGGCAGGACAGTCCAGTGACTCAGGGTGCAGCACTGGAATCAGACTGCTTAGGTTCCAGCCCTGCCTTTCCTACTTATTAACTGCATGAGCATGGGGAAGTTATCTAATCTTTCTGTGCCTCTGTTTCTGCCTCAATGAAATGAGGGTGTTAATAGCACTGCCTCTATACAGCCATTGCAAGGATTCTCCTCTATGATGCAGGTTAACCTATTTTACACAGAACTGGGCACACCTGAAGGCACCGTAGAGGTGAGCTCTGGTGATCAGTGACGTCTTCACATCCAGTCACACCCAACCAAATCCTCTGACTGCATGCTCCGAGTCCTCCACCGTCTACCCTGAGCCCCTCTGGCTTGGCCCCATCCTCAGCTCCAGCCACAGTCACTTTGTTCCCACACCTGTCATGTCATATCCCTGCTGACTGTTGGTCTCTGTCACAGACTCTGAGCTCCCAAAAGGCAAAGCCAGTGTCTAAAGTTACCCATACGTTGTCCCTGGTACCAGATGGACACACAAGAGACACTCAGTGGAGGGGCGGGGGGAAGGAAGCATGTGCAAGGATAGAATGCCAGAGTCAGGGCCATACCTTTGAGACAACGCAGCATGCGGCCCAGATGTCCTCGGACGACTGCTCATGGTGGTTGAACTGAGGCTCCCATTGATTGATGGGCTGGTCTGCAAAAGCCAAGAGGGTGCCCCTCTGGTCCACAAGGGCTGCTCGGACACTGCCGGTCCCCACATCCACGCCCACATAGTAGCTCCTGGGTTCATTTCCACCGGGCATTGTTATCCCTCCACCTGTGGGGTCAAAGGCCAAACCACGTGAAGACCAAGCGGGTCTGCAAAGTCGAGCACAGGAACATCTTGAAAGTGGAAATGAAGGGGCACAGCTGACGAACTGGATGATTATTCATTAATCCAAGAAAGATGCTCATTGCTGCCAGTGTGCGAGCAGGCACTGAGGTAGGTGGTGGGTGAACAGGCAGACGTGGCCTCAGACATGGAGTTTCTGTTCTCTGGAGGGAGTCAGATGATGAGCATTTACAAGCTTCACCATTATTCAACCAAAATCATGATATCGGATGAAAAGTGCAATGAAGAAAAACAAAAGGTTGTAGAACTGAGAATCTGGAAGCAACAGGTACACATTTTCTCCTCAATGAATTTGAATCAAAAGGGCAATGGCCATGGTGCTAAAAAGGAACTCACCTACCTGGTCAGCCATTCATTGAAAAAACTATCTACTGAGCACCTATCACGTGCCAATAAGCACTCTAAACAGTACATGAGTAAGTGAGTGAAGTCACTCAGTCGTGTCTGACTCTTTGCGACCCCATGGACTGCAGTCTACCAGGCTCCTCCATCCATGGGATCTTCCAGGCAAGAGTACTGCAGTGGGTTGCCATTTCCTTCTCCAGGGAATCTTCCTGACCCAGGGATCGAACCTGGGTCACCCGCATTGTAGGCAGATGCTTTACCATCTGAGCTACCAGGGAAGTCATAGAGGCCCTCTACTCACTGTGATGCTACAAGGTGAGATTGTTTTTATTCCAGTTTTATTAAAGTATAATTGACATACAGAACTATTGTTCAAGGTACACAGCATAAAGCTTACATACCTTAAGAAATGATTATCACAATACATCTAGTAAAAATCTATCATCTCATACAGATTGAAAAGCAAAGAAACAGAAAAATATTTGTGTCATGAGGTCTCGTAGGATCTACTCTCTTAACAACTTTCATATACAAATACAGCAGGGTTAATTATATTTATCACATTGTACATTATATTCCTAGTATTCATTTATCACTGGAAGTTTTGTACCTTTTGCCTACTTTCATCCAATTCCCCCCTCACCCTGACGGTGAGTGTCTATTTTATAGGTGATTAAGATGAGACTCCAAGGAATATATAAATTTTCTCTTAATGCTAGGTCCATACACTTATGAACAGTAAATGGAAGTTGGAATAATCATGCACATTATACTGACAGGCAAAAAGGTTTCGGAAATGAAGAGATGAGGCAGCACGACTGCAGAGCAGCCTGAACCCACAATCCCACACCTGTACATTCTCTTTTCCTTGGTAACAGCTCACAGCACAGATTCAGAGAAGAGGCAAATACACTGCAGGCCGTGTCGTGAACTGACTGGGACTGGGAAGGAGCCTCGAGGGAGACAGGATCAGGAATTTGTTAGACAATCTGTTTTCTTTACAGACGCCTTGCGAGTTACAAGGAAACCTGACCAGCGAACACTCCAGGAATTCCTTGGCCTTCACTGCTGCTCTGGGTCCCTTTGCTCAGATTAGCCCCTAGGACGCAGACATCTCACAGAGGCTTTCATTTTCCAGACTGGTGTTTTAAAGAATAAGAACAAGCCCCCAAGATATTTATGCTGGAGAACGTGCTACAGTCCCCTAGGTGAGCTCAGGGTAGCCTCAGCGCCCAGGGTCTAATTTCAACCACAGCAGTGTTCTGTATTCTTTCACTTCAAAGAGGTAATATTTCCTCGGCAAGATCATACTTGGGGATTCAAAAACGAAGTCAGCCAGCAGGTGTTCCGTTAAGGTTTCCTGGGTATTTATCCCAGTTAAAAATGGCTTCGTTAAACATGATGGTTTCTGACTTGCTCACAATGATCCCCCAACAGCATGTGGCCCCTATGGTTCATGAGCAGCTGGAGAGGCGAAGGTGGAAGCTGGAGTACGAACAAGGGCTATCCTCCTCTGAGCTTCAGAGAACAACTCCAAGGCTCCGGCCTAACTGCTTTCTCATCTCCTCGCCCACACGATCAGCGGCACCAGTTTTCAAAACATGCATTCCTTCAAACACCCAAAAGGGATATTTTTTCTTCAAGCCATTACTCGAAGGAAACTGAAAACTGAAATAGATCAAAGCACAGCAGCGCTGTGTCAAGCAAAGATCATCCTTGCCTGGCCCTCGACCCTCCCCCAACAGTGACTCTGCTGAGTTCTTCCTAAGGACTTAAAACCATTGGCTGAGGCCCTCGGCACAGCATCCCAGGCCCTCCAGGATCTGCCCTCTGCCTCCTATCCAGCCACATCTACTACAGTCCTGCCTGTTCTCACATCAGGCTTCAGACACATTGAACCCTCACAGGTTCCCAGGTGCACCACACCACTACAGGACTGTCTCCACTTCATGCTTCTCTTTCCTTCCAACTTCCTTTCTCTCTTCTGTGCATCAGTTCAGTTCAGTCGCTCAGTCATGTCTGAATCTTTGCAACCCCATGGACTGCAGCATGCCAGGCCTCCCTGTCCATCACCAACTCACGGGGTTTACTCAGACTCATGTCCATGGAGTCGGTGATACCATCCAACCATCTCATCCTCTGTCATCCCCTTCTCCTCCTGCCTTCAATCTTTCCCATGATCAGAGTCTTTTCCGATGAGTCAGGTGGCCAAAGTATTGGAGCTTCAGCTTCAGCATCAGTCCTTCCAATGAATATTCAGGACTGATTTCCTCTAGGATGGACTGGTTGGATCTCCTTGCAGTCCAAGGGACTCTCAAGAGTCTTCTCCAACACCACAGTTCAAAAGCATCAATTCTTCAGCGCTCAGCTCTTTTTATAGTCCAACTCTCACATCCATACATGACTACTGTAAAAATCACAGCTTTGACTAGAAGGGCCGTTGTTGGCATCTCTGCTTTTTAATATGCTGCCTACTGACTTTCACGTTAAGATCTTGCTCAACCAACACTTTTTTCTTAATTTGTTTGGCTGTTCTGTGGCACATAGGATCTTTGCTGCCATGTGTGGGATCTTCACTGAGGCATGTAGGATATAGTTCCCAGACCAGAGATTGGACCTGGGTTCCTTCCCCTGGAAGCACAGAGTCTTAATCACTGCACCACCAGAGAATCCCAACCATCACCTCTTGCCTCTCTCCATGCCCCAGCGCCACCAGAGTACTGTGTCCCTTCTTTCTTTTAAACTTTTTAAAAATCACTCTGACCGAATTTTTGGCTTCTGTGTTCACCTCCCTCACTGGCCTGAACCTGAAGAAAGGAACTGATTGATTTCTATATCCTCAGCTCCTACAAGTGCCTGTATCCCCAAACACTGTCTGGTACATAATAGTTCTAACTAAGTTCTTATGGAATGAACACCTAAATCAGTGAATCAACAAAAAAAAATAAGGATGAACAGGTTCATGCTTTAATGCTTTAATAGTTCAGATTCCTAGGTTTGGATTTATCTGCACTAGTGTTTTGCCTTGATTCTAATATCTGTATGCTTCATTCATCCAATTAATAAATATTTACTGGATGCTTACAACCACATTTTATTAATTCTAAGGTACTCATTTCTTTTCACATTTAGCTTCTCTGAAATCAGTGACTTAAAAACCAATGGCAACTGGGAACATCTTTCTTAGTGATATATGAAATAATGAGGCATGTTGCAATCAGTGACTGATATTAGAAGAAATGCAGATTGTGCCAGGCATCAGACACCCTGCTAGGAACTGAGGATACAGTGAAGGGCAAAACAGGGCAGTGCCATGGCTTATATCTTCCTAGATTTCTTTATCTGCCGAGGAAGAAGACTGACGAGGCTGGCCGCTCCACCGCCCCCAAATGACCACAGGCCTCCACTTGCTGAACTCAGGACTGCCTCTCTTAGCGTCCCACTGTCACCACTTGGAAGGACCCAAGGACGCTGCCCTCCAACACTGATCCTGGCAAGTCAACAACTCTGTCCTTGACTAGAGCTTTTCAAAACTATTCTAAACACTGCAGGGAGAAACAAGGGGAAAGAAATAGGAAATGAAGAGTCCATGCAAACATTCTGGCTTACACAGACCTGGCCAGCCACCCAAGCTTCTCTCTACTCCTACCAGAGCCAGTGACAAAAGAGGCCCCCAGGGGGCTGGCCCAGCTCCTCAGGCCTGGTTCCTTCACTTGCGACTGTCTTCTTCTGCATGGAATATCTCATCTCACCACCCACCAGACATCCTGATTCAGTCCAGTAAAATCCAAAGAGGCAAATTTCCACTCTGTAGCTGACTCAGGGCTTACCCTGGCTCTGGGTTTTGGACCTATTTCTTGGCTAAAGAGGAAAGAGCCCATCCTTCCGGAGAACCCTCCCCCTCCACTCTGACTTGTATGCAGACTGGAGCTTTGCCATTAGAGAGTTAACTCCAGGGCTGCCTGGACCACAGCGGTACCCCTAGTGCCAGCCCAGTGTCTGGCACATGGCACAAACTCACCATGTCCCTGAGACTCAGAGCAAACTCTTAAAACCCACCTTCAGGTAAAATTTACTGTGTACCTGATGCTTTACTAAGCAGCTTGCTTACATTTTTAAATCCACTTTTTGTCCTGATATCAACCCTTGAAGAGAATTACTAGGACCATTCCCATTTTACTGATGAGGGAAAACAAGTCCTAGGCTAGTCAAGTAACTTGCTCACGTACGTTATATAAATACCAAGTGATAGAGGTGAGAGCAGTCTCGATCCCTCTGCTACCAAATCCCTAACCGTTCTTGGAATGCCATGCTAACAGGTTCATGCGTGCTAAGTTGCTTCGGTCGTGTCTGGCTCTGCGACCCCATGGATTGTATGTAGCCCATCAGGCTCCTCTGTCCATAGGGACTCTCCAGGTGAGAATACTAGAGTGGGTTGCCGTGCCCTCCTCCAGGAGATCTTCCCAACTCAGGGATAGAACCCACCTCTCTTATGTCTCCTGCACTGGCAGGTGGGTTCTTTACCACCAGTGCCACCTAGGAAGCCCCATGCTGCAGGATACCCTCCACGTAGTTAACGCACGTTTGCCAAGGACTCTGCCTACTCTGTACCCTGTTCTTGTTGTTTAGTCACTAAGTTGTGTCTGACTCTTTTGTGACCCTGTGAGATGCAGCCCACCAGGCTCCTCTGTTCATGACAAGAATACTGGAGTGGATTTCCTTCTCCGGGGGATCTTCCTGACCTAGGGCTCAAAGCCATGTGCCTACTCTGTCTACAACTGGTTTACTCAGAACTCAGGCTGCCCACCTTCAGAGACTGGCCCTTCCCCAATACCAGGTGGCCTCTCTCTGGTAAAACTATCCATTTCTAGACTGTATGACTGAGATATCAGTCCAAAAGAGAGTCAAACCCATGGGAACAAGGGCATCATACCTTCTCTGCGTTGTTCACACACACACACCCCAGTTCATGTTTTTGTAAGAAATAGATCCTAATTAAATATTTCAGGTTCACTACGTTTCCTATTACTATAGTTTTAAGTGATCTCTTTATGATTGTTTCCACACCTGGATCTTGAGAAGTTCAAGCTCTAGGGCAGCTTCCCTGAAACTTGACCCTGTGAGTTATAAAAACTCTGCCAGAGGATTTTCTGCACTCAGATTCCTAGTCTCCCCTCTGTGCCCTTTGTTCCTGGGTCATAAGTACTCTCTGATGTGTCCTAGACTCCAAACTACATTCCAGTTCCTCTTGGCCTCAGAGAATAAAGTAACTGCAAAATGGAAAACATTATTCCCTTTTATAATTTGCTTTAAAAAAAAAAAAAGGATTAGGATCCTCCTGCATGCTTGGCATTTTTACACCTTTGTTCATCTCTTCCAACTGAAATGCATTCAAGCTGGGGAACCTACCACCATTTTATACCTTGTTGGGATAGGAAAATTTGCCCCAAGTCACACAAAGAGTAAACAGCAGCAGCATCTGCATTTGAACCCTGGCCTCTTAAGGCAACTTTAGGGCTCTTTCCAACCTAAAAGTGAAAACCGAATCCTTCAACAACAGTGCCAACAACAAAGGCAGCAACAACTGGCACTTATTAGGCTCTGCTCTGCAAATCATCCACCTGATTCTGTGATTTCACTTGTAACAATCCCGTGAGGTTGCCACTGTGAGCTCATTTCCCAGTTAGAGAGACTGAGGTTCTCAGCAATAAAGCAGTTTAAGGTCACAGAGCACAACACCAAAGGAGCTGGGTTTTGTCCAGGTCACAATGGTGTGGCTTTAAACCCCAACAGATGAATGCTGAGAGTCAGAAAGTTGATCCCACTTCATTCATTTGAGGCAGAGATAAATTCTCTAAAAAGAAAGACAACTAATAAGGAATATGGGGTATCCGACTCTCTGTGACCTCATGGGCTGTAGCCCACCAGGCTGCTTTGTCTATGGCAATAATCCAGGCAAGAATACTGGAATGGGTTGGCATGGCCTCCTCCAGGGGATCTTCTCAACCCAGGTATCGAACCCAGGTCTTCTGCATTACAGGCAGATTCTTTACCATCTGAGCCACCAGGGAAGCCCATTAAAAAAGAAACACAACTAACAGGGAATATGGGGTGGCTGGTCAGACAAGAGAATTAAGAGCATAGACTGTGGAAGCCAAGAGAAAGAAAAGCTACAGGGAGAAATTCAAGCTGGCTGCACACATGTCCCAGGCCTTACCTAACTTCTCAGTCTACAAGAGGCTCCAAAGGGCAGAACAGCTTCCCAGCCAATTGCCAGCATTGACTGAACTGGTTTTTAGCCTCTGTTCATGATCAAAAGACCGCTCTTATGATAAATATTTATATGGTGCATTAAACAATAGCCTGTACAAATATTATTAGAAATGTGCCACAGGAAACCACAGGCTTCACAGCTGATTCCTCAACAAACGTGAAAGCTGCTCAAAGGCAGTGTGAGAAAAGGAGACAGAGTCAGGGACATGGAGGCTGTTCTCTGCATAACTGTCCCAAAAATTCTCAAAAGGGGTCATGCTACACATAATCGTGCTGAAAACCACTCTTTGGGGTTGTCTCTTATATTTATTTGCTTCCTTCTTTTCCCCTAAATGACTAAAGAGCAGAACACTAGTCCCTAAGACTGCAACCCTCCAGAGTGGATAAGCTTACCTGCAGTTCTACTTCTTAGTGGGCCACTCCTCCAGGACAAACTTGAGGACAGTGGCTACAGATACAGTGTCCCAGGGACCTGGGAGTGAGCTTAATATCCTCTCTTGACTTTGATCTTTGGTCTTGGCTGGGAGTTCAAGTACACAAGTCACACACACATTTTTTTTTTTAGTTATAATATAATCAGGGGGTTGGGAGATTTGGGAAGAAAAAGATAAGCAATGAGTATGCTGCTCCACTTCAGTCTCCTTAACAGAAAGAATTAAATACCACTTAAAGCAATTCTCCCATGCTCTAAAATGGAGAGAAAATTTGGCAGGGGAAGGAAAGAGCTAATCTGGCAATAATACCTGGTTCTCCATCGGCTTTACCAAAAATATACATGGGAGAACAAGTACAGCTTCTTGACAGGTACTTCTCCTCTTAAAGTGAAAGGCTGTCTCCCGCAGCTCCAATCTTGCTATATGCTTTGAACGATTAACTAAGATTGTATAACCAGGGGGCCCAGCACAGTGCCTGGTATTAATATATGGTATGCTCAGTAACAGCTTCCCTAGTGGCTCAGATGGTAAAGAATCTGCCTACAATATGGGAGACCCAGCTTTGACCTCCGGATTGGGAAGATCCCCTGGAGAAGGGAATGGCCACCCACTCCAGTATTCTTGCCTGGAGAATTCCATGGACAGAGGAGCTTGGCAGGCTACAGTCATAGGATCACAGAGAGTCAGACATGACTGAGTGGCTAACACACACACACACACACACACACAAACACACTCAGTAAACAGCAGCAATTATTAGGTCTATTAAGATATGCCAACCTTCTCTTTCATGACCAAATCATCCCTGAACATCTGCAGGGATGTTTAGTATGCATGATCTATACCTAGGTATTCACACCATGTCTAACAGCTCAAATTCCAGTAAACAAATGTAAAGTGCTTTCTCTGGGTCAGGACACTAGGAATAGGAAGCTGAAAAATATATCATTTCTGATTTTAAATAGTTGACAATTTAGTGTAAGAATCTTATTTTTGAAAGTCAAACAGTGATGCCTCAAGTTGTGCCTAGTTTATGTACTTGAAGCACAACTAATGCACCTGGTAATATTGCACGTGGCAGTAAGGGGGGCTCCATTTGCCAGTGGAACCTCGGCTATACTCTTGAAGCCAAGCGTCTTGTTTCAACTCCACCTTCCTTGGCAGAATATGGAGATGTAAGTTGATAAAATAAGTACAGGGTTACTGTTTTCATCAGTCTTCCAAGCACTAGATCAGAAGCCCAGTATTTTTCAAGATGTTTAGGATCTTCATGCTTTGGACTGAGCCCATCTTTAAAGACAAATCTGAGATGACTGGATGAGGGGTATGGAATTAAATCAGACAGAAGAAAAGCTGGCTGTCGTCTTAGATTCAAAGTTGGATTCCAACAGGTAGAACAGGCAAACTTAAGGAAGCCTCGTGCATGCCTCACAATGTGGTGGTCACAGGGATCAACACTGAGGCGATCCTGGGCCGTGGCCAAAACCCACCACCGTCCAAAAGCCACACAGGCAATGCTCAATGGATGACACAGAGAAAATACAAAACCCAGCCATGCTGAGGCCAAATGCACGGTATAAGTCCTAACAAAATCATGGGTGGAAAATCTGACGCATCAAATGACATCCCCAAACTCCCAAAACAAACATTGCCTGAGAGTAAATTAAACTCTGGATCTCCCATGTCCTCTTCTATAAAACCTCACTTACACTCCCTTCTCTTCAATCCTTGTGATCCAATAAAGCAGCTCCCTACTTGTTAAAATGCCTTCCAAGCCCTTTAAAATGCCCTACCAAGCTATTCTCTCTGCAGAGACGGGGAGAGGGGGAACCCACATTTATGACACCCACCCTTCCCCCACTTACAGGGGGAAGACACTGAAATCCTGAGGGGAACAAAATCCAGTGGATGGTCACAAAGCTGGAAGATTAAGGAGGCTGTATTCAATTTCAGGTTTGTCTAGGCCAGAACAGGACTCTTATCTATCCCTGAAATGACTTGACTTTTCCCACCTCCCAACCAAGTTGCTTTCATCCTTAGCATACTCAGAACACAATTCCAAGTCAGTTCATCCTGTGAAAACTTCTCAGACACTCAACCATCAGAAACGCCTCCTCCATGCTCTGATTAATGACAACCCTATGTCACTATACAGGCTACTATGAGAAGCATTAGATATTGAGAATGTTCTGCCCTCTACTTCCTTCTGCCTAGACGGAAACATGCCGTGTGTCCTGCAGTAATAGGGAATTCTTGGGCTGGGAGGGAGGAGGAAATTATTAATGTATAAAATAGTCAAATACCTTTTAAAATAAAAAGCATCTAAAAACTCTCCATCCCTGGAGAGGTCTAGAAGCACAGTCAGCAAGCCTTTCTTCTGTATGAAGCACTGCACCCCTTCCCAGGGCATTCTTCCTCCTGACCTGCAGCCCACTTCCGCACACACAGGCATTGAGGAGAGAAGTATTGGGTACAGCAACAAAATCCAGTCCCTGCACCATCTTGCAAAACTCTGCCCTCAAAGACAATGCCCAGCCTGAGGATGGCTGAGGTTTCTACCCTACTCTTTTGGCTTTTTTTTTCCCCTTTTTAAAGAAATTCTATTATTTTTTTCCTATTATTTTACTAATATAAACATTTTTATGTTATTATTATATAGTATATATTATTAATATATAGTAATGTATTTTTACTTACTGCTAACAATTACTGACCATTTGTTAATTGGAGGATAACTACTTTACAATGTTGTGTTCATTTTTGCTGTACAACGCGCTGCTCTACGACGCCCCCCTACCCTATTTATGAAGAATGGCTAGGTGGCTTCAAGGCCCCACGTGAAAGGCCGAAAGAATGAGTTACTGGAAGATTACTGAACAGTGTGCCTTTCCAGAAACAGGCCCTGTTAAAATTATCACGAGCTGCAGGGTAAGCTTCAACACCAGCAATGCTGCTTCTGTCCAAAGTGAAGGCCAAGTTCTTTATCTGGCCCACAAGGAACTCAAAGCTCCTGCTCCTGCCCAAACCACTAACCCCACTGCCCAACCTCATCTCTGATCACAACTCCTAATATGCCAACCTTACAACATTACTAGCAATCCCGCAAATAAAAGTTTGCTGCCTTTGTTCATGTGATGCAAAAAATACAAACTTGCAGTTCATAGAAAAAGATATTCAATCCATACATTGACCCTTTAACCTCACAAAAAATGGAGGGAAATGCAAATCAAAACAACACTGATATACAATTTTACACCTTAAAAAAATGGGCAGAAAATGAAAACACTGATAATATCCATTTTGGGCAAGTGCTTGGGGACACAAGCAGTTTCAGATACTTTTAGCAGGAGAATAATTGGTTCATCCTCCTTTAGAACAATTTGGCAATATCTATCTGTTTTCCAAATCTACCTCTTTACCCAAGAGCTGTAACTTCTAAGAATTTACCTTCTAAGAACTGAAGATTGGCTCATCTAAAAGATATATACAAAAATGCACATTTCAGATTTATTTTTTAAAGGCAAGGGCACACTCACAAAAACCCTGGAAACAAATTCAATATTCATCTATAGTGCCTGCATGCTAAGTCGCTTAGTTGTGTCTGTCTGACTCTTTGCAACCTCACGGACTGTAGACCACCAGGCTCCTCTATCCAAGGGATTCTCCAATCAAGAATACTGGAGTGTGTTGTCATGCCCTCCTCCAGGGGATCTTCCCAACCCAGGGATCAAACCCACATCTCCTGCAGCTCCTGCATTGCAGCTGGATTCTTTACCACTGAACCACTAGGGAAGCCCCATTCATTTATAGGGGCCTTGCTAAAACTGATACAGAAGCAGTTGTTAAAAATGAGACATAGCTAAAGAAAACTGCTAATTACGTGTTATTGAGTAAAAGAGCAAATTCTTAGACACTACAATATGACTGCATTTGTAAGAACTCTGTAAAGAGGAAACCACATCAGTGGTTCTCAAACTGTGAGCTTCAGAAAGTCAGCATCAGCACCACCAAGCAATGTGTTAGAAACGCAAACTCTCAGGCTCCAACCCAGACCTACTAATGCAGAAACTCTAGGGAGTACGGTTCACAGTCTGTGCTATTAAAACCCTTCAGGCTACCCTGAATGCTGCTGCTGCTGCTGCTAAGTCGCTTCAGTCATGTCTGACTCTGTGTGACCCCATAGACGGCAGCCCACCAGGCTCCACCGTCCCTGGGATTCTCCGGGCAAGGACATTGGAGTGGGTTGGCATTTCCTTCTCCAATGCATGAAAGTGAAAAGTGAAAGTGAAGTCGCTCAGTTGTGTCTGACTCTTAGCAACCCCATGGACTGCAGCCCACTAGGCTCCTCTGTCCATGGGATTTTCCGGGCAAGAGTACTGGAATGGGGTACCATTGCCTTCTCCGAAACTGTGTAAGGACCTAACATACAAAACTTCAGGAAGAATATGCAAAAGCCTGCTTACTGCAGTGACATCTACAGAAAGCAGTACAGTGGAAGCATGGAGGGCAATTTTTAACCTCCCCTCTCTGTGCTGTTTGAATTTTCACAATAGGCAGCTACTATTGTAATTATAAGAAAGATTCTTGTACTGGGTTGAAATCTACTTTATGTGGCTTCCACCCTCTAGTCCACATTTTTATCCCATGGGATCATCCAAACCACCTAATCTCTCTTAAGTGAGCTAGCCCTTGGATATGCAGCCCTTAGATATGCAGATGACACCACCCTTATGGCAGAAAGTGAAGAACTAAAGAGCCTCTTGATGAAAGTGAAAGAGGAGAGTGAGAAAGCTGGCTTAAAACTCAACATTCAGAAAATGAAGATCATGGCATCTAGTCTCATCACTTCATGGCAGATAGATGGGGAAACAATGGAAACAGTGACAGATTTCATTTTGGGGGGCTCCAAAATCATTGCAGATGGTGACTGTAGCGATGAAATTAAGACACTTGCTCCTTGGAAGAAAAGCTGTGACCTACCTAGACAGCATATTAAAAAGCAGAGACATTATTTGCCAACAAAGGTCCATCTAGTCAAAGCTATGGTTTTTCCAATAGTCATGTATGGATATAAGATTTGGACTATAAAGAAAGCTGAGCGCTAAAGAATGGATGCTTTTGAACTGTGGTGTTAGAGAAGACTCTTGAGAGTCCCTTGGACTGTAAGAGATCCAACCAGTTCATCCTAAAGAAGATCAGTCCTGAATATTCATTGGAAGGACTGATGTTGAAGCTGAAACTCCAATACTTTGGCCACCTAATGCAAAGAGCTGACTCATTTGACAAGACCCTGATGCTGGGAAAGACTGAAGGAGGGAGGAGAAGGGGATGACAGAGGGTGAGATGGTTGGATGGCATCACCAGCCCGATGGACATGAGTAGGACTATAAAGAAAGCTGAGTGCTGAAGAATTGATGCTTTTGAACTGTGGTGTTGGAGAAGACTCTTGAGAGCCCCTTGGACTGTAAGAGATCCAACCAGTTCATCCTAAAGAAGATCAGTCCTGAATATTCACTGGAAGGACTGATGCTGAAGCTGAAACTCCAATCCTTTGGCCACCTGATGCGAAGAACTGACTAATCTGAAAAGACCCTGATATTGGGAAAGATTGAAGGCGGGAGAAGGGGATGACAGAGGATGAGATGATTGGATGGCATCACCAACTCAATGAACATGAGTTTCAGTAAACTCTGGGAGCTGGTGATGGACAGGGAGGCCTAGCGTGCTGCAGTCCATGGGGTCACAAACATTCAGACACGACTGAGAGACTGAACTGAACTGAGCCCTTAGAATGTTTTAAAATGATTCTCATGACCTCCTCGAGGAAGGAACTTTCTTTCCTCTTTGTTATATACTTTTAGTTCCGACAACTGCTCCTCCATGCCATGGCTTTTCCTAAAATCAAGAGACAGGAAAAAAGGATATGGTGTGCTTAGTACATTTAACAAGAATAATCTTCAGAGTCCCATGTTCCCATGTGACTCTGTGTGGAGATGAGGGAAGCTGGGCTAATAGCAACCTGTGAGCACACAGTAGGTCTTCTTTACCTCCCTGGAGGCTCCCCAGATGGAACACATGCTGGGACAAATCACTGGCCCATCCAGCCCAATACCCAATCTCACACACTAAAAAGGGAACAATCTGCAGAGGAGAAAAGGGAAGGAGAGGTGGGGTGTCTTGCAAAGTGCTTTGGAAGGTGAGCTTTGAGGTAACCTCCTCAAGTACCTGACTCGTCCTTTAAGGTCCCTAGAATTTGGTGTTGTCTATGTTCTATCAATATGTATCATCACACGAATAGCAATCTTTCTCAAACTTGTATTTTGTGCCAACCGTCATCTTGGATCAACAGATTTCACGTGAGCATTTACTCTCTTCCTGGCCTGCTACTAGTGACTTAGTAGATGGCCTTGCTGAAACTTCCAGCAACTTTGGAGGGTCCACAAACAAAAACTGATCCTTTTGAACTGCGGTGTTGGAAAAGACTCCTGAGAGTCCCTTGGACTGCAAGGAGATCCAACCAGTCCATCCTAAAGGAAACTAGTCCTGAGTATTCATTGGAAGGACTAATGCTGAAGCTGAAACTCCAATCCTTTGGCCACCTGATGCAAAGAACTGACTGACCAGTTCTTAGGGGAAACTAAGGTTCTGTGCATTTAGGTCACTTGCCCAATGGCACCCCACTTCAGTACTCTTGCCTGGAAAATCCCATGGACGGAGGAGCCTGGTAGGCCGCAGTCCATGGGGTCGTGAAGAGTCGGATACAACTGAGCGACTTCCCTTTCACTTTTCACTTTCATGCATTGGAGAAGGAAATGGCAACCCACTCCACTGTTCTTGCCTGGAGAATCCCAGGGACGGGGGAGCCTGGTGGGCTGCCGTCTATAGGGTCGCACAGAGTCGGACATGACTGAAGTGACTTAGCAGCAGCAGCCCAATGTCACAGACTCAGTAAAAAACAAGAGAGGGACTTCAACCCATACTCTTTCCACTATGTCGCATGATGATTTAAAACAGCCACACTCTAATATCAACGTTGGCCACATAATTCTATAATCCCGGAATCTGATAAATTATACTGAGTTTGGCGTATCTAAATCACGCTTGATTTTATCACCTGTCTTCTCAACTTTTATCCCCTATAGGTGTTCAGTAACTGAGTGCTTTCCAAATCTCTTCATCCCATAGCCACTCTAGCAGAATTCAAAATACTCAGCTCTCAGCCTGGTCTGCAACAGATTTCAGTGTAACTGGCCCAAAATCCAGATGGCCCAAGGGACAGGCAACACATACATTTAGGCTGAATGATTTTTACTTTATTTTCCCCACTCTTCCTAAACCCAGTCCCCACACAAATCACTGTATATGTACTTGCTATATAAACTCTGCTTCATCATCCATGTTGATAAGGACCTTCTAAACAATTTAAAACGATAGTTACAGGACTTCCAGGAAAAACCATCTCATTGTTTTTCCTTGTGTCAAACCCACTTCTGCCCAAACATACTGTGCCTTTTCTCTTCTTTCCCACCAAGTGGCACCACCAACCACCCTGACATTGTAGCCAGCAATCTAAAAATTATCACTGATTCCCTGTGCAGGTTATTCTGTTTACCCACCTCTTCCACACTCAACCCTTTTCTGCCTACCCTGTGTCCTGGGGATTATAGTCTGATCTCTAAGGCTCTCTAACCCTTTTATCTTCTAGTTGGTTTTGCCCATGGAGAGCCATTAGCAGAAACCTTAAAGGAGGAAGGAAAGTAAGGTCAGGGTTCCCCTCCTTTGGAGCTGCCTCAAACTTGCTGCATTTCTTTAAGATAATACATCCTCTCAAGGCAGCTTTCTCCACGGGATTTCTGAGTTCTCCATCCCTTGCCCACTTAAGTAGAAAGGTATAACAACACCACTAATATTAGCTCTAGGCATTCATGCTGCCCTCATCTTTCTAAATAGTTCCTGTACTTAAAATTATACAAATCTAAGGGTGTCTTTCCTTCTGATTTATTCCTTCACTGTGCCCTTTCAGGCCTCAAGCAGTAAAAGTGCCTGAATAACTTAAATTCCCTTCCTCAGAAACTCTAGTAGTCTCTCTTAAAATTTTCTTCAAAATTTCCAGGTGAAGACCTCCACGTCTAGCCAAGATAGATAAAGAGCACCATATTTACCCTCCCACCTTAAATAACTAAAATAATGAATACAGGAAACAAAGATTCTCAGGATACAGGACATCAGGCAACAAAATACAGTGATGTTAGAGAGATGGGGGGAGAAAAAGAGGTATCCTGAAATTGTTCAAGCTGAATGCCTGGGACGTGGACACAGGAAGAGAAAATCCACACCAAGGCCTGCAGTTTCCTGAACTGAGCGAGAGCTAGGAGTCTGTGCAGAGCAAGGAGGCTAGAATTCTTGGGGCAAAGTAGGAGATAGGAAAGTTGCCCCAGAAGGTGTGTTCGTCAAGTATTCAGGACAGTAGCAGTCACTATACACATGCGAAGAAGCCGTCTGAGCCAGAAGCACTCAAAAGGATGACAGTGAGCAATCAGTGGACTTCACACAGGGCCATGAATAGTGGCGATTCACACCAGCCAGTGAGGAAAACCTCACAATTAACAGCGCTTGGGGGCAAGTACACAGACCGGCTTTACCTCAGCAGTGAAGAAGCATTAGTCCTACTCAACAAAGCTTAAGCAGGACGCAAGAGGATCAAACTGTTTCCAAATAACTTAGACATGCTGCAAAACAAAGATCAAGTGTATTTATAGAAATACGGAAATATCTAGCATTGAACAAGGTAAAACACATAAGGTCTGGTATTCAGTCAAAACTTAACAGCATGCAAAGAACCAAGAAAATACGACTTAAAGTGAGAAAAATCAATGGACTCCAACCCAGAACTGACCTATCTGATAGAATGAGTTGATGCAGATATTATGGCAGTTATTATACGTGAAAGTCCTATGTTCAAAAAGCTAAAGGAAAGAGTGAATTTAAAAGTTCAGACATATAAGGTTTTTAAAAGAATCAAGTTGAAATTATAAAAATGAAAACTAAAATATCTGAGATGAAAAGCTGACTGTATGAGATTACATAACACAGAAGATTAGTGACCTTCAAGACATTGTAATAGAAACTATCAAAAATATAACAAAGAGAAAAAAGATTTTTTAAAAATAGAGCATCAGTGAGCTGTGGAAAAACTTAAGTGACCTAATATATGTGAAATGGGAATACCTGAAGGAGAGAACAAAGAAGAGATCAGGAGAAATACATTAGACATAATGCTTAAAAATTTCCAAATTTGATGAAAACTATAAAACCACATATTCAAGAACACAAATGAACTCCAAGCAAAAGAAACATAAAGAAAACTCAGCCAAGCAACATCATAACCAAATTGTTCAAAACCAATAGTAAAGAGAAATCTTAAAGGCAGTCAGGGTAGAGATGGCAAATTATGCAAAAAAAAAAGAAAAAAATGTGAGAATGTCAACAGAAATAATGCAAGCTATGAACAGCAGAGCTAGATTTGAAGAACTAGAAGAAAAAACTTTATACTAGAATTCTTTATCCTGTGGGGGAAAAAAATCTTTCAAAACTGAAGCTGAAATAAAGATTTTTTTTGAGACATACCAAAGATGTCATACCAAAATTCATCATCAGAGGAAAAAAAAAAAAAAAAGAACAAAACATCGGTGGCTTCCCTGGTGGTCCAGTGGTTAAGACTCTGCTGTTCCACTGCAGAGGGTGTGGACTCTATCTCTAGTTGGGGAAGTTTCACATGCCTCAAGGTGTGGACCCAAAAAAAAGAAAAAAAGATCAAAATTTCTCAGCAGCAGAACTGTACCACAAGAAGTGGGAGAAAATAATATCTCATGGAAATCTGGATCCATAAAATAAAAGGAAGAGCATAAAGTTAACTATGTGGGTATATATACACTTTTTAAAAAGTTCTGAATGTCTTAAAAAGATAATTGACTGCTTAAAACTAAAATAGTGACCATGTATTGTGGGGTTTCAATACACGCAGAAGTAAAATGTATTGTAGAAGGCAATGGCACCCCACTCCAGTCCTCTTGCCTGGAGAATCCCATGGACGGAGGAGCCTGGTGGGCTGCAGTCCATGGGGTCGCTAAGAGTCAGACACGACTGAGCGACTTCACTTTCACTTTTCACTTTCATGCATTGGAGAAGGAAATGGCAACCCACTCCAGTGTTCTTGCCTGGAGAATCCCAGGGAAGGGGGAGCCTGGTGGGCTGCCGTCTCTGGGGTCGCACAGAGTCGGACACGACTGAAGCGACTTAGCAGCAGCAGCAGCAGCAGCAGCAGCAGCAGCAAGTAGATTTTAAAGCAAAAATATTACCAGGAATAATGATTCAGTAGATATTGAAGAAAAATAGCAGCAGAAATTATGAAATGATAAAGTGGATGATTCACCAATATGACCTAAAAATCCAAATATTAATCCACCTAATAAGAGAGTGTCAGAATACCTAAAGCAAAATCTGATAGAACTGCAAGGAGAAACATGTATGTCTACAATTATCATGAGAGATTTAAATGTGCCACTCTCAATAATTGGTAGAACAGGCAGATAGAAAATCAGCAAGTACATAATACATAACAGTAGTCATTAAAGCTAACTGACATGTAAAAAGCACATTTCCCAACAAGAGTAGAATATATTTTTTCTTTTCAAGAGCACGTGGAATACTTATTAGGTTGGTACAAACGTAATTGTAGTTTTGGACTATGAATTTTAAATTATAACTAGGCTCAAGCACATCTTTATTAATCATGATAGGAATCATTATAATCAACACATTTTTGCCAATAAGAAATAAGTTTGTTTATTCCTGTAGCATAAAAATCTATGCTTTAGGATTTCACAAAATCTTGGAAAGTATTTTCTGCATCCTGCTGGTTGTGGAAACATTTTCCCTGAAAAAATTTTTCTAGATGCTTGAAGAAGTGGTAGTCAGTTGGCAATAGGTCAGGTGAATATTGCAGATGAGGCAAAACTTCATAGTCCAATATGTTTAACTTTTGAAGTTCTGAGTGTGACATGTGGTCAGGTGTTCTTGTGGAGAAGAGGGCCCTTTCTGTTGACTGATGCCAGCTGCAGGCATTGCAATCTTTGGTGAAACTCATTCATCTGCAGAACATACATCTTAGATGTAATGGTTTCATTGGAATTCAGGAAGCTAAAGGACATCACCAGACGGCCAACACCGAAATTAGATTGATTATATTCTTTGCAGCCAAAGAGGGAGAAGCTCTATACAGTCAGCAAAACAAGACCAGGAGCTGACTGCGGCTCAGATCATGAACTCCTTATTGCCAAATTCAGACTGAAATTGAAGAAAGTGGGGAAAAACCACTAGACCATTCAGGTATGACCTAAATCAAATTTCTTATGCTTATACAGTGGAAGTGAGAAATAGATTTAAGGGACTAGATCTGATAGACAGAGTGCCTGATGAACTACGGATGGAGGTTCGTGACATTGTACAGGAGACAGGAATCAAGAACATCTCCAAGAAAAAGAAATGCAAAAACCAAAAATGGCTGTCTGGGGAGGCCTTACAAATAGCTGTGAAAAGAAGAGAACTGAAAAGCAAAGGAGAAAAGGAAAGATATACCCATTTGAATGCACAGTTCCAAAGAATAGCAAGGAGAGATAAGAAAGCCTTCCTCAGGTATCAATGCAAAGAAATAGAAGAAAACAACAGAATGGGAAAGACTAGAGATCTCTTCAAGAAAATTAGAGCTACCAAGGGAAATTTTCATGCAAAGATGAGCACAATAAACGACAGAAATGGTATGGACCTAACAGAAGCAGAAGATATTAAGAAGAGGTGGCAAGAATACACAGAAGAACTGTACAAAAAAGATCTTCACGACCCAGATAATCACGATGGTGTGATCACTCACCTAGAGCCAGACATCCTGGAATGTGAAGTCAAGTGGGCCTTAGAAAGCATCACTACGAACAAAGCTAGTGGAGGTGATGGAATTCCAGTTGAGCTCTTTCACATCCTGAAAGATGATGCTGTGAAAGTGCTGCACTCAGTATGCCAGCAAATTTGGAAAACTCAGCAGTGGCCACAGGACGGGAAAAGGTCAGTTTTCATTCCAATCCCAAAGAAAGGTAATGCCAAAGAATGCTCAAACTACCACACAATTGCACTCATCTCACACACTACTAAAGTAATGCTCAAAATTCTCCAAGCCAGGCTTCAGCAATACATGAACCGTAAACTTCCAGATGTTCAAGCTGGTTTTAGAAAAGGCAGAGGAACCAGAGATCAAATTGCCGACATCCGCTGGATCATCGAAAAACAAGAGAGTTCCAGAAAAACATCTATTTCTGCTTTACTGACTATGCCAAAGCCTTTGACTGTGTGGATCACAATAAACTGTGGAAAATTCTGAAAGAGATGGGAATAACAAACCACTTCAACTGCCTCCTGAGAAATCTGTGTGCAGGTCAGGAAGCAACAGTTAGAACTGGACATGGAACAAACTGGTTCCAAATAGGAAAAGGAGTACGTCAAGCTGTATATTGTCACCCTGCTTATTTAACTTATATGCAGAGTACATCATGAGAAATGCTGGGCTGGAAGAACCACAAGCTGGAATCAAGATTGCCGGGAGAAATATCAATAACCTCATATATACAGATGACACCACCCTTATGGCAGAAAGTGAAGAAGAACTAAAGAGCCTCTTGATGAAAGTGAAAGAGGAGAGTGAAAAAGTTAGCTTAAAGCTCAACATTCAGAAAACTAAGATCATGGCATCCAGTCCCATCACTTCATGGCAAATAGATGGGGAAACAGTGGAAACAGTGTCAGACTTTATTTTTTAGGGGTTCCAAACTTACTGCAGATGGTGATTGCAGCCATGAAATTAAAAGATGCTTACTCCTTGGAAAGAAAGTTATGACCAACCTAGACAGCATATTAAAAAGCAGAGACACTAACTTTGCCAACAAAGGTCCGTCTAGTCTAGGCTATGGTTTTTCCAGTAGTCATGTACGGATGTGACAGTTGGACTGTAAAGAAAGCTGAGCACCAAAGAATTAATGCTTTTGAACTGTGGTGTTGGAGAAGACTCTTGAGAGTCCCTTGGACTGCAAGGAAATCCAACCAGTCAATCCTAAAGGAAATCAGTCCTGAATATTCATTGCAAGGACTGATGCTGAAGCTGAAATTCCAATACTTTGGCCACCTGATGTGAAGAGGTGACTCACCTGAAAAGTCCCTGATGCTGGGAAAGTTTGAGGGCAGGAGGAGAAGGGGTCGACAGAGGATGAGATGGTTGGATGGCATCACCGACTCAATGGACATGAGGTTGGGTAAACGCCGGGAGTTGGTGATGAACAGGGAGGCCTGGCGTGCTGCAGTCCACGGAGTTGTAAAGAGTTGGCCACGACTGAGTGACTGAACTGAACTGAACTGAAAGTAAATCAAACCAGCAACAGACCACCAAACAGTGACCATGACCTTTTTCTGGTGCGAGTTTGGCTTTGGAAAGCGCTTTGAAGTTTCTTCTTGGTCCAACCTCTGAGCTAGTCACCTCCGGTTGTCAAATAAAATCCAGTTTTTGTCACACATCACAATCCGATCAAGAAATGGTTTGTTGCTGTTGCATACAATAAGAGAAGATGACACTTCAAAATGACAATTTTTTTGAATTTCGGTCAGCTCATGAGGCACACACTTATCAACCTTTTTCATCTTTCCAATTTGTTTCAAATACCAAATGAACGTAGGATGGTCGACACTGAGATCTTGGGCAACTTTTCATGTAGTTGTAAGAGCATCAGCTTCGATGATCCTCTCAACTAGTGATTGTCAGCTTCCCAATGGCTGGCCACTATGCTCTTTATCTTCAAGGCTCTCATCTCATTTGCACAACTTCTTGAGCCACGACTGCTTTTTGTACACTCATTAGCAGTTTTGAGCCAGATGCATTGCTGATGCTGTGAGTTGTCTACATTGCTTTATGACTCACTTTGAATAAGCAAATTCTAATAAGCAAATCACTTGAATTCACTTTTGTTATCTAACATCATTTCCCTAGTCTAAAATAAATATAAAATAAACAGTAAGTAATAAGTCATTAACAAAAAAATAAAGTGAGAAATGTGCATTAAAATGACATATAACATAACCACACTTAAGAATGTATTCCAGTATAAAACAGCAAAGTTCAACACTGTAAAACTGCAAGTACTTTTGCACCAACCTAATACAAGACAGACCATATTCTGGGCCATAAAGCAAGTCTCAAAAAGGTAAAAAAATTCAAATCATATAAACTACTTTCTGTGACTTAAATGGAACTAAATTATAAATCAATAATAGATATGTGGAACATCCTCAAATATTTGGAGACTGATTGACACACTTCTATAAACCAATCGGTCAAAAAGACACTTTAAAAAACTAGAAAATGTATTCACTGAATGAAAATACAAACAACAAAACTTGTGGGATGCAGCTGAAGCCATGCTTAAAAATTTACAGACTCAAATGCCTATATTAGAAAAGACGTCTCAAGTAAATGACCGTAATTTCTACCTTAATACATTAGGGAAAAAAAAAGGGTAAGAGGGATCCAAAGTTAGCAGAAGAAAGAAAATAAAATTTAGGGTAAGTATCAATAAATTAAAAAATAATAAAGAGAATAAATGAAAACAAAAAGCTGACTCTTTCAGAAGATCCATAATATTAATAAATTTCTGGCAAGAATGATCAAGAAAATAAAGAGAAAAGAGACACATAACCAGTATTTGGAATGAGGGAAATGAAATTACAACAGCTTCTATAAATGTTTAAATGGTAATAAAAGTATTATGAGCACCTTAGATGATATGTACAGATTCCTTTAAATATATTAACAGAAACTATCAAACCTCACTCAAGAAGAAACAGATAATCTGCACAGTCCTCTATTATTAAGTCAATTGACTTTTCTGTCTCCTCCATTAAAAAAAAAAAAACTCAAATGGCTAAATGGCTTCACTGATGAATTCTACCAAACATCTGAGAAAGAAACAATGTCAATTCTACATGAACCCTTACAGAAAACTGAAGAGAAATAAATGTTTCCCTGATCATTCTATGAGGCCAGAATTATCTTGATAACAAAACTTAAAAGACAATATAAGGAAAGAAAATTATATCATTACCAAACATTAACACAGATGCAAATATTCTTAAAATTTTAGCAAATAGAATCCAACAAAATATAAAAAGGATAGTAGGTCCTGGCCAAATGGGATCTATCTCAGTAATATAAGGTTAATTTAACGTTCAAAAAAAAAAAAAAATCAATGAATGTAACTGACCAGTCTTTGAAAAAATTATGATCTCAATAGTTACAGAAAAAAGCAACTGACAAAACATTACACCCATTCTTCATTTAAAAAAATTAAGGAAACCTCTCAGCACAGGAGATTCTAGCCAGTGTACTATGGCAAGAAAAGTTAAGACATTCTTACTGAAAGGAAGAAGTAAAATTGTCTTTTTTCACAGATAACATGATCAGATAGACAATCTGATGGTACCAGCAAAAAGTTACTAGAACTAAATAAGTAATTTAGCAAGATGGCAAGATACACGGTCAATATACAAGTAGCAACAAACAATTGATAGCTGAAACCTAAAAGGACATTATTTTCAACAGCATCAAAAAATGTGAACAACCTACAGATAATCTGACAAAGATCCATCTATGAAAGCTAAAAAAACACTGTTGAAAGAAATTAAGGAAGACCTAAATAAATGAATAGATATACTCTGTCCAAGGATAGAAAACAAAATTTAAGATGTCAATTCTCTCCCCAAATTAATGTATAGATTAAACTAAATTGCAATTAAAATCTAAGCAGGGCTTTATTTTGAAATGATTGTAAAATTAATATGGAAATGTAACAGATGTAGAATAACCAAAACAACTTTAAAAACAAAAAAGTGGAAGGATATTCTACCTGACTTTAATATCTATTACAAAGCTACAGTCATCAAAACGAAGTGGTAATAGCATTAAAATAGACAAAGAAATGGATGTAATGAAATAAAACATCCAGAAATGGGTCCACATATACATATGGTAAACTGATTCTATTCAAAGGTACAAAGACACTTCATGAGACACAGGATAGGCTTTTTATCAAATGGTACTGGAACAGCTGATACCATAGGCAAAAAATAAATCTGTCCATATCTTGTTCTACAGGTAAACATAAAATAGATCCTGGATGTAATATAAAATAACAAATAAAGCTTCTTTAAAAAAAAAAATAGGACAAACTATCTGAGATCTCAGACTAGGCTCAACTTCTTAGATACCAAAACCATGATCCATAAAAGAATAAACTGATAAAACAGACATCATTAAAATTACAAATTGATAAATTAAACTTCACCAAAATTAAGAACTCCGCTTTTCAAGACACTGTTAAGAAAATGAAAATATAAGCCACAAAATGGGAGAAAATTTTTCCAAATCACAACTATGATTTAAAAAAAACAAACTTGTAATGCGAATATACATAAAAACCTCTCAAAAATCAATAAAGAAATAGGTCATTTTTTTAAATGGACAAAAGATTTAATAAACACTTCAACCAAGATGTATGAAATATATACGGGGAAATAAGCACATGAAAAGAAGCTTGAGATTATTAGTCATTAGGGAAGTACACATTAAAACCCCATGAAAGAATTTCCACATTAATAGAATAACTAAAATTTAAAAGTGACCACAGCAGTTGGGGCAAACTAGAATCACTCTGAAATACAGATTGGATGCATCTTAAAAAGTTAAATACACACCTACCGTGTAAACTAGCCATTCCACTTCTAAGTATTTAACCAAGAGAAAGAAAGGCTGCACAAAGACATTTATACAAGTAATCATATCAGCTTTACGTGTAGTAGCCAAGAAGCAGCAAATAATTCAAATGTCCATCAACAGGTTAATGGATAAACTAAATATGGCATAGTTGTACAATGGAATACTACTCAGAAAAACAAAACATAAACCATGTATGCACATACCACCTGGACAAATCTCAAGAGGATCATGCTAAAGAAAAGTCACCATACATAAAAGATACATATTGTATGACCCTACAGATAAATATTCTAAAAAAGTTTAAATAATGTATCCTGACAGGAAGCAGCTCACTGGTTCTTGGAGGGAATTAGAAAAGGGCACAAGAAATCAATGGGGGTATAAGAAATGTTCTTTATCTTGGTTGTGATGATAGTGTCACGGATAATATTAAAACTTCTCAAATTAGACACTTTATATATGTACAGTTTACCTTATGCCAAGTATACCTCAATAAAGCTGCTGAAAAATATCCCAGTGGTGAATGCCTTTTCTTTTCCAGGGTACCCTGACTGCTATATTCTTTCCTTATCTCCTACATTCAATCAGTAATTAATTCTTAAGCATTCTATTCTAATCCCTTTCTTCTAGTCCATAACTATGCTAACCCATCTCTCACCTGCATTAAATTACTCTCTTCAGTCCTCACCACTTCATTTGCCATCCTGCAGCCAGAATTAACTTTCTAAAACACATCCCTGAGTGTCAGTCACTTCACTAGCTGCTGCTTGCTCTAGAGATACATTTCACTCCTTAACCTGATTCACCTGACCCTCCCTGAGCTGGCCTTTGCACTCTCCCATCCTCCTTTTTGGCGATTTCCCACTTCACTCTCTCCTGTCTGCCCATAATCAGTAGTGCACCAGCCTTGTGTAGCTTTGCCCATGCTGTCCCAGGTCAGCAAGTCTTTCTCCAGCCCAGTCATACTGATGGCCCTATAGTGGGCCATTTGGACTTCTCTCAACTCCTGAGAATCTTTTAAAATTGATTTTTATTGGAGTATAGTTGGTTAACAATGTTGTGTTAGTTTCAGGTGTACAGCAAAGTGAATCAGCAATATCCATTCTTTTTTTTTTAGATTTTTTTCCCATACAGTCCATTACAGGGGAGAATCTTCTTATACCTTGCTACAGCACCAATCTCAGTATCATATAATCTCCTTTGCCAGACTAGACAGAAGCAGAATGGATGAAAGCTTGAAAGCAAAGACCAATCCTTGCTTTCCCAGAGCCTACCACAGTGCTCAGGCCCAGAGCAGGTTCCCAAATCAGGGAACAAACAAATGAACGCAAGAGGTGGTTTGGGTGCCTCCCCTTACATAATCTGAGTAGACTCTAAATTCTACCGTATAAAAATAGGGGCAGGTAAGAGGCTGAATACTCTATGTAGTGCATTCTGGTAAAATAATTATTTCAAATATTTAGGGGTGGGGGTGGGGAAGATTCACTACCTGAAACGGTTTTCAGAACCAGCTGATAACAGATGGTGATTTGAACTAAGTGAAGTAGGTTAGGGAAAGGGAACCAGATTCTAGGAAAAGACAAGGTCCCTAGTAACAATTACTGATAGTAACAATTAACACAGCCTGGAAGAAGGTCCAGTAAACTTAACTTCACCCAGAAAGACACAGATCTCCACCCTCTGGGTTAGTTCCTTCTTCCAGTACACATGTTTTGACTTCCAAAGCCAGCAGGGAGACTCCCTTCCCCTCAGAATCAATCTCCAGGCCTTCTTACCCTCCGGGTTCCTTCAATCATCCTTAATAAAGAGTTTTCTGAGCCTGCCACCAGGAAGTCCTCCTTAGCTGATCCCTCCAAGAGTCAGGCCAGTGACCACCAGGTCAAAAGCCAAGGACAGGACCTCATTAACAGGAAACTCCCAGAAGACCAGGAGGCAGCCAGAAGGCTGGAAGACCCAGCTGACAACTTAACTACAACTTGAGGATGCACATTTGGTGGATTACAGGGAAGGGGGGAAAAGCAAGCAAAATAAAACAGAACTCTACCCTCTATACACCAGCCACAAACTAAAAGGCAGGTTGCCTTCTCACTGCTCTGCAATTCAAAAGCATCATCAATTCCTCCCCCTAATACCGTATTTTAAAAATTAATCTAATGATGACTGCTTTTCAATATTTTGTAAATGACTTGACTCTTTAGAGACAAAATCAGAGACTCTTTAGAGACAAATGTTAAGACATGAAAAGTGCTTTAGTGGAACATAGTCAAGGATTAGGGAAATTCACCATTTTGCATCTTGTTCTTAAAAAGAAAGGTCATTAATAAAAATGGAAAGATACTCCTAGGCCGTTTCTACCCAGGATAACTGTAGCCAAAGGGCATTATACCATCTAATCTAAACTTCAAAAATTACAAGTTGCTGAAAGCGTTGAAAGCTACAAGCAACACAGGTCTTAAAATGCCTTACAGTAGCCAGATTGAAATTAAAAGGCTCAAAAATGCCTAGGTGAAAGTTGCTCCGTCGTGTCCGACTCTTTGCGACCCCAAAATATAGTCCATGGAATTCTACAGGCCAGTAGCCTTTTCCTTCTCCAGGGAATCTTTCCAACCCAAGGATCGAACCTCGGTCTCCTGCATTGCGGGCGGATTCTTTACCAGGAAATATCCTGAAATAGGTGGTAGAGGGCCCTGAGGGGATGAGGGGAAAGCGAGGAAATTAACATAATTAACTGGATAGTGACTGCAGAGGACCCAGGGTTCCACACATCTTAGGCAGCATGGGGGAATGCAGAAAAGGCCCACCCGTCTCTTGAGTGGCCGGACACCTCACCCAGAACACAGGGGACTCAACAAGATCTCCGAGGCCAAGGGCCCGGCTGGCGCTGGCGTTAAGACTCGGGCGGTGAGAGGAGGAAGAGGAGGAGGCGACTGCGGGAAAGGGGAGGGAAGCTTGGGCCAGATACGCTCTCCGGTTGGAGAACGTTCGCGCTGCGAGCCTGCGCTTCTGTAAAGCCCCTGGTACACACGTGGGACTGAGAGGAGGGTCACTTACTTGTCCAATCTGAAATTACATTTTAGCTATCAGGGCTCTGCAGGTTGCTGAGCGGAGCCCCACCGGGCCTGGACTGGGCGGTCCACAGGGGCAGCTGAGGCTCCGCCCCGCCCCGCGCGCGGCCCCGCCCCCTCCGGCCGGGGCCCTTGTAAAACGTGCCGCGATTGGCCCTTTGAACCGGGCCGGGGATTGGCCCCTGCCTCTCCTGCGGTCATATGGCCCCGGCGAGTCGTGTGGACCTCAGTCTCTTAACAGGTTCTTCCACCCTCTCAGGGACGTTTAAGGCCTGAAGTGGGTCTGTCCTCTCAGGCCTCGAGTTTCCTGCTCTGCAGGCTCTTCTAGCAGAATTTATCCATGCAAACTTTTCGTAGCCGCTGGTATGTGTCCAGCGTGTATCCTGTAACTTTGCGTTTCAACAATGCACTGAACATCAGGACTCATGCAGACAGTTGCTAAAATAAAGTGGTAGTGGTTTAGTCGCTAAGTCGTGTTCGACTCTTGCGACCCCATGGACTGTGGCCTGCCAGGCTCCTCTGTCCATGGGATTCTCCACGGCAAGAATACTGGAGTGGGTTGCCATTTCCTTCGCCAGGGCATTTTCCTGACCCAGGAATCGAGTCTGGGTCTCCTGCATTACAGGCAGATTCTTTACCGACTGAGCTAAGAGGGAAGCCCTTCTAATAATATTTATCAAATGTTTTTAGTTTGTGCCAGATCCTATTCCTGATACTTTATTTAAATTTTCTCATTTAATTTTGTGAGCAACCATGAGAAGAAGTGTCACAGTTTGTAAATCTACAAATGGGTTCCAGCCTTTAAGGAAATTACAGTCTGGTGGGTCCTGGACACACCTATCTCATTTAATCTTCACTATCCTTACATTTCCAGTTCGCTAGGTCCTAGTTGTCCCTGGTTTACAGATGCAGGGAGTCTGAAACGTTTTTTAGCTTGTTTTGAGACACCCAGTAAGTAACAGGAGGGAAGATTCCACAAACTTAGCTTAAACCTGAGCCATGTCTTTTAAAAAGTCAGGCTCCCAGGCATTTGGAAGATAAGTTATCAAGTCTAAATTCTTTATTTTCCTAGAAAAGGAGATGAAGTTACAGTAAAAGGAAGTTATTGTCCAAGGACATGCCAGCTCTGAGAGGTAAGCCTAGGTAATCACTGTGCTTGCACTGAACTGGGGTGTGTGCCATGTCTGTGATAGTCACTCTGCTCTCCTCATAACTACCCCAAATACATGTTCTTCTCTTGGTCTTACAGGTGAGGATACTGGCTCAGTGAGGCTGAGGCCGTGTGATTAGTTCCTAGGGCTCCTGGATTGGGGTTGTCAGGAGGAAGTTCTTTTCTACCCTTCTAGGTTCTTCTGGCTGGTCAAGAATTGAATTTACAGATCAATGGGAGAAAACCAAATGAAAGTTTAATCACATGTGTACATGGGAAAGACCATCCTCAACTAAAGATTGAAAAAAAAAAAAAGACAAAGATGTTGGAGGTGTGGTTTGAGTTTTCAGAAGGGAGGAAGGCAGTTTACATGAAGACGGAAAATAAAATGTTTAGTAAACAAATGTTTTCTGGATGCACAGAGACAGTAGGACACAGAACAGAATTAGAGAAAAAAAACCTTCCCAGGTTTCTCCCAGTCTACCATACCTAGTTCATGCTATAGTTATCTATGATAGCTTCTTGGAAAAGGTTCCCTGTCTGCATTCTTTAGGCAGCTAAGGGGGGACATCAGAGCTTTTTCCTGAGTCGTCTTGGGCTTTGAATTTTTTCAGCTGTCAATAATTTGCATGCCAAAGAGACATTTTGGGGTGGCAACTCTACCCATCCCCACAGGGTCATTTTCTTTCTTCTACACCATGGCTATTCACCTTCATATTCCAACAAATAGCCAAAGCTTTAACCATGGACTCTTTGGCAATGTGGGAAGTACTAGGATCTGCTTCTCGGCACCTGTGTGAATCATAATGTATTAATACAGTAGGAATAATAATATTAAGACCTGTTCATCTTACCTTTCCAGAGTATTGTGATGAGTAAATAAGGTAATAAATATAGAAATACTTGGTGAAGTGTTAGAAGCTGAACACATGTAAGATGCCTTCTGAACCTTCCTCAGTTGTACCTCAGGAATAGAATAAATGAATATACTGCTTGCCTTAGAAACTATGACAGGAGATCTCATCCTGGCTAGACTTGAATTAATGTGGGTTTTCTTCCTGGCCTTTATAGATGTCTCTGTTACTAGGCATTTGTATTTGATTTGGGTTTGTTTCCTCTTATCATCATGCTGTCGTCAGTGGTAATAGCAACAATAGCGCAGTGGCTGGAGCTCCAGCAGCCATCTTGGACCATGAGAGGATTTCAGGAATGAAGTTTACACACCCCAAGGTGCAAGGGCTTGAGTTTCTAACACCAAGCAGAACCAGACCAATACCCACTGCCCACTTCCACTTGTAAGAAAGAAACTGCTTTCTTGTGCAAGACACTGCAATTTTGTGTTTTCTGTCCATGGGGCCAAACATAACCATAACTGATATGTATACTTTATGTCACAGAAATCCTGGAGCAACTCTGTGATAGATGCAGAAGCAGACCTGAGAGTGTAAATGACTTGTTCAGTGTCATCCAGCCAAGTGATCGAGGCATAATTTTGTGGCCTGTTCTCATTTTCTTTTTCAACTATGACCCACTGCCTATTGTGCATGAACAAATCTATTTTTTTTTTCATCTGCTACAAGTCTCCTACATATGAATGAGTTCTGTTTTGTGAGCACATTCATTAAGTCCAACAAAGTTAGACTAGGTACCCAACTGACACATTGGCTATATAGTACTGTACTGTAGTAGGTTTGTAATACTTTTCATACAGCAAACACATAAAAAATAAATAAATAAAACATTTTTAGTTTTATAGTAAAGTATCTTGAAGATTACAGTAGTACCATACAACAGCTGGCCTACAGAGACACATTCACATCTTTGAAACTTTGCAACTTGAAGGTTTGTATGTAGGGGACTTGCTGTACTTCCACTCCATTCATTTATTCTAGGAGGTGGCAAACTTTTTCTATAAAGCACCAAATAGTGAATTTGGGGGACTTTGTAAGTCATCTAGTTTCTGTTGCAACTACTCAACTCTGCTTTTGTAGGGCAAAAGCAACCATAGATAAAAGTAAATAAGTGGGTGTAACTATTTCAATACAACTTTACAAAGGCATACAATGGCCAGTGTGACCCAGTGTGCCTTAGCTTGCCAGCCCCTGATTTATTAGATTCTGATGTCCCATCACAAGAGTGCATCAAAAATATATTACAGGGTGTAGGGGGACTGTGACATTCCAGGCATCTGTACACTGTTGACCAGTATAAAGCTAGTGAGTGACAATGAGATACAAAAGAAAGAAAGATCCCTAAATTGATAATCATGAGATCTGGACACTCAGTTCAAATCTGCCCTGAAACCAGACCTATATCCTGAACCAACCCCAGTTGCCTAAGTTTCCTTTATATTGGGATCAAATAACGTAAATATTATCCATACTTTCCCATTTTTCATGGCTACAAGGAAGACTAAGATGATATACATAACCGTAACTTGAAAGCTGCAATTATTATGTGTACTATGTGTACACTGCTTCACTTTAGGTGGGATTATAGCCTCCTTCAGCTCTCTATCCTTACCTCTATCATGGAACTAGAATGTATCAAATGCTTAGTAGTTATTAGTGCATCTGTTTATTTTCACTAAGCATAAAGGATTATCATGTCACATTGGATTAAAAGACTCAATTATTGGAAAGTCTTGACATCCACTCTAGGTTATTGGCAGGCAGTGTGGGGATCACGCAAAGTCGTCGTCCATTAGACAGGTCACAAGTCACATCAGTGACGCAGCACATCAGATTTAAGTGAGACAGAAAGAGCTGGGTTGTGACACTGGAACCAGCTGAACTGGAAGTTTGTGTAATTTCCTTCCTGTTCAGAGACTATTATGTGCAATATCAGGAGGCAGACAGGAGACCTGGTGCTCTCCCTGGTGATCCATGGTGACCCTCTGATGCTCCAACTGCATTCTCTGAAAGCTTTTTCTAAGTAACCACCCCTTCCCCACTACGGAGAAGACATATTTTCCCTGAGATTCTTAGAGTCATGGCACAGAAATAGGTATGCTTATTCATTTATTCATGAATTCAGACACTTATGTATTCACACATCTAACAGTTTGAGAGACTTTTTTTTAATTTATATATTTATTTTAATTGGAGGATAGTTACTTTACAGTATTGTTATGGTATTTGCCATATATCAGTATGAATTGGCCATAGGCATACACGTGTCCCCTCTGTCCTGAACCTCCCTTCCGCCTCATTCCCTATCCCATCCTTCCAACTTGTCAGAGTACCAGCTTTGGGTACCCTTTATCATACATTAAACTCCCACTGGTCATCTATTTTAGATATGCTAATGTATATGTTTCAAAGCTATTCTCTCAAATCATCCCACCCTCTCCCTCTCCCACTGAGTCCGAAAGTCTGTTCTTTATGGAGATGGTGTTGAGAAGAACAGATATTGTCCATGTCATCATGAAACTGACAGACACGAAACAGACATTCAATATATAAGCATACAGAGATAGATAGATATATATATATCTGCAACTGAATCCATGTAGATAGATCCAGTTGCAGGTAGGACTGGATGTGGGATACTATGACAGAGGGAACGTGATTTCAATTGAAGTCTGAAATTGGTGATTCTGAGGAGCCTGGTGCATTACATACACTGAAGACCTAAGGGTCTTCAACAACCTTGTAAAGTGGCTACTATCACAACCACTGGCAACTAGGGAAACTGAGGCTTAAGGGGAGATTAGCTGATTGGCTTCAGGTTGCACTGTTAGTAAGTTTGGAGCAGGCGGTGCTCTCTCCACTGCTCTGCACTGCACAGCACAAACCCAAAGGTCGCATTTTTCCAGCTTCCACCTTTGCACACACTATGCCTCCTTCAACCTGGAAAGCCTACCCCTCCATCCTTCTCTTATTGGATTCATAATCTGCCTTCAGCATCTAATGCAGGACCTGCTTCCTCAGCAGGTCTCAACACATCTCTTGTTTTCTAAGCTTCCGTAACAGTCGTCATGTTTTACTCATGTGGCACTGGCCCTGAGACACCTGGTAAAGTTCCTTCTCCTTACTCGCCTGCCCTGATGCCCTTGTTCACAGTCCTGTGAGAAGCACAAAGTCATCAAAGCAGACAAACCTGGGTTCTTTTTCAAGTCCTACTTGTTTCTTTAATGACCTGGAGAACATTGCTTAACCTCTCTGTAGTTTCTTTGGAGAACAGTAATTTATTTCTTGAGATAGGTCTTAAAGCACGTGTCCCAGTGCTGAATGGATAGTACTTGGTCCTTGCTTCATAGTTTTATGTGCTGTGCCGTGCTTAGTCGCTCAGTCATGTCTGACTCTTTATGACCTCATGGACTGTAGCCCACCAGGCTCCTCTGTCTATGGGGATTCTCCAGGCAAGAATACTGGAGTAGGTTGCCATGCCTTCCTCCAGGGGATCTTCCGAACCCAGGGATCAAACCCAGGTCTCCTGCATTGCAGGTGGATTCTTTACCATCTAAGCCTCCAGGGATGCCCCATTACCTAGATCAGAAGCCTGTGGAGGGCAAGACCTATGCCTTCTACTTTACAGTCTCAGCAACTATCACAGTGCTCTGTGATAGCAGGTATCATGCTTGTGCTGTCACTCAGCTGTGTCCAACTCTATGATCCCTGTGGACTGTAGCCTTTCAGGCTCCTCTGTCCATGGAGTTTCCCAGGTGCCGGGAGCCACCACGGGAGATCCCACCCATGACAAAGGTCATGCGGAAGAGACCTGACAGCAGAGGCAGATCAGGCCTCGAGGGACCCCCTGAATCTGCTCGACCATCCACCCCAAAACCAAAATCTGTCTGTCTTACTATTTTGTGCCTTTCACCAACTCTTCTGACATTAACAGGGGGCTATCCCCGACCACCTTTCTCTGAAAGAAGTCAACTTAGGGCTCTAATTAATAAGTCTCCTGGGCATGAAAGGAGTATTTCAATTAAAACCCCTCTGTTGGCATTCTAGCTTGCCTGTCCATACTCTTGCAATTAACACACATGATTGTTCACAACTCCCCAACCTTGGAAGACACAGGAAGCCAAAACATTCTAAAAGTCCTAATAAGCATAGAGTCCTTTAAGGGATGAAAAATTATTGGAATAGATAGTACTGGTAAAGGGCTTCATTAGTGGGCCAATGCTTGCTGCCAAGTGCCCATATCCCTTATCCATTGTGCACCTGGGAGTGCATTGGTTAACATAGTTAGAATGTAAGAAAAACAAGCAGCAGCCTTGGAATTAACCACATCAGACCTTTGAGCTAACTGGTTCTTTCTTTGTTGTGACCCACTGCACCTTTGCTCTGTGAGAATGTAACTCTGTTTAGTACTTTCTGAGGCTGGGAGAAATAAAGAAGAAACACTTTAAGGGAAAATAAGTTTTCTGGTTGAGCAGCCTTTATCAAAAAAGCGTCATAAAATGTCCACAGGCCTCCAAGGCCAGAAGATAATGTACACAACATTGTTTATGGGAAAGGTATGCAGAAAAAATCCTGGTTTTGATAAAGACAAAACAGATGTAATGTTTGGGCTGACTCTGTATGACTTTGCATCTTTCATTTCCCTCTATGTACAAGTCAAGGTATAAAAGTTCCTTTTGAAAATAAAGTTATGGGCCTCGCTCACCAAAGCTTGGTCTCCCCGTGTCATTCTTTTTTTTTCCTTTTCTCTCCTTTTCTCTCTCTGTTCTTCTTTCAGGATGACTCCTTGGAACACAGGAGCTTTATTGGCTTTCTGTGTTAATCAAGGAAGATCAAGCCCTGCTCTCTGCTTTGCTATCCTTTCGCCTAGGCCATCATCCTGAAGGTACCCCTGGATCCTGCTGGGGCTGGACCCTGGCACCCAGGCAACATTACTGGAGTGGGTTGTCATTTTCTTCTCTAGGGGATCTTCCTGACCCAGGGATCGAATCCATATCTCCTACATTGTCAGGCAGGTTCTTTAATGCTGTGCCACCTAGGTATCCTCTCGATAGCAGGTACATCACTAACTTATAATTATGGCAGTGGCAGCACTTACCTGCCTCCTGGATCCCTCCCTCCTAATCAAACTTGTTCTCTCCTGTCTCACCCACTCCCTAGTTCCCAGACCTCACCATTCTAACCAGTTCTACACTACCTATATCCTTCTCCCCTAACATCTCCCGACTGCAACCCCACAGCCTCTTGGCCATGAGTCATTTTAACAAAAGAGCAAACTGTGTGATGATCCATGACAAAAATGTGTGACCCTAAACTCCAATGAGCGTTTTTCTACTGTGAGGCAACAGAAGGAAGAAGAGAGCCCAGGACCATGAGATGATGACAAGGCCAGAGGAGAGCCAGGAGTCAGCCTGCTGGAAGCACATAATGCCAGGCCCCAGGGGCTGGGTCAGAGGAGGCCACTGAAGCCTGTGTGGTATGTGGACTTCAGTTGGAGGAATGCTGCCATTCGCTTCTCCAGAACCATGGCGTTTGGGAATAATTAGAGAACTTTGGTTTGGGTAGTTTTCAAACTGCATCCTGTAGGAAGAGGCCTGCACAGCACAAAAGAAGCTGAATGGACCCACAGGCCTTCCAGAATGTCCCCCACCTCTGCCAAGTTGTTCTCTTCCGCAAGACAGTCAGTAAGGGGGAGCTAGTGGGGACTGAAATCCAGTCCCTGCTCTGCCAGCCAGACTATGGGCCTGTGAGGCTGTCCCACCCCAGCCAAGAGGGCAACTTTTCTGAATTTGTGCAAAGTGCAGAATCATATTGTTGTTATTTAGTTGCTTAGTCATGTCCAACTCTTTGCAGCCCTCTGCATGGTAGCCCTCCAGGCTCCTCTGTCCTTGGGATTTTCCAGGCAGGAATACTGGAGTGGGTTCATTGTGACTAACATTGAATCAAGCTGAGTATTCACTGACAGATGAATGGAGGAAGATGTAGTATGTGTATAGCATGGAATACTACTTAGCCATTAAAAAGAATGAAATAATGTTTACAGCAACATGGATGGATCTAGGGATTATCATAACAAATGAAGTAAGTCAGAAAGAGAAAGACAAATACCACATGATATCAGGTATATGGAATCTAAAACATGATGCAAGTGAGTTTATCTACGAAACAGAAACAGACTCACAGACCCAAAGAACAGACTTGTGGCTGCCAAGGGGAAGAGGTGTGGGGAGGAAAGGATTCGGAGTATGAGATTAGCTGATGCAAGCTATTATATATAAAAGGGATAAAAAGGTCCAACAGAATATCACAGGGAATATACCATGATAAACCATAATGGAAAAGAACATAAACGTGTATATGTTTAACTGAATTACTTTGCTGGACAGTAGAAATTAACATTGTAAATCAACTATACCTCAATTAAAAATTATTTTAAAAAGCAGTACATGATTAAAAATACGAAAAAACCTAAAGGAGATTTTCACTAAAAATTATCTAAATCATGTCTAATTATATCTACAAGAGATTTTCTCGGTATTAATAAAAGTTTAAAAAACTTAGAAAGCATCCTCATGGCTTAATTGCCAATGCTTTTTCTTTCTAAGACATATGTAAATTAAGAGTTCAGCTGGTGGCCTCTTAACTTTGATGAAATAAGATACTGAAACCTGATGCCTCCCCCAGGACTTTCTTCCAGTTTCTTTATTGTCTAGCCTGTAGATAAGGTGTCATATCTGAGGGCATTCTGTGTAGAAACTGTGCTAAAGGCTTTACAAACATCCTCTCAAGTGTCTCACAGTAACCCTGTAGGAGACACCATTATCATACACTTCTAACGCTGAAGAGACTGAGATATCTTGCCTGAGGTTAAACAGTTTACACCACTTCCTTTCTGAAATTAGTGGAGGATCACAAAATGAACTTTTCCCAGCCCAGATAAACGATAATGCATCAAGCTCCTGTCTCTTTTTTTAAAAATTAACTCCTATTGGAGTGTATTGCTTTACAGTGTTGTGTTAACTTCTACTATCCAGCAAAATGAATCAGTCATACATATACATATACCTACCCCCTTTTTTTGATTTCCTTCCACAGAGCATTGAGTAGAGCTCCCTGTGCTATACAGTAGGTTCTCATTAGTTGTCTATTTTATACATAGTAGCATATATATCAGAAAAGGCAATGGCACCCCACTCCAGTACTTTTGCCTGGAAAATCCCATGGACGGAGGAGCCTGGTGGGCTGCAGTCCATGGGGTCGCTAAGAGTCGGACACGACTGAGCGACTTCACTTTCACTTTTCACTTTCGTGCATTGGAGAAGGAAATGGCAACCCACTCCAGTATTCTTGCCTGGAGAATCCCAGGGATGGGGGAGCCTGGTGGGCTGCCGTCTATGGGGTCGCTAAGAGTCGGACACGAGTGAAGCGACTTAGCAGCAGCAGCAGCAGCAGCAGCATATATATGTAGCAATCCCAATCTCCCAATTCATCCCACCCCACCCCTTTCCCCCTTGGTATGTATATGCTTGTTCTCTTACGTCTGTCTCTATCTCTGCTTTGCAAATAAGATCATCTATACAATTTTTCTAGATTTCAAATATATACTCCTTTGTCTTGGGACAGCACTGCAAGAGGTCAAGAGGTTTAGAACAGCCTCTCACGTACACCCTGAGGAAGGCAGGCGCACATGCAATGGAACAAAAATAAGCTTTGAAATCAAACAGAACCCAGTTATAACCTCAACTATAACATATAGATTGTGTGATTTTGCACAGACTTGATTGTTGGAGCCTCCGTTTCCTCTTCTGTAAATGGAACTGTTGATACCTACATCCAAGAGTTGTGTGAGAGTTAAGTAAGTTCACTCAATTATTCACTCATTCAACAAATACCTGCAGGGTACTTACCTCATGCTAGGCACTGTATGTAATATAAAATGAATACTATACAAAAGTCCCTAACAGCTGGATGGCTACATAGCAGACACTCTGGGGAAATTTTATCATTTTGTTTTTATTTTTCTGGACCAATTTCCCTCTTCTACTAGCACCTTATTTTTATATTTAGTCCCTTCCACTCCCAATCTAGGGACTTCCCAGGTCGCTCTAGTGGTAAAGAACCCGCCTGCCAGTGCAAGAGAAACTAAAAGACACAGGTTTGATCCCTGGGTTGGGAAGATCCCCTGGAGAAGGGCACAGCAACCCACTGCAGTATTCTTGCCTGGAGAATCCCATGGACAGAGGAGTCCATAGGGTCGTAAAGAGTTGGACATGACTGAAGCAACTTAGCACACTATAGTACATTCTGTAATCAGGTGCCCTGCCCTTCCTGGGCCTGGGGGTGAGCATGTGAACCAAGGTAGGTCATGGCCACACTCTCTCTGGAATTTGAATCTTCAGCAGAATGATACAGAGACTGAAAATGGTAGGAGCTCATGCATTCCACCCTTGCCAAAACTCTTCTGCCTGGGAGCAAAGATGTCTTGGTTCCAACTCACTTCCAAGCCTAATTCTCCAGTCTTACTATCATTTTTGTTTGTTTTGAGGTCACATTATCATTCCAAAAATTCCCTTTTGCATAAGCAGTGAAGAAGCGGTGTTTGTCATAGGCAAACATATCAGATGCCCACTAAAGACAAAAATTTAACTCTCCTTTCCCAAGTATTGCTGAGTTAACAGAAGAGTTACTAAATAGTGTAACTAATGGCACATAGAGGTTAGAAGTGCTCACTTTGGCACCATAGATCATAAATTCAGAATAGTTCATGTCTGATATTCTAAATAAGAATGCCATTGACTTACATTGGTTGGCCGGTAGCCCTTACACTGGGATGTACATGGTACACCCATTGTCCCATCCGAAGATCGAAGAAATCTGAGGAGTAAATGCCCTTATCACACCTTGTTTTAGGTGAGGATGTTAACGCTCAGAGGGGTTAAATAACTTGCTTACAGTGATAATAATTTGTGGAGTCTAGTCCAAAATAGAAATACAGGGCCCTATGCTGAGAAATTGTTAAAGAATTTCAAGATGGTGACAGCAGAGCATTAAACCAACTTCAGATTCCTTCTGAGCTTGAGCCCCCTCTCCTTCCTTTACCCCCATGACTGCACAGGTCACATATCCATAAAGTTGGTCCAGCTTACTTAAGTTAGTAAGTGATAGAGCTGACTTATACCTGGACCTCTTTGATTCAAAAGTCCATGGTCTCAATTCATGTTGTCAAATCACTCATGTTGTCTACATATTGCCCTCATCCCCTACTCCATAGGGAAGCTGGGTGACTCAAATAAGGTTAATAACGATGAGAGCTTCAGAGACTCACAGGGAAAAGTAATCCAGAATAGCAGAGATAGGCTTAGTCTCCCCTGCCTTCTTCCTGGTGTTCAGTCTAGCCCTACCCTTTGAGAGGGTCCTAGACCACTTAGAATGAATTTAGAGGAGGCTGAGCAGGATGGTGATGGGGCTGCATGCACCCATCTTATGCACCCATGCGCTTCTCACTCTGAAGATGAGAAGAGTCACAGTGGTCATCAAATCTCTTTCCTGCTGAGACAGAAGCTCTATAAGAGCCGGATCTGTCCTGCTCACCAAAATACCCCATGTGTGTGGCACAGTGTGTATGATATGATTAACGCTCAATAAATAGTATATGGAGCATTAATTAAACAGTTCACTGAATGTCTGTTAAGTGGAAGAGGCATTAGATGTGTTTTTTTCCCCCCCAAGGAGGAGGTCAGTTCCAGGGGGGTAGACGGATTTTGACTCTTCGGCATAAAAAGCTCTATGGCCCCAGGATGGAAAAGACTACTAGGAGGTCCCCTTCCAAAAAGGGGCTCCAGTGTGGAGATGATGACAAGGATATTCCCCAAATACATTCCCTAGAATACCAGACATGGCAAAGAAGACTCTGGTCCTAAGGCACTTCCAGCTGAATGATAGTAGCCATCTGGGCCTCTGTAAGAAACAGTGCTGTCCCTTAGACAGCCTTCTAAGCTGCAGTGTTTGTGTGTGCATGCTCAGTTGCTCAGTCGTGTCTGACTATCTGCAACCTCATGGACTGTAGCCCACTAGGCTCCTCTGTCCATGGAATTTTCCAGGCAAGAATACTGGAATGGGTTGCTATTTCCTACTCCAGGGAGTCTTCCTGACCCAGGGATGTTTAGAATCTATGAATCTGCATGTTTTATCCAAGCTGTAAATGTTGGTAAGGCCAACTTCAGTATTCCAAAGTAAGACAAATTAACTGAAACTAAGTTCACTAAAGTTGTGGGGGTTTTGAGGGTTCTCTGCTTCTTAGCTTTGGGCTTAGATAAAGTAAATATAATATTCAACCCCAGTGGGCAATCCGGATGTCAGATTCACCATGCTTACAGACAGCTGTGGAGGGAGAACTCTGAATAAATCTGTCTAACTCGTAATGATGAATTACATTACTTCATAGTGATGTTAACCTTCGGAGGCAAAAGTCCAGACAGGTTGAGGAATGGAAAATGAGGACATAAGGGGCGAACAATTCCATTAGCTCTAATCAAAGGAAGAGGCCAAAAGGGGATTAAAATCTATAGCTTGCACAAAAAAGAGCAGAGACTAAACCACTCCAACTTCAAAAAGATTAAATATTTGCCACTGGCTCCTGTTTCTTCCACCAAAAGAGTTTATTAATTTACACTTAACAGTCTGCCTACTTCAGCTAACAATAGTTTTGAAAATGAATAATAGACCTACTTATTTAAAACCAAGGAAAAGAAAATCTAGGGTGTAGTTCCCATTTCCTCTGACCTATATTTTTACCTTTATTTAGACCAGGGATTTTAAGCCTGGGGGGTCCAAGTATTCTATTTTTTAGATAGAATTCAGGAAGTCACCACAATTTTATTAGAATTTTAAAATAATATATACATACATTACTTTTTTTTTTTCCTGGTGAAATGACTCACAGCTATTTAAGATTTTAAGAGGGTATCTGCCTACATCTCTGGAAAAAAATATTAAGAATTTTCTTTTTTTTTTTTTTTTTTGCCACACTGTGTGGCATGTGGGATCCTAGTTCCCCCACCAGAGATCAAACCCACACCCCCTGCACTGGGATCTCAGAGTCTTAACCACTGGACCTCCAGGGAAGTCCCCACGAAATCTTAGATCAACTTCTTCATTTCAAGCTTTCTTCTCTTCTTGATTCAGATATCCATTGTATGTTGAGCCCGGTGCTGAACACTATTCTCAATTTTTGTACTGAATGCTTCCTCATTTAACCCTTCTGAGAGGTAGGTAACATTGCCTGCCTCCCACTTTTTTTTTCATTCTTGAAGCAAACAGAGAGTTTAATAGTAATTGCTACCATTTATTGAATACTTCTTTTTTTTTTATTGAATACTTCTCATATACTCATTGTTTTTCAGTTTAGTTCAGTTGCTCAGTCATGTCCGACTCTTTGCAACCCCATAGACTGCAGCACGCCAGGCTTCCCTGTCCATCACCAACTGCCAGAACTTACTTAAACTCATGTCCATTGAGCTGGTGATGCCATCCAACCATCTCATCCTCTGTTGTCCCCTTCTTCTCCCTCCTTCAATCTTTCCCAGCATCAGGGTCTTTTCCAGTGAGTCAGTTCTTCACATCAGGTAGCCAAAGTATTGGAGTTTCAGCTTCAGCATCTGTCCTTCCAATGAATATTCAGGACTGATTTCCTTTAGGATTAACTGGTTGGATCTCCTTGCAGTCCAAGGGACTCTCAAGAGTCTTCTCCAACACCACAGTTCAAAAGCATCCATTCTTTGGTGCTCAGCCTTCTTTATAGTCCAACTCTCACATCCGTACATGACTACTGGAAAAGCCATAGATTTGACTAGACAGACCTTTGTGGGCAACGTAATGTCTCTGCTTTCTAATTTGCTGTCTAGGTTGGTCATAGCTTTTCTACCATTGTTTTTACATCTCATATAATCTTACAACAATCCAATGAGATAAAATGTTATTTTCTGCCTGTGTCATTGGTGACAAGCCAAATAATCAAAAAAGTTGAGTAACTTATTCAAAGATATTTAACTAGATAGATGAAACATGAGCCCAAATCTAATTCCAAATCCTGTTCTTTAGTCACTGCAACATACTGTTTTTTTCCTGATAGTCTGTAGTACTTGCTCACGTGCGCTCCTGTCACTTACCGGAAGCTGCTATAGTGTTCACTGTCTTACTGACCTCTTTTGTAGTCTCAGTTCAGTTATACCGGCTTTCCTTCCATCAGTGGACACTTTCAGAAGATGGGAGATATTTCACCAAGTAGTTGTAATACGAAAATATCTTACAACTTTCCCCCTCTGGAAATTGTTTCCAGGCCATCCAAAGTTGTATCCACAAGTGCTTTTTTATGTGTTTCCTGTGAAACTCTCACAAGAGAGTAATCTCCCTTATTGGGTCTCACAGGAGCTCTGTTTCCAGGCAGAGGAGGGTCTTCTGGGTGTAGAACCAGAAATGAAGCAACTAGGGACTGATGGAGTCCACAGAGAAGATACTCCCTTCTCCATCTTTCTGATCCTTCAAGGCTCCCACTAAATCTCTTCTCCAAGAAACCTCCCTGACGGGACATTTGGTCTCATTAGCACTCCCATGTCAGCACCACACTACAGTCGAAGAATTGCCTGTGAGCAGAGGAGGTATGAAATGTTTGTTATCACGATCTCTCACTCACTCCTACACGTCTTTATTTTCTTGTCTGTAATGCACCAGACACTTCTGAGGTGAAGAAGATGTAACCCTTCCTCAGAGTGGTAGGGGAACCACATGTGAAGAAATAATTTCAATATCTGTGTTAGGGGCTAAAATAGTGGTATTTTTCAAGTAATGTAGGAGCCCAGAAGAGATAGCAACAGCCTCCCTGGGGCTGCTCAGGAAGGCTTCGTGGGGGAAGTGACATTTAAGTGTGGTTCAGAAAAAAGAGCAGGAATTTTCCGAGAAAGAGAAAAAAAGGGGGTGCTGAAGGCGTTCAAGAAGGGTACTGTGTAGAGGTGTAAACAGTCACAACATGCTGGGGAACAGCGAGACTTTCGGTTTGACTGGAAGGGAGGTGTATTGAGGGATGGGTTTGAGTTTGGTGCAAGATTATGAAAGGCCTTATGTGTCGGCTCCAAGTTCTCAGCTTTATCTTGTCAGCACTAGCATTTTCTTTTCAATTCTTTGAATATCTTACTGCTGCTGCTGCTAAGTCACTTCAGTCATGTCTGACTCTGTGTGACCCCACAAACGGCAGCCCACCAGGCTCCCCCGTCCCTGGGATTCTCCAGGCAAGAACACTGGAATGGGTTGCCATTTTCTTCTCCAATGCATGAAAGTGAAAAGTGAAAGTGAAGTCGCTCAGTCGTGTCCAACTGTTCGAGACCCCACGGACTGCAGCTGACCAGGCTCCTCCGTCCATGGGATTTTCCAGGCAAGAGTACTGGAGTGGGGTGCCATCACCTTCTCCATATATCTTACTGCATGTCCCCCTTATTGTATTACAAACATGGGTGAGAATTAGAAGTTAGAAAAGACATAATGGAGAAGAGAAACAGACAACGGTATAATTAAAACAGTTACCAAAGATAGAAACAATTTAAGCACAGAAATATCATAATTTTTAGCTTTAATTAAAGATGTGTGGACAAAGGACCCTCCTTATATGCAGTGTGAAGAAAAATACATTAAAGAAAATGCTTTGCTCTTAAAAAAATTTCTGGAAGAAGAAGGTTAGCGAGGAGACAAGGAGACAGGAAGGTATATTTATTGAGTGCTTGTCCTGTGTTGTTTTGCACAAAACTGAATTCATTCTAATCCTTAGTTCATGGTATGCTTTCATCATGTTAGCAGTGAGGAAATGTCCATCATCATCATTAATAGTAAAATAAAATATTCTTGAACTTGCCACCAAGTTCAACAAATAGAACTAGAACATCGGTGTTTGCCCATGTGTTCCTCTTCTTTCCTTTTCCCTCCACCCCCAGCCAAATTAACCCTTCTCAAATGCTATTGACTCTCGCATGTTTATTCCTTACTTTTAATATACAGTATGCACACATACACATACATTTGCATTTACTTTTACAGAAATTCACCACTCTGGTGCATATGGCTATAGTTTATTCCTTTTTACTACTTTTTTTCCTTTACTGTCTTCTATTGTGTGACTATATCACTAAATATTTAGACGTTGTGCTGTCAGTGGGTATTGGGGGTTTTCCTTGACTACCTACTCCAATGAATAACTCTGAATTTTTTTTTTCCTTCTCCAGTTTCAAATCTCCCACCAACTCTTTGAGCTGGGTATGATTATCTTCACTTTAGCTATGAGGCCACTGAAACTCAAAGAGCATTAGAAACTTTTCTGTTGTCACATGGCCACAGAGTGGCAGAGCCAGGGTTTCATTCAATTCTCTCTGACTCCAAAGCCTGCAGTGCCACTTCCTCCCTTCCTTGGAGGACCAGTTCTCCTCTCAATCCAATGTGTTTCAGGCTCAGAAGACTTCCCCAGCTCACTTTTGCTCTGAGTCCCTGTGAGTCATTGCTGGGGTGAAGAGGGGATTTCCTGAGCTGCCCCTGTCAATATATGTCAAAACATCCTGTTCAGTCAGACAATTCCACTGGTAGTAGTCAGCTGCACTAGGAGCTTCTGGTCCAGCCACTTGGGTGGGGCTGCCTTGGCCCAGCAACCTGCAAGAGTGAATCTCCTTCTTTCCACCATTTGTGTCCTCAACTAGGTAATAATGATAATAACACTCTTTTTCTTGTAAAGAGATCTGTACCATTTCCAAAACTCTCTGTGAATTAGGAAAATGATTTCTATTAGCCCCATTTTCCTGATCAGGAAACCAGGAAGTAAATGGTAGATTGAAAAAAGGACACCTGGTCCAGGGTCTGTTCTGACTTTCTGTACAAATATCTTCTACTTAAATATATCACACTATGCTGAAGACTCTGAACACTCAATATTCAGGCCATTCTCCCAACATCATCCCTTACTACTGAGTGCCTTTATTTCCAAAGGAAAAGTAGTCAGCTTTCTTTTTCCTTCAGCAAAACCACAGATTTGCTAAATGATAGTCACAATACCTATGATGTGGTTTGAAGGTGCTAGACCATCATCCCCCTTAATGTCTCTTTTCACTGTCTGTCACAGGGACAGAAGTTCCTCCATTTCTGCCTTGGTTGTTGTTGGCCCTCAGAAAGTTTTTTAGGAAAAGGTAAGATCTAGTACAGATCCTAGTTTTTTTTTTTTTAAAGAACTACCAAAAACTTAGATTGAACTTTAACTATGTATTCTTCCAGTATCATTTTGGAGCACTGTCTAACAGGCCTGTCAGTGTGTGCTCCGTAACTCAGTCGTGTCCGACTCTTTGCAACCTCATGGACTGTAGCCCGCCACATTCCTCTGTCCATGGAATTTTCCATGCAGGAATACTGGAGTGAGTTGCCATTTCCTACTCCATGAGACCTTCACGACCCAGGGATCAAACCCATGTCTCCTGCATCTCCTGTACTGGCAGATCTGCTGCTGCTGCTGCTAAGTCGCTTCAGTTGTGTCCAACTCTGTGCGACCCCATAGACGGCAGCCCACCAGGCTCCACCATCCCTGGGATTCTCCAGGCAAGGACATTGGAGTGGGTTGGCATTTCCTTCTCCAATGCATGAAAGTGAAAAGTGAAAGTGAAGTCACTCAGTCGTGTCCGACTGTTCGAGACCCCATGGACTGCAGCCCACCAGGCTCCTCCGTCCATGGGATTTTCCAGGCAAGAGTAGTGGAGTGGGGTGCCATTAGGGTTATTAATTTTCTAATGTTTGGCACATTATTTACTATTGTTTAAGGCCCAGAGTCTGTGAAGAAACATAATATAGATTTGTTTCCCAGTACAGATGCAAATGACTTTTGTTTGGAAGAAAAATAACCCCAAAGATTATGCTTTCATTGCTCTATAGGATGTTAAATGGTTTTGTCCAGTTTTGTGTTTAACTGATTAGTCTTATCCCAATGTACTTTCTTCAGTACATAAAAAGTGTCTCACATGTTTTTTCAAATGACTTTTAGTCATCTGCTGGCTCCTTGATTAATGAGTTAGATTACTCTTGTGCTCACTTCATAATTGTTGATATTCTTTTTTAAAGAAATTTGAGATTTCAAATACTTGATTTACGATGTTGCATTAGTTTCAAGTGTACAGCAAAGTGAATCAGTTATACATAGATACATATATTCACTCTTCTTAAGATTCTTTTCCCATATAGGCCATTACAGAACATTGAGTAGAGTTTCCTGTGATATATAGCAGATCCTTGTAAGTGATACATTTTGTATATAGTAGTGTGTATATGTCAATCCCAATCTCTCAATTTATCCTCCCACTTACCCCTGGCTACCACAGTTTGTTTTCTACATCTATAACTCTATTTCTGTTTTGTAGATAATTTCATTTGTACCCCTTTTTTAGATTCCACATATATAATTGTTGATATTCTAAAAAAATTATTCTTTGACAGTCCACATTTAATGCCAAAAAATGATCGTTTTCCAGTCATTATTACCACATAACAAATTACCCTAAAAATTAGTGACATAAAACAGCAACCATATAATTTAGTCACAGTATAGTGGGTTGGACCTTTGGGAAGGGCTTACTGAGAAGCTTTTGTTTGGAGTCTCTCATATGGTTAGAGTCAGGGGTCTTCTGAGGCTGTAGGCCACAGTCTTGGTTGGTCTGGGTGTCCAGGGTGGCTCATACTCAGGCTGCAGTTGCTGCTGGGTGCTGGCTGGGAGCTCCGCTGGAGCTGTCCACAGAGCCCCTGTCCATAGCCTCTGTAGCATGGTTGGCTTGAATCCAGACTTCTTAAAGGGTGGCTGGCTTCCCTGGGGCAAGCATTCTGAGAAAACCAGGTGTCCATGGCCTAGAACTACATGGCCTTTACTGACCTGCTGTGGGAAGTTGATAGCATCATTTCTGTGGCACTTCATGAGTCAAGGGAAGGGAACATAGACCCCACCTCTTTTTATGCAGAGTGTCAAGGAATTTTCAGACTATGACTTAAAAAGTCACATGGGAAACCTCTTTGAACCTCATAGTGAGAAGGAAGCTTACATTTGCGCTATTACATTAGCAAAAAAATGGCTGTGGACAAAGAGAACAAGAGACGGTCAGAGAAATAGTGGTAGGAAATCCAGAAAGCAGATTTTGTGCTGCTGCTGCTGCTAAGTTGCTTCAGTCGTGTCCAACTCTGTGTGACCCCATAGACGGCAGCCCACCAGGCTCCCCTGCCCCTGGGATTCTCCAGGCAAGAATACTGGAGTGGGTTGCCATTTCCTTCTCCAATGCATGAAAAGTGAAAGTGAAGTCGGTCAGTCATGTCCGACTCTTAGCGACCCCATGGACTGCAGCCCACCAGGCTCCTCCATCCATGGGATTTTCCAGGCAAGAGTACTGGAGTGGGGTGCCATTGCTACTTGAATTAAAAAAGTGATTGAAAACTTTATTCATTTAGGATCATAAGAGAGGAGGGGAAAAGCACATGAGTCCAAACTGAGTTGCTTCAGTCATGTCTGACTCTTTGCGACTTCATGGACTGTAGCCCATCAGGCTCCTCTGTCCATGGGATTCTCCAGGCAAGAATAGTGGAGTGGGTTGCCATTTCCTCTTCCAGGGTATCTTCCCAGCCCAGGGATTGAACCCTCATCTCGTTATGCCTCTTGCATTGGCAGGCATGTTCTTTACCACTGGGCACTACCTGGGAAGCCCCTAGAGGCACATGTTAGAGAGAATTCAGATTAAGAATTGAGAAGATGTGGTAGCTGCCTGGCAGAGATCTACCCTATAAGCTTTATAGTAAAGAATCTTACTCTTTTTTTTTTTCTTCTTCTTCTTTTTTGATGCTTCTAAGCCTCACCCTCTTCTTCTCCCCAAACTCCATATCTGAGCATGCTGATAAGAAAGTCTGGTACTCCCTCCTTTGGCACCAGTGACAAGTTTAAATCATGCATGGGAACCCTCACCCCATCCTCACCCCGCAGCCACCATAAAATCCCAACCAAGTTTCCTGCCCCTGCCCTCTCTCAAGCCATTTTTGGATGTGCTTGGCAGCCACTCTGGTCTCCCCAGAAAGTCTCATTATATGAGTAATAAATTATATGTCCCCTTTTATATTTAATAACATTTTTACTGTGTGAACAGTGTCATCACACTAAGATCCACCATTTAAGTAGGGGTCCATCCTTTGTCCTCAGACGACCACGACAAGGTTCCAGTTACAGAAAATATAGCTCCTGAATTTAAAAATTAATAAATCTTAGCATTTATTGCCTTCTATATGCTGGGCACTGGGAGGGAGGCACTATTATTATTCCCGTTTGACAAGTGCAGAAATGGTCCAGAAGAGAGCAGCAGGTGGTGGGGAGAAATTGACTCAGATAACCTTACTGACTTGAAGTTTGGTTGAGAAGCTGATGGCATCACTGACTAAGAGTAGGAGACTTGGAGAGGGTCCATTTCTATGGGAAGAAAAGCTCAGTTTTAGACACCTTTAATTTCTGATGAAAGGGGCTGTATAACTGATGATGTCCTTTGGTGGTTAGAGATAAAGAATTTATTGGGCACCATGTAAGTGCCAGACTCTAGGTAGGTACCCAACAGAGCTCTGGTGAGAAAATGAGAATTGTAGAGTCACCAACATAGTGGATGCTGAAGCTTGAATTTAGATGTCAAGAGAAAGAGCAGAGCAGAGCAGAGGATTATGAACTCATGTTTAGAGCATAGGAGAAACAGAAGGAGCCAGCAAATCGGATAGAGAAAGGACAGTGGTGTAAATGTAGTGGAATATCTGAGTGGGTCCAAAACATTTTTTTAAGTAAGCTGCCATTTTAAAATTGCCTCTCTGCCTAGAAAAAAAGCCTGGACACCAGTGGAGTCATCTTTCTTTGATCTGGAAGATGTCTCTTCACATGATGGCCCTTTCTAGTTGCACATACGTAAGGCAAGTGGGCACACAGTGCCTAAGGGAATTCTGTAATAAAGTCTTTTATTTGTGGCTTTGGGAGGCTGCTCTCCCTTCATATTTTAAAAAAATCTCTTGGATGGCTATAGAAATATTTGCACAGAGACTCAAGGCATTGACACCAGAACTTTCCTTTGGGTATTCAGCTGTAGTATGGACTAGAGACAGCCCAGCTAAAGTCTCCTGGCAAAAAGGACAGTGAGAGTTGCTTTAAAAAAGAAAAAAAATGAGCTGCTTGACCTCATGCAGCTCAAAACCAGAAAAATAAATGACCCAATAAAAAAGTGGGCCAAAGAACTAAACAGACATTTCTCCAAAGAAGACATACAGATGGTTAACAAACACATGGAAAGATGCTCAAAATCACTTATTATCAAAGAAATGCAGATCAAAACCACAATGAAGTACCATCTCATGCCAGTCAGAATGGCTGTCATCAAAAAGTCTACAAGCAATAAATGCTGGAGAGGTTGTGGAGAAAAGGGAACCCTCTTATACTGTTGGTGGGAATATAAACTAGTACAACCACTATAGAGAACAGTGTGGAGATTCCTTAAAAAAAACTGGAAATAGAATTGCCATATGAGGAAACCAGAATTGAAAGAGATACGTGTACCCTAATGTTCATTGCAGCACTGTTTACGATAGCTAGGACATGGAAGCAACCTAAATGTCCACCGGCAGATGAATGGATAAGGAAGTTATGACACATATACACAATGGAATATTACTCAGCTACAAAAATAATGCATTTTAGTCAGTTCTAATGAGGTGGATGAAACTGGAGCCTATTATACAGAGTGAAGTAAGTCAGAAAGAGAAACCCCGATATATTAACACATATATGTGCAATTTACAAAGATGGTAACGATAACCCTATATGGGAGACAGCAAAAGAGACACAGATGTAAAGAACAGACTTTTGGACTCTGTGGGAGAAGGCGAGGGTGGGATGATTTGAGAGAATAGCGTTGAAACATGTATATTACAATATGTAAAATAGATGACCAGTGCAAGTTCGATGCATAAAGCAGGGCACTGAAAGCTGGTGCTCTGGGAAAACCCAGAGGGATGGGGTGGGGAGGGAAGTGGGAGGGGGGTTCAGGATGGGGGGACACATGTACACCCGTGGCTGATTCATGTCGATGTATGGCAAAAACCACCACAATATTGTAAAGTAATTAGCCTCCAATTAAATAAATAAAATTTTTAAAAACCCGTGAGGAAATTTCTTGACTGATTATTGTTACTGTTGTTTAGTTGCTAAGTCTTGTCCAACTCTTTTGTGACCCCATGTAGTGTAGCCTGTCAGGCTCCTCTGTCCATGGATTTTCTCAGGCAAGAATATAGGAGTGAGTTGCCATTTCCTTCTCCAGGGGATCTTCCCAATGCACAGATCGAACCTACATCTCATTGGCAAGCAGATATTTTTTTTTTTTTTACCACTGTGGGTACAAAGGGAAGATCATTTTAGTCAACTGTGTGGCCTCTGATTCTGCTGGTGGAAATGCTTTGAGGATAGTTGGAAGCACAGATATGGAGCAACCATGGCCAAGAATAGCACTGAGAAGATAGTGTTGTCCTTCCTTAAAAAAAAAAAAAAAAAAAAAAAAGCCTCTGAAGCTTTGAAAGGGTCTGAAAAAGTAAGAATGGCACTAGGCAGGAGGTGAGTGTGAAGGTGACTAGGCAGGACCAGACTGTGATGATGACCCCATGCAGTAGTGTCAGAAGCTAGAAAGCAGAGCCACTCATACACGAATTAAAGCTTCCTTTTCTTCCTTTGAGAGTTATTAGAAATAGCCTGAGTTTTTGGATGAGGAAAGCAATTCAAAGAGAAGAAGCAAAATGAAAGAGGGAAGCCAGAGTCATGCTCATCAAAATGTTTAACCATGAAAATATGACCTTAATTGCAACCCAGGTTATGAAGCAACTCATGCAGTTATGAGGACAAAAAAGGCATATGTGTAATCACCCTATTCTCATGCTTTGAATACTGATTATGCACATTGTTTTGCACTGTTTCTGATACATAAAAGATGCTCAGTGTATGGTAACTGTGATCAGTAACATTATTATTAATACTAGTATATTGTTGGTTAAAGTAGTTATAAACGTACAGTCCTGGTAGAATATTAAGTACTGATGCCATGGTCATCAGCACGGTCATTAGAATCTCATTCCTTAAGTGAACTCTGACCAGGGCATGAAGAGCTATTGTTTGAGATCCGGAAGGAAAGGCTGCTGCAAAAGCCATCGTCACAGCAAGTGGTGACCATCCTTACGGCTGAGACCTTAATGAAAGAGGAGAGGCACGTTCCTCACCCTCTAGGGATAGTTATTAACGAGGTTCCCAAGTAGCAACAAGAGATGGCTTTGTCTACTTAATTTTTCACCCTCCACCCAAGCCCAATTCTGGGGGATTCTGCCAAGGGAAAAAGTAATTCCGTGTAGATAGGGGCAATCTGATAAATCTCTAGGTTTTGAAGGGGAGCCTTCGTCCCTGTAGAGGTGTCTCCTCCCCCTCCTCCTTTTTCTCATCTGCCTTCTCTGTCTCAGCGTCTTCCTCCTCCTTGACTTCTCTGCATCCTAAACACAAACCCTGTATTTCTTCATATTCCCATCTATGTGACCTTGGGAACATTTCCCCATCCCACAGATGTTCCACCTACAGTGGCTCTGTGGTTAAGGAGTTTTGGGAAACTCAGGATCCCAAATAACTATCCTTCCTAGAAATTCACAGTGCAACTCACCATGTGGAAAGTGCTGAGAAATCCTGTGGTGAAATCACCCTTTAACTCTGGCTAGCCAGGGCTTCCTCATCTTCTTTGCTCACAAATGCAATCACATTTTTTTTTTTTTTTTGCAATACTTATTAATAACCCTGGAGAAGGAAATGGCAACCCACTCCAGTATTCTTGCCTGGGAAATCCCACGGGCTAAGGAGTCTGGTGGCTTACAGTCAATAGGGTAGCAAGAGTCGGACATGACTTAGCGACTAAGCCATTATTACATTAATATCCCTCATTATTAGACTCCAAGGGATTTGGATCAGGGCATTCCAGGAAGAGGGAAGAAGTGAAAAGGCACAGCAGTGTGAAAATATTTTGTTTGATGGTGTGTGGTAGGAGGAGGGCTGGGGGAAACTATTAATGTGTTGTATATGCCTCATGTTTATAGAAAAGAAGAGAGTGCAAAGAAAGACCTAGTCCTCAGAAATAAGTTTCATGAAGGCGCCTACAAAGGCTACTCTGAAAGCAAGTAGGGAGGAAAGGTGGAAGGAAATTACATTGTCCCAGCTCCCCACTAAGCCTCTTCTGTGTCTGTATCATGAAGGTGAATTGGAAGACTGTGACTGATATACATGGCAGTGAAATTAGAGAGGGGAACTAAGTTGTAAGCTAAATACTGGAATTTTATTCTCATTGGTGCTTTTCAGCTTTTGTCTCATCATGGTGCACATAGAAAATTAGAGCATTTTTTATTTACTATGGCTGCTGCTGCTGCTAAGTCACTTCAGTCGTGTCCAACTCTGTGCGACCCCATAGACGTCAGCCCACCAGGCTCTCCCGCCCCTGGGATTCTGCAGGCAAGAACACTGGAGTGGGTTGCCATTTCTTTCTCCAATGCATGAAAGTGAAAAGTGAAAGTGAAGTCACTCAGTCTTGTCCAACTCTTAGTGACCCCATGGACTGCAGCCTACCAGGCTCCTCCATCCATGGGATTTTCCAGGCAAGAGTACTAGAGTGGGATTTCCTATGGCACAGTGGAGTAAATGGAAGAGGATGCCAACTCCAGGGATGGAGGGACTTTATAAGTCATTTGTGACACAGCAGTGTGTCCTGATGCTGTTGGAAAGTGTTGTTCTAGGTGATGGGAAGTAATATAAGAGCTTTAGGTACGTAAATGACCTGGTTAGGTTTGCATAAAGAGATAACCTCAGTGGGCTTTAACCAAGACCCAGAAAGAGATCAGAAGCAGCTGTCCTTCTAGTTGCACAAACCTGACTTGCTTCCCCCACGACAGGATCCTTTACATACATTTCCTTCCATCTAGAAATGTTCCCTCTATCATCCCAGGTCTTCACTTTGTTTTTGACTACTCATCCTTCTGATCACAACTGAAACTTCACTTTTCAAAGGAAGCTGTCCCTCCTTCCTCAAAGTCAGGTCTTCTTTATCACATCTTCATATATATTTTCCTCCATGCCCCTAAATTTAATTTACAGCTGTGTCTTTGTGTTATTACACAGTCAACTCCTAACTAGACTATGTATTTGTAACATTGCTTCCCCACCTGGTAAGGCCTCCCATCTCCATAAACTCAAATCATAGCCATCCTTCGAGGTCTATTCCTTCCAGGAATTCTCTTTCCCACCAGTCTCCCCATCTGGAAATATTGTTACCCTTCTTCTCTCAGTTAAATTCAGTTCAGTTGCTGAATCATGTCCGACTCTTTGCAACCCCATGAACTGGAGCACGCCAGGCTTCCCTGTCCATCACCAACTCCCAGAGCTTACTCAAGCTTATGTCCATCAAGCTGGTGATGCCATCCAACCATCTCATCCTCTGTTGTCCCCTTCTCCTCCTGCCTTCAATCTTTCCCAGCATCAGGGTCTTTTCCAATGAGTCAGTTCTTCACATCAGTTGGCCAAAGGATTGGAGTTTCAGCTTCAGCATCAGTCCTTCCAATGAATATTCAGGACTGATTTCCTTCAGGATGGACTGGTTGGATCTCCTTGCAGTCCAAGGGACTCTCAGAAGTCTTCTCTAACACCATAGTTTAAAAACATCCATTCTTTAGCGCTCAGTTTTCTTTATAGTCCAACACTCACATCCATACATGACTACTGGAAAAACCATAGCTATGACTAGACAGCGTTTTGTTGACAAAGCAATGTCTCTGCTTTTTAATATTCTGTCTAGGTTGGTCATAGCTTTTCTTCCAAGGAGCAAGCATTATTTAATTTCACGGCTGCAGTCACCATTTGCAGTGGTTTTGGAGTCGCCCAAAATAAAATCTGTCACTGTTTCCATTGTTTCCCCATCTATTTGCCATGAAATGATGGGACTCGATGCCACGATCTTAGTTTTTTGAATGTTGAGTTTTAAGCCAAGTTTTTCTTTTTTTAAGCCAACTCTTCTCTTTTACTTTCATCAAGAGGCTCTTTAGTTCTTCTTCACTTTCTGCCATAAGGATGGTGTCATCTGCATGTCTGAGGTTATTAATATTTCTCCCAGCAATCTTGATTCCAGCTTGTGCTTCATCCAGCCTGGCATTTCGCATGATGTACTCTGCATATAAGTTGAATAAGCAGGGTGGCAATATACAGCCTTGATGTACTCCTTTCCTGATTTGGAATTAGTCTGTTGTTCCATGTCCAGTTCTAACTGTTGCTTCTTGACCTGCATACAGATTTCTCAGGAGGCAGATCAGGTGGTCTGGTATTCCCATCTCTTTAAGAATTTTTCATAGTTTGTTGGATTCCACATAATCAAAGGCTTTGGCATAGTCAATAAAGCAGAAATAGATGTTTTTCTGGAACTCTCTTGCTTTTTCGATGATCCAATGGATGTTGGCAATTTGATTTCTGGATCCTCTGCCTTTCCTAAATACAGTTTGAACATCTGGAAGTTCACTGTTTACATACTGTTGAAGCCTGGCTTCAAGAATTTTGAGCATTACTTTGCTAGTGTGTGAGATGAGTGCAATTGTGTGGTAGTTTGAGCTTTCTTTGGCATTGGCTTTCTTTGGGACTGGAATGAAAACTGACCTTTTCCAGTCCTGTGGTCACTGCTGAGTTTTCCAAATTTGCTTTCATATTGAGTGTAGCACTTTCACAGCATCAGCTTTTAGGATTTGAAATAGCTCAACTGGAATTCCATCACCTCCACTAGCTTTGTTTTTAGTGATACTTCTTCTCTAATCATCTCTAAATATGGTTTCTGGACATCTCTGATTGCTTTGTAGAACAGACATCAGAGAAATTCCTGCCTACTTCTAGTTGTTTTCTGGAACTTGCTCTGCTTGTCTTCCAGCTCCAGTCACATAGTTACTGTGGGACCTGACATGTGACATGAGTGTAACTCTACCCAAGACTCTAGCTCTAGGGGTGAGCAAGGCATATACTTGAACTCTGGGCTGATGAGTAAGGATTACTTACTTACTTTGGGATTTTTAGAAAGAGTTCTTTCACCTGTCTTATTATCTGAAGCTCTAAGATGTATGACTCTGGAGCTCTTAAGGGCTATGGTTTTGCTTTGTGTAAATCATGGGCTTCCAGTAAAAGAGAAGAATGAAGGTGTACACAAAGAGAAACAGAGACAGGATAATATCCCATCAGTATTGTAGTCTCTGGTTCCAATAGTTCCTGGGCTCCAACTATATCCAACATTTGCCTAGCCTTGGAGCTGTGAGATACCTATGGCTGCATGTTAAATGGCTTCAGTCATGTCCGACTCTTAGAGAACCTATGGACTGTGGCCCACCAGGCTTCTCTGTCCATGAGATTCACCAGGGAAAAATACTGGAGTGGGTTGCCATGCCCTCCTCCAGGAGATCTTTCCGACCTGGGAATCTAACACATGTCTCTTGTGCCTCCTGCATGGACAGAAAGTTTCTTTACACTAGCACCACCTGGGAAGATACTTCCAATAATTCTCTCGCTTTGTCACCAAGAATATAAACTAATAAATACATCTTGATCTCTTTTGAGAGCTCCCTGAGATGGGATTTATTGCTTGAATTCAGGACAACCAGGGTAGAGAAAGTTAAACTGCAATGAAGCATCTCAGATTTTAACATATAGTTTCTAAAATATGTTTATCTGAAGTCTCCACTGGGAGAGAGCACAATATAATGGGAAGATTATGTGCTTTGGAGTCAGACTTGGATTTGAGGCCAACTCTATGTTTCCTAGTAGAAATTGTTACTCTAGACAGTTGACTGCACTACTCTGAGCCTCGTCAAATGGAGATAATATTACCCACATTAAAGAGTTATTATCACATGGTGTAATGAATAATGGATTAAAGGACTTGGCATAGAATCTGGTTCAGCATAGGCACTTGGCATTACACATTTCACTGAGTTAAAGATGATATCAGATGTAATCGGTATCATGATTTGGGATATCACTGAAAAAGGAAAACCCAATTAATCTGTGACATGCCATTGATGATATAAGGCATTCTGATTTTAAAACTTTTAAATTAAAAAAAAAAAGTGCGTCTTAGAATTGATGAAATGCAGTATATTTATTGGGCACAGATGATATGAGCAATAATGTTAGGCACTAGTGATATAATTGAACAAGACTAATATAGCCCCTCAAGATGCTGGGGTCTAATAATTAATACAATTCAGATTTTCAAAAGGACTCACAATAACCTTACATGGTAAATTCCTGGCTTTCAAAACTGCCTAGGACCAAGAAGTAAAGCAGGAGAGAAATACTAGACTTTAATCCTCTTATATGTTGTTAGATCCTATAGCAGTTATATTTTCATGCTCTGCATACAATCCAAAACAAATTGTCTGCTTACAATTAAAATCCTGCTGAGTTTCCAAGAGCCCGGCCCCCAGGGAGCTATTTGAACACCATGTCTTATCCACAATGACGCAATTCTACTTTTAAGGGACAATTAAGGGGTTTCCTTGTAAGTCAGGCCAGACTTTCCCCAAAATACATGAAGGAAGTGCCTAGAAAAGAAAATGTTTGAGGCTTGTTTTCATACTGTCATTTAAGAAAAACAATTTCCAAAAAGAACTGGATTAAAAAAAAAATTAAATTTGGAAGGCTTGTACTTTTATAGCCCTTTGCAGCCTTTTAGTAGAACAGAACAGTGTCCCTTAGGAAACTTAATGTAACAGTAACCAAATGTCCTTGTTAAGCAGCCATTTATTGGTCTATTAAATCTGATCTGAACTGTGATATTTTGCGGTAAATCTCTTCAACATAAATTGCTTAAGATGGGCTTATTTAGGCATCTACCCCACTAGAGACGGCTTCAGCATCATCCCAGCAACGACAAATGTGTTTGCATCTTCCTGGAGAGCTCTTCCAATATGGGAGATCTAAAAAGAACATTTTCTTTGTCTCTTTTGCTTAGGAAGAGTTAAAAATGGTTTTAGAGATCATTCAGCCCAATTTTACTGATGAGATGGAGACCAACAATTAATTATTCATTATAGGCTAGGTGCTATCTTAGACCCTGAGGTTGGAGAGATAAATAAGATATTTTCTCTGCCCTCAAGGCACTCGCCATCCAGTGGGGATACAAGATCAGTAAATAGAGCCATGCAACCAAGTGAGCCACCCAAATAAGGGCAGGCAGTTGGGAGAGGAGAGGAAAATAAGGAGCCAGGATTCATTCAGAGAGTTTAAATGTAGAGACTGTAATGAATAGTCTTGGAGAGTGACAAGAACAAACGAAGGACTTGAGGGCACCTGGAGAATACAGTCAATGAGAAGCTAGCATATCCTCCAGAGCCAGAGGGCAGGAGGTAGAGATAGTGTATTACAGTCTGGTAAGAACTGGAGCCTTGGAGAGCAGCCTTTCAGCAGGGGCTTCAGCCACAGAGAGTCACAACAGCTGCCAGAGAACAGGCACCAAAGCCAGGAAGAAATGCCCCAGCCTCTCTCTGCTCAGTTTCCTAATTTTCCATTGGTGCTTCCCATTGTCTGAATCCAGTGGAAGTCAGATCACAAATGTGATGTAACCTGACAGACTCAGCCTCCTGAAGCATAGAGGAGGGCAAAGTAGAGCAGAAAATAGGTCCCGGGAGAGGGTAAATGGAGACTAACCAACACATCTGGCATTCAAGGTTTCTTCCATGTATGTGTACATGTCATACACACACATTATTCATTCATTAGCAAATAATTTGAAGTACCTACTATGAAATAATAGAGATAAAATCTGCTGAAGACAGTTTACTTAACTATGGAGATGAAAAGCAAACTAAAAAAAATACCATTTTACCCTACGGGCTTTCTATCTAGTGAAAAAAAGACAAAATAAATAATTCATAAAGCTTAATGACTATTATGTTAAAGAGAGGTCAGGGGGCTTTGGGAGTATAATGAGTGGGAAAGTAGCTAATCAAATCTGGAGCCCATAGAATGTTCCCCTGAGAAAGTGACCTTTAGGTTGAGACTTGGGAATGAATGGAAGTCAGCCACCTAGAGGAGTGAGTTCCAGAGAGAGGAGTGTTCCTTGTGGAAAGAGTGCAAAGGCCCAGAGGCAACAGTGAGCATTAAGTTCAAGGGTCTGAAGACCTTCAACGTTCTTGGACCTTGGAGCATGAGGTATTGAAAGATGAGACTGAAGTGACAATCAGAACCAGATTGTTTGAGGCTACGTGTTTCCAGATTTTGATCCTAAAGGCAATGAGGAATTATCTGAAAGCTCTAATTAGGTTTTCTCCAGGTTCGTAAGGGTCGCTCAGGATGTACATTTCTGTTGGCCATCCTGACTTATGGGGACATGGGCGTGGGTATGCTCAAGAGATGAGTCCTAAGGACAGTAGGAGCCACTCATTGATAACAATTAAGAATGTTGTTTCAAGGGAAGAATACGTGCAAAGGCTCAGAGACAAAGCAGAGCAGAATCCAGGAACATTAAGTCATTGCTACTGATGGAATATTGACAATGAATGAGGAAGTTGGTGAAGTGGTGGGACAGGTTAGAGATGACTGAGTTATTATACCCTTCGTCCCGTGCACCCTGAATTTCAAGGCCTTCAACCCTCTTACTGCCACTAGTGCTGATGCTTTCATCTCATATATGGTCAATACCTGGTACTGGAATTGCTGAGCCCAGGAGGAGACATATGTTTCATTTTTAATAAAAGTTCTCAAGTTCTCTCTCTCTGGTGCTAATTCTGTGTCTAGAATCCTCTTTCCACCATCTGTTGAAGAAAGCTGCTTGATAGCAGTTGCAAAAACTGAATATCAGGAGTGCCAGGACAAGACAAGAGGATGGCCAGCAGGCAGTAGCCCATTTGGAGCAGGATTGGGGAGGCAAGTCAACAGGAAGAGGACTTGCAATGCAGAACAAGTACCAAAAGTGCTGACGGTAATTTCAAGATGGAATCTTGGAAGCATGGAGCTTATAAGAGCAAGTCAGTTTCAGATCACCACATCCAGTCAGCTTCTTCAGCCTTGTTTTGTACTCACTTAGCTGCCCTGGTGGCTCAGACGGTAAAGCGTCTGCCTGTAATGCAGGAGACCCAGGTTTGATCCCTGGGTTGGGAAGATCCCATGGAGAAGGAAATGGCAATCCACTCCAGTATCCTTGCTGGAAAATTGCATGGTCAGAGGAGCCTGATAGGTTAAAGTCCATGGGGTCACAAAGAGTAGGACACAACTAAGCAACTTCACTCACTCACTCAAAGCTGCAAGTCTCAGTACTTGTTGCCTAACCACACTGTTCTGTTCTTTCCTTTTAATCTGCTGCAACACCTGAACATACTTTTCTTCATTAAATGGTGTGACAGGCCCTGTTGTAGTCTGGTGAATGAAATGTAAACTGGTACAACCATTTCAAAGGAATTGTGTGACGTGTATGGCAGACCTTTCATGCGTCAATATTCTTTAATCCAGGGATTTCCCTAATGATAATGGGTAATTGTGCCATGCTTAGTTGCTCAGTCACATCTGACTCTCTGTGCCCCCTGGCTCCTCTGTCCATGGCAATACTCCAGGCAAGAATACTGAAGTGGGTTGCCATGTCCTCCTTCAGGGGCTCTTCCCTACCCAGGGATCGAACCCAGGTCTCCCACACTGCAAACGGATTCTTTACCATCTGAGCCACCAGGGAAGCCCAAATACGTAATTATTAATCATTAATTTTATGTGTCAACTTGACAGGGCCAGAGGGTGCCCAGATATTTGGACAAGCATTCTGGATATTTCTGTGAGTATGTTTTTGGATAAGGCTCACATTTAACTTGACAGATTAAGTAAAGTCAGTTTTCCTTGCTAATGAAGTGGGCCTCATTCAATCAGCTGAAGGCCTACATGGAACAAAAGGCTGAGGACCTCCTGCCTGACTGCTGTTAGCAGGGGCATTGCTTTTTTCCTGCCTTTGGACTCAAACTAAAGAAGCATCTGCTCTTATTGGGTCTCAGGCCTGTTGGTGTTCAGGCTGGAATGGCACCATTGGCTCTGCTGGGGCTGCAGCTTGCTGACTGCAGATCTTGGACTTGGCAGCTACCATAATCACATGAGCCAATTCCTTTTAAAAAAAATAAAAAGGAAAATGAAAAAAAAAAATTGAAGTCCATCAGTGTTCTATTGGCTCTGCTTCTCTGAAGAATTCAGATGCAATTATCAAATACTTAGTATGTACAGGCAATGTTTTAAGTGAATTACATATTAGGACAGTTACATCTCATTAAACCCTATGCGATAGACACTATTATTATTGCTTTCTTATTGGTGAGGAAAAAGATAAGGGAAATAGAGCAGATATACCATGCCCACACTTGCACATCTGGTAATTTGCAGAGCAAGAATTTAAACCGAGGCAGTCTGACATCAGAGCTGGCATGCTTAGCACCATGCTTCATGGCCTTCCCAATTTATGTAGATAGGTATATGGGTTAAGATGTACACTCAAAAATATGCAGTAGCATATTATTTATCCTAGGGAATATTTTGGTACTTTTTAAATATATAATTGACTTACAGTATTGCAAAATCTTAAGTGTTTAGTTCAATCAATTTTTTCATACAAACATAGATCATGTGACTGCCACTCACATCAAGCTATAGAACATTCCTCTATCCCAGTGGTCTCCTGCTTTCCTCTTCCTCTTTAATAACCCATACCCAGAGGTAATCACTACCCAGCTTCCATGTACATAGATTGATTTGCCTATTCAACAACTTCATATAGATAGAACCATATAGTAAGTGCCTTCTGTGATTTTTTCATTACGCTTTATGTTTGTAAAGTTCATCCATTTTTGTGAATATAAACGGGAAATGGCAACCCATTCCAGTACTCTTGCCTGGAAAATTCCATGGACGGGGGAGCCTGGTGGGCTACCGTCCATGGGGTTGCAAAGAGTTGGACACCACTGAGCGACTTCACTTTCTTTCTTTTTTCCTGTTACTGTTTCCAATTACATTGTACACATTTTTGACAGTGTTTCACATCCATCCTCCTGTTGATGGGCAATCATGTTGTTTTTCCAGTGTGGGTCCATTATGAATGAAGTTTTTATAAGTATTTTTGTACATGTCTTTAGTGTATATATGGGCTTCCCTCATAGTTCAGTTGGTAAAGAATCCACCTGCAATGCAGGAGACCCCGGTTCGATTCCTGGGTTGGGAAGATCCCCTGGAGAAGGGATAGGCTACCCACTCCAGTATTCTTGGGCTTCCCTTGTGGCTCAGCTGGGAAAGAATCTGCCTGCAATGTGGGCAACCTGCGTTTGATCCCTGGGTTGGGAAGATCCCCTGGAGAAGGGAAAGGCTACCCACTCCAGTATTCTGGCCTGGAGAATTCCATGGACTTTATAGTTCATGGGGTCTCAAAGAGTTGGACATGACTGAGCGACTTTCATTTCACTTAGTGTATATGTATTTTCATCCATATCCTGCATCTTGGTTTTCATTGATACTGAAAAACAGTTTTCCAAAGTGTCTAAACTAGTTTACAATGATACCATTAATGTATGAGAGTTCCAGTTGTTCCATATCCTTGATTACCCTTGATATAGCTAGTCATTAACTTTAGCCATTTTGGTGGTTTTATGGTGGCATCTCATTGTGGTTTTATCTTCCCTTATGACTAATGAAATCAAATACTTCTTAATGTTCTTGCTATTTGAATAAGCTTTTTAGTGCAGTATTCCAAGTATTTTTGCCTTCAAAAAATCAGGTTGTCTGTGTTTTTTAAATTCATTTTTGAAAGTTCTTTTTATGTTGTGAGAATGTGTTTTATTTGTTGGATTTGTGTTATCAATAATAGCTTCCAGTCAAACTATGGCTTACTTATTCACTTTTTGATAAACAGAAATTCTTAACATTGGTATAATCCATTTAATCATTTTTATAGCAAGTTCTTTTGCATCCTATTTATTTTGTGCCCTTTAATATGTATTAAAGTCAGGATATTATTCTTCTATATTTTATGCTAGAAGCCTTATTGTTTCAGCCTTTACACTGAGATTTTTAATCCACTTTGAATTAGTTTTTGTGCATCCTTTGAGGTTGAGATCAAGGATCAAAGTTCAAAAAAATGAACCATAAGGATATTCAATTTGCCTTGCACCACTTGTAGAAAACTTGCCTTTTTCCTACTGAACTTCAGGGTTGTAAATCAAGTGCCCCTATATGTGGGGATCTATTTCTGGATTCTATATTCTGTTACACTGATCTACTTTTCTAACTTAGCACCAGCACTATACTGGCTTAATTACTGTAGTTTTATAATAAGTCATGAAGTCTGTTGAGATCCTTTAGCTTTGTTCTTTTTTAAAAAAGATTACTTTGATATATACATTTTTTGATGTCCTATAATAAATAAGTTATAGCACTCCTATAAAAATGCAGTAGTATGTATCCATAAAAGTCAAGTTTATAAAATTTTAAATGATGTAGGAAAACACATAAGAAATAATACTGAGTCAACAGAGAAGAACATAATTCAATTATGTCCAGATTATTCTGTCATAATCTGTCATACAGATTATTCTGTATGATCTCAATTATGTAAATGGAAAATACATTAAAAGAGGATGAAAAGTAAATATGCCAGCATGTAAACCATGGCTGTCTCTTCAAAGTGAAGTTTTAGATATGTTTCTGTTTTCTTGTTTGATCTCAGACCCGTTCACCACTTTTGTCATCTTCATCGTAGTAGAAAGAGCCAAGCCTTGCAAACTACATTTCTCATAATCACACATGCTTGCTTTCTGTCACTGTGTTGGGATTGGCCAATGGAAGGCACTAGACCGGGGCGGGGGTGGGGGCGGGGGTGGGAGGGGGAGAGAAGACAGGGCATTTCTCTGCCCCTCCTCTGTCTCAGACAGCATTTCCAGGTGGCAATGATTCCACGATTGTTTCATCTCCCCCTGGCAACCCCTCCCTCTGTGCGGCTCTGCTTCTCAGTTCTGATACCATTTTTTTCCTGCTATCCTTAAGGGTGACAATGGGTTTCTGCTCATTTCTGGGTCACTCCTCTATCCATTGTTTGTACCTTTAGTTCTCCCAAGACACATGAAATGAGTTTCTCCTATTAAATTTCCTCTATTGAATTACTTGGCCTAGCTTCTGTTTTTCTAACTGGACCGTGACTGACCTGGTAATTATTATTTTCTTAATGGTATTCTTTTACATTTTTAGAAATTTACTCAGCTATACATAGATAGCTATCATAATTTTTTTCTTCCAGTTTTTACCCAAGATGCTAGAGAGGGAATCAAACCTTTGGGCAATTTAAAAATTATTGAGGGTCTACTGTGGGCCTGGTACAAAGCTATCAATGAATTGGCCACAAATAATGGTGCTAGGTGCTATGGATACAAAAGCTACAAAAGATGCGACACTTGGACCGACTTTCTGCTAAAACTCTTCTGATCTAGTTTTCTTTGTTTCTCACTTCTATAATCACAAAGAGTAGAAAGTGTATCACATAGGAAATGAAACAGAATAAACGCATTTTTTGAGCAGAAAGGATAAACCTGATTTGTTTGGATCTTGGAATCATGTAGAAAGGGCAAGCTTGACGTGCTAATTCTTGGGAAGGAGTCTAGAGACAGAATAATCTGGACTACAGAAAGAGGGATTGAGAGGGAGAATGTGAATCTGGAGTGTTTCTTCTGCATCAACTGAATTCTCCTGAAGGTTGAGCTAGAGGCAGAGCAGTGCCTTCTTCCCATTATGTCTTTCTGCTTATATCTTAACTATCCTGTCAACATAAACCCCTTAGAGTCATAGGCATAGTGTCATCGTTTCGTTCATTTGTTTTTCAGAAGCTTGGGAAAGACAAACTGAACTCTACAGACCAACAGAAAAGCAGGATCTGGAAGTAAGCAGTGGCCAGGTGGGTGTTTCACCAGGGATGGAGTCATATGGCATCTCTCTACTCTCCACACTATACATCTTTGGCAGGATCTTAGGACCCAGTCTCTCCCTTTCAAAAGCACTTACACTCAGAGCGACTATGTGCGTGTGTTAGTAGCTTCAGTTGTGTCCAGCTCTTTGCAACTCCATGGACTGTAGCCCATCAGGCTCCTCTGTCCATGGGATTTCCCGGGGAAGAATACTGGAGTGGGCTTCCATCTCCTCCAGGGAATCTTCACGACCCAGGGATCAAACCTGGGTCTCTGCACTGCAGGCATATTCTCTACTGCCTGAGCCACAGGGTGATGTCTAAAGAACCTGGGATTTGGACTCAGAATACCTGAGTCTTGGTTGAGGCTCTTTAATTCTCTCTCTCTTTCTCATACAAACACGAGTATGTTATTTATTCTGTGAACCATAGTTCCTCTATCACTACAGTTGGGGATAATAACACTCACCTAACAAAGCAATTTGTAAATCAAATCTGCTGCTTTCAATAATTTAATAGCTCCTTATGTCCCTGTGGTGGTGGTGGCTTCCCTGGTGGCTCAGGTGGTAAAGAATCTGCCTGCAATGCAGGAGACCTGGGTTCAATCCCTGGGTTAGGAAGATCCCCTGGAGAAGGGAACTGCCTACCCTCTCCAGTATTCTGGCCTGGAGAATTCCATGGACTACATAATCCATGGGGTTGCAAAGAGTCGGACACGACTGAGTGACTTTCATTTTCACTTTCCCTCTCTATCTCCCTCTGGAGACAGTCCATATTCCTTATTATGATATATGAAGCCTTCGTCTCACTCTGTACTTGCTGCTCTCTTTTCTTTTCACTGTCCTCTGAGTCTTGGTGACTTCCCCATACCTAAGGACTGGCATGGTTCTCTCAGTGATTTCTCACAGCCCTGATTCCTTTACTACACAAATCATTTTCTCTCATGCAAAACCCCTTTCTCTATGGTCTGGATAACAAACTTCTCCACTTACTTGAAAACTCAACTCTTACTTCTTGGTTGTCTTCCCTTTGTTCTGGACGCCTAATTAATTACTTCTTTTGGCTAATCCACTTCATCTCTGAAAACCTCCAATAGTAACTATAACTGTTTTTGTATCTGTCTTCCCTAAAGGACTAGGAGTTCCCGTAGTGTAAATTTTTGTATTCTCTGGGACTAAACCATTAGTTGTCCTGTAGAAAGCGATGAGTAAATATAGACTGAATAAATAAACACAATTTCAAGAGTTGAGAGGTGAAATATTTCTGGTGAGGTGTCAGGAAGTAGCAGAAAGGCTGATGAAGAGGCGAGATGGATTCTGACTCTGGTTTCAAATCATCCAACAACCCCATCTCTCTGGGTCTTGATTTTCTCATCTTAAAGCAAAAATATGGAACCAGATGACGTTCTTTAAGGTCCCTCTCAGCTCAAGTATCTTCTGCCTGTCCTTCCCTTGTGTAACCAGCAGAGATTCTAGCTCTTTGGCTAAAGGATCACATCTGATGGCAGTTAAAAATAATGAAAAATTAAAGTACTACAAACTTTGGTATGGGGGAAAGATGTTGCATTAGACAAGAAAATCTAGTTTTAAGTCTTATCTCTGCTACTTCCTAAGAATGATACAATTTTGCTTAGAAAGGTCATTTCTTTCCTGGGAACTTTATCTTTCTTGTTAGTCATGTGGGGTAGAATAAAGTTTCCACAAAATCCATGTTAAAATTAAATTAATACATTTTAAAACTCTAACCCTCTCAACCAAACAACAGAGTATTATTATTTTGATTATTACCTCTCTCACCAATTTGGGGCCTTAAAAGATCTACCTTGAAAACCAGAGGAGCTTTTTTAGATGATTTCTTAAAATGGATCATTGATATTAAATTACTGGCCAGAAATTTGCACTCTAAATTTTGTAGTCAAAGCCGTTTTTACAATGTTCACCCTGCCAACTGTTTCATTGCTCAGCTGCAGCCCTCAAATGCTTCAGCTTTGAAGTTAGACATGAATTAAACTGTCTCCAGCTTCAACATTTGGAGGGAAATTATTCAGTGGTAAATTGTCTCATAAACCCTGATCAAATGTATCATAAAACCAACACAGTGGACAATGTAAGCTGTATAATAATTTCTCAGTGACACTGGATGGACCATGAGGGCTTCCAGAATGCAAGAGAAGTTGATACATATCTCCTCAAATAAAGCAGTTTTTCTTCTTAACTGTTACTTCACTGAGAACAAGCTGTCAATGGCATATGTCAATATACTTGGATATGTGTATATGTTAGTTCATGACCCATATGATTCAGGCACCAAAAATATAAAACAGTTTATAATGTTTTCATGATAATGAGGATTGAGAGGCAAACAGTTTTCTTGCACCGTTTCACCCCAGGTTTTTCTCAGAATCCAACAATGGACCTATAGCTAAACTTTCTGGATAATATAGGGGATACAAAGCAGATGCTCAGTTGTCTACATGGCCTGGACTACTCATCACTCCTTGTCCCTATTAAGGGTACTGAGAAGCATCAAGCCAGATGGATTTGGAGTCACAGAGCACCACTCTGCAATTCCTGCCAAGACTGTAGAGTTGTAGGGTGGGGAGAAAGAAATGGCAATCCACTCCACTGTTCTTGCCTGGAGAATCTCAGGGACGGGGGAGCCTGGTGTCTCGGGGGAGAAGGGGGAGCTGCCGTCTATGGGGTCCTACAGAGTCAGATCTGACTGAAGCAACTTAGCAACAGCAGCAGCAACAGGGTTCTGGAATGACCTCAGAGAGGACCTGGACTCCAAGGAAAGAGACCAGATGACTTCTTCCCTTATCTCCCACCCAACACAATCCTCTAGAAGAGTGGGAGAGAGAAATGCTTTCCACAAAAGAGGGAAAGGGAAAGATGTGGGAATCATTTTACAGTTTGTCAAGATACAAATTCACGCAGGACCTCCTTAGCAGTCCAGTGGTTAAGACTCTGTGCTTCCAATGCAAAAGGCTCAAATTGATCCCTGGTTGGGGAACTAAGATGCCACGTGCTGCATGCTGCTGCTGCTTCTGCTAAGTCGCTTCAGTTGTGTCCGACTCTGTGCGACCCCATAGACGGCAGCCCACCAGGCTCCCCCATCCCTGGGATTCTCCAGGCAAGAATACTGGAGTGGGGTGCCATCGCCTTCTTCGTACATGCTGCATAGCATGGCCAAAAAAATTAAGATTGATTCTTTTTTTTTTTTAAGATATAATTTGTGCAACTAGTCTTTTTAGCAAAATAGCATTGAATGTATTGCTTGGCCAGTACTGCTTTCTATTAGTGATTCTGTTTTCATATACAAAGTAAGTAATATTATATGATGGTGAAGGGCTCAGACCCTGAGATCAGAGAATTTGGAACCAAATCCTGATTCTGCCATTTATTAATTCTGTGACTTTGAACAGGTTACAATAACTCAGTGATCTCAATTTTCTCATCTCTAATGGGAGATAATCTGAACACTTACCCCATAGGGATGTTGTGATGCCTAATGGAATACCACCTGTAAGGCACTGATAAGCATGCTCAGCACTTAGACTTTCCCAGTGCATGTTAGCTGCTCATTTCTCTGCTTTGTGAGCTTCTCAGGGGCAGAGACTATGGATTCATTCATCCAATAAGCAGTTTTCAACCATGTACTATGTGCCAGGAATGGATGGCAAAGGTGGGTAACACACCAGTGCCCATCATTTCAGGGACTCAGCATCTAGTGAAAACAAATAGATACCATTCTACAAATACTATATACCATGTATGTGGATGATTTTAAGGGACCCTAGTGTTGTAATGAATAATTCTGCTCAAGAGACCCAAGTAAGACTGAGTCTTAAAGTTTGAAAAGCATATGCCAGATTAACAAGGCAGAACATTCTAGGGGAATGTATATTTTCTCTGTGTTAGAAACGTAAATGTATCTGTATGTGTGTGTGTGTCTGTCTGTCTGTCTGTCTGGGTGCAAATGCATTTATATTCAAGATTGAATATATTTCAGTCATAATTATATATTTGCTGATGAGTCACTTTTTATTCTATGTATTTCATTCAGTTCAGTTTAGTTCAGTTGCTCAGTCGTGTCTGACTCTTTGCGACCCCATGAATTGCAGCACGCCAGGCCTCCCTGTCCATCACCAACTCCCGGATTTCACCCAAACTCACATCCATTGAGTCGGTGATGCTGCCCCCAATCCCTCCCAGCATCAGAGTCTTTTCCAATGAGTCAACTCTTCGCATTAGGTGGCCAAAGTATTGGAGTTTCAGCTTTAGCATCATTCCTTCCAAAGAACACCCAGGACTGATCTACTTTAGGATGGACTGGTTGGATCTCCTTGCAGTCCAAGGGACTTTCAAGAGTCTTCTCCAACACCACAGTTCAAAAGCATCAATTTTTCTGCGCTCAGCTTTTATATAGTCCAACTCTCTCATCCATACATGACCACTGGAAAAACCATAGCCTTGACTAGACGGACCTTTGCTAGCAAAGTAATGTCTCTGCTTTTTAATGTGCTGTCTAGAGTGGTCATAACTTTTCTTCCAAGGAGTAAGCGTCTTTTAATTTCATGGCTGCAGTCACCATCTGCAGTGATTTTGGAGCCCAAAAAAATAAAGTCTGAGATATTTCATTAGGTTTTAGGTAAATACAGGTTTATAATTTTTCCATCTTCTTGGCAGAATTCCTTTTAATTATTATTTAGCATTCTTTACTTTACTAATCCCTTTTTCCTTAAGTTGTTTTTGGTGTAATTCTAATATTGATGTACCAGCTTTATTTGACTCACATGTGGCTGCTAACTCTTGTTTCGTACACTTAGTTTTGATCTTTGGGCCATTCTGTTTTGGCTATGTCTCTTTGATGAGGCATTTAACAGGATGTCTTAAAAATCCAATATGATAATCTCTAGCTTTCTGCAGAGGAATTTAATGCACTTATAATCAACTTTATTATTACTTTTTGTATATATTTCTACCATTTTTGGATAATTTTCATTCCTCATTAGTGATAAATAGCTTTTAGTGGTTCTTGAAGGTAATAATTGCTCTAGTGTTTTGTGGGTCTGAATATGTCTTTCTCTTACTCTTTATTATGGATTGAATTGCATCCTCTCCCCCAATTCATATGATAAAGCCCTAAACTCCACTACATCAGAATGTGACTATATTTGGCAATAGGACCTTTAAATGGTTAAGTTAAAATGAGGCTATTAGTGTGAGGTCTTATCCAATCTGATTTCCCTCTATGAAGAGAAAATTTGGACATGTGAAAAAGACACCAGGAGTTTATGTGCCTGGAGGAAAGACCATGTGAGGACATAGCACAAAGGCAGCTGTCTGCAAGCAAAGGAGAGAGGCCTCAGAAGAAATCAAATCTGCGGATACCCAGACCTTGGACTTTCAACTTCCAAAACTGTGAGAAAATAAATTTTGACTGTTTATGTCAATGTGTGGTATTTTATTATGGCAGCCCTAGCAGTATACTAATATACCTTTGCTTGATAGTCACACAGGGTATAGAAGTCTAGGTCAGATCTTTCCCCCATCAGCACTTTGTAGGTATCTATTGAGTTCTGGCAGAGATTGCTGCTGCTGAGTAACCTGCCATCTGCCTCACTATCGTTCTGTGCTAGACAATCTGCCCTTTTTCTCTAGTAGTTTTGGAGATTTTCTTGGTATCCATAATGTTCTGCCCTTTGTGTGTAAATACAGTTCAATTTTTATTTCTTTAGACTTCCTTGTGTTTCAAAGTCCAGTGGTCTATCATTCATGCTGGAAAAATTCTCATCCATTATCTTTTCATATACTGCTTCTCCACCCTTGTCTAGAAGAGGGTCAATAACAAATCACTTGACCCAAATCCTAGTTGCACAGTTGTCTGTTTCCTTCCTAGAGCATTATACAAATCATAGCCCTGGACAATGGGTGGTATGACTTTAAGCCTTTCTTCATGGATTGGAGAGTCCTGCCTGAGACTCTAAATTTTAGCTTATGAGATTCACTGGGTTCCCTGCCACATGTGGTTCTCCTTGCCTCAGAAGCTCAACTACTCAGTGTCGGCTAGCTAGGTGAAGAGCCTAGTAGGCCACACCTTTAGCCCCTGATTATTGCTGTATTTTGGTTCTATATCTGGGCCAAAGAAATGCTTATCTTTTTTTCCTCAACCACAGTTATTTTTTTTTTAATTTTTCTTTTGAAATAGTTTTGGATTCTCAGAAGAATTTCAGCAATAGTACAGAAAGTAACTGAATAACTTCCACCAACTTCTCCTGATGTTAACCTCTCATATAACACAGGTTTTTTTATGTTTTTTTTTTTTTTTTTTCCTTTTTGTAGTTGATCTCTCATTTTTGGGTATTTGGCACTCAAGGACACTGGAAGCATGAACTCATCAAACCATATTGACTAGGAATCTGGCCCAGGAAATCTTCCCATTGACTAACCATTTAATCATCCACCCATTCATTCAATAAGTATTTATTAAGCACTTATTTTGTTTCAAATACTATTCTAGGCACAGAAGTTATAACAGTGATGAAAATAAGCAAAAATTCCTGCTCTGTGTTGTTAAAATGTTACTATTGGAGACAGAAATTAAAGAAGATAAAAATGGTAAAATATGCAGTGTAATATATTGTGGTGAGTAAGTACTGAAGTGAAAAAGCATGAAAAGAGGATAAGAAGTATTGGAGGCAGGTAGGGGTGTATTCAGCGTTAAATACAAAGCTTGGGGAAGTCTCCACTGGGAAGGACAATTGAGTGAAGACCCAAAGAGGTGTGATCATGAGGCATATAGATATGTGGGGGAAGAGATCAGCCCTCAAAATAACCTGAAGAACTAGGCACTAGAGCCCCAAGAAAACTGAAGTTCAGAGGAACTAACTTGCCCCTGTACAGAAGTAATAAATGAGAGAACTGTGATTTGGACCCAGGTCTTCCTGACCCCAGAACTTGTGTTCTTATCTGGTTGACTAAGCACAGATTTACAAAGAGACACACATCCCTTCAAAGGTGCATTCTGGTCCTTTCACTCACATAATTTAGTGCTAAGCCATGGTGTTCTCATAAACCTTTCGAGAAAATCCTAGAAATCTATTTATGGACTACTTGAGGTTTTTCAGCACGGTGTTTTCATTGAGCTAGCTGAGCTTCATAAAATACGACTTTGACTTTTCTAACCATTGGTCTGGAGATGGAGTGGTCATGGCCATCCTGGAAGGTAGCCAGTGCCTCTATTTAGGGAAGCTCGTTTGTCAGCTCCTACACTAGTAGGAAAGCTAATAATTCTTCCCAAGAGTGTTTGTTCTTATTTTCCTAACTTTGGGTACTCATATCATCCACTTCTATCAAAATATATTGGGGAAAATGAGCCCTTATGAGCAAACTCTACTAGCTCTTATGAAGCAGAGAAATAGACAGTTTATATTACAAAAAAGTTTGGATTACAGAGAATCTTGGAAGGACAAGAGCACCTATAATTTGTTCTTTAGGAAGGATGTAATAATAACAACCTGTTCCCAGGTGGAGGTCTCGTGGAGTCATTTTATTGTTTGTGAGACTATCCTGGACTGTTTAAATGCATATGATTCCTGAGCCTAACTTTTATGAATTCGATTCAGGTCTTTCAGATGACAAAGAATGTGCTTGTTCATTACTTACCCCTCTTACAAGTAACCATTCCTTGGTCCAGAAGGCCAAATGCAGATCCCTCCTGAGGGAACTAGTGGCTTCTCCAGGATCAGCCCTAGCCTCTGTCAGTAGTTCTGCCACTCCCTATCCCTTGCTCTTTCCTCCTTACCCTTATCATCTCATGTACACATGCTCTGACCACTCACACTACTTCTTATTTCCTTGAATTTCCCCACCAAGATAGTTTTGATCCATTGAGTCCCTTGGAAAGCTTTTTCTCTCACCCTGCATATTAAAGGCTTGCCTCTTGTTCATGACCCTATTCAGTCAGGGCTTATATTCCATAAGTCTTCCTAAATCCTCCAGTTAGAATGAATTCCCCCTTTTCTATGCTTCCATAGTTTGAAAGAAAAAGAAGGAGAGGGAGAGGATAAGAAAGACAGAGAGGAATGGAGGAGGAGAAGAGGAAAAGGAGACAGGAGGAGGAGAGAAGATGAAGGTCAGGGAGGGGGAGGGAAAATGGAGAAGAGGAAGGATGGGGAGAGGAAGGAGAGGAAGGAATATCACTATGATGGATCTTAACACGGCTTGCCCTCAGTAGGCTCAAATGGATAATTTTTATCTTTCTTTTGCTCTGAGGCCCAGCACTGTATTTTGCACTAGAAGATATTCACTAAATTCTTATTGCCTCAATAGATGAGGATCATTAGCAATTAGTGCATGGATGACTACTGTGAAATAAGTGAAGTTCTACTCAAGTGCTGGAAATCATAGGTTTCCTAAGTAGATTAAGTGATGCTGCAACAATCTTGCCTATATATTTATATACTTGGCTAGAAATTCCTTGTTTTTTTATTTTCCTTTTCACATTTAAATTTTTACCCTGAACTATGGATCAAATCTAGTTAAAAATTTTAAAAGTTATTGGTAGGTAGGCTCTACACTCTTGCTGAGATTGTAGAACACACCAGGATTTAGAATAATAAGCATAGATTATCACTACGTTATCACTTCCATCCATTGCCAAATTGATAAATCTTTCTTTTACTTTTTAAATTTTTACTGATGTATAGTTGATTTATTAGGACTTCCCTGGTGGCTCAGATGGTAAAGAATCTGTCCGCAATGCGGAAGACTTGGGTTCGATCCCTGTCTCAGGAAGATCCCCTGGAGAAGGGAATGGTTACCCACTCCAGTATTCTCGAGGGCTGTTCTATGTATATATTTTTGTGCCAGTACTATTTTGTTGATTGTAGCTTTGTAGCAGAGCCTGAAATTCTTCTTTTCTCAGAATTGCTTTAGCTATTCAGGGTCTTTTGTGGTTCCATACAAATTTAAAAATTATTTGTTCTAGTTCTGTGGAAAATGCCATTAATAATTTCATAGGGAGTGCATTAAATCTATAGATTGCCTTGGGTAGTATGGTCATTTAAATCTCCCTTTTATTGAAACAGTTCTGTTTTCAAAAACAAATATGTCTCCTCCCATTTCCTAAAATGTGGACAATACCTCTCTCAGAGGCTTCTCTATACATCTTAGATTAGATAATATATTAAGGATAGTAACACAAAGACTAACTCAATAAGTGCAAAATAAATGGTGTAATTATTATTAAGAGTTATTAGCAATGATTCCCTCTCCTAAGTCACTGTCAGTACAGAGCTATTCTCAGTGGACTCATTTGTAGCCCCTGTACCCAAAAGGTCAGATACCATCCTAGGCATGAACAAGCCAGGCAAAACTGTTCTGTGGTTGCTCATGTCTTGAAGGTATCTGACTATTTCTGAACTTGATCAACGTGATCACCTCTTTCTGCCATTGGTTCTTTCCTTTCCCAATTGAGCAAGGACGTATAGGCTTTGGTGGTGGCTCTTCCCACCTCTGAGGAGACCAGCTTATTCTCGATTCAGTCCTTCAGAGGAAGTACAATGATGGCATTCTGGGTATAATCTTTTAACTTTGCATTTTGAAATAATTTCAGTCTTATAAAAAAAGTTTCAACATTAGAACAAAGAATGTCTAAATTTTACTCTAATTCCCCAAATGTTAACTTTCTTCCAAATAGTCATTGTATAACTGTCAAATTTATGAGAGGAATGTTAATACAATGTTTAGTATCTAATTCAAGGACTTAATGCAAAAGTCTCCAGTTGTTCCACAGATGTCTATTTTTCTGGCCTAGTGTTCAAACAGGTTGAATTTTATTGCCATATCTACATGATCTCCTTTAATATAAAATACTTCCTGAGTCATTCTTTGACTTGATACTTGGTGTGTGGCTCAGCAGTAAAGAATCCACCTGGAATGCAGGAACCACAAGAGACAGACTTCAATCCTTGGGTAGGGAAGATCCCCTGGAGGGAGGCATGGCAACCCACTCCAGTATTCTTGCCTGGAGAATCCCATGGACAGAAGAGCCTGGCAGGATGGAGTCCATAATGTCATAACAAGTTGGACAAGACTGAAGCAACCTAACATGCACACACAGGCACACACACTAACAAGGAAATTTCCCTTCTCCTCATTCATTCCTTCTTCCATTCATATATTCATTGATTATTATCAGTATGAGCTCATTGACTCTTATTTTAGTCTTTGGTTATCATCTATTACATTCACTATTTTGTGGCTAACATTATCCCAGACTTGGCCATCTGGAGCCATTTCAAGTTGGCTCTTGAATCCCTTTGACAAATTCTTACATCTTACATTGTTTTGCCTTCTGAGAGTTGTGTTGAGATTATATTGATATAGATCAGAAAAATAAAACATCTCTGATCCACCCCAGTGAATTTAAGTGGCTCTGTTGATAACACTGCCCTTCCAAAGATTGTGATTTAGCTGTGCCCTGTAAGTATTATTTAGATGGTGTTTGTGTGTACATCCGGTTTTTTTCAGCTACTCCTATGTGGTCTGCCATTACTGCCTCTCCATTGGTAGTTTCTTTGAAATCTGACAACACAATTCCCTGTGGCCTCTTGGGCTCTAAACCACGCTCTTTCTGCATCGTTCTTGCACTGGATTCTATTTAATTAACATTTGATTTTGCCTTGCAAGACCCTGATATACATTAGGAGGTCACCACCCAGCCATTTATCTTTTAAAGTAACTGGGCTGGTTATTTTTTTTAAAGTTCCATCAGGTTAAAACAGTTAGCAATTTTTCTCCTTGCAGTGTCCCTTCATCCTGCACCAGACGGATAATAGATCAGTGTAGGTTCAGATGCATTGCAACATTAGTCATCAATTAGGTTTAAACCGGCACTGTAATATATCATTTATCTTGCCTGCCACGGTTCTTCTGAACATTTAATTTTTTAAGGCCTCTTAGGTTTTTTTTTTTTTCCTTTCTAACTGGCCTTCTGCCTCTCTCCTTTGTCTCCGACATAGTCATCTCCTTAAGGAACAATAAAAATTAGATTTGTTTGACCTGCTCTCAGGGTTTGTTTCAGCAAGATGGATTTTAATAGCTTTGACTGGTTGGGCAGACAGCTTTTATGTAATATTCCAGACATTTACGCACTGTCTTCACTGAGCCCTGAGCAGGTGTGTATGGGAGAGGATGTGTCTGGGTGCCACTAAAGAGCTCCTTACTATTCCTTTCACATCAGATAATCCTCTGGGAAATTGCTTACTTCTAGATACAGTGGGCATCTCATTAAAAGCTCAAGGCTTTGGCATGTCTTTCTCGTCCTAATAACGTTTTTCTAATCTCCTGCATTCAGCATGTATTGCATTGTTAATGTTAAAAGGATGCTCTTTGTTTGATCGGGATCTTTCTAAATTGACTTGGATTGTAATGGGGGTCTCTCTATTTTTTCTAGGTGTGCAACAACACCTCTCTGTGAATATCTTAATTGAGGGATGGGTCAATTTCTCATTGCAAGGTAGATTGAGGTCATGACAAGAGCAAGAGTTTTGAGGCCACACACACGAGGGTTTGAATTGTGACCCAGCACTTTATTAAGTGAACTGCTCTGTGATTCGAACTGGTGACCCTATCTTTCTGAGTCTCAGTGTCCATCCGACTAGAATAATGACATTAGCTACATCACAATGTGTCCCCAGTTTTCAGTGCGAGTGTGGAAGACTTGGAGTGTCTGACACAAGATCAGGAATTTTTTTCTTAGCATCACTAAATTTAGCTTTTTCTATTCAGGTAAGGATAATATTTATTCAATATTCATGCCATGGATATTTAGTGAATATAAACTTGGTACCAACACTCTTCCAGACAGGGGAAGCAGCAGTGAACAAAGCAGACAAAGATTCAGACTTTGTGGAGGCTAAATTCTAGTGGAGGAGACCGATAGTGGACAAGGTGGATAAATAAAATGCATGGGATGTTAGATAGTGCTAAGCACTGCAGAGAAAAAGATGAAGCAGGGTTGTTGAAAAGATTAAGTAAGATGACATGTAAAATGTTCCTGGCCAGTGTCTGGTGCATAATCAGTTGTCCATTAATAGTAGTCATTCATATCAATCATTTATTCATTATTTCACACATTTATTCAGTATCTGTTGAAACCACGTTTCAAGCTAGGCACAGATGTCATAATTTGGATACACTTTGGAACTTTTAGGCATTCAGATCAAATCAGTCGCTCAGTCGTGTCCAACTCTTTGCGACCCCATGAATCGCAGCACGCCAGGCCTCCCTGTCCATCACCAACTCCTGGAGTTCACTCAGACTCACGTCCATCGAGTCAGTGATGCCATCCAGCCATCTCATCCTCTGTTGTCCCCTTCTCCTCCTGCCCCCAATCCCTCCCAGCATCAGTCTTTTCCAATGAGTCAACTCTTCGCATGAGGTGGCCAGAGTACTGGAGTTTCAGCTTTAGCATTATTCCTTCCAAAGAAATCCTAGGGCTGATCTCCTTTAGCATGGATTGGTTGGATGTCCTTGCAGTCCAAGGGACTCTCAAGAGTCTTCTCCAACACCACAGTTCAAAAGCATCAATTCTTCCGCACTCATCCTTCTTCACAGTCCAACTCTTTTAGGCATTAAGTTCATTTATTCATTCTCACATTTTTTGAACTCCTATGTTACCCAAGGCCTTTGGCTAAGTGCTGGGATCTGGAGATGAATAAAGTAGGTCCTTGTCCTCAAGTTACTCAGAGTCTCATGGCATCTTAACTATGAAGCCAAAGAACTGAGAAGAGAAATTTGACAGAGGCCTAGAAGGAGGTTGAATTTGGAATGGTACCATAGAAGAAAGGAAGAAAGCAGGTTAAGACTTCTAGCTTGCTGTGATCAGGCTTCTGGTAATACAATTTCTTGATGCTGATGGTGATGTCCTTCGATGCCCCAGGCTCTTAGACAACCCCCTCCAGCATCTCAGGTCTTTTTCTGAAGCCACCTCTGAAGCTTATCTATATCTCAGTGAGAGCAGAGCATAGGTGTGAGGTGGAACTCAAGCCCACATGCTCTGCTAGTAGACAACCCTCAGCTTCTGTTGGAAGAACTGAGTTACAGGCTGAATTGGCATTTCTTGTGCTGGGGGAAAAACATCACTGGAGAAAATAAGTAAAATTAATCAAGAATTTTTACTTTATTTTAGTATATTGACATGACTCAGTTTTAATCTTAACCCTACCAAGAATGTGTTGTTTACATGTGGGCTCTGAAAAATGCAGGGGTTCAATTAAATACACTTCTGGCTCTGAAAATAATTCTATGAAATGAGTTAATTTAATCCCTTTATTCTCATTCACAGAGTGTTGGTTTAACTATCCATTTGTTCATTATTTTTTCATTCAACTAGGTTTTTGAGCATCTTTTCTGCCAGTCACTGTGCTTCAGGACATAATACAATAAACCATGGTTCCAGTCTCAAAAAATTGACTCTCTGGAGAGGGTTTTTCAGAGATTTTTTAAATTCTCTTTTACTTTACTAGACATAATAATAACAGTATAATTCTCCCTCAACATTACCGTATAGAATAATAACCCTGTGAGTGACACAGGACAAGTATTAGCCCCCTTTGTTCCCATTGTAAAGGGAAAGAAATCAAGGCATTGAAAACTCTAGTGAGACTAGCAGAGGCTCAGTACACACCAGGTACTAGCAAGGCTGCTGGTAATACAGTAGTGAATAAGTCGGGTGATCAACCATCCGACTTGCCTGACACTGTTTAGTTTTAAACCTGAAAGTTCTTGCATCCTAAAACCAGGATGCAGCCAGGGCAGGTGATCCCATAAGTTTCCTATAAAATTGTACCCCCATCACAAGACACTAAGTGTCACGCCAGGAACGTGAAATGAAGTTCAGTATGATTTTATCGATTTGAATTTAAACAAATGGAAATCATGCCAGAAATATTTATTTCCTTAGAGACCTGAAATATGCCTCCTTCTTTTCCTCATGAACCCCCAGTTTAAATAACTACTAAACAGATAGGAGACATCTGCTTCACGGAGAAACCAGTGATAATAGAAGACATTGATATTATGATGTTGCAGAGGACCAATTTAGGCCCCTTCCCTTCCCTGTCTTGAGTGTTGCATAAAGAGCACAGGGACCGCAGGCTGTCTTTGAAGGATGTATTACTTAGGGTATCTTTGACAAGTAGTTTTACTTTGGGGGATGGGGAGACAAAATTCCATGAATGCTATCAGCCATGAATGAATCACTTTACATTCCATAAACTCTACCCTTCTTGAAGCAGAGAGCTTCCTGTCTCTAGTAACTTTTAAAGACAGCCTTATGCAGGTCATTCCATTGAGTGAAGAGAGTGGTGGATGGAGGATCAGGGAAAACTCAGGCCCTTCATATAATTTGAAACCTTAGGCTAGTGCTTTTCTCTCCCGAGGTCTCAACATTTCCATCTGGAAAGAGGCACAGACACACCTGCGTTTCTGGAGAGGCCAAGAAATAAAGAGATGCCCCCCACACCCCTTGCAAAATGTCCTGAAATCTTGGAAGGGAGGTCCAGGTGATCATCACTTCATGATTAGACTGTTCAGTTTTAATCAACAAATAATCCTGGCCCTGGTACTAAATCATGGGTTATGCTGGGCAAATCACATATCTTTTCTGATTTATTTCCTTAGCTGAAACTTGGGGAATTACATTCCTATAACAAAATGTTGTTGTAAGGATTAGAGACAACATTAAGTAGAGCCCCCAGCATAGCACTGAACCCTGGGTGAGGTAATAAGATGTTGTGAGACCTTGCATTGGACCTGAGAGGTGTTTATGTTGTTACTACATGAAACACCTATTTTCATCAAAATTGTAGTCATGTTTATCCAAAAATTTCTTTTCTGGAGCAAATTCTATTGAGCCAGTTTATAATTTTCATTGAATTTCTATACAGCACCATTCACTATTTCTGAGTGTCCTATTTACCTTTTATTAGAATCAAATATTTCTTTGTAAATTGTAAACTGAATATTATACTAACCAATCATCATTTTTTCCATATCATATTGATCTGATAATAGCTTCTGGCACTGCCAGTTTTCTTTCATAAACATTAATTCTATAAAATTCAGTTTGAAAATCTATTCTTACTTAAGAAGAGTTGATATTTCTGTTAACTGATAGCCAATAACATGTTATGCTGTGTGTGGTTTTATCATTATCAATTGTGTTTTATGCTAGTTATTTTTACCAGTGGTGTTCATTAAGAATTAACCAGCATAAATCAATTATACTTCAATTAAAAAAAAAAAAAGAATCGACCAACAATTGAACATAAAAGACTGAGAAAATCAATGGTATCTCTGTTTTCTTTTTTTAAAAGCAAAGGAGAAAGGACATTAGTATAGCTGAGAGGTCATCCAATATGATGGGATTCCCTGGTGGCTCAGAGGGTAAAGAGTCTGCCTGCAATGCAGGAAACCTGTGTTTGATCCCTGGGTTGGGAAGATCTGCTGGAAAAGAAAATGGCAACCCATTCTAGTATTCTTACCTGGAAAATCCCATGGATGGAGGAGCCTAGCGGGCTACAGTCCATAGGGTCGCAAAGAGTCAGACATGACTGAGCAACTTCACTTTCTTTCTGTCATGCAGTATGAGTCAGAGTCAAGATGATGGGGTCAAAGCATCTGACTTCTCTCCTGATCCTTCCCTCATCCACCTCGCCAGGCCTGAGCTCCTGACCTTGGCCTTTGCCTGAGCCCCACCTGAACTGGCCTTATTCTTTAATTATGAAGTATTGAAGCAAAAGGCTACACTGAAGGGCTTTGTAAGCTTGTCAGTTTTCCCATTCACTTCTTGCTCACTGCCAGCCTTCTCCCCACTTCACTAGCTCATCTCAGCAGGGCTTGCATCCGGGTCTGGAAAAACCTTGTTTTAGCAAAATCTTGTTTTGAACAAAAATTTATCTTGAGGAGTGAAAGAGATACCATTGATAATGAACTTCAGCTTGATACCCAACGTGGCAGGCCCTTGATATGTAAACTTCATTCCTCTACCCTTCTGTTCTGGTTCCCTCCTTCTTAGGGAGAGAATGTAGCCCAGTGAATGGGAATGGGCTCTGAAATCAACTGTGCTGGGTTAAAATCTTCTCCCATTTTTTTTTCTGTATGTTCTTCTATTTGGTTTTTTTGAGCTTCAGTTTCATTAACAATAAAATGGGAGAAAAATATCACTTTTATCTTAACATTGTTGAGGAGATTTAATGACAGTGTATGTGAAATAGTCACTAGACTCTGAGAATACATGATGAACACAAGCCCCTGTCTACATACAATTTAGGGGGGGTACCCAGCCCATCACAAATAAGGATCCAATTGATAAATTATTACCGTCATGATGACTGTGGTGAAAGAGGTGCTATAAGGGCAAATAAGAAAATCTCATCTCATTGAACGTTGGTTGGGAGCATCACTGAGGAGGTGCACTTGATGGTTATGCCATGTTTCCCTGTGTGTGTGTGCATGTGTGCATGTGTGTGTGTGTGCACGTGTGTGTGTGTGTAAGCAGTGATTACAAGTAGAGTCTTTATAATTAGGCATTCATAATCTTGAATCCTGGCTTACAAGTGAATTTTAACAAAGTACTAAATTTCCTAAATCTCAGTTTCTCATCTGTAAAAGAGGATCATAAAGGCTAATAGAGTTCTGCCAAGAGAACGCACTGGTCATAGCAAGCACCCTCTTCCAACAACACAAGAGAAGACTCTACACATGGACATCACCAGATGGTCAACTCCAAAATCAGATTGATTATATTCTTTGCAGCCAAAGATGGAGAAGCTCTATACAGTCAGCAAAAACAAGACCAGGAGCTGACTGTGGCTCAGATCATGAACTCCTTATTGCCAAATTCAGACTTTAATTGAAGAAAGTAGGGAAACCACTAGACCATTCAGGTATGACCTAAATCAAATCCCTTATGACTATACAGTGGAAGTGAGAAATAGATTTAAGGGACTAGATGTGATAGAGTGCCTGATGAACTATGGATGGAGGTTCATAACATTGTACAGGAGACAGGGATCAAGACCATCCCCGTGGAAAAGAAATGTAAAAAGGCAAAATGGTTGTCTGGGGAGGCCTTACAAATAGCTGTGAAAAGAAGAGACGCGAAAAGCAAAGGAGAAAAGGAAAGATATAAGCATCTGAATGCAGAGTTCCAAAGAATAGCAAGAAGAGATAAGAAAGCCTTCCTCAGCGATCAATGCAAAGAAATAGAGGAAAGCAACAGACTGGGAAAGACTAGAGATCTCTTCAAGAAAATTAGAGATACCAAGGGAACATTTCATGCAAAGATGGGCTCAATAAAGGACAGAAATAGTATGGACCTAACAGAAGCAGAAGATATGAAGAAGAGTTGGTAAGAATACACAGAAGAACTGTACAGAAAAGATCTTCACAACCCAGATAATATGATGGTGTGATCACTGACCTAGAGCCAGACATCCTGGAATGTGATGTCAAGTGGGCCTTAGAAAGCATCACTACAAACAAAGCTAGTGGAGGTGATAGAATTCCAGTTGAGCTATTCCAAATCCTGCAAGATGATGCTGTGAAAGTGCTGCACTCAATATGCCAGCAAATTGAAAAACTCAGCAGTGGCCACAGGACTGGAAAAGGTCAGTTTTCATTCCAATCCCAAAGAAAGGCAATACCAAAGAATGCTCAAACTACCGCACAATTGCACTCATCTCACACGCTAGTAAAGTAATGCTGAAAATTCTCCAAGCCAGGCTTCAGGAATATGTGAACCATGAACTTCCTGATGTTCAAGCTGGTTTTAGAAAAGGCAGAGGAACCAGAGATCAAATTGCCAACATCTGCTGGATCATCAAAAAAGCAAGAGAGTTCTAGAAAAATGTCTATTTCTGCTTTATTGACTATGCTAAAGCCTTTGACTGTGTGGATCACAATAAACTGTGGAAAATTCTGAAAGAGATGGGAATATACAGGTCAGGAAGCAACAGTTAGAACTGGACATGGAACAACAGACTGGTTCCAAATAGGAAAAGGAGTTCATCAAGGCTGTATATTGTCACCCTGCTTATTTAACTTATATGCCGAGTACATCGTGAGAAACGCTGGACTGGAAGAAGCACAAGCTGGAATCAAGATTGCTGGGAGAAATATCAATAACCTCAGATATGCAGATGACACCACCCTTCTGGCAGAAAGTGAAGAAGAACTAAAGAGCCTCTTGATGAAAGTGAAAGAACAGAGTGGAAAAGTTGGCTTAAAGCTCAACATTCAGAAAACTAAGATCATGGCATCCAGTCCCATCACTTCATGGGAAATAGATGGGGAAACAATGGAAACACTGTCACACTTTATTTTGGGGGGCTCCAAAATCACTGCAGGTGGTGATTGCAGCCATGAAATTAAAAGACGCTTGCTTCTTGGAAGGAAAGTTATGACCAACCTAGATAGCACATTCAAAAGCAGAGACATTACTTTGCCAACAAAGGTCCATCTAATCAAGGTTAGGTTTTTCCAGTAGTCATGTATGGATGTGAGAGCTGGACTGTGAAGAAAGCTGAGCACTGAAGAATTGATGCTTTTGAAGTGTGGTGTTGGAGAAGACTCTTGAGAGTCCCTTGGACTGCAAGGAGATCCAACCAGTCCATTCTGAAGGAGATCAGCCCTGGGATTTCTTTGGAAGGAATGATGCTGAAGCTGAAACTCCAGTACTTTGGCCACCTCATGCGAAGAGTTGATTCATTGGAAAAGACTCTGATGCTGGGAGGGATTGGGGGCAGGAGGAGAAGGGACGACAGAGGATGAGATGGCTGGATGGCATCACTGACTCGATGGACGTGAGTTTGAGTGAACTCCTGGAGTTGGTGGTGGACAGGGAGGCCTGGCGTGCTGCGATTCATGGGGTCACAAAGAGTTTGACACGACTGAGCGACTGAAAATGAACATATTTACCATGTAGAGCTGGCCTAAGGATTATCCTCCCCTTTCTCCACATCTCTTAACTTTATTGAATGTTTTCTATGTGCTGGGCACCATATATGTAATATGAATAATATCATGAAATTGGGACTATTAATGTCCTGAGAAAACTAAGGCAACCAGAAGTTAGGCAACTTGTCCAGAGGCATACACTTGTGATAGAGTAAGATATAGTTTCAACCCAAAAATCTGGCTTGTAAGGCTGTGTACTTTGCATGCACTGATCATATGGAGAGAGAGTCTAATACTTAGGTGTTTTTGCTGTGATTCTTTATCATTGGGCTCGTTTTCCCCAGAAAGAGCATAGTAATGTGCTTTCCTCTCATCCATCTCCCCAAGACCCCTTGCTCACAATAACTGCTCTGTAAGTGCATCTTAAACAGATGAGTAGCTGGGCCTGGCAAAGGTAGCTTTGTTTTAGACCAGGTGGGTAGAGGTGGGAAGGGAGTGAAGACCCACACCCCTCCCCAGCACCTTTAGAAAGGCTTTCAACACCCTTGATTGCTATGTGCTCTGACAAATGCATAAAATATGGTTCCCTTCCAGCTGTTCACTCCATTCATTTCTGGAGAGGTGCCAGCCACCTATTTGATCACCTTTAAGCAGCAGTAAGGTAGTTAAAGCTGAGCAGAGTGCAGTCGGTTGATAAAAGGGTAAATATTTTATAAACTGTATGGTAAATAATGTACACATTCAGAGAAACAAGGTGAATCTTTTATAGGTCTCAGTCCCTGTTAAGTCTGGAATTAAATGCTGGTGCTGGACGAAATAAATGCTAGTCTTAAGTCTCCCTACCTTATAGAGAGTCAAAGGCTTGCCCTTAAACCCCGGATAAGAAGTTCTGTCTCTGTTCCCTGCTGCTGAATTGCTCAAATTGTGGTGTCTTTCCTATAAGAAAAAAGGTCCAAGGACTTCCCTAGTGGTTATAAAACCCCATGCTTCCAATGCAGGGGGCATGGGTTCAGTCCCTGATTGGGACCTAAGATCCATGTGCTGAGTGGTATGGCCAGAAAATTTTAAAAGAAAAGAAAAAAGGTCCATTTCCTTATCCCAATGCCATATATATATATACACACACATACATACATACATACACACACACACACAAACATTTCTTTCCCAACATTTATATTTTTATATACTTTTTTGGCTTAAGTGTCTACTGTGAGCTGTATTCTTACATGTAGGAGATTTTAGTCCTCACAGAAATTCCAGTGAGATGCACAGAGTAGGTTCATATACATATTTGGAATTTCATTTATATTTGTTGGGAGCCTGCCTTGTGCCAGGTCCTCTTCTGGGTAATGGGTACCCTAAGTCTGGAGTATATGGTCTGATGGTAAGAGATAAATGATAAACAAGAGTTTCAGATGGAAATTAGCCCAGTGGAAAAAAATGAAACAGAGTGAGAGGAACAGCATGTGCTAGGGGAGAGGCCTCACTCGTAAGATGGCATTTCACATTCTCTGGCAGTGTGAATGGTGGTGGTAAGAATGTTCCTATAATTTCACGGTATTGTAGAGAATGTTGTATTGTGTGGCCCACATCAGGACCAAGGTATTCATTTCCCTGGCTTCTGGAAGCTGCTGGTGGCCCCCACCTGAACCTCTCCCCTGGAACTGCCCCTCAACAAAGGAGCTACCTGGATCACATTTTGCCCCTACTGTCTAGGGGCAGTTCACATCCAATGCAGAGTTACAAAGACCTGACCCCTTGTCTCAGTGGGGGCTAACTCAATGGGCATCCTGGCAGACAATGAGGGCCCTACTGCTGGCGATAGGTAGAGCCCTGATAGCCCTGGCAGTACAACTGTTAACACTTTAATTAGTGGTGAATGAGAGACTAGTGGAAAGGAATGCACTAGCTATGCTGTATCTCAGCCATTTAAGAGATTTAAAGGAAAGAGTAATTATAAAGACAATGGAATCAGATGGTTGAGTGTAATTAACACATTGGAAAGACATGAAAGGCTGGGGTGATTAATCACCAATTTATGACAAAATGTGAAAGTCAGCAGTCCTCTTTGGCAGCATACAGACAGACTCCCATGTAATGCAAGCAGAGGGCAGAAAAAAAAAAAAATCTGAGTCTCAATCCCAGAACTTAATTATAACGATAGCAGAACTCTCTTTAGAGAAGATTGAATTCTCAACTACAGTGAACCAGCTAAACCACCTTCGAGTTTATTGACTCTGATCATCAGCAGGAGGTAGAGCTGCTATTATATGATAGGGTCATGGAGGGATCAGTTTGACACCCAGGGGGATCACAGGGGCATCATTTGATATTCCTGTAACCAATTTTGAGAGTAAATGGACAGGAAGAACATGATGGCAGAGTCTCAGACTTCATAGGTGAGAATCTAGATTATCCTCTATCTTCTCATGTAAACCACCTAGATTAGCAGAGGCTGTAGAAAATAAGAGGGACAGACGGGTAAGGAGAGGGAAGTGATGCAACTCTGTTGCCTCCAGGAGGCCAACTGCAGTGGCAGGGACTAGTTCATCCTACTAATTTTCCCCTTGTAAGTTTCCCTGGGAAAAGAAAACAGACTCCAAGAGGAGCTATTCAGTTGGGTTGAACTTGTTATTCAAAGCACATAGAGTTGAATGGTATAGTTGTAGCGCTATACCCCCAGATCACACACTCATTAACCCAGCTCTCAGGTGTCTGATGAGCTTCCAAACTGGTGAATTTTTGGAGGGGGAAGGGACCATGGGCTGAATGTAAGAAGGAAGACACCTAGTGAGTCAAATTGCCACCATCCGTTGGATCATAGAGAGAACAAAGGGATTCCAGAGAAACACCTACTTCTGCTTCATTGACTACACTAAAACCTTTGACTGTGTGGATCACAACAAACTGTGGAAAATTCTTAAAGAGATGGGAATACCAGACTACCTTACCTGTCGCCTGAGAAACCTGCATGCAGGCCAAGAAGTGACAGAACCAGACATGGAACAATGGACTGGTTCAGAATTGGGAAAGGAGTATGTCAAGGCTGTATATTATCACCCTGCTTATTTAACTTACATGCAGAGTACATCATGCAAAATGCTGGGCTGGATAAATCACAAGCTGGAATCAAGATTGCCAGGAGAAATAGCAACAACTTCAGATATGCAGATGATACCACTCTAATGGCAGAAAGTGAAGAAAAATTAAAGAACCTCTTGATGAGGGTAAAAGAGCAGAGTGAAAAAGCTGGCTTAAAACTCAACATTCAAAAAACTTAAGACCATGACATCTGGTCCCACCACTTCATGGCAAATAGATGGAAAATAGGGGAATAGGGGAAATGGCAAATAGGGGGAAAAGTGGAAACAGTGACAGATTTTCTTTTCCTGGGCTCCAAAATCAATGCGGATGGTGACTACAAACCATGAAATTAAAAGACACTTGCTCTTTGGAGGAAAAGTTATGACAAACAAAGCATTTTAAAAATCAGACATCACTCTGCCAACAATGGTTTTTCCAGTAGTCATGTACAGATGTGAGAGTTGAACCATAAAGAATACTGAGCACTGAAGAACTGATGCTTTGAAACTGTGGTGCTGGAGAAGACTCTTGAGAGTCCCTTGGATATCAAGGAGATCAAACCAGCATTCTAAAGGAAATCAACCATGAACATCATAGGAAGGACTGATGCTGAAACTGAAGCTCCGTACTTTAGCCACTTGATGCAAAGAACCAACTCTGGTAAAAACCCTGATGCTGGGAAAGATTGAAGTCAGGAGGAGAAGGGTGTGACAGAGGATGAGATGGTTGGATGGAATAACCGACTCGATGACATGAGTTTGAGCAAACTCCGGGAGATTGTGAAGGATAGGGAAGCCTGGTGTGCTGCAGTCCGTGGAGTCTCAGAGTTGGACAGGACTTAGTGACTAAACCACAGCAATCAATCTCCAGTCCTGTTCCAGTGATGCAAGAATGTAGTGGAGGAAACAGCCACTGCTTGAAAGACTCACTGAATGTTGGGTTAATCAATTCCCTCTGTTTAACAACAACAGCAAAAACCCAAGATATGGGATGGGGTGGGTATAAGAGTTTGAATTATCAAAAGTCCCAGAGTAGATTTGCAGTAGATATGGGATTTGAACTCAAAGATTTTATTTTCTGTATTGAGGTATGATTGCTAAACAATATTATATACATTACAGGTGTACAATATTGTGAGTCACAATTTTTAAAGTTTAAACTTCATTTGTAGTTCTTATAAAGTGTTGGCTGTATTCCCTGTGTTGTACAATATATCCCTGTAATTTATTTTATACATAATAGTTTGTACCTCTTAAACTCCTACGTCTAATATAGCCTCTCCTCCTCACTCTCCCCATTAGTAAGCACTAGTTTTTTTCCTCTATGAGTCTGTTTCTTTATTGTTATGATCACTACTTTGTTGTATGTTTTAGATTCCACATATAAGTGATATCATACAGTCTTTGTCTGTCTCTGACTTACCTCACTTAGCATAATACTGTTCAAAGCTTCCCTGGTGTCTCAATGGTAAAGAATCTGCCTGCCAGTGCAGGAAACACTGGTTCAATCCCTGGTCTTGGAATATCCCACATGCCACAGAGCAGCAAAACCTGTGCACTACAACTTCTGAGGCTGTGCTCCAGAGTCCAGGAACAACAGCCGCCGAACCCATACACCACAGGTTCTAAAGCGCCACGCCCTAGAGCCCATGCTCTGCACCAAGAGAAGCCAGCCCAGTGACAAGCCGGCACAACACAGCAAGAGAGTAGTCCCCACTCTCCACAACTAGAGAAAGCCCACGCAACAACACACGCCCAGCACGGCCAAAAATAGATAAGTAAATAAAACTATTAAAAGATACCATCCAGGTTCTTCCATGTTGTTGCAAATGACAAAAATTCATTCATTTTTGTGGCTGAAATAGTATTCCATTGTATATGTGTGTGTGTGTGTGTGTGTATGTGCATATTATGAATATATATATGTTGTTTCCATATCTTGACAATTATAAATAATGCTGCCATGAACATTGGGGTACATGTATCTTTTTCAATTAGTGTTTTTGTTATTTTTGGATATAAACTCAGGGGTGGAATTGCTGGGTCATATATATTGCTGGGTAGTTATATTTTGAGTTTTTTGAGAAGCCTTCACATTGGGTTCCACAGTGACTGTACCAACTTAACATTCCCACCAACAGTATACAAGGGTTCCCTTTCCTTAAAAACTTTTGTTATTTGTGTTTTTTTGATGATAGCCATTCTGACAGGTGTGAGGTGATATCTCACCATGGTTTTGATTTGCATTTCCCTGGTTATTAGTGATGTTGAACATCTTTTCATGTGCTCATTGGCTATCTGCATATCCTCTTTGGAAAAATGTCTCTTTGGGTCTTCTGCACATTTTTAAATCAGATTTTTTTTATATTGAGTTGTATTAGCTGTTTATATATTTTGGATATTAACCCCTTATTGGTCATATCATTTGCAACTACTTTTCCTTTGATATACTGAGTTTGATTAGGTCCCATTTTGTTTATTTTGCTTTTATTTCCTTTGCTTTAAAAGACAGATCCAGAAAAACGCTGCTATGATTTCTATCAGAGACTGTTCTGCCTGTGTTTCCCTTTAGGAGTTTTTGTAGTTTTCAGTCTTATATTTAGGTTTTTAATCCATCTTGTGTTTATTTTTACATATGGTGTTAGAGAATGTTCTGATTTCATTCTTTTACATGTAGCTGTCCAGTTTTATCAGCACCACTTGAAGAGATGACTGTTTTTTCATTGGATATCCTTGCCTCCTTTGTCATAGATTAATTGACCATAAATAAGTGTGCGAAATTATTTCTGGGCTCTCTCTTCTGTTCTGTTGATCTTTGTGTCTGGTTTTGTGCCAGTACCATACTATTATGACTGTAGCTTTGTAGTGTAGTCTGAAGTCAGGAAGCATGATTCCTCCAGTTCTGTTCTTGTTTCTCAAGGTTGTTTTGTCTATTCAGAGTTTTTTGTTTCCATACAAATTTTAAAATTATTTGTTCTAGTTCTGTTAAAAATATTCTTGGTACATGTTCCTTTTGCAATTTAGATTCCTTTTTATTTCTTTTTCTTGTCTGATTGTGGCTAGAACTTCCAATATTATATTTAATAAAAGTGGTGAGAGTCTGCATCCTTGTCTTGTTCCTGATTTTAGAGGAAATGCTTTCAGCTTTTCATCATTGAGTATGATGTTAGCCATGAGTTTTTCATATACAGTCTTTATTATGTGGAGGTATGTTCCCTCTATGCCTGATTTCTGGAGAATTTTTATTGTAAATAGATGCTGAATTTGTCAAAAGTTTTTTTTTTTCTGTATCTATTGAGATGATCATATGGTTTTTACTTTTCAATTTATAAATCTGCTTTAGCACATTGAATAATTTGTGGATATTGAAATACCCTTGCCTCCCTGGGATTAATCCCACCTGATCATGGTGTGTGATCATTTTAACATATTGTTGGATTTGATTTGCTAATGTTTTGTTGAGGATTTTTTCATCTTTGTTCATCAGTGATATTAACCTATAAGTTTGTTTTTGTGTGTGATATCTTTGGTTTGCTTATCAGGCCAATGCTAACATCATAGAATGAGTTTGAAAGTGTTCCTTCCATTGCAATTTTTGGAAACAGTTTGAGAAGGATAAGTGTTAGCTGTTCTCTAAATTTTGGTAGAATTCATCTGTGAAACCTTCTGGTTCTGGACTTTTATTTATCAGGAATTTTTTAATTAGACTCACTTTCATACTGGTAATCGGTCTGTTCATATTTTAGATTGTACAATTCTAAGAATTTGTCCATGTCTTCTAAGTTGTCCGTTTTATTGGCCTAGAGTTGTTCATAGTAGTTGCTTATGTTCTTTTATATTTCTTTGATGTGAATTGTAGCTTGCCTTTTTTCATTTCTGATTTTATTGATTTAGGTCCTCTCCCTTTTTTTCTTGAGTCTGGCTACAGTTTTCTCACTTTTGTTTATCTTTTCAAATAACCCACTTTTAGTTTCATTGATGTTTTCTATTTTTTAATTCTCTATTTCACTTATTTCTGCTCTCATCTTTATGATTTCTTTTCTCCTACTAATTTGGGGTTTTGTTTTTTCTTCTTTCTCTAGGTCCTTTAGTTGTAAGGTTAGGTTGTTAACTGAGGTTTTTGTTTTCTGAGGTAAGCTTGTATCTCTATAAACTTCCCTCTTAGAACTGCTTTTGATACATTCCACAGATTTCTGATTATTGTGTTTTCATTTTCCTTTGTCTTCTGCTGCTGCTGCTGCTGCTGCTGCTAAGTCGCTACAGTCGTGTCCGACTCTGTGCGACCCCAGAGGCAGCAGCCCACCAGGCTCCCCCGTCCCTGGGATTCTCCAGGCAAGAACACTGGAGTGGGTTGCCATTTCCTTCTCCAATGCGTGAAAGTGAAAAGTGAAAGTGAAGTTGCTCAGTCGTGTCTGACTCCTAGCGACCCCATGGACTGCAGCCTACCAGGCTCCTCCATCCATGGGATTTTCCAGGCAAGAGTGCTGGAGTGGGGTGCCATTGCCTTCTCCGTCCTTTGTCTTCAGGTAGTTTTTATTCCCTCTTTAATTTCTTCAGTAATCCATTGATTCTGGGTGAACTCTGGGAGTTGATGATGGACAGGGAGGCCTGGCGTGCTGCGATTCATGGGGTCACAAAGAGTTTGACACGACTGAGAGACTGAACTGAACTGAACTGAATCCATTGATTATTCAGTAGCATATTGTTACGCCTCCACAAGTTTGTATTTTTTGCATTTTGTTCTTGTAACTGATTCTGGTCTCAGAGCCTTGTTGTCAGAGAGGTGTTTGATTTTATTTCAGTTTTCTTATTTTACCAAGACTTGTTCTGTGGCTTTGTTTGTGATCTATTCTGGAGAATGTTCTGTATGCACTTGAAAATAATGTGTATTCTGTATGTTTGGGTGAAATATTCTGTATGTATTAATTAATCTATCTGATCTAAGGTGTCATTTAAGATCAGTGTTTTCTTATTGACTTTCTATCTGTATGATCTGTCCATTGATGTAAGTAGCATGTTAAAGTCCCCTGCTATTATTGTGTTATGTCAGTTTCTCCCTCTATGTCTGTTAATATTTGCCTAATATATTGAGGTGTTCCTATGTTGGGTGCATATATATTTCCAATTATATATCTTCTTATATGGATTCCTTGAACATTATGTAGTGTCCTTCTTTGTCTTTTGTAACAGTCACTATTTTAAAGTCTATTTAGTCTAATATGACTATTGCAACTCCAACTTTGTTTTGGTATCCATTTGCATAGAATACCTTTGTCCGTCTCCTCACTTTCAGTCTCTGTGTGTCTTTAGCTCTAAAGTGACTCTGCTGTAGGCAGCATATACACAGGTCTTGTTTCTGTATCCATTCAGCCACTCTGTGTCTTTTGATTGGAGCATTTACACTTACATTTACACTTGAAGTAATTATATATGTATGTTCTTATTGCCATTTTATTGAAGTTGTTTCTGTAGAATGTTTCACCCCCCTACCCCTCGCTTATTTTGTTCTCTTCTCTTGTGATTTAATGACTATCTTTAGTGTTGTATCTGGATTCATTTTTCTTTTCTGTGCAAATATCTTTTATAGATTTTTGCTTTGAGGTTAGCATGAGGTTTTTATATAGCAATCTATATATGTGTGTGTGTGATTGTTTTCAGTTGCTTATCTCTTAATTTCAAGTGCATTTTTAAAACATTGCATTTGTACTCCCTTCCCCTCATGATTACTTCTTTTGATATCGTATTTTACATGTAATTGTTTTGTGTATTCCTTAACTGATTATTGTAGATATAGATTATTTTTACTGCTTTTGTCTTTTAACCTTCTTATACTTGCTTTGTGTGTAGACAATTTCCTTTCTTTACTGTATCATTGCCTTTACTGATGAATTACAAAGTTCATATTGTAATTTTCACACTTCTAGTTGTGGCTTTTTTTTTTCACTTAAAAAGGTTCCTTTAATTTTTCTTGTAAAGTTGGTTTGGTGGTGCAGAACTCTTTTAGCTTTTGCTTGTCTGTAAAGCCTTTGGTCTCTCCCTCCATCAAATCTGAATAAGAATCTTGCTGTGTTGAGTAGTCTTGGTTGTAGGTTTTTCCCTTTATTCACTATAAATATATTGTGCCACTCCCTTCCATCCTGCAATTTCTGCTGAAAAGTCGGCTGATAGGCTTACAAGAGTTTTCATTTCATTTCATTCATTTTTTTTTTCTATAGAGCAACAGTGATTTCCACTACTCTGTCTTCCAGCTCACTGATCCATTCCTCTATATCATTTAGTCTACTGTTGATTTCTTCCGGCATTTTTCCTTTAAGTTATTGTATTCGTCATCTCTGTTTCAGTTCAGTTCATTTCAGTACAGTCGCTCAGTCATGTCCAACTCTTTGTGACCCCATGAACTGCAGCACGCCAGGCCTCCCTGTCCATCACCAATTCCCGGAGTCCACCTAAACCCATGTCCATTGAGTCCGTGATGCCATCCAACCATCTCATCCTCTGTTGTCCCCTTCTCCTCCTTCCCTCAATCTTTCCCAGCATCAGGGTCTTTTCAAACGAGTCAGCTCTTCACATCAGGTGGCCAAAGTATGGAGTTTCAGATTTAACATCAGCCCTTCCAAAGAACACCCAGGACTGATCTCCTTCAGAATGGACTGGTTGGATCTCCTTGCAGTCCAAGGGACTCTCAAGAGTATTCTCCAGCACCACAGTTCAAAAGCATCAATTCTTTGGTGCTCAGCTTTCTTCATAGTCCAACTCTCACATCCATACATGACTACTAGAAAAACCATAGCCTTGAATAGACAGACCTTTGTTGGCAAAGTGATGTCTCTACTTTTGAATGTGCCATCTAGGTTGGTCATAACTTTCCTTCCAAGGAGTAAGTGTCTTTTAATTTCATGGCTGCAGTCACCATCTGCAGTGATTTTGGAGCCCAGGAAAATAAAGTCAGCCACTCTTTCCAATGTTTCTCCATCTATTTCCCATGAAGTGATGGGACCGGATGCCATGATGTTCGTTTTCTGAATGTTGAGCTTTAAGCCAACTTTTTCACTCTCCTCTTTCACTTTCAACAAGAGGCTCTTTAGTTCTTCTTCACTTTCTGCCAGAAGGGTGGTGTCATCTGCATATCTGAGGTTATTGATATTTCTCCCAGCAATCTTGATTCCAGCTTGTGCTTCTTCTAGCCCAGCGTTTCTCATGATGTACTCTGCATATAAGTTAAATAAGCAGGGTGACAATATACAGCCTTGACGTACTCCTTTTCCTATTTGGAGCCAATCTGTTGTTCCATGTCCAGTTCTAACTGTTGCTTCCTGACCTGCATACAGGTTTCTCAAGAGGCAGGTCAGGTGGTCTGGTATTTCCATCTCTTTCAGAATTTTCCACAGTTCATTGTGATCCACACAGTCAAAGGCTTTGGCATAGTCAATAAAGCAGAAATATATGTTTTCCTGGAACTCTCTTGCTTTCTCGATGATCCAGTGAATGTTGGCAATTTGATCTCTGGTTCCTCTGCCTTTTCTTAAAACCAGCTTGAACATCTGGAAGTTCACAGTTCATGTATTCCTGAAGCCTGGCTTGGAGAATTTTGAGCATTACTTTACTAGCGTGTGAGATGAGTGCAATTGTGCGATAGATTGAGCATTCTTTGGCATTGCCTTTCTTTGGGATTGGAATGAAAACTGACCTTTTCCAGTCCTGTGGCCACTGCTGAGTTTTCCAAATTTGCTGGCATATTGAGTGCAGCACTTTCACAGCATCATCTTTCAGGATGATTTGAAATAACTCAACTGGAATTCCATCACCTCCACTAGCTTTATTTGTAGTTATGCTTCCTAAGGCCCACTTGACATCACATTCCAGGATGTCTGGCTCTAGGTGAGTGATCACACCATCGTGATTATCTTGGTTGTGAAGATCTTTTTTGTACAGTTCTTCTGTGTATTCTTGCCATCTCTTCTTAATATCTTCTGCTTCTGTTAGGTCCCTACCATTTTTGTCCTTTATCGAGCCCATCTTTGCATGAAATGTTGCCTTGGTATCTCTAATTTTCTTGAAGAGATCTCTAGTCTTTCCCATTCTATTGTTTTCCTCTATTTCTTTGCATTGATCTCTGGTTGTTTTTTAATGTATTTTCTAATTCTTTGTTTAAAGCTTCTAAGTTTTCACTCTGTTCATCTATTTTTTTCCTGAGTTTCTGGTCATCTTTATGATCACCACCCTAAATTCTTTCTTGAGTAGTTTGCCTATGTCCAGTTCACTTACTTCTTCTCTGGGGTTTTGTCTTATTCCTTCATCTGGAAAATGTTCTTCTGTCACCTCATTTTGCCTAAGTTGCTGTGTATTTTTATGTACCTGGTCAATTCATTACATTTCCCAAAGTTGGAGAGTTGGCCTTCTATAGGAGACATCCTACACATCCTAGCAATGCACTCCCTTCTTATCACCCAAGCTATGTGCCCTAGAAATTTCCCCATTAGGGTTTCATGGGTCCTTCTCTTGTGTTGGGCTGACTATGCAGGTGGTCTGGTAGTCTTGAGTGGCCTCTGATCTGGTTGGTTACCAGGTGCCTTTGCAGATGTTGCCAGCTTCTGGTTGACACGTCCAGGTCATGAGGTGGCTGTCTACAGAACCCCAGGAGGCCCTGAGTCTAGTACTGGCTCACTGGTGAGTGAAGTCAGGGTCTAGAAGACTCCAGAGCTGTTGTCCACCCACTGGTGGTTTAATCTAGATCCTAGGGTTAGTGCCAGACAGACCTACTGGCAGGCAGAGCCAGGTCTTAGATTTGATTGTGAGGCCCTGGGATCCCTGGTATCAGATCTGGTTGGGGGGTGGGGGGAGCTGTCTCTTGACACAATTGGGTATGAGGCTTGGGGTGTCCCAGAGTTTGTGTTGACTTGCTAGTGTACAGTGCTGTGGCCCAGCTAGTTCCAAGGCAGGGTCTACCCTGCTGTCAGCTGGCTGGGTCTGCAAGCTGCTAGATTGTGTTTTTCTTGCATTTGGTGTCTGCTGTCTGGTGGGTGAGGCTGGTCCAGAGGCTCAGGCAGCCTTTCTGGAGGGCAGAGCCAGGGTTTAGGGGATTCTGGAGCTGGTGGCTGCCCAGTAGTGGTGGAACTCGGACCTGGACCCTCTGGTGGGCAGGGCCATGTCCAGAGGGGAATGCAGGCTCAGGAAGTCTTGAGGCAGCGTGTCTGCTGATGGGTGGGGCTATGTTCCTGCCTGGTTAGTTGATTGGCCTGAGGCATCGTAGCACTGGCACTTACAGGATATTAGGTAGAGCAAAGCCTTGGCACATAATGATCTAAGGGAGGAGTCTACATTGGTGCCTGCCAGCCCCATCATCCACGTGACAGAAAGAGCTCTGAGGAATGGCTGGTACCAGTGTCTGTGTCCCCAGGGTGAGCCATAGCTGACCCCTGCCTCTCCAGGAGACCAAGACCAGCAGGAAGGTCTGGCCCATCAGTTCAGTTCAGTTCAGTTGCTCAGTCGTGTCAGACTCTTTGTGATCCATGGACTGCAGCACACCAGGCTTCCCTGTCCATCAACAACTCTTGAAGCCTACTTCAACTCATGTCCATTGAGTCAGTGATGCTATCCAGCCATCTCATCTCCTGTCATCCCCTTCTCCTCCAGCCTTCAATCTTTCCCAGCATCAGGGTCTTTTCAAATGAGTCAGTTCTTCGCATCAGGTGGCCAAAGGATTGGAGTTTCAGCTTCAACATCAGTCCTTCCAATGAACACCCAGGACTGGTCTCCTTTAGAATGGACTGGTTGGATCTCCTTGCAGTCCAAGGGACTCTCAAGAGTCTTCTCCAGCACCACAGTTCAAAAGCATCCATTCTTTGGCACTTAGTTTCTTTATAGTCCAACTCTCACATCCATACATGACTACTGGAAAAACCATAGCTTTGACTAGATGGACCTTTGTTGGCAAAGTAATGTCTCTGCTATTTGGCCCAGGTTCCTATCAAATTACTGCTTTGGCCCTGGGTCCCAGAGTCTGTGAGATTTTGTATGTGTCTTTTAAGAGTGAGGTCTCTATTTCTCCCAGTCTTGTGGGTCTTCTGAAACTAAGACCCACAGGCCCTCAAAGCCAGATCCTCTAGGGACTCATCTTCCTAGTACAGGACCCCTGGAGCCTGATGTGGGGCTCATAGCTCTCTCTCCCATAGGAGAATCTCTGCAATATAATATTTCTGCAGTTTGTGACTTGCCCATCTTGGAGTATGGGACTTGACTGTATCATGAGTCTACCCGTCCTACCCATTTCTCTGTGGTTCTTTCTTTGTCTTTAGTTGTAGATCTTTTATGGAAAGTTCCAGTATTTTTCATCAAATAGTTCCACAAATGGTTATGATTTTGGTGTGTTTATAACAAGAGGTGAGCCCAGGGTCTTTCTATTCTTCCATTTTGGCCAACCTCCTTTGAGCTCAAAGATTTTAATTCAAAGCCTAAGATACTTCTGGCATCCACATGGGGTCTTTTTAGGCTTCTAGTCCTAAAATCTGATTTTGCAGTAGAGGACATTGAGGTTCTGGTAGACTAGATGATGTGTCCAAGACTTGCCACCAGGTCTTCTGACTCAAGCTTCATTCTGCAGCACCATTTTCAGTGCAACTCATTGTACCAGAACATGAGCTTGGTGGCTTTGAGGTGGGTTTTGAGGAATTGGGCTGTCAAAAACTGCCCAGTGTCACCCTACTAGTCACAAAGGTCTGTCTGATTTCCAAGCAGGGCTCCTTCAATTGTACATCCTTCTTTATAGGTTACTAAGAGTTATTGAGGACTTCAGCACAGTTCAGTCCATGGCAAGTGGCCAGCATAAGGTGGATGCTTAATAAATATTTGTCACTTGAATGAAGCATACAGCTGTGCTGGCCACTTGCTGTGGACTGACCTGTGCTGAAGTCCTCAATAACTCCTGATTAAAGGAGGCCAGTTGGATTTGGGGAAAACAGAATGGCCTTATGTCTGAGAACCTGGGCTTTGGCATTAGATACCTCTAGGTTCAAATCCAGGTTCAAGAACATTTGCTGGCTGGTTGACTTTTGCTAAATTATAACCTCTTTGAGTCTTAGTTTCTTCATTTGTAAAATGAAGGATACTAAAACCTACCACAGAGAACTGCTGAATTATTAAATGGCAACAGATACATCAAACTTACAGGGCTTGGTACATGGAAGCATTCAGTCAAGATGAGATATTATTAGCTACTCTTTCTTTGGCTTGAATCCCGACTTTCTCTTTGTACCTCAGGTTGTCTGCGAATTCTTTGCTTTTGCTCTTCTGCCAAATGTGCCCAGGTTTAATACTAGGTATTGACCCCTGGAATCCCACTTTCCTTCCCCTTTGCTCTCACTCTGAGTGCCCTCTGCTCTTACCCACTCATTGCTGGATCCAGGACTGGTTCCTGCCCTATTCATGGGGTCCATCACTTTTTTGGTAAGTACCCAGTTCAGAGAACTCATATTGATACATTCTGGCTATGCTAATTATTAGGATAAAAACAATTAATTTATTGTTGCTTTGCTAAGCCCTTGTATCTATTATCTCATTTAAAACTCATAGCAATACTGGAGGTAAATTGTGTTTTAATTTCTTTTACAGAGCTGGAGAATAAATCTCCCAGAGGTTAAGTAATGTGCCCAAGGCCCAGATTTTTAAATTAGTGGAATGAGGTGTCATCTTCGGCTGTCTGACTTCAGAGCCTGTTTTTTTAACCTCAGAAAATCACTCCTGCTGACATCTGTGGGCACTGCTTACCTGAGGACAGAGGCTGTGGCCAACCTGTGGGCCCCTGCCAGGCCTTCTGCCTCCCTTTAGAAAGCTGAGGCTGATTTGTCTGAATCAGGGAAATACATATTACCTGAAAGATACCAGTTTATTTTTGTTTCACTTCTGTTCCTCCATTACATTTTAACTCCAGGAAGACAAAGGCAATGACTTATTCTCTTCTGTGTCTCTACTTTCCAGAACCAGGGGCTGACACACAGTGGATGCCCAGCAGAGAGTTGTTGAATGATTGCTGAATGAATCCCATGAAGCTTACCACACCCCTCAGACCCCACCCTCTCAGTGTTGGCCCAGCTGCAAGTCCACATTCAGGCAGATAGCCAGGCCTGCTCCTCTGGCTGCTCGGCCTCTTGGAAGCTCTGTTTCTCCCTTTCTGTTGCTGGATGAAGTCTCTGCTTTCCCTCCCCACAACTTCGAGACCTCTGGAACTATGAATGGAAACCAAATCAGCCTCATAAATTGTATTCATCTGTGGGGACCCAGGTGATTCAGAGAGGGCCTGAACTGTGCATGTGGCACGTGGCCACTCCACCCAGCTGCCTTTACCTAAAATATTAACTGTTATTGATGGAGTCCCTCCTAGGATGCTGGACCTAAGGCCTTATTACATTATTTCATTCAGTCCTTTAAACAAATTTTAGGGAGTAAATGTGTATATCCTTTGGGGACAGGTGAAGAAATTGAAGCCCAGAAAGATGAATTCACTTGGCCAAAATCACTGTCAGTGGCACAATTGGGTGTTGAATCCAGATGTTTGATTCCAAAGGTAGTTCTCTTATCCACCAATCAGAAGTTGGATACATCATCAGTGGGTTTGCCCTGGAAAGGACTCCTGTATCCAGAAGACAGGGATGGAGACGGGGAGAGACATCCCACCCTGACATGGGCTCATGTTACTCTCTGGGATCAGACTGGAGAAAGCACCTGGCTCAGCCTGTGGCAGCTTTAGCTGCTCACCTCTCCCACTCCCCCGGGGGCCCCCTGGGGTAGGTCATATTTCTCTCTGACATTCTTGGAATATTTTATGATTCATCCTTGGAGCATGACCTTCTTAACTTTTTTCCCATGGAGGAATTTCTTCTTCCTTAGCTGCAGAGCTGCATGGAAATGCACAGAACTTACACGAACAAGAAAGAGGGACACCCTTTGGTGCTTCATCTCCTGTTCCCCCCATAAGCATGACTTATTGGAGTCTCATCATCCTTTATTAGCTTGTTTTAGAGACCATCAAACCTGGACAGGACCAGAAGGGACCTCATCTTCCAGACAAGGGACTTGGCCAAGGAGATGGACAGAGATAAGAGCTCAGGACTTATACTTGGAGTCCTAAGCTCTTTGCATTCCAAGTTCATAAATTTGTGATTCCTGACATAGTACAGTGTACTAACAAGTTCAAGATGAACCAAAATTTACAGGTTGGTCTATGGCATCCATGTTTTCAATTAATATGTTCCCTGTTCCTGCCCTGCAAATAGGTTAACCTTTACCATGTTTCTAGGTTCCATATATATGTATATGTTAATATATTGTCAACTAATACTTTCCTAAATCTCTTTCTAGGGCAGAACAACTGAACTGAGTGAGCTGTGGATGACCAATAAACGAGTGAAACTCCACAAGGAGAAAATTCTTGCAGAGCTAATATATGCTGCAAAAGAAACGTGTTAGTTGCTCAATTGTGTCCTACTCTTTGTGACTCCATAGACTGTAGCCAGCCATGCTCCTCTGTCCATGGAGTTCTCCAGGAAAGAATACTGGAGTGGATTTCCGTTTCCTTCTTCAGGGCTTTTTCTTGACCCAGGGGTTGAATCTGGATCTCCCTCATTGCAGGCAGATTCTTTGCTATCTGAGCCACCAGGGAAGCCCATATACTGCCAAAGTTAATTACAAATATTTTCTTCTATGGTGCTCCTGATAACCCTGTGAGAGATACATTGTTATCCCCATATAGATATAGATATATGTTCATATAGATATATGTTCTTAAAGATAAAGAACTAAGATTCATAGAAAGTAATTAATTTGCTTAAGATCTCCCAGCTTGTAACAGAGCCAGGATCCAAACTCAGATCAACTTCACTACAAAGCTTGAGGTCTTTTCACAACCCTATCATTTCCAGAAATTATTTGGGTTTTACAAAAGTTTGAATTTCTCCAGAAGTGCAAGGACTCTTTGATTAGCAGCCTGGGGAGGGATTTGCAATTTCTCAGGAGGAAGGAGGGGGGACAGTGATAGCAGAGGTTACACCCCACTCCATTCCCCATGCGCCACCCCTCTGACATCATGTGCATGCAACTCATTTCTGGAAGGCCCTGCCTAGCGAGGCTCCACCCAAGTGGCCCAGCACCATGGAAAGGAGCCCATCCTCTGGGCCAGGGGTGTCAGTACTTGCTCCCAAGGCACAAGAGGAAGCCAGAGGCTGCGTGAGTTTCAGGCCAGACATCAGAGCCTAGGACCCAGAGGTAAATGGTTGGAGGCATCCAAGAAATTCCAGTAGTTCCATCTCAGTGACTTAAGATCCTAGTTCTGTGGAATACTCCTCAAATGGCTCTCAATAGCAGTCAGAATAAAGTTTGAAGTCTTATATCCGGGCATACAAGACCCTTCATGACCTAATTCTTGCCCTTAACACCTATCTCCTTCTTGCTTATACCTTTTCTCTAACCGCACAAACCACCACCACTGTTCCATGCCCTGGTTCTTCTCCTACTCCCTACAACACTTGTTACTTCTTTGTTTGGATAACTCCAGCCTTTCTTTCAAAACTCAGCTTTCAGCCATAATACTTCTTCTGGGAATTCTTCTTGAAAGTCCAAGTCTGAGTGTGATGGCCCATCTTATCAATACAACTCTCCTCCATCACATTGCTTTGCTTCATGTCTGCCATCTCCCTTAGAATGTGAGGTACTCCAGAGCAGGGCTGTATCTTAATCTGTGTTGGTGTGCCCAGCACTTAAGAATGGTTGGTCCTCATTTGAACAAAATATCAGAAAGAGCTTTTGGTTATTTCTCATCATCAAAATGAAAATGCTTTTTACTTCTGAGCACATGTAAAGATGATCTGGAATGTTTATTTTCTCACTTTGCCATCTCCCATGCCAGAGTCCAACTGACATACACATTTGGGATCCAGGGACTTTGTTCCTCCCTTTTCGATTCCCTTCTTTTTCTACGCTTGCTTCCTGCCTATATGTCCTCCTCCCCTGCCCAGAATCTCAGGTTCAATCCAAAGGGCAGCAGTAAATCTATAAAGCTTTAGGATCTTTCAGTTCTTCTGAGTGGAATAGCGGCATTCAAAGCCAAACCAGCATTTTGACTTTCTTAGTAAACCTTCAATGTATTTTTGTGCAGACACAACCTTTTTATCTTTATCCTGTCTTACTAACAATCACTTCTCGCAAAATATTTGTGGCAGGAGAAAGAAGGAAGTGAGGCGGAAATCAAATGCTAAGTTTTATGGAAAGATTTCATATAGAAAAAGATGGGTGGAGGATTGGATGGATGAACAGATGAAGGGCAGGATGTGTAGATGAGTAAATAAATGAAGTGCCCTTGTTTGGCCTTGGCCCCTGATTCTGCAATCCTGACCTTTCTTGTGCTTGCTCCCCTGTATAGTCGCTGTCTTGAATCCCAGGGCCCTGAGCAGAAATACTGATTGGGATTCAATTATTGCAGAATCCTACCTGAAACTGATCACTGTAACAGTCTTCCTAGTACCTCCTAAGCTTCTAACTTCCTAGTATCTCCATATCCATAGATCCATGTACTTGTCAGTGTAACCCCCTTCTGAAGTCACGGAGTAGACAGACCCATTAACAGTTATTTATGAAGAATCTACTAAGTTCCAAGCCCTGTTATTGGCTTTTTAAGTAGAGACTATAACCTGCTGCTGTACCACACTCTCTCATGGTCTAATTGTTCCACACACCAGCTTGAACCCCCTCCGAGAATTTGTAGGTACACCTGTGTACCCCCAAACTTGTTTGTTCTTTAGTCACTAAATCATGCCCGACTCTTGGAAACCCCATGAACTATAGCTCCTCTGCCCGTGGAGTTTTCCAGGTAAGAATACTGGAGTGAGTGTGCCGTGCCCTTCTCCAGGGGATCTTCCTGACCCAGGGATCGAACCCGCATCTCTAACATCTCCTGTATTGGCAGGCAGATTCTTTACCACTAGTGCCACATGTCCTTACACATATAAAGCCAGGATAGTAGGTTAGATGGAGCACCTGTTAGGATATCTGCCATTGGAAGTCTTCTCTGATAGGCCCTCATTCAACTCCTGGGTTACCTGTCCCTGCCGTGTGCCTCTAAAGTATCCTAAACTTCCCTACATCCCTGGTACTGGTCCTCCAGAATTGACATGTTTGTCTACCCTGTGATAAACCATAATGGAAAGGAATATAAAAAAGATTGTATACATGTGTAACCAAGTCTCTTTCCTATACAGTAGAAATTAACACAACATTGTAAATTAAATTTAAAAAAGAAATGGCCTTCCATACTGCAGTGAGTTCCCTAAGGGCAGAGACTCATGGTTTTCCTCACTCTTGGGCTTCCAGACTTTCAGGGAAAGCCTGGTACAGTTCCTGAACTACTGCTTTGAGGCATGCACGAAGGAACACACCCAACCTCTGTTTTATAAAACTCGGTCTCTGAAAGTTCCTGTTTCTTGCTCAGCCTGTCCCTTGGCGTCACCTGTCTGGTGAGGTCACACACTCAGGACAAGTAAGTCCAGTCACTGCGAAGGGGTAGGAGCCTGGACGACCGGGTCAAACCAAATGGTGGCGCACCCCCCACCCCGGAAGGTGTGTGTTGGGGGGACGGCGCTGGAATGCACGTGATGTAACCACATTGCTAGGCCTGGTATTAAACCCCTCTAATTTGGTTTTGAAAACATGTGGTTTTGTCCTTGTTCAAATATTGATTTTAAGTAACTTGAGCCTGGCAGAACAGGCCTTTGCCAAAGCCAATGGGGCTGTTTGTTGCCTTAATGACATTTCTGTGTGTTTGCATAACACGGGCCGGCGGTCGAGTTGTCGCTCCCCGGGAAGATTTACGGGACTTTACACTTTGGAAGATATTGAGACAAACTGTTGATGAAGGCCCAGGGCATAAATCAGACCCTCTTGGGCCAACAAAGGACACTTTGGAAACTTTGCCAACCACCCCTCTCGTGTGAGTGAGGGGTTTGGATTAGGTCAGCTGGTTCCAGAGTGTGCTGCCCACAATCCTTGGATTTCAAGGAGCAGTTGGAGGGAGGCAGAGAAGAGGAGCACTTTTGGGTGTGATGAGGAGCAGGCAGGGTTCCATGACCTTTCAGAACTTTATCAGTTTTGTAATTATGGTTCTTACTAGATCTCTGCGAGTAACAATAAAAAAAAAAAAAAATTTGAAAAACATGTAAGTAGTAGACTCTAAAACGCCTTCCAGACTCTAAACTCTCATACTAAATTGCCCTGGGTCCTAACAGGAAACAGATGGCTTATTCAAATGGAGTGATTGAGGACAGTTTAATGAAGGGACTACTAAAAAGGTATGAATGGAATTAAGGGAAACAAACAAGAGTAACCAGGCCCTTAGAGCAGGAGCTATGCGGTGGCTTCAGCAGAAGGCTACCTAATGGGAAGCGAGGCCTTTGGTAAAGGGGCACAACCACTGCCAACCTGTGGTCTCAGAGGAGGGAGCATGGAATAAATACTCTGCTCTCAAATCTCCTGAGGTTGCCTCCCATTGGTTGAACCCAATGGAAACTAGAGGGTTCATGGGGTCCATGGAGGCCATACTCCTGGGGTCCTGAGACACTGAAGTGGAAGGGGGATTTGCAAGGGTGAATGGAAACCACCCAGTTTATATCAGGAGTCTTGCAGACCAGTGCAAGATGGCAGGAGGTGGAAGGCCCTGTGTCTCCTCCACCCTCTGTCCATGGCCAGCCTTCAGCCAGGCATCTCACATCTTCAGCTACCTTGTTTCTGTTTTTGATCAAATAGAGTTTGGTGATTTCTCCACATCTTTTCCTGTGCTGCTGCTGCTGCTTCTGCTATATCGCTTCAGTCGTGTCCAACTCTGTGCGACCCCATAGACGGCAGCCCACCAGGCTCCCCCGTCCCTGTGATTCTCCAGGCAAGAACACTGGAGTGGGTTTCCTGTGCTAGAAAACATCATATCTACCTGAACGGAAATGCTGGTTAGCAGAGTTTGAAGAGAAAGAGTGAAGGATATTGACTAAGATCCTGGACCAGAAGGTCATAGACAACTGGGTTTCAACATTGGCTCCTGTCTCTTAATAGCTGGGTGACTTTGGGTACGTTATAGCATGTCTTAGAGCCTCAGCTTCTCCCCTGTGAAATGGAGACAATTATACTACCTTACAGCACTGGAGCAGTGACAAAATGAGTTTAAACATGTAATGAGTGTGCTTAGAGTTAAGCCCCTGGTTAGGAATCAACTGGCAGCAGTTATTCAAGAGTTCACTCACATATACAACAGTATTAACGTTCTCATTTCCTATTAATCTTTGCCTTCTTCTCGCTCTCTGTCCCCATCTTTATGAATCAAGAATCCAGCAGTTTGGGGTTAGCACCAAAAGACATTAAATGAGATAGCCTTTAACCTTTGAGCTGAGCAAGTTAACTCTTCAAATTCTGCCCTTGGGGAGGAACATCCTCTCATCTATCAGAGACTAAGCTTCTTCAGTTCTGCCATTCTTGTCACCACAACAAACTGGCATCTTCGGGGCACAGCAAAGTGCGAGCATGGCAGTTTCCTGCTTTCTCTCTCTTTCGGTGTGAGAGGTTCAGCCAGGGCAGGTTGGCCCCCCTGCACCTCTGGGCACATAAAATCCTAGCTCCTATCAAAGCCAAATGGACAGAACCACGGGCACTGGTGACCTAAGGCTTCCTCCTCCTCGTTCTAACAAATGCCACTCCCCTGGGGCCTGCGGAGACAAATAAACAGTTCACATCTCAGCAGCTGGCCCTGGCTGTAAGTCTGCACGATTTACCTTGGCTCTCACTGGCATTGTGAATGAGGTCATAGAGGGAGGGGACAATGGAGAAGACCTCTAGGAGGGCAGCAGTAAAACACGCCATCAGAAGGCGGGAGAGGACACTTGAGTCATGGGGTCCTTGGCAGCTGTCTTTGAGAGGTAAATAACTTCAAAAAGTCCTTGACTGGAAGATAAAATGTGTGCTTTTATGCTTACTAAAGGCCATCTCTAGACTTTTCTCTCATTTATTTTTATGAAACCAATTTCCTTAAGGCCCAAGAGTATGGTATGGTAAAACGAACGAGACCTGGAGTGGTGAGAAGAGAGAGAGATTTCCAGCACCATACAGGGGTTAGTGGTGGACGAGGAAATCTAGTCCATGCTTACCTCTCTGGGACTCTCCTCCTCACTCCCCATGTGCCAGTTGTACTGGAATTTTCCCATCAGTTTTCCTGAGATGCGTACCCTCTGAGTCCTTCTGGAAATCTCTCCTCATCACTCTTCCTTTGGCTGATTCCTGTATATTCTTCAAATTTTTGTATATCTATGTCATTCTTCGGGGTCCTTTCCTATTTCACTTCTTCTTTTTTCCTTTTATCCTTCATGATATCTGAAATGCAGGTGTGATTACTGAGATTTGAGCAGCCATTTTGGACCATGAGGTAAAGGTTAAAGCTGTACATGGCAGAACTGCAAGATAGAAAGAGTGTGAATCCCTGAAGTTGTCATAAAGATGCATACCAGTTTTAAATTTCCACCTCTGGATTTATTTTTTTCCAATTGAGGTAAAATTTGTGTAACATAATTGGCCATTAACCATTTTAAAGTGTACAATTCAGCGGCATTTAGTATATTTACCAGGTTATGAAATAATCATCTCTGTTTAGTTCCAAGATCTATTAATCACCCCCAGAAAGAAGCATCATACGCATTATGCAGTCACTATCCATTCCCTCCTTTCCTCAGTCATTAGAAACTATGAGTCTGCTCTCAGTTTCTATGGATTTGCCTATTATGGACATCTCATATACATGGAATCGTAGTATCTGTGACCATTTGTGTCTGGCTTCTTTCATTTAGGATAATGTTTTTGAGATTTGTGCACATCAGATGGATTATGTATCAGTACTCTGTTCCTTTCTTTGAATGAATAATAGTTCCTTTGTGTTTATACCACATTCTGCTTATCTGTTCACCTGTTGATGGACATTTGGGTTATTTCCACTTTTTGACTATAGTGAATAGTGTTCTATGAATGTTTGTGTACAAGCATCTCTAGATTTCTTTTACACAAGCCAGGAGTATGGTTCTGTCTACTTAACCCATTTTTGTTTGGAGTTTTGTCATTCTTAACTGGTCATAATTTTAGCTTTTATAATGTGTAACGTGCTCAACTGCTCAGTCGTGTCCGACTCTTTGTGATCCCATGGACTGTCGCCTGCTAGGCTCCTCTGTCCATGGAATTTTCCAGGCAATAATACTGGAGTGGGTTGCCACTTCCTTCTCCAAGGGATCTTTCCAGCTCAGGGATCTAACCCACATTTCTTACATCTCCTGTATTGGCAGACAAAATCTTTTACCACTAGTACCACCTGGAACGCTTATATATGGAATCTAGCAATTACAATTTTTAAAAATCTTATTTCTTACTTATTTATCCTGTCTAGAAGTAGAGAATATTAAGAAGCAGAAAGATCTGTGTTATCATTTTCTCTCCACCAACATTTCCTGTGTTTCTTTGGACCTCAGCAGCTTTATCTATAAAATGGGGATAAACAGGCCCTTGAAAGCAGAGGTCTAAGCCAGATAATCTCTCATGGTCTCTTGTGTTTAATTCTTCAAAGTGTGTTTTGAAAGGGCTAGAGGTTACAGGAAACTGCATGAAACCCATTAAAATGTCATGTCGTTTTCTTTGGAACACTTTCCCAATTTCATCCCCTTCTATTGTCCGTGAGCTGGATTTTTCGCTTTCATCTCCCTGCCCTGTCACACTTCTAAAGCTGCATTTTTCACAATCTAGCTTAAATTTGTTGTATACATATCTGTTTTCTGGGTAGAGCCTATAGTCTTGAAAAATAAGTTGTTTAAATGGAGTCTGCTTTTCCAAACAGAGGAACACGTAAAACCTAAGCACACGAACAACATATATTCTGGGTGTTTCCCAACTCCTTGTCATTCCCGTGGCCTTCTGATCTCCTGGGCCTTGGTATCTGTGTTCTGGTATCTCTTCCAGTGCCCCTTGATAAAGACATTGTTTTTTCGATGCCAGTCTTGTCCCTCCTCAATTCCATCTGATCATTTGAGCCACAGATACAGCTTAGAGCCATGCCATACTCTAGGGTGTTGCCTTGGACCGTGAAACTCAGTGGCTGAAAGAAAGACCTCAGTTGATCAAAGTTTTTGTTTTGTTTTTCTTTGTTTGTTACCAAGGAACAAAACCTAGAGGCAAAGCGTAATCCTGGTCCTTGTGGTAACCTAAGTTGAAGATGGTGAATAAAACTATTAGGCAGAATTCTTTAGTATAAGTCTAAAGATATGCTTCTAATTCCTGTTTCTCTCTAAATTACCTCTCCCTTCTGCCCCCTAAATGAGTCAATTCCTGGCATATACCAAGGGTATGTTAAATGAATTAAACTTGGAAACTTTAAAAAGTTAATAATAGCTAATGTGCATATTATACAAGTACTTATCACATGCTAGGCATAATGAAAATTCCTTTATATGGACCTTCTCAGTTATTACCTGCAAAACTCTATGTGGTAGATACTTTAATTATTTTTATTTTATATCTGAAAACATGGAAGGTTTTTTGACAAGCTAAGTAACTTGCCCCAAATCTCATATCTAATAAGTAAGGGGACCTTGTTTTCACTCAGGTCATCTGATACTAGTCTCCACACACAACTAGTCTTCTATGCCCAAATGAAATTCAAATTTATATAAGTGTTTCCATGCATCCCTTTTTCCATTCATCAAGCTTGTACTGAGTGTCTCTGCTTAACTACTTGCTTAGGATAAAGAGGTAACTAAGCAGGACATCTATGCAAAACATGGAAATATGAAGACATTCAACATTATTTCTGGTAAACTCTAATAGTCCCTAATCCGCAGCTTCAGTCACAAGGTATTTTTAATGTTGAAATCCTTCTGAAGCCCTCCATATCTGCTTTTTAAAGAGTTTTAAAATCAACATTTATTTCTTAAAAGTTAGCATGTGCATTGTACGAAAGCAAAACGCATAAGCAAAAGACAAAGTCACCCATAATCACAAGAAGTTTACAATTTAATGTGTCCTTCTAGGTCTAATTTTTGTATTTAGACAACTATTCATCATTTTTATTTAATTAAGTTAATAATAAAGTGGGATTCCCTGGTGGCTCAGCAGTAAAGAATCCACCTGCCAAGCAGGAGATGTGGGTTGGATCCTTGGGTCAGGAAGATCCCTAGAGAAGTAAATGGCAACCCACTCTAGTATTCTTGCCTGGGATATCCCATGAACAGAGGAGCCTGGCGGGCTCATGGGGTCGCAAAGAGTCAGACATGACTTAGCGACTAAACAAGAACACAGTAAGCATGCTAGGCAAACTACTACTTAAATATCTCTTAAGTATAGCTGAATAATAGAACTCAAAGATATCAGGCCCTAATCCCTAAGACCTATAAATGTTATTTTATGTAGCAAAGACATTGTAGATGTGATTAAATTAAAAAATTTGAGATGCGACTATTTTGGGTTATTCATGTGGGCCCTAAATGCAATCACAAGTGTTCTTGTAAGAGGGAGGCAGAGGGGGATTCGAATACACACAGAAGTTGTTGTCATTTCTTTTCAGTCTCTACATCATGTCTGACTCTTTGTGATCCCATGGACTACAACACACTAGGCTCCTCTGTCTTCCACTATCTCATGGAGTTTGCTCAAATTCCTGTCCATTCAATTGGTGATGCTATCTAACCATCTCATCCTCTGCCACCCTCTTCTTTTACCCTCAATCTTCCCAGCATCAGGGGCTTTTCAAATGAATCAACTCTTTGCATTAGGTGACCAAAGTAGTGGAGCTACAGCTTCAGCATCAGTCCTTCCAATAAAAATTCAGGGTGGATTTCCTTTAGGATTGACTGGACTGATCTCCTTGCTGTCCAAGGGACTCTCTCAAGAGTCTTCTCCAACACCACAGTTCAAAAGCATCAATTCTTCAGTGCTCATCCTTCTTTATGGTCCAACTCTCACATCCATGCATGACTATTGGAAAAACCATAGCTTTGCCTATGTGCACCTTTGTTAGCAAAGCAATCTCACTGATTTTTAAGGCAATGTAACCATAGAGGTTCAGAGAAGGCAATGGCACTCCACTCCAGTACTCTTGCCTGGAAAATCCCATGGATGGAGGAGCCTGGTGGGCTGCAGTCCATGGGGTCAAGAAGAGTCGGACACGACTGAGCGACTTCACTTTCACTTTTCACTTTCATGCATTGGAGAAGGAAATGGCAACCCACTCCAGTGTTCTTGCCTGGAGAATCCCAGGGACGGGGGAAACTGGTGGGCTGTCGTCTATGGGGTCACACAGAGTCGGACACAACTGGAGCGACTTAGCAGCAGCAGCAGCAGCAACCATAGAGGTTGAGGCTAGGTTGATGCGGCCACAAGCCAAGGAAGCTTAAAAGAGGTAGGAATAGATTTTCCTCTGGAATCCCCAGACAGACATCCCAATTTTGGGTTAGTGAAACTGATTTCAGACCTCTGGCCTCCAGAACTTCGAGAGAATAAAAGTCTTTTGTTTTAAGCCACCCAATTGGTGTTAATTTGTTACAAAAGCCACAACAAACTAATATGCCAACTTTGCATACTTTGCTCCTTTGATGACCTCTGAGATCACTAGGCCAGGACAAGTATGAAACATACAACGTAGAAAATTGTTTCAAACAAGCAGATTAATTTGCCCAGGGTCACATGGCTAGCAGGCAATGGAGCTGGGATTAAAACCTACTACTGATTAACTTCTGAGTTTTGCAAACCACTTTATAGTTTGTAACCACCTTTACTTAACTTTTTTTTTTTAATTTTCATGGACACCCAGAGCAGATTTTAAAAAATTTATGTTGATAGGGAATTTGAAGTTCAACAAGGTGAAGGGACAGACCTTCTATCACAATGGAATAGCAGTAGTAGTACATCACAACCCAATCCTGGTTGGGTCTTTGGATTCCCCTCCCCTGAACCCACCTCCCTTGACTGAATTAGGGGTTCCTGCCATGAGCTTCCTGCAAGCCTGGTTGCAGGCACCCCCAGCTTATCAGTCTGACCTTTGGTTTTTCACGGCAAACCCCTATGTGGAGGAAGCTGCCATTAGGCAGTCAAGTCTCTGCATTGTCCTTATTTAGAATTGCTTTCACTTAAACTGGCTCTGCTCTTGCAAAACATGTTTATTCTGGTTTCCTCTCCGTCCTGGCTGCTTGACTGTTGTGAGCCCAGAGCACAGCAGCTCCAGCTATCAGACCTGGGCCAGGCCAGGCAGGGCCAGGAAGAGAACATGAGACTCCAGAGAGAGGGCACAGGAGGGCTTCATTTCCCTTCCCAAGTTGTGTGCCAGAAAGTATGGACACCCTCTCTTTGTGGTGTTTCTGTGGGTCCTGGGGAGAATGGGCCATTCAACGTACACCCCTGCTGAGACTGACCTCAGAGAGTACAAAGAACTGAAGGAGAGACCTTTACTTTCTTGAACCCCTAACAGTTGTAGAGTAACAATAACACTAATAATAATAATGATAGTTCTAATAATATAGCAACTTCCTTTTCTTCAGTACTGACTGTCCACCAAGCAAGCTACAAAATATATTATGTAGTTTATTTTGTTTAATCCTCAGGATAACCATATTAAATAGATACTTTTAATAACCTTGTTTAGTAAACAAAGGAAACCTTCCTAGTAAACAAGGAAACTTTAGAGAGGTCAAGGTTATATGGCTAATAAGCCAGAGGAAGTGATTTGAAGCTAAGTATGTCTGTGTCTAGAGTGTGTTCTCTTATGCAACACTCCCCATTAGGGACCCCACTTTGTAGAAGAGGGAGGTTCACAGAGCAGAGTGGCTTGCCTGAGGTCACACAGTGAGTACCAGCAGAGCTCATTGTCCAGGATTCCAGAACAGTATTCTTTCCAATAGGTTACCCTAATGTGAACTGTAATTTTAAAAAGAAGAAAAAGCAATTCAAGATTTCCCACTTGCCATCATTTGAAAGGCTTTTCCTCCACTCTGTTTATCCCTTTGAGTTCATTTTCAAGATGTTATTGTCTTTGGGTCAGTACATTTCTTCAATGGGCATATCTGGGTATAATTTGGCAGCAAGAAGAGAAAGAAAGCTATGAGGTTGAAAGGAGTGAACCTGCCAAGTTCACCGTGACAGCTTTACATGGAGAACATTTGATGAAGCATGTTTCCTGGCATCACAGAAGAGTCTTACCACTTCTGGGGAGTGTCCTCATTTTGCTGTTGAGTAAAGTGAAGTTCAGAGACAGTATGTCATGTATCCCCTGCAAATAGCCAGTAAAAGAGTAGAGCTGGTCCCCTGAGTCGTCTGCCTGCCTGGTGACAGGGAACAGAAACACTGCACACAAGCTGGGTTTCTCCCAGGCCAGAGAGTCCCCTCCCCAGCCATCATTCCACTTTGTTTTCTGTTGGAAATCAGAACTAGTCTGTTGGCAATTTGGCTCTTGCTCAGGAGAGTGAAGGAGAGGGAAAGGAAAGCTTCTCAAGTGAATTTTCTTCATTGTAGGAGAGGTGATTTGAGAAGAAAGCAACCCAAAAAGCAATGCAATAATTCTTTTACTCTCAAGTCACTCTCTCATGGGATCTAGAACACATATTTTCAAAGAACTTTTTAAAAACATGTGCCATGCACAAAAGGGTTTAGCCCTCTTCCAGGTGTCTGGCCCCTTGTTGAGTTCTGATGCAAATGTCAACATCTGCATGGAGAGTGTCATCAACAATTACAGGGGGTGGGTGAGTGGATGGCTCATGGGCAGGGCTATACTCCTGCCCTGTCCAGCAGATTCAAAAGTGAAGATTCCTTTAGAGGTCAGCCAGTCTGTCCATTGGAAATATATGGTTTCCTTTTATTTGCCCCATGGTTTTTGTCTTACTCTTGTTCTGATTATCTTCTGTTTATGGTGCTCTTCCAGGAATCTCACAGTTTTCGATGAGGTTTGTGGTTGGCCTTTTAAAGGGTGATATGACACTAGTTTAATGAGGATGAAAGAGCTATATTCACAATCTTCTTATTCCCTCTAATTTTTCTGCCTCATAGTAAACAGTGTGATCCGCATACTGTCCCCAGAGTAGGAAGAGAAGCCGTGGGCATTTTGCTAAAAGTAAGGTTTGATTTTCTCATCTATGTCATAGACATGATCATCTTGGCCTTTCCCGTCTCATGTGGTATCGAAGATCAAAGAAATATGGAAACTTTAAAAATGCTGAAGTGCTAGAAAAGGTGCTAAATTATTGAACAGACTATGATTTGGAGAGTTCCCGCCCCTTAGTGGGAAAACAATCCTAAGTAATCATTAATTTAGCAACCTGTTGCTACCCAGAATCTTCTCTCTGCTTCTCAGAGTAGAATACCAAGGATGAATATATGGGCAGTGAGGGTGGGGGTGATGAGTGGTAGGGCGCTTCCAAGGTTGAATCAAAGATGATTTTCAAGTCTCAGAGATGGCTTTTGCTAGCTGTTTGTGCTAAGCAAAGCACGTACTCTTTTCCAGGTCCAGTCTCCTGATCTGTAAAATGGGACTACAATGCCTCCCTCACAGGGTACCAACATGACTGCCAAATACTGAACACTTGGCTTGTATCAGCTATTTGATTAATGACTTCAGCACTCATAATGCCTTGGAAACCCATGCTTCATTAGACTGTTTTTAGAGTTAAGGGAATCTGAAGCTCAGAGGAGATCAGCAATTCACCTAGAATCATAAAGTGAGTTGAAGAGGTAGAATTCTAACACAGATCTAATTATTCTAAAATCTGGTAACTTTTCACTGCCTCACTTTGCTTTTGAGGGTATATGTGGCAATGCTTTAAAATCAGTCAAATGATGTGGAGAGCCACTTGCTTCATGAAGAAACACTTACTTAGGATCTGTTTTGTCAAGAACCTGGGATGCAGTCTAGGGATGGAAGCCATGGGTTTAGTATTTCCTTCCTTTGGGCATCATTTTTCCTGTAGGTCCAATTAAAGAGGAATCTCTTAGATCCTCTTTAAAGTGCCATTTTGCCTAGCTCTGATTTTCTAAAAGTATGTATCAAAAGAATTTTGGAAAAGTAATGAGACACAGTGAATATGGGGAGGAGAGAACAGATGTTCATCCAAGTCTGATATGCCATGTATGTATATGTCATATACTGTGTGTTTGTGAGTCTCCAAAGGTGGCTGCCCCCAAAGCTCCCCTCTCTGTACCTGCATTCTGCTCTTCACATGAAGAGCTGAAGTCCAGTTCCATCTTCCCTTTGAATCTAGTCTGGCTTCAGTGACTTACTTGGCCAACAGAATCTGCAGAAATGATTATCTGGGACTGCCAGGACAAGGTCGCAAGAAGCTTTGTTAGTACTGGTTCTAGGAATGCTCCTTCTTGGAACCCAGCCCTGTTGCTGTGTTGTTACTGTATGTTTCTGTTCCATGCCACATGGAAAGTCCGTGATAGGTGTTTCAGTCAAGAGAAACTTAGTTGAGCTCCCAGGTAACATCAACTGCCAGCCGTATGAGCGCCCCATCTTGGATATCTAGTCCAGTTGAACCTTCAGGTGACTTTGGCCCCAGCAAATATCTGACTACAATTCATGAGAGGAAGTAAGCAAAAACTGCTTGGCCAAATCCAGGCAACTAAGACAACTGTGAGAGCCCGTTGTAAGTTGTTGTTGGAAGCTACTAAATTTGGGGTGGTTTTGACAGGCAGCAGTAGATAACTGAAACACATGGTTCAATTGCCACAATAAGACTTGGGATTTTAGCCCTTTTTATGGGGAGGACATCTGAAGTTCAAAGAGATTAAATTAATTGTTTAAGGTCATATGGAACGTGGCAAACCTTTGTTCAGAAAGGAAATCTATTTGATTTTAAATCCTGCATTTTAAACTTCATTACCAAAGGGTTTTTTTTTCCCCTTTAGCTATTTATTTACAAAACCATTAAGTTGAAGTAGAAACTGAACCTAGATACTGCTATATATATAATAAGATTTGGGGGAAATTATAAAATAATAACTTTAATTTTCCTTTATTGGCTATTAATTATATTTTAATGATGTGTGTTTATGGCTTATAAAACCAGGATTATTCTTCCCACATTTTCAGTGAAAATTTGGCCAAATTGCTGGTCCAAATCTTTGTGAAATATCTACATATGAGTCAAAGTGTGTGGGGTCCCTTTGTCTCTCCCGAGTTTTCTCGGCCCTGTCTCCAACTGTGCAGATATGTCTGCCACCTACCACCTCTATTGCCCTGAGAACCTGGCCCTTTATTCAAAGCTCATTCAGAAGATGATAAGTGAATGTTGATTCTGGAAAGGTACCATGCTTGATCCCGGGGACTTGGAATCTGGGATTGAGATTACAGACAAACAGACAAAAAATCGCACATCCATAACCCAGAGTCAGGATGGAGTGGAGAGGCTCTTGAGGGGTTTGTGAGCTCTTCATTCCCCTCTGCTCACATCCAGCATACCTTGAGCTACTTTTAAGTCCCTGAACGTGCTGTCCTATTTCTCAGCCCTGGCTTTATTCACGCTGTTTTTTCCTGCCCTTCTTCACCTCAAAAGCTTCTGTGAAGTTTTATTACCTCAACTGGCAAACTTAGCAAATGGCTATGCAATTGTCTGCTACTCTGGGTATCTATCCTTTTAACTGCATTCCTTCAAAGCAGGGATTGTCTTTTGTCTTTTTTTCCATTTTGTTTTCCCTGCCTTTTAAAAAAGAGATCAAATTAATAACGTCTAATGACCACCACTAAAAACAATAAAACTGGATTAATGGATACAGACACTTTTCAATCAGTGTCACCAATAACACTCTTCTGCGCTTTGTTTGGGTTGTTTGATTTGAAAGACCTGAATTGCTTTGGTGAGAAGTTTCCAATACTGTATTGAAAGAGTGAGCTTTCTAATTTCAGGGGCGTGGGGTTCATAGAGGGGACAGGCGTTTCCCATTCAAAACGTCCACAAAGACAAATTAACTTGTCAGCGTGTGACATCATTACTTAACAACAATGCAATCGAAGAAATAAACAAGGTAAGTGTAGATTGTGTTCCAGATTGAAGAGGTTGAAATGAGGGTAATGTTTCAGAGAGTAACTGGAGCCCAGAGAGGAAAGAGGGATTTGAGGTAGGAGCTGGAGAAAGCCCCTTTGGAAAACTGGCAAGTTTGAGGAGATAACTAAGAGTGAGAATAATCCAGATATGCAAACAGCAGAAGGAAGAACATTCTGAAGAGTACAAAGGCTCCTGAGCAGAAATAAGCCTGGGAATGATCCTGAACGTTCCTTTTAGGAAACCACACCAGGGCCTTCAGATAAACCTAGATATTCCCAGTGACCCCATATAGATGCCTGACCTCTTTTCTCAAACACAGTGTCACTTGAGCAAACTTGGGACGCACTGGACCCATTTGATAGCCGAGGAGTAGAATGGAAATATGACAACTGGTTACTGACAGGCCATAATGAGGTCCCAGCAACAGTCTGGCTTCAAGTCCAAGAGTCCTAACCACAGCTTCACACCACTCTGCAGTGAGAAGGTAGAGTCGTTCCTTAAACCCAACCTTCTTCCACCAGAAACCAGGGACTTGGTGCCAGGGAAGAATTTATGACCTAGTAACTGAGGACAGAAATAATTGGTTGCATTAGTGCCTGGCAGTCTCAGACTGGGCTCCACTCCAGAGGGGCGGCATGGATTGAAATAGCTGAGGAAAGTTTACTTTTCTCAGCCCAGGTGCTCTGCTGTGGCCAAGGTAGCCCTAATGAGCTCTGCATATTCAGGACACAAATAATTGATGGTCCAATTTAAAGTGTGCAGAGGCCACATTTCTTTCCAGGCTCTGAAGGAAAAACACCAGCTGAGGAAGAATGAAGAACTGCCTGTTCTAAGTTATTTTCCTTCTGTGGTCATTCAATCCCCACGAAGACTGTGCCTACCCAATCAAGGGCCTGGATAAAGGAGGCAATTACCCAGAGAAGTCAAGCAAAAAGAAAAGGACAAAGGGAAAGCATGCACTGCGGATGAGGGGCTGGGCTACATGCTAGAATGAGTACAGCTTTTAACATAGCCTGCTATGCACCGAAGCTTGAGCTAAGGTCTTGGACTTTGGGGTCAGATAGATCTAGATTTGAAAATGAATTCAACTACCTTTAAATGGGTGATCTAGGCAAGATTAAACTGCTTGGTGCCTCGGTTTACTCATCTGCTAAGTGGGGATGAACAGACTTTGGGGCAATTGAACTTGGATTTCCATCTCATCTCTGCCACTGATACGTCATAAAGGGCCAGTTACCCAAACTCACATGTTAATTTCTTTATTTCTAAAGAGGAAGTGAGTAAGTAGTTACCTATGAGTTCTTCTGGGAGGACTTCTTGAGATGAGACATAAAATGAATGTGCACAGCCCTCAGCAGGATCATTGTGAATTTGTTACTTACCACTGGTTAATCTCTAGGACAGTGGTTCTCAAAGTGTGGTCTCTAGACCAGCAGCATTAGCCTCACCTGGGGATGTGTTAGAAATAACCCAGACCCAGTAAATCAGAAACTTTGGGGGTAGACCCAGCATGCTGTGATTTATCAAGTCTTTCAGAGGATTCTGGTACATGCTAAGTCTGAGATTCTCTTCTCTCCATGGTAATCCAGAACGCACCTGAGATATTGCAGTTCTGCAGCTGTCTCATACTTTTAAGTGCTGTAATCTTTCCAAATGAGCTCTTTGTTCATTCCTTTCTGCTCTCAAAACAGGGAAGAAATACTTTATCACCCAAGGTAAAGTACTCATCTCATATGAGATAACATATACTATAAGCATACTGTATTCCAGGGATGCTGATAACAGCATCACATGGATTTGTTTCACATGGATTGTTGCAGTTTGTCTCTTTAATCACCCTCTGTGGTAGCTATTTTGAGTTTCCCCAGTGGCTGAGCAGTAGCAGATCCACCCGCAATGTAGGAGATTCGAGTTCAATCCCTGGGTCAGGAAGATCCCTGGAGGAGGAAATGGCAACCTACTCCAGTGTTCTTCCCTGGGAAATTCCATGGACAGAGGAGCCTGGTGGGCTACAGTCCATGGGGTCCCAAAAGAGTAGGCCATGACATGGTAGATATTATCTTTGTTTTATAGATAAAGGAACTGAAGTTCTGTGAGGTGGAGAAAATTGCCCCAAAATTTACAGTTAGGAAGTAGTGAAGTCGGGAGTCAAACCTCAGTACTCTGTGTCTAGAGCCATCACATTACCCTTTTACACCAATATGAGGAGCCTGGGTGCAGAGGGTGGCAGTCCTGTGGGATCATCGTAACCTCTCTGGGCCTCCATTTTTTCATTATGTAGAGGGGTCAATAGGGAATTCCTTACTGAGGCTTGAAGGATTCGAGGAGCTTGAAATATGGTTCATCGTATCACATGATTCTCTCTAGTCCTCCCTGCAAATTATAAAATGTCTTTGGGGAGAACATATTATTTTTCTTTTCCTTTTTTTGTTGAAGTATAACTGCTCTTGAATGCTGTGTTAGTTTCTGCTATACAGCAAAGAGATACATATATGCTCTTTTTCATACTGTTTTCCATAATGGTTTAGCACAGGATATTGAATATAGCTCCCTGTGCTCTACAGTAGGACCTTGTCTGTCTGTTCTATATATGCGTGTGCATCTGCTAGTCCCAAGCTCCCAATCCAGCCCTCCCCCACCCCATCCCCTTATCAACCAAAAGCTTGTTCTCTGTCTGTGAGTTACTGTTTTGCAGATAAGTTCATTTGTGTGAGATTCCATATATAAGTGATATCATACGGCATTTGAATTTCTCTTTCTGACTTACTTCGTTTAGTATGATAATCTCTAAGTCCGTCCATGTTGCTACAAATGACATTACTTCATTCTTTCTTTTGGGGGCAGCTGAGTAATTTTTCATTGTATATATGGACCGCATCTTCTTTATCCAGTCATCTGTTGATAGACATGTAGGTTGTTCCCATGTTTCAGCTATTGCGAAAAGAGCTGCTAGAGTTTTGTCCAGATACATGCCCAGAAGTGTCGTTGCTGGATCTTATAGCAAGTAGAGTTTTCGTTTTTTGAGGAATCTTCATGCTAGAGGAGAACATATTTATGATTCATTGAGATATCGTTTCTATTGCTTTCCACTCATCTCTAACTCCTGCCTTCTTACCTGAAATATAGCTATTCTATGTCTATAAATACATAACTGCCTACCTATTATGTACCACATATTGAACTTAAGAACAATTTAACAAATAAGTGCCCTTTCTCATTTGCTACCAGTCATCTCATAGACACCCAATCTGGGTGAACATTTTCTTGGACACACCATGGTTCCTGTGAATCTGTGTGTATGCACTTAACAGAATAATCCACAGCACCCCATAATATGAAGAGACCTATAGGAGGAAAGAAGGAACAGGAAAGAAAACCCTGAACTAATCTCTCTATAGGCAACTAATGGAAATGTTGTGGTTATTTGGGGCACTTGATCACTGTGGAAAGAACCTAGTCTCTGGGGTAACAAGCCACACACAAACTGATCTCCATTTTGAACCCCTTTGATAGGGAGCAGAGTGTTTCAGGTGGAGATTCTAGAAGACTTAAAAGCAGGTCTGTTTTTAAGCACACTGCATATTGAACTTTCTCCACTGTGGGAGGCAGGCCAACTAGTGATTTTTGAAGCTTTTAAAGGTTCACTGGCCCTTCAAAAAATGGCTGTTGTGGACATATGGTTTTAGAAGCTTTTTAAAAAGCCTTGTGAGCTTATTTTTAGAGCAAACCTTAACCTTGTAAAACATCTTAAAGGAGCCACAGAGGGTCCAATCACTAAAGCCCCCAGGCAGCTGCTCCCAAGGTTTCCAACATAGCTTCTCCCTGTGCTTGATGTGAGTACCAGGCTGCCAGAGGAGCCTGGAGTCAGCTGCCTCTTGAGAGGGTTGTGTCCTTGGAGCCAGGAGACCCCAGACCTGGGCCATAGGTGAGTTACGCAAGTAGTCAGGGTTTTCTACCATGAGTGGGGACCCTAGAATCACAGACTCACAGAATCTCAGAGACTCCCCTGAAGGAAAAAAACCTTAAAAGTCATCCAGTCAACTGTGATTTGATGCTCAAACTTCCCCTGAAACACATTTATAAAGAGATGATTCCACCTCTGTGTGCATACCTCCAGCTGCAAGGAGATCATTGTCTGGACACTTATTATTCTACACATTTGTTACTGAGTACACATTACTGCAATGGCACCCCACTCCAGTACTCTTGCCTGGAGAATCCCATGGACAGAGGAGCCTGGTAGGCTACAGTCCATGGAGTCACTAAGAGTCGGACACGACTGAGCGACTTCACTTTCACTTTTCACTTTCATGCAATGGAGAAGGAAGTGGCAATCCACTCCAGTGTTCTTGCCTGGAGAATCCCAGGGACAGAGGAGCCTGTTGGGCTGCCGTCTGTGGGGTCGCACAGAGTCAGATATGACTGATGCGACTTAGCAGCACACATTACTTCCCTGGCACTGTGCAAAGTGCTGGGATGCAACAGTGAGTAAAACATTTAGTCTCAATACAGACTAAACATTGGTCAGAAAATGATCAAGTGATCACTTCCATCCATAATTGCAAGTGAAAAGTATCATTCAGAAAAAAATCAAGGACTCATAACTGCTTCTGGCCAGACCTGATGTGGTCTGAGGGATCAGGGAAAGTTAGATGAAGAAGCATCCTTTGAACCAGGACCCCATGAATGAATGTTAACAAGGCAAAGGAGTTTGGAGGAGGGCATAGAGAGCCAGGGAAACATCTCTGAGAGGCTTTTAGGCAGCTGGGAATGCAGTATTTTAGAAGAAATGAAAACAGTCCAGGTATAGATGGTAAAGAATCTGCCTGCAATGCAGGAGACCTGGGTTCAATCCTCGGGTTGGGCAGATCCCCTGGAGAAGAGAATGGCAACCCACTCCAGAATTCTTGCCTGGAGAATCTCCATGGACAGAGGAGACTGCGGGCTACAGTCCATGGGGTCACAAAGAGTCGGACACGACTGAGTGACTAACACTACCACAACTATATCACATAAAGGGGAGAGACCTGGTTTGAGGCTGGAGACATGCAGTGTGTAGGTCATGCCTGGCCTGGCCTGGCTGTCATGTTGAGGATTTTTATTTCAAACAGAGAGGTGTTGGAAACCTTGGTTCATTTTAAACAAAGGCTAGGCAATTCGCACCACAGCTGCAAATTCTTTCTCATTAGCTAAGTGTAGTGGTCAAAAATATGTCCATCATTCTCGGCCTAATTTCCTTCCCTTGAATGTAGGCAGTCTTAATTCTATTAATAACTGATAAAATGTGACAGAAGTGATTCTATGTGGCTTCTGCAGCTAGGATAGCTTCCCTGACATGCTCTCTCTGCCAAACTACATGCTTTGGGGAAAGTTAGTCACCATGCTGTAGGGACACTCAGGCAGCCTATGGTGAAGTCTAGATGGAGAGGAACTTCAACAGTACCAAATTGCTAGCCATCACAGCTGGAAACAGATCCTTCAGGCCCAGTCAAACCTGTAGATAACTGTAGCCCCAGCTGACATCTTTTTGAAAAAATATTTACTTATTTGCCTGGACTCAACATTCAGAAAACTAAGATCATGGCATCCGGTCCCATCACTTAATGGCAAATAGATGGGTAAACAATGAAAACAGTGAGAAACTTTATTTTGGGGGGCTCCAAACTCACTGCAGATGGTGACTGCAGCCATAAAATTAAAAGATGCTTGCTCCTTGGAAGAAAAGCTATGACGAACCTAGACAGCATATTCAAAAGCAGAGACATTACTTTGCCAAAAAAGGTCCATCTAGTCAAAGCTATGATTTTTCCAATAGTCATGTATGGATGCAAGAGTTGGACTATAAAGAAAGCTGAGTGCTAAAGAATGGATGCTTTTGAAGTGTGGTGTTAGAGAAGACTCTTAAGAGTCCCTTGGACTGTAAGAGATCCAATCAGTTCATCCTAAAGGAGATCAGTCCTGAATATTCATTGGGAGGACTGATGTTGAAGCTGAAACTCCAATACTTTGGCCCCCTAATGCAAAGAGCTGACTCATTTGAAAGGACCCTGATGCTGGGAAAGTTTGAAGGCAGGAGGAGAAGGGGATGACAGAGGGTGAGATGGTTGGATGGTATCACCAGCCCGATGGACATGAGTTTGAGCAAGCTCTGGGAATTGGTGATGGACCTGGCATGCTGCAGTCTATGGGGTCACAAAGAGCCACACACGACTGAGCGACTGAACTGACTGACTGCTGGGCCTTAGTTGTAGCATGAGGGATCTTCAGTCCTTGTTGCAGCATGTGGGATCTTTAGCTGTGGCATGCAAACTTTTAGTTGGAGCACATGGGATCGAGTTCCCTGGCCAGGGATTGAACTCAGGCCCCCTGTGTTGGCAGCAGGGCATCCTAGCCACTGGACCACCAGGGAAGTCCCTCCAGCTGACATCTTGACTGTCTCCTCATGACACAGTCTGAACCACCTAGATAAGCCAGCCCTGAATTTCTGGCGCACAAAAAACTGTGAGATAATATGTGCATCTTGTTTCAAATTATTGACTTTGGGTCATTGTTAGGCTCTAATAGCTCACAGCACTAACAGTGGGAATTCCTATAGTGTAGTGGTAAAGAATCTGCCTGCAATGCAGAGACTTGGGTTTGATCCAGGGAAGATCCCCTGGAGGAGGAAACAACCCACTCCAGTATTCTTGCCTGGAAAATTCCATGGACAGAGAAGCCTGAAGGGCTACAGTCCGTGGGGTTGCAAAGAGTCGGACACGACTGAGCACACACACACACACAAGCTATGTATTTTGGTAAGGCATTTCAAAGGATGAGGATGAGAGTAGGGACTTGGGTTGGTTGGAAAGGGTTGGTTGGAAAGACTTGTATTTTGAACACCAACTCTTCAGTTTCCTGGTTGTTGGAGTGAAGGCATGTCCTGTTACCTCCTGGAGCTCCCACATTACATCTATAACATGACATGAGGCCTGCAGAACTCCCATGATATAGAAGCATACCATCATTCTCAGTTTCCTTGTCCTCTTCCATTTCATATACAAGTGAGACATGCTAGTCTCAAAGCAGAGAAGAGTTTAAAAAAGATTGCTATATATAAAAAAGATGACTAATAAAGACCTACCATATAGCACAGGTAACTCTACTCAATACTCTGTGATGGCCTATATGGGAAAAGAATCTATAAAAGAGTGGATATATGTATAACTGATTTCACTTTGCTATATATCTGAAACTAACACAACATTGTAAATCAAGTATACTCCAATAATTTTTTTTTTAAGGACTGTATGTCAATAAGCACTGCAGACTATGGGTTATCACAATTCTCTTATAATGAGAGGGCTTGAGAATTGTTTGGCTGAAGTTGCCTTAGGCCAGATTTTATTAAAGCATGATAGATTTTCAGGCCTATTCTCCATTGCAGTCAATGAGTTTAACAAGTATATCTCCTGCCTTGGTAACAGAATTGCCTTTTATTTATTTGAAATTCACCTCCTCATAGTTGCATAGCTTATTTTCTTCATTTGCAAGGCAATAAGGAGTAGATTTATGATGAGTCTTCTTATGAAAGGGATTATTACATCAGTTCTTACTATGTGTCATATACTTGTGAGAACATTTTTAGTTAAATCTCAAAACACAATCCTGTAATATTTGTTATTTGTGCCATTTTATGGATTAGGAAACAGATATAAAAGTCAATAATAATACTTGACCACCTAGTATTATGTGACCTTCGCTAGTTATTAAACTTCTAGAATATCTTAGGTTCCTCGTCTGCAAAATGGTGTAAAAGAACAGAACCTATAGAAAATAAGGTTGATATGAAGATGAAAGGAGATGATGTGTCTCCAATACTTAGAACAGTGTCTAGCATATTTTGATATATGTCTGATTATTATTTTTCTTACTTTTTAACCAGTATTTCAAAAATTCAGAGCAAAAATTCCTCCTAAGCCATTTTCCTTCAGCCAAGATATTTCTCTCCTGTCCTTCCCATTTTTTATAACATTTTTTACATCCAGTTGATTCTTTTAACAGGTTAGTGCCTCAGCATCATTATCTTGTTTCTTCTTCAGCTGAACAAACTAAGGCTCAGAAAGGTGAATGAAAATTGCTCAAAGAACTTTAGCAAGCTGCAGAAACCAACTGAATCCAGCTTAAGCTGAAGTTCATCTCAAGACAATTTCCAAATTCACAAGTTATCACTCCAACCATAGGGGAGATTGCCCTTTGCTCACTTTGCTCACTTTGCTTGGATTACACATGACCACAGATGGGACCCGGATGGACCAGCTTGGGTCTGGGGCTTTCCCCTGGTCTGGTCAAACTTGGTCCATGAGTGGCACCGTGGTGTACACACACTGCTGCTGGACACTCACTCCTGTAGATTCCTTCAACTGTGTCTGATTCTTTGTGACCCTATGGACTATAGGTGGCCAGGCTCCACTGTCTATGGGATTCTCCAAGCAAGAATTTGGGAGTGGCTTGCATGCCCTCCTCCAGGGGATCTTCCCCACCCAGGGATTGAACCTGCGTCTCATGTCTCCTGCATTGGCAGGCAGGTTCTTTACAACTTGTGCTATCTGGGAAGCCCAGGAAGGTCATGAAGAACACTCCAGAAGGAGCCCACAACATGAAGTAAATTTCCTTTCATTTTACTCATTGGGTTGACTGAAGCAGGATTATCTTCTAGAGTTTCTTTATCAAGAGGCCAACACTTTTCCTATAAGACTTCATCTACTTCCCTTCAGGAGACCAGCAATCCTGGGATTCGGGCTGGGGGAGATGTGGGTGCTTTTCTAATTGTGGTCTTTCTACAGATGGAATCAGCCTTATACACAAGCAGTGTCATATATTACTCACTTCTCCCGGTAAGAGAATTCTATATTCCTATCATTTGCCCTGTGACTTGCAGTGTCTTCCTGGAGAAGGAATTACTAGTATCAAAACTGTGGACATATGACTTGCTTTAGCCAATGGAACCTTAAGTGGGAGTCACTTAGACTGAGACCAGGCAGAAATCCTGAGCCATTGCAAATGTCAGCCATGTCCGTTTTCCCTCTGCCATTAGAATGGCATGTCCCTTCAGTTTGGATTTTGGAATAAAAAAGACACAAAGCAGAGCACTGCTACCCTGCCTTTGCCTCTGACAATAACCTAAGAGAGAAATGATCTTTTAAAAGATAACTCATCTGAGACTCTCTCTTGAGAGTAGGCTTTTAAAAGGGGTGAGGTTAGGAAGGAGAGGGAGGCAGAAACTGGGTGATTTTTTTTTTTTTTTTTTTTTTGCCATCAGGGGAGATGGTTATTAGACCTTTCACTCAGAGCAAGAACTTTGGAGGAGATGGTTGGTGGGGAATGGTGATGTGTTTGGTTTTGAACATGCCAATTTGAGGTGCATGGGGGCGGCAGAAATGCAGTAGATAGTAGGATTAATTAGTCTGTATTAGGAAGGAGACCAAGCAAGAGTTATGGGTTGGTGTTTGTCTGCTTATAGAGCTACCTGAAGCCTTGAATGTCAGTGAAGTAAAAAAGAATAGAAACATAAGAGAGGAAGGAAATGATGTTAAGGCACACCAATGTTGGTGGAAATGGTAGATGAGGAGGAGCAGGGTTAGGGGATGGGTGCAGCCTAGGCAGGCAGGCGGAGGAAATGGGAGAGATATATGCTACAAGGGATAGTGAACTAAACCACTGGCATCTGAATTCCTCTTGGGAAAAGAATTGCCTTTTTTTTTCTTTCAAAGCCATCAATTTATATGAGCTTCAAAAGGATCCCATGAGGTGTATTTAGAGGGGAACATATATATTTTGGAGAAGGCCATGGCAACCCACTCCAGTACTCTTGCCTGGAAAATCCCATGGGCAGAGGAGCCTGGTAGGCTGCAGTCCATGGGGTCGAGAAGAGTCTGACACGACTGAGTGACTTCACTTTCATGCACTGGAGAAGGAAATGGCAACCCACTCGAGTGTTCTTGCCTGGAAAATCCCAGGGACGGGGGAACCTGGTGGGCTGCCGTCTCTGGGGTTGCACAGAGTCGGACACGACTGAAGCAACTTAGCAGCAGCAGCAGCATATATATTTATCCTTAATTACCAGTGAGGAAACCAAGATTCTGAAGGATACATTCCTTGCCCAGAGGGTTTTTTAATTTTAACTTTTAATTGGGGGGGTGGAATAACATACAACTGACCATCTTAACTCCTTCTAAGTGTGCAAGTCAGTGGTGCTAAGTATATTCACATCGTTGTGTAACTCATATCCAGAATGTTTTCATCTTAATCAGACTTGGTACTCGTTAATCAGTCCCTCCCCATTTCTCCCCTCCCTCCAGCCTCTGGCAGCCACTATTCTACTTCCTGTTTCTATGATTTTGACTCTAGATAGTTCATGTATTGGCTTGGCCGAAAAGCTCATTCAGGTTTTTCCACATGATTGTATGGAAAAACCCAAGCAAACATCTTGGCCAACCAATAAGTGGACTAATACAATAGTTATCTCTTTGAGACAGGTTTACTTTATTAGTATAATGTCCTCAAGGCTCATCCATGTTGTAGTGTGTATAGGAATTTCCTTCCCTTTTAAGATTGAATATGTTCCATTGTGTGCATATAGCAGATGTTGTTAATCTACTCATTTTGTCTTTGGCCACTTGGGTTGCCTTCTCCTCCTGGCATTGTGCATAGAGCTGCTCTGAAGATGGGTGCTTTGAGACATGTCGGACAGAAAGGGAATCCTAGGAACATAGTGTGAAGACAAAAGAAGGGATATCATTACTGCTCCATACGAGAAAATGAGGAGAATTACCTCCTGAGAGGGATTGGGAGAGAAGAGGGGATTGGGAGAGAAGAGGGGATTGGGGCCGGGCAGGAAAGGTAGGAAGAGATGATCCAGGGAGATGAGGTGACATAGGGAACACCTGGAATGAGGGCCCAATGTGTGTGTTCAGAGACCAGAGATGTGGTTACAGATAAAGTGGTTACAGTAATTGTTTTACTCCATCCTCACTACTTAACACATTTTTGGAAAATCTCCTACACACATACACACACATGTTCTGTGTAAGTTGCTTTTGGTGGAAACTGAGAAAGGGATTAAGTTTTCAGTCTGGTTTGATATGGAACGGGCAGAGTGTGTGAGCAAAGGAGAACAGAACAGGCTTTCAATTGTCCCATGCAGGAGAACAGTTCTCCCAGAGTTAGCAGAGGTGACTCTGAGAGGGTTAGCTCCCTGGAAATTCACGGACAATTCAGGGAGGACTTTGGGCTTCCCTGGTGGCTCAGATGGTAAAGAGTCTGCCTGCAATGCAGGAGACCCGGGTTCGATCCCTGGAGAAGGAAATGACAGCTCACTCCAGTATTCTTACCTGGAAAATCCCATGGACGGAGGAGCCTGGCTGTCTACATCCCATGGGGTCACAAAGAGCGACTAACACACATTTGGACTTCCATAGAATGTACACTAGGGATTTGGACTTCCAGGTAACACAGCTAGGAGCTTCAATGCAATCTTACGTCAAACAGTGCTTCTTAAATTTCAGTGTGTTTCCACACCACCTGAGGGTCTTGGGGAGATGTAGATTTTGATTCAGTCAGTCTGCAGGGAATCATTTCAAGCAGGCTCAAGCTCACGGGTGATGGTAGTGCTGTTGTGATCTTCCCACCACACCTTGAGTCCTAGGGCTCTAGCTCTCAAAGGGATGGAAAATTTCCGATGGCATCATACTACCTCTCTTTCTGCCTTTCTGTCTCTGTCTCTCTCTCTCTCCACAATACCCCCCATCAACATCGTCTTCATCTCATCCTCCTCTCCCAGTGTTCCTGAGAAATCTGGGCTCCCGTGTCCTCTGGTGACAGAGTAAGCTGTCAAGAAACCACGGCTTCCTTGTTAGCCCTTCTCCTCAGTCCCTGCTCTGTCCCCACCCAGGCAGCGTAAGAGGTCACGCCGGGTATGCTCAGCACTCCCTTCTGCCTGCTTTGGCCCAGGGTATTAGAACAACAATCTGCAGGGGGGGAAACCAAAGACTCTTTCTCTGTAGTTGGCCTCAGAACTCCCTCTCTCAGAAAGAGGAAAGGAGGTGGAGAAAGAGCTTTAAATGGTATTTTTCTTGAGAAAGGTCGCTCTGGGGAGCCAAGCATGAAATGAGAGTGTGATTGGGAGAGGGCCGTGTGGTCAACTCCCTTGTTTTCCACAGATGTTGCAGGAGTTGGAGCCAAAGTTCAGGAAAAATGTTTTCCCTCAGACCCACCCCTGCCCCAGAGGCTGTGAGGAAGTTGGCAAATGACATCCAGATCTAGCTGGGCCCTGGCAACCTCACGGAAATGGGAAAATTCACCAAATCTGAGGGGAAATGGTGGCCGGAGAGCATCTAATGTGAAAAGAAGTGAGGAAGAGGCAGGAAGCCTCACCAAATGGTGTAGAGCCCTGTGCTAGAAGCTTCCCAGTATGTATCTTAGCTGCTGGAGGAACCCCCTGGCTTGCTCAGCAGGTGCTTCTTTTGCTGGGAGGGCTGTCTGCCTCAGAGGCAGCCCAGCTCGCTCAGAAGCATGCACTGTGGAAGTGATCTCAGGTGGCCCTGGACTGTGGTGGCTTGAAGTAGGGTTTCAGTTCCCGGCCAGAGACTGAAGTCAGGCCATGGCAGTGAGAGTGCAGAATCCTAGCCACTAGACCACCAGGTACCAGTGGCCAGACCCTGGCTCATGACCTTTGTAGAAATGAGTTTTTATAAAGAGGCAGAATGTAGTGAAACAAATAATGTGTTTATTAGGAGGAAAAAGTACATATGAATAGGCACACACAGACAGAATGAGAGAGAGTGCCATGCCCTCATGGTAATTTGAATCACTTATTATAGGGCATTTTTTCCCAGTTTCTTTTGGCCAGTCACTTTGCTTTGCCTGACTCTGAGTCCATATTTGGTTTATCTCAATGTGTGTGTACACACCACATTTCTTCGCCAAAATGGATTCTAGTGAAGAGGCCTATGGGTATGTTGACATCATCTATTAAGGGATGGTACCCCAACTTTGACCTCTGAAGAGCCTTTCGGTGCATGCGTAGTTGGGAAGGTGTCCTAGACCTCCGGAATGAGGAATATGAAGTCTCTCTCTGGGCATGGCCCAGCTTCTCCCTCCTGCTATTGTCTTCATCTTGGAGTGTCTGTCCACAGGAAACCAACTCCACCTCATCAGCCTGGGGCCCATCTATCTCTTGCCTCAGCAAGTCTACCCTTTTACCTGCCACTGAAATCTTCTTTTCTCATCTGTGCTGTGAACTTCTGTGCTAAGGTGCTTGCTTGCATGCACAGTTACTTCAGTTGTGCCCAACTCTCTGTCACCCTATGGACTGTAGCCCACCAGGTTCCTCTGTCCACGGGACTCTCCAGGTACGAATACTGGAGTGGGTTGCCATGCCCTCCTCCAGGGGATCTTCCTAATCCAGAGATCAAACCCGTGTCTCTTACATCTCCTGCATTGACAGATGGCTTCCTTACCACTAATGCCCCCGGGAAGCCCCTTTGTGCTGATGCTGTCCTCCAAAACCACAGCAAGCAGGACACCCCTTGCATTTCTACCCTGCTTCCCCCAGTCAACAGAGCACATCTCAACCATGTCCATTGGCTTATCTGATCCTCAGAGCTTCCTGGAAGAAAGCAGGGGCAGTTCTTCTCCCAGGGTTTCAGATAACAGAGTGGAAACCTTGAGATGCTGCTCGTGCTTGTGGGAGAGGCTGTGAGTGCAGACTCTAGAGTCTGGCTGCCTGGGTCATACCCCAGCCATTGTTGGCTGTGTGTCTTTAGATGGGCTCTTTGACCACTCTGAGCCTGTGTTTCCTCTGCTGTAAAATGGGCATAATGATATTACCTACTAGAGAGAGTAGTGAACTGAAGTGAAGTCGCTCAGTCGTGTCCAACTCTTTGTGACCCCATGGACTGTAGCCTACCAGGCTCCATCCATGGGATTTTCCAGGCAAGAATACTGAAGTGGGGTGCCTTTTCCTTCTCCAGGGGATCTTCCTAACCCAGGGATCAAACCCAGGTCTCCTGCATTGCAGGCAGACGCTTTACCGTCTGAGCCACCAGGGAAGCCCAGAGAGAGTAGTAGGTTTTTTTTTTTTTTTTGGACTTCAGAGAGAGTAGTAGTGAAGTCCAAAAATACAGAAGTCAAGTACTTTACCTGGGTTTGTAGGAACTTCTTGTCTGTTCTTAAGGAGGAAGAGGAGAAAAAGATAGAGGTTAAATGACTCACTCAAGCCCAGAAAATGGTGCCACCAGATCTAAGACTTGGATATTCTGAGGCTGAATCCAGTACTTACCCCTTCCATTCAGTATCTTGCACTCCTAGGTCCATCAAAGACTGAAACTCTCCCCTGACCCTCACCTTGGTGGGTGAAGTCAACCCGCACTTGCACTGGTGTGTTCACAGCCCCTGATGGGGGTTGGGATAGCCTACCTGACCTGCCTCTGCAATCCTCCCCAAAAGCCCAAAAGGGCTATGTCAGCTCTTCTGACCTTGGAGTTCGGCGCTGTCCTTTCCCCTTCAGCCTCTTTTCAAACACGGACACCCTCACTGGGTGGGAGGAATGGTGGGAAGCTCCCTCTGCTGAAGCCTGTCCTGGTCTAGTCATGCCACAGATGCCGAGCTGCTGCCCCTTCACAACCACTGCACCAAGCAGTGTTACTCCCTGTGTCACAGGGGGAGAGAGAAAAGCCCAGAGAGGTTAAGGAACTTGCCTGAGGCCGCACACAAGCACTGATGGCACAGGGCTTTGAACCGTGCAGTCCGGTGGCAGTGTCTGTGCTCATCCCCTATAGGGTATAGTCCCCAGCTCCTTCTGTCTTATAAGAGGAAGGGGAGATGAGTATTTCTAGAAGGCTTCCCCTTCACAGGATGGTGTCTAACTTGTGTCACATTCCCTTGCTTGCACTCTCTAGTCTGTCCCATGTCAACCCAGACAGAAAACGAATCCCTCCCTCAGTTTCCGCCAAAAGAATACTACGTAATTGCATCTGACCCTCCCTGCAGCACTCTGAGGGGATCACTAGTGCCTGTAGTTTGACAGCAGATGGACATCAGAGAGGCGAAGTAACTTGCCCAGCGGACAGAGCTGTGTTCAACAGAGGTTCAGCTAGTGCTTCCTGTACAACCCCACCTCCAAGCTTGCAGGCAGCCTCCAACACCCTGGGGGGCCTTCTTCAGATTCTTTCGGGATGTCACAACAGGCACTCGGGGCTGGGCAGGCCCTAGGTCTGGCCCCTCCAGAAACAAGCCTCAATCAGCAGGGTGGGGAGGACATCAGGGAGCCATAGGAGGTGATGACAGCGTTGTCCTGTGAAGCAGGCGGAGCAGGTTTCCAGAGTCTGGGATGGGGAATGAGTGAAAGGTCCAGGCAGGCTTTCAGGTCAGGAGTTGCAGCTGTTTCCACAGAGTGAGGAGCTGTGGAATCCAGCCATGGGATTGGAGAGAATCCAGTGCATAGGGTCGGCGAGTCAGCAGGCGTGTTCCATGAGGGTTTGCCCAAACACTGATAGGGTTAAGCCCCAGGGAGATGACTGGAGCGGTGGGATATTAGACCCGCTGATCAGGAGGGAAGATTTCTGAGGCCACACTGCCTAGATTCTTACCCTTGTGCCTCCATTTGTTACCTGTGGGACCTTGGTGAGCTACTCAGATCTTTTCTATCTTGCGTTCAGGATCTAAGTCATAAATAGGATTCTTATAAAGATGAAATAGATTAGAAAGAGAAAAGTAGCCAGATATCTATAAACTGGCCCAGCACTAAAAGCTAGGTTGTTCGGTGCTGGTCCTGTCCTTGCTGTATTCTTTGGCTGTGCTGGGTCTTAGTTGCTCCCTGCAAGCTTTCTTTGGTTGCAGCAAGTGGGGGCTACTCTCTAGTTGCAACGTGCAGATGTCTCATTGCAGTGGCTTCTCCTGTGGAGCACAGGCTCTAGGATGGGTGAGCTTCAGGAGCTGCACATGGGCTCAGTAATTGCTTGCCCTGTAGCACGTGGATTCTTCCCTGACTGGAGATCGAACCCATGATTCCTGCATTGGCAGGAGAATCCTCAGCCACTGGATCACCGGGGAAGCCCTGCAGAATTCTCCTGCTGAACATAAATAATCTCACAAATGAAACCAAAAAAGAGCTATTTTATATTTTTTCCAAGTATTTACGGAGACAGGGTTGCCATGCAAACCGCAAAAATACCAGACATCCCGCTTTCCTGGCTAATATGAATAAATGACTGCTGCCTCTTTATAAATTACTGTTTTAGCCTCTGTCTATTCTTCCCTCTTTCTTGATAACATCCACTAAGGTATCAAATTAGAATTATACTTGCTTCTTTTTTCAATTTTATTGAAGTATAATTGATTTATAAGGTTGTGATAATTTATTCTGTGCAGCAAAGTGCCTCAGTTTACCATATGGATAAGAGTGTGTGTATGTGTGTGTGTGTGTGTATACATACACACATTCTTTTCCATATCCTTTTCTATTATGGTTTGTCACAGGATATTGTATATAGTTCCTTATGTTATACAGTTGCTTATCCATTGTTGCTTATCCATTCTCTATATAGTAGTTTGCTTATCCTTGCTCCTTGGTAGCACCCAATATGGAGCAAATTCCCACTTCCTAGAATTCTCTCCAACATCACCTGACTTCAGCTCCTATAAGTACACATCCTATAAGCCCTTTCAGACACCCTCTGCTGAAACACCCCAGAGTTCCCTGTGATGTGTGCTCTCCCTCATTACAATGAGTCCATCAATCCAGCGTTCAACTACAGATTGTTCCTGGTGATCTTTGGTTGGAGGGCATGGACACAGTTAATAAGTGGAAGCACGTACAACAGTTTCTGACACAGAGTAAGCACCATGCCAGTGATGTCATCATAATTACTGAGTGTGTTACAAAGACAACCTCAGGGACAGGGAGATCTGAGAGAAAAAGCTTCAGGACAGAGGCCAGGGGAATAGACAATGTACAGTCAGGAGACTTCACTTTAAGTCATTACCTGCCCTTCCAAATAGTAATTCACATTTTATTTTACACTTCAGAAGAGCCCAAAACAGAGTTGAGTGTTCAAAGTGAAGGATCTCACTTATTCACTGAGGTGCCATGGGTCAGTTGCTTAACCTCTCTGAGCCTCAATTTTTCCATCTGTGAAAAATGGGAAAAATAAAAATACAGGCTTGTTTTAGTCTTAAATGATATATTAGATGAGATGGATCTCATTGATATCTTCAAGACATTCCATCCAAATGCAGACGATTACACCTTCTTCTCAAGAGCACATGGAACATTCTCCAGAATAGATCACATCTTGGGTCACAATTCAAACCTCAGGAAATTTGAGAAAACTGAAATCATATCAAGCATCTTCTCTGACCACAATGGTATGAGACTAGAGATCAGTTACAAGAAAAAAACTGTAAGAAACACAAACACATAGAAATTAAACAACACATTTCTAAATAACCAATCGGTTACTGAAGAAATCAGAAGGGAAATCAAAAAACTTCTAGACACAAATGACAATGAAAATGCGACAACTCAAAACCTCTCAGTTCAGTTCAGTCGCTCAGTCGTGTCTGACTCTTTGCGACCCCATAAACTGCAGCATGCCAGGCCTCCCTGTCTATCACCAACTCCCGGAGTCCACCCAAACCCATGTCCGTTGAGTCGATGATGCCACCCAACTATCTCATCCTCTGTTGTCCCCTTCTCCTCCTGCCTTCAATCTTTCCCAGCATCAGGGGCTTTCCCAATGAGTCAGCTCTTCTCATGAGGTGGCCAAAGTATTGGAATTTCAGCTTCAACATCAGTCCTTCCAAAGAACACCCAGGACTGATCTCCTTTAGGATGGACTAGTTGGATCTCCTTGCAGTCCAAGGGACTCTCAAGAGTCTTCTCCAACACCACAGTTCAAAAGCATCAATTCTTCGGTGCTCAGCTTTCTTTATAGTCCAACTCTCACATCCATACGTGACCACTGGAAAAACCATAGCCTTGATTAGATGAACCTTTGTTGACAAAGTAATGTCTCTGCTTTTGAATATGCTGTCTAGGTTGGTCATAACTTTCCTTCCAAGGAGTAAGCGTCTTCTAATTTCATGGCTGCAGTCACCAACTGCAGTGATTTTGGAGCCCAGAAAAATAAAGTCAGACACTGTTTCCACTGTTTCCCTATCTATTCCCCATAAAATGATGGGACCGATGCCATGATCTTAGTTTTCTGAATGTTGAGCTTTAAGCCAACTTTTTCACTCTCCACTTTCACTTTCATCAAGAGGCTTTTGAGTTCCTCTTCACTTTCTGCCATAAGGGTGGTGTCATCTGCATATCTGAGGTTATTGATATTTCTCCTGGCAATCTTGATTCCAGCTTGTGCTTCTTCCAGCCCAATGTTTCTCACGATGTACTCTGCATAGAAGTTAAATAAGCAGGGTGACAATATACAGCCTTGACGAACTCCTTTTCCTATTTGGAACCAGTCTGTTGTTCCATGTCCAGTTCTAACTGTTGCTTCCTGACCTGCATATAGGTTTTTCAAGAGGCAGGTCAGGTGCTCTGGTATTCCCATCTCTTTCAGAATTTTCCACAGTTATTGTGATCCACACAGTCAAAGGCTTTGGCATAGTCGATAAAGCAGAAATAGATGTTTTTCTGGAGCTATCTTGCTTTTTTGATGATCCAGCAGATGTTGGCAATTTGATCTCTGGTTCCTCTGCCTTTTCTAAAACCAGCTTGAACATCTGGAAGTTCATGGTTCGTGTATTGCTGAAGCCTGGCTTGGAGAATTTTGAGCATTACTTTACTAGCGTGTGAGATGAGTGCAATTGTGCAGTAGTTTGAGCATTCTTTGGTATTGCCTTTCTTTGGGATTGGAATGAAAAACTGACCTTTTCCCGTCCTGTGGCCACTGCTGAGTTTTCCAAATTTGCTGGCATATTGAGTGCAGCACTTTCACAGCATCATCTTTCAGGATTTGAAATAGCTCAACTGGAATTCCATCACCTCCACTAGCTTTGTTCATAGTGATGTTTTCTAAGGCCCACTTGACTTCACATTCCAGGATGTCTGGCTCTAGGTGAGTGATCACACCATCATGATTATCTGGGTCATGAAGACCTTTTTTGTACAGTTCGTCTGTGTATTCTTGCCACTTCTTAATATCTTCTGCTTCTGCTAGGTCCCTACCATTTCTGTCCTTTATTGTGCCCATCTTTGCATGAAATGTTTCCTTGGTATCTCTAATTTTCTTGAAGCAATCTCTAGTCTTTCCCATTCTGTTGTTTTCCTCTTTTTCTTTGCATTGACCACTGAGGAAAGCTTTCTTATCTCTCCTTGCTGTTCTTTGGAACTCTGCATTCAGATGTTTATATCTTTCCTTTTCTCCTTTGGTTTTTGCTTCTCTTCTTTTCACAGCTATTTGTAAGGCCTCCCCAGACAGCCATTTTGCTTTTTTGCATTTCTTTTCCATGGGGATGGTCTTGATTCCTGTCTCCTATTCAATGCCACGAACCTCCATCCACAGTTCATCAGGCACTCTATCTATCAGATCTAGTCCCTTAAGTCTATTTCTCACTTCCACTGTATAATCATAAGGGATTTGATTTAGGTCATACCTGAATGGTCTAGTGGTTTTCTCCACTTTCTTCAATTTCAGTCTGAATTTGGCAATAAGGAGTTCATGATCTGAGCCACAATCAGCTCCCGGTCTTGTTTTTGCTGACTGTATAGAGCTTCTCCATCTTTGGCTGCAAAGAATATAATCAATCTGATTTTGGTGTTGACCACCTGGTGATGTCCATGTGTAGAGTCTTCTCTTGTGTAGTTGGAAGAGGATGTTTGCTATGACCAGTACATTCTCTTGGCAGAACTCTATTAGCCTTTGCCTTGCTTCGTTCTGTACTCCAAGGCCAAATTTGACACTTACTTCAGGTGTTTCTTGACTTCCTACTTTTGCATTCCAGTCACCTATAATGAAAAGGACATCTTTTTTGGGTGTTAGTTCTAGAAGGTCTTGTAGGTCTTCATAGAACTGTTCAACTTCAGCTTCTTCAGTGTTACTGGTCAGGGCATAGACTTGGATTACCATGATATTGAATGGTTTGCCTTGGGAACGAACAGAGATCATTCTGTCGTTTTTGAGATTGCATCCAAGTACTGCATTTCAGACTCTTTTGTTGACTATGATGGCTACTCCATTTCTTCTAAGGGATATTTCTGGTTAGGAAGAATCAATATTGTGAAAATGACTATACTACGAAATGCAATCTACAGATTCAGTGCAATCCCTATCAAATTGCCAATGGTATTTTTTTTTACAAAACTAGAACAAAAATTTCACAATTCATATGGAAACACAAAAGTCCCCGAATAGCCAAAGCAGTCTTGAGGAAGAAGAATGGAGCTGGCGGAATCAACCTTCCTGACTTCAGATTATACTGCAAAGCTATAGTCATCAAGACAGTATGGTACTAGCACAAAAAAAGACATATAGACCAATGGAACAAGATAGAAAGCCCAGAAATAAACCAATGCACCTATGGGTACCTTATTTTTGACAAAGGAGGCAAGAATATACAATGGGGTAAAGACAGCCTCTTCAGTAAATGGTGCTGGGAAAACTGGACAGCTACATGTGAAAGAATGAAATTAGAACACTTCCTAACACCATACACAAAGATAAACTCAAAATGGATTGAAGACCTACATGTAAGACCAGAAACTATAAAACTCTTAGAGGAAAACATAGGCAGAACACTTGGTGACATAAATCAAACAAGATCCTCTATGACCCACCTCCTAGAGTAATGCAAATAAAAAACAAAAGCAAACAAGTGGGACCTGATTAAACTTAAAAGCTTTTGTACAGCAAAGGAAACTATAAGCAAGGTGAAAAGACAACCCTCAGAATGGGAGAAAATAATAGCAAATGAAACAACTGACAAAGGATTAATTTCTAAAATATACAAGCAGGTCATACAACTCAGTGCCAGAAAAACAAACAACCCAATCAAAAAGTGGGGAAAAGGCCTAAACAGACATTTATCTAAAGAAGACATACAGATGGCTAACAAACACATGAAAAGATGCTCAACATCGCTCATTATTAGAGAAGTGCAAATCAAAACCACAGTGAGATATCACCTCACACTGGTCAGAATGGCTATCAACAAAAATTCTACAAACAATAAATGCTGGAGAGGGTGTGGAGAAAAGGGAACACCCTTGTACTGTTGGTGGGAGTGTAAATTGATTATAGCCATTATGGAAGATGGTATGGAGATTCCTTAAAAAAAGAAATAAAACCGCCTTATGACCCAGCAATCTGACTCCTAGGCATACACCCTAAGGAAACCAAAATTGAAGAAGACACGTGTATCCCATTGTTCATTGCAGCACTCTTTACAACAGCTAGAACATGGAAGCAACCTAGATATCCATCAACAGATGAATGGATAAAGAAGTTGTGGTACGCAATGGAATATTACTCAGCCATAAAAAGGAATGCATTTGAGTCAGTTCTGATGTAGTGCATGAACCTAAAACCTATTATACAGAGTGAAGTGAGTCAGAAAGAGAAAGATAAACATCGTATTCTAAGTCATATATACAGAGTCTAGAAAAATGGTATTGAAGAATTTATTTACAGGGTGACAATGGAGAAACAGACATAGAGAACAGACTTACGGGGATAGGGGAGGAGAGGGTGAGATGTATGGAAAGAGTAGCATGGAAACTTACATTACCATATGTAAAATAGATACCCAATAGGAATTTGCTGTATGGTTCAGGAAACACAAAGAGGGGCTCTGTATCAATCTAGAGGGGTGGGATGGGGCGGGAGATGGGAGGGAGGTTAAAATGGGAGGGGATAAATGAATACCTATGGCTGATTCATGTTGAGGTTTGATAGAATCCAACAAAATTATGTAAAGCAATTATCCTTCAATAAAAAATAAATAAAAAGAAAACTAATTACAGGCTTATTTTGTGACTCCAATGAAAGTGAGTGTGCTGTAGTCTAGGTTATGGTCATAAAGCTATTCAGTTATTCCAGCTGGTACCTAAGGCTGGCAAAGCACAGAGGCCATGGCTGTTTTAAAGTCAGATTCCTGAAATTCCTGCATTTTTTTACCTTCTTACAGAAGAGGCCAGAACTGTCAGTCTGAATTGTGTGGCTCTATGGCAGTGGTGAAAAGGCATCTGTCAGGAACTCCTTCCTTAGCCTCAAGTTTCCACGTAAATCTTTTTCCAGGGAGATGAGGAATGATGAAAAGCTTTTGGCTCCTTGTCACTTACTAATACGACCAAGGCGCTTCTTTGAAACTTGGTTTTCCTACAAAATGGGAATACAGTTAATTCCTGCCCCATATATTTGTCATGGGGATCAAATAAAAAGGTGCATATGGAACACTGTTGTCAGCCACAAAAAAGAAATTATCTGTTCCTCTGGGACTGCCTCCCACAGTGTGGTCTCTCACTTGGGGACGCAAGTGTCTGCTCCCTGAGGGCTGAGCTGCTGGCCATTGGCCAAGGCGCTCTTTCATGGTCTCTGGGCATTAACCCCTCCTGTAGAGCCACAGGTGTCAGGGAGGCTTCATGGAGCCCCACACTGGGCTGATAGAAAACAGATTTCTTTCTCTTTTAACAGACCAAAGGAAAGCAGTGGGGTTAGTGGCGTGGCTGTACTCCACAAGCCACCCACGTTTCTTCCAGCTGATTTCTGTACCATCTTTATTGATTTTTAAAAACTTTTTAATAATAGGAAGTGTTATCTTTATTTTTTTTAAGTTTTTTGGCCACACAGAGTGGCTTGCAGGATCTTAGTTCCCCAACCAGGGACAGAACCCATGTCTTCTGCAGTGGAAGCACAGAGTCTTACCCATTGAACCACCAGGGAAATCCTTCGTATCATCTTCAGAGTGTCATCCTTTTCTCTGGTTGAAACTGGGTTGCTATTTTGTCAGCTTTCCAGCATGCAGGGAGGAAAAAAAGCAAGTCCTGCATGAGGGATTTTATCTTTAAGAAGGTGACAAGAGGCTCCATGCATCATTTACCCTTATTCATGTCCCACTTCAAGGAAGGATGACAGATGGAGTCTCTAGCTTGGTGACCATGTGCCCGGCTTCAATTTGAGAGTTTTATTGTTCAAGATCAGGAATGACAGAAGCAAGAAAAACATCAGGGAAATGAATATACTCAGCCCTCAATACCTGCAGGTTCCACATCCATGGATTCAACCAAGCAAGGATAGAAAATATTTGGAAAAAAATTCTAGGAAGCTCCAAATAGCAAAACTTGAATTTGCCATGCAGTCAACTATTTACATGCCAATTATATTGCATCCAGTGTTATAGATAGTCTAGAGATAATTTAAAGTATACAAGAGGATGTGCATGATGATATGCAAGTACTACACCATTTTATGGAGAAGGCAATGGCACCCCACTCCAGTACTCTTGCCTGGAAAATCCCATGGATGGAGGAGCCTGGAAGGCTGCAGTCCATGGGGTCACTGAGGGTTGGACACGACTGAGCGACTTCACTTTCACTTTTCACTTTCATGCATTGGAGAAGGAAATGGCAACCCACTCCAGTGTTCTTGCCTGGAGAATCCCAGGGATGGGGGAGCCTGGTGGGCTGCCGTCTATGGGGTCGCACAGAGTCGGACGTGACTGAAGCGACTTAGCAGCAGCAGCAGCACACCATTTTATATGAGGAACTGAAACATCCATGGATTTTGATGTCGGTGTTGGCGGTCCTGAAACCAATCCCTTGCAGATACCTAAGGACAGTTGTATAGATCAATTCACCCATCAGGTCACTGAGTCTGAGCTAACATCTGTACTGAGTAAATAACCTGGGTGAAAAGCAGAGCGAAGGTCTAGTCAGTTGCTTTACTTTAGCATGGGTCATCTTTAGCATGACCCAATGCTAAAGATCAAATATTTGGAATCATCCCTGTGAATCTTCACATTTTTCAGTTTCTCTGTAGATATTGGCACTGGGCAGACAGAGCCTTGGCCTCATAACTCAGTATGTGGACACCCACATAACCCCCACACATAGGCGTATGTGTACAGACCTATTGAATACATACATATGCAACATAGATTTACACTTGCATAGATCCTAATCTTATACTAGAGGAGGAGAGATCACACCTAGTTACCTTCCTCTTTTTAGTGGTCCTGTGGCTTTGCTGAAAAAAGCAGTTTTAGGAACCAGAAGAATTGATGCTTTTGAACTGTGGTGTTGGAGAAGACTCTTGAGAGTCCCTTGGACTGCAAGGAGATCCAACCAGTCCATTCTAAAGATCAGTCCTGGGTGTTCATTGGAAGGACTGATGTTGAAGCTGAAACTCCAATACTTTGGCCACCTGATGTGAAGAGCTGACTCATTGGGAAAGCCCCTGATGCTGGGAAAGATTGAGGGCAGGAGGAGAGGGGGACGACAGAGGATGAGATGGCTGGATGGCATCACCGACTCAATGGACATGAGTTTGGGTAAACTCTGGGAGTTGGTGATGGACAGGGAGGCCTGGTGTGCTGCGGTTCATGGGATCACAAAGAGTCTGTCATGACTGAGCGACTGAACTGAAACTGAACTAAAGGAGCCAGAGATCTAGATTCAAGTGCAACCCATGTCATTAATACATAGTGTAACTCTGGGCAAGTTACTCAATCTGTCTTAACTTATGTTTTCACATTTGTAAAATGAGTATACTGTTCTCTCTCCTGAAATATTTTACAGTTAATTACAATGTCATACTTATTTGTTTGACATAATACTTTAAGTAGTTATTTTATTATTATTAGGCTATTGAGGCCCAGAGCAAATTAATATCAGATCAGGAATTTCCCATCTCCCTCCTTAATATAAAGCAAGATCCCTTTCTGCTCTCAAATACACTTACTTGTTTTTAAAAATTGGTTAAGTCCTTTTTAAAGGTACATTGTTTTTAAGTAAATGTACATACAGAAAAGGATAAGGCAATGGCAACCCACTCTAGTATCTTGCCTGGAAAATCCCATGGACGGAGGAGCCTGGTGGGCTGCAGCCCATGGGGTCGCTAAGAGTCAGACACGACTAGGCGACTTCACTTTCACTTTTCACTTTCATGCATTGGAGAAGGAAATGGCAACCCACTCTAGTATCTTGCCTGGAAAATCCCATGGACGGAGGAGCCTGGTGGGCTGCAGCCCATGGGGTCGCTAAGAGTCAGACACGACTAGGCGACTTCACTTTCACTTTTCACTTTCATGCATTGGAGAAGGAAATGGCAACCCACTCCAGTATTCTTGCCTGGAGAATCCCAGGGACAGAGGAGCCTAGTGGGCTGCCGTCTATGGGGTCTAACAGAGTCGGACATGACTGAAGCAACTTAGCAGCAGCAGCAGCAACATACAGAAAAAATGCGTAAGTCATAAGTGTATAGCTCACTGAGTTTTCCAAATGGAGAATGTGCCCCATGTTACTAGCGTTCAAATTAAGAACCAGAACATCTCCAGCAGCCCCCTTACTACCATCTCTGAAGGTAACTACCAGTTTACATTATGGGTTTCCCTGGTGGCTCAGTGGTAAAGAAATGGACTGCCAATGCAGGAGATGCAAGAGACACGAGTTTGATTCCTGGGTCAGGAAGATCTCTTGGAGAAGGAAATGACAGCACACTCCAATATTCTTGCCTGGGAAATTCCATGGACAGAGGAGCCTGGCAGGCTATAGTCCTTGGGGTCGCAAAAAGAGTCAGACAAGAGTTAGTGACTAAACACCACCAAACAACATAACAACTTTACACTATAGATGAATTTTGCCTTTTTATACTTTATACAAATGAAATCACAAGTAGATGTTCTTATGTCTGGATTTTTTTAACTCTACATGGTACTGGAGACATGCATTCATAGTGTGTGTAGTTGTGTCTTGCTTGATCACTCTCATTCTGCACAGTGTCCAGTGTGTATACAGCAATTCACTGATCCATTCTACTGTTGTTGGGCATCTGGATGGTTCCTGAGTTTGGGCTATTATCAAAAATGCTGCCATAAAAATCCTTGGATGTGTCTTTAGTTCATGCATTTCTGTTGAGTACATATCTGTGAGTGGAATTTCTGAATGTTGGGATTTGTACACGTTCGCCTTCTGTAGATATTATCATGCAGTTTTACAAAGTAGCTGAATGTTCCCTGCTTTTAATTGGTAAGAACTCAAGAAGGTTTGATAGCTCTGTCTGTTCACAATCTCTTTCTCATTGTACTTCCTAGAACCTATGAACTGTAATCTTACTCTTTGGGTATAAGAAATCAATAGCTTTGGGTAACCCAATGTACCAGTTATCTATTGCTACACACACATGCACACACACAACCTCCTCTAAATAAGTGGCCTAACTAAATGAAAAAAATACATATTTATTATGCCTCATGCTTTAGGTGGGTGAGGAATTGGGGAATAATTTGGCTGCTGATTCAAACATTCAGACTTAGACTTGAATGAGATTGAATCGGATGTTGGTCTGGGCTAGATAAAGTCATCTAAAAAGTTGACTGGGGCTAGATGATCCACTTTCAAGGTGGTTCTCTCATATATAACTAGGAAGATGGTACTGACTGTTGACAGAAAGCTTCAGTTTCTATCCGCGTGAGTCTATCCACAGGGCTGCTGAGTGTCCTCACAACATGGTGGCTGGCTTCATGTGAGCAGTGCCAGAGCCCAAGGCAGAGGCAGCAGTGTGCCTTATGGTCTCGCCCTGGACATCATACACAGTCACTTTCTCATTATTTTACTGACCACCCAAGTCATCCTTATTCAGCATGGGAGGGCACACTACTAAGGCATGAAAATCATAAATTGAGGATCCTTTTTGGCAGTTTTGGAGGCTGGTCAATATACCATTAAACCCTTATTTCTACCAGTTGAAGACTTTTTTCTGTAATAATTGGAGCCCTAAGTGATTAGCACAGTTCAGTCGCTCAGTCGTGTCTGACTCTTTGTGACCCCATGAACCGCAGCACACCAGGCCTCCCTGTCCATCACCAACTCCCAGAGTTTACCCAAACTCATGTCCATTGAGTTGGTGATGCCATCCAGCCATCTCATCCTCTGTCGTCCCCTTCTCCTCCTGCCCCCAACCTTTCCCAGCAACAGGGTCTTTTCAAATGAGTCAGCTCTTCACATCAGGTGGCCAAAGTATTGGAGTTTCAGCTTCAACAAGAGTCCTTCCAATGAACACCCAGGACTGATCTCCTTTAGAATGGACTGGTTAGATCTCCTTGCAGTCCAAGGGACTCTCAAGAGTCTTCAGGAGCAGGTAAATTCTGATGGGCAAATAGAAAGAAGAAAGAATACATAGAACTAGTCGAGTGTAAGGAGAAAGACTTGGCTAAATATAGCAGTCAAGAGGCAGGTTTAGCATTTCGAGTATCTGAGTAGGAGTGAACAAATAAATAATGTGTGAGTTTGAGTCTAAGGGATGGGGTGAGAGACTGTATATAAAGTGCCAGAAATGCCTTTCTTTGTTTACTAATTAGATCATGGTTTTGGACCATGAAGAGTCAACTTTGGCATTGCTTATATAAAAACAGTAGCCCAAATTGAGTATTCTCAACTTTTCTCACAGGTTATTCAGTTTACCACCCATCCGTCCATTCACATATCCATATCTTATTAAGCATACAGCAAATACCAGGTTGTATTCAAGAGGGCAATGGGGGTGAAGAAATGAACAAATGCACCAACCTTACTTGGGTGATTATGAAGAGGGAACGACCATTTATCATTTACCTACTGTGTTCCAATACTTTCACAATTATTGCTTTAAATAATTCTCATAACTACTCTATATGTTGGGCATAATGGTTCCCACTTGGCAGATGGATAAACTTGAGACTTGAAAATTTAACTGATTTTCAACTCAGAGTTGGAGCTGAAAAGTGAAACTGAATCCTCTGCAGATACAAAGTAGAAAGTGATTAAATGTGAAAGAAAAGTACACATATAATACAATGGCAGCTCAGAGAATGGGGTGAATTCTTTGGCCTGAGATGGTAAGAGAAGACTTGATGGAAGAGATGGAATTTCAGCCAGATCTTGATTGATGAGTAAGAGATGATGGGAAAAGGCCATATGTAAGGAATAAAGAATATCTAAAACACAAAGGCATAAAGGTAGGAATGAATATTAATAATGATGATATACACAGAGATGCACAGAGACATACACATATAATGTGGCTAGAGAAATATGCATAAAGGAGAGAACCAGCTGATAGAGGTGAACAATATGTATTGCTGCTGCTACTGCTGCTGCTAAGTCGCTTCAGTCGTGTCTGACTCTGTGCGACCCCATAGACAGCAGCCCACCAGGTTCCCTGGGATTCTCCAGGCAAGAACACTGGAGTGGGTTGCCATTTCCTTCTCCAATGCATGAAAGTGAAAAGTGAAAGTGAAGTCGCTCAGTCGTGTCCGACTCCTAGCGACCCCATGGACTGCAGCCCACCAGGCCCCTCTGTCCATGGGATTTTCCAGGCAAGAGTACTGGAGTGGGTTGCCATTGCCTTCTCCGGAACAATATATATTAGGGCCACATAGATACCAGACAGATACCAGACCTAGTTATTCATTAATGCAACAGGAAATCAGAGAAGGCTAGATCATCATTTGTATAACTGAGTGTGAACTCCTTTCAGATTGTGTGGATAACATCTTCTCCAAGGTTATTAAAAATTAAATCAGGAGTGTACATTGACACCCAGTAAAAAAAAATATATAGATCAACAAACTATATAAGAATATACAAATTATTGAATAAAAAATGAGAAATGTCATTGATCAGCAACAATCACATACTGATGATGAGGTCTGCTGCTAGTTGATGATAAGAGTAGAAAGTCTAGAAAAGACCTCAGGCCCTGAGACTAGTTAAGTACCAGATAAATCCAAGAATCTCAGAGCTGGGAGTTGCCTGAAGCATTATTTATACATATTATTTATAAAGTTATTATGAAACTTTCCATTTACATATGAGAAAACCAAGGCCAGGAAGTAGGAGTGACTTGTTCTTCTGGAGCAGAGCTCCTTCTAATTCACCACAGCCTTGTGAAAAGAGCAAGACATAATTCCTCTCCTGGGTTAAGCTATGAGATTAGCGAGTGCTGTGAAAAATCACTAGGTACAAAATGTGTTAGGAATTGAACTGTGTCTTCCACAAATTCATAATTTGAAATTCTAACTTTCAGAACTTCAGAATATAGCCTTATTTGGAAACAGGATGAGTGCAGATGAAATTAATGAAGATGAGGTCATACTAGGGTAGAGTGGGCCCTGAATACATTGCATTCAATGTAGTCAATAACTGGGGTCCTTATTAAAGGGAGGTTTAGGTGTGCACACAGAGAGAAATGGCAAGTGAACATGAAGACAGAGATCGGGACAGTGTATCTACAAAGCAAGAACACCTCAAATTTCCAGCAAACCACTAGGAGTAAAGAAAGAAGCATGGAACAGAATCTCCTTCCCAGGAACCTCCCTTAGTAGGAACCAACCCTGTGACACCTTGATACTTGCCTCCTAGCCTTCTGAACTGTGAAACAACACATTTCTGTTCTTTAAGCCACTCACTTTGCAGTGTTTGTTATGGAAGCTTTAGGAAACTAATACAATCACTAGAAGAAAGAAAAGTTATGTGTCAGGGGGGCTTCCCTGCTGGCTCAGTGGTAAAGAATATGCCTGCCAAAGCAGGAGATATGGGTTCAATCCCTGATCAACATGCTGCAGAGCAGCTAAGCCTGTGTGCCACAACTATTGAGCCTGTGCTCGAGCGCCCGGGAGCGGCAACTACTGAGCCCACAAGCCGCAGCTGTTGAAGCCCATGCACCTAGAGCCTGTGCTCCACAAGAGAAGCGATCGCAACGAGAAGCCCACGCACCACTAGAGAGTAGCCCCTGCTCTCTGCAACTAGAGAAAAGCCTGCACGCAGAGCCAAAATTAAGTAAATAAATAAGCTTAAAAAAAAGGTTACGTGGTAGCCGTAGGAAGTAGGCACTGTGAAGGAAGGGATGATGCCTTAATGAAACAATCAGATCAGATCAGATCAATGTATTTATCATTCACACACTGAATCTGTATGAGGTAACTTTCACTTGGTCCTGGAGCAGATACACGAAGAATTAGAAAACCACAATTCAAAAAGATAGATGCACCCCGGTGTTGATTGCAGCATTATTTATCATAGCCAGGACATGGAAACAACCTAAACACTCAGCAACAGAGGACTAGAAAAAGAAGATGTGGTACATTTACACAATATGATATTGTGTGTGCGTGCTCAGGTGCTCAGTCATGTCCGACCCTTTGCCATCCTATGGACTATAGCCCTCCAGGGTCCTCTGTCCAGGAAATTTTCCCAGAAAGAATACTGGAGTGGGTTGCCATTTCCTACTCCAGGACATCTTCCCAACCCAGGGATCAAACCTATGTCTCCTGCATTGGCAGGCAGATTCCTTACCAGTGCACCACCTAGGAAGCCATATAATAGAATATTACTCAGTCATAAAAGGGAACAAAATTGTGCCATTTGCAGAGATGTGAGTGGACCTAGAGAATGTCATACAGAGCGAAGTCAGTCAGAAAGAAAAACAAATATCATATATTAACACATATGTGGAATCTAGAAAAATGGTGTAGATGAACATATTCGCAAGGCACAAACAGAGACACAGATGTAGAGAACAAACATATGGATACCAAGAGAGGAAAGGAGGGTGGGATAGACTGAGAGATTGGGATGAGCATATATACACTACTATGTATAAAGTAGATAACTATTGAGAACCGACCACAGAACTCTGTGGTGACCTAGAAGGAAATCCAAAGAAGAAAGGATATATGTATATGTGTAGCTGATTCACTTCGCTCTATAGCAGAAATTAACACAACATTGAAAAGCAACTATACTCCAATTTTTAAGAGATGAGTTAGAATATGATTCTCTTTGCCTTTGAGAAGCCCAAAATATGGTCCAGTTAGGCTCAAAACAGAAGTAAATGTTACGGGGCCCCAAAGGAATGCTATAGACAAAGGTTTGGATGCAGAAGGTGACATCTGAGCCAGGATTTTAAAGATGAGTATATTTGCTTGCTACTTGCTTAATGGACCTAATTATTTCTGTCATTGGAAAGAGCCTCCTAAAATCTCCTCCCTGGTCTGGAGAGCCATCAAAGAAGCAAAAATCGCAGGCTTGCTAAGCTTGTTCAATCTGGCATTTCAAAAAACAGCCTCAACCACGTAGGCTGGTTGTCTGGATCTCCTGCCCCAGTTGGCCTGCCATTTGTGGGAAAAACAGGAAGAGAGATGCTGACCTCTGGCTGCTCAGGCCCAAATCCCCTTAGAGCTTCAGGCTCGTGTAAGAACTGGCTCCCGAAAGTCACTCTTGTAGGGGGGTGGGGGGGGTCTTACATCCTGGCTGCCTAGACCTCTCTGTAGTGCTGAAAAGTCAGATTGTATTATTTATATAAAAACAACAACAAAAATAACTTTTTCTTTCCAAATATCACACATGCACAAGAAGCCAAGCCTTCAGCGGGTCATTTAATATGTTGACGTTTTGAAGAACTGTGCTTCCAGACCCTGAAACAGAAGCTAGGTCTGCTGGCCTTGGCCTTGAGATCTCTTGGCTCTCTCATATTAAGGACCCCCAGGCTCTCAAAATTGAGCTCCCGGCAGCCACTGCTCTGCGTAATGCTGCTAAGAACAGAGCCAATTGCAGCTGGAGCCACAATCTGCCTCTGTGGAATGATGTCAGGAGTGCTGGGGGGAAGGCAAGGGGTGTCTCCTGACTCTAATTATCTCCCCACTGGTCAGCCACGCTCCCTGAAATTCCATTAAGATGATGGAACTTATTCTGTTAGGCTTATGAGGGATAATGATGGGATAGGAGAGGACTTGCATGCAAGCTAGCATTCTCTGCTTGGCGGATTACATTGGAAAGGCTCTGGGCAGGACATGCGCGATCATTTGCCCCAGGCCTTGTGGCCCCTCACAGTATTGCATCAGGTCTGTTCACTGTGATTTTTACCTGCCTGAACTCTCCGAGCATTCGTTCTTGTAAACTTTGCTTGATTCATTCATACACATGGTTTTGACCACCCCCTGGATGGAAATACATCAAAACTTCTCCAGTTTGTGCCTTTTCTTGTCAAGCGTCTGACCCTTCCATCTAAATTCCTGACCTTGAGTGCCTTGTTTTCAACTAATTCATCATATTTGCTCACAAAACTATCCCTAAAAGGAGTCTCTTTATCCAGTTTCCCAAGTAAAGAAGACTGGAAAGCATCCTTCCCTTACTAGTAACCCTTCCCTTACTAGCATATCAAATCAATCACTAAGATCTACTAACATTGTTTCCTAAAAGTCTCTTATCACGGTTCTTGCCTCTTCATTCTTCCTGACAATTTCCTAATTCAGAATAACATTACCTATTGCTTCAACTAGTACAAAAGGGAATCCCCTAGTGGTCTAGTTGTTAGGACATGGCACTTTGGCTGCCATGGCCCAGGTTCAATCTCTGGTCTGGGAACTAAGATCCCACAAACCACATGGTGCAGCTGAAACAAATAAACAAACTAGTACAACAGCTTCCAGAAAGCTTCTATCATATCATCCCCACCCAGTCTATTCCCCACTGAGTAGCCCAGGTGTCTTTAAAAATGTAATCTGTACTCAAAAGACTAGGAACAAAGGGAACTACCTTAACATAGTAAAGACCATGTGTGAAAAAAACTACAGCTAACATACTCAGTGGTGGAAAACTAAAAGCTTTTTCTCTAAGAGCAGGACAGGCAAGAATGCCTGGTTTTGCCACTTGCATTAAACTTAATAATGGAAGTCCTAGCCAAAGTAATTAGGCAAGAAAAATAAAAGCCATCCAAATTGGAAATGAAAGTATAAAATTGTTTCTGTTCACAGATGGCATGATCTTATATGAATAAAATTTAAAGATTTTTTAAAAAAATTGTTAGGACTAATAAATAAATGAGCAAATTTGCAAAATTCAAAATCAATGAGCAAAATATCAGTTGCACCTGCCTATGCTAACAATGAACCATCTGAAAAGGAAATTAAGAAAACAATAGCATCAAAAAAGAATAAAATATTAATGAGTAAACTTAACCAAGACAGCAGATGACACTGAGAACTACAAAATGATGCTGAAAGAAATTAAATATACAAATAATGGAAAGGCATCCTGTGTTCACAGGCAGGAAGACTTAATATTGTTAAGATGTTAATGTAACTGAAAGCTATTTACAGATTCAATGCAATCCCTGTTAAATTTCCAATGATTTTTTTTCAGAAATAGAAAAGTACATTCTCAAGTTTATATGAAATTTCAAATTTCAAGGGACCCAGAAGAGCCAAAATAACCTTGAAAAAAGAAGAACATAGTTAGAAGTTTCACACTTCCTCATTTCAAAACTTATTGAAAAGCTTTGGTAATCAAAAAAGTGAGGTACTAGCATAAAGATACACATATAGACCAATGGAACAAAATAAGAACCAGAAATAAACCCTTGCATATATAGTAAAATGATTTTCACTAGCATGCCAAAGCATTCAAATGGGGGAAAGGGCAGGTTTTCAACAAATGGTGTTTGAAAACCTGGATATTCATGTGAAAAAAACAGAAGTTGGACCCTTATACCATATACAAAAATTAACTCAAAATGGATCAAAGCTAAACATAAAAGCTAACAGTATAACATTTTTATAAGTTGATGTATATATGTAGTGTATGTATATATTTATATACATACATATAACTTGCTTTTGTTAATACCTTTTACTATAGGCACAGTAGAAGCACTTTATACACTACCTCCAAATTTTACAGAAATTCCATTTTACAAAGAGGAAACAGATACCAGAGAAGATAAGAAATTTGCTTAAGATCAGTCTAATCTTAACCTGATTGTGGGCAGATTCTGAACTTTTCTCAAAATCAGATTTCTGGCCAACTCAAAGTAAAGCCTTACAAAGAGTACTTTAAAATCAGAAAGAACACTGACGAAAACCATGTGGTTGTTTTAGGAAACATTTTTAACCTTTCTGTTGACTCAATTTCCTCATCTCTAATATGCAGATAATAATATCTGACCTTTTGCAAGTCGTAGGTGGTGAAGACTAATTAAAAGGAAATAGGGACAAACAGAAGAATGATTTTTGACTTAGTCGTTCTGTCTCTCTAGGGCTCATAGATAGGTAGAAATCTAAGCAATGCCAGAATATGAGAGGTGATTCCTACTCTGGAAATGGAAGGAAAGGGAAATAAGAGAGACGGAAAATCAAGATGAAGGTGAACACTGTTTCTAAGAAACTAGCGTGAGAAGATATTTTGAAAGCTCTTTTGTTTTATTTATTAACGGGAAAGGAATTATAAATAGGTATGTCATACAAATTACTTCTATAAAGCAATTTGGAGTTGGCACTGTAATACTGTAGAGAGATCGCTCTTGAGTTCTAGCTCATGATGAAATTTGGGCATGTCATGTAAATCCTCTACATCTCCAGGTCCCTATCTAAAAATGCAGGAATATTAAAACCTACCTAACATTCTGGGGAGAACAGTGACAAAATAGAGTTATATGTTATTTGAAAAGTTAAAATACCATTTGGGTCGAGGTTAAAGTCACTTCTACTAAACATATGGCTGAAACCACTCATTTTTCTGAACCTGTTTACTCACCTCTAAAGACATAAATAGAGCCTACATCCTATAATTGTTAAAGGGATTAAGTGAAATAATGCAGGCAAATGTTAGCATGGTGTTGGCACATAGGAAGGACTCAATGAGTGGCTGTGTTTCTGCTATATACCAACAACAACAGCAATAGAAACCTTCCTTTATTGCTTGGGATTAAAGGAAATGTAAGATCTGTTGAAAATTTTAGGATCTGAATCCATGGAAATTTTTAAAAAATCCAGATTTCTGAGTCTTCTTAATTTTTCCTTACCCTGAGAAACTGCAAGAGAATGGCATGCCTGAGGTAACCTGTTTCTCTCCATTTTCTTTGACTCTACAAGGTTAGAAGCTTCTCGTCTTCTGTGATTGAACACTCCCAAGACATTGGATCATTTCCTGAATTTCATTTATTTAATAACTAATCTTTTATTGCCTTCCCTCTTTGAAGCAAGCCGGCAAGTCTGGTTCCCTCCCCTACCCCTCTTCAAGGTCTCACCTCTTTAATCATTTGGATAAAGCTGGGACACACTACAAACCATTTTAATGGGAAGCTGATAAGTGAAGGCCATTTTTCCTCCCAGCTCCTTCTCAACCAGGCTGTATTTCAGATGATTTCCAATCATCCCAGCAAATCACTCATGTCATTCTCCCACGCCACCTAGTTAATATCAGCAGTCAACAGGTTTCTTTTGGCTCTTTTGTCTGGGAATGCTTGCTAGGCAAGACCCCAGAACTCCAGAGAAATGAATCTGAATCTGGAATTCACACAAACTGAGCCCTCAGCTGCAGGATTAACATTTTCCCAAGTTAACATTAATAGCTATTGTCTCTGAGCTCTACTTCTATGTCAGGCACTAGGCCAAGCAGTGTGTCTGTATTATCAGGTTTAATCCTCATAAAACTTACTAGGGATTACTCTCATGTCTGTTTTGTGGACAAAGAAGTTTAGGACTAGGCCACTGTTACTCAAAGTGTGGTCCTTGGAGCTACAACAGATTACCAGAGAACTTGTTAGAAATGTAAATTCTTCAGCTCCATCACAAACCTCCTAAAACCAAATCCCTGTGGGGTGGTGTTCAGGAATCTGTGCTTTAACAAGCCCCTTGGTGATGCTGATGCAGACTAACATTTGAGAAGGACTGCACTAGAAAAAGTGAGTAACTTGCCAAATTCCCAGAGCTAATAAGTCACAAGAAGAAGTTTTAAAATAGAGTCCACTGTCTCCTAAACCAGAGTCTGGGAGACTGTATTGAGATGGTTCACAAAGATTTAGGATTTGAAATAAAATTGCCTTGCACTGTAAGAACACCTATTATTTCTTGTAATAAGATGTACAGAAGTAGCTCAGTTCCATATTTTATTTAATTCAGCAGTTCAGTGGCTTTATGGCTCCAGCTCAACAGTAGCTCCCATTCTCCTGACTTTTTCTTCATGGTCACGAGAAGACTGCAGCAATTCCAGACATCAGTGAAGAAAGGGCATGTCTCTTCTTCCATGTCTTTTTTAAGAGCAATACTTTCTTCCCCCAAGGTATACTCTTCCCCCAAAGACCTCCTCTCATGTGTTACTACTGTACTGAATTTCATCACACCCACATTACCAAGCCAATCACTGGGAAGAAAAATGGAATAACATGATTGGATAAAAACTATTTGAGATTTGCCTCATTTGAAGCCTGTGGATGCCTGAATGAACACAGTGGATGGAAGTGCTAAATCAATGCAATAGGGACACATTTTGAAACAGAAATAAGTTTAGATTCACAGGATGGCATCAGATGATAGGAATCCAGATAGAAAAATTAAGAGTATATGCTCTAAGTCCTGTAGAACCTGTTACCTTTGAGCAGGGGATAGGAATATGTAAGGACATGCATGGAAAGAGTCCACTGATGATGTGCAGCAGAGATGAGCACTAGACTCAGGGGAGGGATTGATGAGCGGCTGTGAGAGAAGCTCAGCTATTGCTGCAGCCTTGGTAGAATTTGCCAAGGACTTGGTCTAGGTAGGTGGCATGGGTAAGAAGGATGGCTGAAGATGAGTCATCTGGAAGGAAACTGGCAAGAGTGGGTGACTGGCCATAGGGAGATAAAGAAGGGGACAAGTCAGAGGTTACACACCATCTTTGTGTGTGTGACCAGTTGTTCTCCTGCCCATCTGCAGTCATGATGAAAAGTGCTATTTCCTACAAAAGGAATGTAGGCAAGTTAAAGGAAAACTGTCAGATGTATTAATAATGGGTTATTTAAGGGTATATGCTTAAATTCTCAAATTCAGTCTTGGCTCTATGATGTAATAATAATAGTAATAGTTGAACTTATTGCCAGCCTATTATGTCTTGCTGTTTTATTTCTTTAAACTTATTTTTATTATAGAAAATTTCAAACATATATAGAAGTAGGGAAAATAGTATAATGAACCCGAAGGTACCTATTAATCAGCTTCTACATGATCAAATCATAGCCAATTAATCTTGTTTCTCTAGTCTCTCTCTTACTCTCTATAATCAACATCAACTCAGGTTTTATTTTTTGAATAACAACGTTCAGTTCAGTTCAGTTCAGTCACTCAGTCATGTCTGACTCTTTGCAACCCCATGGACTGCAGCACGCCAGGCCTCCCTGTACATCACCAACTTCCGGAGTTCACTCAAACTCATGTCCATTGAGTTGGTGATGCCATCCAACCATCTCATCCTCTGTAGTCCACTTCTCCTCCCACCTTCAATCTTTCCCAGCGTCAGGGTCTTTTCCAATGAGTCAGCTCCTCTCATCAGGTGGCCAAAGTATTGGAGTCTCAGCTTCAGCATCAGTCCTTGCAATGAATATTCGGGACTGATTTCCTTTAGGATGGACTGGTTTGATCTCCTTGCAGTCCAAGGGACTCTCAAGAGTCTTCTCCAACACCACAGTTCAAAAGCATCAATTCTTCAGTGCTCAGCTGTCTTCACAGTCCAACTCTCACATCCATACATGACCACTGGAAAAACCATAGCCTTGATTAGACGGACCTTTGTTGGCAAAGTAATGTCTCTGCTTTTTAATAAGCTGTCTAGGTTGGTCATAACTTTTCTTCCAAGGGGCAAGCGTCTTTAAATTTCATGGCTGCAGTCACCATCTGCAGTGATTTTGGAGCCCCCCAAAATAAAGTCTGAGACTGTTTCCACTGTTTCCCCATCTATTTGCCATGAAGTAATGGGACCAGATGCCATGACCTTCATTTTCTGAATGTTGAGCTTTAAGCCAACTTTTTCACTCTCCTCTTTCACTTTCATCAAGAGGCTCTTTAGTAGTTCTTTGCTTTCTGCCATAAGGGTGGTATCATCTGTGTATCTGAGATTACTGATATTTTTCCTGGCAATCTTGATTCCAGGTTGTGCTTCATCGCTAAGATACAATACAATTAACATACCATACAATGCACATATTTAAAGTGTGTAATGCAAATAGTTTGTAGTATATTCATAGAGTTGTGCAACCATCACCACAATCAATTTCAGAACATTTCATCACCCCAAAAAGAAATTCCGTACTCTAGCTGTCACTCTCTGTTCCTACATCCCTCTTCCTCCAGCCCTAAGTAACCACTAATCTGCTTTCTGTCACTATAGATTTTCATATGATGGACACTTTATATAAATGGAATCATACAGTATATAGTCTTCCGTGAATATCTTCTTTCACTTAGGATCATGATTTCAAGGTTCACCTATATTGTAGAATCTATTAGCACTTCATTTCTTTATTCTGCCACATAATACCCCATTGTGTGGATAGGCTACATCTTACCCATTCATCCAGCAGTCGATGGACATTGAGCTCCCATTTTTGGCTATTATGAATAATTTACTAAGAACACCTGTGTACAAGAACATTCATATACAAGTGGACATATATTTTCATTTCTTTTGAGTATATACTTAAGAGAGACATTTCTGAATCATAGAGTAACGTTATGGGGGTTCCCTGATAGCTCAGTTGGTAAAGAATTTGGCTGCAATGCAGGAGACCCCAGTTCAATTCCTGGTTTGGGAAGATCCGCTGGAGAAGGGATAGGCTACCCACTCCAGTATTCTGGCAGAGATAATTCTGTGTCATAGAGTAACTATATGTTTAACCTTTTAAGAAACTACCAGACTGGTTTTCACAGTGGCTATACCATTTTACATACCTACCAACAGTGTATAAGAATTCTAATTTTTCCACATCTTCCTCACACTTTTTGCTATTTTTCATTATTTAAAGTTGTTAATTTTAAATTAAAAGTTCTAAGGACTTTATTTTTAGAGCAGTTTTAGGTTCTCAAAATGGAGTGCATGCATGCTCAGTTGTGTCTGATTCTTTGCCACCCCATGGACTCTAGCCCACTAAGTTTCTCTGTCCATGGGATTATCTAGGCAAGAATACTAGAGTGGGTCGCCATTTCCTCCTCCAGGGGGGTGCCTCCTGACCCAGAGATCAAACCCACATCTCCTGTATTGGCAGGCATATTCTTTACTGCTGAGCCAGCTGGGAACCCCCCTCCCACCCACCTCTGCCCCACATATGCTTAGCATTCCCTATTAACTTCTTCCACCAGAATGGTACATTTGTTACAACTGAAGAATCTATATTGATCCATAATAATCACCCAAATTCCAGTTTACAATAGGATTCGTATTTGGTGTTGTATATTCTATGAGTTTGAACAAATATATAATGATCTATATCAATCATTATAATAGCATTCAGAGTATTTTGACTGCCCTAATAATAATTCTGCATCCTTGATTTTATTAGTATTTCCTTGATTTCTGAGGATGTTGAGCATTTTCATGTGCTCCGTGGTCATTTGTACAGTATTCCCTTCTTATCCTCAATTTCACTTTCTGTGGTTTCTGTTACCCACAGTCAACCACGATCAGAAAATATTAAATGGAAAACTCCAGGAATAAATACTTCATAAATTTAAAAATTGTGAACTGTTCTGAGCAACAGGATGAAATCTCACGCAGTCTTGTTCCAGCCTACCCAGGATCTCCAACCTTCCATATCATCTGTTTCTGACATCCAAGCATCAACATCATCACGGCTCAATGATCCAGGATCACCTGAAGCTGATGATCCTCCTTCTGATGTATCAGCAGAAGGTCAACATTAGCCTAGTGTGACGTCACAATGCCTGTCATTCACCTCACTTCATCTCATCATGGAGGCATTTTATCACCTCGCATCATCACAAGAAGAAGGGCATGGTACTGTAATTTTGAAAGAGAGTCAGAGAGAAAGAGGGAGTCCACATTCACTTAACTTTTATTACAGTATGTTGTCATAATTGTTCTATTTTATTATTAGTTAGTGTTTAATTTCTTACCATGCCTAATTTATGAATTAAACTTTTTCATAGCTATATATTTGTAAGAAAAAACATAGTATGCAGGTTTCAGTACGATCTGCAATTTCAGGCCTCCAAAGTGGGTCTTGGAACATACTCCCAATGGATAAAGGGGGACTACTTAGAGAAATATCTATTCAGATCATTTGGCCATTTTTAATTGAGTTATTCATCTTTTTACTACTAAGATGTGAAAGTTCTTCATATATTCAAGATATGTGTCATCAAATAAATAATTTTTAAATATTAATATTTTCTGCTATTCTGTGGGTCATCTTTTTCTGTATGGTATCCTTCAAAGCACCAAACTTTTTGATTCTGATGGAGCCCAAGTTACCTACTGCTTTTCTTTTGTTGCTTATATTTATGGTGTCAAATCTAAGAAACAGTTGCTTAATTCAAGATCATGAAGATGTACATCTATGCTTTCTTGTAAGAGTTTTATAGCTTTAGTCATTATATTTAGGTGTTTGATTCATTTCAAGTTAATTTTTATACATGGTATGAGATACTGTCTCACTTCATTCTTTTGCAAGAGGATATCCAGGTGTTATAGCACCATTTGTTGAAAACAATATTCAAAAGACTGTTGAACTGTCTTGGTTCCCTTTTTGAAAATCAATTGACCATCATCTCCTGTTATTTTGAAGCAAATTGCAGACATATCAGTTCATCTGTAAATATGTCAGTGTGTATCTCCAAACTTCAGTGCCCCACCATTTTATCTGTCTTATCACTAATCCTTACAATAACCATCAAGGTACCATTATCCACATTTAACAGAAAAGATACTGATGCTTAGAGGGGTTGCATGACTTGCCCAAGGTCATACAGCTATTTAAGTGACAGAACCAGATCCAAAGACTGTGCCCTTCCTATTATACCATCACCCACTGTGGCCAAAAACAGAGAAATATAGTAATAGTGAGGGCAGGCTGACCCAGGCAACCCTTGTCTTCGGTTCTCTAAAGGTATCATTTAACTTGTTTACTTTCTTCACTGGCACCACCACCATTTCTATTTGCCCTTTATCCAGCATTCTATCCATCAGATCAGGAGACAGACAGCTCTCTAAAGACTCATAGTTCACAGCCTCAGAACTCAGGGAGAATGTAAGGTAGAAAAAATCAATAGCTCAAGGTGAGGACACTGAATTTGTATCAATCTGAGAGGTAACCCTGTCCATTCTGAAGTAAGGAGCAGATTGAACCATCTTAAATTTCAAATGGGCACTGAAATTTTGTTTACTAGAAGGATGGCTTGAATTACCAAATCTTAGCATGGAATGACACCTTCAGGAGGGCTTCGTCTGACCTCTTATTTGGCTGATGCAAAAATGTTCACTGACTTCTTCAAGGTTACAGGCTAGTTGGTGGCAGCAAAGGGGCTCAAAGGCAAGTCCTCTGATTCCATTTTAGGGAATGTCAGAGTTTTCCTCTGTTCCTGGAGCCTACCAAGTATGAAATGCCAGATAACCTGCCCTCACCAAGTCAAGGGTATATAATAGTCTCATGTGATTCTAAAACAATTATAGGAAGGTGGGAAGGGGAAGAAAAATCATGGAAGAGTGTGATTTTTCTGAACCTGTTTCTGGGAAACAGGAATTTTCAAATACCTATAGGACAATAAGCAATTTAACTTTAGAGTCAGAGGGAAGATCTATGATCCAGGGATCGGGGAGCATCTTGCACACTCTGTCATTTTTTTTTTTTCCAATGAGGCAAAGAAAAACAGAGAATTGAGCTCAGACTCAACTTCAATATACTGCTTAGGGCACAACAGAAATATCGATACATTGGAGAGAACCTGGATTTAAAAAATCTAGGGTGAGGATAAGACCTTCAGCCGATGCTGGAAAGGTTTAAGTCTAGGCCAGAGAGCAAAATCCCACCAAGTTGGACTACGTAGAGGAACCAGTGACGGGGCCTTCAGGACTGATACCATCTGAATTTCTTCTCAGCCCCCATTCTACCTCTAGCAGAAGCTATGTTAGCAAAGGTACTGATGACAGCCAAGTGTAGGTGTTATAAAAAAGCTTTAGGATCAACTAGCCAAGATTTCAAATTCTCATTCCTTTACTGCCTAGCTGTGTGATCTTAGGCAAGTCATGTCACTTCTCCAAGTCTCAGTTTCTTCCTCTGCACAAAGGATATCATCAGGGTGAACTGAGGCCTGAGGCGATGGTACATTGCATACAGCACTGTTCCTGGGACAATAGTGGATATTTCACATGTGCATTTTTCCACCCTTCTTTGGTCTTTCTCAGCTTCATATGATTTTTATGCCACCTCTTTAGATGCTCTTTGGATCTCAGGACCTATCTCTTTCAGTATGAAATTAAATATTAAATTATCCTAATGGAGAGATTTTAAGAACTAAAGTTCCAGAGGCCCTACGGAATCCAAGGCCAGAGCATTCATGGCAGAGTGGACAACTAGACTGTCCATCCAGTGCTCCCTCCTTGGCATCACCATGGTGTTCTTAGGATGCTGGTTGCCATGACTACCTAATCACTTCCTCTAGGTCTGACCACTACAACAGACTGAAACACTTGCCAAACTCCCAGCCAAATAAGCAGCAGATGTCCAATTTGAAAAACGTAATTCCTGAACAATAATGTTTGTTTTCTCATTCATCACGTGGACCCATCCACAGAGATGGAGGCAGAGAGGCAGCTACAGAGAGAAACCAGGAATAACACCTGGGATGCAGAAAGACCCACACTTACCTCTGTGTATTCCCCTGGATGAACCATGAGGGGGACATTCTTCCTGACGTGACATCCTGATTCATTTATGGAGTCATTAACTCTGTCCAGTTGGTTTTATGACAAGTTCAGAATAACCATTCAGCAGCAGTGAAGGACAAAGCTAAAGCCTTCAGAGTCAGACAGGTGTGGGTATCAATGCCACTTTTGCCTCTGACTTTGACCAAATTCGCTTCTCTGAGCTCCATTTCCTCATACAGAATGAAGATTGTAATACGTGCCTTATACAATTGTCATCGTGGGATTAAAATAAAAACCAGGGATGTAGCACAATGCTTAGACCTAGGAGGTTCTTAATGAATGCTATAAATTTGACTTAAATTAATTCTGCCATAATATGCCAAGAAGAATGATTGCTTTTGAGACATACAGAATCTCACCAAACAAAGGGAGTCTTACAAATTATTTCAAACAACACTCTTATTTTACAGAAGAGGAAATTGAGACCCAAAAAGATTAAGGTCTTTGGCTGATATCACACAGCTAGCTAATGAACAGCAGGGGTAGGGTTAGAATGCCAGGGTTCTAATATCCAACCCAGTACTTTTTCCAGCATCCAGTAGTGACTGAGAAAGGGAAGCAGGGAAGAGAATTTTCAGATGTTGAGCATCTGCTATTCACAGATATTCTGCATGAGCTCTTCTATTTAGTTCATACAGCAATAATATATTATTCATCTTAATAAATGAGAAAACTAGAATATAGGCTTTAAAGAGCAAGGAGTATGTCCTTCTCGTTCATTCTTGTATCCTCAATAGGCAGAACAGTGCTTGTCACCTAGCAAGTGCCCAGTAAATATTTGCCAGTGAGCAAGATAAAGTAATTTGTCAAACCCAGATAACTAATAAATGACAGAAACAGGACTTGAAATAAAAATCTGACTCTGAAGTCTATCCTTTTTCTGAGCCGGCTCTTGTACTTCCTTCCCTAGCAGAACTGGGAGGCCTGAATGAAAAAGAAAGGGAAGTCTCATTCTTCAAGAAAGTTGTAAATTCCAAGGTATTAAACTAAGCATATTTGTATATATTATCTCATTTACTTTTCACAATCACCAAGGATAACTATTTTCTTTTTTTAAACATATGAGAAACTATATGAAATATAGAAAGCTTTGGTGACTCTTCCAAGTAAAACAGTGAGAAGAAGAAAAAAAAACAGAACCCAGATTTCAGTGCCAGAGTTTCACCTCCATCAAGGACTCTTCTGTTAATATCACACCTGCTTATACTATGGGCCCTGAAGGAGGCTGGTGGTATGCCAGGAACATGATATCAGACCTGTACACAAAGGGGCAAGCATAGTCCCTTTGGGTTTGCCACTGGATTTTTTTTAAACTTTTTATTTTATTTTGTAGTATAGCTGATTAACAATGTTGTAAATTTTCAGGCGGACAGCAAAGTGACTCAGCCATACATATACATGGATCCGTTCTCCCCCACACGCTCCTCCCATTGCTACTGGATTTTGGTCAAGATGCCCAACTCCATGGTAGCCTTCTATGACCAAAACCACAAAGATAGAAAACTAGTAAGTTGAGGGTGGCTGGGTGCCTGGGGACACTGTTGGCACTTGCAACAAATCTGTCTATTGCCTGCTTCCCCCCTCCTAGCTACGTTTTTTTTTTTTTTTTTCTAGCTACGTTTAATAACAAAATGCATTTGTTTCTTAAGCTGTTATTAGTATTGTTTTCTTATCTGCAGCCAAAATCTTTTTTTTTTTTTTTAGCAGTGAGAGAACAGTAAAGACCACGGCACTTACTGCCTGTTCTCTCACAAACAGGCAAATCTGTATACTTCCGAATCCTCAGTGTCCATATTTTCATTAGCGGGAGGTATCTGAGGTTTCTGAAAGTGTCAGAAAAGAATTTGAGCCAGCTTCTATAAATGTGAGGAAAGCTTTAATAAGAATAAGAGGCATCTCTTGGGACCCAAGTATAGGGATTCAGCTGAGCCTGGTGGTGGACTGTAACTAGGATCTCAAAAGCATTTGGCACTCTGTTTCTAAGAGTATCTGCTTTTTTCTTTTCTCTTCCTCCTTCTCTTCTTGCTTCCCCAGCCATCCCCTCTCATCCTTCCACTCCCTTCCCCCTCTTCTTCTCCTTCCCCTCCCCCTTCTCACCTCTTCCTCCCCTCCTGCTCCTCTCCCTGCTTCTTTCTCCATCTCCTTCACCTCTTCCTCTTCTCCCCCTAACCTTCTCTCTCTCACTTTGAATAACAGCCTCCGTTGGTATCTACATTTAGTTGTAACCAATTCAACCACCAAAAAAGAGACTGAATCTAGGTCCTAGTTAAAGTTTCTTGCAGAGCAGGTATCATCGGCCACACTCCAATCTTGTGGTCAATGTCAGGCAACTCTGACCAGGAGAAAGGATTACAGAGGATGACTCTGACTTCCTCGGGCTGGTCCCTGGACACCATGTAGATGACAGAGCAGGGAAGTTCTGACAATAGATGGACTGTCCCATCTCCTCTCTCTTCCTGAGGCATGGAGTGCTGGTGTTAGTTATTAGCAAGGCCAAGTGAGAACCCTGGCCTTACTGAAGTTTGGTCCTTTATTCCCTTAACATTTAACAAGTTCTACTCTAGGTATTGGGCCTGGAGCAGTGACCAAAGCTGGCTAAGTCACTGCTCTCAGAAATCTGATCCTTTCCCCTTCAATTATGGGATGTTTCACATCCTTTCAATAAGTTATCCCTTTGTCCAAGCTCATCTGAGATGGGAATCTAAATTGGGATAGATTAGGGAGTTGCTAGGACTCTACCATACAGGGTGGATATATTAGCAATCCTTGTTAGGAGGTAGAAAATCAGTTTGGCTAAAAGATTATCTGTGAACATACAGTAAGTGTTGTAAGTTGTATGTAAAGAACAACAGTAAGTGTTCCTTATATATACTGAATACAAATCCCTTAGATATAAAATTTGCAAATATTCTCTCCCATTCTGTGGGTTGTCTCTTCAGTTTTTCTTTTCACATAAAAGTTTTAAATTTTGATGAAGTCTAATTTATGTTCTTCCCTTGTCATTCATGCTTGTTGTATTATATCTAATAAACTATTGCTTAATCTGAGGTTAAAAAAAATTATCAGTTGTCTGCTAGAATTCAGAACATTGCCCACAAAATAGGAACTTTAGGAACCTGGTAGAAAAATGTCAAAATATTGCCACCTGTTCTTCTCTAAGTAACTTGTTGATTTTGGCCTAATAGCAGATAACCAGAATAGCTGGACAGATTTACAGTCCTGTTTATTTCTACCTGTAGTGAGGAATTTGAGTCTGTTGAATCAGATAAACACGTGCCTTAAGAATCTGGTCTTAAAGTTGGTACGGCAGAATCTAGGAATCCTAGTGATCAGATTCTTTCTGAGCAACTCTCCTGTGCATCCCTGCCTGGGAACGTTGGAAATACACATTTGGATGGTAGCAAAGTTGAGACAGGAGCTTCATGGCAGAAAGACTGAGCCTTTCCTCATTACTCCAGGCTATTACTCTTCAAACTTTGAGTCAGAGGCCCATAAGCTAAGATCTAAGGAGATGTGCAGAGTCCCTAGTATTGATATTAAGAAACTTATGGTACAAATATGAGGTCCAAATTCAAAAATAAAATTTGGGCAAGATTTCTGGTATTGGGTACCAGCAAACTGGGTCTCTCATGCCTCCTCCCTCCTCTAACCCAGTGAAATCAATAGGCTTGGCTAAGAAAAGATTTTAAAAGCTGTGCTGTAAGAAAGACTCAAGCCTAGGAAAAAGAGACATGTGCTTATTGAACCCTGAAAGCAACACTTGGGGCATATTCATGACTCAAACAGAAATGAACTACCAAAACTGTACAGTCCCTTATGATGGAACCCTCCTCAATTCTCCTATCAGTTTTGGTACTGACTAACATTGGCCAAAGAAAGCCCTCTTGGTAGGTAGAACCCAGGGCCGCTAGAATAACTGGTCAAGGAACAAACAGAGACCCATGGATAGTGCAACAGAATCCAGGTGATGCTCTACCAAGTGACTCAAGTATCTACCCAAGTATCTTGTTGCTTCCTCTCACCCTCAATAGGGAGTCTTATTATCTTTTATTTCCCCAATGCTTGTAGAATGAGTGTATTGGGCTGTTAAGTACATTATTTAGCCCTTGACTTGAAAAATCTCAAGGAGCCACAGTAAGCCATGCTCAAGAGGAGGAATTGATACTCATCAGAAAACTTGAGCTTGGAAAAAACTGGCCCCAGGTTTCTCTTCTGGATTTATCATCTGGATGGGACTTCAAGATTTTTCCAATGGAAAAAGGGTTGACACCAGATGAAAAACAATGATTTCTGCAATAATAATAGTTAATGCTCATTGAATCATTATTAAGTACCAGGCACTGATTTAGGTCTTTATGTACATAACTCATTTAATCATCCCAACTCCCCTATGAGGAGATACTATTATCATGTGCATTTTATAGAAGTAATTAACTACCTTGCTTAAAGTGAAGCTGATAATTGAATCTATGGCTTGGGTTCTTAACTATTATGTTACATTTATTTTAGGTTACTTCCCTTGCTCATATTTGCTTTTATTTTCTTCAATTTCTTACTGCTGTATCTTCTTGGCAGCCTATCTCTGCTGATTTTTTGAGATGCAGTTGACATGCAATAACCAGTAAAAACTGATGAGTTCTGACATATGTTTACACTCATAAAAAATCACTACAGTTCAAATAAGGAGCATATCCATCATTCCCTCTCCCAGTCTTCCTCATGTCTCTTTGTAGTCTAGCTCTTCTCCAGCTCTCCCCCATTCCTTGGTAACCACTGATCTGCTTCCTGTCGTTATAGATCTGTTTGCATTTTCTAGAATTGGAATCATCTAGTATGTATTATTTTTCTGTCTTCCTTCATTCACTCAGCATAATTATTTTGAGATCCATGACTTAGAGTATATCATTACCTTGTTCTTTTTTATTTCTTTTGTTTCATTGTATGGATGCTGCTGTGTATAACAGTATGTACATCAGCACAGATGTAACTGCTATAAATATTCATGTACAAGTCTCTGTGTGGTCATATACTTTTATTTAAATACATATCTAGGAGTGTAATGGCTGGATTGTATGGAAGGTGTATGTTTAACTTTTTAAGACACTGTCTCAGAGTTTTCCAAAATGAGTGTACTATTTTACCTTCTCACCAGCAATGTTTGACAGTTCCAGTTGCTTGTGTCCTCACCAGCACTTGATATGATCAGTCTTTTTAATTTTAGCCATTCTAGCTATCAAGTAGAGGTATTTCATTGTGGTTTTAACTGATGTTTCACTAATGACTAATGATATTAAGCCTGTGCTTATTTGCCATGTACATCTCTTTGTGAAAAGGCTTATTTTGGCAAATATTTTGTCCCTTTTATTTTTATTGGATTGTTTGATTTTTTTTTTTTAATTGTTCTAGTTCTTCCCCCTGGAGTCAGCTTCCTTTTTTTCTAAGAGGACATTCCAGAGATTAGAACACAGATGGAGTTGATGAGCATGGTTTAGTAGCTAGGGCACAGGTTTGGAAATCACCTGATATATTTAGATTTGCACCTTAGCTCTATTACGTGATAAATCATGTTGCTTTGAGCAACTCAGTTCATGCCCCTGCACCTCAGTTCATTTGTCTGTAAAATGGATCTGGGGAACCTATTTCCCGGTGTTTCTATGAGGAATAAGGGAAACATTCATTTTAAACAAGTGGCATAAAACAATGAGAAATAACCCTTGTTAAGGCCAAGTCCTAAAAAGAAGACTGCTTCTAAGAATTTTAATTATAAGAATTATTAGAATACTCTCAATACCAGATATTAATGTAGAATAATATCTGGAATGACATCTTGCTTATTACTTCATTGTTTAATATTTTCTTCCTTTCTGTATATATACTTACTTTGCTGAAGAGGTTTCTCATACACACATAACACAGCCCGACATTATCACACCCTAACACATTCTGTGGTATTCGTCTTTCACCAGGGATCTGGGAGCCCTCTGATCTAGAGGCGCTTCTTCTTAGTCATCCTGTTTTTACACTGTTTTACACTGTTTCCATCCCTTTTCGAGTTCCTCCTTGTCTATGTCCTGCCTAGGTAGACAAAGCAATAGTCACTTCCACATGGGTAATCGGCCTGCCAATGCAGGAGACACGGCTTCGATCCCTGGATCAGGAAGATACCCTGCAGAAGGAAATGGCAACCCACTCCAGTATTCTTGCCTGGGAAATCCCATGGTCAGAGGAGCCTGGGTTGCAAAAGGGTTGGACATTTAGCGACAAAACAACAATAACAATAAAGCATTCCTACTCGCTCAGTCTTCAGGGGCTTAAAGATACAAGTGGTCATCAACAGCTAATAAGGAGGTTTATTTTCTTCCATTGTGCACAAGGTACGAGGCACAAGTAGTAGCTCAGTGGACCTCTACCTGGACCTCTGAGTATCTCTCCCTGGGCCCTCAGCTGCCTGCATGGCTTTCTTGGTGGGGGGAGGGGCAGGAACTGATGAACAGGATGATAGCTATTGCCCCTGGCTCTTTGACAGGAAAAGAGCAGCTTTCAGACAGGGTTCAACCTGCAAAAAGGCTCCCCTGCTGTGCAGGAATTATTCACTCTAGGATAAGCTTCCTGTGCAGTAACATCAAATATTCCTGCTGCCTAAACTCAGAACTTGACAGCTTAACTGTTTTGTGCCCAGTCTGCAAGAGCTTCAGAATCCTCTGCCACAATGCTGTGAACACAATGGGTGCCCAGTAATGGTAGTTTTCTTCCTAATTCTGATTTCTGCTCCCCAGAAGGAATCCGGGCCATCTCTCCACTCTCCCCTGTGGTTAATGTTACTGTGGTTCTGTATATGTGTCCTCACTCCTGGAGACCACTTTCTGTGAGGTTCCTTCCTTTAGTCCTACCAGTCCTGGATGAACCTGTCAATCAAAAAATATTGCCTGCTGTGTCAGTTAACCAAGGATGTTGCAGCCCTCAAGCCACTACAGACTGACAGCGAGCCCTGAGAGAACTCAGGATGGAATCAAGAGGACTGCCAAGCCCTCAGCCCCTGCAGCCACGCCCTCGACAATGGTGCACCCTGAGGAGACTCAGGATGGGAAAGGAAAGCACAGGCTACTGCACCTGGATAGCTGGGGTGTGTGCCAAAGGAATGGTTTCAGAGAGCTCAGACTCTCGCATCTTCCCTTGTGTAGAGGAGCACTAAGTTCCTTAACTTGAGAAGCCTGGTTTTCTTGAATTAATAGTAATCTTTTGATGTCCTGACTTCCTTGTCTTTGTTGCAAAACTCCTATATATCCTAGTTTCTCCCTTCTCCTGAAAAATATTTTCAGACAGCAGTTTCTCAGAGCTGTCTGAGATGCTGTGTCCTGGGCTAAGTCCTCAGTTTAGTTCACCATATAAAACAGAATTCTCAGCATTTAGGTTGTGCATTGTTTTCAGTCGACAAACCCAACAACCAGCCTCATAAAAGATGCCAAGGGACTCATGGAAGATCGTGTGTGCTAAGTTGCTTCAGTCCGACCCTGTGTGACCCTGTGGACTGTAGCCCACAGTCTCCTCTGTCCATGGGCTTCTCCAGGCAAGAATACTGGAGTGGGCTGCTATGCCCTCTTCTAGGGAATCTTCCGGACCCAGCGATCTAAACTGAACCTGCATCTCTTACATCTCCAGCTTTGGCAGGCGGGTTCTTTACTACTAACTCCACCTGGAAAACCCTCATGGAAGATCACAGATTAAAGGGATAAAGAGCCCTCCCAGTGTGTTAGGACTTAGACCTGTCCTGAAGAACTTCACTTATGCTCGACCCGAAGGCCTTGGACATATCTTGGTGAAAAGGCGGGTGAGATATCTGAAATAGCCATCTCTCTCACTAAGTGGAAACATTCTGGCCTTTTTGGCGGAGAAATTCATCACAATAAACCTGCAGTAGATTACAGAGGGTACATGGAAGGAGGCGGATGTCCTCCGGGATGCCGCAGGAAGACTGGCTGAGACTCAAATGCTAATAGCCCCACTGATGAGCATGGACAACGTGATTACACAGGGACTGCAAGGCCAAGTTGTGCACTCTCTCCCCAGCTGGCAGGAGCAGGCTTCCTGGAACAGCTCGCTCCTACCTCCCAGCCTCTCTGCACTTAAAAAAACTTCCGGGAATCTTACTTCCTGCCTTTAGCATTTTCAGACAAAATGAATGGATTAAGAAGTTGCCCCTCACACAAATCTCAGTGCCTTATCTTCCAGCACCATCATTAGAAAACAAAACACTAAATCAGCTCTTTTATGGAGCAAAGTGTTACCACTAGAAAGAATACCAGGCTGGATCTGAAGGATGTGCAGAGATTGATGATCTGCAGGGGTCCTGGGGAGAGCTCTGTTCCTCGAGCTCCCTGTGCTGGGCTCCTTATCTTCTAGGATAAGGACTGTAAACATCAGTTTTAGGAGTGAAGGGACAGAGGCTCATGGAGTGAGTGGTAAAGAACCAATACAGGAGACATAAGAGACATGGGTTCAATCCCTGGGCTGGGAAGATCCCCTGGAGAAGAGCATGGCAACATACTCCTGTGTTCTTGCCTGGAGAATCCCATGGACAGAAGAGCCTGGTGGGCTATAGTCCATGAGGTTGCAATGAGTCGGACATGACTGAAGCGACTTAGCATGCACACACGCATACAAAGATTAGCAATGGACCTGGGATTTGATGATGAGTAGGTCTGATGTCCAAAGCACATGGGTTTCCCACTGTAAGTATTTTCTATTTTTGCAACATGTCCCTCATTTCATGCACCTATATGTCAAACAGCCAAACCCTCTGGTCTCTAGCCATGCTGTACCTCTGACTTCTGAGGTTGTGCCCAGTAGTACTTATTCTTTTTTTTTTTAAATATATGTTTTATGTGGACTGTTTTTAAAGTCTTCATTGAATTTTTTATAATATTGCTTCTGTTTTCTGTTTTGGTGTTTTGGCTACAAGGCATGTGGTATCTTAGCTCCCTGACCAGGGATTGAACCCTTGCCCCCTATATTGGAAGGCGAAGTCTTAACTACTGGACCATGAGAGAAATCCCAGCACCACTTAGTCTTTTCTCTGTTCTTCACAGTTTTCCAGGCTGTTAAGACTACTCACAGTCTCTTCCCCTTCATTCTCTCCTAACTTCTCCATTGGGCTCTTGAGGGGCCAAATGCTTCTGTGAGGAGAGACCCACAGTGAGGAGCAAGGTCTGCATCTTTCTATTTCAAAGTTGGCGCTACTGTTCCAGCCATTCATTCAGTTCCTACTATTTGTTATTTTGGTGGTGGTGGTATGCTGGGCTTCCCTGGTGGGTCATCAGTAAAGAATCCACCTGAAATTCAAGAGATGTGGGTTCAATCCCTGGGTCGGGAAGATCCCCTGGAGAAGGAAATGGCAACCCACTCCAGACAGAGGAGCCTGGCAGGTGACACTCCATGGGGTCTCAAAGAGTTGGACCCAACCTAAGGACTAAACAACAACAAAAGTGTGTTGTTCACTGGTTGGTCTGATAGCAACTTTGACTTCAAAGCTCTTTTGGTAAATACAGATAAATGACCTGCCCCTCTTTAATTCTGGTTAGTGGCTCCACTCACTTCTTTAAGGGGTTCATTTTTCAGAAACTTCTCTTGACAATTTTGGACGTGAAGGATACAAAGATGAATGAGACTTGATCTTAGCCTACTAGCACTCAACCTCTATCATTCAGTGTTCAAGAAATAGAAGCCATTCTAGGTATTTCAAGCACAGAGGATTTCAATGTGGGGATTAGAGGCTCATAGGGCCATTGCAAGGGCTGGAGGAGGGGACTGTAGGCTCCAAGGTAACTTCCAGAGAGACCTGCGACGTCTGCTCCATCAGAAAGGTGAACATCAGGAAGACTCAAATTCAATCTTGAATTCTAGTTTCTAGAATCTGTAACAAATCCCGTATTTTTATCTAGGGAATCAGATAAAAGCTTCAGGAAGCTGTTATTGCTACTGTTAAAACTGACTCTTGAAAATCATAAAACTGTTGATGAGTTATTAGAATACAATGCAGAAAAGCTTCATGTCACCACAACCGTGCTTGCCAGCTGAAAATGTCTAAAAGAGCAGAATTTCCTTTGTTTCACTTTAACTTTTCAAATCTCATTCATGTACATCTACTGGCAGAACTGAATTTGCATTCAGAACCCTATCTACAAGGAAGTCTGGAAATGGCCTTTTATTATGGAAGATGAGAACTGGGACTGGGAGAATCATTAGCAGTGTTCCCCATGGGCTCAAGAATGTATACACACGCTACAGCGTTAGAGGAAGCATGTTATACAATCACAAAGAAGAGAGAAATCAGGTCTACTTGGGGTTCAGGGAAAGTGGCAGAGAAAAGAGTCCGCCTGCTGAGTCTTGAAGAATATCCTGTAGAAGTTAACTTAGGAGCAGGAAAAATAGGAATATTGAGAGGATACTGCAACATGGTAGACAAGACAAGGTTAGAACCTAAATTAGGATTATGGATGTTGGGCTGGAGAAGAGAGGGTTTGAAATATGTCAGGAAGTTGAAAATCAATAGGGCTTGACTGAGCTGAAATAATTGGGAACAATTATTGCGTGTATACTATGTGCCAGGCTCTATTCTATACATTTTGCATGTATGAACCCATTCAATCCCTACAAAGCCCTATGAAATAGATTCAATTATCCATCCACAGAAGAGAAAACTGACGGACAGCTGGCAAATGTTACAGCCTGTTGTAGTTGTCTAGTTTTAGAAAACGAACACTCAACAAATTTACTATGAAACTCTTTTGCTTTTAGACATAAAGTCCGCCTTCCTGTACTTTATTAATCTGCATTTTACTTCTTAATTCTGGTTTGGACCCTGAATCAGGAGTTATTTTAGCCTGGATGTTCATGGATGAATTTCTGCAAGTCTAATGAACCCTGAAATTGTAATCAAAATTTTTCAGCATTTGTGTCTTGTTTTTCTGGGAAGTGGTGACAAGACTTATCAAATGGGTTATCAGAGATTCTCAAATGGGTTTTTGACCCCAAAATACATTTAAGAACTTTGCTTTAGAGCTGCTGCTGCTGCTGCTAAGTCGCTTCAGTCGTGTCCGACTCTATGCGACCCCATAGACGGCAGCCCACCAGGCTCCCCCGTCCCCAGTATTCTCCAGGCAAGAATACTGGAGTGGGTTGCCATTTTCCTCTCCAATGCATGAAGGTGAAAAGTGAAAGTGAAGTCGCTCAGTCCTGTCCGACTCTGAGCGACCCCACGGACTGCAGCCCACCGGGCTCCTCCGTCCATCAGCAGCATCCGCATCTCCAGGGCACTTGTTAGGAAATGTGTATTCCCAGGCCCACCCAAGACCTAGTAAGCCAGGAACTTTGAGCGTGGGGCCCAGAAATCTGTTGATGAGTCTTTCAGGTGCTTCTGATATATGCTTAAGTTTGGGAAACACTGCCTTAACACAGGCATAAACTTGAGTGATACGGCATTAGACACGGTTCACTGGCCTAAGTGGGATTTTGACAGTGCATACGATCAAAGAAGATAGAGGAAAATCTTAGAAGCCTGAGATCCTTTTTGGATTCTCTCAGGAAGGAAACACTGAGGCATAGCTTTGAATTCTGCCAATATTTTGACAAGGCATTCCCTGCGGGCTTCTGCGGCTCTCAGAGCAGGCATTTCTGGGAGCTACTGGACTCAGGACTTGCAGCTGAGAAGATGCACAGCATGGACCTGTGCACCAGTCCCACAGCGCCTGGGCTGCCATCCTCTCCCCTCTCCCATACAGTTACTCCTAGCGCTGCAGATTAGGTATCTTGTTTCATCCAAGGTAACACAGACCTCTAAGGACATTTCAGTAGAGGATAACCTGTCCAGCCTCCTGGAGCATCTGGTATCGTCTGACACCCTGCTCCACCGGGAGGTGCCAGGACCTCTGGACCACACCTTGCCCAGTTGACACAACAGCTGTGTGGCCTGTGCGGGATTGCTGCCTGCAATGCCAGTCTCCTTTTACATCTTCTGGGAAACATGAAAATGTCCAGAAACAACCTGCAGTGCCAGCTGATGGGAATGGCAAGGAGACTTGCAGCCTGCTCCCCTGAGGCCTCTCTCCTGCAGAATCCCAGGTCCGGCTCTTCCTTTCTGCTAAGTCACAAAGCTAGAAGGCTTTTAGGGTAGGGAGAGAGCAAGCGCCTGCTGGTTGGCTTGGAAAGGTTCTGGGAATTCATTATGATCTAAACAACTATTCCAGTTATTCAAGTGACTCAGCCCCTGAAAGCTGGATCTTCCTGTGTCCACGGGGCTGGGTGTTGCTGACTCAGTGCTGAAGAGGGCACCTTGTCAGCCCTCCTGGGCTCCCCACCTCCAACCTCCTCCCTGTCATTCCCAGAGGACACCAGAGGGAAGCAGACAGTGGAGCTGAGCTTCGAGGCGTGTTCAGTTTCATTTCTAAGAAGGTAGCCAACCTCCTCCCATTACAGCTCTCACCACACACATCTGTCAGTCTTTGGGGCATTTTGGAGGGGAAGTATTAAGAAACAGGCACTCAGACATCATACATGCACATATGCATTTAGCATATGTTCATCCAGCACCTACTATGTGTCTGGTTGATTCCTAAGGGCTGAGATTCAGAGAGACATGGCTGTTTCTGCACATACTGTTCAGGGGTCTGGTGGGGGAAAATGCATTCACAGACATTTAGGAAGTAATGGGGAAAGCACTGTGGCTGAGCCAGAGAAAGAGCTTTGAGAACCCTGAGCAATGAGTGGCAACCATCTCTAGGTGTCTGGAATTCCTCTTTAACATGCAACAAAATTCAGTGTGGGTGGGAATTCCTTTTGTCTCTGGGAGCCAGAGAGAGAAGAAAATGCCAGGAACCAAAATGGTACAAAAGAAGGACTTTCTGGAAGTAGGGAGGCTGAAGAAGGAGACAAAAGGGTGGGGAGACTAAAGTGTTAAGTTTTACAGTTTTGCCAAAGGGTCTTTTCTTGACTTGAACCTGTTTCACTCTATCTGCTAGGCAGGATGGTGAAATTTCCCTGAAATAGTAAGTAAACTTCTTGAACTTTTCTCGTTTGAGGAATAAAAAGAGAAGGAGAATAGAAAGATCCCATGCTGCTGTATAGAAATGAAAGAAAAACCACACATACTAATGTGGGCATCTAATGTGTATCAAAACTTTGTGTCTATAGTATACCTCACTGAATACTAACAGAACATGCACACACACACACGGTAGATTTTGTTACACAAAGGGGTAAAGCAGATACCTGGGCTGAGATTAGGACCTGTGTTCCTGCCACTTACAAACTAACCTTGAGTGTAGGTATATAATGTAAAGTGAAAGTGTTAGTCACTCAGTCACATCTGACTCTTTGTGACTCCATGGACTGTAGCCTGCCAGGTTCCTCTATTCATGGAATTCTCCAGGCAAGAATACTGGAGTAGGTAGCCATTCCCTTCTTCAGGGGAACTTCCCGACCCAGGAATCAAACCCAGGTCTCTTGCATTGCAGGCAGATTCTTTACCATCTTAACTGCCAGGGAAGCCCAGAATATAACATAATGTTAAAAAATACTCATATCCCCATTTTACAGATGGGGAAACTGAGATACAGGGAAATTAACTAAGTTCTCCAGGGTCATACTAGTAGTGAGTAAAGTAATAGGACTTCAGACCCAAATCTGTCTGAATTCAGAGCATGGACCCTTTCATCACACCACTCTGCTTTTTTTTTTCTTCTTCTTCATTTTTGAGACCAGATTTCATCTCTCTATAGTATCTACTGTCTGAACTTCTGTAAAAATGGAACCTGATGTCATATCCTCCAGGATTATGATTATCTACTATAATGTTAGAATTAAAATAGTCATAACTCCAAGCATGCTTTCTTATTCATTCATTTAATACATTTATACTGAATCTACTTTTCCCAGACACAAGGTCCCGAGGGTGGAGCAATGAAAAAGGCAGCCATTTTCTTCTCATGGAGTTTTCAGGGTAGCCTGAGAGGAAAGCAGGAAATTAAATATATAATTCTTATATAAGAATTACACAACAATCAGTTTATTACAATGGCAGTAAATACTATAATAACAATAGCTAACACCTCAATTAAACTTACTTTGTGCCAGGGATTATTCTGAGTACCATATATTCATACAGTTTTACTCATTTATTTCTTACATGCCAGTGAGGGAAGTGAAGAAATCAGCAAAGTCTTCCTGAAGGAAGTGTCAGCTTATTCTAGAAACAGGAAGAGTTAATTTTGTTGAGAAGAAAGATCAGGAGTTTGAGTCTAGGGTGGTGCAGTCCATGTATTCACTAGCCACATGAAGCTTTAGAGTACTTGAAATGAGGCTAGGCTGAATTGAGGTGTGATATGAGTGTAAAATACATTCTGGGTTTCAAAGACAGTATAGGAAAAAATAAAGTAAAATATCTCATTGATTTTTGTATTGATTACATGTTGACAAGATGCTATTTTGGCTATAATGGGTTAAATCAAATCTATTAGTAGAACTAATTTTGCCTATTTCTTTTTACTTTTGTTTTAATGTGGCCACCAGAAAATTTTAAATAACATGTGCAGCTGATATTCTATTTTGATTGGACAGTGCTGCTGTAGAAGCCTGGGGCGTGTCAGGGAGCAGGGGCATCAGGGAAACTAGAGCCTGGAGGAGGCATGGAGAATGACGGGAAAAAAGAAAGAAGGATGCTGAGGCAAATGTAAACAGCTCACCGTCTGTCCTGCAGGTTAGAAAAAGTAATTATAACCTGTATTAACTATCTGAGATGGATGGCCTGACTAACCTACTGAAAATTGTCTCTCAGAACCAGCTCCGGCTGTGAGCCAGATTAACACTATTCTTAAACTTGGTATTGTAGATGGAAGAGGCAAGAACAGGACAAAAAAAGTAAAGAAAAATGGAGGGACATTTTAGGGTAAAAGTCAAACCCTATGAATGGTCGCTCCACCCCAGCCCTATAACACCTTCCTGCCTGCCTCTTACCTCTCTGTCCTCAATCTCCTGCTCAGCTCTTTCCATACCCCGCCCCACTCAGTTACACTCACCTCTCCGTGGGGCCTCGGATATGCTAGGCATGCTCCTACCTCAGGACTTTCGCTCCAGCTGTTCCCCTTACCTGAAAACTCTCCTCTCTGGTATCACATGGTTGCCTACCTTAACTCTTGGTTCAAATGTCACCTTCCCAACAAGGCCTACCTTGACCATGTTGTTTAAAATTGTACTCAGTGGCACCCCCTTACCTTACTTGGTTTTTTCCCCCATAGGATTTATAATTTATTTCTAGCATACTATTTTCCTAAGTTTATTGTTAATCTGCCTACTAGAAAGCATTCTCCCTAAGACATTGACCCCAGTTTTATTTCCCTTATGACCCCCAATCCCCAGCTGGTAGGAGTAAGTGTCAGTGGCACTAATCAGTGTGTTACTGGTCATTAAATAGGAATCCTCCATGCACTCTCCTCTCCTGAAGAAAAGGACTTTTTTCTCCCTTTCCTGGAGGTGGACTTGATTAACATTGCTTTCCACTCAGCTTTTACTCCTCAGGGTTCTGCCCTGTTCTGGATCCCAGTTCTACCCGCGAAAGGGTAGAGAAACGGCTGCTGCTACCAGACAGCTTCGGGGGCTGGGAGCTGGGATTCCTGGTACCCTCCGGGCTTTGCCCAAGCGCAGATCAGGGGTTCCGTCCGGACTCTCTTGAGAGGCTGAACAAGCTACTTGGTGGATCAAGGAGGAAAAGGAGGGAGACAGTTGTCCCATACTGGGCAGTGGTTTTCAAGCCTGGGTACGGGGACTAGATATATCAACATCACCTGGGAACTTAAAAGAAACACATAGCCTATGGCTCCAACCTAAACCCACCAGTCAGAAACAGGAGGGTGGGGTGGAGCGTCATCGACTTAATTAAATCGTTCAGTTAAATAAATGAACAAAGCCTCATTCTGATTCTGATGCACTCAAGTGTGAGAAGCCTCCGGCTAGGGGAAAGGAGGCACTCAGAGCTTTGAAGGCAGGGAGGGACTTTAAAAAGTCAGGCCAGAGGACAGGTCCCTCGGGCAGGCTAGCTCAGGGTGGGTTCCCTGCACCGGAGGCAGCGCGGGGTGGTCTGACCTGGGAAGTTAAAGGCCAGCGTTGTTCGCAGGTCCTCCACCCCCACCCCAGGAAAGTCCCGCGGCGCGGCCGTGACCTTCTGACGGCCACGGCCCTCTCCAGGCTGGGCTGTCTGGAGCCCTGGGCGCAGGCGCTGCACTCGGGGTGCGCTCTCTTCACCACAGCCAGGCCACCGCCCCTCCCGCTGGGGTCCCCCCCACGCCCCCCCCCCCCCGCCCCGCCGAGTCCTTGGGCTTCAGCCAGCAGAGTCCCTCCCTCTGCCCCCGGCTGCCAGCCGCCTCAGGCCCCTCTGGCTGTCTTCTCTATCTTTGATGGAGCTCTGTCTCTATTTTTCTCTCTTCCTGCCCGATGTGTTCTCCTTGCCTCTCTTTATTTTTCATTCTCATACTTTTTTTTTTTTTTTTAAACAGTTACTAAGCTCCCATGATGTGCCCTGGGTGGTCCTAGGCTCTGGGCAGTGAGCACTGAAAACAAGCAAACCTGTGGGCAGGGAGCTTACTGGGTCTTGAATCCATCTCTCCCCACCTTCCTCTGCTGCCTCTGCACCCCAGCTCTCCCCTGCCTTCTCAGCACTGGCTGTTCTTCCCTCTACCTCTCCTGGTCATATCTAAAGGAACTTTTCTTTGGGTCCCATGGTAGGAAAAAAAAGCCTACTTCTGTCTGTTATAAAGTTGCAGTTAAAATGGCAATCTTACCTTCAAGGACACTAGTTTCAAATGTTAGCCGCTATGGACACCTCAACCAAAATTAGTTTATTAGTTTAATGCAGACAGTCAGATCCTATGAGGTCACCTAGTATCTACCTATTAATACACTGACCTTTGTGCTGCTGCTGCTGCTGCTGCTAAGTCGCTTCAGTTGTGTCCAACTCTGTGCGACCCCATAGACGGCAGCCCACCAGGCTCCGCCATCCCTGGGCTTCTGCAGGCAAGAACACCGGAGTGGGTTGCCATTTCCTTCTCCAGTGCATGAAAGTGAAAAGTGAAAGTGAAGTCGCTCAGTCGTCCAACCTTTGTGCTAGACAGTCATTCGAGAAAATGCATGCGTGCATCCAACGATGTATTGAAGACAGTCTTCGCTGGAGATTGTTCAGAAGGAGCTCTGTCCAATAGATGGTGTGCTTCACAGCGCTCTGAAAAAATTAAAACAATGATGCAGAGTGACCAAACAATGCCGCATTTAACCCTTTCAACCTCTCTTCTAGGTGAATAAGACTGTATAATAATTTGATAGATATGGAAACTGAGGCTGAGAGACCATGCACCTTGTCCAAGTACCTATAACTGAAAAGCTGCATGACCAAGATTTAACCCCCTGTATGACTGACTCCTGAGTTGGTTCCCATTAACCTTCAAGGCCAGCTTGGAGGGAAGGGTACCACAAAGAAGATGGAGGTGAGGAAGGAGGAGTGGAATGGCTCTAGAGAGAAAACTTCTGAGTACTAAACTGAGGTTTGGGTGATGCTGTGTGTTATTAATGAAGTTTCATGATCTCTCTGGATCCTCCTTATAGGTAAAATGTAGAGCTTGGCTCTTTGGCTACAAAAGCCTCCTTCAGATATAATATATAGGTTAGCACATAGGGTCTGGAGCCAGACTAGCCGAGCTGGAAATTTGCTTCCACTACTGACTTGCTGCGTGATCTTGGATAAGTCACTTAAGCCTTCTGGGCCTCAATTTTATCATCTGAAAGATTGCTATAATGGTTACTGCTTCCCTGGGCAGATAACAGGTAAACAGTTTTTAAGGTTAGGAAGGCTATTTAGCACAAAGTAAGTACCCAGTGAATGTTACCTGGTTCTTTTGTTATCCCAGCTCTAAATGGAGGCTTCTTCACCCAGGCCAGGAACCTGTCACGCTGCAGCCCAGGCCTATCTCATGCCTGGCTCATGCCCAGTCTAAGCCCTTTCTTTCGCAAAGAAATGAAAGTCATGATCTCTAGGTCCTGATTGTGAAGAAACCAGGATATCCTAGGAGTCTTGGAACCCAGTGGATTTTCAGTCTGGTTCACCCACAGAGGAGATAGTTTAGTATAGAAGAGTTAGAAACTTTTCATCATTAAATGTATCTGCTTCCACAAAGGTTTTATGCAAAACTCAAAGCATGTTATCTTCCTTTCAGGTGGGCTAGACTAGAATCCAAAGTCAGCGAAGACAGTTTTGCATGCATGCCTGCTCAGTTGTATCTGACTCTGTGACCCCTTTTCACCAGGCTCCTCTGTCCATGGGAATTCCCAGGCAAGAATACTGGAGCGGGTTGTCATTTCCATCTCCATGGGATCTTCCTGACCCAGGGATCCTGACTGCATCTCTTTCGTCTCCTGCATTGGCAGGCAGATCCTTTACCAGCTGACCCACTGGGGAAGCTCAGTATTACGTTGTGCCAAAGAGCAGGTCCTTTGTGTGGTGGTTGATTGATCATCCTAGTGGGAGGACCTTAACTGGTTTTGAGTTTCGATTTTCTTTATTTTAAAATGAGCTTGACAGCAGCATCTATCTCATGGCAAATTTGTAGAAATGAAATGAAAAATTGCATACAAGCATTGAACACAGTGGCTAGCACACAGTAATCATAGGATGGATATTGGCTATGGTCATAGTAATAGACCTCATGGATTTTGTACTTTGAATTTTAGTTTCCTCATCTAAAAAATGGGAACAAAAATATTATATATACAGTCTGCCACATACTGTCTTCCTAAAGGGATAGAGAAGTGTGTTGAACATCATAAACCTTCACATAAGTATGAGGGAACAGTCCCTGGCATTTTTCCAATGTGTAGCTTGTCTCCCCTTTCCCAGCTCCCAGCCCTGCCGAGCAGTCACACAGAGCCACGTACCATCACCTGCACAGGTGTCTGCTGTTTCATGCCCCAGTGCCTGTGATCTTTGCACAACTCAATTTCTCTGTCTGGTATGCCCTTCCCCTCATCCTTCAACTTACATACCTCTTGCAGGATGCCTAAGAAACCTGACTCATTCTCCAAGGCCCAGCTCCCAAGGGTCTCCTCTCTCAAATCCTCTTAGATCCAACCAGCCAGTCAGTCATCTCATCCCTGCTTTGTAACCCACTGTAATGGTTCAGACTGCCATCACCTTGCATTACAACTATTGTTTAACCTTCCATTTAATGGCAACAAGGATGAAGCACATAAGTTCTGGAACCTGAGTTCCAGTCCTGACTCTCACACGTATTAGCTGTGTTACCTGGGTAAAGTATAACTTACCTTCTCTGTGCCTTAGTTTCCCTGTCTGCCAAGTAGGGATGATAATAATATCTCCCTCATATGGCTGTTGTTGAGGCGAGTCACCCTTAAACAGAATAGTGGCTGGTGCATAGTAAGTACTGTGTAAATTTCAACTTTCATTAGTGTTTCTGTCTTTCTTATCTAACGGCACAGACTGGGACTTTTCCTCAGTACCTACAGTGAGCCCTGGCACACAGGAGGAGCTCAGCAAATGATTGTTGAATGAGTGGCTCAGAATCCCAAGGTCATAAATTCTTCTGTCTCCATTCAGTCATCTCTGCTCCCCACCAGATCCTGCCTGCCCTCCACTTCTCCTTAGAAGTGGGTCTTTGTAGCTTCCGGTCTCCTTTTAGTACCGGTGCTGCTTTCTCCATCAGAGGTTTCCCCTCCTCTTGTCCAGCTTCCTCCTTGGCTTTTCTGACCCTGCGTTGTCTTCTCCCACCGGAGCCCACAGCCCTTCTTCAGACCCCACCTGCCAACACATTGTTCCCCCCCATGCAGCCTCTGCTTCTGATCCTTCCGGAGTTTGTATTCTCTACTGAATTAATTCCAGAGCTTTCCAGGTCCTCCAGTATTTGGATCCCCACCACCATGAATTTATCTTCTCAAGAAGGGTTTGCTTGGGTGCTTCTCTGAGCATGGTGAAGACCTCACCATCCTACCATCCAGTCATCTATCCACCCATCCATCTCCCCACTTATCCTCTCACCCAGAGCACCCATACATCTGTTCACCCACCTACCACTCATCACCTTTCTGTTATTTATCCATCTTGACCTATCTTCTCACCTACCCACAGACCCACCAGCCAAATTACCGTCCATCCATGCAGCCTTCCATTCATCCCTCTGTTTATCCACCAGATCAATTAACATTCACTATATACACCCCCCTCTCCAGTCACTATATGGAATACAGACTTGAACAAGAAAAGCTGGTTTCCTATTTCACGTAGTTAAAAATCTACCTGGGGAAATTAGAAAACGGAACCACAATTTGTGGCCAAAGGTAGTTTGTGTCATATGGGTGTTATGGCAGGTTATTAGAGTCCATAGGTGAGCTTCAGGGATCTGGAATTCCGTGGGTGACAAGGTGTGCGTGGTGTCTGTTTATATATGTGTGTGTTTTCAGGGAAGAGGCTCATGGCTTTCACGACATTCTCAAAGGGGGGTCCCTAGGAAGCACTAGAGGCTGCATAAGGAGAAGCGTGAAGAAGAGATAGCCCTAGTTCAGGGCCTTGAGGTGGAGGAAAAGTGGAACTAACATTGATTTTAGGCCCACTGTATTATGAACTGAATGTTTGTATCCCCTTAAATTCATAGCTTAAAGCCCTAACCCTAAGGTTGGGAGGAAATTAGGTTTAGATGAGATAATGAGGGTGGAGCCCCTGTGATGGCATTGTTATTGTTGTGTTAGTCACTCAGTTGTGTCTGACTCTTTTGAGACCCCATGGACTGTAGCCCGCCAGGCTCCTCTGTCCATGGAATTCTCTAAGCAAGAGTACTAGAGTGAGTAACCATTCCCTTCTCCAGGGACTCTTCCTGACCCAGGGATCAAACCCTGGTCTCCTGCCTTGCAGGCAGATTCTTTACCTTTTGAGCCACCAGGAAAGCCACTATGATGAGATTAGTGATTAATGACCTTATAAAAAAAAATGAGGATGTTCTTACTTTGGCAGTAGTATACTAAAATTGCAAGGATACAGAGGATTAGCATGGCCCCTGCTCAAGGTTGATACACAAATTCATGAAGCGTTCCATATTTTTCTGTGACAATCTAAAGGGATGGGACGGTGGGGGGTGGGAGGGAGGTTCAAGAGGGGGAAACATACGTATAGTTATGGCTGATTCACGTTGTATGGCAGAAGCCAGCACAACATTGTAAAGCAATTATCCTCCAACTAATAAATTTAAGAAAAAAAAGAAGAGGAGGAGACATCAAAACTTCCTCCCTCTGCCATGTGAGGATACAGCAGGAAGACAGTCATCTACAAGCAAGGAAGAGGGTCCTCACCAGACCTGACCATGTAGACAGACACCCCGATGTCAGACTTCCAAGCCTCCAGCACCATGAGAAATAGATGTCTGTTGTTTAAGCCATCCAGTCTTTGGCATTTTGTGATAGTAGCCTGAGCTGACTAAGGCTCTATATGCTAGGCACCACTTCTTCTAGTTACGGAAACTTAGACATGTCCTTATCTGGAATATAGGAATGAAAGAGAAATATGGCCAAGGAAATGAGCTTTCCCCAAGCACCAGCTAGGCAGAATCTTCTTATTGAACGCTTACAACAACCTTTCAAATCGGCATATTATCCCTATTTTACAGAAGAGGAAGCTCAGAGAGGTAAAGTAAGGACCACAGTCACACTGTCATATGGGGCACAAAGGATGTGAATCCAGGTCACTGGGGCTCTAGGGCCCAGGAGCTCTGCCCCTCCCCCAGGCTTGTTTATGGATCAAGGGTGACCCTGAGTGAGTGAGTGCTTTTGAGCTGTAGAACCCCGCTCAGGCTAAGAGAAGATGCGGTTGTTGTCTGTGCTTAGAGAAATGTTAAAAGAATTTTACAAGCCTCAGGAATTGCTGTCATTAAAATTTCAACAACCTTTTCCTGCAGATTCTGCCCATGGAAAAGGTCAGTGAGTGTTGGTTCTCACCCAGGGAGTGTTATCACAGTGGTTTCCAGGAACAAGGCTGGCACAGGGCAGACACTTAGGAAGCACTCATAGGTGGGTCTGTTGACAGAAAAGTGCCCTCAGCCCCCAGCCAACCTCTGTGGCCCCCGTCTGCTGGGGGAGTAGGGGTGGGCAGCAGCCTGTTCCATCACAGCTGGCAAAATAGATGTCACCTTAAAACTGCCCCAATGCTTGGAACCAGGGGCCCCACCAGCAGGGTGTACCGTCACTCAGGTCCAGGGGTTTCTGAAACTTCAAGAAAGCTTGTGTCCAGGCCAGCTGCCCATCCAGACTCTCTCCAGGCTGCCACTACTGCCTTCCCTCACTGAAGGAGTTCAAACCCAGGTTGAAAACCACTAGACTTCTTGCAAAAAGGAGATTGAACTGAATGACCCTTCAGCTCCCTTCTGGTCATGTAAGACTGGGATGAATTAAGGGAGAAAATGTTTTTTCAACTAAAACTCTTTTCTCCTTGAAGGCAAGGACCGTGTAATTTGTTGATTTGGCCTTATAACCAGATATACCCTCCCTCACCATCCCCTCAGCCACCACCCTAGTCTGAGACACGCTGGTGTGACCCTGAACCACTCCCGCTGCTTCCTCACTGGTCTCCCTTTACGCAGTCTATTCCGTCCCGGTCAGACTGGCCTTTCTAAACGGATTGTATTAGACCTCTGGCCTTCTCCTTGCTGAGTTACAAGGCCAAAAGTTTTTACCAACTTCTCCGCATTCTTAACTTACCTCTTTACACTCTGTGCTATTCCACCGATGCTCTGGCCAGCTCTACACCTCCCCCAATTCATGTTCTCCTGGGCTGTTTTTCTGCTCCCAGAACCCTCAGATTCCCCAGTGAACTCCTCTTCAGCCACTCAACAGGGAGCCAACTGTTCCCCTGAATCTGGGTAGGTGGCCTTCTCTGCGCTCCACAGTACCTGCAGGCTTCTTCACTCTGTATTGTAATTTTCTGGTCCATTTTCTGTCTCTCCCACCAGCTGTAAGCTCCGGGCAGGCTACATCTGTGATTGCTTGTTTATCATATTCTCAGTGTCCAGCCTACAAGACCTAAGACCCTCACTCGTAAGAGGTGCTTAATGAACACATTTGCATTCCTTCCAGCACGACTCTTCTTGGAGGCAAGGTCAGATTCCTTGCCCCCACTCTTGAGAGGCCTCTCTGCAGAGGCCCCCAATGTGGAAACCATTAGCGCGCCCTCCCCCTGCCCTTAACTGAATTTGCTCGGAAGAGGCAGGAGCTTTTGGAAGCACCTGAATCCGATTATAGAGCTTGGAAGCAAAGCCAGGCATAATTGGGCTGCCTCACCCACCCCACCCCACCCCCCTTTTTTAGCCAGATGACCAGCATCCTACCCCCGCAAGGGGCCCTCCTGCTTCTCTGCTAGCCTGTGCTGGCTTGACAGCTCAGCCACCACTGAATGGGCAGCTGCAGCCGCATTTAGAGAGGGTGAGGCAGAGACACTCCCTTCAACTCTGACATTCAGTCCGTCTCCTGTGACTCAGGTTGCCCCTGGGGCTGCAGGACACGAGCAGGGCTAGCCCTTTCATTAGATATCTGTGACATGGGAAAAGGTCAGACAAGTGGACTGTGCTGCTGAGTCACCGAGCGTGAGTGTCCATCCTGGCAACCTGCCCATCGCAAGGGGTACCCGTTTGCCCTTTGAAGGTGGTTTGATTCCTGGGATAGATTCAATGCAGGGCATGCGGGGGAAGATGTCTGTTTCTGTAAAAGGAACCTAAGTAACATGGTTGGGAGGAGAGCTGTCTTTGGAGTCAGACACACCTGCTTTGGAGTCTCAACTCTACAGCACTGGCTGCAGTCCCAGAAGCAAGTTCTTAACTTCCCTGACTCTCAGACCTTCATTTATATGGTGTATGCATGCTAAGTTACGCATACTAAGTCGCTTCAGTTGTTTCTGACTCTTTGAAATCCTATGGATTGTAGCCCGCCAGGCTCCTCTGTCCATGGGATTCTCCAGGCAAGAGTACTGGAGTTGCTTACCATGCCTTTCTCCAGGGGATCTTCCTGACCCGGGGATCAAATCCTCTACTCTTATGTCTCCTGCATTGGCACGCGGGTTCTTTACCACTAGTGCCACCTGGGAAGGAGGCCATCCTACACCTAAGGCACAGAGCTCCTGTGAGAATAAATGAGGTAAAGGATGTGAGAAGCTTAGCAGAGAGCTTGGCGAACAGCAAATGGTCCATGAATGGTAGGTATTATTGTTTGGACACGCTGAGTGGGTACTTGATCCCCAGGGAACATGGTGTCTCCTCACAGTCACCAGGGTCTTGGCCCCCACCTACCACATCCATAGTCACATAGTTCTGGCTTGGGGCAATTTAGTTAAAACGGGGATGAGCCAAGAAGAAATGAAAAGGAAGTAAAAGGCTAGTGACATTTAAAAAATTTTACTATCTCACATGGACAAATTGTTTCCTCATGGTTGTGCTGGTCTCAGTGGAAACCAGATGCATAGGTAGACACAGGGCCACACACAGGCGGCCAGGCAAGCAGGCTCTTACCGTCTCTGCCTTGTCGTCCTGGACAGCTGGAGAAAGCTGACCTCTGAAACACACACTCCTTTACCATTCACTGAATTCCCAGCCCCCAGGGTTGCGCCCTTTGGCTCTTGGCTCAGTATCCTCCCTCCATCCAATGCTCTACTCCTCCAAGTAGAGGGAAAACATCAAAGAACTCTTCGGACATCGCAGAGAAGACCAAATTTGCTCAGCGTCATTTGGCAAGCTGTTTAACCTCCCTTGTAACCTAGCTATCTTTAGCCTCCTAGATGCTATTTTGAAATGTCAAACTAGCAAATACTGCTTCCAGAATGGTTCTGATATGGGATGTGACAGGATGCTTGGGGGAAGGGAGACGAGTGGGAGGTGGGGATGGGAAGGGAGCTTTCTGGTAGAGGGGGAGAAAATGCACTAACTTTACAACCGCCAAGTCTCTCCCTTCTACTGGCTCAGCCACCTCCTCTGGAAAGCCAGCACACTTAAGGGCCAATGGGGGCATTGAGTCCCACCTGGACTTAACCTCGAGGGATGTCTGCCTATCTGACTCTGGAGCCAGACCTGGATGTCCCATTAGCCAAAAGAGCAAACTGACTCTCGTGTACCCAGTACAGTCTAAAAATATTCATTCATTCTCTCACTTATTCACTCATTCATTCAGCAGGTATTTACTGAGTAGTAACTATGTGCCAGGCATGGTACTAGGCACTGGGAACACAAAGATAGCTTGCAAAGATTGATACCCATTGGAATCATCTGGGCAGTTGATTAAACTAGCGCCCCTCCTGCAAGAGTCAGTGCAGCAGGTTTGATGCAGATCTGGGAGTCTGCATTTTGAACGAGCACCCAGGCATTCTGCAGCACATAGTCCAGCGTATGAGAAGCCCTAGTCTAGCTTGTAGCAACATCTGTTTCCTAAGCAGCTCCCCAGTACCAAAAGCTAGGAGCAATGAAATACATGTTATAGCCTCAGACCTTGAAGAACTCGCCATTCACAGACTCCAGAAAGAGACAGATGTCATTTCAGGGTGCTAAGTGCTCTGAAAGCAGAGGTACAAAGTACAGTTAGGCCTCATCAAGGAGGTAACCTGCTCTTAGGAACTTGGGGGCTCTATAAAGGAGGTGATGTTTGAGCTGGGTCTTAAAGCATAAGAAGGGTTTTTCAGACAGAAAAGAGTGGATACAGATTATACCTTCTAGAAATGGACTCAGCAAGCTGTATCTCCCGTCCCATGTGCTCCTCTCATAGTGAGACTGGCCTGCCTCATATGGAGAAGCAGCGGGCTCTGTGTTCCCTGCTCTGGAATCTGGGTGGTGGCTTTTGACTACTTCCTCCCAGAGAGGGCAGAGAAGCGATGTGTGACTTCTGAGGTTAGGTCACTGAAAGCAACCTGGATTTTGCTTGGTTTTCTCTCTCTCTCTCTCCCCCTCTCAGGATTTATGCCTCAGGAGGCCTGAGCTGTCTGGTAAGACGTCTGGCTACCCTGAAACTGACATGTAGACACCACTTGGAAAAGCCATGCACAATGGAGAGAGATGCCCAGGGACCCCACCTTTGGTTAATTTCAGCCCCCCGGCCTTAGAGGCACCCAGCTGACACTGAGTGAAGCAGAGAAGAGCCGTTTCCTCTCAGTCAGCCTAAATTGCAGATTTGGGGGCAAAATAGAGATTTTTGTGATTTCATTATAAAGCATTATGTTTGGGGTGCTTTGTTAACACAGCATTAGATACCTGAAACAGGCTGTAAGGGTTGTAGGAAGAGGATGCAATAGCAGGTACAAAGATTTCGAGGGGGGAAAGGCTGCCTAACTGTTCTTGGAATTTGAAGAGATTTGATATGCTCATGAAGAATTCCAAGGTCTTGATTCACCATGGAACCGATGCGTACAGTGAAGCTACCTGTGTTTGCTGAGTGGTGAGGTCGAAGCTCTTGCTCCAGGCCACATAATCCACAGATCGGGTGACCAACTCCCCCCCCGACCCCCCTCCCCCCCACACACAATTGGCATACATGGTGTTAACTCTCCTCTTTTTGTTGTGATGTCATTTTGAGGATATCCGTGCTACCTTCTCAGCTCCTAGGAAGAGATTCACTGGGTGTTAAAGTTGAAGTGATTCAGGTGTCATTTCATCTAAGTGCCTCTCAGATCTTACTGTGCCCAGCAGGCCAGCAGCAAATGTTGACCGAGGCTTTGAATGAGGCTGGTGTCTGAGGGGCAGCGTCAGAGCAAGGCCTGCATCCCTGACTCATGGGATCTCAAAATCATGGGCCTGGGAGGGGTGTTTGCAGGTCATCCTTTCAGAAAACCTGTCCATAGCAGGAACTCAGAAGCCAGTCCTGCCTGCTCTGAAGTTCTTTCTTCAACTGGGTCCAAATCTTCTTCCCTAACTGGCAGATAAAGCAGGTAATATAACATCCAGTCCACAAGGGACGAAATTGAGGCTCAGAGACACCACACAGCTTCTGTGTGATAGCAGCTCAACGTGGCCCCCAGGGTTGAATTAAGTCTGATGTCTCCCCACTCCCATACTCTATGCACCCCATGAGCACACCAGGAGCCCGTGACCTCTACACCACACTGTGTCCTCCACCTGAGATGCCTTCCTCATCCTGTCTATCTGTTTGACTCTTTATCTTTGTTGAAGTCCCCTATTTCAACCTTAACTCCCCTGGGAAGACTCTGCTTGTTCATATAGCCGGCAGGGGTCTGCAGTTACCCACACTTCCCTGTGGTCTTCCCTTCCTGACCACTTATCTGTGGATGTTGTTTGCTTAGCCAGCTCTCCCAATTACACAGGATAATTAACAACAGTTATAACAATAACAATCGTAAACTACTACATTTTCTTTTAAATGATTTATCTTTTTTAATGTTAGATAATCTAAAATTATTAATACAGAAAATGTGAATACTTAGTCCATTTCTTGTTAAATTTTATTTTGAAGGGTAGTCTACAAATGAGTCACCATGTGATAGGTTTTCATCAGAGTTTATAATATTTTAAGCCTATTCTTCAATTTGTTTGAATTGGCTTTCTATCATGGTGGTGGTGGTTTAATTGCTAAATCCTGTCTAACTCTTGTGACCTCATAGACTGTAGCCCACCAGGCTCCTTTGTCCATGGGATTTTCCAGGTAAGAATACTGGAATGGGTTGTCATTTCATTCTCCAGGGGATCTTCCCAACCTAGGAATCGAACTCAGGTCTCCTGTATTGCAGGTAGATTCTTTACCAACTGAGCCACCAAGGAAGCCCTATGCTTCCTATACATGAAACCAAAAGCCCTTAGTTTATTGAACATATGAAACATGACTGAATTTTGAAAATCTACAAATAAACTGAGTTGCTTTCTCTTTGATTTGCTATTCTTGCTTTCAGACAAAAATCAATGGGATTTTCAGGTATAGAAGAATTTATCCTAAAATAGTTGGTATTCTGTTAAAAAGCAAACTTGTGCTATTCCTGGAACAATATGGATTATAAAATTTCTCATTTTTTTTGGAGTGGTATTAATAAAATCAAACAAGAAAGAGACAAAAATCAGGCACATGAACTTTTTGGTATTGACTCAACAACTTTCCTAAGTTTCCTAAGTGTTTTGAAACAGCTTCCTTACTTTTATTTATTTATTTAACATTAAAAAAAACTGAGATATAAATGACATATAACATTGTATTGGTTTTAGATGTACAACATGATGAATTAACATATGTCTATTTTATATTAACTTTCCACTAATGAATCTATCAATCATCTATTATCTGTCTATCTCAGTCATCTGTCTTTCATACTAGTTGAAGTCTGACTGATGCAATCACAGAAGACTTCTGTGCCCCAGTCTTCCTTCTCCAGCTTTTCAGCCTTAGTTCCACCCATGTTCTTTATACAGTGTGGCTTTGAGTCCCTTCACCATGCCTCCAGACACACTACATTTCTCTGCCTGTCCTTATAGTTTACCCTTTCAGCGAGTACTCGTCACATCCCTGCTGCATGCCAGGGAGCATCTGGGAGCACGAGAAGGAGCAAGACTCTCCAGTGCCTGCCTTCCTGAAGTTTGAACCCCTAATTCTATGCCTGCATTGCTGGGAGGGTGTAGACCAGACCTTCAAACACTGGGGGAGGAAAGCTGTTTAGCTGTTCAGCTATCAGAACCATAACCCCTCAGCGAGCATCACTCAGTGCTGTGAAGAAGCAAGCTCTTCTTGCTCTTAGAATTTAATGAACATCATCTGATGACAAGGCTGGACGACAGTTCCATCAACTGTCAGGCATTTGAAAATTAGTTATTCCATATAATCGTCACAGTGACCCTAAGAGGTAGACATGACCCAGGAGACGGCATGGCTTGTACCAGCAGAGCCAAGCACTGCTCACAAGATTGTGAGACCCCTGGACCCTGTGTGGCTGAACATCAACACGTGACCTTTTCTTCTCTGAGGCTCCCAGGGAAGGAGTCAGTTGTCATCCATTTGAGGCCCAAGTTCTTTTCCAGGCACTCTCGTCCCTGTAGCTCTAATTTTACCATGACCTTTTGTGCTCAGCCCAGCCAAGTACAGGAAAGAACTTTGTGCTCTTCAAAGGCTCAACAAGGCAAATGGCTTGGACAGGAATAAATTATAAATTATACTGAGAACAATGCTTTCTGCAGTTACCCTTCTGGGCCTTTGATATACGATGGAACATGAACATGGACTGCTGTTCACTGCTGGGACTACTGCTTTCAGAAGAGCAGTGGAGGGGAGGTAGGGAACTGGTGATCGTGAGCACCCACATGGGCCATGTGCAAACAATAACAGCAACAGCAATAATTCATAAATGTCAGCTGCATACTCAGTGTGTGCCAGGCACTATTCTAAACTCTTCACATATGTTAACTTATCTAATCTTCTTAACAACCCCATGAGTTGACTACTATTATTATCCCCATGTTATAGATCAGGAAATTGGTTTAGTAATTCCTTAAGTGATACAATTAATATGTGGCCACATTGGGATTTGAACGGAGGCAGCCTGGTTCCGTTCCTGTTCTGTGCTCTTCTCAAAATCACAGTAGGCTCTCAAATACTTTATCTCATTTAATCCTAATGGTCCTGTATGTCAGGTGGTATCTCAGCCCTGCTAATCCTCCCACAGCAAATACTTTATTCTCAGAACTTGTCAGATTCTTCCCTTACTCCATAAGCTTCTGGGAGGAGGGGGCCCTATCTGTCTTGTTTACTTTTGGGTGTCCAGTGCCTAGCACAGTGTCTAAATGACATAGTAGCTATTGATAAACAAGAAAGTACACACACATTTTACAAACAAGGCAACCAAAACAAACCATCCAAGATCAAACTGGTACTGTGTGATGGAACTGAAACTGAAATCCAGGTTTCCATGATGTCAAATTCTAAACTTTCTTTCTGTCACTTGTTTTTCTCTGCAAATACCCAGGTCCCAGACGAGGGCTTGCACATCATAGCTACTTAATAAAATGTGCTGTTAAAGAAGTGAAATGACCTATCCCCCAACTTTCCCAGCATGCCATCTCTTCACCCCTTTATTTTAGAGTTCTGCCTTTTCCGTCATGCCAATGACATAGGATATATTTTCCATGCTCACCCCTCCATCCCACCCTGTGATCTCTAGCTCCCCTCAGCAGCGCATCACATTTATATCATATTTTGCACACCCCCCACTTTGGAAATGCCTGCTTTTTGAGCTTGAAGTTTGAAGCTACCAAACTTCACAGTAATGTGGCTCACTTACATAATACAAATGCTTTTTCTTTTTTTTTTTTCCACTCTGAACTTCTCAAATTTTTATTTGGTTTCTTGGAATCTACATGCTTATAGATGAGGAGGATTTGCCTACAAAGGCATCAAATGGAGAGAATTTCTTGAATTTTTAAAAGGAAAGACTTATACCAAGGGAAGTATGGCAACTTCCTGAATTAAATGGAATTATTTCAGACCCAAAGGTTACAATTGGAAAATCTCAAGCAAGTGATAAAGTCAAGCTAGAGAAATTATAATTTGGGGGAGTTAGAGGTAATTTGAATTGATCGAATGAACACTAACCCAATGAGGCAATGACTTCTAATGAAATGAGCTATAAATTCAGGCCCTAGTTGTTCATTCCTTCATCCATCCATCCAGGGAGGAAAGTTTCAGGCAGATGGATAGCATGTTCATCAACCCAGCAGTAAGAAAGATGTTCTATGTGGGAAAGATATAGATGTTCCATATAAATGAAAGTATTAGTCACTCAGTCATGTCTGACTCTTTGTGACCCCATGTACTATAGCCCACCAGGCTCCTCTGTGCATGGAATTCTCCAGGCAAGAACACTAGAGTGGGTTGTCATTCCCTTCTCCAGGGGATCTTCCTGACCTGGGGATTGAAACCAGGTCTCCTGCATTGGAGGCAGAGTCTTTAGCAGCTACTAGGGAAGCCCATATAAATGGATGATTTCAAAGAAGGAAAGACAAGAGATGAACCTTGCCTGTTAAACAGAGACCAGCTCTTGAAGGACCTTGTAAGTCTTGCCCTGAAGTTTGTCCTTCAGTGGTATTGAAGAGATATAGGCAAGGGGGTACTTATATTAATTCATCAGTTAAAAAAAAAAAAAAACTTTGAAGATTTTGGGAACATGTATGTAGCTCTACACATAGTCTTTGTGTTTCATGATTCTGAGGTTGCCAGACAGGACTAGACTTACTTCCATTTCTAACCCATATTATGATTGGGATGAGTTACTTCCTATTTGGGATCCTTAGTTCTCTCATCCATAAGAAAGCATAAGGAAAGAAAGGGGATTGGAAAGCTGAGTCTTCAGAATAGTTTTCCTTTGCTGAACTGTTCCCAGAGGGGCAACCAGCCTTCACTAGGTGTGATTAATAAATTACAAAAGGTAAATAGAGTGCCTTGAAAAATTTTATGTTCCTTTTTAAATTTTTACCTGTCTTTCGAGTCTGCTGGGAAGCCTGTCACTCAACTCTTAGTAATAAAACAGCCCTGCACGAAGAAAGAAAAAATAAATCAGAAGCTGTATGCCTTTAAACTCACTAAATGAAAGCCCAGCATGCATGCTGCCTCCCTCCAAACTAATCACTGGGTTAAATTCGAGATGCACACTCCAAATCAATAGCTGGGGAGAACTCCTGCCTGTGCCTCAGGAAAATTCCACTTCCTTTCTGATGTTGTCACTTGACACGTCAGGAAGTTTCCACTCACCACCCACTCCTGAAAAGGCCACCATCACCATGCTTCACATTTCCTGGCTGCCTTTCTTCAAAGGAATCAAGATGTCTTGCAGAGGGAGCCCACTCCTTGTCACAGACTCTCCTGGAGCTTGAAAGAAGGGCTGTGTGCAGAGAGGAGAGGTGTGGAGATGCCTGCTTTAGACAGAGAGAAATCAAAGTGTAAAGAAGCCCACGTCTTGTTCAAAAGTCCCAATGACACAAGACTTATACTCCCTTGGATGGCAATATAGCAAGTGGGAAGAACATGAGATATGAACATAAATCATGCCCCTAAAACCACTCCCTGCTTCACCTTTCTTGACTATAAAATAGAAGAAATAAAATACTATATATTACTAGCTGCTTTAACCTTGGGCAAGTTACATAACTTCTCTGTGTCTGAATGTCTTCATTTGTAAATGAGGTCATATAGGCTAAATGGCCAACCCATTGTCACTGCTCAGCACATGATAATAATGGGGTATTTTCATCTCTGGATCAAGGCTACGTCTCCTTTCTCTACTATTCAAGACTCAACCTTGCCATCACCTTCTCTAGTAGCCTCCAGACTGGGTTAGGTCCCTTTGCTGCGCTATTATAATAATATTGATAGTAATTTGAAAAATCAGTGATGATACTAACACTAAAAACCACCATTTATGGATCACTTACTACACAACAGCTTCTAAGCCTTATATTTGAATTAGCTCATTTAATCCTCATAACAACCCTATGAAATAAGAATATAGATACATTCTGCATTTTACAGAGGAAGACACTGAAGCACACAGAGTATACATCACCTGCCTGAGATGTCATCAGTGAGAAGCAGGCGAGCTCACCTGTCTCCTAGAGCACCAGGGTTCCACTCTTTCTTGATTTAACTGTGGGACCATGGTAATCCCATTTACCTGGCTTTCATCTCCACTGGACTTCAGGCTCCCCTGAAATAGGGACTGAGTATTATCCATTTTTGTATTCCCAAAGTCTAGCACAGAGTAGGTGCTCCTTGACTTTGAAATGAAATGAAACTGACTCATCATACAAAGGCAATAGAGTACACGTATTTAATACCAAGGGATCAAAATTGAGACGGTGACTTCCCCGGTCAGGCTGCTGCAGAGCTAGACATCATCTCACACGGGAGGGGCTTGGCCAGACTGAGACAAAGCAAAGACAAGAGCTGGGCAGACGAGTCAACTGAAAAAAAGAGACCCAAGTACAACCCTCCCACCTAAACTCTTTCGTTAGTCACACAAACGAAAGACACTCAATAGATGCTTCAAGAGGACGGCCTGAAAGTTGCCCTCAGAACCCCCGTGAATGATGTGCATGGTTGACAAACGCAGTGGTGGCAAAAGCAAAAACTTTTTGGAGCTCTAATTTCAGAGAGTTGTCTCTGTCTTTCTTAACAAATTCTTGCCTCACTGTCATGTAGTCTTGAATTGAAAACTTAATGGGGTGTTGTTAGAACTGGATCTCAAGACTGAGTGGGACCCACTGGAGTCAAGATTCTGATGCTAACAGCAATGGCACAAAATAAGAAAAAAATAAATATTCTGTAAACATATAGAAAGATCCTCAGTTGCACTAATCATCAAAGAAATTCAAACTAAGTAAATGAGATTTTCTTCCAAGATTTGCAAAAGTTAAAAAGGTCAACAGTGTTCAAGGTACGTGATGCTCTGAGAAAATGGATATGATTATATTCAGTTAGTGGGAGTCTAAATATAGAGTCTCCACCAAAATTCAATTTCCAGGACACTAATACATAGGTAAATCCACACATGTGCTCACAAATATATTTTCAAGCACATTCACTTCAGCATCGTTTGTAATAGTGAAAAAAAATCTTCCAAAGTAGGGAATGGTTTTTAAAATGATGGTATATTCATAGAAAGGAATGGAAAGATGACCAGATTCTAAAAAATGAACACCTGTCTCCCCAGGAGCCCTCGATCTTCTAATTACAACTCTCTTCTGATTTGTCCCTGGGGGTGTCACACCAGATACATAACTAAGGAACAGGGATGGGAAGGGGATGAGACTCCCCTCCCCCATTTATATCTGTGGTTTCCTTTCTTCCCTTCTTCCTTCCTTCATTCTATCCTATCTTTTATTCTTTCTTCCTTAAGTCTAATAAACATGCATTTTTGTTATCAAGATTACTTTATCTTTTTTTTTTTTTTTTACAAGATGCTGGTACCCAGCAAGCCAAAGCCAGACTTGTGAACAGGTTTAGTTCAGTAATAAAAGTATGGACAGAACTCCATGCTAATACAGAAGAGAATGTAAAACAAACACCTTTCCAAAAACCCAGGAGAAGATGCACAGAAGAGGAGGCTCGGGGAGTTAGCCTGAGCTCGGCTTGGGCATCTCTTAGGAAGAGATGCTCTCCAGGGGAAGACAATGAAGGCAAAGCTTCCTAGGCAGAGGAACGCAAGAACCCAGGCCTAGGGCCTGAAACAGGGTGGGCTGTGCTGTGTTTGCAGCTGGAATGTGACCCTCAGTGCTCAGATGCTTTATTCAGTCCTGAAACAAGGCACCAGAAGAAGCACAGGCCGAGGAGTGGCCTGAATTTAGTTCTAGTTTGGAGGAGCAGCCACGGAGGAAGAAGGCAAGAGAGATGGGTGAACGATTTGCACATAGTTTTCATCTGACCTGCTGTGGAATGTGGCTCATAATTCATCTACATGGGCAGCTAGCTACTGGAATGGACAAAGGAAACCCAGCCAGTGGAAATTCCTGGGAAACTGTCATGGGGCCCAAATAGGAAATGCCACTCAAGAGATTTTACTGGTGCCAGGCTTGGATACCAGTGTCGGAACCATGCTCCTCCAAGAACCATTTCTTCCTGTCAGCCAAGAGAGAGACATTTCGGCTGATACATATGTGGATAATAAGCAGGGTCCCATCCACATTATTCTTTTCAGCCATGTTACATTCACCATCTAACTTGATACTTCAAGAACTGCTGAATCAAGGATAATTATCTTCATTTTACAGATCTTGGAATGGAGGCTAAGGGAAATTTAGTGACTCAGGTAAGGTCACACAGCTAAGGGAGACATAAATGTATCATTAAAAATCTTTTGCTTTTGAAATGATACAGGCTTATTTTAAAATCTTTATTCCATTAAGTCGTGATTCCATACTCACTACTTCATATGACTTTGGGTAATTTACTTTCCTCTCTGAGTCTATTTTCCTATATGTAGAATGGGAATAACTTTATCTATCTTATAGAACTTTTGGAAACATGGAGTGAAATTATATATGCTGCCCACTATGTAAGTCCTCCTTCCTTAGGACTCAAAACTAATTTGATGTGGTTATTGATGCTTTAATCACTCAGTTGTGTCCTACTCTTTTGCGACCCCATGAACAGAAGCCCACCAATCTCCTCTGTCCTTAGGATTTCCCAGGCAAGAATGCTGGAGTGTGTTGCCATTTCTTTCTCCCAGGGATTTTTCTGACCCAGGGACTGAATCCATGACTCCTGCATTGGCAGGCAGATTCTTTACCACTGAGCCACCAGGGAAGTCCAGTTTGATGTGGTATGCTTAGTCGCTCAGTAATGTCTGACTCTTTGCAACCCCATGGACAGTAGCTCACCAGGCTCCTCTGTCCATGGGGATTCTCCAGGCAAGACTACTGAAGTGGGTTGCCATGCCCTCCTCCAGGGGAATCTTCCTAATCCAGGGATCAAACCCAGGTCTCCTGCCTTGCAGGCAGATTCTTTACCATCTGAGACACCAGGGAAGCCCACTTTGATGTGGATGGGGCAGCAAATGCACCCACTTAAAATATTCTATTTCCCAGTCTTCATTGCACTTGGATGTGGCCATGTGACATAGTTCTGGGCAATGAAATGTAAACAGGAGTCTCTAGGAAAGGGACCTGGTCCTGAATAAAAAAATTAAACCTTTTTCGCAAAAGCCTTCCTTCTCCCCTTCTTCCTTCTTGGGATGAAATTACGTTCCAAGGAATAGAGGGGAAAATGGAGATTCAGCAGCCAGCTTGGAGAGATGGAAGAGCTTGTACCTCTGCTAGGATTGTTGGTTGGGCTGCTTTTCCCTGGACTTATTGCTTGAGACAAATCCACCCTGGCTAGCTTAATCAGGTTGCAGCTGTCCATATTCCTGACTGATGGAATAATCTAGGCTTTGATACACCACACATACCCAAATAAATGGCAGTCATTTTGATTAGAGCAGGGACTTTTCTCTGAAATGCAGGCAAGAATTTAAACTCCTGTGCTTCATTCTTAAAATAGTATTAACCTGCTGAGTCATCCCACTCCCCACACTCTACACAGTGTTCTTGTCTCCATTCTCTGCCTTGCTCACCTCCAAAGTTGGGTACATGGGACGCTCCCCTGCTGGTCCTTCTCAGCTCAAATGAGACAACGTATATAAAATCCCTAGCTCAGTGCCTGGCACACATGCGTGCAACAAATGGGATTTATTTGTCTTGAGTCAGATGTTTTAAAGCAGTCTCAGCAAATCAGAATCTTCTTTGACAAGCTTTAATAAACTTTAGCAAGGTTTTAACAAACACGTGAGTTTATCTTCAGGAGCCCCATGACCTACAGGGTAAAGAAACTCAAGCAGTTATTACATGTTGTTCAAGGTCCTAACTCTTGCCTACAGCTCTGGACTCCTCCTGGGTCCCTAGATAATGTCCTTTCCCCAGCTTGCACTCAATAGGGTTTTCATCTCCTCTGCTTAGGGCTCATCTGATTGTAGCTACTGAGTTTGCCACCTCCTCTGAAGGTAAGGCTTACATCTTATTTACCTTTGACTCCTTGGTAACCCTGCACAGAGTACTCAGTGAATTATAACTGAATGAATAAATGAGTTTCCAGTCAATGCCCAGGAGTCTATTCACATAGAGGTCTTAGCTTTTCCCTGAAAATGGATGAGCATTTTCATGCTTCAGGAGTTTTGCACGGGCTATTTCTTTTATTCAGAATTCTTTCCCTCCATTTTTGGCTATAGGACTCCTACTCACCCACACTGCTGCTGCTGCTAAGTCGCTTCAGTCGTGTTGGACTCTGTGCGACCCCATAGACGGCAGCCCACCAGGCTCCCCAGTCCCTGGGATTCTCCAGGCAAAAACAGTTGGAGTGGGTTGCCATTTCCTTCTCCAATGCATGAAAGTGAAAAGTGAAAGTGAAGCCGACTCTTCGTGACCCCATGGACTGCAGCCTACCAGCCTCCTTCGCCCATGGGATTTTCTAGGCAAGAGTACTGGAGTGGGGTGCCATTGCCTACTCACCCACACACACCTCCTCAAACATCACCTCTTCCAATTCCCTTAGTTGCTTATTCTCTTAAAGCATCTGATACTTAACTCTCCTATGGCATATGACCCGCTATTTATTATTATGATCATTTGTCTACACGCTTCTTTCCCCTGAAGTCTGATTTCTTAAAGGCATTTAGTCATTTTTTTCCTGTCAGTTGTATTCAGTAGAATTCCTGGATTATGGTAGATATTGAGAATTATGTGAATCTAGTTACAGTTTTGAATTTACACAGAATTGTGACTTTGAGTTGTTGCCCATCCTTACCTCATAATGAGCTGGTGACATCAGGTACTGAGAAGGTAAATGAAAGAAAATGAGTCTAATTTAATTGGTACCTTCTATGGACCAGTCATTATCATTGTCCATGCTATTAGTATTTAAATGATTGGTTTAAATTGAGGTAACAGTCCCTTCATCACAGTCATTGGGATGACTCTTTGACACACAATGCATCCGTGGTTCTAAGAACCTTGAAGGATCCCAGTGACTCTGTTTGCATTGTGACCCTCCACACCCAATAAAGACATGAGCGTCTGACCCAAGCAGGTTGAATCAGGTTCTCTCTAACAGAAATACGAAATTTGGAATGGATTGCTGAAGAGCCTGGGAGCTGTGGGAGCTGAGTCACACTTGTGGCAGTCCTCCAAGGTGAAAGGCCATGAAGAATTCTGAGATACCAGAACTGCCTTGGGTTCTCCTATCTTGGTAGTTCAGCATTTCCTTTGATTTTCTGAGACACCCCCAGCATCCTTCCAATAAATTTCCCTTTAGCTTAAGCTAGACAAAGTCCATTTCAGATGCTTATAAGTTTAAAAAATCAGAACCAATACAGTCCAAATCCAAAAAAGAATTTCCTGTTTGGTCTCTGAATTGGTGAAGATTTGCATCAGCTGTAAGTGACAGGAAACCAAATATAAGATTACAAGTCTGTTTTTCTCCCAAATCAACTAATTACCTGATCATCCAAGTTCCCTCTCTCATGTTGTTCTGCCAATCTCAGGATGCAGCTTTCATCTCATGACCAAGATGGCTGCTCAAATTCCAGTCACCAGTCCAGCATGTAGGAAGGAGAAAGACATGCCCCATCTTTTAAAGGTGTGCCCCTCAAAGTTGATCACACTATTGCTAATTCTGTTCCACTGGCCAAAGTGTAGTTACGTAATTCCCACATGCCATCTATTTGATCCTCCAGGCCCACTGCCTAGTCCTCTTCATCTGCTCTCTGCCATAGGTGGGGGTGGCCCGCGGGCACCTCATCAGTGGGAGGTGGTAATCCCTGCTTTTTATGGCCCTAGTGTAGACAATAGGGGCTCTTATGTTATGGAGTTGCGAGGTCCAACTCTTTGTGACCCCAGGGACTGTAACCCGCCAGGCTCCTCTGTCCATGGGATTTTCCAGGCAAGAACATTGGAGCAGTTGTCATTTCCTTCTCCAAGGGGCTATAGCAAGAGATCAAAAAACAAACAAACAAACATGAGGTCAGGCATTTATTTCGCTGGATCCCTCCCTTCAATGTTGCACTGGGTGGGTTACTTATCCTTGAAAAATGATTGATTTTACCTGCTTCTCTCTTTTTCTAGTCTCTAGTAACTGCTCCCTCCCTTCATCCCATTAGGCCCTGAGGGAGATAACAGCCCAGTTGCTATGAGCACTGGATTACTGCATTATACTTACAGTTCCTCCACACCCAATCTTAGTAAATAGGTCCTTTAGAAATAAAATCTCTTTGACTTATCCCATTTTGAGTATGTCATCTGTATTCTGTTAGGATTTTGACACACCTACCTAACTACAAGGTTTTTATTATGGGACAGTCACTTACTTAAAAATTAACAGTTCTATTACCGAAATAGGAGAGGAGAACCCATATAGCAAAACAGCAAGCAGTCTTTGCCATGGTCCCATCAGTTTTTCTTGATCAGTTCTTCAGTTCAGTTCAGTCGCTCAGTCGTGTCCGACTCTTTGCGACCCCGTGAATCGCAGCACGCCAGGCCTCCCTGTCCATCACCAACTCCCGGCGTTCACTCAAACTCATGTCCATCGAGTCGGTGACGCCATCCAGCCATCTCATCCTCTGTTGTCCCCTTCTCCTCCTGCCCCCAATCCCTCCCAGCATCAGGGTCTTTTCCAATGAGTTAATTCTTCACATGAGGTGGCCTAAGTATTGGAGTTTCAGCTTTAGCATCAGTCCTTCCAATGAACACCCAGGATGGTTGAACCTCTATCCTTCAGTATTGATCTCCATAGTGCAAGGAAATCACCATCTTTCTTACCCAATATAACCTTGCAAGAATATATCTATACATGAGGGAGTTATAATTATTAATAAGTTATCAATATATTTGACCTATGAAGGATAGTAAAATCGACACATGTTGAGTGAATGTATGAATGAAATGATAAATCTATGTTTTTACTTTTTTGGTGACAAAATTGCCATATTGTACCACATGGTGGCTGACTGCCTTCTACTGCTGACTTCCAAGTATTATTTTGCCAGCTCCATGTCATAATTTTCCATGAGTCATGGAAATAAATATAGGAAGTCCCATAGAAAAATTAGATAAACCCGATAAGTTACCCAGCCTGGTAGTCCAAGCAGAACCAGGAGAGCAGCCAGGAGTACTGGCTCACACAGATTCTGTTAGAAGAGGCAGGAGATGAAAGGCAGCTTAGCAGACAGGAAACAATCTCAAATACCCAAAGGAAGTACACAGGCCCAGGTAACCAGAAGGCTAGAATCACACACATGGCAAAACAACAGTCAATTCAGACAGAAACAAAGAAATCTGCTATCCCTTAATAGAATACTGGAGTCATCCTAGTGAAACTCCAAGTGTTGTCTATGGCTTCTGCCTCTTTCCTACTCCCCGTATCTGGCCAGTCTTCAGGTCAGTTGTTTACAGCTTCTAAATACCTCTCACTCATCTACTATCTCAGTTCCCATTTCTAATAACAGCTTAAGTCCAAAGCTGCTGCTGCTAAGTCACTTCAGTCGTGTCCGACTCTGTGCGACCCCATAGACGGTCCATAGGTCCAAAGCATCTTTTGCCTAAAGTAATGCTAAGTCTTCCTGATAGATTATTGTTTCCTCCATATAGCCCTGTTTTCCAAACTGCAGCCCATGATATTTAAAAAGAAATTAGACCATGTTATTCACCTGGGTAAACTATTCAATAGTTCCTCAGTTCTCCTAGAATAGAATTAAGTTTTAAAATAATACCTTATATTACTCAGCTCCTACATCTCTTTTTAGCTTCATCTCACTCCACTCTTATGCTTTCCACGTGACACTTCATCCACTCTGAAATATAAATAATTCCCTAAAGAAATTAAATATAGTTTTGCATGTGTGTGCTTTAACCCTAATTCCTCCCACTTTCTTCATCTGACACATTCTTACTCATCCATCAGGACTCCACTCCTAAGTCATTATCTCCTGTAGACAGCCATCTTTTCTTTTTTTTTTTTTTAATTTTCCATATGTCAAAACTTAATCCATTGAAAACATTGTCCTTTATCCTTTTATTTTAAAGACTAAGATGTCTTTAGTTTTATGAAATAATGGTCATAATAAATAGCATGGATTTGTATATGTAATGTCTTGAGCTGACAGCTTCAAGTTACCCCTCAAATACGGGAAGTGTCGCAACTGGTCTAAAGAGACAAAGGGATAGACAGTGCATCTTGATACTCCCACCCTCACTCAAGTTGGACACCTTTCCATCCTCTGTGTTCTCATAACCCCTGGGTTCTCTCTCCTGTATTACTTATCCTGATGTGTTGTTATTTCCATGTTGTCTAGTTCTCCCTCGCCTATGAGTTTTTTAAAGGACAAAGGCTATATCTCATTCATCCTGTTAGCTTAACACAGTGGCTTAGCACAGTGACAAAGATAGTGCTCAAAACATATTTATGGAATGAATGAATGGAGGAGCAAGGCCAGTTGTGTGTGGAGTGGGATTAAGTTGGATTATCACTTTCCTAGTCTTAGACACCATACTTCCTTTAATGAATACATCTTAGACATCACTCTTTGTACATGTTTCATTTTGCTATTGTAACATGATTATTCCTGCTTCCAGTCTTGAAGTTTACCATTTTCTCTAAATGTACAAATAAAAGTATAATAGTTGAACTTCCATTTCAGGCCATGGTGGGGTGATAGGGTCCAGACATATTTTCTCATCATAAACAATAAGGAAACTGGAAAAAATTATACAAAACGACTGTTTTCAGATATTGAACAACAGACAGTATGTATTATGATTCCCAAGAAAAGGAAATAAGTGAGATAAGCCCTTGACTCTCTGCTTGGAATCACATTCTGGATCTCACTGCAGCAAAGGGAATCCTAAGCAGAGCACCACAGTCTAAGTAAATTGAGAAGACAGATATCGAAGATCTGGGGGGTTGAGGTGACTCAAAATTGTGGAATAGACTTTCAGAAATAAGACAGCAACATAGAAAAAGTACTTCAGAGTCTTTGCTAAATACTCATACATGTATGCCTAAGGCATAACTCCATGAGGCCAGGCAGTGGATGACTGGGGAGCTGTAGGCTGAGCAGTTCACAGAAGTCACAGAGTTGGGAGACTCCAACCACTATAAGCAGAGAGATCACCTGGGACATTCAGTAGAGACCAGAGAGGTGTCATGACTTAGTAGAGGGTTAAACTGTCTCTAGAGTAAAGACTTGTCTAGACTTGCTCTAAAACATCTTGAAAAGAAGTCTGGAAGGGATCAGGCTGATCAGCAAGTTATTTTCCCTGCTAGAACAAAGCTCAACTCTCTTTAAAGGATAACCACGAAATCCAGACACTCAGCATAAAGCACAATGGTCATTATCCACTAATATGTGGATATGTCAATTCTTGATATGTCAAGAAGTAGCCAGATGTTATCTATAATCAGGAAAAAAACAGTCAATAGAAACAGACTCAGAAATTATACAGATGACAGGCTTGCAGAGAAGGACTTTAAACAGCTCTTAAGTTATATGGATTTATTCAAAGGTAAGCATGAATTTAGTGAGAAGAGAAATGGGAGACTTTTAAAAAGACAAAATGAAACTTCTAGAGATTAAAAAAATATATGCTAATATCAACTTCTCTAGAAAGACGAGGAGTGTATTATATACTGAAGAAGAAAATATTAATAAATTGAAGATATGGTAGTAGAAGGTATACAAGTGAATCTTATAGAAGAAAATAATTGAAAAGCATAACTAACAGTATCTTAGTGACATTTAAGACAGTTTTGAAGTGGTTTAACAGAATAATAAAAGGAGAGGCTAGGGCAAAGGGAAGCAGAAGAATATTTTTAATTGTAATAATTAAAAATTCCCAAATTTGATCAAAAATATAATTTTAATGAGCCTCAGTCAAGATAACAAAGATAACTCCACCAGGGCACATTACAACCAAGTTTTGGAAAACAAGTGGTAATGAGAAAAATTGTCAAAGTAACCAAAGGGGGGAAAAAAAAAAACACATTACATATAGAGGAACAAAGATAAAAAAAAATGATTATAGACTTCTTATCTGAAACTATATAAGAAGACAACAGGACACTATAGTTAAAGTGCTGAATAATAGAAGAAGAAAAAGCAAATGTTGACCTAAGATTTTATAGCCAATGAAAACTGTCTTCAGAAATGAAGATGACATAAAGGCTTTCAGTCAAATATGAGCTGAGATCATTTCTTACCAGAAGTGCTGAACTATAATACTGAAGGATGTCCTTTAGACAGAAGAAAATTTTCAACAGCTGGAAATTTGGATGTAGAAAAGAAGTGAAGAATGCAAAGTATGGTAAATGTATGAGTGAATATGAAATACCTTTTATTTCTTAATTTCTTTAAAAATATTGGACTCTTCAAAGTAAAACAATAAAGTGTATTTGGGGGTTATAATATATGCAGAAATAAAATATAGGACAAAGAACAGGAGGGGAAAAATGAAAGTATATTGTTTTATAGTTTTTATATGTGAAGTGATATAATATTATTTGAAGGTAGATTGTGATAATTTACAGAAACATAGTAAACACTACAGCAGGAGTTGGCAAACTCTTTCTATAAAGGATCAGGTAATACATAGTTTAGTCTTCTGGGTAAGAAGGTCACTGTCATGACTACTTAACTCTGATTTATAGCATAAAACTCATTAGCTACATAGACAGCTAAAGACAATACAAAAGTAAGTGAGAATGTGTTCCAATCAAATTTTCTTTAATAGAAATAAATAATGGGTCAGATTTGACTACAGGCTGTATTGTGCTAACCCCTGCCTAGAGCAACCACTGAAAATAAAATAAAATGGTAAACAAATAAGCTTATAATGGAGACAAAGTGGAATAATCAATCAAAGGAGGCATAAAAAGGTGAAGAATGGCTGAAGGACGGATGGGACAAATGGAAAACAAATAACAAGATGATAGAATGAAGCACAGTATTGCTAATTACAGTAAATGTAAGGAGTGGAAATACTTAAATTGCAAAGCAAATATTGTAAGACTAGATTTCCAAAAAAAAACAAAAATGCAAGTCTCAACAATAGACTATTAGAAACCTCTTTAACTATAAAGACATAGAGTAAAAGGGTGGGAAAAAGTACTGTGAAAACACCAGCCTTGAGAAATTTGGATTGTCTGTAATAATATCAGACAAAGTAGGTTTCAGCAAAAACAATATGACCAGGGATATAGTGAGATGTTTCATAATGACAGAAGGGTAGATTCATCTGAAAGACACAATAATCCTAAATCCGTCTCCCAGATCTTCAAAATGCAGGAAGCAAAAACTGACAGAACAGAAAGGGGAAATAGACAAATCCACAGATTGTTTGTTATAAAGAAATGGATACATGTATATGTATGGCTGAGTTCCTTCCTTGTTCACCTATCACAACATTGTTAATTGACTAGATCCCAATACAACAGAATAAAAAATTAAAGAAATGGGGCAGACTTCAAAAAAGGTATCAGCAACTTGATATTATTGATATTTATGGAACATTCTACCCAGAATGCACCTACTTTTCAAGTGCACGTGGAACATTTAACAAGATCTACCATAGGCAAGAGGGGCTTTCCTCATGGCTTAGTCGGTAAAGAATCTGCCTGCAATGCAGGAGACCTGGGTTCAATCCCTGGGTCAGGAAGATTCCCTGGAGAAGAAAATGGCAACCCACTCCAGTATTCTTGCCTAGAGAATCCCATGGACAGAGGACCCTAGCAGGCTATAGTCCATGGGGTTGCAAGAGTCAGACATGACTTGGTGATGAAACAACCACCACACCATATGCAGGGAAATAATACTTTTCTTTTTTTTTCAGCTGTGCTGAGTCTTCATTGCTGTACCAGCTTTTCTCTAGCTGTGGGGAGGAGGGCCTACTCTCTAGTTGCAGCGCTCAGGCTTCTCATCACAGTGGCTAATCCTGTTGCCGAGCACAGGCTTTAGGGAGCAAGAGAGCAAGAGTTTCAACAGCTGTGGCCCATGGGCTCAGAAGTTGGGGTTCCAGGGCTCTAGAGCACAGGCTCAACAATTGTGGTGCATGGGCTTAGGTGCTCCTCGCCTTGTGGAATCTTCCCAGATCAGCGATCTAACCCATGACTCCTACATTGGTAGGCAGATGCTTTACCACTGAGCCACCAAGAAAGCCCAGAAATCATACTTTTTAAAATATTGAAATCATATGAAGTATTTTCTCTGACCAAAATAAAAATATATTAGAAATCATATTACCAGACATGTGTGCAATATCCTCAAATTTTTGGATTTTAAATAACACAGTTCTCTATAACTCATGGGTCAGAAAATAATCACAATGTATACTAGAAAATATATTGTACTGAATGAAAATGACAACATACGTCAAAGTTGGTGGAATGGAGTTAAGGGAGAAATTTATGGCTTTCCAGGCTTATGTTAGAAAACTAGGGCTATCCAAAATCAGCTAGAAAAAGAAGACAACTTCAAACCTAAATACGTAGAAGTAAAGAAATAATAAAAATAATGCCAATTACATATAATAGAACAATCATCTTGGGGAAATCAGTGAATCTAAAAGCTGTTCTTTCTTAAAACATAAATAAGTGGATAAATCTCTAGTAGACTCATCAAATAGGAGATGAAGAAAGCATAAATGATCAATAATAGGGATAAATGAGGGAATATTGTTATAATTACAAATTTACAATCCTACGGAAATTTAAAGAATAATAGGTAATATTTTAAGCAACCTTATACCAAAAATTTGACAATGTAAATAAAATGCACAAGTTTCTTGGTTTCTTGAAATACTCAAATTACCAGACTAATACTAGAAAAAAGAGAAAACCTATAATGCCCTAAATCACCTACAGAATTTGAAACTGTTGTTAAAAACTTTCCTTGATAAAAATAAAGACTTCCAAGATAGATTATATCAAACATTTAAGGGAGAAATAATGTATTGTTCAGTCACCAAGCTGTGTCTGACTCTTCAAGACCCCATGGACAGCGGCAGCTTCCCTGCCCCTCACTGTTTACCAGAGTTGCCCAAGTTCATGTCCACTGCATCAGTGGTGCCGTCCAAGCATCTTATCCTCTGTCACCCTTACCCTTATCCTCTGCCACTCTCTTCTCCTTCTGCCGTCAATCTTTTCCAGCATCAGGGTCTTTTCCAATGAGTCGGCTGTTTGCATCAGATGGCCAAAGAATTGGAGCTTCAGCTCCAATAATAATAAATATGAAATCATATGAATCCTGCATAAATTGTTTCAGGAAACACTTCACAACTTACTTTATAAGGTTAGACTTATCTTGCAATCAAAACCAAATACTCTATAAGAATAAACTCGACAAACTAATACCTTTCCTGAGGTTGGTGTAAAAAACCTTTTAAAAAATAGCAAATAAAATCCAGGAATACTTTAAAAAGGGTAATATACTGCATCCAGTTGGGATTTATTCCAAGAACATAGAGATGATTTAACATATAAGAATCAGTTAATATAACTTAACATATTGATAGTAAAAAGAAACGTTTAATGGGTGGAAAAAAGCATTTGAAAAATTATGTTCATTCATTATTTTTATGAAAAAGAAAGAAAATACTTATCAACCTAAGAATAAAAGGGAGCTTCCTCAACAACTTGATAAAGAGCATCTATGAAAATCTTGCCACTAATACATGTAAAGGTGAAAGAATACTTTCATTGTAAGATCAAGACCCTTAACTCACAAACTTAAATCAGAAAATCAAAAAAAAATTACTTGAAATGGATCATAGATCTAAATGTAAAAGCTAAAACTACACATTTGCAGAAGAAAACATTGAGCAAATATTTTCAACCTCTCTGTTGGCAAATATTGTGACAGAATGCAAACAGTATAAGACAATTAGATAAACTAGGAAATGGCAACCCACTCCAGTGTTCTTGCCTGGAGAATCCCAGGGACAGGGGAGCCTGGCGGGCTGCCGTCTATGGGGTCGCACAGAGTCGGACATGACTGAAGCGACTTAGCAGCAGCAGCAGCAGCAGACTTCAGGAAAAATTAAAGCTACTATTCCAGAAACATCATCAAAAGACTAAGAAGCTACCCCATAGACTGGGAAAATACTTGTCATAGCTAATTCTGACAAAGGACAAGTATTTAGTGTATATAAGCAATTCTTATAACATGACAAAAAATATTTTTAAGTGAGCAAAAGTCTAGAACACATACTTTCCAAAAGAAGATATAAAAGTGGCCAATAAGTATGAGAAGATGCTTGATAGTATTAATCATTAGGGAAATATCAAATAAAATCACAATGAGACACGCAGTCATTAAAATGCCCAAAACTTAGACTGTAATAACAAGTATTGACAGGATGTGGATTAACTAAAATTTTTTGTGTCGCTGATGGTAACAAAGCCAGCACAACCACTCTGGAAAAAAGCACTTTCTTATAAACATATACCTCTATGACTACCCGATGTGCATGCTAAGTCGCTTCAGTCCTGTCTGACTCTGTGTGACCCTATGGACTGTAGCCCACCAGGCTTCTCTGTCCATGGGATTCTCCAGGCAAGAATACTGGAGTGGGCTGCCATGCCTTCCTACAGGGGATCTTTCCGACCCAGTGACTGAACTTGTGTCTCATGTCTCCTGTGTTGGCAGACAGGTTCTGTACCACTAGCACCACCTGGGAAGGCCCTATGACTACCCTACACCATAGCAATTTCACCTCAAGTTGTTCACATAAGAGAAACCAAAATGTATGTCCACACAAAGGCTTGTACACAAATGGCCATAACAGTATTTTTGATACTATCCCCAATCTGGGAACAACCCAAATGACCACCAGCACATGAATGGATCAACAATCAAGCCATCAACCAATCAGTCTACTGAAAAATGCAACCACATGGAGGAACCTAAACTACCATTCTATACAAAAGGGTCTGCTGCTGCTGCTGCTAAGTTGCTTCAGTCTTGTCCGACTCTGTGCGACCTCATAGATGGCAGCCCACCAGGCTCCCCCATCCCTGGGATTCTCCAGGCAAGAACACTGGAGTGGGTTGCCATTTCCTCCTCCAATGCATGAAAGTGAAAAGTGAAAGTGAAGTCACTCAGTCGTGTCTGACTCTTATCGACCCCATGGACTGCAGCCTTCCAGGCTCCTCCGTTCATGGGATTTTTCAGTACTGGAGTGGGGTGCCATTGCCTTCTCCGACAAAAGGGTCTATGCTATATAATTCTATTCATATGAAATTCTAGAAGAGACAAAACTGATATACAGTGACAAAAACTTGTTTATCCATTTCTTACCACCAGAGATATGTAGGGGTTTATTGATAGAATGAGCAGAAGGAAATTTTTTAGGTGATGGTATTAGAGATCTTGGTTGTATATATTTGTCAAAGTTGATTAAACTGTACAAATACAGTAGGAGTCTTCTATTGTATGTAAACAATATCCCCTGGGCTTCCCTTGGTGACTCAGTGTTAAAGAATCCACCTGCAATTCAGGAGATGCAGAAGATTTGGGTTCAATCCCTGTGTCAAGAAGATCCCTGGAGAAGGAAATAGAATCCAGTATTCTTGTCTGGGAAATCCCACAGAGGAGCCTGGCGGGCTACAATCCATGGGGTCACGAAGACTCGGACCTGACTTAGTGACTAAATAACAACAAATGATATCCCACAAACCCCAGGCTTCCAGCAGTCTTCTCAGATTTTCCAGAGGGAGGGTCCCTCAAGTTTCTGCAGATTGCCCTGTGAAGCCCTTCCTCTTTGTTCTATGTATTTCCCCTCCACCTCAATTCTCACTCACTTTTCACTCTCAGGTCCCCGTTTCCCATGGCTATTCAAGTTCTCTCTAGTTATTTCACTGGAAAACCCCAGCCTGCTCCTCTCTCCTCTCTCCCAACGCACTAGCAACACAGAGCCATTTTGTATAGAGCATTTTACTAAAGATTTGGTGATGAAGTAAGGAAGTCACATCACAAGAAAGGAGACAAGTAAAGCTAAATGTCAGACAGCGTTCATCATCTGTCCCTTGAAGGCAGTGACTCACTCTTGGCTACAGCCTCCTTCCATGGGGCCGGCCCTGTTCTTTTCTCTCCCAAGTCCAAGCACTAAGATTTTGACAGGGGCTGACAATAGGAAAACCTCCAAGCCCTACTATGTTGTAAAAATTTTGAAAATGTAAATCTCGTCTTTTTTTGAACTCTCTCATCAAGATGAGTCGTGGCACCTGCCTTTGCCAAGTCCAAAAAGCCAATTAATTTCTCAAGCAAATGAGAATTTCTTTCCTAACATGAAGTTTTCCTAGATTTGTGGTTTTCACCTGGTATGATTATTAAAAATGCAGATTACAGTATCCAGGAAGATCCAGATTCAGATCAGATCAGTTGCTCAGTCGTGTCCAACTCTTTGCGACCCCATGAATTGCAGCATGCCAGGCCTCCCTGTCCATCACCAACTCCCGGAGTTCACTCAGACTCACGTCCATCAAGTCAGTGATGCCATCCAGCCATCTCATCCTCTGTCATCCCCTTCTCTTCCTGCCCCCAATCCCTCCCAGCATCAGAGTCTTTTCCAATGAGTCAACTCTTTGCATGAGGTGACCAAAGTACTGGAGTTTCAGCTTCAGCATCATTCCTTCCAAAGAAATCCCCGGGCTGATCTCCTTCAGAATGGACTGATTGGATCTCCTTGCAGTCCAAGGGACTCTCAAGAGTCTTCTCCAACACCACAGTTCAAAAGCATCAATTCTTCGGTGCTCAGCCTTCTTCACAGTCTGACTCTCACATCCATACATGACCACAGGAAAAACCATAGCCTTGACTAGACGAACCTTTGTTGGCAAAGTAACGTCTCTGCTTTTGAATATACTATCTAGGTTGGTCATAACTTTCCTTCCAAGGAGTAAGCGTCTTTTAATTTCATGGCTGCAGTCACCATCTGTAGTGATTTTGGAGCCCAGAAAAATAAAGTCTGACACTGTTTCCACTGTTTCCCCATCTATTTCCCATGAAGTGGTGGGACCGGATGCCATGATCTTAGTTTTCTGAATGTTGAGCTTTAAGCCAACTTTTTCACCCTCCTCTTTCACTTTCATCAAGAGGCTTTTGAGTTCCTCTTCACTTTCTGCCATAAGGGTGGTGTCATCTGCACATCTGAGGTTATTGATATTTCTCCCGGCAATCTTGATTCCAGCTTGTGTTTCTTCCAGTCCAGCGTTTCTCATGATGTACTCTGCATAAAAGTTAAATAAACAGGGTGACAATATACAGCCTTGACGAACTCCTTTTCCTATTTGGAACCAGTCTGTTGTTCCATGTCCAGTTCTAACTGTTGCTTCCTGACCTGCATACAGATTTCTCAAGAGGCAGATCAGGTGGTCTGGTATTCCCATCTCTTGAAGAATTTCCCACAGTTTATTGTGATCCACACAGTCAAAGGCTTTGGCATAGTCAATAAAGCAGAAATAGATGTTTTTCTGGAACTCTCTTGCTTTTTCCATGATCCATCAGATGTTGGCAATTTGATCTCTGGTTCCTCTGCCTTTTCTAAAACCAGCTTGAACATCAGGAAGTTCACGGTTCACATATTGCTGAAGCCTGGCTTGGAGAATTTTGAGCATTACTTTACTAGCGTGTGAGATGAGTGCAATTGTGCAGTAGTTTGAGCATTCTTTGGCATTGCCTTTCTTTGGGATTGGAATGAAAACTGACCTTTTCCAGTCCTGTGGCCACTGCTGAGTTTTCCAAATTTGCTGGCATATTGAGTGCAGCACTTTCACAGCATCATCTTTCAGGATTTGGAATAGCTCAACTGGAATTCCATCACCTCCACTAGCTTTGTTCGTAGTGATGCTTTCTAAGGCCCACTTGACTTCACATTCCAGGATGTCTGGCTCTAGGTGAGTGATCACACCATCATGATTATCTGGGTCGTGAAGATCTTTTTTGTACAGATCTTCTGTGTATTCTTGCCATCTCTTCTTAATATCTTCTGCTTCTGTTAGGTCCATACCATTTCTGTCCTTTATAGAACTCATCTTTGCATGAAATGTTCCTTTGGTATCTCTGATTTTCTTGAAGAGATCCAGATTGCAGTGTCCAAATAAGAATTTCTTGGCCCGAAACCTGGGAATCTGCATTTTAACCGGCACCTTCCCAGATCTCTCTGCTTTGATTTCTTAAGGCAATTTAAAACAGAAAAAATTCCCCTTGTTTTGTGATGAATAAATCTTCTCAATATGTCCCTCAATAGATACGATTTCAGTCATGGGTAGGTCAGCCTTGACTTCAGTAGTTAATACTTGAATTGTACATACAGGAATGGCTTCTCTCCCATTTTCCATCTTCACAGCCCACTTCTGGACCAACAGTCCAAAGGAAGTGGGGGTAGAACCACAAAAATGCTTTTGTTTCATTGGCCTTCCTCTGGTTCCTGGTGGTATTTAAGGCTGGTGACCTGGGAAACATCTTAAAAGTCCATATATAAAATCTGTTTGTAGCTCCTTTAAATCACAAGTCACTCCATCATCACTGCTCTTAACCACAGATTACTGTGGGCTTCCCATGCCACCAGGAAGTTTTAGAGCAGGCTCTGAAAACATGGATTACCCAATAAGATCTTTAGATCGGCAAGATCTAGTTGAATGTGTTAGACAAAGTTCTGGAAAACTGTCTGGGCATGTGCTCTGTCTAGAGCCAAGAAGTGCTTCGGGGAAACCTTGACATAGCAAATGGCAGAACTTTCCCTGAGTTCTCAGATGTTTCTCTACCAATTCTAGAAGTATGCCAAGAACTAAATTTCATTTGGGGCACCTCTTATCAGCAAGCAAAGATCAAGTCTTAACAGCAAACATGTGGTTTGATGTGAATGAAGTTTTCAAAGCCCTGCATTTGCCTTTTCAAGAACTGATTACAGCATGATCCTCTTCCCTGCTCCCCACTGCTCCTCCAGCCCCGGCCCCCAGATCCTGCTGAGTTGCTTTGATCCCTTCGGGGTCTGTGAATGCAGAGAGTGAACCATATGTGTGTTAAACTCTGTCTTTCATCACAAGTCTTTCAGGGGCACACTGTTCCTCTGCTCATAAAAATTATGGTGTTCCTTGTGGTTCAGAGATTCACATGAGAAGTAAGCTTCCTTTTCATCTTTTAAGTATAAATACCACATTTGTAGGGTTCCCTGATGTCTCAGTGGTAAAGAATCTGCCTACCAATGCAGGAGTCTCTTGTTCGATCCCTGTGTCAGGAAGATCCCCTGAAGAAGGAAATGGCAACCCCCTCCAGTACTCTTGCTTGGAAAAATGCCACGGACAAGAGGAGCTTGGCGGGCTCCAGCATGGGGTTGCAAAAAGGTCAGACATGACTTGGTAGCTAAAACACACTGTTGAGTCTCATTGAATATATTTGAGGAGCTGGTTTTTACCAACCATGAGGATGTTCCCTTATGAACTCCTGTGGATCATCAGAGCCGATACCATTTATTTTGTGCTTCTGTGTTAATGCCACCTTTTGTGTTCATTATGACCTTCTATCTGAATAGAATCCTGTGGCAAATATTTTATGCTCATCCCCGTTTTTCAAAGGAGTCAGTGAGGTGAAGTTCTCAACTGCAGAGTGAGGGCCAGGGGGTGCATCTTCAAAGCGCTCATGCCTGACTCCACCATGCAAAGATCTGCTCCGTGTTCACTATGAACCAGGTACTGTGGTGGGTGCTGAGGATCCCTACCCCCAGGGGCTTAGCGTGTATTTCACCTCTATCCTGGGAACTTGTGATTGTTTATCTAACCAGTCTCTGTGGTGAAATGTTTCAACTCTTTCTGCTTTAATGCTCTTTATGAGGGACAATGTTCTGATTGATAAATCTTTGTCCAAGCCTTTGTTGATTTCATGAAGACAGTGAGGATGAGGCAGTTGAAAGTTATGAATATTGATTCAAGTTCTTGACACATGTTACCAAATACCCTCAGAAAGGGTATAACAATTTACACTTCCATCAGCTTCAGCAGTTTCTGAGAATGGCCATTTCACCCCACCCTTGCCAACACTGAATATTCTCTCTCTCTTTTTAATCTCATGTATCTGATAGACATCACACTCATAGCTCTGTAACCACAAACTGTACTTGATTTTATTTAGAGAAAAATAGATGTCACTGACTCAGAATAGTTGAAGAATGACAATTTGTTGTTAAAACACCTCTCATTCCCCCATAATCAAATAGGAAAGCCCCATGCTTCCTTTTTGGGGCATATGGATATGATTATTAAGCTATCAATTATGTCTGAGAAGCACACAAAGTGCTTACTGATGTGTAAATCTCTCTGGGGAACAGCTCATCTGTGTTTCCACACGTTGTAACTAGGGAGCCTGGGAATAATTGGCTTTTTTTTTTTTTTGGTGAGTGAGTACTTGCCCATCCCTGAAGGACTCCAAAACTCTGCTGGAGGGACATTTGATCAGGCCCTTTTTAGAGGCTTCTTTGCACTGTCTCGCCTTCTTAGATGTGCATGCTAAGTTGCTTCAATTATCTCTGACTCTTCATGATCCTATGGACTATAGCCCGCCAGGCTCCTCTGTCCATGGGATTCTCCAGGCAAGGATACTGGAGTGGGTTGCCATGACCTCCTCCAGGGGATCTTCCCAACCCAGGGATCGAAACTGAATCCCTTATATCTGTTGCATTGGCAAGTGGGTTCTTTACCACTAGCACCACCTGGGAAGCCCAATTTCTCCCTTTTAGGGGTTTCCAGAGTGCATTCTATGTCCCTCTGTTATGACATTAACACATCCAGTCATGTGAAATGTGTGCTTTCCTTAGCTCTCTGACTACAGCAATAAGGCTAACAGTACCTGTTATGTAGATGTGCTGAAACACACTTATGTAACACACTTATCTGGCACAGAAATACCCTCAACACATATCTACTGAGTGAAGGAATGAATAGTGAACACGTGATAAATCTTGGATGCTTCTCACTCCAGACAAATGTACATAATGCCAATCAGAGGGATTCGTGAGAACACAGGACCTGTGGCTTTTTCTCCAGAGTTTGTGATTCAGTAAATCTGGAGTCAAAGTGCAGGCATCAAAGTGATCTGGACACTACACTTAACACAGAGAATCTTGGTTCCTTGTGAGCTCCAAGTGGCAAGGATGATATGATGTCTACTTCTAAATGACCCTGCATCTATCCACTCCACTCCCACACATGCAGGAAGTGCTCAAGGACAGGTAACCTGAATTTTGACATTATTGTATGAAGGAGGCATAGTTTCCAGGCTTGCTGCTGCTGCTAAGTCGCTTCTATCGTGTCCGACTCTGTGCAACTCCATAGATGGCAGCCCACCAGGCTCCTCTGTCCCTGAGATTCTCCAGGCAAGAATACTGGAGTGGATTGCCATTTCCTTCTCCAATGCATGCATGCATGCTAAGTTGCTTCAGACAACTGAAGGGGACAACAAAGGATGAGATGATTGGATGGGATCACTGACTCAATGGACATGAGTTTGAGCAAGCTCCAGGAGTTGGTGATGGACAGGGAAGCCTCGCATGCTGCAGTCCATGGGGGTCTCAAAAAGTCAGACGTGACTGAGTGACTGAACTGAAACTGAACATTATCTGATTTAACTTTCATGGTAATCCTCCTGAGATTTCATGGTAATCTTCTTAAAGAGATGGGAATACCAGATCACCTTACCTGCCTCCTATGAAACCTATATGCAGGTCAAGAAGCAAATTAGAACCAGACATAGAACAATGGACTGGTTCCAAATTGGGAAAGGAGTATATCAAATCTGTATATTGTCTCCCTGCTTATTTAACTTATATGCAGAATACATCATGTGAAATGCCAGGCTGGATGAAGCACAAGTTGGAATCAAGATTGCTGGGAGGGGTATCAATAACCTCAGATATGCAGATGACACCACCCTTATAGCAAAAATTGAAGAGGAACTAAAGAGCCTCTTGATGAAGGTGAAAGAGGAGAGTGGAAAAGTTGGCTTAAAACAACATTCAGAAAACTAAGAGCATGGCATCTAGTCCCATCATTTCATGGCAAATAGATGGGGAAACAATGGAAACAATGACAGATTTTATTTTCTTGGTCTCCAAAATCACTGTGGTTGGTGACTGCAGCCATGAAATTAAAAGATGCTTGCTTCTTGGAAGGAAAGCTCTGACAACCTAAACAGCATATTAAAAACCAGAGACATTACTTTACCGACAAAGGTCTGTCTAGTCAAAGCTATGATTTTTCCAGTGGTCATGTATGGATGTGAGAGTTGGACTATAAAGAAGGCTAATCAATGACAAATTGATACCTTTGAACTGTGGTGTTGGAGAGTCCCTTGGACTGCAAGGATATCAATCCAGTCAATTCAAAAGGAAATCAATCCTGAATATTCATTGGAAGGACTGATGCTGAAGTTGAAGCTCCAATACTTTGGCCACTTGATGCGAAGAGCCAACTCATTAGAAAGGACCCTGATTCTGGGAAAGATTAAAAACAGGAGAAGGGGAAAACAGAGGACAAGATGGTTGGATGGCATCACCGATTCGATGGACATGAGTTTGAGGAAGTTCCAAGAGATGATGAAGGACAGGGAAACCTGGAGCACTTCAGTCCATGGGGGCCACAAAGAGTCAGACACAACTGAGTGACTGAAGAACAACAATCTTCCTAAGGGGGGAAACTGAGGCTCAGAGAGTTTGGCACTTGTCTGAAGTCACAGAGCAAGTCAGTTGCCATGCTGGGCTTCATATCAGGCATGAGTGACTGCCCGAACTGAGACCCTTCCATGCAGCTCAGCCCTGGGATGGAGGAGAGGAACTGCGCAGCATCTCTCGGCCTGCTGGGGCAGGTGAGACATGGGACCCGCTGTCAGTGTTTGCAAGTGTTCCTTGCCAGCAAATTCTTGATTATAGGTAATCGCATAAAACAGAGGAGATTTCTCCCTTGTAAGTAGATATTATAAATATAGGATATTAAATAACCCTGACTTCATCTCCAGCCGATCAGCCCTTGACGGTTTGCATGCTGCATATGTACAGCATGACTCAAAGGACCCTCAGGCAGTGGGTGGGTTAAAATCAATCAAACAATAATACTTTTCATAAGTGAGAACTCCCTGGCTTCCCGGTTGGCTGTTTGGTTATTCGTGAGTCATGAATTTCCTTTTGAGGATAATATTTACCATAGCGCATGGTTAGTTATAAGGAATACGTAATATCCACTATCTGATGGGAAACATGTTATCAAAACATTACCTAATGATAGATTTACCTGATAAATAATCCCTAGGATTAAACAAAAAGGTTAGGGAGGAACTAGGGAGAGATCGAAGAGAACAGAAAAGGGAACAGGAATAAGCCATGGTGTGGTGGTAAATAGAAAAGGGTTTTGTCCAGAGGTGGGTGTTGAAATAATCCTGACTCTAATAATTGGAAGAGATAGAGAAAAAGACAGACACAAGAAGGATAGTAAGAATGAACATTGGAAAAAGTTAATAAGCACCTTTAATTGTATTGTTATAATATGCAGATCAGATCAGATCAGATCAGTCGCTCAGTCGTGTCCGACTCTTTGCGACCCCATGAAACGCAGCACGCCAGGCCTCCCTGTCCATCACCAACTCCCGGAGTTCACTCAGACTCACGTCCATCGAGTTGGTGATGCCATCCAGCCATGTCATCCTCTGTCATCCCCTTCTCCTCTTGCCCCCAATCCCTCCCAGCATCAGAGTCTTTTCCAATGAGTCAACTCTTCCCATGAGGTGGCCAAAGTACTGGAGTTTCAGCTTTAGCATCAGTCCTTCCAAAGAACACCCAGGGCTGATCTCCTTCAGAATGAACTGGTTGGATCTCCTTGCAGTCCAAGGGACTCTCAAGAGTCTTCTCCAACACCACACTTCAAAAGCATCAATTCTTCAGCGTTCAGCTTTCTTCACAGTCCAACTCTCACATCCATACATGACCACAGGAAAAACCATAGCCTTGACTAGACGAACCTTTGTTGGCAAAGTAACGTCTCTGCTTTTGAATATGCTATCTAGGTTGGTCATAACTTTCCTTCCAAGGAGTAAGTGTCTTTTAATTTCATGGCTGGGTCACCATCTGCAGTGATTTTGGAGCCCAGAAAAATAAAGTCTGACACTGTTTCCACTGTTTCCCCATCTACTTCCTATGAAGTGATGGGACCAGATACCATGATCTTCGTTTTCTGAATGTTGAGCTTTAAGCCAACTTTTTCACTCTCCACTTTCACTTTCATCAAGAGGCTTTTGAGTTCCTCTTCACTTTCTGCCATAAGGGTGGTGTCATCTGCATATCTGAGGTTATTGATATTTCTCCCGGCAATCTTGATTCCAGCTTGTGTTTCTTCCAGTCCAGCGTTTCTCATGATGTACTCTGCATATAAGTTAAATAAACAGGGTGACAATATACAGCCTTGACGAACTCCTTTTCCTGTTTGGAACCAGTCTGTTGTTCCATGTCCAGTTCTAACTGTTGCTTCCTGACCTGCATACAAATTTCTCAAGAAGCAGAAGCACTGGGCTAATTATCTTACATACATCCTCATTTTTACTCTCATGAAAATCCTGGGGTTCGCTCTCACTACCATCCCCATTTCTCAGATGCAGTCCAGGATTGCAAAATGTTAAGAGCACAGACTCTGGAGAGAGAGTGTCTGAGTTTGCATCTTGACTTCCTGTTTACCAGCAGTGAAACCTTTCTCTCTGCCTCAGTCTTCTCATCTGTGGAATGGAAATAATACTTTCGCCCACCTTCTAGGGTTGTTTAGAGAACTAAGTAAGTGACTATATAAAGCACTTGTAAACTCAAATTCAGCTACTATTTCAGGCAGAAGAATCAAAGGTCAGAAGTTCAATCACTTGCCCAAGTTCACAAACTACAAAGTGGCAGAGGTGGGATTTGAATCCAGGTCTGTCTGACTCCAGCCCCTGTGTGCTCTTAACCATTCTGTGCTTGATGGGAACAGTCATGGTGGGGACTGAAGAGACATAACAGAGTCTATTTTCCTAAGACACATGATGCCAACACTCACCATTTGAGTCAAGCTATCCTAAATTTATGGACTACTGTATAAACATAGAGTACAATCTAGAAGACACCTTAGAGATCATCTCTTTCGAAGATTCAGTTCAGTTCAGTTCAGTCGCTCAGTCGTGACCGACTCTTTGCGACCCCATGAATCGCAGCACACCAGGCCTCCCTGTCCATCACCATCTCCCGGAGTTCACTCAGACTCACGTCCATCAAGTCAGTGATGCCATCCAGCCATCTCATCCTCTGCCGTCCCCTTCTCCTCCTGCCCCAAATCCCTTCCAGCAGCAGAGTCTTTTCCAATGAGTTAACTCTTCACATGAGGTGGCCAAAGTATTGGAGTTTCAGCTTTAGCATCATTCCTTCCAAAGAACACTCAGGGCTGATCTCCTTTAGAATGGACTGGTTGGATCTCCTTGCAGTCCAAGGGACTCTCAAGAGTCTTCTCCAACACCACACTTCAAAAGCATCAATTCTTCAGGGCTCAGCCTTCTTCACAATCCAACTCTCACATCCATACATAACTACTGGAAAAACCATAGCCTTGACTAGATGGACCTTTGTTGGCAAAGTAATGTCTCTGCTTTTGAATATGCTATCTAGGTTGGTCATAACTTTCCTTCCAAGGAGTAAGCGTCTTTTAATTTCATGGCTGCAGTCACCATCTGCAGTGATTTTGGAGCCCAAAAAGATAAAGTCTGACACTGTTTCCACTGTTTCCCCATCTATTTCCCATGAAGTGATGGGACCAGATTACAAGCTATCAAATCAGGGTCTCTTTTATTTTCCAGAGATGTGTTTTGTTTGGGCTGCATAGTGTTGTTTGGCGCAGAGCTATGACAATTTCTGAATGAGTTGCCAAAATGAAAATTATAACACTTCACAAGAAAACCCAGATTTATGTCTTCTCTAGAAAAGCTGGAGGATCTGGACCCACATCACTCTGAAATTGTCAGTTGCACTCAGCTTCCTGGGAGTATATTTACACTACATCCTCTCCTGCATCTGGACCACTTCACACATTTCTCTCCCTGTGACAGCCCATCAAATACAGGACACCTGGACCCAAGCCTTCTGAGCTTCCTTTCCTCAGACTTGATATCTTAACTCAAAGACTTTGTCAGTGAATTCAATGAGGGGGGAGTCCTTGTCCACCCTCCAGCTGCCACCTGTCTTCTGAAACCTTGCATGTATTCAAATCTCTCTGATAGAACAGGTCTCTGAATAAACCGAGCTCCTTGAGAGGGGTCAACCCAGAAGACAGTGCTGAGGGACAGTTGACCTACACCTATTGAGATCTTCTGAGATCTCCCATCAGAGCTTCTCCTGTTGGACCAGCCTCAGCAGGTCAATGGGAACTTCCGTGCTGCTGTCCTATGCTTCATGGTGACAAGGAAGCCCAGGATGTCCAGAATTTTGGTCTGTCTCAGGGCCCAAAGTGGACACTTGAGACGCTTCTTGCCTGAGGTTAGCTGGTTCTCTAGACACAAGGTCAAGTTGTCTCTCTGCTTCTGGAAGATGGAGGGTTTGTCCTCCACCACAGTCAAGCCCGTCTTGTTTGGGTGTTGCCAAGATCACAGTGACACTCAGCTTCCATGCTGAGTTCTCAGGAGCAGGTGATGCTTGCTTCTAGAGCCAGTTTGTCGTATTTAATCTGTATAACTACACTGTGAGGCAGGAGTTAGGACCCGCATTTTTTTATAGAAAGGGAAGCTGAGGCTGAACAAGGTTACTTTCTTGTCCAATGACACATCTAATTTCACAGCTCCATGCCCTATCCAGCAGGTTTAAGAACTCAGCTCTGTGAAGTGGAGGAAGGAGAGTGATGGATGTTGTTTGAGTTTGGAGGTGGTTCAGAAAAGGGAAAGATGACTCAGAGCATCAGGAAGGCTCCTGGAGAAGTAAACTAGAGTGGAGCCTTGAGAAATGAGAGGGTCTTTAAAGGGGGAAAGAAGATTACAGATGGAGGCCACAGCAATATAAAATCTCAGAGGCGGAGAATCTCAGGATGTGTCATTTAATTCACCCGACCTAGAACATCTTAGGAATGAAGAGACGGAAAAGGCCAGACTCTGCCAGAGAGAGATGCCCGCCCTCCTCCCCTTCCTCTTCCACCCTTTCCTTCTGTTGTTGAGTCCTCTTGCCATAGACAGGCTGTGGTTGAAGGAGGTAGCCTGTGTAGCAGAAAATGCATGAGCATTTGAGACTGATCACAGCTGGAGCAAAACGAGTTACAGATTATTGATGGAGAAGGGGGCATTTGATCAGGAACAAGAAGGACAGATGAGGTGTCAGCCCTCAGAGACGAGAGCGAAGGGTGTTCCAGGTGGAGAAGCCAATGCAAGCAAAGAGACAGAGGCAGGAATTTAGCAGGGTCATTTGGGGAACAGTGACTAATTTCCTCTTTCTGAAATGGAAGGTGAGGAGGGGCATGGGGTGTGGAGTGGGTATAAGGCAGGGATGGTAGACTTTTGGCACATGTCAAGCTAAGGTGCTCATATATAGTCTGAAACACAAAGGGAGGCCTGGAAGGATTGGAGGCAGGGGAGTGATGTTGATGTCTAGGATAATAGTCTGCAGGATGGATGGAAGAGCGTCAAGGAGAGACTAGAGACAGATGCTAAATGCAAAGTCGATCCAATGATTCATCTAAGATGCGATGGGCATAGGAACTAGGATGATGGCCATTGGAACATAGAGTTCTTTCTATCTTGGCATCAAGAATAGTGTAGCCTGGTTGTAAACAGGACACATTCCTGCCATTATCATCATTGTCATTTTTGTTGTTGTTGCCTTCTTCTCCCCCTCTCCCCCACTCATCCCCCTCCCCGTTCATTCTTCTTCCTCCTCCTCCTCCACCCCTCCTCCTCCTCTCTCACTCCCACCTCCTTTCTCCTTCTTATTCTTCCCCTTCTTCTTTTTCTTACTCTCTTCCTTGTCTTCTTTTCTCCTCTTCTATGATTATTTGCATCATAATAACCCTTCCAGATTTACTTTTACATCATTTCCTCGTGTGGTTGTTTTAGAATTTTGAACTTTTTCAACTCTGTAACAATTAGAATTGGATTCTGCTGGGAGTAAGGGAAATCCAGAAGTAACGGTAAACTTTCTTTCTCTCTCTGGTTATGTGAGCAGCTGCCCCCTGATTGTCAGACCCAGGCTCTTGCTGTCTTACTGCTCTGCCATCCTCAGTTGATAGCATCCACCTTGTGATTCATGAAGGCTGCTCAAGTCTGAGTCATTAGATCTGTTTTTCAGGCAGGAGAGTGGCAGAAGAGACACTTCCTGAAATTTGCATTCTTCAGCTCCATTTACTTTTGATTAACCAGACCTTAGCCACATTGCCATATTTAGGAACCAGAGACACTGGGAAATGAGGACTTTGTGCGGGGTCACCATTTGCTAGAGTCCAGACCTGCTAGAGTAGCCAAGAGAGAGCAGAGGGCACATTCTGAGGCCCACGCAGAGGACATCGGCTGCATCTCTGGTAATGCCATGCCCCAGCGCACATCCTCACACTGAACTAGCAGGTCTGTTCTGGGTCATCAGGGGGACGGTACTGAGTGTGATATCTGCCTTGCAGACGCTGGTGTATTCACACACTGTGGAATCTCCTAGCTGTGAGGGGTTGACTCTAGTCTTCTCTTCTAATCTGTCCTAAACACACCATCTTCAGCTCCTACTGGCACACCTCCAGACTCAGGAGCTACATCTGAGGCTGCTTACTCAACGAGGCACAGGGCTCCCTTCTTATATTAATAATATTTGCATCCTGGTAACTTTCACCCAGTGGCGCAGCGGTAAAGAATCCAGAATCTGCCTGCAGTGCAGGAGACGAGGTTTCAATTCCTGGGTCGGGAAGATCCCCTAGAGAAGGAAACGACAACCCACTCCATGCCTGGAGAATTCCATGGACAGCGGAGCCTGGGGAGCTACAGTCCATGGAGTTGCAAAGAGCCAGATACAACTTAGTGACTAAACAACAACAACATATCCTTTCACCTAAGAGCACCGATTCAGCTAGGAGATAAGTCTTGCTTATTCCTCATGCTACAGAACAGCCCATTTGCTATGTGAAGGCACTTTCATGTCTGTTTGTCCTCTGTTTTTCCAACCAATCTCCAATTTTCTAGAGTGTGTGTGGCATATGGTGAAGCTGACATGCTTGGCTGTCTCTAGGCCTGGCTCAGATATTCTGATGCTTACTAGCTATGTGACCTGGAGCGAATGACTTATGCTATTTGAGACTTCATTTCTCTATTTGTAATATAGGGCTCATGAGGTTATTGTGAGGTTTAAATGAGCTAATGAATGCAAAACAGATAGCCTGACACCAAATATAGCAGTCAGTATCACTGCAAACATCTTGATGATTAATAATAAAACATCTCTGGCTTTTTTCTCTTCTTCAGTGAGTTGTGATGAGATACTAGATAACAAAGAGGAAGAATCTCTTAGCAGTTTTGGGGGAAATTTGCATAAAAATACCACCCTCAGTTGTGACCAGGAGCCACAACATTTGGTCTCCTGAGCTGTTTCCCTGGATTACTATTGCTATCCATAGAAAACTGCTTCCTATGTTCACTGGTTTGCTCTCTCTCTTCCCACAGTGCCTCCTGGGATGTTCCATCTGTTAGGATGGGCTTTGGCATTCCTTGGGCTGATTTGTTGTTGTTGTTGTTAGCAGAAGCAAATAGAACACAAATACACAAACATATTGGAGAACACAAAGATTATCTACATTGTGGGGGGAAAAGGAGTAAGGAAGCCTGGCTTTGAATTCCCACCTCACTGCCAACTAGTTGGGGTACTGGGGATAAGTCACAGTGCCCCTCTGAGCCTCTGATTTTTGAGATCCTCATCAGCAACAGCCTCCTGGGATGGGAGAAAGGATGTGCCATGGCCTGGATTCCCCTGGAATCCCTTTCTCCCCATCTAGGGCTAGTCCAGGTGGAAGCAGCATCTGGGCGGAGGCTGGGAACATGCCCAGGCAGCCCTGTGTGGTCTGTGAGCCAGGCCGAGCCTGCCTGCTACCAGGGTGTGATTGTTCTTGTGATTTGGCAACACTGGGCAAACGTGTCCCATCAGGGCTGAGCTAAAAATAGGTCCTGTGCCGTGGGGCCCAGGAAAATCAGCAGTCGGGCACATACAGGATTGGCCAACCAGGCAGAAGTAAACAGCCACCAGTGCCCCAGGGGCACAGTGGGCAAAGAGAGGAGGTCTGGCTCATTTTCCCACATGCATCCCCTTTCCCCACTCTCCTGAAACCACGCCCCCTAGCCCACCCCCACCCCCATACCATTAGAACCAGTGCCTTCCTCTGCCTTTCCTTGGTCTTCTCTACCTTCAGGTAAACTGATATTTGCAGAGGCACTGAAGGCATTGCATGGTATAGTGGAAAGAGCTGGTGTTGAGGCCTCAGTGGCTTGGGCTCAAATCCTGACTCTGCAGTTTTCTGGCTGGTGGACCATGAGCACATGACCCTCAGTTGCCACGGTGATGTAATGGAGCTCATTATACCTATTTCTAGGGATTGTTATGGATACTAAAATCAGCAAATGGCTAGAGCAGTGGTTCAAGAAATGTATCTTGCGTCTGAGTCATGTAGGTCAATGGGGAACCTGTTGAAACTGAGATCTCTGGGCTCTGGCCCCCAGTTTCTGATTCCATGGGTCTGGATAGTATGGATTTCCTGCACACTGCCAAGTGATGCTTATGCTGCTGGTCTGGGGATCACCACTGGGCCAGCGGTTACGTGTGTAAGCTCTTGAGACAGACTTCAACGAGTTCAACTCCTGGCTCTGCTACATCTAAGAGAGTGTCCTGAGGCCGTTCCTAAATCTTACCTGGAAAATAGGGGTGATAATCATTTTGACTTTATAGTGTTGTTATGAGTATTAAGTGAATTAATTCGTGTAAAGCACTTAAAACAGAGGCTGGCAAACAGCAAGCGTGGAATAAACATTAGCCTTTATGGGTTTTACAGAGTCTACTCAGACTAGGAGTTCAATACACATTCTTTTCTCTCTCTCCCTGCAGTGTTTGCTGGCTCCGCTCATAGCTGTGATCTGGCCTCGCCTCCCTGGGTGACAGGCAGGGAGGATGTGGGGCACCAAGGAGCACAGATTGAATGTCACAGTATAAAGATCACCCAAGAACCTGAAGCCCTCAGTCGGGAATGGGCTTACTCAAGGGGCGTCCAGTTCAAAGGGGCAGAAGGAAAAGTAGACCCAGGTTTCCTGACTTTTAAGCCAAGACACATTCCAGGACATCCTGACGTGTCCCCAGAGGCAGCTCTGGCTACCCCCACATGTGTTTAGGAAACACCCAGCTCCCCACCCCCGACTCCTGTGCCATTGCTAAGCATTTGGTTTGTTTCTCTTTTGATGGTCTATGATTGAAGATGACATGACTGTAAACATTTTACATCTGAGTATAAATGACGATTTTCTTTTGGATTTTTTTTTTCCCTTGGGCTAGTGTCCTCAGAGTGGAATTACTGATTCCAAAAGTACAGCCAGTGTTATAGCTAGAAGCAAGCTAGACATAGCAACTCTTCCAGTGAAGGAACTTCTCATTTCTCAGAAACCATAAGATGGCTGAGGATGTTGGGGTTTGAAGTAAATTAGGGCATTCTGGACTAAGATGGACTAAGTGGATGCCTAGCAACCACTGGTAATTTCCACAAGAAATGGTGTTTAAACAGTGCTTCACAAACATCAATGCGCATAGGACTTCCCTGAGGACCTTGTTAATATGCAGAATCTGATTCAGGAGATCTAGGGTGGGACCCAAGAGTCCACATTTCTAATAAGCTCCAGGTGATGCTGATTCAGCTGATCGATGGACCACACTTGATCAGCAAGAGGTGAAGTTCTCCTGCCTTTATTCATGCTCGTCCTCTGCCTAACTCATCATTCCCACCATTTTCCAGACTCATTTCCAGAGACTCCTCCTGATTGGCCTATTTATAGTTCAATCTCTATTTATACTTGTCACAGCGCTGCTCTTGTACTAAACTGTCTGTCCCTTTCTCTTCCTGAGGGCACGTACCTGATTCACCACTGTAGTCTCAGCATCGAGGACAATGTCTATCATGATATGAGCCTAATTACTTATGATTGGATAAGTGAATGTGTAAATGAATGAATGGATAAATTAAGAAGTGACTGAGAGGAATGGAGTAGGAAGTAATAGGTTAGGAAAAGCATGGTGAACAATCAGATTTGGCCCAAAGACCGTTACTGTCAATGTGGGGACTTCTGAACCATGTTCACTTACTGAAAGCTCAGAGTCAGTGACCCTCCTCTGATCCTTGCCAACTTTTTCTACACTCCCAACAATGCTGACCCTGAACCAAGAATGAACTCAGATAAATGAATAAGATCCAGGAAGCTTAGAGGTCCCTCACAGGGTGGCTCTAATAAATACCAGAAAACAAAAAGCAGGTGTTGGCAATCTTTCTCCTGCCCAAAGAGTTATTTACACAAGTTTCCAAAGCAATTCCCTTCATTGCTTTTACATGCCTATTACACGGTTCTCTGCAGGGAAAAGTCTGGAGTTGGTTAGCTCTGGTGATTAGAGAGTGATTCCTTCAAAGACAAGGGCAGTGGGAGCTCTTCCCCTCCTCTGCTCCATGGCTGCAGGCTGACCGCCCAGTCCTGGCCAGTGGTAGCCATGGTCCTGCTTGGTCCCAGTGATTAGAGAATGCGAATGAGTCAGTGCAAATCCATCCCTCCTACTCACTGTGAAAGGCAGCACCGTGAAGAATGAACTTGAGCTTTGACATCGGACAGCCCCAGGAAGGAAAAGTGGATATATCATTTACCAACTGTATCATCTTTTTTAAAAAAAGTTTTTAAAATTTTGAAATAATTTCGAACTTACAGAGAAGTTGCAAGAGTGTTACAGGGAAGTCTTTGCTCAGATTCAGCAATTTTTAACATTGTGCCACGTTTCCTATCTTGTTCTTTTTCTCTCTTTTAATTTTTTATTTTAATCCCTCTCTGGTTGAAGAGGACAAACATTCATTGGCCACAAAAAATTCCATTCAGAGACAAAAATGTTCTGAAACCAAAAAATTAAAGCAAAATGTTCAAAAATCATAAAAGTAAAAGAAATATAAGTAAACATTGAAGTGCCACTGCTTGTAACTTTTTAGCATTTATACTTCTAAAGTTATTGCAGCTTAAAACTGCACTAAAATTTTTGGGGACAAACTATGATATTATATAATAATATGAATTTATTTTTGGAGCTACTTGAGAATAGATTACATGTATCATGCTGTGTAGATCACACCTCTTAGGACTTTCATGTGTACTACCGAAGGATAGTTTCTTAATGTAACCTCAGTACAGTTTCTGGAACTTTAACATTAATATATTAAGTTTATATACAGTCTGTATTTCAATTTTTTCAATGTCTTTTATAGCAGTTTTTTCCCTCCAGGAACTGAAGTAATTACTGGTATATTTATTTCTATTTGTATACAAATGTAAATTTTTCCTTCTTGATTTAATTTTACTTTTTGAACATTGAAAACATTAACATGCTTTCTAAGACAAAACTCTACCAAAAGATATGTTCTTCCTCCTAATTCTTTTTACCTCACTCCCTCAAGTCCTGGTGGGTAAACAACTTGATTGCTCTCTGTTTTATTATTCCTTTATTGCAAAAGTAAGCAGAAAGATATGCTTCTGTTTCCCCTATTTCTGCATCTTTCTTATGCAAAATCTATACTTTTGCACTTTGCTTTTTCCCTGGAAGTCACACATATCCATCCACAGAGATGTGCCCCACTTTTTTTCACCTGTGCATGTTTGTGATAGGCTATCGTGGCCATAAATTATATGATGCTTCTCTCAGCAAAAGGTGGAGTCTCCTTCCTCTGCCCTTGACTTTGGGATGGCCTTGTCAATTGTTTGAGTGACAGCAGATGGCATAAATGCCGTTCAAGTCTACTTTCGTGTCTTTCAGATTTGTTTCATAGTTTTCTTGGTATAATTTCTGATCATTTCTTGTCAAAATTTAAGTTGTTTTTAAGAAGTCACTTCATCCTTCTGAATCTCAGATTGTTCATCCATGAAAAAAGGATTATTACAGCTTTCTTGAAGAGTTATTGTGAAAAGCAAATGAGGTAAATTGACAATAAGTGCTGTGTAAATCCTAATTTCCTTACTCTTCCCTTGAAGCTCAGGCTTGCTCTTGAGGAGCCGGGAGGGGAATAATTGATCACATGTGTCTTTCTAGCAAAGACATTGTCTAGGTCGGTCAATAAGTCAGTCAATACTGCAGAGCTCACCATCTACCAGGGGCTTTAACAGTTGCTGGGGATATAACCGTGAGAAAAATCAAACTTAATTCCTGCTCTCAAAGAGCTTCTTGTTAATGAGCATTTCCTATTAATCCTATGAGATTTTCTAAAAATCAAAATGCAAACCCAATTAGCAAGCATGGTCTTGCAATCCAACAGATTGTAAAATTGCACCACATAGGGAAGTAGAGGCTTTTTAGTTTTAGAATTCAGATCCCAGTTTGAGTCATCCTGCAAACAGATATTACCTAAAATAAAAGAGAGAGCTAGAAGGAACACGTGGAGGAGGAAGCTGAGGGACAGTGGGTCATGATTGAACCAGGATAACACAGTTAATGAGTGGCTGAGCTGAGACTGGAGACTGAGCTGAGACTTGGTATCCAGGCTCCCAGGCTGGGGTATTTTCCAACACACACCCACTGCCATTCTATTTTCTATCTGCATCTCTTGTCACTGCCACGTAGGTAATCAGGTTTTCAGCTCTCCACACTGGTCTGGTCGTCTAGGGAACGTTGGCCAGGAATGAACAGCACATTTCTAAGAAAGACCTGCTATCACTAGAGTCACCATGTCATGAGGCTGCAACTCACTCCACCAAGAAGGCAATTTAGCAAATCTATACCAATACAGTGGAGAAGGAAATGGCAACCCACTCCAGTGTTCTTGCCTGGAGAATCCCATGGACACAGAAGCCTGGTAGGCTGCAGTCCATGGGGTCACACAGAGTCGGACACGACTGAAGCGACTTGGCAGCAGCATACCAGTACAGAGAGTTGGAGAGTGGGTCAAACGGGATAAAATCAGAATCATAGCATAGTGTTGTTTGGCATCAAGCACACAATAGTTTATTGTCTGTGCAACCTTTACCAGGTTGTTGAATTTCCCTGAGCTTTGTTTTTTCTCCTGTTTAGAATGAGCATGTACCTTGTGGGGTCCGTTGAAGAGGCTAATTGTTTTTAGTTTGGTTTTCTCCTCCCTCTATTGTAATAGAACCCCCAGTTCTTCGCTGAGCAAATGACTGTCTGGACCCAAGACCGCATTTCCCCTGTTTTCATTACAGCAAGGCACAGACATAGGAGTAAACTCTGCCTAGCAGAATGCCAGCAGAAATGACATGTCCAATTTCTGAGAAATATCCCTGCAGGGTAAAAGTATGACTTCCTTCTACTATTTTCATGCCTTTGGTTGAGATACAGTGGTGAAAACTCAATCTAGAGGAGCTATTGGGAACTCAGAGGAAACCATGGGAATGAAGGTCACACTTTGTGAAGCCTAGGATAGGAGTCTGGGCCAGTATGAGCCCCAACCAGTTCTGAATAGCTTACTGATGTGTTGACCTAAGATTTTTTTCTCTTTTTAATCCACTGCTGTTTTGATGACTAGCAGTCCCCAAAGTCCCCACGGGAAGAAGTCCCATCAATATTAACTCTTTGCTGTAATGAGTTGTTGTTGATTAGTTGCTAAGTCATGTCTGACTCCTTGTGATCCCATTGACTGTAGCTCACGGGCTCCTCTGTTCATAGGATTTCCTAGACAAGAATACTGGAGCAGGTTGCCATTTCCTGCTTCAGGGGATCTTCCCAACCCGGGGACCAAACCCACATCTCCTGCACTGGCAAGCAGATTCTTTATTGCAGAGCCGCAAGAGAAGCCCGCCATATGAGTAGCTGTTGTTTTTGCCTGCCTGGCCTCCATTTTTCCCACTTTTAATGATCACACCCAAGTTTTCTTTGAGGAATGACCTCTCCCCCAGCCTTAGTAGAATTATTAAATAAGTTGCATCACCTTTCCCAGAGCTAGACTTTGAATGAAATTTGAACCTTGGACATCGTAACCCTAGCACCAAGAATGTCAGGAGTGGATAAGTCCTGGAGGTGAGTGGTGAGAAAGCCTCTTCCTCACTAAAGATTAACATTTAAGACATGTAACAGGAAAGCTAAACAGAGAAAATCACCGTTTTTCAACCACGATAATACTGGACTCAAATGAGATTCATCCGGGAATGATGGTTAAATGGTTAAAACCACTTGGTGAAAAAATGGGGAACAAGGTATTCACAGTCTGAAAGTACCACTCAGTAGGTTACTAATCAGCTACAAAGCGCTCTTCACAGTGGAGAGGTTGGGAGAGACCACTGACCAGATGATCAACGCAAGTGTCACCAGTGACAGGACATCCTATGGCCCCTGATGTGAGTCACCTGGAAGGATTCAGTATTCATGACAAAACTGATCCACCTGAATCTAATTAAGAAGAAATAATCAGGCAAATTCACACAAACATTTTGCCTGACTGGCCTAGGCTCTTCAGATTTTTCACTAGCATGAAAGCCTTAAAAAAACTCTAAAATAAAAAGAAACACTTGGAAATTATTCTAGATAGAAAGAGATTCTAACAAAACATGATGGTTAAAATGTGTGATCCTTGATTGGATCCTAGATGTGACTGTATATTATATTGTTATTATGACTTTGTATTATACAATAGTATCATATCATGTAAGTTACCTGAGTGTGAAAATTGTGGTTGTGTAGGAGAATATTCCCATTTCCTTCTTCTTAGGAGATCTATGCTAAAGTATTTGAGTCAAACTGTCTGGAAAATCCCATGGACAGAGGAGCCTGGCAGGCTACAGTCCATGGGGTCACAGAAGAGTTGGACATGACTGAGCCAACTGAACAACAATTATGATTTCTGCAACTAATATTCAAACGGTTCTGCAAAAGAAGTTAAAATGGATAAACACATAGGAAAGAAGGAGAGAGAGTGGAGAGAGAGGGAGAGAGAAAATGAATGTTGTCAAATATGAACACTTGGTGGGGCTACTGGAAGGGCATATGCTCATTGTACTATTCTTGTAGCTTTTCTGTAAATTTCAAATTTTCCAAATAAAGACTTGGGGGGAAAAGTCTCTTTTCTTCCTTCTATCCTTAGAGTGAAATACACTTCAAAGGCAATGTTTCCCTCTGTCGCAGGCCTGGGTCCTTAATGCCAGACAGCCTGTGGGCCAAGGGAGTGACACCATGGCTGTCAGCGCAGAGCCACAGAGCCTGTCCACTGTGAGGGCACTTGAGGTCGAGTCCGTGGAGAGGGCTCACAGTGTGTGACAGTGGCCCTCGGGTCACTCCCGGGGCGGACAGACCTTCAGAAGAGGGGTAGTGAGCGAAGAAATTGAGGACCCATTGCACTCGTGGTCCAGTGGTTAAGACTCTGTGCTCCCAATGCAAGGAGCCTGGGTTTGATCCCTGGTCAAGGAAGTAGATCCCACAAACTGCAACCAAGCATTCACATGCCAAAACTAAAGATCCCTCGTGCCACAGCTAAGACCCGGCACAGCCAAATAAATAAATAAATGCTTAAGAAAAGGTCCTGCCTCTCTCTGCAATCTTCTCTCTCTCTCTCTTTTTTTTTTTTTTTGAAGTATAGTTGATTTACAAAGTTGTGTTAGTGTTGGGTGTAGACCAAAGTGATTCAGATATATATATATATATTTATATATATATATACACTTTTCCAGCTTCTTTTTCCTTTGTAGGTTATTACAAGATATTGAATATAGTTCCCTGTGCTGTTCAGTAGGTCCTTATTGTCTATGTATTTTATATACAGTGGTGTGTATCTGTTAACCCCAGACTCCTAATTTATCCTTTCCTCCCTTCCCGTTTGATAACTATGTTTGTTTTCTGTGTCTTTGAATTTGTTTCTGTTTTGTAAATAAGTTCATTTGTATCATGTCTTTAGAGTCCACAGGTAAGTGATATATGATATTTGTCTTTTTATGATTTACCTCACTTATTACAATCATCTCTAGGTTCATCCATGTTGCTGCATAAGGCGTTCTTTTTCTAATTATTAAATTCTTTTGTTTGTTTTTAATCTGTAATTGCATTTCCTGTGTCCCTTCCTCCTCCTTGAGTCTAGCCCTACAGGCCTTCCTTCTCCTCACACAGGCCACATTTGTTAGCACCTCGGCACCTTTGTGCTTGTGGGTCTCAGGGCTGGAAGTGCTTTGCCTCCTGATCCTCACACAGCTGCCTCTCTGAGCTGAAAAGCCACCCCCTCCGTAAGACCTTTCCTCACCCCATCTACTGCTCCCCTCCAGCCCCAGCCCACTCTCTGCCCCATTACACATCGAGGCTGCCTCCACAGCCTCTGTCAGTCTGGATGCTCCTGCTTATTGTCCGTCTCCTGCACTAGAAAGTGAACCCCACAAGAGCCAGGCTTGGCCACTGCTTCACTTCCCTGTCCCAGCAAGTAGATTGCTGCCTGGTCCTCTGCTGGGCACTCTGGACCCAGAGTGGGTGAGGCTCCTGTTGGGCTTACATCTGGGTAGGTAGTCAGGAGTTTGATGGGGTTCTGACCTGCGGAGGAGCTATGAGAGATACGAGCAGGCAAATAAGTGAAGAGGGGCTTCCCTGGTGGCTCAGTGGTAAAGAATTCACCTGCCAATGCCGGAGACGTGGGTTTTATCCCTGCAGTGGGAAGATTCCCTGGAGAAGGAAATGGCAACCCACTCCAGTATTCTTGCCTGGGAAATCCCATGGACAGAGGAGCCTGGTGGGCTACAGTCCTTGGGGACACAACTTAGCAACTAAGCCACAACAGATAAGTGAAGGATGCTTCCTTTCACACCTTACTGGCTCAGCATCCCGTCTTCACTACATGCCTATGAGCGAGATGCTATTGTTGTTCCATTTCACTGAAGAGGAAAGAGAAGCTCAGAGGTTTCAGCGAGGTGTTCAAACTCACAGAGCTCTTAAGTGGCAGAACCTGGCCTCAAGTCCACACTTGTAAGATACCCAAGGCCATGGCCTTGTCTGGACTCCTTGCTCTATTTTTCTCTACCCCTCACTCTTTGTTCCTTCCTTATCAGCCTCCTGTATATGCACCACGTCCCTGCTAGCCCCATAAATATCAGGGCTCACCAAGATTCTATCCACAGGCCTCCACACCTCACAAACCTCTTGAGAAACCTCAGCTATTTCTGGTTCTAAATACCTACCTGCTAATGATTCTCACATCCTTATCTATAAGGACACAGAATAGCTCCAGGGGGTTACTGGACATCTGTTATGGACTGAATGTTTCTGCCTCTCAAATGCGTTAGTTGAAAAATTCCCCTTCAATGTGATGGTATTGAAGGGGTAAGGCCTTTGGGATTTGATTAGGTCATGAGGCTGGAGTCCTCATGAATGGGATTCATGCCCTTATAAAAGAGACCCCAGAGAGATCTCTGGTTTGTTTTTTTTTTTCCTGTCATTTAAGGACACAGTGAAAGAGAATAGCTAACTATGAATGAGGAAATGGGCTCTCATAGGCACAGAATCTGCTGGCACCTTCATCTTGGACTTCCCAGGTTCCAGAACTCTGAGAAATAGATGTTTGCTTTAAGTCACTCACTCTACGGTAGCTGTTAAAGCAGTCTAAACTGAGACATCTCTGCCTGGTGGTTGTTCCCTGGGCATCACTCTTCTAGTGTGCCCCAATCCGAATTCAGCACTGTCTCCTGAGACCTGCTTCTTTTCTGCTCCTGTTCTCAGTATTTGTGAATGGCATGAATATCCACCCAGGCACCTGAGTGTCAGCTCCCACATTCAAACAGTTACTAAGACCTGTTAAGACACATGCCATGAATTATACTAATTGCTTTTACCCAAATTTGTTAAATCTCTAGAAAAATCAGGGCTGTTAGCTATGAATAATGAGTCAATGGCTGTTGTTCAGTTGCTAAATCTTGTCTGGCTCTTTGTGACCCCCTGGACAGTAGCCCTCCAGGCCCCTCTGTCCATGGGGATTTTCCAAGCAAGAGTACAGGAGTGGGTTGCCATTTCATTCTCCAGGGGATCTTCCCAGTCCAGAGATCAAACCCACATCTCCTGCACTGGCAGGCAGATTCTTTACCACTGAGCCCCTGAGCTAATAGCACGTCTAACCTTGTTGAGGCATGTAACATGCACTTGCTTATTAAGCCTCACAATAGCATTATGAAATATCATAATATTATTATTATTTTCTTTTTAAAGATGAGGAGACTGAGACCTCAACAGATGAAGTTATTTGCCTCAGGTTACACATCTAGTAAGTAATGAAGCTGGGAGTCATCTCCCAAGAGTCAATGGCTAGGCCCCAGACTTTGTTGCAACATACCTCCAAAGCCATAAATTTATAATAAACATAACTATCATGAATAGTTTTGAATGTTCAGTATAGTCATTGCAAACAGTTCTCAAATTCAAAACACATTTTGGGGGGTTGAGAAGGTGCTGCGTGTACTTTGCAAACAGCACCTCTGAGTTAAGCCTATCACTTAACTCCAGCCACCAGGACATTGAACATTTTTAGTTGCATCAGAGAGGTGACATGATAAAATTTCTCAGCATGAATAAATGCCAAAGACATAATCAAGAATGCTTTGGAAAAGCCATTTGTTCTGGATTCCTGAGTCATAATCCTCTAGTAAAACAGCCTGAAATGAAGACTTGCTGGAAACAAACAATAGACTAAACATTGCATGGTCACATCCATTCCAGAAGACGGGATGTTAGAGGACTTGGACTTGCCAGCTTTGACCTCTGGCCCCTTGGAATGCAGAGGGAAGTGGAATCTAGGAGATCCATAGTGTGCATTGATTCAGCGTGAATGCTTAAATCTTTAGTAGAACAGCCTGGGGCATGTAGTTACCTAAGTCCACAAACTTTGGGAACCAGAGTCAGAGGGAAGGAGCCAGAGACAGTAGGTGGAGTGATGATCAATCTGGAGTCCCTCAATCTGGGGCTTAAATTCCTGCTCTGTAACTTACTCTTGGTGTGAACCTCAGCAAACTACTTAAATACTCTGAGTCTCAGTTTTACTGTTGGTAAAATGGGGATAATAGTTCCCACCTTATATTATTGTGAAATTAAATGAGAAATGTCTGTAAAACTCTACTTGCTAATGATGGATAATATTTACAGGGCACTTCCATTGCCAGGTACTTCTTTAAGCATTTTTATTATATGTTAACTTATTTAAATCCTCCTAAGAACCCTATGAAGAAGGTATCTGAAGATCAGAAGGCTCTCCTGGGACACCAGGAGACTAGCGAGCCAAAGATGGAAGTAGTCAAATGCACTGACTGTCCCACACAGATGTGTCTTGACTTGGGAGATACAGTTTGTAACTTACTTGTAAGCCTATATTAGTTGTTCAAATAGCAACAACTGAAATGTTTTCCCACCCATTCATAAGCTGCTGCTGCCCTGACCCCTTCCGTTGGTTACCTCAGCCATCGCAGACAGCCCCCAGGACCATCTCTTACCCCCTGAGTCAGCAACCTGTTGCCATTGCACAGCAGGGAGTGGCCCAGACCTGAATCCAGTTCTTTGACCTAAGCATTCTGACCCTTGGGTCCCTAGACTGCATAAGCTGTTAACAGTTTTGCATACTGCCCTTTCCCCCACCCTCCTCCTTCCCCTCCTTCACAGACCCAAGTTCACCCACGGGAAGCTCTATCTTTGCTAATGCGGGTCCTTGAATTATGTGAGGCTGAATCCAGGAAATGTAGAAGAAACAGAGACTGAAAGGCAGAAGGAAAGAGAAACTGAGTGATCTGTGCAATAAAGAGTTGAAGAGGAGAACGAGAAAAGAAAGAAAAACCTTGAAGGCTAAAATCTGAGCGATATTGCCAGTGTATTTGCTGAATGTGTGGTTTTAGAGCAATAGTACAAAGCAATCAGTTAGGGAGGAAAGATTTCTCCAGAAGCATTGCTGAGAATTGGTCTTCCTTAAAGTTCCCAAGACATACATATACATAGGAGTTTGTCCTTGGTTACTGCTGGGCTTGGCTTCTTGATAGTCTACTCCATGTAGAGGCGAGGCCACATGGAGCCCTGAATTTCTCAGTGTTGCAAGAAACTAATTTCTAAGATTCCTTCTAATGTTAACTATAAACAGAACATCTGGATTGACCCTTCAAAGGTGTGTTACTTCTATAGGTTCTATAGATAAGATGAAAGCTGTAGTGTTACATAGCACTGAACTCAGTAGGCTTATACTGAGTAGAATAGTCTTGGATCCACACAGAGTCCACTGTGAGTTCTTAGGGGTGAATCTTACCTTTAGGGGTCTCAATACTTTTGTTTATAAAATGGGGAAGATAATTTTTATTGTTGTTGCTTTTTCTGAAGTTGTGTTGGTATTGTTACTCTTTTGAGTTCTAACTATGTCCAGACACTCTTTTCTATCTACCCCTTAATTGAACCCTTACAGTGAATTGTATATGATCATTTCCTTTCCAGAGACTAGACCCAAGAAACATGAGCAGCTTGCTGAGGGACTCCCAGCTAAGCAGTGGCAGAGCTGGGATTCAGTGTCTTCTCTGCCTCCAGATCCAGTGCTTTTTCCTTTAGTACATATCTTCCTAGCCTGCCTGCAGAACCCAGAATGAAAATCATGAGTAAGCTTTTGTATGGGAGGATGCTTTGAAAAACTATTAAACGCCATAGAAATCTGAGGGGTTTAAAATATATTATTAACTACTCATCCTCTAAAGCACTCATCTGTACTTTCTGTTATCTCATCAGAATTACCCTTCTATATCTGGGTGGATGCTATGTTGACCAATCAGACCCCCTTCAATGAAGAACTTGTAATTAATGACCCCACCTGCTGAAAGTGCTATTAGCAGACAGCCCTCAGAGATGCTTTAGTGGGGAGAGCCACCTCCCCAAGGTCAGCCGTTTCTGGGGCAGCCCACATCCAATGACTGATTAACCCAGGGCTGTAAAAAGATTCAGCCATCCGGACCTAACTTTGGACAATGTAGGAGTGCCTTCTCACTCTGCCAGTCCTGCTTCTGACCTTGCCCACTTCCATGGGTGTTAATCCCAAGGCACTCCCTAAAAGCATCCTGTGTGCTCAACACCTTCCGAGTCTACTTCTCTGGGGACCCAGCCTGTGACAAAATTATATTATAGTCAGCTCTTTATGAGTTTACACGTCTTTATTAACCTGAAAGCTTCTCGAGGGCAAGAAAACTCGTTTTATTCATTCCTAAATACCACGGCTTGGCCTGACATTAGGTGCAGAAAAGATACTCCTTATTATATATTCAATAAAGGAGGAATATACTTGTGAACTTCTAGGATAATAATAATATTAGTTAACACTTACATATGCTTCATCAGTAAAGAATCTGTCTGCAATGCAGGAGATCTAGGAGATGTGTGTTTGATCCCTGGCTCAGGAAGATCCCCTGGAGAAGGAAATAGCAACCCACTCCAGTACTCTTGCCTGCAAAATCCCATGGACAGAGGAGCTTGACAGGCTACAGTCCATGGGGTTGCAAACAGTCACGCACAGTACCTATATAGTATTTACAATTTGCCACATACTATTTTAAGGGCTTTGAACGTATCAACTCAACTCTCACAATAGTCCTAGGAAGTTGTTCTTGTTATTATTGTTTCTGTTATGTAGATGAATAGAGTTCTTCCCAAGGCTGTGGATCAGGTGGTGGCTTTGTGTGTTGGTTGCTGGGAATCTGTCTCTGAGGGAAGCTCTCTTAACTGCTGCTCCTTACTGCTTCTATTATTATCACCATGCCTGTGCTTAGTCATGTGTGACTCTTTGTGACCCGATGGATATAGCCCACAAGGCTCCTCTGTCCATGCGGATTGTCCAGGCAAGAATACTGGAGTGGGTTGCCATTCCCTTCTCCAGGGCATCTTCCCAACCCAGGAATTGAACATAGGTCTTCTGCAGGGCAAGTGGGTTCTTTACCATCCAGGCCACCGGGGAAGCCCACCATTATGTCTACTGAGCTCTTATCTACCAACTTGTCAGAAAGAGATTGAAAAGTGCTGGGTAGGAGCTGGGAGAGAGAGGGATGGTCCTTTCATTCCAGGCAGTCTGGCATCACCCCAGACCATTTCCAGTGATGCCAGGTCTGCTCTGTGTGCCAAGACTGCAGCATTGACCCGTTCAGGGTGGCGGGCTCCAAAGCCCCCACGTGATTTTGGTGCCCCCGAGGCTCAGGAAGTGCTGATACAGATGGCCATTTCAGGCACACAGAAGGCACTTCTAAACATGCCAAATGGAGGCCCAGGGATGTGCAGTGATCTGGCAGTAGCCATGGTGGCAGGGAGAGAGAAGCAGCCAAGACGCTTGTGTTTCAGGGTCCCAGCCCAGGATTGTCTGCACTGTGCTTCTTGAGGCTGGGCCAGGAATCTGCCCAGGGCCTGGGGAACCACATACCTCACGCGTGCATCTAATGATTACTCAGGAAGTGCAGGCTTTGGGGCTGACAAACCCGAGGCACCGGAAAGGGGTGGGGAGAGCCCGCCAGGAGGGGGTCAGCAGAGCCAGCTCCCTCAAAGCATTGTCCTTTCCTTCCTCCCACAGGATGCCAGGAGCCCTGCAGAAAAGGGACTCATTTGTCTTCCTTCCCAGCACAGCCACTTGCCACTGGCCTTTCTCTTGGGCTTGCTCAGAGCAACAGGATACTGTCTCTGCCAGGAGAGAAGGAAGGAAGGAGGGAGGGAGGGAGGAGAGGAAAGTCACTGAAGCTCAGGATCTCAAAGACCCCAACGCAGACTCCGGACCCTGAAAAGACCCAGGGGCATCTGGGTCCAACAGGGCCTGAGGAGAAAAACCATTTCTACTCACAGGCTGCAGGGTAATCCTTTATCAGAAGCAGGCTGAGTAATGGATAAAAGCTCAGCTGTCTTTCTGGGTGGTCTCTTTACAACTTTCATCTTAATCTAGTCTTCTTTGCACAGTTAAAGAAGGAAAATAAATAGGAGTCTTATCAGAACAGGTCTTCTTTCCTTTTTCCTTTGGTATTAAAAAGAAGAATGCATGATTTGGAGATTTTTCTTAAGCTCTTTTTTTATAGTTGAGATGTTTCTGGTGTCACCCCAGACCTACAGCATCAGAAAGTCTGTGTGTGTGTGTGTGTGTGTGTGTGTGTGTGTGGGGTGGGTGGGGTGGGTAGTGGGGGAGGGACATGGCAGGAACTTAGCCATGGCAGAGACAGAGGGTAGTGTGGGTTGAAGAACTGGAATCAATACTGCAATGTGCCCTCCTGTGTGCCTTCTCAGTCATCAGTTGTATCTGAATCTTTGTGACCCCTTGGACTCTAGCCCTCCAGGCTCCTCTGTTCATGGGATTCTCCCACGCAAGAATACTGGAATGGGTTGCCATTTTCTCCCCCAGGGGATCTTTCCAAACCAGGGATCAATCCTGTATTTGTAAGCAAATTCTTTACCTCTTGAGCCACCTGGGAAGCCTAATCTACCACCACAGGGATTACCAAAACAATGAACAAATCAACACATTTTTGACAAATGCTTATTGAAATTTAAGTACATTTCAAATGCAGCTAGGGATGGTGATGCTGTTTAGTCACTAAGTACTGTCTGACTTTTTCGTGACCCCATGCACTGTAGCCCACCAGGCTCCTCTGTGCATGGGATTTCCCAGGTAAGAATATTGGACTGGGTTGCCATTTCCTCCTCCAGGGGATCTTCCCCACCCAGGGATCAAACCAGCATCTCTTGCATTGGCAGGTGAATTCTTAACCACTGAGCCACCAGAAAGCTTCGTACACAGCTAACCCAGAAGCTTACAGTTCAGTAGGTGGCTCCGACAGGAAATAGATAACCTAGAGTGTTAGAATGACTCGCAGGACAAGTCAGTTGGCTGGGAGTCTGAGGGACCCTGGTGAAGAGGCTCCCCTTGCCCTAAGCACTAAGCTTGTGGGGCAGATGAGCAGCTGGATGTGAGTGCTGGGTCAGCAATCCTCCCCAGATACGGTTGCTGAAGAAAGTTACACTCATCTCAGATTAACATTCTAGTCTTGCCTCTAACACTCTTCTGAGGTACAGAACAAAGATATCACCGTCGTTTAAAACATGGGCCCTTCATGTGAACTCTGCTTCCTGTCAAGGAAATCACATACTTAACTTTTTAAAACTAAATTTATTTGGATTTCAGCTCAGACACATTTTAGTGATTAGGCTTGTTTCTCTCTCTCTCTCTCTCTCTCCCTCCCTCCCTCCAGTGTTTCCAATCTATTCAGCTATGCAGAGAAAAGATGGGGAAGAGGACATTTCTCTGGTGGTTCCCAGGTACAAAGCAGAAGTAACAAGGTTCCTGGCCTTCCCTATGGAACTCCCAGCCTGGCTCAAGCTCAGAGCTGAAAGTAGCCGACTGGGATACAGTCTAGATGGACTAACCTGATCATTGTCTCTTCTGCTCAGAGTTGCTTTTGGAAGAGCCTTCCCAAAAAGAGGTAAGAAAAAAGGACAGGTGAGAAAGAGGGAGAGAGGGTAGGAAGAAACCATCATTTGTTAAGTATGTACTTGGTCAAGCACTTTACACACGATTTCTCTTATACCATCTCTATTCCCATGAATTGCAACCTCCTTTCACCAGGGGCTGAAAAGGAAAAGTTAAAATTTTACATAACCTCCTTCTCCTTCTGCATCTGTAAGTAAGCTTGCCCCTTGCAAAGCCTAGATCACATAGGTCACGTAGTCTCAGAAAGTGGGGACTTTCAATACTGGGAACAGGAGTTTATCTCACTCACCCTTGTCCTGTTCTTCGCAATCACCCAGCCCCTGCAAACCTGCTTAATCATGCCTGTCCAGATCAGGCATCCACCTCCCCATCTTGACCATTGTTCCCGTGCATACAAAACTCCTTAGCTTAAACCAGCCTATTAACAGCAAGTGTTGCCCACTACAGTCTGTCTATAAAAACTCTGTAATCCCTTTGTTCGGGGCTCAGAGCTTGGAGTGTTAACTTCTCTGGGCCCGCTGGCATAATCAACCTGAGTTCTCCAGCTCTCTGAGTGTGGTGCTTGGTTTCTCAAGTACTGGTTTCTGCAACAGGGCAAGGGTGAGAATGGAGGCTCAGGGAGGTGAATGCTGGCTGTTTGCAATAGGTCACACTGCTGGTCAGAAGCAGAATTGGAATCCCTCTCCAAATCAACCTCATTCGAAAGCATGCATTCTCTGTGCCTCTCCCCTTCTCATTCAAAACCTTTTCCTGGTTGGTTGTGTACCATCTGACAAAACTGTTATCCGATTGGCTATTGGATGAAGCTCTGAGCAGGAGCCCCTCAAATCTTCCATGATGAGGATGTCCTCTTTCAAGTCAAGGAAACTCTTTCTCAGAGCTTTTGTAATTCTTATATAACTTGTAATGTCTTCTCCTCTCTGTAGGTATCTAGTAAATGTTTCTTGACAGTGGAAGGAAGGAAGGAAGTTTTGTTTTTTTAAGAGAGGCAGGGTTTTGCTGCCCAAAGTGTGGTCCCTGAACCAGCAGCATTACAATCACCTGGAAGTTTGTTGCTGCTGCTGCTAAGTCGCGTCAGTCGTGTCTGACTCTGTGCGACCCCATAGATGGCAGCCCACCAGGCTCCGCCATCCCTGGGATTCTGCAGTCAAGAACACTGGAGTGGGTTGCCATTTCCTTCTCCAATGCATGAAAGTGAAAAGTGAAAGTGAAGTCGATCAGTCATGTCCGACTCTTAGCAACCCCATGGACTGTAGCCTACCAGGCTCCTCCATCCATGGGATTCTCCAGGCAAGAGTACTGGAGTGGGGTGCCATTTGTTAGACGTGCAGAATTGTGAGCACAGACCTCCAGAATAAGTGAGCTAATGCTTACTTCAGCCCTGGTACCCAGTGTTTGTGTGTGTGTGTGCACTCAGTTGCTTATTCGTGTTCCCCTCTTTGCAACCCCATGGACTCTAGTCTGCCAGGCTCCTCTGTCCATGGAATTTTCCAGGCAAGAATACTGGAATGGGTTGCCATTTCCTTCTCCAGGGGATCTTACTGACCCAGGAACTGAACTTGAGTCTCTTTTATCTCCTGCATTGGCAGGTGGATTCTTTAACACTAGCACCATCTGGGAAATCTGGTACCTAGTATACCACCTGTAAATGGTACTTCCTTTCTGTTCCCATCTTCCCCTCTCCTTTTTTAGCTTTTAATTTTTCACTAAAATGTAGTTGATTTTCCATTTTACAGGTATAGAGCAAAATGTTTCATTATTTACATATACACATCTATTCTTTTTCAAATTCTTTTTCATTACAGGTTATTATTATAAGATATTGAATATAATTCCCTGTGCTATATAGTAGGTCTTTGTTGTTTATTTTATATATAGTAGTCCTTCTATTTAAAAAAATTTTTTTCACCTTCAAGAGTGAGCCCACTATAGAATCTGTTCTCTTAGAGAAAGAAAATGCCTCTGAAATACTAATCATATCTGTTAGACCTGTACTACACAGTAGCTACTTGCTATATGTGGCTATTAAGTTAAAAATTCACTTTCTTAGTCATACTAGCCACATATGGCTAGTGACTACCACATTGGATAGTATACAGATTTAGAGCATTTCCCCCATCTTGGAAGGTTCTACTGGACATTTCTCCTGAGTTTTTGCTAACCCACAACCCAGCTGCTCACACAGTAAGAGGTCAATAATATGCTCATAGACTTAAATTTCACAGCTTCATTCATTGGAAGAAAAAAAAAAGGCAGGAGAGTCCCAAGATTTGTTGTCCACTTCCTGCTCTGTCTACTAAGGAGCCGTGTGACTTGGGTAAGTCATTTCCCCTCTCCCTTGCTTTGTTCATCTACACACTTAAAGAGGAAGAGATAATAAGAGTGCCTCAAGTAAGTCTGGAAGGTTTTGTGCTTTTATCTCTGACAGTTTGGCCAAGCTTCCAGCCTGAGAATATGACCAACTCATCTTGGTTTGACTGGGACTGTCCCAGTCTTAAAACTGGATGTCCCATGTCACAAGAGCTCCCACATTCTCAGGCAAATCAAGATGTCCCAGTTATAAAATTCTATGACCCTGTGCAAGCCTGAGAGTAGGGTGCCAGGAATCCTCAAACTGCTGTAAACAGCTGAGGACTGTGGTTACGACCTTAGGCTTTGTAATCAGACAAACCCGGATTCCCATACTGATGCTGCCACTTGATTTCTGTGTGAACTTGGGCAAATGACTTCATTTTTCTGAGACTCGGTTTCCCCATCTGCAAAACGAGACTGCTGACAATAGTTCTTTCTTCTGTATGTTACTATGAAGATTAACTTAGCAAAGTTTTGCACTGTGCCTCTCAAAGCAATGTTAGCAATTGTTGATTCAGCAGACGGTGAAAAGGGGGTGGGTGGGTCTGTCTTTAGGGAGACTCTGACCCTGACATTTGTGGGGAACCCAGTGTATCAACTAAAAGAAAGATGACTCACCTGTGAGCTATTAAGCTCCTCTTCATCCAAACTCCCACAACTCCTGCCCTGGACTCATCTCTAATAAATAACAGTTCAAACTGGTTATGGAAAGCACATTTCAACTCCCTGTGCCCTGCTGGGATAAAGTGACTCTGAGGGAGCAAGTTTATTGAAACACAAACTAATCATTCCTGTTGCCAAAGTAGGCTTTTGGCAGAGCCCTGTGAGAGAAAGAGAGTGAAAAAAATGTCCTGAATTGCTGAGACAGCACTGTATTTAGACAATTAAATTTGGAAAAGCAGGATGGTTCCTGTAACTACCTCCCACACCCCCTCCTCCAAGAACAAAAGGTTTTGTTGAAAGTATTCATATGGATATTAATACCGACATGTTAATGAGCCCCTCAGTAAACTCATCAGCACTAATTATACCCAGTCACAGTGCCACAGGTGGGAGGGTATGAAATCGCACCACCAAAAATTAGTCACTTGTAAGTAACCCCACAGTCATGTCAAGCAGCCTACACTTGATGGCTGATTCACAAAGATGCCTTGACACCGCTGTAGTTAAAAGGGCCAGATCACCATGGGAAGCCTGCAGAAAGTGAACCATGGGAAAAGTTCACATGTACAAAAGACCTACGTGTCGGAGCAAAGAGTTTGGAGGAAACCAGGGACATAGCTTTATTCTGGGTTGTGATGGTAGCCAAGCTCATCCTGCTGAGCACTTGCTGTGTACCTGGTGGGGTGCGGAGCACTGCCTCTAATCCTCACCTAGATCTCAGAGGCAGGGAGGGTTCTATGATGCCCATTTTACAGGTGAGGACACTGAGGCTCAGAGCATCTGAAGCGTTGATGAAGTGTTGATCCAAAGTCTCCATGCTAAAATGGTGGGAGTGGAAATTTGAACCCAGTACCTAGGTGAGATGTGAACCTAACCTATGAAACAGGGATGGGAAAAAAAGTGGTGCTTTTTCTTCTTGTGCTCAGTTATGTCTGACTCTGCAACCCCATGGACTGCAGCCTGCCAGCCTCCTCTGTCCATGGGATTCTCCAGGCAAGAATACTGGAATGGGTTGCCATTTCCTCCCCCAGGGGATTGAACCCAGGTATCTTGCTTCTTCTGCGTTGGCGGGTGAATTTTTTTTTTTTTTAATCACTGAGCCACCTGAAGCTTCACTTCCTGGAGGTCTCACTTCCTGGAGGTATTTTAGAGGCTGGATTTTGCCTTGGGTTTGGCCTTGACCCTCGATATGAAAATCCATAGAGGAAAGTCTCTTTGTCTTCCTAACCCAAACCACTCTCTAAAATTTCCCTTCTTGGGCCCAGACCTTTCATCATTGCTCTGGCTGCCGTATCTTTGTCCAGTTTTTCCTTTGGTTGCCTATTTCTAGAAGTAGCATGGACTGAAAGAGATCAAAAATAAAAGAGTGAGGAAAAAAAGAGAGAATGAAAGACAGGATGAAGAGGGGGCAAGTGAGAGTGAAACAGAGAAGGTTAAAAGGAGTGAATGAAGAGAGAGAGAGACAGGGAGAGACAGGAAGACAGAGATACAGAGAAAGAGTGATGCACAGAGAGAGACAGAAACAGACAGAGATGGAGACCGAAAGAGAGACAGAGATGGAGACTGAAAGAGAGACAGAGAGGGAGAATGAAAGGGAAAGGGAGAGGCAGGCCAGGCTCTGCGGTCACCCAGATTTGGCCTGAATCATTGCTTTTACCAGCTGTTCAACGTTAAATAAAGCTCTCTGACTCAGTTTCCTCATCTGTAAAATGAGGATGAGACTATCTCATAGGATTGTTGTGAGGCTCAAATAAAATTTTGTCTATGCATTTTCTGCCACCCAGTGAAAATAAGTCGCTCAATCGTGTCTGACTCTTTGGGACTCAAAGAGTCACAAAGAATTCTCCAGGCCAGAATACTAGAGTGGGTAGCTGCTCCCTTCTCCAGGGGATATTTCCAACCCAGGGCTCAAACCCAGGTCTCCTGTAGCGCAGGCAGATTCTTCACCAGCTGAGCCACCAGGGGAGCCACAAATACTGGAGTGGGTAGCTACTCCCATCTCCAGGGTATCTTCCCAACCTGGGAATCAAACCAGGGTCTCTTGCATTGCAGGCAGCGCCTTTACCAGCTGAGCTACCAGTGAAGCCCTTCTGCCACCCAACAGACTCTCAATAAACCTCCTTCCTCCTTCCCTTCCTTCCTCCCTCATCAGCACCACCTAAGCCCCAGCAGGCCTTATCGGTTTAGTCCTTGAAGCAACTCATGAATCTTCATGTGGTATTCCATCTCATTTTACCAGGAGGCCTAGAGAAGGGGCATTATCAGCTAGGATCACCCAACAAGTGACTGTCCCAGCCAGATGTGCAATGCAGATCTCTTTCTCATTGTTTAATCGCTAAGTTGCAACTAAGTCCATGTTGCGACCCCATGGACTGTATCCTGCCAGGTTCCTCTGTCCATGGGATTTCTCTACTACTGGGGAAAGAAATAATAAGGGGGTAGCTGGGCATCTGAACTGATGGGCTTTTACAATTTTCTTCTTTAGCAGTTCCACTGGAGGGCTGTTGAGAAAATTATCCGAATCATGTTAATAAGCAATTGAGTGCTAGTGTTTCAGCTCTGCTTGGGGCTGGCAGCTACTCACTGTGATCATTATCTTAGCTGATACAACCCAGGGGCTCTCAGCTCAAATAATTAACTCAGTTACCTCCTCTCAGAGCTGAAGTGGAGCTACTACAACTGAACCACCTAGCTTGTGGGAAAATGATTCTGTGCTCGGTGGTGAAATGCTTGCAAGGCTGCCTGGTGCTGAGTGGTGTCAGCGCAGAAGCTGAGTGGTGAGTACCGATCAGACCCAGGGAGGACCTCATGTGATCTGAAGGAGCTATCAAAGCTTTGATGTTGGTTCAATGGAGGTGGGTCTCAATCTAAGATCCATTATGAATGAGCGTGGCATGTTAGCTGATATTGGGCAGATGTAGGTGTAGCACTCAACCTGAGTCTTAGTTCCTCCTCCATAAAATAGAGTTAATAGAATTTACTTCCCAACTGAGGCATTGGGTAGATATAAAGATCTTTATAAAGGGCCCTGCACTTAGCAGTTAGTTACTCAAGCAGACTTGAGGTTCCTTCCCCTCAAGAACAGTTTTCTTCGGGGAAGGAAAGAGAAATGTAGTCCCCACAGACAGAGAACCTCATTTGCATCCCCTCTTTAGGGAAATGAGTTAACCAACTCTAAGACTTGTGGATTTGAATAGGCAAATCACTTTTACTGATGGTCTGGATTTAAAGGATTTTATCCATTTGTTTTCTTCCTTCCTCCTACAGACCCATTACTACAGAAATGTTTTTAATTTATTTTTTCTTACCCATAATCCCTTTTTACTGAGCACTTACTCTGTGCCAGGCACTGTGCTAAATGCCTTCCTGACTTATTTCATTTTTCACAAAAATAAGAAGCGATTTATCTTCTATAATCCAGTGGAATAGGTATAACTGTCATCCCTGTGTTACAGAGAGGAAACCAAAACATAGAAAAGAAAAAAAGGAAGAACTGAGATCTGTTTGATTCCAACCTGCTTTCAGCATGATTAGGGTCAAGGGCCCTTTCTGACACCATCCTACAGATGTTCAGCTGCCCAGGCTGGGCACATAAGAGTGTTCAGGAGTTTAGTCCCTTCTCCCTGGAGTCTGCTATCTCACCACCCTCACCCTTGAGAAGTATGTTCAGAGCTTCATTCAGAAATCACTGGTGACCTTTCCCAAAGCATCAGCAGGGTTGTCTGACAAATAAGACTATGCTAAACTTGCCAAGCTGATTCAAAGAACCTTCTCTCCTCACCCAGCCTGCCTCTGCTCCCTGACCTTGCTGTTGACCCATCATAGCCTCTTCACCCAAGCACTGCCTAGCACACAGCAGGTACTTGCTCTGGGTCTCCAGAGTCTATGATCTGGCCTCTCAACACAGCTCCTCTTGCAAAGCTCCTTAGCATGGCAATTAAGGTTCTCTGTGAACTCAGCTATTCTCGGTCTTTGAACTACAGTTCTCTCCATGTCTTTGCTTATGTACTGCCCCCTGTCTAGAAGATTCTCCCCACTTCTCTCCATCTGGAATCCTGCTCCTTCTTCAAAGTCAAATGCCATTTCCTCTTCTAGGACTTGACACCTCCCCCCCTCCAATTAAGCTCTTTCGCCTGGTTCATCTGGAACATAGGAAACAGGAAAGAGGTCAATCCTGCATTGTCTTTCTTTTTGCCCTGAGAGTGTGAGCTCCTGGAGATGATAGAGGAAGTAGGGTTATTAACACCTAACACAGTGCCCAGCTGCTAGAACTTTCCATCATTCCAGCTTTGGACTAAATGTCACATCATCTCTCAGAGAGGCTGTCTCCAGTCTTTCCATCGTAATAAGATTTTCTCCCATCCCTCACACTTTACCATCACAGTACCCAGTGGGTCCTTAGGTGTCAGATAGACCCTGTGCTTAGATCAGATAGACCCTGTGCTTAGGGGTCTGACTCTTGTGTCAGACACTGGAGTTCAGATCCTCACTTAGGAATTTGTTCACTATGGGACCTTGGGCAAACTGTCTCATTTCTTAAGTCTCTGTTTCCTCATCTGTAAAATGAGGCTAATGATGGGACCTTGTAGGAGAGTCTCCAAGATTAAATAATGTTTGTAATGCGCTCAGCACAGTGCCTGCATTCAAGGCGGCTACGTGTTTGGCCTTTAGAAATCCAAGGTGGCTACAAGTTACTCCCTCTAGAATGTCTACAATGCAAAGGCAGACCCATGCTTTTGCTTTTTTTGGTGTTGATTTTCCAAGGCAGTGTCTGAAAGAGTAGAATCAATAAGCATTAGTGGACTGCATGATGAAGGAGGAGAGAAGCAGGGCCCCTGGAGCCTCCTCTGTAGCCTGGAGGCCTGTGTCACTGAGGGGCAGTAACTCAGCCCTGGACTGAGGTCAGCATGCCTGCATCTGGACTCTTTCTCTGGCACTCATTGCTTTGCAAACCATGGTCAGTTGTGAATCTATGCCTTGGATTCCTTATCTGTACAAGTGGGTAATAATAACTGTCTCTTGGGGTTGTTATAAAAATAATAATACTAATGAAACAGCATGTCATTATTGTACAGTAATACTAATGTAATGTGCTTGGATATGACTGTCATGCAAATATTGTTAGCAACCATTATTCCATATCTGATAATTCTGTATTATATCACACAGTATGATAATTCTGTCTCTTTCTCTCTCTTCCCTTACTAACATGAGCTCCTTGTGGGTAGGATCTGTAGGATCAGTATCTGCTTTATGTATCCTGTATCTTACTTTGGTAGTAGATGCTAGTAAATTTATCTTTAATATGCTATGTTTTTCAATATATAACCCCCTCAAAGATCTTCAAGGTACCCACAGTGGGCATTATTATCCTCTATTTAAGGACACAAGACTCTGAAGCACAGGGTTAAGTGCACTGCTGAGATCACAACACCACTTCAGTGGTTTGACTCAGCTTTCTGAGCTCTGATGGGCCACCACAGGGCTGTTGGGAAGCTCTTTTTTTTCTTCATTCATAGGAAGGGGAGGGGGATCCTATGTTGGCCACGCTATTCTCACGTGAGCAAGCACAGCTACCACTCCCTGTGGGGGGAGTTCTAGGGGCTGCATGGCTGGTGTATGCATCTCTCACCCTGGAGATGATCCAGGAAATACATCAAGATCAATCTGCTCATCTCTACCCCACCACTTCAGCCCTGAGTCCCAGCCCAAACCTAGGCAGTTCTGGGCTCCGGCAGGCAGCTTTTGCTCCCTTATCTGCCATCCCATGGATCCAGTTGATCAAAACTCTTCACCTTTTCTGCCGGTCCAGTTCTCGTTGAGTTCTAGACCTACCTTCAGAAACACTCATCCCTGAGCTTTCTCTCCCCTGTGTCCTCATGACCAGAGAGGGGTTCAATTCAGTTCAATTCTAGCAATATCTATCAAATAATCACAAGTCCTACTTGTAGGGTCCTTCATCATTTAAAAATCACCCTCACATTCATTTTCATTCCTGTACCAGGAACCATGTGCTGGGGCTGTGGGAGGTGAGTAAGACATGCCCTACTCTCGAAACACTCAGAACCTCTAGGGAAAACAGAAATATGTGATTACCTTAATACTACAGCAGTAGTACAAGTAATACTATAGCAGTACTAGTACTAGCCAGCTACCGTTTATTGTTAAGCTCACCACATACCAGACACTGTTCTAAACTCATTTAAGCTTCACCATGCCCTGTGAGATAAGTGAACATAACTATGAATACTATCGGAGTTGAAAGAAAGTTTGCCAGGCAGGGGAAATCCTCATCACTTAAGAAACAAGTTTTGCTGGTCTCCTACTGCAATGCTGTGTGCTTACTACATAAGGTAAGACTCTGAGTTCAAGCCTCTGGTCACCTCATGAGCTGGATCATTAGATTACACACTTTGTTATTATGAAGGTGCAGGTCAGACATCTGGGATCCTGTTTTCAATGAGATATGGGACAGATTACATCAAATCCCAGGTGGGTCTGAGTCACAAAGAGGCAAATCTGTATGGGCATACCATAGGCTTGGCAATGGTTTTCAGGTGTGTTTCCTATCTCCATTTCACAGAAGTGGAGAGGAGACCGAGGCTCAGATAATAAATCATTTTTTCATGGTCTCAGAATTAGTAGAAGAAATAGCATTCTACCTCAGGGATCTAATCCCAAATATTAATATATTCATTCACTCTAGATAAAAACAAAATAGTGTAGATGCACAGAGAAAGGAGTGATTTTTAATAATTCCAGCTGAGAGAGGGTGTCACAAAGGAGGCAGCATCTGAACTGAGTCTTGGGGCACAAGAAGAATTTCCCCAAGTGGGGAAACAGAGAGGGACGTCCCATGTAGAGCACAGGCAGCCAGGCCTGAACACAGAAGTCTTGCAGTGTGCTAGGGAGAAAGAGTGGTGTGATCATTTGTCATGGGAACTAGTGATGCTCTGGCCATTCTCTACTGAGAAATGGAAAGGTTGGACTCAGACATAATAATCACAGTTAATAAAGGTACAGCCGTTTGGAGTTAACAGTGTGCTTCCACATCCATGATGACTTTTGTTCTCATAGCAACACTGTTATCATCCTCATTTTCTAGAGGAGGAAACTGACACTCCCTCAGCTGATAAATTTGGCCTATTATCAGTCAGAAAATGGTGGAATCAGAAATTGGTTTCCAAATTCCATGGTCCATGCAGCCCTTCCTACCAAACTGTCTTTAAATTGTCACTGTTGAGTCCATGTAGCCAGCCAGACTTTGATCCTAGACTTCTGGGCTACATCTGTTACACAGTGGCATGTTGCTCACTTCAGGTCAAGAAGCCATTTCATCTTAGTATATGTCTCTGCCCAACCCTGATGAGTTCTAGGGTCTCACTGGAGGATAATGGCCTGGAAATATAAAGAAGTGGGTCAGGGGGCTGACGTGCTCTCACTCACTTGGCCTTACCGGAAGGGAGTTGAAAGAGTCTTTTGGTCCCCTCCACTTCCCTCCTCAGAACACAATATTTAGGACTATTTCCCCACCTTTGAAATTAAATAACACTTGCTCCTTGGAAGGAAAGCCATGACAAAACTAGACAGTGTATTAAAAAGCAGAGACATCAATTTGCCAACAAAGATCCATACAAAGTTACAGTTTTTCCAGTAGTCATGTACAGATGTGAGAGTTGGACCATAAAGAAGGCCGAACACCTAAGACCTGATGTTTTCAAACTGTGGTGCTAGAAAAGACTCTTGAGAGTCCCTCGGGCTGCAAGGAGATCAAACCAGTCAATCCTAAAGGAAATCAACCCTGAATATTCATTGGAAGGACTGATGCTGAGGCTCTAATACTTTGGCCACCTGATGCAAAGAGCCAACTCATTGGAAAAGACCCTGCTGATGCTGGGTAGGAGGAGAAGTGGATGACAGACGACTCAATGGATATGACTTCGAGCAAACTCTGACAGATGGTGAAAGGCAGGGAAGCCTGGTGTGCTGCAGTCCATGGGGTCATAAAGAGTCAGACATGACGGAGCAACTGAATAACAACAACCCCACCTTTGAGAAGCTTCCATGGATTCCTGCAAGACAGAGAGGTGGGACCCACTTGGGACCAGTTGCTTTGGAAAGAGTGCGAAGATTCTGTGTGGTTCATGTGTGTACAGTCTTCTCTGTGACCACTGGAAAATCACTTAACTTTGCTGAACCTCAATTTTCTATCTATGAAACCAGCAGAGGAAGAGATGGGCTTCTACCTACAGAGAAGCAATATAGAGATGAAGAGCATGGACTGTGAAGCTAGATGGCCAGAGCCTGAACCCTGCCTCTAGTTCTCAGCCTTGGCCGCTTTACTTAACCTCTTTGTGCCTCAGTTGTTTCCTTTACTGTTCAGTTCAGTCGCTCAGTCGTGCCCGACTCTTTGTGACCCCATGAATCGCAGCACACCAGGCCTCCCTGTCCATCACCAACTCCTGGAGTTCACTCAGACTCACGTCCATTAAGTCAGTGATGCCATCCAGCCATCTCATCCTCTGTTGTCCCCTTCTCCTCCTGCCCCCAATCCCTCCCAGCATCAGAGTCTTTTCCAATGAGTCAACTCTTCGCATGAGGTGGCCAAAGTACTGGAGTTTCAGTTTTAGCATCATTCCTTCCAAAGAACACCCAGGGCTGATCTCCTTCAGAATGGACTGGTTGGATCTCCTTGCAGTCCAAGGGACTCTCAAGAGTCTTCTCCAACACCACACTTCTAAAGCATTGGGGCTAAAAATGATCCTCCTTACCTCCCATTGTGGAGAAGGCAATGGCACCCCACTCCAGTACTCTTGTCTGGAAAATCCCATGGATGGAGGAGTCTGGTAGGCTGCGGTCCATGGGGTTGCTAAGAGTTGGACATGACTGACTTCACTTTCACTTTTCACTTTCATGCGTTGGAGAAGGAAATGGCAACCCACTCCAGTGTTCTTGCCTGGAGAATCCCAGGGGTGGGGGAGCCTGGTGGGCTGACGTCTATGGAGTTGCATAGAGTCGGACACGACTGAAGTGACTTAGCAGCAGCATCTCCCATTGTAAGGGCCATTGTCAGGAATGAATAATTAACATGTGTGAAGCACTTCCAACAATCTTTTAACAAGCTGTCTCTGGAATTAGAACAAATAAAAACTAGCATTTGTATCATGTTACAGAATCTAAGATTTTGTCACAGAGCCTCCCTCCCCTTTGCCTCTCATGGGAACATCTGCAAGGCAGTGGTCATCACCCTCCCTTCTCATAGTTGATATAGCTGAGATGCAGAGAAGCCAGATAACTTTCCCAAGATCATACAGCCTATGAAAGACTAAAGAGGGATGGATGCCCAGGTCTTATCCCTCCTGCAGAGCTGGCATAGCACAGCACGGCAGACCCAGACCCCATCCTGGTGAGGTGCTCTTTCTCTTTCTCCCTCCTCCTCTCTCCCCATCTCCCTCTCTCACTCCCCAGCCCTGAAAATGTCCACTTCACTGAAGGCTTTAGTTCCTCAACTCTATAGTGAGGATGCTACAACCTATGACTTGGGATTATTTGCTTTCCTCTTCTCATGTCATCAAATCCCAGAAAAAGGAGATCTAAACCCTTGTTATTTAAAAGTGCGGTCCACAGACCAGGGGCATCAGAGTCACCTGCACAAACTCAAACCTATTGAATCAGAACGTGTGTTTTAACAAGATCCCAGGTGATTTGTACGGAGAAGGCAAAGGCACCCCACTCCAGTACTCTTGCCTGGAAAATCCCATAGATGGAGGAGTCTGGTAGGCTGCAATCCATGGGGTTGCGAAGAGTTGGACACAACTGACCGACTTCACTTTCATTTTTCACTTTCATGCATTGGAGAAGGAAATGGCAACCCACTCCAGTGTTCTTGCCTGGAGAATCCCAGGGACAGGGAAGCCTGGTGGGCTGCCATCTATGGGGTCGCACAGAGTCGGACACGACTGAAGTGACTTAGCAGCAGCAGTAGCAGCAGGTGATTTGTGTATGCATGACTGAGGAACATTGAGCTCAAAGATGTGTTTAGTAAAGCTGGGTGCGGGCTTCCCTGGTGGCTCAGGGGTAAAGAATCTGGCTGCTAATACAGGAGACATGGGTTTAGTCCTGGGTGGGGAAGATCCCCTGGATGAGGAAATGGCAACTCACTTTGTGTTGTTGCCTGGGGAATCCCATGGACAGAGAGCCTGGCAGGCTTCAGTCCATGGGGTCGCAGAGAGTCACATGTGACTGAGCAACTGAGCACGCACACGAAGTCAGGTGCACCGTGCTAGCGGCAACTGGGTAGAGATGAGTGTTGGTACACCTGCACACACTCAGCTCTACTCATCACTGCTGGCCACATGCTCACAAGTAATAAGTAGATAAGAAAGTGACAGAAGAGAAGCATTTTCCTGATTAAGTTGATTCTTCAGGAACATACTTACACAGGGTGTATTTATATTAAAAATTGTTACTTACCTGAAATTCCAGGATAACTGGATGCTCTATATTTTATATGACAATTCTTTTCCTAAATAGACTCAGTATTTTCTTTTCTTTTCTTTTTTGACCACACTAAGTGACTTGCAAGATCTTAGTTCCCTGACCAGGGACTGCACCCAGGCCCCAGGTACTGAAAGCACTAACTACTGGTTCACCAGGGAATTCTGTGGACTCAGTTGTTATTTGAATGCTGAATCCCTGAAGTTTGTAGCCAGCTGTTGGGTCCTCTCCAGACCTAATGTATGGCAAAGTAGGGAACAATATTAATATTTGTCCCACTTTGTTGAGCATCTGTTATTTCCCAGTTCCTTTACTTAGTTATCACCACAGTTTGGAGCCTTGCACCTCCAAGTAGGGTCATGGACCACCAGCCCTGCTTATTATAAATGCAGGTTCTCAGGCCCCACTCGGGACTGACATAGTCCCTATGGGTGATTCATATATACATGAACATTCAACAATACTGTCTGAGGCAACTCCAGGTAAAAGATACCTAGTCAAAAACTCTCTTTAAAAAAAAATAATAAAAATTGATTTTTTAAAGAGAAGTTTTAGGTTTACAGCAAAATAGAGCAGAAGGTAGAGTTCTCATATGCTTCATCTCTATACAGACTTTCCCCTGTTATTAATGTTCAGTTAATTAAACAAAGAGCTCATAAGATGGAGGTCGTTTTCTAATGTTGTTGCTGCCTACTTAAGCAAACCCAAACCTAACCTATAAATGCCTCAAGGCTAAGAATGTGGAACACGAAGACCACTGATCACAAACGGCCAACTAGGTTTCTCCAAATAAGGCAACCACTAAAGCTGTAGCCAATCAGATGATTCCTTTGCTTTGCTTCTAGGTCTTTTCTGCTAAAGTCTGCTGCTGCTGCTGCTGCTGCTGCTAAATCGCTTCAGTCGTGTCCGACTCTGTGCGACCCCATAGACGGCAGCCCAAGAGGCCTCCCTGTCCCTGGGATTCTCTAGGCAAGAACACTGAAGTGGGGTGCCGGTGTCTTCTCTGCTGTTAAAGTCTAGGAGCCCTCTATCCTCCCACTCCTATTACTGGAGCCCTCCAAACCATTTCCAGTTTGGTGTTGCCCTATTGAAATAGATGTTTGCTCAAATAAACTTAAAAATTTTAACATGCCCTAGCTTATCTTTTACCATGGACACCTTCCATTAGTGTGGGACATTGGTTACGGTTGATGAACCAATATTACAATATTTTAAACCCAAATCCATAGTTTACACTAGGGCTCACTTTATGTTGTACACCCTATGTGTTATGACAAATACATAATGTCATGTATTGGCCATTACAGTATTACACAGAATAGTTTTCAAATCAGATCAGTCGCTCAGTCGTGTCCAACTCTTTGTGACCCCATGAATTGCAGCACACCAGGCCTCCCTGTCCATCACCAACTCCCAGAGTTCACTCAGACTCACGTCCACTGGGTCAGTGATGCCATCCAGCCATCTCATGCTCTGTCGTCCCCTTTTCCTCCTGCCCCCAATTCCTCCCAGCATCAGAGTCTTTTCCAATGAGTCAACTCTTCCCATGAGGTGGCCAAAGTACTGGAGTTTCAGTTTTAGCATCAGTCCTTCCAAAGAACACCCAGGGCTGATCTCCTTCAGAATGGACTGGTTGGATCTCCTTGCAGTCCAAGGGACTCTCAAGAGTCTTCTCCAACACCACACTTCAAAAGCATCAATTCTTCAGCGTTCAGCTTTCTTCACAGTCCGACTCTCACATCCATACATGACCACAGGAAAAACCATAGCCTTGACTAGACGAACCTTTGTTGGCAAAGTAACGTCTCTGCTTTTGAATATGCTATCTAGGTTGGTCATAACTTTCCTTCCAAGGAGTAAGCGTCTTTTAATTTCACGGCTGCAGTCACCATCTGTAGTGATTTTGGAGCCCAGAAAAATAAAGTCTGACACTGTTTCCACTGTTTCCCCATCTATTTGCCATGAAGTGGTGGGACCGGATGCCATGATCTTCGTTTTCTGAATGTTGAGCTTTAAGCCAACTTTTTCACTCTCCACTTTCACTTTCATCAAGAGGCATTTTAGTTCCTCTTCACTTTCTGCCATAAGGGTGGTGTCATCTGCATATCTGAGTTATTGATATTTCTCCCGGCAATCTTGATTCCAGCTTGTGTTTCTTCCAGTCCAGCGTTTCTCATGATGTACTCTGCATAGAAGTTAAATAAGCAGGGTGACAATATACAGCCTTGACGTACTCCTTTTCCTATTTGGAACCAGCCTGTTGTTCCATGTCCAGTTCTAACTGTTGCTTCCTGACCTGCATACAAATTTCTCAAGAGGCAGATTAGGTGGTCTGGTATTCCCATCTCTTGAAGAATTTTCCACAGTTTATTGTGATCCACACAGTCAAAGGCTTTGGCATAGTCAATAAAGCAGAAATAGATGCTTTTCTGGAACTCTCTTGCTTTTTCCATGATCCAGCCGATGTTGGCAATTTGATCTCTGGTTCCTCTGCCTTTTCTAAAACCAGCTTGAACATCAGGAAATTCACGGTTCACATATTGCTGAAGCCTGGCTTGGAGAATTTTGAGCATTACTTTACTAGCATGTAAGATGAGTGCAATTGTGGGGTAGTTTGAGCATTCTTTGGCGTTGCCTTTCTTTGGGATTGGAATGAAAACTGACCTTTTCCAGTCCTGTGGCCACTGCTGAGTTTTCCAAATTTGCTGGCATATTGAGTGCAGCACTTTCACAGCATCATCTTTCAGGATTTGGAATAGCTCAACTGGAATTCTATCACCTCCACTAGCTTTGTTCATAGTGATGTTTTCTAAGGCCCACTTGACTTCTCATTCCAGGATGTCTGGCTCTAGATCAGTGATCACACCATCATGATTATCTGGGTTGTGAAGATCTTTTTTGTACAGTTCTTCTCTGTATTCTTGCCACCTCTTCTTCATATCTTCTGCTTCTGTTAGGTCCATACCATTTCTGTCCTTTATCAAGCCCATCTTTGCATGAAATGTCCGCTTGGTATCTCTGATTTTCTTGAAGAGCTCTCTAGTCTTTCCCATTCTGTTGTTTTCCTCTATTTCTTTGCATTGATCACTGAAGAAGGCTTTCTTATCTCTTCTTGCTATTCTTTGGAACGCTGCATTCAGATGTTTATATCTTTCCTTTTCTCCTTTGGTTTTTGCTTCTCTTCTTTTCACAGCTATTTGTAAGGCCTCCCCAGACAGCCATCTTGCTTTTTTGCGTTTCTTTTCCATGGGGATGGTCTTGATGTTTTACTGCCCTAAAAATCCCCTGTGTTCCACCTATTCACCTCTCCTTTCTTGCCCCTGAACCCTGGCAAACATCGATCTTTTACCATCTTTTACCCTTTTGATTTGCTAGAAAATTCATTAAAAGTCTTGCCTAAAGACAAGAGTGTTTTTCAATAATGAAACTGATAGAGAGGTTACATGACTTGTTCAAAGTCACCAAACTAATAAGTACAGGTTTCTAACTCAGGTCTAGCTCCAAATCTCTGTTCTCTTCAGGGTGACCAAGTCTTTTTTTTAACTAGAAGGAGATATTTGAGCTTCTGAACTGTAGGAGAGGTTCAGAGTTCTTGGTAACTATTACCCCTATGGATAGTGTGTGCATGTAGTGGGATGGGGGTTAGGCAGAGAGATAGAAACCATCTGACCTGCAGAGGTCCCCAAGAATTCCTAACATGTGCTACAGTGGGAGCTGTAGCTGAATCTCCCCACGCCAACTGCTTCTGCACCTCAGTCAAGCCAGTTATTAATACGATTTACAAATGGGAACTTAGAAATGCTAATGGCCCTGATTGGGCTCACTAATTACTCCTTAATCAGCTGCTAATGAGTATTAGCTGCCAGCCCGGGGTGGCCGATAGGGCTTTTACGCCTCCAGCTGGCCAAAGTTAAAGGGAAGCTGGTTGTCAAAGTGTCACTGGCCTTGAAAATAGGAGAAAGCCATGGGTGGGTGAAAAGTGTCCTCTTTTCACCTTCTTCTCTGTCTTTTTGTCTGGATGTTTGGGCCCAGTCATGCAGGGATGGGAAGCAAAGGTTATTTGGAGGACGTGAGGAACCAGGAAGAGCAAGGAGTGAGCAGCTAGCAAGCAGAGGTCAGAAGACAGTCAACAACCAACTGTTGAATGTGGCCAACGTCAGGGATTGTGCTGAGTGCTTTCCTCCTGATGCTGTCAAGGTCATGGTTTCAGAGGGACAGAAAGGAAGTGAGGAAAAGTTGAATGTGTAGGAAAGTGAGGGGAACATGAAGGACAGAAGTCAAGAATCAGAGGTATCTGAAGGTTGGCGAGAAAAAAAACAAAGAGAAACTAACATTTACAGAACATGTTTTAAAAATACTTGTTAGTCATCTGAAATCGACCACTCTCTGTGGGAGATATTTTAACAATAACACCTGCCATGAATTGTGACATTCCCAGCATGTGCTGTTCCCCACAATGACTATCTTCAATAGAGATTTACTGTACCTATTCTACAGATGTAGAAATTAGGATTCACAGAGGTTAAGAGTCATACCTGTGCTCGCATTGCTATTATGTAGCTCTGTGGTATTTCTGATTGCAATTTTTAATAGCTTTACTGAGATAGTATTGTCATATATAAAGTATATATGTATTTAAGATGTACAACTTGGTATTTTGGTGTGTGTATATATTGTGGAATGATCACCACAAAACAGCTAACATATTTATTATTTCTACAAAGTTACCACTTGTGTGTAAGAAGATTTAAGATTTATTGATTTATCCTTTTAGCAATTTTAAGTACATACTGCAGTGTCAGATTTTATTTTCCTGGACTCCAAAATCAATGTGGATGTTGACTGCAGCCACAAAGTTAAAAGATGCTTGCTCCTTGGAAGAATAGCTATGACAAACCTAGACAGTGTATTAAAAAGCAGAGACATCACTTTGCCAACAAAGGTCTGTCTAGTCAAAGCTATGGTTTTTCCAGTAGTCATGTATGGATATGAGAGTCGGATCATAAAGAAAACTGAGTGCTGAAGAATTGATGTTTTTGAACTGTGGTGCTGGGGAAGACTCTTGAGTCCCTTGGACAGCAAGGAGATCAAACCAGTTAATCCTAAAGGAAATCAGTCCTAAATATTCATTGGAAGGACTGATGCTGAAGCTGAAGGGCCAATTCTTTGGCCACCTGATGCATTGAGCTGACTCATTGGAAAAGACTGATGCTGGGAAAGATTGAGGGCAAGAGGAGAAGGAGGTGACAGAGGATGAGATGGTTGGATGGCATCACTGACTCAATGGACATGAGTTTCAGCAAACTTGGGGAGATGGTGAAGGACAGGGGAGCCTGGCGTGCTGCAGTTCATGGGGTTGCAAAGAGTCGGACGTGACTTAACTGAAGAGCAACAACAGTGCTGATCACTGTCATCACCATGTGTGCATCAGATCTCTAGACTTATCTTAGCTAACTGAAACTTTGTACCCTTTACCAACATCATCGCATTTCCTCCTCCCCTAGCTCCTGGCAGCCACTGACCTACCCTTTGTTTCTGTGAGTGTGACTATTTTAGATTCTGTATATAAGATCATGTAGTGTTTCTCTTTCTGTATCTTGCTTATTTCACTTAGTATAATGCCCTTCAGCGCCAACCATTTTGTTGCACATGGCAAGATTCCCTTCTTTTTTGAAGGCTGAGTAATATTCCACTGTGTATATATATATACACACACACTTCATTTTCTTTATTTGTTCATCTATCAAAGGACATTTAATTTGTTTCCTTGTCTTGGCTGTTGTGAATAATGCAGATATCTCTTTGTGTTCCTACTTTTTATTTCTTTGGGTATATACCGAGAAGTGGGATTGCAGGTTCACATGGTAATTCTATTGTTATTTCTTTTTTGAGAAATCGCCATATGTTATCTATAATGGCTGCATCAATTACCATGCACACCCACTGGCACAAGGGTTCCCTTTTCTTCACATCTTTCCCAATGCTTATTATTTTTTGTCTGTTTTATATCAGCTGTTCTGGCAGATATGAGGTGATAGCCTATGGAGGTTTTAATGATAATTAGAAATATTGAGCATCTTTTCACATACCTGTGTCATTTGAGTTTCTTTTAAGAAGTGTATTTAGGCCCTTTGCCCATTTTTAAATCAGGCTATTTGTATGTTTGGCAAAGAGTTGTGGGAGTTCCTTATATATTTTGGATGTTAACCTTTATCGGATATGACTTGTACATATTTTGTCACATTCCATAGGTTGCCTTTTCATTCCATTGATTGTCTCTTTTGCTGTGCAGAGGCTTTTTAATTTGATATTCTCTATTTTTTGCTTTGTTGCCTTGTGCTTTCAGTGTCATATTTTTAAAAATTTTGCCAGTATCAATGTCAGTAAGATTTTTTCCCTTAATTTCTTCTAGGAGCTTTAAGGTTTTAAGTTCCATGTTTAAGAATTTAATCCATTTTAAGTAAATTTCTGTGTATGGTATGAAGCTGGGGCCAGTTTCTTTCTTTTGCATGTAGATATCTAGTTTTCTTACCACCGTTTGTTGAAGAATCTCTATCCTTTCTCCATTGCAGAAGATTAGTTGACTGTAAATTCATGACTTTATTTCTGGGTTCTCTATTCTGTTCCATTGGTCTCCATGTCTATTTTTCTTCCAGCACCATACTGTTATGATTGCTATAAATTTGTAATATAACTTGAAGTCATTAAGTATGATGCATCCAGCTTTGTTCCTCTTGCTCAAGGTTCCTTGTGTTGTGGGGGAGGCAGGTGCTGGTATGTAGAACTGTTAGGGTTTTGTATGTATGTATCATCATGTCATTTGCAAACTGAGAGAAGTATACTACTTCCCTTCTGATTGGTGCCTTTTATTTCTTTTTCTTGCCTGATTGACTTCCAGTACTCTGTTGAATAGCAATGGTGAGAGTAGGCATCTTTGCCTTGCTCTAGATTTCAGTTTTTCCCCACTGATTAGCACATCAGCTGTGAGTTTGTCATACATGACCTTCACTGTGTTTGGGTAAGAGGTTGGCATTATTAAAACTTAGAAATGCATGGGAGGGAGCCTATGGAGCTGAAACTTAGATTGTGAGAAGGGGTAATTCCTTATGATGGTGTTTCTGAGCTTGAAGGAGGGGTCCTATTGGCTGGGGACCCAGATCTCTGAGGAAGGGACTTGGGTTGCCTGGTATCACTGAGGAGGACAGTGAGGTTGCTTCTGTGAGTGTTGCTACAAAGTGGGTTCAACGGTTGCTCCTGACAGGAAGTCCTGCTGCCAGGGTAAAGAAGTGTTGCTCATAACACAGACAAGAGCCCCAGGGAGACAGGAAGGAAACAGGAAGGAGTCCCCTCTCACCCCTCCAGCTGTGCAGGCTCCCTCTTTTACCCCCTATTGGCAGAGTTTAATGGGTTACTAGCTAGCCTAGCCTAAAATGTGGTTTGCCAATGCTTAGCCCCAACACCTCTAAGTACACATTGTGGTGTAGTGAAAAATACCTGAAATTAAGCATCCAAAGACCTGGACTCTTGCAAAAACTATTTTCAATCCCGTGTCCCTCTAATCCACTCTTAACTGCCAGTGCCCTTGCAATGAGGGGAAGTCCTCTGGTTAAGTTATGGCCAATGGAATGTATGTGGAAGGGATGTGTGAAGTTTTCATTCACTTCATTTAAAGGAAGCTGCTTCCCGTCCTTTTCTTCTTTCCTACTTCCCACTTACTGGAACATGGCATGGCTGTGGTGAAAAACTACAACCATGGGATGATGGCAGCATTCTAGAGAGCTGATTGGGCACCAAGAAGAAAGAAAATGGAGTCCTTGAATGACCTTGAGGGGCAGAGGCGCTGTAGTTTACTGGCCTGCCTTTTATCTTGTTTAAGAGATTGTATTTGTCCTGGTGAAATGGCTGAAGCAATGTCCTAATTAGAAACCTCTAGTATTAAATGGCTTTGGAGTGGAGTTATTGGCAGGGCCTTCCCTGGTGGCTCAATGATAAACAATCTGCCTGCAATGCAGGAGACCTGGGTTCTATCCCTGGGTCAGGGAAGGACTGAATAAATAGAATTTAGATTAATCTTTTAGAAATGAGCCCAAAGTCCTGGGTAAGACAGAGACTTTCTATCTCTTCTTGGACCTTCTATGGAATGGAAACTTTGGTTCCAAAGCTGCTCCAGGGCAACTAAGACCAGGAAGAGCCAGGTTATGCCTGCTACAGTCCCCATCAACAGAATGAACCCCTGGTGCCCTGTCTCTTGATCCCCACAAAACAAGCAACCCAGGACAGAGTGCTCCACCAAGGATGCTACCAAACAACCAAGCATCCTCACAGCTAAGCTTACCCCTGAAGCAGCAGAGGCAGCAGAAGCTAGTCCTTACATGACTGCTTTCCAGAGTTCATGTTCGTGCACCTGATTGGCCAAACCTAAATCACGCCCAGAGCTCAGCTGCGAGGGAGTCTAGGACACATACCTTTTATCTTTCTAGCCCCGCATTATAGCCATGTATTCTAGAATGAGGATGAGACAGACTGTGAGTGCTAATCCACCCTATCTGGCAAAGTAGATTTACAATATCCTGAGAGTCACTCTGCATTCAGATGCTTATATCTTTCCTTTGCTCCTTTGCTTTTCACTTCTCTTCTTTTCACAGCTATTTGTAAGGCCTCCCCAGACAGCCATTTTGCTTTTTTGCAATTCTTTTCCATGGGGGATGGTCTTGATCCCTGTCTCCTGAACAATGTCATGAACCTCATTCCATAGTTCATCAGGCACTCTATCTATCAGATCTAGGCCCTTAAATCTATTTCTCACTTCCACTGTATAATCATAAGGGATTTGATTTAGGTCATACCTGAATGGTCTAGTGGTTTTCCCTACTTTCTTCAATTTAAGTCTGAATTTGGCAATAAGGAGTTCATGATCTGAGCCACAGTCAGCTCCTGGTCTTGTTTTTGTTGACTCTATAGAGCTTCTCCATCTTTGGCTGCAAAGAATATAATCAGTCTGATTTCGGTGTTGACCATCTGGTGATGTCCATGTGTAGACTCTTCTCTTGTGTTGTTGGAAGAGGGTGTTTGCTATGACCAGTGCATTTTCTTAGCAAAACTCTATTAGTCTTTGCCCTGCTTCATTCCGTATTCCAAGGCCAAATTTGCCTGTTACTCCAGGTGTTTCTTGACTTCCTACTTTTGCATTCCAATCCCCTATAATGAAAAGGACACCTTTTTTGGGTGTTAGTTCTAAAAGGTCTTGTAGGTCTTCATAGAACCGTTCAACTTCAGCTTGTTCAGCGTACTGGTTGGGGCATAGACTTGGATTATTGTGAAATTGAATGGTATGCCTTGGAAACGAACAGAGATCATTCTGTTGTTTTTGAGATTGCATCCAAGTACTGCATTTTGAACTCTTTTGTTGACCATGATGGCTACTCCCTTTCTTCTGAGGGATTCCTGCCCGCAGTAGTAGATATAATGGTCATCTGAGTTTAATTCACCCATTCCAGTCCATTTTAGTTCGCTGATTCCTAGAATGTCGACGTTCACTCTTGCCATCTCTTGTTTGACCACTTCCAATTTCGTGTCTGACTCTGTGTGACCCCATGGACTGCAGCCTACCAGGCTTCTCTATCCATGGGATTCTCCAGGCAAGAACACTGGAGTGGGTTGCCATTTCCTTCTCCAATGCATGAAAGTGGAAAGTGAAAGTGAAGTCACTCAGTCATGTCTGACTCTTAGCGACCCCATGGATTGCAGCCTACCAGGCTCCTCCATCCATGGGATTTTCCAAGCAACAGTACTGGAGTGGGGTGCCATTGCCTTCTCCCAATTTGCCTTGATTCATGCAGGTTCCTATGCAATATTGCTCTTTATAGCGTCAGACCTTGCTTCTATCACCAGTCACATCCACAACTGGGTATTGTTTTTGCTTTGGCTCCATCCCTTCATTCTTTCTGGAGTTATTTCTCCACTGATCTCCACTAGCATATTGGGTACCTACTGACCTGGGGAGTTCCTCTTTCAGTATCCTATCATTTTGCCTTTTCATACTGTTCATGGGGTTCTCAAGGCAAGAATACTGAAGTGGTTTGCCATTCCCTTCCAGTGGACCACATTCTGTCAGACCTCTCCACCATGACCCCCCCATCTTGGGTGTCCCCACGGGCATGGTTTAGTTTCATTGAGTTAGACAAGGCTGTGGTCCTAGTGTGATTAGATTGACTAGTTTTCTGTGAGTATGGTTTCAGTGTGTCTGCCCTCTGATGCCCTCTTGCAACACCTACCGTCTTACTTGGGAGCAAAGGAAAGATATAAGCATCTGAATGCAGAGTTCCAAAGAATAGCAAGAAGAGATAAGAAAGCCTTCCTCAGCAATCAATGCAAAGAAATAGAGGAAAACAACAGAATGGGAAAGACTAGAGATCTCTTCAAGAAAATTAGAGATACCATGGAAACATTTCATACAAAGATGGGCTCGATAAAGGACAGAAATGGTATGGACCTAACAGAAGCAGAAAATATGAAGAAGAGGTGGCAAGAATATAGAGAAGAACTGTACAAAAAAGATCTTCATGACCCAGATAATCACGATGGTGTGATCACTGACCTAGAGCCAGACATCCTAGAATGTGAAGTCAGGTGGGCCTTAGAAAGTATCACTACGAACAAAGCTAGTGGAGGTGATGGAATTCCAGTTGAGCTATTTCAAATCCTACAAGATAATGCTGTGAAAGTGCTGCACTCAATATGCCAGCAAATTTGGAAAACTCAGCAGTGGCCACAGGACTGGAAAAGGTCAGTTTTCATTCCAATCCCAAAGAAAGGCAACGCCAAAGAATGCTCAAACTACCACACAATTGCACTCATTTCACTTGCCAGTAAAGTAATGCTCAAAATTCTCCAAGCCAGGCTTCAGCAATACATGAACCATGAACTTCCAATTGTTCAAGCTGGTTTTAGAAAAGGCAGAGGAACCAGAGACCAAATTGCCAATATCGGCTGGATCATGGAAAAAGCAAGAGAGTTCCAGAAAAGCATCTATTTCTGCTTTATTGACTATGCCAAAGCCTTTGACTGTGTGGATCACAATAAACTGTGGAAAATTCTGAAAGAGATGGAAATACCAGACCACCTGATCTGCCTCCTGAGAAATCTGTATTCAGGTCAGGAAGCAACAGTTAGAACTGGACATGGAACAACAGGCTGGTTCCAAATAGGAAAAGGAGTACGTCAAGGCTGTATATTGTCACCCTGCTTATTTAACTTCTATGCAGAGTACATCATGAGAAACGCTGGGCTGGAAGAAACACAAGCTGGAATCAAGATTGCCAGGAGAAATATCAATAACCTCAGATGTGCAGATGACACCACCCTTATGGCAGAAAGTGAAGAGGAACTCAAAAGCCTCTTGATGAAAGTGAAAGAGGAGGGTGAAAAAGTTAGCTTAAAGCTCAACATGCAGAAAACGAAGATCATGGCATCCGGTCCCAACACTTCATGGGAAATAGATGGGGAAACAGTGTCAGACTTTATTTTTCTGGGCTCCAAAATCACTACAGATGGTGACTGCAGCCATGAAATTAAAAGACGCTTACTCCTTGGAAGGAAAGTTATGACCAACCTAGATAGCATATTCAAAAGCAGAGACATTACTTTGCCAACAAAGGTCCGTCTAGTCAAGGCTATGGTTTTTCCTGTGGTCATGTATGGATGTGAGAGTTGGACTGTAAAGAAGGCTGAGTGCCGAAGAATTGATGTTTTTGAACTGTGGTATTTGAGAAGACTCTTGAGAGTCCCTTGGACTACAAGTAGATTCAACCAGTCCATTCTAAAGGAGATCAGCCCTGGGATTTCTTTGGAAGGAATGACGTTAAAGCTGAAACTCCAGTACTTTGGCCACCTCATGCAAAGAGTTGACTCATTGGAAAAGACTCTGATGCTGGGAGGGATTGGGGGCAGGAGGAGAAGGGGACAACAGAGGATGAGATGGCTGGATGGCATCGCTGACTCGATGGACGTGAGTCTGAGTGAACTCTGGGAGTTGGTGATGGACAGGGAGGCCTGATGTGCTGCAATTCATGGGGTCGCAAAGAGTCAGGCACGACTGAGAGACTGAACTGAATTGATCTGAGAGTCACTCAACAGATATTCTCTTCTGAGCATTCATTATATGCTGTGGTCATAGCTGAATATGATACAGCCCTTAACCTCAAAGAATTTTTTTCCTGTACAATTTATAGCAGTGTGCAAAGCTCTATGAGGAAAGCCTGGAGTCCTGAGGGAAGGAAGAACAGGGCTGTTAACCAGGTCTTACATGTAAAGGAAAGACGAAGGGACACTGCTCAGGGAGGGCTTAAGCAGATGATGCTGGAGCCTCATCCTGAAGGAAACGTCACAGCTTTCTGACTGAGAATTTAGACTCTGGGATGAGACCGTATTGAATCCCACTTGACCATTCACTAACTGAAACCCTGAGTAAGTTCCCCTGCAGGCCTAAATATAAGGCTTCCCTGGTAGCTCAGCAGGAAAGAATCTGCCTGCCAATTCAGATTTGGGATCAATCCCTGGGTTAGGAAGATCCCTTGGAGAAGGAAATGGCAACCTATTCCAGTATTCTTCCCTGGGAAATCCCATGGACAGAGGAGCCTGGTGGGCTGTTGTCCTTGGGGGTCACAAAGAGTTGAACGTGACTTAGCAACTAAACAACAAAAACAACTTGTTCCTTCACCCTATCCTACCCCCCAAAAATGATCTCACAAAAGGGAAAGTCTTAGTCTTTGGGTTTCTATAACAAAAATTCCAAGCTTGTAAACAATAGAAATATAATCCCACTGTCCTGGATGCTGGAAGTCTGAGATTAGAGTACAAGTGTGGTCACAAGAGGGCCCTCTTCCAGGTGGCAAACTTCTCTTTGTATCTTCATGTGGTATAAGGGGCTAGTGAGCTTAGTGGGGTCTCTTTTCCAAGAGCACTAATCCCATTCATAAGGGGTCCATCCTCATGACCTAAGCCCCCACCCCCAAAAAGCCAATTTCCTAATACCATCCCATTGGAATTAGAATTTCAACAAATCAATTTGGGGTGGGGGGATACATGCAGACCATAGCAGGGAATGACTTTATATTCAACCCCTTGTAGAAGTTAGTGCTTTATTTTGAAAATGATATATTAACTTGCAATAATATTACCTGATATGATATATGATACCTTTGAAAAAAGAAAGCACTCACCCACAGTCACACAAATAGAGATGGCTGGAGGCAGAATTGACCCTTTCTCTATAACTCACCTCTTAGCTAGTAACCATACCATTCTTTCCTACTGGCTTCTCCCTCCACTGGAGCCCATTTCTGAACAGTGTTTCTGGCATATGGGACTTTGCTTTTCCTGTGTAGTTTTGGCTCAGCCTGTACCTTCAGCCTCCCAAGGTCTCAGGCAAGGACTCCTTGCCTCCAGACATGTGGCCCTGGGGAGGCCCTCTTGTGATCTGGCTTTTCTGCTGGTTGGAGCCGGACTCAGACTTTTCCTGAGTCAGATATACCCGAGTCTGAGGATGACCTCACATTTGTAGGAGCGGCCAACACTGTAGACCCAGCCTTTCTTCCTTTAGTCATGCCAACAGCCTGGGATGATTTACTCTGGGTAAGTGTGTACAGGAAGCTAAACTCAAATTGGGAACAGCTTAGTTGGTTAGTATCCATAGAAACACTGAATACTCAATCGGAGGTGATTCCCTTCTATGTAACACAGCAGCCAACGCTTGACTCATTCAAGCGTTGACCTGTGCAAATGAGAACCAATAACTAAGGGATTCCTGGACATTTCCCCTGCCCCTGAGTTTCCAGAGATGCCCTGACATCACTGGCCCTGCCAGTTTTCCTACCTTTGTTGTTGTTGTTTAGTTGTTAAGTCATGTCTGACTCTTTGGAAACCCATGGACTGTAGCCCACAAGGCTTCTCTGTCCATGGGATTCTCCAGGCAAGAATACTGGAGTGGGTTGCTGTGCCCTTCTCCAGGGGATCTTCTGGAGTTAGGGACTGAACCCATGTCTCCTGTGTCTCCTGCATTGGCAGGAGGATTCTTTACCACTGAGCCACCTGGGAGGCCCTTTCCTACCCTTACTTGTCCCTGAATCCACTTGGGCCTTCTCTCAAACACTATTAGAATATGATTTGGGGTTCCATCCAGGGATGGTAGACCCAACTTCTAGATTGCAGTGCTTTATCTTACCCACAAGTATTGTGTTGTATTAAGAGACCTGATATTCACTTTCTCTGTTGCCCTGAGACCTAGAATGCCTTCACTTATAAAATATACAAAAATAAGTTGAGGTTCTAGGAAGACCACATGCTGGAGAGGCAGCCTAAAGGCATGAAAAGAGCCCTGGTCTGGGAGTCTAAAGATAGGAACTGAAGCCCTAGTTCTGGTGCTGAGGAGCTGTGTGAACTTAAATAGTTTCTGCTATCCTTCCTGCTGCTTCAGCAGTTGAAATCCTGAAAGTTGGCTACACTAGATCAGATGTTAATGTGCATAAGAATCACCTCAGAATCTGTTAAAGTGCAGAATTTGATTCAGCAGGCCCGGGGTTAGTCTGAGACTCTGCATTTCTCAAAAGTTTTAGTGAAGCTGATGGACTAGGGAATATAGTTGAAGTGAGAATCAATTTCAGAAGTTCCCTCCTATGTTCTACAAACATCATAGTCTTTTGAGTGACAATAATTATGGTTCTGAGGATTTTAGGTATATCCTTACACACACCATTTGTTAAATTACATATGTAATACAGACGGTTAAAAATTCAAACAATACAGAAATATAAAAATATAGGGTGTGGAAGTGCCCTGGTAATTGACCCCCAAAAGAGAACCATTGGTAATGATGTAAAGTATTTAAGAATCTGACCACCTGCCAAAAGTCATGCTCAGCTGTGATCATGATCATGATCATGAACAGAAGTCTTTTTGGGAAAGGATCTGGTTTTTTCTTCAGCCAAGTCATTGCAGCCACTCAGTGTGATAGGTGGCGAGGTAATGCGTTTGGGCTGATTATGTGGAGGAGAGGGTTTCTGGGTGTTGTCTTCTCAGGTGGGGATCTAGAGTTCATGGTGACATCAGCAAGGGATCTTCACAGAGATAAGGGAGGGAGAATGAAAACACAGAGAACTAGAAATTTGGTCACCTGGGGCTTTCCAAATAGGGGCTTTCTCCTTAATTTCTCTGTGAGGGCATCGCTCAGTTATTGGGAGGAAAGTTGGCATATATTTTCCCTGAAAAATGCCCTGTGACATCAAAGAGTGGTCTCATGGAACCCAAAGAAGAGAAGAGTTTTCTTCAGTAGTAGATATAGGACCAATTTGTCCTGGCTGTCTGGAGCAGAATCCTCTTAGTCCAGAGGCATCCACGAGAGGGGAAGGTTTTTAACTTCTGCCTCTGCAAGCATGCAGATGAGACAGACAGAGGCAAATTCTGGCTTTGCTGCTGGTTTAAGTGCAACTCCTGAGACACAGGTTACCCAGTTACCCTCAGGATTGCATTCAAAGTATTCAAGATGGCTGGGTGCTTCTCTTCTTCTCCAATCCCTTCCTTTCTGCCTGTTTTTCCTCTCATGAGGGAGTCTTGATGCAATTACAAAAGCAGTTTCCTTTAATTATCCCAGCTCTTTATAGCCTCTGGACTTCTCTAGGTTGTGCCCTCTTACTGGAACACACTGCTGGCTGTATCATCCCCTCCCACAACCCTCACTAACTTCCCTTCCCTCCTTTCCCTTCCCCTGATGAACTAGGATGGCTCTTCTTTCTGCTGGCATCTTATACCACTTCTAGAATAACACTTCCTACACACTATAATTTTTTGTCTCCCATGGTAGACTGAAAATCCTTGAGGACAGATACACTATTCTAGTTAAGGTTTTTTCTCCTATAGCATCAAATATTTGTTAAATGAATGGATGAAATTTAACTTTACTCAGTTCAATTCAGTTCAGTCGCTCAGTCCTGTCCAACTCTTTGCTACCCCATGAATCACAGCACACCAGGCCTCCCTGTCCATCACCAAATCCCAGAGTCTACCCAAACTCATGTCCATTGAGTGATGCCATCTAACCATCTCGTCCTCTGTTGTCCCCTTCTCCTCCTGCCCTCAATCTTTCCCAGCATCGGGGTTTTTTCCAATGAGTCAGCTCTTCGCATCAGGTGGCCAAAGTATTGGAGTTTCAGCTTCAACATCAGTCCTTCCATTGAACACCCAGGACTGATCTCCTTTAGGATGGACTGGTTGGATCTCCTTGAAGTCCAAGGGACTCTCAAGAGTCTTCTCCAACACCACAGTTCAAGAGCATCAGTTCTTCAATGCTCAGCCTTCTTTATAGTCCAACTCTCACATCCATACTGGAAAAACCATAGCCTTGACTAGATGGACCTTTGTTGGCAAAATAATGTCTCTGCTTTTGAATATGCTGTCTAGGTTGGTCATAACTTTCCTTTCAAGGAGCAAGCATCTTTTAATTTCATGGCTGCAATCACCATCTGCAGTGATTTTGGAGCCCCCCAAAATAAAGTCAGCCACTATTTCCCCATATATTTGCCATGAAGTGGTGGGACAGGATGCCATGATCTTCGTTTTCTGAATGTTGAGCTTTAAGCCAACTTTTTCACTCTCCACTTTCATTTTCATCAAGACGCTCTTTAGTTCTTCTTCGCTTTCTGGCATAAGGGTGGTGTCATCTGCATATCCAAGATGATTGATATTTCTCCTGGCAATCTTGATTCCAGCTTGTGCTTCCTCTAGCCCAGCATTTCTCATGATGTACTCTGCATATAAGTTAAATAAGCAGGGTGACAATATACAGCCTTGACGTAGTCTTTTTCCTATTTGGAACCAATCTGTTGTTCCATGTCCAATTCTAACTTGCTTCCTGACCTGCATACAGGTTTCTCAAGAGGGATAATTAAAATGACAATTACTAATACACTTACCTGAATTAATTTTTGGTTGAGGATTTTCTAATAAAGATATGGTCACTAATGCATTTGCTTTGTGGCCAAATTTTTAGAAGACAGTATGGTGTAGTGTAAGAGACTGGACAAGAGATAAAAGGAACCCAAGTCTATCTTTTATATGTTGTATATCTTTAGGTTGGTGCTTGGCTTTTCTGGGAACCATTATCTTCCACAGAGAAAGTGTGATTCCTATCATTTTCAAAAGATTAAATGAGATACTGCTGCTGCTGCTGCTGCTAAGTCACTTCAGTCGTGTCCAACTCTGTGCGACCCCATAGACGGCAGCCCACCAGGCTCCCCTGTCCCTGGGATTCTCCAGGCAAGAACACTGGAGTGGGTTGCCATTTCTTTCTCCAATGCAGGAAAGTAAAAAGTGAAAGTGAAGTCACTCTGTCGTGCCCAACTCTTAGCGACCCCATGGACTGCAGCCTACCAGGCTCCTCCGTCCATGGGATTTTCCAGGCAAGAGTACTGGAGTGGGGTGCCATTGCCTTCTCCAAATGAGATACTAGGCTCAATTAAATGAAAACCTACAGTGAGATACACAAATATCAGCTATTATAATGGAACATTTAAGAAAATTAAAAATTTATTCTTTATGATTGGCTTCACAGGTGGCACTAGTAGTAAAGAATCCACTTGCCAATGCAGGACACACAAGAGATGTAGGTTCGATCCCTGGGTGGGGAAGATCCCCTGGAGTAGGAAATGGCAACCTACTCTAGTATCCTTGCCTGGAAAATTCCATGGATAGGCTGCAGGCCATGGTGTCGCAAAGAGCTGGACATGACTGAGCATGCACACACACACACACACACACACACACACCCTTTATGATACCAAATGATTGTCACCAGTGTCAGGGATGGCTCTGTGTATAAGTCATGAAGGTATTGTCTCTGGTTTACAACCCCTCATCCCCCTCCCCGCAATTCAGTTCTCTGTTTTGAAACTCTGGATTGGCACTCTCCAAACCAAATGCCTCCTTTGCCAACAGCTCACTTTTTAGGCTCCGCTGACACGGAATTCTAGTAATTGTTGTTCAATCACTCAGTCATGTCTGACTCTTTGCAACCCTGCAGACTGCAGCGCTCTAGGCTTTCCTGTCCTTCACCATCTTCCAGAGTTTGCTCAAACTCATGTCCAGTGAATCGGTGATGCTATCCAATCATCTCATCCTCTGTTGACCCCATTCTCCCCCTGCTTTCAATCTTCCCCAGCATCAGGGTTTTTTCCAATGAGTCAGGTCTTTTCCAGTGACTCAGCTCTTCGTACCAGGTGGCCAAAGCATTGGAGTTTCAGCTTCAGCATCAGTCCTTCCAATGAACATCCAGGATTGATTTCCTTTAGGATGGACTAGTTTGATCTCCTTGTTGTCCAAGGGACTCTGAAGAGTCTTCTCCAGCACCACAGTTTGAGAGTGTCAATTCTTCAGTGCTCAGCCTTCCTTATGGTTCAGCTCTCACATCCATATATGACTACTGAGAAAACCATAGTTTTGACTATACCGACCTTTATCAGCAAAGTATTGTATAGGGGATCCTAGAGAGAATCCTAACCCTAACCCCAAACTAACTCCAACTGTAAGCCTGGCAGAGGAAGGAGAGACTTACTCCTTCCTGTTTTCTTCCTGTTCCTGCCAGTGTTAACACTTACCTTTCCTCTTCTCCTCCCCCTCTCTGGGCAGGGCAGCAGCAATTCCTTCCAGCTGAAGCCAGGTAGGAATTTTCCAATTCTTGAAGAATTAGCCTCACTGCATCTGCCCAGGATCATCAGCACTAGCTGCTGGCACCCACAGGTCTGGGTTGCAGCCACACAGAGCTCTTCCTCCAAGTTCGAGACCTCAGTCCCAGACGAGCAACACCCCCATTGTGTTTCAGTCCTCATTCAGCCCCACATTCAAGTTCCTACATTTTGATATTTCCAACTTCTTTCTTCATTTCCCCAGTGCTGGAGGTAGTAGTTGCTTTCTGCCATCTTTGCCTCCTGTTACTCTTTTCTTTCTTAGTTTTTTTTAACACCTAGTTAACAATTCTTTATATGAAGTTCTCTCTGTTAACATAGCTGGTGTGCTTCTGTCTCCCAACTGTATCCTAAGAAGCTCTCAGGAGATCTGAGCTGTGGTACAATCACCTTGGCCCATATGTTCTGTCAGATGATATAATGTTGGAGATAACTGGCTAGGAACATCTTCATTGTGAATCTTGCAGCATTTTCCAGGGAGAGGCACCACGCAGGTTCCGGGATTCTGCAAAAAGACCATGTCTCTGCACAGGGAATTATACAGATAAGCCATCAGTCTAAATTTGGTTGAAAAAAATGAGAGCTGCAAAGTGAAAATGACCAGAAATGACACAAACAAGAAACATCATGGCCATGATAGTACAAATTATTCAGGAGATGGTTTAACCATCCCCAGTATGTATTAATCAGAGGAACCTGGCTTACTTAGACCAAACAGTGAGCACATAGTAGTGTTTAAAAAAATAAAAGTAGATGGTAAAGAATCGACTTGCAATACAGGAGACCCAGGTTCAATCCCTGGATCAGGAAGATCCCCTGGAGAAGGGCATGGCAACCCACTCAAGTATTCTCACCTGAAGAATCCCATGGACAGAGGAGCCTGGTGGGCTCCAAGTCCATAGGGTCACAAAGAGTCGGACATGACTGAGCAACTAACACTTTCACTTTAGTAAAAGAGTGGGCATTTTTTTAGCTAATGTCAGAGAGTTCTTTTCATATTGGAATAGGAGCATGGCTTTGTCTCCAAAAAGAAAGATTTTTCCTTTTTCCTCAGCAGACGACTAGAACAGTGTTTCCCAGCATCTCTCCCACACTGTGGTATATGCAGGTCAGCATACTGGGTAAAATAAGATGAGGGTCAGAACCTATATGCTGCCGCTTATGAATGAAAACCCCAGGTCCAGCTACACCGAAATACTGACCAAAAACTTTCTTTCATTTCAAGTTTTTTTCATTTCATTTCATACTTTTCATTTTCATGAAGAACTTTATGGAAGAACATATTTAACTAGCTGAACAAACTTTTTGCCCAACCCAGTAGATATCTTATTGATAGGGAAGTTTTGTCCGAGACCATGAGCAACTCATCAGCATCAGATGCTTCAGCCCTTGACCTCAGGTCTTGAGGGAAGGATGCCCACATGCAGGGTCAATTAGACATCACCACCAATCCTGAGCAGTTGTAGTATTAGATACAAAATGCAACACTTTGTCTTTCACTTTGGAGGGGCTATCCCAAGCATGGCCCGGACCACTAGATGTCTATCAACTTCACTGAAGTGACAGATCCCTGAATCTTTGTAAGGTTGAGTTGCTCCCCTTTGATGCACATGTGTCTTACCAAGGTCTCTAGCCTACTGGCCACTGCTTGTCTATCATTTCCAATCAACTTGATAGGATTGCTGTAATGGATCAGTGTCCCGTCTCTCAGGTTACATTACGATGGTGGCCAGGAGAATTCCCAGGTGGTGGGTGCTAGTGGTGAAGAATCTGCCTGCCAATGCAGGAGATGCCAGAGATGCAGGTTCGATCCCTGGGTCAGGAAGATCCCCTGGAGAAAGAAATGGCAACCTACTCCAGTATTCTTGCCTGGAAAATTCCACGGACAGAGGAGCCTAGTGGGCTATAGTCCATGGGGTTGGACTGTAGAGTTGGACACAACTAACTGACTAAGCACAGGAGAAATTCACATAGTCCTGAGAAAAATTAATACTATTATCTGTCCCATGAGAATACAGATTGTTTCTGATTCTCTTTTTAAGTTGAAAGGAAAAAATGCATTCACCAAATCGATAGTGGTATACCGTATCCCTGAGGTCTTGTCAGTCAGTTCTGGCCCAAAGGCCACGTCTGGCATAGTTGCTGCACTCAGGGCTGCTACTTATGGAGTCTGCAGCACTCTTCAGAATCGGTCAGCTTTCTGCGATGTCTGTGCTGCAGGGTCTAGACTGGTGAATTACACGGGACCACCACTTCTGCAATTTTTAAATGTTTAATGGCGAGACTAATTCTCCACTCCCCCAGGATGTGATTGCTTTTGGTTTACTATCTTGGCTGAGGTGCAGAGCAGTTTCAGAGTAATTCCTTTTGCTTTCCTGCCATGCTAGCCCTTGATCATAATCCAGGGATCTGATGTGGGATTATTCCAATTGCTGAATATATAAATTCCAATTATATACTCAGGCTTCCCAGGCAGTGCAGTGGTAAAGAATCTGCCTGCCATTGCAGGAGTCACAAGAGACTCAGGTTCAATCCCTAGGTTTCGAAGATCCCCTGGGGGTGGAAATGACAACCTGCTCCAGTATTCCTGCCTGGAAAATTCCACAGAGCCTGGTGGGCTACTGTCCAAGGAGTCACAAAGAGTTGGACACAACTGAGCAACTGAGCACACACAATTATATACTCATGAACTGAGAAAATGACCACTGGGTCAGTCCAGGGGCCTGCTGGGCTTACTATGAGTCAGATATTAGACAGAATTTCATTTATTACCTGTCTCCTATAGACATGGCTGGCTACATAATATGCAGAGCCCAGTAAAAATAAAAATGCAGGGCTCCTTGTTCAAAAAGCAAAAAAAAAAAAGTGTCACTCATGATACACATAAAGATTTTCCTTTCTTCTGTGTGTTGTCTCAATTTGTTATGGTGTTTTTATTTGCTATTTAAGGTATAAATAAAAATTTGAAATGATTAGCATTAATTTTATCATCCATCGTGCCAGTTTTCAATGTAAATATCAGAGTGAACTTGTAGACAGAATCACCCAAACTACTTATTTGTATTTCATAGCTTGTCCCTAAGGGTGCCTCAAGATGGCTACAAGAGACAAATATAAGCCAGACTCATGAAGGTTAGAATGAGAAAAAAGGATCCCTGCAGACACAGAACCAGACAATACAAGCTTTGTGGGTATGGAGATACTTGCAGTGTGAGTACAAGCCAGCCTTCAAAGTAGGGCACACTGGCCTGATGTCTCCAAGGGCTCCTCTCACCAGCTACTGGACTGATGCACCATGTCTGATAAGGAATCGAGTATGAGAAGGTTGGGGCTTCCCTGGTAGCTCAGCTGGTAAAGAATCCACCTGCAATGCAGGAGACCTGGGTTCGAGAGTTGGGAAGATCCCTTGGAGGAGGGCATGGCAACCCATTCCAGTATTCTTGCCTGGAGAATCCCATGAACAGAGGAGCCTGGGGGGATATAGTCCATGGGGTCGCAAAGAGTCAGACATGACTAAGCGACTAAGCCCAGCACAGTGCATGGGGAAGTTGAGCTGAGTGTCTTCACATCCCAAGACCCACCATCCCAGCTCACGGCACATAGGCCACCCCCAAGGATCTTTAAACCTCTGCCCCAGGACATGCAATATGCTTGGTACCAAGATCAGGGGTGAGCAAGACACACCTTTGGCCTGTCACCCACCAGGTATACTGTGGTATTGTCAGCCCAAGGCAGTGACGGCTGCTTCCACGCCCTTCTCTGAGATGCTCTGTGATGCTGTGAGCTGACCCTTTCTTTGCCCGTGTCCAGGTCTCTCCCAGGTTGGAGGACAGTGGTGATTGCAGGACATGGAGAAGGAGTCTGGGTGGGCCCTGGAGGACAAGCAGCAGGTGACAGAGAACTTGTCCTTGGAAGGCAGTGGTGGGTGAGGGTCATGCTGGTTTCCCCCGTGTCATTAGACATTGCTTACGAAAAATCAAAGATAAAATTAAGAGTGTCAAAGCAGCAGTCCCAGAGCGTGCAGGCCCTTTTGAGTATGGCTACGCTGGTCACACGGCCAGTACAAGAGGCCCCACCTATGGGTGGGACCATATAGCCCCCACTATAACAGGGGGCTGTGATGGTGCTTTGGACCTCTGGATATTGATGTTACTCAGACCCTGTAATTAGTAATCCTACAAATCCTGATATTCCAATTTTCCCCAGAATAGTTACCCATATGCATGGGCACAGGTCCATTTAAAAAGGGACTGAGGAGAGCATCACAGTATGTGTTTGTCATGGTCCTCAGAGTTTTCCTTCCAAGGTTACAGCCATCTCTGCACCAGTGAGCTCTGGATCTGATAAAGGGCTCAGGTATGAAACTGAACAAAGATCATGGCTTTTTATTAGGAGGATTGCCCTCAACCTCCTAGCCCTCCATGTTTGTTTTTCTTTGTAATAGATGTTAAGCATCATCCTTGTTAAATGTCCATTAATTTTGCCCCTGTGGACATCATGTGCTATTAACTATCTCCTCAGCTTCCCCTGGGTCATTCTCTCCTGATTGCCCCTCTGACCTTGCTGGTCATTACAGCAATTGTGGTCTCCTGGTTTCTGGTGGTTAAGCACCACCACCTGGCCTCCTTTATTTGGGTGGGTGGGTGGGTGAGGTGCCATCCCCCAGGGTGATTTAAGGAGCCCATCTCTGTGATAATTTCTCTGGCCATCATCCACGGCCTGCAGAGGAGGTCACCTCTGAACTTAGCAATCCTGTGCTCCTCTCACCAGTGTGTTCCTGGTGGCCTTGGGGAACAGCATGTCTTCAGGTGGACATTATGGCCTTATATATTACATTAATTACAGTGTGTTTCCTCTCTCTGCCTCTCTACTTCCTCTTCCATCTTCTGGGACACTTCAGGCAGTTTCATTTCCCTGACAGCGGCCCATCTGTTTTTCCAGGCTTCTAACAGCCATCCCTATGGTAAGTTTGCCCCATCCTGGGGTCCTTCCTGGAATGTTAAGTCCCATGTCCCCTAAACATTCCCCTGAGTCAATGAATCCTTGGTTTTTTACTTTCTTCATCAAGCATCCTCAAAATCCAACCCCAGCAGTAGTCCCTTGGCTCCTATTGGTGTTTAACAGCTCATTCCTGCAACTCTTTAAGTATGGGGTCTCCTTTCTCTCTTACTAAAGCCAACACACCTCCAGCTGGGTTATGTGGAGATTTAACCATAGGTACTGCCTTAGAAGTGAGCAGAGTCAACACATTCAGGGGGACCCATCCAGATGTCCCTGTTCCATACTTCAGGGTCCCAGGTTTTCACACCAGAACACTGTCCCTCACATCACAGCCCTTCCTTGACTAGGCATTCAACATCTCTGGAGCCCTGCAGGTCTCACAGGTAGGGCTTCAGCATGTCCTTCAGCTGGGGTTGCCCTTCGGTCACAGGTGATATAGGCCTGTCTACAAGCTGATGACCCTGCTACTTGGACACTAGCTGCTTATTAAATGCCATCTCTCAGTATCTTTCTTTGGGGTGTTAATACAACTTAGGAGTAACCAAACAACTTCCTGGTCTTTTAGGCATTATACCCCCACCCCCATTTTTCATATGTTTACATCATTAAACGTGCCACAGCATTTCCCATCACCAGGACATTTTCCCAGGTCACCACTGGTGAAACCCTCTCCGTGAGGCCACCACCTGAGTGCAGGGACCACCTGTGCCTCACCTGTCAGCCACGACTGTGTCCCCCTCCTCGGCCGTGTGGGAGACGAGCTCATTTCAACTCCCCATTTTACTGTCTGTTTTTTTGGACCACTCTCAGTGCCACGCACGCTGTTCTGGGTCCTCTGAGAAGCCGACACAAGTCTATATGTGTGAGAAATTTATTAGGGAAATTTAAACACGTAAGAGAAAAGAAGGAGCTGGGGGATCCCAGGAAGGCTGGTATGACTCTGAATGAAGAAGAGAGAGAGGAAGGAAGGAAAGTTGGGTGGAAGTGTCTTAGACTTCAGAGCAGTCCCAAGGGCAGTCTGGCAGAGCTGTTGGGAGTCCTGAGCCAGTGCCGCTCATCAGGGGAGTCCTCTGTCTTCTGCTCACAGCCAGCCTATCCTACTGTGTATCTCAGTACCCTGGTGCAGGTGGCCCCGGGCTGGGGGCAGCCGGTGGGAACATGGCTCTGGTGCTAATATAAGTAATGGATCTGAGAGCCCAGGGCTGAGGGCTTTGGGGCTCATGCAGTCAGTGACCTGAGAAGCCCATTTTCATGCTCATGCTCAGCCGCTCAGTTGTGTCTGACTCGTTGCAACCTCATGGACTGTAGCCTGCCAGGTTCCTCTGTCCTTCGAATTTTCCAGGCAGAAATACTGGAGTGGGTTGCCATTTCCTACTCCAGGGGATCTTCCCAACCCAGGGATAGTACCCACATCTCTTGTGCGGATTCTTTACCCCATTCACCACCCGGGAAGCCCCTCTACATCAGTAGCTGAACTCAGAGTATTGTAGAATGAAGCCTCATCCATATTTCCAAAGAGTGGAGAGTAAGAACCCGCTAGGTTCTTGTGTCCTATTCATACAGAAGTGACTATGGTCTCCATAATATTTTAGCCAACCCACATATCTTTAAAATAATTCATTGAAACCTACTTCTAATATCTATTGTGCTAATTAACAAAACGTTTGACATTAAATGAAGTGAAATATAACTGAAATGCTGTCTCTGAAGTGTGATCCCTTGATTAAGTAGCTGCCTGGAATATGTTATCCTGCTTACGGCAGCAGGACATCCCAGGGTATAGAATAAAATAAACTAACACAGACTTACAGAGCTCACTGAATCTACAGTGAATTTATATTAAAGCAGATTGGAGATAATACTTATATCTGGAAGAAAATAGGAGAACAGCGGAAAATGGTGAAAATCTTAGGAATATTGAACTAATTCACGTACAACCCTGAGAACCCCACAATGAATGGCTGACATTATTATTATCATCTAACTATATTGCAACTTTATAGAGTTTTATAGTATTAAGGAAAAGAAGCCTTAGATGCTGTGGAACAATTAGGATTTCTTCATTTCTCTTTGCCAGCACATGAACAGAAGCAAGCAGAGAATAAAGATGGAACTTGCCATATTAGGAAAAGAGGGCTGAACTTTTTCATGTGCTTAACTTATCCAGGGTGTGTATGGACAAGTGGCTGAATTAGGGGAGCGCTGGAAGGGAAGGCTGCACCCCTGACTCTGTGCATAGGTGGTGTGTCAGAGGTGGAGAGCTGGGGAAACACCGATCCTTTCACGTGGAACTTCTGATTGATCAGCATCTGTGTGTCAACATAATGATGAATATTTACATAGGGCTTTGCATTTTATAAAGCTCTTCCCCACAATACATTGTCTCATTTAATCCTCATAATCCTGTAAGGCAAACAGTATTTTTGTCCCCATTTCCTAGATGGAGAATATGACTCAGAGATGAAGTGAACTTCCTAAGGTATACATGGTCAATCCCTGCAAAGCCTGAATTGCCCACCTGCCCCACCATTCTCCAGGCTCCCAGAGCCACATTCATCTCTCATGTGCCACCACTAGTTAACATTGAGGATACACAGGGGGTAGGTCAGATGGTAAATAATCTGCCTGCAATGTAGGAGACTTGGGTTCAATCCCTAGGTCAAGAAGATCCCCTGGAGAAGGAAATAGCAACTCACTCCAGTATTCTGGCCTGGAGAATCCCATGGACAGAGGAGTCTGGTGGGCTACAGGCTATGGGTTCACAAAGAGTTGGACACGACTGAGTGACTAACACCCACACACCGTGCTCCCAAAGAGCTTTTCTCCATAAGAATTCCTTGAGAATATTTCACACTGCCAGAAACTCTGAGAAGATAGACGGAAAGCATACATTATGACCTTTTCCCTGGAAGACTTTACACTCTAAAGGGTTTTTTGTTGGGGGGTGGGTATCTTTGTTTTTGTTTTTGCTATTTGTTATAGATCAATTTCAGGTTTATAGAAGGCCTGCAAACATGATACAGATTCCCACATAACCTTCACCTAGCTTCCCCTGATGTTACATAACCAAAATGCGTCTGTCAATCCTAAGAAATTAACACTGGTTCATTACTATTAACTGGACCATAGATGTGACTCGGATTTCTACAGTTTTCCAGCCTAGGTCCTTCTTCCTGCTTCAGGACTCAATCTATGATGCAGACTCCTTAGTCTCCTCCAATCTGTGATGGTTCCTCTTTATTTCGCCTTTCTTAACTTTGATCTTGATACTGATCGAGTATTTTGCAGAATGGTTTTCAATTTGTGTTTGTCTGATGTTTCTCTCAAGATTAGACTGAGGTTATGGATTTGAGAAAAGGATACACATAAATGATGTGCCAGCCATCTCATCACATCCTATCAGTGGGTACCTTGTGTCAACATGACTTATCCCCGGTAATGCTAACCTGGAACACTTAGATAAGGTGGTATCTGGCAGGTTTCTCTATTGCAAATTGCTGTTTTTTTACCCCAATACTCTAGTCACTAAGTCTAACCTACACTCAAGGGTTAGCAGGGAATTACGTTTCACCTCCGGAGAGAGGAATATCAAGGAGTTTAGGACTTATGTTAAAAACCACCATGGTAATTAATACATAATTAGGGGAAGGTGGTTTGAACCTATGCAAAATATCTTTTTTTCCTTAGGGTTTCATCCATTAATGTTAGCCTTCATCAATGAATCTTGCCTGAGGCAATTATTGCTGTTCTCATGGTGATTTTCTGCTTCTCTCATTTCTTTTATACTTATTATTGGAAATGGTCTGTAAAGAAAATTGACCCTTCCACCCCAACTTGTTTATTTATTCAGTCAATCATTTATCACAATATGGACTCATGGGTATTTATATTATTGTGTTCAATACAATACAGTTTATTTTTTGTGTGCAATTCAATACAATTGCTATTTTGTTGTTGTGCCTCAAATCGTTCTAGCCTTGGGCACTGGGAGTTCTTTTTAGTTTGATTCCTGTGCCCTTTTGACATTCTCCCTCCATTTTTGGCTTAGTTTAGAACACTTTTTTTCCACTGCATGATACTCCAGGCTTACCTTGTATGTCTTCAAGGAATCCCAATTTCTTTTATTGGAGAATTGTATATAAAACCCAAGCCCTGGGCACTTAAGTTGTGCTTGTTGCTCTTGGAATGTCATTGCTTCTGGGCCCTTTCAAGGGGCAGTATCTATCTATTCTAATCTACATATACATGCATCTCTACCCATGTGTATATTCATTAAACTAAATGAGGGTCATGCTGATGTCTCCAGCTTCAACCCGGCACTCCACTTTTGCTTATTTGTTATTTCTTTCTCCAACACTGAAAGCACAAAGGAGCTGTTTAAGTTGGAAAGAGATTCTACACATTAAGGGATGATGTGTAGAATCTTTCTTCTCTGCGTGGAAGAAAGACGAAGCAGAACAGGAGACCAGAGAACCCATCTGTGGGGCTACAGGCAACCCTAATTGTATAGAACAGATTTGCCCAGACTTCAAAGTCTTTGGAAATATTAAAGAGCTTTTCATGGGGGAAAAAATCCCCAATTAATTAAAAGCATTTACCCTGAGATCATCTTCTACGTCTTGCTTCTCCATTCCCTCCCATCACTAGAGCAGCCCTAATAGCAGAGTCTTCTTTCTATGCCCTGGGTTAGAATTCCATCTGTACAACCTCCTTATTTTATAGGTGAGAGTACCTGAAGCTCAGAGAGGGGAGGATCTCACCCAAAGTCACACAGCAAGTCAGCAGTAGAGCCAGAAGAAGAACTCAGGTCTCCAAACGTCCAGACCAATGCTCTCCTGAACTGCAGAATATGGCAGGAGTGGGAGATGTCCACTGTACATGTGGAGTACAGACCTCCTTGCTTAATTTTGACAAGGGTCTTCAGCTGCTGGGATAAAAACGGACACTCTTTGTTGAGTGCAGCTTTAGTGGTAGGCATTAAGTGTCAATATCTCCTTGAACATGTAACCCTATGACACAGGTGTGACTTGCAGATTAGCAAACCGAAAATGGAAAAGTTCACAAACTAGCCCAACATCATGATGGGACCAAGGTGGGATGCAGGCCTGAAACTGTGCATTAAATGCCGACTCCTGACTTGCAGACCTGCTTGTTGCTGAGCTGCAGAAGCTGCCTTAACTGTCCCGCAGGAGGAGGAGTGTATGTCTCCATCATTGCTGGGGGTAAGCGAGCACCGGCCTGGAAAGGGCTAACTGTGATAACAACAAGAAACGCCTTGTAAAGTGGCCACACGGAGGCAGAAATACTTTGAGAAGTTGTGCAAGCATTCTGCATGCTGCCCTTTCTTCTCTCTTCTCCTCCTCTTAGTCTTCTTCTCTCTCTCTGTCTCTTTCTCTCTCTCACACACGCACACCATACACACATCTCCTCCCATATTATTGCGACTCTACCCTTGTCACTTTTCCTGAGCCAACCATCTTCAGCTCTGCATCCTTAGTAGGTCATGGAAGAAAACCATCCTTGTTGGTGCAGGACTATGAACCAAGCAAGGGCTTGGGAGCCTAGATGATCTGGGTTCCAGTTTCCAGGTCTGTTCTTTATGAACTGTCCCTCTGAGGGAGTTGTGTGACCTGGGCAGATTATATACTATGTCGCTCGTCACATCTGACTGTTTGAGCCCCTGTAGACCATAGCCCACCAGGCTCCTCTGTCCATGGGATTCTCCAGGCAAGAATACTGGAGATTGTTGCTGTGCCCTCCTCCGAGGGATCTTCCAGACCCAGGGATTGAACCCACATCGCTTATGTTTCCTGCATTGGCAGGAGGGTTCTTTTCCACTAGGGCCACCTGGGAAGTCAGGGCAAATTACACAGCATTTATAAATGAAATAATAATACCTAAACTGTAATGTTGGGCTTCCCTTGTGGTTCAGCTGGTAAATTATCTGCCTGCAATATGGGAGAACTGGGTTTGATCCCTGGGTTGGGAAGATCCCCTGGAGAAGGGAAAGGCTCAGTTCAGTTCAGTTCAGTCACTCAGTCGTGTCCAACTCTTTGCGACCCCATGACTCACAGCACGCCAGGCCTCCCTGTCCATCACAAACTCCTGGAGTTCACTCAGATTCACGTCCATCGAGTCAGTGATGCCATCCAGCCATCTTATCCTCTGTCGTTCCCTTCTCCTCCTGCCCCCAATCCCTCCCAGTATCAGAGTCTACCCACTCCAATATTCTGGCCTGGAGAATTCCATGGACTGTATAGTCCATGGGGTGGCAAAGAGTTGGACACAACTGAGCGACTAAGCACAGCACAGCACAGCCTGTAATGTTAAAGTCAATAGAAAAATGTATCTTGAATTTCTCTGCTATCCCCTCTCTTGTTCCTTTTCAGAACTGCCATGTTGTTCCCAGGAATAATCTTATAAAAACATAAATCTGGTCATTAGAGCTTCTCCCCCAATATTATCAACAAAAAAATGCCAAGCATTTCTCATTGCACTTAGAATAAAACCCCCATCCTTATCATGTAAGGGCCTCTGTGATCTGGCCCCCGCCTACCTCTCCACTCCCCCGCCTTCCCAGACTCCCCTGCAGACCCTCTCTCTCTCCTGCCTAAGCAGAGACTCCTTCCTGCCAGGAACCCCTCACCTGCTGTTCCAGCCCCCAGGGACTCCCCTTCCCGTCTTTTCACCTGGACTTTCCTGGTAGCTCAGTTGGTAAAGAATCCACCTGCAATGCAGGAGACCCAGTTCGATTCCTGAGTTGGACACGACTGAGCAACAAAGCCCACAGCACACAATACCTATTTATCCTTTAAGTCTCAACTTGTCCTCCCAAAAGAGGCCTTCCCCGAACGCTCTGTTCAAACCCAGCCCCCTCTTTCATGGTCTCCTGCTGCCCTTCCTTTTCCTTCAGAGTCCTTATCACCACTTATAATCGTGCATCTGGTTATGTGATTCCTCATTCAGTGTCGGGTCTCCTCCCATAGGTGGAGAACAGAGCGTGTCTCTCCTTTCCTTTCTGTCTCTCCCTGGGGTCAGTTGCAGCGCCTGGGGCAGACCGGGCAGTCAGGAAGTCTGTGGCGTCTGATGGAATGAATGAGAGTCCTGTGTAGAGCGCAGGTGGGCACACAGTGTGCCTTTAGCAGATCTTCGTAGCCTCAGCCCGCCCTTCCCCAGCCTGGTGGATGGACTAGAGCGGAGCTCTCAGCAGTGGGTACAGTCTCTTCCTCATCCCAGGTCCCCAGCCCTGTGGGGCTGGCTGGGTGCAAAGCCCCAGAGGCCAAGGGCAGACCCTGCCACCCCTGAGAGCAGGAGCCGCCTGTCGGGAGTGGGCAAAGCCGCTGGGAGCAGGGCCCCTGGGTCCTCATCAGGCTCGAGTCCTCCCTGTCCTTTCTCCCCACTGCAGAGAGCCAATGCCAGTGGAGCTTGGCTTGTTTTGTTGTACGCGCTGCTAGGCAACCGGCCTGTTTTTGCTTATTTACCTCCCCTGGGCCGTTTCACAACATTCTGTAATAGGCCCTGCTCTCTCTGCTGCACATCTGGTTTGGGTTTAGACTGTCAGAGTCCCCACTGCACAGCGAGCTAGTGCTTTGCCCAAGTCACTGAGAGGGACCCCGCACTCTGGCTGCCCAGCCTCCATAGTGTTGGGCCAGCCCATGGAGCCCTTCACTTGCCCAGTCCTGACTCCCTTCTCCACCCTGAACCTCCTAGTCCTTGTTTTCAACAGTGGACACATTTCAAAGCCTGAGAGTAGGGACATGTTGAGAAGGAAAAGAATGATAGGGGTTCAAGAAATCCTATAGTAGGAAGTAAATTTACAGAGAATAAAGTCTGAGCCTTTATACAGCCACTCATCTCCCTTGATCCACAGAGAGGGGAGTTGATTTAACCAAGGGGACACAGATAGACAGGGGCAGACCCAAGACCAAGTTCCTTGGCCAAGAGCCTTCCCACCAAGATGACAACCTTAGGGATAGAGTGGGTTAAATTGGTTGTTAGTAGGTTTAAATGAAATAGTAGATTCATTCCTGTCTCCAACATACCCCAAAATTCCTGGTGGGGTTTCTCCAAAAGGACCAAAAAAGAACTGGAGATTTGGTGGATGTCACTAGAGAGAGAGAGTTTCTGATTTCTTTATCTACCTGCAGGGCAGGGACAGGGACAGGTCAATGAAGGAGCGCTGCTTGGGAACAGACACAGGATGCCTCTCTCTGCGCCTTCCTCACACTCAGAGTAAAACCCAAGGTTCTGACATGGCTTACAAGGCTCTCTCTACACGACTTCTCTCTCTGACCTCACCCTCCCCTCCCCTGCCCTCCTGCATTCAGCCCCAGTGGTTGGTGCCAAGAAGAGCAAGAAGGCTTCCTTGGTGCAGAAGCAGCCAGCCACTGGGCAAAGCTGGATGAGTCAAGTGAGGACTGGGTTTCTCACCTGTTTTCTCTGGCAGAGAACAAAACACTCAGACAAAATACACAGTGTTTTATTTTTCTCTGCAGCACTTAACCTGCTCCTGACATATGGTTACATTTTGAATTTACTGTCCGTCTTTTTCCACTAGAATGTAAACTTCTCACAGGCAGGGTCTTTCTTCTGCTCATTGTTATGTCCTTGTACCTGCAAGAGTTTTACATGAAAATTGGGCTTCAGAAGGATTTGTTTGAATGAATGTGTAAGTGAGTGAGTCTGTTTGTCCTCCTAAGCTTGTTCACATGGTGGTATTCCTTTACACCTACTTCTCACCTACAAACTGAGATGCTCTCTGAGGGCCTGGGCTCTCTATTCTCAGCTCTCTGTGATGCTCCACATCTCCTAACTTGTGGAGCACATACTTCCCCTCTGCCTGGAATGCCCCTCTCAGTCCAGCTCTGTATCTCCCGGTAGGGTCTGACCTGGTAACTTTTCATGCTGAGATGAACCTTTGACAGTTTCTGGCTGCCTCTCTGTGGCTTGCCATCATGACAGTTATTACTTATTAGGCTGCTCCATGTTGATAAATCAACGAGGAATAAGGGAACCACATGACCAGGTGTGTAGCAACTGAGCAGTGGTCTTTGCCCTCGAAAGTTTCCTTCTGATTCTTTTTCAGGCTTACTTTGTCAGTTGTTGACCTTCAGTATAGACCTCTTGTGGCACAAGAGTACAGAGTGTGTGAGTCACTCAGTTGTGTCTGACTCTCTGCGACCCCATGGTCTGTAGCCTGTCAGCCTGTAGTCAGGCTCCTCTGACCATGGGATTCTCCAGGCAAGAATACTGGAATGGGTTGCCATTCCCTTCTGCAGGGGATCTTCCCGACCCAGGGATCAAACCCAGGTCTCCCACATTGCAGGCAGACTCTTTACAGTCTGAGCCATCGGGGAAGATTACAGAATGGTATGTAGAACAGACCTCTTGATTTTTTTTTTCCCCCCTCAATCTTTCACCTTCCCCACTGACCTACAGTGAATGGCAACACCATCTGCTTAGTTTCTTAAAGCAAAAACTCAGGTCTTGGCTACTGATCCAGACTGGATCCATCATCTCCCCCATACCAAGCCACTGTCAAGTCCTACCAACTCTAATCCCCTGGCATATCTGAAAAGCATCATATTCTCTCCACCTCTGTGACTCCACCCTCGTCCAGACCCCCAGCATTCTTACCTGCCTTACCGGCTCTTTATTTCTACTCTTAACTGACCAGCAAGTGATTAGAATCAGGTTTCAAAAGAGAAATTAGGTCATGTTGCTTCTTTCTTTAAAATTGCCCAAATGGCTTCCTGTTTCACTTAGGGTCAGAACCTTGTCCTATCTTTACCTTGGCCTCAAAGGCTACAATCTAGCCCCTGCTAACCTCTCCTACTTCAGTTCATCTCAATCCCTAATTCCCCTTTTCTCATTGTGCCTCAGCCACACTAACCCTCTTTCTGTTCTTTGAATAAGTAAACTCATTCCGGTTTCAGAACTTCTGCACCGTCAATCACCTCTCCTTGGACTACTCTTCCTTCTAATCTTCACATGATTCCTCCAGCCACTCAAATCTTTAAACAGCATGTCTTCAGAGAAGACTTCTCTGACCATTCACTTTATAATAACATGACTCCTCTCCCATATACATACTTTCTCATATTGTTTTAAGTTCTTTCTAACATGGACCACAAGATTTTCTATTGGTATATGTATTTTATTGTATGTCTTTCCTGAATTAGAATGAAACAAAGAAAACAGAAACCACTGTGACCCCAGCACCGAGAATAGGGCCTGACACATAATAGACGCTCAAAATGTTTCTTGAATAAGTGAATGAATGAATCCACAGTAGCCCGAACATGGACTGAGAGTCAGGCATCCTGTGTTCAACTGTAACCTGGCTGCTTTCACATTACATGACTTTGAACTTGTCATGTATCACTCTGGGCTTCAGTCTCCACATCTGTAAAGTGAGTTCCGATTTCATGATCCTTCAAGTTCTTTTCAACTTCCAGATACTCTGATCCTATTGATCTTTTCATATTGTTAAACATAAAAAGCTGTCAAAGATGGTGATGACAGCAATGACTTGATGAAAGCTGATGAATTATTTCTTAAATCTCACACAGTGTCCCAGATTACATTAGTTATTTATGATTTGTACTTAAGCTACATATCCGAAAAGGATTTGAGTGGCTTAGGTTTCTGGTCCACTTTTCCAAACATTCCTTTCCTTGTTTCATTTTCACATGCCCCCTTCTAGATTGCTATATTACAATGGGTGCTTCTGATTACAGCTGATAGAAACCTAACTGAATTCAACTACAATATGTAATCCAAGGAAAGATGAATAACTAAGGTTTTAGGAAGACAGCAAGAGAGCAGAGCCTCAGATGCTGCTGGAACCAGGGACTCATACCCCACTACTGCCCCCTCCACCATTTTCTCCATCTATCAGTGTGTTGACTGTATCCTTCTCTCTCTAAGTAACCTAGTTCTTTCCCTGTAGTTCCAGCAAAGCATTGATCACACTTTATCATAACGGATTCATTTTGTTGCTTAGTTTTGGGATCTTATCCATTTGTTAATCCCTTGCCTCCAGCACAGTGCCTGGAGCATAGAAGGTGCTCAATAAATGCTAATTAGATAAATGAAGGATTAGCTCAAAAAATGCTAATTAGATAAGTGAATGCTAATTAGAAAACATAGCCACCAGCTGCTCCAGAGTTTAATGCTGGGCAACTTCAGTTATTGGAGAAAGGCTAGCAAAGCTCTCTTAGACTCTAGCCAGAAAAGAAAAAAAATTTTTTTTAGAAAAGAAACTGTTTAGTCCAATGAGGCCACATGCTTACCCTTGGCAAACAGCAGTAGCCATTGAATGTGATAGTATCTCAGCATCCATGTGAATTGGGGGAAGAGATGCTTTTGGAATCTGGGAGGATTTCCTCCAAATCATGGTGGTAAAGAACCCGCTTGCCAATGCAGGAGACATAAGAAACATGGGTTCAATCCCTGGGTCAGGAAGATCCCTTGGAAGAGGAAATGGCAACCCACTCCAGTATTCTTGCATGGAGCATCCCATGGACAGTGGTGCCTTCCAGGCTACAGTCCATGGGGTCACAAACAGTCGGATATGACTGAAGCAACTTAACATATAGCACTAACACACTCACAAAATTGTTGCAGAGATCAAATGAGATATTGTAGGAGAAGGTGTTTTGGAAAGCTATTATGAGGTTGCCATTTTTACAGGTCAAAATTGGTCAAATGTTATCAATTGCGTATGTTTCCATTTACATGGATGTAAGATATAATTGGAGAAGGTGACGGCACCCACTCCAGTACTCTTGCCTGGAGAATCCCAGGGACGGAGGAGCCTGGTGCGCTGCAGTCCATGCGGTCTCTAGGAGTCGGACACGACTGAGCGACTTCCCTTTCACTTTTCACTTTCATGCTTTGGAGAAGGAAATGACAACCCACTCCAGTGTTCTTGCCTGGAGAATCCCAGGGACGGGGGAGCCTGGTGGGCTGCCATCTCTGGGGTCGCACAGAGTCAGACACAACTGAAGCAACTTAGCAGCAGCAGCAGCAAGATATAATTGATTTGATTGTATGTCAGCACACTAAGAGGGGATATTTTTAAGATGAAGTGTTAAGTTCCTTTTTGAAATGATGGTAACTAAATGATCTACTGGGTGTTATCTTTACAAGGAACAGTGCTACGTGCCTTACGTGGATAGTTCAGTATTTCTTTCAACACTTTGATGAGGTAGATCCTATAATTATCCCCATTCTGCAGACAAGAAAATTGAGATTCGGTGAGGTTAACACATTATTGACCAGGGGATTTTTGCAGAAACTAATGCCTGTGGCCAATGATTCGTTATGTAAGTGAATATTGAAACACTCCTGTCATTAACATTTGGGTAACAGAGTAACATAAAATGTATTAACATGTCTCTGGCAACAATGTATTAAGTTATACATTCCAGATAACACAGCTGAAATAGCGGCAGGGCCAGGATTTGAACCTTGGTTTCTGGGATCCAGTGCTATTTACACTACATTAGGACTTGGAGGTCCAGCTCTTCCACGAAAGTTACTAAGATGAGAGGTTCTCAGTTCTAAGAAGGCAATTAAGCCTAGAGCCTATTATGCAGAGTGAAGTAAGAAAGAGAAAGACAGATATCGTATATTAGTGCATATATATGGCATCTAGAAAGATGGTACTGATGATTCTACTTGCAGGGCAGCAAAGGCGACGTAGACATTAAGATCAGACTTTTGGACACAGTCGGGTGGGATGATTTAAGAGAGTAGCATTGAAATATATATATTCCCATATGTAAAATAGATAGCCAGTGGGAATTTTCTGTGTGATGCAGGGAGCTCAAAGCTGGTGGTTTGTGCCAACCTAGTGGGGTGGGATGGGAAGGGAAGTTCAAGAGAGAAGGGACAATAGGTATACCTGCAGCCAATTCATGTTGATATATGGCAGAAACCATCACAATATTGTAATTATCCTTTAATTAAAAATGAAAATGAAAAAAAAAAAAATGAATGACTCGTTCTGTTACCTGTGAATCCACAGACTTGTGTATATCCCCTACCCCTAAGTCACAGACATTGTATTATAACTAGTAGTAAGTGTATCTTCTGCCTAAGACTGGTTAATTTGCTTGAGGGACCATCTTATTCATCTTTGCACTCAAAATAAGCCTTACATTTTACCTAGCATATGAAAGGCACTCTCCAAAGGTTTACTGAAGTGAATGGGGTAGACAGATAAAGATGGTTCAATATCGCCAATGAGTATCGTCTCTGGTCTGCATGTTTGTGGTGGTGAAGGAACAATAATATCAGGGCCAATTATAAAAACAGACCCATGTGTTAGGAGCCTATTATGTTTCAGAAGGTTTTGCCCATTATATCTAGTTTTCATATTACCTTGCTGGGTAAGGGGTGGTATCTCCAGGTCTTTCCTCTTAGGAGCAGCAGAATGTATTATTTCCAAAGACTGTAAACACCTCCTCTGTGACATTAAAGCTGGGCCATGAAAATACATTTGCTCCAACTAGGGTCACACAGAGCTTTTAACCTAAAAACCATCCTCAGCTGGAATTGCACAGAATTCCATTCTGGGCGTGCCCCCAATTTCTTCTAAATGCAAACCCCACCCACACTCCAGAGCCCTACAACTCTGTCAAGCAAATGTTTGATTTGATTGTATGGGAACTTGATTCTGAGCCATGGAATTTGAGAGCTGTGCCTGCAAGCCTGGAATTTCAATATTAGCCTTTCTGACCTGGATAGCTTTGATCTCCCAAGTTTACACTCGCAAGTATTGATAACATGGCTCAAATCACAAGCAAGAGCACCAGGTCCACAGCCCATGGCTGCCAAGTGTGTGCATGTGTACACAGATCTCTGTTGAGATCAAAATGGATTTAGATTACACAGGGCTTATCTGATGGTGGGGCAGAGAGACAGAGTTCACTTTCATTCAGACAATCATCCTGTAGCACAGAAATCAAGAGTGAACTGCAGCTGAACTCTGGTAAGGCCAGACCTTTGCAATGTGGCCCAACCTTCCTTCGTTTCTTAGAGTCTGCTTTCTCACTGGGGAATGGCCGCTTTAGTTAGCCACCATTTTCCAAGCATCTGTAGTGGGCACCGTAAGTCTACATAAAGTTAATAATACCATGTTAAACGTATAGATGCTAGTCACTTCCTCGCTTAAATGCCTTCGGTGTTTCTCAGTGCCTGCAGAACAGGCACTTACCTTTACCCCTGCCTTACCTTCCCACGATCCAGTCTCTGTCTCTCTCTCTCTCTGATCTCGATTCCTACCACTCCCTCTCTCATTCCCAATGTCCTGATATATTTAAGTATTCCAAGCCTTCCAGACAAAGTGACTGCACTTCCTTTCCCTTAAGGGGAATGTCCCATCCAGTTCTGCTTTCCAGTAAACACCTGTACCTCCTTCCCATCTATGCAAAAAAATTTTTTTTTTCCCTTTTTAGATCCACACTCCAGCTTTCTCCATTTGCGCTCTGCCCAGGAAGTTGATCTGTGGGGATGGCATCAGTGGGTGCTTGTCCAGTTGGGAATTTCAGAAGGAGAGAGGGAATGCCTTCCTCCCTGCAAGCGCACTGGAGCTGGCATGTCTCTCACTGCTCCTCCTAAGGTGATCAACTCTGTAGGATGCTCCGTCCCCTTGTGGGAAAAGTTCAGCAGCTATTAAGCTCCTGTACTCGCCCTGTGATTCTTCCACATCTGCATCTTTGCAGATAAGCCCTCCTCTAAACACAAATGAAATGATTGGCTGTTGAGACCCTAATGGGTACATGCTGATGCAGCACAAGCTCAAGGAGTCCTTTGTAGGCACCTACCTGTTACATCAGGCTTCAATGGCTCAGCAGGTAAAGATTCTGGCTGCAATGCAGGAGATGTGGGAGACTCAGGAGACATGGGAGACATGGGTTTGATCCCTGGTATTGGAAGATCCCATAGAGGAGCAAATGGCAACTCAGTCTAGTATTCTTGTCTAGAAAATCCCGTAGACAGAGGAGCCAGGTAGGCTACAGTTCACAGGGTCACAAAGAGTCAGACACACACACACACACACCGGTTACTCACAATGCTGTTTGCTCCCCCGTCTGCCCTACCAGATTGCTTCGTTCCACCTTGCTTTATAAATATTAAAGTGGCCCACCCACATTTAGTGATTAGCTTCTACACCCTGGGCTGTGGCCCAGGCACAGCAGATTCAGAGGTTAATAGATGATCATTCTTGACCTTGAAGATCCCCCACTCTAGTGCCAGAGATATGCTGTAGGCTCTGTCTGTGGCTCTGAGCACAGGACTAGTTAACAGTGGACTCGTGTTCAAATCCCAGTTCCATCACTGACGAGCCATGTACTCTGGGTGAGTTCATCTTTCTGAGCCTCAGTTTCTCATCTGTAAATTGAAATAATAGAAGCGACTTCAGAAGAGTAGTTATAAGGATTAAAGTAGCACTCTATAAACATCCATTATTATTTTTATTATAGCAGGTGCCTAGTTGCATGCATGCATTCTCAGTTGCTCCGTGGTGTCTGACTCTTTGCAACCCCAGGGACTGTAGCCCAGCAGGTTCCTCTGTCCCTGGGATTTTCCAGGCAAGAGTACTGGAATGGGTGGCCATTTCCTCCTCTAGGGGATCTTCCTGACCCAGGGATCGAATCTGCAACTCTTGCATCTCCTGAATTGGCAGGTGGATTCTTTATCACTGACCCACCTGAGAGGCCCAGGTGCTTAGTTAGGGTACATGAAATAGGGACTGAATTTACTCTCTCATTTGCTCTAACAACACTTTTTCCATCCTTCCCCACTATATGTATTCCAAGTAGACAGCAAAAATGCTTCGTTTCCCCATCTGTAGGAGTGAATGAATGAATATTTGAATATCTAACCTCCTCAGTCTGTTCTGCATCCCCCACTTCCTGCTGGTGGCCACAGCTGCACTGTTTGTTTGGGAAGCTGGGAGCTCCAAGCCCTGGAGAAGTGGCCCTGGCTTTCCCTCTGGGGGATGTGCCAAGAGCTCTCCGTTATTTGGTCTGGGCGCAGGTGCTTCTGGGCTTTGTAAACACTTGGCCTCTGGGCTCTGCCCCAGAAGCCCCCAGCTTCCCAGAACCAGTGGCCCCAGTTCCTGTTCAGCAGCTGCTCTTTCTGTAAGGCCTTTGCAAGCCTCAGTGCCCCTTCTGGTAAGTGCAGGGGCCAGGAGAGAGGTTCTACTTTCACATTCACTACCACACCCACAGGAGGGAGATTTCTCAATGTGGAGGGGAAATTTCCTTTCTCTTTAGACCTAACCTCAAGCTTGATGCTGAACTCATTTTTTTCAGGACATACTCAATTTTCTGTTGAGGCTTGGGTGTCCCCAATATCTAAACTTGGATCTGCTCCAGAAACAAGGGAGACCCATGGCCCTGCTGAGCCCCTGCAGCAGGCACGCCCTGTGCTCAAGTGTGCATTACATGCATCTGGATATGGCCCTGCCCCTGCCCCATTTTACAGACGTAGGCACTGAGGCTCAGGGCAATGGAATAACTAGAGCTGGAATGTTCAGATGGGGAAATCTTCCCCCTTAGAGCTTTGAAACAGTTGGAAATGGCCACCGAAAGGAAATCCCCAGATGGAATTAATCTTGGCTGCTTGTCTACACATCCCCAACTCTGTTTCTTTGCTTCCTGTAATCTGCATGTTTATTTGTGTCCATATCTGGGTCTCCTACTTGACGGCCCCTCCTCAAGGGCAGAGAAGGTGACTCGTTTATGCCTTTTCCCTGGTCCCAGCACAAGGCCTGAGGCAGGAAGAGATTGCTGCTCTAAGAAGTTAAAAGCATGAGAGCAAGCCAATGTGTCTGGTGGTGGAGAGTTAGTGGTGGGGAACTGCAGGGCGAGGCTGGAGATAAAACCGAGGCCGTGGTGAGGGATCTGTCTTTAATTCTAAGGGAAAAAGGAAGCCACTTAAGGCTTTTGAGCAGGGCCCTTCCGTGTTGTGCTGTGTATACTCAACCACTCAGTTATGTCTGACTCTTTGCAATCCCATGGACTGTAGCCCACCAGGAACCTCTGTCCAGGGACTTTTCCAGGCAAGAATCCTTGAGCAGGTTACCATTTGCTACTCCAGGGGATCTTCCTGACCCAAGGATTGAACCTGCATCTCTGATGTCTCCTGCTTTGGCAAGCAGATTATTTACCACTGCGCCACCATGTTACAACAAAGTAATCTGGCTGTAGTGTGGGAAACAGATTGGAAAGTAACAGATGAGGAAGCTCAGTGAGGAGCTGTCCCAGTGCACCAGGCAAGAGATAAGAGAATCTCTTGAGGTCAGTGCTTCTCAGACTTGAGTGGGCATCAGAATCCCCTGGAAGGCCTGTTAAAGCCCAGCTTGCTGGCCCCACCCCCAGTTTCTGATTCAGTGGGTCTGGGGTGGGACCCACCTAAGTACTTGTACTTCTAGCAAGGTCCCAGGTGGTGAGGATGCTGCTGATCCCCGAGGACCACTGGCTTTAGGGAAAGAGAAGAGGGAAAGGATGAGTGAGACAGTCTTATCCTAGAAGACCTTCATCTCATGGGAGCACAGTGTGATTAGTGCAGTTCTAGAGAAGTGGACGCATCTGCATTTTCATAGCCCAGGGAGGGAACCCTCCTCCAGTTTGGGGTGGAAGAGGGGGTCAGAGGAAACTTTCTGGAAGAGGGAATTCTTGAATTAAGTTACAATAGTTAAGTAAGAGTCAACCAGGCGAGAAAGGTCAGCAGGAAAAATGGGAAGGAGAAGATGCTCAAATCAGAGGGCAAACCTTGAGCAAAGGCAAGGAGGTGAAGAATAGTGAGATTTGTTTGAGCAATTGAACAAGAGACTTCAAAATGAAGACAGTATATCAAGAAGGGCTTTGCATGCCTTACAAATTAAAGACTTTGGACTTGATTCTGTGGATCAGAGGTTTGTAAACTATTTTAGGAGGAGGAGGGACTGGGAAGTATGTGGTGTGAGAAATGTCACAGACCCCTCTGAGAATCTGAACAAAGTTAATATGCACACAAATAGAACTAGGGTGTACATTTCAGGATGTTCACAGATTTGCTGAAGGCTATCCATAAACTTTAAAACATTCAAATCTCTGCAGTGGATGATGGGTTTTAAGCAGATAGGTATCTTAATTAGGTTTTAGTTTAGAAAGAACTCTCACTGGCCAAGTAAACAATGGATTTGAGCAGAGGTAACTGGGTGAAAGGTAATATATAACAGTGTGGGAAGGGACCGGTTTAACACCCATAACACAAGCGTTAGGTTGGTAAGTGTCAAGATCAGACTTGCTTTTTAGCAAAGTCACTGCTCAATTCAAGAAGCATTGCTTGAGAGCTCAGAGGCTGTCTTTGCCTGGCTATAAACCAGCAGGAAGGAGCCATCTGCACCCTCACCCCACCTACTAGAATCTGCTGGTCATCAGTCAGCTGAGGCCCAGATATCCCAGGCCTTTGAGGGCCAGAAGCCAAGGACGTGAAGGAAGGCAGTGCTCTGATGAGCTGGGGAGAAGCCCAAAGGGCAAAGTAGGGCAGTGAGTTTTGCGGAGGTGGCCAGAGTGTCAGTCCTCCCAAAGGTTTTGCAATAGCCCTAGGAAGGGAACAGGACTAAGATGATTATCTCTGTTGAACAGATGGGACACCGAAGGCCAGGAAAGGTGAGAACTTGCCAAAAGACACGTAGCAAACACCAAGGCGGAACTGAGAAGAGAACTCATCAACACTGGATTCTTGGGTCAGTATCTCTCATCTTAATCTGACCTTGCTGCAAATTTTGCCATAGCTGTAGCCTGTGGCTCTGTAATCGCGTAATTCTGTGATTCTAGCAAGAGGTTGTCGTCTACAGTTAACTCAATTCAAAGGAATATCTGCCTTTTCACCCCAAAACCATATCATCAACCACCTGTGAAGCTTGGAGCCAGCCACTTGGCCTCTCTGCCTCAAGTTTTCTCTTCACCTATAAAATAAGAGGATAGCACTCAATGTCCACAAAGCCTTCATCTTCTCTGGACTACAGTGGTTCCACAAAGGCTTCAGTGATCCAAAATGCTGCCCCACAGCCTGGATGGGAGGGGAGTTTGGGGAAGAATGGATGCATGTATATGTATGGCTTAGTCTCTCTGCTGTGCACCTGAGACAATCACAACATTATTAATCAGCTACATTCTAGTATAAAATAAAAAGCTACAAAATATTCTGCCCCAGCTTTGATGTGACAACAGGATTCTCACTAGCCCAACTCCTTTTATATACTGTTACGAGCAATAAGAAGAAGAATGATAAAGATTAACATTTATTTCTTCCCATGGGCCAAACACTGATCTAAGTATACTTTTATGTTTAAAAAAAATACTTTTGAAGGCTACTGTTATTATTATTTCCATTTTATAAATTAGAAAACTAAGAGAGAAGTTGTGTTACTTAACATAGGTCATACAGCTAACTATTTATAGAACCAGGGTTCAAACCCAAGCAGTTGGCTCAGGGTCCATGGTCCTTAGGAGCTGAAGAGTGAGGGGTGGGGACTGCCAAGTGAAGCCTCAGCGATGGGAGGCTCACTCCCATCATCACTCACATCTTCACAGAAAGCTGTGCTATGTCACACTGCCCTCCACCCTCTGCAAAGGGATGCTTGTAAGATGTTATCTAGTGACTTGTGGAAGGAATTGCCAAATCAGACAAATAAAAATACAAGATACCTGGTTAAATTCAAATTTTCAGTAAAAAGCAAATAATTTTTTAAGTCTATCCCCATGCAACATTTGTGACATATTTATATAAAAACTTTTCATTATTTATCTGAAATTCAGATTTAGCTAGGCATCCTGTGTTCTATACGACAAACATGCTTCCAATATAACAAAAATAAGGACAAGTCATGGCAACTTCCTTCTAGAAGACTGAGTGGGTATTGTTATTGCTTTGCTCCCTGGTCCAGAAGGTTGACATGATGGCCTTGGCTGAATCATTTTCAAGGGAATAGGAATGACTGCTCCTCCCTCATCTCAAATGGAAGTCCAGAATGACCTGGAACAGGCCTTGTTCACTGGCTGCCCGCATCTCTGGCTGAGTTTCCAGTGCCCTGCTCACAACTTGGAAGGTGACATAAACAGGGATCTCCCTCCTTCTCTGCTCCCCAGTAGATTCCCAGGGCCTTTCTAGGACATTCAGGTCTTCAAATACTAATTATTGCTCCTCTCTGAACCTGAGTAATTGCTTCTGGGATAGTTAGAGGAAAAGTAAGATAAGCACATATTAGATTCTCAAGTCAGAGTGGGTCATTTCTCAGGTTTTCCTCATACTGAATGTTGTGGAGTCTGGGGAGAATACCAAGACCCAAGGATTTTCCGACTTTAACAACATGTTATGATTTCCCAAAATCCACCCCCACAATCTGCCCCAGGAAATGGGTTTTGAAATACAAATATGTGGGGTTAGTCCACATCTGACACAGCTGTGCCGAAGCTTGCTTTCTCATGGCTGGCATCCCAAACAGACCCTGGGCTTGACCAAACTCCTACCTCCTCATCACAACCTGACCCTGGGCTTCCCCCTCTCCCTCACCACATCCCACCCATGCCCTGTGTGGAGTGGTTTTTATCAATAGAGCCTGTCTCATCTCATTGGGAAACTGGCTGCTCACATGCTTTCAATCTGCTTTGTCTCCCCTGATTACCAAGATGTCCCAGACCAAATCGCACTTAAATGAAATGCATTTGGGTGGTGGACCCCGCCTGTCTCAGCAGAAATATTAGAGCAGCTGCCTAGAGCACAGCCAAGACTTAACATAAAATGCACATCAGCATCCCAAAAGTAAAAGGTATTTTGAAAAGTGTTTTGTATTAACATTCTTGAATATATACATTTATAGGCATACTGATGGGGCTTCTTTGGTTGCTCAGACAATAAGTAATCCACCTGCAGTGCAGGAGACCCAGGTTCGATCCCTGGGGTGGGGAAGATCCCCTGGATAAGGAAATGGCTACCCACTCCAGTATTCTTGCCTGGAGAATTCCATGGAGAGAAGAGCCTGTCAGGCTGTATGGGGTCTATACAGTCTATGGGGTTGTAAAGAGTCGGATGGGACTGAGCAACTAACACACACACAAGCATTCTGATTAGGCCCCAGACAGAGGTCACAGTTATTTCCTTAAAAGAATTCATTTGAAAAAGATTTAGAACAGAGCAAAAATAAACCCTTCTTGGCTGAGAAGGATAGGGGTCCCAGGTTTTTTTTTTTTTCTGAATATTTTCTTACTGAAATCTGGTGCTGCTGCTGCTAAGTTGCTTCAGTCGTGTCCGACTCTTAGCGACCCCACGGAATGCAGCCCACCAGGCTCCCCCGTCCCTGGGATTTTCCAGGCAAGAGTACTGGAGTGGGGTGCCGTTGCCTTCTCCGGAAATCCTCTAAGCTGACCTTATTAACCAGACATGTGCTTGGCTTCATCAACTGGAGCCAGAATATCCGAGTCATCATTACTGTCATTACCATGGCTGAGAGTCATTGATCACTTATTTTGAGCCAGGAATTTTGCTAACTATTCTACATGATTTATATCACTGAATTCCCTAATGATCTCCTATGAGAAGTATAATGTTTTCATTAAGATTTCTTTTTTCTTAGAGCAGTTTAAGGTTCACGACAGAATTGAGGGACAGTACTGAGATGTCTTATGCACCACCTGTCCCCATATATGCATAGCCTACCTCATTATGAACATCACCCACCAGAGGAGTATGTTTGTTTTAGTTGCTGAACCTACATTAACACATCATGCATGGGTCCTAAGTTGCTTCAGTGGTGTCCGACTTCTTTATGACCCTATGGACTGTAGCCTGCCAAACACCTCTGTCCATGGGGATTATCTAGGCAAGAATAATGGAGTGAGTTGCCATGCCCTCCTCCAGGGGATCTTCCCCACGAAAAGATCAAACCTTGGTCTCTTACGTTTCCTGCATTGGCAGGCAGATTCTCTACTGCTAACGACATCTTGGAAGCCCCTTCCCACATCATTCAGTTCAGTTCAGTTCATAATTACCCCCAAATCCATACTTTACCCTTGGTACTGTACATTCTATGGGTCTGAACAAATGTATAATGACATATATCCATCATTATAACATTATACATAAGTACTTTCGCTGCCTTAAAAATCCTCTGTGCTCTACCTATTCATTCTCCCTGCCCCCTCCCAACTTCTGGCAACCACTAATCTTTCTGTCTCCATAGTCTTGCCTTTCCTAGAATGTCCTATAGTTGGAATCATAAGCATGTAGCCTCTTCAGATTGACTTCTTTTATAGCCTCTTCAGATTGACTTCTTTTACTTACAAACTATGCATTTAAGTTTCCTTTTCATCACTTTTAGGACTGAATAATAATTCATTGTCTAGATGTACCACAGTTTATTTATCCATTCACCTACTGAAGGGTATCTTTGTTGCTTCCAAGTTTTGGCAATTGTAAGTAAAGCTGCTATAAATATCTGTGTGTAGGTTTTTCTTTAGACATAAATTTTCAATGACTATTATCTCCAGATCAAATGGTGAAATATATTTAGCTTTGTAAGAAATTGCCAGACTCTTCCAAAGTGACTGTACTATTTTGCATTTTCACCAGCAAAGGATGAGAGTTCCAGTTGCTCCATTTTCTTGCCAGCACTTGTTGTAAGCATTCAGGATTTTGGCCGTTCTTATAGATATGTAGTGGTAGTTCAATATTGCTTTAAGTTGAATTGACATATGACGTGGAGCATATTTTCATATGTTTATTTGCCATCTGTATATCTTCCTTGTGAGATATCTGTCAAGCTCTTAGCTAACTTTTAATCAAGTTGTTTGATTTCTTGTCACTGAATTTTAAGAGCTCTTTATATATTTTGGATAACAGTCCTTTATCAGATGTCATCTGCAAATATTTCCTCCTGCTCTTGGATTGTCTTCTCCATCTCTTGATGTTGTCTTTCACAGAGCAGAAGTTTTAATTTCAGTGAAGATCAATTTAATGATTATTTCTTTCATGAATCATGTGTTATGTCTAAAACGTCGCCATCATACCTACATCTATGCATCATTCTTTCCTATGTTATCTTCTAAGAGTCTCATACTTTCAAGTTTTACATATAGGTCTGTAATCCATTTTGAGTTAACTTTTGTGAAGGGTTTAAGGTCTCTGTCTACGTTAGTGGGGTTGGTGTTGTTTTGCCCATGTATGTCCAGCTGTTGCAGCACTATTTGTATAAATGACTGTATTTACTCCATTGCACTGCCTTTGTTCTTTTGTCAAAGGTCAGTTGACTATATTTATGTGGGTCAATTTCTGGGCTCTCGACTCTGTCCATTGGTCTATTTGTCTGTTTTTTCACCAATCCCACACCATCTCGATTACTATAACTTTATATAGTGAGTCTTGAAGTTGGATAGTTTTAGTCCTCCAACTTTTTTCTCCATGTTGGCTAGTTGAGGCTTTTGTCTCTACACATAAAGTTTAGAATTAGTTTGACAGTATCCATGAAATAACTTGCTGAAGTTTTGGTTGGGATTACATTGAATCCATAGATCAAGTTGTAAAGAATGAACATTTTTATAATACTGATCTTCCTATGCATATATCTAGTTTTTCTTTAATTTTTTCATCAGAGATTTGTAGTCTTAATCACATGAATCTTGTACACATTTTGTTAGATTTATACCTAAGTTTTTAAATTTTGGGGGCTTTAATGTAAATGGTATTGTATTTTTACTTTCAAATTCCAATTTTTCATCAGTGATATGTGTGTAAGCAACTGACCTTTGTATACTGATCTGTACAATAAGTCATCTTGTAAAAATCACTTATTAGTTTCAGGACATTTTTAGCAATTCAGATTTTCTTAGATAACCATAGTATCTGTAGACAAATATAGTTTTATCTTTCTTTTCCCAGTCTGCACACTTGTTATTGTATTTTTCTTTTTTGTCTTAGGACATTAGCTAGAACATCCAGTGTCATGTTGAAAGGAGTGGTGACGGGCATCCTTGTCCTGTACCCAATCTTAGTGTGAAAGCTTGGAGGTTTTCATCATGTGTGATGTTAGCTGTGGGTTTTTTGAAGATATTCTTTATCAAGTCAAGGAAGTTCTTTATTCATAATTCACTAAGAGTTCTTACCATGAATGGTTGTTGGATGTCTTTTCTGCATTTATTGATATGATCATGTAATCAAGTGACTTTTTTTTTCCCCTTAGCCTGTTGATGTAATGGATTACTTGAACTGATTTTCTAATTTTCAACCAACCTTCAGTTCAGTTCAGTTGCTCAGTTGTGTCCAACTCTTTGCGATCCCATGAATCTCAGCACGCCAGGCCTCCCTGTCCATCACCAACTCCCAGAGTTCACTCAAACTCATGTCCATCGAGTCAGTGATGCCATCCAGCCATCTCATCCTCTGTTGTCCCCTTCTCCTCCTGCCCCCAATCCCTCCCAGCATCAGAGTCTTTTCCAATGAGTCAACTCTTCGCATGAGGTGGCCAAAGTACTGGAGTTTCAGCTTCACCATCAGTCCTTCCAAAGAACACCCAGGACTGATCTCCTTTAGGATGGACTGGTTGGATCTCCTTGCAGTCCAAGGGACTCTCAAGAGTCTTCTCCAACACCACAGTTCAAAAGCATCAATTCTTCGGAGCTCAGCTTTCATCACGGTCCAACTCTCACATCCATACATGACCACAGGAAAAACCATAGCCTTGACTAGACGGACCTTTGTTGGCAAAGTGATGTCTCTGCTTTTGAATATGCTATCTAGGTTGGTCATAACTTTCCTTCCAAGGAGTAAGCATCTTTTAATTTCCTGTCTGAAATCACCATCTTCAGTGATTTTGGAGCCCCAAAAAATAAAGTCTGATACTGTTTCCACTGTTTCTCCATCTATTTCCCATAAGTGATGGGACCACATGCCATGATCTTCATTTTCTGAATGTTGAGCTTTAAGCCAACTTTTTTACTCTCTTCTTTCACTTTCATCAAGAGGCTCTTTAGTTCCTCTTCACTTTCTGCCATCAGGGTGGTGTCATCCGCATATCTGAGGTCATTGATATTTCTTCTGGCAATCTTGATTCCAGCTTGTGCTTCTTCCAGCCCAGCGTTTCTCATGATGTACTCTGCATAGAAGTTACATAAGCAGGGTGATAATATACAGCCTTGATGTACTCCTTTTCCTATTTGGAACCAGTCTGTTGTTCCATGTCCAGTTCTAAATGTTGCTTCCTGACCTACATATAGGTTTCTTAAGAGGCAGGTCAGGTGGTCTGGTATTCCCATCTCTTGAGGAATTTTCCACAGTTTATTTGGATCCACACAGTCAAAGGCTTTGGCATGGTCAATAAAGCAGAAATATATGTTTTTTCTGGAACTCTCTTGCTTTTTTGATGATCCAGCAGATGTTGGCAATTTGATCTCTGATTCCTCTGCCTTTTCTAAAACCAGCTTGAACATCTGGAAGTTCACGGTTCATGTATTGCTGAAGCCTGGCTTGGAGAATTTTGAGCATTACTTTACTAGCATGTGAGATGAGTGCAATTGTGCGGTAGCTTGAGCATTCTTTGGCATTGCCTTTCTTTGGGACTGGAATGAAAAACTGACATTTTCCAGTCCTGTGGCCACTGCTGAGTTTTCCAAATTTGCTGGCATATTGAGTGCAGCACTTTCACAGCATCATCTTTCAAGATTTGAAATAGCTCAACTGGAATTCCATCACCTCCACTAGCTTTGTTCGTAGTGATGCTTTCTAAGGCCCACTTGACTTCACATTCCAGGATGTCTGGCTCTAGGTGAGTGATCGTACCATCATGATTATCTTGGTCGTGAAGATCCTTTTTGCACAGTTCTTCTGTGTATTCTTGCCACCTCTTCTTGATATCTTCTGCTTCTGTTAGGTCCATACCATTTCTGTCCTTTGTCAAGCCCATCTTTGCATGAAATATTCCCTTGGTATCTCTAATTTTCTTGAAGAGATCTCCAGTCTTTCCCATTCTGTTTTTTTCCTCCATTTCTTTGCATTGATTGCTGAGGAAGGCTTTCTTATCTCTTCTTGCTGTTCTTTGGAACTCTGCATTCAGATGCTTATATCTTTCCTTTTCTCCTTTGGTTTTTGCTTCTCTTCTTTTCACAGCTATTTGTAAAGCCTCCCCAGACAGCCATTTTGCTTTTTTGCATTTCTTTTCCATGGGGATGGTCTTGATCCCTGTCTCCTGTACAATGTCACGAACCTCCGACCATAGTTCATCAGGCACTCTATCTATCAGATCTAGTCCCTTGAATCTATTTCTCACTTCCACTGTATAATCATAGGGGATTTGATTTAGGTCATACCCAAATGGTCTAGTGGTTTTTCCTACTTTCTTCAATTTAAGTCTGAATTTGGCAATAGGAGTTCATGATCTGAGCCACAGTCAGCTCCTGGTCTTGTAAGTGTGGGCGGCTGCCATGGCGCACAAACTCGGGAGGCTGCGACAGCGCACAAGTGCAGCTGAGAGGAGCTGCCCCATGTCCGAGTTCCGGGGCAGAAGCTGGGAGGACCCCATGCCTGAGGGGTGGTAGCTAAGAGGAGCTACCCCTTGCCCGAGACCAGGGGCAGTGGCCAGGAGGAGCAACCCCCCACTGGAGGCCAGGGGCGGCATCTGGGAGGAGCAACCCCACTTCCAAGGAGCAGTGGCTGTGCAGGCACAGGAGGACATAGAGGAGATATTCCACTTTCAAGGTAAGGAGGGGCGGCAGTGAGGAGATACCCCTCATCCAAGGTAAGGAGCAGCGGCTGCGCTTTGCTGGAACAGCCATGAAGAGATACCCCATGTCCAAGGTAAGAGAAACCCAAGTAAGAGGGTAGGTGTTGCAAGAGGGCATCAGAGGGCAGACACACTGAAACCATAATCACAGAAAACTAGTCAATCTAATCACACTAGGACCACAGCCTTGTCTAACTCAATGAAACTAAGCCATGCCATGTGGGGCCACCCAAGACAGTTGGGTCATGGTGGAGAGATCTGACAGAATGTTGTCCACTGGAGAAGGGAATGGCAAACCATTTCAGTATTCTTGCCTTGAAAACCCCATGAACAGTATGAAAAGGCAAAATGGTAGGATACTGAAAGAGGAACTCCCCAGGTCAATAGGTGCCCAATACGCTACTGGAGATCAGTGGAGAAATAACTCCAGAAAGAATGAAGGGATGGAGCCAAAGCAAAAACAATACCCAGTTGTGGATGTGACTGGTGATAGAAGCAAGGTCCGATGCTGTAAAGAGCAATATTGCATAGGAACCTGGAATGTCAGGTCCATGAATCAAGGCAAATTGGAAGTGGTCAAACAAGAGATGGCAAGGGTGAATGCCGACATTCTAGGAATCAGTGAACTGAAATGGACTGGAATGGGTGAATTTAACTCAGATGACCATTATATCTACTACTGTGGGCAGGAATCCCTCAGAAGAAATGGAGTAGCCATCATGGTCAACAAAAGAGTCCGAAATGCAGTACTTGGATGCAGTCTCAAAAACAACAGAATGATCTCTGTTCGTTTCCAAGGCATACCATTCAATATCATAGTAAGCCAAGTCTATGCCCCAATCAGTAACGCTGAAGAAGCTGAAGTTGAATGGTTCTGTGAAGACCTACAAGACCTTTTAGAACTAACACCCAAAAAAGATGTCCTTTTCATTATAGGGGACTGGAATGCAAAAGTAGGAAGTCAAGAAACACCTGGAGTAATGCAAATTTGGCCTTGGAATACGGAATGAAGCAGGGCAAAGACTAATAGAGTTTTGCCAAGAAAATGCACTGGTTCATAGCAAACACCCTCTTCCAACAACACAAGAGAAGACTCCACACATGGACATCACCAGACAGTCAACACTGATATCAGATGGATTATATTCTTTGCAGCCAAAGGTGTAGAAGCGCTATATAGTCAGCAAAAACAACCAGCCTTACTTACCTGGGATAAATCCCACTTGGTTGTGGTGTATAATTCTTTTTATATATTGATGGATTTAATTTGCTAATATTTTGAAGAGTTTTGCATCTATGTTCATGAAAGATATTGGTCTGCAGATTTATTTTCTCACAATGTCTTTGTCTGTTTTTGGTTTTAGGATAATACTGACCTCATAGAATGCATTAGGAAGTATACCTTTGACTCCTTCTATACTTTGAAAAAGATTATAGAGATTTGGTGTAACTTTTTAAAAATGTTTGGTAGAATTCACCACTGAACCCATTTGGTCTTAGTGTTTTCTGTCTTGGAAGGTTATTAACTGATCTATTAGGATTAATAATTTCTTTAATAGGCACAGGCCTGTTCAGGTTATCTATTTCTTCTCATGCAAATTTTAGCAAATTATGTCTTTCATGGAATTAGTTAATTTCACCTAAATTATCGAATTTGTAGGTATAGAGTTGTTTATAGTATTCCTTTATTTCCCTATGATAGCCATAGGATCTATAGTGATTGTATCAGGAGGTACAATTTTTAATCCCTATTTTGTGGATAAGGAAATTGAGAGTTAAGAAGATTACTTGATATACCCAGGGTCACATAGCTAATCAAGGTGAAAGCTGTTGTTCTAACCCCAGACTGTACAACCCAAGGCTGGAACATTCAGTCTTGGCAACCCTTACTTCCCAGAGACTGGTGGCAAGGCAGTTCTGGGAACGTAGGTACATGGTAACTATTTGGCCAAGGAGATTAAAGAGACTCATTCATTTTTCATGGCCTGCCTCAAAACTCTCCTGGATATAGATAGTAGATCCAGCCCTTCTCTTTGTACCTCCTTGGCTATGAAGGCATTTATAAGAGTTTGAGCTCCCTTCAGGTGATGAGAGGACACGATGCAGAAAAGGAAAATACTTTGATGGCAGACAGAGCTGGATTTAAATGATGGCTCAAAATTTAACCAATTCTATGAAGATGGGACAGAAAACTCTAAATTTTAGTTTCCTCATGTATAAAATGGGTAAAATTTCATTTGTTTCACAGGATTATTATAAGTATTAACTAGAAAAATTTAGCCTGCATTCAGGCATCCAGTATTTTTTGAGCACTTATTATGTGCAGAGGCCATTAGGAACTTGCTCAATGCCCATTACTATCCTTTCAGGACAGGGATTGTATATTCCATGCTCTTCATCCCCATGACCCAGGAGACAGCCTAGGATAGAATGTGTGCTCATTAAATGGCGAGCATACGATGTTCACATAAATTAACAAATAACATATAAGTCAAAACTCCATGACATGACATATATGGCCCACCTAGTTTATCTTTGTGGCCTCATGTGGCCTCCAGCTACACATGATTGGTAGCTGGAGGGTAGGGGTGTAATCGGCATTCAGCGAACAAACCATGTCTTTCCATGTCTCAGCATCAACCCGGTTCTCAAATAATTCTCAGTCTTGAATGCCTGCCGCACCCTTTTTGTCCACTGGCAAGTTATTCAGTAGTCTTAGTTTTACCTAGTGGAAAATTCAGAATAAATCTGCTTCCGCTCTGCATGCCAGCTTTTCAAATAGTTGAAATCAGTCTCTATGACTCCCTTCCTTATCCTACCCTTCCAGGTCATACTTTCTTCCTTGTTCCCAATAATTCTTGTAGGTGATGGTCTGAATTCCATAGTATCTGGGGCCCTCCCCACTTAGCCAGTTGCCTCTTAGTCATTGTCTTGGGTTTCCCTGGTGGCTCAGGCAGTAAACAATCTGCCTGCGATGAGGGAGACCCAGGTTCAAGCTCTGGGTCAGGAAGAGCTTCTGGAGGGGGAAATGGCAACCCACTCCAGTATTCTTGCCTGGAAAAATCCCATGGGCAGAAGAGCCTGGCGGGCTACGGTCCATTGAATTGCAAAGCGTCAGACATGACTGAGCAGCTAACACGTTCACTTCCACTTTCTTAGCTGTTCTTTCACTGGCTATTTGTAAGACAAAATATAGTTTGTCACAAGAAGAAAAATTTGCGAAGCTTATATTCTAGTGAGGAGCTGGACCACAAACAAATAAAAATTGAATTTATATATTGGCTGTAGATGCATCAGAAAGAAAAAGAAAATGAGCAAGTGAGGAGAGAAGGGAGAGTGTGAAAATTATGGATGGGTGCACCTCTGAAGCGAGATGCTGAAGGAAATGACGGTGGAAGCCATGTGACTGTCTGGGGGAGGTGCCTTCCAGATGGAGAGAAAAGCTAGTATACATGCCCTCAGGCAAGAGCAACTCTGTTTGGCAGTGCCAGGAGGTCCATGTGATGGAGCGGAGAGAGTGGGAGAAAGCACAGTTGGAGATGAAAGAGGAACCAAGGGCAGATTATGTAGGTCCTCCAGGACAATGAGAAGGACATTGTTTTAAGTGAGATGGAAATTTAACAGGACTTTACAAAGCTGAGTTTTAGAGGAACAAGCATAGAAACAGAGAGACCTAGTTAGGGGTTATTGCAGTAACCACAGCAGGAGATGATGGTGACTGGAAACTGCAAATGCACTAGAATTCTGGATGTACTTAGAAAGCAGAGCCCACTGCATTTGTTAGAGGATCAAACGTGGGGCAGGGGACACTGTACCTCAGTCTCCTTCTTTATAAAATAGGGATAATATTTGTACTGTGCAGTTGTTAAGCTTCACAGCAGATGCTCAGGAAATGTAAATTTTCTCTCTCAGCAACTCAGTTGGCAGTGGTCACAGGACCATTAATTATAGTAGACTATTGAAAGTCTGGGTAGAGAGGAGAGATGATGAATTTCAAGTACCTGAAAGAAAGTGAAAGTGAAAGTCGCTCAGTCGCGTCCGACTCTTTGTGACCCCATGGAGTATACAGTCCATGGAGTTCGCCAGGCCAGAATACTGGAGTGGGTAACCTTTCCCTTCTCCAGGGGATCTTCCCAACCCAGGGATTGAACCCAAGTCTCCCTCATTGCAGGCAGATTCTTTACCAGCTGAGCCACCAGGGAAGCCCAAGAATACTGGAGTGCGTAGCCTATCCCTTCTCCTGTGGATCTTCCCCACCCAGGAATTGAACCAGGGTTTCCTGCATTGAAGGCAGATTCTTTACCGACTGAGCTATGAGGGAAGCCACCTGTGGGACCCCAAAAGGGAGAGGTACCATGGGAAACACATAGTGCCTGATTCAGGATACAGTTCAGGGTGAAAGTCTGGGAGATGTCTTTGAGTACGTAGCCCTGAAACCACAGGCGTAAGTCAAGAATAGAGTCCTTTCCATTACCGTAGTAACACTGTGCAATATTCATGGGACTAATATGTACTTTAAAGAGGAAATCACAGCATCATTAGAAACAGAATGAAAAATATGGTATCATATGAAATGAGGGAATAATTTTTTTCTGGAATATTGGGCTAAAAGAAGCCAGGAAAAATGAGCTGACATATGGTATAATTTCTTGGAAGTATACCTTAAAGGGAACCGAGTATCTCTATGGTTGTTAGTAATCAAGGTAGGGAAGACAGTTTAGGCAACATGCGTGTAAATCGAACAGGCTTGAGCCTTCATCCAGGCCTTCCCCCTATACTATATTATCAGGTTTTAACAATAGCCATGGAATTGTTATCGGTTTGATTGGCTGATAGCATCTCTGGTGGCTCAGATCTGGATTCTGCATCTGTGGGCATGCTGGCTGTGCACAGATGTGTGGTCCATGGGAGCCCCCAGGGACACATGATAAATTCCATGCAACTATTTGCATATTGCAAAGGCTAGTCCCCTCTCTTACTGGTTTATTGGTATTTCTCCATCTGCCCCACCTACCTGAGAATCAACAGAACTGGGCTCTTTCCTGACTCTGTCATCACCCAGTGGTATCTGTGTGTTGAGATGATTGATCTGATCTGCACACTTACACAATCATGTGTGGTTCTGGCCCCACACTGTGAGAAGGTCACAAATACACTATGATTCCAGAAGAGTGTGTCAGGATGAAATAGAGGGCATGTGTGGCTGGAAAATGATGTATAGGGATGAACTGAAAGAGATAGTGTTTTGTTTTTTTGCATGGGGGATAGGAGATTCAAGTAGGATGTGTCTTCAAATGCTTTAAGGGCAACTATTTGGGAGAGAAATTGACTTATTCCAATTTCATATTGACTACTATAGGGATGGATCAAAGAGATACATTTTGGTTCATTGTCATAAAAGGTATTTCTAATAACATTATCATCCAACTGTGAAATAAGCTGCCTTTGGAGGAGGATGACTGATGGAACCAACTTTTTTAGCTTGGATTCAAGCATTGGATCTGACATTGGACTAGATGAATAACACCTTCTTGCCTCCTCCTCCCTTCTTCTCATTATCTCCTCTTCCTATGGTGGTCCTCTCACTTAACCTCAGAGGAACAAACCTATCTGGACTTTAATTGTGTTGGTCTAAAAGTTCATTCAAAATGAACTTTTTGGCCAACTCAATACTAAGTGGGAGTCAAAGGGGCTCCTTTGTCTGCAAGATTTATACTTTCAGTTTGATCCAAGATGTTCATAACTTTTTTGACTGATTAATGGGGAAGGCAAATACCTTTCATTCCTCAGGGCTACCAATGACTGTGCGTTAAGTGACCTCATCTGGGCACCGAATGGCACCCCATCCCCTGAGGGTTACTGCTCCTTGATTGGCCCCAGATCAAGGCTTGATACAGTTTGCTTTGAGGGGAGGAATGTGAAACATGCCCTCTGTGAAAGCCCAGAACAGATGTTATGTTTACTTTTATGACTGGCTTTGCTAAGTGGCTTGTGAGCTGGGCCCTTGGAAGTCAAACCAGTCTTGACCAGGGCTGTTAATGAAGAGATGATCAGATCCCTCAGACAAAGGGGGAAAGTCCAAAGGATAAGATGTAGGAAGGTGGGCTGTTCTAGAATCTGGGGAAATATACAGGAGTCTCAAAACCAAAAAGAATCTAACAGGCCAAATAGTTTGACCCTGTGATTTTACAGATGAGGAAACTGAAGGGCAGAGAGACAGGGACTTCTTTGAAGTTATGCAGAAAAGCAGACCCATGAGGACTAGGACTGGGGCAAGGCAAGTGAGGCCCCTGCACGGCCCTGAGGGATTCCTCCTGAAATTTTCATTTGCCTCAATCCTGAAGCCTGTACCACCTAAGCTACGGAACTCACCTGCCACACTCAAAGTCCCTCCAGAGAGCTTCTACTCATGGAAGGCACCATGCTTTCTTGCAGATGATTCTATCCCAGTTAGACTAAAGAAGGACCCCTGACTATAGGCTGCCAAAACAGTCTGGCTAGCATCTTAAGGTAGTCTGGTGTGGGCAGTTGTCCCATGGGCCTAAAGTGATTTAACAATCAGATTCTCTCCTGGGGAGTTGAATCAGCAGTAAGAGGAGACGGTCTTTAGTGGCTGAGAGATAAAGTCAAGGGCATTCTTGCTCCTCAGTTCTGTTACTTTCATTGTTCTCTATTCATTCTTGTGATGGGAAGGGAGAGAGGAAGGACCAGTCCTATGCCTCTCCCAATTTCTTCCTGTTGCTAAAGGGTATACGTCCTGTGCCACTGTTCAGATTCTGCACTGCTGTGGGTACTACCTGCCTCCCAATCATCCATTTAACAAATAGTGATTGTTGGGTACAAAGGTTATTAACATTTGGCAATTACGCATAGGTGCTTCCACCTTAGCAGAGAGACAGATACAAAAGAGATAATAATAGTACCATTTGATGAGTATTAACAAAGGAGAAAAGCAACATGTTGTTGGGGCACCAGGAAAAGGTTCATAACCCTTCTAGTAGAACTAGCAGTAAGTACAAAGAAGACTTCCCCAAGGAAGCATTGCCTGCACCGAGTTCTCAGCAATGGGCAGGATTTTGCCATGTGAAGAGTAAGAATAAAGCACTCTAGGCTTGATCAGGTACAGTACATGCATGCATGCTAAGTCACTTCAGTGGTGTCCTACTCTTTGCAGCCCTACGGACCATAGCCTGCCAGGCTCCTCTGTACAAGGGATTCTCCAGGCAAAAGTACTGCAGTGGGTTGCTGTGCCCTCCTCCAGGGGCAAGGTACAGTAAGTCCCCTGCATATGAACACGTTCTATTCTGAGAACTCATTTTTAAGTTGAATTTGTTCATATAAGTCCAACAAAGTTAGCCTAGGTACCCAACTAACACAATCAATTATGTAGTACTGAACTGTAATAGGTTTGCAATACTTTCCACATAAATAATATGTAAACAATAGACAAACACAAAAACTAAGACAACATTTTCACTCTTACAGTACAGTTCCTTGGAAAGTACAGTAGTACAGTACAACAGCTCATATACAGGGGCTGGCATTTAGTGAACAGGCAAGAAGAGTCACTGCCTGGAGGAGGGAGAGGACGTAGGAAATGATAGAGCTGAAGGATCATCAACAATAGGAGACAGAGTAGGGGGTGGCAAGCTGGAATTTCATTCATGCCTGATGTTGATGGAACATACATTCACATTTATGAGAGTTCAGAACTTGAAGGTTCATATGTAGGAGACTCCCTGTACAGAGCTGACGACCAGCATGGCACATATAGAGGGACTGAGAGCAGCTGGACAGCTGTATGAATTTCAAGTCAGCAGGGCAGAGCAGGAGGAGGAGGCTGATCCTTGTAAGCCAGGCTAAGGAGCTTGGATTTCACACACCAGGCGAACTCTCTTACTCTGGTAATCCAAGACTGCACTCAGTGCCAGGGCAAGCTTTCCTTGGCCCACGGAGGATTTTACAGAATTCTGAGTCTGAATGCCTTTAGACAGTGATGTCTCGGTTTGCCATAATCCCTACTGCTCCCCCATCGCTTTCCATGGTCCTGGCACTCATGTCTATTTCCTTCTACCTTCTGTAGGCTCTGAGGACATGATCCCTGCTCTGGATGCTGGAGAATCTCTGAAGAATTTTTGGCATGCATAATCAGGCCTCTGCTTTACAAATGTGGATGAGGGCTTTTAGGGGCCATCTGGAGGCAAGTAAGTCCTTTGGAGGCCATTGTAACAATCCAGGCAAAAGATGTCAAGGGCCTGGAAATATGCCACAGAGGAGGATACAATAGGCATTGAGCTATGGCCCCTCCAGCCACTCTTGGGTGTTTTGGAGGCCTGGGGCAATGTAGGAGATGAGCCAGCTATTCTGTGCCAAGCACCACTTTACAAGACAGAATGCTGTGACAGTCCTAACCTGCTGGGTTCCTCCTATGTCACCGAGGCTTAACATCCATCACCTCTTGCCAAGATCCAACAATCCTGTGAGCTACTGCCCCTCCCTCACCATCCCATGAAGGCTCAGAGAGATGAAGTGTCTCCCATGAAGGGTCCTTGCTAAGTGATTGGTCAGGAATAAAGTCAGGACTTGCTCTACTCTAGTTCATCTCACATGCTGCCTGGTAGGTTTGTCTGGACACTCTTGGAGCCCAGAAGCTATGACAGCAGCATCTTTGGGAGCCGACCCAGCAGAGAATTAATACAGACTTAAGTAGGCTTCCCTGTTGGCTCAGATGGTAAAGAATCGACCTGCAATGTGGGAGATTCAGGTTTGATCCCTGCATCTAGAAGATCCCTTGGAGAAGGCACCGGCTACTCCAGTATTCTTGCCTGGAGAATTCCATGGACATAGGAACCTGGCAGACTACAGTCCAGGGGGTTGCAAAAGAGTCTGAGAGCGACTAATGCTTTCATTTTCACTTCACTTGGGAACCACACGACTGAGAAAAAAAGAACTGAAGGTAGACTACCCAAGAGGACGAGCTGAAATGTTGTGCATTTGGTGTATATGTATTTGGCTTAGCAAAGCCCAGCTCTGTTCTCTAAGAAAAGAAGTGAAAGTCTAAGTGCATTGACCTGTTGGCACACAAATGCCAAAGCCACAGTAGGTGTTGTTCTTTGGGGTCCATTGGCCACGAGAAGTGTGAGGGGGAAAGCTGGCTGGAAAGGATCCTTCTGGAAGGACCCCAGATGCCCTGGCCTGGGAGCTCCTGTCCCCAGCTCTGTTGTTTCTTTAGAAAACACTCCTATGGCCCTAAAAGTCCTTCTTACAGACTCAAGCACCCCCTCTAAGTCAGTTCTTCTCGAAGTATGGTTCTTAGACTGGCAGCAGCTTCATCACCTGAGAGCTGGTTAGAAATGCAAATGATCAGACCCCACACAAACATCCTGAGTCAGAAACCAGAGGGTAGCGCAGGGCCAGCGCTCTGTGTTTCAGCAAGCCCACCAAGGGATTCTGATGTGAGCCCAGGTTTGAGAACCCCTGCCATAGGTGATAATGTGATGATGCTGTGAATGTTTTACTGGCTGCTTTAGTGTATCTCACGTACTTTTCCTGCAATGTCCTGGGCTTCCTCCAAATGAATAAACACTTCCTGCCGCATCGCTTTGAGTCCAGCAGAATCCCAGTGTAGCCCGTCAAAGAGTGGGCAGGGACAGGTAGACCAATGGTCAGTTCAAACTCAAATCCCATTCTGGCTTGCTTTGTTTTGATGTTGCTTGATCTGATCTTGGCTTCAATGGCTGTTCCTCAGGGAAGGCTTCCCAGCTTTCCCAGGCTAGGTTAGAGGCTTCTGTCATATTTTCCAGGAGTACCCCAAGTTCCTGCTCATCCTCCCAGTACTCATCCATCAGTCTGTGTCACAATCACCTGTTTAGTAAATAAGTGTCTTTTCTTCCACTTCACTCTAAGTCCAGTGAGGGTGGAGCCTGTAGGTTTCCTGTGCATCTGCACATCCCCGTGGTAGAGTGGAGAGGCACAGAGTAAAGATGTGTTCAGTTAATGGAACACCGAGCTCACCTGGAGGCCATGTATAGTGGTTCCCTCAGGCTGGACTGTTGCTCCCCAGCTCTAGCTGTGGCTTTCTCTATCTTCTCATTCCAGCTTTAGCTACCAGGTCATCATCTCCTGACCTCCCAACCCAACCCAGTTTGTCGTGACCATCCCACTGCTTTGTCTTCAACTGAGCACTGAATCACTATTTAACAGTCTATTTGATTACTTTATGTTCTGACTCCCTCATTCCCACTCCCCTAGACTACAAGTTTCAAAGTCAGGTTTATCTAGTCAACTGTGTCCCTTTAGCACATCAGATTCCCAGTTAGTGATTTTCAGATGATATATGACTTCTTACTGACTCATTATTCAAACACGTATACATCTTCTATGTATGACCATTTCAGAGATGGAGAAAGACAAACCCAAGAAGAGTGCCAGTTGCCCAAGTCACATAGCTGGTGAGGAGCAGAACTGAGCTAGAATCTATGGCTTCTGGCTTTTAAGCCCATCCTCTTTCCACCACATTGCTTACCTTCTTGCCTGACTAAAAAGTTTAGTATTTTTGGTCATCTCTATGTCTTGTTTGGAGAAATGTGTATTTAGATCTTCTGCTGTTTTTATTGTGTGTGTGTTTTTTTGTTTTTTGTTTTTTTATGTTGAGCATGAAGGCTTTGACTGTGTGGATCACAAAAAACTGTGGAAAATTCTTAAAGAGATGGGAGTACCAGACCACCTCACCTGCCTCCTCAGAAATCTGTATGCAGGTCAGGAAGCAACAGTTAGAACTGGACATGAAACAACAGACAGGTTCCAAATAGGAAAAGGAGTATGTCAAGGCTGTATATTGTCACCCTGCTTATTTAACTTATATGCAGAGTACGTCATGAGAAATGCTGGGCTGGATAAAGCACAAGCTGGAATCAAGATTGCCGGGAGAAATATCAATAACTTCAGATACACAGATGACACCACCCTTATGGCAGAAAGTGAAGAAGAACTAAAGAGCCTCTTGATGAAAGTGAAAGAGGAGAGTGAAAAAGTTGGCTTAAAACTCAACATTCATAAAACTAAGATCATGGCATCTGGTCCCATCACTTTATGGCAAATAGATGGGGAAACAGTGGAAACAGTGATAGACTTTATTTTGGGGGGCTCTGAAATCATTGGAGATGGTGACTGCAGCCATGAAATTAAAAGACACTTGCTCCTTTGAAGAAAAGTTATGACCAACCTAGACAGCTTATTCAAAAGCAGAGACATTACTTTGCCAACAAAGGTCCATCTAGTCAAGGCTGTGGTTTTTCCCATGGTCATGTATGGATGTGAGAGTTGGACTGTGAAGAAAGCTGAGCACCGAAGAATTGATGCTTTTGAAGTGTGGTGTTGGAGAAGACTCTCGAGAGTCCCTTGGACTGCAAGGCAGTCCAACCTAAAGGAAATAAATCCTGAATATAACTTTGGCCACCTGATGCAAAGAACTGACTCATTTGAAAAGACCCTGATGCTGGGAAAGATCGAAGGTGGGAAGAGACGGGGACAACAGAGGATGAGATGGTTGGATGGTATCACTGACTCCATGGACATTCATTTGAGTAAACTCTGGGACTTGGTGATGGACAGGGAGGCCTGGCATGCTGCAGTCCATGAGGTCTCAAAGAGTCGGACACGACTGAGCGACTGAACTGAATAAAAGGATGCTCAACATCACTAATTATTAGAGAAATGCAAATCAAAACTACAATGAGGTATCACCTCACACCAGTCAAAATGGTCATCATCAAAAAATCCACAAACAATAAATACTGGTGAGGGTGTGGAGAAAAGGGATCCCTCCTACACTGTTGATGGGAATGTAAATTGATACATTGGAGAACAGTATGGAGGTTCTTTTAAAAAACTAAAAATAAAAATTTTTAATGAAAAAAAAAAAGAACCATCGTATGACCCAGCAATCCCACTCCTGGGCATATATATGGAGAAAACCATAATTTCAAGGGGTACATCCACCCCAGTGCTTTCACTGAAGCACTATTTACAATAACCAAGTCATGGAAGCAACTTAAATATCCATCAGTGGAGGAATGGATAAAGAAGATGTGGTACATACGTACAATGGAATATTGCTCAGCATAAAAGGAATGAAATTGTGTCATTTGCTGAGATATGGGTAGACCTGCAGACTGTCATTCAGAGTGAAGAAATTCAGAAAGAAAAAAGCAAATATTTTACATTAACACATATATGTGAAATCTAGAAAAATGGTACAGATGAACCTACTTGCAGAGCAGAAATAGAGACACAGATGTAAAGAACTAAAGTATGAACACCAAGCAGGGAAGGAGTGGGAAGAATTGGGCGATTGCAATTGACATATATACAGTACTATGTATAAAATGGATAACTAATGAGACCCTACTGTATACCATAAGGAATTCTACACAGTGCTCTGTGGTGACCTCAATGGGAAGGAAATCTAAAAAAGTAGAGAGACATGCATTCAGTTCAATTCAGTTCAGTTCAGTCGCTCATACGTAGAACTAATTCACTTTCCTGCATGGCAGGAACAATACAGTATTGTAAAGCAACTGTGTGTGTGTGTGTGTGTGTGTGTGTGTGTGTGTGTGTTGGAGAGTGTGTGTATTTCACTCAGTCATCTGACTCTTTGTGACCCCATGGACTGCAGCCTGCCAGGCTCCTCTGTCCATGGTATTCTCCCGGCAAGAATACCAGAGTGGGTTGCTATGCCCTCCTCCAGGGGATCGTCCCAACCCAGGGATCGAGCCCAGGTCTCCCACATTGCAGGTGGATTCTTTACCATCAGAGCCACTAGGGAAGCCCAAAGCAACCATACTCCCATAATAAAAGAAAACGTTTGATATTTTTCCTGGAAGTTTTAGGGAGTGACTGAATTCTTGAATTTCAAGGAAGTATTAGAATGGGCTGTGTTTTTACTATATAAGGTAGGTCCCTCTCTCCCCTTCTTGCTACAGTGACTAATCTTATTTCAAAGGCATCTGCTTTTCCATCTATGGGTCATGAAGCCACTGCCACACACCATAAACCCATCATTGACATTTTCTCGCAGCTGTGTTAGTTGACAGCTCTGAATCATCAGCGCTGTGAAGTTGCCAAAACGGCTGGTGCTGTCAAAGCATATCAGCTAGAGATGTTCTGCAGTTGGCAGTGGCCCCACTGATGTACCTGTGCTATACAGAGGCCCCTCCACCCTGCCTGGCTGCTGCAGATAGGCGTCCAGGGGAGATGAAGGGGTGTTACTCCAGGAGGCAGATGATTTATGTCAGAGGATTAAACCTGATCCCATATCAAGTTCAAGATTTGCTCAATCAACCCAGAACCCCTAGAACCTCATCAGCTGTAAAGAAAGCCTCCCTGCTGTAACTTTGGACCAAAAAAAGAATACCCATGTTCACTGAAGTATCTTTGATAATGGCAAAAAAAAAAAAAAAGTAGGGAATCGTAATACCAATTCTGGTACTTTCACAGGAATATTAGGCAGCTGCTAGAATCTGAGTTAAAAATAGGTAGGCATAACTGGATTCTTATAATTAATTGGTGAAAAAATTAGGTTACAACATGTAATGTTCCAGATAAGCATATTTTTAGTGACATCTAGATGGATTGATGGAGAAGGCAATGGCACCCCACTCCAGTACTCTTGCCTGGAAAATCCCATGGACAGAGGAGCCTCGAAGGCTGCAGTCCATGGGGTCGCTGAGGGTCAGACAAGACTGAGCGACTTCACTTTCACTTTTCACTTTCATGCATTGGAGAAAGAAATGGAAACCCACTCCAGTGTTCTTGCCTGGAGAATTCCAGGGACGGCGGAGCCTGGTGGGCTGACGTCTGTGGGGTCACACAGAGTCGGACATGACTGATGTGACTTAGCAGCACCAGCAGCAGATGGGTTGATGGATGAATAAATAGAAGAATTATAGATAGATATGGAGGAAAGTAGGTATATAGCTAGATGGACAGACACATGGATGAGAGAGATACGAAAGACTGGAAAGACCTACACCAGTATATTAACAGTAGTTATATCTGAATGGAGGTATTAAGAGTAATTTTTAAAATCGCTCACCTTTAGTTCCTGATTGCTGCTGTTGTTGTTCAGTTGCTAAGTTGTATCCCACTCTTTGCAGGCCCTTGGACTGCAGCATATCAGGCTCCTCTGTCCTCCACATCTTCCAGAGTTTGTTCAAATTCATGTCCATTGAGTCTACGATGCTATCAAACCATCTCATCCTCTGCTGCTCCCTTCTCCTTTTGCCTTCAATCTTTCCCAGCATCAGGATCTTTTCCAGTGAGTCGGCTCTTCACATCAGGTGGCCAAAGGATTGGAGCTTCAGCTTCAGCATCAGTTCTTCCAATGAATATTCAGGATTGATTTCCCTTAGGACTGACTGGTTTGATCTCCTTGAAGTCCAAGGGACTCTCAAGAGTCTTCTCCAGCACCATAGTTCGAAAGCATCAGTTCTTCAGCACTCAGCCTTTGTTATGGTTCAACTCTCACATCCATATGTGCCTACTGGAAAAACCATAGCTTTAACTGTATGGACCTTTGTTGGCAAAGTGATGTCTCTGCTTCTTAATATTTAAGAGTAAATTTTCATTGCTCTTGTCAATACATAGTTACTGACACCAACAATTATAGCATTCAGAGTCAAGAATTTATCTTTGACTTATGTTCCTCTCAATTCTTTCTGAGTAGATGTTCATAGCATCCTTCCAACCATCCATCCAGAAAGCAGAATCTACTTGGACTTCAGGATGGCATTTAAACAATATCCCATGTTATTTTTATATCCATTTCATGTCTTTTCATGATTCTGGATTGTTTTTGTTTTTTAATCCTTCTGTAGACCTGGGTGGAGAAGGAAATGGCAACCCACTCCAGCGTTCTTGCCTGGAGAATCCCAGGGACAGGGGAGCCTGGTGGGCTGCCGTCTATGGAGTCGCACAGAGTTGGACACGACTGAAGTGACTTAGCAGCAGTAAACCTGGGAGCCCTGTCTACACTCCACCTTGCCACCTGTTATTCTCCTGGTCAATTCCTACTCATGCTCCAAGACCTTCTTAATAACTGCCTCTTCCTTGGTTGGTTCTTCCATCCCCTCCATGTACCACCTGTGTTCTCGCATTGCACTTTATGCCCATTGTATTTTATTCTGTTTGAAACTTTTCCAATCTGTATGGTTATTATCCATATGCTTGCTGTCAGACTCTGTGTTCATTGATACTCCATCTCACTTCTACCTCTGCATCAGGGCCTGATTGCCTAATAAAAACTCTTCTGCTTCTCCTGCAAGTATGTACCCATCAGTCTAAAAGGCAGCTTGGCTAACAACCTTGATGCCATTCACTTAATTGACAGGCATTTACTGAGCATTTTCTATATGTCAATTACAGAGATTAACAAGGTCCTCTCCCTCCAGAGGCTCACAGCCAGGTAGCAGAGCCAGACATGGGCACATAAAAATGAACCAAAAGCTTCTACCAGAGGATGTCAGTTTCCTATTACAGCCTAGACAGTGTGTCTTCTTGGAGTTCAAGAGATTCCTGCTGGCTGTATGGACAGGAAAGGACTTCCAGGGGAGTTAGGGTTAGAACAGGGAGTTCATAGAAGAGAAGGATTCAGACAAATAGATGGGAAGGGCATTTCAGATGGAGGAACTAGCGTGGCAAAGGTGCAGAGGCCGTGGGCTCCTGGTGTGTTCATGAGGTGTACAGACTATCGGAGTGGGAAGACATCAGACTTAATTCAGCCCTGGGGGCTGTATCTAGCTGGTATCGAACAGGGGCTGTGTGGTTTCTCTGAGCTCCAATTTCCTCACCTGTAAGCTGGATGTTATATTACCTGTTTCATCTGCTGCACAGGGAAGTTGGGAGAATCAAATAAGACCATATACTGTTTGGAAGCACTTTGTAAGTTATAAAGCAATACACTCATGGAAACCAAAGAATAAGAAAGAAACAATACAGCTAGAAAAAAGGAGCTGGGGAAAGAAGGGAAATGCTGACATATGTTGGAAATATTTAAGGCAGGGTTTGGGGAAGGCCTACAAGATTCTGGATTTGTTTTTCCATTTGGATCTCATCATCCCCAGTTTCACTTCTGTGACTTCTTCCTCATCAACCTAGCCCCTCAGCCCCAGGCCCCAGTCTGGGTTAGGTGCCTACCTCTGCGTTCCTAATCCCACTTAACTGGCAGAACAGCCTTTTAATTTCTGTTAATGTATCCATCTCCCTGACCAGGCTAGGAGTTCACGGATAGCAGGTACCGTGCCTTATTCATTTTATATCTTCAGTGCAGGGCACCTAGTGGACAAACAGTAATTGTGTGCTAGTGCTGACTCTCCTTGCTGCTATGAGTCATGAAGTTCCAGGTGGCAGTCATTTTGCTAAGCACATATTAAGAATTTGCTCATTCCTTCAACAACCCTGGGAAACAGGTCTTATTCCCATTTTATAGATAGAAGTAGTGAGTCTTGGGAAGCAAAATAATTCAATTATGTTTGCCCAATCTGTGAGCATTGGAATCAGCATTTAAGCTGAGGCAGTTAAGCTTCAGAATGCTGTACCTTTCTTGGGAATTCACTCACTCATTCATTCCACCCATAATGATCATGTGTGTACCATGTGCCAGGAAACAGTCCAAGCTGAAGAAGGGATAAACAGGATCTGGAAGAAGGGATACATAGGATCTCAGAGTATCCCATTCTTGTTGAAAAATGTGAAACAGTTGTTGTTCAGCTGCTGAGGTTGTGTCCGACTCTTTGCAACCTCATGGACTGCAGCACGCCAGTCTTCCCTGTCCTTCACTATCTCCTGGAGTTTGATGAAACTCATGTCCATTGGTGATACCATCCAACCATCTCATCCTTTGTCATCTCCTTCTCCTCCTGCCCTCAATCTTTCCCAGTATCAGGGTCTTTTCCAATGAGTCAGCTCTTCGCATCAGGTAGCCAAAGTATTGGAAACTGATGAGGGACCAAAGCACAGAGCATCCCAGAGGTGTGGACAATTTGGCTCAGGTGGGGGTGGAGGAGGCCTCCCCCAGAGGAGAAAGAGAGGCAAGGGCATTCTGTTCAAGCAGAGGAAGAGCCAAGTGTAAGGACATTAAGGTGGAAAGTAGCAGGTCTAGTATGAATGTTGCAGGAAGTCTTCCTGACTAGACAGTGTGCTTCTTGAGGGTAGAAACCATGTCTTAAACAACTCCATTTTCATAACCATGCACAGCAGGTGTCCCCAACCACCCCTCCCCCTGCCACTGGGCCACACAGCAGGAGGTAGCAGCAGGCAAGTGAGTGAAGCTTCATCTATAGCTCCCATGGCTTCCCATTGCTCATATTACCACCTGAACCATCTCCCCCGCTGGGTCCATGGAAAAACTGTCTTCCACACTGGTCCCTGGTGCCAAAAAGGTTAGGGACTGCTGAGACACAGTGCCTGGAACCCCAAAGCAGTGAAAGTTGGGTAATGAATGATACTGGCTTCTGCATTTAAAAGAAAAAAGAATAAACTTCACATTTTGGGAAAACATGGGAAGGCTGAATGGGAAGATGACCCCAACTTGCAAGGGGCAGCCAAGGATGACCAGAAGTTAGAGAACTCACGTGCTTACCAAGAACCTCTTAGTTGGTTCCAAAGATCTCCGGGCCCCCACCTCAAACCTACTCTCCTGTTAAAGAAAAAGCGAAAACAATCCCTTGTCTAGGGGACTGTGGCTTTTGCAAGTTGCTAGGATATCAATATATTTACCCACAACCGCAGACGTTTGGCTCAAGAACAGCCCACTCGAGCCTCACATGAGGCAAGATCATGAGGATTCAATCTATGTGAGTTCCTGAGGGGCCTTTGAAATCAGCCAGGGAGTTGATAATTGCTCAGAGACACCACAGCTGTAGTTTTTCTCCAGGTTTTGCTATAATCAGCTTTTTTTTGTTGTTGTTAAGTTGATTTGCTCTGACTTCCTCAGGGGTTTCAAATTCAGTTGTGATTTGCACCTGCTTTTTTTTTTTTTTTTTTGAACCTTCAGAAACTTAGGAGGGAGAGAAAGGAGTCATATTTTTCCACTCCACAGGCCCCGGGCTTCCAACACGGGGCTCCTCTGGGCCTAGAAGCTCTCGGGGGAACCAGACCTTTGGCTTTGGCGCCCTTTAGGTAGACATGCAAGAAACATGTTCTAGAGCAGGCTGAAATCCCGGTCTGAGTGCCAACACTAGAAGACTGCTGCCTCTGCAGTGATATCAGGGTGGGGGTGAGAAGGACCCTCTCTGTCAAAATGCAGGACTCAGGGCTAACTCAAGACCCGTATCAGAGCCAAGCACTTAGCTTTTACCTGCCTCAAGGGCACACCGGTTTGATCACAGCAAGGGAAAGCAAAGTGGGCTCACTCCCTGAATTTAAAAGCTCTTCCGAATTGTTACATTCTGTGGAGGAAACAAGGTTCTGCTATTTCAACTCCATCCCTTTCTAAAAGAACTGCAACCTTCTCTTGGCATCACCATCACCCAGTATTTTTTGAGGATTCCTTTTCATGTAGACCCCTGAGCTACCTGTCAGAGCTGGATGCTAATTCACAAATATGCCTCATGCCTCGTTCCCATAGAGAACGAGGGAAAGGATCTTCTCTTTGGTTGAAGTTATTACTTCCACCAGTAAGTGATCTTTTATCTAATTATTGGCAGCAAAGACAGCTTAATATCAACACTTCTAAAACTCTGTTTTAGGCTGACGACTACACAAATGTAACTGTCTCATAGCCCATAACCTTTACAATGGCTCGATTTTTATGGTAATTTTAGTGACATAATTTGCAACTAATTCAACCTGAAAAATCTCATTGACAATTTATATTGCTCAAAACTGCATGTTCCATAGTGTATTATTAAAATCTTTTTCCTGAAGTTTTGCAGTTCTAGTGGACAACTGGCAACCCCTGCTTTAAACGGTATTCAGTTTAAATCATACTGACTATATTCAATGGCATATATTAGCTTTTCCCAGAGCTGCCTTTGCCAAACACAGTCCTGCAAGATTATTTGTGTGGGGAGTTCTGTAGTCTAAATCTGTGTTTAGTTCTGACTGTGAAGCAGCACAGAATCAAATGGACAGTAGAAATCATGAGGGTCCTGACAGTCTGCAGATCTGTGTTCCTAGGCTACCCCAATTTTGACATTTATAATAATTTTATTTTTTGAACTCTCTCGAGTTTTATTTCATACCCAGATTTTAACATTAAAAGTACTTATTATAAAGAAATAAATCTATGACATTTTTTTAATATCACCACTGGCTGTTCCATCCTCCTTCCTCCACCAGAACCTGAAATGAGCCTTTTGTTTGTTTCACTACTTAAGACATAATGACGGACTTTAAAATAGTCATGCAGAAAAGCAGAAGAAAGATAGTTTCTGTGCTTCTGCTTTCCCATGGGGAAACTGGGAAATAGAATATGCTTAGAGAAACTCAGGCCTGATGTAGACATGCTTTGTCCATTCATGTGCTACAGAAACGTCTATTAATTGTGTAAGTATAAATAACATGAGAGATCCGCAGGGCAAATCCAAAATCCTCCACAGTCGGTCTTATGCCTACTTTCCAGGCATTACTTCCCACAGGAACCCTCCGTTCCAGCTCAGGTGGTGTCTTCCAGTGTGGACATGTCTTCTGGAATGCCACCTCTATCTACCTCTGTCTTTTTCAGGAAGCCTTCTCCTCAGCCATCCACCCCAGGACTCTCTGCCTCCTTTATATATGTACTTATCTTTTTCAATCATTTATTCATTCTATTATATATATAATACAAAAATCCTATCCAACATCCACATCCACCATCCACAACCACATCCCATGACACTGCATCTATATCCACATCCAATATCTATAATCATATCCAGCATCCACATCCTCATCCATTCCAACACCCAACATCCACATCCATGCACAACATCTGCATCCAACATCCACAACCTCATCCACATCTGATATGGAACATCTACACCTGCATCCCACACCCACATCCACATCCGTATCTAAAAATTCTATATTTATTTCAACACTTAGGTTCTATCAGTTGTTTCAGGCCTCATCATTTGCCTCATTTTGATCTGTTTATCTTTACAAAGTGGATATCTTTTCTACCCTGTTACACCATGGACTCCTTAGAGATAGCAATATAATTTAATGATTTTTGTATGATTTTTGTATCTTACACTGACACACAGTAGGTCCTCAAGGTATATATGATTTTGGGAGAAAGACAGCACCCACCAAACATACCCCGAGTGTCATTGTTCTGGGCAGGTCAGTCACATCATCTCATTTAATCCTTGTGACCTTCTGACCTTGTCTCTTTCACTGTGATCCAGCTGCACTAGTCTGTTTTTAATGCCTTGGGTATGCAAGCTTGTTCAACCTCTGACTTTTGCACTGGCTGTCCATTTGCCTGGATTTCTTTCCCCACCAGATCCTCCCATGGTTGGCATTTTCTCTCCATTTTTATTTAAGCTCAAAAGTTACCTACTCTGAGAGTCTCACCCTGACCACTGTAGTCAAGGAACCCAACCCAGTCCCCACACTGGGTTATTCTACATTCCAATGTCCCTTTTGGAGAAGGCAATGGCAACCCACTTCAGTACTCTTGCCTGGAAAATCCCATGGGCAGAGGAGCCTGGTGGGCTGCAACCCATGGGGTTGCGAAGAGTCGGACACAACTGAGCAACTTCACTTTCACTTTTCACTTTCATGCATTGGAGAAGGAAATGGCACCCCACTCCAGTACTCTTGCCTGGAGAATCCCAGGGATGGGGGAGCCTGGTGGGTTGCCACCTATGGGGTCGCACAGAGTTGGACATGACTGAAGTGACTTAGCAGCAATGTCCCTTTTCATTCTCCCCATAACACTTATTAACACCTGAAGTTAGCTTATTGATCTGTTTACTTGTTTATTATCTGTCTCCCCTTGCCCCTTCCCCAACTATCGTATAATAAAGTATAAGCCCCTTGAGGGCAGGGGTTATATAGTCTGTTTGTGGCTGCATTTATAGCCTAGAATCAAGCCTGACACATAGTACATGCTCTGTTATCATCCAATGAGGAAATAACCTTCAGTGGATACCAATTTTGAGATGTGGAAACTGAGGCTTACAGATGTGGAGTGACATGCCTCCTGTCAGCAACTTATAATTGGCAAATCTGAGACCCAAAGCCCTTCTCAAGACCCAGGCCTCTCATGCTACAGGAAATTGCTGCTCCGTAGACACAGATACATTTATGGAAACATGATGCTTCTTCTACATTGTTCAGATCTTCTGATGTTTCTCATGTGTCCTTGTGTGCTTTGAAATTATAGACAAATAGACATGTAGGTCTCTAATTTCAGAAAGTTTCATTCACCAGTGTAATAACAACAAGAGCTGCTATATTTGCTAATACACTAACTGACCTAGATAGCACATTCAAAAGCAGAGACATTACTTTGCCAACAAAGCTCCGTCTAGTCAAGGCTATGGTTTTTCCAGTGGTCATGTATGGATGTGAGAGTTGGACTGTGAAGAAAGCTGAGCACCAAAGAATTGGTGCTTTTGAAGTGTGGTGTTGGAGAATACTCTTGAGAGTCCCTTGGACTGCAAGGAGATCCAACCAGTCCACTCTAAAGGAGATCAGTCCTGGGTGTTCTTTGGAAGGAATGATGCTAAAGCTGAAACTCCAATACTCTGGCCACCTCATGCAAAGAGTTGACTCATTGGAAAAGACTCTGATGCTGGGAGGGATTGGGGGCAGGAGGAAAAGGGGATGACAGAGGATGAGATGGCTGGATGGCATCACCGACTCGATAGACGTGAGTTTGAGTGAACTCTGGTAGTTGGTGATGGACAGGGAGGCCTGGCATGCTGCAATTCATGGGGTCTCAAAGAGTCAGACACAACTGAGCGAACTGATTCATGTTGAGGTTTGACATAAAACAACAAAGTTCTGTAAAGCAATTATCCTTCAATTAAAAAATAAATAATTAAAAAAAAGCAGGCTCTGAGATGGGTACCAAGGATATTAAGACTCATTCTCTGACCACAACAAGCTCTCAGGCTAAATAAGAAAGACCTAGTTTGAACAAGAAAAGAGCCAATGTATGGGATGAGAGTGAGGAGCAGAGGGAGGTGGGCACACCTGAATGGGAGTAAGGATAGACACAACTGAACTTCAGTTTCTTCAGTGTCACACCAGGGCTGTAGTGGGAGAAGGCCCCCTGCAAATTCCATTTCAGTGGTGTTGCCAGTAGGAGAGAGCCTGCTCAAGTATGGTGCTGGAGAAGCATGCGAATGAAGGGACTACACAGCCATAGAATGCGGCCAGAGGTGGCTCAGGACAGCAGTGTGATTACAGTGGTCCCGAGATCCGCTGACCTTCTTCCCGTCATGGCCTAATGCCAGTCACTCTGACTTGCGGGCCCCTGGCTGCTGGAAACCCACAGAAGCCCAGTTTTCTTCCTGGATTACTTGGTTCTGGTTTCATTTTCTGATACAGAATATGGTCATCATGTATATTAAGCTTACAAATGTCCTTATACTTTCAAAGCTTGCAGAACGAAGAAAAAAGTGGTCTTGTGACAATGTGGTCAGCTCCGTGAAGAGTCCACATCTGACCAGCGGGACACGGGCTTCCTTAACAGAGTGAGGTCCTGGCCTGTTGAGTCAGCAGACCCAACTTTCCCTACCAAGAAGGTTATCTTGATCAGTGTTCTAACAAGGATAGAACACATGCTCAAACAGGGTCATTTGGGGAATATTGAACGAAAGGACCGTTACTTAGGTGCAAAGGAAATGAACAGGAGATGGTATGAAGGAAACCTTGGGGCTGGCAAAGGCGAGAAAGCCATTACCATCATTTGGTCTTAAAGGGGCAAGAAGAGGGAGAAGTTCCTGGAAGCAGAAGAGGATAGTTGTGGGGAGAGGACCTCCTGAGAAGAGGAAATCAGCTGAGCCCCAGGAACCCTGAAAGGAAGGGACTGGGGAAAGCAAACATACCAGTCTTACTCTCTGCCTCCTGCTGATGCGTCCCATAAGCTGGAGTCACCTGGGAGCTAGAGGGCCAGGAACTCATTGATGTGGCCTCTTGGGATGCAGAAGAGTGAGAGGTGATCTAGAGCGATATGGACACTCACCAGCACAATGGTTATGGCTGGTCGAGAGTAACTATACCACGAGTAATGATTTTGGCCAATAGCTTCCATTGACTACTTGATGCATACGTAGCACTTTGAAAACTCATTCATAGATTAGCTCATTTGATCCTCACAGAAAGCCCGTGAGGTAAGCACTCTCCTGGTCCCATTTTTTAGACTGGGAACTAGAGACTATAGAGATACTGCTTGTAAATAGAGGAGTGTGGGCTTGAACCCAGTTGGCCACGATTACACATCCAGTGTCGTTTGTCTACGAGACCCACTCATCTTACCTAAAATGAAAACTGATGATTTAGGTAGTAAAGCATTGATAAAATGGAGGGAGTGTCTGAAATATAACCTGTGAGACAAAGATGTGGTATTTCCATAGCTTTGTTTGGCTTATGAGATTGAATACATCCTCCATTTAAGAGATATTAAAGTATAAACCAAGAGAAAAGAGAGAGAGAGAGAAACCAGAAAACAGAGAGAGAGAGAGAGAGTGCACACCAGTTGCATATAGGATATAGGCCAAATGTCTAATTACAGTTGATAAGGCCCCTTATGATCTGTGCCTTGACCTGACTCATCTTTCCCCATTCCCTGTGGAGCACTGTGTCCCAGGCAAACTACATTTTATTTTAGGTCTCTAAATAGCCCTCACATCTTTGCCCATGTTGTCCGTTTAGCCTGAAATACTTTCCCTTGCTTCCCATTCCACCCACCTTAAACCCTATTTATCTATCAGGCCCTGACTTTGACTTTTCTTTCCTCTTTCTTCCCTCTTTCCTCCTGCCAGCACATATTTACTGGACACAGTACCTGCAGGCACAGTGGTAGGTGTTTCTGACATGGGTCCCTCCCTCATGGAGTTTCTATGAGAAAGCCTTCCTTCGTGCTCATGTCTGGGTTGGGCGGCTCTCCTCTGTGCTTCCTCAGCAGCCTGAGCTGACCCTATTGCAGTCTTTTTACTCTGCATTCTAGAACCTTGGTTCTGTCTCCTTCACTAGGCCATGGGCTTCATGGTAGTAGGACTGTGTGTCTATGTGGGTGTTAGTTTCCAATTGTTGCTATATGTAACAAATTACCATGAACTCATGGCTTAAACCAACCCGAATGAATGACCTTAGAGTTCTGGGGTTGAAAGTCCAATACAGCCCTCACTGGGCTAAAATCCAGTTGTGTGGTTGTGTGGAGTCCCTGTTCCTTTATAGAGGCTCTACGGGCAGAATATGTTTTCTTGTTTTTTCCAACTAGAGACTGCCTGCATTCCTTGGGTGATGGTACCTTCCTCCATCTTCAAACCCATCAGTGACTGGGGGAGTCTTCCTCACTTTGCATCACTCTGACACTGACAACAACTCTTTTGCCTTCTCTTTTTATCATTTAATGACCTCTGTGATTATATTGGGCCTACCAGGGTAGTCCAGGCTAATACTCCTATCTTAAAGTCAGCTGATTAGCAAACTGAATTCCATCTGCAACCTCAATTTTCTTTGCCGTGTAACATAACGTACTCACAGGTTCTAAGGATTAGGACATGAACATCTTTCAGAAGCCATTTGCTGTCAGCCACCCTGTGTATCCCCAGATGCTAGTCCAAGGGCAAAAGTAGAATATCTCGGGATGCAGGTAGGTTGTGTGTGTGTAGAACATATAGATGATCTATATATGTCTAAGGCATGTGTTTGTGTGACACACATATATATGCTGAGTATATATGCCCATATCACATGGGCAGATATGTCTGTGTGGTTTGGGGGGCATATGCTGCCTGACCTCATTAGCTTTGGTCAGTATTAGGTGTTGGATGGTAGGAACACCACCCAAGGAGGAAATATAAAGATGAACCAGGCAACCAAGTACTACTTTCCTGACAATTCATGTTGCGACATAATTTAACTCCCATATAGATACTTGTGTTTAGAGACCTGGATTTCTATGCCTGTGGTCATATGTGTTGGTTACCACATTCACAGTGAAGGTAGCATCCTGCCTGGCCAGGCACCCCCTCTAGAAGGGCCTGTATGAGTCAGCATATAGCTCAGGGGCACATTTAGTGCTGCCAGCAATGAATAGATCAATCAAATTATTCTTTCCCATCTTTCCAACAAGAATAACAGCTTCTGATAAGGAATCCTGATCAAATCATCAGCCCTTCCCTTACCGCAACTCTGAGAACAGCTGAGCCTGCCAGAGGCCTTGGGGATCATCTTCACTTTATGGAAGCCACAAAGCCAGTAAGAGGGCAGCTTGAGCAAGTTCATACAGGCATCCATAGACAGGACAAGAAGGGGGACCACTACTGCCATTTATGGGGTGACTGCCAGCACCCTGAAGGCAGGGACTCCACATTAAATGCTCCTATAGCATCGGGCTTCCTTAGAACTTGCTGCTCCCCAGGTCTTCATGTTGCTATGAAAAGATAAAACCAAGAGAACGTGCTTATAGACAGAGCCACTTTGTTATTGAGAGATGCTTCTACTCAGATTTCTCACATAAGAATCTGGGATAGACAGTCTACAAATCTCAAAGCATTTTTTCTGCTTTTCCCTTATAGCTTAGGCTGAAGCCAGACCCAAGCTATACCTTCCTTGCTCAGAGTTTCCTGGTCCTGTTTTGACGCTACTCAGCTTTCCCAAGGAAACCTGCCTTCTCCATGCATTCAGTCAACGTGTCTGGGTGTCCCTACTGAGTGCAGTCCCTATGCTAGATGTCAGGTACATTGCAGTGAACAGACAGGGGTGGATACTTGCCCTCAAGGGGCCTGTAATCAAAGAACTTCCAGGTTAAAGGCAACCACACTCAGTCTCAAAGTTTTCTCATTTTTAAAAAACAGAGAAGAGAGAAAGAGAGAAACACTTTCAATCAGAGTGGGAACAGGCAGGAAGAAAAGATATCATGAAAGGAAAAAAAAAAAAAAAGACAGAGGCACACCAAGACCCAGAGGAAGGAAGATGTGGTAAAATATCTAGAATCACAGAGGCAGAGACAGGACCAAAGAGTCTCCCTACCACAAACACCTCTTCTCCATCTGCAGAAAATCTCAAGAAAGGGTTTTGGCTTCATGATGTATAATCCCTGTGCAAGTTCCTGCCATGCTTGGGAAGAAGGAGGCTGGGATACAAGGAGACCCTCTTTGGATCCAACCTTACCCAAGGGCTGCTCTGAGCTCCCCTTCTCCACAGAGTCCTCCCCAGCATCCCTGAACAGAAACTGCTATCCCTGCAATGGAAAAGGAAAGGAAACCATTCACTCTACATGGAGTCTCAGCTCAAGGTACCTCACCTTGTCCTGTTAGCTGTGATTGCATGTGCCATGTTGTGCCATAGGCTAAGTACAGCAGGAACTCTATAAATGAATGGTCTTTCCCTCTAAGACTAAGAACAGAAACCACTTATTCATTCTCATTTAATCAACTAGTGTTTACATCCCTAGGCTTGACCACACAGAAGATGCTTATAATCTTGAACAATCAAGGATTCAGGTTCCTCCCTTATAGACAAGGGAACTGAAATGCAAAGAAAGTAAGGGCCCCAGATAATGCCAAGACTCCGACCTTCCTGGAGCTAACCTTCAGCTCTCTCACTTCCTACCCCCAGCCCAGCTCTACCTATCATGTATATGTAGCCTGACATACACATGAGCCCAGGATATTTCCTGGTTCTCAGGCTGAGGACCCAAAAGGGAACCTTCCAGATGAATCAAGAGATGCTATCTTCTAAGACAAGAAGAACTCATCTTTATATCCTCATCACCCAGCTCCAATCCTTGGCACATAGTAGGTTCTCTAAAAATGAGTTGAAGAAATGAATTAAGCTCTATAGTATAGACCTCTCAGAGAATCTTTCCTGTCTCATTCAAGTCTTAGCAGAGGAGACAACAACCCCAACCTCATAGTCCCTTTGCTGCCCTATTCCTAGATAAAATGTGTAGCATCAGCCAAAAGTGGTATTGTCCTTGAGGCATGCTGGGACTTCCTCATGTGTTGTTAGGGATGTGGCAAATTCAGGCTTGGAATCTGGGGCAGGAGGGACTAAATGGTAGTGGTGTATGATGGCAGGAGGTTCTAGACAGGGTGTGGTACCAGTAGTTACATAGGACCCAGGATGATTTCCCCCTTTACTCTGAAGGGAGACTCTGAAGGGGCTATAACTTGCAGCCTATGACAGCAGCCTCTGCCCCACTCCATTCAGCCTCAGTCTCCCCTTGACCTGGATTTAAGTTTTGTCCGTGTCTTCCAAACAGTGCTGGAAGCCATGTTTTCACCCTCCTCACCACAAGTACATTCTGGGGCAGGGAACAGTCTCCCCTGAAATGGGCTCAGTGACATCTCCTTAGTCATCTCGACTGCCATACAGAATACTATAGACTGGAGGGCTTAAACAACAGGAATTTATCTCTCACAGCTCTGATGGCTAGAAGTCTGTGATAAAGGAACTGATCTAAGATCAGCATGCCTCAAGGATGATAACCAGGGCTGTCTTCCTGGTTTGGAGACAGCTGCCTTCTCATTGGGCCCTCACATGATGGAGAGAAAATACAGCAGGCAAGCTCTCTGGTGTTGCCTCCTGTAAACACACTAATCCCATCAGGAGGACCCCATCCTCTTGACCTCAACATTAACCCCCAATGGTCCCATCTCCAAACACTGTCACTTTGGGGTTTAGAGCTCCAGCATATAAATATGGGTCATGGTGGGGGATGTGTGTTCAGTCACCCAGTTGTGTCTGATTCTTTGTGACTCCATAGACTGCAGCACACCAGTCTTCCCTGTCCCTCACCATCTCCTGAAGTTTGCCCAAGTTTGCGTCTATTGTTTTGGTGATGCCATCCAGCCATCTCATCCTCTGACTCCCTCTTCTTCTGCCCTCAATCTTTCCCAGCAACAGGGGCTTTTCCAATGAGTTGGCTGCTTTCCTCAGATGACCAAAATACTGGAGCTTCAGCTTCAGCATCAGTCCTTCCAACAAGTATTCAGGGTTGATTTCCCTTAAAATTGACTGGTTTGATCTCCTTGCTGTCTAAGGGACTTTCAGGAGTCTTCTCCAGCACCACAGTTCGAAGGCATCAATTCTTTGGCATTCTGTGTTCTTTATGGTCTAGCTCTCACCACCAAGGTAGGGGGTGGGAGCACAATTCAGTCCATGAAACCTTGCCACACTCATCCCCAGTCCCTCCCACAGGCCAGATTCTGTACTAAATAGCAGTTATATAAAGGTAGGAAGGACTCACATCCTGCCCTCCAGGAACTCGAAGTCCTTGTGGGGATAGGGATGGAAGATGGGGAGCGTAGGTGAGGACACACCAAGATGAAAATACGTGCAAAGAAGTGCACAGACTGCTTTGGAAACACTTGAGAAGAGGTGATACTGCGTAGAGGGATTTGGGAAGGTTTCATGGAGGAGGTGATGGATGAATTGGGCCTTCAAGGTTCAGTGGATTTTTGCCAGCTAGACAAGGAGCATAATAGCACTCCCAGTTAGGGAGGAGCATGGAGCATGGAAGAGCATGACAGATATTGGGGAGACTAACCAACCATGCAGATGGGTGTGTGGATGTGGGCATCACACAATAGAACAAGCCTGGAGAGACGTCTGGAACTGGCCATGCTGCAAGGCCTGAGCCAGTCTGTGTGGACAATGGGGTTAGAGGGACATAAGTATTGTCTGTGACCTGATCCTGTGGTCATAGCTTGGGAGGCAATCCTTTAAATGGGGCCAAAGGCAGTGAGATTTGTGGGTTAGACTGTCTTAGTCCATTTAGGCTGCTGTAACAAAATGCCACAGGGAGCTTATAAACAAAGAAAATTATTCCTTATGCTTCTAGAGGCTCGAAATCCAAGATCAAGGTGCCAACATGATCAGGTTCTGGTGAAGGCCCTCTTCTGGGTTGCAGACTGTGAATGTCTCGTTGTGTTCTCACCTGACAGAAGGGATGAGGGAGCTCTCTGGAGCCTCTTGTGTGTGTGTGTGCGTGTGTGTATGTGTACGCGCGTGTGTGCACGCTCACGCACGTGCTGAGTGCTGAGTCGTGTCTGACTCTTTGCAACCCTATGGACTATAGACTTTCAGGCTCCTCTATCCATGGGATATTTCAAGCAAAAATACTGGAGTGGGTTGCCTTTTCCTTCTGCAGGGGATCTTACTGATCCAGGGAAGAAATCCACACCTCCTGTGTCTCCTGCATTGCAGACAGATTCTTTATCTGCTAAGCCATCGGGGAAGCCCTTAAGAAGACATTAATTCCATTCATGAGAGTTCCATCTTCATGACCTAATTACTTCCCAAACACTAAACCTTCTAGCACCATCATACTGGGCATTAGGATTTCAATATATGATTTGGTGGTTGAGGGGGCCACAAACATTCAGAGACCAACAAGGAGACTCTAGTAGTGGGCTAGGTGAGAGGCAATGAAAGTCTGATTCTGGAGAATAGGAAGTAATGCTATTGGGGATGGATGTAGGGAGAGGTTGTATTGAAACTTGCAAGACCCTAAGTATGTGAAGGACAAACAACCCACCATCTTTCTGTGCCTCAATTTCACCCAAAGCCAACCATTGTTAGTATGAGAGGGATTCTTCAGGCTTCAAACTGGGGTATGCAAACATCAAGATTAGATAAACACTTTTGGGTGAGAATAAGCCCCTACCTGTCCCATAACCCAAGATTTTGCTAGGATATATTAGCCTTTGATTTCCTAAGTTCTTATATCCTTAAAAATGCACCAACTTTCCATCTGTGCTTGAAGGGAGAAAGATCTCAGCTTATAGGAGAACTCAACCTTCAAGGCAGCCTGTTTTTCAGCTGCGTATTGCACACACAAAGTTGTTTCTGGTACAAAAACAACTGTTTCCCCCCATTTTCCCCAGCGTTTCCCTGTTTTCCCAATGTACATTTTTTCCTCCAGCCATCCAAAGGAGCACCTCAAGACGTTCACATTTCCATACTTTCAGTTCAGTTCAGTTCAGTTGCTCAGTCATGTCTGACTGTTTGCGAACCCATGGACTGCAGCACGCCAGGCCTCCCTGTCCATCACCAACTCTCAGAGTTTACCCAAACTCATGTCCATTGAGTCAGTGATGCCATCCAACCATCTCATCCTCTGTTGTCCCCTTCTCCTCCCGCCTTCAATCTTTCCCAGCATCAGGGTCTTTTCAAATGAGTCAGTTCTTTGCATCAGGTGGCCCAAGTATTGGAGTTTCAGCTTCAACATCCATCCTTCCAATGAACATTCAGGACTGATCTCCTTTAGGATGGACTGGTTGGATCTCCTTGCAGTCCAAAGGATTCCCAAGAGTCTTGTCCAACACCATAGTTCAAAAGCATCAATTCTTCAGCTTTGCGCAATAAGAAAAGGCAGCAAAGCCTCGAGTCACCAAGGCCCCCCGGGTACCTAGGAGAAGATGTTTACGGCATAATTTTGCCCAAAGCACATCTGCCCATCAGCATTTTTCTAAACCTTGGAGAAAGAAGAAGCAGCAGAAACTGCTGAAATGTGAAAATAATTAGAGAAGAGACTTTCCCAGGAAACAAACATGGCCCACACTGTACAGAGGAAAGAACAAACAAATGTTGGGGAGGTTATGGAGCTGTAAAATTCTTGTTTACTTCTGAAGAAAGAAATAAAGTTGGAGGAGAGCCACTGGGTCTGCACAACAATAAATCAAGTTCCAGGGGGTGAGAAAGGAGGGGTTGGGCCATAAATCCAGAGTCCAAAACAAAGCCACATTCCAGTGGTCCCTGGTGGCGTATGAACCTGTAACATTTGACTTCTGGAGAGATCTGCCCACTGTCTCCATGAGGTCAATACCCCCCGGGTGCTCCACACAGAATAGCATTTGGTTCGGGTTAAAGTATCTGAAATCAAGTCGTGGGTTTGTTCGACTTTCAAACAGAAAAGGGAAAAAAAAAATCAAAACAGCTCAGTTCCCTCTTCTGCTCAAGCTGAACTTTCCGCAGCAGTTTCAGGGGTGACAGAAGCCACAAGGAGCCCAGTCAGGCGCAGCAGGGCAGGCCCAGGAAGGCCAGGAGGAAATTCCCACAGCTGTGCGCTTGGAAAGGGGGCTCCCAGGCCTCTTCCCTCCAGGCTTGGGGTAAATTTGCTTGTGAAAGGTCACCAGGGAACAGCCTCCTGGCTCAGGGATTTTTCTTCAGGCTAATACCTCAGGTTTCTGGAAGAGGGAGGTCCTATTTCCTGTTAACTCAGTCTTCTAGAAATAACACTCCCTTTTTAAGTGACAGGAACGCCAGGCACGAAGTTACAGTTCTCACCTTTGGTTAATAGCCCTATAACTCTCCTCGCCTTGAACCTTCAGACATTTTCCCCTCCTCTATTTTTAAATGAAAATGAAAGCAAGGGAATTTACTTCATTAAATATTGACTAAGGGCCTACTATGTGCCAGCTAGGCTTAGCCCTTTATTTATTATTATTTTTAGTTTTGGCTCTGCTGGGTCTTTACGCAGCATGTGAGCTTCTCTTGGTGTGGAGCACAGACTCTTGAACAAACAGGTTTAATTGCTCCTTGGCACATGGGATCTTGGGCTTCCCTGGTGGCCCAGTGGTAAAGCATCTGCCTGCAACACAGGAGCTGCAGGAGGCGTGAGTTCAATCCCTGGGTGGGGAAGATCCCTGGGAGGAGGGCATGGCAACCCACTCCAGTAATCTTGCCTGGAAAATCCATGGAAAGAGGAGCATGGTGGGCTATAGTCTACAGGGTTGCAAAGAGTCAGACACGACTGAAAGAACTCAGCATGCACACACCCACGCGTGTGGGGTCTTGGTTCACCGACCAGGGATCAAACCCACGACCCCCCCCACCAACCCCGCCGTCTTTGGAAGGTGAATTCTGAACCACTGGCTCACCATGAAAGTCCCCAGGCTAAGCTCTTTAAATACATTGTTTCATATAATTCTCCTCACAATTCTAAGAGATAAATATTAAGATCAGTCCATATTACAGATAAAGGCTTGGAAAGTTCCCATGATTGGCCTGATACCATTGGCCTGATAGCCAGTGGTGTGAATAAGGTGCATACTTAGGTTATTCTCTAACTTCATTTCTCTTAACCACTAAGCTCTACTGCCCCTATGGCACAAAGTCCCTGTAGGAACTATAGGTAACTTACTAAAGGTACAGGGGATGAGATTTTTCTACAGTTAATTACCTTCATTAAGAACTGGGCAACAATAATGACAAATAATGACCTTGCTAAAAAAGCAGCTAATTTTTGAGCACTTTCTATACCCACTTTCAGTTCAGTTCAGTCACTCAGTCGTGTCCGACTCTTTGCGACCCCATGCATCGCAGCACGCCAGGCCTCCCTGTCCATCACCAACTCCCAGAGTTCACTCAAACTCATGTCCATCGAGTTGGTGATGCCATCCAGCCATCTCATCCTCTGTCGACCCCTTCTCCTCCTGCCCCTAATCCCTCCCAGCATCAGAGTCTTTTCCAATGAGTCAACTCTTCACATGAGGTGGCCAAAGTACTGGAGTTTCAGCTTTAGCATCATTCCTTCCAAAGAACACCCAGGACTGATCTCCTTTAGGATGAACTGGTTGGGTCTCCTTGCAGTCCAAGGGACTCTCAAGAGTCTTCTCCAACACCACACTTCAAAAGCATCAGTTCTTCGGTGCTCAGCTTTCTTCACAGTCCAACTCTCACATCCATACATGACCACTGGAAAAACCATAGCCTTGACTAGACGGACCTTTGTTGGCAAAGTAATGTCTCTGCTTTTGAATATGCTATCTAAGTTGGTCATAACTTTCCTTCCAAGCAGTAAGCATCTTTTAATTTCCTGGCTGCAATAACCATCTTCAGTGATTCTGGAGCCCAAAAAATTAAAGTCTGACACTGTTTCCACTTTTCCCATGAAGTGATAGGACCAGATGCCATGATCTTCGTCTTCTGAATGTTGAGCTTTAAGCCAACTTTTTCACTCTCCTCTTTCACTTTCATCAAGAGGCTTTTTAGTTCCTCTTTACTTTCTGTCATAAGGGTGGTGTCATTTGCATATCTGAGGTTATTGATATTTCTCCCTGCAATCTTGATTCCAGCTTGTGCTTCTTCCAGCCCAGCATTTCTCATGATGTACTCTGCATATAAGTTAAATAAGCAGGGTGACAATATACAGCCTTGACGTCCTCCTTTTCCTGTTTGGAACCAGTCTGTTGTTCCATGTTCAGTTCTAACTGTTGCTTCCTGACCTGCATATAGGTTTCTCAAGAGGCAGGTCAGGTGGTCTGGTATTCCCATCTCTTGAGAATTTTCCACAGTTTATTGTGATCCACACAGTCAAAGGCTTTGGTATAGTCAATAAAGCAGAAATAGATGTTTTTCGGGAACTCTCTTGCTTTTTCCATGATCCAGCGGATGTTGGCAATTTGATCTCTGGTTCCTCTGCCTTTTCTAAAACCAGCTTGAACATCTGGAAGTTCACAGTTCACATATTGCTGAAGCCTGGTTTGGAGAATTTTGAGCATTACTTTACTAGTGTGTGAGATGAGTACAATTGTGCGGTAGTTTGAGCATTCTTTGGCATTGCCTTTCTTTGGGATTGGAATGAAAACTGACCTTTTCCAGTCCTGTGGCCATTTCAGCCACTCCACAAAAGTACCCTTTGAGGAAGGGGGCACCCCCATTTTACAGATGAGGTAGCTGGTCAGAGAGAAGATGCGGAGCTTACCTAAGGTTACCTAACTGGAAGATGGCAGAATTACATCTGGAGGTCTGCTAGGTTGTAACAGCAGCTCAAAGGCTGGACCTGTTGCAGAGCCTCAGGGTCTTGACGGTCTCTGCAGAATACACCTACAGGTAGAATGTTGTTTTACTTTTTTAAACTTAAAATGACTAAATGGGGACTTCCCTGGTGGTCCAGTGGTTAAGACTCCATAATTCCAAAGGCGGTACAGATCATCCCTAGATTGGGAACTAAGGGCTTCCCAGGAGGTGCTAGTGATTAAGAACCCACCTGCTAATGCAGGAGACATAGCGATGTGGGTTTGATGCCTGGGTCGGGAAGATACCCTGGAGAAGGGCATAGCACCCACTGCAGTATTCTTACCTGGATAACCCCATGGACAGAGGAGCCTGACAGGCTATGGTGTTACAAGGAATTAGACACAACTGAAGCAAATTAGCACATGTGCTGGGAGCTAAGATCCCACATGCCTTGAAGTGTGGCCAATATTTTTTTTTTTAATGACTAAATATGCAATTTTTCCCTAAGTCAGATGCTATCCTAACTGATTTCTGGTTATAAGCAAGGCCAAAGGCCTAAAGGAAAATATTAGAGCAAAACATAAAATTAATAAAACTATCCCGCTTGACTCCTTTCCCTCTGTGAAATGAGTCAAGGGGGTTCCTATTCAATTTCATGAGTAGATTGCCTCAGCCCAGCTTTCATGTTCCACAGAAGCATGGTTGGAATGTACCTCCACCACCTGGCCATGATATTTAGTCATTCTTTAATATTAAGACAATAGCAGCTGGCCTTTATGAGCTTCTCCACATGACAGGTAGGTTATTATCCTATTTTCCAGATGAGGAAGTCCTGGCTCAAAGAGGCGGAGTGATTTGTCCAAGCTGAAATAGCCAGATGATGAAAGAGCTGAGACTAGCACCCCAGTTCGCTGATATATTCTGAAGGGCTATTTCAAGCCCCTCCACCCTATCCTTGTTTCTTTTCTTCTACTTCTCTTCCTTGCTTGCACTATTCATTTCCTTGGGATGCTGTCACAAATGACTACAAGCTCAGTGGCTTAAGACAACACACACTGATTCGCTTACAGTTCTGGAGGCCAGAAGTTGGAAGTCAGTATCTCTGGCTGAAATCAAGGTGCTGGCAGGACCACACTCCCTTCAGAGGCTCCAGGGGATTAATCCACTTCCTGGTCTTTTCCAGCATCTGCTGCTGCATTCCTTGTATTCCTTGGTTCAGGGCCTCCTCCTCCACCTTCACAGCCAGCAGCACAGCATCTCCTCTCTCAGATTCTACTTTCCTCTTTTTCTGACTCACATCTTCTCTTCCATGGTAGTCAGACCTCGTTCTCTGTTTCCATCCACACCTGGGCTTCTTTCTCTTCTTCTCTGCCTATATTCAATCTCCCTCTGCCTCTCTCTTATAAGGACACTTGCGATTGTATTGAGGGCCCACCTGGGCCAAGATAATCTTCCAACTCAAGACCCTTAACTTAATTACATCTTGTTCCATGTAAGGTAATATTCACAACTTCCAGGGTTTAGGACCTAATATCTTTGGAGGATATCAGGTTTGCTTTCCCCCTGAAAACTGCCCTTGGCATTATTTCTTTCAGGAGTGGAAGTGGGACTGAATTTATCAACCACACTCTCTTGCCTGGTCACCGTGGTGACCTAAACACTACACATTTACCTAGTTCTTTCCAGTTATCCAACATCATGTGCCAGTTGCTCCACTGGGGTTCCAGTCTATGGTGCTCCCTCCCATACACAGATGTTGTGAGAAAGCTTGACACAAGGCAAGGCCTGGTGGAAACTAAAATGCAAGGAATTAAGCTCATGAAAAGGAAAAATGAAGGGCCTTTGGGGAGTTGATGACCTATTGAGGCAAAGCATTATGTACATATGGAAAGTTACATGGGAATGCCAAGAATTGTCCACCAAATGTCAGTTATAAAGGGCAACAGGAAACTGGAAATGGAAGGCATCCTGTGGTCAAGAGAGGTCTGGAAGGGCTGAAGCCTGCGTTGAACTTTGAACATTAGCTAAGACTTATTGGGCTTCCCTGGTAGCTCAGATGGTAAAGAATCTGCCTGCAATGACAGAAATGCAGGTTCGATCCCTGGGCCAATAAGATCCCTAGAGAAGGAAATGGCAACCACTCCAGTATCCTTGCCTAGAGAATTCCATGGATGGAGGATCCTGGAGGGCTATGTCCATGTGGTCACAAAGAGTCAGGACAAAGCAACTAACATCCACATAAAAAGATAAGGGAGTTGCCATTTTTTGAGCATCTTTCATAAGCTAAGCCTCTCATACCTGCCACATTTACTCTTTTCTACAACCTGGGGTGGTGGGTATTATATGTTTACAAATGAGGAAACTGAGGCTTGATTGAAGTAATTACGCCCCTTGCTCAGCTGGTAGATGGCAGAGCTGAGACCTAACTTTGGGCCACTGCCTGGAGCCTGTGTACTTTCCACACACTGACATCCTTGACCTAGAACCCTAGCCTCAGGCATAAGTAATGGTAACACAGACCTGGTGTCCAGTGGACTTAAGGAAGAAGATGCCCATATTGTGCTAAGCAGAGAAACAGAAGTCACACAACATTAACATCTGAACTGTCTGAGAATGCTCATTGGTGGCCCACAGCCTGTATGAGGCTAGGAGGTATATTTTTGGAAGAACTCAACTAAGGTTTAAAGAAATTCTGGAACCCATCCTTGCAGCTAATATTAAAAAATAGCCATCTGCATGGTGAAGGGGGCAAACTTTTTATTCATGTCTGGCAAAAATCAGCTTGTATTAGAGCAGACAGGAGCTCATCACCTACAGTGAGGCATTCACCTCCAGACTCCTGGAGACATATGAATTTGAGGTCCTGATAAAATAGTCTCTCTAAACATTCACGCACCCGTTATGAGAACCAAAATCAGATAACCCCTACCTTCATGTTAATTACAATTTCTAAGCAGTGTCAATATACTGACTGAAAACAAATCAAAGCAGAGTTGCATCTTCAAGCAAGACCTCCCCATGGGCCCATCACATGCTGCTTCTTCAACATCACTGGTAGGACTGTCTGAGATGAAGGATAACTCTTGTCAGAAACATGCTGCTTTAGTGTACAAAATATTTACATAGTCCTTCTTCTAATCCTCACAAGAATGATATGAGTTAGCTACTATTCCCATATGAAGATGAGGGAATTCTTTAAAATGGCAGTAGGACCTACTGGAAAGAGCACTGGTATTTTGGTTCAAGCCCCTGAAAGGTCTCTCTGAGGGGTTTCTGTTCCCTACACCTCAGTCTGTATATCATGATGGGCTTGTCTGACAAGATGGCTTGTATGAACCTATTTCCTCTGAAATTCTGTGACAGAAGAACAGACTTTTCCAGCGCCAAACATATGCACTATTCTTTGTAATGGCTTAAAATTGCACACAGTTTTAATAAAAACTATGAATTTTAAAAACCACCTTGCTCTTCAGCACTGGTCCTGTGTCTCTTAGACCCAGACTAAAAACCCATGTTTTTAGAAGGAACAAGCTCCTGACTATGAAAACCTAAATCAGTCTTCTGAGGAAAGCGAGTCTCAGCAAGGTTCTGTCACTTGCCTGAGGACACACAGCTTGTGAGTGACATGAATCAGAGGTCATGGCACCAAGCACAGTACAGCAAGAGTCTATGGAGGAGTGTTTCAAACTAAAGCATTTTCTTTTTTAAATTTTATTTTATTTATTTATTTTTTAACTTTACAATATTGTATTGGTTTTGCCATATATCAACATGAATCCACCACAGGTATACACGTGTTCCCCATCCTGAACCCTCCTCCCTCCTCCCTCCCCGTACCATCCCTCTGGGTCGTCCCAGTGCACCAGCCCCAAGCATCCAGTATTGTGCATTGAACCTGGACTGGTGACTCGTTTCATATATGATGGTAACAAACTAGAGCATTTTCTTCAGCCCTGATTCCTCTTGGGGTTGAACATGAGGTAAATTCAGATCTGTCCTTCAGGTTGACTTTTTTTGTCAGATTCAAGTACCACCCACTTCTTGACTTTCTTTCAGGGGAAGGGAGAGCAATTGTCTGGAAACTTTGCTTTAAAAATATACCTAAGAACTGATGGTATGTATGTAAGAGCGTGTTAGTCACTTAGTCATGTCCAACTCTGCAAACCCATGGACTGCAGCCTGCCAGGCTCCTCTGTCCATGGAAGTTTCCAGGCAAGAATACTGGAATGAGTTCCCATTGCCTTCTCCAGAGGATCTTCTCAACCCAGGGATCGAACCCTGTTCTCCCTTGTTGCAGGCAGATTCTTCCCATCTGAGCCACCAGGGAAGCCCAAGAATGGACAGGTATCACCAAGCAAAGCTGTGGTTGAATCAGAGCCAAGGTGGGTGCCTGTTTGGGTCTGAAACAAAAATTCTGTGACTGGCTGATGTGGCCCCTGATAATAATCTGTCTAGCTGGTGCCTTTCCTGAGACGCAGCCATAGACCACAGATGTGGACAAAGCCCTGCCTGGGTGGCAACCTGAATTCTGCATTCAGTCCAATTTCATCCTCAACTCACCCAGCGGTCTGTAGCATTTTCTCCATGTATCTCTATTTACCTTATCTGGTAAAAGGAACACAATGCCAATCCCCAGAACAGTCCTAAAGCACAAGACACCAGCTTTGCCTTGAGTCTGCATTCAAACCTCAGCTCCTTCCTCATTGGCCCTGTGACTTGGGGCATGGTGTTTAATCTTCTGAGCCTCAGTTTCTTCATTTGTCACATGAGGTTAAGGACTGGCTCAAAATGAAATAAAATCATGAAGATCAAGAGCCAGGTACTTAGGATAAAGGCAGCCATTTTTGCTGCAATATGAGTGAGTTTGGGAAATAGAGACAGCCACTAAAATCGAAGGTGAAGGCGTTATCAAAGCAGCTTTATTATCATTAACTCCCAGATGGGCCTGGAGGAGGGGAGGGAGGCAGTGGAGGTCAGAGAAGGCAGGAGCCATGAAGGGGCAGTTCCAGAAACATTCAGGCCAAGGGAAATATACATTTCTGACCATTTGTAGAATCCATCCCATGGCCTTCTCCAGCCCAAACACACACACACGCACACACACGCACACACACGACCCCAAAATTGAAAACCAAACCACAGCATTTTAAAACCTCCCGTTGGTTTCGCCTTTCCTTCCCCCACGTATTGTTTTTGGGAAGGGCTGTTTCAACCACAGCACTGCCAAGAAAACAGGGTGATTTCCCTTGACCACTGGCCACGAATGTGTGCCTTTTCCTGAGCTTTGTGCAGGAACCCACAGTGACTTTAAAAAAAAATAATAAAATTCTTCTCTATAAATAAACCCTTACGCTTTCTGCTGCAGGTCTTGGAGGGACGCGCTTCCCCTTCTTTTTGAACTCATTCAGGGCTCCGTGCCCTCCACAGTGGAGCTATAGCGTGTAGCGAGGCATTCTGGGTAATCATTCTCCGTTGTGTTTTCCATCAATGCAGAATGGCAACGTTCAGGAGCTTGTACTTAAAAATCCGCCTCTCCTCCAGAGACACACATCCTTCCACAAAATACCCCATTGCCACTTCCCCTAGAGATTTTATTCTCACAGCCTGTCCTGATTTTCAAGAGTCCGACAAGTTAAGCATTTACAGTTTACTCAGTGATGTGAAGCAGTGGAAAGACCATAAGTTTTCAAGTCCAGAGACCCAGGACTAAATTCTGGCTTTGTTTCCTGACTAGCTGTGTGATTGTGAACAAGAGGCTTACATCAACTTGGGCAAGGTACTTAACAATTGTGTATGTGCCTGCCTCGGTTTATTCACCTTGAAAATGGATATAAATGATCTGTAATGCATGGACTTAGGTGAGTATTAAATGGGAAAAATGCATACAAAGCTCCAGGCACACAGTAGGTAATCGACAGAAGGCCATTTTTATCAGGTTCTTGGCAGGACTAATTGTAGCACAAAGAAGAAGGCTGATTCTTCTGGGATTCTCAAGAGAATGTAATGAAGGGATAATTTATAGGAGTGGGGCAAGGCTAAAGGAATCAGTAAGGGGTGTTGAGGCACCCAGATACCTGCAGCAGTGGGGATTATCACCAACCCCAGATCTAATGGGAAAAGAGGAGGGCCAGGCAGCGCTAGAGCCCAGTCAGTGGTGGAGCAATGGAGAGAGGGTGCTGGCAGGAGCTATAGTGTTAGAGGAGCTAGTCACTGACAGACAGAGGCACAAAAGCAGGGAGGCAGCTGGGGGGCAATGCCCCAGCTTCTCCTGCTCCCACCCGTTAATCTTTTGCCGATACCTGTCACTGGCCGCACCCAACTGAAGACAGAGAGAAGGGAGCCCCCAGATGCAATCCTAAGGGTCAGCCTTCCAGAGCACAGTGCAGATTGGAGAATAAAGCTCAGTAGGAAGAGAGTGCAAATGGTGAATCACTAGGCCATTCAGAGAGAGGAATGCCTTATGACTTACATACTGGCTAGTATTAGTCAACCCAAACAGTGAAAAAAAACTCCTGCAAAAATCCTAAAGGGGTCATTGTCATCACATCACTTTAGACCTAAAGAGCTTGCAGCGGTTTCAAAGTACCTAAAGACGTGAGCCCCCTACCTCACCCCTGGGATCCTGTCCCAGACCCTCCTCTCTCCCAGCTCATCTCCTGCCTCTCCTCTCCCAGAATTTCCTGAAGTTCTTGTCTCTTCTTTTACCCCCTGAGTTCAATAAACCCTAAATTACTTTATTCATTTTTAAATCAAATCGGTTTTTTAGTTTTTTTGATGTGAACCATTTTTAGTCCTTAATGAATCTGTTACTTCTATTTCATGTTTTTTTATTTTTTTGGCCGTGAGGCATCTGAATCTTAGCTCCCCAACCAGGGATCGAACCCACATCCCCTGCATTGAAAGGTGAAGTCATAACCCCTGGACCTCTAGGGAAGTCCCCCTAAAGGACTTTAGAGAAGTTATTAAACTTTCTGAATATCAATTTCCAGTTCTATAAAATCATGACTTTTTACTGGATAAGGTAAAGATAATATCCACTTCGTAACATAATTACATTTAAATGAAGTAATATACTCAGCATGTGGATGGCCACATGGAGACTCAGTAAAAAGGTCACTTCTTTGTTTCTGGGGGCATCCTCAGTCTTGCTGGTGACAGAGGAATGAAAAAGACAAGATGTACCACTTGATCTGACATAGGTTGTCCACAATGCACGGGATGTATCTCCAACTGGAATGCTTTTGTCTTGACACGCTTCTCAGCTTTGCACTTGAAACTTTCGATGGGTGGAAATCTGATTGGTGAGATCCTCATAAATCCTCTGTCCCTGTCTTCTCTGCTTAGCTAACTTATTGTCACCTGCCGACATGCAGACGGCTCCACCCCTAGGTGATGCACTTTACCCACACTCCTAGAAGTTCTCACACAGAGGCAGCTCTGGAGCTGAGCTGACCAGCTTGAGGTTCCTGGACACAACATTTCTTTGCTGCACGGTACTCTTGCCACGTAACCTCTCTGTGCCCCAGTATCAGCATCTGTGAAATAGGGTGATGCTAGCACCCACGCCACAGGGTTTTCCTGAGATTAAATGTCAATATATGCAAATCATTGAGAATACTGCCTGGCATAGAGTAAGCAGTTAATAATATTAGCCAGCTTATTTTTAATCTCTTTATTACCAGTATGTCACAGTCCTTAACACAGCTAGTATAATTTCAGGTCTATCTGTCTGATTCCCATATTGATTCTTTGAGTACCTTGACAACAGGGCCTAAAATAATGCTTGGCACATAGTATGTGCTCAAGAAATGATCAGTGAGCGCATGAATAAATGAAAGAACGCATGAACGAACGACATAGGACTCAAAGTGCGTGCGGGGAGTCTGGTTTGGGTGTTCACATGAAGCTCAGCATAGGCCTTTTCTCAAGGATGTGAAGAACTGAAGAAGTCAGAGCCAGAAAACTCAAGCTGCTCCAGGGCAAAGCAGGGCCACCCACAGGGGCAACTCCCAGGGAGGCGTAGCGTGGGTGGGTCCCTGCCCGGAGCAGCCACCAGCTTTCTAATCTAATTGTGTGATAAGAGAAACCGCTCCCCCACCCTTCACACTTCCTCCTCCCACGTTAAAAACCAAGAGCAGTGATGTGCATTCAGGGGTCTCTGGGAAAGCCAATACTTGCCCCTGTCCAGCCAAACTCATCATCAGGACATTCAAGGGTGGAGGGGTCTGACCAAAGGATGCCATGAGTCCCCAGGGAACACCTGCCTGTCGATAGGCCACTCAGTCCGAGGGCCGAGGGCAGCCCTGCCCCTCCTCCCGCCTGCCTGGATGCCCTCCTTCCTACATCTGCTCATGTGTGTCCTCGCCCCCCACCCCGCATTGCTTCCATCTTATTCAGTTAAAGTGCAAGGACCTCAAAAACCTGCATGATCTGCCTCCTGACGGGCCCCCCATCCCTCATTCCTCCACTCTCCCCTTCGCTCACCCCACCGCGGGTTAGCCTGTCACTGGTTCACCGTGGAGTGAGCTTGCTGGCTATTTCTTTGCTAAAAAGGCCCTTGCTTCAGTCATCCTTGTAGCTTGATTCATCTCATTACTCATTTATCAGTTCCTTCACTTAACAGACCATTTTTAAACTTTAAAATTTTTATTTTTAATTATGGTTAAAAATGCAAAATTTACAACCCTAACCATTTTGAAAGGTAGGTCAGTGCATGAAGTAGATTTGCATTGTTGTGTGACTATTACCACCGTCCACCTCCATTCTGCAAAACCCTCTCCATCTTGTAAAACTGAAACTCTATACCCATTAAACACAAACTCCCCATTCCCGCTTCACCCAGCTGCAGAAGTCACCATTCCACTTTCTGACTCTATGTGTAGGACTGCCTAGACACCTTATACAAGTGGACTCTTACAGTATTCGTCCTTTTTAACTGGCTTATTTTGCTTAGCATAATATCCTCAAGGTTCATCCATGTTGTAGCATGTGTCAGATATCTGCTTTTTCTGGCTAAATGATATGCCATGCATGTATACCACATTTTGTTAATAGACACCTGAGTTACTTCCACCTTCTGGCTATTGTGAATAATGCTGCTATTAACATGGGTGTACACATATCAGATCAAGTCCCTGCTTTCATTCCTTTTAGGTTTATATCTCGAAGGGGAATTGATGGATCCCATGATAATTGTCTGTTTTGTTTTTTGAGGAGCCGCCGTACTGTTTCCATAGTAACTGCACCATTTTACATTCCCTCCAAGAAAGCAAAGTTTCCAGTTTTTCCACATCTTCCTCATCCTTACCATCACTTACTTGTTATTTTCTCTTTTGGATTTTTTTTTTTTTTAAGCCATCCTAATGCAGATGACACCACCCTTATGGCAGAAAGTGAAGAGGAACTAAAAAGCCTCTTGATGAAAGTGAAAGTGGAGAGTGAAAAAGCTGGCTTAAAGCTCAGCATTCAGAAAACGAAGATCATGGCATCCGGTCCCATCACTTCATGGCAAATAGATGGGGAAACAGTGGAAACAGTGTCAGACTTTATTTTTCTGGGCTCCAAAATCACTGCAGATGGTGACCGCAGCCATGAAATTAAAAGGCGCTTACTCCTTGGAAGGAAAGTTATGACCAACCTAGATAGCATATTGAAAAGCAGAGACATTACTTTGCCAACAAAGGTCCATCTAGTCAAGGCTATGGTTTGTCCTGTGGTCATGTATGGATGTGAGAGTTGGACTGTGAAGAAGGCTGAGCGCCGAAGAATTGATGCTTTTGAACTGTGGTGTTGGAGAAGACTCTTGAGAGTCCCCTGGACTGCAAGGAGATCCAACCAGTCCATTCTGAAGGAGATCAGCCCTGGATTTCTTTGGAGGGAATGATGCTGAAGCTGAAACTCCAGTACTTTGGCCACCTCATGCCAAAATTTGACTCATTGGAAAAGACTCTGATGCTGGGGGCAGGAGGAAAAGGGGACAACAGAGGATGAGATGGCTGGATGGCATCACTGACTCGATGGACGTGAGTCTGAGTGAACTCCAGGAGTTGGTGATGGACAGGGAGGCCTGGCATGCTGCAATTCATGCAGTCGCAAAGAGTCGGACACGACTGAGCAACTGAACTGAACTGAACTGAATGGGTGTGAGGTGGTATCTCATTGTGGTTTTTAACAGACAATTTTTAAGCATCTACTCCGATCCAGGTCCCAACTAGATAGTTGTCAGGACATACAAATAAAGCCCAGTTGGTGCCCTCCAGGAAGAGAGAGCAACAAAACAAACCTAAATTGATCCACTCATGGATGTGTATGAAGCCTAGAGATATTATCTCATTTTATCCTTACATTATCCACAAGGTGAGTATAATTAACCTATTTTAGTGTAGAAACCAAGATTCACCAAAATTCAGTGACTTGCCTCCTGCTTATAGAGCTCATACATGTGACAGAATTGAAAACACATGTTTTTGAGACTCAAAAGCCTATGCTGTTTCTGACAGTTGTTCTCAGATATTTTTTAAATTTAACTGATCAGAAAAATATAAAAATAACTTTGAGGCACCAACAGATTTCTTGCCAACATTTTATTTGGCAAAACAAGAGCTTTGGAAAGCAATTAATTTGCCATCTAATGTCACTATTCTTACACAGGAAGAAATTTAACCACATGCCCTTCAGAAAAACACACACACATGATAAAGTTTATTTAACTGAATAAACTTAACTTTATGAAAACCTTACTGCACTGCTGATTTCTCATGTCCCTGCCCCAGGAGTAAGAAGCATGTATCAAACCATGACCAGTCCTTGGCTTCTATGCTATGCTATGCTAAGTCACTTCAGTCGTGTCCGACTCTGTGTGACCCCATAGATGGCAGCCCACCAGGCTCCGCCGTCCCTGGGATTCTCCAGGCAAGAATACTGGAGTGGGTTGCCACTTCCTTCTCCAACACATGAAAGAGGAAAGTGAAAGTGAAGTCTCTCAGTCATGTCCGACTCTTAGCGACCCCATGGACTGCAGCCTACCAGGCTCCTCTGTCCATGGATTTTCCAGGCAAGAGTACTGGAGTGGGGTGCCATTGCCTTCTCTGCCTTGGCTTCTAGAGGTCAAGTATTCCAGCCCCACAGGCCCTCAGCTAGGTGCTCTGGGAGATGCTAAGCCCAGCATGAGTCGGCCTTGTATGAGTACATGCATGCTCAGTTGCTAATTGGCATCCGACTCTTTGTGACCTCGTAGACTGTAACCTGCCAGGCTCCTCTATTCATGGAACTTTCCAGGCAAGAATACTGAAGTGGGTTGCTATTTCCTCCTCCAGGGGATCTTCCTGACTTGTGTCTCTTGTATCTCCTGCATTGGCAGGCAGATTCTTTACCACTGAGCCACCTGAGAAACCCCTGTGTCAGCCTTGAGGGGAGTTTAAACATGAAAAGAACAGAGAAAATTAAGTGCCCTTGCAGGTTAGCCAATCTGACCTGCAAATAATGGGGAGGCAGGAAGATTTACCAAACCCTGCCACTTCCAATGCCTTCATGACCTCTCTCTATCTTTCTTTTTTTTTTAATTTTTTATTGAAGTATAGTTGAATTGCAGTGTTGTGTTAATTATTGCTAAACAAATAATTAAGCAAATTATTTTGCAGCAAAGTCAGCTGAAGTGACTCAGTTATACATGTATATACATTGTTTTTCATATTCTTTTCCATTATGGTTTATCTCAGGATATTGAATATAGTTCCCTGTGCTGTATGGTAGGACCTTGTTGTTTGTCCATCCTATATATACCAGTTTGCATCTGATAACCCGACTCCCGGTCCTACCCTCTCCCACCCCTGCCTTGGCAACCACATCTTTTCTCTATGCCTCTGATTCTGTTTCTGTTTCATAGATAGGTTCAACTGTGTCATATTTTAGATTCCACATATAGTGATATCATATGGTACTTGTCTTTTTCTTTTTGACTTCACTTGTTATGATAATCTCTAGTTGCATCCATATTGCTACAAATAGGACTCCTGAGCATATATATCCAGACAAAACTATCATTTCAAAAAGGTATTTGCACCCCTATGTTCATAGAAGCACTATTCACAATAGCCAAGACCTGCAAACAACCTAAATGTCCATCAAAACAGGAATGGATAAAGAAAATGATGTAAATATATACAATGGAACACTACTCACAATCTCTCTTGGCTCTAAGACCCAAACTTTTTCCCTTCTTCCTAAGGCCTTTATACTTCTATAAGATCTGGGTACCCATTTATCACGGTACTTTACCAGATTTGTAAAAGTTATAAGACTTTTTTACCAGGCCGGTGAGTAGTCGTGTCCAGCTCTTTGCAACGCTATGGACAGTCACCTGCCAGGCTCCTCTGTCAATGGGATTCTCCAGGCAAGAACACCGGAGTGGGTCGCCATGGCCCTCCTCCAGGGCATCTTCCGGACCCAGGGATTGAACCCATGTCTCCTACATTGGCAGGTGGGTTCTTCACCACTAGTGTCACCAGGGAGCCCCATATATCATCATACATTTGCCCAAACCCATACAAGGTACAGCACCAAGAGTTATTATAGAGAATAAATATAACGAACAGTCATGTTTCTTCTGTTCTGCTCTTCGAATCTTATCATTTTACTGTGTGTGATTCAGATTTTTATAAAAAGAAAGATTCAGTCATTATAGTAAAGCTGTGTTCCCCTTTGAGCGAATCTCCAAATCCTATTCCTTCTATGGCTCCCCAGATGTGGCCACTTTTCTGGTTTTAATATTTCCTATTTCTTTACTAAACATTATGTAATAGTTTCACATGTAATAAAACTTTATTTAAATGATATCATGCTAAAAATAGCCTCCTGGTTATTCTTGTCTTATTTGATAGTATATCTTTGAGATTTATTCCTGTATAAATACATAAGTATAGATTTTTATAAATGTCCTTTATCAGATTCAGGAACTTTCTTTCTGTAACTAGTCTGTTGATAGTCTCTCATGAATGGACATTGTTTTTCTGTATCTATTATTATGTAGTTTTTATTTAGTCTAATATAATCGATGCCATTCTTTACTTTTTCTTTGATTAATTTGGCTTAGTTGTGAACTATTATTTTTTTATATTTGCTACATTTGATTTGCTAATATTTTGTTTAATTTAATTTTTCTTTTTTCTGGTTTTAGTTTCAGGATCATGCTAGCCACAGAAAATAAGTTGGTAATTGCTCTCTTTCTTTATTTTCTGAAAGAGATTGTATATAAATTATATATTTTATGTTTGATAAAATTCACCAGTGGAACTACCTGGGCCCAAACGTCTCTTTGTTAGAAAGCTTTTTAATTATAAACTAAGTTTCTTTAGTAGATATAGGACTATGTAGTTTGTGTTTTTCTTCATGCTTGAGTTTTAGTAACTTGTGTATTTTAAGATATAAGTTCAAGTTTACTGATTTCATTACATTACTGATTCCCAGTGAGTTTTTCTGTTATTGTATTTTTCAGTTCTAAAATTCCCACTTTTTTCTTCTTTAATATTTATTTATTTATTTGACTGCACTGGTCTTAGTGGCGGCACATGGGATCTTCAGTCTTCGCTGCAGTATGTGGGATCTTTAGTTGCAGCATACAAATGCTCAGTTGCAGCAAGTGGGATCTAATTCCTAACCAGGAATCAAACCTAGGTCTCCTGCATCGGGAGTACAGAGTCTTAGCCGCTGTATCACCAGGGAAGTCCCTCCATTTTTTTTTCAATAGTTTCTATTTATTTACTGAAAATTCCTGTCTTTCCATTTGTTTCAATGATGTTTGCTCTTGCTTCGTAAAGCATGGCATAATAGCTTCTCTTAAGGCTTTGTCATCGGAGAAGGCAATGGCACCCCACTCCAGTACTCTTGCCTGGAAAATCCCATGGAGGAGGAGCCTGGTAGGCTGCAGTCCATGGAGTCGATGAGGGTTGGACACGACTGAGCGACTTCACTTTCACTTTCCACTTTCATGCATTGGAGAAGGAAATGGCAACCCACTCCAGTGTTCTTGCCTGGAGAATCCCAGGGACGGGGGAGCCTGGTGGGCTGCCATCTCTGGGGTCACACAGAGTCGGACATGACTGAAGCAACTTAGCAGCAGCAGCAAGGCTTTGTCATAGTAGTCGAACGTCTGGGTCAGCTTGGTATTACTTGCCTTTCCTTTGAGAGTTATTGAGATTTTCCTGGTTTTTTGTACATTGATTAATTTTGAATTGTATCTTAGACATTTTGAATATCGTGTTGAGAGACTGTGGATCCTCTTAAGAGTGGCTGAAGAATGTTTTTTTGTTGTTCTTGTTTTTTAAGCAAGCTATTTAACATGGCTAAGTTTAGACCACAGGTCCCAACCTACCTTCTTTGAGCTGTGGTTGTAAAGCCAGTTTCGTTTTTAAGGCTTTTGCAGTGCCCTTAGGGTCAACCCCAGGTATGAATCACCCAGGGGCCATTCAGGGACTTGGAAAGTGTGCTATGCCATAGTCCAGTCACAGGCTTTTGCTATGCTGCTTTGGGTCAGGCCCTTAACTGTGCAGCCTGGGAGTGAGCCCAGAATTCCACCCACAAATTTAAGGAACCCCTTTCTTGAGCTCCTTCTTCTTGGATGTCCTTTTCTCTCCCTTACCCAGAGTCCCATTTTCTTGGTGTGCTGGGGAGTAAGCCAGGATGCAGCTTCCTTATGCTATCATAAATTTTTCATGACTGAGACCACCTTGGGAATGAATCAGTGAGGAAAAAAAAGTGAAAATAAAAAGATATTCCCCAAAAGAGTCTTCAAATAACAGGAATCCCTTTCCCCAGTTCTTATGATCAGAGGAAGAATTTTTTTTCTGAGTTTGGGAATGAATCAGTGAAAAAAAAAAAAAGTGAAAATAAAAAGATATGCCCCAAAAGAGTCTTCAGATAACGAGGATCCCTTTCCCCAGTTCTTATGAATTGGGGAATTCTTATGAAGAATTTTTTTCTGAGTTTTAAGTGATTAATAAGATGCCACTGTTATAGCAGTAAGATAGTTCATGACTAGGGTCCAGACAAGAGAGTAAAAAGAATAAAATAATGAAATTTTGCCTTCTCCCAAAGCACAAACACCTTTGGTCCTGCAGGGCCCACTCTTCCTTGTCCTCTAGCCAGAAGAAGAGAGTTTTATCTTGAATTTATTACTGTCCATGCACACTGCCTTGCTCCAGGATTCAGGTTGCCCTAGTGTCTAAGCTAAAAGACACAGGAGGAAAAAAAAAAAACATACACACAGGATACTTAATATGTATGATAGTTAATTTTGTGTATCAATTTGACTGGACCACAGGGTGTCCAGACATTTGGTCAAACATTATTCTGGATGTGTCTATGAGGACACATTCATTTCCAGGCCCTGTTGCTTTTTCCCTCCTCTCTCTGCCACCAACCCCACGTTTAGGAGCTCCTATCCTGGCTCAGGCCCTCTGTGCCTCCCCTGGAAAATTGCATTACTTTCCTGGGAGTTCCCTGGTTTCCACTTTCATCAGACACACGGTTCTTATAAGGAACTTTAAAGGGCTCAAATCAGACCATGCTATTTGCTTGGATGAAAAACCTTTAGTGTTTTCCCCTCACCTGTAAGATGAAGTAGAAGCTACTCACATGACAAACAAATAACAACAGGACACCCCCCGGCCCTGGCCACTGCTGGCTCCTCCAGCTTCACGCTGCGTCTGTGCTTCAGACACACAGCACTCCCTGCATCTTCACAACCTGACTTCCTGACACCTTTAAGTGTCATAGCATCATGACAACTCTCTCTCCCCTGCCTCAACACCATCTTACCAAGGCTTCGAGGTAAAGTGGGATGCTGTGGCCTGGAAATGATCTACTGTGTGCCAGACACTTGCACCTATGTTAGAGTCACATTTAATTCTCACGACAACGCTCTGAGTACAGAGCAGTGACCTCATTTACAGACGAGGAGGTTGATGTTCAGAGATGCTAAGCAACTTGCTAAAGACATAGCTACACTTACTACAGTAAAATGTGGCAGAATCAGAAACTGAACCCAAATGTCTGGTGCTATAATTATTGACCCACAGTCCTTTCTGGTTCATAAGGATTAGATTTGAAACCTGGCTCTATTATTCACTTGTTTTATGACCTTGCCGCAAGTCACTTCCGCTTTCTGAGCCTTTGTTTTCCTCATTTGCAAAACAAAAGGATTGTACTCAATGATCTGTATGCTGCCTTCCTTCCTGAAGACATATAATACCCTGCAGTGTCCACATAGCCCTGGACATTCCTTTATTCCTGGGCTTCCCATGGAGAATAGTCAATTCTCTAATGATGATCCCAAGTCAGCAGAAAACCCATGCTCCTCTCCCACACTCTTTCAAGTATTCACACCTGTCTCTGAACCAGCACAGAAACTCCTACCATAGGTCTGCATGTCTAGGCTCATGCCTGGCTGAGTGTCTCTCTTCCTGAAGCCAAAATCCCATTAGGAAAAGAGAGATGGTGAACCCCAACACAACATTCTCATGAAATTACACTAATTTGTGCTCTCTCCCTGAGCACCCCACTCGAAGCCTCGGTAAACTCACTTGTAAAACACTGGGGGGTGGTCGTCTGTAGACCTTGTAGCTCTAACCTTCCAAGATGCTGGAACATTACAAACCACCTGAGGCAAGAACTCACTAATAGAAAAATGAACCCTCCCACACAGGCCCATTCTCCTTGGGAGAACCCAACCTTAGCCAATTCTAAGAGTCTCTGGAATAATTGGCTACTATCCCAACTTCAAGGTCATCCTGGAGAGAAAGTTCCCAACAGACCAGGGATTTAAAACTGAGGCAAGAAAGGAAGGAAGGGAGTAAAATAAAGTTCTATCCAACCAAGTGAAGACATTTAGGATGGTGATAGAAGAGCTGCATGGATTTCAGAGTCAGATGAGCTTGGATTCAATTCCATCACTAACTGTGTGATCTTACAACTAACAATGTAAATGCAGGCAGGCCACCGGATCTGGTGTCTTCATCTGGTTAAAAAAAAAAAAAAAATAGGCTCATCTTTCTTACTCACAACTACTTGTGAGATGGTGTATAAAAAAGGCTATTTAGCACAGTGAAGGTGTTCCAAGTTGCCTGGTTTTATTCCTCTGTGTTTTCTATTTAAAGACAATCAGAGACTGCCAAGAAAACACAAAGAAATTGAAGGCCAGATGTTTTCAGGCAAACATATCCATGAGAAACACACTCTGGGAGCATCCTGAATCACAGTATCCTAAAACTGGAAGTGACTCTCGCAGTGATCAATTACAGAACAATTACACCAGATTTAGTATTCTCTACCCCCCACCATTCACCACTGCTTGAATCTGGCACTGATCGGGTGCTTTCCAGAATGGCCTGTTCCTAGTCAGAAGTGAGATGAGGCAAGTCACCGAAACTTTGTCAGATCCAATGGTTCTTCCAATAATAAGGCCCCTCTGTCTCTTCCTTTACAATCCAGTTGTTACCAAACTATATTTTTATTCCACTGAGCCTTTGTTCTTGCTGTTCTCTTTCCTGGGGACCTTCCCCATTCCTTACCCTCTTCCTCTGCTAAAGAGACTCTTATTCATCCCTTGAGAGGCAATTCAATCCTCATCACCTCTGAGAAGTCCTCCATGAGCTCCACCCCAAGCTAGGGTTGGGTGTTGCTCTGTACCTCCAGCTCCTTTTACTGAGCATTCAACTAAGTGAAATAATGTATTTACATATTGGTCTCCCCACCTGACTATGGTTCCTCAGAAATAGGGACCTTACCTTACACATCTCTGTATCCCAGCTCCTCCAGCAGAGCTTGGATCAATGAGCAGAAGCTGTCTGAGGATTTGAGTCAGCTGAAGGGGCAGAGAGGCAGGCCCATGTAGGGCCAGCAGTGGCTGTGTTGCATGGGGAGGAGTGGCCCAGGGGGCACATGTGGCAATGATTAGATTCTGGATCTGTCTTCCTGAGTAAGAAGAATTGGAGAAGAAAGGATTTCATTTCAAAAATGCTCTGGGTTTTGGGGGGCGGGGGTTTATGTCTATCTGCACCAGCTGAACTCATGGAGAAGCCTGTTGAAAGCTTCACATCAGACTTTTCTTTTCTCTTCCTATAAATAGTTCCCAGCAAATTGATGGAATATTGGACACAAGTCTCCACTGAACTGTCCTCCAAGAGCAAGGTGGGAACTGTTCTTTGGGGATTTTTGGAACAAAACAATATGGTGTAATGCATTAAGTTGTAAACAAGTTGTTTGGTACTTGGGAGAAGGAGGGGTGGCTATTCTGCCAATTCATGTACTTGACCTCGGTCTAGGTGCTTTCCACAGGGCAGTTCGCAACACACCTGTGAGGTTAGGGATCACTGTCTATTTTACATGTGGAGAAACTAAAGGTCTAGTGGTTAATTAAATAACTTCCAACTCATCCAGCATCCAAGAGGGGACCGATCTAGGTATAATCCCCAAATGTATGCTTCTTTATAGTCCTATTACCAATGATGCAAATTCTGTAAGTTACTTACCAAATATCCATTTTCCCCTTTGTGCTTAGACATAGAACTTCTGCTCTGTGCTGGGCAAATTGCTGGACAAATTGCCATCTACAATAAAGACAGAATTCCAGCCTCCATTATAGTTGGAGAGGCCATGGGCAAAGTTCTAGCCAATGATACATCGTCAGAGGGGGAAAGTGGAGCTTCAGGGAAAGCTCCTGAAAATGGATAGAGTATGTGTCCTATTGTTTCTTCCAATTCTCCTGCTGCTGAGCTAGAACCAGATGTGCTATATGGAACTCCAGAAGCCATTTCAGACCTGAAGTGATCCTGAGGATGGAAACCATATGCTAGAAGGGGGAGGGGGCCCTGATAACTATGGAGGCTGCAACCAGATCCAGGCCTTCAGACTTCTTTTATACATCAGAGGAAATCCTTGTGTGTCTGAGTCTCTGTTTCTGAAGCTGAAACAACATTTGTGATATCTCAGTTCAATCTTAGATTCACTGTGGGACTTCCGGCAAGTTGTTTACATTTTGGATCTTAGTTTTCTCATCTGGGATATAAGCAGATTGAACTAGAAGGGCATTTTCAAAGTTTCTTTCTAACATAAAGGTACCAAATACACAGCGTAATCCTGGGCAACCAGCAGTGCTGGGTCTGAAAAGACAACAGAATAGAAGAGCCTTTTTGTCCCCAAGGATTTTCAAAGTAGTTAGAGAAGCAGAACATTCATTCATTCAATCATTCACTCAGTGTAGTGGATACTGTGGTCTGTTCCCTTAAGACCATTTTCCTACTTGCCAGGAGTGTCGAATGCTGACAGTTCACAGCTGGCTTCCTCTCCCAGAAAAACCATCAGATGAAGGGTACTGTCTCGAGCAAAGCTGTGCCTGCTTTCTATGAGCAACTCGTGCCCATCAATGGATTGAGGTGGAAGGTACACGAGTCTGGCCTCCTTTACTCTACTGTGACAACTTAGAAGGCTTAGTCCTGGGCAACTGCATTCCAGCTCAACTTCTGTCTCTACCCAATCCTGCTTTGCTTACTCCTTCATGGAGGTGGGGAGAGATGTTCCCAGAAGCACCCACTGATAAACGTTGTATCTCAGAGTCTGTCTTCCAAGACACACATCCAAAGGCTGTTGGTAGCAAGAATGGCTCTATCTGGGATTTGGAGCTGGGTTACCTATTAGCTGGGCTTCCCAGGTGGCACAGTGGTAAAGAATCTGCCTGCCAATGCAGGAGTTGCAGGAGATGTGGGTTCAATCCCTGAGTCAGGAAGCTCCCCCAGAAGAGGAAATGGCAACCCACTCCAATATTCTTGCCTGGAAATTTCCATGGATGGTGCAGCCTGGCAGGTTACAGTCCATAGGGTCACAAAGAGACGGACACAACTGAGTGACTGAGCATGCATGCACCTGTTAGCTGGGTCACCTGTCAGCCGGCTGGCAGTTAGGATACCATCACCGGGACAGAGAAAGTACTGACAGCCCCTGGCATCCTGAAGCCCTGAAATTGGGAAGATTTTCACTCTTGGTGAGCTGGGGTGGGAAGATAGTACAAGGAAAAGCACTGGCTGGTGCCATAGGTCAGACATTTGAGAGATTTGGGGGAAAGCTGCCATTATTAAAACTATGAAATGTGTTGACTTCACTGAGTGCTATCAATGTATTGGAGAAAGGCTAGAAATGATTAATGACTAACTTAAGACAAGGTGGGAAAGTCAGAGTCCTCCTTGGCAACGTGTCAAGAGAGTCTCTTCTACAGCAGGAGAGCAGAAAAAGCTGAGGAGTGGGCCCAGGACATGATTGTAAGGGCAGCAGAGTTTCAGTAAAATTGTCATTTTCTACCCTTGTGTGACTAAGATCAGTACCCTCAGACGTAGGGCAAGGACATCTGTGTTGAAACACTTGAGAACCTGAGAACCTTGACACTCCAGCCCTGCCTGGACATTCTAGGCCACAGAAGAGACCTGATCTTCTCAATTATGGACTTGTCTCTCTTGCTTACAAATGACTCAGAGGATTTTGGTGAGCCGTAAGTCACAATAAACTTCCTACGGGCCTCAGAAAGTAGAAGCAGCACACATCAGCTTCAGGACTTCCCCTTCAGGCCACCAGACCCAAAACAAGGATCAAGTCACACCATTATCCTACCAGAGATGTACTGGGCCTCCAGGAAAGATGCTACACCCTGAAGGAGCTGCAGGGCCGAGCCAACCTACCTTGGCAGGTGCCAGGAGCTCCCGTGTGGGGATGGATCCAGGGGCAATAGGCAGTGGGATGACAGACAGCTTATTGCCATGGGAGCACTCTTCCCTGGCACAGGTTATAACACCTGTCAAGGACTCTGACAGTCAATCCCAATGTGCTACAAGGTTGGCTGTGGGGATCTTGCAGAAGCTCACAAGAAGCACCCACACAAAAGGCTCAGAGAAGTGGGCCTGTTGGGGTGATGAGCCATGGAAAGCCAGAGAACCTGAGCTAAGACCTTCAGTAAACGTGTATCGCGTAAACCCTGTGGGGACAGGCACTGTGATCATTTATTCACTTGATCACTGTGAACAAGACATGACCGTATCCTTCTGGTGTCTGTAAGCTGTGATTATGAAATAAGGGGACTGATTTTAAAAACAAAATCACTCAGAAGAGACACTTCCAGGACTTCCCTGGCAGTCCATTGGTTAAGACTCCACACTTCCATTGCAGGGGTTGTGGGTTTTCAGAAAACTAGGATCCCACATGCGGTAGGCCACAGCCAGTACTAAATAAATAAATAATAAAAGTGTTATCATGTTTTAAAAAAGCAGAAGAGATGCATCCAAATGGGTGTGACTTCTGAAAATTCTACTGGGAGACTCTAGGCTTCTCACTAATGTGGAGACAGATCAGGGGAGCCACACTCGCACTGACCTGGGGACAAGTTCCCATCAAGCCACAGTTTAAACCTGTGTGACCTTGAGAAAATGTTTTAACTTCTCTGACCCCAAAGTTTCTCATCTGGAAAACCCAGAGGATGATCTCTGCCCTAGTAGGGTGTTGCCCCTTTTAAATTAAAGTGAGCTCATATAAATCCCAAATGCCTAGTCCATTAAATGCAATGTACACTCAGTAAAAGCTGGTCCCTTCTCCCTCTCCTATGCTTCTGCCTTTTACTCTGCCAACTCCCTTTTGTAATGTCCTATTCAGGGTTAGTTGAGAAGCAAAATAAGAAGATTAGTCTTTCTTTTTCTTCCTTCTGTACTTTCCTCCCTTTCTTTTTCGCTCATTTATTTAGCCAGTGTGGGCACTTGTTTCTATCACTCACTTGTCTTCCTCACTCAGTTCTGAAAGACTTTTGGTAATTTTTACTCAATGAATGTAGCTGTATAGCATGAGGATTTTTCCTCTAGGAGATACAGAAATCCATGGCTAGGGTTCTGAAGCTGCTGGGAAACCTGGAGTAATAAAATACACCTTGATCTTCAGGATGTGATATTTTGAGCAGTCCACCCTTATTGTGATATTTAACCCACACATCAAAAATTAAATAGGAAAAGAATGGAGTGAAAACACAGAGCAACATACGCAAAAGTAAACTATCTCATCTGTTTACTACTAATGATAAATACTGAGCATTTCCTGGGGGTCAGACACAAACACTGGACCAGTGGATGGGAAACAAGTGTGCTTGTGATACAGCATCTGAGAACTCAGAGTCAAGAGGAGAGGCCAGGGTTCAGTGGTGGGGAAAGCCTTGTGCTAGGAGACAGAACACGTGTGTTGGAAGTTAATTCCCTCTGTGTGGAGGACAGCAGACTTCACACAGGCAGCTACCATTGACCTGAGATTTCAAGATGAAATTGACAAGGTGGAGAGGAAGCCATTTCAGGCAAAGGGAACGGCACGTACAAGGCAAATGGGCCAGTTTGCTTAACTATAAGTTGTTCAGTAAAGGCTGGGACATTGCAGGTTGGCTAGAGTCCAAAATAGGCAGACAAATCACACACGGACTGTCTGCCCTGGCTGGCTTGGTGCCACCCCAGTTTAGGCCTGTTGTCCTGACATTATAATAATGGCACTCCCTTTGTCCTCCAAAGTATCCCTGTTTGATCAATAAGTTGTAGAGTCATCTGGTCTTAAGCAGGAGGGGAGTACACTCCAGCCTGTGTTTTGAGTGATTGCTCTGACTGCCAGGTGGACAAGCTGGAACATGCAGGCACCACAGTGGCCTTTTAAGGTCTCACCATCTCATCCAGTCCTGGCATTCCCTGATTAAGACAGCTCTGGACCAGACACTGTTCCTAGAAGAGCACCAAGTGTCTTTTACTAATGGATAAATATCCAATGAGCCCATAGATGTGACAGAATAGAGAGCAAGGTAATACTTCTGTGGCCCATCTCTGGCCAGGATTCCTGAACAAGGTAGATCTGGACCTTAACCTTGAAGGACGGGGAGGATTCCAGTAGTCAGAGGCATGAAGTGGATGTGGTGTGGGCTAAGGTGTTAAGGTAAAGATGATCAGGGAGTACAATGAGGATACCTAAGAACCCTTATGTAACATGTCAGCAGCCACAACTGCCACCCAGTCAGACTAAGTTTACAACCATTTGGTCTTCGGTTATTTCTCCAGTCTCCCTTCCTATCCCTTGAAATGTGCAGGGCAGTGTGTTAACCTGTGTGTTCCCAGAGCACTTGGAGCACAGAACTGGGAGCCTTCCCACCTGCCCGAAGGGGCTCACTATATGGTCTGCCTTTCTCTCTACTCTGGGCTCCCAGGGCTGGCGCATGTACTTTTACAGCCTCAGGGCTTTGAACAGAGAAGACACTCAACAGGGTTGGCAGAACGATTTACCAGAGAGAAAGAAGTTTGGAAGGGTTGAGTGATTTGCCCAAGATCACCTGGGGAGCAGGTTCTGGCACTAGAGCTTAAACACAAGACTCAGAACCCTGTTCTTGCCATGGTACCACGTGGCCAAAAGTACTCAAAACATAGACCTTAGTGTTGTGAGACATCCCAGTTAGGAAGGGATTCTAACTACACATGGTTTACATCTATCTCTCAGCCTCTCCTTCCAAAGACCTCCCCTCTTTGCATCTCTGGTTCTTCATATGTCCCTCAGCTGAGCATGACCTTCCCCTCTGCTGCTGCTGCTAAGTCACTTCAATCATGTCTTACTCTGTATCTCTCCATAAAATCCCATGCATCTTTCAAGGACAGCCAGAATGTCCCTCCTCTGTAGTACTGTTCCTACCTCCCTGTCTGAATGAGTGAGTCCTTCTCTGCCACAACTCCATGCTCAAATGGCAGGTTATCTAATAGATAGATTGCATTGTATAGTGGGCTATTTACAGAGCAGAACACCTCTTAGAGTCTGCCTTCTTTGACACTGTGAGCCCGTAGTGGGACAGAAGCTGGTACCTTATTTATCTTTGTATCCACAGTACCCAGACTAACTCCTGGTCCATTTTAGGTATCTGATGAATATTTCTTCCCAGGTGCTGCTAGTGGTAAAGAATCTGCCTGCCAGTGCAGGAGATACAGGAGATGTGAGTTCGATTCCAGGGTCAGGAAGATCCCCTGGATTAGGAAATGGCAACCCACTCCAGCATTCTTGCCTGGACAATTCCATGGGCAGTGGAGCCTGGTAGGTTACGGTTCTTGGGGCCACAAAGAGTTGGACACAGCTGAGTAACTGAACACAGGGATGAATATTTGTTGAATGAACAAATGAATGAATGAATGTGCTCAGCTCTTATCCCAAGCTCTCACTGTGATCATATACTAGTTATACCCTCATCTTACCCGGTCTTCAGTTGCGTTCAGCTCACTGGAGGTCCCAGCCGGATATCAGAGGCAGGGAGGGAAAGAGGTGAGCTGTCTATCCCCCTCCCTTGATTTCAAGCTTAGATGATTGTGTGTTAGTTTGCGAGGACTACCATAAGAAGGTAGCACAGACTGGGGCTTAACTGACTTTATTTTCTCCCAGTCTTGGAGGCTGGAGGTCCAAGATCAGGATGTTGGCAGAGGGGTACCTTTTGAAAACCCTCTCCTTCACTTGTAATTACCCTTCTTCTCTCTGTGATACCACACAATCTTCCCTCTGTATTCATCTGTGTCCAAATCTCCTCTTCTTATAAGAACACCAGTCAGATTAGGGCCCACACGAGTGACCCCATTTTAATTTAGTTATCTTTTTAAAGGCCCTAGCTCCAAATATAGTCCCATTCTGAAGTACAGAGATTAGGTCTTTGACATATGAGTTTTGAGGGGACAAGATTCAGCCCAAACAGGTGGCAGAACTCTTGTCAGTGCCTAGGTGCTAGTCCTTAACCCTTTCCACACTGCTACAATAGTATCTTCATGCCTGCTTAGTTGCTCAGTCGTGTCCAACTCTTTGCAACCCCATGGACTGCAGCCCACCAGACTTCTCTTTCCATGGGAATTCTCTAGGCAAGAATACTGGAGTGGGTAGCCATGCCCTCCTCCAGAGGATCTTCCTAACCCAGGGATCGAACCCAGGTCTCCTGCATTGTGGGTGGATTCCTTACTGTCTGAGCCACCAAGGAAGCCCTGGTTCTTAACCCTTTCCACACGACTACAATAGTATCTTCGTATGTGTTATTTAATTTGAACCCTTTACAAGCGTGCTGACTGTTTTCTGGCAGGCCTCTCCTGGATACAGATATTGGTAATATGGTAATAAACCATACCATGGTAATAAACCACTACAGCCACTATAAAGTTCATTGGGAAAGGCAAGGTTTAGTGCTAAACCCCCAAGAGAAATGTGAAGCCAAATAATGAGCCCTTTCTTCTCTGTGCCTCATTCTCCCCATCTGCAGAATGGGGCTATTAAAAGTAGTCCCTTCCTATAACCCTTATGAAAGTCCACTGTGATAAAGGGCAGGGCAGCTTTGCAGACTGAAAAGAGCAATGAGAGCAGAGGTGTATGGAGTCCACAGGGTGGACCCACTTCTCTGGGAGCATAGAACAGAGAACAGCTCTGAAACTCTGGATCCCCATGTCAAGAGCCTGCTGATCAAAGCTGCAAAAAGGGGAGGGACATCCAGAAAGACAAGACTCAGCTGCTAGCAAGAGAAGAGAGTGGGGTGGGGTGGGGCGTTTTTTCATGATCCCTAGTCAAGCAGGCCTCTTGTCAGGATAAATTCTAGACTAAGGAAAAGCCTCTTTCTTCCTCCTTGGTAATCATGACCCACCTCGTGGGATTGCTGAGTGTCTGTGGAAAACAGTTCAGGCAGAGATCCTGGATACATCTATTTATGATGATGTTGACATAGAGAGGACCAGTATGTTCATGCAGAGGCCATGCTCTCTGTTTCTATAAACATCTCCAATGTGAGAAGAGGCTTCCATGAGTCTATGGGCACAATTTATAGCTTGCTCCATGCCAACATAAATTAAGCGTGCATACCATCCTAGTGAAATAATGCAGATGGTTGATTTGGGGTGGTGAAGACCTACAAACAGTGTGGATTCCAAGGCAACTCAGTCCTGCACCTTGTGATTGGGCTAGCTTTCATCTTTGGGAGCAGAGAGGGTCAATCTGGCCATGCAGTGTGGCAGAAAGGGTGCAGGTTTTGACATTAGACAGTACAGGCTCACGGCAGGTATAGGGTCATGTTTTGATTTAAACTTTAGTTTCCTCTTCTGTAAAACCAGACTAACAGAATTGTAAAATTCTGTAATTTTGTAGAATTCTGTAAGTGAAGTGAAGTGAAGTCACTCAGTCGTGTCCGACTCTTTGTGACTCCATAGACTGTAGCCCACCAGGCTTCTCCATCCATGGGGTTTTCCAGGCAAGAATACTGGAGTGGGGTTTCCATTTCCTTCTCCAGGGGATCTTCCCCATCCAGGGATCAAACCCAGGTCTCCTGCATTGAAGGCAGATGCTTTACCCTCTGAGCCACCAAGGAATTCTGTAAAACTAGACTCAAAATATCATCGGCGGTATTAAATGAAGTAATAGGGCCTTGTACTGCTTTGGTGATAGTCATCTTTGTTTCTCTAATCTCCTGTGTTTTGTTTCATTTTTGTAATATCTTGTCATTTTAAATTGGTCTCTGAGTCAGCAGAAGTCAAGTCAGTTATAAGCCATGAGCTCTAAAGGAACTTTGAAGCACTTTCCACGTGCTTGGAGACAATTTGAACAAGGCCCAAGTCCCAGTCAGAAGTTCTGTCTGGCAAAGCACTGAAGACCACAGAGCCTTTTCATTTGTACCATTTCCCTTGGATGCTAATTCCCACAACTATCTTTGCATGGGGACAGGTAGTTTTACCTGCATCTGTAATAATTATTAGAGAATAATAAAATGGAATAATAATTTAGCAGCAAGAGAAGTCAGGAGCAGCCCATCACATTGCACAGCTTGGGGATTAGATGGGTTCAGGGGCCACTGGAGATCCTTGGCAGATTCTAACAAATAGAGTTGTGTCAACCACTTTCAGACAATCTAATTAAGGTTGAACCATGTTCTTCCTCCAGATACATTTTTTTTTTTTTTTTGCCAACCTGTTGAATATCCATACGGTCTTAGGAATAGCAGAAAACATACATGGAGTGCCTCCAATGACTTTTGGAGTGTTGTGTTGACTAGATTTGGAAGAGCTGACTTTGACCCCTAACTGCTACTCACTCACCATGAGGCCTTATGCAATCATTTTTGCACTCTTGACCTCAATTTCTTCACTGGCAGAAAAGAAATATCATTCCAATCCTAAGTAACTCACAGAATACAGGGGAAGATCCAATAAAAAGATGAATGTACAGCAGTTTATAAACAGAGGCCACGAGGCATCTCAGTTTAACAGAGCTGCCAAAAAAGGCTGCTCTCTGCTCCACAAACCTCAGCCCCCACTTCCGCCAATGGCACCAGTGTCCACCTGCCCCTTGAGCTTCTCACCCACCACGTGGCACTCAACAGTCAGCCCTCAACTACTTCTTTGGATGTAGCATTATCATTTTTAATTCTTATATACTTATTTTAACATATTTTCAAACTTTTATTTTAAACTAGTTTGGGGGGTTTGCCTGGTGGCTCAGTGGTAAAGCACCCACCTGCCAATGCAGGAGACACAGATTTGATCCCTGAACCAGGAGGACACCTTGTGCCGTGGAACAACTAAGCCCATGCGCCACAATTATTGAGCCTGTGCTCTACAGTCCAGGAGCTGCTGCTACTAAAGCCCGTGCACTCTAGAGAGCTTGTGTGCTGCAACAAGAGAAGCCACCAAAATGAGAAGCCTGTGTACCACAACGAAAATAGCCCACGCTCGCCACAACTAGAGAAAAGCCCAGCAATGAAGACCCAGCACAGCCAAAAAAAAAAAATATATATATATATATATAAATTTTTAAAATTAAACATAAATAAATAAATAATAAAATAGTTTTGAGGACTTCCCCGGTGGTCCAGTGGTTAAAACTTTGCCTTCCAATTCAGGAGGTGTGGGTTTGATTCCTTGTCAGGAAGCTAAGATACCACATGCCTCCTGGCCAAAAAGCCAGAACATAAACAACGGAAGCAATGTTATAACAAATTCAATAAAAACTTTAAAAAAATGGTCCATAGTAAAAAAAAAAAAAACAACGCTTAAAAAAATAGTTTTGACTTAACAGAAATGTTAAACACATATAAAATATCTTAATGTATGCTTCACGTAGATTTTTAAAATGTTAACATTTTACTGAGTGAGCTTTCTCTCTTTCTCTCTAATATTAGGTAGGTAGAGATAGATGAGAGATAGAGAAGATACAGAAATAAAGACATGGATCTTGCTCCTTCTGGTCATTCAAGTCTCAGTTGAAATACCGCCTCTTAAAGGTCATCTTCCCTGACCATTTAATGGTCCCTGTCACACCATTGGAGTTGCAGTTCTCAACAGTGTTGAACTCCAGCTGGTGTTGTTCTTAGCTATTTATTTACTGGTTACCTCCCTGCCTCCTGCACTAGGATGTAAGCTTTATGAAGGAATTGGCCTTGCGTGCCTTGCCTTGTTCACTGCTGAATCCTCAGAATAGGCCTGCACAGAACAGGCACTCCCTCTTTGCTGAATCAGTGAATTGGGGAGTAGCTGTGTCTGGCCAGTGGAGGATCCAACTAGGCATGTGTTGTGGTCTCCATGTTCAAGGTCAAGATGTCCTCCAGGGCCTACACCAGCTGCAATATAGTAATAACTGTAAAACACCTACACTCTTCACTTGTTCCATTATTTTGTCATAGGAGAAGATTACTTAACACACAGCTAACATTTTGGTGTAAATCTTTTGAGAAAGAGAGAGAAAACTAGACAAACATATACAGGGGAGGAGAGATCATACCAGACTAGTGGTTTACATATGGGCTCTGGAGCCAGACTGCCTTGTTCTCATTCAGTTTCTGCCATTTCCTACTGTGTGACTTCGGACAAATCACCTAAATACTCTTTGTCTCGGTGCCCTTATGTGCAATGTCTAGATAATAAAAATATCTTCTTCATAAGCTTGTTGTATGATTAAAGATATTAATGTATTTTAAATGCCTCGAGCCATGCTTGGCACACAGTAAGTGTTCAGTAAATGCCAGTCTAATATATATTACATAACTGAGAGCCTATAGTACTGCTTTACAGCCAGCTTTTCATTTGGCAAAATATCCTGAATATTCCATGTCAGTAAATATAAATTAATATTTTTCATTACACAGATGTACTCTAAGTCTCCTAACTTACCCCCATTGCTAGATACTTACTGCCAGTTTTCTCTACTATAAACAGCATTGCATTGAACATCCATGCACATGTATCTTTACACACATCAGCAGCTATCTCTTCTGTTGCATCTCTAAAAGTAGAATTACTGGGTCAAAGGCTGTGCATTTTTTCTGACCTGAGATATAGATTCCAAGTGGCTGAAACAGGTTGTCCCAACAGAGGCGTTTCCTTAGGAACCAAGTCCAGAGGCCCAGGCGGTGCCTAATCTCAGCCTTTTCCACACTGCCCTCTCTCCCGGGCCAGCCGGGCAGCCGTGTCCTGCTGAGGCCACTGAAGGTTCCCATAATCCTGTTTACTTTGCTCTGGGCAGGAAAACAACCTGGATGTCCTCTCTTCAGGGGATATCAGAGACCTTTGCTTTGAACTTTATTTAAGAGAATAAAAACAACCACATGCTCCATGCCTGCTGTCTCACTGCTGGCCTTTCCTCTGTTTTCTGACTCTGACTCTGTGTTTATAAAGCATCTGGGTTTCTGGACCCTTTCCAATCGTGGCTTCCCCACCCATTTTCCCCGCAGAAACCCTTCTGTTTTGTACAGCCCAGTTCAAATGTCACTTCTTCCAGGAAGCCCTCTCCCCTTCAGTCTACACATCCTGGTGAGAGACAAAAAAACAACAACAATACATCTATTGCTTGGTCTGCTTCCTTGAATACTGTGGAATACCTTTTCTCACAAGCATGGAGGACACTCTTGTCTTTAGGAGGATCTAAGCAGCCCTATACATCCTCTCCCTTACTTCCTGGTGAAATAGGGATATATCATTCTGGGCGGGCAGGGGTGGGCAAGGCTAGTTCAAAAGGGGAATGGCCTGACCCTGGCAGGGGTTTTCCAAGATGGCAAAATAAACTGTAGTAGCTGCTGCTTCCAGAAGGAGGGACTTATATCCCACTCTTATATAGCACTCTTCCCCCTCCCAAAGGGGCAGAAGCTCTGAGAGTAAAAAGTCAAAAGGCTGAACAGGAAGAGTTGTGGGCTCTAGGGCACTGCAAGGCCAACTGCCCATGGCATGTATGGAAGGGCACTGCCCGCTGTGAGTGTAGCACAGCAAGAGCAGAGCTAGGTTTTACAGGGCCTGAAACATATACAATTTGGGGAGCTTTCTCAAAAAAGAAATAGAAAATTACAAATTGAAAATGCCCATAGCTACTCCGACTCACCCAGCAGGGGTGATGGAGGAGATGGAGGTGGGTGCAAGGAGGCAGTAGTCTTCACCCACTGAAGTTAAAATATCACACTTCTGAAAATTGTCTAGTATCTGACCTGCAAAAACATTCTAGGGTCCCTCTAAGAGGGTTCCTGTGCAAGTGAGGGGCACTGAGGCTGAAGCTTCATTAACATCGCCCTTGTAGTTGGAACATCTTGGAGCTGAAGACTAGAGATGGAACTCTTCTCTAAACTCCATTCCTTATAAACCCCCAAGGTTTGGGGCAACCTTAAACTCATATGGGCTTCCCTGGTGGCTCAGCAATAAAGAATCCACCTGTCATTGCAAGAGACTCAGGAGACAAAGGTTCTATCCCTGGGTCAGGAAGATCCTGTGGAGATGGAAATGATAACCCACCCCAGTATTCCTGCCTGTAAAATCCCATGGACAGAGGAGCCTGGAAAGCTACAGTCCTACAGTCCATGATGTCACAAAAGAGACATGACTTAGCAGCTAAACAACAACAACTCATATAGCTGAGTAAAATTCCCTGCCAAATGCAGCAGAGTCAGATTGATTTGATTTAGAAGTACAGACAGCTCTTCGTATTCATGGGTTCCACATCTACAGATTCAACCAACTGCAGTAGATAAAAATTTTAGGGAAAAAGAAAAATCCAGAAAGTTCCAAAAAGCAAAATTTGAACTTGCGACTATTTGAACAGCATTTACCTTGTATTAGATATGATAAGTAAGGTAGCACTAGTGGTAAAGAAACTGCCTGCCAATGCCGGAGACAAAAGAGATGCAGGTTTGACCCCTGGGTTGGGAAAATCCCTTGGAGAAGGGCATGGCAACCCACTCCAGTATTCTTGCCTGGAAAATCCCATGGACAGAGGAGCCTGGTGGGCTATATAGTCCATGGAGTCAGAAAGGGTCAGAGGCGACTGAAGCAACTTAGCGTGCTCAAATACACAGAGAGGATTACTTATACAGGAGATGTGTATGGGAGAATGTGTAGCAGTTACTACAGCATTTTGTATAAGGAACTTGGACATCCACAGATTTAGGTATCCACAGGGATCCTGGAACCATTCACCCACAGATACAGAGGGATAGTTGTGCAAATAAATAGGCTATTTCTTATCTATATCACACTCAGGAAACACTTTTATTTAAAAAAACAAACTACTGAGAAAATCACTTTGAGTGATTCTCAGACATGGGCACGATAAAACCTACCTCATTAGTTTGTTGTGAGGGTGGAATGAGCTAATATACAAAGATCCCAGCATAGGAATCTCTTACAGAGCATCTACTGGGTTCCTGGTTTTTGGGTGAGTACCAGCTGAAGTCAACCAGAGCTTGTCCTCAGACACTGAGGCTAGTCTCCCCAGAGTCTACTGCAGCGAGTAAGCTGGGCAAAACTGAGCTTTGCAAAGCAGGGAAGGGAACTGGCCTGGTGACTGTCAGCCTACAGACAAGAGAAGCTCACTTACACTGAGCCCGAAGTGTTCAGGGATTGTCAGCTGGTTTTGGGAGCAAGCTGATGCAGCAGCAGTCTGGGCTGTGGGTCTGAGTGCAGGCTCTGTCTTGCTGTGTCTTCTCCAGCAAGTCATTTCCCTTCTGAGAACCTGAGTTTACACCAGGATCTTGGGAGAATGTCAGGAGGACTAGCTGAGGTAAATGCCCAGCACAGAACAGGTGTTCGATAGATGGAAATATATTCTGTGACATTCATTCCAACCCACATTGAGAGTCCTTGCTAGAAACCTCCCTCTGCGTGGCCATGTCTGAATCCTTCTTCTCTACATGAAGCAGAATCTGAGTACCAGTGGAAGGCTCAGGATACTTCCCCTTTAGTAATTCTACTAAATTCTATTTAAATGAAACAGCCTCCTGAAAGCAGAAAATGCAAATCACTTCCTCCTACTAGAGATTTTTTGCAATGTCCCCTTTCCTTCATGTCTGACTGGATGCCTGGTTGCAAGGAGCCAGAAGGCTTCAATTTCAAAGGGATGGCTCTGTGGCACATTTTCCTGGCTCCTGTGCTCACTCAGGCCAGTGGGTCTTGCCTGAATAGCCAAAGTCTCCTCTCCAGGGTTCTTTTCCATCACCTTTCCCATTGCTTTCTTCTTATCAGCATCTGCCAGGTCACCAGGCAGCCTGCCGCCAAGATGGCAGGCCATGCTCCTGTGATATTTGCTCACTCTCAGTATTTTGTCCCAGGGTGCCTTTCTGCACTCCTCCAGCTGTGCCTTTGCAGCAGCTTCTTCCCATGAGCACAAGAGATATCCTGATAATACAGGCGGGCACTGGATTGAGAGGTAGGAGGCCTCAGTCTTGCCAACTACACATACAGCTGTGGGGATATCTCTAAGCACACACTTCTTCATGTGCAAAATCACAGGGGCTGGACCAGATTGGCCCAAGGGGTCCCCTAGGGAGCAGTCCACACATCCCTCATCTTCCTGCTCTTGTGATTAAGGACTCGGCTCACTATTCATTTGCACATAAAGATTAAACTAAGTCACTGCAGTTGTGTCCTACTCTTTGTGACCCTATGGACTGTAGCCCGCCAGGCTCTTCTATTCATGGGATTCTCCAGGCAAGAATACTGGAATGTGTTGCCATGCCCTTCTCCAGGGGATCTTCCCAACCCAGGGATCAAACCCATGTCTCTTACGTCTCCTGCATTGGCAGGCAGGTTCTTTACCACTAGTACTACCTGGAAAGCCCTGTTAAACTTCACCAGTGCTCTTTAAATCTATCAGTCATTGAACACTGGCTGAAGACCAGGCCCTATGCGAGGGCTAAAGATATTTAACTGAATAGCATCACCCTTACTCTGAAGCAGTTCCCAGATGAAAAACAAGACTATCTAAAGACTATCTAAAAATGATTAGAAAAGGGATAATTGCTAAGAAAGGACACATATCTGGCAACCACAGGCCCCTCAAAGGCCTTGTCCCAGAGGAAGAACTACACTGATTTTGAGGATTGAGTGGGAGATCTCAGAGGTCAGAGAGGAGGAGGGAAGGGGAGACAGTGTGTGCAAAGCCAGTGCAGAAATTTAGAGTTGGTTCAATGTGGCTCCTGGGCAAAGTTCACACCTGAGCAGTAGGAGGGTCTAGGAGAGAACAGAGCACATGCCGGAGGGTCCTGGACCCCAGACCTCCCCCTACCAAAGGACAGACCTCTGTCTGATGGCAGTCTATAGACGTTTCCAGTGCCGTCTGATGTCAGGGTTCTCTGCAAGTCCAGAACGCAGAAGCAACATCCAAAGACCACAGCCCAACTTAGCCTAAGCCCAGGACTCTTGGTTGGTTGCACAGCAGAATCCCTAAGATTTGAAGAAAACAGTCTTAGAAGTAAGACAAATATTTAGAGTTTTAGAAGCTCAGTCTACAAATTAGGAAGAATAGGAAACTTGAACGTCGGATGTACGACTTTGTTCTCTCTAATTTAAAGCAGACTTTGTTTTCTGGTGGGAGATAGATTGAAATTGTCCTGCCTGCTCAATAATATGGTGGAAACCACTTCTGAAGAGCCAGTGTTTTATGTTATAGGCAACCTAATTTAATAAGGTAACAGAAGGAGAAAAAAGTGACGTCAATATGGCTTTATCTGAGAAACAAAAGAAATATACTGCTGATTTGACTGAAGTTGTTCCAGTCTTAATTGTGGTAGAAGGGAAAAGGGAAATTTTTCTGTCTCCTGGTCCTCTTTGCTTTTCCCATACCCCGACTCTAATATATTCATTCTGGAAAAATAAGAGCTTGCTCAGCAAAAAGAAGATGGAACTTCACTTTGCTTTCCTCCATCCTTCTTAAGGCAGGAGAGAACTGATTACTGAATGCCTGCTCTGGATCTCAGTCTTTATCTACATTCAACGTTCACTGTAGGGCATAATTCCACAAAGAATCCACTGTTCTCTGCATTTGAAAGCTAAGGCAACCAAGGCTCAGAGAAGCTGGACGAATCTGTTATGGTCACATGGTCAGGTAACACTGTATGTGTGGCTGACAGAGTGAGGACTGTGGTCCCTTCTTTTCTGACACTAAAGCCCATGATCCTTCCATTTGTCCCACTGCTTTCCAATGATGCACAACTTTGGTTCACGGAGAGTGGCTTTCAAAGCAATGGAACAGTAGAAGTGCCATTTCACCATCCCTTCATTCAGTAGATCATCATTGGGTACCACGGTGTGCCAGGCCTTATTCTGGCACTGGGAATGAAGAGGCAATCCTCTTTCCTTATGGGATTCACACCCTGCGAGTAGATCAACATGGTGAGTGTGAGCCAGACTCCTGGATCACATCTTAACCTTGCCGCTTGCAAGCTGTGTGACTTTGGACATGTTACCTAAGTTCTCTGTACCTCAGTTTGTTCATCTGAATAGAGGGTATCTCCCTTTATGGTTGTTATGAAGCCTGAAGGAGCTGATATTTATACAGCATTTAGAGCATGTGAGTATTGTTAAATAAGTAAGGAGGGAACAGAGGCAACAACCAAGTGAGTAAGATATGTAGTGTGTTGCATGATAGTAAGTGTGAAGATGAACAGTCAATCAGGGAATGAAGATAGAACATGTTAGTGGTGACTGCAATTTGGCGGGTGCGGCACTGAGAAAGGATTATTTGAACGCAGACCGGAAGGACGACCAAGCAGTGCCTGAGCCTTTCACTGATGTTCAGAAAGCACCAAAGAACGCTGGGGCCGCATCTCTGATTCTTAATTGTGAAGGATACTTCCCCCAAATTATCAATTAAAGAATATGCTTAACAAATTGCATCCTTATATTGTGCCGTGGTATAAATTCAGTTCAGCCGCTCAGTCATGTCCAACTCTTTGCAACGGAGTGCAGCATGCCAGGCTTCCCTGTCTTCACCAACTCCCAGAGCTTGCTCAAACTCATGTCCATTGAATTGGCGATGCCATCCAACCACCTCCTCCTCTGTCCCCTTCTCATCAGAGAAAATATCAGAGTCATCTTCTAATGTGATCTCAGAGACCAGTGAAAAGGCCCTGCACCTTGAGGGACAAGGTCATTTCTGGAATAGTCCTTTATAATAGCAACACAATTATTGTGTGTTGCTAAGTTGACTTATGGCCTATAAGGGTCATTTGCAGTCCTTATCTCATAGATAAAGGTGCCCCAGCTGGCTCCAGGGCCTGTGGACACTGAGATCATATTCTGCCCTCGACTGTCTCTTGAACCACACCTGGCTGAAATCCTTTGGTCTTGGGAGTGGAATGGGCATGAATTTAACTGTCCCTTGAATGAAAATGATCACAGCTGGCCACACGTTTACTGCTCTGACCCTACAGAAAGGTGCCCTATAGGGCACGTTTATCTATGAGATAAAGACTTCAAATGTCCCTTATAAGCCATAAGTCAAATTAGCAACACACAGTAATTGTGTTGCTATTACAAAAGACTATTCCAGAAATGATCTTGTCCCTCAAGGCACAGGGCCTTTTCACTGGTCTCTGAGATCACATTAGAAGATGACTCTGACACCGTCTCTGATGAGAAGGGGACAGAGGATGATATGGTTGGATGGCATCACTGACTCGATGGAAACTTCAAAGGGTTCTTTAGATGCTGGAATGCTTGAAGAGCAATTTTATTTTAGTTTATCCATCCTATGCTGTCTGAGAATTATCTTTCTTATGCTTCCCTGGCCCATAGTTTAGGGATATGTTTAACAATTGTCATCCTTATGGTTGTGATGCGGAGTAAAGAACACTGGCCTCGGAGGCCAAACAACACTCGGCTCTGTCATTATCTCCCAAGTGTCTATGCGCATCACAGCCTCTGTCTCTGGCTCTCATTTCTCTGTCTATAAAATGAGGATGTAGGAGGTACACACACACACTCCACTCTTGATTTATGGACCAGGCATATCACACATACTATCTCATTTTAAAATCACAGCCATGTTGAGTTAGTATGGGAGGGAGTGGGACGAGATAGAGCAGGCCTGGTCATAGACCTGACTCCAGCCATTGAGCTGCAATGACTTAGGCTTTCTAAGAATCTTTGCAGAACTGTGACTCCCTGATTTTAGAGAACGTAGGGCCTTTTCTGCCTGGCTCTCTAGGGAATAGTCCCCTTGATTATCCCCTTTCTACAGCTTGAGTTGCAGATAAGTGCTCTTTTCCTTCAGTGTTGAACTCCTGGGTTTCAGCCCAGCTCTGGAGACCCTCTGGCAGAAGGAAAACACAAGGACAGACTGGCATGCGAGTGACAGAAGCTGTGCAAGGCCATCCTCCAATCCTCCCTGGAGGCCGACCAGACTAAACACAGAAACAGTGCTTCAGAGGAGGAGCCAGAGGCCTCCCCAAAGTGACTCACTCGGTTTCAGTGGAAGCCTGGGTCACCCGGGGATCAGAAGTTACCCTGACTCCATTCTCGGGAAGTCCTTTCCCAGGGCAGTGCAGAGGGAGGACGGGTGGTGTGGCCTCAGACATCAGACACTGTGCGTGTGTGTGTGTGTGTGTGTGTGTGTGATAGTGTGTGAGTGTGTGAGAGTGTGTGTGCGTGTGAGTGTGTGAGTGAGAGTGTGTTTGTGTGCTTGAGTGTGTGTGTGTGCGTGTGTGAGTGAGTGTGCATGCATGTGTGAGTGTGTGTGTGTGCGCGCGTGTGAGTGTGTGTGTGTGCATGTGTGCGCGTGTGTGAGTGAGTGTGTGTGTGTGCATGTGTGTGTGTGTGTGAGTGAGTGCGTGGCACAGCCTCTAATTCTCCACATGAACTTCGGCAGATTGCTTACTCAATGATAACAGAGGGCACGGGAGCTGGTGTCGGGTTAGCAGGCAGCTTAGAGTTTGGGAGCGAGGCAGGCAGCGTTTGAACCCCCATGCTGCCACTTGTCAGGGGTGTAGGGGATACGAGCTCCCAATCAAAGCACTTGGTATGTAACCTAGAGTTCCTTGGCTCCAACCTTGATTCTGGACTGGAAGACGAGGCACTGGGCTCTGCTCCATGCTGACTGTGGACCAATCAGCAATCACGTAACTCCTCTGGGTCTCACCCTCTTCACCTGTAAAGTGCACAGCCTAGTAAAGGTCGTTGTGAGAACTGAGGTTCATGTATACAAAGCGTCTCATACACAGTAGGCCCTCAGGATCTATTAGGACCAAATCACTGCTCCTCTCCACGCAGCCTGGGTCAGACTGTCCAAGAAATGCTTCAGGACCACTTCTGACCCCACACCATTTAGGAAACAGGTCTATTATAAACCACAACACAGGCAGAAATTTGTTTGCAACTCCCCAGCTCCGTAGGCTAAGTTATCCAAGACTAGAAGCAAAAGAGTACAAGCTGGGATTCCATGCCACTAAGCAGGGGTGTTGAGGGGTTCTGCAACACCACAGGCATGTCACAGAAAGACGATGTGGCTGTAACACAGCAATTCAATAATGCCACAGCCCAAGTGGACAGCAGACCTCGCTCTCATGAAGAGCAGACCTCAGAGTCATCTGAGTCTAAGAATCGGATGGCTTCCCCTGGTTGACATCCTGAAGCTGGGGTTTTACATATTCACACAAGAGAATAAGAGTTCCCTACATCCCTTTCTGCTTTAGTTTTTTTTTTTTTTTCCCTTTTATACTTGACTCAGGCAAAGCAAAGCAAAAGGAGTTCAAAAAGTCATGCTTACTGTTGTTACATTTTCAATTGAGACCCAGACAAGTCAGAGAAGAAACACATGCTTATCAGATGCCTCCTTCCAAAGGGCTGAGCAAGTGACGTGTACTGGCAGTAAGAAAAATAGACATTTTCTTGTCTCGTGGAGCTTATATTCAATGTCAGGGTCAAAATCAAGAGTAGTCCGTGGGTAATTCAAATATACCTCTTTATCACAATGAGTACCTCTCCAGTGAATTTATGTCAGGACTTGCATTGGCCTCCCACCTGCCAGAAGGAGAGGAGACCTTCCCCCACATCCAAGTGTGAATTCATGTTGCAGAGTCACAGGGGCTATGATTAGATGTTTGGGTGAAGTCCTAGCAGGAATGGAGATTCCTGGGGATCACGAGAGTTTATTGAGAGTTTTGAAAGATGAGTAGGTACTTGCAGACACTCAAAGGTAAAGGGAAGGGCAGTACAGATAAGATACCTCTCTGGAGGGGAGAACCAGGCTGATGTGCTCAGAGGAACAATAAAGAGTTCAATCATGGTTAAGGCTCAGGATGTGAGGGGTAGTTTTGAACGGTTTCCTAAATTTACTGAGGATCTGAATTATGCCCAAATCTATGTCTTATATAATTTTATGTGGTCCTCACCACCTCTCTGAGTTGGGTTGTTATCCCCATTTCACAGATATGGAAACTGAGGTTCATAGTAGTTAAGTGAGAATTGACAATAGTCATGAAATTGAATTCGGTCTATCGATGGCAAAATCCATACTTCATCTACTCTGTGTTGTAACTTTCGATATGATCCCATGCTCATACCTTCAACCAATATCATTGAGCCCTGCTATGTGTCAGGTACTGTTCTAGTATGAGGATACAGCTGCTAACCAGACAGGGACTGTCCTCATTGAACTTCCATTCTAATGGAAGGAGAAGGAGGGCTGTGGGGAGGATCATCTGAAAAAAAAGATCATGGAAATTTTGGATAAACTAAGTGCTATGAGAAAAAAAAAAATAATGGGAATGTGAGTGATGGTTGGTTGGGGTGGAAATGGGGTAGAGAGGATGACTTTTCCTAGGGTGGTTGGGGAAAGACTCTCTGAAGAAGTGACGTTTGGGCAAGACCTGAATGATGCAAAGAAGGAAAACAGAAAGATCTGGATATATGCAGGCAGAATGAAGTGCAAAGGCCGTGGGGTGGGCACCAGCGTTTGTATATTCAAGGGACAGAAGGCAGGCCAATGTGGCTAGAACAGAGGGAATCATGGACATACGTAATGAAGTCAAGAGGACAGAGAAGAGCCAGTTCACGTGGTTCAGAGAAGGTAGTTAGCCCTGTACAGAAGGGGAGGTAAGGACAGAATGTGGACTAAGACTGAAGCTTTATGGTCAGAGTTACAAGGGTAGCTTCCTTGGAGAGTCAGCCTGGAGCAAAGGGAACATCCCTACCACACCTCTTCTGCGACTTGCCCCCGAATGTGTGGCCATGGGCAAGTAACTTCCCCTCCCTGGACCTCAGCCTCCTTCCACAAAAAGAGGAGATCATACTGCCTGCCTCATAGACCTGAAGTGAGACTAGACACCAAGCACTGGCCATCCCTGTGCCCCTGTTAGAGAGTTAATGAAAAATCCCCCTGGGGACCATGAGTATACCCAGCATGCTTTTGAAACTAGCCAGTAGAAGGACTTGGGCAAGCCCTTGCTTATCAAACACGTCGCCAGTCCACCTAACAGTGGCCATCCTGCCCAAGCCGTCCCCTCTCAGGGTATGCACACTTAAACTATCAGGCTGCTTCTACTAATTGAGCTGGCTTTAGAGGCTGGGGTAATCTTTGAATATCCCAAAGTAAGATTCCACGCTTAGATTTGATTTCTAAAAGGAACCTAAAGCTCTTTAGAGCAGTGCTTCTCAAACTTCAATGTGTATGCAAATCGCTTGAGGGTAAAATCTGGTTAAAATGCAGCTTCTGATTCGGTAGGTCTATGGTGGGGCCTGAGATGCTGTGTTCTTTACAAGTTCCCAAAGGATGCAGATCCAGTGACCACACTTAGAGTGGCAAGGATTTAGAAACAAGTGGCTTTTGATGCCCAGACAATAATGAATCTTTTCCAGAAAGGTTACAAAGCAATGGTCTGCTTTTAGTGATTTATTATTGAATTTATTAGATAAATAAATGTTCCTGGAATGGCTCATGTGCCCTGGAAACAAGGAAAGAAGGAGGACTTCAGTGGGAAGCAAGCATCAGAGCAGTATCCTAGTAGCAAGTAATAGGATAACCTGAGTGAAGGGCCTGGGGATGCCTGGGGTGTTAAGGGAGCATAGGACTGGAAAGGGTCAGGGAAGGTCTTCTGGACAACAAGACATTTGGGCAGAGAGCTGGCTCTCAGAAGGAGAGGTCATGCAAGCAGATGGAAGCGTTGCCCAGGGCAAGGCCACCCAGCCCAATTCAAATCAGGTCTATCTGATGCAAGATTTGCTCTTGCTAGTATCTTCCATGCCACATGAATCAAGTCTTGCAAAAGAGAAGCTGCCATCTGTCCTTCCCTAACGATGTCAAAGCAGCTGGCCCCAGAGTGGAAAGATATCTGGGGAGCAGAGATCTCAGCATCACCTGACAGGACTGGTGATTACGAAATTCACTTCTGCACCAAACACGTTGCACACCAATGCCATCCAGGCTTTGCTTCAAGTGTCCTTCCTCCCAAAGACTCGTGACTGGGAAGTGTGATCGCCCTCCAATCGCTACTAATAATAGCTCTTACTTTTTTTTTAACCACAATGAACTTTGAAACTTGGGTGGTGGTAGCTAGTCACATCAGTTGGTTATCCCTTGGGGGAAGTTCATCAGAAAGTAAAAGTCCAGTGACCTGGGTGGTTCCAATACTATAAGAGGGAAAAAAGATAGAAATTCATCTGAAATAAGCACCCTCTATATGGCAAATTGTATGTACACTTTCTTTGAATTAAGAAGAGGTGGAACACATAAGCCTGGTATGAAACTCTGAATACATGTGACTTTGGGCAAGTCTGTTACTTCCTTTGGTCTCAGTTTCCTCATCCATTAAATGGGGGCTGAACACCTATCTAACCTACCTTCCATACAGTAATGTTCATAACACACTTGGTGACCAGCATACTGTAAATTGGGTGCTTTACTGTTTGCATCTCTCAGTACGTGAGAAGGAAAGAGATTTAGAACAGTTAGTGATTTCTCTAGTCTCCAAAGCAGGTAAGCAATAATAACTCAATTTTGAAATCAAGTCTACCTCTGCAGCCCAGTACCTTTCTCCAATCTTTTATGCTCTCTTTGTATTAGAATTATACCCTTTCCATATGACTTCCCATGAAAGTGGGCAAGTATATTTCCCTACCCAGCCATACTGAGTTTTATCATGGACAAAGGAATGGTGGGCAGAAGGAGGAAATGACAGTATGGCAGTTTGGGACTGACATACGAAGAGATATCAGCTGTTACATCACATTCTTGTCTGCTTACTTGCTCATTTACCGTGAGAATAGTGACCAGAGCCTACCTTTCAGCTTGGCCCACAGAATGAGACAAATGGAACAGACCCACCCCTGACCCACAGCATCACTGAAACTTGTAGCCAGAACCCAGGCCACCCAGCCACCCCTCAAGCCCATGAGTTAGAAAAAAAATGCTTGCAGTTGTAAGTGACTGAGTCTTGGGAAATCTGTTACCTTGCATTATTGTGGCAATATCTTACTAATACACCTCCATGAATGAATACAGACAAACCTGGTCAGTTCTGCAAGTATTTCTTGAGTACCTACTAGGTGTGATGGGAAGTAAAAAGGAATTTAAAACCATCTCTGACCTCAAAGACAGTCTTATTGCTCCTTTCATCTCCTTTACCAAATGCAGTAATGGCAAAGAAATCACAAACCGTTGCTTTACAAAAATTAAAATGCATGCGTGCCTGTGTATATACTGTTAAAAAGCATAGCTCCATTAAATGATACCTAGGAATATCAAGGCATATAGGAACTCAGTAGTAGGTATTAAATTAGCCTTTCTGGGACATGAAATAACTCAGCTAGGGAGTGGACAGGGGGTTCCAGACAAGTCACATAGCAGAACTTTAATGTTCAGCTTTCTCTACTGGGGTTGGGAGGAATCAGAAACTAGGATTCAAACCCTCAGGCTGCTGCTTTCTGGCTGAGTGACCTTGGGCAAGTCATGTGTCTCTGGCCTTCAGATGAGCTTCTAGAACTCTTTCCTTTGCCTGAAATGGCCCCGCCACCTTTGTCTGCCTGTGAGGACCTTTGTAGACCACCTATCTACCAAGAAGTAAGACCTCCCCTCTGTTGGGTTCCAGCTACGCTTCACTGAAAGATGTTGGCCCCGTGGATACTCTGGGGTCTTGTACACATATCTTTTTCTTACAATGGATGACGAGCTGCTTCAGGACAAGGCAATACCTTCCACACCCTTAGACCCCAGCACCAAGTACAGCGCCTGGCACAAAATAGGTTTTCAGTAAATACTGGCTGCCTTTTAACTAAACTAGATGGAATTGCCCCTGATATCATCCAGGGCTAAAGTATTTTAAAGTACACTTTCTACATTGTTTTTAAAAAGGGTCTCAGGGCTAAATACATAAATAAAAAAGAGACGTGCTTTGAAAAACATGTCTACATAAACACATATGTATGCAAACAAACTTATGCCAAACACAACTGGGAGTTTTCTGCAGACTTGTCTCCCATTTAAGGCCTGTAATTTCCCTCTTGGCCGACACTAGCTTTGGCCTGGACTGTGTTTCTCAGGCTTCTGGCAGGCAGCCTGCTGGGATCGGGTTTAGGTTTAGATTTTTCTTTTTTTTTTTTTTCTTTCATCAGACCTGAAACTGAAGCCACAGACGTTTTGAAACCTTCTCTCAGCAGTAGCTGCCATGCTTCGTGTCACTTGCTTACCCCTCCCAGGCCATGTGGATCCATAAATGTGTCCAGAGGTCCAGTGACAAATTGATCAATGATGCATTCCTTCTAGAAGGAGACAAAGGGAAGCTGGGGAAGGAGCAGGCAATCTGGGAACTATGACCCAGGTCAGGCCTCCACTCTCCCAGAGCTGACTGTATCTGATGGGCTGCCTGCTAGGCTAGGGACCCAGGAGGGGAAACCAAGGCATGTGAAAACAAAACAAAATCAAAGAAGCTGTGCTGGCGAAACAGGTGAAGCTTGTCTGAACATAAACCCTGAGCAGGCAATGGTAGCTGGCTTACTAAGGGAGCTCCAGGGTTGGGCTCAGCTCATATTTAGATCCTGGCTCTTAATATCTCCTGTGCACGTGACTTAACTGTCTGAACCCTGCTTCCACATCCATGCACTGGATTATATCTACCTCGCAGGCTAAGGTAAATGAGTTCATCACATGATGGGCCAAGCGCCTTGTAGGAAATTAATCTGTGGTGGTTTCTGTTTTCATAACAGATTTTCCAATCTGTCAGGACCTGTCTAGTCTCATCCCCTCCCTGCTCCACTTGAGGTGCGGTCTCCTCTGTGGCTGCCTCTGCAGCCTGTGCTTTCAGAGTTTCAGGCCCACCTGAAGAAATTCTCACTGCTAGGAAGTTCTTCCTTACGCTGACTCTGAAGAAAGTCTAACAACCATCTCTCTGGAGCATTCACCCATTGGCCATTCCCACTCAGGCTTCTACAAAACGAGTCTACATCATCACCCCCATTGCGACCTTCTTCATATAAAACAGCTTTTAGGCCCTCCTTGAGGTGCCTCCAGAATTCTCAAGGCTTTATATATATACACACATATGCTTATGTGTGTATGTGTGTGTGACATTTGCATATGGTATGTGTGTATCAGTAATCACAAGGACTACATGGGCACATATAAGGGGATGTCTAGCTATGACTTGGAAGATCCAGGAGGCTTCTTAGAGGAAGGCTGTCAGTAGTTACTATGAAGTGATTGTGCAAATTCCTACAGCTAACAAGGAGGGAACAGACTCAGGGCACATCTCCTCTGCTCTGGCAGTGGGGGACGGTTGATGCCTCTAAAGTGTGTCTAAAGCCAGACATCAAGGGTGTTGAATTTGTATTGATTTGTTATTATTCAAATATCTCTTTCCAGGCTCAGTTTCCTCAGCAGGCTTGGCCCAGTTCTTCCAACAGATGTTTTTCCATTCATCTCTTTGGTATACCAAGAGACCCTGGTTTGCATCCAGGCTCTGCTGCTCACAAGCTGGGCCACCTGCACTCAGACCACCTCTCTGAGCCTGTGTTTCTACACTGTAAAATGGGGACTCTACTGCCTATGCCCAGGGCTGATGTGTAGATTAATAAGACAGCACACATAGAAAGCCACTCAGCATGGAGCCAGTGTCTGTCAGGTGTTCACTTTCTTTCTGTGCCTGGTAAGGTGATGTAGGCTGATCTGATGTTAGACTTCCATGATTCACTGATAACGTTCTAATGGGATAGACCTTCAAAGGCACTTGCACTTGAATTAGTGCATATCAACCAGTTTGGTGGGCTCTCCTGGTGGCTCAGATGGTAAAGCATTCACCTGCAATGTGGGAGACCTGGGTTCAATCCCTGGGTGAGGAAGATCTCTTGGAGAAGGGAATGGCTACCCACTCCAGTATTCTTGCCTGGAGAAGTCCATGGAGAGAGGAGCCTGGCCATGGGGTCACAAAGAGCTTTACACGACTGAGCAACTAAGCACACACACAACCAGTTCAGTGATATGCCAGCCCTGCTCTACCCACCCTGTTCCGGGCTCAGGACTCCAGGAATGAGTGGGTGCTGAGCCCAGGAGCTCACCGTGGAGAGGAGGCACAGGTCACAGAAGCCAACTGTGAGCATTGCTGTAAGAGCTCTGCACACACCTGAAGGGAGACTCCGACCCCTCGAGGAGTGGTCAGCTGAGGCTTCACGGCAGAGGGGCAGACGTCTCTGAGGGTGGCAGTGCACATCATAGCAAGGAACTGCTGCACCGACCTCCCGGTCAGCTTCTCAGGGTCAACTCTCTATCCTCCAGAACCTCACAAAAGATAAATCCTCTATAGTTATGACTCAGACTATGGCACTCCCCAGCCCAAATATCTGCCTTGACTGACTGGTCTCATGGTAAAATCCCAAATCTTCCCTATAGTCCCCAAAGCCCTCCTTGATGGGGCTCTGGCTTCCTCAGCAGCCCCACGTGCCAACCAGTGGGGCCTCTGGAGGCCAGGCAGCTCTGGTCCCTCCAGGATGGGTGCCCACATGAGACCTCATCCTGCCCTCCTGGAAGACGCTAAGGTTCTGAGAGGCTGAGGAGAGGGGCGGACTAGTGCCTGGCTCTTGGCTACATACGGCAGGTCTCTTTGAGGAATCATGGGGAGGCTCCATGGGATTATTGACCAGAATCAGGGCAGGGAACAAATTGCATGCAAAAGGACTGAGTAGCAAACACTCTAATGTCAGGATGCTGGTTAGTGGTGGGGGCAGGGCTACAGAAACCAGCAAGAGAGGTCGAGGCAGCCTGGGGGTAAGGGAGTGGGAAGCCTGTGCTGCTCTTAGGGGTCAAGGGAAGAGAAGGAACACACGTGCTCTGGGAGACGGGAGAGCTGGCACCAAGGAAGAGCAGCCCGGGCCCTGTGGCTCTTTGGGTCACAGCCAATGCCAGACTTCAGAAGAAAGGAACAGACAGACAAAGGGGCAGACACCTGATCTCTCTCTCCTCCAACACTTGTCTCCCCTGCTTCAGATTTCCTTTGGCCAGATTCAGCTAGAATTTAGTCTAGAGGGGTCTGGGTGATGTCATTCTTAGGCTTTAGTCCTCTGGGGCTCAGGGCAAGCAGAGTATGGAAAAATTGGATGAGAACGACCACAAAGAAAGAATTACCCTCACAGCAGGTGTCCTGGAATCCTACAGGAACAGTGAGAACAGCCAACCCTAAGAGGGCCAGCTCTTCCCCAAGAAAAAGAATTCCATGTAAGGGGAAGAGGGAACCTGGCTGACAGGCAGCTTTCCCAACCAGACCACAGTGTTCACATAGCATTCAGATCCTGTACCCAAAGCATCTGCCAGAATAGTCCACATGGCCACAGACATCTCATACCTTGGCCCACACATAGCTGTAGAGGACAAAGTGTCGTTATTCTATGCTCCTGGCCTTTCCCCATCTTCCCTTCTCCTTCCCCAGGACCAAGACCTGGACATGCAACAGGGGACTTTGGTGTCCCTTCCATAAAAGAGGCAGAAATGATTCAGATCCAGTCATAGAAATAAGGATAGGAATAATAGGGATAGCAATAATGTTATTGTTATTGCTATGACAATCACACAGTTAAGCTCTTCCCATGTGCCATGGACTATGCTCATTCTATCAAGTTATATAGTCTTCTCCCAAACTCTAGGAGGTGGTGGTCACGAGTGTTCCCATTTAAAAGATGGGAAGACCTAGAACACTTGAGATTGCTGAGGTCACTCAAGTCAAGCCCAGATTTGCTGGCTGCAAGGCCAGACTCAACTACCGTGGAGAACTGTTCTCAAAGCCACCTGGAGCCACAAATGGATGTACGAGGGAGACAGGATTCATGCAAGTCTTCAAGGTCAAGGGTCCATCAGAGTTTGCCTTCCAGACTGGCCTTGTAACCCTGGCCTTGCAAATGCTGTGTCGTCCTGAGCACATCCAGGTTTCTCTCACTGGTGGGCCTTTGCACAGGCTGCTTCCTTTTCCTGGGACACCGCCTTCCCCTTTAGTTATTCTCCTAACTAGTCACTCAGTCATATCTGACTCTTTGCAACCCTATGGACTGTAGCCCACCCTGCTCCTCTGTCCATAGGATTCTCCAGGCAAGAATACGGAAGCAGGTTCCCATCTCCTTCTCCAGGGGATCTCCCTGACCCAGGGATCAAATCTGAGTCTCCTGTGTCTCCTGCAGTGGCAGGTATATTCTTTACCACTGTGCCACCTGGAAGCCTGCCTAAACCTGTCATCTGTGCCAGTTGCTCAGTCTTGTCCAATTCTTTGCAACCCCATGGACTGTAGCCCACCAGGCACCTCTGTCCATGGGATTTTACAGGCAAGAATACTGGAGTGAGTTGCCATTTCCTTCTACCTCGGTTTACTGCTGCTTGCTCCACAAAGCCCTGCTACACCTCCCAAGTCACAGCCCTTTGTCCTGTGCACCCCCCTACCAACAACCCTCCATATGGTCCTGAGCACTGGCTTGTTTACTCCACCAGATTACCCACCCTGCAAAGGCTGAAACATACCTGTCTGTCTTACCCCTGTGTCCTGAGAGCCCAATCTAGCACCTTGCACATAAATGGTGCATGAGAACAAGTGGCAAATGTAGTTGGATACTGGCCCAGACTTGGCCACCCAGAGTCTGGAGCTGCAGCCCACACATGAGAGCTGCACCCAGTGTAGACAGCAAGACAGAGGGGGTGTCCCTCCTGTGACCTGAGGCGACAGCAGCCAGGATGTCGAGGAGGGCCTCCCAGAGTGAGGCCTACTGAGCTGAGATCCTCCTGAGGAAGGTTGTTGATGGCCCCAAAGGAAGAGAGAGGTGTTCCAGGCAGAAGAAAAAGCACATGCCGAGGCTCGAGGGAATGAAAATGCATGGGGGGTCCCTGAGAGGGAAGGGCAGGAGGGGCGATGGGAGGGAAGAACTGGAAGGTCCCTAGCACCTAAGCATTTGACACAGTCCAAATGAAGAGCAGAGTGAAATGCTGGAGAAAAGAACAAATCCAAGCCTCATCCCACCCCATTCTTTTCCTCTTCATCCAAGCCTGCTCTTGGCAACTCCTCATGATGGAGGGACCGGTTTCTGAGAACAGCTTGAGGCAGGAGTCCTGGAGGCGTGGGATTCTGCTTAATCAGGATCCAGACCCCCCAGGGGAAGGGAGGTCAGAGACACTGTTCTAAATGCTTCATGTCTATAATCCACACTCATTTGGTCTCTACAGTGTGTAGTAAATAGATTCTGTTATTCCACCAGTTTTGCAGGTAGGGAAACGAAGGCACTAAGAGGCTAAGATCTGCCCAGAATCTTACAGCTAGTACACTGGGTGAAGGAACCACACTTTGAATGCAAACTGCCTCCAAGAAGTGTGGGAGCTTGACCACCTACCCTGCTGCCTCACCCCTGTATAAAGCACTTACTGTGAGAAAGCACAAGGCAAGGGCATTCTATCCTCACTTCATCCGCCTGACAGTCCCAAGATGTGTTACAGGTCAGCCCTATTTTAGAGATTGGTATAGCCTCATTTAGACTAAGACTTCACATTTCTCAGGAGGAACCTTCTTACTAAAGTGCAAAAGTTGGCTTTAACATTTATTCAAGGAAGAGTCTATGGGGAGTAAACCAGACCTGAGAACAAGGCAGGTTTCCTGCCCCATTGCCCCAACTCAAGCACAAGGAGCCTGGATGGTTGCTACCAGGCAGTGTAGACAACTCAGGATTAAAGTTGGCAGCCAGGAGGTCTCCTTCTTTGAGCTGGGGGAAGGAGAAAGGAGGTGGTTTGGTGTCAGTGGTTCTAGAATCAATAACATTGCCGCTACTACCAGACCCTGCCTAGCTCTGTGACCTCGGGCAAATCCTTGAGCCTCTGTGCCTTAATTTCCCCACGTGAGAGAGATGGTGTCTCCTTTGTAGAACTGTTATAAGGATTCAATGAAATGTGAGAGGGATATATAAAGCCTGGTATGTAATCATGAATGTTAGTGTTAAGATGAATAACTGAGGCTCACAAAAGGAATCAGCCCAAGGTCTCACCCAGAGTCCTTTCTGCATGAACTCTGCTTTTGGTAGCTTCCACTTTCATCGATGACTCCAGCACTCTGGCAGTTCCTGCGGTTTAAAACCAGAATCCAAAGTCATCTTTGATTGTCAAATAGTCAGTGATGTGTGGTCTATTACCTGAGCTGCATCCCCACCATATCTGGCCCCTTCTGTCTCTCCTCGACCCGACTCAATAGCCTTCTCCAGAACCACAGGTGAGCAAGGTGCCTAGGACTTTATAGGAACTCTTGAGAAACCTATGTGCAGGTCAGGAAGCAACAGTTAGAACTGGACATGGGACAACAGACTGATTCCAAATAGGAAAAGGAGTACATCAAGGCTGTATATTGTCACTCTGCTTATTTAACTTTTATGCAGAGTACATCATGAGAAACACTGGGCTGGAAGAAGCACAAGCTGGAATCAAGATTGCTGGGAGAAATATCAATAACCTCAGATATGCAGATGACACCACCCTTATGACAGAAAGTGAAGAGGAACTAAAAAGCCTCTTGATGAAAGTGAAAGAGGAGAGTGAACAAGTTGGCATAAAATTCAACATTCAGAAAACTAAGATCATGGCATCTGGTCCCATCACTTCATGGGAAATAGATGGGGAAACAGTGGAAACAGTGGCAGACTTTATTTTTCTGGGCTCCAAAATCACTGCAGATGGTGACTGCAGCCATGAAATTAAAAGACACTTACTCCTTGGAAGGAAAGTTATGACCAACCTAGACAGCATATTCAAAAGCAGAGACATTACTTAGCCAACAAAGGTCCATCTAGTCAAGGCTATGGTTTTTCCAGTGGTCATGTATGGATGTGAGAGTTGGACTGTGAAGAAAGCTAAGCACCGAAGAATTGATGCTTTTGAACTGTGGTGTTGGAGAAGACTCTTGAGAGTCCCTTGGACTGCAGGGAGATCCAACCAGTCCATTCTAAAGGAGATCAGTCCTGGGTGTTCATTGGAAGGACTGATGCTGAAGCTGAAATTCCAATACTTTGGCCACCTCATGCAAAGAGTTGACTCATTGGAAAAGACTCTGATGCTGGGAGGGATTGGGGGCAGGAGGAAAAGGGGACGACAGAGGATGAGATGGCTGGATGGCATCACTGACTCAATGGACGTGAGTTTGAGTGAACTCCGGGAGTTGGTAATGGACAGGGAGACCTGGCGTGGTGCAATTCATGGGGTCGCAAAGAGTTGGACACAACTGAGCGACTGAACTGAACTGAAATGTTGAATGAATGGGGTCATGCTCTCTTCAAACACTTTCCTTCTTCATCTGCGCTTCCCCTGTAAAATCCTCTAATCCTGAGATGACATTAAATGCCTTGTTATACACATACTACCAGCCCCTGGGTGGTCCATCTGCCCAGCTGACTAACCACCATTCTTTCCTCCTATATCCTTCATTAATTCTCATCCTTTACCTGCCTTTGCTCATTCTGTTCCCTGTGCTAAGGATACCCTTCCCTTCCCTCCCAGGTCCAGTTGGCAAATTTCTAGTCATTTGTACAAACACTCTTTATCAGAACCTCCCTGGCAATCCTGTGGTTGGGACTCTGAGATTCCACTCACTGTAGGGGGTGCAGGTTCAATCCCTGGTCAGGGAACTAAGATCCTGCAGGCTGCTCAACGTGGCCAAAAACAAAACAAAACAACAAACCAAAAAATACTCTTTATTCATTTCAAAAATATGTGCTGAGTGTCCACAACGTGCCAGGTGCTGTTCTAGACCCTGAAGCTACATCAGGGAGGATAGAAGTCCTTGACTACCCAATGCCTGTAGCCTACTGACTACCTGGCCGCAGGAATATCTAACCTAGTTAGAGGCTAACTAGGGGGTAGGGGAGGGTGTCCGCAGCTCCAGCAGCAACCCCTTCCGAGAACTCTTTTCCCAACAGTGGCCCCTCCTCCCTGGTATCCCGTCTGTACCAGGACACTGCCTGTAAGGGTCTATTTATGGGTCTGTTTGGCTTGCCTGGTGACTCAGAGGGTAAAGAGTCTGCCTGCAATGTGAGAGAACTGGGTTCAATCCCTGGGTCAGGAAGATCCCCGGAGAAGGAAATGGCAACCCACTTCAGTATTTTTGCCTGGAGAATCCCCATGGACAGAGAAGCCTGGTGGGCTACAGTCCATAGGGTCGCAAAGAGCTGGACACGACTGAGCAACTTCACTTTTTCTTTTCTTTCTTGCCAAAGACGCCTAGGACTGTGTTGTAACTATATTGTTGTGTCTGAAGTCTTCATTGGAAGGAATAAAACAAAGATATTCCTGGGAGGTGGGACAGGCTGGTTTCAGGGAGGAGGTGGTGATGCTATTGGCAAATAGGAACTCACACCTTCCATACCCACAGAGCTCATGCCCTGGCCAGAATTCTGCCTCAGGTCTTGAAATGACTAAAACCCAGCTCTGGCACTCTTTAACCCTACTGGAGAGGATGCTCAGCATTTAGAGCGCTTCTGTGGCTCTCAGCCTCCCCTCCTCGGTCTCCCTGGGGCATCAGTCAGCTTAACCAAGGAGCCAGGCAGTGGAACAAGATGAGCACGAACCCTTGGCCTTTTACACAGAAGGGATGTCATTTAATGCCACCATCTTCCCACAGTGGTATTACTAAACTCCTTTTCAGATGAAAAAATCTAGAGGTCAGAGGTTAAGTGATGTGCCCACAGTCACCAACTAGTGGTGGATTTCCCCCAAATTACAGAAGTGCTCAGGAAAGGGTACCGTCATAGCATTCTAGAATGTTCCTTCAAAGATGTTTGTAATTGTGTGATTGTCAGTTCTCCCCCAGGCCCTTCCCATGATGGCAATCTCCATGAAGTCAGAATGTGTCCTTTCTGCTGCCTCTCATATCTCTGGTGCCCTGATCCTGTCTGCCATATAGTCACACTCGTGACACATGTGCTGATGAAACACGTGAGCGCATACAGTAAGCATCATCTCAGCCTCCCTGGCCTTTTACAGATTAAGCCCAGAGGATGGAAGTGACTTGGCCTCAGCCTGCGTTAGGGCTGGGTCTGCTGCTGCCCCAATTCCTTTCTCCCTCCTTTCCCTTCATCAGGAAGATGAGGACTGCAGCTCTTTAGGTGCTCAGAGTTTCAGGGGTGTCTCTAAAGAGAAAGGATCTAATTCCCTGCAGAACCAGTGGAAGATGCATGGCAGTAGGGAGGAAACCATCCTTCCAGACTGCACCAAGACCACACTGGAAATTTCCTCTGCCCCCCTGACCGCTGACTCAGTAAGTAATGACCGAAAAGTATTTTGCAAATGAACAGGTGTCTCAGAAGGAGAAACCAGTTATTTCATTCCAGCTCTGGACTCACCAAAACCATGTAGACTCTCTTCCACCTCCCACTCATCCTTCATCCCCCCATTCATACTGAGACAGTGGGTGGTGGTCATCAGCCAGGAATGCCACTCACTACTGTGTGACTTTGGGCAGAATTCATATCGCTATGCCTCGGTGCTCTTTCATAAAATGGGCACAATAACAGTATTCATCTCAGAGGGGTGGTATGAGAATTTGAATTAATATACGTAAATGACTCAGAGCAGTGCCTGGCACACAGTATGGGCTATAGAAGTGTGGGTTTCTATTACTCTGTGCTAAAACATTGAGAATATACCTCACTGTCTCATTGGCTCCTCTCCTGTGGTTTCTCTTGTGTTATTACGGATGCCAAGGCTCTGAACAAACACCCACTCCTCCCATGGGTACCAGATTCCATCTTGTCTCAGGTACTCAAGGTCAGTGCTCCAGCGATTCTCTTCTTCTTGCCCACACCATCAATGTTTGCCTTCAGACTTGATAATCCTCATCAGCATACAAACGTGCTGTGATGTCACACACACACACACACACACACACACACAAAATCATCTCTTGAGCCCACATCCTCCTCCAGCTACTGTTCTGCTACTTCGTTCCTCTTTAGAGCAAAAACGCTCAAAAATTTGACTATACATACCACCTTCAAATCCTCTTCTCTTTCTAGCTCTTGGAATCACTCAGATCAAGTTCACATCACCCTCTCCCAGAAGTGCTCTTGTTTAAGTCACAGCAACCTTTCACCATAAATCCAATGGTTGAGTCTCAGTTTAGATCTTAATGGTCCCCACAGCAGCAGGTGACACACCAGTCACCTCCTCCTTCATGAAGTCCTTTCTGCCCTTGGCTTTTACAACCTATGGCCTTCTGAATGCCCTTCTGTCTGGGTGACTTCGCCTCAGTCTGCTTTGTAGTTCCTCCATATCTTCCCAAGCATTTTACAGGAGGTCCAGGATTCAGTCCCTAGTCTTGTCTTCTGTAATTGCCCTCACGCCTGTATCATCTCCTACAGCCTCCTGGCTTCAAATACCATCTCCCCACAGTTGGGGCCCAGTGTCTGTCACCAGCCCAGGCTCTCCCGTGCCAGCTCAACACCTCCACGTGGATGTCTTGATGCATCTCACATGGCCTAAAACATCTTGAGGTTTATAAAAATCAGCTTCCTGACTCCTGCCTCACCAAACATCCCCCACCTGCTTCTCTTGCCATCTTTCCCATCTTGGATAATGACAGCTCAATCTTTCCCTTTGCTTGGGTCCAAATCCTGGGAGTGATTCTTAACTCCTCTCACTTTTCCACACTGCCTTTTCAATCTGTCAGCAAATACTGTTGGCTCTCCCCTCAAAAGAGGTTCAGAGTGTGAACTCGTCTTAACCATCCCTTAATGCCCAAATCCGGGCACCATTGCCACGCCCCTGAGTTTTCATCAACTCTCCACAGGAGTCTCCCTGCTTCCATCCTTGGCCCCCTTGGCTGTTTTCAGCACAGTCCCCAGAGAAATCCTGTTAATACAAGAAACCAGTCATATGACTCTTCTGCTCAGAACCCTCCAATGGCTCCCATTACAAAGAGAATAAAAGACAGAGCCAGCACAGGAGCCCCTCAGGTCCTGTAGGACCTGTCCCTGCCCCCTGCCCCCTCCACCTTGCTCCTGAGACCCGTCTGAGCCTGATGCACTGCCCCTTGGGAGGCGGCCACAGCAGGCCAGCTTCTCTCACATCTTTGCTCCAGGCCACCTTCTCAGGGAGGCCCAACCTGACACCTGCTTCAATGTGTGCCTCTTCACCCCGCACCTCTCTCTCTCCCACTCTGCTCCCTGGCACACAGGGCCTCTCCTCCTGGGCCTTCCGTCAGCCCTCCCTGGAATGTGAGCTCCCGGCCAACGGCGGGTGAGGATGGTCTTGTTTCCTGCCTATTGCACGTAGTCAGCATGCAGTCTGTGTTTAATAAGTGAAGGAGTCTTCTGTTGGCTTTGTCTTCCTCTGTTTGTCATGAGGGAAGAAGCTGGCTCTTCATGTGTGTGTTCCTCCCAGACCCAGCACAGAGCCTTGCTGCAGCCCCTCAGGGGGCTTTGTCAGAGGAAAGAAGGAGACATGAAGCGAGTAGCCGCTTGGGGGTTGGGCTGGGCTGTGTCAGCCATGTTCTTCCAGGAGCCATCTTTCTTCTCAGTGTACTGCTCCACTGGGCCACGTGTGTGGGCTCCACTCAGGAAGACACACCTCCACTCTTCTCCCGGTAGGGGCTGCCTGCCCACAAACCCAGGACCTGCTGTCTTTCAGTGTCCATTCAGATGCCTGTCCCTCCCCCAGGAGGCCCCTTCTGAGACCCTGGTCCAGCAGCTTCTCTCTGACCCTCAGTAACCTTTCCAGCTCCAGCCTCGCCCCACCAGGTGTCCCGTGAGTCAGCAGGAGGGACTCTCTCACACCTCCAGACGGGGTGGAGATGGTTCCCTGGGTAGGAAGTGGCCATTCTCCAGCTGCCTGCCTGGAGATTGTCTCCAGAAGCTTTCCCTCTGCTTTTACCCTTGGGCAGAGAAAGCCTGCCCTCCCCAGGTCTTCACCGTGGTGGGAGTGATGGGAACACATGGGACTTTTCTTCCAAGGGCTGCTATTTCCTCAGTGAGATGGGAAGCAAGGTCTCCAGCTGGAAGTGATGATGGAGAAGGAGGGGTTGGAACTTGAAGGATAGAGAAGAAAGTTGGAAACAGTTGAAACTGGGAGAATGACCAGAAAATAAATAGTAGCTCGCCAGACACAATTAGTGTGTTTGCACGTTTTTCTCTGGCTGTGGTGAATGGCACAGGTAGGGCAGCTGAGTGGGTGGAGGGCCACTTTTAGCCGGGTTGGGGCTTTGCCCAGCAGTGCAGTGAGTCACATGGGAACAAGAGAAACCGTAGGTCAGGGAGGGCCTGGGATGAAAATGACACACAAGAGTTAAAAGACTGTCGTAAGGAAACCCAGTGGCCCAACGGCTTAGGTTTGCTGGGAAAAGTCTGACAATGATTTGGGACTGGGACAGTCCCAGAATGTTTTTGCCAGAATGTTCAGGAACATTTTTCCCTGACCTACCCCTTTCCAGTGCAGACCTGTCTCTTCTGTCTGTTCCCATAGCACCCTGTGCTTACCTCTGCTGTATTTTAGTACTTGATTTACTCATACATCTTCCTTCTGGACTGTGAGCACTTGAAGGAAGGAACCAGGCCTCATATTTCTTTAGATCCCAAGGCCAGACCCAAGAAAAAGCTCATTAGCAATCACTGACCGATTGACTGAATAAATTCATTTGATAGAAACCAGACCATGTTCTGTATAATAATACATCCTCACTTTTATACGGCAATTTGCAGTTTGGAAAGCAATTTCACATCTGTGGTCTTATTTTAACTTTACAATGACCCTGCTGCTGCTGCTAAGTCGCTTCAGTCGTGTCCGACTCTGTGCAACCCCATAGACGGCAGCCCACCAGGCTCCCCTGTCCCTGGGATTCTCCAGGCAAGAACACTGGAGTGGGTTGCCATTTCCTTCTCCAATGCATGAAAGTGAAAAGTGAAAGTGAAGTCGTTCAGTCGTGTCCGACTCCTAGGGACCCCATGGACTACAGCCCACCAGGCTCCTCCGTCCATGGGATTTTCCAGGCAAAAGTACTGGAGTGGGGTGCCATTGCCTTCTCCGTACAATGACCCTACAAGATAGGAACTCATTCACTCACTCATTCATTCCTTCAACTAAGGAAGAACACTTATTCTGTGTCAGGAACTGTTCTAGGCACCAGAATGCAGGAGGAAATGGAACAGACAGAAGTCGCTGCTTTCGTGCAGCTTGCATTTCTACAGAAGACAACACCTATTTTATAGATGGGCAGACTGAGATTCCCACAGGGAGGCTAAGCAACTCGGCAAAGCTCACAGGACTTGCAGGTAAAAGAACCCAAGTTAGGACAGAGGGCTGTCTGACTCCAAGTACAGAAAAGGCATTTTTCAGCCACACCAGTCCCCTCAAGGGATGGTCGGCTCATATATGAGGTGTCTTCCCCCCCCGCAACTTAGCAACAAAAAAAAGGAGCCTTGGCAGAAATCCACACCCCGGGACTTCCTTGGAACTCCTTCCCTTGTCTGGCGTGTGTTTAACAAAGACGTGAGAAATACCTGCCAGGTCTCTTCTTGCCAGAGCCCACGACAGAAGCCACACAACACTGTCAGCACGGGCGTCTGCTTGTGTGCAAACCCGCAGGCATTTTTAGCAACTTTGGGGAACATAAAGAAAGCTGTTGGTTTTGTTTGCACATATTTTTCGCCTCTGCAAGAAGGCTTCTCACCAAGCGGCAGCCTCAGAGTTGTCTTTTATTTGATCTCAAGACACACAATGTCTTTATATCTCACTAGCAGCTGCAGTTGGCAGATTCCTTCACCTGCACTTGGATCCCACACACGAAAAATAAGTCTGGTAGTAAAGGTTCCTGCCTCTCTAGGTGGTTGCAGGGATTAACTGAGGTCCTGCGGAAATTTCAGCCATCTGTAAAGCTGTGTGCCTTGGGAGAGCACTGAGGTGAAGTCCAGTGGAGGCAGCCTGGGGAGCAGAGGGCTTTACAACAATCTGAAGGACCTGGGTTGGAACCCAGCTGTATCACTTATGACTGCAGAAACACTGGCAAGTAACTAATCGCCCTCGCTCCTCCAGCCTCAGTCTACCTCCTCCATGGGAATGGTGACACATACCCCAAAGGATTGTTCTGGTATTAACAGTACTGTGTATATAGTATCTGACACTGAACCTGCAAGTAGTAATTGTCCAGTAAATGGCTCAAGGTGTTCATTAGTGTCATTATTGCTATTAGTATATAAGGGGAAATGTCAACAACGGTTTTAAGAATTTTAAGTTGTGAATTCCCTGAGGCAAGCATGTATGGCTGGATACCCGATGCCCCAGACTCCATCTGGAAGTTAGAAACTGCTAGTAAAGTATGGGGAACTGGATTAGATGATGTCCAAATCCCTGAGAGTGATAGCTCGGGCTTGAACAAGAACACGTGTCCACCTCACATGATTGCAGGACAGCCTTATCTTTGTGTGACTTTATGCCTCATGTAGACTTATGAGGTGGCTCAATAGTCAAATGACTCGCCTAAGTTCACAAAGCTTGTGGGTGGCAGAACAAGGCCTGGAACCCAGAGGCGACAACTGCGGAGCCCACGCCCTTAACCCCTGCCCTGCACTGCCAGGAAAAGCTCTGGTTTGAGGTTTTCCTTTTCTCTGACCTACTTGAGTTCCTGGCCCTCTGGTTGTCTCTCATACTTACAGTAGGAAGAGTCAACGTCCTCTGTCTAGACGCCTAAGTAAAAGATCCACACGACAGCCTGAGCTACTGTGTTGGGTGTTGGCTTGTGTTGTAGTGTGTCCCCATAAAAGTGGGCACTGGGCGTGGAAAGGGAGGCCAACATCCCACATCTGTGGTCATCCCTTCCTGGGCAGTGCCCATCCCCTCTGGAAGCAGATGTCATCCCCTGCCGTCAACGAACACAGGGATATCCACTCATGCCAATCTCCTGGAAGTAAGTGCTGGCACCCAGACCTGAAGGAGAGAAGTGAGGAGGACCTGCTCCAAGAAGTTCCTGTTGGGGGTGTGGCGGGGGGGAGGCGGTGGTGCCTGGGGGTGAGGGGGCAAAAGCCAGCATCCAGGCATATGGAGAAACCAAATTCCTCCTCTGCTCTCAAACTATCAGCCACTCGCATTGAGGACATCACATGGATATTCCTGACACCCTGCTCTACAACCCCACATCTCCATGCAGAATCGTGGCTCCTCCCTCCAGGAATGGGAGAAGCTTGCCCAGCATCACATAGCCATCAGCAGTGGAATCGGGATGACCATTGTCCTCATTCCCAGGCTCATGGTCTTCCTGTAGCGTGATGTCAGGAGATGGAGATCAAATCCCAAAAGAGTTGTTTAAAGGACTATGTGAGTTACGGGTTTGAGTGGCACAACAACACATCAAGTAAGACATCTGTTTCTAAGGTGAGAGCCACTGAGTTTGAATTTCAGTCCTGCCACTAGGCTGATGACCTTGGACAAGTCAAGTAACGTCCTAGAACTTCCAAGAGGAGGAATGCCCCTACTTTGCTCTGGGCATGAGAGGATATAGCGCATATAAAGCTCTTGGCCCACTTCTGGGCAACAGTGAGAGATCACAACACATTAGCTTTCCTTCTTCCTTCATTCTCCAAACATTTATTGGACATGAAAATGGGCACATTTACATACAATGTTTCCTTCAATACTGACAATGCTCTAAGGCAGGAATTAAGAGCCCTGTTAAGAATTGATGGTTTCGAACTGTAGTGCTGGAGAAGACTCTTGAGAGTCCCTCGGACTGCAAGGAGATCAAACCAGTCAATCCTAAAGGAAATAAACCATGATTATTCGTTAGAAGAACTGTTGCTGAAGCCAAAGTTCCAATATTTTGGCCACCTGATTCGAAGAGCCAACTCATTGGAAAAGACCCTGATGCTGGGAAAGACTGAAGGCAGGAGAAGAAGGGGGTGACAGAGGACAGGATAGTTGGATGGCATCACTAACTCAATGGACATGAATTTGAGCAAACTCTGGGAAATAGAAAAGGGCAGTGAAGCCTGGTGTGCTGCAGTCCATGGGGTTGCAAAGAGTCAAACATGACTTAGGGACCGAACAGCAACAGTATTATGCAGGTGAATGACCACAGCACAAGAAAGGTTAGGTGACTTGTCCAAGGTCTCTTAAGTGGTATCAATAAATGGGGGCCCCAATTCTCTGACTCCAGAGCCCTTGTTTTCTGTACTAGTTTGTGAGATATGTTTTGTTTTATTGTTGTTTTAATCAAAGGGTGGTGTTGATGATCTAGTAGTACTCTACAAATTGTAACTTCAAGTGTCCAACTGTGAGATTCCTATGGTTCTTATTATCTGCCACAGTGCCTTCCTTCCTTTGAAGAACAAGTTTCCTCCAAACATGATTCTCTTAGCATCTGCTTCAGAATTAGCAGGAGGTCTCCTCAAAGATGCAAGTTCCAAGATCCAGAGCCCAGAGTCACTGACCCAGACAGCTCTGTACCTGTCTACCCAGCTTTCCAGCTGATTCTAAAACACAGTTAGGTTTGAACAACACTGCCTTGAGGAGTCAGTAATCCAGTAAACACTGGTTGAATGGAGAGGGAAGACAGTTTTCAAAAAGTAAAACTCAAACATACAAACAAGCTTGGAAAGTCATTCATGTGTTAGGATCACAGCATGGCCATCAGGGAGAAGCAGACCCTGGGCTGGGGAGAAGGGGACACTGGACACTAAGAGAGCAGAATGGGTGACCCTCAAGTGCCCCAGTTGTAGAGTCAATGGGGGTTCAGGCCTGGGGGAGCAGATATCAATGCAAGTTGTTTGGCAAAGCCACCAGGGGTATCCCCAATGACAGGAAAAGTATCATGTCAGCCAGACCCCCAGCAGGTGATAGGGAAGGGCCAGGGAAGAAGGAAGAAGTCACCAAGCCTGCCCTTCTGGGAAACTGGCTGGAGGAAAAGGCAGGAGCCAGGGCTGTAGCAGAGATATAAGGCGAGATCTCCTCATAAGGCAAAAGACCAGCTGAAAGGTCTAGAGCACAAGGTCAGAGGGGAGCAGGGAGAGCTTGAAGCAAACATCTGAGCCAAAGTCTCAAGGATACAGCAGGACAACATCCAGAAAAGGAAGCTAAGAGAGTCCAGCAGTGGTTGCAGGGCTGCTGACGTAGGAAGTCAGGCACACAGCTGAAGTCTGCAACCCCAGCCCCATACACCACCCAGTTTAGCCACTCTTTCCAGAGTATATCGCTTGCCTGAAGCACACAGGGATGTATTTCAATACTGGTCCTGCCACAAGCTGCCTGATCTCAGTCAAGTTCTTTCTTGACTCTGGACCTCTGTTCTCTGTCTGATCCAACCTCCAGAATCTAATGTCTGATGATCTGAGGTGAAGCTGATGTAACAATGATAGAAGTAAAGTGTACAATAAGTGTAACGTACTTGAATCATCCCAAAACCTTCCCTCCCACCCCCAATCTGTGGAAAGATTGTCTTCCATGAAACTGGTCCCTGGTGCCCAGTGGGGACTGCTGTGATACAGGAGGGACCATACTTGCTGACTCCCAAGTGCCTATCAACTCTTACATCGACCTCCCAGCAAATCTGTGAATATTAACTACTGAATCTGTGCACAAGCCAGACCACACATGTTCCTTGAACCCATTCTCTTGCTAGTTTCTATCTGATGGGCATCTGCCCATCTTCTGAGCCCAAGCCCAACCGGGAGACAAGTCCGCGGTGGATTTCAAACGAGGGTTTCTTCCACTGATCATTCTGACTTGCCCTGGTCCTGCCACGTGACAATAGAGTTGCCTGGGTGACAGCAGAGAGCTCTCCTGGGAGGCAGAGGAGTATGTACAGGCTAATCATTAGTTAATACAATGACAACAGGAAAAAATAAGTGGGGGGAGGAAGGAGTCCTCAGCACAGAGCACTTCTTGGTGGGCTGTCCATGTTTGGGAGGAAAATAGAAGCGCTCCACTCAAGTGACAGTCGGGAGGGAGGAGGGGTCACATGAGAGCACTTGGCTAATCTGGAAAGTTATGAAATAATGGGAGCATGCTGGTCCACTCACTTGGAAAATGCAAAGGAGATAAAAAACAAAGCCACACTGCAAACTGTTTCCAGGTCAGGTGGCAGCAGAAGGAAGGAACAGATTCTTGCCTATTGTGGCAAAATTGACTAAATTTTGCAAGATGATAGAAAGGGCCTCAGGGTGGCAATGGGAGGGTGGGAGAAAAAAGGGAGAGAGGAAAGGGGCCTTTGGAGTCACCTAGCTCTGCTAAGTACATGTCCTGAGATTGAGGACAGAGTATGTCACCTCCCTGAGCCTTAGTTTCTTGGATATAAATGTGGATATCCCTGAAATTTCCTAGACAATTTAAGGATAACTGTATATCACAACTCATAGATCCTAAGATACAGATTACTATCTCTGAAATTAGAATATGTCTTGTAATCTATCACATTTTAGAGTCTATGAGATAGTAGTATGTAGAATGCATAATAGTGAACACTCAGTAACTATGAACAAATATTTTCTAGTAAACGCCAGAGGATAAATCCAGTAATACATCCTGCAATACAATTAAGGCAATTCACAGAAATGCCACAGTGGCCAAGTTGCTGGAGAATGGGAGCCACATCTTTTGTTCATGGCACACAATTCATCATCTGTCAGGTGAACATACATACCTGAAGGGCCCTCAGAGTCATTTCAAATCAAAGAGTACAGGTTCCTCAGATGGCATATCAGCTGCATAACACTTGCTGTTGTTGTTCAGTGGCTAAGTCGCATCTGACTCTGCAATCCCATGGACTGCAGTACACCAGGCTCCTCTGTCTTCCACTATCTCCCGAGCCATAATACTACCACCCACCAAAGAGTTCCCTGTTCTCTGAGTCCAAGTTCAGGACATGTGATTTCTCATTACCTACAAAATGAAATCCAAAACATGTCTGATCAAAGTCAAGTCATCTGCAAAGGTTAGAACCACCCAGAACCACTCAGAGTTCTTAGAACTGCATTGCTCCCCACCTCTGGTGCTTTGTGTGTGCTCCTCTTTCTCCCTAGAATCCCTCCTTTTTTCTCTTCCCTCCTTTCCTTCTCCTGTGCTGGGGACATTGTATGCTGCTGCTGCTGCTAAGTCACTTCAGTCGTGTCCGACTCTGTGCGACCCCATAGACAGTAGCCCACCAGGCTCCCTGTCCTTGGGATTCTCTGGGCAAGAACTGGAGTGGGTTGCCATTTCCTTCTCCAATGCATAAAAGTGAAATGTGAAAGTGAAGTTGCTCAATCGTGTCCGACTCTTAGCGACCCCATGGAAGGCAGCCTACCAGGCTCCTCCGTCCATAGGATTTTCCAGGCAAGAGTACTGGAGTGGGGTGCCATTGCCTTCTCCGGGGACATTGTATACAGAAGGACAAACTGATGAGGCTCTTTCCTGCCTGCAAATGACCGAGAACTTGGCAGGGAAGAAAGTTAGACAAGTGATAAAAACAGGGTGGCTCAGATGGTAAAGAATCTGCTTGCAATGTGGGAGACCCGGATTCAATCCCTGGGTTGGGAAGATCCCCTGGAGAAGGAAATGGCAACCCATGCCAGTATTCTTGCCTGGAGAATCCCATGGAGAGAGGAGCCTGGAGGGCTACAGCCCATGGCGTCTCAAAATAGTCCGACATGACTGAGCGACTAACACACACAAGGGTAAAAGATCCCCTGGAGAAGGAAATGACAATCCACTTCAGTATTCTTGCCTGAGAAATTCCATGGACAGAGGCGCCTGGAGGGCTACAATCCATGGGGTCACAAAAGAGTCAGACATGACTTAGCGACTGAACAATAACAAGGGTAAGGACAGGGTACAGGGAGTGCTGGGACCAGAAATGGTGAACCTGTCCTTACCGCCCGACACCACCCTGCCCTCCTCTGAGGCAGATATCGGCAACCCCTCTTTGGTGATGCCGTCTGGGACCTCTCCAATCCGGCAGACTTCCCCAAGGTGGAGGCAGCACCTGTTACTCTGGGTCTGTGAATGTCTGACTCCCATTTCTAGACCATGAGCTCCTTGAGGAGCTTACTTCCTAGCAGGACAGCAGGAACGGAGTAGGGGCTCAAGAAATGCCTGCTAAAAAGAGATCAATGAAAAAAAAAAAATGTCTATCTTGTGATTGATGGATTTATCCAAAGGACAAATCTTACCACAGATGTAAATAACAAAATGTATTTAACTCCCCTCCTCTGAGCCTCAGTGTCTATATCTGTGAAATGGAAAAATTAGTTATCAGTGCTTTTCTTTAAAACAAAATTTCCATTCTCTCTCTCTCCCTCCCTCCCTCCCTTCCTCTCTCTTCTCTTTCTCTCACTACTGAAACCTTTCCTTGAAGTGAAATCTTACTCAAAGCCCAACATGTAATGCAAATGAAGTCCGAGCCTCTCTGAAGTGAGACATGACATCTGATCCCTCAAGGCTCACCTCTGCTCTTCCTGTTCCAGAAAGCATGCAGTTGGACACCCTCTGAAGCCCTCCTCATCGCTAAAGCTAAGCCAGGCTCTAATTACATCAAGTAGTCAGGTTCACTGGGAACAGATGTTACAGCCAGAAGATAATGTTCAATATTGACTGAGTGCTAATATATGTCAGAACAGCTGGTCCCTTTTAAAAATTATCTTATTTCCTCTTTTCTCTTTCCATTCCTTTCTCTTTGCCCCCAATTCTTCATTTTCCAGTTAAAAATTATTATGTATTGTTAGCTGCCTTAAATATATTTGGAGAATGAGAAGAAATAAATACAAAGTGAGGTGTTTATGTAATCCTCACAACAAACCTGTGGGGTTGGTTTTAGTAATTCTGTTTCATGACTGAGATCCATGGGGCTCAGAGAGGAAGAGAAGTTGCCCAAGATCATTCCAGGAAGTGGGTGAGCACCATCCCAACTCCCACGTCCTAGGCACTTCCCCCGCCCAGCAGCACGCTCACTAAGAGGTGACGCTCACCATTTTATGAAACCCCAAGAAAACCCCATGAGACAAGTACTGTTGCTCTAGCCACGTCACAAGCGTTAGAGACGTGAAGTAGCTTGTCCAGAACCAGACAATCAATAAAAGCTGAACCAGCCTTGAACCAAGTCTGGGTGATGCCTAAGCCTGAGCTGGTACCCAATGCAGAGTCCCCATTCCTGTCTCCAAAGCCCTGGTTCTGACTTCCCTCCCCAATTTGAAGAGGCTCTCGGTGCTGTTCCGGCTGGAGCTTGGGGAGATGCAGAAATGCCAGCCACAACACAGTGCCAGGCAGTAGCACAAACCATGTTCCTTAAGCAAACTAGACTGCCTGCAGACAAGTCCGGGTTTCATTGCAAAATGGCTGGGTGACCTTTGATGAGTTATTTAACCTCTCTGTGTTAATTTCCTCGGCCACAAAATAGGGATTACAATTGTAGCAACCTCAGAGGGATTGTTAGGAATGAAAACTCTTAGGACAGCATCTAGCATAGATTAAGTACTATGTACTTAGTACTAGTAATTACTTAGTACTAAGTAATTACTAGCTCTTATTATGTGTGTATAAAATGCCTAGCAATTAATAGCAGCTTTCTAAGTGTGTGATTACAGTTTCTGTCTCTGTCTTGGGGGATTCTACACATCCGTGGAACTTTGGACCATAGGGAAGATGGAACTGGTCATAGAACTGACTCTAGGCAGAGTCCTGATCCTGTTCATCTCTCCCAAGCTGAAGGCTTCTGCTCCCTTCCAACAGAAGTTTATTCAAACCAACAGATGCTCTTGGGAGCTTACTGCAAGCCAGGCTCCATTTGAAACTCTGGGTTCAGAGAAATTGGTGAGGTACAGGTTCTCCCTGCCTTACATGTGTATCTGGTAAAATAGTCTTAAGACAATATATATTATTTTAACCATTCATAAGTATCCAGTGTAGTGACATCAAATATATTCTATTTTCTAACTGCATTTAAAAATTTTTATCGTGATAAAATTAACAATGTAAAATTTAACATTTTAACCAAATTTTATGTATCTGTTTCAATGAGTGGCATTAGGTATATTTACCTTTTTGTGTGAGTCACCACCATCCATTTCCAGAACTTTCTCATGTTTCCAAACTGAAACTCTACTCTAAAATACTAACTCCCCATCCTCCCTCCTTAGCCCCTGACAACCGCTTTCTACTCTCTGTGTCTGTGAACCTGACTACTCTAGGAATCTCACATCATAGGAATCATAATGATATTTGTCTTTTTGTGACTGGCTTATTTCACTTAGCACCATGTCCTCAAGATTCATCTGTGCTATAGCACGTGTCAGAAATTCTTTGCTTTGTAAGGCTGAGTAATATTCCATTTGGTGTATGGACCACATGTCATCTATCCATTCTTCTGTTGATGGATCTTTTGACTACCGTGATAATGCCACTATGAACGTGGGTGGGCAATTCTCCTTGCCTTTGAGCTGCTTGTGGCTTCATGTGGGAATGATAGGTAGATTCATCTGCAAGTTACCCCAGATGAGCTCCTGTTTCCTCATCTGTGAAACAGGGATACTGTTACCCACAGTAGGGACTAAATGAGATGATGCACTGTTTTGGACAGTACCAACATGTTGTAAACACTTGATAAATGTGAACTCTTGCTGCAGCTACTGCCGGTGGTCTGCTTGGACCCTTCCACCAAGGTCGTGGCAGCCCACCCTCATGACCATGCTGGTGAGTTGGCCTGAAAATCATGATTTTCCAGCGAGGAAGCAGACTGAGAGGTCCTTGGCTGTGATGGTAGAGGTGGGTGAGACAGCACTGGAACAGGGCCCTGTGGCCTTCACACACAGCTCCAGAGAGCAAGGATGGTGTCAAGGCCCCGGGGAGGGAGGCACAGCCCACAACATCCCCTCTAGATGTCTGCGGTGCTGACCTGGGAAAAGCTGATACGCTTGCCTCCGATGGCCTTAGTATCAGAGGGAAGAGCTGGGAAGGCAGAAGAGAAGAAAGGTGTTTAGTGTGGAGGCAGAAGGCACAGCCTGAGTGGAAGGCAAGAAGTGGGAGCAGCAGTGTCTGCAGAAGTGGGAGGAGCTGGTCTGTGGGGAGCAAAGGGCGTTTGTCCTGCAGGAAGGGTGGGGTCAGGTCACCCAGGGCAGGGGAGGAGGCCCAGCCCTGTCTTGTTCCAGAGCTGGGAGGGCTAGAGTGAACTACGCAAGTGGTGTTGCAGAAGATTAGTCAGGCTGATTGGATAGGGACGCTTGCCTCACGACAGATCCCTGCTTTCAGACCACAGGCGATATTAAAAAATGGTATGTGTGTTTCTCTAACATCACATACGTAGTGTGGAAAGCCAGACAGTTCTATAAGGCCCCTTCCCCAGACCCATTCCTCTCCATCCCCAAATCTCACTACCCAGAGGCAGCCACCCATCGACCCCATGAACTGTAGCCCACCAGGCTCCTCTGTCCATGGGATTCTCCAGGCAAAAATACTGGAGTGAGTTGCCATTTCCTTCTCCAGAGATTGAACCCATATCTCATGACTCCTGCATTGGCAGGTGGGTTCTTTACCACTAGCGCCACCTGGGAAGCCCATTTTTTCCTATAGTTAACCCTATGTTTCTAAATCATGTGTTTAAACATCTCTTCCTTCATTTTCCATGTGAGATATAGCCTAGTGACCTGCTGTGATGGAAGAGAAGGATCTAGCTCTCTTCCCTACAAAGCCACTCTCCCTTACCCCAAGTTCCCAATCCAATTACAAACATATTTTTTGGTTAGATTTAGCGTTTATAGTCTCATGGTCACGTAAATCATAGCTGAACCATATAATACGATGACTAAATTCCTGTTTTTGTACAAGTTATTCTTTTTTGCTGAAATTAAGGTCTCAGTTTTTATTTGATATGCTTCATTTTCTGAGCACATCCATCTGAGAATGTAAGTCTTTTCACAGAAGCTTCAAGCACAATAGATAATCAGTCCATCTGTCCATCTTGCTTCCTTCCAGAGCCTTCCATGCTGCTGCTCAAACTCAAACACCTGTTCTCTGCCTGCTGCAGTGGTGGCTATGCCCAGCTGTGTTTCAGTGGAGCCCCTGAGGCCAGACAGGTGACCAGGGTCAGAGCCATCTTGGCCCAGTGGTCAGTCATCTATAGCTTTTGCTCAGAAAAGATCTACTATGTGCTTTCTAGGTCCCAAAGAATTCCAATGCCAGAGGCTGGGGACCCAGAGGTGAATTTAATATGGTCTCTATCTCCAAAGGGGTCTGAGCCCAGTGGGGTAGTAAATAAGTGATGGGCCAGAGGGGAGCTCTGGGAGTTTTTTGTGGGGGGCTAGTGAGAAAAAGCCTTTAACTCAGACTTGGGAAGGGCCAGTATGGAAGGCTTCCTGGAGGAGGTGAGGCTAAATGAGTCTCAACTCGTCGGGAGTTTTCTGAGAGTTCTGGGAAGGGCATGCCAGGTAGGAAAGTGTCATCATGTGCACAGTCACAGGGACATGAGAAAGCACAACTCTTTCTGAATTTCAAATAAGCAATTAGTGATGACCGTGTGGGAGGGTTCCTGTGGAGGGGCGGGTGATGTCTTGTGTACCAGGCTCAGGGACTTGAGGGAAATGGGGAGAAACAGAGGATCTTAGAGACGTGACTGGATCTGTGTGTTTTGGGAAGACAGGATGGCTGCAGAGGGTCAGATAAGTTGGTGAGAGAGACAGGCTAGTGAGGGCGATGTTGATGTCTGGCTAAGGATAAAAAGGGCCTGAATTAACACTGGCATTGGAGGTGAGGCATGGGGCTCACAAGACCTTATGGGGCCCAAATAGACTAAACTTGAGGTCACAAGGAATGTGGGAACACTGACTGATAATTCCCAGGTGTCCCAGGGAAAAGATGTTTCTATTCGATGCATGGCTTCTGGGAAACCAGAAGCTACTCTGGCTGGAAAGAAAGCACCCTGACTCCTTAATGTGTTTGAAGGGCCAGAGGATGGATGCCCACGAACTGAGGGAGTTTAGAAATTAGACAGCAGAGGCAAGATTTTAAAAAAGAGTTGGTACAGCCTAGCTGCTAAGAACATGAGCTCTGGGGTCAGGCAGCCATTGGTTTAAATGCCTGCTCTGATACCTGCTTGCTGAGCCTCTGTTTTCCCAACTGCAAAATGGGAACCATAATCCTACATACCTCATGGGATATTTGTGAGGATTAAATGAGCCCCTGGCTACAAAGTGCTTGGCACGGTGCCTAGGACATAAGAAGGGCTTTATTTTGTGGCTTCCTATTATTTGTCTTAGGGACCAAGTATGGCTTCAAAGAGCAGATGAGATCTGAGTTGATGTCAGAAGTGGAGGAGTCTGAGCCGGCTTTATAGGACAGTGATCTGTGCCATCATACCAGGCCCCACGCCTGCAAGACCCTGCCCTTGGTGTAATGCTCCACTCTGCCATCTTGAAGTCCTGAATTTTTTAACAAAAGACCCCAGGTTTTCATTGTTCACTGGACCCCACAAATTATGTATTAGTTCTGTGAATAGGATATCAGGCAGAGACAAGGGGGTACATTTGAAGCAAAAGGACTCTGAGTGTGCAAAGGCATGTTGAAACTTGAGGCTCAGCTCATTCTGAAGGCAGTCCCAGACACACTATTTGTAGCGGGAGAACTGTGCCTCCCCAGGAAGCAGACGCACAAAGTAGAAAACAGTGAAAGGCTTCAAGTGAAACATTAAGAGGTTTGGACGCTGTGTGAGGTGTACACAGGGAGCCTTCCAAACTGAATCAGTGAATGGTAATGCTGTGATAGTTCATGGAAGGCACTACGGCACTGTTGGGGGGTGGGGGTGAATGGTGAGGATGGCGTTATGTGCCAGTTTACAGATGGGGAAACTGAGACCCTGAAAGGTGATGCGAGCAAGGCTGCAAGAGGGCTTTTGTGAGCTCTAGACATTTTTAGCTTCATGGACTCTTTTCTTCATAAATATATGTATACAAGTGCTAAGTCACTTCCATCGTGTCTGGCTCTGTGCAACCCTATGGAATGTAGCCCACCAGGCTCCTCTGTCCGTGGGATTCTCCAGGCAAGAATACTGGAGTGGGTTACTGTTTCCTTCTCCAGGGGATCTTCCCGACCCAGGGATCGAACCCAGGTTTCCCGCGTTGGAGGCAGACGCTTTAACCTCTGAGCCACCAGGGAAGCCCAATATGTATACATACATGCACATAAATGTATACACATACATACTCATTCACATGTATACATTCATATACATGTATGTATATGTGTATGTGTAATTATACCTTCCGTTCAGTTCAGTTCAGTAGCTCAGTCGTGTCCGACTCTTTGTGACCCCATGAACCGCAGCACACCAGGTCTCCCTGTCCATCACCAACTCCCGGAGTCCCCCCAAACCCATGTCCATCGAATCAGTGATGCCATCCAACCATCTCATTCTCTGTCAACCCCTTCTCCTCCTGCCTTCAATCTTTCCCAGCATCAAGGTCTTTTCCAAAATTATACGTTATGTGTGTATAATTATACTTTACAACTGCATTGGTATAAAGGCAAACATATTAATATTATATACTAAAATATTTCTTTGACTTGAAGTACAGTGGAACTGAGGTTCTGCGCTTGTTGCCCTTAACAGGTACATCATCCCTGATATGAGTTGCCCGGCTTTTCCAGCTCTTTGGGAGTTGTCCCCAGGACTCCTCTGGGTGGGCAGTCCTCTTCTCCTCAAGGGGAGCACTGGCCAGCCCATATAGCCCTTTCAGATGGCACCTGCTTTGCCTCCGAGAACTTTTCATTCCAATGTCCTAAGAATGGTGCTGATGACTGTTTGGGTTTGGATCCGATGGTGAGGCTGAGTGACAGATGAAGGAAAGAGAGTTGTAAACATCCCTGTGTTTGGGAGACACATGTCAAAGGTCTCTGTGTCTGCACATGTCTGTGACTTTTCTCCTGGTGCCACCTACAGCGTCACCCCTGGGGATTGGGCTGCCTGCCTACCCCACCCACAGGGAGGGTGGGGAGGCTGAGTAAGTGGCAGCTGCTGAGGGTGCTGTCTGGAGAGGAGAAACGTCACTGTCTGTCTGTCTGTCTGGAGTTCCAGGAAAACCTGCCTGGAGGTAGAGGAAGCAGGTAGACTCTGTGGGTCTGCTGCTTGGGTAGCCATCACGGTGGGTGGATGGAGCTCCCAGGAGGGTTGTCCCCACAACACCTCTTCCTCACAGATTCCTTACTGCCTTCTTGTTCTTTCCTCCATATGCTCAGAATGGTGGCAGGATGACCTGATTCACGAGCTTGAGTCCAGTCTCCTGCATCCAGCTTTGGCCACTGGATGTACCTGGGCAGGAGAGGCGGGCAAGAGACGGCAAGAAGAGTGCCAAGTGGGGGAAGAAAAGTAGGTCCAATCAGGTCTCAATCTTCCCTCATCCTCAAACCACATCTCTCCAAGCCCCTTCCTACTAGGTATTCATAATGGATGGATGAATGAGTGAGTAAACATTCAACCTTTCCCAAGTCTTAGAAGTCACTGCTACCTCTGTTCTCTAATTCCTATAGTCAGGACATAGAACCCAACTGTCTCTTTAATTTCAACAAAATTGAATCTTGCACATTTGGAGGAAAGCCACTGAGCAAGCACCAACCCCCTCCCCGCCCCCCACCCCTGAGGGCTTCTATTTTCTGTGTGAAGGCTGTGGGTTTGCTGGGAAGGTAAAGGATGAAGTTTGGAATTGCTCTGGAACAAAAAGCAAGACTGAATTGATCAGGGATTTGAAGACACATTACAAGGGAGGGCCATGCATTCTATGATTTGGGGAAGGGTGGGGGCATAAGAGGAATAGCTAATATTCCTGGAGCAATTTTATTAGAGGCCAAGCACTGAGCCTGGTGCCCTGCTTACATGACCTTCTTTCATCATCAAATTCACTCAGGAGGCAGGTGCCTAAGCAAGGATAACCCAGGCCATGCTACAGAAACTAAAAACCACAACAACATTCAAAAACCACTCTAAATGACTTACAGATACCAAAAAAAAAAAAAAAAATGTATTTCTTGCTCACACTATATGTCCATCTATCAATGTGCCAGAAGAGACATGGCGAGACTGAGATCTAAAAGCCTGGTAAGGAGGGAGGTGTCCAGAGCCTGGAATTCAGGATGAGGTCAAAAGACCAGTGTGGTGAGAGAGCTCTGGAAAGATAAGAGGGACGGGTCAGAGAGTGGGACCCTGCTGTTTGAGATTTCATGGCTGGAGCAATAACCAGCCAAGATAAGAGCCAGGTGTGGCTTTGCGTGTGGGTGGCTGGAGTAGGGTAAAGGTGAAGTTGCCCGGAACTGAGGTCAGGGTTCTGACGGATGGAGCCATGCTTCCACTCCCTCGGGAGAACTGGGGACCAGGGACGGCGATAACAAGTCACTGGTTGAGTATGTTGCAGCTCCCTGGTTGTACATTTTACCAGGAGAGGAGATTTGGAGATGATTTTTTAAATGGTCAAACATGGAAATATAAAATATAAGACCTCAAAGAAAAGCGTGTGTGGAAGTCCACTCTGCTCTCCAGTGGAAAGTTGGAGAAGCACTAGATTAAAAGATCTACTGAAAATTCGTAGATCATGACAACCAGGAGGATTTGAGATGCAAGCATCCAACAATCAGGGGTCTATTAAAATTTCCATTAAATGGTAACGATAATAATAGTTAACAGTTCATGAGAGCTTATTATATGTCGGGCACTGTTCTAACCACTTTTTATGTGTCGCTGCTTCAGTTCTCTCATGACACCTTGCAGGGAGGTATTATTTTTATTCCCAGCAAGGAAGAGCTATGTAACTTGGCCAAGATTGAGTGGCCAAGTGGCCACTGATGTGTCAGAAGTGTCTGAACTCAGGCAAACTGGCTTTAGAGTCCCTGCACTTAAATACTGCATGAGTGGGTCTCCAATACGGGTGAGACCAAGATCACCTGGGCTTGTTAAGCTGAGTGTTGGGCCCCTCCACTGGGGTCCAGAGTGGGGCCTGAGGGTTTTCATTTCTAACAAGAGGCTGCTGCTGCTGCTAAGTTGCTTCAGTCGTGTCCAACTCTGTGCGACCCCATAGACGGCAGCCCACCAGGCTCCCCCGTCCCTGGGATTCTCCAGGGAAGAACACTGGAGTGGGTTGCCATTTCCTTCTCCAATGCATGAAAGTGAAAAGTGAAGTCACTCAGTCGTGTCCGACTCTTAGCGACCGCATGGACTGCAGTCCACCAGGCTCCTCTGTCCATGGGGATTTTCCAGGCAAGAGTGGGGTGCCATTGCCTTCTCCAAGTTCCTATACTACAGGTCCCAAGACCACACTTCCTTCTGCCTCATAGATAGACACACAGCAACCCTTCAAGGCATAGCAAGTATAACATCTCTTTCCAAACATGGCTACCAAATACCTGGGAGCAGGTGTGTGTGTGTGTGTGTGTGTGTGTGTGTGTGTGTTTGACAAAGGACAGAGGATTATGACTTAAGTAGCCCTGAGAGATAAGAAATGTATTCCTGCCTTTTGGCCCTGAGATATGTGGGATATGGAAAAACAAACCATCCTCACAGAGAGTGAGGGCATCAGGTTCCACTTAAAGCCCAGAGATGAGGCACACAGAGCAGCCAGGTTTTTAGCAGAGCACATTTGGCTCAACACAGGAGCTCTAGAGGGCAGAATGGGAGACGGGGCAGAGAAGGCAGCAGTCACAGGCCAGGATGGAGACACTGGGGTGTGGTGTGGGTATGGGTGGGTAAGAAAGAAAGCAGTTGTCTGAAGATGACCAAACAGGAGAGAGGTGCAGACCTGGAGGCCTTCCTGAAGCTGATTATCTTCCTTCCCCTTCTGGAAATTTCCCAGGGGTCAGTGATCACAAATAAGACTGGAGCTGATACCTAATAGAGTTTGAAGAATTTGGGGCTTCTCCTGGAAAGCAGTGAGCCAAAAGCAGGTGTCAGTCTCTGCAGAGCCAGTCATAAATCTTACATTCAGGGATCACCAAAAGACCAACTCTTTGCCTCCTTAAGAAAACCTCCTGCCTTCCCCATTCACTGCTTCCATGTGAGCATGTGGGGCCACCTCAGTTTCCCAGCCGCCAGCCCTCCTGCAGCTTAGGGTCCAGCTTAATTAAGAGCCCCGCCGGTCATTGGTCTCGATCGCCTCTCTAATTGGGCACCAGCTGTGTTTTCTCTTGACAAGGATTCCTTTATGGGACTTCTAAAAGGCCTTACATGAAAAAACATAACAGTTTAGGGTTATAGGATCGTAAAAGCAGGAACACTTGTTTTCTATAGAAATGGAGAGTGCATCTCTTTCTCTGTTCCAGAAAGTATTTTTTTTGGAAAACCTGGGAGGGGAGGGTATTGAATGTCAAATTCTCTGCGTGTTTATGTTCTGGATATGAATGCTGATTGTGGTTTTAAATGGAGTTTTGCATAATCACAGGTGTTGGTGTATAAAGAATCCTGGAAGTTTCCTGGCAGAAATGTGAGACTTGAGAAATTGGACCATGAATGGCTCCATTTATGAACAGTGACCACTGATTGACAGAATGACTATTAATAGCTAACATTAGCAGAGCCATTCATATGGGCTCAGCCTAATGCCAAACACTTGGGATGTATTGTCTCATTTAAACCTGGCAACAGGCTTCTGAGATGGATCTAAATGTTCTCCCCATTTTCAAAGATCAGAAAGTGAGACCCATAGAGGTGAACTAATTCATGTTCAATTTCACATAGCTCACCATTTGGTGGCTGAGATGGAACTGAAACCCACATCTGTCTCCTGCCAAAATTCCTTTCTGCCTCTCTCCAACTAAACAATGCAATTAACTTGTTGAACTCAAGTGCTTGGTTTGCAACAATTACAATATCAACAACAATGACCACTAACTTTTGTACAGCCCTTTCCTAGCTACTAAATTCACTTACATGTGCTATCTCATCTGATGTGATAGCCCTGTGAGAGAAACAAAGCAATTGCTGCAACTCCATTATCACAAATCAGGAACCTAAGTATAAGGGGCTAGGCTGTTTACTCAGACATGTACCACCAACAAAGAACAGACTGGTCTAATTTCTACTCCAAATCCAGGGCCCATCTCTCTCTCAATTTGGTGCTTCCCCTGGAGGAAGCCACATATATTTATATATATATAGTTTTATAGCCATTCACTCATTTATTCATTCATTCATCCTTTGATTTATTCATTCAGTCACATTACATTTTCATTTCCCTAGGCTGATAATTTATACTTGATTGCTGTCTGTCTCCCCTCCTTGCAATATAAGCTTCATGAGAGCAGACCTTTGCCCTTCTTATCAAGTTTCCAGCCCCCCAAATAGTACCTAGAATTTAAGTGTTTATTGTTCAATGTATTCAAACAAATATTAATGCAATCACTCAGAAAATACTAATTGAGTGACTACTATGTTTCAGGCACAGGTAGGTCCTAGAGATAACTGCATGAAATAAGACTGGCATGATTTCCTACATCCATGAAACTTATGTTCTAATTTTGGGTGCGTGGGGGTTTACTTATACACAAGTAAATAAACAAGGTAATTTCTGATGGGGATTTGTGTAATGTGGGGACTTCAGAGTGAGGCAATAGAAATTAACAGTTACTCAGTTCTTGTCCCAGAACTGTTCCCATGCTGGTCGGGCAGACCCTGCCACCCATAGGCAATTTCCACGGCATAGTAATAGTGTGGGATTTACAAACTTAGAGGCAGTGCACTTAGCTCAGAGGACTTGCACAGGGATGGGGGCAGGGAAGACTTCCTGAGAAGGTGACACCTGAGTGGTTTTAAAGACAAATAGGAGTCATCTAGGAAAGAGGTGGGTAAAATTTCTGGCCTGTGCAGGGACAGGTGGCAGGAGGCCAGCTGGCACAGGGCATAGAGTGACGGAACCTAGAGTGCGAGGTGGGGACAGAGGGAAGAAAAGAAGTGAGGATGACGAGAATGGACTAGGTCCAAGGGTACCGTGTAGTAATGCTTCTTTGTTTTATGTGTTGACTTGGCTAGGCTGTGGTTCCCAGTTATTCAATCAAATGCTAATCTGGTTGTTGCTGTGAAAGTAGTTTGTAGATATGGGTAATATCTACAACCAGTTGACTTTAAGTAAAGATTATCCTTAATAATCTGGGTGGGCCTCGTCTAATCCATTAATTGGCCTTAAGAACAAAACTGAGGTTTCCCTGAGAAGGAAGAAATTCTGCCTGTGGACTGCCTTGTCAGCTCCTGTCTTAGATTTTCCAGGCTTCGGCCTGACCTGCACCTCTGGTACTTGCTCAGCCGGACTCCACAACTAAAGAAGCCAATTCCTTGAAATAAATCTCTAGATGATACGTAGATAAGTAGACAGATGACTCCTAATCTCCTCCTGATTTACTTTCTCTGGTAGACTCCTGACTGACTGATACATACTTAGCCAGCTAAGTGAACCTCATCTCTAACGTAGTGGAAAGAAGCCATGGCAGGCTTTGAGCAAAAGAGGAAAATAACCAGATTTGCGTGAAAACACACTGGCTACAATGTCAAGTGGATTAAAAGGGCAAGGCTGGAGGGTGGTGGGCCATGTCTGAAGCGGTTGCCTGAACTAAGTCATGACAGTAAAAATGGCTGTAAAGAGGGGGACCAATTCAAGTGGTATTACAAAAGCAGAATTGGCTAGAAATGTCCAGTTGCTTTCAAATTGCTTATCCAGATACTTTCAAATTGTAGTGCTGGAGAAGACTCTTGAGAGTCCTTTGGACTGCAAGGAGATCAAACCAGTTAATCCTAAAGAAAATCAACTGAATATTCATTAGAAGGACTGATGCTGAAGCTGAAGTTCCAATACTTTGGCCACCTGATGCAAAGAGGAAAAGATCCTGATGCTGGGAAAGCCTGAGGGCAGGAGGAGTGGGGTGACAGAGGATGAGATGGTTAGATAGCATCACTGACTCAACAAACATGAGCTTGAGCAAACTCTGGGAGATAGTGAAGGACAGGGGAGCCTGGCATGCTAAAGACCATGGAGTCAAAAAGAGTGGGACACAACTTAGCAACTAAACAACAACAACAACAACAAAGTGTCCAGTTACACGTGGATGGTGAAGACAGTTGCAGTGAGTCCCAGATCCTTGGACATCTTGGTAGATGCAACATAAACACCATTAGGGCAGGAGTTTGGGTCTGTTCCCAGCTGTCCTGTTTGCACCTAGAGCAATGCCTAGTACTCCAAAGCTGCTCCTTGTACATTGAATGAATGGATGGTGGTGCAATTCCCTGAAACTCCGATCATAGGTTGGATGGCCTGGTGGTCAAGGATGAGAAATCTACAAGGGAGTGTGGGACAGGTTGAGTTTAAGTTGACTGTTTGGTGGGAGGAGAGACCTGGAAGGAAGCTAGAGAGACAGTCTGTGGGCAGGAGAGACCCCCAGTACAGAGACTGTGCCTCGTCTCCTAAAGGCAGGGATTGTACCTGAAAATAGGGGTCAGGACACCCTGAGGGTGTGTGTGTAGCATAGAACCAAGAGCCTGGGGACTGAATCTTGGAGAAATTGCAGCATTTAAAGACTGGAGCAGGGGAAGAACCCCTCAAAGAAGAATCAGAAGCAGTGGCCAGAGGGAGAGGAGGCAAATCAAGAGAATACAGTAGAAAGGAGCCAGCAAGGACGGGTTGTTCCCACTGCTACTGAGAGGTCAAGAGACATGTGGACTTCAATAGTAAACTTGGCCAGTGTGGTGATGGTGAGGGTGCAGGGGACAGAGGTCAGACGCAGACATTTGAGGAAGACATGGACAGTGAGGTATGGGAGGCCGTATCTCCAGAGATCTCTCCCAACCTCCCTTCCCAACAGTTGACCAGACATTACCAGCCCATCTTCAAGTATGTGAAACTGAGGCCCAGAGAGCCGAAGCTCGTGAAATATCATCACAGGCCAGAGGGGACTGCGCTCTAACACAGCAGTTGTTCAGAACGTACACTGCCTTTTATGAGCTGGCAGGATGCAGACTTTGACAAGAATGGTGGCTGTGCAGGGCGGGGCGCCGGCCCTGTCCCAGCTGATCCCTGCCGACGTGCAGGGCAAGAGCCTCCAGGGCGTGCAAGAACATTTTCTCAGGGGGAACCACCTTCTTTTGAAACAGTCTGTTCTGCTGAGTTGACAGGAGAGAGGAATGGGGACTTCTCAGTCCTGGGCTGGGTGCCAAGACCGGCTCAAAGGAGGAAGGCGCCGGGAGGCCGGTCCAGCTTGCAGCCTCCCTGGGCCCCGCGTGGGCCATACCAGCTCCTCTGCCTTCTCCGGGGACTGCAGAGAGACTGCATGTGCTGAATTTGTTTGTTTTGAACTAACATTGAATAAGCACTTACTACGAGCCATGCTCTGTACTCATTTTTACGTACTTGAGTTTATTGAATCCTCACAATGCCCTTTGAGGAATGTATGCTGATTGTTCTTAGGTAAGAATGAAAAAACTGAGGCCCAGAGAGGTTACATCCTATGCCTAAGGTTCCACAGCTGGTTCTGCAGGTGGGAAGGCAAAGATGCTTAACTCCTGAATCTGTTGGATGGATGACTCTTTAGCCTTGGAGTGTGGTGTGGGTTCAAATCATCAGTGGGGGCACGGAGGAGGGTACAGGATTTTCTCTCCAGTTCTGGAATCTTTGGTGAATTACATCATGGCTTTGAAACTCTGTTTCCTCATCTGTAAAATGGGGGTAATGTTGCCCACTCATAAGATTATAATGCAGCTCAAAGGGAGTGTCTTTTGTTTGTAAAGTGTCTCACAGAGAGTGTCCAGCTCAGAGAAGATGCTCCATAGATGTCCTATTTCCCTTTTCTTCCCCCCTCTTTTTTTTTTTTTTTTTTTTTTTGAGATGGGGGGGACAGTGAGGGGAAGCTTTATCTTGAACTTTAGGTCAGAAAATTAGGGCAAAAGCACTAGAATCTTAATCAGACTGACCAGGAGTCAAATGCTGCTTCTGATACCTGTTAGTTATTTGATTTTGAACAAGTCACTTTTCCTTGCCGGGACCTCAATTTTCCTAGCTGCAAAATATGGGAAAATCAGTTTAGTCCAAGATCCAAGCCCCCACAACCCCTTGAACTATTATCACTTCTGATCACCAACTGATCACATCATTATTTCCCCCAAACCAAGGTAACACTTGAGAACCCTTTTGGCATGGACTTCCTATAGTCTGGCTATAATTCTACCAGTAAGCAATTATGCAAGGATTAAATTACCATGTTTCAAGAAGGCACTTGCTGATGTGCTAAGTCCTCTGTTGAAGATAACATATTAATCTTGGCATATGTTAATATTTGCATCACCAAGGACAATGTTTTATGGACGCAAAAGTCATTTATTGTATTTAGTCTGGAAATGGTTATTGGTTGCTTGCTCTACACAGAGCACTGCTTTCAGTGTGAGAAATACCTTGCCCTCAGGTAGCATACAGTCCAGGCTCACATTTTCTGGCACCTGTTATAAGCCTCGTGCTTCAACAGCACAGGAGGCAGAGAACCACAGTGCTAGAGGCAGAGAATCACAGTTGTCTGTTGCTGACGGCTCGTCTGTACAGAGCAACTTTTGAATCTTAGCTCCATGACTTCTTAATAGGTGAGGGAAGCCATTCCATCGTTTTCCTCCTCAGTTTCCTCATCTGAAATATGAAGATAATAATAGCTATTCCCAGTTCAGGTCAGTCACTCAGTCGTGTCTGACTCTTTGTGACCCCATGGACTGCAGCACACCAGGCTTTCCTGTCCATCACCAACCCCTGGAGCTTACTCAAACTCAGATCCATTGAGTCGGTGATGCCATCCAACCATCTCATCCTCTGTCATCTCCTTCTCCTCCTGCCTTCCATCTTTCCCAGCATCAGGGTCTTTTCCAATGAGTCAGTTCTTTGCATCAGGTGGTCAAAGTACTGGAGTTTCAGCTTCAGCATCAGTCCTTCCAATGAGTATTCTGGACTGATTTCCTTTAGGATTGACAACTCCCAGTACTACTTTAAGATTGGCTACTCCCGGGGTGGTGGGGGGGTGGGCTCTATGAGGTTTAAAACAAAGAGTATTTATAAAGCATGCAATACTAAAAAATGTCTATATACTCAATAAACTGTAGTTAGTAATATTAATTCTGTATCCTCTTAACAACACTGTGAAGTTGATACTATTTTCACCATTTTGCATAGAGGGAAATAAAGTTTCAGAGAGTTTTAATCTCACAAAGGTTAGATCACTTGCCCAAGATCACACAGCTAACCAGCAGTAGAAGCGAGGTTCATATCCAGGGCTACTTGGCTCTATTACCTAAATGTGATGCCGTGGTCACGTTTCCCAAACTCACAATTGGACTAGCTGCAGGGCAGCAGTAAACCATGTTCCTCTTTGGCGTCTTATGCAACAAACCATATGGACCCTCAGGCTCTTACATAACAGGCCCAGAGCTAACGAAAGGAAGTTTAACAACAACACAAAAAACAGATCGCATTCACAACAGACCACCATATGTTCCCCCGTTCCCTGACAGCAGCCGTCCCAGCGCCTACTCGGGCGCCCACAGAAGTCTTCTCGACCAAAACAGTTTCATTCCCAAGTGACTCAAACGATGGTTGCCTTTACTTAAAGAAGGGAGGGGAAAAAAGAATCGGAGCTTTTACAAAAGAAAGAAATCTTGTTCACTCCTCAGGGAAAGCCCAGAAACCTCAGCCTCCTCTCCTTGGCCTTGGAACCTGCTGGTTTTTCCAGGGGGAGTCTGGCCTCTGTGACCTGGCCACTGCCCCACACAGAACGAGGGCGGCCAGGATGGCATTGTTGCCTGAGTCTCCAAGTTAAACTGCCTGGCTCCTCTGGGTCATCTCCTTCGTGTGGTCTTTAACTCCTTCACTATCTTGTGCTCATGCTCAGTTCAAGAGTCTCAGGCTTGCTCTAGGTTTCTGGAAGTGGCCTCCTGGAACTGAGCCCAATTCTAGAAGGGTGCTTTCACCTGTGGACACAGGGGAAAGGCCGCTGGCTCAGGACAGCTGCCATCTTCCTGTTTATCTTTGGCCTGGTCTCCTCTCTCTGACTCGCGCCCCCCCCCCCCCAACCCCGGCCCTGCCCCCATCGACTTCCCTGTCCTGCAGCCAAAGCAGTCCTGGCAATATGTAAATCTGATCCTGCCACCCCCTGATAGCCCCCGTGGTCCTTCACGTGCTGCCTCTCACCCCACTTTGCGCTATTCTCCCGGTTGACCTCAGAGCTCCAGTTACACGGGTGTTCTTTCCAGTGCCTGTGACTTTGCAGTGCTCTTCCCTCTGCTCGGCCCATTCACCCCTCTCTCACGCCTTCCTCATCTTCTGAATCTTAGCCACATGTGGCTATTGGAGCCTTGAAATGTGGTTATTGAGATTAAGGAATTAACTTTTTAATTGTATTAGTTGTAATTCATGTAAAATAATTTTAGATTAATTCTCAGGTTGCAAAGGAATTTTCTTTCCCATGTTTTCTTCCTATATTTATAGACATACTTCTTGTGTTAATAGTAAAACACACTTGGTATTTGTGTTCATATGAGCTATAGATACACAAAACGTGCATATCCAAATGTCTATCTGTGACGCTTTCTATTTTCCGAAGAATGCCATGTCAGTATAGATCCCGCCCCAAACTCTCATCTCACAATGTGATGTTGACAGTCCTTCACAGAGAGATGGAACTGGGTGGGGTTTTGTAAATGATGCCAGTGACTGCCTTCTGAGTCTAAGTCATAAAAGGTAGCTCTGCATTTTGCATCCTGGGATCCTGGATTCCTCACTCTGAGGGAAGCAAGCCACCATGCTATGAGGACCCTTTTGTGGAGATGAACTAAAGATCTCATAAAATAGCCAACACCAACTTGCCAGTCATGTGAGCGAGCCACCTCAAGAGCAGATTCTCCAGCACCAGTCAAGCCTTAACAACAGCCCCAGCTTATATCTGATTACAGTTTCATAAGACATCCCAAGTGAGACCTGCCCAGATGAACCCTTTCAGAAATCCTGACACTCAGAATCTGTGAACACTACAAATGTCATACTTATAGGACACTAAGTTTTGGGGCAGTTTGCTATGTAGTCATATCTCTAGTCATTTTTTTTTTTTCTAACACCATTTATTGAATAGTTTCTCTTTTCCATTGGCTTCCCAGTGGTGCAGTGGTAAAGAATCTGCCTGCCACTGCAGGAGGTGTAAGAGACAAAGGTTTGATCCTTGGATTGGGAAGATTCCCCTGAAGAAGGAAATGGCAACCTGCTCTAGTATTCTTGCCTGGAAAATTCCATGGACAGTGGAGCCTGGCAGGCTATGGTCCATGGGTCACAAAGAATTGGACACAATTTAGCACACATACACGCATCTTTTCCCTACAGATAAAAGATGTCATTTTCATCATAAATTAAATCCTCATAGAGATGGTCTTACTCTGTTCTATTGGACTGTATCAATTCAAAAAATAATTGTTTAATTGTTTAAATCATTGCTGTTTTATTTTATGTGTTACTATATGGTAGAGGTTAAAAAGTGAAAAGCGACAGTCAGCAGCTGTGCCCGACATTCCCTTCTTCAGGGGATCTTTCTGACCCAGGGATCAAACTCAGGTGTCCTACACTGCAGGCAGATTCCTTACCATCTGAGCCACCTGCGAAGCCCCTGTAGTTGCCCTCTAATACTGATATTCTTTTTCTTAGCTTACTTGGGTATTATAATTTTTTTTTCAGAGGATTTTTAGAATCAGCAGAACATGTTGCATTTTTAGTGAGCTTGTGATGAACTTACAAAATAACATAAGAAAAACTGATGCATTCATGATAGTGCAGCTTCCTGTACAAAAATACAATGTACTTTCTCATTTAAGTTTTCTTTTCTGATGTTTAGGAGTATTTTAAAGTTGTCTTCATATGTTATTGTATATTACTTATAAAGTCTGTTTATAAAGTCTATAAGTGTATATTATAAACTCTATAACTATATTTAATTGTATATTACTTTAATATTTTGGTTAATGATGTAAATTGATTTTTTTCTGTTATGCTTACTATTCTCATTGTGATTTACATATATGAAAATTATTGATTTCTGTATATTAATTTTGTATGCCGCTTCCTTACTGAATAATCTATTTATGTATGGAGGCTTCAGGTTTATTCTGTTAGTTTTACCAGCTATACAACTATATTAAAAGCAAACTGAGATAGTTTAATCTTCTTTTCTAATATTTATGTTCCCAATTATGTATTAATATTTTTGCTTGAATAGCAAAGCGGTAAGAGTGAACATTCTTAGTGAGACTACTTCTAAAGAGTACATCTAGCCATGTGGGTCTCCTGGATTCTTGACATGTGGCTATTGAGACTGAAGGGTTTTATTAGTCTTAATTGATTTAGATAGCTATATTTGTGTAGTACTTACCATATAGGACAGCACAGGATGAAAATTTCTTCACTTCATATAATGGTAGCTTTTAGATTGAGACAGTCATTTAACGCATGTGGACTATTCAAATATCTTTATTACACTAGCTTTTTAAAAATTAAAACCAGCTGCTGAATGTTGTGAAACGCCTCTTCAGTATCTATGGAGATGCTTATGTTGTTTTTCTTCTTATATCTACTAATATCATGAATCATTCTGAACCATCCTTGCATTGGATTAAGCCCAACTTGGTTATGATGTATTATTCTTTTCATTGATTGCTTCACTCTGGTTTTAATGTTTCATTTAGGATTTTTTTAATCAATGCTAGTGCTAAATATTTCTTGTGTAATCTTTGTTAGATTTTGATAGCAGTGAATTCTCATTTGTTAAAAAAAAAAAAGAAAGAAAACTTGAAAGTTTCTATTTTATAACCTGACATAGTTTGAATAGAACTGTTAGTATCTGCTTTTAAAAGTTTTGTAGGGTTTTCTTTCTTTTTTAAAAAACATTTCTCTATTTTTGGCTGTGCTAGGGCTTTGCTGCTGTGCTCTGGCTTTCTCTGGTTGTGGTGAGTGGGAGCGACTCTCTAGTTGCTTCTTGCTGCGGAGCACAGGCTCTAGGTGCGTGGGCTTCAGTAGCTGCAGCTCCCAGGCTCCAGGGCACCCGCGCAGTAGTTGTGGGGCATGGGCTTGTGTGCCCCTGGGCATGTGGAATCTCCCCAGACCAGGGATGGAACCAGTGTCCGCTGCACTGGCAGGTGGATTCTTAACCACTAGACCACCAGGGAAGTTCTGTAGGATTTTCTGGTGAAAGTCTTTAGGTGTGAAATTTGAGAAAGGGAGGACCTTGTTATCTAGTTTCTCTATGTCTTCTCTGCAAATCAGTCTGTTTAGATTTCCTATATCTTTTAGGTTCTGTTTGATATACTGCATTTTCCTCAAAAATTCTTTCATCCGGATTTTTTAGAAAAAAAGTTTGCAAAGAAGAATCACATATTTATTTACTGTTTCTTGATTGTACTCCTATGTTTCTAATTTTTAGTAATTGCCCTTTCTTCACACCCCTCTTCCCCACAGCTTTTTCAATGATCAGGTGACCTACTATTTTATTTACTGTACTGTATTAGCTTTCTTAAAAGAATCAGTATATTTATTTATTCATTCACGCAGATTGTTCTGTTTGCTAACATTAAACTTTTTCTCTTTATTAATTTATTCCTTCTGCTTTCCAACAATTGATTTGGCTATTTTTTCCTAAATTTTTGATACATGTTTGGCCCATTGCTTCCTGTACTTTTTAATTGATATGAATATTGAGGTACAAATTTACCTTGGAAACTGATTTTACAATATCCTATGGTTTTAATACATAATATTCTTATTAATGTTACTTGAAATCCTGTCTGAATTAAAAGTTATTTAACTGAAATACAAATTTATTTTTAAATTTTATTATTTCTGCTTCTCTTGCTTTGTAAGAAGAGAATATTGCATAATATTTCTGCATCTTGGAATCTTTTAGTTTGGGCATCTATTGCATAACAAACTTTTGTTGAGTACCAAGCGGGATTCAAAAAACATAAGATATAGTCTCCACTTCCAGGTTACACAGTTTGAAATACAGTTGACCCTCCATATCCACAGATGCCACATCCACAGGTTCAACCAACTGTAGATCGAAAATATTCAGGGGGGAAAAAATAACCAAGAAAATTCCTGAAAGCAAAACTTGAATTTGCTGAACTTCAACAACTATTTAACATAGTATTTACCTTGTATTTACAACTATTTACATAGCATTTAGATTATATTAGGTATTGTAAGTAATCTAGAGATAATTAAGCATAAGGGAAGATGGGCATAGATTTAACACACATACTACACCATTTTATACAAGGAGTTTGAGCATCTGCAGATTCTGGTATCCATAGGGGTCCAGGGAACCCATTCCCTATAGACACTGAGAGACAACTATATACTAATTAGATTTGCTTTATATTTGTTATTTACATATTTATTACATACTTTATTTATCCATCCACTTGATATGTCAGAATCTGAGAAGATAAATTACCTTTTAATATCCTGGTTTTATTGTTGTTAATGGATGTGGGTGTTGGACTGTGAAGAAAGCTGAGCGCCGAAGAATTGATGCTTTTGAACTGTGGTGTTGGAGAAGACTCTTGGAGAGTCCCTTGGACTGCAAGGAGATCCAACTAGTCCATCCTAAAGGAGATCAGTCCTGGGCATTCATTGGAAGGATTGATGCTAAAGCTGAAACTCCAATATTTTGGCCACCTCATGTGAAGAGTCAACTCATTGGAAAAGACCCTGATGCTGGGAGGGATTGGGGGCAGGAGAAGAAGCGAATGACAGAGGATGAGATGGCTGGATGGCATCACTGACTCGATGGACATGAGTTTGAGTACACTCTGGGAGTTGATGGACAGGGAGGCCTGGCATGCTGCGATTCATGGGGTGGCAAAGAGTCGGACACAACTGAGCGACTGAACTGAACTGAACTGAACTGAATGTCTTCTTACATATCTTATAATTTCTGCTTTATGAATGTTGCTGCTGTGTAGATTGGTACACTGATTTTCAAAATTCTTATAACCTCTCTGTGAATTGCATTCTTTATCATTATAAAATATCCTTCCTTGTTTGATTCAGCATTTTTTAAACCTGAATTCAATGTTTTCTCATATTTAAAGGCAACCTCAGCTTTCTTTCAGTTTGTATTTGCCTATTACACATTTCTCCCTTTTTAACATTTCTGGGTTACTTTGAATTTTGCTTTGTGATTCAGTTAGATAGTCTTTTCTTTTTATAGTGAGTTAAAACCCATTTATACTTATTGATATAAGAGATGTGTTTGGCTCTTATTTCTGTCATCTAATTGCATGTTATACTCTCAGCTCTACATACATTTTGTCTTTAAAGTAATGTGTTTTTTGCACCAACTTCATTGAAGTATAATTCTCATATGATAAAGTGAATATCTTCAAAATGTATACTCTGATAAGTTTTGACATGAGCTAGTGAACTGACTGACTGACATATATATACCCATACAACCATCACTACAATCCAGGTAGTAAACATATTCATCATGCCCCAAATCTTCCTCATATTCTTTGCAATCTCTCCCTCCCATCCTATTCCACTTACCACTCACATCCCCAGCAACCATAGCTCCACATTCACTACGAAGAAGTGAAGTCAGAAGTGAAGTCAAGTCGCTCAGTTGTGTCCGACTCTTTGCGACCCCATGGACTGTAGCCCACCAGGCTCCTCCGTCCATGGGATTCTCCAGGCAAGAGTACTGGAGTGGGTTGCCATTGCCTTCTCCAGGGGATCTTCCCGACTCAGGGATCGAACCAAGGTCTCCCACATTGCAGGTAGACGCTTCAACCTCTGAGCCACCAGGGAAGCAATATAATATAACATTCACTATAGATTTGTTTAAAATTTCTATATTTTCAACTGATGGAATCATACAATATATATTCTTTCTTTGTCTGACTTTTAATTCACACGCATAACTTAATATTCATCCTTATTGCTGCTGTGTGTCTAATACTTTATTCCTTTTTATTGGTGAATTGTACTGTATTATATAAATATACCACAATTTGTTGACCCATTCTCCTGTTGATGAACATTTATGTTGTTCCCAGTTTTTAGCTATTACAAATAAAGCTGTGAGAAACATTCCTGCATGCATGCATACTAAGTTGCCTCAGTCCTGTCCAACCCTTTGCAACTCTATGGACTATGGCCTACCAGGCTCCTTTGTCCATGGGTTTCTTCAGGCAAGAATACTGGAATGGGTTGCCATTTCCTCCTCCAGGGGATCTTCCCGACCCAGGAATCGAACCCATGCCTCTTACATCTCCTGCATTGGCAGGCAGGTTCTTTACCACTAGCACTGCCTGGAAAGCCCAAACATTCATATGCACACTCATATTAATATTGTTTTAAAAATTCTCGCTCTGCGACTTCCCTGGTGGTCCAGTAGTCAAGAATCGACCTGCCAATGCAGGGAACATGGGCATGATCCCTGGTCTGGAAAGATTACACATGCTGTGAAACAACTAAGCCTGGACACCACAGCTATTGAGCCTGTGCTCTGGGGCCCAGGAGCCGCAACTACTGAAGCCCACAAGCCCTAGAGCCCATGCTGTGAAACAAGAAAAGCCACTGCGATGAGAAGCCACACACAATAACTAGAGAGTATCCCCTACTCTCTGCAACTAGAGAAAAAGCCCATGCAGCAACCAAGACCCAGCACAGCCAAAAATAAAAAATAATTTTTTTAAATTCTCTAACTTTAAAGTTATTCTCTTAGATTATACCTAGAAGGAGAATGACAAAGTAGGTGCCTGTTTACTATCTCAAGAAACTTCCAAACTATTTTCCAAAGTAATTGTACCATGTTTTAGTCCTATGATCAGTGCATGAGAGCTCTGGTTGTTCCTCACCTTTGCCTATGCTTGTGATGGTCAGTCTTTCTAACAGTGCTTATTCTAGTATACATGCAGTAGTATTTAATTATGGTTCACATTTGCCTTTCCCTTCCCTGGTGGCTCAAACAGTAAAAGCATCTGCCTACAATGCGGGAGACCTGGGTTTGATCCCTGGGTTGGGAAGATACCCTGGAGAAGGAAATGGCAGCCCACTCCAGTATTGTTGCCTGGAAAATCCCATGGACAGAGGAGCCTGGCAGGCTGCAGTCCATGGGGTTGCAAAGAGTCGGACATGACTGATCGACTTCACTTTCACTTTCAATGATGTTGATAATGATATATGGATGTGATAGTTGAACCATAACGGCTGAGCACCAAAGAATGATGCTTTTGAATTGTAACGCTGAGGAAGACTCTTGAGAGTCCTTTGGACTGCAAGGAAATCAGTCAATCCTAAAGGAAATCAACCTTGAATATTCATTAGAAGGACTGATGCTGAAGCTGAAGCTCCAATACTTTGGCCAACTGATGTGAAGAGCTAACTCAATGGAAAAGACCCAGATGCTGGAAAGATTGAAGGCAAAAGGAAAAGAGGGTGGCAGAAGATGAGTTGGTTAGATAGCATCACTGGCTCAGTAGACATGAATTTGAGCAAACTCCAGGAAATAGTGAAGGCCAGGGAAGACTGGCGTGGTGCAGTCCATGGGGTCGCAGAGTTGGACATGATTTAGGGACTGAACAACAACAAAAATGGTGCTGGACTTCTTTTTGTATGCTTACTTGCCACCCACATTTCCTTTGGTGAAGTGACCGTTCAAGTCTTTGGGGTTTTTTTCTCATTATTGAGTTTTGAGGATTATTTGTAAACATCCAACTCTTGATTAACATCAGTTTGAATTCTGTGGGTCCACTTGTATGTGCATTTTTTAAATAAACATGCACTAAATGATCTTTGGTTGGTTTAATCCATGAATGTGGAACTGAATATGAATGGCTGCTGAAATTAAATATGGATTTTTCAGCCATGCCCACTGAGTCGGTGATGCTATCTAACAATCTCATCTTCTGCTGCCCTTTTGCCTTCAATCTTTTCCAGCATGAGGGTCTTTTCCAGTGAGTCAGCTCTTAGCATTCCTTACTCCTGCATTGTTCAAGGATCAACTGCAGTTTACATATAAGGACTTTACAGATGTAAGCTTTACACACATTTTCTCCCAGTTAGTGGCTTGTCTTTTCTTTCTGTTAATAGTATCTTTCAAGAAAAATGAAGTTCTTAATTTCTGTTGAAGTCTAATTTATCAGTTTGTTCTTATATGGATTATGCTTTTGATGTCATATCTAAGAAAACTTTCTAACCCACGGTCACGAAATCTTCTACGCCTTTTTAAAAGATGTTTTATATTTTCAGGGTTTCACATTTATATCTACAATCTGTTTTGAGTTAATGTTTGTGCAGGATGCAAGGCATAGATCAAAGTTCAATATTTTTGTAATTAGATATAGATTATCCAGTTGCATCTAGTGGTTTCCATGTTTTTATATCTTTATATAATACCTGTAGTTCTCTCTACTTTTTGGACAGTATCTATTAGTTCACTACTCTGAGTGATGACATGATTAGTGTGCTTGTCTTCCTCTTCTTAATAAACCAATTTTAGTCAATAACATTATATTTATTAGTGTGGGTGTTGCACAGATACTTATGTTCAGTTCAGTCAGTTCAGTCACTCAGTTGTGTCCAACTCTTTCCATTGACTGCAGCACTCCAGGCCTCCCTGTCCTTCACCAACTCCTGGAGTTTACTCAGACTCATGTCCATTGAGTCGGTGATGCCATCCAACCATCTCATCCTCTGTCATCCCCTTCTCCTCCTGCCTTCAATCTTTCTCAGAATCAGGGTCTTTTCAAATGAGTCCATTATTCACATCAGGTGGCCAAAGTATTGGAGTTTCAGCTTTAGCATCAGTCCTTCCAATGAATATTCAGGACTGATTTCCTTTAGGATGGACTGGTTGTATCTCCTTGCTGTCCAAGGGACTCTCACGAGTTTTCTCCAACACCACAGTTCAAAAGCATCAATTCTTCAGCACTCAGCTTTATTTATAGACCAACTCTCACATTCATACAGGACTACTGGAAAAACCATAGCTTTGACTAGATGGACCTTTGTTGGCAAAGTAATATCTTTGCTTTTTAATATGGTGTCTAGGTTGGTCATAACTTTTCTCCCAAGGAGCAAGTGTCTTTTAATTTCATGGCTGCAATCACCATCTGCAGTGATTTTGGAGCCCCCAAAAATAGTGTCACTGTTTCCACTGTTTCCCCATCTATTTGCCATGAAGTGATGGGACCAGATGCCATGATCTTAATTTTCTGAATGTTGAGTTTTAAGCCAACTTTTTCACTCTCCTCTTTCACTTTCATCAAGAGGCTTTTTAGTTCCTCTTCACTTTCTGCCATAAGGGTGGTGTCATCTGCATATCTGAGGTTATTGATATTCTCCTGGCAATCTTGATTCCAGCTTGTGCTTCATCCAGCCCAGCATTTCTCATGATAGACTCTGCATATAAGTTAAATAAGCAGGATGACAATATACAGCCTTGACATGCTCCTTCCTCTATTTGGAACCAGTCTGTTATTCCATGTCCAGTTCTAACTGTTTCTTCCTGACCTGCATACAGATTTCTCAGGAGGCAGATGAGGTGGTCTGGTATTCCCATCTCTTTAAGATACTTATGTAATTAAGCTTATATTTCAATTACTTGAGTCTTCAGGTTTTTCCCTGTACTTATTGTATGCTTAGTATAATTTCTTAGTAGTATAAGGTGGGAAATGCTGACAGACATACTCACATTAGAAGTCCCAAATCCATCAGTTCACAATATAGCAACATGTATCTGGGCTCTACTGAGGGCCAGAGAGCCCTGGCTCTCTTAATTACCAGTTCTATTGTGACCTCAGAGTAGATGCCTAATCTATTAAAACCTCAATTTCCTAGTCTTTAGGATGGGATAATATCTCTCTTTTAAAGTTGTGATGAGACTGAAAGAATATAATATATGTGAAATGCTTAGCATGAAGCCTGATGCATAGAGAGCACCTAGAAAATGTTAGACACTGTTATTATTAACACAAGTAAAAATCAACAAACAAACATCAAGGTAGTACATACCACACACTAGGTTCCGGGCTATCTGCCTTATAGTCCTATTTCATTTAATATTCACAGTGAATCTATGACAAATGCATTGCCTTCATATTAGAGATGAGGGAGGTTGATAACACAGCCTAAGTCATCCATTGCAGAAGTGGCAATGGTGGGAATTAAGACCCACATATTCTGAGGCCAAGTTCAGAGCTCTCACCAGTACCTCCAGTTGCCTTTATTATCCTGAACTCTGCCCTGCTAATGAAAGCATGCACACACACACACACACACACACACACACACACACACACACGTGCCTGCACTCGCTTTATTCTGAGAACAAACTTGGCCTTACAGCTCAGTATATAGACAGGATACACCTGGACGAATATAATTTGCCTGTTTTTCCAAACACTAGGTTCAGAGTCTGGCTTGCAAACAAGGTACAGATGGAAATCTTCCTGGACTCGGGCCAAGAAGAGGAGAAAGGGTGGGAAAGGTTTGCCCCATGGCCTGCAGTAGCAGTGTTACTTGGAGATTAGCTGGAGGAATCATGCCTTTGACTTCCAGTGGCCAGTCCAGCACTTCACAAATTCTTCAGCACCCATGCCCTCTTGGACTTTTCACAGCAGCATTACAGATGAGGAAATGGAGCCTCAGAAACGTTAATGTCTTGCCCAAGGCCACAGAGCTAATTGGCGATAGGACCCAGCTAACAACGCAGACCTCCTAGTCCCTTGTCCAATGCTCTTCTCATGATGTTTCTGCCTTCACAGACAGCATTTACCCTCTCATAGTTCTGATTGTATCCCATAGATGTGTAAGTTGATATATAACTGGATGTGTCCCTGAGTGCAAGTGTTAGTCACTCAGTCATGTCCAACTCCTTGCAAGTCAATGCACTGTAGCCTGCCAGGCTCATCCATCTATAGAATTCTCCAGGCAAGAATATTGGAGGGGGTTGCCATTCCCTTCTCCAGGGGATCTTCTCCACCCAGGGATCAAACCTGGGTCTCCTGCATTGCAGGGAGATTCTTTGCCATCTGAGTCACCAAGGAAGCCCATGTCCTCAGCACTATACTATGAGCTGCAAGAGATAAAAAGACATAAAAATTGTCCCTGTTCTCAATACTTATTCAATCATTTACTCACTCGTTCATTCTAAGAGTTCATTAGGGGTCAGGCCATGTTGTTGTTGCTGTTGTCAGTCACTAAGTCATATCCAACTCTTTGCAATCCCATGGACTGCAGCACGCCAGGCTTCCCTGTCCTTCACTATTTCCCAGAGTTTGCTCAAACTCATGTCCATTGAGTTGATGATACCATCCAACCATCTCATCCTCTGCTGCCCTCTTCTCCTCCTGCCTTCAATCTTCCTCAGCCTCAGGGTCTTTTCCAATGAGCCGGCTCTTCACATCAGGTGGCCAAAGGATTAGAGCTTCAGTATCAGTCCTTCCAATGAATATTCAGGGTTGATTTCCTTTAGGATTGACTGGTTTGATCTCCTTGCAGTCCAAGGGACTCTCAAGAGTCTTCTCCAGCACCACAGTTTGAAAGCATCGATTCTTCAGCACTCAGCCTTCCTGTTGCTGCTGCTGCTGCTAAGTCTCTTCAGTTGCGTCTGACTGTGCGACCCCATAGACAGCAGCCCACCAGGGTTCCCCGTCCCTGGGATTCTCCAGGCAAGAACACTGGAGTGTGTTGCCATTTCCTTCTCCAATGCATGAAAGTGAAAGGTGAAAGTGAAGTCGCTCTTACTCTTAGCGACCCCATGGACTGCAGCCTACCAGGCTCCTCCATCCATGGGATTTTCCAAGCAAGAGTGGGGTGGGATGCCATTGGAGGGCCTAATACCCCTCAAGGACCTCACTGTGCAAAGAAGGAGACAGAATCAGAAGCCAGCTGCTCCAATTCAGGGTGAGAAGCTAAAATAGCAGTATCTGGGGTATGATGAGCATGCTGCTGACTGTACTTCACTTTGCCTGTGGGATCCAGGAAGGCATCCCTGGAAGAAGCTGAGTGTGGAAGGCAACTGAGGAAGTGAGACCCTACACCTGACACCCACCAGGGAGAAGTGAGCCTGTTACACTCAGAGGACCACAGTAGTGGCTCAGGCCTGGTGTAGAGGGCGGGGATGGGAGCAAAACTGAGATCGAGGCAGTGGTCATGCAGAAGAGTTTAGACTCCATCCTATAGATGAGAAGAAGACATTCTAAAACAAAAGCAGAAGAGTGATAACATAAGTCAATTTTTTTTTCAACTTGAGTTATAGTTGATTTACAATATTATGCAAATTTCTGGTATCTAGGATAGTGATTCACAGTTTTTAAGGATTATACTCCATTTATAGTTATTATAAAATACTGGCAATTTTAAGCACTATACTCCATTTATAGTTATTATAAAATATTGGCTATTTTCCCTGTGCTGTACAATCTATCCTTGTATCTTATTTATTTTGTTGGTAATAGTTTTTTGAATTCCCTACCCCTAACTTGCCCTTCCCCTACTTCCCTCTCCTCACTGGTAACCACTAGTTTCTTCTCCATATCAGTGAGTCTGACTGAACGGGATTAGCAGCTCACTGGTGCAGCAGGAAGAATGGACCAATGGAGTAGGACAGATGACGGTTGGGGCCCACGCTGGGCAGTGGCAGAGGGAACAGGGAGGATTGCTCTGGCCAACTAAGCTCTACTCACATTTTAAGGCTCAGCACAGACAGCCACTCAGTGGACCTTCAGTCTCATTAGAAATTGCTCCTCTCATGTCCTGAAACCCTTTTCCCAGGTCCACAAGGAGAGGCAGAGTTCAGTGGTGGTGAACAGAAGTGGCTTTTTAGCTGGCTTTGAAGCTTAAGCCATTGCAAATCGCCTCAACGCAGCCTAGCTGTGTGACCTTGGGCAAGTTGCTTATTTACTTTGTTGCCTAGGTTTCCGTATCTATAAAATAAAGATAATAATAGTCCCAATCTCTTAGGGTTACTGTGATGATTAAATGAATGGGTTTAAAGCACTTAGAATGGTGTCTAGCAGTGATTAAGCAGGCAATAAAAGTGGGCTTTTATTACCATCACACCCATTCACTGTAGGGGAATTGTGTGTCTATGGGTGTATCTGACCAGTCTGGAAGCTCCTTGGGGATGGGTATCCTCATGCCCATCAGAGAGCCTGGGCCATAGCAGACTGTAAGGGATTATCTGTTGAATGGAATGGAGATGATAGTGAAGACACATTCAAGAGCTAGGTAGGAGTTAAATCATGCTTCCCTGGGGGACTTAATTGGACTTGAGGGAGAGGGTTACTGAGGAGAATAAAATCATTTCCAGATTCTGAACTGGGACAGGAGGATGATGGTGATATCATGATGGAGATAGAGAGTTTAGAGAAGGAGTTGGTTCAGAGGGTAAGTGGCTAATCTGTCCAAGATCAAGTCAATAGGAACTAATGAAGCTGAGGTTGGAACCCAGGTTTGTTCTTATTCCATAGACAGTTTATGTAACCTGCATGTCTACACCCGGCATAGGACCCAGTGCAGTGGGTATTTAATAATGTATAGAAGAGTTGGTGAATGTTTGAATGAATGGATTTCTTTGGTAGATGCCAGGTTATCAGGGTTGGTTTTATTTTCAATGGTAAACAGAGGTCTGCAGAGGTTGGGGAAAAATAAAGAAAGAAAAAAAGAGAGAAAGGAGAAAAGAAAGTCACCATGAAAGACTAAAGAAGAAAGAACTAGTCACCGATATTTCAAGTGAACAAACATGAGGAGCCATCTTCCTTCTTTTTCTCTTATTCTGACATATCTGACATATCCCATATTCTGAGATTTTTTATGATCTCCAACTTCATAACATACTCTTGCAAACTGCTAGGAAGGATGATTAAAACTACCCACCAGTAAGTTTTGAAAAGCACAAGCCAAAAAAAAAAAAAAAGAAAAGAAAAAAAACATGATATCAAGGACTCTAAGAACATAGGAAAATGCCTGATGGCAAAAGGAACCAGTCACACAGGCTCCTCTACAATCCCTATGTCAATCACCACCTCCTCAGAAGCAGGTTTCTTAGGTCAAGCTGCTTGTGGGACTGGCAACTGAGGGCAGAAAGAAATGTCTGCTGATTCCCTATTTGAAATTGATAAGCTCTCCTCCAGTGCAAGCTTGGGAAGTAAGATAGTAATAATTATGATAATCTAATATAAAATTATATATTATAATATATAATATTAGTATATTACTATAATGTAATTATATTCATGCCTATAATTTTGTATTGTTTACTACTTTCAGAAACTGGTGAGTGCTTTCCATGTTATTTCATTTAAACCACCAAATCCTATAAGAAACATACTCTTCTTCCCATTTTGGATGGAGAGACTAAGCCTCAGAGAGATTAAGTAACTTGACAAAAGTCACTCAGCAAGTAAGTGAGGAATCAGGACCTGAACCCCAGCTTGCCTTCTTCCAAAGCTCATGATTCAAAGCCTAATCCATGCACCACTTTTCTTCTCTACTCCTCTAACTTTGGGGCTGTGCATGGTTTAACTGTATCCATGTAAGCCTAGCTAAGGCAGAGAGCTCACATTCTAACTCCAGGTTTGACAAGATAAGAGTGTTCCTGATCAAATGCCCTTTGTCAGTCCAAAGGAATTACAAGTGTGTTGTGCAGGGATCAATTCTTCAGCACTCAGCTTTCCTTCTAGTCCAACTCTTACATCCATACGTGACCAGTGGAAAAACCATAGCTTTGACTAGACAGACTTTGTTGGCAAAGTAATGTCTCTGCTTTTTAATATGCTGTCTAGGTTGGTCATAGCTTTTCTTCCAAGGAAAATTTCCTAGAATTGATGCTTTTGAACTGTAGTGTTTGAGAAGACTCTTGAGAGTCCCTTGAACTGCAAGGAGATCAAACCAGTCAATCCTAAAGGAAATCAGTCCTGAATATTCATTGGAAGGACTGATGTTGAAGCTGAAATTCCAATACTTTGGCCACCTAATGTGAAGAACTGACTCACTAGAAAAGACCCTGATGCTGGGCAAGATTGAAGGCAGGAGGAGAACAGCATGACAAAGGATGAGATGGTTGGGTGGCATCACCAGCTCAATGGACATGAGTTTGAGTAAGCTCCGGGAGTTGGTGATGGACAGGGAAGCCTGGTGTGCTGCAGTCCATCAGGTCACAAAGAATTGGACATGACTGCGACTGAACTGAACTGTGCAGGGATCAAGAAACATGGATTCAGAGAACTGGGTCCTGATGCTGACTTTGCCACTCACTGGCTATGAGGCTTCAGTTGGATCATTTAAATACTCTGGGCCTCTGGTAGTTTCTTAGTTTTCATCCACCTGCAGTGTGGCAGACCTGAGTTCAATCCCTGGGTTGGGAAGATCCCCTGGAGAAGAAAATGGCAACCCATTCCAGTATTACTGCCTGGAGAATCTCATGCACAGAGGAGCCTGGCAGACTGCAGTCCATGGGGTCGCAAAGAGTTGGACACGACTGAGTAAATAACACTTTCTTTCATTTTATATCTACTTTTCAGTGTTTAGATATAAAGGTTAAGTTCTTATGAAGCCTTTTTTATTATTTTGATGACTGCAAATAAAGTAAACCCAAACAAGAACTTCTTGGGAAATTTTTTTTAAAAAACAATAAACTCTACAACCTCTTGTTAAGAACCTACCATGTCCAGGACATACTTGAGGAGATACTTGGAATACAGCTTGGTGAGAAGGCCCAATGAGTAGTAGGGGGAAAAGTGAGTGAAGGGAGCCCTGAGAGTGTGTAGGCAGAGCTATTAATCTGTCGTAGAGGACGGGACAAAGGCTGGGTCTGGAAGAGCATACTGGCATCCAATAGATGGCAGAGCCTTAGAAAAGCAACCGCCTAGACAAGCTCTTGTTTGGTTATCTAGCACCAGCGTGACATACAATTCATCTTCCACAGTCAGGACACTGGGTGAAAACCAGAACTTTCTGGGCAAACAAAATCAGATGGCCACCTGACTTCATGCTAACATTTTGTTATTGTGAAGAACAGAGCTCTGAATCTCTTTCCTTAAACCTTATACCCTGTGATGAAAATGCCCTAGGGAAGGCCTCCCCCACCCTGGTTAACTTCCTGAATAAGCTGCCGAGGTTCCCCTAACAATGCTTTTCAGTCCTGTTGTTGGACTTCAGTTATAACACAGTGAATTGTTCTGATTTAGGAGCTCATTTGTGTATCATCCTTAAATTAGCTTCATAGTAATGAAAGGTTTTCCAAACCACATTGATATGCAGCCTTAGGAGTTTGGGTTTTACCATAAAGCTTTTGATAACGCTTTAGATTAGGGCACGCAATGCCTTCACTCTCAGTGTTTCCACTTGTTCTTTGATTTGTTTCTGTGTTTAGCTGCAATTCTAAAAAGGCAGCAAAAGCTCTCTCTTTCCAGGGACTACAGAAGTCTTGGGAATGGAAGAGGAAATCTGACATGTTTGAAAATGGGATTGGTGTCCTCTAGATGTGATATCTGCTGGCATGCCGTGGGCAGAAGGAATAGCATATACCAAGGCATTGAGGCAGGAACAAACATGGAGTATTTAGGGAACTGCATGGAATTCTCGGGCTGGGAACGGGGCTGGGAATATGATCCGAGAAGAGATGAAAAGGGTAGGTTGGGACTAGATGGTGAAGGACCTCGAGTGGCAGCCCTTGTAGTCTGGACTTTATCTTGTTGGGAATGACAAGTCTCTACAGCTGTTCAAGCAGGATATTTGTTTTTGGTGAAAGAGCAAACCAACAAAGCCAGACAAAGTCAGTCATCCTGGAGCCAATTTCTCCTTCAGGTTTTCCAGTCCTGATTTTTCTTCAAACATTTTGTTAACGTGCTCCCTGAAATACCACCCCTAAGGCAATCAATTCTGGTGATCACAAACACAAATTTCTGATTCTTCACATTCAGCCCAACCCCAATCTAGGCCATACTGGAATATTTCAACATCCCGCAGCTCTATCCCCAGGCCAAGACTCTGTGGATGAGGGGCACGGGCAAGGTCCAAAGAGGTGACCTGATCTGTCTTCACTCTTGTAAACTGGCATCTGAAGACTTCCTGGGGTGGGGCAGGGGAAGGTGGTGCACAGGATTTATAATTTCCCTTTCCTTAACCCTCTGGGGCTTCCCTGATGGCTAAGATGGTAAAGAATCTGCCTGCAACTCAGAAGACCCGGGTTCAAGTCATGGGTTGGGAAGGCCCCTGGAGAAGGAAATAGCAAGCCACTCCAGTATCCTTGCCTGGGAAATCCCACGGACAGAGGAGCCTGGTGGTCTAGAGTCCTTGGACTCACAAAGAGTTGGACACAACTGAGCGACTTACACTTCACTTGACTTCACTAACCCTCTACCCAAATCGTGTCTGCCTTAAGTCCACTCATGAAGCGAATATAAAAATGACAGCTTTACCTTTTTCAGCTATTCAGGATACCTAATAATGGACTGGTTGGAAAGATAATAGGTTCCTTTCCCTCAGAGATATTTGAACAGCTTGGCTCCAGGGAGGATTCTCGTAGGCAGTAGGGAATTGGAGTCTAACAAATAAGGACTCTACTGCCTGTCCAACTACTTCTAACCTCTGAGTCTGTTTTCTCAGCTGTAACATAAGGATCACAGTGATACCTCTTTACAGGGTTCTGGAGAAAAATAAACAGGATAATGATGGCACGTTGCACAATGCCCAGCATGACTACATGCTCAGTAAAAGCTGGCCACAATCACCTACCAGTGCTTGAGTTTGTCCTTCCATTGGTGAGCCAGGCATTTATTTCTGGGTATAACCTCTTAACTTGGAACGTTATTACTCAAGGAAAAGTCCTACAGGAAAAGAACTGATCATCAATATACTATTGAATATTACTCTTCAAAACTATCCAGCTGCAGGAGTCAAACTTCTCTTTCAGCAAGAGAAATAAATTTAGAGAGAGGAAGTTCAGTTCAGTTCAGTCGCTCAGTTGTGTTCAACTCTTTGTGACCCCGTGGACTGCAGCACCCCAGGCTTCCCTGTCCATCACCAACTCCCAGAGCTTGCTCAAACTCACGTCCATCGAATCAGTGATGCCATCCAACCATCTCATCCTCTGTCGTGCCCTTCTCCTCCTGCCTTCAATCTTTTCCAGCATCAGGGTCTTTTCCAATGAGTCAGTTCTTTGCATCAGGTGGCCAAAGTATTGGAGTTTTGGAGTTTCAGCTTCAGCATCAGTTCTTCCAATGAATATTCAGGACTGATTTCCTTTAGGATTGACTGGTTGGATCTCCTTGCAGTCCTAGGGACTCTCAAGAGATATGAAGAGACAGGCCTAAGTCCACACAGGAAGTTAGAGACATATTTGGAACCAGGTCTTATCCCTTGACCCTGCATGCTCAGTGACATTCTTTTTATGCTTCACTTTCTGTTAACAAGCAAAGTTCAGATCCTCAGCATTCCTGTCATCATTCGCTGGACATCTATCACTCAAGAGATTCACAATAGTGTATCTAGATCTACATGTTCATTCACTCCTACAGCAAGGCCATGAGGCCAATCTTCTTGTTAATTTCCATTTTTATAGGATCCCGGAAGAGAGGCAAAGAGAACTTATATTACTTATTCAATCCTCACAGCCAGCAAGTAGTAAAGCCAAGATTTGAGCCAGGGCAGTTGGGCTTCTAAGCATGTACTTAATTACAACACCATACTTACCCTCCCATGGTGAAAAAGTGTACAGTGTCTGCATCAGAGAAGCACACTCCCTGGAGGAGAGACACAGCCTACAAGGGTGTGCAGTCACACGCTCCAGGCACCGGGAGAACAAAGAGGGAGGGTTTGTTCTACAAGGGGAGGAGGGAGAGAATAAGGAAACTGCCTGGAGGAGGTAACCTTTATCCACTTTCTAGAGCTCTCCCATTTTCCTGTAATTCGGTGAGCCTAGGGGAAGAAAAGGCATTCCCTAATAGATACAGGCATCTCTGCTGAGGCTGGCAGGTGTGGAGTAGCTGGAGCTTAAGAGACACTTTGAAGAAAGGAGGTCAGGACACCAGGTACTAACTCAGTGTGTGTTGGAGGCAACTTCCAGGAGCCTCAACTTCCCCATCTGTATAATGGGGATAATAAGGCCTGCCTTGTGAAGCTGCTTGAATATTAAATGAGGCCACGTGCATATACTTTCTTACCCAGTGTTACTCTTCTTTATTTACCTCTCATAAAACTGTTGATATTTCCCTCAGTAAAAAATTTTAATTGGGCTTTTTTTTTTACTTATAGTAGCATTAGTAATAATCCTGAGTGTCATTATTAGTCATTCGTAATAACAATATAATTAATAACAATGTTAATTGACATTGAGGACACTAAATACTTAATATGTATAATCTCTATTTATCTAATCTACTTCTCAGAACATATTTTAGAGATGGGTATCATTATCCCCATTTTACAGATGAGGACAGCAAAGCTCAGAGAGATGAAGGAATCTACACAAAGGTCACCTAGCTAGAAAGCGGCAGAACTGGTACCCAGACCCACGTCTGTCTGTCCAAAAAAATGTCCGACAGACAATGCCCCGGGTTGGGAGTTCATGTTGGTCTTGGCAGTATCCCTCGGCCTCTTTCTCAGAAAGAAAACAAACATTCTAAGCGTTTTTACTAATGAGTCGAACACGAACGCCCTAGAGAGTGAGGGAAGCAGCAAGCTGTAGCAGGAAGATCGGTCCATATTTGGAGGGTGGGGCTGGGGCGGCCCCTGAGCCTCGTCGGCCCGCCTGGCAGTCCTGGCGAGAACCGGACTGGACTGGAACCTTGAGCCGCCTTCAGGTGGCTCTGGGCAGCCCGCAGGGACTGTCACCTGCCAGGGAAGCCGCACGCTGGTAACCCAGCTCGTTCCCATGTGGGTGGCTCCCAGGCAGCAGGGAGTTAATCTGCTTATCTGATGGGAAAGTTTCCAGAACCCTCCTCCCAGTCCGTGTTTGCTTAGGGACTGGCTCTTCAGAAACTGAAACCAGCAGGACGCCAGGCCCCGCCAGCCCCAGTGGGATCCTGCCCGAGTTTACCTTCTATGGGGAGGCCCGGGAGGGCTGGGCGGAGCGGAGTGTGCAGCCAGGGCAGGGCAGGCGACGTGGCGTCCCGGCTCCCTCCCCGCCTCCCTCCCCGCCTCCCGGGAGCCACCCCTGCCCCCGCCCGGGGACCTGCTCTCTGGCCCGGGGAAGCACGTGGGCCCGCCCCCGCCCCCGCCCCCGGGGTGGCTGGAATCCGGCCCCGCCCCTCACCACCTCTGAGACACTGAGTACACCACTAAACCTCCGGAGTTTCGAGTTTCAGTCTCTTTCACTGTAAAATGGGGATAAATAATGCTTAGCCTCTGAAATCAGTTACATCTATCCAGTGCTTCTGAGCCAAAAGAAATGCTCCATATATGGTCACCGTGTTGGTGTCTTTGCTATTTGGTGGTGTTCTCAAAATGGGTTGGGCAGCCTGCTTCGTGAGGCGGTGAGCTCCCATCACTCAAGCGTGTCAAGCACAAGCTGAATGAGACGGGAAAAAAGGAAAAAAAAATTAGAACAGGAACGGACCCGTTCTTGCCGAGTTCAGATACTGACCTGGTCATCTCAGAATCACCTAAGAAGCTCACACCATCTCAGATCCACTGAATCAAAACCCCTGATGGCAAGCTTTTTGGAAGTACTGGCTTCAGCTGCTTCCTTCTGTAAACCATTGATCTAGGCCAATAATCCCTACAGTTGTTTCTCTTCCAAAGACCCTTATGTTATCCCCTCCTACCCCATCCATTGTACAGAGGAAAGGATTTTATTGACCAAACTATATTTGTTAACTCATAATTAACTTATTTACTCTCTATATAAATTATTAACTAAAGACCCAGAGTTCATTCAACAAGCAGTCATTCATTTAACAAATATTTACTGAGTAACCATTATGTGAGAGGCACTGCGTGGGGTACTGGAGTGTGGTATGGGAGCTCTGTCCTCAGGGACTCTCCAGTCTGGTGAGGGATGCAGAAAGGGAATAAGGATTTGAATACCGACCCTGAAGCCCAGAGAATGTGGCTGAGCATAAGATACCCAATATTCCTACAGCAAGCAAATAGAGTTCCAGTCTAAAACCAAGTTGATGTATTATTCCTCTCTGTGGCCCCATTATACAGAAAGTTGGATGTCCCTCTCCAACATACACACACACACACACACACACACACACCATGGCACCATGGCATTATTACTTTTATGGATTCCATGAGGTCCAAGGTCCTTAGTCCAAGAACATCTAAGGCCTTGTGAAGAAAGGGAGACCCTTTGGACCTAATTCCTGCTTCTGTGGCTAGTCACCTTACCTGCATGTACCCCCAAACACTCAGAGCAGAGTACCTGAGTTTGTGCTCTGAAGCCAGGCTGCTTAGATTAGGATTGAATTCCAGCTTGATTCCTTACTAGCTGTGAAATCATGGACAAGTTACTGTGTGCTCCTAGGCAGGTAGGCAAGACCTCTGTGGGCCTGGGTTTCCTCTTCTGTCAAGTGGTCTGAATAATAGAACCTGCTGCACAGAGTTGCTGAGGTTAGGGTTGGGGTTAGGGCACTGAAAGCTGGTGGTAGGCACCTACTGTTTGAGCTGTTCTGACACTGTATCGTGTATTCCCTTTGATGCTCTCCTGCCTGGACTATCCCTTCCTTTCTCCACCTAGGGAGTACATAGTTATCGGTGCAATGTCCCCTCCTTTCTAAAGCCTTCCTTGCTTTTACATCACCAAGAAGTTTGCTGCTTTTTCCTCCAAGTTCCTGCAGCTCTTTTTATATACCTCTTATAGCACCTCTCATCCCACAGTCTTGTTTCTGATTATGGTTTAGGTGCTTTCTTTCCTCATTGCATTCTGAATTCTTGAAGAGCTGGGGAAATATTTTTTACACTTTTTCATCTCTATGGACTAGACAATCTCTGGGACAGAATAAGCACTTGCCATTAAGTCTGTTCAATTAATCAATGGAAAGGTGATGGATGGATGGATGGATGGATGGATGAAGTGACTTGCCCTGGACCACAGAATTCAGATGGGTATGAATTTAGTTTATTTTGGGAAAATTACTTTTCTGAGCTTCTAGTTTCTCATCTGGAAGACAGGTCTGATAATAATTGTCAATAATAATGTCTCGGGGTTGGGAAAGTTAAACGTGGAACCCATTGGACAGTTTTCAAGAGTTTAAGCTCTAGAATTGATTTGCTTTTGAGTCCCAGCTCCACCACTCATAAGCCATGTGATTTTTGACAAGTTCTTAACCTTGCTGTGCCTCAAGAAGATATATCTCAAACCTGTACACACACACACACACACACGCACACATATTAATGGGCTGTTTAGAGAATTGAAAGAGCTATACTTTATAAAGGTGCCCAGCACATGATAGGTATTTAGTAAGTAAATACTGATTCCTTTCCCCGACCTTCTCCAAACCTGTAGGCCCTGGACTCTGAAAGCTTGAAACAGCTGTTCACATGCCGAATTTTGCTCCCAGTGACTAATGTCCCTTAAGCCAAGGTTAGAAAGCCGACTCCAGAACTAAGCTTACATTTGAGTGCGGAATTAGAAGCAGGGAATATGGCTGACTGGCTTATTTAATTAATAAGGAAAGTTTTGAAAAGGAGCAGTTTAAAATCAACAAACATGCCAAGGAAATTGAAAAGCTAGAGTTCACCCACAATTTCGTATGTGGGTTTCATATGTCATTGGAAGAGTCCATTATGAATGAATAATGAGCCTTCCAAAACCAAGTTAATGTTTTACTAACTGTAAGAGCAGTGATTGTTTTTGGAGCAAATTAACCAACTGGTCCATGTACAATATTAGAATAATGCTTGAGTTTCCTACTGCTTTATGACAATAGATCCTAATAAACTCATTATTCAGAATTCTCCAGTGATCATGTGTCTATTACTAAGTCAAAAGGTATGGAAGAGAAAAAAAAAAAGGTATTTCATTTTGGACCTAGAATCCCATCACACGCCTACATGAACCCCCCTGAACCTCCTTCTTTTTGTGGGATCTGGAAAGGACTGACGTGACGTGCCCAGGGCCCTGGGGGCTGGGGTTGTCAGTGGCTCAGGCAACAAGCATTTGGCCCTTCAGTTGAGAGAGGAAATCGCAGAGGGCAGAGGCCCAGCCAGACCTAAAGGGATGAGTTACACAGACAGGGAGGGAGAAGGGCAGGAATCTTATTAGCAAAACCAGCTGCCTGCCAAGTAGGGCGTGTGTCTGAATTTCTGAAGAAAAGAGAGAATTGCAGCTGTTAGTTTTAACCTCAGGCCTTCAACCGTCAGGAAGAAAGTGGAGGATGATGGTGGGGGCGGTGGGGGGGGCGGGGCACACTACTCTGTATTCTCCAAACTCCTTGTATCTTCTAACTTAATCTCCCTTAACCTCGCACCTCCCCATCCATACCTAGAGCCACGTCATACACCTGTCCCAAGAACTCTTTCCTGATCTAACTTGGGAAAGAATCTCTCTCTACTTCCCCATGTGCCTGGGGAACTCTGTGTCCTCTTTTCAGACATCTCACAAAGTTCTTATAATGTATGCCTGCCAACCTCCTTCCTTCTTTTCCCCCTCTTATCTTTCTCTTTGTTAATAGCTTTAGAGAGGTATGTGCTGTGCATGTGTGCATGCCAAGTCACTTCAGTCATGTCCGACTCTGTGACCCCATGGACTGTAGCCTGCCAGGCTCCTCTGTTGATGGAATTCTCCAAGCAAGGAGTGGGTTGCCTTGCCCTCCTCCAGGGGATCTTCCCAACTCAGGGATCAAACCTGTGTCTCTTATGTCTCCTGCATTGTCTTTTAGTACCGTTGCCACCTGGGAAGCCCTTACAGAGGTCCTACGTGAATTTAAGTGCACAATTTGATATGCACAGATGTGTAGAATCATCACCACCACCGAGACAGTGTACACACCCCTCACCTCAAATGTCCTCATGTCCCCTTGAAATCTTTCCTCCTGCCTCCCTTCCACAATTAACTATCTGCTTGTTAGCCCTGTAGATCAGCATTTTCTAGGTGCTTTAGTCACTCAATCATGTCCTCCTCTTTGTGACTCCATGGACTGTAGCCCACCAGGCTCCTCTGTCCATGAGCTCTCCCAGGCAACAATACTGGAGTGGGTTTCCATTTCCTTCTCCAGGGGGATCTTCCTGACCCAGGGATCAAACCTGGGTCTCCTGTACTGCAAGCAGATTCTTAACCACTGTGCCACCAGGGAGTGGTGGAAAGATATAGTATGGCTGTATTTTGACTGTCTTATGCTTCCCTGGTAACTCAGCTGGTAAAGACCCTACCTGCAATGCAGGAGACCTGGGTTCGATCCCTGGGTTGGAAAGAGCCCCTGGAGGAGGGCATGGAAGAATACTACTCCAGTAGTCTTGCCTGGAGAATCCCGTGGACAGATGTGCCTGATCGACTCAGTCCATGGGGTCGCAAAGAGTCAGACACAACTGAGCGAGAACGCACAGCACATTCACTGAATTACGCTGAACCCATTCCGCCATCACTGCTCCCTGGAATGTAGGTTTCTGGGTTGTGGTGGCAGGGTACAGATGCGGGCATGAAGGAAGACACCCCCCTCCGCACCCCCGCTACCCGAGGACACTGGTGTGATGCACAGACCTTGGGATGTGGCACCAGAACGAACTTGGATCTCAGCCCATATTCAACCGCTCACTGCCAGCTGTGTAGCCAGGAGGGAGTTATTCGCAACCCAAGCCTCAGTTTCCTCATTTAAAAATTGGGGTTGATGATAAACTCCCTTCTCTCGGGAGAGCTCTGTGAGACTCCATTGAGCCAAGAGATCAAGTGCTCTGTAAACTGTGAAAGGTCAGTCCTGGGCAAGGGATTAAGCCTGGATCAAGGCAGCAGCACGCTGGGAATGCCCCAGCTCCAGGGCTATTTAAAGGCCACCCTGAATCCTGGGAAGATGCCTGGATTGGCAATTCCCCCCAGAAATGGCCAATAGGAGCGGTGCCCGGTGGCCTTTTATCCTGGTCCAGTCACCAAAATGTCAAGGATTCTTTTCCAGTGACCCTCCCCTCCTTCCTCCACTGGGGCAGTGTTTATTTACAAGGTCTCCCTCCCTCCAGAGAACCGCATGTGACCTGAGGATTCCTCCTCTGGCCTGGAGCCGGCTGATAAGGGCAGCCCATCTGCTGGGGGCTCTAAGAACCTCAGGAACAGGAACCAGGAGCAGGAGGGGGTTGGGGAGCCTGCCAGGCCTGGCTGCGGCTTCCTTTGTCAGAGATTGTCTAGAGGCGACAAGGCAGGAGGGAGGGAAGGAAATAGTCATCTTCCATTTAAAACCCTCTTGACCTATAAAATCACACAGATTTGAGGAAACTTCTATCTCCTTCCATGAACTGGGTTCCTTTTTTACTGTTGATTAGTAAAGAGGGGTGAGGTGAACCCGAAGGACCTGGAGAAGGAGGTTCAAGTTCTGGCAATGTCATTTCTTGTGTGTACTTGGCAAGGCCACTTCCCTCTCCCTCCTGGGGCTTTAGTTAATTTAGAGTTACCTTTTGTTGAATACCTACTATGCATCAGGCATGACACTGCTTTTTTTTTTTTTTTTGCTTTTCCAGGTGGTATGTGGGATTTTCGTTCTCCAATCAGGGGAACAGACCTGTGCCCCCTGCATTGGCAGTGTGGGTTCCTAACCACTGGACCACCAGGGAAGCCCCAGCACTGTTGTGTACTATATAGCAGCACTTTCTATCTACTTTTTCAGTGTAATCCTCAAAACCATACCAAGAGGTGAATATTCTTCCTCTTATTTTGATAACCTGTCCAAACTCATCTGGGATTTGAGCCAGAATATGAGCTCAGTACCATCTGACAACAGAATCTATGTTCTTTTGAGAACCTGAGGACAGCAATGCTCAAGGAATGAACTTAATAATTAAGTTCATTTAATATGAGGAATGCTGCCTACAGCGTCCTTGTCATAAAGAACCATGATGTACTTTTGTGTGGCTATAAGATTCTGAGAAGTCCCAGAATAGAGGAACTTACTTTTTTTTAACCAAGAATTTTCCATGTTAAATTGATCATCAATCTGTTTTCCTGTAACATCTATTCAGAGTCTAAGGAATAAGATTCCTCAGAGACTCACAGTGGGGAGCCACAATTGAAGCAGCATTAAAGGGATTACAGAGTTTATCCTACTAACCATAAGAATTCCATGAACAACACCTTTTTAAACATCTCCAGGGATGAGAAGCTCATCACCTGATCAGACAGCCTGCTCCGTTGTTGTGCAAATGCAGAGGTTAGAATAGCACTGCCCCAAAGAAAGATACTGTAAAGCTTCTAGTGTGCATGCTAAGTTGCTTCAGTCATGTCCCACTCTTTGTGACCCCATGGACTGTAGCCCACCAGGCTCCTCTATCCATGGGATTCTCCAGGCAAGAATACCGGAGTAGGTTGCCATTTCCTCATCCAAGGGATCGTCCCAACCTAGGGATCCAACAGGCATCTCTTTGTATCTCCTGCATTGGCAGGTGGATTCTTTGATATATAGTTTAACCCAAAGGATCTAAAAATATCATTTTTATGGAACCAATAAACAAATGATGAATCAGATTTTTTTTTTCCTTTTTAAATTGTCCTTAAAATCCACAGTAGCCACATTTCAAGTGCTCCCTGGCTACCTTTAGCCAGTGGCTACCACACTGGAGAGCACAAGATTAGACGATTCTTCTTTGGGCTGAGCCAGGCTCTTCCTGCCTGTGCCCCATGCTCCTTGGGTTCAAGGGCACCATCGTCACAGCCACCAGCCCTGAGAATGAGTTCTCTTTGGCCACGTCCTTGCACATCATGCTCCCATGATGGAGTTTACCCTCAGTCACTGAGATCTGCTGAGTTCTGGGTCTGCCTTGGAAAGGACTTCCCAACACTAAGTGAAAGTGTTAGTCACTCAGCCATGTCCAACTCTGCGAGTCCATGGACTGTAGCCTGCCAGGCTCCTCTGTCCATGGGATTTTCCAGGCAAGAGTACTGGAGTGGGGTGCCATTGCCTTCTCCGGTTAGTCACTCAGTCGTGTCCAACTCTCAGAGTCCATGGACTGTAGCCTGCCAGGCTCCTCTGTCCGTGGGATTCTCTAGGCGAGAATACTGGAGTGGGTAACCGTTCCCTTCTCCAGGGGATCTTCCCAACCCAGGGATCGAACTCGAGTCTCCTGTACTGCAGGCAGATTCTTTATTGTCTGAGCCACCAGGGAAGCCTCCCAACACTAAAATGTTATATAAATGCAAGGCCCCTTTCTCCTAATTCCTAATGGGGCAGACTTTCAGTCACCCAGGGTTTTAGGGGTCTCACACCCTGTTATTTTACATTAAACCTACAGGCAGCTGTTAATGCAATGCCAGACCTAGGGTGACTCCTTCTTTCTGCTCCCTGGGTCTCAGGTTTCCCATATATCAAATATAGATTTGAGTTTTCTATGATTCTGTCCCTTCCCACCTCTTTTTATCTGCTACCACTCTCTCAGTCTTCTGACTCAACTTCCCTTTAAACTACACTTCAGTTAGAATTCAGGCATAGTTATAGCCTTCCATATGCCATAATAATGAGCATTTTCCCAGAGTTTGCCACATGTCAAGCCTGGTGTGCTACGAGACTTATATATAGCATCTTATTTAGCCCTTTCCACACCCTAGTGAAGTAAACACTATTGTATTCCCTTTTCTAACTGTGGAAACTGAGGCATCGAGTGGCTGAGTCACAGGTCACACTCCTAATAAAGGGAACAGCTGGAGCTTCCCGCCCAGCCCCTTCTCCCGGCTCCCTGATCCTTGGCTGTGAATGCACCTCTAGGCCTCTGGCCTGAGCTGGGCCCAGGCCTCCAATAACTAGCAAGGGAACCGGTGAAGCTGCTTCTTGCCTGTTGTCGTAGTTGTTGTTGTTGCTAAAACCCACAGAGTGTCTTCCTTCTGTTTTGCAGAGGAAGGAATTATTGTTATACTCTCCTCACTAAGGAAATCCTATTCTTTACAAGTGAACTTTCCTCCCATCCCTTTGACCTTTCAGGGAACGGGCTGAGGCCCTTGAAGGTTCTGGAGGAGACCCAAGGAGCTCAGGGTGCCTGTCTAGGGCAAGAGTATTTTTAGAGTTGGCTGCACTGTTTACAAGGAAGCCAGTCCCCAGAGCCTTCCCTCTCTCCAAGGGGGGGTGTGGGGAGTCCTGGCCGCCGGCCCCACCTGTCGCCGGCTCTAGCCCTTCCTCTCCCCTCCTGGCTGCCCCTCTCCCGTCTTCTCGGTCACAGGTGGGTTCCCTCGGCCTGTGGGTGCGCTGTCATTACGGCCCTGGGAGTCGATGGAGCAGAGCAGCAGCCCATGGTGTTGAACCCCTCCCGCACTGGAGAAACCAAGAAGCTGCCATCAGTTGGGCAGATGGGGCTGGCAGCTGGTGATGGACCCCACAAATGGACATTTCTCCTCTGCAATGTTAGTTTCTGAGCCTTGCTGTCCTGGACCTGAGAACTTCTAAGAAGTCGTGTATAGCAGATAAAGAGGCCACGGAGCATGGCTCCAGCTCTTACCATGTACTCAAGGGTCTCTGAACTGTGACGAGTCAGTCCCGTTTCAGCCCCTCTTTCTGCAGCTACAGAGTGTGGAGGGCTCAGATAGTGGGGCTCCCTGGTCACTGACTGAATGTCTGAGCCTCCTCCGTGACTAGCAGAGGACACCTAGCCCCCTCAGGTGATACTGATGGTATTAAATCAGTGGGGTGGACACTGTGGGTATGTACTATCCAAGACCACTGGTAACACTTCCATACCTCCAGCTCTTTAACACAGTGTCCAGCACAAAGTCAGGTCTTCACAAAGCATGCTTTCCTTTATTCTCATAGTTCAGGGTTCCTTCACCTCAAGTCTACATAAACCTCCCTTCTAGCTATGCTTTCTCTGAAATTGTTTATTCCTTCTCTCCTAGCCCTGTGCCCCTGTCCCCCTATGGCTCAGGAGTCTCACTGCAGACATTGGAAGTGCTTTCTCTGAGTCACAGTTCTGCAGCTTCCCAGACAGGCTGTACATTTGTACCCCATCTCCACTGGCTCTTCAGACGCATCGTCATCCAGACCCAGTGTAGCTGGACCTGACCCAGGCAAGCCGGTCTTCCCAGGATCTGATCCCAAGCTGGCAGGGTTGGTGGGAAGCTGGGCTCAAACAGCCCAGCCCTCACCCAAGCTTCCCTGGGACATGGGTGCGAAGATGACAAGGCCTCTAGGTTCCTCAGAAGGAGTGCCAACCCCCTCTGTCCCTTGGGCAGGCTGGACTTCTCCTCTAGGAGCTGAAAGAGGTTCAGGGATTGTTACTAGAGTCAGCTAAACTCCCACCATGCTTCCTTCTCCTCCCTCCTCCATCCTACTCTGCCCCTTCTATTTCCCACTTCACTCCCAGCCCTTTTCCTTCCTCCTCCTCCTCCTCCCCACAGCTGTGCTTTTGACCAAGTGATAGCCTTCTATCTTCCTGAGCAGGGAAGTCCCTGCAGAGGGGAGAGCAGTTGACTTCCCTCTGCGGCATCCTCCTTTTCCAGACCTTCCACAAAGACATGCCGGTGGCCTCTGATGCTCCAGGCACTGGGCCTATGGCCTGGTGGGAACACCACAGGCTAGTTAGCCCAGTGAGCTGGGGTCAGGGTGGCCCTCTTAGTTGGTTGGGGAGGTTGTAAATTTAAAAGCTGTTGCCTTTGACCACCTTCTCTACTGCCTCAAAGTCCTGCATTCACATTTCCCTTGTGTCATTTTACTGTCATACAGGTGCTCACCTTTGGAGAATGTGGTTACAGAAAGAAGCATCCCACCCAGGTCCCCTTCCCCTGATCACTAGGCAAAAGAAACAGCTTATTTAAAGCCTAAAAAAAGCTTCACAGATGGCGCTAGTGGTAAAGAACCTGCATGCCAATGCAGGAGACATAAGAGATGCAGGTTCAATCCCCTGGAGAAGGAAACAGCAACCCACTCCAGTATTCTTGCCTGGAGAATCCCATGGACAGTGGAGCCTGGCAGGCTACAGTCCATGATGTCACGAAGAGTTGGACACGACTGAAGCAACTTAGCACACATGCACTCCCAAGCCTGAAAGAATAATGGTGCCATCCGGCAAAAGATAACAGGTGTAGCTGGAGTGTAGGTTGCTGGCAAGGGAGAAGATCAGGACAGCAGTCTGGAGACCCAGGATTGGACCATTCTGCATCAGGGGCGCCTCAGCTAGGATGTCAGATTGAGTTGCAAGGAGAGATTACCCAGGAGAACTCCTAGGACAGAGTGACACTTCTTCTTGCCCCTTGAACTTCCTCAATCCCTAATCCCTCCTTCTAAGCCCCTAGACTTGGCAACACTGAAACTTTCCCAAGGATGTACTCATTCTCAATCCTCTTCCTTACTCACTTTCTGCTCCTTATTAGCTAGTGATCTCACACAAGTCCTTTAGCTTCTGTGGCTTGATCTCCTTCACCTGTCAATCAGAGAAAGAGGGTGCATGTGTGTGTACGTGTGCGCATGAGGGTACACACACACACACACACACACACACACACACGGGTTGTTATGAAGCTGAGGTAAATAAGATGCCGTGGAAGGAAGCCCCCTCTGGAAAGCACACGCTGTTCTCAGTCCCTCGTTGCCGCCCTCAGCTGCTATTCCCATTCCAGAAGGGAAATCCTCGCCCGGAAAGCCCTGCTCACCCTGGCGCGGGGCCCAGGGCGGGCGCCCCTGTGGAGTCTGGGTCTCTCCCTTCCCATTTCCCTTGTTGATTCCAGTGTGACTGTTGTTGGCTCACAGATGGACAGGCAGCTCTCCAGGATCGCCCCACTGCCGGCCTCAGGTCCTGCCTTGGCTGCTCAGGCTCTGAGACTGGTTTCAAGGACCCCAAGGGGCTCAGAGGGCCTCTGCCCAGATGGACGGGGAGCTTAGGTGTCTCCACAGAGCTGGGCAAGGGCTTCTTATGCTCAAGCAGCAGCTCAGAGATGACCTGTCACCTCTACAGAGGCCTTCCAGCAAGATGAAGAGGTGAAGTTGAGGAGGTGATCCGACCTTAGAAAGAGGGGCCACATGGGTGGAGCTGAAATCCCAGGAAGGGGGAGGGGCTTCCTCAAAGGCTGAGAGGTGTGGGCCAGCGCGAGGCCCACAGGCTGGCAGCTCATCCCCTGCAGCAGTTGCCTACCTGCTGATGCTGCTCTTTGGCTTGGCCCTTCCCTCTCCCCCAGTACCCTCTTCTCCAGTTCTACAGCCACTGCCTGAAACCCTTTCTGGCCTGAATTCATTACAACAGCTTCTTGGCTGTTCTTTCCTCCAGTTCCCCCTCCTTCTAACCCATCCACCTCACAGCAGCAAAGTGGTGATCTTTCTGGCATGCAGCTCTGATTGTGACACGTCTCTCGCTGCTTAAATCCATTAAGGTCTCCTCACCACCTGCAGCTTAGAACCCAGGACCCTCTGTGGTCTGCACAGTGTGGCTTATAGCTTCATTGAGTTATATAAGCCCCTTTCTCACAACAAGGTGTTGAAATCATGACTCAATGGACATGAGTTTGAGCAAACTCTTGGAGACAGTGAAGGACGGGGAAGTCTGGCATGCTGCAGTTGATGGGATTGCCAAGAGTTGGACACAACTTAGCAACTAAACAACAACAACCATTTGCCACACTAAGCTTCTAGGGATAAAAGAAGCCTTGGCCAGAAGCACAGTGTTCCAAAATTTATAGCTCCTTCAATATCCCCTCTTTTGTGACTTCTTTACAACTCAGTGATGTCAGAACTCCTTTATGAATAAAGAAACAAATCTTGGATAAAAGGAATTAGCTTAGTCAAGGTAGTTCAGATGGCAGAGTAAAGACTTGAGCCCAGATCTCCTAAGTCAAAAGCCTGTGCCTTAAACCCACACAGGCCTGGAAAGCCATTCAAGAGAGGACTAAATCCAGAGAACAGATCATCACCACCAAGATTAACATCAAACATCACCATCATTACCATCACCATTACCATCATCTTCATCGTCTTTGTGGCAGCTGTATTTTTCTGATTTAAATCTCCTCTTATTTTGCTTAAGCAAGTGTAAGTTGGGATTTTGCTCCTTGTAACCAATAAAGGTTTGAACAATAAAGACAAGAAGCTCATAAGCTCAAATTTGGAGAGGAGGGGATAGGCATGAAAGACATGTCAGAAGCAGAATTAAAAGAATGTGGTAATCAGTTTGATGAGTCATGTAAAAGGGATGTCCAAGGGGAAGTCCCCAGCTTTTGGCTTGAGAGATTGGAGGAGGAGGATGGTGTCTTTAGCAGAAGCAGGCAATCCAGAAGACAAACTATGTTGGAAGGTGGGTGGAAGAAGGGAAAATGCATTCCTCCATTCGTTCATCCATCCATCCATTCATTCATTGAACAATTATTTGCCAAGCTCTTTCTATGCACTAGTAACTTAATACTGGATAAAGTGAGTTGAGATTTGGATAATGTCTGTATACCATTACTGACGTTTATTTTACTAACAATAATCACCAACATGGAGCATGCTCTGTCCAGAGAACTAAGCATAAATCCAGGCAGTGATGTCCAGCAGGCAGCAGGAAAAAGGGTTGAGCTGGCCTTTCTGTTGTAAATGTCATCCCCATAGGATAATTCTGGCAGTCATAGGAAAGGGTGCTTGGAGAAGAGAAATCTAGTTTCACATGCATCATCCATCATGCCCGGGCTTCATCTGTGAGCTGAGAACAAAGTTTTTCTTGGGCCTGTGTGACTGAGAGGCAGAGGCAGAAAAAGCATGGGTTTTGGAGTCCAATCTGTTGCCAGCCTGGGTTCACACATCAGCCCCACCAGGTAACCTTGAGAATGATCCTGAATGAATTGGGTGGCTTCTCAGAGTTTTGGATTCCTTAGCTACAGAATGCGGAGAAGGTGATGGCACCCACTCCAGTGTTCTTGCCTGGAGAATCCCAGGGATGGGGCAGCCTGGTGGGCTGCCATCTGTGGGGTCACACAGAGTCGGACACGACTGAGGTGACTTAGCAGCAGCAGCAGCTACAGAATGAAGATGTGAATGCTCAGCCAAGTGTTAAGAGTAAAGAAATGTAAAAAAAAAAAAAAAAAAAGAGTAAAGAAATGTAGAAATGTATCCATTCAACTGCAACTATGTAGCAAATACCTATACCTCCCAAGTTCTAGAGTAAAGGACGTCATGGAAGCCAATCTTAGGGGCTTCATCTAGGAGGAATAGGTGAATCTTTGGGGCTACTATGGCTCTGTTCTGACTCACCTGAAACAGCCAGTCTCTCTCTGCCCACTACGAATCAACACCAATCTGCCCTTTCCCCACCCTACACTCAAGGCAATATTTTTTGCAGTTAGAGGGAAAAAAGAAAAATGATCATTCTGCTGTCCTCTGCAGAGCTGTTTTCCAGAGCCGCAGAAAAAAGGTCCACGTGAACCATGCTGTTCTTGGCAGTCACTGCTCCACTCCTAGCAGCCAGAGGCTTAAAGTTTTATTTGTGGTTTAGGTTACAAGCAGGGGTGAAAACCCCAGAAAAGGGGGGCAAGGTGAAAACGTTTTAAAAGTTGAGAAAATTGCCTTGTGTTCTCAAGTGCAGGCAATTTGTCCAAACACCTGAGCTCTGTAGAATCCTAGTGGTCTGACTGTGGTTTCTATTCTGGGGCTCTGGGCCCAGTGTCGGGAGTGGGGGACGTTGTTTTCATACATTAAGAAAATCACAAAATCACTTTTTACAAGATATTAATGAGTAGTTTTACCGCTTCAATGGCAACATTGTTGAAGGTCTTGAAAAAAATCCAGGTTCAGGTTTGGAGGTGGTTTTGTTCTGAAGGTCGTCGCTACATTAGGGCAAGTTTGTATGCCCCATGCACAGCGAAGTTAAACAAACCAAAATGTCAGAGTTTGGAGCAGAGAAAGGTTTATTGCAGGGCCGTACAAGGAGGCAGGTGGCTCATGCCCTAAAATGTTCCAAGCTCCCAGAAGGGTTTCAGCAAAGCATTTTTAAAAGCCAGATTAGTAGGGTGGTGGGTGAGGGGCAGTGGTTGCTGGGTCTGTATCAGCTTGTGCACAATTCTGTTTATAAGTTCTTAGGCTCCAGGAGGCTTATAGCTATATGCTCATAGTCATCAAGTAGTTAACATCTTCCGTTTGGTGGGAGGTTCTCACATCTTTAAAACAACTCAGGAAATGTATATCAGATATTGTTATCTAGGTGTTATACTTCAGAGAGTAGCTAAAGCAGAGGATATGGGGAAGGCCTGTCTGGGGAAGGCTTCATAAGGTCCTGCTCAGTTGTGCTCAGACACTCAGTTATGCCCAACTCTTTGTGACCCCGTGGACCACAGACCGCCAGGCTCCTCTGTCTATGGGATTCTACCAGCAAGAATACTGGAGTGGGTTGCCATCTCTTTCTCCATGGGATCACCTGATCCAGGGATCAAACCCATGTCTTTTATATCTTGTACATTGGCAGACAGATTCTTTACCACTGTGCCACCTGGGAAGCCCCCTGCTTGCTGCTGCTAAGTCGCTTCAGTCGTGTCTGACTCTGTGTGACCCCACAGACGGCAGCCCACCAGGCTCCCCCATCCCTGGGATTCTCCAGGCAAGAACACTGAAGTGGGTTGCCATTTCCTTCTCCAATGCAGGAAAGTGAAAAGTGAAAGTGAAGTCGCTCAGCCATGTCCGACTCTTAGCGACCCCATGGACTGCAGCCTACCAGGCTCCTCCGTCCATGGGACTTTCCAGGCAAGAGTACTGGAGTGGGGTGCCTTTGCCTTCTCTGACAGCTATATAATGCATTTCACAGATATTACCTGCAGAGTTTGGGGGTTGTCCTCCCAGGATCCAGAGCAAAGAAAGCTAAACATTCTAGGGACACAAGTGTCCAATAAAGTCTTCAAAGTCCAAGCCTCTTCTTACACTGATGACAAAAACAAGGCTCAGAGAAAGTAGGCAGCATGCCCAGGGCAGGACAGCATGTTTGTATTATCGTAGAAGCAAGTCTAGACTCTTGGCTCCTAGACTTCGAAGATCTTTCTGGCAGTCTTTGAGACAGCCCAGAGGTGACATTCCACTTCAGAAACTGGCCTCCCCTCGTGTTGACATTTCTGCGGCAGTGACTTTGAAAGCTGCCTTTTATGGCCCTAGCTTTGGAAGGGCAAACACTGTTATCAGTAGAACAACACAGGTGGCTTCTGGAGTTGGGTCCAGGTGGAGCTGTGCAGGAAGAGGGGCCCCTCTGCATAGGCAGATGTGACCCAATCACCTGTCTGGGTTCAGAAGGGGACACAGACCCTCCCTGGGGAGTGGGACAAGCAGCTGGTATGAAGGAAGACAAGAGCCTGATGGTGAAGGAAGAGCTTGGCTTTGGGAAAGCCAAGAGGGTCTGAGTCCTGGCAATGCTGCTTGCCAACAAACTTGCTGACCGAGATGTTTATAAAACAAGGGTGATGATGGCTCAACCACAAGTGCTCAAGATTCCAGGTTGCTAGTAGCTCTTGTATTGGATAGTCCAGATATAGGATTGGAGAGCGCTGATGGGGGCGCTAGGCTCTTGACATTGGTTGCTTACTTCTGGTCTTGCCATCTAAGAACAGAGGGTGGTCCAGGTGAAGTCTCCATCTCTAAGGGTTCAGGCTCCAGGTAGGGCCATCTGGGGTTCCAGGCTCATCTCATCTTCTCAGTCCTCTCTAATACTATAGGGATTTGTTTTCAAGGTTTGGATCCTGGCTGAGTGACCTTCTCATGCTTCCTGGAGCAGAACTCCAGGCCAAGAATATGTGTGGGCTCAGGGAAATGCTTGATATAAGTGCTACTGTTGAGAGTCAGAAAGCCTTGATTCAAGTCCTGGTTCAGCTGTATGCTGTGTGCTTAGTCACTCAGTCATCTCCAACTCTTTGCAACCCTATGGACTATAACCTGCTAGGCTCCTTTTACCATGGGGATTCTCCAGGCAAAAATATTGGAGCGGGTTGCCATCCTCCAGGGGATCTTCCCAACTTAGGGATTGAACCCAGGTGTCCCACATTGCAGGCCGATTCTTTACTGTCCGACTACCAGGGAAGCCCGGCATTCAAGTCCTGGTTCACCTATCCAGATTTTATTGGTCCTGGGTAAGTCAGAGAACCTCTCTGATTTCCTTATCGGTGTTCTTCCTGCCTGCGAAGTCACATATTGGTACGAGAATGAAGTCACTAAGGGAGAAGATACTGTAATCTGTAAAGAGCACTAATAACAACTGGAAACTTCTAAAAATAGGGAGTGGCTTTCTTTTTGCTCTGTCTCTTCACCAAAACAGTATTTAGACAGAGGTACATAGCTGCCTTTGAATCTATGTAAATAGATGTTGTACTATTTGGAAGGTCTTCCCACGTGTCTCAGTGGTAAAAAATCCACCTGCCAAGGTTTAGTCTCTGGGTTGGGAAGATCCCCTGGAGGAGGAAATGGCAACCCACTCCAGTATTCTTGCCTGGGAAATCCCATGGACAGAGATGTCTGGCGGGCTACAGTCCATGAGGTCACAAAAAAATTGGACACTACTAGCGACAATATTTATTACAGAAACATTCTCCAGATGTCTAGAGATGAGAAGAAGATGGTACCCAGAGACACCCTGAAAGAGTTCCCTTAAGAGAATGGGGAGGGGAGAATAAGCATTCTTTGAACATCTATTACATCACTTTCATGTATAAAGAATGAGGGTGAGGATGATGAAGGCTAACTTTATTGACAGGTACAGTTCTAGGTGCCTTACACACATTAACCCCATTTTGCAGATAAAGAAACTGAGGCACTGAGAAGTTAACATCCGTCAACAAGGTTGGGATCAAGCTGAGGGCTAGATCCCAGCAGTCCGGGTCCCAGGGCTACATGTGTGACCATTGCCCTGCACTGCTCCCGTAGACGGCACACTGTCAGATTCTCGTGTACACCACCTGCATCTTTCAGACAGGAAAGTGAGACTCAGGAAGATCGGGTAGTGTCACACAAAGGAAAGCCCAGAGGTTCGCTGAGGTTTTTCTTACTTCAAAACTATTTCCTTCTTTGATGTGGCAGCCTGGATGGGAGGTGAGTTTGGGGGGAAATGGATACATGTATGTGTATGGCTGAGTGCCTTTGCTGTCCACCTGAAAATATCACAGCATTGTTAATCGGCTGTACTCCAATGTTAAAAAAAAAAAAAAAAGTTTTTTAAACAAATTATTTCTTTCTTTGTCTATCTTTTTAACTGGTAGAAAAGCACCATTAAGAATGAGTCCAAATGTAGCTTTCTGTTACATCCTCACTTGAGTCCTATCTGGGTCCAAGAGAAGAAATCTACTGCCTCGGTCAAAAGGAAACTGAGGAAAACTGGGGGAAAGCACCTAGGCCAAGCTTGGCACACAGTAACACAGGGTGTTGGACGGACTCTCCCAACTTTCTCACCTCTTTTCTTTCTCAGAAAAGAAATGCAGATCCTTCCGCCTTTACAAGACAACAGAATGCCCTCCTCCTTTCGGGTTCTGCACTTTTTGGACAAGTTCCGGTTTGACTATGATAATCTGAAAATGTGAACGCAGACTTTAACCCCGCATTTCAGGTCCAATCTGACCCAGGGGGAAATGCAATGTCACCTTGTTATTTGACACTGTGCTCCTACTAATGCAACTGAAGTTTACATTCTTTCTTTTGGCAGCCACCACACACCGCTGACTCACGACTCACGTCCTGAGATCCTGTCTGTTGCCCTCTCCTCTATTTGGCCTGATTCCATTCCTTAAGACTCTCCCATTGGCATTATGCTGGGATTCATAAGGGATCCCTTCTGAGGGTACCTTGGGGGAGCTCTCAGATCAGGGGCTAATCCGCATCCTCAAACGTAAGCCTTTGAAGTCCCAAAGATCACTGGATCCAGTGGGTGACTTAACAGTGCTGTCTGACTGCTGGGCAAGCAGCAGAGTCCGATCAGTAAATGACAGGAAAACATCCCTCGACAGGGAGTAAATGAGGCTGTGGCCTTGGGTGAGGCTCACTTCCGGAAGAGCTGGGGCGCCATAGTTCATTCCTCCATGGATTCACTTTAAAGTAGTGCTTGTAGTTCAGGCTTTGGAATCTGGCAGCCCTGGATTCAAAGCCACTTGCCAGCATTGTGACTTGAGGCCAAGTTCCCACATTGAAAACCTCAGTTTGTTTCTATAAACCTGGAGTCATAATGGCACTTAGTCGTGATATCGAGAGAAGGAAAAGAGAAAGCATAAATAAATGTTTTACCCCGGAGCCCTGGCACAAAAGAAGAGTTCAACATTTGTGGAGATTTCCATCATGTCTTTGCTTTCCCATTCAAGCATTTGTACAGCAAATATTCACCCAGAGTCTGTGGGGGTAAATGAAAGGAACACAGATAACAGTAAAAGCTTGAGGGCAGGATGCCTTACAGAAACTTTGCTCTGGTTCTGAGTTTGGACTGCTGGGCACACCAGCAGCTTCACCCCACCCCAACACGCACACAATTTCCTGGGTCATCTCTGAGTTTGAAGTTTCTCAGGTTACTCTCAATGTGACCTTGGGCAAATCCCATAACTCATCTCAGCCTCTGGCACATTTTCTATAAAAGAGATACGTTCATATCCACAGTGTGGAGATTTTATAGTAGGTCAACCAATAACAAAGGTAAGGTGAGAAGCCAAGCCTGCTCTTGGCTGATTCCCCATGACTTTTATCTGTGTTTCCCCCACCACTCACCCTTCCTGCCAGCCTCTATCACCATATGCCAAGACTGGGCTAGATGCTGGTAGTCAACAGACACATGATAAGCTAGCCCTGCCTATAGAGAGTTTCAAGTTTGCAGGGGTGGGGGGAGGGTGAAATAAATGTTTGAACTTCCAACCCTGACAGAGAGGGCTAAGAACTGTGACAGAATTATGTTCAACTCTATGTAGGAACGCCAGAAAAGATCAATCACTTTGTCTTGTTGGTTCTCAGATTTTTCATCTGTCAAATGGATGTAATTTGTTTTTACCTCACATGAGATGCCTTAAGTGAGTTAGTAAATGTGAAACTATATGTCGGAAAGTTTAGTTCTATACTGTGTGTGTGCTCACTCATGTGTGATTCTTTGTAGCCCCATGGACTGTGTAGCCCACCAAGCTCTTCTGTCCATGGAATTTTCCAGGCAAGAATAGTGGGACACGTTGCCATTTCCTACTCCAGGGGATCTTTCTGACCCAAGAATCGAACCCATGTCTCTTGTTTCTCCTGCATTGTCTGGCAGATTCTTTACCACTAGTGCCACCTAGGAAGCCCCTACGGCTTCTGTCTATTTATCTATTTCCCGATTAGAAGTCAGTCCTCTTGAAGGAGAACGTATGTCTCCCTCATCTCCCTGTCCCCAGCACATTGAGACAGAGCAGGTGCCAATCAACACTGAGCTGAATTGATAGAAGAGTTTATTATCTGATTTGATTTCCCCAACCTCAGAGAGGTCCACCCATTTTGTAGATAAAAAACAGTGTACAGGGTTCAGCAAGTTCTTGGCAATCAGTGACAGAACCAGACATCTTCAGACCTGCTCTGATGACCTTTCTACTAGATTCCACAATGCAAGTCACTGGCTCAGGTAGGATGACACTGCACTGCTGGACATGACTCACCCTTCTCCACGGTCACTAAGCCAGTCCATCAGCCTCTCACGCTGCGTCATGGGTGGAGGTGAGCCTGGACCTTGAAGAGAAAGCAGAGCGGTCCTGCTGGGCCTGTTGCCCAGGGACCCCTCAGGGCAGCCAAACACGTCACCCAGGAAATCCCTCATGGGGTGGGGGGTGGCAGTGGGGTGGGTACAGAGACGTCGCACTGGATCCACTCCCCTCTCTTGCGAGAGTGTCTGAAGGGCAACACCTACCCATCACTGTGTCCAGTGGCCTCTAACACAGAGGCATCCCTCCCCCTCCATTCCCAGGGCCAAAGCCCTCATCATCTCTTGTGTTGACTAGGGTCTCAGCCCCCACTTTACAGACCTTCCTTAAGAAATTAAGTAACCTGCCCTAGTTACACATTATGACTATGTCATGCTGATGTTCAAAAAAATCTTTAAAAGTTCCCCAGTATGTAGGGAATGAAGTCCAAATCCCTGGCTCAGCATTCAGGCTCTCTTGATGACAGCCTACCTTCCCAGTCTCCTTCCTCTCCATACTTTCCTGAAGCCCTCACTTTAGCTTAGGATACATATGGTTATTCCTCAGAGTTGTGTTTTATCCTTTGTTCCCCTCGCCCTGACTAATATACTTTCTTTCCCTTCAAAGGCCCTCTTACTCATCCTTCACATCTGAGCTTAAAAGCCACCTACTGAGGACTTCCCTGGTGGTCCATTGGCTAAGAATTCATCTTCCAATGCAGGGGACCTGTGTTAGATCCCTGACTGGGGAACTGAGATCCCACATGCCAAGGGGCAACTAAGCCCATGCGCCATAACTAGAGAAGCTCATGCATGGCAATGGAGAGTATCATAACTAAGACCCAATGCAGCCAAATAAATAAATATTGAAAAACAAAAAAAGCCACTCCCTTTAGGAAGCATTCTCTGATCTCTTCAGTCCAAAATGATAGCACTAGTTATATTTGTTGATCATGTTTTGTCCAATCATAGTGATTAATACTTTGACATGCTTCCTTTAATTTGCTGCTTCCCACAGTCTTAGTCATGCATATCATTATTCCCCTTTTATAGATGTGGAAACTGACACTCAGAAAGCAGAACTAACCTGCCTGACCTCACACACCTCGTGGGATTTCACACATTGGTCTGCCTGCCTCCAAAGCTGCTCCATGATTTTTGGTTCTTACTCAGCTAGTTCTTTGTACCTTTTTGCGGCACTCATCTTGCCAGATGTTGTGTTTTCCTACAGAGCTAATCTACTCATTTCCACTGTAATCGTCCTGAAAACAGAGGACTATTTCTTAAGCACCTTTACTTCTGTATAGCACCTGACACATATTGGGTTGTAAGACAGAAAGCAAGAGTTAATCCACATTTACTGTGTGTAGTCCAGGGCGAGTTGCTATACCTACATCCACATCCACACCCACACACACACACACACATTCTTTTAAGTATTGTTAGACCCATTTTACACTGAAATAAAGAGGCCCAGAGAAGCTAAATAACTTTTCATCATCTAAATTTTGCAATTAAATTATTTTTTAATCATTTGCATGTGTTTCTTTTTCAGAAAATAAAATAATTGATTTGAAATATGAACCGATACAAACTTTTGAAGATCACACATCTTAGAAGAATTCAGATTTGGGGTTTTCTGACTCCAGGGGTCATTCCACTATAACCATCTCATTTCTGACATATTTGGAGAACATTTTGATATACGGTATTATTATTATGGTCAGCTGCACATGACAGAAAATTCACAGTCATCGTGAGGTTTAGTTCTTTCACACATAAAAGCAGCCCAGAGGAAGGCGATACATTCCATGGAGGCAGAGGCCCAGGCTCCTATCTTGTTTCTCTGCCTTCCTTCATGCATAGTTTCCACTTTCAAGCCCAGCACGGCTACTCTCTCCAGCAAACGGAGAAAGAGCAGGATGGAGGGCATGTTTCCTTCCATCAAGAGCACCTCCCAGAAGTCTCCTACGTCACTTCCGTTCACATCCCATGGACCAGAACTTAGATACCCGGCAACATCTAGCCATAATAGAGGTCGGACAATACCAACTTCACTTGTAGCAGCCACACACCAGCTAAAAACCAGGGATTTTATTATAAGGAGGAAGGGGACAACCAGTTGTTCCCTGACATGGGTATGAGTGTTTTGTTTTCAGAATGTGTTTTCCCTGCTTGCTAAAACTGATTCACGATTAAAAATGTTTCACCTTTCTGAGATACTCTGAGCCCTCTGTAGAGGAGATTAATATACACTGAGGAAAGACAACCAACTGCTCACCAAGGACCCAATTTCTGCATTGGAAGATGGATTCTTAACCACTGCACCACCAGGGAAGTCCTTGTAGATTTCTGGGTTTATTTTTTTGGCTGGGCCATATGTGAGATCTTAGTTCCCTGACCAGGGATCAAACCTGTGTCCCCCATAATGGGAGTGCACAGTCTTAACCACTGGACCATCAGGGAAGTCCCAAAGACTGAATTTCTGAACCAAATGGTCAATAGTCCTTCTCTGAGGCAAGGTCAGGTATGTGTTCTTGGGTATGCGCTCCCCAAATCTATATGAGCAACATGCATGCACAACTGTGCGTGCTTACTCAGTTGTATCCAATTCTTTGTGACGCTATGGGCTGCAATCCTTTAGGCAAGAATACTGGACTGGATTGCCATGCCCTCCTCCAGGGGATCTTCCCAACCCAGGGATCAAACCTGTGTCTCCTGCGTCTCCTTCATTGCAGGTGGATTCTTTACCTTTGAGCCACCAGGGAAGCTTCTACAGGACCTTAGGCAAGTCATTTGACCACTGTAAGCATGCTTTCTTTTTCAAAAGCATATTTGCTTTTGAAGTGTAGTGTTGGAGAAGACTCTTGAGAGTCTCTTGGACTGCAAGGAGATCCAACCAGTCAATCCTAAAGGAAATCAATCCTGAATACTCATTGGAAGGACTGATGCTGAAGCTGAAACTCCAATACTTTGGCCACCTGATGGGAAGAACTGACTCATTTGAAAAGACCCTAATGCTGGGCAAGATTGAGGGCGAGAGGGGAAGGGGATAACAGAGGATGAGATGGTTGGATGGCATCACCAACTTAATGGACATGAGTTTGAGTAAGCTCCGGGAGTTGGTGAAGGATAGGAAAGCCTGGCGTGCTGCAGTCCATGGGGTTGCAAAGAGTTGGACGTGAATAACTGAACTGAACTGAACTGAAGCATGTTTTCTAACAGTTAAATGAAGACTAGAATAAAATAATATCTACCTCATAGGGTTGCTGGGCAGCTTAAAAGGAAACATGAGAAATTAATTTTGTTAGTTCAGTTCAGTTCAGTTCAGTTCAGTCAGTCAGTCGTGTCCGATTTGACCCCATGAATCGCAGCATGCCAGGCCTCCCTGTCCATCACCAACTCCCGGAGTTCACTCAGACTCATGTCCATTGAGTCAGTGATGCCATCCAGCCATCTCATCCTCTGTCGTCCCCTTCTCCTCCTGCCCCCAATCCCTCCCAGCATCAGAGTCTTTTCCAATGAGTCAACTCTTCGCATGAGCTGGCCAAAGTACTGGAGTTTCAGCTTTAGCATCAGTCCTTCCAATGAACACCCAGGGCTGATCTCCTTCAGAATGGACTGGTTGGATCTCCTTGCAGTCCAAGGGACTCTCAAGAGTCTTCTCCAACACCACAGTTCAAAAGCATCAATTCTTCGGCGCTCAGCCTTCTTCACAGTCCAACTCTCACATTCATACATGACCACTGGAAAAACCATAGCCGTGACTAGACAGACCTTTGTTGGCAAAGTAATGTCTCTGTTTTTCAATATGCTGTCTAGGTTGGTCATAACTTTCCTTCCAAGGAGTAAGCGTCTTTTAATTTCATGGCTGCAATCACCATCTGCAGTGATTTTGAAGCCCCCCAAAATAAAGTCTGACACTGTTTCCCCATCTATTTCCCATGAAGTGATGGGACCAGATGCCATGATCTTCGTCTTCTGAATGTTGAGCTTTAAGCCAACTTTTTCACTTTCCACTTTCACTTTCATCAAGAGGCTTTTGAGTTCCTCTTCATTTTCTGCCATAAGGGTGGTGTCATCTGCATATCTGAGGTTATTGATATTTCTCCCAGCAATCTTGATTCCAGTGTTTTCCAGTGTTTCTTCCAGTCCAGCGTTTCTCATGATGTACTCTGCATATAAGTTAAACAAGCAGGGTGACAATATACAGCCTTGACATACTCCTTTTCCTATTTGGAACCAGTCTGTTGTTCCATGTCCAGTTCTAACTGTTGCTTCCTGACCTGCATACAGATTTCTCAAGAGGCAGGTCAGGTGGTCTGCTATTCCTATCTCTTGAGGAATTTTCCACAGTTTATTGTGATCCACACAGTCAAAGGCTTTGGCATAGTCAATAAAGCAGAAATAGATGTTTTTGTGGAACTCTCTTGCTTTTTCGATGATCCAGTGGATGTTGGCAATTTGATCTCTGGTTCCTCTGCCTTTTCTAAAACCAGCTTGAAGATTGAACATGATTTTATTTAATCCAATATATTCAAACTATTATCATCTCAACCTACAAGCAATTTAAATTGCCAGTGGAATATTTTACACTGTTTTTTATACTTAGACTTTACTTTTCTCTTTTTTTTAATTGAAGTGTAGTTGATTTACAATGTTTCAGGTGTATAACAATGGAGAAGGAAATGGCAACCCACTCTAGTATTTTTGCGCAGAGAATCCCACAGACAGAAGAGCCTGGTGGGCTGCTGTCTCTGGGGTCGCACAGAGTCAGACACGACTGCAGCGACTTAGCAGCAGCAGCAGCAGGCATATGGCAAAGTGATTCATCTGAATATATATAAACATACTATTTTTCAGATTCTTTTCCATTATAGGTTATTACAAGATATTGAATTTAATTCCGTGTGCTATACAGTAGGTACTTGCTGGTTATCTACTTTATATATAGTAGTGTATATCTTTTAATCTCAAATTCCCAATTTATCCCTCCTCAACTTTCCTCTTGGTAACCTTGTTTCCTGGATCTATGAGTCTATTTCTGTTTTGTAAACAAGTTTCTTCGTGTCATTTCTTTTTATATGCCACATATAAGTGATATCACGTGGTATCTGTCTTTCTCTGACCTACATCACTTACTCAGACTTAGACTTTGAAATCTAGTGAGTATTTTACAATTACGGAATAATTCAGTTTGGCAGATACGTTTAAAGTGGCTGCTGGCTACTGAGGTAGATCTTACAAGTTGAGACTAATGTATGTGCCCTTCTGGGTGCTCCCCTGGCACCCTGTCCTTACAAGCGAAGAAGTAATCTTTCCCACGGCAAGTATCTGTGTACATGGCTTATCCACAAGCAGCTCCCTTGAGGAAAGGGCAAGTGTGGTCTCCTCAGGGCCTAACATACATAGTACCTAGCACAGAGCAGACACTCAATTGGTGCTTGTTAAACAAATATTATTCATTTCTCTATCCACAATACCCGGCCCAGAGTTTGACCCTCAGTAAGCACTTAATAAAGATGTATTAAATTAATGAAGTAATGACCCAGTATTTTAATGGTAAGTGAATTTGTGCAGGCAGTTTATTGCAGAGGAGACAATGGCACCTTTCTAGCCCTCAAAGTAACACCTGCTGTTAAGTCAAGTATCCTTCACCACCTCCTTCCCACTCCCCACCCCTAAACAGAACTGGAGCCACCTGGTAAGCCATGGACCCGCTTAGTCTGGTAAGATCGCACAATGCCTGGTCTGCAGAGATAAGGAGGCAGATCAAGTTCCCATGAGCAAATAAAATGAACTCCCAGCTTAAGGCTTAAATTCTCTGGTTGATGATATTCTTTTTCTCTCAAAATTGACTCAGCACAGTGCACGGTGAGAGTTTCTGAAAAGTTGCCAGCCATTGTGCAACAGAAGTCTAGGGAACTTTACAAAAATACCAATAAAATTCATAATGCCAGGACATGTCAGCCTCAGTAGCACTGCTAGCTAACATGATGTCCCAAAGCAACTTATGGCCCTCCCTTAATCGTGAACTTCATTGGTAAGCTGGGAGTAACTGGCCCTGCAGTTGCAAAGATCCTAAGAGACCAGAGTCTCTTGAACATGCCCAGTGAGGGTGAGTTTGCCTTGTTTCTGCCAGGCTGTCCTGAAGGCATTTGCAAAGTGAGACTTAGCATCATTTTTGTCTTGTCAACCAGACAGGCTGGATGATTTCCTTAGAATTATGTGGAGCTTTCCCTCCATTCCTTGTGGACAACTAAAACACAAACACTATTTAGAAAGATCTGGGCCGAATCATCTCTTTGGAGCCTGGTGGCAGGCCAGGAGGCCAGTCACAAAGGCTGCATTCAGCTGCAAACAGCAGCCTGATGGGCAGGGGCCTTGTCCCAAACACCCTTTACTAGGCTTGGTAGGGGGTGGAGGAGGGGAGGTGTTACCAGCCTCCCAGTATTTGTTGTTGTGTCTCCAGGGCAACGGCGTTGGCCATAGTGAAACCTTGAAACTGCACATCGAAACTTGGGAGGTGCTGCAAAGACAGGCCTGATTGGAAGAAGGCTTTCTCCTGCACCTTTCCCTTGCTGTCTAACTGGAGAGTTTTCTGGGCTCCTTTCAAAAGGCATTAAACAGAAGCTATTGTGCTGGCCGCACCTAGACTACTGCTGGCTCTCATGAAAGTTATGTGTGCAAAAGCTGTACCAGCTGCCCAGGACAGTTTTTAAGAGACTTATACCAAATCAAGCAAGCTGATGTTGCTACAGAGCTTAGCAGCATGGCGTACTGACTCTGGTTCTGGCACAGGACAACAATGCCACTTACCCAGGTGACCTTGGACAAGTCAATTCCAGTCAATGAGTCCTCTCCTTAATAACAACAAAAAATTCATTTAAATTAAACCTGATTCTTAATCCAGTAAACTCTTATTGATTTCCCACTCTGAAATAGACGCTGGAATTGCAAAGTTAAAAACACATGGCTGGCTATTCAAGACATGGCAACGACCTAAGTGTCTATCACTGCATGAGTCAACGATGAATGGATAAAGAAAATGTGGTATGTACTTTATACCATACATTATTTCATATACTAATATGAGAGATTATTTAGCCATTAAAAAAAAGAAGGAAATCCTGCCATTTGCAACATCATGGATGGACCTTGATGGCATTGAAGTGAAGTGAAGCAAAAGTTGCTCAGTCGTGTCTGACTCTTTGCGACCCCATGGACTATACAGTCCATGGAATTCTCCAGACCAGAATACTGGAGTGGGTAGCCTTTCCCTTGTCCACAGGATCTTCCCAACCCAGGGATCGAACCCAGGTCTCCCACATTGCAGGAAGATTCCTTACCAGCTGAGCCATGAGGGAAGCCCAAGAATACAGGAGTGGGTAGCCTATCCCTTCTCCATGGATCTTCCCGACTCAGGATCTCCTGCATTGCAGGCAGATTCTTTACCAATTGAGCTACCAAGGAAGCCTATTATGCAAAGACAAATACTGTTTCATACCACTTATATATGAAATCCAAAACAAACAAGCAAACGTGGAGACACAGAGGGCAGATCAGTGGTTGCCAGAAATAGCAGGTGGGGTGTGGGCAACGTGGGTGAAAGTGGTCAAGAGATACAAACTTCCAGTTTTAAGATAAGCAAGGCTTGGGTATGTAACTCTGCTCCACACTGTGATTATAGTCAACAACACTGCATTTATTGTATATCTGAAAGAGGCTAAGAGAGTAGGGACTTATGTTTCTATCAGAGAAAAAAAAATTGTAACTATGTGCACTAATGAAATAAAGAAAGAAATAACAAAACATGGAGGACTGAAAACAACAAACGAGAAACAGGTGCCTACTGAGGGGAAGGGATGAATTGCGAACTGGGGATTAAAGGGCACACAGCACAGTAAGTCTCCTAATGCAAATGAGTTCTGTCCCAATTTGTTCTTAAGTCCAACAAAGTTAGCCTAGGTGCCCAACTAACACAATCAGCTGTATAGTACTGCACTGTCATGGGCTTCCCTGATAGCTCAGTTGGCAAAGAATCTGACTGCAATGGAGGAGACGCAGGTTGGATCCCTGGGTTGGGAAGATCCCCTGGAGAAAGAAATGGCAACCCAATCCAGTAGTCTTGCCTGGGAAATTCCATGGACAGAGGAGCCTGGTGGGCTACAGTACATAGGGTCGCAAGAGTTGGACACTACTTAGCTACTAAACCACCACCCTCCACAATGAATCTGCTTCCCACGAGGCGCCAGTGGTAAAGAACCTGCCTGCCAATTCAGGAGACATAAGGGATGTGGGTTTGATCCCTGGGTTGAGAAGATCTCCTGGAGGAGGGCATGACAACCCACTGCAGTATTCTTGCCTATGAGAATCCCGTGGACAGAGGAGCCTTGGCGGGCTACAGTCCATAGGGTTGCAAAGAGTCAGACACAACGGAAGTGACTTAGCACACATAATAGGTTTACAATATTTTTCAGACAAATGAATACATAAAAAGCTAACACACACAAAAAATAACACGTCTTTAATCTCACAATCTTGAAAAGTGCAGTGGTACAGTACAAGACATACAGAGGCTGGCTGAGGGAACATGCAAGAAGAGTCACTGACTGGAGGAGAGAGAGGAGTGGGAGATGGTAGAGCTGAAGGATCATCAGCAACAGGAGATGGAGGGCAAACTGCAATTTCACTCATTCCTGACATTGCTGGCACAGGTTCCGGTTCCTTGCTGGCTTCAATTCTATCCACCTTCTTATCTGAATAGTAGCTCTTTTTTTCTTGTCATAGATGACATGGCAGCACTGAATTGCATTCCAAATGGCTGCTGCAACCTTCCTGTACTGTTGTATGCTCTGGTCCTGTGCCCCCAAAACTAATGGTGCCCCCTCAAACAGAGCTAACTTACACGACTGGACATGGGAACACAAACGTTCGCATCTTGGAAAGCTCAAAACTTGAAGGTTCATATGTAAGGGACTGTCCGTACTATACACAGACAAATAATAACAACCTACTGTATAGCACAGGGAACTATATTCAATATCTTGTAATAACCTATAATGGAAAAGAATCTGAAAAATAGATATATCTACATGCATAACTGAATCACTTTGTTATATGCCTGAAGCATTATAAATCACCTACACTTCAATTTAAAACACACACACATACACCGCCCTCCAGGAGTTCATGAAACCTACCAGGCAGAGCTGCATTAAATATTAATAGTAGGTTGGCTCACACCCCATGCCCCCTGCCTGGCTCCCACTGGAGATCAATCATCCTATAAAAGTTCCTTTCCCTCCGTTCTTCATCCTGGGGTACTCCAAACAAAGCCCTCAAAGATGAAGAAGATCCCATGTATTTACATAATGTTCTTCTCATATCCAAGACACATTTACCAATTTGGACAAAATGGTGAGTAACTGATCTTCTGCTGATTTTATACATTGTGTCTTCATTACAGCATGCTTTCACAATCCAAGGATTTCACAATCTCATTGGCTTTTCTTAACTCTGCAGAACCTGGAAGGCCAAGACATTGTTTCCACTCTAAATCTAAGGTGTTGAGGCACAAAGGAAGTGGTTTGTCTGAGTCATAGAGGGAATTAGAGGCAGAGCTAGGATTCAAACACCCAGTTCCCAACTGCTTCTTTCCAAAGATATTTCTTGAGCAGCTACTATATGCCAACATTGTTCTAGATACTGGGAGAAAAGCAGTGAACAAAACAAACTTCTGTTACAAAGCTTAAGTTCCAGAGGAAAAAACATTCTGTTAACAATCACATAAAAACATATTCTATCAGAGAAGGATAAGCACTATGGAGAAGAAATAGGCAGAAGGAAGAAAATATTAATGCTGAGTATCATTTTTTAATAGAGTCATCTGGGAAGTCCTAAGGAGACCTGAGAGAAGCAAGGAGCCAGCCATGTGGGAACTATAGTAGAACATCCAGCTAGAAGGGAGAAGAAGGCTTGAAGTCTTGAAAAGAAAGTGAAAGTCTCTCAATCGTGCCTGACTCTTTGCAACCCCATGGACTATACCGTCCATGGAATTCTTCAGTCCAGCATACTGGAGTGGGTAGACTTTCCCTTTTCTAGTACATCTCCCCAATCCAGGAATCAAACCAGCGTCTTCTGCATCGCAGGTAGATTCTTTACCAGCTGAGCTACCAGGGAAACCCATAAGGTCTTGAGGTGGGAACACTGTTGGCATATTTGTGGAGTAGGCAGATGACCAGTGTGGCTAGAGCAAACAGAAGGACGAGGAGACTGGCAGGAGCTAAAGCTAGAGAAGAAGTGGGGGGTCTAGATCATAACAGTCTCTTGGGGGATGGAATGAACTGTGGATTCCACCCAGAGAGAGACTGGAGTCACTGGAGGGCGTTGGGCAAAGGAGTGTCGTGCTATGACGTGGCTTTCTAAAAGATCCCTCTGACTCCAAAGTGAGCAATCCTCTGGGAGCAGCTCGGATGGTCAGGGAGATCCGTTAGGAAGCTCTTGCCACAACTGAGGCGGGAAAGGACAGTAGCTCAAGGAGAGTGGTGCCACTGGGGTGGTGAGAGGTGGCAGAGTCTGGATCTGTTTCTCAGAAAGAAGCAACAGGATTTGCTGATGGCTGAATGTGGAGTGTGAGCAGAAGGCGGCAATGATGACACCACAGCTCTCGGTCTGAGTCACAGGGAGAGTAAAGTTGCCATTTCCAGAGATGGGAAATTCTAGAGAAGGAGCAGGTTGGGGATGATGATAAAAAGTTTTAAGTATGGTACTTTGAGATGCATGTTAGAGAACCAATGGTAAAAACAGAGAAGGTAGAAAGAAAGGCAAGCTGGAGATATTTACTCACGATTCTTCAAATTCCCTGGTGGAAGTGAAGTGAAGTGGAAGTGCTCAGTCGTGTCTGATCCTTTGCAACCCCATAGACCACATAGTCTATGGAATTCTCCTGGCTAGAATACTGGAGTGGGTAGCCATTTCCTTCTCCAGGGGATCTTCCCAACCCAGGGATCGAACCCAGGTCTCCAGCATTGCAGGTGGATTCTTTAACAGCTGAGCCAGTAGGGAAGCCCTCAGATAGTTAAAAATCCAACTTCAGTGCAGGAGATCTGGGTTTGATCCCTGGGTCAGAAAGATCCCCTGGAGAAGAGAATGGCTACCCATTCCAGTATTTTTGCCTGGAGAATTCCATGGACAGAGGAGCCTGGCAGGTTACAGTCCATGGAGTCACAAAGAGTCGGACATGATTGAGTGACTAACAGTTCAGAACAGGTTATTCAAAGCCATCGGTTTGAATTGAAAATAGTCTGGCTCAGATGGTAAAAGCGTCTGCCTACAATGTGGGAGACCTGGGTTCAATCCCTGGTTTGGGAAAATCCCCTGGAGAAGGAAATGGCAACCCACTCCAGTACTCTTGCCTGAAAAATCCCATGGATGGAGGAGCTTGGTAGGCTACAGTCCATGGATGGGGTGGCAAAGAGTTGGACATGACTGAGCGACTTCACTTTTCTTTCTTTCTTTCACTTTCAGGATTGAAATCCTCAAGGGAATGAGAGGAGCCAGAGGAGAGGACCAACCCATGGAGCATTCCAAAGGCTAGAGTTAATGGAGACGAAGGGACCAGCGGGCAAGCTGTGCAGAAGAGTTCCCTTAAGGAGGAAAATCCAAAGATTCCAGCCTTAGTGAAGGAAGTGTTTCAAGAAAAGAGTGACCCGCAAGGTCAAACTGGTGATGGGTTAGGGTGAGGACCTTCTAATTTGGCACAATTCCCGCTCTCTGGAAATGACAGATCATGACACTGACATGTCATGTCAGTATTTGTTTCAGTGATGTGGTGAGGGCAAAAGCCTGATTGAGTGGGTTCAAGAGAGAACATAAGAGAGCAAGTGGAGACTGAGAGTAGATTCACCTCTTTGGGGAGTGTGTCTGGAAAGAGGAACAGAGTCTCTTTCTGTTTTGTAAGTAAATTCATTTGCATCATTTCTTTTTAGTAGTGTTAGCAGTGTTAGTCCTTCAGTCATGTCCAACTCTTTGCAGCCCCATAGACTGTAGCCTGCCTCTGTCCGTGGGGATTCTACAGGCAAGAATACTGGAGTGGGTAGCCTTTCCCTTCTCCAGAGGATCTTTCTGACCCAGGGATCTCCCAGAATCCAGGTTTCCTGCACTGCAAGCAGATCCTTTACTGTTCCATGAATAAGGGAGGCCATACAATACTTGTCCTTCCCTGACTTACTTCACTCAGTATTACACTCTCTAGGTCCATCCATGTTGACTCACAGACTTAGAAAATGAACTTATGGTTGCTGGTGGGAAGGGACAGTTAGGGAGTTTGGGAAGGTCATGTACACACTGCTTTATTTAAAATGGATAACCAACAAAGACCTACTGTATAGCACATGGAACTCTGTTCAATGTTATGTGGCAGCCTGGATGAGGGCAGTGTGGGGGAGAATGGATACATGTATATATCCGGTTGGATTCCCTTCACTGTTCACCTGAAACTATAACTATCACAGCGTTGTTAATAGGCTATTCCCCAATACAAAATAAAAAGCTCAAAAAAGTTTTGAAAAAAGAGGAACAGAAAATTGAGATCAAAGGTTTCTTTTTAACAATGATTGCCTTCACAGATTGTTACTGTTACAGCCTGCCGGAGAGGGACAGATGACAATGTCCTTGAGAAGATGAAAGCCATAGGCTCAGTTTCAACCCCTGGTGTGTCTTCTACTATAATAAACATGCCCCCCCAATTAACACAATTAAATGTTTGGGGATAGTTTTAAACTGCTTTAAAATGCTAACATTTCTTTCAGTTACATAGAGTGAGTTTACCAGGAGATGAAAAAATATTGCCACTGGGTCTTGGAGACACTGCCTTGATGAACATCGTGAGATGGCCAGTCTTACTGCTGACTTTCCCTAGCATTTCTACACACTTCTGATTTCGGGTTATTTATGTGGCTGGCTCCCAGAGTAGATAGAAGTCCCCAGAGACAGGTTGTTCAGTCACTCAGTGGTGTAGAACTCTTTGTGACCCCATGGACTGCAGCATGCCAGGCTTCCCTGTCCTTCACCATCTCCCGGAGATTGCTCAAACTCATGTCCATTGAGTCAGTGATACCATCCAACCATCTCTTCCTCTGTTGTCCCCTTCTCCTCCTGCCCTCAATCTTTCCCAACATCAGGATCTTTTCTAATAAAGTGGCTCTTTGCATTAGGTGGCCAAAGTATTGGAATTTCAGCTTCAGCATCAGTCCTTCCAATGAATATTCAGGACTGATTTCCTTTAGGATGGACTGGTTGGATCTCCTTGCAGTCCAAGGGACTCTCAAGAGTCTTCTCCAACACCACAGTTCAAAAGCATCAATTCTTCGGTGCTCAGCTTTCTTTATAGTCCAACTCTCACATCCATACATGACCGCTGGAAAAACTATTGCTTTGACTAGATGGACCTTTGTTGGCAAAGTAATGTCTCTGCTTTTGAATATGCTATCTAGGTTGGTCATATCTTTTCTTCCAAGGAGCAAGTGTCTTTTAATTTCATGGCTGCAGTCACCATCTGCAGTGATTTTGGAGGCCAAGAAAATAAAGTCTGTCACTCTTTCCACTGTTTCCCCATTTATTTGCCATGAAGTGATGGGACTGAATGTCATGATCTTAGTTTTTGGAATGCTGAATTTTAAGCCAGCTTTTTCACTCTCTTCTTTCACTTTCATCAAGAGGTTCTTTAGTTCCTATTCACTTTAAGCCATAAGGGTGGTGTCATCTGCATATCTAAGGTCACTGATATTTCTCCGTTCTGCAGCCCCATGACTAGCCAATGACTAGTATATGTGTATTCACAAACTACTTGGGAAAGGAAGGAGAAATAGAGAAGGTGAGAACTGGATCTTCCTCCCCTATTTAACCTTTCTTTCAACTTTCACATGAGGCATGAGCTTTATATTATTTTGCAAAAATACTTTGCTGATAGTATAGTAAGTAAACAATATCTTCCTTTTTAATTTGCAAATGACAAAGGTGAAAGGGGGAAAGGAATAAAGATTTATTGAGTGCCCACAGTGTTCTAGGCACTCTGCTAAGCACAGTTGCACAAATTAGTTCTTTTATAGATAATCAACATGATTAGGAAAAAGTTGCATTTTGTACAGAGTCATCGGCACTGCCATTGAGTTAAATAGTCATGTAATGAAATGGGATGCCTCATACAGTAGTGAGCTTCCCATCAGTGGAAGTATGTAAGCAGAGTGTGGATAAGGAGAAACCTAGCATCATCACCGATGGTCCAGTCCAATCATGGGAATCAGTGGGTCCAAGTGATATCATTCTGTAACTGTATAATTCATACCTCAAGGTTTCTCATCATCAAAATATAAGCATATAGAATTTGTTAGAAGGCGCCATAGGACAGCACTTAAATATGCAGATTCTGAAGTCAAACTGTCAAGGACAAAAGCTACCTCTGCTATTTATGAATCATATTATGTGCCTCAGTTTCCTTATCTGCGAAAAATTAGAATAATAACAGGATGGGAGACAGTGGAGGACTGAGGAGTCTGGCATGCTGCAGTCCATGGGGTTGCAAAGAGTCAGACACAATTTGGCAACTGAACAACAGCCTCACTCTAATATTCATCCAAAGTGATTAGGACAGCATCTAGCACATAGTAAGTGCTCAATAAATATTAGTTATTATTCATTCTGTTCAATCACTTCTTAGAGATTCCACCAACGTGTCCTGGGCTTGTGGGTATCTGTTATGGCCCATGTTTATACCTTAAACCTAAGCCAACTCCAGTTAGAAAGACTGAGCTCAGCGCACAGAAGCTCTTGGGGATTGAGGTGCTTTGATGGGGGTACAGCCAAGCCAGCCGCCTCTCCTGCTCTATGAATGTACCCATCTTCCCAAGTTGGGCAATGTGCAGAAATGTTTATGGTGACCTCATTTGTTTTCCTTTCTGTGACGGCTGCCTTCCAAAGGCCAGGAACCGCTGAAATTAAACCAAGGCAGGGGCCAGGGGAGCAGACGGGGCCTGGGTCCAGGCCAGGAGTAATGAAGTGGAAAATGTTCACACCACAGGCAGCATTACAATGCACCTGTACAAATAGAATGAGACCTGCCCCCGCTCCCTCCCAGGGGCCCAACTACCTCAAGACTTCTCTTTATGGTTTTGCTCTGTCCTCTCCCCAATCAACCGCGCTGAGACCTACAATGGAGATAAGAAACAAAGACATTGAGAGTGGCGAGGTTAGGGGAGGGACAGAATGAGAGGGAGGTGAAACAGAGACACCCTTAGCCCAAATGTTTCCTGTAAGTTCTGGTGAGTTCTTTGAAAGCCAGGTTGCCTAAAACAGGGGAGAAATGCACAGTTAACGAGTGCCAACTAGGTGCTGGGGGTTTGGCAGGTCACCTTCGTACGCTTTAGCTCATGTTACCTACCTGATACGATTTCACCCTGTTTCACAGACAAGGAAACTGAAGTCCAAGGAAACAGAGCCAGAAGGTGACAGAATCAAGATCTGAATCTGGGTAGCACCATTCCTGTTTTATAATGAAGTGACTCTGAGCCAGAATGTTGAGTGACTTTCTCAAAGCCATACAGCTACAGAGCAGAACTCAGAGGTGCTGAGCTCCCAGGGTAGTGGTCATCATTGCACCCTGAAAAGGTAGGGCAGTGAAGATGAAAGGCCTGGCTTCCCCCAGAGAGAGGAGCAGAGGGGCCATTAAATCTTCATCAGAATAGAATACGGAAGATTAAACAAAGACCAACCTATGATCAGTGTTATATCATTTTTGAAGCAAAGTGACTCTGGGCCAGTCTCCCAATCGCAGGGAGGTTCAGTGTCTTCATCTTTGAAGTGGGAATTCTATGAGCTTGAAGGGAGATAGCACCTCCGAAAGCCCAAGGATCTGGTGCTCTTCACCTCTCTCAGGTTCCATCTGCAGTCACTCCCAACTCCTACTGTTGCAACCAGAAGCTTCCTCAGCATGGTGGGGGAAAAGTAAAGGTCAAAAATAAGAGTCTTTGCCCCTACATACACCCTGAGAGCTCACCTTTCATCACCATCTTCTCTTACATAAGTTGTTAGGATCCTGGGACTTCCCTGGTGGTCCAGCGGTTAAGAACCTACCTTGGAATGAAGAGGACGAAGGTTCAATCCCTAGTCCTGGAACTAAGATCCCACGTGCTGTGGTCCAGCTAAGCCTGTGTGCTACAGCTACTGAGCCCATGCACCACAACTGGGGAATCCATGCACTGCAACAAAAGGTCCCACGGGACTCAGCCAAGATCCCACGTGCTGCAGTCAAATAAATAAATATTTTAAAAATACGTTGCTAGAATCCTTACAAAAGCAAACAGATATAGAAATGCATCCACATACCATAGACCATCAATAAATTCTAGCACCCTTGAAAAATGAGTTTTTTGCAGACCAAAACATATGCTGTTTTTAACTCTCTAATACGTAGGTCATAGTAAATGCTTGATAAATGTCTATCAAATCTGTCAAGCACTTCCAGAGCCTGTGTCATTGTGCCCCTAACTTCCACACTCATGGTTTGGTCGACATCCAGCACCGTTTGGTCTTCTCCAGATGCCAGGTGCTTGATGCAGGAATTCAGGGACCAACATGATACAGTTCTCCAAGGAGATGCTTAGCTGCTTCAAAAGGCTCACCTAATTCAATATTAGGAATGAATTACTTTTGTTGCTCTTTGTTGCTTTAGATGTTTTTGTTATTGCTGTTGGCTTTTATGATCACTGTTGTTTGGATCAAGGAGGAAGTCTAAACTTTGTATAAAAATCAGGGTTCAGTTCAATCACTCAGTCGTGTCTGACTCTTTGCAACCCCATGGACTGCAGCACGCCAGGCTTCCCTGTCCATCATCAACTCCCAGAGCTTACTCAAACTCATATCCATTGATTCAGTGATGCCATCCAACCTGCTCATCCTCTGTCGTCCCCTTCTTCTCCCGCCTTCAATCTTTCCCAGCATCAGTCCTTCCAATGAATATTCAGGACTGATTTCCTTTAGGATGGACTGGTTGGGTCTCCTTGCCATCCAAGGAACTCTCAAGAATCTTCTCTAACACCACAGTTCAAAAGCATCAATTCTTCGGCACTCAGCTTTCTTTATAGTCCAACTCTCACATCCAAACATGACTACTGGAAAAACTTTTGACTTTGACTAGCTTTGACTAGATGGACCTTTGTTGTCAAAGTAATGTCTCTGCTTTTTAATATTCTGTCTAGGTTGGTCATAGCTTTTCTTCCAAGGAGCAAGCATCTTTTAATTTCATGACTGCTGTCACCATCTGCAGTGATTTTGGAGCCCAAAAATATAAAGTCTGCCACTGTTTCCATTGTTTTCCCATCTATTTGCCATGAAGTGATGGGACCAGATGCCATGATCTTCATTTTCTGAATGTTGAGTTTTAAGTCAACTTTTTCACTCTCCTCTTTCACTTTCATCAAGAGGCTCTTTAGTTCCTCTTCACTTTCTGCCATAAGGATGGTGTCATCTGCATATCTGAGGTTATTGATATTTCTCCTGGCAATCTTGATTTCAACTTGTGCTTCATTCAGCCTGGAATTTTGCATAATGTACTTTGCATGTAAGTTAAATGACAGGGTGATAATATGCAGCCTTGATGTACTCCTGTCCTGATTTGGAACCAGTCTGTAGTTCCACGTCCATTTCTAACTTGCTTCTTGACCTGCATGCAGATTTCTCAGGATGCAGGTCAGGTGCTCTGGTATTCCCATCTCCTAAAGAATTTTCCACAGTTTCTTGTGATCCACAAAGTCAAAGTCTTGTCACTTCCACTGTATAATCGTAAGGGATTTGATTTAGGTCATACCTGAATGATCTGGTAGTCTTCCCTACTTTTTTCAATTTAAGTCTGAAAAGGAGTTCATGATCTGAGCCAGAGTCAGTTCCCAGTCTCGTTTTTGCTGACTCTATAGAGCTTCTCCATTTTGGCTGCAAAGAATATAATCAATTTGATTTAGGTGTTGACCATCTAGTGATGTCCATGTGTAGAGTCTTCTCTTGTGTTACTGGAAGAGGGTGTTTGCTATGACCAGTGCACTCTGTTGGCAAACTCTGTTAGCCTTTGCCCTGCTTCATTTTGTACTCCAAGGCCAAATTTGCCTGTTACTTCAGGTATCTCTTGACTTCCTACTTTTGCATTCTAGTCCCCTATAATGAAAAGGACATCTTTTCAGGATGTTAGTTTTAGAAGATCTTGTAGGTCTTTCATAGAACCATTCAACTTCAGCTTCTTCAGCATTACTGTCTGGGGCATAGACTTAGATTACTGTGATATTGAATGGTTTGCCTTGGAAATGAACAGAGATCATTCTGTCGTTTTTGAGATTGCACCCAAGTACTGTACTTTGGACTATTTTGTTGACTATGATGGCTACAAAAATCAGGGTTAGCCTGTGTTATTGTTGTAGTTGTGTTGTAAAGAGAGGAAATGGTTTATGTATTTATTTCTTTTTGGCTCTCCTGGGTCTTCGCTGCTGCGTAGGTCTTTCTTAGCTGCAGACAGCAGGGTCCATCTCTAGTTGCAGTGTGCATTCTTCTCACTGTGCTGGCTTCTCTTGTTGCAAAGCACAGGCTCTAGGGTGCACAGGCAGTGGTTGTGGCACATGGGCTCAATAGCTGCTACTTCTGGGCTTTAGGGCACAGCCTTAATAGTTGTGGCTCATGGGCTGAGTTGCTCTGCGGCACGTGAGATCTTCCCAGATCAGGGATCATGCCTGTGTCTCTTGCATTGGCCCGTGGATTCTTCAGCACTGAGCCTCCAGGGAAGCTGGCATGTGTTCTTAAAACCCTTTGCACTTTCTGACTTTTCCCTATTCAATTCACTTGCCCTTGTCTCTCACTAGGTGCCAGATGAAGCAAAACACTGCTGCAGATGCAGACTCTCAAATAAATACCTTTCATACAATGTGACTCCCAGAGCCACAGCAACATGTACAGGTGGGAAGGATGAACTCAGTGCAGGAATGCTGTCCTAAAATTGGTCATCCTAGCTGGGTTAGAATTCCGTCATGGGATGATCCCAGTAGATCATATGACCTTGGCCACATCTTCTGAACAGCTGAATGACCTGCATCTTCAGAGCAAAGTATGTCTAACCATACGTGGTCTGTTTCCCACCATTTAGAATATAATGTTATCCCTAGAATGGGCACCTAATCAGACACCATTTAGTGTTCCCATTTAGCAGTTTGTCAGTGCTGTACCTAACAAAAACTCCATAAAAGTCTGTTGACCCATCTGAACTCAGCAGTGAAGTCTAGTCCTGCTGCTGGAAGATGGAAAGTTTCTTAAGACTAGAGACAAGCCCTAACATTTGTAATCTCTACATCTGCATTTTGGTTTCTCTATCCCTACAGTAGCCAGCGCCTGCTAGTCCGTCAGACTCAGATGGTCAGCATCTCCCCGGGTGTCTTGGCCAATCACGAGGCCATCCCCTCCTGAGGATGGATCACATCCACCCCCTGTGTTCCTGTTGTACTGTAACCCTCTGCCACTGCAGCACCACCTGCTTCATTAGCTTACTTCCTCTCCCAGGCCGATCTTCTTGACAGCAGAGAAGGCAACCCCATCATCTCTGCCTTCCTCTATACCTGGAACATAGGAGGTCAACAGTAAACACATGTTGAGTGAACAAGTGACTGTACGGTTTCCTCTAATAGGATTGACTTTCCCTGAAGATTTCAAGCTCTCTGTGGACAAGACCGTGTTGCCCCTTGAGAGCTGGAGTAAGCCAGGCTCTGGGAGAAGGATGTTGATATCAGAAGAGCAGGATGATGCCAAAAGGTGAAGGAAAAAGATTCCTTCTATTCTTTTTCCCCCCAATTTCTCTCACCTTTGGGATTCTTCCTAGAACCTGCAAGTAACTCTTTAGGGGACCCTTAGTATGTACTATTACAGGGCTCAGGTAGGCTAGGTGTTTCCTGCTATGGGACTGGACCAATTCACTTCTCCCAGCTCAGCGGAGTTGCTGTGGCTGGGAGAATGTTCTAAGCTTGGATTAGTCTGCAGGACAGGAAGCAACTCAATCTCTATACAGAAGGGAGGTTTTGAACACTCAGACACAAATACCAGTTTACCACACCTCCATCATCATTCAGTTCAGTTCAGTTCAGTCACTCAGTCGTGTCCAACTCTTTGCAACCCCATGAATTACAGCACACCAGGCCTCCCTGTCCATCACCAACTCCCGGAGTTCACTCAGACTCATGTCCATCAAGTTGGTGATGCCATCCAGCCATCTCATCCTCTGTCGTCCCCTTCTCCTCCTGCCCCCAATCCCTCCCAGCATCAGAGTCTTTTCCAATGAGTCAACTCTTCGCATGAGGTGGCCAAAGTACTGGAGTTTCAGCTTTAGCATCATTCCTTCCAAAGAAATCCCAGGGCTGATCTCCTTCAGAATGGACTGTTTGGATCTCCTTGCAGTCCAAGGGACTCTCAAGAGTCTTCTCCAACACCACAGTTCAAAAGCATCAATTCTTCGGTGCTCACCTTTCTTCACAGTCCAACTCTCACATCCATACATGACCACTGGAAAAACCATAGCTTGACTAGATGGACCTTTGTTGGCAAAGTAATATCTCTGCTTTTCAATATGCTATCTAGGTTGGACATAACTTTTCTTCCAAGGAGTAAGCGTCTTTTAATTTCATGGCTGCAATCACCATCTGCAGTGATTTTGAAGCCCCAAAAAATAAAGTCTGACACTGTTTCCCCATCTATTTCTCATGAAGTGATGGGACCAGATGCCATGATCTTAGTTTTCTGAATGTTGAGCTTTAAGCCAACTTTTTCACTCTCCTCTTTCACTTTCATCAAGAGGCTTTTGAGTTCCTCTTCACTTTCTGCCATAAGGATGGTGTCATCTGCATATCTGAGGTTATTGATATTTCTCCTGGTAATCTTGATTCCAGCTTGTGCTTCTTCCAGCCCAGCATTTCTCATGATGTACTCTGCATATAAATTAAATAAGCAGGGTGACAATATACAGCCTTGATGTACTCCTTTTCCTATTTGGAACCAGTCTGTTGTTCCATGTCCAGTTCTAATTGTTGCTTCCTGACCTGCATATAGGTTTCTCAAGAGGCAGGTCAGGTGGTCTGGTATTCCCATCTCTTGAGGAATTTCCCACAGTTTATTGTGATCCACACAGTCAAAGGCTTTGGCATAGTCAATAAAGCAGAAATAGATGTTTTTCTGGAACTCTCTTGCTTTTTCCATGATCCAGTGGATGTTGGCAATTTGATCTCTGGTTCCTCTGCCTTTTCTAAGACCAGCTTAAACATCTGCAAGTTCATGGTTCACGTATTGCTGAAGCCTGGCTTGGAGAATTTTGAGTATTACTTTACTAGCGTGTGAGATGAGTGCAATTGTGCGGTAGTTTGAGCATTTTTTGGCATTGCCTTTCTTTGGGATTGGAATGAAAACTGACCTTTTCCAGTCCTGTGGCCACTGCTGAGTTTGCCAAATTTGCTGGCATATTGAGTGTAGCACGTTCACAGCATCATCTTTCAGAATTTGAAATAGCTCAACTGGAATTCCATCACCTCCACTAGCTTTGTTCATAGTGATGCTTTCTAAGGCACACTTGACTTCACATTCCAGGATGTCTGGCTCTAGGTGAGTGATCACACCATCATAATTATCTTGGTCGTGTAGATCTTTTTTGTACAGTTCTTCTGTGTGTTCTTGCCACCTCTTCTTAATATCTTCTGCCTCTGTTAGGTCCATACCATTTCTGTCCTTTATCGAGCCCATTTTTGCATGAAATGTTCCCTTGGTATCTCTAATTTTCTTGAAGAGATCTCTAATCTCTCCCATTCTGTTGTTTCCCTCTATTTCTTTGCATTGATCGCTGAGGAAGGCTTTCTTATCATTACCAAAGGTTAATATTTTTGGATTTTAAACCTTTTTAAAATTGTTTTATAAAACCAAAAGGTTAAAACCCCAAAATTTCCTGTTCTCAGTGAAGAACTCACTTAATTCAGCTAATATTCAGTATGTTCCATTTAAGAACAGACCTCAAAAACACCACAGAAAAATCACAGGGTACTTACCTGTAATATACAAGAGTTGTCTATTGGGTGGAATCACCACAACCTTTCTTTAAATGGCAAGCAACCCCTCGACTCTGAAAAATTTAGATCTCAGAAATGCGATACTGTCAGCAAACACCAGGCACACCTGGGGGGCCAGGGGTGTCAAAAATGTCCCACAGTTGTACAATACAATTTCAAGTAAACAAATGGACAAATACATGCTGTTTCTTATTCCTGTTGAAACTGAATCATTCTTACCCCCAGGACTTCAATATGCCATGATGGTTTCACTTTTCTCTGTTCACATACAGACTACATGCACTGAACAGTTACCCACATTTCTTAAAAACAAAATGTTAAAGCCAAAAGTAACATGAAATCCCAGGGACAACATGAGGGTTCATCTGACAGTGACAGTAGAGCAGTGTTGAAACGGAGTCTGAGTCCATGTTTGGATTCAGCCGGCGGGTGAGTAGCGATCAATTAAGGATATCTGTCCTGGATGTGTGAGCGCAGAATAATAACACACCAGGCACATATTTGTCATCCCTGATCCTGTTTGTGAATCTCAAATTATAGACAGTGAAACTAGCACCCAGAGAGATGAACTGTCTAAGGTCACATAGTGAATTTCTTTCTAGAGGACTTAGAATCATGTGGACATAATCATTAGGCCATTTCTATGAGCTAAAGATCTACTAGTATTCAATCTATAAGGCTTGGAAAAGACATCTAGCCTTGGTATAAAGGATCTTAGGCAGCTGTGATTTCTCACCTCATTTGGGTCAAATCCCAACTAGCATCTGAGAAAATATACCGCGATTGAATAGCACCCTACTAGCCACTGGACAGCCCCTTTCAACTATATTTGATGTTTAATGAATAGAAATCACCAATACTGTCCATCATCATCTGCCTGAGGCCCCCTGGGACCCACCACATCCCAACTCTTGAAACTCCTCCAAGAACATAAGTTTGGGACACGACACTGATGCTCAGCAGAGAGGGGCCTTTGCTCACACTACCCCTGAGATCATGCGCTCTCTGGTCCATGGACAGTTAGGTGTGTCCTCGCAGACCATGCACAGCTAGAGGACCTTCCTCTTTGTGCTTGAGCAGTGGCCCTGGCGTCCCCTTCTATGAAACTCTTTTCTGAGACTTACCTGGTCATCCAGTGGTTAAGAATCTGCCTTTCAACACAGGAGACATGTGTTCGACCCCTGGTCAGGGAACTGAGATCCCATATGCCACATGCAACTAAGCCCACATGCCACAACTACAGAGAAGCCAACTGCCAGCAATGAAGAGCTGACATGCTGCCGCTAAGACCTGACACACTCAAACAAATAAAGCATAAATAAACATGTAAAAACCAACAAAAAATGCCTCCTTAGTCCTTCAGGCTTCCTATAAGACTGCCTTCTTGCGCCCCAGTTAGGTGAGCCGCCCTCCCCGTGCTTGCTTTATCCTGTTACTATGGCACCCGTCACACCTTCCTATGACCACTCACTTGAGACAGTGATCTTCATAAACACCACGAGTATGTCTTGTTCAGCATCTTAGCTGTAGTAGTTGAGCACAACATCTGACCCAGAGTAAGTGCTTCCTAAGTGTCTGTCACAAGAACAAGTTACTAGATGGATGAATAACGTCTTTTCCACATTTATCAGCACACCGTGGTCTTCTCTTTTCCAGAATGATTACAACCTAGTTTTTCCTAAGGTTGGTTTTCCCAAATTATTTTCTGTGAAATCTTGAGATCCATGAAATAATTATTGTCCTTAAAAAGTAATTAATAAAGAGTAAAAAAAAAGAAATTCTTGGGATTTTTTTTTCTAAAATGTAATTTAACACATTTGTTGTTGTTGTTGCTCACAATTATGTAAGAAAAGTGTGTGTGTGTATTCTTTAATACAGTATATAATTATACTATATTAAAGCATAATCTGGTCTGGTCAGAAGAAATGGAGAAATAGCACACCCTACATTAGAATGCCTGGTGGACTCACAAGCCCGGAACATTCCACGGCAGCAGGATGCACAGACAGCTTGAATCAGCTCATGTATATTGCCTTTTGGATGACTGTTGGTCTTTGTTACATATATTTCTTATAAAAGCACCATATATTTCTGATATTATTCAATGTTTATTGTACATTGAACATATGGATCAAAATGTGATCATTTCTTACAACAAATAGATCATCCAGAAAACTTATTATTCCTCTTTATTTTCACTCAAATGCACATGATATTTATAAGGTCCTTTGGTATCTATAAATATACTATTTTTTAAATATTTCTTATATACAAAAGCCTGAGAAGTACTACCCTTATATAAATATATCACTGAATTGTTGATACATCCAATCAGCTGGTTTCCTTGGGGAAATAGGCATAGATTTGGAAACAAAGGGAAGAGTAGATGAGGAGTTGGAGGTAATAAAATAAGTTGAAATTGAAAAAGACATGAAGCTCTTATAAACCCCCTATGAACCAGGATGCTGAAGGAGCTATAAAGCATACAGAAATAAACAGAAAAAAAAGCTTGTAAAGATAAAAACTCTCTGATCAGATTTTAAAACTAAAAACAGTGATATTTTTATATAATAGACTGGTATATGAACTGTCATGAAAAGTTTAAAATAATAAGTATGCAACCGTGTAAGTCAGATAAACATAAAGAAAAAGCAGGAGACGTTAAAAATTAGACACAGCAATTTCCAGGTAGCAAAAGGTAAAAAAAATAATAATTTCTTATTGATAAAATTAACAGGACAGTGAAGACGTATAGTAACAAGCTCATTGCTCATAAAAAGAGCAGTTTTTAAACATAACCAAAAGTATTATATTTTAGAATGCTAAAACTCTACTTAGATAATTTACTATTTTTAAATAAGATGAAACTTATAAACATTTTTACCAAGTTGTTGTTCTTAATGAATCCTCCACATTAGAGAAAGAGTGATGGGAAATAGAAAAGAAACTATAAAAACTAGAATTAATTCATTTGAAAGCAAAACTAGAGTACATAGTGTATCAGTTCAGTCGCTCAATAATGTCCAACTCTGCGACCCCATGAATCGCAGCACGCCAGGCCTCCCTGTCCATCACCAACTCCCGGAGTTCACTCAGACTCACGTCCATCAGGTCAGTGATGCCATCCAGCCATCTCATCCTCTGTCGTCCTCTTCTCCTCCTGCCCCTAATCCCTCCCAGCATCAGAGTCTTTTCCAATGAGTCAACTCTTCACATGAGGAGGCCAAAGTACTGGAGTTTCAGCTTTAGCATCAGTCCTTCCAATGAACACCCAGGGCTGATCTCCTTCAGAATGGACTGGTTGGATCTCCTTGCAGTCCAAGGGACTCTCAAGAGTCTTCTCCAACACCACACTTCAAAAGCATCAATTCTTCGGTGCTCAGCCTTCTTCACAATCCAACTCTCACATCCATACATGACCACTGGAAAAACCATAGCCTTGATTAGACGGACCTTTGTTGGCAAAGTAATGTCTCTGCTTTTGAATATGCTATCTAGGTTGGTCATAACTTTCCTTCCAAGGAGTAAGAGTCTTTTAATTTCATGGCTGCAGTCACCATCTGCAGTGATTTTGGAGCCCCCAAAAATAAAGTCAGACAGTGTTTCCACTGTTTCCACATCTATTTCCCATGAAGTGATGGGACCAGATGCCATGATCTTAGTTTTCTGAATGTTGAGCTTTAAGCCAACTTTTTCACTCTCCTCTTTCACTTTCATCAAGAGGCTTTTGAGTTCCTCTTCACTTTCTGCCATAGGGTGGTGTCATCTGCATATCTGAGGTTATTGGTATTTCTCCTGGCAATCTTGATTCCAGCTTGTGTTTCTTCCAGCCCAGCGTTTCTCATGATGTACTCTGCATATAAGTTAAATAAGCAGGGTGACAATATACAGCCTTGACGTACTCCTTTTCCTATTTGGAACCAGTCTGTTGTTCCATGTCCAGTTCTAACTGTTGCTTCCTGACCTGCATATAGGTTTCTCAAGAGGCAGGTCAGGTGGTCTGCTATTCCCATCTCTTGAGGAATTTCCCACAGTTTATTGTGATCCACACAGTCAAAGGCTTTGGCATAGTCAATAAAGCAGAAATAGAAGTTTTTCTGGAACTCTCTTGCTTTTTCCATGATCCAGTGGATGTTGGCAATTTGATCTCTGGTTCCTCTGCCTTTTCTAAAACCAGCTTGAACATCAGGAAGCTCACAGTTCATGTATTGCTGAAGCCTGGCTTGGAGAATTTTGAGCATTACTTTACTAGCATGTGAGATGAGTGCGATTGTGCGGTAGTTTGAACATTCTTTGGCATTGCCTTTCTTTGGGATTGGAATGAAAACTGACCTTTTCCAGTCCTGTGGCCACTGCTGAGTTTTCCAAATTTGCTGGCATATTGAATGCAGCACTTTACGTATATAAATCCATGTATTAATATAATTGGGCTTCCCAACTGGCTTAGTGGTAAAGAATCCACCTGCCAATGCAGGAGACATGGGTTTGATTTCTGGGTCAGGAAGATCCCCTGAAGGAGGAAATGGCAACCAAGAATTCCAGTATTCTTGCCTGGGAAAGCCCATGGACAGAAGAGCCTGGCAGGCTACAGTCCATGGGGTAGCAGAGAGTCAGACACAACTGAGTGACTAAACAACAACAGAGAACTGTTATAAGAATAACAATTGCCACAGTAGCATTTGTGGTATTGTTAAAAACAGCGTGAGTATGGAGACTGAGGACCGTTTTCTAGCTTTGGCTCTGCCACTCACCAGCTGGCAGTGGGGGCCTTGGAGAACTCTTGGCTTCAGTTCCCCTTTATGGGTATAGGGCTACCTACCCTATAAGGTCATTATGGGAATGAAAAAACATAACAGATGGGAAGTGGCTTTTAATTTATAAAATGCTACAGAAACATTGACTTTTATTACTGTTAGTGATATCATTTTGTTATACTGAGAGGAAATTTGTATATCTTATACTTACAGCCCCCAATCCTCATTCCTTATAGGAGGTCCCCATTACTTCTAGGAAACAAACCATCATATTGAGGCAGGCTGAAGTTAAAAGTAAATCACTCCACGATACAGTCAGGAGCCAAGAATGCTGGCTGCTTTAGAATCTTCCAGCAAGGAATGGATCTCTCCCTAGCGCCTCCAGAAGTAAGTAGCTCTCCTTTCACCTTGATTTTAACCCCCTAAGAATTATTTTGGATTTTTGACTTTCACAACTGTCAGAGAGTAAGTTGTGTTATTTTAAAGCTTAAAAAAAAATAAAACTAAATCACTCCAGGACATGTAGACTGATAGAATCTCAGTTGGAACCAGAATCCCATCTTACCATCACAGACAAGCCACCTAGACAGAGTTATGCCTTAAATCATGTTTTATAAAGGAAATATAAAATCTCTGGAAAGGTGCTAACATCTCCTAGCAGAGGCTGGTCCCTTAGTTGCCTCCCAAGGAACTGGTATCTAATGGTGGGAACCAGGACATGCATAAAACATTGTAATGTAAGGCATAAAGCACTAAGGCTATTAGGTGGACACAGAAAGAGTGTTAGAGAGGTATAGAGAAGATAAAGGTCACCAATACCTGGAGAAAGGAATCAAAGACATCTTTCTGAAAGAGTAACTTTTGAATCAGGCTTTGCAAGGCACACAGATGACCAGCGTGGAACAGTGGAAAGGGCATGGACTCTCAGTTCATCAAATGACCTGTTGTTCAGTTCAGTTCAGTTCAGTCACTCAGTCGTGTCCGACTCTTTGCAACCCAATGAATCGCAGCACGCCAGGCCTCCCTGTCCATCACCAACTCCCGGAGTTCACTCAGACTCACGTCTATCGAGTCAGTGATGCCATCCAGCCATCTCATCCTCTGTCGTCCCCTTCTCCTCCTGCCCCCAATCCCTCCCAGCACCAGAGTCTTTTCCAATGAGTCAACTCTTTGCATGAGCTGGCCAAAGTACTGGAGTTTCAGCTTTAGCATCAGTCCTTCCAAAGAAATCCCAGGGCTGATCTCCTTCAGAATGGACAGGTTGGATCTCCTTGCAATCCAAGGGACTCTCAAGAGTCTTCTCCAACACCACACTTCAAAAGCACTCAGCTTTCTTCACAGTCTAACTCTCACATCCATACATGACCACTGGAAAAACCATAGCCTTGACTAGACGGACCTTTGTTGGCAAAGTAATGTCTCTGCTTTTGAATATGCTATCTAGGATGGTCATAACTTTCCTTCCAAGGAGTAAGCGTCTTTTAATTTCATGGCTGCAGTCACCATCTGCAGTGATTTTGGAGCCCAAAAATATAAAGTCGGACACTGTTTCCACTGTTTCCCCATCTATTTCCCATGAAGTGATGGGACCGGATGCCATGATCTTCGTTTTCTGAATGTTGAATTTTAAGCCAACTTTTTCACTCTCCTCTTTCACCTTCATCAAGAGGCTTTTTAGTTCCTCTTCACTTTCTGTCATAAGGGTGGTGTCATCTGCATATCTGAGGTTATTGATATTTCTCCCGGCAATCTTGTTGGCCCTGCTCAAACCATAGCTTCTCCCTCTGAGTCTCAGTTTCCTCATCCATAGAGCAGGAATAAAGCTACTAGTGACAAAGGATTGCTTCTAGGGCTCAATTAGTAAACAAATATATATTTCAACTGTAGGGATTCCCAGGTGGTTCAGTGGTAAAGAATCTGCCTGCAATGATGGAGACTTTCGTTTGATCCATGGGTCAGGAAGATCCCCTGGAGAAGGAAATGGCAACCTACTCCAATATTCCTGCCTGAAGAATCCCATGGACAGAAGACCCTGGTGGGCTACAGTCCACAGGGTCTCAAAGAATCAGATACAAGTTAGCCACTAAACAAAAACAACAAAGATACTGCTCTAGGATGACTCCAAATTATGTTTCTACAAACAGAAGGTAATAAACCAACCAGAGGATATTTATGGAGCATTCTATATATGTCCAGCAAGGTGCTGAGAGTGATTTGAGTACCATGAAATTCAGTATTTCTTTTTTTTCTTTTCCAGATTTATTAAGATATTGACATGTATCATGTGTAAGTTTAAAGTATACAATGTAATGATTTGATAGACATATATTGCAAAATGATTACCACAACAAGGTTAGTTAATACCTGTATTCTCTCACATATAGAATTACAGTATTTCTTAATTCTAAGATAACATTGATTTTAAGAAACATTGCTGATTTAATAACTTTTAGGTTGAAGAGAAGGAAAAAAAGATTATGTAATATGCACATATCAACTGTAAGATCCATACTGATTTCAGAAAAAAATGAAATTTGAGAGAAAAAGTATATCTTTGAATTTGAGACAATGTAGTCTTGAGATGTGGCCTCTACTTTCCAAAAGTAAGTAGCCCCATTGGCAAGATACGACTACCATGATGAAAAAGAAAACAAAACAGCCCAAGCAAGTACATGGTTAAATATTGGGGCTCTCAGTCTCTCCTTTTCTGCAAAACACTTGGAGATCCACAAAAGGGAAGCCTATTTTGTATTGCTTACAACTCACCACTGTAGGCCACATGTTCAGGGATTCTCTACCGGGTTTAAGGAATCCTGAAGATAGCCCCGCTTTGGGTAGCCTGCAGGATTGCAAATGTACATTCAAGTAAAGCTTGAATTCAACAGCATTTCCTGAGCATCTATTCTGTGCCCACAGTTGAGCTGAGTGCTACGTGTGGAAGACCCAACACCTTGCTCATCCCTGCATTCCCCACAGCCGCTGGCACACCACACAACACACAGTAGGTGTGTGTGGCTGGCGTTTTGTCAAACTGAGCTAAACTGATTCTACATGAAGCTCAAGTTCTTCTACAAAGGAACTACTGTGCTGGCCATAAAGTTTGTTTGGGTTTTTCTATAACATCTTATGGAAAAACCCAAACAAACTCTTTGGCCAACCCAATAGAACCAATCATTGGCCAACCTAATACAAACAATCTTTGGGCAAATGGGTTGCGTCCCTGCTTCTCAGAATGTCTGTGGTGATGGACCAGGTTTTTATTCTCAATCTTTTGTGAAATACAAAATCACATAATTGTATGCCATCAGATCAGATCAAATCAGTCACTCAGTCGTGTCCGACTCTTTGCAACCCAATGAATCGCAGCACGCCAGGCCTCCCTGTCCATCACCAACTCCCGGAGTTCACTCAGACTCATGTCCATCAAGTCAGCGATGCCATCCAGCCATCTCATCCTCTGTCATCCCCTTCTCCTCCTGCCCCTAATCCCTCCCAGCATCAGAGTCTTTTCCAATGAGTCAAATTTTTGCATGAGCTGGCCAAAGTACTGGAGTTTCAGCTTTAACATCAGTCCTTCCAAAGAAATCCCAGGGCTGATCTCCTTCAGAATGGACTGGTTGGATCTCCTTGCAGTCCAAGGGACTCTCAAGAGTCTTCTCCAACACCACACTTCAAAAGCATCAACTCTTTGGCGCTCAGCCTTCTTCACAGTCCAACTCTCACATCCATACATGACCACAGGAAAAACCATAGCCCTGACCAGACAAACCTTTGTTGGCAAAGTAATGTCTCTGCTATTGAATATGCTATCTAGGTTGGTCATAACTTTCCTTCCAAGGAGTAAGTGTCTTTTCATTTCATGGCTGCAGTCACCATCTGCAGTGATTTTGGAGCCCAGAAAAATAAAGTCTGACACTGTTTCCACTGTTCTCCCATCTATTTCCCATGAAGTGGTGGGACCAGATGCCATGATCTTCGTTTTCTGAATGTTGAGCTTTAAGCCAACTTTTTCACTCTCCACTTTCACTTTCATCAAGAGGCTTTTGAGTTCCTCTTCACTTTCTGCCATAAGGGTGGTGTCATCTGCATATCTGAGGTTATTGATATTTCTCCTGGCAATCTTGATTCCAGCTTGTGTTTCTTCCAGTCCAGCATTTCTCATGATGTACTCTGCATATAAGTTAAATAAACAGGGTGCCAAATTTCTGTAGTATTTCTCAATTTGCTCTCAATTTCTGTACTGATCTCATCAAGGACCCATAAGAGTTTGCAGATTGACACCCAACTGACACCAGTACACAGATCACACTTCCAGTAACATGTTTGAGTAACACAATTCCAAAATTCTTCCTTATATATTACATGGAGATCTCAGAATCACTTGGAAAATTAATCAATTGGCGAGCTTTGGAAAGCATTTAATAATGATGATGATGAGAGCATCATTTTCAAGTGCTTCTTATGTGGAAGGAACTGATGATGATTAGGAACCAGCCCCATCACATCTTCTCATGAAGGAGACTGCTGTTCGGTAGGGGAGATCAGTGAACACTTCTGTTCTTTTTTCCATCTCTTGACTGGAGCAAGAGAAGGTATAACTGGCAATAGAAAACATAGGGCTCTGGAAGCCAGATGGCTTTGAATATAAGCCCTGCATTGCTATTTACCATCTACATGAAGTAGGGCAAGCAGGCACTTCACAGAACCTCAATTATTCTATCTGGACATAGGAGCCCCTCCCCCATATGTGCAGTTTTTTTAGACATACAGTGGCTTGCTGTGGTATTGATATCCTAAAGAGAAGCAATCAAGTGATTTGGTACAGGTCTGAATGAGGAATTACTAGCAGACAGAAAAATTCTGATGAGACCCTCAGAGTAATAAAGGCTTCAAAGACTCTATGACGAAGAACATCTGAAGGATGAGAAATACTTGGCTTAGAAACAATTTAGAGGACAACAGAGTTGCCTTCATTTCAGAAGAGACAATCCCTTGGAATGAGCATAGATAGACCTCTCCTGGGTGGCCCCAAAGCCTAGAACCACAGACAGTATGAAAAAACTATAGAGAGACAGATTTTGCTCAAAGGAAGAAGTTTCTGACAACCAGAGTCTTCCAAAGATGGAAGGGGCCGGCTGTACTGGAGTGAGTGGCCACTCCTGTGTGAAACCTGTCCCCTTGTCACAGAAGCTGGTAGTGGGTGACCTTAGTATTTTCAGACCAATGATTGGTCTAGGTGGTCTCCAGGTGTCTTCTGGGGCTTCCATTACAACTCTGAAAATCCAAGGAGAAACTTTCCCACTGTGGGAAGAGTCTTCTCAGCCTTCTGTTCGTTTGGGCATAAAAGGTAGGACAGCTGGGAAGATGTCAATCAGTCAATCAGAACTACTAAAAATGGCAGTGCATGCTGAAAAGTGGTCCTAAAATCCCTTTTATTTGTCTGTCCCTGTGTAGTACATGAAACATCTTCACACATTGCCTCGCCCACAGCTCTGGGAGGTAAAAATCATTATTATGCCCAATTTGCAAAGATGAAGCAAAGACTCAGAGAGAAGCTCTTAGTTCAGAAAAGAACTCATATTCCATACCTTAGAGACCTGGAGCTCAAATCCAGTTTGCTGATTCCCAATTCTCAGCTCTTCTCACAGCTGCCTCCTCCCATCTTTTCTGGGATTTAGTCCTAGGTCACCATTCCTGTTGTTTAGTCCCTAAGTCGTGTCTGACTCTTTTGCAACTCCATGGACTGTAGCCCACCAGGTTCCTCTGTCCATGGTATTTCCCAGGCAAGAATACTGGAGTGGGTTGCCATTTCCTTCTCCAGGGGATCTTCCCCACCCAGGGAGCAAACCCACATCTCCTGCATTGCAGGCGGACTCTTTACCACTGAGCCACTAGGGAAACCCAGACATTCCTACCCCAGCATTTAAACTGCTTGTGAAGGTCAGATGAGGCAAGGTACTTGAAAAGGCTTTGAGCCGCTGAAATGATTTCCTTCCTCCTCCCTCTTCCCTCCTTCCTTCTCTTGCTTTCTTTTCTTTCTTAAATGTTTACTGAACAGATTTAAAGTTTCAAGTACTATGATATGGGATGCAAAGATGCATGATATACAGTCTTTGCCTTCAAGCAGCTGCCAGTCTGGCTGGGAGTTACAGATAGGTTTAAAAACAATCCACAAGTATATCAACAGTGCAAAAATAGATATAATGAAGATTGCTCTGAGGCAGGTGTGATTAATTCAGGAAGGTGAGTGGGACAGTTAGAGAAGTCTTCCTGGAGGAGGTGACATCTAAACCAGGTTTGGAAGACTTGCAGTTTCCCAGGCAGGTGTTGAGAACGTTTGGGCAGGAAGAAGAGGGTGTTCCAGGGAAAGAAGCGAACATTTACTAAGGCATGGAGATGTGTGCCAACATGGGTATTTAGGAGTAATACAATACAACTCAATACAATACAATAATACTGTATTGTAATACTGTATTGAGTAAGGACCAGGAGTGGTAAGAGACAGGACTAGGGAGGTCAGAAAGGGTAAAAGGAATATTCAATGTCAATTTAAGGAGCTTTGGAGAGTTTTGAAAGTGGTTCAGCTCCTGGTGGGGGTGGGGGAGTGGGAGAGGGGCTGAAGAGAGGGTTTGAAGGACAGGATGGTTTCACAGCAGAGCATGAGATTAGTGGTCTCAGAGAAGAGACCAAGAGTGACGTGTTACATGAATTAGAGAGGCGACTCCCAGTCACTAGTGTGATGCTGGATGCTGTGTGTGTGGACTGAATTGGAAGCGAATGACTCTAGAAAAAAAAGTGGTTCAGTTCAAGAAGAGGCATCACCAGGGTCTTAGAATGAGCACATGGATATCAGAGTGTAGAACACATCAGAGGGGAGAGGCTATGCATTTACAGTCCTTCTCTGCCATATTCCCAGGTCCAACCTCAGCCCTTCTCTGCAGCTCTGTGCCCCAGGAGACTGACCTCTGCTGACTGCACCTTCTGCACCCCCTAGAACTGGACTTCTGTGTTCAAACAATGGGAAGGAAGCTCCAGCAAGCAGGGCAGAGGAAGCAGTCATCATGTGATTTCTTTCCCGTTCCCTCCCTGCTGCTGCATAGCCTTTCCGGTATTTCCCACCAAGTAGTCTTTCCTCCATGGTTCTAGTTCTCTCTGAGCTTCATCATCTTTATTTATTCCTTGTCTTTTCAGTCCTAGAGGTGATAACAGCTTCCAGCACTTGCTAGCCTCTGGGTGCTTCCATATCCCTTGTTCGTCACACTAATCCTGCCCCCACCTCTCTGTCTCTTCATTAATGGCTCTTCAGTTGAAACATGTGAGATGAATTCTGCCTCCTGCCACGATCCTGACTGATTCAGGGGTCAAGGTGAGATACAGGTCTGGAGTGAGGCAGGCCCATGGCAACAATCTGAAGGAGGGATGCTGTGGTAGTGGGGGGTGAGGAAAAGGGAGCAGAGTGGAGGATCTTTCCAAGGGAAGCCATGCGTCTTGATTTCGGCTTGTGCTGGTCTCCAGGAAGGGGAAGGTCCTGGGGGAATGAATAAGTGGTGGGGCACTCCCCAAAATGGAGAATTCATGAGAAGCTGTTCTGGTGAATTGATGAGGTCAGTTTTGATCACCTGAGTTTGAGGTGTATCAGGAAGAGATGTCCAGACCAGTGGATCAAAGGGTCTCCACCTGGAGACAAAGCCAAGGTGCCAGCAGCACAGAGCTGATAGTTAAGGTCCACAAACAACAGAGAAATGCATTAAATTTTCCACAAACCCATCCCCTTGGTTCTTTCTTAACAATTATTGATATATAAAGAAGTAGAGCTTCAGGACCCAAGATGTCACATGAAGGCTCTTGTGACAAGCTGCTTGCCTTGTACCTTGATTAATTGCCCCCCTTATAAAGATGTAGGGGTTTGTTTTTCATGTCCACAATTTTCCCTGGTGTTCCATTTAGTCATTCCTATTTTTCACCACCAGATTGTTTGCTGGGGAAAAGAACAAAAACAGCAACAGATGTCTTTGTTTTGGGGTTTTGCAAAACTCTCTGGTTAAGATAACACTTTCAATTAAAGAAATTATATCATCCAAATACCATATGCCGACAAGCCCTCATTTGCAAAAAATCACCTGCTTTCAGAAACTGTTTGAAGAGTCCTCTCACACCATTGTTCAATCACTCAGTCGGACATTGAAACAGATCCCTTCTCTTCTCTCATCTGGATTATGAAAGCTTCAGTTCAGAAAGCTGAAGTCAAGAGAGCATCCTCTGATTTGTCCTCAGGACTCTGCAGGAATTCATCACCAATTGCTCAGACTTCATGCACATGTGTGTGCTCACACACACACACACACACACCCCAACACACCCTTCTTGTATGTAACCTGTGCTATTCATTGTATATCAGGGCCTGGCACATTTAGTTCAGTTCAGTTCAGTTCAGTTCAGTCACTCAGTTGTGTCCGACTCTTTGTGACCCCATGAATCGCTGCACTCCAGGCCCTCCCTGTCCGTCACCAACTCCCGGAGTTCACTCAAACTCATGTCCATCAAGTCGGTGATGCCATCCAGCCATCTCATCCTCTGTCATCCCCTTCTCCTCCTGCCCCCAATCCCTCCCAGCATCAGAGTCTTTTCCAATGAGTCAACTCTTCGCATGAGGTGGCCAAAGTATTGGAGTTTCAGCTTCAGCATCAGTCCTTCCAATGAACACCCAGGACTGATGTCCTTCAGAATGGACTGGTTGGATCTCCTTGCAATCCAAGGGACTCTCAAGAGTCTTCTCCAACACCACACTTCAAAAGCATCAATTCTTCGGTGCTCACCTTTCTTCAGAGTCCAACTCTCACAGCCATACATGACCACTGGAAAAACCATAGCCTTGACTAGACGGATCTTTGTTGGCAAAGTAATGTCTCTGCTTTTGAATATGCTGTCTAGGTTGGTCATAACTTTCCCTCCAAGGAGTAAGCGTCTTTTAATTTCATGGCTGCAGTCACCATCTGCAGTGATTTTGGAGCCCAGAAAAATAAAGTCTGACATTGTTTCCACTGTTTCCCCATCTATTTCCCATGAAGTGATGGGACCAGATGCCACAATCTTAGTTTTCTGAATGTTGAGTGCACATTGTAAGCACTTAGCAAATCATTGTGGAATAAATTAATTCATTTCTTTTTTCCTTCATTCCTCCCTCTTTCCATCCTTGTTTCTTCTATGGCTTCACACTTTCTGAAGGACTCCTGTGCCATACAGTTGCTAAGCACTGGAAGTACAAAGAGAATTAAACAGATACCCTGCCCTCAAGACACCCACAGTCTAGAAGGAAGACGGCCAAGTAACATGAGAGTTCTAATCCTGGGAAAAACATGAGCTCCTTAGGGGCAAGAACCAGTCCTAATTCCCCACATAGTTCCTTATTTGTTTAGGGCCAGGAGCTCAATGGGTATTCAGTGTTTGTGGAGCAAAATATTTGTTGAAAGGAGTATATCCTATCATGACAAGCAGGCCCCAAACTGCAGAAGCAAAGGAAAAATGATGCTAAGATTATAAGGGAGCTGCAAGCGGTGGGATGTGCCCTGAGACCTGGAAAAGCAGGGGCGATGGCAAGAGGCCAGGGCCTGCTGGGCTGTCAGAAGCAGTTCAGCCAAAGCATGGAGTCATGACAGGGCTTATGACTTACATGATTGGTACAGTGAGCAATCCAGTGTGGTCACAACATCAACATCAATCACAATATCAAGTGAGAGGAATGATCCAAGTCCCATTATAGCGGATCTTTAAAGCCTGCTTAGAGTCTTGTTAGTCTTGTTAGAGTCTAAAGCCTGCTAACGTTTTGTTAGACACTGGAGAACCATGACAGGTTGTGACAAATATGAAGTGGCAGTTCATCCAGCTGAAACCTACTGTAATAGACTCTTCCCTGTGTTGTGGATGTTGATTTGACCGGAAACAATTTCAGAGTGGGAATTTGGATTCAATATGTTCCTCTGGATAGTCTCCATTTGCCCATCCAGATCTACTTTCCCCATATCTCATCTGACTCTCTGCCCCAGAAGGCTGACCTTATAAAGAACATCAATTGGCTCCCTTGTGCTCTGGCTTTCAGTTGGATTTGGCCAGTGGGAACCACCAGTAGGAGATCAGGAAGTGAGAGGAGAGTGAGGTTCAGATATTGGCTCCCCTGGCTGCTTCTGTGTTAGGTGGCTCCTCTACTGAAGGCCGAAGCTCCTGAAGAGTGGCCTCTCTATATGGATGCACCTTTCAGTTGCATAACTGGTCCTTCCTCTCACTCCTTTAGGCCTGAGGACAGTTAAAGTCCCCCTTCTGTTGTTAGCCCTATCTAGCTAGGTAGTGCTAGATAGGATTGAGCACTGTCCTTCACTGCTTTCTCTAACCCTATCTGTAACTCCTTAAATAATTATTCTTCTCAAATTGACTAGTTTGAGTGTGCCAAGAATCTTATATGAACACCTACCGTATGCCAAGCACAATCTGAGATGTTTCACATACATGGCTTTCAAGCAATCCTGCCAAACAAATCTTCAGGTAAATATTAAGGTTTCCATTTACAAATTGTAAACATACGTGAAGTTCACAAGTTTTAGATAACTGGTGAAGACCATCTACTACAACTTGGACTCTTCCTATTTAGAATAGTACCTGACAGTTCCTCTACTGAATGTATGAATGCCTATAAGACTGTGCATGCCAAATACTAATATGAGCATTAGAGATCACAGCGGTGTTTGAAATACAGTGGTGGGAGGAATGGCTTTTGAATCAGAAAGAGCAGAATCCTAATTCAACCAAGTGGGGTTTATTCCAGGTATGCAGGGCTGGTTCAATATTTAATATAATCCATTGTATCAACAAACTAAAAAAGGAAAATCACATAATCATATCAATAGAGGAAGAAAAACTATTTGAAAAAATCCAACTCATGATAAAACCCATTCATGAACATGAAAGGACCTAGGGATTGTCCTACTGAGTGAAGTAAGTCAGACACAGAAAGACAAATATACGATATCGCTTATTATGTGGAATCTTTTTTTTTTTAAAAAAAGGGTACAAATGGGGAGGGAGGAGGGAGGAGGGTTCAGGATGGGGAACACAGGTATACCTGTGGCAGATTCATTTCGATATTTGGCAAAACTAATACAATATTGTAAAGTTTAAAAATAAAATAAAATTTAAAAAAAAGGGGGTACAAATGAACTTACAAAACAGACAGAGTAACTGATATAGAAAACAAACTTATGGTTGTCAAAGGGGTAGAAGGAAAAAAGATGTATTGGGAGACAGGGATTGATATATACACTCTCTTCCTCTTCTTGTGCAGTGTTCATCCATGTCGACTCTCTGTGACCCCATGGACTGCAGCCCACCAGGCTATATACACACTACTGTATATAAAATAGATAACTAATAGGGACCTACTGTATATCACAGGGAACTCCTCAGTGCTCTATAATGGCTTCTATGGGGAAAGAATCTTAAGTAAGAGTGGATGTATGTATAACTGATTCACTTTCCTATACACCTGAAACTAACACAACATTGTAAATCAACTAAACTCCAATAAAAACTTTTTTAAATTAAAAACCCTATTCATGATAAAAACTGAGTAAACTAGGAATGTGCAGGAACTTTCTCAATTTGATAAAGACTATCTACAAAAATCCTACAGCTTATACATCATATTTAATGATAAGAAACTGAAATTTTCCCACTAAGTTCAGGTACAAGGCAAGGATGTCCTTTCTCATTGCTCCATTTAACATCATACTGGAAGTCTTTCAGTTCAGTTCAGTTCAGTTCAGTCGCTCAGTCGTGTCCGACTTTTTGCGACCCCATGAATTGCAGCACGCCAGGCCTCCCTGTCCATCACCAACTTCCGGAGTTCACTGAGACTCACATCCATCAAGTTAGTGATGCCATCCAGCCATCTCATCCTCTGTTGTCGCCTTCTCCTCCTGCCCCCAATCCCTCCCAGCATCAGAGTCTTTTCCAATGAGTCAACTCTTCGCATGAGCTGGCCAAAGGACTGGAGTTTCAGCTTTAGCATCATTTCTTCCAAAGAAATCCCAGGGCTGATCTCCTTCAGAATGGACTGGTTGGATCTCCTTGCAGTCCAAGGGACTCTCATGAGTCTTCTCCAACACCACAGTTCAAAAGCATCAATTCTTCAGCGCTCAGCCTTCTTCACAGTCCAACTCTCATATCCATACGTGACCACAGGAAAAACCATAGCCTTGACTAGATGGACCTTTGTTGGCAAAGTAATGTCTCTGCTTTTGAATATGCTATCTAAGTTGGTCATAACTTTCCTTCCAAGGAGTAAGAGTCTTTTAATTTCATGGCTGCAATCACCATCTGCAGTGATTTTGGAGCCCCCAAAAATAAAGTCTGACACTGTTTCCCCATCTATTTCCCATGAAGTGATACTGTTTCCCCATCTATTTCCCATGAAGTGATGGGACCAGATGCCATGATCTTCGTTTTCTGAATGTTGAGCTTTAAGCCAACTTCTTCACTCTCCACTTTCACTTTCATCAAGAGGCTTTTGAGTTCCTCTTCACTTTCTGCCATAAGGGTGGTATCATCTGCATATCTAAGGTTATTGATATTTCTCCTGGCAATCTTGATTCCAGCTTGTGCTTCTTCCAGCCCAGCATTTCTCATGATGTACTCTGCATATAAGTTAAATAAGCAGGGTGACAATATACAGCCTTGACGTACTCCTTTTCCTATTTGGAACCAGTCTGTTGTTCCATGTCCAGTTCTAACTGTTGCTTCCTGACCTGCATACAGATTTCTCAAGAGGCAGGTCAGGTGGTCTGGTATTCCCATCTCTTGAAGAATTTCCCACAGTTTATTGTGATCCACACAATCTTTACTAATGCAATAAGACAAGAATAAGAAATTTTAAAGTACACAGTTTGGGAAGGAAGACATAAAACTGTTTGCAGATGACATGGTCATCTAAGTAAAAAATTCAGAATAACTAACAAAAAAGAAAAAGAAAAAAGACTCCTGGAACTATTAAGCAATCATAAAAAAAGTTGCAGATAAAAAGTTAATGTATAAAAGTCAGTTCTTTTCCTATATACCAAAAATGAATAAGTGGAATTTGAAATTAAAAACACTAGTACTCAAGAAAATGAGATACTTAGGTATAAATCTTACAAAATATGTAAAAGATCTAAATGAGGACCACAAAACTTTGATAAATGAAATCAAAGAAGAACTAAAGAAATGGAGAGATACTCCATGTTTATGGAGTGGAAGGCAAAATGTAGTCAAGATGTCAATTCTTCCCAATTTGAGCTATAGGTTCAGTGCACATCCAATCACAATCCCAGAAAGTTATTTCATAGATACCAATAAATTGATTCTTAAGTTTATATGGAAGGGCATAAGACCCAGAGGAGCCAACACAGTACTGAAGGAGAACAAAATTGAAGGACTGACCCTCCCCAGCTTCAAAACTTACTATAATACTACAGTCATCAAGACAGTGCGGTATTGGTAAAAGAACTGCAAATTGATCAATGGAACAAAACAGAGATCCCGGAAACATATCCCCATAAATACTATCAACTGATCTGTGACAAAGAAGCCAAGGGAATACAATGGAACAAAGACAGTCTTTTCAACCAATGATGCTGGGACAACCGGCCATTCAACGATATGCAAAAAAAAAAAAAAAGAAAAGAAGAATCTTTACACAAACTCCTTCACAAAAATTAACTCAAAGTAGATCACAGACCTAATTGTAAAATGCAAAATGATAAAACTCTTAGAAAATATGTAGGAGAAAACCTAGATAACTGTGAATATGGTCATGCCTTTTTAGATACAGGACCAAAAACAAAATCCTTGAAAGAAATAATTGATAAGCTGAATTTCATGAAAAGTAAAAACTTCTGCTCTGTGAAAGATAATGTTAAAAGCATGAGCCACAGACTAGGAGAAAGTATTTGTAAAAGACACATCTGCTGCTGCTGCTGCTAAGTCGCCTCAGTCATGTCCGGCTCTGTGCGATCCCATAGATGGCAGCCCACCAGGCTCCCCCATCCCTGGGATTCTCCAGGCAAGAACACTGGAGTGGGTTGCCATTTCCTTCTCCAATGCATGAAAGTAAAAAGTGAAAGTGAAGTCGCTCAGTCGTGTCCGACCCTTCGAGACCCCATGGACTGCAGCCCACCAGGCTCCTCCATCCATGGGATTTTCCAGGCAAGAATACTGGAGTGGGGTGCCATTGCCTTCCGTCTAGTAATAGACTATTATACAAAATATATGAAGAACACTTACAACTCAACAATAAGAAAACAAGCCCAATTTTAAGAGAGAGGTCATCAAAGAAAATGCTGTGCTGTGCTTACTGGCTCAGTTGTGTCCGACTCTTTGCAACCCTATGGACTGTAGCTTCCCAGTCCATGGAGATTCTCCAGGCAAGAATACTGGAGTGGGTTGCCATGCCCTCCTCAAAGGGATCTTCCCAACCAAGGAATCAAACCCAGGTGTCCCACATTGTAGGCAGATTCTTTACCATCTGAGCCACCAGGGAAGCCCATAAATACTGAAGTGGGTAGTCCTTCTCCACAGGATCCTTCTCCAAAGGATCTTCCCAACCCAGGAATCAAACTGGGGTCTCCTGTGTTGCCGGCAGATTCTTTACCAGCTGAACTGCCAGGGAAGCCCATATACATATGGCAAATAAGTATTGGAGTGGCCAAAAAGTTCATCCGGGTTTTTGTAACAACTTATGGAAAAGTTCAAATGAACTTTTTGGCCCACCCAATATGTGAATCGATGCTGCACATCATATGTCATCAGGGAAATGCAAATTAAAATAATGACATGCCACACTGCACACCTATTAGAATGGGTGTGCTATCAAGAATCCTGACAATACTAAATGCTAATGAGGATGTGGAGCAACAGGAATTCTCATTCATTGCTGGTGGGAATACAAAATGGTACAGTCACTTTGGAAGATAGTTGGATAGTTTCTTATAAAAACAAAACATACTGTTACTGAATGGTCCAGCGATCACACTCCTTGGTATTTAACCAAAGGAGCTGACAACTTATGTTCACACAAAAACCTGCACGTGGATGGATACTCATGGCAGCTTTATTTATAACTGCAAAAAAATCTGGAGGCAACTGAGATGTCTTCAGTAGGTGAGTGGATACATATACTGTGGTACATCCAGACAATGGAATATTACTCAGTGCTAAAAAGAAATGAGCTATCAAGCCATGCAAAGACATGAATGAAACTTAAATGCGTATTACTAAGTGAAAGAAATCAATCTGAAAAGGCTACACACTATGATTACAACTCTATGATATTCTACAAAAGGTAAAACTACGGAGACTAGTAAAAGATTACTAGTTGCCGGAGTAGGCAAGGGTGAGGAGGAAGAGGAGATGGAATAGACAGAGCACGGAGGATTTTTAGGGTCCTGAAAATACTCTGTATGAAATTATAATGAAAGACATAATCATTATACATTTGCCCAAACCCATAAAAGGTACAACACCAGGAGTGAACTCTAAGGTAAATTATGGACTTTGGGTGATAATGATGAGTCCATGTAGGTTTGTCCTTGGTAAAAAATGTACCATTCTTATGAGTGATGTTGGCGGGGCTGTGCATGTGTTGGGGCAGGGCTATTATTAGCAACCTCTGTATCTTCCTGTCAATTTTGTTGTAAATCTAAAACTGCTCTTAAAAAAATATTCTAACTCCACTACTGACTAGATCTCTTAGCCTTAATTCCTTATATCGACCTTTGGATAAAAATTCCTACTACATAATATGGTTATAAGGTTTAACCAAGATAATATTCACAAAGCATCCAGGATACAACAAGTATTTTATAAATGATAGACTTATTTTGCACAGAAAATATATATATATTCTATATAGTCATATATATATATCATCCTGATTAGTACTCAGATCAATGATGAAAACCACATTATTAGACAGATAGCCTCAATCAAGTACCCTTTTATTTTACTTACAAATGACTGCTTCACACATACACATATACAAATGTAGTAGCCAATTGAAATTGTTAGTTACCTTATTAGTTAAATGGAGTTGCCAGTTCTTAAAACTTCCTTTTGAGACTGGGCCTAGGTCTTCTGGTCCCCGGATCATGTTCAGCCCTCCCAGTGCCTCACTGTAGAGTCTAAAGAACATCTTGCAGTCAGTAGAGAGGATACTTCTGTGTTTTCCTCTTCAAGCTCCAACCTCTTCGACTGGAAGCAGCAAACCTTTCCAAGACACATGACAGTTACTCACTTAGGAGTGAGCCACAGGTCTTTCCTGGCTGGCTTTGCCAACTCCTCTTTTTAATTGTTTCTGGGGGAGGGAAAAACTTCATGTTAATGGAATTCCAAAAAAGAATGTTATGGTGACAAAGCAGGGAGAAAGCTCAGACAATGGGAGGAAATGGTGAAAGATTCCCTTTCATCTTCTAACGGCCATTTGGGGCTGCACATGCCCTGCCCTGGGAATAGACTCCCAGGGCAAAGGTTCACCTCGATGAGCAGCCCACATTTTGTGAGTGCATAGTTACTCTTCCTTCCGTTTGTTAAAAATATTTTTCTAACCAGGTCTCCGGAATCGAATATAAACACTGCAAGAATGGTTTCATTCTTTCCAAAACAGCATTTCCCTCTCAGCATCTATCTAACGCCGCTGTTGAGAATTTGAGTATCTAGATAAATGGACCCAGGCCTTTGAGATCTTGGGAGAAAGAGGTGTGACATAACAGAACACATAAGCTCTGTTCTGGTTCTGTTTCATTTCCCAAGCAACCCGGTGAAAAGCAAGCCCGAGGGGAATCTAGGGCAGGGCTCTGCTTTGCTCTTCATCAGTCGTGGAGTCTCAGCCATGCGAAGAAAATGGGGTGGTGTGAAGGAAGCAGATTTGAACTGAAAAGCCCTGCTTTCGCAGCCTGTCTCCCGCATTTATTAGCAAGTGAGTCAACCCATCTGACTCTCAGTTTCTTCAGCCAGGCAATGGGGACAATTACCTCCATCTCTCAGAGCTGGCAAGAAGATCCAAAAATACTGTGCCTGGGACTTCCCTGGTGGTCCAGTGGCTAAGACTCTGCACTCCCAATGCAGGGGACCCAGGTTCAATCCCTGGTCAAGGAGCTAGATACCACAAGCCACAACAAAAGATCCCATGTGCCACAACTAAGATGGGCTGCAGCCAAATAAATAAATAAATAATTTTTTTAAGTCCCTTTATCCTGTACATTAAAAAAACCACTTTGCCTCCTGGTTTGGCCTCTCAGGGCTGGTTTCTTTGATGGGGTGCAGGGCTGGAGCTGGTTGACACGTGTGGTGGCCCCACCCCACCCCACACCCACAGCTGCTTCTAACAAGAAACAGTGAGCTCCTTGAAGCTGTTAGCTACCAACTTGAAGTCACCCCAAGTTGAATCTTCGAGACCCACAACTTTCTCAAAGGCTGGGGTATAACATCTCCAATGGAAAGCTTCCCCAAATCAAGGGGTCCACCACTCTCTTGTTTTAATTTATTTTTCGGTCTAGGAATAAAGAACCACCACAAGTATAGTAACACAGATGTTGTTGGGAGTGATTGCTGAGAAGAATGAGGAGGAAGAGAACCAGTGTGACACAGTTGCTGGGGAGACCAGACTGGCTAGAAGAGCTGGCTGAGCCAAGGTGAGCTAAATCATTTCAGTTGTGGCCAACTCTTTGCAAACCTATGGACTGTAGGCCACCAGGCTCCTCTCTCCATGGGATTCTTCAGGCAAGAATACTGGAGCAGGTTGCCATGCCCTGCTCCAGGGGATCTTCCTGACCCAGGGATCAAACCCGCATCTCCCACAGATCCTGCATTGCAGGTGGATTCTTTACTGCTGAGCCACCAGGTTGAGCCAATAGAAGCCCTTTAAAACCTGGCTCAGGCATCTCCTCCTCCAGGAAGGCTTCCCTGACTACATCCAGCCTGAGATGGGTACCCTCCAGGCACCAATCCCCGGTGCTCACTTCAATCACAACACTGACACAGGGGCACTGTATGTTTCCAATTGTTCTCTTTGTGAGCAAGTGATGGGAAATTACTAATCTTGTGAGCCCAACAGTGGGCATAGTGCTTGTCATACAGTACTTTTGCCCAAAATGTTAAATGCTCTGGAATGAATTGGTGTCTACTTGATTAAGTGAGCCTGAACTCTCCTCTCCTAATAGCAGTACCAAGGAGGTACCATCCCTCACTGGGACACAGTCACAAGTAATGCTGAAAATCAGATGGGTGGTAACTACATGGAGCCATGGAAATCATTCCATTCATCGTTCATGGCAGGAAGGACCCAGTCAGTACAGGATGAGTAGGGAAAGCAGGACCAGCCCCTTCCCTCTCTCTGCCCACACCAAGGAAAAGAGAATGGGCAGCAGGGTTCCAGCTCATAAGGCTTGAGTTCGAGTCTAACTTTTGCCCCAGGAAGACCTGAGGTGTCAAGCAGGGAAAGTAAGGCAGATGCCCAGGAATTTAGACTAGACAGCTTGATGTGAGGAAGAAAAATTATAGCTTAGAGGTTGTGAGAGTGCCAGGATGGATCTAGCTTGTTGGCAGTAAAATTGTCCCTTGGCCCAAAGGGCTGCTGCTGCTGACAGTCAACTAAGAGAACACAGGATGGCAGAAGCGGACACGGGGAATGCCTTCATCACAGTGATGCTAACACAGCAAAAGTATTCAAGCTCTGTCTAAAACTTATCAGTACAGATCTCCGGGGAGCTATATTTTTATTAACTTCCTCTTTGGGACTGTGTAATTGAAGGCAATCAGAAAAAGAAAATTATTTCATTCTGAAATTATCTCTCTTCTCTCAGTGCCAAAGATGTGAGATCACCTTGTACCTTAAATAGAAAAGTCTCCATGCTACAAACTGTGCAAAAATGAAAGATCAGAAGATGGATAAGATGGGGCCCTCATTTGTCTGGGTTCCTCTCATGTGTAAGCAAGACAGAAGCTGGGGGTGGGGGGATGGGGGTGGACAGTCTGCTCAGAAGAGAACATATGGGAAGCCTGGCCAAAGGCTTTCCTTGAGTGCTTTCAGCCGAGAAAGGAGGAAAAAGTGGAGAAGTTCTTTCCATGAGATGCTTCATGACAGTTCACAGGTATAGATCAAGGTTTATCAATGCTTGACACTATTGACATTTGGTGCTAGATGATTCTTTGTTGTGGGGCCATCCTGTGCACTGCAGGAGGTTAAGCAGCATCCCTGGTCTCTGCTCACTAATGCCAGTGACAACCAAAGATCCCTCCAAATGTTACCAAACATCCCTGAAGGGGCAAAATCACCCACCCTTACCCCCACCTCAAATGGAGAACTACTGGTCTAGAGGAACAATGAAACTTATAGTCAAGTCTGAGCTTGGATAGGGCTTCCCAGTAGAGATCTTGGACATGTAGGAGGCTCTGGACAACATAAGGTCCTACTGACATCGTGGGCACTATTATTACTAGACTGTCTTCTCAACATCCAAAAATTGAATCAGAGAAAGAACTGAAACCACAGAATTCATGAAGAAACTCTACTCAAAATCTAACTCAAGGAAAATATGAAATTATGCACCAAATTCAATTCTGAACTCCTTGGAAGCCAAGATAGAATGGGAAATTTGAAGACTATTATAGTTCTTACTTGCAGATTAAAGTAAGTATACCTTTTTTATTTGTCTGAAGAACCTCAATTCCCTCCTATAACTGAAGTTTATGGGGGATTTATCAGAAGATCCTTATAGAAAGATTACTGGAAAAAATGTAAGGACTAGATAAATTGCAATATAGCAATGAGGCAGGCAGAGAAGAATCAGGGCCCCACATATCCTAGAAAAGAGCAAAATACAGTTTTTTCATTTATGTAACCAATATTTCCTGCTCACCATCTACATGTCCAGCACCACACTAGACACAGTTTGAATATAGGTCTATAGACACTGGAGCTGTATTTCTGAATAAGACAAAAAGTATCCTGGTTTTCCTAGACCTTACACTCCTTTTGGATCAGAATCAACTACTTAATTGTGTGTCTTTAAACAAGTTATTCCATCTTAGGGTGCCTCAATTTCTCCAAATGTAAAATGAGGATAATACCTACCAACAGGACAAGACTGATATTGTAGGTGTTCATTGAAGGCTTAACATCCTTTGAATGTTTGTTTAGCATTTATTTGCTCCCCTGGTGGCTCAGAAGGTAAAGAATCTGCCTGCAATGCAAGAGACACTTATTGTATCCCTGGGATGGGAAGATCCCTTGGAGAAAGGAAAGGCAACCCGCTCCAGTATTCTTGCCTGGAAAATCCCATGGACAGAGGAGCCTGGAGGGCTACAGTCCACGGGGCCACAAAGAGTGGGACATGACTGATCGCACATGCAACAGCATCAACAAAAAGCCAAACAATCAGCAGACAAGACGTCTGAGGGTCTGAGGCTGCAGAGCAAGCTAAAGAGCATTAAAAGTCAAGGGCAACCAGAAACTCTACCCCTGGCCACTCTGCTCCTACCCATGGATTGCAGAGGAAGCCCAGCCCCTTCCCCCATTCTCCCCCACCTCCTCCACCCTGGCTTCCGCTGCCCAGCCAACATTATTTTCTGGGCCTCTTTAATTTGGAGGCTTTTAGGGCCATATCCTGCCATCAATTTGGGGGTTGACTTCAATGAACGTTCTGTGCAGGGCGGGAGAGGGGCAGGATGCAGCTTTCTCCTGGCGGGCCCTGATACAATAGGGTTTTCTACTGAGATCAATGGATTAATTGCCAACGCTCCATTTGGGGCCATAAGGAGTTGCTTTGTTTTCCCATAGTCGGCAGTTGGGGCTAGGCGGCCAAATTTCATTTTTGAAAAGTCAGGGAAAACAATTTGGTAAAAAGGGTTGGGGGCGGAGGGGTACGGGAGAGCAGTTTTGCTCATTGCAGTAAAGGTCAATAACAATTATAGTGAAAATTCAGAAGGCACATTTGTTCTCTGACTGAGGCCCCGTCTGGAAAATTCCATCCAGAAACAATTTGCTGTCTCTCCTCTTGTTTTCCCCTCCTCCACCGGGCTCTCTCACCACTAAGGCCCCAGCCAACCATACCATGCCCACCCTCTCACCCCTCCCTCCACATCAGAAACTCTGTCCCCAGGAAGCAGCCTCAAATGTTGAGAAGGGAGAGGAGAGTTGTGATTTCTTTCCCTTTCCCTCAGGAGGTTGAGGAAAGCATTGGAAAAAAAAAAAAAAAGGCATCCTTTCTTTCTCCCCACAGTGGTGGGAATGCTTACAGCCTGGGTAGGCAGGAGGTAGAGCTCTAATTCTGCCATTTAACAGCTAATAAACTTGGGAAAGGGGCTTCCAGGTGGCTCAGTGGGCAAAGATTTCACCTGCCAATGCAGGAGATGCACTTCTGATCCCAGATCAGGAAGATCCCCTGGAGGAAGCATGGCTACCCACTCCAGTATTCTTGCCTGGAGAATCCCATGGACAGAGGAGCCTGGCAGGCTACAGTCCATGGGGTCTCAAAGAGTCAGACACAACTGAAGCAACTGAACACACACAAACTTGGGGAAATCCAGGTCTCCGAGCATCCACAGGGTCATGAGTACAATGGGAACAGTCAAGGTGACCTCCTGAGATGATTGAACAATTAATTCAGATATGACATGCAATCTGCACTGGACTTGAAACAGAAGCCTGGGGACTTCCCTGGTGGTCCATTGGTTAAGAGTCTGCCTTGCCACGCAGGCTACGCAGGTTTGATCCCTGGTCAGGGAACTAAGATCCCACGTGCTGAGAAGCAATAAGCCCCCATGCCACAACTAGAGAGTCCTTATGCTGCAGTGAAAGATCTCACAAGACACATGAAGACCTTGCGTGCTGTAACTAAGATCCTATGCAGCCAAGTAAATGAATAAAAGAAACACAAGGCTAATTACAGCCTAAAACAGGAGGCTCCCCCTGTGCGGAAACATGCCCTGGTAACCTGTTCCCATACCAAGCCCTCCACTTTCTGGACCCTCTGGCTTTTTCAGCCTTACTGCCCACTCCACTCTCTCTTCTCTGTACTTAATCTCTCCTTCATCCTCATTGTGGTTCTAATTCTGGACTCTACTCTGGAATACACACATTTACATCCTACCCATCCAATGACTGAGCTTAATCAACAGTTTGATTCTGCCAGCTACCATGCATTGATTCTCTTCTCTACACATAGCATATTGCTTCAAATGCCTTCTAAGTTCCACATTCTGCTTAGCTGTAGTTGTCTCAATCATACATGTGTTTATTAAACATTTAGAATCGTGGTTAAGAACTCCAGCTCTGGGATCAAGACTGCCTGTGTTTGTAATTCAACCCCACTTCTTGTCAGCTGTGGGATCTTAGCTGTTTTGTGCCTCAGTTTCCTCATCTGCAAAATGGGAGTAATGACTGCAACTACCGCAGAGATGTCTGGTAAAGCTGAGTGAGATGAACCAGACAATGTAACACAGGTAGAATCATTCAAAGAATGCTTGGAATGTGCTCAATAAGTCCTGAATAATGTTATTATTAAAAACCCAGTCTGTTTCAGGGTCTAGGGATTCAGTGATAAAGAAGACAACTTTCCTTCAACAAATATTTGGGTGCCTTCTATATGCCAGGGACTGTTCTACTTCTAGTAGGAAGGGGAGAGGAGTAGAGATAGATAATAACAAACCAATAAGTATAATAAGAAGCAAAATGTCATCTTGTTAAAAGTGCTGTTTTGCAAATTACAACAGATTGAAGTGATAGAGTGTAGAGGGTTTTTTACATGGGAGGCCAGGGAAGGTCTCTCTCCTTTTTCAGAATATATATGTTTTAGTATTTATTTTATTATAAGAATTTCAAACATAAAAATAAGCAGACAGAATAATATAATGAAAACCCCCTATCACCCAGCTTCAACAACGGTCAGTCCATGGCCAATTTTGCTTCATTTGTGCCCCCATCCACTTCTCTCCTTCCCATATTTTAAAAATTTATTTATTTTTAATTGGAGAATAATTGCTTTACAATGCTGTATTGGTTTCTGCCATACATCAACATGAATCAACCATAGGTATACACATGTCCACTCCTCTTGAACCTCCCTCCCACCTCCCATCTCATCCACAACCCCCCATTACCCCCCCACCATCCTCACCCCCCAACCACCCCCCCACCACCCTCACCCAGGCTGTCACAGAACACCAGGTTGAGCTCCTCCCAGGAAGGTCTCTTTGAGGAGGTGGCATTTAGGCTGCAGTGTTCCCAATCCTGGGGGGATTCTTAGTGGTGGGTGTACACTGGCTGTCCCTGCTTGATTCGGTGCTCCAGAAGACAGGAGACGGTCATGTTCATCTCTGTCCCTCCCCACACCAAATTCTGCAATCAGCATGCAGTATATATTGATGAATGGGGACACTGAATTTGAACCTTGACTCTCACTCCCTCTAGACAAGAGCAAGGGAGGGCGTGGCTCAGGTGCAGAGATCGGTTAAGGATATAAGGATGATGATGTGGATGGAATTGATAATGGGTTGACTGGATGGCAAAAACCCTTATGTTCTCTTGAAGGAGCTGTAGGGTGTGAGCACCACAGCTTTGGAGTCAGGCAAAACTGTATTTGCATCTCAGCTGGAAACACTATGGCCTCATTCCCCTCTTCTATAAAATAGACCCAATTACACCTCATCCCAGGTGGATTATTAATACTGCAAAAGACCTTGAAGGTAAAGTAGCTTCATGGAGTAGAAATTCCTTAAGTATTCATTCTCCTCCCCACTATGTCAGACCCCTGAGGCCAAGAACTACATTCCTGAACTCATCACGCAGAAACATATATAGGAAAATGTAGAATATTCTAGTGACCACTTGTCCATCTCCTATTCAAATACCATAAAATGTTTTTCCAGGGAAATAAAATAGTAGGAAAAAGGAAGGATGCTTTAAAAAAAAATTCTTCTCTCTTCTCTGCTACCCTCAGAAAAAAAAAAAAATGATTTCCAGAACATCAAACGCTCCTCAAAGAATCAACAATATTTTTTGATGATGGAAGTATGAATAATCAGACACATGGATTACATTTCCTTAAATTATGCAGAGCCCAAAAACCAGGAGGGAAGGGAACGTGCTGGTAAAATTTTTTTCACATTTTATTAAAACCTCAAGGTCTGAGGAACACTTTCATGGTTATTACACACACACACACACACACACACACACACACATTTCCTGTGTCCAACTATCAAGAAAGAAAAGTGAATACACTGAGCATTTTTTTCCCCCTGTTCAAAGCTTTGTCTTTTCTCTCAGCTCTAATTCCCAGCACCAGCCTCATTCATAGAAATAAAAGGAGCACGCATTGGTTGGGTTCCCAAGCTCTGCACCTTACCAGCTGTTGACCTTAAGCAAGTCACTTAAATTCTCAGAGCTTGAGTTTCCTTTGTGGCAAACAGGGATGATGGTCTGACCTTCATAAATGATGCTGGGGATTAAATGGAATGAGACGTGAACATACCTTGGAAACTGTATGATGTCAGGTGGGTACGAGGGATGGAAGTGGCTCCAGGAAGTTATCCCCATGTTGATAGGCAGAAGAGTGCACTGGCAGCAGTTCAAGAACCTGACTGTCCCCTATGCTGATGCTTAAGGTGTGTGTTCCTAGGCAGAAATCTAAGCCATGCTCTCCATACCCCACTTACTTATTTGCAAAATGGGATGCTGCTGAAAATAACAGTACCTACCTCATACAGTGGTGAAAGTTTTAGTCGCTCAGTCGTGTCTGACTCTTTGTGACCCCATGGAAAGTAGCCCACCAGGCTCCTCAGCTCCTCTGTCTGTGGAATTCTCCAGGCAAGAATACTGGAGTGGGTTGCCATTCCCTTCTCCAGGGGATCTTACCAACCCAGGGATCAAACCCAGGTCTCCTGCGCTACAGGCAGATTCTTTACCATCTGAGCCACCAGGGAAGCCATACAGTGGTGATAAGGATTAAATTAGGAAATATTGACAAAGCACTTGGGTTAGTGCCAATGTTTTGAAAGAAAGAACAGGAAGGGAAGGGAAGGGAGGAAAGAAGGAAGAAAGGAAAGAAGGGAGGGAAGGGAAGAGAAGGCAGTAGAAGAAATGTCTGAACAAAGATTCCCTGTGCTAGAAATTCACCTTTTAGTTGTTTGGGTCAGGTATTATCTTTTCCAGGAATACTTTTAGAAAATGCAAACATACTTAAAAAGCATGGCACAGCAATTCAGATTCAATGTGTACTTATTGAGAACCTACTGCATGCAAGGCAGTGTGCTGTCTTAGGTAATCGTTTGGAAAATCTCTGACTTTTTGGAAGGTGGGCGTAAGAGGAGGTGACAAATAGAAAAGAGAGGAAAAGAGGAGACACAGGGAGAGACAGAGATGAAGAGCCGCTTTTCCTGCTGTGGCTTTGGCATTGGACAGACTTGGGTCCATATGTTAGCTCTGCCAGTTACTAATTATGTGACCTTGGACAGGCAAGGACAAATTTAGACCCTACTTTGCTTGAAAAATGGGGATAATGATCATAGGCTATGTGGGGATAAAATGAGACAAGGTGTTAAAACATCTCATTTTCCTTTTCCCAACTCCACATTTTTGTCACATGCCTCCCAAAACTTCTGTGCAGTGAGTAGAAAGAAATCTTTCATGGCAGCACCTAGGAAACTAGAGTCGGAACTCCCACGAGAGGAAATCAGCTTGCCACTTTCTCTGTGCACTGAAAAGGGCATTTTTGCATGAAGACCATGCTCTACTAAGCTCATAAGAAGTGCATTTCCTCCGCGTGACATTCCCGATCAATTTCAGCCAGCGGTAACCAAGTGACTAACTCTTCCTCTGGAGGCCAAGAGCCAGCACTGGTTGTTGACTTCTCCTGAGCCTCTCAAGTGTAAAGCTGATTCCTGCCGGATACTGCTCTTGGAGGAAATGGGGGAGAAATTCAGCTTTGGCTCCCACCGTTCAACCAATAATAAAGAAGGCAGGGAAAAAGCTGAGTTAGAAAGAGAGGCTACATAACCCTCTTCCTGGATCCTGGCAGATGCCAGAGGAAGAATCAGTGAGTGAGTAATACTGTAGCTGGGAGTCCAAAAGCTGCAGCTGGAGGTCTGTGCCAAGAAGACGGTGCCAGGTTTGGTTCTGAGGCAGAGGGGGCCACTCCAGGGCCAGCCTCAGCCGGATGGGGAACAGCTCAGTGTGAGTCAGGGGCTGGGTCTCTGCTCCAAGAGTCTCAGGCAAGCCACATCCATTCAGATGCACCACCCACACAGATGGAGCTGTCTTTGCAGAGACTCAGGTGGCTTTTCTTGGGGGTGGTGCGTGCCGGGCATTGAATGGAAATGATAGAAAAGTTCTGCAGTCTAAGCACAAGCGGGCACAAAATGGAATGCAGACAGTCTGGGTTGCAGGTACCAGACCTGTCCCCAAGGCCATGGGCTGCTGAGCTGCCACATTGCAAATGACAAGAGCTACCATGTACTGATTGCTCGTCAGATCCCAACACTGTGCCCAGTGCCAACAGCTCCAATGCCCTTGTGTACAATTACAGAGCATGTTGAAAGCAGAAAGCATAGCGAAGCTGGGAGAATATTAAGTCACTCCCCCCACCCCCAACTCACTACCTCAATTTCCCCACTGCAAAACAGATATGATACCTGCCTACATTATGGGTTACTTTGAGAATTGCAGTACAGTGGTTCAAAACTCAGACTTTTGAGTCAGAAAAATCTGGGTGTGAGACTCAGCTCTGCCTCTAATTCACTGTGTGACCTTGAGCAAGTTTCTTAGCCACTCTAAACTTTTGTTTCCTCATCTGTTATCACTAGAGAGCCAGCCTCAAAGGCTTATGGCAAAGATCAGATTAGGGAGTATGTGAGCCTGCTTCCTCCTCTATAAGCCAGAGAAAATAATATACATCTCTCATTATCGTGTAGAGTAGATAACATTTTTAAATGGCCTAATAAAGTGTCTTGCACTCAGTAGGCCCTCAGTGAATCATGGTTTTTTAGTAGCATCAAATGAGACACTACATGGAAGGTTATTGGTAAATTTTAAGCCGTTGTTTTTTATAAAATGTATTACTTATTAAACTCAAGTGAGGTGCTTAATGTGGTCATTAGTACTTTGATTACAACTGTTTTTTGTTTTTCTCTTTCTGTGTTCTTTTCCATGAGAAGTTTAGATTATATTGGGGTTTCGACCTCAGATCCCTGGGCTGAAAGCATTAGGAAAGCAAAAGCAGTGAGACAGGGGTGTCCAGAAGTGTTTTCAATATTCCCAAAAGTATGGGGAAATTTACATTTGTCAATACGTGACCGCCACAAACTCCCAGGACGATCACGTTCCTTGCTTTAGGCTGAGACTGTAGTGGTTTGATAGCACCACTAGCTAGCTACCACTCACCAAAATCTCCAGTTGACAGGTATGTGCGGTAGACCAGCTTTATTAGTGTCACGGGGCTCTAGAGCTAGAATCCCTGACTCACCACTTAGCAGCTTTGTAGCCTTTAGCAAGATTTGGACCCTCTTTGTACTTATGTCTCTTCATTTGAAAATTGGGGATAACAATACTGGGTAACAATGGCGTCTCCCCATAGGAATCCTGTGGGGACAGTGCCCGGTCCATAGGAACCACTCTATAATGCAAGTGCTTGTGTCATTGTTCTTACCAGATTTTAGGAAGCATCTTCCCAAGTTCAGACACGGCTAGTCAAGGGTAACAGTTGAAGCATGAGTTGGAAGAGTGAGTATTTGTGCTAAGGAAGTCACATTTACTAGATGTGTATGAGGCATTGGGTGGTGGTGGCGGGGGGGCGGGGGGCGGTGGTTCCCAGGTGGCACTAGTGGTAAAGAATCTGCCTGCCAGTGCAGGAGACATAAGAGATGCAGGTTTGATCCCTGGGTTGGGAAGATCTCTTGGAGGAGGGCATGGAAACCCACTCCAGTATTCTTCCCTGGAGAATCCCATGGACAGAGGAGCCTGGTGGGCTACAATCCACAGGGTCACAAAGAGCTGGACATGACTGAAGCAACTTAGCATGCACCCATGCATGAGGCACTGGCTGCTGAGCCAGTGATCCAGATGTCCTCCTGTTGGATCTGGTCCACCATGATGTGAGGTTGGTATGTTACAAAGGAGGTACCAGGGTTCAGATTGTCCCCAAGTCACACAACCATCATGTGGAAGAATCAAAGATTCCAGTCCTGTCCTTCTGACCCCCATAGCACTCACTCTTTAAATTAAACCATGAGAATCCCAGGAGAAAGTTAAGTTACAGGAGGTTCTTCATGGACCATAGGATGAAAACCCTTAGTCTAGCATTGCAAACACTTGGTGAAATGGGACGTTTCTTTCCTTTCTTTACATTGATAACACAAGAACCACTTCTGAGCCCTCTTGGAAGAGAATGGAGTCTCAAAATCTCCCTCAGTGGTGGGAGATTTAGACAGATTTAGACATTGATACCTACATCAATGATGGCAACAGATTTAGACAGTTCCGTGAGACCCTAGGTGAAATCAAATCCCCATTTGGACACAGCAGGAAAATGATTTCTGTTTCCTAGCATGCTTAGACTGAAGGATTGGTTAATGTGTTAAAACCAAGGCTTGAGGAGGTGGCTAAGAATGACTAACAGTTATTCACTCATTCATACCACCAACACTTGCTGAGCCCTTCTCTTCCCCAGATTCTATGCTGGGTGTCGGGGAGTTGGCATAAGCAGGCTCTATCAATCAGGGCACAGACAAAAATACAGGTGATAGTATTTGCTGCTTTCATGGAGGCAGCCACAGGAGGCCACTGAGCACACAGAGGGTCTGAGAGGACGCTGAGAAGAGGTGGTGTCTTACGGGACAGACGGTTTGTTAAGCAGAGAGGAGAAGAGGAATCGCATCTTCAGCAGAGAGAGCAGCATGATGACAGGAATGACAATATGAGGGATCTAAATGGAGCTTTGTGTGGCTGGAGCAAAAAGTGAGATTTATGGAGGACTGAGCCATGAGGCATTAATAACATGCAGAAGGAACTTAAAAAATACTCTGCTCAGAAGCAAGGATTTTATCCTTGGAGCCATCAAAGCGCCTTAAGCAGGGGAATGGCCTGACTGTATTCCATGGGTTTCATTTGTGCCATTTCTGATTTCACCCTGACGTGCTTTGTCAACAGCATTTATGAAGGTCCCTGCCATCCAAAATTTTCATTTATCCCAGGAAATCTGAGGACAATGATGATTAAAATTATCATCATTTCATATATTGAAATTTCCTCTTTACTTAATTGTAAATCTTAGAAGACAGAGACAAGATCTTGTTTACCAATATTTTCTCAGCACCAAGCACAATGCCAACCACACAGCTGCTTTTCCTCAAGCTAGGCTTGAACCCCAGGTCTGCCTGACTCCAAAATGTTTTGCTTACAAATGCAGGATCACAAGTGTTAAACTGCATTTTAAGGCTGTGAATATCCTTTCCACCATCATTTTAGTCCACTCCACAGGGTGGGCATGAAACCACCCTAAGTGTAGGGGAGGGAGCAGGAGTAGGGAGGGTGGTCCGCGTTCAGTACATACGCAGTAAATAATGAACAAAGGACTGGACAGGAAGTCCAGGCATCTGAGCAACAGGATCGATATACTCCTTTTAAGCTGTAGACCTTGGGCAGCCAGTTGACCTCTCTGGGCTTCAGTGTTCTTGCCGTGTAAGGAAGGGCCTGGAACTGACAAACTCTAAAATCACTTTCAACCTGAGTTGCCATGACTCATCCAGACTGTTTTTTAAAGGCCACTTGAAGCTTTCCTAAAAGATCTTGCCTCTATCAATATATTATTTCATAAGACTTGCCTAGCCCACATTTTAACAGTCTCAGATTTCTCCCTGGGGGAATCTTAAGAGGTTTCTAATTGATGACCAATGCTATATTAAAAATCAAAGAGGAGAGTAATAGTTTTTCCACCCTGGCCACAAAAAGAAAAATGATAATCATAATCAAAATGCTGCTCCCTTGTTAAAGAGGTTTAGAAAAACCTGACTTGAGCATGATGTTTTTATCCATCTTCCTACATGTCCTCTGGCTTCAAGGACACAAGGCTGTTTCTCTTGTGGCAAGATCAGCCCTGGGGCACAGCAGCTAAAGAGAATCTTCCCTTGGCCTCAGTTTCCTTTCTCTGTAAAATGGAGATTTTCCCAACTTTGCTCTGCCTACTTTACAAGGTTGTTGGTAGGTAAACAGAGATAAAAGATGAAGAAGATGCTGGACAAGTTCAAAGGAGATCATGGTGACTGTACAGTTCTCTAGATAAACAGAACCAGAGACAGAGAGAGAGAGGGCTTGATTATAAGGAGCTGACTCACATGATTATGGAGGCTGACAAGCCCCAAGATCTGCAGTCAGCAAGCTGGGACCCAGGAGAGCTAATGGTGTAGTTCCAGTCTGAGTCCAGAGGCTTGGGAATAAGAGCTGATGGTGTAAGTTCTAGTCTGAAAGCTGGCAGGCTGAAGACCCAGGAAGAACTGATATTTCAGTTTGAGTCATAAAGTGGGGAAAAAGCCCGTGTCTCAGTTCAAAGATCATTAGGTAGGTGGTCTCTCAAGAAGTCTCTCTCACTTATGGTGGGGGTTGGGGTGGGGTTTGTGTGTCTGTCTTTTTGTTCTATTTAAGGGATTCCCAGGTGGCGCTAGTGGTAAAGAACCCGCCTGCCAATGCAGGAGACTGGGTCAGGAAGATACTCTGTAGAAGGGCACAGCAACCCACTCCAATATGCTTGCCTGGAGAATCCTGTGGACAGAGTAGCCTGGTGGGCTACAGTCCATAGGGTCACAAAGACCTGGCCATGACTGAAGTGACCTAGCATGAAGCGTTCACCTGACTGGATGAGTGAGGCCCACCCACATTAGGGAGGGCAGTCTTTACTCAGCCTACTGATGTAAGTGCGAACTTTGTCCAAAAACACCTTCACAGACAAACTCAAATCATGCTTGACCAAAGAGCTGGACATCCTGTAGCCCAGTCAAGTTAACCAATTTAAGTTAATCATCATAATGATGAAAATGTAAACTCAATGAGGGAACCAAATTTTTGTCTGTTTCCCATAGTATTTTCAGGGCCTGGGGAGGACAGTTTAGTGCAGAATAGGGGCTCAAAACATATTGAACAAATGAATGAGGAGGAGAAGGAACATTTGAGGCTAGTGGAAAAAGAAATCCCATACACATCTGCCAGGGACTTTGGTCATTTGTTCAGTCAACAACTACAGATGTTAACTCTCTAGCAACTGAATCCCAATATTGACTTTGTGAAAGTGAAATTCTCTCAGTCGTGTCCAACTCTTTGCGCCACCATGGACTACACAGTTCATGGAATTCTTCAGGCCAGAATACTGGAGTTGATAGCCATTCCCTTCTCCAGAGGATCCCTCGTGGCTCAACTGGTAAAGAATCCGTCTTCAATGCAGGAGACCTGAGTTCGATCCCTGGGTTGGGAAGATCCCCTGGAGAAGGGAAAGGCTACCCACTCCAATATTCTGGCCTGGAGAATCGCATGGACTGTATAGTCTATGAGTTGCAAACAGTCGCACACAACTGAGCAACTTTGACTTTCACCTTCTTCAGGGGATCTTCCCAACCCAGGGATCGAATCCAGGTCTCCTGCATTGCAGGCAGATTTTTTACTAGCTGAGCCACAGGGGAAGCCCAAGAATACTGGACTGGGTAGCCTATCCCTTCTCCAAGGGATCTTCCCAACCCAGGCATTGAACCGGGGTCTCCTGCATTACTGGTGGATTCTTTATCAACTGAGCTATCAGGGAAGCCCTTGACTTTGTCGTTAGGCATTAATATCCTCATTTTTCAAGGTAAATAACGTGAGGTTCAGAGAAGTTAAGTATCCAACAGGTAGACTATATCTTCATTCCACAACTTTCCAGGTTTCTTTTCCTATCTCACCACTTAGCACCATGCACAATTACATCACTGTTTATTGATTTCATTTTATTCTTGCCACTCTCAGTGAGTTGTATAAAGTGCCCCAAAAGATAGGTCCACCTGGGACCCAGGCAAATGTGACCTCATTTAGAAAAGGGTCTTTGTAGATACAGATCTTGAAAGGAGATCATCCTAGATCAGGGTGGACCCTAAATCCAGTGACAAACGTCCTAATAAGAAAAGAGAAGGAGAGAAGGCACACAGAGGAGAAGGTAATGTGTAGTTGGAGGATGAGCTTGAAGTGATGGTCTGCAAGCCAAGGAATATGGAGGCTTGCCAGTAAGAAGCTAGGAGAGGGGCCTGGAACCGATTATCCTTCAATGTCTACAGAGGGGACCAACTTCATCAACATCTTATTTCAGACTTCTAGCCTCCAGAACTTTGAGAGGATAAAAGTTTCTGTTATTTTAAGACATCCAGTTCTGAGTTGTTTGTTAGAGCAGCCACGGGAAACTAAAATGCCCCCTACCTCCACTTCAGCCTCCAATTAGGCTCTAAGAGCTACAGGGGCAGTCATAGATTCTATTTTGTTCACTATTTTATTGAATCTAGAGTCTAGAAGTGCCAGGGTCAAAGTAGGAGCATGGAAATTGTTTGTAGAAAAAAACTGAAAGTTTGACTAACCAAATTTCAGATGCTTGAAGTCAGGGAAGTCTCTTGAGTCAGAGCAAAGAATCCTGGGTTCTCTGTCCTGCTGCCCTCACCAGGACACAGTCCCTAGGACTAGCAGCACAACTTTCAGGGTGGTGAGGTGGGGTGGAGGGAGATGGCTTGGGGAGGGGGAGGGAGCGAGTGCATTTGGGTATCCATCTCCCAGTTTGCAAAGTGGGCCTGAGGCTTCCTCCCAGGAGTCTTCAGAGGTGGGCACCAGGTTTACCCACACAGGTGGGTACACAGGAGAGGTGAGGTGCCCTGATGAAAGGGAAAGGATGCTTCGCAGAATTCCAGGCTCTAGTCCAGCTGGGCCCAGGCTTCTGCCTCCTGTTTCCTTCTCCTCCTCTCTTCCTTTTTGTTTTTGTGCCACTTCTCCCTGCTTCTGCTGCAGAAGCAGTAGGTAGGCTCAGAGATATCAGGTAGGGGACTGCTGTGAGGCCAGGGGACTCAGGAGGTTGGGCTCTACAGGTTCCCACCCCCTCCACCCTCTGTGTACCCTGGGCAGAATCTGCTCCTCTCCAAAGGGGTCACTAAGATCTGCATTATCCATTTAACCAGTCTTGACTCAGGACTTCCCTGGGCTTGAGCACTTCCTGCTTATCAGCAACACATAGGAGGAGGGCTCAAAATCCAGGAGGAAGACATGTCCATATACCCTTTCCAAGTAACAAAACTGAGTTGAAGTCCTTGACTGCACTACTTATGCGCAAGTTACTTAACCTCTCTGTGTTCAGTCACTCAGTCATGTCCAACTCCTTGCAACCCCATGGACTGTAGCCTGCCAAGCTGTTCTGTTCATGGAATTTTCCAAGCAAGAATACTGAAGTGGATTGCCATTTCCTGCTCCAGGGGATCTTCCTGACCCAGGGGTCGAACCTGTGTCTCTTGCATCTCCTGCATTGGCAGGCGGACTCTTTACCACTAGCACCACCTGGGAGCATCTATAAATTGTGAAAATACCACCCACCAATCCTGTGAAAAGAGGACAAAACAAAAGGTGTTAGGTCTTTTAGATTAGAGTCTAATATATAATAAGTGCTAAAAAATGCCACTTTATCTCCCTTTTCACTCTTTTCCAAAAGAGATCATAGATATTTGCATTCATTCATTCATTGACATAGTAAAGTACTTATCATGACTCAAGGAATAGCAACTGATATTTTTCATCCTTTGAGCAATTATAGCATCTGTGATCACTTGGGATCTGAAAATCAATATGATGCAAGGGAGTTTCAAGAGCATATAGCCCTGCCCTAGGTTCTTCAAACCTGGAATCAAAAGCCGAGAGAAGGCAAGGGATTTTCCTGAGGTCACACAGCTGGTAAACTTAGAACTTCACTCAGCCTGCTGCTCATTCACCTAATGACTCATCAAGCCTCAGGCAGTGATGACAAAGGCTATTCACCAACATCCTCTGGTACCTACAGAACCCAAGGCCAGAACTGGCCACTCTAGAGGCCCCAAAAAACTTTCAAGGGCCCCAGAAATGTGGACGGATGGAACAAATTATAAGGCAGGCATTTAGGAAGCAATTCCTTTCCAAATCAAATGCATTCTTGCATTCTAACACTCATATCCTAAAAATTGTTGTTTAATGGGCTCTCCACATCCGAACTTGACTCACTCTCTGAAATGGAAATCTGGGCACTTTGGAGTTTGGATGGCGGTTCTTAACAGCCAGCAACAGGATACTGCTTGCTGGCAGTGCCACAGGCAGCCCTGACCTCAATCCAGAGCCTCTGCCTCCAAAGCCACTGGGAAGTTTGAGAGGCTCCAGAGCTGGGGCCTCGGCCTGGGGAACCTTGACCTTGCCGGAGGCTGGATCTGTTTCTGATACGGCGTGGCAAATTTCTAAATCTTAGCTGTGGGATGGCATTTGCTCCTTGCAGAAAAAGAGCAAGGGGCCCAGGAGGTTCCAATTGATTCCTAAGTAGAACCAGCTGTTGGAATCCTGCAGCGCTGATTAGGGAAGTTCACTTCCAGGTTGCAGTTTCCAGTTGGTGCCCTCGCCCCCTCCCAGTGCTGTCAGAGAAGCACCCCAAAATCTAAATTGCTGCATCTATTGATCCAGAGCTGGAAAGGAGGCAAAGGCAGGAAGAGAGACTAGCAACTATAGCTTCCATCTCTTGAGTACCTAGTTAATATGTACCTGCCATTGGGCTAGGCACCTTGTAAATATCATTTCCAGTTCTTACAACCATACCAGCATTCCCAGATTTACAAATGAAAAACCAAAAAAGTGATTCAGGGAATAATAATCATCATCATCATTCTTTTTCTACCTACTAGTTACTGAGTGCTGACCATATGCCACACATTTCTTAAGCACATTACATGTCATCTGCCAATTTATCTTCACATCAACCCTATGACACAAGTATTATTATTGCCTCCACTTTATAGATGAGGAAACTAAGGCTTAGGAAAGTTAAGTAACTCCTCATGTCCCTCAGTTTGAGATATGCAGCACATGGTTCCTGCCAGGGATACAAAATCCAGGTCTTTTTGACTACAATATTAGTAATAATAATGATAACAGCTGACATCTGTTAAGAGCTTAGTATGTACCACATGCTGTGCAAAATTTCTTTTCTTAAATGACGTGTTACTTCATTGAATTCTCATGACAATCCTGTGATGTGGGCCATAGTTTCCTGCTTTTACCAATGAAGAAACTGAGGCTCAGTCATTAAGAGAAGCAGGATTCAAAGGCAGCCTCATTGGTCCCCAGATGGCTAGTTTTTAATCACTGTGATCTCTACCTCCCCAAGTGTCCTGTCCTTTGGTTTGAGTTCCCAAGTTTTCCATTCTTCATATAGTTTTATCGCATAACGAAAAACAAGGAGCCAGCCTCTGACTCAGCTCCAGGTTTCACCGTGACTATTCTGTCATTCTTTCCAATATGAACCTTCAAAAGCCACTGTAAAACTGTAGTTGCAATTTGAAACTTGCCTTTATAACTGAATGTTATTTATAACTGAATGTTATCAACAGAACATTAATCTAGGGTTGATTTTGTAAACTATTAAGGATAAAATGAGTTTGATATTTACCAAGTTAAAGAAATATGAAGCTTATGGCTTTCAAATTGCTCTGCAGAGTCTTGCTAGAATTTTTTCCTTATTTAAAATCATAATGAATAAAGCTTTTTATAATATGTGTTTTACATTCTCAAATAGAAGTCCACTTGATCTCACAGATATCCTTTAAAGCAAGATGAAATTGGCATATCTGAAAAGGAGTAAAAGGACAAATTACATGTCTCATCAATCAGTCCACAAATATTAAACACTGACTGATGTCTCTGTGACCACTGGACATGTTCCAGGAGCTTCCAGCATGGTTAGACTTGTTTGTTAATTTTGCATGAATATGTGATGTGGTTGTTCATACATTCATGCAATTATTCATTCACTTCTTAATGTTAATTAAATGCCTTCATGTGATATTTACAGGTGCTTGGCATGGAAGGGTCCTCCAGAACTTGGGGAACTCAGAACAGGTCATCCAGAACAGGGTCCTCCAAGACTCAAGGGGAAGCCAGGAAAGAAATGTCACTTAAAGGTCGCTATTGATGCCACAGGAGCAAAAGGAAAACCCTAATACTGCCTGGGTATAAGGGAGATCAAGAATGCTTTCTGAAGGAAATATCATCTAAGCTGATGAGTAAAGAATGAGTGGAGTTAATCTGAAGAGAGAGAAGCAGGAATACCAAGTGGAGGAAAAGGCTTTGCAAAGATCTTGAGCAGAAGGAAACTGTACTTGCCAAGTGCCGAGAAAATGGGATGAATGACACTGCCAGAGCTTAGTGAGGAAGCTCCAGGAGAGTTAGTGTGGTCAGCAAAGAGGCACTGGAGATGCGAGAGCTGGGGAGAGTATTCAGCCAGCAGGGGAGGAGAGGGAGGTGTGAGGAACTGCAGAACTAAAGATACCAAGGGCAAAAGTCATGTGAAAAAAGGTAAACCGAAGACCCCTCATACTAAAGCAAAGCACACAACCACCACCATGCTCATCATGGCTGATGTTTACTTACAATACACCTGGCTCTCATTGGAAGATAATTCTCTATAGGTCTTTCACATTTCTGCGTGACTTGTGAGTAGAGGCACTGATTGCTTTTGTTCCAGATCATCTTTTCAAGGATGACTGTATAAGAACAGACTTGGAAGATAGGGATAGTGTCCCACTCTACAGCAGAAGGTAGGTTCACCTACAACCCACTAATAAAAAGATTGAAGTTCCTAAAGCTCAGGGATCCTCTCCATAACGCAACTCACAAATGTCAGGTGTCATCTGGAACCTCTTCACATCATCACGTGGGAATTGACGTTCAAGGAATGAGCATAAGAAAACACTGATACTCACAGATGCAATCATAACAGAACATGATGAATAATTATATGCAACAAATTGGACAACCTAGAAGAAATGGAAAATTCCTAGAAACACAGCATTCCAAGACTGAATCAGAAAGAACAGAAAATCTAAAAAAACCAATTACTAGAAATGAAATTGAACCAGTAATCAAAAAACTCCCAAGAAACAAAGTCCAGGACCAGGTGGCCTCCCAGAAGAATTCTACCAAACATTTAAAGAAAAGTTAATCCCATTCTTCTTTAATTGTTCTTAAAAACTGAAGAGGAAGGAACACTTACAAACTCATTCTAGGAAGCCAACATTACCCTAATACCAAAACCAGACAAAAAAACTACAAATAAAAAGAGAGAGAGAGAGAGAGAGAAAAGAAAGAAAATTACAGGCCAATATCCCTATGAACATAGATGCAAAAATTCTTTACAAAATATACAGTTCAGTTCAGATGCACAGTCATGTCCAACTCTTTGAGACCCCATGGACTGCAGCAGGCTTCCCTGTCCATCACCAACTCCTGGAGCTTGCTCAAACTCAGGTCCATCAAGTCAGTGATGCCATCCAACCATCTCATCCTCTGTTGTCCCCTTCTTCTCCTGCCTTCAATCTTTCCCAACATCAGGGTCTTTTCCAATGAGTCAGCTCTTCACATCAGGTGGCCAGAGTATTGGAATTTCAGCTTCAGTTTCAGTCCACAAAACATTAGCAAACCAAAATTCAATAATACATTAAAATAATAATATATTATGATCAAGTGTGGTTTATTTCAGGGATGCAAAGATGGTTTAATATCTACAAATCAATCAATGTGATATACCACACTAACAAAACAAAGGATAAAAAAATCACATGATCATCTTAACAAACACAGAAAAAGCATTTGAAAAAATTCAGTATCCCTTCGTTATAAAACTCAAAAAATTTAGTATGGAGGGAACATACTTCGACACAGTAAGTCATTTATAACAAATCCACAGCTAACATTACACTCAATGGTGAAAATACGAAAGCTTTTTTCTAAGATCAGGAACAAGACAAAGATGTCCACTCTCACCACTTTTATTCAACATCATATGGGAAGCCCTAGCCACAGCAACTAGACAAGAGAAGAAATAAAAAGGCTTCCAAATCAGAAGGGAAGAAGTAAAACTGTCACTATTTGTAGACATGATCCTATATAGAGAAAACCCTACAGACTCCAAAATATTAAAAGCTAATAAATTCAGTAACATTGCAGGATACAAAAATTAATATGCAGAAATCTGTTGTATTTACATATACAATTAATAAAATATCACAATGAGAAATCATGAAAAATAATCCCATTTACAATTGCATCAAAAAGATTAAAACATCTAGGAATAAATTTAACCACACAGGTGAAAATCCCACACTATGAAAACTATAAAACATTGATGAAACTGAAGGCAACACAAATAAATCAAAATATACTGTGTTCATGGATTGAGAGAATTAACATTGTTAAAACATTCATACCCCAAATAATCAATGTAATCCCTATCAAAATATTCATTTTTCATAGAGCTAGAACAAATAAACCTAAAATTTGAATGGAACCACAAAAGATCACAAATAGCCAGAGTAATCTTGAAAAAGAAAAACAAAACTTGAGGAATCAAGGTATCCAGCTCCCTGACTTCAAACTAAACTGCAAAGCTACAGCCATCAAAACAGTCCAGTACTGGACAAAAATGAACACTCACATAATGGAATTGAACACAGTCCAGAAATACTCGTATGCCTATGATCAACTGATCTACGCCAAATGAAGGAAGAATATACAAAACACAGTCTCTTCAACAAGTGATGTTGGGATAACAGGACAACTACATAAAAAAGAATGAAAACAGACCTTTTTCTTACACCATATGCAAAAACAAACTCAAAATGAATTTAAAACTTACACTTGCCAAAAGGTCAAGAAGAGACTGAATTCAAGGCTTAAATGTAAGACCTGAAACCATAAAACTCTTAGAAGAAAACAATAGGCAGTTCCCTCTTTGAAACTGGTCTTAGAAATATTTTTTTGGATCTGTCTCCTCAGGCAAGGGAAACAAAACCAAAAGCCTTTAAATGGGACCACATCAGACTAAAAAGCTTTTGCACAGGGAAGGAAACCATCGACAAAATAAAAAAGCAACCTTCTGAAGGGGAGATGACATTTGCAGATGACATGTCTGATAAGGGGTTAACATCCAAAATATATAAAGAACTCGTATAACTCATAATATTTTTTAAAAATCCAATTTAAAAATGGACAGAGGACCAGAATACACATTTTTGTAAAGACATAAAGACACAAGTCCAACAGACACATGAAACATGCTCAACATCACGAATAATCAGGAAAACACAAATCAAAGTCATGAGAAACCATAGCACTCCTGCCAGAATGCACCTGTGCGTGCATGCTCAGTTGTGTCCGACTCTTAGCCACCCCATGGCCTGCAGCCTGCCAGGCTCCTCTGTCCATCGAATTTTCCAAGTAAGAACACTGGAGTGCGTTGCCATTTCCTTCTCCAAGGGATTTTCCCAACCCAGGGATCAAATCCATGTCTCTTGTATCTCCTGCATGGGTAGGCGGGCTCTTTACCAACTGAGCTTGTCATAATGGCAATCATCAAAAACACAAAAATACAAATGTTGTCCAGGATGTGGAGAAAAGGGACCCCTGTGCACTGTCAGTGGGAATGTAAATTGATGCATACTGTGGAAAACAGAATCGTGGTTCCTCAAAAAATTAAAAACAGAACTACCATATGATCCAGTAATTCTACTCTTGGGTATTTATACAAAGAAAATGAAAACACTAACTGGAAAGGATATTTATTGCAGCATTGTTTACAACAACCAAGATATGGAAACAACCTCGACATCCGTTGACAGATGAATGGCTAAAGAAGAGGTGGCATATATATACACATATATATGGGTGTGTGTGTATATATATATCAGATCAGATCAGATCAGATCAGTAGCTCAGTCATGTCCAACTCTTTGTGACCCCATGAATCGCAGCACGCCAGGCCTCCCTGTCCATCACCAACTCCCGGAATTCACTGAGACTCACATCCATTGAGTCAGTGATGCCATCCAGCCATCTCATCCTCTGTCGTCCCCTTCTCCTCTTGCCCCCAATCCCTCCCAGCATCAGAGTCTTTCCCAATGAGTCAACCCTTCGAATGAGGTGGCCAAAGTACTGGAGTTTCAGCTTTAGCATCATTCCTTCCAAAGAAATCCCAGGGCTGATCTCCTTCAGAATGGACTGGTTGGATCTCCTTGCAGTCCAAGGGACTCTCAAGAGTCTTCTCCAACACCACAGTTCAAAGGCATCAATTCTTCAGTGCTCAGCATATGCTTCCCTGGTGCCTCAGACGATAAAGAATCCACCTGCAATGCAAGAGACCTGGTTCACACACACACACACACACACACATATATGCACACACACACACACACACACGATAGACTATCACTAAGCCATAAAAAGGAAAGAAATCTTGCTACTTGCGACAACATGGAGGGACCTAGAGGATACTTCGCTTAATGAAATAAGTCAGACAGAGAAACATAAATATTGTGTATTTATACTTACATGTGGAATTTAAAAAACAAACATATAATAAAACAGAAACAGACTCAGATACAGAGAACAAACTAGTGGTTGCCAGAAAGGAGGAGGATGGGAGGATGGGTAAAATAGGTGACGGGGATTAAGGGGCACAAACTTTAAGTTATATAATAAATAAGTTACAGGGCTATAATATACAGCACAGAGAATATAGTTGATATAATGACTTTGTATGGTATGTAATCTCTAAAAATATCAAATCACTATGTTGCACACCTGAAAGCAATATAGTATTGTGAGTCAACTATGCTTCAATTAAAAAAAGAAAGAAGAAACACTGATATACTGACTACTGCGATTGCTGTAATAAAATCCCTGCCTGTAACCTTGCAGACATGAAATTGTGCCAGGTTAAATTATTATTTTGCAAATGACGAAAGACTGTAGATTCTTCACAGTCTACACAGTGCTTTTCCATTATGAACTCGCTTAATCTTCACAAAAATCCTATGCTATAGGAATGATTATCATCCCTATTTGGACAGGAAAAATAGAATAAGAGCATTCAAAAAGTAGGTTGGTGTTGGGTCATGAAGAGTTTTGTGCAACAGGCTAAGGAGGTTAGGCCCTATCTATTTTGCAATCATGGAAAGATTCTGAACAGGAGAGGAATATGAAGAAAACAACATTTTCAAAAAGCTTTCCTAGCCATAGTCTGTTGGATGGGTAGGGCAGGGGGAAAATCCTGCTAGGAAACAGGCTAGCAAGTGTTCGGTGTCAGAACCAAGATTCCAGACAGACTTGATAGATGGGCTAAATGTACTCCCGGCAGAATAGAATTTCACTAGCCTAAATGTCAGGCCCTAGACAAGACTTCTTAACACCAATGGCTCCAGCAAATGGTTAGGGAGACATGAGTTAGCAGTATAGCCCTTGAGAATGAGGCTTAAGGTTTCCAGGGACTAGGCAAACTGGGGTGAGTCAGCAGGGGACGTGCCTGCCAAAAGGGCCACCGTGATCCTTGGCCGCATGAGAAGGCCCGTGTTGGGCCAGGAGGAAACAATCCAGCTCCTGCTAGGCTCCTTCAGGTCAACCTATATTTGGTTCTGGGCCACACTTTGCATATGACCACAGCTGATGATTATTGCATGCTTGTCAGACTCCGTGTCAAGTCCTTTGCATTCACGATCTGATCTAAATCCCCCAAACAGATGGATAGGGTATTATGACCATCTTGTTTTACATATATGGAAACTAAGGCTCAGAGAAGCTTTCCTGAGCTCTCCTAGTTAATAGGTGGCAAAGATATGCTTCATACTTGGGCCTGGTGAAATCCCGAAAACTGTTCTTAAGCGGCATGCTGCCTGCTACTTTATGAAGGATGTCCTCAAATAGAACAAGTTCAGAGTCAGTGCTCAAAGATGAGACGGGAACTGGAAACCATGACACTAGTCAGGGGTGACAGAGGTGCTCAGGAATGAGTAACCAAGCCACACACACAGCATGGCACACAAGCTATTCCCATATTAAGGGGCCATCCACAGAATTCATGTACACATCTGTGTAGTTCATCAAGGGCACAAGGACCAAGGAATGGTTAAACATTTCCCTTTGTCTAATTCCTTCCCTCTGCCTCTTGGCCTAGAAAGTCTCTGTGCATCCTTTATGCTGGAGCCCAAGGACCACTCTGGAGAAGGAAATGGCAACCCACTCCAGTACTTTTGTCTGGAAAATCCCATGGATGGAGGAGCCTGGTAGGCTACAGTCCATGGGGTTGCAAAGAGTTGGACATGACTGAGCAACTTCACTTTCTTTCTATAGTTCCTTTTGGAGAAGGAAATGGCAACCCACTTCAGTGTTCTTGTCTGGAGAATCCCATGGACAGAGGGGCCTGGTGGGCTACAGTCTATGGGGTTGCAAAGAGTCGGACACGACTAAGCAACTAACACACATACACACACACACACACACACACGGACCACTTCCCCCAAAATCTTCCCTGCCTGCTCAGGTGCTCTTCCTTCATGAAGCTGCAAGCCCCACACTTCCTTCCATCTACCTGTTTCACCCTGGTTGAAATGTTCAAGGCCTCCTAGCCTGGGAATGTCTCGAGGGCAGAGGCTGTGTTCAACTCTACACTCCCAGAGACCTGTGCGTCCCAGAGGGGCATCGAGTGAAGACAATCAGAAGATTCCATGGTAAATAAGAAAGGAAGCCATGAGGTCATGAAATGGATCTGGGAGTGCTGACCTGCAAGGATGCTGGGAAAACGGGCCCATGAGAAATGGGTAGCGTGTCCCTAGCTCTGGCCAAGAGAGGGGATGTTCTGGCAGGCAGAGTTATTCTTGGTAGTTGGGCAGCTGACATTCAGGACCGGAGAGGAGGGACAGGAAGGAAGCATCCACCTTGGACAGTCAACGTTCCCACATCTTAACATCCTATTCCTCCCTGGACATATTCCAGGCAGGGAAAAAAAAAAAAAAAAACAGGTGTTGAGTCAGGGATGATGTTTCATCAGTGTCTGTGGGGGGGTCAGGACATCAGGGACAAAACTCTCTCCCCTCACCTCTGCAAGCCTGCCCTGAGAACAAGAAGATGAGGCAGAAAGAGAACTGTGGCTGCTGCTCCTGCTTAGTTGTGAAGTCAAGTCCAACTCTGAGATCCTATGGACTGCAGCCTGCCAGGCTCCTCTGCCCATGAGATTCCCAGACAAGAATACTAGAGTGGGTTGCCACTTCCTTCTCTAAGGGATCTTCCAACCCAGGGATCAACCCTTGTCTCCTGCCTGGCAGAAGGATTCTTTACCATTGAGCCATCTTGGAAGCTCAGAAAGAGAAAACTAATTAATAAATCAGAACATCAAACTTTTCCTAAGTTCCTTCTATACTCCTGGCATTGAGAAATGAATGCCAAGATCAACACAGCATAGCATGGTGTAGACAAGAGAGAAGAGGCAGGGAGTTAAGCCCCTGCTAGGGGAATGCCCAGCTTCATTCCCCATGAAGCTGGGATGCTGGATTCCCTGTGCTGTGGGATGCTGGTCAATGACTTGACCTGTGGGAGCTTTGGTTCCCTCACCTATAGATGGGGGCAGATGTCACCCTCACTGAACTGGTGTGAAAACTGAATAGGACCACATATGGGAAGTCTTAGAAATCACAGGGATGCCCTGGCTGCTAATGCCCACCACCCCCGACCCTGACTTGTCCATCGGCATGAGAGCTCACAGGTGGCTACCCACCTCTCAGACTCACTGGGCACGAGCTGTTGCTTGGTAAACTAGGATAAGGTGATGGCTATGAACATGCTTTGTAAACTGCAAAATGCTTATCAAACATAATAAGGGAACATAGCTATTGCCATTCATTCTCTCCTTCAGAGCATAAAAGTTCATGCCTAAAGAGATGGCCTAAAACACAAGTCTGTTGAAGTGCAGTGGTGGTTTAGTCCCTAAGTCATGTCTGACTCTTGTGATCCCATGGGCTGTAGCTCACCAGGCTCCTCTGTCCATGGGATTTCCCTGGCAAGAATACTGGAGTGAGTTGCCATTTCCTTCTCCAGAGAATCTTCCTGACCCAGGGATCGAATGTAGGTCACCTGGATTGTAGGCAGTCTCCTGCAATGCAGCCCCTGTTGAAGTGCAGTAGGATTTTTTTTTTAATTTTTTTAATTTTATCTTGGGGTATAGCTGATTAACAATGCTGTGATAGTTTCAGGTGAGCACCAAAGGGACTCAGCCATATATATACATGCATCCATTCTCCCCAGACTCCCCTCCCAACCAGGCTGCCACATAACATTGAGCAGAGTTCCCTGTGCTATACAGTAGGTCCTTGTTGGTTATCCATTTTAAATACAGCAGTGTGTACATGTTGATCCCAAACTCCCTAACTATCCCTTCCCCCCATTCTTCCCCCTGGCAACCATAAGTTCATTCTTTAAATCTTTAAATCTGTTTCTATTTTGTAAATCAGATCAGATCAGATCAGATCAGTCGTTCAGTTGTGTCCGACTCTTTGTGACCCCATGAAACGCAGCACGCCAGGCCTCCCTGTCCATCACCAACTCCCGGAGTTTACTCAGACTCACGTCCATCGAGTCAGTGATGCCATCCAGCCATCTCATCCTCTGTCGTCCCCTTCTCCTCTTGCCCCCAATCCCTCCCAGCATCAGAGTCTTTTCCAATGAGTCAACTCTTGGCATGAGGTGGCCAAAGTACTGGAGTTTCAGCTTTAGCATCATTCCTTCCAAAGAAATCCCAGGGCTGATCTCCTTCAGAATGGACTGGTTGGATCTCCTTGCAGTCCAAGGGACTCTCAATCATTTACATCATTTCTTTATAGATTCCATATATAAGGGATGGCATAGGCTACTTCTCTATTTGACTTACTTTGTTCAGTATGATGATCACCAGGTCCATTCATGTCGCTGCAAATGGCATTGCTTCATTCCTTTTAATGGCTGAGTAATATTCCATTGTATATGTGTGACGTACTGTAGGATTTTAAGAGCAGACCTTCAGAGCTGTAGGATTTCAGGAGAGGAGGCCTGGGTTGCACATGGGCTGAGGTGATTGGGAAAGGCTTCTTTTCCAGAGGATAACTGGACTCAATGGAACAAGCTCAGAAGGCTGCCTGAGCCTCTCTCAAGAACATTCAGGTCCTTCTAACCTGGGAGGGCGCCCTGTCTCTGAACTCCCTCATCCCCTACACTTCCTTCCCAAAGCATATCACTCTGAGCTGAATCATTTATTCATGCATCCATTTCCCTGCCAGCTCATGAGTTGGGGTCCATGTTTCTCTGCTGTCATATCCCTACCACCTTGCACAGTACCTGTGAATGCTGAACAAGTGCGTTTGGGGGACAGTGGGAGGGCTGGGGCAGGGAACCAAACAAAACCTGAACAAGGTTTTCTGAGTTACCAAAAACCTAACAGGTTGTAGTTTCAGCACAAGAGACAGGGCCTGAATGTCTTCAGAGTTTGGTCTTTCCTATCCCAGAAGCTACAAGCCAAGTGGTTGGACCTGGCCTGGCCTTCTTTATGCCAGATGAGTGCCATCTCATGGGAAGTGTTTGCTATCTCCAACCCCTTCCTTCATCCCAGCACCTGCTGCCTGACCCTTATATTCTTTCTGCGTAAAAGGGGAATCTGAAGTCTAGATGGGCAGTGCTCAGTAGCCCTTTCTATCATAAAAGTGCACCTCCCACCTTCTAATAAAATTGCTCAGCTCACCTCTCTACTTCTGTCTGCCTTACCTTTTCTGGAGTCAGCAGCCAAAAGGGGCTTTGGGGTGCCTATTCCTTTTTCTGTTCCAGGCCACAGAGAAGGAATCTGATTTCCAGGAGTTTATGACTCCTTATCTCGTGTTCAGACCCATATTTACCTTGTTCATAGGGGATCTGAGAGGAGTAATTATTGTTCCTGGCAACTTTGAAGGTTGGCTTGCTGTGTGGCAATAGAGGTGTCCAGTGTGATGATTACCATTAATAAGTACTATGAGCAGCAGAGCTTAGCTCTTTGAAAGGGAGAATTGCCCTGCAACTATTTCCCAGATGCTGAGGCTCCCTCCATTGCTCGTTTTGCTCTTAAAGGAGATGCCATGATAGGATGAGGCAGGCCAGGGAGTTAGACCACAGGCCTCCTGGAATGATCACAGGCCAACTCTAGCCAAAGAGACGAAAGAGAGAGAACTGTGACTCTAGCATTTAGTATTTATCCAAGTACCTGATCTGGCCCCTCCCTCCCTCATCTTGAGCCACTCTCCCCTAGCTCTTCATATGAAGACACACTGGCCCTCTTTGACTTCCTCCACTGTGTGTGTTCTAGCCCCAGAACTATTACACATGCTAGTCCATCTGCTGAGAAGGCCTTCCTCCCATCCATGACCCTGGATGGCACTGATATCAGTTCATCCTTTGGTCTCTGTGACATGCTGCTGGGTACTCTGGACTTATCTTCTGCAGCACAGACATTTACTCAATTTCTGTCTTCCTTACTCTGTTGGGATTTTTACGAGCACACAGTCAAAGTTCATTCATGAGCCAGTTCCTTTCACTCCATTCTCTATACTAAGTTTGATGAAGCAAGTAGGTGCTTATACTATACATTACACTGAGCCAAACTCACATTAAGTGAGGGATGGCAAGATATCCAAAGAGCAATCAGTGCAAAGCTCCCCCCTTATAACTCCAAGCAGGCCTGTGCTCCCAAAGATGGAACATCTTAGAGAAGCCAGAAGCCTGCAGAAATATCCCCTTTCCATATTTCCAAAGAAATATCCCCTTTCTTTCATTGCTTAAATTCCATTTTTGTGAATACAACTGAGTGTAACCATGTCTGTGCTTTCTCCACCCCTTGGCCACTTGAGGTGGAACAATGGTAATATTCATGCCTGGTCACAGGGATTTGTCCAAGGCAAGCACATGACCCACCCAGGCCAATCACAGGGCTTCCCTGGGATTTTTCTACCTCAGGTTGTAGGGAAAAACTCTTTTTCCTTTCTGACAGCCAGTTGAGAAAAATTGAAGGCTAAACTGTACCTACATCATTATATACATGTAAAGTATATATTATATTTCATGAATTAAAAGACTCTGCAGAAGTTGGAAGGCAAGCCTAGAGCTTGGGCAGTTGTGGCACCCAGCACACATGGGATGCTCTTGAAGCTCAGGAGAGAATGAGGCAAAATCACAGTGAGTCAGACAGGACTTCTGGCAGGACTGGAGACCCGGATCAAGCCATTTCCGAGGTTGGCCCCACCTCTGCCCTTAATTCATCTGAACAAATAAAGTCCCCTTTTTGGCATAAGCTAGATTTCTTTTACCTAAATTGACTAACTACCAAGAAAAAAAATATTTCATGTTTTATTTTTGTTCCCTTTGTTCCATAAATGATTTTTTAAGTTTTTTTTTTTAATGGGCTATTTTAAAAGTCTTTATTGAATTTGTTACAATATTCTTTCTGTTTTGTGTTTTGGTTTTTTTGGCCACTATGCATGTGGGAATCTTAGCTCCCCCAACAGGGATCAAAACTGCACCCGCTGCATTAGAAAGCGAAGTCTTAACCCCTAGACCACCAGGGAAGTCCTTTCATAAAGGACTTTAAAGCTAACATCCTTCCTCTGTCTTTTATTTTCTGACTTATGATGTATTATTTCACTCAAGGTCATCTCTCAATATGGTTTTTCAAGGGAAGCAAAGCAAGTTTAATTCATTAATTTTACAGATAATATAAGTGAGGTCCAAAGAAGTAAAGAAACTCAGGTCACATGGCTAGTAATGACTATTCCTGGACTAAAATCTGGTGTTTGTTTTTCTCCATTTTGCTAATAAATCATGGCTATGAGCTCTAAGAGATGCTTTGACTGTTTGCTTATAACATTCCCCAGGCTCCACCTGTGAGTAATTATGCACCTTTAAGAAGCACATTGTCACAGTACAATAATGCTTGCTAGAAATATTTCTGAGAAGGAATGGAAGTTAAAGACTATCACAAAGTCTTAGGGGTCTGCCAGGTTGAAATAATATATTTAATGTCTCAGTGATAGCAAGCTCCTGACTTGTTGCTAAGGAGGACAGGGGGCTCTGAGCCTGGTGGAAGGGACTACTGGGTGCATTTGGTGAGGAAGGCTCCACTGCTGTTGACAAGAGGGAGGAAGTGAGAGGGAGGAGGCTGGGAAAGGTTCTGCTTTTATAAAAGGAAGATGAGAAGTTGGAAACCACCGTTACAAAGTCAAACAGACCCAAGTCTAAATAGTTAACTTCTTGGGCAAATCATCAAATATCTTTAAGCCTCTGTTTCTTTACTAGTAAAATGGGGATAATATTAACACCTTTCAAAATGCATGTGTGTGGATCATACAGATAAAAGCACCCAATGGTGCCTGGCACTTAGTAGTTGATCGATAAACATCTCTCTTTCTTTCATTGGAGGAAGGCTCATGCTTTGTCCTCCATTATGAATAGAACTCAGTAGGAAACACCTGTGTGACCCAAGGCAGAGCAGTGCATGGTCCACGTGACTCTGCAACTGGACCTTTCACCAGGTGACCCCAAGTGCCCTACCCAGCCACAATGTCCTTCCCTCTTCCTCCTCCCATGCTGCTCCAACCACCCAGACTGTTTGTCCTTCTTTGGCCAAATCTCATCCTTCCTGCTCCACCTGCATCTCAGTGCATTTCCAAGCAGACTGTTTTCCTGGACAGTTGATTTGCCAGTTAAACTTCCTCTGAAAGAGCTCCTAGTGGTATCCTCTCTGCAAAAAGCATTATCTCTTCCAACAGAGAAAAGGGAAGGAAATAGAAAGGGAAGGAGGGGGAGAGTCAGCAGGATGGAAAAAAAAGAGGAAATATAATAGACTTATTGTTTCAAGGGCTTTCCCAAGAACTATATTAATAGCCATAGGAAAATAGTAGACACCACTAAAAATCATATTTACCAATTACTATACCCAAATTCTCTATTTTTGGAAAATTTTACATACATCCCTTTGGGCAAAATGCTACATAACCCTCAAGGCCTGGCTCAAAATGTCAAAAAAAAAAAGTCAAATGCTTTTTGACTCATGTTAATTAATTCATGCATTTGAATTAATATCAACTGAACTCTGATTATGTGCCAAACACTGGGCTGGGTGCTGGTCTGTCTGACTGAGACAGACATGGTCCCCACCCGATGAAGCTTTGAGCCCTGCCTGGCTCCTCCTCACACTGTGTCCCTCTCTCTGCTCCCCTAACTGTTGTCACTGCCATTATTGTAATTGCTTTTATGTCTTCCCTCCTTTTTACAAGGCCTATAAAATAGTGTGACCTACTCATCTCAGTTTGCTTGGGGCTTTCCTGGCTCTAGCACTGAAAGTACTATGTCCCAAGAAGCCTCTTGGGCTTCAGCAAATTGGGATGGTTGCTCACCCTACAATAAATGTAATGCTACATGTGTGCATGTGTGCTCAGTCGTTTCAGTCGTATCCAACTCTTTGTGACCCCAAGGACTCACCCAACTCCCCTGTCCATGAGATATCCAGGCAAGAATACTGGAGTGGGTTGCCATGCCCTCCTCCAGGGGATCTTCCCAACCCAGCCATAGAACCCGTGTCTCCTGTGTCTTCTGCACTGCAGGTGGATTCTTTACTGCTGAGCCACCAGGGAAGCCCAAAGGCAAAGCTATGACTACAACAAAAACTATTCTTGGAAGGAAACCACTCAATCATTCATTCTTCAAATATTTATTGAACTGAGTTAGTATATTATCATAGCTGGCTGCCTCTATTTTGTGTTAGATCTCCCCCACTCTACTATGAGTCCCTGTGGGTTGAGGCCCAGGTCTTTTTCAGTGTGAATTGCTAGGTCCCAGCAGTGTCTGGCACGTAAAATTGACTTCATTTTATGAAAACCACTGTATATTGAGAAACAGAGTGTGTTTGTATAAAGCAATGTTAAAGTATGTGTTTCTACAATTTTTAAACAGAGATCACCAGCTAGAACCTGGCTTAGAATCTTCACAAGTAATAAGATCTGCTCACAATCCTCTCCCCGCTGAGTCTCACTCTAGCGCCTCCAACAGATGAGCTGTCTCTTCCCAGCTGTGGCTGCTTAAAGATTGCTATATAACTAACAGAGAGCCCAGTCTGCACTCTGTGATGACCTAGAGGGGGCGGGATGAGAGGAGAGGAGGGAGATTCAAGAGGGAGGGGATACATGTATAATTATAACCGATTTGCACTGTTACACAGCAGAAACCAACACAACACTGTAAAGCAATTTTCCTCCAATTGAAAAATAAATTTAAAAAATCTCCAATATGCACGTACAAGCGTCACCCACTCCTAGTTGGCTCTAGACAATCCTAGTTTTAATTGTAAACTGGTTTGAAATACAAATCTCTGTAGCTTCCACCGATTGGCTGTGGCCCTTTTAGCCAGAGACCCAGTAAAGAGACCCAGACTCCTCTAGCTGGCAGCCCTTCAAGTATTAGAAGTGCGTTCCCATGCCCTTACTTTTCGCCCTATCCCATCCCACGTAAACACACCTGAGATGTTCTTAGGCATTCTAACAGTGGCCACACTGATCAGTGTGACCAGACTGATATTATTTTAGGGTCCAGTCACCAACCTCTGAAATTTCCCCACTTTACTTCCCTCTTAAAGCACATGTGAACGGTTACTCTAATTGGTGTGACTAGTAGGACTACCATTCACACCTGTCCCTAGCTTCAGTTCAGTCGCTCAGTCATGTCCAACTCTTTGCAGCAGCACCATGGACTGCAGCATGACAGGCTTCCCTGTCCTTCACCATCTCCCAGAGCTTGCTCAAACTCAAATCATTGAGTTGGTAATGCCATCAAACCATCTCATCCTCTGTTGTCCCCTTCTCCTCCTGCCTTCAATCTTTCCCAGCATCAGGGTCTTTTCCAGTGAATTAGCTCTCATCAGGTGGCCAAAGTATTGGAGCTTCAGCATCAGTCCTTCCAATGAATATTCCTAGCTTAGCAAAACCTAATAATACCACCTAAGATTTAAATGTCTTTTTCTTTATGTGTTGTGGGCCATGTAATCAGGTACCTGGCACATTTTAAGTACTCACTCAGTAAATGATCGGGCTTCCCAGCTGGCTCAGTGGTAAAGAATCTGCCTGCCAATGCAAAAGACATGGGTTCAATTTCTGGGTCAAGAAGATCCCCTGAAGAAGGAAATGGTAACCCATTTCAGTATTCTTGCCTGGAGAATTCCATGGACAGAGGAACCTGGTGGACTACTGTCCATAGGGCTGCAAAGAGTCAGACATACCTTAATGGCTGAGCGCACAGGCACACATGCAGTAAATGATCACTGGCTGGATGGATGCATGCATGCATAGATTCATTATGTGGATGGGACACAATAAAGATTTTTTAAACTATAATCAAAAACTACATTCCACTGAGTTGCATAGTGTTCCAAAATTCCTATCTACCTAGGACCTCAGAATGTGACTTTGTTTGGAAATAGAGTCATTGCAGAAGCGATTAAACAATTAAGATGAGATCATCCTAAAAAAAAAAAAAAGTCAATTTGAAAAGCAAAACACTATAGCTTAAAACAAAGGAGACATATACATAGAGGGAAGACAATATGAAGAAACACATGGAGAAGGCCATGTGAGACCCAGGCAAAGATTAGAGTGCAAGAAACACCAAAGGCCGTCAGCAACCACCAGAAACTAGGAAGAGACAGACAATGATTCTCTGTTAGGATCTTAAGAAAGAGCGAGGCCCTGCTGACACCTTGATTTCAGACTGCTAGCCTCCAGAACTCTGACTGAATAAATTTCTGTTGTTCTAAGTCATGTGGTTTGTGATAATTTATGACAGCAACTATAGAAAACAAATGAAATGTTTCACTCTTTCTCTCTTCCAGTTATCCCAAGAGCATGCTATGAGATTCCTGAAAGAATATTCATCAAGGTTAGAAGAACTGGGTTCAAATCATAGTTTTACCATTCACTAGTTGTGTGACCCTAAAAAGTAGTCTCATTTCTTTTATTCTTAGCTTGATCACTAGCAAAGTAGAGATACAAATATATAACATATAGGATTAATTTAGGAACCGAGATTGATAAGGAATGGGAAGGTGTTTTAAAAATTGTTGAAACTTTTCAGGTATCAATTATTTTTTCTTTTTTTTCTTAAGTAGATTTTCTATAGGTTTGCTTATTTTACTCCTCCCTCCCCCAACAATGAATCAGCTCATGAATTTATTAATGAATTCTACTATTTTGCTGATTTTCCAATTCACTTGTTATCCTCATTTTTTTGTACTGCTTTTTTTTGGGGGGGGTTTCTTGTGCTGCCCATATTCTAAGTTCTTAGACACTTAGTTGCTTTCTTGGCATGTATTCTTATTTTTAAGTTTAAAAGCATTTTAAAGCATGAAGGCTATGAGTTTACCTCTGACTATGGCTTTGGTTGCATTATGTACATATTTCGAGTTAGTGTTCTAAAGATTTATTTATTTGATTTTTTGGCTGTAGTGGGTCTTCGTTGCTGCACACAGGCTTTCTCTAGTTGTGTGAGCAGAAACTACTCTGTTGCAGTGCGTTGGCTTCTCATCGCCATGGCTTCTCTTGCTGCAGAGCACAGGCTCTTGGTGCACGGGTTGCAGTACTTGCAGGGCATGCGCTCAGTAGTTACAGCACAGAGGCTTCGTTGCTGTGCAGCATGTGGGATCTTCCCAGACCAGGAACTGAACCAGTGTCCCCTGCATTGCAAGGAGGATTCTTAGCCACTGGGCCGCCAGGGAAGCCCTAGACCTAGCGTTCTCATTTTCTTGTTTTCCAAGTTGTTTACAGTTGGGTATTTTTTTTAATTTCCTCTTTGAGTTATTATTAATATTATCAATTCTTAGCATGTGTATTGGCTTTACTGATCCAGGAGTATTCATTGTTATTACTATGCTGGAACTAGAGTGTTACAATTTTCTATAACCAGCTATTTCTCTGACGTCTTTTAGACACGTACATCGTGATTGAAAAAAAAATTTTTTTAAGAAGAAATTTTATATTTCCTCATCATGAAATCGGAGAAGGCAATGGCACCCCACTCCAGAACTCTTGCCTGGAAAATCCAATGGACAGAGGAGCCTGGTAGGCTGCAGTCCATGGGATGGCTAAGAGTCGGACACGACTGAGCGACTTCACTTTCACGTTTCACTTTCATGCATTGGAGAAGGAAATGGCAACCCACTCCAGTGTTCTTGCCTGGAGAATCCCAGGGACGGGGGAGTCTGGTGGGCTGCCGTCTCTGGGGTTGCACAGAGTCGGACACGACTGAGGCGACTTAGCAGCAGCAGCAGCATGAAATCTCCAGACACAAAATATTACCTGCTTTCTGGATTCAGGCATTTGTCAGTGAATACATTTCTAGAATGTTCTCATATCTTCCTCCAAATCCACCAGGAACTAAAGAAGTTAACAATCCTGCTGAAAGAACGTGTTAGCACCACTAGTCTATTCTAGTGTTGACTTACAAATTATATTCCCAAGGTTGCAGTCTAAACCGTAGCCCTCCTTTAAGCTTAGCAGAAGGCCCAATTTCTCCCTGAAGTCTTCACAAACCACCTCAACATAGGGGAATCTCTTCTTTCTCAGATGACATACTTTGCCCACAAGTCTATAACTCAGTCCAAGGTCCCAAATGAGGTGGTAAGCTCCTTGAGGGTAAAGGCACGTCTTATATGTCTTTTCACTCCTCCTTATATTCCCTAGCATCAAGCTCCAATAAACAGTACATTGTTTGATTACAATTCTCTGAGAATATTTCCTGAGAGGGAACATAATTGACATTTAGGGTCATAGATTTTAAAGCAGTCTAGTGGTAAAAATTAAGTACCATCTAAAAACCTTTAGAAAGGTTGATACTAATGTCTTAGACACATGCTTTGAAAAGAAATCGTGCTGTCTCAAACGTCAAGAACATTTTTAGACTTTATGAAAACCCAAATGGCATGTTGGTATTTGTCCAACTAGAGCTACCTGTGGATTCATGTTCTGTCAACTCTGAAGGTGACAGCAATAAAGAACAAAGTGATTCTAACAATAATGTGTCACATATATAAAATACTTCACAATTCACAACACTCTCCCATGTGTTAGCTCATCTGATGCTCAAGACAAACCTGTGAGTAAGGCAAGCTAGGGACTATTAACCCCTTTATGGAAAATAGATGTTTGGGACTCACAAAAGGTTGGTTAATTTATCCAAGGTCACAACGTTAGTGGGTAAATGGAACACAATTAAGCCCAGATTTTCTAATTCTCCATCATAAATTCTTTAGGCTAGAGCTACTCTATTGATTCAGGAATTCATGGAATATACCTTTACAAAGAGTCATCAGTTTCAAAGGCTAAATGTTCAGTTACCAAATACCCTTCCCATATCCACATGCTTGGAGACATCAGAGAAAGAAGACAAAGTTTCTACCTTCAAGAAGCTCACAGACCAGTAACCTGAGCATCACAATGACAAACTGTATTTGTTACAAGTGCCATGAGAGAATTAAGATAATAAGAAACATCGACTGAGAACTTACCATGTGTCAATTTCTGTCCTAAGGACTTTGCATCTGAGGTGAGTAACATTACGTACCGTATTGCTTGGCACACAGCAAAACTTAAAGGTGGCAACCATTATAATGATTATAGTTTTTAAAAATAAGATCATGGAATGTTATTTGGGGAAAAAAAAAGAAGAAGAACATTTAACATTTTAAATTATCCAGAGCAACACTATAGAGGACAAACAAGCTATCTGAAGGAAATCAGAACTGCGGACGAAATGCTGAAGTGGGGTCTCAAAGGAAGATTAGTGGCTTGTAAACAGGGAGGGGAAGAACATTCCAGGCAGAGCAAGACGGGGGCCCTGAACAGCAGGGAAGGAAGAAGCATGGAAAGGAGGTGCTGCCCTCCACATGGCCAGAGACAACATACAGAAGAGGACAAAGGAGGCGGCCTCCAGTTAGAAAGCAGTGGAAGGGCGTGGTTCTCCCTGTGCCTGACCCAGGCACTCAGGGTGAGGCACAAATTTTCCAAGGCTATTTGTTTGTAGATTACATTTTTCCTGAATAGAATCCAAATGTCTTTGTTTTTGTAAAGAGCACCATAGTTTCCAAAGAAAAGAGAAAACAGACTTCTTGGTCCAAGGGCTTTCCCTGAGAAATATTCTAATGGCTATGGGCCAAGGCAGGGTTCCACCGAGCTCTGCACTCAGAGAACAAGAGAGCAGTAGGCTAGAATCTTCTCCAGAACCTGTAAGAAAATGGGAATTTAGAGAACATTCCCTGGGAGATTTTTAAATACAAGTAATATGTCCTGTTGGATCTGCCCCAACTAAACCCTCCTACGTGAGGTTCCCAGAATATTGCATGCAATGTGAAAACTCTGTGCCTGGCAGGCGCTCTCACTTACACCCCACCCGACAGCCCTGCCTCCTCTTCCCTGTTTGGCATGGCCCTGCTCTTCCTACAGGTCCAGCTGAAAGACTCCTCCTCTGTGAGCTTTGCCTGGCAAATCTAGGCCCCAAAACCAGGGTGGGTGGCTGGCTTTGACCTCAGTGCTCCTACAGAGCCACGGACCCACCTCTACAGACAGTCACTGTACCGCTTTGTAATCATAGCACATCTTCTTCCCATCCAACACCACCCCCCCATCCCACACCATGTCTCTCAATTTTGAGAGCCAGTGATGAAGCAAAGATGGTGAATAGGAGCAGTCCACTCTGGAGGCAGGTAATAAGGGGGATGTTATCTGCAGCAAACTTTAAAAAGTACATATAATAAAAGTCAATCTTGCTTTAATTGTCACCATGTGCAGGCAATTCTAAACAATGTCAGAAATATTTAATAAAATACTCTTCCTCTCTAGGGCAAAGGGTATGTGGCAAGTGGCATACCGCTTGCTGTGCCACTCCTGTGATCATGCTCCAATGCCTTCTGTCCAGGAAAAGGACATGCATCAGGGACAGAATGCAAGGCTGGGCGGAGTTTTTCAGTCAAGAGTTACTCACTAAAGCCAAGGACGTGCCAGGTACCATGCAAGCCATTTTACATGCATTATAGCCAACTTCCCAACAACCCCGGCATATGGGCACCACTATTTGGTTAGGGTCATATGAAGAAACCAAATCTCAGCATAGTTCAACGATCTGTCCAGGGTTCAACCACAAGGAAGCAGTGGAGAGAAATTCAAAGCCAGATCTGTGTACCCAGCGTCTGTATTCTTTCTCCTGTGCCTGGACCACCATGGCTACCCTATACCAGGGGCTACAGCTGCAAGCCACACGTGTCCTTCTTAGAAGTTCACAGTCTAATGGAGAAAAAGACTCAGCAACTCACCATGATTCAGCTTAGCATGTGACAAGTAGCTTCAGGAATAAACCAGACTAAACCCCCCTATGATGGCCACCTCATTGTGGATTTAAGTCTGACAATCCAAGTGGGGGAGGAGGGCTTAGCAAAAGAAATAATCAGCAGGGATTGAACTTAAAACAGATGCTCTTCTGGATATACGCACATGCTCTCCTGCTTGGGTTTTATCACAAACAGCGCTGAGGTAGGTCTCATTGTCTTGAGTTTTCATAAGTGCTCAGAGAAGTTAAGTTACTCACCCAGGGTCACACAGCAGCTAGTAGTCAGTGGAGTTGGGGACTGAGCAGAAGCCTCTCTGACTTGGAAGCTGGGGCTCTGGGCACAGCAGCAGCCTGATGAGGATGGTGTGAACACATCCACCCTGCAGGTCCTCTTAGCGACCGGGGGATATAATACTGGCAAAGGGGATGAGGAAGAGGAAAACGATAATTCCTCATTTTCCTTTCAGCACTTTACAATTTATAAGATGTTTTCTCATACTGTCTCATTGGATCTCTATGAATTTGGAAGGATGGGTGGTTATTATCTCCATTTTGCAGATGAAAAAAAAACACGGAGGCTTTAGGAAAGTTATAAGAGTTTCCTGAGCTCATACTAAGTGGTTGCAGAGAGCCTATGATTTCTTCATCCGACTTGCTCCATGCATTATCACAGGTAACAGACAGGTACCTTTGTATAGCATCTGATTCTTGAAACAACCCCAGAAGGTAGGATGGGCAAATCTGATGCTCCCCACTGTATGGTGAAAGAAGCAGAATCCAGAGAGGGTAAGGGACTTCCCCAAGAAGTGGAACTGGGACTAGAAAGCAGGCGCTTGCTATCACACGACATGGAACAAATTATCCACTTACTCATTCAGCACCAACCTTAGCAGGCTTGCCAATCACTTGGGAGTGGGCATGTCCCTAAGAAGCCCCACCAGTGTGTTAGACATTCAGGTCCCCTCTCCTCCAACAGCTCTTAGATCCCCCATTACTGCCACCTCCAGATCTTGGTATCAAAAGGCAACTCTCACAGACTCTTAAGTCTGCTTGGCAAACAGAAGGCAAAGAGTGATCCAACAGTGGACCCCACCCACAACATAAGTGCATCTTAAATGAACCTGAGTTTATTTCCCCTTCCCTCACCCTTTTTTAAAGTTTCCCTCCAGTTCTAAAGAAAAGTATAACACTACTCCTCTGCCAACGTATTTCAAATTTCTTGATCAAGATCCTGTGATTACAAGCAACAAAACAAATAAAGACAATGACTTACAATGCAAGAACATCAATTATGCACAGTCCAGCCAGAATTCATTTAGTTCCTGAAAAACATACATTATCATTTTTGTTGTTTCAGATACATTATAGACACACAGTTGGGGACCCCGAGAAACAAGACCATGAGCTGGAAATGTCTGGGCCTGGGGATTATTAAGCATTCTAGAAGAGAAAAGACCAGGAGCTGACTGTGGCTCAGATCATGAACTCATTATTGCCAAATTCAGACTTAATTGAAGAAAGTAGGGAAAACCACTAGCCCATTCAGGTATGACCTAAATCAAATCCCTTATGATTATACAGTAGAAGTGAGAAATAGATTTAAGGGACTAGATCTGATAGAGTGCCTGATGAACTATGGACGGAGGTTCGTGACACTATATAGGAGACAGGGATCAAGACCATCCCCATGAAAAAGAAATGAAAAAAAGCAAAATGGCTGTCTGGGGAGGCCCTACAAATAGCTGTGAAAAGAAGAGAAGTGAAAAGCAAAGGAGAAAAGGAAAGATATAAGCATCTGAATGCAAAGTTCCAAAGAATAGCAAGAAGAGAGAAGAAAGCCTTCCTCAGTGATCAATGCAAAGAAATAGGGGGAAACAATAGAATGGGAAAGACTAGAGATCTCTTCAAGAAAATTAGCGATACCAAGGGAACATTTCATGCAAAGATGGGCTTGATAAAGGACAGAAATGGTATGGACCTAACAGAAGCAGAAGATATTAAGAAGAGGTGGCAAGAATACACAGAAGAACTGTACAAAAGAGATCTTCACGACCCAGATAATCACAATGGTGTGATTACTAACCTAGAGCCAGACATCCTGGAATGTGAAGTCAAGTGGGCCTTAGAAAGCATCACTATGAACAAAGCTAGTGGAGGTGATGGAATTCCAGTTGAGCTGTTCCAAATCCTGAAAGATGACGCTGTGAAAGTGATGCACTCAATATGCCAACAAATTTGGAAAACTCAGCAGTGGCCATAGAACTGGAAAAGGTCAGTTTTCATTCCAGTCCCAAAGAAAGGCAATGCCAAAGAATGCTCAAACTACCACACAATTGCACTCATCTCAACACTAGTAAAGTAATGCTCAAAATTCTCCAAGCCAGGCTTCAGCAATACGTGAACCATGAACTTCCAAATATTCAAGCTGGTTTTAGAAAAGGCAGAGGAACCAGAGATCAAATTTCCAACATCTGCTGGATCATCGAAAAAGCAAGAGAGTTCCAGAAAAACATCTATTTCTGCTTTATTGACTATGTCAAAGCCTTTGACTGTGTGGATCACAATAAACTGTGGAAAGTTCTGAAAGAGATGGGAATACCAGACCACCTGACCTGCCTCTTGAGAAATCTGTATGCAGGTCAGGAAGTAACAGCTAGAACTGGACATGGAACAACAAACTGGTTCCAAATAGGAAAAGGAGTATGTCAAGGCTGTATATTGTCACCCTGCTTATTTAACTTATATGCAGAGTACATCATGAGAAACGCTGGGCTGGAAGAAGCTCAAGCTGGAATCAAGATTGCCAGGAGAAATATCAATAACCTTAGATATGCAGATGACACCACCCTTATCACAGAAAGTGAAGAGGAACTAAAAAGCCTCTTGATGAAAGTGAAAGAGGAGAGTGAAAAGTTGGCTTAAAGCTCAACATTCAGAAAACGAAGATCATGGCATCTGGTCCCATCACTTCATGGGAAATAGATGGGGAAACAGTGGAAGCAGTGTCAGACTTTATTTTTTGGGGCTCCAAAATCACTGCAGATGGTGACTGCAGCCATGAAATTAAAAGACACTTACTCCTTGGAAGGAAAGTTATGACCAACCTAGATAGCATATTGAAAAGCAGAGACATTACTTTGCCAACAAAGGTCCGTCTAGTCAAGGCTATGGTTTTTCCAGTGGTCATGTATGGATGTGAGAGTTAGACTGTGAAGAAAGCTGAGCACTGAAGAATTGATGCTTTTGAACTGTGGTGTTGGAGAAGACTCTTGAGAGTCCCTTGGACTGCAAGGAGATCCAACCAGTCCATTCTGAAGGAGATCAGTCCTGGGTGTTCTTTGGAAGGAATGATGCTAAAGCTGAAACTCCAGTACTTTGGCTAGCTCATGCGAAGAGTTGACTCATTGGAAAAGAATCTGATTTTGGGAGGGATTGGGGGCAGGAGGAGAAGGGGACGACAGAGGATGAGATGGCTGGATGGCATCACTGACTCAATGGATGTGAGTCTGAGTGAACTCTGGGAGTTGGTGATGGACAGGGAGGCTGGCGTGCTGCGATTCATGGGGTCACAAAGAGTCGGACACAACTCAGTGACTGAACTGAACTGAGAAGAGAAAACACGAAGCTCAGAGACGTTAAGTAAAATGCTGAAGGTCACACAGCACTCCACAGAGTCAAAAATGAAAACAGAATCTGAATTCAGGTCCGTCTGCCTCCACATTGCTTCCCTGCCCTCTTGGATTAAAATGTGTATTTATCCACCCTCAGGGCTGAGTGGAAGCACACCAAGGGCTGCAAACTGTGCCTCGGACACGGGTCTTTGGCTCTCCCATAACTGTCCTGCGTCCTAAAAGGATTAGAGTATAATGAATACTACATGCACAGGCAGAGCTGAGGCAAAAGAATGTCCAGTTCAACCTTGTTTCATTCTGCTTTATCATACTAGATAATGTCATTATTCTGACCAGATTCCAGTGGGATTCCTCTTTACTGGTGGTGTGAGGAAGACCACTAGTATGGTCTGGTATGACTTCAATGGCCAGTGCTATTCTTGGGAGGACAGTCAAGTGCTGTAGCTCCTTAAGCCTTGGGTGGGGGTAACTGAAGTGTAACCCACACTCCACAGTCCACCAGCAGGACCAAGCTGAAGCTACCCTCTGCAGGTAGCATCTCAGTGCTAGCCCCAAAATTACAGTGGGAGCAACTTGTACATTCAAGTTGGGATGGGTTTGGCAGATTGCTTTTTAAGGAATAACACTAAAATGCCATCTATTTTACATTCAGAAACTCACTCTGACTTTGTTCTATTTTGGTCATTTAAATTCATTTTAAAGATCATATTTTTCTTATACTTTGCTCCAAAGCCTTCATTTTGTTGTTGACTGAAAGCTATAAAAATCTGACCGAGGAATTCAGCCCAATTTTCTGGCTGATAGACCATGCTTCATTCATTCTCTTATTCATCTACCCACAGCTGGCTTGAACTCAGGACAAACTGCATGTTGATTTTATCCCACCTACCAAACAATCAACTTCACCAACAGCTGCCATCGAAAACAACCTGGGACTACCCCCCTGGGACCTACCCTCCTCCTGCCCCCCGCCACCCACCCATCTTAGGGCCTTTGCACTTGCTACTTTCTCTGCCTAGAATATGCTTCCTCCAGATATTCACACAGCTTCCTCCCTCACTGCATTCCAGGCCCTGGCAAATGCCACTTCTTCAAAGAGCCTTTCTTGATTCCCCATCTAAAATGGTCTGCCCTTCCTCCATTCCATCCACCTTCTGTGATCCTGTTCTTTCTTCATAGTCTGAACTGAGACATTTATTATTTACTTATGTCTTTCTCCGCGAGGAGAATGGAAATAACATGAGGAGAGATATTTTGCTCACTGATATATCGGTAGTGCCCAAAACAGCACCTGTGGGTTAGCAGGCAATTTTTTTTTTAATAAACAAAGAATGAATGAGAATAAACTCTCTTCCCCAAACTCTCTTCCTCTTATTTATAAAGTCTTTCCAGGAAAATACTACAAAGGTAAAGGCCTAGAAACTGGGAGATAGTTTCAATCGCCTGAGCAGGTCTCTATGTTACCTGTGGATCAAGGAGCTCTCTACTTCAAAAACCTTCAGTGGCTCCCCATTGCTTCAACAGAGGACAGTTTTCCCTCATTGCTTAGAGCCTGGGTGAAGATTTAAGGCTATAAAAATAATCTGATGGTGACATTCAATGTGGGTGTGTATGCATATATTTATTGCACACACGTTTACCAAGTGTTTGCTACATGTCAGGTAGTCTGCTGAAAAAAATGCAAAAACCTGGTTCATCTCAATCACCACAATTTGGGGAGTGGTGGTGGGAGGATGCACAGGGAGATCATAAGTGATTGAGAGGGAGAGACTTGTCAATAACATGTAAGTATAACAAATGCCAGGAGATGGTTCTACACAAGCAGGCAGGAAAGAAGAATCAGCCCCTTCACTTGGATATAGGTAGGAGTCCAGAAAACCTCCTAAGGAAGCTGCATTTCAGCTGCATCTTGATGCACAGGTGTTTACCCGGCAAACAAGAGGTGCAGGGAAGGGGTTAAGAGCATTCCAGGCAGAGGATGAGGCCTGGAAGGATAACACACTCTGGAACTCCAGGTGATCAAGTCAGTTTCAAGTGTGGACCCTGAGCTAAGGCATGGTGAGATACCAAACAGAGAAGCAAGCAGGGTGTTTAAACAAAAGACACCACACATGAAGGGAGCCAGCCAGTCAGACCTGAGTTCAGGTGCTGACCATGTCACTAGCAATTCATTCTTCTCTGGGCTCTACTTCCCAGGAAGGAATTGACCAGGAGGTGAGGGGAGTGAGCAGCTCTCACTGGGGTGGGTAGAGGTGAAGAGCTAGAACCAGAAGCTCTGAAGAGGCTTATTAGGTTTAAAAACAAAATATTGAAGATGGGATTTCCCTGGTAGTTCAGTGTTTTAAGACTCTGCGCTTCCAAAGCAGGGGGCTGTGGACACAGGTTCGATCTCTGGTAGGGGAACTAAGATCCCAGATGCCACAGGACATGGCTGCAAAGCAAAAGAACCAACAAAAAACCTGAAAATGTGAAAATGCTGTCACTTTGCTTTGCTTTGAATCATAATATTTATTTTGAATTTGAAACTCATTCAGAAAAGGCTTTTGCATTTATCTACAGTGACCTGGATTTCATAAAGAGGCAGAGAAACCCTGGTTGAGGGCAACTTAAAGTCCCCTCTGATTCTTGCCTCCAGGTCTAAGATGACTGACAGCCAGGCATATGGAAAAAAGAAGAGAGGTGCAATGAATTAGCTGCTGAATTTAGGATTAGACCCAAATTGCAACTCAGATTATAGTACTTACTCCCTGGTGAGACAGGCAAGTTAATGAACTTTTTGGAGTGTCAATTTCTTCCTCTATACATGATGTTTTCCTCACAAGTTCATTTTGCAATTAATTTGAAATAATGGACTTATAAGCATCTAGCACATAGTAGGCATTCAATAAAAATCAGTTGACTGGAAAATCTTCAGTGGTCTCTCTGCGTCCCAGTCCCTAATCATAAAGGCTTCCCTTGAGTGTCTACCATTTGCTGAACCCTCTCCACAGCTATCTCATGTTCAAGGAGAAACTCACAATTTAATGCTTTGTCATCAGTTGAGCTCATTGCATTGTCTAAAGGTGGTTTAACTCTCAGAATACAGCATTGCTGGATGATGGGAATTTAGGGCATGCTGCTTGGAACCAGACCAGGATTCAAATCTTCTGAAATTTAAAGCTTTTTTTTTATTATTATTACTCTGGAAACCTATCCACTGCATGCTTTTATTTCCAACCGTTAAGCACTTTTCCCCCTTACTTTCCACATTTAACTCAAGGCTTCATATGCAAAAGGCAAGCTTGAAACGATCATAACATTTAAGCAATGAATATAACGACAGCTTACACTTGCATCGCAGGAAGATCTACATTCTATATTTAATAGCTTTAGTCATTTACAGCAAGAGTTATCACAGGCGCCCCAAAGAGGGAGGGCTGGAGAGGGAGAATTCTGCACCTTTGATTAAAGATGTCGTAGTCATAAGCTGTTTTGGAAATGATTAAGTGATAAATACAGTAAGTTCATCCTCAGTTCTGGGAACCCCACAGCACAGACAGTAATTTTCAGAGGCAGAAGCCATCATTATTATTTAAAGGTCTAAGCCTTAGTGTGTTCGCTAAGTACAGGGAAGGAGGAACTCAGGTATGGGGAGCACCTACTAGACACCAAGTTCTCTATCGCCTAAAACATCTAATGTCCACCCTCCAAGTAAAGACTTGTAACTAGACCACAAAAACAGGGGAAGAGGGAAATTAACAATGTCAAATAGCTCCCTGCCCCAGGTGCACACAATGCACATATAAAATATGATAAAGTGCCTACAATGCTTAAGAATATGCAAGGAAGGCTGGAAAACTAAGAAAGGAGATCTTGCCCTTTGTTGAGGAGATGGCTGTGTGCCATCATTATTCCTGTCTGCATCCCCAGACCCTACCTCCTACATCTGGTAGGAGTTAGGAACACGGAATAGGAAGCCAGATTTTGCAGCTCTGTGCAAATCCTACTTAGTAGCTGAGAGACCTTAGATTAATCATTTAACCTCTCTGTCTCAGTTTCCTATTTGTGAAATGGAAAATAGTAATATCTCTGTCATACTGTAATTGTGTAGGATGAAAGGCACTAATAAGTGCAAAATGCTTAAGACAATGATGGCAAATAATAAGAGTTGCAAACATAACCACGTGTGGTCTTGCCAGATGCTGGGGAGGCCGTCTGTCCTCATCCCCACCCTGTGATGGTAATTGTAATGAAGCTGTCTTTTCCAGGTGGGGGAACTAAGAAAGTCCATCTGCCCAGGTCATCCAGTTCTGAATTGGCCTGAGAGTCCCACCCAGGCCCGCCTAGCAATAACAGTAAAACAGCATTTAATTGTTTTTTTCTTTTTAATGTTCTAGACCTTCACAGCTAGGTACACATTTACTTCTCACAGCAATTACATGAGGTAAGACTCGCTAACTCCCATTTTACAGATGCAGAAACTGAGAGAGAGAGAGTTTAAGTCATTTTCTTAAGACCTTAGTGTTAGCAAATACCAGGGGCGGATTTAAGGTCAAGCCTAAGTACCTGACTGTTCCCACGCGCAAGGACAGGGCCGCCGGTCCCAGGACCTGAAGCTGGACGGGCTGGTCAAAAGCCCCCTGCACCTTTTAGCCCCTTTTGGGAGGAGGGGTTTGGGACCGGGATTCTCAGGTCCGGGATGGGTCCCCTGGGCTGGGAGCAGGGGCGGGGCCTGCAGCGCCCGCCGCCTGCGCGGGGCGGGGCCGTCGAGAGCGGTCCGGGAGGAGGCCTACCGCACGGTCGCCCCACGGGAACCCGGCGGCGGCCCCGCCTGCGCGCTTTACCCGTCGCCCTCCCGGGCCCGTCGCGCGCGCGTCCCTTTCGCTTTTAGCCCCAGCTGCGCTGACTGCTAGCGATTACTCAGAATCGTCCCTTCGGTTGGCAGAGTGACAAAAATCGGCAGTGGCTGTCCGAGGACACCTGTTTACAAACAGGACCCCCGCCCCCAGCCGAAAGCACCCCAGGCCGAGAGCCCGGAAATCTCGGTTCTCCTCCCACTCGGCCTCTCGCTCTCAGTGGGACTGGTTTCGGGCCTCAGTTTGCCTGTTATGTACTTGATGTCAAGAATGTGTGTGCAATCGAACGAAAGGTGCGAGGTGGAAACAGCCTGACATTTCTTTTAAGTCTTCTGTTTTCAGCTATCATTATTTTGAAAATTATATTCTTCTCCATCGTAATCTATTTTAATAAATATATTTTTAATTAAAAAAAAAAAAGTATGATTGGTCACCCAGGAAAAGTAGTTTGTTACTTATCCTGTGGTTCGAGTCCACTTGTTTGAAATACCAGCAGCTCTGGAAGGCCCTTTCAATTCCTTACGATCTGTTAATCTGATTCGTGTGGTTATTTTTTTTTTTATTCTTCTCCTTTAAGACCTTTACAGTCTCACTGGTGACCGCTGGGATGGGAGAAGACTGGATTTTGCAGCCAGATATATTCGGTTAGAAGTTCTTGGTTTGCCACTTTTTTCGCCTATGGGACCTCGGTCAAGCCCCTTACACTTGGTGAGCCTCAGTCTCTCGTCTATAAAATGGGGAGGATACTCCCAGGATCGCGGGGAGAATTCAGGACGATATTTGTCAAGGGCCTGCCACGCGCGGGGTGACCCACGGAAGAGGGTGCAGGTGGGTGGGGACTTTCTCGTGCTGGGTTTCTCCGCTCGGCTCATCCTGGGGGGCCCGGAGTACCGCCCCCGCGCGACGGCTGAGCGTGGCGGACTCTCGGCCTCTCCCGGCGCGGCTGAGGCGGTCGTACCGGTTCCGAACCCTTCCCCCACCGGCCGGCTTCTGGCGGCAACCTGCAGGCAGAAGGCCAGGCTTTATTTACACAAAAGCAGCGGGTGGAAGCTGGCCTTGTAAGGACGAAAGAAACGTTGGCGGGCCGGGAACGTCGCCGGGGGAGGCAGTAAAAGCGGTTCTGATAGGAATCTGTGAATAAATAAATAACGTGAATCAAAGAATGCATTGAAATGCCCTCCTAGGATCACAGAAACCGGACCCTAAGGCAGCCTTCGGAATCCTCCCACACGTCCCACCCTATCTGATAACTTGTCAAAGAGGCCCAAATTGATTCTGGAGTTATTATCAAACCAGGACGCCTGCCACCCAGATCCTACGGTCCTAGGGTGGCCTCTGGGGCGCACCTTCCGGGCTGGGAGTGAGACCTGGGTCTGAAACAAAGGGAAAGGGAACCCCGTTTTATGAGCACCTACTCATGTGCTAGGCATTGTTCCTATGCGGTTTCACGACTCCTCACACCACGCTTTGAGCAGGATTCCGTACTCTGGTAGGCAGGGGAAGTTGCCTGCTCCAGAACACAAAAGCCGATAGATGGGACTGAATTCCAATACAGTTCTGTCCCTGGTTCCTTCCACCCAACCTTGCTGCCCCGGGCAGGGGGCAAGGATAAAGCGCAAAAGGCGCGTTTGCAACTACATTGGTGCGATGACCTAGCTGTTTCTGGGCGCCGCCCCTTCCCTCCTTTTTCTTTACCTACCTACAGGATATCCAAAGCCTCTTGTAGTTCTACCTATCAGCTGATTCGCTGCTGCCGCGCCCGCTCGCCTAATTTAGCAGCCGGAAGTCGCAAGTCCGGCGACAGCTGACCTAGAGCCCTTAGTCTTATCATTGTCAAAGCCAGTGTTGGCCCAGAGGACACACAGGTGCGCCCAGGGCACGTATTTCTCCAGCCTCCGCCCTAGTCACGGGGCTGCATCCGGTCCAGGAGCCAAGGAAACTGGTCCAGCTGCTCCTTTCCCGGCAGGGCCCCGCCCACGCCCACCCCAGCGGAGGCCCAGAACAGGTTTCTTCACTTTCCCTGGCCCAGCTCCCGCCTCGGGCGACAAAGGGAAGCCGGTTGCTCAATGTGCCTGAGGATCGTTCTGGTTCGCAGGCAACTCGTGGACGAGCCATCAGTCGGGTGGCCCCAACTCAAGCCACCAGGCACTGTACACCAGCTTGTGCACCGAGGTCTACCCAGCAAACCCTTAGGGTTCCTCAGGTGACACCTGGGCCCCTTGCTCTGTGCAGGGCCAGCCAGCATCAGGTCCCAAGGGGAAGGTGAGCAGAATGGGATGAGTTACCCGGCCGCCTGGGTCCACCCAGCAATGGGGGGTGTGGGAGTCCAGTGTCAGGCTTGACCTGGGGGCGGCACACTGTCACTGGCCACTGGCCCTACATCCTCATGTGCCCAGGGTTCTTGGGGACTTTCTCAGAAGCCTGGCTCCTCTGTTTTAGACCTCTTGGCCAAGAGGAAAGCTTGGGCAAAAAACCCTTCAGATAGAATTTACTCACACATATTTACTGAGTGCCAGGCACTGTGCTAGGCCCTGGGGAGATCACCATGACCCAGACACAGAACCTGCTCTCAGCAGTTCTAGCTTAGTGAGTCAGCCAGGTAACAAACAGATCATTTTAATACGGGGCAAAGAACCATTTCCTGGCGCTTGTCTGGGAGAAGACCCTGAGTTGGTTAGAGGTGGGGTCAGGAAGCTTTAGGAAAAACTTTCTCAGGCTTCAAACACTGCTCTTTTCCTTCTTCCTTTCATCTCTCAGCACTCATTTCTGGAGTACCTGCACCATGCTGAGAGCTCAAGGAGCAGTTGATGATATTAGGGTGTCGTGTTTAAAACATCAGGTCTCTGGCTTCAGCCACTTACTTTGTGCCACTGGATGATTTGCATAATTTCTGGAGTGCATAACTCCACTTTCTTTATCTGTAAAATAGGGATAAAGATAATACCAGCTTCATAGAACAAGGTCTGGCCCATGGTAGCTATTAATGAGTGGAATCTATTGTATTACTTTGTCGTTTGTGGTTCACATACTTCTTCTAGTCTGCATGACAACCACCAACCCTCCACCCCCACTGTGGTTGGTGCTCAGGTAACTTCATACCCATTTTACAGATGAGGAAGCTGACTTGGACAAATTAACAGGATGGCTCATGTCTGGTAAGTTTTCAAAGCCAGGATCCTGGGGAGGAGAAGCCTCCTGAAATAGGGGAGATATTCTGACCTTCATCTGCCCTCCCTGAAACCCCAGATGACTGGTTAAGACTGAACTGTCTGGGGAACTTCCTTTGACCTAGATCCTGTGGGCTCTACCAGAACACCAGCCAAAAAATGCAAGCAGCCACACCCTCAGCCTTCTTGCCCCAACCTGCACTTCATGCTGGGGATTGTGCTTTCAGGGACTGTTCTCTCCAAGGGGGGATTATAACTGGACAGCTACTGTGTGCCAGACCCTACACCAGGCATGCTCATGAGGGCTATTTCATCTTCTGTGAGCCATCGTCTGTGGTCAGGGAAAGGAGGAGGAAAGAATCAGCTTATCCCAATAATAATTATGTGTCCACATTAAACCTTGACACATGTGCATTCAACCCCGAGTGCTCTTTCTAAAGTGCAAATGTGACTATGTTATTACAACTCTCTTGTTTAAAATCTCTCAGTGGTCTCCCACTGCCTTTTTAGAGTCCACACTGAGGAAAGGCAGACTCAGCTAGTCACATTATCACATCTGCTATTTCCACTGATCTCCTGGCCTTTGCATATGCAATTCCTTCTTCCTGGAATGCCCTTCCCAGCTCCTCACTTCCTTTCCTACTTTTATATGGTTAAATACTATTTATCTTTCAGCTCTCAGCTAGATGTCACCTCCTCCAGGAAGCCCTCCTTGTCCACTCAAACAGGGCTAAGCCTGACTACACTCTCTTCTAAGTATCTGTTTAACAGTCTCTCCCACTAGATGGTGAGCTCCTTGGTCAGGGATGGTGTTCTCAGCACCAAGAATTGTATGACTCATAACAGGCATTCAATAAAAATTTAATGGATGGATGAGAAAATGTTGAGCATGAAGATCATCTCCATTTAACAGAGGAGAAAACCAAGTCTCAAAGAAGGCAAAAATACCTATCTTAGGTCAGATAGCTGGTTAGTGGGTGAATTGAGCTAGAGATAAATTCTTCCAAGTCCCATCTTGTTTCACTATTTTACTTATATTGAAGATAATACAACCTCCTTCTAAGTTGTCTTATTGAAGTTGTTCTTAGCACTGCCTCTCCACATTTTACAGAAACAGATTCTGGGTCCCGATAGTGGAATATTTATGAATACCAATCATCAAGCCTATAGTTAGTCACCGGGACTGATTTTAGGTGCCTGAGACAGCTTATATCTCATGACACCTTAGAGAGGACATTATGATGTCTGCTTAACACATGAGGAAGCTTGTTCAGAGAGGTTAAGTGATTTGCTCAAAGTTCCACAGCCTTCAAACCCAAGTTAATCTCCAGCTCCTAAGCCCAGGTTTTTTCCTCTCCCCAGACAGCTTCCTGACCATGGCTCTGGATTCAGCTCTCATGTAGCTTTAGGCACCAACTGGACCCAGGTTCTCTCTGAAAAGGGATATAGACGAAACTCCATAACTTCCAGGGATCTTTTGGACTTGACCCAAATGTCATCCTAACGCTGCCTTTTTTCTCTGGCCACTCCTCTCTTTTCCCTTGGGTTGCAGCATCTGCACTGGCTCCACCTCTGGGGAAAAGTCAGGGCATGGGAAGCTGTCCTCGTTCCTTGTTCCCAGTAAATGGCCCCCTTGGGAACCAGGCAGGTAGGAGCAGATCCTCCTGTTCTCAGGTGTCTCAACAAACAAACTATTTAGCAATTACACATGCCTTTGGATGGAGCACCCACAGCCTTTCCTGACTCTGAGGAGCTGCTCCTCGACTCCACCCCAAGAGCTTCACTAAGGTGCTTGCATTGATTTATTGATTGACTATCTGCCTGTCTCCTACCTCTATTACGCTGCTCTTTCAGCTAACAGTGTTCCCCTTGGAGCCCTGGCACTTCTTCAACTATCTGAGATGAGGAAGCTCCCCCAACTATCTCATACTAGACAAGAAGGCAGGGGCTGTATCTGTTTTGTTTCTCACTCTATACCCATCACCTGGTGGCTCAGATGGGAAAGAGTCTGCCTGCAATGCAGGAAACCCTAGTTCGATAGCTGGGTTGTGAAGATCCGCTGGAGAAGGGAATGGCAACCCCCTTCAGTATTCTTGCCTGGAAAATCCCATGGACACAGGAGCCTGGCCGGCTACAGTCCTTGGGGTTGCAAAGAGTCAGACATGACTGAGCAACTAACACACACAAACTCATCACCTAGCACTATCCCTGACATATGGTTGGCCTTTAATGAAATGATTGTTGAACAGCTGAATACTAAAGCTCCATTCATCTCTTAAAAGTTAATCCTCCACTTAGAGATAGGAATCATGGCATGTTAGATCAAAGGGGAACCCAGAGGAAATAAAATTTACTCTAAATCCTTCATTCTACAGAAACGGAGACCCAGAAAAAGGAGATACAAAGTCTAGGGAAGATCTACAGGATAGCTCAGGCCTCCTGACTTTTGTCTCAGCGCCCTCTCCGTATTAGGACCCTACCCCCAAACCATAAACATGCTGTGCTGTGCTTAGTTGCTCAGTCATGTCCAACTCTTTGCAACCCTATGGACTACAGTCTGCCAGGTTCCTCTGTCCATGGGGATTCTCCAGGCTAGAATACTGGAGTGGGCTGCTATGCCCGCCTCCAGGAACATATTCTTTTCTAATTCTCACAGCAGGCACCTGGAGCTGGGAGCGGGGAAGGGAGGGCATTGCCATTGCCAAATGGCAGAAAAGAAAAGTGGGGCTCAGAGAGGTGAGTGGAGTGTACCCAATGTCACACAGCTGGAATCCCGGGCTTTTCCTGTCACAGCCTGTGTTCAGAGCTCCTTCTACCCCATTCTCTCTCCCCACGGCTCTCTGCTTTTATGAGCCTTGAAAGAGATTTGAAAAGACAGGCTCTAGGATTTCAAGGACTTTTGTCTTTATTATTCATCTTGCTTCTGGAAGATCTGGTTAATCTGTGTGCCCAGTGCAAAATATGAAGACCATTAAGGTATTAATCAATATCGTTCAGGTATTCAAAATTGTCATCTACTCTAAAAGGGGGCTGGTGGCCCAAATGCTTATCTTAAATGTTCAAATATGACACTGAGGATATCTACTTTCTATGAGGGGCACTGCTGAGTGCGGCCAGGGGGCTTTGGAAGACTACTAATGCCCATCACAAATCTCAAAGGTCCCTTTAGGACCCTGGCCACACCAGCTCTCTCTGACCACAGGATCATCCAGGCCTCAGGTCCTGGTCATGGCTAACGCTGCCTCAGCAACCACATAACTATGGTGATGGTAGGGGACAGTCTTAAAAGGAGGCCAGTGCCTTAGGGGAAAAAAAGACAAAGAGAGAATAGGGTCAAATGAGCAAGGGTGGCCATTGTTGTACCTCCAGACATCACACTTAAGTGACCTGGGGTGAAGATTTATATCTCTAGGACAAAATAGCCCATTTACTCAAGAATGAAAAGATAAAGCACTTCTTTCTCTAAAAGAGCAGGGGCAGAGTCAGCATGCCAGCATCCTGGTTCATGAATTAGAGATCATTTATAACTTTATTGAAGAATAAAATGTGCCACTGATAACCTTAAAATGTCACTGTAACTGTTGTTTGGACAGCACTGGACAGGAGCCCCTGCTTTGCTCCACACCAACTGAGTGATCTTGGGGAGATGGCCCCAACTTCCTGAGTCTGTCTCCTGGGCCACACAGGGCACCAATGGAGGCCCCTGGCAGGGTTTGTGGGAGTCCAATGATATCACAGATGTAAAGTGCCCAGTACCATGCCTAGCCCATAAATGTTAAGTGTTAGTTGCTCAGTCATGTCCACCTCTTTGCAACCCCATTGACTGTGGCCCTCGAAGCTCCTCTGTCCATGGAATTCTCCAGGCAAGAATACTGGAGTGGGTAGCCATTTCCTTCTCCAGGGGATCTTCCCAACCTAGGTCTCCTGCATTGCAGGAAGATTCTTTACCGTCTGAGCCTCCAGGGATGCCCACCTGGCCCATAATGAGTGCCAAACAAATAATAGCTCCTTTAAAAAAAAAAAAAGAATGGGAAATGAATTGTGCTCTGGAAATAGAATAGTCATGGAACAACTCAGCTTCCCACCCACCCCAACTGCACCCCCCGACCGCAGCAAAGTAAAGTTCCGCTGGGGCCCCCAGAGCCACTTCCCACTGGCTTGTTCAAGGACTAGCCTCACCATGTGTCTGGCCTCCCACACGGTGGGCTTGTGTGCTCCCTTTCCTGTTTTCCTTGAGGCAGGTTTTGCCAGCAAAAAATGCAGTTAGCACTCAAAATGCAATCATTACAACTCACCTAGCAGGCACGTCAACATGCCTGTTGACATGTGCTCACAAATACTAAAAATGCATGCAATGCGATGCAGCCAGATAAAATGCGTGGCACCCTTCCACATACATTCAGTGAAATAGTAGAGCAGAATGGAAAGAGCAGACGCTTTGGAGCTGGGTGAATGTGGGTTCCGACTTGTTTCTGTCTTTTAATAGTGGTATGATCTTGAGCACGTCTCTAGGCGTCTCAGTCCCCCTCATCTGAAACACTATATTCACAATTCTTAGCTTTTGGTCTTGTTTTGAGGATTGTATAAGACAATGTATGTAAAAGAATGGTCTGATATGCAACAGATGCTTAAAGGTATTTGTTGCAGAAATGCCAAGAATCTGAAAAGGGAGGAGAGAGGGAGAGTCCAGTGCTGGACTCACCTTCTTTATGGTGTTTTACCTTTTTTCTGTTTCTCAGCTCCTTAGGAGCTTTTTGCCTCTTGACAGTAAGATATTGACCTTAATTGATTTTACTGTTATGGACCTGTTTCCATTTTACCTCATCAAATGAGCCAGGAGACGATCTGAGTGTGAATGCTATTTCCCTTCCACATCTCCCCACCTCCCACACACGATCCCAAATGCCCGGCAGAGCTAGAGACAGCAGGTCCTCAGTGAAGGCTGAGAAACGAGCATTGGATTTATCTTTATCCTCAAACTTCTTGCCATGGTCCTAATCCCTCCTTCTTCCCTCTGCCTCTTTGAGCCTAGTTGGGTGAGAGGGACTATAGTCAGCAAGAAGGGTGAAGATAAAGAAGGGCACAGGATTTACAGTCCAGATCTGGAATACATATTTTGGAATGGGAAACAAACAAACAAACAAAAAAAGTGCTCCAAAAAGAGTAACTCTCCCCCTATCCCCCTCCTCATTTATCTGAAACATTGTCAGGAGGAGAAGGAAGACAATAAAGAGAAGAAATCCAGCTCTGAGACATATTCAAATTTGAGAATCATATTTTGCATAACATAGAGAACTTTCCTCAACTTTGTGCTGTTTCACCTTCACACCATCTTGGTGAGGCAGACGCTGTTAGCCCATTCCACAGATGGTAAAACCAAGGATAAGAGAAGTATAGCCACTTGCCTGAGGTCACACAACAGGGGAATACCAGATATGGTGCTCAAAATGGAGTCTTCCTCATCCAGATCCCTGCTTCTTCCTGTTATGGGGGTCATTTCTCCATAGGACAAGGAAGAGGAATTCTGAGTCATTGACCCATCTTGAATGCTTCTCTATTCTGCCTCTTCTCTGACAATCCAACAACCCAGGTGGTGTACACACAGGGCTATACACTTATTCATCAGGCTACATTCTTACCACTTGTGTACTTTTCTGCATATATGTTATACTTCTTAAACAAAAACACGACATGATAAATATAATTTTTAAATCTACTACAAAGTCACTTTCCATTACAGGCTTTCTCTAATTTTTATTTTTAATAGACAGATATGTCTATCTCTCCACTACTCTCTGGATGGCTTATAGCACCCTGTCCAATCTGACCCCTTGCCTGCCTCTTCAGCTCACACCCCCTACTTTGTGGATTCCTTTTCTTCTACCTAGAACTCCTCCCTCTTTGGGCATGGCTGCTTCCTACTACCTCATCCTTCAGGTCTCCTGTGAGATACTACCCCTCCTCCTCCAAGAAGACTTCTCTGACCACCATGCCTCCAGAGCTCTCCAGATCTCCAGACTTTCTGCTAAGCCCCCACAGCTTCAGGGTCCACCTCCTCCAAGCCCTACCATGCTGAGTTGGAAACACCTGTTACTCTCTACCTGTTACCCATCCCCCACACACCCCTCTCACCACTACCACCACCCTCTCCACCAGTTGGTAGTCACCTTATCATTTCTACTTCCTTGCACCCAGCTCAGCAGGGGTTCAGCAGTGTTACTGGATCAAAGAATGAATGAATCAAACCCCTACCCGTCTTCCAGAAGGGTTTGTTTTACTCTTTACTTGAAACTCTGGTTGCTCAGCTGTGTGTATTCTGTCCCTTTGCTTAATCTGAAATTCTCAAAGAAATTGTATTAGATCAAACTGTGTCCCCCCTGCCCCCAAAAGATATGTCCAACCCCCAGTGTTTGGGAATATGACCCGATTAGAAATAGGGGTTTTGTGGGTAAAACTAAATTAAGGCTTTCATTGTGGATTTAGGGTCAGCCCTAAATCCAGTGACTAGTGACTTAGAAAAGAGAGGGCGACGTGAGACACAGAAATACCTAGAGGGGATGGATGGGAGGCAGGCAGGGATGGAAGCAGAGATTAGAGAGATGCTGCCCCAAGCCAAGTGTTATCAGGAGTCACAGGAAGCTGGCAGCAGCAAAGAAGGGATCTTCCCTTAGAACCTTCAGAGGGAGTGCAGCCCTGCTAACACCTTAATTTTTTGACCTCTAGAATTATGCAAGAAGAAATTTTTGTTGTTCAAAGCCACCGAGCTTGTGGCATTTGTTACAGCAGCCCTGGGAAACTAACTGGAGCAGAACCATGCCTTTCACTGCCTGCCTACCTGCCCCAGAATCTTCTACCCTGCCATGCAAACAGAGAAGACTCTTGAGAGTCCCTTGAACTGCAAGGAGATCAAGCCAGTCCATCCTAAAGGAAATCAACCCTAGATATTCATTGGAAGGACTGATGCTGAAACTGAAGCTCCAATACTTTGGCACCTGATGTGAAAAGAGAACTCACTGGAAAAGACCATGATGCTGGGAAAGACTGAGGGCAAGAGGAGAAGGGGGCAACAGAGGATGAGATGGATGGATGGCATCACCAACTCAATGGACATGAGTTTGAGCAAATTCCAGGAGATAGTGAAGGACAGGGAAGCCTGGAATGCTGCAGTCCATGGGATTGCAAAGAGTCGGACAGAACTAATCACAACATGCAAACAGTAGGACCTCTATGAAAGCCTTATGCAGTACCGCTTCCAAAAGGCCTTGTCTCTGTGTTTAGGTGGCTAGTCTATCCCAAAGGTTGACCAAAGCCAAAGTAAGTTTATATCACAGTCATGTAATCAGTGCGCATGGGAGGCACTAGCGCTGATGAGGGTTCACCATGGCTACCATTCTTCCTCAGTGTTACCTTTTGCCATCTTTCATTCAGCACAGAGTACTGAGCACCTGTCATCAAGGTCCATTTTACAGAGAAGGGTACTGAAGGTCAGGGAGGGAGGGTAAGTGCTCAAGATCTCACAGTGAATAAGGGGTGGCGTTGGGACTGGAAACCCAGAACCCCAGTACAACTGTGCCCTCCACTAAGCTACTATACAGGAACAGAAATCAGGACAGGAGGGTGAAGGCAGGGAGAGACCAGGTGGCTAAGAGTGATTCTGTGCTAGCAGACTTTGTGTTTTTGTTTTCATAGTCTGGGAACAAGCAGATATTACATCTCTAACTTTCAGTTTGTGGTAGTATGCTAAGTCACTTCAGTCGTGTCCGACTCTGTGCGACCCCGTAGACGGCAGCCCACCAAGCTCCCCCATCCCTGGGACTCTCCAGGTAAGAACACTGGAGTGGGTTGCCATTTCCTTCTCCAATGCATGAAAGTGAAAAGTGAAAGTGAAGTCGCTCAGTCGGGTCCGACTCTTAGTGACCCCATGGACTGCAGCCCACCAGGCTCCTCCATCCATGGGATTTTCCAGGCAAGAGTACTGGACTGGGGTGCCATTGCCTTCTCCGTTGTGGTAGTATACTAAACACAAAACATTAGCAAAAAAAATGAGTGATCTTTATCTATGATCGATACATTATCTATATGAGCAAAATTAATCATATTACAAAGCTGCCATGAGAATTCCAGACAACAGTGCAACTCTGCATGAAGCAGTGTAAAACCAGGTATGTCACTGCCACAGATGAGACAGGTCTGGTCTTGAAGGTGCATATATGAAGAGGGTGGGTCCCTAAAAGGCCACCTAATTTTCCTCTTCACTGCTCATCACCTTGGCTTGGATACAATAAATACTGGTCAGTGAGGCATCAGGGCTGGAATCACCTGGAACATCTATGCAGGCTCTTCCCTATCATTTCATACAGAGGCCACACACATTCATCAATTCAGCAAATATTAATTGAGTACCTACTATGTGTTGGGCTCTGGGGACATAGCAGAAAACAAAGTCTGTTCTTATAGAGCTTACCTTCCATTGTGGGGAGAGAGGCAATCAAAAGTAAAGGAATAAATCTAGAATCTGTCTATGAAAAATGAGGAGATAAATGAAATGGAGGCTTGAGAGTGATTGGGGTGTTATTTTATGTAAGGTCATCACAGAGCACCTTTCTGATAAGGTGACATGTGGGCAGAGGTGTGAGGAAGTGAGAATGAACTCTATAACTGCTTGGAGGGAGAGAGAACAGCACTTATAAAAGACCCAAAGCTGGAACGTCCTTGGCAAGTTCCCATAATCGTCAGAAGGCTTTTGAGGCTGGAGCAGAGTTAAAAAGTGCTAGGAAGCCGAATCAGACAGTTTGCCAGAAGACAGTTCACACACAGAGCCTTTTGGACTATGGTGAGGGTCACAGACTGCTCTCAGTGTGATGAGAAGCTACTGGAAGGAGTGGCACAGAGGAGTAGCAAGGTCTGGGTCAGGTTATGAAAGGATACCCTGTGTGGAGAATACAACCACAGAGTGTTGGATGGAGAGGGGGATGGAGGCCAGGGAGAGCTGCTGCTACAATCCAGGGACCAGGTGACCCTGGATAGAGGGGCTGAGTCATAGTAGATGCAGGCTGACCGAAAAAGAAAAAGAAAAAAGGGAGGAAGGGAAATAAAGGAAAAGGGTGGGAAGGAGAAGATAAAGATGGAGTATGAGAAAAGGAGCTTCCTGCTGGCTCAGACAGTAAAGAATCCTCCTGCAGTGCAGGAGATCTGGGTTTGATCCCTTGGTCAGGAAGATCCCCTTGGAGAAGGAAATGGCAACCCACTCCAGTATTCTTGTTTGGAGAATTCCATGGACAGAGAAGCCTTTGGGCTACAGTCCACAAGGTCTCAAAGAGTCAGATATGACTGAGCGACAAACACTCACAGGAGAGAAAAGAATGTGTTTTACATATCAAACAAGAACACAGCCATCCTGAATGTCAGCCTCTGGGATGGGAAAAAGGGAAACAGATACTTCCAATGCGCTATCCGAGGTACTAGGTCTCCATAGGTCCCACCTTATCACGTGACAATCATTTGAGGTGGGAATAATGAGCCTTTATTTCATAGTTGAGGAATCTGAGGCCCAGAAAAGTTAAGTAATTCCTCCGGGGCCACACAGTCAGTATGAAAGTGCTAGAATCAAAGCTGAGGAATTGTCTGACTCCAAAGCCTGCTCTTTCCAAATCTCATTCTGACTGGGTGCAGAGAAGTGTACAGATGTAGTCCCTGCCCTAAAAAATCTCCCTGACTGGTGCTCTGTGACAACCTAGAGGGGTGGAAGGGGGAGGGACATTTAAGAAGAAGGGGACATATGTATATCTATGGCTGATTCATGTTGATGTATGGCAGAAACCATTATAATATTGTAATTATCCTCTAATTAAAAATTAAATTACAAAAAAATCTCCCTGACTTATAGCAGTCCCATGAGGTCAGAACTGTTTTAACCCTTGTTTTTAGAAATGATAAAACTGATGCCCAGAGAGGTTAGGTGACTTGCCTAAATCACAACAAATGGTAAGAGACAGAGCCATAATTCAAACCCTGGTCAAGCTCCAATATCTTAACCACTACTCTGAGTCATCATATAATATAGTTGCTTGGAATATTAGTGAAATATATTTTTAAGCCTCATTTACAGCTGGATGATAGGTAATGAACCAAATCATCTAAGTACACCAGTATCTCAAGACTTCCTGAAGAACACACACCATGCATGCACTTGCAGACTACACTTATTGACACACAATATGGACACACCTATAAACTGCATGCATATACAACATTCCAAAGTCATTTACTTCCTAAATTAGCCTCTGTTATCTGGCTGTCTGGGGAAGCTAAGTTGTTTACCCAATTATGATAAATTGCCAAAGCCACTTTGTCCATTTCCAAGAAGTACTGGATGTAGTCTTCAAATTACTTCTTAAAAAGTCAACTGGAAAAGTCTGCTAACATTTCCTTGAGAAGGTTGGGACGAGATGGGAGTTAGAAGGTTGAAATGTTGGTATCCTCCCCTAGCAATGGAGGCCTCTGTGAAACACCGATTTTCAACGCTTTGCTTCCTCTCTGGAAATACAGACTCTGCCCCGCTGGTATGTAATTCAATTCCAAGCATCAGAAGCAAAAGTCTCCTGTTGAGAGGTGCTATGGTGTAGGGAAATGTGTGGAAGCTAAATTTGTCCTCCGACAGTTCTAAACCCATTCCCAGCTATGTGAACCCAAGCAGGTGACTGGGTTCCCTTAGAAACAAAATAAGGATAATACCTACCTCTAAGCTATCAAGAGGATTATAAAAGATCCCTTAAATAAAGTGTCAAGCACACAGTTGAGGCTGATGGAGTGTCAAAGTTCAGTGTCTTGACCTTTTCCCTACAAGGTAGAAAGTCACTAACTTTCAACCAATAGAACCTATAATTACTATTTTTGGCCACCACCGGAAGGATTTTTTTTTCTTTTTTTTTAAAGCAGTCAGATGTTTTCACAAAGGCAGGCAGGCCCAGGCATCATTACCAGGTTGCTAGGTGTTGTTAAACCACCTACGTAGCCGCAGAGTGGGCAGCAATTAATGTAATTAGCGTACTGATGAGTGTCCTCAGCAGCAATAAACAGCTCAGGCCTGTAGAACTTGACAGACCTGCTGCTCCCACAAGGCTTCTGACACTATACATCCACCTGGGGAGCCGTGTAGTGTAGTTTTGTGGGAAAAGACCATCTTTGACTCTGTTGGAAACAGATGTAAATCCTGTCTTTGAAAATTCCTAGCTGTGTGACTGAGGGCAAGCCATGTCACATCTCTGAGCCTTAGTTTCCGTATCTATAAAGTGGGATTATTGTAGTTATCCTTATCATCATCACCATCATCATCAACACAGCAGAAAACCCCCAGCCAAGCTGATGTTGAACTTCCAAAAGGGTGCAGAGTTCAAAGAAGAGACAAACACTGTGGGCATCTGGCACTGGAACAGCCCATTTCTTTTTCTTTGGGTAAATGCAGAACATGGAGCAATGATTAGAGTGGCTTTACAGAAACCACTGGAGTTTGGGATAAAAAGGATATCGATACCCAGAAACAAGGGTGAGAGAAAGAGAGAGAGGAAGTACTCTTGGATTTAATTATTTAATATTATGTTATAAATAATTACCACACATGTTATCATCAGCAATACTAGTACTTACATAAAACAAAAGCCACAGCAATCTGGTAGTTGGTAATAAAAGCAGGAAACCAGCTTATAACTTTGAATCTAGCAATTCTGTCCAAATTGACACCCTCACAAAAGAAGTCAAATGATCAAAGGTTACAAAGTGTATGAATGTATATGTTCTTGATAATCATTAAGAATTCACTAATTCACTAATTCATCCAACAGTTGCTGAGTGCCTACTAGTGCCAGGAATACAGACCTTATGTGTGGGGAGATATATACACACAGACAATTAGGATTCACTGAAATGAAGGCTCTGAAAAGGCCTGTAAAGGAGAGGGAATCAAGAGCGGAATAATTGATAGGGAAAGTGCTAAGCAAAGAGAAGGGAACCCCTGAGGCTGACAAGGGGGAGAACCCCATGGATTCTTGGAAACTTGCATATAAGATGGTGTTAAATGAAAGGAAACTAAGAGAAAAGAAAAATAATCACAGAATTCAGAGAATGTCAGAACTAAAAGGACTTCAGAGAACATCCCTTTCAGCAGTTCACAACCTCTTCCATGGAGTCCTTATGACAGTGAGGCTCACATAGCCTAACAATGTAGGCAGAGAAAACTTAAGTTCTGGGTCACAGTAGTAAAACTGTCCAGCTGCTAGTTGTCAATCAGGAGTTGAGAAAACTTTTCAATATACTAAAGAATATGGCTCCATCTAATAGCATGGAGGTTGGGAGTGAACACTTCAGTTGAAAACCAGTGATCTGGCCCAAGCCTTCATGCTATTGGTGAGAATCTGAGGCCCCAAGCAACCTCTCTACCCTATCACACCAGCACATACTTCTTGCTAAGTTGGTATTCATTGAGTGAGTGTTGGTAAATAATAGGAAATGAGATGACCTAACCAAGGTTACCCAACTTGTATGTGGTTGGTAACATACACTAATTAAAACTTAGGCATTGGGAGTGAATTTAGACCATGGTACATAGAAATGCATGCTCATTATATTTCCTTTCTTTAATCTGCTCAAGTGTAACCTAAGAAATAAAATAATTGGGTAATTCCCTGGAGGTCCAGTGGTTAATTCTCCATGCTTCCACTGCAGGGGGCAGAGGTTCAATCCCTGGTCAGGGAATTAGGACTGCCATGCCACTGGCCAAAAAAAAAACAATAAACAACGGCCTGGTCAGCTTGACAGTATAGAAGGGGTCACAGTAGCCTGAAAAGATATGGAGTTCTAGATTCCTCAGGCTGTGGTTAGTACCAGTACTTGAAAGCCACCACTGAGGGCTCCCAATACAGTAGACAGTAAATATGACCAACTGGAAACAGGATTTTTTAACAAGATTGGCCAAGTGCAGAACCAATAGGCGGAGTTCCTCAACACTTGGTCACCGGTGATGGCTCTTTCCTGCCTTTCCTCTGCCTGGAATGCCCCTCCCACACTACCCTGCTACTTCAGGAGTCAGCACTTATATGCTTTATATCGTAGCTGCTCTTCAGAGAGCCCTTTTAGATAACCCTCTTTAAGAAGTTTCTGACTGTTGATCTTCTTCCAAATCACAAATGTATAGAAATCTTCCAGGTCCTCAGGCTCCATCATCTCCCCACTCCCCTATCAGATAACGTTTGCATAGTCTACTAACTACAGAGTTAGTTAGAACCACACAGTTCCAGGTTATTCTGCTCTTTTCATTCATAATACTTATAGCTTATTGTGATTTTATATGCATGTTTATTATCTATAGGCAACAACTCTAATACTAGTAATTACAGTTAATATTTATTGGGCACTTTCTAGGTCAGGTACTATTCTAAGTATTTTATATGTCCATTTATTTAATATTCATAACAACTCTCTGAATTGGGTTCTATTATGGCATCCGGTCCCACCACTTCATGGGAAATAGATGGGGAAACAGTGGAAACAGTGTCAGACTTTATTTTTTGGGGCTCCAAAATCACTACAGATGGTGACTGCAGCCATGAAATTAAAAGACGCTTACTCCTTGGAAGGAAGGTTATGACCAACCTAGACAGCATATTCAAAAGCAGAGACATTACTTTGCCAACAAAGGTTCGTCTAGTCAAGGCTATGGTTTTTCCTGTGGTCATGTATGGATGTGAGAGTTGGACTCTGAAGAAAGATGGGCGCCGAAGAATTGATGCTTTTGAACTGTGTTGTTGGAGAAGACTCTTGAGAGTCCCTTGGACTGCAAGGAGATCCAACCAGTCCATTCTGAAGGAGATCAGCCCTGGGATTTCTTTGGAAGGAATGATGCTAAAGCTGAAACTCCAGTACTTTGGCCACCTCATGGGAAGAGTTGATTCATTGGAAAAGACTCTGATGCTGGGAGGGATTGGGAGCAGGAGGAGAAGGGGACGACAGAGGATGAGATGGCTGGATGGCATCACTGACTCGATGGACGTGAGTCTGAGTGAACTCTGGGAGTTGGTGATGGACAGGGAGGCCTGGCGTGCTGCGATTCATGGGGTCGCAAAGAGTCGGACACAACTGAGTGACTGATCTGATCTGATCTGATGAGCTTTATTTTACAGGTAAGGAAACAGAGATTCAGAGATGAATTTGGCCAAGTTCATACAGTGGGTAAAAGACAGAGCCAGGTAACAGATCCAGGCAACCTGGCTCCAGAAGTTAAGTAACCTTAATCTCCAAGCAACACAGAAGCACCATAAAGGCAGATTCCATGTCTTTCTTGCCCACCATTTCATCCTCAGGACCTTGTAGTGCCTAGTATGGGGTAGGGACCTGATGGATGTTTGTTGGAAGGAAGGAAGGGAGAGAGGAGGAGGGAGGAGGAGGATGTGCTGCTAGCCCCATTGTGGACTTCTCGTAGGTAAAGTGGGGCTGGGACCCACGGAGGACTCCCTGCTTCACTTCAGAGCAACAGGGACGGTAGGGATAGCTGAATGAGACACAGTCTTTGTCCTTATGGAGAACGTGCCTCCATCCTCATCTCAAGGTGGCCCAGTGGTTCTGATGCCCTCAGATGAGCCCAGGGACCGTTCGGCGAGTTCTGAGGTTCAACTGTAATGCAACTATTCTGCTCGAGGACCCATGTGTGGGTCCTCAGAGCTCATCAATGAATTAAGCCAGAGCCCTCTCTCAAGGAGCTCACAGGCTAGTGAGGAAGAGCAAGTGTGAAACCAAGGAGAGGAAAAGAAGTTAGACAGTTCAGACTAAGAAAGGAAAGCGGGCACAGAGAGGAAGACTCGTGGCCTGGATGAATTCTACCTCTGGGAGTCTCTGACTGTTCTGCTTATGGAGTCTGGGACCAGGAATTGGGCGTTCAGTTGAGAACTGCACCTCCCCACCATCTGCACATGTGGGTTGCCCTACTACAATACATGATACTGTGACCCATTTTGCTGGAAGACAAGGTAAGGCTGATCACTAGAGGAAGAAGAGCAGTATAACATGCAAGTTGCTTTTATCCACACTGATTTTTCCCAGGATGTTAATGTTTTGTTCTACCAAGGAGCAGTGACTGAGCAGAAACGACATTAACAGAGTGGAATGTGGTTGCCTCAGAGGCACACAGATCTGGGAGACAGAATGCCCTTTCACCCTCCATCCTCCTGCTAGGCTGTTTGCCTGCATACTCCTTGAGAGAGCTTGTTGCATGGTGCATCCTCATCTTTGAGGATTTGCCCTTGTTGACCCCATAGCTTCAGCAGCCCAGTCTTCCGTATGTCTTCCGTCAAGTTCTCTTTGCCAGCTTTAAGGTTTAAATGCAGGATTAAAATCCTACATTTGCTGTAGTATGTGTGGGTATGTGTATATTTATTGAGTCAAAATTTAATAGATCTCCTTAGCTCTATTACTTTTATTAGGATATTCAGAGTTTTATCTTAGCAGTATGGTTGTGCAGGTTGTCAGTGGTCTACCTTAACCCTATTTGGATTTTTAAACAACTTTTAAATGTACAATTTTTTAAAAATGTACAACTCTTCAGAACACAGTGTTTCAGGAATGTACACGTCACATTATAGCAGAAACACCTGTATCTAAACACCCAAAGACTTTCCCACTCATTATGATGTCATTCCTCCCAGAAGTTCTTTGAAGTAGCATAAATGGCAACCACCACACTCATTTTCAGACGAGGAAACTGAAGCTCAGAGATATTAAATGACTTATCCAAAAGGAGATAAAATGGGACTGGAATCCAAGTCTTCAACTCCATTTACTCAGTTTTCATAGCACCCACGCATTTAGTACATTACCTAGTACATGTAGGCAGTTGATCACTAGGTTATTTCATTTCATGGATTAAAATGATGCTCCATCTTATGGATAAGAAACTGATGCTCAGTAATTAAGAAAATTGCCCAAGGTCACACTATCGGGAAGAGAATGAGTTGAGATTTTAACCCATGTCTTCCTGATTGCACAGCCCCTGTTGATAATGAGGTTTAGTCGCTAAGTTATGTCCAACTCTGTGACCCCATGGACTGTGGCCCTCCAAGTTTCTCTGTCCATGGGATTCTCCAGGCAAGAACACTGGAGTAGGTTGTCCTTTCCTTTTCCAGTGGATCTTCCCAACCCAGGGATCAAACTCACGTCTCCTGCATTGCAGGCAGATTCTTTATCACTGAACCACCAGGGAAGTGTTGTCCAGAGACCATACCTTTCTACAATATCAATGGAAAAACACCTACCTTGTGTAGAATAAGAGACAAGTTATCTACTGTAATGATTATGTATTTTTTTTTTTAGGATTTTATTGTTTATTTTAATATAATTGCTTATTTAATTTCTAGTCTTCCACTGTAGACTATAAATTCACTGAGGAGATTCTTAGTGTCTTTCACATGGTAAGCACTTAATATACTTTTTAACTGATTTTTGTGTGCCATTGTATGTATTAATTAATTATCGTATAGTCTTCAGAGCACTGTCATTCTAAAGACATAAAATGAAAACGAAAACAACTTTTGCCTTGCCTTCCTGTTATGTATTTATTTTTACAGTTGTCTAAATGTTTATGGCAAGTAAATACTTTTTATCAATTTATACTGGTAATATATCATCTATAAAAATATGTTTAAGTTTTAAAAAAGTGAATCTATTTAAAGAAAACTAGTAAGTATAGTGATTTGAAAGAATTAAGTAGACAGAGAAAAATAGAAAAAGTGATGGGTAAATGACTGAAACTTGAGAAATACAATTTTTAATCTTAACAAATAGAGTCCTCAGTAAAACATTTGCTTTATGCAATTGATTCCCATAAGCTATATCAGCAGATATTTCTAAATTACCTAGAAAAGAAAGGAAATTAAAATAGGCATGATTCCCTGGGAGTGTTTTAGGAAATTTAACATGCTTCTCTTCATTTCAGAGTCTGTGCCAATGGCGTTTCATTGCATGACTCAGAGGTAGTTGGTCAAAGCAGTACTTGGGTTCTCTTAAGACAAAGGAAACAATAAAACAAGGAGGCTTGATATACTTTTTAAAGACAGAGTAGCGTTAGTTTCAGGGTCTAGTGACTATTCCCAAATGCTCCATGTGCTTGATTGTTCATGTTATGCAGAGAAACAAAATGAGAGGCCCTGGGCCCACTCAAGACGTTTAGGTTTCCATCCTATCTTGACCACTCAGGTAAGTGACAGCTGGGGGGTCTCCCTGTCCCCATGGGCTACCTGAAAGAATTTTGATTCCATAACCGTTTCCCAGCAACGTGAGACACATCCAATCAAGAATGACTGTAACTGGCAAAAGCAGCTGTTCATATGAGTTAAGAGGCACCTGCCTACCATAGGCACTAGAGCCTTCCAGGTCCAGGAGTCTGTGATTCTATGATTTAAGTTCTTTGGACTGCAAATGGCCACACAAGTTGCAGTGATGTATACACAGGGCCATTAAACACTCTCCGAATTATGCTCAGAATGTTACACCACGGGCAGCACAAGCCAACTGGTGTAAAGGTCTACCTGCCCTACTAGGCAACGAGTTCTCTGGTTAATTAAACGTCCATCTTAATATCACTGTGCTCATTATAATTGTAGATATGGAGTTTGTATTTTTAAGAAATGTATAAAGTGACTTCGTAATATATTAAACACAACTTAAACTATCCCTGGTAAATATTCTTTTCCTCACTTTATTTTTTAACTAAGAAAGCAATGAATGTTGATGGTAGATTACTATACAGTGAATATTCACTTTCTCTTTCCAAACCTCTATGACTTTCCAGCCTCACCACTACTGGACTCGGCCATGTACTTGCTTCAGCTAATAGAATGTGGGCCCAAATGACATTAGGCCAGTTCCAAGCCCGGGCCTTCACAAGCTTCCCATGTGTCCATTTGCCCGCACCTCTATCAAGAGAAGGACAGACCCCTGGCAGATTCTGCTTCTCCAGGATGGGTTCTAAGATGAGGCATATGGAACAGACCTGAACTTGACCCTCAGCACTGCTTCTCCAGGTTGCACCTGAGCACACACGACACGGCACTAATGTCAGCGGTTCCAGGAAAAGTCATCATCACTACTTAGAAACCTGCAGGGGAGGCAGACGCAGTGGGAGGAAAGCAAGCCAGGCAGGACCTTCAAAGGCTATGCTGACTAGCTGACTGCAGACGCGTAAGCAGAAAACAAAATACTTTGCACTCATGTGTTACTGTGGTTTCTTTCACCACGAAAGTTGATTAATCCACATATGGTAATCAGTAAAAATGTACAGAAATCATTTACTTTTAAAAGTAAATAAAATCTCTCTCATCCCACCCCCAAGTAAGATAGCTAACAAAAACCATTCATTCTATTAATAATGTTCTACTCCTTTTTCTGGGTTTTGCAAGGATTAAATGAGCAAATGCATGTAAAAAGCACTTAGCACAGGATAGGCATATGATGTAGGCATTCCTTAAACATTCGCTGCTTTTATTAATATTCTCATGTAAACAAATATGCTCAGATATAGGGTTTTTAATTTATGCACAAATGAGACCAAGTTATACTGTATAACTTGCTTTCTGTAACACTATATTATGGGCTTTTCTCCAGGTCAACTCATTTTTTTAAGGGCAACTACCCATTTTTTACAATGGCTATACAATATTCCACAGTTTGAATAATTTTTTACTTATTTCTATTTTAAAGATACAGAAGCTAAGACTCAGATAGCTAAGAAGGTGTCTGTCAAAACACTGGCTGCTCTTCCTCATCAGCCTGTGACACGCTATGACCACTCAGAGAGGAAGTGACTGTGGGCAAGGCTTTAAGAACTACCCTGGTGGCACCTCTCCCTTCCCTGTGACACAAACCAGCAACATCTCATCCAGGAGCCACTTCTTCACCTAGGGTCTCTAAATAAACAGCTAAGCCCAAAATGAGGATGGATAGGTAACACGCACATCAATTAAACTCACTGTTTCAAGCCTCTGAGATTTGGGGAGGGGGATTGTTTGTTGCCACAATATAATTTAGACAATGTTAATACAGTGTTTCAAGACTTTCATGAGGTACCATTTCACGCCAGTCAGAATGGCTGCAATCCAAAAGTCTACAAGCAATAAATGCTGGAGAGGGTGTGGAGAAAAGGGAACCCTCTTACACTGTTGGTGGGAATGAAAACTAGTACAGCCACTATGGAGAACAATGTGGAGATTCCTTAGAAAACTGGGACTAGAACTGCCTTATGATCCAGCAATCCCACTGCTGGGCATACACACCAAGGAAACCAGAATTGAAAGAGACATGTGTACCCCAATGTTCATCGCAGCACTCTTTATAATAGCCAGGACATGGAAGCAACCTAGATGTCCATCAGCAGATGAGTGGATAAGAAAGCTGTGGTACATATACACAATGGAGTATTACTCAGCCATTAAAAAGAATATATTTGAATCAGTTCTAATGAGGTGGATGAAACTGGAGCCTATTATACAGAGTGAAGTAAGCCAGAAAGAAAAACACCAATACAGTATACTAACGCATATATATGGAATTTAGAAAGATGGTAACAATAACCCTGTATATGAGACAGCAAAAGAGACACTGATGTATAGAACAGTCTTATGGACTCTGTGGGAGAGGGAGAGGGTGGGATGATTTGGGAGAATGGCATTGAAATATGTATAGTATCATATATGAAACGAGTTGCCAGTCCAGGTTCGATGCACGATACTGGATGCTTGGGGCTGGTGCACTGGGACGACCCAGAGGGATGGTATGGGGAGGGAGGAGGGAGGAGGGTTCAGGATGGGGAACACATGTATACCTGTGGCAGATTCATTTTGATATATGGCAAAACCAATACAATATAGTAAAGTTAAATAAAATAAAATTTAAAAAAAGAAGAAAAAAAAAAGACTTTCAAATGTTTGGATGTTCACTGTCACTGGTTTGACCAAGCAGCAACATGCTAGCCAATCAAGATGTGGGTTGATGGGATAATAAGAAACTATTTCCTCCCTAACTTCATTCTTTAAAATTATCCATAGCCCTCTCCCCTGCTGCCAAATCACTATGCAAAGGACATGAGAGCATCACAGAAATGAGAGGTCTAATGACATAGTCCAGTAGGTGGAGAAGCATTTTTTGCATGTGGCAAGCCTCTTATGTCAGTCAGGATCATGAGACTGTGGATCCAATTTCTCCAAGTTGCAAACAACATACATAAGAACATGCAACATGGCACTAATGTCAGTAGTTCCACGAAAAGCCATCCTCAGTACTTAGATAATAGCCAGGGAGGCAGACGAAATGGAGATGAAGTAGAATGAATGGGACCGGAGGAAAGCCAATTCCAGCACCACTGCGCATCAGTTCTGGACCTCACCTTGCTCAGACAACCACTCTGAGGATCCGATGATGTACAGCAGGTGCAATCACAACTGAGGAGAAAATATACTCTTGAGTTTCAAAATTCCTAATGTAACATATGTTTACTGTATACAGTTTTAAAACAAACAGTTAAACATAAGGGGAAAAATAGAAATTACTCAAATATCACAAATGTTGACATCTTGATGGTAAATCAGCCATATTTTCTTCTAGGTAAATGCATACACTGTCCACACAATTGCACTTATTTCACTTCCTAGCAAGGTAATACTCAAACTCCTTAAAGCTGGGCTTCAACAGTAGGTGAAGAAAGAACTTCCAGATGTACAAGCTGGACTTAGAAAAGTCAGAGGAACCAGAGATCAAATTGCCAGTATCTGCTGGATCATAGAAAAAGCAAGGGAATTCCAGAAAAACATCTATTTCTGTTTCACTGACTATGCTAAAGCCTTTGACTGTGTGGATCACAACTGGTAGAAAATTCTTAAAGAGATGGGAATACCAGATCACCTTACCCTCCTCCTGAGAAACCTGTATGCAGGTTAAGAAGCAACAGTTAGAAATGGACATGGAACAACGGACTGGTTCAAAATTGGAAAAGGAGTATGTCAAGGCTGTATACTGTCACCCTGCTTATTTAACTTATATGAAGAGTACCTCATGCAAGATGCTGAGCTGGATGAAGCACAAGCTGGAATTAAGATTTCTGGGAGAAATATCAATAACCTCAGATATGCAGATGACACCACCCTAATGACAGAAAGCAAAGACAATGAAAGAGCCTCTTAATGAGAGTGAAAGAGGAGAGTGGAAAAAGCTGGCTTAAAACTCAGCATTCAAAAAACGAAGATCATGGCATTGAGTCCCATCACTTCATGGGAAATAGATGGGGAAACAATGGAAACAGTGACAGACTTTATTTTCTTGGGCCCCAAAATCATTGCGGATGGTGATTGCAGCCATGAAATTAAAAGATGCTTGCTCCTTGGAAGAAAAGCTATGACAAATCTAGACAGCACATTAAAAAGCAGGGATATCACTTTGCCAGCAAAAGGCAAAGCTGTGGTTTTTCCAGTAGTCACGTATGGAAGTAGAATTGGACCGTGAAGAAGGCGCAGTGCTGAAGAATTGATGCTTTTGAACTGTGGTGCCAGAGAAGACTCTTGAGAGTCCCTTGGACAGCAAGGAGATCAAATCAGTCAGTCCTAAAGGAAATCAACCCTGAATATTCATTGGAAGGACTGATGCTGAAGCTGAAGCTCCAATCCTTTGGCCACCTGATGTGAACAGCCGATTCATTGGAAAAGACCCTGATGCTGGAAAAGATTGAGGGCAGGAAGAGAAGTGGGGCAAAAGACGATGAGATGGTTGGATGACATCACTGAATCAATGGACATGAGTTTGAGCAAACTCTAGGAGATAGTGAAGGACAAGGAAGCCTGGTGTGCTGCAGTCCATGGAGTCACAACGAGTCCGACAGGATTTAGTGACTGAACAACAAGAAAATGCATACATATAAAGTACCAGGTCTTCCACATGCATTTATCAAGTATGTGCATACATAAATTAAGAGTTCCTCCTCTCATGCTCATCTTCTCCATGCTTCCTTTTCAGCTTACCTTATGGTCCCTCCAAACACACCCCCATCTTCAAGCCTGTATCTAGGCCTTTGTACGTGCATTTGCTCTTCCTAGAATACTCTTCCTGTCTCTACTGTCTCCTCTTCTTCTGGCTAATCCTACTCATCCTCGTGGTCTCAACATATTCACTACCTTGCTGCTGCTGCTGCTAAGTCGCTTCAGCCGTGTCAGACTATGCGACCCCATAGATGGCAGCCCACCAGGTTCCCCCGTCCCTGGGATTCTCCAGGCTAGAATACTGGAGTGGGTTGCCATTTCCTTCTCCATTCACTACCTTAATAGAGGACAATTCTCTGACTGCCACCGCTGCAGATGTCCCTTCTATGTGCATCCTAGAAGATCCTGTCCTTCTTTCTCACAGCACTGTCATGCTCAACTAGTCTTGCCTCTTTATTTCTATTTTCCTTGCTATACCCCAATTTATGGGCAGGTACCGTTGCTTTTGTTCACCAATGTTTCCCAGTGGCTAGCTCATAGTGGACTCTCAAAAACTGTTGAATAATGAATAACATTTAATAATTTGTGCTACCTGTACTTCTTCTGAAATCCCCAAAGCACCTGGAATTGCTCAATAAATACCCACCGAAAGATTAAATATATAAGAGACAAAGCAACATGTCTCATTAAATTTATAAATCATTTGGGAAGAAAACATGAGCAAAAAAGAAAGCATCAGTGTGTAATTAACTGCGATGTCTTTTACTTCTGCTTCCTCCACTGATTCTCTTTAAACAAGAAAGGGTGAAATAAAATCCCTAACTTCAGTTCCACGTTTCTTCTCTCTTGGAGGGCATCTTACAGCACAAGTTGGAATAAGAAGACACTAACAGCTTTAACATATATACTCCAAAAATCTCAGAGTTTCAACACTAAAGTTGATTTCTCATTCAGGTAAAGTCCAGTGCAAAAAAAAAAAAACTTAGCCAGTGGGCAATTAATCTTCCATGTGGTCATTCAAGATCCAGGCTCCTTTACCTATGGTCTGCCCTTCTCCTCGAACCTGACATTGAACCAGAAGATGGGGAGAGATGGTTTTATGAGCCAGGTCTGTAAGTGGCACACATCACATTCACCTCTTTTGCACTGGTTTAAGCTCAGCCACGTGGCCACACCTAATTACACAGGAGGCTGGGAAATGTGGCTGGGCTGTATGCTCAGGAGGAAAGGAAAAGGAGTTTTAGAAAAACTTTGTAGTTCTTCTTCCACAAATAGTAAGGGACTATCTAGTCTTTTAAGATTTAACTTTATTTTTTAAATTTATTTGGCTGGGCTATGTCTTAGTTACAGTATGTGGGATCTAGTTTCCTGACCAGGGATTGAATCCGGGTCCCCAGCATTAGGAGTTCAGAGTCTTAGCTGCTGGACCACCAGGGAATTCCCAGGAGTATTCAGTCGTAAGTGATCCCAAGTACAGGTAATTTTGACTTATAGACATTAAAAACACTTGTTTTGATAGAAGAATGTCCATATAACTAATATTTGACATGAGAAAATATCTCAGGTTTTCACATTTTGAAAGGAAAAAAAACAGGGTGGTCAGTTCCAGAACTGAGAAACAAAAGCCACTAATACTGGCGACCACTCCCAAATTCTAAAAGAGAATATTTTAAAAGGTTTTTATAAATTTTGAAAATAAATAAGTGTAACTTGAATACTATAGGTTACTAAAAGATCATTAGGAATTATCATACACTAAACCAGTATTGCCAACATCTGCTGGATCATTGAAAAAGCAAGAGAGTTCCAGAAAAACTTCTATTTCTGCTTTATTGACTATGCCAAAGCCTTTGACTGTGTGGATCACAATAAACTGTGGAAAATTCTTCAACAGATGGGAATACCAGACCACCTGACCTGCCTCTTGAGAAACCAGTATGCAGGTCAGGAAGAAACAGTTAGAACTGGACATGGAACAACAGATTGGTTTCAAATAGGAAAAGGAGTATGTCAAGGCTGTATATTGTCACCCTGCTTATTTAACTTCTATGCAGAGTACATCATGAGAAATGCTGGGCTGGAAGAAGCACAAGCTGGAATCAAGATTGCCAGGAGAAATATCAATAACCTCAGATATGCAAATGACACCACCCTTATGGCAGAAAGTGAAGAGGAACTAAAAAGCCTCTTAATGAGAGTGAAAGAGGAGAGTGAAAAAGTTGGCTTTTAGTTCAACATTCAGAAAACGAAGATCACGGCATCCGGTCCCATCACTTCATGGAAATCGATAGGGAAACAGTGGAAACAGTGGCTGACTTTATTTTGGGGGGCTCCAAAATCACTGCAGATGGTGACTGCAGCCATGAAATTAAAAGACGCTTACTCCTTGGAAGGAAAGTTATGACCAACCTAGAGAGCATATTAAAAAGCAGAGACATTACTTTGTTAACAAATGTCCATCTAGTCAAGGCTATGGTTTTTCCAGTGGTCATGTATGGATGTGAGAGTTGGACTATAAAGAAAGCTGAGCACTGAAGAATTGATACTTTTGAACTGTGGTGTTGGAGAAGACTCTTGAGAGTCCCTTGGACTGCAAGATCTAACCAGTCCATCCTAAAGGAGACCAGTCCTGGGTGTTCATTGGAAGGACTGATGTTGAAGCTGAAACTCCAATAATTTAGCCACCTGATGCGAAGAGCTAGCTCATTTGAAAAGACTCTGATGCTGGGAAAGATTAAGGGCAGGAGGAGAAAGGGACAACAGAGGATGAGATGGTTGGATGGCATCACCGAATCAATGGACATGAGTCTGGATAGGCTCTGAGAGTTGGTGATGGACAGGGAGGTCTGGTGTGCTATGGTTCATGGGGTCGCCAAGAGTCGGACACGACTGAGCGAATGAACTGAACTGAAACCAGTACTGAGTCTGGTACATAGTAAGCAGTAAGTATGTATTGAGTAGATGATTTTTCCATTCTACTTTAAAAGCAACTGTCACATTGATAAACAGCTATAACTTCAGAAAGTTCTTCCTTAATTGCAGCAGTTTTCCTCTGTAACTTCTAGTCATTATTCTCGCTCTGATCTCAAAACCTACAGGAGAAGTTAACTCCCCCATGTGATGGCTGCACAACTATTTGGAGACTTCTCTACATGGTCTCAAGGTCTTTTATTCCTCCCCCTGGGTATATATTCCCAGTTCCTTTAATTCTTCTCCACTGGACATATATTTGAGCTGCTTACCATTTGGCTGACCTTCTCTGAGATCTCACGGATTGATCACAATTTTATGTCCACAATGTTTCCAATGAGGTCCTATCAGCAGTATTCAGTAGGCTTATCAGGCCCCAGCTCTGAGGATCCCTAGAATGATTTAAGCAAAGATGATGCTTTCAAAGGGATTCCTGCACTGGGGAAAGGGCACGACTTGGAACATGGCTTTAAGGGCCCTTGTTACTTTATGATCCCTTAAGTTTGTAGGTATTCTCAAAGACAGAAATATAGATCAATGGAACAAAATAGAAAGCCGAGAGATAAATCCATGCACCTATGGACACCTTATCTTTGACAAAAGAGGCAAAAATTTACAATGGAGAAAAGACAATATCTTTAACAGGTGGTGCTGGGAAAACTGGTCAACCACCTGTAAAAGAATGAAACTAGAACACTTTCTAACACCACATACAAAAATAAACCCAAAATGGATCAAAGATCTAAACATAAGACCAGAAACTATAAAACTCCTAGAGGAAAACATAGGCAAACACTCTCTGACATAAATCACAGCAAGATCCTCTATGACCCACCTGCCAGAGTAATGGAAATAAAAGCAAAAATAAGCAAATGGGACCTAATTAAACTTAAAAGCTTTTGCACAACGAAGGAAACTATAAGCAAGATGAAAAGACAGCCTTCATAATGGGATAAAATAATAGCAAACGAAACTAATGAAGAATTAATCTCCAAAATATACAAGCAGCTCATGCCACTCAATACCAGAAAAATAAACAACCCAATCAAATAATGGGCCAAAGAACTAAACAGACATTTCTTCAAAGAAGACATTCAGATGGCTAACAAACACATGAAAAAGATGCTCAACATCACTCATTGTCAGAGAAATGCAAATCAAAATGACAATGAGGTACCATCTCACACCAGTCAGAATGGCTGCTATCAAAAAGTCTACAAGCAATAAATGCTGGAGAGGGTGGGGAGAAAAGGGAACCCCCTTACACTGTTGGTGGGAATGCAAACTAGTACAGCCACTATGGAGAAGAGTGTGGAGATTCCTTAAAAAACTGGAAATAGAACTGCCTTATGACCCAGCAATCCCACTGCTGGGCATATACACCGAGGACACTAGAACTGAAAGAGACATGTGTACCCCAATGTTCATCGCAGCACTGTTTACAATAGCTAGGGCATGGAAGTAACTTAGATGTCCATTGGCAGATGAATGGATAAGAAAGCTGTGGTACATATACACAATGGAATATTACTCAGCTATTAAAAAGAACACATTTGAATCAGTTCTAATGAGGTGGATGAAACTGGAGCCTATTATACAGAGTGAAGTAAGTCAGAAAGAAAAACACCAATACAGTATATTAATGCATATATATGGAATTTAGAAAGATGGTAATGATGCCCCTATACACAAGACAGCAAAAGAGACACAGATAAAAAGAACAGACTTTTAGACTCTGTGGAAGAAGGCAAGGGTGGGATGATTTGAGAGAATAGCATTGAAACATGTATATTACCTTATGTGAAACAGAAGACCAGTCCAAATTCAATGCATGAAACAAGGCACTCAAAGCTGGTGCACTGGGACAACCCAGAGGGATGGGGTGGGGAGGGAGGTGGGAAGTGGGTTCAGGATGGGGGACACGTACATCTGTGGCTGATTCATGTCAGTGTATGGCAAAAACCACAATATTGTAAAGTAATTAGTCTCCAATTAAAATAAATTAATTAAAAAAAAGTTTGTAGGTGTTCTGAGTGCTGAAAACACATCACAGTCAGGGGGATGGTGTGTACAACAGCGTGCTCATCCCAGCCACTTTTCTCTCTTCTCAGAATGGACTTGTCTACAGGATGCACACAGTCAATGTCCATTTAGAAAAGATCTGCAATGCAGGAGACCTGGTTTCGATCCCTGGTTTCGGAAGATTCCCTGGAGAAAGGAAAGGCTATCCAGTCCAGTATTCTGGCCTGGAGAATTCATGGACTGTATAGTCCATGGGGTTGCAAAACGTCAGACACAACTGAGCCACTTTTAATTTCACCTTTGCTTTGCAACTTCCTGCCTTTGCCAGAGAGCAGTGGGTAAGTTTAATTAAGGGTGAAACATGAGGAAATCCATTACGTCTGCCATGCCCTCCAATCCAGCCCATATCAGCTATCAAGTGGACATTGCAATCCCCATTCATCTGATTCCTGTATCTAACTTTCAGCTGGTTCTGAACTTGGGAGAGAAAGAAAGAGGTGTGATTTATCACACTCCTGAACTTCTATAAAAAACATAGAGACTTATGAAAAAGCATAAGAGAGGGACCTAATTTAGATGGGCATGGGTGTTGGGGTATAGTATGAAAGAAAGCCTCTTTAAGTGTCATTTAAGCTAACCTCTAAAGAAACAGAAATTGACTAAGGAACAGGGAAGAGGTGGAGGGTGCATATAAAGGTTCTTAGACAAGAAACAGTCTGTCTTGTTTGAGGAACTGAAGAAGTCTAGTGTAGGAGTTATTAGGACTGAAACTTTTAGCTCACTGCCTTCCAGGCAAATAGGATTGCATTTCCTGGTCCGCTTGTGACTAGACTTGTTTTAGCCAATGAATTGTAAGAAGTGTCATGTGACATCCCCTGGAAAATGTACCTAATTGCCTGGCTAAAGCCCTTTAGGGAGCCTGATAGGCTACAGTCCAAGGGGTCACAAAGAGTCGGACATGACTGAGCGACTAACACACACAAAGTCCTTCAAAGCTCCCTTTCCCTCTATCTACCATGAGATCTATAATGTTCCTGAAAGTACCTCCTCCATCAGACTGGATCCCAGAGGAAGGCAAAATGATCAGAGTTCCTGACAACCCTTGACAGATGTGGAACAGAAAGAAGAAATATGACTTTTTTGTCACTAAGATCTGGAGTTGTTTTTTACTGGAGCATTACTAGGCTATCTTGACTGATACAATCATAGCCAGTGTAGCTGCAGAATAGTGAGGGGATAGGTACAAGTTATTTCAGGCTGGTGAGGTAGGACAGCTCAGATCATGTAGGATCTTATAGGCAAAGTAAAGAATCTGGATTTTATCCCAAGTCCAATAGCATGTGCTTAGGGAGGGTTCAGTGGGGGAATTTGACATGTTCCAAATTTTATGTATTAAAACAAGTTACTCTTGCTATTTGACTAGTAAAATACCCCCTTAATCCCAGTATGTGTGTATTAGTGTTAGCCACTCAGTCATGTCCAACTCTTTGCGACCCCATGGACTATAGCCTGCCAGGCTCCTCTGTCTATGGGATTCTCTGGGCAAGAATACTGGAGTGGGTTGCCATTCCCTTCTCCAGAGGATCTTCCCAACCCAGGGATCAAACCCGAGTCTTCTGCGTTGCAAGCAGAGTCTTTACTGACTAAGACACCAAATACCAGTATAGAAAAGACTGTTTTTAAGAAAACCATCAATAAGCATTTACTGAGCACCTTTTCTCCTTCCATGTGCCAGACCCTGCATTAAGCATTGGAAACAAAAAAGTGAGTTAGACACAGTTCCTGTATTTGGAGTCAGGGTTGTAAGCAGAATACGTGAGGTACATTCGCAGCTTCAGGTGTGTACTGAGTGAGGTGAGCCAAAGAAGATAATAACTATTTGAGGGTGGAAGCAAGTTTCAGAGGGAGCAATTATTTAAGCAGGGTCTTGAAGGATGAGTAGGAGTTGGCCAGATAGCATTTTGATTAAGGATATTTTATAATAAATGAAATTTAATACATGGAAAAATAATAATAAATAAATGGAATAAATATAATAAAGGGAAAACCAGGAAAATGCTTAGGGTAGCTGAGACTATGGAATGGGAGGAATGTGTAGTGTAGGGTGTGGTAGACTGTATTACTATTTGCAAATACTTGCTGCCCCTCCCCACAGACAACAGGCTTGGCCACGTGAACTGCTTGCAGCAGAAGCTTTAAAGCACCATGTTCTTCTCCCTCTGCTATGACAATCAGCAGTGTTTCCGAAAAGGTCCCAGAGCAAAGATGATGCATGTGAAGCAGAGACATGGCCAGCCCGTTATGGGCATGCAGCAGGAGTGAGGAATAATTCTGTGGTTGTCATTGGGTCAGATTTTTGCATCGCTACTATAGCATAGCCTGGCCTATACAAACGCGTGCATTTCCAGCTCTTAACTTCCAAGCACATAGTAGGATTGCACTTTCCTGAACCTTTTAAGTAAGACTAAGTCACATGACTAGTTTTTAACCAACACTATATGAACACAAGTAACATATGTCATTTCTTGGAGGCAACTTTTAAAGCCAATACAAATTCAACTTGCTTTCTTTCTCCTGTTAAGGTGACTGGGTGATTGTAGAAGCACACGTTTCAAGATGAAACCTTCAGACTCTCTTTGAGTGAGTATATTGAGAAAAGCCCCTCTGACCTTGAACAAGTAGTATGAGCAAGAAATAAAAGTGTTTTGTTAAGCCACTGAGATATTAGGATTATGGTGGCAAATCTAGCCTATCCTGACAGACATAAAGACTGGCACCTAGACGTAGGGTAATGTAATAACAACAATAATTGAACTGTTTAGAGGGCAGTAATTAAGAACTCTGTTATCAGAAGGTAAAAGGATGGGGATCTATTTGATGAACTGTGATAATCTAGAAGGCATATCATGAACCTAATGAACTAAAGGAAGAGGTTGTAAAACAAAATGTTAGTAGCATGTGTTGGTGGCTGTTGGATGCACTTAGAAACATTACAAAAACGAGGTGAGCGCAGAGAAGATTTGGCCAGTTTGTAGGCAGGAATGAGTGCAGATAAACTATAAATTCAGAGATATGAAGGGTTAGAGGAAGGTATTGTTTCTCCATCTCAACTAGTAAAATATAAAATGAAGGAAGGTTTTCAGCAAGAAAAGGCCAATGAAAAACAGCCTCGAAGTATGGCTAAAGTTAAAGGTATGGCCTCAAACCTATTGTTAAAACTTCTGGATAGATTAAGATGTTACTCAGCATATCTTTCAATTAGAGAAAGGGGCTCTGGAAAAAGAAGGAAAAGTAAGACTCTCCCACCTAAGCCCAACAAGCCCAAAGCACTCAAAACCAAGTCAGCAGAGAGGGAGACAGAAAGACAGAGAAACAGAGAGAGAATATGAGAATGAGATGAATGAGATAGATATTAGCAGCCACAACAGCAAGAAAGCAAAGAAACATGGGAACCATGGATGCTTGTCTAGAAAAGAACTGGCTGCAGCTACTGGCACATAGAAAGCCTGGAATCAAATAGATAAGAAATGTACATTATGGGGAGAGCTACACTGCCAGAAGAATATCAGCCTGGATTAAAGGAGATTGTATTCCCCCACGTCTATCCCTATTTTTAAAAGCTGATTTTAAAACCTATTCCCTATGCCTGCTTTATATGTAGAGAAGGAAGAGTCTCTCAGAGTACAAGGCCAGGGGTCACAGAAAGCAATGGCCAGGGCGGCTACACTTAGGGAGCAGAATCCAGGTCTGATCAGGGTGTTGGTTGAGGTGTGGGATGGGCAACATGTCTGCCCTGTGGATTAAAGTCCACAGTGGTGTCCCCTTCCTTCACTTTGGTTTATCCATTGCAGTTATCCTGTCTGTCCCACTGTTACACCCTGAGGGTGTGCTGGGCAGACATCTTGCCTTTGGATGAATAGGCACACCTGGAGCCAATATAGAGTCTACTATGTATCACCCACTACCTGGAAAGTGAGCTCGATATACTGTGACTAGATGGGTCTTCAGGGTCAACGCCCTTGAGAGTGTGAGGGAATTCTGCCTGAGGGAGGACAGTAAGCCAAACATTTGGTGAACAGAAAGGGAGACTGTTCGAATCATTAGTGTTGTTCCCCAAATATTCCTGGCTCTCTTCCTTCAAGACACTTGGCAGGATTACAGAGCTTTAAAGTCAGGCAAGGCCACGTGACTGGCTCTGGCCAAGGATGCGTGAGCAGGAGTGCAGTGTGTCATTTCCAGGTGGATGCTCTGAGAGCCAGTGAATGATCTGCTGCCTCCCCTCCACCCAGCCGAGACAGCAACAAGACGTATGCATCAAGATGAAGCCTTCTTCAGCCCAAGCCCATGGTGAATGAAACTCCCCTGCAGACTCACAGTGGGGACATGGCATGAGAAGAAACAAACTTGCTGGGGTAAGCCACTGAGATGGTAGGGTTGTTTGTTGAGGCAACAGAGCCCAGGGTTTCCTGATCCTAGGAGTGAGGGATGGGGCTAGAGAGCAGGAGCCAGGCTGTGAAAGGTCCCCCTCCCACACAAAGGCATCTGAACCCTCTCCTGGTTGTGAGGGGAAGCCAGTGAAGGCTTCCAAGCAAGGGCGTTAACATGAAAAGATCTGTTATTTTTTGGATGAAATATGCTATTTCTCAACATAAGAAGAAAATCAGCCTACTAAACCACATAAGGCAGAGAGGAACACACAGAACCCTTAGGCAAAAGATATATATTTATATAATGTCCTAAGTTTTGAAATTTCTAAATACAGGAGCTCTGAAAGGAGGCTTTGAAAGGAGCTACAGAGAACTGGGCAAGACAGTTTCTTCCATCGCACTATCTAAACACCGTTTCCTCTGCAGACAATCAATACTTTACAAGAAAGTCTCCCATAGCAGAGAAGATATAAAAAGGGAATGTAACAAACACCTGAAGTCAATTTCCAGCTGCCTGTGTGACCTGAGCAGGATACTTAAAGTCTCTGGGCCTACTTCCTCATATATTAAATCTGGATAATAATATATGTAGCTCAAGATAGTTGTGGGGGAGAAACAGCATATATAAATTGCTCTGGTGAAGGCCTGGCTGATAGTAGGTGTTTATTATATGATATCCATTTTTATTACTGTTATCATTAAAATTATATATATATATATAAAAAAACAGCATCTCCCTGATTACAAAAGAAAATGATTCAGGGCAACAATATAGAGGAAAATGTTCCTTCCTGGAGAAAAGTAACTGCATCTTGTCATCACTGTATTCCCCACCCCCACCGCACTGCCTGGCTCACAGGAGCCACTGTTTTCCCTGCTGCATGAGGGAATGAGGGGCAAGTAAAGGAAGTAAAGGAAAGCTGTCAAGATGTCCCTAACACCAGCTGCTGCTGGGCTGCTGAATCTCAACTCTCAAAGCCACAAATACCTTAAAGCTCCGGGCTATGCAAGCTCAGAAGCTGAAAAGCCAGAATTAGGACCTAGGGACATAAACTGCTGCAGGTCCAACGTCAAACCACGGTCCTGGAGAAAACCCTGGAAGGAGCTGAGTTCTGACCCTTTCCTCCCTCACCCTCCTCACAGGTTAAATCCACCTGTTCCTGCCAAGTCACACATCCTCGCTTTCTTTGGACGCTCCGGGAAGCTCCGATCAAGGGCAGGGAAGGGGGCTGTTGGTGACCACCTCCTAGCCCTGGAGGCGATGACTCTACACTAACCCAGGCCTATGAGGTGGGTCTCACCAGCCCCACTTGCAGATGAAGAAACTCAGGGAAGTTCTCTGATTCGCTCCCTTCACACCGCGGCAGTGTTGGCCAGGAGAGAACCCACGATTCCAGACTTCGGTATTCTTTCCACCGTACACTTTCGTCCCTAAGGGGCGCGGGGTTGGGGGAGGAGAAAATAACAACCACTAAAAAGGAACCACTTACATGGGTCTAGCGCTTCCTAGAGGCTACGCAGGATATGGGCCCACCACCCGGCCGGGAGCGGAGAAATTTTAAATCTTTATTCTACTCACTTGCTGCGTGACTTTTGGCAAGTGTCTGCTGCTCTCGGACTTGTTTTCCCGGAAGCAAATCGGGGCGGGAGGAGTGGCGTGTGCGTGTGTGTGTTTGTGTGTACATGTGATGTGCGGTGTGTCTATGCATGTTGTGCGGGGGCGGGGAGTAGATTATCACCAGGGTTCCCCGAGTTTCGGATTCCCTAAACGCTCGTTCACAACTAGACGCGAGTTGCCCCCTAAATCCACCTCCTGTAAGAAACCTTTCCGAGGCAAAGATGCGAACGCCCGCACCCTTTCTCCCACGGTCGGGAGGGTGAGGTGGGGGTGCCGAGGGGACTTAGCCGAACACCCAGTTTCAAGCAATGCAAATCACTGGGCTTCCAGACATAGCCAGACAGTCGCTATTGAACTTGACCAGGAGACAAACTTCAGGGCATTCTCAACGTGGGGGGCCGACTCGCACGAACTGCCCCCAAAACCACTTTCACTCGCCCCCACAGGGGACTTAATAGAGCCACCTTAAGGGCGGTGCTCCCGCCCCCCGGAAGTGCGGGGGCGGGGGGGGGGGGCAGGGGCCCGGGCGTTCAACCGGCCCGGCCCGCCCCGCGCGGCGGCGAAGTGCCGGCGGGTGACATCGAGCCCCCAAGTGGGGAAATACCACCCGCCCCGCGCCCTCAGCCCCAGACACCTGGCTCGGTTCCCCCGGCCCCCTGGGTCCTAGCATCCCTGGCATTCCGGTCCGAGCCCTAAACTTCAGCCCACTTCCCTCAGAGGCTGGGAGCGCCCGAGTCCGCCCGGCTCGCGGCAGCCACCGTCACTAGACAGTCAAACCCCAAGACGTCAGCCCACAATGCACCGGGCGGGCCGGGAAAGACGCGCCGGGGAGGGAGGGGGAAGAGAGGGGCGCGAGTCGCGCGGAGGGGGGTCGGGGGGGGAAGGAGGAGAAAGAAGGGCCCAACTGTAGGAGGGCAGCGGAGCATTACCTCATCCCGTGAGCCTCCGCGGGCCCAGAGAAGAATCTTCTAGGGTGGGGTATCCATGGCGACGGGTGGGCCCGCCCCCCTGAGAGCTACGCGAGCCAATGGGAAGGCCTTGGGGTGACATCATGGGCTATTTTTAGGGGTTGACTGGTAGCAGATAAGTGTTGCGCTCCGGCTGGATAAGGGTTCAGAGTTGCACAGAGTGTGGCTGAAGCTACGAGGCGGGAGTGGAGGTGCGCGGACGCAGGCAGGCAGACAGGCACAGTCAGTCGGGAAGGACTGCAAATCCTATTCTCCAATTTCTCTCCAACTGCCCGGAGCTAGCGTTTGTGGCTCCCGGCCTGGTGTTTTGGGGAGCGCCGGGAGAGCCCCTTCTCCAGCCGCCCCCAGGCGGAGAGCCCCGCTGCGCGGGCGCTGCTGACAGCGCGGAGAGCGGCTACTGTCCGCCCGGGGAAGTCCGGAGAGCGGCTGCAGCGGCAAGAACTTTTCCCGGCCAGGAAGACAGGAGACAAGTGGCCGCCGGGTCCCGGAACGAACTTTTGCAAACCTTGCCTCCGCCCGAAGCTGCCGCGGCGGCGGCGAAGAAAAAGAGGCGGCGGAGAGAGGAGGACGTGCGCTCCGCTTCGCTGGCACCGGTTGCTGAACTTGGGCGAGCGCGAGCCGCGACTGCCGGGCGCCCCCTCCCCCTCGCAGCGGAGGAGGGGACAGTGTTCCGAGTCGGGGCGGCGGACACCCGCCTCCGGCCGGCCACCGCGAAGTCCGCTCTCCCTCCTATCACCGGGAAGCGAGTTCGTCTGCGGGCTCTGAGGAACCGCTGCGCTCGAGAGAGCTCCGTGAGTGACCGCGACTTTTCAAAGCCGGGCGGCGCGCGCCAGCGGACAAGTAAGAGCGCGGGCGGCGCCTTAACCCTGCGATCCCCCGGACTGAGCTGGTGAGGAGGACGCCGGGGGCGGGGGCTGCCAGCCGGCGGGGGCGCGCGCTCTTCCAGAAACTTTCCTTGCTTACCGCCCGGGGAGGCGCGGGTGTCCCCCGCTTGCCAGCGCGCTGTTGCGGCCCCGAAACTTCTGCGCGCAGCTTAAACTAAGCCCACGCGAAGTGACGGACTGTTCTATGACTGCAAAGATGGAAACGACCTTCTACGACGATGCCCTCAACGCCTCGTTCCTCCAGTCTGAGAGCGGCGCCTACGGCTACAGTAACCCCAAGATTCTGAAGCAGAGCATGACCCTGAATCTGGCCGACCCGGTGGGCAGCCTGAAGCCGCACCTCCGGGCCAAGAACTCCGACCTCCTCACCTCTCCCGACGTGGGGCTGCTCAAGCTGGCGTCGCCCGAGCTGGAGCGCCTAATCATACAGTCCAGCAACGGGCATATCACCACCACGCCGACCCCTACCCAGTTCCTGTGCCCCAAGAACGTGACGGACGAGCAGGAGGGATTCGCCGAGGGCTTCGTGCGCGCCCTGGCCGAACTGCACAGCCAGAACACGCTGCCCAGCGTCACGTCGGCGGCGCAGCCGGTCAGCGGGGCGGGCCTGGTGGCCCCGGCGGTGGCCTCGGTGGCGGGCGGCAGCGGCAGCGGTGGCTTCAGCGCCAGCCTGCACAGCGAGCCGCCGGTCTACGCCAACCTCAGCAACTTCAACCCTGGCTCGCTGAGCAGCGGCGGCGGGGCGCCCTCCTACGGCGCGGCTGGCCTGGCCTTTCCCGCGCAGCCCCAGCAGCAGCAGCAGCAACCGCCGCAGCCGCCGCACCACCTGCCCCAGCAGATCCCTGTGCAGCACCCGCGGCTGCAGGCCCTGAAGGAGGAGCCGCAGACGGTGCCCGAGATGCCCGGGGAAACGCCGCCCCTGTCCCCCATCGACATGGAGTCCCAGGAGCGGATCAAGGCAGAGAGGAAGCGCATGAGGAACCGCATCGCTGCCTCCAAGTGCCGGAAAAGGAAGCTGGAGAGGATCGCGCGGCTGGAGGAAAAAGTGAAAACCTTGAAAGCGCAGAACTCGGAGCTGGCGTCCACGGCCAATATGCTCAGGGAACAGGTGGCCCAGCTTAAACAGAAAGTCATGAACCACGTTAACAGCGGGTGCCAACTCATGCTAACGCAGCAGTTGCAAACGTTTTGAGGCGAGACTGTCGGGGGCTGAGGGGCAACGGAGAAAAAATATAAATAACACAGACAGATTTGAGAACTTGACAAGTTGCGAGAGGGAAACAGAGAAAAAAAAAAAAAGTGTCCGAGGACTAAAGCCCAGGGTATCCAAGTTGGACTGGGTTGCGTCCTGACGGCGCCCCCAGTGTGCACGAGTAGGAAGGACTTGGCGCGCCCTCCCTTGGCGAGGAGCCAGGGAACGGCCGCTCGCGGGCTGCCCCGCTTTGCGGACGGGCTGTCCCCGCGCAAACAGAACGTTAGACTTTTCTTTAACATTGACCAAGAACTGCATGGACCTAACATTCGATCTCATTCAGTATTAAAGGGGTGGGGTGGGGGAGGGGGTTGCAAACTGCAATAGAGACTGTAGATCGCTTCTGTAGTACTCCTTAAGAACACAAAGGGGGTGGGGGAGGGGAGGCGGGAGGGAGGTTTGTGAGAGCGAGGCCCAGCCTGCAGATGAGCTCTTTCTGGCCTGCCTTCCATAACTGTGTATGTACATATATATATTTTTTAATTTGATGAAAGCTGATTACTGTCAATAAACAGCTTCATGCCTTTGTAAGTTATTTCATGTTTGTTTGTTTGGGTGTCCTGCCCAGCCTTGTTTGTAAATAAGAGATTTGGAGCACTCTGAGTTTACCATTTGTAATAAAGTATATAATTTTTTTATGTTTTGTTTCTGAAAATTCCAGAAAGGATATTTAAGAAAATACAATAAAATATTGAAAAAGTTACCCCTCCCCCAACCTCTTTTCTGCATTATCTATAGATTACTTGTGTAGGTGGAGTTGAAAGAGTTAAGTGTCAATTAAAATAACTGTGGGTGCTTCTTACTAGCAGGCCCTGAAAACTGTTGTCTGCTGGACAACAGTTCTTGAGAAAGAACTGCAGCTGATGCTGTCATCAAGTCATACTTTTCCCTCCCCAACAATCTACATAGAGTTGCTTACAAAGGATAGTGTAGCATTTCAGGAAGATGAGAGAAGGGAGGTTGTGGTGGAGAGGGACAGCCCACTGGGAAATCTAACATTTTAGTTTGGATTATATCAAGTGGCATGTGCTGTGACCATTTATAATGTTAGTAGAAATTTAAACAATAGATGCTTATTCTCAAAGCAGGAACGGTGGCAGATTTTTTACAAAAGCTGTATCCTTCCAATTTGGAATCTTTAACAATTCCTAGATAAAAGAGATGGTCTTTGCTTATGAATATTTATAACAGCATTCTTGTCACAATAAACGTATTCAAATACCAATAACAGATCTTGATTTCCTTTCCCTTTTCTACTTTTTTTCTTCCCAAGCTCTCTTCTGAAGCTTTTCTTTTCAGTTGCTGGGGTTAACATTACTGCCATCTGAAGTTATTTGGTAATTAAGAAGCAAAGAATTTAGGAAAAGTCAACACAGAAGTTGCAGTCTGGATGAAATGTTCTCCCTGCTTCATTCATTCTCTTTCTCTCTCTCTCCCCGCTCTACTTCTCTTTCCACTCACCCCTCCCTGAAATAAACACCTGTGCCTAGACAAATTACCAGTATAGCAGTTTACTGTTTCAAATTCTTCTATAGTCTCTTCATTCCTCTCTAAAATAACCTTGCTTAAATTATTATAGACTCTCAAAAGATGGTAATCTAGATACTATAAAAAGATCCACAAGAGAAAAAACATGAACATAAATGCAGTGATTGCTTATGTATTAATAAACCTTCACTCTGGGGAAATGGCAAACTTAAATTCTGTCTGCAGATAAAACTTAGGAGATCAATAAGGCAGAACTCAACAAGGGAACAATTTTTGCTTGGTTGCTTTTAATCCCAAGAGCCAGTGTGATTATCAAGCAGCACAAGCAATTTGATATCCAGGAATATTTCACAAACCACTAATTGAGGCAGGCCGTTTGCTCATTAGCAGTGCTCTAGTACCCAACAGGTCTGAGAATGCTAATATCCTGCCTGTGGCTGTAAATCCAAAGACACAAAGAGTTTTTCTTGGGAGGTTATCTAGGAGTGGAAGGGATTGGACTGAGTTGTTACCTATCAGATACTCCATTGTAATAATACTTCTTTAACAAAGGATTACTGGGAGCAGAGACGAGTTTGCCAAACAGTGAATTTGCCGATGTCAGCAACCCGGAAGGTGAGTTTATTTTGACCATATGTAGGAATAGTGAGCAGAGGGACAATAAAGCACTCTGGGGTGGGGCTCTGTGGAAGCTAAACAAGAGCCAACTAGAAAAAATAAGCAGGCTGGGGAATTAATTACCTGCAAAGGTAGACAGCCCAGACAACAGAGCAGCACAGAAAAGCCACACCACTCCCCAGTTTGCTTTAGACTCTGATGTTTAAAAGAAAAAAAAAGCCTAAAACTTATACCTATCACTCCCTTTGTTTCAATTATGGCTTTGAATGTATATCCCTGAAACTCTAACAAAAGAGACAGAAAAAAATAATTGTGGTAGAGGAAATTCACCAGTGATCTCCTATAAACTTTGGAGACAGAAAATCAGATATTTGCAGACACTCAAAAGTCAATGTTAAAAAAAGTCAATGTTATTTTGACAATCAGTGAGTTATTGTTTGGGTAACACTAACAGTTGGAGAAGATGAAACCAGTGGTACATGAAACCATGAATCCTCTTTTACTTTGTTTTACATATGTATATTTCAGAAATTCTTAACTCTTTGTGTCCACTGGGGCAGAGGGCTCGTGAACTCAGTGAAAATGCCTACAAAATTGTGTTTGCATATGGGTGTGTACGTGTGTGCACACACACACACATACTCCCCTAGGGAGAGAGATCATTAGCTCTGTTTAGTTCTCAAAAAGTTCCATGACTCAAAAAAGGTTAATTTCTAAGCTGAATGTTTATACATTCACTATGAAAAACATATCTGTGTGTGAATTTGAATTTCATGCATTTTCACCTCTTCATGCTTCTTGTACACATTTCTCTGCCTGGAATACTTTTCCTTCTGGCTCAACTGCTGAATCCTACCCATTTGTCAAGGCTTAGCAAAAGTGGCACCTTCTCTGTGATGCCTTTCGTGCTAACTCCCTCTTCAGGTGGAATGAATATTCTCCATTGAGCATCCCTAACATTTTATCAAAACTTCTGATAGCACTTATCAAAGGATTATCATTGTGAACCTGTGTCATGGTCAGAACCTACTCTATTCATCTGTGGACCCCAGACTCCTAGTACAGTTCCTCGTTGCATAGATGTTCATAAAATAAATGTGTGTTAACAGGATAGACAATTGAACGTAAATGCTTCAAAATAATTCTAGGTTAATTTCTTCTAGTGCAATATACTTCATCCATTTCCAAGTGTACTACTCCAAATGGATTGAAGACCCTCAGAAAAGTCAAGTCTGGACAATCACCAGGTACTAAGCCTAGTTCTCAATGAGTGCTCTTTGTTGTTGTTGTTGTTGTTGTTAAGTCGCTTCAGTCGTGTCTGACTCTGTGTGACCCCATAGACGGCCGCCCACCAGGCTCCCCCGTCCCTGGGATTCTCCAGGCAAGAACACTGGAGTGGGTTGCCATTTCCTTCTCCAATGCATGAAAGTGAAAAGTGAAAGTGAAGTCGCTCAGTCGTGTCTGATCCTTCGCGACCCCATGGACTGCAGCCTACCAGGCTCCTCCATCCATGGGATTTTCCAGGCAAGAGTACTGGAGTGGGGCGCTCTTAAGAGAATTAAACTGGTTAGCACCTTCATTCTTCCTGGCTTCCCTGGTAGTTCAGTGGTAAAGAATCTACCTGCCAGTGCAGGAGATGCAAATTTGTTCCCTGGGTTGGAAAGATCCTCTGGAAAAGGAAATAACAACCCAATCCAGTAATCTTGCCTGGGAAATTTGGACAGAGAAGCCTAGCAGGCTACAGTCCATGGGGTCGCAAAGAGTTAGACGCAACTAAGCAACTAAACTACATTCATTCTTCCCCAGCCACACAGAATGTCCCTTCCATCCTCTGCTAATGCAAGTGGGCATTTCTTATATCAAATGGGCCTATTTGAAGCATTAGGCTTGGAGGTGGAGATGGGGAAGGATAAAATGTGATCATTAGGAAGGCACAAAAAATAGTTCTAGATGTAGCTTTATTAAAACCAACTATTTCATTGGTAATGACTGAAAGAAATTTCTGTTTGCAAATTTAATGTATTTCAGGGGTCCAGAAGTTAGTACTCAAGGTTTACTTGATGGAGACATGCTAATGTATCTAATCCCCATGTAATTTTATTATTAGAGAAGATGCACATCGATTGAACCAAGGAAAAAAATGTCTTTCAGTCTTGCTCACCCCTTGCTCCCACCACCTACTTCTGTATGTATCAAGTAGAATATTATAGAAGAAGGGAAGAGGGCTAGAAGCTGGGATAGCCACAGAAGATGAAACAATCCCTTCCTAACTCTGGAATTTGGCTCTAGTTTTTTGGTTTTGGACTTTTGACATCACAAAAAGGACATTGCCCTGGGCCTACAACACAAACCCTGTTCTCTAGGAACTCCCAGTCTGGTGGGGAGGAGTACAGAGATGAAGCGGAAAGAGGTGCCAAATGCAGGAGGAGGTGTCTTTATCAGGAAAGACTTCACATGTGAAGTTACATCTTGGTGGAACTCAGCAGGCAGAAAACGATGGATGAGGAACCTGTATGCAAAGGCACAAGGCATCAGAAAACATGTGACGGGGGACTTGTAAGCTGCTTAGAGAGGCTGGAAATAAAGATGTGAAAAGAAAAATGAAGGAGAAGCAGAAAAGTTTAAGGTTTCATTTGTCAAGTACTATCTGTTCCATGCCAAGGTTTGGTTGTTATCCTAGTCTTTATGGAAAAATACTCGAATTGAGACTGATTAAAGAAAGCTGAGCGCCAAAGGATTAATACTTTTGAAATGGCGTTAGAGAAGACTCTTGAGAGTCCCTTGGACCACAAGGAGATCCAACCAGTCCATCCTAAAGGAAATCAGTCCTGAATATTCATTGGAAGGACGGATGTTGAAGCTGAAATTCCAATACTTTGGCCACCTGATGTGAAGAACTGACTCATTTGAAAAGACCCTGATGCTGGGAAAGATTGAAGGCAGGAGGAGAAGGGGATGACAGAGGATGAGATGGTTGGATGGCATCACCGACTCAATGGACATGAGTTTGGGTAAACTCTGAGAGTTGGTGATGGACAGGGAGGCCGGCGTGCTGCAGTCCATGGGGTCGCAGAAAGTCAGACGTGACTGGGCAACTGAACTGAACCGAGATGATTTAAGAGTTCAACATGTCAAGAGTAGAAAAGAGAGGGTAAGGAATTCGAGAGGAAGGGTCAGCATGAGGGGAAGCCTGGGGAAAACTCTAGGGTGCCCCAAGCGTGACGGGAAGGCCTATCTCCTTGGATTCGGGTGAGCAGAGGAGAGGAGTGAGCACTGAGATTGGTGCTGACCAGTTTATACTTTTGTCCTCTCCAATGCGCTTTCTCCCCTTCAGTTTCACTTTATTTTCACCACTACCCTGCATGCATCATTGTTAGTAACTGTGTTTCACAGGAACAGAAGCTGAGGCTCCCAGTGAGTTTTAAGAGTTTCTGATGAGGCTCCTCATCCAGTGACTGACAGGGCCATGATTAGGTCCCCAGCCATCAAGAACCATATCGTTCTCCTCTGTTGTTCCACAAACCAGATGGCCTGGTGATCCCGGGACACCTTGATTCTACAGTAAGGACCCTCAGGAACTGAATTAGTCATCAGAAGGTTCTTTGATGTGCACAGCATCTGAGCAAAGGTAATCAGATAGTCTCCTGGGATATTTCATCCATGCTAGTAACGTCTAATGAACTCTCCTTGCCCTGATGCAAACCCATCCACTCTGGAGGGACCAGAACCCTGACAATTTCTTGCTATACAAACTTCCTTCATGTACATCCACTAAAAGACATTGCCTGATGGTTGCTTCATCATTCCTTCAAAAAACTGGGTTACCAGATCACTGAGTTACTGCCTTCTTGGGCTATAAATATTCACTAGCTACTTGGACAGAACCTGGGTGTTTCCCAGGCCTCCTTGGGACTTTCTGTACATTAGCTTCTGCTGATAGCAGATCTCTTCCAGGGTGTATTTGATTCATCCTGTATTCATGCTTGTAGGAAGGAATATCCTGACCTTATGGCAAATCTTGAAAAAAGATAAGCAGGCACCTGGACCATTATATAATCAATCACGCTACCAGTTAGGATGCTTACACAGGCCAGTAACAGAAGGCACAATTTAAACAAGGTCCCAGGCGAATATAGCAGCTCAGCAACATCATCATGGGCTTTCATCTTTTCCTTTCACCATCCTCAGGGTGTGAGAGATGCTCCTTGTGTGGACTCAAGACAGCACCAACAGGGACTTCCCAGGTAGTCCAGTGATTAAGAATCTGCCTTCTAGTGCAAGGGATGGGGGCTTGATCCCTGGTTGGGAACTAAGCTCCCACATGCCTTGGGACAAGCTCCGTGTACTACAGCTACTAAGCCTACATTCCACAAGGAAAGATCCTGTGTGCTGAAGCTAAGACCTGATGCAGCCAGATAAATAATGATTTTTTACCAAATAAGTAAAAATCAAGGCTCTGATAGTAAGAAATAACTGAGTTGGAGGATGGCTTTTGGACTGGTAGATAGTTATTATTGCTCTCCACCAGATATTTCCAGTTTTCCTCTTGGGTACAAGGTAGGGTAGTACTTCCCTATCTTCTACCTTTTGGATGTTGAGTAAGAGGCCTTGTGACTTTGTCAGCCAATGAAATACCAGCAGTGGTGACATCCTTGACTTCTTTAAGAGGAAGTGTGAGGTTTGCCACAATTCCTTTTCCCAGCCTTGGCAACTGTGGAAGCACAGAGATGGAACATCTATTAACCTGGTCCTTAAATGACGTTGATGCAGATTAGAGTCCCTCCCCACGCCCAGCATCTACAGTAGACATTTAACAGGCGCAAGGATTAAATCTTTGTTGTATTAAGACACAGAGATTTGAGGACATCTTGTTATTGTAGCATTACCTAGACTTTCCTAACTGCTCCAGTAGGAAACAACAGTGTCTGCCACACGTATAGTTAAATCAAAAAACCTGTAAAATATTCAATATACATAACAGTTAGTAAATTTCTACTATGTAGCAGACACTGTACAAGGACTTACAAGGTACATGTTAGGGTTTTATTGTAATACATGAGAAAATGGAGGTTTCTATCTTATTCAGGTTCAAAAAATAAGTAACTTGGGGAAGCTCGAAGTGAATCCAGGTTCTTCTTAATTCCAGAGAGCTTGCTTTGCTCACCTATGACCTTGCCCTTGAGTAGTACTGCCACATGAATTTCTATCTCAGTGGAACCTCACAGCCTCCCTGCCATAGGCATTGCTATCACTGCATACTGCGAATGAGGAAACTGAGATTCAGAGAAGAAAACTAACTTGCAAGACTACAAAACTGGGAACACACCAGAGACTCTGCCCTTTCCATAGTTCCTTGCTACCCTTCTGACCACATGAAGAGTCGAGACGTTACAAGCTAGAAGAGAGGAGTGGAGCTTTAGGACTTAGTGGCGACACAGGGATTTTGGAGTCAGGTACCCAGGGGTTCAGCCTGGAAGCTCAAAGCTGGGAGGTGCAGATCAATTTCTTTAATGTTGCTAAGTCCTTCTTTTGTAAAAATGAGGCCAGCCATGGCTACCTCAGAAGGTTGCCGAAAATGTTCAGATATATGCTGGAAGGTTCAGATGCCCCGTATAGAACAGGCAAGCAATAGTTAGTCATTTTTCCACTGTAGATTTGTTAACTTAAGAAGAAATGATCAGGAATCCCACCTCCCTGCCCAAACCAGTGCAGATGCATACACACACACACACACACACACACATACACACCCCACACCACCATGACTGAAATGAAAACATTTTCCATTAAGATTCAACGAGGTCTCCTAGGACCTGCTTCTTGGTCATATAAGGGCTGGCAGGTCCTCTCTGCGGGCTGGAGAAAAGTTTTGTTTCCCCAGCTGCACTCACAGGGGAATACTCTGCAGGCACGGCGTTGGGAACCTGTTTGGCTTGGCTCAGAGGCCTGTCAGCACATTCAGGAAGTGAAGTCAGAAGAGGCAGGATTTCAAACAGCCAGCTGCACATGAATGCCCGAGCGGTGAAATGCCTTATCCAAGCAGGGTGCCTCTCAGCCTGGGTTGCCCTGAGAGCTGTCAAATGAGCCTCTGAGGATGGCTCTGGACCAGGAAAGGAAGAAGCGATTGGTGGCACGCAGAGAAGGGCCATGACTTCACAGCAAAGCAGCCAGAAGGGCTGTGTGGCATCATCTCAGCCATCTCTTCTCTCTCAGGTTGCTGAGAGAAGAGTTAGTTTCATCCCCAGTCTCCACGTGATAGTGTCCAGCTGCTCCCACTCTGCCCATAGGAATAAGTGAGATGGAGGTAGCAGTTCCTCATGTGTTCCCAGGATGGTGTTTCATTGATCTGACTGGGCCTCATATCCATCCCTGGACCAATCAGATACAGGACATACTGTTATAGTACTAGGTTGGCTGAGATATGTAGGTCAATTGCCCACCTCTAAAACCTAAGTATTGATGGGAGTTCCATTAAACCACATGGCCAGAGAAGAGAATAAGGGAGAAGATCTTCAAAGGACAATCAGAACCTACAAAAAAGTAGGTTCTGGAGGTCAAACAGATTATTATTATCTGTTGTTATTATTATCAAACCCATACCAGGATGAAGGGGCATCTACTTCACTTCCAAAATCAGGTTGGCACTCACGATCCACAGTTTTACCTCTTTTAATGAATTGATGAGTCCAGATATAAATCAAGAACATGCTTCCTTGGATGGAAAATGCTCAGGAGGGATGTATTCAATGATATAAACACATAAAAATATTCTGTGAAAAAATTATTAATCTTAGTTGCGGTTATGATATTCACTGTAAAAACTTGACATAAGCCAATTAAAAGAGAGAATTGAATATCCTCCAAGCAAGATTTTGAAACATCAAGAAGCCCTCCAGGTATATCTCTGGTCTGTGTTTTTCTCTACTTACCCTACCCACTGAACTGTATCAGTATCAGTTTCTACACCAGGATTTGCACAATTCAATCATTAAGGTAGTAGAAGTAGAAAAAAGTCTGAGATCAATTATCATCATGACCGAACCCTGAAAAAGGAGAATCCAATATAAAATGAAATATACTTTTTCCTCCCTACAACAAATCAAAGATCTTTACTCCCAAGAACCAGAATGTGAGAAGGATCTTTGAAAATCCTTAGAACTGACTATAAACATAAGTGAATGATAAATCCAGTGTTGCAAGTAGGAAATGCCAAGAAAGGTTGATGAGTATCTACTGTGTGGCTTAAAACGTTGCTGGGCGGTAATATAGTAACCAGTTCTTGACATAAATAGTCTTAAAATCTTTCCACCTGAGGATAGCATTATGAGACTTAATGATTGTCACTCTCTCAGAAGGTCACGTGCTCTATTCATTCACCCTGTGCTTATTGAATTCATTCATCTCCTCTGTCCAGGTACCTGCTAAGCACTGCAGGTGAGAATTTATATAAAACCTGGATCCTGCTATCAAAGTCAGGTGGCTTCAATACATAATTGTCACGACAGAGACAAATACAGGGTACTTCAGGAATAAGAACCCAACCTAAGGGAATTCAGCAATGGCTTCACTGAGGAGCCTATTTAGAATTGTATCTTAAAAGAGATGAGTAGGCGTTTGATAGGAAAATGGGGAGATAGTGCCCCAGGGAGATGGGACATTGGGGACTAAGGTAAGTGTCAACTATTCACAGACAAAATGGAGGGAGTTCCTACCCACATATTGTCAGGTAAAAAAAAGAGAGAGACCAAATAAATTATTAAAGATATTATCACAATTACTTTATCCAGCCCAGACCTTTACAGAGTGCTGCAGAAAATGTGTACAGCAGTGCCTGCAGAGACTGGGAAGCCACAACCCAAGCCTTCACTGAGGGATGAGGAGGGGCTGGCCTCAGTCCAGGAAATTAGGGAGGCCTCCTGGAGGAAGCCTGAAGGAATTAGTCAGGCACATGGGGTAAGTGGGGACAGCACTGCTGTCTTAGGCTAGAGCATATGTTAGAAGTAACAAGAAGGGGCTCCCCTGGAAGCTCAGTGGTAAAGAATCCACCTGCCAATACAGGAGACACAGGTTTGATCCCTGATCTGGGAAGATTCCACATGCCTTGGAGCAACTAAGCCTGTGAGCCACAACTACTGAGCCTGGGCTCTGGAGCCTGGGCATCGTGACTACTGAAGCCCATGTGCCCTAGAGCCCGTGCTCAGCAACAGAGAAGCCACCACAAGAAGAAGCCTGCGCGCTGCAACTAGAGCAAAACCCCGGCAGCAACAGAGACTCCCACAGCCAAAAATAAATAAATGTATTTATTTTTTCAATTAAAAAAAAGAAGTAACAAGAAGACCAATTTGTTTAGAATATACTGTTCCCTCAGTGGGAGGGGATGAGTGGAGGAGGTAGTCATGGGGCAGGTTGATCCAGAAGGGGTGCAGTGAGCGTGGCATGTCCAATTATAGCGCCCAAACTCCAAGTCTTAATCTGAAAGGCTAGATGACAGTGAGAAAAGAGGACCCAGGAATTTTTTTTTTTTTTACCATTCAGTTTTATTAATTAACATATACTAATTTACATAGTCTAAATAAAGCCTTTTACAATCCATTCTGTGATCCTTGATCAAAATACAGATTACAAGCATCCAGAAAGATTGTCATTCCTCTGATGTAATGATTTGAGAACTGTGATTTCTGTGGTTTACAAAACAGAGGCTAATCATTTAGTAAACATGGACATAAATTAATTATATGATTTTTCCAGGAAGCATTTCTTATACTTTTTCTTGGGTGTTGGTGAATATGTCTTGATTTCAATCAAGTCAACTAATATTCATGACTTCTCTCTGTTGATATTATAAAGATACGTCAGGAGTTTAGTGAACTGTCATTGTTTTATCCTTAGAAAGCAAGTGATGTAACTATTGAAAATTTAGAACAAACCTCTGCCCAGTCTTTGTCTGAAAGTCACACTCTTCATTCTCAGGGCAGAAGCTCCAATTTCTGGCTATGAGAGACTGACCATAACATTAACTGTTTACGAAGCTCTTGTGATGTGCCCAGGCCCATGCTAAATGCCTTCTGTATTACCTTGTTTCAACCTCACAATCGCCCTATCAGGTAACTATGGCAAGCTTGCTCCCAGGTGAGGAAACTGAGACTGGGTGGTTACAGAAAAGGGCCAAGGCCCTGGGACTGTAAGAGGCAGTCCCAGATTTGGCTCCAAAGCTGAGCCCCTGATCCCTCCATCAAACCACCTCTGAAGAAAACCAAAAGCATTAGAAACATTGTAAAATTCCAACAGCTCAGCAATATCACCCTCCCTGCCTGGTACTTTGACAGAAAGTTGGTTTGCAATGATATTCCTTTTCCTTAATGTGGAAGGTGAAGGGGAAACTCCAGGGACCCTTTTATTTTCTTTCCCATTCGTATCTGGGCTTTATGCCCCTGCTGTTTTGAATTCCATTTCAAATGAAAAAATAACTAAAAACCACACTCAGCCAAGCTATTTGGATTTAAAACAGACCGGCAGAAATCTGGAAGGAGTCAGGATTCTCCCTAATATATCAAATATAGCAGCCAGCGCCAATCTGAGAGGCTCTGCTCCATTCTGTGAAGAGAACAGGCCGCATTTTGAAAATGGATGAGTTGAGTTCACTGTTGTGACTTGTCTGAAGGTCTGGAGGCCAGGTCTGGTTTTGATCTGACAGGCCTGGGTCTCCAAACATGGGTTATTCCTTTGCAAAGACTCTGAGAGTCGGCACGTTTGCCAGGTACAGACCTGGAACAGTGTCCCTTTGAAGGCTTCCCGGGTGGATCCCAAATGGGATTTGGTGCCCATTGTGGAATCACAGTAATGAGCTGAAAAACAATGTTTTTCATTATACCAGCAAATCAGTTAGCCCCTCTGTTTGCTCAGGTGTGTGGCTGTGTGCCCCATGCCCTGATCTCTATATAGTAAGAAAATAAATATTTTTAAAGGGAGAGAGGGTTGAAGATGAAAGAATGTCACAACTGGTGGGGTGGGAAAAGTGAGAGAGAGAGGAGACTCTAGTCTCTTTAAAGTAAGATAATGTATTTGACATCACCACAGACAGTGACTGCAGCCATGAAATTAAAAGATGCTTGCTCCTTGGAAGAAAAGCTATGATGAAGCTAGACAGCATATTAAAAAGCAGAGATATCACTTTGCAACAAAGGTTCATCTAGTCAAAGCTATGGTTTGACTAGACTACTAGGTCCAGTACTAGGTCACGGATGTGACAGTTGGACCCTAAGGAAGACTGAGTGCTGAAGAATTGATACTTTCAAACTGTGGTGCTGCAGAAGATGCTCTAGAGTTCCTTGGACTGCAAGGAGATCAAATCAGTCAATTCTAAAGGAAATCAACCCTGAATATTCATTGTCAGGACTGATACTGAAGCTGAAACTCCAATCCTTTGGCCACCTAATGTGAAGAGCCAGCTTATTAGAAAAGACCCCAATGCTTGGAAAGATTGAGGGCAGGAGGAGAAGGGGGAGACAGAGGATGAGATGGTTGGATGGCATCACCGACTCAAGGGACGTGAGTTTGAGCAAACTTTGGGAGACAGTGAAGGACAGGGAAGCCTGGCATGCTGCCTCCATGGAGTCGCAAAGAGTCAGACACGACTGAGCAACTGAGTAACAACAGTGTATTTGATATCTGCTCTCTTTACTAATTGGTCACTGTCAAGTCCGTGTAGGAAAAAAGAATTCACTGAATTAGTTACTGAATATATCACAACTCAAGGCAATGGCACCCCACTCCAGTACTCTTGCCTGGAAAACCCCATGGACGGAGGAGCCTGGTAGGCTGCAGTCCATGGGGTCGCTAAGAGTCGGACACGACTGAGCGATTTCACTTTCACTTTTCACTTTCATGCATTGGAGAAGGAAATGGCAACCCACTCCAGTATTCTTGCCTGGAGAGTCCCAGGGACGGGGGAGCCTGGTGGGCTGGGGTCTATGGGGTCGCACAGAGTCGGACACGACTGAAGCGACTTAGCTGTAGCAGCCTCTCCGGGAGACGCCGTCAGACTCCCAATAGTGCCAGTAGATGGCGCCAAAGGGCACGCGCAGTGCTCTGCTTCTCGGGGTGTAAACGATTAGAAAAAGCCCAGGCAACAAATTTGGCTGAGACAAAAGTACCGGCATCGTTTGCCTTCAGGGGAACCAAGCATAAACACAGTTTTACAGAATAGGGAAGCATGTGCACTGAAAATGTTCTTACCCCACCAGCCGGACTCCAGGAAGTAAGCAGCAGATATTGTTTATAGGGCAGCTCTTATTTCAAAATCAATAAGAAGGCTCAGCAGGTAGCGAGCCCTTGAGGATGAGCACCGAATTTCTAAGAAGCCCAAGCTGCGATGGAGCTGCGGAGGGCTTGGCTCAGGGAATTCATTGGATTAGACAGCAGAGGTTGTAGAAATAAACCCATCTGTCTTATTAGAGAGACCAGATTGGTATACTTGGGGGAAAAGTTCTAGAGTTGGACAAAAATGAGTTAAAAATCCTACTTGTGTGACCTTAGGCAAGGCTCTTTCCTTTACTGAACAACAGTTTACTCATCTTTGGAATAGATGTAATAGTTGTAAAGCGTGGTTGGGGAAGGGGGTGTGGAGAGTTGATTTATGGAAACCACTTAACACAACATTCACTATTCAGCAATCTCTGAAAAATTCTTCCAGCCATGGCACTAACCCATTCATGTGGGAATCCAGACCATTCTAGGTGCACAAGACAACTTTCACATTTGTGTCATCACGGTGTTGATACACCCTTATTCCCTGTGGGCTTATCACATTATTTTTCCCTCTTATTTATTTATACAGGTCATTAGATTGTGCACTGCTTTAAAGCAAGGGCTGTTGTAAAAAATTTACCTTGAATTCCCAGAACCTATCAGGGCCTCTGCAACATAACATCTGTTGAATACACGAGTTTTTCTTATGAGCAAGTTGTTCCAACCCACCAAGTTGAGTGATTCAGTTACAGCGATATAGTCACATCTCACATTTTTTTTCTTTATTATGCTCAGGGAAGAAAACAGAAAATACTACAAACTCAGTGATGAAATTAATTTTGAGGGTTTTTTTGTTTGTTTGTTTTAGCCAAAGACCAAATAGAAGCCAGATGCTAAGCAGCCATTTTCAGTATTGGCCAACTCAACCAGCCAAGACTCAAATTCCAAGACAGAATTACAATATGAGGTGTAATTCTATGATTTAATGTCATAGCTTAAGACTTGGACATGCAGACTGTAGTTTGTCTAGGCCAAAGACAGATGCAGAGAGATGGGAGGAACAACCTGGATGGAACCAAACGACAGGAACCCAACAGGATGAGAAATACCCTGGTGGCCAATACCAAGGCAGATATGGAGACCACAGAATTTGGCTGTTGTGAGTCAGATAGACTTGGTCACTAAGTAGCCCCTTTGATTAGGGTAAGTGACTTAAATGCTGAAAGATTCAATTTTTTTATTTATAAAATAAGGTACATTAGTCAGAATAGGTTAGCCTACAGTGTAATAACAAATTCTGAAGTCTCACTGACTTCGCAAAACAAAAGTAAATCTCTCATTCACCCAAAGTCTCACAAAAGGCAGGTTAATGGAAGCTCTTCTACATCTAGTGACTCAGGGATCCCATTTTTTTTCTATCTTGTGACACTACCACCCCATTTCATTGTGTGGCTTCCAATGACGCTGTGATAGGGAAGAGAGAGCTGGAGAGGGCACACTGGCTCTTAAGTGACACATGTCATTTCTGCTCAGAGCCCATTGGCCAAAATTTGACACATCCAATCCAACTGCCAGGCAAACAGAAAGGTAGAGGAGCATAGAGATACTTAGAGAGTACCATCTGTGTCTGCCTCATGAGATAATCATTAAGATAATTAAATCAATCAGGATTAGGTGCTATTGAGTAAAACAGAACAGCCAAATAACAGTGACTTTAAAAATGCTAGACATCTATTTCCTCTATTGCACAAAAAGAGAATAGAGATGGGGCGGCAGCTCTCGGTCTTCAGAAGCACGGGTTCCTCTGTGCTCCCCTGCTGTTTGCGCATGGCTTCCATCCTGAAGTTACTTCATGGTGATAAGGTGCCCTCCAGCTATCAAGTCCCCATTCCTACCAAGACAGAGGAAACTATCAGGGCAATAAAAGGTACCCTACCAGCTTTAAAGAGCTTTCTCAGAAGCTCACATAGCAATTTCCATGTGCATTTCATTGTCCGCTTCTAATTGCGAGGAAGTCTGGGAAATACAGTCTTTAATGTTTGTGAATGGGTGAATGAGCACTGGGTAGGCACCTATCAGTCTATGCCAAAATAATAATACTCAACGCATGGGATAATAGTGAACACTTTACAAAAGAGCTTTCCCATGACCTGGCCATTAAATAAATGTGTCCAATAAATGTTAGCTATTCACAATACGTATACGCTAATTCGCTTCCGTCCTGTCTCTTTGTGACCCTATGGACTGTACCCCCTGCCAAGACTTATCTGTCCGTGGGATTCTCCAGGCAAGAATACTGGAGTGGGTTGTCATGCCCTCCTCCAGGGGATCTTCCTGACCCAGGAATTGAATCTGCATCTCTTCAGTCTCCTGCATTGGCTGGTGGGTTCTTTACCAACACCACCTAGGAAGCCCCAATCAGCTATATATTCCAGTACAAAAGAAAGAGTTCTTTTTAAAAGGACTGAATCAACCTATTGATACATGATCACCATGTGAGAATAAACGGTCTTAGTCAGAGATTTAAGAACTACTTCCTTTGATATTAACTGTGAGATGTAAGATTAAAAAAAAAAAAAACTTTCTGAAGTCTCCATTCCACAGCACCCCCGCTATTTTAAGAGCTAGCTTTGATCATTAGCTGGCATGAAAGTGAAAAACCCTTCTAAAATACTGCGCCCTCCCGTCTGCTTTCCAAGCAGGCAGTCTTGTTTATATATCATTTCTCCCGGATGAATCATTTGTAGCAAGAGTACAGCTTCCACTTGTCCATGAGAAATTGTTCAAAACAATCCTTCCCACTCTGCACAAAACCTCAAGAGTAACAATAGATTTTCAAAATAAGACTGCTATTTGTCAGCCTCTCAAAGTCAGGGAACCAATGAAAGTACTATGTGCCATCAAGAATCATTCTGAAAGAAAAAACAAAACCCTCCTGGTGATTGCTTATTCTTTTTGAACTCCCACCCTCTACCTTCTGCAAAGCTAGCTTTTATATTATACTTCCTGCAGAAGCCTTCCAGTTCCTTTTGTTTCAGGTTTCAAGGTGTTTCAGGTTTCAAGTCTGCATGAAGCTTCCTGAAATCCATGCAGACTTATCATGGGCGGGTAGGGGGAAGGAGAAGGCTGGTTTAGGAAGCCAGAGTTTAATTGCCCTTTGCATCTTAGGGATATGAATCCACAAATCAAGGTTAGGTGGAAATGTAGAGTCATTTCTCAATACTGTGTTTATCTGATATGCTGAATTTATGTACTGCTGTACAAAGACCTTACAAAGAAATACGTTTTCTGAAAATCCCTGTCAAGCTCTCAGGAACAGAGAAGGGGTAGGTGAGGAGACAAGGGCTAGAGAAGACACCAGAAGTGGAGAATGGTGTCTGGACCATGGCTTGTGCATAGATACTGTCCCAGAGGCTTTATGTTAATTCTCACAAACCTCTTCAAAGTGAGTGTTTTTATCTCCATCTTACGGGTAGAGAAAGTGAAGCTCAGAGAGATTAAGTAACTTGCCCAAGATCACACAGCAGAGAAATGGCAAGTGGGGCCCCAAATCCAGCTTGACACTGCCTAGTACCTGTGCTCTGTAGGTGTGCCTTGCTGCCTGCAAGAGCTCAGTTTATTTCTTTTTTTAAAAAATATAAATTTATTTATTTTAATTGGAGGCTAATTACTTTACAATATTGTATTGGTTTTGCCATACATCAACATGAATCCGCCATGGGTGTACACGTGTTCCCCATCCTGAACCCCCCTCCCACCTCCCTCCCCATACCATCCCTCTGGGTCATCCCAGTGCACCAGCCCCAAGCATCCAGTATCGTGCATCGAACCTGGACTGGCGATTCGTTTCTTACATGATTTTATACATGTTTCAATGCCATTCTCCCAAATCATCCCACCCTCTCCCTCTCCCACAGAGTCCAAAAGACTGTTCTATACATCTGTGTCTCTTTTGCTGTCTCACATACAGGGTTATCGTTATCATCTTTCTAAATTCCATATATATGCGTAAGTATACTGTATTGGTGTTTTTCTTTCTGGCTTACTTCACTCTGTATAATAGGCTCCAGTTTCATCCACCTCATTAGAACTGATTCAAATGTATTCTTTTTGTTAGAGGGACGATCAGCAAGATGTGGTGAGTAAGTAAAGTGGGGATCTAGTCCCAGCATGGTCCCATGGGACAAAGCCTGCCATCCTCCTGGACTTTAGCATTCTCAGCTCTAGACTGAGAGAGTAGAGCTAGATGGTTCTTAAACCGCTTCTGCTCTGTGTGAGTCTGGGTTTTCATATCTACTTCATCAAAGGCATCCAACAAAAGAGTCAAAATAACAGGAAGGGTGAGCCACAGGCAGGATCCCTCCCTGTGGGTCAGGAGTCCAGGAAAGGCCAGAGATAGCTGCTGCAGAATAAACAAATGGAGCCTGGTGTTCCTTGCAGCCTCTCATTTTCTCATCAACTTCCCCAGCCCCTTCCCCCACCATCCAGGTACTCTACTCCTGGCTTTACCACCTCTAACGTGCCACCCACCCACCCCCAACTTATGGCACCCCAGCCAGGTTTGCCTGAATGCCTGCAATACTGAGCTTAAAGGTCTAGTTATTTTTAGTGTTGCCAAATGAATGACTCCTTTTTGCAAATTTTAAGCAAATCCTTCTCCAAACTGAGTCAACATAGCCCTGAATCGGGATGCGCAGCTTAATGTTCAGAGTACAGACTGACTCCCATTGCCTGCCTTTTCACTCAGCCAGATGCCTTGTGCAGTGTACAACTCACACAACTGTCTGTGGCAGCCCTGAGACAAGGCCAACTGTTGATTCACTTCAGTGAAAGATATTCCATCCATCCAATTATGCTTGGCAGGTAGGAGCCTCAGACATATCCCGGATGCTCAAATTCATTTCCCATGTTCTATCCACCATTCTATCCATTTAACTCCAGCTAATCTGTCCATCATCACCACCACCTTAGTCGGAAAAACACAACCTTTCTTCTAAACTACAATGCTAAGTTCTAACAGGCCTCCCCCTTATCTATAAAGTACTGCCTTTATTCTCATTGTCACAGGCAGAACGTATATAAACTCAACTAGTCTAACACTGAGGGCTTGCAAACTGGAGGATCTTTTTAAAGTATAAACTTGACCGTTCCCTTTCCTGCTTGACATTTTCAGTGGCTTCTCCCGACTCTTAGGAGAAAGACTGAATTCTATGGCTAGGGCTGCAGCATGATCAGTCACCTCCCTATGGATCTAGCTTCAGTTCACTTCACTTTCCTTTCACACCTCTCTCCAGCCCCTCTGGAAAGTAGCTCAGGTGCAGGCTATTGCGGCTACCTAGAGCACTGATCCTTCCCCTCATCCCTATGAATTCCCGTTCACACTTTAAGCATGTCAAAGTTCAAATGTCAGCAAGACCTTCCCTGGCCCCCCTCTTGATCAGCTCCCTTTATGATAAGTTCTTTAGCAACAAAAGCATTCTTCTCTTCTCTACACTCATCAATTACAATTTCACATGTATCTGTGAGATCATCTGACACCATCTCTTGTCTTTCCAGCCAGCTGTAAGCTGCATAACAAGCACACTGCCTGGGCTCATCATTGTATTTCTGACTCCTTAGCATCATGTCTGGCACACAGTTTATAGCTGATAAATATGTGTTGAATGAGTGCAGGTTTGTCTGGCTTGGAGAAACTAACATTTAGCAACGGCTGGTTTTGATAATTCCTCAAGAAATTTGCAAGTTTAACTTTCCCAAACTGATGGTGTAAACGGAAGAGGAAGAAGAGCAAATCACAGAAAATTAGTAATTGACAAACAACTCCCTCAGAGCTAGGCAACTCTGAACACACCGTCTGTGACTCATTGTGGTTAACTGGTTTCTAGCAAATATTTGCTGAATTGATGGATAAAATCCAATCATTCAAGACCCAGACTAGATGCTACATCTGCTAAGGAGTCATGTCTAATGTGTACCAGTCTCCAGAGGTAATCTCTCTGTTCCCTATATGTTCAGAGCATTTCATCATTCCCCTCTGATGATAGTTTTTATCTTGCATTAGAGTTATCTGAGTATCTGTCTCATCTCTTAGAACACATTGTAACTGTCTAACTTATTTCCACTCTGACCCTCCATCTCCCAAAACAGTGTCTATCTATCAGTTCAGTTCAGTTCAGTCGCTCAGTCATGTCCGACTCTTTGCGACCCCATGAATCGCAGCACGCCAGGCCTCCCTGTCCGTCACCAACTCCCGGAGTTCATTCAAACTCACATCCATCGAGTCGGTGATGCCATCCAGCCATCTCATCCTCTGTTGTCCCCTTCTCCTCCTGCCCCCAATCCCTCCCAGCATCAGAGTCTTTTCCAATGAGTCAACTCTTTGCATGAGCTGGCCAAAGTACTGGAGTTTCAGCTTTAGCATCATTCCTTCCAAAGAAATCCCAGGGCTGATCTCCTTCAGAATGGACTGGTTGGATCTCCTTGCAGTCCAAGGGACTCTCAAGAGTCTTCTCCAACACCATAGTTCAAAAGCATCAATTCTTCGACACTCAGCTTTCTTCACAGTCCAACTCCCACATCCATACATGACCACTGGAAAAACCATAGCCTTGACTAGCTGGACCTTTGTTGGCAAAGTAATGTCTCTGCTTTTGAATATGCTATCTAGGTTGGTCATAATTTTTCTTCCAAAGAGTAAGCGTCTTTTAATTTCATGGCTGCAGTCACCATCTGCAGTGATTTTGGAGCCCAGAAAAATAAAGTCTGACACTGTTTCCACTGTTTCCCCATCTATTTCCCATGAAGTGATGGGACCAGATGCCATGATCTTCGTTTTCTGAATGTTGAGCTTTAAGCCAACTTTTTCACTCTCCACTTTCACTTTCATCAAGAGGCTTTTTAGTTCCTCTTTCACTTTCTGCCATAAGGGTGGTGTCATCTGCATATCTGAGGTTATTGATATTTCTCCCAGAAATCTTCATTCCAGCTTGAGCTTCTTCCAGCCCAGCGTTTCTCATGATGTACTCTGCATAGAAGTTAAATAAGCAGGGTGACAATATATAGCCTTGACATACTCCTTTTCCTATTTGGAACCAGTGTGTTGTTCCATGTCCAGTTCTAACTGTTGCTTCCTGACCTGCATATAGGTTTCTCAAGAGGCAGGTTTCTCAAGAGGCAGGTCAGGTGGTCTGGTATTCCCATCTCTTTCAGAATTTTCCACGGTTTGTTGTGATCCACACAGTCAAAGGCTTTTGTCTATCTATAGTAGTGCCCAAATCAAGTTTGGTAAATGAAGGAGTGAATGCACAAATGGATTATAAATAATGCTTGAATTAGTGCTCTGTCTCAGTGATATAGACTGCTAGTTCAAGTGTGTTTTGACTTTCCTGATCGTGTATTCTTTTAAAAAAAAAAAAAAGACTGGGAGAAAGGATTGCTTAGGATACTTCCAATTACTTTGTCTATCATTTATTAAGATTCCCTTGTGAGAATCAGATTTTCATTTCTCTTCCCCCAATCAAGCATCTTCTATTAAGGTGATCTTGATAGTTTTCTAATTTAAATCAGAGAACTTCCAGTTTCAGATAGGTGCTCCAAACACTCCTGAGGTTCAAAATCCAGCATGGGAGAGCTCAACACCCACCATATAACCATCTAGGTAAATGTCCTTATGGTATGGGAATTCCACTTAATAACTGTCAGCACTTCCCTTGAGTCTCTTATTTGTACCAGTTGGAACAAATGCATTGATACATAGAAAATTTATCCTCTTTGCATATCTCCCAATCAAAAGGCAGTTTAGCTGATTTGTCAGGGTGGTGAGAGTCTCTTTCCTAATCACAAGTTATCATTAGGATTCAAATATGTGTACAGCAATATATTGATACCTTAGAGTTATCAAGTTTCAAAGCAGAGAGAACCTAAGGGGTTATTTAATCTAAACATCTATTTTACAGGTGATGAAATTTAAGTCCAAGGAGAGGAAGTGACTGGTCAAGTGGCTTCTGGAGTTGAGATCCAAACTCAGGTTTTTGGAGTCAAAATATGTTTTATATCCCAATGATGTGCCAAGTTTTCTAAATACTTTGTCACTGGTTATCTCTAACCACATCCCAAGAAAGGTGTATCACTCACATTTTACAGATGAGGAAATTAGGCTCAGAAAGCCAAAATGACTTACCTCAAGGTTTTCTGGCTAATAAGAAGTCCTCTAAATAACAAAGTTGGAATTGAAACTCAGGTCTCTTTAAATCTGAAGATGGAGTGTGTTCCACCACATTACAGTGGTAAAGGTCATCAGAGCTTTGTGAAGAGCACCTTGCTACTGAGTGATGGACCTGAGACCAAAAGAACACAAATTCCAGACTAGAAAATTCAAGACTAGAGATGCCATATGCTCCTGTGTCCCCACCCTACCCCCACTACACAGCACCACCAGCTCCCTGGATACCTGGACCAATATAGTCATAATCTTTATTATGTGTGAAGATCACCTGGGAATCTTTTTTAAAATGCGAGCTATGATTGAATAGGTCTTGAGTGGGCCCTTTCTGCAGATTCTGAGATGCTTGGGGGATGCAAATGCCCCTTGTTCTGGAGCCATATCTGTGTCACAAGGCTCCTAAGGATATGACTCCATCCTCAGAGGCTGCATCTCCAGACTGCCAAGCAGCAAAATTCAAAAGGTCAAGGGAGGGCAGCTGTGGTCAAGTAGTCAAGGGGCACAACGTTTGCGTACTTGTCACTTGTTGAACATCTTACTGTATGCTGGGCATAATGCTAAGGATTTCACAAGTCTAATTGCACTTAATCCCCACTGTCATCCTCTGAGCAGCTATCGATATCTGTATTTTACAGATGAGGAAGCAGACTCAGAGTTTAAGCAACTTCTCCAGATTCACATGGTTCTGTCTGATTTAACAGCTCATGCTCTTAACCACAGTGCAAACGTCCTCCACAGTGCATGTTTTCCTTTACACCCGGAGCAAATCTGAATGTCTCTTTCAAGGAGGAAGGAGTCTTTGAGTAGATATTAATGAGCTGATGTGGACATCACAAACCCAACCCCAAGGTGCCAAAGAGTCTCTTAGACCAGAAGTTAGTCAACTTGCTAGAGAAATGTACAAAGGATTCATTCACAGACAGGCAGAAATAAGCATAAGTAGCTTGAGTGAAAAATTAAAAATAACTTGCATGCTCAACAAAGAGGAATGGTTAAATAAAACAGTATATTAGGCAATGAGCCTGCTAATCAGGCAATGGGTATACAGATTGCAGATAATACATTTGTTACTACAGCATGACCTGAATTTTGTTAGAAAAAAGATGTGTGTGTATGTTTATACATAGGAAAAGATTGAAATGACATATTCCAAGAAACTAGTATCAGTAACTTTTGGATAGTGTTAATATTCATTAAAAATTTTTTTTATTTTTATACTTAATCTGTACTTCTCATTTTTCTATAAAATGGTATAGCATATGTATTTTTTTAAGAAAAAGTCAATATACAAGACAGGAAAAAGCTGAAAAAGGATAACAAAGGTAGTTATACACTAAAATATATTATTTTTATATAGTAAAACATTTATTTTATATGTTAAAATACATTATAAAGTTATAAATATTAAAACAATTTGGAATTGGGAAATAGTAGAACAATAAATCAGTGGAAGACAACAGAAAACAAAGTAAAAGATTTGCATACAAAATAATTTATTTTTTCTCTTGTAGTGAGAACACTTTCCTAAAACTAATACAGAACTATGTTATGCCCCCAAATATGATATATGCAGTCAATAGATCATTGACAGGGTAGGAAAAATATCTCTAACACAGAGAAACATATCTCTAACACATATGACAAGTAAATAAGACTAATTTTCTTCAAATAATTTTCTTCAGATAAATTATTTATCCATTATAGCACTGATAGATGAAATGTTCTTATAACTGAAGTGAAAAATTGTCAAAAAACATGAACAACTACTCAAAAAAGAGAGAAAAAAGTGTGAGAACGAATGCCAGTTACAGCAGCATTTATAAAAGGGCACTGTTCATGCCATTGTTCACCCCGTTGATTAAAGTTCTTACATAATAATCAAGGTAGAAATTCAAATCAAACCAGAACAAGAACAATCCCATTAGTCACATCTGAACACTAAGGGCTTCATCAGTAGCTTAGTGACAGAGGGATGGGAAATGAATACCCAGCTCCTACTGTGCACGATTCATAGTCTGTTGTATATAATTAGGCTTATACTGACTGCATAATAAAACATAGCAGTCAAGGAAGGGAGATGGCATGAGGAATGAAAAGAGACTGATAAGGGACTACAATCCCAGCTCTTCCTCTAGCTGTGAGTATCCTGGAACAACCTCATTAAACCTTCCTTTCATCATCTCTATGAAATGGATACAATAAATCCTATTTCACATATGTAAAGCACTTAGCACCCTCAGTGAGCACTGAATACAGTGCTGAATAACAGTAGTAACTGTTATTACATCACCAGGATTATTATTAGCACCCATGTCCCAGGTGGCTCAGTGGTAAAGAATTCACCTGCCAAGTAAGAGACACCTGCCAAGCAGGAGACACAGGTTCCATCCCTGGGCTGGGAAGATCCCCTGGAGAAGGAAATGGCAACCCACCCCAGTATTCTTGCCCAGAGAATCCCATGGACAGAGGAGGCTAGTAGGCTACAGTCCATGGGGTTGCAAAGAGTCAGACGTGACTTAGTGATTAAACTGCAGCAGGGCAGAAATAGGGCCCATGCTTTTCACCTCCCCTATGGTACTGAGCACAGAGCGAGTCCCTGTGGTGGCTGAGTTGGGGGCTGGTTTGGGGCTTCCCTGGTGGATCAGAGGTTAAAGCATCTGCCTCCAATGCAGGAGACCCGGGTTCAATCCCTGGGTCGGGAAGATCCCCTGGAGAAGGAAATGGTAACCCACTCCAGTATTCTTGCCTGGAGAATCCCATGGACGGAGAAGCCTGGTAGGCTACAGTCCACAAGGTTGCAAAAATTGGACATGACTGAGCGACTTCACTCACTCACTTCACTTGGGGATGACAGAGGATGAGATGGTTGGATGGCATCATCACCTCCATGGACATGAGTTTGAGCAAACTCTGGGAGTTGGTGATGGACAGGGAAGCCTGGCATGCTGTAGTCCATGGAGTTGTAAAGAGTCGGACATGACTGAGCAACTGAACTGATTCATGGAGTGCTTTCTGTGTTCTGAGAATAATGCTAAGTATTTTACCTGCATTGTTTCAATTAATCCTCACACCGGATTTATGAGACATGAGGAGATACTCTTATCCCCTTTCTACAGATGGGGAGACTGAAGAGTATGAAAGGTAACTACAGAAGTTAAGGAATTTATGGTTTATAAATAATGGTCTAGAGCCTGGAACCCAAGTCTGTCTAACTAGGATCTTGGCTACCATGTTGCCTCTCTTGGAATGATTTTGCTGATGTGTCTCAAGAAGTGAGGGCTTCCCAGGTGGCTCAGTGGTAAAGAATCCTCCTGCCAATGCAGGAGAATCGGGTTTGATCCTGGCAGCAGGAAGATCCTTGGAGTTGGTAATGGCTACCCACTCCAATATTCTTGCCTGGGAAATCCCATGGACAGAGGAGGCTGGCGGGCTACAGCCATAGGGTCGCAAAGAGTTGGACATGACTTAGTGACTAAACAGCAGCCCAAGAAGTAAAGTGACCTACCCAGGATCACACAGCTGCTGCTGCTGCTGCTGCTGCTGCTGCTAAGTCACTTTAGTTGTGTCCAACTCTGTGTGCCCACAGACGGCAGCCCACCAGGCTCCTCTGTCCCTGGGATTCTCCAGGCAAGAATACTGGAGTGGGTTGCCATTTCCTTCTCTAGATCACACAGCTAGTAGATACCAATACTGAGACTAGAATTGATGATTTTCCAAGTGCAGAGGCATGTGCTCCTGTGATACCACGCTGCGTTCCCCAATCCTGTAAAGACTAGCTTCTATCTAAGTACCTCTTCTCTGATCCCAGAGCCCACTGCTGTCCCTGCCCGTTGGTTGGTGGCCTGGAAGCATGCCTGACTTTTCTCAGCGCCTTTCCCTGGGGACTGGGTTCTGGAGTCTGTCCTTGATGGTTGGTACCTCCTGCATGTGGACAGATCTTCCCCAAAGGTGGCAAATTCCTACCTGGTTCCAGAGAATGCAAACTGGAGTTCCCTCTCCAGACACATGCACCTTTGAGAATGAATGTAAATGGGTTAGAAGCAAACTAACCCACTCCCGTGGCTTCCCTGTTTGGTCTCCTAGGTTGCCTTGCTCCTGAGCTGGCTTGAGTGGGGCCGAGAGGTCAATCCCCCCATCTTGCCTTCTCCCAGTTTCATCTCCCCATTCACTCAGTCATGCTGCTACTGCTGCTGCTGCTGCTAAGTCGCTTCAGTCATGTCCGACTCTGTGCGACCCCATAGACGGCAGCCCACCAGGCTCCCCCGTCCCTGGGATTCTCCAGGCAAGAACATTGGAGTGGGTACTCAGTCATGCTAGGTATCCATAATGCCTTGTACTCCAGCCTGACCCATGACAACTGTGAGCTGTTGTTTTTCATTATGTCACTCAACTCCAATTATAAAAGCAACAGGCTCATTGTGCCATTTCCCACTCTTATGACAAACCATTCCTCTCCACAGCAAATGCTGCAGAAGCATCAAGGGAGGAGTTACACTTAAAGTTTTATAACCTATGTAAGTACTAATTAAAACTCCTCCAAGGTGTTCAAAGGATGCTACCACCGGATCAATTTGCAACAGATTCAACAGAGGAAAAGCAGACTAAGAAATAGAATATTTAAACCCTGCAAATCATTTCCTTGGAAAAGCTCTCTGTATCTTGTCAGAAAAGCGAGTCATCTTCCTGCGTGAAGTGTTCCTACTCACTTCCGGTGAGTAATGAGAGGGGCATTCAGGTCTGGACACAGCCGCTGTGCACGTGGGGGAGGCCGCAGCACTCCAGCTTCCTTTTCGGAAAGCAGAGGTGCTGCCGCCAGGGCCCCATTGCTCCTGGCTTTTCTCCAGGCTTCAAAACAGCCAGAGCTTCCGAGGGGCATCTGCTGGTGGCATCTGCCAGCTCTCCATCCAGTGCATCGTGGTGTCTGTGACTGAAAGCAAGTTCCCACCAGAAGCCATTGCCCTGGGTCTCTGTGCAGGGTCTGCTGGCTGAAATTCATGCCAGCCCCAGGAAAGCTCTGTGATGCTGGCAGGCAGCAATCGCGAGCAAAGGAGAGCTGCAAGGACCCAACCTTAGCTTGGGCCGCAGTGGCACTTAAGGGCAAAAATACAAACCGACACAAACGGATTCATGTGATGAATGGGTCAGTCTATTCAGTAAGCTGGAAAACACATCCCACAGATCTGGTGGAGAATGCAAATGCATGCCACCCACACAGAGAAGGCTGTATGTTATCTAGGTCAAGCACGGTATTTCCAAGGAGATAAGGAAGGAAGAGAACCCATTGCTCGGAACAGTAGATGAAGCAGGACAACGGGAGACATGATGTGTTAGAAACTCCCATTCTACTTCTAATTTAGGTTAATCATAAAACCTTCAAATGACCCCACAGAAACAGCCTGGGAGGGCAGTTTTGTCCCCTCCATTTTACACAGCCTGAGGCTTGAAGATCCACCAGTAGTCAGTGGTCTGGCAGCACAGGAACCCACATCTCTCAGACTCCTGGGCTCTGAGTTACTTCAAAACTCATTTTGTCTGATAGATTTTTATTGAAAACCACCAGTATGCAGTACCCAAGCTTGGAGCAGACATCCTCATGAGATGTTGAGTGAAAGAAAAAAAGAAAGGGAGAGAAGATGTCCCACCATTTTTGCTTTCCAAGTGTGTGACCTTGAAAGTGAAAGTCACTCAGTCATGTCTGACTCTTTGCAACCCCACGGACTATACAGTCCAAGGAATTCTCCAGGCCGGAATATTGGAGTGACCCACTCCATGCCTTTCCCTTCTCCAGGGGATCTTCCCAATCCAGGGATCGAACCCAGGTCTCCTGCATTGCAGGCAGATTCTTTACCAGCTGAGCCACCAGGGAAGCCCAAGAATACTGGAGTGTGTAGCCTATCCCTTCTTCAGCAGATCTTCCTGACCCAGGAATCAAATAGGGGTCTCCTGCATTGCAGGTGAATTCTTTACCAACTGAGCTATCAGGAAAGATCTTGAGCAAGTTGCAAATAACCTGCCACCACTCTCGGGTATCCTGTGAAGCACAGGGAACCACGGGGAGGGTGGAACCAGATCTTGACCTGACTCCATCAGCAACCAGAAGGGGGAAGGACATCCAGGGGGTCACCAGCCCCCTCTGGCCTCCAGTTATTCATTTGTAAAACAGTGGACTTATCCATAAGGACTCTTGCACCTCTGACATGGTTTTATGATTGAGAGGTTGAAATTAGATTATTGTAAAAATCTAATTTTTGTTGTAAGATCCCTATCATCTCAGATTTTTTTCATTGGTGTGGTGATAGACTAAAGATCTTACCTTTATATAAGAGATTGCCCCCTTAGCACGTAACACTTCACAGCTGGGCAGGATTGCCACCTCTCCCTCCTTTTCTGCTTTGTAATTTCATGAAGTCCTGGGTTGTGTCTCCTCCAACTGGGTTAACACACAAAGCAACTCTCACCTGGACCACTCTGATTGCTTCCATTTTTGAATCAAGGCCCATCTCTGATCTTTAAGGAATTACAGCAATATACGCAGGGAATTCTATGGGAATAAAGTCTTTGTCTGTTTGTTATCCAGCTCCTAGCCTGTGTGTAGCAAATGCTACTACTGCTGCTGCTGCTACTACTACTAATAGTAGTAGTAATACTACTATTACTGGCCCAGTGCACGGCAAAGCTGCTACTAATACTACTGCTGCTATACTCCTGTAACTGCTGCTGCTGCCGCCACTACTGGTACTACCCGTTCAGCACATGGCAAGGACTACTGCTATTAACTTCTACTGCTGTTACTACTGCTACTGTTGACCCAGTGTATGGCAAATACTGCTACTACTAGTAGTAATAATAATAACAATAACAACAGCATCAGCAACAGCAGATTTAGAGTTCAAAGCACATTTTAGGCTTCCCAGGTAGCGCTCGTGGTAAAGAACCCACCTCCTAATGCAGGAGACATAAGAAACACAAGTTCAATCCCTGGGTCGGGAAGATCCCCTGGAGGAGGCCATGGTAATCCACTCCAGTATTCTGCCTGGAGAATTCCATGGACAGAAAAGCCTGGAGGGTTATAGTCCATAAGATCACAAAGAGTCAGACACGACAGAAGCAACTTAGCATGCACGCGTGACCACTAGCATACAAGCACATACTAAACGCCAGCCTTTATGCTACTTGCTTTATACGCATCATCTCACATATTTTCCTTCAATAACTCTTGGAGGGAGGTACCATTATCATCCCTGCTTTACAGATGAAGGAATAGAGGTGTAAAAAGGTTAAAATACCTGCTCAGAGTTACACAGCATCAGGTGGCAGAGTTGAGATTCAAACCCAGAGAGCCTGACTCCCAAGCTTGTCCACCTAGCCTCCAAAGACACTGAGCTGCATTTTGAATAAACAAGTGAATGTGGGCAAGGATGGGGGAAGGGTAGGACACGGCTTAGAAGGCATGCAGTCCTGGGGTTTGAACGTCAGCCCTGTTACTTACTGCTGCTGCTGCTAAGTCACTTCAGTCGTGTCCAACTCTGTGCGACCCCATAGACGGCCTCCCACCAGGCTCCTCTGTCCCTGGGATTCTCCAGGCAAGAACACTGGAGTGGGTTGCCATTTCCTTCTCCAATGCATGAAAGTGAAAAGTGAAAGTGAAGTCGCTCAGTTGTGTCCGACTCTTCACGACCCCATGGACTGCAGCCTACCAGGCTCCTCCATCCATGGGATTTTCCAGGCATGAGTACTGGAGTGGGTGCCATCGCCTTCTCCGCTATTACTTACTATAGGACCAAAGTCCAAGCCTCTGTTGCAGCAAACCTTGGAAGCACTTCTCCTTTACCGCAGTTTTTGTTTGAAGTCTCTTTCCAAATCTGCCTCTTCTCAGCTAAAGGCAAGTCTACAAACACGTATGAAATGCCCACCAATGTTGAGTATGTCTCTGGGTCCTGGGGAGAGATGCACAAGTGAATGGAACAGAGTTCTTGCCCTCCAAGAACACAAGCATGCTCAGGTATGAACACGGAAAGAGCCATTCACCAGGCACATGGGACCCGCTGTGCAGGACATGGGTGCAGAGGAAGGGCTGATTAACTCGCAAGACTCCATCTTTGGATCACAGCTGCCTTCTGGAATTACATCTTGGGTCCTTTGGGCTTACATGACATTGTTGGGTGATTTATTATAGAATTTAGAGCAAGAGAATTTTGAGGCCATTCTAATCCAATCTTTCACTTCACAGATGAGAAAACTGAGGCCCAGAGAGGTGAAAGTCATAAGTAGGAAGGGACAGGATCTGGTTCCGACCCAGACCTCTCAACTTGCCTGTTTTGCTAAGTTTCAGCAGTTATGAGATGCCCCAATCTTCCTCTCGTTTATCCTTCCTCCTCCAGTCATACTCTCCAACCTCATTCAACTGGGTGTGATCATGCAGGACAGGGACTGAAATATATATAACATTTCTCAGTGGGATACTTGAAATTAAATAAACATTATTTTTTGGACTTATTTCCAGAAATCTCTCCAGCAAGGATCTTTATTTATCTAGCTGAAGTGCCAAAGACTCAGTTAACATTAAAATCTGCCTCAGATGAATCTTATTTGTAAAATGTAGTAGATGGAATAAGTCCTGATCCAGGATTTGGGAAGCCCAGATTCTAAGGTCAACTCTGCCAGGAGGTGGCCCAAGACCTTAGGCACATTACTCAGCTCCTGGAATCGCCAGCAGTTTAGGAGAAACCTAAACCAATTGGAAGCTCCATGAGGTTGGGGACTTTGTCCATTTTATTGTCTCTCCAGGGCCCAGAGCCATCCCTGGCATATGGTAGGGACTCAACACATACTTCTTTAACATGTGGACTATCTTCAAAGCCTCTAGCTTTCGGTAAATAGGAATCCATAAAATCACTTCCAAAATCTAAAGTTCATCTTTTTGTTTTTTGCTCTCCCACCCCAACCCAGTCTCTTAGCAACAACGGGAAAGAGTTGCTGGTTCTGAAGCAGTTCTCAAGTTGTGTGACCTGGCAGCTGGGAGTGATTCTGTGGACTCATATTATCATATTGGCATCACTCCCCCTCTGCTGTCACTCCCCAGGCTTCCTGCTCAAAACCACCCATTCAGTGCAGGGTGCAAATCCCAAATTTGAAACCGTAAGCATTTCCTTGCATCTTCCATGTGTCAGTTGATTGCACACCAGATTAAACATTTTTTAAAGCAACTAATCATCACAACCATTTACCTAGCACCTACTATGTGTCAAGCAAATTCACTTACTCCTTCCTGCTTAATCTTCTCAACAAGCCTGGAAGCACCCCCTCTTACAATGAGAGAATGGAGGCTCAGAAATGTCATGAACTTCTCAAGATCATACAGTGAGCAAAGGCTGTCACCAATATGGGACCTCAGTCTTCTGTCTGATTCCAACCTTCTAGGTTTTAAAATCTGGGTTAGAAGAATCTGGAAAGTGTTCTAAAAGGCCCACGAGAACAACCCAGTGGAAAAAGAACATAATGGCATTTACAGACCATCCAGTTCTTTCTCCACCCACTTTAGTTCCACTCCTAAAGCTGAAATAACTTGTTTTCTGTCACTCCAGTATCCAGAGCTGACACTAACAGTTGGGAGTTAGGCTCAAGAGAGTTCAACTTGGAATGAACCTTTTAGCCCATTCAGTCTAGCCCCAACATTTTGAACTGTAACCCAAAGAGCTTAAGAAGATCACCCATTTAATCAGGCAGAGTCAGCCTTGTTTCTACCAAATCCTAAGCTTTTTACCTGAAAGGGGGCAATAACACGTGTATATTAAACTGTGACTATGAAGACCAAGTGAGATAATGTCTTCAAAGTGCTCAGCCTGGTGGCTCAGCAGGAAAGAATCCACCTGCCAATCAGGAGACACGGGTTTGACCCCTGGGTCAGGAAGATCCTCTGGAAGAGGAAATGGCAACCCAGGAATATTGCCAACTCCAGTATTCTTGCCTGGGAAGTCCCATGGACAGTGGAACCTGGTGGGCTTCAGTCGATGGAGTCACAAAAGAGTCAGCCACATCTTAGTGACTAAAAACAAACTGCTTAGCGAGGTTGGGGCCTGGCCCTTGGTAAGTCTGGCAAATGGTAGATGCTACTGACCGTGATCCTCTCTGAACCTCAGACTCTTTGTCTGTAACTGGGTCTGGTGAGGGCCCCTAACTCACGTATTAGCTAAGGAAATCCAGAGCTCTTGGATGTGGCAGAACTTTGCTGTGTTTGCTTCACAAATGCTAGCTTCAATCTCCCAGTGCTGTCAGGTAAACGTTTCCTCGTGTTTCTAGATGACATCCCAGGTGGACAACATCAAAGTCAGGTTGGCAGCATCTGCCCCAGCCTCTGATGATTATGGATGATTATGAAACTGGAGAAAGGAAAGACAGGAAAAATCTTAACATTTGTATCCCCATATAAATTTTACCTTCTCACTCTTCTCTTCTTGGCATTGCTTAGATTTCAGCAAAACCCCAGTGGTTGCAATGAAGGCTCTGAACTGGAAAGGCACAGAGGGATTGGCGCTGTCTGGCTAGCACCAGATAGTTTGATAAAAGCTTGATAAAACTTTGATAAAAGCTCCAGATGGCTTGATAAAAGAAGTCAGGTGCTGCCACGTAAAGGGCTCATGATGCGGGAGGGAGCTGTGTGCAAGTGAGTCATGAGCCTAGAGAACTATGAGTTTTGCCCACCACATGAGCTTGGAAAGCAGTGAAGGACAGCAGGCGCCCGGCCACCATAGTATCTATCATCTCCTCCTCTTTCTATACCTTCTGTCTAAGCACTCTTTCAGGATCACCCCTGCCTACCCTTGTGTCTTTTACCTGGCTTCTTCCAGGTTCCCAATATTCATTCAACCTACTTTTTAAAGACTACACCATCAGGAGAAGTGAATGGGAAATGAAGAAGGAGTGATAGGTTGTGTAGACAAATACACTAAGGAGTTTGACTGTGGAAAGATGGAAAGAAAATGAATGGCTCTTGGGGACAGTTGGATTAAAGCTGTGTTCATTTTTAATGAAGTGGTGTTTTTTTCTCAGGTGAAAGAGACAGGAGCCCATTTAAATGTTTTTGGAGAGGAGCCAGTGGAGAGGAAAAGGCTGAAGGGACAGAGGCTACATCGATAGCACAAGGTTCCTGAAAAGAGGGAAAGGGGTTCAGAGCTTAGGGGCAGCCACCAAGGAGAGAGCTCTCTTCCGCGGCAATAGGAAGGGAGGAGGGCAATAGGGAGTAAAGGTGAGGCGCCCTCTCTCCAGACATGCACAGACACACACGGTCCAGGGTTCAGCACAGCCTTCCTTCTCCCTTTGCACAGCTGTGGCCTCCTGCCAGGTGCCACCTCAGGTGCTCTGAGTGCCTGAATTGCCCTCAGAACAATCTGCAAAGTAGGCACTCCTAACCCCCGTTGTATAAATGTGCACGTCAAGTCTCAGAGAGCACATGAAATTGCCTAAAGGCACACAACTAGTATTCTTAACGAAAGCAGTGCTGAGGGGCTTCCCTGGTGGCTCAGTGGTAAAGAATCTACCTGCCAATGCAGGAGACATGGGTTCGATCCCTGATCTGGGAAGATCCCACACGCCATGGAACAACTGAGCCCATGAGCCACAACTACCAAGCCTGTGTCCTAGAGCCCGGGAGACACAGCTACTGAAGACTGACTGCATGCCTAGAGCCCAGGCTCTGCAACAAGAGAAGCCACCACAGTGAGAAGCTCATGCGCCACGTCTAGAGCACAGCCCCACTCTCCCCAGCTAGAAGAAAAGCCCTGCAGCAGTGAAGACCCAGCACAGCCAAAAGTAAACACTTTTTTTTAAATACTGCTGACACCAATGCAGTCCTAGATATGTGTCACACTCTTTTCTAAGTCCTTTATATTCATTAACCTATTTAATCCTATGAAGTAGTTACTATTACTATCCTGATTTACAGATGAATAAATTAAGACACTGGAAGATGAGGGGGTTTTTTGCCCAAAGTCAAACAACTTTAAAAAGCACTGAAGTCCATCCGCCTTCCAGGTCAGTAGTCTGGACCATGTTGATTACGGGACACACAGAAATGGGGATTAAACTCAAACCCTCTTTTGTCTGGCTCCCAAGGCCATACTTTTTTCACTGTGTCAATACATGAGGCTAAGTAAGGGCAATCAGCTTTCTCCTTCTTCTTCTTCTTTTTTTTTTTTCAGTTTGGCCATGATGTGTGGCTTGCAAGGTCTTCGTTTCCTGACCAGGCATTGATTGAATCCATGCTCTTGGCATTGAAAGCACAGAGGCCTAACCACTGGATTGCCAGAAATCAGCCTTTAGAATTGAATGTTCTGTATCGAGAGCCAATTAGGACTCCTGAGGACAACTAAAAGACACATAAGTACCTCCATCAGACTTCCCCCAATTTCTCATTGGCCAAAACTGGGCGATAGGAATCTTTCAAATTCCTTCATAGCTGGGGCTGTCTCTGTGGTGGCAGCAGATGAGTGGGGAAGGTTGAAACTGGCATACCTTTAACCAAGCCAGTGTCTGCCAGAACCATGCAGGGAGATAGGTGTTTTACCTAAGGCTTCATTCATTCATTCAGTTAATCATTGATTAACCATAAATTCTGCACAGCACTGTGCCAGCACTGGGCATACAGAAGGGGGAGCTCCTGGTTCTTGCTTTTTAAGGATCTTAAAGACTCTAAAACTGATACTTAGAGTGGATACATGAGTAGACTCGTCCATCTCATTGTGTGGCAGCATCCTGTAGTGAGCTTTGTGCAAAGGGTCCTGGAAAGGGGCAATACTCTGTCTGTCCAGGGGAGGGAGTAAGAGACAGGCTTCACAAAGAAGACATCATTATTAAGAAAAAAGAAGTTTGCCGGATGAACAAAGGAAGTGAAGGCTTGTGACTCAGGCTGAGGGGACACGTGTGCACAGTCACGGACGCAGGGAGAAGGATGCAAATTCTAGAAGCTTGGAAGGGTGAAGTATGGCTTTGGCAGAGATACCAGCTTTGGGGGAAGGGAGGGTGTGAGGTATAGCTGAAGAGGTAGGCAGGAGCTAGACCATGTCACAATAGGTACTGTATACCACATATAGGAATTTAATCTCTAATTCTTACTACCATCCTGGGAAGCTTGTCTATTCCTACTTCCAACTTCAGATAAGAAAATGTCCTCTGTCCACAATTGATAAGAACCAGGGCCAGGGTTTGAATCAGGCCAGCCTGAAGCAAAGCCCACACTCTTTCCCCTACACCGTAAGGAAAGAGACTTCTAAAGCTATTGCACCCTATTATGTAACCAAAAATAAATAAATAAATAAAAGCCTTTTTTGCTACAGTGGCAGTGGCCATGTCATTCCAGAAACTAAAATTTGTTCTCTTTATAAATGAGGGGTTAGTGTATTTTTTTCCCCTGCTCATTATAAAGGCCTGCTTCCTACCAGAATGAATAATGAGGCTGTAGCTGTCTGCATTCAGCCAAAGGAAGACGCATAATTGTATTTCTTCCCTGATGGAAGAAGCAGCTGTGGCACTAATAAAAATGACTGCTTTTCAATTCTTTCAACAGAGTAAATAAAACTCCCTTGTGATTAACAGCAAATTGGTTTCCTACAGAGTTGTCAAACCTGAAGGGATGTGATAAGGGGGGAGGAAGAAGATGGGGGAACGCTTGGTTAGTGTGCTTTCTTTGAGTACACGTTCCAAAGGTGCTTTGAGTAGGAAAGATACTTTTAACTTCTTTCAGGAAATTCCCGAGCCTGGCAAAATAATGGCATGGGGACCAAAGGGGAAAAGGGGGTCTCAATTGTTAACAACTGCAGTCTCTAAGGTTTTCAAATGTGGGGAACCAACTCTTTCCCCATTCATTTATTCTATTGAATATTTATGAAGTGCTTCCTGGTATTTTATTCAATAACTGAATATTTACTGAGTGTCTACTATGCCCAGGCACAGTGCCGTGCTTCCAGGGAAGAAAGGTAAAGAAAATCCACTTCCTGCCCTCAAGGAGTTCACAGTCTAATGAAGAGAGAGATGTTCATTGATAGGATTCTAGTGATAAGATCTACATACTGGAAATAAAAATAGTGGATTTTTATGGTTTTTTCTGTGCCTTGACAAATAAGGTAAAGAAGCTGTTTTGCCCCCAGCTTCATGTGAAAGAGTTACAAACCAAGGCCAATGAAAGATCAATCAGAAATGAAGATAATATAGCTTTGAAATGGTAACAGAAGGAAATGTGATTCTGTGTGTAAAATACTGGTGGATGAGAACAGTATAATTTGAGGAAGTTAGGAATGAGTGGGATGTAGGAGCCCCATAAGGGCTGTGCAGGTACTACCAGGGCTAGCAGTTGGTATCACCCCAGCTCCTGGTACCACCCCAGGTCCAAAAGAATAAGGGAGGGAATTGACTACGGGGACCTGGAAAGGAAAGAGTTGTGTAGAGAAGATGACCTTGAGAGGAATAGTGACTGACAGTTGAATTTGACTGACAGTCAAATCTAGACTAAGGCAACCAAACCGGGAAAGTGTCAGGGAAATAGACACCTAATCTCATTCTCCTTCATCCCAAGACTTTTTTCAATCTTACAGGTCAGGGAAGGCTTCCTGCAGTGGAGACAGCACTTGAGCTGGATCTGGACAGATGAATGAGAATTCAGTATGTGATGAGCAGAGTGAAAAAAAAATCTCAAGTCAGAAAATATAGTCAGAGTAAAAGTAAAAAATTGGGAGGTAGACTAAAACCAGATCCTGAGAGAGACCTTTATTTTATGGGCAGAAGTTTGACTTTTGTACCCAGAGCATTGGAGAACAATTGAATAATTTCAAACCATGATCATATTTGCATTTATAAAAAAATTCCCTTGGCTGTAGCATGGAAGATGGATTGAAGAAGGGTAAATAGTGGAGAAGAGACAGGCTGGTACAGTAAACAGCAGATAAGAGATGAGAGACTTCGCTGGTGGCCTAGCGGTTAAGACTCTGAACATCCAATGCGGAGGATATGAGTTCGATCCCTGGTCGGGGGACTAAGACAGTAGTCACATATGGATGTGAGAGTTCGGTCATAAAGAAGACTGAGTGCCAAAGAATTGATCCTTTTGAACTGTGGTGTTGGAGAAGACTCTTGAGAGTCCCTTGGATAGCAAGGAGATCAAACCACTCAATCCTAAAGGAAATCTACCCTGAATATTCATCAGAAGGACTAATGCTGAAGCTAAAGCTCCAATACTCTGGCCTCCTAATGCGAAGAGCTGACTCATTGGAAAAGACCCTGATGCTGGGAGACATTGAGGCAGGAGGAGAAGAGGGTGACAGAGGATGAGATGGTTGGATGGCATCACCGGCTTGATGGACATGAGTTTTAGCAAGCTCCAGGAGGTGGTGAAAGACAGGGAAGCCTGGTATGCTGCAGTCCGCGGGGTTTCAAAGAGTCAGAGACAACTGAGCAACTGAGCAACAACAGCAACAAAGGGATGAGAGCCTGGACCAACATCAAACTCATGGAGACAGAGAGAAGGGGATAGTTTTGAAATAAATGAGGAAGTAGAAATGATGGTCGGTTGAATGGGAGAAGCCTATGCAGCAAAGAGAGGCATAAAGATTGACTCTCAGTGTGAGTGGATGGCATGTTTACTTGGGTTAGAAACAAAAGCAGAACAGGTTTGGGGGAGGCAAAAAAATGGCTTTGGTCTAAGACATACAGTTTCACATGCCTGCAGGACACCTAGGTGGAGAAGCCCAAGGTGACTCAAGTTCAGGAGAGGGAGGGAGCTGGGCCCAAGGAGAGACAGAGCCATGTGGGCACTGTGCTGATTAGGCCATAGACATACACAGGAAGAACCTGGAGAGCATGGAGAGACAGAGAGGAGAGGGCCCACAGGCTAGATGACCTCCCACTCTCATCTGTAGGAGGGAAATGAGCGTGCCTCCTTGGATGGGTTGTTGTGACATTGAGAGGGGAGATACATGTGAATGTGCCTTGGGCAGAGCAGAGACTAAATATATTTGCAAAAGCAGAAAAAAGGTACAAATGCTGAGAAATTAGATTTTATACTGTGTTCAGAGAACAAAGCAACAGCTGCTTTACGCTTAATGAACATCACAATATGCTCTCTGTTCTTACTTCCTGACGTTATCTGTCCCTCCTTGCCTCTTGGACAGTGAGGGAAGGGCAGTGAGATCCCAGAGGTGTTTGTATCTCACATTCACCTAAGTATTTGTAAAACAACTAGCACATCATAGGTATCCACTAAATACATAAGTATGGCTGATTGATTGTCTGGCAGGGAAAACAAACAGAAAAAAAGAAAAATGAGAGCGGCCCCAACCTGAATATAGTCCCAATTACCCCAGCACTTCTCCATAACTGATAAACCACTGGCTCTCTGGGTCCTGTCTCTCCCCCACTGGGGACACATGATTAATGTCCTTTCTCTGTTGGAGAGTGGTGGTCCGAAGATTAATGAAGTCAGAAATCCCTTAGAGATACTTGAGTAAGAAATGGAGCATATTGTTGTCGTGTTTTAATTAATTTGAAAATTATCCTATATTGTTCAAATGGCAACTGACTCATCAAAAGTGGGTGTTTGGAAGTGATAAATGGAAAGTCTGAGGATTTTCTCATTAATTAATTTGGCTGTGAAAGTAAGCACTGGCCCACATTCCCAGTGAAATAAAAACAGACCAAAAGGTAACCAAGAAGCCGGGCTAGTGTGGAATGGCATCAATTCTGCCCCGAGGCATAGACTCACACTTTAAGCAGCCAAGAAATAATTTTACATATGTAATATGTAATACATGATTGTTAGTATTTTCCAAATTTTTTGCAATGTGCATATGTCATTTTACAATACAAACTTAATTAAAAACATTGAAATAAAAATATTCATCATACATATATAGCATATAGAATACATATCTCATATGCAATAAGTAAAGTAATATAGAGTAAATTCTACATTTGCTTTTCTTTTTATATATGCTTTGAGACTTTTTTAAAGTTAACACTCCACAGTGTGATTTGGTCCTTTATTCTGTTTACTTTGTTTAGATAAACCAGGAGTCTTTACTCATATGCAACAGAAACTGCATTTGATGGATACATACCAAAAGGCCCTGGAGGGAAGAATGTGAGGGAACTCAACATTTCAAAAGGAAAACGAGGAACTAGGCTTAGAAAGACCGGAAGAGGAAGCAAGCAGTTCCGGGAGTTTGTCAGGATCTACGCACAGGCTCTTCCAGGAGCACCTGTGACAACCAGTTAGCTCAAAACCACTCATGTGACCAATTAGGAAGGGAAGGCCTGGTCAGCTCAGCAAAGACCATGCTTCTGCCTGTGGCTAGAAGAGAGCAGGGCACTTTACTAACTGTCCTAGCCAGCCTGTACTCAAAGGACTTTGATCATGCTCCAAAGTGAATCATAATCCTAGACCCAAATGAAATGGCATCCATATTGGACAAACAAAAACAGATGCCCATCACATTTGTAATAGTTCCCTCTCCCCGTCCCAATTTTTTAAGGTCTAATCTACATAAAAACAATGATAATTCAAATCGAGCACTGCCCCATTGCTGAATAGCTCTGATTGTTAGAAAATCCTTCTGAGGTGTTGACTCCACTGCTGTTTTCCCATATCAGAGAGGAGTCAGGATGGTGGTAAAACTGAAAACTGTCTTGTTTGAGGATCAGTCGAGAAAGCTGGGGGGAGAAGGGAGTTTGGAGGCAACAGAAAGACACGGGTGAAATGAGCTGTCATCACTATGCGGCCAAAGGGCTGGCTGCCATGAAGCAAAAGAGTGAGGGCTATTCTCTCTTTTCCTGAAGACCACAGTTAGAACCAAGAGGTAGAAGCTCAGGGGAGGCAGATGTCATCTCAACAAATGGTTTTAACTTCAGGAATTAGAACGGCCCCTCTCTGGAAGGTAGGAAGCCCATTATCTCAAGAAGTAGGCAAGTAGGAAGTCCAGCCCAGGCTGGGGTTGGGTTATATGATTTCTAAAGGATTCTTTGAACCCTAAGACTCTCTGATCCTTTGTTATTTGCAAACCTAGTGAGTCCTTCTGAAAGGCTTCCTCACCTTTCACAGCTGCTCAGTCATATCCATGCCCCGGGGGGGCCTTGCTTCTCCTTTTCAGTCAGTCTGCTTGCAAACCCGTTTGCGGACGAATTCCCCATGCACGACTCGCTGTGGGGAATGTTGGGATTCTCAACTGGGCATGGCAAGCGGGAGAGGAAAGGGAAAGCACAAATGGTAGATTAGAAGGAACCCTTAGGTTTCAATTTCAGCTCTGCCACTTATATATTATGCGATCTTGGGTAAATCACTGGGCTTTGTGACTCTCATTTTATTCATATGTAAAAAGTGGATGACGATACAACAACAATAATAATAGCCTGCCTTACAGAGCTGATTTTAAAAATAGGTTAACACTTGGTTTTCATAGTATCCTAATGTGCTAGATTATTTAGACACATTGTTCCATGTGTCTAAATAATCTTTAATCCTTCCAACAGTCCCATGATGTGTAGATTCCATTATTCTTACTTCCCAGATGAGAAAACTGAGGTTTAGAGTGTGTAAAGCCTTTCCTTAAATGTTGGAGCTAAAATGAAAATCAACAGGTCTAACTCCGTAGGCTGAGTACTTTGTAATGTCAGCCCACGTTGTCAGAATGACACGAAATAGCACATATCATACTGAACTTGTTAGAGGATCTGTTATCCTGATAAGAAAACCAAGGCTCAGAAGGGTTTAATTAATCTGTCCAGAGTTTGAGGACAGAGGTAGGGCGGTAGGAAGAAAAATGCAAATACAGGGTGGATTTCAAGAAAACAAAAGGCTCAGAACTGTGGCAGGGTGGGAGAAGATTCCAGACCATGGTTTTTCACCTGCGGTGCACGTTGGACTGCCGAAGGTCACTTTAAACAGCACTGATGACTGGATCCCACCCCTCAAATTTCTGTTCACTCAGTCTAGAAGGCAGTCTGGGCATCAGGATTCACAAAAGCACTCCAGGATATTTTAATGTGCAGCCAGTGTAAGAACAACTGATTTAGGACAAGAGCTATTGGAATGTGGAGGGATTGAGGCCACTCCAGGCATAGGTAGCAAAGACCCTATATGTCCTGTTTTCCCTCAATCACGCCATCATCTTTTCAGGATGCTTCATGTTCCAGGCATAACTGTGCCCTCAGCACTGACATCTAGTAGGCAGTCTCAGTGGAACGGGATGCTCTACTCAGAGAATAAATAACTTGCGTGCAACCCCCACCAGGTAATAGTACTTCCATTAGACAGATGGGGAAACAAAGGCCCAGGAATTTTCAGGAGCTAAATGTCTCTGGCTTTGTACTTTCAAGTTCTGTCTATCTGCCAAGATAATCGGGAGTCTGAGAAGTAAAACCGGGGCCTTTCCTCTCTCTCTTTCCTCCCTCCAGAGCATTGCCTTGCCTCTTATTGCTTCAGCCCTTCTGTGGCCCCTCCACCTACTGGCGAACATCAGCCTCCCAAGAGAGAGGAGAAAAGGGCTGAAGCTTCCTGACTGAAGTGTGGGCAGGAGTCAGGACTAATTGCCATTTTTGAGAAACCCTATAACCCTGTAAATTGGGATTCTAGCTTGGTCTCAGAGCCTCACTGTACTGTGAATTTGAGTAAATCACTTCTTATATCCAGGGCCTTTTCTTCTCTGCTGTAACATGAAGAAGGTGGAGCAGAATCTGCAGGTCAAAAACTAAAGTACTTTGGGGTCTAGGTAGATGATGTACACCCATGGGGCAGGCTGGATGGGGACCATGGGGAAGCAGCAAGCATGTGCCTTGTCCGAAGGGGTCAGGATTTATTGAACTCCAGCCAGTTGTCACCACACAGGCATGTAGGCTCAGAGGTGTGAGGTCTGATTTGTTACTAAAGAAATGCTAAGAAATCTTTATTTATGTGCAATCTCCTGCTTAATCTAATGTTAGTCTAATAGTAGTAGTAGTAATGCATAGGAAACAAAACATGAATGTGGATTGAATTTAGCCCACAGACTGCTTCTTTGTGACCTGAGGGTTAAATAGTCTGAAAGACTGTCACGTTCTGTGATCTCTAAACAAGGGGACCTGACCCAATATTACAGAACACAAAAATCGGCATTTCTGCACTAGTTGAAAGTTATGTTTAGGAAGTAAACCCAAATGGCATCCTCCTTATTATTAATTCCTAATACTTTGGCGTGCATTTATTTTTGTGACCCTTGGGAAATTGTTCTCCCTCCAAAATCTGACAACCGTGTTTGAAAGAGAAGGATCACCTGCTTTATAGAGAAACAGTGCCCTCTGCTGGAAGAGTAAAGCAGAAGGCTGTCTTTGGCTCTGAGGTCATCTGATACTTGAAAGATTTGTTTGTTTTCACTTGAGATAGATTTAATGAAGAATAATAAATAAAAATCTAAATGCATATTTATGGATGGTTTGATGTATGTTAGGGAGAAATTGAGCTTTCATGTATCCATTTGGGAGTAATTAGTCTTAATCTATTAAAAAAAAAAAAAAAGTCCAGGATTACAGAAAGGAAGAAAACATTTGTTACATCAACTGACAGCAATCTGGAATGCACAGACAAGGAGAGGAAATTGGAGTCTAGGTCTCCAGACTATGTTCTGGAAAATCAGAGCCTTTACAATAATGTATTGCAAATTTATGGGTTTTCATAGTTACTCTCACCGCAGCCATTTAATAAATCCTCCCAATAACTCTCTAAGGCCAGTATTATTGTCCTCATTCGACAGATAAGGAAAATGAAATACAGAGATTCTGAGTGACCAGCTGGAAACTTTTTATCAATTAAATGATAGAAACAAGCTTAGGTTAGTTGATTAGCCCCTCTAAGCCTCAATTGCCCTATTTGTAAAACACGGATAAAAATACCATCCATATTTGCAACAAAGATTAAATGCAAAACACGGCAAGGCACTGAACACAGTGCTTGTCCCAGAGTTAGCCTGGTGCCCAGCGCTGGCAACTCACTGCAATGATCAGAGGCAAGATCATTTATTTATTTGTTTTTGGCTGTGCTGGGTCTTCATTGCTGCCTGCTGTTGCTGCTAGGTTGCTTCAGTCGTGTCCGACTCTGTGCGACCCCATAGACAGCAGCCCACCAGGCTCCCCCGTCCCTGGGTTTCTCCAGGCAAGAACACTGGAGTGGGGTGCCATTTCCTTCTCCAATGATGAAAGTGAAAAGTGAAAGTGAAGTCGCTCAGTTGTGTCCGACTCCTAGCGACCCCATGGACTGCAGCCTTCCAGGCTCCTCCGTCCGTGGGATTTGCCAGGCAAGAGTGCTGGAGTGGAGTCCATCGCCTTCTCCGCACTGCTGCCTGCAGGCTTTCTCTAGTTGCAGCGAGCAGGGGCTCCTCTCTGGTTGTGGTGCCCAGACTTCTCATTGTAGTGGCTTCTCCTGTTGTGGAGCACCGGCTCCAGAGCCTAGGCTCGGCGGTTGTGGCACACAGGCTGAGTTGCTCTGTGGCATGTGGGATCTTCCCAGACCAGGGATCGAACCTATGTCCCCTACATTGACAGGCAGATTTTTTTTTGTTTTTAAGATAATTCAAATTGTCTTTTTTCCGCTTTTTTTGACTTTTTTTTTTTAATTGGAGGAAATTTGCTTTATAATGTTGTGTTATTTCTGCTGTACAGCAATGCAAAACAATCATAATTATATATATATAAATATATATATATATATCCCCTCCCTCCTTAGCCTCTCTCCCCTCCCCCTACCCCACCCTTCTCAATCATTACAGAGTACCAGGCTGGGTTCCCTGTGTTATATAGCAGTTTCCCAAGAGCTATCTATTTTACACAGTCATAAAGAATGGACTCGGAGAAGGAAATGCGTTGGAGAAGGAAATGGTAACCCACTTCAGTGTTCTTGCCTGGAGAATCCCAGGGACGGTGGAGCCTGATGGGCTGCCGTCTATGGGGTCACACACTTAGCAGCAGCAGCAGCAGAGAATGGACTTGTGGCAGGTGGATTCTTAATCACTGGATCACCGGGGAAGACCCAGAAGCCCAGATCTTTTAACTGCGAGTCCTGTGACTTTGCCACTGCGTTCCACACTGTCCTGTATGGTCAAAATAGTGACCACAGTGCTGCTGAGATCTATAACACTGGCCCCAAACCCTAAAAACATAGCCCAGATTTTTTTTTTTAACATAAATGACTTTGTCAACAGCTATGAAGATCTTTATTTGCATCATAAAGATAGAATATTCTAAGTGAGGGGCGTTATCTTTCCTGTGAATTGTTCTCCTGTGTCCAGTGACTAGTCTGGTAGATTCCTGAGCTCTACATTTGAATAGGAATATTATTATGTTGGACTTCCTAGGTGGTGCTAGTGATTAAGAACCAGCCTGCCAATGCAGGAGACATAAGAGATGCCGGTTTGATCCCTGGGTCAGGAAGATCCCCTGGAGGAGGGCATGGCAACCCACTCCAGTATTCTTGTCTGGAAAATCCCATGGACAGAGGAGCCTGGTGGGCTACAGTCCATGGGGTTGCAAAGACTCAGACACAATTGAAGCAACTGAGCACATTATTATGTTGAAGTTGATGAACATTGCTCAGTTGTGTCCGACTCTTTGTGACCCCATGGACTGTCCATGGAATTTTCCAGCTCAGAATGCTGGGGTGGGTAGCCTTTCCCTTCTCCAGGGGATCTTCCCAACCCAGGGATCGAACCCAGGTCTCCCGCATTGCAGGTGGATTCTTTGCCAGCTCAGCCAGAGGGGAAGGCCATTATCAGGTTGGATGATATCGTGGAGATGTCAACATTGACCAGTGTGTTCTGGAAGAGCTCCCAGGAGCTGCCTCCATAGTGGAGGAGAAAAACAAGGCCCTGAGTCCTTGGACTTTGGCTTTCTCTCCTGAACCTCCATCTTCTTGATGCTTCAGATCTTTCTCGGTCATAGAGAATTCTTCTGAAGTATGTCCCTCAGCAGAGCACAAGGGGTATGTGCTTGCTAAGTCACTTCTGTCGTGTCTAATTCTTTGCAACCCCATGAACTGCAGTCTACAAGGCTCCTCTGTCCATGGGATTGTCTAGGCAAGAACACTGGGGTGGGTTACCATTCCCTCCTCCAGGGGATCTTCCCAACCCATGGATCGAACCTGTGTTTCTGCATTGCAGGTAGATTCTTTTTACCACTGAGCCACTGGGAAAGCCCAAACACAAGGGAATTGGCAACAAAAATCCTTAGTGCAGGACAATGATGTTTCTCAAAAGCCCATAATGGGGCAAATTCATTTTCATTGTTTATTATGATGTAAAATGTAAGCAATAAGAGTGAGAGGGAAAAATCACCCAAAGATAACCATGACTAAGAGGACTTCTATTTTTTCCTTCTGTTTAGTATTCTATTTTTTTTAGATACATAAAAATCACACCAAATCCTGCTTTTTCACTTACCAATATTCAAAAGAACTATTTCTTTAACATTTTTGTAAGTTCTTTTTTATAATCATATATTGAATTGTGTAATTACTATTCTATTATTTTTATTAATATATAATATTATACAGAATAAATATGCCATTATTTACCTATTCATTCTCTTATCATTGGCCACTTCCAATTTTTGACACTATTCTTGTACTATGGTAGAAGTTCATACAGGACACAGATTTGGTGGAATAAAGGAAGAAATTGTATGCTCACTGGAGAGGAAGGAGGTTGGCGTCGGGTGGAGAGTAAGAGAGCCGATAAAAAGAAATGGAGGAAGTGACATAGACTTAAAGATCTGTAGCTGTTTCCCTGTGTAGATGTCCCAGTGAGGGAAGCGAATGTGCAGTCAGGCATACAATGATAAGACATGCTCCTTGGAGATCAGTCCCACACTAATGACCAGCTAGGGACCTCGGGAAAGTAACGCCTCTGAGCCTCACAGTATGGCTGTAAGAATCACAATGAACTGGTAGATACGAGGGTTATATAAAATGAGATAATGTGCAAAGGGCTCAGTGCCATGCCTCGTTCTCAGCATGTGCCCAACAGGGGCCAGTTATGCCAGAGAGTCTCTTGGAGACTCAGAGCCTCTAGTCCTTGTAAGTTCTCCCTTATAACATGGGGGCTGGAAGCCTGGCAACTATGCTTTTCTAAAGTACCTGATCCCCGAGTGTGTTAGTTTGCCAGGGCTGCCATAATAGAGAAGAGCAGACTTAACAACAGAAATGTATCTTCTCACAGTCCTGGAGGCTGGAAGCCTGAAATTAAGAGAGGCCTCTCTCAGAGTGTGAAGAAAAGGGATCCCCTCCCACACTTGGTGTGAATGTAAACTGGTGCAGTCACTATGGAGAACAGTATGGTGGTTCTTTTAAAAACTTAAAGTAGAATTGCCATGTGCTCTAGGAATCCCACTCCTCCTAGACATATATCCAGAAAAGATGAAGACTAATTTGAAAAGATATTTGTGCCCCAAAATTCATTGTACCGCTATTTATGATAGCCAAGACACGGCAGCAACACAAGTGTTCATAAATAGATGAATGGATAAGGAAAATATGACATAGAAATATATACACACACATAATGGAATATTACTCAGCCATAAAAAGAATGAAATAATGCCATTTGTGGAAATATGGGTGGACCTAGAGATGATTTTACCAAGTGAAGTAAATCAGAGAAAAACAAATATATGATATAACTTATATGTGGAATCTAAAAAACAGTACAAATGAACTTATTTGCAAAACAGAAACAGGCTCACAGAAATAGAAACCACACTTATGACTACCGAAGGGGAAGGGGTGGAGGAGGGATAAATTAGGAGTGCAGGATTAACAAGTACACATTACCATATATAACACAGATAAACAATGAGGATTTACTGTATAGCACAGGGAACTATATTCAATATCTTATAATAACCTATAATGGAAAAGAAATGAGAAAAAGAGTATATATACATACACATATGACTGAATCATTTTGCTGTACATCTGAAACTAACACAATATTTGCCTATTGTAAATCAACTATACTTCAGTAAAGAAAAGGGATAACCCCCTCTCCTTGGCTTGCAGTTGGCCACCTTCTCCCTGTGCCTTCACATGATCTTCCTTCAGTGTGTGTCTTCATTTTTTTCCTATAAAAAGACATCAGTCACATTGTTTAAGTTCCACCCATACCTTAAGTATCTCTTTAATGACCTTATCTGCTGTCACTCACATTCTACTGAGGGTTAGGACTGCAACGTATGAATTGGAGTCAGGGGATTCGCAGTTCAGCCTCTAACCCAGAATGTGGGTTAGAAACACAGGTAGTGTTTGAAAGACAGAAGAGAAGCAAATGACATTCTCTTGGTCTTTGGTTGGCATAAGGTTTCTCCAATGTCTGCAGCGTCCAAGAATCTTCTTGAAAATCACCCGTTTTCTGCTGCAGACAGCCCAGGTCATGAGCAGTAGGTTCCTACAGTTTCTGCACCACCGCTATCTTGAACACTGGCGGTGGTTTCTCTAACCTTTATTCCCTAATAGCTTTGCTGCTGCTGCTGCTAAGTCGCTTCAGTCGTGTCCGACTCTGTGTGACCCCATAGACGGCAGCCCACCAGGCTCCCCCATCCCTGAGATTCTCCAGGCAAGAACACTGGAGTGGGTTGCCATTTCCTTCTCCAATGCATGAAAGTGAAAAGTGAAAGTGAAGTCACTTCAGTCGTGTCCGACTCTTAGCGACCCCATGGACTGCAGCCCACCAGGCTCCTCCGTCCATGGGATTTGCCAGGCAAGAGTACTGGAGTGGGGTGCCATTGCCTTCTCTGCCCTAATAGCTTTGGAGGTATCTAATTTCCTATACAAATTCATTTTTATTTGAGATACCTACAGTGATCTTTGATTTATTGACTGAATCTTGAAGGCTACAGTAACTATTATTTTAAATGGGGTGGGATGGTTGGTGAGCAGAGTTTCAAGGAAACCATTAAAAAGAAGACAGTGGCAAGTCAGACATGAATAGATCCTGGAGAAATTGAAGACAGGATGTTTGGAATTCATTCTATGGTCTAGAACATTATAGATTTTTCTGACTATAGCATCCCTAATAGCAGAAAGCATAAGCCCCCATGGATTCTGACAGCAATTGCTACAAGTAAGAAAATTCTTTGAAATCTTTAAAACTCACCCCAATTTTTCATGTGTGTTATAATATGTTCATTTGTTTTAATGTAAAATAATATTTTTAATTATTAACCATCAAATAAAATGAACATTCTAGAGTGATGCTACATTTATTCTATGGTTTTGAATACTGTCCAAACCTGGTCACTAACCACACACAGCTTGAGAGCACAGCCCAAGGCAATATGGAATCACTGAGTGGTTCTAAGGAACAAAGTAAAATAAAGCAGTTGCTTTTGAATGATCTCTGTGCTGCTGTGCGGAGGGTGGCAGAAGGCAAGCAGGGGAGCAGGGAGATATATTAGAGGCTGTTGTAACAATCCAGGTGAATATGATAAGACACCAAAATAAGGCTATGGAGCCAAGGTACCTAAGAGAGCTTGTGCAGGACACCGTCACCTCTGACTTCAGCAGAAAATACAAGCAGGTCAAAACATGTGACAGCCAAGGTCCTTCCCAATCCAAAGGTATTGGGATTTCTTCCTGCTTCTCTTCACCTTGTGCTCACCTCTTAATCCATTATTAATCTGCATAGTTTATTTCATGCAAAGGTCAGCCTCACTGAAAGAGGACTTTTGCTGCTAGTTTGCTAATGAGATGAAAATTTGCAGACTTGTTTGTTTTAAAGCTGAAGAGGAAGTTCTAGACCTAAGAAAAATTGATCTTTTGATAGAGGTGTCTAGTTTCCAATTCTAATCCAACATATAGAATATGCCATACATACCTAGCATATAGGAGGTGCTCAATAAATACCTGTTGAATTACCAAGTGAATGAATAAATGACAAGTTCCAACGCATTCACATGCATCTTATAACAAGTCTTCCCTTATGCTAGTTGTGTACCTTACATTATCTTGGCACTTCATCCCACAGTTTAAGGCCTTGTTCATATATGTGCTGTTCCCTCTGCGTACAATGTCTTTCGCCTCTTAATCCATCTGGAAAATGTCTGCTCACTTGTCATAACTCAGCTTAAATATCACATTGTCAAAGAAGAGAATAGATATGTAAGTTGAACACACACATTTAGAGTCACACAGACCTTGGTTCAGATCCAGGCTTTAAGATATATATAGTGAGAGGGTGTCCCAGTAATCTTTTCTCATAAACTTTTGGTTTCTTAAATTATAAGTAAAATGAGAAAGAAAAATCATTTTGCCAGATCCAACCATCATTTTCCATGGCTGTGAACCATAGTTCTACAGGCAGCCCAACCTGGTAACAGTACCAAGCTTCATGTCTACTTTTGCTGAATGTCTCAAACTTCTACCCACATGGAAACATGGCCATAGGCTGGATAGCAAGCATATCTGATGACACTAAATCTCAGCCATATACTAAAAGCACCAGATCTTTAACTCCATCCTCAATTTCACTTGGGTCGAAAATGTTCCTGATGCTTGTGCACCACTATGCCTGGAGGATCACATGCTTTGGGTTGACCGAGGCTGGTCAGTGCTCCTCAGAAAACTTGAAAACTGCTGTTATTCATATGTGGTTATTCAGGGATTCATGTAGAATTCATGACAAGGAATCAATTGAAAATGTAGAACTCTGTTCTTCCACCAAATCCACACGTTCGCGTTACATCTGAGTCCACCTGGATGACCCACCAAACAGGGCTCATGGTGTGTTTTAACCACTGTCAATCTCTGGGTTTGGGGGCTCACAGGCATGCCTAGTTGCAACCTTTACTCTCAAGCTTGTTTTCCATAAGAAACCCTGAAGTACTTAAACTGTACTTTTGTCATTACCCATCCAGAGGCCTAAACAAAATGAAATGTATTTAGAAGGCAGGAAATCATGGGAAGCTTGAAATAAACTTCAGAGTGATACCAAACCCATTAATATACAACTTGACTTTCACATTGCAAACCTAGCGTCATTATCATCCTTCACAACAAAATAAGTTTTGAGGCTCGCTGGATTTCCACCCTTAGGCAAGTTTCCTAAACTCTCTTAGTTTCAGTTTTCTCACTGTAAATTGTGAGTAATAATTCCCATTGTGAGACCTCAGTACCGTATGTTAACAAGCCTGGCACATAGGAGATGTTTAGTCAACAGCGTCTGTAATTATGTCTCCAAAAACTCTTTCGTTCATGGGATGTGTTTCCTTTCTCAGTACCATGAATACAGAATTTCCTCACCTATTGACTGGGTAAAATAATACCAAAGTTAGGGCTTAAGTAGATAAGACACATAAGATTTACAATCTCATCACAATTCTAATTTGCATTATCCTAAAATTGAACATGCTTCCGCTAGAGTCTTTGAGTGTTTCATGTATGTCTTTGGGAAGGATGGGTGAATAACATGTGTTGGGTGCCTACCACAGGCCAGTTGTGTATAATGCGCTTTTGATACATTATCTCCTTGGATCTACCCCCAGACTCTATAAGGAGAAATTGAATCCCCATCACAAGATGAGAATATAGATGCTATGGAAAAGCTGAGGAACTCACCAGGTGTGATACCATGTTCTTTGCATCATTCTGCAGCATAACTGAGGCCAAAGCAGATGTTCCATAAGTGTCAAAGAATGCTCCCACAGATGATGAGACCCCTCCTCTGAGGCAAAATGTTCACTACAGTTCAGCACTTGAGAGCATCCTGGGGCCAAATTGCCTTAGCTCTTTTGCCTTCCAACACTCTAACTTTGTATACATTCTTAACCACTCTGTGCCTCAGTTTCAATCAATTGTAAAATGGAAATCACAATAGCATCTACCTTATATTAGTGTTTTTTTGAGAATAAATGCAGTAGTGTTTGTAGATTATTTTGCATAGTGCCCAGCGCATAGTAAGTTCTCATTTAATGCCTCTCCTAAATAGATAGGTCTCAGAGCCCTTTGAGGAGCACTGCTGGAATGACTCAAGAAGCCACCCATCAAGCTGTGGTAGGTCTGGGCCTTGGGAGCCTGCAGACACTTGGAAACTGTTGCTGGTAGGAAGCGGGGCCCATTTCCAGCTGTAACAGCCTCACAGTTGACAAAGGGATGGTGTTCATTTCCTTCAAAAGTTGTTTGGCTCTCTTTCCAAGGCTTTAGGGCAACTGCTGTTTCAATAGGAAGCTCTCTGAAGCTGTGAGTCAACAGTCGCTCATCCCGGGAGGTGATTCACACGCCAGAGTGTGCGGTCCGCAAATGGTGTGGGGGTGGTACCTCTGGGGGAGAGATTGACGTGCCCCCAAATGAGTTGTTTGTGATCACAGGCTGCTCATGAGCAGACATGAGAACAGATGCACCAATTAATTTCTTGTCATGTCCCCTCCACACTCCTTCAGGAGGGGCACAAATGTTGCTCAAAAAGATGTCGAACTTGGACATGAGAACAGTCACCCCCCCACCTCGCAGTCCTTTACAAAGTGAGGGCTGGTTAAAGAGTCATAGTGAGGAATGAGAGGTTTGGATGGTTCCAAGGTTTATGTTATTCATTTGGAGGTAAGACGGGTGAATTCCTGAGAAACTGACTGGAGAAGGACTTTGAAGCTGAAGGCAATTTCAGTGGGGTGAGAGTTTTGCCCCTAGTTTTTCACTTGATAATAAAAACTTTAAGATTAAAAAAAAAACAATTAACCCATTACTTATCTGTCAGTTTCTTCCAATAGACTGTGTGCACCCCAGGGGTCCTAATCTTAGATTCAGGACCGAGAGTCCTGTGTTGGCCATGTGCCAATAAACCTGGATCTGAATCTGAGACAAGTTCTAGACAAGTTACTTAACTTCTCAGGGCCTCAGTTTTCTTCTCTATAATATGGAGACTCAGCATAATACAAACCTGGTAGAGCTGTTAAGAACATTCATTGATCTAATACAGTTCTACTCAAAATGGGATCCACGGACCAGAGCTCGTCTATCAACTGTTACCAGTCCTTGGTCAGGTACATACAAAAAGTGAACATAATTGTTTGGGAACACTACAGCAATTGCACATTACAGCTATAGTTTTATTATATTCAGTGAAAGTATCAGCTCATAGTAGATAAAAGTTTAAAAAACAAACTGGCCCTTCATCACATGAGAGCTATTAATAGTTAAACAGTTAAATGTAGATATATTTAAGCATCTCTTTTTTAAAATACATATTGTTTTATTATAAGTATCTTCCTTTTATTTTTTCTTTGTGGTTGTTTTTGAGCTTTATGGGTGGGTGGGTAGTATGGTTTCCATTTCAGGATTTTTAAAGAGATATTTTAAATATTTATTATTAAAAGTGGGTGTCATAGACTTAAGAACACTAATTAAAGAACTTAGTAAGCATAAGGATTTTGGATTTGATTCTAAGATGGTGCAAGAGAGCTGGGGTTCTAAGTGGGAACCCTGAGAGCATAGTAAGGGAGGGGCTTCTGTGAAATCTCATTCTTCAATAGTGTGGTTCACGGTAGACTCTCCTCCTTGGTTCTGCTGTTGGAAAAGCCTTCTTGATGAGCTCTTGATTGACAGCAGTCCTTCCCACCTTCTAGTGAATTCCACAAGGTAGAGGATGAGTTTTGCTTAATATCAACTCATTTAATATTGGACAAGAACAAATATTGGGCCACTATAACATCATAAAAGTGATTCTTTTGAAATCTGCCAGTTCACAGGCATTTAAGGTGCTCTTGATGTTCTTCATAAAAAGAGAGATGAGTGATAGCATTGTTGTTGTTCAGTCACTAAGTCTTGTCTGACGCTCTGTGACCCCATGGACGGCAGCACACCAGGCTCCTCTGTCCTTCACTATTTCCCAGAGCTTGCTCAAATTCATGTCCATTGAGTCAGTTATGCTGTCTAACCATCTCATCCTCTGCCTTCCCCTTCTCTTTTTGCCTTCAGTCTTTCTCAGCATCAGGGTCTTTTCCAATGAGGGCATAATGTAGCAGAAAGAACACAAACTTTGAAATCAGGCATAACTGGGTTTGATTTTTAACTCTGCCACCTAGTGACCAGCAAGTTACCTAATCTCTGGACCTCAGCTGCCTCACTAGTAAAATGGGGATTATAGTCCTAACTATATAGGGTCTTTGTGAGAATCAGCAGTGGTATTTGCAGTATGCTCCTGACATAGAATATTTCAATAATTGTTAGCATGTATCACCCCCATTTTTCCATGAAAAAACTTCCGTGAATAAACTAATTTCAGTTCAGTCCAGTTGCTCAGTCATGTTCAACTCATGCACGTTTCCCTGTCCACCATCTCCCGAAGCTTGCTCAGACTCATGTCCATTGAGTCGGTGATGCCATCCAATCATCTTGTCCTCCATCGTCCCCTTCTCCTGCTGCCTTCAGTCTTTCTCAGCATCAGGGTCTTTTCTAATCAGTTGGCTCTTTGCATCAGGTGGCCAAAGTATTGGAGCTTCAGAGATGGCCACAAATTTTGTACTATTCCTCTCAATGAGAGGCAGAGTTTAATTTGCCTCCCCTCAATCAGAGCTGGGCTCATCTCTTACTTGACTATAGAATGTAACAGAGTCATGTTCTAGGACTTATAAAACTAGGTTGTAAGAAATCTTGCAGTTTTCACCTGGGCCTCTTAAAAAATTTTCAATGCCATCTGCTATGTAAAGTGAAAGTGAAAGTTGCTCAGTCATCTCTGACTCTTTGCAACCCCATGGACTATACAGTCCATGGAATTCTCCAGGCCAGAATACTGGAGTGGGTAAACTTTTCCTTGTCCAGGGGAACTTCCCAACCCAGGTCTCCTGCATTGCAGGTGGATTCTTTACCAGCTGAGCCACAAGGGAAGCCCAAGAATACTGAAATAGGTAGCCTATCCCTTCTCCAGAGGATCTTCCCAACCCAGGAATTGAACTGGGATCTCCTACATTGCAAGCAGATTCTTTATCAACTGAGCTATCAGGAAAGCCATCTGCTATGCCAGTATCTAACTACTCTATGTTCTCCATGCTGTGAGGAAGCCCAAGCCAGAAAAGCAGAGGAGGCAGTGGAGGAGAGGTGCCCCATCATTCTCCCACTGGACCACTCCTCCCAGCCCAGGTGAAGTGGAGAATGAGTGAAGAGGTCTTTAGATGACCCCAGCACCAACCACCATCTCTGATGATAACCACATGAAAGACTGTGTGAGAACCACCCAGCTAAGGCTATCAAATGCAGACTTCTAAGAGGAAATCCTGTATTATTGTTTTAGCCACTACACTTCCGGGTGGTGTGTTAAGCAGCAGTAGATAGCCAGAACATTCTGCTAGAGTATAATTTCTGGTCTTTCTGCACCTTACTAACTTATCAGTCAGTGATTGGTGGTTTGTCGATAGTTTAACCTCCATTCGGAGAAGGCAATGGCACCCCACTCAGTCTACAATCCTGTACTGGCCAAGGTTAAGGTATTCAAGGTTGCGGTTCACACATGGCCAGCCCTGTTTCCTTTAATAGCGACCTGTGAGCATTCTCCTCCTTCTCCTCTGTGAGGTGAGTGGCTGTTCCTTGGTGGGGAGGGCTGCTTGCCTTGCTGCTCTTACCTGTGATTTGGCTGGTAAGTAAAGAGGAGTCTATTTGGTTGGCCAAAAATTTCATTTGGGTTTTTTCCATACCATATTATGGAAAAATCTGAACAAACTTTTTTGGCCAACCTAATAATTGAGTCTATTTTCTCCAGTCCAAATCTGATATTTTCTTTGCCTTCTTTTTGACTCAACTGGTTCAGAACCAATAGTAGGGAGTGTTGGGCCTGGCATTGCAGAGGGGCCCCAAGCTCTCTAACAGTACTGACACTCAGAAGAGTAAATGATTAGGTACTAAGCAGGTTCCCTACTTGCCCTGTACTCTTACTGATGTGGAATTCTTGCTCATGTTGCTAATAATGTATTTAATACCCTCAAACTTAGAAACAAGCTAAAGCACTTATAATCACTGTTGGCAAGTTGCTGGTTTTCTCTTGACACATTTGATGGTTTGCTTACATTACTTCTCTCAAAAATCAAGACGACTTTCAGCCAAAGCCAAGCTAATAACAAAACCCTGGAGAATGCCATCATATCCTGTATATGACTCAAACATGACTTCTAATTTCCTTGACCCCTGGGAAGCTGACAGTGTGTATCTGCTTTTTTGAATTTTTGGGGCCTTTGAATTTTTTTTTTATTATTATTTTGGTTACTGTTGTGTTGATTTCAGTTATCCTTGCAGCTCAAGACATAGATTGAGGACATTCTGTTAAGGTGACAAATACAGTGTTTCCCACCTCTTCCCCATGATTATTTTAACTCATTTATACCTCATCCCTCAAGTCATTCATTAAGCATGTCTTTATTGGGAGCCTCTGAATCAGGATCTGTTCTATGTCCTGGACATACAACTATAAATAAAGCACTTTCAGACCCTTGCCTCATAAGCAGTGCATTGAGCGATGGAGCAAAGGAGCAGGCAACTGGAATGTATTGTAGGTGATCCAACGAAGAAATACATAGGGTTCTGAGGAAAGAAAGCAGAGGTTCCAAGGACATAATTTCCTGATAACTGTCTTCAATGAACATTCAAAGGCAAAATTTGAAAAAACTTTATGTCTTAGCTTATGGGTGAATTTTGCCATTGCATTTGGTATTCCTCCATTGCCTTATTAATAAGATCTTAAGCAAAAGAATTGCTGAAGATGGAAAATGAATCTCTAGTAACATGTGTTAATGTTGAATTGCCATATACGTTATCTTAGTTAAGCCCCACCACCTCCCTGTGAAGGGGCCTATCGTCTCTGTTTTACGGAGGAGGAGGCTGAGACTTCTACAGGTTAAATGACTTGCCTAATGTCACACAGCTGGTAAAAGGTAGAGACAAGGTATAAGGAGAGGTCTATGTAAGTCCAGTTTCATCCTCTGACTGCCATATTGCACAGTAGGAAAACATCTAGAGAAATCACACTCACCCTTAATATGTTTCTGTTAATTGCAGACATGTTCCTTTGACATTTGATCTGAATGTTTCTGAGAAATGAGGTTATATCTGTATATTAATTTGTAAATCAAGATTCTGTTCAGAAATCCTACTTGAAGTGGATTAAACCAAAAATCTAGGGGTGGGGATTATTGGCTAAACCACAGAAAGGAGAGGAATGAGTCTGACCACGGAAATGACTGCAGCCACAGATTTAAACCTCATCGGTGCCGTCTCTCTCTGTCCCTCACCCCCATGGGATGACATCGTGTTTTCTGATCAGCATTCTAGGCGGTGCATTCACATTCTAGCAGTTCCACGGCCAGAGGTTGAAAGGCTACTTCCCCAGAGCACATTTGAAAAAGCTCCAGATAAGGACTCTTACTGGTTCAGTTTGGATTGTTCTGACCAAGAGGATGGAATACATAGATTGGTTCTGCTTGTAACTGACATGGATAGTCATTGATGAGCTAGATCAAGAAAAAAAGTCCATTTATAGAGTGCAAATCACTTTTACAAGGAGCTCTAGGACCGGTCACCAGGAACCAAGACAATAGCAAGGAAGAAAAATAAAATGCTATTTGGTTATCAGCCTCAGGGACAAAGCAAGTGAAATGGAAACAATTATATTAATCATGAGAGCACCATAAATACAAACATAACCACAAGGACATAGCCATTAAAGTAGACTTCAGACTTTAAATATTTAGAATAGCAGGGGAAAAAAGCACTGAAAATGACCTAAAATGTCCAACAATATGAAAGCCATTAGGTAAACTCTAGTTTATATTGTCTGTTGATATTATGCAAAAATATGTTTACACAGAATTTTGAATAATAGAGACAAACCTGTACACAAATGTTGAGAGAGGCATCTTTTATAAGAACCAAAGAATGGAAACAATTCAAATGCCCATCACCTGAAGAATGAGTAAACAAACTGAGTAAAATGACTAAAAAATGGAATGTGCGTGTGGCTAGGCAAAAACCCTGGAGTGGGATGCCACGTCCTCTTCCAGGGGATCCTCCCAACCCAGAGATGGAACCCACTTCTCCTGTCTCTTGCATTGGCAGGAGGGTTCTTTACCACTAGCACCACCTAGGAAGCCCATGCAATGAAATACTATTTGACAATAAAAAATAATGAAGTACTGATTCATGCTACAACATGAATGAACCTAGAAAACATTATGCTAAATGAAAGAAGTCAGTTACAAAGGACCACATATTGTACCATTCCATATATGTGAATCCATATATATGAAACACCAAGAACAGACAAATCTGCAGAAACAGAAAGTAGGTTCATGGTAGTCTAGGGCTGCTTCCCAGGCAGTGCAGGAGTAAAGAATCCACCTGCAATGCAGGAGACACAGGAGACGTGGGTTCAATCCCTGGGTCAGGAAGATTCCCTAGAATAAGAAATGGCAACCCACTCCCAATGTTCTTGCTTGGAGAATCCCTTGGACAGAGGAGCCTTGTGGGCTACAATCCATAGGATTGCAAAGAGTTGGACACATCTGAGAACACACACATGCACACACACACACACACACACACATGCAGGTTTGGGAAGAGGAGGCAAATGGTAAGTGATTGCTGCTGGATGTGGGGTTTCTTTTTGAGATGAAGAAAATGTCCTAAAATTAGATAGTGGTATAACCACAAGCAAAAGAATGAAATTTGTCCCTTATTTTCCACCACTCACAAAAATTAACTCAAAATGGATTAAAGAGTTAAGCATAAGACCTCAAAGTGCAGAACTCCTAGAGGAAAACATAGAGAAAATTCCTGGCAGCAATTTCCTGACATGACACTGAAAGTGCAAATAACAAAGGCAAAAATAGATAAGCTGGACTATATCAAATGAAAAGTCTCTGCCCAATAAAAGAAATGATCAACAAAATAAAAATTTATAAGATTAACAAGTTCTGGGGACCTATGATTACAGCCAATAATACTATATTATATTTTTCTTACCACAAAAAAGAAATAGTAGCTTTTTGATGGGGTAGAAGGGTTACTGTGGTGATAATTATTTTGCCATAATGTACCAAAGCATCAAGTTACACACCTTGTATGATATTGTTTATCAATTACATCTCAATGAAGTGAAAAAGGAAAAAAGGAAGAATCCTTACTGGATCTTAAAGCTAAATATACATAAATAAAATCAGTGATGATGGTTACACATTCTATGACTTTGATAAAACACTTTAAAGAGTGAATTTTATTGTATACAAAATATGTCTCAGTGAGATTATCATTTAAATATAGTAAAACTCTTATTGGAGAAACAACGACAAAAAATAATGGGAAGAATGTTAATGGGCTAATAACACTGAGACAAAAGCAGGTGATATGGACCGAATGTTAGTGTCTCCCTTCCCATTTCTTGCTGAAGCCCTAGCTTTCAATGTAATGGCATTTGAGTGGAGCCTTTGAAAAGTGGTTAGGTTTATATTGGGTCCTGAGGGTGGAACCTTCATTATGGGATTGAAAACTGAAGTGAAAGTGAAGTCGCTCAGTCATGTCCAACTCTTCAGGAACCCATGGACTGTAGCCCACCAGGTTCCTCTGACCGTGGAATTCTCCAGGCAAGAATACTGGAGTGGGTTGCCATTTCCTTCTCCAGGGGATCTTCCTGACCCAGGGATCAAACCCAGGTCTCCTGCATTGCAGGCAGACTCTTTATCCTCTGAGCCATTAGGGAAGCCATCATGGGATTAGTGTCTTTATAAAAGGGGTTTCCCAAGTGGCCCTGGTGGTAAAGAATCCATCTGCTAATGCAGGAGATGGGGGTTTGGTCTCTGGTTCAGGAAGATCCCCTGGAGGAGGGCATGGCAACCCATTCCAGTATTCTTGTCTGGAGAATCCCACGGACAGAGGAGCCTCGCGGGCTAGCTTGCAAAGAGTCTGAAGCAACTTAGCACACATGCACACCTTTATAAGAAGAGGAAGAAGCTCCATCTCCCCCTCCAGGAGCAGGCACTGAGGAAAGGCCACATAAGGACACAGTGACAAAATAGCTATCTGCAAGCCAGATAGTGACCCTTACTAGGCACCTTGATCTTGGATTTCTCAGCCTCCAGAACTGTGAAAAATAAATTTCTGTTGTTTATCCAGTTTCTCGTATTTTGTTATAGCATCCCAAGCAGACTAAAACAGCAGAATACAAAATTCAATACAACCATAACTATATGAGACAAATGTACAGAACAGAAAATACATGGGAAAAATATGTTTGCTCTATTCTAAGTGATACTTTTTTCAAATTTTTCTATCTTTTCTAGGATGTTTTGTAAAAAAACTCATTTGAGCTCCAAGTGCTCACAGGCCAACGTTTATTGAGCATTTACTCCATGCCAGGATCCACGATTTTAGTCCGTCTTTATAACAATCTTATGAGGCAGGAACTAGAAATTCCTCCACAGTTGACCCTCTCTATCTATGTTTCACATCTGCAGATTCAACCAACCTCAAATAAAAAATAATTGAAAAAATTTTCAGAAATTTCTAAAATGAAAAACTTGAATTTGCTGCACTCACAACTATTTACATAACATTTACATTGTATTTGCAATTATTTACATTCTTTGTATTAGGCATTATAAGTCATCTAGAGATAATTTAAACCATACTGGAGGATATACATTAATTCTGGGCTTCCTGGGTGGCTCAGACTGTAAAGAATCTGCCTGTAGGGTGGGAGACCAGGTTCGATTCCTGTGTTGGGAAGATCCCCTGGAGGAGAGCAAGGCAACCCACTCCAGTATTCTTGCCTGGAGAATCCCATGGACAGAGGAGCCTAGCGGGTTACATTCCACAGTGTCGCAAAGAGTCAGACAAGACTGAAGCGACTTAACAAATACAGCAGAATGCTATCTTTCCTTTTCCCTCATGTAAAAGGAATTTTAAGGTGTTGCAATAAATGGATTGTTCAACTTATTCAAGAAGCATCTTGCATCAGGTTGCCTTTTACTGAGGGCTTCTTCCTCAACCTGCTCCAGCTCATCTTCACATCTCAGCAGCTAGCACCTGCATCCCTTGCATTGCTCAAGCAGAAAACTTAGGAGTTATTCTTGTTGCCTCCCTCTTCCTCACACCCACAGCCCATCTGTCACCAAATCCTGTTGATTATACTTCCAAAATATATCTCAGTTTCATCTGCTTCTCTCTGTTGCCACTGCTCGTGTCCAAAACAACTATTAGATCTCATCTGGATCCCTGATCTCCCCTACTTTCACAATACTCTCCCCAAAATACACACACACAATCCATTAACCACCCATTACCCAAAGTGGTCTTTTAGAAAAATATGCAAGATCATATCACTTTCCTGCTTAAAAAACCCATAAATGGTTTTTCTATTGTCCTCAGAATATTATTAAAAATCTTCCCTGATGCTGCCACAGCCCTCCTATGATCTGGCCTCTAGCCACCTCTTGGCTCCATCTCACTCCATTCTCCGTGTTATTCATCACATTTCAACCTCAACAGACAGCTTTCAATGTCTGACTATTCTAGGGCTTCCATCAGCTACTAGCCTAGAATGTTCTCCCTGCACTGCCCACCCTCTTTCCTGATCCTAGTTTGACCAGTTCCTATTCATCCTTCAAGTGCCAGCTCAAATGTCACGTTTTCAGGGAAGTCTTCCATGATTTCCTAATCTATATCAGCTCTCTCTGGAGGCCAAGGATGTTTTTTTGCAAAAAAAAAAAAAAAATCTAACTCTAATTGATTTAGTTAAATTTTCTCAGATAAAAATTTTAAATGAATCTGTTGACCTCTAGAACATAGAAGTCTAGCATTGGTCTTGTTTCAGGCACAGTGGATCCAGCACTCAAATACCAGAACTGGGTTCAATTCCATCTCTTCATTCAATCTTATATTCAACAAATATTTATTGCCTATTAAGTACCAGGCACTGTACTAGGTGCTGGAATGTGTCAATTATAAAAATCCTTGTGTTCATGGAGCTGTCTTTGTAGCAAAGCAAGATACACAAGAACAATAAAGATACTAAATAAGTAAAGTTTACCAAATATTAGAAAATGTAGCTAATATGAAAAATATACATAAGGCAAAGTAATAGTACAGAGGAAGGAAATGGGACTTGCAATTTTAAATAGGGTAGTCATGGTAAATCCCTGGGTTTCCCAGGTGGGGCCAGTGGTGAATAAACCTGCCTGCCAATGCAGGAGATGTAAAAAACATGGGTTCAATCCCTGGGTAGGAAAAGATCCCCTGGAGGAGGGCATGGAAATCCACTCCAGTATTCTTGCCTGGAGAATCCCATGGACAGAAGAGCCTGACAGGCTAGGGTCCATAGGGTCACAAAGAGTCAGACAAGACTGAGGCGGCTTAGCATGCATGCACAGTAAACCCTTATGAGAAAGTGACTTTTGAGCATAGTTTTAAAGGAAGTGAGGAAAGAAGCCACATAAATATCTGAGTTAGAGGAACCTCCAGGCTGAAGGAATGGCCAGTAAAAAAGCACCCTACAACAGTGTGTCTGCCAGCTAGAGGACAGCAAGGGAGCAAGGGAGCAAGTGAGGCTGGAGTGGGTGAGGGAAGAGGGGGAAGGTCACAGCTAACAGGAATCTTATCCTGGAGAGTTTCACCAGCCGCTGGAGAGTTTTGAGTAAAGAAGCTAAAAATCTTACTTCTAAAAGAATCATTCTGTGTTGAGTGTAGATTTCAAGGGGGAGGGCAAGAATAGAAGCAGGGAAGCTGGTTAGATGCTGTTGCAGTCATTCAAAGGAGAATGATGGTGGCTTGGTCCATGGTACAAGTAGGGAAAATGGTGAGAAGAGGCTGAATTCTGGACACATCCAACAGATCCGATATGAGGTGGGACAGAGGCCCAGGATAAAGACTTCATTTCCCAGCCTCCCTTGAAATTAGGCAAAGTCATTTTTTTTTTTTTTTTTTTTTAGGCAAAGTCATTTAATTCTAAATTTTGGCTCATGGAACATAAGCAGAAGGAGGTGGGCAACTTATCAAAGGGAAGAGGTGTGCTCTACAATTTGCCCCTTCCCTCTGCCTTGCTGGCTGACATTCGACTATAAGCTGGTAGCTTTCTTGGGTGCTACCATGTTGGATTACCCCAAGAAGGGAAATATCTTAGGAAGCCACTGAGTGACCCGAGGAGGAGGAGTGGCCACATCAGCAAGGTCTGCCACTGCATGGCTTGTTACATGAGAAAGAAAGATACTTCTGCAGTATTTAAGCCTTTTTATTTATGTCTCTGCAGGAGATGTCAAATGTCTATCATACCTAACAAAATGGCCATATGTTCTTTATCCCACAAGTTCCAATGTGATTTTATCCTGCAATCAGTCTAGGTCAACCCAAGGAGATATTTAAATGGCAGAAATTATGTCTTTTAAAAGTATCTAAAATGAAGTTCCAAGTGTTCATATCTGACTTTTCATCATGAACTATTCAGTTCATAAAATACTTAGCATTATTTTATTTAATTCTTGAGATAGCACTGAGTTGAGTATCATTCTCTAGTGTGATCACCAGGGGGTATGGATCGTATTTTAATCATCTTTGTATCCACATCCCCTGTATCTTCAGTTCAGGGCCTGGCATCCAAAGATATTTAGTAGATATCTGATTAAGTTAATTTATAAATGCTTGAATACACGAGAAATACAGTTCCTGTAATTTCAAGATACTTTAAAAAAGATTCAAAGCTGTTAAGTGATTTGCTCCAGGTCACACAGTTCATAACAAGTGAAGACAGAGAGCTATACCCTCTGAGTTGACACTTGGCTTCAGATTTTACTCAAAGAGGGAAAGCAGGAGAAAGATGGTGAAAAGAGGAAAGAAAGTGGAGAGAAAATAAAGAAAGAGGGAAGATAAAGGGTACTAAGCAGAGACCCTCTCCTTTACTGGGATATATTGTTTGAAGGGTAGAAGACAAATGTTCAAAGGAATTTCTTCATTTCCAGGTCCTCGGATGGAGCATTGCAATACAGTAAAATCACATTAAAAGCCCAGCCTCTCTCTGAGGCCAGCGTACAGAGCAGGCCTTTGAGCTCCCAGCCGTCTGAACTCCAGAGCATCTGCCAGTCACTTTCCCTCTGGCGCATTCCTGACCCAGATACTCTCTCTGGGCAACAGCTTCTTCTGTAAGTAAAGATCATTTAAGAAAACCAGACTAGCAAAGCATTAGCTGCTTGTGTTTGCCAAGAACAGAAACGAGTGCGTTTTCTCCCTTAAATCATTCTTGTGTAATTTTAAGCCTTCTTGCTTGCGCAATCTGAAGGGGAATCATCAGACCCCAGATTTTGTGTTTAAATCATTCGATAGCTTTAGAAACAGCTTTAGAGTCTGTCTGTCCTACTCATTTAGCCAGGAGGACGTGGACAGGGCCATATGATCTCAGATATAGTACAGATTGTGATAGTCATCTTAAGCTGCAGCTGATAGCAAAGGGCCGTGATGACCAGGAATCACACAGATCTCCTCCTCGGGCAGGCACCAAAGCCCTGGTCCCTGGTCACATTCTCAACTGCACCTCACAAGCAAGCTAGTATCCATGTGAAGGAGCAACTGTTTTGAACACAGACCTACAGCAGATGTTATGGTCAAAACCAGACACCGTGTGTTTGCAGCACAGCCATCGCCAAGAACAACCGTGGCCTGAGGCCGCATAACATTTGTTAAGTGTCATACCCTGGGCTAAGCCTTTCCTCTTCCATTATCTTTATTTCACTTTGTTGCGTATCATTTCATCCTTCCAATAGCCCTCCAAGGTAGGGATCCTTACCCACCATTACAGATGATGAAACAGACACCCAGAGAGGACAAGGACTTTTCAAATGCACTACACCAATAAATGCAAAGCCAGAATTCCCGCCTGTTCACTTTTCACTCCCTCATTCACTGTTCTTTCTGGCAAACATCACCTTTTCCATTCAGAGAATCCACCTAAGCTCTGAAGTTAGGACAAGCCGTGAGCAGGCAAAATAAAAATAAAGATGAAATCCCTGCAGCAGGAGTTTGAGAGCGGGTGTGTGTCTGTTTGTACTCTCCTGGGAAGCGCTTCAGATGACCGTGCTGTCTTCCCAGGGCATGCGCAGTCTACTCCCTGGGCCGGGAGGGAAGGTGCAGACCACAAGGGCAAGGGGGAAAAGGAGCCCCTGCTCTGGGACTAATGAGGTGTAACCATTGCACCCCAGGCATCAGAGCCTTCCAACATCCCTAGCTCCTTTTATGCCAGGTCCAAATTAAGGCTGAAAAATCCTAGTGGTCATAGTCTATTTTCAAAGGCTTAGTCAGATCAGTCAGAAGAATGCTCCAGAATCTTCACTAATGTGGTGAGGTCTGTTTCCAAGACATGGGGCTTAGATGCCAAGAATCTTACTAAATATCATCTGGGCTGCTTAACAGAGGAAAATCACAGCAAGTCCAAGGTGTCTGTGACTGTGATGGAAATGAGCTTCGGTGAGCATGAAATTAAATCAAATAAAAGCGTGGAAAACCCTTCCTGCCTCAAATGAAAACCACAGAAAGTGTATATGAATAACTCCTTGATGTCCAGTTTTTTTCTAAGTAAATCCTTTCAAAGGGTTAGAATAGTTAAGGACAGCATGTGGCCTTCTGAATCCATCCTCCCATATAAACAATTAACACAATATCTGTACTTTCAAATTAATTTTTACTATCACCTGGGTTGGGAGGATCCCCTGGAGAAGGAAATGGCAAACCACTCCAGTATTCTTGCCTGGAAAATCCCATGGATGGAGAAGCCTGGTAGGCTACAGTCCATGGTGTTGCAAAGAGTCAGACATGACTGAACAGCTTAAAAAAAATTATGTATAAACTGATTTTTTAAAAGAGGGCCTTGGTTTTCTTACAGACATGATAGAATATGATCTGTGACATGGAGACATACACAAAACACACTGTGGAAAATCTTCACACACTTTGACTTCTCAACTCAGTATAAATAAAAAGATGGTAGCATAATATTTTTGTTGATACTGACTAGTAGCAGGTCTATTTTATTACCTTATGCAGAGTTCTGAGATGGATAATGAAATTCTCATCCTAAGAAATGCCCTGGTCTGAGGCAGGACATTAAAAGCTATGTCAACCAGGGTAAATATAGATAGAGATCTGCTCAGATTAATTCAGAAAACATTTGTTGAACATATATCAACTATACACACACGAGGAATTGTACCAGTGAGACAAAATGTCAAAGTGGAACAAGTCGAATTCCCACCTCCCCCAGAGCTCAGTCAGGCAAAGGAAATGAAGTGGCAGGCATCTAATTCAAGTTGCCCATTTCCTCAAATCTCTGAAATCAGGTTGCATCTTACAATTGACAACATGTAATTTGGAGAAGGAAATGGCAGCCCACTCCAGTACTGTTGCCTGGAAAATCCCGTGGACGGAGGAGTCTGGTAGGCTACAGTTGATGGGGTCGCAGAGTAGTCGGACACGACTGAGTGACTCCACTCCACTCCACAATGTAATTGGCAATGCTTTTTCATTCTTAATGGCACATAAAATAAGGAAATAACTCACTATCTGTTATAATGAAGTTAAGATTTGATGAAATGTGGTCATTATTGTATAAATCAGAACATAACACTAAAATAAAGAGGTCCAAAATTCATTTTCAAATGTAAATGTACCACCCTTCCCTGAAGAGTATTTATAGTTGAGGAATTTAAATCCTAATGGGAACATAAAAATAAGTAAGGTAGGAATAATTACACAAAAGCACTTGTAAATCACTTTGTTAATAATAATAAAACAATGAAAATTCACTGCTATTTACCAATTAATAATAATGCATATACACAATTCATTTCCATTTACTTTACCTTCCTGATATTTGTCAGGATCCCCTCTTTTGGTCACAATAAGATGGTTGTAAATTGTTTTACACACCTGTAGATAATATTCACACTAAGAACAGTTTTATTTTCCAGAATTTGGTCTTCCATCCACATATTGAATTTTGTCTTCAACTTTCAGCATGGTTTCCCAGAGATGAAGAGCAATGTAGGTGCTTATGATAAAAAATGAACAACAAATAAAACTTTTCTGGGAGGGACATGCTTTCAGTATTCTCAGCTGAGTATATCTGATAAGTATATCTCAATCAACAAACCTTCCCACTGGTAATTTCTCCCTCATGTCCTGCATACACCCAGGGCTTCAGCCGCAGCTGCTGCTGCTGCTGCTAAATCGCTTCAGTCGTGTCCGACTCTGTGCAACCCCATAGACGGCAGCCCACCAGGCTCCCCAGTCCCTGGGATTCTCCAGGCAAGAACACTGGAGTGGTTGCCATTTCCTCCTCCAATGCATGAAAGTGAAAAGTGAAGGTGAAGTTGCTCAGTCGTATCCAACTCATAGCGATCCTTATGGACTGCAGCCTACCAGGCTCATCCGTCCACGGGATTTTCCAGGCAAGAGTACTGGAGTGGGGTGCCATTGCCTTCTCCGTCAGCCACAGTAGGTTATTGCAAATCCTCAGATGTGCCTTGCCCTGTTTGTGCCTTCTTGTCTTTGCTCCTGCTTTTTCCTTTTGCCTGCAACACACTCTCCCTGTCTCTATACTTGGAAAACTCATGCTTGACTTTCAAAACCCAGGTCTAACAGTGCTGTCTTAGCCTGGACTTCTCCAGGAAAAAAAGACATGAGACCAGAACTTGAAGAGGGTAATTTAACCAAGCACCAAAGGTTATAAATGAGGACTGGAAAGAGTTTAACGATGAAGAAGTCAAAGATAGTCGAAAAGTTTGTTATTGCTTTGTTCCTTTCTGTGGGCAAGTGGGGCTCCATCCTGCAGGGATCATTTGAGAATCTGCACAGGATGCACTTCAGAATTATTACCTGTGGGATGGAACAGAGGGGCATCAGATCCTGCTCCCCATTGGTTATTATTGCCTTATAGGATGTTAACATCCTTGCTTTCTCAGACTGTGCATGCATCAGACAATCCTGGTACAGAAAATGAGATACTAAATAATCTGAAGTGCTATCAGATTATACCTGAATGATGCTCGTTGCCTTGGCAACAGCTGGAGAAAAAGGTGGGCAAAGAGAATGAGGCCATGAAGAAGAGGTCTTGCTTTCCCAACATGTACAGAATTTGTCTTTCCCCATCAGACCTCCATAGTACCAGGCACAGGCCTCTGCCTCGTGGCATTTGTTCTGTTATTTTCTAATGAACAGTTTCTATAGTGGGTATGAACTTCTTATCAGTGCTGGCAAGATGAATACAGCACAGTAGCCAGCATAAACCATATAGACTTAGCCCTCTGCCCCTGATAGAGTCAAAGCACACATGTTATTTTGTTTTACTTACTTTTTTTCTCTTGGGTATTTTATCTTCTAGTTTTATTGAGATATAATTGACATACAACACTGTTAAAGATGTATAACTTCATCATTTGACTCATATACGTAGTTGCTCAGTCTTGTCTCTCTTTGCGTACCTATGGACTGTAGCCAGCCAGGCTCCTCTGTCCATGTGATCTTTCAGGCAAGAATATTGGACAGGGTTGTCATTTCCTACTCAAGATTTGACTCACATACATCATAAAATTACCAGAGTAAGTTTAGAGAACAACCATCATCTCATATAGATACAAAATTAGAAAAAGACATGAAAAATGTTTCCTTGTGATGAGAACTCACAGCATTTACTCTCTTAATTTTCATATATTAACATAACATTAACACAGCAGTGTTACTTATATGTGTCATGCTGTCCATTACATCCCTAGTACTATTCATCTTATAACTGCAAGTTTATACCTTTTCACTACCTTTATTCAAATCCCCCTCTCCCTCAGCACCTCCCTGCCTTCTGGTAACCATGAATCTGATCTCTTCTATGAGTTTAAAACACACAGTTTCTTTTATTTTTTAATTAGTTAACTTATTTTAATTGGAGGATAATTACTTTACAATATAGTGGTGGTTTTTGCCATACGTCAACATGAATCGGCCACAAGTATACGTGTGTCCCCCCCATCCTGAACCCCTCTCCCACCTCCCTCCCCACCCCATTCCTCTGGGTTGTCTGCTTCATGCATCGAACTTGCACCGTTCATCTATTTTACACATGGTAATGTACACGTTTCAATGCTATTCTCTTAAATCATAGCACCCTTACCTTCTCCCACTGAGTCCAAAAGTCTGTTCTTTACATCTGTATCTGCTGCCTTGCATGTAGGATCATCAGTATCATCTTTCTAAATTCCATATATATGCATTAATATACAGTATTTGTCTTTTTCTTTCTGACTTACTTCACCCTGTATAATAAATAAGCTTCAGTTTCACCCACCTCATTAGAACTGACCCACATGCATTCCTTTTTATAGCTGAGTAATAGTCCATTATATACATATACCACAACGCCCTTATCCATTCTTCTGCCAGTGAACATTTAGGTTGCGTCCATGACCTAGCTATTGAAAATAGTGCTGCAATGAAATTTGGGATATATGTGTCTCTTTCAGTTCTGGTTTCCTCAGGGAATATGCCCAACAGTGGGATTACTGGGTTGTGAGGTAATTTTATTCCGAGCTTTTTAAGGAATCTCCACACTGTTCTCCATAGTGCCTGTACCAATTTGCATTTCCACCAACAATGTAAGAGGGTTCCCTTTTCTGTACACCCTCTCCAGCAGTTATTGTTTGTCGACTTTTTATGGTGGCCATTCTGAACAGTGTGAGTTGATATCTCATTGTGGTTTTGATTTGCATTTCTCCAATAATGAGTGATGTAAAACACACATTTGAAATTAATGGGAAATTTTATTGTGGTTAGCCTCTCAAGCAGTTGACATAAGTGCTCAAAAAAGACGTTATGATGTAGTGGGGAAAAAAGTCAGGTGGGCTGAAAACAAAGTCAGCAGAGACAAAAATGTGATGACACATGATCCTGGGAAAAAGGAATCATTTTGACAGAAGTATCAGTTACATTTCATGGGATTTTTTTTCTGAAGAAATATGACATGTGTCATATGATTCTTAAGAAACAAAACATATTTTCAACCACTCAGTAAATAATCTTAAATAAATTTTGGTGAATTCATACTGCTGAAATCTAGCTTTAATCTCATTAGCACCCTGCAATGACTCCCAGATTCACTAAGCATAAGAACTAATGTTCTCCAGTCCAGTTTCGCTGCATGATACAGGATGCTCGGGGCTGGTGCACTGGGATGACCCAGAGGGAGGGTATGGGGAGGGAGGTGGGAGGGGGGTTCAGGATGGGGAACAAGTTCACACATGGCAGAGTCATGTTGATGTATGGCAAAACCAATACAATATTATAAAGTAATTAGCCTTCAATTAAAATACATAAATTTATATTAAAAATAAATTTAAAAAAAGAATTAATGCTCTTATAATGACACCTAAAACTCTACAAAATGTGGTCGTATTTCTAGTCTGGCTTCTTCTCCAAATACTCTCCTGTTTGCTCAGTTTCCTCCATGCTGGACTCTATGAGGCACACTCCCACCTGGAGTCTTTGCACTGGTTCTTTCTCTCACCTGAAGCCTTTCTCCTGACATCAGGGGGGCACCTCCCTCAGCTTTGCAAGACTCTGCTCAAATGCCACCTTTCTAATAAAGCCTACCCGCAGCCCCCTCTAATTCTGCCGCACTCCGCCACTCTGAAGTTTTGAGCCTTTTATCCTGCTCTCCAGTTTTCCTTCTTTCTTAGCATTCAATCACTTCTAACAAATATACAATTAAGTAGTTTGTTTTTTGTTTATTTTCTTTCCCCCTCTGCTAGGATGTGAGTTCCCCCAAGATAGGGAACTTTGTCTTTGTTACTCATTGTCATATCCCAAGCAGTCTAAACAGTGCCAGACTTATAATAGGTGCTCAATAAACACTTTATTGGATTGAACTGAATATCTTGAAGCTCTGGAGATAATATGCTTCCTCATGCAGAAAACATGTCATTGATGAAATTCTCCAAACTTTGACTGTACACTCACTAAGTGCTAGGCGTGGATAACCTAGACATGATCCCCATCCTAAAAAAGGTCCCAGGCTACTGTGGACACAGGTACAGTCACAGACAATTACAGGCCAGAGAGATGGCACCCTGACACAAGTATGCGCATTGGCTGTAGGGTTGCAGAGAAGGGGATGTCTGTATATGAGTGGTCAGGAAGATGTTAAGTGAGGAGACAACACTAAAGCTGACTTTTCACATAGAAATGGAGCTACCATGATGATTAAGGGAAGGACATTGGACTGGACTTTGTGCACATGAATTCTATCGCATGTGAGTTATAGAAATGAGAGTCAGGTGGATGTTGATCTTCAATAGTCCTTTAGGATCAACTCATGGTAAATTATTTTCCTCAGTTTATCTTCTGCCTCCCCTCATTTCCCCCTAAAAGTATAGACTATAAATAAATAGTCAGACTGTAGAACTTCGTGTATCTCTTCCTCAGTAATGAAAAGGGACTTTGGGAATCTGTTTAGGTTTTATAATTTTCCCCTTCTCTATTGGGTTTTGTACTTTTGGTCAGGATCATAATTCAACTGCTATATGTATTTCCCATTTAAAATATCCATTGATTATATATTTACAAAGCTTTTTGTTTCCAATTAAAACAAAACTCTGTCCTTATTCTTTCCACTTGATTCACCCATCTATTCAACAATTTTTAAGTGCCTGCTATGTACAGGCATTGTGCTTGATGTCAGGGAGGAGACCAGAAGCATTTTCCCTTCCCTTAAGAAGACTTTATTAATAGCAGGATAGGCAAATGTGAAGAAAAGAGAAAGAACACTGAAGCCTCACATGTTGTGTGAGAGAAGGATTTAGGGCAATGATCACAGACTGCAGGTCAGATGTAGCCCACCCAAGTGTTTGTTTGGTTCAACAGTGTTGTGGTTTTTTTTTTTTTCCTTCTTAAAACAAAACAAAACCTGAATTGCTTTTCACAAATTAATCTTGATTTCTGGCTGGTCTTAAAAGAAAAATCAGATCTGGCAATTCCAAGCCAGAGCTTCAAAAGGCAACAGAAGGCCAGAGTTCAGGCAGGGCCAGCTCCTTCAGAGGGAGTGGTGAAATGAGGGAGGGAGGGAGAGAAGCAGATTGCCCTTGAGAATGTGGTTGGGCTGGGAATGGGGGAAGAGATGCAGATTTTTAAAAATGGAGGTCATGTTTTGTCTGTGGTCCAGTGAACTATGTATAAACCTATATGAACTCTAACACTGCCATGACAATGTTTAATAAATGTCTGTGAGATGACTAAGAACATAATCAAAGAATTTTATCCTATAAGAGATTATTTCATAGGTCATTTTACAAATGAAGAAGCAGGAGTCTGGAGAGGCTGAGTCATTTACCTGTAGTGGTTCCCAGATTGTATCAAAGGCTGGAGGAAACAGAGGGGAAGTGCAGCATGGAATGGATGGAGGGCATCTGCTGTTTTACCTATCCAGCATCCACTTCTCCTCTCTCTGGATATGGGACCCTTATTTTGCTTGGGGAGCCACCATTTCTCCTATTCCATGTGATGCTGGTGGAACTGAGTCTACCTGGCTTCTGGAATGGCATGTGACTCAAGCCTGGCCAGCCACACTGGAGTTGCTGAGAAAAAGGTGCAGTTTTTCCACAGGGGACTGTTGAGAAGAAAAGATGCAGTTCTGAATGATGCTATGAGTACCCAACCTGAGATAGCTTCCTTGGTGGCTGAGATGATAAAGAATCTGCCTGCAATGCAGGAGACCTGGGTTCGATCCCTGAGTCAGAAAGATCCCCTGGAGGAGGAAAAGGCAACCCCCTCCAGTATCCTTGCCTGGAGAATCTCATGGATGGAGGAGCCTGATGGACTTCAGTCCATGGGGTCACAAAGCGTTTGTCACGACTGAGTAACTAACATTTTGAGATAGCATGATACAATGAAAAGATGATAAGCTATATTTCCTGGATAAATTGATTCACTATTCTAAACCTTAGTTACCACATCTGTAAATGGGAATAACCATTTCCTTACCTCAAAGGGCTGAGAAGAAAGAATGCATGTAAAATGTCTGGCACACAGTAGGAGCTCATTAGTGTTGGCATCTTTTCTTTTCCTTCCGAATAATGTCAGATGGATGTAACACTACTGTAATTAAAGTGGAAGAAGTGCATTGGCAGACTTTCCTTACAACATATTGGGAACAGCTTTTTCAGTAGCTACCTTATGTGATTTCAGGGAATTGGGGAGGGAAAATAAAATAAAATGCAGCCTGCTTTCCTGGAATAATTCAAGTCATATCTAATGCTTGCCAAGTGTAGCCTATAATTCTATGTCTGCATTCATCTATTATCTCACCTCTATTTAGATAAAGTGATTTTCCTCCCCACTAACTGCCCATTTTATTTTTTAAATGGGAGCTCTTTTGAATCCATGGCAATCATTTAGCTGACAGTTTGGATCATAATGTAATAATAACATTAGTGAGCAGTTGTATGACACTTCCCGCTTTTAAAGCACTTTACAAATCTGAGCTAATTAGCATGGATATTAACATGCCAGCTTTTTTTGTGGATTAATATTGCCATTATACTCTGCTTTTTCAATAAAAAATGCAGTGATCTTTTTTCACCAGAAATGAGGGAAAAGGAAATGAATAAGCTGCCTCTCCAATGGACTCAAACACAATGTAGCAGAGATATGAGACAGACACTTCATTGACTGAAAGTTCAGGAGGATTTACAGGTATGGTACCTCTTGCTAATTCTATTTTAGGATCAACAAAGGGAATAGAGTGTATTAATGGGCAACATAAAATTTGTAAACCCAAGACAGGTTTCCGGCCTTCAGAATACACTTTCTACTCATTTCTAGGCCTAAATACCTAAAAGAAGAACCTGATTGTGATTTATTCTTAAACCAAATGAGGAAAATATCAATTCACATAATACTGAAAAATACTCTATTCTTTCTGTTGTAAATGGGAATGTAACAAAGTAAGTGTAGAGTGAGAAAGACTTGGCCTGGAATCCCAGCTCTGGTACTCAGCTATGTAACTGTATCGGAATCTTGGTTTCCTCACCTCTAAAATGAAAGTGATCATACTTATTTTGCAGGATTCCTATGAGGTCTAAAAAAGATCCTGCCTTACACACTCTTAGGGGTATAATAGGTTGTCATGTTAGCTTTGGTTCACTCTCTGTCTGTAACTCATCTTCCTCCCTTGCCCCATTTAAAATTACTTTGACATTCATTCAGTTTATAAGAAAGCAGAGAGTCATGATAAATTAAAATGTTCTTTCCTATATTCATGTTACATATTTTTAAACAAGTAATTAAATTTTAAAGGGACCAGGAATAAATATGAGTTCATTTTAATTGGAAAAATCTAAACATGATTATTTGAAAGCTTGTCTTTTAACATACTATGAAAATGTAGAGATATCTCAGTTAAATTTGGTCATTTCATCCTATGCTCTTTTCTCTCTCTTTCTCCCTCTCTCTTTTTTTTTGGCCATGCTATGAGGCCTCTAGGACATTAATTCCCTGACCAGGGATCAAACCTAGACCCTCTGCAGTGGAAGAGCAGAGTCCTAACCACTGGACCACCAGGGTATTCCCCCAGAGTGTGTTCTTTGTATGAAATTAGTAAAAAGTGATGCAAAGAGGTGTGACAGTAGGAAGGTTGCTTGGGACAGTTTTACCTGTCAAGGCTTCCTTGAGCCAACTTCAATGTCTGACTTATCTTCTCAATGTGCAGAGTGGTCAGACCCGAGAAGCTGACTCACACTACTAGGAAGGCTTGCAAGATTGATGTGGCCACCAGTCTGGTAATTGTTCCTTCCATTGAGCAATTTATAGACTGCTGCTGCTGCTGCTGCTAAGTCACTTCAGTCGTGTCCAACTCTGTGAGACCCCATAGATGGCAGCCCACCAGGCTCCCTCGTCCCTGGGATTCTCCAGGCAAGAATGCTGGAGTGGGTTGCCATTGCCTTCTCCAATGCATCAAAGTGAAAAGTTAAAGTGAAGCCACTCAGTCATGCTCAACCCTCAGCGACCCCATGGACTGCAGCCTTCCAGGCTCCGTCCATGGGGTCTTCCAGGCAAGAGTACTGGAGTGGAGTGCCATTGCCTTCTCCTGCACGTCTATAAATCTCACATCAGCATAATCAATCCAATCTCTTGTTTCTGTGCGAAGATCATTCACAAAATCTGACGGTTGCTATCTGAGAGGAGAGTTAAGTATGTTTTCAATGTAATGGTTTTGTACTATTAGTCATGGCCTTGTGTGACCATTTACTCAACAGAAAATAAATGCCTGTACACCTTTTCTTATTTTAGGGTTTATGCTATACAACCTTAATATGCAACAATGATGAAATATTCAAGTGATATTATATCACTTTATATAATAACTTCACAATAATATACAGACAGATTTCATTCTATTGCACTTTGCAGGCATTTTGTATTTTTTACAAATTGAGGGTTTGTGTCAAGGCTGTGTCAAGCAAATGTATCTGTACCATTTTTCCAATAACATTTGCTCATTTCATTTCTCTCTGTCACATTTTGATAATTCTCACAATATTTCAAACTTTTCAGTATTATTATATATTTATTATAGTGATCTGTGATCAGTGATTTTTGATGTTACTATTGTAATAGGGTGTTTTTTTGTATTTTTAAAATTATGTATTTTTAGACATAAAGCTATTGCACACTTAATAGGCTACCATATGGTATAAACATAACTTACGTGCACTGGAAAACCAAAATATTTGTGTACTTGCTTCATGTAATATTCTCTTTATTGTGGTGGTCTGGTATAGAACATGCAGTATCTTTGAGGTATGCCTGCATTTGTATCGCTCCCTTTTGAGACTTTATATTATTGTTCTCATATATTTCACTCATATATATGCTATTAATCTTGCATAACATTGTAATTACTTTTGTTTAAACAGTCAATTCTCTTTTAAAGAGATATAAATACTGATAGGAACAGACTGAAGGGACAAAAGGGGCAATTAAATAGTTAATCCCACTAGGGGATTATAAGTAGAAAAATACAGGAGATCCCTGTAAGTTAATAATTACTCAAGAAAGCAGATTTGTTTAACCATAAAACCAAGCAGGCTTGCATAACAACAAAACCTTGCAACAGAAGCACAGGACATGCCCCCAAACTATAAAACAACGGTTGCATGAGACCCACATACTGTCCAGTGAGCTCAATACATTAATGATCCCTAGAACATGCTCTCCACACACATAAAAAACAGTAATTTGTGGACCTAGCTTGACCACAAAGGGACAAGAAAACTCCCCTTTTCAACCCGGAGGAGGAGCTGATGATGAAAACATTCAGTTCAGTTCAGTCACTCAGTCATGTCCAACTCTTTGTGACCCCATGGACTGCAGCACACCAGGCCTCACTGTCCATCACCAACTCCCGAAGTTTACTCATCTTATCCTCTGTCATCTCCTTCTCCTCCCGCCTTCAATCTTTCCTGCATCAGGGTCTTTTCAAATGAGTCAGTTCTTCACATCAGGTGGCCAAAGTATTGGAGTTTAAGCTTCAACATCAGTCCTTCCAATGAATGTTCTGGGTTGATATCCTTTAGCATGGACTAGTTGAATCTCCTTGCAGTCCAAGGGACTCTCAAGAGTCTTCTCCAATACCATAGTTCAAAAGCATCAATTCGATGCTCAGCTTTCTTTATAGTCCAACTCTCACCTCCATACATGACTACTGGAAAAACCATAGCCTTGACTAGATGGACCTTTGTTGACAAAGTAATGTCTCTGCTTTTTAATATGTTGTCTAAGTTGGTCATAACTTTTCTTCCAAGGAGTAAGCATCTTTTAATTTCATGGCTGCAGTCACCATCTGCAATGATTTTGGAGCACCCCAAAAAAGAAAGATAAAGAAAGTCGAGAAAGACAAAGAAGGTCCTCTGCCTCTCTTTACCTTTTCTTTGATGGCAAAACTGTAGCCCAGTAGGTTCTCAGAGTGTGGCATTTCTAGCCACCCGTGTGTAAGGTCACAAGCCTCCTGTTCTAGGAAATCATTTTTTATCTACCACTTTGCTCTCACTGAATTCTTCTCTGTGCTGAGACATGAAGACTATGGTATCAGAGCTCTTCAGAGACCCCTGAAATGACACTTAATGGTTTCATACTAAGAAAAAAAATCTTATGCATTTACCATGTCATTACCGTTCCCTGTACTCTTCCTTCTTTTACGTGGATTCAGATTTCCATCTATCATTTCTTTCTGCCATAGCATTTCATTTCTTTATATCATTTCTTTCTTTAACATTTTTTGTAGTAGATAGGTTGATGATATGTTCTCTCAGATTTTGTATCTCGAAAAGGCTTAACATTGCCTTCATTTTTGAAAGATATTTATACTAGATATACAGTTCTCTAAGTTGCCTTTCTCCTTTCAGTAATTTTAAAATGTTGGCTTACTGTCTTCCTGCTTTCATTGTTTCTGACAAGAAATTTATTGTCATTCTTATGTTTTTTCCTTTGTAGGGAATGTGCCTTTATTGTCTGAAAAGTTTGCTTTTCTATCACTGGTTTTGAGCAATTTGATTACAGTGGGCCTTAGTATAGTTTCTTTATGTTTTCTAACACCTAGAATTCTTTGATTTTCTTGGATATGTGAGTTTTATAGTTTTCCTGAAATTTGGAAAATTTTTCCTTTTTTTCCTTCAAATACTTTTCCTGATCCCTACCATCCATTTTTCAGAGCCCCCAACTGAGCATGACGTTATCCTATAGCTCATTGACTTTTCTGCTTATTTAAAAGTGTTTTCATTTCTCTGTATGTTTCATTTTGGATAGTTCTTTGATTATATGCTCAAGTTCACTAATCCTTTATTTTGCAATGTCAAATTGTTACCTGTTTGATATCTAGTAGACTGAAATTGAAGAAAATGGTATGACCTAAATCAAATCCCTTATGACTATACAGTGAACGTGAGAAATAGGTTTAAGGTACTAGATCTGATAGAGTACCTGATGAACTATGGATGGAGGTTCGTGACATTGTACAGGAGACAGGGATTAAGACCATCCCCAAGAAAAAGAAATGCAAAAAAGCAAAATGGCTGTCTGGGGAGGCCTTACAAATAGCTGTGGAAAGAAGAAAAGCAAAAAGCAAAGGAGAAAAGGAAAGATATAAGTATCTGAATGCAGAGTTCCAAAGAATAGCAAGGAGAGATAAGAAAGCCTTCCTCAGCAATCAATGCAAAGAAGTAGAGGAAAACAACAGAATGGGAAAGACTAGAGATCGCTTCAAGAAAATTAGAGATACCAAGGGAACATTTCATGCAAAGATGGGCTCAATAAAGGACAGAAATGCTATGGACCTAACAGAAGCAGAAGATATTAAGAAGAGGTGGCAAGAATACACAGAAGAACTGTACAAAAGAGATCTTCACAACCAAGATAATCACGATGGTGTGATCACTGACCTAGAGCCAGACATCCTGGAATATGAAGTCAAGTGGGCCCTAGAAAGCATCACTACGAACAAAGCTAGTGGAGGTGATAGAATTCCAGTTGAGCTATTTCAAATCCTGAAAGATGACGCTGTGAAAGTGCTGCACTCAATATGCCAGCAAATTGAAAAACTCAGCAGTGGCCACAGGACTGGAAAAGGTGAGTTTTCATTCCAATCCCAAAGAAAAGCAATGCCAAAGAATGCTCAAACTACCACACAATTGCACTCATCTCAACACTAGTAAAGTAATGCTCAAAATTCTCCAAGCCAGGCTTCAGCAATACGTGAACCATGAACTTCCAAATGTTCAAGCTGGTTTTAGAAAAGGCGAGGAACCAGAGATTAAATTGCTAACATCTGCTGGATCATGGAAAAAGCAAGAGAGTTCCAGAAAAACATCTATTTCTGCTTTATTGACTATGCCAAAGCCTTTGACTGTGTGGATCACAATAAACTGTGGAAAGTTCTGAAAGAGATGGGAATACCAGACCACTGGACCTGCCTCTTGAGAAACCTATAGGCAGGTCAGGAAGCAACAGTTAGAACTGGACATGGAACAACAGACTGGTTCCAAATTGGGAAAGGAGTACGTCAAGGCTGTATATTGTCACCCTGCTTATTTAACTTATATGCAGAGTACATTATGAGAAACACTGGGCTGAGGAAGCACACGCTGGAATCAAGATTGCTGGGAGAAATATCAATAACCTCAGATATGCAAATGACACCACCCTTATAGCAGAAAGTGAAGAACTACTAAAGAGCCTCTTGATGAAAGTGAAAGAGGAGAGTGAAAAAGTTGGCTTAAAGCTCAACATTCAGAAAATGAAGATCATGGCATCTGGTCCCATCACTTCATGGGAAATAGATGGGGAAACAGTGGAAACAGCGGCTGACTTTATTTTTCTGGGCTCCATAATCACTGCAGATGGTGATTGCAGCCATGAAATTAAAAGATGCTTAGTCCTTGGAAGGAAACTTATGACCAACCTAGACAGCATATTAAAAAGCAGAGACATTAATTTGCCAACAAAGGTCCATCTAGTCAAGGCTATGGTTTTTCCAGTAGTCATGTATGGAGGTGAGAGTTGGACTATAAAGAAAGCTGAGCGTCAAATTGATGCCTTTGAACTGTGGTGTCGGAGAAGACTCTTGAGAATCCCTTGGACTGCAAGGAGATTCAACCAGTCCATGCTAAAGGATAACAACCCAGAATATTCATTGGAAGGACTGATGTTGAAGCTGAAACTCCAATACTTTGGCCACCTGATGCAAAGAGCTGACTCATTTGAAAAGACCCTGATGCTGAGAAAGATTGAGGGCAGGAGGAGAAGGGGACCACAGAGGATGAGATGGTTGGAGGCCATCACCAACTTGATGACATGGGTTTGGGTGAGCTCCGGGAGTTGGTGATGGACAGGGAAGCCTGGCATGCTGCGATTCATGGGGTCACAAAGAGTCGGACACAACTGAGGGACTGAACTGAACTAAACTGAGTGTGTGTATGCCAACCTCCTAACTTATCCCTCCCCCACCACTCTGATTTGGTAACCATAGTTTGTTTTCTGAGTTTGTCTTTTTCTGTTTTTTAAATAGATTCATTTATATCTTTTTTAAAATTCCACATATAAGTGATATCATATGATATTTGTCTTTGTCTGTCTTATTTAGTTTTGTATTCTTATAAGTACTCTTGAGCTTTTTTGTCGGGGGGAAGGAAGATATAGTTAAATTTACCAGAAACAGTTTCATCCTTTCAGATCCTGTCTTTATGCTCTGTGTGAGTATCAATTTCTTCTAATTTTTTCCCATTGGTTCTTTCTCCACATTAGCACAGTGTCTTCTTTTTTGTACTTCCTAGACCCTAGAACAATACTTTCAAATTTTAACTAATCAATATCTTCAAAAATGTGGTATAGGAGAGTATTTATTCTGGGATAAGTGCCTCCCCCTGTGATCCTAGAAGGCTGGAGAATGTATTAATAGAACTTATCACATCATCTTGAAATTGCATGTTTGATAGATTTTATGAGAGCAATGAATGAGTCCAACTTGTTCAATGTCATTTCTCTGAGTACAGTAGGAATGTAACTATTTGTGAATTCTGAAGTTTTTATTCTAGTTTCAAATGGGTGAGAAAATGGGTCTTTAAACAAGTTGCAGAGTTTTGTTTAGTTTTGTTTTGTTTGCAGAACTCTAGAACAAAGAATTTTAAATAATAGACTGGGCCTCAGGAATCCACTGAGGTTATATGTGGGGTTATAGCTGTATCTTTGCAGGTGCATGCATGAGTGCTAAGTTGCTTCAATTGTGTCTGACTTTTTGCGACCCTATGGACTGTAGCCTGCCAGGCTCCTCCTCTTTAAATGGGATTCTCCAGGCAAGAATATTGGAGTGGGTTGCCATGCCCTTCTCCAGGGGATCTTCTGGTCACATGGACCAAAGTCATGTCTCCTGCAGCTCCTGACTTGCAGGTGGATTCTTTGGGGTTGGGCTAAAGCTTCACAGAGCCTGTTTCACATAAGTCAGCAAAGCAGGAGCATAGCATGGGTTATGTGCGGGGAGGCTTCAGGCTAGTCCCCCTATTTAGGAGGCCTTTACATCTAGAGGCCTTGGGGCATATTTGAGTTCTGTGCAGGACGTCCTTTCCTTCTTTCCACATATATTTTAATACCTACTGATGGTGGCACTGGGCCAGAAAGCCTTCAGTTCCTTGTTGCAAGAGATGCTGTTCTCATGGTGTTCTGTGTCATGGTCTAGTGTCATTTGATACCACAGGTATCCAAGGTTCCCATCTGGCCTGCTATGTAAAGATCAATAAAAGGCATCTATATTCTTTTGATTATCTGGGTATGACCATCTTTCTATCTTACTGCAAATCACATCCAACAAATACCTCAGAATGCCTACTCTGTTACAAGCATCCCAGCTACCACTAGAACTGGTCATTGGATAAGTCCTTTGGCAACAGGTAAAGCATCCTCACATGCAGATGACACAACCCTTATGGCAGAAAGCGAAGAGGAACTAAAGAACCTCTTGAGGAAGGTGGAAGAGGAGAGTGGAAAAAGCTGGCCTAAAACTCAACATTCAAAAAACGAAGATCATGGCATCCGGTTCCATCACTTCATAGCAAATAGAGGGGGACATAATGGAAACAGTGACAGACTTTATTTTCTTGGGCTCCAAAATCACTGCAGATGGTGATGGCAGCCATGAAGTTAAAAGACGCTTGCTCTTTGGAAGAAAAGCCATGACAAATCTAGACAGCACATTAAAAAGCAGAGACATTACTTTTCTGACAAAGGTCCATCTAGTCAAAGGTGTGGTTTTTCCAGTAGTCATGTATGGATGTGAGAGTTGGACATAGAAGGCTGAACACCGAAAAATTCATGCTTTTGAACTGTGGTATTGGAGAAGACTCTTGAGAGTCCCTTGGACTGCAAGGAGATCAGTCAATCCTAAAGGAAATCAACCCTGAATATTCATTGGAAGGACTGATGCTGAAGTTGAAGCTCCAATACTTTGGCCACCTGAGGTGAAGAGTCAGCTCATTAGAAAAGACCCTGACGATGGGAAAGATTGAAGGCAGGAGGAGAAGGGGACAACAGAGGATGAGATGGTTGGATGCATCACTGACTCAATGGACATGAGTTTGTGCAAGCTCCAGGATGTGGTGAAGGACAGGGAAGCCTGGCATGCAAAAGTCCATGAGGTCGCAAAGAGTTGGACATGTCTGAGCGACTGAACAACAACCACAAAGCATCTGCAGGTTGACCTAAGGATGGGGCACTATACAGTTTCTGAGCACTGGACACCGGATCTTCCTCTTTGATAAACTTTCCCTCCATCTTCTGCCATCACATTCATCATACAGCTCAGCTATGGCTTGAGCATAAGCAAAAATGAGATGGAAAAAACTCACAACAGTGTCGGAAGAGGACTCATTCCATGAATTGATTGACTCATTCATCAGTATAATATTTACCGAGCACCTACTGTGTGTCAGACACTTTGTTGAATGATGATAGTATAAGGGCTAGTGAAAAGACTAGCAGATACAGTGCTTGTCCTTAGTGAATTCATCAACCAACAGTGGAGGCAGACAAGTGAATGAACAGCTACAATGGAAGTGATAGACGCCAAGAGAGAATAGTACATAAGGCCAATATCTAATTTCTTGAGAAACCATACATTCTTTGAAAGAAATGGCATTTGTCTTTCACAGTTCCCAACTACATGATGTGTAGAGGGTAAGCACTCAGTAAAGAGTCAAAAGGCCTAGATTCTGGTGCCAGCTGTCTTTGACCAGCTATCTATCCTGTCCGTTAGTTATTTCAGTTTTTGGAGCCTCAGTTTCCTCATCTGTAGAACTGTGACTGATAATATCAGTCCTGATTAACTCACTGTGTAATTGTGAAGATCAATGGTCATGAGAATGATAATTAATTGTAAAGCTCTCTACAAAATAAAATGTAACCATGGTATACCCTTAATTTTTTTTGATAAAACAAGTGTTCAGCACTTCAGTAAGTACTGAATAATTCCTTAAAAAAGAAAAAAAGCAAAGGAAAGAAAACCAGCAGGTAAGGATCACTGTTGCCACCTTCACAGTTCAAAGTAGGTCTAATTTGATATTTTCAGCACTCTAAATAAAAATTTTAGCTCCTCCCTGGTGGCTCAGACGGTAAAGATCCCGTGGAGGAGGACATGGCAACCCACTCCAGTATTCTTGCCTGTGGCCCACCAGGCTCCTCTGTCCATGGGGTCGCAGAGTCGGACGTAACTGAGGGACTAAGCAGCAGCAGATTATTATTATTATCCCCATTTTACAAATCAGAGAAGTGAGGCGCCAAAGAATTTATGCAAGAGCACAATCTCTTCAAAACCCAAGCCTGGGCTGCTTGCCAAGGCTTTTGCTGAAGCTTAGTCTTTATGTTGTGCCTGAGTATTTCGGGTGACCCCATGGACTGCAGCCTGCCAGTTTCCTCTGTCTACGGGATTTCTCAGCAAGAATTCTGAAGTGGGTTGCCATTTCCTACTCCAGAGGATCCAATGTAGAGATCGAACTGGCCTATCGCAACCGGATTCTTTAGCACTGAGCTGCTCCTCAACAAAAGCCAAAATGATCGAACCCCAGAACTGCTTAACACCTTTTCTCTGAAACTCCGCTTCCCCAGCCTGGAAGGAGCTGGCCGAGGCGTCGACTCCACCCTATGACGTACATGGCCCCGCCTTCAGGCCCTCCACCTCTCGCGGGATCTCTCGGGAGGACGGCTGGGGTCAGGTCCCATCATGGCGGCTGAAGAGGCGGATGTGGATATCGAAGGGGACATAGTGCCAGCGGCGGCACAGTCTGGGTGAGCGATAGAGACTGGGCTTGCAGAGACGAGGAGGGACACGGCCGTGAGGAGGTACCTCTAAAGCCCGCGGTTCCGGCAAGGGCCGGGGGAGTGGAAAACCATCCGCTGGGCCAGGGTCTCCTGCCGGCCTGAGGCGCGCCTCGCCCATCCCGTCTGTTGGCTCCTCCTGAACCCAGAGGGCGGGTACCATAGACTAGCGTGGGACAGCCCTTTTACCGGGATCCTGTGAGGGCGCTGACCGCGCCTAGCACATTGCATACTCTTAAGCAATTAGATTGCTTCTTCCCTTACTGCCACCCCAGAACACGCCTCCTTGCCACCGCCCCAAAAATAATTAGAACAGGGGCGGTCCCTGGACAGAACCGAGCTTAGGAATTCTTGTTCCCTCGCTTGCAGGCCGTGTGACCTTGGGCATGTCGTTTTATCTCTACTAGCCTCTGGTTTCCTCTTCCACGTAGGGATAGTTGTGAAAAACTTCCCGACAGGCAGCGTGATCTAAAAGAAAGGGGTGGGACTTAAGAGTTTGACAGCAGTGTATTGACCCAGCTAGTTACTAGCAGTGTGACTTTGGACCTCAGACAACTCATGTGTAAGCTGACTACCACGTTATGTACCTCATAGGGTTATTGTGAAGATCAAATGAAATGATTTGGGGATGTGCTCTAGTATAAGAGAGGTGCTCTGGAAGTGTTGTGTTCTTTACCTTCCCACCACGGATAGTATTTTGAGGACCCAGAGAGAGGTCACCATTTGGTACCAGTTCCTGCAGAGCAGGCCAGTGTGACTTTTAAAAAGCAGCCTCCAGCTTGAGATATCTAGCTGTTTGACTCCTTGCTTGCAGAGAAAGAAATTGATAGATGAGGTTTTAAAGATGTGCTTTCAGAATTGTCTTTTAGTAATAGAAGAGGCTTAGACTCGTCAGGATCAGAAGACCTCAGTTCTCAACTCAGCCAGCTGTGTTGCTTATAACTATGAACAAATTCATTAGAAATCTCTACACTGAGCCAGGTAAAATTGTGAGGCTTAGACCATTTTTGACCTATAAAATAGCAATTTCACATGATCCAACCTAATAATAGCACCTTTGTAAATTGTGAAGAAGAGTACCAACCCTGCCCATGAGGGACTGAAACAGAGCCGTTTAAAGTTTTCCTGAACTTAAAACACTATAAAAATGAGAAGTAACTAAGTCTCCTTCAAATGTTTAGGCAAAACAGTACAAGTCTATACAAATGAACAGAAAGCCTTTGATAATCTTTCACATTTGTGTAGATCAAGTTAATCTTGACCGAGTGCTTTTGCATGCATGGTTTGATTTACTTTCCACAATAAGTGTATGAAATAAGTGTGAGGGATTCTTATCTGAAGTTCAAGAGAGATGAGCTGCCTTTGGAAACTCTAAAGATTATCTGAGAGCACTGACTCTTCCCCTTTTTCCATGGGTTTTTCTTTATTTTTATGATTGTGTTTTATTTCTCTTTTTCTTTCCTTTCTCTTATTATTCTGTTTGAGCCCAAAGTCTACTGGTGGCACTTATAGTCACATTAGTCTCATGAAACCAGTAACCGGTTGTTGGTTCCTGATGGTCATCGTCATTGTCTCACACAATTCTGTAGAGCATCATGAACATTACAGTCTAGTGACAGTTGTTCCCTAGTGTTGGTACTCTTATCAGGTGGAATTTGGTGTGAGTAAACACTTAGGTCCCCCTCTGAATTGTTCAGTTATAGCTGATCATGACATCTTGAGGATTAATTGAAAACACACTTTTAAGTCCTTGCTAAGTGCTGGTTACCAAGGTTAGAAGATGCATTGAAATGTTTTGTTTTCCTTCTACCATTCTTTATTATCCTCTGTTTCTTGTACTTGTTCTTTAAATCACAGTATTTCCAAGGAATTTTTGTCATAAGACTTCTTACTAACCATACAGTCCATCTCTCAAGGCTTAAATTTCTGTTAAGTTGGGCCATATGAAATTTTCCCAATGTTCCACCAATTTTGACCCACACAAATGACAGTTAATCTTAAATTCCATCTAATAACAGGCTGATATTGCCCAAATCTGTCACCAACTCAAATCTCTCTCATGATCTTCAGATCCATTTATCCATTTTCCTGAATCTATTTGCCCTTGGGTGAGCCACAAGCTCCTCAGTCTCACTTTATAGAAACTTTCCTTACCCAACCTGCCTCTTCAAGTTCCCTAGTTCAGTAAGTGGCACCATCCACCCACTCATGCAGGGAAGAGACCTAGATTTTAACCTTTTTCCTTTCCTCTCTCGTATCAGAGAGTCTGTTGATTCTGAGTATTCTCTCAGATGTGTTCACTTCTTCCTATTCACATTGCTTGTGCTTTAGGTCTAAGGTACTGTCACTTCTCTCTAGTATCTGTGTAATCACTCCCTCTTAACTGCTTCCTGTCTCTTTGACCCTCTTCTAGTCTTTTCTGAAGTTAGAGTAGTCTTTTCTTATATCCAGATCTGATGATGGTACTCCCAACTCCCTAGAGACCTGTCTGATCCATACCCCACCTACCTGTTCATTCAATCATTCAACAAATATTGATTATCATTTATATGCCTAGCTCTGGGTTTATAGCACTCATCCAAACTAAGTCCTTGCTCTTATGGAACTCATATTCTTATTGGATGAGACAGAAAATAAACTTTATATTATAGCAGTTTCTAAGAGGTATAGCAGTTTCTAAGAAGTATAGACTGGGAAAAGTCACTAACTAGGAAACTTTTATAACTTCAAAACATATATTTTTTGTTATATATATTAACATATATATTTGTTAAAAACAAATTTTAAATTATATCACAGATTGGGCCTCCTCATATGAAGTGAACAGTGTGACTTTCAGTTCAGTTCAGTCGCTCAGTCGAATCTGACTCTTTGTGACCCCATGGACTGTAGCACCCCAGGATTCCCTGTCACCAACTCCTGGAACTTACTCAAACTCATGTCCATCGAGTCAATAACGCCATCCAACCGTCTCATCCTCTGTCATCCCCTTCTCCTGCCTTCAATCTTTCCCAGCAACAGGGTCTTTTCCAATGAGTCAGCTCTTCGCATCAGGTGGCCAGAGTATTGGAGTTTTGGCTTCAGCATCCGTCCTTCCAATGAATATTCAGGACTGATTGCTTTAGGATGGACTGGTTGGATCTCCTTGCAGTGCAAGGGACTCTCAAGAGTTTTCTCCAATACCGCAGTTCAAAAGCATCAATTCTTCGGCGCTCCGCTTTCTTCATAGTCCAACTCTCACATCCATACATGACTACTGGAAAAATCATAGCTTTGACTAGATGGACCTTTGTTGGCAAAGTAATGTCTCTGCTTTTTAATATGCTGTCTAGGTTGGTCATAGCTTTTCTTCCAAGGAGCAAGCGTCTTTTAATTTCATGGCTGGAGTCACAATCTGCAGTGATTTTGGAGCCCCCCAAAATTAATCTCTCACTGTTCCCATTGTTTCCCCATTTAACAGTGGAAGTAACTATGACTCTCTTAAGTGTGACTTTAGAGAGTTCTAATTAGTTAAAAGGCTGAGAATTAACAAAGTTGAATCCCTCATGGACATAGAAAAGCCCCCAGATAACTCAAGTTAATTTTTGTTATGTGAGTTAAAACATCAGATTTCTTAGATCTCTTCACTGTACTGTCCTCCTTCAAGTATTTTCTTTTGTTTCTTCTATTTTGTCTTATGTTTTCTTCCATTTTGAGAGTGGTACTATTAATGGATGGCTTTTATGCTTTAGATATAACCAAAAGAGTCATAATGTTGAACTTCTGTATAAATGTGTGTATTCATCAAAAGAAATCTGAAGCGTTGGTTCATAGCCACAGAATATGTTGTGTGTGGTTGCTGTTTGGAGGTAGTTTTTTCCTCATGGAGTTGTTTATTCTTGGGAAACAGAGGAGTAAACAAACTTGATATTTGGCAGTTGAAATAGGATGGAGAAAGGAACTAAATATTTGTTTAACATATGAAACCTGTCAGTCACTGTGCTGTGTAAATTATATTCATTAAGTGGTATAATTTCACTTTCATACCTATTTTCTCAATTATTACAGAAGTGATGAAAATACAGCATCTGTTTTACAAGATCATTATCTTGATTCATCATGGAGAACTGAGAATGGTCTTATTGTAAGTATTTTATGGAAATATCAGGTATATTAAGCTATTACTCAGTGCCCAGAGTATCTCTCTTTTTTTTTTTTAACTTGGTGCTAGTTCTCAGTGGTCACAGACGTAATATAGTGAAACCTTTTTCTTAACTTAAAAATAGAAGGTATTCTTTTTTCTTTTGACTGAAAAAATGGACTTCTGGGAAACAACTTTGTTGCCAGCTAGATTTAGGTACAAATTGGTGCTCTACCACTTATCAGATTTAGGAACTGCAGTTTCTTCATCTAAAATATGGGGATTGTTACGTGGTTCACTTCTTCATTTAACAGTTATTTATCGAGTACTTGGGCTTCCCTGGTGACTCAGTAAAGAACCCCCTGCCATTGTAGAAGATGTGGGTTCGATCCCTCAGCAGGAAGATCCCCTGGAGGAGGAAATGGTGACCCACTCCAGTATTCTTGCTTGGGAAAGCCTATGGACAGAGGAGCCCGGTGGGCTGCAGTCCATGGGTTCACAAAAGAGTCACATACAACTTAGTGACTGAACAACAGCTATTGAGTACTTACTATGTGCCACACACCAGGCCAGATTTTGGGGAATACAACCATAATCAAGACAGATATGGTGAGGGAAACTGAGAAGGTGACATTTAAGTTAAAAATAGGAGTAGGAGTGTGAAGAGTAGAGGAAAAATACTATATGCAGAAAGAACAGCAGCACGAAGGCTGTTGTTGAAATCCAGTATCTAGAATATAGTAGGGAAAGGGGAGAGGTGACAGCTGTGACAGGTTGGGGAGGCAAATGATGGCCCTGCCACACCAGCAGGAGGCAGGGAGAAAATGAGAAAGACTAGTTAGGAAACGTTTCTAGGGACCTAAGCACGATTTGGTGATGGCTTGGCCTCAGGTTGTGGCAGAATTTGACAGATTTGAATTATGTTTTGGTGGTAGAAATGCTTGTTACATTGGGTTTGGGGATTGGGGGAAAAGGAAAGAATCCAGGATGATTCCTGGGTTTCAGGTTGGAACAGCTTGGTGACTAGTAATGCTGCTTAGAAAATTGGGAGGGCAGGAGAGAAACTGGTGAAGGTTATGCTTTGGTAAATTTTGTTTTGAATATGTAAAGTTTAAGAAGCCAATTAGGTATCCAAGTGGAAATTTTGAGCGGGTAGTTAGTTATAACAGTCTAAATAGAGCTTGGAAAAGAGACTTGGCTGCAAATGTTTACGTTTTAAGAGTTAAAAAGAAGTATGCAGAGATTGTGGCTTAAAAGGAAAAAAGGAATTGTGGTGAGTTTTGGAAATATTAATAGGTGAGGTATCTAGCAAAATCTTAATAGTATCTTAATAGATGCTCATACAGGATAACCATTATTACTTTATCATGACTAGGAGCCAGAGCCTAGGAATCTTAAGGCTCAAGTCTCTTCTTTCCCGCTTGAAGCGTTAGTGAGTGCTTCTATGAATGCATCTGTGAAGTAGTGATGCCTGTCTCAGCATTATCATGGGAGTCCAGAGATATGTCTGTGTGCTCAGTAAATGGTAGCTTTATTATTTGTAATCATATTATTGTGTATTTTCATTTAACAAAACAGTAGTTGGTTTCAAAAAGCAGTAAATAAAAAAAATTATTCTTCCTTTTTTTTTAATAGCCTTGGACTCTGGATAGCACCATCAGTGAAGAGAACAGAGCTGTCATTGAGAAAATGTTGTTGGAAGAAGAGTATCCTTTATTGACTATGAGGAAAGTAAAGATTTCAGGGTTAAAAATCCATTAATGCAAAACTTACAAAAGAGACCACCGTTAGTTGCTGGATATAATGCTAGTATATAATGTTACCTACCTATTCTGTTTTACCACTAAGTCTGAGATCTGACCCAATACTTCTGAGTTTCTGTTGTCAACCAACTCTTTTAATTACCTTAATATGGAACAGAAATTATAGAGTTTTTGTTGTTGTTGTTGTTTTGTTTTTATTTTATTATCTTTTTGCCATGCCACATGGCATGTGGGATCTTAGTTCCCAGACCAGGGATTGAACCTATTCCCCCTTTAGGGGAAGTGTGAAGTCCTAACCATGGACCAGCAGGGAGTTCCCTATAGAGTGTTTTAAATCAGCTAGAATCCTTAGTTTAAGTCCAAATTTTCTAGTCCAGACCTCCATTTTCAGTTGTATGAGATATTAATTCGTCCAAAGACACAGAATTAGAATATGTAAAAGTTCTCACTTCTTATTCTACCAATTTATAGGTGTTATTGGGAGCAATCTAAGTAAAAAGCACAAAACTATAGAATGAAGATTTTTTCCTCCCAGAAGTTGTAGGTCCTTATTCACAGTTCAGCCACTGGCTTCTTGCCCTGTTTCTTTCATCCATTTGTGATATTTGCAACTTAAATTTTGGGGAACTCATATATTTTTTTACATGTAAAATAAAAGGATTGAATAAAAAGTTTTCTGATTTGTAAAGATTATTAATGTAACTAATTAAAGTAGTGAGTGGTTTGTTTTCAACTCATCTGTGTTTCATGGATTTTTATCTCCTTTTTAAGACAGAATTTCTGTTCCTTTTACTCCCAGTTATTGCTGTGTTGTTTTCGGGGTGTCTGTGTACCTTTAATTCTCATAGGTAAACCCCTTTTAGGCTTTCTTACTCTCCAGCTGTCCCCAAACGTTACAGCTATAGCCTGGATCATCGCTTTTCAGTAGAAAATAGTGCAAGTCACATATGTCCTTTACAGTTTTCTAATAGCCATGTTTAAAACGGAAAATTAATTATAATAACATTTTATTTGACCCAGTATATTTAAAATATATTTCAATATTTAATATGTAAACATTGAGATGTTTTGCATTCTTTGGTTTATACTCTTTGAAACCCAGTGTGCATTTTATATACTTACAGTACATCTCAGTTTGTGCTAACCACATTTCAGGTATTCACTAGCTACACATGTGGCTATTGGCCAATGTCTCATTCTAGATTAATGAATATTTAGGTAGTCAGTGGTTCACTTCCAGACTTGGGAACAAAATAATGATAGTAAAAGCTATGTGAGCTCTTGGATAAACGAGGATAATGTTTTCTTCCATCCTTGTCTTCAGCACCTCATATCTGCCATGATGCCTCATGTACATGATACATAGTCAATATCTGTTAAGTGAAGAATCTAAAAGTATAACAGTATAGGCTAGGTTTAATCAGTCTGAGAGGTAGATTTGACCCAAGCGTTCGTTATATTTGTTAGGGTAGAGAGCAACCCTAAACTCTTCTCTGTTACCTTCAGAAACATGAAAGCAGATACTCCTGAATTATCCTGGATGACCAATCAGATTCATCTGTTAGTTCTCCATATGTGTTAGGAAAAAAAGATTTAAATAAAACATTGAGGATATATCTTTTCTTAGCCACTTCTAATAAGGAAGAAAGAGAAACTAGCATTTAGGTAGTTTGTGCAGATACTGTGTATGTGTGACTTCACATGTAATATTTAATCCAGACAGAAACCCTGTAAGATACAAACATTTTTGTTATTATACACCTGGAAAATTTTTTGAGAAGAATTGGTTTCACTTGAATTTAAGTGTGACTTTCAGGATATGTGAGTGCCTACTTTATACAAATTGCATAAGAATTTATAGGACTTTATTATTGTTAAAAGTTTCTTTAATAATTATACAGGTATTACTTATCCAATAAGTCACTTCCAGGAAAATTCTGGCTTGATCAAAAGGAAGATGATAAAAAATACTTGAAGAGGTAAAATCAATTTATAATACTTTTAAAAGCCTGAATTGTATTTTTAAAAACTTCACAAACTTCCTTATTTTCTTTTTTCATGTGGTGCAGTCTGCAGAAAACAGCAAAAATCATGTATGTACTTATGTTTATACTTTAAACTGTTTTTGATTAGTTAAAAATTATGGGAAAATTAAACAAGTTATAATTGGCCTATGGAAAAATCCTCTTGACCTTTGGTTTACACAAATATAAAATCAAAATTTCTTGTACAAATGTTGGAATGTTACAAGATAATTTTATTATATTATTTATTTGTCAGAATCTTTATGGCCCTACATAGGCAATTTTATTAAACTATGGAAAAGGTGGTTTTCTAGGGGTTTGTGGGGAAATTTTTTTAAGCTGCCCTGTAATATATTATGAAATGACTTGATTTCTGTTGCCCTGTCAGTTAATTTTCAGTTGTTTCAAATAAAACTTTAATATAAATTTGTAGTTTTTAAAAGTTATCTAGAGAAGTTAAGTATTAACTGTTTTATAAACATCCTTTCCCTGTAATTGAAGAAGGTTTGATGTTATTCAGTGTTTCTAAGCTTGCATGTTTATAATCCCTTAGAGGGTAGACTTGTAATTACCAAGAGTTTGAGCACTGAACAGACTTTGGCTTTTGCATTTTGCTGAACAAGCAACAACAACTAAAAAATGAAGTTAAAGGAAAGATTAATGGTTCACGTCAATCAAATTAGCTGGCTTCATCTCAATTTTATTTTTAATTTCTTAATGTCCTGCATTTCAAAAGCAATAATTACAATGTCATAGTACTTTTACCTCTTTTCCAGCTTGATATTTACATAGAAGAATCAGATGATATTTCTAGAGCCAGTTTTATCTCTGACAAGCCTCTCAGGTTTTGGAGACGTGTTAACATTTGCTACTTTGTGTCCAATCTAAGGAAGCCTATTTGTTATTTCCTTTAATGTCTTTCAGTGTTATCTTCACTCAGACCCAAGGATTATTATGTCTTTGGGGGCTCCTGTCCTGAGCTAGAGAAGTATATAAGACAGGGTAAATCTGGTCCCCCAGGTGGAGGCTGCGGCCTGCTTTTTCTTCTCTTCTTTTTAATTCTTAGACTCAAAAAGTATTAAGTTTAGCCCATGGCTATCTATAACCTTTAGCTGCATAAATATGGAATGTTCCATTTCAGAAATTTTTTTGCAATTCCTCTTTTTCCCTTCAGGGTACACACTCCTACAAAACCAGCCAGTTACTCAGTAAAGTGGACGATAGAAGAAAAAGAGCTGTTTGAACAAGGGCTGGTAAATAGAGCAATTTTTAATTTATAGTGAAATAATTCTAGAAGCAAATATTGATAGAATTATAAGCTTAAATTAATTTATAGAGACCGAAAATTTCATTTTAATTATAGTAATCACATTTATAGTTTTTCTGTAGTTAAATGATGTAGTTAGTTAGAATGATTATGTTTGTAGTGTAGTATGAGAGAATTCCTTTTAACTCGTACTTAAGTTACTAAAATATTAAAATATTGATAGATTTGACTCAATATTTTAGGTAGTTTTTCACCCCTTTTTTGGTACTAATAAAACCCAAGAAATTGTATTGTATCTTTATACGTTTTACCAACCACCTGTATTGAAAGGCAAACTTATTTTATTACCTGATCTTTTCTCTTGGGGAAAAACTTATGTATTTGGAACAGTCAGGGTGATCAGCTGAGTTTTTTTTCAATTCCGATTTTGGCATTTGTGCACACAATCTAAATATTTTAGTGGATATAGTTAAAGACCAGAAACATTCCTTTTGCATGAATGTTTCACTGAGATCTATTTAAATGTCCATAGTTGCATAATGGAAAAAAAAAATGTACACAAGTTTCTAATTATGAGAAAGTGCCTTAATATAATGAAACTTAAAATATTTGCAGGAATTTTTTTTAATTGTCTATAGTAGATTATATTTTTTCCTTTAAGGTACATATTACTCAATATTAATTAATTTTGAAATTATATATATTTATGTATTATATATGTAGAATATTTATGTAATATTATGTAGGATTCATGAATGCAAATTGAAACATAGTTAACATAACTACAGAAACTATTTTGAGGGTTATATCTCCTCCTGAGATTTTTCTCCTTTACTTTTGATGCTTTTTATACTGATATTTTAGTCTGTCATGTGATTATCATTTATATAATCTAATTAACCAGTCGTATATTTAAGATTGCTGACAACTTTGGTGTTTTGTCCATTACCAAAGATCAGAATGTACACACAAATGGATTGTGAATTTTGGGGTTGTTATTGTTGCCATTGGTGGTAGTTATAGAGGCTCAGCTCCATGGTTCAGAACTCAGATGGCACCTAAAGTTGTAGAGTGTTAAGTCTCCTTCTGACTCCTTTCTCAACCTTTAGTTTTCTTTGCCTGTCACCTGTTCTTGTGAAACCTTCCAGAGATAATTTGTCCCTATAAAAGCAAGTGTCTTTATTTAGGTACATATGTAGATATCTATATCTATCTGTGTGTATATAAAGAGATATTTTCCCACAAAAATACATGGAACCATTGGTTGTATTCTCAGCCTGTATAACCCATTAGTATCATTTGCTTATAATCTGAATTCTCTCAGGCTTGAGAGTAGGAAATTACATGGTACTGAATAATGGAAGATTTTTTCCTTCTTGTCCCTTTGCTCTATTTTTAAATTGGTGAATGTTTTCTTTGCTTCTCTTGTTAGTGTCCCCTCTCCAATTTTCATAGAGCCCAAGCCCCTAGAATCTTAACTAGTCACATTTATCCAGATCTTCCCTGTTTCCAAAAGTGCTCCATGCTACCAGATTACATATTTGCCTTCATTACTCAGCTGTGTCCGACTCTTTGCCACCCTATGGACTGTAACCAGCCAAGCTTCTCTGTCCATGGGATTTTTCAGGCAACAGTACTGGAGCAGGTTGCCGTTTCCTACTCCAGGAGCTCTTCCTAACCCAGGGATCAAATCTTCTTCTCTTGTACCTCCTGCATTGGCAAGCAGATTGTTTACCGCTGCGCCACCTTGGGAAGCCCTTAGCACATAATGCAGATAATTAAATCTTCAGGAAGTTGATCTCAGGTATTAGTTAAGAACTATCATAAGTTATTAATTTATACTTACTGATTTTCTCAGAAGTACTTTCAGTTTTAATAAATTGTCCATATGTCAGATTTTCTATTGAAAACCAGAAATAAGTATGTAAGTTAAGATTTATCATTTAGGTCAGGATAATTTATTGTCATTAGTCATGACTCTCTGGCATGTAAATCTGGCCCTGAGATCAACTTCTCTGAGTTGTTGTATTTTGTTTTTTTTTACTTTAAATAGTTTTAGAAAATCTAAAAAAGGATTGTTGAGCTTCTTTGGGAAATGGAGAGTATCTTGTGTTAGAGATAATGTAGGAGATTTATGTATCAAATGATAGATTTGATAATTAAAAATACTGTTTAGCTTTAAAATTATACTGCATTCATGTCTGTACTTGAAAACACACCAGAGCTCCTTCAAGTTCTCAGTTTTTCCCTTCACAGCTTCGATGTTAGTAGGTACACGGCCTTTGACAATGAAGGGAGGTGTTGGTTGGAGGTCACTTTATTTGTGATTCAATCTTTTAAGTCAGTTTACTGTGATATCTGAACAGTGTAAAAGTTTGAATATGTAATGGATGTTTTAATATGGAATTTGAGTAAGAAAATTTTTTTGAAATTAGTGTTGGAACATAGTCAATTGATTCTATAATTGGAAAATAGAAAATACAACCCACCTCCCTTTCAATGCACTTTTTTGTTGAGTTATCCTTAATTTTGGAACATCATAATGTATAATACTAATACATACTGTAGGAGTACATAGAAGTGATGGATCTTCATTTAGGTAGCTATAAAAAGAAATTTCTAAATCATCTTGGTCTGCTTTCAGAAGTCAAGATTCAAAGAGAAGATTGTGGGCTTTGATTTTAAGAGTCTTAACTATATATGAGACTTGTGTGTTTTAGAAAACAAAAATAGATCATTTTAGTTTTTTTTTAATATGGCAGTAATTTGGAATGTTAATTAAGCTAATCAAAAACCATTTCTTTTCCATTTTGATAACACAGGCTAAATTTGGCCGAAGGTGGACCAAAATTGCAAAGCTAATTGAAAGTCGCACTGTTTTACAAGTGAAGAGTTATGCGAGACAGTACTTTAAAAATAAGGTAAGCAGGATATAAATATCCTAGTGATCGTATTTAAAATAAATAAAATTAATAAGCTTAAATAGTTCTTTAATTCAGGCATGCTTGCATACATGCTAAGTCTCTTCAGTCATGTCCAACTCTTTGTGACCCTATAAACTGTAGTCCGCCAGGCTCCTCTGTGGGGATTCTCCAGGCAAGAATACTGGAGTGGGTTCCTCCAGGGGATCTTCCCAACCCAGGGATTGAAGCCATGTTTCTTACATCTCCTGCGTTGGCAGGAGAGTTCTTTTCCACTGGTGCCACCTGGCATTAAAGTCTTAATGTTCAGAGTGTTTATAGTGAAAATATTTTATACCCATAAAGTACCCTATAAATGTTTGTCTTCAAAAATCTCAAAGCATATCTTCAATGTATTGAGTATTGCTGTTAAATTGGCATTATTATGTTACTCCACTTAATTTCATGCAGTTAAATAGGGCAAATTATTAGTTGCTCAAAAACATCCTATAAAGCAAATAGTATATCAAAGAGAAAACCTTAGAGGTCATTGCTTCCTGGAAAATTTTTTTCCTTTTTAAATATTTGCATTAAACTTTTAAGAATTATTAGAGCTTAGGGGCCAAAAATGCTAACATGATTCTAAAATCTTTTTAATAGCAATGAAATTTGTACAATTATTGTGAAGAACTGTCTGAAAACTCTAATAAATTGCAGTGTTCAAAAATGTACAGTTATGGTCTAGTTCCTTAGTCTTGAAAGTAATTTGTGTTGTATTCAACCATGTAGTTCTGATATTTAGAATTTTTCTAATATATTCTGCTTGAGTACTGGAAGCATAATTATATAGAATTTGAAAGTGTCTTAAGTGAAATTTGGTGCTTTCTTTTCATGTAAATTGGGTTGACCCTTGAACAAAACAGGCTTGAACTGAGCTGATCCACTTATATGGGGATTTTTTTCAATAGTCAGTAATACAGCACTGCACAATCCACTGAGGTGCAATTGCAGATGTGGAACTGCAGATGCTAAGGAACCGCATAAAGGGAAGGCCAGCTTTAAGTTATATGCAGATTTTCAACTGTATGGAGGGTTGGTGCTCCTAACCCCCTGTTGTTCAAGGGTTTACCCTGTGTACAAGACTTATCTAATTTAGTGTCATTTGGTCATAGGAAGTAAGTAATGGAATGAATTCATTGTAAATCAATCAGTCTGCTCCCTCTTTTAATCATCAAAAGCATTTTCCAGACAGCCTACTAAGGTCAAGGTATTACGAGGCAGAATAAGCCTCATTTAGTTATTCTTACCCATGCTTCTCAGGCTGGTGTGTGCAGGACTTCTTGCAATGTCAGTTTTACGCAGAGGCTTGAGATGAAAGGGTACATTTTAATATTAAAAAAAAATTAATATATAATGAAATACAGTGCAAAATTTTGTCAGAAATTTTAAGCTAAAAACGAGAGACTTCAAATAAATAGATTGTTAAAGGCCATTTCAAGCTAAATGTCCAAATTTCATTTTCCCTCCTGCTACCCTTTCCTTTTCCTCTACATAGTAAGCCGGTTAACTACAATGCAGTATTCTCGGAGTCTGTTGTGATAAAGGATCTATACATAATCTCTTTTCAGGAGCTGTTATGTCTTGGATATGTCAGTCATTTGCAAGATTTTTCAAAATTATATGTAACAAAGATTTTATTTCAAATCATATATACTCGTTAGCATTCATTTTCTTTTCCTATTGCATTACAACATATTTATGTTTATAACAGCAGATATGATAGTTTCATGTCTTAAATTATAGCTACATTAAATGAACGTGCAAAAGCCAGTTTGTTTCTCTTGTCTTTATATTTAAATGAAAGATGATTTTAATTTACTCAGTAAATATATGTGAGATAGACTCCTTTAACTAAAAGGAGTTTTTAGCATTATAAAAAATGATCTGCTGAGCTATCAGATATTCTGAGAAATAAGCCTTCACAATATCTTAAAAATACCTTGTATGATGGTTTTTGGTTAATTCTCTATGGTTGATCTGAGCCAGATTCCCATTTTAAGCTTCGTACTGAAAATTAAATAGTAGGTCATAATTATTTGATTAATAAAAGTCACCAGACCATGAATGAGTCAAATATACTTATGGAAATTTGAAGTGATGATCTTTTACATTTAAAATGTAGTTGTAAACCCTTCAGAAAAAGCACAGTAAAGAAATACCATTGACATGTACTCAGTTTAATAACTTTGTATCTTATTTTTGTGTGTGTGCCAATGATTGCATTTTTAAAATGTTAATATTATGGAGATTTTGTCTTGATTTTTAATAAGGTAAAATTAGATGGTCCAGAAAAGGAAACACCAAATCAGAAGAATAGCAGTGGCTTCCAGATGAAAAATGAAGATGAAGGGACAAAGGCATGGACACCATCAGGTTTAAGGGGACGTGCTGATCCTAACCTGAATGCTGTAAAAATTGAAAAGTTATCCGATGATGAAGAAGTAGACATCACAGATGAGACTGATGAGTTGACTTCTCAAGTTCCCCAAAAGGATCTTAGCAGTGTTCTCTTGTTAGACATCTCTAATAATAAAAGACCTGAAACCATTAAAGCAGTAGTTTCTGACAGCCAAGAAGATCCCATTTCTAAATCTTCCAAGGAGTATCTTCAGAATATAAAGCAAGGTGAGATGGAAGCACTTTCAAGCTCAGGAATTAGACTTTGGACTGAAAATTACAATACCAGTGACCAAAAATTAGTTGAATTAAATGATCAGAAATGTGATAAGCTGATGAAGAACTGTGATAAACATCATGGGAATGGAATAACAGATGATGCCAGACAGTTGCCTTCTCCAGAGCCTTGTGAAGTTCAGAAAGACTTGAGTGATAATGAATTGCTTTTTCATTCCTCCTGCCAAATGGAGGAGGAGAGCCAAGAGGAAGAAGAGCTTAAGCCACCAGAACAAGAAATAGAAGTTGATAGAAATATCATTCAAGAAGAAGAAAAACAAGCAATTCCTGAGTTTTTTGAGGGGCGCCAAGCTAAAACACCAGAACGCTATTTGAAAATTAGAAATTATATTTTGGATCAGTGGTAAGGAAAAATTGTATTTTAGATGCTATTTTAAAGCTTATGCTACTCTAAAGTATGTATGTGTGCCTATGCAGAATTTAGTGTTTTACAGTCCTAGTGTTCCAGAGAGCTTTAACATATTAATACATTTCAGTAGGCAAGACTTGGTTTCTCATAGTGAAACAGTTTGAAAGTTTTGGGAAGTGTTGTCATGTATAGCTGTCTTAACCCATCTGTCTGTTACTTTATTAGAGTTTGTGGTCCTAAAAGGAAAGGGATAAATCATTACCTCAAAAAGCAGTTTTGTAGGACAATGTTAGGAAGATATAGAAAACACTACTGAACTGGAAGAGGGGAAGAATGTCTATCTTAGTTTATGGTGTACTTTGAAGTACAAAGAGAAAACTTTGGTGACAAGGATAGTATCATTTAATGTGGCTTGATTTCAGAAGCTATTCTAAAAATCTGCCTTAAGTGCTTTTGACTTTGAACTTGTGACATAATGTGTTAATAATTCCTTTATCAGAATATAGGAATTTTTTTTATATATTCAGTTTATCCTCTAAGTTGTCAGTACCTTTTATTTGAATTACTTAGTGAGGGATGGGGAACAAGCCAAAAAACTTCCCACCTTATTAGCTTAAGTGCTGTGAAAGTGATTTGCATTTTCCGTAATAGTTTAATTAAGACATCATCAAATATTCATGATTGTTACTGCTTCAGGAGCTATAAAATTGTGTAGAGCCATTTTTACAGAGGGCTTCTGTTCTGACCTAGGAAGATTATCAAAGGAAAAAACCAGGCTTGTTAAATCAGTAACTTTCATTTTACCCACATAATATTAAGCATTTTGACATCTAAAGAAAGCCCTATTCAAAAAGAAAAAAAAATTTTTTTTTCTCGCTCTTAACTCTTGGTTATTTTGCAAATGATTGAGGTTGGGAAAATGCTAAGTGAGGGTGGTATCAAAGTAAAAGAATACCTATAAGGAACTACTTCTGACATTTACATAGTGTTTTATTGTTTACAGAGAGCTTTTCTCTATCTGATTGCTCCGAACAATCCTGTAACCTAGGCAGGTGGTATTTTCTCTCTTTGATAGAATGAGCTTGAGGTCACGAGAGGTTTAGGGAGCAGCCTTGGATTATACAGACCAGTTGTTGACAAATGAAGGACTTCAACACAAGTCTCAACTCTGTAAATCACTCTTGCCATTATTCTACATTGCCTAGTTCACACTTAAAACACAAATTAAATTAAATCTCCCTTGGTATCTAATTTTGTTTTTGGAAATAAGAGCATGAATGGCCAAATTGAAGTACTTCAAAATAATGACTAAATCAAAAGTGTCTATGTAAATTATCAAAGACAATTTAATGTTACTTTAATCAAATTTCATTTGTTACTTTGAATTTTAGATTTACAGGCAGAATAATTTATATGGGTAGCATAAATTATATGGCAATAGTTTCCTAATATCATAGCCTTAGTTCATAAAACCAGTTAAATATTGCTGTTTCAGTATGATGATTTAGCCGAACAGTATGAAAGCAAAAAGAAATGTTTTGAACAGGAACTCAAACCTATTCTCTTCAGAAATAGAACAGAGTATTTAGAGACTGGAGGCGGTGTTAAAAAAAAGGAAGAGTTCAAGTTTTAAAGATAAAAAAACCCTGCTAGATTTGTTTGTAGCTAGAAGATCCTTTCCATAAAAGCACATGCAGTTGACTCCCTGTTTAGGGGGCTATTTTATTAAAATAGTAACCAGTATCATTGAATATGTACTAAATGCCCCACATTGTATTTATCTCTAGTCCTCTTTGACAGCCTTGTCCTCATTTTACAGATGAGAGAAATGAGGTTGAGAGAGGGAACAGAGCTGGTTCCAGGTCACATTAGGTGGAGGCGATTCCAGAGAATGCAGTCTTGACCCGTTACTTTCACACTTACCACTCTGGGCCTTGACTGATTTTTCACACTGCCTTGAATGCTTTTCCCCACTGGATTTTGGTGAATCTTACTTCCTCTTCTTTTTCAGTTCTGCTCAAGGGAGATTAGACGCCTTCTTTCTCTACCCTGTCTACAATAGCTTACATATCTCCTCCCTCTCATTCTCTTACCCTGTATTTTATATATCTTATAGAACTTTTTACCACTGAAAATACTATATTTTATTTGTGTTTTGTCTCCCCTCTCCCCACCCCAATGATAAATATAGGCTCCATGTTCATTGTTAATTGTTTTGTCCCTCCTGCTTAGAACATTGCTTGGAATACAGAGACAGATTGAAAGAATGAGTCATCATTATATCATAAACAGATATTTCTAGAGGCCTTACCATTTGTTCAGTGCTATACTAATACTAAGCTCTTTGTTTAAAGCCTTCTGATTTGTGTAATCTTTAATTAGACCAATACAGTTTATAGTTTCATAGTTTTTTGGTAGCTGGGTATACCCTGCCCATTCCAGCTGTCCTGCCTTCATTTGTGTAGTGTGTGTACTTTCCACGCAAGCGACACTGAAATCCCACTGTTATAATGGAACTTCTGATATCCTCCCACATCCCAGATTATCAATACTTTTTACCCTCACTGACCTTCAGAATTTATGATTTTAAATTTGGTTTCTGGTTAGGTCTTCCCTGAACACCCTGTCTAAAATAGTCTGTGCCTCTCTGCCCTGCTGTATCCCCTTATCCTTCTTACTCTGTCTTCCTAATGCTATTGCTACCTGACAATACACTATTTATTCATTCATTTATTGACTTACTAGAATGTAAGGTCTGAAACTTCAGGAACTTCAGATTCATCTCTGTATCTGTGCCTAGAACAGTGCCTGATATGTAGGACACAAAATATATATTTGTAGTATAAAGATTAAGGAATTCCTATGTTATGTAATATATCTGAACACTCAGTTTATAAAGTCTATGTTTGAATCCTGTCACTTCCTTAACAAAGTGCTTTAATTTCTCTTACCTTGTTTCTTCATCTCAAAAGTAAGAATAATAAAATCCACTTTGTAAAATTGTATATAACCCTTAGTGTGGCATCTGTTATAAGTACTCAGTAATTGTTTGCTACTCTTACCAAGTTCCACTACTAAGACTTAATGTTATACCATCTAGCGTGGTATGTTAAGTATATTTAGTTGTCGTTGTTCAGTCGCTCAGTCATGTCCAACTCTTTGCAACCCCGTGGACTGCAGCATGCTAGGCTTCCCTGTCCTTCACCATCTCCCAGAGCTTGCTCAAACTCAATGTCCATTGAGTCGGTCATGCCATCCACCCATCTCGTCCTTTGTCCCCTTCTCCTGCCTTCAGTCTTTCCCAGCATCAGTGAGAAAAGTGAAAGTGAAAAATCACTCAGTCGAATCCAACTCTTTGTGACTCCATGGACTGTATACTGTATACAGGCCAGGATACTGGAGTGGGTAGCCTTTCTCTTCTCCAAGGGATCTTCCCAACCCAGGGATCGAACCCAGGTCTCCTGCATTGCAGGCAGATTCTTTACCAGCTGAGCCACAAGGGAAGCCCAAGAATACTGGAGTGGGTAGCCTAACCCTTCTCCAGTGGATCGTCCCAACCCAGAAATCAAACCAGGGTCTCATGCATTGCAGGCGGATTCTTTACCAACTGAGCTATCAGGGAAGCCCTCCCAGCATCAGGGTCTTTTCTAATAAGTCACCTCTTCATATCAGGTGACCAAAGTATTTAGTAATTGTTTTATTTTGTAAACCTCTTCTTTCTTTCAGTCTTTGGGTGTTTCTTGATTCTTTAGCATGTAATATAGTATCTGTTTTCCACTGAGAGCACTTAATGTTACTGGCATAATGATTAAAACTAATGTATAACTTTTAAGCATTTATAAGGTAGCTTGTAATTAAAAGATGCTGTCCAGCAAAGTTAAAGTAGATGAACCTAAGCAATGTATTAAAAATTGGAATGTCTGATACTAAGCATTTTCAACATATTATGAATGTGCCCTTTTTATTCAAAGACTGAGGCTTGCATTTGGGTCTGTAGATAAATATGCTTCTAACTTCAAAGTTCTGGGATCTATGGAGTTTAATGTTGGGAAAGAAATGATACTTATAAAAGTCACACTGTACTTGTTAATGAGTGTATCATTGAAAAATATTTCATTTCAGAAAAAAAGTACACTTGGGTATTATGTATTAGCATTGTATTTACTACACATTTACATATTGAGAAGGGGGTACATTTAAAAAATATTTCAAGTATTAAAAGTTTCCCCCAGAAGTCTTCTTTTATGTTTTTATTTATCCAAAATAATTGTACTTCCGTCTCTTAGGGAGATATGCAAACCGAAATACTTAAATAAGACCTCAGTACGTCCTGGCCTGAAGAACTGTGGGGATGTTAATTGTATTGGACGGATTCATACATACCTCGAGTTGATAGGAGCAATCAATTTTGGATGTGGTAAAAATAAAAACCCAACAACATCTTTTAACCAACGTTTTTTATCCTTACAGCACCCATTAATTTCTTTGATAGTCAGAATTCAAGGAGATTTAGTATTGATAGAGAAAGGTGATTGATACAGAAAGGTGCTCTAATGTTATAGAATAAATGTATTGATATTTTGTTTTAAAACAGATTTCTGTTGATAAACTATATTTCCTTTTAACCTGCAGTCAAAATTGGTGCTTTTAAAGGAAAAAATATTAAGTAGTAGAAATGATTTAAGGATGCAGTTCTTTATCAAGTAAACGTAAATTTTATGAAAAGTCCAGTCAAGGCCCATTTAATTTGGAAATACTGTATTAATGCTAGACATATTATCTAGCAGTATTTAAATAAAATAATTTATGAGCCTTTATACTTAAATGTAATAAAAGTGCCAAAATATTTTTTGTGGTAGAAAGTTTCTTTCACCCTGGTTTTTCTCAAATGTAAAGTCATGCATATTTTTAATGTATTCTGCCCTTTTATTGAATTAACATGACATAATTTTGAAGAAAGATAATAGTTATAATAGTTGGAAAGCGATAAGTTAATTAGAATGATGTAATCCATGGTTTGAGTGGAGTATATTCTGTGTTCTGTGTCTATGAAAAGATAACCAGAAAACTTCCTACCAGAGATTATTTCATTTCATGTAGAGATAGATAGAATTTAGTCTAACCTGGGATCTATCCTTCATTTTAGTGTCTTTTCTTGCCCAAAGCAAGGTACCAAGAATGGCTTTATAGGAAAACTAAGATGCCATAGCCACGCAAAGAAAAGTGAAATCATGTTTACTGTATTAGAATACCAAAATTAGCAAAGTGGGCTTAGCACTCATTTAATCAGAAATTAAACAAATGAGCCATTTCCTAAATGTTTCATTTTATTGAGATTTCCTTATGAAAACAGCATTACTTTCATGTGAGACCTACCAGGTAGCGCATCAGATGTGTATTGTGGAATAAGATAGAAACACTGATACATAAAAAAAAAACTTAGAAATTGGCTTATAATTGTAGATATGTCTTCCTATTGGACAAATAATTCTACAAAATAATAGATTGTTTTGTTTTTTTCTGGATTCCAATAGAACAGGCTGTATATAACAGGCCACAACCAGTTGACAAAGTACGAATCAGAGACAGAAAAGACACAGTAGAAGCATACCAGCTTGCCCAGCGCCTGCAGTCTATGGTAAGCTGCCCCGTGGCTCACTGAATGATGGGTGTTCTTTGCTCTGTTGAGTAGGCTGTGCCTACTTCTCTTCACCTGTTTAACAAATGGCTATCTAGTAGAAGAAGATGCTTTCTTTCACCCAAGCCATTCACTTTTCTCTTTCCATTCAGTTTAATGTTAATTTATAGGCAAAAAACAAACCCCCCGAATCTAAAAATCATTCACAAACTTTACACAGAAGCATGATGTTTTGCTTACAGTGGTCTTAGACTGCTTCATTTTGATATCCGTATCTAACATATCTTTTAAAAACCAAACATTTAAGCTCTTTTTTGTTTCCATTTTCTTTTTGTTTGTTTAAAAATTCTTGCCATAAGATTTAGCTTTTTTGAGAGCTGTTCAAAATATTTTAGTCTTTTTTAATTCTTGAGGTTAATGAGTTTTACAAGCTTCCATAGTTTTACATGGCTCAGTGGTAAAGAACTCGCCTGCCATTGCAGGAGCCGTGGATTCAATGCCTAGATCAGGAAGATCCCCTGGAGAAGGAAATGGCAACCCACTCCAGCATTCTTGCCTGGGAAATCCCATGGACAGAGAAGCCTGGTGGGCTGCAGTCTGTGAGGTTGCAGAAAAGTCAGACATGACTGAGCAACTAAATAGCAACGAGTTTTACAGTGTTTTACAATGCATGCATCTTATTTTAAAAATAGGTGATCCAGCAAGTCTCCCAAAAGGCAGAGTCATGCTGTGGTCTTGTTGGCTTTTACTAATTGTTGCTGTTGATTAGTTGGTAAGTCGTCTCTGAGTCTTCTGTGATCCAGTGGACTCTAACCCACCAGGCTTCTCTGTGGGATTTCCCAGGCAGGAATACTGGAGTGGGTTGCCATTTCCTTCTCCAGGGCTTTACTAATAAAATAGGTGAAATTGGTAATGGGTAAGGTAAATAGAAAAGAATAGAAAATGAAAGAGCAGGTTTTTTTCCTCGGAGTATTTAGGCTATAAAACATGTCTACCCTAGTTTTTTTGTTTTTCTTTTTAAGGAGAGAATGTTTTCATGTGCAGTTGCTGGAGTTGGTGCTAGTCATACATATTCATAAGTCTGAGATACAATTATTTTGCTTCTAGTTTTCCTTATTATACCTCTGGCTGTGTGCTGTTTCTAGTTTTCTACCATGAAGTCATTTTGGTGGTGGTTCTTCTTGGCCCTAAAAAATACTCTTTTCCTACAGTTGTAACTCCCATATGGTGAAAGGAAATGAAAATTAAAGGAGAAATCAGAATAAAATTTCAAAGATCATTACTTACTTATTTTTGAGCCAAATGCTAACTATTGAACATAAATTAATAAAATATAGTCAGGCATTGCCAATCAGGGATGACAGTAATTTAATGGAGAAATTGATGTTTAGGAAATTATCATTTTGGTTTTATATATTAATGTGCTGTGATTTCTCCAAGCTAATCTTGTTACCTTTTGCTTTATTTTTAATTTCATAACAGCGCACAAGGAGACGCAGAGTCCGAGACCCTTGGGGAAATTGGTGTGATGCAAGAGATTTGGAAGGGCAGACATTTGAGGTAACTTTGATCCTTTCAGATAACTCAGAAGTAACAATTGTTTTGTCAGTATACATTTGTGTATCTTTAATGTCACATATATTATACTTGTTTTATATGTCTGCATGTATAGATCTCTTTCCTGTGTTAATTTATTTGTCTAAAAGTCATCAATAAACAACAAAGAAAAAGATATTGAGGATGCAGTTAACTAGAAGTTCGACTGATTTTCAGAACTGTAATTATCTGTCCCAATATTCTGGTCTTTAGCCCCAGAATATCTGTCAACGTGCCAGGGAGTTGTGCCCTGTTCATTTCAGTAAACAGTTCTTGAATGATGTTCTGATATACCAATTAAAATGTTGTTCTGAGCATTAGACATAAATTGAATTACAAATATTGAAGTATTATTTCTACTAACAAAAATTACGGTTCTATAAAGAAACATAGGCAGTGAATTAAGTATACACATGCGTGCACACACACATACACCTTCTATGACTATATAATCTGTTTGTGAACAACCAGTGCTGTTAAATGGGAAGAATGTATGTGTACTACTGGCTTTGTTACATTGGGTAACTGTATCGAATCTCAGGGTTTTATTTATAATCCCCTCAAAGGTTGAATTAAATGAAATAAAATGTATGAAGGTCCTAATACTCGGTACTCAGTAAGTCTTGCATATACCAGATATTCAGTAAATGTTAGTTCTCTTCTTTCTCTCTTCCCCATTCCCTGCCCCCAGCCTCACACCTGAGCATTATTCTAGGCACAGCAATTAGTGACACATGGTCCCTGCCTTGAAGGAATTTACATTTCTAGTAGGAAAGATAACACCTTTGGTGAGTTCCATCAAATTGATTCCAAGAAATAAAAGACTGACCTAACAGGTATAATCAGGGTAGGTTTCACAGAAGATGTGATGTTTCATCTGTGACTTAAAGGATGAGCAAGAGAATCTCACAATGTGGAAATGTAGATGAGGGACTCTCGGCTGAGAGACATATAAATAAAGGTACAGACATGTACCAGACATGGGAAAATACCAGGTATAGTCTGGAAAAGGTGTGTAGTTCATATGGGCTGGAGTATAAGACTGATACGTGAGTGTGTGCTTAGTCGCTTCAGTCGTGTCTGACTTTGCGACCCCATGGACTGTAGCCTACCAGGCTCCTCTGTCCATGGGTTGCCATGACCTGCTCCAGGGATCTTCCCAACCCAGGGATCAAACCCATGACTCTCATCTCCTGCATTGGTGGGCGGGTTCTGTACCACTAGTGCGACCTGGGAAACCCAATAAGACTGGTAGTAGAGTTATTTTATTTTATATTTATGTAGGATTTACTACGTTAGACACTACTGTCAGTATTTCACAAACATTAATTCATTTAGTCTTCACAGTAACATCGTAGCATTGTTATTATTATTGTTCCCATTTTAAAGATGAGGAAAACAAACACAGAAAGCTTCAGTGACTTGGCCAGAGTCACCCAGCTAGTCTGAGGCAGAGCCAGGCATTGTCTCTGTGGAATCTGTGCATGGTAGCTTTATGCTGTGATGTCTCTGTATTAATTCTCCCTTCAGTGGTTGATGGATGCTTTGATCAAATGGTGGGGTTTTTTTTTTAGCATCTCTCTGCTGAGGAGTTGGCAAGAAGAAGAGAAGAGGAAAAATGCAAACTTAGTAAACCTTCAAAAGTACCAAGACCAACAAAAAGGTATAATGTGACATTATGCAAGTGTGATTTTGTTAATAATCATAAATGATTAGAAAATGTATAGAAGGAATATCTGATGTTGTAGCATTGTTGTTCACTTATTAAGTTTAAAAATACTGCTGAAAGTTAAATTTTTTTTTATTTCACTGATTGTTAATTTGGGAGACCGTAAGCAAAAGTTTTAATTTGTTCATGTTCAATAAACATAGGATCCAATATATGTTGTGAGGGCCTTGTTTATGACAGGTGGTTATTTAACTCCTTAGACATTACAAACCAGTAACCTCATGAAATGACTAGTTCCCTCTTTGCTTGGTGGTGAATGTTAGTGAGGCTCTCTCTTTTTTTTTTTTTAATAATATAAAATATTTAGCTTGTAACATTAAGGGTCACTGTATAAATTAAATGCCTTGATTTTCTAGACCCTCACTTCCTGCAGATGACCCATGAAATAGACTGTAGTTTTGTCAAGTGTCCCTTTTAAAACAAGATATCCAGGAACACCTCTTGGTTATTTTCAGTGGAAAGAGCCCTAACACTAAGCAGTTAGATGTTCCTGGGTAAGTTACATAATGCTTTTATAAGCCTTAGGTCCTCATTTATAAAATAATAACTTTAACAGCACTGTTAGCTGTTTTAAGCATATCATATATATTAACTCATTTAATCCTCATAACAACCCTATGAAGTAGTTAATATAATCATTCCCATTTTATAAATGAGGAGACTGAGAGGCACAAAGAGGTTATATAACTTGGCCATGCTTGTTAATGGTGGTGGTGTCATTTAACCCAGGCATTAAGGCTTAAGAATCCGTGCTCCTAATCATTACATTATATATCACCTCTCTAAAAATTAAAGTCAAACTTTAGAATTGTTGTGAGAATAAATTAAATGAGATAAGCTACAGTCATCCATAAACTAGGACTCCTCATCTCATGTCCAGACATTTGATTTTCTGAATCTAAGTGTGAAACATACTGTAATTTTCCAGTCATTCTTCCAGGTAGAATCTTTTTGAATCCAGATCCACTTTTTTCATATTAGTCCTCGTAGCTTTGAATCATCAACATTTCAATAAGCTTGCCTTTTCCACCATTGGTCACTGATTAAAATGTTAAACTGAAATAATGTGAACCTCAGACATCATTGTTGAATCAGCTATGTATTACCACAATTAACCCAGTTAACCCACTCTTCATCTTATGCAGAAGAATAATCATAGCAGATGTCTTGCTTACATTTAATAACTATATTTGAGTCTTTATGAGTCTGCTAGTTTCTAGCATATCTGCTATCAAAAGTGAAATTTAGGTGTATCTATCATGACTTATATTTTCATGAACCCATTATTCTTAGTCACCTCTTCACTTGCTAAAGGCTTGCAAAGCAGTTGTTAAATAACCCTTTCTAGAATTTTCCTCTGCTGCTTTTTTGGTGTTTTGAAAACAGGCCCAGTAATTGCCTATTCCTAGTCCTCCAGTAATTTTCCATTCTCTACAGTGCCTCAAAAAGTGTTGATGGTGGTTTCACATGATGGTTCTTCAAAGTGCTCTGGGATGTAAATGCTTTGTTTCTATTTCCTTAACTCTCTTGACTTTTTTTTTTTTTTTCCATTTTATTTGCATTGATTAAGCACTTTCTAATTTGAACATCTTCCTCACTCAGCAAACCCTTTTTAAATGCCTACTGTTCTCAGTGTTTGGAATACAGTATTCAGCAAAACAAAGTGTCTCATCTCCTAGCACTAAGTCTCTGGTAGAATAGGAACTAAATAGTTCTGCTCTTTCCCAGTTAACATGAACATATTCCTTGTTTATTTGCTTTCTCTGGATGTAGCCTAACAGTTTTTATTTTTCTCAAACCTCAATTCTTTATTGGTCAAAGCCTTTCTAATATTTCTCTCATATTTATACATGTTTTTGTGTCTAGCTTTGGTTAGGTGGCCCTCTTTCCGTCTTTTATACTTCATTTTAAAAGATGAGTCTACCATAGAACTTTGTATATACATTAATTTCTTTAACAGAATTGTTTGTCATTTATTCATTCAGCAAAGATTTACTGAGTGCTTCCTTTATCCTGAACACATTGTACTGACAGAGATGTTTCTGAGAAACGTCTATCTTGAACTTCCTTTCCTATCTTATGTCAGAGTTAGGTTTCCATTGAAACCTGCTTTCAGTGTAGGACACGTCTGGCCATTTATAATGTTCTCTTTGGGTGTTGAAAGAAATTAAGACAACAAAATTACTTTCTCAAAGGTCCTATTGTTTCTCAAATTTTTAGTCAAGTCCGAAAGAACTGTGCTTCTTTCCAAAGGGTTATATCATAAATTCTCCTAGTTTATTGTTTTTCCACTTGGACAGAATTTAGGTTTAGATTATTGATGTACATTTTCAAATTTGTGAATAAATTATGTTATTGAAATTATATTAGGAATGATTTTCTTTTCTTTTTCCTTTTCCAGCTCATTTGATCCCTTCCAACTGATACCTTGTAATTTTTTCAGTGAAGAAAAGCAGGTATTATTCATTCATCACAGAATGACCATAAATAATACCCTCCTCTCTGGCATGAAATATTCTTTTTCTATGTATGCAAGGCATGTGTATATGAAAGGTTGGATAAGGCAGGGTACACTAAGGGTCAGATGAGTGATACACACGGAAAATGAGAAAGAATTTCTCCATGCTAGGGCTTTGAATTATACATGTATTTCTTTAAAAGTCTGATTTGTGCTGAGCCTTGGTTGGTAGTGAGAACTTAGTGTGATAGATAAAGGAGAAAAGGGTGGACATTCCAGTTAGAATAAAATCTCTATTTTTATGCTCCCCCATTTTTTTTTTTTTATATTTCAGGAGCCATTTCAGGTGAAAGTAGCTTCAGAAGCACTTTTAATAATGGATTTGGTAAGGATATTATATTGTGTTTACTTAGTTATTCTGATTTCCATTCTTGTGTATTTTTATTGCAGGCATAAGAGAGAGTATGGAAGACGTGTATTTTGGATCTTAACTATCCTCTTTTACAAGGAATCTAAAAATAAGTCTTTTCTTTTGGAGAAAAGCCAAACAATTGCATGTTTCCATATTTTAGAGAAAATAAATTAATGTGAGTTTTTGCAGACTGTTTCTCATCATTAACCCTATTTTAATTTCCTAGTATCCTTGTCTGCTGCCTTCTAGATAACTGCAACAAAGCACAACTCTTAAAATTTGGAGGCTCCTTGTTTTGCACTAAACTACTGAGATCTCCAATAGTTGTGTGTGTGTTCATGGTATTTTTCTATAGGAGGACCCAGAGTGGTTTTGTGGTTTTACTTTGTATCCTTATGATACCTTTCCTGTGTAGGGAGAGCAAAACAGTATCTTCATTTTGCAAATGTAAAAAAATGGCATCTTGGAGTGTTTAAATGTTTGGTTCAGTTTCTTAGCCAGCAGTAAAGATAGGTCTTAAATCCTAAGTCTGTGTATGCTGAGCCTAGCATCTGGTTCCTCTCCTGTGTTAATTCGTTTTAGAAAAGTATAATTATCATACTTGTAAATGACTCTCCTATGATAAGTGAGATTTGTTCTGGTATTTTGGCAGATGGATTTGGTTTGTATGTTTGGACTAAATCTATCTTGTATTTCTTTTAGCATGCTCATGTTTCTATGGCAGAAGTGATTGGTCTGTTAGGAGGAAGATATTCAGAAGCTGATAAAATAGTTGAGGTAAGTTTTCTCTTAAAATCTTAAAAATTATTTAGTCTTGCTGCTATACCAAGTGTTTTTATAGATTTCAGTGGATATAATTAACATATAAACTTTATGATATAAATGAGAATATGCGAATGTAGAAAGTTATTTTTTCCCTGGGACTTCCCTGGTGATCCAGTGGTTAAGAATCTGACTTGCCATGCAGGGGATGCAGGTTTGATCCCTGGCCTGGAAACTGAGATCCCGCATGCTGCGGGGCAACTAAGCCTATGCTCTGCGTCATGCACAGCCATGAAAGAGCCTGTATGCCACAGCTAAGACCCGATGCAGCCAAATAAGTAAATATTTTTTTTAAAAGGAGAAACAAAGTTATGTGTTCCTGGAGGTTTCTGAACATTCCATGTATTGAACACCTGTTTTCCTTATCCACTGAGAAGGAGGGAACATTGCCAGGCCTTGGTTCCATATTGCCTTCACCAGTAAAAGCTTCAACTCCTAAAAGGTCACCTTATGATTGAAACTCGGTATGCATCATTTGCTAGAAATTACCATAAATAATAGGGGTCATTCAATGACTTTTTACAAACGTTAATATGGGCTGACCAACACTTCACTTGTCTGAATAGAAAAACAGATTTTGAGTTCCTAGCATACGGTCACACTTTTGGAGAGTACTTCATTTGCACATTAAAGGCTGCCTGTGATAGAGACAAATAAAAGACTTGGCTTTAAAAAGTTTCTGTTCCTGTGTATGAATTCTGTGTAGAATTAACAGGATTTCAGTATAATCATTTAAGGATTAATCCTTTATAGGTCTGTGCAGCAGAACCATGTAACAGTCTGAGTACAGGACTGCAGTGTGAGATGGATCCTGTCTCACAGACACAAGCCTCGGAAACCTTGGCTGTCAGGGGCTATAGTGTTATTGGATGGTATCATTCTCACCCTGCCTTTGACCCTAATCCATCCTTACGAGATATTGACACTCAAGCCAAATACCAGGTGTGTTTATAGGTCTTTGTGTATATAGTCTGTAAATAATTGCACATTCTCTCCCCTCTCATTGTTTTCTATTAATTAAATATGCTTAGAAATAACATTTCTAGCAAAGTCATTACAAGAGTAATATATGTATATTGTTTAATACAGGCAAGCCATTACAGTACGGTGATAATTCTTCCCAGAGCCTTTAAAAATGATGGGCTGACTAGGACAGAGACTGGGTACAACTGAAATAATTGGAAATATCATGTATTTTGCATCTCTGGAAAAAAGTTTTGTTTTATTCTGCAGTTTTATGTTTGATATCTGGATGTTTTCACTATTGGCAACTGATTGTAACTTATTACCATATTGGTAAAGATTACAGCTGAAGGGTAGTGAATAAAATTTGTAAATGTATTCATGGAAAATGTAGATTATGTAGGCCAGGTGATCTTTTCAGGTTGGGTTGGACATATTTTGGCCTGAAGAGTTTAGGGTATGGAATAAATTTAATCTAGTTGCTGTTTGGAAGTGAAGTTTCTAACACACCTTTGCATTCCCTTTTCCTCTATTAGGTGTATAAAATGTTGGTATGGTTAAATACTGACTTTTAAGTTTATGTAGTTGAACTAATTTTACTTTTTTTTTTTAATTGTAGAGTTACTTCTCCAGAGGCGGTGCAAAGTTCATTGGGATGATTGTTAGTCCTTATAATCGAAATAATCCTTTACCTTATTCTCAGATTACCTGCCTGGTTATAAGTGATGAAATTAGCCCAGATGGCTCTTATCGTAAGTTTTCAACAAAAACAGTTCTACTTTTACTTTCATTTTTTTGAATCTTACAAATCACAGAATTTATACCTAGGCAGAGCAATTTGATGGAAAAGTCTGTGTCCTCAACTATGGAGTCACTGTTCGCATACCATGTAGTACAGCCACCCTCTTTCCTTTTATGATTTCCTCCTACAGTGAAGCCCCCACTGTTACCACGGCCACTGGGCGAAAACATTACAATGCAGTGATAACTTACAGCCAGCTAGTGTGTACATGAGGTCCTGGAGACACTGCAGGAAGCAGAACAGGCAAAACCTCTTCTGTTTTCTTGAACATTTTTTGGTAAATGCAGTTTCACTTTCTCTGCAATGGCATTCAAATGAATAAAAAGATAAAAAGAACAGTGACCACCCTACCACATGCTCTCCATGACCTCCCAGCTTAGGCTCAACGGTGCTTATTTTTATATCTATCTCAAGAAAGAATTTGGGTTGGTTTAGCCCATCATGACTCAGTTCCTTTGGGACTTGTGTCCCCTGCTGTTCCAATCAGCTCTAGCTGGATAAGGAATTAGACTAAGAAAAGTAGGGATGTTTAAGATGGGAATGCAGATAGAAGTGAAAGATTAGAGGAAACAGCTAACATCTCTAGGATATTTTCTTTTCATCCTAATACCACTGCTCTATGGTATTAGGTATTAGGTATAGACTGACTCTACTGTCTCTGGATGCTGTCACTCTACATTATATTCTTTCCATTAGCTCATGAGCCCCTTGAACGTAGATACTATATTGTACTCATTTATTCTACTCTCAGTTTCTAGCCCAGCGCATGGTGTAATGTAGATTTAACAAATTAATTTCTTCATTCTTAATGATGTCACTCGGATGCCCTGTCTGTGGTGAAGACCCCAGCACCACTACCCTCCATCTCATTTACTGTTAGTTTCTGTTCTTTGTGCACCTGCAACATTTGTTTCCTGCCTTCATGGTTATTTTCATCTTTTAATATAATTTATTTAGCCTGTCTCACTAAACTGTGAGCCCCAAAGAGCAGGAACTACATCTTTGTATCTCCTGTAGCACCTAATCAGTTGCCTTACATGTAAGAAGTGGTCAGTGCTCTATATAGTTTTATTGAATGAGTAGTAGTGACATTAACTTTTCCAAAATGCCCATTTTGAGCATATCACACACACATACATACATATATGTGTGTGTGTGTATGTATCATTCTTTACCCCAGTATAATTTTACAAAAAGTTACAAAAGGAAGAGTCACAGTAAAATTGTTCTCAGTTTGAATCTGTCTTAATATCACATACTGCTAGATTTTGTGAGTGAACCTCTACTGTGCTGTTTATACATTCACCTGTGGCTACATATGATGGCTTAAATTAATTAGAATTAAATGAAATGTAAAATTTAGTTCGTAGAATCCTACTTCTGGTCAAAATGAAGTAACAAGGACCTGTCTGATACAACCGAAAAACTGGACAAAAGAAAACAATGGTATTTATAACATCAAGCAGTGAAGGATATGATTGTTTAGAGATGGGAAGCATAAAAGCGAGCCCAAGTTACCCTGGCTTATTAACTTTAAAAGAACTTCCAGGTATGGCACAAGGAGGAGAAACCCACCCAGAATCTAGCTGACTCTGAGTTGACATGATGGAGATAAGACCAAGGAGACCAGGGCAACTAAATTTGCAGGACACAGTACCAGAGAGCAGAATGCCACTTGGAGAAACTCCAGAGATGTATAGAAGGTGCAGATTTAGTGTTTAGCAAGATATAGACCAATGCTTGTGTGTGAAGAAACTACCCCAAATGAGAAGGAATCACCCAAAAGATGAGCAGGCCCAGTGCTGGAGGCTCACGTAAGCTGTCAGACAGCACACAAGTGTCCATGTGAACAGCACTGCAGAAAGTTCTCTTGAGTAGAGCTGCCTCTTCCATTGTTAACACTGCTTATTAGGTCTTAATCCTTGGTCCTTTGCTCCTCTTGGAAACCTTCTGGTTCAAGAATTAATTAAAATTTCTCACAAGCCATGTGATACCTTGTATTACAGTACTTTGAACTGGGTGCTTGACATATTTATTTGTGTGTTCATTTATTCATTAATTTATGTCTGATGGCTAATCATTTCTCTACTTGTAATAGGCAGGAAATATACTTAGTGATTAGTTTTATTCTGACACTTAAGTGGATAAAAATAATCAGTGCATATATGTGTAATTGAATCATTTTGCTGTATACTTGAAAATAGCATATTATCAATTAATTATACCTCAATTTTAAAAAATAATAAGCCTATCAAAAGTAATCAGTACAAAAGGAAATTTTTACTGGTTTAGTACCTTTTTTTAACTTATAAAATACTCATTACCAAATAGAGATGTATAATATGTGTGTGTGTGTGTGTGTGTATTTTCTTTTTTATGAGCACAGACTGCAAATGCATTTATTTATTTACTTCTATTTTGGTCTCATTTTTTACTTCCATTAAGAATAGGAGTTGCTTACCTGGACTCAGATCCCAGCTCTGACATGCTTTGTTATTTTACCTAGGGCAGGTTACTTAATATCGCTCATTCTTTGCCACATCTGTAAAATGAAAAAAAATGATTACCTTGCTTATGGGGCATTGTAGAGACTGTCAGTAATGCATATAAGTGCTTAGTAAATAATAGGTCTAAAGTAGGTAGTTACAATTATAGCTATAGCCTGTGCTTGGTAATCAAAACATATCAAGTAAATGATTGTTATCACAAAAGGAGTTTGTGTAGTAGCTTATGTATTATAATGTGTCACTCAAGTTCTTGGAGGGGGAAAACAAAATGGAAGAGAATTGAGAAATGAAAAAAATCAGCTATCATCATGCTGTTTGTTCCCTTCTCTCCTTCCATACACCTGAAAAAAAATGGGGAGAAAAAGCCTTTTTAGAGCATATTGACAAATTATGTTTGCATTGTATGGAAGTATAGTTATGATTCTTTTTTTTCCCCTAGTACCTTCTGATTTGCTGGCATTTTATTTACTTGAAAAGCTTTATGATGGCAAAAATGCAAGTTGAGAGGCAGTATGATGTAAAGGTTAAGAACATAATCTTGAGCCAAACTGCCTGACTTGAAATCCTGGCTCTCTCTCTTGCTAGTTATGTATGAATAAGTCCAAGAGCAGATTATTTAATATAGCCTTTCTGTGGCTCAGTGTCATAAAAAAAGAAAAGGGAATAATACTGGTTGCTAGTTCATGTGGTGTTAGCGTTAGTCGCTCAGTCATGCCCGACTCTTTGCAATCCCATTGACTGTAGCTCCTCTGTCCATGGATTCTCCAGACAAGAATACTGGAGTGGGTTGCCATTCCCTTCTCCAAGCTAGTTCATGTAAGTGGCCTTTATTGTTGTTATTCAGTCGCTAAGTCAAGTCTGGCTCTTTGTGACCCTGTGGACTGTAGCACACCAGGCTCCTCTGTCCTCCATTGTCTCTCAGAGTTTGCTCAGATTCCTGTCCATTGAGTCAGTAATGCTATCTAACCTTCTCATACTCTGCCACCCCCTTCTCCTATTGCCTTCAGTCCTTCCCAGCATCAGGGTCTTTTCCAGTGAGTCAGTTCTTCGCATCAGGTGGCCGAAGTATTGGAGCTTCAGCTTCAGCTCAGTCCTTCCAATGAATATTCAGGACTTCCTTTACTGGTTGGATTTCTTTAACTGGTTGGGTCTCCTTGCAGTCCAAGGGACTCTCAAGAGTCTCTTCCAACACCACAATTCGAAAGCGTCAGTTCTGTGGTGCTCAACCTTCTTTATGGTCCAGCTCTCATTTCCATACATGACTACTGGAAAAACCATAGCTTTGACTAGACGGACCTTTTTTGGCAAAGTGATGTCTCTATTTTTGAATACGCTGTCTAGGTTTGTCATAGCTTTCCTTGCAAGGAGCAGGCATCTTCTGATTTCATGGCTGCAGTCACCATCTGTAGTGATCTGGGAGCCCAAGAAAAGGAAATCTGTTACTGCTTTCACTTTTCCCTCTTCTACTTGCCATGATTTTCGTTTGAATGTCAAGTTTAAATCCAGGTTTTTCACTCTCCTCTTTCACCTTCATCAAGAGGCTCTTTAGTTCCTCTTCACTTTCTGCCATTAGTATGGTATCATCTGCATTTCTGAGGTTGTTGAAATTTCTCCCAGCAGTCTTGATTCCAGCTTGTGATTTATCCTGCCCAGCATTTCGCATGATGTACTCTGCATATAAGTAAAATAAGCAGGGTGACAGTATTCAGCCTTGTCATACTCCTTTTCCAGTTTGTAACCAGTCCATTGTTCCATGTCCAGTTTTAACTGTCCCTTCTTGACCCACGTAAAAGTGTCTCTGGAGTCAGGTACCGGTGGTCTGGTACTCCCATCTCTTTAAGAATTTTCCACAATTTGTTGTGATCCACACAGTCAAAGACTTTAGTGTAGTCATTGAAGCAGATGTTTTTCTGAAACTCCCTTGCTTTCTCCATGATCCAGTGCATGTTGGCAATTTGATCTCTTGTTCTCTGCCTCTTGAAACCCAGTTTATATATCTGGAAGTTCTCGGTTTCTGTACTGCTAAAGTCTAGCTTGAAGGATTTTGAGCATAACCTTGCTAGCATGTGAAATGGGCACAATTGTACAGTTGTTTAGACATTCTTTGGCATTGCCTTTCTTTGGGATTGGAATGAAAACTGACCTTTTCTAGTCCTGTAGCTACTGCTGTGTAAGTGGCCTTACATCCATACAAAGTCCATACAGAAGTCCCCTCTAGGGGCTTTTCTGGTGGTCCACTGGCTAGGACTCCATGCTCCCAATGGAGGGGGCTCAGTTCCAACCCCTTGTCAGGGAACTGTATCCTGGATGCCATAGCTAAGACCCCGTACAGCCAAATTAATTAATTAAAGAAAAATACTTTTATATAAAGCCTGGCACATAGTAAGCATTATACCAGTGTTACTATTATTGTATTGGCCTTTGGTAATGAATCACCTGAGCTTTTTAAATATACCACAAATATAACTACATGGGGATTTTGAAGGATATATGAGAAATTACTAAGTAGGCTCATCTTTTGGTATTTTTGCCTTTCTAACTTATGTAAGTGATATCTACCCTTTGGACTTGTTTCCTCCAGAGTTTATGTGACTCAAGTGATGTTACTGCCTCTCCAGAATTAAATCTAGTCCCTCCCTGCCTAGTCTTACGTCAGCACACAGAGGGAGGTGGAATGAATGTAGGCTTAGAAGTCAGACAAGACTGCTGGAGTGTGAAATCCAAGCTCTTCGCTTTACTAGTGGAAACAGCTTGTTCAACCCGTCTCAGCCTCAGTTTTATGTGTTAAATAGGAATAATGCTACCTATCTTATAGCACTGTGTTGATAATCTGTGTTTTAAAAAAAGTCATTGAGATGGAACATAGCTTGGTTTGCCTAAATCAATCCCTGTTTAAGCCTATGGTTCTGGCAAGTACATCTAAGTGCCCACTTTCACTCCAGAAGCCTCTTGCTTTGGATGATGATTTATATGATCATCTTACCTGTCACAGTTCTTTGCATAGAATTGTCATGCAAATGGCACTGTTCCTTTTCTTTATTAATTGCTTGGCATTAATAGGCTTAATGGACCAAGTTCAACCAGGCAATGCATAATTAATGAATGCCTCATATGTTTAAAGTGCTGCTTAGCTGGTCTGCCAAGTTGCAATTGTGAAAACAGTGATGGGAATTGTAAGTAATTAAAAGGAGATTGGAGATTCAAGAAATAGTTGGTAAAAATGTGCTTCTTTATGCTGTTCTAGGTTTACCTTATAAATTTGAAGTACAACAGATGTTAGAAGAACCTCGTTGGGAGTTAGTGTTTGAAAAGACAAGATGGATAATAGAAAAATACAGGCTATCCCGGAGGTATGTGCTGTGGTTTGAGAGGGTTGCACATCTGCAGTGTTCTCATTAAACTATGTTTTAGGGAAAACCCAAGTTAAATATAAAATTGTGATGTATGGCATCAGTGATAGTTTATTACAAAACTAATGTGTTTATAGTATTTGTTTCATTGGTTTGTTTTCATATTTCTTCCAACAGCAGTGTCCCCATGGATAAAATCTTTCGCCGAGATTCTGACCTGACTTGTTTGCAGAAAGTAAGCTTCCTTCAGTTTAATTGGTTTCATTGTTCATAGATTCTAAAGCTGTTCATCTTGATGTGTTTTCCCATGATGCCTGATGCTTTGTGGATACATTTTCTGTGTGTTTCTTTTATTGCTTTTTCCTTTCTAAATTTAATTTCTAGGAGATAATTAGTAATGTGTTTTGTTGCCCACGCTTGCATATAGAAATAATATTGTTTTAGAACAAAATTTGTCAATGTTGGCTGATTACTATTGTACACAATGGAGAGCATTTTTCTTATTTAATTAAATTCAAAAGCACCATGTTCCCATTTAACTTTAACAATTGATCATTTTTAAAAGTGATAGTATAAATCTGACAAATTTAAATGGTCATTTTACTTAACTTCTGGTAGAAAATAAGAGTCTTGAATTATTTTATTTCATTTCTAGTTTTGTTTCTATGAGTGTATTGAGAGATTGGCAAGATTGGTCTTTCTTTTTTTCTTTTAGTAACAGTTTGGAAATAGAAAATTTTAACTTACTAAGTTTCTTCTTTAATATTTTTTACCCCCTCCTATTGTAGTCACTTTCTCTTTGTTCTATTGGAAGATTAATATACACATTTCCCAGGAACTAGACTCTGGCATCCTATATTTGAAATGGTAGAATCTTGTATTTTAATGTACATAGATTTTTATCCCATAGGATTCTTTGCTTTGTAAATAAAACTACTTAAAGCAAATCCACAAGTTCGTAGAAAGCATGATACATACAGTCTCAAGATTATCTCTTTATATAAAATCAGAACTAACCTAAGCATTCCTCAACAATGGTTTCCTATACTTCAGCTGTATGATTATTAAACACAAATTTATCCTCAACCTCCTCAACCTCCTAAGAGAGTGTTTCTAATTTAAGCACTAGAATTTTTCTAAGTTAAGCACTATAAAATAGATTTGCAAAGGGATAAAATGATAGTAATGCAAACCCTCTTCTTGTACTTTTATGTATTTCAATATAAAACTTTTCTTTTCAACTAGCTTTTGGAGTGTCTGAGGAAAACTCTGAGCAAAGTGACCAATTGCTTCATTGCTGAAGAATTCTTGACTCAAATAGAAAATTTATTCCTTTCCAGTTACCAAAGCAATCCAGAGAATGGAGTGGCTGAAGAGAACTGTACTGTGGGGCAAAAGGAATTGTTAATGTAATTATCTTAAAGTAAGATATTTTAATCTTGACACGGTAGATCTTACTTTGAGAGTTATAACCTTGAAATTATTGTTTAACTGTGGTACAGCTTTGACTTTTTTTTGCTAGTTCATGAAATCCAAACTTCACCACATACACCATCTGGCAAGAAAGAGAGCTGGACTTGTTTTCATATGTGGTACTCAGAGTGTTGTGTGAAGTGGGGTCGGCCTGCAGGCGCAGTCTTCCACGGCCAGTCAGGGCGTGAACTGGAGGGTGGCCTCCCTGCTGTCTTCAGGTTGATGAATGGATTGTGTCTCGAATTTTTGCTTCCCCTGAACTAGTCATTCCAGTTTTGCTGTCTCGTGTCTCATTAGGAGCACCTCTGTTCTCTTCATGTGTTTTTTTGAGGCTTGTTTATGGTTGCAGATGAGATGCGGGTGGGTGGTCACTGAAATAATGAACATGGTTGAGAACTGCTGGTTTAATGAATCTAACAGCATGCTATGCGAGGCCAGGGGAGGCCTGGAGAAGAGACCTAAAGGAGAGAATCAAATGACCGGCTGTTTAATTACAGATATTTGCTTCCATTTTACTTTATAACTGCACTGCTATAGGATGTGCCATTTTATCAGCTGTAGCATTTTGTCAGGCTTTGAGATACATAATATAAGGAGCTTCAGCTATAGGTGCCACTTAACTAGTGTTTGTGATAAAACTCAGTTAACTAGAACACAGGTAATCATAACAAACTAGATTTTTTATTTTTCCTCCTCCTACCTGCTATGAGGAGAAAGAGGCAAATTACAATAAAGCTTAAATAAATCAGATTTGATTTTAAAAACAAAAAATCCTTCCAGGACATATTATGTATTGAGCCCAGTTCTGTATACTTGCTGAATCCAGAACAGGGGTCAGTGGACCTTTTATGTAAAGGGGAAGTTAATAACTTAGGCTTGGCAGACTGCATACCATCTCTGTTGATCATTCTTCTTTATATTTTTTAACAGCTCTTTCAAAATGTAAAACCATTTTTAATTCATGAGCCTCATAAAAGACAGGTTGCTGGCTGTTGTCTTCCAAACCCTGCTCCAGAGGATTGCAAATATTTAGAATTTATTTTCAAGTGCATGAGCCTGAGCCACTGAAAGGTCTTGCATCATCTTCATCAGTTCTATTGCATCTAATCTGTGTATGATCTGTAATTTTACCTTTTTTTGGTTTAATGAATATCCAAGGAAAATAAGTCAGTGTTGGAAGGAGCAGTGAGCCAGTTTTAGATGATCTGGGTCTTGACTCAGTCTTGTGAATTGGGGGAATATAGTCTACCTTCTCTGGGCCTAAATTCATGTTTAACTGAGGTCTACATTATCTTCCCTGTGTCCTACGAGGTCTAAAATCTTGTAATTCACTCTAATCGTTGGACTTATTCACCTGGAGGTTATATTTTGAGATGGTACAGTCCCAAAGTTAATTTTAAGTGTTTTTTAAGGAAAGTGGCAGTATTTTCCGTTTTTCTACATTCATTTAGGATAAACAGTGAAACATAACTTACAAAGCAGTTACTGTGGGGACCAGGGATATTAGAACTGTAGACCAAAAATAGGAAACCTGAGTTCTTACCCGAATTCTCTTACCAGCTTTGTTATGTGACAATCACATAACCTTCTGTATGTCAGGCTCCTCACCTGTAATTCAAGGGCAGAAAGTGTGCTTCTGTAAAAGGTAGTGGTTCATTCCTTTGTACTCTTCCTTCTGACATGTTTTCTTCATTATACCTCAGGAACAGACCCTAGAAAGTGGTATTAATTAGCTTTCTTAATTGACATTTCCCTGTTATATTGATGGATTGGGGTTGGAAGATAGTGAAAATTAAGAATTCTTTTCTCAGTCTGGGTCTTCTGCCTGCTTGTGGGTTACTACATTTAGTAACCTAAGCCATACTATGAGGAGCTCAAACATGGTACTGTTCAGAGTTTAGTGCTTTGGGAGCATAGTTTTTTTAAGTAATACTTCCTGACTTTTTTTTTTGATAATAGAGTACATTTATCCTTTTAGAAGATAATTTTTAAAAAACAGAAACCATATTTAACATTGTAGTATAAACCTTTCATTTTTTTTAACATCATGTAATTTTGAATACAGTCTGTGATATTTTCCTCCCCTCCTCCCTCATTCATTCCTTTATATTTTTCTTATGATAGTCTTAAAACATTTTTGCAGCTCTTGGTGCCCACATTCCTATCACTGCCAACCTTGGCCTGCCGAGGGCAGTAGGAATCAAGCCTTGAGAAGCACGGGAAGTCTCGGACTGAGTGGCAGTGTGGGAGTTTAAGAGGCAGGGTCTCAGAGGGAAGCCTACCTCTAGCAATGTTTACAGAGTGGAGATAGGACCTGAAAACATCAGAGTCTCTTCGTCCTGATTTGGTCCTTACTTTTGTGCAATGACAATAAAATAAGGAGCTTCGTTTTGTTTTATTTTTTTTCTTTTTCCAGCTTGCCTACTGGAAATGGACATTATGATTACTTCACTAGTATTAGCTCTCTTTTAGTCTCATCCCAAAGTAATATTCAAAAAAAGAAAAATCAGTGGAATAAGATCCACAAGACCAGAGGCTGCCCCTGGGTCATTTCAGCCTTGGCCCATCGGCCCTCAGTGCTGCACTGTAGCTTCCGTGGGCCTTAGACACTTTGGCCTTTTTGACCCTCTTCTTCCACAGAAAAACTACTGAAAATCAATGTTACAACTGCATTTGTATAAAATGAATTTAATATTGTGTATGCATACATCCTCCCATCTGAAAGTGTTTTTTGTGTTATAAATTTAAAAGAAATTAAAACATTTGGGAGGGCCTCTAAATGTATTATAAACATGAGACCTGGTGCCTAATAGCTCAGTTGGCCCTGCCTATATTCTGTTACCCCTCCCCTATAAACTGACCTCACAAACCCTAGCGGAGCTTTGCCACACAGCCAAAAACACTGCAGTTCCTGTGGCTTTAGATCCATAGACATGAGCTTTGGTCTTGACTGACTCCACCAGCATTCAGGACTTAGTTGGAACCATTCATCCCCCAAAGAAAGATGGGCTGAAGTGGCTAATTTTAGTTTTCAGGTGGGTATTTTGTTCTGACTCTTATTACGAGTCACGGCTCCTGCCACCCTTTCTTCCTGCATTTCCCTCAAGCTCTTTTTTCATCCCCACTCCCTCAGTTGTCACCTGTCGGTGTGTAGCTATGAGATCCGCCATTGTCACGTGTTGAAAGCAAGGCCTGGAGAATGGAGTTGAACAGAAGCATTCTTGTTTCCCAGAAGCTGACTAATGCTGCCCCAGCCTTCTCTCCGTAACTTTCCTCCCCCCCAGGAGTGGGGCAAGGGCTGTGACGCACAGGTTGTTTGGGCAGCGAGGAGACTGTGGGCTCGGCATGCCACCCTGAGTGGGCCTCCTGCTCTTCAGTTCACCTTCTTCCTGTTTATCTTGCTGGGTCCTCATGAGCTGAGCTGGAGAACCTGGAGAAGCCGGTACAGGCAGGAGGCCCTAGGACTGATGCTCTGTCGCGTCCCTACACCACCCGGAAGGTAGCTACCGTCTCAGGACACACCCAGCTGGTGTTACCTATACTCTTCTCTACCCAGAGCCAGAGGCTCAATCTAGAGTCACACATTATGACATTTAGGAAAACTTACTTCACACAAGCACAAAGATAAAAAGACATACATTTGTGTCATCATCTGTTCCATCAGAGGTAATACAGCATTTAACAAAGAAATGTGATCATTTCCAGTTTACAGTAGTTTAATAGCTTTCTTACAAATTAATATCATATTTTGCAATATTTCCAGAAAACCACTGTGGAGAATAATGTAATATGCTTTAGCATAATTCCTTACCTTTTCTTAAAGGTTTTTTCATTTAACCTGTAATTTGGGCTTTCTGGTATTTTCTAAATCTTTTCTTTTAAGCTTCCTTAAATCCTTTCTAGAGCAAGGCAAAGAGTAAGTATGTTATCCCAGCTAAGTCAGGAGAAAGTCAAATATCCCAGAGAAGCTGTGATTATGCCAGGGGCTCTATACCAAACTAAATTTGAGAAGGTAAAATTAATTCATGATATGTGGGTTGTTTTATTCCTTTGACTATATTTATTAATATATTCATAAGAACTCTTAATTTCTGCCAAAAAAAAAAAAAAGCCTGATCTGCCATCTTTGAGGTTTCCTGGAGTACTCTCTTAGGAATTAAGAAACATGTTAACTGTGATCTTACAGTTTGTATTCCTGTTTCATAGGTTACCACAGAACATTTGTTTCAGATGAATCATAAAATAATATTTAGATTCTAGCATGAATTAAATAGATGAGTCAAATATATCTTTAAATTTGTGGATCTGATGTGTGAATTGTGTATTATGTACAAGTTTACCATGATTATTGATAAGCCTGTTGCTGTTGTTTTCCCCAAATGTTATTAATATCAGTGTTTATGGAATTTCTTTTATTAGTTTGAATCTTGGAATGTTCTGTACTAAAATATAATTTAAACCATTTTGTACAATTAAATATGATGCCATGTTGTGTATATCTGTATTAAAGAATATTGTAAATATTAATGTTTGTACAATTATGAAAGCTTTTCCTCAAAATAAGTGAATTCTCCTCCTAGTACTTAAATTGTGACATAAAATAACTGGTTTTAAACTTTGGGGTTTTATCTTATAAGAATTTAAGGGAAACATTCTAAAGATTCTATATAAATAAAATTTTGAAAATAAAGTGGTGAATCATTTGGTCTCTGTCTAAATTATTAGCAGCATACACGCTGATTACAAACAATGCCCCCATTAATTCAGCAAATATTTGCTGAGCATTTTAGGCACACAAAGGTGAATAAGGTCTTGGTTCCTTTCCACAAGAATCCTACTCCTTAATCCTACTACCTGATAAATGAGAAGCATATAGAACTGACATGGGTAGGTAAGACACTAAGATAAAAACAGGAACTGATTATAAATGCCTGTAAGACTGCAAGGGTAAGAGGTGTGTAGATAGATAAATGAGAACTCTTTAGAATGTAAGCAGTGAGATTGATTGCCTGAAAGATCACCTTTAAACCTTAATGATATTTGGGGACGATGTTCCAGATAGAAGATATTTCAGAGATAAGTGACCTTGGAGCATAGACATGGAGGTATAGAACGAGCGAGTTAGAGAATGATGAGTCTTGGGTTTAAGAGAAAATTCTCATGCGGAATTAACTCATTAACTAGTCCTTAACTTCCCAGTTCTTACTTTCTGCAAAACCTATCAATTTGAAAAACTGAACAACAGGGTCAGGCTTGTGTATATTCAATACATATAGATCTTCACTGTCTGTCCTTTTATTGAGGACTTCTTTGCATTCAGCACATAAACATCTACTCATTCTTTGCAAACAGTGCGTAGCACTCTATAGTACAAATTTGCCATTGTCAGCTTTGAACTGATGAACTTCAGATGATCCATTTTTCTATGAAAAGTTATTTTTGTTTGCACACTTCTAAAACTTCTCTGAATAGGTTCCTAGATACTTATGCTAGATGAAGATCTGTGTATAAATATAAATAGATTTATATTTTGTTAGTAATAGAAAATTTTCCATTTCTACAAGTGAATTTTTCTCTCAGTAGTACAGTTCATTATCTTGTTTACAAAACCAATTTGAATTCAGGCTCCTAAATGAAAATAATTTAGGTGGCAAAGTATAATCTTAGGAGTTCTAATTCCATGAGGCATTTATTTCATCGGACGTTCATTCCTGTGTACAGCTGTTATGGATTCCTGCTAATCAAGCATTTGCTATAATTTTGATTGGCCGGCATCATAGTCTGTGTGTGGCTCCAGACCAGGATTGTCCACAGACCTATTTGTACTGTAATAATGGTTTTTCTCACTGTTGCTGATGTGTTTCTACATCACTGATTCCCAATTATCTTCCCATAGAATGCTAGGTTAAAAGAAAATAGTATTTGCAGCAGCTGCTGCTGCTAAGTCACTTCAGCTGTGTCAGACCATGCGACCCCATAGACGGCAGCCCACCAGGCTCCCCCATCCCTGGGATTCTCCAGGCAAGAACACTGGAGTGGGTTGTCATTTCCTCCTCCAATGCATGAAAACGAAAAGTGAAAGTGAAGTCGCTCAGTCGTGTCTGACTCTTAGCGACCCCATGGACTGCAGCCCACCAGGCTCCTCCGTCCATGGGATTTTCCAGGCAAGAGTACTGGAGTGGGGTGCTATTGCCTTCTAGTATTTGCAGAGTTATAGCTAAATTTAAAAACCTGCTTTTATCGTCTGTATTTTTTCTGCTATCAAAAACAAGCTTTACCAGTTAATAACTCTGATACTTGTTACCAGGTATAATCAAGGATTCCTTGCCCACCTTCCTCCATTAACAAGTTAACCTCAAAATGTGGAATTGGATAGTTCTGAAAGCAAGTTAACTGCTTAGATTATTTTACCCAGATTAGTGATTACTGAACTTTCTTGTGTTTCAAAACATCTGTTAGATAGAACTCAACAGTAATTATGGTATCTTTAACCGTCAATAGGCTTCCCTGGTGGCTCAGATGGTAAAGAATCTGCCTGCAATGTGGGAGACTGGGGTTCGATCCCTGGGTTGAGAAGATCCCCTAGAGAAGGAAATGGCAACCCACTCTAGTCCTCTTGCCTGGAAACGTCTATGGACAGAGGCTACAGTCCATGGGGTCGCAAAGACTGAGCTTGGAACCATCAGTAACTAGGAGATTATCCACATCAGGCTCCCTTTGTGTAGCAAAATACTTTAAAGGAAATCTTGAACAGAATTATCTTCCTAATCACAAAAAATGAGTGGACTAATCTTCCCTGCCTCTCCTCAAACACACACCCTCCCCTAGAGAGAGTTTCCTTTTGTGCAAAATCGAATTGGATTGTAACACCATAGAGTTGGAGGGTATGTTAGGAAAATTAAACTAGCTGTTGTAACACCCTCCCCCCTAGTTTTCAATGTCTTAACAGTAGGTTTATTTCTCACACTGCAGGTTCTCTGCCTGGCACCCCTGGGCAGCTCCCCTCCCATGGGTAATTCGGGTAACCAGATTCTTTCACATGTGGCTCTGTCCTGTGACTGTAAGTAGCCCAGGTGTCTTCCATTTGGGGACAAGTGGATAAGAAAGAGAATCAGACACGATAATTTACCTTGGCTTGGAGTATACACATCATTTTTGATTTCAGTTTTTTGATAAGAACTAGTCATATGGTCCCACCCTGACACCAAGAGGGGCTGCTCAGTAGAGTCCTGACTATGCAGCTGCTTCCCAAAATTCGACACTGTGGAAGGAGAACACAAAACTTTGTTAGTGACTAGCCATTTCTGTTACACATGGCTAGGGTTGGTTTTTTTAAAACATTATGAATCCATCTTCAAATGGGCTTTAAATTACTGTGCCAGAGCCCTAATATTAAAGTAGAGGGCATTACCTGGTGGTCCAATGGTTAGGGTTCTGGGCTTCCACTGCAAGGACCGTGGGTTTGATCCCCAGTCAGGCAACTATGATCCCACAAGCTGTGTGACATGGCCCAAAAATAGAGAGGGAGGAAGGAAGGAAGAAAAGAAATGGATGACTTTCCCCCCTCAAATCAAAGAGTCTTAAAAGTTAGAAAGGACCTTGGAAATGTTTGGGCTTAGATTCCTATCTTCTAATATGAATAAACCAAAGTTCACAGAAATGAAGCAACGTGTCCAGTCACATAGGTCAAGTTTGTAGCAAGGTTATTTCTAGAAAAACTCCAATTTTGCTATTGCACCATCCTTTTGAGTGATTCCAAATTATTTTTAACTTCACAGCAAAAAGTACTACTTTGAATATTTTACGTGCAATTCAAATGTCAAATATAATTTATGTTTTACTTTAAAATATAATTTTGTCTTTTAGAACTGCCAGGTCTAATAAACTCCCAGAATGTGAATTTTATGGAAAAGTTGACTGAAGAATTACTATTAGAAGTGATATAATTAATGGCACTTTATTGGCTTTATGTAAGATTAGCTTTATTAACTTTATCTAAGATTAAAGAACACCAAATTTTGTGCTTGCTTATTTGCTTATAAGCTATTTGCTTATAATCCACAAAGCTACATTTGTTCCATCATTTTAATGAAAATGTTAACATATAAAGCCACTAGAGGGCGCTCCATCACAGTCTATGAACTCGAAGATCTCGGTCCTGTAGTGTTGATTGGCTTTGCAAAGTCAGGGAAAGTTGCACATCTGGCTAAACTTAACAAACACTGTAAAACATTCACTTGTCTAGTACCTTGGGCCTGTGTGATCTTGGGGTGAGTGTCCTTGTTTCTTGGTATCTCTAGGTAGCCATTTTCATTTTTGAAGTTTTCATTTTGAAGGGATTACAGTAACAGCATGCATCCTTCTAAATGCTGTACATATAATATCACATTTATTCCCCACAACATCCCTGCAAGAAGTTTTATTATTCCCATTTTAAACTTTAGGGAATTCTCTGGTGGTCCAGTGGTTAGATGGAGAAGGAAATGGTGACCCACTCCAGTATTCTTGCCTGAAAAATCCCATGGACAGAGGAGCCTGGTGGGCTACTACAGTCTATGGGGTCACAAAGAGTCGGACATGACTGAGCACACATGCATGCCAGTGGTTACGACTTGGCGCTTTGACGGTCAAAGGCCTGGGTTCAATCCCTGGGCAGGGAGCTAAAATCCCACAAGCTGCATAGCACAGCCAAAAATAAACAAACAATAAACTTAGCTTTAGAATGTTTAAGTAACTTATGCAAGGTCTTGCAGTAAGAAGTAGCAAAAACAGAATTCAAACTGTTCAAAATCAGCTCACCAAACTATCATGTTACTGGTTTCCAAGCTGCAAGAAACCTAAAAAACAATTTGGTTCTTAATGAAGAACTGAATTTAGTTCTTTAGTTTTAGATGAGAGAAATAGTACCCGAAGATGAGGAGTGACTTGTTCAAGTCACAGATTCAGTCAAGGCCAGACTGAGAAATCAAGGTCTTCCCATTGTCAGGGTTCCTGGATCACATTGCATGGGAATCCCTACCTTCTCTAGGGCAGTCAAAGAAATCCTGTGCTCACAGACGCTGCACCATGCTGCACCCTAACATGGCAGATGAAGTCATTGGATTATACATAGAATTGTCTGTTGCCTAGACAATAGGGCTTCCCAGGTGGCTAATGAATCCGCCTGCAATGCAGGAGTCTCGAGTTTGATCCCTGGGTTGAGAAGCTCCCCTGGAGAAGGAAAAAGAAACCCCCTCCAGTATTCTTGCCTAGAGAATCCTATGGACAGAGGAGCCTGGCAGGCTATAGTCCATGGGGTCGCAAAAGACACGACTTAGCAGCTAAACAACAACCTAGACGAAAGAAATGGCCTCACAGATAGAAATCTGCTCAAGCGTGGTTCCCTGTCTTTCCTATTGCAGCCAAGTCTGGAAGAAGCAAATTCATAAAAATACCTTGCATTTTCAAAAGTAATTAATCTCTCTGCCTCCAATAGGTCCCCCTACCTCCTCCACACTCCAGAAGGATTTTCTTTTTTATGAAGCACGAATCTGAAGCATGTCCTTTCTCTGCTGAAAATTCCCCAATGGCTTACCAAGCTTTCTGCACCAAGTCCAGCTCAGAAGACCCTTATCCGTCTCACCTCTTAGCAGTCCTCCTGCCCTTCCAGTCCAACACACACACACACACACACACACACACACACACACACACACACACACTTGCACTCTTTGCTCTAGTCTCATGGAACTATTGGATAAATCCATACACGCGCCAGCTTCCCCTGCAGCCTGCCCATGCAGCTCCCCCTGCATGGGACACCTGCCCCTGGTCCCACTGTTGTCTTACTTCTGTGAAAACTTCAAACTCAGACACCACTCCTGCCTAGACTCCTGTTCTTCACTCTTCTACTCTTCCCTCCAGAGTGGGCTGATCCCACTCCCTGAGCCCCTCTGACATCCTGTTCTTACCCAGGCACGCTGAATCTCACTTGTCTCTCTACTTTTCTGCCACCTTCGCTGGCCTGTGAGCTTCTGAATAGCACGGACCTTAACTTTTAAAACATTTTATCTATCCCCAGTGCCTATTATGATGCCTAACACGGATTAACAAGGCACTGAGTGGCAGTCTGATGAATAAATGAGTGAATGAATAAAAGAAAACAGAAAGCAAAAGAGGAAGGCAGATCTCTTGGTCGGGGGTGGAGGGGGAATCAGTTCTTTTAACTCAGATACCAGCTGTTTTTGTTTCCCACTATAAGGAGGGGAAAGAACAGGCAGGGCTGTTTGTTCTGAAAAATGAGCCCCAGAATGGGGTTGGGGGTGGGGTGGGGGGAGGAGCTGAGGGCCCGGGAGAAGCAGCATGTCTTCATTAGCCTAAGTGGCTGAGAGCTTCTGGAGACAAGAATCAACTGATTAGCGAGGGCCGCTTGCTCCAGAAGACGTATCCTCCTGCAATTTCCTCAGAAACACAAAGACAGGTGAGATTATAATGCTATAAACATAATTGCATTTTCTAATCAAAAGTGCAACAGAACTCGGGTAATTATGAGCCTTCAGTAACTTAACCATTTTACATGCTGGGTATTTTCATCACTGAGAGCTGCTGGAGTGGGGTCGGGGGAGGTGGGATGGTGCTCGAGCATTTTGATCCATTGCTCTGTGTTCTTTTCTGCGGCATCTCCATGGAGGAAACAGCTCGCAGTGGAAGAGCAAGCAATGAGGTAGCAGCCATTTCAAGACGACAACAGCGCCTGGGTAACTTGAGGCCAGGCAGTGAAGTTGCTGCATGTTCTGGGGGCAACTGGTGTTTGGGCAAATGGGGACCATCAGGACGTCATCTCAGGCCGTCTGAGTGGAGCAGGAGGGGCAGCGCCAGCTAACAGCCACGCCCTTTCTCCGCCCTGACGCAAGCCCGTGAACTGCACTGTCTTCTCAGCCAGGGACTCAGCACAGCCCTGGCAACAAATGGAGGGTGGAGTGTGCTCTGGGCAGACCCAGAGCGGACTGATCTCTCCTCTGCTGGAGAGAGAAGAGCGACAACAAAACCCAGAAAAACAAAAACACAAACCAGGCCTTTGTGGAACTGGAGGGCTCTTTTTATGGCTGTAGAAGGAAAAGAAAAGCATCCTGCTGAACTTTGCTGGTGGTCCAGTGGTTACGACTCCATGCTGCCACTGCAGGGGGCATCGGTTCGATCCCTGGTCTGGCAACTAAGAGTCCATGTGCTGTGTGGTGTGGCCAAAAGATCTTTTAAAAAGAAGAAGGAAAGGATCCTGCCAAGCCCAACTCCTCTCCCCAAAGTTTAGGTATGCAACAGCACTTCTTCCTGGCCCTCAGACGCAGGACCCAGCTGTGAGTCTTGCAAGGTTCCGCATAGCAGGCATTTTTTTTGGTTTTGCAGATAGGCAGGGCCACATGGAGGGAGCCCTGTAATTCCAATGAGATTTCTCTGTAAAACAGAGCACAGTCAGAGAAAGCCAGAAGGTACTGGGGCAGCAGTGACGTGGTGATAAGAGAAGACAGTGCCATGTGGGGTGACGTGATGGCTCCACGCAGTTGGTACACACAGTATGTAGGGCCATGACCCAAGATATGGAAACGGGGTCATGCCTTGAGGTTGTCAGGTGCCGTCCTAGAGAGAGGTGTATCTGTGATCCTCATGAGAAAAGATTCAGGTCGTCAACAGTCACCATCTTCAAATCCCAAAATGAAAGGGTTCCACTAAATCAGTAGCGTTCAGGCTTTTTTTTTTAGGTGGAGATCTTAAAATTTTAAGGCTTTCCAGGTGACTCAGACCCCACTCCAGTACTCTTGCCTGGAAAATCCCATGGACGGAGGAGCCTGGTAGGCTGCAGTCCATGAGGTCGCCAAGAGTTGGACGCTACTGAGCGACTTCACTTTCACTTTTCACTTTCATGCATTGGAGAAGGAAATGGCAACCCACTCCAGTGTTCTTGCCTGGAGAATCCCAGGGACAGGGGAGCCTGGTGGGCTGCTGTCTATGGGGTCGCACAGAATCGGACATGACTGAAGTGACTTAGCAGCAGCAGCAGCAGCCAATGCAGGAGATACAGGTTCGATCCCCAAGTCAGGAAGATCCTCTGGAGAATGAAACAGCAACCCACTCCAGTATTCTTGCCTGAAGAATTCCATGGACAGAGGAGCCTGGCAGGCTACAGTCCATGGGGTCACAAAGGTGGACACGACTGAGGCAGTGAGCACACGCACATTGTAAAGCTTACATAAAAACCGAGCTCTTGTGACAGATGATAAAACAAGTATTATGCATAAAACAGATAACAGCTCAAAAGTAGAAATAATCAATTGGCCATCAACTGGAAAATGGATAAACAAAATGTGGTCAATCCATACAATGAAATGATATTCAGCCATAAAAAGGAACAAGATACCAATAGACAGTAAAACAGAGATAAGCCTTGAGAACATTGTGTTCAGTGGAAGAAGCCCGTCACATTCATGCATGTGAAGTGTCCAGAAAAGGTCAATAACAGAAAGAGAAAGTAGATTGATGGTTGCTAGGGGCTCCAGGGAGGAAGGAATGGGGAGTAGCTGTAATGGATACAGGGTTTCTTTCTGGAGTAATGAAAATGTTCTGGAATTAGGTGGTGATGATGATGATGATGGTTGAACAACCCTGTGAATTTACTAAGAACCACTGAATGTACTAAAACCGTTACTTTAAAATGGTGAATTGTATGGTATGTGAATTTTTGTCTCAAAACCAAAATAAAACAAAAACCAGATAAAACAGGACTTGATGTGGGAGGAGGAGGACAGCCTGTAGCCTTCACAGCTGCTTTGACCATTTTGTGTCTCTGCCCATCTTCCATCTAGAGCTTTCTAGCCTGGCTTTCAGCGCCCTGGGGAGCGAAGTAGCGGGGAAAGTGGAACTTGTAAAATTGAGAAAGTAAACTTTCACTTAATTTTCCTGTTTTCCCCCCAATCCAAAAAAGTTCTGCTTTCCTAGTCTGCTTTCTCCAGATGCCAAACAGGCAGTGACCTAGTAGGGTTGGGGAGGGTCAGTTGCCCACTGAGGAGGGAGCAGGAAAGCACCAAGGAGTAACTCTTCTTAAGTTGCTTGTTTTTTGTTTTTTTTAAGCTGGAGTGGATTGCCATTTCCTCCTCCAGGGGATCTTCCTGACCCAGGGAACGAATCCCTGTCTCCTGCATCTCCTGCGTCTCCTGCATCTTTACCACTGAGCCACCTGGGAAGCCCCCTTAAACTGCTTCTTGAACTTCTCTGGTACTACCTCCCTTCTCTGCTTACCAGTCCTCACCCTTTTAGCCCCAGCTCCATCCCCAATTCCAGCTGCCCTGAATGCTGCAGATTCCTGACCCTTGAGGGGTTAGAGAAGTTCTACAGGTAGATGGGTTACTTCTTGCCTTTCTCTGACTTTCCCTGGTCTGCTGAGTCAGGCCTGTCCTGTTTCTCTTCTACGTCACACCCGTCAGTACAAACCAACCACTGCCGCTTTGCTGTGTTTTTCTGATGTTCCAGGAGAGATCAGAGGTTAACTGTGCATAGTCAGTCTTTCATCTTTAACCCAGAGTTAAAGCCATGGCTTTCCATATTTCTTAAATTCCCTTCAATTAGCACACAATTTTATAGTTGAGAAAAGAGAGAGAAGGAGAAAGGTGAACATTTTGGAGGTCGATTTGAAAGCACTTGGAAACTGCAAACAGATTTGAAAGTGAGGCAGGAGTCCAGAGAGACGGGAGGGCAGAGGTGCCATTGGCAGAGATGTGGAGTCAGATTCCAGAAGCAGGTTCGATGTGATGAGTCAGTTATGTTTCTCTGTTCTTCAGGGAGGGATCCAATTTTGAGCTATGACCACAGGACACATGGGGAAAGACCAGCTTTCCAGAATGAGCACTTGGGTGCGCAGTGTCACCAGGGTCTGACCCAGTGCCCCAGCTGCCCTTGACCTTGGAAGTTGGAGCCATGTGACACCCTATAACCCTGAACCCAGGCTCATCCCTTCCCTATATTCTGGAACTATCTAGCTCTAGTGGGGGTGGGTGAGACACAGGCCATCCTGGGCTCTGGAGCGTTTAGCATCCAGGAAGCCCAACCACAAATTCCCCTCCAACTCATACCTCAACTCTAATAACCATCCAGTGGAAAAGGCTCCAGCTTACAGCCCAGTTCTAGCACCAGCCTACCCAAACATACTTCCAAATCCATATGATCTGGGCCTGCTATCAAGGCCTAAAATCAAAGCCAGAACACACACTCCGTAGCTAGATCCTTGTTAACCTGCAGTCAGTTGTGTTTGACACACCCTTTGATGATTCTCAAGACCTCCTACCCAGCTCCCATCCAGAACCAAATGCTGCTTCACCCAGGCACGTTCATGATCAGTAAGGCAGTTAAAGTAGCCAACATCATTTTCACCCCTGGAGCCTTGAGGTCAAGACTCAGGAGTAAGAGAAAGAAGCAAGTCTCATCTCAGTCAGCTGCTCCAGGCTTACCCTCAAGTGGATCTCAACCCCTGGGCTAAGTCCAGACCTGGCCTGTCTTTCCAGAGCTTTCTGGAGCACTTAAAAGCTTCATGATGAAAAGAAGCTCATTATTAGAGAAATGCAAATCAAAACAACAATGAAGTATCACCTCACACTGGTCAGAATGGTCATCAGCAAAAAATCTACAAACAATAAATGCTAGAGAGGGTGTGGAGAAAAGGGAACCCTCCTACACTGTTGATGAAAATGCAAATTGATACAACTCTGCAGAGCAGTGTGAAGTTTCCTTAAAACCTAAAAATAAAACTACCATAAGACACAGCAATCCCACTGCTGGTCACATACCCTGAGAAAACCATCACTGAAAAAGACACACGTATCCCCAATGTTCATTGCAGCACTATTTACAATAGCCAGGACATGGAAGCAACGTGGATGTTCACTGACTGATGAGTGAATGAATGAAGAAGTTGTGATACATATATAGAATGGAATATTACTCCATCATAAGAAAGAAAGAATTTGAGTCAGTTCTAGTGAGGTAGATGAAGCTAGAGCCTGTTATACACAGTGAAGTGAATCAGAAAGAGAAACAAATATCATGTATTAACGCATGTATATGGGATCTAGAAAACTGGTACTGATGAACCTATTTGCAGGGCAGGAAGAGAGGTGCAGACGTAGAGAGAAGGGACTTAGGGACACGAGGGGGAGTGGGAGGGTGGGACGAGTTGAGAGAGTGGCACTGACATGTATACACTACCATGTGAGAAGTAGATGGCCAGTGGGAAGCCGCCCCACAGCACACGAGGCTCAGCTCAGTGCTCCGTGAGGGCCTAGAGGGGTGGGCTGGGGCTGTATGAGGAAGGCTCAAGGGGGGGACTTGGGTACACGCAGCTGATTCATGATGCAGTACAGCAGCAACTGACACAACATAGCAAAGCAATTATATTGCAATTAAAAAAAAAAACAGATTCAATAGATAAAAAAAAAAAAAAAGAAAAAAAAGCCTCACAATTTCTTCCCGAAGACAATAGATACATTTTCCTGTTCCCCAGTTCAGACCTGGGAAGGTCCCATCTAGAGCCTGCTCAGCCAGTTTTGCAATGTAAATTCAGGGGAAGGACTACACGGGAACCATAATAATAAGATTGCATTTTCTATTGTAATCGGATCTTGCTGGTTCTCCACTCATAATTACAATAAGTGCTTTTTAAATGGTTAAAGCCAGTGAGGGGTCAGGGAGTCCTGGGATCAAGTGGAAGAAACAGACAAGATATATAAGAAAGACATCTTCCTGGCTGTTGTTATTTTTGTGGCAGTGTACAGGTTTAAATCCATGCCATCACTCACTAGGTGTGTGACCTTGGACAATTATTCTGCATCTCAGTCACCCATACTGCCTGACTCATATGGTTGTTGCAAGGAAGAAATGAATTAATACATGCAAAACACTTAGAACAATTCCTAGGATGAGGCAGGCAGGAGCTCCATAAATATTGGTGATCATCATTATTGATTTTATCATTCATATTATGATTATAAATGATGTTGGTATTATTTAAATACAATTATTTCTTTATTGTGTGTGCTAAGTCACTTCAGTCACGTCTGTCTCTGCAACCCCATGGACTGTAGCCCACCTGTCTCCTCTGTCCATAGGATTCTCCAGGCAAGAATACCGGAGTGAGTTGCCATGCCCTCCTCCAGGGCATCTTCTTGATCTAGGGATTAAACTTGCCTCTTTTATGTCTCCTGCAGTGGCAGGTGGCTTCTTGACCACTAGTGCCACCATTGTGAAAGTGAAATCACTCAGTCGTGTCCAACTCTCTGTGACCCCGTGGACTGTAGCCTACCAGGCTCCTCAATCCATGGAATTTTCCAGGCAAGAGTACTGAGGTGGGTTGCCATTTCCTTCTCCAGGGGATCTTCCCAACCCAGGGATTGAACCCAGGTCTCCTGCATTGCAGGCAGATGCCTTACTGTTTGAGCCACCAGGGAAGCCCACCATTACTATTATTTAAATCACTCAAGTTTCAGTGTGGGAAACAGAAACCACTGTAGGTGTTTTATGCAAGAGGGAATTTAACACAGGAAATTAGATGCTTACAAAACCACTGGAAAAGAGCTGAAGGTGTGGGCTACAGTCAAGGCCTCCCCTGGAGCCTGCTGGAATTAAAATCCCACCACCTCTGCTTCCATTGTCTCTGAGTGCTGGGAGGTCATGTCAGTCACCACCCAGAGGATAGGACCCTGGTGAAGGAGTCCGTCAGCAACCGACGGACAGATAGATGGTAGATGCACAGAAAACTCTCATCTCCACACTTGGAGCAAAAACATCCCAAAGACGCAGGAAGATGGCTTTCCCCTCACATCTGCCTGCCAGGTCTCCTGAAAGAACATCCAAACAACAGGACCCAATTAGCATGTGGAGCTCTAAGGGTCTGGAAGTGAGGTTGTTTGTTTTCCAATTGTTCTAATGAGAGGAAACAGGAACAGAGGTAGGGAGAGACATCCAGGCAGGCAGACAAATGAGAAGAACGTCCTAAGCCGAAGGCACCCCTCTGTCCAGAAAGTGGGCCTCACCTGAAGGGGGAGGCCATTCCTAGCATCCGTCCATCAAGCCAGATGGGGAGGGAGTCCTGCGGCAGTCCAGGGGTTAAGACTCCCCACTTCCACTGTAGCGGGGACGGGTTTGATCCCTGGTTGGGGCACTGAGATCCCACATGCCATGCAGCATGGCCAAAATTTAAAAAAAAAAAAGGGGAACCCTCTTACACTGTTGGTGGGAATGCAAACTAGTACAGCCACTATGGAGAACAGTGTGGAGATTCCTTAAAAAATTGGAGATAGAACTTCCATATGACCCAGCAATCCCACTGCTGGGCATACATACTGAGGAAATCAGAATTGAAAGAGATCTATGTACCCCAATGTTCATTTGAGCAGTGTTTACAATAGCTAGATGGCCATTGGCAGATAAATGGATAAGAAATATTCCATTGTGTACATATACACAATGGAATATTACTCAGCAATTAAAAAGAATGCATTTGAATCAGTTCTAATGAGGTGGATGAAACTGGAGCCTATTATACAGGGTGAAGTAAGTCAGAAAGAAAACCACCAATACAGTATATTAATGGATGAAAGTGAAAGTGAAGTCGCTCAGTTGTGTCCAACTCTTTGCAACCCCATGGACTGTAGCCCACCAGGCTCCTCCATCCATGGGATTCTCCAGGCAAGAGTACTGGAGTGGGGTGCCATTGCCTTCTCCAGGGGATCTGCCTGACCCAGGGATCAAACCCAGGTCCCCCACATTGTAAGCAGACATTTTACCATCTGAGCCACCAGGGAAGTCCTATTAATGCATATTTATGGAATTTAAAAAGATGGTAATGATGACCCTATATGTGAGACAGCAAAAGAGACACAGATGTAAAGAACAGATTTTGGACTCTTTGGGAGAAGACGAGGGTGCAATGATTTGAGAGAATAGCATTGAAACATGTACATTCAGTTCAGTTCAGTTCAGTTGCTCAGTTGTGTCCGACTCTTTGCGACCCCATGAATCGCAGCATGCCAGGCCTCCCTGTCCATCACCAACTCCCGGAGTTCACTCAGACTCACATCCATTGAGCCGGTGATGCCATCCAGCCATCTCATCCTCTGTCGTCCCCTTCTCCTCCTGACCCCAATCCCTCCCAGCATCAGAGTCTTTTCCAATGAGTCAACTCTTCACATGAGGTGGCCAAAGTACTGGAGTTTCAGCTTTAGCATCATTCCTTCCAAAGAAATCCCAGGGCTGATCTCCTTCAGAATGGACTGGTTGGATCTCCTTGCAGTCCAAGGGACTCTCAAGAGTCTTCTCCAACACCACAGTTCAAAAGCATCAATTCTTCGGCGCTCAGCTTTCTTCACAGTCCAACTCTCACATCCATACGTGATCACTGGAAAAACCATAGCCTTGACTAGATGGACTTTGTTGGCAAAGTAATGTCTCTGCTTTCCAATATACTATCTAGGTTGGTCATAACTTTCCTTCCAAGGAGTAAGCGTCTTTTAATTTCATGGCTGCAGTCACCATCTGCAGTGATTTTAGAGCCCCCCAAAATAATATGTTAAATAGATCACCAGTCCAGGTTTGATGCATAAAACAGGGTGCTCAGGGCTGGTGCACTGGGATGACCCTGAGGGATGGGATGGGGAGGGAGGTGGGAGGGGGGTTCAGGATGGGGAACACATGTACACCTGTGGCTGATTCATGTCAATGTATGGCAAAAACCACCACAATATTGTAAAGTAATTAGCCTCCAATTAAAATAAATAAATTAATTTTTAAAAAGACACATACATTAAAAAACAAAACAGATGAGGACAGAGAAAGCATGTAGGTATGAACAGAGAGGGTCTCAGTCTCCTGGCCTTTACCATGAAGTTGGGTCTGTCATGAGTAGAAATATTATCACCCAAGAAAACACAGGAGAATGTTCTTGGAACACTTGCCTTTCAGGCAAAGCACAAAATTCAGAAACCACAAGAAAAAAGACTGACCTATTCAACCAAAGAAAAAAACCTAAAATAGAAAGACAAGTGAAAGTTTTAGGGGAAATATTTACAATTCAAATAATCAGTTAATATCCACACTATATCAAGAGCTCCCATAAGACAATAGGATTCAAAAATTTGGCTGGAGCAGGTCACCGAAAAGCTTTTCATAGGCTGGTGGGTTGTGTAGGCTGTGTCCTCTGTCAAGAGTGTCTTTTCCCCTACCCACCTAGAAGAATCTCTATTAATATTCAGACACTAATAATACCCCCTCTCCTTGACTTATTACCTGACTTCCCCTCTGAGGTGGATACCATGGTGCACAGCCAGATTCCCTTCAGAATGGGGGCATCGTCATCCTCAGCTACAAGATAGCTGAGTCTTGTACAGGAATTGCTCTTGGCGAAAAGAAGTTGCCCTCCCAAGTCCACATCACTTGCCTGGGGGCAGCCTGTATCCAAGTTGGTGGATACAAGAGTACACATATCCAGAGCCCTTGGACAGCCAAGACAAGCGGTAGAGCCATGTGAGCTCCAGAGATGCCCACAGGGAAAGCTAAGGCTTCTGTTCCTATTTCTGTGTCCAACCAACTCTGCCTCACTCACCCCTCACAAGTATTGGCCCAGAGAGCACTTCCCAATAAATCTCTCGCACACAAATCTAAGAGTATTGGGATGTTTTCCTGGGAATCTGAACTATGACAATCTCCTATTGATGGCTTATGGATTTTTCCATAGTGATACGTGTTGATTTACTTTAATCCATCTTAATGGGATTTTATTTTACAAACATACCACGGTTTAGTTATTCTTCTCTTTTTATGGATATGTAGTTCATTTCCATTTTTTTGCTGTACATGCAGTGCTTTAATATCGTTTTACATATCTCCATGATCACTTGCAAGTGTCTCTGGGATGCACACCTGGAGAAGTGGAGCTGTAAAATCAGAGATATATGAAGTTCCAAGTTATCACCAAGTTCTCTGCAAAGTTGTAATATCCACTGACACTCCTACCAGCCTTGCATCAGAGCTCCTACGTCTCCACACCTACCCAGGTGTTGTCAGACTTTTACATGGTTGCCAGTCAAATGGGAGGGAAAGGGCATTTCATTGTTGCTTGAATTATAATTTCCTTGTGACTAGTGAGCTGGAACATCTTTCTGCGGAGGGTGGTGGCATATTCCTCTCTAGGAATTACTTGTTCATACCTTTGACCTGTTTTCATATGAAGTTGTTTGGTTTTCTTACTGATTCTTTAAGAGTTGTTGAATACTTAGGCTAAATAGGGACCATTTGTTGGTCAAATGCATGACAAAGTTACCTCCTTCTCTAGATTCTCCATTAATTTCTTAGGCCTTTTCACATATATAATTTTTTCCAATCCAAACTGCTCTTCTGCACTCCAGGCCCTGTTCCAGACATCTGGCATGACCCACAAGCCTTCCAAACATCCTGTCTCCAGAAAGGAACTCACTGATCTCCCATTCCCCATTGATCCAAATCAGGACCTGCTCATCCTCCAGAATTGCCCATCTCAGTTCATGGCACCACCACCTACCTAGTCAGCTAGGCAGAAACTTGCATGGCAGGCTGCACTCCTTTCCCTCCTTCCCACATACCTTCTGTCTATCTAGTTTCCTTTCAATGCCATATCTCTCAGATCCTCTTCTCCAAACCTCTTCTTGCTGTGTTAAGTCAGGCCCTCATCACATCTCCTGGGCTAATGTGTTAGCATGGGTGCTATTTCGACCTCCTGTCTTCTCAATCAGACTCCTACCCTGTCCCAGCTATAGTTCTCCTCCCTTCTAGACTACACACTGGTCTCTATACACACCAGTTTAATGGTATCCCTGTTCTCCTTTAAACCATTCAATGTCTCATTATTATAAGGACACATTCTAAATTCCTTTAGCTTATCTTGACTCCTATTTTCAACTCTGCTCTCGTAACTTGCAGGCTTGATCCCAATCTTACTCAGCTATTCGTGGCTCACTAATGTGCCCCATCTCTCAAGATTCCATTCTTATTGCTATTTTGTTCTTTATGCCTGAAATGTTGTTCCTGCTTTTTCTACCTGATTTAGCATCATCTTCTCCACCAAGTTTCACCTGTTTTCCCTGGTCCCAACACAGGACCAAGACCCATAGCACATTTGACTGAGTTCCAGTGTTTACTACTCAGATATGAATTGTGGTTTTGTCTCTTTTCCACTAGAGGGTTTGTTCCTTGGTGGTTGAAATTGCTCACCCCCATCTCTAGGGTCTAGTAGAGTGGTTGGGTAGATGGGTGGATGGAGGGATGGATGAATAGGTCCCCTGTTCAAGATGGCATAGTCAGCAGATAAAATAATAAAGCCCAAACCAAATCTTTTCATATTCTTACTTCTGTACTGCCTATCTTTAAAACCTGTTCATCAACTTCCCAGTTTTCCCAAATTACACCTTCCATTGCAGGCTGCTGCAAATGACGATGACATGCCCTGAGAGCTCCAGTTGTTCAGACGAAGCGCTCTGTGCCCAGTGAGTACAAGGTGATAATTTGTCCAATGGGCTTCTGATGTACTGGACTGAATGTTGAAGAACCAGCTAATGAAATCTACATTGTAATTAGGCAAAATATTCCTGCAGCAGGTTGGAGAGATAATTACTGCCTAATTGTATTTTCCCCCAGTATTTTAGCCCAATGGTCTAGAAAAAATAATTTAGAATCATGATTTTTATAATTGTCTTTTTTGAGAGGTCTGTCCAGAACTGTAATTAGCTTTCAACAGGTTTGAGAGCTAGCTATGGTTTAGGCACTAAAGGCCTGTCTAGTCAAAGCTATGGTTTTTCTAGTAGTCATGTATGGATGTGAGAGTTGGACTGTAAAGAAAGGTGAGTGCCAAAGAATTGATGTTTTTGAACTGTGGTGTTGGAGAAGACTCTAGAGACCCTTGGACGGCAAGGAGATAAAATCAGTCAACCCTAAAGGAAATCAGTCCTAAATGTTCATTGGAAGGACTGATGCTGAAGCTGAAACTCCAATACTTCGGCCACCTGATGCAAAGAACTGACTCACTGGAAAAGAACCTAATGCTGGGAAAGATTGAAGGCAGGGGGAGAAAGGGACGACAGAGGGTGAGATGGTTGGATGGCTGTCACTAACTTGGTAGACATGAGATTGAGCAAGCTCCAGGAGTTGGTGATGGACATGGAAGCCTGGTGTGCTGCAGTCCGTGGGGTTGCAAAGTGTCGGACATGACTGAGTGACTAAACTGACCTGAACTGAACTAAGGGTTTTATATGTATTGCCTCATTTGATTATCTCTAAATCTCCAATGGGTAGGTCCTATTTGCCTTATTTTATAGACGAGAAATTTGAGATTAATTGTTTGCTGCCAAAGAACATGATCTTATCCACTTCTCTCTGCTGCCTCCACAGTTCCCAAATAATGCCTTTATTGAATTAATTTAGAAATTGTTTATCATTAAACAGTGGCAGGTCCTGTTTTAGGTGCTAGAGATACAATAGGGAGCAAAACAAAGTCTGTAGTTACATGGAGCATATGCTCTAGGGACAGAGGAAGGCAAATAATGAATAAATAAATGTATGGTATATTATATATTGGTAAATGCTATGTAAAAAGGTAAAGAGAGAATGTGTAGGGAGAACCGTTTAAAGAATGGATGTCGGGCTTCCTGGTGGACCAGTGGTTAAGAATCTGCCTGCCAATGCAGGGGACAAGGGTTTGATCCCTGGTCCCAGAAGATCCTGCATGCCACAGGGCAACTAAGCCCATGCGCCACAACTACTGAAGCCCATGTTCCCTAAAGCCCATGTTCCACAGCAAGAAAAGTCACCAAAATAAGAAGCCTGCACATTGCAGCGAAGAGTAACCCCCACTTACCACAACTAGAGAAAGCCCATGCATAGCAAGGAAGACCCTGTGAAACACAAATAAAAACATAAAAAGTGGGGGAAAAGTGAGAAAAAGAAAAAGAATGCATGCATCTGAATTCCAAATAAGTAATGTTATCAGAACTTAGTCCAAGTTCCCTAGAGACACACTCCAAGCCTGAGCTGCCCTGCAAAAGATTGACTGGGACGTGCTCTCAGGAAATGTACCTATGAGGGAATGAGGACAGCCAGATTGGGTGGGGGGAGAAGCTGAGCCAAGATGTGATTGCATCTGAGCTCTCAGTAGATGCTACAGAAAACCTGACATTGTGGGAATTTTTCAGGGTTGTCTAAGTCAAGGCACAGGGAGCTGGGTCTTTGTGTCTCCACATCACCAGGCATTGACCCCTGTTATCGCTAGGGGGAAGTGAAGCCTCTCCCTGTGGCCAAGGGCAAAGCCCAGTGAGAGGCATTTTCTGGATTCCTGGGTGTTGTTCCTAGATAGTGTTTTTTTTCCATCAAGTCTTTCTTGTAGGGTTATTGGCTGGTGCCAGAGAATTTTTTGCCCGAGTCTTCATCCTTCATCTCTACAAGAAAGGATAATAATATCTCTATCAGAAAGGTGGCTGTAATGATTAGAATGATAAAATGATGATAAATGACCCTACAGAAATATAATAAAGATGAGATGAATTAAGGTCCTCTATACTGTAAAATGGGTGCTTCCCAGATGGCAATAGTGGTAAAGAACCTGCTTGCCAATGCAGGAGACATGTTAGACGCAGGATCCCTGGATTGAGAAGATCCCCTGGAGGAGGGCATGGCAATTCACTCCAGTATTCTTGCCTGGAGAATCCCATGAACAGAGGAGACTGGAGGGCTATGGTCCACAGCGTCACAAACAGTCAGACACGACTGAAGCAACTTAGCATGCTCTCACACACTGTGAAGTAGTAAAGATCACATGTAGGGGAAAAAAACCAACACAGTACCATGAGGATTCTAATGAAACACAGCAAGCCCTTGTCCATCCTTGGTTCCACGTTCCAAAGGTAACCTCATTTAACTCATTAAGCTATCCCACCAGTTACTTCTGTATTTCTAAACAGTATGGTTATTTTACTGTTTCCTGTTTTATCGAGTTTAGACAGTATCTGTTGTCTTTCTATTATGATCCAAACACTTAGCATTCTTGTACCACTCTCCTATCCCCCATCTGTCCCATAGCCTAAGTAAAGTTGAATATTAGGGTTTATATTATAACTGTGTAAATGGTTCTTTAGTTTTCTAAAAACTCTTCATCAGATCTCCCAGCTACCTACTCTTTGATTCTTGTTTTACAAACATTCTCATATTGAATACTCTATTTGCCATTTACCGTATCACCTCCTCTTTCTGTTTCCGCGTGGGGGCATCTCTCTGGGGGCTTCCGTCCTGCACTAGACAAGTCATTCTCAAGGTCCATCACACAGCAGCCATCTGGGGGAGCCTCCTGTTGCTCTCCTGGGTAGAATCCTCTATTGCCTGGATTTCCTATTTTTCTCCCCAGTTTTGCTGGAACACATCCTTTAAAAAAGGAACTTTGCAGGAAGGGGTTTAAGTTTCCTCTTTAATCATCCTCTGGATTTGCACTTGGCCAGAAGCAGGAAGGTGTTGTCCCTAGCAAGGTACTTCACACACCTGAGATTAAACAAGTATAAACACAGTGTCACACACTACTCCATTTATTTAACAAATATGGACTTGGATCCTGCCCAAGGATCTAAAATCAATAAGACAGGAACTCTGCTCTCAAGATGTTTTTTCATTGAGGAAAATAAATAAACAGGCAATGACTTAATGGGGTCAAAATTATAGTAGACACTTCATACGGTGCTAAAATAGCACTCCACCCTCACCCAAAATGGACTTAACTTAGGGAATTCTTAGAAGACTTCTTAGAATTGAAACTACCTAAATTGAGCCTAAAAAATGAGAATGTATTTTTATGTATTGAGTTTATGGCTAAAAATGTGTAAGATATTTTGCAAAATGTTTATAACTGCTCAGGTATACTTCAATGTAGGCTTCCCAGGTGGTACTAGTGGTTAAAGAACCCACCTCCCAATGCAGGAGACATAAGAGAAGTGGGTTGGACCCTTAGGTCAGGAAGATCTCCTAGAGGAGGGCATGGCAACCCACTAAAGTATTCTTGCCTGGAGTATCTCATGGACAGAGGAGCCTGGTGGGCTATGATCCAGGGGTTGCAAAGAGTAGGACATGATGGAAGTGACAGCATGCACGCACAGAGTGAAATTCTTCCAGGTACCACAACTGTGCTTCAATCTCCCTGGCCTGAGTTTCAACATTTTGCTCAGTGACTTGAATACTGCCTGGTACATGATATATAGTTATTGAATGAATGGATGTCCAATGTGACATTATAAATAAGTGGAAGAAGCAAGTTCTTTTAAAAAGAACCTTTAATAAATGGTTCTGGGACAGCTTACTATTAACTCACACAAGAAAATAATGAAATTAGTTCCTTGCTTTTCCTTATTTACAAAAACTTCAGATGGACTAAAGATAAAATTTTTTTCAATGTTTTGAGGACAGTACAAAATAATATCTATATGACAAAAGAGTAGGGAAAGATTAATTAAATAGGACACAAGGCATAAATCAGAACATTCAGATTGAAAAGATGGAACCAAAAGACACTTATCACAGACTAATGTCAAACTTGTCTCTTCCCCTGGACTTCAAAGTTCACATTTGTCAGTCCAATAGACTTTGACTCTAAATGTGACCTTGCTGTTTACTAGCTGTGTGAGCTTGCTCAAATAACTTAACTTCAGGTTGCCTCTCCTGAAAAGAGAGATATCATTTTGGAACATTAAGTGATAAGACAACTGTGAAGATCTTGGCAGAGTGCATGGTTCATTTTAGGTGTCCAGAGTGCTAGGTGTTGAGGTTTTCGGGATAACTAAGCTGTGATTGCATCCTTCATCCTCAAAGAATTTATAGTCAATTGGGCAATCTAGACAAACACTTAAAAAGTGTCATCACAGTTCTCTTTACGTTGGCCTCTTGTAGATCAAGAAGCCATGGGACCCTAGTCTGGGGTGAGGGGAGCCTCTCTTGGCCTCCTCTGCTGGTCCCATTCCTTAAGACTATTACAGCTCTTGTGTTCTCACCAGGCACTTCTTCCCACATGATCTCATCTACTTCTCTGGCTATGAATGCTTCTTCTGCATTGAAAATTTCAAAAATTGTCTCCAGTCAAGACCTGATACATCCACTTGAATTTCTAATACACATCTCACACTTAGTATGTCAGAAACTAAACTCTCAATCTATGTCTCTAAATAACCTCTATCTGTATACTGCCCAGCTCGACAAATGATCCTCAATCCACTTATTTACTCCCAATACTCATGACAAAAATCTGGGACCTGTCTTGATAACTGCCCCTTGCATATGGCCTAAACCATGTTCCTTCTCCCTTCTAAATACTTTTTAAACCCATCTACTTCCCTCCATCTCAAGTTAACCAACCTGCTCTAAACAATCATCATCTCTTACCTGGATTCCTGATGGAGTACCTAACAAACCTCCCTGAATCCCCTCTTATCCTTCTTCCCTTCCTCATTCGTCATGCAAATAGTTTGAAAATGCAAATTGTGTATTTCCCTACATGAAGTCCTCAGTTGGCTTCCCATCATATATGAATGTCTCAATCTCTTGCCAAGGTCCACAAAGCCATGAACTACCTGCCTTCCACCCACTGCTCCTGCCTTGTCTCACTCCCTTTGTTCATCAGTCTTCCCAGACACTGGTCTTCTTCCAATTTCTTCAACATGCTACACTCTTCCTGCTTCAGGCCATGGGCATGTATTTTCTTTCTGCCTTAAACAATCCCTACCTCCTCCTTGGCCTAGCTAACCCATATCATCTTTTTGGATCGCTTCTTGATTGCCATTTTCTTAAAGGAAATTTCCCTTTTGCCCCTATCAAAATCAGGTATTTTAACTCTAATCATCTCCTTTTATTCCTTCCCTATATTTATTCATTTTAAAATAGCTATTTATTTTTTATATTTATTGAATATGTTCATCTCACTTAAGAGACTAGAGTTTGATAGGGTACAAACTATGTCAGACTTGTTCCCTTACTATTTGCCCTTTGTTATAGCTTATATCCAGCATAGGTAATATACATGGTAGGGATTTGGCTATCATCCTGGCTGAACAGGAGATTTTATAGGGTGTTATTATAGGCTGAATATTTGTGTCTTCCCTCTAAATTTGTATGTTGAATTCTAATCCCCAATGTGATAGTATTTGAGGGTGGGACCCTTGGGAGGTAATTAGGTTTAGATGAGATCATAAGGGTGGGAGCCCCATGATGTGATAAGCATTCCAATCCCAAAGTAAGGCAATGCCAAAGAATGTTCAAATTACCATACAATTGCATTCATTTCATATGCTAGCAAGACTATGCTCAAAATCCTTCAAGCTAGTCTTTAGCAGTACCTGAATTGAGAACTTCCAGATGTACAAGCTGGTATTAGAAAAGGCAGAGGAACCAGAGATCAATTTGCCAACATACACCAGATCATAGAAAAAGCAAGGAAATTCCAAAAAAATTTTGCTTCTGCTTCACTGACTACATTAAAGCCTTGACTGTGTGGATCACAACAAGTTGTGGAATATTAAAGAGATAAGAATATTAGACCACATGCCTCCTGAGAAACCTCTATGCAGGACAAGAAGCAAGAGTTAGAACTGGAGATGGAACAACGAACTGATTAAAACTTGGGAAAGGAGTACGTCAAGGCTGTATATTGTCACCTTGCTTATTTAACTTATATATACAGTACATCATACAAAATGCTGGGCTGGATGACTCACAAGGTGGAATCAAGATTGCCAGGAGAAACATCAACATCATTGCCAATGAATATTCAGGACTGATTTCTTTCAGGACTGATTTTATCTCCTTGCAATCCAAGGGACTCTCAAGAGTCTTCTCCAACACCACAGTTCAAAAGCATCAGTTCTTCGGCACTCAGCTTTATTTATACTCCAACTCTCACATCCATACATGACTACTGGAAAAACCACAGATTTGACTAGATGGACCTTTGCTGGCAAAGTAATGTCTCTGCTTTTTAATAGGTTGGTCATAACTTTTCTTCCAAGGAGAAAGCATCTTTTAATTTTATGGCTGCAGTCACCATCTGCAGTGATTTTGGAGCCCCCTAAAAATAAAGTCTGTTACTGTTTCCACTGTTTCCCCATCTATTTCCCATGAATTGATGGGACCAGATGCCATGATCTTAGTTTTCTGAATGTTGAATTTCAAGCCAACCTTTTCACTCTACTCTTTCACTTTCATCAAGAGGCTCTTTAGTTCCTCTTCTCTTTTTGCCATAAGGGTGATGTCATCTGCATATCTGAGGTTATTGATATTTCTCCCAGCAATCTTGATTCTAGCTTGTGCTTCTTCCAGCCCAGTGTTTCTCATGATGTCCTCTGCATATAAGTTAAATAAGCAGGGTGACAATATACAGCCTTGACATACTCCTTTCCCAATTTGGAACCAGTCTGTTGTTCCATTTCGGGTTCTAACTGTTGCTTTTTGACCTGCATACAGATTTCTCAGGAGGCAGGTAAGGTGGTCTGGTATTCCCATCTCTTTAAGAATTTTCCACAGTCTGCTGGGATCCACGCAGTCAAAGGCTTTGGCATAGTCAATAAAGCAGAAGTTCTTCTGGAACTCTCTTGCTTTTTCTATGATCCAACTGATGTTGGCAATTTGATCTCTGGTCCCTTTGCCTTTTCTAAATCCAGCTTGAACATCTGAAGCTCAACGGTTCACTGTTGAAGCCTGACATGGAGAAGTTTGAGTATTACATTGCTAGTGTGTGAGATGAGTGCAATTGTGCAGTAGTTTGAACATTCTATGGCATTGCCCTTCTTTGGGATTGGAATAAAAACTGACCTTTTCCAGTCCTGTGGCCATTGCTAAGTTTACCAAATTTGCTGACATTTTGGTGCAGCACTTTCATAGCATCATCTTTTAGGATTTGAAATAGTTCAACTGGAATTCCATTCCTTCATTAGCTTTGTTTGTTGTGATACTTCCTAAGGCCCACTTACCTTCACATTCCAGGATGTCTGGCTCTAGGTGAGTGATCACACCATCGTGATTATCTGGGTCGTGATGATCTTTTTTGTATAGTTCTTCTGTATATTCTTGCCACATTTTCTTAGTATTCTCTGATTCTGTTGTTAGGTCCATACCATTTCTGTCCTTTATTGTGCCCATCCCATGTCCAAGGGCAAAGGAAAAGCCCCCAGAAAGATGGTGGGAGGGGCAAAATAGGATTTAGAATCAAACCCCATACTCGCCACAGATGCTCAGAGGGCTCAAGCAAACCTTGTGCACACCAGGACCCAGAGACCCCCCAGAGACTGAGACAGAACAGTGTTTGGGTATCTCCTGAGGAGGTCAGCAGTGGACTGTGGCAGGGACAGGGGCTCTGGGTGCAGCAGACCTGGGTATGGTAGAAGCCCTCTTGGAGGAGGTCATCATTAACCCACCATAGAGCCACCAGAACTTACACAGGACTGGGGAACTGACTCTTGGAGGACACAAACAGAACCTTGTGCACACCAGGACCCAGGAGAAAGGAGCAGGGACCCCACAAGAGACTGACCCAGACTTGCCTGTGAGTGTCCAGGAGTCTCTGGCAGATGCATGGGTCAATGGTGGCCTGCTGCAGGGTTGGGGGCACTGAGTGTGCATGGGACCTTTTGAAGGAGGTCGCCATTATCTTCATTACCTCCACCATAGTTTGACCTCAGGGAGGGAACACAGCCCCGCCCTTCAACAGAAAATTGGATTAAAGATTTTTTGAGCATGGCCCCATCAGAACAAGACTCAGTTTCCCCCTCAGTCAGTCTCTTCCATCAGGAAGCTTCCATAAGCCTCTTATCCTCTCTACCAGAGGTCAGACAGACTGAAAACCACAATCACAGAAAACTAACCAATCTGATCACATGGACCACAGCCTTGTCTAACTCAATGAAACTATGAGCCATGCCATGCAGGGCCCCCAAAGACAGATGGTTTATGGTGAAGGTGAAAGGGGAGAGTGAAAAACCTGGCTTAAAACTCAACATTCAAAAAACTAAGATCATGGCATCCAGTCCTATCACTTCATGTCAAATAGATGGGGAAAAAGTGGAAATAGTGTCAGATTTCATTTTCTTAGGTTGTAAAATCACTACGGACAGTGACTGCAGCCACGAAATTAAAAGACACTTGCTCCTTGGAAAAAAAGCTTTGACAAACCTAGATAGTGTATTAAAAAGCAGAGATATCACTTAGCTGACAAAGGTCTGTAGAGTCAAAGCTATGGTTTTTTCAGTAGTCAAGTATGGGTGTGAGAGTTGGACCATAAAGAAGGCTGAGTGCCGAAGAACTGATGCTTTTGAGCTGTGATGCTGGAGAAGACTCTTGAGACTCCTTTGGATGGTGAGGAGATCAAACCAGTCAATCCTAAAGAAAATCAACCCTGAATATTCATTCATTGGAAGGACCTGATGCAAAGAGTCAACTCATTGGAAAAGACCCTGTTGCTGGGAAAGAGTGAGGGCAGGAGGAGAAGGGGACGACAGAGGATGAGATGGCTGGATGGCATCACCGACTCGGTGGATGTGAGTTTGAACAAACTCAGGGAGATAGTGAAGGACAGGAAGCCTGGTGTGTTGCCGTTCACGGGGTTGCAAAGAGTTGTATACAACTTAGTGACTGAATAACAATAAGAAGAGAAAGACAGATACCTCTCTCACCACATACGTGCACAGAGAAAAGGCCATGTATACTAGGAAGCAGGCTCTCACTAGGAACCAAATCTGCCAGTACCTTGATCTTGGATTTCTCATCCCCAAGAACTATAAGAAATAAAGGTTGTTTAAGCCATGCATTCTATATTATTTTGTTATAGTAGCCCAAGCTAACTAAGATAGGTGTTTAATGAAGATATTTATTCATTGAACATGGCTTCAAAAACATGTTGAATCAAGACTTTTTAGGAAAGGAGCCCAGAAATCTGTATTTTAAACAAACCCCCAAAATGATTCCTACTTAGACAGCCCAGCTCTGATGTTTAGAACCTACCAGTCTAGAGAAAACTGACTAAGATTGGATATCAGAAAATGCAGGTTTGAATTCTGCTCTGTAAATTGTTGTGGGTGACACTTAGGGAAGTGATTTAATATATCTAATCTTCAGTTTCCTTTTCTGTAAATGTGGGATAATAACATCTGCTTCAAAGTGTAGCTGTGAGGCTTCAATGCATGATTTATTTTAAAACATTTTGTAAACTTCATAGTAAAGAAATAAACTTTCTACTTGCTAAGGATCCCTTCTGTGTTGTGCTTAACTTCATTATCTCTGACTACCTGGTGTAACCCACACTTCTCCAGTGAGATAGCATCCCTGTCTTCTTACTTCTGAAGGACTAATAACAGTGATTCACAGGACCTTTTGCTTTTCCAAAGTTTTGGGCCATCATTATTTAGATATACATCATCACACACCCACAGCCTCAATAGCCCATTTGCTTCTGGGGAGGAAGCTGAGATCAGGCAGCAGCAAAGCTGGGAAGAGAAAGCTTGGCCTCACCTATCTGGAGATGGTGAGTGTTGTCTATGGAAGATAACAAGGAAAAGCCACCACCTTTTCCCTTTTTCTTCCTTTTTTTGGGAGATCTCTGAGCAGTGTCTTTTTAAAAAATAATTTTAAAAATTAAGGTGTAAATGCTTTACAATGTTTTGTTAGCTTCTGCTGTACAACCATATGAATCAGCCCTTTGTATACATGTACCCCTGCCTTTTGTGCCTGCCTCCCACCCCCTCATCCCACCCCTGTAGGTCACTACAGGGCACCAAGCTGTGCTCTCCCTATGCTATACAGCAGCAGCCCACTATCTGAGCAGTTCCTTACCTGATATTCACACGCTGAATCCTTTGAAAGCTTATTTTTGGGGATTGATGGCAAATTCAAGAAAACTGGCAGAGGTATAATTTTTAAAAAATGAGCTGTCAACTTTAAGCAATTTGCTGTGTGAATCTAGGAAAATCCTCTCATCAACTTGGCTTTCAGGTATCTTACATGTGGAACAGGTGGTAGACCAGATACACATATAAACGAATGAATGAATCAGCTCCTTTGCCTGCAAGACAGCCTTTTGTTTTAATATGGCACCATGTAAACACTGCTATATTTTAAATGGATAACCAACAAGAACCTACTGTATAGCACAGGAAACTGCTTAATACTCTGTAACAACCTAATTGGGAAAACAATTTGAAAAAGGATAGATACATGTATAAGTACAACTGAATTACTTTGATGGACCCCTGAAGCTAACACAACATTGTTAATCAATTGTACTCCAATGTAAAATAAAAAGTCTTAAAAAAAAAAAAAAAAAAGAATGACTGAAAGAAAAAAGAATATGGCACCAACACCCAGTCATCCAAGTCAGACACGTTTATTTCCTGATTCCTCCCAATCATCTTAATTTCCCTCATCTTCCCTCCCTTCTCCATCCCTGCTACACTGACCTGATCCAGCCCCTAACAGGTTTGCCTTCTTTCATTCATCTCCTTTATTTACCAGTGCATTCATTCATCTGAGAAACACTGACTGAAGTATCTTCTCTGGGCCAGGCATTGCTCCAGGGACGGGGGATCTGATGGTGAACAAGACAAAGTTTCAGCCTTCATGAAGCTTACATTGTCATTAGGAGAAATGACTGGAAAACTAGTTAACAAATACACATGAAATACCATTTGAGGTTGTTCAGTTCACTTCCGTTGCTCAGTCACGTCCGACTCTTTGTGACCCCATGAACTGCAGCACACCAAGCTTCCCTGTCCACCACCAATTCCCAGAGCTTGCTCAAACTCATGTCCATTGAGTTGGTGATGCCATCCAACCATCTCATCCTCTATCGTCCCATCTCCTCCTGCCTTCAACCTTTCCTAACATCAGGGTCTTTTCCAGTGAGTCAGTTCTTCAGATCAGATGGCCAAAGCATTGGAATTTCAGCTTCAGCATCAGTCCTTCCAATGAATATTCAGGACTGATTGCTTTTAGGATTGACTGGTTTGATCTCCTTGCAGTCTACAATTTGAGGTTGTGGAAAGTGTTATTAAAAGAATGGGAAAGTTGGCCGAAGGAATAGAGAATAGCATGGGGGGAGAGATCTATATTTTTTTAGGGGAGTCAGGCAAGAATCCTCTAAGGAGGAAGTGGGGGAATGGGCCATGTGAGATCAGGTAGAATACCATTATAAGCAGGGGAGGAATATGCATAACGATCCTGAGGTATACACAAGCTTGGTGTGTTCTAGGAATTGTGAAAAGACCAGTGTGACTGGAATGGAGTGAGTAAGGTGAATAATCATAGGAGATTGGTTTAAGGGGTAGGCATGGACCAGAATCATGAGAAAAAGAGAGATACTAAAAATGACTACTTGACTTTGGGCTTGAGCAACTGAGAAAACGGTGGTGCCATCTACTGGGTCGGGAAGATGGAAAGAATGTGGACAGGTGCAAAATTTCAATATTCTATAATTTCCACTAGTCTTGATAGGCTTATTAGATAACTAAGTGCACATATCAAGTAAGATGGAAAAATAAGTCTGAAGCTCAAGGAAGAGGTATAAGCAGATGTGAATCTGGACTTATCAGATGTTATTTAAAGCCAGGGCACTACAAAGAGTATAGATTAGATAGAAGACATGGGAGGATTAGCCATGAGAAATTTCAATAATTCAAGAACTGGGGGAAAATATGCATCCAGAGAAGAAGAGTGAGAAGAAGCAGCCAGTGAGGTTGGGGCAACGCCAGGAGAGGGATGTGTGGGAGCCAAGAAAAGAAAGCATTTTAAGAGATAAAAATGGTCTCTGTGTCAAGTATGTCTTCTTTTCTTGGAGGATTTAAATCAATTGCATTTCTTTGAAGACTGAGTTATTTGGCCATCTTTCTTGCATCTTGTTTTTTATTTCTAGTTACCATGCTTTTTTCTTTGCTTCTTCTCTGCTGATAGAAATTCAGTTTGTAACAGGTTTAGAGGGAGTCTTGAATGTCTGGGTATACATATGAAATGAGTTTAGTTTTTCCAAGTGTTGCTTCCTAATGCTGCTATGATGATCCCCTTCTCTCACTGGGTAATGGCTCCCTTAAGGGCATCTTGGCTAGATTACTTCGTTTTCAGCTCAGTTAAGTTCAGTTCAGTCACTCAGTTATGTCCAACTCTTTGTGACTCCATGGAATGCAGCACGTCAGGCTTCCCTGTCCATCACCAACTCCTGGAGCTTGCTAAAATTCATGCCCACTGAGTTGATGATGCCATCCAACCATCTCATCCTCTGACATCCCCTTCTTACCCTGCCTTCAAGGAGGCAGTCTCCTTTGCAGTCCAAGGGACTCTCAAGAGTATTCTCCAACACCACAGTTAAAAAGCATCAATTCTTTGGTGCTCAGCTTTCTTTATATTCCAACTCTCACATCCATACATGACTACTGGAAAAATTATAGCTTTGACTAGACGGACCTTTGTCGGCAAAGTAATGTCTCTGCTTTTTAATATGCTGTCTAGGTTGGTCATAGCTTTTCTTCCAAGGAGGAAGCATCTTTTTATTTCATGGCTGCAGTCACCATCTGCAGTGATTTTGGAGCCCAAGGAAATAAAGTCTCCCACTGTTTCCATTATTTCCCATCTATTTGTCACGAAGTGATGGGACCGGATGCCATGATCTTAGTTTTCTGAATGTTGAGTTTTAAACCAGCTTTTTTACTCTCATTTTCATCAAGAGGCTCTTTAGTTCTTCTTGACTTTCTGCCATAAGGGTGGTGTCATCTGCATATCTGAGGTTATTGATATTTCTCCCGGCAATCTTGATTCCAGCTTGTGCTTCTTCCAGCCCGGCATTTCACATAATGTACTCTGTATATAAGTTAAATAAGCAGGGTGACAATATACAGCCTTGACATACACCTTTCCCAATTTGGAACCAGTCTGTTGTTTCAAGTCCAGTTCTAACTGTTACTTCTTGACCTGCATACAGATTTCTCAGGAGGCAGGTAAGGTGGTCTAGTATTCCCTTCTCTTGTAGAATTTCCCACAGTTTGTTGTGATCTACACAGTCAAAGGCTTTTCTGTAATCAATAAAACAGAAACAGATGTTTTTCTGGAATTCTCTTGCTTTTGCTATGATTCAACAGACATTGGCAATTTGATCTCTGCTTCCTCTGCCTTTTCTAAATCCAGTTTGGACATCCAAAAGTTCACAGTTCACGTACTGTTGAAGCCTGGCTTGGAGAATTTTGAGCATTACTTTACTAGCATGTGAGATGTGTGCATTGTGTGGTAGTTTGACCATTCTTTGGCATTGCCCTTCTTTGGGATTGGAATGAAAACTGAACTTTTCTAGTCCTGTGGCTACTGCTGAGTTTTCCAAATTTGCTGTCATATGAGTGCAGCACTTTCACAGCATCATCTTTCAGGATTTGAAATAGCTCAACTGGAATTCCATCATCTCCACTAGCTTTGTTTGTAGTGATACTTCCTAGAGCCCATTTGACCTTCACGTTCCAGGATGACTGACTCTAGTTGAGTGATCACACCATCATGGTTATCTGGGTCATAAACATCTTTTTTGTATAGTTCTTCTGTGTATTCTTGTCACCTCTTCTTAATATCTTCTGCTTCTGTTAGGTCCTTAATATCTTCTGGTTCTGTTAATTTTCAGTAAATTTTGACTAATAGCACAATCTAATTCTGTCTTTAAAAACACAATTCTGTTACTTAAAAATCAAGTTTTTTTCAATGGAGTACCTTTCATTTGTAAACATTTTAGTGGAAATGTTCAAAAATGTACAAAACCCAGGGAAATTCTATTCATTTAAAGACTCAACCTTCAGTTCAGTTCAGTTCAGTCACTTAGTCATGTCCGACTCTTTGCAACCACATGTATCGCAGCACACCAGGCCTCCCTGTCTATCACCAACTCCTGGAGTTCACTCAGACTCACGTCCATCGAGTCAATGATGCCATCCAGCCATCTCATCCTCTGTCATCCCCTTCTCCTCCTGCCCCCAATCCCTCCCAGCATCAGTCTTTTCCAATGAGTCAGCTTTTCGCATGAGGTGGCCAAAGTACTGGAGTTTCAGCTTTAGCATCATTCCTTCCAAAGAACACCCAGGACTGATCTCCTTCAGAATGGACTGGTTGGATCTCCTTGCAGTCCAAGGGACTCTCAAGAGTCTTCTCCAACACCACAGTTCAAAAGCATCAATTCTTCGGCACTCAGCCTTCTTCACAGTCCAACTCTCACATCCATACATGACCACAGGAAAAACCATAGCCTTGACTAGATGGACCTTTGTTGGCAAAGTAATGTCTCTGCTTTTGAATATGCTATCTAGGTTGGTCATAACTTTCCTTCCAAGGATAAAGCGTCTTTTAATTTCATGGCTGCAGTCACCATATGTAGTGATTTTGGAGCCCCAAAAAATAAAGTCTGACACTGTTTCCACTGTTTCCCCATCTATTTCCCATGAAGTGATGGGACCAGATACCATGATCTTAATTTTCTGAATGTTGAGTTTTAAGCCAACTTGTTCACTCTCCACTTTCACTTTCATCAAGAGGCTTTTTAGTTCCTCTTCACTTTCTGCCATAAAGGTGGCATCATCTGCATATCTGAGGTTATTGATATTTCTCCCAGCAATCTTGATTCCAGCTTGTGCTTCTTCCAGCCCAGCATTTCTCATGATGTACTCCGCATATAAGTTAAATAAGCAGGGTGACAATATACATCCTTGACGTACTCCTTTTCCTATTTGGAACCAGTCTGTTGTTCCATGTCCAGTTCTAACTGTTGCTTCCTGACCTGCATATAGGTTTCTCAAGAGGCAGGTCAGGTGGTCTGGTATTCTCATCTCTTTCAGAATTTTCCACAGTTTATTGTGATCCACACAGTCAAAGGCTTTGGCATAGTCAATAAAGCATAAATAGATGTTTTTCTGGAACTCTCTTGCTTTTTCGATGATCCAGCAGATGTTGGCAACTTGTTCTCTGGTTCCTTTTCCTTTTCTGAAACCAATTTGAACATCTGGAAGTTCATGGTTCATGTATTGCTGAAACCTGGCTTGGAGAATTTTGAGCATTACTTTACTAGTGTGTGAGATGAGTGCAATTGTGCGGTAGTTTGAGCATTCTTTGGCATTGCCTTTCTTTGGGATTGGAATGAAAACTGACCTTTTCCAGTCCTGTGGCCACTGCTGAGCATTCCAAATTTGCTGTCATATTGAGTGCAGCATTTTCACATCGTCATCTTTCAGGATTTGAAATAGCTCAACTGGAATTCCATCACCTCCACTAGCTTTGTTCATAGTGATGCTTTCTAGGGCCCACTTGACTTCACATTCCAGGATTTCTGGCTCATGATTATCTCAATCGTGAAGATCTTTTTTGTATAGTTCTTCTGTGTATTCTTGCCACCTCTTCTTAATATCTTCTGCTTCTGTTAGGTCCATACTATTTCTGTCCTTTATCAAGCCCATCTTTGCATGAAATGTTCCCTTGGTATCTCTAATTTTCTTGAAGAGATCTCTAGTCCTTCCTATTCTGTTGTTTTCCTCTATTTCTTTGCGTTGATAGATGAGGAAGGCTTTCTTATCTCTTCTTGCTATTCTTTGGAACTCTGCATTCAGATGCTTATATCTTTCCTTTTCTCCTTTGCTTTTCACTCTTCTTCTTTTCACAGCTATTTGTAAGGCCTCCCCAGACAGCCATTTCGCTTTTTTGCATTTCTTTCTCATGGGGATGGTCTTGATCCCTGTCAGGGGCAGCGGCCAAGAGGAGCTACCCCACTTCCGAGGAGCGGTGGCTATGCGGGTGCAGGAGGGCCGAGAGGAACTACTCCACATTCAAGGTCAGGAGGGGTGGTGGTGAGGAGATACCCCTTGTCCAAGGAAAGGAGCTTTGCTGGAGCAGCCATGAAGAGATACCCCACGTCCAGGGTAAGAGAAATCCAAGTAAGATGATAGGTGTTGTGAGAGGGCATCAGAGGGCAGACACACTGAAACCATAATCACAGAAAACTAGTCAATCTAATCACACCAGGACCACAGCCTTGTCTAACTCAATGAAACTAAGCCATGCCCTGTGGGGCCACCCAAGACGTGCGGGTCATGGTGGAGAGGTCTGCCAGAATGTGGTCCACTGGAGAAGGGAATGGCAAACCACTTAGTATTCTTGCCTTGAGAACCCCATGAACAGTATGAAAAGGCAAAATGATAGGATACTGAAAGAGGAACTCCCCAGGTCGGTAGGTACCCAATATGGTACTGGAGATCAGTGGAGAAATAACTCCAGAAAGAATGAAGGGATGGAGCCAAAGCAAAAACAATACCCAGGTGTGGATGTGACTGGTGATAGAAGCAAGGTCCGATGCTGTAAAGAGCAATATTGCATTGCTAAGTCACTTCAGTCGTGTCCAACTCTGTGCGACCCCATGGACGGCAGCCCATCAGGCTTCCCCGTCCCTGGGATTCTTCAGGCAAGAACACTGGAGTGGGTTGCCATTTCCTTCTCCAATGCATGAAAGTGAAAAGTGAAAGTGAAGTTGCTCAGTCGTGTCCGACCCTCAACGACCTCATGGACTGCAGCCTTCCAGGCTCCTCTGTCCATGGGATTTTCTAGGCAAGAGTACTAGAGTGGGGTGCCATTGAACCTGGAATGTTAGGTCCATGAATCAAGGCAAATTGGAAGTGGTCAAACAGGAGATGGCAAGACTCAACCTTACATCAATTTAAAAACTCTTCTCCTCTGGAGGCTGGGCAGGAACAAGTGGGGGACCTATAGTGCCCTGCTGTCAAAGAACTCATTCCTGAATTTCCTCCTTGGGGCATGTGGAGATTTGATCTACATCTTTTGGCTCCGCCCCCACCCCAGTGGTGATGTCAAGCATCCAGTTTATTGCCTGTGATTCTCCATCCCCCACTCTTTCTTGGCACTGGAAACACCACCCTTCCCATTCCTTGCCAAGATTATCTCTGAGCCCATCTCCCATACTTCTCAGGAACTCAGATCAAAGGTGGGGGCAGCACCCTATCCCCCAATTATGCTCCAGTTCTCTCTCCATGCTCCCTTTTCCCACTACCCCTCCAATTTAGAATTTCATATTTTATTTATTTATTGACTTAGTCCCTTATTTCTTCAACAGTGTTCACTGAGTACCTACTATGGGTCAGCATTGTTGTTGTTGTGCTAAGCCACTTCAGTTCTGTCTAACTCTTTGCTACTTATGGACTGTAGCCTGCCAGGCTCCTCTGTCCACAGGGGTTCTCCAGTCAAATATACTGGAGTGGGTTTCCATTTCCTCCTCCAGGGGATCTTCCCTGCCCTGGCATTGAACCCATGTCTCTTCAGTCTCCTGCCCTGGCAGGTGGGTTCTTTACCACTAGTGCCACCTACTATGAGTCAGGCTCTTGCTCAAGTGGTGAACAGGTAGATATGTTTCTACCTTGATGGAACTCACAGTCCAGCAGGGAAAACAGACATTAAGTAGGTAATGATAGTAACCTGTGATGCTCTATTACACATTTTACACACATAGATGTTCATCTTTTAAACTCAGTTTAGACACCACCTCCTCTGGCAGTCTCTCCAGATTCCCCTGGCTGGGTTAAGTACTCTCCTAGGTGCTCACTTGGTATCTTATAAGTATCTCTCCCATACACTTCACACACTGCCCATCATTGTGAACATGCCTGTCTTTCCCACAGTACATGGGCGGGGGGGGGGGGGGGGAGGGCATCTTAGGGGCAGGCATTGTCTCATTTATTTTATAATCTCTAGCTCAGTTTCAGAGAAGGCAATGGCACCCCACTCCTGTACTCTTGCCTGGAAAATCCCATGGACAGAGGAGCCTGGTGGGCTGTAGTCCATGGGGTCGCTAAGAGTCGGACACGACTGAACGACTTCACTTTCACTTTTCACTTTTCACTTTCATGCATTGGAGAAGGAAATGGCAACCCACTCTAGTGTTCTTGCCTGGAGAATCCCAGGGACAGGGGCGCCTGGTGGGCTGCCGTCTATGGGGTCGCACAGAGTCGGACACGACTGAAGTGACTTAGCAGCAGCAGCAGCAGCTCAGTTTCAGTACATAGTAGATTCCAATGAATGCTAAGTTAAAGACTGAGTGTATAAACATTTCCATCGGATCCTTCCGAGGAGAGTCCCAATAAATAACCCTCTGAACAATCTGAGAAATAAGTAGAATAAAAACATAAGCCAAATATCACCTTTAGTAATACTAGGTGCTCTGCTGGAGGATGTAACTTAGTTTGAGGGCCAAATGGGTCTGTCAGGGAACCATTGCATTAGGCAGATGCCTCCCCAGGTGAGGGGCTGTCAGGGGCCGGTAGGGAGGTGGGAGGGGGGATCACAGCAGAGGGGATGCTCCTGTGGGCAGGCTTGCCCCAGGAGGAAAAGGGCACAGCTGCACGGAGAGGCCCAGTTATTCTCGCAGACTTACTGTGTGAACAATCACCCACCTTCCCAGAGCCAGAGAGGGTGAAAAGAGGAAGAGAGGCCCAGAGAATAGAAGCTACACTAATTTGGCTCTTTCACAGGAAGGAAACACCAGATGTCAGCAAAGAATATTCCTCATAATTAACTATATCATATTGGTGAAATAAAATTCATATTTTATGGCAAGACAAGAAAACTTAAACATAAAAATCCCTCTAGTGTATACTGTGCATCTGCATTAACCAGACCTCCTTAGAAGAAAACCTTCCCTCTTAACTTGGTAAGGGGTCATGATGACCCATGATCACTTCTGACATGCTGATCTGGACTGTATAAACTGGCAATATGTCATCTGATGTATAATCCTTCGTCTCAAAAACTTACATAACTGTGCTTTGACCTCTAATGGGCAGAACAGTGCTCAAAGCTTTCTGAAAGACTGTCTCCTACATTATAATCCTCAAAAATAAAATTTTCCCTTTCTTAGATTGACTCATTGATGATTCTTTTTTTGTTGACAGTGTCGAGCACTTTTCTAGACCCTTTTGCTTATGTCAGATTATTCAATCTGTACAAAGGCAGAGAGAGGTAGGTATTATTCCCATTTTACAGAAGATGAACCCAAGGTCCATATTGGCCAAGTCACTTGCCTGAGATTGCAAGTCATGGAAGTGGTAGAGAGAACTTGGATTCAATTGTACTATTACTAATTATGGTTGAGATGTGTTTAGGCGCTTATTAAGTGCTAGGTCCTGGGACAAGTACATCAACATGTCTAATCCTCACAGCAACACTATGAGGTAGGTAATTTTTGTTTTTAACTCCACTTTGTAGAGGAGGTAGTTTAGGCCACGGTTACCAGCTCAGGGCTGAGATTCAAACCAGGATGTGTCCTCCAAAGCTTTGCTTTACCTCCAAACTCTCAGACTATTCCTGCCTCATAAAACACGTAAGCAAATCCACAAATCACCCAGACCCACAGGACAGACTGCATCTTTTAGTGGTCTCCAACCTTTTTTAGCACCAGGGACGTTTTATGAAGACAATTTTCCCGCGGATGGGGGAGGGTGGGCGGGGATGGTTTCTGGGTGATTCAAGCATGTTACATTTATCGCACACTTTATCGCTAATCTAATGCCTCCACTGATCTGACAGGTGGTACTGGTCTGCAACCCGGAGGTTGGGGACCCCTGCTCTAAGACAAAAAGCTTATTTCTAGGACAGAGATAAAACCTCCAGGGCCTGGGCTTGAATCTTGCCACTGCTCAGCTGTGGGTTTCTGGTCATAGCCTCTGTTTAGTCACCTACTAAAGGTGAAAATAACACCCCCATCACAGATCGGGGCAGACACAGGAGAGGGGGTGAGCTTCCCAGCCAGCACACAGGTCCCAGGTTATCTGGGGGGTCTGATGGCCATGCCTCAGGCAAGAAGCAGGTTGATGGTTTATTTCTACTCCTCAGGAGCCTGGTTCCACTCTTAGTGTTCTTTTGGTCCAGCCCAGTGTCTTGCCTGTGTCTGAGCCTGGAAAAAATGCCCAAAGATTCAGCTACTTCCTCCTTGTGGGATAGAAGACAGGACACCCTTGGTGTAGACAGGGACCCAAGTGGCTCTAGTGGCAAAGAACCCACCTGCCAGCCAATGCAGAAGACATAAGAGATTCAGATTTTATCCCTGGGTCAGAAAGATCCCCTGGAGGAGGGCATGGCAGCCACTCCAGTATTCTTGCTTAGAGAATCCCATGGACAGAGGAGCCTGGTGGGCTGCAGTCCATAGGGTCACAAAGAGTCAGACACGACTGAGGTAACTTAGCATGCAGTGCTTTGCCCTTCTTTGAGCCTGAAAGAAATGCCTAAGGGTGGGGGCATGCCCTCTTTGAGGGGGGTGACACTGGGGTCCTGTGATAGAGAGCAAAAGACAAACCCTAGACTGGGAGAGGACAGAGCACGATGAGGTGGTTGGGGCCGGGTGGAACTGCTTCCTAGAACACCAGAAATCGCCTTTAATCCTCCCAACAAACCTGAAAGGCAAGCATTATCTCTTTTCCAGAGAAGTGAAGGGAGGATACTGAAACCAAACCAAACCAAACCGGTGGCAGGAGAAACTGAGCGGGACCTGGGGCCGGTGGCGGAGGCGTATTGAGAAAAGGTGACAGAATCACTTACCCACACTGCTGGGCCCCGCTCCTCACCAGATGTGCTTGTCTTCTGTTCCACAAGGAGGAAGGAGGTGAATCCGGGTTTTTGGAGGACTGGGTGCAAAGCTGATAATGTTCACTCATTTACAAAGAGCCCTTGGCCCTGCCCAAGGCCCACAGCTGAGGCTGGTGGAGAAGCCGTGATTCAGGCTGCCCTGACCCTTGCACGCATGGGGTCTGTTTTCTCTGGTGGCTCAGACAGTAAGGAATCTGCCTGCAATGCAGGAGACCCAAGCTGGATCCCTCGGTTGGAAGATCCCCTGGAGAAGGGAGTGGCTACCCACTCCAGTGTTCTTGCCTGGGAAATCCCGTGGACAGAGGAGCCTGGTGGGCTACAGTCCATGGGGTTGCAAAGAATCAGACGTGACTGAGTGACTAACAGCCTCACCTGGCAGTTTGTTAAAAAGGAAGGATCTAGGGCCTTCCCTGGTGGCTGATGGTTGGGACCCCTTGCTTGCACTGTAGGGGCAAGGGTTCCATCACAGAGTTAGGATCCCCCACAAGCCGTGGGAGGGGCCAAGAAGTAGGGGGAAAAAAAATACTCTCAGGCCCTGTCCCCAGTTTCCTGGCCAGAGTCTACCTTTTAGTGAGATCCCCAGGTGATTCGAGTGCCTTTGCATTTGAGAGGTCCTGTCCTACGCTGTCTCTAAGCTATCCCAACCTTCCTTCACAGCTGCTGTTCGTGCAGCAAAAACAGCTGCATCCATATCGCTACTGCTGTCTGCAGATCCCAGCACATTCTGAGCTTCACAGCAACTCTTTAAAGTAGGTTTTATTATCAGAGTCAATAACTTGCCCAAGCTTTCAGGGCTAGTTCAGATCAAGAAAAGAAGTCCTTTCAAGATTCCCATCTGTGAAATGAAAATATTTCCTGCCGTGTCAATAAACAATAAATGTCATAGCCATCATCGATGTCTGGCCTCCAAATGTGAATGAGGGCTCCCCAAACTGTGACCCAGCAGATGCTGCCACCCCCAAAAGTGACTGCTGAGGAGCTCTGGGGAATGAAAGTAGCTGTCTGCCACTCCTTATGGTGAACAAGGAAACAGGATTTGACCCCCGATAGCTGAAGTGCTATCCAACCAGTCCATCCTAAAGGAAATCAGTCCTGACTATTCATTGGAAGGACTGATACTGAAGCTGAAACTCCAATATTTTGGCCACCTGATGCAAAGAACTGACTCATTTGAAAAGACCCTAATGCAGGAAAAGATTGAAGGTGGGAGGAGAAGGGGATGACAGAGGATGAGACGGTTGGATGGCATCACTGACTCAGTGGACATGAGTTTGAGTAGACTCCGGGTGTTGGTGATGGACAGGGAGGCCTGGTGTGCTGCAGTCCATGGACATGACTGAGTGACTGAACTGAACTGAGCTGAAGTGCCTATGAAAGAAATGAATTCAGTGAGCCCAGAGGCTTGGATCTTCCCATACATAGAATGCTAAATTCCTTAACTTGATACCTGATCTTTCATGTTCAGACTGCCTGCTCCCTTTGTTGTATAAACTTGTATAAAGCCTGACTTCCCCTCCTGTCTCCTTGGAGCAGTTTTCTTAGAGCTACTGAGATGCTGCTCCCAGGCTCAGAGTCCTAAACCTTCCCACCAAATAAGATAACTCTCTACTTTTCAGGTTGTGACTCTGTTTTCTAGTCGACATGTCTCTTTACCTCTCCCTCTAAAAGAAACCACAGTGGCAGTTTGGAGGTACTGAGACATGGATACAGGGTGTGTTTTTTTAAAAGAGGGAATGAGGTTATGTTAAGTATCAACCTTGTGGAATCCCTGCATGAACCCGGGTGCTCCCAGGAGATCAACCAGTCCTGACTAGGCAGGCTTTCCTCTGAGCACAGAAACCTCTCTTCACTACAGCTGAAGAGCCCAGAGCCTAAGACAAGCATCTTTGGCCTCCAGCCTCAGCTGTCACTCACTGGCAGACTTGGGTGAAGTGAGCTTAGAGTGTGAAGTACACACTTCAGGCCACACTCAGCGATAATTCCTATTGTTCCCTGGGTCTCAGTTTCTTCATCTGGAAAAGGAAGGTTTTCTACTGGAATCAGTTGTTTTCAAACTGTGGTCAGAGAGCTTTGGGGATGTCAGTCTGCATCTGCAACAGGATTTGAGCTGAGATGGAAAAGAGAAAGCACACAGATCTTAGTGCTGTCCCTGAGTTTATCCAGAGCACCATGGTTTTTAATCCATTTTACCTACAAGCTTCTGCATGAGACTTTCTCTAGATACACACACACACGAACACACTCTTTGGTCTAAAATAATTTTGAAAACCACTGTGATGAATATTATGAGGTCCTTTCCAACTAACATAGACTATGATTCCAGGCCTGATATTTATTGAGTGAATCACTAAAATTTTTGTTGAGGGTCATGATGTCATTCATTGGGTGACACGCCTTGATCTCTGCTCTATCATGTTCATTTTTGGCTGCTGTAGGGAAAACAGATCATAGGGGTATGTGTATGACAGAAATCCCAATATCTTCTCAATCTTTCTATAGCATCAAGCTCTGATTGCAACTGGACACCTGGCTGAGCAGAACAAATGTTTTCCCAGTTAGCTAGGTGTGGCTAGGTTTGACTAAACTCTGACGGATGCATTAATTCAAAGTGGGCACAGTGTGTGGGTCCCACAGATAAAGAAAAGAGGTGTGTCCTCCTCTTCTGCATTTTTTCCTCCCAGCCGGAGGGAATGTGAACAGGGTGGTGAGCTATGCTGGTCAAAGGAAATACCCTATGGAGGGTGGAGCCACAAAAACAAGGAGCCTGGCTGTCATACAAAGCCAGGACTGCATCCACCCAGGTAGCTACAGGAGTGACAAACAAAGCCTTGGCTTGTTTAAGCCACTGTTTATTTGGGTCTCTGTTAGAGTAACTAAATGTATATACATATACCAGCTCTGTACTATACGTGTGTATCTATATACTAGCCGTATACCATATATATAAACCGTGGAGGATGAAAAATTATTTTCTCTCTACCCTTTTAGGTTCTTATCTGAGATAACCCCTGTAATAAAACAACAGATCAACAGAAGAAAAAGAAAGTTTAGTAAAATGTACATTTCCTGTAAACATAGGAGAGACCCAGGAAAACTAAGTAAAAACTCACCAAAATGGCCCAAGCCATCACCTTAAATGCCATTTTCAGCTACAGACAGATGTTAGAGGAGGACTTCTCTGGTGGTCCAGTGGTTAAGAATCTGCCTGCCAATGCAGAGGACATGGGTTTGCTCTCTGGTCCAGGAAGACCCAGCCCAAGCCCATGTGCCACAGCTACTGAGCCCACGTGCTCCAACTGCTGAAGCCCGTGTGCCTAGAGCCCATGCTCCACAACAAGAGAAGCCCCCATGAGAAACCCAAGCACCCGCAAGGAAGAGTAGCCCCTCACCTCGCTGCAGCTAGAGAAAAGCCTACACACGGCAACGAAGACTCAGTGCAGACAAAAATTAAAACCACCTTACAAATGGAAAATTTCCTTGTAAATGTACATAGATGTCTTTTACAAAATGGCTAACTTTTACTTGGTTTTCAGAGTTTCTCGTAAGTCTGCAATTTCTTAAGAATAACCAGCCTAAAATAATCCATATGCCAAAGGGGCATATTTGGGGGTGACTAACTGCTCCCCTTTGATACTACCTAATGCAGTGGGCAAAAATGGGAACAGAGAGATGAGTTAGAAGATTTTGAAATAGTCCAGGCAAAGGTAATGGTGGTTTGGAGAAAGGTAGTAGAGTTGGAGGTGTTAACCTAAAACAATAAAGCAGTCAGCTATTTTACCAGCAAAACTGGTTTATTTGGGAGCATCAAAGAACTACAACTGAGGACATGCAACTATGGCAAACCACACGCAAATCCAGTAAAGCAAAGGAGAGGAAATTCTTTTCTTGAAGAAGAGGGGGAAATGGGAGGGGCTGTTATAAACAAAAAATCCCTTGTTTGGACTTTATGTCAAAGTATAATAGCTTTTCACTGGGTGAGTAACGATAGTCTCATTGGCTGAGCTACTGACAGGTAAGGAGAAAATCTTTTTTCTTCCTGCTGCCAGTTGTAAAGTAGTGTCACTTCCTGTTGGAGCTGCAAGATATGTCTCTCTCTCTTTTTTTTTTAAATAAATAGTTATTTGACTGTATTGGGTTTCAGTTGCCACCCATGGGATCTTTGTTGTGTCACTGGGACCTTCCATTGTGCAGACTCTCTAACTGTGGTATGTGGGCTTAGCTGCTCCACAGTATGTGGAATCTTCATTCCCCTACCAGGAATCGAATCCATGTGCCCTGCATTGCATGGTGGATTCTTAACCACAGAACAATGGGAGAAGTCCCAAGGTCTGTCTCTTCCTGTTGGGTTCTGTATTGATACCAAATGGTACATGTGTGAGAGTGCCTCCTTCTGGCCTCCTGACTCTGTTTTAGTGAGGTTGCCCTCTTATTTTCACAGAGGAGGTGAGAAGCTCAGGTGGTCCAGAAGATATTACAGAGATACAGGAGACGCAATTTGCTGGTCAAGTGAATGTGAGGGATGAGAGAAACAGTAGAGTCATGAATGATCCCAAGATTTGGAAGAATGTACTGCCAGATGGAGAAGGCTAGGAGAGAAAGTTCATTTTGGACATGTTAGTTTTTACATTCTAACCAGACATCCTATGTTGACTGAGTTTTTGAATTCAGGCATCAGGATTTCAGAGGAGAGGGAATTGAGTTAAGAATAAGAGCAGAACTTTGGGGCAAAAAGTGTAAAGAATAGAATTCCACAGTAAAAATCTGATCAAGCTGCTGCCTTGTCATTTTCTGTAATTGCAAGATGGCTTTTAATTAACTGGCTCTACAGACCACTGGGCACTGGGAGACCCACAGGACAAATTACAACTCAATGCACTTGGGATAGTGTATCCTTACATCTGAACAGCTCAGCATTCCCAAGACACATAATTATCTTCTGAGAAAGCTTTCCAGGGTAAATGGGATTTGGAAAAGTTGGGAAGTTAGGAAACTAGATTGTCAACCAAAAGGCAGAATGGAAAGAGTGGTCAGAAGATCTGGCTCAGAGTCCTCAACTCTCTCTGTGAAGACCTGAAGATATGGGACAAATCATCTAATATCCATCCATCATCTAAATAGACTATCTCCAGTGTCATTTCTTTTCTCTTGAATTGCCCACATTCCTTCCTACACCATACGGTTGGATGGTGGTGCTTATTGCCCAGGTTAAATGAAAGAGGAAAGCACTTGAAACATAAAAGGTTATAGAGTACAAAAAAAAAAAAGAGAGAGAGACTAGAAATAAAGGGAGGACTTCCCTGGTGGTACAGTGGGTAAGAATCTCCCTGTCAGTGCCGGGAACACAGGTTCAATCCCTGGTCTGGGAGGATTCCACATTCTGAGGAGAAACTAAGCTGTGTGTCACAACTACTGAGCCCTCGTGCTGCAACTACAGAAGCATGTGAGCCTAGAGCCTGTGCTTCGCAGCAAAAGCCGCCGCTACTGTGAGAAGCCTGCGCGCTGCAATCAGGAGTAGCCCCTGCTTGTCTCCACTAGAGAAAGCCCAGGAGCAGCAACAAAGACCCAGCGCAACCAAAAATAAATAACACATGATTTTAAAAAAAGAAATACAAGCATATTTTGCCAGAAACAAATGGGTAATGGAAAGTTCTTCCGGCATGAGAGTTTGGGGGCAATTGATACAGAGGGAAAAAAAGAAAACTCATTCTGAGGGCTGAACTCTAAAGTAAGGGTTTTGTGAGAGAGACTTAGGGACAATGGTGCAAAATAGTCCGTGCCTCGCTCCGCAGGGTCTAACTCTGGGACATGTCAAGTCTCAGGTTCAGCGTGGCACCGTGGCCCAGTAATACTCGTCCTTCAGGTTTGAGGTTAGACTTCACTTACTTAAGAAGGCATTCTCTGACCCCCATCTCATCTCTACTACTTGCTGATAATATCCATATTGCTTTGTAATTTTCCATCGTAAATTATACATTCACCATACTCCTCCAAGAACTTGTCTGTCTTTCCAGCTAAGCTCCATGATGGCTGACACTACATCTATCTGGCTGACCCTTGTACCCTCAATAGCCTGCTCTGTGCATGGCATAATTTAGTCTCTTTGTAGAAAACTAATGGAGGTACTGAAAAAATAAATAAATGAATGCACAAAGGACAGGTTGGGGATAAACACTGTGGAAGAGCTTGTAACAGGGCAAGTACAGATATCAACTGGAGGAGAGTTCCTCTGACATGGTAGGGAGTTTCAGACTCTTGTGATTTATTTTGCAAGAGTGAATACACTGATAAATATAAAATACGGCAGGCCTGAATAACATCTAGAAAAATCCATTACGCTCCAAATAATCTTCTTCAACAACCTTGAATGGAACCAGATTCTCCTAAGAGAATAGCATTTCCCATTAATTGGTTGTTGTTCAGTCACTCAGTCATGTCCAACTCTCTGCGACCCCATGTACTGCAGCACACCAGGCTTCCCTTCTCCATCACCGTCTTCTTCACCATCTTCTGGAGCTTGCTCTAATTCATGTCCATTTAGTCAGTGACGCCATTCAACCATCTTGTCCTCTGTTGCCTCCTTCTCCTCCTGCCTTCACTGTCTCCCAGCATCAGGGTCTTTTCAAATGAGTCAGCTCTTCACATCAGGTGGCCAAAGTATTGGAACTTCAGCTTCAGTATCAGTCCTTCCAATAAATATTCAGGATTGATTTCCTTTAGGATTGACTGGTTTGATCTCCTTGCTTTCCAAGGGACTCTGAAGAGTCTTCTCCAACACCACAATTCAAAAGAATCAATTCTTCAATGTTTAGCCTTCTTTATGGTCCAGCTCTCATATCCATACATGACTACTGGAAAAACCATAGCTTTGACTATATTGGTGACCTTTGTCACCAATGTAATGTCTCTGCTTTTTAATATGCTGTTTAGGTTTGTTGCAAAGAGTTGGACACGATTGAGCAACTGAACTGAACTGAGGTTTGTCTTAGCTCTTCTTCCAAGGAGCAAGCTGCTGAACAACCATTGACAGGAGAACGTTGGATCTCACAAAAAAAAAGATACCCTGCATCCAAGGACAAAGGAGAAGCCCCAATAAGATGGTAGGAGGGGTGCAGTCTCATTTAGAATCAAACCTCATACCCACCAGGTGTACTCAGAGGGTGCAAACAAAATACCTTGGGTACACCAGGACCCTGGGAAAGGATCAGTGACCTTCATAAGAGACTGAGACAGACCTGCTTGTGAGTGTTTGAGTGTCTCCAGTGGAGGTATGGGTCAGCAGTGGCCTGCCTTGGGGACAGGGGCTCTGGCTGCAACAGACCTGAGAGGCATGGTGTGTGGCAAAAGTCCTCTTAGAGGAGGTCACCATTAGCCCCACCATAAAGCTGCCAAGCAGACGACCCACAAACTGGAGAACAATTATACCAAAGAAGTTCTTGCATAGCTGCAAAAGTTCTAGGGCCCACAACAGATTTCCCAACCTGGGGATCTAGCAAAGGGACAGAGAAACTCCAGGGAATTTGATTTTGAAGCCCGGTGGGATTTGATTATAGAACTTCTACAGGACTGAGGAAACAGACCCTTGAGGGCACAACAAAACCTTGAGGGCACCAGGAGGAAGAAAGGAGCAGTGACCCCACAATAGACTCAGCCAGACTTGCCTGCGAGTGTCCAGGAGTCTCTAGTGGAGGCGTGGGTTGATAGTGGCCTACCACAGGGTCAGGGCACTGACTACAACAGTCTGGGGAGCCGTGGCATGCTGGCATAAGTCCTTTTGAAGGAGGTCCTCATTACTGCCATTACCCCTATCATAGTTTGACTTCAGGCCAAACTACAGGAAGGGAACACAGCCCCATCCATCAGCAGAATATTGGATTAAAGATTTACTGAGCATGGCCTTGCCCACCAGAGCAAGACCCAGTGTTCCCCACAGCCAGTCCCTCCCATCAGGAAGCTTGCACAAGTCTCTTATCCTTCTCCATCAGAGGGCAGACAGAATAAAAACCACAATCACAGAAAACTAACCGAATTGATCATGTGGATCATAGCCTTGTCTAACTCAATGAAACTATGACCCATGCCATGTAGGGCCACCCAAGATGGATGGGTCATGGTGGAGAGTTCTGACAAAACGTGGTCCACTCTAGAAGGGAATGCAAACCACTTCATTCTTGCCTTGAGAACGCTGTGAACAGTATGAAAAGGCATTCACAGGTATGTGTCTCCAATAAGGACATGGTCCCTGGAGTACTTGACTTTGAGGAGATTGGAGATAATCAGATACTTGGGAGTTTAAAAGATGCAAAATGGTCTTTTTCAGAGGTTGCTCACTGGTTCTCAGAACAAGCTGAATCTCAGAGAAGGAACATTTCCCATACAGCTCCTGGACAGGTCTGTTTGGAACACAGATTGACTTCTCAAAGGATTTGACTTGACAACATGTTCCCCCACAAGGATTGGGTCTGTAATACTGTAGCCATAGTGTAGCCATAATACTGCAAAGTCATACTTCTCTGAAGAAAGAGCCTGCCTAAGCTATGTCTTTTCCACAGTAAAGCCAAGGTTCTGGCACATCAGTGTGTGAGAAGCTCCTTTCCTTGCAGAGGGGAATCAATGACATTGGATGGACCAAAATCTTGTCTCAAATGAATGCAAAGCTCACTTCAGGACTTCCAGCTCTTCTGCCTCTTGCTCCAAAGAACTGACTTTACCACTAAAATTGTTGGCACAGTGAGTTCAGTGAAAGACCAGAGGGAGGAAAGAACAAGGGAGATTGGGCTAGTCAAGGGGGAGCCTTATGCTATGAAGCTTGGTTTTGACACCTGTTGTCTAGGTCACTCTTCCTCCAAAGATATGCTACCATAGTCAGAAGAACTAAAGTTTGCTAGATTGCAGTCATGTGGGAAAGAGGTATTAATAAGAAATCCATAGTGTGTGTGTGTCTATGTGAATATGTGAATACTTATAAAACATCAATGAACATGTAAGATGCTGAGAATTTACTTGTGCTTCTTCCTCTCCTGGTTTCATGACTGATCTTTTCACCTCGCCAATCCAGCCCACCTATGAATCCTCCTTCCTTACTAACAACTCTACAAAACCTTTTTTTTAAAAACAATTATTTTTTATTTTATTCCTATCGCTTGTGGTTCTGGGGTTTGACAGGGATCAGTGAGGTGTGAGGTGTTTCTTGCTCAGGGCTTCTGATCTCTGATTTCCTTGGTTCCAGCGAGATGCTGGTTGTAACTGGAGTCAGCTTTTATACTAACTGTTGGCTAACCTCCACTGGGCTTTCCACCAGAACACACCCCTCTGTGTAACCAGGCTTCCTCACCATATGACCTCTGGTTTCCAAGAGAGAGGCAAAGGCTCAAGCTCCGCTCAAGCTTCAGAAGGCATGGGGCGTGTCTCATCATATCCTATTAGTCAGGCAGTTTCAGAGACCAGAAGCAAGGAGAGGGGCCATGGAGCATCACTTTTGGATGGGAGGTGTGTCAAAGAACTTGGAGGCCACTTTTAAAAAGCAGCTGTGCCAGGCAGCTTGCGGGATCTTAGTTCCCTGACCAGAGATTGAACTCAGGCCACTTGTAGAAGCCTGAAACCCTAAGTACTGGATTGCCAGGGGATTCCTTACAAAACCTTTTATTTTTCCTTTCAGTGCTATTATTTTCTTGGTTTAGAATAGTCACTGAGAGGCAGTGCTCTGAAATCAGACTTTCTCAGTTTAAATTCCAATTCTACCACTTGCTTCTGTGTGACCTAGGAAAATTAACCTCATTTCTCCCTGTCTCAGCTTCCACTCTGTAAAATGGAGATTAAAATATCTCTAACTACATGGAATTGCTGTGGGAATTAAATAACATTTAAAACAATGCTTGGCATATTGTAACTCCTCAATGATATTCATTATCCTTCTTATAATTATTGCTATTAATATTCATTTGTAGCACTGTTTTATAGTTTAGAAGCACAGCTTTCATGGATTTTATGTAGTTAGTCAAATTTATGGTTTAAATGACAGCTGGATCAAAACGGTTTCTCACCCATTCTCCACTCTAGGGCTTTAAATGTGGCAAGTGAGCTAGGTTGCTCTCAGGATGAAGTGGAATGGAAGAAATCAAACTTACCTACCCAATGTCCATATCTCAGCGCAAATCACTATAGCATTAATTAGGCTGCCTTGGGCAGCTACAAATCGTGCCCAAACTGGCTTAAGCTAGAAGCAAATGAATTAGTTCACATAGCAGATGGCCAACAATAGGGTGGGCTTCAGGGTTGGATGATTCAGAAATCTGATGATGCCATTTTGGTCCTAGTTTCTTTCCATTTCTCCCCTCTGTCTTTCTCAGTCTGGTTCCCCTTGTGCTCATACAGTGGTTGCCAATGGCAATCAGGACACATATCTGCTTTCCCATCCAGTGAGCAAGAAAAAGAGGCTAGATACCCATGAAAGATTCTCAACTGGCATCTCCAAGAGGCTCGCCTCATGACTCAGGGGACTCTCCATATCTACCTAGAAAGGAAGACAGTGTTACCATCATTTTCTCAGGCCCATCAGCTGGGGTGAAACAGATGTTGGAGATTCAGTCTGTGGCTTCTGTAGGCACCATATGAAGAGGCTTTCGGACAGTGCCGGAACTTACCTACTATCGTCCTTGAGTATCAACAAGTGGGGCTCTTCCGTTTATCGTGTGTGTGTGTGTGTGTGTGTGTATGTGTGTGTGTGTGTGCATGCGTGCGCGCGCACTTGCTCAGTCACGTCTGACTCTTTGTGACCCATAACTTTTGCCTGGGGGCCTAGACTCATGGGACTCCAGGTAGCTGGTCCTCTTTAGGCCTTTGACCCTGGATGGTTGGGGTCTTTTGCTCAGTCCTGACATCCCTTTTATGTATTTAGTTTTCTAATTTGGCGCAGATAACCAACCCTGCTAGTTTTTCCCCAAGAGAGTGGGTCTTTTGAAATGATGCGTGTACTGCCTTGCCTCAGCCTCCTGGAATGTGACCTCATTCCTTCCCCAGGTCAGTACCCTTGTTAAACAACCTGCCCAGTCCTCGTCCAGCAGGCATCCTGCCAGGCATGCACTTGACACAGGAATCCCTCTTCAGGGGCTGGGGCAGCCTTTACTGTTTAAGAGCATAGACTTCAAATCAAATAGACCAAGATCCACCTGACTTGTCACTTACTAGCTGTGTGGTCTTGAGCAATTTACTTATCTGTCTGAGACTTGACCTCATCATTTGTAGAGTGGAATTTTAATAACAGTGCCTAATTCATAGCATATTTGTGAGGATTAAATTAGATAATCCATGAGTCTATACCACATAGCCTCAATAAATATTATTTTCCTGCTGCTGCTGCTGCTGCTAAGTTGCTTCAGTCATGTCCGACTCTGTGCAACCCCATAGACTGCAGCCCACCAGGCTCCCCCGTCCCTGGGATTCTCCAGGCAAGAACACTGGAGTGGGTTGCCATTTCCTTCTCCAATGCATGAAAGTGAAAACTGAAAGTGAAGTCACTCAGTCGTGTCCAACTCTTAGCGACCTCATGGACTGTAGCCTACCAGGCTCCTCCATCCATGGGATTTTCCAGGCAAAAGTACTGGAGTGGGGTGCCGTTGTCCTACGCAAGGATTATCCTTGCTCTTCAGTATGTCATATATTTCTCTGGGATGGAGCAGGGGTAGAGAGATAGAGAGCAAGTGAGTGAACTCAGTGGCTAAGTCATGTCCAACTCTTAGCAACCCTACAGACTGCAGCCTGCCAGGCTCCCCCGTCCATGGGATTTTCCATGCAAGAATACTGGAGTGGGTTTCCATTTCCTTCTCCAGGGATCTTCCCAACCCAGGGATTGAACCCACGTCTCTGTGTCTTCTACACTGGCAGATGGATTCTTTACCACTGAGCCACTTAGGAGAGTGAGAGGGGAAAGGAGGATCATCATATATCAATACCTTAAAGGAGGGCATGGCAACCCACTCCAGTATTCTTGCCTGGAGAATCCCCATGGACAGAGGAGCCTGGCGGGCTACAGTCCATGGGGTTGCAAAGCCTCGGACATGACTGAGTGACTAAGGACAAGCATCTATAGGGCACCAGTCACTGTGCTGGCCTGCCCGCTAAACCATGTGACAACTCATGTTGTCCTGTAACATTAGTCCCATTTTCCTCTGGATGGAGTGCTGATTGTAGAGGGGACAATCCTGGGTTGGAATCCAGGCTCTGAAACTCACTCCATGTAAATCTGGACAAGGCCCTTCCCCTCCATGTCCCCACGAATAGTGGCCGTTACTATCTAATAGGCTTGCTGCACAGATTGTATGAGTTAGTACTGTGTAACAGAAGCTTAGCCAGATAATGCTCAGCAAATGTGAGTTCCTTCATTCCCATGTGGCCCCTGGTTAAGAGCAGGGCTTGAATGGAGAGAACATGGAGACATGCTAGGAAGAGACACCCTAGGGCATTGGGATTCTGGGGGAACACCTTTCTCTTACTCCCGAGAGAACAAGGCTGTATAAACATCATGAGTGGACCTCCCGGTTGGGCTGGCAAAAAAACACAGATGGCTGGTCACCTTCATCCCTGGCCTTTCTGGCCTCAGGGCTTGGGAGGAGTGTAATGATACAGCAGGAAGGAGTTCAAACAGCAGTTCTAAAGGTCAGCACACCTGGGTTTAACTCTGGCTCTGCCACTTACCAGTCTTGTGACTTTGGTTCATTCCTCCTAATCTCTGTGAGCCTCAATTCCCCATCCAGGTGGTGATAATATCACATGCTCTCATTATGCATTGTTGTGTGGCAAACCATGCCAAAACATAATGGCTTACAACAGCAATTCTTACCTCTCAGGGTTTGGGGCTGACTTGGTTCAGCTGGGTGGTTCCTGCTGATGCTCTCATGCAGTTGCAGTCAGATGGCAACTGGGCTGGAGTCATCCTAAGTTTGGACAGGCTCAGTATTCACGGTGGCTTTTTCATTCACCTGTCTGGCACCTGGGCTGGGTGGGGAACTCTCTTGCCGTTTGGCCTCTCCACATGGCTAGCTGGGACTTCACAGCACACTGATCTTAAGGTAGTCAGACTTCTCCCATGGCAGCTGGCTTCCCCCAGGGTAAGCATGCCGAGAGATCAAGGCAGAAAGGGAAAGGTGGCTTCTCACCTAGCCTTGAAAGTCCCTCTGTGCCCCTTATGCTGCAGTCCACTGGTTATAAGTGGGGCACGAAGCCAGCCCAGATGCAAGGGGAAGAGATGGGGAGGGGTGTCAAAGACAGGCCACCATCTTTAACTCACCGCCCCATGTGTCCCACCCTCTCAGGGCTGCTGCGAAGACGTCGAAAGATGGCATGCTCCAAAGTCATTAGTGTAATCATGAAAGAGACGTGAGGTTACTGTTTCAGATCCACCCCTTCCTCTCTGTCCTAAATCAGGACCTCATCCTCTTTATTCTGTACTGGGAGCCTTCAGAGCCGACTCTTGTCTCCCCATCAAATGCATCCTTCATAAATGCCACCAGCCTTAGTGATCTCTCCAAATCAAGAGTGCATCTACATCTTTACTCTAGTGGAAAACTGTCATCAGCCCAGGGCCCTCTGTGCTGTGGCTCTCGCTTACCTGTGCAGCCTTGGCTGTACTCCAAACCCCACAGTCAAACTATTCCGTTCCCCACTTCAGTAGCTCGTGCCTTGGCCTACACCATTATTTCACCCCACAACTCCCTTCTCTTTGCACCTCTGCCCAAATCCCCACCTTTCAGGTAACAATTACTCCTAATTTAAAAAAAAATTTGGGCCACACCATGTGGCATGTGGGATCTTAGTTCCCTGATTAGGGACCGAACTCACACTCCCTGCATTGGAAGTGCAGAGTCTTAACCACTGGATCACCAGGTAAGTCCCTACTCCTAATTTTAAGATTCCCTTCAAAGTCACCTTCTCCAAGAAGACTGACACCAACTCTTTCCTTCTACTACTGTCCCATGTATCGGTTGGATTCAAGCATCCCTTCCATGTTCAGTGTCTACGTGGTGCCATGTGGCAGCTGGCTTGCACCAGCTTGCAAGAGCCATAGTGTGCATCTTTCTCAATCAGTGTTCTAACATGCCAGGTTGGTAGCTTGAAATTAGTCATGAGGAGAGTATTTTCAACAAGAAAATAACCAAATGCTGCATATTATGGTTCTCTTTTTCTGCAGAACCTGTTGCTACACTTCTACCAACACACTCTGCTGTGCTGTGCTTAGTCACTCAATGGTGTCTGACTCTTTGCTACCCCATGGACTGTAACCCACCAGGCCCCTCTGTCCATGGGGATTTTCTCCAGGCAAGAATACTGGAGTGGGTTGCCATGCCCTCCTCAGGGGGATCTTCCCAACCCAGGGATTGAACCCAGGTCTCCCGCATTGCAAGCAGATTCTTTACTGTCTGAGCCACCAGAGAAGCCCAAGAATACTGGAGTGGGTAGCCTATCCCTTCTCCAGGGGAACTTCCCAACCCAGGAATTGAAACCAGGTCTCCTGCATTGAAGTCAGATTCTTTACCAGGGAAGCCCACCAGCACATTACTGTATATATATTTTTGTTTTGTTGTTTATCTCCTGTACTAGATTATAATTTCCATGAAGGTAGAGCCTTTATTAATTCTGTATTCCCAGCATCTGTTGCAGTGCCTGATAAAACATGTATATTTAATAATGTTTGTTGAATGAATGAACAAATGCACAAACCAACTACTGAGTAACAATAATCACACTGAACTGTGAGCTGAGGTCCTTGAAAGCAGAAACTGGCTCTTTTTTCATCTTTTGCATCCAGTACAGAGCCTAGCCCATAGAAGGAGATCAGGAAATGTTTATAAACAAGAGAATACAGTCTGCAAAGGGCTGGATCCATGTTGACTTCAGTTGCACTCTGACGAGCACCAAAAGACTGGACTGGACAACTGCTCTGGTAGTTTCCATTATGAGCCAAAAATAGAAACCAGCACTAATGCAGGCAGGGGGAAAGCACTGACCTGGAAGGCAAGGCTAAAGTTTTCTAATCCCATTGTAGCTATCTGATCTTGTTGCAAGTCACTTCCCCAACCCAGGGCATAGTTTTCCTATTGGTAAAATGAAGCAGCTAGGAGTAGGTGATGGGGTCCATTCTAACTCACCAACTGTGATTGAGTTTGTGTCTGGAGCTTCCCCAGGAAAGGCTGCTCTAAAGTAGGGTAGGTGTGGGAAGAAGGTGGCTGACCTGGCAGAAATGCCCAGAAACCAAGGCCTGTGGTCCCCATTCCAGCCCCTCTTACCTTTCTCTGCTTCGTGATGGTGGCATCTGGCTTGAGGCTTCCCTGAGAATAATTATAGAGTGTTGGCCATTTTGCCTACTTAAGCTGGACGTGGATGGGGTCTCCTGCACTGGGGAGGAGCAGGAGACTCTACACACCTGGAAACCTGGGCTCGTTTGTGACAAACGTCTTGGCCGAGTTGGTCGCCCAGCCCTGTGTTTCCTGTTGCCATTTATGCTCCATAGAGGAGACCCTGGCCGCTGAAAGAGCCCTGAGTTGGATTAGGCTGAAGAGTAGAAGCTGGCACTCATTGAGGACACACTGCGTTCCAGGTGCTGCTCTAAGCTAAGGGTTGGCAAACTATAAATCTGTGACCAAATCCTGTTTTTGTGTGGGTATTTGTTTTTGTATGGTACATGAGCTAAGAATGTATTTTACATTTTTAAATAATTCTATATTATCATGTTAGTTGCACAGTTGTGTCTTTGCGACCCCATGGACTATAGCCTGCCAGGCTCCTCTGTCCATGGAATTCTCCAAGCAAGAATACTGGAGTGGGCTGCTGTGCCCTCCTCCAGAGGATCTTTCTGACCTAGGAATTGAACCCATGTCTCCTACATCTCTTGCATTGGAGGCAGATTCTTTACTGTCCGAGCCACCAGGGAAGACCAAATAATTCTATAGATGTCTTTAAAACAGCCTTGAATTTTGCTCCTCAGCCCACAAAACCTAAAATACTTAACATCTAGCCTTTTACATAAACAGTTTGCTCACCCCAGCTCAAAATTTTAATTTGGATGAACTCTTAGTCCTCACAATAACCTTATGAAGTAGGTTCCTATTATCCCCATTTTACAGATGAGAAAACAGGCATAAAGAAGTAAAGTGGTTTACTGAAAGTCAAGTAGCCAAAAAAATGCTCAACCTAAAAGCTGAGCATTAAGTTTTATTAAGTTAAGCATTAAGTTAAGTTTTATTTGGGAATCTTAATGAAGACTGTAGCCTGGCAGACAGCCTCTCAGATAGCTCTGAGGAACTGTTCCAAAAAGGTAAGGGAAGAGTTAGGATAAATAGGAGTTTTTCGTGGGAAAGAAAAACAAACAATAAATAAAATCCCAAAAAACATGTAGTTGAACATCAAAAGATTAGCCACACACACACACACACAAAACAGAACCTCAAATGAATGATTTCAGTGCTTTTCTGTGTATGGGAAGATGTACAGTAAGAATCCGGGCTCGTTGGAATAATTTCATAGATACAATGTATGCATCTTAACCACCTAGGGCCAGCATCCATGGCACAGACTGCTTCCTGTTTTTTTCCATCCTGAATTCCCCTCGGGGTGCACTGTGGGTGTGTGTGGGAGGGTGGCTGCAATAGCTGGTGGCTTGATGGGGTGTAGGGTGCAGGGACAGACATTCATTGTTTACTGGAACGGCAGGCAACATTCCCTTTCTACATGGTGAAGTCGGTATTTGATCCCAGGCAGCTGGTTTTTAAGTTCTTTCTCAAAATGAAACTGCCTGATGTTTTCACTAACCGGCACTGTGAGCTTTAAGAAGTCATTCCACTGTTTGTTAAACGAGGTGAGGGCACTGAACTCTACAGAAATTCTAAACTGAGAATGGGAGAGTCCTTGAGAGGAATAAACTCAGGGACTCTGTGGCCTCCACTGGAAACTACAAAGTTTAGTGTTTCTGCCTTTGTGCACAGCTATATTTATTTGAGGAGAAAACCCGCCACTTTTCTCAGACATAGGACTCCACAATTTAAAATAGATTAGAACGACTGGACTGGCTGCCTCGGAAACTCATTTCCAACTTCAACATCCTTTGATGTTCTTAATTAGGGCTGTCATTTTTGTGCCTCAAATGTTATCCCTTTAGGTTGTCTTTTATGACCACATGTTATTTATTTCAGGTGCCTTTTTAATGCAAATATTATCTATTAGATTATGTTTTTCTCCTTACCCTCAAAGCATTACATGTTCATCATTGACAAAAATGAGAAAAGTGGGAATTCCCTGGTGTTACAGTGGTTAGGTTTGGACTTGGCATTTCCACTACTGTGGGTCTGGGTTGATCCCTGATCTGGGAACTAAGATCCCACAAGCTATTTAGCACAGTGAGAGAGAGAGAGAGAGAGAGAGGCATACAAACGTAAGAGAAAGTTAGGTTTTTCTATTGAGGTATTCAGCAATTCTAGGTGCATAATCCATATAAGTGGAGAAGGCAATGGGACCCCACTCCAGTACTCCTGCCTGGAAAACCCCATGGCAGAGGAGCCTGGTAGGCTGCGGTCCATGGGGTCGCTAAGAGTCAGACACGACGGAGCGACTTCACTTTCACTTTTCACTTTCATGCATTGGAGAAGGAAATGGCAACCCACTCCAGTGTTCTTGCCTGGAGAATCCCAGGGACGGAGGATCCTGGTGGGCTGCCGTCTATGGGGTCGCACAGAGTCGGACACGACTGAAGCAACTTAGCAGCAGCAGCAGCAATCCATATAAGTGGGAAGGACAGGAACTGTGCTTTATAATCCTTTACTGTAATTATTCATATGTTTTTATGATATTTATTCAATATATTTGCATTGAGCCCCTGCTTGGCAGCCATAACTGTGTGGACTGTGAGCTCCTGAGAGTCAGGAGTTAGCTGCTATTTGTCTTTTATCCTCCCAGCCTGGTGCAGGGATGGTACATGGTGGGCACTCAAAGGGTTTGGAATGAATTAATGATGGCTGACTGACTGGCTGAATGGACGGTGAATGGATGTACAGGAAACCAGTCACATGGGTGGGAAAAGGAGGTGCCGGGTCCCGAGCAGGCTGGTTCTGTTGGCTCCCAGTTGCCTTCTCATCAGCAGACTCCATGTTCTTGGAGAAGCTGTTGAGGGCAGACCTCATTTTCCCATCAGTCATGATTTGAAAGGTTATAGCTGAAGTTTAGCTGACAGAGCCAGGACTTCCCACATGAATCCAAAGAAATGAGTCCAATTTCTTGCATCCTACTTAGGCCAGAGGAACAATGAGGGCTTTCTGGCCCTTTGTCTTGGACCCGTACATCCCCACACTGGAAAACAATGAGATCGCCTCTGTCCTGCCTGTACTTTCTCCTTCAACTTCTGAACTTTTCCCTTGTCCCACTCCTCCTCGCCTCTACTTCCGTCCCTGGTGTGAGTCGTGACTCACAACTGCTGAGAGCATACTCAGCTCCTGGGACAGACATTTGCAAATGATACATCCCCTGATAAGGGGTTAATACCCAAAATATACAAAGAAAGTCGGCATAAAAAAAAATTGAAAAATGGGCAGAGGATCTGAATAGACATTTTTACAAAGAAGACATACAAATGGTCAACTGACACACGGAAAGACGCGCCACATCACCGACATCAGGGAAATTCAAATCAAAATCACAGTGAGATACCACTTCACATCAGTCAGAATGGATACTGTCAAAAAGATGACAAATGTTGGCAAGGATGTGAAGGAAAGAGGCCCTGTGCACTGTTAGTGGGATTTTAAATTGGTTCAGCCACCATGGAAAGACAAATGGAGCCACCTCAAAAAATTAAAAATAGAACTACCACATAATCCAATAGTTTTACTTCTGGGTATTTACCCAGAAAAAACAAAAACACTATTAAAAAGATATGTTTTCCAATGTTCGTTGCATTGTTTACAATAGCCAAGATATAGAGGCAACCTAAGTGTCCATGGATATGAGCATGGACACTTAGTGAATGGATAAAGAAAATACGTTTTATATACATATAATATAGGTATATACACAATGGAATATTACTCAAGAATAATAAAAGAAGAAAATCTTGCCATTTTTAACAACATAGATGAACCTGATGGGTGTTATACTAAATGAAACAAGTCACATAGAGAAAGACAAAACTGCATAACCTAAATTATGTGGAATCTAAAAATATCTTAAAACAACAGGGACTTCCCTGGAAGTCCAATAGTTAAGAGTCTATGTTCCCAATGCAGAGTTCAATCCCTGGTCCAGAAACTAAGATCCCACCTGCACAGCCAAAAAAAATTACACAAAAAATAAAACAAAACAGAAAACCCAGTGAAAATGGACTCATAGAATCAGAGAATAAGCAAGTCGTTGCCAGAAGAGGGGGAGAGGGGCAGGTGAATAAAATAGATACATGGGATTAAGTGGTACAAACCTCCAGTTATATATTAAGTCATGGGGATATAATATATGGCATAAGAAATAATACTATAATAACTTTATATGGGGACAGATTACTAGATTTTTCATGGTGATCATTTCATTATGTATGCAAATATAAAATCATTATGTAATATAGTTGAAACTAACATAATATTGCATGTCAACTATATTTCAATTAAATTTTTTTTAAAAAGACAAATAGGCAGGGAGAAGCAGAAGTACAGACAACAGAGAAGACTGGGTACTTGAAGCTGTAGAAAGGACAGCACAAGAGCCAAGAAGAGCATCTACGGCTGGGAGGAGCGGAAGGTTCTGTCCTGCACTCTAGCTTTGGCCACCAACATGCTCTAGGCTGGACTTTCTTCACCTGCACAGTACTGATAATGTCTTATCTGTTTTTCTATAAGGGTGAATTCAGCCAAGATGTCAGAGCACAAAATTGTCTGCTGTTGGATAAAATCTAAGCCATATCATTACTTGGATTCAGTTGCGGGACAACTTTTTTTGTTTAAGTATTTTTTAAAATGTGGATCATTCTTTATTGAATTTGTTATAACATTGCTTCTGTTTAATGTTTTGGTTTTTTGGCCCTGAGGCATGTGGGATCTTAGCTCCCAAATCAGGGGTCGAACTCACAACCCCTGCATTGGAATGCAAAGGGGGAGTCCCTGAGAGACGATTTTGATGCCTTCATTTGGCAGCTGTAGAAGAACAAGAGGTTGGGATGTAGTTTGAACTTGTACATTAAGTGTGGTGGATTTTGAAAACCTGTGGGTTTGGGAAATTCACACGCTCTATAGCAGCTCGGTGTAAAACAAAGAGCATAATCTCAGAGCCAAAAGAATGTGAATTCCGGCTTTGCCGTTTACTGTTTATGCATTCTTGGGAAAGCCCCCTTTTGCCTGAGTTTTCATAAGTAAGAATAACAGAACATACCTCATTTAGATGTTGCAAGGATAAAGATAACACATGTTGAGAAGCTGACCATGACAGCCTCTCAATAAATTGCTGATATTATAAACACTGCCCAGGAATCATGTGTTCCTAGAAAAGAGGAAATTGGTAGCTGAGTAAGGGACAGTTTGAATTACACCCACCTTCCTAATCAGAGAGGTTAGACAACAGGAACAAGCCCTCCACACAGCTTCCCAGGGATCCTCTGCTGGCAGCAACCCAGTTACATGACATCATTTGCTGAACTGGACCACTGATGGAAACATCACAACCCAGGGGGTGAGGCTGGCACAGAGGCAAGGATGGGGGAGGAGGGATGTCTGTCCTAGACAAAGGCAAGGGAAGAGGCAGAAAGAGGCAGGAGGAGAACTGGGGGACAGAAGAGCTGGCTTCAAATCCATACCTGAGGAACGATGAAGTGGAGGGTGGAAATCATTTACTCTGTAGTGCTCTGAGTATGGAAATTTGGATCAGTCTGTGAAAATTACAGAGGCATAGAATTTTCCTAAATACGATGAGGAACTTTCTCATAAAGATTCTCAGGGCTGGAATGAGTTGTCTTGTGGGGGAGAATGGATGATTCACCGGCCCAGGTAATGCTTAAGCACCTGTTAGGGATTTGGAGAAGAGATTTCTCTCTTTGGGTGGGAGACTGGGATAAATGACCTCTGAAATCCTTTTCAATAATTCTAAGAAGCAGCACTTGGACCAGGCTTGCCCAGAAAAGCAGGTTAGTGTGGGGGTGAGACCTCGCACCACCTGCCTCCAACTCCAGAACAGCTAGAAGTGCTAAGAAACAGCATACACCTGCATTCCCCTCTGTGAGGAATCAGACATCACCTGGCCAGCTCAAGGAAAGGAAACGCCAACACCGTGATTCATAAACGTGGGGTCTGGGAAACCTGGCTGCCTGGGGAATGTTGTGACAACATTGCCCAATCACTCCTCATTTGTTGCCAAGTCTCACCGGAAACTGATGCACTCAAAAGCCAGTGAGATTAACTACACAGTTACTAAACATAGAACTACCATATGATGCAGCAGTTTTACTACTGGGCACATACCTTGAGAAAACCGTAATTCAAAAGGACACATGCACCCTTGTGTTCACAGCAGCGCTATTCACAATAGCCAGGAGATGGAAGCAACCTAAATGTCCATGGACAGATGATGGATAAAGAAGATGTGACACATATATACAAGGGACTATTACTCAGCCACTAAAAGGAACAAAATAGAGTCATTTGCAGAGATGTGGATGAACCTAGACTGTCATACAGAGTGAAGTAAGTCAGAAGGAGAAAAACAAATATCTTATATTGATACATATGTGTGGAATCTAGGAAAATAGTAGAGATGAACCTATTTCCAAGGCAGGAACACAGATGAAGACATAGAGAATCAACATGCGGACACTGGGTGGGAAGGAGAGGCAGGGATGAATTGGGAACTGTGATTGACATATATACATACCACGTGTGAAACAGCTAGTGGGAACCTGCTATAAAGCACAGGAGCCTCAGCTCAGTGCCCTGTGAAGATCTAGATAGGCGGAATAATTGGGGGCTGGGAGGGGTGGGAGGGAGATTCAAGAGGAAGGGGGTATATGTATACACATAGCTGATTGACTTCACTGTACAGCAGAAACTAAAACAACAGTGTAAAGCAATTACATTCCAATTTAAAAAAACAAAGTTACTAGGTGACTTTTCTCCAGTGCTAAAGCCCTGGGGGAAGAAGTCAGCTACCTCTAGAAGAAGAGACCAGAATGAGACGGGAGCCACTTAGGGTTTGCAATTTGTGGCATGGATATCATGACAAGATCATGAAAAGAAGACGGTTAGTAGCAGATACAGAAATGACCATGACACAGACTTTTCGGGTGAGAATGCAGTCAAAAAACAAGCAGAACCACAGACGTCATAGCCAACCTCTCTCCTAAGAAAAGGAGTTAAGCCCCACCCAGATGCGCACACGCAAACAGAGAAATATGTTGTCTTGCCAGAAAAGTGAGACATCAGATTCCATTCCCTAGGCAGCTGGGTCCCAAAACACACTCAGTTCGCTAGCCCAACATCTTCAAACTACTCTCACTCATTCAAGACTTCAGAAAGAGCCCAAACTGTGCCATGGAAAAGTGCAGATCATGTTCAAACCCCTCCCCTACTGATTTCTCGCTGAGTGACCTTAAGCCTCAGCTTCCTAATCAGATGAATGGGGATGAGAATAGTTCATAGAATTGTTGGGGGGATTATACGGAATTTATTTATAAATAATAAATAAAAGCATAAATAAATAAAAGCATTAAAGTGCCTGACACCATGTTGGTGATAAATAAGTGCTGGTTCATATTAATAAGAAAAACTATGGAAATGGAAAAAAAAACAAGTAGAAGCAAAAACAGAAAACTGTACTCCAAATATTTCCTCCAAAACTTAATTTGAGGGATTAACTAGATTTAAAATTTTTTATTATAAACATTTTCACAATAACAAACAAGAAAATACAGAGTTCCCATTGCCTGGCTCTTTTGAATTCTAATAGTCTGCAATACTTGAGTTGCATTTTTAAAAAAATGAAGCACTGAAGACTCTTGTCTATTTGCTTCTCTGCATCTTGTCCCCAGCCCTTGGATGACTCCCCGTTCTTTCTATGGTTTGTTTCTTGGAGCCTCTGTCCTCTTTCTGCCTAGTGACCATCACAGCCACCTTCTCTCTGTAGTTTCTGCATTCTGGCTGGCAGGACCACTTGATTCCTCCAGGACTCCAAGCTCCCTCCGAGGAAGAAGAGGAACCCTGACCAACCTTCAGGCCCTGTCCACCATTTCAATGGCTGCTCCTTATGAAGCCTAAAGCTGACGCTGGTCAGGCCAGAAATAAGAGTGAGGGCTCTTCCCAGCATGGTGCTAGGCAGCACCACAGACATTACACCACTGAATCCTCAAAGCTCTAAGACGCAACCATTGTCCCTGTTCTATGAGGGAAATACAAGGTGAAGCACCTGCTGGTAGCCTAGCAGCCCAGAATTCAAATGGAGGCCGCTTTTTCAGCAAAGCAGAGACATCAGGGACCACTTTCACTCCAGTGTGGGAGGAACGAGTGATTAGCAGACTAAGCCCTAGCGTTTCCAGGTATGAGCTCAACTGGTGTGCCCTACACAATTTTAATAGCTATTTTGTGCTCTTCACAAACCAGAACTTTCTAAAAAGTGTTTGTATAGTTAAGGGAAAGAAAAATAATAAAAGACAACCCAAGGAACATGAGATGAGATTCTAACCCCTTCATGCTTTCAGTTCCCTTCCATCTTAATTAATTGACATGTACATCTGTAGTCAGGAGACCTGGATTCTAGGCCTGGCCTCTCTACCTATAAGCCTGTGACCATGAACAAGCCCTCTTCCCCTCCACAGGTCTCTGTTTCCACATCAGTAAAATGGGGATAATAATATCTTCGCTACCTACCCCTAGGGTGTTGTAGGTATTCCAACAGAAAATGGGAGTAGAAATGCTAACACACTCTAGATCCTCTCTAGATACTTTCCGTATTCCTGCATCCGGTGGGGGCGGGGGAATGATAAGGGTTCTCGGGCAGCTCCCCTCCCTAACACCCAGCTCCTGTCAGCAATCCGCACAATCACCAGCTTTGTGCTTTTATGATCTCAAAGCATCCTCACATTCCAGAGAGGGCTGATAATAATAGCTAAGCTTAATTCCACCTAGAATATGCTAAACACTCTGTTGGGTTTTTTTTTTTATATTCTTTATCTTGAATCATTAAAATAATTATGGATGGTAAGTATTTTACTAATAAACACACTTTTATTTTTGTGTTTTGCTTTTGTGAATCACCTCCTTGAATATAAAACTGATGTGTTGGTATTGGTCTAATACCAAGGAAAACCAGAACATCAACAACAGATTAGAAAAGAGAGTACAAGAATAGATGAAGTATGAAGTTCAGTGGAGGGGGAAAGCATGTTCTCCATAATAAGATGGGAAATCATCCTTTTCCCAGATGTTGGGGAAATGTAGGCATTATTATCCCCATTTTATAACTAAGGAAATTGAGACTCAGGGAGGTGAAGTAATACACAGACAGTAAGTGATGTAAAACCAGAATTGGAGGCAAAGTCTTACTATAGAGCCAAAGCTCATTTTCTTTCAATCATACTACACTGATTGCCTCGAGAATCCTTGTCTATTCTAACCCTCATCAGACTAAACCTTCCTTCCTACAGTTATTAAATGTCTGAAAGTGAAGCTGGTCAGTTGTGTCCGACTCTTTGTGACCCCATGGACTGGGGCCTGCCACGCTCCTCCATCTATGGGATTTTCCAGGCAAGAATACTGGAGTGGGTTGCCATTTCCTCCTCCAAGGGATCTTCCTAACCCAGGGATGGAACCCGGGTCTCCGGCACTGCAAGCATTCTCCTTGCCATCTGAACCACCAGGGAAGTGTATTAAAAGCCTGGGATAAGAGCAAAAATAACACTCAGGTATCATTACCTGGTCTTCCTTGAAATGAGGTGCTAGGAAGGTAGGTTATGGTGAGGATAGAGGTTTGTGGCTGGGGTAGGTGATGAGAATTGGCCCAGAAGGGAAATACTGAATTGGTCAACGGGAACATTCCTAGGAGTATATGTTGATACTACAATACTCTGGGCACAACTCAACATTAATTAAGCCAATAAATATATTACTGAACACCTAACACATGCTGGCGCTGGGGCTACAGTGCTCAGATGTGGTTCCTGCCCTGATATACTCTTGTGAATCCTGAATTCATAGAACCCTTTTGTTAAATATTTAAAAATTAAAAAAGAAAAAACAGAACTAAAGCTAACACATGGTATTTTGCAGACCTAGGTGGGAAACAAAGAATGAAGCGGGTATCAGAGCTGGGGCTTCTCTTAATAAACCCATCTTGGTATTTGTGTGCTTGTTAGGAAAAGTCTGCCAGAACCATAGAATTTAAGAAAGTGTGTGTGGGGTGGGGAATAGGACAGGGGGCAAGTTGTCTTTGCTTCTGTCCATCTTCCATAGAAGTTACTGAGAATGGACTCCCGTTTATCCCCTTCTTTCCAACACGTGACACGGCTGGAAAAGCCAGAGGTTTGGAGACGCAGCACTAGCCCAAATAAGGCCCAGGCATTGGGGCTGTCCTAGCTAAGTAGACACCATTGTATACATTCTGCAGCTCTGAGACCCTTTTCCCTTCAGCTTTCCTTTTGCTGGTCTGGGAACCATTGGAATATCAAGCAGGTGGCTTTCAGTTATAGGGGATTGTGGCTACCTAGTCAGTAGTTGGAAGAGTGAGAAGATAGATATTTAAATACTAAAAAGGCAATCTACTATTTTTATAGTGTCTTACAGCTTATAAAGCTTTGGCATCTACCATCTCATCTATTTACACTGGATCCTCAGGATGACTTATGAAGTAGAGAATTGCTATTATCTCCATTTTAGCGGGGGGATCACCAAGCCCAGAAAAGTTGGTGTTGCCATTCTGGTGTTAGAGGAATTACTAAAGCACAGAGAAGGGGCATCATCCTGACTGCAGCAAGAGATCAATCAGGGAAGGCTTCCTGGAGGTGACCCAAGAGCTGAGTGTTAAAAAAAAAAAATCCACAAAATAGGTGAAGGAGTGGAGAGTCCAGGTAGATGACTTCACAAAGGTTTGAAAATATGACGAAGCCTGGAGAGGCAAGACGAAGCAAGATAAAGATGGTGATGGTGGTGACCATGACAATAGCTAACACCTGTCTATGCTTACCAAGTTTGGATACTGTTAGAACACACACTGTCCTAAGTGGTTTATTTAGGCTTATTTACATTAATTCTCACACCTATCTTGTTAGGTAGATACTTTTATTATCCCATTTTATTTACAGATGAGGATAGGTAACTAAGGCACAGAGAAGTTACATAACTTGAGAAATATGGCCAAAATCACATATGATCTTGTGTGCTAACTTAAGAAGTACGAGTTTCATCCTAAGAGCCAAGGGCACCTCCCACTCTGTGCATGAAAGATTCTCAGCAGAGAGAAGATGGGCACAGGTTTGTGATGTAGAAATCCTTCTCTTGTTCAGGGTGGACTGGGTGTTGGGGAGGGGAAAACTGAGGAGGATCCTGGTTCAAGAACCTAAACAGAGACAGTGGGAGTAGAGAGCAGAATGCCAGTTTCTTGTGGGTAAGAAACTGACCCCCACATGTTTCTGCTTTCTCTGCCTGTAAAGGCAGAATAATATATATCCACCTACTCCGCCTCAGGAATTGCTAGAAAATTAATGGGGTAGAAACCTGACTGGCTTTCATGTGTTAAACAACACCCTGAACCACTGCTGGTGTTCTTTAAATGCTGAGCATATAAAATGTGCTCTGACTGGAGGAGCCGGGAATAATTATAGCTTGCTAATCATTGTTAATTTTACCACAGATTTGAAATCCTGAACTTTCTCAATGATTCAAAAAAGAGATGGCAACACTTGCATCCCATCCCAGTAGCCACACAGAAGCAGACAAGTAATTTCTCACAAGCTCCATTCGTTATTTGCAGTGGTTCAGCTACTTACATGAGGCGTAGTGAAAGAAAAGCAATAATTTGTTCTTTTAGAATCAAATTATACAAGGAACTCCTTATAGTCTTGCTGGTTCTTTGAAAGAATGTGTTCCTTTTCATCTCCCTATATTGACTATGTGCATAAATATTCCCAGTTTGTGGTGTTTGAAGAAGAGGCGGGGAAAGTGTTTAACAGAACTTCTAATATCCTGGCCACCAGGACACTTGGGTTTTAACTGTGATATGGTAACAGACCTGTTTCTAAACCTTCCTTCAGATTCGGCACCACTATTTCCATAAGCACTTACTTAAGGTCTCAGAACAGCCAGGCAGAGTTGCAAAGGCATCTCCAAGGAATCTGAGGAAACTGTTGGCCCGGTGACTTAAAATTCTCTAAGCCTCACCTACACCACCTATGGAATGGGTCTGATAGACAGTGAATACCTGTCAGGACCTGACGTGAGGATGAGATAATGTTTGTGTACTGTAAACTATATGCTGCTGCTAAGTCGCTTCAGTCGTGTCCAACTCTGTGGGACCCCATAGATGGCAGCCCACCAGGCTCCCCCGTCCCTGGGATTCTCCAGGCAAGAACACTGGAGTGGGTTGCAAACTATATAAATCCATGCTATTAAGGGAACTGTAAGACTTAAGGGGGTTCGATCCCTAGGTGGGGAAGAACCCATGGAGGAGGGCATGGCAACCCACTCCAGTATTCTTGCCTGGAGAATCCCATGGACAGAGGAGCCTGGTGGGCTCCAGTCTACAGAGTTGCAAAGAGTAGGACGCGACTGAAGTGACTTAGCACGAAAGCAAGGGACTGAGAAAAGAAGTGAGGAAGTGAAAGAACTTAAAGGAGGGACAAGGGCTGGAACAAAACCTGACAGTCCCACGCCATCCTTCTCAATACAATTTCTGAGAACTCCAGCCCCGGAGAGCAGCCTGGACGCCCAAGGTTCTGGGCTGGAGGCCGCGCCTAGGGCGGGTCCCTTCTCGGGTGGGGCCGCGCGGGCCGGGGGCAGTACTCCGCTCCCCCCTCACCCACCACCCCCGCCCTCAGCCGAGTATCGGTTTTCCTTTCCCAGGCTTTCGGTCCAGAGGAGACGGGACAGCCTCCGCCTCCCTGATCCTATCACGGGAGGCGCAGGCCCGGCTGAGCCTTTAGTGAGAAGGGGACGAGAGCTCGGGAAGGGGCGGGCGGGGTATCTGTCACCCAAATACCAGTGGGTGAGTCGGCGGCCAAACCAGCCCGGCAGGTCCGGCGAAGTATAAGAGCTGGAGGGAGCGGCGGGCGGCAGACGCCTGGATACCGTCTCACACGCCGGAGCCGGAGCCCTGCGGAGTCTCCAGTCCTCGCCAGCCCGCGCCGGGTTCTCGCTCCTCCGCCCCACCATGGCCCGGGGCCCAGGCCTCGCGCTGCTGTCGCCGTGGCTCCTGATGCTGGCGGCGGTGATCGGCCACGCGGCCGCGCAGAACCAGTGCGTGTGTCCCACCAACAAGATGACCGTGTGCGACGAGCGCGACCCGAGCGGCCGCTGCCAGTGCCGCGTGCTCGGCTCGAACCAGGCGGTCAACTGTTCCACGCTCACGTCCAAGTGCCTGCTGCTCAAGGCGCGCATGAGCGCCTCCCACAGCGGCCGCTCGCTGGTGCGGCCGAGCGAGCACGCGATCGTGGACAACGACGGCCTGTACGACCCGGACTGCGACCAGCAGGGGCGCTTCAAGGCGCGCCAGTGCAACCAGACGTCGGTGTGCTGGTGCGTGAACTCGGTGGGCGTGCGCCGGACCGACAAGGGCGACCTGAGCCTGAAGTGCGACGAGGTGGTGCGCACCTACCACATCCTTATTGACCTGCGCCACCGCCCGGACGCCCCCGCCTTCAACCACTCGGACCTGGACGCTGAGCTGCGGCAGCTCTTCCAGCAGCGCTATCTGCTGCAGCCCAAGTTCGTGAGTGCTGTGCACTACGAGCACCCTACCATCCAGATCGAGCTGCGCCAGAACTCGTCGCAGAAGGTCGCCGGCGAGGTGGACATCGGCGACGCCGCGTACTACTTCGAGAGGGACGTCAAGGGCGAGTCGCTGTTCCTAGGCCCCCGCGACCTCAACTTGCGCGTGGGCGGACAGCCCCTGGTCCTGGAGCAGATGCTCATCTACTACCTGGACGAGAAGCCCCCCCAGTTCTCCATGAAGCGCCTCACCAGCGGCCTCATCGCCGTCGTCGTGGTGGTCGTGGTGGCGGTGGTCGCCGGCGTGGCCGTCCTGGTGATCACCAATCGCAGAAAGTCGGGAAAGTACAAGAAGGTGGAGATCAAGGAACTGGGGGAGATAAGACAGAAACCCAGCTTGTAGGTACCGGCGGGGCTGGGGTGGGGTAGGGTATCGTATTTCAGCAAGTTTCCAGACCCAAGTGAGTCAGTCACCTTCTTGATTCTTGGCCCCCCGCAGGAGACATTTCTCCTCTCACATTCCTGCCTCTCCCCACCGCCACCATATTTAATAGATCCTGTTCTCAGGGTTACCTCGCTTTCTGACTTCTGTCCTGAAGAAAGCATTTCTAAAATTCCTTCCCTTTCGGTCCAACCAGAAACCTGACTCCAAGAGTTAAGGGAAGTTTGGCATAGGGTTATGTATAAGAATCAAGTGTCTGTATGACAACCCAGCCTGGTTTACAAATGCGGAAATCCATGCTGAAGGCTTAAACGCTTTTAGCTGGGAAACAGCTGCTGTCTTGGGTTTAAGTTATTTCATTAGCTCCACTTGTCTCCTGGCCTTCCTGATGAGGAGTTCGCTAATTGGGCCCATGCTGTATCTTCATTTCCCATCGTTTGTATTACTGACCACACATCCTTGTCACCGGGAAAGAAGCCTGTCTGAGCTGCCTGCACATTTTAGATGTCTTTATTTGAGGGCAGACTTTGGCCCAGAAACTCAGCATCTGTTCCTCAACTTGCCCTTATTACAGCTGATACTAGTAATGTTTCTTTTGTAAAATGTTTGTACATAGGTTGTCTTTGATAATGCTGTTGTGATTTTTTTTAAAAAACATGAATTTAATAAAATATGGAAAAGGCACAAACCAAAAGATGGAATTTGTGAAAACTTGCTCCATATTTAATATGATTTGGGACTGCTCTAATTTCCTATGACTCAGATTTCTTATTTCAAATTCTAACACTTCTTAGCAGGATGGGCCTTTTCCCATAGCCACTCTGGTGTTTCTGAGATCCCTGAGCTGGCAAGTGTAAACACAGGTGTTTCTAAATAAGGTTGTTTGGAAACCCACTGCTTGAGGGTAGGTCTGAGGGAACTGCCTAGAACCAGGCAGTGTTGTCAGGAAAGGGGACCAGCCTAAGGTTATCACCAATGAGAATTCTCCCCTGAGAAAACTCTACCTTTGTCTCTGAGTTAAATGACTTTCCCGCATGGCCACAGCCAGTCTGTAGCGGGCTCCTGCTCTGGCTGTGTGTGTGCATGTGCCCACATAGTCTGTTTTCCTAAGATTTTACTAGTAAGGTGCTTTAAAAACTTACTGCGTTTTAGCTGCCAAAAATCTTGTCTCACATTTATCTTCTTGTTTTTACTCATTCACGCTTATTTATGTGAAACAGGGTGTGTTAGAAGGTCACAGTGGGGTAGCCTAGTGGTAAACAAGTTACTGCAATTCTGGGAGTTGCTGCAAGCACGGGCATGTTCGAGGATGGAGTGATACATCCAACCCCAGATAGCTAGGTCTAGGACCTCAGTTTCTTCCCCAGAATACATCTCACATTCCTCCTCTGACTTGCACTCTGGTCTATGCCTGCTCCTCAGGAATGAAGCACCAGTAAGATTTGGGGTGAGAGAGCTCTAAGCTGCTGCCTGGGCAGCTTGGCGCCGTGACGGGTGTGTGTTGAAAGAATGATACCTTTTGGTCCCCAGAGTCTCTTCAGCCTGCAAGCACTCCTGCTAAGGGAAGGCTTCAAACATCCTTTCAGGTGAAAATAGGGCTTAAAAAGCGGAGAAGGCTGATGTAGGCTGGCTGTGGAAAGGACAGCTGACGTGCCTGAGGTTAGAATGAGAACCTTAACAACGAGTGAAACAACTCTCAGGCCACCTTCCCACCCCTCACCCACCCTCCGCACCCCCACTCCCCCCATCACTGAAATACCTTAGCTAAAGAGACCTTGGCAATCACTTCTATCCTAACCTCTCATCTTACGGATGAAAGGGTGAGTGACTTCTCAAGATTAATGTTTCTGTGACCCAGCTGAAACTAGACAGATTCTTGATTCCTCATCCAGTATTCTTTTCACTGCATCACACTGCCATTGTTTCGAGAGTCACTTCAGAAAACTATCACTTGACTGCCCAGAAAGTAAACAGATTAAGGACTGAGTGGGCGGCTGAACAAAGGACAAAGTTCTGAGCAACCCCATTCTTCATCAGAATGTGGCTTTTGGATAATTTCTGAATGTCTGCATTAATTCTGGGCTGAGTCATTGATTGCACTTTATTTACAGTTTGTAAAGCACTTTCGCTTGTATCATCTCTGAGGCGCTGGGTTACTGACAATCAAGTGTTGACAAACCTGGGTTCAAATCCTGCTTTACTGGGCAATAAGTCACTTAACTCTCCAGTTTCCTCATCTGCTGAAAACTACAAATCTCTATTATAAAAATTAAATGAAGGTAATTGATAGGAGTGCCTAGAACTTGGTGTTCAGTTTTTCCCTCTCTTATAGATTAGGTCCCCCGTAGCTCAGTTGGTAAAGATTCTGCCTACAAACGATTCCTGGGTTGGGAAGATACCCTGGAGAAGGAAATGGCAACCCACTCCAGTATTCTTGCCTGGAGAATCCCACTGACAGAGGAGCCTGGCAGGCTACAGTCCATGGGGTCACAAGAGTCGGGCACAACTTAGGACTAAATCACGATGGATTATGTTCATTTCACATGTCAGAAAACAGGTCCACAGAGGCTGAGGCTGAGTGACTCATGATCACACATCCTCCATGTGCCAAAGCCAGAATGTAGAACCCTTGTTTCAGCTTTCTAGCCCAGGTTTCCACCCCAGGCACCAAGCAGGTTCCATGCCTGTGTGCTCAGTCGCTAAGTCATGTCTGATTCTTGGTGATCCCATGGACCGCAGCCCGCCAGGCTCTTCTGTCCATGGGATTTTCCAGGCAAGAATACCAGAGTGGGTTGCCATTTCCTCCTCCAGGGGATCTTCCCCACCCAGGGATCGAAGCCAGGTCTCCTGTGTCTCCTGCATTGCAGGTGGATTCTCTACCCACTAAGCCACTTGGGAAGCTCCAGCAGGTTGAGACATCTTTCCTATTCACTTCTTCCAAGGAAGAGCTCCTCATACTCTGTTCTGTACTCAGCTCACTTCTGTCAGTCACAGAACTATACTATCCAGAATTGGCTCTCTCCAGGGGTTATAGCCACCACCGGATTCCTCCTTCCCACCCCCCTACCCCAACTTAACATTTACTATTTTGAGCTCTGGCCTGGGGCTGCTTTTGACAGGAATGTGAAGAGCAGGTATGATTCACCTTGCAGGTCACAACTTGTCTTCTGAGCCCTGCCGGAGGTTTCATTTGATTTCCTTGTTTTGGTCACCAGGGCTGTCTCCACTCTCGCTATTTCCTTAATTAGAGCAATTTTTTTGGACCCACCTCATGGCTTGTGAGATCTTAGCTCCCCAACCAAGGATTGAACCCATGCCCTCAGCAGTGAGAGCATGGAGTCCTAACCACCTGTACCACCTGGAAATTCCAAGAGCAGTTATTTAAATCACATACTTTTTACCTGCTTACGTACTTTTGGCGTCACCGTTTTTCGAATAGAATCACAACGTCAGAGCTGGAAAGAGGATCATTTAGTCCAAGAGTTCATTTTCTGGATGAAGAAACTGAGGCCCAGAGAGGAGAATGGGTTTAACCAAGTCTTGCAGATAGTGGCTGAGCTACCCTATAGCTCCAATACCCTGACTTCTGTCTTGTCTAATGTCTGTTCCACTTGTCTCCCTAGTCTCCTCTTCATTTTCACTCTATCATTTCTGTTTTTAAATTGTTGTGCGTTTCCTTTAGTTTCTTAATATCACTTAAATGGGAGCGATACTTTGGTCGAGTGTAAAATGTGTGGGTTTTGAATTTACCTGGCCTTTCAGACCTCTTTTTTTCTTGTTTGTAAAACAAGTGAGTCTTGTCTACTATGCTTGGTTTTAAAGATTAGACATAAGAAAAGATTGAGTACATATTTAGTAAATGATCAGTCTTGATAGAATGACAGCAAGACCCCTCAAGATCCAAAAAACTAACTAGTCACGGTTGAACTCTCTCCAATGCAATGCAAACAGCACTTTCAGCCTGCTTCCCTAAAGGGACTTCTCTGTCCATAGGCGTTTGCTCTCAGGGAGATGAGAGCAAACTTTGAGGTTACCTGTTTATAGAGGTGAAGTCACAGTCTGCCTGGTTTGTATGAAATGGCTGCCAAAGCTGAGTGAGATGCCTTCGACTCTGATGTGAGAAAGAAATAAATGCTTTTGTTTTTAAATTATGTCATTGTTGGGTCTCTGTAAGAGTCTTTTATTTTAGCATAATCTTTTACCCAAACAAGTATTGGTGGCCATATTATTATTCCTGTAACAGACAAAGGGAAAAAAAAAAGACATTGAAAGTTAAATTACTTGCCTGTAGTCACACATCTAATAAGTGGCATATCTGAGTTTAGAGCCCAGGCAATGCTGCTGCTGCTGCTGCTGCGTCACTTCAGTCGTGTCCGACTCCTATCGACCCCATAGATGGCAGCCCACCAGGCTCCCCTGTCCCTGGGATTCTCCAAGCAAGAACACTGGAGTGGGTTGCCATTTCCTTCTCCAATTCATGAAAGTGAAAAGTGAATGTGAAGTCGCTCAGTCATGTCCGACTCCTAGCGACCCCATGGACTGCAGCCTACCAGGCTCCTCCGTCCATGGGATTTTCCAGGCAAGAGTACTGGAGTGGGTTGCCATTGTCTTCTCCCAGAGCCCAGGCACATTGGCTCTTAAACCCAGGTTCTTAACCAATGTATTATACTGTCTCCTAGGGTTTATAAATTTGCTAGCCAGAGTATACTAGCTTCTGTTACAACATATTACTGCAAATCTAGTGGGTTAAACAGTACACATTTATACATAGTTATTACCTTACAGTTCTCTAGATAAGAAGGCTAGAAAGGACACAGGTTTCCTTAGGCTAAAATCAAGATATCGGCATGTTGCATTCCTTTCTGAGGGTGCCAGGGGAGATTTTGTTTCCTGCTCATTCAGTTTATTGGCAGGATTCAGTTCCTTTTCAGTTATGGGACCTAGATGTTTGATTTCTTCTCACAGGCTGTAAACGAAGTGCTTTCCCCAGTTTGTAGTGGCAGCCTATGTTTCTTACCTCATGCCCCACTTTCTTCATCTTCAAAACCAGTGATGGCAAGTAGAAACTTCACACTGAATCTTTCTCCATTGTCCCATCTTTTTACGAAAAATGTCTCACTTGTGAGGACCCACGTGATTAGGTCAGGTCACCCACACAGTCCAGGATAAGATTATCTTCCCTCAAGGCCTCTAACTTTAATCATATCTGCATAGTCCCTTTTGCCATTAATGTAACATATCCACAAATCCTGGGAATTAATTTGTGGGCACCTTGACTGGGGAGGGCATTATTCTGTCTACCCCTCAGAGAATGCCCTGTTCCCCACAAATCCATGCTCTTAACCATTATACTCTACTGCCTCTGTAAAATTTCAGGCCTGAGTGCAATTCTGTATTTTGTGATAAAAGAGCTCTTTCCCCCATGACCCTCTGCTTTGTCCCTTTTTGAACAAAGCCTTCACAAGGAGCAAAATGAACTCTTGGGAGAATTATTCCTATATCACACATGGGGTCATGCAAGATGCCTAGCTCTGAATAGGCTCTCAAGAAATGTGTGTTGAAATGAAACCATACCAACTACTGGCATTTACTGAACATGTATAATGTGCCAGACACTGTCCTACAACTTTACAATGGATTATCTCATCCATTTCACAACAATCCCATGAACAGAAGATATGTTCTGTTGTTCCTGCTGAGGAAACCAAGGTATTAGTAAGTGACTTGCCAGAAATCACATTGCTGGTAAGGAATACAGCTAGAATGTAAATCCAGGGCTACCTTCCCCAGAGTCTGTGCTTCTATCACCACGCTCTACAATACCACAGGGTAAAGAACCATGTTCCGTGCCAAAAAGAGATGATGCAAGTTGAGAAGCTTATTCTCAGGGACCCAGAGGGAATCCCCTGAAGGACCACTTAGGAATGTAACACATTTCTTTTACAATCAACAGCATACCCTGATGGGCATCTTCCAGTTGTAATTTCCCTCCTGGAGCCATTCTCTGTCATTGCTAAACACCATCGGCGGTGTCGTTACTGCTCTGTATGATGAACTCTAGGAAGGAATTACTGGAAAGGTGGGGATACATAAAGGGTTCTAGTTTCATTCAGCGTTAGGAATTCCACTGAGCTCAGGAGAACTGTGTCCCCTGATTCCACAGTAAGCTAAGATATCCTCAATGTCAGTGGAAACTCTCAGGTCCATGCTATACCAGGAGGGGATGGAGGGGAAGAGAAATGTCCCAGAGCAGCAGTCTGAACACTCAGCTTACCAACACATCATGTCTTCTTGGACAGACAGGGCCAAGAGTCTCTTGACTAGATCAGTTTAACATTTCAGTAGCCTTAGGTCCTCGTGGCTCCCACTCTGGAGCATCGCAGCCCCTTTGGGGTCCCACTACTCTCAACTCACTGGTTGGTTGGTACTGTTGGAGGAAATGTTCCGATCACCCAACATTTTGATGGGAAGCACATTATCACGTGCTATCGAAACACAGCTTGATACAGGTGTCAGTTCAACTAGGTCAGCAAGGAAGCTTGATGTCTTGGTTCTCTCTTTTTAGCCCTGTGATCTTGAATCTGGTAGTTTACCTCCCTGGTCCTCACATTTACATCGTCTAATGGATCTAATAATATCCAGTCACTCTGGTTCATAGCACTCTTGTCTTCTAATCTCACCTCAATGGGACTAAGGTAAGTGTGACCAAGAGGCTAAGTTTGGCCAGTACTAGCCAAACTAGTACTAGGGAAGAGGTCTTGAGTAACTGTAAGTGTTACCTGGACGCCCTCCCAAATTGGACGACCTATGTCCTTAAGGATTCTGAAGTTTTATCATTCACTCATTCTCTCAAATTTTTTTTTGTCTTATTTTATGCCAGATATTGTACTAGCTTTTGGAGTGTTTGATGCACTGAATAGACATGGTTTCTCTGGTGTTTGTTTTTTGCTTGACTGGCAACCCTGCAACCTTCTCAATGAGGAGACACACCCATTATTATGTGAGTCTTGGTGAGAGGCTCAGTGGTCCTGCTCCTGGCTGATGGAATACGCGTGTGTGACCTGGCTTAGTCAACTGAACTCTCCTGCCTGGGACATTGATCTAGAGGACAGGAAGCCATCCATCAGCCATCCATCACCTGATAAATTAGTCCCAGCAGCGTTAACTTTGCCAACTGTACAACCGCTTTATAGATGTCAACTGTCCAGTAGCAGCATACCAGTGGGCCATACTGATTAGACTGTCCCATTGCTTGCCTCTGGCTGTATTCCTACTGCCCAGCCAACCTACTTCCTGACCATTTTCTGAATCTGGTTCTCCAGTCTTCCCACTGATTCTGTATATTTACCCCAAACCCTTCAATAAATTACTTTTATGCTTGCGTTTAGCCAGAATCAGTTTCTGTTGTTTACAACCAACAATCCAAGGTAGAGTCCCTGACTTTGTATAACTGAAAGTCCAGAGACCAAGACAGTCTTTAAGTATATGATCATAAAGGTAAGGGCACAATTGAAAAATGAGATAAGTGCTCTGAAGACAAACAGCACATATGGAAGTTCTGACTCTGCCTTAGAGGGAGTCACATCCTTAAGGAATTGATGCTTGATCTAAGAGTATGGGTAGATGTTATTTATGCAGGGAAGGAAGAATTTTAGCAAAGGAAAGTAGCAGGTGGGAAGGTCCTGAAGCAGAGGGAATATGGCTTATCTGAGAACCTCAGAGTAGACCGGCACCCTAGAATGTAGATAGCAAGGAGAAGGGTGGTGCTGCTTGAGGCTGGAGAAGCAGGCTGGGGACAGACTTGTTTAGTGGCTCACTTGTGTCCAACTCCTTTGCAACCCCTTGGGCTATAGCCCACCAGCTCCTCTGTCCAGGGGATTTCCCAGGCAAGAATACTGGAGTGGGTTGCCATTTCCTTCTCCAGGGGCTCTTCCTGACCCAGGGATGGAACTCATTCTCCTGCATTGGGCAGCAGATTCTTCACCACTGAGGGAAGCTCCAAGGACACACTAAGAAAGGCCTTTCAAGTGAATATTTTGAACTTTGTGCAAATTAGTATAGGGCATGCCTCTGTACAGATAAGCAGAAACGGGCTTCCTGTCTAGTTGGACTTGTAGTGAAGGGCTTGACAAATGGGTGAGTGGGGACCTTTGTATGAAGAAAAAGGGGCTCCCTTCTCCCTACTGACACCACCTTATCCCAACCCCATTCAAGAGTAGCAATTTTACAATGTATTGTTGTTCAGTTGCTCAGGCGTGTCTCTTTGCAACCCCATGGAATGCAGCATGCCAGGCTTCCCTGTCCTTCACCATCTCCCAGAGTTTGCTCAAACTCATGTCCATTAAGTCAGTGGTACCATCCAACCATCTTATCCTCTGTCATCTCCTCTTCCTCCTGCTTTCAATCTTTTTCAGCATCAGGGTCTTTTCCAAGGAGTTGGCTCTTCTCATCAGGTGGCCAAAGAATTAGAGCTTCAGCTTCAGCATCAGTTCCTCCAGCGAATATTCAGGATTGATTTCCTTTAGGATGGACTGGTTTGTTCTCCGTGCTGTCCAAGGAACTCTCAAGAGTCTTCTCCAACACCACAGTTCAAAAGCATCGGTTCTTCATCACTCAGCTCTCTTTATGGTCCAACTCTCACAGCCATACATGACTACTGGAAAAACCATAGCTTTGACTAGGCAGACCTTTGTTGGCAAAGTAATGTCTCTGCTTCTTAATACACTGTCTAGATTTGTCATAGCTTTTCTTTCAAGGAGGAAGAGTTTTTAAATTTCATGACTGCAGTCCCTGTCCACAGTGATTTTGGAGCCCAGAAAACAGTCTGTCACAGTTTCCCCATCTATTTGCCATGAAGTGAAGGGACTGGATGCCATGATCTTCATTTTTTGAATGTTGAGTTTTAAGCCAGGTTTTTCACTTTCCTCTTTCACCTTCATCAAGAGACTCTTTAGTTCCTTCTTTGCTTTCTGCCATAACGGTGGTGTCATCTGCATATCTGAGGTTTACAATATATACTAAACATCAAATCATTATGTTGTATACCTGAAACCAACAGAAGATAGAAAAGCCCAGAAAGTAAACGTACATTTCAAACAAAAATAAGTAGGGTTCCATGAAAGTTTTGTTTCTACTGTATTTATGTGTATAGGTGGGTAGGAGAGTTGGCTGACAATGTAAATTGTATTTTGTCTTGTGGATTTCTTGTTCAAAAGAGTCTAAATCCTTTGATATAAAGCTTCTTAAATTCCTGTGCAAAGTGACACATGAGCTGCATTAGTAACACAGGACCATGTAGTTCATAATGTGTTCAATAAGCAATTCATTTAGTGAAAAAAAAAAAATAAGTGTAGTAAAAATCATTGAACATGGAGAAGGAAACAGCAACCTACTCCAGTATTCATGCCTGGAAAATCCCATGGACCAAGGAGCCTGGTGGGCTACAGTCCATGGGGTCGCAAAGAGTTGGACACGACTGAGCGACTTCTATGTTTTTGAAGCTCAAAGGGATATGGGCCACTGAAAAGGATATAAACCAGGGCAGAATTTCTTAAAGAAGTAACAGATTAGTTAGTTACAACATCAAGATAAATGGAATTGAAAGAGAGATGCTACCAAGAGAGTTGGGCAGTACTGCTTAAATAATGCTCAAGAGTTTCTATTCTTAAATTGTTTCCTCTTGAGAGAAGATGAGCAGCACTGGGCCCACTCACCTCTGCCTTTTTTTTGTTCCCCACTTTGGTTATGTGTTGTTACTTTCAGAATTGCACTTTTTTCACCTTGTCATAGTAGCTGCCAAAGTGTGTTTTTATAAACATGGGGTTCTAGAGCGCTGGATTCCTGGGGCAGAGGAAAGAAAGAAATACGTGTTGTACAAAATCAGTACGTTCATATGTTTAATAAAATAGTTCTGTTATTGAAAAAAAATAAAAATAAAAATCATTGAACATACATATATATGTGTACACACACACACACACACACACACACACGTTTACACAGATGTGACATGGGCTGCCATCCATGGGGTCGCACAGAATTGGACACGACTGAAGCGACTTAGCAGCAGTAAACATAATCCAATTTTGGGAAAAAAAATCACTCTGGCTGGAGTCTGGAGAATAGACTGAAAAGGAACAAGAGTAGAGGCAGGGAAACAGGAGAAGACCAGATTCTCAGGTGAGAGATAAAGGTAGTTTAGACTGAGAACAAGTGTAGAGGATAGTGATGGTGATGGAGAGGAATTAGTGTATTGGAGGGATACCCAGGTCACAAAATCAGTAGGAGTTGGGGCTGGAGTCCACCTGGTGGTGAGGAAGTGGGAGGTGTCAACAACAGTTCTCTGGTTTCAGGCTTTCATGACTGGTTGGAGATAACATTACCCACGATAGAGGACTCAGGAAAGAGAATGTGTTTGGTGGGAGGAAAATAATGTGTGCTATTGGATATGTTGAGTTCAGTTAGGAGTTGGATATAGATGTCTGACATATTATGTATGGGCAGCAGATGGGGATTTGGGAGAAGCTGGCATATAGGTTTTGGGAAGCACTAGTATGTAGGTACGGAGAAGGCAATGGCACCCCACTCCAGTACTCTTGCCTGGAAAATCCCATGGATGGAGGAGCCTGGTGGGCTGCAGTTCATGGGGTCGCTAAGAGTCGGACACGACTAAGTGACTTCACTTTCACTTTTCACTTTCATGCATTGGAGAAGGAAATGGCAACCCACTCCAGTGTTCTTGCCTGGAGAATCCCAGGGACGGGGGAGCCTGGTGGGCTTCCGTCTATGGGGTCGCACAGAGTCGGACACAACTGAAGAGAGTTAGCAGCAGCAGCAGTATGTAGGTAGGACAAAAATCTATAATCACAGATGTAAGTGGCTAGAGGAAAGCGATAAATGGAAAAAGGGGAGAGAACTAGTTCCAGGCCTCTGAAGACTTCAGCGCTTCAGGACATGAAAGAGGAGGATGAGCTGGCAAAGGAACCAAGAATGGTCAAAACCAGGCATTGAGATAAAAGGACCAGCCCAGTTTGGCCTCAGGAGATGAGACTGAGTCAGAAAGTGGTGGCTACTGAACAGATGGTTGAAGGGAGCATTGGTGGGAGCAAAAGCCCAGATCAAGAGAGACCTGAGTGTCTGACACTTACAGTTTTTGTCCACCAGCTGCCTGGTCTTTGGGGACAGCTATATGGGAAAAAGGAGAGGTTTTGAGCAGACAGTTCAAGAGACTAATCTGTGAGCTGCTTGGAGGGACACAGGAGGCTGAGATTGCCAAATGCAGCTTCTGGTAAAGTTCCTTTTCAGCATATGATCTTGGACCAAATCGCTTAAACTTCCTGAGTGTCATTTCCTTACTTGTAGAAGGGCTTCCCAGGTGGCTCAATGGTAAAGAATCCTCCTGTAATGCAGGAGACCTGGGTTTGATCCCTGGGTTGGGAAGATCCTCTGGAGAAGGGAAAGGCAACCCACCCTAGTATCCTGGCCTGGAGAATTCCACGGACTGTATAGTCCATGAGGTCACAAAGAGTCAGACATGACTGAGCAACTTTCACTTCACTTCACCCCTTGGCCTTGGCGTAGCACATACACAGAATAACTTTACAAGATGGCCTGTTTTCAGTAAAAAAAAAAAAAAAAAAAGACAAAGGTCACAAATAGACAATTCTGGAAGAGAAACTAGAAATGATAATAAACATGTTTTAAAAATATTGCTAGGACTTCACTGGTGATGAAGATAAAATGGAGGAAGTCCTGTTCAGGTTTCAGAAGCAGGAGAGCAGAACTTTGAACTTGCTTCTGACCTGCTTGGACACAGCCCAGATTCTGTGCCTGCCCGCAAGCACAGCTAGCCAGGCGACACTTTAGATAAGAGAGAAATGGAGTGTGTCTTGGAATTCTTGAGCCCCTGGAGGCCTAGCCAACCCCCCAGGATCTAGTGAAATCCTATGACTTAAAAGGTGAAAAAAACAGCATTGTAAAAATGTTACAGGAAAACCAGAGCTGCATTTTTGCACGCAAGATCCTTGGGTCAGGAAGATTCCCTGGAGAAGGGCATGGCAACCCACTCCAGTATTCTTGCCTAGAAAATCCTATGGACAGAGGAGCCTGGCAGGCTATAGTTCATGAGGTCACAGAGTCGGACACGACTGAAGTGACTTAGCATGCATGCACAAAGGTTTACATATAAGACATGTTCCCTGCAGCAATTTTATAATAACAAAAAGCTGAAAATAATCGAAATATCCAACAACAAAGGGACGGTTATACACATCCACGACTCTGAGATCCAATGTGTTTCAGAATCTTTGAATTTTCAAAAAATAATTTTGTGCATATACTATTTAGCATTCTCAATAAGGTCTGGAGCAACATCATCAACACATCCAGATTTCTGCCATGAAACTTACTAATAGCCACACTAATTGGTATAAATAGACCATAAATAGCTATAGGCCACTTCTGGTCATTGGTCATCAAATGAGTTGGCACTAAATTTTCAAAAGTTTTCAGAGCATTCTGAATTTGTGGATAAGGGATTGGGGATCTGTATAAATTATAGTATAATCTTTTAGGACTTTTTAATATGAAGAAATGATTACAATATATTGTTAGCTGAAGGAGCGAGGGAGGGGAGAGAGTACCAAAGTGACACAGTGGCCCCTCTCCACTTTAAAAGAGAAAAATGGGAACAAATTTGTTCATTTAAATGCAAAATTGGCTGTTTTAAATCCAAACTGACCACAGCTGCTTTTGTTTTCCTCTTTTTTCTTTCTGTTTTTAATCTTCAAGAGCAATAGTATAATTTTTATCAGTGTAGAAATCAGTCATTACTTCACTCAGCTTTCTTTGACTAATTTTTCTCTTTTGGCCCCAGTGCCTGGCAATATAGAACTTCTCTGACCAGGAATCAGATCCATGCCCCTTGCAGTGGAAGCACAGAGTCTTAGCCACTGGACCACCAGGGAGGTTCACTGGTTTTCTTTGAACGGTCTGCTGGGGCGGGAGGAAGGGAATCCCTCCATCCCATCTCCTACTTGGTGAAGCAAAGGATAAGGTCAGCTAGTAAAGAATCCACCTGCTGTGCAGGAGACCAGGGATTGATCCCTGGGTCGGGAAGATTCCCTGGAGAATAGAATGGCAACCCACTCGAGTATTCTTGCCTGAAGAATCTCCTGCACAGAAGAGCCTCGTGGGCTACAATCTATGGGGTTGAAAAGAGTCTGACATGAGTGAGTGACTAAACCCTTGCTCCGAGGACTGGAAAAAGAAACTAAATTGCTTTGCACAAAGAAGTGGGAGGAAATCTGGAGGCATTGAGTGGAAGCAGGGGGGTGAGTGTGGGGGTAGAGAGGGTGGAGAGGTGGGGAGAGGAGATCACTCAGCATGGGGTTGACCCGTGTATTAGTTTCCTGGGGTTGCCATAATTATGCACAATAAATGTAGTGGCTTAAAATAATACAAAGTAAATTTCTCACAGTTGTAGAGGCTAGAAGTCTAAAATCAAGGGGTCAGCTGGGCCGCATTCTCTCCGAAGCCTCTAGTGAAACAGCCTTCCTTGCATTCTCTAGCTTCTTTGTTCCTTAGCTTACGGCAGCATAATTCCAGTCTCTGCCTCCTTCCCACACCTGTCTTTCCTCTGCGTGTGCTGTGTTGTGCTCAGTTGTGTCTGACTCCTTGTGAGCCTGTGGACTGTAGCCCACCAGGCTTCTCTGCCCATGGAATTTTCCAGGCAAGAATACAGAAGTGGGGTGCCATTTCCTTCACCAGGGGATCTTCCCCACTCAGGGACTGAACCCACATCTCTCGTGTCTCCTGCGTTGGTGGATGGATTCTTTACCACTGCTGCCACCTGGGAAACCTCTCTTCTGTGTGTGTGTCTGTGTCCAAATTTTTCTCTTCTTATAAGACACCAGGCATTGGATTGGGCTGTGCTGCAATTTAGTATGACTTCATCTTAACTTGATTGCATCTATGAAGAGCTTACTTCCAAATAAGAGAACATGTACAGGTTCAAGGTGGGCATGAATTTTGGGGGGATACTTTCCAACTTCATCCAGACTACTAGTGTGTGATTTGGCTAAGGAATGGAAGTTCTAATATTCCATTTTTAAACGGAATGAATGAATGAATGATAAATATGGAACTGTGATATAAAATTTCTCTTTGTCTTTACCCCCAGATTTTTAGGGTAAGTTGGCTATGCAAGTGTGGAAATCAAGGAAAAGGCATCTCTCTGTTTCTGTGAGATAAGAAGGGGACACACATGAGAAGTGAAATCAGGAATGCTGGAGGGGGGATCCTGAGAAGGTAAGGCCAGGAAAGTCCCTGGGGACAAGAGCCAGGATCTGAACTGATATCTGGTTACAGACATGCAGAGAAATAAAACACAAAGATTCATCAGTGGGGATAATGGGGCTTCTCATTTTCTCCAACTGTACTTCTATGTATATTCCAAATTTTGTATGATGATTATAATTTGTTTCAACAATCAGGGAAAAAAGCAAAAGTTATTTAAAAGAAGCCCATTCAAGGTAATGGATTATTTAGATTTAAATTCAGATCTTCAGAAAATGCCTAAAGAACTGCAAACTGAGTTCTTCCTTTCTTTAAGTCTCATCAGACGGCTCAGTATTATTAAAGCCGTAATCTTCATCCTCCGTGAGTATAATTATCCTTTTCAAATTATTCCCTTTGATCAGCTTGGGAGTTTTCAAGAAATTATTATGATGATTTTATTAAGAAATCCCTAAGTTAAAGCAATTAGTAGTTTCCATACTAAAAATTAATCAGGACATATTACAGTTGTCCAGTAGCCACACAGACACACAGACACACACATGAAGTAGCTATGACTTATAATTGGTCATAGTCTATTTTACTTTGAAAAACAAATGAAGATTGAAGTTGTGAATGAACAGACAATAATCACCTACTACTTTTCATCACTATGCTAGAAACTGGAATATAGCAATAAACAGAATTTTTTTCTGTTCTCAAAGGTCTTACATTTCAGCACAGTGGAAGTGTTAGGATTGTTGTTGTTTAGTTGCCAAATCGTGTCTGACTCTGCAGCTCCATGGACTGTAGCCCACCAGGCTCCTCTGTCATGGGATTTCCCAGGCAAGAATACCAGAGTGGGTTGCCATTTCCTTCTTCAGGGGATCTTCCCTACCTAGAGATCAAATCCACCTCTCCTGCACTGGCAGGCGGGCTCTTTACCACTGAGTCACCAGGGGGAGGGGGGGGGCAACAGAGGATGAGATGATTGGAGGGCATCACCGATTCAATGGACATGAGAGCGCAAACTCCAGAAGACAGCGAAGGACAGGGAAGTCTGGTGTGCTGCAGTCATGGGGTCGCAAAGAGTTAGACATGACTTAGTGACTGGGCAACAACAACCAGGGAAGCAACCTTAGGATCGGGGAATAAATTAAACAGACAATTACAAGGACATGGTATAAGTGTTATGATAAAGGAGTGCCAGGCTATGAGAACATCCATCTGGTAGAACTGATGTAATCTGGGGTGGAGGCGGGGGAAGTTTAGGGAAGGTCTACTCCAGAAAGTTTGAACTGAGCTCTAAAGATAAATAGGACTTTGTCAGGTATAAGAAGAGAAGGGAAAGCAGATCCATCAAGGAAGAAATTAAATGTGTAGTACTTGATTGTATTAGTAAGTAAGAACTGTTTCAGTTGCTGGTGTTAGTGACTCAAACTAGTTAAGCAAAAGGAATTTGTTAATTCATGTAACTTGAAGGTGAAGAGGAAGTGTTAGCTTCACGCGTGTCTGGATCCAAGGGCTCAAATAATGTCAGGTTTCTGTTTCTCTCTTTATATCTTTATTATGCTCATGACTTGGCATCATTTTCTAGGGCAGCTTCCTCCTCATCTGGAGCAACAGGGCCACTAGCAGTTCAGTCTCTTATTCTACTAATTCAAGAACCACACAGAATGTTTTCTCCTTCCAATTTCCACTGGAAATAGTCTTTGTAGATGTTAACTCCTCTTGGTGATGTTAACTCTGGGAGATGGTGAAGGATAGGGAAGCCTGACATGCCGTAGTCCATGCGGTTGCAAAGAGTCAGATACAACTGAGCAACTAAATAAGAGCAACAACTCCTCTTGAGAGGAGATCATCCTGACCGAAGGAGGGCCCTAAATCCAATGACTGGTGTCCTTATAAGAATAGAGGACACAGAAACACAGAGAAAACAGTGGTATGAAGACAGAGGCAGAGCTTGGAGCTGTGTCTCTACATCCAAGGGGCTCACTTGTATGGGAGCATGTTAGTGGTTTCATCCTGGGGTTTGGAGTCAGGAGCCAATTTGGGTCTCAGAGCCACTTACAATCTCTTAGTAGGAGAGACATGAGAACAAAGTGCTGCTGGTGCACAGAAAATGGCGCAACTCACCAGGCTGGCTGCATAGGCACGCGGGACTTTTCAGAGGGTGACTTCTGCCCTGTGTTCTAAAGAATGAATTAGCTGGGTGACAGTAGAAAAGGCATTGGTAGCAGATGTTAGTGGTGCCCACTTACACCTCCCTGGATGTTGCTGCCTGGCCCAACAGGTGTATTTCTGCACATGCTCATTATACTTGCAAAAATCAGCATCTGAACGCCTCTGCTTGAGACTTCTGGACCTCCCAGAAACATATGCAAGAGGCTGGAAGTGCAGAGAATTAATCAGCCTCGGGACAACTTTCCCTCAGTGACTGGTTAGAGTTGGTAGATAAAAAACCAAGCAAATTCATCCTTCAGCTGGGAAAATTCTGAGTGTGTGTTACATAGTACCCCCATACTCATTAGAGAAACTCCGCTTCATTTGACTCCATCTGTAACCAGTTTGTTAATGCATCATTTATTGGCTTCCCTTCCTTTCCCTGCCTCACTTTTCTGCTTTGAACCTCAACTGGTACTTCCTGGGATGGTCTTCCAAATAAATCACTTGCATTTGATTTCTTGTCTCAGGGTATCCTTCTGAGGGAACCCCAAATTAGATAACATTCCACACAGAAAGGACAGCATGTACAAGAGTGTGAGAATGTAAGCATGGACATCTCACAACATATTTAAGACATTATCCCAATTATTTGAGAATTTGCTGCCTGGTCTTTTGGTCTAAAGTGTAAAGAATTATCCGGAGCTTAGAAATAAATGTGTACCATGTTATAACGACCCCTCTTTAATTCTGGAAATTGTTGGAGTCCAAAAGAAAAGCTGGGGATTGTTCATTTTCCCTGGAGCCCTCAGACCTACACAGGGCCCAGCACATGGTGTGCACTCAGTAAGTATTTTTTAAAAATACTGTATTGTTGATTGACTGATTTTTGGCTGTGCTGGGTCTTTGTTGTTGTGCGTGGGCTTTCTCTGGTTGCCGTGAATGGGGGCTATTCTCCAGGTGTGGCGTACGGGCTTCTCATTGCAGTGGCTTCTCTTGTGGACGCACAGGCTCTACGCATGCAGGCTTCAGTAACTGCAGCTTGGATGATCCAGAGCGCGGGCTCAGTAGTTGTGGCACATGGGCTTAGTTGCTCTGCAGCATATGGGATCTTCCCAGACCAGGGATCAAGCCCCCATCCCCTGCATTGGCAGGTGAATTCTCAATCACTGGACCATCAGGGAAGTCCAATAAGTATTTTTGAAGTGATGATTTTATTGTGCTGAAATTGGGGTATTGCAAAATTCCAGTGCTTAGTATACAATCAGATCAGATCAGATCAGTCGCTCAGTCGTGTCCGACTCTGCCTACTATACCCATCTGATAAATACTTTTTGAACAGAACTAAAGTTCACTTTTCACTTTCGTGCATTGGAGAAAGAAATGGCAACCCACTCCAGTATTCTTGCCTGGAGAATCCCAGAGACGGGGGAGCCTGGTGGGCTGCCGTCTATGGGGTCGCACAGAGTCGGACACGACTGACGCGACTTAGCAGCAGCAGCAAAGGACTCTTAACAGCCAAAAAAATTTTAAAAAAGCCTTTCTTTGTCAGGCATTGTGCCACCTAGTGGTGACTTTGAGGAGGGGGACTTTGCAGGCACTGGTTGTGTGGTCTAGACTCTCAGGAACTTCGATTTTAGTTAGGGTGCAAAGTTGTAAACTGAGTTCTTTGTAAGATCAAAACAATAGAAATAGTTAAATGTCCACAACAAGGGAATAATAAATTAAATGATGCAATATCATTTCCATAAAACATTACGCAATGATTAAAATGAATTAACTTGATAAGAAATTTCTCCAAGACTTGCTATTCAAGTGATAAACTGAAGTCACAGAAAATACATATAATATGATGTCACCATATCAAAAAAACTCACCAAAATACACCCCATATCTTTGCTTGTTTGATTGAGTGGGGTGATGAGATGATTTTTAAGTCCTTTCCAGTTCTGAGATTCTGTAATTTTAAGACAAGTCAAAGTCTATAGTTTCTTTAAAAAACATACTGCTTTGACCCATCATATAAGAAAACTGTAAAACTTTACGGAGGGACATAAAAGAAGATCTGTATAAATGGAGACACATGCCAGTTTCCTAGATTGATAGAGTCAACACTGCAAAGATATACTTTTTTTTTCAAAATTAATATAAATTTAAAAACACAGTGATAACAAAACCAAAGTCTCAATGCACTTTTGATGGAGAAGACTTGAAAAAAGTTCTAAAGTTCATCTTCAAGGTCAAATGTATAAGAAGGGGCAGAAAATATTTGAAAATAAAATCTGTATTGTAACGTTAGAATAATTAGAATTGTATACTAGTGCCAGAACAGACAGACAAGGGAACAAAGAGAAAGTCCAGAAACAGATGCAGGTATTTATGAAAATTTCGTATGTATCAAAAGTAACACTTCAACTGAGTCAGGAAAGGATGGGCTACTCAGAACTGTTGGGACCACAGGTATCTTGGTGGTCCTTACCACAAGAAGGGCATATGCATGTGTTTGTAAAAGCTCCACGGGCCTAATCATTCAGAAAATATTTTAGAATATTTTCTAAATATTCTAGCCAACTGGTTTCTGCTTAATATCTATGACCAGAAAAACACAAGAATGGAGGAAGAGGAGTCTCAGTGTGGTTATCCAAATAAAAAGTCATGTTCCTTTCTTAACTCTCATATCTGAGTAAATTTTCAGACCTAGACCATGGAACCCATTGATCAAAGGAGGTGGCTAGGTCCCTAGGAAGAAGGACCCTGCAACACTGAGACAAGTATACTGGGGAAAGAGGAACATCCAGATATTTCTCAGGATTTGAAAGGATCTTGTTACCCAGAAATACAAAGTACCACCATGGCTCCTCTGTAAGAAAGGGGACTTCTGAGTGTCAGGTAATGAGCAGAGTCCTTGATAACACAGAGCTTACAATGGTCCCTGGGCCTACAGACCCACCCATTTCCCCACTCTTGAATTCACAATTGGGAATATAAATTGGGCAGTTGGAGCAAGCCTGCACATTAGGTTCTTGGCCTTTAGTTCTCATGTGGGGAAGTCCAAGTGAACACCTTTGAAACTATCCCTTCTCTATCAAGTTGAAAAAATAAAATAAAATCAATATTTCATCCAAGGGGATGTGGAGGTGACGGTGGAATTAATGCTGCCATGAACAGCCTAAAGGATGCAGGAATGGTCACCCCGTAAGTGGTCACGTTTCCATTTAGTTTGCCTGTCAGCCCTCTTCAGAAACCAGGAGGATGGCTTACAAACTACTGCAGACCTAACCATGTAGGAGCCCTGATCACAGCCATCCTGTCAGCTCTGTGACCAACATAATACAGAATCTGGACCACTTGGGCATGCCACAGAACACAGAACACCTGTTTCACTGATGACATGATGCTAATCAGGCAGAATGAGCAAGAGGTGGCTAGTATATTGGAAGGATATTTCCTTGGTAGAAAACATGCCCTTCAGAGGGTGGGAGATAAATCCGTGAAGATTCAGGGAACTGCCACTTCAATTTTCAGGGAACCAGTGGTTAGAGATATGCCAACATAGTTCCTTTGAAGCAAAAGGCAAACTACACAATACAGACAAGCAAGATAAAAGAAAAAATTATTTTAAAATGCTCTAAAAGTGATACCTAAAAATAGTGTTTCTATCCTTTAAGATGTTCTTCACTGTGCATAGAATATAACAGACTAAATTTGTAATTAAAGTATATCACTATCTGGTATCTTGAAGTCTACTATACACATCACTTTGTAGCCAGTTATTTTCAACTAACTTCCAGATGCCGCAGGTTATCCCTCATCTTCCTTAAAACGTGCCATGTGAAAGCAGACAGATCTCACACTCCGAAGACTACTTCTATCTGTGCAACTTCTGAACCAAGAAACCTTAGCGTTATGGTAGCCTTCGAATCACTTTCCTTTCGGCCAGCACAGCAGGCCGTATCTACAGCAGGCACACCCTTGACTGGATCACACTAGTGAAGATGTTCCTAGGCAAGCGGCCTAGCCCATAGTCACGTCCCTCCTCCAGCCACGCGGGGGCACTAGAGCGCCATAGTTCACACGGGACCCCGGCCCTCTGGGAGGACGATCTGGGCGGGTGTGTTGACTGCCCGGTGTGGGCGGAGCAAAAGGCGTCCCGGTCCTTGCCGAAGGCAGGAAGTGAAGAGGCCGGGCTTCTCTGGGGAGGTGTGCGCGTGCGCATAGGTCGAGTCGGCGGACTCTTCGCTTTTGCTACTGCTGGGGTCTGTCCTGGTGGGGACGCTTTTGCTATAGAGTGGGCCGGGCGCCGGGGAGGGGACAGAGTACTGGAGTTGGGCCGGAGAGAGCTTTCAGGGGCGCTGAGGTGCGGAGCGAGGACCCTGTGTACCCGGCGGGGTGGGGATGGCGAGGCCTGGGGTAGGGGAGGGACGACAGGGCGCCCGGGCGGGAATAGAGGGGGCGGCGTGTGGAGTCGGGGAAGAGGGGCGAGGGGGAAAGGAGGACGTGGGAGTAAAGCCTCCTCTCCCGCCTGGTCCCCTTTTGGTGTGAATTGCAGGGACTCCAGGGCGCTGCCGTGTAGCGCGGGAGTTCAAATAGACAGGTGGCTGTATTTCCGGCAAGATAACCTCCCTCTCCCAGCCTTCTCGTTTAGGCGTCCCTTTTTAAAAGTTGTGTTTCTAATTAACGTAATATGGCTCACAGTAACACCTTCTCCTGTGGAAAACTGATTCCAATCGATTTAGGCATCTTGAGACTCAAACCTCTTGTACTTCCTCACTCTTAAAGTAGAGAAAAGTTTTCCTACCTAAAGCCCAGTGAAAAATAGGAAATTCCCTGTCTGAACAGCTGTAGGGTATTGAAACAATTTCTTCATGAACTTGTCTACAAAAATCACTTTTTGTGCTCTTTAAATAATGTCTCTTGTTTGTGTAATGTGGAACAACAGTTAACAATGTGCATGAGAAATTTTAGTCCAGGGAAATGAAAATACTTGCATTGAGAATTCAGGGATTGATCAGCTATAGTGGCTCCAACCAAAGCAATCAAATCCTCACTAAAAGGATTTGGGTTCGTATCCATCATTCTCAGCTGTGGTGAAAGGATGTAGGCTGACATTTGGAAGCCTAAGAACCAAGTCTGTTGCCTTCCTATTTATTATTATTTTTTTAAGCCTTCCATCATGTGTGTACTTTGCTTGAATGATTATTTTAAAGTACATGTCCTATTTTTGCCGATCCGACAGCTGTTGCCATAGAAACTAGAGAAGAAATAGTCATTTTCAGCAGAGTTGTTAAAACTGTCTTCTAGGCTTCAGCTGTGAGTGCCAGTGAGGGCTGTACTTGTGCATTCTGAGATGGTACTTAAAGAATTAAGGATCTGAAATGTTCTTAGAGGCTAACAATCCAAATTGTTTAATTTCCTCACATCATTAATTTAATAATCCTAGAAGTTTGCCAGCTATGTTTGTTGACCTGCTGCTGTTCTTTGAAGAGGATATGTAAGCCCGGATTCTTCTGCTCTGTGTAGTCTAGTCATTGGCTCTTTGAAAATGTATAAATAGACTCCTTCTCCCATTCTCTATCCTTTCTTAAGGATAAAGCAGGGATTACAAACTATCAGGCACTATTTCTGTTCTAAGTGACACTTGTCGGTGATATAAATGATAGTGTTTTTGCTTGTATGTGTAATAGGTATGGTGTTGGGTTTTTGCTTATACCTTCTGTGTCAGTAGAACACTTTACATTTCACGGAAGTCGAGAGTGATGAGCAGGAGTTTGCTTGACATATGAGCAGAGCTAAGCAGTGTAAATAGATACGCGCAGACAGAGATGAGAGGTTTTTTTCTTTCTTTCTGCTGAGAGGTGTAAGTAAATCCGTGGGTCTGGAACTTAGGAGTTGGTGAAGAAAGGGTGGGGAAGGTGCCTGGAGAAATAGTGGGAAGTGGTAATTTGCAGGGTTCGGTCCACAATATGTAGGAGTTTATTGAAGTGCATGGAAACCAATGAAAATTACAAATACAGTTGGCTTTATTGGCTTGAGGCTTACAACAGTAGTCACACATTCTGTAAAAATGTAAATAGCACAGAAATACAGAAGATGGGAATGCTGAATCCTTACAACCATCATCCTGCCACTCCAGATAACCACTGTGAATGCTTTGGTGTATATTCCTTTAGATTTATTTATATTTGTGTATACTGCCATATTTTAAGCTTTACTATTTTTGCAAATTAGGTAGTGATTTTTGTCTGGTTTGTTTTCTGTGGTATCCCTGGCATTCAGAAAGGTATGTGGTATGGCATGTAGCAGGCACTTATTAAATATTTAATGTATGAATGAATAATAAATAATAAATAATTCAGAGGTCAGAATCAAAAGGGACAAACATGGCAGTCTAGGCCTATGCCCCAAATTTAGGCTGTAGAGTGTACTTAGAAAAAGGGAGTGTGGTTGATAAGTGACTGAAACTGGTCCCCCAGAGTAATGAAAAGAGAATGTTTGTTTTTGCAGTTTGGACTTTTGGTAGAAGACGTTCTATATATAAACCTTAAGTACACTTTCATATTTGAAATCTTAAATTTTTTTTTATGCATCTGCCCAAATGGTGTGCATAATAATTGCCTTCCTGAACTATTTTGCTACTCAAAGATATACTTTCTTTTTTAAAATTCATACAGTGTATGGCACTTAAGGCCATGTTTTACTGTCCTTTAATAGTCTTACTAAAGTACTTTCCCCCCAGTCCCAACTAGATTATAACCTCTGTGAGGTCAGGGATTGAATTTTATGCTGTGTCCATAACTCACATACCACCTAGCCAATGAAGAATCTTCCTAGCTACCCAAATACTAATTTTAAAATGATTTCCAGGCCTAAAATATTTTACCACTTTTCAGTTAGGTTCAAAGGAGAAGAAAACTAGAAAATATCTTGTTATTAATATTAAACTATTATATACAATATCAGCTTCAACTCTACTGATTTAGAATTGGTAGGAATTCAAAAAGGGTTAACTAGAAGTTAACACTTGCTTAGCATGCTCTTTATTCAGATTATACATTAATGCAAGGGCAGAATGTATAAAGTATGTAAAAATGTTGAACAGTATTCAAATAGTTTGATATATAGATAATACTATTTATGAAAATTGATGTTCTGAAGCATCTTTCCAGATAATAGTATATTAACCTAGATGAATTAGATTTATGTATTTTTACCTTCAAGTTTTATTGGGCTTCCCCAGTGGCTCAGCTGGTAAAGAACCTGCCTGCCAATGCAGAAGATGCAATTTTTATTATGAAGATTTTGAAACACTAAAGAAAACTGAAAAACAAATTTAATGGCACATATATAACCACCACTTTACACAAAGATTGCTACCATTTTTAGTATATCAGCTTTGTGTCCTGTGTGTATGTATGTAGGTAATTTTATTATAAAATTTGGAAGTTTCATTCATGATGAAGAGAGTGTTCAGCAAGTATTTCAGGTATAAGATACTCACCTCCATAACCACATCTTTTGTCAACTAAGAAAATAAGCAGTACTTACCTAAAAGAATCTAAAAGCAAATTCATATTCAGATTATTCCAGTAGTTCCAATTGTCTTCTAAGGCTAATTTTTTTCTTTCAAAGTAGGATCTAATCAGAGTTTACACATTGTGTTTGGTTGCCTCTTTTTAGTATCTTTTAAAAAATATCTTAATTGTATAGTTTATACACAGTAAATTGGACATATTTAAACTGCATATGTTTGGACTTAGTGTATATTTATGAAATCAGCAACACAATCACAATAGTGAGCATTTTAATTGTCCCCCAAACTTTGTAATTCCTCCTCTTGCCCCTCTTTACCTCTCCAACCTCTGATTTCTCTGTAACTATAAATTAGTCTGCATTTTCTACAGTTAATATTATAAAGCTGGAATCATAGAGTATGTTTTTTGGAGGGAGAGTAGTGTTTTTTCCTGTGTATGGGTCTGGCTTCTCTCACTTGCTAGTATGGAGAAATAAAATTGTTTTTGTGTACTGCTCTTGTATTCTGCCACCTTAAGCTCATTCTAATAGTTATTTTATTTATTTATTTTTTTGGTTTGGTTTCTAGATTTCTTTGGATATTTTGGATAGACAGTCATGTTATCTAGGAATAAAGATGATATATATTTCTTATCTGGATGCCATTTATGTACATATTTACTCAATTCAATCACACTCACCAACATCTCCAGTAAAATGAATAGAAGTGGTGGGAGTGGACATCTTTTTCCTTGGTCGTGATCTTAGGAGGAAAGTATATCCTTTACCAGCAAACATACTGTTGGATATGCTGCTGCTGCTGCTGTCACTTCAGTCGTGTCCGACTCTTGAGACCCCAGAGACGGCAGCCCACCGGGCTCCCCCGTCCCTGGGATTCTCCAGGCAAGAGTACTGGAGTGGGGTGCCATTGCCTTCTCCACTGTTGGATATAGATACCTGTAAATATCTTAGTTTACTGAGTGTTTTTAAAAGATTGGTTGTTGACCTTTTTGGGGGCTGTGTTGGATCTTCGTTGTTTTATTCTAGTTGCAGTGAACAAGGGCTGGCTCTTCTCTTGTTGCAGTGTGTGGGCTTCTCATTGCAGTGGCTTCTTCTGTTGCAGAGCACGGGCTCTAAGGCCTGCAGGCTCAGTGTTGCGGCTCCCAGGCTCTGGAGCACAGGCTCAGTGTTGGCGGCTCCCAGGCTCTGGAGCACAGGCTCAGTGTTGCGGCTCCCAGGCTCTGGAGCACAGGCTCAGAAGTTGCGGCTCCCAGGCTCTGGAGCACAGGCTCAGAAGTTGCGGCACGCAGCCTCTGTTGCTCCTTGGCATGTGGGATCCTTCTGGGTAAGGTATTGAACCCATGTCTCCTGTGTTGGCAGATGAATTCCTTATCACTGAGCCACCAGGGAAGCTCCTGGTTGTTGGGTTTTATCAAATGCTTTTTCTGTGTCTTCTGAGATGATCACGTGGTGTTTTTTCAGTTAGGGTGAATTACTTTGATGTATGAATTTTTATTCAGCCTTACATTCCTGGGACAGATGTTGCTTGGTCATGATGTATTGTCTTTTTAATATATTGTTGAGTTACAATTCCTAAAATATTAAGAATTTTTGTATCTATACTCATGAGGGTTATTATTTTGTGGTCTTTTTGTAATTATCCTTTTTTTTTCTGTCTTTGTTATCAGGTGATGCTGGTCTTAAGGAATGGGTTGCAAAGTATTCCTTTTTAATTTCCTGAAAGAGTTTATATAGAATTGTTATTTCTTCTTTAAATACTTAGTAGAATTCCCCAGTGAAGCCTTTTCGTTCTGAAACTTTCATTGTGGGAAGGTTTTCAACTACAAACTCAATTTAAAGATCGTGTATAAGGTTCTTTAGGTTATTTATTTCTTCTTGAGTGAGCTCTGGTAATTTGTGTTTTTCAGGGAATGTGTCCATTTAATCTAAGGTGTCAAATTTAAGATTTTCTCTTTCATTGGTTTTAAGAAATTTTATATACCTTGGAGTAATTTTCTTTGTGTTTCCAGTGTGTGTGATTTGTTAAACTTCTTGATTTGCAGGTTTACAATTTTCATCAAAATTTGGAAAATTTTCAGTCAGTCAGTCACTTTAGTCGCTCAGTCGTGTCTGACTTTGAGACCCCATGGACTGCAGCACACCAGGCCTCCCTGTCCATCAACAACTCCTGGAGTTTACTCAAACTCATGTCCATTGAGTCAGTGATACCATCCAACCATCTCATCCTCTGTTGTCCCCTTCTCCTCCCACCTTCAGCCTTTCCCAGCATCAGGGTCTTTTCAAATGAGTCACTTCTTCGCATCAGGTAGCCAAAGTATTGGAGTTTCAGCTTCAGCATCAGTCCTTCCAGTGAATATTCAGGACTGATTTCCTTTAGGATGGACTGGTTGGATCTCCTTGCAATCCAAGTTACTCTCAAAGGTCTTCTCCAACACCACAGTTCAAAAGCACCAATTCTTCAGCACTCAGCTTTCTTTATAGTCCAACTCTCACACCCAGACGTGACTACTGGAAAAACCATAGCCTTGACTAGACAGACCTTTGTTGGCAAAGTAATGTGTCTGCTTTTAAATATGCTGTCTAGGTTGGTCATAACTTTTCTTCCAAGGAGCAAGTGTCTTTTAATTTCATGGCTGCAGTCATCACATGCAGTGATTTTGGAGCCCCCCAAAATAAAGTCAGTCACTGTTTCCATTGTTTCCCCATCTGTTTGCCATGAAGTGATGGGGCCAGATGCCATGATCTTAGATTTCTGAATGTTGAGTTTTAAGCCAACTTTTTCACTCTCCTCTTTCAGTTTCGTCAAGAGGCTCTTTGGTTCTTCTTTGCTTTCTGCCATAAGTGTGGTGTCATCTTCATATATGAGGTTATTGATATTTTTCCTGGCAGTCTTGATTCCAGCTTGTGCTTCATCCAGCAAGACATTTCTCATGATGTACTCTGCATATAAGTTAAATAAGCAGGGTGACAATATACAGCCTTGATGTACTCCTTTCCCTGTTTGGAACCAGTCTATTGTTCCATGTCTGGTTCTAACTGTTGCTTCCTGACCCGCATACAGATTTCTCAAGAGGCAGGTCAGGTGGTCTGGTATTACCATCTCTTTCAGAATTTTCCACAGTTTGTTGTGATCCACACAGTCAAAGGCTTTGGCATAGTCAATAAAGCAGAAAGGGATGTTTTTCTGGAATTCTCTTGCTTTTTCGATGATGCCACAGATGTTGGCAATTTGATCTCTGGTTCCTCTGCCTTTTCTAAAACCAGCTTGAACATCTAAAAGTTCACGGTTCACGTACTGCTGAAGCCTGGCTTGGAGAATTTTGAGCATTACTTTACTAGCGTGTGAGATGAGTGCAATTGTGCAGTAGTTAGAGCATTCTTTGGCATTGCCTTTCTTTGGGATTGGAATGAAAGCTGACCTTTTCCAGTCCTGTGGCCACTGCTGAGTTTTCCAAATTTGCTGGCATATTGAGTGCAGCACTTTCACAGCATCATCTTTTAGGGTTTGAAATAGCTCAACTGGAATTTTATCACCTCCACTAGCTTTTTTCATACTGATGCTTCCTAAGGCCCACTTGACTTCACATTCTAGGATGTCTGGCTAGGTGAGTGATCATACCATCGTGATTATCTGGGTTGTGAAGATCTTTTTTGTATAGTTCTTCTTTATATTCTTGCCACCTCTTCTTAATATCTTCTATTTCTGTTAGGTCCATACCATTTCTGTCCTTTATTGAGCTCATCTTTGCATGAAATGTTCCCTTGGTATCTCTTAGAATTTCTTGAAGAGATCTCTAGTCTTTCCCATTCTATTGCTTTCCTCTATTTCTTTGCATTGATCACTGAGGAAGGCTTTCTTATCTCTCCTTGCTATTCTCTAGAAAATTCTGGCCATTATTTTTCAAGTGTTTTTCCCTGTGTGCTATCCCTTCCCACTTTTCTTGGAGTCCATTTACTCCTTTTGAGTTATCCCACACCTCATTGATGCTTTATGCATTTCTTACAGTTTATTTTTTCTCTGCATTTGATTTTCGATGGGTTTTATTGTTATTTCAGGTTCATAAGTCTTTATTTCTACAGTGTCTAATTTGCTGTTAGTCTCATCCAGGGTAATTTTTATTTAAGACATTGTATTAATAGTTTTCCTATCTGGAAATTCAATATCAGTCTTTTGAAAAATTATATTCTTTGTCTCTATATAACATGCTCAAACTTTCCTTTAAGATTTAACACATGTGCAGTGTATATAACTACTTTAATATCCTTGAATTCCCATCTTCATCTCTTTGATTTTGGAGGACCATTGGGCTGCGCTAGGTTTTACCTTTTTGCGTAGTGGTCTCCAGGCAGGAGATTGGGGTGGCCATGAGGTTCCTTTATCTGTTTTCTCCCTGTCTCTCAGGGATGACTGGTCTTCATTGCCTAATGTCCATATGGTGCAACCTTTGTTTTCAGTTCGGTCGCTCAGTCGTGTCCGACTCTTTGCTACCCCATGAACGGCAGCACGCCAGGCCTCCCTGTCCATCACCAACTCCCAGAGTCCACCCACACCCATGTCCATTGAGTCAGTGATACCATCCAGCCATCTCATCCTCTGTCGTCCCTTTCTCCTCCCGCCCTCAATCTTTTCCCAGCATCAGGGTCTTTTCAAATGAGTCAGTTCTTCGCATCAGGTGGCCAAAGTATTGAAATTTCAGCTTCAACATCAGTCCTTCCAATAAACACCCAGGACTGATCTGGTTTAGGATAGACTGGTTGGATCTCCTTGCAGTCCAAGGGACTCTCAAGAGTCTTCTCCAACACCACAGTTCAAAAGCATCAGTTCTTCGGCGCTCAGCTTTCTTCACAGTCCAACTCTCACATACATGACCACTGGAAAGATAGCTTTGACTGGACAGAACTTTGTTGACAAAGTAATGTCTCTGCTTTTTAATATGCTGTCTAGGTGTCATAACTTTCCTTCCAAAGAGTAAGCGTCTTTTAATTTCATGGCTGCAGTCACCATCTGCGGTGATTTTGGAGCCCAGAAAAATAAAGTGTTCCACTGTTTCCCCATCTATTTCCCATGAAGTGATGGGACCGGATGTCATGATCTTAGTTTTCTGAATGTTGAGTTTAAGCCAACTTATTCACTCTCCTTTTTCACTTTCATCAAGAGGCTTTTTAGTTCCTCTTCACTTTCTGCCATAAGGGTGGTGTCATCTGCATATCTGAGGTTATTGATATTTCTCCTGGCAATCTTGATTCCAGCTTGTGCTTCATCCAGCCCAGCATTTATCATGAAACCTTTGTTTTATTTACTCTTTTTAAAAATTATTGAGGTATAGTTGATTTACAATATTGTGTCAGTTTCAGGTATACAGCAAAGTGGTTCAGTTATATATGTATATTTTTTTTTTCAGATTACCTTCCATTGTAGTTTATTACAAGATATTGAATGTAATTTCTTGCACTATATAGCAAGTCTTTGTTGATTATCTGTTTTATGTATGGCAGTTTATAACTGTTAATCCCATACTGATAATTTATTCCTCCCCTTTCCTCTCCCCAATAATCTTCAGTTTGTTTCCTGTGTCTGTGAATATGTTTTTGTTTTGTATATAGACTCATCTGTATTGTTTTTTTAAGATTCTGAATATACGTGATGTTATGTAATATTTATCTTTCTCTGTGTGACTTATTTCACTAATATTCTGTAGGTTCATCCATGTTGCTGCAAATGGCAGTATTTCATTCTGTTTTATGGCTGAGTAGTATTTCATTGTGTATACATATATATACCACATCTTCTTAAGCCAGTTATCTGTTGATGGGCACTTGGGTTGTTTCCGTGACTTGGCTGTTGTAAATAGTGCTGCTGTGGGCACTGGGGTGCATGTATCTTTTTTCAATTAGAGTTTTTTCTTTTCTGGATAAATAGCCAGGAGTGGAATTGCTGGATCATATGGTAGCTCTATTTTTAGTTTAAGGAAGCTCCATACTCTTTCCCATAGTGACTGTAACATTTATATTCCCACCAACAGTGTAGGAGGGTTCCCTTTTCTCCACACTGTCTCCAGCATTTATTGTTTGTGAACTTCTTAATTATAGTCATTCTGAGCAGTGAATGGTGATACTTCATTGAAGTTTTGATTTGCATTTCTATAATAATTGGTCCTTGTTGAAAGGACTGATACTAAAGCTGCAGTATTTTGGTCATCTGATGTGAACAGCTGACTCATTGGAAAGTCCCTGATGCCGGGAAAGATTGAGGGTAGAAGGGAAAGAGGGTGTCAGAGGGTGAGATGGCTGGATGGCAGCACCGATACAATGGACTTGAACTCGGGCAAACTTTGGGAGATGGTGACGGGCAGGGAGGCCTGGCATGCTGCAGTCCGTGAGGTCACAAAGAGTTGGATGTGACTGAGTAAACAACAACAATAATAATTATCAGTGTTGAGTACCTTTTCATGTGCTTGTTGGCCATCTGTATGTCTTCTTTGGAAAAATGTCTATTTAGGTCTTCATATTCTGTTCTTTCAGTTGTTTTCAGTGAGAAGATAAGTCCCTTTCCCTCTGTCTTGACCTGAATCAGAAGTGTCAGCATAATATTTGAAAGGAACAAATTGGTATTTTAAAAAATACATTTTGTGTTAGACTTTAGTATTCCATTAAATGCTCTTTGACCTGGTTACTACCAATTACTGAAACTTTCCCTGGTGGCTCAGCTGTTAAAGAATCCCCCTGCAATGTGGGAGACCTAGGTTCAATCCCTGGGTTGGAAAGATCCCATGAAGAAAGGAAAGGCTACCCATTCCAGTTTTCTGGTCTGAAGAATTCCATGGACCGTGTACAAGTCCATGGATTTGCAAATAGCTGGACACGACTGAGCGACTTTCACTTTCTTTCAGTCTTGTTTTTGTTTAATCTATTTCTTGTTCCCCAAATAATTTAGCTGTTAAAATAAAAACAGACTTCTTTCAACTAAAATTAAAAAAATGAAAAGAAGCAAAAAGGTCAGATTTGTTGGACATTGGAGGTACATGTTGCTGAGTTTAAAAAAGTTAGTAAAACCTCTGGTTTTTGTTGTTAAGAGGAATTGCTGCGTGAGTGGTGAGTAGAAACCCAAGGTAATTTGGTTGGAGACGTGTTGAAGGAAGAACTTTTCAATGTGTTATATTTCCAGTTTGGTAATAAATATTTTGCTGGGATTATTTATAGTTTATATTTTGTGTTCCAGATAATCAAGTAAAACAAAAATGAGCTTCATCTATGGACTGCAGTCTGCTGCTAGAAACTGTTTTTTCTTCCGATTTAATTTACTGACCAACTGGAGAAAATGTAACACACAAGCTGTAACCTCACGAGACTTTCATCAAGTGAAAATTAACCATATAGTAAATAAATCTCTGGGCCTGGGAGTAAATCACGGTGATAGATGGACTCCTTTGCCTGAAAACTTTCTCTTCTATAGGACTTTTAATACCAAAAGAAAAGGCTGCCTTTTGAGTTCCAGAAGTAAGGAAATTTGGATGATTAGCCGAAAATGTACTGCATGGACTGACTCTTTTTCAAGACAGCTACCGATGAAGAATGTTCCCGTAGTTCCTGCTCATTCAATGTCGCATCCCTTGAACTGTTTACCCACAAGAGACATCAGGAGTTTCCACACTTCTCCACGGTGCCAAGCTGCTCCTGCTCCTCTGTTGTTGATGATTCTTAAGCCAGTGCAGAAACTGCTTGCAATCATTGTGGGCAGGTAAAATGCTTTTCAAAATATAAGCTTTTATATTAAAAGTTTGTAAAACTGTACTTTTAAAGAACAATTGGTAGATTTCCCTCCCATGATTAGCTCAGTTCAGTTTCTAAATAGTTGGTGTGTATATATATATATATATATATGCCTTAATAATCTTGAAATCATTTGCTGCATATATAATACAGAAATGTGATCTGTAAGAATTATTCTTATATATATTATCTAGACACTATTTTAAAGATCTTATAATTACAAAAATCAAAAATATTTATTACAGTTCATGTGTAAGAACCGTACTTAAAACATTCCTTTTTAGTTCATGAAATTTGAAGCAATGAATCATGAAACTGAAGAACTTTGCTCATTTAAGAAAGAACTCCTAGCCAAGTTAACTCTTAATTAGTATTTGTTTATTTTTCTATTCTGTTTCCAACAAATCTTTATTTTCTTTTGGTGATCCTTTATAGCATTTAATGTTTTTAAAGCTAAATAATGCTTCGTATTTAACTTAAAACTCCTCCCTCATAATTAATCTTGTTTTCTCTTATTTGCTCCATGAAGATTGAAGAAAGGTAAAGTTAAGCATTGTCTCCCTATAAACTTATTTCATATTTGATAGCTATGAAGTGCCTTCTAGCTTTTTTACTTCCATAATTATCCACCCAGTTTTCTTTTTATCCAAAATCGAGAACTTGTACTCTAATTTATTGTGTTCTTTATGACTAAGCTTTGGCACTCAGAAAATACACAGTTAATTTAGCTCTCAATTTAAGTATGACTTCGAAGAAAGCTAGGGTTAGGCAGTAGTCAAAGAAGTAAAACCAGCTTTTATTCAGAACTTTTGTGGTAGGAGAAAAGAGACCTCAGTATAGAACCAGAGTCAGTTTTGAATACACCATGGGCTGTGCAGGTAGTGTGGTGGTTGGTAGATGGAAAACTACAGAGGAAACATCAGGAGCCAGGAGGGATTCTACTCAATCTGGTCTACCAGAGTTACTGCCGAAATAGGTGAGAGTGATCAGATACCACCCAACCATGGTGCCTATCCATGGCCTGTTCAGAAATACAACTTCACAGCAAGAGGTGAGCAGTGGGTGAACAAGCAAAGCTTCATCTGTGTTTAACAGCTGCTCCCCATCACGTGCATTACTGCTTGAGCTTTGCCTCTTATTGGATCAGCAGCAGGATTAGATTCTCATAGGAGCATGAGCCCTACTGTGAACTGGGCATGTGAGGGATCTAGGTTGCGTGTTCCTTATAAGAATCATCCCGAAACCATTCCCTCACCACCACCCCAGGTCCATGGAAAAATTGTCTTCCACAACACCAGTCCCTGGTGCCAGAAGGGTTGGGGACCACTGACCTGGGGGATACTGGAGAAGGCAATGGCACCCCACTCCAGTACTCTTACCTGGAAAATCCATGGACGGAGGAGCCTGATAGGCTGCAGTCCATGGGGTCGCTAAGAGTCGGACACGACTGAACGACTTCACTTTCACTTTTCGCTTTCATGCATTGGAGAAGGAAATGGCAACCCACTCCAGTGTTCTTGCCTGGAGAATCCCAGGGACTGGGGAGCCTGGTAGGCTGCCTGTGTATGGGGTTGCACAGAGTCGGACACGACTGAAGCAACTTAGCAACAGCAGCAGCAGCAGACCTTGGAGATGATGAACGATAAGTAACAGGTTAGATATCACGAGTAATCAGATATGGAGGATGAGGGATTCTGACTTAACTGACCTGTGCAGAGATGAACACAGGAGTCTCGAAGTCAAAACATTCATGGGCGTCTAAGTAGAGTTTGGTCCAGGAGAGAATCTTTGTCACAACTCAGCCCAGGCTCTTGGGCTGATAGATCTTTTTCCTCTTTTAAATTATTTAACTTTTTGTTATTACCATTATAAATCACCTGACATTTTGTTTTAGGTTATGTTTTCATACATTTTAAATAATGGTGTCATAAATTTTTAAATTGGAAATAAGTATACTTCATAGCTTGATCTAAGTCTTTTTAGGTTGAAACACTTTAAGGGCCTTTTAGGTATATCACTTAGCAGGACTAAAATAACTTAAATTGTTTTATAGAATAAATTTTGTCTAGAGAATGATGTATATATTTTAAATATTTGTTGTAATTTCACAGATGAACTCATGGGGGAAATTTTTTGTTCAGGTACTGAAAACAGCATTATTTTTAGTTGCTAAGTCGTGTCCAACTCTGCGACCCTGTTGATTGTAGCCCGCCAGGCCCCTATGTCCATGGGTTTTCCCAGGCAAGAGTATTGGAGTGGATTGCCATTTCCTTCTCCAGGGGATCTTCCAAACCCAGGGATTGAATCTGGGTCTCCTACTTTGGCAGGCAGGTTCTGTACCACTGGGCCACCCAGGAAGCTACTGAAAACATTACTGGTTGTCACAATGTCTGTGAATCCTAGGAAGCAGCAGAGAACGTTGTTGCCTGGTAGAGTTGGACCTCCTCAGATGTTATCATAAAATCTCTGATTTCTGTGTTTACAGTGCCTGTGCTCTTATTACCTCTCCTTTGTCGTGTTCTCTGTAGCTTAGTGGAGTTTCTGCTACTGTGCAATATTTGTTTCTAAAATCAGTGCTGAGATAGTTTCCCTTGCATCTGACTGAAGTACTGGCAGATTGTGCCAGATGTCTGATGTCTGATGAGCAGTGGGGGGACTGGTGGTTAAAGGTGAAGATTCATTGTACCATAAGCCTTCAGTTGTTTATTTGCAAAGTTCATCCCTATTATCACATTGCCTTCCTGATTTTCCTCTTATTAACTCTGTGACCTTGGATAAGTTGTTTAACTTCTCTATGCCTCAGTTTTCTCTTCTGTAACAGGGTTATTATGAAGATTAAATGAGATGACATATGTACAGCAATTAGAAGAGTACCTTGAATGTGCTCATTAGTCAATAAATGTGAACTAATGGTAGAGTAAAACAACTTCTCACTTAGCTCGTTTAAAATAACCGAAGAAGAAAATTCAAATGAACATTAGAATTTTTAACTATAGCTCTGTATAATTGATTGCTTTTTTATCATTCGGCTAAGAATTTTATAAACTGGAAAAAAACCCATCTATACAGAGATATATGAAAATTCAAGCCTTTGATGACAAAATTTTAGCATAAGCATAAAGTTTTGGTGGTATGTACTGATTTTGTTATCAGAACTTTTTGTTATCAGAATTTTTCTTTTTGCTCTAGGGGCATAAGAAAATGGTGGCAGGCACTTCCTCCTAACAAGAAGGAACTATTTAAAGAAAGTTTAAGGAAGAATAAATGGAAGCTCTTCCTTGGCTTGAGTAGTTTTGGATTGCTTTTTGTAGTGTTTTATTTTACACATCTGGAAGTGAGTCCAGTCACAGGAAGGAGCAAGCTACTGATATTGGGGAAAGAACATTTCAGACTTTTATCAGAACTGGAATATGAAGCAGTAAGTAGAAAGACTCATTTTTTAATTAGATTGCTTGATATAATATTCAAAGCAGGAAAGTTTCTTAAACATGAACAATGCACTACTTTTTAATTTTAATTTCTGATGGGGAATTAGCCTTTTTTCCAAAAAGTCTCAGACCTTTCATGCTTTGTATTCCTGCCATCTACATTGCCTTTCCTCACAACCACCCAGCCAATTCCTGATTGCAACATGTCACCTTAAATGTCACTTTCTCAGGAAAGCCTTCCTCGATTATCCTGACTGGGTTAAGCAGTGAGGCTGTGTTAGGCCCTGGGGGGCATCCTTCATAACAGACTGCATTATGAATCAGTCATTTGTAGCTTGATCACTGCTTGGCTATATTGGGGCTAGGTATCCTACTTTTATTTTCTCTTTGCATACTGTACTTTCCTTTTAAAAACCACTTATCATGAGGGTAGAAGCATCATAATTATTTGCATAATTATCTATTTGCTGATCTGTCTCCCTTGCTAGACTAACTCCAGGGGTTCAAAGAGCCTGTTTTTTCTGTTTATCATTTTATTTTAAGTACTGGTACAGTGTACAAAGTATGCTTACTATGTATTTTTTTTTAACAAATAGATCTATAATTTGAATTTTTGTATCTTGAAAATTAAGTAGAATAACATAGTTCCCCATCCCCTAAACATCAATTGGGGCAGTTTATTATGTATATATTTTCTTTTTCATTAAAAAAAAAAAAAATCTAATCATCTGTTGGTTCCCTGGGCCTTCACTGCCGCATGAGGGCTTTCTCCAGTTGCAGCAAGTGGGAGCTACGCTCTAGTTGCAGTGTGCAGGCTTCCCACTGAGGTGGCTTCTCTGGTTGTGGAGCACAGGCTGTGGGTGCACAGGCTTCAGCGGTTGCTGTGTGGGCTCAATAGTTGGAGCTCCTGGACTCTAGAGCACAGGCTTCTGTAGTTGTGGCCATGGGCTTAGCTGCCTCGTAGTGTATGGAATCTTTCCAGACCAGGGATCGAACCCATGTCCCCTGCAATTGGCAGGCAGACTCTCAATCACTGGGCCACCAGGTTGCCACAGTTTATTATGTTCTTTTTAAAAGTTTTTTAAAAATTATATTCTTTGAATACAAAATAAAGTTGGATTTCAGAAGCCTTAACTCCTTGGAAAGTATAGTAACTCAAGTGAACATCTTACACCCTTAGTGAGTTCCTTGAGGGCAGATCATCTTTCTGTCCCTCATGCTTAGCACACATACGGTATACACACTTCATTTTATTGTGATTTGCTTTATTGCACTTTGCAGATACTGCATTTTTAAACTTAGGAGATTTGTGGCAACCTTGTGTCAAGCAAGTCTGTCGGCTCCATTTTTCCAGCAGCATTTGCTCACTTCCTATTTGTGTCACTTTTCAGTGAGGCAGTATTTTGAGTCTTTTCATTATTATTTGTTAGGCAAAAGAGATTATGTCTCTCCCAAGGCCTAGGTGATGCTTAACATTTTTTTTAAGCTATAAAGTGTTCTTTAAGGTGTGTGCATGCACACAATAAACAGTGGGAAACCGAAAATTCTTGTGACTCGCTTTACTAAGACATGCACTTTGTGGTGAATATCTCAGCAAAGATATTGAGAACTGGAACTGAACCCACAATATCTCCAATGTGTGCTATATATGCTAAATTAATATTTGTTGAATTTATAGCCTCACTTGACAACTTTGCTGTGGTTAGATTTTTATATATCAATATTTTTATTAATATATAAAAATACTTATTTATTTTTATTGATATATAAAAATATTTATATATTTTATAATATTGAGCTTCTGAGTTTGTCAGTGGAAAGTTACCATAAAAAAGAAATAACAGATTTTTCGCTAAAAAGATTGTTCGATTGTTCTTAATAAAGATAAGACCAATCTCTTTTATACAGGTTATACAGAGATTTGAGATGTTTCTTAGAATAGTCTAGTCAGAAGCAAGTTTGACAAAAGTGTTTTATTAAGGTTGATAAAGGCCTAGTGTTAAATTAGTGTATGTTCTACCATTTATATCACTAAGAAGTTAAAAAAAATTACATACATGTACATATATTTTTAACTTATTTTTAGCCTATGCATGTAATACCTGCTTGATATGAAAATTCAAGCACATATTCTTATGGGATTATTATAAAGTACTGTAATTACATATAATCTTGTTGTATCTACTTCAGTAGTGTTCTTTTAAGACAGTTTACATTGGTGACTTGTGCTTTTAGAAAATACTATGTAAAGATTTTAAAATTCATATTCTGTAAAATCTTGTTTGTAATGTATTATCAAGGTTACAGACTTCTTAATTCATATATGAAAGAAATTACACTTTTTTGGAAATTTAGTAGTTTCAGAACATCCTTAATTTTCAAATGGATGTCTGAGGAACTTTACAAATAGCTGCTGCTGCTAAGTCGCTTCAGTAGTGTCCAACTCTGTGCAACCCCATCGACGGCAGCCCACCAGGCTCCCCCGTCTCTGGGATTCTCCAGGCAAGAACACTGGAGTGGGTTGCCATTTCCTTCTCCAATGCATGAAAGTGAAAAGTGAAAGTGAAGTCGCTCAGTCGTGTCCGACTCTTAGCGACCCCATGGACTGCAGCCTACCAGGCTCCTCCGTCCATGGGATTTTCCAGGCAAGAGTACTGGAGTGGGGTGCCATTGCCTTCTCAGTACAAATAGCTGAGGAAAGAAGAAAAGCGAAAGACAGAAGAGAAAAGGAAAGATATACCCCTCTGAATGCAGAGTTCCAAAGAATAGAAAGGAGAGATAAGAAAGCCTTCCTCAGCAATCAATGCAAAGAAATAGAGGAAAACAATAGAATAGGAAAAACTAGAGATCTCGTCAAGAAAATTAGAGATACCAGGGGAACATTTCATGCAAAGCTGGGCACAATAAAGAACAAAAATGGCATGGACCTAACAGAAGCAGAAGATATTAAGAAGAGGTGGTAAGAATACATAGAATAACTATACAAAAAAGATCTTCATGACCCAGATAACCATGATGGTATGATCTCTCACCTAGAACCAGCCATCCTGGAGTCTAAAGTCAAGTGGGCGTTAGGAAGCATCATTATGAACAAAGCTAGTGGAGGTGATGGAATTCCAGTTGAGCTATTTCAAATCCTAAAAGATGATGCTGTGAAAGTGTTGTACTCAGTATGCCAGCAAATTTGGAAAACTCAGCAGTGGCCACAGGACTGGAAAAAGTCAGTTTTTATTCTAATCCAAAAGAAAGGCAATACCAAAAAATGGTCAAACTACCACACAATCACACTCATTTCACATGTTAGTGAAGTAATGCTCAAAATTCTCCAAGCCAGGCTTCAAGTACGTGAACCGAGAACTCCCAGATGTTCAAGCTGGTTTTAGAAAAGGCAGAGGAACCAGAAATCAAATTGCCAACATCTGTTGGATCATCGAAAAAGCAAGAAAGTTCCAGAAAAACATCTGCTTCATTGACTACTCTAAAGCCTTTGACTGTGTGAATCACAACAAACTGTGGAAAATTCTTAAAGAGATGGGATGCCAGACCACCTTACCTACCTCCTGAGAAATCTGTATGCAGGTCAAAAGCAACAGTTAGAACCGGACATGGAACAGCAGACTGGTTCCAAATTGGGAAAGGAGTTCGTCAAGGCTGTATATTATCACCTGGCTTATTTAACTTCTATGCAGAATACATCATGAGAAATTCTGGAGTAGACCAAAACAAGCTGAAATCCAGATTGCTGGGAGAAATATCAGTAACTTCAGATATGCAGATGACACCACCCTTATGGCAGAAAGCAAAGAGGAACTAAAGAGTTTCTTGATGAAAGTGATAGAGGAGAGTGAAAAAGCCGACTTGAAACTCAACATTTAAAAAACTAAGATCATGGCATCTGGTCCCATCACTTCATGGCAAATAAATGGGGAAACAAAGGAAACAGTGACAGACTTTATATTCTTTGGCTCTAAAATCACTGCAGATGGTGACTGCAGCCATGAAATTAAAAGACACTTGCTCCTTAGAAGAAAAGCTATGACCAACCTAAACAGCACATTAAAAAGCAGAGACATCTCTTTGCTGACTAAAGTCCGTATAGTCAAAGTTATGAATTTTCCAGTAGTTGTGTGTGGATGTGAGAGCTGGACCATAAAGAAAGCTAAGTGCCAAAGAAGTGATGCTTTTGAACTCTGGTGTTGGAGAAGACTCTTGAGAGTCCCTTGGACTGCAAGGAGATCAGACCAGTCAATCCTAAAGGAAATCAATCCTGAGTATTCATTGGAAGGACTGATGCTGAAGCTCCAGTACTTTGGTCACCTGATGCGAAGAGCCAACTCACTGGAAAAGACTTGATGCTGGGAAAGATGGAAGGCAGGAGGAAAAGGGGACTACAGAGGATGAGATGGTTGGATGGTATCACCGACTGAATGGACATGATTTTGAGCAAGCTCTGGGAGATTGTGAAGGACAGGGAAGCCTGGTGTGCTGCAGTCCGTGGGGTCACAGAGTCAGAGATAACTGAGCGACTGGAACAGCAAAATTTTTCAAAGTATACTTGGAAGAATCTCTCATGCATATAGCTTCAGAAAAAATGTCTTTGTATGGTGGTTAGTCTTAACACAGTAAAAAGAAAATGATATGCTCATTAGTTCTACAGTTTCAGTAATTTCCTTTCAGTCGGTGTGAATAAGACATTTTAAAATTAATGAAATGTTGTCCTTTTTCTGGTAGAAGTTTAGCTTTCTTATTAAGCATAGGGTGTTTTATGTTATGAAAGAAAGTTTTCATTAATTTTTATTGGAGTATAGTTGGTTTACAGTGTTGTGTTAGTTTCTGCTATATAGTAATTTTTTGTGTGTTTTGCTTTCTTATATAAAATCTTTATGTTCTCTAGGAAATGCTTTGTTTTCTAAAATATTTAGGAAAGTAGAAATAATATTTAAGCATTTTATTTGTTTATAAGCTAATAGAAAAGATGAATGAAATTTTTATTTCAACCAATTTATAGGAAAAATCTTAAGTTATTAGAACTTACTCCATTTGTGAAAAGCCAAATTTTTGCCTTTGCATAAATAATTCAAATTTGAAAAATTTGAGTATTTACTATATGCAGATTTTTCCATATTTAAAAATTAAAGTATTCAACAACATAGTGCATATAAATCACTCCTTAAAATAAAGGCTTCCCTAGTGGCTCAGTGGTAGAGAATCCACCTGCCATTGCAGGAGTTGAGGGTTCCATCTCTGGGTTGAAAAGATCTCCTGGAGAAGGAAATGGCAACCCACTCCAGTGTTCTTGCCTGGAGAATCCCAGGGACAGGGGAGCCTGGTGGGCTGCCGTCTATGGGATAGCACAGAGTTGGACACGACTGATGGTACTTAGCAGCAGCAGCAGTGGCTCAGTGGTAAAGAAACCTGCCATTGCAGGAGATGAGGGTTCCATCTCTGGGTTGAAAAGATCTCCTGGAGAAGGAAATGACAACCCGCTCCAGTGTTCTTGCCTGGGAAATCCTATGGACAGAGGAGCCTGGTGGGCTACAATCCATGGGGTCGCCAAGAGTCGGGTACAACTTAGTGACTAAACAAACAACAATAAAAGCAATATAAACATTTTGTAGAGCTAGCACTCTCTTAGAGACTACTTTTCTTTTTAACCTTTCAGTGGATGGAAGAATTTAAAAATGATATGCTAACTGAGAAAGACGCCCGATATGTGGCTGTTAAAGCAGTGGTTCATCATTTAATTGAATGCAATCAAGATATTCCAGGGATCTCTGAGATCAATTGGATTATCCATGTGGTTGATTCCCCAGATATAAATGCCTTTGTACTTCCAGTAAGTAAATGTTACCCAGCCTAATTTTTAATTGTTAAATTTAATGTCCTTATTTGTTTGTTTTTTTTTTTAAATGGTGTTCTCATTGCTTGCATTATTTTCATTATGGTGCAGAATGGACAAGTGTTCGTCTTCACTGGACTTTTAAATAGCGTGACTGATATTCATCAGCTTTCCTTCCTTCTGGGCCATGAAATAGCACATGCAGTACTTGAGCATGCTGTAAGTATCTGAAGTGAATGTTCAGTTATTGAAATACTCCTTTGAAGTTAGCAAATTAAATCTTTTAGAGAACTGCATCTTTTCAGTTTTTTTAAATTGATGGTATTTTAGTTTTTAGTAATTGACTTATTCTGTTGCCTCAAAAAGTATGACTGGCTAATTTTGAGAATTTCTATGGTCTTTAGTGTTTGATTCTGAATAATTAGTGTTTCTCTTAAATACTGTTTTTATCACCTGTCTTTTTTGGTAAGAAGTAATTATTCTCAACATCTAATTATTTCAAATTAGATTTTAAACTTTCCATAATTATTAACATACTTACAATCTAGTCAGAAAATTAACTGTAGGAAAGTGATATTACTATTTAAGTGGTAAGTCAGTTTTCTTGCTTTTCAGAGAATAACTTAGAGCATCTTGGAAAATGTCTAGAATGATATGCTGTATATAATGAAAATGTCTAGAATGATATGGTATATATAATGAATGCAAAGTAATAATGATGATACCTTGCTATTTTACAGTTTACTCAGCTTTTTAATATATGCCTTCTCATTAATAATTTTAATACTGTCCTCATGAGGTAGGTATTTAATATCCTTATGTTATATACAAGAACACTAACATTTAAGAAGACCTTAAATGAAATGACTAATCTGACAAACTGGCAGAATTGGAACTTTAATCAAGGCTTTGTCTTTGCAAGTCCAGCACTGCTTTCTGTTACCACAGTTACCTGGTTATTTTCAGGTCAATTTATCATACAATATAGGTTGATTAATGCTCTTGTGAATATACACATCTGTTTGACTTGGTATGAATCTAGAAAAATATTTGTTTATTCATATTTTTATTTTGATGCACTAAAAATGTACATGGCTCATTTGTCCGCATGAGTAGAAAAGGTATATTTTCTAATTAAAAGCACAAAGGTAAATACTGAAAGGATTGTAAAATGTTGTATCAGAAATGCAAGTAATATTAACTTCAAGTGGAAAAGATAATGTTATTAATCCTTCTAAAAGTCATCTCAAATTCTGTCTTTTCCTTAGAGTATTAATAAGATGAGGTAGGCCAAAGTTGTGCTCTTCTGGAGTACAAATAGTAATTATTACCTTTATTTCTTCTGAGTTATAGGAAAATTAAAAAAAATTTTTTTCCTTAAACAGATACATGCAAGAATCAATCTAAACAGTTGAAATGCATTATATCTTTCTAGAAATGGTTTCATAACTGCAAAATCAATTTTGGTCATTTTTAGCTTTTAAAAGGTATTCATTTCAGTACATTAATTTTCCTGAATCTAGATCAATGTGTTATTCAGCATAATGTTGTCATCTCTGTCTCTGCAAGAACAAAAATTAGATGAGACATAAAAAGCAAATAGCAGGCTCAAAAATAGGAAATAGTTATTAATATTTCTTTGTTAGGCGTCTTAGCCATTGTCTGTACTATGTTTTCTCTTTCAGGAGTCTCCATTTTTATTTGATCTCGCCTTTTATGTTGTTTTTGTTATTCCACAAATATGGATTTAAAAATTTTTTTTTAGTTTTCTAAGATTATGTAATAGCAATTATATTCTTTAGTAATTACAAGGATTTTCTCTTCTATAATGACTTCATCACTTGGACTTGTATTTTCTAGTGCTAAAATAATTCCGTAATTGTTTTTCATGACTCTCAGTTCTTATAATGAAGCAAAAATTGCTTAGTGAGGGCAGTTTGTATTAAGAAGTATTCTAGGTGGTTATTTTTAGTTGTCAGCCATGTTTTATACACTCAAGTAATGTTTCCTGTATTGTCAGTGTCAGCCTGACAGTAACATTTATTAATCAACAATAGTGGGGAGCGGTGAACAGTCCAGTGCCTTAAACTTATATTTAGATATCGCTATTCAAAACAACCACTTTAGAACTTTTTTTGGTTACTGCTATAAGTAAATACAAAAAAATCTTGTAACTAAATTTCTTGGTGGGCAATATCAGACTGATAAAATTTCAGACTTGCTTGACTTTTCATATATTAGCTCATGAAATCAAAAGATTTTTATTTAAAATAATTTCCAATATTTTCCTGAATTGTTCTTGTTTTAACTTCTTCATATGTTCAATAGTGTTTGGTCTCTGTCTAAAAGTAAAAGCATAATAAACACATTTATTTGATTTTTAAAAAAGATTTAGCGACAATATTAGAAACTAACTTCCTGGGTTTGATTCCTTGTTCTTTTTACTAGCAGCTATGTGAATTTGGGCAACTCTTTTAACCTCTCTTCATCCTAGTTTATCTATAAAATAGGAAACGATTGTACATATTTTACAAAATTAGTATGCTTGTTAATATAAGACTCTGTAGGTTAATGAACCTGTCATTATATCTGAATAGTGGTAATAGTTGAAGCAGATATTAGTTGTATGAGTAAATGAATACATAATGTGTAAGCAAGAGACAGGAAGGATAAAGCTCACAGAAGGAAGAGAACTTGCAGTCTTACTTGGCGAAGTTCAGTTAAACACATGTAATTATTTAATGTGGTTACACACAGTGAACTAGAAAATGTAAGCCTGTCTGAATTTATTAAGTATAATTTATTGTTTTGATTTTTCTCAGGCAGAAAAGGCTAGCTTGGTTCATTTACTGGATTTCCTAGGTCTGATTTTTCTTACGACGATTTGGGCCATTTGTCCTCGAGATAGTTTGGCACTTTTGGGCCAGTGGATACAGTCTAAACTGCAGGAGGTAAGTCCAAGACAAAAACTTGAATTTGCAATAGCTTGTGGTGCGGATATTTTAATATTACTGTAAAGAAAAAAAAATCAGAAATCTTTTCATATTTTATCCTTACCATGACACATGGCTACTATGTTTTAGTGTCTTACATTTTCTCATTTGTAGTGGATACTCTTAATAATAGGCATTTAAATTAGAAAATACTGCTTCTCTTAAATGATGGAGATGGATGGGTAGGAAGGGCTTGGCAGCTTCTGGCGAACATAATTTTTTTGGCATCTTTATTGTTGCTACAGAGAGAAAACCCAGTCACAACCCTTTCTTTCCTTCTGTTGTTTACCTTCAGATGTTCCTTTTGTCTCTCATAGTGACAGTGGTGTACTCACTGGATGACTCTTCCTTTCCCCAAATGTTTACGTTTCGATGGGGAACTTTTTTTTTTTGGAGGATAATTGCTTTACAGTGTTGTGTTGGTCTCTCCTGTACGACAGCGTGAATCAGCCATAATTATACGTATATCCTATCCGTCTTGAGCCTCCCTCTCCGTCCCATCGCACCCCTCTAGGTCATCACAGAACACCAGGCTGGGCTCCTTGTATTGTATAGCAGCTTCCTACTAGTTATCTGTTTTACACGTGGTAGTATATATATGTCAGTGCCACTTTCTCAACTCTTCCCACCCTCTGCTTCCCCACCTGTGTCCAGAAGTCCTTTTCTGTCTTCATTCCTTTCCTGCAAATAGGTTCATCAGCACTCTTGGGGAGCTCTTAAAACCTGTAAACTTTTATGGATACAGGGTTGGCAGAAGCTGCCTAATTTCTCCCACCACCTCATTCCAGCTAAGCTAGTATTACCTGGTAAATATTGAAAGGACAGTTTTAGTAGGTGTTTGTTAACTTTTTCTTTATGCATAATGATAGTCATCTGATAAAATTTGTGGGGTCCTCCATCTTGCTCAAAACAGTACACTATTGAAAGGAGGTCTTGCAGTCTTAATATTTGCTTTCCTGGCTGTGATTATTTTATTTTACATCTTTACATCTTGTCCTGGGAGGTTTGGTTATTTAGGAACAATCTGTTATTTGTGTATATTCAGTGATTTGTGGAGCACCCATCAGAGTGCCATCTGGGTGCTGTTTAAATCTAATCTGTAAAATTCTTTGAGACAAATTGCTTTGGAAATTGAATAACTAAATCTTTTATTCAGTGTTATTGTATCATTTGGTTTCATTTGTATTGAAATAAAAGTTCTTAAAGGGAAAGAGAAAAAATGGTTATTGCTTAAGTTACAGAATCTCATATTTTGAATTTTATTTTTATCGTTCATGTGCTGGGAAGTCAAAGAAGGTAATGCAGGTTTTCCACCATTTATCAGTAGATAGCATTTTGTGTAATGGAATCAGAAGATTAAGTCATAAGGAAGATAACTGGAAGCTGTTTCTCTGTTGAAATGCTTGATGATCCTGTTGCTTGAGTATAATTCTTTAATAATTACACTGAAACTCAAGTAAGGATTACTTCTGTTTGAACTCTTTTTTTTTTTCCTCTATTTTTTTTCTCTGAATCAAGGCCCCCTCCCAATAATTTTGGTGATGAGGAAATGCTTCTTTCTCTAGAAGTCTTGCTCATGGTGATGGGAGGGCAGAGAGGATTCTGATAGTGAAGTTACTGAGGGGGAAATGCTGACATTCTTTTGTCAGAGAAAGGAAGAGAGGAAGGAAGAAGGAGGGGCTCTCACTTAACCATTTGGATATAGTGTAGCAGCCCTCATAGAGCGCTACCAGTTAAGGTTTTGAGAGCTATTAGTAATACAGTAGCTAGCATGTATTGAGTACATACTATATGGTAGGCACCACGATAAACACTGTAACTTAATTTTGTACAGGGGCTAAGAATACAGGCTCTCATCAGATGGATCTATGTTTGAATTTAATCTCTATTAGATTTAAATTCTGTAGAACTTCAACAGATGGCTGCACTTGTTATAGGTCTCAGTTTCTTTATCTGTAAGTTCAGATAGTAGTAGTGGCTAACTCAAAGCATTACTGAAGGTTTAATGATAACATTTAAAGCAGTATTTCTCAATATAAGCACTATTCACATTTTGAATTAACAAAGAATTGACAAGATAATTCTTTGTTGTGGGGAATTGTCCTCTGCATTGCAGAAAGTTTAGTAGCCTCCACACATTTAGATGCCTCTACCCACTAGATAGGGACTTCCCTGGTGGCTCAGATGGTAAAAGCATCGGCCTACGATGCGGGAGACCTGGGTTTGATCCTTGGGTTGGGAAGATCCCCTGGAGAAGGAAATGGCAGCCCACTCCAGTATTGTTGCCTGGAAAATCTCATGGACAGAGGAGCCTGGCAGGCTGCAGTCCATGGGGTCGCAAAGAGTCGGACACGACTGAGTGACTTCACTTCACCCACTAGATGCCAGTAGCTCTCCCCACTTCTTCCCACCCCTAGCTGCAGCTGTGACAGTCAAAAATATCACCAGACATTTCCAAATGTCCCCAAGGGATAAAAATCACATTCTGTTGATAACCACCGGTTGAAAGCATTTAGCCCAGCACCTGGTATAAAGTAAGGACTCAACAAATAGGAGTTATTACTTGCTCATTTTAACCCTCTGCAACTCTAGGAGTTTGGTACTATATGAAGTACTGCTATACTTTGCCACTATATGAAGTCACTGCTTCATTTTACATATGGTACTATTGGGCTTAGAAGGGTGGAAAAATACAGCCCAGAGGTAATAGTTAATAAGCACTCAGGCTTGAACATGTTTCTCTCCTTTCAAAGCCAATGTTTTTCATCAGTTTATAGTAGTTATACTATTAGTGCCAGTCAGTTTGTGGGGACACCTGTGGAACAGCTTTTGGTGATGAAGCCAGTATATAATACAGCTCAGCAATCTGAAACAGGCATGATCGAGAAGGAAGCAAGTCATACCTAATGGTCATGTACTGTGGACTAGATCGACTTAGTTATTTCTAGCCGTCACTGACAGGTAATTAATTGCTTCCCCAATTAATAGCTCTTTTCTCAAAAAGTCCTGCCTATCCATCTTCTACAAAGTTTTAGTACTTACTGAAAATTAGTATTTAACTGGAAAGCATTCACATAAATACAAGTAATTAGGAAAATTAAAGTTACAATATCTATTTGTATTTTTTTATTGAAGTTGGAAGAAAGGTTCATTTTCCTAACTAATCAATACTTAGAAAACAAATAAGAAATTAAGATAATACATCAAAGAAAGAACATTGTGCTATATGGTTAATTTTCTAACTGAAATAAATCTCCTAGTAGTGTCACTGGCTAGTATATAGCTGCAGTTTTTCAATTTTCTTTTAAGACTGAAAAATCAGGATGTTTCTTGGCCATAATTAAAAAACCTATGTCAATAAACTTTCTCAGGGAATCCTCTACATAGTAAGTGGAGATTATAATCAGAAAAAAATAAAAGGACTCTGATACTATGGACTCTCCCAAAATTTGTAGGCATGGTTTTTTCCTATTTGTTCCTTATTTTTAAAATATTAATCTCTGATGGGGGAAATAAAGGTTGTATTGTTTTATACCATGGTGTGCTTTAAATGTTAATCATAGCATAAGAACTATATCCTAGATAATCCATGAAATTTATTTTAAAAATCTCATTTTGTTGCTTTTTTAAATGAAATAAATAGCCTGAATGGAACCTTTCTTTCTTATTTCTTAGTTTTTGTTTGATAGACCATATAGTAGAACGCTGGAGGCTGAAGCTGACAGAATTGGACTACAGCTTGCTGCCAAGGTAAAAAGTTTAGAAGTTGAAAATACACTATCTCCTTCATATAACAAAATACAATTGTATGTTGTCTTAACAAGGTTTGGCGTGGGCGTAGAATGAGAGTTTGACTATATATAATTTTTCACTAATACCTTTCTAAAAATAATTTTATTTATTTATTCTTGGCTGTTCTGGATCTTTTTTGCTGCATGGGCTTTTCTCTAGTTGTGGCGAGTGGGGGCTACCCTGTAATTGTGCTGCATGGGCTTCTCATTGCAGTGGCTTCTCTTGTGGAACACGGGCTCTAGGGCACATGGGCTTCAGTAAATTGCCACATGTGGGCTCAGTAGTTGTGGCTCCTGGGCTCAAGAGCACAGGCTCAGCAGTTACGGTGCACAGGCTTAGTCTCTCTGCAGCATGGGGGGGTGGGTGCGGGGAGGGTCTTCTTCCTGGACCAGGGATCAAGCCCATGTCTCCTGCATTAGCAGGTGGATTCTTTACCACTGAGCCACCAGGGAAGCCCGTCATCAATATCTTTTTAAGTCTGTCCTCTCTGGAAGCTATTGCTATCTTTATTTGACTCTTTTCCCTTGTTTTGCTGATCTAAGGAGGCTTTCTGAATAAGATGATGTATAACTGTTCTTCCCCACTTGGAAAAGGGTTTATCTTGTAGCTATAATCTCAGCTGAACAAACTGAATTTTTACCATTTAAATAAATGGTAGAAGAACAGTCTTATTACTTTGTATCTTTTAGGTTATAATTTTTGTTATAGCAGATGACTTATTTTTGCTAGCCACAGAGAGCAGCTCTGGGGTCTTATTTTGGTTTATGTCGGGTTTATTTGAAGCTACTTTTATGCCTGGCTACTGTTTTTTATCATGTGTGATAAATGTGTATTAGTAGGATTTAACATTAGAAGTAAAACTGCATTTTTAAAAATTGGTGAAAACAGTGCCACTTCAAATGTTAAATTCAAATTGTATTTGATTCTTTGTTGAGTTTTCAGTAGTTATCAGAAATCCTAACTATTGAAAATCACTCTTACCTGAATTTCTCATTATGAGTTTTATGTATTTAATTTCATAAATCGAGATTAAAATTCAAAGTTCAAAAAATTCAATAAATCCAAAAAAGCTATGTTCTTTGAATGTTGCATAAACAGGATTAAATGAATTCTCAGACCTCATAGATTAAGGGGTTCCCAAATAGTGGGCCACAGGTTAACTCTTTCAAGAATTTCCCAATTTTAATGTACTATGGTCTGTGAAATTTTCCCTCTAGGTAAGTGCCTTCTGTGTTCTGGCTCAGAAATATTTGCTTATTTCAATAAGTTGTTCCTGTTTTATTTCCAAGAAGTTTTCTTGTTTTTTTAAATATAAGGAAGAGGTCAAGATAATTTTTTCCCCATGTGGATATCTAATAGACTCAGCACTGATTATTGCAGATTTTCTTTTCTCCACTAAACTTCAATTTCTGTGTCATGAATGTGGGAGGCTATATGAGAGTCTGTTTCTGGACTCCCTGTTGTATTCCACGGGTTCGGTATTTATCTTTGAGCCAATACCACCTTTTCATTATAACTGTGTAATAAATTTCGACATCTCATTTCTTGATGCTGAAGCTGAAGCTCCAATCCTTTGGCTACCTGATGTGAAGAGCCTACTCAATGGAAAAGATACTGATGCTGGGAAAGATGGAAGGCAGGAGAAGGGGGCAGCAGAGGATAAGAAGGTTAGATAGCATCACTGATTCAATAGACATAAATTTGAGCAAATTCTGGGAGATAGTGGATGACAGAGGAGCCTGGCATGCTGCAGTCCATGGGGCCACAAAGAGCTGGACATGACTTAGCAACTAACAACAACAACATGCCCAGTAGTGGGAATACTGGATCATATGGTGATTTTTGGAGAAGAAAATGGCAACTCATTCTGGTGTTCTTGCCTGGGAAATCCTATGGACAGAGGAGCTTGGCAGGCTACATTCCACGGGGTCGCAAGAGTCGGACACAACTTCGCGACTGAAGCACCACCATGGTGGTGTTAGGCGTAACTTGTTAAGGATCTCCATGCTGTTCTCCACACTGACTGTATCAGTTTACATTCCCATAGCAGTGCAGCATGGTTCCCTTTTCTCCACACCCTCTCCAGCGTTTATTGTTTGTAGTTTTTCTGATGATGGCTGTTACAATTGGTGTGAGATAATGCCTAAAAGTAGTTTTGATTTTCATTTCTCTTATAGTGAATAATGTCGAACATCTTTTTATGAGCTTCTTGGCCATCCCTGTGTCTTCTTTGGAGAAATGTCTGATTTCTAAGTTTTGACTCTCTAGTCCTGATAGACAGTCAAAGGCTCTTCTACCTCCTTCTGCTTGGGTTTCTTTTGATTTCTGCATATATTCTTAGTCTCTTGCTCTTCACTGCTTAAAATTTAATAAGATTTGCTGGTTGGAATTGTGAAACAGAGGATCAGACTCACCTCAGTGAGCTTTCCTTCTTTCTGGGATTTTGGCTTTTCTAGTCTTGGTTGACTTGATAACTCTCCAGTACCTTTGAACAAGTATTATTTATGTTTTATCCAAATTTTCTAATCACTTTTGATGGAAACTTTGGTCTGCTATAATAAGCTACTTGTCTCTATCACTGTTAGGAGAGGAACTCCCTAATGCAGTCTTTTAAATAGCTATCTAATATTCTGTAATTTGGATAACTCATTTAACTATATGCTTATCGATGAACTTCTGGAGGTACTTGTAGTTTTTGTTGTTGTTACTGTTTTTATTGCAATAATTCTGAAATTGACAACCTTATACACATATCCTTCTGCTCCTTGGGCTTTTATAGCTATAGGGTGGGGTTGCTGGCATTTCAATGTTTACTTTAAAAGACACTCTCAATTATTTCAGAATGTTACTAGCAAGTCTTACCAGTGACAAAACCAGAATGCCTTTTTAAACTCCCCTCAACAGCACTGTTCTTAATACCTTTTTTGTTAATTTGGACAAAAAATGAGATCTCAAAAATTGCTTTTAAAACTTGAATTTTCTTGCTTAGCAGTAAAGCTGAGCATAATGTTTTATTTTCATTGGCTCTTTTAAAAACGATTTCTTCTTTTGTGGCTTGCCTTTTATTGTGTAAAAGGCAATCTACTTTTGATGAGTAGATTTTAAAAATACATATTCTAGCCTCCCCCCTTGGAAATTCAGAATCAGTAGCTAGGTGACCAAGGTCTGAGTCTGGAGTGTCTTTAGGAGCTGCAAGTGATTCTGATATCCAGTCAGATTTGGAAATTACTACTTTGAGTAATCAAATGTCAGTTTTGTTTTTTGAGGTCATTTGGTAAGTTAAATTTCCTGTTTTATTAAAAAAAAGGAATTAAACTAGAGAAGTTATTAAAGAAATATTGATATTCCTTTGATTATTTATGATATGCAATCCATATTATATATATTTTAAAGAGTATATCTGGGTAGATAAAACTATGATTTCACTTTCTTTGTGTTGTGGACTAGTGACCTTTTACCAGTTGTGATATTATGGTTTGTTTAGTTCAAAGGAGAAAACAGTATTGCTGCAGATGTTAAGTGATGAATCCATAGTGATGAAGTAATATCTTTATTATGGAGCACTTAGGATATAAAAATGCCATCTCTGAATACAAGTATTTCTTTTCCTTCCAAAGGGAGAAATAAGTATGAAAACCTCAATTATGTTCATACTACCACTTTATTCTGTGTCACCTTTATAGATAGTAACACCATTATCTGCCATTTAATATTTATTATATTTTTATACTTTGCTTAGCATTTTAAATGATCAGATTGATCATATTCTTTGCAGTCAAAGGTGGAGAAGCTCTATACAATCAGTAAAAACAAGATTGGGAGCTGACTGTGGCTTAGATCATGAACACCTTATTGCCAAATTCAGACTTAAATTGAAGAAAGTAGGGAAAACCACTAGACCATTCAGGTATGACCTAATCAAATCCTTTGTGATTATGCAGTGGAAGTGACAAATAGATTCAAGGGATTAGATCTGATAGAGTGCCTGAAGAACTATGGATGGAGGTTCATGACATTGTACAGGAGGCTGTGATCAGGACTATCCTCAAGAAAAAGAAATGCAAAGAGGCAAAATTGTTGTCTGAGGAGGCCTTACAAATAGCTGAGAAAAGGAGAGAAGCGAAAGGCAAAGGAGAAAAGGAAAGATATGCCCATTTGAACGCAGAGTTCCAAAGAATACCAAGGAGAGATAAGAAAGCCTTCTTTAGTGATCAATGCAAAGAAATAGAGGAAAACAATAGAATAGGAAAGACTAGAGATCTCTTCAAGAAAATTAGAGATACCAAGGGAACATTTCATGCAAAGATAGGTACAGTAAAGGACAGAAATAGTAGGGACCTAACAGAAGCAGAAGATATTAAGAAGAGGTGGCAAGAATTGGCAGAAGAACTATGCAAAAAAGATCGCCACGACACAGATAATCACGATGGTGTGATCACTCACCTAGACCCAGACATCCTGGAACGCAAAGTCAAGTGGGCCTTAGGAAGCATCACTATGAACAGAGGTAGTGAAGGTGATGGAATTCCAGTTGAGCTATTTTAAATCCTAAAAGATAATGCTGTGAAAGTGCTGCACTCACTATGCCAGCGTATTTGGAAAACTCAGCAGTGGTCACAGAATTGGAAAAGGTCAGTTTTCATTCCAATTCCAAGGAAAGACAATGCCAAAGAATGCTCAAACTACCACACAATTACACTCATCTCACATGATAGCAAAGTAATGGTCAAATTTCTCCAAGCCAGGCTTCAGCAGTATGTGAACCATGAAATTCCAGATGTTCAAGCTGGTTTTAGAAAAGGCAGAGGAACCAGAGATCAAATTGCCAACATCCGTTGGATCATTGAAAAAACAAGGGAGTTCCAGAAAAACATCTCCTTCTGCTTTATTGACTATGCCAAGGCCTTTGACTGTGTGGATCACAACAGACTGGAAAATTCTTAAAGAGATGGGAATACCAGACCACCTGATCTGCCTCCTGAGAAATCTTATGCGGGTCAAGAGGCAACAGTTAGAACTAGACATGGAACAACAGACTGGTTCTAAATTGGGAAAGGAGTTCGTCAAGGCTGTATATTGTCACCCTGCTTATTTAACTTATATGCCGAGTACATCATGAGAAATGCAGGACTGGATGAAGCACAAGTTGGAATCAAGATTGCCGGGAGAAATATCAATAACCTCAGATATGCAGATGACACCACCATTATGGCAGAAAGAGAAGAAGAACTGAAGAGCCTCTTGATGAAAGTGAAAGAGGAGAGTGAAAAAATTGGCTTAAAACTCAACATTCAGAAAACGAAGATCATGGTATCTGGTCCCATCACTTCATGGGAAATAGATGGGGCAACAGTGGAAACAGTGACAGACTTTATTTTGGGGGGCTCTAAACTCACTGCAGATGGTGATTGCAGCCATGAAATTAAAAGACACTTGCTCCTTGAAAGAAAAGTTATGACCAACCTAGACAGTGTATTAAAAAACAGAGACATTACTTTGTCAACAAAGGTTCGGGTAGTCAAAGCTGTGGTTTTTCTAGTAGTCATTTATGGATGTGAGAGTTGGACTATAAAGAAAGCTGAGCGCTGAAGAATGGATGCTTTTGAACTGTGGTGTTGAAGAAGACTCTTGAGCGTCCCTGGGACAGCAAGGAGATCCAATCAGTCCAACCTAAAGGAAATCAGTCCTGAATATTCATTGGAAGTACTGATGGTGAAGCTGAAACTGTCAATACTTTGGCCATCTAATGTGAAGAACTGACTCATTGGAAAAGACCTTGATGCTGGTAAAAATTGAAGGCAGGAGGAGAAGGGGATAACTTAGAGAGTCAGATGGTTGGATGGCATCACTGACTCAATGGACATGAGTTTGAGTAAATTCCAGGAGTTGTTGATGGACAGGGAGGCATGCTGCAGTCCACGGGGTCGCAAAGAGTCAGACATGACTGAGCAACTGAACTGAACTGATCCTCGATGGTCAGTTTGAATATCCGGAACTTGACTCTTATTTGTGGCGTGTGTCCTCTTTTTGGACACTGATGCATCAGACTCCGTTGACTTCTTGCCACTTAATAGTCAGATCACGTAATTCTCTTATTCCTAATCCTTTCCTTATGAAGCAACCTTCTGATTGTAGTCGGACTTCCTTTACCTGGACTGCCTTGCCTGCGAGGGAGAGAACATGCTGACTTGAGGACACACATGCCCTGTGCCCTTGTAGTTTGGGTAGTTATAGTTACTGCTGTCACCTAATAGGTTGGCATTCTGATTTTACGTCTGTCTAGTGAGCTTGGTTAATGGAAACTGTTCCTGAAAGATGGATCTATTGGTCATGTGCTGTCCCATTGGATTTATGAGCTTTTAAGGCCAAGGGCTAAATAGAAATATGGAAAATCCATTAGAATCAAGTTACTCGAGATGCCTCTTTCATGGTAAGCAGCTTCTCTCTTCTAGAGACACTCTTTGTCTACTCTGCTATTGGCTGTGAGTGAGTTTGTTTTTTATATTTGCATTCTTATAGTTTTAATTTTTCATTTAATTTTTATAAAAATTAAAAAGTTTTAAATTATCACTATATAAATAACCAGAATGACAAATACAGTTGTAAAAACGGATAGAACTAAGGTGTCCTAAGCACAGAGTAACAGCTAACTGTCCAGCTGACAAAAAGATAGCCTGATTTTGTTGTGTGTTTATTCATTTGTCCCTGTAAAAAGAATTTGACACTTTACCGTCATTTACAGAAATGACTCTTGTTTATTTGATTTCACAAAAAGCTGTACCATGTTCATATATTTTTTGAGTATCTGTTTCTTAAATATGAGAAAGAAAACTAGTTTTCTTTTGTTTGTGCTAAGCTGGGGGACAGCCTCTTGATTATTTTTGATTGTCATACTGACTGTGGATTGCTGATGTTTAGTGGGCATGCAGTGGGCAGGGATCTTAAATACCCTGTAGTGGCCCAGAGAGCTCTCCAGAATGAGGTATTGTCCAGCCCCCAAATCTTGAAAGTGCCCCTCTTAAGAAACATAGTTGGCTGATTGCTTCAAGTGATCTGAATAACTGTGCACATAGCACCATCTAGTGGGGGAAATATCAATAGGTAATAAGCAAAACTTCCTTTCATAGCAGGAGTGAGAAAATTAAAAAATCTGAACTCTCTGTAAAATGATAAGTTATAGAATCCCAGATTTTTGAAGCAGGAAGGAAAACTGGAGATAATCTGATCCATCTTCTCCTTTTACAGATGAGAAAATTAGGGCCCAAAGAGGTGCAGTGATTTGTCCAGTAACATACGTGTGTGTGTGCGTGCTAAGTCGTTTCAGTTGTGTCCAACTCTGCAATCCTATGGACTGTAGCCCACCAGGCTCCTCTATCCAGTTGTTCAGGCAAGAATAATGGAGTGGGTTCCCTTGTTACGGGCTTCCCAGGTGGCTCTAGTGGTGAAGAACCCGCCTATCAGTGCAAGAGATGAAGCACACGCAGGTTCTGTGCCTGGGTCGGGAAGATCAGGGCCATGGCAACCCACTCCAGTATTCTTGCTGGAGAATCCCGTGGGCAGAGGAGCCTGGTGGGCTGGAGTCCATAGAGTCGTAGAGTTGGATACAACTGAAGTGACTTAGCACGCAGTTAGTACTACAGCAAGAGCCAGGGCTAGAATTCAGGTCTCAGTTTTCCAGGTTGGTAATCTGGCCTTTTACATAGCGAACTGACTATCTTTGTGTCCTATTTGTGTTAAAGTCTTATGTTTTTAGTGATTTATTTAAGAAAGAAAAAATAATAAATGAGAACGTCTCATTTACTAGGTGTGCCATGAAGTCAGCTCCCCTAATGCACGTGTTATAGATTACATCTTATTTTGAACCTGATTGTTTCACCTAGAGAAAAGAGACAAGCTGTTGTGATTTCATTTAATTTTTTTTTAGTTGCTCTGATTTCAGCACAAGTTTTTGAATCTTATGATAAAACATTTTAGGATAGATAAATAAATGCATGAAAATTTATTAAAATTATGTAGAACTGACATGTTGGCAATCAAAAATGCAGAAAACTTTAAAATGAAATGAATTATAGAATAATGGAAGTTGTCATTTTTCCTCTTTGTTAGGGTACATAAAATTGGTTTTGATAAGTCATTGTTTTTCTTTTTAAGTGAGTGGGATTGGCACATATTGAGAATAGTTTAGCAATAACCATCTCAGGACTATGTCACATTTAGTTGGTTGTAAAAGAGCAGTTTTTAATTATTGACTGGAGAATATTGTTTAAACAAGAAGTGGGTTATAAGGTGAGCTTTAACAAGTGGTACGATATTGGCAAAAGGAACCTGTAAGAGACTGAAATAAACTGAGACATCCTGGTAGATGATGATGGTAATGGTAGTGATGGTAACAATGATGATGATTTTTGACAACAGTGATAATAATAGTTCACATTTCTTTATGTATTGCTCATGTTCTGAGTGTTTTTAAATATGCTACCTCTTTTAATCTTCATAGCAACCCTGTGAAGTACAATTATTCTTTCATTTTTATGGATGAAACTGAGGGATGGAGAAAGCAAGTAACTTGTCAAAGGGCTCACAGATAATAAAGTTTTCTCCTCCTCCTTCTGAAATGGAACTTTTTGATAATATTGGTTTGGCCAAAAGTTTTGCTCTGTAAGATGGTATGGAATAACTCGAACAAACTTTTTGGTCAACCCAATACTTTAACCTGCTAGGAACAGTTTTGGACATCTGTCCTGTTGTCCGTAAAATGACCATTTTTATATATGTTTTCAGTTCCTTTAAATTTAATTTTAATATAGCCTCAGTGTATTCTTCTACATCTAAGAATCCAGTTACCCTTCTGCTACAGTTCTTTATAGTGTTATCTCAGATGGCTGTTTTATCTACCACATGTCTATGTAGAATACAGGGGAGAATGCCAGAATGACTCAGATAAGTGTAGGGTGTTGTTGCCATTCCAAAGAAAAATTCAGAACTGCTAGTGTCAGAATTTACCTCTTAGAGAACATGGTATCTGGCAGGAGTTTGGTTGGAGAGTCTAGGTGAATAGAAAGACCAAGATTTAGAGATATTTTTCTTCTGCCGCATTTCTCTTTCTCTCTTCCTCTGGGACTTCTATAATGTATAAATTGGTCTGCTGATGGGTAATATTGCATAAATTCCTTAAGCCTTCTTCATGAGATGATTTCTAATGCCTTGTCTTCGAGTTCACTGATCCTTTCTGGATCTAGTCTGATGTTGAATCCCTCTACTGAAATTTGTCAGTTTATTTATAGTATTCTTCAGTTCCAAGATTTTTGTTTGGTACTCCAGTAATTTCTATCTCTTGGCTGCAATTCATGCATTTCTCCTGACCTCGATGAGCAGCTTTATAATGGCTGGTTTGAATTCTCTATCAGGTAAATCGTCATTAGGGTTGATTTCTGGAGATTTAGCTTGTTCCTTCAGGACTCATTTCCCCATTTCTTCATTTCTCTTGACTTATGGTATTGGTATCTTCACAATGGAAAAAACAACCACTGCTTTCAGTCTTCACAGACTGGCCTCAAACAGGAGGAGATCTTTGCTGATCAGCCCAGCCAGAGACTTAGGTAACCTCTCAAACATTCAGGCTAGTCTGAATCTGTCTTTGGTCCCCGTGCTCCCCAGGCATCTAAAGTACTCTAGAGTCTATCAGTGCCTTAGATAGATGTGACAGTGGCTAGTCCCTTGGGCAGCTCCTAGAAATGTAGGAGCATTACATGTGTGGTTCACCTCCTACTGCCCCAGGGCACTGGGATTTTTGTTGTTGTTGTTTATGTGGTGTATCCCATTGCTTTATTTGTGGACATTGAAAAATCCTTGCATCCCTGGGATAAATCCCACTTGGTCATGGTAAATGATCTTTTTAATGTATTGTCGGATTCAGTTTGCTAGTATTCTGTTGAGGATTTTCGCATCATGTTCATCAGTGACATTGGCCTGTAATTTTTGTGTATATGTGAGATCTTCATCTAGTTTTTGGTGTCAGGGTGATGCTGGCCTTACGGAATGAATTAGGAGGTGTTCCTTCCTCTTCGGTTTTTGGGCATAGTTTCAGAAGTATAAGTGTTAACTCTTCTCTATGTTTTTGGTAGAATTCACCTGTGAAGCCCTCTAGTTCTGGACTTCTGTTTGTTGGGCGTTTTTAAATTATTAATTCAATTTCATTACTGGTAATATATTTTCTGTTTCTTCCTGGTTCAATCTTGGGAAATTGTACCTTTCTAAGAATTTGTTCATTTCTTCCAGGTTGTCCATTTTATTGGCATATACTTGTTTGTAGTAGTCTCTTATGATCATTTGTATTTCTGTGATATTGGTTGTAGCTTCCCCTTTTTCATTTCTAATTTTATTGATTTGAGTCCTCTCCCCCCTTTTTTTTTCTTGAGTCTGGCTAAAGGTTGATCAGTTTGTTAATTTTTTCAAAGAACCAGCTCTTAGTTTCATTGATTTTTTTTTTTCCCCATTGGTTTTTGTTTTGTTGCTGTTTCTTTCCTTCTACTAATTTTGGGTTTTGGATTTTATTCCCCTTTCTCTGGTTTCTTTATGTGTAAGTCAGAGTTGTTTATTTGAGAGTTTTCTTGTTTCTTGAGGTAAGTGTGTATCACTATAAATGGCCCTGTTAGAACTGCTTTTGCTGTGTCCCATGGGTTTTGGTCCATTGTATTTTCATTTTCACTTATCTCTAGATATTTTTTGATTTCCTCTGTGATTTCTTCAGTGATCCATTGGTTGTTTAGTAGCATAGTGTTAGACCTCTACTAAACAGTATACTTTTAAACAGTCAAAGAATTTAAAGAAGAAATCACAAGGGAAATTAATAAATATAGAGATGAATGAAAATGAAAACAATATACCCAAAGTTAGCTCTCAAATATACAACTTAACTTTACAACTTAGCTAGAAAAAGAATAGACTAAACTCAGAGCTAGTAGAAGGAAATTTAAAAAAGATTAGAGTGGGGATAAATTAAATAGAGAATAGAAGAACAACAGAGAAAAATCAACAAAACCAAAATTTTGTTCTCTGAAAAGATAAACAAAATTGACAAATCATGAACTAGCTGGACTAATAAAAATATAAAGATGACTCAGATTACTAAAATCAGAAATGAAGTTGGGGACACTTTTACTGATTTTGTAGAAATAAAAAGATTATAATAGTGTGCTGTGAACAATTGTTTGCCCCAGATTGGATAGCCTAGATGAAATGGACAAATCCCTAGAAACACAAAACCTACCAAGACTAAATCATGGAGAAATAGAAAATCTGAATAGACCTGTAACTACTGGTGCTAGTGGTAAAGAACCTGCCTGCCATTGCAGGAGACGTAAGAGACACAAGTTCGACCTCTGAATTGGGGACATTCCCTGGAGGAGGGCATAGCAACCTGTTCCAATATTCTTGCCCAGAAAATCCCATAGACAAAGGGTCCTTGTGGGCTACAGTCCATGGGGTCGCAAATAGTTGGACATGACTGAAGTGACTTAGTACACATAACTAGTAATTAGATTGAGTCAATGATCAGAATCTTCCAACAGAGTGAAGTCTTGGATCTGATAGCATCACTGAAGAATTCTGCCAAATATTTAAAGAATTAATATCATTACTTCTCAAATTTCCTAATAAGATTGAAGAGGAGGGAATACTTCCTTATCTGTGAAACCCGTATAATCCTAATATCAAAGCCAGACAAAGATGAACAAGAAAAGAAGGATTCCCTGGTGGCTCAGAAGGTAAAGCGTCTGCCTGCAATGTGGGAGACCCAGGTTCGATTCCTGGGTCGGGAAGATCCCCTGGAGAAGGAAATAGCAATCTACTCCAGCAGTCTTGCCTGGAAAATCCCATGGACGGAGGAGCCTGATAGGCTACAGTCCATGGGGTCGCAAAGAGTCGGACACGACTGAGCTACTAGCTACTACTATGAACATCGGTGCAAAGATTCTCAAAAGAATACTAGCAAATAGAATTCAGAAGCCTATTACAAGGATTTTACACTGTGGCAAAATGAGATTTATCCCTGGAATACAAGAATGGGTCAATATACAAAAATTAATCAATGATATGCTATTAGCAACAAAATGAAGGAAAAAAGCTGTGTGATTATCTTAACTAATACAGAAAAAACATCTGACAAAATTCAGCACCCTTTCATGATAAGGAACAGGCAACAAAATAGAGACAAAAAGAAAACCGTATCACTGCAATGAAAACCATACATGAAAAACACAGCAGCAAAGACTGAAAACTTCCTTTAAGATCAAGACAGGGATGCCCAGTTTCACTTCCACTCAACATAGTAGTAGTAGAACGTTTAGCCAGAGCAAGAAAAAGAAATAAAAAGCATCCAATTAGAAAAGAAGAAGTAAGATGATATGTGTGTAGAAAATCCTAAAGACTCTCCCAAAAAAGCTGTTTAAACTAATAAGTAGCAGGCTACAAAATCAGCACACACAAATCAGTTGTATTTCTATTCATGAACAGTGAATAATCTAAAAATGAAAACTACAAAAATAATTCCATTTGTAATAGCACCCATAAGAGTAAAAGACTTGGGAATTAACTAAGGAGGGAAAAGGCTTGTACAGTGAAAACTACAAAACATTTCTGGAACAACTTAAAGATGACATGAATGAATGGAAAAACATCCTGTACTTATGGATTGTGAAACTCAATATTGCTAAAATGTCAGTACCCAAACCAATCTACAAATTCAGTGTAATCTCTGTAAAATGCCAGTGATCTTTTTTTTTTTTTTTTTTGAGAAATAAAAGAACCCATCCTAGAGACTTCCCTGGTGATCCAGTGGCTAAGAGTCCACATTTCCACTGCAGGGGTTTCAGATTCAGTCCCTGATCAGGGAAGTTCCACATGCCACATGGCATGGCCGAAAAAAGAGAAAAACCTATCCTAAAATTCATGTACAATCTTGAGGAACCTGAGTAGCCAAAACAATCTCGAAAAAGAACAAAACTTGAAGACTCATGTTTCCTGATTTCAGAACTTACTCTACAAGTGTGCAGTAATCCAAGCAGTGTGGTGTTAGTATGAAAGACTTATAGACCAATAGAATAGAGTAGATAGCCCAGAATTAAACTGTCATGCATATGGTCAAATGATTTTTTGCCAAAAGTGGAAAATGGGTAAAGGACAATCTTTTCAGGAAATAATTCTTAAAAAAAGAGGATCAGTTCAGTTCAGTCACATCTGACTCTCTGCGACCCCGTGGACTGCATCACACCAGGCTTCCCTGTCCATCACCAACTCCTGGAGCTTGCTCAAACTCATGTCCATAGAGTCGGTGATGCTATCCAACCGTCTCATCCTCTGTCATTCCCTTTTCCTCTCGCCTTCAATCTTTCCCAGCATCAGGGTCTTTTCCAATGAGTCAATTCTTCGCATCAGGTGGCCAAAGTATTGGAGTTTCAGCTTCAGCATCAGTCCTTCCAGTGAATATTCAGGACTGATTTCCTTTAGAATGGACTGGTTTGATCTCCTTGCAGTCCAAGGGACTCTCAAGAGTCTTCGCCAATACCACAGTTCAAAAGCATCAGTTCTTTATCACTCAGCTCTCTTTGTAGTCCGACTCTCACATCCATACATGACTACTGGAAAAACCATAGCTTTGACTGTACGGACCTTTGTCGGTAAAGTAATGTCTCTGCTTTTTAATATGCTGTCTAGGCTTGTCATAGCTTTTATTCCAAGGAGCAAGCGTCTTTTAATTTCATGGCTGCAGTCACCATCTGCAGTGATTTTGGAGCCTAAGAAAATAAAGTCTGTCACTGTTTCCATTGTTTTCCCATCTATTTGTCATGAATTGGCAAATGGGTTCAGATGCCATGATCTTACTTTTCTGAATGTTGAGTTTTAAGCCAACTTTTTCACTGTCCTCTTTCACTTTCATCAAGAGGCTCTTTAGTTCCTCTTCACTTTCTGCCATAAGGGTGCTGTCATCTGCATATCTGAGGTAATTGGTATTTCTCCCTGCAGTCTTGATTCCAGCTTGTGCTTCATCGAATCCAGCATGAAGCATAATGTACTCTACATATAAGTTAAATAAGCAGGGTGACAATATACAGCTTTGATGTATTCCTTTCCAAATTTGAAATCAGTCCATTGTTCCATGTCCAGTTCTAACTGTTGCTTCTTGACCTGCGTACAGATTTCTCCACAAAAGAGTGGAGCTGGACCTTTATTAATACTGTATACAAAAACTAACTCGGACCTAAGTGTAAGACCTAAAACAAAAACTCTTAGGAAAAAAGCACAGGGCAAAACCCTTCACAGCATTCGTTTTGGTAATGATTTCTTAGATGTAACTCCAAAGGCACAATTGACAAGAGAAAAAGTAGACAAATTGGACTTCATGAAAATTAAAAAAAAAATTGCATCAAAAGACACCATTCACAGAGTGTTAGTTGCTCTGTTGTGTCCAACTCTTTGTGACCCTATGGGCTGTAGCCTGCCAGGCCCCTCTGTCTGTGGGATTTTCCAGGCTAGAATACTGGAGTGGGTTGCGATTTCCTTCTTCAGGGGATCTTCCCAACCTAGGCATTGAACCTGGGGCTCAAGCAGATTCTTTACCACCTGAGCCACCAGAGAAGCCCTATCTCCAGAGTAAAAAGAGACAACTCACAGAATGGCAGGAAATATTTGCAAATCATGTATCTGATAAGGGATTAATATCCGAATATATAGAGAACTTCTAAAATTCAACAATAAAAACCTAATTCAAAAATGGGCAAAAGACTTGAATAGACATTTCTCCAGAGAAGAACTATGTGAATTGCCAATAAGCACATGGAAAGATGTTCAACACCACTGATAATTAGGGAACTGCAAGTTAAAACTACAATGAGATACTACTTACCATTCATTAGCAAAGCTATTATCAAAATAACATAAAATAACAGGTGCTGGCGAGGATATGAAGAAATTGAATGGAAGTGTAAAATGGTCCAGACACCATGGAAATGAAATGTTGGTTTCTGAAAAAATTTTAAATTAAAATCACCATATGATCCAGCAACTCCACTTATGGGTGTATTCCCTGGGAGATTGAAAGCTTGGTCTTGAAAAGGTATTTGTACACCCATGTTCATAGCAATATTTTCACAATAGCTAATGTGGAAGCGACCCAAGTACCCACTGACTGTTGAATGGATAAACAAAATGTGGTACATACATACAATGAGATGTCATCCAGCCTTTTTAAAAAGGCAGAAAATTCTATAGTATGCTATAACATGGATGAATCTTGAGGACATTATGCCCAGTGAAATGCCAGGTGTAAAAAGACAAATACTGTGTGATCCATTTATTTGAGGTATTTTAAGAGTAGTCAAAGTCATAAAGACAGGAATTGTTATAGTAGTTGCCTGGGGGCTGAGGGGAGGGGAGAATGGAGGGTTGTTTAATAGGTACAGAGTTTCAGTTTCACTAGATGAAGAGTTATGAGTCTAGTTATGGGTACAGATGACTGTACAATAGTGTGAATGTATTCAGTACCACTGAGCTGTATAGTTAAAAGTGGTTAAGATGGTCAACTTTGTTATATGTATTTTACCACAATAAAAAAAGAATGGTGTTGCTTTAAACATTGAATAAAACTTACTTGAATTTCAAATCATTTTTTCTTTTCATTTTCTGAGTATTTAAAAATGGCTTTAATGGTGTTTATTAAAAATGATGTGGCATAGTTGTTGACTGTCTAAATTAGCGTACAGTATTCTTTATTTGTCTTTTTGTTTGTCACAGTTGCACTGTTTTAAGGCTGATAGCACATTAAGGCTTTTGATAGCACATTTTAGTCAATACAGTGTAATTTAAAAAATTGTTTTAATCAAAAGTAAAACTGGTTGGGAAATACAATATAACTACTTTTTTCCCAGCCACTTTTTATAGGAAAAATAAGTTAAGAAGTGTGAAAAAATTGAATAGGTTTATAATAATATTTACTAAATCACTTTATGTAGGATTTAGAAAATAAATTTTAGTATAAAATAAATATATTTTAATACATTTCAGAAATAACCTCCTCCACCATCAAACACCCCATTTATCTCTTAGGGTAGCTACTATTAATGTTTTTTAAATAGCTTTCCAGAAATGATCTATGAATAGATAAGTATATGTATGTGAGTATATGATGGAATTGTACACACACATACACAAAATCTGTATACCCCATCTTTTTTTTTAAAGATTCATTTTTTTGTAAGGTATTTTGAATGGCTTAATTCAAATGTTCTTCAGTAAGTTCAAGGAAAAGTAGACAAATTGATGTGTACATTAAAACTATAACTGTCTTTAACAGAAAACAACAAAATTCTGTAAAGCAATTATCCTTCAACTAAAAAGTAAATAAATTTAAAAAATACATTACTCATACGTTGATAAATGTTCACTTCAAGTGAATTGACGAGGTAAATGTAAACAGATGTATTAAAAATAAATCATAGAGTAATATCTCTGATTTCAAACTTGTGAAATCCTTCTTAAGAATAAATACAATAAAAGAAATTTGTAAAGGAGGAAGTTAAGCTTTGGCCAAAAAAATGTCAACAAATGAAACCTATAGTGTAGGTTTAATATCCTTTAAAAAAGATTTCCAAGAGGGAATGACTGATTTTAAATGTAAATGAATGCTAATAGTGGGTGGAATCAAACAGCATAAAAACACTAAATTTTTTCTGGAGTCAGCACTTTAATCTTATATTCTAAAACGCAGAACCATTTTTGTAGTAAGATATAATGCAAATAAAATTGGAATTTCACATAAAAGTGTAACTGTCTTTATTTGAGGTCTTCTAATTATTCTGGTAGTATAGATGAAGAGTAAACTTTCTTTATTATAGTTTGTTAACAGATTAGATTTTAAAATCTTTTTATGAAAACCTAAAAAATTTTAATTTGTATGGAAGATTTTTGCCCTCAATATACATTCTTAATATCCACCACACTTCTTGGGAGTGGGATTATTGTGACGTTGTCTAGTGGGAGGGAGAGGGAGGAGGATGCTTTACCATATTGTTGAGAGTTGTTGTTTTTTTTTTTTAAGCAATGAGCACATTTTACTTTTATTAAAATGATAATGGTAAATATTTTTAAGAAATGTAATGACATAAAGGTAATTTAAAAATAATGTCCTCATTACTAAGCTTACGTTGTGCTTTTATTAATTTTGGTTTTAGGCCTGTGTGGACGTCAGAGCCAGTTCAGTGTTTTGGCAGCAGATGGAATTTGCAGAAAGCCTCCATGGTCATCCCAAGTTGCCAGAATGGTTGTCTACACACCCTTCTCATGGCAATCGAGCTGAGCACTTGGATAGGCTCATACCTCAGGTGAGCTAACACTGCATAAGGCAAGACTTTATTGTTATGGTATCATTTATTTTTAATACTGTTACTTCCTGTGCCTAGAAAAAGAGCACTAGCCTGTCAACCATTTTTATTACCATCAGTTTTCAAAGGATTTCACTGAAAAGTAAAAAATCCTGCTAGTCCACAAGTCCTGGTGAATAAATTGGTATGTATAGTTGACTTTTCATGATAGTCAAGGTTTAGCACTTTTAGTATCATACTTTTTAGTTTTAACTGATTCGGTGAAAGTCTAAAAGTCAAGGTATATTTTTCATCATACTGATCATAATCTTAGTGATTTCAGCTTATCATTAAAAATACCAGTTAATGAATTGTGTGAAATTTCGGGTTGAGTATTAATTCCAGTAGTGATGCTGGAATTTGTTTTGTTTTGTTTTTTAGGAAAAAAAAAAAAAAAAAACCTTCAGATTAGTTTGCTTTCTGGTTAGTTCTCTTAAAAGATAGAATAAAGTGTGTGCTGTGTGCTCTTTTTTTTTTTTTTCCTTTGTAGAATTCATTAATGGATCAAGCTGAAACAGCTTTCTCCCAAGTAGTACTCACTCTCTTTTAAAACTCTTTTGATTTAACATATTCAGAAGTGCTTTCCACATAGGTACAAAATGAATGTCAGTTGTCTCTAAGGCAGCCTGCATCCTCTCTTCTGCCTCATGTGCTTAAAAGCAGAATATTCGTTACCAGTTTAAGAATTAGTCTTGGGCTAATTGCTAAAGGGATAACACAACAGATACAGATATATTATAAACGTCTCTTTAAATATGACTTCAAATTCAGAAGAACAAACATTGAGTACCTGCTATAAGAAAGATGCAAAAGAAATAATACATAGTCTTGATATTTTAAGATGCTAAAATAAGTAAAAAATGATTCTTAATATAATAAGGAATATTATTTATCATAAGAAAAGTAGAATACAATGGTATACATTGTGAAGGAAGAATAACCTTATTACTTGGTGTAATAATAATAACCGTATTTTGGGGGTAAGCCTCTTATTTGTGGTAAGAAACTACCACAAGATTCATTCATTTATTCATATGATCAACATTTATTAATATTCATTGCTAATGTACTGTTCTGTGTTGTATTGTGCCGGGGAGTGAGCAAGGAACAAAGCAGCCTCTTGTTTTCTTAGAGCTAACATTCTAGTTAAGGAATGCAAATAATAAACAAGCCAACAAACATACATATAGTATGTCAAGCAGTTATAAGCACGTTGCAGAAAAACAAAGCGGATGAAAGGTGGGAGAGAGGCCTGGGCAACAGAAGGTATACTAGTCAGTGTTCATTTGTCAAGGAAGACCTTAATACACAGAATTTGGAAAGAAGCAGGGGAGCAAGTCCTGTGGATATCTGGAGGAAGAGTCTTCTAGGCTGAGGAAGCAGCTAATGCCCAGGACCGGAAGTGAGACTGTGCTTGCTTGGTATATTCAAGGAATAGCAAGACACTGGGGCTGAATGGAGTAAGGGAGGGGAGAATGGTTGAGGTGTGAGGCGTCTTCTAAACCACTGTAAGGTCTTGATTCTTATTTCAAGTGATATGGGAAGCTAAGCGAGGGCTTTGAGCAGAGGAGGCTTGATCTGGCTCAAGTGTTTTATAGTGATCACCGGGTCTCTTTTGTGGACTATAGGGGAGCAAGGGTGGAATCAGGAAGCCTATTTAAGAGGCTCTTGCAGTAATCCTGGTTAGAGATGATGGAGGCAGAAGAGCGGGAGAGAAATGGTCAGATTTTGGACGTATTTTGAAAAGAATGATGACTGGATTTGTTGATTTTTTGAGCTTACTTTATGCCTTTTATGAGCACCGGGTCAGCCAGACATAGGTTATTGAGACCTATCCTAAATACATTTCGTTTATACTCTTAACTTTAAGGAAAAATACGTGAGAAAGAAAGAGCAGTGAAATTTACTTGATATAACGTGTAGTAGTTATTGCCCTTGAGAGACAACATGGGACTGGGACAGTCAGTTTCATAAGTAGCTGATTTGTATTGAAGAGCGCTGACTCTGAGAGTCTTCTTAGTGGCACCCCAGACCCAGGAACCTCATACTACCCTGGGAATGGCTTAACCTATCTCTAAATCCATAATAACCATATGGTTTTCTCTTAGAATTTCCTTTGCTTTTTGCTTAATGAAATTCTAAAAATACATGGTTTGCTTAAACTGGATAATGAGTTCTACCTAACTTTTATCTGAAGCCTGTCCTAAATTCCGGGTTTTTGTTTCATCATCAGATAACTAATGATCTTTAAAGAAGTAGTAAATGTTCTTTAGAGAAGTCTTTAAAATAATAATAAATTGAGTAGTGAGTATGAAAAAAAAAATGGTTGGAGAAACAGATATGTTATTTGGAAGCCAGTGATGAAGAAAAAATTAAGAGATATTTTTCTTCTAAAAATAAACTATTCTAGTTCGGAAGCTTAATTTGAAAACCTCATACAATTTCTTGTATTTTTCCCCCCAAGTGATTAAATTCAATTTGAAGGTAATAAAACTCTACTACAATATTGGGAGTAATTCAGTGATTGAAGTGAAACTGATAGTAGAAGAGTATATTGTTAATTAGAATACATAGTCATAATTCAGAGATCGGAATTCCCTACTATCATAGGTCTAATTTCTGTAATGAAAGAAAACGATTCCTCAGGCAGTATCTGGAATTATGTGAGTCTGTGTCGTCTTAGAGACTATCTTTTTTGGGTTGGATTTTCTTTAAGGTTTCTTTCCTACTAAAGTGAGGACAGTGTTGGGTTGCACCTAAAGCTCCTGTCCTTTGCCATTTCAGACAGTGATGTACATCTAAAGGGTGGTTGGGCACCAGTGTGCAGAGGTGTCTCGGTCAGAGATGAGGATTTCAGAATCACCAGGAAATGCTGGTAGTTGAAGTGGTGAGAGTGAGTGAGTTCACTTAGGAGGTAAGCACAGGAAGTGCTCTTGGACACTTAGCTGTGTTAGGTAGAGTCCATGCTTAATTGGTAGGAGGAAGAGCCTGTAGTAGATTAGGTTCGTAGGAAAAGACCAAGAAAGTCAGGAAAATGAGGTTCTTTGGTCCTCTGAGAATACAAATCTTGGTAACTTTGATGTTTTAAAATTTAAGTTTTTGAAGATTGTATATTTTTCTTTTTTATTGTTTTCCTGTAGATCATTACAGAAGTGTATTGTCTTACCATAGCATATTAATGTTTATGATGTTTTAAATCTATATTTGAGCATTTTTCAACAAATATTTATTGATTACCTCTTACGTGCTAGATTATAGGTATTGTAGGTGTTGTGACCAAAATAGACAAAACCCCCTGCCCTCAGGAAGTTTATTTGGCAGTAAAGGGTGAGAGACAGTGAATAGAATAAATTAGTAATATACAGAATAAATCACCAGTATATTGCATGTTAGTAATAAATGTAAGGGAGGGAAATAAAGAAGGAGGAATTGTGTATTATCTTGGGCTGCCATAACAAAATCCATAGACTTGGTAGCTTAAGCAACAGAAATTAATTTATTCACAGATTTGAAGGCTAAAAGTACAAGATCAGGGTTCTGCCTTAAGCAGCAGAAATACACTTTTCTCAATTCTGAGGGCTGGAAGTTCAATACTAAGGTTCTGGCTGGTTCAGTTTCTGGTGAGGTCTCTCTTCGTGTCTTGTATGTAGCTGTCTTCTCGCTGTGTCCCGCGTGGTATAGAAAGAGTGATTGCTTTTTGTGTCTCTTCCTCTTCTTAGGAGGCACTGTTCCGTCACAAGGGTCATACCCTCATGACCTCATCTAAACATTACCTCCCAGAGGCCCCATCTCTAAATACCATCACAATGGGAATTAGAGCTTCAGCATACACATTCCCAGATGACACAGTTCATTCCATAGCAGATAGGTAATGTGTGAGCAGAGGTAGTCATGGTTGCTGGAATAGCTGTTTGAAATGGGATTGGGTCAGAGAAGGTTTTACTGGGAAGAAGGTATTTGAAGGAAGACTTGAAATAAGGGAAAGAGTGAGCCATGTAGCTTCCTGGGAGGAGGAGCTGTCCAGGCAGAGGGAATAGTAAGTACAAGTCCTTGAGCAGAAGTGAGCCAGCTATATTTGAGGACCAGCAAAGAAACCAATGTAGCTGCTTGGGGTTAAACAAGGGAAGGTGGAGGGAGCAGGTTTTATAGGCCCACCAAAAAAAAGAGGGGGGGGGCCTAGGTTTTACTTAGAGATGGAGCAGCAGTGGGGGCTTCCTTGGAGGCTCAGTGATACAGAATCTGCCTGCAGTGCAGGAGTTGTAGGGGACTCAGGTTTCACCCCTGGGTCAGAAAGATTTCCTGGAGGAGGGCATGGCAACACACTCCAGTATTCTTGCCTGGAGAATTCCATGGACTGAGGAGCCTGGTGGGCTACAGTCCATAGGGTCACACAGAGTCGGACATGACTGAAGAGAGCCTCAGTGGAGTGTTTTGAGCTGAGGACTAGAGGAATAACAGGATCTGTGTTGTATTTGAAAAGAGTGTAATCTACAGCTCCTACAAAACAGTATAATCATGTAATTTTGGAGTGTTTTAGTTTAGTATATTGTTCAGAAAATAAGCCAATTCCTTTTTTTGTTTTGTTTCTAAATCAAGCCTTCAAATTGGAAAAAAATATCCTTGCTTTTTAAAAAAATGTGAATTATGAGATAATGCATGTGTAAACGCCTAGTTAAATATAGTCCTGTGATCCACTAGTATTTAAAAAGGATAAATAAAGAGTTATAGTAATGATATTATTTGTAGTTAATGATACGGTATGTTATAATTTTATTTACTTGAAATAATCAGTTAAATTTAGGAAACACATATCCCACATATTCCGTTACCATAACAACTTGGGTGAAAAATTGAAGAACAGATGTTATATCAACCTGTTGATGTTTAATAGTATGACAATTTTAAAATTATATTCAAATTTTAAATTTATATATACCATACATAATCCTTGAAAGAGATAACCTTATTTGATTTTTTCTGTAAGTATCATTATACTATATGAATAGATGTTAATAAGAAAAATTGTATAATAACCTGGGGTTGAAATTTACTTGGCGGATTTATTTTACAACTGAAAACATTTATACTAAATTTTTTATATTTCTTCTCTTAACAACTCTCTGTCATCCTTTCCTTGGCATGGGGAAGGGGATAGAGAATAATAGAGTAAATAGGGAAGGCATTTAATTTGGAATTACTATTTGTCTGGGGTTATGTTATTATAATCATAATTTTGAATAGGATTTATTTTTTAATACTCTTAGAACTTTCAATGTCAGCTTTATTTGTAAACTGTTTTTTAAATCTTGAGTTTCAGATTTACTACATTTAATTTTTAGGTACAAGAATCACTCAGTGGCAGACCATAAATGCATTCATTTTAATCTCATTTTACTTCAGATTCTTTAAACTTTCAGGAAGCTGGGGGTTTTAACTCACGTGTAAATCATTCTTACATATTTATAATTGGACAAAGTAAATGCATAAATCATTAATATTATACATTGCATAAGGAGAAAATATGAGAGTGTTTAACATTGAAGTGAAATGTCGTTGTTGGCCAATGTACACAAACACACTGCTCACCTCACAGAATTTCATTTTGTCTGACATGAAGAGTGTTGAGGAAAAGGCAAATATCATAGCAGCTACTGTAATTGAATTGGCCTCTGAATCATATAAAACCAGTAAGCCTGACAGTACCATTGTCTTAAAACCTTAAAAAAATATTATGGTGCATTTGATGTGTATCTACTTGAGGCTGAAATGAATGGGCTATTAGAAAAAAATTGCTTTTAGGAGGAAAGGGGAGAAAAGTAATGATATCTTTAGAAAAACATGTTTAAAAAATGGAGGTGATTTTTTTTTTCCCCTTGAAATGTCTTGGTTTCTGTTTTCAAAGGAGGCTTTTAGCCTAACCATGAGGCTTCTTGGCATTAATTTTTTTCCTGTTCTTTTTCCTTTTTCTCTTTTGAACTTAGTTTATTTTTTATGCATATGTAATTGCTGTTTTACTTGATATGTAGTACCAGATATCGTTCATTTCCTTTTCTGTGGCCAAGTGTCATTTACAGTGTTGTAAGTTTTCTACAACTTACAGTATGGTAAAGTAGCTCTAAGGCCATGAAAGACAGAGATAATACCCAAGGATGCACTTGACAGGGCACCGAATGACCGTTTACTGCCCGTTTCAGAGTCTTTCACAGCTTTTCTCTTTGTTTCCTATTGTCTCCTGTTAACCTTTCAAGTAGACACCAGATCAGATCATCCTGTCAGACTAATAAAAACAAGTTTTTTGGTTGTTTTTAAGTAGCCACACACTGTATTGTGTTTTCTGGTGTATTTCCTATTCCTTGAAGTGGTAACCTACTATTCTTATTATTTTCTCTTAAATTTGTTTCTAGTGAGTTTTTGCACTGAGGTTATTGATACTAAAATTTTAGATCTTTTGAAAAGTATATGCTTACCTTCAGAAATTAAGGTAAAGAGTTGGAAATTCAGAGGGTGTAAAGGGACTGCTTTCATATTTCAGGAAAAACATTTAAACCTCTCATGAGCCATTTAGAATTAAAAGATATTGATGTAAAATCAAGGTTGAAGTTATAGAAGTGTAAAAATGACAAAGGAAAAGTAAGGTTGTTTTTTTTTTTTTAAGAAAAGATTTTTAGTTTTATTTTTGATGGTAAAAATGTTAAAACATATATAAAGATAGAGAATAATTTGAATAATTTAATGAACCCCCATTTTCAGTCACATTCAGTAGTATTAAGTTTTTTATACATTTGCTTCATTTGCCCCTTCTCTTATTTCTTTCCCCTGAAGTATTTTAATGCAAAACTTATACATGAGGGCTTTCCCTCCTAATACTTCCATATTCATTTTAGAAACTAGTACTGTTTTCTTCTGTAATCATACCACCATCATAGCTAAGAAAACTAAGTAATTTCCCCTTAATAAAGTTAAATATCCTTTGTATACTCAAATATCATCCCAAAGTATAGTTCTATAATTAGTTTATTCAAATCCAACAAATCCATATAGCATTTCCCTGCTTTGTCCCTTAAGTCTGTGATTTTAGAACAGTCTCCCTGCCCTTTGTTTGTTTTTAAACGTGTTATTGATGTGTTGAATAAATCTAGACCCACATTCTGGATTTATCTGATTACTTCTTTGTGGCCTTGACCAGCCTCTTTCTCTGTATGCCTATAAGTGGAAGTTAACTTTTGGCAAGAATATTTTATAGGTGGTGCAGTTATGCTTCATATGGCTTCACATCAGGAGTCTCTTAATCTGGCTGCCCCATGTTCAGTGATGTCACATTTGATCAGAGGGTTTGGAGGGTGATACCGTCACCCCTCCTTTGGGAATGTGGTTTTCCCCCTCATAGCCAGCAAGTGATTGTGAGGTGGTGAAACGGCACTCTGCCAAAGATCCAGTTCTTCAGCAATCTGAGAAGTGTCTTTAATTGAAGAAATATCCTCCTCTCTCTTAAAAGGCTAAGCTGATTGTGTCTTCAGAAAGTGAAAGTGTTAGTCGCTTCAGTCGTGTTCAACTCTTTGTGACTTTATGGACTGTAGCCCGCCAGGCTCCTCTGTCCATGGAATTCTCCAAGCAAGAGTACAAGAGTGGGTAGCCATTTCCTTCTCCAGGGCATATTCCCAACTTAGGGATTGAACCCAGGTCTCCTGCATTGCAGGCAGATTCTTTACTGTCTGAGCCAGCAGATAAGCCCCGTGTGTCTTTAGGAGGAATCTACCTAAGTAGAACAGTGAAGAAGGAACTCAGACCAGCCAAGTCAGCTCTAATGGAACAAAAGATGTTGCAGGCACATTTTTCTCCTATTTAAGAGTAGATTTAAGACGTAGGTAAGTGAGGTTTTTTTTTTTTTAAATCACAATGATGATTAGTGCATAAGAGTTGAAAGGAAGGTTGGTCACAGATAATTGTATCGATATTTAATAAATAGGTAGTGTCTGAGAGTCCTCAAATAATACCACAAAGATCTTCATCTCAACTAAATCTAGCATTAACGACAAAAACCAAAGCCCCCCAAATGCCCATTTTCCTCGAATAAGATAAGCTTTAAATAATAGAAAAACTAAAAAAAAAAAGCAAATCTCAAGCTAATTTAAAAAATTTGCTTCATCAGAGATGCTTTCCTGGTGGCTCAAGTGGTAAATAATCTGCCTGCCAATGCAGGAGACTTGGGTTTGATCCCTGGAGCAGGAACATCCCCTAGAGGAGGAAATGGCAACCCACTCCAGTATTCTTGCCTGGGAAATCCCATGGGCAGAGGAGCCTGGAGTGCTACAGTCCATGGGGTCACAAAAGAGTTGGACACAACTTAGTTTAGTTGCCCAAATTAGTTGCACATGCAGAGGCAGCACCATGTAAAGCTGCATGATAAGGCTGATTCAGCTACATTGAAAGTGACAGGAAGAAGAAAGAATGACTTTACAAATGTAAGACACACCCACTTCAAAAAGTTACTTCACTTGTGAATACTGCAGAGTAGCTATTGGAAAGAACAGAATTGATGCTCCAGAGCAAAGACTTACTGATGCTCAGAGATAGAGCAACATACATAGCACAACCAAATTAAAACATCTGAAGCTAAAAAAGGTGTTTAAGAAAATGGAAGCATATTGAAGACACAAGGAAATCCAAGCTGCATGTAACAGTGATAAGGGTCATTTGTTTGGTCTTTTGACAAGACAGAAGACATTTCTTTGACTAGTTTCTATGTCACATTTTTAATTTAGATAACATTTCTCAGGAAAAGTTTTTAGAAGAATCCCAGAGCATCATGCAAGAGAAACCTGACATGAACATACCTAGATACATACATTTATCAAATGTTTGCCCTTCATTGCAAGGATAGGCTTTTACGAGATGCCGTGGTATAAAGAGAAATTTTAAAAACACTTAAAGAGACTTTGGATCTTACTTTTCAGACTTTGGAGAAGTGTAAGAGTTTAAAGGGGAATGGAACAAAACCAACCAACCAAAAACCAATGGAACGAATGCATTTTGCTATGGTATCTAACCAAACCAACTTTCATTGCTTTTAAGATGGTGTGTGCTCAGTCACTCAGTCGTGTCTGACTCTTTTTGACTTCATAGACTGTAGCCTACCAGGCTCCTCTGTCCATGGAATTTTCCAGACAAGAATACTGGAGTGGGTTGCCATTTCCTACTCCATGGGATCTTCCTGACCCAGGGATCAAATCCGCGTGTTCTGCATTGACAGACAGCTTCTCTACCACTGCACTACCTGGGAAACCCCTTTTATGATGAAAGATCCCTTAATAAATGAAACACATACAATGAAGTGTCAGTGAAGTACTCAGTAGCAGTGGTGAACTTTCCAAATCCACTGATGCTTGAGAATTAGATAAAATATATAGTTTAGCTTGCTATTTAGCAATATATAGGATTGTGATTATAGCTTGCACTCTGCTCTTCTTAGAAAACCAAAGATCATGTAAAGAAATTAACAGAGAATTGAGTTGAATAGTACAAAAAGAAGATTTAATGGACATTAGAAACTAAATGCTTGGGAATGAATGTTTATTTTCTTCTTTACTGCCTGAGTGCTCAGTTGTTCCAGTTGTGTCCAATTCTTTGTGACCCTTTGGACTCTAGCCCACCAGGCTTCTCTGTCCATGGGGTTCTCCAGGCAAGAATACTGCAGTGGGTAGCCATTCCCTTCTCCAGAGGATCTTCTCAACCCAGGGATCGAATCTGGGTCTCCTGCATTGCAGGTGGATTCTTTGTCATCTGAGCCACTGGAGAAGCCCTGGTGGGGCTAGTAGTAAAGAACCTGCCTGCCAGTACAAGAGACATAAAGAGATGTGGGTTTGATCCCTGGGTCAGGAAGATCCCCTGGAGAAGGAAACTGAGATAGCAGTGTCTCCTGGATGTTTAACGAATGTTTTATGTATTTGTGCGGAGATCATGCCTCCTTCCCTCTTGGCCTAAGAAAGGGAAACTTTCTCCTTCCCTCCCTCCACTATAAGATACTTTAATGATAAGTATTTAACACTGAGCCCAGGATTTCAAAGTAGTTCATATCATAACCCCAATTTAGATAGAACACCTGGCACAGTGCAAGACACATAGAAAATGAATGGTAAATGTTAGTTTCTTTCACTCCTAGTGGGAATCTTTAGGCTGGCTAATCCCATATTTAATGCTACGTCTTCCATGGGATTCTTAGAACTGTATATTCTTATGTGAATGCATTCCTGCTTTCTCTTAGGCTGTAAAAACTCTTAAGAATGTTTTTCCTATGACATTTATCATAATGATTTATTCATAGCTTGTGTTCTATAAATGTTTGTTTAAAATTCAGCATGCATTTATTAAGTACTATTATGTGCAGTGCATGGAGTTAAATACAGAAAACAAAGTAAGGGAAAAAGCATATTCTAGTTATATAGTAGGAAAGCATTGCTTACTTTAAAAGAGAGGAAGGCATATTTAATAAGATAGATTTGAATTTATAAAAAATAAAAGATGTTGGTACCACAAAGCATAGTGAAATAAATGTGGAAAGTAAAGTGAAAAAAAGAATGTTTTACCAACATATGTGATAAAAATCTTACTATGCAAAACAGATGAAGACTTGATGAAAATATACGTGGTCTGTAACAGGATTCTGCTTGATAGGTAGAGGAGAAAAACAGTTGACGTGTGAAGAAATACTAATATAAACCTTTATGAAGTATATATAGTTTTTCTAGCAGTTAAGGAAATGTAGTTCAGATGTTGCCAAAGTACGTTTTATTCAGTAAAGGATTACTCAGGAAACATAATGTGCAAAAAAAAAAAAAGAGAGAGAAAAAGAAACCACATTAGTTCATGTAATGCAGAAGTATAAAAAACAAAAACAACAAAAGTGGGTTCCGATTCCTTTTTTCTAAACCTTTTTGCTTTTCCATGTGCTGTGCTGTGCTAAGTGGCTTTAGTCATACCTGACTCTTTGAGGTCCTGTAGACTGTAGCCCGCCATATGCCCCTGTCCATGGGTTTCTGCAGGCAAGGATACTGGAGTGGGTTGCCATGCCCTTCTCCAGGAGATCTTCCCAATCCAGGGATCGAACCTTGTCTCTTATGTCTCCTGCATTGGCAAACGGGTTCTTTACCACTAGTGCCACCTGGGATTACTTCCATGCCAGCTTTTGAAAAAGATAGTTTTGTTTTTAAGACAGATCTTAGGTTCATAACAAAATTAAATGGAAGGTACAATTTCCTATCTACCTCTTGCTTCCATGTGGGCACATCCTTCCCCTCTATCAAAATCCTGCACCAGAGTGGTACATTTGTTACTATAGATGAATGTACATTGCCACCATTATTATAGCCCAAAGTCCACAGTTTACATTGGGGTTCACTCTTAGTTGTACATTTGGTGGTGTTCTGACAAATGTATAATGCCGTATTTATCCTTATAGTACTACGTAGTGTAGGTTTCATTACCCTAAAAATACTCTTTGCTCGTCTGTTCATCCTTGTCTCCCTCCTACCCCCTAACAGACAAGGATCTTTTTAGTGTCTCGATAGTTGTGCCTTTTTCTGAATGTCACATATATCACTGGAATCACACACTATGCAGCCTTTACAGATTGGCTTTTTTTTTTCCTCTTAAAAACACGCATTTAAGGTTTCTCCGTCGCTTTTTATGGCTTGAAAATTTTTCTTATTAGTGCTGAGTAATATTCTGTTGTCTGCTTGTAGCACAGATTATTTATGCGTTCACCTACCAAAGAACATCCTGGTTGCTTCCAAGTTTTGGCAATTACAAATAAATAAACAAATACTAGGCAGTGTTTTGTTTCCTGCCAGTCACTTAACCTCTCTAGGGTTCAATTTTCTTCTCTGTAAAATTTAACGCATGATTTCCAAGAATTCTGAGATTTGAAATTATGTGGTTATCTTGATAGAAATCATGCACTCTTACATGGATTAGGTCAGATATGATTGCATGATGATGATATTATAGGGTGATAAACCCTTCCTAGTGAAAGCAGTCTGGTCCTATATCACAAGAATTACACTCTGTTCTTATGCTTTTGATCAGATCATTTTATTTTGGGGAATTTTCCTTCCCAACTGGAGGTTAGAAAATAACATCTTTTTTTTTTTTTTTTTAAACAAAGATTTTCATAGCACGGTAACTTATAAAAGCCACATAAAACAAAACTATGGAAACTATTCACAAGCCCAGTAATGGGGAAATGCAAAGTGAATTGCTTGAGGGCAGGGATCATGACTGTTTGTTCTGATTCGGGTGTACCTAGCACTTTACTCAGTATTGGGTTCTAAGTTTCTGTTGAAGGCAAAAGTATTGACGAAAGGAAAGAGAAGAGCTTTTACTGAATATAAAAGACTATTGGAGATGGTATTCTCCTCTCTTTGTTTGCTTTTTCACATCTCTTATTGTTAAACTCAGCTGTACCCCGTTACCTGCTGAACCCCACACTTGGGCCTTTACGGACACCCAGGAACGCCTTGGGCGTGTGATGTAGCAGCCGTGACAGGATGGCTTCTCACTTGGGAAAGAACATCAGCCTGGTTATAAAGGAGTTAAAGCAAGAGTAGCATGTCCCAGTTTTGCCAGGACAGTCTCAGGTTGTGCCTGATGTCTTGGTGTAAATCTTATTTTAATAGCATTTCCTTTCACTCTCAGAGGTATCCTTGTTTGGACAGTAGGTCACCATTTGGCTGAGGGTCTGAATTTCTGTTTACTTTAGTGCTGTAGCTGGGAAACATTGTTTTTCTTTTTTCAGTTCAGTTTAACAAACATTTACTTAACACTGAGTACATATCACATTCTGTCATATTGTGAGATACAAAGAAAATTCAGACAAGACCTCTGTCACCAAAGAATTTCACTTCAGTGCTTTTTCCTCTTTATTTTGGTAACTCACAGCCTCATTCAGAGTCCTAGACCCAAGCTCTTGCCCTGACCTCAGCCAATTGGAAAGACCCTTTTCTGACTTGCCTCTGGTTGTATGCCCTCCTCTCCTGTGAGACCTAAGGGAATAGTCCCTTTTAAGAACCTATGCTGTCATCATTTGGCATAATGGAATTCCCCACCCAGATCCTTTGGAGCCTGTTTCCAGGGCCTGTGTGGACCTCTTCCCTTGGACATGCTCACACAAGGTCCCTCCTAGTGCCAGGTGGGCGGTTGTGGTGGGAGAAGGGAGTGGACAGCAGGCCAGTGGCAGCAGCCAGGGTAGGCTCCCTGCAACCTTACAGTGAATTCAAGGATGCTAATTTTGTGTTTGGCCATCAGCGTCATTTTGATTGTCTGTTCCTCAAAGTAGAACAGAACATTTTTTATGTAGTCATTTTAGATATTTAAATATATGGTGTCTGAGCCTCCGTTTGCATTCTTGCCATGGACCCCACAGATGTCAGAAACAGGCGCACTCAGAGTAAGACCCAGATCCCTTCCCTGACCAGTGAGATCCCACACGATCTGCACCTGCCACATACCCACTCTGCTGCAGCTGTCCTGGCTTCCACACTGTCCGGAACATGACTCTCCCATCTCAGGTTCTGGCACTCACTGCAGCATTTTGGAAGTATCTTCTTCTGGATACCCGAGTTACTTCTTCCCTCAGGTCCTGTCCTCTACGTCTTCCCTCCACCCCTCCAGGTCATTATTTTTTCAGTGAGACCTAGTGAAATGTTCAGTTTAGTCCCTCAGTCATGTCCCACACTTAGCGACCCCATGGACTGCAGCACGCCAGGCCTCCCTGTCCATCACCAACTCCCGGAGCTTACGCAAACTCATGTCCATCGAGTAGGTGATGCCATCCAGTCCTCATCTTCTATCGTCCCCTTCTCCTCCTGCCTTCAACCTTTCCCAGCGTCAGAGTTTTTTCCAGTGAGTCAGTTCTTTGCATCAAGTGACCAAAGTATTGGAGTTTCAGCTTCAGCATCAGTTCTTCCAATGAACATTCAGGACTGATTTTATTTAGGATTGACTGGTTGGATCTCCTTGCAGTCCAAAGGACTCTCAAAAGTCTTCAACACCACAGTTCAAAAGCATCAATTCTTCAGCACTCAGCTTTTTTTTTTATAGTCCAACTCTCACATCCATACATGACTACTGGAAAAATCAGAGATTTCACTAGACAGACATTTGTTGGCAAAGTAGTGTCTCTGCTTTTTAATATTCTGTCTAGGTTGATCATAACTTTTCTTCCAAGGAGCAAGCATCTTTTAATTTCATGGCTGCCGTCATCATCTGCAGTGATTTTCAGTTCAGTTCAGTGGCTCAGTTGTGTCCGACTCTTTGCGACCCCATGAATCGCAGCACGCCAGGCCTCCCTGTCCATCACCAACTCCCGGAGTTCACTGAGACTCACGTCCATCGAGTCAGTGATGCCATCCAGCCATCTCATCCTCTGTCGTACCCTTCTCCTCTTGCCCCCAATCCCTCCCAGCATCAGAGTCTTTTCCAATGAGTCAACTCTTCATAAGAGGTGGCCAAAGTACTGGAGTTTCAGCTTTAGCATCATTCCTTCCAAAGAAATCCCAGGGCTGATGTCCTTCAGAATGGACTGGTTGGATCTCCTTGCAGTCCAAGGGACTCTCAAGAGTCTTCTCCAACACCACAGTTCAAAAGCATCAATTCTTCGGCTCTCAGCCTTCTTCACAGTCCAACTCTCACATCCATACATGACCACAGGAAAAACCGTAGCCTTAACTAGATGGACCCTTGTTGGCAAAGTAATGTCTCTGTTTTTGAATATGCTATCTAGGTTGGTCATAACTTTCCTTCCAAGGAGTAAGCGTCTTTTAATTTCATGGCTGCAGTCACCATCTGCAGTGATTTTGGAGCCCAGAAAAATAAAGTCTGACACTGTTTCCACTGTTCCCCCATCTATTTCCCATGAACTGATGAGACTGGATGCCATGATCTTCATTTTCTGAATATTGAGCTTTAAGCCAACTTTTTCACTCTCATCAAGAGGCTTTTGAGTTCCTCTTCACTTTCTGCCATAAGGGTGGTGTCATCTGCATATCTGAGGTTATTGATATTTCTCCCAGCAATCTTGATTCCAGCTTGTGTTTCTTTCAGTCCAGCGTTTCTCATGATGTACTCTGCATATGAGTTAAATAAGCAGGGTGACAATATACAGCCTTGACGTACTCCTTTTCCTATTTGGAACCAGTCTGTTGTTCCATGTCCAGTTCTAACTGTTGCTTCCTGACCTGCATACAGATTTCTCAAGAGGCAGGTCAGGTGGTCTGGTATTCCCATCTCTTTCAGAATTTTCCACAGTTTATTGTGATCCACACAGTCAAAGGCTTTGGCATAGTCAATAAAGCAGAAATAGATGTTTTTCTGGAACTGTCTTGCTTTTTCCATGATCCAGCGGATGTCGGCATTTTGATCTCTGGTTCCTCTAACTTTTCTAAAACCAGCTTGAACATCAGGAAGTTCACGGTTCACATATTGCTGAAGCCTGGCTTGGAGAATTTTGAGCATTACTTTACTAGCATGTGAGTTGAGTGCAATTGTGCAGTAGTTTGAGCATTCTTTGGTATTGCCTTTCTTTGGGATTGGAATGAAAACTGACCTTTTCCAATCCTGTGGCCACTGCTGAGTTTTCCAAATGTGCTGGCATATTGAGTGCAGCACTTTCACAGCATCATCTTTAAGGATTTGAAATAGCTTAATTGGAATTCCATCACCTCCACTAGCTTTGTTCGTAGTGATGCTTCCTAAGGCCCACTTGACTTCGGATTCCAGGATGTCTGGCTCTAGGTGAGTGATCATGTCTGGCTCTAGGTGAGTGATCACACCATTGTGGTTATCTGGGTCATGAAGATCTTTTTGGTATAGTTCTTCTGTGTATTCTTGCCATCTCTTGTTAATATCTTCTGCTTCTGTAAAGTCCATACCATTTCTGTCCTTTATTGTGCCCATCTTTGTATGAAAAGTTCCCTTGCTGCTACTGCTAAGTCACTTCAGTCATGTCCGACTCTGTGTGACCCCATAGACATCAGCCCACCAGGCTCTCCTGCCCCTGGGATTCTCCAGGCAAGAACACTGGAGTAGGTTGCCATTTCCTTCTCCAATGCATTAAAGTGAAAAGTGAAAGTGAAGACGCTCAGTCGAGTCCGACTCTTAGCGACCCCATGGACTGCAGCTTACCAGGCTCCTCCCTTGGTATCTCTTATTTTCTTGAAGAGATCTCTAGTCTTTTTCATTTTATTGTTTTCCTCTGTTTCTTTGCATTGATCACTGAGGAAGGCTTTCTTATCTCTCCTTGCTATTCTTTGGAACTCTGCATTCAAATGGGTATATCTTTCCTTTTTTCCTTTGCCTTTAAAGTGAAAGTGAAGTCGCTCAGTTGTGTCTGACTCTTTGCAACCCCATGGAAGGTAACCTACCAGGCTCCACAGTCCATGGGATTTTTCAGGCAAGAATACTGGAGTGGGCTGCCATTTCCTTCTCCAGGGGATCTTCCCAACCCAGGGATCGAACCCAGGTCTCCTGCATTGCAGACAGACGCTTTACCGTCTGACCCACTAGGGAAGCCCTTTGCCTTTAGCTTCTCTCTTTTTCTCAGCTATTTGTAAGGCCTCCTCAGACAACCATTTTGCCTTTTTGTATTTCTTTTTCTTGGGGATGGTCTTGATCACTGCCTCCTGTACAATGTTATGAACCTCTGTCCATAGTTTTTCAGGCACTCTGTCTATCAGATACAATCCATTGAATCTGTTTGTCACTTCCACTGTAAAATCGGAAAGGATTTGATTTAGGTCATACCTGAATGGTCTAGTGGTTTTCCCTACTTTCTTCAGTTTAAGTCAGAATTTTGCAATAAGGAGTTCTGAGGCACAGGCAACTCTCAGTCTTGTTTTTACTGACTGTATAGAGCTTCTCCATCTTTGGCTACAAAGAATATAATCAATCTGATTTCATTATTGACCATCTTGTGATATCCATGTGTAGAGTCATCTCTTGTAGTGTTGGAAGAAGGTGTTTGCTATGACCAGTGCATTCTCTTGGCAAAACTCTGTTAGCCTTTTCCCTGCTTCGTTTTGTATGCAAAGACCAAATTTGCCTGTTACTCCAGGTTTCTTGACTTCCTACTTTTGCATTCCAGTCCCCTTTAATGAAAAGGACATCTTTTTTGAGTGTTATTTCTAGAAGTTCTGTTAGGTCTTCACAGAACCGTTTAACTTCAGCTTCTTCAGCATTACTGGTTGGGGCATAGACTGGGATTACTGTGATATTGAATGGTTTGCCTTGGAAATGAACAGAGATGATTCTGTCATTTTTGAGATTGTACCCAAGTACTGCATTTCAGACTCTTTCATTGACTATGGGGGCTACTCCGTTTCCTCTAAGGGATTCTCACATCCCCTTCCCTGCTTCTCTTCCCTTAATGTGCATCACTGTCCAAGATTTAGAAGCCGTAAAAGACTAAACTAATTTTTTCCCTCAAATATGTTTTTTTCAAAATCCCTTAAGAATCAAGACTTTCTTCTCTTAAAAAATTTCTATTTTGGTTTTCGTGTTTTAAAGTCGTTCATGTACCCGCTTTAAAGAAGCACGTAGTTCTCTGAGGCTAGTATGTGAAGCAGCAGTCTCCCTATCCTGCTTCCAATTTCAAGGGTAACTGCACCTCTATAAAGTGGTTCTTTCAGTATTTCCTACCATGTCCATGTAACATGCTTTTATGGCTATTTCCTAACTTTTCAGTATTGGGTATTATATGTTTCTTTTCTCCCCATGGAGGATGAGAATTACTGGGGTCCAACCCCAGTTGGATCCAGGGATTCCCTCGAGAGGACTGCGTTGGCAAAAAGGATAGAAATAGAGAAAGAGATAAGGAAAAAATTCTGCAGTTAAGAAAATAGAGGAGAGAAGAGAGGCTGATACTCCTTGGTTTACGCAGAAAGCCAATAAAGCCCCAGCACGGGACTTGCTCTGTTCACGTAGGCTGTAGGCGCCCTCTCGAATCGCGGAAGGTGCCCCACCTTAGGCACCTTCTCTAGTGGGTCTTAGAAGCCCAAGGCAGGAAAGTGAACGCAGAGGGCCCCTGCGCCTCAGGGGATCAGCCTGAAAAGGAAAAGGAAAGAGAAAGAACGACATGGGGAGACCAAGCTTCAGTGAGCAAGGCCCGCAACTTTATTTTCCAAAGTAGCTTTTATACCTTAAGTTGTGCATAGAAGATAATGGGGTGGGGCGGGGGGGTAGAGTCATGCACGGAGAAGGCAATGGCACCCTACTCCACTACTCTTACTTGGAAAATCCACTGGACGGAGGAGCCTGGTAGGCTGCTGTCCATGGGGTTGCTGAGAGTCGGACACGACTGAGCGACCTCACTTTCACTTTTCACTTTCATGCATTGGAGAAGGAAATGGCAACCCACTCCAGTGTTCTTGCCTGGAGAATCCCAGGGACGGGGGAGCCTAGTGGGCTGCCGTCTATGGGGTCGCACAGAGTCGGACATGACTGAAGTGACTCAGCAGCAGAGTCATGCAAGGTCAGCAGTCCTTGATCCTTATCGAAGCCAGGCTTTCTTTCTGCAAACTTATGTACAAAAGCTTTAGGTGATTTACATCATCTTCTGGCCAGGAGGCCTGTTAACATTTTATGACCCTTTCTTCAGAAAACTTATTTGTCTCTAAAGGTGATTATTCTAAAGTCAGGTGCCACCCTCTGAAAGCATTAAAGTTGCATTCCTATAGGGCAAAAGTGTGGTGGGCTATAACAAGAAAAGAATTAACTCAAGGGTCCAAGGTTACAAACATTAAAGCTACTACTTACATTTCTATACACCAACTATATTAATCAATACACTCCCAGGGACACAGTAGGTAAGGGATATGGAAACTTGGAAGCAAGCATTAGCTCAACAAAGAAATCCTGTACTAGTTCTATTCTAACAATTTTAACTCTCTAAGAAGCTCTGCATTGTTAGAATATCTTAAGCTTCCTGTGCCTCTTGTGATTGGGAGGCTGTGAACAATCACATGCGTAGCTGTAGGAGTCCAAACAAACCTGTCAGGCAATGTAGAAAGTCATCAGAGGGGTTTGAATTGAAATAGTCCTATTATGCCCAGGAGACTTATTAACTAGAGTTTTAAGTTGATTTTCTTACAGAGAAAGGTGGTCAGGGATAGCCCCCCGTTAACGTCAGAAGAGTTGGTGAAAGTTGTGAAATAGTGAAACAGACAGATTTTGGTTTTGGGGTAGATGCTCAGGCTGGTCCAGGCGGGGGCGCTCTTGAGCCCTGACTCGCCTTGCCCATCAGGGCGCTCCTGCATGACCTTGTCATGGGTGGGAACTCCCGTGCTGGCTCCCGGCACACTGTCACATCCTCTGCATACACAGGCATGAATATAGCTCTCCCCCTTTTGGTTAGATAAAGATCGATTTTTTAAACACTGTAAACACTAATCACAGCTGAGCCGTTTGTATACTGTGCTTACTTTTCTTTTTCCTGCAGCATTTTTATTTTCCCTGGAGTTAAAAGGTGTCATGATTTTGATTTGCTTACTTGTCTAGGTTATTAGCATCATTTCCACCCCAGACTGTCCCACTTATGTATATCTTCTTTCAGTGTGTTCACATCTTTTTTTTTTTCTCTCTCGAAAAAAATCTGAGTCTTCAGATCTTTTTGATTGGAATATTATTCTCAGGATTGGCTCGAGTTTGACAAGTCGTAGAGATACCTTCAAGAAGCCTTGTTTATCCCCAGTAGAACAGTGGGCAGTCATTGCAGATACAGTTGTTTTTTGCAAATACCTTATTGTATGGATAAATCATGTAAATACGACTATTTACTATGAATTTACATATGTTCTCTTTTACATATTGTATTTAAGATCCCTTTATTGCAGAAATATAGAATGTATTCTTATTTTTCATTGTTTTAATTAATTTATATGTGTGTATATATTTTGTATTGTATTCTTTCTTTATAGGCTCTCAAAATTAGAGAGACCTGTAATTGCCCACCACTTTCTGGACCAGACCCTCGATTACTATTCAAACTCAGCATGAAGAATTTTCTTGAAGCAGAGAAAGAAGACCTAAATATCACTGTTAAACAGAAAATGGATGCTCTTCCCATCCAAAACCAGAAGCAAATACCATTAACATGCATAGTGGACAAAAGAACTGGCAGCTGAATTAAAATTTATGAGACACAGGATACATGAAGAATGCAGCAGTCCTTATCATTTTCATGTTATTTTTAAAAAAATGATGTTTGAAAGGAAAAAAATGGATACTCAGGGTCAAATCATGTATATTACAGGTATTATCTAAATTCTTATACTAGGTATTTATTTTTCATGAAATGTTGATATATTTAATCAATTTAAAAATATCTTTAATGAGGAAAATGCCACAGAATAAATTTGTATTACACTTTTTTTTGAATCTTGATTTTTTTTTAATCCACAAAAGTGAACTAGCAGTTATATTTCTTATTTTCTTTGATGTTTTGTTTCATTACCTTGTGGTAACTCAGATGTTAAGGGAGTTGAATCAGGCTGATACCAGTATGAAGATAATTTAACTGATGAACTCTTTTTAACACAGAATATTGAGCCTGTTGTGTATCCTTGTCATTGGTTCCAGCACTAGATCTACTTTTTCAGTTCTGAAAATAAAACAGACTAAGAAATCATCTTGGTGGTTAGCTATCAAATGCAGGAGTTTGGTTGACTATTAAAGATAGCTGACTATAGGTGGAGGGTTTTCATGCACAGTGAATGATACTGCTGAATGATAATTTGGTAAATATTAAAGAAATGGTGGAGATGGATTTCTTAGCTCACTGTTTTGTTCAGACATTGTGGTCTCAACATATTTGAATATCTCCAGATGTTTAATATCACTGATTGCCCTTTAAAAAAATTTATATAATGTTTGATACATGGAAAAGGGTATACAAATACCCTATAAATCTATAAATTGATAGAACAGTATCAACACATTGAAGCTACTGTGTGAGGAGGAGCTTAACTCATTTACTTCATTATTATAGCTTACTAAACATTCGTCCATAATTAAATACTTCTAGAACGCCACTTCTGTGTCATCTGCCAGCTGTCTGGTGTGAACCTGTGTACTTTATTGGTCAGTTGGTTCAGTGTTTGAGAAAAAAAGAGCTAGACATGGACCAGAGGGGTGTTAGGATGGGCTGGAACTGGCAGTGTCAGTATCTGTGACCACATCTAACCAAGAAGAGAAATCCTATGGCTGCTTCAGTTCCTCCTCTGGCATCTGAAGTGAATTCCTCTTTTGGCCAAATCTGCCTGGAGCCATTTGTGACCAGGGATTCTGGGACATGTAGTTCCATATAGGTCAAATTGCTACAGTACAAATCTGCACATGTTCTGTTCCTATACTTGTTTGTTGTATTGTAAACAAGAGACATTCATCATTATTTCTGCTTAGAAAATATCAGAAGAGTTATTTAAGATATCAGAATAGTTTAAAAATAGTTTAACTTGATTATGTCATTGTTTTGTTTTCCATTAAACCATATCTTTTATTTTCAAAGCCATGAGATAACTTAAAATAGTAATGTAATCTTACCTTCTGTTGAAAGAAAGAATTCTTTTAATTTGATAAGTAAGTTGAACCTTGAGCTAAAAAATTTTTTTAAATTATCCAGTACAGTGCCATCTAGTGATAAATAATTTACTTTCTGGTTGAAGATCACTGCTACATTTTACTTCTTGATAAATCAAGAACTTCACTTTTAATCATGCCTAACTCCTTTTTTTTTTTTTAAATTCTGTAACAAAAATACATTTTATTTATTTTAATTGGAGGCTAATTACTTTACAATATTGTAGTGGTTTTGCCATACATTAACATGAATCAGCCATGGATGTACATGTGTTCCCCATCCTGAACCCCCCTCCCACCTCCTTCCCCATCCCATCCCTCTGGGTCATCCCAGTGCACCAGCCCTGAGCACCCTGTCTCATGCATCAAACCTGGACTGGCGATCTGTTTCACATATGATAATATACATGTTTCAGTGCTATTCTCTCAAATCATCCCACCCTCGCCTTCTCCCACAGAGTCCAAAAGACTGTTCTATACATCTGTGTCTCTTTTGCTGTCTCGCATATAGGGTTATCGTTACCATCTTTCTAAATTCCATATATATCTGTTAGTATACTGTATTGGTGTTTTTCTTTCTGGCTTACTTCACTCTGTATATAGGCTCCAGTTTCATCCAGAACTGACTCAAATGTATTCTTTTTAATGGCTGAGCAATATTCCATTGTGTATATGTACCACAGCTTTCTTATCCATTTATCTGCTGATGGACATCTAGGTTGCTTCTATGTCCTGGCTATTATAAACAGTGCTGTGATGAATATTGGGGTACACGTGTCTCTTTCAGTTCTGGTTTCCTCAGTGTGTATGCCCAGCAATGGGATTGCTGGGTCAGATGGCAGTTCTATTTCCAGTTTTTTAAGAAATCTCCACACTGTTCTCCAGAGTGACTGTATTAGTTTGCATTCCCACCAACAGTGGGATGCAAATTTCCCCTTTTTCCATTCCATCTCCAGAATTTATTGTTTGTAGACTTTTGGATAGCAGCCATTCTGACCAGCATGAGATGGTACCTCATTGTGGTTTTGATTTGCATTTCTCTGATAATGAGTGACGTTGAGCATCTTTTCATGTGTTTGTTAACCATCTGTATGTCTTCTTTGGAGAAATGTCTGTTTAGTTCTTTGGCCCATTTTTTGACTGGGTCATTTATTTTTCTGGAATTGAGCTGCAGGAGTTGCTTGTATATTTTTGAGATTAATTCTTTGTCAGTTGCTTCGTTTGCTATTATTTTCTCCCATTCTGAAGACTGTCTTTCACTTTGCTTATAGTTTCCTTCATTGTGCAAAAGCTTTTGAGTTTAATTAGGTCCCATTTGTTTATTTTTGTTTTTATTAACATAACTTTTGAACTGTGGTGTTGGAGAAGACTCTTGAGAGTCCCTTGGATTGCAAGGAGATCCAACCAGTCCATTCTGAAGGAGATCAGCCCTGGAATTTCTTTGGAAGGAATGATGCTAAAACTGAAACTCCAGTACTTTGGCCGCCTCATGCAAAAGTTGACTCATTGGAAAAGACTCTGATGCTGGGAGGGATTGGGGGCAAGAGAAGGGTACGACAGAGGATGAGATGGCTGGATGGCATCACTGACTCAATGGATGTGAGTCTGAGTGAACTCCGGGAGTTGGTGATGGACAGGGAGGCCTGGCGTGCTGATTCGTGGGGTCGCAAAGAGTCGGACACGACTGAGCAACTGAACTGAACTGAACTGGGAGGTGGGTCATAGAGGATCCTAGTGTGATTTATGTCAGGGAGTGTTTTGCCTATATTTTCCTCTAGGAGTTTTATAGTTTCTGATTGTACATTTAGATCTTTAATCCATTTGAGTTTATTTTTGTGTATGGTGTTAGTAAGTGTTCTAGTTTCATTCTTTTACAAGTGGTTGACCAGTTTTCCCAGCACCTCTTGTTAAAGAGATTGTCTTTTCTCCATTGTATATTCTTGCCTCCTTTGTCAAAGATAAGGTGTCCATAGGTGTGTGGATTTATCTCTGGGCTTTTTATTTTCTTCCATTGTTCTATATTTCTGTCTTTGTGCCAGTTCCATACTGTCTTGATGAGTGTAGCTTTGTAGTATAGCCTGAAGTCAGGCAGGTTGATTCCTCCAGTTCCATTCTTCTTTCTCAAGATTGCTTTGGCTCTTTGAGGTTTTTTGTATTTCCATACAAATTGTGACATTATTTGTTCTAGTTCTGTGAAAAATACCATTGGTAGCTTGATAGGGATTGCATTGAATCTATAGATTGCTTTGGGTACTATACTCATTTTCACTATATTGATTCTTCCAATGCATGAACATGGTATATTTCTCCATCTATTTGTGTCCTCTTTGATTTCTTTCATCAGTGTTTTATAGTTTTCTGTATATAGGTCTTTTGTTTTTTTAGGTAGATATATTCCTAAGTATTTTATTCTTTTCATTTAAATGGTGAATGGAATTGTTTCCTTAATTTCTCTTTCTGTTTTCTCATTATTAGTGTATAGGAATGCAAGGAATTTCTGTGTGTTGGTTTTATATCCTGCAACTTTACTATATTCATTGATTAGCTCTGGTAATTTTCTGGTGGAGTCTTTAGGGTTTTCTATGTAGAGGATCATGTCATCTGCAAACAGTGAGAGTTTTACTTCTTCTTTTCCCATCTGGATTCCTTTTATTTCTTTTTCTGCTCTGATTGCTGCGGCCAAAACTTCCAAAACTATGTTGAATAGTAGTGGTGAGAGTGGGCACACTTATCTTGTTCCTGACTTTAGGGGAAATTCTTTCAGTTTTTCATCATTGAGGATAATATTTGCTGTGGGTTTCTCATATAGCTTTTATTATGTTGAGGTATGTTCCTTCTATTCCTGCTTTCTGGAGGGTTTTTTTTTTTTTATCATAAATGGATGTTGAATTTTGTCAAAGGCTTTCTCTGCATCTATTGAGATAATCATATGGTTTTTATCTTTCAATTTGTTAATGTGGTGTATTACAGTGATTGATTTGCAGATATTTAAGAATACTTGCATCCCTGGGATAAAACCCACTCGGTCATGATGTATGATCTTTTTAATATGTTGTTGGATTCTGTTTGCTAGAATTTTATTAAGGATTTTTGCATCTTTTTTCATCAGTGATATTGGCCTGTAGTTTTCTTTTTTTTGTGGCATCTTTGTCTGGTTTTGGTATTAGGGTGATGGTGGCCTCATAGAATGAGTTTGGAAGTTTATCTTCCTCTGCAATTTTCTGGAAAAGTTTGAGTAGGGTAGGTGTTAGCTCTTCTCTAAATTTTTTGGTAGAATTCAGCTGTGAAGCCTTCTGGTCCTGGGCTTTTGTTTGCTGGAAGATTTCTGATTACAGTTTCAATTTCCGTGCTTGTGATGGGTCTGTTAAGATTTTCTATTTCTTCCAGGTTCAGTTTTGGAAAGTTATACTTTTCTAAAAATTTGTCTATTTCTTCCAAGTTGTCCATTTTATTGGCATATAGTTGCTGATAGTAGTCTCTTATGATCCTTTGTATTTCTGTGTTGTCTGTTGTGATTTCTCCTTTTTCATTTCTAATTTTGTTGATTTGATTCTTCTTCCTTTGTTTCTTGATGAATCTGGCTAATGGTTTGTCAATTTTATTTATCTTCTCAAAGAACCAGCTTTAAGCTTTGTTGATTTTTGCTGTGGTCTCCTATGTTTCTTCTTCATTTATTTCTGCCCTAATTTTTAAGATTTCTTTTCTTCTACTAACCCTGGGGTTCTTCATTTCTTCCTTTCCTAGTTGCTTTAGGTGTAGAGTTAGGTTATTTATTTGACTTTTTTCTTGTTTCTTGAGGTAAGCCTGTATTGCTATGAACCTTCCCCTTATCACTGCTTTTACAGTGTCCCATGGGTTTTGGGTTGTTGTGTTTTCATTTTCATTCGTTTCTATCCATATTTTGATTTCTTCTGTGATTTGTTGGTTATCCAGCAGTGTGTTGTTCAGCCTCCATATGTTGGAATTTTTAATAGCTTTTCTCCTGTAATTGACATCTAATCTTACTGCATTGTGGTCAGAAAAGATGCGTGGAATGATTTCAGTTTTTTTTAATTTCAAGGCTAGCTTTATGGCCCAGGATGTGATCTATCCTGGAGAAGGTTCCATGTGCACTTGAGAAAAAGGTGAAATTCATTGTTTTGGGGTGAAATGTCCTATAGATATCAATTAGGTCTAACTGGTCCATTGTATCATTTAAAGTTTGTGTTTCCTTGTTAATTTTCTGTTCAGTTGATCTATTCATAGGTGTGAGTGGGGTATTAAAATCTCCCACTATTATTGTGTTATTGTTAATTTCCCCTTTCATACTTGTTAGCATTTGCCTTACATATTGTGGTGCTCCTATGTTGGGTCATATATATTTATAATTGTTATATCTTCTTCTTGGATTGATCCTTTGCTCATTATGTAGTGTCCTTCTTTGTCTCTTTTCAGAACCTTTATTTTAAAGTCTATTTTATCTGATATGAGTATTGCTACTCCTTCTTTCTTTTGGTCTCTATTTGTGTGGAATATCTTTTTCCAGCCCTTCACTTTCAGTCTGTGTGTGTCCCTTGTTTTGAGGTGGGTCTCTTGTAGACAATATATATAGGGGTCTTGTTTTGGTATCCATTCAGCCAGTCTTTGTCTTTTGGTTGGGGCATTCAACCCATTTACATTTAAGATAATTATTGCTAAGTATGGCCCCATTGCCATTTACTTTGTTGTTTTGGGTTCGAGTTTATACACCCTTTCTGTGTTTCCTGTCTAGAGAAGATCCTTTCATATTTGTTGAAGAGCTGGTTTGGTGGTGCTGAATTCTCTCAGCTTTTGCTTGTCTGTAAAGCTTTTGATTTCTCCTTCATATTTGAATGAGATCCTTGCTGGGTACAGTAATCTGGGTTGTAGGTTTTTCTCTTTCATCGCTTTAAGTATGTCCTGCCATTCCCTTCTAGCCTGAAGTGTTTCTATTGAAAGATCAGCTGTTATCTTTATGGGAATCCCCTTGTGTGTTATTTGTTGTTTTTCCCTTGCTGTTTTAATATTTGTTCTTTGTGTTTGATCTTTTTTAATTTGATTAATATGCATCTTGGGGTGTTTCGCCTTGGGTTTATCCTGTTTGGGACTCTCTGGGTTTCTTGGACTTGGGTGACTGTTTCCTTCCCCATTTTAGGGAAGTTTTCAACTATTATCTCCTCAAGTATTTTCTCATGGTCTTTCTTTTTGTCTTCTTCTTCTGGGACTCCTATGATTCGAATGTTGAGGCATTTAACATTGTCCCAGAGGTCTCTGAGATTGTCCTCATTTCTTTTAATTCTTTTTTCTTTTTTCCTCTCTGCTTCATTTATTTCTACCATTCTATCTTCTACTTCACTTATCCTATCTTCTGCCTCTGTTATTCTACTGTTGGTTCCCTCCAGAGTGTTTTTGATCTCATTTATTGAATTATTCATTATTGACTCTGTTTTATTTCTTCTAGGTCCTTGTTATGCATTTCTTGCATCTTCTCAATCCTTGTCTCCAGGCTATTTATCTGTAACTCCGTTTTGTTTTCAAGATTTTGGATCATTTTTACTATCATTGTTCTGAATTCTTTTTCAGGTAGACTCCCTATCTCTTCCTCTTTTGTTTGGTTTGGTGGGTACTTATCCTGTTCCTTTACCTGCTGAGTATTTCTCTGCCTTTTCACAGTTTAGATTGCTGTGTTTGGGGTGGCCTTTCTGTATTCTGGCAGTTTGTGGTTCCTCTTTATTGTGGAGGTTACACGCTGTGGGTGGGTTTGGATGAGTGACTTGTCAAGGTTGCCTGGTAGGGAAGCTTGCATCGGTGTTCTGGTGGGTGGAGCTGGATTTCTTCTCTCTGGAGTGCAATGAAGTGTCCAGTAGTGAGTTTTGAGATGTCTATGGGTTTGGTGTGACTTTGGGCAGCCTGTATATTGAAGCTCAGGGCTATGTTCCTGCATTGCTGGAGAATTTTCCTGGTATGTCTTGCTCTGGAACTTGTTGGCTCTTGGGTGGTGCTTGGTTTCAGTGTAGGTATGGAGGCTTTTGGATGATCTCTTATCAATTAACATTCCCTGGAGTCAGGAGTTCTTTGGTGTTCTCAGATTTTGGACTTCAGCCTCCTGCCTCTGGTTTTCAGTCTTATTCTTATAGTAGCCTTAAGACTTCGCCATCTATACAGCACCAATGATGAAACATCTAGGTTAATGATGAAAAGCTTCTCCACAGTGAGGGACACCTGGAGAGGTTCACAGAGTTACATGGAGAAGAGAAGAGGGAGGAGGGAGATAGAAGTGACCAGGAGAAGAAGAGGGGGAATCAAAAGGGGAGAGAGCAAGCTAGCCAGTAATCAATTCCCTATGTGCTCTCCACAGTCTGTACCCCTCAGACAGGTTCACAGAGTTACACAGAGAAGAGAAGAGGAATGAAGGAGACAGAGGCGACCAGGAGGAGAAAAGGGGGAATCAAAAGGAGAGAGACAGATCCAGCCAGTAATCAGTTCCCTAAGTGTTCTCCACAGTCCAGAACACACAAAGAAATTCACAGAGTATGCTAAGAAGAGAAGGGGGAGGGAGGAGATAGAGGCGACCTGGTGGAGAAAAAGGAGAGTCAAAAGGGGGAGAGGGCAATCAAGCCAGTAATCACACTCCCAAGTTAAAATGGGTACTGAAGATTGGGTTCTTAAAGGTACAAAATTGATAACAAATACTAAAAAGCAAAGATTAAAAATCTAGAGTAGTGGTTAGACTCTCAAAAATACAATATTAAAAAAAACCCAAAGTCACAAAAATTATAAAATATATATATATGAAGTTTGCTTTAAAAATAGGGTCTTTTTTTTTTTTTTTGCAAGTTAATAGAACCTTATAAAAATGAAAATTAAAGGAGTAAAAGAGGACTTAAAAATTTTTTTTTTCATTTTTTAAAATTTAAAAAGTGATAATAGTAAACAGCTCTGGAGCTGTTGCAGGTAGTGTGTGGTCAGTTCAGTTTCAGATATTTCCTTGATCTGGCTTATACTTCCCAAGATCTATAGGCCCCTTCCAATGTAGTCGGTGCTAACTAGAGGTTTTAATCTGTTGCACCTGTCATTTCCAAAGTGATTCCCTCTGTTTATTTTAGCTTCTTCTGTTTGCTGGTCTCTTCAGTGTCTAATTTCTGCCCTGACACAAGGGGGCAAAGGTGGTCACTTAGGCTCACTTGTGCAGTCATGCTGTGGGGAGGGAGAAACACTGCAAACAAACATCACTGGCGTGTGTGGGCAGTGCTCACAGTGCCTGGGCCACACTGGGTTTGCTCCCGCTCATGGTGCATGCGCTTTCCCAGTCTACACTTCTCAGGCTCTAGGTTGCTCTGCCAGGAACTGTCAGAGGTGGGCCCTGGGTTGTACGCACTTCCCAGGTCTAAGCTGCTCAGGTTCAGGTTCTTGGGTACTCCACAAAGGCGCAGACTCGGTTGGGTCTGCATTTTGTGCCCTTCCCAGGTCTGAGCAGCTCAGGTGACCAGGTGGTTGGCGAGCCAGTCTCCCCAGGTGGGGTGGGGCGTCTTATCACCTCCCTGACCCCAGCAGCTCGGTTTCCTGGGTGGCAGCGGGTGCGCCCATCTCAGGTGTGCTGTGCGTCTCCTGGGGAGCTGATCTCTGGTGGCGACCGTCCTGGCAGATGTCAACCACCCAGAATCCCAAGAAGTCTTGGTTAGCAACTGGGAGCCTGCTTGCAGTTTGTTAGAAGATGCTGTCTCTGGGGCTGAGATTGCCCCTTTCTGGCTCTGGCTGCCCCCTCCTGCCTCCATGTCTCCAGTGGGGGATGGGCCAGTCCGCAGCCAGCTAGCTCTCCTCTGTTATTCGCTCAGTCCTTTGTTCTGTGAGCGGGCCTGGCAGTGCCTTAGGTTAGGGTTTTTTGCAAGATAGTTCTCTCTCTCTCTCTCTCTTTTTTCTCTCTCTCTGGCTATCCCACAGTTTGGGTTGCTATCTCACATTAGTTCCCTCAGATTGCCCTCAGAGCATTCAGGCTCAGTCCTTACCCTAAACAATGTAGCCCATGCCTCCCTGTTCAGTCCCTGCTTGGCGGATGTGAGCACTGGGAGTTGCCATTAGGCATGTAATCTGTGGGTTTTATTTATTTATTTTTCCTCCCAGTTATGTTGCCGTGGGAAAACTCAGTAGTGGCCACAGGACTGGAAAAGGTCAGTTTTCATTCCAATCCCAAAGAAAGGCAATACCAAAGAATGCTCAAACTACTGCACAATTGCACTCAATTCACATGCTAGTAAAGTAATGCTCAAAATTCTCCAAGCCAGGCTTCAGCAATACGTGAACCGTGAACTTCCTGATGTTCAAGCTGGTTTTAGAAAAGGCAGAGGAACCAGAGATCAAATTGCCAACATCCGCTGGATCATCAAAAAAGCAAGAGAGCTCCAGAAAAACATCTATTTCTGATTTATTGACTATGCCAAAGGCTTTGACTATGTGGATCACAATAAACTGTGGAAAATTCTTCAAGAGATGGGAATAGCAGACCACCTGACCTGCCTCTTGAGAAACCTATATGCAGGTCAGGAAGTAACAGTTAGAACAGGACATGGAACAACAGACTGGTTCCAAATAGGAAAAGGAGTATGTCAAGGCTGTATACTGTCACCCTGCTTATTTAACTTATATGCAGAGTACATCATGAGAAACGCTGGGCTGGAAGAAGCACAAGCTGGAATCAAGATTGTCGGGAGAAATATCAATCACCTCAGATATGCAGATAACACCACCCTTATGGCAGAAAGTGAAGAGGAACTCAAAAGCCTCTTCTGTGGCGGATTCATTTTGATATTTGGCAAAACTAATACAATTATGTAAAGTTTAAAAATAAAATAAAATTAAAAAAAAAAAACACAAAGTACCTCATATTAAAAAAAAAACAAAAGCCTCTTGATGAAAGTGAAAGTGGAGAGTGAAAAAGTTGGCTTAAAGCTCAACATTCAGAAAATGAAGATCATGGCATCTGGTCCCATCACTTCATGGCAAATGGATGGGGAAACAGTGGAAACAGTGTCAGACTTTATTTTTCTGGGCTCCAAAATCACTGCAGATGGTGACTGCAGCCATGAAATTAAAAGACGCTTACTCCTTGGAGGGAAAGTTATGACCAACCTAGATAGCATATTCAAAAGCAGAGACATTACTTTGCCAACAAGGGTCCGTCTAGTCAAGGCCATGGTTTTTCCAGTGGTCATGTATGGATGTGGGAGTTGGACTGTGAAGAAAGCTGAGCACCAAAGAATAGATGCTTTTGAACTGTGGTGTTGGAGAAGACTCTTGAGAGTCCCTTGGACTGCAAGGAGGTCCAACCAGTCCGTTCTAAAGGAGGTCAGCCCTGGGATTTCTTTGGAAGGAATGATGCTAAAGCTGAAACTCCAGTACTTTGGCCACCTCATGTGAAGAGTTGACTCATTGGAAAAGACTCTGATGCTGGAAAGTATTGGGGGCAGGAGGAAAAAGGGATGACAGAGGATGAGATGGCTGGATGGCATCACTGACTCAGTGGACATGAGTTTGAGTGAACTCTGGGAATTGGTGATGGACAGGGAGGCCTGACGTGCTGCGATTCATGGGGTCGCAAAGAGTCGGACACAACTGGGCGACTGAACTGAACTGAACTGAGATTCCAAAACTCCCCACAGACCTGCCAATGAGTGTTTCCTGGTGTTTGGAAACTTCTCTTTTAAGACTCCCTTCCCTGGATGGATCTTCATCTCTACCTCTTTTGTCTGTCTTTTTATCTTTTATATTTTGTCCTGCCTCCTTTTCAAAGACAATGGGCTGCCTTTCTGGGCACCTCATGTCCTCTGCCAGCATTCAGAAGTTGTTTTGTGGAATTTTCTGAGTTCAAATTTTCTTTCGATGAATTTGTGGGGGAGAAAGTGGTCTCCCCATCCTATTCCTCCGCCATCTTAGGACCACCCCTGTTTTACACATTTTACTGTGTCTTATACTTTTGATTTGGGGGGAAAACCTCTAGTGGGTGAAAAATCAGAATATCAGAACGTAAAATAATTGTTATCATCTAGAGGGTTCCAGCTGAGCCTAAACTGAATTTAAGAGTCTGGGTGGTTGCAATGAACTAGGAAATTGATGGTCTGAAATATGCAGAAATTGGTTTGCAATAGGACTGCAATTGTGTGGAGTAGGCACCTTTGACTAGAGAGTTTCCTGATCCTCATCTGTGGGCCATGAGTGATTAAGAAGAAGCTGAAGAAGCTCTTTCCATAGGCAGACACAAGTAGTGCTGTTTGAGGTCTAAGTGATCAAGTGAGAAAATGGGGAGAAGGATGTTCTCTGCAGACATGGTATGCTTCTGGTGCACTGAAGCCGTAGCAGGAAGTTGTGTCATCTGAGCTTGTTGGTGATATTATAGTCTCAGTACGTCGGGGGTTCTCAGAGAGCACAGCCAACCTGTTCTCACTGAGGTATCACAGAGACGCAGGCAGGGGCGAGATGTAGTCCCCAAGTTGATCTTTCTGGCAGCAGACATCGAAAAAGATCTGGATGAAGATGAAAGAAGCACAAGACACATCCCTAGTGATACCCAGAAATTACTATATTCCCTACATGTAGAAATAGGTTGTAAAAATGTATTATTGTTTTTGTATGATTTGTACTCCCAAACTGTGAAGTCTAGTGATGTTGAGGTTATATTAAGAGGGATATTTTTCTTATAACACATTAAATCAAATAAATAGTTTTATAGAAAATTAAAGGGAAAATAAGCTACCTTTTACCTGTGCCCATTCATCACACAACCCTGTGAAGTAGTTCTTATTACAGGCATACCTCAGAGATACTGCAGAATCGGTTCCAGACCACCACAAGAAAGTGAATATCACAGTCAAATGAGTCGCAATTGTTTTTGGCTTCCCAGTGCATATAAAACTTACGTTTATACTGTACTGTAGTCTATTACATATGCCATAACATCATGTGTAAGAAACAATGTACACACCTTAATTAAAAAATAATGCTGTGGGGACAGTGTGACACAGTCTTGCCACAAACCTTCAGTTTGTAAAAGACATGATAATGCAAAGTGCAATAAAGTGAAGCGCAGTGATATGAGGCATGCCTGTATTTTCATTTTATGATGAGAAACAGGCTTGCAGAGGTTCAATGATACACTCAGTGTCTCTCACCTAGAAGGAGCAGGGCTAGACCTGCCTGACTACAAATATGTCCACTTCCACACCCTCAGCTTTCTAAAAACTACCAAAAGGAACAAACTATTCTAGGTTGCTTGTCAGCTTCCTCATGTATGACTTTGATATCGGTAAAAAACCGCCTAAGCTTAAAATCAAGGATCACTTGTATCATCTATAAGACTGTTTTCCAGGTCCTCCTCTCAGACGTTTCTATCAGGCCTCATGTGAAAAACCTAGAATGAGGCAGGACGGAAGTGAAACCTCTCGCCCTGCCTGTGAAACTCTGTTACTTCTCACCGGGGATATGTTTGGATGCAGTTACATTTTCTTTGACAAAATATTGACCTAGTTGTTAAGAAGACCAGTCCAGAGTGTATTTATGTTTTTCGAGGCTTTGTATTTATTGCTCGGAAGGAATTCCCTCATCTGCCCACAAGACAACACTTGTAAGGCAGAGGTTTGGATTAACCATTCTCCCTTTGGTTGGTCTTTCCTCCCTTAGTGGTTGGAGTGCTGTCACTCCATGCCATGTAGCGGCATCTGGAGAAGGTCCCCTACAGGTCAACAGTAAAATGCAGTTTTAGATTTCCCTGTACATTTCCTAAGAAAATTATGTAGTGAAGACCCTAGTCTATTTGTTTTTCTTCTATTCTCACATCTAATTGTATTGTTCAGACTTCCTAGAAAACATACACAAGTTTACATCTTGTCAGAAAGAGCAGAGACAATATAGAGATGATAATTTTATAGTGTACATGAAAAAGATTTTTTTAAAAACTAGAATCAATAAATGTAAAAGAAATGTTACATTTCAGCTCAGGGTTTTAGGAGAAATTAAATAGTAATTGGAACATAATATGTGTACATATGCTTTAAGTTGTACATGGAAACGACCTCTCTATGTCCTGCATTTAGTTGCATAACTTACTTTCAGTGCTTTTTATGTGCTTGGAGGATTTAGATGCTGTTGGCTGGAAAATGATGCTGGTTAATCCAGAGCACAAATTCAATTTAATTTCTTTTATAATCCAATAGTTTTAATACTATACCCTCTAAAACTAAGCTCAAAGAAAAATGTATATTTACTGCTATATCTCTAATACCTAATCATTTTTAGCACATTTGCATTTTGATGATAATGTACAATATCATCTGGTCGAAAGATTAGAAAAAAGGAAAAGTAATGATATTTGATGAAATCTCTGCCTTTTGGTAGCCATGGGACCCTGGACAAGTCCCCTAAACCCTCTAACCCTCATTTCTTCATTTGTAAATGGAGATAGTAAATCCCACTTTATAGGTTAACATGATGATTAAGGGAAATGATGTACTGAAAGCATTTAGCACAATGTCTAGAGCTCCAAACATAATAAAAATAGCCACAATTTATTGAATTCTTACTTTGTACTAAGCACTGTGCTAAGCATTTTTCAAGCACTATTGAACCTCACTGTAACCCTCTATATGATAGATATTATATTATCCCCTATTATAGATCAGGAAACTGACGTTCAGGGGGTTAATGAAACTTGCTCAAGGTCACATGGTATATTTCTTAAGATTATTTTACTTGCAAGAACAGAAAAACCAACTCAAACTCAATCAAGAAAATTTATTGTCTCAGCCAGCAAGCCCAGAAGTGCACTAGCTCTGGACACAATTCAGTCCAAAGGATCATGATATCAGCAGAGCGATGGCTCTTTGTGATTTTTCTCAGCTCTGGCTTCTCTCTCTTCTGATGATAATCAAGATGGCTGTAGGCAGCTGCCAGGTTTACTTCACATCTAGATAGGAAGAGTGACTCACTTTGCAACTTTTGAAACAAAGCCTTCATTTCTAAGTGCGGCCTCTAAAGAGCATCCCAGAAGCAGTCACCATCACCATGGTAGAGGATGGTATTGTCCTGACTGGCAGGAGCCAAGGATGGGTACAGTCAACAGCACCCAAACAGAGCTCTATGACATGGTGGGGACATGCAACCGTAGGGTCTATTGAGTGATGAATAAAGAAACCTGTTACCTTTGCCTCTGAGCAAGTAAGGAAAAACGATCCTTTGAAGATTGGTCTGAAATGATAATCTGGACAAAAACACTGTAGCGAAATTTTATGTTGATATGATAGTGGGTTTGTGTTGAAATGTTTGCTTTTTCATTTATAATTTTTTTTTTTTTGGCCTGACCTGAATTATATCCTCAAAATCAACCTATGAGATTGGAAGGACAAGTGAGTTTTGCTCATAGGGGATAAAACTAAAGCTTGAAGGAGTTAGGCAAGTTATCCAAGTGAATGGCTGAACTGGGATCAGAAGGAAAAGATTCGTTGATTTATAATCCTGTGCTCATTCAACAGTAACACCACACTGTAACTCCACTCTCTTTGGAGAGGCAGGCCTTACCTCCATTTTTTATATCTCAAAACTGAAGCTCAAAGATACTAAGCAACTGCCCAGCACTGCTCAGCAAGTAATGGCAGAACTGAGATCCAAGCCTTCATCTTCTGATTCCAGAGTCTGTGCTCCTCATCCATTTACTACTTCAGCTGGCAAATCTCATAAAGGAAGTGGAAATGCACAGGGTTCCTTTCCTTTCACTCCTCACTTGTGAACAGCAGGGCCAATACCTTCTCTTCCCTTTCTTAAAAGCACTCATTTTAATGCTCTATGGCATGTGGTAAAAATATCTATTTTAAGCATATTCATATACATGAAGATAAAATTCCTGGTAATTGTTCTATAACATTTTTTTAAATTGAAATACACTTGATTTACAATGCTGTGTTAATTCTGCTGTACAGCAAAGAGACTCAGTTTTATATATATGTATACACACACACACATACATTCACACAAATCTTTTTTATATGCATCGCCATTATGGTTTATCTCAGGATATTGAATATAGTTCCATGTGCTATATAATAGGACCTTGCTTATCCATCCTAAGTGTAGTAGTTTGCATCTTTCAACCCCAAGTTCCTGGTCCATCCCTCCCCCATCTCCCTCCTTGGCAGCCGCAAGTCTGCTCTTTATGTCTGTGAATCTGTTTCTCTTCCATAGATTGGTTCATTTGTGTCATATTTTAGGTTCCATATATGAATGATTTCGTATGGTGTTTGTCTTTTTCTGATTTACTTCACTTAGAATGATAATCTCATTGCATCCGTGTTGCTGCAAATGGCATTATTTTGTTCTTTTTTATGTCTGAGTACTATTCATTGTATTTGTGTACCATATCTTCTTTATCCATTTGTCTGTCGATGGACATGTAGGTTGTTTCCATATCTTTGATATTGTGAATAGTGTCACTGCGAACATTGGGTTGTATGTATCTTTTCAAATTAGAGTTTTGTCTGGATATATGCCCAGTTGTGGGATTGCTGGATCATGTAGTAATTCTATTTTTAGTTTTCTGAGGAACCTCTCTACTGTTTTTCATAATGGCTGAACAAACTTAAATTCCCACCAACAGTATAGGAGGGTTCCCTTTTCTCTACACCTTCTCCAGCATCTGTATAATGTATTTTTATTGAAACCTAGAGAGTTCCTTTGGAGAAGGCAATGGCAACCCACTCCAGTGCTCTTGCCTGGAAACTCCCATGGATGGAGGAGCCTGGTAGGCTGCAGTCCATGGGGTCGTGAAGAGTCAGACACGACTGAGTGACTTCACTTTCACTTTTCACTTTCATGCATTGGAGAAGGAAATGGCAACCCACTCCAGCGTTCTTGCCTGGAGAATCCCAGGGACGGAGGAGCCTGGTAGGCTGCCGTCTGTGGGTCACACAGAGTCGGACACGACTGAAGTGACTTAGCAGCAGCAGCAGAGAGTTCCTTAATCTGTGGTAAAAACATATATATATATATATATAATTTCTCCTTTATTTATTTATTTATTTATTTCTGCTTTATTGACTATGCCAAAGCCTTTGACTGTGTGGATCACAATAAACTGTGGAAAATTCTGAAAGAGATGGGAATACCAGACCACCTGATCTGCCTCTTGAGAAATTTGTATGCAGGTCAGGAAGCAACAGTTAGAACTGGACATGGAACAACAGACTGGTTCCAAATAGGAAAAGGAGTTCGTCAAGGCTGTATATTGTCACCCTGCTTATTTAACTTATATGCAGAGTACATCATGAGAAATGCTGGACTGGAAGAAGCACAAGCTGGAATCAAGATTGCCCGGAGAAATATCAATAACCTCAGATATGCAGATGACACCACCCTTATGGCAGAAAGTGAAGAGGAACTCAAAAGCCTCTTGATGAAAGTGAAAGTGGAGAGTGAAAAAGTTGGCTTAAAGCTCAACATTCAGAAAACTAAGACCATGGCATCCGGTCCCACCACTTCATGGGAAATAGATGGGGAAACAGTGGAAACAGTGTCAGACTTTATTTTTCTGGGCTCCAAAATCACTACAGATGGTGACTGCAGCCATGAAATTAAAAGACACTTACTCCTTGGAAGGAAAGTTATGACCAACCTAGATAGCATATTCAAAAGCAGAGACATTACTTTGCCAACAAAGGTTCGTCTAGTCAGGGCTATGGTTTTTCCTGTGGTCATGTATGGATGTGAGAGTTGGACTGTGAAAAAGGCTGAGCGCCGAACAATTGATGCTTTTGAACTGTGGTGTTGGAGAAGAGTCTTGAGAGTCCCTTGGACTGCAAGGATATCCAATCAGTCCATTCTGAAGGAGATCAGCTCTGGGATTCCTTTGGAAGGAATGATGCTAAAGCTGAAACTCCCGTGCTTTTGCCTCGTCATGCGAAGAGTTGACTCATTGGAAAAGACTCTGATGCTGGGATGGATTGGGGGCAGGAGGAGAAGGGGACGATAGAGGATGAGATGGCTGGATGGCATCAATGACTCGATGGACGTGAGTGTGGGTGAACTCTGGGAGTTGGTGATGGACAGGGAGGCCTGGCGTGCTGCGATTCATGGGGTCGCAAAGAGTTGGACACGACTGAGTGACTGATCTGATCTGATATCTCATTTCACTGTGGAAATAAAGCACTATCAGGGCATCCCCACTTTACTCCTTGGCCCCCTAATTTCCATCAGAAAACCCATAGCCCTCCAAAGTAGGCCAGTGGCTCTAGCTTTTAAATCACCAAGAATTCTTTTTACATGATCTGGCTCTGTGTGCATGGATGTTTGCACCAAGTTCTCTCTGTCTTGAAGGGTTGGAATGTCTCAACCCATGACCAGGGTCTCTTGCTGCACTGGCTGCTTAGGAGCTGAGATAGTTGGGTAAGGGGCATAAGTCACAGTGTGGTTCTGCTTCCAGGTCTCAAAGTTTCTGTGATGTCATTAATGACCAATCAGGACTGCTGATCATCATGTTGATCTCTGGTGTTACCAAATTCCAGCCAAAAGAAAGATTTGTGATTTTAAGTAGTCTGTGTGGCCTAATTATATGAGAGAAAATATAAAGTTTTTAGTTAGGTTCTTTGAAAGATTCCAATAACATCTTTACAGGCCACAAGGGGCCTGGGACCTCTTCCCAGGAGGTTTACAGTCAGATTCACTTTTTTTTTCTCCAGAAGATGAAATAAAGTAAAATTAACATGTATTAACATTGACCAGTATATTAAATTATAGCCATATTTCTGTAGGTTAGGGGTGATGGACAGTCTACTGACGGTAGACAGGTCTGTTGTTCCGTATATAAGGATATATTTTTTAAGTATCATTTTTGCAGAAAGGCAAGTTGAATTTAATTTTTTCCACAACTGTTCCCCTCTGATGTTAGAATACCTTGAGAAAAATCAAGAACATGACTAATCTTATTTTTTCTTTAGGAAAATAGGATGATAACATTTTCCCTGCCTACTTCCTGCAGTTATTATGGGTTTTAAATATAGTTATGTGTCTCTGCTTTGTACTTTATCCAAAATGCTGCATGCAGTTTGGGGCTGGCTTTTTATCGTTTTGTATTTAAAACACCTACAATTTATTTTTGTATTCCAAGATATACAACCAAATTTATGCCATTATTTTTATTAAAAACTGCTTCATTTCTCTTTCAAAAAAAAAACCAAAACCAAAAAACAACACTGTATGCAGGCCAATTCTAGCATCATCTTAGTCTGGGTGATAAGTTTATTATTTAGGAGAGGTCATTTCCAAAAGGATGACCATTGCCTGATGTGATACAACCCAGAACTGATGATCATCTGTTCTTACCCAAGGGTAAGAAAAGGGAAACCTATCTGTAGCAGGTTTAGTGTGATTTATGAGCCTATAGATGTGTGTGTTTAGGCTCATGTCTGGCTCTTTACGACCCCATGGACTGTAACCCTCCAGGCTTCTCTGTCCATGGGATTTCCCAGGCAAGAATAGTGGCGTGCGCAGTCATTCCCTTCTCCAGGGGATCTTCCCGACCTAGGGATCGAACCCAGGTCTCCTGCATTGCAGGTGGATTCTTTACCACAGAGCCACCTGAGAAGCCGCATCACAGTTTTAACCCTGTCATTAATCCATACTGCAGCGGTTTCTCCCTCCCCGCTCTCTCTGTCCACTTCCTTATATGAGTTCCTGAGAGCAAGGCCAGATAAACCACCTCAGGCCTACCTACTTTACCTGGTGCCTGTGTTGGCCTTATTTTGGGGGAGACCCAAACTGGGAAGTTAGTTATCAAACACTGTTATTATTATTGAATGCCTATAACAACCCCACTTAGCAGATGACAAAACTAAAGTTCAGAGACTGGGGATTGGCCCATGGTTACACAGCAGGGCATAGTTTAAATAACCCTTGCCTCTCGGGGTTGTTATGAGGAGGTAATGAGTCAACACTTAAATATAAATGGGCTTCATAAACTGTAGTACTGGGCATGAGTGGCTTATTGTCCCTTCATAATGCCACCTCTTCTAATGATGGTGACACAAAAGTGATCATCTGATGCTCAGAGTAGCCATAAACATGCCCATATACAATAAGTAAACATCCCTCATTCAGGCCCATCATCAGGCCCCAGGGCAGCCTCGGAGCTGGAACCTATTATCTCTGATTCATACAATCTGGATCTGGAGTGACCCTAATAACCAGCCATGTAGTGGGAATTTTGACTTGGAAATCAGAGTCCAGACATAAAGTGGTTTTTACCACATGTGACAGCCCGTCCGGGAGCAGAAGTTTATTTAACAGCCAGAGCAGATGGCAGAGTCACACTCAGAGGCCTTGTCCGATACAAGGAATCTGTCAGGAGTCGAAACACGGAACATAGGCTGGGAAGGCAAACCAGTTTTGAGGGAGCCAACTCAGAAGTGCTCCAGCTTACTCTGCAGAGGACATTCAGGTTGGGTTGTTTTGGAAACCGGTCACTGGGGCTTCCCTGATGGCTCAGATGGTAAAGAATCTGCATGCAATGCAGGAGACCAGAGTTCAATCCCTGGGTTGGGAAGATCCCCTGCAACCCACTCCAGTATTCTTGCCTGGAGAATTCCACAGACAGAGGAGCCTGGTAGGCTATGGGGTTGTAAAGAGTCAGACATGACTGAGTGACTAACACTTTCACTTCACACTTCTCAGTTCACTTCAGGGCTCAGCAAGATCCAGTCACTGACAGTAAGACCAGTAAGCAGAGCAGTAATAAGAGCCACCATTGGTTAGTGGATGAATAATTAATCGCCTCTTACAAGCCAGGACCCAAAAGCACTTGACATCCAGGGGCTGATTTGATCAGTGCAGCCATTCTGTGAAGTGGATATGATCGTCTCACTTTATAGATGAATGCATGGGAATCAGAGCCTAGACAGCATGGGTGTTTTGACCCAGAGTCACAGTTTGGACTGTCCCCATCCTCCAAGCTAATGGGCTCCAGATTTAATGCCATGTGAAGGCATTCGATGAGGGTGGGTTGGCTATTTGACTGACTAGTTTATGATGAACAAAAATACAGTTTGATACATTGGAAAAGACTCTGATGCTGGGAATGATTGAAGGCAGGAGGAGAAGGGGACGACAGAGGATGAGATGGTTGGAGGGCATCACTGACTCAATGGACATGAGTTTGAGGAAGCTCTGGGAGTTGGTGATGGACAGGGAGGCCTGGCATGCTGCAGTCCATGGTGTCACAAAGAGTTGGACATGACTGAGCACCTGAACTGAACTGAACTGACAGTGTGATGTGGAGAAATGTCTTTTGAATCAGACAGACCTTAGAAAATTCCTTCACTTTCCCAGGACTGATTTCACGCCCACCAAATATTGGTGATACCTGCTTCACAGAGCAGCCAGGAGAAGGCAGTGGAGTTATGTGCAGAGGTGCCTGGCACATGGTAACTAATTACCATTGTTCTTATTCTTGTTCTTTCTCTTACCCCTCAAACATATGCCTTATAGTCCACTTACTTCCAAAGATGATTTGCAAAGGAAAGTTTGGGGCCAAAATCTGACTCTTCTTATCAGGCCTCAGATGATATAAGAGATTCTTTTGTAAGGCAGAGAATATCAAGAGACAAATACAAGAAAGGTTTTTCAACAAAGTCTTTTGTTTTCTACTCAAGATAGCATCAAGTAATATTCAGGAAATACCTGCCCTGGTTTCTCTACCCTTTGCTGATGAGTCTCTTTGAACTGTTTCAAAGGTGACAGCAGAACTGGAAAGCCTGCCTTCCCCCCAGCCCCACTGCCGTATGAAGGGCAGATAGAGGTCCCATGGTCAAGTTCAATGACCACAACTGGTCACTGACTCTATCCCTTAAAGGGAGCTGCCTGTCCCTATTTTCACTCAAGATATTGATAAGATGTTAATCCAGGCTCAATTCCTAAGTGAGACGTACAAGTAAGACAAAAAAGCTAAAGTTTTTGTAGGGTCAAATATACCAAGAACAGGAGGGGACTGCTTATGGGAGAAGATGGTATGGTGAAGACAGATGACACAGAAAGAACTATTTTACTTCTAGTAGGACCAAGGCTAGCAGTCACACAAGTTATATCCTGCACAACTCCAGAGGGCGCCATCCGCCCAGACTACAATGTGAACAACTCCCAGTAGAGTAAATGCAACAAGGCAGTCCTACCTTTAATGCTTTTATCTTTTCTGTCAAGAAGAATGATCCTCAAGGTAGAACATAATTAAGGGTGAACTGAAGTTCTAGGTGGAAGAAGAGATTGTCAGAGGGAAACTGGGTACCTTTGTTAATGTTTATCATCATAATAGGCAATAGTAAGAGTTAACAAGGAGTAAAACATGTCAGAAATTACTAAGCACTGTGCACATATCCCATTTTACCCTCAAGTGCAATATTGTTGCTGTTCAGCCAACAGCTAGCAGAGCTTCATTTTGTTTAAATGGCAATCTGCCCTGCCCAAGGAGATAAAACATGGTTGTCTAAGTCAATCATGGCAGTACTATCTCCCTCAGCTAGTGATTGGTCTAGAAGTAGGCATGTGACCAGATCTGACCAATGAGAAATAGAGACAAGTCTAATATTTTCCAGAATGGCAAATGTTTTCCACCTGATAAGAGAGAGGCCATGAAAAAGTCTGGTTGTTTTATTTTATTTTACATTTTCAATGGAAATATAGTTGCTTTACAATGTTATGTTAATTTTTGCTATACAGCAAAGTGATTCAGTTATACATTCTGAAATACATGCATACATATGTATATTCTTTCCATTATGGTTTATCTCAGGATATTGAATATAGTTCCCTGTGCTATACAGTAGATCCTTATTGTTTATCTACTTTGCTTTATTTTTAATCCTGTGTCTTCTATCCCTGCTTTGCAAGTTTTGTGTTAAGATATGATACTTGTTGCTGCTGTGGCCTTTTAATGAACTTGAGGGCAGGCCAAGAGAATCATGAAGATACTAACCTGAAGCCCAACATCACTGTGTTGCTGAGCGAGTGCCAGTGCTGCCTCCCTTGCAATTGTTTATGAAATGAAAAATTAAGTGTATTGTTTATGCCACTGTTAATTAAGTATTCTCTTGTTCAGTTGCTCAGTTGTGTCCAACTCGTTGCAACCACATGGACTGCAGTGTGCCAGGCTTCCCTGTCCTTCACCATCTGCCAGAGATTGCTCAAACTCATGTCTGTTGAGTTGGTAATGCCATTCAACCATCTCGTCCTCTGTTATCTCCTTCTCCTCCTGCCTTCAATCTTTCCCAGCATCAGGATCTTTTCCAGTGAGTTGGCTCTTCACATCAGGTGGCCATTCTCATACCTGCACCCAAATGAAATCCTACTGATAAAATATTATTGGTTGCATTTTGCAAATTAGTTAACTTTGCCAGTTCACCTAGCTAGTAAATGGAAAGTCCATACTTCAGGGCAGGTCTGCCTGAGCTTTTCACCTATGCTTTTATGCCTGCAGCAAAGTCTAAGGTCCAGGGGAATTACCTTCCTAGGGCACAAATAAGAGGAGCTCTCTTATGGACAGCTCTGGCAGGGAGGGAGCTCTTGGTTACTGGAAATATTCAGGCAAAGTCTTGTCAGACTACCATTTGTAAGGTTTGTTGGAGAGGAAAGTCTGGCTCTGAGTAGGCAGAAGTGAAGAAGTGGGACTGCAAGTGAGAGACAAATGTTCTATGTATATGTTCTGGAGTAGAACCAACTGGATCCAAAGACTAGGTAAAAATAAGTTGCAGCCTTGGCTGACTGGGCTTTCACTCTGAGCCAGTGTCTTAGGCATCTGTGCTCAAGGAATGGGTATGATGGCTCTGCTCCTGAACCACCAAGGGCAGTGGTGTGGTGACTGGTCAAGGTTAGGTCTGAGGCTACATCACGGTCCTAATTCTTCCATTTCTTACTTGCGAGCCTCAGCTTCCCCTTTTGTCAAATGTGAAGAATGAGTTTGGTACGCTTCACAGGGGCACTGTGAATATTCCATGAGATGACTGCATATGCCACAAACATTTATTGAGGACCTACTATGTCCCTCTGCTTATTTAACTTATATGCAGAGTATATCATGCAAAATGCCAGGCTGGCTGAAGCACTAGCTGGAATCAAGATTGCTGGGAGAAATACCAATAACCTCAGATACACAGATGACACCACCCTCATGGCAGAAAGCAAAGAACTAAAGAGCCTCTTGATGAAAGTGAAAGAGGAGAGTGAAAAAGCTGGTTTAAAACTCAACATTCAGAAAACTAAGATCATGGCATCTGGCCCATCACTTCATGGCAAATATATGGGGGAACAATGGAAATTGTGGCAGACTTTATAGTTTTGGGCTCCCAAATCACTATAGATGTGATTACAACCATGAAATTAAAAGACGCTTGCTCCCTGGAAGAAAAGCTATGTCCAATCTAGACAGCATATTAAAAAGCAGAGACATTACTTTGCTGACAAATGTCCATCTAGTCAAAGCTATGGTTTTTCCAGTAGTCATGTATGGATCTGAGAGTTGGACTATAAAGAAAGCTGAGCATTGAAGAATTGATGCTTTTGACCTGTGGTGTTGGAGAAGACTCTTGAGAGTCCCTTGGACTGCAAGGAGATCCAACCAGTCAATCCTAAAGGAACTCAGTCTTGAATGTTCATTGGAAGGACTGATGCTGAAGCTAAAACTCCAGTACTTTGGCCACTTGATGTGAAGAACTGACTCATTGAAAAGACCCTGATGCTGGGAAGGATTGAAGGCAGGAGGAGAAGGGCATGACAGAGGATAAGATGGTTGGATGGCATGACCAACTCAGTGGACATGAGTTTGAGCAAGCTTTGGGATTTGGTGATGGACAGGGAAGCCTGGTGTGCTGCAGTCCATGGGGTCACAAAGAGTTGGACATGACTGAGCAACTGAACTGAACTGAACTATGTGCCTAGCCTTCTGCTGAACCCTGATGTCTGTGTCAGCCATGAAGAGTTCCCCAAATTTAAAATGTTAACTATTATTCATTATTTTTAAAAAATCATCCAACTCCTCTCTCCTTCCAACCCCACCAAGGGAATAAAAAAAGGACCCCATTTATCTGTTTTGAAATAAATTGACCTCTTATCTGGGAAAGTAGAAGAAATGGCTCCAACAGACAGAGTTTCCAGCAAGACAAATCCCCCAATGGCCTCTCTCTGCCACCGCTCAATAATGGTGTTTGCTATAAATCAGAGAGCTTCTTTATCAAGTGCCTTGGAAGCTCTTGGGACTGATTTAGCCCTAGAGTGAGATTAATCACAAATGCTGCTTTAGAAAGAGTGATGGGTGTGAATAAGAAGGGTCAATGGAGACCATTTCTATTCACCCTGATTGCTATAGCTGGAGTTTGCAGAACTAGGGCTCTAAGTTTTAGCAGTTCTGTTTGAGAAAAATTGTTCCATCCAAGAATGTTGGGTGAGGAACCTAATGTTTTTTAAATCACCTACTATGTGTGCCAGGTGCTATGTTTACATCACCTCTTTTAATCCTCATAACAGCTCCATGAAATAGGTCTGGTTACCCTCATTTTTGAGACCTAGAGCAAGGTACAAAGGTCTTTGCACAAGTGACCAAGTGGCAGAGAAAAGAATAAAAACAGGTCTGTATGACTCCAAAATCTTACCCTGAAGACTCTTGGGACCTTGACTGTAGATCCCTGGCAGTAGAGCTCTATGTGGTCACCAGACAAAAATGACTTCCTGCGGCTGCTGGCCCCAGTGATGAAGTCTGAAACAGTCCTCTAGGGACCCAGCTTTCATGGCACTGTTCTGTGATGACCTTCTGAAACATCTCAATTTGTTTCTAAGATAGAGAATGAATGAACAAATGAATAAATAAGTAGGAATCTGCCTGTTCTCTGCTCATGCACAGTATGGCAGCCACAGAGGTTGTGGACCCATTCAGCACCCCATTCCAGAGAACCTGCTGTGTGGAGCTTAGCTGACTGATGCCCCAGCTGCCACACCTTCAGATCCAGTGTGACATTTCATCTGGATGGCTTCCAGCCAGTGACTGGACACAGTAGCAGTGCTAGAGCTGGACGGGGCCATTCTGGCCTCCCAGTGGGTACCTATAATGGACAACCTTTGCTTGAGGACTCCCTGTTGGCCTAGCTGAGACTTGCTTAGAGCCACGCTAGTCAGAAATCTTCCTGACTCAGTCCTCCTTCCTTCCCACTCTCCTTTCCTGTGTCAGACCTGCATTGTGGTCTGAAGGCTGTCCCTGCCTACTCCTCCTCCCCTACCCACATCACTCACCTGTGTCTCTCCAATTCATCTCTTTACATCTGATCCCATCTTGGTGTCTGCTTCTTGGAAGTCTCTAGTAGACAGAGTGACTCTATTTCCCCATTGCAAATGTTTATCACCAGGAACACAGATCAATACTGTGATATTGACATGCAATGGAATGCTACAGAGCAGTGAAAATGAATGAATTAGAGATAAAGGCCTCAATATGGATACATCTCAAAAGTACAGTATTGAGCAAAAACAACCAAAAAAGTTGCAGAGTGATACATACAGGATGTGACATTTATATAAAGTTTTAAAACATGCAGAACCAAGCAATACATCATTTGTAGATATGTGCATACATAATAAAAGTCTAAGAACACACTAGGGAGTGATTAAGCACAAACTTCCGGATTGAAGTTGCCACTGGGGAGAGAAAGAAAGAAGAATGCAGTCAGGTTTTCTGTTTTAAGCTGAGTGGTTGGTTCATGATTGCTCTTTGTACCTGTGCCTAAAGTATTCCATGATAAAAGTAACCCATATTAAATCATACTCCACAGATTACCTTTTTTGAAAATATATTAAATGACTTGAAATCGGCTCTGCTTCAGAAAATCTTGGGTCTTTGTTATCACATGTCAGCAATTGAGTCTTAGCCTATTGTGGCTTTTCCTGCCCTGAGTAGCAATTCTTTATTTTTATGCTTGTTTCTACTCTCTTTCTCTCTCAGACCCTCACTGGACCATGAACTCTAAGAAGGAAGATTTTCATCTGCTTATTTCTGAATCCCCAGTGCTGTTGACAAGCAATATGTGCTTATTATGTTTTTACTAATCAGGAGATGGAAAATTGAGGGAAGAGAGAAGGCGGGTAGAGCAGATAGTAGAACGTAAGTAACTGTTTTGAAAGTCAGGAAAGCAGAGCCTCTGCCTTTGTCTGAGCACTGCTGTATGAGGTGATAGATCTATAGAGGAGGACCTGGGGGGCCAGGTCAGACGGCCTGATGCCTGATTTCCTACTACTGTGACAGCCACTTTGTTAAATGCCTCATGTGTTTTATTTTCAGTCTTCACAACTTGGAGAGTTGAACATTACAATCCCTTTTTACAGATGAGAAAACTGAGGCTCAGCAAATTTGGGGTCACTCAGCTGCTAATTAGCAGAGCTAGGTTCACATGAAAGTCTTTCTGGTGTCAGGGGTCCACTGCGGTGCTCTGCCTCCAGGTTCTGTGTCTGTTTTATACAAGGCAAGTGATGTGTTTGCTATGAGGCCAATCATCCACTTATTGATGTGTTCGATCATTTCAGTCATTGATTTACCACTCCTACATTCCAGGCACCAGAATACAGTGACAAGTAGCACAGACTCTGACCCACCACCCAGGAGCCCCCACCCCTATCTAGCAGGAACACAGAGGCATGGACAGGTGCCCGGGCAGTGGGATGAAGTCCATGAGAGATGAAGGTCGGGGCAGTGGCAGCACTGAAAGTGACACATCACCCCATGTCATGGCATCAAGGCTTTCTGGAGGAAGTGACCTCCAGAAGAGAACCAGGTGGAGCCAGGGGAAGGAAAAAAGGATGGCGTGTGGCAGGGGAGAGAGATTGTTCCTTCAAGAAAGAACTGCACCCCCCCCCCCAAGGCCTGAAAAAGGAAGAGCAAAGTGACAGTGCTTCACATGAGACCACTCGAGCGTCCTCCCTTTCCTCTACCATCCGGGCTCAGAATCCAGTGCTCCGCAGACTTCAGCTGGGCACCACGTGGCTTCTGTTTACACTTACTTGATCTGTATTAGTCCAGGTCCGTAGAAGAAGCAGAAACCAGAAACAGACAGGATTAAATGTATAGGAAATCTGAAAAGGAAGAGAAAATGAAGGGGAAGTCAGGAGAGATGGGAGGAGCTACGGAGTGTGAAGTTGATGTGACCCTGAGTGAAGGACAGAGGGAAGGCAGAGGGTTGGGTGGAAATTCTTAGACAATCCTGAGTCTGGCAAAGCTGTCTGGGGGTCCTTGAACCCAAGTTGCCCGGGTGAGGAGGCCTGAGTCTCCCCTGAATGACCCTGCTGAGTGTCCCTCGCTGGGTTCTGCCTCTGGCTGGGAGCTGCCAGGAACCAGCATGGTGCGAAAGCAATGCTGGACTTCAGAGCACAGTGGCTGGGACCACTGGTCAGTTACGCTCCCTGAGGTTGGACATCTGAGAGGCACATTCTTACAGCCACCATACTGCTCTAGGTTTCTTCCTCTCCAAAATCTGGCTTCTCTCTTGGCCTCAGGTCCTGAGTTTTAATGGGGAAACATTTCTGACCAGAGGTAGTATAGGGGTACAGCTTGGAGTCATCCCCCCAGCTCAAACACTTACCAGCTGGGCACTTTAGCCAAGCTACCTAAGCCCCCAGTTTTCTCATCTGAAAATGTGGATTCCCACACTGTGTCATAGGAGCAAATGAATGAAAGCACATGGCAAGTGCTCCATAAATGTTATCCATTATAACTGTAGTGGAGCCATTTTGATTTGCAGGCTATTTCAATGCATCACCTTGACAGGACTGTATCAAATGTGAAACACCGTGTGTCCTACCACGGCCTATGTCAGATACACCCAACCTCACTCTGCCCATCTTTCTGCAAAGCTTCTCCTGACCCCAGGGGTTGGTTTTAGGATCCTCCTCTGATTCTACTTCCCTGGAGGCTTAGATGGTAAAGAATCTGCCTGCAGTGCAGGAGACCCAGGTTCGATCTCTGGGTTGGGAAGTCCCCTTGGTGAAGAGAATGGCTACCCCCTCCAGCATTCTTGCCTGGAGAATTCCAGGGACAGAGGAGCCTGGTGGGCTACAGTCCATGGAGTCACAAAGAGTTGGATATGACTCAGAGACTGACTCACAGCAACAAAGGTCTAAAGACAAGAGCTGCCTCATGTGGAGGTCTGGATCCTCCACATCCTCTCTCAGACTGTCACCTGGTCAGTGCCTTCTCAGGAGCCTGCTGGACTGAGCCCCACTCATCACATATGCTATGTACTGTATACTTTATTAGGTGACTTCATATTTCTTACTTCCTTTCATTGTCACAATTGCCTAGTAACAATAATTGGTATTATTATTTCATCTTGCAGATGAGGGAAATGAAACTCAGAGAGGTTAAATAACTTGCCTAAGACCACAGACATTCTAGGAATGTCGACATTCTAGGAATCAGTGAACTGAAATGGACTGGAATGGGTGAGTTTAACTCAGATGACCATTATATCTACTACTGCGGGCAGGAATCCCTCAGAAGAAATGGAGTAGCCATCATGGTCAACAAAACAGTCTGAAATGCAGTACTTGGATGCAATCTCAAAAAACAGAATGATCTCTGTTCGTTTCCAAGGCAAACCATTCAATATCACAGTAATCCAAGTCTATGCCCCAACCAGTAATGCTGAAGAAGCTGAAGTTGAACGGTTCTATGAAGACCTACAAGACCTTTTAGAACTAACACCCAAAAAAGATGTCCTTTACATTATAGGGGACTGGAATGCAAAAGTAGGAAGTCAAGAAACACCTGGAGTAACAGGCAAATTTGGCCTTGGAATACAGAATGAAGCAGGGCAAAGGCTAATAGAGTTTTGCCAAGAAAATGCACTGGTCATAGCAAACACCCTCTTCCAACAACACAAGAGAATACTCTATACATGGACATCACCAGATGGTCAACACTGAAATCAGATTGATTATATTCTTTGCAGCCAAAGATGGAGAAGCTCTATACAGTCAGCAAAAACAAGACCAGGAGCTGACTGTGGCTCAGACCATGAACTCCTTATTGCTAAATTCAGACTTAAATTGAAAAAAGTAGGGAAAACCACTAGACCATTCAGGTATGACCTAAATCAAATCCCTTATGATTATACAGTGGAAGTGAGAAATAGATTTAAAGGCCTAGATCTGATAGATAGAGTGCCTGATGAACTATGGAATGAGGTTCGTGACATTGTACAGGAGACAGGGATCAAGACCATCCCCATGGAAAAGAAATGCAAAAAAGCAAAATGGCTGTGTGGAGAGGCCTTACAAATAGCTGTGAAAAGAAGAGAAGTGAAAAGCAAAGGAGAAAAGGAAAGATATAAATACCTGAATGCAGAGTTCCAAAGAATAGCAAGAAGAGATAAGAAAGCCTTCTTCAGCAATCAATGCAAAGAAGTAGAGGAAAACAACAGAATGGGAAAGACTAGGGATCTCTTCAAGAAAATCAGAGATACCAAAGGGACATTTCATGCAAAGATGGGCTCAATAAAGGACAGAAATGCTATGGACCTAACAGAAGCAGAAGATATTAAGAAGAGATGGCAAGAATACACAGAAGAACTGTACAAAAAAGATCTTCACGACCCAGATAATCACGATGGTGTGATCACTGACCTAGAGCCAGACATTCTGGAATGAGAAGTCAAGTGGGCCTTAGAAAGCATCACTACGAACAAAGCTAGTGGAGGTGATAGAATTCCAGTTGAGCTATTCCAAATCCTGAAAGATGATGCTGTGAAAGTGCTGCACTCAATATGCCAGCAAATTTGGAAAACTCAGCAGTGGCCACAGGACTGGAAAAGGTCAGTTTTCGTTCCAATCCCAAAGAAAGGCAATGCCAAAGAATGCTCAAACTACAGCACAATTACACTCATCTCACATGCTAGTAAAGTAATGCTCAAAATTCTCCAAGCCAGGCTTCAGCAATATATGAACCATGAACTTCCTGATGTTCAAGCTCATTTTAGAAAAGTTAGAGGAACCAGAGATCAAATTGCCAACGTCCGCTGGATCATGGAAAAAGCAAGAGAGTTCCAGAAAAACATCTATTTCTGCTTTATTAACTATGCCGAAGTCTTTGACTGTGTGGATCACAATAAACTGTGGAAAATTCTGAAAGAGATGGGAATACCAGACCACCTGCCCTGTCTCTTGAGAAATCTGTATGCAGGTCAGGAAGCAACAGTTAGAACTGGACATGGAACAACAGACTGGTTCCAAATAGGAAAAGGAGTACGTCAAGGCTGTATATTGTCACCCTGCTTATTTAACTTATATGCAGAGTACATCATGAGAAACGCTGGACTGGAAGAAGCACAAGCTGGAATCAAGATTGCCGGGAGAAATATCAATAACCTCAGATATGCAGATGACACCACCCTTATGGCAGAAAGTGAAGAGGAACTCAAAAGCCTCTTGATGAAAATGAAAGTGGAGAGTGAAAAAGTTGGCTTAAAGCTCAACATTCAGAAAACTAAGACCATGGCATCCGGTCCCATCACTTCATGGGAAATAGATGGGGAAACAGTGGAAACAGTGTCAGACTTTATTTTTCTGGGCTCCAAAATCACTACAGATGGTGACTGCAGCCATGAAATTAAAAGACGCTTTATCCTTGCAAGGAAAGTTATGACCAACCTAGATAGCATATTCAAAAGCAGAGACATTACTTTGCCAACAAAGGTTCGTCTAGTCAAGGCTATGGTTTTTCCTGTGGTCATGTATGGATGTGAGAGTTGGACTGTGAAGAAGGCTGAGCGCCGAAGAATTGATGCTTTTGAACTGTGGTGTTGGAGAAGACTCTTGAGAGTCCCTTGGACTGCAAGGAGATCCAACCAGTCCATTCTGAAGGAGATCAGCCCTGGGATTTCTTTGGAAGGAATGATGCTAAAGCTGAAACTCCAGTACTTTGGCCACTTCATGCGAAGAGTTGACTCACTGGAAAAGACTCTGATGCTGGGAGGGATTGGGGGCAAGAGTAGAAGGGGACGACAGAGGATGAGATGGCTGGATGTCATCACTGACTCGATGGACGTGAGTGTGGGTGAACTCCGGGAGTTGGTGATGGACAGGGAGGCCTGGCGTGCTGCGATTCATGGGGTTGCAAAGAGTCGGACACAACTGAGCGACTGATCTGATCTGAAGACCACAGAGCCAGTAAAAGGTGGAGTTCAGACTTGCACACAAATCTATACAGTAGAATGCCTGAACACTTTCTTTACATTGCTTATTTTTTTCTTCATTGTATGTTTCACTCCTCCATTTAGAAACTCAGGCTCAAGGGACATGCTTCCACTTTGTTCCAATTCCTCCCAAAGACCTCGTGTATGCAATAGGTGCTGTCTAAACACTGCCTGAGTAAAAGCCAACATGCAGTCGTATCATATGTCAACCCCCAGAGAAGCCCTGTGTAGAAACACACCCTGTGTATGCACGCCAGTCCTCAGGCTGTGTGCCCTGGGCAATGGGTGTGGCGCCTTTAAGGAGACATCTCTGGTTAAAAAGCAAGATGCTCTTCTGTCTGTGCCTGCCCATTGGTGGTGGATTTGTCAGCCAGATCTCTGCTCCCCCCTCTTGCACTGTGTTCTTCCTTGTCCTTTCCTCCCTGCAGCCCAGGCTCCACATCTCCTCTCATTTAGGTCCACTCTTACTTGACCCCTTTGGCAGTGAGCTCACTTTCTCCCAACCACAGCTCCCTGCCAGTTCCTAGCTTTGGTGTATTCACCCAGAGCCCCCCAGACCTGACTCCACAGGTATCCCATGGGCAGCAGCCCCATAGCCTGCCCTGTCTCAGAACCAGGCAACAGTGAGATGCACAGTAAGAGCTGTACAAACTCATATATATTTGTGTTTAGACTTGAACACAAATCTAGACAGTGATGCCAGAATCTCACACAGATGGATCCACCTTGCCACAAGGATCCATGCCCACTGGGCCAAGAGCAGAGACCCAGACATGCATGTGTGCCCATGGGGGCAGACACAGAGCCCGCAGGCAAACCCACTTGTGTTTCGCATGCAATGTGTGCCCAGATGCACAGGTACACGCACACACAGACTCTCTGGTGTGCATATGACCTTATGCATCTGAGAGTTCATACCCTTGGGTTCATGGATACCAGTGTATGCAAACTCAGTGCCGTGTTCCCTTCCATGGTGACACACACAGGCATGCAAGGGCGAGGAAGGCAGCCTTAACTGCCTCCTCCCCCCGAGGGATTCCATCCCAGCTCATGGCCTTTTCAAAGACAGGTTCACACCTTCTCTTTGGGGTCAGCTCTGCCTGTGTCAAGCTGTCTGCCCCCAGGAACAGAGCCCAGGCTGGTGGTCTAGGATTCCCCAGGTGTGCACACGATGGCCCGTCACCTCCACACTCAGCCTCCCCTCCCACCAGGAGCTCGCTGCTCTCGGCAGGGAAGGTGGTGAGGCTGGAGGTAATTAAATCTCTCTTTTCACTTCAGCAACATTGATCTGTACAGGGACACACTCTGACTCCAAAGGAACAAAGCTTTTAATTTCCCGGCTGGAATGTGCTGTTCTCAGACTTGTTTCATGTGTGAGTCAGAAAACTGAAAAGTACAACACATTCTGTCATCTTCGGAGCACGCTGTAGCTTGTAAGGCACTATTGTACCGTTTCATTTGAGTCTCACAGTATGCCTGTGGGTAGTAGGTAGTATGTGCACTCTCCTATTTTACTGATGCAGAAACCGAGGCTAAAACAATAACGGTAGCTGTCACTGATTTCCTGCTAGATGTCAGGCACTGTTCTAAGTACTTTGCATGTTTTGATTTTTAAAAATCCCAACCACAACTCTTAGAGGTATGTCTGTCCTCACCCCTATTTTATAGTTGAGGAAACTGAACACAATAAGGTCTTATCAACAGCCTGAGGCATTCATTCGCTCAACAGCCCAGTCTGGCTTCACCAGATGCTATATGAAGTTGAAGGGACTTGATGCAGGGTACTTGCCATTTGGGTAAAAATCTAAAGCAATGACTTCCCCCATTTTGACCACCAATGACCCATACATGATTTTCATACATTGATTGACTCCACCCTTGAAAGATTTTACCCAGTACAAGCACTGTATTTATTGGTAAATAGCCTGTCTCATGCCATTTTTTAGACATTTTGAAGTTTGGAGAATACCCTGAAGTTTTGGGTACCCTGAACCTCTGAATACCTTCAGAATACCCTGAACCTCTGAAACACTGCTATAGACAGAGATTCCTTGGGATTGAGGTGACTCAGTCTGGGGACACTTGAGATGTGGCAGAGAAATTTTAAGGTACTTCCCTTATTGATCTGGGTCCAAATCCTGGATCTGCCTTTTACCCTTTAGGTGTCCTTGATCAAATAACCTGTCTGAGCCTCAGTTCGCTTCCTTGCAGTGTCAGATGGAATAAAGAGCACCCGTAATTGTAGCATCAAGGCACAGCGGGGTGATCACGGATGCCCCACAACACCACCGAGTGAGCAAAGAAGTATTTGTAATTGTCAGAAACACAGTGTAGCCAGCACAAGTATATGCAATCAGTTACGTAAATTGTAAACTATATGTCAAAGTTCTATTTGTCCTGAGACAGGGTGGAATCAGCACATTTCTCATCAAGATAGAAAATAAAAACAGAGAAAAATCATGAGCCCTTCTGAATAACTCAGTCTCAGGGAGACTCATTCTCTTCACGGCAGTACTACCCTTGTTCATGTCGATGCTTGCCTGCCTCGGTGTCCTTTAATGTACACCTTTTGACTTATTTTTTTAAAAAAGCTCTTGAGTAGTTTAGCTGGGTTCAGTTGCAGTTTCGTCCTTGGTTACTGTACTTATATGAAATCAACTTCAAAACAAACCTTGCTTTCTCCCTGGCAATCCCTGAGCAGCTCTGACTCTCCAGAGTGGCCATCTCTTGTCTGCTCTCCATCTCTGCTCTCTCCTTTCTCACCCATCCTGCCTATTCCTTACTTAGAAATGTTTCAGGAGAATGAGCACGAGTATAAATCACATTGGCAATAACGGGGCTCTAGATCAGTCCTTTTTGATCATGAGCCTCTATTAGCACTGGAAACTGAGCATCCAGGATCAATGTATGCACATTGCTTTGTTTAAAAATTGTATCGTTACATGTGTACTAATATTTTGTGTGTAAGACAAACACAAATGGAGATTTTTTTCTTTTTTGGCTATGCCACGTGGCATGTGGGCTCTTAGTTCCCTGCCTAGGGATACAATCTGCACTCCTCACTGGAATTTCAGAGTTTTAACCACTGGACCTCCTTCTCTGGTGGGAAGTCCACAAATGGAAATTTTTAAGATTGGAATTTTTTGAAAGCCTGAAATAAAAATAAACACTAATTGAAAAAGAATTAGTGACCCAGAAATACATACTCACACTAAAATATTGTGATTTTGAAAATCTTGCAACACTTTCTGAAATAGTTATGTAAACGTTTGGCCCAGGGCCTTCCCTGGTGGCCCAGTGGTAAAGACGCCATTGATTCCTCTGCAGAGGGTGCAGGTTGGATCCCCGGCCGGGAACTAAGATCCCTTAAGCTGTGCAGTGTGGCCAAAAAGTTAAAAAAAAAAAAATTGAAAGTTTGGCCCAAAGTTTAATATATCTGAGGGGTTGAATTTAATCATTGTCTTAGCTATAAGGGACTGCCAACAGCTGTTTTCATCACAGGAAATCTCAGTAAATTCCAAACCTTTGTCGTTTTTAAAAATAATTTCATCATCAATTTTTATCTCATCTCTCTTCTAGACAAGTCTTTTAAGTATTTAGCTCTGGGATAACTAGTGAGCCTCTGTTTGGTATAGAAGATTTTCATGATCTTCACCCAACTCTAGTATCTCAGACAATAATTTGTAAAGTCTCTTAATTATACTCATGTCCATACAGTAAACCCTTAAATGCTGAAAAGTAAAAATTGAATGAGGATTCTGTGGGTAGCCTTTCTGTCTTGTGGGACACTTACCTTTTCTTCAGAGAAAGAAAAGAGAGTAGAGAATAGGTGACAGATAGACCCAGTAAGAGCATCAGAGCTTATCTGCATATTCAGTTCAGTTCAGTTCAGTGGCTCAGTCGTGTCCAACTCTTTGCGACCCCATGAACTGCAGCACACCAGGCCTCCCTGTCCATCACCAACTCAGGGAGTTCACCCAAACTCATGTGCATCAAGTCGGTGATGCCATCCAGCCGTCTCATCCTCTGTCATCCCCTTCTCCTCCTGCCCCCAATCCCTCCCAGCATCAGGGTCTTTTCCAATGAGTCAACTCTTCTCATAAGGTGGCCAAAGTATTGGAGTTTCAGCCTCAGCATCAGTCCTTCCAAAGAAATCCCAGGGCTGATCTCCTTTAGGATGGACCGGTTGGATCTCCTTGCAGTCCAAGGAACTCACAAAAGTCTTCTCCAGCACCACAGTTCAAAAGCATCAATTCTTCAGTGCTCAGCTTTCTTCACAGTCCAACTCTCACATCCATACATGACCACTGAAAAAACCATAGCCTTGACTAGATGGACCTTTGTTGGCAAAGTAATACCTCTTTTTAACATGCTATCTAGGTTGGTTTCCTTCCAAGGAGTAAGCATCTTTTAATTCCATGGCTGCAGTCACCATCTGCAGTGATTTTGGAGCCCAGAAAAATAAAGTCTGACACTGTTTCCACTGTTTCCCCATCTATTTCCCATGAAGTGATGGGACCGGATGCCATGGTCTTAGTTTTCTGAATGTTGAGCTTTAAGCCACCTTTTTCACTCTCCTCTTTGACTTTCATCAAGAGGCTTTTTAGTTCCTCTTCACTTTCTGCCAGAAGGGTGGTGTCATCTGCATATCTGAGGTTATTGATATTTCTCCCAGCAATCTTGATTCCAGCTTGTGCTTCTTGCAGTCCAGCATTTCTCATGATGTACTCTGCATATAAGTTAAATAAGCAGAGTGACAATATACAGCCTTGACGTACTCCTTTTCCTATTTGGAACCAGTCTGTTGTTCCATGTCCAGTTCTAACTGTTGCTTCCTGACCTGCATATAGGTTTCTCAAGAGGTAGGTCAGGTGGTCTGGTATTCCCATCTCTTTCAGAATTTTCCAGTTTATTGTGATCCACACAGTCAAAGGCTTTGGCATATTATAGCTTAGTAAACGTTAATATTTTACTTATTTTAAGTTTAAACATATAAATAGAGGGCTCCACCAATGTGTTTTCCTCCACAACTCCCATGAATCATTAGAATAGGTCAACCTTATTTTGGAGACCACTCAGAGAACAATAGTCTATGGGTCTCAAAGAGTCGTGGACACAACTGAGCATGCAGAGAGCACTGCAGGTTGGATCCCTGGTCAGGGGGGCACCAACAGAGAACAATGAGATTCAGGACTATGGACAGGTATACACATGAATTGGGGGACACCATATCTAGGTGGATCAGTGGTAAAGAATCTGTCTGCCAATGCAGGGGACGCAAGAGATGTGGGATTGATCCCAGGATCAGGAAGATCTCCTGGAGTAGGAAATGACAACCCACTCCAGTATTCCTGCCTGGGAAATACCGTGGGTAGAGGAGCCCGGCAGGCTACAGTCCATGGGGATGAAAGAGTTGGATACAACTGAGCACACACACACACATGCACACACACATTTTAATAATCTGTCTTTGACACCTATCTGATAGGATATTTGTGAGAAATACAATGACATAGCAGCTATTCAATAAATATTAATTTCTTTCATCCCCTTCTCTGCTGCTCAACCTAGGGCCAAGTGAAAGAAAGGAGATGGATTCAGGGAAGGTGCTCTGGCCAGAAATAAAACAATGCAAGTTTGGAAGTGTTTCTGGTGCCTCGTTCCCCAAACACGGTGCCCCAATTAGGAGAAAGAATTTATATACAATTAGTGTATGTCCTATAATAATACAGGTGATGTGCCCTTCCTTCCCTGCCCCACACATATGCATAAACATTACTAATACGTCCTACTGCTGCCAACTTCTTCGTCTGCCTTTTGCTATCTTCCCAGATCTGACTCGAGCTCCTGGATGGTAAAGTGGTATTTATGTGCCTAGACTTTTTGTCTTTGACTCCTGGTCCATCCAGGCACTCTGCTCAGAGGAAGACCTGGGCACGCAGCCCAGTCCGTGCTTATGGTGGTTTTAATATATGTTCACAAATTCTTGGATGCTTCTCCTTACAAGCTGTAGAGCTTAATTCCTCTCTCAGTCCAATATGGGCTGGATTTAGTAACTTGCTTCTAATGAATAGAACATGGCAAAAGTGGTGGTATGTTCTTTTTGAGATTACCTTGTGAACAGACTATGGGTTCTCTCTGTCACTTGCTCTTTCTACCCCTTGGGTCAGTTGCTCTGGGGGAAAGCCAGCTTCCATGTCTTAAGAACTCTTATAGGGCCTTGTGTAGAAGCCCATGTGGTAAAGACCCAAGAAGACCAAACAGAGCTAAAGAGAAATGAGGCCCCCTGACAGCAGTCTTGGGACTAAATTCCCTTGCAAATTGATTCTCCTGCCCAGCCAAGCCTTCAGATAATACAGCCCCAGCCAACAACTTGACTGCCACCTTGCTAGATATCCCAAGCGAGAGGCACCCAGCTAAATTGCTTTCAGATTCATGACCCTCAGAATCTATGAGATAATGAATCTTTGTTGTTTTAAGGCATTGAGTATTTGGGTAATTTGTTACATAGACAAATAATGTAATGATCAAAATCTGGGGTTCATCTTTACTGTTCCTGGTTGTTCTGTTCTTGAATTTTCCAAAACGATTTCTGAGTGTTTCTTTATCTCTGGTTTTAAATCACTATTGTACTTCTGTCATTTAGAGCTCAGATTCATCATCCAAGGGGATGGAAGGAATTCGTATTTAATGAACACTTAACTATGCCATTTTATTTATTTGTCAAACTAACCTATCAGGTAGGTGTCAGATACAGATTATTAAAAGATGGTATCCCCTAACTTGTGTATGTAGCTGTGTCCATAGTCCTAAACTCATTGTTCTCTGAGTGGGCTCCAAAACACTGAGCATTTATCCCATACCAGGATGTGTACACAAACATCTTACCACAGAATATGAAGTGACCCTATTATTATCCCTACATGATGAATAAACTGAGGCCCAGAGAGGTTAAAAAAAAATGACCCAAATTTATACTTACATTTTAATAGGTCGTATTGCAAGTCACATGGTCTGAACCATTTTGCTTTTCTACCTGTAGCTTTGATCCTGTTTCCTTTACTTACTTATAGATTTTGGGGTAGGAGAAACCTGAGTTCAAACCCTGATTCCATAAGTGACCAGGTGGTCCCTGCTTCCTCCTCTCTAAAATAGGGGAAACTATGCTTACCTCAAAGGTTCTATGAGGGAGAGATGAAATAATATAAAGTGTCTGCCTGTCCCACTAGACCAGTGCTGTCTAACTGAAATTTCTCTGAAGATGGAGATGTTTCCTGTCTATCCAATGTGGTAGCTACTAGCCACATGACTACTGAACACCTGAAATGTTACTAGTACAATGTGAAGTGAAAGTCACTCGGTCATGTCTGACTGTTTGTGACCCCATGGACTATACAGTCCATGGAATTCTCTAGGCCCAATTACTGGAGTGGATAGGCTTTCCCTTGTCCAGGGGATCTTCCCAACCCAGGGATCAAACCCAGGTCTCCCACATTGCAGGCGGATTCTTTACCAGCTGAGCCACAAGGGAAGCCCAACTAGTACAAAGGAGGAATTGAACTTTTGATTATACTTAGATCAGTTTAAATACGTAGACACTTGTGGTTCATGATCACTACACTGGATAGCACAGAACTAGATTAGAAACTCCAGGAAGGCAGGGTCTCTACCTGTTTGGCTCACCAAGGTATATTCAGCTCTTTGCACCATGCCTGACGCCAAAGAGGCACGTGTAATTGTTGAACAGATGAATATACACAGGAATGTGTGTCCCATTGTGGGCATTTGAAGAATAGCTTCTCTGTGCTGGGCAAAGATAGATGTTTCTCAGAGCCCTCCTGCCAACGCACTTTTTGCCTTTTCTCCCCTCGTCCACAGCAGCCAATTATGCTCTTCTGCAGAAATGTCATTTGAGCCAAGAATCGGACAGAGACTAGATTTCAGGTGACTGGGGGAGGAGGGAGAGAAGCCCCCTGCATCTCTAATGGGCCACAGAGGACAGGAAGCCCCCTCCTCATCCCTCCAAGGCTGACTAGAAAGTTTGTCTGTAACAGAGACGGTTAAATTAATGATGAGGCTCAGTGACAGAGGCCAGAGCGGCCCCCCTAAATGTCACCTTCATTATTTTTCAAGCCCACACGACGAACTGCCTTCCCAGTCAGCATCCGTGTTGTTATTGTTCTGCCTCGGGGTGGAGGGATTTTTTTCCCCCTAATCCCTACAACATGAGCAGTATAAGTTCAGCGGGGGCAGGAGATGAGATGGTACAGGATGCTTAATAAGGGCTTTTGCTGTCAGGAGCAGGTGCTGTTGTGTAGACACAGGGAGGGGACAGGGTGGCCTGCTGGGGCTCTCTTTCTCGCTTCTTTCCCATAACATGGAGTCAGCCTTTGCAGACAGGAGAGTGAAGGAGCGCCCTCTGACAGTCTGACCCAGCGCTCGGATGGTTTTCCTCACTACTTCTTCTCTGTATCAGAATTCTAGTCTAAAACAGAACACGGCATGTCTGGGAGCAGTGAGTTCTGGGCTGGGGGTCCGGAGAGCCAGGTAGGAGTCTGATGTGGCACAGCTGGTGTGGGTGACCTCTGGCAGCTCCCTCCCTCCCTGGACCTCCATTTTCTTCTCTGTGAAATGGGGCTGGGCATGGCAATCTTTAAGACCTCTTTCAGCCTCTCAACCTACGAAGCAGCTGAAAGCATGGGCTTTACAGCTACATAAAGTCTGAAACTTGGCTCTTTTTCTTAGTTCTTCCTTAGCCTATCTGAGACAATAATAGTAGAACCTCATAGGGATGCCGGGGGGATTAAATGAGATAAGGAATTCCAGTGGTCTCAGCCCTGGCCGCATATAATAATCACCTGGGATGCTTTTTTAAAAATACCAATGCCCACAGCCTGAACCCCACAGATACTGACTTAATTGTTTGTGTCCAGATCTAAGTGCTGGGATTTAAAAAATAAACTTCTTGGGTGTTTCTAAATCATATTTAAGGCTTGGTGGGAGTTTTCGTATTTAGTAGATGCTTAATGAGTAGTAGCTCAATGGATTCCTTTTTTTAATATAAATTTATTTATTTTAGTTGGAGGCTAATTACTTTACAATATTACATTGGTTTCCATTTGTGTCATCGTCTTTTCCAAAACCTGGCTCTCTGGCCCTAAGTTACATATGCTAAAAATAGCCCCGGCCTTGGAAAATACAAATTCTTGTGGATTTCTCCTCTCTTGTCCTTTTCCTAGGCCTCAGAGTCCTCCATTGCCAGGTCTCGTCTGTGCATGCCTCCCTTCCACTCCCTCCTATGCCTGCTTTGCTCTGGACCGTCCATTATTATTGTAATTTTGGATGCTTTCACTAGCCTAGTATCTTTCTTTTTCCAGTATTCATTCTCAAACAGTAAGCAAAGCATCATGAGCATATGAACATAGACTCTGGAGCCACACTGTCTGGGCTCTAATCCCAGCTGAGCCATTTATTAGCTGTGACCATGGATATTTTTCTTAACCTCTCTGTGCTCAGTACTGTCATCTGCTTACTGAGGATCCCAAAGATCCCAATTTTTGAAATTAGTTTTCCCTCCCACCATTAGACCCTCTTATAGGGTTGCCTTAGATTAGGGGAAGGAAAGAAAATTGAGAAATGAAAGTATTAACACAATGTTGAATATTTTCCATACGTTTATGTCATTTCATCCCCATAAAAGTAAGCAAGGTAGATAGGCCCATTTTATAGACAACAAAAGTGAGCTGTTGAACCAAAGTGAGAACAGTGAGTGGAGCCAGGGCCAGGATGCTGCCCAAGCTGGTCTGACTCCAGAGTCTTTGTGCTGTGTGCCTCTGGGAGAAGGATCACCTCTTCGGGGATGTTTCTCTGCTTTGATTGACCCCATAGCTCTGAGAGGGATGCTGGGGCCATGGAGGTGGGGAGAAAGGAGACACCCACCCGTAGATACCCAACCACAGTTTCTGAAACAATTACCCATTGGGTGGCATATATAACATTAGAGGATGTACTTGTCTACAAAATATTTTTTTTTTATTAAAAAAGTTTGTACTGAAGTATAGTTGATTCACAATATTGTGTTAGTTTCACACATACAGTGGAAGTACTGTTAAGAGAAAATAGAATACTTTACTAACCATACTCTGACCCCTTGGCAAGGATTAAATGTCATGAAATTCATTCCTCCTTTTGTATATCAATCTTTGGTGATACAACAGCTGACTCCTAAAGATCTCTGAGTGACCTTAGTCGCTCATAATGCAGTAGATATTTGTTAAGCTCTGTCGCATCGCCCATATCCCCACCACCTTGTGACTTCATCTTCAGTTGTACCAAGTTCCACCGGCCAGTGCCTGTCTGTGCTGAGGGCTTTCTCCAGCTGCCAAAGCCTGCCTTGCCTGTCCTAGTGGTGGACTGTAATCCCAGGGAATTAAGGCCCCCTAGAAGCAGCCCTGGGCTTTCCAGTTGACTCACTGGTAAATAATCCACCTGCAATGCAGGGGACACAGGTTCAATCGGTGGGTCAGGAAGATCTCTGGAGAAGGAAAAGACAACCCACTCCAGTGTTCTTGCTTGGGACATCCCATGGACAGAGGAGCCTGGCAGGTTACAGTCTATGGGGTTGCAAAAAAGTTGGACATAGCAACCAAACAACAAGAAGCATCCCTGACCCAATGACAGATAGGTGTTGGTGTATCACAACCAGCTCCCTCCAGTAGGATGACTCTGATAAGCACATGTTTCCCTGCCAGAGTTCTCCCAGTAGGATTAAGCTTCACTTGTCCCTATTGGTAACTAAGTTTTAATGGACTCTTTCATTGGCTGCTTCCCCATCCTTCCCTCTCTTACTTTTCCATCCCCACAGGTGTTTCCTGGAATTCCATCCCAAATGAACTGCTACTGCTGCTGCTGCTAAGTTGCTTCAGTCATGTCTGACTCTGTGCGACCCCATAGACGGCAGCCCACCAGGCTCCTCCGTCCCTGGGATTCTCCAGGCAAGAACACTGGAGTGTGTTGCCATTTCCTTCTCCAACGCATGAAAGTGAAAAGTGAAAGTGAAGTCGCTCAGTCCTGTCCAGTTCTTAGTGACCCCATGGACTTCAGCCTACCAGGCTTCTCCGTCCATGGGGGTTTCCAGGCAAGAGTACTGGAGTGGGGTGCCATTGCCTTCTCTGCCCAAATGAACTACTCACCCTTAGATCCATAACTCAGAATCACTTCTTCAGGAGCCCAAATGCAGACCCTACTCAAAATTGTTCTAGGTGATGGGAAGCACAAGATAAAGATGCAACATCTGAGGAGCTCATGAACCATCAAAGGTGAAGAAAGCACACAAATGTAGCTCAGGATGCCACAAGTCACTGTTGAGGTGCGGCCCAGAGGCACCAAGGGCAAGGCCGAGTAGGCTCTGCTTCTGAGGTGCTAGGGAAGGGGAGGAACTGGAGCTTTCCAGAATAAACACACAGTTAAATGTGGGAAGAGGTGTGACAAAGTATCTCCTCTCCTCAGAAAGAGGACAGCTCTGTAGTGTCACTGCCCAGGTCTGGAGGGTTGTGTCTGGGAGCAGGTGGCACTCAGGATGTCTCAGAAAGGTCTGTCCAGAGGTGATAGTTGGGGGGGCTCTCTATCAAGCCTTGGGTGAGGAGGATGGGGCCCGAGGTAGAAGGGAAAAGGCAAATGACACTCAGAAAGCAAAGAGGCGTGCTGCTAGGACACCTGTTTCATCTCCTCTCTTCTTCCAGCACCCTGGCATCTGCCTGCCCCTATGGACCCGCCTCCTGCACCCTCCCCTCGCCAGCCCCTTCATCTGTCAGCAAAGCGGCTCTGTGTGGCCTCCACTCAAGGTGAACTTTGAGTCTGGGGCAGCTGCTGCTCTCGGCCTCCTGTACTAGCAGGCCTCCTGACCTCACTGTCTCTGACTCCTCTTGCTCTGGCTTGTCTGGAAGGCATTCTGATCACCAAGCAGCAGCTGGACAATGTCTTGATACTGAGGCTCCCCAAAAGGAGTTACCCCTGTAGCTGGACTCATGGCATTGACTTTGTGCAGAAGGGGAGCTATGTGTCTATAGCCTGACATACCAGTAAATTCATTTGAGCAGAACTTTTAAAAAACTTAATTTTATTAAAGTATGGTTGATTTATAAGGTTGTTAATTTCTGCTGAACAGCAGTGATTCAGTTGTGTATATATATATATATATATATATATATACACACTCACACATTCTTTTTCATATTCTTTTCCAGTATGGTTTATCACAGCACTTTAGAAGGGTCTGCCCTTGTCACAGCTCTTGGAAGGAGCAGCTCACAGTGCATTTGATCCTGTACTTCACCTAGCTACTCACTGAGTCAGGGGTGGACACATAACCCAAGCCCGGAATTGTGTGGCTGACTCAAACAGCTGGGTTGAGCAAACTGATTGCTTTCCCCAAACTTTGAAACATAAGAGACTGCTGCCAGCATGTGGTGGGCCCTGGAGCAGGAAGGTTACATGCACCAGAAGCTGAAGGAACTGGCGGGCCACCTACAAGCTGGTGTGCAAACAGAAGAGAGCAGGGCCAGTCCAGAGAATGGAGCAGACCCACGGAGAGAAGCAGAGAGCCGCAGGCCCTGCGAGAGAGGCCAGGTCTCAGGCCCCCTGGGACTGGCTCTGCTTAATTCTCTCTCATAGGTTCTCCAAGGCCTCTGGGAAGCCCTGCGGTTAATGCCTTTCCCCCAGGCTAGCTCAAGTGGGTGTCTCTGCCATGCAGTCAAGAGTCTTGATGGAAACAGAACCCAAGGGTAGCTGCCACGCTGACACGTAGCAGCCCTGGAGGGCACCCTGAGGGAGGTGAGGCCGGACTTGCACCAGCATACTAGAGAAGCTGACCCCAACGGGCCTTATTGCACCAGGTCTTTTTGGCAGTATGCCTCGGGCTACAAGGGAGCACTGAGATGCAGTTAGAGAGGCATCTTGAGAGCTGGGATTCCAGGTAATTAGTGGGGATGGCCAGAGGTTCACATAAGCTGAGAAGAGGGAAGAAAATCCTTTATGGATGGGGACAGAGTGAACAAAGACATGAGAATATGAATATATTCATTCACCATTATTATTATTATTGCTATATAAAGTTACATAGAGTCCAATAAATTTCCTTTTTCTAGGTGTACAGCTCTAGGAGTTTTAATACATGTATATATTTATATAATCACCATCATAACCAGAACACAGAATAGCTCATCGCCTCAAAAGCACCCTGTGCCCCTTTGTGGTCAAATCTTCCTCCCACCCCTAACCCCTGGAAACCACTTCTCTGTCATTGCACTTTTGCTTTTTCCAGAATGTCATATAAATTGAATCATATAGTATGTAACCTTTTGAGACCATCTTCTTTTACGTAGCATATCCTTTTGACATTCATCGCTGTTGTTATTTGTTGTTATTGATTGCTGACTAGTAGCCCACTGTATGGATGGATCACATATCCAATCCATATGATTTCCTATTTTTGGTAACTATGACTAGAACTGCTATAAAATTTACGTACAGGGCTTTGTGTGAATATGTTATTTCTCCACAGTAATACTTAGGAATGGGGCTGCTGGATCATTGATAAGTGTAGGTTTAACTTTATAAGAAACTGCAGACTGTTTTGTGAGGTGGCTGTAATGTTTTGCATTTCCGCCAGCAATGAATGAAAGTTCTAGTTCACCCATATCCTCATCAACACTTGGTTTTGTTGTTCATTTAAAAAACAAATTGTATCCATTTACTGTGGTCTGAATGTTTCTTTCTCCCCTACTCTCTGAACAAATTCATTTGTTGAAATACTAATGATGGTGCTGTATTAATAGGTACATGAATCCTAATGAAAGTGTTAGTTTTCTCAGTCATGTCTGGCTCTTGGTGACCTCGTGGACTGTAGCCCGCCAGTCACCACTGTCCACGGGACTTTCTCAGCAAGAATGCTGGAGTGGGTTGCCATTTCCTTCTTCAGGGGATCTTCCTGACCCAGGGATCAAACCCAAGTCTCTTGCATTGCAGGCAGATTCTTTACCGTCTGAGCCACCAGGGAAGCTACCAGGGAATCCTAATGAATGTGGTGGTATTAGTAGGTAGAGACCTTTGGAGGTGATAAGGCCATGTGGTGGCTCATCCCAATCCCCAAGAAGGGCAATACTAAAGAATGTTCAAACCATTGGACTATTGCACTCATCTCCCATGCTAGTAAGGTTATGCTCAAAATCCTTCAAGCTAGGCTTCAGCCTTACGTGAATCGAGAATTTCCAGATGTTCAAGCTGGGTTTAAAAAGGCAGAGGAACCAGACATCAAATTGCCAACACTCACTGGATCATAGAGAAAGCAAGGGAATTCCAGGAAAACATCTACCTCTGTTTCGTTGACTATGCTAAAGCCTTTGACTATGTGTCAAAGTCATAGCACACAACACACTGCGGAAAACTCTTAAAGAGACGGGAATACCAGACCATCTTGCCTGTCTCCTGAGAAACCTATATGCCAGGTCAAGAAGTCACAGTTAGAATCCTGTATGGAACAACTGACTGGTTCAGGACTGAGAAAGGTGTGTGACAAGGCTGTTTATTGTCACCCTGTTTGTTTAACTACTATGCAGAGCACGTCATGTGAAATGCTGGGCTGAATGAGTTAAAAGCTGGAATCAAGATTATTGGGAGAAATATCAACAACCTCAGATGTGCGTATGGTACCATTCTAATGGCAGACAGCAAAGAGGAACTAAAGAGCCTCTTGATGAGGGTGAAGGAGGAGAGTGAAAAAGCTGGCTCAAAACTCAGTATCAAAAAAAGAAAACTAAGATCATGGCATCTGGTCCCATCACTTCATGGCAAATAGATGGGGAAACAGTGGCTGACTTTACTTTTTGGTGCTGCAAAATCACTGCAGATGGTGACTGCAGCCATGAAAGTAGATGATTGCTTCTTGTCAGGAAAGCTATGACAAACCTAGGCAGTGTGTTAAAAACCAAAGGCATCGCATTGTGACAAAGGTCCGTATAGTCAAGGCTATGGTGTTTTGAGTAGTCATGTACCGATGTGAGAGCTGGATCATAAAGAAGAAGGCAGAGTGCCAAAGGATTGATGTTTTTGAACTATGGTGCTAGAGAAGACTCTTGAGAGTCCCTTGGACAACACGGAGATCAAACCAGCAAATCTTAAAAGGAAATCAACTGTAAATACTCATTGGAAAGACTGATGCTAAAGCTGAAGCTCCAATATTTTGGCTACCTGATGCGAACATCTGACTCATTGGAAAAGACCCTGATGCTGGGAAAGGTTGAAGGCAGAAGGAGAAGAGGGTGACAGAGGATGAGACATTTTGATGGCATCACCAATTCAATGGACATGAACTTGGGCAAACTCTGGGAGATGGTGAGGGACAGGGAAGCCTGGCATGCTGCAGTCCATGGAGTTGCAGAGTCTGACACACCATGGTGACTAAACAACAACAACAAAAAGAGACACCATATGGCTTATTTGCCATGCGTAAAATTGGAGCCATATGACTCCTTGAACCGGAACTAGAAGAAGCTTCACATTCATCCAATGCATGGTCTAGATTTCAGGCTGCATTCGAGTCCAGGCTAGGAAATATTGGAGAAAAAAATGTATAAAACACTCATCACTAGTTTGGTATCACTTGAAGTTCTGTTTCTTTTGCTACCATTTGCTTTCAGAGTCCTCAGAGGGCTCCCCCCTGCTTTCTCTCCACAGAGTTTTTAGTTGCTTTCAATGGGAATAAGACAGTGTGGAGGGTGTCTTGACTCCATCTTGACTAGAGCCAGAAAACACTTGTTTGCTCTTTTATTTGCTAATTCTTGCACTTATTCCCATTCATTCATTCACATATCCTTCATTTGTTAATTCTTTTATTCATTATTACTCATTTGCTTAGCAATTATATGTTTTAATCAGTATATCTGCTTTGAGCAGTTACTATTAATTAGATGTATGTTAGTTGCTCTGGATACAGACATGACTGCAGATTCACACACAGACATGAAATATAGTTTCTGTCTCCAAATAATCTTAGGCTAGAGAAAAAGGAGATTAATTACCAGATAAACATAAATATGAGCTTCCCTTTGTGGCTCAGCTGGTAAAGAATCCACCTACAATGCAGGAGACCTGGGTTTGATCCCTGGGTTGGGAAGATCCTCTGGCGAAGGGAAAGGCTACCCACTCCAGTATTCTGGCCTGGAGAATTTCTATGGACTGTATAGTCCAAGGGGTTGCAAAGAGTCAGACACGACTGAGCGACTTTCACTTTCACACATAAGTAGAGGGGAATGATGCTATGATACTGTGGGAGCAGTCAGCTGTGGAATACTGTATTCTATGCTTTATTTAAGCAATCCCTTAAATGAAGGGATTCATAGAAAGGCACCCTGGCTTAGGGAAATTGTCTCTTGAAGGTGTGTGAATTTGGGGTAAGAAGGCACTTTACCTTGAAAGGACAGCATGGGTATAAAGCATGGGATTGAGAAGTCAAGGGGTCATGTTTGAAGAGAGGATGTCTCTCATCTTTGACCCTTGCACTCCTAGGTTTTTAGGACAGCAGTGTGGCTGAAAATAACGGTAGAGCAGACGATAGGACTCCTCTGAGATACTCCTTGAGTTTCGAAAAGTGGTATTTGGTGGTCTCTCCTATTCTTACCCATCCTGGTGGATTCCATCTGCTTGGTATTCTGTCACTTGCAAAAATGTACTCTTCACTCCAAGGAACCTGTGTAGTCTGTGAGAGGGCCCACCTGTCATCTGTAAAGAGCGGGGAAGCAGCAGAGCCTGCCTTTGCATCTGCATCTAGAAAATGCACGTGCCTGTGTGTATGGTGGGGGTGGGCGGTCGGGGGAGGAATATAACCTGACTCCTACTGATGATCAGATCCAATCCAAGAGGTTCCAAGTCCTGAGATTTCACAGTCATCTTCTATGACCTTCCATCTCCCTCTTCTCTCCTGAATCCCACCCCCTGGGAACTCAGAAATCCCCTGTTTATTCCCTGATATATATAGTATCTGCATCTTATCTGGCATTTCCCCTATATTTGCTCATTTATTCAATCATCTGTGTACTCATTCATACATTGATGGATGCATCCAAGTGTATCCATTCACACTCTATGCCAGACCTTGTGTGACTGTCCCTTCCCTGTGGATATCTTGTTCTGCCGTCTTTACTATTCCCGTTCCTTTCCTATCTCTCTACCGTTCTTTCCTGTCTCTTCTGGTGGATTCCCTTTCTTGCTCCACTTTACAAGTGTGGGTGCCTCAACTTAGACCTGTTCTGTGGCCTGCCCCGTCCTCCTCTGGCCCTCCTGTCCTCACACTTGAGGCAGCTGTGCAGCCCAGTGCTGAGATGGGGGTGGGGCGCTCACAAGAGTTTTACTCAGTCACTAAGCCCAGCTGCTGGAGAAGGCAATGGCACCCCACTCCAGTACTCTTGCCTGGAAAATCCCATGGACAGAGGAGCCTGGAAGGCTGCAGTCCATGGGGTTGCTGAGGGTTGGGCACGACTGAGCGACTTCACTTTCACTTTTCACTTTCATGCATTGGAGAAGGAAATGGCAACCCACTCCAGTGTTCTTGCCTGGAGAATCCCAGGGACGGGGGAGCCTGGTGGGCTGCCATCTCTGGGGTCGCACAGAGTTGGACACGACTGAAGTGACTTAGCAGCAGCAGCAGCAAGCCCATCTGCTAGTACTTCAGTTCTAATAGCTGTGACTCCTGTCTCATTTCTGAGACCCTCATGGGATCTCTAGTTACAGTAGTTTCTTCTGCTCATGTTCCCTGTCTCCGAGTCTCTCGCTTGAAAACGTGTTGGGCCCTCTCTGCTCTCAGCCCCTTGTCTCCTCCCACAACTGGGGCTCCTTCACCTGCAGACTCAACAGCAGGACCAGCCCCTGATCTTGCGTCACAGAATGAAACCTCCCTGAATCTGGTCCATCCTTCACCGCATGATTGGATGGAGAGGAAAGCATGAAATCAGGATCAGATTCATCCATGCTCCAATCTAAAGTTGCAGGAGAGAAGTTGTTTAACTCTGAGATGTCAACTTCCTAATTGGCGGTCCAGTGGTTAAGAATCCACCTCCAATGCAAGGTACATGGGTTCAATCCCTATGTCGGGGAACTAAGACCCTACATGCTGCAGGGCAACTAAGCACATGGGCCACAACTAGACAGAAGCCTGCCCGCTGCAGCTACTGAGCTTGCAGGCCTGGATCCTGCACTCCACAACTAGAGAGCCCAAGGGCTGCAACTAGAGAAGCCTAAGGGTCACGATCAAGAGCCGACACACTGCAACAAAGACCCAGTGCAGCCAAAAGAAAAATAAAATCTAATTGTAAAACTGGTTGTGAGAAAAATTCTTATGTTCTACCTTGCTCATAAACACTGTCTTTGTTTAGCTATTAAGCAATCACAGACTTCTTCGGGGTAGGAGTTGAAGTCTTGATCTACACTGATTGTGGTGGTAATTCCTTGATTGCTTTAGGAAAGGGCATGGGATGAAATTCTGGCCAAAAAGGCATGAGTCAATGTCTATTGGTAGCTTTGGGAAAGGATTCCTTCAGTGGAAAAAGCCTCAGGGGAGGAGCACACTCACCATCTGTCTCCCAGTGCTGCCCCTTGTGTGATGCCTGGAGTTGTGACAGCCACCGCATGAGGCTGCACAGTGCAGTCTGCAAACACAAGCCCGGGAGGAAGACAACAAGGTGGAAAGATGGAAAAACCTAGTTCTGGATGCCACTGTTAAGCCACTTAATTGAGCAGCCCAGAAACTGTGCTTCCTCTGGTCTTCTTGTTATGCAAGATAAATTTCATTTCACTTACATTATTTTTAGTTGAGTTTGCTCCTACTCACAGCCCCAAATATGCTGATATGGGCCTTATAATGCCTATTTCACAAAGTCCAAGTGAAAGACTTTCTGCTTATCCTTTAGAGCTCAGCTCAAACGTCACCTCCTCAAGGAAGCCTCCCCTGATTGCTCATGTTAGGTCATATCATCTTGCCGAGCATCAGTCACTAGCACCATGTAACTTTCCTTTTCTTTCATTGCACTTGTCACGGTTCACCTACCTGATTGTTTATACTCTCCTTCACTGACCTCGGGGTTCTGTAAAGGCAGAGGCAGTGTTTCTTCTGCTGACCTTTGTGTCTCCTATGGCTACTAGCATAGTGCTTGACAGCTAATCAGCTCTCAATAAATCTGTGTTGAATAAAAGAAGGAATTAATACATGAACATATGTAGAAAAGAGCTGGCACTGGCAGCAAAGTCTACCTTCATGCCCTTTCTGAGACTGAAAAGTTGATCAACTGTCTTCTTATTTTTCATCTTGACAAATGACTCTGTACCCTACCATTGGCTGATAGATTTCAAAACAGTTTTAAATTTACTTTGAAATACACCATTATTTCATCCCCTCAGGAGCAGGTGCTACTTATTCCTCCCTACCCCCTCTCGCTACTGTTCTTTTAGCATTCATGACAGCTAAGCAAACCCCTTCTTTGATTTTTCTTCTTCTGCAGGCTGTTGGAGACTGATCAGTCATTACCTGTGAATAATGACCAGGGAGGTTGCCAAGCCAGGCAAGAGTCTAGCTTCCTCATCTCTGAGCACTCAGCTCTTAGATGGTGAAATGAAGGGAGTTTTGTCACCAACTCCAATCTGCTGGGATGTCCAAAGAGCTGCCTTTCACTATCTGAAAATGGCCACGGGGTCTGTGATTGCAGGGAGATATGAGGATTTGGGGAAAAAGAGCTGAAGCAGTCTTGCCATTCTTCAGGAGTATTTCGGGGAAACAAGCCAGCATATCATGGTGATTTAGTTTTATAAAGCATTAGTTTGCCTTGGAAGGTGAAGGTATGGGAGTTTGGAGAGTCAGGCCTTGTGAGAAGCAGAGCTTATCCTCATGTTTCTTTTATTCATAGACAAGGAACAATGGCCTCAATAACAACAGCAATAACAGCAGTCTTCCCGAGGAGACTGGAAATGGAGTTGGCAGCAAGTCCACACACTATCTGGTCCAGCATTTCTCAAAAGATGTTTTTCAGATCATAAGTCCTCCAAATGCTCTTTGCTCAAAGAGCTCATGGTTAAACTGGAAAACATAGTATACACTTCACTCGGTAAATACAAAGGTCCCTGCAAAATAAAGAAAATCTAATCCACTTTGTTTAACCCAGAGTTCTGGCGCTTATTTTATCAAGGAAACACTTATTTTTTGGTTACTAATATTAATGAGTCCCAGAAGGAAGACATATTGGGAAATGTCAATCTGAGCAAAGGTGGTTACTAGATATTTTCATACAACAAACATTTACTGAGTGACTCATTCGTTCATTCATGTAATCATTTATTTGAGGAAGGTCTATTGAGAGAATACTCTGCATAATGAGCTAGGAGCAAAGGATGCAGATTTGATCATTGCCTGCCTAAAGCTATAGTCTAGTGGACAAGACAAAAATAACACATTTCACAACTGGCTGTGTAATTACAACTGTGATAAGTACTAAAAAGAGAAGCATGGAGTGCATATAAATTCATACAACAGAATACGGGAGGTGGTTTGAGAGGCAATCCGAGAAGCCATGGACCAACCAACCATCCTGGTTTGCCCAGGAGTAGGAGTGTTCTGTGATGGGTTACTTTAGCAGTGAAAATTAGGACAATGTCAATGTCTGCTAAAATTTGGTCACCTTAGCAGAAACTGACTTTTGAGTTTCTATCTGACGATCTTAACTGTGGCAAACAGAACTCTGGTGGGGGTGGAGAGCTGTCTTCTAGAACTTCTTCACTACCCTGGGCTTGCATTTCCCTACCTGAGGAAAGAAGAAGGTGGTAGCTCTTCTGTCCTCTCACGGGTCATTGAAATGGCAAGTGGAGGGATTGCTGGAGAAGACCTTTGCTAGGTGTTAACAGGCGTCCTAAGTGCAAGGAATTACTACTCCTGCAGGGGACCTGTAATTCATCAGTCCCTGAAGGAAAGTCCCCATTCCTCCAGGAAAGATTTTTCTGAGAGCATCACTAGCCATACAGTCAGGTTTCTAAATCCAACAGCAAGGAATACATTCCACAGCCGCAAGACCAGGAGCACATGCGCAGGCTCACCACAGGGAATGTACATTACGGAGAGGGAAACCATCCGGATGTTGTAGGGAAACACTTTCTGCAGACCGGAGAGGGGCCAGAGCCCAGCGGCACTGGGCAGGGCCAGATGAGGGCAGTGTCTGGTCTCTGCAGCCTGAAGAACAACGTTGCAGGTTGTTTTTGGGAGAGTCTCATCACCTGCTGGGGTTTCAGGGTCTTCATCTATAAAGCAGAAATAATGTTCATGATATTGTCAGAATGTAATGAATTTACCATGCACAAAAAATTGTTGTGTTTACATATACCTTTTTCCTGTGGTCATGTATGGATGTGAGAGGTGGACTGTGAAGAAAGCTGAGTGCCGAAGAATTGATGCTTTTGAATTGTGGTGTTAGAGAAGACTCTTGAGAGTCCCTTGGACTGCAAGGAGATCCAACCAGTCCATTCTAAAGGAGATCAGTCCTGGGTGTTCATTGGAAGGACTGATGCTGAAGCTGAAACTCCAGTACTTTGGCCACCTCATGCAAAGAGTTGACTCATTGGAAAAGACCCTGATGCTGGGAGGCATTGGGGGCAGGAGGAGAAGGGGACGACAGAGGATGAGATGGCTGGATGGCATCACTGACTCCATGGACGTGAGTCTCAGTGAACTCTGGGAGTTGGTGATGGACAGGGAGGCCTGGCATGCTGCGATTCATGGGGTCGCAAAGAGTCGGACATGACTGAGCGACTGAACTGAAACCTTACAAAAGTAGATTTTAATAATATTATTACCTTTCATGTTACAAATATAAAAAATGGTTTAGGGAGGTTAAGAGGCTTGTTAAAAGTAGGGTGACCAACTGTCTAGGTTTGCCTGGGACTGTTCTGATTTTAGCACTACAAGTCCAATGTTACTGGAAACCCTCAGTCCCAGGCAGCTTGGAATGGTTGGCCATGGTAGAAGGTCACATAGTTAGTAAGTGGTGGAGCTTGTAAATATTCGAGGAAGAAAAGTATTTGTTAAACTGTGAACAAAAATTATAACAACAAAAACTACTGATATAATTCTATTTTATTTAATAATTATATGGGGATAATATGTATTAAATCAACTTCTGTTTCAGTATTAACCAACTGCTTCTAGTCTTTTAAGAAGATCCTTTTATTTTAATAATGATCAGCAGACATTTGCGTTACTCTGCAGTAGTTGTAGTTTTCTTCTTTCTGGGCCCAGAACCTTTGATGTTTGGCATGACCAAAGGGCTTGTTTTGACCAACGGCATGTGATTGGAAGTGATAGGTTTCAATTCAGGACAGAAACAGGTACGAATCAGCGTACAGTTCTCCGTCTTCCCTACAGTGGGTGCTGGTGGGGCCTCTCCCAGATCCCTTTTGCTGGCTGGTGCCATAACCTCCCAGCTGCTGTGAGAGCTGGACAGAGCTTAGAGCTGTCCTTGCTCTGCAGCGCTAAGAGGAGCAAGTCTGGAGCCAGACCACCCGGTTCAAGCCCAAGTCAGCCAGGAATGATCCTGGATAGTTATTTCTCTGAGCCTAGGTATACTTATCTCTAAAGGGAGACTCCCTATCTCATAGTACAGATGCAAGGATTAAATGAGTAATACATGCAAGGCTCTTACAGTAGTTTGGCAGATGGTAAGTGTTCTGGTTGGCTATTTTTATTTCTCCTGCTTTATTCTGCCTCTAGGGTAGTATGACAGCCCACACCAATAGTGCTAATGCTGTCACAGAAGATGAGTTTTTAAAAAATATGGTAACTCTGGTGTATTCAACTGACGGTATTTTAAGTGATCATCTCTTAGATTTCTTTTTTTTTTTCTTTTTCAAACTGAAGTACCGTTGATTTATGCTTCTCTGGTGGCTTAGTGGGTAAAGAATCCGCCTGAAATGTGGCAGACCTGGGTTCAATCCATGGATTGGGAAGATCCCCTGGAGGAGGGCATGGCAACCCACTCCAGTATTCTTGCCTGGAAAATCCGCATGGACAGAGGAGCCTGGTGGGCTGCAGTCCCGGGGTTGCAGAGTCAGACAGGACTGGGCGGCTAAGCACACATATAGTTGATTTACAATATTGTGTTAGTTTCAGTTGTACAGCATGCATATATATATATATATATATGTGTGTGTGTGTGTGTGTATTCTATTTCAGATTCTTTTCTCTTACAGGTTATTATAAATTATTGAGTATAGTTCCCTGTGCTATACAGTAGGTCCTTGTTTGTTATCTATTTTATATATAGTAGTGCATATGTGTTAATCCCATCTCTTCATTTATCCTCACCTCCATCCCCCTTTCCCCTTTGATAACTGTAAGTTTGTTTCCTGTGTCTGTGAGTTTCTATTTTGGAAATAAGTTCATTTGTGACTTTTTTTAATATTCCATATATAAGGGGTACCATATGATATTTGTCTTTCTCTGTTTGACTTTCTTCACTTAGTATGATAATATCTAGTTTCATCCATGTTGCTGCAAGTGAATGGCATTACTTCATTTTTCATGACTGAGTAATATCCCAGTATATATATGTACCACATCTTCTTTACCCATTCATCTGTCGACAGACATTTAGGCTGCCTCCTAAAGAAGGTAGTTTTGAGCAACAGATGAGAAAACCAAGTCCTGAGATATTTAATAGTTTGTTTAATGACACGTGGGTCTTTAATATTAGGGTTGGATTAAAAGCCAATACAGGAGAATGATAATAACACTAACCAACACTTACCATTTGACAAACCCTGTATTATCCCATTCAATCTTTGCAATAATGTCTGGAAATTTTTATAACTCTCATTTGGTAGGTGTTGAAATAGAAGCAGGAGAGGTGAAATAGGCAGTCTCCAGGCAGAGACTGGAAAGTGGTGGCAGGAATCAGAAGAACATGGAAATGATATATTTTGAGATGAACTATTATTTAGCAACAACAAGTGATAACTATAATTGCTATGTTTAAACAATGAAAAGTGTTGGTTATTAAGGTTTTTTTTTAGAAGAGAAAACATGTTTGTTCATTTATTTACAGTGTTACACATGACATCTCCTATTCTAAATCTTGTCTTTTAAAAAATGAACTCTTCACTTCAGAATGACTTTAAAGAAAGCTTTCAAAGATAGTACAGCAAGTTCCCACATGCACTTCACCTTGTGTTGTTGTTTAGTCGCTAAGTCATGTCCAACTCTTTTGTTACTCCATAGACTATAGCCCACCAGGCTTCTCTGTCCGTGGAATTTCCCAGGCGAGAATATTGGAGTGGGTTGCCTTGTCCTCCTCCAGAGGATCTTCCCAACCCAGGGATCAAACCCATGTCTCCTGCATTGGCAGGTGGGTTCTTTACCACTGAGTCACCTGGTAAGTCCATCCCTCACCTAGATCTCCCTAATTTTAGCATCTTACTTTACTGTGGTATATTTGTCAAAACTTTTGGTACATTACCATTAACTAAACTCCAGACTTTTTTTTTTTTCAGATTTCATCAGTTTTTCCACTAATGTTACTTGTTTATTCTAGGAGCCAATCCAGGGCTTACTGAATTTTTAGTGAAGAAAAGCATTAGAAAAGATGGGAAAGCTTGTTTGCTAATGAAATAAGGATTTGGTATTATTGCAGTAGAATTATAGGTGATTTCTTCCTGTGTTCAAAACTTTAGCAATCTTGTTACATGTACTGCATGGGGAATGCTGTTACAGGAAGCTTCCTGGTTTCAGGACATTTGGCATTGTTGAGCACAAACTAGGTTATGGATTGGAGCAGTCTTTAAATTATTTACTGGCCTCATGGGGTAATATGGGAGAAGCATGTATGTGTGTGTTGAGGGAGTGGGAGGTGATGGGGAACTGAGCCACCACAACTGTCATGAGGAGGGCACAGGAAGAGAGAGGGGCTGGGTGTATTTAAAGTCTACCTTGCGGGTCCCTAACTAGTGACTAGAAAATCTAGGAGGATGACTCCAAAGGTTTTTGGGGTTTTTATCTTGAGCTTCTGTAATTCTTTGAATAAACACTGAGTATCTACAGTATGCCAGATATCTTTGTTGGCTGCTTTACCTATGCTGTTTCCCGTAATCCTCAAAATAAAATGTTCTTACAAATCAAAAGAGTGAGGTCAGAGAGGTTAAGTGACTTGCCCAAGGCCACACAGCTTGTTAGTGGCAGAGTAAGGATTAGAACTAGGTCTATAGGACAGTATAGGTCTTTTATGCTCCAAATTGTACTTGTTTGACACCCTCTCAAAAAAAAAAAAAAAAAAAAAAGCCTCTCTGGACTTTGGTCTCAAAAGAGGATCCTTCTATTCTGATGGGTATTTGCATAAAGGGCCTGAAGGGATATCAAGGGAAGGAAATGGAAGCTTCAGAAGGTCCAGTGGGATTGTGTGTATGAATGTTGTCAATGGGTTGCTGGGTGGAAACCATTGCTTGAAAAAGATTGCCCCTCTCCTTCCTCAGTTGAGTAATAATAGGGACTCTTGTGTCAGCTCTCAGTTAAAACTAGCATTTTGGAGTTTTGGGAGTGGGGCCAGCACTGGCATGAACAAGAAGGGCTTAGTCAGCCTCTAGATCCATCCAGGGGTTCCCCTGGGACTGGCCAAGTTGAGTTTCCTGGGCCAGATGCTTGGGAAATCTCCAACTTGGCTTTGGGGTATACACACATGTGCGCGCATGCATACACATCAAAACAAAATAAAGTGGAATAAAAAAAGCTGGAGGCACCCCAGCGTGCCCTATTTACAAACTGTTTTAGCTCCTTCTGGGTTGTATTTGATTTTCTCCTTCACTGAGAAATGGGGAGACATCAGAATGACATATGTGCCAAGGAGAGGACTCCCGACCATCCTTCAGCCTCCCTCAGCCCCTCTGGTCCCTTTTGTATGACAGGATGCCCTCAATTACTCTCTCTGGGGGGGTCCTAGTCAGAAGAAGATGGAGCCAACCATCTGTTACCGACTCTAGTGAGCAATTTAATTTTCTCTTGTTCCCAATGAGGAGGATTTTGTAGGAACATAAATTACCATCAGTGCTAGTTAATCAGGAACTTGCTGTCTGACGGGGCGGAGATGGTCAGGCTGGAGACACCCACTGACCTGTCCTCACCATTAGGGTGCCCTACACTTTGTGAAAAAGCCATATGAGAGGAGTAAAGACTGTCAGACAGGAGACTTGTACAGAGATCATCCAGTCTGACACCTTTTATAAATGAGGAAATCAAGGCTAGAGAGGGGAAATGATCTGTCTAGTAGGCAGCACAAAGTTAGGGCTTGAACTAAAGAACCACATTCTCAAATTCAATTTTTTCAAGAAAATGCATGATAAAATTAATAGCAACTTCTTGCCCTTGGGTTTAATCTCTAAAAGGCAGGACCAAAAACAATAATCATGGCAGCAGTGACAACCATAAATGCTACACTTCATGTGACCAACAATCTAGGAGCAGCAGTGTAGTGTGGAGTTAATAGAATGAGCTCTGGATCCAAGTTGCCTGGGTTCAGATTCAGTTCTGTTACTTATTAGCTATGTGACCTTGGCAGGTTACTTAGCCTCTGGGACCTATAGCAGACATTGTCAGTTTTTGGTGCCTATCTCCTCACATCCGCTTTGTATTCCCACTCATTTCAACCCAACTTTCCGTGGCCAGCATCGGCATCTTTGTTGGAGAGCTATCCTTGGCCCTCCAGAACTCAGTTTATCAATGTACATTGCAGGCCAAGTCTTCTGGGGGCAGCCTTTAACCAATGACTGACAGATATGGCGATATAAATACCCAACCTTGCTTATTGTCTGGGATAATGACGCAGGTGTTTTGCACAATTCCTTAGAATTCTCTGCAGGATTAAGGTCTATTCAACCACCATAGCAGCTGGCTTAATAATGTACCTGTAGTTGGTATGTTCCTTTCCTCTGCTGTTATCATGTTCTTTGCACCGCTCCATAAACTTGTTGTGTTGTTGTTGTTTAGTTACTAAGTTGTGTTCAACTCTTTGTGACCTCATGGACTATAGCCTGCCAGCCTCCTCTGTCCACAGGATTTCCCTGGCAAGAATACTGGAATGGGTTGCCATGCCCTCTTCCAGGGGATCTTCCCAACCTGAGGAATCAACTCGGGATCCCAACTAGGGATCCTAACTCGGGATCAAACCCGAGTCTCTTGCATTGTCTGGCGGGTTCTTTACCCCTGAGCCACCAAGGAAGCCTCTCTCCATAAACTATTTGCACTCGAATCTTTGTGTCAATCTGCATCTGGTTTGTTCATTCAAACTAAGACAATGCCTCAGCTTTCTCATCTATAAAATGGTGTTAATGATAGTTTCTATATCAAAGAGTTGTTGTTAGGGTTACATGGGCTAAGAATGCAAAGAACGGTGCCTGACCCTAGGTGAAAATTCAACAGATAGCTGTGTGGCTGATACATACTTATCTCATTAATTATCTCATTAATCCCATGCTGTACACACAATTACTCCCATTATACAAATAGGATCATTCAAGCTTATAGAGGTTAAGCAATTTTCCCAAAACCATGCAGCTTAATAAGAAGTAATGTCCTGATCCTAACATAAATCCATATTTGAAATTCCTTCCTTTTTTTTTTTTTTTTTGGCCTCTTCTAGGAGGTTTTCCCTGATACTCCCAATCTGGGTCAGGTCAAGGGTCCTTCCTCTTAAGTTTCCACTACTTCCTCTCACAGTGCCTACCCCAGTTTATTAAAATGGTCTGCTAGCTGGTCTGAATTTCTGCCTCAGCTTGGAGTTCCTTGGGGCCTCTGACCTTCTCTCAGGCATCTCTGTAAACTCAGCATCTAGCCTGGTGCCCTGCACATAGGAGGATGCTAATGAGAGCTGAATAAGGCAGTAGCGAACAGAGCAAGGAACTGCCCACCCCACCTCCGCCTGCATCCACCCCCTCAACCTCCGAAGTTGACCCCAGGGTGTAGGCTTGTGTGTGGGTCTCACAGTCTTCAGATTTCAGCTGGGAGCATCTGGGGTATTCTCCCAGGAAATCCTCTTCTCCTTCCATTCCTGCTGCAGCGTGGCTATGTAAAAAAACATGGCTGACACCCCTCTTGGGGGTTTCCAAAATTTCATCAAGGTGTCTAGTCCTCTCTAAAATCTTGTCAGGAAGACAATGATCTCACGTGGTACCACACAGAGCTAAGTGAGAATCTAATCCCAAGAATCATCCCATTGTGAGGGCATGCTGGAGCCACAGGAACTTTGGAGGATTGGTAAGGCGTATGAGAAAAAGCAGGCAGGAGATGAAACATGTATCATCATGACCAGGATGAGGTCCAGTGGGGAAGGAGGAGACCAAAAAGAGGCCAGGAATGCAGAGATCGTGGGATAACAGTGATATGAGCATCGTGCCCACCTCTTTTTAATGCCTGTGCTGTGTGTTGACCTTAACATGTTACTTAAGAGTCAGGTCCTGGGGCTACCCTGGTGGCTCAGCAGTAAAGAATTTGCCTGCCAATACAGGAGACACAGATTCGATCCCTGGACCAGGAAGATCCCACATGCTGTGGAACAACTAAGGCCAGGCGCTACAGCTACTGAGCCTGTGCTCCAGAGCCCAGAAACCATGACTGAAGCCTGGGCACCTAGATAGAGCCCGTGCTCTGCTACAAGAGAAGCCACCACAGTGAGAAGCTTGAGCACTGCCACTAGAGAATAGCCCCTACTAGCCACAGCAACTAGAGAAAAGCCCTCGCAGCAATGAGAACACAGCAGAGCCAACATAAATAAATTATATATATATATATAAAATAATATATATTATATTATATATTATATTATATAATATATTATCTGAAACTCCAGTACTTTGGTCACCTCATGCTAAGAGTTGACTCATTGGAAAAGACTCTGATGCTGGGAGGGATTGGGGGCAGGAGGAGAAGGGGACGACAGAGGATGAGATGGCTGGATGGCATCACTGACTCAATGGACGTGAGTCTGAGTGAACTCCGGGAGTTGGTGATGGACAGGGAGGCCTGGCGTGCTGCGATTCATGGGGTCGCAAAGAGTCGGACACGACTGAGCGACTGAACTGAACTGAACTGAATATATATATATATATATATAAAAGTCCAGGTTCTGGACTCAATACCCTCTGGCTGTGAATCCTGTTTTCGAGCTGTGTGATCTTCATGGGTGAATTATTTAGTCTTTCTGTGCCGCACTTGTCTTATTTATAAAACAGGGATAACATGTACCTTCCTCAAGGGATTGTCATAAATTACAAGGCATGTGAAATGCTTGGGACAGTGGCCTGACACATAGTGAGCAAGTAGGCAATTTTTCATTTTGACTAGGCACTGAATAAAACTTTAAGGAGAAAAACGTGGACAATTTTAGTTCTCAGGAAGCTCAGGATCTAGGGGTGAGGGCACTGAACTTTTTTGATTACTTGCCCCATCAGTAATAAAATGTTTGAGCAGGTTCCCCCAAGAAATTCATTCGTTAAAGGGAGCTGAATGATAAAAGTAAGAAGAGGGTGCTGGAGGAGCACAGAAAAGTGGCATCTAGTCCAACCCTGGTTGGGGGCATTGAGTGTGACTGATGAAGGTCAGGGAAGACTTCCTGGAGGAGGCAATTCTTGAAGTGAGTCTTGAAGGATCTATCACAGTTAACTGAGTAAGAAAGTAGAAGAGGCAGAGGGAAGACCTAAGTCAAAGCTGACAAATGGGCTATGAAAGGGCTGTCTGAGAAGTGGTGAAAACTTTGGGGTCCACGGTACTGAGTGGGGGAGTAGGAAGAGCTACTCTGCTGCTTAGGGCTTTCCAAGTGGCGCTAGGGGTAAAGAACCCACCTGCAAACGCAGGAGACATGGAAGACCTGGGTTGGATCCCCTGATTGGGAAGATCCCCTGGAGGAGGGCATGGCAGCAGACTCCAGTGTTCTTGCCTGGAGAATTCCATGAGCAGAAGAGCCTGGTGGGCTCCAGTCCACAGGGTTTCAGAGTCAGACACAACTGAGCAGCTTAGCATCCACATGCACATTCTGCCACCTACAGAGCCTCCAGTGGCGGCCCACTGTTCTTGGCATGTAGGCCAGGATTCTATACAGATTCATAAGCATTCATGCCCTGACCCTCCCCTCCTAACTCCACCTCCTGCCATCTTCCCAGCCTCCTTCTACTTCAGCCACAATGGCTGTCTCGGTCTGGTTCTCCCCACATTGCTTTCTGAGCCAAAGAGTCACATGCAGATGGTTTCTTCTCTGAGTGTTCCAGGAGGAACCCTGCAGGAAGCAGGGGAAAAGATAGGGAACAGGAAGAAGCCAAGTAATTTCAGTTACACAGACTGCTCCTGATCCCACAAGAAGTGCTAAAGTATAGTGTAATTTATACCTCAGAGTTTGTCTAGTTTGTTTTTTAATTGAGGTACAATAAACCTCAGATATACAGATGATTTTGCCCCTATGGCAGAAAGAGAGCAGGAATTAAAGAACCTCTTGGTGAAGGTGAAAAAGGAGAGTGAAAAACCTGGTTTAAATCTCAACATTCAAAAAACAAAGATCATGGCATCTGGTCCCATCACTTCATGGCAAATAGATGAGGAAACAATGGAAACAGTGACAGACATTTTTCTTGGATTCCAAAATCACTGTGGACAGTGACTGCAGACATGAAATTAAGACACTTACTGCTTAGAAGAAAAGCTATGACAAACCCAGACAGCATATTAAAAAGCAGAGACATTACTTTGCTGACAAAGGTCCATCTAGTCAAAGCTATGGTTTTTCCAGTAGTCATGTACGGATATAAGAGCTGGACAATAAAAAAAAGCTGAGCTGAAGACTTGATGCTTTTGAACTGTAGTGTTAGAGAAAACTCTTGAGAGTCCCTTGGACTGCAAGGAGATCCAACCAGTCAATCCTAAAGGAAATCAACCCTGAATATTCCCTGGAAGGACTGATGTGAAGCTGAAGCTCCAATCCTTTGGCCACCTGATGAGAAGAGCTGACTCATTGGAAAAGACCCTGATGCTGGGAAAGATTGAAGGCAGGAGGAGAAGGGGACAACAGTGGATGAGATGGTTGGTTGGCACCACTGACTCAATGGACGAGTTTGAGCAAACTCTAGGAGATGGTGAAGACAGGGAAGCCTGGTGTGCTGCAGTCCATGGGGTTACAAAGAGTTAGACACCACTAAGTGACTGAACAACTACAGTTGCTGTACAATATTATGTAAGTAACAGGTATACAATATAGTGATTCACAATTTTTAAAGGTTATGCTCCATTCATTATAAAATATTGACTATATTCCCCATGTTGTACAATATATCCTCATACTTATTTTGTACATAATAGTTTGTACCTCTTACTCCCCTACCTCTTTATTGATTCTCTCTTCTCTCTCCCCAGTGGTAACCACTATGTCTGGTTTTTTTTGGTGATAGTTATGATCAGACACTACTGAAGCGACTTAGCAGCAGCAGCAGCAGCATGATCACTAGAGTTTGTCTAGTTTTGGTTCTTCCACCCCAGTCAGGTGTTGGTATTGGGCACCTAAAAGAGAATGTAGACTTTCAAGCACACTGGCTCTCCACACAGGTGAGGTGTCTCCAGCCACAGGTATAAGGTAAGCTACTAGTAGCAAATCCCATAGAAACAGAAGGGATCCCAGAGCATGCGGTGGGTGGCGGAGGGGGTGGGGGGTGGGGGGGAGGACCAACAGTGTCCATGACACTGGCCTATATTTGGTGTCCTGAATGCTTCAGCTCCCTCCTTCTAGCCAAGGTCCTTCATACCTGCTGCTTCACTGCTGGGATCCCTGTCTTCCCTACTTCATCTTGCTGAATCTTTTTGTCCTTTAGACTACAGCTAGATGCCATTCCTTGGAGAAGCAGTCTGACCCTCAAGACCAGCTTGGTGGAATCTAAAAAATACAACAAACTAGTGAAAATAACAGACTGGCAGAGAATAAACTCGTGGCTTCCTGGGTAGCTCAAACGGTAAAGAATCTGCCTGCAGTGCAGGAGACCTGGGTTCGATCCCTGGGTTGGGAAGATTGCCCTGGTGAAAGACATGGCAACCCACCCCAGTATTCTTGCCTGGGAAATCTCATGGACAGAGGAACCAGGTAGGCTACAGTCCATGGAGTCACAAAGAGTTGAACATGACTGAGCAAGTAACACTTTCACTTTCAAACTAGTGGCTACCCATGGTGGGAGAGAGGGGCCATATGAGAGTAGGGGAGTGGGAGGTTCAAACTATTGGGTGTAAGATAGGCTAAGAATGTATTGTACAACACAGGGAATATTGCCAATATTTTAAATGTAAAGTAACATTTAAAATTGTGTTAAAATTCTTTTGTTCCTATTTTGTATTTTGTATTTTTTTAATTGGCGTATAGTTGATTAATAATGCTGTGTGTGTTTTAGGTGACCTGGGTTCGATCCCTGGGTTGGGAAGATCTCCTGGAGAAGGAAATGGCAACCCACTCCAGTATTCTTGCCTGGAGAATCCCATGGACAGAGGAGCCTGACAGTCTATAGTCCATGGGATCACAAGAGTCGGACACGACTTAGTGACTAAACCACCACTAAACCAGTTTCAGGTGTACAGCAAAGTGACTCAGTTATACATGTACATGTATCTATTCTTTTTCAAATTCTTTCTCCATCTAGGTTATTGCAAAGAATTGAGACAAGTTCCCTGTGCTATGCAGTAGGTCTTCGTTTGTTACTTTTTATTTCAGATTTTAAAATTAATTTTTATTTATTTTTCACTGAAATAGCTGTACTTTCCTTACTTTTCTATTTAGGTATTCGACTTTTCCTTGTTAATATATGTGTATGGGTTTTTGTTTGTTTTTTTGCTTTTTTAATTGGGGGGTAATTACAATGTTGTGTTAGTTTCTGCTGTACAACAACGAAAAAAATTTTTAAAAGATTGGGTTGGACCCACCAGTTGTTCATTCTGAACACACCTTACATTTCCCTTCCTAGCACTTCATAAGAAATTGTCATTAACTATGTATTGGGCAACTCTGTCATTTGCAGACAAAGGGAAAACAATTCAAACTAGTTGAAGTAAAAATTGAGAAATGACTTCTGTAGCCAGAAAGGGTGTGGGGTATGACTCCAGAATGGCAGAACAGACTCACAGCAGCCACCAGGGCCTTAAGACTTGGACTTGAGGACTCCACATAGCCAGGCTCTTCCTTCTGCTCATCTCTAGACTCTGTTTATTTCTTCTTGGCTTCCTCTTCTGCTATGGCAGATGGTAGGGAATATGGTCCCTGATATCTGCATGTCCACGTCCTCATCATAACTCTTGGGAAAAACACCAGTTGACCAGCTTGAATCAAGTGCCCACCCCTAGAATTATCACCACAGAGGGCATGGAGATGGGCCACTGTGATTGGCCAGGCCCTGGTCATGTGCTCACTCAGCCCAGCGGAATGCAGGGAACTGCCACCCATAGGTTCCTCAGAGTCATGTGACTTGAAGGCGTGGCGCCACTCCTCAAAGGGAGTGTGGGTGAGGGGCAGGGGACGCAGTGGTTTCTTCTTTTATGCTCTATCTTGCACAAATACTTATAGATACCACCTACTCTGTGTCAGGCCCTGTTCCGGGTAATGAGAGATAGGAAGGTAAGCAAATATTTTCCTGCTTACACTAGAAGCTTCTATTGCAATGAGGCAAGACAGAAAATAAGCACATTAATAATTGTAAATGTCTCAGGTAGTGACGTGTGTTCTGGAGAAAAACAAAGCAGGGTACAGAGGACAAGGCATGACTGAGGGACCGACATTCTACAGGGTGGGAAGGGACAGCAGCTTGAAAGATGGCTCTGGCAGGGGCCAGATGGCGAGGAGTCTGCATTGTTCCGAGGAGTATGAATCAAGTTCTCACACCAGGTCTGGTTGTCTGCCTGCCTGTCTGCCTGCTTTCCCACTTTGTCTTAAAATGTAGTATTTAAACTGTATGTGTCAGAATGCCAAGTGGGGGCAGGGTATTTGTTAAAAATGCAGGTTCCCAGGCTCTCTTTAAACTCACAGATTCAGAATCTCTGGGGTAAGACCTAAACCTGTATCTTTAACAAGCTCTCTGGTGATTCTTATGCACATTCAAGTTTGAAAACTATTATCCAGAGCAGTAGAGAGACAAGAAGGACTCTGAACAGGGAAAGGAGTTGATCTTCTTGGTGTTTTGGAAAGCTCTGGAGACTCCCTGGAGGATGGGCTGGAGACCCAGGGACTGGGCAGTGGTGGAGGTCCCAGAAACAGAGAGAGAACATGGAGCTGGGCATGAAGAGAAAGTTTACATGCCAGATGGACAGGAATTGGTGCCTGGTAGGGTGTGGGGATGAAGGAAAGGAATAGTTCAAAGGCTCCCTGTGCTCTGACTTAGATTCTGGTGGCTGGGGGAGGGGGTGATGCAGGGAGAGGTGTAGGGGGGTGGGAAGTGGGTTGGGGTGTCAGTGGGTGGTTGGGGTAGGGTAGGACAATTTACTCAGGAACAATGAACTGTGGACATCATGGACATTATATTTTTCTCTTTAAATGCTCTATCTCCAAGAGTAATTTTAGAGTCACATGTTATAATGGTATCATTTGATTATTCAGCAGATAATTTAAAAATTCATAACTGTTTCTTTTCCTTCTTCTCTTCCTAGTGTTTCTTCTTTTTTTGAATTTCTGGACCTTTTCTTGAGAGAGGTTGGTATACTTCTTGACTTTCTAATTCCTGTCTCTGGTATAATTCAGTGCTGAGAGGAGACCATTAAGAAGAATCCAGCTTCATCCTTGTGACATGGAACTGAGTGCTGGTGAATGATACAGAGCAGCTGAGAGACTCAACAGATTAAGAATATGGTGGTCTGAGTTTTTGTTGTTCCAACTGGGAATCTTAGGCTGCTCTGTTGGGGGGATGGTTCCATTCTCTCACATCTATATAGAATCCCATTGGATAAAGAATAATATTCCATTATCTCCCTTTATTCATCCCCCAAATTCCACTGGGTGTGCCTCAGTATAACTAGCTAATGGTATGGCATGAGGATTACATGAGATAATGCTGGTAAAATTCTTGGCATTTAGTGTAATTTTCTCAATGGAATACCTGGGTATAGGAATGGAACACTAGGCCCATTTTACATGTTCAGAGCAGTGAAGTGACTTGCCTGAGATCTCACAACCAAGATGAAGAGCTGACTTCAAATCCTGACCAAATTTAAATGTTATGCATCAAATCTAAATTTTGTGCATTTTCTCCCACTGGAAAGCCAAGTGTCAGGACCTCAGTTAAACAGGCTGGAGTTGGGAGTGGCTTCTATGCCAGGGAGAAAGACCATACTAGTTTGAGAAGCAGAGGCAGCTATCTGATTCTCTCCCCCATGGCGGCCTTGCCCAGGCCACAGACTACAGATCCATGCTTGTCAGGGACCAAATCTAATTCCCACTGACACTTGTTCAATAGCTCAGATGTGCTAAGGTTAGCTGTCTTATAAATGATGGAACAGATTAACAGAGTTAGGCCTGAGGCATCAATAATGAAGATTCTCCACCCAGTGACAAGACACAATGTTGAGGTGAGTGAAGACACGGGAATGGTGGCAGAAAAGGAAAACATTATCTCTTTGTGGAGAAGGCTGATGGGGAGGAGGGCCAGGATTAAAGAGGTTAAGGGGCTCAGCAGGGAGGATATCTGGGCAGAAAGGATGACAGAGCAAAGGAAAATAGGCTCTCGGGAATGACCTCACTCATTCTCGTGGCTTTGTGGAGGCAGAAGCTTAGCTCACCATTGGATATGATGATGGGGAGGTATCTGTGGGGCATCCATTGGAGGTGTCCAGTGAGTTCCCACATGGCACATGGGTCACTGCGCCCCTGGGAAGGCGTGGGAAAGAGCTGTATTGGTGTGGTATTTAATAACATATGAGTGGTAGTTAAAGTCAGGGGATAAAAGAGGTCACTGACAGCTCAGAGTGTGAGAAAAGAACAGGAAATTAGTGAGGATGGAACACCAGCCTTTAGTGCACAGGGAAAGGATGATCCAGTCACAGAGAATGGGATCTGTGACTGAGATCTGAGAAAGAAAAGCTAGAATCAGTGTAAGAATAAGCTCTACCAGAACTCAGTGAAGATGAGGCCTGAAGGAAGAAGATGACATTTCCAGATATATGGAAAGAAAACAGGGAGAAAGAGAAAAAACAAACCAACACTGAGCAGTCTTCCATCGAGAGCCCAGTCTGAAGCCAAGGGTCCAAAGTGATGCAGTCCACAGGGTTGAAGTCTCAAAGATGTAAGAGCTTGTGGTCATGTGTTATTGCCTATATTCTGGAGGTGAGAGTTTCTGAAAGGTAGGAGTGCTCATAAAACAGTGCTGACTGAAGCTGAGGTTCTTTACTGGAAGTCTGATGATCTGAGATCATGAAGTTTCAGTAGATATTTGGAGTCCAAGCTAGATTGCTAGGTGGGGAGAAAGTAGGCACTGTGAAATTAGATTATTTTTAAAGAAGTTTGAGAAAGGGCTGAGTAGGCTCAGTTCAGTTCAGTTGCTCAGTTGAGTCCAACTCTTTGCATTCCCATGGACTGCAGCACACACCAGGCTTCCCTGTCCATCACCAACTTCCGGAGCTTGCTCAAACTCATGTCCATTGAGTCGGTCATGCCATCCAACCATCTCATCTTCTGTCATCCCCTTCTCCTCCTGCCTTCAATATTTCCCAGCATCAGGGTCTTTTCCAATGAGTCAGTTCTTCACATCAGGTGGCCAAAGTATTGGAGCTTCAGCTTCACCATCAGTCCTCCAAAGAATATTCGGGACTGATTTCCTTTAGGGCTGACTGGTTGGATCTCCTTGCAGTCCAAAGGACTCTCAAGAATTTTCTCCAACACCACAGTTCAAAAGTATCAACTATTCAGCACTCAGGTTTCTTTATGGTCAAACTTTCACATCCATACATGACTACTGGAAAAACCATAGCTTTGACTAGACAGACCTTTGTCAGCAAAATAATGTCTCTGCCTTTTAATACTGTCTAGGTTTGTCATAGCTTTTCTTCCAAGGAGCAAGTGTCTTTTAATTTCATGGCTGCAGTCACCATCTGGAGTGATTTTAGAAACCAAGAAAAGAAAGTCTGTCACTGTTTCCATTGTTTCCCCATCTGTTTGCCATGAAGTGATGGGACTGGATGCCACGATCTTAGTTTTTTTGAATGTTGAGTTTTAAGCCAGATTTTTCACTCTCTTCTTTCACATTCATCAAGAGGCTCTTTAGTTCCTCTTTGCTTTCTGCCATAAGAGTGGTGTCATCTGCATATCTGAGGTTATTGATATTTTTCCTGGCAATCTTGATTCCAGCTTGTGCTTCATCCAGCCTGGCATTTCACATGATGTACTCTGCATATAAGTTACATAAGCAAGGTGACAGTATACAGCCTTGATGTACTCCCTTCCCAATTTGGAACCGGTCTGTTGTTCCATGTCCGGTTCTAACTGTTGGCTTCTTGATCTACATACAGATTTTTCAAGAGGCAGGTAAAGTGGTCTGGTATTCCCATCTCTTTAAGAATTTTCCACAGTTTGTTGTGGTCCACACAGTCAAAGGCATAGTCAATAAAGAAGTAGATGTTTTTCTGGAACTCTCTTGCTTTTTCTATGATGCAATGGATGTTAGCAATTTGATCTCTGGTTCCTCTGCCTTTTATAAATCCATCTTGAATATCTGGAAGTTCTTGGTTCATGTACTGTTGAAGCCTGGCTTGGAGAATGTTAAGCATTACTTTGCTAGCGTGTGAGATGAGTGCAATTTTGTGATAGTTTGAACATTCTCTGGCATTGCCTTTCTTTGGGATTAGAATGAAAACTGACCTTTTCCAGTCAAGTGGCCACTGCCGAGTTTTCCAAATATATAACAGTTTTTGCTGTTATACTGAGTGTGGCACTTTCACAGCATCATCTTTTAGGATTTGAAATAGCTCAACTGGAATTCCATCACCTCCACTAGCTTTGTTTTTAGTGATGCTTCCTAAGGCCCATTTAACTTATTCCAGGATGTCTGGCTCTAGGTGAGTGATCATACCATTGTGGTTATCTGGGTCTTCAAGATCTTTTTGTGCAGTCCTTCTCTGTATATTCTTGCCACCTCTTGTTAATATCTTCTGCTTCTGTTAGGTCCATACCATTTCTGTCCTTTATTGAGCCCATCTTTGCATGAAATGTTCCCTTCATATCTCTAATTTTCTTAAAGAGATCTTTAGTCTTTCCTATTCTATTGTTTTCCTCTATTTCTTTCTATGAGAACACCATGAACAGGATGAGTGGGCTAGGACATACAGAGAATAGATTTTTTAAAGTTTATTTTTAATGGAAGGATAATTGTTTTATAATATTGTGTTGGTTTCTGCTGTACATCAACATAAATCAGCTGTAGGTCCTCTCCCTCCCACCCCGACCCCATGTTACCCCTCTGGGTTGTCACGGAGCACTGGTCTGGGTTTCCTGAGTCAGACAGCAAACTCCTGCTGGCTCTCTGTTTTCCATACGGTAGTGTACATGCTTCCGTGCTACTCTCTCCATTCGTCCACGCTCTGCTTCCCCTGCTGTGTCCACACGTCTGTACTTTATGTCTTCATCTCCACTGCTGCCCTGCAAATAGATTCACCAGTACTACTAAAGTGGGTTGCCATCTCCTTCTCCAGGGGATCTTCCCAACCCAGGAATAGAACCCTGATCTCCTGCACTGCAGGAGGATTCTTTACCATCTGAGCCACCAGGAAAGCCTTTAGATTCCATATATATATGTGTTAATATATGGTGTTTGTTTTTCTTTCTGACTTACTTCACTATGTTATAATAGACTCTAGGCTCATCCACCTCATTGGGACTGATTCAAGCGCATTCCTTTGTATGGCTGAGTAAAATTCCACTGTGTATATATATATGTATACTGTAGCTTCTTTATCCATTCATCTGTTGATGGACATCTAGGTTGATTCCATGTCCTGCTACTGCTACTGCTAAGTCACTTCAGTCATGTCCGACTCTGTGCGACCCCATAGACGGCAGCCCACCAGGCGCCCCCGTCCCTGGGATTCTCCAGGCAAGAACACTGGAGTGGGTTGCCATTTCCTTCTCCAATGCATGAAAGTGAAAAGTGAAAGTGCAGTCGCTCAGTCATATCTGACTATTCGTGACCCCATAGACTGCAGCCTACCAGGCTCCTCCATACATGGGATTTGCCAGGCAAGAGTACTGGAGTGGGATGCCATTGCCTTCTCCGATTCCATGTCCTAGCTATTGTAAATAGTGCTGCAGTGAACACTGGGGTACATGTGTCTTTTTCAATTATGCTTTACTTAGGGTACATACCCAGTAGTGGGGTTGCTGGGTCATATAACACAGTGGTAAAGAATCCACCTGCTAGTTCAGGAGACTCAGGTTCAATCCTGGGTCAGGAAGATCCTATGGAGAAGGAGATGGCAACCCACTTCAGTATTCTTGCCTGGGAAATCCCATGGACAGAGGATCCTGGCAGGCCACAGTGTATGGGGTTGCAAAAGAGTTGGACATGAGTGAGTACACACACACACATACACACACACACACACACACGCGCGCGCGCACACACACACACAAACAGTAGGTGTATACCTAGTTTTTTTTTAATATAAATTTATTTATTTTAATTGGAAGCTAATTACTTTGTTTAATTTTCCCAGTGAGTGTAATTTCTCTTGGGTGTCAAAGCAACCTTCTAATAAATGCCAGGCTAGACTTTTCTTTTCTCCGCCTACATTCGTTCATTGGTGACTTACCCATTCTTATGGCATTGTGCATGTGTGTGTTAGTCGCTCAGTCATGTCCAACTCTTTGCGACCCCATAGACTATAGCCCACCAGTCTCCTCTGTTCGTGGGATTTTCCAGGCAAGAATCCTGGACTGGGTTGCCATTTCCTTCTCCAGGGGATCTTCCCAACTCAGGGATTGAACTTGGGTCTCCCACATTGCAGGCAGATTCTTTACCATCTGAGCCACCAGGGAAGTCCCTCTTATGGCATTAAATGCCATCTGTATCGGGGATGGATCTTGAATTTGTATCTTCCACTCAATTCTCTCTCCTAACCCAATATTCATAAACATCCCAAATTCAAGAAGTCAAAATAAAACTTAATATTGCCTCCTCCTCAATCTGTTTCATTTACAGCTTCCTCCATCTCAATGCACAGCATCTTCATTTTTTTTTGCTCTCATTCTTTTTAAAAACCTCGGAGACCTCTATGCTTTTAAAAATCTTCCTTTCATATCCCACTTCCAACAAGACCACAGGACATCCTGCTGGCTTACCTCCCTTATCCAGGATCTGCTGCTTGCCCCCTTCTCTACATCCATCACCCCCATCCAAAGCATCACCCATGCTGCCCTCTCTTAGATCAGTCAAGCTTCTCCTGCACTAGTTCTCCCTTTTCTTGCCCCCCTGAAGTCTGTACTTGACCCCAAAGCAAGAGCAATCCTTTAGAAATTCAAGTCAGATTGTGTCTCTCCTCTGCTCACACCCCAACCATGGACCCCATTTCACTCAATCAGAGTTAAAATCCCTTCGTGGCTTACGTGGCCCAATCTTTCCTCTGATATCACCTTCTATGACTCTTGCCCACACACAGTCCATCCAACCTCCATGATCTCCTTGTTGTTCAGACACGCAAGTAAGCTCCCACCTTGGGGCTTTTGCAATACTGTCCCTTCTGCCTGGAATGTTCTTCCGCCAGGGATTCATGTGGTTAACACCCTCGCTACCTTGATATTCCTTCTCAAATGTCACCTTCTCGGGAAGTAGCCCACCACCCTGTTTAAAATCACAACCTATGCGACACATCCCCTTCTCTCACTGCGCTGCCCTTTTTACTCCCGTGGCTGTCTGTTAAGAGGTGCATTTGAGACCTTCCATGTAAAGTACCCACCAAATGTGCAATCCTGCACCTTCCTGAGAGAAGCCCTCCAGTCTGGCTGGCACCCTTGGTGCAAATGAAAAAGCATGAGATGGGAGGAGGAGGGCAGCATGGGACGGCACTCTTGGCTGCTCAAACTCTGCTTTCTCACACAGCCCACAACCTCATTATCCGCACGCAGGAGCACAGGCAATCGCCTCCGGGTACCAGTCAGCTTGCAAAGAGGAGCGTCTGTGAGGCAGACAGGATGCTGAGGCAGAGCTGGCAGCCAGCAGGAGGGGCCAGCCCTGCTTTCCTGATGGCATCGACAGGAAGGGAACTGGGATCACAGAGCAGGAGCCCCCACTGAGGAGCCCCAAAGGAAGCCCATTTCATTCAGCCTCTCCTCCCATAGGTTGGGGACGGTGGTAGCGATTTAGAGCTCACAGAATGCATTCAGCTTCTTCCTGCCACCCAGGAAAACAGTCCTGTTATGGGGTCAAACATCCAGCTTCCTCCTGCCACCCAGGAAAACACTGCTGTTATGGGGTCGCAAAGGAGAGTCAGACACGACTGAGCGACTGAACAACAACACCACTATGGGGGCAAAGTGCCAGGTTAACAGAAGTTTCTGCCAGGCACTGGATGGGGGAGACTGAGATGGCCTCTGCCTTTAGGGAGTACTTGTCTGGGGCAGTGAGAGCAAGTAAATGCTTTCACTTTTGTGTTATCAGTAAGTGCTGTGATTGGGTAAGTACATTCTTTAGGAAACACACATGGGATAGTCTTGGAAGGGAGTCTGGTGGAGGAGGAGACCTCTAAACTGAGTTTAAACTCATTCATTCATTCATTCACTCCTTCAGCTCATTCAGCCAGCACTTGCTGAGGATCAGCCATGTGCAAAGACACACTTTTTGAGGGTGCAGTCTTGAATCAAAAAAAGAAAAGCTTCCACTGATTTCCAGGAACTTAGAATCTAGGAGAGAAGGTAGACATAACAAGTAAACTAAAAAATAAATGTAGAGTTCTATGTTGTTGTTGTTAAAGGCTGTGAAGAAAAGTAACAGGAACTTTAGATGGAGTGTTTATGGGAGGCTGTCTATCATTTCCAAGGGAGGGAAGTTTAAAGCAAGAGCTGTAGGTGCTGATGAAGGAGGAAATGGGGTGGGAAGCCCATTCCAGCAAACGCCCCAGGCAGGAAGCATCAGGGATTGGAGGGTAAGTGGCGGCAGCCTGGAGGAGGCATCTTGGCATGGCAGGGTTCTGAGTATAGAGTGCAGGCCCTTCCACGTCTGTCCCAAACCCACATACACGCAGCCTCCAAGGACTTGATGCTCCAGCCCCACTAGACTTCAGACCACTCCTCAGGCCATTGGCCCATAGTCCCACATGTCAAATCCCCCGTGTCTCTCAGGGCTGGGCTCAAACATCTCTCCCTCCATAGCTCTTCCCTAGAGCCACAGGCCAGGATGGTCACACTGACCTCTGAGTTCCCAGCCTGGAGGTATAACCCATCTGTCCACCTGCCTGTCTCCCCACCCAGGCTGTCAGGTCTTGAGAACTGGGGCTGTGCAGCCTGTGTGTATAAAGCCCATGGCTTGGGTAGGGGCTCAGTAAGTGTGTACACAGAAGTGAGGAAAACAGGAAGAAAAAAGAATCTAGCTTTTATTTTTTCTCTATTTTTAAACTTTACTTATTTATTATTGAACTACAGTTGATTTACAATGTTGTGTTCGTTTCAGGTGTACAGCAAAGTGGTTCAGTTATACACACTTTTTTCAAATTCTTTTCTCGTATAGTTTATTATAAGATACTGAGCATAGTTCCCTTTGCCAAAGAGTTGTTGTTGTTTAGTCACTAAGTCGTGTCCGACTCTTTTGCCACCCCATGGATTATAGCCCTCTAAGCTCTTCTGCCCATGGGATTGTCCAGGTAAGAATACTGAAGTGGGTTGCCATTTCCTTCTCCAGGGGATCTTCCTGACCCAGGGATCGAACCCACAACTCCTGCATTGCAGGTGGATTCTTTACCGCTGAGCCACCTGGGAAAGTGAAAGTGAAAGTCGCTCAGTCATGTCCGACTCTTTGGGACCCCATGCAATGTCCATGGAATTCTCCAGGCCAGGATAGTGGAGTGGGTAGCCTTTCCCTTCTCCAGGGGATTTTCCCAACCCAGGGATTGAACCCAGGTCTGCCACATTGCAGGCAGATTCTCTACCAGCTGAGCCACAAGGGAAGCCCGTGCTATACAGTAGGTACTTGTTATTTATCTGCTTTATATATAGTAGGGTGTAGAGAAACTAGCTTTTAAAAAGCAACATCGATATTTAACCCTCACGAAGGATACATTCAGAAAGGCTTGTGAATCCAGATACTGTTTGCAAATGTCAGTCAAGAACTCATTATTTTGGCTACAAAGCTTTTCTTTTCTAAGAGCCATTGCTTCCCTTGTCTTTATTACTTTTTCTTCCCTCCCATCACCAGCATTAGCTCCTGGCTTTCCTTTTTAGAAGTATGAGTCACAGAGAAACCAGATTTTGCACATTTTTAGAATTCAGTTCACAAGCATTACCTTGTAAACCTCAACAGCCATGCTGAGGTATGCGTGCTGGAGTTCTCAAACCCACTCACTGATGAAGCAAATGGCTCTCAAAAACCAAATTAATGATGCTGCAAAATGACAAATTACTACGTGTCATAGACCTCAGGGATCCCCAGAGAACAGTGTACGCCGAGGATGTGGAAGCCAGAATGCTAATGGCCACCTCGCTCACCTGCAAGAAAGAGGGGGCCTCTGGGAAAGACTTGGCAACCAGTTCTCCTCTCCAGATGCTGCTCATTGTCGCTAGCACTGGGCCAAGGTTTAGCTAAGTACTCAGTTACTAAGGAAACCCAAGTTGTCAGTCCTGAGCCATATGGGAATAATGGTGATTTATTTAGGAAAAGCAAGGTTTGTCACTTAAGCTTACTGCTACAAAATTGCTTTTTGATTACCTCCCCCCTACCCCATTGCATTGTCTTGTCACAATAAACTACAGAAACAAGTGGCAAGGTTAATAGTCATGGACTCCGAGCTCGTCACTCCCAGGGTCTGGCAAGGTCACGGCTGCAGCCTGAGTGTGGCAGACAGGCTTCTTCCGCAAACTCCTTTGGAGAAGAGGGCTTGCAGACTGACTTACCAGGGCGGGCCAGGCTCTCTCCAGGGGGCTTTTACTCATGACTCTCTGCGGCTCCAGGGTACTCCTGGAGCCAGAGAGTTCCTAAAATCCAGCCCTCCCAGTTGAAATTCAACCCTTCCTTCAAACCCAATCTAAAAGCCATCTCCTTTTTGATTGAAATCATCCGATCCTCTCTTTTCCCATTCAAAACTCACAGTTGGTACCCTCAGTTAAGACAGCTCATTGAGTAACTAGCAGGGGCCACGCCCAGTGCTAGACTTTTCATGTGGCTTACCTGTTTTGTCCTCACGACCACCTGCAAGATGGTCATTACCATACTTGGTTATGCTTTGCCTTTCCTACTGGCTCCATTCTCTCAGACTGGCTTCTCCATGACTTTCTGGCTGCCCGTATCTCTAGTTCACAGTCTCTACAAAAAGGAAGGAAAGAGGTTCCTTTGCCCTGGTTAAAAAGTTCCAGTGAAGAAGTCAGATTGGTTTTCCCTGATTCAAGACCAACCTTTTCATGAATTAATTGAGCCAGGTCAGCAGACTCCCAAAGATATCAGCCTCTAGTTAGATTGATTATTTAGAACAATATCTGAAAATGAGGGGTTGCTCTTCCCATCAGGAAGAGGCTGTGGGATACAAAATGATAAATGGTCATTACAGTGCCATATGCTTCATTATCTGGAGAAGGCAATGGCACCCCACTCCAGTACTCTTGCTTGGAAAATCCCATGGACGGAGGAGCCTGGTGGGCTGCAGTCCATGGGGTCGCTAAGAGTCGGACACGACTGAGCGACTTCACTTTCACTTTTCACTTTCATGCACTGAAGAAGGAAATGGCAACCTACTCCAGTGTTCTTGCCTGGAGAATCCCAGGGACGGGGGCGCCTGGTGGGCTGCCGTCTATGGGGTCCCACAGAGTCGGACACGACTGAAGTGACTTAGCATGCTTCATTATCTCCTAGATATCTGGCTAAAAACACGTCCGGTATTCACACTCATGCTGTGCCTCCTGAGTGACATCATCATCTTCACGTGCTTCTCAAACCAAGATGTTTAGGACTTGCTGATGCTTCTTTCTCCTTCGTGTTTAAGATCAGACTGGTCACCACATTCTATTATTCCGTTTCTAAAATGTTACTTAAAAAATTTATTGGAATATAGTTGATTTACAAGGTTGTGTTTTAGGTATACAGCGAAGTGAATCAGTTATACACATACATATTCCACTCTTTTTAAAGATTCTTTTCCCATATAGAGCATTACAGAGTATTGAGTAGAGTTTCCTGTGCTCTCCAGTAGTTCTTTATTGTCTATTTTATATATAGTCGTATGAGTATGTCAATATCAACCTCCCAGTTTATCCCTCCCCACCCTTACCCTCTGGTAACCATACGTTTGTTTTCTATATCTGTGACTCTACTTCTTTTCATAAATAACTTTTTTTTTTTACAGCCCAAACATCTTCTTTGTCCGTTCTTCTGTTGAGGGACCTGCAGGTTGTTTCCGTGTCCTGGCTACTGTAAGTAGTGCTGCGGTGAACATTGTGGGCTACACAATGAACATTGTGTCTTTTGAATTATGTTTTTTTCCAGGTGTAAGAGTGGGATTGCTGGGTCATATAGCAGTTCTATTTTTAGATTTTTTAAAGGAATCTCCATACTGTTCTCCATAGTGGCTACACCGATTTACATTCCCACCAACAGTGTAGGAGGGTTCCCTTTCAAGTGTTTCTTGATCTGCTTTCTCTCTCCTTCATCCTCACTGCTAGTCTTAGTTTTGAATCCCCATCTTTTCATCTCAAGACAACTCCCAAAGCTCCTAACTGGCCTCCCTGTCTCCAGTTCTTGTTCCCTATGATAATCAGGGTCCAATAAGAAAATAGAAACGACTCTAGGTTTTTTCCAGGTTATTTAAGCAGAGCAAGGCGGTTCAGAGAATAAATCCAGGGGTAAACATTGTGTGTTTGCCTTGTGTGCTCAGTTGCGCCCACCTCTTTGTGACCCTTTGGATTATGGCCTTCCAGGCTCCTCTGTCCTGGGACTTTTTTCACGAAGAATACTGGAGTGCGTTGCTATTTTCTCCTCCAGGGGACCATTCTGACTCAGAGATTGAACCCATGTCTCCTGGATTGCAGGTGGATTCTTCACTGCTGAGGCACCAGGGAAGCCTGAGAGCATTCTTCTTCCAAATTTTCTAGAGGATCTCACTCTGTGGGAAGGAGGCTAGGCAGGATGCAAGCACAACAGAGCATGAAGAACCCCAATAATAGGTGGTTATTCCATTTTGGACTGCGCAGCCGCCTTTTAGCTTCCTTCCATGGGCCTGGTGAAATCCCCATGATGCTGTTCTATGATGGTTTAGCATCAGTGCTCATTAACGCTTCCAAAGGTTTGTTCAATATAAGGCACAAGGAGCGTGGATTTGGGCTGCTATGCACAGATCCTGCATGGTGTCAAGTAAGAATCTATTTACCTCAAAAGGGAGACTGATAGTCCCCTTCCACTGAGACTGACGACACTGATGATGTAGGGGGAATACAGCAAAAGCAGGAAAAGAAGACCCAAAACCCAAAGTTGTGGAGACAGGATAGTTACCTTCTGCAGTGTGTTGGCAGTATCCAAGCCCTTGTAGTGAATCCATAAGCAAAGCCTAGTCAGAAGGAAGGGTGTGGAGGGAGCGATGGATTAGGCAGTCTTCGTGGACTTTATGATGGGTCTCTCGTTTGGTCTTCATAACACCCTGTGAGGAAAGTATCGTAGGATCCCCTTTTTTTAAAGATGAGAAAACTAAGGGTTCAAAGAAGATCTGTCACTTGCCTAGGGTCTGTGGCTCCCAAGTGGCAGAGTGAGGTTTAAGTCCAGATCATCTTAACCATTTCCTTCTTGAGGAGGATGTGAAGATTAATGCTGGTACTCACTGTTTCTCCTTTTATATGCAGGTATATAATTCTGTCTTCAGGCTGGGTTTTTTTTTTTTTTCTCTCATTCTTTTGCCATTTTTGAAAGTTCTGGGTTTTAAAAAAAACCATATTAAGAATTGTTCTGTGCTGTGCTTAGTCGTTCAGTCATGTCTGACTCTTTGTGATCCCATGGACTGTAGCCTGCCTGGCTCTTCTGTCCATGGGGAGTCTCCAGGCAAGAATACTGGAGTAAGTTGCCAAGCCCTCCTCCAGGGGATCTTCCCAACCCAGGAATCCAATGGGGCCTCCTACATTACAGGCAGATTCTTTACCAGCTGAGCTACCAGGGAAGACGAATTGTTCTACATCTGATAAATTTGAATTTAAAGAATAGAAAAAAAGGAAATTGGGAGAAATACAAATTAGACTTCTCTGAGTAGTTTTTTTAATGCAGTTTTGTTTTCTGAGCCATGTAAATTCTTTGCATATTCAAAAATTAAATTAAAATAGATTTACAAAAATAAAAAGAGGCAAATGGAAGAAAATTGGATCTAGAAACAAAATCACCTAAGTATATACACTTGCTAGGCTTCCCAGGTGTTGCTGGTGGTAAAGAACCTGCCTGCCAATGCAGGAGACATAAGAGGTGCTGGTTTGATCCCTGGGTCAGGAAGATCCTCTAGAGCAGGTCATGGTAACCCACTCCAGTATTCTTGCCTGGAGAATCCCATGGACAGAGGAGCCTAGAGGGCTGCAGTCCATAGGGTTGCAAAGAGTTGGACACAACTGAAGCAACTTAGCACACACATACATGCTATCTGAAAAAGTTGAGAAAGTGGCAATGAGTGGACTGACACTATTTTCAATAAATTGTCATAGGTTATTGTATATCTGGGAAAGAAGGAATTGTCCTACAATCATTCCTGGACTAAGTAGATCTGACTTTTCTATTAAAAACAAAATTGTGCCCAGAGCATCAAAAACTGATAATCACTCTTCCCTTCCTCAGAATGTGGCTTATGATGTCTTCGGTCTTAGCATACAAAGTTTTCAGACTAAACAAGCAACAAGTTATTGGACTTACTTACTGTGTGCAAAGTACTGTTCTAAATTCTTTGTATAGTATATTCATTTAATCCTTATAATAGCCTTGAAAGTGAAAGTGAAGTTACTCAGTTGTGTCCAGCTCTTTGAGACACCATGGACTGTAGCCCACCAGGCTCCTCCATCCATGGAATTTTCCAGGCAAGAGTACTGGTGTGGGTTGCCATTTCCTTCTCCAGGGGATCTTCCTGACCCAGGGATCGAATCTGGGTCTCCCGCATTGCAGGCAGATGCTTTTACTGTCTGAACCACCAGGGAAGCCCATAATAACCTTAAGAGATAGCTATTATTATTAATATTATCGCCATTATTTTCAGACGGGGGAAATTGAGCCACAGAATGATTAAATTGCTTGCCCAACATCATAGACCCCAGAGCTTGGATCTGGATCATTTGTATACAGAGTTCAGTGTTAAATTGTTACATCATTCTGCCTGTTATTGTTTGATTTCTGGATTGGGAGATATGGGACAGAATGAAAGAGGGCAGGGAACCCTCATGCATGGGTGCTGGGCTGCACTCAAAAGCCCAGAGACAGCAATAGAGACATCAGTGGTTTATTGGACAGGACATCTCAGGCAAAAGCTCCCCGACGGCAGGCAGGGCACGGCTGCAGCCTTTGCTACTTGGGGTAGAAGAAGGATACCATTTATAGGGGGAATTGACGTCAGGAAAATCCCATGGATAGAGGAGCTTGGTAGGCTGCAGTCCATGGGGTAGCTAAGAGTTGGACACAACTGAGCGACTTCACTTTCACTTTCCACTTTCATGCACTGGAGAAGGAAATGGCAACCCACTCCAGTGTTCTTGCCTGGAGAATCCCAGGGACGGGGGAGCCTGGTGGGCTGCCGTCTATGGGGTCGCACAGAGTCGGACACGACTGAAGTGACATAGCAGAAGCAGCAGCAGGGTTCACAGTTACCAGGGACTAATCAAAACCTATAATTAAGTGGATTAGATAGTCATGTGAGTGAAGTGGGGCCTGGTCAAGCAGGGGAATGCACTGAGTGAGAGAACAACCATCTTTTAAAAAATTATATAATTATGTCTTATTCCTAAATTATAAGATTACAAGAGTAAATTTTTTTTTTAATTGGAGGATAATTGCTTTACAATGTCATGTTAGTTTCTGCTGTACAACAATGTGAATCAGCTATATGTATACATATATCTTGTACACATATGTGTACACAGCTATATGTACACATGAGCCTCCCTCCCAGCTATCCCCCTTCCCACACCCCTAGGTCATCACAGAGCACCGAGCTGAGCTCCCTGTGCTGTACAGCAGCAGCCCACTAGCTGTTTTATACATGGTATATGTCAACGCTGCTGCTGTTGCTGCTGCTGCTGCTAAGTTGCTTCAGTTGTGTCCAACTCTGTGCGACCCCGTAGACAGCAGCCCACCAGGCTCCCCCGTCCCTGGGATTCTCCAGGCAAGAGTACTGGAGGGGGTGCCATTGCCTTCTCCGTATGTCAATGCTACTCTCTCCGTTTGTCCTACCCTCTCCTTCCCCCACTGTGTCCACAAGTCCCTTCTCTATATCTGCATCTTTATTACTGCCCTGTAAATATTAATAGGTTCATCAGCACCATCATTCTAGATTCTCTCTATATATGTTAATATGACTTTTTTGTTGTTTTATATGATTTTTTGTTTTTTTTTTGACTTATTTTGTATGACAGATTCTGGGTTCATCCACATCACTTATGCTCAATTTCCAGAGAACAACCATCTTGAATGGCCTGACTGTACAGCTTGGCACTGACCGGGTGCCAGCACTCTGCACAGGATGCCATGTTTATTGTATCACTTTATTTTTCTGACCACATGTTGCCTGCACACTTCAATTTCTAAGGGAATCTAAGGCATCCTCCCCACCTTTCACTTCTCTGCTAAGAGAAGACCTCTGATATAGCCCGAGCACATGCTATAGCTCCTTTAGAAAGGAATGGGAAGTTTAGTGCGAGAAGTAAAAGGAATATAAATGAGCTAAGTTTTGAGAAAAGGAGAAATAATTTGTTTTAGATAGACTTTGTTTGCAGCCTGTATCAGTCGGGAGCCCTGCAGGAAGTAGTGTTTAACCAAAGAGAATTCAGTATCAGAATTGAATAGAATTGGGCAGGGCTAAATGAACCAGCTGGTGATGTTGAAGAGTCAAGCGCTAACAACAGGTGGAAAGTCATTATTTCCCCTAAGCCTTGGGGTAAAAGGGAAGAAGGTGTTACCGAAGCTTAGGAAGTGGGATCACTGGGAAAGATTAGGAAGTGGGATCACCGGGAAAGAGCGGTAGCCACAGAGGGATGCGCACGCTGCCAGAACTTCAGTGCTGAAAGCTGGAGGAAGCTGAAAAGAAATAACTTTCTCTCTCGCCTCTCGCCTCAGGTTTTCTGCCAGTTCCTCCCACTGAGAAAACTCAACTGGAAACTTAAAGGTAGAGCGCTGGGGACTTTAGCCTTGTGGGTCCACCTCCTGGCAGAAGAAGGGCAGAGATGGATCTGGGAGGGTGTGATTGGCTAATGGAGGATAACCAACCCAGGGCTGGGGCTGTAAGACAAGCCTAAGTCGGCCTCCAGTTGAGAGATTCCCTTTGCTCTTCCCCTTTCCTGAAGCTCAAACAGGATCATGAAAGGAAAAACTGACATGTTACTTAGAGGATCAGCTCTGGACTTTGGGGAGAAGTGCTCTCTCTCTCTGGGGTTTGGACATGGCAAGATTCTTCCTGCTGTGGAAATGATAAGATCTAAGGGTCTAAGATTGGAATATCATCAAGGAAAAAGCCCAAGGAGTAGTTGTTGCCTAAATTCCTGTACAGTTCTTAAGTTGAAGGAGCAAAAGAGATTTTTCAGGCTTTGTATGGACAATCAGATTGAGGGCAAGAGGAGAAGTGGGTGACAGAGGATGAGATGGTTGGATGGCCTCACTGACTCAGTGGACATGAGTTTGAGCAAACTCAGGGAGATGGTAAAGGACAGGGAAGCCTGGTGTGCTGCAGTCCACGGGGTCACAGTCAGACATGACTTGGTGACCGAACAACAATGGACCGCCAAAGAGGGCTCTGGAGCTGAAGTCCTGGTTAGTAGTAGACAGGATGTTTTCCTAGAAGGTTGTCCATCCACCTTGGAACAGCACAGCGGAGGCGTAATGGACAAGGTGAATTAGCACTCAGCATCCAGTCGAACTTCCTTCTCCTGTGCTTTTCTGCACTGCAGCATTTTGAAAGGTCATTAAAAAAAAATACGTATTTATTTGGCTGTGCCAGGTCTTTAGTAGCAGCATGCAGGATCTTTGATCTTCTCTGCAGCCCGCAGGATATTTAGCTGTGACATGTGAACTCTTAGTTGCGACATGTGGGATCCAGTTCCCTAGTCAGGGATTGAACCTGGGCTTCCTGTTTTGGGAACATGGAATCTTAGCCAATGGGAAGTGCCGAAAGACCATTTTCAAGACTCCTTTCCCAGACTCCCCTGCTGTTGGGTTCTAGTTGTCATTAGAGTTTGGTCCAACTGGCTTGTGTGAGACTTAGATGTGAGGGAGGCCTTGCTTTTTATACTCCTGCTGGAAACTGGGTGGCAGAATCATGATTTTTTTCTGCAGCTGCAGTAGCAGAAGTTGCACTGTCCACAAACCAGCTTCATGGGGGTTGAGATACAGGGGGACTGTTGCAGTGTAGCTGGTGGGAATTGCAACAGGCCACACGTGGCTCTGAAGCTGGCAGCCACAGTCAGAGCCTCCTATCATGGCAGTTTCCTGATCAAAGGGGCTTTCTCTCTATGGTCACGAAGATGGATTTGTTGCTGGGAGGCTTCTGATAGCACAAGCAGCAGCAGCTCTCTGGGGACTTATGGCATGGCCTTGGGAGTTTATTCCTGAAAAGTCAACCTTGAGCTTGTCTTCAGCACTCAGTAACCCTCCCCTCTTGGACATTTAATTCCTATAATAAATCCCACTTCTGCCTCAACTAGCTAGGGTGAACATTTTCCTCTGAAGCTGAGCTTTGAACAAAGGAGGTGGCCATAGTAATACTAATACTACCATTAAGAGTACTTATTTTATGCTGAGTGTTCTTAGCAAAACACCTTATATGAATTATTTTAATTTTCACAGCAATCCTGTGTTAGGTGTGATAGTAATCTTCATTTTATAGGTGAGAAATCTGAGTTCAGCGAAGACCCCATAACTTGCCCGTATCACCAGATTTTACATGGTGAGAGTTGGTATGTCATGCAGTCTACTTCTAGTGCCTGGGCTATTGAACCTTTGTTCCATGAGGCAGGTAGGCTGAGGTTTCAGAGATTCCAGATCTCAGGCATTGTCTATTGTTTTGAAGATATAAGTAAAACACCCCAAAGAGGAAATGGAGGCCTAGGGACACTAGCTCTCTGTGTATTTGGCTCAAGGTCATGTGGGTAGTAAGTGGCCAAGCTGGGATTCACATATGTTTCCTTGACTCAAAAAACTGTGCTTGTTGTCCACTTCAGAGTCAGTTGCTGCTGTCCCATGACAGCCCTTCAAGTCCAAGAAGGCAGCTCTCATATCTCAGTGACTCTCCTCTGCAAATTAAACGTACTGAGTACTTTCAGTTGTACTTCCATGGGTTCCCTCTCCACCGGGATCCCCTCCTCCCCCAGTCTGTGAACATCCCTCTTCACATCTGTCACCCAGGACAGACCACACTGCTCTCTGTGTGGTCTGACAAGCAAAGCCCCCAGTGTGAAGGCTCTTAATCTCGGTCAGACTCTTGAAGTTGAGAGGAGCAGATATCTCTCCCGCCGCCATCTTCCCCAGGAAACCTTCCCGGTGGGACCCGTTTACTCTCTTTGAGGAAGACGTGACATATATATTTCTACGCAAATTAAGAGCTTTTTTTTTTTTTTTTTCTTTTTTGCTAGGCTATTCCAAGCAGGCATTTGCGTTCAGTCTCCTGTCTGCCCAAGAACTGGAGTGGACTTCTGAGGAGTTATTTATGGGTAGAATGCTAATTACTTAACTACAAATATGTAAATACTTTGAGAATAAATTCATCACAATATATTAGGCATCACATTGTAATTAAACTCAATTAGGTATTATTAGCGGTATTAATGTCATGTTGCTTGTGCCTGTTCCTAATGAATATATTAACCCAGCCTTGCTGCCACCATCCATGAGGGTGCATTATGATGACGATAATAGACACATAATTAGAGCATTATTGCTTTGCTTGCAAATTGTGGAGAGAAATGTCACAGTCTTTGGAATCTGAATGACTGGCCTGAATGGATATGTTAGATGTATGCCTGCAGAGGCAACTTAGGAACTGTCAAAAGAAGAGACAGGGCCCTTCTGAAGGCTACAGGGCCAACAGGAGGAGGCGGAGTTATCCGAGGTCCAGAGCCGGGCCCATCTGGTAGGAGCTATAGCCTTGGGACTCTAGGAAAGTTAGAACTCTTTGAATGCAGTAAAATCTCAAACTACGGTGATACACAGTACCTGAGGCAGAGCAAGAGATGAAAGAAATGCCCTGTCTTTTCTGCTTCTCCCACTCTCCAGTCTTCAGTCTTCAGTTTTATTGAGAGCATCTCACTGGCTACACCTGCTGGGAAGCCAGTGATTAAAGGATCCTGGAAAATATAGTTTCTGACATATCATAAGAAGCAGAGCGTGGGCTAGGGGAGGTATCTGAAAGGAAAGGGCAGAACTGGGACTAGCATTCTGGTCTGACTTCCAACACAGTATGTTTCACCTTGAGATGAGAGTGGTTTATTCATCATAAGTGATTCTCATTAAGACATAAGAGGGAAATAATGGTGACAAAAATGATCTTAGAGGTATTTGGATATTTCTCATAATATTTCATGAAAAAATTTACCAAGAACTTTCTCATAAAATATTTCATTGAGTCCTCATGAACCTTGTGATAGACAATATTAGTCCCATTTTATAGATGAGGAAAGTAGAAACTAAGGGGGCCTAGGAGAGTCTTACAATTTCACACCTGGTAGAGTTTCAGATCAGATTTTGACCCAAGATATATTTTACTCCAAAACCAAGGAGCTCATGGAAAGGAAGGAGGAAATGCCAAAGTCCAGGAGTGTCTATTTGCATAAGCATGGGGTGGAAGCAGAGTTAGCAAAGACAAATGCACACTGCCATTCTGCAGAAGGAAGTGCATGGCTGATGAGCTCTTATCATTTGTGTAGGGCCCCTATGCTAAGTCACTTCAGTCGTGTCAGACTCTGTGTGACCCCATAGACGGCAGCCCACCAGGCTCCCCCGTCCCTGGGATTCTCCAGGCAAGAACACTGGAGTGGGTTGCCATCTCCTTCTCCAATGCACGAAAGTGAAAAGTGAAAGTGAAGTCGCTCAGTCGTGTCTGACTCCTAGCGACCCCATGGATTGCAGCCCAACAGGCTCCTCCATCCATGGGATTTTCCAAGCAAGAGTACTGGAGTGGGGTGCCATTGCCTTCTCGGTAGGGCCACTAGGATACTCTTAAGGACTCACCTTCACCTCTGTCTCCACAATACACTGCAGTTTGCAAAAGACATTCACGAAGAAGTGAATTTTATTTTTTCAACTAGAGATTGGAAAGTTGGGGACAAATGGTGGAACAGAATCATAAGAAGATGAAGTGACTGACCATCCCCTCAGGAAACTTATGCCTCAGCTAAACTTATTACCACTCTCTAAACAAATACCATTTCCCAGCTTTGCATTAGCTATTCTCCTCCTCTGCCTAGAATGATCTCCCTCAAAGAACTTTCCAACGTTGAATGAGTTGGTTCCTCCTCTTGCTCCTGTAATATATTGCTGTGTGGTTATTTGCTTACTTATCAATATGCAGTGGATTCTAGGAGACTATGAGCTCCTTGATGACACAGACTAGGTTTTAATCATCTCCCTAGATTGTGCTCAGTAAATGAATGAATGGATGCATGCGTAACTGAGACTCAAAGCCAGTTCTACTGGATCTTTCTTGCCACTGATCTCTCTTTTTAAAATCTTTTTATTTTTTTAAACTTTCAGTTCAGTTCAGTTCAGTCTCTCATTCATGTCCGACTCTTTGCGACCCCATGAACTGCAGCATGCCCGGTCTCCCTGTCCATCACCAACTCCCAGAGTCTACCCAAACCCATGTCCATCCAACCATCTCATCCTCTGTCATCCCTTTCTCCTCCTGCCCTCAATCTTTCCCAGCATCAGGGTCTTTTCAAATGAGTCAGCTCTTTGCATCAGGTGGCCAAAGTATTGGAATTTCAGCTTCAACATCAGTCCTTCCAATGAACACCCAGGACTGATCTTTAGGATAGACTGGTTGGATCTCCTTGCAGTCCAAGGGACTCTCAAGACTTTTCTTCAGTACCACAGTATTTACTAGTATATACACTGGTATTTTACAGGTATCTTCTGCTTTCCAAAAGTTCATACTATGTCACTTCATTTTTAACAAACCTCCATATTGGTGCGATAATGAAATGGGAAACAGGGTTCTGTTCAGAGTTAAAGAATGAATTCTGCAAACTCAGCAAACACACATGCAGGCAGTTTATTTTAAAGGATGGAGATACAAAGCCCTCAGCATAAATACTGAGAAGGGGTGAAGAGAGCTCCCAAACATGGGAATAACCTCAGTGTTTATATCTTTATTAGAGTTGGTCTGTTCATTTTTGGTTGGCTCAGGGTTAGACATGTGATATGTGTAATTTCTGACAAATCAGTTTAAATGTTGCAATATCCAGTTTGTCGTTTTTATGACTTTCTTGGATCCTCCAGTTTCTCAGTTTTTTCTAGACATCGCAATGTCATCCCTTGACCCTTTCTCAAGACACCCAGACCATTATTGACTGAAGTATAATTTACATACCATAAAATTCACTCAGGTATCTCTTTCAAAGCAGCAGTTTTGCGAACAGATGAGGAAGCTGTTCACCAAGGAATGTAACTGGGGTTGGTAGGATGGGTTTTTTTTTTTTTTTTTAATAAAGCTCTAAAACATCTTTTCTTTCCCTTTTAACAGGAGAGATCGTGCCAGGAATTAAGTTCTCTTCCCCAGACTTGGGTTTTGCTGAATTAGCAATTTCTAATCAATTAGACTAAAGGGTTTTCTCTAAACATGCCAACTCTTGATTTTTTTTTTTTTTAATTTTGCAGCAAAGCTATGAAAGAGGGTAAGAGAACAAGAATGTGGCAGAGGGTCTCAGGTACACATGAGAGAAAGGCAGAATTGCAGTGCCAGGGTGGGGTGGGAGTGGAATGGGTGGATGGGCTGTAGTCAAAACAGAGCTTTTTCCTCCCAAATGGTACAGAGCCCACCCAGTTTCTCCAGATGGGGTCCAGCCCTGAGAGGAGCAAGAGCTGAGGCAATCATGACAGTTTCACAGAGGGAGGGAATCCAGCCTGTACACCCCTCCCCCATTTTCTGGTTGAGGAAATGGAGGCCCTAAAGAGACAGAGTGACAGTGTCAGAGCACAGACTCACCCACCCCTTACTCCTTACTCGCCCACTCAGCTCCTAAGCATTTACTTATACCCAGGCCACTGTGCTAAGTAACGTCTGTGGCTCTTGCCTGCCTAAGATCTCTTTTTCTTCCTCTAGGGCCCTGATCCTCCTTTGGGGAGCTGACTACATGCATGTGTGTTCAGCTGCTTCAGTTGTGTCCTACTTTTTGTGACCCTATGGACTGTAGCCCACCAGGCTCCTCTGTCTGTGCGATTCTCCAGGCAAGAATACTGGAGTGGGTTGCCATGCCCTGCTTCAGAGAATCTTCCCGACCCAGGGATTGAACCCATGTCTCCTGTGTTGCAGGCGGATTCTTTACTGTTGGGCTACCAGGGAAGCCTGCGAAACTGATTCTTCTCTACTAAATACTATCATAGTGGGTCTGTCAATCAAAGTGCCTTCCCATTCCCCGACCATTCTCCAGGCAAGGGGCTGGCAAATGAATCACATTTAGGCAATTAGATTCTTTTCCTTGGAATTTGACATGAAGATTGAAAATAGAGACCTGCATGCAGGAGGCAGGAACCACCTTTGCATCTCGCTCCCGGGGTCCTGTCCTGTGTCTGTTCCCAGGTCTGCTGCTTCAGCTTTCCCTTAGGGCCCATGGATATTCTCATCCCTTTCTGTTCGGTTAACAGAACCAGAGCTGGTTTTTACTGGCTGTGACCAAATGATCCGAAATGGTCCAGTTTCCCATCGAGGACTCTTAACCATAGCCAGGAGGGAAGATAACCACTCCCCTGTGTATGACCCTCTACTAATGCTGTCTGACAGACCTATCAAGTGAGACAATAGGAAAGTAAAAATTTCCCGGTAGCCGCATCAAAAAAGTGTGAAAAGATGAAATTCATTTAAATTTTATTATAACTCAGTATATCCAAACGATTATAATTTCAACATGTAGCTAGTCTAAAAATTATTGGGATACTTTTTTTTTTTATACTAAGAATTTGAAATCCTATAGTATTTTATACTTTTACATTTCAATTTGGATGCTAAATTTTCAGCAGAAACACTTGATCTATGTTAAGAGTTTGTACAATAGACAATTGAAAGATTCACATCCCCAAACTGTGAATACTTGGATATTTTCCACTAATTAAATCGAATATTAATTTTTATTTTTAACTTTCACTCAACAGTTAAATTTTTAAATTTAGCTGAAGTTAAAGATTCAGTTCCTCAGTCATACCAGCCACATTTTAAGTGCTTATAGCCACTCATGTGCTGTGTGTGCTGTGCTGAGTTGCTCAGTTGTGTCCGGCGCTTTGTGACCCCGTGGACTGTATCCCGCCAGGCTCCTCTATCTGTGGGGATTCTCCAGGCAAGAATACTGGAGTGGGTTGCCTTGCTCTCCTCCTGGGGATCTTCTCAAGCCAGGGATCAAACCCAGGTCTCCTGCATTGCAGGCAGATTCTTTACCAGCTGAGCTACCCAGGAAGCCCATAACCACTCATAGTGACTATTGTATTGCACAGCATAGCCCTTTATAGTTACTACACCTCTATCACAACTTGTCTCATTAATCCTCCCTGCTGTGAAGGAAGAATTATTATTACTAAAATTGTCATCGTTAGTAGCATTATCATACCCATTCTCCATTGGGAAAATGGAGATTCAGAGAGATTAAATTGCCTAGAATATCAGAGCTGGGAAGGTCCAGGGTCAGAGCTGAACTGTGTGACTAGCTGTGCCAGGCCAGGTCTCTGGGGTCATCCACCTGGGGTGGCCTTGGATCAGAGTACAGCTGAGGCTCTGACACCAATATGCTGTATCACCAGAGACATACTGTCTCCTCTGAAATGCTGTTTCTCTGTAAAATAAGATGGAGGAGGGCTGGACTGCACCCTTATTGAGACTCTAGCTGCCTTAGCATTCTACGTCTCTCTCTCTGAGGGCATATGGGTGGGAAACAGAATGTATCGGGATTTGCTGTTTATTGTGTTTTGCCCCGTGTTACACAGAGTTATAAGCACTTCACTTGAATGCCTCATTTGGTCCTCACTGTAGCACTGTGAGGTGGGGTCTAATTATATCATTTAATAATTTACGAAACTGAAGCCAAGCAACCAACAGTCAGCTGGTGGCAGAGCTGAGAATAGATTCCTGGCTGGCTGGCTGCAGTGGCAGGTGTCTTCTCAGCCCCTGAAATGGAGACTCAGTGAAGGCAGGGATTCTGTTTCATCCATTGCTGCTATCCCGGCACCTGACACACAGTTGGGACCCGATAAATAACTGCTGAATGAATAAACACATGAGTTGCTGAGGAAGAAGAGAGAGCCCAGTGTTGAGCAAATTTAGTTCCTGAATTTTTTGGTCTCTGGGGTATTTCATAAGAGCAAGTAGATATCTGGTATTTTAAATAAACAGCTTCTTGAACGTGTTCATCTTTTCTGATGAAACGGGGATCTGATTTCTGCATCTGCTTCACTTGTTCTGTTTTCTTTCTAGCACATGCATCTGTCAAGGGCAAACAGTGACTGTGAGAAAGCCCAGTGGAACCTGCATATAAGTGAAAAATGGAGTTCTCTTCTCTTTTTGAAATTAGACAAAGAAAATCGTAAGGGTTGTGATGCCAAGTATTACAACCCTCACAAACTTGCGATGTATTTTGCACCTGAATGTTTTCTGTTATTAACATTTTTTACTTTTTCAAACACCCTTTCCCTGTAGCCCAGATCTTTGGCTATATATAGGTAAATATTTTATCTTACTATGGCACAATGCTAAATGTGGAATTGAAAAAGCTTCTTTTCTTTCCTAGACTTGCCATACACTTGCTATGTGATCTTGGGTAGTTTTCATTTCTTTGGTGCTTTTTTCCCCTCATCTCTAAAACGAAAGTAAGGTCTAAATTTTTCTCAATCTGATCCTCTATAATTCTTTGTTTTTCCTTATAGACAGTCATGGAAGTAAAAACATCACTGCTTGCATGTGATTCTTTGAATATGTCATTCATTCATTCATTCATTTAAGAAACATGGAACACTACTCTATGCCAGGCATCATGCTGGGTATGGGGGAATACAGAAAGAAAAACAAAACAAAGCATGGTGTTTGCACTCAGATTGTTCCTAGTCTTGATGGGCAAGCTGAGAAGAAAGCAGCAAGTACCATGCAGTGGGGTGAGCTTTCTGCAGGAAGATGCTGTGGGAGCCTGTAGCAGTGGTACCCAACACAGCAGAACATGAGCTGCACCTGAAGGATAAGTGTGAGTTAGATAAAATGTGAAAAGAAAGCATTTCAGGCAAAGAATAACCTTCACAACTGGGAGAACTGAGATTCCAGAATCTGTGTGGCTCATTCTGAACAGCTGGAACACAGGGGTCTGAAGCAGATATCAGGAGGTGAGGCCAGAGATGGGGTCTGAGGCCAGATCACCAAGACCCAGAGTGCAGAGCAAAGGGTCTGGCCTCAGCAATGTGCAGCCACTGAGAAGTGTTGAGTCAAGAGTGATGTGATCAGATCTACATCTTGGGGTGGTTCTCTCTCCTGCAGTGTGGAGGCTGGCCCTTAGGGCATTTCAGGGAGCGGAAAGACCAGCTGGAAGTTGTAAAAACCAAGTAGAAGAGTGATGAGAGTTTCTGAAGTAGGAGAGCTATGGATTTGGGGTTAGGGGAAGATGGGGCAGATTTGAGAGGCAAAGTCTATGGGATGTGGGGATGAGGGCTGGAAAGTAAGTCTAGGGTGTGGGTCATGGGTGGACAATGGTCTGAAGTAGGAGAAGCAGTGGATTTGGGAGGATGGGGCAGATTTGAGAGGCCAGGTCTATGGAATGTGGGGATGAGGGCTGGAGAGCATCATGTCTGGGGTGCAGGCGTTGGGTGGACGATGGTATTTTCCACAAAGCCGGGGAGTGTGATACAGAGATCCTGTGATACCCTCATGTTGAGAGACAGGTCCTTAGCAGCTCTGACTCCGTTCTGTTTGGGGGTGTTTCCATTCCATTTAGCTTCGGAATATGTTCTATATTAAATACTGTCAGTGTAATTACAGAATATGATACACTGTAATTATGTTCTATAATTACATTTTCTTCCATTAGCAGCATGGCATTCCCACTCAACGCAGGCCCCCGGCACCCCAGACAGTTAGCGTGGTAGGGACTGCAGAGGCCACCTGGAGCAGATCTATGTCTGTCTTTCCCCGCCTTTGTCAGGTGATACAGTGGGAATCACAAGGGGGCCATGCAGTGTAATGGTTTAGAGCATGGGCTTTGGAAGCAGGCTAACCGGGTTGAATGACAACATTACCTCTTATTAGCTGTGGGGCTCAGACAAATTACTTAATGTTTCTGTGCCTCAGTTTTTTTCTGTTTAGAAAGAAAGCAATAGATTCTACTTCACAGAGTTATTTTTAAGAATAGATGAGATAATGGATGATAATTACCTAGCGTGAAAGTGAAAGTCGCTCAGTAGTATCTGATGCTTTGTGACCCCATGGACAGTAGCACACCAGGCTACTCTGTCCATGGGATTATCCCGGCAAGAATACTGGAGTGGGTTGCCATTCCCTTCTCCAGGGGATCTTCCCAACCCAGGGATCAAATCCTGGTCTCCCACACTGCAGGCAGATTCTTTACCATCTGAGCCACCAGGGAATTACCTAGCATGGTGGCTATCAAACTTTAGCTCTCAATAAAAGATTTTATTGATGAGGAGGGATGACAAAGGGGTACCCTGCCCATTTTCAGACTCCTGGACTAATAACTTGTCTCCATGGACATGGAGGAGATTTTAATATGCCGAATGCTAAGCTATTAGTGAATGATGTTACATCATAGCATGACAGAATGTTCCTAAAACTCAACTAATCCTTTTCTCTCTACCCTCATTTTATTTATTTATTTTTTTTTCTACCCTCATTTTATAAATGAGTCAACTAAGGCCCAGAAATAATAGCCAACTTGTCACATAGATCCGTAGTCTCAGAGATCTTGAATTCAGAATTCTGAACTCCTTATTCATTGGCCAGTGCTAGGGACCAAGACTTTAACTTATTTAAATAAATATCTCTAGGTTTACAAAGCATACGGCATGCATTCTTTTTAAAATGTTTGAATAGCATTTAACATTTAATTATTTTGATTTAAGATTTTATTTTCTTAGGGCATTTCTAGGTTATAACAGAAATTGAGAGGCAAGTGCAAAGATATTTTTCTTTACACTGCCTGCCCCACACATGCATAACATCCCTCAATATTGACTTTACTCGCCAGAATGTCACTGACACATAATCACCCAAAGTCCAGAGTTTCCCTTAGGGTTCATTCTTGGTGTTATACATTTATGGGTTTGGATGAATGTATAATGATGAATATCCATCATGATGGCATCTGTACACAGGATTTTCACTGCCCTAAAAATCCTCTGTGCTCCAGCTATTCATCTCTTTACTCCCCACTCCTCCCTTTTCCCCTGGAACCATTGATCTCTTTATTATCTCCATAGTTTAGCCTTTCCCAGAATGTCATGTAGTTGGAATTATATAGTATTTAGCCTTTCCTGATTGGCTTTTTTCACTCAGCAATATGCATTCAAGCTTTATTCATGTCTTTCCTTGGCTTGATATCTCATTTCTTTTTAGCACTGAATACTAATCCATTGTCTGGATGTACCACAGTTGATTTCTCATCTCCTGAAGGCACCTTGATTGTTTCCAACTTTTGGCAGTTATAGATAGGTAACGTGTCTTTTAATTCCATCCTGAAATGAGTCTAATAAGTAGTGTTCCTATTTTATAGATGAAGTAAAGAAAGAAGTGTAGGAACTGAATATAGGAGAGTTTAGTGACTTTTCCAAGGATATCCGTTAGGAAATATTGGGCGAGGAGTTTGATGCTCATGTCTAATGCTCTTCCTTTATATTCCTTTTCGTTTTTCTCCACAAACACTTGTTGACCGCCAGCTGAGTAGTGCATGTGTACATGCTCAGTCACTCAGTCATATCCGACTCTATGTGACCCCATGGACTGCAGCCTGTCAGGCTCCTCTGTCCATGGGATTTCCCAGGCAAGAATACTGGAGTGGGTTGCCATTTCCTCCTCCAGGGGATGTTCCCAACCTAGGGATCAAACCCAAGTCTCTTGCATTGCAGACAGATTCTTTACTGCTGAATCACCAGGGAAGCCCTAGGAATTTTCCTCTCACATGCTAAATAGAATATTTGCCAAATTCTAGCATGGACAGTATGATGTGATAAATGCCAGTTGGCTACTGCAGACCTGAATGTTCCATGAGTAAAAAGAATGTGGTGGGACGTGGGGGAAAGTGATGCTTATGACTGGGTGGATCATGGAAGAGTTGATAACTGTGCTTACCCCTGACAGGTGACAGGGGTCAGTAAGAATCCTTTAGAACCCCTTAGAACCCCTTTTGGTTTGAAGTGACAAAAACTGGGACATCGAAGAGGGCAGCTGGTGCTAGCTGAGTATCAGTCAAGGATCTCAAATGATACATTCTTGTCGTTGTGTCTCCTGCCATCTTACAGCACTGCTTTTCCCTGCTGCTGCTGCTAAGTCGCTTCAGTTGTTTCCGACTCTGCACGACCCCATAGACAGCAGCCCACCAGGCTCCCCCATCCCTGGGATTCTCCAGGCAAGAACACTGGAGTGGGTTGCCATGTCCTTCACCAATGCATGAAAGTGAAAAGTGAAAGTGAAGTCACTCAGTCGTGTCTGACTCTTCACGACCCCACAGACTGCAGCCTACCAGGCTCCTTCGTCCATGGGATTTTCCAGGCAAGAGTACTGGAGGGGAGTGCCATCTCCTTCTCCACTGCTTTTCCCTACTTGGCTTTATTTCTCAGAATTACTCCTTTTAAGAAGTAGACGAGATGGTCTGGCAGCCCTAAACTCATGTTCTTCCAATTAAGCCACACCACAGGAATGCTAACTCCAGCGGAAAAGTCAAAGGAGGACTCTGGATGGGTTGACTTGGGTCGTATGTCCATCTCTGAAGCTAATACTAGGGCCAGAGAGTGGGTTGTTCCTTGTAGAGTAGAGTTTGAAGGTGCAATTAGGTCAGGAATCACATGGAATGGGCAGTCCATGAAAAAGAAGGATCCTGTAGCAAAGGATGGTTTGAAGGGGTCCTGAGAAAATCCAGACCCTGTCTGCACACCCTAGGAACCATTGCTGGGAGGAGAAATGGCATAAGCAGAGGCCTGGATGTTGATAGACATGTGAATAGAACACAACTGAGAGATGATTTTCAAAAGTAATCTAGGTCCAAACTGCGGGAGTCTGTAAGTGTCATGCCAGAGGTCCAGACATAGAAAGGATTTCCTCATCACCAAGCTCTGTGGAAGGAAATGGTTAGCGCACATCCTTGTCTTCCCCTGTTTGCTTCAGATACACTGAACTCTTAGAATTTTTGAACACTCCATGCCTCTATTTATTCCACAACAGCCTGCACTTCCATTTCCTCTTCCTAAAATCATTTTCTCCTTCTTTGCTTATACAAATACTGCTTGGATGTCTCACTGAGAGGCCACAGCTTCCAGGAAGACTCCCCTGGCCAGTATCCCCAGTGGATTAGATGCCCCTACAGGTTTCTGTTCACACACTTCCTTGTAGTGTATATACCTGTTTACTTGTCACTTGTTTCCATGTATTCTGTGCTTACAGTGTGCCAGGCTGATTAGTGGTCTTATTCTCATTTTATAAACAGGAAAATTGAGTCAAAGAGAGGTTAAGTAACTGCCCAAGGTTATGCAACAACCAAGTGATGGAGCCTGAACCTGAAGTTGAGCAGTTGGCCTTCAGAACTTTCTCTTAACTATTTGAGTATGTGGCCTCAGGATTACATCCCCAGGCTTAACTCCATGCCTGCCTAATAAATATCTGTTGTATAGATTTTAAAAGGCAAGTTAATGAAAGAATGAATGGAATCAGAAGGGATAATGAGATCCCCATCGCTGGAGTTATTCGAGCAGAGCTCTGAGGGATATTGGTGTGGTTGAGCACATGATCGCATGATTTAGAGTGTTGGATTAGATGGTCCCTTAGTTTCCTTCCAACTTTATAATTTTTCCCTTTGGGCAAAAGAGAGACACTGAAAGCTTTTTTTTTTTTCTGTCCCTTCTTTTTCACATTCCATCTCATTTATTTGTTTTCTTCTTCTTCTTCTTTTTTTTTTTTGGCTGAGTGCTCAGCATATAGGGTCTTAGTTCCCCAACAAGGGATCAAATCCATACCCCCTGCATTGAGAGCATGGAGTCTTAACCACTGGACCACCAAGGGAAGTCCTGAGACACTGAAATCTTTTGAGCAATCAAGTGTCCCAGTCATGCTCACCCTTGGAGGTAACTGGCAGTAGCATATAAGATGGATTAAAGATTAAAGATTAGTTTGGCTAATAAATTTGCCACCTCTATTGACTGGTGGCTGTGGGATTGGGAAGGAGAACAGGTCTCCCTCATTATCACATGACAATAGCCTTGTAATTCTTGGCCTATCATTTTAGAAGTTCCCTTCCAACCAGGATCCTGTTCTGACCTCAGGAAGAGAAAAGAGGCCACAAAGTAATTAGGGGGGCACCATGGCACGTTAGAAAGGGCCTTGAACTTGGGATCAGAAGAAGTGAGCTTGAATCCTGCTCTATTGGAGCCTCACTATCTGCACCTGGAAAATGGGACCAGTAATACCTGCCCAGCCTATTTCTAGCCTCTTCTTGAGGATGACACGACATTGTGGTTATTAAAAGTGCTTTGTGGGTACAGAGACTGTGGAGGAACTGTATATGTTGGGTAGTGGAGGTAATCACTTCAGCTCCCTCCCCCTTTGCTCGATCCTCCAAGAAGAAGGTGGGGAAGGCCAAAGAAAGGGCCACATTAGGAAGGAGCCATTCTTCAGAACCATAAATTCTATCTCAGGACCTTAACTGCACGCAAAATTGTTATCTAAAGACTGGAAGTGATTTAGCAAAAAACAACCCCCCTCCACTGCAGAAAGCATCTTTAAAGATCTTATGTATGATTTTATAAAGCTGCATGGCATCTTTTCAAACCCTTCACAGAGCCAGGTGACCCCAGAGCCTGGCATGCTGATGAGGGGAGGGGTGGCTGAGAAGGAAAATCCAATTGCTTTTGCCCTGGGAAAAAGGAATTCTGGGGATTTGAGACCACTGGAGCATAATTGGAATTCTAGTAAAATGCATTGTTTGAGGGGTGCTGTGGGGATGAAGGTGGCATATGGGGATGTATAGGTTCCCAAGCCAGCTGTTGGAATGACTAAAGGACTTTGTCATCACACCAGTCTTTTGCTGCCTGGAAGTTTCCACATTACAGGTTTACTTGTGGGTAACTGGAGGCAAAAGTGGGAACAAAGTTAACTTCAAAGCTCCCAGGTCCCTTGGCTCAACAGGACCCCACTGAGGGTCGCCAAAAACCTGTCTGGAGCTCAGCAATGCTGCCTTCTGTGTCTATCCTTTAAAACTGAGAACTTTTGAGTAGGGAGGTGGTCTGGGAGGAACTTTAAAGGTCATGTAATCCCATGACACAAAAAGAGATCCAGAGAGAAGGACTGTTCCAAAGCCATGTATCTAGGAATGAAATCGTGTGATCATACCTTCAGAAACTTGGAAGTCGTCAGTTTAACGACCTCTCTTCTCAGAAGGTCACTAATTATCCCAGATAGAAGCTTGTCTGGTTTCTGGTTAGATGTAGAAAGCAACAGAGAGCTCACCATCTTAGGAAATGACCTATCACATCATCAGATAACCTGACTGCTTGGAAAGTTCTTCCTTACATGAAGCTGAAATTGGTTTCTGCCTAACATCCAGTGGGAACAGGCGTCCCTAGGGGCTTTGTTGTTGTTTGTTTGGAGCAGAGTGCTCTATCATCTTGTATAAACCATTTCAACCATCTGAGGCTTAATTTTCTCATCTGTGCAAAAGGACTTTCAATAGTTAATTTCTCCTAGGAGTGTTGTGAAAATTCAATGAGAATTCTTAGGGAGAATTTGGCTTAAAACAGACTAGAATCTCAACAAGTGTTACTATTTTTATTATCATCTTTAAAACAGGGATACACAACAGAGTTTCTGTGGGTATCACGAGATATTTTATGTAAGGCACCAAGGAGATGCTTCACGAAGAAACAGGAATAAATATCAACACATACGCTTCTTTAGCATTGTCTGTCTTTGTACATGTCTCAGCCACCAGATTAAACGTTTAGCTTCTTAAAGACAGGGTTTGTATCTAGTTCTCCTCTGTGTTCTTGAAAAGTCGAGTCTCTAAAAACAATGAATGCTGGAAGTTCATATGTAAACCTCTTCTGTCCCAGGGCCCCACATCACCTCTGTGAGGTCACATTCAACCCAGTAAAAATCAGTGGCTCAGGGGGAGTCAAGTCTCTACTGGGTGTTCTGTAGATCCTCAACAACACGTCTCAAAATTCCCTTTCCCCTTTCTCTACTCCTTTTATTTCTCCAAAGCCGAAATTGTCTTAAAGACCCCATTTTGAGTATTTTTCCTTCTTTCCCTGCCCCCACTTCTCATTATAATATGAATTGATACTTTTCTTTGTTTCTCTTTTAGTTTCTCTTCTGCTCCCCATGAATTAGGTTTTTCACTTATTCATTCCTTTAATAAATATTTTGACAGACACTGCTCTAAGCACTAGGGGTAGAGCAATGAATGAGACAGGCAAGGTTCCTGAACTCCAGCAAAGCTTACATAATAGTAGAGGAGAGAGAAAATAAATACAAATAATTGACTATTACAATGTAATAATATGATGCCTGTAATGAAGTAATGTGATATTACCTTAGGTCAGAGGGTAACTCTAGTTAGAGTGTTCAGGGAAGGCTTGTGTGAGGAAATAAATTGAGTTGAGGCTTGAATGATAAGGGTATAATCATATGAAGATCTGTGGGAAGAATATTCGAGACAAAGAGAAGGGCAAATTATAAGGGTCCTGAGCCTTATACAGAGATGAGCCTCTCCATTAGGTCATAGGATCTCAAACTTGAGTTTGCCTCAGAATCACCTGGAGGGCTGCTGCTGCTGCTGCTGCTAAGTCACTTCAGTCGTTTCTGACTCTGTGCGACCCCAGAGACGGCAGCCCACCAGGCTCCCCCATCCCTGGGGTTCTCCAGGCAAGAACACTGGAGTGGGTTGCCATTTCCTTCTCCAATGCATGAAAGTGAAAAAATAAAGTGAAGTCACTCAGTCATGTCTGACTCCTAGTGACCCCATGGACTGCAGCCCACTAGGCCCCTCCGTCCATGGGATTTTCCAGGCAAGAGTACAGGGCTTGTTAAATCACAGATCAGTAGCCTGATCCCTGGATTCTGTCCAGTAGGTCTGGGGCTGGAGAATTTGTGCGTCTCACCAGTTTCAGGGGGTGCTGATGCTGCTGGACCAAGGACCACATTTTGGGAACCACCAATCAGAGAAGCAGACATTCAGTGTAGGTAGAGATGAGTGAGGAGGCAGGTAGTAGGAATCAAGGACAGAGAAGCAGGTGAAAGCCAGATGATTCAGGGCTTTGTAAAACATGGTAAGCGGGCTGGATTTTTTCAGAGGGCAATGGGAAGCCATCGGTTTTCTGAAAGGTTCTTAGTAGGAAACTGGCTTCATTTTTATAATCTTATTTTAACCACTTCTTGGAGAGTAGATTTCAGCTGGCCAGAGTAGAAGCATCAGATAGGTGGATGTTGCAGAGGAACAAGTGAAAAATGATTCTTGGCCCTGGGATGGTTACAGGGCAGATGCTGGATGGAAAGCTGTCTGCATTTAAAGTACAATTGCTCTTAAAATTTGGGGCTGGATAATTCTTGGTTGTAGGATAATATTCTCCTATGCTTTGCAGGATATTTAGCAGCATCCATGACCTTTATTCACCTGACGCTGGTAGTAACCCCTCCCAGAAATGACATCCCCAAATATTTTCAGACATTGCCAAATATCCTCTGGGGAAGGAGCAAAATCACTCCTTGTTGAGAAAACCCTGGTGTCATGGATTCAGTCATCTTCACTTATTCAACAAATACCTATGGAGGCTAACAAATATCTACATGCTGGGATCGTAGCAGGTGTTGGGATACAGCTGAGAACAAAACAAGCCAAATCCATGCCATGAGGGAGTTTGTATATCTGGTAGAGAGACAAGAGGCGGAAGTACCTCAGGGAAGCCATTCTCTTAATATCAAATCCCAAGCACAGAAATCTAACAAAGCCGGAAGTTTCCCTGGGAGGGTGGGGCCTGGGAGGAGTTGGACTTAAAAAGACAAAGTGTTCTTTAACAGGTAAGGGATGTGGAGGAGGAGGGAGAGGAGAGCAGGGAGAAGACAGGAATACTTACGTATTAATAATTCTGTCACACAGGTATGAATGAACTTTTGAAAACCAGAAACATTTAACACTAAGTCAAATGTCAATCTTTCTTTCTCTGCTGCTAGCAGTGATAACATTAGCACACCCAGGTACTGTCACTAACATTCTAGATGGACCACTGGGTGGATATTAATTGATATTTTTTTTTCTCCAGCTGAGAAAAATGGTCCAGAGAGGTTAAGTAACTTGTTTAAGGTCACACAACTGGTGAGGAGCACAGTCAAGCTTCCCACTGTCAAACCCACTTTATTTTCATTAATCTCAGCTGCTAAGAATCATTCCTTTCTGCTGCTTCACTGGGGTGGGAGGTGGAGGGCTGTGAGATGGTGGGGGGAGCAGGCGGGGGGAATTGTATTATCTTTCTTTCATAATTATCTTGGAGCAGAGAGTCAGAGAGAATCAGAGCAGGTGCCAGAGGAGCTGACCTTGAAGGCCACGTCTCCTGAAGAGCCCAGGGCCAGCGGGCCATTGTCATCAGCGGCATATATTTCTACTGCAATTATCTCGCGTCCTCTTACAACTCTCTCAGAAGTTCCTTCCGTGATCATTAAAACTGGCTCTGGGCTGTGGCTTTGAAAGCGGCTGGAACCGCCCAGGGCTGGATCGTATCCTCGTTAAGCAGGGATGGCCTTCCAGGGACTTCAACAGGATTTCTCAGTGGTGACAAATCGAGGGAGATGCGACTGGGCCATGCCAATTACAGGTGGGCACCTCTCAAAAGGGGTCCTTCTCTTTTGCTTTCAGAGATTTCTAAGATTTCTGGCTCCATTTAAGCTCAAAGACAATCCTGTGTCTCTCAGAGTCTGTCACAGGCCCACAGGTCATCAGAGTGCCAGCTAAGGGAAGGCAAAGGAGGGAGAGAGGAGGCAGCGATGCCCTGCGGTTCCATGACGCAGAGGTCGGATGACCTTTGGTTTGCAATCCTACTTTGCCATGACTTCACACAAGGCACTAGAGCTCTCTGTGCCTCAGTTTCCTTTTCTGAGATGAGTAGAGGGTGACTGTGGGGAACAAGGTGACATCATGCCCATCAAGCACGGAGCTCAGTGCCTGGGGCTGGGTCACGGTAAAAAAATCAGGTGTTCCTGTGGCTCTTGGCCGGGACTGCTCTCCTGAGAGCTGGCCTATTCTTTCCCTGAGTCCTGCTTAGCCACCAACCTCCTAGAGCAAAGTAGAGGGCATACAGGGGCTGTGAGAAGACAGCCACACAGTCCTATGAGAGATGGGTGAGTCTCCACTGAGCCTCAGTTTCCTCATCCAAGAAATGGGATGATAACAACAGCATTCATTTGTTCATTCACGCATGCGTTCATTCACCCTGCTGTGAGTGCCTCACTCTGCCAGGCTCTAAGATGCAGCAATGAACCAGAGACGACAGGCCTTTGTGGAGTTTACACTCTAAAAGGGCAGCCTTGCAATAAGCAGGCAAACACAGAATGAGTTTATAGATTTATGATCAGTCTTCTGAGAGAATTAAAATAGGATGACGTGATGAAGGGTTCCTGGGAGGAATCTGCTTTAAATAGAGGGGCCAGGGAAAGCCTCTTTGAGGTGCAGCATCAGAGGGAGCCCTGTGGTGAGTGACCAGCTGTGAGATGGAAGGGGTTAGGGACAAACCCCAGGCAGAGGGAACAGCAAGTATAAAGACTCCAGGTGATGAAAAGACTTGTGCTTGTGTAAGGAACATGTGGTGGTGGATGTGATTGGGAAGGGAGTGAGGAAGCAGGAGGGGCAGCAGTGGGAAATGAGCCTGTAGGATTCACTGCAACCAGCTGTGTGAATGGTGCTTCTCAAACTGTAAAGCACTGACCACAGGGAGTCAGAATAATCAATATGTTGAGAGAGTCTGCTAGGTCCAGCTGGAGCTACAAGTCTAACTGGAAAATTAGTTAATGTGGGCTGAAGGGTCTCAGAAACTGGAGGAAGAGGGGGGCGAAGAGGGGTGAGGAGAGAGGAGGGTGGGTGGGCTACTGCTCCCTGGGCATTCATGGTTCCCTGGGCTTTGTGCTAAGAGTATTTCTTCCCGTTTCATCTTTCCAGCCACCCTGGGTATCACAGATGAGGAACTCAGCCTCATCTGGAGAGGTTTAGTGATGCTCGGGTCATAGACTAGGTTGGATTTGGACCTAGATTCTTAGGATCCTTGGAGGAGAGCTTGCCACGTTTGCAGCACACTACTTGCCACTTCAAAGCCATGGCTTTTCAGACAAAGCAGAGTTGCTTTTCCTACAGTCTGCCTGGGCCAGGCACTCTTCTTGGTAGTCTGTGAAGGAGACAAACCTAATCTAGGTGGTCCTCAGGGCTGTTGAGGGATGTTAGTCCTGCTGGTCACAGTTGCTTGGAGGTCTGTAATGATCATGGTTAATCCCGATTATCAGAGGGATGAGACATAATGAATTTAGGACTCACATCAAAGCCAACAAATGGCCTAGCCTTTCCCCTTCATCTTGTAACAGGCCACTAAGTTTTTGTCCTTTCAGTAAGAACTTACTGCTTATGAAATCTGAACCTCAAGGCACAGGCATTTCCCTTAGAATTTCAAATACACATCCTGTAAGAAAAGGCTCTTAGGAGCTTAGGGCCTGGAGGAACTTACATCTCATTCCTGCATTCTGTTGACATGCCTTCCAAGTAGGTCACTCAGTTTATTTGCTCAGAGCCACTGATTGGAGTCTCATCACTTCTGGAAAATTGCATGTATTGGCCTTGAGAAAGTTCTTTGTGCTAAGCAGAAAACTGGTAGGCACCACCTGTTGGCTTCAGTTCTGCTCCTGAGAATTCAGAGTAAGTCTGGTCTCTATTTCACGTGCTAGACCTTCAAGTGTTCTCTAGTATCATCTCCAGAACAAATAAGCCCAAGTTTTCCCATAATGTTGGCTTGAGTCTCCACACCATCCTATTTGGAGCTTGACAGTAATAAGGAGTAAAGATTCTGGAGTCAAAGGACCAAGGTTCAAACCTGGTTCAAGTCATTCATGTGGGGTGTATATCTGTGTGAATTAACATTTCAAACCTACATCAGGGGTTGAAGGTTAGTGGCAGGGAGCCTGAGCATCTGGGAAACCGAGGTTTGACTTCAAGTTCAAAGATTCACACCCAGAATCTGACTTAATCCTCTCATTCTTGTGAGAGTAACATAAGTGCCTCTCCCATTTCATAGCCACGGAACCTGAGACCCAGAGATGATAAACAGTTTGCTCAGATCACACAAATAGTGATAATGCTTGCGTTTCATAAGAAGTCTCTCTGATCTCAAAATCTGACCTAACAGTTAACATTACAGAGGGCAGAAGTCTTCATCTGTAAATGAGAATAAATGATGACACCTTCTTCCTGTATGCTGGGATGTTAAAAGAAAGTGTTGTGGGGAAAAGTCGTATGAAAATCCCAAAGCACTTAGATTTACTGTTCTTTCTCTTTGTCTCCATTCTCCAGGGAGTTGAGGAAATGCTTTTGTTTTAGTGAAATTTCTTTGCGTTGCAAAAATTAGATCCCAATTTTGGTTAGCTTAAGCGAAAAGGGAAATGTACATACAGGTCCTAGGGAAGTGTATAGAATCCTAAAGAATCAACTAACCAAGCCTCAGAATTGGCAAGACCAGTGACCATCTCAGCAGCAAGATTTCTAAAAGTTTATTCTAAAACTTTGGCTTTAGTGCAACTCAACAGCAGAGCATCCCAGTCTCCATGTCTTGGGGTCAGAATTTCCAGTTCTTGCTAGAAACATAGCTCAGCCAAAGTGTGAAGTCAAATGGGAGAGATATCACCACTGGGAACACACTGAGAACTGGAGGCAGTTTGTCCCCAAGTTCCAGAGTGGGTGATTCCAAGGCATTCCTCATGGAGGTGTTTGATTTACAGCAGGTCATAATTTGTCTGCTGTTAACATTCTCCACTAGAAGGTAAGCTCCTTTAGGGCACAAAACATTGTCTGTTAATTCCCTATATTAGCTACTAGCATGGCGCCTAACATATGGTACTAACTCTATAAATGTGTGAGGGAAAAAATGAATAAGTTTTTTGATCTGGATACAGGGGAAGTTACCAGTTCTTTCTCCTCCTCCCCTTCAGTAATTCATCTACCATTATTTACTGAGTGCCTACTTTCCTGGTGGCTCAGACAGTAAAGCATCTACCTACAATGCGGGAGACCCAGGTTCAATCCCTGGGTCAGGAAGATCCCCTGGAGAAGGAAATGGCAACCCACCTCAGTACTCTTGTCTGGAAAATCCCATGGATGGAGGAACCTGGTTGGCTGCAGTTCATGGGGTTGCAAAGAGTTGGACACGACTGAGTGACTTCACTCACTCACTCACTCACTCTGCTAGGTATCAGCAACTATTCCAAATATTGGGGTACAGTCAGTTTTGCTCTTGTTCACATTCTTCCCTCCCCACCCCCTTATCTCTTCTCCATGTTTGTTTCTCTTTTCCTCTCCCATTGCAGACTTTCTTATTGCAGTAGAAAAATGGCTGGCTGTGATCCCTGATACAAATCTTCCCATCTTCATTACTTTAAAAAAAAGCAAGAACCTTACCCTGCTAGTTAATCCTTTTTGGAGGGAGGGAGTTTGATTGGGCCACTAGAGGGCCATTCACTGAACCAGAGGGAAGAGACACTATAAATGGCTGGTCTGGATCCCATAGTGGAGGGCAGGGGGCAAGACTGATTCAAAGATTGGCAGCTCTTTTAGCATAATCTGGTTGGAGTGGAGAGTGGTGACTTTTCTGAAGAAGGTGGACAAACAAAAACAGCTGGTGTCCCCCCCAGGAGCAAATGAATACAGGGCCCTTCACATACCTGATGCTGGAGGACGTCTTCATCCTTTCTCAACATGTGGATTTCTCAGAGTAATCAAGACTCTATCAAGAATCGATCATCAAAAGTGTCACCAGCAATAGACAATATATTTATTTCCTTTCATGGAACTTGGATAAATAAGCCAATTCAGCAAATATTTATGGAGCACCTTCTGTGTGCATGTAATGTCTAAAAAAAAGCAAGGAGAGAAGTGCAGAGGAGTGGAAGAAGATCCTGGACATATGAGCAGCTAGAATACGACCTGTCTTATATTCTGTGCGTTCAAAGAAAACATCGCCTACAGCGTACATCTAACTTAGACCTGAGAAAAGGAAATATTTCAGAAGATGCGGAAGGAAGGAGGCGCTATTAAGTGCCTGCTACATGCTGAGTTTTGCTCTAGGTGCTTTCATGTACTCATTCATTCATCTACTCGTTCCGTAAATATCTCTTGAGTTGCTTACTCTGTGTTTCAGATGCGGAGATGCCGCAGTGAACTAAACAGATACAAATCCATGCCTTCATGAAGACTGTGTTTTGATGGAGAGGGACAGACAATAAGTAAAAGAAATAAGTAAATTATAGACTCAGTTAAAGGGAGTGTGAATAATAGAGAAGAAGCAGGAGGGTGGATAGGTCATGCTGGAAAGAGGGGTTGCAGTTTTAAAAAGGGAGGTCAGAGAAAAGGAGTCTTTAGCAAAGACTTGAAGGTGCAAGGTGCATCTTAAAGCCAGCAGGGGGGAAGGGCTCCCAGGCAGAAGCAACAGCAGGTATCAGCCCTGGTGTGGGAGCCTGGGTGGAGCATTTGAAAGACAGTAAGGAAGCTGCTGTCCCTGGAGGGGGGTTGAGGGGAGAATGATAGGGAGCAGAAGAGGAGGCCTGATGTGCAGTGGCACAGAGCAGCTGATGCGGGAGATCACACTGGGCCTTGCCAGCATGGCAGACTATGGCCTTTACTTGGAGGTCTTTTAACAGAGGAGTGGAATGATTTGATGTGTCTCAGTGATGCCAGTCAGTGTTCTCAAGGACCCTAAGAGTTTGGTAGCAAGGTCCCAGATTTGTGAGGAGGAATTAGAAGTAGAGAGGGTATATAACTTTCCCAGCATCACACTGCTAGTAAATTTCAGACCTGGGTTGGGATTCAGATCACATATTTCTGATAACAGTGCTCTTTCCATTACACCACACTACCTCCTTATAGTTCTCGCACTCTTACTTCATCATAGCTAAAGCATAAAAACCCATCTGGCTTGTCTTTAAAATTTTATATGTTTTTTTTTTTTTATAGCAAAGCATTAATGTAATTCTCTCCAAAATACCTAAATAATAACCTTAGATTATGAACGTCAAAAATTGTATATGTGTTTTGTAGTCTAAAATTAAAATTATAATAAACCATACAGTCTTTGTTTATACATACACACAGTATTCATCATACTGAGAACTTCCAGATGTGCAAGCTGGATTTAGAAAAGGCAGAGGAACCAGAGATCAAATTACAGTATCTGTTAGATCATGGAAAAAGCAAAGGAATTCCAGAAAAACATCTACTTCTGCTTCATTGACTACGCTAAAGCCTGTGACTGTGACAACAAACTGGAAAATTCTTAAAGAATTGGGAATACCAGACCACCTTGTCTGCCTGCTGAGAAATCTGTATGCAGGTCAAGAAGCAACAGTTAGAACCAGACATGGAACAACAGATTGGTTCAAAACTGGGAAAGGAATACATCAAGGCTATGTATTGTCACCCTGCTTATTTAACTTATATGCAGACATGGGAGCAGAGGGCCTTGGAGTTAAGTCCAGGCTCTGCCTTTTACAACTGTGTGTCTTAAGCCATGGAGCCTCCCTTCCTTTTGTACGGGGCAGGTGACCATGCCTATCTTGGGAAGATTAGAAATGATACACATACATAAAACCCGTGGTACTGGTAGACACTTAAGAAATGGAGCATTTGGGGCCCTGGGAGGAGGAAAGATGTCCCAGGATTAGAAGGAACAGCAGGAACGATAGCAAGGAGGCTAAGAACAGCTTGGTGTGCACAGATGTATCTTTAGGAGGAGGGATAGGGTGTGGCAGAGACCAAGAGGAGAGACGTAGATGAGTCCAGAGCACAGAGGCCCCTTTGTGTCAACAGAGGTGCTTGAACCCCCATCCTGTGTTCACTTGGGCTCCCTGAATGCTTTTGTGGCGGAGGCTGGAAGAGAGTTGTCCTGTTGGGAGGTCATCTTGGTGGCTGTGGGGGATAGATTGGAATCTGTGTGCCTAGAGGTAGAGCTCAGTCTGGAAATGCTGAAGTTGCGAGCAGATGCTGGGCCCCAGGAGGGCCGGAGGCAGTGGGATGGACAGGAAGGAACAGCTTCTGTGACTACCACCTCCTGGCTGATATTTACTGAGGATTTGCTCTAGGCCAGGAATTCACTGTTACAAGTGCTTTGCATATATTAGCTCATTTAATTATCCTAACAACCCACTGGGTAGGTCCCATTGTTGTCTTTCTGTTTCAGGTGCAGAGATGTAGGCGGGGAGAAGTTAAAAAGTGTTGAGGAGATAAGGTCCGGAGGGCAATATGCATGATGTGGGGTAAAGCGGAGATGATCCCCAGGTTTCTGGCTAGGATGAGGGGTCAGGAAGCCAAGTACCCAGGAGAAGGAGCAGGGTGGAGAGGAGATGGGAAGGTGCTGAGCTGTGTCTGTGTTGAAGGCACCAGAAGCTGGTGTGAGGCAGTGGGACCTGGGGAAATGGTACATTGGGACATTGGTGTGCAGAGCTCGGAGTTGTCCTGGATGTGGAGGTCTGGGCTTCAGCGTTATCTTGGAGTCACGAAACTGAAGGAGAGAGAAAGTCTGGGAAAGGTGAGTGCTGAGTCCTGGAGCATGACAGCCCCCAAATCCAAAGCCTGCTGTGGTCGTGGTACCCAGACCAAAGTGTGGGGCAGGGTCTGGCTGCCTCTCAGGAGCTCTCATTTCCAGTTGTGGGGGGCGGGGATTAACACAGCTCACAGGTGAAATAGCAGAATAACCCATCCCTGTACACTGGGGGACGGGAGTTGCATTCCCAGGCTGTCTGGGGCTCCATGTGGGTCCCTCATGAGTCCTCTCAGCCCCTGGACCTCTAGTGCTGATGTTCCCTTTCCTGCCTTCCTCCTCCCTCTCTTTCTCTTTCTCTCCTTCTCTCTTGTCATCTCGTCTTTATTTCTCTGACACTTCGTTTCTGCCTGCCTCTGTCCTGCTGTTGTTTTGTCTCCTTTCTCGCCCTCTCATTCTGGGTCTGCCTTTGTCTCTCCCATATAGGGTGTCTTAGCACAAAAAGTCAAAATAGACTCGTTGATCTTTATTTCCATCTCTCTCTCCCAGCCTCTGAGTCTCTGCTGCCTCTCTGTCTGCGTACCTGTTTCAGTCTCTCTCTTTGCCTCTGTCTCTCGCTTTGTCTCTCTCCATCTCTCACTTGTGTGTGTGTCTACCCCTGTCCTCACTACCTCTGTGTTTTCATTCTCTCCTTTCCCTTCCCCCTGCTGCCTTTAGGAAGAGGGCATAGATCACTGGGTAGGATTGGATGTCATTAAAAGCAAAAAAAAAGGAGAAAGGACTCCTTTTCTCTGGTTGCCCCTGGGGAATGCCTAACAATGAGAGACACTTTGGTGGGTAATCGATAGGAACAAGATGCAACGAGACATCTTTGTTGGGCAGCAGCAGCCGGCAGTTTCTCTGACCAGAGCCCTTGGGAGCGGCTGGCCCCTCGACCAGGCTCAAAAAGAGGGTATCACAGTGGAGCGACTTGAAGTGTGAGCCGAGCACATCCTGACCCTGGGGGCACGTCATTTCCATCTCCTCCTCTCCCTCCCTCCCTGACCCTCTCACCACCTCCCTACTCCTGCGTGAATAACATGAATAGAAGGAGACACTTTCATGAACGGAGCGTGGATTATAGCCAGTGTAGGTTGTGCGGTTGGTCAAGAATCAGAGTCTCAGAGTCTCTAGCTGGAACAAGACTTTTTTTTTTTTTTTTTTAAGTATTTATTTTTCATTGAAGAATAATGTCTTTACAATATTGTGTTGGTTTCTGCCATACATCAACATGAATCAGCCATAGGGATACATATATCCCCTTCCTCTTGACCCTCCTTCCCTCTTCCCACCCCTTAGCACCCTCTAGATTATTGCAGGGCCCCAGTTTGAGTTCCCTGAGTCATACAGCAAGTTCCCATTGGCCATCTATTTTACATATGGTAGTGTATATGTTTCCATGCTACTCGATCCATTCACCCACACTCTCCTTCCTCCCGCCCCCACCCATGTCCATAAATCTCGCCCCCACCCATGTCCATAAATCTCCTTGGAAGAAGATTTTCAATCCTTCTAAGTCCCAATTTCCTTATATGTAAAAATAGGGAGACTCGTACCTATGATCCATTCTAGGCGAGGCAGCCAGTTTAAATTTTGAAAAATTAAATCTGATCAGTGTCTCCCCAACTTAAGTCCCACCATATAGATCATATCTGTCTGTTTCACTGCTCACTGCTAGCATGAGGCTCTCAGGAGGTGTTTAATGAGGATATGTGGCATCATACACAGTAGGTGCTCCATAAGTGTTTCTCATATGAATGGAGCTTCTTGCTTCTAGACTACAGTGCCTGGCTGGCCTCAGAGAAGGAACTCTGATTTCCCAGGATGTGAGCTCTAGGCAAGGCTCTAGATGTCTGTCCTTCCTGGCCAGCTCCATCTTCCTTTCTTATTTCCCCCTCCCTGCATGTGACTGTCAGATGTTAAGAGGATGAGAGAAAAGGTAGTGAGACACACAGGCAGGAGTTCAGAACACTGGCCTCTTTTTTAAAAATTGAAGTATAGTTGCTGTATAGTATTATATAAGTTATAGGTGTACAGTATAGAAGGTCACAATTTTTAAACCTTATATTCCATTTATAATTATGATAAAATATTGGCTATATTTCCCGTGTTGCATATCCTTGTAGCTTATTTCATACCTGATAGTTTTCTGATAGTTTATACCTCTTACTCTCTTCCTCCTTCCGCTGTCTTCACTGACAACTACTAGTTCTCTAAATCCATGAATCTGCTTCTTTTTCATTATATTTATTAGTTTGTTGTATTTTTTAAGATTCTACATATATGATATCATACAATACTTTTTGTCCTCTGACTTATTTCTCTGAGCATAATGCCCTCTAGGTTCATCCATGTTGCTGCAAATGGCAACATTTCATTCTTTTTCATGGCTGAGATATTCCAGCATCAGTTTCCCAGGTGGTTCAGTGGCTCAGTGGTAAAGAGTCTTCCTGCCAATGCAGGAGATGCAGGTTTGATTCCTGGGTCAGGAAGATCCCCTGGGGGAGGAAATGGCAACTCACTCCAGTATTCTTGGCTGGAAAATCCCATGAACAGAGGATCCTGGTGGGCTACAGTCCATGGAATCTCAAAGAGTCAGACATGACTGAGCATGTACGCAATATACCATTGTATGTATGTATGTATGTGTATATACACACATGTATATACACACACAATACAGACCATTTTTGTATGGATATGCTACAATTTGTACAAATTGTACAACTTTTACACAGAAGAACTGTACAAAAAAGATCTTCATGACCCAGATAATCATGATGGTGTGATGACTCACCTACAGCCAGACATCCTGGAATGTGAAGTCAAGTGGGTCTTAGGAAGCATCACTACGAACAAAGCTAGTGGAGGGGATGGAATTCCAGTTGAGCTCTTTCAAATCCTGAAAGCTGACGCTGTGAAAGTGCTGCACTCAATATGCCAGCAAATTTGGAAAACTCAGCAGTGGCCACAGGACTGGAAGAATGCTCAAACTACCACACAATTGCACTCATCTCACACACTAGAAAAGTAATGCTCAAAATTCTCCAAGCGAAGCTTCAGTAATACGTGAACCATGAACTTCTAGATGTTCAAGCTGGATTTAGAAAAGGCAGAGGAACCAGAGATCAAATTGCCAACATATGCTGGATCATCAAAAAAAGCAAGAGAGTTCGAGGAAAACATCTATTTCTGCTTTATAGACTATGCCAAAGCCTTTGACTTTGTGGATCACAATAAACTATGGAGAATTCTGAAAGAGATGGGAATACCAGACCACCTGACCTGCCTCTTGAGAAATCTGTATGCAGGTCAGGAAGCAACAGTTAGAATTGGACATGGAACAACAGACTGGTTCCAAATAGGAAAAGGAGTACATCAAGGCTGTATATTGTCACCCTGCTTATTTAACTTATATGCAGAGTACATCATGAAAAATGCTGGACTGGATGAAGGACAAGCTGAAATAGTTGGCTTAAAGCTCAACATTCAGAAAATGAAGATCATGGCATCCGATCCCATCACTTCATGGGAAATAGATGGGGAAACAGTGGAAACAGTGTCAGACTTTATTTTTCTGGGCTCCAAAATCACTGCAGATGGTGACTGAAGCCATGAAATTAAAAGATGCTTACTCCTTGGAAGGAAAGTTATGACCAACCTAGATAGCATATTCAAAAGCAGAGACATTACTTTGCCAACAAAGGTCCGTCTAGTCAAGGCTATGGTTTTTCCTGTGGTCATGTATGGATGTGAGAGCTGGACTGTGAAGAAAGCTGAGTGCCAAAGAATTGATGCTTTTGAAGTGTGGTGTTGGAGAAGAGTCTTGAGAGTCCCTTGGACTGCAAGGAGATCCAACCAGTCCATTCTGAAGGAGATCAGCCCTGGGATTTCTTTGGAAGGAATGATGCTAAAGCTGAAACTCCAGTACTTCGGCCACCTCATGCGAAGAGTTGACTCATTGGAAAAGACTCTGATGCTGGGAGGGATTGGGGGCAAGAGGAGAAGGGGACAACAGAGGATGAGATGGCTGGATGGCATCACTGACTCGATGGACGTGAGTGTGGGTGAACTCTGGGAGCTGGTGATGGACAGGGAGGCCTGGCATGCTGCGATTCATGGGTCGCAAAGAGTTGGACAGGACTGAGAGACTGAACTGAACTGAACTACTCCTTGGAAGGAAAGTTATGACCAACCTAGACAGAATATTAAAAAGCAGAGACGTTACTTTGCCAACAAAGGTCTATCTCGTCAAGATTATGGTTTTTCCAGTGGTCATGTATAGATGTGAGAGTTGGACCATAAAGAAAGCTGAGTGCTGAAGAATTGATGCTTTTGAACTGTGGTGTTGGAGAAAACTCTTGAGAGTCCTTTGGACTGCAAGGAGATCCAACAAGTCCATCCTAAGGAGATGAGTCTTGAGTCTTCATTGGAAGGACTGATGTTGAAGCTGAAAGTCCAATACTTTGGCCACCTGATTCAAAGAGCTGACTCATTTGAAAAGACCGTGATGCTGGGAAAGATTGAAGGTGGGAGGAGAAGGGGATGACAGAGGATGAGATGGTTGGATGGAATCACCAAATCAATGGAGATGAGTTTGAGTGAACTCCAGGAGTTGGCGATGGACAGGGAGACCTGGCATGCTGTGGTCCATGGGGTTGCAAAGAGTCAAATATGACTGAGTGACTAAACTGAACTGAACTGAACTGAACATCTTTTATTCCATAACAGTCACAGAGTTTCAGCTTCCCCAATTGAACCCTGACCAATGTGGGGTGGATGGGGAACTCTTTTTCAGATTGGGAGAGGACACTAAGATTGAATGCAGAAAAGGAGTAAACATCAGATCAGATCAGATCAGTTGCTCAGTCGTGTCCGACTCTTTGCGACCCCATGAATCGCAGCATGCCAGGCCTCCCTGTCCATCACCAGCTCCCGGAGTTCACTCAGACTCATGTCCATCGAGTCAGTGATGCCATCCAGCCATCTCATCCTCTGTCGTCCCCTTTTCCTCTTGCCCCCAATCCCTCCCAGCATCAGAGTCTTTTTCAATGAGTCAACTCTTCGCATGAGGTGGCCAAAGTACTGGAGCTTCAGCTTTAGCATCATTCCTTCCAAAGAAATCCCAGGGCTGATCTCCTTCAGAATGGACTGGTTGGATCTCCTTGCAGTCCAAGGGACTCTCAAGAGTCTTCTCCAACACCACAGTTCAAAAGCATCAATTCTTCAGCGCTCAGCCTTCTTCACAGTCCAACTCTCACATCCATACATGACCACAGGAAAAACCATAGCCTTGACTAGACGGACCTTTGTTGGCAAAGTAATGTCTCTGCTTTTGAATATGCTATCTAGGTTGGTCATAACTTTCCTTCCAAGGAGTAAGCATCTTTTAATTTCATGGCTGCAGTCACCATCTGCAGTGATTTTGGAGCCCAGAAAAATAAAGTCTGACACTGTTTCCACTGTTTCCCCATCTATTTCCCATAAAGTGATGGGATCGGATGCCATGATCTTCATTTTCTGAATGTTAAGCTTTAAGCCAACTTTTTCACTCTCCACTTTCACTTTCATCAAGAGGCTTTTGAGTTCCTCTTCACTTTCTGCCATAAGGGTGATGTCATCTGCATATCTGAGGTGATTGATATTTCTCCCGGCAATCTTGATTCCAACTTGTGTTTCTTCCAGTCCAGCGTTTCTCATGATGTATTCTGCATATAAGTTAAATAAACAGGGTGACAATATACAGCCTTGACGTACTCCTTTTCCTATTTGGAACCAGTCTGTTGTTCCATGTCCAGTTCTAACTGTTGCTTCCTGACCTGCATAGAAATTTCTCAAGAGGCAGGTCAGGTGGTCTGGTATTCCCATCTCTTTCAGAATTTTCCATAGTTTATTGTGATCCACACCGTCAAAGTCAAATAGTTGTCACATGGTCTGGAGGCCATATGAAGATATGGGAACCAGGTCAACTGCAGAAAGAGGATTTGGGTAGAGTTGAAGCCTTGAAAAGAGCGGGGAAGCTTTAGAAAATATATATATAATGAATAGAATAAAGAGTTGAGATAATCCTTTGCTGGACAAGTCAAGATACTGGGAAGCATTACAGGAGCATAAAAAGATAGGACTCAAGTCCTGGATACACACCTGATTAGTTCTGTTGCCTCAAATAGGTCACATGTGTTCTTCTCCATGGCTAATGTTTGTCTGTTCTCTCCCCTCCTCGGTTCTGCTTTATGTTTTAAGAAATTACATCCCCCAACTTGCAGTTAGGTCTGGGTGATGCATGGTCCTAGAAGAAAATTGGACGAGGGAGAAGGGAAGCCCGGGCCTGCCACCTGCAGTCCCGCTGAATCTTGTCCACAGTGCTCACTCTCAGCAGCTTCTTCCTCATGGGTCCCAGCTTCTGGCTGGCTGTTTCTTGATCCAGCCAGAGGCCTGAAACGGTACCAGTTTCCTGTTTGCTACTCTGACTGCCAGTTCAGCTCTCTGAGCATCATCACATGATGAGGTCCCTGTATTCACTTCTCTGTGTTTGAGGTATTAGAATGGTTTTGTTTTCTTGATGGATACGCTCATCTGTATTGATACTGCTCACCTTCCAGGGCTGGTATGAGATGACAGGTGTCTCATTATTGCAGATGGGGAAAAGGTAGGAAGAAAGGAAAAAGCTTCTCTATTAATATGGGCACATCTCCCTAGGATCGCTACCACTGAGTGAATCACACCGCATGCCAAACACTTTTCATTTGTTACACATTATTTTTACTCTCTGTGTGACCCTGGGTAGCTTACTTTAACTCTATGTGCCTCAGTTTCCTCATCTATAAAATAGATGGGGAGTACTGGAGACAACAGAATGCCTACCCCATAGGGTTACTGGGAAAATGGGATGAAATACTACATGTAAAAAGCTTAGGGCAGAGTCTGGCACATATTAAGTAGTCAGTAAATGTTAAGCTATAATTATTATAAATTTCAGCTGTTATTATTGCTTTTTAAAATGACTATTTCACAAAAAGTTCAAGGAAACTAAGGATCAGTAAGGTTATATGACTAGGGGCTTCCAAGGTGGCTCAGTGGTAAAGAATCCGTCTGCCAATGCAGAAAACACAGGAGAAGACACAGGGCTTCAATCCCTGGGTCAGGAAGTCCCCTGGAGGAGGAAATGGCAACCCACTCCAGTATTCTTGCCTGGAAAATCCCATGGACAGAGGAGCCTGGCAAACTACAGTCCATAGGGTCACAAAAGAGTCGGACACTACTGAGCAACTGAGCACACACACAAAGTTGTATGACTGTCTCAGAGTTAGCAGGTTATAAGACTTAATCTCAGGCCCCTCTGACTCCATAATAGTGCTCTTTCCCTTTGCCTATGTTGGGGACACCCAACTATGCATACCCAGGGCCACACCAGCAGTGACTGCTACAGGAGCAGCCCTGGCTTCTTTGCTCTCCCTCCCCCTCCCTTATACAAGCATCTGTATTTAAATCCAAGTGCCACCAATGCAGGGCCCTAAGAACAGGATGGACTTGACCCTGGTAATAAGTTCCTGAAATGTCTGGGCTAGAAGAGGGGTAGCCAGAAAGACAGAGAAAAGCAGCCACTGACCCAGGAAGGGGGCATGTCTCTCCTCTAGAGCAGGGGTCCCCAACCTCCAGGATCTAATGCCTGATGATCTGAGGTGGAGCTGATGTAATAATAATAGAAATAAAGTGCAGAATAAATGCAATGTGCTTGAATCATCCGGAAACTACCCCTCTCTAGTCTTGAAAAATTGTCTTCTGTGAAACCAGTCCCTAGTGCCTAAAAGGTTGGGGGCCTCTGCAGAGGAGCTGTGTGCCTTCCTGGGGCCTTTATTACCAACAGGCAGTGTTCAGCTAGGCTCTCGCCTCCTACAGCCCCTCCTCAGCCCCAAATATATTGAGCTGTGTTGGAGGCAAAGTATATTTTTCGCCATACTGGACCCTCGGGGTGATGGCTACAGTGGAGAAGGGCCAAGGAGCAGTGTCAGGCTTTGAACCCCTCTTCTCCCACCACCCCCATCCTCCCGAGAGCTGCTGCCCAGCAGGCAGCTGCCACCTCACAAGCCAAATGGTTAGGTTTGCTTCAAAGCTGTGTTCAGTCATATCTGACTCTTTGCAACCCTATGGGCTATAGCCTGCTAGACTCTTCTGTCCATGGAATTGTCCAGGCAAGAATACTGGAGTGGGTTGCCATTTCCTCCTCCAGGGGATCTTCTCTACCCTGGGATCAAACCTGTGTCTCTCGTGTCTCCTGCATTGGTAGATGGATTGTTTATCACCATGCCACCTGGGAAGCTTCTGCTTCAAGGCTAGCATTGACCGAAACAACCTCCAACTGTGGTCCTTTGCAGACCAGTGATTCTGTGTATTTGAAATTCAATTTATGGCCACAACAAACTCTTCCCTCCTCTGCAATATCCCCCTCCCCTACCAGCACCGGGCTCACCACTGTACCAGAGTGGAGAATACAAACATTCATATCAGTAATACTTGTGCAGGTTAAGCATATTCATGTATGTTATCTCATTGGAGGCTCTTGACAACCTCTGTGAGGTAAGGAAGAAATCCAACCTCAAAGTGATGGTGTAATCCACCCAGGTTATGTAAGTAGAAAGTGGTGGCACCAGAATTCACACCTAGAGGTATCTGGCCCAAAAGTCAGAACTCTTAGTCCTCTGCCACGCAGCCTCTGAAGTTCCTGAGGCTAATTTAAAGTTCTGACTTGGTAGCTTAACAGCTGATTTTTACTGTCCTAGAGTATCCCATCAAAACAGGGTTTGACCAAATAACCAGAAAACACATGTCTTCACTAAGGATGCATGACCCTTGAGTCCAGATCAGAACCTTGAAATACTGTTAGGGCCTCCTCTGCCCCCGTCTAAAGCACCATAACCATTTGTTGAGCACTTAATATGCACCATGCCCTTTTCATGTAGAACTCATTGTGAAATGGAGATTGCTGTTGTCATTTTACAGTTAAGATCCTGTTTTGGGTGACACAGCTAGTTAATAACAGTTGCAGCATTCACAACTAGGCTTCTCCAGGCCTAAAACTCACTTCTAAAGTATCTGACTCTTCCTGCTATGTCATCCTGCATTGCATTCTTTAATGACGCTGAAGGAAAAATTGTAGTAAAGAGCCTAAGAAGGCATTTTGACCCTTCTCTCATGACAGTAGTTAACACCTGTTGCCAACTAGGATTGTGCCTGGCTGCATGGAATAGAAACCTGACCACAGTGGCTTAAACAAATATAGCTTTATTTTTCTTAGGGAACAAGAATCAGATGGATGATCTAGACCTCGTGCAACTTCTCAAGCAAATACTCAAGGACTTAGGCCCCTTCTTGCCTTCTGCTCTGACATTCTGAATATAGAACTTTTGTCTCTATGGTTGCAAGATGGATATCTTGTCTCTAAGCATCAAGCCTGCATGCCAAGCAGGAGGAATTGCAAAGGATAAAAACCATACTGCAGTGGAGTCTGTCTCTATCAGCAAAATGATAACTCTTCTGGAAACTGCTCAGTAGACTTTAGCTTACATCTAACTGGCTGCAAATGGTCACTTGGCTACATGTGGCTACAAGAGAATCTGGGGTGAGAATATTTCTAAGGAGGTACATGGTCTCCTGAAATAGAATCAGAGTTCTGTTAATATAATAAAGGAGAGTGGAGATGTGTAAAAGCTAGACGTGTTTGCCACCAATTTGCACTAGGCTGAGCAACAACGACCTCAATAATCCCTTACATTGATCCAGGCTTTTAATTTCCCCAAAACGCTTTCATGTGCATTATCCCTTTTAATCTCCCTCCGTGAAAACCTTTTAAAGTAGGTAGGGTATGAATCACCAGGAGTCATGCAGGTCTGACATCAATATTTCCCATTTTACAAAAGAGGAAACTGAGGCTCAGAGGGGTTAAGTCACTTGCTCAGTCATAGGACTAGTAAGTGATAAAACCTGGAGTGGATTCAGTATCCTGGGACCCACTTTAAGTCATTTTTTTCTCTCTGCCTATCAGTTATCCACTGAATGACAATAATCCTACTGACTTCATAAGGTTGTGAAGAATCAGTGACCACCCCCACTCCCTGCATATCTTAAGTGCTCAGAAAAAGGGAAATAAGCATTTTATGGACCTTAATACATTTTCCTGATCATCTCCTAAGCATGTTAGCATCCTTCCTCCAACTTACCATTTCTTATTAAGCTGGAGTACAGAACTTACCAAACTATTTACATCTTTTTCCTATGCACGAGGGATACATAATCCCCATTAAACTGAGAGGTCTGTGAGGGCATGTTTTAAAGGAACCTGTTTCTAGGGCTCACGTTTCACTAAGGGATTTCCACTTCATTTCTTAGGAAGAAAAAAATACTTGAGAAACCTTTCTATCCCAACTCTACCTTTTAATCATCTCACCTTATAAAGGAAAACTAACTTCCTCCCTCCCCTTCTCCTTCCCTCCCTCCCTTTCTCTTTCTCTTTCTTCTCCTTCCTTCCCTCCTTTCCTTCCTCTCCTCTCTCAAGGTTTTCTTCAATGGAATGGGAAGAAATTTCTCTTGATTGATAGAGTTAATATGTTATAGATGACACTTCTGGTGCAAGGCAAGTGCTAAATCCAGTGTAGTTGGTTGAGTAATTATCTGTTCATAGAGTTTTTCCTTGGCCAGAACACAAGGGCTATATTTGATGGTAAAGGCATGAGGTGGTCTAGGAGAAATCCTGATTCTGACATTTGATGCGTGATGTTCACTATGCAGCTCTGAAAGCAATAATGTTGCTACCATGATCTCCACTCAACTCCCTTGTCATTTTCTCACTGTCACTTGGGGCTGAGCAGCAGGGCAACACTCTACAGCAGGCATGGCTGTTCTCCTTTTTTGCTTCCCTGGCACATGGGGAAGATGTGTATATGTGTGTGTGTGTGTTTGGTCAGTTGCATTCAACTCACTGACACCTCGTGGACTATAGCCCACCAGGCTCCTCTGTCCAGGAAATTTTCCTTAAAAGAATACTGGAGTGGGTTGCAACTTCCTCCTCCAGGGGATTTTCCCAACCCAGGGATCGAATCCACCATCTCCTACATCTCCTGCATTGGCAGGCAGAGTCTTTACCACTAGAGCCACCCGGGGAATCCCATGCAGACAAGCAATGCTTGCCCCCATAATGAATGAATAAATGTATGTGGAAGTGAAAGCACCTTATAAACTGTAAAGTGCTATCAGATGGAAATTATTAGTATTACTACACATTTAATAAAAATCCTCCTGTTGCTGAGAGGAATAATCTTGACTTTTAATGGAACATAATCTCTTCAGGAGGCCTGGAAACGTAATAAAGGGGAAGGATTTGCAGAAGAAAAAGGTAGAAAATGTTATCTCAGTGTGTTCAACCATGACATACCAGGCACTTTTGTGGTGAGAATGAATAAAACCTGGTCAATAGGAGGTTAATAGGGAGGCAGATATATACAAGAGTAACTGTAGGTAAGATATTAAGCAAGTGCTGTAAACCAATTGCTATGAAAGCATAGAGTAGGAGGAGATTCATTTTAACCAGGAGGTGATGAAAGTATGGAGTTAGGAAGGCCTGGGAGGAGATATTCAAGCTGAGGTTAATGAATGACTAAGCACCTTAACAGGTGATGGCACCCCACTCCAGTACTCTTGCCTGGAAAATCCCATGGACGGAGGAGCTTGGTAGGTTGCAGTCCGTGGGGTCACGAAGAGTCGGACACGACTGAGTGACTTCACTTTCACTTTTCACTTTCATGCATTGGAGAAGGAAATGGCAACCTACTCCAGTGTTCTTGCCTGGAGAATCCCAGGGATGGGGGAGGCTGGTGGGCTGCTGTCTATGGGGTCACACAGAGTCAGACACGACTGAAGTGACTTAGCAGCAGCAGCAGCAAGCACCTTAACAGGTATTAGTTGTTACTAACAGTGATATTATTTAGTATCACATTGTGCTGTGATGTGCTTAGTCGCTCAGTTGTGTCTGACTCTTTGCCACCCCTTGGACTGTAGCCTGCCAGGCTCCTCTGTCCATGGGGATTCTCCAGGCATGAATACTGGAGTGGGTTGCTATGCCCTTTTCCAGGGGATCTTCCCAACCCAGGGGTCAAACCCAGGTCTCCTGCACTGCAGGCAGACTCTTTACTGTCTGAGCCACTAAAGAAGCCCTAGTTTCATGTTATCATATTAGAAAATGAATGTATGGAATTCAGGTAATGCCTCCAGCAACACTGCATGGTAGGTATTATTTTCATTGCCTTTTTAGATGAAGAAAATGATATGGTTGAGAACATTCAAAAAGGAAGGACATTTAAAAGGAAGGACATCATCAAAGGTATGCAGGCCAGAAAAGGGATTCATATAGGCCCTGCAATATATTAACAACCCACTTTATGTCACTGTTTTGGGGTCCAAGGAGTTCAGTGTGGGTGTTGGGAAGGGTCAGGGAAATAGTATTGGCAAGATTTTATTTTTTATAATTTCTAAAAATTAATTTATTTTAATTGGGGGCTAATTACAATATTGTGGTGATTTTTGCCGTACATCAACATGAATCAGCCATGGGTGTACATGTGTCCCACCATCCTGAACCCCCCTCCCACCTCCCTCCCCAGCCCCTCCCTCTGGGTTGTCCCAGAGCACCAGCTTTGGGTACCCTGCTTCCTGCACTGGTCATCTATTTTACGTAAGGTAATATACATGTTTCAATGCTATTCTCTCATATTGTCCCACCCCCACCTTCTGCCACATAGTCCAAAAGTCTGTTCTTTACATATGTGTCTCTTTTGTTGTCTTGCCTATGGGGTCATCATTACCATCTTTTTAAATTCCATATATGTGTGTTAAAATACTGAATTGATGTTTCTCTTTCTGGCTTACTTCACTCTGTATAATAGGCTCCAGTTTCATCCACATCATTAGAACCGATTCAAATGCATTCTTTTTATGTCTGAGTAATATTCCATTGGGTATATGTACCACAGCTTCTTTATCCATTCATCTGCTGATGGACATCTAGGTTGCTTCCATGTCCTAGCTATTGTAAACAGTGCTGCAATGAACACTGGAGTACATTTGTCTCTTTCAATTCTGGTTTCTTCAGTGTGTATGCCCAGCAGTGGGATTGCTGAGTTGTATGGCAGTTCTATTTCCAGTTTTTTAAGGAATCTCTACACTGTTCTCCATAGTGGCTGTACTAGCTTGCATTCCAACCAACAGTGTAAGAGGGTTCCCTTTTCTCCACACCCTCTCCAGCTCTTATTGCTTGTAGACTTTTGGATAGCAGTCACTCTGACTGGCGTGAAATGGTACCTCATTGTGGTTTTGATTTGCATTTCTCTGATAATTAGTGATGTTGAGCATCTTTTCATGCATTTGTTAGCCATCTATATGTCTTCTTTGGAGAAATGTCTGTTTAGTTCTTTGGCCCATTTTTTGACTGGGTTGTTTATTTTTCTGGTATGGAGCTACATGAATTGCTTGCATATTTTGGAGATTATTTCTTTGTCAGTTGCTTCATTTGATATTATTTTCTCCCGTTCTGAAGGTTGCCTTTCACCTTGTTTATAGTTTCCTTCATTGTGCAAAGCTTTTAAGTTTAATTAGGTCCCATTTGTTTATTTTTGTTTTTATTTCCATTACTCTGGGAGGTGGATCATAGAGGATCTTGCTGCGATTTATGTCAGAAAATGTTCTGTCCATGTTTTCCTCTAAGAGTTTTATAGTTTCTGGTCTTACATTTAGATCTTTAATCCATTTTGAGTTTATTTTTGTGTATGGTGTTACAAAGTGTCCTGGTTTCATTCTTTTACAGGTGGTTGATCAATTTTCCTGGCACCACTTGTTAAAGAGATTGTCTTTTCTCTATTGTATATTTTTGCATCTTTTGTCAAATATAAGGTGTCCATTACTCCTTGGAAGGAAAGTTATGTCCAACCTAGATAGCATATTGAAAAGCAGAGACATTACTTTGCCAACAAAGGTCCGTCTAGTCAAGGCTATGGTTTTTCCTGTGGTCATGTATGGATGTGAGAGTTGGACTGTGAAGAAGGCTGAGCGCCGAAGAATTGATGCTTTTGAACTGTGGTGTTGGAGAAGAGTCTTGAGAGTCCCTTGGACTGCAAGGAGATCCAACCAGTTCATTCTGAAGGAGATCAGCCCTGGGATTTCTTTGGAAGGAATGATGCTAAAGCTGAAGCTCCAGTACTTCGGCCACCTCATGCGAAGAGTTGACTCATTGGAAAAGACTCTGATGCTGGGAGGGATTGGGGGCAGGAGGAGAAGGGGATAACAGAGGATGAGATGGCTGGATGGCATCACTGACTCGATGGACGTGAGTGTGGGTGAACTCCGGGAGTTGGTGATGGACAGGGAGGCCTGGCGTGCTGCGATTCATGGGGTCGCAAAGGGTCGGACATGACTGAGCGACTGAACTGAACTTAACTGAATTGATAGATGCATAGATTTATCTCTGGGCTTTCTATTTTATTCCATTGATCTATATTTCTTCCTTTGTGCCAGAACCATGCTGTCTTGACGACTCTGACTTTGTAGTATAGTCTGAAGTCAGGCAGGTTGATTCCTCCAGTTCCATTCTTCTTTCTCAAGATTGCTTTGGCTAGTTGAGGTTTTTTGTGTTTCCATACTAATATGGGTGTTGGGAAGGGTCAGAGAGATAGTATTGGCAAGACTTTATTTTTTATATATTTTTAAATTTTTTCTTTATTTTTGGCTGTGCTGGTCTTCTTTGTTGCATGCAGGGTTTCTCTAGTTACGGTGAGCAGGGGCTACTCTTTGCTGCCGTGTGCGGGCCTCTCTTGCTGCAGAGCACAGGCTCTCGGTGCATGGGCTTCAGTAGTTACGGTGCGTTGGCTTAGGCACCTGTGACATGTGGAATCTTCCTGGACAAGGGATTGAACCTATGTCCCCTGAATCGGCAGGCAGATTCTTAACCACTAAAGCACCATGGAAGCCCTTGGCAAGATTTTAAAATCTGAGTCTTAAAATCAACCAGATATGGTATTGTCTTTGTTTTGGTTCTCTCAGAAGTAAACTCTGAGACAAAGTTTCAGATGCTAATACTTAAGTTGGGAGGTAATACAAGATGCACTAGTAGGAGAGAGGGAGTGTGAAACAGTGAAGGAAAAAAGCCAATTAAAGATGCTTTATCAAATACACTACTTTTCAGGGGAAATGGTACATAATACCACTGGGAAATTCTAGGAGCCAGTGTTGAACATCCACCGCTAAGTTATTCCACCCATGGTGCAAGGGAGCTAGGATATTTCTGCTTGTCCTGTGGGGGACAGAGAAGTTTTTTGTGGCCAAAGAAAACATCAGGCAAAGTTGCAGATGCTGGCACTTGGCCAATGGACTGATCTCAGGGGAAATGGTGAGGTTGAGTAAGGGTAGGATGACAATACTGTCTGCTGCAGTCTACCTCTGGGACTGCTCAAGTCTACTTATGCCTAAGTTTCCTGCAACTTGGCACTGATGCTGCAAGACTGTGACCTGCCATAACTCTTAAAGCAGACAAATTAACAAACAAACAAGCTCAGCTGCAGAAGGTCAGTAGGATATAGTCTCTGCCACTGCAGCTGTCATTAAGGCCATTTGATAATCATTCCCTCCCCTCATTCTAAATTGCACTTACTCTTGGCTAGCACTTCCCTGAGCTTACACTTCTTGGCCAGTGTGGGGTGACCCAGTTTCTTATCCATGAGGTGCCAGGACTGTTAGTTATCATGCTTTTCTCAGGCTGGCATTTCTGCAACTCTTGTTCATTGTTGTTACTGGACATTTAAGAACTAAGAGATGTTTCTGTACATCCTCTGAGTTCTAGATGTACTCCTCCACTCCCCTAATATGTAGCATGAAACTCTGTCTCCTTATGATAACAATAGTCACTCACCTCTGGTACCATAGCAACTCCTTTTAAAAACTGGCTTCTCTACTGTTTTGAGAAGTTCAAAATATTGAGAGAGCAAACATTTGCACAAGTTCCCTCAGGGTGTCACTGGGAGTGATTGTGCCAAAGGCCATTTCTTCCCCACTTTTATTCTTGGATCCATGTATTGTACCTGTCAGGCATGGCCATCACTGTAGAATGATCAGTGGTCAAAATATAAACTGTATTTTCTAGCAAGATGGCACTCTAATACTGCAAGGTGTCATCCCAGAACGTGCTTTAGCTGTGCGTTTAAGAGCCGTTCAAACATTCTATCAAGCCAGCAGCTTTGCATGGTGTGATATATGGCCGTATAAGTGGAGCTCATGGTCATATGATGTGACCATTGCTTACAACTGCTGACATAAATTGGTTACCTGGCTCCAAGATTCTGTTATGCAGGAGCCCATGAATCCCTTGGGTGGTGGTGGTAGTGGTGGTGGCTGAAAAACTGTGGGAAAGAAAGGCAAACTTATACCTGGAATATGTATCTATCCCAATTAGAACAAATCACTACCCCCTCCAGAATGGAAGAAGACTGATAATAATTAGCTTGCCACCAAGTAGCTGGTTAGTCTACTCAAGAGATGGTACCATAATCAATGTTCAGATTTGGGCTCTGCTGTCTATAGGTTAGACATTCAGCAGCAGTGGCTCAGTCTGGCTTGTGAGAGGAGCCAGTGCTATGGGGCATGGCTTCCACTCTTGACACATAGATACTTGGTTTTTGAGTCCATTGGGCAAGCAGTGTGATGGCTGAGGACAGAAACTCATTGCCTACCTGGAGTGAATTGTCATATCCAATTGGTTGTTTAGTGCATTCTCTATAGCAGATGATTTCTTGTGGGGCTTGATATGAGACATCCAAGCAGGGCTGTTGGACAGAAGCAATATATTATCAGGCCATACCAGTATATGAAGTTGACTCCTATTGAATAGTCCTAGACTTTTACCTACTCTGTGGGTGTTAGGGATTCCCCCAGAAAAGTCAAAGGTGTGAACTGAGAAAGACATGTAGGTATAAAAGAGGTAGGTGACATAATTACCACTAATAAATATGAAATTTCACCTTGGAAAAGATACATGAGGTTTGATTATGGATATGGCCATTATAAAGTTGCAACTTGTGAATTATTGTGAAGTGGTAAATGGAGGATTATTTGAAATTGGACACAGTTTTATACGAGATATGGACGAGTGTGGCTCATAACACATGCAGTGCAATGAGGTAGCTGGTACATGTTTGAAGTGTGTATATGTGTTACAGTTGTTTGGTCTCTAATTCATGCCCGACTCTTTTGTGACCCCATGGACTATAGCCTGCCAGTCTCCTCTATCCATAGGATTTCCCAGGCAAGAGTACTAGAGTGGGTTGCCATCTCCTTCTCCAGGGGATCTTCCCAAACCAGGGATCAAACCTGTATCTCTTGCATTGGCAGGCGGATTCTTTACCACTGAGCCACTTTGTTTATTCCTATGTAGCTTTATTCACCTGGGTGTTCTCATAGCTTACTTAGTGTTTCTTGCAAGGCAAAAACACTCACAAACAAAAGTAAAATTGTTTTCATGCTCAAATTGTCCCTAAAATGTCAATCATTTTGGAACAAATTTATGTTTTCAAAAGAAGCACTATAAAAGAACTGACTGCATCTCTATAAACATCGGTTATGTAGCAGGCCTAGAATCTTCTTAAGGTTTATTTCTCATCCTCTGTTGTGCATGTGTCAGAGGAGGGCATCCAAGTGACTTGTCATTTTCTGCCCTGGAATTCTGACTAACATGAGGTCATCAATATAGTGGACCAATATGACCTGCCGAGGAATGTCCAGATGATCAACTTACCTCTTTTTAATGGCATCAGTTCAGTTCAGTTCAGTCGCTCAGTCGTGTCTGACTCTTTGCGACCCCATGAATTGCAGCACGCCAGGCCTCCCTGTCCATCACCAACTCCTGGAGTTCACTGAGATTCACGTCCATCGAGTCCGTGATGCCATCCAGCCATCTCATCCTCTGTCGTCCCCTTCTCCTCCTGCCCCTAATCCCTCCCAGCATCAGAGTCTTTTCCAATAAGTCAACTCTTCGCATGAGGTGGCCAAAGTACTGGAGTTTCAGCTTCAGCATCATTCCTTCCAAAGAAATCCCAGGGCTGATCTCCTTCAGAATGGACTGGTTGGATCTCCTTGCAGTCCAATATCCAATAGTAAAAGTTAATGGAAAACAACAGCAACCAGAGTAAGACAGGACAAATGATTCAAGCTCCTCAAGAATGAAGATTTAGATCACACTGTCAGGTAAAGAACCCAATCATTTGAGGTCCTGGCTGAGAATGAAGGAAACAAGGAATAATAAAGAAGTTATAAATACCAACTATGGCCTTAGACCCATGAAAGAAACAAGGATGGTAGCAGGTATTATTATCTTTTCTTTGTTTGTTATGAATACATACACATACATACACCCATGCAAATAAATATACACACAGTATTTTCCTTTTTTCTGTCTCTCCTCCTTTCCGCGTATTATTCCACATAAGGACTGACATTGATGATTAGTGTTACAATATGGTGTTTAATTGAGAGAACATTCAGGAGTAACTCTGATTACATCTGAGAGATTCAAATATATACAGAGCTGGATGTGGGTGCTGAGTAACCAAAGGGGTGGACTGTGCTGGTTAGTAAGCTACGACTGTCTCTCAACTTCAAATCTACCATTTCTCACACTGTTTTGCAATGCTGGGACTGGGGCTATAAAAATGCACTTCTCTGTTATTAGCTGGCTTCATGCTAGTTTCTGCAAGACTAGAACCTGAAAGAGGGAGAAGGCCTTCTGGCCCCAGTTTCCTTCCTATTCCTGCTACAGTTAGCCCAGCACAGCTCCTTACCTGGAAGCAGTAGTTGGCTCAGTATCAGGTTGCTTCCGTTTCTAACCTCTTGTCACACTCCCAGAACCAACCTCTTTACCTCTCCTCTGAGAAAGAAAGTCCAGAACAACTGTATTCCTCTCCTTGGGGATTTCAATCTTGGTTCCAACATCATTGAGCTGTATAAAAAGGTGTATTTGGAGTTGGGAGGCAACGGTTTAATAACCTGTGCATGTTACTTATAAAAACATAAAATATACAAACAATAAAAGCTGGAGAGGATGTGGAGAGAAAGGGAACCCTCTTGCACTGTTGGTGGGAACGTAAATTGATACAACCACGATGGAGAATAGCATGGACATTCCTTTAAAATGCTAGGAATAAAACTACCCTCAGTCAGTTCAGTCAGTCAGTTGTGTCTGACTCTTTGCAACCCTATGGACTTCAGCACGCCAGGCTACCCTGTCCATCACCAACTCCTGGAGTTTGCTCAAACTCATGTCCATCGAATAGGTGATGCCATTCAACCATCTCATCTGGGACAAGGCAGTGGCAAATCACTTTAGTATTCTTGCCTTGAGAATCCCATGAACAGTATGAAACTATCATATGATCCAGCAATCCTACTACTGGGCATATAGCCTGAGAAAATCATAATTGAAAAAGACACATGTACCCCAATGTTCATAGCAACATTATTTACAATGGCTAGGACATGGAAGCAACCTAAATGTCCATTGACAGATGAAAAGATAAAGAAGATGAGGTACATATGTACAATGGAATATTACTCAGCCATAAAAAAGAATGAATTTGAGTCCGTTTGAATTTGAACTGACTCAAATTAGAGTCAGTTCAGCTTTAATTTGATGAACTTAGACCCTGTTATACAGAGTGCAATAAGTCAGAAAGAGAAAAACAAATATCATCTATTTATGCATATATATATATAGGAAATCTAGAAAAATGAAATCAATGAACCTATTTGCAGGGAAGGAATGGAGATGCAGATACAGGGAACAGAGTTGTGGACACAGCGGAGGAAGGAGAGGGTAGGACATGGAGAAAGTAGCATCGACATGTGTATACACCATGTGTAAAAGAGATAGCTGGTGAGAAGTTGCTATATAACACAGGGAGCCCAGCCAGCGGTTCTGTGATGACCTAGAGGAGGGGTGGGATGGGGAGGGCAGGGAGGTTCCAGAGGAGGTGATACAAGTATAATTATGGCTGATTTGCATTGTTGTACGGCAGGAACCCGGAGAAGGCAATGGCACTCCACTCCAGTACTCTTGCCTGGAAAATCCCATGGATGGAGGAGCTTGGTGAGCTACAGTCCACGGGGTCGCTGAGAGTCGGACACAACTGAGCGACTTTACTTTCACTCTTGTGCACTGGAGAGGGAAATGGCAACCCACTCCAGTGTTCTTGCCTCGAGAATCCCAGGGACAGGGGAGCCTGGTGGGCTGCCGTCTATGGGGTCGCACAGAGTTGGACACGACTGAAGCGACTGAGCAGCAGCAGCAGCACGGCAGGAACCATCACAACATTGTAAAGCAGTTATCCTGCAATTAAAAAATAAATGAAAAAAACATTCCCCAAGTGTTTGTCCTTCCGAAATAACCCCCTCTTGGATCATAAAGTGAGCCTGCTGACTCTAGAAAGAGGGTGAACTTCTGCCTCTGGGCATGGAGGTACCTACCTCTGTTCTTACTGGGGACAGAAAGTACTCTGTTTTTGTGGAAAGCCTCAGGGTCTCTCCAGGTCTGAGAGGGAAATAAGGACTATCCCTGAAGCTCTCTGTTGCAGTAACAGAACACAACAGCGAGGGAGAAGACTGGCTGCCACTACCCTCAACCCATAGCCTGAGACAAGGAAGTGAAGCAGGGCTTCGTGCAAGCCTTTGTTTCCAGCCGTCTGGCAAGCTGGAAAATGAAACTTTCCACAGTGTCTGTCTTAATTATGCATGAACACAGTTGATTTGCGTATCCAAATATGCACCAACGTGGAGTGAATGGATAATTGCTGCCTGGTGGCTGGCTGCAGAAGAATGAAAAAAGTGGGCAAGGCTTACAATGTCCTCTAACCTGTGTACTAACCTGTCTGATCCATCTCCCCTAACAGAACTGTGAGGATTGCAGAACTGGCTAAAGTCGAATGTCTTTGCTTTTTTCACCCTTACTTTCACTCATTACCAGCCCTCACCAGCAACTTCCTTGCAGTCTTTCATACTTCTTGATACCTTTAGATTTTCTTAACCTTTCAGAGAATAATTTGATGGGTAAAATCTGCCACTAGGTCACAATGTACGTATGCATGCTCAGCTGCTTCTGTTGCGTCTGACTCTTTCCGAACCCAAGGACTGTAGCCCACTAGACTCTCTGTCCAGGAGGTTTTCCTGGCAAGAATACTCGAATGGGTTGCCATGACTTCTTCCAGGGGATCTTCCTGACCCAGGAATCAAACACATATTTCCTATATTGCAGGCGGATTCTTTACTGTTGAGCCACTGGGGAAGTCCACTGGGTCATGATGAGCGCTTGGAAAATCTCTATATTTGTTTGGACCTGAATTTTCCCACTTGCCAACAAGGAATTTGGACTAGATGATCTTTAAAGACATTCCAGGTGTACAAATCCTAAAGCTGTATGAAAGTGAAAGTCACTCAGTCGTGTCCAACTCTTTGAGACCCCATGGAGTATACAATCCATGTAATTCTCCTGGCCAGAATACTGGAGTAGGTAGCCTTTCCCTTCTCCAGGAGATCTTCCCAACCCAGGGATCAAACCCAGGTCTCCTGCATTGCAGGTGGATTCTTTACCAGCTGAGCCACCAGGGAAGCCCAAGAATACTAGAGTGGGTAGCCTATCCCTTCTCCAGGGGATCTTCCTGACCCAGGAATCAAACTGGGGTCTCCTGCATTGCAGTGGATTCTTTACCAGCTGAGCCATCAGGGAAGCCCAAAGCTGTGTATTATGGACTAAACTGTATCATGTCAAAATTCATATGTTGAGGTCGTAACCTCCAATGTTATTTGGTATTTGGAAATGGAGGCTTTGGGATGTAATTACAGTTAGATGAGATCATGAAGGTGGAGCCCTGATTCTATGGGATCTATGCCTTTATAAGAACAGATACCAGAGAGCTTCTCTCTTCTTTCTCTCTCTCTCTCTCCCATGTGAGGACACCGCAAGAAGGGAGCCATCTACAAGCCAGGCAGAGCCTGCACCTGAAACTAAACCCTGCTGGACCTTGATCTTGGCCTTCCCGACTCCAGAGCTGTAGAAAATACGTTTCTGTTGTTCAAGCCACTCAGTCGACGGCATTATGTTATGATAGCCTGAGCTAAGGCACTGTGACTCTGCTTTTCTGATTTGGGCAAGTTCTGTCTCCTCCTTGCTCTGCAGTTTTCTCACTGGTAATTGAGGAGTTTGATGCTGCTGCTGCTAAGTCGCTTCAGTTATGTCCGACTTTGTGCGACCCCATAGATGGCAGCCCACCAGGCTCCCCCGTCCCTGGGATTCTCCAGGCAAGAAACTGGAGTGGGTTGCCATTTCCTTCTCCAATACATGAAAGTAAAAAGTGAAAGTGAAGTTGCTCAGTCGTGTCTGACTCTTAGCGACCCCATGGACTGCAGCCCACCAGGCTCCTCCGTCCATGGGATTTTCCAGGCAAGAGTACTGGAGTGGGGTGCCATTGCCTTCTCCAACTGAGGAGTTTAGGTTTGATTAAATTATATCTAGGGACCTTTCCACATTTGAAGTTCTCTGATTCTTACTCTTCAGTGTCACTGATGGAATGTACTGCTCCTTCTGGAGATACTTTCAAAGAATTGAAGTAATAGTCTTCTCTTCCCTTACTTTCCCTTCTCTCTCCTTCCCTTCTTTTCTACTCTTCCGTACTTCCTCTCCCCCACCCCCTCCTCCTCTCTCTCCCTTCCTTCCTCTTGGTTACAAGTCACACAAGCAAACTTGAATGTAACCATGGAGAGGAGTTTTTTTGTCTTTAGGAAACCAAAATCAAGGAATAGTCTAACTACCAATTACCATTCAGGAATAGCAGGCATGCAACTGGGCCTTGGGAACTCTAGGACGTAGGTCCAAAAGCCTTCTGCTCTTTTCCATGTTGTAACTTCATTTGCTCTCACCATAGATCAGCATTTTCCCAGGGTGAGAGACATAGTAGGAAAAGTCTTGAGTTTTACATCTGCCTCTAGAAGGGACTAACCTTGGCATTCTGGGTTTGTTTCAAAAATCCCAGAGAGGGGAGTTCTTAGCCAAGCTTGGTGCAGGTGCCATCTCTGGGCCAATCAGCTGCAGCTCAGAGTCAGGGCAGTTTAAAAACCAAGTTTCACTTAGTGGAGCCTGGGGTAGGGCAGCTCCCAGTGGAAGGGAGCATGTTTATGCTGATTCAGCATTCCAAGGACTATGATTATCATAATGGAATGGATTTTTCATGGTGGAATATTAGGCCACAGAGGAGGGGTCATGAGAATGGAGCTGTTGACCTCAAAGGTTGAGAACAGCTGAGGGGCAGGTAGGAACTATGACTATCTCAATTTTATTCACGATGCAACTAAAGCTTAGAGAGTTAGTTAAATAATAAGACAATGGTAGAGCTGAGACTGAAACCCAGGGAGTCTGATTTTAAAGCTCATTTCCTTAACCTCTAGGTTATCATGCCCCAGAGCTAGAAATTTCCAGCCACGCTTTTTTTAACAGACACTTACAAGGCACCATCATGGTAGGTGCTGAAATGAGCAAAGACAAGATTCTCTGTCATGAAAAGCAGTCCAGTAAGGATACAAACAAGCATGTAGTCATTACACACAGAAGAATTTTGTACACACAATGAAAGCCTTTCCTTAGTGCTCTGATCTGCAAGAGAGCAGAAAGCACCTGATGAGGACACCTCCAGACCTAGCTTGTTCAGGTGAGCCATGGAGTTATTTCTCTCTAGCCACATGCCAGCCTAAGAACTTCTTGGTACTGGGGAAGCAGGCAGGATGGCTGAGGCTGTGATCTGTAAAGGGGGCCATGCCCTGCCTCTTTGCAGATCGACAGCCACAACCATCATGACAGACTCCAGCTGGTAGGTAGGTACATGGGCATTCATTATGTTTTCTGAATCTTTTTTTTAATATCTGCAATCTCAAAATAACAATAAATCATGTTGCAGAAGAATTTCATGACATGAGAAAATATTCACAACATAACTTTAGCTGGAATCAGTCTATTTACAAAGCAATTTATTTAGAATAATTCTAATTTGGGGGTAAAAAGTTAAAAAGATCAAAGTTATTTACCTAAATGGTGAGATTTTTGAATTTTTTTTTGTATTTACAAATATTGTATAAGGAGTATGCATTACCTGTATAATTAGGAAATAAGTTATTATAGTTCCTAAGGTGATTGCTCCAAAGTCTGAAACTCTTTTGTTTCAGGATTTTACTTTCCACAAACAAGCACACGTGATTGCTCCTGATGGTGACTTGACAGCCCGTCATCTTACAATGTGTCTCTGAATGATTCCTCTGCATCTTTTCACAAAATCTTATGTTCTCTCTCTCCTTTGCTTGAGGGAGTCCAGCTCTATGGCTGTGAAAGGGAGGCCATGTTTTTTGCAGAAACAAGCGGAAAGCAGGGTAAAGGCAGATATAAAGATGGAAAGGCTGCAAGAAGAGATATAGCCTCAGTGATTAAAGCTGATCATAGATCCGTATAAACAAAACGTGCCCCTAAGTGTGCAGAGATGGTGCTTTATGGAGTCCGGAAGGCCTTCACATCCGCAAATGTGTTTTATGGTCACAACAGAAACTTGCTATTCCCACAACAAGCAGCTATTTCAAGTCCTCTGCCTTTGCATGCCCTCTTCTCTCTCCACCTGTGAAAAATCTAAATGATCATTTGAAGTTCCTCCTCCTTGAAGCCCTTCCTTGAATCCAGGCAGAATTTGCCACACCTTCCTCTGTGCTCCCAGAGTGCACTGTATATACCTGATATTTTCATAGGTTCTGACACTAGGTATTGGAAGAAACCTATATTCTGCCTCCACACCCCTACCTGAACATGGCCTCCTCAAGGGCAGAAGTGGAGTCTCATTCATTTACGTATCCTCAGCGTTTAGCACCTTGCCTGGCACAGAGTAGGTGGTCATCTTGGTAGACATGATGTAAAGGCAAGCAAGGAAGTTAATGTCACCTCCATTCAAGAAAGGAGTAAACTGATGCTCAAGGATGGATGCCTAAAACCCCTCAGCTAGTAAGTGATGAAGTTGGAATTTGAATCCAGGTTAGTTTGACTGCCAAACGTGTGTGCTTTCAGTTCTGCGATTGACAGTCATCTCCATCACCATCACCATCATCGTCTTCCCACTGATAGCACTGGGCCTGGCACATAATAAATTCTAGTTGAATGAATAAATGCACTACTGCCATCGTTATGATTATCACTTCCCCTTCTTGCTACCTAATAAAGCTTCTTTCTCACACCTCTTGCCATAAGCATGTATTGAGTGTTGAAGCATCTAGTGCATCTTAACTTCTTCTGTATCTCCTGTGCTGCTAGCTAGCGCAGTCTTGACCTGTCAGCACTTAACGATAGACTCATTGACTTGACTTGTTGACCTTCACATTCTAGAATGAGGAAATGCGCTCCAGCTGAGAGCTCAGCACACTTCCTGGAAGAGGGCACACAGCTTGAGCCTGAGGACAAAGCTGTCACTCTTCACATCTCCAACCAAAAGTTTAAAGCTAGTCTGGTAGAGTAGAAAGAACCCTGAACTTGAGAGCCAAAGCTCTTGGTTTATGTCCTTTTGCATTGATTTGCAAAGTAATTTTGGGCAAATCCCATTATATCTCTTAGTCTGTTTCTTCATGTGTGAAAACAAGAGAGGTAATATTTTTTACTTTCTTCACAGATTGGTATGAAGGCTTATATAGGATCATGTGTGTGAAATTGCTTTCACTCTGGGAAGTCTTCCACATGGGCAAGGCATTCATGTTATTAAAAATAGAGGGAATAGAGCCATGAATTAATGAAACAACCTATCCTCTTCCTGCTACTGCTGCTGCTGCTAAGTCGCTTCAGTCATGTCCGACTCTGTGCGACCCCATAGACAGCAGCCCACCAGGCTCCCCCGTCCCTGGGATTCTCCAGGTAAGAACACTGGAGTGGGTTGCCATTTCCTTCTCCAATGCACGAAAGTGGAAAGTGAAAGTGAAGTCGCTCAGTCTTGCCCGACTCTTAGCGACCCCATGGACTGCAGCCCATCAAGCTTCTCCGTCCATGGGATTTTCCAGGCAAGAGGACTGGAGTGGGGTGCCATTGCCTTCTCCGATCCTCTTCCTACTCCTCCTCATATTTTGCTAAATCATAGATCTCAAGTTCACTCTCCTCTCTTTAGAGCTATCTTGGATTCTAACATCCTTTGTGTATGCGTACACAGTCTGTGTGTGTGTGTGTGTGTGTGTGTGTGTGTGTGTGTTTGTGTATGTAAGAGAGAGAGAAGAAAAGAAAAAAGACAAGGAGACTTGTCATATTATTCTGGAATTCTGGAAAGCATGTCCGAAAGGGATCTCAGGATTTGACTGGTACACATGCAGCTCTTATTTGATGGTGTGCTATTTTAAACAGTTCTCAGTTGGGAGGCTGGCAGCTCTGATTGCTTTTCAAAGCCCTGTCTTTTATCACCATCGTTTTCTTCATGCATAAATCCGGTCTGCATCCCCACCTTCTGTTTCCTTTCTGTCTTTGAGCTGAGAAGTAAGCAAGAGGCAATTTAGTAGCTGGACTGGAGGGGGACTGGGTTGCTTTAGAGAGATCCTTGGTTAATTGACTCGTTTGTTTTCAGATGAGTCATGTTCAGTCTGAGTTTTCCCTTAACTAGATGTTGGTGGTGGGTTTTTTCCTTGTTATGCTTCTTTCTTTTCTTGTTTCTTTGTCAGGCATAATCAGTATTGGTTTTGATGGAGCACCAGCCTGACTTTGTAGGGAACTGTCTTTATCTTCTTTCCTGAAATTAGAAGGAGAAATGCCACACTTGGCTGCATTTGGATGAGGGCTGAAATTCTAAATCCCCAGCTGTTCTCTTCCCCAAGGTCAAGCTTAGCCAAATCTTTCTAATGCCGTATTTTCCTGTTCCCCCGCCTCATCTGCCCAGAGATAGTTAAGGCTCCTAAGGTGATCCTTTCAAACAGGTGTTTACATTCTTAAATTTCTAATCTGGATATTTCTGGAAACAGGTAAACAGAGCCTCTGAATTCAGCAGAAAGGTTTGAGCAGCAGGGGATGGGAAATTTACCTGCAGAGCAAAAGACTGAATTAAGGTTTGGCAGCCGTCAGTTGATAGAGGAACATAAACTGTTGAACACAGCTCCTGACACTGAACTGGTCTCGTAAGTGTTTATGGGTGAAGGGAGGGAGGGAGGCTGGAAAGAACTGAGGGGAGGGAAGAGGGACACCTCCCTTACTGAATCCCTGTTCCCTGGATGTAGATGCCGGGTTTCAGAGGCCTCGGTCTAGGTCTACCTTCTCCCTCTGCTCATCCTCTCTAGACTCAGGCTGCTCAAAATGAGCTCTGCATCTGCATCACCTAGGAGCTTCTTAGATACCTACACTGTCAGGCCCTGCCTCAGACCCACTAAATCAGAATCTGCATTTTAACAAGATTCAAATGCCCATGAACACATCTACTCTTACAGCTTCCAGTATGTGTTTGCTGGTGACCTCTAAACATGCTTATGTAACCCTGCTGCTCTCAGGAATGTCAGATTTATGCCTCTAAATGTCTACTGCCTGCTGGGCCCTCTTCCTTGAAAGCTGACATGGAGTCATGTCAAACTTTGTAGGACTAAAAGACAGCTCTTGAACCTCAGAACTACTTCTCTATTTTTACTCTTCTCCAGAAATGTCACTGCCCCCCACAAAGATCCTCAAGCCCCAAATGTGCACGTTACTTTTCATTTTTCTCCTTTCCTCACCTCCACATCCAGTTTACCAGCTAGTCTGATGCATTATTCTTCTAAGTGTTCAACCCTCTCATTTCTCTATTCTCACTGCTGTAGACCTAGCCCAAACATCCATTTTTGATTTGAATTACTATTCCATTTTATCCCCATTTGCCAAAAGAAATTTGCCACTAAAGAAATCCAACCTTTGTCTCCTCACTTCACTGCTTAAAATCTTCCAATGGGTTCCTATTTCATCTAGAATATAATAAAAAGAAATAATTACTTCAGTGAAAAATTCCCAGGAGATCTGTGGCCTAGCTACATCTCTGACCCAAACTTCTATATTTGCCCACTCTCCTACTGGGCTCCACCCAGAGCTTCATCTTAGGGCTTCTGTATGAGCTGTTCTCACTATCTTGAATGTTCTTTCTTGATCTTACTATACTAGTTCTGTTAACTCAAATCACAGCCCAAATGTCAGCTCTTTAGAACAACCTTTCTTGATCATATAATGTAAATTTGCTTCAGTTACTTCCCCTGAGAATCAACTGCATGATTCCCATGAGAATCACTGATTTTGTAATGTTTGTTGTTACATACACATAAGTATATTTTTATATTTCTCCCTTTGAATGTAAGCTGCTTTTAAAAAGATCTTGAGTGTCCTATACCAGTTGTGGTGTTATGACACACAAACAAGCAAGGCTCCTGCAGATTTTAGACAACATATAGACCAGTACTATCATTATACTTGTAGATTATTGAATAGGAACTTTGCTGGTTGCCCAGGATTGGCAATGAGAACCCAAAGTTCATGTCAAAGGGAATCAAGTGCCAAGTGAATGAGGGCAGACATTACTTTGAGGACCTTGGAAACCTCAATGTTTATCCCAGTTTTCATTTCCATCTGTTTCTACAAACCTTGCATTAATAAAAGACTGAAGAGGAGAGGAGTTGCTGGCTAGGGAGGAATACTGTGATCTTTTCTTTCCCTCTCTCGAGGCTATTCCCTCCAGCTAAGAGAGGAAATTTCCAAGAGAAGTATTACAGAGATTGGGGTGCTTTCAAGAGGGGAAATTGGGATCTCATTTCTGGTTATGCAGTTTATCACTACAGTGGACTGGCTTTATAAGCAGGGTGCTCTTAAGACTCTGCATTTGCCTAAGATAGAATCGGGCTTCCCTGGCAGCTCAGTGGTAAAAGAATCCACCCACCAAAGCAAGAGACATGGCTTCGATCCCTAGGTTGGAAAGATCCTTTGGAGAAGGAAATGACAACCCACTCCAGTATTCTTGCCTGGGAAATTCCATGGATGGAGGAGCCTGGCAGGCTACAGTTCATGGTGTTGGAAAAGACTCGGACACAACTTAGCAGCTAAACAACAACAACGATGGAAGCATCACTTGGTTTTATACAACAAAGAGGAAATGAATGGCGACCTAGAGTTAGTCAAGAAAAAAAGAGGGAAATAGCCCTAGGTAAGAGATTCTTACACTATACTGTACCCACCATCCCAGAGGAGGAATAGGGGGAAGTGGAGGTGTCTAGAGGCCATACAAGCCTTCTCTTCACCCACAAGTTCCTCATACCCAGGCCTGCTAGGTCAGGAGTGAGAGGAAGAAGTGAGCATCAAGTTGGGGTGAGAAAATTGATCCAAACCTGGCTGGACATTTTAATTCGTGAAAGTGACCAGGAAAATCAGAGGTCTGTAGGACAGTTATTAAGGGGTAGATTCATCTGAGCTTGAGGGAAAAGAGTGACGGGAGAAAAATAAAACTCTTCCTTGGTTGCATTCCATCAAGTTCAATCTGGTCAATAAACTAGCTGCAAATTTCCACTGATAGCCTACAAAGTATCCAATCCACCTAGAGATAATTAAGGGTTGAACCATATAAACTTCTCATTCATATTTACCACCGTATAGTAAATCTGAAATTGAACTGGTCCACTTTTCAGGTGGAGACTGGCTGGTGAGTTTGTCTAAAGGCTCTTAAAGGGATCGTATCAAGGAAAACCGAGTTGTACATTTGCTTTTGTGTTTCCTTTTAAAGTTTGTTTGAAGTCTGTCTGAAATCTCCTGACAATCTGGAACACTTTAGATCAGAAACCACTTCTTATTTATTATTAAATATTTAGTTTCTCAAATAAACCACTTAAAAGATTTATTTTTATTTTTGGCTGTGCTAGGTCTTCATTGCTGCACCCAGGCTTTCTCGGTGGGCAGGGGCTACTCTGTAGCTGCGATGCACAGGCTTCTTATTGCTGTGGCTGCTCTGGTCATGGAACACAAACTTGAGGGATTGCAGGCTCCTGTAGTTGCAGCTCTCAGGCTCTCGAGCACGATCTCAGTGGTTGTGACGCACGGGCTTAGCTGCCCTGTGGCATGTGGGATCTTCCTGAACCAGGGATCAAACCCATGTCCCCTGCATTGGCAGGCAGATTCTTAACCACTGGATCACCAGAGAAGCCCCATTAACCAATTTTTATTTCATAATTTCTTATCACACCTAGGAAAGGACCTGGCATATAAGAGACATTCAGTAACTATCCATGCAGGTAATGAGGAAAGGAATTTATTGATTCAGTCTGATTATTATAGCCAGGCTTTGCCCAGGTGAGTTTTTAGATGAAAAATCAACTAATTGAGGGTAGGGAGGTTAGGATGCACATTGCAATGATGCTATTCCCCGGTTGTATGAATTTGGGCAAATAACACATTTTTCTGAGCTTTGGTCTTCTCACCCATAAAATAGCAACATCTATTCCTATGTCACAGGTTGTCATGTGGGTCAAATGAGGTGGCACATATGAGAGCAGTTTCTCATATGTGCCACCTCATTTGTTTCTTTAAAAAAAATTTAAACATCTGTGTTAACATCTGTTTCTTAAAAAAAAATTTTAAAGTTGATTTGTCGTATTTCCATTTTCACTCAGTTCAAGAAATTTCCTTTTATTGATTTATTTATTTTTTGGCTGCAAAGCATGTGAGATCTTAGTTCTCTGCCCAGGGATCAAACCCCCACCCCTCCTACAGTGGAATCTCAGAGTCTTAACCTGTGAACCTCCAGGGAAGTCCTCAGAACATGTTTGTGAAGCTGTGGAATAGAGCACAATCTTCCTGGACTCTACTATCCATGATGGTCTGACAAGCATCCCCTCCTCTCTCTCCCTCCCTCCTCCTCTGTGTCCTCCTAGATTATAAGGCAGGCTGAATCTGCCCTCTCAGACACATGAGAGATACGTGTGAGTAGGCCGAAAGACCTTTAAGAAAAGACCAATATTTGCATATCTATTATAACTACTCACTGTTCGACTTGTTTCATTACAATTTCTATTTGGATAATATGTAAGGTCAATACTGTCACTGTTCTGGAAAATTCATTTTTTATTAAAGCAAAATGCACTGTATTTATAGAGATAACACCTTAAATGCTACAAGAGAAGGTGCACCAATTACACTGGCTCCCTTGATGGGGCAGGTTTACTTGCTCCATGCTTTATAATACGTTACAAGAAGAGGGATCTTCGCTTGTATCAGTCTCAAGTGTTATCCTTTGGCTGCATGTAAAATAGGACTGATGCCTTGACCATCTTTTTTAAACCTGGGAGCACTGAGATAACCACATAGAGAAAAGGAAAGGGAAAAACAGAAATAAGAAAGGTCCCTTGTCTGCACTCTAACACCCATTTATTCCCACTGAATTTCTATCAGTTTCCTCATGAGCTGCTTGCTTGTCTCTCCCATTAGACCATGAGCCACCAGATAACAGGTACAGTGTCTGGCACCTACTAGAGGCTCAATAAGTGTTTGTTGAAATGAGTGGAAATGAATGCCTGACACAAAGTAAGAGCTTGAGAATAGTCTGATGGCTTGCTTTTCTCTTCAGGAGATAAAATGGCATAATGAAGGGAAAATACCCAGACTTCAAGCCAGGAAATCTTGAATTCAAATCCTGGTTTTTATCGCTTACTAGATATGTGGAAGTTTATTTGGCTCAGAAGAATTCAGTTTCCTTTTTTCATTAAACACGGGGAACACTTGTAATGATTATAGTTCCTGGCACACAGTAGATAAAAAATGCATTATAACTCCCATTCCCATCCCTTCTTTCTGACTAACAAAGAAGAAAGTAGAATTGTTGGTATTTTCTTACTTGTCCTTCTATTCTACCTACATTAACAAACGTAATTGAAATAGAAGTCTGTGTGTGTGTGTGTGTGTGTTTTGTGGTATATTCTACAAAGGCTTTAAGTTTATTTTGTTTTGTTTTCCCCATCCACTAATTTCCAACTCAATGAACAATTGGCCAGGCTTGTTATTTTGGTATGGTGAGGTCTAGGGTTCCTAAAGCAGGATCTTATAGACAACTAGAGTCTGTGACAGAACTAGTGTGAATGTAGCAGTGGGTGCTCTAATTATTCTTAGTATGTCAAGAGGCTTAAGGGAAGGAATGTTTACCTGTTTTGAAGTTTCACTTGCTAACTCAAATGGCAAATCTTTGCTTGGAAGGAAATCAATTTGAAACTATAACTTTGGTTATTTCCTAGTGATCAAGACCTCAATAGATGTTTTATTTTGTTTTGAATCATTATAATAATGGTAATATGTTTTATTTATACCCTAAAAATGAAGTTTATTTGAGAAATTAAATATTTCAAAACATGGAATTCATGAAGTGGGCATGAATGAAGAAAAGGACCTTTGGGAAAAGAGTTGTCTGAGTTTCCTAGGCTACAACCAGGGTTGCAGCATAGTGTAGCTCCAGATAGAGATGTTTACTAGGCTACAATGTGGTGGCGCCTCTTGGAGTTGGGTAATGTATCAGTCTCCATCAAACTCATTTTTTTTTTCTGGTAGTCTCTTATTACTGTGCTAGAATGAGGTAGAAAGAGCAGAGTTTGAAGAGCTAGAACTGGCATGCGTTAGCTGCTGCCCTTGATCAAATCTCTACGCGCTGACTCTACTTGTTCATCCCTAGGTGGCGGTTCCTTTGTCTACAAATGTTAGATACACAACTGATGTCTGTCTACTCAGAGTTTGAGCACATGGATGGGTAACTAATTCTATTTCTTCATCAGCATTTTTCAATCTTCAATAACCATTTCTTACTATTGCTAATAGGAAGGGGATTACAGGCTTAATTTCAAATATGGCACTTGGATGAAGGTATCAGCATGTACACATGGATCACCTCTTTCCAGCACAAATGAATTTGGAGGAGGCAGGGGAGGTTTCTGGGCACAAAAGGAAAAATGAATGTTTCTGGAGAGGAAAGCAGTGCTTCTCACATGTGTCCACTGGAGGACATGCCATCCCCATGCTATCACAGTAATCCTGTGCGTCAGGACAAACTGAGACATGTCTGGGATCAGTGGGTGCCCTGGGCAGGCCAACAGTAAGGCATCCCCTCACATCGATGGATTTAAAGGAGAGGCTGGTGCTACAAGGTGGAGGAACAAAGAAGGAGAGCCAGTGATGGGTGTGGCCAGTTGCTCCTCATTTTTCTGAACAAGTTAATAGTTTCCCTCTGGCCCTGAACTTGCAAGCCCTCCCTACTAGCTTCCTCACTCATGTGCCCATGTCCAGGAACAGCCCTGAAGTTCCCTAGATTCACCCTGTTTAGAAGCGTTCATCCAGAAAGACTCTAGTGGTCCCTTTATGGATCTCAGCAGCCCCACTCCTTCCCAAGAAGATCACAGTCGACCTTCCTGCTTTGTACTGTGTTCCACGTTATGAGCATTCTGGTTAAAGTTCTCTTGCTTTTTAGTGTGGCCCCTCTTTCTAGTGTGGCCCCTGCTTTCAGAGTTGTTACTGATGAATGAGAAGGCCAAGAGCTATTTTATCCTATGACCCACCTTTGAACTTTCTCAGTTGTTTCTTATATTTGACCCTTTGAAGGTTGGGGCCATGATTATATCTAGGCTTGTGCAAGAACCCTGCTTAAGTTTAAGGTGTGAGCACCTTTCTTTAATAGTATACCTGTTCCCTTGAAGTAGTCAGGTCCAGAAGTTGAGCTAGAGAACCTCACTTTGGACTGGTCTTGGATAGTTACTGCTGACAATTGATATTGACAACACTTTTCCCAAAGGCACTTCCTCAGGCCCCTTGGCTTGCATCCTGGAATATGGGAATATGATTCTAAGGCACTGGGTACCACTTCATGGAACTAACAGAAAAGCAGGGATTCAGGCTAAGGAGCTCAGATACTCAAACCAAGACCAAGGTTCTAGCACCGCCAGCGTCCTCACGTTATGTGCCACTGAGATCCTGGACTCACAAATTTCCCGAGTAGGAGCAGTTTACATTTCTCAAGACTTGAGTGGGCTTGTACTGCAGGAGGGGTACAAGGTGCCCCCTTGGAAGTGAAGATGCCTGTGGAGTGTGAACCAGATTCTCTTCTCACTCAGAACCCTGTTCTGAACTCACTTTCCCATAAAACTTCCCCAGATGAGCTGCAGCCAGCCAAGCAGTCCAATCTCCCTAACAACATCTTGATGGTCTAAATCAAGGTTAGCTACCTTTCTGAAGTTTCCTGCCAAGTCTTCCTTTGTTCATTCTAATTCAGGGTCTGCAAACCTTTTAAGAGTGGCATGCTAAAGACTTCATTTATTCACTTTAATTGAGGGTTTCATGTGCCAAAAAATGTTCCAACATGTGTAAAGTTTCATTGTAGCGTGAAACAAAAATCACTATATAACCACACCATTAGAATCACAGAATCAAAATGCTGGATGATTGAGTCCAAAGACCTCAATTTAAAGATAGGGAAACTGAGGCCTCAATAGGACAAGGGTTTTACCTGAGGTCTCATAGCCAAGTTAGGGGCGGACTCAAGATCTTCAATTTGAAGCCTACTTAATCTTCAATTTCCTTTTTGTTATATCACTGTGTTTTTAATAGCAAATTTGAGCCTGAAACAATAGAACATCTGCTGTCAATACCGAAAAAATGAAAACCTGAAACAAATTGAGGAGGACTTTTTTTTTTTGGTAATTCTTAACAAGGATTTCTCCAGTATTGAGAGACTTCTAGTCTCATGTGATTTAACTAATCTCAGGAGAAGGCTTTGATTTGGTGGAAAGACCATAGATTTCCTTGGAAGTCTGATAGACTGAGTTTGAATTCAGTTCAACCACTCTATTTTGTAATCTTCAGGACATTACTTAACTTCTTTGAGACTCAGTTCATTCAAAGATAAACGGAAAAATAATAACCCTGTAGAGCTGTTAGAGGGTGTACTTCTCAGGGTTTTGTAGGAAATAGAACTCATAATTGGGTGGTTCCATAGATGGAATTTAATGTAAGTTGGTCATGAGTTGGTAGAAGGAGCAACATAGCAACCTGGGGAAAGTGAGGTAATTCCAGGATTTGGAAGGGTAGGAAGCCCCTGGACTAAAGGCAGTGTGTAGAGCCCTGGTTTCAGAGCCCAGTGCTAGCCAGGACCTGGCAGGCTGCCATTCCTGGGCAGGCAGGCAGGAGCAGGAGGTACTGAGGAGGCTGCCTGGCGGGAACTCAGATCATGGTTTAAAAGGCTTACCTAGGGGCTACAGCCAAGCCTCTGCCTAAAGCAAAGAGGGTCAGGTGAGACATGCTCTAGACTTCTCTTTTCCTCCCTTCCTCCAGTCTCCCCACATTGCCTCCAACTAGCTAAACCTTGCCTTTTGGCAATGAGCCTTGGACTTGCAGTTGGTGAGGGTTAGCCTCCCTGTGGCAGAGTGGATTGGAGAAGGGTGAGAACTGTTACTGAGAGCAAACAGGAGTTAAATGATTTCCTTCGTATTAAGCATCTAGCATTGTACACAAATAGTATCTCAGTACAGGAAATAGATACAAATGGAGCTTCTCTGAATAAATAACAACTTCTCCAGAAGGTTATAGGTGGCATGGGGTCATAGAAAAGCAGAGAAAGCCCTTTGAAATACACTGATTCTTTCTAACCATCAAGCATATGTAGACATCCTGTCTACCATATCCGGTCAAGCAACCACCAGTTTGATGAGCTCTAATGATAAGAAGCTCATTGGATTGGCTTACAAATAACATTCCTATTCTAGAACCTCTTACTAATGAGCTATGTGAGAATGGGCAAGTTACTTAACCTCACAAGGCCTCAATAGTCTGGTGCAAAAATAGTTAGCCTCATCCCCCTTGTGACACAATTACTGTACTCCAGGACACCGGGTTGAACCTCAGAGGACTGTCCTTACCAGCTGGTTCAGAATTTTTTTGGTCTGAGTGTGGTAACTGTCAACTGCCCACCAAGGTCAAGATGGCTGAGACTAGCTTCCTATATGCACCCTATTCGTAGCAATCATCACCATCCCCTGTGTTTTAGAAAACGCATCTCTTACATATTTGGGCTTCTGTGATAGCTCACTTGGTAAAGAATCCACCTGCAATGCAGGAGACCCCAGTTCAATTCCTGGGTCAGGAAGATCCGCTGAAGAAGGGATAGCCTACCCATTTCAAAATTTTTGGGCTTCCCTTGTGGCTCAGCTGGCAAAGAATCCACCTGCAGTGCAGGATACTTGGGTTCAATCCCTGGGTTGGGAAGATCCCCTGGAGAAGGGAAAGGCTACCCACTCCAGCATTCTGGCCTGGAGAATTCCATGGACTGTCCTTGGGGTTGCAAAAAGCCAGACACGACTGAGCAAATTTCACTTTCACATTCGTCACATATTTAATCTTCAGACAATTCCACGAATCGTTTGTTGAAATAGATGATTTTGAAGCACAGAGAGGTTAGGTAAGTTGCCCAAAGTCAAACAGTTAACAGGCGGCAGACTCAGGTGTGAATTGAAATCCAATTCCAAATTTAGTCCTTTCGCTTACGGATGGCCCTCTGCTCCGCCAGTGTGCCTGCTGAACTCTTGAGTTTCAAATGTTTCCACACATGATATTCATTGTTTCCTTTTAACAGGCAGTTGTTCTTGTTTTCCCTTATGTTTAAGTGAGGATGCTTGAGGTCTAATGCGGTTAAATGACATGCCCACAGTTGGGATTCCCTGGTGTCTCAGAGGGTAAGGTGTCTGCCTGTAATGCAGGAGATCTGAGTTCGATCCCTGGGTCAGGAAGATTCCCTGGAGAAGAAAATGGCACCCTACTCCAGTATTCTTACCTGGGAAATCCCACAGATCGAGGAGCCTGGCAGGCTACAGTCCCATAGGGTCACAAAGAGCTGGACACGACTGAGCAACTTCACTTTCACTGTCACACAATTCACTGGACAGGAATGTTATTATTTTTAACCCAATAAGCTTCTCATCACTAGAGATAATCAAGCTAGTGGTTGCATGCCAGGATATGGTAGAACAGAGGCCTACCTATGCTTGATGATTGGAAGAATCATTGTACTTCAAAAGGCTGTCTCTGGAACCCAAGTTTTTTTCTTTTCTTTCTTTTTTTTACAATTTTACATTCACGCTCTATGACTGTTGCGAATATTGCATGTATGTGGCTGCACTGGGTCTTAGTTGCAGCATGCAGGATCTTCCATCTTTCCGGTGGCGAATCCCAGGGACGGGGGAGCCTGGTGGGCTGCCGTCTATGGGGTCGCACAGAGTCGGACACGACTGAAGTGACTTAGCAGCTTGGGACCTTCAGTTGCACCATGTGAATTCTTAGTTGGGCATATGGGATCTAGTTCCCTGACCAGGGATGGAACCTGTGAATCCTGCCTTGGGAACACGGAGTCAGCCACTGGGCCACCAGAGAAGTCCCTGGAACCCCAAGTTTCTGAAGAACACTATTCAGAGAGGCTCCATTTTTGTCTATTTCCTGTATGGAGATACTATGTAAGATGTTATTTGCAAAAATGGTTTCAGGGCTTTAAAACAAGAGCAAATTGACTGAGTGGCTTTAAAAATCTTTTTTTTGTTGTTAAAGCTCTGGTTACACAATACCATGAAATAACAAGCACCAGCATACATTGCTATTAAAACTGCCATATGGGGGTCCTGTGTGGAGGATAGGATCCCCTCATAAAAGCTGAATAAACAGCTATTTTGAGTTCAGTGGGTGATGGCACGGGGGCCTTCATTTCCGCTCTGGCCAAGGAAAATTGTGATCAGGTTGCAGGCTGCCTGCCCATTCATCTGCAGCAGGAAATGGATTTAGCGTCTGCATGGGCCGGACTCCTGTATTCATCATCGAGTTAGGCCTAATCAAAATGTTTTCCGTTTCACCTGGCAAGTGCAGAGGGCTTAAAGGAGGGTCTGAGTGATGGTGTTGGGGCCCCATCACTTTCTCATCACTGAGCTGCAGTTGTTAAAAGTCTCATTCTTCCTCAGTGTCTCACTCAGAGCTGAGACAGCCAATCTCCCAGTGCCCCTCCCCAGCTCCCTAGCAGCTCTCTTGGCAGCAGCAAAAATCTATGGAATTGACCCAGGAAAGGGGAGGGAGGAGGGCAGATCGTGACCCAAGGAGGGCTCAAGTCAGGGGTAAAGCTCAGAACTGATAAATGAAATGAACCTCCAAGGGGGAGCCTCCTTGGATAATGAGGGGCTGCAACCTCCTGGGATTGGGGGAGGATGGGGAGGGGAGGGCAGAGGTCCTCTTAAGCGTGGGGAGAGCTTAGGAGGGAGATTGGAGTAACTCAGTTCCCCGGTGGAAAACAGAGGTGGGGGAAGGGGCTGCTGATTAGAAAGAAAATGTGACAGCCATGCAAAGCTTCCAGTTGGATTTATGCATTATTCCTGGGATGCTGGGAGGAGGGTTCTTGACAGCCCCCATTAGAGAAGGAGAAATGGAGGAAAGTAAGCATTGTTCTGTTAGGGGAACCCCCAAGACTAGGGACAGGAAGAGCCCCTGCTGAATTCATTACTGAGGGAGTACTGTTTTCATGAGAAAAACAATGCAGAAATTCTCCCACTTTGATGCAGCAAATTCAAATTTGGACTGTACCAGAGTGAAATATCCCCATGTGGCTTTCAGTATCCAAAACAGACATAATTCTTTTGCTTTGCTGGTGTTATAGGTGGCATGGGAATAGTGAGAAAGCAGGAGCCTGCAGCTGAATTTGGTTTGGCTGGGAAATGAGTTGTTTCAAGTAGCGATTAACAGTACTCAGAGAGTCTCTTGGACAGCAAGGAGATCAAACCAGTCAATCCTAAAGGAAATCAACCCTGAATATACATTGGAAGGACTGATGCTGAAGCGGCAGCTCCAATACTTTGGCCACCTGATGTGAAAAGCCAGTTCATTGGAAAAGACCCTGATGTTGGCAAAGATTGAGGGCAGGAGGAGAAGGGGGTGACAGAGGATGAGATGGTTGGATGGCATCATCCACACAATGGACATGAATTTGAGCCAACTCTGGGAGGCAGTGATGAACAGGGAAGCCTGGCACACTGCTGTCCATGGGGTCACAAAGAGTTGGACATGACTTAGCAACTGAACAGCAACAACAAAGACGGGGCAAGCACTATGGTCCTTGTTTTCAGGTGATGGAGAAAGAGCCACAGATGTCTTTTGAGCAGGGTAGTAAGGAGATGAGAGCTATGCCACAGAGGATAATCCTGGCAGCCCAGTGGAGGGGGGATTGAAGGGACTGAATGGGACTTTTTACCTTTTCATTCATTGATGAGCAAATGTATCTATTGGATGCCAGACAGGGAGTCCCTTAGAAGCCAGTGACAGCAGTAGTGTAAGGGAAAGGTTAAGAGCTCCAGCCTGCCTGGGGAAGAATGGTGAGGGGGTGGTTGAGAATGAGAATATTTTGAGTGTTTGATGACAGCCTATGTTGTGCCCAACACACATCACCTCATTTTACCCATGCAACCATCCAGCAAGATAGGTATTAACGTTCCCTGTTACAGATGAGAAAACAGGCTCAGTGATGTTAATTAACCTCTCAGCATGACTGCAACCAACATGCGCATTTCATCTGCCAAGAAAAGAGAAAAGTCTCCCTTTTTTATCCACTCACCTCGGGTTGGCATCATTTTTCCTCTGGAGATAAGAGGTTTTTACATTCAGAAGGGCCTTTTTGATTCCCTTGGTCTCCCTTTCCCATTTTATGGAAGAGAAGACTGAGGCAGGGAGTAGAGACAGAGACAGCTCAGGTCTGAGTCCTCTCATTCTCCTTGTCCGTGTGAACCATTCTCTCATCTGAGGCTCACACCGTGCTCCCAACAGGCAGGAAATTCACTTACATTGATTATGTTCCTGGAGCAGGGCTGATGTCAGATGATGTGCAGAGATGATGTGATTGTCTAGAATCCATCCTGTTCTTCTCCACCCCACTGGGACACCAGTGTTGCCTTTCATTTCTTTTATCTCGTATGCTTAATGATCTTCATGTTTATCACCACAGATACTTTCTTTATATCACCTACTGTGTGCTCAGGAGCCCCCTTCTTTAATATCAATTAATTTAACCCTTAGAATAACTTTATGAATTGAACAGCATTATTATTTTTTGCCTGTATTCATTTTATTCTATAATTCTTTTTTTATTGACGTATAGTTGATTTTACAATGCTGTGTTAGTTTCAGGTGTACAACAAAATGATTCAGTTACATATATACATGTATATTCTTTTCAGATTCATTTCCACTATAGGTTATTGCAAGATATTGAGTATAATTCCTTGGGCTATACAGTAAGTCCTTGTGGGTTATCTACTTTATAAATAGTTGTATACCTGTTAATCCCAATCTCCTACTTTATCCCTCCCCCCTGTCCCCTTTGGTAACCATAAATTTGTTTTCTATGTCTGTGAGTCTGTTTGTTTTGTAAATAAATTCATTCGCATCATCTTTCTATACTCCCCATATAAGTGATACCATATGATACTTGTCTTTGTCTTTGACTTACTTCACTGTGTATGATTATCTCTAGGTCATCCATGTTACTGCAAATGACATTATTTCATTCTTTTTATGGCTGAGTAATATTCCATTATATACACACACCACATCATCTTTATCCATTCATCCGTTGACAGACACTCAGGTTCCGTGTCTTGGCAAATATATTAGGTTGGTGTAAACCTAATTGCAGTTTCAGACCATGAATTTTAAATCATTATAACTAGGCTCAAACACATCTTTATTAATCAAAAATAGGAACCATTACAATCAGCACATTTTTGCCCATGAGAAATAAGTTTGTTCATTCCTGTAGCATAAAAATCTGTGCTTTGGGATTTGACAAACTGTTTGAAAGCATTTTCTGCCTCCTGCTGGTGGTGGAAGTGTCTCTCCTGCAAAAAGTTTTTGAGATGCTTGAAGAAGTGGTAGTTGGTTGTCAAGAGGTCAGGTGAATACGGCGGATGAGGCAAAACTTCATAGCCCAGTTCAACTTTTGAAGTTTTGGTTGTGTGATGTGTGGTCAGATGTTGTCATGGAGAATAATTGGGCTCTTTCTGTTGACCATTGCTGGCTATAGGTTTTGCAGTTTTCAGTGCTCTCATCGATTCCTGAGCATACTTTTCCGATGTAATGGTCTCACCAGGATTCAGAAAGCTATAGTAGATCAGACTGGCAGCAGACCACCAAACAGTGACCATGACTTTTTTTTGGTGCAAGTTTGACTCTGGGAAGTGCTTTGGAGCTGCTTCTTTGTTCAACCACTGAGCTAGTCATCACTGGTTGTCATATAAATCCACTTTTCACTGCACGTCACAAAACAATCAAGAAATGGTTTGTTGTTGCATAAAATAAGAGAAGATGATACTTCAACATGATTTTTTGATTTGTGGTCAGCTCAAGATGCACCCACTTATTGAGCCTTTCACCTTTCCAGTTTGCTTCAAATGCCAAACGACTGTTGAATGGTTGACATTAAGTTCTTCAGCAACTTCTGTAGTTGCAAGAGGATCAGCTTCAATTTGGTTGGTTCTCAATTTGACATTGTCAACTTCCGATGACCAGCCACTACACTCCTCATCTTCAAGGCTCTCGTCTCCTTTGCAAAGCATCTTGAACCACCACTACACTGTACATTCATAGCAGTTTTGGGCCAAATGTGCTGTTGATGTTGCAAGTTGTCTCTGCTGCTTTACAACCCATTTTGAAATCGAATAAGAAAATCACTCAAATTTGCTTTTTGTCTAACATCATTTCCCTAGTCTAAAATAAATATAAAAGAAAAAGCAAGTAATAAGCCATTAGCAAAAAAACATTAAATGAGAAATGTGCATTAAAATGATGTACAACATAGCCACATTTAAAAATGTATTCCAACATCAAACGCCAAAGTTCAACAATGCAAAACTGCAATTACTTTTGTAGCAACCCAATAAATAGTAGGGGCAACATTGTTTTGACAGCTGAGAAAACAGGCTCAAAGAGGTTAGATAATCTGCCTGTGGTCATGCCACTAGGAAGTGGCACAGCAAGGTTCAGACTCAGGACCATTCCAAAGCCTCCTTCATGAAAAGTGGCACCGCTCCTGTATGTGGGAGCTTCCTTGTTGGCCCAGACAGTAAAGAATCTGTCTGCAATGCAGGAGACACTGTTTCAATCCCTGGGTCAGGAAGAATCCCTGGAGAAGGGGATGGCTACCTACTCCAGTATTCTTGCCTGGAGAATTCCATGGACAGAGGAGCCTGGTGGGCTACAGTCCATGGGGTCACATAGAGTCAGACACGACTGAGTGACTGACACATACACATACACACATACTCCTGTTTTTATGCCATCTTATTAATAAACAAACGTTTTGGAGTGCCTGCTTGTCACATGTCAGTGACAAGCACTGGTGACTCACGCCAAAGGCCAGAGATTCATCCTGTGCTCTCCCTGAAACCCTAAAAGGAAGGAGAGAGGCTGAACAGTAATGTTTCTAGTCTCTCTTAATAACGGATATAACACTTGCATCCACAGCACTTGAGAATTCACAAAGCAGTTCATAGTCATGATCTTAGTATACCCACACAACAACCCTAGGAAGCATAAACTTCTGTCCCTCTCTTCCCATGTAGAAGACAATATGGGAATTAGAGTGAACAGACTCATAGTACCTTCAATTAAGTGTAATTTTTTATGCTAACGAACCTGGCTTTGTTTGTTTTATTTGGTGCCTGGAACTTGCTTTGTTCCAGTGATGTTTGTACTTGATGGGCTATCAAGTTATAATGCTTTTGGCCTTGTTTTGCTCCTGTTTTACTATTTGACCTTAAACTTAAGCCAAGTACCAGTGTTGACAATTGCAAAGGATTGTTTATTTTTTCTTTCTTTTTAAACATAACCTTCACTCTTTATTTATTTTTGGCTGGTGTACCAGCCAAAAGATCTAAGATCCCCCATATGGAATCTTAGTTCCCTGACTAGGGATTGAACCTGTGCCCCCTGTAGTGGAAGCTCAGCATGTTAACCACTGGACCGCCAGGAAGTCATGAGGGACTGTTTATTTTTTCAACATGCAACCTTAGGGAACAAAAAGAAAGATTTCCACTTTAAGTTATGTTGTCAAAGTCAGTAGGTGCAGTGTCTTTAGGGCTGTTAATTCTGTAAGTTCAAATTTATGGTTAGGTGACAAGTTGACATTCAGGTTGTCCTTTATCTGATCAAATATGGATAAAGGCTTTTTAAACCAACAAACAAAAAAGACAGACTCACATATGTTGTGTGAAGTGTGTAAGGCCACACAGTTGGTAGTGTCGTCTAACTTTTCTCCCACTGCTCTTCATACAGAACAACATGGATTCTTTCTCCTCCCAACTTTTGTCAGCAAAACCTAACCCTTCCTTTTAACTCTGTTGATAGTCTTTAGTCTCCCTTGTAGCTATAAGCTGAGACTGTGAGTTTCTCACAATAATCAGGCTGTCCATATTCATACTTTTCACACCTGTGATTCCTTATGTGGTCTTCTTTTCTCCTTTGGCTTTTGTGTGACTTGAGTGACCCCTGGAAACCATTCTGTTCTGTTTCAGAGTGTAAGTCTATGGAACTAAAACAGGCCCTCTAACACACAAAGATCTCCCTTATTCTCTTTTCATTTATTCATCCATCCATCCATTCATTTTATCTGCCCTCCCTCTCCCTTTCTTCCCTCCTCCCCTCCCTCCTTCCCTTCCTCCTTTTCATTTCAGTTTTCCTGACTTCCTCTCTTGCAACTATCCATACATTCATCCAATAAACAAATATTTACTGAGAATCTGCTACATATTGGATATTGTTCTAAGGACTAGGAAGATAGCAGAAATAAAAACATACAACTTTCTTTTTATTATTATAGTAGAGCATACAAAATATAAGTAAGAAAGCATCTCAAAACTTCAGATACAGATAATTGCAGTGAAGAAAATAAAGTGATGAGGTAGAGCATGACTGCAGGATGATGCTTTAGTTTGAATGTTTAGGGAAGGCCTTTTTGGATTCAGAGATATTTGAACTCAACCAGCCCTTTCAAGATCTAGGGGGATGGTCTTCTAGGCAAAGGGAATAGGAATTATATAGGCAATCTTCTACCCACTCTCACTACAAACTTAATAAAGATTCACTTGTTATTCATAACGGCAGAAAAAGGGCAAGGATTCTTGCTGACCCAGATCCATTGTATAGAGAAAATGATGAAAGACAAAATTATTCAGGGGTCCTTCTCATGACCACGGGGAATGCAGGTAGCAAGGATAACATGGTGTGACCTAAGGGAATGAGCTTTGGGGAAAAATTGGGGTGCCTAGGTTCTGTTCAGCTCCACAGTAACCTGTTGTGGTAGCATACAAAACTCTCTTTTCCAGTGCAACCCTTTATTTTCTTAAAAAAAAAAAAAAAAGTAGTTATAGTATTTTCACATAGAAACCGATGTGGAAACTAAGCAAACTAATAATGCTAAAATGTATTGAATGCTCTTATCATGCCGGGAAGTATTCTAAGTGCTTTATATGCAACAGCTTTAATCCTCTCAACAATTCTATAAGTGCTGTTATTATCTAAATATTAAAGATGAGACGTTCAAAGCACAGGGTGGTTAGGTAATTTGACCTAGTCCCACATACAGTAAGTGGTGGAGCTGCATTCAGACCTAGGTCATCTGATTTGAGTGCCCTAGGTCTTAAACCTTGTATAGTAATGCTTATCTCAAAGGGCAATCGAGCAGGTGACCTGGTTGAAGTCAGGAACCTTAACCCTCCCACCTCCTTCTTGTCTTCTTCCCAAGATGTTCCCCTGAGCCCTGGACTCTGTGGGGAAAAGTTTTGAAAGTCTGAGGACAAGGAAATAGTAAAGGATTTTCCAGCCCTAAAAACTGTGGTTCCAGGAATAAGCAGGCCTCAGCTGGCATCATGAAATGGGACACTAGAACCATTTCTCATCAGAGATCACAAGTGTCCTGGGAAAAGGGTATGATTAAGGATGGAACTAGGACTTCCCTGGTGGCTCAGACAGTAAAGAATCTGTCTGCAATGCAGGAGACCCAGGTTGATCCTTAGGTTGGGAAGATCCCCTGAAGAAGGGAATGGCTACCCACTCCAATATTCTGGCCTGGAGATTTCCATGGAACAGAGAAGCCTAGCAGGCTACAGTCCATGAGTCACAGAGTCAGACAGACTGAACGACTAACACACACACAGGGTTGGCACATATGTAGTGGTAAAGTGATTTCACCTGGTGAAATCCATGTGGTTTATGATCATTTAAGGTTTTCCAGGAGAGAATGATGTCTGACTCTCTCTGACCCTTTTTGAAGCAGACCTGGGAGGAAAAGGGAGTGCACTGTGATCAGGACACACTGAACTCTCCCCAGACCACCTCTGCTAATGTTTTCTCCTCTTTCATTTAGCCTAGAGGCAGTTTCCTCCCTCCAGTTTTCCAGACTGATATTATCACTTTGATTTATATGGACCGAGGGATTCTCCTTTCTATCCGGGGTTAAAAAAGGACAGGTTTTCTTAGCTCCACTGAACTGAGGTTAGCAGGGAGTATGGTGTGATTAAGCTCATGGATTATGAAGTCAGACTGAAGGAATTTAAATCCTAGTTATCTCTCTCGTAGCTTCTGGTCTTGAGTGACTTTTAACTTCTCCAGTCCTTAGTTACCTCATCATGATGAGGACAACATATTAACATGCTTAACTCATATATATATATATAAAATTGTTAGAATTGTTAAAAAATTAAATGTGATAAGTGTAAAGCACTTAGCATATTGACTGACATTTGGTAACTAAACAGTCATTTTTAAAAATGATGCACATATTAGAAAGAGGGAAAATGGTATTTTTACTTAATACATATTCTTTACCAAAATTTAACTGAAATTTGATATTGGATGAGATTGGTTGGTCCAGTTTACATTTAGTTCATTTATTTAAAGAATTTGCTGAATATTAAAAATTACCAGGAATTTGATCAATGTGAAACAACAAAGAAAAAACATCATTTTACCCCACCCATCCCGTGTTCTTTATTTGACCTCACTCTTTAGCCATTTTTTCTCCATCTTTACATGCATTACCTATGTAGTAGGGTAGAAAGTGTAACAGTCTTAGATTTGGGAAATCTGATTATAGATATACACTTAGTATTTGAAGATTGTGTGACACTGAATAAATAATAAAATCTCTTTGGAAATTCACCAATCTGTAGCATTTTGGACTGATACCAAAAATCACTTCCAAATCAAAGATTCTATGATCCCATGCTTTCTTTTTTTTTTTTTTTTTCTATATGTCAGTGTTTAATGATGATTTCTGAAAGAAATGCATAGCCAGCTATATAATGATCATTTTGAGTTTTATACTGTGTTGTTATATCCTGTTGATACTTTAAATGTGGTCTTTAGTACCTCAAAAGGACCTCAGGCTCTTGAGATTCAGAGGTTTGCCAGTGAGGAGTTTATACTCTTTTTGTTCAGTCACTTCATAGCAAAGGGCTCTCTTTGATTCACTGTACAATGCTGAAGCTCCTGCTTTTTCCTCTGTTCATCGAGTCTTTATTGGATATTCCTGAAGAGCTATCTTTCCTTCTGATCCCATGCTTTCTTTAAGTGGAAGTTGAAGGGTAATTGCATTCACCAGTGATGCCCAGTCTCTCCTTTGGTAGCTTTCATTATTTAATGCTTAGATATGATTAGATACTCCTGGGGAAAAAGCAAGCAAGCGTTGTAAGGAGTTAACTGATGTTCCTAGAGCCATCAGTTGTTGTTTAGCTGCCCGGCCATGTCCGACTCTTTGTGGCCCCATGGATTGCAGCACACCAGAGCCATCAGACCCAGGTTCAAATCCAAGTTACACTACCTAGCAGCCATGTGACTTTGGAGAAATTATTTCCACACTATAAGCTTCAATTTTCTAAATTTTAAAATAAAGATAATAAACATATTAATCATGTGTAGTTGTTGTAAGGACTGAATGAAAATCAATGTATATTTAATATTTTATACAGTCTTAACTTTATTATATGTCCCCTTACCATGATTTCTATGACATCATTTATATACCTCCTCTATCCCATTCTGTACTTACATACATTCTAATTACTTGCATATCTACATCTTTCATTCATTGTGAGCTCTTAGAGGGTACACACACTTTCCTCCTTTCCTTTGTCCAATGCCTGATCCAGTGCTACAAGTATCTTGATAAGTAATCAATAAATGTCTATAGAAACCAACTAAAGCATGTAGGTACATAGATTCATAAATGTTTCTCCCAATTTATTTTCCAAAGACTAAAAACAGAAAAGAAAAATAGAACTGCCTAAGCGACTTCCCTGGTGGTTCAGACAGTAAAGCGTCTGTCTACAATGCGGGAGACCTGGGTTCGATCCCTAGGTTGGGAAGATTCCCTGCAGAAGGAAATGGCAACCCACTCCAGTACTCTTGCCTAGAAAATCCCACGGATGGAGGAGCCTGGTGTCCACGGGGTCGCAAAGAGTTGGACATGACTGAGCGAGTTCACTCAAGCAAAATATGTACAGATGAAAAGGCATATTGTTGTATAAAAATTTCAAAGACTTCATCAATACAGAAAATAAAAATAAAGAAAAACTTAGTGTTCTAGGAGTACTTGGACAAGAGTGTCCAGCATCCTAGTAGAAGAGAAAATGCCAACAGCCAATGCTAATTGATTCAGCACCATGGACAACCACACCATCATTTCAGTGGTGCCAAGAGCTGGGGCTGGAACACATGAGGAAATGGGAGACTATTGATGAATCAATCTAGAGAGGTATGCAAGAGCCAAGTAAAAGAAGGTTTGGACAAAGCCTATCAGTAAAGTAGTATGGACAACCTTTATGCAGGGAGTGACATGGCCAGATTTTAACCCTAGAAAGAATACTTTGGATGATTGTATTTGAACAGCCAGTGTTAGAATACAAGAAATCATTTAGAAGAGAACTGCAACAGTTTGAGCAAACAGTTATGAGGGCATAAGCTGGGTATATGTGGTGGGAGAATGAGAGAAAAGAGAAAGTGTGGGAAATAATAAAGAAATGGAATTAGTTCTTTTTAATGGAGACTGAAGCAGGGGTAGGAAGACTTTAGGACTTTCGTTTGGACTATGAGCTTTGCTATAAAGTATACTGGAGAGACAAGGAAATTGAGAGCTAAAAAATATTGAAGTCAGAGTTGATATATTCAGTTTGAGATGTTAGTGTGACATTCATGAAGAAGTGTCCAGTGAGCAGTTAAATATACAGGTTTGGAGTTCAGAAGCAAGGATGAGATATAATGAACATTGAATGAAAATATGTTGTGCTGCTATATTACGCTAATCTGGCTCAGATCAGTTCAGTTCAGTTGCTCAGTTGTGTCCAACTCTTTGCCATCCCATGAATTGAAGCACGCCAGGCCTCCCTGTCCATCACCAACTCCTGGAGTTCACCCAGACTCATGTCCATTGAGTTGGTGATGCCATCCAGCCATCTCATCCTCTGTCATTCCCTTCTCCTGCCCCCAATCCCTCCCAGGATCAGAGCCTTTTCCAATGAGTCAACTCTTCACATGAGGTGGCCAAAGTACTGGAGTTTCAGCTTTAGCATCAGTCCTTCCAAAGAACACCCAGGACTGATCTCCTTCAGAATGGACTGGTTGGATCTCCTTGCAGTCCAAGGGACTCTCAAGAGTCTTCTCCAACACCACAGTTCAAAAGCATCAATTCTTTGGTGCTCAGCTTTCTTCACAGTCCAACTCTCACATCCATACATGACTATTGGAAAAACCATAGCCTTGACTAGACGGACCTTTGTTGGCAAAGTAATGTCTCTGCTTTTGAATATGCTATCTAGGTTGGTCATAACTTCCCTTCCAAGGAGTAAGTGTCTTTTAATTTCATGGCTGCAGCCACCATCTGCAGTGATTTTGGAGCCCAGAAAAATAAAGTCTGACACTGTTTCCACTGTTTCCCCATCTATTTCCCATAAAGTGATGGGACCAGATGCCATGATCGTAGTTTTCTGAATGTTGAGCTTTAAGCCACCTTTTTCACTCTCCACTTTCACTTTCATCAAGAGGCTTTTTAGTTCCTCTTCACTTTCTGCCATAAGGGTGGTGTCATCTGCATATCTGAGGTTATAGATATTTCTCCCAGCAATCTTGATTCCAGCTTGTGCTTTTTCCAGTCCAGCATTTCTCATGATGTACTCTGCGTATAAGTTAAATAAGCAGGGTGACAATATACAGCCTTGACATACTCCTTTTCCTATTTGGAACCAGTCTGTTCCATGTCCAGTTCTAACTGTTGCTTCCTGACCTGTATACAGGTTTCTCAGGAGGCAGTTAAGGTGGTCTGGTATTCTCATCTCTTTCAGAATTTTCCACAGTTTATTGTGATCCACACAGTCAAAGGTTTGGCATAGTCAAAAAAGCAGAAATAGATGTTTTTCTGGAACTCTCTTCCTTTTTCCTATTTATTGACTCATTCACAATCTCATTGGGATCTTGCTGATCACTCGTGCCCACAGGTATTGCCTATAGGTGGTAAATCTATAGCCTGAGGTCATATCCAAGATGACCAAATCATTGAGACACTGTTTAATCTTTTGAACTCTTCCAAGATTAGCCATCTTCAAAATTTCTCAGATTCTTCCTGATTCCACTTACAAATACCTAATTGTCTTGGCCATATTTTGCTAGAAGCTCAAGTGCTGCTGTCTTTAAGAAGCTTCATATGTGCAGATATTCTAAAAGCTGCAACTCATGTTATCTCTCTGGCCATCCCAGAATCAAATATTCAGAAAACCTCAGGGCTAGGAAGTGCTTTTGCAGAAAAGTACATTTACTAATGGAAAATGTGAGGCCAAAGCAGAGAAAGTGACTTACTGAAGTTCCAATTCACTCAATAAAATGTTTATTTTACCGTGTGCCAAGCACTTTCCTAGATGCTGGAAATACGATGGTCCCACTGAAAGATGTGGATGCTGCTCTGTTTTAGTGAGTTTATAGTCTACCAGGAGGGAGATAAACACTACTAACCAGGACACTGTCATATAGCCTAGGGAAGTAATAACTAAGTTAAGATTATATCTTTCCCCACTGCATAAAAAAAAAAAATCTCTTGGTGAGTGGCAATGTGTAGCAGAGCAAGGATTCTGATATCAGGTTTGTCTAACTCTTAATTCCAAGTCCTTTCCAATATATCACTTGTCTTCTTTATTAATGGATAATATAATTTGCTTATATCATAGTTGAAGAGTAGTTAAGGGCATGAATCAGATTACGTGGATTCAAATCTCAATTCCTCATTTACTACCTCTGTACCTTGGATAAGTTACTCACCCTATCTGAATATTAAGTTCCACTCATCAGTAAACTGCAGATAATCTCTACTTCATTGGGCATGCTGTGTTTAATATATGATACTAATTTTATTTATTTTTATTTTTTAGTATTTTATTTATTGTTATTTATTTGGCTATTCTGGGTCTTAATTGCTGCATGGGCTTTTCTCTAGTTGCAGTGCAAGGGCTTCTTATTGGGATGGCTTCTCTTGTTGTGGAGCATAGATTCTAGGGTGTGCAGACATCGAGAGTTATAGCACATGGGCTCAGTAATTGTGGCTCCAGGGCTCTAGAGCATAGACTCGGTAGCTGCAGCACACAGGCTCAACGAAGGCATGTGGGACCTCCCCAGATCAGGGACGGAAGCCACATCTTCTGCACTGGCAGGTGAATTCCTTACCACTGTGCCACCAGGGAAGCCCTACGACACTAATTTTTATGTTTTAGATAAATTCCAGGGTTCCTTGGGCTTCCCATGTGGTGCAGTGGTGAAGAATCTGCCTGCCAGTACAGGAGATGAAAAAGACTCAGATTCAGTCTCTGGGTTGGGAAGATCCCCTGGAGCTGGAAATGGCAACCCCTTCCAGTATTCTTGCCTAGAAAATTCAGTGGACAGAGGAGCCTGGCAAGCTACATTTTATGGGGTTGCAAGGAAATTAGACACAACTGAGCACACACACACACACACACAAGGTTCTTTACAATTCAAAAACTGGTCTCTATTGCTTTCTGCTAAGGGAAGCTGGGGATGTGAATAGAAGAGCACGAGACTGGGAACTAGGATTATTGGATTTTAGTCCAAGCTTCCATCCTTAATTGCTGTCAGTTTGGGGCAGTCATGTGACTTTTCTGGGCCACAATTTTTCTATCCTCCAGTTGCCTTCTTTTTAACTGATGGGCTATTATAAGGAAGATGGGTCTTATTTGGAAAGACCCTGATGCTGGGAAAGATTGAAGGCAGGAGGAGAAGGGGACGACAGAGGATGAGATGGTTGGATGGCATCACCAACTCAATGCATATGAGTTTGAGTAAACTCTGGGAGTTGGTGATGGACAGGGAGGCCTGGCATGCTGCAGTTCACGGGGTCACAAAGAGTCGGACACGACTGAGCGACTGAACTGAAGTGAACTGATAAGGAAAGACTTGTAAAAATAAGGCTTGACTCTCTGTCGTATGTCAGTCACACTTTCCTCCTTTCCCTTAACTCTTAATTTCTGTACTTCAAGTTACCATGCATTGCTTTTATCCAACAAATAATGCTATGTGGGTAATGTACTACATTTGCTAGATCTGAATGGGGCTCAGAATATCTGGACATAAATTGAGGAAAAGACACTGGTGGCCACCCAGCTGTTTTATCACCACAGCCCTCAAAAGCACCACATTTTCATATACAATCTGGAGCAAGATGAAAATTTCAAACATCTGTTGAGATTCATCTTTTTCCAAGACCTACTATGTGCCAGATTTTTCCACCTATGGAAGACAACCCTGAGAAGTAGTCATTCCATTTCACAGATGAGAAAACTAAGCTTTAAAGTGACTTAATTGAGGTTGCATTAAGGGCACATATAGATTCCAGCTCAACTTCCTAGTCATAGTACATTATCCCTGTGACACGTGATTTTGTGACTTGGGATGCTGAGAAGCCCTACACTCTTTTCAGTATAGGCTCTTATATCTTTTCTAGATGATTAAAAGGCACAGGTTCACCTTAACCCAGCTTCTGCCTTTCATGAATCTGAGGCTCTGAAGTTGTATCATTACTCCAATAACTTCATCACTGGCATCCTTTCAGAGTGAGTGGAGTGGGGTTGGGGGAGTAGGTAGTGGAACCAAAAGAAGCTGAATTCAATACAAGCTAAACACCAGAGACTCCTGAACTGAAGGCTTTTTGGGTCAATGAACCTGGCTCATGAATGTGACATGTCTTCCCTTCTTTACTCTCATACTTGAACTTTTACTATGTCCTGGAAAAATTGGGGAATAGATGTCTATAGTACCTGATGAAAAACAATAGAAAGGAACTTTATGGGTGAGTTGGGAGAAGAACAGAGAAGATGGTTAAAGCAGAAAGCAGGAAACTCTAAGATTCTCTGAAAAATATATAAAAGCAACATTCTTTAGAGAAAAACTCCAGACTGTATTTAGTCAGGGATATGGGGCTTTCCTGGTGGCTCAGATGGTAAAGAATCTGCCTGCAATGTAGGGTACCTGGGTTTCATTCCTGGATTGGGAAGACCCCCTGGAGAAGGGAATGGGTACCCACTCCAGTATTCATGCCTGTAGAATTCCATGGACAGAGAAGCCTGGCATGGGGTCATAAAAAGTCAGACATGACTGAGCAACTAATACTTTCACTTTATCTTTCTTTTACTGATCAACTCTCTCATTATTTTTATAGCTTTTACCATAGAGTTAGTAAAATCAATATTAGTTTGTTTCACAGAGTAGAAATAATCTTGAAAAACTTAGCTCTGATTAGAATTTCTAAAAGCAAATCCTATTCTTCCCTCTTAATTCAAATTATAAAATTGCAGATGTATTCAGCAGAAAAATATTGACCTAGGATATCATAAGATTATTCTTAAGATTTCAGGATATCTTATAAAATCCTGCATTCAAAAATTTCAATATTAATTTTAGAGTTAATAGCACTGCACATTCTTCACTGAACAACAACTAAAATATTTCTGTTTGGAAAATTATCTTCAAGTCTTACAGAACAGGGATATGCTAAAAATAGCACCAAGGTTTTAGCTTGACAGATAATATTAACTGAGGTGAGGAATAAAAGAGAAATATTAAGGTGGCTCAGGATGGGGAAGATTCACGAGTTATCCACATACAAGTAGAAAGAAATTTTATAAGGTTTAGTGAAAATGTCAGACTCTCTTTCTCCTGGGCCTTTGAACATTTTCCCTTTTGTCTGGATAATTTTTGCTGTATTTCAACATGTTCTGTGGACTCTACTGTATTTTCCCACAGCACTTTCAGTTCAGTTCAGTTGCTCAGTCGTGTCCGACTCTTTGCGACCCCACGAATCGCAGCACGCCAGGCCTCCCTGTCCATCACCAACTCCCGGAGTTCACCCAAACTCATGTCCATCTAGTCGGTGATGCCATCCAGCCATCTCATCCTCTGTCGTCCCCTTCTCCTCCTGCCCCCAATCCCTCCCAGCATCAGAGTCTTTTCCAATGAGTCAACTCTTCGCATGAGGTGGCCAAAGTACTGGAGTTTCAGCTTTAGCATCAGTCCTTCCTAAGAACATCCAGGACTGATCTCCTTTAGAATGGACTGGTTGGATCTCCTTGCAGTCCAAGGGACTCTCAAGACTCTTCTCCAACACCACAGTTCAAAAGCATCAATTCTTTGGTGCTCAGCCTTCTTCACAGTGCAACTCTCACATCCATACATGACTACTGGAAAAACCATAACCCACAACACTTACCACCTCCTAAAATAAAATAAAATATTTTCATTATATTTTTGCTTGCTTCTCCCATGCTCCTCTGCCAATGTAACAGAAGAGGGACATTGCTGTTGTCATCACAGTTGTATCCACAGCACCTAGAACAGGTCCCACTGTGCAGAAAAACCTTGATAAATATTTGTGAGATGGATAAAAAATATACTTTGTAGCACATCTCCTCCCCAAAACTTATCCTAAACAAGTTTCATCTTGCCTTTACTCCATTAAAGCAATTTTAACACCATATATTAGAAAAAATTAAATTGAAGTACAAGTAGTATAAAATTACCATTTTATTTTGTATAATAATTATTATTATTTGCTACATTTTATTAATGGGGATTGATGTGGATAATTGACAATCTAGAAAACATTTAATATTTAATAAAAAAAATTCTTTACATCTATCCACTTTCTTTGTCTCTGTGGAGGAGGTTCTTAAAGAATAGTACATGTGAAAGAAACATGTTTTTTAGATTATTTTATCCCATTTTAAGTCATTGGGAATTTGAGAACTCAAATTTATAGAGATTTTCAAAGGATTTTAAAAATATTAATCTTCTAGACATTTGCAAAAGATAAGTAATAACTATAAGTTTATCACAAGACAGAGATAGTATGTTAAGCATTTCAAAAGTTACACAATTTCAATGAATGCATTTCACAAACTATCAAATATATCCCAATGGGGAAATAATTTTAAAAAGATATGGTATGCTGACGTTGGGCATATTTTACATATATTTTTTAATCGGGATATAGTCATTTTACAATACTGTACAGCACAGTGCATTAGCTATATGTGTGTGTGTGTGTGTGTGTGTGTGTGTGTGTATCCCCTCCTTGGCCTCTCCCCCATCCCATCCATCTAGGTCACCACAGAGCACCCAGCTGAACTCCCTGCAGTATACAACAGGTTCCCACTAGCTATCTGTTTTACACATGATTAGTGTATATACATCAATGCGAGTCTCCCAATTCATCCCACCCCCTCCATCCACACATCTGCCCTTAATGTCTATGTGTCTGTCTTTCCTGCAAATAGGTTCCCATTTTAAAGTATACAATTTGGTGGTTCATTCACAAACTTTTTAGATTTAGCACATTCACCATGTTGAGCAAACACTCCCTCAATCGAGTTCCACAACATTTTCATCAGCCTTAAAGAAATACCTGTAGCCATTAAGGAATCACTCCCCATTTTCCCCTACCTCTTAGCACCTGATGCTTTCTGTGTCTGTTTTATATAAAAGGAATGGAATAATAGATAATCTTTTGTGTTTGGTTGTTTCAGTTCAGTTCAGTCACTCAGTCGTGTCCGACTCTTTGTGACCCCATGGACTCCAGCATGCCAGGCCTCCCTGTCCATCACCAACTCCTGGAGCTTACTCAAACTCATGTCCATCGGTTGGTGATGCCATCCAGCCATTTTATCTTCTGTCATCCCCTTCTCCTCCTTCCTTCAATCCTTCCCAGCATCAGGGTCTTTTCAAATAAGTCAGTTCTTTGCATCAGGTGGCCAAAGTATTGGGAGTTTCAGCTTCACCATCAGTCCTTCTAATGAATATTCAGGACTGGTTTCCTTTAGGATGGACTGGTTGGATTTCTTTGCAGTCCAAGGGACTCTCAAGAGTCTTCTCCAACACCACAGTTCAAAAGCACCAATTCTTCAGTGCTCAGCTTTCTTTATAGTCCAACTCTCACATCCGTACATGACTGTTGGAAAAACCATAGCGTTGACTAGATGGACCTTTGTTGGCAAAGTAATGTCTCTGCTTTTGAATATGCTATCTATGTTGGTCATAGCTTTTCTTACAAGGAGCAAGCATCTTTTAATTTCATGGCTGCAGTCACTATCTGCAGTGATTTTGGAGCCCAAGAAAATAAAGTCTGTTACTGTTTTCATTGTTTCCCCATCTATTTGCCATGAAGTGATGGGACTGGATGCCATGATGTTAGTTTTCTGAATGCTGAGTTTTAAGCCAAATTTCTTTCAGTTAGCACAGTGTTTTTGAAAAGTGCATTCATTGTATTATATATAATGTATCAGATTATCATTACTGTTTAAGCCTGAGTAATAGTCTGTTGTGTGTATGTATATGCAACATTTCGCTTACTTGTTCATCTTTATCTATTGATGGACATTTAGGTGGTTTCCACCTTTTGGTTATTGTGAATACTGCTGCTATAAGTAACCCTGTGCAACAATTTGTTCACACAATATTTTGATTACTTCTTTTCTAATCTCCAAATTGTGGACTCCATTAGGGCAGGGATGGAATTGGTCTTGTTCACAAATGTATCCCCAGATGGAGTTGTGCTCTGGATAATATTTGTTCAATGAATGACTTGAATACAAAATGTCCAATTCTCTTGAATATTTCATTAAAAGGGAATTACTGGAATTTCCTAAGTTAATAGGGATATCACAGCTTTTAAAAAATTTAAGAATGCCATAGAAATGAAATAATATCTATGCCTTAATTCCATATAAGGGTTTTCCAGGTGGCACTGGTGATAAATTCCATATAAAGGCTAACTGCAGGAAAGTGGAAGGGGGGTGAGGGTGGTTGAGAGGAATGAAGGACACAAGTGGGCTGGAGAGGAGGCAGCAGCAGCTGACAGAGGTGTAAACACGTGGGGGAAGGTAGGGTGTACGGAGGGCTGGGGGGGAAGCGTGAACAGAGGGCAGAGGGCGCAGAGATGAAGAACCCCAGGCAGTTCTCAGGTTGCTCTATGCCTCTCAAGCCGAGAGAAGTCCTCTCTGCCCCCAAGAAACAGCTTTTTGTCTTTTATTTTCAAGCATCAAAGTTGATTTCTGAAATAAAGGTTTGCTTTAGTGTGGAATTCTGAAGGTGTTCCCCAGGTGTTCAAGAGTGACTTTGGCTTTTAGAAGAAACTTTTGAAATGAAAAGTGGTCTTTACATTGTAGTCACAATTAAAAAAAAATTGTTGTACCAAAACATGTAACAAATTTACCCTTTTGATAATTAACAAGGGTACATTTACAGTATTGTTAACTACATGCACGTTGTTGGACAGCAGATCCATGGAACTCTTTCTTCTTGCATGACTGATACTCTATACCTGTTGAACATAACTAAGCATTTATAGGACACCTACTGTGTGCCTGCAATTAAAAGAGACCATTGTCTCTCTGGGTAATTTGCTTCTTCATCCATTTACGTCTGGAGACTCTGTTCATTTACATATATTAATAATAAGCATGCATATTTTTTTGTAGTGCTTCACAAGTTATAAGGCAATTTCCTTATATTTCCTTATTAAGTAAATTATAAGGTACTTCTTATTTACTCCATTATTTGATCCCCTCCCAAACTGCTACTATTTGATTTTACAAATGAGGAAACTAAAGTCAAGAGAAGAGTAGTTTATCCAAGATTATAGAGCCAGAGAGTTGCAGAGCTAAGATTTGAAGTTGGTTTTTGAAAATGAGTTCTTCCCAGTGGATTATGCTACCATGATTCATTTCAAATAGCCTTAAAGAATGACTTTAGCTTTTCCTCTTGGGTTACTTAGAAAAATGAAAAGTATTTATAAAATAAATTTCATTATCTGGTTCAAAATAGCTTTTAAAAATTCACTGTATAAGTTGCTTTTTTCTCTTAACAAATTCCTCTGATCCAAAACGTTTTTCTTATTTAGCTTTTATTTATTGTTCTAAACAGTATTACTTTGCAAGTATTAGCCATTGCATCAGACAAGTGCTAAAGTGCTGGAACCAAATTTGGGCTTGAATCCTGTATTTGTTGCTAAATTAGTTGTGTGACCTAGGAGAAGCCAATAACCTTACGTTTCGATGTGCCCATCTATAAAATGCTGATTGTAGTAATAGCTACCTCAAACTGTCCTAATGAAGAGTAGATGAGATAATACATCAAAATTGCTTAGCATATTTCCCTGGCCCATAGCAAGCTCTCAACAAATGAGAGATGTTATTACTATCCTAAATATGAAAAATGAATATTTTATCCAATTGAACCCATTTTTAGTAAAGGACTGAATCCTTGCAGCCAGAAAGTATGGAAAGAGTCCAGAATTTGAAGCCAAACTGAAGTAAGTGCCAATCCCATTTCTGCCAGTTAGGAGCAGTATGGATTTTGTTTCCTTACTGCACACTGAGGATGATAATACCTAGCTAGCTCACTAGATTCTTGCGAGTATATTTTTAAAGACCCTGAGATATTATAAGTGTTCAATAAATAGAAGCTAGTGTTGGTATTATTATGAATATTATTATTTCAAATAAAAAAGTCTCAGTCTCACATACCAAGAGATCTAGAGACTCAGAGAAGACACCAAGGTGAATGCCAGCTGAGTGTAGAATTCTATCTTTTGGGATCAGAACTCAGACAACCCTTAAAAACTAGACCTAAAATTGGCTGTGACAATTAACAAGATATATCTTATAGCCTAGATTGCAAAATGTCAAGGTCACTATTATGTCATGGTTGTTTGTCTCTGCATTTTATTCTTCTTTTTAGTCCAAAGCCTTTACATCTAATATAAGTAATTTGTTGATCATCACTGGGAGAAACACAAAAACCAATGGGCTGATCTCTTTTCAGCTGACATTCTTGGAGGGGGTTTACTCTATTCCATGACATTAAGTGCATCTCTATCCTGATGACTACCATTTTATTTCTTTGATCCCACCTTCTCCTCTTGACCTTCAGACTCATCTCATTTGCCTATTTTCCACATTCATTTAGGTGTGAAACATCTCAAAGATAATGGGGCTAAAGCAGAACTGTTGACATATTCTCCACCCTGCTCCATAAGCCTGCCTTTACCTCAATATATCATATTCAATAAATGACACCAAGTTCACCCAACTACTTGGTCCAAAGTTGGAATAATCTATGACCTTTGCCTTTCTTTCACAGCCTATATCCAATGTATCAGCAAATATCATCAGTTTTACTTTCAGAATATAATCCTAATCCAGCCATTTCTTATTGATCCCCTCCATTCTCGTCCTAGGCTCAAACATCAATCTATTGCACTTGCTTGACCGAAACCCAGGCTTCCGGCCTTGCCTCCAGGTCAATGGCTATGACCACATACATGTACACAGTACAACTCCAGGGACACCGTCCACATCAACTTCAGGGTGAAGATGCCCCTGAAGTAGTGCTTCACAGTGACCTTACTTGCTTTCATCCAGTCTACTCTCCATGGAGCAAAAATTTCAAATTTAAGTCAAAACGTATTGCTGCTCTCCTCAGAATGCCTCAGCACTGCCTTTCACACCTATGGTAAAGTCTTCAGTTTTGTAAGATGCCACAGAATCTGGCTTCAAACCACACCACCTCATTTAATTCTCCTCTTCCACTCTCTCACTGTCCTCTGGTCACATAAAAAAGCAGTGAAAAGCAAAGTCTCTTTGATTTTCCTATAGACCATCTCAAGTACATTCATTCCCCTCAGGGCCTTTGAAGTTGCTGGTCCCTCTCTCTGGGATCCTCTTCCTACAGGTATTTGCATAGTGCATGCTAAGTCACTTCAATTGTGTACAACTTTTTGTGACCCCCATGGACTAGAGCCCACCAGGTTCCTCTGTCCATGGGATTCTCCAGGCAAGAGTACTGGAGTGGGGGTTGCCAAGGCAACCCACTCAGGAGGTCCTCCCAACTCAGGGATCAAACCCATGTCTCTATGTTTCCTGTATTGGCAGGTGGGCTCTCTACCACTGAACCGCCAGGGAAGCCCCATTATGCACCCTCATCTAAGTCAAGTATTTGCTCAAGTGTTCCTTCTCAGGGAGGGCTTTTCTGATCATCCCATGATTTAAAGTGATATTGTTTTACCCAGCTTTATTTTTTGTATAGCATTTATTCTACCTTGCATGATAGATTTACTTAGTTATTTGGTTTTCCTCTGTCTCTCTCATGGGCATTTAATCTTTATGAGGGTAGAGATGTTTTCCCCCATTTAACTCAATACCGTATTCTAGGAAGGGCTAGTGCATAAGTGTTCAGTAAATATTTAGAGACTGAATGAATGGAATATGATTTTTATTCATTGGTTCATGAATTCCTTCCTTCCTTCATTGAACAATCATTCACTAACAAGCTATTCTGTGCTAGCATCTCACATACATGATTTCCTCTCACCCTAACAATAATGTGATCTTGATTTTTACAAGTTAACAGGGTTTTGTGGAGAGAAAGAATCTGGGCTACACGAGGTATTAGTTTGATTGACTTCACTGCCCATGAACTTGCCACTCTAGCAAATTATCACTTACCTAGCCTATGCTGGCTAGTGGTTATGCGTGGCACTTGATGAAATAAAAAAATTGGAAATGATTTAATTATGACAATATGTAGAGTTTATTATATATCAGTCAGGTTTTGCTGCAATAATAAACAACCTCTGTCTCAGAGGCTCATGACAACAGATATTTATGTCTTATTCACATTGTATGAAAGCTGTGGATCAGCTGGGTTCAACTTAGCTTATGTGTCTTCTTGTACTGCAAGCTAAACCAAAGAGTGGCCACTAGCTGGGAATGCTCTTTTTGCAGTGGAGGTGGGAATGAGAGGGATCAAGCCAAACCCTGCAAGCACATTTAAAGCTCCTGATTGGATTTGATAAGTGGCACATATTCCTGATCTCCCATTGGCCAAAGTATGTCACATGGCCAGGCTCAAAGTCAGTGAGGCCAGGATGCAAATTCCTCCCTCAGTTTGTGTAGACATATCACATGTAAATAGGTGGGAACATATAATCCTATTATAGAGAAACAGAAGAGTTCAGAAAAATAATCCCTAATCTATAATAGAAAAAGAAGATATTTTTTAAAATGAGATCCATGGGACAAAAACAACAAAAGCCCCCTTTAGTTATCCTTGCAGAAGAGAATGGTTTAGGGTCTGTCTTCACATTGGCAAATTTGAATTGACATTATTCTTATTTCCACTAGGAGTGAATGGTTTCAGAGGGACTTCACTCTTGCTTTTTATTTGTGCATTGACTCTGGGAAGACTTTGAAATCTTACTCTATGCTAGACACTAGGGAAACAAGATGAACTTCACAAAAGATTTTTGGGAAAACAAGCTGTTAAATTATTTGTTTACAGTTACAGCTGTACATTTTTTTAGCAGCCAGTATCTTTGGTACCTTGTCCAAAAGATCTTTTTCTCTTGAAGCTAAGGAAGGCAAATTAGCTCTAATGATCAGGCCATTAAAATAAAGGTAATTAAAATGTCTCATCAGAGTTTGTACTGAAGCATTGACTCTTAAATGAACAATTAGTTGTAACCCTCACATATAGTAGTATCTCAATCTCTTTCTCTCTCTCTCTCTCTCTCTCTTGCACACACACACAGACTCAGACTCAGTATTGTAGGTGCCCTGACATATGCATGCTCTTTTGCGTCTTTTCATACAGACTTTGTGTACAACTCTTTAGCTAACATCCTTTATCAAGGCTTTAGTGGACCTCTCAGACACAACTGAGTGACTTCACTTTCACTTTTCACTTTCATGCATTGGAGAAGGAAATGGCAACCGACTCCAGTGTTCTTGCCTGGAGAACCCCAGGGATGGGGGAGCCTGGTGGGCTGCCGTCTGTGGGGTCACACAGAGTCGGACACGACTGAAGTGACTTAGCAGCAGCAGCATGATGTTATTTATTCAACTGCACCCCTCTCATTTTTCTGTGAAGAGAGTATTTTTTCTTCTTCTGAGAACTATGCCTTTCCTTTCCCCTATCATAGCTATGCAATCTGCAAGAATCACTGCCTGATTTATACGTGGGCATAGGCTCTCAGCCTGGCCAGTATGAGCTCTTGCTTTACATTTTGGGAGCTGGGATTAGGAAACTGCATCAGTGCCCCTTTCCAGAGGAATGAAACGAGTGATGTGAGCCTAAGAAGGTTTAGGCCTCTATGTTTCCTCTCTTGTGAAAGAAGGCAGCCTGAATGAGAGAAAATAAAGCTGACATACCGAGGGAGTCAGAGAAAAGTCATGGGCACATGCCATTATGGGTAGTTTTCAAGTTCCAGGTCCAATCATTCTTGATGTCCAGCTGTCTTACTGCCCTGATTGTATCTGATTATTCATCCCTTTCTTGGATCCTGTGAATAATTAATGCCTCACCTTTTTGGGCAAAGATAGTTTAAGTTGAATTTCTGCTTCTCGCAAACAGGTCATCTTTGGAGAATAATGGCATTTTTAAAACTGTCCTTGGGGAAAAAAAAAGAGAGGCACTGAAGGTATTTCAGGGGTGGGCAGGAAGAGCGGGTCCCTGGTGGAAAAGTTGGGGGAAAACCAGCAGGAGGTGGAGTCACAGATGATTTAGAGAGGAGGGCTTTGAGAAGGAAGGCATAATCTGCAGTAGTCACACACACTTCTGAGAGAATTGGCAAGATGGGGACCAGAAATACTGGATTTCATCACAAGGAGGTCACATAAGCAAATACAGTGGAGAGGTGGCTGCATAAGCCAGCCAACATGGATTAGGGAGCAAATGGAGCCAAGGAAGACCAGACTATGAGTGTAAAGGATGTTAGGAGATTTGACAGTAAAGAAAAGGCAAGAAATAAGACCAGCATCAGTAGCTTCCTTTAAGGAAGGTTTTTAGTTTTTCCTTTCTCAGTGTGGAAGAGATAAAATCAATAAATATTTGCCAAGTATGTATTGCATTTCAGATACAATGTTATGTGTTGGAATAAAAAGATGAATAAAACACTAGCAAGATTGAATAAATTATGGTTAATCCATAAGATGGAGAACTAGCAGCTCTAAAAATAAAAGGACTATTTAAATAATAAAATCTGTTGAAATATTAACTTAAAAATCAAGTTAAAAAAATCAGCATGTACATATAGTCAAATTTTTACTGTATACCTTAAAATAGATATGTACACACAGAAAAAAGGATGGAAGAATACACAAAAAAATATAATTGGTGGTTAGTAGTGGTGTTCAGATTTATGGGCAACATTTATCCTTTTCTAGTCTACATTTTCTAAATTTTCTGTATTTAGCCTATGCTACTTTTATAGTCAGAAAAATACACAAAAATAATATATATCTAAAAATAGTTGTAATGCAGACCCTGAAGTTGACCACCAACTAATAGAAGAAATGACAGACTAAACCACCAAGTACATGCAACACTACTTATTAAATCCTAAGACGAGAGTTTCCATGGGTAGAGAAGAATTATATCTCCCTGGAGGGACTGGGGAGCCTTCTCAGAGGAAGTGATGTTTCAGTCAGGTCTTGAACAATGCGCAGGAATTGGTCTGGCTAAGAAGACCGCGTATGTTAACACATGTATACGGAATCTAGAAGGATGGTACTGACTGTGGAGCAGTAATGGTAAGCAGACATAGAGATAAGACTTATGGACAAGGGTTGGGAGAACAGGGAGAGGATGAGACAAACGAAGAGCAGGATGGCTACATACACACTCACTTGTGTAAATAGATAGCCAGTGGGCATTTGCTGTATGACTCGGGGAGCTCAAATGGGGGCTCTGTAGTAACCTAGAGGGGTGGGAATGGGTGGGAGCTGGGGGCGAGATTCCAGAGGGAGGGGACATATGTATACCTATGGTTAATTCATGTTGATGTATGACAGAAATCAAACCAAAATTGCAAACCAATCATCAGTCAATTAAAAATAAATTTTTTTTTTTTTTAAAGCCATGAGAAAACAAGCATAAAGTAGGAAAGTCCATCAAGTATTCAAGGAATTTTAAACATTCTGAGGGCAGAAGGGAAGGGGCTGAAGGAAGGTGGTTGCTGGAGCAAGAAGCATTTGTTGCCTATTAAGGACTGGCAGTGGAGAACGAGCAGAGCGTCGAGCAAGTCTTTGCAGAGAAGCCCTGAGCAGACACACATGAAGAGGACGCAGCAGAGCTGATGGAGTCGGTGAGGAGGCTGAAGGTCCAAGTGTGAAAGGGTGAGGCCTCGAACCAGGAAAATGGCAGAAGGATTGGAGAAGCAGGGCTGTATTAGAGAGTTATTCAGGGAGAGAACGTGATAGGGTTTAATAGTAATATTAATAGCTATTGCATGGGTGCTCTGGAAGAAGACCTTTGAGATGGATTTCGGGGTGCAAGATGAAGGGAAAAAAGAACTGTAAAGGGTTGTTCAGAGGGAGAAGTCAGCTTGCATTGCAGGTCTTCAGTTCAGTTCAGTTGCTCAGTCGTATCCGACTCTTTGCGACCCCATGAATCGCAGCACGCCAGGCCTCCCTGTCCATCACCAACTCCTGGAGTTCACTCAGACTCAGTCCATCGAGTCAGTGATGTCATCCAGCCATCTCATCTTCTGTCGTCCCCTTCTCCTCCTGCCCTCAATCCCTCCCAACATCAGAGTCTTTTCCAATGAGTCAACTCTTCGCATGAGGTGGCCAAAGTACTGGAGTTTCAGCTTTAGCATCATTCCTTCCAAAGAACATCTAGGACTGATCTCCTTTGAAGGGGGATTCTTTATTGATGTAAAATTTGTACTCATTTGTATATATTTATTTCTCATTCATTTACCCAGTCCATCATTTACCTTCTTAATTAAACAATGAAGGAATATACCACCAAAAACAAAAATTGAAAACATTGCTAATGTTACGTCTACCTCTGTGCTCTTTCCCATCTCTCATTGTCTTCTCCTGTCCTCCTAAAGATGTCTCTGTCCTAAACTTAGCCTAAATCGCAGGGCTTGGGAGGAAGTATTCCCCATCAGAACTGTACTGCATTGGACCCAAACGGCCATGCCTTTCTACCCCTGCCTCAATCAGTCGTGAGATATGACAATCCCAGAAAAGATGTGACCTCAGGTGACGTGGCTCTGCAGGCAGATCCCGAAGCAACTGGAGGCTGGGGAACAAGTCTTTCTTTGAAGGGGCCTGGGCAGTGCATCTCTGTGTTTATGGCAGCTAGCAACTGTGTACGGCATTCTAGTATTACATTGCTCATTTCACCTTCACCCCACACTACAAAGGAGTCAACACCATCATCCCCATTTTACAAATGGGGGAAGGTGCACAAAGAAATCAAGAAATTTGCCCAAATTCATTTAGCTAGTGAGCAGTAGAGTACAGATTAAAATTAGAATTTGGCTTTAGTGCCTTTGTACTTAACCACTGGCCCACACTGCCTGTCACTGAGAGTGTGGGGAAGGGGACAGGGAATTATGACTAGAGGCATGGGTGGATCGGATCTGCTAGTTCTCCTATAATAGTGCAGCCGGAGAGTTTGATTTGACTGCCTTCTTATCTTCCCTCTGCCTGCCCATACTTCCTCCTCCCCCTCCCTTTCTTTTTTTCTCAAACAGTATTTATTATCATAGAAAGGAAAGTCAAAGTCAATAGAGTACACATTGATTTATTAAACAAAGTTCAACATGGGGATTAATAACATAAATACAGACTTCAGTGGAATTGTGCCCTTGTGCTTATTTTTAAAGCCGTGTTTCAAAAAGGGTTATACATACGAGTTATGGATAATTTTGATCAAATAATAAGAACAGACACTGGTTAGTAAAGGCAGATTCTTGTATTCTTAGATTGCCAATAAATATGTAGGTGTTCAAGACTGTTCCTTCCTTCTTTTCCCAGTGGCACGATCAATTCAAAGCATGGTTCACAAAGGGAAATTTTTAAAGCACACAAACACCACTTAGTATTTTCTCAAATAAAGCCATTGAATGATTTTTATAATGTTTTCACTTAACCAAGGGCTGGCCAAGTGTCTGGGGTGGGACAAAGGGCTGAGGGGTTTGGAGGTGGGGTGAGGGGTTTGGAGGTGGGCTGTGGAAACACGGGGGCCCAAGAGACAAAGTGACCAAGAAGAGAGCATGAGCCCATTCCTCACAGCCTTGCACTGGAGGATGAGCATCAGCTTCTCCCACTCACTGGCTCAGTAATGAGTGAGGTCATCTCATGCTCTTGAGCCTTATTGTCACAACTGAAAATGCCCATGTCGTCAGACTGTTGTCCAAGTTAAAGGAGATGGTGCCTATGAAAGAGCCTGGCTCCCCATAGGTACTAAGAAGCGCCATCTAATGGGAATCTGAAGTGCTGTTTCAGGCATTTATGATTCAAGAGACGTCTTTCCTCCTTGCATCTTTCTCCTCTTCCTGTCTGTCTGCCTGCAAGATGGGGATTTCTGCCTTCAGGGGTCCCTAGGGGCTTCAGGGGTGGAGCACTGGCCAAGAGGATAATTCCTCCCTTGCACTCAATCAACCTGGCATTCATCTGCAGCCAGGGAGAGCAGCCAGACTGATTTCTTGAGGTAAACACACCGAGCAAGCAAGACAGGCCCCACGGAGTTATTTAAAACCCCCATCTGAGAGAGAGAGCATCTTGAATCTGAAGTTCTTGCCTAAATATAAACGGCAAAGCTTATTCAACATCAAATCAAATCAATGATAATTTGAGGACTAATTAGCATTTGGGGTTTTTTTTGTTGTTTTTTTCCGGCAGCGTGGCGATGTGGTGTATAATGCTATGTGACTGGGGAGAAGCATGTAATTATGGAGCTGAATACATTGTCTCCTGGAGAGTAGGGAAGGAGCATTCCCTAGCCAAAGAGGCCTGTTGTTGGCCAGAGGGTAGATGGGGGTGCAGGCAGGTGGGGCAGAGTCCATGTCTGAATCTGCTGAGAGCAGGACATCGGCAGCTCCTGGGTGGTCCTGCCTCCCCTCTGACAGGTTTTCACTTGTAATTGGATCAACAAACCTTCACCTCTCACTTTAATTCTGGGAGGTAAAAGAGGAGATAAGATGATTTCAGAAAGGAGTTAAACAAAGGGGAACTAAGATTTGGTCCATTCTTGCTAAGAGCCAGGTGTCAAAACAACCAGAGCATATGGAATATTTTCATGTTGTTATGTGTAACCCCTTTACATGTATGTGTGTGTATGTGTGTGTCATTTGCTCAGCCTGACTCTGTGACCCCACTGACTGTAGCCTTCCAGGCTCCTCTGTCCATGGAATTCTCCAAGCCAGAATACTGGAATGGGTAGTCATTCCCTTCTCCAGGGGATCTTCCCAACCCAGGGATTGAACCCGGGTCTCCCACATTGCAGCCAGATTCTTTACCATCTGAGCCACCAGGGAAGCCTTTAACTAGAATACCAGTTTGATCCTTAGAATGGCCCTATGAGATCAGTACGATTGTTTCCTTTATTCTGATGAGAAAACAGGTTCTGAAGGGTTAAGAACTTTCCTAAGGTTCAGATCAGAGCTTCCTATGCTTCTGGTTCCAGACTTTTGCTGCTTATTTCTATGCTGTAAATATATTGTTTGTTCAGTCTCAAGAAGCTTATGGAAGGTGGTATGTTCTCAGAGATGAGGAGGCCCTAACTTAGCAAGGTAAAGAGATTCACCCAGTGTCACCAGGCAGCAAGTGGCCAAGTCAAGTCTAAGAGAAAGGTGAAATTAGAACAGAAAAAATAATTACAAAGAAATATTAGACCTGATTAAAAAAAAAGATAAAATTCAAAGAGCACACAATGCTTGCGTGAACTGTTCACATGGGGTGAATAGTCCCCTGAAGCAATAGTCTTTAGTTGAAATGCGGTGTCTACAATCTGTTCCCCTGTCTCCTTGGACCCACTCCCTTAGGCCTGGGGTTTATCACCAGGTGCCCCAGGGTTCAGGTGCCCAATCCAAGACTCTGGCCTGAGAGCTGCAGCACGAGAGGATGAGAATCTCTAATGTGCTGAACCTGACCCAGTGGTGGTGGCTGCCTCAGGTGTTGGGTTGAGAAAGATTCTGAGGCCCATTAGGGCTCAGTGGGGAAGAGGGACAAGTTTGTCAGTGGTATTTATGCTGGTGACATATGTACCAGGCCCTGCCCGTGCCTGTGTTCTGGTTAATCCAGCTGCTCCTCTAGTTTCTCTTTGCACAGTGAATATATATAGCAGGATATATTCTAATGAGACTCAGGTTGAGACAGCTGAATTCTGTAGGAGTCCCCAGCATGCACACTCAACGCACTCGGCAGTTAACCACATCCCTTTTCTTCAAAGGACTCTGAGATACTTCATTTTAATATTTAGACATGATCAACCAAGAGGCAGGTGTCTTGGAACAGAAAAACACAGTAAGAAAAATAAAACTCTTTGGATTGAACATTTTTTCCCCCAGATTGAATATTCAGAGGCCAGAGAGTGGCTGCTTTTCTAAGCACAATGAGGGTGATTCAAATTATACTCACTCAACTGGGGATGGCCTGATGGGGGTCCAATTGCTGAGCACCATGTTGGACATAAAAAGTGAGACAATTAGTTTTCTCAAGAAGCTATCAAGATGCCTTAATTGGCACCAGGAAACAAGAGTTTGCTCGCTCTCTCTATTTTTAATATGATGAGGAAAAATTTAAAGGGCTGAGGCCTGAGGATATTGGCACAAGCAATTGTCATGAATAGATTAGCAATTGCATTAAAGTGTGGTCTAGATTACCATCTGATTTTGACAATAAATCAATTCTTTATTGAGCATCTACTGTATACTTATATGCTAGATTTTCTTACAAAGATGGATGATGCATTATTTATAATATGTACTCAGTCAACATATAGAAGATATTTGAGTGGCCCTACCATCAAGGAGATCAGCCCTGGGATTTCTTTGGAAGGAATGATGCTAAAGCTGAAACTCCAGTACTTTGGCCACCTCATGCGAAGAGTTGACTCATTGGAAAAGACTCTGATGGTGGGAGGGATTGGGGGCAGGAGGAGAAGGGGATGACAGAGGATGAGATGGCTGGATGGCATCACTGACTCGCTGGACGTGAGTCTGAGTGAACCCCGGGAGTTGGTGATGGACAGGGAGGCCTGGCGTGCTGCGATTCATGGGGTCGCAAAGAGTCGGGCACGACTGAGCGACTGATCTGAACTGAACCATCAAAGATACATATAAAATAAGGCTGTTAACATAGAATTAGATAATATATGTGGAAGAAGGAAGAGGCAAAATCACTAGTTATGTAGACTAATATGGTCATTATTACTGAGAATTCAGATTAGCTCTGAGCTTCCTGGCAGATAGGTAAGATGGAGACTTTGATGGTGCTTGTTTGCAGTACCAGAGGACGTAAGAAGACTTGAAAACGTAAACTTTTTGCTATACTAATTTCTAAAAGAATGTGGATGGGTGGCTTCCTAAGGGCAGTGACTGAGTCTTATTTATCTTGAGATCTTGGTCACCTGGCAAAGTACCTGGCATGCACTAGATATACAATAAAAGAGAGTTTGTTGAATTTATTCCATTGATACATTGAGAATAAAGAAAGAGATGATTGGAGCTCAATGGGCATGAATCTGAGCAAACTGGAGAAGTTGAAGGACAGGGAAGCCTGGTGTGCTGCAGCCCATGGGGTCAAAGAGTTGGACATGACTTTGAGACTGAACAACAGCAATGCCACTGGGCTCCAAAATCACTACAGATGGTGACTGCAGCCATGAAATTAAAAGACGCTTACTCCTTGGAAGGAAAGTTATGACCAACCTAGATAGCATATTCAAAAGCAGAGACATTACTTTGCCAACAAAGGTCCATCTAGTCAAGGCTACGGTTTTTCCTGTGGTCATGTATGGATGTGAGAGTTGGACTGTGAAGAAGGCTGAGCGCCGAAGAATTGATGCTTTTGAACTGTGGTGTTGGAGAAGAGTCTTGAGAGTCCCTTGGACTGCAAGGAGATCCAACCAGTCCATTCTGAAGGAGATCGGCCCTGGGATTTGTTTGGAAGGAATGATGCTAAAGCTGAAACTCCAGTACTTTGGCTCATGCGAAGAGTTGACTCATTGGAAAAGACTCTGATGCTGGGAGGGATTGGGGGCAGGAGGAGAAGGGGACGACAGCGGATGAGATGGCTGGATGGCATCACTGACTTGCTGGACGTGAGTCTGGGTGAACTCCAGGTGTTGGTGATGGACAGGGAGGCCTGGCGTGCTACGATTCATGGGGTCGCAAAGAGTCGAACATGACTGAGCGACTGATCTGATCTGATCTGAAGCAACTTTCTGAGGATCAGCCAGATACAAAGGTAAAACTCAGAACACTACAAGGAGCACAGGTGTAGAGGCAGATCATTGAGTATTTTTGGCAATAACATCATCCAAAAGCCCCTGAGGGGAAATAATAATCTTTACTCTGCCACTAAATAGTGACAAAGGGCAAGGAGACTGGTGGGTGTGTGAGGGCTCTGTCTATATACTGCTATGGCAAGAAGGAGGAGGGGGTCATATCAGTCAGGGTCCAAAGTGGAAACAAGCCATTCTAAGTGTATGAATCAAAATACATTTAATATAGGGAATTAGGCACATAGGTAATGGAGGGTCTAAGAAGGCAAGAGGGGCTGGTGAGGCAACTCAGAGATCAGCTGCACCAGGGAGCCACTAGAACTTTTAACCTAGAGGGAGGAAGTGGTATTGCTAAAGCTGGAATTACCTGGGGGGAGCCGAAACCATAGCACAACATGCCAGGTGGGAGCTTGAGCGATGTCGAGGATGCACCTACTGCCAGAGACGCTGCCCTAAGAAGAGGATATGGGGTAGCTGGGTTTTCCCTCCCTCACCCTCTAATCTCTTGCCTCCCATTGGATGTCGAATGAGTACTTGTCTCCTAGAAAAAGGGACCATGGGAGTTCTATGTTTGTATAAAGAGCCCTCGGGCACTGTTCTCAGTTTATTGCCCAGTGGAGTATCGGAGACCCAAATGGGGCCAATCAGTTTTGATCTCTTGGAATTTTAGAACAGGAACCTATAAAGAGAAGCCAGTAACTTAACCAGTACCTCCATTTGGAGTCATACTTCTCCTTGTGATACAAAGATAAGTCATTCTGCAGAAAGAGAAAATAGTAAAGAAATTATGCAGAGAGGAGTGAGAGGAGTCCTAAGAGCGTTTGAACCCTCAGTTCAAGGGGTCCCTGCTACATTTCTGCCCACGGATTTCATGAGTCATAACAAAAAATTGTATCATAAAGCCCCCCTTTTGTTTACGCTAGTCCAAGTTTGTTTTGTTATGTGCAAACAAAAAAATCCTAATCGAAAAAGGATGTGAAAATAGAATATGAAGCAGAAAATGTATTTGAGAGGAAAATATCAACAGCCACTGACGCTGGGGTATATAACCTGTGGATTTTAATCTGTACACAGTGGGGAACCTTTGCAAGTTTTTGAGAAAGGAAGTCAAATGCATCTTCCTGTGTTAAATGAAAAGACCTTAGTTGACACCTAAAGAAAATGGGAACCCCTCTCCTTGTCAACTCTGTGTGTAAGAAGAAACAATCAGTAACCCTAGAGGTGTGTTCTTTCCAATTCCCCCCAAATATCCTGACCTACACGAATGCCCACCACACATTTCCCTGATTCCAAAACCTTCTTTCCTGGCAAATTTGTTGTCTTACAGTTATCAGCTCTCTGCCTACAAGAGAATTGTTCTTCTAGAACCAATTCTATCACCATGGAAAGATGCCAAATGTCTGCTAGCTGAAGAAGAGGGTTATATGTCACACATCAGAAAGAAGACAAAGATTTATAATGCATGCTTGGATTAGCTAAAAAAATTCATTCTTTCTGCCTTTCAGGTCTTAAATTTCTAGGTGAGCAAAGATGGAGATTCCCTGGGGACGGATAAGAGCCTGAGGCCATTAATCAAATGGATGCTGGGAGTCAGTGATGTTGTGGATTAGGGAATCAGAAACCCTGAACTGTGAACCCAGTTCTCATACTAATTTGTTCTTTAGCATAGGCCAGTACTATCCACTCTGCTCCTCAGGTTCCTCATCTGTAAACTATAGGAGTTAGTAACTTGAGAGGTCTCACATTGGATGGTTCTCTGTGTCTGAATATGCCTTGGAGGCAGAAACACGGCTCCAGGTCTGGGTCACAGTCTCTGAGGATGGTCCACTTCCTGGACAGCTCCCTGGACCAGGCCTGTAAATACATCTGAAGGAGTCTTTCCCAGGTTTCGTGGCAACTGCTGCTGCTGCTGCTGCTAAGTCACTTCAGTCGTGTCCGACTCTGTGCGACCCCATAGACGGCAGCCCACCAGGCTCCCCCGTCCCTGGGATTCTCCAGGCAAGAACACTGGAGTGGGTTGCCATTTCCTTCTCCAATGCATGAAAGTGAAAAGTGAAAATGAAGTCGCTCAGTCATGTCCGACTCTTAGCAACCCCATGGACTGCAGCCCACCAGGCTCCTCCGTCCATGGGATTTTCCAGGCAAGAGGACTGGAGTGGGTTGCTATTGCCTTCTCCTACTGGAGGCTAAACATCTGTGGGTTGTCCACTCAGTATGCAACATCAGCACAGACTTTTAAGTGATGCCTCAAAGTTCCATCTGGATCTTTCAGGAGGACCCATTTCCTCTGCCACCAGCTGGGATTCACTTTGCACTAGTGGGAATAAGATGTCTAGCATGAAGTGAGAAGTGAGGAACTATTTAATGGAATAAGGAACAAGCTCAAGTCTTCCCTGAAAGTTCCAACCCACACTCGTCTCAGACCTCCCCTGACAGTTATGGGAGCTCAGTCCAGCCCTGGGTCACTTTGTCTCTTGAAATTCTCCCTCATTTTTTTGTGTGTCCAGTTCAGATCCCTAACCTTGCTTGAATCCATTTTAGTTCAAGGACAAATATTTACTGGGCATCTCCTCTCTGCCAGCCATTGTGCTGCCCATTGAAAATAAAGAGACACCAGGTGCAGTCCTTGCCTTTGAAGAACTCACTGTCTAGAGAGGAATAGTTGTTTAGTCACTAAGTTGTGACTCTTTGCAACCCTTCCAGGCTCCTCTGTCTGTGGAATTCTTTAGGCAAGAATACTGGAGTGGGTTGCCATTTCCTTCTCCAGGGGATCTTCCCAACCCAGAGATTGAACCCTGTCTCCTGCATTGCAGGGAGGTTCTTTACCACTGAGCCACCAGGGAAGCCCTGATGGAATACAGACAAGTAAACAGATGTTTACATGAAGTATGGTAGGATAAAGGGATGTGTTTGTTTTCTAACTTGTAACAAAGCACCACAAGTTTAGCAGCTGAATATAATACTCATGTCTTGGCTCACAGTCTGTAGGTCAGTACTTAGATGAACTCATATAGTTTCTCAGCTTTAGGGTCTCATAAGGTCAAGGTCCAGGTGTCAGCTGGCCTGGGGTCTTATTTGGAGGCTAAGGAGAAGAATTTACTTCCAAATCATTTAGGTTGGTGGCAAAATGCAGTTCCTTGAGGCTGTAGGTCCAGGGTGCTTGTTTTCTTTGTTGACTGCTCACTCTCCCTAGAGGTCAGTTACATTCCTTTCACTTGGCCCCTTCCCTCCATTTCCAAGGCAATGGAGGATGGAGTCTTTCTCATGCTTCGACTCTTAGCTTTTCTCTTCTGCCAAATCTCCTTGCTTTTCTTCTGCCACCGGCCTGAAAAAGTACTGTACTTTCAGGGGCTCTTATGATTATATCTGGCTCACCTGTCTATGCTCCTTTTTTAAAAAAACCCAGCTGTGCCTTATAATGCAGTCATAAGAGTGACAGCTCATCGCATTTACAGACTCCAGGGGGAACTTCAGGGGGATGGGGGTCTTCAGTGCCATTCCAAGAAATTCTGCATGCTGCAAGGTGAGTAGAGGATGTTAGGAAGCACAGAGTGAGTGAGAACGAACAAGATCATGGAAAGGCCTTTGGCAGAGGATTTGCCTGATTGGATTTTTGGAGCAAAATTCCACTTAAGCAGGGTGAGAAAGGGAGTGAAGGGAGCCATTTGGAAAAGACCAATGGAAAAGCACTGGCAAGCTCAGTATTCTCTTTCCTCCCCAGCATCTCACCCATTGCTGTGCACGTTAGAGTGTTTGAACAACATTTTCTTGACAGATTTGCTGACTGTTTATAGGTTGTTGTAATGATGAAATAATGTAATGCTGAAAGTACTTAGAACAGCATTTAGAGCAAACTAAATGATCACCACGTACTAGCTATTGTCGTTTTACAACTCAAAATAGGAGATCTCTTGCAAATAGGTCTGGCATATGTATTCAGTCATTTAACAAATGTTTATTAAAAACATACTAAATGTCATTCTAAGGCCATGGAAGGACAGTGGAAGGCAAAGCAGATGATCCTGATCTCATGGCATTCACTGTCTGGTGTGGGGAGGCAGACAAGCAAAGGGACAGCTCTAACATGTATGTCAAGGGCTTTATAGGTCAGGTGCCACCCTGGTCATGTGTCTGATCCTTGGAAAGTTTTTCCTTTCTTATCGGCCTAATGATTAAGCAGAAGCATCCTTCTTTAGGTTGACTTTCCTCTCTGGTCCCAAACCCTCCTCATTCATATTCATATTATCTTCCCCCACCACTTAATTCCTTTTTGCCTTGCCCGCCTTCTCCCCTGGATTTGATCTCCACAAAGGTAGAAACTCAAGACTATTCACTCTTTGTCCCCAGTGCCCAGCACCATGCAAAGCCCTCAGTAAATCAATGCGGAATCAGTGAGCTCTCAGCTTAGACTCTGCTTTCCTGTTGGGATCAAACGCACCTTTTTAGTTTAGTTTAAATAAATATTTGCATAGCACCTGTTATGTGCCAGTAAGTAAGCAACAGAGCCAAGATTCAAACCCAGACAATCTGTTGCACGTGACACAGGTAAGGGTTCAGCTTCAGACCTCCCCACCCAGCTTTGTACCTATTATGACAAACAGCAAAACAATCGAACAAAAACAATCACCACAGCTACTTATGAGTATCGTAGCAGGATTCCTGTACTGAATTTACAGCACAGATTCCTATGACAACAGTGGGGAGTAAGAATTATTATCTTCATTTTCGAGATACGGATTCTGCCCCTCGGGGAGGTTAAGTCACTTGCATGAGGCCACAGGCCACCATGCTGCAGACCTGAGACTTAAACACAGTCTGTTGATTCCAACCCTGAGCTCTTTGCGGGAAGATTTAGTGCTTTGACCAGTCATTTTCATTGATTGTTCCTTTTCTTCTGCAGTGACTTCCCCTGCTAGCATCATGGGCTCACTGTCTCTGATACACTTTTAAAGCATTCAGGAGGCAGTCAGAATCTTGGTATCTCAGACACAAGTAGCATAAACCAGCTCACCATGATGTCACCCATCAGTTTCGCTGTGTCAGTCACTCACACTCTGTGTCTTCTGAGTCCTCATCTCAGGGCTGCAGTCTCAACAGTGAGACAATGAAAGAACTATTTTTCCAGGGCACCACAGAGAGCCTGAGTGACTTCATTAGCTCATTCTCCATTCATAAGACTTCTCCTGAAATCATTTCTTTGTTACCCGAGAGAGAGAGGTCCATGAACATGCAGCTACACCAAATAATGAGTAAACTCCAAGGGTCAGCTGTATGGGCAAGGCCCAGCTACATCCGACTTACACCCCAGCACCCAACACAGGACCTGGCACACAGAAACTGCTCAGTAAATGCTTGTATGATGAGAGAAGGAAGGAACTAAAAACATGAAAACACATATTCCCCTTGTGTTTGGTAGTAGGGCTGCGTTTGAAAGAACAGTGTGTTGACATTTGGCACAAATGGAGTAAATTAGAGCAGTGCCCATCCAACTACCTGTGGGGAAAACCTAGACTCCTCTTTCATTGCTAATCAGCTGAGGATTGATACAGAGTCCTACCAGTGGCCTGTGCTTTGTACCACAAGCAACCTGTCTCTGAATTCAACAGCACCCTAGTCAGCATCTTGTACGAGAAATAAGATACTAATCACATACTGGAAAACCCAAAGCAATGTAAAATTGCTATTATAAGAGCGTCTAAAAGCTCACCATCAATTTCTATACTTATCACATACCAGAGACAAACAATTCACAATCCAGGCTTTGTCCCTGAATCACACAGAGTAGCATCCTTTAGAGCATGGTCTTGGACTCACAGTTGGGTTAGAGTCTAGCTAGATATGATTTCAAGGAAGCTGGTTAACCTCTCTCAACCTCCTAAATTTCTTCATCTCTAAAATGAGGAAAATAATCATACTTCCCCTCTGGGGTTGGAATGAGGGTCCAATGGAATCATTCATTCAATATTCATTCAATAGACATTTATTGAGCTCCTGTTAGGACACATACTCCTTTAAGCACTGGAGAAAAAGTAATGAACAAAACAGACAAAAGTCCGTGTTGTCATGGAGCTGAGATTGTGGTGAGAGGTTTTATATAAAGTAGGTAGCCTAGTGCTTGGTCGTTACCAACTGGGTGTCATTTGGCAGGTCACTTCACTTTACCAAGAGTTTAGTTTACTAAAAATGGAGCAAAAATAACACACACCTCCTATGATTGTTTTGAAGATCCAGTGTGATCAGAGAGATGGTCACTTGCTGTGATAGTGAGTAAATATAGCTCAACGTTAAGTGCAAAATATCATGTTTCTCTGTCTTCCAGCTCAGCATTGTGGATTGTCCCAGCAGTTGGGAGATTCAAGGAGTGGGGAGCTTCCACCTAAAACAGACAGGCACAAAAGCCCAAGGATCCAGCAGAGCCTCAGAACCACAGAGAAGCCAGTATGTAACCAGATGCACGGCCAACAGAGCCCAAAGAGGAGCATGTCAAAAGGATGGAAAGAAGATGTCAAGGCCAAAGAATATAATCAGGTTTGAGGGTTTTTGTTTTTAATATTTCCTCAGTTTTTAAATAATGGTGAACATTAAAAACTACCAGTTTTTTTTAATGCATCTTCTTTCTTTTTCATTTCCTTTATGACTTTTAAAAATTGGAGTATAGTTGATTTACAATGTTCTATTTGTTTTGGGTGTCCAGCAAAGTGATTCAGTTATACATATATATATTTGTTTGTTTGTTTGTTTTCAAATTCTTTTCCCGTATAGGTTACTACAGAATATCCAGGATAGTTCCCTGTGCTATACAGTAAGTCCTTGTTGGCTATGTATTTTATAGGTAGTATAATCAAGTTTTTGGAATCAGGCAGATAAGAACTGGAACAGAATAGACAGCACAGTGTGGGGCTTACTTTACGTGCCTGCAGGGTCATGTTGGGTGAACATGAGGCAGGGTTTAAGGGGATGGGTTAGAACAGACACCCCTTCTAAGAGAGATGATAAAGAATACAACTGGAGGACCCAATCTATAATCAGGTCCATGGAGCAAAGTTAAAGCTGGGTCTCAAAGCCAGGAGTTCAGGAACCATGAGAAAGTTAAGAAGGGAGCATAAAGCAAAGAACAAATGATGCTATGAGGCTAAAATTTGTGTTGGGTAACTTCTGTTAGCCCGTTTCAGATGCTCTCTACCATTCTTCATCATGTTCTGTGCCCCTGGAGGCAGACCAACACTGAGAGTAAATGAATCTCTTATCATCTGGTTTCTGAACGAGAACAGCCAATGGGGAAGACAGGCAGGAGCCTGGAAGGAGGGTGGGGAGGAGGGAGAAGAAGGTGAAGCCATTTGCTCCCTCAGATTCCTGTCTTCAGACCATCATGAGGTGTGTGCATCCCTCAATCACGGCTCTGTGTCCCTGTTGTGCTTTCTGGCTCTGTTAACCTCTCCTTCTCCTTCCCCTTCAGACCTAGAGACATCAGGGAGCCCCACGATAACTAGCCCTCGGGGAGCCACACACTCCCCTGTGGTTTCCCTGTATGCTGCCCACAACTTTGTAAATAATCCTATTATCCTAATCGAGTATGCCATCTGTTTTCTGCTGGAACCCTGACTAGACACTCCAGGGCTTTTGTCCAAATCTCTGTCTTGCTGTTTTTTGTTTTTAATAACCTATGGGAGGGTCAGTCTAATTTAAAGAGACAGTATTGGGCAGATGTAAAGTAGAGAGTAAGGCAGGCTGGGTTCAAGACTTGGACATAGTCATACTGTGGATAACCAAGATAGATCCCAGAGGGTGAAAAAAAAAACTAATATTTGACATTACTCTTAATGTATGGTAGACAGTGTTCTAAGTGCAATATATTTGTAAACTCCTTCAATCCTCAAAGGAACACTGTTAAGTAGGTAGCACTGCCACCACTATCTTACAAAATCAGGAAAGCAAGGGAGGTCAAATATGAATAACTTGCCTGAAATCACACAACTAGTAAGTGGCTGTAGCTGGATCTAAGCCCAGATAGTCCCATTCCAGAATTTAAATCCAGATAGTCCCATTCCAGTGTCCATGGTCCTAACCACCAGTCCTCCACTCTGTAAACATTTGTTTTTCATTTCCTTGTACTAGACCTGTCCTTTCCTTGTTCTCTTTATTAGTCTGAAAATTGCTCATAATACTCTTTGTATTGGCTTTAGCACTTTAATAAGCTTTATCATATTCTGAACCTCTTGATTCAGTTCTTAGAGGTTCCAGAAGTTTGAACATCCAGCCCAAGATCCTACAGCCAATGAATGATGGAGGCTGACTTTAAGTTCAACCCTACCAAACTTTTTTACCTCATAATCCTTGGATGTTTACAGGGCAAGACAGCATCTATCTTTTTCACTGCCATACCTCAGTGCCTGCATCATGACAGTAACACGATACACATTACACTGAATGAATTAAAGAGTGTGTGAATGAACGGTTTTGACATATCCTTTAAAATTCAGAGCTTATTAGAGAGTATCCAGCAAAGCCATATTACTTTCTTTGCATATTTTTTGATTGGAACATTTCATTTAATTTTAAATTAAAATTTAATTTTAATCACTGTGGTAGCATCAGAACCGCCTTTTTGCGTTTCTCACCCCTTTCTTAGGGCAGGAATGAATGCTTGTTGGGTAGACTTCATCTGTAAGTTCACTAGCTTTCTCAACCAGTGATCACAGAGTTTGATGGAGGTGTTTGCTTGCTTCCTTTATCTCATATTAGCTATAGAAAGAGGTTAGATGCTAATGCTTTTATTAGAATAAGTCATACTTGGGTTGGAATCTCTGCTTTGTCACTTAGCTGTGTGTGGTTTGCCCAACCTCTAGGTGTCTCAGTTTCTTTATCTATAAAATCATTATGTCTGGCAACCTGTTTCTGTTTTGTAAATTAGTTCATTCGTATGAATTTTTAGATTCTACATGTAAGTGTCATCATATATTTGTCTCTCTCTCTCTGATTTACTTCACTTAGTATGATAATCCCTAGTATGATAATGTTTCTGCAAATGGCATTATTTCATTCTTTTTTACGGCTGAGTAGCATTCCATTGTGTGTATCTATATCACACCTTCTTTATCCATTCACTTGTCAGTAGACACTTAGGTTGCTCCCATGCCTTGGCTGTTATAGAAATAGACTCATAGACATGGAAAACAAACTTACAGTTACCAAAGGGGAAAGGGGAGGAAGGGATAAATTAGGAGTTTGAGATTAACAGGTACACATTACTAGATATAAAATAGAGAAACAACAAGGACCTACTGTATAGCTCAGGGAACTAGATTCAATATCTTGCAATATTTTATAATAATCTATAATGGAAAAGAATATAAAATAATATATGAAAAATGGATATCTGAACTATTTTTCTATACACCTGAAACTAACACAAACAACATTGTAAATCAACTATACTTCAGTGTAAAACATCGCTATAATAACAGTATCCACTTCAAAAGGTTGTGGTGGAGATTAAATGATATAATGTATATTTATCAGTTCAGATCCACCAAGAAGCAGATGTGAATACAGAATTATTAATATAAGTGTAAGAGACATATTGTGGGGGGGCATCTCTGAAATATACAGAGGAAGAGAGCAGGAGTCATCATGGATAGCTGCAGACTGCGATGCAGTTGTGACATTTGTGAAAGGAGAGGAGGAAGGAAGCAGGGATGGGTAGAAGGAACACAGGCTCTGAGTAGGTCTTGGTCAGGCTGACAGGAAGCTCTGACTCCAAGATTGTCTGTAGATGATTTTTGCACTGATCAGAAATAACCAGGTCCTAGTCTCCCTGAGGACTCAGTTTTTGATTAGAGATTCCAGGGAATATGGCTGCCACAGTATGCAGCACAGTGCCTGACCCCAAGTAACACTCAGTAAGTGTTGGCTATTGGTTGTTGTTTAGTCACTCAGTCATGTCTGACTCTTTGTGACCCCATGGACTGTAGCCCACCAGGCTCCTCTGTCCATGGAATTTTCCAGGCAAGAATACCAGAGTAGGTTGCCATTTCCTTCTCCAGGGGATCTTTCCTACCCAGGGATCACACTTGCGTCTCCTACACTGGCATGCAGATTCTTTACCACTGAGCCACCTGGAAAGCCTTAAATAGTGGTACCATTACTTTTAGGAGCCCAAGGAATGGAAGCAAGTATCATTCATTACACTCTGTTTACTGGATGCAGGCTTGTTTGAAATAGAAGTTATTCCCTGAACACTAGTTAAAAATGGCAAAACAGATTTTATTTGAGCTATTGAAGTATGGGAAGGAGAGCCCTCCTTTATAGGATTGGGCTCAATTCTGAATACAGCAAATACAGCTGGAGATTTACAGCCAAAACACAGGGAAGTCAATGGATGGAAAATTACTAAGGGAAACTTCATTAGACATCAAGGGTAGAGGGATTTTTACTCAACTCATTTAATAGCATTATTGCTAATGGAAGGTCAAGGACTTAGACATCATGGGTGGAAGATGAGGAACTTGATCGCATATCAAAGGTGAGGATTCTTGCTGAGCTGACTTAGCAAAGCTCTTGGCTTGGCAAGTCAAGGATGGAGCTCAAAGTCAGGGCCTAGTAGAGACTAGGGTAGGGCTCAGAGGAGCCTGACTCAAGTTTGGACAAGGACAGAGCTTCTGCCACCTGTCACCTCTCCTAGATGAAGGGGACCTTGGGAAGGAATCATATCTGTGCCATCTTTTCACCCAACCTTCACCTGTCACCTAGGGTTCAATAAAGGTTTATGGAATGACTGAATATCAGTTTATGACTGAATATTGGTTTGTGTAAGCAGTAGACTTACTAAACTTAGCCTGATGGTCAGGACCAACATAAAGTCTATGTGGATAACACCTGTTGGGGCTGGTCAATGAGCCTCTTGAGTGTCTCCATTTGAAACAAGCAGAGTCCTCAGGGGCCTGAACTCAGGTTTGAACAACTGGGCAGTCTGTGTACATAGGACCATGTCAGCCATATATTTCAGAAGAGACAATATATTATGCTCTAAGAAGCTATAGCCAAAGTCTTTGTTGAGTCAAGAGAAGGCCAAAATTCTAGCGTCCATATTCTTAATTCTAAATTTAACTTCTTTTCAGCAAGTAATTCAGAATATTGAAAAATCTATACACATTGTCCCTTTAATGTTGTCTTCTGGAGACCATCTTAAATCCAACATGAATTTCTTTGAATAGCATCCATTATTTGTTGTTATTGTTCAGTCACTAAGTCATTTCTGACTCTTTGCAACTTCATGGACTGCAAATGCCATGCTCCTCTCTCCTCCACAATCTCTCAGAGTTTGCTCAAATTCATGTCCATTAAATCATTGATGCTGTCCAACCATCTCATCCTCTGCCAACTCCTTTTGCCTTCAATCTTTCCCAGCATCAGGGTCTTTTCCAATGAGTCAGCTCTTCCCATCAGGTGGCCAAAGTATTGGAGCTTCAGCTTCAGCAAGTCTTTCCATTGAATATTCAGGGTTGATTTCCTTTTGGATGGACTGGCTGGATCTCTTTGCAGTCCAAGGGACTCTCGAGTCTTCTGCAGCACCACAATTTGAAAGTATCAATTCGTTGGTGCTTAGCCTTCTTTAGGGTCCAACCCTCCCATCTGTACATGACTACTGGAAAAACTGTAGCTTTGACTATATGCAGCTTTGTCAGCAAAGTGATGTCTCTGTTTTTAATACTTTGTCTAGGTCTGACATACCTTTCTTTCCAAGGAGCAAGTGTCTTTTAATTTCATGGCTGAAGTCACTGTCTGCAGTGATTATGAATTTCAAGAAAATAAAATCTGTCACTGCTTCCACCTTTCCCCCTTTTATTTGTGAGTATGAAGTGATGGGACTGGATGCCATTGATCTTAGTTTTTTTTTTTAATTTTTAATTTCAAATCAGCTTTTTCATTCTCCTCTTTTACCCCATCAAGAGGCTCTTTAGTTTCTTTTCACTTTCTGCCTTTAGAATGGTATCATTTGCACATCTGAGGTTGTTGGTATTTCTCCAGGCAATCCTGATTCCAGCTCGTAATTCATCCAGCCTGTCATTTATATGATGTACTCGGTGTATAAGTTAAATAAGCAGAGTGACAATACTCCCTTTCCAATTTTGAACCAGTCAGTTTTTCCATGTCTTGTTCTAGCTGTTGCTTCTTGACCTGCATAAAGGTTTCTCAGGAGACAGGCAAAGTGGTCTGGTACTCCCATCTCCTTAAGAATCTTCCAATTTGTTTTGATCCACACAGTCAAAGACCTTAGTATGGTCAATGAAACAGAAGTAGATGCTTTTCTGAAACTCCCTTGCTTTCTCCATGATCCAATGAATGTTGGCAATTTTGATCTCTGGTTCCTCTGCCTTTTGTAAACCCAGATTGTACATCTGGAACCTCTCAGTTCACCTACTGCTGAAGCTAGCTTAAAGGCTTTGGGGCATAACTTTCCTAGCATGTGAAATGAGCACAACTGCATGGTAGTTTGAACATTCTTTAGCATTGTTCTTCTTTTGGATTAGAATGAAAACACCTTTTTCAGTCCTGTGGCCACCGACTGCTGAGTTTTCCAAATTTACTGACATATGGAGTGCCGCAGTTTAGCAGCAGCATGTTTCAGGATTTTAAATAGCTCAGCTGGAATTCCATTACCTCCACTAGGTTTGCTTATAGTAATGCAGTCCATCCTAAAGGAGATCAGTCCTGAGTGTTCATTCGAAGGACTGATGTTGAAGCTTAAACTCCAATACTTTGGCCACCTGATGTGAAGAACTGACTTATGGGAAAAGACCCTGATACTGGGAAAGACTGAGGGCAGGAGGAGAAGGGGATGACAGAGGGTGAGATGGTTGGATGGCATCACCAACTCAGTGGACATGAGTTTGGGTAAACTCCGGGTGTTGGTGATGGACAGGAAGGCCTGGCGTGCTGCAGTCCATGGGGTTGCAAAGAGTCGGACACAACTGAGCAACTGAACTGAACTGACTGAATGCTTCCTAAGGCCCACTTGACTTCACATTCCAGGATGTCCAGTTCTAGGTGAGTGACCACATCCTTGTGGTTATCTGGGTCCTTAAGACTTCTTTTTGTAGTTCTTCTGGGTTTTCTTGCCACCTCTTTTTAATCTCTTCTGCTTCTTTTAGGTCTTTATCATTTCTGTCCTTTATCCTGCCATCCTTGCATGAAATGTTCTCTTAATATCTCCAATTTTCTTGAAGAAGCCTCTAGACTTTCCCATTCTATTATTTTCCTCTATTTCTTTGCACTGTTCATTTAAGAAGGCCTTCTTATGTTTCCTTGCTATTCTCTAGAACTCTGCACTCAGTTGGGTATATCTTGCTTTTTCTCTCTTGCCTTTTGCTTCTCCTCTTTCCTCAGCTATTTGTAAAGCCTCCTCAGATTACTACTTTGCCTTCTTGCATTTCTTTCTCTTGGGGATGATTTTGGTCACTGCATCCTGTACAATGTTACAAACCTCTGTCCATAGTTCTTCAGGCACTCTGTCTGCCAAATCTAATCCCTTGAACCTATTCATCACCTCCACTGCATAATCATAATGGGTTTGATTTGAGTCATACCTGAATGGCCTAGTGATTTTCCATACTTCCTTCAATTTCAGCCTGAATTTTTCAATAAGGAGCTCATGATCTGAGCCACAGTCAGCTCCAGGTCTTGTTTTTGCCGACTGTATAGAGTTTCTCCATCTTTGGCTGCAAAGAAACTACTCAATCTGATTTCAGTATCGACCATTTGGTAATGTCCATGTTAGAGTCATTTCTTGTGTTGTTGGAAAAGGGTGTTTGCTACGGCCAGTGTGTTCTGTTAGCCTTTGTGCTGCTTCATTTTGTACTCTAAGGCAAAACTTGTTTGTTATTCCAGGTATCTCTTGATTTCCTATTTTTGCATTCCAATCCCATATGATGAAAAGGACATCTTTTTTGGGGTGTTAATTCTAGAAGGTGTTGAAGGTCTTCATAAAACTGTTCAACTTCAGTTTCTTCAGCATCAGTGGTTGGAGAACATTAGATTTGTGATGCTGAATGGTTTGCCCTGGAAACAAACCAAGATCATTCAGTCATTTTTGAGATTGCACCCAGGTACTGCATTTTGGACTCTTGTTGACTGTGAGGGTTACTCCATTTCTTCTAAGGGATTCTTGCCCACAGTAGTAGATATATTGGTCGTCCAAATTAAATTTGCCCATTCCCATTCATTTAAGTTCACTGATGTTAAGATGTCGATATTCACTCTTACTATCTCCTGTTTGGCCTAACATTCCAAGTTCCTATGCAATATTGTTCTTTACAGCATGGTACTTTCACCACCAGATACATCCATAACTGAGCATTATTTCCACTTTGGTCCAGCTGCTTCATTCTTTCTGGAGCTATTAGTAATTGCTGTCTGCTCTTTCCTAGTAGCATATTGGGCATCTTGCAACCTGGGGGTGGGGGGTGGGGTTATCTTAAAGTGTCATATCATTTTGCCTTTTTGTACTGTTCATATGGGTCTTACAGCAAGAATACTATAGTGGGTTGCCATTTCCTCCCTGAGGGGAATACATTGTCAGAGCTCTTTACTCTGACCCATTCATCTTGGGTGGCCCTGCACTGCATAGCTCATAGCCTCATTGAGTTATGCAAGCCCCTTCACCATAGCAAGGCTGTGATCCATGAAGGGGAGCATCCATTATATTCCAGCTTTATTCTGAATACTGTTCTATATCAAATTGTAAGAAAGCAAACTTTTTTTTTTATTGCTATCCACACTTAATTTATATATGGATAAATAGATGTTCATTGAGGGAACAGTTCTTTCTGCAAGGCAGAATCTGACATTAGATACCACACATCTAACTCCTGTCCTGTGCTTTATTCTCCTTGGATTCTTTGTGTGAATAGATTGATACTGATCAGCCCAAGTAGTCATTTGACTGTTTGCCTTGATCAAAATTGTGCTTGGTGGGAGCTATAGGGGAAGCACATTATTTTTGAAATCCAGATATTGGAAATAATTAAGCAAGATCTGGATAGGAATTATCAAGATGTGCATTTCTCCAGCTGTCTGCTGATCCAAAATCCTACTCTCATTATTAGTCTTCAGTGTGATCTTTCCTTCCCCCTCTTTTGCTGAGCTGGTACCTTTGAAGTATGTTATCTCTCCAGGCAGTTCCAGCTCTGCTCCTGTCCATCTGCACACAGATTTATGAAGATGCTTAGCACAGATATTGACGCAGTCCTTAGTGCTCCTGGGTCAATTACTGGGTCTTTATAATCACTGGGAAAGAAGCCCACTTTGGGGTAATGTTCACTTCACCCCATTCCAGCACTAATGAATGGACCTACCTAGAATAAGGAAAGCAGCAAGGGGATGGGAGGAAGCGTGGACTCATACTTGAAGACCTGGGTTTGGATATACGCCACAGTCTTAGTAGCTACATGTGTGTGCTCAGTCACTTCAGTCAGGTCCAACTCTTTGCAACTCTGTGGACTGTAGCCTGCCAGGCTCCTCTGTCCATGGAATTCTGAAGGCAAGAATACTGGAGTGGGTTGCCCTGCCCTTCCCAACCCAGGGACTGAACCTAGGTCTCTCACGTCTCTTCATTGGCAGATGGGTTCTTTACCACTAGCACCACCTGGGAAGCCCAAGTAGTTACCTGCTGCTGCTGCATCGCTGCAGTCGTGTCCAACTCTGTGTGACCCCACAGATGGCAGCTCACCAGGCTCCCCCGTCCCTGGGATTCTCCAGGCAAGAACACTGGAGTGGGTTGCCATTTCCTTCTCCAATGCATGAAAGTGAAAAGTGAAAGTGAAGTCACTCAGTCATGTCCGACTCCTAGCGACCCCATGGACTGCAGCCCACCAGGCTCCTCCGTCCATGGGATTTTCCAGGCAAGAGTACTGGAGTGGGGTGCCATTGCCTTCTCTGAAGTAGTTACATAACCGAGGACAAATTGGTGTATCTGCTTGTGCCTTAGATCCCTTATTTATAAAAAACAAGAAACGGTTGGGAAGAAGGCTTAAGGCCCCCAGTGTCAGCCCCCACCCTTTTCAGTCTCCCACAGGAAGGAGAGACTCACTCTTTGGGCACACCTGTAAAACATTTGTAGTGATACAGTTGGGAAGAGGTGCTCTATTAAAATGCAAACACTCCATGGAAGAGGTAATATACCACACCAAACATTTCAGGTCCCCAGAGTGAAGTGTATATAGTCCAAATAGGCCTTTCAGCAGCCTTATGCTAGCTGGGAACAATGCAAGATCCATTGTGTATGGAGCATCTTTATCTACATCATGCACTATATAACATTATCTCAAATCCCAACAGCAGCCCCACAAAGAAAAAAATATGTCCTTTTCACAGCTGAGAAAACTAATGCTCAAAGAGGCTCTAAGCTTAAACCTTTTCTTATTGTCAGCCTCCCTCAGTTCAATTCCAGTTTCCCCCACCTCACACTGCATGGCAATTACTCATTCACTCACCTGACCCCTGAGGCCATCTTTGAGGCTGTGTACACAGTAGGTACTCAATAAGTTCTAATTAAATAAATGAGGGAAAAAACTCTGCGTTTCTAGCTGGGGTTTGACCAGGTAGACCCCCAAATGTGGGGAGTGGCTGGGACTCATTTTAGGAATTAGGTCCTTGTCCAGCTATAGGGAGTAAAAGAGGATATTTCCCTGGGGCAAGACCCACAACCAAGTGGGCTAGAGATGTCTGCATGGAAGGTTGGCAAAGTGGTAACAGGTCCAGTACTAATCAGCAGGTTCCTAAGCCCAGAAAGTGGTAATTTGAGGACATGTACTCACAGCAACCTGAAGCCCAGGTATCCAAAAAAGGGAATCCTCCATGATTTTCAGGGTGGCTAGATGGTGAGTGTGTCTGCTTAAATCCTTCCTGCTTGAGACTCAGATGCATTCTAGGCACTGTGTGTTTTGAGGGGAGGCAGTAGCAGTCAAGTACATCAATTGTGGAAGGAGGAGAGAGGAGAACATTAGGAAATAATTGGAAGGAAAGTTATGACCAACTTAGATAGCATATTGAAAAGCAGAGACATGACTTTGCCAACAAAGGTCCATCTAGTCAAGGCTATGGTTTTTCCTGTGGTCATGTATGGATGTGAGAGTTGGACTGTGAAGAAGGCCGAGCGCCAAAGAATTGATGCTTTTGAACTGTGGTGTTGGAGAAGACTCTTGAGAGTCCCTTGGACTGCAAGGAGATCCAACCAGTCCATTCTAAAGGAGATCAGCCCTGGGATTTCTTTGGAAGGAATGATGCTAAAGCTGAAACTCCAGTACTTTGGCCACCTCATGTGAAGAGTTGACTCATTGGAAAAGACTCTGATGCTGGGAGGCATTGGGGGCAGGAGGAGAAGGGGACGACAGAGGATGAGATGGCTGGATGGCATCACTGACTCGCTGGACGTGAGTCTGAGTGAACTCTGGGAGTTGGTGATGGACAGGGAGGCCTGGCGTGCTGCGATTCATGGGGTCGCAAAGAGTCGGATACGACTGAGCAACTGAACTGAACTGAACTGAACTGAGGCCTCCATTTGACCCAGTCAGTGTTGTGATGTCATCTGTCTTGGCTTCCCCTCCATCCAGCATATTTGCATTTAAAAAGGCTTATTGAAGAACAGCTAGTTCAATCCAAACGAATGAATCTCTAATTGGATGTGTTTTGTACACTTGGTTAAAAGACTGAGGGAGATCCCTTGTGAAGTCAGGCCTTCCCAGACACTATTTTTAGCTGTGTAGGTTGGGCTCTACACAACAAGAGATGACATCCTGAATCTCACCCTGGAGGAATGTGTTTTTTGAAAGAACATTTTGCTGGATTGTCATTCTGTATGCACAAGGAACAGGATTTGCTCTGTAGAATAAGCCAAATCTTCTTAGAGTTTCCCTTTCTCCTTCTATATGGCACTAAATCCCTTCAATTTTTTAAAGCCCATCTCAAATGCTGATGCCTCTTTGAAGCTCTCTTTGATGTCCTACTCCATTCTCTGTGGAATTAACACCACCTTCCTTCCCTCGTGTTCCTATAGTGACATGTTTGTCTAAGTTCCACACTGACATGGTCCCTGGCTAGCCCTGCAACTCATTTCTTGGCCTTTTCTCCTCTTATTTATACTCCAACAATGCTATTCTCACATTCACCTCCACCCAGCACACACACACACACACACACACACACACACACACACAGCAAAAATACCTCAATGATGCTTCATGTTTCCCTGGTTATGCAGATACCATCTGGAAGGCCTTTCCCCAGTCCTCTCTTTCTGGCTAGCTCTTAGGCATCTTCCAAGGCTCAGCTCTGGCCTGAAGCAGTGACTGCAGCTGTTTGATTCACCAGTGTAATCCAAACTCCTAGCCTGCCACCTGGAATGTAGTAGAAACTCAGGGAATGCTAGCTGCATGCATTAATGAATGAATCTCATTCGAGAAATATTTTATCCAATACTTATCCCCCACCCACCCCCCAGCCTGAGTTCAGTGGCATTCCTTTCTGCTCCTGTACCATCCTGTGCTATGTTCTCAGTTACCACTGTATATTGAAAAGTGTCTGTGTCTAGCTCCCCTGCCCCCGCCCACCACCATTAGATTTGATCCTTTTCAAGGGCAGGGGCCAGGCTTCATTCATCTTTAGGCTCCCAGTGCCTGGCAAAGTGCCTGGCATGGCATGTGGGACCTAAACAGGCTTTCCTGGTGGCTCAGTGGTAAAGAATCTGCCTTCAGGGCAGAAGACACAAGTTTGATCCCTGGGTCAGGAAGATTCCCTGGAAAAGGAAATGGCAACCCACTTTAGTATTCTTGCCTGAGAAATCCCATGGACAGAGAAGCCTGGCAGACTGCAGTCCATGGGTTTGCAAAAGTCAGACATGACTTAGTAACGAAACAACAACCCCCAGGCCTTAAATAAATTCTGAGCAGTAAATAATGGAATTGAACTAGATGATTGCTATTACTAAGATATTGCAGTATGGCAAATAATTGTCTCTTTCTTTTTCACTGACTTGGGGCACCTAGTGTCTAATAGGTACTCAATATATAGTTATTATTTTGTTTGGAAAATAAACCACCTTGTAGAGAGAATGCTTGGAGAAGGCAATGGCACCCCACTCCAGTACTCTTGCCTAGAAAATCCCATGGACGGAGGAGCCTGGAAGGCTGCAGTCCATGGGGTCGCTGAGGGTCGGACACGACAAAGCGACCTCACTTTCACTTTTCACTTTCATGCATTGGAGAAGGAAAGGGCAACCCACTCCAGTGTTCTTGCCTGGAGAATCCCAGGGACAGGGGAGCCTGGTGGGCTGCCATGTATGGGGTCGCACAGAGTTGGACACGACTAAAGTGACTTAGCAGTAGTAACAGTAGCAGAGAGAATACTAGTTGGACAGTGAGATTCTGGTTCTGATGTTGCCACATGGCAGCTGGGGAACTTGTAAAAGTCACTGGGGCCCTTGGAAACTCAGTATTCTAATTTGCTAAAAGTGTATAAAAATTGTTCCTGTCTTAGTTTAGTTCTCCCACAAGTTGGCTCTCAGACGGGGCTTGGGTTACGTAGTTTATTTGGGAGGTCGTCTTAGGGCTTCCCTGGTGGCTCAATGGTAAAGGATCCACCTGCCAATGCAGGAGACATAAGAGATGTGGGTTCGATGCCTGGGTTGGGAAAATCCCCTGGAGAAGGGAATGGCTACCCACTTCAGTATTCTTGCCTGGAGAATCCCATGGACAGAAGAGCCTGGCAGGCTACAGTTTATGGGGTTAGAAAGAGCCGGACACGACTATGATTTAGCACACACTTGGGAAGCACAGATGAGGGAGTAGGGCAAGATTGGCAGGGAAGAGAAGTAAGTTAATAATATATGCATTAATGACAGGTTGCTTCAGTGGACAAGTGGGCCCAATCCCACTGGAGACATTTCTAGAAACCCTGTAGGATGTACTTCAGAACTGTCTCAAGAGACGGGCTGGAAGCTGGGGGTATTGCTCCATTGTCCTCATTCCCCATGGGTTGAAAATTGTTTCTGGGGCGTTCACTCCCTCCCAGTTATGCAGCCAAGCAGACCTCACTAGATGCTGAGAAACCAGTGGGCAGGGGAGCAGTGAGATGTAGGGATTTGAGATGGGAAGCTGTCAGTGTGCCGGAAACCCACCACACGCCTGAGACACAGTTGTGTCAGAGGTGGGCCGAGGAGAAGCAGGAAGGAACACAAACAACATCTGTCCACCAGCTCCTAATGTCCTGAGATTATAGGCCCATTCTTAGAAGGGAAGATGCTTTAGCAATTTAGCACACTGTGTTAGAGGTCAGGTATTTTAAATGGACTATTTCTTTATATTTCAACATCCCCTTCAAAAACTTCCCTTTGCCCCTTCCTGATACCCCTTTCCTCTGCACACCTCCCCCTGCTAGACTGCTGTTGTTAAATTAGCCTAATCAAGCCCAGCTTGTGGGCTCCTGAAGGGTCCTTGAGGAATCCACTGAGTGCTGGTGGCACTCATTATTTCTCCAGGAGAATCCGAGCCCTCCAATAATGAGCACTCACTCGGAGTTCTTTGCTCTTTCTGTCAAAGAGCCAGCTCCTCGTTTCCCCATTATCCACACAGGTGAGCCCCGACCATGTGCAGGCACCCAGGAGGGGTGGTTTTTCCCTCCACAGGGACAGCACCACCACAGAGCTGCTCTTTTTGCGGACCTTCCCTACCCAGCTCTAGAAATCTAGAAAGATCCTCATTATGTGGCTTCCCGCATGTCAGCTCCGTGGCAGGACACTCAAATTCACCCATACAGTGAGATTGCTATGCAGCTTGTTCAAGGAATTCTTTGCATCACTGAGATGTTTTCCCTTGCAGAATCAGTTTTAGGTTTTTAGGCTAGAATTAAGTATTCTGTAAACAGAGATGCTGAGGCAATGAGCTGACCTACTTGATAGGACTTTTGAGGTAATCGTGATGATTTGATCCTTTTTGAAAAAGAAAGGTTCTAAATATTCATATGCTTCGATCCAATAACTTTATTTCTTGGCATGTATTATAAGAGAATAGTCCAATAGCAAGTGCTTTACACACAGAGACATTTGTCATAAAATTATTTATAAGTATAATGATGGCCAACAATAGAGCTGTGGTTAAATATTATGAAAAGTTTGTAATAGCATGGGAAAAAAATCACGCTCTTATAATGTTCAGAAAAATACAAATTCTAGTATTGCACGTGCAGCTCAATCATCCCAATGAAAACAAATCAAATAAAAATGATGCCTAGAAAAAAGGTAAGAATCTTACATCAAAATGTTAATGGTGGTTGTCTAAGGTTCTATGATAATAGGATACTTTTTCTTCTGACTTCCCTCTATTTTTACATTGAGCAGGCATTTCAGTTCAAAGAACACTAACTTTTCAAAGTTACTTAAAAATATTTGTATACAAAGTTGAGTACAATTGCATAAACATATGCATGGAGGAGATGGTTAGATAGCATCCAGACTCAATGGACATGAGTTTGAGCAAAGTCTGGGAGATAGTGAAGGACAGGGAAGGCTGGTGTGTTGCAGTCCATAGGGTCACAAAAAGTTGGACATGACTTAACGACTGAACAACAACAATGCATGTGAAAAAAAGACTGGAAGGGAATACAGAGATGATTATTGTGTGATTAAAAAAGCAGTGACCCCCACGTTATCTGCACATCAGAGCCCCCTGGGAGTCAGTGGAAAGCACAGGATTTCATCCTCAGAGATGCAGTAAGTCAGATGGAGTCCTGGGGTCTCTCATTTTGATTTTTTTCCAGTGATTCTAAGAGTTTATCCATAGAGCAACAGTGGGCAGCTACTGTCGTTTGTGAATGTGGAGATCTTTTTTTCTATATTCTAAGTGTTTTGTACTATTGCCAAATTATTTTTACAATTAGAAAACACAAAAGCACATCTGAGTCTAAGTGTTCAGCAGTATGGAAATGGCTTCCTTCCAGTTTTGTAATCTGCTCTTGTCTTTGAGCATTAAGAGTTTCCCTCCCTCCTTCAGAAGGATTATTTTAGTGATACATATTATTCTACCTAGTATGTATACTGTAACTCATTAGCTAGTCCTCTGCCTGGAAGAACTGTCACAGGAGGAATGGCTGAAGAAATTAGAAATTTTCATTTTAAGAGCAAAGATATCTAAAAATAGAGCAAGTCTTGGGGAGAAAATTTGTTTCCCATGGTCCCAGCAGGTAAAACCATGACCAGTGAGTGCAAATTACCATTAGATGGATGATGGCATTCAAAGCTACACTTGGCACACGCTTGGCTAAGATGTTTCAAACAGGGCCATGAGGACCAGGTATTTAAGATTATTTCTGACAGCTCTAGGATCCTTCCAGCCCTAGTTCAGTTCAGTTCAGTTCAGTCACTCAGTCGTGCCCGACTCTTTGCGACCCCATGAATTGCAGCACGCGAGGCCTCCCTGTCCATCACCAACTCCCGAAGTTCACTCAAATTCATGTCCATCGAGTTGGTGATGCCATCCAGCCATCTCATCCACTGTCGTCCCATTCTCCTCCTTCCCCCAATCCCTCCCAGCATCAGAATCTTTTTCAATGAGTCAACTCTTCACATGAGGTGGCCAAAGTATTGCAGTTTCAGCTTCAGCATCAGTCCTTCCAAAGAACACCCAGGACTGATCTCCTTTAGGATGGACTGGTTGGATCTCCTTGCAGTCCAAGGGACTCTCAAGAGTCTTCTCCAACACCACAGTTCAAAAGCATCAATTCCAGCCCTAAGATGTACTGGAATCATAATTTCATTTTTTCCCCTTACTTATCTAGAATACGCTGCTACTCACCCTGGGCAAGCCTATTTGCAAGGCTAATACAATCAAAATTTTACTAAACTGATTGTGGTTTATTCCAAACAGTGCCTAATTCAAAGCAACTGCTTGTCCCCAGCTGAGTTGGGCCCTATTGTTTCTGGATATAAATAAATAAATAAACAAGTCCAATATATGAAAATCCAAACAAAAGCAAATAAATTACGGGGATAATTATTTGCAAAACAAAAAGATTCCCCACAGGGCTCCTTTAAATTATGAGTTCTCCTACGGCTCTCCTATGGTGTAATTAAATTAACCAAAATATTGTTAACACCCAACCTTCCAGAGTGTCTCAGACCTTTCCTCGTTCTCTCTTTCCTTCTACACCAAACCTCTTTATCTCTACCTGAAGGCCCAGTCCTTCCCAGGGATTTGAGTACCAACCTGCCTTCATAAGCGAGTTCATCTACATTCCATGCATAGGCGTCAGGTCACCTTGCTCTGGCTTGGACTGTAGGGTTTCAGGCATGATGGGTTTCTGCATTGGCCTCTGGAAAGCCTGAGTCCTTGTTCTGCTAATCTTTTTAGGATCAGGCCTGATTTTGTTCTTACCTGTTCTGCTCATCTCCATAAACTATATTTATGTTAGCCAGGGTCTGAGCAGCTCATCAATAGACAGTAACTCAATATGATGAACTGGTTAAAAAGTGTTGGGCAAACTGAAAAGCCGAATGGGGCCAAGTGAGGCAACTGAGAGATTAGCAACAGCAGGAAATAGTTATTAATCTTAGGCTGAAAAGGGAGGAGGAGGTGCACTTCTCAGAGCCCAGAGCAAGGACCATCCAGCAGGAAGTGGAACCCAGGATGGATGGAGGCTGCTTGCAGGGAGGTGGGATCACAGAGGGTGAAGATGTCAAGTGAGAGTTGGCGTCCTGGAGGAGGTAGGGCCACCTCTTCCTATCTCTAGCCTGTACTTTTTATTGGATAAATTCAGCTGAGAGCCAGTTAGCAAGGAATCCTTGTGAATATAATTTGTAGGATTCTTCCTCACTAATAGCAACAGAACAAGGTAAAGGTGGGGAGCAGAAATGGGCAACATTCCTGGTACAATAATTAAGAAACTGGCACCAGTAAGATGAGAGTTCTAAATCGGAACGGGGTGACACCAAAGCTCTCCAGGTTAAGGATAGAAACAGTAATTTTTAAAAAAATGTTATAAAAATAGGGACTTCCCTGGTGGTCCAGTAGTTAAGACTGTGCTTCCTCTGCAGGGGGTGTAAGTTCAATCCCCGGTTGGGGAAGTAAGATCCCACATGTTGCACGGTGTGGCCAAAGCAAACAAATCCCAAAACCAAAAAAAAAGTAGTAAAAATAATAACGGTTAATATTTACTTTTTATTTTTCTGTAGTCACTTTATACTCTAAGCACTTTATGTATATAAATATAATAGTGCTATGAAGTACTTTCTACTATCATTATCTCACTTTACAGATGAGCGTGTGGAGACTTGGAAACAATAAGCAGTTTTCTCTGGGCTACGCAGCTAGAAAACGGCTGAGTCCAGGCTTAAGAGGCAGGCAGCTTGGCTTAAGAGCCTGTTGCTTCGCCATGTGATCCTACCTAAGTCTGAAGTCTGACTCACTTACCCAATAGTTGTTTGACTGCAAAATTTTTAGCAGTTTCTCTAATTGTCAACTTCTTTATTTTAGAAAAATCAATATTACCTATTTCACTTAGCTGTTGTGAAGATTAAATGACATAATGCATATAGACTATGAGCACAATGCTTGGCACATAGGTAGCATTAAAAATTTGGGATTTCTAGCTTCGATTGATCCCCCCCCACTGGAAAGGAAAAGTACATGAGCAGTTTTCTAGGTCAGACCTAGTTCAGGTTCCCCTATTTGTCCTCCACTTTCCTCCACCTTCTCTTGCCTCTCTCTCTCTCTCTCCAAGCTCCAATTCCTGGATCAGGGCCTCATTAGGGCTCATAACCAGAGTCTGTCTTTGGCACATCATGACCACTGTCTCCCTTAGTGTAGAGAGAATTCTTGAGAAAACAGATTTTCTTGGACTAATGAGAATGTATTAGTTGCTTGTTATTGCCATGTCTTAGTGCAATGTTTATAATGAGGAAGGATGAATTTTCTGACATTCTCAATGCCATCTGTACTCATCAAAGACCTATGTATACACCAGGGCCAACACAGGCCTTTAGTGTCCCTGATGGCAAATTCCCTGATGCCCCAGCCCCTCATTTCCCCATCCTGAAGCTACAGTGTCCTGAACTTAAAAGGAGGAGACCAGGTACTTCCTTGCCCAGCTTGAAGATAGTGGTGAGGATTAAATGAGATCACAGGAAATCTTAGAAGGCAAAATAATAGTAAGAAGAGCTAATATCTCCATAGTGCTTACAGTGCCAGGCATATACACTGAATTATTACCACGATCCTGTTGAGTCAGTGCTATGGTTAGCATCATTTTACAGATAAGAAACCTGGGACACAGATTAATTATTTTGCCTAAGGTTAGGGAGCTAATTTGAACCCAAGGTAGTCTGGGTCCAGAGTAAAACAGATGTAGTAATTCCTCTGAGCCTCAGTTTCCCTGGGTTCAGCTCTTTCCGTTCTAAACTTTGATGTCAACAGACAGTTTAGATCCCAATAGTCTATAGAGGAGAGCCATACAAATACCCCTACGATAACCCAGAAGCCCTCTTCTCAGAGGCTGAGATACACTTGGCTCAGACGTACCAGTCTTATAGCTTGTGTGAGTCTAGTGCCTTCCCCAGAACTTCTGGAACTCCTCACTTCATTTATTTCATGGTTCTCTCTCTGCCTGTGCTCTTCTGTTAGTCTTGAAACCGACATATGCCAACAAGAATGCAGAACTCCACACTTTGCAGGCTTCCATAGGCAATCGAGTATTTCTTAGTACATCATATTTGTAGTTTTCCTGAATATTTTTGAGTTGTAATGTGGAGCCACATGGTGAGTGAGACCTTTAATCCATGGCCACCAGGTGCCCGTACCATACCTTTATGCAGAGGCTCACCACCCCACCAATCTCTGGGACCAATTAGAAAAGGACCCCTCTAGGTAGACAAATGAGGAAAATCCGCCCCTTCTTTGCTGACTCAGGGTGACACCAAGACCCCAGGTTGGCAAGCAGAGTGCAAGTGTGCCAGATTTTAGCTCCCACTCTGCCCTCGAATGCCCCCCCGCCCCTGCTTTATGCAGGCATTATGTACAGAACTGTATGCTTTAGCTCTGCTTCTGCCATTTCAATGACCCCAGGCCAACTTCCTTGCTTTCTCTCCTGGCCAGTCTCTAAAAATGGTAGCAGTTTCCTAAAGCTTAATTTCAACAACAAATCTTCTCCATCATGCTCAAGCCTTGAAAAACATATTCTAGAACCTCCTCTTCCTTCTAAGCAGGGGTCTTCCCCGACCCATTTTTCCATATTACCTTGAGTCATCAGAGGAGTCACTTCTTTGCTGAAACCTAGCCTTGTTCTTGAGCCAATGGACTCAGTCCCCTCTCCCCTGAAGAGAGCTGCTTGCTTTTCCCTCCAGGAAACACAGGGCTGAACAGTCTCTGGTTATGTGGCAGACGAAGGTGGTCCCAGCAAGCCCAGTACATCACAATCAGTCTTTGGTAGACAAGAAGACAAATGTGCCGTTCCTAGAAATTCTAAGCAGTGGTGTTTAATCCTCCTGCAGTAATTATGCTCATCCATCGTGCTCTCTGCCCCCTGAGAAGTCTCAGCAAGGTGTGTCTCATGCCATGCGCAGTGTTTTTTAAGGTACATGAGCTTGAGCATCACTGTGTTAAGATTATAGATTAAAGGCAATTAAACCAGTGACCTCCCAAGGTTTTGACTGTACACCCCATTGGTAAGGTATTTTGGGGCAAGTACCCCATAAATGCATATTTATTTGTATATTCATTATATACATGTATGTTTATACTTACATTTATGTCATAAACATATGGAAATAAGAATGAGTATATTAAAATAAATATGAATAGAAGTTCCAATATGCTCTTCCTACACCCTGGTCAATCATCTGGCATACCTGCTGGGGAGTATGCAACCTACTCAGATAACACTGAGACAAGCTGTATCACCTCCTTGTTTGGGACTATGGGAAGGGCTTGGGACCCTGGGAATCGGTCAGACCTGTGTTCTAAGTCTAGCTTCCCCAGTTCACAGCTGGGAGATTTTGGACACATGATATAACCGATTGAACCTTAGTTTGCTTGTCTGTAAAATGGGGTATGATAGTTTGAGCCAGATCTTGCCCTGTGTGCTATAGATTTAGAAGCTGGGCACAGGCCCATTTGTTAGGAATTCAATTCAGACAATTTCCTGTCTGTGACAACTAACTTCAGATAACTTGGGAATCTGGTTGAAGGTGCTGATTCCTAAGCCTCACTCAAAACATAAAATCAAAATCGTCCAGGATGGGGATTTCCCTGGTGGTACAGTGGTGAAGAATCTGCCTTGCAATGTAGGGGATGCAGGTTTAACCCTTGGTAGGGGAACTAGGATCCCACATGCCATGAAGCAACTGAGCCTGAACATTGCAGAGCCTATGTATGCATCACAACTAGAGAGAAACCTGCACGCCGCAAGGAAGAGCCCACATGCCGCAACTAAGACCTGATGCAGCCAAATGAAAAATAAAATCTTTGAGATGAAACCAGGGAGTCTACATTTTACACACTCCCTAGTGATCTTTATGTACATAAAACTCAAAGAGGTAATCAGAGAAGTCAATAAATGTAGTGACATGGTGTCATGGAATGTGAAGTCATAAGAAGGTGCTACCAAGAAGGATCAACTCTGAAGGGTTTGGGAGCCTAGAGGAGGGACACCTATTTCAGGCTGGGCAGTTTTCTGGAAAAAGTGATGCAAGGCAATGCTCTTGTCTTTTCCAGGCCTGTCTCACTCTGGGTCAGGCTTTGGCTTGGGCCACACCCACTGTTTAAGCATTTGTTTGGCTCGGCCCTCTCATTCTGAGTCTTCACTCTTTCCAACTTCCCTTAGCATCCCTGGCAAGTGCAGTGACAGGTGTTACCTGGACTTGCAGAATGCCTGTCCTCCCAGCTGTAGCAGGCTTGGAGAGGTGCTGAAGAGTATAGGCTCCTTCTGAAGGTCATGTCCTTTATTGTTCTGCTGAAAGCCTTGGGCTACACTAAAGAGTTTAGTGTTGGTAGTTTATTTGTACCCTGCTGCTGCTGCTGCTAAGTTGCTTCAGTCGTATCCAACTCTGTGAGACCACATAGATGGCAGCCCACCAGGCTCCTCTGTCCCTGTGATTCTCCAAGCAAGAACACTGGAGTGGGTTGCCATTTCCTTCTTCAATGCATGAAAGTGAAAAGTGAAAGTGAAGTCGCTCAGTTGTGCCTGACTCTTAGCGACCCCATGGACTGCAGCCCACAAGGCTCCTCCATCCGTGGGATTTTCCAGACAAGAGTACTGGAGTGGGGTGCCATTGCCTTCTCCAACTTTGAGGTCATATGAACCTAAATCCACATCCTACTTTGAGGAAGTCACTTAATTTCTCTAAGCCTTAGTGGTCTCATCTATAAAATAGAAGAAACAGAACTACAGAATTGTGAGAACCATAGCTAATATGTAAAGCACCAAACATAGCACTCAGCCCACAGTGGGTGCTTAATAAATAGTAGTTATGATTTTTAAAATGAGAGCAAGTCTTTACCCTCATGTAGGGTAGAAAAGACAAATAATTATAATGTGCTAACTGGGGTGTTTATAGGGTATGAGATATTGCAACAAAGGTTCCAATTCTTCACCTTACCCTACCTCATTCCAAAGCAGGACTTAAAGTGTCTTCAGTAGTTATAAATAATACAAAAGATGGTAAATGAGCAAAGATGGACAAATAAACAATCTTCATAGGAAATAGGAAGAGGACAGTGGTGGAATCAGTAAGCAAACTTTTAACATATGACCTGAAACAGCTGTTACATGTGTCCACAAATCTGGCTTTGACTTTCTTAGTCGCCAGCACAAACAGGGAAGCAGATATTAGTTTGACAATACTCATGCCATTTGAGCATCCACTTGAATAAGTTGAACTGGTTACCAAGAAGAAGCATAACTTTTCTTAGAGCTGTCCTGAAGACATAAAATGTCTAGTGTATGATGGAGAGAATGATAGATAGCCTTAACGCTTTTGCAGTAATAAGTAATCCATATATTTCTTCAAGAGTCTTTCAAAGTTTAATATTTATTTCATGAAAATATGTTACCTGAAGGCTCTTTGAGGATCATCTGTTCTACATGACAAGAGAGATGTCAGGCTCCCAGTCTTCCACTACAGTAACATTCTTTGTCAGCTCTGACCTCTCCCCCAAAGATCACTATCCAACCACATGTGGATGTCTCCAAATAGCCTGGGACCAGCTCAATCTGAAAACTTGGTTTAATCTGCTGTTACTTCCTCAAGTGTCTCTTCTTTAGGAAGTCATTGAAATCACACCATCCTTCCAAGATTCACTTCAGGTCCCACTTTCTCAGGAAGACTTCTCTGCTCCAAGTTAGGTCTATACTCTTCCCTACTGTGCTTCTATGTTACTCTGCTGAATTTCCATTTTAGCATTTATTATAATCCACCTGGAGCCAAAGTATAAATGGCACATCCATTAAATATGCCTGTCCCATTCTCTTTATTCTCTTTGTCTCCCGAACCTGAAGAGAAGTAGAGTGAAGGCCTTTTGGAACAAGATTCTGCAAGCAATTATAAGAGACCTCCATTCTTAACTTTTTCTGACAGTAAGGAATCTGCCTGTCAATGCGGGAGACACAGGAGACACGACTTTGATCCCTGGGTTGGGAAGATCCCCTGGAGGAGGAAACGGTAACCCACTCCAGGAAAAATCCCCTGGACAGAGGAGCCTGGCAGGCTACAGTCCATGGGGTCGCAAAGACTCAGACACAACTGAGTGTCTAAAACACTGACCAGAGATGAGAAAGATGTAGACACTGTCCACGAGCCACTGTAACAGCCCACTAACCACGGGCTCTTCAAGGGCAGGGGGTGTTTGTACTCATCATCAGAACTGTAGACCCTGATGTTGATTTAAACGTGAAGCAACCTACCCAATAACATTAAGTAACAAGTCCTTTAAAACACTCATCTCAACATCCAGTTCCTCCACTAAATCACGTATGTTATCTCTTAATTCTCACAACTCTGAGATAGTTATTATTAATTCTAGTCTACAGATAAGCTTAAATGCTCGCCTCTAAAAAAATTTCTATTAAATTTTAATTTCCTCAAGTGAAAACTGGTCAGATACTACTTACTTTGCAAAGTTGTTAAGAATAACAACAAAATGGCAAATATAAAATGTCTTATCACAGTGCTTGTCCTGGAGAAGTTGTTTCCTGATTGTGTGTTTCACCATCCAGAAACTGACCTTTATTGAATTCATACTATTTGTCAAGCACTTCCCAAAGTACTCTAAATATGGGGTTGGCCAAAAAAGTTTAATTTTCTTTACTGAACAACCCTATGTGATGGGTAATAACTATTATCTCCATTTGAGAGATGGAGCAGAGATTAATAACTTGCCCAAGGTAATCACAGATAAATGGAGGTGGATTGGGATTGGAACCCAGATAATGAAGGCTAATTGAGTTTTTGAACATTCAAAAGTTTTACCTCTTATGAAAACTGTAATCCGATGTAACAAGTGTTACCATGAAGATATGTTTTGATTATTTCATTCTTTTTTATGATTGAGTAGTATTTCATTGTATGTATGTATGTGTGTGTGTGCATGTATGTGTGTATGTATGTGTGTGTATATATACATATATATGCCACATCTTCTTTATCCATTCATCTACCAATGGACACTTAGGTTGCTTCCATGTCTTGGCTACTTTAAATAGTGTTGTTATAGACATTGGGGTGCATGCATCTTTTCACATTAGAGTTTTCTTGATATATATGCCCAGGAGTGGGATTCTTGGATCATGTGGTAACTCTATTTTCAGCTTTTAAAGGAACTTCACAGGGAGCTATATTAATAACCTATAATGGACAAGAATCTGAAAAAGAATACATATGCATATATATTAAGTTATATATACCTATATATATATAACTAAATACATCTATATATATATATAACTCAATACATAACTGAATTCAATTATATATATAACTGAGTCACTTTTCTGTACACCAGAAAGTAATACAACATTATAAATCAACTATACTTCAATTTTTAAAAATTAAAAAATATTTTAATTAAAAATGGATATGCGGAGGAGATAAGATAGCAGAGTAATAGGATGGGGAGACCACTTTCTCCCCCACAAATTCATCAAAAGAACATTTAAACGCCAAGTAAATTCCACAAAACAACTTCTGAAAGCCAGCAGAGGACATCAGGCATCCAGAAAAGCAGCCCGTTGTGTTCTAAAGGAGGTAGGAAAAAATATAGAAGACCAAAAAAGAGACAAAAGAGGGAAGGATGGAGTTCTGCCTGGAAAAGGGAGTCTTAAAAAGAGGGAAGTTTCCAAACACCAGGAAACACTCTCACTGCTGAGTCTGTGCCGAGCCTTGGAAGCACAGAGGGCAACGTAACAGTGAAGAAAAATAAATAAACAATTAAAACCCACAGATTACAAGCCCAATGGTAACTCCCCCAGCTGAGAAGCAGCGCAGTCACCTGCACCCGCCACTAGCAAGCAGGGGCTGGGCAGGGGAGGCACCGGCTGCATCGCTTAGAGTAAGGATCTGGCCTGAATGCCCTGAGTGCTATCTAAACGAACTAACTTGGGCTAGCAAACCAGACTGTGGGATAACTACCATGCGAAAAGCCAGCCCTAACCTAAGACACCACCAGGCCCGCGCACAGAACAAAGGACTGAACAGAGATAGCCTGCTGCAGACCATCCCCCTCTGGTGACAGGCAGCCAGAGCCGGAAGTGGGCAATCGCAGCCCTAGAGAGACATTATCTACAAAACTGTAAGCAGGCTTCTTTGCTAACTAAGACTTCTTGGGTTTCTGGACGGTCAACATCCACCTGAGAAGGTGTGCCGGTTGTACACCTAGATAACTGAGTGGCGGGGAGGCGATAAGTCGCAGCAATCGCGCTTGCCAAACACCTCATCACCTGAGCTGCTCGGACCTGGGAAGGGCACAAAACGCAGGCCCAACTGAGTCTGCGCCTCTGAGGACTACCAGAGTGCCTGAATCTGAGTGGCTTAGACCTGGGAGGTGCATGCAGCCCAGGCTGGCCTCTGATGGTTCCTGGCAGAGCAACCTAGAGCCTGAGCAGTGTGAGCAGGGAGGGCACAAGTGCCCTGAACAGGGGCAGGCCCAGTGTGGCTGAGGCACTGCGAGTACACGCCAGTGTTATTTGTTTGCAGCGTTCCTCCCTCCCCGCGACTGAACAAGTGAGCCTAAAAAAAAAAAAAAGTGTCCACCACCGCCCCCTTTGTGTCAGGGTGGAAATCAGACACAGAAGAGAACAGCAAACAGAAGAATCTATAACAGAGGGAACAGCCTTGGAAGTGACAGGTGCAATAGATTAAAACCCTGTCATTAGTACCGACAACATATGAAGGGGCCTATAGATCTTGAGAAATATAAGCCGGACCAAGGAACTAGTCAAAAATGAACTGACCCCACAATACCCACAACAACACCAGAGGAAGTCCTAGATATAATTTTACTATTTTTACGATCATTCTTTCTTTTTTTTCTTTAAAAAAATTTTTTTAAAATTTGTAAGTCCTCTAATACTCCTTTAATTTTCACTTTTATAACCTACTATTACTTTGCAAAAAAAAGACCCTATTTTTTAAAAAAGCAAACTTCATATATATATTTCTTATAATTTTTGTGACTTTGTTTTTTTTTCTCTTTCTTTCTTTTTTTTTCTTCTTTTCTTTAACATTGTATTTTTGACATTCCAAACTCTACTCTAGATTTTTAATTTTTTGCTTTTTGGTATTTGTTATCAATTTTGTACCTTTAAGAACCCAATCTTCAGTACCCATTTTTACTTGGGAGTGAGATTACTGGCTTGACTGCTCTCTTCCCCTTTGGACTCTCCTTTTTCTCCACCAGGTTGCCTGTGTCTCCTCTCTAACCCCTCTCTGCTCTACCCAACTCTGTGAATTTCTGTGTGTTCCAGATGGTGGAGAACACTTAGGGAACTGATTACTGGCTGGATCTGTCTCTCGCCTTTTCATTCCCCACTTTTATCCTCCTGGCCACCTCTGTCTCCTTCCTCCCTCTTCTCTTCTCTGTATAACTCTGTGAACATCTCTGAGTGGTCCAGTTGTGGAGTGCACATAAGAAAGTGATTACTGGCTAGCCTGCTCTCTCCTCTGTTTGTTCCACCTCATCTCATTTGGGTCACCTCTAACTCCCTCCTCCCTCTTCTCTTCTCCATGTAACTCTGTGAACCTCTCTGGGTGTCCCTCACTTTGGAGAAACTTTTCATCTTTAACCTAAATGTTTTATCAGTGGTGCTGTATAGAAGGATAAGTTTTGAGACTACTGTAAAAATAAGACTGAAAACCGGAAGCAGGAGGCTTAAGTCCAAACCCTGACTCCAGGGAACTCCTGACTCCAGGGAACATTAATTGATAGGAGCTCATCAAACGCCTCCATACCTACACTGAATCCAAGCACCACACAAGGGCCAACAAGTTCCAGAACAAGACATATCACACAAATTCTCCAGCAATACAGGAATACAGCCCTGAGCTCCAATATACAGGCTGCCCAAAGCTACTACAAAACCATAGACATCTCATAACTCATTACTGGACACTTCATTGCACTCCACAGAGAAGAAATCCAGCTCCACCCACCAGAACACCGACACAAGCTTCCCTAAACAAGAAGCCTTGACAAGCCACCTGTACAAACCCACACACAGTGAGGAAACTGTGTGTGAGGAAACACACAAAGAGAACTCTACAAACTGCCAGAATACAGAAAGGACACCCCAAACTCAGCAATATAAACAAAATGAAGAGGCAGAGGAATACCCAGCAGGTAAAGGAACAGGATAAATGCCCACCAAACCAAAGAGGAACAGATAGGGAATCTACCTGATACGAGAATTCCGAATAATGATAGTGAAAATGATCCAAAATCTTGAAATCAAAATGGAATCACAGATAAATAGCCTGGAGATTGAGAAGATGCAAGAAAGGTTTAGCAAGGACCTAGAAGAAATAAAAAAGAGTCAATATATAATGAATAATGCAATAAATGAGATCAAAAACACTCTGGAGGCAACAAATAGTAGAATAACAGAGGCAGAAAATAGGATTAGTGAATTAGAAGATAGAATTGTAGAAATAAATGAATCAGAGAGGATAAAAGAAAAACGAATTAAAAGAAATGAGGACAATCTCAGAGACCTCCAGGACAATATTAAATGCTACAACATTAGAATCATAGGAGTCCCAGAAGAAGAAGACAAAAAGAAAGACCATGAGAAAATACTAGAGGAGATAATAGTATCTCTAAATAGTATCCCTAAAATGGGGAAGGAAATAATCACCCAAGTCCAAGAAACCCAGAGAGTTCCAAACAGGATAAACCCAAGGTGAAACACCCCAAGACACATGTTAATCAAATTAACAAAGATCAAACACAAAGAACAAATATTAAAAGCAGCAAGGGAAAAAATAACAAATATCACACAAGGGAATTCCCATAAGGATAACAGCTGATCTTTGAATAGAAACTCTTCAAGCCAGGAGGGAATGGCAAGACATACTTAAAGTGATGAAAGAAAATAACCTACAGCCCATATAACTGTACCCAGCAAGAATCTCATTCAAATATGAAGGAGAAATCAAAAGCTTTACAGACAAGAAAAAGCTCAGAGAATGCAGCATCACCAAACCAGCTCTCCAACAAATACTAAAGGATATTCTCTAGACAGGAAACACAAAAAGGGTGTATAAACTCGAACCCAAAACAATAAAGTAAATGGCAACGGGATCATACTTATCAATAATTACCTTAAACGTAAATGGGTTGAATGCCCCAAACAAAAGACAAAGACTGGTTGAATGGATACAAAAAAAAGACCCCTATATATGTTGCCTACAAGACCCACCTCAAAACAGGGGACACATACAGACTGAAAATGAAGGGCTGGTAAAAGATTTTCCATGCAAATAGAGACCAAAAGAAAGAAGGAGTAGCAATACTCATATCAGATGAAATAGACTTTAAAACAAAGGCTGTGAAAAGAGACAAAGAAGGTCACTACATAATGATCAAAGGATCAATCCAAGAAGAAGATATAACAATTATAAATATATATGCACCGAACATAGGAGCACCGCAATATGTAAGACAAATGCTAACAAGTATGAAAGGGGAAATTAACAATAACACAATAATAGTGGGAGACTTTAATACCCCACTCACACCTATGGATAGATTAACAAGGAAACACAAACTTTAAATGATACAATAGACCAGTTAGACCTAATTGATATCTATAGGACATTTCACCCCAAAACAATGAATTTCACCTTTTTCTCAAGCACACACAGAACCTTCTCCAGGATAGATCACATCCTGGGCCATAAATCTAGCCTTGGTAAATTCAAAAAAATTGAAATCATTCCAAGAATTTTTTCTGACCACAATGCAGTAAGATTAGCTCTCAATTACAGGAGAAAAACTATTAAAAATTCCAACATATGGAGGCTGAACAACAGACTGCTGAATAACCAATAAATCACAGAAGAAATAAAAATTTGCATAGACACAAATGAAAATGAAAACACAACAACCCAAAACCTGTGGGACATGGTAAAAGCAGTCCTAAGGGGGAAGTTCATAGCAATACAAGCACACCTCAAGAAACAAGAAAAAAGTCAAATAAATAATCTAACTCTACACCTAAAGAAACTAGAAAAGGAAGAAATGAAGAACCCCAGGGTTAGTAGAAGGAAAGAAATCTTAAAAATTAGACCAGAAATAAATGCAAAAGAAACAAAAGAGACCATAGCAAAAATCAACAAAGCAAAAAGCTGGTTCTTTGAAAGGATAAATAAAATTGACAAACCATTAGCCAGACTCATCAAGAAACAAAGGGAGAAAAATCAAATCAATAAAATTAGAAATGAAAATGGAGAGATCACAACAGACAACACAGAAATACAAAGGATCCTAAGAGACTACTATTAGCAATTATATGCCAATAAGATGGACAATGTGGAAGAAATGGACAAATTCTTAGAAAAGTACAACTTTCCAAAACTGGACCAGGAAGAAATAGAAAATCTTAACAGACCCATCACAAGCACGGAAATTGAAACTGTAATCAGGAATCTTCCAGCAAACAAAAGCCCAGGTCCAGACGGCTTCACAGCTGAATTCTACCAAAAGTTTAGAGAAGAGCTAACACCTATCCTACTCAAACTCTTCCAGAAAATTGCAGAGGAAGGTAAACTTCCTCATTCTATGAGGCCACCATCACCCTAATACCAAAACCTGACAAAGATGCCACACACACACACACACACACACAAAAACTACAGGCCAATATCACTGATGAACATAGATACAAAAATCCTTAACAAAATTCTAGCAATCAGAATCCAACAACACATTAAAAAGATCATAGACCATGACCAAGTGGGCTTTATCCCAGGGATGCAAGGATTCTTCAGTATTTGCAAATCAATCAATGTAATACACCACATTAACAAATTGAAAAATAAAAACCATATGATTATCTCAATAGATGCAGAGAAAGCCTTTGACAAAATTCAACATCCATTTATGATAAAAACTCTCCAGAAAGCAGGAGTAGAAGGAACATGCCTCAACATAATAAAAGCTATATATAACAAACCCACAGCAAACATTATCCTCAATGGTGAAAAATTGAAAGCATTTCCCCTAAAGTAAGGAACAAGACAAGGGTGCTCACTTTCACCATTACTATTCAACATAGTTTTGGAAGTTTTGGCCACAGCAATCAGAGCAGAAAAACAAATAAAAGGAATCCAAGTTGGAAAAGAAGAAGTAAAACTCTCACTATTTGCAGATGACATGATCCTCTACATAGAAAACCCTAAAGACTCCACCAGAAAATTACTAGAACTAATCAATGAATATAGTAAAGTTGCAGGATATAAAATCAACACACAGAAATCCCTTGCATTCCTATACACTAATAATGAGAAAATAGAGAAATTAAGGAAAAAATTCCATTCACCATTGCAACAATAAGAATAAAATACTTAGGAATATATCTACCTAAAGAAACTAAAGACCTATATATAGAAAACTATAAAACACTGGCGAAAGAAATCAAAGAGGACACTAATAGATGGAGAAATATACCATGTTCATGGATTGGAAGAATCAATATAGTGAAAATGAGTATACTACTCAAAGCAATTTATAGATTCAATGCAATCCCTATCAAGCTACCAACGGTATTCTTCACAGAGCTAGAACAAATAATGTCACAATTTGTATGGAAATACAAAAAACCTCGAAGAGCCAAAGCAATCTTGAGAAAGAAAAATGGAACTGGAGGAATCAACCTGCCTGACTTCAGGCTCTACTACAAAGCCACAGTCATCAAGACAGTATGGTACTGGCACAAAGACAGAAATATAGATCAGTGGAACAAAATAGAGAGCCCAGAGATAAATCCACACACCTATGGATACCTTATCTTTGACGAAGGAGGCAAGAATATACAATGGATTAAAGACAATCTCTTTAACAAGTGGTGCTGGGAAAACTGGTCAAATTTGTAAAAGAATGAAACTAGAACACTTTCTAATACCATACACAAAAATAAACTCATAATGGATTAAAAATCTCAACGTAAGACCAGAAACTATAAAACTCCTAGAGGAGAACATAGGCAAAACACTCTCCAACATATATCACAGCAGGATCCTCTATGACCCACATCCCAGAATATTGGAAATAAAAGCAAAAATAAACAAATGGGACCTAATTAAACTTAAAAGCTTCTGCACAACAAAGGAAACTATAAGCAAGGTGAAAAGACAACCTTCAGAATGGGAGAAAATAATAGCAAATGAAGCAACTGACAAACAACTAATCTCAAAAATATACAAGCAACTCCTACAGCTCAATTTCAGAAAAATAAATGACCCAATCAAAAAATGGGCCAAAGAACTAAATAGACATTTCTCCAAAGAAGACATACAGATGGCTAACAAACACATGAAAAGATGCTCAACGTCATTCATTATCAGAGAAATGCAAATCAAAACCACTATGAGGTACCATTTCATGCCAGTCAGAATGGCTGCGATCCAAAAGTCTACAAGCAATAAATGCTGGAGAGGGTGTGGAGCAAAGGGAACCCTCTTACACTGTTGGTGGGAATGCAAACTAGTACAGCCACTCTGGAGGACAGTGTGGAGATTCCTTAAAAAACTGGAAATAGAACTGCCTTATGACCCAGCAATCCCACTGCTGGGCATACACACTGAGGAAACCAGAATTGAAAGAGACACATGTACCCCAATGTTCATGGCAGCATTGCAGTTTATAATAGCCAGGACATGGAAGCAACCTAGATGTCCATCAGCAGATGAATGGATAAGAAAGCTGTGGTACATATACACAATGGAGTATTACTCAGCCATTGAAAAGAATACATTTGAATCAGTTCTAATGAGGTGGGTGAAACTGGAGCCTATTATACAGAGTGAAGTAAGCCAGAAAGAAAAATACCAGTACAGTATACTAACACATATACATGGAATTTAGAAAGATGGTAACAATAACCCTGTATACGAGACAGCAAAAGAGACTGATGTATAGAATAGTCTTTTGGACTGTGTGGGAGAGGGAGAGGGAGAGGGTGGGATGATTTGGGAGAATGGCATTGAAACATGTATAATATCATATATGAAATGAGTTGCCAGTCCAGGTTCGATGCACGATACTGGATGCTTGGGGCTGGTGCACTGGGACGACCCAGAGGGATGGTACAGGGAGGGAGGAGGGAGAAGGGTTCAGGATGGGGAACACGTGTATTCTTGTGGCGGATTCATGTTGATATATGACAAAACCAATACAATATTGTAAAGTTAAAAAATAAAATAAAAATAAAAACAGATATGTTCACAGTCCATACTGGAGAAATGAGCTAGAAGGAAAGTCTTCCTGTAAAAGATAAGGCCTGAGGATAATCTTGAGGTCTGAGTAGGTGCTCACCTAGCAGGCATTGGGGAACAGCACATCATGAAAGGAACAGCACATACTAAAGTATAGAGGCTGGAGACAGTGTATACATGAGCCTCTAGACATACCACTGGAGCTTTTAGTTGGTAATATTTCAGTGTTGACAGTTCACTTAGTTCTCATGTTTTCTGCTGCATTCCTGGTTTCTGGCACTCTTGGAACCTTTATGGATTGTGCTTTGCCCATCAGCTGTTCTTGACCCCCTCTTCACTACCTCTGCAGCAGTTTACCTTCACAAGACAATATGTGCCACTTTGATATTTCTGTGCAAAGCCTCTGCTGGCTGGTCATATTACCAGGTCCTTTAGGCAAGACTATTTCTAACTATTGCTCTCTGGCTGAGTGTCCACCAGAAGGCTGTTACCACTGTGGACACATTGCAAGGACTTGTTGTCTGTCTCACTTCTTTGAATGTGCACATTCCTATCTGTAGCTTTTCTGCTCCTTGCATCCCAGTGTGTTTGTCTTAGTTATTCAACACTAGAACAGGCTAGACATTGTGGAGAGTATGTAGCAGTAAGTAAAATAAAGAAGAATCTCTGTTTTTTTTTTTTTTAAGTTGTTGTTCTTTCCCTAGTTTTATTGAGAAATAATTAATTCTACTCTCCTTTTAGAGAGAAAGGTATGCCAACAAATGAACAAAAAGGAAAATATTAATACGATGTACGTCATATTGAGAATACATGGCTTGAGGATATAGAGAATGAGGAGAGCGAAGGTGGACATGAATAGCCTCTCTGAAAGATTTTGATCAATGACTCCAAAAGCAACTGTGGTCTCTCTAGTTCTAGGGTTGCTGCTGCTGCTAAGTCACTTCAGTTGTGTCTAACTCTGTGCAACTCCATAGATGGCAGCCCACCAGGCTTCCCCATCCCTGGGATTCTCTAGGCAAGAACACTGGAGTGGGTTGCCATTTCCTTCTCCAATGCATGAAAGTGAAAAGTGACAGTGAAGTGGCTCAGTCATGTCCGACTCTTAGTGATCCCATGGACTGCAGCCTACCAGGCTCCTCTGTCCATGGGATTCTCCAGGCAAGAACACGGGTGTGGGTTGCCATTTCCTTCTCTAATGCATGAAAGTGAAGAGAGAAAGTGAAGTCGCTCAGTCATGTCCGACTCCTAGCGACCCCATGGACTGCAGCCCACCAGGCTCCTCTGTCGGGGTTAAAAACATGCTTTCTCTACCTGCTTTCGCAAACCTCTCCCCACCAACACACATTGCCACCCCATGAAAGAAGAAAATCTGGAAATAAATTTTGCCATGGCTGTTCTTATGATTGAAGCCAATTTGATATCTCCGTGCCTGTGTGAGAAGTTGCATCAGAGACACAAACGGCAAGTAAAACTCATTAATTCAACACATTTCTTCTGAGTGACTACTGCATGCCAGGAACACTGTTAGCTTGGGAGTTCAGTGAATAAGTGAGTCATTGCCCCCAAGTGGTTTGCAGGGCTTCGCTGGTGGCTCAGATGGTAAAGAATTTGCCTGTAATACAGGAGACTCAGGTTTGATCCCTTGGTCAGGATGATCCCCTGGAGAAGTGAATTGCTACCCACTCCAGCATTCTTGCCTGGTGAATTCCATAGACAGAGAAGCCCGGTGGACTACTGAGTGACTAACACTTACTTACTTGCCCTCAAGAGGCTCACAGTCTTTTAGGGTAAAAGGCAAGAAGCAGTGGAAGATTATAATGCCAAATCCCAATTTTTTACAAGACGCATCTAAACCAGCAACAGATGATCAGGGTGAGGAGACCTTTCCAAAGGACTTGATCTTTGAGCATACAGTGATGGCTATAAAGTGCTTTGATAATGAGTAGAAGATCTAACTTGAGTCCTCACTTTCCCTTAAGACTTATCATCATATGCCACACACACGCACACACACACACACACACACACATCTACATCTAGCATGCCAGCTTTTGTTTTGGTTATACCCTCTCTATAGAATTTGTTATTTCTATTTGTGACTACCAAGTCCTGTCCATCATTGCTAGTCTTATACTTTTCCAGAAGTCGTACCCTCTCTGCCCTGATTGCAGTTAATGAACATCTCTCTTCTAAGCTCCTAGTCATTCTGTCACAGTTCTGGTATGCTCTTTATAGAACCAAATTCATATTTTCTGTGATTTCTTTACTAGATGGTAAGCTCTTCAAAGATGGACCTGTATTTTCCTTCACCTCTGTATCCTAATTCCATGCATAGTACCCGACACACAGTAAATGTTTAACAAGTATTTTTTTAGCTCAAATTTAATTGAGTTAAATGTAACTAAAGCATGTGGGGGTTGAACTAAAATTTCCCTTCATCCACTTGCCACTTCAGATGCTATGAACGGATATTTTAAGGATTAATTTTTGTAGAATTTATATAGATGAATAATTTTTCCAGAAGTTCAAATTGCATCAGGCAGCTGGGGAATTTTCTCATAGTCAAAGATGGTCACGTCCTATCTGATGAAATTCCCTCTCATTTCTTTAGTATGATATAATTTATCTATTGGTAGGACTTGGGAAAATTAGGAGGCTGTCAGCTGCTTGAGTCTACAGGGTTTAGACTAGTTCCTAGCATTTGGCGAGATGGAAAACATTACAGGACTCAGCCATGAGTGAGAAAGAGAAAGAAGGAAGGCTGGACTATATGGAAAATAAATCATCAGTTACAAAGCTTCCAGAGACCTATGGGCATGGGATCCACTGTTACCAAGATGTACTGTCAGGGCTCAGACAACCATGAGCTCCAAGAGAGCTCTCTGGCTGAGGGCCAGTCCTGCCCCAAGGAACCCTTCTGAGCAGATATTATTAAATATGCATTTATTACTTCACACTGGGGCATTCCTGAGATGTCTTATCTTGGGCCTTTCTTAGACTGACTGCTTTGGGGGGAAATGAGGCAGCTCAACAATAACAACAAAAATAGTACTTATTATAGCTTCTACCTCTTAGCCAATCTGATTCCTCCAAACAACTCTCCTTGGTATCAGACTCAAGCTGTGGGTGCTCGCCTCCATTTGGAGGACTGGGCCACACAGCCAGCTGTTGGGCCATCTAAAGGTTATCCGCCAGCACCAGGCTCTCCTGTGGTTTTCTAGAGTGAATGCGCGGGGTGGGTGGGGGTATTATGTGAATTAGCCTCTTCATCACTTCGCAGGCTTTATTTACACCCTGCTGGATTATTTTCTCCTCTTATGACCGCCACCATCTCCCGTGGGGCTTGCTGAGGCTGTTTCAGTAAGTAATAATTTTGATGCTGACTTTCCTTGGCTTGGCTGGGGATTTGAAGAAACAAAAACCAAACAGAAACAAAATGCACAAACTCAGGAATATAGGGGTTGCTGAAAGCAGGAGCGGGAAAGCTGGTGTCCACAACGAAGGTTTGGACTCCAGCATCCCAGGCTGCTCTGGTCACCAGTTGGTGTCCTGACAGTATCTATGTAGTTTAGCTTGACTCAAGCCATGATTTCTGCCTAATTACCAGGGTAACAACTTCTTTCTTTGCCTACTAAGGAATTTTTCAGTACATCCTGGTCACTACTCATTTACTCATTCAAGGAGCATTTCCTGAGAGGCAGCCGTGGACTGGAACCTTGGCTTTGAGTCTATACTTTACCTCATGTCCAATCTTAGGCAGGACACTACCTCTCCAGGCTTGTATTTCACCATTCTCAAGAGTAAATTTTAGAATGTCATCTCAGTGAAGGCAGAAAACATGCCTGCTTGCTTATTTTTACATCCCTAGTGGAAGGCACAGAGCCTGACACATATTTGGTACTCCGAAATGTTGTTGCATAAACAGATCACAGAGTGCATTAGTTTAGATGGCACGCATGCTTAGTCATTCAGTCATGTCCGACTCTTTGTGACCCCATGAGCCGTAGCCTGCCAGGCTCCTCTGTCCATGGGGATTCTCCGGGCAAGAATACTGGAGTGGGTTGCCATGTCCTTTTCCAAGTTTGCTGCTGCTACTGCTGCTAAATCCCTTCAGTCGTGTCTGACTCTGTGCAACCCCATAGACGGCAGCCCAACAGGCTTCCCCATCCCTGGGATTCTCCAGGCAAAAACACTGGAGTGGGTTGCCATTTCCTTCTCCAGTGCAGGAAAGAGAAAAGTGAAAGTGAAGTCACTCAGTCATGTCCGACTCTCAGCGACCCCATGGACTGCAGCCTACCAGGCTCCTCCATCCATGGGATTTTCCAGGCAAGAGTACTGGAATGGGGTGCCATTGCCTTCTCCTAGTTTAGACTACATGATCTCTAATATTCTAACATGATCTGCTAATCTTTTCATGTCTACACTTGAGAATTTCATCCACCTTTTGACCCCATTAATTACTAAACTGTGAAGTTTCTAGAATCTGTGCAGAGAGCACCTGTCATGGGTAGTACTCCAACTCCCTAACTCTGAGAAAGTACCTTTTCTCTGAATTTCCACAGCATCCACAGTAACCTCTGTCTAAACACTCATACCATCTTATCCTCTTGTCTTTTTACCTGTACTTGCCCATCGCTAGTTACAAACACCATGAGGGCAGATTCTTCTTTAGTTTTGTAAACTTCTGTAGTCTTCAGTGCTCAGCACAGTCCCTCTTTATTAAGTGGAATTAATGTCCAGTCAACATTCACTATTGTATATATCATCTCTTTCTGGCTTCTCTGTGCATTTGTCCATCTTTTCTTCTCATCACTATGAAAGTGAAAGTGTTAGTCACTCAATCATGTCCAACTCTTTGTGACCCAATGGACTGTAGCTTGCCGGGCTCCTCTGTCCATGGGACCCTCCATGCAAGAACACTGGAGTGGGTTGCCATGTCCTCCTCCAGGGGGTCTTCCAGACCCAGGGGTCAAACCCATGTCTCCTGCACTGCAGGCAGATTCCTTACCATCTGGGCCAGCAGAACATTGGCTCTAGATTTAGACTTCCTGGCTTGGACTCTTGTCTCTGCATTTCCTAGTGATATGACCCTGGGAAGTTAATAAATTTTCTATGTCCCAGGTTCTCCATATGCAAACCGAGATAATAATAAGCCTTATCTCATACAATCATTATGAAAATTAGAAGAGCATACAAAAAACCAGTTGCCATATATAGTAAACACACAATATATATTAGTTAATATTATTGCTATTGTTTCTATTGATCACATATTAAACAGCATTATAGGTGCTGTGAACAATAAAGAAGACTATCCTGTTCTTATGGAGCTTAAATTACAGTGAATCAATTCTTTCTGATTTATCTATGAGATAGTTCTTTAAATTTTAGCACCCTTATGTACACTTTTGGAGAAGGCAATGGCAACCCACTCCAGTACTCTTGCCTGGCAAATCCCATGGACAGAGGAGCCTGGTAGGCTGCAGTCCATGGGATCACTAGGAGTCGGACAAGTGACTTCACTTTCATTTTTCACTTTCATGCATTGGAGAAGGAAATGGCAACCCACTCCAGTGTTCTTGCCTGGAGGATCCCAGGGACAGGGGAGCCTGGTGGGCTGCCGTCTATGGGGTTGCACAGAGTCGGATACGACTGAAGCAACTAAGCAGCAGCAGCAGCATGTACACTTTAGTAGAAATCAGATAATGGATCTTTTCTGGAGAGGAACTTTTTATTGTGGTAGGGAAATACATTAGGCCATAGAGCACCTGTCTTGAGGGTAGGAAAGAGAAAAAGAAGAAGAATGTGTGTGATTCAGGAAATAAACCACCAGTTACATAATTTTACTGTGCCTCTCCCTGTCTTCAGGCCATGGTCAGTAAGTTTAATTTATTGGATTTTGTGAGTAGTCACAAGGCATGTCCCATCAATTTTTTATTCTTGATGGCTGCAGAGTGACTCAGACTATTAGCCTTGTATGATTACAGCATCTGTATTATGATGTTGAGGAGATGTTGCTGCTACAATTTATTCCCTTTATTTAGTTCACTTTGTCTCAGCATATCACTCAGCGGCTGTTGGAGAAAACACTTGGTGATGGACAATTTCTCTCTCTCTCTCTCTCCTATCCTGATATTCCTTCTCCTTGCCCTTCTGTCTTTGTTGATGTCTTGTTTAAAAGAAGATTTGTGGATCTCCTGGTTTCCTCTACATTGACTGACCCTCAGGTCTGCCGGTCTCAGCATTGCGGCACCTCTCCATGGTGCTGAAAGCAAGTACGTGGTTCTAACTCTGCAGCAGTAGCTAAGGGAGCCTGTAGTATCATAACATGCAGCAGTAGGCAGTGGCCTGAGAAAGTACCCTGTCTCGTCCTTGTTATTTCAACAAAAGGGGACAAGAGACAAAGAAATGAAGAATGATTTCCACAAAATGGTATATGTCTCATATGAGATCAGAATACTGCTTTCTGAAGACATATTTAGAACTTCAGAGATAAGCTAAGAAAATTCTTTGATCTCCTTAGGCCTTATTGTTCTCATCTCTAAAACAGGGGAATACTAAAAATCCTAACAAGTACTAAGACATATAGATTAGGTAATGTGATACTAGTTCCTTAGCATGCTGCCTGCTTATCTATACTTATTTCCTGCTGCTTCCTGCCTGACATGTTTTGCTTGAGTAATATGAAGTGATTTATGGTCTCCCTTTCCCTCACCATGCTGCTTTATGCCTTACTCATACTGTTCCTTCTGCCTCTGGTGCCCTTACAAGTTCTTCTAGGCTGTTATGACACCTACAGTTTTCTCACAATTTATGTATTCACTAACATCTCCCTCAGAAAGCCTCCTCTGCCCTTTCTGCTCCTCCTCTAATGTGAGCTAGCTGTCCCTTCTAGGTGCTCATATGTTACTCTCTGCATATCATTTTACATATCTCCCTATCACGACACTGACTACGTGATCATGAAATTGTGGTGTCCTTGACTTACTAGATTATAAGCTCTTTGAGAGGAGGGCCATGTGTCATTGTCTCTAGCACAATCCATGTTACCAGGTGGATTCCCAGTGTTTGTTGATTTGAACTGAATATGATAGAGACTTAAATCATGTAGGTTTCTTTCTCATTCTCAGTCCAGTGCTCTCTTCTCATTTGCTGTATCTCATGTGCTGTATCTAGCTAGGTTGGAAAGTTTTTGCATTGGCTACCACTGTGAATACCTTCATTTGCTACTGGTAGGGATTACTCATTTTGCTGTGGGTCATCCTTGAGTATGCTGGAATCATATCAAGATAGTTTGTCTTATTGTCTTTGGCGTCAATTCTCTCCAAACCAGAGAATTCACATAAGCCATGAATTAGATCCAGAGGGGAGAGGGCACCTGCCTCCATGAATTAGCTACAAAATTATCATGGTCTGGCTTCCAAGAATCCTTAGCAAAATTCTAAATCATCACAAGACTTCCACTTAATATCTATTGGCAAGAACAGCTGCTCTTATTTTAGGAAAATTAATTGCTTTTCAAATTGTTCTAGAAGCCTAAGTCCATTTTGATAATTCAGTAGGAATTAACATTCACTTTTAATTTGAAGTCCATGAAAGCCCAGACTCTAATGAATTTTCTTGGACTTTGAAGTCATGTGTCAGCTGACTCTCAGTGACATCACTAGAGATCACGTGGTTATTATGAAAATGATTAGAATCTAAAACATGAAATGCATGTGTACTAAGTCGCTTTAGTCATGTTTGACTCTTTTTGAAGCTTTGGAATGTAGACCACCAGGCTACTTTGTACATGGAATTCTCTAGGCACTTTGAATAATGGAGTGGGTTGCCATGCTCTCCTCCAGGGGATTTTCCCCACCCAGGCATTGAACCCGTGTCTCTTATGTCTGCTGCCTTGGCAGGTAGGTTCTTTACCACTAGTGCCACCTGAGAAACCCCTAAAACATGACACTGAAACTCTTTCTGCTCTGATAATTTACTATGTTGATGATCTTGAGCAGGGTATTTCAGAGTTTTTAGCCTCTGTTCAATCATTTATAAAATGGCAATAATTGCAAAAATTGTGTTATCTTTATTAAAGATCCTAAGGAGATGCATGAAATTGATGCAAGAGTACTTCAGAAAGTGTAAAATTCTATACAAATCCAGGGATAATAACAAAGGTGATACCTAGAAGAAGTAGGAACTGGAAGTTGAAAAGAGAAAGGGAAAGAAAAGTGATGGCAAAAGCGAAGGAGATCTTTATTCAATGCAGATTTAAGAAAGGGGAAGAAAGTCTGGAAATAATAGCTAATGCTTACTAAACACTTCTTATATCCTGGGTAGTATGCTATGTGATGAACTTTTCACAATAACCCTAGAGGTAGATGCTTTTACTATCTATTATATGGATAAAGAATAGAGACATAAGAAATTTAGTCTAAGCATATGGGCTAGAAAAAGGTAAAGCCAGGACTCAACCTTAGGCAATGTGACTCTAGAATCTATATACATAACCAGCCAGGCTGGAAAATTCTCCATCTCGTCATTCTGCTGTGCTGACATCTTTCTGGTTGCTAAAGGGATCCAGACAAAACTTCAGATGAGCTGGAAGTGATTTATATTTTAAAGCGTTTATGCTATTTGGAGTAAAAGACACCAAGAGATTTCAAGGGAGTAAGTAGAGGTCACTAAAGTTGTTCTCAGCACACTCTTCTTTCCCACACAATTTGTCAGTTTGAGTCTGATCAACAAATATTTAGTCTTTGCGTGTGTCAGATATTATTCAAGGTGTTGAGACCACAGAGATGATTAAAAGACCTTCTCTTTCTGTGGCATATCAAAGATGGTTGCAAACATTTTGCTATTCCTTTGAACTTGGATGACTTTAGTCACTCACTCGACTAATAGAATGTGGCAGGTGATACAGTGGGATTTTTGAGGCTATGTCATAAGAAACCTTGAAGCTCCAGATTGGGCTTCTTGAAGTACTTGCTCTTGGAACCCAGTCCCATGAATAGATGCTCTGGTTGACAGTTCCCACTGAGTTCCTGCTCAGGAACCAGCATCAGCTGCTAGTTTTATGAATGAGCCATCTTGAGCATCCCACCCTGCGAGTTCTCAGCTGATTCTGGCTTCAGTAACTGACTGTGAACACATGAGAAACCCCAAGGAAGAATTGCCCAGCTGAGCTCAGTCACCCATAGAACTGTACAAGATAATAAAAAGGTTGTTTTAGCCCTGTAAATCTAGAGGTGGCTTGTTATGCAGCACTGAATATCTGAAACACATCATAAGAAAGTTTCTGTCAGCGCATAGGAGGCAGATGTATGAACAGTTGATTTCAACATATGTTTTAAATGCTACTGCAGTGCAAGCAGATTAGGCTATGGAGTTAGCTTAGACCTCAAGGAATCAGAAAGTATCCGCTCTAGGACTAGCTCTGTGGCTCTAGTGTGTACAAAGTTGACTGATTCCATCATTTGGATGAGTTGCATCATCTCCGTTTCCTTTCTAATAATAAGACTTTATGATTGCATAGATCCCTCATCACTACTCAGGCACTACTGATCCTGAGTTCACCCCTCTGTAAAATAAGAGAAAATAAGGAATCAGGGAACCCAAGATAGACTGTGGAGCTGAGACAGAAGATACAAAAAATTCCTTCCATCTCACTGAAAGACATTGGGCTTCCCTGATGGCTCAGTGGTAAAGAATCTGCCTGCAGTGCAGGAGGCACAGGAAACATGGGTTCAATCCCTGGGTTAGGAAGATCCCCTGGAGGAGGAAATGGCAACCCTCTCCAATATTCTCAACCTGGAAAATCCCATGGACAGAGGAGCCTAATGGGCTACAGCCCAAAGCATCACAAAGAGTTGGCTATGACTGAGCACACAGCACATTTCTTTCACTAGAAATGCAATGAGAGGATTTTGGGTGCAGTGAAATGAGCACAAATTCTGTGGTCAGAATACCTAGGGTCGAGTTCCAGCTCATATATTCCCAGCTATGTGACTTCACCTCTGTGAGCTTCAGCTTCTTCATAGCTATGCCTCGAGCATGAGGGGAAGTACCTGACAGCCTTACGTATTGCCTTCCTTCCAGGTCTGTGCTTAGTTCCAGCCCTCTTCTGATGTGGCTTTGTTCAGTGGAAGAATCCAGGCTGGGGGAACTGAAGGAGAGGCAGGGGAGCAGTGTAAACATCCCTAGGCAGGGAGCCATGTGGGTTCACAGCAATGCCAAGCAATATGGAGCCTTGGCAGAGCCATCCAAGGGCAGTCTGGAAGGGGTTAACTGAGCCAAGGGGCCAGCTGGCATCTGTGCTGGCACTCAAGGAGAGAAAGAAAAGGAGCCTCAGTGTCAAGACAAGAAAGAGAAACAAAACCAAATACCAGCATTTTAGCCAGATTCCCAAATTCCCATATGGATGTGGAGGGAAATATTCAGCCAGTTCCATGCAGCAGCCTCTGGTCAGGAAACACCTGATGATCAGGCAAGTCTGTGAACACACCTGGGCAAGTTGTCTCTGCTGGGTGGCTTGTCAGAGAATCGCATCATCTTTGATTAATATGTCAAGAAAAAGTTGCACTTTCCCCCTTTATTTTTCATGCATCCCGTCATCTACCCATCCATTCATTCACCCATCCATCAATGCGTGCATTTCTGTAACATGTATTAAACACCTACACTGAGCCATACACTGTGCATTAGATAACTGGGACTGTAGACAAATCAGTGACACAAAGATGAATAAGCCAACATGGTCTTTGCCCCAAGGATAAAATCTTCCAAAACTAGATAATGTGGGCAGCTCCAAGGTGAGCTCGAAGATGAAGTTTGTGGGTGGACAGAACTAACGTTGACTGATCGTTTATTCCGAGCCAGACACTGTGATAAAAGGTTTACGTATGTCATCTTATTTAACCTTCACAATTCGCCTATAGTTTTGGCAATGTGATTAGCCCAGTTTTATAGCTGAGAAAACTGATGCTCAGACATGAGGGTGCTCGCTCAAGGTTGCACAGTCACTGTGTGTTATGATGCTGATCTGAGCTCATTTGGTACTGAGGAGGAGAACCTGGAGAAAGACAGGCAAGGATGTAAGCAGGGGCTGAGACTCAGCGTGTCACATGGAGTCTTGTTATTGGGTGGGAGTGGATGCGTGGTTGGAAGTGGGGTGGTCAGTGTAAGGAGACGCAGTGGGAAGGGAGGCACGTCCTGCCACCAGAACCCAGATAGTAGAGTAGCACCCACATCTGAAGGGTCATTCCAAGCTGAGAAGACACTCCCCAGATCTACCACCCTCTTCTCAGTTTTTGGGTGAAGGCATTTCCTACTTCTCTGCTGAGAGTATGCTTATGAAATACAAATCCTCCTTCCCTTGTCTGCTTCCTGGCTTGCCTCTTTTACCCATATGTGCACTGACAGATGGATGGGCTACAGAAGCAGCTGAGAATCAGAACAAGAGGGGAGGGTGCTGGGATTTGGGGGGCGGGGTGGGAGGGACTCCAGTGCAGTTTTATGAAGCAAGGTTGTAGGCCTGGGTGTCTGAAGGGGTGGAAGGTTTACTAGTTTGTTTTACCATTATTATTTTTTAATCCTGCACACTATTACTCACATGATGGTTTTGGAAGTGGCAGGCAGAGGGGTGGGTCACCTGCAAATTACTCCCTACGAGTTTCCCAGGGAAGTTGGCTTCTTCTCTGCAAGCGATTTTCCATGTCTGGAGTAAGTTCACACCTAATATGGAAGGATCGCTTTTAGTCTCTACTTGTTGCTATGGCAGCTTCAGAAGCGGCTGCTGACTGAGCCAGGAGCAGCCGCTCCCTCTTCTCCCAAACTCTCCTGGCATGGGGCTGAACACTCGTGGTTTGAAGACTAGGCAAGTGTCAGTGGATGGCATGTCTTTTATTTTGGGAAACATCTTTCAAGTGGGCAGAGTGGCAGCTTTTGCTGGTTCTTCAGAGCCTCAGCACTGCTGATTCGAAATCACGCATGGCTTCTGGAGTCTGCTCCTTACCCCACGCCCCTGTTTTAGAACAAAGGCTGAAAATGGCCTTTATAGATATTTTAAATAATTTAGCTAGTTGGATTAAAATGCAATCTTCTGGTTGGTTTTAAAAATAATTTTAAATAAAAGAGTGCTATAAATAAGTGGGGAACTCATTTCTACTGGGAGGAATGCTTCCAGCTATGAAAATGAGAGGCACAGGGAAGGAAATGGTGTGAAACATGGTAACACCTTTAATGCGGGAGTTGGTAGTGTGGTGGTGAGTGGGGCAGGTGGAGTAGTGGTGACTGAGATTTACTTGGTCTTTGTCCTTAAGGAGTTTATAATCCAATGAATAAGAGAACTACTGAAAAAGTAATTACCAGTGTGATAAATACTGTAGAATGGGGAGGTCTGGGGTGCAGTGGGAAGCTGTAATGGGCACTTTACTTCCATCTGAGGCAGTCAGGGAAAGCTTTTCTAAGGAGAGAGAATTAGGATAAACGGTGAAGAAAGAATCCTGGTATGTAGATCTAAGGGTCAGCATATGGGAAATTCTGAGGTGAGATAGTCTGTTAGGAGGAATTAAATCTCAGCCTTGTTGTTGAGTCCCCTGGACTGCAAGGAGCTCAAACCAGTAAATCCCAAAGGAAATCAGTCCTGAATATTCATCAGAAGGACTGATGCTGAAGCTGCAATACTTTGGCCACCTGATACAAAGAACTGACTCTTTGGAAAAGACCCTGATGCCTGGAAAGATTGAAGGCAGCAGGAGAAGGGGACAGCAGAGAATGAGATGGTTGGATGGCATCACCGACTTGATGGACATGAGTTTGAGCAAGTTCTGAGAGATGGTGATGGACAGGAAAGCCTGATGTGCTGCAGTCCATGGGGTCACAAAGAGATGGACACGACTGAGCAACAGAACTGACTGACTGATATCTGTAGCAGAGAGTGAGAAGGAAAGATTATGAGACACAAACATCACGATGATGATGGTATTGGTGGTGATGGCAACAATTAAAAAGCATTTACAGTGCATTTCTCTGATTTACATGTATTAACTCACTTAATAGTCACAACAACTTTTTACTGTATGTACCATTATTATTCCCTCATGGCTCAGATGGTAAAAAATCCACCTGCAGTGTAGGAGACCTGGGTTCCATCCCTGGGTTGGGAAGATCCCCTGGAGGAGGGCCTGGCAACCTACTTCAATATTCTTGCCTGGAGAATCCCCGTGGACAGAGGAGCCTGGCAGGCTACGGTCCATGGACTCGTAAAGAGTCATTTACTGAATGACTAAACACACACACATTATTATTATACCCACTTTACAAATGAGGAAACTGAGAAACAGAGATGTTACATAACTTCTCTCCTCCAAGATTACAAAGCGAGCATGTAAGTGGTCTGGATCTAGAGTTGATGCCTGATCAATAGCGACCTGCGTAAAGAGTTTGGGGTTTATCCTCTGGGCCATGTGAGCCACCACAAGATATTAAGTAGGATAAGGACATATGTGCTGTAGAAAAAGTCACTCTAGACCAGATACCTGGAAACTGAAAGATTGAGCTCTTGCCCTGGCTTCACCACTCCCAGCTCTTAGCTACTGGACACAAGCCCTCCTCATTCTAAGCCATATGTGCTGCCTCTTTACCAGGGGTAAGATACTACCCCCTCACTAAACTGTGAAAATTAGCTGATTAATGATCACAGAAGATCTTTAATAAAGCTGGAATAAAAGAAAAAAAGAAAAAAAGAAAAAAGTGACTCTGACTGCAAGAAGTAGACCAGATTAGAGGGAAGGGGAGTGGAGGCAAGGACAACAGGTAGGAGGCAGATGCAAGTGCTCGGATGAGAGATGAGGATGATCTGAATTTGGGGAAGTGTTGGTGGAGATGGAGAGAAATGGGTGGATCAGAGAGTCATTGAGGAGGTAGAATCTATTGACCTTGAGAGTTGTCTAGATGGGAAGGAAGTCAAGGATGAATGCTGGATCTCAGGCTTCATAACCTGTGTGAACCATCAGATGGACTTTGGTGCCAGTCCCTGGAATTGGGTGTAGGGGGTGGGGCTCCCCACAGAACAACCAGGATAAATGGATGCTGGGTAGACAGAGATAACTGATGCTCATATTACAAGTCAGAAATCAAACATTTGTCTCATTCCTTCACCCTGCTCCAGTTCCCTTCCCTCTCATCCTACTTACCCCAAGTTACGATCCTTTACACCTGTTAGTGATTTAGTAAGTGGATTGTCCTCCCTGCTCACCTCCCTCAACTTGCCTTCTTTCTTAAACAAATGGGCTGTGCCCATTTCACCACTAATGGGATGCCCCTCTCATCTCTGCCAACCCCCAATCATTTATAAAGACCATGGCTCATGCTACCTCCCCTCACAGCCCTTATGGATTTCCTCTCTCTGAGCCCCTTTGGCTCTTGTAGCCTCTGCTCCCCATGGTAAGACCATTTCACAGGTTGTCATATCTCTTTCTTAGTCTTGCTTCTGTATCTAAACAGTAAGTTCCTTGACTGCCATCACCCCTCACACCTCCCCAAGGGGTTTTATTAATGCTACATCATTTGAAACTTTCATCATTTCTGCAAGTGCAAGGCCAAGCCTCCTTCTCTTCTCCCTCTTCCTCTTCTATAGATGATGGGGCTGGGACCCAGAGAATCTAAGTGACTTGCCCAGTGTGATGTAGCTGGAGAGTGCCATGCAGGATTTCGAAATTCCAAATCCCTTGTCTTTCATTCCTAGGCATTTCAAAAATCTCCCAGAAATTAGATGAATATATTAAGCGTAACAGTGTGATTGTTTTTGTGACAATCCTATGAAGTAGACATGGCTATTACCTTCATTCTACAGGTGAAGGGACCAAACTCAGAGAGATGGAATAATTTGCCCAAGGCTTTAGGCGGCTAAGCTGGGGCTAGAACACAGGTCAGTCCATTGCCAAATGCACTCTCTTGGTCCCCATGCTGTGCTGCCCCTATTCTTTTCTCTACACTAGGCTGCAGCCATTCTAAATGTCCAGGAAGAGACAGGGATTCAGAGAAAGAAGAAAATGTAGTGTGGCTGGGGAATTAGGGTGTGGAAGAGAAATGATGCACACAGGTAGCTCTTTGTGATACGTGGGACCCTCCTGCATCAGAGGAAGGCAGGCTTCATGCAGACAAAGGCATTTCTCCTCTCTGAAGCTCACCTTGCGGATGCCCTCGCCTGGAGTAGGCTTCCCTTTCATCCATACCCTGGCAGCCTGTCTCCTGCTGTTTGGCTCAAGGTAATTCTTTTCTTCCTGGAGCCCCCACTCAGGATATGCAGATGGTTGGTTCTGATCTCCTGAAGTCATCCCGTTGATGAGGCCAATATAAATGCATGAGGGAGTCCAATTGCAGGTGCTCATTTCTGTGAGAGCTCAGCGGAGCCCATCCACAAAGTCATGGCAAAGGCTCTGACTGATGGGCTAGAAGAAGGCATTTGAAGGTCAAGCCTGTCCAGGAAGCTTCTTCACTCCAATTACTGGGATACTTCAGGGGCCTTTGAGATAACTAAGTATGGAAGGTGTATATTTACACCAAGTGATCCTCCACAGGCAGAGTTCTGAGAAGTGAGACTTCCTATAGGCCTTTGAGGTTTCTCTGCAAAGAATCTGGAGCAGTGGCAAAGGTGTGGGCTTTAGTGCTCCTGACTCAAATCTCAGCTGTGAAACTTTGAGAAAGTATCTCTCTCTCTCTGAAATTCAGTTTCCTCCTATGTAAGTTGGGACAATAATATCCTATTCAAGGATTTGTTCTGAGAATTCGTTTAAATGACATGTAAAATGCTTGTTGCAACTCATAGAGCAAATTAAATGCTCACCTTACAATCCTTTTCTTCCTCCACCCAGGGAGATGGGTCTAATAACTGATCAGGTCTGGCCTTGATTTTTTGTGTTTATGAGCTATGTGTTTCGGCAGGCAAGGAGAGATTTAAAGGAGTCAGGTTTATTAATCTCCATATAACCTGTAGAGTAATTAGAGTGCTTATTCTCAGCTCTTTGGGAAGAAGTAACTATAATTATAGGACCAAATTAAATGGCATTATCTTTTATTGTTTCATACTGTTTGTAGGCTTTCTCTGCCAAGTTCCTTTTAGAAATCTGAGAATTTTCCTCACATCAACTTTCTCCTTCAGTGTTTAAGTGCTGAACCTGCCTTCAGGCTCCAGGTTGAAAGATCCCTGGTATCTGCTGAGTACGATGGGCCTGTGTTTAAAGGGTCTGTTTTGTCACTCATGCAGAGACGGCCGCCCGGCCCCCAAGCATCCCTACTCCCCTTCCATAGTGTAGAATTACCACTGGGAAGTGGGCACCTTGCCAGGGCCTACAATCTCTAGCTTCTTCACATCCAGGAGGGGCCACATGCCCAGCTGTCTCCAGTGAGATATTAACAGAGGAGACGTGTGCCCCTTCTGGCCCAAGGTGGTTAGGAAAGGCGTGTGCCTCCATTGTTTTGTCATCCACCTGGTGGCTTAATAAAGACACCAGGGGATCTTAGAAGCCATGAAGATGGCAGAAGATCAATCAAATTGGTCCCTGAATGACTGCGTGGAGTACAACTCCCCACTGCCACCAATCAAGAAAATTTGGTTGACGTTTATACTTGCTGGACACTGAGCTTTTAGGTTTTATCTTTTATAGCAGTTTGCTTTATCTTAATGAGTGCACTGCCTGACTCTTCATCCCTGATAAAGCATGAAACCATGCTTCTAGTCCTATCTTATGAGACAGGTAGACACATCAATGAATAAATTTCAAAACAGTGCTGTAGAAGTAGGAAGATGATGCTGTGGACACAGATAAGACGCCCAGAAAATTTGAGTTGGACCTTCAAAGCTGAATAGAAGTTCACCAGCAGATGCAGGATGAGGCATGGGAAGATTATTCTAGGCAAACAGAGCAGCAGGAGCCAACACATGGCAATGCGAAAAGCTGAGATTGTGTTGAGTCCCTGTGAGAAAGTCCTTGTTGTGAAGGAGAACACGTTCAGTTGGTGGATTGAATATAGGCCAACAACTACACGAGTGGGCCAGGTTTGACAGGGGCCAGGTAAGTGGTCTTGGAGCTCTTAGGGAGAGAGACCACCAGAAGCTACTGTCCAGGGGTCAAGAAGACTTCATGAAGGAGGGAGTAGGTGTGGAACTGTACCTTGTACAATATTGGTGACACTAGAGAAGAGCATCGCTTGTTAATTTGTCTTCCTCTTTCAGACCATGAGGTCCTTTAGGGCAGAAATCAGGCTGTATTCATCTCTGAATTCCCAGACTGGCGCCCTATCCTTAGAAGGCGCTGAATGAATGACAGAAGGCAGGATTGAATTCAGATGCTTCTGAGGATGACCTTGCCTGCTACATTTATTGGGAACTGAGCATCTGAGGCTCAATAGGAACTTCCCAGTGCTTCCTTATTCCCAAATCACAACTATGATCCCATCCAAGCAAAGTGATGCCAGATTAAGGAATAGGCTTTCAGTCTCTGTACCATTTCCTCCTGTATTCTACTAGCATTTAGACACTGCCTCCTGTATTTGCTGGGTTCCTGCAGACTGTGTAGGGCATAAAACTCATCCTCATGAAATAGGGAGCATTCATACCACAGGCTGACTCTGTGTAATAGCCCTTTTCTCCCACCACCAAGTCAGATCTCATGATTTACATGGTCTCTAACATTCCTTATTCCTATGATATTTAAGATATGGACAATCAGTGAAATGAAAGAAGAAAGCATAGAGAAAATGCCAACACTTGGATAATTCACACACTAGGTAGCCAGTCCTCAAATCATGGAGACATGACAGTTTTGATGACCCCAGTCCATTTTGTGAGTAATTAGCCTCCTGGTGCCTCCAGGCGAAGTCCAAGCTCCTTACCAGGACAGACAATCCTTGCTCCTCTCTAGCCTCATGGGCCATCACTCTCTCTACTCAGTGCATTCCTGGACTCCCCAGGTCCTGAGGCTCTTCTCTCACATGCTTTATACACACTGATTGTTCTCTGTTCTGGAGCCATCTATTTAGTCCTTTGTGTTGCAGTTAAAGTGTCTTTTCTTTGTAGTTTTTCTATAACTTCCCAACCAAATTTTACTCATTCTTGCTTTGTGTAAAGCATTCTGCTAGAAACAAAGAGGAAGGAAGTTTGCATTAGGAAGCAACTGACTTTTAGTATATTTTTTTTAATTTTTAAAAAACTTTAGTTGTGACAAAGTACACTTAACATAAAATGTACCATCTTATACATTTAAAAATATTTTTAACTGAAGTATAGTGGATTTACAACATTGTATTAGTTTCAAGTGTAGAGCAAAGTGAATTGATTATACAAATACATACATTTTTCAGACTTTTTTCTTTATAAGTTATTATAAGGTATTAAATATAGTTCCTGGTTCTATACAATAAATCTGTTTTGTGTATGGTGGTGTGTATCTCTTAATTCCATACTCTTAATTTATCCCCTCTATCTTAACCTCTTTTAAGTGTATAGCTTAGTAGCATTAAGTATATTCATGCTATTGTGCACCCCATCTCCAGAACTTTTTCATCTTACAAAATTAAAACTCTATACTCATTAAACAACAACTTCTCGCTTCCCTCTCCCCATAACCCACCATTCTACCTTCTATTTCTATTAACTTCTATAAACTTTCTAGATACCTCATATAGAAGAATCATATAGTATTTACCTTTGAGGACTGGCTTATTTCTTTTAACACAATGTCCTCAAGAGTCATCCATGTTGTAACACCTGTCAGAATTCCTTCCTTTCCAAGGTTGGATAATAGTCCATTGTGTGTGTATAGCACATTTTGTATATCCATTCATCAGTCAGTGGGCATCTGGATTTCTTTCTTTCATCTTTAGCTCTTAAAAATAATGATGCTATGAACATAGGTATACAAATCTCTCTTTGAGACCCTAATTTCAATTCTGTTGGGTATACACTCAGAAGTGGTATTTATATATCATATGGTAACCATATTTTTTTGAGACACTCCCATTCTGTTTTCTCTAGCAGGTAGACTGTGTTCCATTCCCATCAACAGTTCACAAGGGTTCCAGTTTCTCCATATCTTTGCCAGAATTTTATTTTCTTTTTTTCTGTTTTGCTAGTAGCCATCCTAAAGGGTATGAGGTTATATATTATTGTGATTTTAATTTACATTTCCCTACTACTACTACTACTAAGTCACTTCAGTCGTGTCTGACTCTGTGCGACCCCATAGACAGGAGCTCACCAGGCTCCCCCATCCCTGGGATTCTCCAGGCAAGAACACTGGAGTGGGTTGCCATTTCCTTCTCCAATGCATGAAAGTGAAAAGTGAAAGTGAAGTCGCTCAGTCGTGTCCGACTCTTTGCGACCCCATGGACTGCAGCCTACCAGGCTCCCCCATCCATGGGATTTTCCAGGCAAGAGTACTGGAGTGGGGTGCCATTGCCTTCTCCGTACATTTCCCTAATTATCAGCAATGTTGGGCATTTTTTCCCTGTGTTTGTTAACCATTTGTGTATCTTCTTTGGAGACGTTTGCCAGTTTTTAATTGGATCATTTGGATTATTTTTATTGTTATTGATTTGTACAGTTCTTTTTTATATTCTGGATATTGACTCCTTATCAGATATATGATTTGCAAACTTTTTTCTCCCAAAAGTTTTCTTTTTCACTCTGTTCATTGTGTCCTTTGAAACATAGGGGTTTTAATTTTTGACAATTTCAGTTTATCTATTTTTGTCTTTGTTGTCTGTTTTTAGTTTCATATTCAATGAATCATTGCCAAGTCCAATATCATGAAGCTTTTCCTCTATGGTTTTGTAAAAGATTTTCATAGATTTAGGTCTTATGTCTTTGATCCATTTTGAGTTACTTTTGTGATGGTGGAGGTAAGGTCCAACTTCATTCTTTTGTGGATATCCAGTTTTTCCAACACCATTTGTTGAAAAGACGGGCCTTTTCACGTTGAATGGTCTTGGGACCCTTGTCAAAAATCATTTGACCGTGTAAGCATGGGTTTGTTTCTGCGCTCTCTACTGTGCTCCGTTGATTTCTATGTCCTTCTCCTAGTACCACACTGTCTTGTTTACTGTAACTTTGTAACAGATTTGGGAATCAGTAAGTGTAAGATCTCCACCTTTCTTCTTTTCTTTTTTTCCCCAAGATTATTTTGGCTATTTGGATGGGTTTCTTGAAATTCCATATGAATTTTCAGACGGATTTTTCTATTTCTTACAAAAAATGGCATTGTGATTTTGATTGCCTTGGGTGGTATTGACAGCTTAACAATATTAAGTCTTTCAATCCATGAACATGGAATGTCTTTTATTTCTGTGTGTGTTTGTCTTTGGGTAGCACTTGTTTTAAATCAACAATAAGGGGCTTTGTATATGTCATTTATTCACCTCTAATGCCCTTTTGGGTGACTTCAGAAATAAAAGTCAGGAGAAACTTTGCTTTTATGAGGGCCTGGGATGTATCTTCCTCATATTCTATTTCGCATAGAAGATAGAAGATCACGTAATGTCTAAAGTTTCCCACTACTACTTGTTCCTAGGAAATGTATAGCTTGATTTTAATAATTATGCATAGTCTATTATATTTGATAATTATAAAGATCTATATATTTGCATCCTTACATTTTCTCAGGTCTTAAATATCTACTGTAATTTATAATTTCTCTGGCCCTAATATTTTTGCTTTTCTATTGTATGTATTGTCATAAGCTGCCTTAAATACATTGTGAATTGAAATGTATCTATAAAATATTCTTAAGTGAAAGATATGTATTATAATCACCATATTACAGATGAAGAAAATGATGTTAAGAATGGGAACACATGTATACCTGTGGCGGATTCATTTTGATATTTGGCAAAACTAATACAATTATGTAAAGTTTAAAAATAAAAAAATAAAATTGAAAAAAAAAAAGAAAAAAAAAAAAGAATGGATAAGTAAGTTCAACAGATCATACAACTCATAAGTTACAAAGCTAGAATTCAAATCTAGATCTCTTCAACTGCAAAGCCCAAGTTTCCATGTCTACTATAAGTCAGTAAGATTGGGTCCCTGCATAGCTCAGAATCTAATGGGGACTGAGGAATTGAATGGCCAAATATGGCCATAAGTAGCTCTTATACCAGCCAGAAATTATAGGGATGGCAATAGGTAAGTTTGATAAATAAAAATGAAGGAGATTGAGGCTTTTTGGTATATATGAGATTCCAGATTGAATGATCTGAATATATCATATGTGAATCCATGAAGCAAGAACTTTTAAAAGAGGGTTTTAGGGATTGTTTCACCTTTGGGTTAAGAAACAAGAGACATTGTGTATTAATTTCTTGCTGTTTGCTAGTCTAATCTTTGTGAAATGAACATATACCAATGTCTGCTCAGCATTCTTTCCTGTGGAGGAACCATTCCTCCTCATTACAGGGGGTTCAGTAAAAGAGGACCTCATTCCACTCCCTTCCTGACCACAATACTCCTCCTCTGGCCACAGTGAGGCACAAGATAGGCCCATGATAGGCCAGGAAAAATCTTTTCAGGATCTTTTGAGAAAGATACTCTCTTCCTTTAATATCATGAAGTTTAAGGGTAAACTCAGGCACATGTGACTGTTTTTGCTGACATCATGGAAATAGGCAAGAATTGAATCAACCTACAAAGAGTATAAGAAGAGCAGAGAAAGACACTGCTGATATTGAGAATCTCTACCCAGTTAGACCAAATGTTATTCCAACAAATTCCCTTTCCTACTTAAGCTGATTTAAACTGAATAGTGTTCATTTAAAGCCAAAAGAGAAATGGCAGGATTGGGATGAAGTATGACTTCTGCTTGAATCCTTACTCCATCACTTACTAGTTGGGGACCCTGTGCAAACCCCGTAATCCTTTGCTCCTCTGTTTCCCTTCTTATCCATGGATTCATAGGATTCTTATGAGGAATGGATGAGAAATTGTATCCAGATGAGAGTCTGGCATAGGTGATCATCCTAAGCATGTAAATGCTTAAAATACACTTCAACTTTGTGAGGGGTAGGGATTGTCTGTTTTATGGATGAGGAAAATGAGGCTCAGCAGGTTTAAAAGAAAAATTGATGATTGCTCTGCAGTTAATATGTCAGATCCTGAAGGCAAACCTCCATGGGACACTCAAGTTGACTGGGTGATCCTGTTCTGCTCATGGAACCACAGTGCTTGGTAGCAATGGCAAGGGCAGAGGATCCCCTCCTTAGCCCCAGCTCTCTTCCCCTTGCTGAGTAGTGGATAGGATCCTTCCTTACCCTTCTCACTCACAGAAGAGGTCCCATCATACCTACCAGCCTACTGGGAGAGAGTCAAACAGCTGTGGAGAAGGTAGGATGCCAGGCAGTATTTGTTCAGATGGATACAATAGCATCAGACTAGCGTGGAGCTCAAATATTGAATCAAAATTCTTTGTATTTAGATCATAGCCCTGTCAAGCTCATATTTGATATGCACTAATTAATGCTCCCCGTGAGTTGTACCAGATTTTCTGGTATGTGTGTGTGTGCATGTGTGTGTAGAGCCAGAAAGACATTCCTATAAATTGGAATGATCAAAAACAAGCATCTGTCACTGTCAAATTCAGTAGTTGGCTCTTTGTGGCTCATGGGTACTTCCTGGATGAGAGGGGTGGATACAAGTTATTAGACAAATATGAATCATTTAAGAGGAAGTCACCTAGATCAAGTGAAGCTAATATTTTCATTATTCATCAAAACTAGGATCTCATACTAGACTGAGGAGGCAAAGCCAAACCCAGTGTGGAATTTCATACTCCAGTTCCAATAATTCTGATCCTATGCCTTTCTTTTCCTTTCAGAGTGGCAAGGGCACTGCTGGCAAGATGCAGATGGGATTTGGTTGAAAGGAAGTGGATGTTGGACTATTTGAAATGGAATATTCATAGACTTCACTGTAAAGGAAAAATTTTAAATATCCCTTTGTACAATGCAGAAAAAAAAAACGGTTTTGTTTAGAGCAGTCAATAAAAGTAGGCAAGCAGTAGACATGCTTATACTTAAACCTGTGAGTGAGATATACAGTGCAATGCCAGTGGAAGTGAGAACTAAAACCACTTGGAAGTTTCTTTCCCTGGAAGAGAAGGAATTGATGAAAGTTTGGCTAACGGGGAGAGAGCAGGACAGTGAGGAGGACAGATAGTTAAGCTGAGAGGCTCCTCTTACATTCACATCTGGAGAAAAACCGAACCTTGACTTTATACTTAGACCAATTTAGGTTGGAGTCTGAGCTCTATAGTTTCATATTATGTGACCTTGAATAAGCATGCCACCTCTTTGAGCCTCAGTTTCCTTGAATGGAAGGGGTGGGTGGTAGCCATAGAGTTCTCTTGAGAATTTTATGATATACTCTATGTGTGAAGTTGACTTGCCAAGTGGTGCTAGTGGTAAAGAACCTGCCTGCCAATGCAGGAGACAAAGGGGATGCAAGTTCGATCCCTAGGTCAGGAAGATCCCCTGGAGGAGGGCATGACATCCCTCTCCAGTATTCTTGCCTGGAGAATCCCATGGACAAAGGACCCCAGCCTATGGACTATGCTCCACAGAGTCTCAAAGAGTCAGACATAGCTGAAGAGACTTAGCATATGCACACGAATACGTGTATGAAGTACCTTCTGTTAACTCTGCTCAGTTCTAACTTTCTTTTTTTTTTTCTATCATTCTCTCCTTTAAGTTTCCAACACATTTTACGTTCTACTTTTTGCCTCCCTCATAAAATTCATTTGAAATTTTTATGAGTTTTGCCACATGGTATATAATACCTTAGGGCTGCCCATGTTTAAATTAAAACCTTTCTTCCAGGACTGTGCAAATCACATCAAAGAAAATACAGATGACAGTAGGTTTATCAATTATGAAAGACATAGTAAGATGACCGTCCAAATGCATGAGCCTAGAAGTAGCAGAGAATGGCCACTAGGAGACAGCTAGCAAGCCGGGTAGCAGTTATATCTGCCAGTGTCCCCTGCATTTATGTTTGGGTTTTCCAGGTAGCTCAGTGACAAATCACCTGCCAATGCAGGAGCTGCAGGGCACGTGGGTTCAATACCTTGGTCAGGAAAAGCCCCTGGAGGAGGAAACAGCAACCCACTCCAGTATTCTTGCAGGGGAACCCCCATGGACAGAGGAGCTTGAGCGGGCTACAATCCTTGAGGTCACAAATGTCAAACATGACTGAGTGACTGAGCATGACAACCCTGCATCTAGGAGGTACCATGTGATTAGTCTCACCAATGGAATGTGAAAAGAAATATGATTCCACTTCCGAGAGAATTAACAAGCATATATGGTTTCTTCTTCTAATGGCTTAATGTAAACAAGCTTGACTGTCCTAGGAAGCTAGGTGTTGAAGATAGAGGTAAAACTATATCCCCAACTTACCACTTGAAGGAAAGCCACCCATGAATTAGGAAAACCAATTTAGAACTTGAATGAGAAATAAACTCCCATAAAATCTGAGCCAGATACACCTTAGATTTCTTTGTTACAGCAGCTAGTGTTATCCTAATACATCAAGATAGTTCAAGGTGACAGATTATATCTATTTATGGAAGTGAGGTGATGAAAGTCAACACCTCACTGACGGGATCTAATTACGTAGCAGTTGTGAATTGATTGGGGGTTAGACTAGATGACCTTAAAGGGCTCTTAAAACCATAAACTAATAGCACTAATATCTTATATTGAATAAGTATTTGCTATGTTCTAGCCCAGGGCTAAGCACTTTACATCAATTTTCTCCTTGAGACCTTACAACAACCCTGAGATATTCTCATTTAAAGATAAGAAGGTTGATGGCTGCTGGCAGAGATAAGAAACTTGTAAGGTCAGACAATCCACAGAGTGGATTTGCATCCAAAACTATCAGACTTCAGAGCCTGAATTCCTCATCACTGGACTGTTTTTCCTCAAATCTGTGAGTCTGTGATTTTAAGTGCATACCATACATCTCAGGCCTTTGTTCTGGGAATTGCTCATGTTTGGCTGTTGAAAATTAGTTGAAAGATCAGTCAGTGGCTCAAATTGTATTGCAGCATTAGTTTATTTTTGGCTCTGTTTAAGAAGGAGAAATGAGATAAGGAATACAACCAACACTAACAGAGTTTCTACGAGGTCCAAGTGGCTCGGATGGTAAAGAATACGCTAACAGTGTGGGAAACCTGGGTTCGATCCCTGGATCAGGGAGATCCCTTGGAAAAGGGAATGGCAACCCACTCCAGTATTTTTGCCTGGAGAATTCTATGGACAGAGGACCTGGTGAGCTACAGTCCATGAGGGTTCCAAAGAGTCGGACCTAACTAAGTGACTAACACACTTTCACACCAGCTACACTCACATGTTATCTCATTTAAAATTTTCCCAGATCAATATTAATATCACCATTTTACAGACAAGGAAGCCAAAATTTGTCCATGCGGCATTTATTCCTTTGATACATATTAATGGGCCTTCTACTATGTTGCTGCAGGAGATTCCAAAGGGAACAAGGGAAACACGGGCTCTGACGTATTATACCTAGTGGTCGAGCAGCTGCCGTATGAGGACGCAGGCAAACTGTCACAGAGACTGATTGAGCAAAATCTGGGTGCCTACTCACCAGGGAGATTGTGAAGGAAGTCCTGATACTGGCTGGAGTACACTGGATGATTCTGGGGTCTCTTTCTGCACTGAGAGTCAAGTTGTACAGTATCTAGTTTATTGAAAAGGATCACCAGAAATGATCAGCAGAGGAAGAAAACAAGTGACAGGGAAAAGAGGCAAACAAAAGCAAATACGTTTTTCTATCCAGAATCTGGTTTGTAGCAATTGTTCAACAAACGTTATCTATCATCATCACCACTGAAACAATGTGTGCCTCCTATTAACAACTTCATATATGTTTTATCCAGTGAGCGGCACTATTTTTGTTGTTGTTGTTGAGTTGCCAGTTCAGTTGAGTTTAGCCACTCAGTCGTGTCCGGCTCTTTGCAACCCCATGGACTGCAGCATGCCAGGCTTCCCTGTCCTTCACAATCTCCAGGAGTTTGCCCAAGTTCGTGTCCATTGATATGGGTGATGCATCCAACTGTCTCATCCTTTGTCACCGCCTTCTCTGTTTGCCCTCAGTCTTTCCCAACACCAGGGTCTTTTCCAGTGAGTCAGCTCCTCACATCAGGTGGCTTAAGTATTGGAGCTTCAGCATCAATCCTTCCAATGAACGTTCAGGGTTGATTTCCTTTAGGACTGACTGGTTTGATTTTGCTGTCCAAGGAATTCTCAAGAGCCTTCTCCAGCATCACAGTTTAAGATCATCAGTTCTTTGGCACTCTGCCTTCTATATAGTCTGACTCTCACATCCATATATGACTACTGTTTACAGCTCCCAATAAGGGATAAGAATCATTTATTAAACAGTTTCTGTTTTCTGTATTATCTCATTCTGTGCCGTATTTCACATTTTCTTCTGTAACTCGCAACAGTAATTTTACAAGATAGTATAAAACATCAGTAAGGATAGGTTAGGTGATGCTTCAGCAACAAGCTCACCAAAAATCAAGAAGAATTAAAATGGTAGAAGTCTGTCTCTTGTTTATGCTGCGAGTCTATCACAGGTTGTCTAGTGACTCTTCTCAATGTTATATTTGTTTTGACTCTGAGATTGAGTGTGATAGAGTCACTGTGAACACTGAGGTTATTATGACAGTGGAAAAGCAGAATAGGGTGAAACACACACTGGCTCCCAAATCTATCACCTGGAAGTGACATACATCCCTTCTGTCCACACTCAGTTGGATAAAGTAAGTTAGATGTCCTTGCCAAAGTTGAATTGGGATGAGGAAGTGTGATCTTACCATGTGCCCAGAATGAGAAGATCAAATATTTGTTTACAGTCCTAATGACTGCTTTAGGAAGATATATATTTTTTATTTATTATACCCAGTTTGCAGATGGGGAAACTGAGTTTCGGCAGGGAGTAGAAATCTAAATAACTTGGCCTAGTAAGCAGATTTGAATTTGCCTGCCTTGTTCCAAATCCATGTTCTTTAAACTCTCCGCTTGTACTCTGTATCTCACCTTCCTGCCTCCACCACGTACCACCTCTCTCTATCATCTTTCCCTTCTTCCCTGGCTGCTTCTTCCCACCAGTGCCGGGAGCCGGCATATTGCATATTGAGTGCGTATTGCATATTAAGTGCAGCACTTTCGACAGCATCATCTTTCAGGATCTGGAATAGCTCAACTGGAATTCTATCACTGCCGGTAGCCAGTGTGAGGAACTCCGCCCATGACAAAGGTCATGAGGAAGGAGGCTTGGCATGTGCAAAGGCGGGATCGAGCCTCAGGAGTCCCCCTGGAAATTCTCAAGCATATACCCCCAAAACCAGAGTGTGCCTACTTTCTGCTTTGTGCTTTCACCTACACCTCTGACTTTACAGGGGGCTGTCCCCCACTACCTCTCTCTGAAAAAAGAGTTAGCTTACAGCTCCAGTTAATAATTCCTGGGTGTGACAGTGTTTCAACCTACAAACTCCCTTGGAAGTCCTCTAGCCTGTCTGAATAGGTTTTTCCGGCCACATGTGATTGCTCAGAGCCTCCAAACTGTGAGAGGCATGAGATGTTCTAAACTGTCTAAATACAGATTCCTTTGAGCAGTCAAAAGATTGATTAGAAATTGTATTGGTGAAGGGATTTTCACTTGTTGGGCCAATATTTGCTGCTAAGTCTCCATATCCCTTACCTGCTGTGTCCCTGGCAGTGTATTGATTAATATAATTGGTGTAAATAGTAGCTTTAATGTTTGTAACCTGGGACCCTTGAGTTAATTCTTTTTCTTGTTATAGCCCACCACACCTTTGCTCTGTAGGAATGCAACTTTATCTAATGCTTTTGGAGGGTGGCTCCTTACCAATCACCTTTAGAGAAAAATAAGTTTTCTGAAGAAAAGGTCTTAGAATGTTAACAGGCCTCCGGGCCAGAAGATGATGCAAATCACCTAAGCTTTTGCATATGATAAGTTTGCAGGAAGAAAGCCTGGCTTGCTGCCTGACTCTACCCCTTCCCCCATTATCCTCTATGCATAACTTAAGGTATAAAAACTACTTTGGAAAATAAAGTGCGGGCCTTGTTCACCGAAACTTGGTCTCCCCATGTCATTCTTCCCTTTAACTTCCAGCTGAGTCTCCATCTGGAGCGCGGAACCCACCACGCTTATTAATTATGCCTGGGCTTCTAAGACCCACTCGAGAAGGTGTCTAGGGTGAGGCACCTTCCGCTATTCGAGAGGGCGCCTGCGGCCTACGTAAGTGGTGCAAACTTCTTGTCTTGAAGTTTTATTGGTCTCCCGCGTAAACCAAGCTACTCAGCCTCTTTTCTCCACTGAATTTTCCTACTGAGCTATCCTCATTCTATTACTCTTTATATCCTTAATTAACGTTTAATTAAGCAATTGTTTCCTGATCTTCGCCTACGCCGTCTCTCCTTCGAATACCCTGGATCAGCCGGGGCTGGTCCCTGGCACACCAGCAAGCTTAAATATCTTTATATTTCAAATAGAAGAAAAAACTTCTCCCTCCAGTTAGTCCAGCCACTGACCTGCCTTTCCATCTTTCCTCTCTGCCACACTTTTTGGCAGTTATCTGCGAGTATCACTCACTTCCCGATCATCCTCTGGATTCCTCTCTTATCCCTTCACTGAAAGGACTCCTTGTTGACCTTCATACTTCAAATGCAATGGTCTTTTTTCAATTCTTACTTCAAGTTTGATCCCGCAGCAACATGTGGCATAGATGACCATTCCCACTCCTTACACCTCCCATTCCTTTGGTTCACAAGGCCAGTCCTTTCCTCCTACATCCCCAGCCAGTCCTCAGTGAATTTTTCAAGCTCTTTCACTTTTCCTTTCCCTTAACTGATGGTGTTTTAGGAGAATGAGTTTTAGACTCTTTTTCATTCTCACTCTACCCATTCTCTAGGGAGTCTTATCACTCCCCATATCTTTAATTACCTCTACAGATTGATAACTGCTACAGTGATTGCTTAAACCCAGACCTAACTCTGGAGCTATGGGTAGACCCAAAAGACCATTTAGACACTGCTCAAATGTTCCTTGGGATCTGAAACTCAGTATTTGGGGAAAAGTTATGAGTGTGTGGATAAGCTTGGTAAATTTCATCTAGAGGATTTCTAGGGAATTGAACTTTTCTTCAAATTGGCTTTGAAAGCTTATCTTCTGAGTTGTTAGAATCAGATAAGTATTTCTTCCCTATTCCTGTTTTCTAAGAGAAGGGATTTTCTCTTTGCATGCTTCTGGCCTTTACTTGCCCTTCCCTTGGAGAATTAAAGTAATTTTTCTGAGTGTGAATTTGGGAACAATAACTAGGCACGCTCAGTGTACATCCATCTTCCTGCTCTGTTTCAGGAAAGGGTTTGTTGGCAGAGTACATTGATTCCCTTTTGTTCACTCGTCTTTTAGGTCTTATATGGGAAGGCATCCCAGGTAAGACAGTTCAGCTGTGCCTTGGACTGGGTGGATATGTTTGCCAGTTTGGGAGTTAAATATTAGGTTGGCCAAAAAGTTTGTTCGAGTTTTCCATATCATGTTACAGAAAAATCCAAACCAAAGTTTTGGCCAACAAAATATTTGCAAGCCGCACAGGCTAAGACACCCAAAGTCATATCCTCCAGTAGTAATACAGTTGACACTTTGGTCTCCATCATTACAATTATTTATTTCTCAGCTTGTTTAAAATCTACACATGGCAGGAGTGCCACTCTGGGGCATTTCAAGATGCGCTCAAAGACGCAGGAGTGTCAGCCCCTACTTTGTTGTTTCTTAGCTTCATGAATTCGGTCAAAAATTTACTTCTGATACAAGATTACAAATATTCAAAATCTCTATCCTGTTTCCCTCTACACCTGAGAAAAATATCAAGTACTGAATACATTGAGTTTTGCATCATTTTTTAATTTTTGTATCAACATTTATTGAACACCCTTATCCCAGGTGTGGGGAATGGTGAGATAAAAGAAACCCTGCCCTCAGGGTCTTATAGATCCTCCAGGAAGTAAGAGGAGCAAAGGGATAAAGACACTACTGTGTCATCACAAATAAGGGAACACAGATTAGGGTGTGGGAGGGGATGGGGCACGGGTTGGGCCTCAAAGAAATCTCAAGAGAAGATGCCTAAAAATCAGTGGGAAAATGAAGGGGAGAATATGAAGCACTAGACAAATAGCATTCACGTTGGTACAAGGCCTGAGGCAGTAGGCTCTTTCAAGCATCTGGGGTTTGGTTTGGCTGGTTGAGGGTGCTGCCTGGGGAATGGCCAGAAATGGGGTTGGGAAGGTAGAAAGAGGCCAGCTCACAAAGGGCCCATTACATGAGGCTTATGATTGGGTAGTAAGTGCAGTGATGAGGAGAGTGATGATGTGGACAGCTTGCATCATGTGTCTGGTGCATCATTATCAATCCAGATGACAGCAGTGGGAGCACCCAGCCAGTGTCTCTCTGCTCTTGGGAGGCCAACAGGATCACCAGAAAGAAGCAGGATAGAGATCCAGTGCCCTCTCTAGGTAGACCAGCTGTAGTTCTAGTCTCCTTCCTAGTCTTTCCTCGGAGCTGGTACCTTCAGCTGATGCTTTACTTTGGTGAAGGGCCCATGAAGATGTGAAGAGTAGCTCGGATGCCACCTTCTGATGGGGATTAGAGCCCAGTGATGATTAGTGACTGCTGGAGTTTCCAGAGGTAATAACCACAGATTTTAGGCAATTTTTATGTTGTATTTAGAGAATGCCATGTAGATTCTAGAGTAAGACTTTCTGGATTCACATCCAGCTCCCGTACTGCTAAGCTGAGGGCATGTTACTGAAGTCTCTGGGCTTCAATTTCCTCACCTGCAAAATGGGTTTCCAAATAGTCTGTACCTCATAGGGTCATTGTGAAGGTTAAAGGGGTATATACATATGTGTGCTTAGAGGATTTCCTGGATCTTCATAAGGTGGTCATAAGGTGTTATCTTAGGAGGTATTATCTATAATGATCGTTTTGTTGTTGTTTGTTCGCTAAGTTGTGTCGAACTCCTTTGCAACCCCCTGGACTGCAGCCAGCAAGGTTCCTCTGTCCATGGGATTTCCCAGACAAGAAAACTGGACTGGGTTGCCATTTTCCTCTCCAGGAAATCTTCCCAAACCAGAGATTGAAACTGTGTCTCTTGTTGGCAGGCCGGTTCTTTACCATTGAGACACCTGGGCTGACCTCACTTCTAACAAGATCATTCTTTAAAGACAAAAGCTGTATCTTACAAATATTTTTTGTGGTTTGGCCAGAAAATCATGTGTGTGCTAAGTCACTTCAGCATGTCCTACTCTTTTCGACCCTATGGACTGTAGTCCACCAGTCTCCTCTGTCTATGGGATTCTCCAGGCAAGAATACTGGAGTGGGTTGCCATGAGCTCCTCCAAGGGATCTTCTCAACCCAGCCATCAAACCTGTGTCTCTTATGTCTCCTGCCTTGAGAGGCAGGTTCTTTACAACTAGTGCCATCTGGGAAACCCAGACAGAAAATTAGGAATCTTAAATTAGGTTTGGAAAAAGTCTTTCAAAGTCATGGATCTTCTCCCATCCTTTCTCTATTTTCCTCTTAGGGAGACTGGTCCATTATTCCACACACATTGGCTGGGTACCTATGCCAGGCCCACATCTTCCTGAGATGTAGTGGGAACAAGTAAGACCCACCTGGTTTCTAACCTGCAGGAGCTCCTTGTCTACTGGGGATTTAAGAGGCAATTAGCTATAACACAAGCTCCAACAGGATGGAGGCATACAGGAGGGGCTGGTGGAGTCCAGAGAAGAGCAGGTTACAGATAGCTTAAGTTTCACAGGGGTCTTTAAAGAGGAAGTGGCTTCTGAACTGAGCCCCAAATGATGGGTAGGATATTGACAGACCTGAGCACAGGGAGGAAGGTAATGGAAAGACAGGCAGAAGGTTCCAGACTTCTAAGCATCTCTTGGAGAATCTCAGTCAGGAGCGTCCCATGAAATCCTGCCCTCTCTCTCAACCCATCAAATCACAGGAAGGTATACGCACGCACATTGCTCCGTCTCTGGATCCTTTGTCTCTGTTCTAGTTCATTTAAGCTTTTTGCAGTTTTACATTGTGCCTCTTCAAGGAAAGAGAAAAGGGGAAGAAAACTAGTGTTTTTGATTACTTACTGGGAGCTAATTATATCATTCATTTAATTTTACAAGCCTGTAAAATCGGCATTATTATTGTGCTATTTAACAATGGAGGGAAACCACTGCTCAGAGAAGTTGTGATTTGTCCAAGGACACACAGTGAACTCATTCATTCAATAATTATCTATTGTTAGGGGTGGAACCAGGATTTTTTTTAAATTTTCTCTTCTAAAACTTATTTATTTATTCACTTTTTTATTTGGCCTCACTGTAGGGCTTGCGGTTTCTTAGATAAGAGATTGAACCTGGGCCCCCGGCAGTGAAAGCATGGAGTCCTAACCACTGGACTGCCGGGGAATTCCCCAGAACCAGGAATTGAACCTAGGGCACTTTGATTTCAAAGGCTTTATCTTGTTAACACAGGACACTGCTGCTTCTCTATAGGGTCAGATCCTTAAGGGCATATCCTTTTTCATAGACTCCTCCAACACCTACCAACTGGCATTCATCTTTGGCTCTATAAGGGTACCAAACAAGGTATTTAATTAATATCATCAGTGTTGACATGTTTGAAGGATGGGCTCCTCATCTAACTACCGAATTTTCTTCTCCATCAGGCAGCCAGTTGCCCTTTAATACCTAGTGTTCTCCCCATGTCCAGTTTTGCCAAGTGTCATTAAACCATTGCCCATGGGACTCCCAGGAGCCTCCAGCCCCATCCAGTCCAATGCCCTGTGTTTACAGAGAAGAACCTGAGCCCAGAAAGGGCAAGTGCCTGGTCCAAGGCCACACAGAGATTTAATAGCAGAGCCGGCAGCAGAGCGCTTATTTAGTTGGGAGCCTTGGAAACCACAGACTGTTCATTTTGCTAGGAAGCCCCCAGCTAGACCTGCAAAGTATCTCGGCCAGTTGGTTTAAAGGATTTTCTTTTTCACTCTTTTCACTGACTCCTGAAACAGATTGGGCTGAGCAACTGAGCAGTAGGGAGGCGAAGTAAACAGAATGGGTCCTCGGTGCCCCCGGCGTGTCTGTCGTCTGCAGCGACTCATCGCTGCCTGTGAGGCTGACAGACACAGCCGCTCCTGCGCGGGTTCTCAGGCTCCTCCTGGGGGTGCAAAAAGACCCGCATGGCAACGCCAGGACAGGGGCGCACACGGGAGCCTGTCCTGGGGAACCTTTGTGTTATCTTTGTATGCCCCCATGGCGGTGATGGGGGGTGGGGGATGGTGCGGGGGAGGGGCTGTTGGGGGCGGGGGCCAGGGTCCCTGTGACAACAGCACACACTTAAAATCCAAATCCGCAAATCTTACCGGGCTTGCCCTAAGCACCCCACTGGATGCTTGGAGTCCCTACGGAAACCTGGTGGTCAAGAGGACGCTGTCCAGGGCCTGATGCTTTCCAGATGCTGATTCCAGTTCTAGCGCTAGCACTACTTTGCCCGTCTGAGACTCACATCCTAAACTGTAACCTCAGAGATGTCACTTTGGCTTTCTGAGATTTAAGTTGCCCCAGAGGTCCAATTGGATGGCTGATGTCTATTTTGTAGGGTTCTTTCAGGAATCTGTTGCAAACTAGGGGTGGCTCCAAGTAGAGTATGTTTTACAGAAGTATTTCATTTGTAGAACAATCTACTTCAGTGAATTTTAATGCTTCTGGGGATAGGGTGGGTATGCACCCTAAAGTTGATTTCCTACCTGTCCCCAACACACACTGTAAATAATACACTCCCCTACCCTTAGCACATGCGATGCCCTTATGCATGTTAGAAAAAAGTAGCTCTTGGTAGGCTGAAGGACCATCCAGTGAAAGAAAAGTTGTTCCTACCTGTAGCTAGACCTTGCTCTGTGCCCCGGTGCATGGTTTGCTGAGCACAGAGCAGACTGCATTTCAGCCCGTTCTCACCCTCTCACTGGGGCCCTTCTCAGATGTACAAGCTGCCTCGTCATGTAGAGGTGCCCTGTGTAAACATACTCCCTCCCTCTAAGCAATCAGCTGCTTCCCTCACCAGGCTCACTAATGCATCCCTTCAGGGCACTTAATTTTTGTTCTTTGAGGACGAATGATACACTATACTGAGCACAGTGCCTGTGACACACAGTAGGGTCTGAACAAGAACAATCACAGAGAAGAGGGAGGATTAAATGAGGCAACCCATGTGACAATGCTTGGTGCATAATTCAATGAGTACTTACTGCATGAATGAATGAGCTCACAGAATGGTTGTGAAAACAAGACATAAATCCCCATGTGAAATGTTTAATAACAATAAAATGTTCAAATTAGAGCTCAATACAACAACTCAAGAGATGGTACAAGTTTGCATATGAATGTCAAATTAATTGCCAGGCAATAATTTTTATAGGAGTTCAGAAAGGTGGGGGAGATCACTTTGGTGGACTGAGGGTCAAAAGGCCTGGACAGGTGCTTGTTCATGCACTTATACAGCACATTTATTCATTCATCAAATGTTTCCCAGGCCAGTCCATGGATTCTGGGGAGGCCAAGATGAACAACACAAAGCCCACAGCCTCAAGGTGCTCGCAGACTGGTAGGAGAACCCAGCGAAAGGACAGTGTAAATATAATGCTAAACTAACATACTGTGGAGAGAAGGGAGAGGGTTCAGTGAGCCAGTACACACAGAAGGTGTGTCATAAACTGTGGCATTGTAACACATGCCTCTGATTACCATCTGAGCACATTCTGAGTGCATCCCCACCACTCAGCATTTATTAAGTCTCTAATGTGAGTGTGTGTATTAGTCGCTCAGTCGTGTCCTACTCTTTGCAGCCCCATGAACGGTAGCCTGCCAGGCTTCTCTGTCCATGGAATTCTCCAGGCCAGAATTCTGGAGTGGGTAAGCCTTTCCCTTCTCCAGGGGATCTTCCCAACCCAGGGATTGAACCCAGGTTTCCTGCATTTCAGGCGGACTCTTTACCATCTGATTCACCAGGGAAGCCCATTTAAGTCTCTAACACTCCCACCTTTTCTCCTCTTCATCTTATTTTCTCTTCCCTTAAACCTGCCAGCAGCCTTTAAGAGCACTGCACCCTCTATTAGCTGAACCCTTGGAGAGTGAGGGGATGACACACAAGACTGGACAGGGGTGGTTTGCAGCTGTGAGGGAGGCCTATGCCATTCTGGAGCTCCGTGGAGCTTCCACAGCGCCTTTCCTGCTGAGTCCTTCCTCACTGCAGTCACCGATCACCCTGGCAACCGTGCACCCATTGGCGACAATGCCAGTGATAGCGAGGAGTGTTCTCTTAAACCACCACTGAAGAGGGAGAAAAATACATGCTCTCGAAAAGGCAGCCCATGGCTCTTAGGCCCCTTTCTGCCTAGGATAAGGGCTGAGCCAGAAAGGGACACTCTCATTGCAGGGACCAGAGATGAGCTTTGTGACCAGAGGCCCTGGGGAAGCAGCAGTGATGCAGGGGGACAAACACGGTCTGTGCGGCCAAGAATTCCCGGGGTACAATCCTGGCCATGTGGCCTCAGTACAGGGGAGCTTAGACACATTATTTCCCTCTCTTTGGGGCTCAGTTTCCCTCTTTGCAAAATGGACATAATTCCTACCTCCCAGGCTTACAGTGAGAACTAAAGGAAAGTGAGGATAGGCATTTGATGAACATAGATGAGTGTTAAACAGAGGCTCAGAGATTAGCAGATGCAAACTAATATAGAGAGAATGGATAAACAACAAGCTCCTACCATATAGCCCAGGGAACTATATTCAGTATCCTGTGATAAGCCATAATGGAAAAGAATATGAAAAAGGATATGAATCACTTGGCTGCACAGTAGAAATTGACACAACTTTGTAAATCAACTATGCTTCAATAAAATAAACTTAAAAAAAACCAACCAAACAAACAAACCCAGAGGCCCAGATACTGTTTCTAAGATCACTGAGCTAGTTAGCAGCAAAAGCTGAATGAGAACTTTCCCTTGTCTGTTGACTCCCAATTTGGCAGTCTCTCCCTTCCCGCCCATCCCCTCCCCTCCCCTCCCTTCCAGCCCTTCCTTTTGTGAAGTATTCCTTTGCCTGCCAGTGCTTACTGCAGGTCAGGAAGAAAAGTCTGAGAGAGAGTGTGGATGGTCCAAGTTCACCTGCTCATCATGTGTGTGTCAGTACACCTAGGCCAAAATAAGCTACATGCTGTTCTCCTGCAGGGTTGAGAACACAGTATTCCAAGGAATAAGTGATACTTGATATTAAGCAGTGACCCTACCAAAGGATTCTCCAGGTTATGGAAAGTGATAATCCTACCAAGCTGGGCTTTGGTTTTACAAGGCAGGGTCAGCAAATATGTAGTAGCTATGGGCACTATCTAGTCTACCCATGGCCTCCATCAGGAATCAACTGACTTTTCTTTTTCATTGATCTCTAATAAAGACTCAGAATCCTTTCATCTCCTGTCAGTCAACTGGGACTGTCATTCACTCAGTAAACATTAGGAGTGTTAGTCACTCAGTTGTGTCTGACTCTTTGTGACCCCATGGACTCTAGCCTACCAAACTCCTCTGTTCATGGGATTCTTCAAGCAAGAATACTGGAGTGGGTAGCCATTCCCTTCTCCAGGGGATCTTCCTGACTCAGGGATCGAACCTGGGTCTCTGGCATTCCAGGCAGATTCTTTACTGTCTGAGCCATCAGGGAAGACCACTCAACATTAACTGAATCCCTAAAATGTGTTCCGTCTGTACTGGGGAATATGCTAGACATTGACTCTTAAATCTTTACCATTCTAGATGCAACCCGCTGGCCCTCTCAGGTTTCTAATGCTGCTGAGCTCCAAGCTTGGAATCCGAGTAGGACCACAGAAAGGGTTAAGGTTTGGGGAAGCCAAGGTCTGAATTTGGCTCTGTCACCACAGTGAATGCCTTCGATTTTGTTTCCCTGGTACTCCTTCCCTTATGGGGTCACAGGATCTTGCTCTAGGGGGACTTCCTTTCCCCCACTCCATGGCATGTGGCTATAGGATTGGGTCTGTGTCAGGCTTGGCCAATCATGGTATCTCTTTATCCTTGTCCAGAGGTTGCTGCCTGCCAAGTTGCTTCAGTCGTGTCCGACTCTGTGCGACCCCATGGACCGCAGCCTACCAGGCTTCTCCGTCCCTGGGATTCTCCAGGCAAGAACACTGGAGTGGGTTGCCAGTTCCTTCTCCAATGCATGAAAGTGGAATCTCCCTGTCTGGGACAGGCAGAAGTGTTCTATATTTATTTGTGTAATATGGTAGGATTCATATGTTTCAAAGTGGGAGAGAGAATCTCTGTCTTGAGATGATACAAGTGTAGAGCTTTTGTTAACCACATCCCCATCCTGCACTCTCCATACATGTGAGAAGCTCTCTGCAGGGTAGAGGATACAGGAAGGGCAAGAGATAGAGGAAAGCAAAGGGGAGGGGGAAGGGGGTGAAGGGGAGAGGGAGTGAGGGAGTGAGGGAGAGAGAGGGAGAGAAACAGAAACAGAGAGGGAGGGAGAGAGATCACAGACATGATGACATCATTGGAATCAATGAAGACTCTGGACTGGCTTCACCCTGGATTGCCAAGTGACACCAGCCAATAAATTCCCTTTGCTTTAAACTAGTGATCTTGACCTCCTCTCAGACAGAGGTGAGTGGGGCAGAGGGCAGCATGAGAGTAAGAAATGACCACATTTCTATAGATAGCAAGGAGGAAAAACAGCAAGGCTTCTGAAACAATTCTGTCTTTGCTTGTAATTACAATTACATTGTTCAGGCTTCATACTCCAATTGTCTTTCTACCAATAAGTGTTTAACAGGGGACTGAATGTGTATCTTGTCTCATGTTTCCCTTTGAGTGTAGATGTGATGTGAGGGTGTTCACGGTGGTCTTGCCTCCCGTGTAGTTGATATGTCCCCCCAGGGCCTGGGATCTGTTGCTCCCCATTTTTCCTTCAGCCACTAACTGTAATATTCATACTTTCATCTTCATAGGGCGCCTTGTGCTCTGCAAAGTCCTTTCATCTGCATTATCTCATTAGATTCTCGGAGCATCTGTGAAGAAGGCAGGGCTGGGATGACTATTCCTGCTTTGTCAGATTGAAAAAGAGGCTCAGGCCCTGGGATCTTGGCACTGAAAGAGAAAGACATGGGCAGGGCTTATGCAGTAATCTCATGGGGGATGAATGAGACAGAGGTGGAAGGGTGCCTGGATTTGGAGCCACACAAGCCCCAGGCTTGCATCCTGCCTTCTTTACTTTCTAGCGATCTGACTTAAGGCAAATCACTCAGTCCCTCCCAGTCTCGCTTTCCCCTTCTGTCGGGAACAGTGATGGCATTTTCCTTCCAGAATTCTTGTGACTATCACAGGAGGTGATACAGAATCAAGGTGAGCCGTAGGGTGCTGTTCACCTGTTCAGCGTTGATTTTTCAGTGTGGTGGATAGTGGTGTGCCTGGTCCAGCTGGATAGACTCATGAGAGCTATACCACGGAGTGTATGTATACCCCCTCCCAACTCCACACTCAGTGACATTGTGTTTGTTGGTAACTTGATGACAGCCACAGTGAGGATATTTTCATCAAGGAAATTGGCAAATGCCACAATTTTACCCTCCCTGCCAAGTCAGTTGTGAACTGGCACACCAATGGCAGTGAGGACAGAGGGGAAGAGAAGAAAAGGATACTAATATGTAAGTTTCACCCTTAGAGCATCTTCTTCAGTCCACATGCAGATGCCATCCCTGTTTGACAGATGAGGTCATTAAAACCTAGAAAGGGTTGATCGCTTGTTCAAGAACACACTATAAATGAGAGAACAGGGACTCAAGTCAGATCTCACATTCTCTCTGATAACCATGCAGCTTCCCAAAGATGCTCTCAATAGAGCTCGCTCTTTCTTTGATCTCTAACCCAGCAGTAGTGAGATATTAAGTCAGTTTCTCGGGCCACTTAACATGTAAGATCCCTGTTTGGACTTCAAAATCCTAGTTTCTAAATACAACTGGCTTGGAGAAAGATGGGAATGAGTGCAGGGCATTGAGCTAGATACCAGGGAAGAGCTGACTATCTGTGAGATCCACAGTTCTGGGTCTCAGTTGGATAAATGTTTCAGGATCTCAGAAGTTAGGCAAGATCGTTAAGTTGGGCCACCTGAAGCATGAGGTATGGCAAGGGAGAAAGTCAAGTGTACCTGAGCCCAAGTGCCAGCTCTACTACTTCACCTAGTGGGGGGTTAAACTGCCTCATCTGTCAGAGGGGGACAGCATCCCAACATACCTGTTTCATCTTATTGGGTTTCTATGGTATCAGTGGGCTTCCCTGCTGGCTCAGTGGTAAAGAACCCACCTGCCAATGCAGGAGACATAAGAGATGTAGGTTTGATCCCTGGGTTGGGAAGATGCCCTGAGGGAGGCCTTCACAACCCATTCCAGTGCTCCTGCCTGGAGAAGCCTATGGACAGAGGGGCCTGGTGGGCTACAGTACATAGGGTAGCAAAGAGTCGGACATGACTGAAGCGACTTAGCACATATGGTATCAAAGGGGGAAAGGATTCTGAAGCCCTCTGGAATCTGTTACACTGCACAGATGTAAGAGAATGATCATGTGTCTTAGCTGAGAACCTTTCCTCCTGTTGCTAAGAGAAAGGACTGCCTGTTTTCCTTTCCTGCCATCTCTGGCTCTTCCCCGCCCCCCAGCCCTTTTTTCCCCCTTCTATTTTTATACCTTGAGTGTTCATATGATGATGTCTTTCATGCTTCAAACTAGATGGGGATGGGGATGGCAGACAGGAAAAAATAAATAAAAAGACCTAAACAAAGTGAAAATCTGTTTGTTGCTTAAGAAGATGACAGATGACTACAGAGGCTGGAGTTAGCTACAAGCTTTTCCCCAGATGCTGGGATGCAATCTCCTGGGATCCAACATGTTACCCTGGACAGGACAGTTCCCAGAGAAAGATGATCAACGCTCCTTTCTTTCAGATATAGACAGAGGTACAATAGGAGCATTTGGGAAGCTCCTGGGGGACTTAAAGGGGGAATACAGTAAGGATGAAATTAATAGTTATTTAGTAGCTTAGATACCTTCACCATCTCACTTAATCCTTGCAATAATTTTACGAAAATATATATTATTATATACACTTGCCAGTTAAGGAAAAGATCCTCTGAAAGTGGTGGGAGAAGTCTACACTAAGGCCCCTGGGGTTCCTGGCAAGTGGCCTCTTGCCTTGTAGACCTACTGGAAGAGGCGAGGGGCTCACTGTAGTTGTGCAGGCCAGAGAATGGAAAGGGACTTTCACCCAGCACTGCACAGGAATCTCTGATTATTTCCCCTGCCTCCACCCAAGCCCCCTCCAGTTGTTCTCTGCACAGGAGCTGCAGTGAGCTTCAACAAACACAAATCATACTATTTCCTATCCCCTAAAAATCACAGTTGTACTATCTCCAAAAAAATTGCTGACACCCTCCTATAAGACCAGCCTCTCTCTCTAACTTCTCTTATACCACTTAGTCACCAGCCTTGCTACATTTCAGCCATAGTTGGTTTCTCTCTGCTTCTCAAATGGATTCATCTTATTCCTGCCTCAGGGCCTTTGCACTTGCTATTCCCTCTGCCTTTAATGCTTTCTGGTCTCAGGTCAATGGTCATTTTCTCTGAGAGTCCTTTTCCAATCCCCAGACTGATGTCCTACCCCAGCTTTTTCTTACCACACATCACCATCTTTTTAAATTGGTGCCATAGCAGTTATTACTGTCAGTTTCTACTAATTTACTTGTTTATTGTCTCTGTCCTCATACTAGGGAGTAAATTCAAGACCTTAAGGATTACTTGTCTATCTTTTTAAACGTCTTACCCCACTCCATAGAAGAGACTGGCACAGTTAGCATACAAATAAATTGTTAGTGAATGAGTGGATTGTTACTGATTTATTATTAGCCCAGGAAGAGCAGACTTACTGTGAGTAGGGAAAAGTCCTACCATTTGCTATCACTTAACCTGTAGAGATCAACGTTTATCTCATTTGGTTCTCACAATAATCCTATGAGACAGATAATCTGGTCCCCATTTTGCAGATGAAGAAATGGAGCCTCCATCATTTATTTGGGAATTTGCTTAAGATCTCAACAACTGCAACTGGAACCCTTGTCTGTCTGTTCCTGTGCCCACACACTGGATCCTGGGGCAGGGCAGAACTTCCTCTCTGAGGATTCTGCTCGTGCAAGACAGTACGTGTCTGCTGCGGCAAAACCTCATGTGTGTGAAGACTCCGCCGAGGATGAGGCTGTGTAAAAGTACGTGCAGGCCAAAAGTCTAGCGACAGCTCCCGGAGGACTGCCTCTAATAAACCATCATTACTTGGTCTGAAGTCCAGATTTCTCTGGGGAATAGAGAGTCCCAAAATGTGAAGGCTGTGGAGTGGCTGCAAGTTTTGGCCTCGCTGTGTTCAGAGCTGGGAGGGAACTTATGAGTGGGTACTGAGGTTTTTCTTCCCTCCAGCGGTGCTCACGTCCTGTCCGAGTCGGCCTCGCCGCTGATGCGGGCGCCTGCATTCTGCGCTAGGTGGCGAAATGCTGTGGGGCTCCCCTATTCGGGGGAATGCGGTAGTGATGTATAAGGTATGAAAGATGTGGCCTGCAGAGAGCCGGCACTATCTCTACTGCTGCCGCTACTGCTGCCGGCAGAGCTGCTGGGAGTGAGCGTCCCCAGTCAGGGATACCCAGCTCCGCGGCTGTCTCCTGCGTGCGCCCTGGCCCCAAACGGACCTGCCACCCCCAGGGAACAAAAGCAGAGCCCCCTCGCCCTCTCCTGCTGCAGCCGGAGGATGAGTCGAGAGGGCTGAGCGGAGAGTGTGGTCCTCGGCGGCCGGCGGGGAAGGTAGGAGAAGGTGTTGCGCTCGCTCGCTCAGGCGTGGGAGGCTCGGGGTGGGCGGGCAGGGGCAGGGGCGGCAGAGGGGACCAATCTGTCCCTGGGGTGCTGCCCGGCCCGGCGAGGTGGTCATCTGGAACGCAGCGCCCGCACCGCCTGCCAGCCCAGCGCAGGGCGGGTGCGGAGCTCCCGCAACCGCGAGGGAGCCCCCTGGGTGGGAATCGGAAGCGGCTGAGGGAAAAGTCCAAAGCCGAAGCCCCACAGGCAGCTGTCCAGGGCACTCGGTGGCGCGCGGCTGGCTGCGAGGCAGGCGGTGTTGGCTGCAGTGTGCGCAAAGTTTTGGGTGGCGCGCAAAGGCGCGGGCGAGGGCCCTGCGCAGCGCAAGTTGCGGCCGCAGCCAGAGGGCGAACCCCGGGGGGCGGGGGACGGCCGGGTGCTCCAGGCGGACTCCCCGACATTGAGACTGGCGGCTTTTGCTTCCCCTTGCCAGCAGAGGCTGGGTTTGCCCTCAGCCATTTAACCCTTTCTGACCTGGAAGAAACAACTTCTTCGGAGGCGGCTGCACTCAGGCTGGCTGGGTGGCGTCGAGGCTCCCAGCTCAGTTCTTTTGAGGTTCTGCGAGTTTCCCAGCATGTTCTAGGTTTTCTGTTCTTTTCTGGCCACCTCCGTGTCCAAAAACCAGGCAAGCTGGCTGGGGAGGGATGTCTTTCCCCAGTATCTGTAATTTTACCCCACGTACTACCCAGACTCATGTTTTCTTTTTTCCCACTCAGCTTGGCTCTTTGATGCTGTCTTGAAAAATGAGATGATTAATCAATTAGGTTAGTGGCCAATTAGGCATAACCTTGTAGAAAAATAATTATGCCCAGCTCTCTGGGCTTTCACTGTTGATGAGGTGGGAATCCAGCCCAGGTGGAGGGGCTGTTCTAAAAAGATAGGGCTGATCAGGGAATTTCTGGAAATTTAAGATTAAAAAGATTCAAATGTGTGGTAGTGGCGGAGGTTGTGTGGGTGCTGTAGGGGTGTGTGTGTGAGAGAAAGAGAGCAAGATAATCAATTGTTGCAGAGGAAATTAACCCTTGGCAGCCCGGTCTAGAAGGACTTTGTAGGCAGCATGTTTCAAACAGCTCAGTAAAGGTGTGTCCCCTGCTTGCCTTCCCCACCCCCACCCCCCCCCCCCCCCCCCAACGCTGAGGGGCTCTCGCCTGTGAATCGCCTTGCAGTCGCTTTGCTGTTGCTTTGGGAGGCTGAGTTCCGATGAATTCATTTTAGTTTCATGTCCGAGGAATCGCGTCGTTGCAGAGGGAGGTTTCTGTGTCGTGCCTTTCGAGGATACACATTTCCCCGGCTTGCGTTCAGTAAAGCGGTTATTAAACGGGTGTAAAACAGAGGCAATCTGTTACCAGAGCTGGGAAGTTCTTGCTGCTGAGCGAGGCTTCCTTTTGCTTTTGGGGGAAGGACTGGCGGGGTTTTTTTTGGCACTGCGGTATTACAATACAGCCATATTAAAAAGGTCCTCAGAGCCTAGAGCCGTCCACCACTGCAGCCGCATCTCCCACAGACTTTACTGCTCAAATCCTTCTTGCGGGGAACATGCAGTGGATTTCTGATGTGTACTGAGTGCATTTTAACCCCGTTCTGTTTCTATTTTAATCTTCTTCTGTTTATATCTCTGGACCCTGGAAAGTAGATTTCTGTCCAGAAGGCAAAAACCTAGAGGTGTTCCCAGGGTGGAGGCATTTTTGCAACAGGTCGTAGGTCTGGGTTTTCTGATAATGGGTCCCCCTGGCATTTAGCAAGCTGGGAACCCACTTCCTTCACCAGTGACCGGACTGGGGTAAAACAGGGGGTCCCTGAAATCTCCTGCAGTGCTGAACTGTAACTGGTTCTGAATTGTATGGCTTTTCTTCCTTTCCAAGCTGATCCAGAGGAGTAGCTAAGCAGTGCCGTGAGGCAGTGGCTATGCCATCTCACTCCCAGTAGAATAGAGGGGGACTGGCTGGGGCTTATTTGCAAATAGAAATGGTCCAGCTGGAAGACTGCCTAGTGGTACTGGTGTCCAGGGACAACTGGGAGCCATATGCCCCACCTGCCTTCGTTGGACTCAAGGGCCACCATTCAGTCCTCTCTCTTTTACAAGGTTTTTTCTTTTCTTTTCTTGAAGCTAGACTCAGGTAGTCACCTTACTGTGACCCTATTTGTTGGTCTGACTCTTGTGCTAGTAAAGGCCTTGCTCCTTTTCTAAAATCAAAGCTTTTTCACTTAATGGGAAGGAATATAGGGTGGGGAGAGAAGGAAGGGAGAGAGAAAAGAGGGAAAGAGGAAAAGGTGGGGGGGGCAGTAGTAAGAGAAGGAGAGACAGAGACAGCTTAAGACTTCAAATACAACAGTGGGAAAGAGGGAGGCGAGATGGAGAACAAGAAAGGAGGAGGGAGAGAGGAGGAGGAGGGGGAGGACAAAAAAGGGAGGGGGAGGAAGAGGAGGGAGACACAGGCAGAGGGTAACAGGAGGAATTCCAGTACTGAGAAGGAGAAGGAAGGGCCCACATGAAGCAGAGTTTTGTATTATATGAATTTTTTAAAATGCAAAGGAAAACCCCAAACTGCAAAAGACTCATTGGCATTAAACTAGCTTGGCCCTCAGCGTTGACATCATCAGATAATGACTTATGAAGGAAACCTTGTGCTGCACAAAGCCATTAGCTCTGTTCCTTATTTTTTCCTTGGCTTAAACTCCAACTGTCAGTATGGAGGGTCAGAGTTCCAAAGGAAGTCAGTTTGCTTGTGCTTTCATAGCCCCAAGAGCATACTCCTATTTGGGTCAAGCTGGGGCACTCCATTTGGACCTGCTGGTATCGGAATGACTTTGGAAGGGAGGCATCCTTTGTTTTAGATTTGTCTTCCATAGAATTGACATTTTAAAAAATAGTGCATTCTTAATGTATTTAACCTTGGGGGAAAGAAGAATAATAAAGGATAGTGTAGTGAACGCTCTTAACCTGCCACCCAGAACCAAGAGTAATGGGAAAATCATTACAACTTGTCTTCACTCCAGCCTCCTTGACTCTAGTCCAGAGTATTCTCAGAGCTTCCAACTCATACTGGAGAGGGACCTCCAGTATGGTCCCTCTCCACAAGTGTGACATCATCTGTCTAAAGGGTTAGGGTTAGGGTTTGATTTGACCAGAACACACCAGAGTTTCCCTGTTGCCTAAAGCATGTTATTCAAATCACTGACCATAGACTTCAAGGCCTTTCATAGCCTGGCCTTCTTGCTCCCTCTCAATGGGCTTCACACATACATAGATACATTCTCTTACCACACATCTACGCACACACTACACACATGCGTGCTAATAAGCAAACTTAAACCCTCACACACACAGCATTGCCACAGATCTTTCTCTCTCTTACACACACACACACACACACACTACACTTACATTTCACATGCATACCATACACAGTTTTCATAAATTTGCAGGTGCAGACTTCTTTTCTTGTCTGGAAAATACCTCCTACTTTTTTGGCTGATGGAGTCCACTCATCTTTAAGGATCCATCTCAAAAGTGGCATCCACTCAGGGATCCTTTTCCCTCAGGAAGCCACGTTCCCTCAGCACTCTTAACACACTTCCTTGGAAGTACTATCCATGTGTTCTTCTCTCCCAGTATATTGTAAGTTCCTTCCAAGTGAGGGTAACTGATCCACCTCTTCAATCTCAAGGTATATATAACACAGTAGTGGGCACAAAGCTATGTGAGCGAAGGTCAGTGGATACATTCATCTCAAGAGCTTCTAGAGGGTGATTAACAGTCATAACATCTTTTTTCTTATTTTATTTTGCTCTCACTATTTTTATATTTTTATTTTGATTACAAAAATTTTAAAAATTCAAATGGTATGTGTAAAAAGTGACAGTTCTCCCTACTCCCGCCTAAATACCCTCTATTTTTAATGTATATGCTATTAAATACTTGAATTTCTTCCTAACCTTTGTCTTACATTGTATTTTCTTGGCTAGATCATATGCAGGGATCATGGAATATATATCTGTATATATATGCTGTAATTCTTAATGCATAGTTGTACATGTAGTAAGTGCCCAGCAAATATGGTATAAGTGAACACATACTAATTTGGTTTATTTTTTAATTAAATTAAATAAATTGCTTCAGTAATCTTCACAATAGCCTTATGTGATTGGTGTTACAATCCTTATTTTACCAATAGTGAAAGCTAGGTTCCAAGAGGTTATGTAAATTGGCCAGATTAGACAGGGAAGTGGGAGTGGGGTCCAGATGCAAACCCAGATCTCCTTCATCTTATTGCCTCCGCTCTGTCCAGTCTACCCCGTGAGTGGACCTGTGGGCACCGAGAGGAAAAGCATCAAACTCAGGTTTGTATGCCCAGTATTTGCTCAGAGCTTATGAGGCTGTGGAGCCCTTCACCCACACCTCCACAGGCGCCATTATCCTTTCATGGATGAGAAAGGAAGGCACACGTGAGATGTCCACAGCACTTGGCTGAGCCCCTTGAGCCAGGAAGAACCCAGGACCGGGGCACAAGGCTCAGTCTGTCTTCTCAAATGTGATAGTTGGTCCCAGAAAGGGAGAGGGAAACTTCTGCTTTCCCTTTAATGCATGACTCAATGGGACAGAAGAATCTAGTGGGTATGGCTGCTTCCTGAAGAGGGGCGTGTATTGCTGGTGCTCAGCCCTAGTAGGGTCCGCATTGCCTGGGACTCTTAGAAACTCCCTTTTTGAATGCTCATCTGCATGTCTGAAGTTTTCTGAACCACAACTGTGGATGGAGTTACTTTCTTGAGAGTTTGGTGAGCAACCAAGGACATAGTTTGTGATTCAGTAGTTATGCTACAGCACCTAATGGGATGGTTTGAGATTTTGGTTTGGGGATATTTTGTCAGTGAGGCACCCACTGATGCTGGAGGCCTCTAGAACTTGGCATAGGTAGCAGCTGCCGTCTGAGTTGGGCTACAGCTCCTGTTAATTGGTGCATCGCCGACTCTATGGACATGAGTTTGAGCAAGCTCTGGGAGCTGGCTAGGGACAGGGAAGCCTGGCCTGCTGCAGTCCATGGGATCGCAAAGAGTTGAACATGACTGAACGACTGAACTGAGCTGAACTGATATGTGACAGGCACTGGGTTAGACATACAACCTGTATCCTCTCATTTAATCATTATAGCAGTCCTAGGAATGGCATTATAATCCTCAACTAGAACAGTGCCCGGTACAATAAATATCAATAAAATATTTGCTGAGATGTTAATGAATAAAGAAGAAACCATGGATCAGAGATGTTGAGTAACTTGTCCTAGCTCACCTAGCTAATGTATTTCAGAACTTGCATCTGAACTCAAGTCTTTTTGATTCTAGAGACTGTACCCCACCCCCACCCCCCCACCCCCCCTGCCTTTTTTTTTTAAATCACACTATTTCTTTTGGACTGGAAATCCTGACCAGGTAACATAATAGAACTTGAACCTGTAGATCCTTTTCTCCAACTGCTTTTTTTTCAAAGAAACAAAAATTTCCTATGGGCAATGTGCGGCTCTACATACTTAAGATGGATTAACTTGTTTTATCTTTTTTTGTTTGTTTAGTTCTTCTGTGTATTCTTGTCACTTCTTCTGAATATCTTCTGCTTCTGTTAGGTCCATACCATTTCTGTCCTTTATTGTGCCCATCTTTACATGAAATGTTCCCTTGGTATCTCTAATTTTCTTGAAGACATCTCTAGTCTTTCCCATTCTGTTTTTTCCCTCTATTTCTTTGTGTTGATCGCTAAGGAAGGCTTTCTTATCTCTCCTTGCTGTTCTTTGGAACTCTGCCTTCAAATGGGTATATCTTTGCTTTCCTCCTTTGCCTTTCACTTCTGTGCACAGCTATTTGTAAGCCCTCCTCAGACAACCTTTTTGCATTTCTTTTCCGTGGGGATGGTCTTGATCACTGCCTCTGGTACAATGTCATGAGCCTCCGTCCATAGTTCTTCAGGCACTCTGTCTATCAGATCTAATTCCTTGAATCTATTTGTCACTTCCTCTGCATAATTGTAAGGGATTTGATTTAGGTCATACCTGAATGGTCTAGTGGTTTTCCCTACTTTCTTTAAGTCTGAATTTGGCAATAAGGAGTTCATGGTCTGTGCCACAGTCAGCTCCCAGTCTTGTTTTTGCTGACTGTATAGAGCTTCTCCATCTTTGGCTGCAAAAAATATAATCAAATTGATTTCGGTGTTGCCCTTCTGGTGATGTCCATGTGTAGAGTCTTTTCTTGAGTTGTTGGAAGAGGGTGTTTGCTATGACCAGTGTGTTCTCTTGGCAAAACTCTACCAGCTTTTATGAGATGCAGCTAAGTGGTATAAATAGGATTTGGGCACAGGTAGTCTGTGCTCTTTGCTACTCAAGTGTGTGAGATTCTGGCACCTATTTAAGATGCTGGGGTTGTTTAGCAGTAGAATCATTGCCATCGTCATTGTTGTTATCATCACCATCTTTGTCATCATCATTGTCATTGCTGCCTTCATAGCAGTTATCTTTCCTGTGTACCTGTCTTGTGCTTACGGGCACTTTTCATGTGTTACCCCATTAATTCTCAAAACGACACCATGTTTCTACAGAAAGAAACTGAGGCACGATAAGGCTAAATGGATGCTGAGACTCTCATTGCCAATAAGTGTGGAAATGGGGTTGGGGCCCCATGTGTCTGACATCTTCTGTTCTCATTTTCATTCTCCAATCTCTTGTTTTTCACTGACTGATTCTTGTTGCTGCTCTTAAAAGCCAGCAAAGCTTAAAATGATGAAAGTTCTCCTGGTCTGTGTTTTTCATTGTCAGCCCAATGTTCAGCAGATCACTAAATAAAAAGACACAGGCTTTAAGTTCAAGGACTTGAGTTTTTTCTCCTGTTTCACTGTTAGGTATAAGAAGGGTTACCTGATGAGTTCTCCTTCAATTCCTTGGAAATGGAGTAATAACATATCCGCCATGCTTCCTAATATGGTTATGGGAATAGGAAAGTTGGGGTCCTTGTGATTTTAACTTCCACTTACAGAGCAAGAAGTATTTTGTGAAAGAGCAAGGGGAGTACCTCTCAGCTTGAAAATTACTACCTTGGGCAGCTCTGTGATCCTGGTTGCCCTGAGCAAGAAAGTGACCATCAGTTGGGCTCTTTGTTGGTAACAGTGCAAGAACCCTGTACCATTAGTATGTACACCTGTGGCATAAACAGCCGTATTGCAGATGACAGGGGCCCCATGACATCAGAAAACCTTTCAATTTATCAGCAAAGCACATGTAGTTCCTGTCTCAAAGGGGGCAGAATTAAATAAGAGTGAATACTAAGTAAAGAATTCATTTGTATTCATAGGCTTTTAATAAATAGGAATCTTTTTTTCAAAAAAAATGAGCTCTGAGCCCTAGGTCTTGAGACATCTTGTTTAATTAGCATGCAGAATATGACTTCTTCTCACTTCAAAATGACCATTTTTTTGGTAGCTTGAGCTTAGATCTTTAGTGACATATTTTTTTTCTGCAAGCAATTATTTATAGCCAAGTTGGCAACTGACAGGAAGGAGGGATTAAAATGAAACTGTTACCCAACTGCAGTTCACATCTGACTGAGACACATGGTGTCACTGTGGACAGAGTCCTCAGAGCTCAAAATATTTGTCAATTTGTAGCGCTTGGAGAAACCAAGCTGTTTTCATGTGTTAATGTTAACTCTAAAAGTCACATTTGTGTCCATGCATTATGGTGGCCACTTCTACTTCCTGTTTGGTTTTATTTGGTGGTCATGGAACTGCATCCATTAGCTTATTCTTTATCTTCTGTTCCGGATGAGCTAGATGTCCCCGTGTTTATTTCTACTATCATACTAGTTCTCTAGTTCTTCCTGCCAGAAACACCCTCCTCTTTCAGATATCCTCCAAACCCCATAAAATCTTGACGTCAAGATCAGGTATCATGCCCCCCACGCAGGCTTCTTAGTTAATATCACTCAACATTGACCAGCACTGACATGGGTTGTTTTTTTTATCACTTTATTAATTTTCCAAATCATATAAATAAAACAAATTCATTGTAAAAATGCCAAAGTATAGAAAAAGCTTTAGAAACTAGTAAAAAAACACTTGAAATTCTAGTTATTTGTCTTGCCTATAATTTGGTGACCATCCTTTTATTTGTCTCTTTAAACACAAACGCTAGCATATGTAGATAGATAGAAGTTTATTTGTTCTGCCTTATTATGCAAACTATTTACTTTTTATCCTAGACATCTTTTTAGAAAAATATTTATTTACTCTCCTTTGCCCCTCAAACTAATTTAACAATGAGGCTGCCTTCCATATCTTCTTCTAAGTTCCTGTAACATTTACAGAATATGTTCATATATATAGGGATTTTTATCATGGGTGTAAAACATGAGATCATATATACATTCCTTGGCATATTGCTTTTATCACTTTAAACACTATGGAAAACTGTTCCCTTCCAGTCCCCACCCCCACCCAAAGACAGCTGGCATTGATTTGTCACTCTTTTCAATGGCTGTATAAGTTTCAGTGGTATGAACATACCACTGATTTTTCAACCATTTCTCTCCTGATGGGCATTTACTTTTGTTTCACTGATTTTTACAAACAATGATGAAATAAGCATCCTTGTACATTTGTCAGTATCTGCTGATGTTTTAACTTTTATGATTCCCCAAACTAATACTAAAGAGTCGAAGGATATGCGCTTTTTGAAGTTTTAGAAGGTGGTACTATATATCTTTCCAAAGAAAGTATAATAATTCTCATTTCCACTAACCAGGTACGAAGTAACATTTCCCTATGTCTTTGTCAACAGCACATATTATAAATGTCTTTCACTTTTGTTAACCTGAGAAGTAACAAGTGATCTCATTGCTATTTACTTTGTATTTTCTTGATGTCTACCAACGAAGAGCATCATTTCACATTTATTGGCCATTTGGATTTGCTTCTTGATGAACAGATAATTCATTGTCTTTGCTCATTTTTCTTGGAATGGTTCATCTTTTTATCATTGTGTAAGAGTTTCTTTTAGATCATAGACAGTAATCTTTTTTTCATCTACATTGCATCTTATTTTCCACCCAGAGAGGTTTGAGCTAGTGTTATAGTAATCTCTTTATTTGTCTCTTAAATCTAGACCAGGAATTACCAGACAGCAATGATGTGTCTGATTCATCTCTAAGACATTACATACAGGGTGAGGCCTGAAAAAAACATAGGTTCAGAGTGAATGGTTTTAACCCTGACTACAAGTGTGGTGTCCAAATGTATTTCATTTAACGTTGAATTGTATGAAATTATATATATGGCACCACATAGACTGAGATGTTTCAAATAAGTGTAGCTTCAAGATAACCAATGTTTAGAAAATATTTATAAATGAATTACATACTTTCTTGCTTTTTAAAATAGATTACGACTAAGAAATAGCATTTTGAACATCAACTATTGTATCAAGCTATATATTTGGTAGATGGCTGGATGGCATCACTGACTCGATGGACGTGAGTCTGAGTGAACTCCAGGAGTTGGTGATGGACAGGGAGGCCTGGTGTGCTGCAATTCATGGGGTCGCAAAGAGTCGGACACGACTGAGCGACTGAACTGAACTGAACTGAAGGGCTATTTAGAGATGCAAGACTGTTTGCCCTTATATATGGGTGGCCCTAGACATATGGATATATGGACTTAAAATTCTAATCTCTATTTTTTATACCTTCCCTCACTGTCAGATTGTGTCTTCATGTCTTGGTACTGTCAGTTTATCTGCCTCTAAAAGCAATCTTTTCCCCTTTCTATCCATCCTTTTGTTGGCTGTGGGCTAAAATATCAGGAACCATGCTCACTGGAAATGCAGATGTGATAAGGGTCCATAAACACCGACCAAGTCTTGGCCAGGGTACCATCCCCATAATTAAGTCCATCAGTCTCCAGTGACAATATAAGTTTGGCTGTTTGAGGGTGGTTTTTTGTTTCTAGCTGTGTTTACAACTGTTTTCTGGAAAAGTGAGGTTGCTGGATAAGTGAAGTGTTGGCATGCCATCTCAGAGAATTAGAATATCGATCCAGCAGCAGGTAGCCAAGATACCAAATAAAACAGCTTGAATGTGTCTTTAAAATGGTAGAATTAGATGTCTCAGTCATTTAAAAGTCTGAGTGCAGAGGGCAGCTCCCAGTGGTGAAGTCACGCAGGGTCCAAGCTCTTCTAGTGGCTCTTCTTGCGACTCCTCCTGCTCCATCCTCTTGACATTGCTGTCATTCTTATCATCCACGATGGGACAGCACCACCTCCTCATTCAAACTAGATGGCTGAGAGGACCCCCCTCCCCATTTCTTTTAAGGGCATGGCGAGAAGTTGGACCCGTAATTTCTTTTTACATTCTCCTTGGCCAGGACCGAGTCAGTGGGCCACTTCTAACAGAAGGGAGAATAAGAGCACCGTCTTTATTCTGGGTGGCCATGGGTCAGAACTGGGTGCTGTGCTAGAGGATGGGGAGGATGGGTGTTGGTCTCTGCCACACCTATTCCCATCGTTTCCTGTGTTCCCTCAACTTTCTCATAGGGTTGCCAGCCCTTGAGTGCAATTATCACCTGTTTTGCTCACCACCTCCCATTGTTGTGTGAACTAGTTACTCAGCAAAGACAGCTTTACTTGCCATCTTTGTCTCCTCGGTTTAGGGAGGGGAAAACTGAGCTTGCTAATAAGAGGTTCAAGGACTAGAAAACTTTAGGCTTCCTGGTTGGTATTTCTTTAATTTAGCTCCTATCTTGTCTAGTCCTTTATGACTCCACGCAGGGTTAGTTATATTCCTCTTTCTTATTCTTCCCTCATTTTCAGCTCCAAGAGGTTCAGGTGTGGAGACCACATGCTTTGGAAACAGGTGTGTTGGGCAATTCTGTGAGTGTCAAGGGGGAAATCAGCCCCCTGCAAATGATACAAGTGAGCTGAGAGTTTGAGATTATGACCTCTTTGCAAAACAGGTTTCCTGGTAATCAACAGATTGCATCTCATTGCTGAAGTTTCTGTACCCCATGGGCTCCCAGTGCTTTTCTGATTAGCACAGAAGCATCCCTTCTCTTACTCCAGACTGACTCTGGAATTGTGTTTGCTCCAGCCAAATGGCTGATTTTAACTGGTTTCCCTACCTCCAAAGCACAAATGTGAGCTCATTGTTTTTTTGGTGCTGGGTGGGGGAAGATTTTGAGAGATACTCGTGCCTTTTCTCTCTCCAAGTTAAAAACCAAATGGGAAATGAATACTGCAGTTGAAAAAGATGAGGCATGGTCTTATTTCTGTTAATGCGTCACTGGAGAATTTAGGTTTTGCCTCCTGAACTTTCTCTTTAAGTTGAACTGGATATTGACAGGTTTCCCTTTTCCTTGTAGGAGCACATGTGGCCTCGTAGGCTTATTTCATGGATGAGCAGTGAATGAGGATCTTCTGAGATCAGAAAACTCTGAATGACAGAATGAAAGGGATTGTTCTATAGTGTCAATTGGGTTCTTAGTTGCAGATGCAATAATTTAAACAGAAAAGGATTTATTAATGGGTGTTGGGTAGCCATTAGCATTCCAGGAGGGGCTTAAGAGCCAAGCTTGGATGTCAGCATGGTTACCCAACCACACCATGGCATAATAGGGTGGAGACTACACTGCTGCTGGAGATAGGAGGATCTTCGTCTGAACTGCTGCAGAAGAGTTACTGTCCTTGCACATGGCAGATACTGCCTATCTATCTCTTCCTCCTTCCAAGCCTCACGCAAGTGTGTCTGCTTGGTCCCTAGAGCACCCTGTAGTCACTTCTGGGTCTCCTACAGAAGGATAAGAAATGCAAATATGAAGTTGGAATGGTGCCGGGAGAGCCCATATCTGCTGTAGCCACACATGTTTGTTCTCTTCTGATTTCGCCCAGAAGATAAATCAGTCCCTTTCCTTTGAGGCAAGAGGATGGAAGCGTTGCTGCCCACTTTTCCCCTCTGAGGAGTGGGGTGGAAGCTGTAAGTGTTCCCCTTGAACATCACACACATGCATACCAACCCTCAAGGGGCTGCCTGGGCTTTCAGGCTAAAACTCAAACCCCTTAGACTGGCAGAAAGCCTCTTTTTGGTTCCTACCCTGTTTTTCAGCCTCATTCCTCTCCAGTCTCCTGTTCATTCACTACCTGATTGTCTCTTCTGGGCGCAGTCCCTTGTGAATTACTTAGAAGACCCTTGAACTTGCCAATGCTCTCCCATGTCTCCATGTCTCAGTGCTGGCAGCTCCCCACTTTGCCTACTATGAGTGAACTGCCCTCCATGCCCTCCTTTGTGTGATGCCTTCTGCTGACCCTTTCAAGAACAAGGCATCATTTCTTCTGGGAATCTTCTTCAATACCTCCTAGACTGGGATGTGCCCAGAGAACCCAGCAATCCCTTCTGTTACTACCCTTAGCACATCATATGTGACCTTTAGTTTATCTGACTTCTCAAGTTCCTGTGAGCTTCCTAAAAACATGGTCTTGTCTTATATCTCTCTGTCCCAGTAGCTAGCACAAAGCCTGGTACACAGGGATTGTGCAAATGAATACAAGAATGAACGGTAGGGTACCAGCAAAGAACACTGGCTCTGACATTGGCATCTGACTTTGCCACTGGGTAGTTTTATAGCTTTGGGCAACTTAAACATCAGAGGATTGTTATATGAAGGCTCAATAAAATAGTGCATGTGAGGTGCTAAGCATTGAACACATAGTAAATATTCAGTAAAGTTGAGCCATGCTTTTGAGTATAAGAGAATCATTATCATTGCAGGTGTTCAACAGATAATAGTGATGACTAGAACACTTTTCTAGACCAAAGTGTTAAGTGGTGATCTGTGACATTTCCTACCTCCTGTGGAACCTTCCCCAAATACTTTGAAACCACCAGTGGATTGAAAGAAGGAGCGAAAATAGACAGAAATTGACAGAAGTCACCATCAGGCAAAATCCTTTAGAGAGCGAGCTCAGTGGCAGCAGGAGATAATGCCTTCTGACATCAGCTTACAGTAACTGCACTGTCACTGGCATTTTACTAAGAGTTCTGCCTCCTTTACATACTCCTTTCTTGACTCCAGAATTTTTCCCTAAAAAAAAATTGACACCTAGGTGACGCAGAAAACAATGTCAAAACTTCATTGAAGGTCAAACATTTTCCAAGGGGTTGCCTGGAAGCATACATCCCGCTGTGTTCTCTCTGCGAGTGTGAGATGTAAAGACAGTGGGAAGCTTGAAGCTGATGTTGAAAACCAGCTTGGAATACGGCAAATGTCTTCTTTGTGCCAAACTCCCAGCACAGTGTCTTCTTACAGAGTAGATGCATTTCCATCTATGTGTGTGGAAAATGCCTTCTCTTTCTCTCTTTTCCCTGTGGGTCCATGCTTATTTCACTCTATTCAATTCAGCAAGCATTTATGGAGTCCCTACTGCTCACAGGGAACCCTCCTGCTTCTCCCCTTCTGTGCCTTTTCTCCCATCACATTAAGGTTATTACTTTATTAGAAGTAAAGACTCGTGTCAATAAAGAAATACATTAGTTGCTGGCATCTACTGTTTTTAAGGTGACAACATAAAAGTATTTTTATTACTAGCATCTGTAGCAAGAGTCCTTGTTATTGGGGATTGAATGGATGTTGAGGAGGCAGAAATTGGTCTGGAGAGAGTACGCAGACCAAGGACCCAGTGTGTGGTCTTGAGCATATTAATCTCTCCGGGTTCCAGGATTCTGGTAATTATAAAGGACCTTTCCAGTCCTAACATATTATGATTAAAAAAAAGAATAAAAAGGAATATAGCAATGATTGGATCTGACAACCTAACATGGAAAGTTGCAGTGCTTTGGAATTAGAAGGTTTGGATGGGGGAGTTCCCCGGTGGCCTAGTGGTTAGGATCCCAGGCTTTCACTGCATTGGCCTAGGTTCAATCCCTGGTCGGGGAACTGAGATCCTATAAACCAAGCATTATGGCCAAAAAAGAAAGAAAAGAAAATTTATGATGAGATATGCATAGCGTAAAGTTGACTATTTTGAAGTTCCCCTGGTGGTCTAGTGGTTAGGATTCAGTGCTTTGACTGCCAAAATTTTAAAAATAAATAAATAGAAGAAGACTTAGTTTGACATTTGACATGTGGGATCTTAGGCTTAAGCTCGCGGCCTCCCCAGATCCTTCTCTCTAAAATGCGGACTCCTCTTCTTGCCTTTCCCGCTCTATAAAGTAGTAGTGAAGCTTCAAGGAGCTGATGCGTGTGAAAGTAAATTATGAATGACAAGGGAGTGTACACGCACATATAAGCTACTATTACTATTAATAATCATCTTGATTTCAATATTCTACTCTAGCGGATGCTTTTGCATTTTACCTTCTGGGTTGTTTGAAGGAAATGTCATTTTTTGGTTCTTGTGGTCTTTTTTCACCTTCTGGAAGCAGGGGATTTCTTGAAGGTGTGGGTGGCAGTGTCCTCTGCCTGTCTTTCCGATTCACAAGACATGGGTCTCGGGCCCCCACGCTTGTCTGAGTACATCATGTTGTATTTGTTGACCTGAAAGGAAGCCATTTGTTCCCTGCTAAATGAGCTGTTACTGTGCGCCTCTGTCTCCCTCCCCCAACACCTGGGGCTGTACCCATGGGAGAATCCAGCCGTGGATCTCAGGAAAAAGTTTATTAGAAGAAGGCAGAAAGCATTTCTCTGCAGGTTACACCCTCCATCACCGGCTGTGGCTCATTAGTCAGAGCCGGGCGGGTCACCTGGGGGTAGGGGCAGGTCTGCAGGCTTCGGCTCCTGCAGGTGCTGCCAAGGGCCTGGGGGCAGATCTTTCTGCAGCCTCTCTCCAGCCTTTCCACTGCCCCCTGCTCCGCAGTTGGCTAATTAGCCCTAATTGGCTGGTGCTGCTGCCTGGGGTTCAGAGCTTGCCACCTGGGGCATCTTTCCCTTATTTTGGCCTCAGGTCTAACCTAGTCTCACAACGTATCACAAGGAGACTTCTCTGCAGAGTCTGCCCTTTGGGCTCTGTCCACCATGAATGGCCTGGCCCTGAGAGCCATAGGAGCAGTTTCTGCCCAGACCATGGTGACTGGACCTGCCCAATAAGGACCACGCTGGGCAGCCTGCCCTGGCCATTTGGGGGTTTAGTTCACTGGGGGTGATGCAACACTGAGGGTTGTTACAGCTGTGCCAGCTGTTGGTCATCTAAGCCCTGGGTATCTTGTGATATCCTATGGACACAGCAGGAGTCCACAGTACAGGAAAGAGAGGGACTGTTTTGTCACAGCCCTTCCCCTACCCCTTCCTCTGCACTGCAACCCCGATGCTCTCTACATACAGGCCAACTGAATTCATCACACAGCCAGGGCTAGAATTCAGGATGCCCAGCCTAGGAATGTGTGTCTGACTTCTGCCCTGGGAGACTTTGCTTCCTTGTCTGTATACCCTCCTTGGCCAGGTGCTCAGAAAATCCTTGTGAAATACATTTCTGAGAGCCCTGAAACAGAAAGTTTTCACATTAAGCATCAGAAAGCTGGATTCAAATCCTGCTTCTACACTTACTTAATATCAACTTATTTAACATCTCTGAATTTCAGTTTCCATGCTATGAAATGGGGATGATGATAATCGAATCTCTTCACAGGGTGCTTGTAGGTGTGAACTGAGATATAACACCAAGCTCAGAGTAAGAGTTCACTGAATGCAAGTAATAATCAATTTTTTAAAAGTCATGATCATTTTTGATTAGCTACCTAACCCTCCACCCATCACACAAATGAGGATACTAAGGCTCAGGGTGAGGGGCTGGACATTGACTTGTCCAGTGGTAAACAGCTAGTTACAGACAGAAGCAGGTCCAGAATCTGATCTTCACTGTATTCTGCTCCACTGGGATCCAGATCTGAGAAGCACGTCTGTCCTGAAGTTGTTCTTCAACCAGAGGTACTTAGGTCTTTCTGTTGTCCATTTCTCCTTGTTTAGACCCCTCCAGATTCTAGGAATGCTGCCGATTTGTGGCTGGGTAAAGATCACAGGCTCTGGAATCAGTCATTCAGAGCTCAGAGCCTGGCCTCTGCGTATCAGCCATAGTGGTATCTGGCAAATCCCAAATCCGAGGGCTTACTTCCTCTGTCTTCAGCCTTCAGTGTTCCCCCCGCCAATAGCCTCAGGATAAAGTGCAAGCCTTTACCACTTACCCATCACCTGGTCTGGGCGGTCTGGTCTCTGGGAATCACTTGGAGGTGCCTATGTGTGCCCTGCTCTCATTCCCTTCTGAGCCTTCACACATGCTGGGATGTGTGTGTGTGTGTGTGTGTGTGTGTTTAATGGAGTGCAGTTGCTTTACAATGTTGTTAGTTTCTACTGTACAACGAAGTGAGTCAGCTATGTACATATATCCCCTCTTTTTTGGATTTCCTTCCCATTTAGGTCCCCACAGAGCACTGAGTAGAGTTCCCTGTGCTATATATATACAGAAGGTTCTCATTAGTTATCCTGTTTTATATAGTATCAATACTATTATGCATAGCATCAATAGCATGTGTGTGTGTGTGTGTGTGTGTGTATATATATATATATATCTCTTAACCCCGGTGTCCCAATTTATCCCTCCCACATTCCCGCCTTGGTGTCCATATGTCTGTGTCTCTATTTCTGTTTTGCAGACATGATCGTCAATACCATTTTTCTAGATTCCACATATATGCGTTAATGTACGACATTTGTTTTTCTCTTTCTGACTTCACTCTGTGTGACCGGGACATAGTTCATTGAATGAATGGTGCTGAATGACTCAAAGCTCTTCCAGCTTTCCAGAGCTGTGACTTCAGAATGCCCAGGGAACAGACAGGTGGGTGCAGCAGGAGGAGGGCCCACCCCTTCCAAGGCTGCCTGGCCCCTGCCCGGGCCACCTTTATCTTTCTCCCGATAGCCAAACACACTGCCTACTGGGCAGGCTTCTTTGTTGTTGTTGTTCACAGGACTGTTTCCCACTCAGTGTGAAATCTCTTTTCTGTCGGACCCTCTCTCTGCTCTGCCTCCGAGCACCCTGCCTTTCCCCGTGATGTCACCCATCCAGGGGATCACCATCCTGTTGGCTTGTCTGGGAGCTCCAAGAAGCACTGGCCAAATCTGTTCTGCTTCACATTGTAGCTTCCATGCTTGGTGGTCGGGAACCAATAAATATTTGCTAAAGGAATGAAGGAATGAATGGATCCAGGGCTGCAGCAGTGGCAGAGAGGCAAACAAGCACGAGCTCCAGGAGAAGGTATGATTCCAGGTCCTAGCACAACTGATGTCTCTTGCTCAGCTGATTGTAAACATCAGGCCAAGCCTTTATTTTTCTTATTATGTTTAAAACCCACCAGTTGCCCAATAGTATAATTTTCTAAGTGATTTCATTTCAGCTCTGCTAATTGAAGGGAACCCAGCTCTTTTTGAAGCCTTACTTTGTGTGTGGCTGTCACTGGTGAGAGTTGAGACTGGTTGTCAATCATTGACAATAGCTCGCTGTTCTGGAATAATTTAACTTTAGGTCTTTCTTTCACTCAGGCATTCATACCCTGTTATATGTTTTCATACTGAGCTGAGAACAATCTGGGGTGAGAAACTGTCATGTGTTCCAGAAGCTGAAATGCAGATTTCTTATGTGATTTCAAATTCAGGTAGTCCAAGGAGCTTGGCGGAGGATGGTCACAGGTTTGGAAGTCAGGCCCCTGATTTGAATCCGTTGCTTCTCCACCCTCTTCTTCAGCTGTGAGTCCTGATACAGTGTAGTCAGTTTCTGAGTGTATTTCCTTATGCAATTAAAGGGTCTGTGAGTACTTTGCGCCAGAGATTATCATGACAATTAGTGAGATAATGAAAAGACCTGGCTAAGAGCAGACCCTTGGGGAGCTGCAGACCCTCACACTGTGTGCAGGTTCCATCGCATGTCATTGCAGGCAGGGATCCCAGGGGGGCCCCACAGGGTCTCTGGGAATCAGGCAGACCTGCGTTCAAACCTCGGTGCTGCTACTTCACTTCCCAGCTGGGAGACTCTGAATAAATCACATGCATCTAGAATTCTTTTACTATAAATTGGGGCCGATGATACCTACTCATCAATTTTTTATGGATATTGAGATTATATGAACTCTCAACATAGTTAATCCTCAATAAAGGTTAGTCCTTGCCTTGAGGTCCGCTTCCAGATCCTCTACTTCCTGGCTAGATGAGCAGTTCACTCACTCTCTCTGGACTGTTTCTTCATATAAATGATGGAGATGATGACACGGCAGTGTACACGTACTGAATTTTACCATGCGCCATAAACACTTTACATTTATTAACTTATTTACTCACAGTAATCCTATGAAATTGGTGGTATTATCATCTGCATTGCACAGCTGAGGATACAGAGGTACAGGGAGGTTAAGTAACTTGCTCAAGGTCACACAGTTAATAAGTGGCAGAGGTGGGGGTCACACTGTCTGGCTCTGGAGCTGACGGTATTAACCATCACATCATACTGCCAACCAGGAGGCTGTAATTCTTACCTTGCAAAGCTGTTGAAGGGTACAGAAAGACTAACTAGAGAATATCTATACCTTTGTAGATACTTATCTGCACTACACTACACTACACTACACTAAACAAACACTTATTTTGTGGCTGCATTTGGCCATATGTCTGCTTCTGATTAAGGTGTGATTTTCAGGACCAGACATTTGTCTAGAGTTATTGTCCTTTGTATGGGTTCTTTGTTAGTGGTCAAACCATTGGATAAGGCTGATCTTAAATACAGAATTGAGCTTTGTTGTACAGGTGGGTCCTCTTTGAGCATAAAGGAGGTAGGGTCAGGTCTGCAATTTGCTCTGACTCCTGGAACAAAAATAGTCCTCCTGCTCCTCTAAGCTGGAAAATCTTGAGAGATTGGCGGTGACCTCCAGCCTGCTGATGATTACACACAAAGCCGAGAGCAATTTTTAAGGTCTGCTTACCATTTTGCTCTCTCTTTAAAAATTAAATGCCTGACACTGAAGTATTTTATTCCCAGATCAGCTGACCTTTAAAAGGAGGGCTTGGAAGTGAGAATGCCTGGTGACTTCCTGACCTCTGAAGTTCCAAGGGTAGTAGAGGCCATGGGAAGGGAGAGTGCCCTCATTCCTTGTGTCAACTTAATGAAAAAGAAATGAAAGCATCAGTCTTGATGACTGAGTTTGGTAGTGAGGAAGCCGTGGGAAGGATCCGGGAGCAAGGATATGACAGGGTATTGAAGACTCAGTGAGACTGGGAAATGAGTAGGGTCTGTGTGGCATGGTGGAATGGGTACTGGACTGGGAGGAGGAAGACAGAGAAGGAAGAGCTGGGTTCTAATCTCAGCTCTACCACTAACTGTCTGTGTGTTTATGGGGAAGTTTCTAAACGCTTTGGAGTTAGATGCTGTTTTCTGTGGTTATTGTGTAAACAGCATAGTAGAGTGGTCAAAGCAGGCTTTGGGGTGAATCGAGTTGTACCACTTCCTACCTGGGTGATTTAGGTAAATTACTTATCTCCCTGAACCTCAGTTTTCATATCTGTAAAATGAAGGTCTTGGAGGCCAGGCCTTTGTTAGTCCTGTCCTTAAAATGCCCACATCACCTCTTTCTACCCTGATCTCTATGTCTTTGCATGGGTACACCCACTGTGTTCTTCGTTTGGAATTCAGCCCTAACTGCTCTTTAGATGCAAAGTGTTTCCTGATGCCCAGAGTGACTGAGATGCCTCTCTCGCCCCCAATCCCTTTTCTCTTAACACCATGAAGGTGTTTATCACTCTCCTTAGGCACCTCGGGAGCCTGCATCTGGTTCCTCTCCAGCTCCTCAAAGCCCACACTGGACCCGATTCTCAGATGCAGTCCCAAATGCTTGTTGATGGAATGAAATAATTTCTTCACAGCTCTGAAATTCAGTGCTTCTAAAGCTTGTGCCTTTACTGGTACCTAATTTCCAAAAACAGACTAAAGAAATATATAGTTTTCTTCCCTTCCCCCAAAAGGTAATAATTATAATCCTTTACATTGATATAGATGTTCACACTTGACAAAATATTTTTCACATTAGGTACATTTAGTACCCTACTGTCTTAGCAGCTTCTCAACACTTGAGCTTCGAAATAATACAAAGCTACAGCTGGATTGCATCCAGATAGATCTAGTTTTTGAACTACTAGAATCATCTCCAGGTAACACATCCATGCCTTGAACTGACCATATCCACAGAACTATTTCCCTGTCCCCCTCTCCCCAGATGGTCTTTTTACCAAGTTCTGAGGTCTCATTGATTGCCAAGTCATGGGCTAGATTGGGCTGCTGGTCACCCTGATCTCAGGAGTTTCCTTTATTGGTCTGGTTTTTAAGCAACAGTATTTGCCTCCAATGTGTGATCTCCAAATTCACAGCCTCATAGAGGAGCCTGCTGTTGACAGAGTTGTCAGCAGGGGAAAAAAAAGAATGTAAGATTGTCCAACAGAAATAAATCTCAGAGTGTTTTGCCAAGCCATCCAATCATTCATACATTTGCTGTTGCATGCAGAATACTGGGAGGCAGGGGAAGGAATGCGGGGTGGGGTGGGGGGCGGGGTGGGGGTGGTGGGAGGTGAGCAGAGGAAGAGCTGAGACTGCCTTGCATCGTGTGCAAATTAAAGTTCTTCTCCTCCCCCTATGCCCAGCTTCTCCCTTCCTTCCAGAAAACCCCACATGAGATGCATATGGTATCACTTCCTTCTTTATTTATTTTCTCTCTGCCTTTTCCCATTGTCACTTAGGCTCCTGATGGGCTACTTGCTGGAGTAAAACAAAGAGATCTCAGCGTGTTGTGGGTTCAGGGCTAGTAGGCAGAGCTGGAAACAAGCCTTTCCCCTACTAAGTTCACCTCCCTCAACCACATGCCATTTTACCAGGGCTTCCCTTTGCTACTTGAATCAGTTTCTAGGCCCCAGTTGAATTTTGAATATGCTATTCCCCTGCCTAGAATACCTGGCAGAATACATTTCTTCCAGTCGTCAAAGCCCACCTGGAGTTTCCTTCCCTCCATGGAACCTTCCTAGACTAACCCAGCTTTATGCACACTCTCCGCTCCTTGATTTTGGATGGCTTTGGGACTAGAACCCTGCAGATAACCTTTTGGCTCTGTTGCCTCCAGTTTCCTTCTTTGTACCTTTCTCATATGTGTATTTCACATTAGTTACTTTTATAAAATGCCGAAGTTGTTGAAGGAAGAATGAAATTTTCCCAGATAGTTCTGTGTTTTAAAATGATTCTGCTTCTAGCAGAATCCTGGACAGTCAACATCTCTTAGCCACAGTTTCCTTCTCTGTAAAATGGGGTAGCAATGTTTACCTTACAGAGTGCTCATGAGGATGAAATGAGTTAATGTGACTAGCATGGAGGGCTACATCTGACACTTAGTGGCAATCAATAAACATCATCAATAAATATTGGGTTTCTCCCTAAGACACTGGTGGGAGGTGGTGCTGAGGATTAAATAAAGGATGACATCATTAGGGTATGTGGGGTCAGACTGCCTGAGTTCAAATCCAGAATCTATCACCCTATGCCTAGAGTGAGTTATTTTACCTCTTTAAGCCTCAGTTTCCTCATCTGTAAAGTAATGATGATCCTGGGACCTGCCTCATTAGGATGATGCAAAATAATCCTTGGAAGGCATTTGGCAAAGTGCCTTGCATAACCAAGAGCTCAATAAATGTGAACTATTTTTTGAGGAAGTGGATAATATGTTCATTTGTTTACTTAATGAACATTGTGCTCCAGCTGCTCTGATGAAGGAACTGTGTCCCACTCTGTAGACTGCAGAGATTCACATCATGCCTTTGATAAGTCAGATGGCTGCAAATTGCAAGAAGGGTCTAAGACTTGGATTCCTGCACACCCATCTTAAGCCTGGCCTCTGTGCCTTACTTATTTTGCAGCCTTGAGAAAGTGAACCTCTCAAAGCCTCCTCTAACATCTGGGAAATGGGATAATAACATCTGCCTTTAACAGGAAAAATGCAAGTGAACTAGTGCCAGCATTTGTCAAGGTACTTTTTGAACGGAAAGGTGTGCTACCAAGGAGAGATATTCTATATCTGTTGTTATTACTTTTATAATAATCAGCCAAGCAACGTGAATATAGCATCTCTTCTGTGCCACCCAGGGCTGGGTCTGAGGAAGTCTCCCATATTTTTTTGAACAGGGTAATTGTAATCAGTGGAAATGCCCTGAATTCTGAGATGTGCAAGGCTGGTGCTCCAAGCACAGATCAAACCAGCCCATCCCAGAGTGGTTCAGGCCCAAAGCAATCAGCTGAGGGTGAGCAGTTAGAAGGTTCCCCCCAATCCTGACTCTGCCTTGTGTCCAAGACACATTTAGTCTACCAAATGGAGAGATTAAAAAACAAAAACAAAAACTGAAGGTCCTGTGAAGGTCAGCGAGATGACCAGTGTTAAATCGCTGGGATAATATGCGGTATGTACTGTGTTGCATTTTCCATTTTCCAGCGTCACCTCTGTTCTACAAGGTTATAGAAGTGAGTGACTATAGTCTGCATCACATTCAGAAGATGCTCCATGGATAGGAATAGATAGAGAGCATTGTTGCTGTTCATCTTATTAATAAGCTTCCTTCTTTCACCTCCTAAACCCCTTGCCAAAAAGTGTAATTCCTTTAATGAGGTTGCCTTTTAAGCTTTACCCATTGAAGCTACTACTGCTACTAATTGCTTCTGCTTGTTCAACACCTCCTCTATCCTAAACCCTCCTGTTAGGCACTTAATATGCAGTATCTTTAGCACTCAAGGCACTTCTGTGAGGTAGGTGTGAACCTAGGCTCAGAAAAGCCAGGGGAAATTTGCTCAAGGGCACACATCTTAGAAATGGAAGAATGGGGGGTTGAACCTAGTTTGTCTGATTGCAAATTCTATGCTGGTTTCCCTGTACCCCACTGCCACTGGGAAGCCAACAAGCGGCCCAATTGCCTCATAAATAGCACACAGTTGAGAGAAGCAGTGATTTCTCTGTGAGTGGATTAGAAGTAATTCCCACTTTGAGAATGCAGACGGTAGGAGGAGCAGACAGGCCAAGGTAAAAAAGCCAGAGAAGCAATTCTTCTTTCAAAGGGGAAAAAAAAAAAAATCTGTATTTGGATTCTTTTTTACACATCCAACCCAGCAGAAAATTGGTTTGTGGAAGATGTAGGTCGTGGCTCTGGCCCCAGCATCTGGACGCCTTATATTGTACACTATATTACTGGAGTAATATTGTGCACTTTATTAGCACCAGCAGGATTTGGGATTCCCGTGGGGACTGTTCTTTGCTGTCAGATGTATAAGGCCATTTAATCTCCTTTATCAGATCTGGTTCTGCCTCCCCGACTCCCACCTCTTCTTGCAGACCAATAAAGAGAATTTCTTCAGATTCATTGGTCTGAAAACCAGCTTTTAAATACTTTTCCATCCTCCCCAACCTTTGTATCTAATAAGCAAGCAAACCAAGGAGGTGTCAATGCCTTGAAAATCAGCCTTGTGCAATTGAGTAGCAATTTGCTTCAGAAATTTGTAATTGGAACTTTGTCTTCCTTAGGCAGAGATGGGAGTAGGAATTTGCTAATTACGCCTCTCCAGCTCCAGTCTTGCCAGGCGCTATGATCACTGGGGACAAGGGTGGCATTCCTTCATTAGAAACTCAGTTACACCTTTGGTTCTGACTGGGAGAGATGGCTAGAGTCCCTTGAGGAAGAAGGAGGATTTTCTCTGGACAGAACTTGGATCTATGGAGCTTCTGTGGCTGCATTTTTTGATAGAACCAAACATGTTCACACAGACTAGTTCCAAATAGGAAAAGGGTACATCAAGACTGTATATTGTCACCCTGCTTATTTAACTTATATGCAGAGTACATCATGAGAAATGCTGGGCTGGAGGAAGCACAAGCTGGAATCAAGATTGCCGGGAGAAATATCAATAACCTCAGATATGCAGATGACACCACCTTTATGGCAGAAAGTGAAGAGGAACTAAAGAGCCTCTGGATGAAAGTGAAAGAGGAGAGTGAAAAAATTGGCTTAAAGCTCAACATTCAGGAAACTAAGATCATGGCATCGGTCCCATCCGATCAGATCAGATCAGATCAGTTGCTCAGTCGTGTCTGACTCTTTGCGACCCCATGAATCACAGCACGCCAGGCCTCCCTGTCCATCACCAACTCCCGGAGGTCACTGAGATTTATGTCCATCGAGTCAGTGATGCCATCCAGCCATCTCATCTTCTGTCGTCCCCTTCTCCTCTTGCCCCTGATCCCTCCCAGCATCAGAGTCTTCTCCAATGAGTCAACTCTTCGCATGAGGTGGCCAAAGTACTGGAGTTTCAGCTTTAGCATCATTCCTTCCAAAGAAATCCCAGGGCTGATCTCCTTCAGAATGGACTGGTTGGATCTCCTTGCAGTCCAAGGGACTCTCAAGAGTCTTCTCCAACACCATAGTTCAAAAGCATCAATTCTTCGGCGCTCAGCCTTTTTCACAGTCCAACTCTCACATCCATACATGACCATAGGAAAAACCATAGCCTTGACTAGACGAACCTTTGTTGGCGAAGTAATGTCTCTGCTTTTCAATATGCTATCTAGGTTGGTCGTAACTTTCCTTCCAAGGAGTAAGCGTCTTTTAACTTCATGGCTGCAATCACCATCTGTAGTGATTTTGGAGCCCCCAAAAATAAAGTCTGACACTGTTCCCACTGTTTCCCCATCTATTTCCCATGAAACCACCAGATGCCATGATCTTTGTTTTCTGAATGTTGAGCTTTAAGCCAACTTTTTCACTCTCCTCTTTCACTTTCATCAAGAGGCTTTTTAGTTCCTCTTCACTTTCTGCCATAAGGGTGGTGTCATCTGCATATCTGAGGTTATTGATATTTCTCCCAGCAATCTTGATTCTAGCTTGCGCTTCTTCCAGTCCAATGTTTCTCATGATGTACTCTGCATGTAAGTTAAATAAGCAGGGTGACAATATACAGCCTTGACGAACTCCTTTTCCTATTTGGAACCAGTCTGTTGTTCCATGCCCAGTTCTAACTATTGCTTCCTGACCTGCATACACATTTCTCAAGAGGCAGATCAGGTGGTCTGGTATTCCCATCTCTTTCAGAATTTTCCACAGTTTTCTATAAAACGCTTAGCCCAGTGTCTAGCATATAATAACTAGCGTTACTTAAAAGAGACAAAGGGACTGAATAATAGTCCATTTCATTGTGTGAAAGAACTGGAGAGAACTGTGAATAAAGATTTGGGAGATAAATATTTGATTCAAGTCCCTTCTTAGCTGTGTGACCTTGGGTAATTCATTTCACTCTTCTGGGCCTCTTTCTGTCAGATGAGGATAAGGTTGGAAGAATCAAAGAAAATGGTTAAATGGGAAGGAACCTGGGAAATTGTGAGGTATTGTACATCTAGAGGGAATTCATTTTGTTATATCATTATCATTATAAGTGTAGGTTTAGAGAATGTGAAAAAGATGGAAGGATATTGGGTTCCCAGGAGGTAAATTGGAGGTTGAACCAACCCTGAGCTTGGTACAATGAGTGTCTGTCTGTAGGACATGATTTTCAACAGGATTTCTCCACCATAGTAGGCTGGGAGGAGAGAGACAGTATAACAATTACACAGGTAATTATTCTCAAAATGTTGATGTATGTATTCACAGCTCCTCTTCCTCCCGATTCCACCCAATGGATTACCTGAGGCATATCAGAATTAGCAGTGCACATTGGTGATACGCATTTATAAAAACTTGATACCCCTTCCCCTTAAATTGAGTTTTGCAGTTTCAAAGAGCATTGAAAAGCCCACTTGGTGCTAGACACACATCTTTCTGCCTCTTGTCATTTTTGGCCATTTTCCTGTCCTTAGGTTTTAAAGGTTGTCCCAATTCATTAAACACTTGGCCTCCATATTTGGCCTCTTCATCTCTATCACTCTATCTGGTGTATCCAGCCAGTATCCCACAGCTGGGCAGTTCTAACACCTGGAACGTTAGATGTTTGGATTAAAGGGCTGTGGTACCTGTAGTATGAGTAAAGCTGGAACATCTCCAGGAGCAAACCAGGCTTTTGAGAGTTAGAACTGAAGGCTCTGTAAGACCTTGAGATGTCATCCCAGTCATCTCTGGCTCAGTCCCGTGCTGTGCATTTGCACAGCTTTCCACGGGGCAAAAGGCACTTACCCACAGGTTGTGCCAGTGAGCTCAGGCATCTCTGTCAAGTCACCAGAGCGAGTGCTGCTGCCCCATTTTACAGATGTAGTGAAGGATTCCAGTTTGTGATGGAGCTATGCTCATCCAGTGGGGAGACTCCCTGTTCACCAGGCACTGAGCATGTTTCCTGCCCAGAAGGGAAGCTGTGTCAGTGTGGGGAGGTGTGGCATGGTTTGCTTATATGAATCAGTGACTGTTCTTTCAAATAGGACATGCTCTGGAACTGCCTTCATATTACAGACTAACACAGAGAATCTGTTTAAATTTCCCTTCTTTGCAACACAGTCCCTTGAATCTTCCCCCATTGTTTAGGGTCAGGTGTTCAGTTCCATAAGGGGTCTGTAAGTAATAAGTGGGCAGATCATTTCTAGTAATATATGTGACCCTACCACCCCGGGGGAAGACAGTGCAACCCAAGGAATCCCGTTTCATATTTTCTCAGGCATGCTGTCATTCAGAGGGGACTCAGAAAAAAGGAAAAATATGTGTATGTTCGTGTGCATATTACGCATTTGTATGTATGTGAGAGTGTGTGTGTATTTTTAAGAAAACTCAATCAATGCCAGAAAGCAAGAGAAAACCATAGCTCTCCAAGAATGCTTCTGGGTTTTAAAAAGAGAGAAAAAAATCAGCTCACTAGCTTTCAACCTGGGCCGGCCAATAGTCACAATGATAATGCCTTATGACTATAGGCATTATAAAATGTATTCACATTGATAATAATAAAAAGCATAGTATCATTATTATTTATTACTAAGAACTTACCTAGTGCTAACACTTACCAACCCCCTTTTTATTTCTTATTTTATTGAATCCTCCCAGAATCTCTACAAGATTATCCTTATCTCTTCTTTCCCTCTCTCCTCTTTCCTTCCCTCCCATCCTTCTCTCTCTTTCTCTTTTTCTCCCTCCCTCCCTTCCTTCCCCCACTGCCCCCCTCTCCTGCTCACTCCCCAATCCCTCCTCCTCCCTCTCTTCCTCTTTCTCAGAAGGAAAAAGTGGTCTTCACTTTCCTGGGGTGATAGCCTCTTATAACAAGAAGAACATTTAAAGATCATCTATTTTACACTAATGGTTCAGAACCATGCTTCACATTAGAATTGCCTGGGTTAAGAAGCATTCCTGCCTGGATCCTATTCCATAACAATTAAATCAGAATCTTTGGGACCATCAGTCATTTTTTAACTCTCTAGTTGTTTCTAAAGGGCAGCCAAGATTAAAAACCGCTCATCTGGACCCATTGATCACCCTTCTACAATATCCCTACAGAATTGTATCCACCTTGTGTTCAAAGGCCCCCCAGTGGCAAAAACTTACAAACCTAGGAGGCAGCTGATTTCATTTTTGAGCTCCTCTATTTAGGAAATGAACAACCGAGAAAACAAAACAAAATCTTGTTCTGGGTCAGGCGGCGTCACTTCTGCTATCTCATTTACTCCTCATAGGAGTTTTATTATGATCTCTACTTTACAGATAAAGAACCTGAGGCTTATTTATTTCTTCATTCAACAAAGGTTTATTCCATTGATACTGCTAATGAAAAGCCTATTGTCAGCCCTGAACATGCACAGATGAACAGGCAGGCATGGTCCCGGCCATCAGGGAACTTTCTTTATTCGGGGAAGATAGTCAGAAAACCAGATGACACAGCTAACTAACCACGGGTGCATTGAGAGTTTGCAGAAGGTGAACCTGGACTTGTGTGGAGCAGCCTCTGAGCTGAGCCCTTAAAGACAAGAAGGGATTGACTAAGGTAGAGGTTGTGCTGCAGATGAGGCAACTGGGGACAAAACAGTCACGAGGCAGGAAGGTGCTTGTTGTCTCTGAGGGACTGCACGGTGCCCGACATGTCACCAACCCTGGGAGACAGACTCCAGAGGCTGGCAGTAGTGGAGGCGGGCAGGTACAACCTAGTCCACTCATTCAGACCAGGAGAAGCTCTTGAAGGAAACTAACTACAAACATACGCAGACACCAAACACCTAAAACTTTGGAAGCAAAACATATCTCACCTGGGCTGTAGAGTGGACGGAGCACGGGCTTTGGAGCCAACATCCCTGCCCATCATCTTGACTTGGACAAGCCGTTTATCCTGACTCAACCCTCATTTGTTTTTTATTTGTAAAATGTAGACAAGAACACCTAGGGTTGTTTCAAGAGTTACTGTATAGAAAGCACTCAAATGTACTAGTGTGTTTAGTCACTCAGTCATGTCCGACTCTTTGCGACCCCATGGACTTAACTTTCCCCTATGGAGCCTGTCAGGCTCCTCTGTCCATGAAATTCTCCAGGCAAGAATACTGGAGTGGGTTGCCATTTCCTTCTCCACAAATGTACTAGATGCTTTTGCTAATTGTATGTGCTTATCCAAAATCCCATGCCAAAATAAAACTGCTCAGAGCACAGTTCAGTTCTAGTGATCCAGAACTGAACCCTGATTCCAGGAGCCTGGAGAGAATCCTTCTGAATTCAGTCCCCTTTATGTTGTGTTTCAAAGGCTATCTCCAGATGAAAACAATCAAGGCTTCTGATTTTTCTCCCCATCAGATCCCAAATATCTCTTCAGCCTTCATTTTTCCCTCAGTCTCTGCCTAGAAAGAACATCATGGTCTGTTGCCTTCCTTCTGGATTGGTTGGCCTGTAAGAGTTACAGGCCATCCAGCCATCCAGCCATCTAGGCATACATCAAGGTCAGAGTTGCCACGTATGGTCTATGAGGTATGAGGGTGCAGGGGCTAAATTAAAGAAGCCCATTCTCCAAGAGTGATCTGCTGGTGGCCTCAGGATGTCCTGCACAGGGCAGAGCTTCCCTCCATCCCACTGAAATGGAATCTCTAGGGGGTAAGGGCTCAAAACCTATATTTTAAACCCAAGTAGCCTGAGTGAGAACCAGCATTTTGGAGAGCCTCAAGGAGTAATTAAGACACAGTGATTGAAGATGTGCAGAACTTGGCTTATGAGTGAACATTTTCTGTTATTTGAAAACCTTCATTTATGTATCCATTTAACAGAGGGCCTAATCTGAGCTGGGTGCTGTTTGTTTAATTAAGATATATCAGTGTGAGAACTCTCATGGGGCCCCTGCCTCCAGGAGGCTAACAGTCTAATAAAGACATACAGATAATGATCACCAAAACACAAAAATCAATAAAGCTGTCTCTTGGAGGTGTTAGTGCTGTGAAGAAAATACCATCAGAGGTGGGCTCGGGGTTGATTGGGGTTGAGAGCTACCATGACCGTGGTGGTTACTGGAGCCCTCTCTGGGGGCAGGGAGGGGCACATTTGAGCTGAAACCATGGTGATTAGAAGGAGACAGACTTGCAACGATCTTGAAGAAGAATTTTAAGCAAATGGAACACACTGGCGTGTTTAAGGTGCACAGAGAAGGTCAGCAGGGTCATAGCTGAGAGAACCAGGGAGAGGGTGACAGGGGAGGAGAACTGAGCGGCCCACCTCGCAGAGCACAGTAGCTCATGTGGCTTTCAGCTAGTGGTCTCAGTGAGGCCCATTTCTGCAACTGCATCGAGGCAGAGATGGAAGCCAGAGCATTTCTCTCTCCAAATGGTCTTTGATACATTGGCTTCTCTGACAGAGGCTCTCTGAAGCCTGCCTGTGCTGAAAATCCTACTGCTGGCAGGAAACCCCAGCTCTGACACCTACCTGTTGTGATTAGATTTTCCAGGATTGCTTACCACAGTTAGAAGACATAGGAGCCCTGTAGAGGCCATAGTGGGCTGCCCCAAGAGTGCTTGCTTTGAATCTACTTGCCTGGAAAGGGTGATCTCAGACAAAAACTTAACCTTGTTCCAACATAAGACATAATCTCATTTTTAAAAAAGAGATGCAAAAACTTTACTCCTACAAATCTACTGCTTCTGAAAGCTAGCGAGTTCATAAATAAGAATTGAGATCAGTAAAGAAATAAATCTGTGTGTTCTTTCTCTATTCAACATATCCAAAAAGCTTTTTCTGAGATCACCAAGGAATCCTATATTGCTCAATCCAACGGTCACTCTTCAGAACTCATTTTGCTGGATGTCCAAGCAGGATTTTATACAGAAGATAAACTCCATGTTTATTTTTTATCCAATTGTTTTCTTGTGGTAAAATATACATAACAAAATTTACCACCTTAACCATTTTTAAGTGTATAGTTCAGGAACATGAAGTACATTTATATTATTGTGTAACCATCACAACCATCATCTCCAGAACTCTTTCCATCTTGTAAAAACTGAAACTCTATACCCATTAAACAGTAACTCCCCATTTTCCCTTCCCCCAGCTCCTAACAACCACCACTCTACTTTCTGTCCCTATGATTCGGGCTACTCTTGGTATAACGGGAATCATACAATGTTAAGTCTTTTTGTAACTGGCTTACTCCACTTAGCACAATGTCTTTAAAATTCATCCATGTTGTAGCATGTTTCAGAATTTCCTTCCTTTTTTAATACTGAATAATATTCCATTGTGTGTATATACCACATTTTAAAAATCCATTTCTCTCTCACAGTTAGATTGTTTCCATGTTTTAGCTATTGTGAATAATCGTGCTCTGAAAAATTACCTATCTGAGTCCCTATTTTCAGTCATTTTGGACATATACCAGAGTGGAATTGCTGGATCATATGGTAATTCTATTTTTAATTTTTTGAGCTGCTGCCATATAATGTTTCTTATAGCAATTATACCATTCTTAGAAACAGTACACAAATTCCAGTTTCTCCGCATCTTTTTTCAACAGCACTTGTTATTTTCTGCATTTAAAATTAGTATCCATACTAATAGATAGAAGGGGATATCTCACTGTAATTTTGATTTTCATTTCCCTAAAGAGTGAGATTGACTATCTTTTCATGTGTTTATTGGCTATTTGCATATCTTCTTTGGAAAATGTCTATAAAGTCCTTTGCCCATTATTGAATTGGATTGTTTTATTGTTTCTGAGTTGTAGGAGCTCTCCTTATATTCCTTTCTTTTTAAAAAACTGCTCTTCATTTTGGCTTTGCTGCTGCCATGGTCTCCTGGTATATGTAGCCTCCTTGGTTTCTCCTTCTGAGTCTCCTTTACCAGATTTTAATCCTTAGTGTAGCTTCTAAATGCTAATGCTCCTTATGGCTTAAAGATGAGCAAAAGGTATGAACAAGGTATTATGGAAACACACAACATGGGCATTTGTTCCAAACAGGGTTCAAGAAGTCATCTAGCTCAGAGGGTTCATAAGTAAGAGCTACTAATATGAAAGAGTAGGGCAGTGCATTCTAGACTCAGAGAAGAGCTAAAGCAAAGGCTCAGAGGATTTAAGGGCATGAGATGGCACTGCAGAATTTGGCATTTTTAGAGCACAAAATTTATGATGGAAGACAATGAAAAATGAGGCAGTGAAAATGTAAGCAGAAGTTGGTTAGGAAGGTTTTTCTTCTATAATTTCTTTTTTATTTTTTTTATCCTGTAGACTATGATAAGACACAGAAACGTTTTAAATGAGAGAGTGAAATGTTTTGCATTTTAGAATGATTCCTTTGCCTCAATGTAAAGGATAGAGTTGCTGCTGCTACTGCTGCTAAGTCGCTTCAGTCGTGTCCAACTCTATGCGACCCCATAGACGGCAGCCCACCAGGCTCCCCGGTCCCTGGGATTCTCCAGGCAAGAACACTGGAGTGGGTTGCCATTTCCTTCTCCAATGCATGAAAGTGAAAAGTGAAAGGGAAGTCGCCCTGTCGTGTCTGACTCTTAGTGACCCCATGGACTGCAGCCTACCAGGCTCCTCCGTCCATGGGATTTTCCAGGCAAGAGTACTGGAGTGGGGTGCCATTGCCTTCTCCAAAAGGATAGTGTTAAGTGGGTACAATTAAAAGGCCCTTGTAATCATCCAAGTGAGATATGTTGTTGACTTGGCCTAAACTGATGGCAACAGAGATGGAGAGGGGCAGATGGTGTCCAGTGGGTAGACATGAAAAACAATTTCAGAGCTGAGATCATCAGATATAGAGATTATTGGATGAGGAGAGGAGGTCTTGAAATCCTGATTTAGGAAAGCATAAAGAGTTAGTCTCAAGAATATACTGAGTTGGCCAAAAAACTCTTTCAGCCATTGTAAATAGTGCTGCAGTGAGCATTGGAGTACATGTGTCTTCTTGAATTGTATTTTTATCAGGGTATATGCCCAGGAGAGGAATTGCTGGGCAATTCCAGTTTTATTCCTAGTTTCTTTAGGAGCCTCCATTCTGTTCTCCAAAAATAGTGGTTGTATCAGTGTACATTCCCATCAACAAGGCAAGAGGGTTCCCTTTTCTCCCCATCCATCAGCATTTATTATTCGTGTATTTTTTGATTTATGGCCATTCTTGACCTGTGTGAAGTATGGGGCGAATCGAGAGAGTAGCACTGACATGTATAGACTGCCGTGTGTGAAATAGACAGCTAGTGGGAAGCAGCTGTATAGCACAGGGCGTTCAACTGCATGCTCTGTGATGACATAGACAGTCCAATGGGGTGGGTGAGAGGGAGGCTCAAGAGGGAGGAGATATATGTATATATTTGTTGCTGTTCAGTTGCTAGGTCATGTCTGCCTCTTTTGCAACCCTATGAACTGTAGTCTATCAGTCTCCTCTGTCCATAGGATTTCCCAGGTGAGAATACTGGAGTGGGTTGCCATTTCCTTCTCCAGGGGTTCTTCCTAACCCAGGGATCAAACCTGCATCTCCTGCATTTTCCTGCAGGCAAATTCTTTACCGCTGAGCCACCAGGGAAGCCCGGGGATATATGTATACATATAGCTGACTCAGACCACCTGACCTGCCTCTTGAGAAATCTGTATGCAGGTCAGGAAGCAACAGTTAGAACTGGACATGGAACAACAGACTGGTTCCAAATAGGAAAAGGAGTACGTCAAGGCTGTATATTGTCACCCTGCTTATTTAACTTATATGCAGAGTACATTATGAGAAACGCTGGACTGGAAGAAACACAAGCTGGAATCAAGATTGCCAGGAGAAATATCAATAACCTCAGATATGCAGATGACACCACCCATATGGCAGAAAGTGAAGAGGAACTCAAAAGCCTCTTGATGAAAGTGAAAGTGGAGAGTGAAAAAGTTGGCTTAAAGCTCAACATTCAGAAAACGAAGATCACGGCATCCGGTCCCATCACTTCCTGGGAAATAGATAGGGAAACAGTGGAAACAATGTCAGACTTTATTTTTCTGGGCTCCAAAATCACTGCAGATGGTGACTGCAGCATGAAATTAAAAGATGCTTACTCCTTCGAAGGAAAGTTATGACCAACCTTGAGAGCATATTCAAAAGCAGAGACATTACTTCGCCAACAAAGGTCCATCTAGTCAAGCCTATGGTTTTTCCTGTGGTCATGTATGGATGTGAGAGTTGGACTGTGAAGAAGGCTGAGCGCCGAAGACTTGATGCTTTTGAACTGTGGTGTTGAAGAAGACTCTTGAGAGTCCCTTGGACTGTGAGGAGATCCAACCAGTCCATTTTGAAGGAGATCAACCCTGGGATTTCTTTGGAGGGAATTATGCTGAAGCTGAAACTCCAGTACTTTGGCCACCTCATGTGAAGAGTTGACTCATTGGAAAAGACTCTGATGCTGGGAGGGATTGGGGGCAGGAGGAGAAGGGGACGACAGAGGATGAGATGGCTGGATGGCATCACTGACTCGATGGACGTGAGTCTGGGTGAACTCTGGGAGTTGGTGATGGACAGGGAGGCCTGGCGTGCTGCGATTCATGGGGTCGCAAAGAGTCGGACATGGCTGAGTGACTGAACTGACTGAACCGAACTGATAGCTGACTCACATTGTTGTACAGCAGAAACTGACACAACATTATAAAGCAATTAATTTCCAATTAAAAAAAAAGTTCAGGTTTTCTGTAACATCTTATGGAAAAACCCAAATGAACTTTTTGGCCAAGCCAATAGACCATTCATCAGTTCAACAAAGTAACTTGGTTTTAGCCATATTTATATGACCCTTTCCTTTGATCGTCAGGCTTAAAATCTCTCTTATATGTAACATCTAGGCTGGAAAAGACCTAGTGATGGTTTAAATTCCTTGTTAGAGGTATGGAAACTGAGGCTTACAAAAGTGTTGCCCGAATCTCTTTACTCCCATTCCTTATCACACCAAATTTGACCTCTAAAAATTACTGGATCATTGTGAGTTCTTCTTTCCCAACATCAGGTACTTACCTGAAGATACTAATATTAAAAACACAGCTTTAATATGTGTATGTGTGTGTGTGTTTAATTATTTTGGAGATTACTCAAGAACCAACATTCAAAAGAGACAAAATACCAAGTGAGGGAAGTCTGGGGCTTTCTTAACCATGTTGAATCTGCAACCTCCATGCAGCTCTGTTTGTCTTGTTTAACTGAAAGTTTCAGTAACCAGCTGATTTGTACCTAAATGGAACTTGAATCAAAAGAAATTAGGACTCATTCCAGTGAAATGTACTCTTTCTAGTTTCATGAAGTTTTCCTCCTAATTTAAGGGGAGTGATAGGGAGAAATAAAAGCCTTGAGACGTTGTACTCCATTAAGTTAATATAAGATGGGATGTGTTTAAGTTTTTGCCCACCAGCTGCATTTATCTTAATTTCAGGGAACTCTAAGAGTAGGGGATGGTTTTTCTGTAACTCTTGATATACCCAAGAGAAGAGGCAGTAAATGTAGTAAGGACTGTACACTCTTCCCAAAGCATATCAGTCTTTGAGCCTCAATGTCAGGGCTTCAGGCAGAATTGCCTGAGGGTGTCCATCCTGATGGTTAAGAATGTGGGCCTTAAAGTTCACTTCCATGAATTCAAATCCTGGCTCTACTACTGTACTTATTAAGTGTACGGCTTTGCATGGTAACTAACTTTTCTGTGACTCACTTTGCTCATCTGTAAAATGGGAACAATAATGGCTTCACCACAGGATCATTTTCAGATTCAAAGAGCTGTCAATAGGATGGTGCATGCAAAGCACATAGTAGAGTGCTTTGCACCTAGTGGGTGTTCAGTCTGTTCTTTTCTGCCTTCAAAACCTGAAGCTGCTGTAAGAGACTTACATTGGAATCGGAGAATGAAGAAGTGGTTCATTAACAACTGGCCCAGGGAGAATACACTCCATAGGAAACTGCAGGGTCATTAGGCACCAGTGGTGGTAACAAGGCCATTAATTTCCCAGGGTTTCCTTTATCGAGCCACACAGTGAGGTGACGCTTAACCCAGCAGGAGGGAAGGGGTTTGGTGGGATCTGGGGGCAGAAGATCACAGCTACTTTATAAGGTAGACCAGCTGTGAAATGCCGAAAGGACTGTGTACTCACTGTGTCTGTTGTGATCATCCCTAAGGACAGAGCATCCGAAAATCATTTCTGTGTGTTCATTGCAGGCAGTGGGATGTAGAGAGCATTGACTTCGGAGTCTTAGACCTGACTGTGAATTCCACTTCCACCATAACTATCAATGAGACCTCAGACAAGCTGTTTTATCTTCTACTGCCTGTTTCCTCATCTAAAAAAAGGAGAGAATCATGAGTTGCTGGGAGGGAAAAATCGGAAAAAAAAAGGAGAAAGCACTTTGAGATTTTTTTTTTAAACCTTAAAATCCCAGAAGTAGAATGTATTATCTTATGATTGTAATGGCTGAAACGTGTGCCTTTTCTTACTTCCTCACATTAACCTTCCTTTTCTCCTCCATTTGTTTAATTGGGATAGTAGATGTATGTCTTATTTCTAGAAATTGTCAACTACTCATGCTTTAGCTAAAATCCATTGCAAAGCTCACAGAAAGCAAAGAGCAGGTGCAACGTGATCTTCAGAATAAGTGATTTCATTAGAATGAATTTCTAAATGTGAAAAATCAATATCACTTCAGAGGAAATTTTTGGAAGAAATGAATAGACCTACATATCTCTGTATCGATTTGAGTGGAATGTCTAAAATAATTTTAGCTCTGATTTTTTTAAGCAACTAGGACAAAAGAAAGAATTCTAGAAGTTATATAGATAACTGTGTCAGACAGTGGAGATTTTTTTAGGACAAATCTTAAATGTGGAAATAACTCTAAAGAAGTTTTTACAAAGCGCCAGACACCAGAACAGTGTCCTTATTGTGGCTTATGAGACCCACTCGCCTTTGGTGGGTGTCCATCCGCCTTTCTGACCTCATCTCCAGTACAGGCATGCCTCAGAGATGCTATGGGATCGGTTCCAGCTGACCCTGATAAAACGAATATTGCAATAAAGTGAGTCACATGAATTTTTTGGTTTCTTGGTGCATTTAAGTTACATTTATACTATAGTCTATTAGGTGTGCAATAGCATATCTAAAAAATAATATGCATACCTTAATTATGAACACTTTATTGCTAAAAGTACTAATCATTATCATAGTGTTCAGTGAGTGGTAATCTTTTTGTTCATGGAGGTCTTGCCTCAGTGTTGATGGCTGCTGACTGACCAGGGTGGTGGTTGCTGAAGGCTGGGCTGGCCGTAGCAGTTTCTTAGAATAAGACAACAATGAAGTTCTCTGTATTGATTGAATCTTCCTTTCATGAACGATTTCTCTGTAGCATGCAATGCCGTTTGATAGCATTTTACCCACAGTAGAACTTCTTGCAAAATTGGAGTCAGTCCTCTGAAACCCTGCCCCTGCTTTATCAGCCAGTGACACAGAGACATGAAGTGAGCAAACGCTGTTGGAAAAATGTTGCCGATACACTTGCCGGAGGCGGGATTGCTACAAACCTTCCATTTGTAAATAATGCAATCTGGGAAGTGCAATAATGCAAAGCCCAATAAAAATGAGGTCTGCCTCTTCCCCACCTTGCTCTCTCTGCTCTAGCTTCTGTCTATTTCTCCACCATCCCATAATAACTTCTACCTTAGGACCATGGCAAAATCGATTCCCTCTGCCTAGAATGTGCTCTTCCCTCACTCTACCTAGCTAATTTCTATTTACTTTTCAGAACTCATCTAAAATAACATTTCCTCAGAGAAAGTATCACATCTCCCAGATTCCTTCTGCTTAACCCTTACAGCCTCCCTCCTTCCCCAGAACCCATCTTAGTCCATGACTCAGTATCTGGTCATTGTTTATTTTCCACCTCATGCACAGTGTGCTACCTGGGAACAGAAGCCGTATTTGTTATGCTCACCAATAATTCTCTGTATTTAGTACAAGACTGGGATTTGGTAGGTGCTAAAAACACCTGGGATGAAAACAAACACTGAATAAATGAATGTATGGATTCTCTATAGCAACACAGCTTCTCAAACACAAGTGTCTTATAGCAGAGGGTTCTGGTTGCTCATCTTTCATCATGGCAGTGGGAATGATCTGGACATGGATTGCAGTACATCTTCTCATCTCAGAAAGGGGACATTGATGAGAAAGAATGCCCTATTATCTATTAACCCATTCTTTGGCTGGATAAAGTCCAGATTATTTCACATGACATACCCAGTGCTCCATAATGTGGCCTTTGGCTCCTCCTTTATCATTCTCCATTCAGAGAATGTGCTTGTCCATGCATTTCTGCTGATGGTTGCCTGAGTATGCTGTGCCAATTTCAGCCTCTGTGCCTTTGCTTGTATCCTTCCCTCCACCTAAAATTCCTTTCCTCAGGGAGAACACATGCAACATAAGGTCAAGAGCTCCAGCTCTGGAATAAAGCAGATACAGATGCAAATCCTGGTTCTATTACTTAGCTGCTAGACCTTGGACTTCTTGAGGCTTTCTTTTTCTGTTTTAAAAATTGAGATGATAATATTTACCTTGTAGAGCTATTGTGATGATTAAGTTTAATCACGTATATTAGAAGTCTATCACTTTGATTGGTACTTCAGTTCAGTTCAGTTCAGTCGCTCAGTCGTGTCCGACTCTTTGTGACCCCATGAACCGCAGCGTGCCAGGCCTCCCTGTCTATCACCAGCTCCCGGAGTTCACCCAAGCTCATGTCCATTGAGTCAGTGATGCCATCCAACCATCTCATCCTCTGTCATCTCCTTCTCCTCCCACCCTCAATCTTTCCCAGCATCAGGGTCTTTTCAAACGAGTCAGCTCTTTGCATCAGGTGGCCAAAGTATTGGTTCTTAGGGGCTCAAAAGATGGTAGTGCTATTGCTATTGTTACACCTTTCTGGCAAGTTCTCACTGAGAGTCAAGTCAAAGGTCATTTGAAGGATTTTCTGATTCGCCTGGTTGGATTTAAGGGAACCTTCTCACTGCACTTTATATATACCTCTGATATAGCATGTATTGCATCATTTTCTATTGTGTGTATATCTACTTTCCCATCGAATTGTAATGCCCTTAAAGACTGGTTCAAATATTTCCCAAATGTGCTTTCAGTACTGAGGACAGTACCAGAATATCATACTAGTGCTTGATGAACATCTTTCAATGAAGGAATAAATGAATTAATCCTAAGCCAGCTAGAAAAAAAAAAATGCATTCAATATAGCAAGTACAACTGGACCAGGCTTTTTTACTGACTTTCATTTGCTCATGTCCTGTGTTTAAGTCAGTCAAACATTTTTTTGCCTTTCTGTTGAAAGGTCTACACCATGTTAGCATTCATGGTCTTTAAAAAACTCCATTATACAGTGGCTAGATGGCATTTTTATTTCATTCTCATCACTATTTGCATTGGAAAACGGCTACTTAGCACATTTGCCAATGACTTTTCATAAGGTATATTTTTTCCTTTTTTTTCTTCTCTGTTAGCCTTAGGTTCTCAGCATGTGATACTACAATGTTTTGCTCCAGATTTGCAAGTGCAGTGGTGTTAGTTCCCAAGTCAGTTTGTCACATGGGGAATGTTCCACAACAAAGAAGATTAATTGTTTTCCTAATGTAAATGTTTTAAATGGAAAGAAGCCCATCTCTCATTGTATGTAGTGGTGGTGGTTTGGTCGGTAAGTTGTGTCTGACTCTTGAAACCCCATGCAACTGTAGCCTGCCGTGTTCCTCTGTCCATAGTATCTCCCAAGCAAGAATACTGGATTGGGTTGCCATTTCCTCCTGCAGGGGATCTTCCTGATCCAGGGATCGAACCCACATCTCCTGTATATCATGCAGATTCTTTTCTGCTGAACCACTAGGGATTCCCCTCTCATTGCTTCTGGTTGGCTATAACTACAAAGACTCAAAACTATAACTGTTCTTTTATCTTCTTTCCTGGCAAACCCTGACTCACACTCTGAAGCAAGGCTAATCAGACTACAGTTTCCAACATAACGCATGTGGTTTGTCCAAGTCGCTCTTTCAGCTTGAAGTGTCACATCGTGCTTGTTGTTTTTCTTTAGTTGCTAAGTCATGTCTGACTCTGCCACCCCATAGACTGTAGCCTGCCAGGCTCCTTGTCCATGGGCTTTCCCAGGCAAGAATACTGGAGCAGGTTGTCATTTCCTTCTCCGAGTGATCTTTCCGACCCAGGGATTGAACCCGAGTCTCCTGCATTGGTAGGTAGATTCTTTACCACTGTACCGTCAAGGAAGCTCTCATTCCACTTACCTTCTGACAAACTCTGATTTATCTTTTGAGATTCATTTCAGGTGCCACTTCCTCTAGAAAGCCTTCTTTGAATGGCCCAGTTTGGCTTGGCTTCCTCCTCATTATTCTGTCTCCCGCCATCTTCTTTGCAGTGATGGAAGTATGTTTGTGGTGGGGGAAGTTCCGTTTAAGAAAGTAAGTTTTGGAGTTAGCTTGAGACTGAATTTAAGCACCACAATTTACTAGTTTTGTGGTCTTGGGCAAGTTACTGACTCTACCTGAGATTTCATTTTCTTTCATGGAATGAGATGACTTTACAGAATAGATATGACCATTAATAAGGAACTCCATATCGAGTACTTTACCCAATGCATAAAGTATAAGAAGGATTCAGTATATTGTGGACTTGGGTAATACTACTACTGTTAATATGACTACAACTATGCATCCCAAAGCACTTACATTTCACTTTAAAACTATCTATTTGGGCATTTGTCTGTCCTACTGGACCTAGAATAACCAGCCATCTCAGGTTGCCCAGCACTGAGGGTGTTCCTGGAATGTGGGACTTTCATTGTATAAACCAGGATGGTCCCAGGAAGCCAGGAAGGCTGGTCATACTCACCTTCACTGGAATATAAATAACTTGGAAGGAGAGCCTCTAACCTCCCACCTTTGGCTCCCAGTGCTGAGCTCATTGCTTTTTAATCAGCAACTGCAGCAGGAGGAGCTGGGTTAATAGAGGCTATCTCACTTTTTCCAACCATGTTTCCATATCCTGTAGATTCCTTTCTGTTTTCCACTTGTGGTAGTCTGCTAGGGCTACCATAACCAAACACCATAGAATAGGTGACTTAATAGAGATTTATTTTCTCATAGTCTGAAGGCTAGACATCCAAGATCAGGATTCTTTTTTGAATTTTGTTTCTGGTTAAAACTTCCGTCTTGCTTGCAGATGCCACCTTCCCAGTGGGTCCTCACATGGTCTTTTCTCCAGTGTGCACAGGGAGAGAATGAGCAAGCTCTCTGGTGTCTCTTCTTATAAGGATACTAATCCTATTGGATCAGGGCCCCACTATTATGACCCCTGGAGAAGGGAATGGCAACCCACTCCTATATTCTTGCCTAGAAATCCCATGGATAGAGGAGCCTGCCAGACTACAGTCCATGGGGTTGCAAACACTGAGCGACTAACACACACACATACATATTATGACCTCATTTAACTTTACTTACTTAGAAGCTGCACTTCTTTATTATAATTTAATTTTTTATTATATAAGTTACAGGGGTACAGTATGGTGATTCACAATTTTTAAATGTTGTACTCCATTTATAGTTATTATAAAATATTGGCTATATTCCCCATGTTGTATGCTATATCCTTTAGCATATTTTACACCTAAAAGTTTGTACCTCTGAATTCCCTACTCTTAAATATCTCCCCCTTTCCTTCTTCCCCTGCTGGCCACTAGCTTGTTCTCTATACCTGTGTGTTTGTAAAAGCCCTATTTGTAGTACAACCACAATGTGGGTTAAGTCTTCAATGCATGAGTTGTGAGGGAAACACAAACATTCAGTCTGTAATACCATCCTAAGCTCCATTAGACACCAGATCTAAACCCAACTGTATCAGTTAGTTATTGCTGCATAACAAACAACTTCAAAACTTTGTGGCTTATCACAGCAAGTGTTCAGTTAACTTATGAGTCTGTCAGTCAGCTGGGGGCCTTGATGCACCTAGGATGGCTTTCCTCATGTATCTACAGGGTTGCCTTGGCAAGTCAGCTGAGGCTTTTTGATCTTGGCTGGTTTCTCTGACATCTTTGAGGCTCCAGCTGGATGAACTGGCTAACCCAACTCTGCTTTACATGGCCCTGTCCTCCTCCCTGGTAGCTCAGATGGTAAATAATCTGCCTGCAATGCTGAGGACCCAGGTTCAACCCCTGGGTTGGGAAGATCCCCTGAAGGGAATGGCAACCCACTGCAGTATTATTGCCTGGAGAATTCCCTAGACAGAGGAGCCTACAGTCTGTGGGGTTGCAAAGAGCTGGACATGACTGAGTGAATCTCTGCGTTCCTCCTTCATTAGGCTTGTCCAAGCTTATTCACATGGTGGAGGCATGGTCCTGAGGGAGAGTCAAATTGTGCAAAGCCTTTAGGGTCTGGGCTGGGAACTGGCTCACCATCAATTCTGCTGCATTGTATTAGCCAAATTAAAGGCACAACTCCAGCCAAGAGTTAAGGGGAATGGAAATAGATGTCATGATGTGAGCTGCAATCTATTGCAGGATTTGGAAGCCTAGTATGCTGTAATCCATGGGGTTGCAAAGAACTAGACATGACTGAGCTACTGAATTAACTGACTGAGCTGCTAAATCATACAGCAAAGGGCATAGATACGCAGATGAGTACAAGGATTGTGGACATGTTTACAGTCTGTTACAACTATGAACTTCACACAAAGCTAATGCTCGATAAATGTTTATGCTCAGAGCAGACATTATGCTTCACGTAAAACACCAGAAACTGGTAAATACAGTGTCTAGGAATTAAGGACATTTGGTACAGCATGTCAGTGTATTATATATTTATATGAGGTTATAGCACAGTCTCAATACAGTGATGCAAGAGATGTCAGAGACGCGGATTCAATCCCTGGGTTGCTGGGTCGGGAAGATCCCCTGGAGGAATGCAGGCAACTTACTCCAATATTCTTGCTTGGAGAATCCCATGGACAGAGGAGCCTGGCAGACTACAGTCCATAGGGTATCAAAGAGTTGGATATGACTGAAGTGACTTAGCACGCATGGACAATACAATGATGGTGTTCTTCCTGGAAATTGATCCACAAATAAAGCCCTAAATGGTTAGAACAGTACTCAGCTGTGGGTTTTAGAAAGTTTCACAGCATCAGAAAGGGATATGAACTTGTCCTTGCCTCTCTGAGTTCCTCCTGAGAATCTAGAACAGACTATATTAGAGAAGGAGGAAGCACCAGAGAGAAGCTTCCAGAGCACTGAGAGAGGGACACCTCCTTCCATCTACATATCATCTACCTGTTTTCATGCTGCTGCTAATGACCAGTGTTTGTTGGATTTCCTGGCACATTCATCATGCAATTAAAGAATTTTAGTGACAGCTTTGGGGAAATCATATGGTTTGGCCCCAATAGCTGATGAAGTGGAAAACAGTGAAAACAAAAGCACTAGGATAAAAAGAAGCCATTTAATTTGGTATTTTTTAGTTCAATGAGCTAAACAGCTGAATTAATTAAAACCTACTTTAGGGCCACTTACTTGCACAAACAGGATCTTAGGGCCTCCAGGGGCCATGGGTGAGAAGACCTCAGACAAACACTAGCAGCAAGCCGCAGTTTTAAAAACACATGTTGTCTGAAAATCACATGCCTTGGCGGGGGAACACTGGGGTTTATTGTGGACATGGGAAAAAACCAGGTCATAAGTTATGGTGTAAAAAGGCCTGAAAAGGTGGTGATCTGGGGGTGGCAGATGAATTAAGCTCAGACAGTCTCTGCAGAACAGAATGGTACTATTCTAGACCAGAGCTTGTAAGAGGAAAAAATAAGGCTTGCCAGAAGAAATTGACCAGAAGGATCCTTACTCGGGTGGACGTCTGCACATGGGCTGTGAATTGAGGATGCTGGAGAAGGAAATGGCAACCCACTCCAGTGTTCTTGCCTGGAGAATCCCAGAGACAGGGGAGCCTGGTGGGCTGCCGTCTATGGGGTCGCACAGAGTCGGACATGACTGAAGCGACTTAGCATCAGCAACGTGTGCTGCTGGGTTGTAGAGCAGAGAGCCTCAGACAGGGGACATACAGGTTCCTGTGTCATTCTGGTTCTGTTTCCAACCTACTGTGTGACCTTGGGCAAGTTGCTTCAACAGTCTTGGCCTCAGACGTCTCATGGGTCACTTGGATAATATTACTATGGTAGTACTTCTCACTGGGTTTCCCTGGTATCTCAGCTGGTAAATAATCTACCTGCAATGCAGGAGACCTGGGTTCAATCCCTGGGTCAGGAAGATCCCTGGAGAAGGGAATGGTCACCTACTCCAGTACTTTTGCCTGGAGAATTTCATGGACAGAGGAGCCTGGTGGGCTACCGCGCATAGGGTCACGAAGACTCAGACACGACTGAGTGACTAACACTTACTAGATGGCTGCTAGAAGACTAATACTATCACAAATGTGCTACAAGTTACTTGTTAACCACTGTGAATCTAAGAATCTCATGGTGCTCTGGTGCCTTAAGTGCTTAGTTGGCATTGCATCGTAAGTGATGGTTTACATTCACCTTCTCCTAGCTTATAGGATCTATTTGCAAGTAGTTGTAGCTGTTGGTGTCCCACCCACATCCACTGGTACTCAGCATTCCGCTGGAGGCTTCTTGGTGCATCTGTCTGCAAATGTAGCATGTTGGAAGTGTTTAGGGATTCATGTCCTCAGGAGCAGCCTTCAACCAACTACAAGTGAGAGGTGGTGGATAAATACCTCAGCTTTCCCGTCCTTGGGGTGGGACAGCACTGAGACATAGTCTGTCACCTCCTGGAGGGAGATCCCCAGTGAGACTGAGCGGCATTTGCCCACAGAGATCATCTGTGTACTGTCAACCCTGGTCTTGGCTTCCTCTCTTCCATTTCTCATGTCTTCCCTCCCCTACTGGTGCTTTTGGGCATCGCTTCTCAAATAACCCACTTGCATTTAAATCTTTGTCTCATGAGACAGTAGGGACAGTGTCTGATTCATTTTTGGGTGCTAGTACTTCACTCCTGGGGCATGAATAAATGTTTACTGATGGAGGTTTGAGTTTCAGTGCCACCTTCTGAGACTCCAGCAGTAAGTCAATTCTATTTTCCTCAGGACTGTTCTTGCATCAACCTGATTTTAGCTCTATTTCTTCCTGGCCAGCCTCCCACCTTCCATTTTATCTTTTCCAAAAGCTTCATTTCCAATTCTTTAAAAATATTCTCTTTTGTCTTGATTTTATGTTTGCTCCTCATCTTGGCTTCCTTATTTGCGTGATACCCTCAAACGGTGACAGTTCAAATCTAAGCCCAGTAATAAACTGGTGTTTGCTAGGTGGCTGGGAGGTGTGGCAACTGTTGTAAGCAGTGTCTTAAATCCTTAGATATACAAGATACTTACTTGACTATGCTCCATACCCTCTGGCTGAACCCTGAAGCCTTTATCTAATGCAGTGTGTGTATGCATGTCCTTTGACTTCAAGAGGTAACATTCATTTAGTCATCTGTGCAACAAACATTCAGCAGATCTACTGTACGTCAGGCTTTGGGCTTATGAAGGGAAGACAAATGCCTGCACTTGAAAACGTTCACCATGGTCTGCTGGGAGAGACAATAGATATTTAATGCAACTTTTTAGAGAAACATGCAAAGAGATTATTACAGGACAGTCTGATCAATGATATATGACACAGCAGTAGACTCAAAGCTTGGTCCTTGGGCCTAAAGTATTAGTGTTGACTGAAAACAATGCCATGCACATTTTTAGACCCTACCGATTCAGACCTACTACATCTGAAACTTTGTTGGTCAGCAATCGGTGTATTAGTAAGCCCCCAGGAATTCTGATGCTTCTTAAAGTTTGAGAACCACTGTGACATGGAGAAGTAAAGAATTCTATGGCAGAAGAGAGAAGGGTCTGGGTGTATCTGAGTGTGTTTATATAAGAGTTGGCTGCATGGAGGATAAATCAAGGAAGGCTGCTTGGATTAGGTGAACCCTGAGCTAAGTCTTAAAGGAGCAGCATGAGAGTATTGGCTGCAATTTGCCTTGGGATAGACTCATCCTGAGATGACCTTAGTCAGTTAAAGTCATCATTCACTGATGATGTCATCAGACATTCCTCATGGCAGGTCAAAACCAGGTAAAATGTTTTATTATAGTTGTGTCTGAATTAGAGATAAATCATTATTTAATAATTTATAATCATAGAATGGAAAATTTAAAGAACTAATTTAGACATTACAGAAGGACCTTTATTTTACCAAAGGATCCATTGAAAGTCCCCTCCAACTGGCTACCCCATTTCCCATGATGGGGGCATTGCGATTTTAATTAAACCTCTTGAGAACAGGGCCTTTTTTGACTTTTCTTTTTTAAAATCAACTAGACCTAAGGTCAGTGTATAAGTGCTCATCACATATTTTTTGATTTGATTTCCCAGAAATAAATGGTACAAGGAAGGTCTGTTTGTGTTCTTTTCTTTTGATTCACATACTCACATAAGCAATTTGTTGAGGTGACTTTAAATGAAAATAGCTGAACTGAACAGAACAGGTGTTTTGCTGTGCAAAGACATAACCTACCTGTGGGGAACAGTTTGGGTGTGTAGGTATTGCATGTTGTTCTTTAGGATCCCCACAGTCTAAATTACACATGTGGACAAAGCAACCCTATAGGGCAGGTGATTTTCATTGTTATGTAATAATATACATTATAATTAGCTTGTACAAAAATGATAGTAATTCCTAATGCCTGTGTAGTCCTTTCTACTTTGCAAAGCACATTCACATCTGTTAACTCATCTGATCCTCACTACTCTGTGAAGCAGGCATGGCAGTTATGATAAGGATCCTTATCTCTCAGATGGGGGAAGCTGTGACTGGAATCAGAATACCATCATTTCTGCTGTGCTCAGTTGGCCAGGGCAGTCACAGATTGGTACAACTTCAAGAGGAGGAAAAATAAACTCCATCTCTCAATAGGAGGATATCAAAGAAGTTGTGCCATCTTTAATCTGTCCACCCCAGTATTCTTGCCTGGGAAATCCCATGGACAGAGGAGCATGGGGGACTATATAGTCCATGGGGTCGCAGAGTCAGACATGACTTGGTGACTAAATAACAACAACGACCTTGGTACTTAAACTCTCTGAGCCCCAGTTCATCTGTAAAATACAGGTAATACTGACATCATGTGGGTAACAGTAGGTGCTTAATGGTGGCGATTACTATCAGTAACCAATGAGGAAATCACTGGATTCATTTCAAGAAGAGTGTGTTAGTCGCTCAGTTGTCTCCAACTCTTCAAGAAGAGGAAAAATAAACCCCATCTCTCAATAGGAGGATATCAAAGAAGTTGTGCCATCTTTAATCTGTCCACCCCAGTATTCTTGCCTGGGAAATCCCATGGACAGAGGAGCACGGGGGACTATATAGTCCATGGGGTCGCAGAGTCAGACATGACTTGGTGACTAAATAACAACAACGACCTTGGTACTTAAACTCTCTGAGCCCCAGTTCATCTGTAAAATATAGGTAATACTGACATCATGTGGGTAACAGTAGGTGCTTAATGGTGGCGATTACTATCAGTAACCAATGAGGAAATCATTGGATTCATTTTAAGAAGAGTGTGTTAGTCGCTCAGTTGTCTCCAACTCTTTGCAACCCCATGGACTGTAGCCCGCCAGGCTCCTCTGTCCATGGAATTCTCCGGGCAAGAATACCGGGATGTGTTGCTATTTCTTCCTTCAGGGGATCTTCCCGACCCAGGGACTGAACCTGGATCTTCTGCATTGCAGTCAGATTCTTTACTAACTGAGCCACCACAGAAGCCCTGATGAGAAGAGAATAACTGTTCATAATATATGACGCCATGGAAAGACAATAAAAATAAGAAAGCAAGACTTGTGGACTTAAGTGACTACTGTGGAGTCTTCAACACTATCATCTAATTTCCAGGCTTATATTTTTTCTTTGAAGCTAATATTTATAAGGCATTCACTATATGCCAAAACTCTTAGATTTTTACACTTATTAACTTGTTTAATCTTCACAACAACACTCTGAAGTTGATGGGATTGTGGTCATTCCCATTTCACAGTTGAATAAACTGAGGCATAAAGAGGTAGAAGAGCTTGCTCAAGTGAATAGTAGAAGTTTGGCATATTGGACCTGGTGTTGTATTCTTCACTCTCATACTCTGCTACCTATCAGATGCATTACCTGTATATCAAGTCACTCCTTCCCTTGCAGAGCAGAAGTATTCACCTTTGAAAGTGAAAGTGTTAGTTGTTCAGTCATGTCCAACTCTTGTGACCCATGGACCTTTGCCTGCCTGGCTCCACTGTCCATGGGATTCTCCAGGTAACAATACTGGAGTGGATAGCCATTCCCTTCCCCAGGAAGTCTTCTTGGCCCAGGGATCAAACCCAGGTCTCCTGCCTTGAAGGCAGATCCTTTACCGTATCAGCCACCAAGGAAGTGCCAAATTCACCTTTGAAACAAATAGTTAAATCACAATTTGACCCAGATTTTAAAACAAAGTAAATTTAGACTCTGAAGAAATACAGAGAAAAGTTTTAAAATGAGATATTTGAGAAAGCAGGAGATCAGCTATTTGTTCAGGGTTCTTGCCATCTTCTGCCAGGAACCCCTCCTTGCTTCCTGAGGTCATTGCCTCTTTCTGGAAACCTCCCCTGGGATGAGAGCAGACAGTGAGCATGGAATATCCAAGAGTTCTCTCTGTGAAACCCTGAGAGTTGAGGTTCTTCTTCATCTCTTTTTAAGTGTACATTTGTCAGTTTCCAGGATTGTAGACATCCTTGAAAGGGCTGACCAATACTTTCTTCTCATAGGTTTAGGAGTATTGAGATGGGGAGATGGTTGAATTATTTATCAACTCTGTTTATGGATCTATGGTGTCCAGTGAACACAGGCAAAATCTTAGAAAGATCAACATATCCAGTGGATCAATATTCTGAAAGGCTACCTATCAAGTGCCATTTCTAGTTTGCTGCCTGGATTGTCAGAAGAGAAACTGAGTTAATTAAAAGCATACATCATTCATAGGTACTAATTGGTATGATGAAGGCCATGCATCTAGTAAGAACTGAACCAAGCTAATCGGAAAAGAAATTGACAATGTTCTAAATTATGGCTCTTTTGATAGTTCTTTGAGCTGTGGTAATTATTAGTGTTAATGGACCTCATGTTTGGGTTGCCCATGTTAGCAGGTGAATGTATCAGTGGAACTTGGTTACTTGGAGAAGGGCTAGATTTGCTGAATGGAAACAGTTCATTTACTCATCGCCACGGAAGAACCCAACCCCTTATGGCAAGAACATGTGAAAGAACAGTCATTGGAATGAACTTCCGTATATGCCAAATGTTTTCACGGCTGCACATAACGTTTTTCCTTGTGTGATCCATGTGGTCACTGTGACGGTAAATGCATGCATGGTGACCTCTCTTCTGGTCTCCTTTATTTCAAACCCATGTTTTATGAAAGGAGGCAGATGCCATAAAGCAATAAAGTCCTTGGATAAGAAATCTATGTGTAAAGATTAGCAAATTATCGCCCAAAGACAAACAACTGACTAAAACTAGTGTGCAAGAAGGCTCACTGATAGATTAGATTTGGAAAGGAAACTTAGAGAATAGGTGATTGGATGGGCAGAGGAAGGCCATACGAGTTAGAAGTGGGTTCTAGTGAACACTCTGCCAATATCTATTTGGGTGACCTTGGATGAGTTCATTTAAGGAGCTGGTTGGATTCGCGTGCATGCATGCTTAGTCCTCAGTGGTGTCCAGCTCTTTGTGATCCATTGGACTGTAGCCCACCAGGATCCCCTTCCATTTTGGGGGCAAGAATAGTGGAGTGGGCTGCCATTTCCTCCTCCAGGGGATCTAACCTGAGTCTTCTGTGTCTCCTGCATTGCAGGTGGGTTCTTTACCCACTGAGCCATCAGGGAAGCCCCAATCACAGTAGCCAAGGGACTCTAATAACCAATTGGCCAGGCTAAATCACATGTTCAAACTCAGACCCAGAGGACTGGGTCAATTCTACCAGAAACACATGACTGAGAATGTAGAACAGGTTGTTTTTTTAAGAAGAAATTCTGTTCTTGTTACCAAAAGAAGCCATGGACATTGGACAGCCAGAGTGCAATGAATGACTTTGATAGGGAACCCAAGGTCCACAGAAGTTAAGGGACTTGCCTGAAGTCACCCAGATAAACTCAGTGAAATAACCTATATGTAATTAAGCTATGTTATTCACCTTTGCATCTCCACCACCTGGTAGAGTGACACTGGCAGAGCCACTTTGAGAATGAAGAAAGGAATGAATAGGGTAGGCTTGAGAATTGAACCCACGTCTTCTGGCTCTGCATCTTAATTCTCTTTCCCCTGGGTTTCTCTGGAACCTACATAGCACCACACCCCTCCTTACAAGGTTGTGAAGAAGAATAAGCAATTATTGTTTGCTGTAGAAAGTGGCTTTGAGTTTCTCAAGGGAAGTGCTGCTTTGAGCATTGGGACAGCTATCTCTACTTTGGCTTTCTCTCCCCTGGAAGCAATTCTCATTTCCTGATTAACTTATCAGCAAGAATAGAGAATTCAGCAGAATGTTGGCATTGGTGATTAGTCTTGTCTTCCATGATATGAAGCTGACAAATCCTTCTTTGAAGAGTTGCTTCATGCCTGGTAGTATTGGAACTGAAAATATGATGCAGTGTGAACTACTGTACTTGGGAATCTCAATCAAACTTGTGATGACGGGAATAGATTTACATTTACAGCTTTCAAGTACAAAGCAGCATTAATGCACTCATGTTGAACTAACATTATGCCTGGGGTTTAATTTCTAAGTGAGATTTTGCCACACAATTATTTTCTCAGAAGCTGTTAAGTAGAAATTAAGGAAAAGATAGAGTTCGAATGTAGTTCTGAATTTTGCTAGGCCCTTGATCATGCCTATCTTGTATGTCCCTGAAAGTGTTAATTGCTCAGTCATTCTTTGCAACCCTGTGGGCTATAGCCCAGCAGGCTCCTTTGCCTATGGGATTCTCTAGGCAAGAATACTGGAGTGGGTTGCCATTCCGTTCTCCAGGGGATCTTCCTGACCCAGGGAGTGAACCCAGGTCTCCTGCATTGCAGGCAAGTTCTTTACCATCTGAGCCACCAGAGTCCCTATCTGTCCTCAAAATGTAATTCTTCTACAGAGTTTTTTTTTTTTTTTTTTCCCCCTCTGAAGACCATAAAGTGAAAAAGATAGCTCAGATCCAGTCTATGACCAGGTCATGTCTATTTTACTTCTGTATATCTGTTTTATCCTTCCCCTGTTCTTTTCCAGTTCTCACTGCCTTCAACAGACCTTGTCATGGTTTATTATAGCTTTATCCAATAAAACTGTACTTCCTACATGTGTCATAGGTCAGCATAGTTTGCCAGGGGGCTCTGCTCCATACAGTCACTCAGGGGCCCCAGCTCCTTCCATTGTATGACTCCATCATCATCTAGGGTCTTATTCTCTGTACAGAGTTTGAAGATGGGGAAGAGAAAATAGGAAGCTCTCATGGGACATTTTTAGGAACCAGACCTAGAAGTAATGTGCATCATTTCCATCCTTGTTGTATTAGGAGGAGCTCAGTCCCATGGGCTTCATGTAAAGGGAGGCTGAGAGGTGGAGTCTAACCATGCCCAGGAGGAAAGGAAAATTCCTTGTCACATTTGGAATATTGCAGTGTTTTCCAAACTAAAGGGTCTCTTACTCTACTGTCTGGTCACACTGTCACAAGAGGTATCTAAAATTTGTCTTCTTGTTGTTGTCCAGTGATTGTAGTAATTGCCCTCTGCTTATATAAGAAAGCCCAAATTACGTAGGTTGGCATATGGAAACCTTCCTGCTCTTGCCCTTCTCCAGGACCTTCCCCTACACCTGGTGCTCCATCGCCTTCTAATCTCTTGTGTGTTCCCGAACACACAAGACTGCTTTTGCACTTCCAGCATTTGTACAAGCTGCTTCCTTTCTTTGAATTGGACTAGTTATTGATTGAGAAAACTCATGTTTTGGTTGGATGTGTCAGCAGATGAATATATTAATGGGACTTGGTTTATTGGATGAAGAGCTAGAGTTGCTGAATGGAAACAGGTTCATTTACTTATTACCATTGATGAACCTACCACTTAAAGCAAGAAGATGTGAAAAAAAATGCAGTCTCTCTTTCTCATCTGCTGGTCGAATACCCATCTATATCTTTTGAGATTCAAATAAGTTCCTCTGTGACACATTTTCCAGTGCTCCCTAAAGTAACTATGCATGCCTTTGTTCTTCCCCTTTGTCTGTAAAGAGCATAATACTCCTTAGGAGCATGACTGAGTCATCTTAAGAGTGTAGGAGTTGTTTTCTGGATTTGAATTTGAATCTCAACTCTACTACTCTGTGAGCTTGAATGAGTTACTGAGCATGTCTAAGTTTTTCTTTGCTGACATGAATAGAACTAAGTGTAATGCTTACTGTTAGGATCATTGTACTTGGAGCATAATAAACTCTCAATAAATTTCGGTCTTATATTGTTTTTGTTGTTTCATGTCTATCTCATGTTATAGATTCTATAGTGACGTCTAAGTGACGCACACTATATCTTCTGATTTATCTTTGATATATTCAAGCAGCAAGTAATATGGTTGGAAAATATTGTTGAATGAATGAATGAATGAATGCTGTTGCTCCACAAAAAATATCTCTTTATATTTTAGGGAGAAAAAAAATCTTTCCGTAGAACTCTTGGTAAAATAGCAGATCTGTTCTTTATCCTGTGTTTGTCCCAACTTCCTTCTTTTCCTTTATTTTTTCTTCTTTCTGTGACTTTCTCCAGACATCATTCCTTTAAAACACTTTTTCCTCTATGTCCCTCTGTGTCTTTATACTCACTGTGCCAGTCCCTGGAATTGCATTTGTCCATCTCTGGTAGAAAATTCTGCTCATCCTCAACTCATTTATCTTTTTTTCTGGGACTTTTCTTGATTTCTATTTATCCCTTCCCCCAACTAAAAGTATCTTTTATTGCTTTAATTCTATGAAAAATGAGAAAGTGTCAATTGCTCAGTCGTGTCTGACTCTTTGTTATCCCATGGACAGTAGCCCACCAGGCTCCTCTGCCCATGGGATTTTCTAGCAAGAATACTAGAGTGGGTTGCCATTTCCTTCTCCACGAGACCTTCCTGACCCAGGGATCAAACCCAGGTCTTCCACATTGCAGGCAGATTCTTTACCATCTGAGCCACAAGGGAAGCCGCGTTAATTTTACAGGTTTCACAAGTACAAAAGCAACCATGCTTTCAGCACGTACCATGTGGTAGGCAGTATGGTAAGAAGTTCTTGATCTCTCTCTCCTGTGACCCTTGTAACTTCCTATAGCTATTTGTGCTCTTGTCTGTTTCTCCTACTAGAATACAGTCTCCTTGAGGACAGGATTCAAGTGTATATATATGTATTCACATTTATAGCTAAATGAGAGACAAACAGAGAAGGCAATGGCACCCCACTCCAGTACTCTTGCCTGGAAAATCCCGTGGATGGAGGAGCCTGGTAGGCTGCAGTCCATGGGATTTCGAAGAGTCAGACACGACTGAGCAACTTCACTTTCACTTTTCACTTTCATGCATTGGAGAAGGAAATGGCAACCCACTCCAGTGTTCTTGCCTGGAGAATCCCAGGGACGGGGGAGCCTGGTGGGCTGCCGTCTCTGGGATCGCACAGAGTCGGACACGACTGAAGTGACTTAGCAGCAGCAGCAGAGAGACAAAGCTACAGAAACAGCAAAATCATTTCTTCTTATTTACTGAGAATGGAGTTTATTCCTATATCAAGAGAACAACAAAGCAGAAAAGAATCTTAAGTAGTATTGGCCACAGGTTGAATAGCATTCTAGGCTGTGTTTGGACAATTATCAAGCAAGTGTTCAGGTTCAGTATAATCTTCTGATTCCATTCAGCTCCAGTCAGACCCTTAGGACTCTGTTTATACCAACACCACAACTTAAAGTGATGCTGTAGGAAGAAGAGATGGATGAATGGAGTTAGGATTATTCAACTAGAAGAATGATTGACTGCAGGAAGAAGATACCCAGAACCTACAAATGGACTTTCAGCACAGGGAGCTGTTAGCCATCAGCAGCAGAGTCAATTTAGATTAGAAGTAGTTTTCTTTCAAATGATCATATTTTGATTTATTGAGGAATCTTACTATGTAAATCTTAAGAAGTAGTACAAATATTAATCTTCCTGGAACTATTACAGCATCTTCATACCCAGAAGCTGAAGAGTGTACTAGACAAGAATTGAGAACAAGTTATTTTTATTCCTCAATTTTTTTTTTTTTTATGAGAATGAGAACTAATATGTGTTGAGCCAGGCAGGGGTCTGTTGCTTTTACATGTATTGTCTCATTTAGTATTTACAGTATCTATGTTCATGAAAATATTATAATCTCTATTTATAGGTTCCAAGAGGTCACATGAAATGTCACATATCAAATAGGCAAAGAGTGCCAGGGTCAAGATTTGAACTTGGGTTCTATCTGAATAGAGAGTTGCTGATCTTTGAGTGTATCTGTCTGTATTCACGTAGAGGGGTCTCTTTCAGCCTGAGAAGTGAGTTGAAATAAAAAAAAAAACAACATTTTTCAGGTGCCATAACAACATAACATAACATAACAAAGATGGCCAGGTATGTGATAGCAAGACGAATTTAGACAGAGATACCTACAATTGCCTAATATAAAACTTCTGCTCCTTCAGCAGATCCCTCATCAAACCATCTTCCCTTTGTTTATTTCCTGTCATGACTAGAAGTAGACTCCTTGGGTTTGTCTCTTGGGTTACTATCCATGTGACTTTGGCCTTGATACTTCACCTCTTTGTAACTCAGTTTTCTCATTTGTAAATAGAGAGAGTATCCTCTAGAGTTGTGAGGATGAAAGAACCTAAAATGTTGAAATGGTGCTGGCACATAGCAAATGCATCATAAACATTAGCTACTGACTTAAAAAAAATTAGTTGTAGTAAAATACAAATAACATAAAATTTATCTTTATAATCATTTTGAGGTATAATGGTCAATGACATTAAGTTCATTCACATTATTAGGCTACTGTCACCACCATCCATCCACAGAGCTGTTTTCATTTTGCAAAATAAACTCTGTACCCATTAAACAGCAGCTCTTCATCTCCCCACCCCAGCCCCTACCAACCACTCTTCTACTTTCTGTTTCCATGAGATTGACTATTGTAAGTATCTCATTTGCCTTTAGTTGTTGAACTTTTTTTTTTAAAGATTTTTGTGACCTGGACCATTTTTAAAGTCTTTGTTGAATTTGTTACAATATTGCTTTTGTTTTATGGTGTTCACTCTTTGGCCACGAGGCATGTGGGATCTTTGCTCCCTGACCACGGATCGAACTTGCACCCCTCTGGCTGGAAGGTGAATCTTAACCACTGGACCACAGGAAAGTCCCCTTAACTATTGATTTTTCAAGAATTGGAAGACCTGAGCACCACCTTGGCTCCTCTACTTCCTGGCTATGTGTTCTTGGAAAATAAACTTTCCTTCAGGTACTAAAGTCCTTCTCTGTTGATACTGAAAACTGAAGATGATGTGAAGCCTGGAAATACTTTGTATTCTCCCCAGAATTAGTTTTTTTAAATATATATAACAGGTTAAAATGTGCTTACATATTCATTCATTTATTTCTCTGTCCTTCAAAACCTTCATTTATTTGATTCATTTACTGAGTTGCAGCTGTGTGCCAGTCTCTGTGCTAAGTCCACGGGGAGCTGCACGGATGAAACAGGCAGTCTTTGCTCTCAAGGGCCACATAAATGTTAGGAGGCAGAAGCTGTGGTGGATGCTGAAAGCCATTTTCTTGGTCCAGTGACTATTCAAAGAGGAGATAAACTTTTCACAAGGAGGCTCTTCAGCTGTGAAATACAGTGCTAGAAGGAGTAGGGTGGTGGGCTCCAAAGACCCGTGGTCCCGACTTCACTGTTATCTGGCCCTCTCTGTTCCCCTCTCTACTCCTTAGCGTGTGCTGAGGGAATGGTTTTCTAGAATTCAGATGCTAGAATCTGTGGTACAGGATCCTTTCTTCCATCACTGCTTTCATCTGTTTCCATTAATAGGGTTCTGAAGGAATAAAAGGAAAAATATCCCCTTGCTTCATAAAGTTTGCTGTTAGAGGTGTCATCTTGTATAGAGTTGCTAATCTTTATGCATCTCAGTTTCTTCTTCTGTAAAATGGAGATGCGAACAGTACTTACCTTAAGGGCATTCTTGGAAGGACTAAATGTGTTTACAATCATAGTAAGTGCTCAGTGAGTATTGAGTGTGTGCTGTCTCTTCAGTCATGTCCGACACTTTACCGCCCATGGACTGTAGGCCGCCAGTCTCCTCTGTCCATGGGATTCTCCAGGCAAGAATACTGGAGTGGGTTGCCATTTCCTTCTCCAGGGAATCTTCCCGACCCAGGGATCAAACCTGCATTTCTTTTGTCTCCCGCACTGGCAGGCGGCTTCTTTACCACTAGTGCCACCTGGGAAGCTAATGTTGTTCTGATCATTGTTATTTGGAAAATCCTGGACAGGAACATTTTTCAGTTTCTTCCACTGATGACCTGGGTCCTGCAGTGTCCTCCCCGTGTCCTATATTTTTGTTTGATTTCCTGCCTCAGGATTCTTGATTTCCTTCTCATGTGTCACAGCTCTCAGTTCTTACACTCCTGCCCCTTGGTGCCCCTCTTCTGTATACCCTGGGATGGGGACTCTGAGAGCCTACCTGTGCATGGATGTCTCACATGTGCCTTTCCCTCAGCCTGGGCAGGAAGTCCTTTTTCCTTTCCTCCCCATTCCACAGTCTCATCAGCTGGAACACAGTCCTCAGCCTCAGAACAGTCAACTTGCTCAGTAAGTGAACTAATTACACTTGCTGAGCTTCTCTTTTGTTCTCCGATCTTGCTGATTTGCTATTTATAGCATTTCCAAAGATGTTTGCCAGCAGTGTCCCTTCTAATCCAGCTTCCGAGATATGACATTGAGGGTGAAAACAGCTATAACAAAGCAGTAGGGACTGCTGTCCCCTCATCACTTGTGGGGCAGTTAGTGCTATACTTTATTCATTTATTTAGCTTGGTATTTTCCCAACAAAGAGGCAATAGATGGTAATCAGGGTCTTTAGGGTTGGAGTGACTTGTGAAAGAAGGAGAAAGAAAGAAAGAAAGAGGGAGGGAAGGAAGGAAAGGAAGGAGGGAGGAAGGAAAGAAAGAGGGAAAAAAAGTAGAGAAGAAAAAAGCCAAAGGGAAAGAGAGAGTAAGAGAGAGAGAAAGGACAGTAGAAGAACACCCAAAAGTGTCTGGCTGACTGTGAGCCAGGAAATGAGACAGAACTGCCTGTCTGATGTAACAGATCAGCGCAGGCGTGATGATCTGGACAGAGTGCTCAGCAACCTCTTGAGGTGTGGAGTGGATGTGGTGTGATCGGTCAGGGGTTTCTCTCTCTCCTTGGCCTAGCAAAAAATGATGGGGTTGTCTTTCTTTTATCCAGCATAAGTTAGGATGAAAAGATGACTGAAGTTAGAGTCCTTCATGCTCAGTTTACATTGTAGATCCTGTGGTTTTCTGTAGGTGCCTGAACATCTTGTGGGCAGCTCAAAAGTGCCCTGTCCCAGGCACCCCAACTCAAGAATAGCTGGCCAGGGTCCCAGAGGGCAAAGCCAATGGAAAAGCTTATATCCTACCACTTTACAGAGAACTAGATGCCCAGAGAAGTACCAGGAGGGCAAAGGGAGTGAGGAAAGGGAGTAATCCCAGTGCAAGTATGTGATTGAACTGGCTGCCATTTGATGGCAAGTGAAACTAAGTTCTCACAAGATGGTCTCCCAGGAGCCTATGGAACCACTGTATCAGGATGGTCAGAGCAGGGGAAGGAATGAGGAGACTTCCTCCACTGTCTCCCATTCCCATGGCTAGAGGCTCTCCATGGAGCATGAATTCCTCTGCACTTCTGGATTGAAAATGCCAGGTGCCAGGTGGATCTTGTGACCTTTTATCTTGTAACATGGCAGTGAAGAGGAGAGCTGAAGGCCCAGGCCATTGGCGTATCCCAGATGTTGTCGAACACACTCATGGGAGGTCAGTAGGGACCTGGGAGATCTGGTGGATACAGGAATGGCTGGGGTCAACCAGGTGGTTGAAGGCCCCAGAGAGAGGCAAAGACAAGTGCATCTCTACCAGTGCATACAAGGTGTCTGATGTGTATCAGACACCCTAAATGGCATTGATCAGGTGATCTGGGAATCATACTTTGAGAAACCTTGTCTTAAACCAAGTGACCATTTAACTCCTCTATTTGTTAATTTCTTCACTTAAAACAAAGAAGAGCAGCACAACCCACTTTCCTGAAGATAAAACTAAAGGAACCTCAAGAAAAACTATTGAACTGACAACAGTCTGTATGAATCTGCCCCACTATTATGTACTGGAGCAACCTCAGTTTGGGAATATAAATATCATTTTCCTCTCTTTCAGTAACCCACGGAGTGGAATGTGTGTATAGTTGATACACTTGGACATTGTAATTAAGCAAATATGATAAAGCTGAATTTTGTAGAAAGCAAGCAAGCAATTCATTCAATATTTAACAAACTTGAATGATTAATTTTGTGCTAAAATGCTGGGAGGTGCAAAGGCAAATAAAATAGAGCTCCATAGACATGTAAAAAAAGCAACGAGCAATTTGGGAATTGTACTTCTGTTTATCCTTCTAATTATAAGGCTAATTAAACCCTGATTAGTGGTCCTAGTGTATAAATACTTTTGCTGTGCTTGGATCCCTTGTGGAACATTCAAGACCCATGAAATTCAGGTATACAAGCAAAGTTCCATTTACTGAAGGCTTTGCTGCCTACAGCTTTGGTCATACACCTGTACATAGGGAAAACAAAATAAGTGCGTTAACACCTTTCCTAGTCTTTGAGGGTGACAGGTACACATGACCATCACCTTCAATGTTTAACATGTTGATGACATAACTGAATAAATTCCAGGTTGTTAAGATGCCATGGCTGATTGTTTACTTTTGGACTGTGACATTTCCACTAGAGAGTCTGCTCTGTATTTGGTTAACTGAGTCTTCCAATATTCACTTTTTATGCATCAAATCCTAGCTTCATGTTGTACGCTCATGGGATCTTAGCACTAGACAAACTTTGGGGTCATCTGGTTTTGCTCCTATTCAAAGTAGAAACGTGCTGTTTTTGATGAATGTTCAGTTTCCTTGTAAATGTTTGAAGTGTTGAGAAACTCAGTACATGGAGACTCAGCTCCATGTGTTTGGGGAGAATTGTCATTAATGGAGAGTTTCTTGTAAGTTCTACACATTGATCCAAAGTGGAGCCTCTGGATCAACAAGTCATATATTGAGTCCATTCTTTAGCAATTTTTTTTTTCTGTAAGAAGCCAAATAATAAGTATTTTAGGGTTTTAAGGCCACCTACATATGGTCTTTGTTACATATTCTTTGTTTTCTTTTTCTTTTCAAAGAATTGTATTGGACTATAGTTGATTTACAGTGTTGCATTATTTTCAGGTGTGCAACAAAGTTAATTAGTTATATATATATACATATATAACATTTTCTTTTAGATTCTTTTCCTATTTAGGTCATTACAGAGTATTGAGTAGAGTTCCCTGTGCTTTAAAGTAGGTCCTCATTAGTTATCTGTTTTATGTATCAGATCAGATCAGATCAGTCGCTCAGTCATGTCTGACTCTTTGCGACCTCATGAATCGCAGCATGCAAGGCCTCCCTGTCCATCACCAATTCCCGGGGTTCACTCAGACTCATGTCCATCGAGTCAGTGATGCCATCCATCCATCTCATCCTCTGTCGTTCCCTTCTCCTCCTGCCCCCAATCCCTCCCAGCATCAGAGTCTTTTCCAATGAGTCAACTCTTCGCATGAGGTGGCCAAAGTACTGGAGTTTCAGCTGTAGCATCATTCCTTCCAAAGAAATCCCAGGGCTGATCTCCTTCAGAATGGACTGGTTGGATCTCCTTGCAGTCCAAGGGACTCTCAAGAGTCTTCTCCAACACCACAGTTCAAAAGCATCAAGTCTTCGGCGCTCAGCCTTTTTCACAGTCCAACTCTCACATCCATACATGACCACAGGAAAAACCATAGCCTTGACTAGATGGACCTTTGTTGGCAAAGTAATGTCTCTGCTTTTGAATATGCTATCTAGGTTGGTCATAACTTTCCTTCCAAGGAGTAAGCGTCTTTTAATTTCATGGCTGCAGTCACCATCTGCAGTGATTTTGGAGCCCAAAGAAATAAAGTCTGACACTGTTTCCACTGTTTCCCCATCTATTTCCCATGAAGTGATGGGACCGGATGCCATGATCTTCGTTTTCTGAATGTTGAGCTTTAAGCCAACTTTTTCACTCTCCACTTTCACCTTCATCAAGAGGCTTTTTAGTTCCTCTTCACTTTCTGCCATAAGGGTGGTGTCATCTGCATATCTGAGGTTATTGATATTTCTCCCTGCAATCTTGATTCCAGCTTGTGTTTCTTCCAGTCCAGCGTTCCTCATGATGTACTCTGCATAGAAGTTAAATAAGCAGGGTGACAATATACAGCCTTGACGTACTCCTTTTCCTATTTGGAACCAGTCTGTTGTTCCATGTCCAGTTCTAACTGTTGCTTCCTGACCTGCATACAGATTTCTCAAGAGGCAGATCAGGTGGTCTGGTCTTCCCATCTCTTGCAGAATTTCCCACAGTTTATTGTGATCCACACAGTCAAAGGTTTGGCATAGTCAATAAAGCAGAAATAGATGTTTTTCTGGAACTCTCTTGCTTTTTCGATGATCCAGCGGATGTTGGCAATTTGATCTCTGGTTCCTCTGCCTTTTCTAAAACCAGCTTGAACATCAAGAAGTTCATGGTTCATATATTGCTGAAGCCTGGCTTGGAGAATTTTGAGCATTACTTTACTAGCATGTGAGATCAGTGCAATTGTGCAGTAGTTTGAGCATTCTTTGGCATTGCCTTTCTTTGGGATTGGAATGAAAACTGACCTTTTCCAGTCCTGTGGCCACTGGTGAGTTTTCCAAATTTGTTAGCATATTGAGTGCAGCACTTTCACAGCATCATCTTTCAGGATTTGGAATAGCTCAACTGGAATTCCATCACCTCCACTAGCTTTTTTTGTAGTGATGCTTTCTAACGCCCACTTGACTTCACATTCCAGGATGTCTGGCTCTAGGTCAGTGATCACACCATTGTGATTATCTGGGTCGTGAAGATCTTTTTTGTACAGTTCTTCTGTGTATTCTTGCCATCTCTTCTTAATACCTTCTGCTTCTGTTAGGTCCATACCATTTCTGTCCTTTTTCGAGCCCATCTTTGCATGAAATGTTCCTTTGGTATCTCTGATTTTCTTGAAGAGATCTCTAGTCTTTCCCATTCTGTTGTTTTCCTCTATTTCTTTGCATTGATTGCTGAAGAAGGCTTTCTTATCTCTTCTTGCTATTCTTTGGAACTCTGCATTCAGATGTTTATATCTTTCCTTTTCTCCTTTGCTTTTCACTTCTCTTCTTTTCACAGCTGTTTGTAAGGCCTCCCCAGAAAGCCATTTTGCTTTTTTGCATTTCTTTTCCATGGGGATGGTCTTGATCCCTGTCTCCTGTCCAATGTCACAAACAATGTATACATGTCAATCCTTATTACTCCCAGTGTGTCCCCCCACTTCCTCCCTGGTATAGCAGTTTGTTTTCTATACTTGAGACTCTGTTTTGTAAATAAGTTCATTTGTACCATTTCTTAGATTCTACATGTAAGTGATATCACGTGATATTTGTCTTCCTCTGTCTTATTTATTTCACGCAGCCTGACAGTCCCTAAGTCCATCCATCTTGCTGCAAATGGCATAGTTTCATTCTTTTTGTGACCATAATATGCCATTGTATATATGTGCCACATCTTCTCTATCAATGGACATTTAGATTGTTTCTATGTCTTGGCTACTGTAAAGAGGGCGGCAAGAAACATTGGGGTGCCCAGGAGTAGATCATATAGCAATTCTATGTTTAGTTTATGAAGTTACCTCCATATGGTACTCGCTAATGGTTTTACAAATTTACATTCTCACCAACAGTATAGGAAGTTTCCCTTTTCTCCACACTTTCAGCATTTATTTTGTTGTATATTTTTTGATGATGGTCATTCTGACCCCAGTACCTCATTGTTGTTTTGATTTGCATTTGTTTGTTTGACTTTACAAACTTGAAAAGTGTAAAAAAACATTCTTATATCAGGTCATTTAAAAACAGCTGGATTTGGCCTGTGAGCCCATGATCTGTTTGCTTAATACACATAAATATATGTATGTATACATATATATACACAAACAATAATACATTTGTATTATTGTTGTTGTTGTTCAGATGTGTCCAACTCTTTGAGACCCCATGGACTGTAGCATGCCAGCCTCCTCTGTCCTCCACTATCTCCCAGAGTTTGCTCAAATTCATGTCCATTGAGTTGGTAATGCTATCTAACCATCCCATTCTCTGCCTTCAGTCTTTCCAGGATCAGGGTCTTTTCCAGTGAGCCAGCTCTTTGCATCAGGTGGCCAAAGTATTAGAGCTTTAGCTTCAGCAACAGTGTATATATATATATATATTTACATATGTAGAGATGTGTGTATATGTGCGTGTGTGTGTGTGTGCTAAGTTGCTTCAGTAGTGTTTGACTCCGTGCAACACTATGGACCATAGCCTGCCAGGCTCCTCTGTCCATGGGATTTTCCAGGCAAGAATACCGAAGTGGGTTGCCATGTCCTACTTAGGGGATCTTTCCGACCCATGGATCAAGCCTACATCTCTTAGATCTCCTGCGTTGGCAGGCAGGTTCTTTACCACTAGCACCACCTGGGAGGCCCTGTGTATATGTGTATAAATATGCTAGCATATATTTCATAAATGTATAAAAATATAAAATACAGTTATCTACACACATATACGTTATGTGGAGCAGAATGTTTCTGGGTGTTTGGGAGTCAGATTAAAGTGGGTTACTCTTACATTATCACCACCTACTGCATTTTGAAGGCAAGACAATTTACCTAATCTCTTTGAACATCTTTAAAAATCTATAAGACTGAGATGTGTATGTTGCAGCAGATTGCAATATTGAATTCAGTTATTCACTCTTTCACATCTTTTGCCATGTAACTCTGTGGTGATCTCTCACTCTGACCTGGGATGTTAGCAAATGTGATACAAGCAGAGACTTCGGTAATGCTAGTGTGTTTCCACTCACCCTCTTGCTCATCTACCATAGTCAAGAAAACATGTTTGAATTAGCCAGTTTAAGGATGAGAGACATGAAGACAAACTGAGAGCTAAGTTGCCCCAGCCAGAGCCAGCCTAGATGATCAAAAACCCAGTTAATTCTCAAATGTATAAAGACATCCAGGGTAAATCAGAACCACCTACATGACCCTCAAACCAAATAACTTACTGAGCTATAAGGTGGTTTGTTATTTAACATTCTTGCAGAAATAGAGGACTGATACAAATTCTTACTCATAGAACTGCTCTGAGAATTAAATCACAACTCTCTTCACCTTGATTAATGAAATGTGTTCATCTTTTAAAAGACAGTGGAAAGTTTTAAGTTTTTACCATTTTTCTCACTGTTGGAGTTTACAAGATACTTTAATTTCTATTTACTCCTTTAATATCACAGTTGTTATCTCCAGGCTTCTTGGTTGCACATAACATAATCCACTTCAACTGAGTTAAGCGGAAAGGATTTATTAAAGAATATTATATAGTTCACAATAGCTCATTAAGAGGCAGATAACAAGACTTGGATGTTACACTGGCAAAACACCATGGGCAGGAAAAGTCACTCTGTTGTCTCAAGAGAAAATCTATTGCCCTTGGTGCCTGCCCTTTAACATCTTTGTCACTCAGTCCTGAAAATCAGAAATTCGAAACTGGCTGCTCCAGAAGAACGAGACCTCTCTGCCACTTGGATTGTCGGAAGATTTGCTCACCTTGCGTGACCGCTTCTTCATGTCGCCCTTTGGATAAACGTCTTGGGTGGCTGTGTATAAATGAAGGAAATTATGTCACATGACTGTACCCTTGCTGGAAGAGAGTTCCGGAAATGTGATTTTGCTGGTAGAACAGAATACAAGCTAGAAGGGGGTTAAATGGGTGCTGAGTGAAATACATCACAGTCTCAGCCACACAAACTCTGGGATCAACAGCTCTGTTCATACTTCACAGATGAGCAACCTGAGGTTCACAGAAACTCAATGACTTGCCCAAAATCTTATAAATGTTGAAGGGCAACAGCATCCAAACACAAGTCTTCACACATCGAGGGCCCTGTTTGTTCTGTAACACAACAGCCTTCCGCATCTGTTGCAGGGTGGCCTAACGTAGGTGCAGGTAGTGCTGCTGGCTGGGAGCGTGAGGGGTGAGCTGCCCTGGTCTGAGCTTCTTGCAGGTTGCTGAAGTTCCAGCATGAAGCCACTTTGCCAGAAGTATTGGTAGAATGAAGTCATACATCAGAGATTCAAAATTTTCCTAAAAAGCTGTGGTAGGCCTCAGGAACCAGCATGAGACAAAACCTTATAGCCAGGCCTGCTGTCCAGTTAGAAAAGCAGTCCAGGCTCTGAATTGTCAGGCTCCCTAAGGCTTCAGGCTAGAAAGATTCAGTCTGGGTGACTGCCACATGATACGGCAGCAGGATGCTTGCCCAGCATGCATTAACATTTGCTGCAGGCCCTAGAGATATGTCAGGAAAATACTACTCAGGGCCCCATTTATGTGTATATTTCCTCAGCACATAACTGAAAACCACAGATTCCTGCAGATAATGACTCCACATCCATGGCACTTTATCCATCCTTCTCTTCTTATGATTGTCTCTCATTTATCATACCCATGGGATGGGTTAGCTTTGATATTGATGAGTTGGACCCGGAGTGGAATATGCTGATTAAGTAGTAACTCTTATCAAACCAGCAGTGGTTCTCCTACATTATATCTAGGGAATAGAAAAGATAACTGAGTTTTTCTCAGAGTATGGAATAAGAGCATTCATCCAGCTGAGAAGGCAATAAGGAGCCTCTCCCATTCCTCAGTATAACAGACTGATGTGGATGGGATCTCCTCTTCTTGGTGTTAAACATGACCAGGCTCTTGGACTGGTCCCATAGACACAGACTCAGTCATATTATTCTTTTCTATGTGTCCCCATGCCTGAGCTTTTAAGAACTCAACCAGTGTAGCCTTCAGAGAGGCAAAATGCGTTCTGAATTAGAGTAAAAGGCTTTTCATTTATTCTTTGAGATCTATTATGCATAATAACAAAAGACAACTTTGACTTATTTCTAAATGTCAGCTAGCAAAACATCTGCTAACCAGAGAAAACATGGCCTTCCCCAGAACAAGAGTTCACCTCAGCGCCTGCTGTGAACAACTACTTATTTCTTTGAATTCATGCTCCAGCCAATTGGAATGAACATGAAATTGAATTAAAGGATAGAGCATTGTTTTTAGCTGATGTTACTGTGTTTCAAGCAGTTTATACCAAGTAGTTTTTACACGTGTTTGGATAGTGGACTTGGAGACTAGGAAACCCTCATTTTTCCATTTTATTTGTTGTTATTATCATTCAAAATAAGAGACATGAATAGGATGTAGAGTGTGTGGTTAATCCAGAATTCAAGGGCCTAGGGTTCTAGTCCCAATTGTTAGGAGTGCTTTTCCACATAATATTTAGTCTAATCAATTCCAGTTTAGTTTATGCAGAAAAAGAACATGTGAACATTTTAAAAAATTCTTTATTTCTAATAAAACTGATGACTGGTGAATGATATAAACAGTGGTTTATATCTATAAGCAAGTAGATTTCTTAATACCAGGTTAAAGAATAAGAAAGACTTTCTCTCTGTAATCTCAGGCAGTAATGGACCAGGGCAGGTCTCCCCTACTCCCATGGGAACAAAGAGGAGCCCTATAAAGCATGTAGAATGGTTTTATAATGGTAGAGCAAACTGAAAGGTAGTAGCTTTGCCGCTAGAGAAGACTGGATAGATCTGGAGCGCTATGTATACCCAGTGGCATTGTTAAAAACAATAGCAATCTCAGTGGCAAACACTTGGAAAGCCAATTGGCAAATACTTGCAAATATTGGGACAAGACATGTCAACAGATTATATCAGAAATGTAACAAAGAGATCCAGAGAATGAGATAGCTATCCTGGACTCTGATAAGCTGCCACATTCCCTGTTGGTCTGGAAAGCTACACATATGTGCAAGGCTGCGTGCGTACTCAGGAGGCACCAGAGGGCCCTTGCTAACTACTCATCTATGACTGAAGATGAGGCCTAGTGAACTCATAGAAGAGATGCAAGAAGGCCCATCAGAAAGTAAACTGGGCAGTTTTAAACTGCTTAAACTTTAATATGTTCTTCAACCCACCTACAGGTTCATCAGAAAAGGGCAGATATCTTACTAAACCAAGGTATTTGAGCACTACTTCTGACCCATCATTGGGTGCCTGCTAAGCTAGGGCAAACCCTAGGAAGCCAGGGTTAAAATAAAAACAGGAATTAAAAAACAAAAACAAAAACCTGAGCATAAACATTAACAGTTGCACATTTTGGGGGACACGTATTCTATAGGATTAGTCCAGCAAAGTCATTAAGCAAATAAACAACAACAAAAACCCTGAAAACAAACAAAAAACCTCTGGGAATCAAAAAATCCAGAATTCCTTCAATGTATTATCTTAAATGTAGATTTTCAGCAAAAAATATAGCATGTACAGATATAGCAAATTATGATGCATGTGTAGGAAAAAAATAGTCAATAGAAACTATCTCTGAGGGGCCCAGGTTTGGACTTAATAGAAAATGACTTCAAAGCAGCTTCACAATATGTTATATTAAAAAGAAATCACATTGTAAAATACAAGGAATATATGCTGACAATGACTCATTAAGTAGAGAATAAAGATATAGAAATTATAAAAAAGAACCCAAAGGAAATTCTAAAGTTGAAAAGTTCAATAATTGAAATGGAAAATGCTCAAGAACAAATTCAAGATGTCAGAAGAAAGAATTGGTGAACTTTAATATCTGTAACTAGCATTTATCCAATTTGAGGAATAGAAAGAAAAAAGAATGAAAAACGTATGAACAATTTCTTTGATACATGGATTACCATGAAGCATGTCAACGTATATTTAATGGGAGCCCCAGGAGGAGATGAGAGAGATAAAGAGGAGGAAGAAAATATTTAAATAATTAATGGCCCCAAACTTCCCAAATTTAATTAAAAATTTATTCTGCACATCCAGGAACATCAATAAACTACAAGTAAGACAAACACAAAGAAACCTCTGACTAGAAGCATGATGTCAAAGGATTAAAAGTCAAATATAAAGAGATAATCCTAATAGCAGCAAAAGTAAAATAACTCATTGCATACACAGAAACCAAAATAAGATTAATAGCAAACTCATTAGAAACAATAGAGGCCAGAAGGCAGTATGATGACATCAAAATGCTGAAAGGTAAAAGCCTGTAAACCAAGAATTCTATACCCGACAAAACTGTTTTTCACAAATGAATGTGAAATAAAGATATTCTCAGATAAAAAAGGTTGAGAGAGTTTGTTGCCAGCAGACCTGCCTTATAAGCATCAGTAAAGAAAGTTTTGGGACTGGAAGGAAATGACACCAGATGATAGTTTGAATTCACAGGAATAGACAGCATTTGTAATTATGTAGGTAAATACAAATGAGAGTAAATATGTATATTGTTTTCTTTTGACTGACTGAAAAAGCAATCACATCAAACAATAATTATAAAACTGTATTTGGGGGCATATTGTCCCTTGGACTGTAAGGAGATACAACCAGTCCATTCTGAAGGAGATCAGCCCTGGGATTTCTTTGGAAGGAATGATGCTACAGCTGAAACTCCAGTACTTTGGCCACCTCATGCAAAGAGTTGACTCATTGGAAAAGACTCTGATGCTGGGAGGGATTGGGGGCAGGAGGAGAAGGGGACGGCAGAGGATGAGATGGCTGGATGGCATCACTGACTCGATGGACGTGAGTCTGAGTGAACTCCGGGAGTTGGTGATGGACAGGGAGGCCTGGCGTACTGCAATTCATGGGGTCACAAAGAGTCGCACACTACTGAGCAACTGAACTGAACTGAACCTATAATAACGTAACATATGACTATAATAGAACAAAGGTGAAGAAAGCAAATAGATATTGGAACAAAGTTTCTACACGTTATTGGAATTAAGTTAGTATTAATCTGAAGTATATTCTAATTGATTAGGAAGCATATTAGAATCCTGGGAAAAACCACTAAGAAAATAACTCAAAGGATGTTGTGGAAAAATCCAACAAGGAAGTAAAATGGTACACTAGAAAATATCTATTTTACTCCAGAGAAGGTAGTATAAGAGGAACACAAAAGTCTTGAGACATATGGAAAACAACTTTCAAAATACAGATGTAAATCTAACCATATTAATATTACATTAAATGCATCACATTAATTATAAATAGAACTTTTATTAGATGTGAATATCTCCTATTAAAAGCAGATCACCAGACTAGATAATAAAGCGATCCAACTATATGCTTTCTATAAGATGTACTCTTTAGATTTAAGGAGTCAAATAGGTTGAAAGTAAAAGGATGGAAAAAGATATACCATGCATATTACTATCAAACAAAATAGATTTTAAGACAAAATGTGTTACTGGGGACAATTCCTCAGGATGCTATAAAACAGTTGTAAACGTGAACTACAGAGTCCCAAAATATAGAAAGAAAAAAAATGGAAATAATTAAAAAGAGAAATAAGCAATTCAATAATAACAGTTGATGTCAATATTCCACTCTCAGTGACTGATATAAAACTAGACACAAAATCAGCAAGTATACAGATGACTTTAACAATATTATCAATCATTTTGACCTAAGTGGCAATTACAGAACATTCCACTCAACAGTGGCAGAATTCATATTCTTTTCAGGCACACATATAACATTGTCCAGGACAGACAGAAGCTAGACCATAAAGCGAACCTTAGCAAATTTAAAAGAATTGAAGTCATTCAAAATACATTCTCCAACCAGAACCGTATTAAGTTAAAAATCAACAACTGAAAGAAATTTGGGAAATTAACAAATATTTGGAAACTAGGCAATGCAATTATAAATAAACTGCGAGTCAAATTAAAAAAAACAGAGTAAATTAGAAAATCTTTTGTACTGAATGAAAATGAAAACAAAACATACCAAATTTTACAGGTTACAGCTAACACAGTACTTGGAGGAAAATTTATAGCTTTCAATGACTATGTGAGAAGAACAGAAAGATTTCAACTCAGTTACCTAAGTTTCCACTTTAAAAAATAAGAACAAACTAAACCCAAAGCAAGCAGAGGGCTGACGATGAAAAAGAATAGTGGGAAAAAAATGAGACAGAAACAGAAAATCAATGGAAAACAGAAAGCAAGAGATAATAGACAAAACTAAAAATATAATAAAAATACTGACAAAATTTACAAGCATTTTGCTAGACTGATAAAGAAAAAAGAGAGAGAAAGCACAAATGACCAGTATCAATCAATGTGGCATTTCTGTCATACTCAGTTCAGGTTGCTGTAACAAAATACCAAAGATTAGGTGGCTTGTAAATAACAGAAATTTATTTCTCACAGTCCTAGAGGCTAGGAAGCCCAAGATCAAGTGTGAGCATTTTCCTGTGAGGGCCTACTTCCTGTTCCATCTTCTAGCTGGGTCCTCACATGACAGAAGGGGCTAGGGAGTCTTTGGGATCTCTTTTGTGTGCGAGTGTGCTCAGTTGCTCAATTGTGTCCAACTCTTTGCGAGCCAATGCACTGTAGTCCACCAAGGTGCTCTGTACATGGGATTTTCCAGGCAAGAAAACTGAAGTGAGTTGCCATTTCCTCCTCCAGGGGATCTTCCTGACCCAGAGACTGAACCTGAGTCTCCTGCATCTCCTTCACTGGCAGGTGGATTCTTTACCACTGAGCCACCTGGGAAGCCCTGGGATATCTTTTACAAAGGCAGAAATTCCATTCATGAAAACTCTAGCTTTATAACCTAATCACTTCCCAAAGGCTCCACTCCCAATCATCATTACATTGGGGGTTAGATTTCAACATACGAATTTTAGGGGGCACAAACATTCAGTCTATAGCAATTATTAATGACCTTACAGAAATTTAAATATGTGTAAGGGATTTCTATGAACAACTTCATGCCAACAAATAAGGCAACTTAGATAAAATGGACAAATTCCCAGAAAGACATAAATTAACAAAACCAATTCAATGAGAGTTTGAAAATGTGAATAGACTTATAGCAAGTAGAGAAACTGAATGAATAATTTAAAACTTTCCCATAAAGAAAACCCAGGGCCCAGATGACTTTACTGGAGAGTTCTAACAAACTTTTAAAGAACAAATGCTAATCATTTGCAAACTCTTCCAAAATATAAAAGAGGAAGGACCACTTCCCAACTTATTCTATGAGGCTAGTATTAACCTGATATCAAAGCCAAACAAGGTATCACAGGAAAGAGAAACTACAGATCAATATTCTTCATGAATATAGACGCAAAAATCCTCAAGAAAACGTTAGGAAATTGAATTCACAACCATATAAACAGAAGATTTTATGCCACAACCAAGTAGAATTTATTACAGGAATGCAAGCTAAATTTAACATCCCCAAACTAATATAATACACTGTATTAATAAAATACAAAAACCGTATTATCTTGTGTGTGCATGCATGTTGTATGCTAAGTCACTTCAGTTGTGTCCAACTCTTTGCAACCCTATGGACTGTATGTAGCCTGCCAGGCTCCTCTGTCCATGGAGATTCTCCAGCAAGAATACTGGAGTGGGTTGCCATGCCCTCCTCTCGGGGATCTTCCTGACCTGGGGATTGAACCTGGGTCTCTTAAATCTCTGGCATTGGCAAGCAGATTCTTTATCACTAATGCCACCTGGGAAGCTGTTTGAAAAAATTCAACCTTCATGACAAAATCTCTCAATAAACTAGAAGCAGGAAGAATTTCTAACTGTAAATCATATCTGTGAGAAACCTATAGCTAATGTAACACTTAATGGTGAAAAAACAGAAAGTTTCCTCTGTTGATCAAGAAGAAGTCAGGAAATCTGGTCTCACAGCTTCATTGTACTGGAGGTTCTAGACCAGATTGTACAAGGGTTAAATTTAGCATAAGTGCTGTTTATATGTGGCCCACCAGATAAGAATGATTTTTACATTTTTTTAGATGGCTGTAAAACAAACAAACATAATGTGATGGCTAATTTTGTATGTCACCTTGGTGGAGTCAAGAGGTATCCAGTGAGTGAAAGTTGCTCAGTCGTGTCTAACTCTTTGTGACCCCATGGACTTACAGTCCATGTAATTCTCCATGTAAGAATACTGGAATGGGTAGCCTTTCCCTTCTCCAGGGGATCTTCCCAACCCAGGGATCGAACCCAGGTCTCCTGCATTGTGGGCAGATTCTTTACTAGCTGAGCCACAAGGGAAGCCCAAGAATACTGGAGTGGGTAGCCTATCCCTTCTCCAGCAGATCTTCCCGACCCAGGAATCGAACTGGGGTCTCCTGCATTGCAGGCAGATTCTTTACCAACTGAGCTATCAGGGAAGCCCAATATTTGAGGTATCCAGATATTTGGTTAAATTTTATTCTCTGGGTATATCTTCAAAGATGTTTTTAGATGAGTTTAATATATAAATCAATAGGCTGAATAAAGCAGATTGTCTTTCCCTGTGTGGGTGGGCCTCACCCAATGTGTTGAAGGCTAGATAGACAAAAGTGTTGAGTAAGGAGAATTCTTTCTCTCTACTTGACTATTTACAAGCTGGGACATAATTCTCCTGCCTTCAGACTGAGACTCACACTGGAGTTCACACCATCAGTTCTCCTGGTTCTCAGACCTTCAGACTTGGACTTAGAACTGCATCATTGGCTCTCCCTGTGGCTCCAGCTTGCCAATTGTAGATCTTGGGACTTCTCTTTCTTCAAAATCACATGTGCCAAGTCCAAATAAATATTTGCTCTGTTTCTCTGGAAAACCCTGACAATAACACAGACAAACAAAGAACAAAATACAACAGTGACCTTATATGTCCTGAAAGGCTAAAATATTCACTGTCCTTCCTTTTACAGAAAAGTGTGCTGACCTCTGTGTAGTACAATGAATGCTTCTCCTACTAATGCGGCTGTTGTTTACTATATTTACTAGAAATTGGACACCATGCTGAGCACTCAGCCCTTGTTATTTCAGGCACTCTTTATAACAATCTTTAATGAAAGTTATTTTTTTAAGTGATGTTATGTTTAATTTCCATTTTATAGTTCAGAAGACTAAACCAAGTTTAGAACTTGGGTCTGATTATTTTCATAGCCCAGACTTTATGACACTACTGTCTATAAAAAATCCACATTAACACAGGGGAGAAATTAGTATTTCATGACTACAGATAAAATGTGCTAGAACTGACTCAGGTACCTGTTGGAAAGTGCTTTTATGCTTTCTGATAACACTTATTAGAAGTGAAAATGTCAAACAGGAGAAATAAATTTGATGTCCATATAGATGGGATTATTGAAGCCATGATACTGGATCAGAACAACTAGCCATAGAGCAGAGAAAGTATAGAGAGAAATGAAAGATTCGAGGCATATCTTAGGGAAGAGGTACGTGAAGATATTGGAGAGAGGAATGGAACGAGAGAAGGAATGGTCAGAAGAGAGGTGATGGATGGTGTGTGTGGGTGCATGTGTGTGAGCATGTACATGAGAGAAAGATAAATACAGAGATGTGGAGACAGAGTGTTTCAGAAACATGAGGGCACATTTATGACCCATTCTGTGAGTGAGGAAACTGAGGCTCAGAGTCATTCTCCTTTTAATTCATAACATTTCTGCAGTGAATATTGAACTGGCTTGTAACAGTTCAAGGGTTGTTTTCCTCTGTTCTTATCTAATTCTTGGATCACAAATGTAGATTTTCAAACCTTTTGTCGTGCAGTGCAAAGAAGAGGGCTTCACCAAATATGGGTGACTTTGAGCAGGTCATTTTTGGATATGAGATGAAATTATTTATATATAGGTTTAGGGTTGTTGTGGGGCTTAAAGGAAACAGAAAAAGTAGGGCAGCTGGGTACTTAAGAAATCAGTTTCCTTTCCTAGTAGCTTTCTAAATCCAGTGTGGATCAGGCACTATATGACATCCCTTCAAATCCCATAGCAACAAGTACAATACCCTGTACATGGAAAGCACTAGTAAATATATGATCTTTTTTCTTCCGATAACACTTGAATATTCAGTTACATTAAGGCAGTTATACAGAACTTATTTTTTTTCTCCCACCTGAAAATCCATGTTGGTTATCAAATTAAAATATAACATTTTTATCACATATATTTGTGGAGCAATTTTATACATTTAAAAGATACTTATAGAGCATCTTCTGTGTGTCAAACATTATGATTGGCACTGGAATCACAGAAGTTAAGGAGGCAAATTTATTCTATGTGAGGGCAATGGCCCTTAGTGGGCAACTCTGGTACAGATAGAGGCCTTGCCTCAGTTCCTAAGGACGTGGAGTTGAGTTCCAACTGGACCATTTCCCACCAGCCTTGTGACTCTGGGCTAACTGCTGAACTTCTCTGAGTCCCAGTTTCTTCTTTTATAAAATAGGATTAATAACACAACTCAAACTCCACCTTCTTTTATTTGGAATACCTCCAATTTTACCATATTATTTTGCATACTGGATATGAAGAGATGAATTTGAAGCCTTTTTTTTTTTTCTAGTAGCGGGCTACCCTGGTGGTTCAGACAGTAAAGAATCTGCCTGCAAGGCAGGAGACCCGGGTTTGATCCCTGGGTTGGGAAGACCCCCTGGAGAAGAGACTTGCTGCCCACTCTAGCATTATTACCTGGAAAATTCCATGGACAGACCTGGGGGTCTACAGTCCATGGAGTCGCAAAGAATGAGACAGGACTGAGGGACTAACACTTCACACATATTCTAGTAAAGTTGGATTTTCTTTGTCGATGTGAAGTAGAGTTTCCTATGATGGCACAGAACATAGCCGAGTGCAGACTGATGGCTGCAAACTTGAACATCCCCCGGGCCAGATAGGTGACTAAGTGTTGGTTAGGCTATGTTTCTCCCTGATGTGTATGGAGCTACTTTGGAAAACAATTTGAGTTTCTTAAAATGTTAAACAGGAATTTACCATACGGCCAGAATTCCCCTCATGGACATCTATTCATATGAAAACTCGTGTAACAAAAGATTTATTTGGGAATTCTTACAGCAGCATTATGTATAAAACAATGAAATCAATTCAAATGTTCATGATCTGGTAGAAGGACATATAAAATGGTGTATATCCATACGATGAAATAAAAAGCAATGAGATGCTAAAACATGGATGAACCTCAGAAATATGCTCAGTAAAATAACCCCAATGTAAAAGTTTACATATTATATCATTCTAATTAGAAGAACTACCGAGAAAAGCAAATCTCTAGAGGAAGAAAATAGATCAGTTATTGCTGGGAACAGAGGGTAGGAACAGGGATTAACTACATATAGACACAAGGCATCGTTTCAGGGTGATGGGAATGTTCTAAAAATAGATTGTGGCATTTTGGAAATACACTAAAAATCTTGGAACTGTATACTTAAAAACAGTGAATTCTGTGGTATGTAAGTTATACCTCAACAGTTTTATATTTTTCTTGTTTTTCATAAAAAAATAAAAAAAAACCCTACCTTGTTGTTCAGTCCCTAAGTCATGTCTGATTCTTTGTGACCCAGTGAACTGCAGCACACCAAACTTCCCTGTAGTTCACTATCTCCCTGAGTTTGCTCAGACTCATGTCCATTGAGTCAGTGATACCATTCAACCGTCTCATCCTCTGTTGCCCCCTTTTCTCTTCCCCTCAATCTTTCCCAGCATCAGGATCTTTTCCAGTGAGTCAGCTCTTTGCATCAGGTGGCCAAAATGTTGGAGGTTCAGCTTCAGCATCAGTCCTTCCAATGAATATTCAGGACTGATTTCCTTTAGGATTGACTGGTTTGATCTCTTTGCTGTCCAAGGGACTCTCTAGTACCACAGTTCAAAAGCATCAACTCAGCCTTCTTTTATGGTCCAACTGACATTCATACATGACTACTAGAAACCATAGCTTTGACTAGATGGACCTTTGTCGGCAAAGTGATATCTCTGCTTTTTAATATGCTGTCTAGGTTTGTCATAGATATTCTTCCAAGGAGCAAGTGTATTTTAAGTTCATGGCTACAGTCACCATCTGCTTTGATTTTGGAGCCCAAGAAAATGAAATCTGACACTGTTTCCACATTTTCCCCATCTATTTGCCATAAAGTGATAGGAGCAGATGCCATGATCTTCATTTTTTTGAATGTTGAGTTTTTTAAAATTAATTAATTAATTTTAATTGCAGGCTAATTACTTAACAGTATTATAGTTTTTTTGCCATACATTGACATGAATCAGTCATGGGTGTACATGTGTCCCCCATCCTGAATCCCCCTCCCACCTCCTTCCCCATCCCATCCCTCAGGGTCATCCCAGTTTAAGCCAGCTTTTTCACTCTTCTCTTTCACCTTCATCAAGAGGCTCTTTAGTTCCTCTTCACTTTCTGGTATATAATATTTGCTTAATAAATGCAACTTCTTCTTTTACCCTTTAACTACAGAGAAGCAAAATTACATTGCCTTTCAGAATTCAGGCCCTAAAATTGAACTGTGGCTTTTTCACTTACTTAACTAGCTGTGTGTCTTTGGAATATGACTTAATCTCTCTGGGGCTCAGGCTACCCTTTTTGTAAACGGAAAATAATAATAGCTATAAAGATTTTTTAAAATAATTAAATGAGATCAATGAGATCATGGATATAATGCAGAAGGAAATGGCACCCCACTCCAGCACTCTTGCCTGGAAAATCCCATGGATGGAAGAACCTGGTGGGCTGCAGTCCATGAAGTCGCAAAGAGTCAGACACGACTGAGTGACCTCACTTGCACTTTTCACTTTCCACTTTCGTGCATTGGAGAAGGAAATGGCAACCCACTCCGATGTTCTTGCCTGGACAATCCCAGGGAAGGTGGAGCCTGGTGGGCTGCAGTCCGTGGGGTCACTAAGAGTCAGACACGACTGAGCAACTTCCCTTTCACTTTTCACTTTCATGCATTGGAGAAGGAAATGGCAATCCACGCCAGTGTTCTTGCCTGGAGAATCCCAGGGACGGGGAAGCCTGGTAGGCTTCCGTCTATGGGGTCGAACAGAGTCGACACGACTGTGGACACGACTGAAGCGACTTAGCAGCAGCAGCAGCAGCAGAGTAGGACATGACTGAAGCGACTTAGCAGCAGCAGCATGGATATAAGGTATGTAGCATACAGTAAGGCCACAATGAAATACAGCAATATATGAGTCTGTTTTCCAGATTCATCGCTTCCCATCTGCTCATCCCCTGTGTTTAGCAACACAGGTTATAACAGAATTCCTTTTGCTCTACTCCTCTTTCCCACAATGCTGAGATTTTTCTCTACAGAATTTAGTCAACTTATAGGTCTGTAGTAGAGTCTGGACTTGAAATACTGCTTAGCATTGTCTGACCATGGGTATGCACCGCTTTTTTTTATTATTATTTATGCGTTTGTTTATTTCTGGCTGTGCTGGATCTTCGTTCCTGTGCGCCGGCTTCCTCTAGTTGTGGTGAACGGGGACTACTCTTCGTCATGATGTGTGGGTTTCTCATTACAGTGGCTTCTCTTGTTGCAGAGCAGGGGCTCTAGGTGTGTGGGCTTCAGTAGTTGTGGTGCATGGGCTCAATAGTTGCTGCTCACAGGCTTGGTTGCTCTGTGGCATGTGGGATCTTCCCCAACCAGGGATTGAATCAATGTCCTCTGCATTGCAAGGGAGACTCTTTACCACTGGACCACCAGAGAGGCCCTGCATACTACTTCTGTGAGTGTCACTTAGAGGAGGATACACAACTCATAACACAGCATGTTAGCATGTATCCTTGGGTACTTGCCTGTGGGAAACTCATCACTCTTTTACAGATGTTATCAAATGGCTTCTGCAGCCTTCTTATTGGGTAGAAGGAGAGAGGATCAAGAAGAAAGCCCCCTTTTTGCAGATTGATAAACTGATGTACAGAGAATTGGAGAGATGACAGGAATTGTATGGCAAACTGGTGGAGAGAGGTGACTGATGGGAAGGGGGCCCTTCAGGTTTCTTCAACCGAGTTTGGGGTCTCAATGAAGAAAGTGATTTTAATGTAAGAAATCAGAGCTCTCTCAATCTGTGTTTCATTCCCCAGAGAGGTCCGGGGACACGTGCTTTTCTTTACCATAATGAAAACAGCAGTGTGAGTGAGGTGATTAACATGGTCCAGTTGGCATTAGGGAGTGGTAGGGACTGTGATAAACTGGACTTCATTAATCACCTCACTCACACTGTTGTTTTCCTTATGGAAGCAATCCCACTCCTGAATATAACCTAAAACACAAGACAAAAACATTAATTCAAAAAGATACATGCATCCCAATGTTCATGGCAATTCATGTTATTTGCAGCTGCCAAGATATGGAAGTGGCTTAAGTGTCCATCAACACACACACACACACACACACACACACAGACACACACACATCTATATATGTATATGTACACACAATGAAATGTTACTAAGCTATGATAAAGAATGAAATTTTGCCATTTGCAGCAATATGGAGGTTATTTGCTAAGTGAAATAAGTCAGAGGGTAAAAGAAAAATACTGTATGATATTATTTACACGTGGAATCTAAAACATACAACAAACTGATGAATATAACAAAAATGGAAGCAGAGTCAGAAACATAGAAAACAAGCTAGTGGTTACCAGTGGGAAAAGGGAAGGAGGAGGGGAATGTAGGTGTAGGAGAGGAAGAGGTACAAACTGTTATGCATAACGTAAGCTACAAGGGTATGTTGTGCAACACAGGGAAAATTGCCAGTGTTTTGTAATAACTATGAGTATGACCCTTAAAATTGGTGAATCACTATCTTGTACACCTGTAATGTTTATAATATTGTACATCAACTATACTTCAGTAGAAAACAAAAGCAAAAACAAACAAAAAAGCCCAAATGACAGAAATGAAACCCTCAGCTCATAGCGGACTGTTCCGTTTGTAGATACCAGCAATGAACACACAAACAAGCCGATGTCCATTTATAAGTCCGCTCTGGCACGTGTGCAATGAACACACAAACAAGCCGATGTCCATTTATAAGTCTGATCTGGCACGTGTGCAATGAACACACAAATAAGCCGATGTCCGTTTATAAGTCCACTCTGGCACGTCTGTGCTGTTGTGCTCTGATGAGCAATGTGCTGCAGTCCCTTGTGTCAGTTGTGATAAAGCATAATCTCCTTTCTTAACTCATATCTTCCAAGCATGCACTGATTTCTGCACTGCAGGAAGGATGGTCTCTTCTATGGACCACTGAGGAACCTAGCCCTTCCCTCCTGATGACTCAGCTAAAGTAGTTTGCAGTCCTGGGCCATGCAAGTTGACTTAAAGACCTGCTGCAGTGAAAATCCAGATCATTGCTAAGCAGAGGCTCAGTGTGTGTTGCTGGAAGGTGATTCCTCTGTTGGAGGAGCATGACAGTATATCTAGCAGGATACATTGTGTCCAAAGCAAGTTATCAAAACCAGGGTGTGGGGTCAAATTGTTAGTAGAGAACCAGGAGAGATAAGACAGGGGCTACCTATCAAAAAAGAAAGGACAGAATGGCCAATAAAACCAACAATGGAGAGACTTTGATAGTGAGGTTGGGGCCAGGCTAGTTACAGCAGAGATTTTTACTTTTAAAAATTCTAGCATGTGTTTGCCTTAGCAAAGCAAATTTATTCAGTGAACATTTATTAAGTCTCTGTTATGTGCCTGGCATTAAGTATTAATATACGGTGGTGAACAGGAAAGACAATATCCCTGTCTTAATAGGTGTGCTGCTGCTGCTGCTAAGTCGCTTTAGTTGTGTCCGACTCTGTGCGACCTCATGGACGGCAGCCCACCAGGCTCCCCCGTCCCTGGGATTCTCCAGGCAAGAACACTGCGGTGGGTTGCCATGTCCTTCTCCAATGCGTGAAAGTGAAAAGTGAAAGGGAAGTCACTCAGTCGTGTCTGACTCTTAGTGACCCCATGGACTGCAGCCTACCAGGCTCCTCCATCCATGGGATTTTCCAGGCAAGAGTACTGGAGTGGGGTGCCATTGCCTTCTCTGCTTAATAGGTGTAGAAAGACATTAAACAGTGAAGCACAGAACTGACTTCAATTATAAAATGTGGCAAATGCTATAAAGGAAATAATTGGGGTTCTGTGAGAGAGAGAAATAGGAGTGGTTGGGTGGGCTCTGCTTTTGGTTGAGTGGTCATGAAAGGTCTCTCCTGGAAAATATTTAATCTGAAACTTGAATTACTAGACATAATTAGCTATGGAAGAATGGATGTGGTGGAGAGTTCCAAGAAGGGTAAACAGCATGCATCTGAGACTTAAAAAGTAAAGAGAAGAGCAAGTTCCCTGTACAAGGGCTAACCCTGCATTAGAGGAAAAGCAGGGTAACTTAGTGAGGATATCTTTTGGCTGAACAATTCCACCTCAAGGAAATTATCCTGGGGAGGTGATCATACACATGTTCATTCTAGCACTGCTTATGATGACAAAATATTGGAAATATACATCTCATATGCAGGGGACTCATTATAGATTTCTGTTGCTACTTGGATTTTTGCTTGTGTCTTTCAGCAGTTTGACTATGGTGTGTGTAGGTGTAGATCTCTTTGTATTCACCTTACTTTGTGGCTCATTGAGCTTCTTGAAGTTGCAGATTAAGATTTCAACACTTAAAGTTTGTAGATTTCCACCAATGTGGGAAAATTTGTGTCAGTACTTTTCCAAATGGTTTTTCTGTCCTTTCTGTCTGTCTTGTGTTGCTGACACGTATTCACCACCAATTTCAACCCCTTCCAAGCCAACTTTGCAAAACAGAGAAGAAATTCAGTGGAAATAATTAGTTATTTCTACCCACTGTTGCTTAGAGATGTGTTACAAAGTTTTGAAATTCATTAGTTCTTGGACCATTTATAATTTCTGCTTTGAAGTCTTGTTCTGCATAATCCAACATCTGGGACACTCAGAGACAGTTTCTATTGACTACCTCCCCACCCTACCCCAGAGTCTGGGTTCTGCTTTCCTTCTGCTTTCCTTGTCTCATAATATCTTGGTTGGAATCTGGACATTTTGTTAATATATTTTAGTAACTCTGAGTTATGAATTGTTGCTATTGTTCTTTTTTTCATTTTTTTTTTGGTCTGTCTGCATCTTTGTTTAATAACCTGCATGAGCTAAATCTGTGACCTGTGTCTCCCTCCTCTCTCAGTGTACTGTGCTAAGGTCTATGCTCAGGTTGTTTTGTTTGGTTTGAGCCTAAGAGCTGCCCTGTGTTTCCTCGCACAGCCTAGTAGTCAGCCAACGGTCAGACAGAGGTTGTGTTCAAACACTTCCAGCCAAGAAGGCTGCCTTGGAACTGTTTGTGGAGGAAAGAGCACATTTAAAGTTGAGATGCCCTGGCTTCGACTTTCCACTGTGCTTTTTTTTCTGTGACCTGTGTATTGGTGCTCAGTCTTGAGATTAAGCAGGAATATGTGAACACATGAGTAGCCTCAGCCAAAAACATGCTTATCTCACCCATGACTGCAATCTCAGGCTTGTGGAGCCATTGACTGTCCCCACTGACCAATTCAAGGTTCATCCCTTCCACTGAAAACACCCCTGAGAGTGGTTATTTCCTACACTTCAAGTCCAGGGAGTCCCTTTCTACCTGGTGGAGAAGCCACTGGTCTTTGAAGTTTGTCCTTCCCTCTTTGAGCTTCGCATCAACAGAGCCTGATGGTGATGGAAATGGAGGCAGTTCCGGGCAAGAATATAAAAGATTCTCACTGTTGTGACCCAAGATTTTTCAAACATCAATGTTTCTCAGATTGTTCTATGCTTTTGGTAAATTTCCTGAGTGCTTGAAATGGTTGATTTTGTTAGTTTTTATCCAGCTTAATAGATATTTTGAAGGGAGAGGAATTGCTCATCTCCTCACTTGGCTGTTGTTGGATTCATAATAGACTGTGATACATACAGTTAATGAAGTAACACTTCGGCACTGAAAAAGATGACTTCTCTCCAGATTCCTTGACTTTCTTTCCATGAGAGCATAAGTGGAAAAGCGGGTTTCCAAAGTCAAAAGAAGAGTATGTGAGTGTGTGAGTGTGTGTGTGTGTGTGTGTGAGTGTGTGTGTGCATGTGCTGTGCAGTCATGAATGCCTGGAGAGCCCTTCACCAAGGTGTTAATGGTGATAAGATTTCAGGCAACTGTTTTGTTTTGTTTTTCATATTGGTTGAATTTTCTACATGTTGCATTTGTTATTTTAAAATAAAGAAACCTAATATGATTGTACTCATTAGCAAGAAAGAGGGAAAGAAAGAAAAAGAAAGAAAGCAGGCAAATGGGAAGGAGGGAGGAAAGAAAGAGAGAGAAAAAGAAGAATGAAGAAAGAAGGCAGTGTCACTGTGAGGCTGACAGCCTGCTTAAGGGTGTTTGTAATTTGGATCAGCCTTCTGAATTCACACACCTGGGCTCAGAGACCTGACAAGGACATCATCAATCTCCTAGAACTCTGTTCTTTGTCAGGGTAAGGCTGTCCTCTTTCCTCATTACTTGAAGGGCAGGATCTGCCTATTAAGACTGAATCTACACTTTGAAGGATCACCCTTTATACTCCTTCTCTCTTATGCTGTACATCCTGTCTGTCACCAAGTGCCATTACATCTTCGCCTTGCATAGCCTGCACCAGCTCCCCTGTCCTCACTGATCCTTCCTACCATCAATGTTCCCTGCACATTGAAAGGCTTCCTGCCTGGCCATCACGTTTTTTGTTCTGTACCCCTCGAATCCCATTCTGTGTATTGCAATCAGCTGAATCTTTCTAAAAAGTAAGTCTGACTGTGCCATTCACCAGCTTAAGAGCCTTAAGGAGATTCCTATTATTTCAAATAATGAAATCAACTGTCTTAAACTTGGCCTTCAGGTACTCGGTGACAATGCAGTGGCTAAGACTAATTCTAGAGTTTATATGTGTGCTTTACTACTTACTAGCTGAATGACCTTGAGCAAGGTACTTAAGCATCTCAATTTTCTCTTCTGTGAAAAGGGGATGATGGTAATTCATACTTGTAAAATTGCTGAGATGATGAAGTAAACTTATACAGGTATATAATCACTGAGAACAGTGCCTAGCACTCAGGAAATATTCAGTAAATAAATGTTTTTTTTTGTTCCCCCTCTTCTGTAACTCTTCATTCCTTGATCTATACTCTAGCTACACCAGAGTTTTCCAAAGTATTTAGCTATTCTAAACTTCTGTGATTTTCCGTAATACTATTCCTGTTGCCTAAAATGCAAGATACACCCTCTTCTTTCTGCCTGGATGTCATGGAGGATGCAGGTGGCAATTAAGCTTAGTTTTATTCATTCATATTTAGAAGGTCTGTTTCTCTGTAGAAATTTTTAGGAAAAAAACCCTATTTTTGTTTTTCCCTTCAGGATGACGGAATTAGTCTCTAAATATCTTGAAAGAAATTTTCTAAACAGATAGAAATACCTTGGAATATGAAGATTTGCCTTCTTCCTTGACTCTGCTCTACTATCTGTGTTCATGGACAAATTACTTCAGAACCCAGGTCTTTACCACCCTAAGTTCCTCAACTGAACATGAGGGATAAGAATGTTTTTCCTGCCCAGTTCTTATATGAGTTCTCCTATTAGAAAGAATCAGAATTTTAATAATCAACCTCTAGATCCAATGTGTTGCAGAAGGCATCAGCCAACATATACCCTAAATTCAACCCAATTTCCTCACTCCCTGCAGTCATATCCCTGTGGTGATGACAGAGAAGATGTCTGATGACCCACAGGCTCTGTCATGTTGCTGCTGTTGATCACAGTGGCAATAGTAATGCTATTTCCATCTTTTTACTTTTTTTTTTTCAAGTGATATTAACATTTACTGAAAACTTCCTCTGGACCAGACATCATGCTAGGCACTCTGTAGGCATCTTTGCATTTTCTTAAAGAAAAGAACTGAAGGGTGACATAAAAACAGTATAGTGATTACAGCGCATTGTAACTGGAATGGGGAATAAATAGGAATTGAAAGAAAAAAAAATAAGTATACAGCATGAAGAGTTTTTATATATGTATATACTTGTATGGGGGCTTCCCAGGTGGCTCAGTGGTAAAGAACCTGCCTGCCAATGCAGGAGATGCAGGAGACATGGGTTCAGTCCCTGGGTTGGGAAGATCCCCTGGAGGAGGAAATGGCAACCTGCTCCAGTATTCTTGCCTGAAAATGCCATGGACAGAGGAGCCTGGTTGGCTATAGTCCATGGGGTGGCAGAGAGTCAGACAAGACTGAGTGACTGAGCACACACACATACACTGTATAACCGTCATAACAACGTACAGACACTTCCAGAATCCCAGCACTTTCCCTCATGCCCTGTCCCAATCAGCTCCCCTGGAGGTGCTTTTCTGAGCATCAGTTAGTCATGCCTCTTCCTGAACCTCATATCAATTTAACTCTACAGCATGTTCTCTTTGTTTCTGGCTTCTTTCGGTCAACATGATGTCTATGTGATTCATTCCATGCTGTGGATATATCGTTGTTGTTCAGTCACTAAGTCATGCCTGAGTCCCTCTGCCCATGGGGTTTTCCAGGCAAGAATACCAGAGACGATTGCTATTTCCTTCTCCAGGGGATCTTCCCAACCCAGGGACTGAACTTGCATCTCTCGCTTGTCCTGCATTGGCAGGCAGATTCTTTAGCACCGAGCCATCAGGGAATTCTGTGTGTATCATAATTCATTCTTCTTTTTAAAAACTTTTTAAAACTATTTTTTATACAATTTTGAAATGTTACATCCCACTTACAGATATTTAAAAATATTGGCTCTATTGCTTATGTTGTACAATGCATCCTTGAGCCTGTTGACACCCAATACTTTGTACCGTCTATATCTGTTGACTTGACGGAGTTCTTAGAGTGAGGCAAACACTGTCTTAAGTATATCACATGTATTATATAAAGCAGTGTCTTGAGGAAGGGACTGTTCTCTTCCTTTCACAGATAAGGCTCAGAGAAGTCAAGTAGCTTACGTGGAGTCACAGAGCTTTGATTTGGTGGAAAATCAGTTCTGGTTCCACAGCTGGAACTTGCTAGCAAGAGCATGAGCATGAGCATGAGCTACTTTCAGAATCAGATTCAGTCAGATTTGTTCCCCATTTGAAGTGGAGGTCATGTGATTATTTCCTGGTTATTCACAAAAGGGTCTCTATGGGAACTCACACTTCATCGGAATATTCCATCAGGATATTTTCTCTCCCTTGCTTTCTCATCAGGGCTTCTCATGTGTGTGTGTATGTATAGATTTGACTGTCTTCCCTGCCTGTGGCTGCATCTTTTCAGGAAGCGGACCTGTTTCGTCCTTGGGCCTCTGTGTGAGGCTGCTTTCTTGGGCCTTGCCTGAAGGATTAAGCTGCCTAACAACATCTTCCTCCTCCTTCCAGTATGTGATCTTTGATGAAAGAGTCAGGAGTAGTCCTGTCTGACTGTATGGGGACTTTCCCATTCTCGGCTGGTGGGGGTTTCTAAGGAAACGCAGCTGCAGTGGATGTTTCTCTCTGTCTGATGTAGCCTGAGTGGCTGTTCTCCCACCCACAAGCCTCACCTTATCCCCCTGGTGGTGGATAGCCATGGTCTGGGGTGAGCTTAGGGGTGGGATTTCCTTTGGTGGAGCACAGGGGACCATCCAAGATGTGAACTGAGAGTCGCGGCTCTGGACAGCACATACCCTACCCCTGGACTCACAGGGGTTGCTTATAAACTCATTAGACTTTTCTCTTATAAATTCATCCTCTGAATTCATATCTCTGCTCTGTACAGCTTTCCTTCTAAACACAGTATTCATGCCTTTTCCCCCTGGGCTCTGAACTAATCCATTACATTTGGCTAAGACAGAGACAATAGGTAAATGCCCCCTTGCAGGCTGGAGAATTAAATAGATAATCTGAGCTCTGTTTGGGTCTGTGGCTCAATGCGTGGGGTAATGGGTAAGAGGCTTTGGCTCTCCCTTCTCCATGCAAATGAAGAGAATAAGTAAAGGCAAAAAGAGATGATGGTGGAACCTTTTTGAATGCTAGCATTAGAGTCACTAGGGCAAGTTGTGGGCTGTTGCCTTTTAGCAAGTTCTCTTCATCAAAATATCAGCATCTTGCAATGATCGCACAATCAATCGATTCCTTACCCAGTGTAAATTCCATGCACAATAAATTGCACCTTATTCATCACTGAATCCCTAGTGCCTACAAGTGTTAGCTCAGAATAGGCATTTAATAAATATTTCTCAAATGTTTGCTGAGTTGTTAATTAGCAGTATAAAAGTTACTTGAGTGGGGAGCTATTGTAATGCAGTAGGTAAAAAGATGATGCAAACCATTAACCCTGCTGATTTTTAAGGCCCTGACAGATTTGGTTCTGGATTCTGGCAACTCAGAGTTCATGGGTCCAGAAAATTGAGTTCTGGGTCCATTGCCTGCCTCCCTACCCAAGCCATTCTTTGAACCTCCTCCTAACCTGCACCGCCCCACCAATTGCAACCAACTGTTTTTTGTTTTTTTTTTTTTTTTTTTAAACAAAGCACTCAAATGAGAGGCCTGATGGTACCTGCTCCCGTGCCTCTTGGGTCCAGGTACCCAAATCCAGTGGCTCAAACCCAGTGAACCCGGAGAGGAGGAAGCCACAGATTTTCACAAAGAAGACTGGGCTTGCTGTCAATTGCCGTTTCCTTGTGCTGGCCTCAGCATGGCCTCTGAGAGTACAATGTACACAAAATTATAATGTTATCACACAGGCTGGCACCCACAGTGAAGACAGCCACTTAGGAAGGTGCACACCAGGGGCAGGAAGGGACAAAGGCCATTCTGAGGCTGAAGTCACGTGTATTTGTATTTTTAGCAGAGGGGGGCTGAAATACAATTTCAGTGAAGATTGCATTATGGATTATTGCTTAAGAAAGCTTTGCTAAAGGACTGGGGAGAATCTTTCTTTTCCAAAGGGGACTTTTTTTTTTCCTCCACAGGGGTTGAGGGAAATGGGAGGAAAGAGAAGGCGGCTGCTTGTATTTTCTGAAACTGACTTGAGATGCTGTAGTGATAATGTATGACAGTTTTCCTAAGCCAGTGTGAGCCTGCGCGTTTGTCTATGTGTCCATATGTATTTTATTTGAACAACTCAGATCTCGTTTGGTAGGCAGAGCAGATGCTGTTACTACCATTTTACACAGTGGAGACTGAAACTCAAAGAAGATAAATGGCTGGGCTCACATCATTAGCTAGTACCATTATAAAGTCCAAATTTCTTCACATAGCTTGCAAATCCCTTCTTGTTCTGGTTCCTACTTCTCGCTTCAGTCTCTTCTTGCAACATTATTTTGTTCTCAGTTTAAACTCCTTCCTCAGTCAACTTGCAGACTCTTAAGGTATCACCTTCTTATTCTCCTCTATACTTTACATGTCCTGTTCCTCTCCTGTCAAGCCTACCCTCACCATTTATCTCTTCCCTCTCCTGCAGGTCTCACCTCATACAAAGGAGGTTCCCTGACTTCTTCCAATCAGTTCTCAGCCATGTCATTATGATACCATGCTCTTTGAGTACCTTTGTGAACTCTTTTGTTCTTTCTTACTATAACATGTTTCTTTGGTGGAAAACTAATATCCTGAATGGTTCCATTAGTTCTGCAAGCCAGTGGGTGTAGAATGCATGGATGGAAAAAGTAAAGCATTTAGCATACCATAAGAACCTAACTGTACTTGAAGCCTGCCCAAGCTGGAAGGGCTAAGAGACACAGCAATATCACCATCTCAAAGAAATATACAAACCTCTTTCCTGTCACCTGTGCAGGCTCTAATTTCACTCTTCTATTAAAGATGCTACTTCACTTCGCTTCACTTGAGCCTCAGTCTTCTCATCCAGAGATGGGGAAGAGGGTGCCAGATAAAGTGAGATAACAGTGGTAAAGTATATTGTAAGGGATAACTGAACTGAACTAGGAGATCAGTCCTGAGTGTTCATTGGAAGGACTGATGTTGAAGCTGAAACTCCAGTACTTTGACCACCTGATGCAAAAAACTGACTCATTGGAAAAGACCCTTATGCTGGGAAAGATTGAAGGCGGGAGGAGAAGGGGACGACAGAGGATGAGATGGTTGGATGGCATCATTGACTCGAAGGACATGAGCTTGGGTAAACTCCGGAAGTTAGTGATAAACAGGGAGGCCTGACGTGCTGCAGTCCATGGGGTCGAAAAGAGTCAGACATGATTGAGCGACTGGACTGAACTGAACTGAACTGAAAGGATAACTAGCACTAAATACATCTTTATTAAAATATAAGCAGAAATCTCCAAGATACTATTGATGAAAGTCATGTGATCTCGTGTATAAAAAGTAATGATGAAACAAAAAGGAGCCTAGCACTTTTGACAAATTCTGTTATCTAAACATCAGGACATAAGGTAACAGACAAACAGAAAGCAAAATGCCGAGTTCTGAAACAAAAGAATATTAACTATCATGAGACACTGTTTTCATGCTTAAGTTGAAGACTTTCAAAACCCACCAGGAGTATTGGTTTGGAAGAAGTCCTACTGGGAATGTCTCATCCTGAAGTTATTCAATGAATAAATGCTTGCTGAATTCCAGTCTGTGCTGGGCACCTACAGTTTATTTGGCTTTGCCATAAGCACTCATGGCTGCTGACTCTAGCCCCCAAATGCCACTCTTGTATCTGCCATCATGGCTTTGTTTGTTCTGAGAACTTGGCCAGAAACGTTGGTGCCTGCTATTAACTTACTGGCACTCAGCTAAAAACCCATCCTTCTGTATTCAGCTTTGTGACCCTGGGGCTGAGTCTACTTTGCTCACTGGCTCCCTTTTAGACTCTGTTAATAGGGGATGCTAGAGAGTCTGGAGAAGGCAATGGCACCCCACTCCAGCACTCTTGCCTGGAAAATCCCATGGATGGAGGAACCTGGTAGGCTGCAGTCCATGGGGTCGCTAAGAGTCGGACACAACTGAGCGACTTCACTTTCACTTTTCACTTTTCACTTTCCTGCATTGGAGAAGGAAATGGCAACCCACTCCAGTGTTCTTGCCTGGAGAATCCCAGGGATGGGGGAGCCTGGTGGGCTGCCATCTATGGGGTTGCACAGAGTCAGACACGACTGAAGCAACTTAGCAGAGGGAATCATCACAGCTGAATGGGGGGTACTGGAACTTGCTCCTTCTTCTTTGCTTCCTGCACTTTTCAGGGTTAACCTAGAACAGGTGTCTCACCTTTGGCACTATTGACTTTTTGGACTTGGTAATTCTTTGTCAAAGGACGGGGTGTTTCTTATGCATTGTAGGATGTTTAGCAGCATTCCTATCCTCTATATACTAAATTCCAGTGGCAACCCCCCAATTGTGACAATTAAGAGTGTCTTTGGATATTACCAAATGTCCCTTAGAGCACAAAACTGACTCTGGTTTAGAACCACTGACCTAGAGTCTAGGTACTTCACCTCGGCAGCTGTAGTTCCTTCTTATAGCAACAGCTGAATCCAGGCTGCACTTCTCCCAACGCTTGCAAACCCAGCTTTGTCATAACCCAGGAGATGTCAGCATCAGCTGGCCGGTGCCTGTCCTCAGAGCCCTGGGCCAGCCCACGGAGCCCCTCTTCTGAGCTCAGAGTCACCAGCCCCATCTAACTAGTGCCTTCTTTGGCACTAGGCACCAGTGGGCTTCCCCCTCTAAAATTCTAAGTTTTTCCCTTTGTTTCAGTTGTTTCTTGTGACTGCTACTTTCATGATGCCTTCGAGTTCGTTTTAATCTCTCAGTTACTTAGTTAAGAATTTTGCAGCCTTTTCATTACAGTCTCTGTGCTAAGGTGATAGAGATGATTATTTTCTCAAACTGGACTCACAATGTTCTTTCTCCTTTCCCTCCTTTCTTTTCCCTTCCTTTCCCTCTCCCTCCCTTCCTTTTCCTTCTCTTCTTCTCCTTCCTTTTCTTCTTCTCTACTTGGTAAATTTCTACTCCTTTTTAGAGTTCTGACAAACATCATGGTTTTCTGGAGCTTTCCAGGCAGAGTCAGTCACTCTCATCCCCCAGCTCTTGGTTCAGTGCATCTTAGCCTATGGTAGATCCCCGTCTATATATCTCTGTCTCTCCTACTAGATTGTAAACTCCCAAGGGCAGGAAGCACAAAACAGTTTCTGTGCTCCTAGCATATGTTCAGGTTTGTTAAAGGAAGGGAGGGAGGAAGGAAAAGATGGAGGTGAAGAGGGAAGAATGAAGATGGGTAAAAAAGAAAAGAAAGAAGGCATGGAGGAAAGACTATATGGCACAGGACTTTTGCCTGGTGCTGTGTCTTCCCCCTGCCTAGCAGTCTCAGTGAGGGTCCAGACGGAATCCCCCACATCCTTTTCAGTGGCTGACCTGTTACTTTGCAATGACACTATTACAGCTCCTTCACTGAGTTGGGCTTCTCTGAGCTGGGTCTCTTTTGCTCGTAGATATCAAATTCCTTGAGGATAGGGTTTGTTGCGCATAAACCTATTCTTCCCATGTAGTTATTGAATGAATTGCTGAAGGAAATGAGGGAAGGTTTCAAGGGAAAGCCCTTGAAGGATGGGGAGAGATTTTAGGAGTGGAACCTTCATCCTTGGTAGTGCTGATGGGATGGGGATGATGTGAAGAAATGCAGAGAAGCTGTTTAGGGAATCTTGAACTATCCTAGTCTGGTAGATTATAGAGCATATGGAAAGGAAATTTGGGAGGTGGGGCTGCAAAAGTAAGTAGGATATGGACTTTAGATACCTTGAGAACCAGGATAAGCAATGTGTGCAATGTTTGTTGGGTAGGTTCAGTGGCTTTGGTGTCAGGGACTGGCATCACACGATTCTACTTTGGGGGAGAGCTCTCAGAGTTCTAGAAGAGACACTGATGGTGGAAAGCATTCAGGAAGAGCTGAGTGCCCTAAAACCCAACAGGAAGGGTTCACAACAGAGAGCAGAGCTCCCGCAACCACAATCCTGACAGTTCTATTCTGTAGAAAGTGGTTTCTTTTTTGTGGAAGCAGATGAATGAATACTCCATGCTACAGACAATGGAGACCAAAAGGAGGTGAGAAATGGAAAGAATAGGAATTTAACAATTATCCCAGGTTGAATGGTTCAGCTTCAGGTTTTTGTTTTGTTTTTTCTTTTGGTCTAATTATCACAGAGATCTTCAGGATTTGATGTATTTTATAGGATATGAGAGACAATAACAAAGTGGTATCTTGGCTTTTAAGCAGACTTGTGTGGCTGGCCAGCCGCGGTGTGTGAGATTCAGCTGGCTTCTGCCCCAGGAGGGAGGGCAAGTCCGTTATAATTCTTAAAAGAAAGAAAACAACAGCCTGGGTGTGACCTGCATATCATCATGTGCTAAATGCAGATAATGATATCAGCTTTTCTTTATGTTTCAGAGCTTTTAGGAAAAGCAAGTAAGATGGAAGATGTGGAAAGAGTTTGTAAACTGTTAACTGCCTACAAAATCTATCCATTCATCCAGCAAACATGTATTGAGATTGTCTGCTATGACACAGGGGGGTGGGAGGGGGCAGGCACAAATAAGACCTGGTCTCTGTCTTTTGAATCTCTGGGTAAACCAACGAGCTATGGCAAAGATACTTGCCATGCTGTAGAAGTTCCCATAATTCACAAGGGATTGGTACTAATATTACATTTAGGAAGGTAAGCTTTGTTGCTAATGGCTGCCAAGTCAATGCTTTAGGTTTTTCTGAAAGAGTACTAAGAGATGAAAGTACCATTCTGTTAAAGAAACTAGGCTTTGGAGTTAAAGGATAAACCTGCAAGTTTACCCTCTGCCACGTGACAACTGTATGAATTTGGGCAGGTCACTTGTTTCTCACCTATATCATTGACATAACTCTTCCTATGTAACTCGGAAGGTCACTAAGCTCATCAAATCAGCAGGCAGATGTTAATGTGCTTTTAAAACTGTAGCATGCTTCACATATATTGTGAATCATTTGTTAAGAATAATAGGAGAAATTGCCAGTATTGTCTTTTAGGGCTGTTATCATGAATGGAGGTTTAGTTAAGGAGAAGAGGATGGAAACTAACAAGAATAACAAGAAAACATCAGACACTGCAATAGGCATTAACATACCCCTATGCCATAAGCGTCTCATTCTCCCCATTTTACAGATGAGGAGACTGAGAGGCAGAGATTGTCATACATTTCCCATGGTATATGAGTAGTGCTTGTAAGAGCCAGGAGCTGCCAAGAGGAAGTCTCATACTTGATGTAGCAATTCACCACGTCATTTTTCAAACTCCCCTTCCCTTTCCCATTATGGATGACTTTGGAAAACAGATTCACTATGACATTTCTCTCTTATGACAGAGTGGTGGGCTGGAGTAACTCATTAGGCAAATACTTGCCCAAGAATCAGTACCTCACCTGCATGGACAGGATCCAGGGATAATGATCATCTGCCTTGAGAATGTGGGGTGAAGTTTGTCCCTCTGTGGGCTTGAGAGAATTTCCCTTCTCATGCATACCTTCTTAAATGCATCAGTGGGTATCTTGGTGTTGACTAAGAATGATGCCTGCCATGTCAGTAAACAAAGAATGTTGCAGCCTGAGGGTGAGCCCTCAGGGAACTCAGGATGGAAACAGAATGCCCATCGTCAGGTCTGATGCTCCCCAACACTGGCCCCACCCCAAATAGCTGAGGTATATTCTTTACCAGCTGAGCTAGCAGGGAAGCCCAAGATTGAGAAAGGAGTATGTCAGGGCTGTCTGCTGTCACCCTGTTTGTTTAATCTATACACTGAGTACATCATGAGAAATGCCGGGCTGGATGAGTTACAAGCTGGAATCAAGATAGGAGGGAGAAACATCAACAGTCTCAAATATGTGGATGATACCACTCTAATGGCAGAAAGTGAGGAGGAACTAAAGAGCCTCTTGATGATGGTGAAGGAGAAGAGTCAAAGATCTGGCTTAAATTAAATATTAATGAATATAAGATCATGGCATCTGGCCCCACTACTTCATAGCAAATAGAGGGGGAAAAAAGGGGAGTAGTAACAGACTTCCTCTTCTTGGGCTCTAAAACCCCTGCAGATGGTGACTGCAGCCATGAAATCAGAAGATTTGCTTCTTGGCAGGAAGCAATGACAAACCTAGACAGTGTGTTGAAAAGCAGAGACATTGCGGACAAAGTTCCATATAGTCAAGGCTATGGTCTTCCCAGTGGTCATGTACAGTTGTGAGAATTGGAGGGTAAAAAAGGCAGAGCGCTGAAGAATTGATGCCTTCGAACTATGGTGCTGGAGAAGACTCTTGAGAGTCGCTTGGACAGCAAGGAGATCAAAGCAGTCAATCTTAAGGGAAATCAACCCTGAATACGCATTGAAAGGACTGATGTGAAAGCTGAAACTCCATTATTTTGGTCATCTGATGCAAACATTTGGTCATCTGATGTGAACAACTGAGTCACTGGAAAAGTCCCTGATGTTGGGAAAGATTGAGGGCTAGAGAAGAGGGTGTCAGAGGATGAGATGGCTGGATGGCATCACAGATGCAGTGGACATGAACTTGGGCAAACTTCGGAGATGGTGAGGGACAGGGAGGCCTGGTGTGCTGCAATCCATGGCGTTGCAAAGAATCGGACATGACTGGTCAACTCAACAACAACAGCATATCAAAGGAATAATTTCAGTGATTCCAGACTCTTGCATCTTCCCATATGTAGAAGAGCACTAAATTCTTTATCTTGAGATATCTGGTGTTGTTTCATTAACAGTAACCTTTTGACTCCCTGGTCTTTTTTGCAGATACTCCTGTATATCCTGGCACTCTCCCTGCCTCTTCGGAGCAGTCCCTCAGAGTTATCTTAGATGCTGTGTCTCAGGTTAGCAGGTTAAAGTTTTGTCTACCAAATAAAACGTAACTCTTAGCTTTTAGGTTTTGTATTTTTTTTTCCAGTAGATAATGGAAATGGGTAGAAAAGCACTGATTTTACCCTATGTTCACCTAATGGAGCTGACCTATTTGCTCCTCCCCCAGCCCTTTCACACATGGAGTCAGTTTTACCCTGGAATCAACTCTGTTCCTGACCCTAATTCCCCCACCTTTGTGTACCCTGTTATCTTTGCCAGGAATATTCTCCTGCTTCTCACACCTCTGATGAAGACCTGCTTGGTATTCAAACCTAGCTTTTAAGAAGCCCTTTCCCCAGGACAGAGTTGATTGTTTCCTTTTTTTTTCAACTGTTCCTCTGACATTCCTCCTTTTTACAGTTCATCCAGCTGTATTTATTTAACTATAGGCTTGTCTGTCTTCCTGGCTAGAGTGAACTCTCTGGGGAAGGAATTGTAAACTGTTTTCATCTTCGTCCTCAGACTCCAGGAAATGCTTTTGGCTTAGTAGGAGTTCAGGAACCATTGGCTGAAGGAATGTGCAGGTGAGGGAATGACTGCCTCTGTCTGGCTAGGTGTGGGCAGGGCAACCAATTCTCTGATGACCTTGTGGGAAATTTTATTTTCTTCCATACAAATTATCAAGAGAATTGATACTTTTGGATTGACTTAGAAATGTTTAGCAAAACCTGTGGTCTTCTTAGTCAACAGCGGGTACTACCTACCCTGGGCCCGTTAGGTGCAGCAAAGCAGGCCTCCCACCCTAGTTCCCCTCTTTCCTTAACTTTACATGTCTTTGAATTTTACCTGAAGGCTAATTCACTGCCTTGGAGAGAGTGAGTCCAGGAGGAAATCCCTTTGGGCAACTTGCCACATTTTATCTCTGTTCCTTTTTCTATTTTAGCCTGTCAGGAAGTTATTTTTGGTAAAGTACTGCTCTGAAGGGAGAAGCTTGGCTGTGAATAGAGGATGCAAAAGAGCTCTGAAGGTGCCTTGCTCAGGCAAAGGGGACACTTCCTTAACTGCCACATCCTTTACTTTTACCATGGCTTCTGGGTTTTGTAGGATCATAGCAGCTCTGAATATAAGATCTGGGCCCTTAGAAGTATGGGGGATTGTTGTTCAATCACTGTCGTGTTCTATTCTTCGTGATCCCATGGACTGCAGCACACCAGGCCTCCCTGTCTGGGTGTTATGAACTGAATGTTTGTGTCCCCCATCCAAGTTCATATGTTGAAGTCCTAACTGCCTTGCTTCCCCACCCCCACCCCCCCGCCCCCGAGGTGATGGTATTAGGTGGGGCCTTTGGGAGTCATCTAAGTCAAGATGGTTCCAGCCTCATGAATAGGATAGGTGCTCTTAGAAAAGAGGCCTTGGAGAGCCCTCTAGGCACTTCCACTATGTGAGGACACAGAAGAAGTCTGGGACCCTAAAGAGGGCCATTACCCGACCAGACATACTCCCTGATCATGGAGGTCTAGCTTCCAGTACTGTGAGAAAGAAATGCGTGGTTTATAAGCGATCAGGTATTTTTTATCACAGTCCAAAAGAACTAAGACAGGGATCATAGTAGAAAATCCACGGGCCTTGGAGCCAAGCATATCCGAGCTGAAATCTTGGCTCTGTAACTTACCAGCTATTAAGCATGGGGAAATGTATTAGCCTCTCTGAAGTTCTCTTCCTTTATCTGTAAAACAGAGACACCACCACTTATTTTGCAGAGAGAACTAAGATTTAGAGATGATGCATTTTAAAATGATCTATAGAAAACCTTCAATGAATAGAAGGTATTTGATCATGGGCTCTCTGCCTTAATTTTTGAATAATTGTAAAAATTTTCCCTGAAGCAGATTTAATCTTCCTTTCTGGCTGAAAGCACCATCAGTGAGTAGTTGTCTTAGAACCACTATAAAAGGAGTTGTCCCTATTTTTATTATCCTTTACATTAGCTACTTTAATTTAAAAATCAAAGTGTGGCATTTTAAGAGTAAACCCATATTAATCAGTAAAAGCTGCAAAAGTAATAGTGGAGGTGGGGTCGGGAAGGGAGCGGAGAAGTAGGATTTGTGAAAACTCTTTGGTGCAAATAACCTCCTGTCTGTAGCAGAATATGTATGCAGACATGCAGCTGTTAGTTTCAACACCCTGTTGTCAACCGAAGGTCCCACAAGTGCTGTTTTGCCGTGGGGAACTGTTGGAGCTAAGTCAGGTTGATGGTTCAGGGTCCAAGTATGACTCTTATCAAATTTGGGATCCGAAGCCCTGTATGAACCCAGTTTAGTATTCAGGAAATGTATCCATAGCAGCTGCTGTCAGGGTAGCTATCACCAAGGGTAGACAGTTGATGGCTTTCTTCCCGCTGTGTGTCTCTTCTAAACAATCTTAAAACTAGCACCTGACCCTATCACCACCCATGTGTAAAACAGAGGGAAGGAAGTCCATCTTCTCTGCATAAATGGCAGTCCTCACGTCCCCTCACTATAATTTTGTAATAATGAAGACCAAAGTTCCTATTTGTGGAAGGGACATTTGAATCATTTGAATGACAGGAAGTAGCCACATGCAGAAGTGAGGGGAGGGGCATTCCTGGCACCATGAGTCAAGGCAGCCTTTGGTCCCTTTGATGATCTGAAGGAAGGTTTGTGTTTATGTGTCAAACACAAGGGAGAAAAGCACACACGTTCTAAGTCGCTTCAGTCGTGTCCAGCTCTTTGCGACGTCATGGACTGTAGCCCTCCAGTCTCCTCTGTCCATGGAATTCTCCAGGCAAGAATACTGGAGTGGCTTGCCATGCCCTTCTCCAGGGGATCCTTCCAACCCAGGGATCGAACCTGGGTCTCCTGCATTGCAGGCAGATTCTTTACCATCTGAGCCACCAGGCAAGCCCCAACCAGACAGGCAAGCGGAGGTCAAATCATGAAGGACCTTGAAGAACATAATAAAGAGTTCAGAATTGATTCTAAGAGAGCAAGAAGTCCTTGGCAGGTTTAAGCAGGAAAATGGTACCGTTTGACGTATAGTTTGAAAAGACCACTCTGGCTGCCATGAAGAGAGTACAGTCAGTCCTTGCTACAGGTACCAAAGTCCTCAGATGCTCAAGTTCCTCATATAAAATGGCATAATATTTGAATCTGACCTGTGCACAACCTTTTGTATACTTGAAATCATGTCTAGATTACTTAATACACCTAATACAATGCTTGTTGTTCAGTCACTAAGTCGTGTCTGACCCCTTGAGACCCGCAGCATGCCAGGCTTCCCTGTCCTTCCCTATTTCCCGAAGTTTGCTCAAGTTCATGTCCACTGAGTTGCTATTTAACCATCTCATCCTCTGCTACCCTCTTCTCCTCTTGCCCTCAATCTTTCCCAGTATCAAGTCTTTTCCAATGAGTTGCCTCTGTATCAGGTATCCAAAGTATTGGAGCTTCAGCTTTAGCTGAATACAATGCTAACGCTATGTAAAAATTGTAAATGCAATGTAAATGCTATGTAAATAGTTGCTGGTATGCAGCAAATTCAAGTTTTGCTTTTTGGAACTTTCTGGATTTTTTTCAAATATTTTTAATCTGTAATTGGTTGAATATGCAGATGTGGAATCTGACTGTACTCTCTAGGAATGAGGGTGGGAATAGGAAACCAGATAGGAAATGCGCAAAGGAAACCAGATAGGAAATGGGCAGTAGTCCTGGCAATAGGTATTTTTCAACTGGACTAAGACCGCACAATTGCACTCATCTCACACGCTGGTAAAGTAATGCTCAAAATTCTCCAAGCCAGGCTTCCGCAATATGTGAACCGTGAACTTTCTGATGTTCAAGCTGGTTTTAGAAAAGGCAGAGGAACCAGAGATCAAATTGCCAACATCCGCTGGATCATCGAAAAAGCAAGAGAGTTCCAGAAAAACATCTATTTCTGCTTTATTGACTATGCCAAACCTTTGACTGTGTGGATCACAATAAACTGTGGAAAATTCTGCAAGAGATGGGAATACCAGACCACCTGATCTGCCTCTTGAGAAATTTGTATGAAGGTCAGGAAGCAACAGTTAGAACTGGACATGGAACAACAGACTGGTTCCAAATAGGAAAAGGAGTTCGTCAAGGCTGTATATTGTCACCCTGTTTATTTAACTTATATGCAGAGTACATCATGAGAAATGCTGGACTGGAAGAAACACAAACTGGAATCAAGATTGCCGGGAGAAATATCAATAACCTCAGATATACAGATGACACCACCATTATGGCAGAAAGTGAAGAGGAACTCAAAAGCCTCTTGATGAAAGTGAAAGTGGAGAGTGAAAAAGTTGGCTTAAAGCTCAACATTCAGAAAACGAAGATCATGGCATCCGGTCCCATCACTTCATGGGAAATAGATGGGGAAACAGTGGAAACAGTGTCAGACTTTATTTTTCTGGGCTCCAAAATTACTACAGATGGTGACTGCAGCCATGAAATTAAAGGACGCTTACTCCTTCGAAGGAAAGTTATGACCAACCTAGATAGCATATTCAAAAGCAGAGACATTACTTTGCCAACAAGGGTCCGTCTAGTCAAGGCTGTGGTTTTTCCTGTGGTCATGTATGGATGTGAGAGTTGGACTGTGAAAAAGGCTGAGCGCCGAAGACTTGATGCTTTTGAACTGTGGTGTTGGAGAAGACTCTTGAGAGTCCCTTGGACTGCAAGGAGATCCAACCAGTCCATTCTGAAGGAGATCAGCCCTGGGATTTCTTTGGAAGGAATGATGCTGAAGCTGAAACTCCAGTACTTTGGCCACCTCATGCGAAGAGTTGACTCATTGCAAAAGATTCTGATGCTGGGAGGGATTGGGGGCAGGAGGAGAAGGGGACGACAGAGGATGAGTTGGCTGGATGGCATCACTGACTCGATGGACGTGAGTCTCAGTGAACTCCAGGAGTTGGTGATGGACAGGGAGGCCTGGCGTGCTGTGATTCATGGGGTCACAAAGAGTTGGACACGACTGACCAACTGATCTGATCTGAAGGTGTGTGTGGCTAATGATGTGCGTGATAGGGTGGTTTCAGATGAGGTGAGACTGCACATTATGCATCTCACTCATGTTGGCAAGGCCATTTCATTGAGTGGATGACTGCATGCTATTATCTTCCCTGACTTCCTGAATGTTGAACCCTACTTGTCACTGTAAACAAAAGTAACAGTGACATTCTTCATCACGTTAGATTCTGCTTTCTTGTCTCCAGGTTATAGTAGTTCTTAGTGAAAGATCAATGTGCTTCAGAGTGAGATAGATCTGGATTGGAATCCTTGCTGCAACACTTAATAGGTGGTTGACTTACTAGGTGGGTAACTTTTATTTTTATTTTATTTTTGTTTTTTAAATTTATTTTTTAGTTGAAGGATAATTGCTTTACAGGATTTTGTTGTTTTCTGCAAACCTCAACATGAATCAGCCATAGGTATACTTGTGTCCCCTCCCTTTTGAACCTCCTTCCCATCTCCCTCCCCCTCCTACCCCTCTAGGTTGATACAGAGCCCCTGTTTGCGTTCCCTGAGACATACAGCAAATTCCCATTAGCTGTCTATTTTATATACGGTAATGTAAGTTTCCATGTTACTCTCTCCATGCATCTTACCCTCTCCTCGGTGGGTAGCTTTTAAATTAGTATCTCCAATCCTTAGTTTCCTTGGCTGCAAAAAGAGGCCAATAATAATACTTGCTTCTTGCAGTCTTATGCTGAGGCCTCAAATGAGATATTCATAGTATTTGTGAAAATGTTTAGCACACAGTAGGTTTTCAATGCAAGTTATTTGGCTTAGACTCTGAATCATCTCCTTCAGCTCTTTGCATTCCTGGGCTGGGCTGGGAGGCAGACATGTCTGCCCAAACTCCATCCCTGATGTCAGCGAAGCACATATCATCAGGAAAGAACACTGCATCAAAAGGCTGGAGGTAGCCTTGATTTTCTATTTCCCCCACTTGCTAAATACTGAGTGACTTTGCATAAGCTGCGCTCCCTCCCTGGGTTGCAATCCCTCATTTATAAAATGAGGAAACTGGGCTGGATAATCTAATTATAGCAGATAGTGACTTGATTTCATTTGATGCCAGTATTAAACTTTAATAGCAGCAACCATCAGTTATGGAACACACAGTGGGGCCAGACAACGTGTTATATGTCTTATATGTATGTTGTATGTTAGCACAGAATCGGAGAAGGTAATGGCAACCCACTCCAGTACTCTTGCCTGGGAAATCCCACGGACGGAGGAGCCTGGTAGGCTTCAGTCCATGGGGTTGCTGAGTCGGACATGACTGAGCGACTTCACTTTCACTTTTCACTTTCATGCATTGGAGAAGGAAGTGGCAACCCACTCCAGTATTCTTGCCTGGTGAATCCCAGGGACAGCGGAGCCTAGTAGGTCTATGGGGTCGCACAGAGTCGGACACGACTGACGTGACTTAGCAGCAGCAGTAGCAGCACAGATGGTCCTGTCAAGGAGGTACTTTTACTGTTCCCATTTTACAGATGGGAAACTGAGGCAGAGAAGTGGGAGCATCTCTAATAATAGCAGCCAGATTCTCTGCAGTTCTGTGCACCAAAACCCTTTGGGAGTTTCACAAGTGCCAGGCATTAAGCAAGATGCTGCAGCTGCAAGCCGAGTCCTTGCCCTCCAAAAGCCTACGGTCTGGAAGTCATGGAAGCCCAGAACAAGTCTTGGATAGTCCCACAGGAGGAGAAGCCACTGTGAAGGGAATGCAGTGGCATTCCTTGGCATGTGAAACTAGTTTGGGCTGGTTCTGTCCTGCAGTACAATGTGGCCTTTCTGAACTGAGCAAGTACAAAAGGTTTCCATCTCCTGTCTGCGTTCTGCTGCTCCAGGCTGAGTGCCCACCCCCTCACTGACACTTGCTTTGTTTCTGTTTCTGTTCTTTTTCCAGTAGCTCTTATTTCTCATTCTTCACAACGTTTCATTTTTTCTGTGTGTTAATTATAGAAGGAAAGTTCAACTAGACACAAGGTCTGTCTGCAGAGGAGGCAGGCTGGAATAGCCACAGGGGCCTTTGTCTTGCTTGGGCCTATGTGTGAACACTGTGTGAAGAGATCACAGGGGCTGTCTTAAAACTGAGAACTGGGGACACTTAGGTCCTTGTTCAAGCTCTGCTGCTTACTGCTGGGTGACTCTGGGCTTATCACACAATCTACCTGAGTCTGAATTTCTTTCCTCTAAGATGCTGCTAGCTAGATATGAGATACCAGTGGATAGTATCTAGACATTAGTATAATACTAGAACAGGATGCTGGTAGATAGTAGCAGATTCTAGTAGAATCAGAAGCCTTGGGTTAAATCTTAGCTTTATCACTTACTAGCTGTGTGATCTAGTCACAACTTTAGTTTCTGTTTGTGTAAAATAAGGACACATGAGAAGACTGTTATGAACATGAAGTTACATAATTCACGTGAGGTTCTTGGCACGATGCCTGGTGTGTCGTAAACTCTATATAAATCTTAGCTATTAGTACTGACCATGCTGGTTAACTGACTTAATGGATATAAGAGTGTTTCATAAATTGCAAAGCTCTGTACAAATGTTAGTTATTATTTTGGTGATGATTGTTAGTTAGAAATAAGAGAGAAAGGACTTTTGATAATCTTTACTTGCCAAATCAGTTTTTTTTTTTTTTAATTTGGGTTTTATATTTATCTCCTTCAATAACATGCTATTAATATTATATGAACTCTTTCTAGGGCATTATTGTTCCAGAAATCTGGGGCATCAAAGGCCATCCCATGCCTTTATAGACACAGAAATGGGAAATCAGCCAAAAGGCTGTGTAATTTCATTTTACCCTTTGCTTCTCTCATTGAACTTGTAGTTCACGTCTAAATGAACTGAGCTTTGAATTCTTGCATCAGTAGCTCTAGCCAGCCAGTGTACATTGTGATTAAAATGCACTGACCCTCCTTAAAGAAATACAATGCAACTAAATGGAAGGAAGGAATTCATGAGAAAAAAACAGTTACAAATACTCTGGCAAGACATCATTCTATTTGTGTCGTTAAAATCTGGTTGTGTGAAAAAAAAAATACATATGTAAGTTCTGTTGGGGTAGAAAGGATCTGAGTCTTGGGACTATTATCTTTTGTTTGGGAGCTGGGAGTCTTTCTTGAGAAAGGTAAGTAAAGTGAAACCCTTTACGATGATGATACTGGAGGAAAATAATAGCTTAGAGGACAGCTGTGTTATTTCAGGCTCTTATTCCAGGTAGTTTTTGTGTTCCAGGGAACAGGATTTTGACCTGCTCTATATTGAATGCATACAGTAATAAGCACTGTTATCACCTGCCTTCTCTGCCAGGGCTCCCAAACGCTGTAGGTGCCACCTTCTCAGACTGTGAAACAGCTTCAGTGCAAACAGAGGTTTCAGAACTCTCCAACCAAATACCATCGTTAATGGTGAAGAACTCCTGACAATAAACATTCCAGGGATGTCTCAGACACAAAGCAGCTATCAACTGATTTGGAATGAACGCCCGCTGTTATCTGAAATGATCTTTTAAAACATTTTATGTTGGTCTAAGTAGGGTGGAGAGCTGGCCGGTTGCATGTTTATGGCTCATCTCTGTTCTTGAATGAGTGCTCCTTCACGTCTTCTTTTCCATAATGGATTATAATTAGCAGTACGTTAGGGGCTGTATCATTAAACAGTTCCATTCAACAAAACATTTATTGAGAGCCTACTCCTACTATGTATGTATATGTGTGTGGTGGGAGGGGGGGACACTCCACCAGGTGCCACTGTTAAAGCAGTGGTCCTCAAGCTTCAGCATGCTTTAGAATCTCCTGGTCGCTTTGTTAAAGCTCAGATTGCTGGCCTCACCCCCAGAGTTTCTGACTCGATAGCTGGTTGCAGGTTATTGGAGAAGGGAGAAGGGCAAGAATTTGCATTTCCAACAAGTTCCTAAATGATGCTGATGCTGCAGGTCCAAGGACCACTTTGAGAACCACTGTCTTAAGGAACTTATTGCACTTCTTCTGGTGAGACGTGCAGATGATGGATTCATATAAGAATCAGACTGTGAGAGGTTAAGACAGAGGCATAAAGAAAAGGCAGAGAGAATGGAGCAATTTCTGTGCTGTGGGACGATCAGGGAAGGTGGCTAGAGGCAGCAGTCTAAGAAGGAATTAGGCAGGTGTGAAAAGGTGCAGAAGAGATTTTCTCTGAAATATAGCAGGTTAGGGGTTCAGAAAATATGCTATAAGGTTATCTGCTCTTTCTTTCCTTCCCTGACTCAGGGGAACATAAAGGTGCAAAGAGTTAGATTCAAAGAAATCTCTCCCCTTGTATTTAAAAGCTCCAATTTCTGCCCTCATGTGGGCTAGGAATGAGACTGCAGTTTTAATGGCAGTTCCCATCTCCCTTAGATCAACGATGAAGAAACTCCATTTCCTGCAGAAACAAAAACACCATCACTCAGTCCCCCAGGGAATGTCAACAGAATTAAAAATGGAATTAACAGTTCATCTGGAAACCATCTTTTTAAAAATCATATGCTTAGCTCACTGTTCCATGAAAACTGTTTCTGAAACACCAGCTTAATGTTCCTGGCATCATATTCCTGTTTCATCCTCATATGACTGAGGGACAAAGGGCAGCTGAGTGGCAGGAGGATAAATGAGGTGTACCGGGAGTGTGGCAGGAGAGACAAGGAAGGTGAGAGCATGATCCTTGCCTGACTATGGATGAGCTCATTGTGCAAAGGGGGTGTCCATGGCCATCTCAACCAGAGAGGAAGCCTATAGAAGAGGCTTCTGAAGGATGGCAATGGTGTTGGCTTGCACAAGCTGTGTAAGGTTTAGACAGAGGGAAGAGAGTGAACAAAGGGAAGCGGTTTCACCTGGATCCTTGTACCTTCTTATCTTCATGCTTTTAAGGATTTTCCCCATCCTTTTCACTATTGTGATGTTGCTCAAGATGATGGAGGGAGACAAATGCTACAAACATCAGTTTGTTGTACACATGTTGATATCAGATCACAGCACTTCCTCTAGCAAGCTCTGTTGAATATGACACTTCTCTTTGATGTCAATGCTAAAGATACAGTTGTGACACCTGATTGCACTGCAGAACTCTTGGAAACACTGGAGAGTGTGGTCTCCTATTGAGTCAACATGTGGCATCTGGACCAAATGATGGGAATTTGCCTTAATAGAGAAAAGACTTGTGAAGATAGAGGGATGAGTCTGCCCGTTGTTAAAGGCTGAAAAAAAGGACATGAAATTTGTGGATTTGTGATAAAGAGTGATTGTGGTGGTGTGAGAGGGCCTATCTTCCAAATGCCAAATATATGCCATTACAGAGGGTCCCTGTTTAAGGGAACACAGACACCCAGTGATCCTTGAGAAATAGGAAGATATTAAAAAGAACTCCATTATAGAAATTAAAAGACCTTATTTAAACATATAGTTTCCATTTATTGATCATATATTTTACACTGATCACTTTATATATTAGCTCATTTAATTCCTGTAACAGCCCTATAAGTTGGTGATATCACCATTTTATGGGTGTGCTTGAATACAATTGAATCACTTGTCCAAGGTCACATATCTAATAAGTGGTTTCAGTTCAGTTCAGTCACTCAGTCATGTCTGACTCTTTGCGACCTCATGGACTGCAGCATGCCAGGCTTCCCTGTCCATCACCAACTCCTGAAGCTTACACAAACTTGTGTCCATCAAGTTAGTGATGCCAACCATTTCATCTTCTGTTGTCCCCTTCTCCTCTTGCCTTCAATCTTTCCCAGCATTGGGGTCTTTTCCAATGGTCTGGTCAGGATAAAATCAAATTAAGCCTAATAGCAAAACTTAGGCTTTTCACAGGCTTATATCATACACTTAATACAGTGTTTAGTACATGTCATGAATGACAGCAAAAATAACATTTGTTATATTTTTTAATTTCATTGACAACATGTGGAGACATGATGAAATCATAGTTTGGCAGAAGAATCTCAAGATGATGTGCAGAGTGGATGAATGGAGAGGCTTCCATGTTTTGGCCTTTCTCCCCAGAAAATAGAATGAAGTGGAGGCTGCCAGATCTGCAGTTATGGTTGTTACTGAGGTCTCACTAGGGGGAAAGCCAAAAATTATGCACACTGTTGGTAGAGCTCAAAGGAAAGGAAATAGATTCATAATAGAGAAATTCTTACACAAGCACAAATAACCATCCCTTTATCTACCCATTCACCCATCCATCCATCCATCCACCCAATCACTTATCCATTCATCTACCTAGCCAGCCAGACAGCCATCAAGCTATCCATCCATCTAACCAGCCATTCATCCATTCGCTCATCTATCTATTCAACCTGTTTAGCATCTTTGTATTCTTCTCTTCCTTTTTCTTTCTTGTCATTGCCACGCTGCTTACATTTTTATTCTTCTTTTCTGGAGAAGTCTCTTAAACATTGTCCTCTTAAAGGATCTTCTTCCTTCATGCTTTCACAACCACTAGATTGATATCGTAAAAGCATGGATTTTATTGTATCACCTTCCTGCTCAAAAGCCTTCAGTGGCTCCTTATTATTCATAGGATTAAGATCAAGTACAACAGGACCCCACCTACATCTTCCCAACTCATGGCTCTGTCACCACAGCCCACCTGGTTTTTCCTGAACTCAGCTCCCTTGTTCCTATCTCTTTACACAAGCTGTTTCTCTTCCTGGAGACACCCTTTTTGGCCCTGTCCAGAATACTACCTTTTTTCTGATTAGAATTCTATTCTATGAGTCTTTCTCTGAACCCCATAGCAAGGAGTTATTCCTTCTCCCTTTGAAACACAAGCTTTTTGGAGACAGCTTAGTTTAGGATCAACTTTGAAGTCCAAGAACCCTGGGTTAAAATATTGGCTCTTTTCCTTACTATCTATTTGACTATGGGAAAGGTACAGACTGCTCTGAGTTCAGTTTCTGCACCCCTAATATGAAGGTGGAGAAAATATTAATATCAACCTTATAAACTTATTGTGAGCATTAAATGAAAAGCATATGAAATGCATCATTGGTACTCAACAAGTATTTGTGAATGGATAAATATAATTAGTAAAAAATTATGCCAATATTCACTATTTTTAATGAAATTATAATATTGTTTTTATGAGGAAATATTTTTTCAGGCCCAGTCTAGGCTAGAGCTACAGGTCTTGATCAATTTCCAAATATCAGACCATCACCTTCCCATAATCCTCAGATGCATGCATGTGCCCTCTGCTCATATGCATGCCTGTGCCCTCTGCTCAAGCTCAGATGCATGCATGTGCCCTCTGCTCAAGCTCCAGAGGCATCCAGGCTGAAATATGATAGCAAGTCCAAGCCCTGGAGAACTTTCCTCTCACCTCATATATTCTTTATTTGTGACACTTTGATATGTAGCCTTCTATTATGGAGTAGAGCTTTGGTCCAGATTCACTCTTATAGTAAAAACATGCTGCTGGAATGGGCAGGAAGCCTGGAGTTCTTTGGGGTCTGGTTTGGGACCTGGTTTAGAATAGGTGCTTGCCCAGTGTTGGCTAGAAGGAAGGATGGCTTGATGGGTAGATGGGTGGGAGATGGATGGATGCAGGGTGGATAGATAGAGGACAGGTGGATGAGTGTATATATATATATATATATATATATATAATGGAAGGATGGATGGTTGGATGGAGGGTAGATGGATAGAAGTTGTAGAGATGCATGGGTGGATAGAGTACGGAGGGCTGGACGACCTTACTATATGACCCCAGGCAAGTTATTTAAGGTGTCTGAGAATTCTTTTTCTTACCTGCAAAACAATGGACTTAAGATGATCTATATGGCAATTGTAAAATCATATTCTGAAATTGTGACTCTGTGAAGTAGAACATAAATCAATATTTGTAGTTTTTAACTGATCTTAAAAAACAGATATAGATATACAAGCATGTAGTTTTATTGTTTTCTCAGAAATCAAAGCAGACAAAAACACTTAGTTCCTGATTCTTAGTTCTGTGTACCTCCCACCATTCTGTCCATTTTTTTCCTGAGTTATTTCTCCAAACCCTCATCGCCTCCTGAGGGTCACAAATTTTTATCCCATCCATAACTAGTAAGAAAGTGTAGTTTTAGTGGAAATAGCTCAGACTTTAGAATCAGACAGATATTAGAATCAAAATCTGGATTCCTATATATTTGTGATATTTGGCAAGTTAGTTGCTTCTTCGACCTTTTTACCTGTCCACTGGTGTTACCAAATGCCTCACAGTGAGGATTAAAGAGAACAGCTGTGCCAGGAAGACAATAAGTCTTGATAACTCTGATAAGTGGAAGTCCCCTCCTTGCCCTCTGCTCTGTGCAGAGAAGCTACCAGTTGCCCAGTAGATGTTCAGAAAGCACTTGTTGAGTCAAATGGATTTGAATTCCTTCCAGCCTCTGGGTTTTACTTGCTTTGCAGCTAATGCTTTCAATCTATCACCAGTGGAGTAGAAAATGCAAGCGTGAAACTTTGCAAATGCCTTCCACACATCATAAATCTGGGATTTCAAGAGCATGGCTATGAATATTGAGGTCAGCTTCTTTTTTTTTTTTTGCCATGGGTCCAAGATTAATGCAGTCCTGAGTGTTAGGAGGCCATCAGACACTGACCTTTGTGTCCATTTGAGTGGTGGGTGTGGAGTATAGGGGAACATATGAAAACACTGAGGTAGCACAGAAAGAGACCCCAGCCCCAGAATAAGTGGTGTTATCTAAGTCACTTCTGAAGTGTTAGGAGGTAAAATGGGCAGCCAGTGGTGAGGGCATCTCCCCACCAGAGTCTTCTCGAATAGGCTGCTCATATGCTAACCTCAGGTTCCACCATCTGGGGCCTTGTCACTAGGGAACCTTGGATTCCAGGTGACCTACTCCTGAATTGATGATCTGAGAGCTGAGTGCGGCTGTGTTTTCCTATGACGTCAAATATGCACGCTGCCTTGTTTTTCCTCTTCTTTCCCCACAGCAAGCACTCTGTGGAAGTGGTATGGGCATCTCAGACTGGTCTCTGGTGGTCCTGATGCTCCCACCATCCAGCCCTATGTTTTATACATGAGCAAACTGAGCCTCAGAGAGTGGTCCAGGGTCACACAGGGGGCTGGTGGTAGAGCTGGGGTTGCAACCCAGGGGTCTTTACTCCAAGTTACAACCTCCCCACCCTCCAGCATTTGGCAGCTTATGATTATCTTCCGCCATAGTTAGGAAGTTAAACATACAGAAAACCCCTCTTACCTGCCCAAGATACCTCTCCTAAATTTGTTAAAAGCATCCAAGACTTCTATGGCAACATTATTCTGTTGGTTCAGGACAGCATTTTCCAAAATATGCTCCTCTGATGCTCTATCCAGAAAAAGAGGTCTGTGGCCAAAAGGGACTGAGAAGCCTTGCAAAAACATGTTCCCCTTTTTAGATTCACAGCGCTTGGCGGCTGGCACAGGGCCCTCCTCAGTAAAAAATCCTTTTTGTCTTTGTCTTTTGTCTTTGTCATCGCATTGTTCCTTGAAATGATTTGACCACAGAACTTGGCTTTTCCTACCCCTTCACCCTGTAACTCCTGTAAATACTTCACAGAACCAGGTTCATGAAATGCATTTTGGTAAACAGTGATTTAAGTCATGAAACACCCCCATTGACATTTGCAGTTTACTTTAGAGGAATCATAATGACTCTATAACTTTACAGTTGCCAGATATCCTTCACACCCATTAACTCTTTTGAGTTACAACAGTCCTATCAGAAAGATAATGTCTTTTCCTTGACCAAAAACCCAGAGACCTAGATGATTGACAGAACTAAAGATAGGAGGGGAGACTGGAATAAGGACTGCAGACGGCACAGTCTGTACCCTCCCTGCCCCTAGCTCTTCCAGGTCTTTACTCTACATTAAGCCAGTTTCTACCTGGCACTGTCTCCTCTGCAGAGAACTACCAGTTGCCAAGGAGATGTTTAGAAAGCACTTGTTGAATCACATGGGCTGGTAGACAGTCATTTTCCATCCTACCTCATTTGACAGTGAAGGCAAATGAGGCACAGAGAGGGGAAGTAATGTGGCCAAGTTCACACAGCTAGAAGCAGAACACCAGGGTAAAGAGAATGCAATCAAAGATGAGAGCCTTATGTGAATTGGGGATGGAGAATTAAACCTTGAAAGAAATGCAGAGCTTGAAAAAGGGAAGGACCAGGAAAGTTATGACCAACCTAGATAGCATATTGAAAAGCAGAGACATTACTTTGCCAACAAAGGTCCGTCTAGTCAAGGCTATGATTTTTCCTGTGGTCATGTATGGATGTGAGAGTTGGACTGTGAAGAAGGCTGAGTGCCGAAGAATTGATGCTTTTGAACTGTGGTGTTGGAGAAGAGTCTTGAGAGTCCCTTGGACTGCAAGGAGATCCAACCAGTCCATTCTGAAGGAAATCAGCCCTGGGATTTCCTTGGAAGGACTGATGCTAAAGCTGAAACTCCAGTACTTTGACGACCTCATGCGAAGAGTTGACTCATTGGAAAAGACCCTGATGCTGGGAGGGATTGGGGGCAGGAGGAGAAGGGGACGACAGAGGATGAGATGGCTGGATGGCATCACCGACTCGATGGACGTGAGTCTGAATGAACTCTGGGAGTTGGTGATGGACAGGGAGGCCTGGTGTGCTGTGATTCATGGGGTCACAAAGAGTTGGACATGACTGAGCGACTGAACTGAACTGAACTGAAGGTTGAAATTATTGGAGAAGGAAATGGCAACCCACTCCAGTGTTCTTACCTGGGGAATCTCAGGGACAGGGGAGCCTGGTGGGCTGCCGTCTATGGGTCGCACAGAGTTGGACATGACTGAAGCGACTTAGCAGCAGCAGCAGCAAGGTTGAAATTGGTAATGTTGCTTATTACCATCCCTGTGAAGAATGATTGCATTTGCTGCAAACATCCAAGCCATCTATTCTTCTGTAATACCTGGCTGCCAAGTGTGGATGGATCAAAGTATAATACTTGGAAACTTGATGGAGTGACCTCCACTTACTTGAAGGTACCTCAATTGGTACCTCAATTTTCCAGCAACTTTATCTATTCAGAAAATACTTGAGAGCCTTGAATGAGGATGAAAGATCTCTGGGTGACCAAAAGAGATCTATCAACTAATTTCTCAGTTACTAAACAAATGAAACAGCAAAAGAAAAAATGTGTGAACACCTACTCTACACAAGCCCTAATAATCCACTAGAGGCAGAAGTAAGACAGTGTGCCCATTCTCCAGGAGCTTAGAGCCAAGGATGGGAGACAGACATGCAGGCAAATAGAAAAGATCCTGTGACAGAGGTTATGAAAGAAAATTAAGAGTGCATCCACATCAGACAGGTCAGACTGGCATTGGGAAGGGAGTCTCTGAGCCTCCGTTTTTTTCTTATTGAAGTAGAGTTGATGTACAACAATAGGTTAATTTCAGGTATACACTAATGTTAATTTCAGGTATACTACATAGCTATTCAACATTTAAATACATTGTAAAGTGATCACCATGGTAAGTCTAATAACTGTCTGTCCCCATTTAAGTTATTACAGTATTATCAACTGTATTCCTTATGCTGTATATTTATGTCCCCATGACTTATTTACTTTATAACTGCGAGGTTGTACGTCTTAATCCCCTTTACCTGTTTTGCCCAATGCCCCACCTCTCTCCTCTGGCAACCAACAGTTCGTTCTTTGTATCTATGAGTCTATTTCTGTTTTGTTTTCTTTATCCTTTTGTTTTAAAGAGTCCACACATAAGTAGAATCATATGTTATTTGTCTTTCTCTGTGTGACTTATTTCACTTAACACAATGCCCTCTAGGTCCATCTGTGTTGTTCTAAATGGTAAGGTAGTGTTCTTTTTTTAATGGCTGAGTAATATTCCATTGTTTATATACACCACATCTTCTTTATCCTTTCATCTATTGATGGACACAGGTTGATGCCATGTATAAAAACATAAATTTGAAAAGATATATTTGCTGCAGCTTTACTTACAATACATCTTTTCAAATTTATGTTTTTATTTTCATCATGTAAATGTTTGGAAATGAATTTGGTGGATTATATGGCAGCTCTATTTTATTTATTTTATTTTTTTACAAAGCTCAGTACTGTTTTTCCTAGTGGCTGCACCAATTTATATCCCTGCCAATAGTGCACGAAGGTTTCCTTTTGCTCTGTCTCCTTGCCAACACTTGTTATTTGTTGTCTTTTGATAATAGTCATTCTGACTATTCATCTCCTTTAAAAGAGGAGAATTTAGAAGACTTCTGGAACAACATCAAACATACTAACATTCACATTATATGGTCCCAGAAGAAGAGAGACAAAGGGGCAGAAAATCTATTTGAAAAAAAAAAAAAAAAAAAAACAGAATAATGTCTGAAAATTTCCCTAAACTGCTGAAGGAAACAGATATCCAAGTTCAGGAAGCAGAGTCCCAACCAAGATGAACCCAAAGAGATGTGAGTTAGTATCTCATTGTAGTTTTGATTCGCATTTGCATTTCCTTGATGATTAGTGATATTGAGCATTTTTTCATGTGTCTACTGGCTGTGTTATATCTTCTGTGGAAAATGACTATTCAGGTTTTCTGTTGGTTTTTTAACTGGATTGTTTCTTTTTGAAATTGTATCCTATGAATTCTTTACATATTTTGAATTTAACCCCTTATGATATATTTTTTGCAAATGCATTCTCCCATTTGGTAGCTTGCTTTTTTCTGTTGATTGTTTCTTTTTTTCTGTGCAGAAGCTTTCATTTTAGTTTGATGTAATAATTTGCATTTATTTTTGCATTTGTTGCCCTTACCTAAGAAGGCGGATCCAAAATAGTACCAAGATATATACAAAAGATTTTACTGCCCACATTTTTATTTAGGAGTTTTATGGGTTTAGGTTGTACACAAAAGTCTTTAATCTTCTTTGAGTTTATTTTTAAATATGGTATAAGAAAATGGTTCAGTTTCATCCTTTTGCATGCAGCTGCCCAGTTTTTCCAACACCATTTATTGAAGAAGCTGTCTTTCCCTCACTGTTTATTCTTTATCATAGATTAGTTGACCATAGAAGTGTGGGTTTATTTTTTTACTCTTTATTCTGTTCTATTGATCTTTGTGTTTGTGTGTGTGTGTGTGTGCACACACCCACATGCCAGTATCATACAGTTTTGATTGCTAGAACTTTGTAGTATAGTTTGAAATTGGAGAGCCTGATACTTCCAGTTTTGTTCTTCTTTCTCAAGATTGCTTTATAGGTCCATACCAAATTTAGGATTATTTTTTCTGATTCTGTGACAAATGGCATTGGTATTATGATAGTTGTTTTGTGACTAGTTGTTTTTCTCTTGCTGCTTTTAAGATTCTCTTTATCTCTTTGACATTTTAACTATAATTTGTCTTGGTGTGGGTCTCTTTGGGTTCGTCTTGGTTGGGACTGTCCTTCCTGAACTTGGATTTCTGTTTCCTTCAGCAGTTTAGGGAAATTTTCAGCCATTATTCTGTTTTTTTCAAATAGATTTTCTGCCCCTTTGTCTCTCTTCTTCTGGTGCCATATAATGTGAATGTTAGTATGTTTGATGTTGTTCCAGAGGTCTTCTAAATTCTCCTCTTTTAAAAAATTATTATTATTATTGTTATTATTAGGTGATTTCCACTACTCTCTCTTCTAGATCACTGATCCATTCTTCTGCATCCTCTAATTTGGTCTCAACTCCCTCTCGTGTATTTTTTCCTTAGTTATGGTATTCTTCAGCTCTCGTTGGTTCTTTTTTTATCTTTTGTCTTTTTGAAGTTCTCACTGTATTCCTCCATTATTCTTTCAAGTTCAGTTAGTATCTTTATGACCATCATTTTGAACTTTTTCTGATAGACGGCTTATCTCTGTTTCATTTAGTTCTTTTTCTGAGGTTTTGTGTATTCTTTCATCTGGAATATATTCCTTTGTCTCCTTATTTTGTCTAGCTCTCTGTTTTTACATATTAAGTAGATTAGCTATGCTTCCCAGTTTGAAAGGAGTGGTGTTATGTAGAAGGTATCCTGGGGACCCAATAGCATGGTCTGCCCTGGTCACCAGAGCCGGGTGTTCCAGGAGGATCCCCTTGTGTGGGGTGGGTGTGCCCTCTTATTATGGCTGCTCCACAGCTGCTGCAGGCGTGCTAGTGCAGCCGTGACTGTTGCAGGCTTTCTGAATATGGGACCAGCCACCCAGGTCAGGGGACACTTTGAGGGAATGCCAGTCCTGGCAGAGGCTGCTCGCCAGGTAAGGAGGACAGGGGACATCTATTTTTTTTTTTCAAGCCAAACTGTATCCAGCTTTATTAAAGATACTTTTCATAAACAATCATGGTATTTCAGGCAGGATATGAGCAGACAGTCATTAACCGTATACAACTTTCAAACTGCATTTTTCAAATGGACTACCAAAATCAGAAAGCCACTATGAAACCCAATGAAATCTTCATGTGATGCTCTGAACAGGGAAAGTTTAGACTGAGGGTTGACATTTTACATTTAGCATGTTGTTTAACAACTTTTCACAAGCCGACCCTGACTTTCAGCAAATGGAAATGAAAATGGCAGAAGTATCACTCTGAGGAGCCACAGTATAAAAAATGAACTGCTCCTTTTTTGAAGGATACCATCTCAATGGTGACACTGGAAAGTCCAGATTGCCTGACATCAGATCAGATCAGATCAGTCACTCAGTCGTGTCCGACTCTCTGCGACCCCATGAATTGCAGCACGCCAGGCCTCCCTGTCCATCATCAACTCACAGAGTTCACCCACACTCACATCCATTGAGTCAGTGATGCCATCCAGCCATCTCATCCTCTGTCGTCCCCTTCTCCTCCTGCCCACAATCCCTCCCGGCATCAGAGTCTTTTCCAATGAGTCAACTCTTCCCATGAGATGGCCAAAGTACTGGAATTTCAGTTTTAGCATCATTCCTTCCAGAGAAATCCCAGGGCTGATCTCCTTCAGAATGGACTGGTTGGATCTCCTTGCAGTCCAAGGGACTCTCAAGAGTCTTCTCCAACACCACAGTTCAAAAGCATCAATTCTTCGGCGCTCAGCTTTCTTCACAGTCCAACTCTCACATCCATACTTGACCACAGGAAAAACTGTAGCCTTGACTAGACGGACCTTTGTCGGCAAAGTAATGTCTCTGCTTTTGAATATGCTATCTAGGTTGGTCATAACTTTCCTTCCAAGGAGTAAGCGTCTTTTAATTTCATGGCTGCAGTCACCATCTGTAGTGATTTTGGAGCCCAGAAAAATAAAGTCTGACACTGTTTCCCCATCTATTTCCCATGAAGTGATGGGATCGGATGCCATGATCTTCGTTTTCTGAATGTTTAGCTTTAAGCCCACTTTTTCACTCTCCACTTTCACTTTCATCAAGAGGCTTTTTAGTTCCTCTTCATTTTCTGCCATAAGAGCTGGTCATCAGTTTTGGGGGGTCAGGTTCCACAGGTCTCTGGGTTTAGGGGAGTAATTCCTATGCTGAGGTGGAGAAGGAGAAGAGGACATAAAAACTAAATTTTAATTTTTCCACATCACAAGGCATTTGTGCCAAGGTGGTTAATGTGTGTCAACATCAAGGAATCCCTCTTTCCTGGGAACCAACAGGAAGTCTCTCAAAACTAGACGGGAAAGGTGTTTTTCCCCCATGTCAATTCAGCTTCTGAGACATCCTGTTAGAGACATGTGCCTTTCCCCCCATAAAACAGCAATGAAGTATTCTGTGTGCTAACAACATAGCTTAAAAAAAAGTAAAACAAAAATCTGCATTTTTATAAAGCTTGATAAAAAATAGTATTTCAAACTGTACAGTCAGCAAAAGTACACAATTATCAGAAATGCACACCCTTCACTTAGCATCTCCAGCACCTTCAGCTTTCTGTGCCTGGTCTGTTTTGCATCTCCATTTTCTGCAGGGTTATTCCCACCCTTGCCAGCACCAGCTTTCCCCTTTTTCCCTTTGGGTACCTTCTTTGCAGGAGCCTTTTTAGTCTTGGGTGCTGGCTTTGGAGGAGCAGGTTAGCAGATAACCTTGCACATCTTCTCTGTGGTTAGTCCTTCACCTCGGCCTCATCTCCTTTAGCATCCCCTTCAGCATTTCTCTTGGGTATGGTGGCTACAGCAGTGGGACGTAGGTGCTGGACACAGGAACGCAGTGGCATGCAGGCTTTAGTTGGTCCAGGGGTCTCTCTCGCCTCTTCACATTGCTCTGGCAGGGGACATCTTTAAAGGGGCTCTGGCGTTAGCTGAGGCTGCCTGCTAGATGTGTAATGGAAGAGGGCTATTTTGGAGATTGGCGCCTGCAAATCTTTTAGTGTAATTTTGAGAGGTGAATAGGAGCTTGCCAGGAGACAGAGAGTAAGTGAAGGAAATGTACCCTTTGCAGAAAACCACAGAAACCAAATAGCAAAGTGTTAAGCAGGGGTGCATGGTGCAGAGTAGGGAAAAAGGAAGTATTGAGACTAAAACGTAGGCATGCGCCTAGACCAGAGAGAGGCTTGTGGCAGCTTAGATGCCCAAAAGTCGGAGATGGAAGAAGGGGACAAAGACACGTTTAATTTTTAAGAAATAATATCAGATACTGGTCTGTCAGTTTGTGTCTAAGCAGAAAACAGGGCTATACCCAAGAGGGTATAAGCTCATAGGAATGTACAGAAGAAAGCCTAGTATTCATAGATGTATATATCTCACATCTTTATTTGTTCATCTGTTCACGGACATGTAAGTCTTTTCCACATCTTAGCTACGGTGAATAATACTGAGTGAACATTGGAGTACAGATATCTCTTCCCCATCCTGTTTGCAGACAGCCGCACACAAAAGAATGAAATCAGATTCCTATCTTACACCATACAAAAAATGGACTCAAAATGGATAGACTTGAATGTAAAACCTGAAATCAGAAAACTCCTGGGAGAAAACATAAGGGTTAAGCTCCTTGACATCAGATTTGGCAACGAATTTTTGGATTTGACACCAAAAGCCAAAGCGACAAAAGCAAAAATAGATGATCCACTTTTAAGACCCACGTTTTGAAAAAGATGGGCTCTTTCCAAATGAGTAGTCATGGAACTGCTGTGTTTAGCTTTCTCAGTGTTCTGAAAGGCTTGCGGATTCAAGCTGAGCCTCAAAGGGTTTCTCTTTCCCCTGGCCTGCAGGGAGTCCTGGGGGATTGGCTTTTCCGGAGGCTCAGAAATATCAAGGGCCTGGTGTGTTCCCTTCTTCATCTCTAGTTACCTCGATAGGAATCTTGGCCCTGGTCTAGTGAAGGGGAGCAGCAGGGCATTCATGCCAGGAGGGTCCTTTGAGGCTTTTTCCTTCTGTAGAGCATATTCTGATGGAAAAGGCCAGATTGACCAAATTCCAGGACCAAATTGGTGTGATGCTTAAAAGCGCTTTTTCATAGAGAGAGAGAATAGATAGAAGGGGGTCTTAATAATCAAGTCCAGTGTTTCATCAGTACCCCCCATTCCCTTCCTCTGGCTTCTTCATGGTGATGGCCTGTCCCCTTCTTCTCTTGGAGCCTGCAATAGAGATTTTTAGATCATTTACTGGCCTCCCCCACAGTTTAGATCAATAGCATCATAATCTAGCCTCACTTCTCTGCATTTCTTCACCTCTGTAGTGTTCCTGTCTATATAATGAGTTGAGTATCCTGGATCCATGAACCTAATGAATTTCAGCAGAAGAGAATATACTTAAAGTCCTATTCAAAAGTTTAAAATGATAGGAATTCCCTAGAGGTCCAATGGTTAGGACTCTGTGCTTGCACTGCAGGGGGCATGGGTCTGATCCCTGGTCAGGGAACTAAGATCCCATAAGCCATGTGGCACAGCCAAAAAAAAAGTGAAAAATGATGTATAAATAATATTTTATTTCTAGCATTATCATTTACACTCTATTCATAGATATTTCTTAAAAGAATGAAAGGAGCTTTCATAAACTAGAAACTAAATTGAGCCCAGGATAAAATGTGCTGAATTTCAAATGGACCTAATAAAAATTCATGTTTTTAAGATTGTACTAATTAAAAACCAGACAAACAAATAAGCAAAATCCATTCAACACGGTGAACCCATGCCTCATAGTGCTGAACCTTTGTGCTGTTTGTTTCAAGACCACTGGATTTTCTCCTCAATGTACCTTAACTGCTTTAGCATTTGATTCAACACAAGCCCCAAATAAAACACTTCAATCTATACTATTTATAATTTCTATCTTTTGTTACCACATAGGTGCATAAGAAACATGAGAAAACCAGATCTTAAATTTCCCTCAATTCAAATAAGGTAATGTCATGTCATGGGGAGTGTTAGTCGCTCGGTCATGTCCAACTCTTTGTGAACCCATGGACTGTAGCCCACCAGGGTCCTCTGTCCTTGGAATTCTCCAGGCAAGAATACTGGAGTGGGTGGTCATTCCCTTCTCCAGAGAATATAATAATTACATAAATATAGTAACAATATAAATATAATAGTAATAATAGGAGTAATAATAACCATGACAGATTAGATCTATAACCATATCTGTTGTTATTATATAATCTGCCTTATACAATTGTGATGACCGTGTTCTTTCTAAATGCTTAGTATGTGCTGGGTTTATTGCTCATTACTTTATGTGAATGAGTTCACTTAACCTTCAGAATGCTCTCTATGATGAAGGTGCCATTATGCTCCTAGTTTATAGAAAGGAAAAATAAGGCTCAGAGAGGCAAAGACACTTGCCTAGGCACACCCTGTGGCAGGTGGCATCTGACTCCATGGTCACAGTCTTAAACTACTATGCTAGATTACTTCCTTGTTTAAAATATGGGGAGACACCAAAGAGAATCTTGTGTCAAATGTTTAATCATTTATCTGGTGGTTCTTAATGTCTAGCGTATTACCTATAACTAATCAAAAGCATGCAAGTTCTAAAGAACAGATATCCCAATGTTATGCAGGTAGACGTGCATCCTGGCAAAGCCTAGTCAAGAAAATACAGGTAGCACATCATCTCCTGAACACAGCTCACCCTGGTTCATTACTGAAACGTAGCCCTGTAGTTGATGTTGATAATGCTGACTTGACTTCTTAACCCCTATTTAAGGAAGCCGGGATGAGAATAAGATATGGTAGAAAGAATGCTATTTTTTTAAAGGTAACTTTTTAAAGCACTGGTCTTAAATCTACAATTGCTCATATCTGTATGAATTCATGAGTTTGGATAAATAAGGACGTGTGGGGTTTATATATAGAAATCTAAGATGATATATATAATCCATAGCATAGCAACCATTTTATTCCCTATTGCTGTTTATGTGCCTCCCAAAGCTTATTGCTACAGGGCTACAAGATGATGCTATATAAACATACACAGAGAGATAGATATGTATTTGTGTGTGTATATGTATACATACACACACATACCCACACATCTATATATATATATATGTAACTTCACAGTAACTGAGATACTGAGATGACAAGTTACTCTGAAAACCTAGATGTTTACACTACATATTTTAAAATAGTCTATGGCATTTCTACTATTCACATGATACCCATGACACTGTCACTCACCAACATTGTATGTGTGTGTTTGCATAAGATATAGTAGAAAGGAAAGAGAAAGAATTTGGCACACTTGAGTGCTGACTCTGGCCCTGCCCCTTACTAGCTGGGTCACCTTGAGCAGCTAGTGTGAGCCCACTAAGCTCCTGTAAACCTGGTTAATCATAGTTTTGAAGGGGCTACTTATCCTGCATGACGGCCTCCATTTTCATAGACGAAAAAGCTTCCATGCCACCTTCAGGAAAGGAAACGTAGGCGCAGAAAACTCCCACTCTTTCTGTGCTCACTCCTTTGTGTTACCCAGAGGACCGGAAGTGACTTACCTGCTTGCTGAGTGTGAGTGAAGGGCTATCCCAGAGGTCCAGGAGTTCACTTTGGCATCTGCTTGTATAAAGGACACATGTGTTCCTTACCTGCCTTGTTGTAGAAGGTACCTTACAAGGGAGTTAGGGAAGGGGGATAGTTATAGGAAGCTTGATTCTGGTCACACTAGTGTTTTCTCCAATCCAGCTGCATCAGCAGTAAGTCTGAGCATTTGATCTCTCTCTGTTTGACTTTTGTATAGATTTTTCAGCTGGTTCTGGGCTTGGAAATGTGCCAGGGAGTGGTCATTACCTTCCAGCACTTCGCAGGACCGAGGCCATGGTTAAAACAAGAGTAAGGATACTAAGAATCTAACATGGTGTTTTACACATGGTAGTTGTTTGGTGGCCATCAGATTCCCCTCCAATGCCTGACTGTAAACTGAACACGACTCAGACTGTATCTTCCAAGTGGTCCTCTCCTTCCCCTCCCCTAGTACCTAATTATCACACGGTTTCAGATGTGAGCTGAGTAAGACTTTTAAGAGCCAGAAAAGACTTGACCAATCTGTGAGTTAAACACTTTCATCTTCCAGATGGGAAATTTGCGAACCAGAGATGCTATGTGTCTCACCTGAGACCACCCAGCTAGTAAGGGCCCACCTGTTCTCTAAGCCGGTCTTGTCACTGGGCTCTCCATGATTTCATAGAACAAAGGGAAACTGCCTTCTATAAAGGATAAATTACGAGGCGGCCTAAAACCTGAGAGCTTTGTTAAGGTAAAGCGTTTCCGTTTTGATGAAGAGCAAGAGAGCTCCCGAAATACTTTTCTTTTCACCTACTTTGCTATTATTCATCTCCTTCCTACCAGGCCCCCATCACCAATTATTTCTGCTTGGAAACGTCTATTATCGTTTATCATTCTATCTGTGGCTCTTATTTTAAAGACTATCTCAGGTGGAGCAGGAACTTAAGAAAATATTCCCCAGGAAGATTCTGAGAGACATTTTGTACATACTGTACCTGTACTTTACTTCTCCAAATGTCTTGAACTTGGGAAAATGCAACTGAGAACAATAGAGGAATGACAGGCCCTTTCCCCTCCTTATAGAGGCCTTTCTCTGTGGGCCTACTGATGTCATAGGCTCTTTTTTTTTTTTTTTGCTGCTTCAAGTGGCATGCAGAATCTTAGTTCCCTGATTAGGGATTGAACCCATTCCCCCTGCAGTGGAAGCATAGAATAACCACTGTGATTACCAATCAGAGGCCAGCTCTAGAGAGAGAAAATGGCCTATTGACTGCATATATTTATTTCTTCCTGGGACTGAAGTGTGTTAGAAATTCTTGGTCTGATTCCCCTTCAGAATATCTCAGAAAAATAGGAGAAAGGCAGAGCTTCCTAATCTCATTTTGTATATAGGAAAGCAGAAGGAAGAGAAATCAAGAGATTTCTAGATATTCTCACTTCTGCCCTTCATTGCACTGTCTTTTTTCCTGGAATGTTACTTTCCCCAGAAAATGCCTATTCACTCCACAAAGCCAGTTCCTTGATGAAACTCAGTTCCTCTTTGGTGCCCTCATCATCCCTGTGGATGATGCTTGAGCAGTTTTGCTGCCTTTATCTTTCAGAAATGCATTCCTTTTAATACTATCACAAAAATCTTGTCATCCCCATTTTATAGATAAGGACACAAGGCTCAGAGAGGTTATATGACTTATTCTAAATCACACAGCCAGTATGTGATGGGATCAGTTCTTGAGCAAAGGATGTCAGACTCCAAAGCCCACTCTCTCTACTCTGGTCTGAGGCTTCCTTTTTAATAACAAAGGATCCAGATGTGAGAATGCATTTTACCCTTGTGCTCAGTTGCCAAATCGTGTCTGACCCTTTGTGACCCCGTGGGACCCATAGCCCACCAGGTTTCTGTGTTCATGGGATTTTCCAGGCAAGAATACTGGAGTGGGTTGCCATTTCCACCCTTAGCTAATTCCTAATACCAATAACTAACTCCCATGGATCGAATACTTTATGATTTACACTGCATTTTTCCATATACATCATCTCATTAGACCCATCTAACGAAGCTTCAAGGTGGTGATTTCACAACAATTTTAGTTTATGGCTTTACAATTGAGGAATGGAGGCCCAGAGAAGGGATTTGCCAAAAGCCATCCTGCTATTTTCTAACAGTTAGCAGTTTGCAGGAAATTAAACCCACATCTCCTAACTTTAAATCCCTTTGCCATGTTGCAGCAATTAATTCAGGTTCTCAGTTGGCTTAACATGCAGTAAAGGCAGAATCTCCAAATATATAAATGGTGGATTGTCCTTAGGAGACTAAGACATTCTCTTTGGTTCCACATATCATCAAGACTTTTCCTCTTTGGGCAATGGTGTAGTTCAGTGGATAGTACCATCCACTGGTGGTATGTCCCTGTCAAGTGAACGAATCCCAGCCCTCAGAATGTGATCAAGGACAGTGATTAGTCTTCCATATATTTATCATATCATTACACAATTTGATGTTACAGAGTAGCACGTCTCAATGCTTTTATTTTTCTTCACACACAAGACACACACCTGTGGGAGACCTCAAGGATATGGATCATTCCTCATGTTCTAACTTTACTTGACCCTTTTCTACTCAAGAGAGCAAGGAAAGGAGTGACAAGGACATTATTAGGAGAAAGAACAATTTATCTTTCATTTATTTTGAATACTATTTTTTTTTTTTTAATAAGTTTCGTATCTTAGAAGAAGCTTCTGACACATCTCACAACTCACTGGGACATACCTGTGTGATGTGTTCCAGTAGTAAGAGTAGACAGTTAACTGTAGCAGGACTCTGTCCTCAAGGACCTCACAGTTGGGTGGGCAGGCAGACCTGGATCACTGACTAGCATTCAAGACAGGTGTTAAGAATCTTCGTACTAGCAGTGCAGAGAAGGAGTAGGAAGTATTGGATTGTGGAAAACAAACACACTTAGATAGAAAACTGAATTTTTTTCCCTTTGTTTTTTAATTGAAGTATAATTGATGTGCAATTTTGTATGAGTTTCAAGTATACAGCAAAGTGAATCAGTTATACATATATATATAAATATACATATGTATGTATTATACACACATGTGTACTAAATCACTTCAGCCGTGTCCAACTCTGTGCAACCCTGTGGACTGTAGCCTACCAGGATCCTCTGTTCGTGGGATTCTCCAGGCCAGAATACTGGAGTAGTTTGCCATTTCCTCATCCAGGAGAGTTTCCTGACCCAGGGATTGAACCCGTGTCTGTTGTGTCTCCTGTATTGACAGGCAGATTCTTTACCACTGAGTCACCAGGGAAGTCCCCCAAACCTGAATGTTTGAATTGAATCTTTGGGAATGAGTTGTGTTTTCACAGGTAGTAGGGGAAATTGAGAAAGAAGATGGAAACATTGTGAATATCATGGTACCTTCTGCTGGGTGGGCCTGAGGAAATGCTAAGTAGCCCTGTTATAATCTGATTGGACACTTAGAAAAAAGGAAGTAGGAAATGAGATCTGAAAAGTAGCTGGAACTTGAGCATCATGCTCTTGTGTTTGGACATGGTCCTGCACACAATGGGGAGCCATTAAAGATTTGGAGCAGGGGCCTGGCGTGATCTGGCTCATGTTTTTGGAAGATGAGTCTGGCAGCTCTGATTCTGTGGCATTGATGATCATAACCTGACGAAGAACCTGCAGTTCCAAGTCGGGGATGAGAAGTGCTGGTTGATGAGCTGAAAAAAAAAAAAAAAATCAAAGATCCCATTTTCCTACTTGTGTCAAGTCAAATAAATGGAGCCTGATAAACGTAGAAAAAAATCAAGATAGTAGCAAAATTGCCTGGAAGCAGAATGTTTTTCAAAGTCCCTAATGAGGTGTCAGTGAACCTAACGAGATGAAACTCCCTACCCTACACCTAGTTTTTCACGCTGTCCTTTTCATCCACTCATAATTAAGTTGTGAAATTGGAATTATATCCTATCATTAAAGACGGAGGCCAACTCTGCCTGTCTCTTGCTTCTTCGAAGATGGGAACTCTGAAAAGCATTCTCTTCCTTGGCTTCTTCCCCCGATGATGCTTCCCCTGATGTGGCTGCGGGTGATGACACTGCCGTTTTAGATTTTGATTAAAAAGGGCCACGTGGCTCCTCTTCATTGATTTCAGTATCGAATTCCATCATTCTTCGTGAGGAATTATTAAGCAGCTGAAGTTGAAAGGAAAATGTCAGTCTTTTTAGTGTTGTTGGCTTATTAGTGGCGGGGAAGAGAGGCATGCCCCATGGGCCAGACATTGGGTGGGGCTTTTTGGATATATAGGGCCCCTCTGATTCTTTTAGGGTGCAACCATGAGAGGGAAGCCTTATTTCCCATTTATACAGATGTGGAAACTGAGGCTCACAGGAATTGCAGGCCCTTTATAATAAGATCCACCAGGCTTATTCTGACCTGGGCCTTTCTTTCTCCACTGAGATAAAGATGATGACTACACTTGGAGGCAAAGAAGGTTCTTGTAGAGGAGGCTTGCCATCAGCCACCATTCTATGCCTTCCAGCATCCCATTCATTTTGTTAGTATACTCTGTGGTGCTTTCCTTATTCCTACAAGAACACTTTGTAGGATATTATTTGCTCCTTTTTCTGCATGAGCTAATCATGACTCAGCGGGTCTAAGTGATATATCCCAAATCACTCAGTTAGGAAGTACAGACTCCACCTCACTACATTGCCTTCAAATTGAGATCTCTACAGGATAAAACGCCTCCTTTCAAAGGATGAAGCCAGGAAGGGATGTTTCTAGTACCGGGGCCAGCTCACAGTATGAGAGAGGTATATGTAAAGTAGGTCCATTTTTATGAAACCCTGGCATTCTGGAATATAGGGGTAGGTCCAAGAGAAAGATGAGGGGAAGAGATCAGAGGCTGGCTCTGTACAAGGGGGCAGGAGCTCTGGGCAGCATCAGCCTGGAGCAGAAGAGCTCCTAGAATGACATACTCACTAAAGAAATAAGAGCATCTTGTCCTTTTCCTTGTAGGACAATTTCAATAAACTTACTGAGCAGACTCATAAAGCAATGACTGGAAACGTGGCTACCCCAGGATGAACACAGCTGCGGATGCTCCCTTGTTCCATGGCTGGGTCTGTCTGCTCAGACACAGTGGGGCTTCAGCCCCACCTCTGCTCCAGCTTTTCTGGAGAACGAGTACTTCTTCTCTGACAGCAACACTAGTGCAGACTGAGGTTTCCAGGTCAGGCCTGGTTCTCTCTGCTCTGTCCGTCACAGCTAACCCAGAATAAAAATGCAAATACAGGTCTATGATCTCCAATTTGGGACCTTAGGGGCCAGTTGTACGTCAGAAATTTAGAATATTTCAGATCTGAAAAAGGCCATGTGATATGTATATTATATATTATACAACACCCCTGCCAAACTTGGGGCAGCACCCATCATCAAGCACATTAATATTTCTGCAGTAAAATGTGTAATAAATAAATGTAGATGAATAGATGCCATAAGTAGTGTCCTGTCAGCACAGGTCAGTTTGTAGTCTCAAATGAATTTCAGATCAGCTTAGATATGCTGCCAAAATGAGTTGCCTATAGATGCAAAAATTCTCAACAAAATATTAGCAAACTGAATACAACAACACATGAAAAAGATAACTGAATCACGATCAAGTTGTATCTATTTCAGGGTCATAAGGATGGTTCAACATACACAAATCAATCAATGTGATATACTGTATCAACAAAAGGAAAGACAAAAACCACATGATCATCTCAATAGGTGCAGAAAAAGCATTTGATAAAATTCACAATGAGTTATACACACATAGACACACACATGCACACACAAAATTGGGTTTTCGGAGCTTTTTGGGTTTTATAATTCAGATAAGAGATTGCAGGTAAATATTTGTTCAATGCCTATTACTGCAAAAATAGTAGCTCACATGGATCGAGCACCTGTTATATGCTCAGCACTGGACTGAACCGTTTACAGACATTTACTGCACAAGAGCTCCAGAGCTGATGATGAATACAGTGTTACTATATGTGTACAGCAGTGTAGAGCTGTGCTGTGCAATCAATAGCCTCTAGTCACGTACAGCTATTTCCATTTAAATTAATTAAATTAATTTAAACTAATTTAAATCAAATGAAATTAAAAATTCAGTTCCTTGGTTGTACTATCAAGAGCTCGATAGCCACATGTGGCTAATGGCTACATACTGGAGAAGCTGCATATGCCTAGTGCCTAAACCATCCTGGGCAGCACAGAATATTTCCTTCACAGTGGAAAGTTCTATTGGATAACCTTGGCCTACATGTCATACAGGATGGTGGTTATGAGCATGGATTCTGGAGCTGTACTGCTCAGCACCATCATTCCCTAGTTACATGGCTTTGTTCAAACTGCTTTACCTCTTGGCATCTCAGTATTCACATCTATAAAATGGGGGTAAGGATCTTATCTGCTTCATTTGTTGTGAGGTATAAATGCATTCATATATGTAAAAAACTAGAACAGTGCCTGGCTTGAAGTTATCTCCTAATAGTTCTGCCTATTATGATTATTATTAAACCTGAGGAAGTCAAGGCATAGAAAGATGTTGTAAACTCTGTCCTCAAGTCCTGGCTCTGAAGCTGCATATTCTATAGTCTCTCTAGACAAAGTGTCCCATTCATCGCTTCTCCTCTATTGCTGAATGAATGATTGTGTAAATAAATGAGACAGTCTGGAAATGGTGACCTGGATTTCCAGAGCAAGCAATATCTGGGTGATAGCCTAGTCTTTAGGGTCAGATTCAGACGAAGAGACCGACAGTGAACCATGGTTATCCTTTATTGATTCATCAGACCAAGACTCAGTTCATATCTTTTATTTCCACTTTGTTCCATTTTCCTGTGTCTAATCTTAATTTTTAAAAATCAGCTATAACTAGGCTATTGTAAGGCATCGAACCCGCTGTCAGGACTATATATTTGAGATAATATGTTGAAGCTTCATTGATTCTGTTTGACAGCGGTCGAAATAGAAATAGAGTGGGGCTGCTGCCTGGAAGTTACCCAGAGAGGCCCTAGATCACGCTCTCGAGATGTACCTGCCACATGGTGCCTGCATATAGCTGTGAGCAATGCCTGATATGAAAAGAGGTGTCTTGTTTGCTGCAAGAACCCCAAGTATGGAGTTAAATGGGATGCGGTTTGGTTTCAGTCCTGAACTAAACCTGGGGACCTTCTCATATTGCTTTAGCTTTTTGAGCCTCAGTTTCTTCATTTGCAACAAGGGATAATTATTGTGAGTCTGTCTCCTTCACATATTGTCATGAAGATAAAATGCAAAATAGATTAAAACACTTTGCTAGTTATAAAGTACTGAGCACACTTGAGTTATATACTAGTACAGGCAACACTTTTCTTCTGGTAGGAAGGGAAGCCTCTGAGCTTAGGGAGAGACAAACATAGATATTTAGTGTGCATTAGTAACTGGCATTGTTTATTAAGTCTTAGTCATCATTTTTCAGTCAGTTCAGTCGCTCAGTCATGTCTGACTCTTTGTGACCCCATGAACCACAGCACAGAGAAGGCAATGGCACCCCACTCCAGTACTCTTGCCTGAAGAATCCCATGGTTGGAGGAGCCTGGTGGGCTGCAGTCCATGGGGTCGCTAAGACTCGGGCATGACTGAACGACTTCACTTTCACTTTTCACTTTCATGCAGTGGAGAAGAAATGGCAACCCACTCCAGTGTTCTTGCCTGGAGAATCCCAGGGACGGGGGAGCCTGGTGGGCTGCTGTCTGTGGGGTTGCACAGAGTCGGACACGACTGAAGTGACTTAGCAGCAGCAGCAGCACTGCAGCATACCAGGCCTCCCTGTCCATCACCAACTCCTGGAGTCCACCCAAACCCATGTCCATTGAGTCAGTGATGCCATCCAACCATCTCATCCTCTGTTGTCCCCTTCTTCTCCTGCCCTCAATCTTTCCCAGCATCAGGCCCTTTTCAAATGAGTCAGCTCTTCGCATCAGGTGTCCAAAGTATTGGAGTTTCAGCTTCAACATCAGTCCTACCAATGAACACCCAGGACTGATCTCGTTTAGGATGGACTGGTTAGATCTCCTTGCAGTCCAAGGGACTCTCAAGAGTTTTCTCCAACACCACAGTTCAAAAGCATCAATTCTTCAGTGTTCAACTTTCTTTATAGTCCAACTCTCACACCCATACATGACCACTGGAAAAAACCATAGCCTTGACTAGACGGATCTTTGTGGACAAAGCAATGTCTCTACTTTTTAATATGCTGTCTAGATTTTTCATAACTTTCCTTTCAAAGAATAAGCATCTTTTAATTTCATGGCTGCAGTCACCATCTGCAGTGATTTTGGAGCCCAGAAAAATAAAGTCAGCCACTCTTTCCCCATCTATTTGCCATGAAGTGATGGGACCAGATGCCATGATCTTCGTTTTCTGAATGTTGAGCTTTAAGCCAACTTTTTCACTCTCCTCTTTCACTTTCATCAAGAGGCTCTTTAGTTCTTCACTTTCTGCCATAAGGGTGGTGTCATCTGCATATCTGAGGTTATTGATGTTTCTCCCGGTAATCTTGATTCCAGCTTGTGTTTCTTCCAGCCCAGCGTTTCTCATGATGTACTCTGCATATAAGTTAAATAAGCAGGGTGACAGTATACAGCCTTGATGTACTCCGTTTCCTATTTGGAACCAGTCTGTTGTTCTGTATCCAGTTCTGACTACTGCTTCCTGACCTGCATACAGGTTTCTCAAGAGGCAGGTCAGGTGGACTGGTATTCCCGTCTCTTTCAGAATTTTCCACAGTTTATTGTGATCCACACAGTCAAAGGCTTTGGCATAGTCAATAAAGCAGAAATAGATGTTTCTGTTTCCAACATCCACTGGATCATTGAAAAAGCAAGAGAGTGATCCAGCGGATGTTGGCAATTTGATCTCTGCTTCCTCTGCCTTTTCTAAAACCAGCTTGAACATGTTGAAGTTCTCGGTTCATGTATTGCTGAAGCCTGGCTTGGAGAATTTTAAGCATTACTTTACTAGCCTGTGAGATGAGTGCAATTGTGGGGTAGTTTGAGCATTCTTTGGCATTGCCTTTCTTTGGGATTGGAATGAAAACTGACCTTTTCCAGTCCTGTGGCCACTGCTGAGTTTTCCAAATTTGCTGGCATATTGAGTGCAGCACTTTCACAGCATCATCTTCCAGGATTTGAAACAGCTCAACTGAAATTCCATCACCTCCACTAGCTTTGTTTGTAGTCATCATTTTTGTCTTAGTGGAAAAAGAATGTTGAAATAAACATGTTATTAATATCAATTGAAAGATGAATGAAGCATATTTGAGAAGTAAAGGAGTATGCTAGTGTTGGCACTGTTCTTTTAGGGCCCACTGCTTAAAGCTATATCCTTTCAGTGGTCTTTTGTCTTCTTTATAAGTTTTGCACTTTATATTTTGGATTTTACATTAGTAAGAACTGTCATCTTATAAGCTTCTGCTTTTCTTTTAACCATGAGTTATACCATCATCAGCCCCATCGCCACTCATCTACCAACCACCAGGAAGTTTGTAGTTATTTTAATGCTTATTTATAGTCATGTTGGACTTCCCTTGTGGCTCAGACAGTAAAGAATCAGCATGCAATGCAGGAGACCAGAGTTTGATCCCTGGGTTGGGAAGATGCCTTGGAAAGGGTTAGTCACTTATTCTGCAGTTTTAGAATTAAAGAATTTGTAGTGAGAGAAGAAGAGGAAAGAGCAGAGACTGAAGTCTAGCTTTTTAAATTTTATAGATAAAGTAATTGAAACTCTAGAGAGAGCAAGAATGATGCATGGAGACTGAGGGTCAATCAGTGGCAGAGTTAAGACCAGAATTGCTGTCTCTGACTCACAACCCATCCATCAGGCAAGTTCTAATCAAGAGTTGTGTGGTGAACTTGAAGCAGATCAAAGGATTTAGATGAGTCTAATGTATATTGGAGAAGGCAATGGCACCCCACTCCAGTACTCTTGCTTGGAAAATCCCAGGGGCAGAGGAGCTTGCTAGGCTGCAGTCCATGGGGTCATGGAGAGTCGGACACGACTGAGTGACTTTCCTTTCACTTTTCACTTTCATGCATTGGAGGAGGAAATGGCAACCCACTCTAGTGTTCTTGCCTGGAGAATCCCGGGGACGGGGGAGCCTGGTTGGCTGCTGTCTATGGGGTCACACAGAGTCGGACATGACTGAAGCGACTTAGCAGCAGCAGCAGCAATGTATATTGGAAGTGCATGGTGTAGCCATGTCCCCATAGGAATGACCTTTTTAATGGGACCTGAAATGCATGAGGCCTGTGGGTGCTGTATTAGTTAGGATGTGTATGTGTAGCACCAAATTATGGCTCCCAAATAACAGCTGTATAAATAAATAGAATTTAATATTCCTCGCCTAGGAAGAAGTCTACATATAGGCAGTTGTTAGCATTGCAGTTTTTAAACGATGCCTCTAGAGATTTAGTTCTTTCTATATATTGTTCATAAGATGGCCGCCTTTGTGCCAGGCATCATATCACTATCCAAGAAGGAAGAGGAGGGAAAAGACTAAAGTTAAAACTTTCCCAGAATGCTTTGAGCAGATTTCCACCTCCATTCAATTGTGTAGAACTGTGTCACCTGGCCTCATCTCACTTCAAGGGAGGTTGGGGAACTGAGTAGTTACCTTCTAGCCTCTATCACTGGGATAATATTTTTAAAAATTAACCATCAGTGGGGCACAGCCATAGACCAATGCAATGGATGTCTAACATGAGCAGCTAGAACAGCTGTAACAATACATAAATTTTAGCTTTGCTTATTATACATGGTGACCTGGGAGAAGAGTGTTAAGAACAGATGTTTAAGTCTCAGCAGTGTTTGATGCTGTACAATGTTCTACATCAGGGTCAACAAAGGGTCAATAGTAAATACTTTAGGTTTTATGATCTCTCTTGCAGTTACTCAACTCTGCCATCATTGTTTGCAAACAGCCAGAGACAGTACAGAAACAAACAGTCAGGGCTGCATTCCAATAAATCTTTATTTACAGAAATAGGCAAGAAGCCATATTTGGCCTGTGGGCCAAAGTGTGATGGTCCCTGTTCTGCATCCATTTCCACATTAGGGATGTCCTGGCAATGAGACTGGAATAGCAGAAGTTGGTTACCTCTAGCTGTCTCTATCTGAGTGGTATCCAAATGGGCATTGCATTCTGGACTAGATAATCCTGCCTCCTGCCCTACTGGATAGAAGCCATTTCTTTCTCCTTCAGGCTCTACATCCCTCTGCTATATACCTACTCTGAATGGTGACATGGAAATTCAATCTATGTCTTTGAATATAGAGGACACCTTTTAGTATTACTCAAATATTGTCATATTGAGTGGTCATCATACTTGGAAGATTAAAATAAAATCATGATTATGAAAGTGCTTTGTCAACTTAAATGCAGTGTATGAAAATTCCTACTTAGAACAGCCTTCTTATCTGCAGATGCTCCCCATGCTTCAAGGACCTTCTATACTTTCTAAAGTGTTCACATTTCCTGGCATCACATCTGCCCCTATTTGAGAGCAGCTTATCTTTCCTTCAGTAGCATAGTCTGCCTTGGGAGTATATTAATTACCACAATAGAGTCATTGAAGTGAGCTCTTCGTCTACAAGAACCTCTCCTCCCTCAAGGGACTCCAGTACACAAACACATACCCACACTCATACACTCTGATTAGATGAAAGTTTTTGCCATTCCTGCCTTAGCCTTCAACAGCAGATGCTTTATGATGGCCCAGTGAACGATGCAGAGGAAAAACGGGAACTTTTAAGGATCAGATGCCTGAAAAAGGAAAATTATGCAGTTTGGATGCCAGTCACACTCTAGGCAGTCAGGTGGAGAAGTTTAGAAGGCGTCCCCCTGGGTACCACGAATCACAGGATTGCCCAAACCAGAATCCTTAGCATCATCGCTAACACATCCCTTTCCCATGTGCCTTCCAACCAGTCAAGAGCTTGGTCCTTTCTGGCTGGAGTCCTACTTGCCTCCTTTTCTGCTTGCTGAGTCCTCCTTGTTTGTTCTTTTTCAATTTTTAAAAAAAATTTTGTACAATTTTTATAGGTTATTTTCAATGTACAATGATTATAAAATATCGGCTATATTCCCAGGGTTGAACAGTATGTCCTTGAGCCTATCTTAAATGAATACTTTGTTCTTCCTACTCTCCCGCTCCTATATTGCACCCCCTCCCCATAACCACTAGTTTGTTCTCTACAACTTCTTTGTTCATTCGTTACTCTTAATCTGGGCATCACTTCTTCCAGAAAGCATTTTCTGACTTCTTAGACTTGTTTTGTCACCCCTCCTTTGTACGAGGAAGCATCTCCTGTAGCTCTCATCCTACAATACTGTAATTGCATATTTGTCTGTTTCCTTCACTGGGCTATGGGTCTGTGAGTTCAGAGAACGTGTCATGCTTGACTTATCTTTTATGTCTGGCATGGTGGCTGGTATTGCACTGGAAATCAGTCACCCTTTTATCCATTCCTCCTCTAGCAGGTAGGAGTGTATCTCAGAGCAATGGCTTCTCCTAATTTTTAAGAGCTTCAGGAAGGAGTAATTTGCAGATTTTCAGAGGCACTCCTTCTCTCTTTAAGGCATCAGATTTAGATCACACCATCCGGGATCATAGCAGACTTTGGGAACATGTACATGATGCTTCATATATCTGATTCACAGGAATTTTTAGAAAACTCATTCATTCCATTCATTTATTCATTTGGCAAATTATTGTTGCCAGCCTACTTTGTGCTGAACTCTGCATTAAGAACTGTGGATTCCATAAACAATGACCTGGAAATGAAAGTGTCACCCATGAGCTACATTTGCCAGGCACTCTTGCTAGGAACACATCAAAGGTTCTGTTTCATCTTCATCCATGAAGTACCTACTGTCATCTCTATTTTACAGAATAGAAAATAGTCACAGAAAGTTTTATGATCATACAGCTGGGACTTCGAAGAGTATAAAACATCACTTCTGTTATCAAGGAACTCGTTGTCTATTGGAGAAACATTCTTTGATTCATTTTCAATCATTCATTCACTCATTCATTCAGAAAGTATTTATTGAGTGCCTAGTTTTCGCTCAGCACCATTATAGAGTCTTCGGATACAGCCGTGAACAAGGCTGACTAGAGTCTTGCTCATAAGGAATTTTCACTCCTTTAAAGAGGAAGCCATTAACAAATTAGTCAACATGTGTGGAAAACACAAGAACATGTGAATGAGCGACTGAGGAATATGCGGACATTACAGTTAAAGAGACAAGGTCAGCCTCCCTAAGGAGACGGTGCTGGACCTGAGACTTCCAAGAGGATAACTGATGTGAATCCAAGGAAGTACGTGCCAGAGGAAGCAGTAGGTGCCAAGGCACTGTGGCTGCCGGATATGGAGAAAGGGTGCAAGTGGCCTGAGAGGGTCAGGGGAAGGGTGGGCCTAGACTTGTATGTGACCTGATGGGCCAGTACAAGGTCTTTGGACTTATACCAAGAGCAGTGGGACTTTGCTGCAGTGTTTTAAGCCAGCAGGACCCAGTCTAACTTCCTAAAGATCTCTGACTGCTTTGCAGAGAAAAGATTATAGTTTCAAGAGGGGAAATGTGGAAATAGTTAGGAGGGATGGCTAAAGGAGAAAGAAAACAGAGAGGGAGAGAGAATGAATGAATGAATGAATGGTGGGTTCTGGAATAGGGGAAGCCACAGTTGAGAAATGAAGAGAAGTAAACAGCTCAAGAGAGAGGTGAATAGGTACCAGAGAAAGAGAACTTAGTGAAATAAGAGCAGACACTGAGGTGATGAACAGGGTTTTCTGGGGCATACAAGAAAGCACAGATCCTCTGATCCAGGGTCTCCCAAACTGTGTTCCAAGAAAACACCATGTCCTGTGGGCTGTTGAAAGTTGTTCTTGGGAAAAAAATCAAATTCTTTCAAGTTAAAAGAACATGTCTGGACAATGCTGCCTCCTGTGTTGCAGAGTGAAGGTGATCAAATACAATAGCATATCCAAGGCTCTTGGAAGCTCATTAGTAATGAAGTCAGTTTAACTTTAATGTGGCTTTTCTTGAGTCTCTTTGATCCTAGCACTCCTTTTACACAGTACTTCCTGTGCTTGGCCAGCATCCTACCCAGAGTGTCTGATGGTACTGGATGATCTGGAACAGCATTCTTATTTTACTCATGGCAAGCTGGTGGCCAAGAAAGGGCAGGTGACTTGCCCAAGATCACACAACTGACTGGAGGCAAAGCCAGGCCTGGCAGAAGTCATATCTTCTCTGACTTAAGACACACTCTGCTTCTACCCCAGGGTACCATCTACATCTGCAGAGAAGACTTGCGATGCTGTACTGATAGAATCCTGACTACAAATAACACGCATCCTTGCTGGCTGCATGAACAAAGCACTCTGCCCTACACTCCACCCTCCCAGAAGGGCCCTAATTCAGAAATAGTGAAGCGCCATTCCCTGGCCAAGGTGTCAGGCTTATAAATTCTTACCATAATGAACAACAGAGAGTTGTAAAAAACTGCACACAGAGAGAAATGCAACAGTCTTGGTGGCCTGAGGGGTTGAGTCCTATTGAAATATGTTTGCAAACTCCACTCCCCAGCAACAACCTGAATAACAATGGGCTATAATGAGGTGATAATTAACACTGAATCTGGATTCAGCAAAAATAAACAATTTTATATTTTAAGGGGGTAGAGATGCAACTTGATTGTAATTCTGGGATGAGCTCCTGGGAGATCTGTCTGTTGTTAGAAAGAGAAACGGGTGCCACTGTGCTTTTGGCTGCAGGGCAAAGAAAGGGTGTTTCTGCATCAGAGTTTCATCCAGATTTTGCCATCTCCTCTCTGGGCAATTGTATGTGAGTTGCTTAACTTCTCTTACCTATGAAATGGAGATAATATGTCCTTGTAGGACTAATGAAAAAAGTAATCAAATCATGTTTGTGAGGTACCTTGCATGCCTGCCTCACCAGGTGCTTGGTAAATGAAAGTTATTCGAATTATGTGTGTGGTTTCTTCCTCTTTTAAGCACCAGGTCATTCTGATGGCAATTGTCCTAAATGGCCTTGATAGTAGCTATTTATGCACTTAAATTGCTAAGGATACTTTTGATCTTCAAAATGATTGAATCTCACTTTGACCAAACACAGACCAAAGAGAAAGTGTTGTGTTTTGCTTATTTGTCGCTGACAATATTAGGTTACTTTATGTCATAGTGGTAAGAAGGGTGTAGGTTGACTCCAGGGACAACTAGAGACTGAGGCTCAAATAAAGCCGCACTTCTCTCCATCTCTCAACTGTCTTCATTCCCTGTGATCAGCTTCCTGACTGTGGAGGGAAATTGCTGTCAAGGTCCTAGAGGACTCTGTTTAAAATTTAAGTATCCCAGGGAGAGTCCCTGATTGGCCTAGAATGAGTCAGGTGGTTAGCCTAGGACCAATCAACTGTAGGCAGGGTAAATGAGCCTATGAAAACATACAATACCAGTCCTTACTTGTATCACAGAATGAAAGAGAAGTATTACATGGGCGAGAACTTCTGGAATGGGAGCTGATGGGGAGAACCAAAAATCAGCAAAACCTCCCCTTTGAAACTAAGCTCATTGTGGAAAATCTAATGGATAGCTGCTTTTTTTTTTTTTTTTGCTTGTTTAGCTTCTCTTCTACCTTCTGTATCCCTCTTTGGCATTGGAGACCTCCCCCACCTCTTCCCATGTGCTTTGGCTGGGAGTGTAATCTGTCCTTCCTCAAGTCTTCTCAGCCATCAGCCTTTCCATAGGCTCAAGTTTTTAGTCCAGGTGAATATCATGCAAATTAGGTCAACCAGACTCTAGTTTTTTCCCTGAGTGTTGGTTCTTGGGAAGAATGACTCACAGATTAGAGCAGAATCATTTTGTTGACAATCTTAGAATGTCTACCTGTGAGGTCTCCTTACTTTAATCCCTAAAGCTACATAACTCTCTACCTTCATGAAGTCTGATTGTTTAGTTCTCTGATCCATTTTAAATCTACCCTCAGTGATCTTCTAGGAAATTCATCTACTCATCAAAGTGAGCTGGAGTTGATTTCTGTTACTTGCAACTGAAGATCCTTAATAGACGCAGGCAGAGGCTGAACATTATTCGTGTTAATATGCTCCATGTTCCTACTGGTTTCACTGCTACACAAATGCTCAGAAAACATGTGGTAGACTTATTGACTGTAGAAACCCGCTTCTTTTATTTCTCTACATATCTTCCTTCAAACATAATTGTAGATCAAACACCTTATGGAAAACAGTTAAAAGAGAGGCTGGGCTACTTGGGTTGAAGCCCGTTCCATTTGGAACACCTTTCTCTAGAGTAGTATCTCTGCTTCAAAATGCCTATCAGTTTCACTCTCAGCTAAATGTTTTATGTACTTGTCCCTGGGGTATTTCATGCTATTTGGAGAATTTATATGTCATTAAGCACAAGGCAGTCCAGGTTAATTGAAATTGTTATTTTTGGAATTGGAAATTATTATTTTTTTCATTAATTGTAGCCATTCCCCAGAATGAAATTGTCACAGTCTTTGGGATTCACAGCAGTGGCTCTGAAGATTCAGCACCCAGGAAGAACATAGGATCTCAATGCAGAGTTTTGAGCACTAGCCCTGAAGATTTGGATTCCTTATGGCACCAGTGGGTCCTAGGAATCTGCATTTGTAAGATAAGGAAAGAACTATGAGAACGTTATTGATTTGTTTTCATTCTTAAATGCAGTACTTTATTTAAAGAACTTAGCTTAGTGCCTGATTTTATTGTAAGGACTTGATAAATAAAAACATTATTATTGTTAGTTTTGTTTGTGATACAGTATCCAGTGAGCAAATCCAGTACTTTTGTTGGATTCAAGCAGATGTTGAAGTCAACAACCAACCCTAAGGGTGGTATCCCTCAATTCAGTCTATTCTCTGTTTCTATTATATTAGTGTGGTCTTCCTAGGTGGCGCAAGTGGTAAAGCACCCACCTGCCAATGCAGGAGATGCAAGAGACACGTGTTTGATCCTTGGGTTGGGAAGATTCCCCTGGAGTAGGAAGTGGCAATACACTCCAGTATTCTTGCCTGAAAAACTCCATGAACAGAGGAGCCTGGCAAGCTACAGTCCACGGTGTTGCAAAGAGTTGAACACGACTGAGCATACACACTCCAATTATAGTGATGTTGATGCGCACACACACACACACACACACGCACTCATGTTGATGCGTATGTGTATCACCATCACTATTCATCCCACACCTGTTGCATTATCACAGCACTTCCCACAGCAGATTTCCTTGATTTCAGTCTGTTTGTTTGAATTTATTCTCAAAAAAATAGTAAGAGTTATTTTACTAAAAATCAAATCTGGTTGCATTCCTTTCTACTGACAATCCCTCCATGATGCCCATCGCTTACAGAATGAAATCTAAACTTCTCACCTGCAATCTTCACAGATCAATTCAGGAGTTCCTCTCTAACTGCAACTTCCTGTTGCCTCTCTCATTCTCTGTAGTCAGCCACCCTAAACAAACTGTGGGTCCCCCAGAGTCTCACATTCACTCTTCTTGCAGGCTTTGCTCATTTGGTTCCCTCTGCCTGAAACACACTGGTCTCCCTTTGGCCTGGCCAAAGGTCCTTTAGGTTTTCTTTTGGCTGATCCTCTTCTGTTAAACCCTCCCTGCTCCTCAAAGGCTGGGTTGGATTCCTTTTTATGTGCTGTTACTGGATCCTCTGTATCTACTGTCATTGCACTTATCACACAGTTTTGAGGTTGTCTGGGTCCTTTTTTTCTGTCTCCCACTAGATACTGAGCTACAGGAGGCAGGGACTGTGTCTTTAACACCTTTTAGTCTTCAAGTCCCAGCAGGATGAATAGCACATAGTGATTTAGGTGCTAAGTAAATGCTTGGGAAAGAAGAAAGGAAGGAAATTTACTTCAACTGGACCATAGAGAGTGCTGGAAGATACAAAGAGCAGGATCCAGTTCTACAGAGAAAGAACTTAGGAGAGGTTCATGGAGTCATGGTCTCGGCAAGATGCCTTAGGTCACGGCAGGTCCTCTCTCCTATAAGACACTCTTGGTGTAAAAGAAGGAGTACGGGGTTCAAGCAGTAAGGCCACAATTTCAGTGTTGGCCTGTCACTGAAAGCTCCACAGTTAAGTCACTTCATTTTTCTGCATCCTCAGTGTCCTAAACTTTAAAATGGAGCTAATAACAACAGTAGTATCAACAACTACAATAGCTAACAACAACCAGTGTATCTACTCCAAATAGTTGATTTGAGATGAAACAATAAACTATTTATTTAAAGTACTTTGCACACTGTAAAGCTGTGGTCTCCTTTGCTAGGCTGTGGGCTTCTTGAGGGCAGGGGCTTTGATGAGACACATCTCTGTGCCCCAGGGTCAGGCACATGGAAAGTATTAGATTAACTTTTGTTGAATAGATAAACAAAGGAATCAAAGGATGACTCACTGACTGAAGGAATGAATGGATAGGAAAGTCTAAGCAGGAAATGACAGAGAGGCTCAGAATAACCTTGCTGGGATGAATTGCATACACATTGCTTTTTCCCTCCTCCATAGAAACTTCCTTGAGGTAGGAACTGTTCCCTAACTCTGCCCACAACTTCTGACCTAAGGCCTTGCACACTGGAGTCAGTGCTTCAAAAAACACTTTGCAGCTTAACGTGAATTTGTTGACCACGTTACAATTTTCCAATAGTTTGAGGCAGATGTATAACAACATCCCCATTTTATAGATGAAGAAACTGAGGGCCAGAGATGTTTACATGAACTGTCCAAGTTTGCATGGCTGGCCAGGGACCAATCCAGGACTAGAATCCAAGTCTCATTCTTAAGCCAATGCTTTTTTTTCCACCAGAGAGTTTGTCTTGTCTCTTGGCAGTGTTTCTGGAGAGAAATGATGCATGCACACGCCCAGCAAGCGCATGGTGGGCCCTAAAGCAATGACAGCCCTATGTTAATGAGCAGGAAAGAACCCCAGCAAAGAAGAGTCTTCTGATGGGTGTTGATGAATGTTTACAGATGACATCTTTGCTTTGAACGGAAGGAGACCTAATTTTTAAAATGCATTCAATTATTGTTAAGCCTAAGGGGCATTTAGAAACGACCATTGCTAATCACCCAGACAATGACATTGAGACCCTGCCCTCTGCAGCAACCATCTTTTCCAGGGCTTGATCTCATGCGGGAGTGCCAAAGCACGAAATTTATGAAGTCCTCTGAGTTTTTGTGGTCGCAAATCACAAGACTTTATCAAACAAAAAGAGAAGCTTGCCTAGGAGGTTGAGAACATACTTTCCAGACATAGCGATGGGAATACAAACAGGCCAATTCAATTTCTTTTGGGGTCATGGTTTGTAGCTTTATTGAATGTGCGACATTCTCTTTTGAAAGTCCATGGGATGTTTTCACTTCAGAGAATAATTTCCACATCTTGTTCGACACCAAGAAATGGGTAATTATTATATCACTTGGTGGTTATTTATCACAGTTTGAATGGAAATAAATTGCTTCAAAGTGAAATCATGCTACATGGTTACCCGTCTGCCCTATTACTCTTTCGTTTAATTTTCTTTATTTTAATGTGCATACCAATGTTTGTGACCTGTCTCGTCTGTCTCCCTCATAATTCCCTTCAACGAATTTAAATTTGTTAAGAGAAATTAAATAGTGGGTTAAAGGAAGGCTTGGGATTTGGGAAATGGGGGTTTTGCTGAGAGCGGTAATTTATTTCTGAATTGGCTCTCACTTTCCATGGAATAGGAGCCTACTGGAAATCAAAAATGGATAAAGCACATGGATATATTTCTTCCATAGACCAGCTAGTTAGGGCACAAGTGATGATGCCTATTTTCTGAGTCTAGTGCTATCCACATTGCCCACTCTGGCAATTTTCCCAGTGCTTTCATTTCAACTAATAAAATCCACAAAATAACATTGCCTTTCTTTCATTTTAAGAGCATAAAATCAATCTTTTCCAAGCTTCCTTGTTTCTGGCCTCCTCATTTAAACCCTGAAAATCTAAACGATAGGGCTTGTTCACTTTAGTTTGATAACTGTGTATTGAGGGCCCACTGTGTGCTCACTATCGGTCCTTTCTCTGAGGGATGACAGTCTGGTGAGGGAGACTTCTATACTGCGTTTCCCTCTCTGTGCCTGGCTCACTGATGTACGAATGTGATGAGGTAGACACCGTTTTCTTGGCGATCACTAGAGACTTCTTAGAAAGAGGTCTGCAGCATTGGGAGTACATCTAGATAAGACTTCTTGAAGCAGAAGCTGATCTTTCAAAGGGTCTGAAGGTGAGACCTGTCAGATCTGGGGAGAGGGAAGGGGATTTCCTGTTGCTCTCAAGTGGGAGTATAAGTGAGAGGGAGAAGGAGCCGAGATGTGAGCCCCAGCATGAAAATACATAGCCAAGTCACTAGGACTCCATTTGACAATGAGTGGGGCCATTGAGGAAATGGACCAAGGGGCTGGTTCAAGGAAGATCAGGGGCAGAGGTGTAGGTTGGGAAGCCTGAATCAGGAACCCCAACTAGGGTTTGGTGAGTGAGGCACTAGCCCCCAGGACAAAGTTTAAGAAAGAGCCAAGAACTCAAGTCATCAAGAAAAATCATATTTGAGTGCTGTATTTGAAAAAACATATCACAACAAATGTCAGAAGTTCCACAATGAGCACATTATCAAAGTTGAAATGGTGACAAGATCAGTAGCTGGGGTGTTATGGAGCCATACTGGAGCCTGGGGCAAAAGAAAAACATTGATCATACTGAGCCTGTCTTTAAATATGTCAATAGTTTGATATTTATTTAAATTATTTTGTAATTGATTTTATTGGAGCACAGCCACACCCATCCACATATATGCTCTCTGTGGCTGCCTTTGAGTCACAATATAGTTTGTGTAATTACAACAGAAACTGCATGGCTCACAAAACCTAGAATATCGAGAAAGCTCTGCCACTTCCTAGACTAGCTGATCACTGGGCTCCCTTCTGGTTCTGATATTTGCAGACTATGTTTTCAGTTGATTCAATTAGTCACCTTTGATGCAAGATAGGCCCTAGCCTTTGAGAATATTTTTTATGCTTTGTAGACATTATATTTTGTATTATGTTAAAGAACCTTTAACAGACAGCTTACAGTGTATCACACAAGGTCTTGGGTGATAGCTTGATATATTCATCCCGTCTCCCTTTTCCTCTCATTAGATTATGATCTGCTTGAAGATCCATGAGGGCATTCAATCAGTGTTTCCAAAATTTGCCAGATTGGTTACCAGTGGTTCTCAGTCCCTCTAGGAGGCACTGGAAAGGTGGTTTTACTGGTGTTTACAACGGCTTCAAGTTGCTACTAGAGTAGAGTGGTTAGGGATGGGGATGCTGAACACCCATAATATGCAGAATGTTTCATCCCAGCAAGAAAAATTGTCCCTCCCCAGGTGGCAGTAGAACCTCTGAAAAACCCTCTGTTCCTGCAGGTAAGCCTTGTCCTTTGCCTCCATCTATTGTCAATTTTCTAATTTTTTGCTGCAGTTAAGCTAAAAATCTGTTTTTTTGTATAATGTTTTACCGCTTTAATGGAAATGCTGGTTTCAGGGAATATGAAAATGACTGAAAGGCTTTGAATGATGCTTACAAGGCTTTTCAGTTATTTCTTATGGAGTTCTATGTATTCTAATTCATTAAATTCATTAAGGGAGAAAAAAAGTCTTTGGGAATATGCACAGCTTGCTATTTCCTATTATTATGCACAAAACATAGATTTTTCTTGTTCCAGTGGGTGGGTGCGGGGGGAACCTCATTTTGGTAACTTGACATCTGTTTTTCTGGAAAAGTCCTCTTAAAAAATGTCCTTCTCTAAGATTTTGTTTTAAAAATAGGATTTGACCATCTCTGGATTAGAAAATATGGAGCAAGAAGATGGCATTTTATCAGTAGTTCTAGGACTTTGGGAAAGGCAACAGTCTGATTCCTGGTGCCGCTACCCTGGCACACAGTATCACTCTGAAGTCACCTCTGCTGTAGAGAGTCAAGTGCTTTCTGAGGTCCAGCTTGATCACACTGTCTTCTTCCTCCTTCTTTATATTCTCCTTCCTCTCCCTTTCCTCTCTTCATCAAAGCATCCTTTCCTTGGTCCCGTTCAGTGGCGCATTCTGTGTACCATTGTGGGAGGCAGACAGATTTGTGGGTAAAAATAAAGACCGATGGCTGGGTTTGATTGTAGCTCTACAATCAATTAGCTGTGTAGCTTTGGAGAATTGATTTAACCTTCCTGTGCCTCAATATCCTCACCCCTAAATTGGGAATTAATACATGAAAAGCACTCAGAAAAGCATCCGTCAGCCAGTAGGTAGGGAGCAAGTATCTTTGGAAGGACCTTTGGTAGGGATGATGCAGATATAAGTCAGAGCTGGTATGAGACTCAGGGGTCAGGTGGCTCAGATGTCTGGAGCACAGAGAAGTCAATTTTCAGCCACTGTAAAGTGGACAGCTGATGGATGACACTTTAGACTTCTAGCTCCCCCTTTGAATGGCCTTTGTGTTTACTCTTCTGTTTGGGATTCTGTAGGGAGGAAAATGTTTCTATAACTTAAAAAAATGTTTAGTTCATTGATCTCCTTATATCCACTATATTTACAAACAAAGAAAATAAATTGCACGGAAGGGAAGTGATTTGCCTTTATGTCAAGTTACTGAAAGGCTGGGATTAGAAACCAATCAATTAACAAGTATTTGTTAATACTTTGTGTGTGCCAAGTACCGTCCTGGGCCTTAATTTCACAAAGCCTTGTGTAGGATCTTCTGTGGTTCCTCCTACTGAGCATCCCCCTTATCCACTATGTAGCCGGCCCCACTGTAAGCTTCACCCCTGTCACCCCCCTAGGGTTCTCACTCTCTGGGCTGATCCTTGCATCTCACTTCATCCTGGGTGCTTCTCCCCCTGCCTCTTCTTGTGCACCTGTTGCAGGGAAAAGCAAATTCTGACTCCATGTTGAAACAGTTTCTTTGACTTGCTTTTCGTTGCTTTTGTTACTATAGTCATACATAATGCCCTGCCCCAGAGAATCCTGCCCCTCTACCTGACTGTTCAACTAAAATGCCTTTGTTCAGAACCCTGTCCACCTGTAGATGGCAGGAAGGAAGAAATTAACATACCCCCTGCCTGAGGTTTGCCATTATAGGAGATATTTGCAAGATTTATGGGCTTTTTGCTTTACTTTTTATTCCCACTATCTCTGATCCATAAGAGAACCTGGCATCCAGACCCCATAAGATGGTTGAGGCATTATTCTGCCATCACCTCAGTCAGGCAGCTTTCCGGAATAAAGTTATATTCCTTGCCTCAACAACTCGTCTCTTGGATTTATTGGCCTGTCATGCATCAGGCAGAATGAGCTTGGACTTGGTAACACCCCTACTTTGTGCCAGGCATATTCTAGATATGTGGGATATAGCAGTGAATCAAACAGTAAGAAATCCCTGCCTTCACAAGAGCTTGCATCCTCATGAGTAGTGACTTTCAGGAATCAAAACTTTCTTTAAGTTCTCTCTCCATCAGTTTCCTCATATATGAAATGGATATCATAATAGTTCCTACCCCCATAAAGTTGTTTAGAAGCTTAAATGAGTTATTTGCAAAGCTAACAAAACATAGATAAATGAATAATGATTTGGTAAAATATACAGTATGATAGATAGTTATGCTGGGGAGTTGTAACACAGTTTGGTGGTTCCTCAAAAAGGTAATAGAATAACCATTTGATCCATCAATTTCAATGAAAAGAACTGAAAGCTGGGCTGACAGATAAAGAACATATTTGTTCATAACAGCATTCTTCACGACAGCCAAAAGATCAAAACAAGGCAAATGTCCATTAAAAGATGAATGGTTACAGAAAATGTGGTTTATATTTACACACTAGAGTACTTTTCAACCTTAACAAGGGGTGAGATTCTGCCATGTGCTGCAATGTGGTTGAACCTTGAAGATGTTATGCTAGGTAAAATAAGCCACACACCAAAGGACAAATATTGTGTGATTCCACTTGTAGGAGAGAGCTAGAATAGGCAGGTTCTTAGAGACAAATAGAATGGTGGTTGTCAGGGGTGAGGGGGATGGGGGTTAGGGAGTGAGTACAGAGTTGACTGTCTAATGGGTACAGACCTTCTGTTTGAGTTGATAGAAAAGTTCTGGAAATGGATACTGGCAGTGGTTTCTCAACATTGTAATGTATTCAAAGCCACTGAATTGTATACTTAAAAGAGGTTAACATGGTAAATTTCATGTGAAGTATATTTTACTACAATAAAAGAGTGCTACATAGGAAAATAAAGCTTGAAAGAAAAGTAGTATTGGGGTGAGGTTAATTTTAGAAGGGAGGAATTGCTGAGTCTTTAAGCAAAGACTGGAAGAAGCAAGCCATGTGACACTCTGAGGGGAGCATGTCCCCAGGTGAGGGACCCGCGCCCTGCTGCCTACCCCCCCTGCTACCCCCACCACCATGCAAGGGCAGTGCCATGAGACTAACGAGCATGAGTGGGTGAGATCCCTGGTGTGAATCCTAGTCACAGACTTATTTTCTGCCTGACTTTATACAACAATCTTAGGTTGTTTGTGTGCCTCAAGATTCTGGGTTTTACCAACCTCAGCCAGTATTCAGTGAAATAGTACAGACAAGATCCTTCAGCAGCAAGCCTAGTGTCGGCTGGTCTTTAGCAGCCATGTGAGCCCAGCCATTCCTCGGTTTATGGGCAGCATCTGCTCTGACATGTTTGCTGGTGCCTGTGCTATATGGATTGTTAAGTAAGTTGCTATCACCCCTGCCTGGCACATTTTGATTCAGGCAGTGTTAAAATGCTAAAAAGCATTTACAGTAGTCTTTGGCACATTGATGGTAATCAATAAATGTTAGTTTTCTTCATGCAGTCCACTGGTCATTCTTTCATTTATCAGAAATAAATAAGACACAGTTGCTGTTCTCAAGATGCTCATTATTTTACTGTTTGGAAATCTGGTAAAACCATCTCTGGGGATTCGGGTAGTGAGGAGGTGTGGCCTGGAGTGCACAGGAAGACCCGTCAGAGGATGGGACTCGAGCTGAGCCTGCCAGCCTGGCTGGGATTGGGTAAGTGATCGAGGGAGGCAGGAAGCACAGGTACAATGTGGGATGATGCTCCTTGATCAGAAAGGGTGAGCACAGCTCGCCCATGGTCCAGCATTGCTCAGGTGGGATTTTATCAGCCTCAGAGATGTTGTTCTAGCACATCACAAAATGCCTGCTTCTGAAGTCCTGGTAGGACCTGTGTTGGGTCTCTTCCATTTGCCCCTCTGTAGGCTCCTTCCTTTCCCACCCTGCTCTTTGCCTTGGGAGGCTGTCCTGGATGGACCACATCAACCCACTTCCTTACCCACCGTATTAGTTTTCTAAGGCTGCCTTAGCAAAGCACCAGAGATTGGATGCCTTCGGTAACAGAAATTTATTTTCTCACAATTCTGGAGACCAGAAGTCCAAGATCAAGGTGTTGGCAATACTGGTTTCTTCTGAGGTCCTTCTCTCCTTGGCTTGTAGATGGCCATCTTTTCCATGTCTTCATGTGGTCTTCTCTCTATATATGTCTGTATCCAAATGTCCTGTTTTTATAAAGATACTAGTCATATTGGATTAGGGTGCACCCTATTCATCTTATTTTATTTTAATTGCCTCTTTAAAGACTCAATATCCATATACAGATATATTCTGAAATACTAGAGGTAAGGCTTCCACATGTGGGTTTTTAGGGAACCCAGTTCAGCCCATAACACCCTTTGACCTTTGGTTGAGTTTGGCCAATGAGGAGCATCAGCAGGAAGTTAGGGGTGGAGGTGAGTGAGTTGGGGTATTTATTCTCCTAGGTGTTGCCCTGTACTGTCACCAAGGACAAACCTCCCAGATCCTATCTGGCAGACCTTTCCTCACAGCCCCCCTCTCTCACTCCAGGGTCGGTTGACCACTCTATCCCCTACTCCTTCAGAACAAGGTGATGATAGAGCCGGTATTACCATCCCCATGATTTCCCTTTACCCACCCTACACCTTTATAAGCAGGCCTGTTATTAAACTCTCCTCCACTTGCTCACTTTGAGTGTGTTATCTCATCATTTCCAGCTGAGGCTCTGACTGGCAGGGGGGAGGGGGGCGGGGATGATGGGGGAGCACAGGGAGGAAGAATTTCATGCTATTGTTTATGATGAACTTGGCTAACAAATACCCCTGAGTAGTCCCATGGACCTTGATTTCTCGCTGGTTTTTGGGCCATCCTCTACTGCTTGCTCTGCCCACTTAAATCGGAGGCAGCATGGAGCAGAGGAAGGAGCAGATGAGTTTGAGCGGCGGAGGTCTACTGAAAGGAGTGTCTTTCACCTCCGTGGTATGGTGGTGGGCAGGGCACTTTATCTGTCTGACCCTTTCGTTTCCAGAACTGTAGACTATAACGAAAGCCTCAAACATTTTGCTGTGAGGGCTTGATTGTATTACATTAAATGAGAGAGCAAATGTTCAATAAATGTTTCATCTTCTTTCCTTAATATAATTTCATTTTGGAAACACTTGTGGGAATCCTAACTGAGCAGAGACAGCAAGAAGAGAGAGCCAGAGTCAGATGTGGGGGACCCACTGGGTCACTTAGAGGGCACTGGCTGGGTGGCTTTCCACTCTCCTCTGTTCCCTACCCTGTTCCCCCATATGTACGATAGAGACAGTGGCAGCTTCCTGCTCCTCTCCCACTAGGGCCAGTCGGGTGCAAACATGGCTCTCCCTCTAGCCTCATCTGTTGCCTCTCTCCAACCCCTCTGAACACCACACTGGCTTCTTATAGTTTCTTTCATGCTTCACGCCCTTCTTTGCCTTGAGGCCTTTACCTTCATCTTCCTTCTGCTTAGGGGACCCATCTCTCTCTCAACCTGATGATCTCCTGCTTATCCTGGGGAACTCAATGCTAATGGTTTTTTCCCAGGGAAATCTCTGAGATCTCTTCTTCACAAGGATCAACTCCCCAATATGTGTTCTCAGACCTCCTGGAACATCTCCTTCATATCATTATTAGTAAAATTGATGTTTTCTCTCTGTGTCTCCCATCATGGAGAAGCTCCATGGGGTAGGGGTTGTCTTTCTGCTGACAGCTGTGGTAACTGATGAGAGCAGACTGTCTGGGTGTCTGTTCAGCTCCATCATTTGACAACCATGTGGGTGTGTTATTCTCTGTGACTCAGTTTCCTCATTTGTAAAATGGGGACATGAATAGTGCCTATCTCACAGGGTCATTGTGAATATGAAATGTGTTTGTAAATGTAAAGTGTTCATTACAGAGCCTGCCACATAAATGTTAGCAATTGCTGCTGAATTCTCAGCTGGTCACACCCAGATACCTGTAGAATGAAAAGAGGCTAAGAGGGAATTTGGGGACAAGACTAAGGTGGGGCCTGCCCTCTCCCTTTGGGGTGGTCTCAGTGGTTTGACAAATAGCCTCAGATTTGCAGGACAAGGGAGGCTCCTTGACAACAATATAATGGTAGGGGATATGCCCTTGACCATCCCATAAACAATGGGGTCTCAGGGGTGAATAGACTGGCCTGTTCTTCCTACTAGAATTTCAGGTAGATGTCAGGAGACTAGGCCATTAACTTGGTTTCTAATGAAGCCCTGGACTTCTCCGTGTCTGGTACAAGGTAGCCTTGAAGAGAAGGTAACAGAGATGTTTGGGGGATTTGCCTTCAAGATGTAGGTAGCTTGGGGAATGTTTGGAGACCACAGATTCTTTTTTTGTTTGTTTATTTTGATTGTGCCTTCACGTGGGAACTAGAAATCAGGAGTCCTAGTTTCTGGGTGTATATCCTGGCAGAAGTTGCTCAACCATCTTAATCTGTGGTTTCCTAGTTCATTAAGTAGGGACAATAACACAGTATCACTGTCTTATTGATTACTTTTATCCAGGGTCAAGTGACCTCATTAACAGATAATGTAAATAAGTGTGTAAGCGTGCATGTGCGTGCACGTGTGCACACACACATACGTGCATATCCTCAGCACAATAGCTATCACAAAGCCCATGCATTAAAACTCATCTTCATTATTTAGAGAAATCTCAAAGACTGCTATATTATGATCAATTTACACCTTCTTTACAAGCAATTATAATAATCCTTGTGATATAGGTTTTTGGTTTGAAACAAATTAGAAATTGATAGGCATGGTGGACCAAAAGGATGCAATACAAAAGGGATGATACTGCCGTAAACAGGACCCCAGTCACATCCCAGAAGTGACGTTAATTTTTAAATCCAGGTAGTTTGGGGTCATAGTCATTAAGGGCAAATACTCTTCAAAATCTCTGACAATATCATTTTTTTAAAAAGCAATAGCATTTTGAAACCTAAAGCCCCCAAATGATGCTGTATCCCTAAGTCCTTACTTTCTGGTGAGAAATGTAAGGTTATAAAAACACAAAACTAGCCTGCAGCTGAGTCAGGGTAAGAGCTGCCAACCCCCTCATCTTCTCACTGTATTACTGTGCTCCTCCTTTTACTGGTCCACACATGTACATTAAATGCCCAGGTCTCTCCTGGACACAGAGCCTTTGACCTCCAGGGACTTAGACACTGTCAGGAATGTTTGTCCGCATGAATGTAACTGCTAAATTATTAATAGTTTTTAAAGGCATTTTTAGATATGATAATTGGTCCCTTCAGGCTCAACTTCTACTTCATATATGCTGAGGACACAGAGACTATCAAGATATTTTCCTTGTGACCAGATTCACAGCGATAAGTGTTATGGGTGGGATATTTTAAAATATCAATCAGGAATACTTTGACAAGTACTTACCATGTACCCAGAACTACTATGGGAATTTAGAGAGACAGGGAAAAGAAAAAGGACTGCAATGATTCCAGCTTTCCAGGAAAGTACAATAACACCAGAAAAATCATGGGAAGGGACCTCCATGCAAGCTCACTGCTTAGAGATACAGAGCTTAGACTTGGAAATTGGCCCTGGCTAGAAACCTGCTGGCTTTCCTATGACCTATGGACTCATCTCTAACATATGTGCCCTATCTGCAAAATGTGGATAATAGGAATAATACCTACCACTTAAGAGGGTTGTGAGCATTAAGGAATGCAATGTACTTAATACCTTTCCTGGAACACAGTGAACAATAAATATTAGCTTCAGAGTTTCTAGTTGTACAGGGACTGAATATACATAGAGTATATACAATCACACATCAGACATCTATTGAGTGCCTTCTGTATGCTACTGTCCTGAGACAATTTGATGAGCAGGAGGGGGCAGACTCTAGCCCTGGGGCCAATCCTACTCAGGGCCTGTTTCTGTAAATAAAGTTCTCCTGGCAGAGTTGAACAGTTGTAACGAAGCCTGTGTGGCTCCCAAAGCCTGGAATAATTATCACATAGTTCTGTATAGAAAAAAATGTGCCAAGCTTTAGTCTAGAGACTTGCTACTCTTGGTATGATTCTTGGACCAGCTGGGGGAAGTGAGGGTTTCCCAATGCAAGTCCTCGTGCCTGACTATACACAGTGAGGCCAAACAAACCAAAATTTTGGACTTTGGAGCACAGAAAGGTTTATTGCAGGGTCATGCGAAGAGACAGGTGGATTGTGCCCCCAAACAACCTCAACTCCCCAAAGATCCAACAAAGCATTTTTAAAGGCAAGGTGAGGGAGGGGCTGGGTTGGCTATTGCAAATGTCTTGGTTTTAGAATTCTTTGTTCTTGCAGTTGTCCATGTAGGTCAGGTCACAATATTCCTGTAAATCTCCAAAAAGACAAATGTTATTCTCTGAATGGAAAAGTGTTACACCCTTAAAGGTCAGAGACTTGAGAATAGGCTATCCTGTATATTTCAGGCTACAGACAACATTCTTAACTCAAAGCAAAACCAATAGCATCCAAAGGTTAAAGTAAAAGAAACATATCTACTACGGAGTCAGATTTGTTCTTCCCTATAACAATAGGAATGCAGAATCTCGGGTCCCACCCCAGAACTTCTGAATCAGAATCTGCATTTTAAAGCAATCACAGAGTTCTTTAAAGCAATGCACAGTCAGGTTTAACAAGCACTGCTCTAGGGGAAGTCAAAGACACCTAAATAACCTACCTGGTGAGTAAGCAGTATGTAAGTGTAAGAGTAAGCAGTAAGAAGTGCAATATGGTGAGGCACAGTGGAAAAACATTATGACAAAGACAGGTATAAAGGACAGTTTAATAAGTGTTTACTTTGAGTCAAGGGCTGGACTAAATATTTTCTATACAATACAAAGCCCTTATGGACTTCCCTGGTGGCTCAGGCAGTTAAGAATCTACCTGCAATGTTGGAATCTGGGGTTCGATCCCTGGGTTGGGAAGAGCCTTTGGAGAAGGGAATGGCAATCCACTCCAGTATTCTTGCCTAAAGAATTCCATGGACAAAGGAGCCTGGACACGCTACAGTTCATGGGGTTCCAAAGAGTGTGACATGACTGAGTGACTGCACATATAATACCTTATTTAGTTCTAATGATGGTTAAAAAGAAGATACTACTTTTAACCTCAGTTGAAAAAACCCAGACTTAGATTAGAAGATTTTAAGCCAGGCTTTCAGTTAGTGAATGGCTGAGCTGGAATTTGAATTCTGGCCTCCCACAGTGCTAAACATTTGCTCCTCATCATGTTGCTCTGTTTTCTAAAAGCAACACAAAAGAGAGAGTAAGGAGGGATTTCACAGAGAAATCTTAAGGAGTTGGCTTAGTGCCTACATCCGTCAGTGTCCAATCAGGAAAACAAAATCCATTCAAAGAATGTGAAACAGAGGATATTTAATTCAGAGATTTGGTTACATTGCGATGGAGGAGCTGGAAAGCCATCCGGAGCCTGGGAGGCATCCTGTGATCAGCCACAGCAGCAGGAAGCCGCCACCACCACCCCCAGCCCCTCCACTCACACACCTTAGGCTTGGAGGGACACAGCGACTGGATGATGTCATTGGAGCCAGGCAGCCAAAGTCACCAGGGGGCACCTGAACCCTGGTGGGCCTCTGCAGCAGGGGGTCTGGCCACAGTGACATGGAACTGCTTGCGGTGCTGCTCAAGGCAGAGTCCAAGAGGAATAAGGAGCGCCTCTCTCTCACTTTACTTCTCCACTCACTAGTAGAAGGCAATGGCACCCCACTCCAGTACTCTTGCCTGGAAAATCCCATGGACAGAGGAGCCTGGTGGGCTGCAGCCCATGTGGTCTCTAAGAGTCGGACCTGACTGAGCGACTTCACTTCCACTTTTCACTTTCATGTATTGGAGAAGGAAGTGGCAACCCACTCCAGTGTTCTTGCCTGGAGAATCCCAGGGATGGGGAAGCCTGGTGGGCTGTTGTCTCTGGGGTCGCACAGAGTTGGACATGACTGAAGCGACTTAGCAGCAGCAACACTGAATCAACTCATTCAACTGAAAAGTCCCTTACCTAGAGAACTCCTGCTCATCCTTCAGAATATAGCTCAAATGCTGCCTCCTCCAAGAAGGCTTCCTGGAGAAGCCTCTGCCAGAGAAATCACTCTCTTCCTAGCTCAGATGGAAGTCCCCAACGCCACCCCACCTCTGACTCTGAGCTGGGCTGTGTCTGTTTTATCTCTGTAGCCCCTATAGTGCATAGCTAGGTATTTTGCAGTTGTCTGAATTCTTTCTCTAAATGAGTAGTGGGAGGAATAATTGAGGTGCCAGCCTAAGGATTTGGAGGTAGGAATTGGGGGGCCTAAGGGCTAAAGGTAAGACAGGATTCCCACCCTAAGAAGGTTGTAGTTTGGATTAAGGATGGGACAGAGATTAGGATGGATTAGAGCCCAGATTCTGAAGGCTAAGCTTAACCTTCAAGGGACAGGAGCCTAGATGTAAACAAGCAGGAAGACGGGCCGGATAGGAAGTGCTGTGTTCTGTGCTTGGTCACTCAGTCATGTCCAACTCTTTGCAACCCCGTGGACTTGTAGCCACCAGGCTCCTCTGTCCATGGAGTTTCTCCAGGCAAGAATACTGGAGTGGGTTGCCATGGCCTCTTCCAGGGGATCTTCCCAACCCAGGGATCGAATCCAGGTCTCCCGCATTGCAGGCAGATTATTTACCCTCTGATCCAAGATGCAAAAAGTTAAGTAAGATGTCCCAGATCCTGCAGCCATAGGACCAAGTGTGGCCTTGAAGTCAGGTCTCTGACTCTAGAGCAGGGGACCCTCTTGCTCCCTCTCATCTTTCCCTTCCCTTTCCCTCTGAGGGCCTGCACAGGAATGGGCATACCTTTCCAAAAAGACTTGTTGATGGAGTGATTGGATGAAGCCTTGTCATCTTGACTCCTTTTCTGAATTTCAGCCTCTTGTTTCAGTGATGTTTTTCTGACCCCGCTTGGCGTTTCAACCGCGCAGTAGCAGTGGGCCGCATGCTGTTACACATCAGCACAGCGCCTCCTCTCCTCGCTGCCTCCCCACGTTGCTCCTTGGTGTCCGAGATCAAAGAGAAATAGTGTTCAAACCGCAGATGAAGAAACAAGGCGGGCTGCCTTTGATGTCAGGCAGCAGCGCTGTAATCTGTGCCCCCGACTTGCTTTTACTGCCGATGCAATTTGCCGCTGCGGTGTGGAGTCTGGGTAATTGTTTCTCCAAACCCAACGCCACTACTATTTTTATTTAAGTGTAAATTTTCATTTGGCTAAATAAAGAGTTCCTGGTGCCCTCAGCGGATGGTGGCCCTGAAACACAACAGGGCTGGGGGTTTTCAGGAAAACAGAGCCCAGGTAATCAAGAAGGCCTAACAAGAGGCCATTATGTAGAGTGCACCCTTCTTTAACTTTCCTTTTTATTGGAATAGTGTAATTTCAGTTTCATAAATACTAAGAGGTTTACCGCTGGGCACTGGGGCTATCCATCTGATTCACCTTGGAAATTAAGGCTGCTGCCTTCCCTGCCATGTTTCTCTTTGTCTCTGATATCCCTTTAGCTGCCTTTAGGAACCAAGCCAGGATGTAAAGAATTCAGACCATTTTACTTTTTACAAGGTCAAATTGCTCATGATTCCTAATAGAGAACATTGAAAACCTTTTTATTGAGGGGCAATTTTTCTTCTAATATATCTCTCCTTCCAGAAACAGTTGCAGTCAAAGGCATTAACTTAAAACCTTAATCTTTGTTCACGATAATAATAGTAGTGATAGTAGCAGTAGTAATAGTGGCAGGAAAATACCAGGTACTTGTAAACATTGAACAGTCCCAGTCCTAGGTGCTGCATGCACAATATCTCATGGATCCCTTATGATAACCCTGCTAGGCAGCTATTTTAGCTCTATTTTGCAGAAGAGGATGCTAAGATGCTTCCCTCTTAGCACAATAAGACAGAGGCAAATGATTGGAGCCATCATTTGTCTGTATGCTTTCGGACTGTGTTTTTCCTAAAGCATGAAATAAATTTTCACAAGTCCATAAGCTACAATCAAATCAAAAGCAATGACGTGTGTTGGGTAGCAGAGCAAGGGGCCCGTGCCCCATTTTACTGAGTTGTGGCTTATAAAGCGATTACTGCTAAGTTATCAGGAATTCTAATCTCTCTGCCTGGAGTGTCCTCCCCTCTGTGCTTTGGGTTCCATTGCTGGGACTCTTCCCCCATCTCATAAATAGTCCCTTCCATGCTGTGCTCTGGCTACCTTTGCTAACTTCTCTCATGGCGCTGTCACATTGTTCTGTAACCTGGGTGATTGTCTCTTCCACCAGAGTGAGCTTCTTGAGGGGGAGATCATGTCTTATTCGATGTTGTATCCAAGCGCCTGACACTGTGCATGCTACATGGATGGTACTCAAGAAATATTCATTGAACGAATGAAGTCAGTAAATGAACAAATAGGTGAGCAATCTGTTGTCTCACTTTTGAAATAGTTAATATTATTTTCCATCATTTCTGGTTTAGTGTACTTTAGAATCAGACTTAATCTCTAGAGTAGATATGTCTGGCTTTCCTATTTGCTCTATTGTGTTGGTGTCAAGAGGACACTCAGTATTTATCCCTGATAGCTGTTTCCTAAATATTTCTGTTAAGAAGATATGAAGAGTGCCTCCAGAGGACTTCATTCATTAATCAGAAGAGGTGTTTTTATAGGTGGACAAATGCCTACATTAGGCTTCCCTGGTGGCGCAGAAGTTAAAGCGTCTGCCTGCAATGCGGGAGACCTGGGTTCGACCCCTGGGTCGGGAAGATCCCCTGGAGAAGGAAATGGCAACCCACTCCAGTATTCTTGCCTGGAGAATCCCATGGACAGAGGAGCCTGGTGGGCTACAGTCCAGATCAGATCAGTTGCTCAGTCATGTCCGACTCTTTGCGACCCCATGAATTGCAGCACGCCAGGCCTCCCTGTCCATCACCAACTCCCGGAGTTCACTCAGACTCACGTCCATCGAGTCAGTGATGCCATCCAGCCATCTCATCCTCTGTCGTCCCCTTCTCCTCTTGCCCCCAATCCCTCCCAGCATCAGAGTCTTTTCCAATGAGTCAGTTCTTCGCATGAGGTGGCCAAAGTACTGGAGTTTCAGCTTTAGCATCATTCCTTCCAAAGAAATCCCAGGGCTGATCTCCTTCAGAATGGACTGGTTGGATCTCCTTGCAGTCCAAGGGACTCTCAAGAGTCTTCTCCAACACCACAGTTCAAAAGCATCAATTCTTCAGTGCTCAGCCTTCACAGTCCAACTCTCACATCCATACATGACCACAGGAAAAACCATAGCCTTGACTAGACAGACCTTTGTTGGCAAAGTAATGTCTCTGCTTTTGAATATGCTATCTAGGTTGGTCATAACTTTCCTTCCAAGGAGTAAGCGTCTTTTAATTTCATGGCTGCAGTCACCATTTGCAGTGATTTTGGAGCCCCAAAAAATAAAGTCTGACACTGTTTCCACTGTTTCCCCATCTATTTCCCATGAAGTGATGGGACCGGATGCCATGATCTTCATTTTCTGAATGTTGAGCTTTAAGCCAACTTTTTCACTCTCCACTTTCACTTTCATCAAGAGGCTTTTGAGTTCCTCTTCACTTTCTGCCATAAGGGTGGTGTCATCTGCATATCTGAGGTGATTGATATTTCTCCTGGCAATCTTGATTCCAGCTTGTATTTCTTCCAGTCCAGCATTTCTCATGATGTACTCTGCATATAAGTTAAATAAACAGAGTGACAGTATACAGCCTTGATGAACTCCTTTTCCTATTTGGAACTAGTGTGTTGTTCCATGTCCAGTTCTAACTGTTGTTTCCTGACCTGAATACAAATTTCTCAAGAGGCAGTTCAGAAAATCAGAGATACCAAAGGAACATTTCATGCAAAGATGGGATCAATAAAGGACAGAAATGGTATGGACCTAACAGAAGCAGAAGATATTAAGAAGAGATGGCAAGAATACACAGAAGAACTGTACAAAAAAGATCTTCATGACCCAGATAATCACGATGGTGTGATCACTGACCTAGAGCCAGACATCCTGGAATGTGAAGTCAAGTGGGCCTTAGGAAGCATCACTACGAACAAAGCTAGTGGAGATGATGGAATTCCAGTTGAGCTATTCCAAATCCTGAAAGATGATGCTGTGAAAGTGCTGCACTCAATATGCCAGCACATTTGGAAAACTCAGCAGTGGCCACAGGACTGGAAAAGGTCAGTTTTCATTCCAATCCCAAAGAAAGGCAATGCCAAAGAATGCTGAAACTACGGCACAATTGCACTCATCTCACACGCTAGTAAAGTAATGCTCAAAATTCTCCAAGCCAGGCTTCAGCAATATGTGAACCGTGAATTCCTGATGTTCAAGCTGGTTTTAGAAAAGGCAGAGGAACCAGAGATCAAATTGCCAACATCCGCTGGATCATGGAAAAAGCAAGAGAGTTCTAGAAAAGCATCTATTTCTGCTTTATTGACTATGCCAAAGCCTTTAACTGTGTGGATCACAATAAACTGTGGGTTACAGTCCACAGCGTCACAAAGAGTTGGACACAACTGAGCGACTTCACTTTCACTTTAACTTTCAAATACCTACATCATAGCACACAGCAGATGCTGGGTGAATGCAGATCCTTCTCTGTCACTTGGATTCCTCTCAGCAAAACATCGTTCTTCAACGTCTCATTTTTTCACTGTCTTTCAAAATACTCTCTCTAAAATTATTAAAGCAAAGTTCTTGTTCAGACAAGACCTTAATCTTCTAAGGTTAGGGACAATTGCTCCAAAATAGGAACCTCTGCTTGGGGAGAGATTTGGAATCCTCTGTTTTCATCTGTGTGTTCTCTGTTTTAAACTCTGGTTTAAGTGTGTGAAGAACCTCGCTTTCTCCCTTGATTGCCTTAGCATAGTAATGCCAGGCTGACATTTACAAAAGGAACTTTACACAATTGGAGAACAATAGAGGAAATGGTTGGTAGAAGCAGAGTAAGAAGACATGTTTGGCTTCCCCAGTAGAATGTGAGCTCTAAGAAGACAGGAACCATACTTAATTCCCATTTACCTGAAATTCATCTGCAATACAGTGGGTGTTGGATAAATATGTGAACGAATTAATACATGAATGTAGAAAGGAATGAATAAATCAAACATTGAAGAGCTTGACGAGGCCTTAATATCACTTAGATGTTATCACTTAGGTCATGTGTGCTTAGCTGCTCAGCCGTGTCCAACTCTTTGTGACCCTATAGACTGTAGCCTGCCAGGCTCCTCTGTCCATGGGATTTTTGAGGCAAGTATATTGGAGTGGGTTGCCATTTCCTCCTATGGGGGATCCTCCCGACCCCAGGGATCGAACCTACGTCTCCTGTATCTCCTGTATTCCAGGTGGGTTCTTTACCTGCTGAGCCACTGGAGAAGCCCAGATGCTATCACCTAGACCTTGACAGATTTGTGAAAATTTCTCTTTCTTTCCTCCTTTCTCTTTTGCTCCATTTTTTCTTCTCAGCTTCCTGTTTCCAAGTGGCAAATGCCCTTCTACTTCCTGGCAGAGCAAATTTCCTGTCCTGCCCTGGGTTGAAATCCTACTCTCTGTCCACCTACCCTCAAACTCCTCCCATTCAGTTCTAGTTTCCTGTCTGGGGATCATATTTAATTCACAGCTACTGGCCCAGCCAATGTTATTGGCATTCATTGAGCTCCAGTATCGGGTCAAGCTTCTCCAGTCTGAGATCCTTCCATTTTTGGAGCCTTCTTGAAGAAGCCTGTATTTGTCAGTGTGACCCAACAGACATATACTGAGAGGTTGATATGTGGGCAATAACAGGATGGTAATCTTTTATTTTCGATGATTAATTGATTTGTAGTAAGTTTTCCTTCTTAAAATTCTACTCTGTTAAGTGTTAGATGTCTCTAAATTGTCACACCTAGAGAGTCATAAGGCTCAGAACATAGCTCTTGAGTCCCCATTACAGATCTGGGGATACAGTCATAGCTATGACATCTGATACCTTCTACCTCCTAATCACCTTACATAGGTTATGATATTCAGGTCTCACTTCAAACATGCTATGCAGGTTTAATCATGTTTCCACACAGTTGTTCCCATAGTATGAGGAACCTGGGTCTTGGAAGTTACACGTTTTGTGTAAGGTCCGGGGTCAGGAGGTGAGTGAGTGGAATTGAAACCAGTGAGTCTGATTCCAAAGCTCGTGCTCTTTGCACTCTAATGTACAGCCATTCCACAAAGACCTCACAGTGTATAATGGTGCTGTCTGGTGGGAAGTACTAGATGCCAAGGGTCATTGAAGCAAAGAGGCAGAAGAGTGAATGGAAGACATTTTACTGGGCTTTGAGGAGTGAATTGGGCTTTGCTGGCCAGAGAACAAAGGGGAGGGAATGCCGAGTAGAAGGAACAGTGCGGGTGAGAGCACAGAGGTATGGGAGTACATGCATGCCATAATCAGGAATGCTGAGCAGTCCTATGGGGCAAGAAACGTGGCGAGGCAGTGGGGGTAGAGGTGGGGGCCAGTGGCCCGAGCTGGGACTGGAGAAGTAGGACAGAGCCTTAGAAGCTCAGAACTTTAATCTGTGGTTAATGAGACTACAGAAAAGACTTCTAAATATCAGATCAAGTGACTGGACAATTCCTTCTCCCCAGGGCCTGATCCTAATAGCAGAGCTGTGCACACAGTGACAGATGGACAAGAGAAAGGGTGTGAGTTGGGCAAACCTTTTAGCGATGCTTTAAATCACTCCCATCATGTCTATATGTTGCAGAGGTCAAACCAAGAAATATTCTTTAAGCATCTATGTGTATGTGTGTACACATATACATGTTCACATGTCATAACAAACTTCAATTAGCAGTGTTGAGCTGAAACTTTTCCAGGCAGCGGCATCACCAAGGGAGGCTGGCCCACCGTAAGCAGCAGCTCCGCTAATGAATTCCTTTTCCAGGCCCCCTGTTTGAAATGGAGCATAATGAGAGTGATGATTCTGCCCCATGCAGGGCAGACTTGGGAAACAGTGCCTTATCATCATCTAATTAAAAACATTTAAATACTTTAGTGGAATATGTACTAACACCCCAGTACGAAAAGTGGGAGGAGGATTGGAGCCTTTAGGAGAAAATAATTTTATTTTGCTGGGAGATTTTTAGCACTTTTTAAGGGAGACTGATTATATTTAAAATATGAGGTTTTATATAGCATTTCAAACTAAGAGAAAGTAAAATATCAGGTGACTTCAAGCCACTGGATCACTTGCCTACCTAGAGAGCAGGGCCTTCATGGTATTTTTCTTATTTTTTGAGAAGGAACGTTCAACCCAGACAGAGGCTTCTAGAGCAGATCACCTAGGAGAGACAGATATAGACCCAGTTGTCCTGTCCCATTGCTCCTGGGTGACAGGCAATTTCCTAAGCCAACATTCTCTATAAACGAGGATTCATTTTCTTTCTCACGATCAAATAGCATTCTTTCATTTCACTAGCCCTCATTAAATGCTTAATATAAAATCCCTTGTATTCTACCCATCTGCTTTCTAAGGCAATCTCATCATCATGTAACAAAATGCACCTGTGCTATTAACCCACTTGTGAGATGCCGGTCTGTGTAGGCACGCAATTTTTCTAACATATTTTACCTGACATAGTCATTATTTATTCTGCAGTTCCTCTGATAATCGCATGTTTATGCAACTTAAATATTACAAATATATTTTCTCTCTCTCTCTTTCTCAGAGATAAGTATTTATTTTTCCATTTTACAGAGAAGGGAACTTAGGCTCAGGAAAGTAGGAGAGGCTGGCCCAGGGACCCACTGACCAGTAACTAATGAGACTCAGGCTTGAACCCATGACAAGCAAAAGATAGTCTTTCTCACTGTAATATGCCACCACCAGCACTCAGGTGGAGGTCTGGTTCCAGTTCCCTGTTTGTGTTTTGAGATTGAAACTACCCAGCTCTTACTGCAGCTAGAAATACAGCATTCCTTTACCCCTGGATGTGTTTCATCAGTGAGTCACCTTTTAAAACAGGATTGATTGTGAATACCCCTGGCCACTCTCCTTCCCTCCCTATAGCAAAAAGGAAAACAGAGACACACAAAGAAGACAGTGGTACCCAGTGGTGTTACAGGCAAAGCAGAAGCGAAAGAGGAAGAAAGCCCTGAGCTTCATATAAACCTCTCTAAGCTAAGCTAAGCTAAGCTAAGTCACTTCAGTCGTGTCCAACTCTCTGTGACCCCAAAAACAGCAGTCCACCAGGCTCCGCCGTCCCTGGGATTCTCCAGGCAAGAACACTGGAGTGGGTTGCCATTTCCTTCTCCTCTCTACTTCAATTCTAAAACAGAGAGACAGCAAAAGTAATGACAATAATATTAATAACTGCTCACCTATTCTGTAACATTTACTGAAGTTCATCTTATGCCAGGAATATCTCATCTGATCTTCTCAAAAATCCTATGAGGTACAATTATTCTCATTTTATAGATGAGGACATCAAGGCTTAAAAACTCAAGATTTTTTAAAAAACTATTTAAAGGCTTTAAACATATAGAGTTTTAAAATTTTTAACATTTTTTATTAAAGTATAATTGACATATGTTAGTTTCAGGTGTACAACATAGTGATTCAAATTTATATATATGTGTATATATACACACATAAATATAATATATACACATATATATAATACACACACACATATATAATATACAGACACACACACACACACATATATATATATAAATGTTGAACACGGTGTCATACACTTGAAACTAATATATTAGTTTATATATATATATATATATATATATGCATGATGAACTGATCTCCTTGAAAAATCTAGTAACCAGACTGAAGTAAAATATGCAGTGTTTCACTAGTGATTTGGAGGCCGTGCCTATGACCCCAGGATGTCTCTGACCTCATTTTTCCCCCACTCCCCTTTCTCTGACCATAGTGAACATTTTGCTCTTCCCAGGGCAGAGTGAGCCTTTGCAGACCCTGCTTGTACTGTACCCTCCACCCTGGACAGTTCTGTTTGAACAGATTTTCACCATTTACTTCTCACTGCATGCTGGTCTCCTCTCAAATGTCACCACCTCAGGAAGCCTTCCCTGATCCCCACCAACTACTTCTTTAATGTTGCTCAACTTTTCTTCTTCAGAGTCATTATCCTACCTGTCATTGTAGACTGTTCGTTGACCTCTCTCTCTAAGACGTAAACACCATAACCAAAGATTTTGTCTGTTTTATTTACTGATGCTCCCCAAAAGCCTAGAACAATGCCTACCCAAAAATGAACATTCACGTATCTGAGGAATGAATGATTTGTTAAATGTACAACTAATTGTTATCCTTGGTTGATTTCACTGTGAAAACTTCTGCACAACTAAATTCACAAAATACAGACTTAAGTTTGCCACGTGGACTCAGCCATCCTTTTGAATATTCAGCACTTTCTGAGCTTGCACCCTCTTGACTCCAGGCTTTGTGAGGCATAGACAGAGTATGTGGAAAGAGAAAAGTCAGTAAAAAGATGAAAATGCTGTGGTGTGGTTGGAGGGAGTGGCATAGGGTGATGGGGACTCCTGCCCAAGGAGGAAAATATGGCCTCTGTGCCCAGAGTCTTCTCTTAAGTCAGTGAAATCTATTTGTTTGTCCTTAAGCAAGAGCCTGCTTATTCTGTGATTAGGAGAATCAGAAAAAAGAAATTATCAGATGAGAGTTGTTGTTGTTTCCCACCAGAAATATCCCTCACACGGGGGCTGGAAGAGGAAAAAAAAATTAAAAAAAAAAAAAAAGGAAGTGTATGCTTCCACTGTGGGAGCTGAGGAGAACTAAGCAGGGTCTTGTGCTGTTTTATTGACATCCAAGAATGCCACTTATCAATAATCACAACTTCAAGCTCTCTTGAAGTGGGTTCATTTTCTTCTCTAAACCACTTGACTGGTTTTTGCCAGAGAGGAGTAAATTTCAAACCCCTTAGCAGCCCATCTTCCCACAGCCTACAGACTAGCCACGATAATAACCATAATCTCTGCTCCTTCAAGCTTTCAGATGATGGATGCCCATGCTCCTCACTCGGGCTTACCAAGGCCTGGAGAACTGGCCCCTGCCTGTCACTCTTTTATGGCCTGTCCTTTCTGCACAGACTTCTGGACCCAACAGACCCCTGAATGAGCTGTGCTGTGTTTATCCTCTTCAGTTATCTATCTAGGCTCCTCCTTCTGCCTGGAATGCCCTTCTTCCTTTGCTTATCTCCAGCATTTCACCCTTATCATCCTTTAAGGATTTAGCTCAAGTGACACCTCCTCCAGGAAGCTTTCCCTGATTGCTTCCCATCCCACCCCTTCTCTGCACACATCCCTTCTTCCATATTCCCCTCAGAGTACCTTTAACTTAGCCATTTTGATGCTCTAATTTGTGTCTGTACTCACATCACCTCCCTCACCAGACAGGAAGCTCTTTGAGGACAGGATTTTTATTTTTGTCATTTTTTAGTTACTTTTTTAAAAAATTAAAACTTTTCTATTGTGGTATAGTCGATTAACGCTATTATGATATTTTCAGGTAAACAGTGAAGACTCAGCCATTCATATACTTGTATCCATTCTCCCCCAAATTCCCCTTTTAAAAAGTCACTGTTTATATAATCTTCCTTGAGGAACAGGTATTTAATACTGAATTATGCCATTGCAGGCTAAAGACTTAGAGATGACCCTTTCCTTCCCTACTTGATTGCCAAGGAATGGTTTGGGGGTATAACTCAGAGAGCTTAAAGGGTAAATAGATTAACCGCAGGCCAGGCTGGATTTGGAATGAACATTCCACATCAGAATGAAAAAGCAGAGGAAAGAAACTGACAGCATGGAGTGGCTGAGAGGCAGGAGACCTGGACCCTGGTCTCAGCCCAGCCACTCTTCTTGCTGTGTGACTGTGGCACAGCCCTTCATGGGTATGGCCATGGACAAGGTATGGCCCTTCTCTGGGGTTCTCTTTTGTTCTCTGAAAAAAATGCACATGTAGGCTGAGATCTTCACGTAGGCTGGGATTCTCATGATCTAAAAATCCTACTATTCTATGATACTTCTCATGGATTACATTCTTTTTTCATGAGCTCAAAGTTTGCATTACCGTTTCAGTGTCTTATGGGAGTGAAAGGTATGCTCCTTTATTGCATCCTGAACTATTAGACTAGGAAGTGCAGGCTTCTGACCTCAGCAGATAAATTTAGAAGTTCCTATCAGTCACATTTCTCAGAAGAAAGTGAATTTAAATGGGGGAAGGAGGAAGAGATAGGGAATTATTTATTCACTGCTTTTTAAGGCTCAAAAATGTAGAATTTATTCTTTATACTGTATTTCTCTACATAATATCTCATTTACTACATGTTTTCTCAGCTAATTTTACCAGCATCCCTCTCAGGTTGCCAGCATGGGGAATGAGGTAGCCATTAATGCCATTCACCAGGAGGTTCTAGTTCCCCACTCCTCTAAGATCATATAGTAGGAGAATGATTCCTGGCCTACAGTGCTTGGGGGAATCATACAACCAGTTCTGTCCAGAGAATGTTGAGCTTCCAGAAATAATATTTGTCAAACTCAAGCTGAGCATTTAAGTAAAAATATGAGGTCTTCATGGGTTTTCTGTTTCCTCTGCCAGGATGGCCATTAATATTCCAGTCAGTGACTGCTCCATTAGCCTAGGTCCTGGAATGAGGCTAACAGAGAGAAGGCTCCAAATGAACTGGGAAAGATATATAAGCAAAATAATCTTTACTGTTTTAAGTCACTGACAAGTCAGTGCTATTTGTTATTGCACCCCAATTTAGCATATCTTGATGGACACAGGCATTAGCCCCATTTTTCACATGGAGAAACTGAAATTCAGTGAAGAATTAATAAAATAATATCAGACTTTCTCAGTGTCATCAAAACCTCATAAATGCTCAAGCCTGGGATCTGAGCTCAGGTCTTCTGACTTCACATTGTTGCTATTTTCCCTATACCACACTACCGCTTTAATTAGCAGCTAGTGGAGGTGATGGAATTCCAGTTGAGCTATTTCAAATCCTGAAAGATGATGCTGTGAAAGTGCTGCACTCAATATGCCAACAAATTTGGAAAACTCAGCAGTGGCCACAGGCCTGGAAAAGGTCAGTTTTCATTCCAATCCCAAAGAAAGGCAATGCCAAAGAATGCTCAAACTACCACACAAGTGCACTCTTCTCACATGCTAGTAAAGTAATGCTTAAAATTCTCCAAGCCAGGCTTCAGCAATACATGAACCGTGAACTTCCTGATGTTCAAGCTGGTTTTAGAAAAGGCAGAGGAACCAGAGATCAAATTGCCAACATCCACTGGATCATGGAAAAAGCAAGAGAGTTCCAGAAAAACATCTATTTCTGCCTTATTGACTATGCCAAAGCCTTTGACTGTGTGGATCACAATAAACTGTGGAAAATTCTGAAAGAGATGGGAATACCAGACCACCTGACCTGCCTCTTGAGAAACCTATATGCAGGTCAGGAAGCAACAGTTAGAACGGGACATGGAACAACAGACTGGTTCCAAATAGGAAAAGGAGTACGTCAAGGCTGTATATTGTCACCCTGCTTATTTAACTTCTATGCAGAGTACATCATGAGAAACGCTGGATTGGAAGAAGCACAAGCTGGAATCAAGATTGCCGGGAGAAATCTCAAAAACCTCAGATATGCAGATGACACCACCCTTATGGCAGAAAGTGAAGAGGAACTCAAAAGCCTCTTGATGAAAATGAAAGTGGAGAGTGAAAAAGTTGGCTTAAAGCTCAACATCCAGAAAACGAAGACCATGGCATCTGGTCCCATCACTTCATGGGAAATAGATGGGGAAACAGTGGAAACAGTGTCAGACTTTATTTTTTGGGGCTCCAAAATCACTGCAGATGGTGACTGCAGCCATGAAATTAAAAGACGCTTACTCCTTGGAAGGAAAGTTATGACCAACCTAGATAGCATATTCAAAAGCAGAGACATTAGTTTGCCAACAAAGGTCCGTCTAGTCAAGGCTATGGTTTTTCCTGTGGTCATGTATGGATGTGAGAGTTGGACTGTGAAGAAAGCTGAGCGCTGAAGAATTGATGCTTTTGAACTGTGGTGTTGGAGAAGACTCTTGAGAGTCCCTTGGACTGCAAGGAGATCCAACCAGTCCATTCTGAAGGAGATCAGCCCTGGGATTTCTTTGGAAGGAATAATGCTGAAGCTTAAACTCCAGTACTTTGGCCATCTCATGCGAAGAGCTGACTCATTGGAAAAGACTCTGATGCTGGGAGGGATTGTGGGCAGGAGGAGAAGGGGACGACAGAGGATAAGATGGCTGGATGGCATCACCGACTCGATGGACACGAGTCTGAGTGAACTCCGGGAGTTGGTGATGGACAGGGAGGCCTGGCGTGCTGTGATTCATGGGGTCACAAAGAGTCGGACACGACTGACTGACTGAACTGAACTGAACGGATTAGGCTTAAGTTCATTTATGCTCACCCTGTGACATGGAACAACAGACTGGTTCCAAATTGAGAAAGGAATATGTCAAGGCTATATATTCTCACCCTGCTTATTTAACTTATATGCCGAGTACATCATGTAAAATGCCAGGCTGGATGAAGCACAAGCTGGAATCAAGATTGCCAGGAGAAATATCAATAACCTTAGATATGCAGATCACACCACCCTTATGGCAGAAAGTGAAGAGGAACTAAAGAGCCTCTTGATGAAAGTGAAAGAGGAGAGTGAACAATTGGCTTAAAACTCAACATTCAGAAAACTAAGATCATGGCATCTGGTCCCATCACTTCTTGGCAAATAGATGGGGAAATAATGGCAACTGAGACACTTTATTTTGGGGCCCCCAAATCTCTGCAGATGGTGACTGTAGCCATGAAATTAAAAGATACTTACTCCTTGGAAGAAAAACTATGACCAACCTAGATAGCATATTAAAAACCAGAGACATTACTTTGCCAATAAAGATCCATCTAGTCAAAGCTTTGGTTTTCCATTAGTCATGTATGGATATGACAGTTAAACTATAAAGAAAGCTGAGCACTGAAAATTGATGCTTTTGAACTGTGGTGCTGGAGAATACTCTTAAGAGTCCCTTGGACTGCAAGGATATACAACCAGTCCATCCTAAAGGAAATCAATCCTGAATGTTCATTGGAAGGACTGATGCTGAAGCTGAAACTCCAATAATTCAGCCACCTGATGTGAAGAACAGACTCTTTGGAAAAGACCCTGATGCTGGGAAAGATTGAAGGCAGGAGGAGAAGGGGACAGTTTGGATGGCATCACCAACTTGATGGACATGAGTTTGAGTAAGCTCCAGGAGCTGGTGATGGACCGGGAAGCCTGGTATGCTTCAGTCCATGGGGCTGCAAAGAGTTGGACATGACTGAGTGACTGAACTGACTGACTGTGAGTCCTTATTTTATCGATCTTTGTAGGATAAAATAGGAGAGGTTCAAGATCACAGGTTTTAGAGTTCAGCAAATATGAGTTTGAGTCCTGGTTCTGCCAATTACTAGCTAGTCCTTGGCATGTTGCTAGAATGTGGTCTAATAGGACTTCTGGCTCACTCAAGGCTGCAGCAGGTGAGAATGCTTAATAGTAGGGAATACTTATTGCTAATGGTATGATATCAAGCATCGGTGGCAGAATGGGTAGGTATTTCGGTGTGGGGTCTTCCTCCCAGCATCCTTAAATCAGAGAGGCTGAGTGACTTGCCTGAGGTTGTACAGCAGAGCCTCAGTCCCAGTCTAGACCTCTGTCATTCCCCTCAGTTTGTCTCACTGCCTCTGAGAGGAAACTAGCTCTGCTAAAACTCTACATCTGTGAGGAAAGAGAGGCCTAGCCTGATTGTGATGATTAACTTCAGCATGAAGAGCCTTTTCATTCTGTTTGTGTTTGTCTTGGAGCTTCAAGTTGATTTATTCTTTGAATATATCTCTCCTTTCTCTTACTCCAGCTTAGCATTGAGAACAGCAGGCATTGCCTTGGTAAGGTTACAGGATAAACTTGCTGCTTTTAGGACATCTGCATCAAGCAAAATCTTTATTTTTTCTCCCTTGGGCATAATCTTGGAAAACCACATCTGTTAGTCCCGGTGCTTACCTGGTTAGGCTTATGTTTTCTTTCTTGGATGGAGAGATGTTCTGTCAAGATATGAGGAAGAGTTTTCACACCCTCTGAAGCCACAGACCGTTTGTGTATTTAAAAATAGAACCCCTCAGAATATTGATTGAGTCATAAAGTTTTATTAGAAAGATAAGAGCACCACCTGTGTCCCAGAGTCCTTCAGTTCTGGGATGCCAAAGTCACTGGAGATGCTTCTGAGGTCTCTTCTGATTAAGTCACTGAGGTGTGGGCAGTTTTTGAAGGTTTTAGTGCATAGCAGAAAGAGCTTACACTTCCAGATACCTGCTGCATAACACATTCCCTTGTTCCCTGAGCAACATTTACACACGGCCTCTATCTCAACCTCTCCAGTGAACTTTCCAGTACCTGGGGAAGAGAAACAAAGACCAGGGTCAAAGTTTGAAACTCAGTTCTGCCTCATTCATTCATTCACTCATGCTAGAACAATTACGGAGCACCTACAATGTGCCAGGCACTGTACTAGACACTGAGCAAACCCCAGTAATCCAATCCCTGATTCACCGTTTACGTAGTGGAGATCTGAAAAATGACAAAGCAATTATAATATGGTGTGATTAACTCATTAGTAATTAACATGTAATTTGTTTAACAATACTGAACACAATTCTATGCCAAGCACTGTTTTAATGCTGGGAATAGAGGGTAGGCAAAACAGACAAACGTCTCTGCCTTCATGAAGCTTACCTTTAGATAATAAAGGCAGAAGGTAAAGTAGGTGAGTATATGGTGCAGTGATAATGATGAGCATCACGAGGGAAAATATGGTGCAGCAAGTGGGGAGAGTGTGATGGAGGGTGCTGTTCTAGCCCGGGTGATCTGGGAAGGGTTCTCCAAGGAGATGATGATAGAGGGGAGCCCAGCAACAGTACAGAGCCATGACACCAGAAGCAATGTGTCCCATGGGGAATGGGGGAGGTTATCTAATCTGTGTCCACTTGTGACTGGTTGAGCTGAGTGACTTTTCTGAGCTTTTTGTCTCTTCCTACCTTTAATGTTCTGCCCACTCACCTCCTCAGATGGTGGAAATAAAAAGAGAAGGTGTTCTTGAAGGAACCTCCTTGCCCTCCCTACTTGGACCTATGAACTACTCTCAGCAGCCAATTCTGCAGAAGGCCCAGACTCATACCACCCTCCCAGCATCAGTGGTGCTGAAAGAAAGCCACAGCCTCTGCTCTGACTCCTGCCACCAAAAAGCAGGTTTCCCAAATTCCCTGAGCTCGATTCCCTCATCTGTACAATGGGGATAATGAACAGAACTCGTGCTTTCCAGTTATTGTCAGGACCAAGTGAGCTTGTGCATTTCATGCCCTCTAACAGGACTTGCCCTGCACAAAGTGCTTTGACACTGGGTTCAGTGAAATAATGTCACTGTCATTTTATTTATTGATATTAAAATAACAGCAACGCATGTGGACGCTTCACGTGTGACTGGCATGTCATCAGTATGTAGTGAATATCATTGCCCTACCCTTCTCTTTCTCTCCTTTGCCACCCTCCCTCCAGTGATGCTACACCCTTCCCCTTGGTTCTGTTTGATCCAGGGCTGAGGTTGCACAGAGCTGGCATCTGAGGTTAGGCTCAAGGTAAAGAACAAAGTAGAGAAAACTTAATTTCCTTTTTCTTGGAAACTTTCATTTCACATCAATAGAACTGCAGGCTCTGTTCTAACCATTCTACATGTAAATGAACGGAGTTTGTTGCAGGAAGGGGGACCCCTTCCAGAGCCCAAGAGTGGACTCTTGTATAATATTTGGAGATGAATTGTCTGAGGTAACACACATGATGACAAAGAAAAAGACTGTTGGGAGGGGGGCACCTAGGCAGAGAGCAGCAGGGTAAGGGAACCCAGAACTGCTCTGCCGTGTGGCTTGCTGTCTCTGGTTTATGGTGATAAGATTAATTTCCATGTTGTCTCTGGCCAGTCACTCTGACTCAGGATCCTTCCCACTGGTGCACCCATCACTCAGCCAAGATGGTTTCCAGTGAGGATTCTGGGAGAGTGGCAGGATATATGGACTAGAGTCTCCTATCCCGTGTTGACCTTTCCTGAATTCTTGCACTTGGTGGTAGCTTGTTAGTTCCACATTTCTTACCAGGACCTCCTGTTGTAAGATAACTCATGCAAGTCGTTACAATGGTGCCTGGGTGGTTTCAGTCAGTGGTTATCCTAACAGCTCCTCCCAGGAGACTGGGGAAACCCTTCTGGCAACTATATATATATACCTGATTTTATAGCTATGGACATTGATAGGTATAGTAAGTAACTTCTCCAAGGTCACTGAGCTAATTTGTAAGGAACTCTTTAGCTCAAGCCCCCCAAACAAGACAGAATTTAGGGACTCAGAGCACTACCTTCAAGGAATTAAGATCTGTGGAAGGCTTCTGAATACTGTGTCTCTCCAAAGCCTGAAAGTAGCAGAAGAGGTGCAGAGGGAGCCTGAAGCCCGACAGGGAGACACTCCGTGCTGAAAGGCATGCGGTAGGGGAATTTCTCCTGTCACTTGCGTTCTGCTTGCCTTGCCTTCTCTGATCCTCCTCTCTCCTTCCCTGGGGCAGGCAGGCTTGTCCACAGACAGTTGTAAATTGCTGATCTTTGTCAAAGGCACTGAGGAAAGACAAAGTGAATCATTAAAGAGAAGAAAAATAGAGCCGCCTGTCTTTGAACTTTCAGACTCTGGAGCAGCACAGTGCTTGGAGCTCAGCGCTTCTTGTTTCAGAACTCTGGGACTGATCATTGCCAGCTCCCTACACCCTGCCCTCTGAGAACTGAGGCACCCCCCAGGCACTGAGAGGCAGAGTGTGGATTCCCAGGCAGAGAGGGACTTGGTCCCCAACCTTTGGAAACTGATGATCTTTCCTTTATCTTTTTTTTTTTTTTTTCCTTCTGGAAAAGTACCTGGCTTTGAGGAATAGCGGGCATACTTAGTCAGTTAGACTGCTGGCACACCCATTGATCTTTGGGGAGTTAAGGTCAGAAGAACAATTACCCAGTCTGTAATCCTTATCTACTTTCTCTCCTCTGGACCTGTTGGAATTACATACAATTGTCAGTGCAAGCTTTGTTCTCCTGGCACGTCTCTTCCTCCTGCTATTTGTCTCTTCCTACCCATTGCTTTCTCTGTCTTCTTCAGTCTCATTATTTTCCTGACTTCCCCTTTTTCCTTCTCTTTGTTCCTCATCCAGGGAGTAATGAGCCCATTTGGTCAATTTCAAGGCCATTCCCTGATTTGCTGCAGATCATGTGTCTACTGGGGTGACTGCATGGTGCAGACAAACGCTTGAGGATCAGACAGATGGGAATTCAAATCCTGTTTATTTTGGCTTATTTGCTTTGTGACCATGGGCAAATCATTTAGCTTTAAGCATCTCTTCTTTGAATATGTACTGTATCCGCATATGAATGTGCTCATGATTGGCCCATGACAAGTGATTCAGACTGTGATCATCATCATGATTAACAATTATTATTCCTTATAGAGAAGGGATATGGGTAATGTTATCCTCTGCCTGTCCTAGCTCCACCAGATCTCAGCAACAATCATTGTCCTTTAAGGCTCCAACTTCTCAGGAATATGGAATATGGAATATTATGGAATAATAACCAATATGGAATATTAGGAACTGGCTTCCCTGGTGGCTCAGACAGTCTGCAATGTGGGAGACCTGGATTCAATCCCTGGGTCAGGAAGATCCCCAGGAGAAGAACATGGCAACCCACTCCAGTATTCTTGCCTGGAGAATTCCATGGTCAGAGGAGCCTGGCGGGCTACATGGGGTCTCAAAAAGTTGGACGTGACTGAGCAACTAACACTTCCACTTTTTTTCTCAGAAAAAGAGTCTAGATAAGTCAGATGTGTGGTTACCCAGGGTAAAGATGAAGAAATCCCCTGTTTTCCTTGGGCTGCAGCTTCCCCATCTGACTTCTCCACGTGTGTCCACTCTGACCACCTGACCTGTTCCTCTCCAGTTTCCTGCTGGGATGGAACCCAGCCCAGAACCCCTAGCCTGGTGAGATTTCAGGTTCCTACTAGCTCTGCATGCCAGAGGTCAGTGATTCTTCTGTTTTGGCTTGGAGTACAGATGATACTAAGGAAGCGTGGTAGTGGAGGATGTAGCTGGGGAAGGCCTAGAGGTTGATGTCTCTGCTTCCACAGCACCACTGCAGGAAAAAGCCCTCTGTCACTGCCTTCAGAGCCATCAGTGTTAGTGCCACGTGAAGGCATTGAGCAGGGGGAGAACAGGATTTATTCACGATTCTTGGCATCAACAGATATATCCTGGTATTTCTGAAAGAGCACTGGATATGGGACCAGAAAACTTTTTCTGAGTCATGGTTCTGTCATTGACTAATTATAGAAACCTCAGCAAGTCATTTAACTTCCAGAGAGACATTCCCTACCATTCAGGGACAGCAGTCATTTAATATGGATGCATCTACATAGTGGTTAGTAACGCTAGCTCCTTCCTTTATTAAAGCAGTCTTATTGGTGTGAGGGATATTTATCATGGATTTCTACTCTGCTTGGAGAGACAAAGTGTTTATAGCAGTTGCCAATTACAGTATACAAGGCACCATGGCACTGGGGCTAAGGACAGGGACTCCTGTGAGTGTGAGACTGCCAGGATTCACATCTCTTATCTACTTATCAGCTGTGATCTTGGACAAGTTAACCTCCCTCTGTGCATCTCCATTTTCCCATCTGTAAAATGGGGCTTGTGATATTAGTACCTAACTCATAGAAGTTTTCTGAGGATTTTGGGAGTTAACAGACATACAGCTCTTAGAACCATAACTATCACAGAGGCGTCTGTGTCTCAGTGTGAGCTACCATTATTATATGTCTAACTCACAATAATTCACCTTAAATGCCTCTTTCACAAGTAGCCATTTTCTTTCTTTACCCCCTGGCCATATTTGATTGCTCTAGGGAGGAGGTCCTGGTCTTGAGGGTTCAGAATCCCTTCCCTGGTAATTTGGGGGAAAAAAGCAAATATTGATGTGTGTATGACAGAAAGACAGAGGATGAGGGATTTGTGATAAATAGGCTCAAAAGATTTGCAGCAAACATCTTCTTCCTAATTCCCACCAGGCAGACTAGAGGTATACGAAGAGACACAGAGAGACCCACATAGAGAGGCAGAAACAGAGAGACAGAGAGAAATAGTCAGAGATGAAGGGAGCAAAAGAGGCTAACACACACATGCAGAGTGGAAACCAGATGAGAGAGAGAGTCAGGCAGCTTTACAGACCATGGTTCTAGTGCCTCCTTGAAGCCCAGCAGCATGTCTAACCCTGGGGTCCAGAGGACACTCCTATGTCATACCAAATCCCTCTGAATCAGTCAGGACAGGCTAATTTATGCTGCTATAACAAACATACCCCAAATCACAGTGCTTTCATGCCACATAGGTTTTGCTCTTTCCATGTGCCAACCTATATATTCTACCAGGAAGCTATTTCTTATCATCCTCACTCAGGGATGCAGTCTGTGTCCTGACATGCTTCCACATAGCTGTCAGTTCAGTTCAGTTCGGTCGCTTTAATAGGAAATAAATGTGGCAAATGTGCACTGGCTCTAAAACTTTCTCTTACTAGTGACACAGATTGCTTCTGCTCACAATCTCATTGGCCAAACAAGTCACATGACTATACTTACTGTTAAAGGAATGAAGGAAACTTAAACATGTAGCAGTAAATGGTACCCAGACTATTTCTGAACATCCTCTGGTAGCTACCAAACTCTCTTTTCTTCTCAATTCACCTTGAATTGCTTTCTATTAAATAACAAATAATAAATCCTAACAGAAATGATAAGAAATTCTGTGTTCCCTAGATGGTTAGATGTTAATTTATCTGGGACAAGCAATCAGTGCTTTTGGACCCCAGAGAAGAAGCAAACCAAAGGGAAGATAGAGTTATGGAGCCTGGATAAAAGGTGTGATATTTGAACTGGGCTATGGAGAGGGGAGTATTTGCTTAGCACTGTCATGACTCAGTCTTCACAACCTTAAAATCATACATGATGTGGTGAACCTTGGGGGTCACGCAGCACGGAGTCTGTATCCCTGCTCTTTAGGGACAGAGTAAGCTGACAAATAGCAAGCACCTAAAATATCACGACACTGACTAGCTGTTGTGGAAAATGTTACTTGTCTTCCCTTATCTCCTTACACAATGATCTCCTCTTTTTAGTTACTGCTGCTGCAAAATTTTCATCTTATTTTCCCCTGGGGAATCTAAACACTTCATACTGACAGTATCATTGGGAGCCATGTGATTGAAGGGTTTGCCATTTTACTGGGAAGACTAGTTTAATTGTTGGCATAAAGTTCGTTGCCTTGGTGTTATCAGCCAACAGAATTGAGGTTCTGAGATACCATCTGTTTCTCAAAACATTTTTTTTCCCCCAGAATCTTCCCTGAGAATATAATTTTCCACTTAACTTCAGAGTTTTATTTTTTTACTTATTAGTGGAAATTTGGGGATATTACTATTCTTTCCTTATTAATAGTAACCTATAAAACTAAAGACAAAGAGAGATGTAGCTATAGAAAAGTAGTTGAAGCCTAGTAATATAAGGTTATATCTCTAATATCGAGCTTGAAACTGACTCTTCTTTGTCTAAAACCATCAATGGGTCTCCAATAACCACAGAATGAAGTTCAGGAGCAATTTCAGTAATATCTCCCACTATGTGTTGTTCTCCCCCTTTTTTCTTTGGCCCATATTATTCTTCATGTTGTACTCTCCCTCACATCCACTGAAATCAGCTGCACAGAAAAATATTTAGAGTGTATTTAGTTGTAAGTAATAGAAGACCTGTCTATGGGGTCGCACAGAGTCGGACACGACTGAAATGACTTAGCAGCAGCAATAGAAGGCCCAATTCCAAGAGATGTAAATAATAGTGAGATTTATTGGCTTATGTATGTGGGGAGTCTGCAGATATGGGAAAACTCGAGGTTGGCTCACCAATATCACAGAGTGATGTTCTTTCTCTTTGATCTACCTTTTATGGAGCCAATTTCATTCCTTGAGATTGCAAAATAAGTGATAATATCCCCTTGAACTACCTGCCTTCTGCTTCCCTGGGGAATAGAATAACATTTCTGTTTATTCAGCTTTTGAACTAATTTCCAAGCTTCCTTTAATTATACCTTTCTAAGTCAGTTGTCCACTCTAAGTTACTCTGAATAGTGTAATGGAAGGCACGGGATTAAGCTTGGATTGTATGTGCATTCATGAACAAGTCATAGGGACACGTTGACTTAGACCAGTCAGCACCTCCCCTGTCCTCATCTCTATCCCAAACCCTACCTGAATTTCTTAGCTTGAAATTCCCCAGTTGGAGTTTCAAAATCTAGAAGAAAGGGTCCGTGAAAGTATGCAAGCTGCGGCTGCAACCGTCAATACATCTAGCCCAGCACACTCAGTGGTGTCTATAGACTCAAAAAATATTTGTGGAGGACCTACTCTGCTCTAGGCATTCTACAAGATACAATTTTATGCTTAAAGGAAGTCAAATCTAGTGGGTGTGAGGTGCACACTTAGTCACTCAGTCGTGTCTGACTCTTTGCGAACCCATGGACTGTAGCCCCAAGGCTCCTCTGTATGGGATTCTTCAGGCAAGAATACTGGAGTGGGTAGCCATCCAGTTCTCCAGGGGATCTTCCTATCTTCCATTTCCTGCATTGCAGGCAGATTCTTTACTATGTGAGCCACCAGGGAAGCCCTGGGTGTGAGGTGGGGGAAGAGAAAAACAGAAGCTTTTTGAGAAGCTTTTCTGTTCAGATACTGTGACAGAAGTAAGCACACAGTGCTGTATGAGCCCAAGGAAGAGGAGAGGGCACTCATTATGGAGGGTAGGGGTGAGTGAAGTCAGACAGGGCTTTTTAGGAGAGATGATCCTGAGGTTAACCAAGGGGACATGTGGACTTAGTCAGGTAGGCATGTGGAAAGAGGGGAGAGGAAATAATGGCATTCCAGACAGGCACCATGCTATCTGTGAGGACAGAGCAGTGGCAGAAAGCATAGCAGTTTGGATAATACAACTAGTTGAGTGTAGCATAAGGTCAAGAGTGTGGACTCTGCATTAGAATGCCTAGGATGACATGCCAATTCTACCATTTTAGTGGCTGTGTGATGGGTAAGTTTCGTGATCTCTCTGAGCTTTAGTTTCCCCATTATAAGTAAGTGTTAGTCGCTCCATTCAGTTCAGTTCAGTCGCTCAGTCGTGTCCGACTCTTTGCGACCCCATGAATCGCATCACGCCAGGCCGCCCTGTCCATCACCAACTCCCAGAGTTCACCCAAACTCATGTCCATCAAGTCGGTGATGCCATCCAGCCATCTCATCCTCTGTCGTCCCCTTCTCCTCCTGCCCTCAATTCCTTCCAGCATCAGAGTATTTTCCAATGAGTCAACTTTTTGCATGAGGTGGCCAAAGTACTGGAGTTTCAGCTTTAGCATCATTCCTTCCAAAGAAATCCCAGGGCTGATCTCCTTTAGTCGCTCAGTTGTGTCCAACTCTTTGCAATCCCATGGACTGTAGCCCACCAGGCTCCTCTGTCCATGGGATTCTCTAGGCGAGAATACTGGAGTGGGTTGCCATTTCCTCCTCCAGGGGATCTTCCCAACCCAGGGATCGAACTTGGGTATACTGCATTGCAGGCAGATTCTGTATCATATAAGCCACCAGAGAAGCTCCTTTCCCATTATAAAAGTGGCATAATAGTAACTGCCTCATTAGACTGTTGGTGATGATTAAATGAGTTATTATGTTTGAAACACTTGGACTGAGCTCTACCATAAAAGCTCTGTTTTAGTGTTGATGATTATTATCATGTCAGGGCTGTGTGTATGTAGGGGATCCACCCACTTATCTATTTGGAAGAAACTGAGTCTGGGAAGCAAATGAGAATCGTGGGAGAATTTATTATAGATAATTCAGTCTTGTTTTACTTTTGGTTTCAGCCTTGGCAGAAATTCAAGGCCTGAGAACTATAAAGAGTGTCATTGTTCTTTTCTAAATGGATGGTCTGAGCTGCTGAGTCAGGGATATTCTGCACGATCATATCAATGTTGTCAGCTTACCATTACTATAATCATTTCTGCTTATCAATCTCCTCAGCTCAAAAAAATAAGTCATGAGAGCTTATGCTTAAAGGATTGTGCTTTGGAATCAGACAGTTCTATCTGGTCTGATATATGACATATCTTATCATATATGTTTATCTTTTAAATCTCACACCAACTCTGTAAGCTAGGTCTGGTCATTCCTGTTTTGCACACAAGGAAACTAGGGTTTGGAGAAGTTAAGTAGCCCTCCTATTGTCTTTAAAAAATTCTTTTTATATTGAAGTACAGTTGATTGATTTACAATGTTATGTTAGTTTCTGGTATACAGAAAAGTGATTCAGATATGTGCGTATGTGTATTCAGTTGAGTTTAGTTCAGTCACTCAGTCGTGTCTGACTCTCTGCAACCCCATGAACTGCAGCACGCCAGGCCTCCCTGTCCATCACCAACTCCTGGAGTCCACCCAAACCTATGTCCTTTGAGTTGGTGATGCCATCCAACCATCTCATCCTCTGTGGTCCCCTTCTCCTCCTGTCCTCAACCTTTCCCAGCATCAGGGTCTTTTCAAATGAGTCAGCTCTTCCCATCAGGTGGCCAAAGTATTGGAGTTTCAGCTTCAACATCAGTCCTTCCAATGAACACCCAGTGATCTCCTTTAGGATGGACTGGTTGGATCTCCTTGCAGTCCAAGGGACTCTCAAGAGTCTTCTCCAACACCACAGTTCAGAGTGAAGTAAGCCAGAAGGAAAAACACCAATACAGTATACTAACGCATATATATGGAATTTAGAAAGATGGTAACAATAACCCTGTGTACGAGACAGCAAAAGAGACACTGATGTATAGAACCGTCTTATGGACTCTGTGGGAGAGGGAGAGGGTGGGAAGATTTGGGAGAATGGCATTGAAACATGTAAAATATCATGTATGAAACGAGATGCCAGTCCAGGTTCGATGCACGATACTGGATGCTTGGGGCTGGTGCACTGGGACGACCCAGAGGGATGGTGTGGGGAGGGAGGAAGGAGGAGGGTTCAGGATGGGGAGCACGTGTATACCTGTGGCGGATTCATTTTGATATTTGGCAAAACTAATACAATTATGTAAAGTTTAAAAATAAAATAAAATTAAAAATAAATAAAGTATAAAAAAAATAAAAAGCTAAAAACCTGAAAAAAAAAAAAAGCATCAATTCCTTGGTGCTCAGCTTTCTTTATAGTCCAACTCTCACATCCATACATGACCACTGGAAAAACCATAGGCTTGACTATGGTTAACCTTGACTAGATGGATCTTTGTTGGGAGAGTAATGTCTTTGCTTTTTAGTATGCTGTCTTGATTGGTCATAACTTCCTTCCAAGGAGTAAGTGTCTTTTAATTTCATGGCTGCAATCACCATCTACAGTGATTTTGGAGCCCCCAAAAATAAAGTCAGCCACTGTTTCCACTGTTTTCCCATCTATTTGCCATGAAGTGACAGGACTGGATGCCATGATCTTAGTTTTCTAAATGTTGAGCTTTAAGCCAACTTTGCACTCTCCTCTTTCACTTTCATCAAGAGGCTCTTTAGTTCTTCTTTGCTTTCTGCCATAAGGGTGGTGTCATCTGCGTATCTAAAGTTATTGGTATTTCTCCTGGCAATCTTGATTCCAGCTTGTGCTTCATCCAGCCCAGTGTTTCTCATGATGTACTCTGCATAGAAGTTAAATAAGCAGGGTGACAATATACAGCCTTGACGTACTCCTTTTCCTATTTGGAACCAGTCTTTTGTTCCATGTCCAGTTCTAATTGTTGCTTCCTGACCTGCATACAGGTTTCTCAAGAGGCAGGTCAGGTGGTCTGGTATTCCTGTCTCTTTCAGAATTTTCCACAGTTTATTGTGATCCACACAGTCAAAGGCTTTGGCATAGTCAATAAAGCAGAAAGGGATGTTTTTCTGGAACTCTCCTGCTTTTTCTATGATCCAGAGGATGTTGGCAATTTGATCTCTGGTTCCTCTGCCTTTTCTAAAACCAGCTTGAACATCTGGAAATTCATAGTTCATGTATTGCTGAAGCCTGGCCTGGAGAATTTTGAGTATTAGTTTACTAGCGTGTGAGATGAGTGCCATTGTGTTGCAGTTTGAGCATTATTTGGATTTGCCTTTCTTTGGGCTTGGAATGAAAATTGCCCTTTTCTAGTCCTGTGGCCACTGCTGAGTTTTCCAAATTTGCTGACATATTGAGTGCAGCACTTTCACAGCATCATCTTTTACGATTTGAAATAGCTCTACTGGAATTCCATCACTTCCACTAGCTTTGTTGTGTATTCACATATACAACACTATTTTGTATATGTATTCACATATATGCATATTTGCACATATATATATTCTTTTCCATTTAATGGTTTAATGCAGGATATTGAATATAGTTCCCTATGCAACAGAGTAGGAAGGCTCTTGTGTTTTATCCATTCTATATGTAATTACTTGCATCTGCTAATCCCAAATGGCATCACCAACTCGATGGACATGAGTTTGAGCAAGCTCCGGGAGTTGGCAGTGAACAGGGAAGCCTGGCGTGATACAGTCCATGGGGTTGCAAAGAGTCAGACAGGACTGAGTGACTGAACTGAATGCCAAATTTCCAATCCATCCTTCCCATCCCTGAGCCATATGTCTGTTCTCTGTGTCTGTGACCGTTTCTGTTTTGTACATAGGTTCGTTTGTGTCCTATTTTAGATTCCACATAAAAGGGCTATCATATGGTATTTGTCTTTCTCTTTCTGATTTCACTTAGTGCGATAATTTCTAGGTCCATCCATGGTGCTGCAAATGACATTCTTTAATTCTTTTTTCTGGCTGAGTAATATTCCATTGTGTGCATTTAGTGTATGAATGTGTGTTTTGTCTATTCGACTGTCGCTGGATACTTAGGTTGTTTCCATGTCTTGGCTATTATGAATAGTGCTACTATGAATATATACCTGCATGTATCTTTTCAAATTATTGTTTTCTCCAGATATATGCCCAGAAATGAGATTGCTGGATCACATGGTAACTCTAGTTTTAGTTTTTTAAGGAAACTCCAATATGTTTTCCATAGTGGCTGCACCGGTTTCCATTTCTACCGACAGTGAAGGAGGGTTCCTACAGGTGTGTTGTTAAGATGCAATAGTGCTTGTGAACCACTCAGCACCATGAAATAAATCTTTGATAAATTATCTCTGATAATGATGATGACATTTGGCTTTTTCATATTTTTAACAAGGATAAAATTAATTAATGGGTATGCAGATAAATGCAAGGAGGGGAAACCATTCATTGAGACTATTGTTAGAAGAGTTCCTAGTTAAATTGCAACCCTCCTACATTCTTTATTTAAATCATTTTGATTTAACTTTCTGCAGAAAACTCTTCACCATCTAAAATACTGTACTTTACTCATTTGCCTTTTTGTTTTCGCATGTTGCCCACCGGGATATAAGCTCCATGAGGGCAGCAATAATAGTCTGTTTTGTTCTTTGTTGTGTCTACCATCCCTAGAACAGTGCTTGGGAATAATACATGCTCCATCAATATTTGTAGAGTGAATGAACTAACTGGCAAATTAATTCATCAATTATCAATTAGGATAATGACATTTCAGGTCCCTCCCAATTCCATGATCGTATGATTTTGTGTGTTTCCATGAATTTCTCAGTTATTTCTACATTAAAGAATATGATAATGGGAAAGTATCTGTTTCCATTATTTTGCTGGCAAGGTCATGGGTACTTCATAACTCTCTAGCCTTCGGTAGTCATGAGCATTATTCTCCGTGTGTTCATTCTTTCGGTTCAGGAAGGGCCACTTCTGTATATGGTTGTCATCACCTGTATGTCAAACGTTAATGCCATGTGAGAGAGCAACAGCACAGTGCTTTTCTCAGCACCTGCTCATGGAGGGGAGTCATGGCCACAGTCGTTGAACATTCCATGAGCAGGCCAGCAGCTCGGACTTCACTGCCTTCTCACTCTCTCCTCTGGTCTAGAGAGTTCTGACTTGTGGACTGCAGATCTTTCCCCATCCACACTGCATATTTCCAGGATGATACAGATCACATCAGGCATTGTTGTCTCAACTGGATTAGCAGTCACCTTCATTTCTTAATGAACAGTGTAACAGGACTCAGTCTTTTATAAACAAATGCAGATTCTCCTCCTTCCTTCCTGTCCTACCTGGTCTTGCTAAGCCTTTCGGGAGACTCTTGTTCTTCTTGGAGCTCTGTTCTACTCTCCACTTAAACATCTCACTGTGCTCCTTTCCACAGCAGCTCCATCAAGTCCATGGCCCTGGACTTCCCCACCATTCTGTCTGTCTCCTGAGCGCCAGACTCTGGTTTCTACTATAAGCTGGACATCTGTCCCCAACTGGAAGTCCTGGGTTCTCTGCATGTTGAGATATAGATGACTGAAGTCATCACATGTGCCTTAAGCCTGCATTCCTCTGTCAGGGAATGTCAGCATCATTCCATCCATAAAGCTGCACAGATCAGACACCTGACATTCCTCTCCTTCTCTCTTCTCTCCCACTTCTTGACCTCCAGTTGCCCTCCTGCAGATATGTATTCAGCATCATGATGACTCAAATCTAGCCACTCCTCACTTATGTGTCTTAGTAACAGGCCCTCATTATATTTTGAATACAAACTTTTAAACCTTTTGCCTTTAGTGTTTTCTTTCTCAAATACATTCAATTCATAACAACAGATTTTTCTAGAACCCATTTCCAACTGTATCATGCTCCTAGTTAAAACTATCTGTGCCTTCTGCAGGAGTGAGTCTAAGCTTCTTGATCTGGCCTTGACCTGTCTCTCTGGCTTGTCTGCCACCATGATCCTTAGTTTTCTCATCTACAAATGGCATATATTAATCCCTCTTGGATGGTCACAGTGAGGATCAAATGAGCTCATTCAGGTAACACAGGTCATATTTGTCAGGCACACAGTAAGTGCTTAATAAATGCCAGTCTCCTTCCTGCCTCTTCCTGAACCAACATTTGGAATTATTAAGGCCTTCAGTAGGACTTTCCTGGTGGTCTGGTAGGTAAAGAAACCACCGGTAATGCAAGAAATGCAGGTTTGATCCCTGGGTCAGGAATATCCCCTGAAGAAGAGCATGGCAACCCATTCCAGTATTTTTGCTTGGAGAATCCCATGGACTGAGGAGCCTGGCAGGCTATAGTCCATAGGGTCGCAAAGAATTGAACATGACCGAAGCAACTGAGCATGCATGGTCTTCAGTGGATTTTCTCTCTTTTAAACTGAGCCTGGAGTCTTTATACCTGCCTTTCCTTTGCAGTGAATGCCATCCTCCTGCCCCTCCCCCATTCCATCTCTGTGATGATGGATCATCAAGTAATTAGGACAGTGTGCATTTGAAACTATGTCAGCTCCCTGATGGATCAGTTCCTAAGCGTCTGGCCTAGTACTGAGAGAAGCATGTGTTTCTTTCCATGCTTCTCCCCCAAGAACCCCAGATCTCTGCCTGTGATGTCTGGAAGGGGGAAAAAGGGAATGCATAGGGTACTGATGCTGTGGGCAACACCAGCAGCTTTCCCTCTCTCTGCAGGAGGCTTTTGGGTGGGTATTTGGCAGTGGGGGTTAGTGAGAAAAGCAAGAGTGTTAGAATCAGAAGATAGGGGTTTGAGTCATTGCTGAAACCCTTACTGCTGTGTACCTGCTACAAGTTCCCTAAATTTTATGAGCCTCGGTTTTCTCAGCTCTTGAAATGGGGATAATGCTCTTTTTCTCACTGGGTTCTTGGAAAATTCCAATTAAATAATGGATGAATTATATAAGATATCATTTTGAAATGGCTACATTAAATATCGATGCTAGGTGTGCTCTGCTGAGAAAGCATTTAGGGTTACAAGTGGTATTCTTATAGCAGACTTTCTTTTTTACTTCCTATGTGGGAGAACTGAGTGAACATGTTAATTATTCTTTCTCAGTCTTAGTATATTTAGTTTTAAAACAGGGATAATTGCTCTCACACTTTGTAGGATGAGTTATGTATTATGTTCTTGGTAGACTGTAAAGTACTAACAATAGTTTTTTATTGTTACTCACACTAATGGTGGTGGATCTAATTATTTATCTTAATTAAATCATGACAGTGAATAATATTGTTCTTAAAGGCTGGTACACCCAGTGGAAGCTGTGGGTGAGTCACTTAATCTCTATATCTGTTTTCTCAAATATAAAGTTAAAAGGTTAAGTTTGGTTGGCCCCCAGAATGGGAGCTGGTATACAGTAAGAGAGTGATAAGTAGAAACAGTAAGTGCTCAATACATGCATGTTGAATAAATTGATGAATGAATGAACAATAAAGGCTATTTCTTGGAGTTCTTTTGAGCATTCTGTGGAATGAGAAACCGCCTTATGTACTGTGGAGGGAAGCAGTGTAATGACTGTGTTATATGGCGGGCCAGTCCCGCAGATTGCCTAGTTTTCTACTGCCATCTCCTGCCACAGTAACCTCCTTCAGTGTTTTGTATGCTCATTTCATGCAGCAGAGATGGAGTGCCCACATCCAGCCCTCTGGGGACAGAGCCAAGTCTGTCTGCAAAGCCAATGGAGACCATGGTGTTCAGTTCAGTTCAGTCCCTCAGTCATGTCCGACTCTTTGCGATCCCATGAATCACAGCACACCAGGCTTCCCTGTCCATCACCAACTCCAGGTGTTCACCCAAACCCATGTCCATCAAATCGGTGATGCCATCCAGCCATCTCATCCTCTGTCATCCCCCTCTCTTCCTGCCCCCAAATCCTGCCCAGCATTAGGGTCTTTTCCAATGAGTCAACTCTTCGCATGAGGTGGCCAAAGTACTGGAGTTTCAGCTTCAGCATCAGTCCTTCCAATGAACACCCAGGACTGATCTCCTTTAGGATGGACTGGCTGGATCTCCTTGCAGTCCAAGGGACTCTCAAGACTCTTCTCCAACACCACAGTTCAAAAGCATCAATTCTTTGGCACTCAGCTTTCTTCACTGTCCAACTCTCACATCCATACATGACCACTGGAAAAACCATAGCTTTGACTAGATGGACCTTTGTTGGCAAAGTAATGTCTCTGCTTTTAAATATGCTATCTAGTAAGCATCTTTTAATTTCATGGCTGCAGTCACCATCTGCAGTGATTTTGGAGCCCCTCAAAATAAAGTCTGACACTGTTTCCACTGTTTCCCCATCTATTTCTATTTCTATCTATAAGTGATGGGACCAGATGCCATGCTCTTCATTTTCTGAATGTTGAGCTTTAAGCCAACTTTTCCACTCTCCTCCTTTCATCACTCCTCCTTTCTCACTTTCATCAAGTGGCTTTTTAGTTCCTCTTCACTTTCTGCCATAAGGGTGGTGTCATCTGTATATCTGAGGTTATTGAGATTTCTCCCAACAATCTTGATTCCAGCTTGTGCTTCATCCAGCTCAGCGTTTCTCATGATGTACTCTGCATAGAAGTTAAATAAGCAGGGTGACAATATACAGCCTTGATATTGTTCCATGTCCAGTTCTAACTGTTGCTTCCTGACCTGCATACAGGTTTCTCAAGAGACGGGTCAGATGGTCTGGTATTCCCATCTCTTTCAGAATTTTCCACAGTTTTTTGTGAGCCACACAATCAAAGGCTTTGGCATAGTCAATAAAGCAGAAATAGATGTTTTTCTGGAACTCTCTTGCTTTTTTGATGATCCAGCAGACGTTGGCAATTTGATCTCTGGTTCCTCTGTCTTTTCTAAAACTAGCTTGAACATCAGGAAGTTCACGGTTCACGTATTGCTGAAGCCTGGCTTGGAGAATTTCAAGCATTACTTTGCTAGCGTGTGAGATGAGTGCAATTGTATGGTAGTTTGAGCATTCTTTGGCATTGCCTTTCTTAGGGATGGGAATGAAAACTGACCTTTTCCAGTCCTGTGGCCACTGCTGAGTTTTCCAAATTTGCTGGCATATTGAGTGCAGCACTTTCACAGCATCATCTTTCAGAAATAGTTCAACTGGAATTCCATCACCTCCATTAGCTTTGTTCCTACGTAGTGATGCTTTCTAAGGCCCACTTGACTTCACATTCCAGGATGTCTGGTTCTAGGTGAGTGATCACACCATCGTGATTATCTGGGTCATGAAGATCTTTTTTGTACAGTTCTTCTGTGTATTCTTGCCATCTCTTCTTAATATCTTCTGCTTCTGTTTGGTCCATACCATTTCTGTCCTTTATTGATCCCATCTTTGCATGAAATGTTCCCTTGGTATCTCTAATTTTCTTGAAGAGATCTCTAGTCTTTCCCAATCTGTTGTTTTCTTCTATTTCTTTGCATTGATCACTGAGGAACGCTTTCTTTTCTCTCTTTGCTATTCTTTGGAACTCTGCAAACCATGGTTTTAGTAATATCAAACAGACTGACAATAATAAACACACAGAAGGGGCCTTTGCTTTTCTCCAGTCTTGTTCATTCTTGTACATCCCAGTTTGGAATAACATCTCAGTAAAGAGTCAGAGATTTATGCTGGTTTAACAGGACATTCCTTTTGAAGTTTTAAAATATTTCAGAAATCTGTGCAGACAACTTTTTTTGCTTTGTTATGTTCATGACCAATGGTGAATGAATATGTCCCCTTTGTTCTAAAGGTAGCTGCATTTTTTTTTTTTAAGTACTTATCATGGAGTTTGGAAGCATTAGAAAGTTAGGTAGAGGTTTCTACCATAACCTCCCATCCAATTTCTTTTACATCACCCTTGGCAGCTGGCTGGTCAGCCTCTTTGTGTGTACTTCCAGAGATTAGACGCTATTTTATTCAGCATCTCGTCTGCTGGGCCAGTATCTGCCTGCCTGATTTTACCTCCTTGATCCTAGTTCTGTCCTTTGGATCGTCACAGCACAAATCTTGTCCCTATTCCATCACTTCTGTTGAAGTGGCTCCACTTCCAATAGTGGGGAGTTGCGCTCCTGTCCCGTCGTTCTTTCTCTTCATCCTCAGCCTGTCTTTAAATTTGTCTTTCTGTTTTATTGTTTTCAATAATAAATGAAATTTGTCGAGATAAAGTTTATTATATGCCAGACTCTTTCCTAAAGGCCTTAGTTAGTTAGCTGTTAATCATTACCAGAGTCATGAGGGCAAGATGGGAAGTGCAGCCTTTCAAATAGGGAATATTTTGTTTTGTTTTGAAAATATCACTCTGACTACAGGGTAGAGAATGGACAGGTGACTACAATACCTCGTGGTATGTGATAAGCAGGACTCTCACACCTGGAGCGGGACTCTCTGTGGGTAGCAGCACAGGACTGTGGTCCAGAGACCTGCCCAGGAGCCCAGATGCCTGAGTTTGAAATCTGGCTCTTCTTACAAGTGATACAAGCTTGGTTAAGTTACTAATCTCTTTTTGCCTCAGCTTCCTTGTCAGTAAAATACCACCTACTTCTTGTGGTCATTGTGAGATTGTGTGAATTAATATATACAAAGTGCCTAGAATGGAGCCTGGCATATAGTCTTCCTCATACGAATGAGTTCTCTTCTGAAAGTGCGTTTGTAAGTCCAATTTGTTCTTAAGTCCAATAAAATTAGCCTAAGTACCCAACTAACACAATTGGCTATGTAGTACTTACTGCAATAGGTGTATAATACTTTTCACACAAAATAAAAAGCACAAAAATAAAGAAAAAACTTTTAATCTTACAGTATAGTACATTGAAAAGTACGGTAGTACTGGCTGTGTATCACCACTGCTTCTACACTTGTTTCTGGACTTGAAACAGAGACACTGTACTACTGCACTCTGTATAATACTATAAAGTACACAAAAACACAACCACTTGTAGGGGATGCAAGCTCGTGACTGTGTACACCAGACATGTGAACCAACTTACATGATTAGACATGTGAATACACATTCTCATCTTTGAAACCCTGCATGTAGCTTGAAGGTTCTTATGTAAGGGACTTAATAAATATTATTTTTTAATGGCCATTCACATTGTTGATTGAAAGCAATTGTGGTTGATTAAATCCATAAGATCATTTTACATAACAAAAAATAGTTTATGAGAGCTTTAAGCATAATAGATACTATGCAACTAAACAGCACAGGTCCTGCTGAAGGCTTCCACTGCTCATGGGAAAGTGGTTGCTTAAAATGAATGTTGTGTGCGTACTTCCTTTTCTGTCTCATGTACGCGTGTATTGCTTTCAGGACCTGCCTTTTCTCTCTGACCGGAGGAGCATTCCCCTGCTGGTGTTGCTTTTGGCCACCTCATCTCTTTCTCTTTTCTATCTTATTCAGGATTTAGCCTCAGAAAGCTCCCTCCCTCGTCTCTTGTAGGGGACACTGTGAGGTACTCCAAGGTCCCCTTTCAAGGAGGGATATTTGTTGGCCCAGCTGCTGGGACTGCAGTGGGAAGACAGCTTCTGCTTACTGGCCCCTCCTGGGATTGCTCAGCTGTAGAGGTCCGATTCTCCCTTGGGTAGCGCCCATCCAGTGACTGGATGACATGGAGGGAAAGAGCTCCGAATGGGACAGCTCTGCATGGTGGGTCCAGCGCAGGAGCCCCCCAGGGTTGACTGCGGTTACCCTTGCAGGTACACCACAGCTTCATGTCTCCTTCTAGGGACCCCTGCTTCCTGGGCCTCCTCCTCAAACATGGGCCCCAGGCGCTGGGCATCCTAACATCCTGCACCCTCCTCTGTTTCTGAGCTGGCCTCAGGGGGACCCACCCACCTGTGACTCTGCCTGCTGCCCCCTCAGAGCCAAAAGAAGATTACCTCACCCCACTCTTACCTGATACAATTACTTTACCGCACGAACAGAGTCTGTCATGAACTGGATTTGTTCATTACTTGTTTCCTCTCACCCCCTAGTTCCTTATCCTAAAATACAAGATTCTTGTCTGCCTCAAAGGCACTTAACAAATATCAGGTGAATGAATCTGGTGTAATACCACAGTTAAGTTCACTTAGCATTTGAATCTAAACTTTCTGGGTTCAAATCCTGACTGTGAAACTAATCAGCCCATGATCTGGCTCAAGTTTTTAAATTCTTGGCCTACAGCATGCATAGCACAGAGTAAGTGCCCAACAAATCTTAGCAGTAAAGGGTCAGTTCATTCACGGGGTTGTCCTGAGGATTAAATGAGGTGATGCATGCAGATCACTTAGCACAGAGCGGAGCTCAGAGTAGGTACTCAGTAAGTTAATCTGTTGGCATCAGAAGTTGTCTATGCAAAGTCACTGCAAAGCAAGCCTGTGTCGTCAGCCTCAGCCCCAGAGCCCCCTGCAGTGCCAGACACCATACTGAACATATAGAAGGTGAAAAATAAAGGCATATCAGTGAGTTGGTGAGCCATCCTCCCCTCCCAGCTCTTGAGGGCAGAGGGTTCCTGCCTTTCCTCTGAGAACTCCACCCTACCTAGGTCAACCCCATGGTGAATTCTTCACACACGCATTTCAGAGCAGTGATTTGAACCAAATTTCAGTGTCATATCCTTGCTCCAATGTAGTCTCCATGACGACTCCCAGTCCAGCAGTTTGAGGAAGGTACTTCCAGATCTGAGGGCTGGCACGCTTGCAACCTCCAAACATGTGCCATATTTTTTTTTTTTTTCACACTTCTCAGACAGATTGTAGGTTGTGTGTTCATTAATTAAAATGAGAGTAATTGGTCCCAGCAAATAGTCTGCACATCAGCTTGCAAATTCTGTGCACACCAAGGCCTGGTGGTTCTTCCTCTCCCATCTCATGTCTCTATAGCTGGCTCCTTGGCTCCTGATGGTTTCCCCAGACCCCTAGACCCTCATTCTATAGTAACAGTTGAAAAATAAAGGGAGAATACGATTGGAAATAGAATTTTCTTAACTTATTAGAAGTCAATTTATGTTCAGGGAGGGAAGAAATAAGAAACCCCCTCATATGTGTATAATACCTGGTGATTTTTGAAGAGTTCGTTCACAGGTGCAGTACCATTTATTCCTCATCTCATCACTGGAAAGCAGCTGCTATTATTGTTAGAGGCGTTAAGGTCTCAGGCTCAAGTTTCTCTTCCATTAGTAGCTGTGGAAACGGCAACTTGCTCGCACCCTTCCCCTGTCATGTTCCCAATGTGAAATATAATAGCTTCGGACCCAGTTCACAGGGTAACATTGTGGACTAAATGAAACCATGCGGTGAAAGCACAGAGTCCACGCTGTGGGCTCCTAAGGTTTTTGTTGTGAATATACCCACTTCACAGATGGAAACCAAGGCCTCAGAGATCTCTAGCTAGTAATGGGCTTGACAAAAATTCAGACTTCAAGCTCTGTGGTTCCTAAACAGACCTTTCATAGCGGTCACTACGGGCTGAATGAGTGCTCAGTGTAGGGCTCTGGGGTTTATATCTGACCTTAGATGACAAGTGTGAAGAGGTCTGTAGATGGTGCTCTGAAAAGTGGTTATGTGCAGGGAACCTTTCCTCCGATGAAACATTTCCCAATTTTTTTCTTAGCTTTCAGTCATCATAAAAGGCGTCATTCTTCCCCCTCATATGACAAGTAACTTGTACCCTTTCTCAGTTATTGGACCCCCGGGCCATTTCAGCATGCTGGTATTTACAGCATGGCAACCCCTGAGTGGCCAAAAGGCTCTGCCACTTGCCTTACTTTCTGTAATTATTTTGTTCTTTTCTATCTCTAAAAAAATTCTGGTTATGGGCCTGGCCTCCTTTGACATTCTGCCATCAAGGACCAGTGTCTGACTGGGGGTGGGGACCAGCTAACTATTGATACTAAACAGTGCAAGCACGGCCTATCACGGTACTCTCTGCATCAGTGCTTGGTGCATGGTAAATGGACCAAATCTGTTAACCAATAAGTCAAAGATATTAGCTCATAGGCTAAGCTATTGGATTCTGGTCTTCTCTGACTTTTTAGTTGTGTGCTCACTCATGCTCACATGCAGTTGTCTCTTTTTGTCTGCATTCCTGACCTTTCATACAAGTGACTCACCCAGGTCCTGATGCAGGTTCCTCTGGGCTCATCCATGGGAGGGTGAGCATAAGGCCTTGTTTCTACTCCTCTTGGAGAGGAGTAGAAGTTGCAGAAGTCTCTCAAAGCAGAAAGCTGCCTGAGTGCCCAGGCAGGCCCCCAGTTATATATCCCACCTGACTGTGCACGGAGGCTGGGATTCCTGGCACTGTAGTTAATGTTTCCAGCCTGCGCTAGGAGCAGGACCTGGAGACCTTGGTATGTTTACCATGTGGTAGCTTTGTGTCTTTGGATCTCGTTGAGCAGCAGAGTGGCTCAATGAAAGATGAATGTTTCAAAAGGAATCTGCAATAGCAGCATGAGTGGTTTTTGAAGCCTGGAGAACAGCCAGAGGCTGCTGGAATCATGGAGGCAGACACCCTCCTTGAATTGCATAAGTGTCCCCTCTTTGAAAGTGACTGAGCCACAAGAAAAACCAAGCAGTAGAAAAGACAGCCCTGAACAAGGGCTACTAGGAGTTGAGTTCTGATCCTCCCCTTCTCATTGATTAGGGCTGTGACCCCTTTGATAAGTAACTATCTAAGCCTCAGTTTCCTAATCTGTTCAGTGGGGGCAGGTTACCCATGCCCTGGATGATTCTGTTGTGTTGCAGTAAAGCTTGGACAAGATGATGACTATGAAAGAGCTTTGAGAAAGGCGGCACATGCTTCACAAGACACATTTTTAGTGTTATTACAGGGAAGTGAGGAGCTATAAATAGCATATTTTAATATAGTGAATGTTTCCCTGGATCAGATGGCTTCTGATTCTAAGGAAAAAATTTAGTTCAAGCCCAAGGCTAGTCATTAAACCAGCAAAACGATTTTCCTTCTGTGGGCCTCAGTTTCCTCGCTCTTTGAAATGGAAGTTAGATTAAATGGTCTTTAAATTCCTACTAGAGGCATGTTAGGATAGTAAATTCGGTTAATTTATGGAGAGCAGATTAGCAACATAGAAGAGAGTTCTCTGCCCTTTTCGGGCAAAGGAAATCGCGTTAACGGATTCCTGACTGCTCTGTGTCAGGTACTTCCCTTCCCTCCCTCGTTTCACTGTCACAGAGCCCTGGGAGGCAGGCTTTGCTGGCCTCACTCCATGAAGAAGAAAGCTGCTTCTCTGAGCTGTGGGTTGAATTCCCCGCCCCCACACACACATTCAGATGTTGAGTCCTGACCTAAGTGCTCAGAATGTGACCTTATTTGGGAAGAGAGTTATTACAGGTGTCATTAGTTAAGATGGCATCATGAAGATGAATCCTAAACCAATATGACTGGTATCCTTGTAAAAAGGGGTAATTTGGACACAGACACACACACACACACATGCACACACACACATGGAGATTTCTGGATAAAGAAGACAGGTATCAGGGTGATGCTTCTGTATGCCATGGAATGCCCAAGGCTGCCTGCACTCCACCAGAAGCTAGGAGAGAGCCGTGGAATGGAGTCACCTTCACACCCTCACAGACCTTTTAAGAATCAGTCCTGCTACTGTCTAGATCTCAGATTTCTAACCTCCAGAACTGTGAGACAATGAATGTCCTTGTTTAAGTCATCTGGTTTGTGGTACCTCATTAAGGTAGCCCTAGGAATCTCAGAGAGGCTAGGAAACTTGCTCAAGCTTGCAAAGCTAGTGCTCAGATCCAGGTCTGTTTCACTCCAAAGCCTGCAGACTTGCTATTTTGCTCACCCTCCTGGAATGTCAAACCCATCACATGAAGGAATGGGACCAGAGGCCACACTCTGGAGTGCATCTCAGACCCTCAGCATCCTCTTCCGCCAGCCTCTACTGGTCCCCTGCCCTGCCTAAGGAAAAAGGATGAAGTCTCTGAGGATCAGGGGCCATACTTCTTGCTGGCAGCGCTGGAGGAGGCAGCAGGGAGGCAGACAGCCCCAGGCTTGGCTGACTTCCCCAAACAGTGGCCTCCCACAGTTAGAATGTAGCATCCCAAAAAAAAAAAAAAAGAATGTAGCATCCCCTTGCCGAGTAACCAGATGCCACACATTGGAAGGTGATGTCATGGCAGGAGGGGGTGTGTGAGCAAAGGTAGTCAGGGAGAGGCTGCTCAGACTGGTGTCGCCTTTTGCCTAACAGCTCATGGCTCCTGGCCGAGACGGTTGAGAGTTGGCAGTCTACCCCTGGGTTCATGTGCACTCACTCACAAAACCCGAGGTGGGCATTCCTGTTGGCAGTCCAGAGCTTAATGGGTACTCAGGCAGGTGCCCCTGCTCCATGCACAAGCTCCCCAGAGGGCGGGAAGGAAGGGTAGTGAGGAACAAGCCTCGGAAGGAAGTCATCCCTGCCCACATGTGTGTAGTCTCTCACTTTGACTTCTTACCTACCTCCTCCGAAAGGCGGCTCTAATCATTCCCTCTCTGCTCAGATGGGGAGTAAATGGGCACGGAAAGGTGGAGAGGGTTTTCCAAGGTTACACAATAACCTTGGGCTAAAAACTGACCTGTCCACACGTGTCTCAATAGCTTTTTCTCTGCAGCATAGACTGAAACAGAGAGAAGCTGGAGCACAAACCTGGATCTTTTCTCTACCTGCTACTCAGCTTAGGGAGACCAGTAGAAGATAGAGAACTCAACACCCCCTGGGAGACAGTTTGAATGTTGACTTTCTTCCTAAACTCCAGAGCTAACCATGTCTTTCAGCAGGTGAGTTCCCACTGGCTACAAGAAAAAGTCGAGGTTCCTTTAGCTGGATTCTGCCTAACTTGCAGCTCCTTTCCTATACTCCCTTTGCCCACTGTCACTGTCCTCCAGCACACAGAAGTCAGCTCCTGCCACCCCTGGAAGATGATTCTGGAATAGCAATTCATGCTAAGAGACAGGATGGAGTGAGGGAGACAGGATGGAGTGAGGGAGGCAGGATGGGGCTGGGCTGTGTTGGAGCAAGCAGGTGGGGCTGAAACTTTCGTTGCAAATGGCCATGGTAAGTTCCTCACTTTTCTCTGCGAGTCATTCCAGTTGTCTTAAAGGAACTGAGATAGAGCAGGGGGCTATCAGGCAGCAGGTGTGGTCCTCCCTGAGGCCAGGAAAATAATAAGACAATTCCTTCCTTTGGTTTTGTGAAGGTCTGCAGAGTCCATAAATACTTGACAATACATAAATACATGACAATAAATGGATGAGAAATCAGGAACTCCAGGATTCACTGGCTTACACGTGTATCCAATTTCCACTTCTATTACTTTAAACCACTTCTCATCTGTATGCCAGAAAGCCCAGCTTAGGGGACAAGGAGCGCATCTTTACATGATGAGATTTTGCATCTCCCATCCCTGACTCGGGCAGCAGCCTTTGAAAGTCCTGCTCTTCTGGAGCTCCAGCAAGCATTGCTATGAATGATGAGGCCCCTGGATGGTCTCGGTGCTGAGCAAATATTAACACTTTGAATCAATTGCGCCTCCTTGATTACTGGGAAAACTGTTCAGAGGCCGGCAGAGAGTTATTACACCATGCAACAGTCGAGCAGGGGTGATATAGTGGGAGCGGGCGGCATAAATGAGTTTAAGGCAAAGATGGATTTGCACTTGGAAATCGAAATCATACGGTGAGGTTTGCTGGTGGAATTGCAAAGTACACCTGGAAGAATGCCAAGAATAATGCAGATGGGCCTGTTGCGGCTCAGCCCACACTTTCCATCGTGGCCAACTGTAGAATGGGGAAATTAATAGTACCTACCTCATAGAGTGGCAAGGAGGAGTAAGTGAGTTCATGCAAAAAGTGCTTAGCACAATGCTGAGTGTGTAGTAAGCACTCAGTGAACATTACTCAGCATTAAAAGTTCTGGGTACCATGCATACAACTAAGAATAAGAGACTGGGTCCTCTTGTCCTTATGAATCAACCAGTCACCTAATGTTGTGTGATGTAGTGGAGGCCGTGATGCAAAGATTCAGAGCATTGTGCAATTCACAGGGGATTTCCGCAAGCTGGACTTGGCAGGTCAAAGAAGACCTTGCAGATGACACAAGTGACACATCTGGAGAAATTAACAAGCAGGAGGCAGCCATGTGGAGATCTGAGATCCACCCAAGAACAGGGATTAGTTGTCTGCACAAAGACCTGGAGGTAGAAGGAGGGCATCCTCTGGACTCAAAGTGCAGGCTAACTGCTATGAATAGTTAGTAGATGTCCTGGTTCCTAGGGCTGCTGTGACAAAATACCTCGGATTGAGTGGCTTAATACAACAGAAATATATTTTCTCACAGTTCTAAGGTTCAGAGGCCAAAACCAAGGTGTTGGCAAGGCCATGCTCTCTCTCAAGGTATTGGGGAAGAATCCTTCCTTGCTTCTTTCATCTTCTGCTGCTACTGCTACTGCTGCTGCTAAGTCGCTTCAGTTGTGTCCGACTCTGTGCGACCCCACAGACAGCAGCCCACCAGGCTTCCCCATCCCTGGGATTCTCCAGGCAAGAACACTGGAGTGGATTGCCATTTCCTTCCCCAATGCATGAAAGTGAAAAGTGAAAATGAAGTCGCTCAGTCGTATCCAACTCTTCGAGGCCCCATGGACTACAGCCTACCAGGCTCCTCCATCCATGGCATTTTCTAGGCAAGACTACTGGAGGGGCTTGCCATTGCCTTCATCTTCTGGTGGTAGCCAAAAATCCTTGGCATTCTTTGGCTTCTGGCTACATCCCTCTAGTTTCTGCTTCATGTAGCTGTCTTCCCTCTGTGTGTCTCTGTTTTCTTATGAGAACACCAGTGACTGGCTTAGGGCCCACCCTAATCCAGCCTAACCCCATTTTAACTAATTACATTCGCAAGGACCGTTTTAACAAATATGATCATATTCTGAGGTTCTGAGTAGAGTGAATTTTGAAGGAACACTATTCGATCCAGTACAGCAAAGATGGCCAAGGGGAGTGGAAATGAATGAGAGTGAGACAGAGATAGGAACCTGATTCTCAAGGGATTCATGATAAATAATAATCATAAACCAGCATTCACAAGCACCGGCCATGTATGGAGGGCTGTGGTAAGCACTTTACATATATTAAATGCAGACTCACTTTGAAGGAGGGAGAGTCAAGTTGAGTGAGACCAGAGGAAAAGTCAGAGCTCAGAGTTCAAGTTAGGGTCCCTGTGGAAAGCAGAGGGCAGGCTTGGATTAGGATTATTCAAGGAAGCTTTAATAATGGGACTGCTCACTGACATATAAGCAAGGCATAGGAAAACCACAAGAGATAGAGCAGGACACTGGAGTGTTGCCACCCCTGGGTCTGAAAGATGCAGTGAAGGGAGCAGGTACTGGAGCCCAGAAAGAGCACTGCGCAAAGAGGACTACCTTGAGAAGCTGTGGCCTTTGGTTAAGGGAGGTAGCCACCCAAGGTGAGCACAGAAAGAAGCAGCTAGGAGAACAGGTGCCCTGCCTTGACTCCTTCTTCCTTCTAATCTCTTGTTGAGACCCTGTTGGCTGGCCCCAACCAGAAGCGAGGATGAGGGGGTCTATTGTTGTCGTTCATGTGTATCAGCCTCATGGGAGATGGAGCCAAGTGGAGAGGACTAGAGAGTGGATCTGGAGAAGCAGACATACAGCATTTTATACTAGAACATTGATGAAAAGGGAGAGCTTAGGAGCCGGAAAAGTGGAAAGTTAGATTGTGGTGGAAAAATTGATATACTCTAACATATAGAATAGAAATATAAAATAGATAACTATATAGCATGTGGAACTAAACTCAATATTTTATAATAACCTATAAGGGAAAGGAGTCTGGAAAAGCAAAAAACACACACGTATGTTGTTGCTGTTGTTGTTCAGTTGCTAAGTTGTGTCTGACTCTTTCTGACCCCAAGGACTGTAGTATGTCGGGCTTCTCTGTCCTTCACTATCTCCCGTACTTTGCTCAAACTAATGTCCATTGAATCGGGGATGCCATCCAGCCATCTCCTCCTCTGTTGCCCCCTTCTCCTCCTGCCCTCAATCTTTCCCAGCATCAGGGTCTTTTCCAATGAGTCTGAATCACTTTGCTTTACACCTGAAATTAACAGAGTGTTGGGATCTGGAGTGAGACAGTCCTGCATTCACATCACTGACTCAGGCCTTCGCCAGCCCGTTGTGTAACTTTGACCACCTGCCTCCTCTTGGGGTTAGTAGGATGAGTATACAGACGAAGACAATTTAAGTGCTTAACGCAGTGCATGGCATTTGCGACAAACTCTCAGTGAGTATCCACCTCTGTTGCTATTTTTATGAATAGCAACGAACAGTAATCTGTTGCTGTGGGGCCTTACTTGAGGGCCTGTGGCCAGTTACTCCATACAACATTCATTCATCCATTGACCTGTTCAACACGCATTTGTGAGCATCGAGTGTGTGCCTATCTTGGGTCTAGCTGGTTGTGGCAAACAAAGCCAACAAAACTCTCTGCCCTCATGGAGCTTACATTCTGATGGGGAAAAAAGACATTAAACAGACATATAAGGACAGTCAATTCAGTTCAGTTCAGTTGCTCAGACGTGTTGGACTCTTTGCAATCCCATGGCCTGCAGCATGCCAGGCCTCCCTGTCCATCACCAACTCTCAGTTCAGTGCAGTTCAATCACTCAGTCGTGTCTGACTCTTTGTGACCCCATGGACTGTAGTACATCAGGCCTCCCTGTCCATCACCAACTCCTGGAGTTTACTCAAACTTGTGTCCATTGAGTCGGTGATGACATCCAGCCATCTCATCCTCTGTCATCCCCTTTTCCTCCCATCTTCAATCTTTCCCAGCATCAGGGTCTTTTCCAAAGAGTCAGTTCTTTGCATCAAGTGGCCAAAATGTTGAAGTTTCAGCTTCAACATCAGTCCTTCCAATGAACATTCAGAACTGATTTCCTTTAGGATGGACTGGTTGGATGTCTTTGCAGTCCAAGAGACTCTCAAGGATCTTCTCCAGCAACAGTTCAAAAGCATCAATTTTTCGGCGCTCAGCTTTCTTTATAGTCCAACTCTCACATCCATACATGACCACTGGAAAAACCATAGCCTTGACTAGACAGGTCTTTGTTGGCAAAGTAATGTCTCTGCTTTTTAATATATTGTCTAGGTTGGTCATAATTTTCCTTCCAAGGAGAAAGTGTCTTTTAATTTCATGGCTGCAATCACCATCTGCATTGATTTTGGAGAACAAAAGAATAAAGTCTGACACTGTTACCCCATCTATTTCCCATGAAGTGATGAGACCAGATGCCATGATCTTCGTTTTCTGAATGTTGAGTTTTAAGCCAACTTTTTCACTCTCCTCTTTCACTTTCATCAAGAGGCCCTTTAGTTCTTCTTTGCTTTCTGCCATAAGGGTGGTGTCATCTGCATATCTGAGGTTATTGATATTTCTCCCGGCAATCTTGATTCCAGCTTGTGCTTCACCCAGCCTAGCATTTCTCATGTACTCTGCATAGAAGTTTTAACTAAGCAGGGTGACAGTATACAGCCTTGACGTACTCCTTTTCCTATTTGGAACCAGTCTGTTGTTCCATGTCCAGTTCTAATTGTTGCTTCCTGACCTGCATACAGATTTCTCAAGAGGCAGGTCAGGTGGTCTGGTATTCCCATCTCTTTCAGAATTTCCCACAGTTTATTGTGATCCACACAGTCAAAGGCTTTGGCATAGTCAATAAAGCAGAAATAGATGTTTTTCTGGAACTTTCTTGCTTTTTCAGTGATCCGACGGATGTTGGCAATTTGATCTCTGGTTCCTCTGCCTTTTCTAAAACCAGCTTGAACATCTGGAAGTTCACAGTTCACATACTGTTGAAGCCTAGCTTGGAGAATTTTGAGTATTACTTTGCTATCGTGTGAGATGAGTGCAATTGTGCGGTAGTTTGAGCATTCTTTAGCATTGACTTTCTTTGGATTTGGAATGAAAACTGACCTTTTCCAGTCCTGTGTGGCCACTGCTGAGTTTTCCCAATTTGCTGGCATATTGAGTGCAGCACTTTCACAGCATCATCTTTTAGGATTTTAAATAGCTCAGCTGTAATTCCATCACCTCCACGAGCTTTGTTCATAGTGATGCTTCCTAAGGCCCACTTGACTTTGCATTCCAGAATGTCTGGCTTTAGGTGAGTGATCACACCATCGTGATTATGTGGGTCATGAAGATCTTTTTTGTATAGTTCTTCCGTGTATTCTTGCCATCTCTTCTTAATATCTTCTGCTTCTGTTAGGTCCATACCATTTCTGTCCTTTATCGAGCCCATCTTTGCATGAAATGTTCCTTTGGTATCTCTAATTTTCTTGAAGAGATCTCTAGTCTTTCCCATTCTGTTGTTTTCCTCTATTTTTTTGCATTGATCACTGAGGAAGGACAATAGACTGTCCAAAAGTGATCAGTGCTGTGGATAAAACAAAACAGAAAATGGAGAGGGGGAATACTTGGGATGGGTTTGCAAGGTGAAATACAGCAACAAAAAGAATCATTGAGAAGGTATTATATGGGTCAGCGATCTGAATGGCGTTGAGGGGGGAAGCCATTCTGATGCCTGGGAGATGGTTCCAGGTAGAGGAAGGAACAAGGTTGGAGGCACTGCAGGTGGAGCCCACGGGAGTGTGGTTAGCAAGGATCCAGCTCCCTGGAAACTGAGTGCAGTGAGGTCAGAGGGCTGACGGGAAAGCCCATGGTCTTCAGAGGACGGGGTCCTACGTGACACAGCAGCACATTCTGAAGTCCTGGACTCTCACATTAACAGTCTTCCCCATCTATAAAATGGGAACATTTATCCCTGTTTTGTTTATTCCCCAATTGGATTATAAGGGTCCCGTAAAAAGATGGGTTATTCTGTTGTTTTGAAAATAATTATTAGGCAAGAGAATGTTCTTACTGCTTAGTAATTTTGCCCTAGGCCACCTACCACTGAGGAGAAAGCCTGCCCATGCCCTCAAGAATGTGGCCGTGCCGGACCATTGCTTGACAGCGGGTTCCCATCTCTCTCTCAGCAAAACTCATCTTCCTTTGCTTCTTCAGATCTGGGGCCAGGATTTTAAAACAGCAGTTTCTCCCCACTGTGCTCCCCGCCCCAAACCTCCTCAGTGGAACTGCAGAAAAGTAATTCACAGAGGCTTGTTATTTATCCTATATGCAGTAAAGACTTTCTGTAGGTTATAGGAAATAAATGTGCTTTTTACTGTCATCTGTGGTTCTTATTAAACTTATCCCCTCAGTGGGGAAATATCTTTGCAGGACCAAGCAGTTTTATGTCCAAACAGCCAATGAGCTGATAATGGGTTTTATGTCTAGCTGTAACCAGCGGCCTTGCAGGCAGCCCTTCCTGCATTGCAGTCAGGAATCGTGGGTTTCTGAACCTGCGGCATGTAAATACTTCTCATTAACGTGGTGGTCTGTGCTTGCAAATACAGAAACTGGTCTCCCTATACCTGTCTGTCAGAGGAAACACTGGAACTGAGAAGCCTGATGGAATTAAAGCAGAAAAACTGAACCAAGAATGAGTGGCCTAAGATTATGAGGAAGGGTAGAGCAGTGGAAAGAACATTTTGCATTGGTAGAGTCTTCAGCCAGGAGTAATTTTTTTTTTGTAGATACAGGAGCTTCTCTGTTATCTCTTAGTGGAAAGTGTGTGTGTGTGTGTGTGTGGTACACGTGCATGAGCACACACTTAGTCACTCAGTCATGTCTGACTTTTGTGACCCCGTGGACTGTAGTCCACCAGCCTCCTCTGTCCATGGAAGACAGGCAAGAACACTGGAGTGGGTAGCCATTCCCTTCTTCAGGGGATCTTCCTGACTCAGGGATCAAACCCATGTCTGCTGCATTGCAGGTGGATGGATTCTTTACCACTGAGCCACCAGGGAAGCCCTGAAGGAGCAAGTCAACTAAAATTTATTTGGAATTATTCTGCTCATCAACCACTTTACATAGACCATTTGTTTACTATTTAATTAATTGGTTAGGTTGCCTCAGGTCTTGTTTGCAGTATGTGGGCTCTTTCGTTGTGGCATGAGAGCTTCCCTAGTTGCTGTGTACTGGCTCCTGAGCACGGGCTCAGTAGTTGTGATGCACTGTGCAAGCTTAGTTGGTCCGCAGCACGTGAGATCTTAGTTTCCTGACCAGGGATCAAACCCACGTCCCCTGCATTGCAAGGCAGATTCTTAACCGCTGCACCACCAAGGAAGTTCCCCAGACCATGTGTTTTTGATCTATGAAAAAAATTGATGAAATTGACATTTTAATACTGATTGTAAAATAATGTAAAAGAAGACTGAGGATTTAAAACTTTACAGTTGATATATCACTGAGCCAAGATTATAACACAAGTTAACTACATCAAGTCAGACAGACCAGCTTCTCACCTCAGAAAACTTTGTAAGGTGTAGTATCTTTCTCTGTCAAATGGCGATGATAACATCACACCTGGAGATATGTGGTTTAAAAGACCATCATGGTGCTGGTGTGCAGGTCATGTTTGACAAGAAGCCCTGACTTCTAGCCAGCTTTATTCTTCCTTCCGTACTTCTTCCCTTTCTTTCTTCCCTTCAGTATTATGTATTACATGAAAGTAATGACCGGCAATAAAGGTGAGACTCCGGCTTTGGTGAGATAATGGAAAGTTAAGATCTCAAACCTTGCTTAATTGTGTGCTTGCGAACTCACTTGCATCGTGTCCTACTCTTTGCAACACTATGGACTGTAGTCCACCAGCCAGGCTTCTCTGTCCATGGGATTCTCCAGGCAAGAATAATGAAGTGGGTTGCCATGCCCTCCTCCAGAGGATCTTCCTGACCCAGGGATCAAACTCACATCTCTTATATCTCCTGCGTTGGCAGGTGGGATCTTTACCACTAGTGCCACCTGGAAAGCCCTTGGTGTTAGATACCAAACCTAGGTGTTACCAACAGAGTATGGTTGACACTATGGGAACCTCAAACTTTCATTTGGAATCACAGGGTTGGTTTAGCCTGCAGAGTGATTTCATATAGAGTTGTTTAAGTGTAAATCTGGAAAGTGTAAATCTTTTCATCACAATTGGAAATGAGAGGAAGAAAGTGAATTAGTACCCTTCAGAGCCTACCATGTGGCCGCTACTTGTAGATGGTAAGTTTCAAACTCAAGGTCACATGGCAAATGACACATTTGAGAGTCCAATCCAAGTCTGACTCCAAAATCCATGCTCTTCCCACTATTCCCAAATTGAATTTTTCCAGCAAATCAAAATGTCCTATTTCCTAGGAGACCCCAGTGTATGTCATATGCTTGGTACCAATTTGCAAAGAATCAAAACATACCAGACAATCATTTCTTTCCCTGTTGATTTAAAAGGCCCTGGAGAGTCTCTCAGTGTGGCTGCTGAATGACTCTGAGCATAATTATCATTGAAAGAGAGTGTGAAAATAGTGCAGATAATTTATGTTTTCTTTGTTCTGGATGAACAGTCTTTGACTAGACTTTGAAGTCAAACAGAGACAGGACTGATTCACTTCCTGGCCTGAGACCATGTCAGTGGAAGAGCCCATATTTCTCACATGAGTGGAACGGCATGAAGATCTTCAGATTTGAACATGTGAGAACAGGTAGCAGGACACCCAGGCTGGGGACGCCACTGCACCACCCCATCCATTCTGTGAGATGTCACTCATTTGGCACATCCGTCAGCAGGCATCAGCATCAGGAAAGACCAGTTTCCCCCATGCCACGCTCCATACCATGCTCTCCAACGTGGCAGCATGGGCCACAAGTGGCTATTGAGAACTAAGTGTAATTAATGCCACTGATAAAATGATAATATTTGGTTATATAAAGAAAATATATTGTTTAAATTAACCCCATCTGTTACTTTTTACTCAAATGTGGCTACTGGTAAGTTTAAGATTATATATGTGTCTCTCATTCATGCCTGCATTTTATTTCTCTTGGTCAGCAGATACAATCCATAGACTACAATATAATATTATTGTATTATATTGTATACAACCCATAGAATAATAAACATTTTCAACATTTTCAAAATAACTAAAATTTGAATATAATTTTTCAGCCTAAATATGTTGCATAAATATCATGTCATTATAAGAATTAGATCTTAGAGCTTATCTAGAATGTCTGTATTTTATAGCTAAAGAAAGTGAGACCTAGAAAGATGAAGCAACTTTGCCCAAGATCACACAGCCAGTAAGTGAAAGAGCTGGGTTAGAACTCAGGCCACTAGCACCAAATATGTTTCCAGGTGATGAATGACCCACAGAATATAGGCATTATGAGACTTAGAGTGTCTTCCTGGGAGCTCCCCAGCACCGGGGCCTGGCACGTGGCAAGAACACTTTTATTCGACACCCACTCAGTCTGAGATGCTTTGCCATACTGCACGAAGGATGCAAAGATAAGTCACACCTCAGGTCCTGTTCTCCAGAAGCTCACAATATGGTGGAAAAGACATCAGATGGAGAGTAACCAGTTAAAAATCATAAATCAGAGGTACTGGCAAAGTACAACTGAAAGCTAATATGGAAATATATTCACCTCACTAGTAACTTTAAAACTGCAAATAAAACTCTGATGTTTCATTGTTTGTTACCTTATTTATATTCTTTCTAGGATCAGAGGGATTTCAAGTAGTTAATAACCCTACATTAGAAAAAAATTAATAGGAAAAAAACGTTATTCTTTCTGCAAACACATACTGTGGAGGGACAAGGCTTCAGCCCAAGTAAGGGCTTTGGACTACATAAATATTGCAGTTACCATGGTGTCCTTTACCCTCATTTGCTTGGATTCAGGAAAAAAAAAATTGTTGTATTCCATTGGGATATTTGATATATATTAGGCACAACCTTTTGCCTGGAAGAAAGCATGGCAACCCACTCCAGTATTATTGTCTGGAGAAGCCCCATTGGCAGAAGTGCCTGGCAGGTTGTAGTCCATGGGGTCACAGATATTCAGACACAACTGAGTGACTCAGCACAGCACAGCACAGGAAGAACCTTTATCTTCATTTTCTCTTTTAAAAATCCAAAATTCCCTGGCTTGCATCAGTATCAAAATGGGAAAATTCCTTGGGGAGAAGAAACCAAGTCTTGTTTTGCCCTCCAGTGTCTGCCATAGGATTTCACATGTAATAAAGACTCAATTCACCAAAGCTTTGCTGAATACAGTATGGTGCCCAGGTTTATTCTGTACCAGTTATGTGCCCACATACTTTACAAGCCTCTTCATATAAATGAACTCATTTCACAATCTTGAAATCCTGGGATGCTGAGTCTCAATTTGCAGATAAGAAAAATAGAAGCTCCGAAAGGTTATAAACATGCCCCCAATCCTCAGCTACCAGGGATTTGAACCCCTAACATACTTAGTTCCAGACCTTGTGCTGCTATGTCAGGTGAAGAAATAGAAGAATAAAGGGAAAAAGAGAGAAAAGAATACAAAGCGGGGTGGGGCGAGATAGAAGTGGAGAAAAGGACTCAGGGAAGGGTGGAGAGAAAACCAGAGATGGGAGGGAAGGAGGGGGTGAGCGGGTGTGGAATTACACGCCTTTTAGGACATAGTCTGAGAAGAAAGACAAAGAGAAGGGTCAGGGTTTCCCTGGAGAAAATTATTCCTGGCAATTTATAAAGAAATTTTCTAAAATGGCAGGTTAGGAACTGTTAGCCACTGTCGAAGGCACGGCACTCCACATCTCCCCCAGGACAGTCTCCTCTCTTGCCACCTCATTATCGCCAGGAACAATCTGCATGGCCAGTAATGAGGGAGTCTTAATTCAGGCCATCTCAGGAGTGGGTAATGGCCTTGCAGGAGGGGTTCAGGTCACAGGTTCAGGCCTGGCTGCTGAGGAGTAAGCTGTGTGGAGCTGCCAACTCTCCCCCTGGACCGACAGTCCATTAGCCCTTACCCCCTCAGCAGGGCAGTAATGAGAGAGGGAGCCTGCCCCGCGGCCCCCTGCCAGCATATCATGGGGTGTGTGTGTGGGGCGGGGGGGGGGGTAGTCCCTGCAGTGGTTAGCATGTCCCGCTGCTGACCTTGACCCTGACTCTCCCTGCAGTGCTCTTGGTCTGCCTGCAGGAGACCCTTCCTCAGGATTTTGGCTCCTCAAAAACTCTGCTCCAAATTAAAGCACATGTAAATTATTAGAGAGACAGGTAGCCCCCACTTTACATTGGGAACATCCTTTGTAATTTCCAGTCCGTTTCCATTGGTGATCTCACTCTGTAAAGTGGAAAAGGCAAAGACACGGAGTCAGGATTTTCATCCTAGCATCTCTTTCTGTTAGCTATAACCTTGGGGACATTATTTCATACCTATAAAGCTCAATTCCTTACATGCCAAGAGGAATAATAACATCAGCCTCAAGGCTTTATTTGGATTATTATTCATTTGTTATTAATAATCATAGCTAACTTGAGTACTAGGTTCTGGGTTCTGTACTGTTTGCTTAATGGGCTGTGCTGTGTTGTGCTGTGCTTAAGTCGCTTCAGTTGTGTCTGACTCTTTGCAACTTTATGGCCTATAACCCGCCAAGCTCCTCTGTCTATGGGATTCTCCAGGCAAGAATACTGGAGTGGGTTGCCATGTCCTTCTCCAATTGCTTTATATGTGATCACTAATCCTTATAACTGTATATGTAGATATTGGTCTTCTCCCTAATTTATACAAGTACAGTTGAGACTGGGATTGACTTAGTATGAGTCAGAACTGAGATGCAAAGTGTTTTCTCTCTGAAAAAGTCTGCAACATTAACCACAATGCTGTACTGAAATTATGCGCTTACATCCAGAGCAAGAATCTGACACAGTATTTCAGTGATATTACTTATTTTCTCCACTCCTTTTCTCTTTGGTTAGTATATCAGTTAGTTTCCAGCCATAAAATAGAAATCTCTACAGGTGTTTCAAACAGAAGGAATTCAGTGCAGGAGTTGGTTGCATGGATGATGGAAAAACTGAGAAGCCAAAGAGGGAGACTGAGGAAAGCCGGAGATCAGTGATGGAAGAAAGCCATTGTAATCCTTAGGTGTGAGGAACAGAGGGGGAAAGTGGTGCCAGCAAATCTCAGAGATTTGGGTCACCTTCAGAAGCTAGAACCACAGAGGAGCCATGGAAGAGATGCCAACCGAAGCAAAGAGACTTGGGGGTGGAAATACCCTGGCCTCTTTCCTCCTCCCATCCTCTCTAGTCACCCCATAATGCCTTAAACTGGTCATACAGGCTAGGAAACTCAAGAACAAGGAGCTCAGAAAGTGTTGTTTCCTGGCAGGTTTGACAATGAAGGACAGAGAGAAGATATGCACGCAAATAGGCAAGTGCCTGGCCCACCTAACAACCCTATGAAATAGTTAGGTTGAGATTATTTTATTTGGCTCCAGCAAGCACTCAGTCTATGGCATAATAGCAACCTGACTTTACAGATGAGGAAATCAACAGTCAGTCAATAAATGCTACTAGAACTCCAAAGAGGGGATGATTGTTGTTGTTCAATTGCTAAGTCATGTCTGACTCTTTGTGACCCCATGGACAGACAGCAGCACACCAAGCTTCCCTGTCCTTCACCATCTCCCAGAGCTTGCTCAAACTCATGTCTATTGAGTCGGTGATACTATCCAGCCATCTCATCCTCTGTCATCCCCTTCTCCTCCTGCCTTCAATCCTTCCCATCATCAGGGTCTTTTTCAATGAATTGGCTCTTTGCATCATGTGGCCAAAGGATTGGAATTTCAGCTTCAGCATCAATCCTTCCAATGAATATTCAGGGTTGATTTTCTTTAGAATTGACTGGTTTGATCTCCTTGCAGTCCAGAGGACTCTCAAGAGTCTTCTCTAACACCACACTTCAAAAGCATCAATTCTTTGGCACTCAGCCTTCTTTGTGGAATTCAAGGAAGGTTTCAGGATGGGAGTGGCTTTGAGGACTTCATGGGTTATGGACAAGTAGGGTATTGTCAGATGGTGTAATTTAGAAGGGTACTCCAAGGAGTGAGAGCAGAAGAGGTAAATAAATGCAAGATCCATAAATTGAGGAGTTTATATTGGATGGTATACTCCCTGCATTTCCTGCCAAGTTTAAATTTTTTGAACCTTGAAATTACTGGAAATTACTGGAAATTGAAGGGCTATATAACCTATATTGTTTTCATAACACCTTAAGGGATCCACTTTCTAATACTGAATTAAATTCCTGTACCCCTGTTTACACTGGCTCCGTGAGGTCCCTTGGTGTTCCTGGAGAAACTTATATGTTGCTAACAAATTCTGCCCACACAGTACAGAGAATTTTGGTCTCTCTTTTGCCTTCTTACCACCCATGTGTTAAGAGTTGGGAAACAGCCACACAGTGGCTAAACGTGAATGTATTTCTACGATAGGTTGTCAGGATGTTTGATCTGCACATATTTCCATTATACACTCCTTTATACTGAGTTTGATGGATACAATTTGCTTCCTGATGTTACAGGCCACATTTCAGCTGTTAGCATACATCTCCTTTCCTCTTAGAATGCCTGCGTCTAATTTCTCCTTGTTCCATCACCCCACACTCTGGTATGGAATATTCATTTGGAAATGCAAATCTGATTTATTATAAAGCCTTCTTCCTCCTTACTTATAACCCCTCACTGGTAACCCATGACTTCTAGATAAATCTAAGCTCCTTAGAATATTTTGGCTTCCTCTTGAGTCACCCAGCTCCCCCTCTGAATTTCAGGTATACTGAGCTACTATAGTATTTCATGCTTCCATATGACTAGCCTTTGCCCATGCATCCCCACTGAAATATCATTCCCTTTTGGAGAAGGCAATGGCACCACACTCCAGTACTCTTGCCTGGAAAATCTCATGGATGGAGGAGCCTGGTAGGCTGCAGTCCATGGGGTCGCTAAGACTCGGGCACGACTGAGCGACTTCACTTTCACTTTCATGCATTGGAGAAGGAAATGGCAACCCACTCCAGTGTTCTTGCCTGGAGAATCCCAGGGACGGGGGAGCCTGGTGAGCTGCTGTCTATGGGGTTGCACAGAGTCGGACACGACTGAAGCGACTTAGCAGCAGCAGCAGCAGTGCTTCCAAAGTGGTCTCCCCTTTCCTCGCCCCCCTCCTTTGTGTATATTTTCAATGTGTCATGCACACATTGCCCCAGCATAAACTGGTCACTCAGTAGGTATACTTTTGAAGACATGATACATGGTAGAAGCCAGTAAGTGGCAGCTACTGGGGGGATGGGGTTGTTATTGCTGTATTTTATTCATCTCTGGCTGCCTAGTATCTCACACAGTGTTTGGGACACTGTAGACATTGAATAAATATTGGTTGACTATTTTAAGAGTTGAAGTTTTAAAAATAAAATATTTTAAGAGCTTCCATTTATTAACTATGGTACCATTAAGAGACTTACCTTAATTTGAACCTGCCTGAGCATGCCCAGATAGGAGCATAAGAATGGTGGTTGATTAGATGTCTGACCATGTTTTTGTCTGAGGGACACTGAAGAAATTGGCATCTCTCCATCCCTGGCCCTATAATTTTGTTCCCCTCCCTATGTGGCTCAGTTGGTAAAGAATCTGCCTGCAATGCAGGAGACCTGGGTTCAATCCCTGGGCTGGGAAGATCCCCTAGAGAAGGGAACCCACTCCAGTATTCTGGCCTGGAGAATTCCAAGGGTCACAAAGAATCAGACACAACTGAGTGACTTTCACTTCCATGTTCTTCAGTCCAGCAGTCACCTGTAACAGGACCCCAGGTGGGCTCTGGGGCAGAGGTGGCCTGTTCCTTGGAAGACAATAAGAGCCGTCACAGATGAGGATGAATATGTGTACCTTCTACTATTTGTCAACCATCCAAAGGTCCCACCATGTGGGCATTTAAACTGCCTCAGTTGGAGGGCATGCGGGTTGGTATGGAATGGAAATCCCTTTGTTAATGGAGGTATCTGGCATATCATGCAGCAATCAGACCTCAGGGCCATCTTCTAGCTTTGTCTGTCTGCGGGGAGCCCATCAGAACATTCTTTCCCTATCAGCCCTGATACAGTCTCTGAGTCTTCCTAGGTCTGGAGACACCAGGAAGCCAGTGTGGTCCCAGCACTTTACAGGAGTGTTAGTTTCCTATCCTGGGGCATTGTCATCGAGGTCCTTCTTTGTGAGCAGCTTGGGGTAAAATGTAAGGGTCTGTGTTCCACAGCCAGACTGCCTGGACTGGAATCTACACTTCCACTCTGTGCTCTGATGCTTGCTAGCTGCGTGACTTTGGACTAAGGTTACTTCACCCCTCAAAGCCTCAGGTTCTGCCACTGTGACATGAGGGTGATGATAAGAATAGCTTGGGTGTTGGGGGTTTTGAAAGAGTGGATATAGGTGTTATACTATATAAAGTAGTGTCTGATGTATAATAAGCACTGTCTAAGTTTGGCTCTTACTAGATATTCCCCCAAACATTTGCTGAGAGCCTGCTCTAGGCCAAGTGTTGTTCCAGATGCTATGTAGGGAAACAGATGAGAAGAGGCACTTCCATCTTCAGTATTCTTAGCCCACAAGGAATGAGAGACAAGCAAATCAATGCAGTAGAACAGTTTAATGATTATAAAATGAGGTTTGCACAAGATTTCATGAAAGCTTAGAGCATCTGCCCTGGATCATCAGGAGAGGGCCATAAAGTCTTCATGGAGGAGAAGACATTGGAGCCAATTCTTACAGATGGAGTGGAAGTATGGCAGAAGGATTAGTAAGAGAGAATATTCCAGATAGGCAGGAGGGCATCTGCAAAGACTCAGAGCTGAGGTCTAGCATGGCCTCTTTGGGGAACTGTGCTGTCTAACTGGTACAGAGGTGTGACAAAGCTGGAGCAGGTGAGGTGGGACAATCATGCAAGAGTCTGGATGCAACTCCTAGGAGCTCAGACAGTTTCACACTGAATGTTGAGGATTTGGTGTGAGTTATGAGATTCAATGAAAGAGGCAAGAATTGAGATGGAGACATTTTGTTGCCATTTGAGCTGTTATGTTTATTTTTAAGAGAAAAAAAAGAATAAAAAACTAAACTTTTGTGAGATGGGTGTTAGATGTGAGTTTCAATACATTCAAATAGGATATTGACTCCTGAGCTAGTTCTATTTGGACATGTGCTATATTTTTTAAGTTCATGGATTTTCTGACCCAAGTTCTCAATCCAAAGGAAAACTCATTTAGCCTGAAGGTTCTGTACCAATTATATAGTTTTATAAGGTCAAAATAAAAGTTGGGAGTCATTTTATCTTCATCTGTACTTGTAGAAATTACAGAATCAAGCTGCTTTAATGAGAAAAAGCACCAGGAAGGGAAAAGTGAAAATAGAAGTGTCAGCACCATCAGAGATTTCTGCTGCCTCCGGATGCTGGAAGCTGAGGCCAGGGCTGGGCTGTGAAGTCTTTTGACAACACGGTCTCTCTCCCTGAACAAGTTGCCAGGGCTTCAAGAGGAATAGACATGAAACACAACATCCTTCCACCCTTATTAAGATTTAATCCTGCTTTCAACAGGATTGCAGCGTTATTAAATTAGATTTTTTTTTCTTCCTTAAAAAGGGATTTAACTTTTGCTTTCCTGACATCATAATCAACAAGGAACAGATGCAAAGGGGAAATTGTGTGACCACTGGTAATATGGATCTATACTTAACATGTAGCATGTGAAGTTATTAAAATGGAAATTAATTCTCTTTATTGCTATCATACCCTATCAATTAATTTGGTTGGAGGTGCTTATGAATATGCAATCATTCCTCTCTGCTGTCCACCCCTTGTTCCATGTGTGGAAAGCCTTGGTAAAACAATATGGACAATTTTAGATCCTTTGGCTAATTTTGCTAGCCCTCTTTGCTCTCTAATAATATTGGTAATGGGGATAACTAACAGTTATTGAATTTTTCTACATGAAAGGCACTGTTCTAAGCATTTTACATTCATTGCCTCATTCAGTCCCCTCAGTAATTTTTTGAGTTGGGTAATTTTATTATCTCTCTATGAGGAAAAGGAAGGTGCAGTACAGAGAAGTGAGAGAACCTTCCCCTGGTCATCCTGACTCCAAAATCAGTGTCCTTCACTACTGGCTGCACTGCCCCTTGCAGGTTCCAGAGAAGGGGCCAGGACAGAGTCATGAGTCTCAGACACTAAATTTCTGTAGGCTATGGGGGACCTGGCAGGGGATAGAGGGCTCTGAGTTGGGGGCACTCATTTTAAGATATAGATTTTATTATAGACCTGATACTGTGTGTTTATTATTTAGGTACGGCAAAGCCACCCAAACAGGAGACAGTTGTCATCAATATAGTTTGTTACCCTCAGATCCCAATAAGAGGAGACATACCGCATCAGCATCATGGGGTCCAGGCATGGTTCTCCATACTTAGGCAGGATGCAGAGGGAGAGGTGGGAAAATTTGGGCAAAAACTTCTATTGTGGTTTCCATAGGAAAGAACAAGAGGCAGGGTAAACAGGTTTAGGATTGGCTAGTTTGATTAGTTTCAGTGAGTTCTGGGGCATAGGGAGAAGGCAGTGACACCCCACTCCAGTACTCTTGCCTGGAAAATCCCATGAACAGAGGAGCCTGGTGGGCTGCAGTCCATGGGGTCGCTAAGAATCGGACATGACTGAGTGACTTCACTTTCACTTTTCACTTTCATGCATTGGAGAAGGAAATGGCAACCCACTCCAGTGTTTTTGCCTGGAGAATCCCAAGGACGGCAGAGCCTCGTGGGCTGCCGTCTATGGGGTCACACAGAGTCGGACACGACTGAAGTGACTTAGCAGCAGCAGCAGCAGCTGGGGCATAGGGGCTGTCCCTAGTTGTCTGGTACCTGGCCTTGGGTTGGTTAAGGCAGGTAGTTAGTGGCCTGGGTTGTTAGAGGTTGGAGGTATAAGGTCTGGATTGGTTGGTTTGCATTTGAAAAGTGCACTGTGGGAAAGCTGTGTGTTAGCTCTAGGTTAAGCAAACATTAATATATATCAGGGCTTCCTTGGTGGCTCAGTAGTAAAGAATCTGCCTCCCAATGCAAGAGATGTGAGTTTGATCCCTGGGGCAGGAAAATCCCTTGGAGGAGGAAATGGAAACCTACTCTAGTATTCTTGCCTGGAAAATCCCATGGAATGAGGAATCTGGCAAGCTACAGTCCATGCGGGTCACAAAAGAGCTGGACATGACTTAGTCACTAAACAACAATAACAAATATATATATGTCGAAACCTCAGATGTCAAAACATCAGAAATACAGAAAACAGGACATGATTAATAGGACAAGGGCTCAGTGGGGGATGCTGTGAGAGGCCCTCAGAGGATGCTCAGGTAGGAAGGAGGAAGGCAAGCAGGGACAGGTAGGCCAGTAAGACAGACCTGAATGTACAGTGGTCCTTGTGGTGCCTGAGAAGGGGCAGGGAACTGAAGACATTGAAATTAAGCTTCAAAGGATCTTTTTGTCTTCTGACCAAAAAGGGGGAACTTTCACTTAATATACATATTAAACTGTGAGGTAGGAGAAGAGTATGCCTCATCTTTTTAGCTGGACATTTTCTCCTTGGAAGCAGAAACTGTCTGGATCATCCTTGCACACCCTACAGATTCTGATGTGAAACTTGCTCTCCCAGAATGCAAGGGTCCTAGTTCATACCCTGTTTGCAAATCCTCGTTCCTCAGTAACACCCCATCAGGGTAAGTCTCTCTTCATGTGCCATTTGCAAACAATGGTTTTGGTAAAAGAGAGCTTGCTAACCTAGGTGAGAGGAAAGCCAGGTGAGGGATCACAGTCAAAGATGAGTCCTTGGTTGGTACCCCTGATTCACACTTTCTTCCTTTTTTTTTATTACTTTGGAAAAGAAAGAAAAATTAAGATGAACTAAGATAGCGCAACAGGAGATCCAATTATAGGCTTACTGTACAAATACTTAGACCAAGATGATCTGTATATCACTTTGTTGTTGTTCAGCTGCTGAGTCGTGTCTGACTCTTTGTGACCCCATGAATTGCAGGCTTCCCTGCCCTTCACTATCTCCCAGAGTCTGCTCAAACTCATGTCCATGAGTTGCTGATGCCATGCAACCATCTCATTCTCTGTCATCCTCTTCCCCTCTTGCCCCCAATCTTTCCCTGCATCAGGGTCTTTTCCAGTGAGTCAGCTCTTCTCAAAAGATGGCCAAAGGATTGGAGTTTCAACTTCAGCATCAATGAAGCTTCAGTTTCCAATAAATATTCAGAGTTGATTTCCTTTAGGATTGACTGGTTTGATTTCCTTGCAGTCCAAGGCACTCTCAAGAGTCTTCTCCAGCACCATAGTTCAAAAGCAACAATTTTTCAGCACTCAGCCTTCTTTATGGTCCAACTCTCACATCCATACATGACTACTGGAAAAACCATAGTTTTGACTTTGTTGGCAAAATGATGTCTCTGCTGTTTTAATACGCTGTCTAGGTTTGTCATAGCTTTTCTTCCAAGAAGCAGGAGTTTTTAAATTTTGTGGCTGCAGTCACCATCCGTAGTGATTGTGGAGCCCAGGAAAATAAAACCTGTAGCTGTTTTCTACTTTTTCCCCATCTATTTGCCATGAGGTGATGAGACTGGATGCCATGATCTTCGTTCTTTGAATGTTGAGTTTTAAGCCAGCTTTTTCACTCTCCTCTTTCACCTTCTTTAAGAGGTTCTTTAGTTACATCACTTATAAAGTCTTAATTCATTTTTATTTTTTATACAGTTTTAAAAGTTACTTTCCATTTACAGTTATTACAAAATATTGACTATATCCCATCTTGTACAACATATCCTTGAGACTATCTTATATCCAACAGTTTGTTTCTCTCACTCCCCACTCCTGTATTGCCCCTCCCCACTACTGGTAACCACTAGTTTGTTCTCTGTATCTGTGAGTCTGCTTCTTTTTTTGTTCCATTCACTAGTTTGTTGTGTTTTTTAGATTTCACATGTAAGTGACATCACATACCATTTGTCTTTTCTCTGATTTATTTCACCAAGCATAATGTCCTCCAAGTCCATCCACATTGCTGAATATGGAAAAAAATTCTTTTCTACGACTGTGTACTCTTTGTATATACGTATGTATATGTATATATCACATCTTCTTTATCCATTCATTTGTTGATGGACACTTATGTTGCTTCATATCTTGGCAACTGTAAATAATACTGCTGAGAACATTGAGGTGCATGTATCATTTTGAATTTGTGCTTTTTTTTAAGATATATACCCAGGAGCAAGGTTTCTGGGTCATATGGTAATTCTGGCTTTTTTTTAAAAAGCAATTTCTACACTGTTTTCCACAGTGTCTGCAACAATTTACATTCCCACCAACAGTATATCAAAGCTCCCTTTCCTCCACATCCTCAGCAACATTTCTCTTTGATGATGGCCATTGTAACAGGTGAGAGGTGATACCTCATTGTGGTTTTTCTTAGTGTTTCCTTGATGATTGGTCATGTTTTTCATCACCAAACCAAACCCTAAGAGTCCTTCTGGATTCCTTCCACTCTTCCATTCTCACATCAAATCCGTCAGCATCCAATCCCTTTTTCATCTCCAAAGTGTATCCTAGAATGTGCACATTCACTTCCCCTGTCCAAGTCTAAGAATTCACAATCAGTTCTCTCCTGTACTTTTAAAAAATTAATTAATTAATTAATTTTAAAATGAAACAAAGCTGCTTCCAGCCCCATCCCCGTGGCGAGTCCTTGCCCACCCACGCCTCCACAGGAGACCCTCCGACACTCGCAGGCAGTTCTGGTTCCGTCTCCTGTGGGGTCACTGCTCCTTTCCTGAGTCTTGGTGCGTGCAAGGTTTTGTTTGTGCCCTCCAAGACTGGAGACTGTTTCTCCCCGTCCTGTGGAAGGCTTCTAATCAAATCCTGCTGGCCTTCAAGGTCAGATTCCCTGGGGATGGCCAGTTCCTTTGTCAGGTCCCCAGGCTGGGAAGCCTGACATGGGGTTCAGAATCTTCACAGCAGTAGGAGAACTGCTTTGATATTATTGTTCTCCAGTTTGTGCACCCACCTGACAGATTTGGGATTTGATTTTATTGTGACTGTTCCCCTCCTACCTGCTTTCTGTGGCTTCTTTGTTTTTGGATATGGGGTATTCTTTTTTTTTTTTTTTTTTGGTGGATTCCAGTGTCCTTCTGTCAACAATTATTCAACAGCTAGTTGTGATTTTGGTGCTCTCGCAGGAGGAGATGAGCACATGTCCTTCTGCTCTGTCATCTTGAACCGGAAGCCTCTTTCCTATAACTTTAACAAGAATCTTTCAAGAGCTCTTTTCATTTTGCCTCTTACCCACCTCCAATTTATTTTCCATATAAAGGCCTTATTTGATTTTTTCTTCTAAATTTTTGAGTAATTGATATTTGGCAATGTTTAAGGTGTTCAGTATAATGCTTTGGCTAACATATGTAATGAAATGTTATATACCACAGTGTTTAATTAATATCTATCATTCCATATTGATACAAAATTAAGAGGAAACAAAATTTCCTTGTGATGAAAGCTATTAGAACCTACTGTCTTAGAAACTTTTATATAGAGCATACAGCAGTGTTACTTATATTAATTGTGTTGTTCATCTCTAGCACTTATCTATCTTATAACTGTAAGTTGATACAGTATAATTAGGGTAGGCTAACTGTTGTAGCAAAGGGATCCAAAAATATATAACAGCTCATACACAATAGTTGTGACTTAAATGACCAAATATATCAGCAAGGTAGCCCCTGCTACCTCTAAGGAGTCATTCAGACCTTGTTAACACATGGTTTCAAAGATAAGCTAGGTTGCATTTCCTGGAAGCAGACCCTGAAACCAGGATTTATATGAAGGTGATCTATTAGAAAGTTTTCCTGGGAAAAAAAATTGACATAGAAATGGAGAAATGGGACCATGTGTGGAAGGAAATTAATCAAGGGTGTGATATCAAGTAAGGTACCAGGGAGATAACTTTAGCCTAACCCTATAAGGGGAGATCTAAAGATGCCATAGCCCCCACCTCACAGGTGCCCCATCAGAAGATGGAAGCTGGAGTATGTGAGCCCATGCCTGTCATTCATTGGCAAAGGCCTGCCTCTAGGGAGACGTACCTTCCCAGGTACTTCTAGCAACCTGTGTGTGCAGGCAGAGGGATTCTGACACCCTGAGGGCCGTCCACTGATTAGGTGCTGCAGGTGCTGGCATTTGGGAGAGAAAGAACGCCCAGAGTTGGCGTGCAGGAAAGTGATAAAGGGATCCAGGGGCACGTGGGCGGAGCCCTGACTTCCCCTGCTGCACAAAGGCATCCCAGGAGCTTCCTGCCAGCAAGAAGCAGCAGGAATGGAGAGTGTACACGGGCCCATGTTCACTTACGGTGCACTGGCTGTATCTTCTGCTCACAGGTGGCATGGCTATACCTAACTACAAGGGAGCCTGGCAAGGGTGGTACAGCCCTGTGCCCCAGAAACAGAACACAGGCCTTCTAGCACAGATGGTCACTCTTCATAGTGGAATAAAGTTCCAGTCTCCCTACCAGGACCTACAAATCTCTCCAGGCCTGCTTCTCAGCCCATGTCACCTGCTATTCTCACCGCATCCCACCCTATTTCAGCTGCACCAGGCACCGCTGTATCCTATGCTGGGCTTTATTAGCACAGAGTATTGAGAAAATTAGCAAAAGCTTTTGGCCTAGAATTGCAATGTTTTATGATGTTGATAAAAGTGTTCATTTAACCTTTGAATAAAGGTATTCGATGGATGGCCAAAAAGTGGATAATGAAACAACTGGTCACTTTTAGTGGAGGCTGTGTGAACCATAGCTAGGCTCAGATAAACTCATGAAAAGAAGAGCCATACTTCTCTGTGTGCAGCCCAAAGTGGACAGACACTCTGGGCCATCTGCATCATTGCGTTATTACTACTGCAAAGGCAGAGCCTCTGACCCTGGGCTGGCTTTCTCTGGCTACCAGCTAGTAGCATGACCTAGGGCAAGGTAGTTAACCTATCCCTGCCTTGCTTTCCTTATCCGTAAATCAGAGCTAATAATTATTTCTGATTCATGAAATTGTTGGGAAGGTTAAATGGGTTAATACAATAGAAAATGCTAAGCTCTTAAGATGGTTGGATGGCATCACTGACTCAATGAACATAAATTTGAGCAAACTCCTAGAGTGAGTGAACAAAGGAGCCTGGCATGCTGCAGTCCTTGGGGTCACAAACAGTCAGACACAGCTTAGTGATTGAATAACAATAAAGCTGTTGATAACTTTGATTATTACTATTAGGGAGCCCACAGTCTACCCGGACAGGCTCCTCTCCAGCTCCCCTGCCCTGTCGCTGGACTGAGACTCTGAACGACATTCACCTGTTGGCTTTTTCTTTTCTTCTACTTCTTGCAACACCACTCCAGGCTAAGGGATATTTGGGGGTAACAAGTAAAAGCGAGCTCCTATATACCATGAAACTTGTGTGTATGTGCATCTTCCTAGTCATTGGGCACAACTTAAATCAAAATTACCTTAGAATAGCTCCAGCATTAGTAGGAATCTGCTGTTACCCTGGGAAGAGGGGTGACCCAACCCCTTTCTTTATCATCCTAAGAGTATCCCAGGCTTACACAGCCCCACTGTAGATTAAAAGAGACCCAAGAGAAAAATAAATAAGATATATAGTATGTCAGATGGTGAACATGATTGGGAGAAAAGCAGAAACGATGGCTAGGAAGTTGGGAGGATTAAGGGAAAGGTGAGAGTAAACTATATCTTCCAATTATGATGTGCTCTCTGTAAGATAAGCTTAGGTAGGTCACTGTCAATCCATTTTTGTATTGATAAGCCATAAGCAGACATAGGACCTGAAATGATGCCCACATCTTTTCCCAGAGTTGCCATTTTCCTTAGCCCACCTGTCCCTTGAAAACAAAGTTCATGTTTCCCCATTGACCAGGGGTTTGCTTTTCTTTCATTCCCCTAGGTCCTAGGGCTGCTGGTGCTGAAAGGTTGTTGTTGAATCACACGAATACACTGGGATTCTTGGCCCCCGGAGGAGAAGAATTCAATCAGGGGCCAGAGACGAGGCTTGATCGCTCAGAGCTTTTGTGTAATAAAGTTTTATTAAAGTATAAAGGAGATAGAGAAAGCTTCTGACACAGGCATCAGAAGGGAGCAGAAAGAGTACCTGCTTGCTAGTGTTAACAATGAGGTTATATAATCCAAAGAATGTCTGGAGGTTGTAAAGACCTCATCAGACCTACTCCCATAATTTACATTTTAAGATAACACTGTCCTCAGGCAAGATACATCCTTGTAAAGACCAGGTCTACTCCCATAATTTACATTTTAAGATAACAGAAGGTTGAATCCAAAGACTGTCCTTAGGCAGGATACATTATTGTTACATAATCCTAAGGAATGTGGAGAAAGAAAAAAGTTTGTCCTTTCTTCCTCCTTGAGAATTCCAGACCCCTCTCTCCTTGGGGACCCCTAGACTCCCTATCAATCTGCCTAGGAAATGACTCTCTCAGTGCTATCTTTGATTGTGCATCTCACAACTCCAGTAGGTGCCATCCTCCTAGATTACGATGGCAGCCCTGAACTGCGCACAACCTCACTATCTCAGTGTCGGATGCAAAGTGCACATGTTTTAGAGTCATAAGGTTTAGGATGTGAATTTTGATTCTCATGATTCATGTGACCTTTTATAGATTATAAATCACCTTGTATGCATAACCTAGCCTCTCTGGGCCTCAGTTTCTTCATCTTCAAGAGGGTGAAAATACCCACCTCACAGAGTTGGCTTTGAAGGACTCTAGGGAGTATAGGTGAAAAATCTAGATAAGTGCCAGCCAACATCATAGCTCTTTAGGGTTCTGGTTGTCAATTGCCATGTAAGAAATCACCCTAACACTTAATGGCTTAAAGCATAAAAGACCATTTCTTTGCTTGTGATTCTGTAGTTGAGACAGGGTTCATTGGAAACAGCTCCTGTTTCTCTGTGTGGTGTTGGTTGGGGTAGTTTATCTGAGGCTTGAGGATCAAAGACAGCTTCTTTCACATGACTTATACTGCAGTCAGGTGTCTGGACTGGGTGGTTCCCACTTCCCCCACACCCCTTCCCCAACCCAGTCCATCTCTGTAACCTTTCATCTACTACAGCCTTTTCCTTTTACATGCTCTCCCTCTCCCCTCTCCAGCAAGGTGATCAGACGTCTTAACATGGCATCTCAGAGCTCCCAAGAATGCAAAACTAAATCCCACCATGCCTCTTCAGGCCCAGACCTGGCACCAGCATAGTGTCACTTCTGCCACATTCTGTTGATCAGAGTAAGACATGAGGTTCAAGGGGGAGTAGACTGTCCTTGTTGATTGGAGAAGCAGCATGCATAGACAAGATGGAGGGGATTGTTGCAGGGTCATTGTGTGGATAATCTGACACACTAAGTGGCTCTTTCTTAATGTTATTGGACTGATATGGGGGAGGAGGGACAGGGGCTGTAAAATCACATAACCTTTTAGACAAAAAGCAAGCCCTCAGGCCCAGGAGGATTCAGGTCAGCTAGGTGGAGTGAACTAAAGAGCCTCTTGATGAAAGTGAAAGAAGAGAGTGGAAAAGTTTGCTTAAAGCTCAACGTTCAGAAAACTAAGATCATGTCATCCAGTCCCATCACTTCATGGCAAATAGATGGGGAAACAGTGGAAACAGTGGCTGACTTTTTTTTTCTGGGCTCCAAAATCACTGCGGATGGTGATTGCAGCCATGAAATTAAAAGACACTTGCTCCTTGGAAGGAAATTTATGACCAACCTAGACAATATATTAAAAAGCAGAGATATTACTTTGCTAAAAAAGGTCTGTCTAGTCAAGGCTATGGTTTTTCCAGTGGTCATGTATGGATGTGAGAGTTGGACTATAAAGAAAGCTGAGTGCAGAAGAATTGATGCTTTTGAACTGTGGTGTTGGAGAAGACTCTTGAGAGTCCCTTGGACTGCAAGGAGATCCAAACAGTCCATCTTAAAGGCGATTTGTCCTGAGTGTTCATTGGAAGGACTGATGTTGAAGCTGAAACTCCAATACTTTGGCCACCTGATGTGGAGAGCTGACTCATTTGAAAAGACCCTGATGCTGGGAAAGATTGAGGGCAGGAGGAGAAGGGGACGACAGAGGATGAGCTGGTTGGATGGCATCACCGACACAATGGACATGGGTTTGGGTGGACTCCGGGAGTTGGTGATGGACAGGGAGGCCTGGCGTGCTGTGGTTCATGGGGTCACAAAGAGTCAGACACGACTGAGTGATTGAACTGAAGATAGAGTGATGTCCTTGGATTTCTTCTTTGGGATGGGAAGACATTATTTCTGGGCTAAGTGCTACTAGAAAAAAACTGTAATTTACTAATGTCCAACACTTTTCTCTATTTCCCTTTTCATTTTCTCATTCAAACTGTGGGGTCTGGTAGACAAGAACCATGTCACTGATATTTAAATTGGAGAAACCTCTTTATTAGTTGTCTATTATTGCATAGCAAATTATCCCCAAACTGAGTGGTTTCAAGTAGCAACATTTAGTAGCTCACAACCTCTCTAGATCAGGAATCTGGGGATGGTTTAGCTGGGTTTTTGGGTTCTGGGTTCTGGCTAGGGCTCCAGTATTAGCCAGGGCTGGAGTCACCTCCAGGTTTAACTGGAGCAGGACCCATTTTCAGATTCACTCAGAGGCTATTGTTTATTCAGCTGCTGGCTGCCAATGAGACTGAGGGCTCAGTTCCCCCTGGCTGTTGGGGAGACACGGCCCTTGTTCCTTACCATGTGGGGCCCTCCGTAGGTAGCTCGCTTCATCAGAGCAAGCAAGCAAGAGAGCCAGGGATAGCAAGTGACTGCCAGCAAGACAGAAGTCACATTTGGAAACAAATGGCTGGAGCAACAGTCTATCATTTCTGCTGTATTCTGTTTGTTAGACACAGTTGCTAGAGCCAGGCTACAGTCAAGTGGGGGGTATGACACAGGTGCATGCAGTCCTGGGGGCTGATGGTGGTCACACAAGAATTCCAACACTCACCCTTCTTCAGCAATTTTAGAGTCTTTGGATTGCACTCTATACCCGGATGTCACACCACTGTGTGTGGGGGTTCTAATTAGGGTGACTGTGTGTCCCAGTTTTCTGCATTAGACCCAGGCTAAGTGAGTTTTTTTTCTTTTTTTTTTTTAAGGTCACTCCAAGCATACAATAACAATGAAAAAAAAAAGTGAAAGTGTTAGCCACTCAGTCACATCTGACTCTTTGCAGCCATGGACTGTAGCATTCCAGGGCTCTGTCCATGGAATTCACCAGGCAAGAATACTGGAGTAGATAGCCATTCCCTTCTCCAGGGAATCTTTCCAACCCAGGCATTGAACCCAGGTCTCCTGCGTTGCAGGAAGATTCTTTTACTATCTGAGCTATCAGGGAACACACATAACAATTCTTAAATATGTATATATTTAAAGTCAGTAGAAATTTCTTCATTTTAAGGCAGATTAACTTTTTCATTCTTGACTGATGCAACAGAAATTTATAGAGTGCTTTTCAGATGCCAGGGCTACAAAGTAGAATAAAAATACCACCGTTTTCCTTGAAGAGGTCAGATGAGAAGAGGCACGCTATTAATACCATGTAAAAATGGTATGTGAGGAAAGCCCAAAGTGTCCCAGAATCAGAGACGGTGATACTGGACTGTTCTGAAAGATGAATAGGAGTTGGCTGGATGAAGAATACTGCAGTGAGAAACAAGTGGTGTATTAAAACAGGACCATTGAAGGAGTTTTTCCCAAAGGTGAGAAGATAAAAAAAACCAGAAGGAAGAGGGTAGGCATGTGGTACTCAGCTAATACCACCCAGACCCTGAGATGAAGAAAGTAAGTAAAGCACTAGTCACTCAGTCGTGTCTGACTCTTTGTGACCCCATGGACTGTAGCCCATCAGGCTCCTCTGTCCATGGAATTCTCCAGGCAAGAATACTGGAGTGGGTTGCCATTTCCTCCTCCAGGGGATCTTCCTGACCCAAGGATTGAACCCACATCTCCTGTGTCTCCTGCATTGCAGGCGGATTCTTTACCTGCTGAGCCATAAGGGAAGCTGAGATGAAAGGAGGCTGCAGTTACCAGAATTGGGAACTGTATAGCCTTGGTCTCCTTAAGAGGTAAGAATCTTCTGTAAAGGCTTCAAGCCAGCTCTCATTAGACATTTTAGGAAAAAGTCAGGGGAATAAATACTCGACATCACTCCCTTCTCTGTCTTCATTCCCTGCCAAACCCAGCTGGAAAATAGAGGACCTGAGGACTCTCACTGTGACCCAAATAGATCAGCCTCCAGGGCCGCAGGGCAGAGTGAAAAGGTTGAAAGTGGACCTAAAAGGACAAACAGAATCTGGCTGATGCAACAGAGCTAGACAAACCCATTCCAGAGAAAAGGGTGCTAGTAAATTGAGGGAGGTGTGAAATGTCTGGATACTTTGTCTGCCGTGAAGTAAGTGCAAATAAAGTTGCTCAGTTGTGTCCACTCTTTGTGACCCCATGGACTATACAGTCCATGGAATTCTCCAGGCCAGGATACTGGAGTGGGTAACCTTTCCCTTCTCCAGGGATCTTCCCAACCCAAGGATCTAACCCAGGTCTTCCACATCGCGGGGAGATTCTTTACCAGCTGAGCCACCAGGGAAGCCCAAGAATACTGGAGTGGGTAGCCTATCCCTTCTCCATGGATCCTCCCGACCCAGGAATCAAACCAGGGTCTCCTGTATTGCAGGCAGATTCTTAACCATCTGAGCCACCAGGGAAGCCCTTACCATATCCTAGGGGATATGGAGGTAAGGAAGAAATAGTCCTGACCTTTAGGAGATTATAATTATGAAGGCTTAGGTCACCTAGATCAGGACTGTTCATGATAACCTGCACTCGAATCACCCACCTGGTCTTTTGTTAAAATGCAGATTCTGCCTCTGGTCCTGAGTCTGGCTAGTGATTCTGCATTCCTAACTTTCTCACAGATGATGTAGATGCTGCGCAGACCATACATTGAGAAGCAGGGTTACAGGGTCAGATTCAATACACACACACACACACACACACACACCCCCTTTCATCAATACTTGCAGCCATGATAAATTGAAGCAGAGGGAAGCTCTCTTTAGCAATTCCAACTTTAGGAGACAGAAAGCAGAAGGGGAAAATTATATGTCCTAATATTTAACTGAACTGCAGCTTCTAAGGCCTGGCATTCTGCTCCAGAGTCTAAACCTCCTCTTGTTTGGGCTGAGCAGGATATTGTTTTTCTGCCCCTTGGATATATCCCATTATGAGCTTTGATCAAAGCAAACCTTTCCCTTTGAGGCTTAGAGTACATGTTAATGGCTTTGTTACTCGCATGTATCTGCATATATTTGCAAAGCAATTCAGCTGCTTCTGAGATGGAGGGGGGCAGCATGTGGTTGAGCCTAGGGTTTAAGCATCTCTCGAAAGCTTAGTCCTTAACATCCCAACTTAAAGGAAATGCAGCATCAGAGAGCTGGAGTTTTCAGCTGCTGAGCTGGTTGGGTATTCCCACTTCCCAGTGCTTCAAGGGTGATCTTTGCCATGGAGAATTTTGCCCCATTTCAGGTCCTGCACCCTCCCTTTCCCATCCACTTTACCCACCGCTGCCCAAGTGTTAAAACACTTCTCTGCACAGAGAACTCTCCTACGGAAGACTTTCCATTGTTTCATTGTATCTATAGCTTCTGCCTCCCTTCCACTACCTTCCTGAGGTCTAACCGAACTGAAGCATTGCTTATTTTCACGAAGCCTTATAAAGTCCCTCCTTTAAGGCTTTGCTTATGTTGTCGCCTTCATACGATGCCTTTTCACTTTTCTTACTCATATTCATCCTTCAAATGAAAAGTATCTGTCACTTAGCTGTGTCCAACCCTTTGTGACCTCATGGACTATAACCCACTAGACTCCTCCTCTGTCCATGGAATTCTCTAGGCAAGAATACTGGAGTGGGTAGCCATTCCCTTCCCCAGGAGATCATCCCAACCCAGGGAAACCTAGCTCAAATCCTACTTTATCCAGGGCGCCTTCTCAGGACTTCCTAATTGAGGAAATTCCTTACTCTTCTGAACTCCCTTAGCATTTTATCCATAACTTTTTTTTAAGTGTATGATGTCGTTTGTGTTGGAGTACTCTCATGGGTCATTGCATGTCTTGAAAGTAGACGATCCATGCCCACTCATATATATGTGTATGTGTGTATACATATATACTTAATGCAATTTTCAATGAGATGAATGAATGAGATATAAGACAGATGGCTTCTGAACTGTGATTTTATGGCAGCAGATTTCCCCATGCATTCATTCTTTCAATATATTTTTCTTGGGCTCCTGCCCTGTTGCAGGCACAAGGTTCTGGCTGTACAAAGGTGAACAGAAGAGAGTCCTGGTCCCCCAGGGGCTTTACTGGGGATGGGGCCATCTCATGTTCTTTGTTTAATTAAGTTGGCTACACTCCAACTAGTTGCTTAATAATAAATGATTTGAAAAATCTGAAAACATCTGATATTTTTACAGATCAGTGACCTGTTAGATGAACAGGCTAAATCTTGTTTAATCTGTGCTTCTGTTCATCAAAGCAGGAGTTTGGAGTAGAGTGTGACAGCAAATTGGATTGTACTTTCATTGTGGTATTTGCCTCCCCATCTTAAAAACAATAATAGTATATGTTTATGATGGAAACCTTGTAAATTAAGAAAAATCAATACAAACCACTCATAATCTCACAAGCAGTGATTGTTAACATTTGGCCTTTTGATTTTTTGTTTGTTTTTTGGAATACACACATACAGAAAGTTTGAGTCATACTTTTTGTACTCTGCTTTTACTTTTTAAAACTTAATATTGTACTTATTGCATATTTTTGCAGGTTGTTAAAAATTCTTTAAAATGATTAAGATTATATTTAGTATCTTATTTATGGATATATCATAATTTTAAAACCAATTCCCCATTACTTATAAAAGCTAAAAATTGAAAATAAGTACACTGTGAGCATCTTTGTGTATTATATTTTACTTTATTTGATCATTTTCTTAGCATTCTTGAAGTGGAATTAGTGAGTTAAAGTGTATGTGTTTTTAAATCCTTTCTGTCCCATTTACAAGTTCTTTTTATCAGAGATGGTTAATTATTTTGATCTTCTTTGGATGAGTCTGTTCTCAATTATTAAACACCCTTTTGTAATTAACACGAAATCAGTGGGCTCCAAGCCCCCTCCCTCATTAAGGCACAGCAAGAAACTTGAAGATGGTTTTGGAGATAATACCCCCACTCATTAGTATCCACACTGCTGGCTAATGCTCCTGCTGTTGATTTTTTGTGGTCTTGGGTGATGGATTTTTGCAATAGCAACTGTAAATGAACTTGACATCAAAAACACTTTTTTTATTTTTATTTTTTTTAGTGCATACAACCTGCATTTTGATCTTTTAACTAAAATATACTGTAAGTACTTCTTTTGCTCTTGAAACCCTGGAAGAGCAGCCCATTGAGGCTGCACTGAATTAGTTTGAGTCCTCTATTTCTCATCACTTGCTGGTTAAGGGTTACCCAGCCATGGACCTGTCAAGGTCCTGTTTCTCGTCTTGGTCTCTTTCCACTGTAGGAGAAAAAGAAAGTTCATTTTAGTTGACCTTAATGCTAGGTAGTGTAACTTCACTTTAATTGAACCTACTTTTAAAACTTTCTCACATTTGTATAATGCTCTACAGTTTACAAAGCACCTTTCAGGGCATCAGCTAATTTGATCTTCAAAATCTTTCTGTGAGTTAGCTATTCACACCCCTCCTGTTTCATAGATAGAGTAACCAGGATACAGGCTGTTCTAGGTGCTTGAGGTAGTAAGAGGAGAACTTGGGTCTTTGGGGATGTATACATCCAATTTCAAATCAACTTAGCCACTGAGTAGTTGTATGACATAAATTCTTTGAGCATTAGGTTCCTCACTTGTGAAGGGAAGAATACAGTTGATTTTTATTTTTACAAATTCTTTATTTAGGAACATGACTACTTACTAAAATTTATTTGTAATCCCAAACTCTATGCTCATGACACTTTGGGGTGGTCATTAACAGAACAACATGCACAGAGCAACAAAAATCTGAATTACCCAACACACATATTTCCAGGTGAGGTCCAACAAGGTGAGGCCTTGCCTGCTTGTCTCAGCTCTTATGCTGCGAACGAGTGTCCTTTGTATGGTCTGTTTAGTGTCTCGTGTTTTATGTTTTTGTGCATTTTTAAAAATATAATTTCACTGTTTAACATGGCCCCAAGTATCGTGCTGAAGTGCTGTCTGGTGTCTTTAGCTCAGGAAGGCTGTGATGAGCTTTATGGAGCAGCTATATGGAGTTAGAGAAGTTTCACTGAGGATCGCGTTATAGTGCTATCGGCGTTGTGAGTTCAATGTTATGAAATCAACACTATATATTAAATAAGGTGTCTTTAGACAGAAACACACATAAAACAAAATGTGTATTGATTGGTTGATGGAAATGTTATGAACAGAGACTCACAGGAACCTAACCCTGTGCATCCCTTAGGAGCAATGGTTCAGCGTTCGCATGGCTTTATACAACATCACTGTTACAAATGGTAATTGACTATATCTATTTCATGAGATTGCTGTGTATGTTAAGTAAGGACGTGTTTAAAATGTGTAGAATGCTAGTGTTCTAAAATGGGAGACTGTATTCTACCATATGTGGAAACAGAAGCTCAGAGAAGTTGGCTGTCTTATTTAAAATTATTAGACCAGAAAATGGCTCAGGTGAGTAGCATCTAAACCCAGTCTGTCTGAATCCAAAAGCAGTAGACCTCAAAGCATACTATGTCTAGGAAGAATCCCACATGGGGAAATTAAGTGCTTTTTAGTTCCTTCTGAGTTTGCTCTTCATTTAAACATTTCCAAGAATTCAGAAAACCTCTTTAACCACCCACCACTCCAATCATTGTGCCAGGCCAAGTGCTAACCACATCCCATCTGGTATCTCTTTCCATCAGAAGAGGATCTGATAAAGTGGGCATTTATTGTCCTTGTTTCCATTTTAGAGACACAGAGGAGTTATATAAATTCTTCAAAGCTATGGAACTTGGAGAAAGAGCAAGGATATTCTGGTTTTCCTGATTCCAGAGCCTCTGTTCTCAATCTTGATATTAGAGAGTCCCACATTCTTTTTTTTTTTTTGTATTTTATCTTATTTTATTTTTTAACTTTACAATGTTATATTCGTTTTGCCATATATCAACATAAATCTGCCACAGGTATACACATGTTCCCCATCCTGAACCCTCCTCCCTCCCCATACCATCCCTCTGGGTCATCCCAGTGCGCCAGCCCCAAGCATCCAGTATCGTGCATCGAACCTGGACTGGTGACTCGTTTCATATATGATATTATACATGTTTCAATGCCATTCTCCCAAATCATCCCACCCTCTCCCTCTCCCACAGAGTCCAAAAGACTGTTCTATATATCAGTGTCTCTTTTGCTATCTCATATACAGGGTTATTGTTACCATCTTTCTAAATTACTTATATATGCGTTAGTATACTGTATTGGTGTTTTTCCTTCTGGCTTACTTCACTCTGTATAATAGGCTCCAGTTTCATCCACCTCATTGGAACTGATTCAAATGTATTCTTTTTAATGGCTAAGTAATACTCCATTGTGTATATGTACCACAGCTTTCTTATCCATTCATCTGCTGATGGACATCTAGGTTGCTTCCATGACCTGGCTATTATAAACAGTGCTGCGATGAACATTGGGGTACATGTGTCTCTTTCAATTCTTCAGTGTGTATGCCCAGCAGTGGGATTGCTGGGTCATAAGGCAGTTCTATTTCCAGTTTTTTAAGGAATCTCCACACTGTCCTCCATGGTGGCTGTACTAGTTTGCATTCCCACCAACAGTGTAAGAGAGTTCCCTTTTCTCCACACCCTCTCCAGCATTTATTGCTTGTAGACTTTTGGATCACAGGCATTCTGACTGGCGTGAAATGGTACCTCATAGTGGTTTTGATTTGCATTTCTCTGATAATGAGTGATGTTGAGCATCTTTTCATGTGTTTGTTAGCCATCTGTGTGTCTTCTTTGGAGAAATGTCTATTTAGTTCTTTGGCCCATTTTTTGATTGGGTCATTTGTTTTTCTGGAGTTGAGCTGTAGGAGTTGCTTGTATATTTTTGAGATTAGTTGTTTGTCCGTTGCTTCATTTGCTATTATTTTCTCCCATTCTGAAGGCTGTCTTTTTACCTTGCTAATAGTTTCCTTTGTTGTGCAGAAGCTTTTAAGTTTAATTAGGTCCCATTTGTTTATTTTTGCTTTTATTTCCAATATTCTGGGAGGTGGAGAGTCCCACATTCTTAGAGATTTTATAGATCAGTATAGATAAGTAAGAAAAAACAAACAAACAAAAGACATGCAGAAGGACCAAGAGTTGTCAGCTGCAGTTGTCCTTTACCTACATAAGGATATTAAAAATTTGGTGATGTCTATCATGATTATATAAAGAAAAGTAATCTTAAATCATAGTAGTATAAAGAACTTTACGTCAGATTTGGAAAGTCTATCCTAGTCATCTTTATTCACCTTTATGAGAACCTCACCACGGTGACTTCTTTTTCTCATTTCACCCAGAACAGGGCTGCTGTCTTTGTCACAGACAAGCACCTCTTGGCAGCCACAGGTCTGTACTCTATTCTACATTATTTCCCCCGATCTAGGCCTGGGAGCATTGTCACACGTCCAGGGAAGTGGATTAGATCAAATGGCATCTAAAATCACTTTTTCAATTCCAAGGATGACTTTAGAATTTGGCCCATTTCTCCTTCCAGCCAAGAGACAGAGGGGAGGCCGAGTCCAGTGCACTGGCTGTCAAGTCAGTGGCCGCAGGTCTATCAATCTTGTCCTCGACAGGAGCAGGCACCTTGCGAATTGACCTCCAGGAAAAAGAATGAATGCTTAGCGGTGGCAAATAAGTTGCTCTAACTATTGGGAAACAGAGCACACACATAAATCTCTGTGGATCCATATTCCTTAAGAAAATTCATCAGGGGAGAGAGGCAACCCATGGAAGGTGAGGGCATAACTCCTGGGCTTTCTCTCTCTCCCCTCTCCCCCGCCCAGATGGATACCCTTCCGAAATGGAAATGGCTATGAGATAAGTCAGCTTGAGGACGCTCTCTCTTTTCTACTTATTCATAAATCAGGAATCTTTCATTGTCCAGGTGGTCGGTGTTTCGTGTCAAGTTCGTGGTCTCTGAAGGAGAAGATTTAACTCCGGAACCAAAGATGGGTGTCAGTCTTTCAGAGCTTTATATAGATATTTATTTGAAGTGAAAGTGACAGAAAAAACTTCTGACATAGACATCAGAATCGGGTAGGAGAGTACCCACCCTCCCTAGTTTAAGCAGGGCCTTATGTACTCCCCAGCTGGCTGCTGAGAATAGATAAAAAGAATACCTCAAGGTTTGTAAAAGTTCCACCAGGCCCTTTCCCAAGGCATACATCCTGAGATAACTGGCACAAGATTAGCCAGGGAGAAGGATTCCCACTGCATTCTCTGGGCTAGATATACTGCTGCTGTGTAACCAGGGGTACAATTTGAGAAACAGGTCTGCAGCCAAGATTTGTTACAATTATAATCATTAAAATAGAGACTAAGAAAAACATTTCCATGAGTAAGACATTGTGCTGTTCAGTCATTAGTTCTGGACCTAATAAAAGGCCATGGCACCCCACTCCAGTACTCTTGCCTGGAAAATCCCATGGACGGAGGAGCCTGGTAGGCTGCAGTCCATGGGGTCGCAAAGAGTAAGACACGACTGAGCGACTTCACTTTTGCTTTTCACTTTCATGCATTGGAGAAGGAAATGGCAACCCACTCCAGTGTTCTTGCCTGGAGAATCCCAGGGACGGGGAGCCTGGTGGGCTGCGGTCTCTGGGGTTGTGCAGAGTTGGACACAACTGAAGCTACTTAGCAGCAGCAGCAAAGAAAGGCCAGTTCTCAGACAAGATACATTGTTGCACAAGGCTTAAGGAAAGCATGAGAGAGAATATTCACCTCCTCCTTAAAGGGCCTCAGACTGACTGTCCAAGCTTTAACTCTCTCACAGGCCTGTGCTTATTTGCTAAAACATTGATATAATAATAAGGAGCTAATAACTAGTACAGCTTATTAAGTAAATATGATACATTCTGATGACATGCTAAGTTCTTGGCATATTTAATCTTCCTAACAGCCTCATGAAATTATACCATCAGCATCTTCAGTTACAGATGAAGAAGTGAGACTCTGAAGGTGAAGGAGCTTGACCCTCCAGGTTACTAATAAATAGGAGAAGCTTGAATTGAAGACCAGTGTGTCTTTCCAAAGCTTCTGCTTCTAACTGATCTACTCTGCTGCCTGGCCTACAGTCTATACTCTCTTTCTGTATTATTTCCAAAATTTTCAACTAAATGTCCGACTTTTTCATTTTTCCCTTTTGGTAACCAAGTAGGAAAATAGCCTGGATCAACTAAGTTCATGTATGTGAACCTTACCGTGTGCCAGATCAGAGGTCTGGGGACACAGATGTGAAGGGTAGACCTCTGCTTTCAAGAAGCTCCCATTGTATGAGGGAGACATGAGCACAGTGACTTTGATAGCAAACAGTCTATAGGAGAGGTGTTAGAGAAGCTGTATGAATAAAATGCCCTTTGAGCTAACACTTAGAGGATAAGCATTAGGAGTTACCATGCCCTCCAGGTGGAAGTGAGAGCAGAAGCAGTGCAGGATGTGAGAAAGGGACCCGTGAGACCTTTGTGCTAGTTGGACTGTGAGATGACTGTGGGTGATTGTCATGAAGGATGATGCTGTATTTATCCAGGGGTCACATTATGAAAGCACTTGGATGCTATTCAACGGATATGGGATTTTATTAAGCAGGTGATGGGGAGACCCCAGAGTTGTTTAGACTGAGGAGGAATATTATCAGAGCTGAAATTTAGGGGCTTCCCGGGTGGCTCAGTGGTGAAGAATCTGCCTGCTACTGTAGGAGATGCCAGAGACACATCTTCGATCCCTGTGTCAGTAAGAGCCCCTGGAGGAGGAAATGGCAATCCACTCCAGTATTCTTTCCTGGAAAACTCCATAGACAGAGGAGTCTGATAGGCTACAGCCCATGGGGTCGCAAAGAGTCAGACACGACTGAGCACACATGCGGGCATATTTTAAATCTATGGTTAAAAGCTTTGTGCATTCTCTCTCTAGCTCATCTGCATTTAACAAGAGACAAGAGAGAGAAACCAAATCTGTGAACCTTAGGTGATGGAATTTCAGACACCAGGGCAGACCTGTGAGTCCTAGTTCCCTCAGTGAAACCACATAGATGTGTTGTCTCCAGATGTGGTTGGTCACTTAGCTATTAAGAAGATAGTTAGAAATCCAGAATCCTGGGGTCTGCCTTCTAGGTGCTAATTCAGAAGATCTGGTCTTGGGACTTGGAATCAATCTTTATAGAGCTGGCCAGCTGAGTCTAATAAGTCCTGGCTTACAGAGCTACTTCTCACATTGGTTGATTTAGTCATTAAGTCATGCCTGACTCTTTGCAACCCTCTGGACTCTAGCCCATCAGGCTGCTCTGTCCGTGGGATTTCCCATGCAAGAATACTGGAGTGGGCTGTCATTTCCTACTCTAGAACTACTTCTCACGTATGCACTGAAAATACTGCTGCCAACATCAGGAATTTTATTTAAAAAGAATTATCTCTGAAACCCCTCTCCTCCCAAAGAAAAGGTTTATGTTGCTAGAGGCATTTATTAGCTAGAGAAGCAGAACCAATAGGATGCATGAGTGTAGGCATATGTGTAAATATATATTTAAACCTATATATATATATATACACACATATATAAACAAAACCAATGTGATGTGTATACTCACACACACATCCTATTGCTTCTGTTTATCTATCAATACATAAAGAGATTTTTATATCTACTTGTATATAAATATTCATTTCTATTTATAGATACACAAATATTTATTAATATTATAAGAAAATGGCTCATGCAATTATGGAAGCTGTTAAGTCTCAAGATCGGTAGTTGGCAAGCCAGAGTCCCAGAGAATTGATGGTGAGGTTCCAGTCTGAAAGCTGGCTGGGCTGAAATCAGTGCTTCAGTTCAAGTCTGAAGGCAGGGGAGGAAAAAAACAAGAGTATTCAAACTCAGGCAGTCAGGCAGAGAGAAGTGCCCTCTCCCTCAGCCTTTTTGTTCTGTTTGTTGTATTCAGATCTTCACCTGATTGGATGAAACCCACCCACCTTAAGGAGGGCAAAATCTGCTTTACTCAGTCTACCAATTCAAATGTTAATTTCATCCAGAAACATCTTCACAGACATATCTAGAAAAACATTTGACCAAATATCTGGGCACCCCATGGCCCAGTCAAGTTGACACATAAAATTAACCATCAGGAGATACCAAAAGGACTTCATATTAATAACATGATCCCTATAATAACAACAAGAGCAAGAATAATAACTATTTGTACCCATTTAGAACCTGGCAAGATAGATGTATAATGTGTTTGAAAGTGAATGAATGAAACAAGCATATTAGCATCAATGTTTATTAAGTGTCTTTCTCACCCCATTATTTTATTTCACACATCATAACTCCGCTGGGAAATTGAAATAGATTTCACTATTCCCTGCCATTTTTGAGAGGGCTTGTGCAGGGCACAGAGAGGTAAGCTTACCCATCCAAGGACACAGAGTAAGTGACAGGGACCAACTCAAGCCCAGAGCTTCTTTTGTGATCTTTCTACCCTTATTCATGGCAGATTAATTCCCAGCAAAAGCATGCAAAGGCCTTCATATCTTCTCCCCTGACCACCAGCAATTTTCTGATCTACATTTATTGCTAGCTCTAAATATAGGAGAGGCGCAAATTAACAAGAAAAACCAGGAGATATGTTTGCACTTAATGCTACTAACAGGCAGGATAATTACAAGAATGCTGCTTGACAACAAATTAATAAAAAAAAAAATCTCTCCTGCCAGTCTCAAGTACAAATTACACCGCAGAAGGCAAGGAGAACCTGGGTTTGACAGTTCTAGGATAACAACCTTGAAATATATCTACATTATACAAGGGGTCTTTGGAGGTCTGTCTCATGTACTTGGTTGCAGGCCATGCTAATGAACTGCCTAAATGTTCATCTTTCTGTAGGACCTATCTGTATATCTTTTAGGGTCAAGTTTTGCCATGATTAGGAAAACTGCTTACTTAGTTGTGGGCTTCTAGTCATTTTATGTGTTTCATATGGTTAAATAAACCTGTCCAATTAATCAGAAGGCATTCTATTAATATATAGCTGTTTATCTCACAGCAGTTTCTAACAAACTTCTATGGATAGACTTACATAAATTATTCTTTATTTTCCTATTATGCTTCATAGTTCATTCACTTGACATCTATTTATTCCATGGTAATTTTTGCTAATAACTACAGAGTTGCAGAGACAAACTATAGTCCTTGCTTTATAGTAGCTCACTATTACAATATGGTGGTTCTCAATTCTGCTTAGTATTAGATCACCAAAGAGCCTGATACCCAGGCCCCAATCTAGAGATTTTGATTTGCTTGGTCTGAAATGGAGCCCAGACATCAGTATATTTATTTTTTTATTATTAAAAAAAATTTTTTTTATTTGGCTGCACCAGGTCTTAGTTGCAGCACGTGGGATCTTTGAGGATCTTTCGTTATAGCATGCACTCTTTAGTTACTGCTTGTAGGATCTGGTTCCCTGACCAGGAATCTAACCCCAACCCCCTGCATTAGGAGCAGGGAGTCTCGGCCACGGGACTGCCAGGGAAGCCCTATTAGTATATTTTAAAGCTTCTGCAAGAGACTGTAACACTCAGAGTCCATGTCTGGTGAGAGCAGCAATTCCACAGCCAGATAAGGTGCACCACTTTAAGTAAAAGAAGAGAGATACTATACATGTAACTGGCTGTAGGATGAGAATGCTAAATGCTTCTAGGGACGGTCTGGAAAGGTCTTGCTGGGGCTATTAATTTATGTTTGAGGATATCAGAGAGGTTTATTTTTAACTTTTAATACAGTTTTATTATCATATTATTTGAACTGGAGAATGTAGATAAAAAGGGAAGGGAATTCCAGGGAGTGTATGTGCAAAGGTTCTTGGGGAAATGATGTCTGTGTCTTCAGAAAATTTTGAGTTGTTTAATTGAGCTGAGCTTCCCTCATAGCTCAGTTGGTGAAGAATCTGCCTGCAATGCAGGAGACCCCGGTTTGATTCCTGGGTCGGGAAGATCCACTGGAGAAGGGATAGGCTATCCAATATTCTTGGGCTTCCCTTGTGGCTCAGCTGGTAAAAGAATCCACCTGCAATACCTGGGTTCGATCCCTGGGTTGGGAAGATCCCCTGGAGAAGGGAAAGGCTACCCACTCCAGTATTCTGGCCTGGAGAATTCCATGGACTGTATAGTCCATGGGGTCACAAAAAGTCGGACACAGCTGAGCAACCTCCACTCACTCACTCAGTTGAGCTGAAGTGTTGAGTGTATGAATTCATTGTCATTAATTCTTTCATTCAAGCACTGTTTATTGTGGATCTCTGCTGTTTGAGGCATTGTGTTAAGTGCTGCCAGGAATTCAAAAATATGATAAAAGAGATCCTACTACCAGAAAAACTCATAGGCTGTTCAAAGAAACACATTGTGAATGATTAAGATGTTGACTATGGTAATGGTGATGATGGTAATATAGAGTGCTCAGTCACTCAGTCACGTTCGACTCTTTGCGACCCCATGGACTGTAGCCCTCCAGGCTCCTTTGTCCATGGGATTCTCCAGGCAAGAGTACTGGAGAGAGTTGCCATTTCCTCCTCCAGGGGATCTTCCCAACCCAGGGATTGAATCCACATCTCCTGCGTCTCTTGCACTGCAGACAGATTCATTACTACTGAGCCACTTGGCAGGGACGGGGGGTGGGAGTGGTAATACAGTAACCAGAGCTTGAAATTTAAACTTTGACCAGATACTAAGTTACTATACAAATGAAAATTTAAAGTGAAGCGCCAAATTATATTATTGCAGATGTATAGAGAAATGACCTAAAGTTGAGAGAGTGTAAAGGGAGATGATGAAATATCCTTTAAGGATGTTCTTGCAGAATCTCCAGTTTGCAATAAGAGAGGAAGAAAGGGGGAACTGGTCCACCTCCAACCTTCACAACAAGTGAGAGGGAAAGGACCTGCCTCCACACCCAATCTCAAAGGGAACAGCCTGTGGTGGAATCTTTGTGAACTGGGAGCTGGCCTCCTTTCTCCCCGAGAAGATAGAGAATAGGGGTGAGCACGTATATATTGCAATGGACTAGGTAGCAAACTAGACTTTGCAGGAGGCATGTTAACTTTGTCACATATTCTTTGTTTTTTCCATCTTTCAAAAATGTAAAAACCATTCTTAGCTTTGGGGCTGTAGTTTGCTGACCCTTGGTCTAGGGGAAAAATGGCCTGACACTTAGAGTAGGAAGCCTGGAAGCAAGGATGGGGACAGGGCCATCATCTCCCATCCAGGATAAAGAGGTACAGCCAGGTGACCATTTAATTCACTAGCCAAGCAGGGATGTTTGGAAGAGTGAAAGGGAGCACTAATAACCAAGTAAGTTAATGAATGATAAGTCATGGCAATAGGGCTAAACCAGAACTCCCCAGGCAAACTGGGGTGTCTGGTCTGGTCACCAAGTGTATGGGCAATGGTACTGTAAGCCTGAAGTCTCCAGGCACTGGGGCCTCTAAACAATGCTGTCCAGTATGGTAGCCACTAGTCACATCCAATATGGTAGCCACTAGCCAACAACCAGTATGGTCACCACTAGCCATATCCAGTATGGTTGTCACCAGCCACATGTGGCTAATGGGCACTTGAAATTTGGTGGCCAAATTGAAATGCGCAGAAAATGTAAAATGTGACCTTGATTTCATACTAAACACTTAGTTTGAAAAAAGAGTATAAAATATTAATATTTTTACATTGGTAATACACTGAAATGATCGTATTTTAAATACATTGGGTTGAATAAATTATTTATGCTAATTTCACATGTTTCTTTTTACTGTTTAATGCGTGGCTACTAGAAAACAGTAAAATTTTCATATGTGGCTCATGTATGTGAGCTGCGTTATATTCCTACTGGACAGCACTGCTCTGAAGAGTTCTTCTTAAAATTGTTCTTTAGACCAAGAGGCGGCCTTAAGCTTCTGCCAGACCCAGAGCCGCTAAAGCCAGTTTGCCTTGCTATGATAAGTCCAAGCAAGACCTTCCCTAACTCTTCTCCCTCCTCCTTTGTCATCTGCAACCCCTGTAGGTGAGAGGGCGGTAGGCAACCCCTCTTTAGCTCCCAAGCAGAGGCAGATCAGAGAAACCAAAGGGCAGTTCTGCCCTCCATGCCCTCTCCCGCTCTGTGTGCCTCCATCCTCACATGGCCAGAACTGGGAGACGTGGGATAGGCACTAAATCATGGTTGGAGTTTGGTTTATACCTTGTACTGACATTCTCATTTCTGAAGTGGAACTGTGCATGTGACTTAAAGGTCCTATAGAACCGTTTGTTTTCTAAGAATAAGCAGCAAAGTCATGGAGTTTTAATCTGGGGGCAGGGAAAGATTACCCCATTGAATATATTTATTTTCTATTCCATTATTTATTTAATGTTTTACTGTGAAAACTTTAAAGACTGAATTAAGGTGGAGAGATTACTGTAACAACCTTTCATTTATCCATTATCCAGAATCAACAATTTCAACTTTTTGCCAATCTTATTTTATCCGTTATCCCTCTTCAGAGTAGGAGGAGGGACTCAAGTATTTTAAAGCAAATCCTAGACATTATGTTATTATACTCATAAACACTTCAGTATATAAAGGATAAATATTTTGCTTTTTTAATGTAGCTGATTTTAAGAGGACAGCAGGAAATTTACAAGTATGTATATTTCAAATATATCATGAATCATACCTATTAGCACACTAGTATCAATAACAATAATAGCTAAACTGCAGGAACTTTAGAGATCATTTAATCCTGTCTTCTTATGGAAGCTCACAGTGAGGAAGGGACTTTGCCTGGGGGCCCAGGAGGCAGATCTGGGACTCAGACCCAGGTCCATCCTCACAAAGTACAAGCTTGCTTATTTGAGTCTCACTCGGAGAAATCTGAACTTGGCTTCCTGAGGGCCTCAGCTGAGTCTCTCTAGTATCTCCAAGACATCCCCTTTGCATTTCTATTCTGCAAACTGAGAATCCAAGAGAAGCGTCTCTATTATCAGTTGTAATTTAATCAGCAGATTAAATTTGGAGGTCTGCGTGGAGCAATAGTTTGACACTTAATGTCTTGGAGAGCCCTTGAGTGATACTTCAGAGAAAAGTCAAAAGCAAGCAGATCCTCAACGTATCCAGGTGCTTTGAGGTTAGAGAGTTGACTTGTGAGGAAGGGTTTTATTAAGGGTTTTGCCCGTGGGCTCTCTGTAGATCCCAGGTCAACTAATAGTCTGAATTCTCTAGCAAGAAGAACCCTCTGCCAACTTCTTGGATGTTATCTTTCCCTGACTGTCAGGAATGCTTTGCTTTTTAAGAGGAGAACAAGGACTATCTAAACCAACTCTTGTATGCCCCTGGTCCCCAGACCCTTAACTGCTTCTGAGCATAGTGGCAGCCTCAGCTCCTGGGTTCACATCATCTCAGTTTAATTGGATGCTTCAGATTGCTCAGAATTGATCCAGATCATTCCCTGTTGCTCCTTTAAATCCACTGCTCCCTGTTTCCATTTTACATGATTTTTCAGTCTTTCCACTGTACCCACCCCTACATTTGCCTCCAGACTTCCATTTTCTAAAGTCAGTTCTGCTCTGATGGTTCAAGGTGCCCTCTTGTCATCATTCTCTGTTTGGTCTTTCAGTCACATTCCATAGTTTTCCCATTATCCGGCCGTCAGTGTCATATATGCACACCCCTCTCATTTTCCCACTTAATCCCCTGGGGCTCCATTCTTACTGGTATGCGTTTCCTTATTTTCCTTTAGAAGTCTCCCTTCCAGTAGTTTTATCTGAAATATCCAGAGGTCTGTCTAGATATCTGCCCCTTGTTAGTCATGGGAACTTGGGCAAATTACTTCACTATCTTCAGTTTCCTCATCTTTAAAAATCATGATAACAAAATGACTACCTCATAGGGTGGAAGGTCAGTGCATGAAACACATTTATAACAGTGACTAGCACATAACAAATGATAATGTGGATTATACACGCATGCTCAGCTCTTGTGGCCAAGAGACGACATCCATACTAGAAAGACTAAGCCTGGGGGGACTCAGGCTTTCCACCATGTGCTGGGTTCAAACCAGTGTTTCCTATAAGCCTCCAAACTGTGGATTTGAGCTTCAGCCACAAGCTCAAATGATCTTTTTTTAATGGTAACTTCATTTCTGCAACACTTGTTTTGTCGGTTGACGTCATTTGGGAACTAGCAGGAGTACTCTCTGCTCAGTAGGAATATTTCAGAAATGGTACAATAGGGAAAATATTGGTCTGACGTCATTTGGGAACTAGCTAGGCCTTTTATTCTCTGGAGACTCCTTGACCCCAGCAGTTTTACCCAGTTTCTCAATGGAAATCAGCTGTGCTTTCAGGGCACCTTGAAGAGGAAAACTTTGTCTACAAGGTCTGCTCTCCTCCTTCCCTGAGAGGAACCATTTATAGAAGTCAAAGTTGAAGTTGCCCATTTACTGCAGAAATAGCTGGCATTTCTCTTGATTAAATACTAATAATGATGAAGACAATGGTGCTGAGTTAATCTCATGAAACACACTGTTACACAAAATTCCTTGTACGGAGATATAATCTCTGTCCGCGGTTTATCGTTGAGTGAGGAAGCTCAAATATATTCAAAGCTCCTTACAAGAATTCTAGCAATAACAGCTCTAAAAAGCAGAAGAAAGAGTTGTTTTAGGTGATTAGTGGCCATGCTTCATGTAGAAGCGGTATTTAAGCACTTTCTTTAACACTTCCAGTTAAAAGGAGAGAACTCATTATTAAGCAGGGTAACCCAGTTTAATGTTGCCTGGGATTACAGGTGGCTATTTACTATGCTGTTGAATTAAATTTCACATTCCTCATTCTCCCTCCTGGGATTATACAGACAGGTCTTAATGCAGAATAATTCTATGATTCTAGTGCATCATCAGAATAATGGAATGATGATGGCATTTGCTGAGGGATTGGTTGTGGACCTTTTGGAATCTAAAAGAACTGTTATTCTTCTTGGAAGAAATGTAGTCATGATAAACATTAAAAAGAAAAACAGATCACACATTGCAGCTTTTCTGGAGAGGGGGGCTTAGTAATCTGTGCTTCTGATTATTCTGCTTGCAGTGACTTAAGGTCATAGAATCATTGACTCTTTAAGTTGAAGGCATTTAAGAGCTTTAAATCCAGTTTAACCACTCAGGAGCTACTCCAGAATGGTGATTCCTCTTCAGTTCAGTTCAGTTCAGTCGCTCAGTCATGTCCGACTCTGCGACCCCATGAATCGCAGCACGCCAGGCCTTCCTGTCCATCACCAACTCCTGGAGTTCACTCAGACTCACGTCTATCGAGTCAGTGATGCCATCCAGCCATCTCATCCTCTGTCATCCTCTTCTCCTCCTGCCCCCAATCCCTCCCAGCATCAGAGTCTTTTCCAATGAGTCAACTCTTTGCATGAAGTGGCCAAAGTACTGGAGTTTCAGCTTTAGCATCATTCCTTCCAAAGAAATCCCAGGGCTGATCTCCTTTAGAATGGACTGGTTGGATCTCCTTGCAGTCCAAGGGACTCTCAAGAGTCTTCTCCAACACCACAGTTCAAAAGCATCAGTTCCTCTTAGAGCATTTCTGTTTGATGCTTGATTAGTTTCACCAATGGGGAGCTCTCTGCTCAGTAGGAATATTTCAGAAATGGTACAAGAGGGAAAATATTGGTCTGAGTATCAGACAGAACTGGGCTCAAATTTACTTTACTGGTTATATCAGGAAAGTCACATCATGTTGGTTCTCAGATGTGTCATCTGTAAAATGGGGAAAACATTGCCTATCTCATGGTGCCGTTATATACATGAAATGAGTTAACAGAAGAAATCTCTCTAATCTCATATCTAGCTTATGGTGGTATTGGATAAATAGTAATTAACAGTATGTAGGCAATAAATTTTATTTATTCTCTTCTTCCTGTGCTGAATATTTTCTTGCCTTCTGAGATTGAAAAATGGGCCACATTACTGATGACGTAAAATTGTTAATAAGGCTATAAATGGGAAAGCACACTTTTATTCCCTTTCTATTTTCTAAATTTAATACCTAGTGTTATAGCTTTGAAGTCATGGGCATTTGTTCTAGCAGTGAATGGAGCCTCTGTTGCTGGCCAAAAGAACTTTCCCATAATTTAAAAATAAATAAAATATGAATTGCTCTTGTAGTATGAATCACCCTTCATTTTTTGGCCAGCAGAATGTCCTGAGCTATTTTAACATCCCAGAGTGTTAGAGCCAGGAGTCATCTGGGATGTTATTATATCTGGGGCATTCATTTTATAGATGGAGAAACTGAGGCCCAGACAGATTGTGACTAGTTCAAGGTCTTGCAACCAATATGCGGGGAAGCTGAGATTTAAGAAGAGGCTTTCTAACTCCAAATGCCATGACCTGTCCATTGTATCGCACTGCTGCTCCCTGGAACAGTACTGTTTTCAGGTGACACCTTTGGTCTCTGCCCAATTGTCAAGACAGTCATTACACAATTGCAGTTTTTTTTTCTCCTTTATGCATCATCTCTTACCCTGAATCCTGCCCATAGGAATTTGACAACTGATCACTGCTTTGAATTTCTCAGGGAAGACTAGAAAGGGTCTGGAAAGGGTCATTTCCATAATCATTGGAAGTGATTATGAAACCAATTAACACCTTTTGATTCCAGAAAAGTGATTAAGAAGAATTTAGATAGGGATTGAAGGTCAAGTGAAATGTGTACTAACATGGTTGCAAAGATATGTTGACTCAAATATTCTGGAACATGTTTCATTCTCTTAGAGAAGCACATAACTATATTGTAAGGCTTAAGACTCCATGTCATTTAACCAAGGCAACCTGAGACCTTGCTAGTCTGTGTGCAATGCAGCAAACACCAGCTTGTTGAGGAATGTTTAAAAATGCCTCCATTTGCTTTCAGATCCAGGCAGGGGGTGGGGGACTAGAATGACAATTTGAGATGATGATGGAGCCCCTGTTGAAATTTGCCCATTCAACACATGTTTACCTACTCTGGGCTAGGCATTTGGGGTGGATATCAAGAATCACACTGTACTCATTCCTTTAGTCATTTGATAATCACGTAGCATGCCTGCAAGATGCTCGAAATAAGATCCTGTGTTCTTTAATCACTCTATGCTCTTACCTATTTATTCCATAAAGATTCACCATCTACTATGAGCCAAGAACTGTGTTAAGTAGTGTACATCATGCATTGCAGGCTTTCAAGATAAGATTGTAGGAATCTATCTACTTCAGCCATGTTTAGCCTGGCTCTAGTCAAGGCTATGGTTTTTCCTGTGGTCATGTATGGATGTGAGAGTTGGACTGTGAAGAAAGCTGAGCACTGAAGAATTGATGCTTTTGAACTGTAGTGTTGGAGAAGACTCTTGAGAGTCCCTTGGACTGCAAGGAGATCCAACCAGTGCATTCTGAAGGAGATCAGCCCTGGGATTTCTTTGGAAGGAATGATGCTAAAGCTGAAACTCCAATACTTTGGCCACCTCATGCGAAGAGTTGACTCATTGGAAAACACTCTGATCCTGGAAGGGCTTGGGGGCAGGAGGAGAAGGGGACGACAGAAGATGAGATGGCTGGATGGCATCACTGACTCAATGGATGTGAGTCTGAGTGAACTCTGGGAGTTGGTGACGGACAGGAAGGCCTGGCGTGCTGCGATTCATGGGGTCTCAAAGAGTCAGACGTGACTGAGTGACTGAACTGAACTGAACTGAACCTCATCACTGTCACCAAATCTGGAGGATGCTGCTGATACTACCATCAACTGGGTTTAAAACCAGCTCCTGCCATATATAGGCACAGTGTCCCAAGTTGGAATTCATGACTTTTTTCCAGTTCACAGAACTCTAAACTCTCTTTATCACTCCCCAACTTTGTCTCTCTCAGGAGACTGTGAACTCTCTTAGGATAAAGACTTGGTCTTATTCATCTCCGTTGTCCCCTCCTATGAGACCCAGGGCAGTAGATTACACACACTTCTTCCCTCTGCTTTATTTTTCTCATCCTCCTATCTTCCCTCATTCTTTCCCTTCTTCTCTAACTTATTTCCCCTTTCTTTTTTCCCCTCCCTCCTTCCTGCTCTTTTCCCCTTTTCGATTCCTCCTATTCCTTCTCTCTCCTCTGTCTTTTCCTCTGCTGCTTTCCTATCTGAAAACACTCATTGGGTTCTATGCATTGTACTATGATCTGTGGAATCCATACTACTTGCCCTTGCTGAACTCACAGACTTAAGTCCAGCAGTATCTAATGAGTAGTTGATGGAAGCAGCACTCAATATTTGAGCACAAAGATGAGCTCAACCCTGAGATAGGGTATCAGTTCAGTTCAGTTGTTCAGTCATGTCCGACTCTTTGCGACCCCATGGACTGCAGCACGCCAGGCCTCTCTGTCCATCACCAACTCCCGGAGTTTACTCAAACTCATATCCATTGAGTCGGTGAAGCCATCCAACCACTTCATCCTCTGTCATCCCCTTCTCCTCCCACCTTCAATCTTTCCCAGCATCAGAGTCTTTTCAAATGAGTCGGTTCTTCGCATCAGGTGGCCAAAGTATTGGAGTTTCAGCTTCAGCATCAGTCCTTCCAATGAATATTCAGGACTGATTTCCTTTAGAATGGACTGGTTGGATCTCCTTGATGGGTATGGGGACTGTCAAAAGTTCTTATGGAATGAAGGCCCAAGAGTGAGAGTTTACCAGACACACAGAAAAGTTGGAGTGCAGTCAAAGTGGGATGGGCCCAGGCAGAGGACACCATATCCCTAAACCCATAGAGAAGTGCTCCTTAGGGGAGCTACAAATGTACATTATGCCTGGAGTCTGAATACTTGTGAACACTGGTGAAGTAAATTCCTGATTCTGGAAATTCCATGTCAGCTGACCCCTAGGCCTTTCCTTGCCAGCTATATCTCTTAGGTCTTACCCTTGGACAAATGCCCATTCTGAGTCCCTGACTCCAGTGGACAGAGACTTTATACTAAGTGGTTAAAAGGACATCCTAGAAGGGTAAGAGAAGTGACTTTGTGTCTACTGCAAACAGCCTGGGGAGGGACTTAAGGGTCACAGGAAGGGATCGGGAGGTAGGGATAAAACCAGGGTTTGAGAACTCAGCACATTAAAATCTGTGGTCATTAGGACAGGCTGGATTCAGAGATGCCAGCAGCTAGAAAAGAGCCCCAGCTACTGAAATGAAGCTAGAAAGAGAAAAGGAGCGAGAGGGAGATAGGGGTAAGAGAGGGAGGCAAGAACAGTGAGAAAAGGAGAGACAGAGACAGAAAGAAAGAGAATATGAGTGCTGAATTGGGGGTGAAAGCATTTAGAATGGATGCATTATGATCATCAGTCTTACTTTTGAAATTCCATCTGTGTACACAAGAACTGTGATTTCTGAGCCTTGGTTTTTATCATCTGAAAAATGGCTTGATGATGCCTAGAACTAGGCATTATTATGTGGAGTAAAGAAGTTATATTAAAGTGCCAAGCAAATTGCCTGATGATTAGTTGCCTCATAAATGGGAGTCCTCTAAAGTTTTAGCTAAACAGGTAAGTGGGCAGACATTGGCTAGGGAGGCAGGATGCTGCTGACAAGAATGAGGAAGAGCCCCAAATTTGGGGGACCTGGTAAATTAAATAGATTGGGGATACACATGGCAAAGACAGGGACTACTCATGGTGATTAAGAGTACCATCAACTGTCCACCTGATAATAAGCAGGGCAGGGATTGAAGATGGGAGCCAGAGGGGTGGCATGGTTAAATGCCTCAGCTCTGGAGCCAGAAAAGCTGGGCTCAAATGCTAACTCCACTGCTGTTAGAGACGGCAGTTTACTTAACCTCTCTGAGTTCAGTATCTTTACCCATAAGGTGGGGATGATTACCCTGTGTGTTAGTCGTTCAGTTGTGTTTGACTCTTTGAGACCCCATGGACTGTAGTCTGCCAGGCTCCTCTGTCTGTGGGATTCTCTGGGCAAGAATACTGGGGTGGGTAGCCATTCCCTTCTCCAAGGGATCTTCCTGACCTAGGGATCAAGCCCAGGTCTCCCATACTACAGGCGGATTCTTTACCATCTGAGCCACCCGGGATTACCCTGTAGGACAATGATAAATTCAGCATCATGTGCCTGTGCAGCAGTTAGCAGAATATACAAAAAGAGAAGGCAGCAGCCCCAAGGGGGACTGGAGCTCCAATGGTGCTGGGCTGAGACTCCTGAGTTGCTACGAGGTCCTCCACATATATACTCTTCTCAGCCAGGCCCACCTGGCCTCCAAGAGGGCATCACCAGTTGGGAGCCTATTACCCTGGTGGCCACAGCAAGGAAGATAGCTGCCACTCACTGAGCCCTGGCTCAGGTCTGCACCAGGCTGTCCTTTCTTCACAAACTTCATTGACTCCTACATCCTGGGTGACCCAGGTAGGTAGCATAATTCCAGCTTAGAGGTGAGGCAGGAGCAAGGGGAGATTTTCTGACTTGCCAAGGCCTCAGCGGGATTTAAACCCATATCTGCCAGGCTCTAGGGTTGTGCTTCTTCAATCAACCTCCCGTCTCCAAATTGGCAGCGTAACAAAGAGGATGGCAGGGCAGAAGCAACCAGAGCATGCCTTTGGAAAAAGCATCTTGCTGAGAATCTCCAGCCCTCCATCTCCAGTGATTTGGGTTGTTGTTTTCTGGGAGAAAGCTCTGCCTGGGCACAGGTGGCAGTCCTATTTGGCAGAGAATGACGGGTTTCCAACATGAATGTTATAACAGCCTGTGCCTGATTGTACAACTCTTCTGATGAGATGTCTGTCATGGGCGTTTTGCTAAAGTGCAATCCAGGTGTCATCTTAGGTACTCACTGATCAAGAATTCCTGAAGTGACAATGTGGTTCAGAAAGCCACCCCAGTCCAAGGGTGGAGCAGTGGGCAGGGGTAGTGAGGAGTGCCTGGGCTTAGGTGTGAAGACGTATCTGCCTCCCATTCTGGTGCTGCCGCACTGGGCCACTATGACCACAGCTCTTAACCTCAATTCCTTCATCTGTGAATAAGAGAAAATTCTGTGTGCACACAGGTGTGCCTTGAAGATCAGAGGTCTAGCTGCCGAGTGTCTTGTACACGGCCTGGCACATAGGAGGTTCTGAGTAACAGCAGGTAGCTGCTGTTATTTACCATACATCAAGAATCTTATCCTCAGCTCTGTGAGAGCAGGGACGGCACCTGCTCTGTGCACTGTTATATTCTCAGTTCCTGGCATTGTACCTGGCACATAGGAATGACTTTGGATGGATAGAGGATTGAAAAATGTTGATATTTTGTAGGTAGTTTGGGCAGAACATGTGGCTGGTTGACTAATGATGACAAAGGCAATAAAGATACTGGGGGAGTGGTTTGTGTGAGCAGCTCAGGGTGATGCTTGCTATGCGGGGAATGCAGGAGGCAAAGCAGACCCAGAGATGGGTGAGGGAAAGATGAGATCATGGGTTTTTTTTTGCTGTTTACATGTTACTTTTTTTTTTTAATTGAAGTATAGTTGGAGAAGGCAATGGCAACCCACTCCAGTACTCTTGCCTGGAAAATCCCATGAACGGAGGAGCCTGGTAGGCTCCAGTCCATGGGGTCTCGAAGAGTCGGACACGACTAAGTGACTTCACTTTCAGTTTTCACTTTCATGCATGGAGAAGGAAATGGCAACCCACTCCAGTGTTCTTGCCTGGAGAATCCCAGGGATGAGGGAGCCTGGTGGGCTGCCATCTACGGGGTTGCACAGAGTTGGACATGACTGAAGCGACTTAGCAGCAGCAGCAGCATAGTTGGAGAAGGAAATGGCAACCCACTATTCTTGCCTGGAAAATCCCATGGGCAGAGGAGCCTGGTGGGTTACAGTCCATGGGGTCGCAAAGAGTCAGGCATGACTGAGCGACTCAACAGCAACAACACAATGTTATCTTACAATGTTGTGCAGTGAAATGAATCAGCTATATGTACACATATATCCCCTTCCTCTTGGCCCTCCCTCCCGCCCCACCCACCATCCCAGCCATCTCAGTCATCACAGCGCACTGAGCTGAGCTCCGTGTGCCTTACAACAGCTTCCCACTAGGTATCTATTTTACGCATGGTAGTGTATATATGTCAGTCCTATTCTCCCAATTCCCCCCACCCTCCCCTACCGCTCCTATGTCCACATGTCAAGATGAGATCAATTTTAAGTAAGTGTCTGCAGGACATTAAAGAGAATATGACTAATAGATACAGAAAAATGTTCATATGGGATTTAGCTGGGTAGAGGGGGCTAGTATTGCAGCCTTAACTTCAGGAAGTCATCTTTGTGTCTCAAGACACCATCAGGTACAAAGAACAAAACACAGTGACTCAGGATGACTTCAACTACAGATGGGCAAACGGGCCCACAGGCGACGTCCAACCCAACGGCCTATTTCTGCAAGTCATGTTTTATTGGAACGCAGCCAAGCCACGCCCATTCATTTATGTGTCATTATGGGTGCTTTCATGATCCAGGGGCAGAGTAGCTGTTTCAGAGACTGTATATATGACTGGTACAGCCTGAAGTATTTACTCTTTGGCCCTTTACAGGAAAAAAAATGTGCTGACTCCTAACTTAAATAATGCATTATCTCAACTTAATGTTTTATCTCATTTGCATCTTGTTTTTAGATTCTAAATATAAGTGATATCAAAAATAACTTACCTTTCTCTGTCTAACTTACTCACTTAATATAATAAGATCCATCCATGTTGTTACAAAACAGAAACAGACTCACAGACCTAGAAAACAAACTTGTGGTTTCCAAAGGGGATAGCAGGGGTTGTGGGGAGATAACTCAGGGGTTTGTAATTAACATATCCACAGTACTATATATAAAATAGGTCAACAACAAGCACCTACTATATAACACAGGCAACTGTATTCAGTATCTTGTAATAACCTATAATAAAAGAGAATCTGATAAATTATATATATATATATATGAACGAATCACTTTGCTGTACACTTGAAACAAATACAATGTTGTTAGTTAACTACATTTCAATAAAAACAAACCAAAAAAAAAAACTCAATATATTTTCTCATTAAATACCAAGGCTCAGGTTGGTTCCTTGGTTCGAGGATTGATGGGGATCCAGGGTCTTTCCGTCTCACTTGACCTTGTGTCCGTCTCAGCATCCAGTTTCCATCCCACTCTGCATCCTTTGTATCAGCTCTGCCCCATCATTGCATGGGGGCAGCAGCAGCCTGCTGTACATCTGGACATGATGGATCCTGATGCTGAGGAAGGACCACCTGTCTTGCAGACATCCTCCTCCTCCTTCAGTCGGGCAGGTCCGTTCCCTCAGTTCAATGACATGCATCAGTCAGTCATTAAACAAACATGTATAAAAACACCCACCACGTAGGCATCTACACACTTTTCCTCCTGTCTCTTGCTCCAGGATTTACTCTGCAGTTCCTTCCCTAGCAAGAGAAATGGGATTAACAGCCTGGCAAAGACTAGTGATTCTCAATGCTGGCAGTACATTAAATGACCCCTGAGACTTTTAAAAAGAGAAATGCAGCCCGCCTATACATATTGGATTTTTTAAAAGCATCCTGGGTGATTTTAAGGTGCAGCCAGGATGTAGTGAAACCTGCCTTAGACAAATCATTTTAGAAAGGAATAGATGTTGGGAACACAGATGTTATGACCAAACACAATCTCCATGAAGAAAAAAATAGAGGCCATAGAGGCTAGGTCCCTGCACAGAACAGGCTTGTCAGGAGTAGCCTTGGCAGGAAGGCTGGACCAAACAAGATGTTAGTCCAGTTAAGACCAAAGGCAGCATAATCAGAAATATACAGTGTGACCAAGGAGTAAAGCCAGACTTTAGAGCTAAGAAACAGAATTAAGTAGGAAGTTTAGGGGACAAAGTGGAAACTGAAAGTGGGAAAATGAGCCAAGAGCGTGGAGAAGTGTGGAGGGCTAAGGAGGTTGGTAGAGAGGTTCAGAGGCATATGAACAATAGGGGGCCAGAGTCCAGAAATGATGCCAGGCAGACTCTGAGCAGAAAGACAGTTGTTCTGCAGAGTCAAAGGGATGGCGCTGGACCAGAATGGCCAGGACATGTGTCTCTCTCAGGCCCTTGGGCTCCATTTGGCCTCGATCAGGCCTGTATAGCTGAGGTCAAGCTACCGATGGGCAGCTGCCGACACATTCCTTCTTATTTGACTCTGGATTTATAAAGGGAGCCTGCAGTTTTATTAATTAAAAGCATCAAATTCACAATAGGTTTGTGAGGGCTGAACTTGGCACAGGCCCAGCAAATGCTGAGGAGAGGCTGAAGTTGTTCTCTGATGTCCAGTGCTTACCTGCTCTGTGTCTCCTTCCTTCCTCTTCTTTTCTGTTGTCCCTTCTTTTCTTGGAGGCTTTCTCTGCCAGCATCTGTGTTCCATCCCCCAGTTCTTCAGTCGGGCAGGTCTGTTCCTTCAGATCAGTGACATCCATCAGTCAGTCATTAAACAAACATTTATGAGACATCCACCATGTGCCAGGCATCTACACGCTGTACTCCAGAGGCACCGAGACGGAAGACTGCTATATCAGCTGTCAGGAGACTCAAGTTGGATGGACTGAGGCAGATTCATAAACAAGCCATCATAATTTATGGGGACAAGATATGGCCACAGTGTGATTCTTCAAGTCCTAAAACCAAGCAGTGGTTGGAAGACCCAGGGTCCAGGAGCCCTAACTACACCTGCCATCTTTGTTTGGTGCAGGACAAATCACCCAACTGCATGAACTCAGCCTCCTGATGCTGTCAAAATAGGAGAGCAATGACTGCTTATAATCACCCACTGTGACTGCTAGTGGATTGATAGCTATAGCGTGTGAGTGTTTTTACAAAATCATGTATCCTTAGACAAAAACAGAGGTATTTTGGTATTTTATTATTCTTACCCATCCTGGGTAGAAATAAACTTACATTAACTCCTAAGAATTTAATTTTGAAGCTCACTCCTTTTATCTAATGTATAGCATAGAAATAATATGAGCCTTGAGTTAGGACTATGTTAAAAACCTCGTTCTCCCAATTCATTGCTCTGTGTACTTCACCAAGTTGCTTAGCATCTCTGAACTTCAGTTTTCATGTTAGAGGAGCAGTAACACAGTAACATCTATTTACATGCGTGTTATGAGGAATAAGTAAAGTTATACATATTTCATTTATTTATTTTGGGGGGCACTCCGTGTGGCATGCGGGGTCTTAGTACCCCTATGCGATACTGTGTTTAGTCGCTCAGTCATGTCTAACTCTTTGCAACCCCTTGGACTATAGCCTGCTGGTCTCCTCTGTCTGTGGGGATTCTCCAGGCAAGAATACTGAAGTGGGTTGCTGTGCCCTCCTCCAGGGGATCTTGCCAACCCAGAGAGTGAACTCAGGTCTCCCGCATTGCAGGCAGATTCTTTACTGTCTGAGCCACCAGGGAAGCTTCTTAGTACCCCTACCAGGGATCAAACTTGCGCTCCCTGCAGTGGAAGCACAAAGTCTTAACTACTGGACCACTGGGGAGTCCCTGTATTTCTTTATTAAGTCTGAAACCCTGGCACATAGTGAGCATTCAGGAAATGCTAACCACTATTATTATTATTATTATCGTTATTATTATTAATTACATTATTACCAGTGCTGGTCAAATTTTATACTACAACCTTCTTGCCAAAAGAAAAAAAAAGAATGAATAAAGCTTGATTTGCACATTTGTCAATTTCCATGTTATAACACTGCCCATATGGCTGGTTTCAAGCTAATAGGAGGTGGGAAGCAATGTACACTCCTGAATCCAGTGTCCGCTCTCTTGACCTGGTGTGAGCTGCCTCCAGGACACCACTGATGGTTATGAACATTATTTACATAAATAAAGGCAATGGGACAGAAGCTGGGAGCAGCTGTGGATTGGAAACAACCATCCAGACGTATGGGAAGGAGTCTTACCAGGACTTTGTCTGACATTTACCATCTGACATATGTTTTGCTCAAGATGATCAGTCACATCTTAATTAAGGAATCAATGCATGTGTATGTACAGGGTTGTTATTATTAAAGGAAGCCCAAGAAAAACTCCATTGCCTTTATGGAATATGTGATTCAGGTCAACACTGCTGTGGTTTCTGGAAGAGCCTGGATCTCCCATCCAGCAGACCCCATGAATCAGAGATGCTTTCCTTGCTGTCTCTATTCCTGGGATCCCAACTTCTTCTCTAGGGTAAAATAAGTAATGGTAACCATACTAATTTTAGATCATTGAGAGTTTTCACATCCATTTTATTATTTGATCCTCATGGCAGAGTACTGTTATTTCCACTTTGAAGGAAATGAGATCGCTATTAGCCAGAATAATTTAGCAAAAGCTACTGTAACAAATAATTCTCAAATCCCAGTGGCTTAATATAACAAATGTTGATTTCTTACATTATAGCCAGAGTCTCCCACTCTCCTCCGAGGGGAGACTCAGGGGCATTCCATTGGCCAGAACCCAACTACATGGCCTGTGCCTCTAAGGAAAGCTGAGAAATATAGTCCTCTTGTGCACCAAAGAAGAAGAACAGTAGGCATATAGTCAGTCTACACCCCGGGGGTGAGACTAGCTACATAGCCAATGGCAAGTGGCATGTACTCCTCACGCAGGCCTGGCTCTAAACCCTCTCATACAATCTTCCATACCCCCTTTCTTCCTGTTCACTGTGCGCCAGATGGGAGGACCCAGAGAGGACTCTGAAGAAGCTGCAGGGGTGGCAGAGATAGAAGCTGGAAAAGCCTGAGTCCCTGAGTCACCCCATGGAGTAGAGCGCCCTCCCCAACACGTTTCTGCTTGTGGTGTGAGAAGTAAACCTCTGCTGGGCTAAGCCACTGAGGAGTGAGAATTGTTTGTTTCAACAGCTATGTTGATGGCCCTGGTTAATTCCTCGTAGATCCAGAACTCAGATATTGTACCTCCCCAACCCCTTGTGTCACTGCTGTCAGAACCGCATTGTGTTTTAATTGTCTTCTGACTCATCAGTCCTCTTCACAGCAAACCATAACCTCCTGGAGTCAGAAGCTGTGATTTATTTCTTTTCTCACAGTCCCTGTATAAGGCTCAGAGAACGTTTGTGAAATGTTAAACACGCAGTCTTATATTTGTTAAAACCATAGGTATATGCTCAACAAAACATTTTTAAAGAGGAAGTGAAAGAGGAAGGATATGACATAAGAAACCTGTTAATTTTGGTTGACTACCTTAAATATTTATGTTCTAGAGGGAAAAGAGAGAGGAGATCAGGAAAAAAAAATTCAATAAATATTCAGTCTTATGAAGTAGAAAGACCTGAGTTTGTATCTTGAATGTCACTAAACTAGCTGTGTGACCTTGGGCAGATCACATAGCCACTCTGTGCCTTAGCTTCCTTGTAAAATGAGGACAATAATGGCAACCTCAAAGATTAGCAATGTAGGATTTAATGAGATCATGTTGGACCATGATTTAAAATGAAGAGCTTGAGGGACTTCCCTACTGGTCCAGTGGTTAAGGCTCTGTGCTTCCAGTGCAGGGGGCCTGGCTTCAATCCCTCGTCAGAGGACTAGATCCCACATGCTGCAACTAAGATCCAGCACAGCCAAAAGGTTTTTTTTTTTTTTTTTTTAATGAAAAATAAAGCTTAAATAAATAAAATTAAGAATTTGGACTAGCTAATCACTTGGACTTCTTCCAGATCTGCCCATTTCATTTATAAAATACAGACTAAAGGTTGCTGCACAGAATAATGTGAAAATGATTATCACTCAGGATTAGTCTAACCTGGTAGAGATTGTTTTTCTCCTACTCCCTTTTGTATTCTCCTTTTGAGGCTAGGGGGCTTCCCTGGTGGCTCAGATGGTAAAGAATCTGCCTGGAATGCTGGAGGAAAGCAGATCCAGGCTGGGCCAGGCACGTAAGCCCTCAGAAAGTGACATCTGGGTGAAGGTTATACTAAATGTAAGAGGCCAGGGAGACTTGGCAGTTGGTGTGATATCTAGCATTTGGGTAGGACTCTTGACTTCTGTGAGCTGGTTACCTCCTGTGTAAACACGGAGATACCACTGCCTCAAGAGAATTAAAAGAAGAAAATTAGCAAGAAAATATCAAACGTTAGGATGGCAGATAGTTTTTATTTTCCCCATGTCAGCTTCAATCAATTGATAGCGATAGTTTAAAAGAAAGGTTCTGCAGTTTCCCCTTCCCAGGCTGGATGTGCAGTGGGGAGGTACCCTGACCAGGAACCGTGTTTGTGATGGACGCTGGGTGGGGGCAGGGGAGAGGCCGTGGAAGCACGTGAGCTGTGTTGCCAAGGGCCAGGGCAAGATGGAACACCAGTAAATGTTAGTTGAATTGAATGGAATTTGAACACAGTCATTGTGCCTCTCTAAATTTTTAAGCAAATAATTGAAGTGGAGTATAAAGAAACTGAAATGGAATATGGGGAAATTAACATGGAAATCACATTGCAGGCACTTGACAAAACTAATTAAACTAGGAAATGCAGCTAGATTTTTTTTTTTGGGGTGCATAAACATTCTTCTTTTCTTGCAACAAGGGGGTAAAACTGACAAGTGTTCAAATTATGCTTTTATGTGTGCGCTCTTCCAAGCATGCGTGGCACTTTGAAGAAGGTTCTGTTGTGTTTGTACCTAGAGATTCCATAATTGCTCTGAGAATTCCTGGGATTTTTCAGGTGTGTGTGTGTGTGTATGTATATATATATATATATATATATATATATATATATTCCCCCCCCCCCCCGAGTGAAGGCAAAACCTAATGCTTCTTTCTGTAATAAAAGAATATAGCTGCTTTCCAATCAAGTATGTGGCCTGGAGCCTTGGTGCTTTCATCTCTAAGGTAGGAATAATCCTGCCTACTTTATAGGGTTGTTATGAGCATCAGATGAGGGGAAGGATGTGATGGAGCTTATGAACCATACAGGACTGTTCACACCTTCTGGATAAGAGTTGTTAACAGGGTGTAGCACTGGGGACTCATGAGAACTGCCAAACCTGGAATCCCAGTCCTCCTACTGACTAGCAACCCACATCTGTAACTCTCTCTGTCTGTTACGTTATTGGGAAAATGGGGGAAATAATAGTACTTCCAAGGTTTATTATATTAACAGAAATCTTAAGAATTAATAAAAATCAAACTTTTAACATAATGCCTGGCATATTGTCAGTGCTCCACAAATTTTAGCAGTCCTCATCAGCATCACTATTAAACACGATGGATTATCATTTAATTCGCTGACCTGAGTTCCTTGGAAATATTTCCTCTTCTGGCTGCTATGATGATGTCAAAGACAAGAACACAATGCGTTCAGCTGTCAGGAAACTTCTATCATAGTAGTGGGAAGCAGAGAGCAAGTGAGCTAAAAGCTAATTTATCTTACAGATATGTTTTTAACTTTTCCTCTGAAAGGGGAATAGAGGCATTTTTCTTAAAATAATGTATATTACCCAAAGATCTTCACATGCATTGTCTCATTTTATCCTCCTAACAACACTTTACCCGTGGGGTCCCCAACCCCCAGGCCACTGACCTCTACCAGTCTGTGGACTGTTAGGAACCCAGCCACACAGCAGGGAGGGAGCAGCAAGCTTCATCTGTATTTACAGATACTCTCCCTCCCTTGCATTACCACCTGAGCTCCTCCTCCTGTCAGATCTCATTAGATTCTCACTGGAGTGCCAACCCTACTGTGAACTGTACACATGAGGCATCTAGGTTGCACGCTTCTTTGAGAATCATTCTGAAACCACCTCCCTCCCCTGGCCCATGGAAAATGTCTTCCACAAAACTGGTCCCTGGTGCCAAAAAAGATGGAGATTGCCCCTTTATCCTATAAACAGTCATATATCCTGTAAAATATGTGCGCTGAATCTCAATGATATGTGACACCTTGCACAATGCCTTTGCTTTAGCATTCCTCTGACAGTTTGGAGTGTGTAACAAAAATGAAGCTGGAATATTGTTTAGTTGAACACTTCTGCAATGTTCCAGAGTACACAGGTTGAGAATCACTAGAAATTTAAGTGGCTATGGTACTAAGTCAATGGTAATATATTAGAAAACACTAGATTTCAGATACCTGTATTTTCCCCCCTTCCTAGAACTATGATCTTGGACTTAGTATCAAATTCTTGGATTCTCAGTTTCCTCATCTGAAAAGTGGTATAAATGCTATCTAACTTTCTGAGTTGTTCTGACATTGAAATGAGAGAGTCTTTGTATGTTTCTGGGCTTAGCACATATTTATAGGTGTGAAGGAAAGTTATGACCAACCTAGATAGCATATTCAAAAGCAGAGACATTACTTTGCCAACAAAGGTCCATCTAGTCAAGGCTATGGTTTTTCCAGTAGTCATGTATGGATGTGAGAGTTGGACTGTGAAGAAAGCTGAGTGCCAAAGAATTGGTTTTGAACTGCGGTGTTGGAGAAGACTCTTGAGAGTCCCTTGGACTGCAAGGAGATCCAACCAGTCCATTCTGAAGGAGATCAGCCCTGGGTGTTTTTTGGAAGGAATGATGCTAAAGCTGAAACTCTAGTACTTTGGCCACCTCATGCAAAGAGTTGACTCATTGGAAAAGACTTTGATGCTGGGAGGGATTGGGGGCAGGAGGAGAAGCGGATGACAGAGGATGAGATGGCTGGATGGCATCACCGACTCGATGGACATGAGTTTGAGTGAACTCCAGGAGTTGGTGATGGACAGGGAGGCCTGGAGTGCTGCGATTCATGGGGTCGCAAAGAGTCGGACACGACTGAGTGACTGAACTGAACTGGACTGAACACATTGTTTCTGGAATACATGTGGACAAATAATACACAATAGGTATTATTTAAAGGTTCCCATTAATAGTCCTACCATGTGACCTGCTCATGATACCTAACCTGGCCAATCTTTACTGATGTGAATCTTTTGGAAGAATGTAGGTTATCAAGCACCACCATCTGGCTATAGCAAAATAAGGTGACATGTTCAGGGCTGAGTTGATAAGCTCAAGAACTGGAACTTGAACTCAAGTCTTCTGATCTTGGATTCCCTTCTGGGACTTGAATAGATACAACAAGGAGATTTGGCTTGGGTGCATTAAAGTGTCTCAGATTGGTATAAAACTAAGCCTTTCTTTAAGGCTACTCCAGGTGGAAGATAGAACCAATTTTCTTTGGCCTTTTTTTTTTTCATGAGAAATACTTTGTGTAATGTTGGAAGGTCTGAAATCTGATTCTTTGCTTCTACACTTATTTTTTGTCATCTGTCTTCATTCACACTGAGAAGTGTTTCCATTTCCCTAAATGTAATCCATGCTTACTACCTCCATGTTTTTGCTCAGTCTGCTCTCTATCCTATAAATGTTCTTTTTAATGTAAATCCATAAATGCTTAACCTTTTTAAGGCCTAGATTAACTGTTTTCTCCTCTAGAGATCCTTTCCAAACCCCCCTAGGTCCATAAACTGGTCATATGCTTTCTTTCCTCCAAATTTCCAAATGCATTATCCACTTGCTGTTTAAGCAGTGTTTCCTTTCACCTTGCATTGCAAGTGTATGATCCACAAATCCTAAGAATTTCTAATTTGGGATTGGAAAAGATCTTGCGTCAGGATTGTGCTGATTCTGGGTTTGAATTTTGCCCCACTACATCCTAGCTGTGTAATAGTGGGCAAGTTAGTCAGACTTTCAATGCTTCAGATTTCTTATCTGCTAATGGAGTTTATATACACTTCTTAGGGTAGGGGGTTACTGGGAGTTCTCTGGACAGTATCTAACATGGAGTCACCACTCAGTCCATGGTGATTTTTCTTCTTCCTTCTCCTAAAGAATAGGATATTTGTATGTTACTTGCCTAAGTCCCATACACAGTGCTTGACACATAATAGGTACTCCATACTTACTATATAGGTATTATCATTATAAAGTAATATAATTTATTCAATTACAAGTGCATAAATTGATGGGCAGATACATGAACGTGTGAAATAGAGTATGGTCTTCAAAACATACAAATAAATCTGAACTTTATAGGTGTATAGCTTCCAGGTAATTGCTATTTTATTGAAGTGTCTATTTTACTGTTTTTCTTTTGGATCCACCATGAGAAATGAACATCATCCAGGTCCTTATGGAGGAGAGGGTGTTATATATCACTATTGCTTTGGTTCCTCCTTCACCTGTCTCTTTTCCTTTGAGCAACTCTCCAATGACTCCACGCCATTCTGTCTTGAGTTCATTGGCCAGGAGATGCTGAAGACAGGTTATCTCCTGAAAGGATAATGCCAAACACGATTGACATGTTTTCCATTTCTGAGCCCAGTCTACATCGCCTGCCCTTGAGCGACAAACACCAAAGATGCAGCTGACATGCTGAACTTAAACAAGTTCTGTAGCTTACTCACTGAATTAAGTCTACATCTGCAGCTGGTAAAGTGGGGAGAGATTAATAAAGTACATGTTGAAGCTTGAAAGAATAATTAGCGGGATGTTATATGTTTTGGCTGCAAAGCCGTCTCCACATTTAGTCTAAAGTAAAACCTTTCTTCTAATCCTTCTGTGGATGAAGGATTGGCTTGAACTAAATTGGTTTTCTTTGTGTATCTTGAGAGTTTTTTTTTAGTGTTATCATTTTTAAAAATTATTATTTTCCAAATTTCAAGTAAGCTTTTAATCAGCCTCTTTGTGGGATCTGCGTTGTTTCTGGATTTGCCATCACTCTGCCACGCGATTAGCTGCCGCTTGGGCCCTAATAAAAGAAAGCGCTTGAATTGTGGGCTGCAAAGAGCTTAAATCACATCTTTCACGGGGGCGCATTCCGTCACTATCTGGGCTGCGAGGGTGGCTGCCAGCAGCCCACCTCACCAAGATGGAGAGTGAGTTATTGGTGTACATAATAAACTAACATCTGTACAGTGCATCTCAGAATGGGTGTCAGGGAAACTGGAAGACAAAGCCGGATGGCATCATTAGGGCAGGATTTAAGACTCCAATTTGTGTAACATTTGCATAACAATGCACAAGAGCAAGGATTCACTGTTCTCTTTCAGAATTCACGTGTTTCACCTTCACAAGAACATTCCTGAGGGAGGAGAGGCAGAGATGGGGTGCTTGCCAGAGGGATTCAGTCTGGGAGAGCATCCTTTCTGGAGGCTTGGGATTCACACAGTAGGTTAGGAGTCCCCTGTGCCCTGGATCCGCTGAGCTGCCCCATGAAATCTCTTCTTTGGCCCTCATGAGTGCTCTGGGATTTCCTTTTTACTGGTACATCTTTTCTGGCTCTGAAATAGTGCCTGTCAGTCAACAAACATGCCATGAGCATCATAAGGTCAAAAAAAGCCTTGAAGTCCCTTGGGGTCCAGAGACAGGAATCCAGATCGTGTTTCCCTTTCTCCTTTTGACCCTTTGCTAGGGTGATTCCCCTCTATTAACTGAAATCTCTGTGGTAGGAATGCTCTTAATACTTGTCTGATTTAACAGTTACTGAGAGCTGATTTTATGACAAGATACTAAGTGTGTTTCATTCTCACAACAGTCCTCTGAAGTTGATTATTCTGGGTTTTTATTTTTTCAATTTTTTTTGTTTTGTTTTAGTTGACATATAAGGTGTTGACTGAGAAAAAAAAAAAGCACAGTGTGAGAGTTGTGAGTTAAGTTTTATTGGGGGCAAAATGAGGAAAATAATTTGGGAGACAGCATTTCAGACAGCTCTGAGAAACTGTTCCACAGAAATAGAGGGGAAGGTCAGTGCTGTAGATGGATTTTAGTGAAGGGGGTATGTGCAGTCAAGCACACATTTTAACAGAGGCTTGCTGCTAGTGATGAGGAGCAGAGGTCACTGGTAGTGATTTGTTAATGGCTTTCTAGGTACAGGAAATGCAGGAATTGGGCTCATAAAATTGTCTCCTGAAAATCTCTCTCTGAAGGCCTGTCCTGCCAGTTTTTCCCAGCACAGAGTGCCTCATTCCTGATCTCCACCCTGAACTCCTTTCAGGGGCTGTTGAAGGTCAGCAGCTACAGCACCTCATGATTTCATGATTTAATCCTTGGAGAGGTAGATGGCAAGTACAGTCTGTGGTCAACAGAGGGAACAGAAGCACCAAGAAGTAACCTATCACTCACACACCCTCTGAGTGACAAAGCCAGGGCATTTCAGCATCTTTTTACCTCTCATGGTGGAGGCTCAATAATGTCAAATTGGTAAATGCTTACTGAGACCTCTGGGTGCTAGGCACTGTGACATCAGGTACTGGGGATTCAGTGGTGCAGGGAAGAGAGCACAGGCTTTGACTTCCGGGGCCTCCGGGAAGGTAAATAGGACACACTCCCCGAGTGCCAACGTTCTGGTTCCGGGCTCCCTGCCACTGCTTCACCTCTGCTGTGGTTATGTGGGGAGAACACAGGCTTTGGATTTGGTTTTGAATTCTGGCTTGGTCAGAATTCTCCTTACTTGTGTATATTTGGGCAAGTCTCTCAACCTCTCTGAGCCTTAGTTTTCTCACGGCAAAAATAGCAACTACAAGTGTTTCAAAGAGCCGTTGTGAGAATTAAATGATGTATTTGGGCCATAGATTTCTTAGCATACTGTCTTGCCACAGATTAACAATAGTAGCTATTATTATTAATCAACCACTATGACTCACATGAGGCTGAACTCCAGTAACCTGAAAGGTCAAAAAGGACCTGCTTTTTGTATCTTCTTCAGTATTCTTAGATCTTGAAGCCCTGATTTATTTTTTTCTTTCTCACCAAGGCCAGGTACACAGAGCCCCTCCTGGCCATAGCCAGCTGTCTGGGCATCCCGACTGAGGACTCCCAGGAGGCTGTAGTCTGTTTGCTGATTCCCCTTCAAAGCAGCCTCCCTTGAAGTTGCAGATGTAGCAGAATCACAATGTCCTCTGGCCAAACACTCACCAGGCACTCAGCACTGTGAAGGGATGGGCCTCCTGAATGACAATGATCTGCCCCAAACCCAGACACTGGCCCTGGGTCCTGCATCTCAAACTCTGGCGTGGGCCTTTGGACACACTCACAAGTTTCTGCCCTATCTATAATGCCAACCCGTGTCCCCAACCCTTCCAACTCTAGTACCAACCTTGCCAGGTTAGAAGGGCAGGAACATGAGAGATCTTACAGGGTGATGCAAATGTTCTTAAAGCTGATTCGTGGTGATGGTTCCACAACTGGGCAGACTGACTAGGAATCATTGAATCATGCAGATGAAGTGGGTAAATTCTATCTTATATATTGGGTTGGCCACAAAGTTCGTTCGGGGGTTTTTCTATAACATCTTGCAGAAAAACCTGAACTAAATTTTGACCAACCCAATAAATCAGAGTGTGATAAAGTTATAAACTAAACAGCATGTGGGGATGCTAAAAAAAAAAAAGATCTGTTTCCTCATCTGGAAAACAGGGTAGCCAATGTCTTACAGGTGGCTGAGGAGGCTGAGATAAATTTTATTTTCAGTGAGAGGAAGTATGACTGTGTTAGAAGAGAAAAAAAGCTAGGTTGTTCCTAGGGGGAGAAACTATGAATGTATTCATCTTCCATGCCTCAGGAGACTGGTTTTAGATTTGAAATGCATGTAGCGTTTTCTAAAGAGACTTTTTGAGCACCTCTCTGCAGTAGAGCCTGGCTGCCTCGACCCTCCTCGCAAACCTTCTGCGAAATGGTAGTAAGAGAGCAGTCTGATCGAATACATATGAAATGTTCACTAAGCTCCAGGCATGTGCAGACACTTTTCCCCAGATAATGTCACTCAGGTCTCACAACAGCTCTGTCAGGAAGCTTCCACTCTACAGATGAGGAAACTGAGGCTCAGGGGTAAGTAGTACCCCCTGGCTAGGAGGAAGCAGAGACAGATTTCCTAGGCCTTTCTCCCCTCTGCAGGTGGGTGGCTTGGGGCGGGGCACAGCTGTTAGAAAGGCAGATTCTCAGGCCCCATGCAGATCTAGCAGATCAGGATCTCTGGGAATGAGGCTCAGAAACCTAATGTACATGCCAGTTTCAGAACCACTGCCTCAGCCTTGCCACTCAGTCCTGTGCCCAGATAGCATCACCAACTAAAGAAAAATCCCCCATGACTGCGACTTTGGCTAGTTTCCCCCACAGGGAGAGGAGTGGGTCTCTGTTCCCTAGAGCACTCCCAGTGTGCCATGCCTGTGCCCCAATAGCAGCTCTTGGGGCAGCCTCTAGGATGGCATCTCTGCCTGCAGCTAGACCAGTCCTAAAGGAAGCTCTTTATAAAAAACCACCTCGGCATAGAGGAGTTGGTCTGCTGCAAGCATGCTCTAAGGACTTTAGATGCGTTATTTAATCATCCTATCAACTCTAGGAGGATAGTCCTTTTTAAAAATTATTATTTGTTGTTGTTCAGTCACTCAGTCATGTCTGACTCTTTGTGATCCCATGGACTGTAACATGCCAGGCTTCCCTGTCCTTCACTATTGCCCAGAGTTTGCTCAAACTCATGTCCATTGAGTTGGTGATGCCATCCAACCTTCTCACCCTCTGTCATCCCCTTCTCCTCCTGCCTTCAATCTTTCCCAGCATCAGGGTCTTTTCCAATAAATCAGCTCTTCGCATCAAGTAGCCAAATTATTGGAGCTTCAGCTTCAGCATCAGTCCTTTCAGTGAATATTCATGGTTGAATATTTTTTCTTTAGGATTGACTGATTTGATCTCCTTGCAGTCCAATGAACTCTCAAGAGTCTTCTCCAACACCACAGTTCAAAAGCATCAATTCTTTGGTGCTCAGCCTTCTTTATGGTCCAACTCTCATATCCATACATACATACATACTGGAAAACCATAGCTTTGACTAGACGGACCTTTGTCGGCAAAGTAATGTCTTTGCTTTTTAATATGCTGTCTAGGTTTGTCGTAGCTTTTCTTCCAAGGAGCAAGCGTCTTTTAATTTTATATCTGCAGTGATTTTGGAATCCAGGAAAATAAGATCTGTCACTGTTTCCATTGTTATTTCCCCCATTTTACAGATGAGGACAGTGAGGCAGAGAGAACGAAAGTAGCCTGCAGTGTTGGTTAGTGGAAAAACCAGGAGGTGAATCCCAACAACCTGGCTCGCTCTGCTCCACTGCCTCTGCCCCAAGCATCTGTCTCTGTCTCGGCCAATAGAAGCAACCTAGGAACTGCAACTCAGTTGTTTACTGCTTTGAACTTGTCTCAAAGTCCCTCAACCTTATTAATAACACACTTCATCCAGAAACTACTGAGTCCTCTGCTTTACACTGTGTGTCCAGCAAACCCCACCTGTGTCCTTCTGCTGGCTCATGGGTTTAGGTCAGGGTCTTCAAGCTGAAACAAGAGCTTCCAATGGCAAGTGACACAATATCCCCAGCCTTGGCCCACTCTGGAGTCTGAGCTGCATTTGAATGCCAGCTCTGCCATGAACCATCTTTGTGAACTCGGCCAGGGCACTTAGTCTCAATTTCTGCAACTGGATGATATATTTGTAATTGTAGAATGGGCATGCATTGACACATATACATGTCTGATATATGAAAAAGAATACATACTGCTTCTGAACTCTGTAGTGAAGGAAATGGCAACCCACTACAGTATTCTTGCCTTGAAATCTCATGGACAGAGGAGCCTAGCGGGCTACAGTCCATGGGGTCGCAAAGCATCAGACACAATTTCGGGGCTGAGCATGCATGCACTGACCATTCTGGGGTGACTGTGAAGAATGAATGTAAGGATGTAAGGGAGAGAGGCTTTCAGAAAACAGAATTGCTCTCAGTGACGCCTTACTTCTGGTTTCACCTGCCTGTTTCTCCCAGCTCCCTAGGTTCTGATTCTTTTTGTGGCTCCTCTGCCTTGGCAGGAATCTATCTCCATTTCAAAAGCAAAGTTCTGGATGGCCTAGGACCGGGTCTTGGATGAATTACATATGCTAATTTAGTCCTCAGGTCTTTTGACACCCACCTCCTACTTTCCAGACTTGAGCTGGGGGTGACCAAGGAAGACAAAGGCTGGCATAAAAGGGAGATGGTTTCTGGACTTAGAACCAGGTAGAGCGAAACACCAGGCAGAGCAAAACCAGACAGTAGCTTGAGAAGGGGCCGTGTCAGTTTCTGCTTCCTGTTTGTAAACTTCAAAGCCAACAGGTGCTCAGAGCAGTCATCTGACAGTGATGACCGGCAACATCTCCCCCGTGGCCACCCTGCACGGCAAGCATCCACAGATGCCAGTCAGAAAGCAATGACCCAGTGGAATTTCAATCTGAGTTGAAGGCACTGACATGAACCCAGGGTGTGGGAGAGACAGGTTGAATGCTGAAGCTGACACACAAAAAGCAGAGCAGTCCGGGCCCACACAGGTGAAATTCATATAATCAAAGAGGGCTAACAGGTTGGGTTAATGACAATTTCTTCATTTGAGTCCTATGTTAGAAAAAGCTAGTGAATGGCATGTTTAAAGAAAACCTGAGCACTTTGGCTAAATGAAGAATTGTCTGGTAAAATGAAGTCTCTCCCATTCACAATGCATGTTTTAAGGAATGTCAATTAGATTTCCATAAAATTGAGGGCTGACTATCCAAAACATGTCAGGAAAGGGAAACCATTAAGCTGAGGCTTTTTCTTTGAGGTTTCTTTCATCAGTGAAGCAGAGAGGCACACGATATACTCACAGTTGGAAGAAGAAAGGAGTTATGATGCCCACTGTGCTGTGGTCCTGATGCCAACCACTGGCACACATGTGACTTCATCACACCCCTAACATTACCCGGAGATGGAGGGACAGGTATACCTGTGTCACAATTGAGGCCTGTAAGTCTCCCAGGTTTTAAGAGACTTTTTCCAAGAAGATAGAGATAATAAAATGAACACAAATATGATGAGGTTTGTTAATTATACTCATAGCCATACACATATTATATGTCAGACACTGTCATGAGCACTTCCATGTATCTTAATTAATTCTTCCAACAGTAATCCAAGACACTTGATAGTGTTATCCCCATTTTACAGATAAGGAAAAAGATTCAAAGGTTAAATGAGTAGCCCAAACTTAGAGAACTTGTAAGTGGTTGAGTTAGGATTCAAACCCAGGTCGGTCTGATCGGTGACCTTGGCCTGCAACGGCTTAGAGCAGGTCTTGGCTTCCCAGCCAGAGATGGGCTGGGCCACAGTGGAAAAGCACCAGATCCTAGCCACTAGACCAATGGTCAGTGACAAGGACCCTGGTCCTTCAGTTTTGCAGAAAAGGTTTTCCACAAATATGGAAAGTAGTGAAGCAAATATTTATTCCTAATAAAAGTACATGTGGAGAAACACATGGTGGACTCAGAGGAATAGTCCCTGAGCTGCTCCCGAGTGGCAGTTTAAATCACTTATGTGGGGCGCTTCCTCCAGGCTTCCTTTGGCCCATCATTTTTATTTGCCTAGTTCACAGTCCATGTTTGGTATATCTCAGGATCCTCCCTTCTGTGCGCACACATCTCTTAGCAAAGATGGATCCTACTGAAAAGGCGTCTGGGTAGAACATCCCTTGACATGACTCCCCTTTGGCCTCCAAGGAGCCTCTTCTGCACCTGTGTGCTTGGGGAGGTCTCCTGACTTTGGGACTGAGAAATATGTGGTCTGTACAGGGTCCAGCCTCCTCCCTTAATTGCTCTGTATTCTTCTCTTGGGTTTTTAGTCAATAGAGAATGAATCTCCAATTGCTTTACCCTGGGGGGCCCATCTGCCTCCTGCCTCATATCTGGGTCCAAACTCTCTTGTATTTGTGTGTTTGTCTGTTGGCTAGATATATGCTCTCTAATGTTCTCTATATGTTCTGTGTCATTTGGTATCAGGACATTCATTTATTTAAGATGTTGTAGGTCCCCCTATATAAGATACCTTGCATTCTATCTGCTGATTTCTTTGCCTCAGGTGCCCAAAGAGAAGCTGTTATCCCTGCTTTATAGATAATGATTCTGAGGCTCAGAGAGAGGAATATTAATAACTATGCAAACCTCATAGATGATGAGCCATAAGCCAGGTCTCTCCGACTCAAAGCTACATCCTCATAGAGACCAGAAAAGAACAGGATGTGGATTTCAGGCTGATGGACATGTATAACATGGCTGGAAATAGGTGGGTTTAGAAGCGTACTATATTTCAGAACTATACAATTAATTCGTAACCTACAGATACCAAAATATGCATAGTACCCACCAGTTTAAAAGAAAAGTCTCCCAAGATCAGAACAGAGGGCCCTGTCAATTCATCAGCTAAGGAGGAAGTCACAGACTAACAGAAAAAAAGAGACAAACTGGGACTTAAGTGTTCTGGATGACTTAAGACTCAAGGTCAGCATGTAAGTTTCCTGTGCATGCTACAACAAATACCCACAACCATAGTGGCATAAAACAATAGTTTATTCTCATACAGTTCTGAACATCAAAAATAGAAAGCAAGATGTGAGCAGGGCAGCACTCCTTATAGAGACTGTTACAAGAGAATCGGTTCCTTGCATCTTCTAGCTTCTGCTGCTGCTGCTGCTGCTAAGTCACTTCAGTCATGTCCAACTTTGTGTGACCCCATAGACAGCAGCCCACTGGTGGTTGCCAAACTTCCTGGGCTTGTAGACACATCATTTCATTCTCTGCCTCCACCTTCCCATTTCCTCCTCCTCTGGATTTTTGTTGATTTCTGTCACCTTCTTATAAAGACAGAATGATTGCATTTAGGGCCAAGAAGGATAATCTCCCTATTTCCATGTCCTTAACTTAATCACGTTGCAAAGAGCCCTTTTCCTTATAAGGTAATATTTACAGGTTCCAGAGATTAATTCTTGATGTCTTTGGGGTCATCGTTCTGCCCACCACCATCAGAAACAAGGCCATAGTTCTCCTTGACAGTGGAGTGATCATCTCCAGTCTTTATGCTTTCATATATGGGGGTACTCCTGTTCCCTCAACAGAGTGATGATATTCCCTTTCCAAAATCATGCATCCTCACAGCTGGTTCTCACACTTTTACTAAAAGGCAAGGTGCTGGCTAAGACTTTACTGAGACAGATAAAAGTAGACATAGGGGATGGAGAGAGCAAATGAGGGGCCAAGGCAAGGACTGGAACACTGAGGGTGCAAGGAGAAGAGAGAGAAATTAAAGAACAAAGAGAAAAGGGAAGAGAGGACAGGGTCAAGAGCAGGAAACAAAGAATGATTTAGACAAAACTGAAGAAAAATACAATAGAAAGTTTGAGAAATTGGGGAAGAAGAAAAGAGGGAGGGCAAAGAAAAGATGATGGGGGGAAATACTGAGGCAAGGTGAGAGAGAAAGAGATTTGATGAGAGTTGGAGAGATAAAAGACCTAAGACAGAGAGGGAAGAGAGAAACACAGCAGGTGGAGAGGCAATAAATGGGAGAGGAGAGAAGCATTGAGGGAGGAGAGACAGGGTGTGGATGAAGCAGAGAGGGGAGAGAAAGACAGCCGACTCGAGCTCACGCTGTGAAGGAAAATTTTAAAGGCGTTTGGTAAGGTGACAAACGTCTCGATGTTAATATGCTGAAATAAATATAGCAGCTGCAAGTTACAAATCACATTCATCGGCTGTTACAGTCTGGTAATTGTCCATACAGATATTTTCTTTCTGGTTCCAGACCCTGGCTTATCAGAGGACAACATGCTTTTGAAATGCCACATTATTTTGTAAGTACATTTCACGTCCAAAAGTTCCACTAAGTATGATATACTGAAGACTTATTTAGTTTCCATTCTGCGTAGCTCCCAGGCTCCAGCACAATGATTTTTAAATGGCCATTTTGATCATCAGTTTCCTGACATGCAAGGGCAGGACAGGCCTTCCCACTGGCTGCTCTCCAAATCCATCATTTAGCCCCCTTGCTCCCTTCCTTCCTTCCTCCTTCTCTCAACATTCCCCCTCTTTCTTTCTCCCTCTTTCTCCTCCCCTCTTTGCCTCTCTTTGTTTCTCTCTCTCCCTCCTCTCCTTCATTTCTCCCCCTTTCTAAGTGTCTCTTAACCGTGAGAAGTGTCTTTTCAATGTGAAACTGTGGACCAGCTTTTCTCAACCTCGACATGACTAACATTTTGTGCTGGGTAATTCTTTATTGTGAGGCTTGTCCTGTGCTCGGAAGGATTTTAGCAGCTTCTACCCTTAGATGGCAGTAGCACCTCCATCCCCTAACTGTGACCACCAAAAATGTCTCCAGACTTCACCGAGGGACTCTGCTGCAGGTCAGGGGGGTTCAAAATCATCTTTTGTTGAGCAAGACCCTATTCTATAGTCAGATAGATTCAAATGCTAATACCACCCCACCATTCCCTGGCTGATCATAGGCAAATCCTTTAAACTTGTAAATGCAACAGAATCACCGGCAGGGTTTGTTAAACCATAGAGTACTGGACCCCACCAGAACTGGGCTGGGACCCAGAATGTACTAGTACAGGCCCAGGTGCCACGGATGCTGGAACAGGATTGCACTTTGAGAACCTATGCCCTGCCTCTAACCAAGCAGAGCTTTAGTATCTTCACCAAAATATAGAGTTAATAAGGCTTCCCTCTCTGGCTTGTTCTACAGATTCGGAGAAATAATGTGTCTAAGATACCTAGCACAAGATTCTGGTCCACCCTAAGTGATAAATAAATGATAGCTCATAAAGAAAGTTTCCTTAAAGGAGGGTTGGTCTTTGGCAGGAACTGTGAGGATTAAAAATCTATATGGATATATTCATAGCAGCACATAGATACTAACCATTTTTTAAAAGAGGCTCACTGGCTTTTTAGCAACAAAGCACATGTGCTTATTAATAAATCTCTCTTGGTGGGATCACTCCCCTGCAGTGATGGAAGATTAAATGATGTGAGCCAGCATTGCACCCTGGATCCTGGGAATCTAAAATTGATATACCCACACACATACTTGTTAAGTCCAAGGAGGAGTATCTGTGGATGGTATTGCCTAAAATTCCTCTAATTTCCTCTCCCCAGTGAAAGACAGTGAGCATTTTTTATATCTACTATGTGCCAGGCAATATGCTAGATTACAGACATATGTACATTTGTTCCTCAAACAAGGAGAAAGTTGTCTCCTTATTAAGAATAAAGAAACTGGGGTGCACAGAGAGGTCAAGTAATTTGCCTGATGCCATCCAGCTAGCAAATGCAGCGCCAAGATGGCACCTCTGCTCCACGTGACTGCCTCCTGCACTCTGTCCACTGCCACAGGTGCTGGTGGGCACAGATAAGAGCCTTGCTGTTGAATGCTATAAGCTATAAGAATGCTATCAGCCCAGTGTCTTGAGACTTTTTTTCTCATGCCTGTTTCTCTAGTTAGAATCCCAGTTTCCTTTTTGAGAGTAAAGGCTGTGCTCTCTCTGTCATCCTGGAGCCTAGTACAGTGAAATGCACATAATCAGCACTCAGTGCCTGGAGGGTAAGTGAATGAATAAAGGACTCTCCCAATCAGTGGATCAGGCAGGCAGTCAGTCAGGAAATGCCACTGAAGCACCATCACACTGCACGCGGGACTTCTGGGTTCTGCTTTCAATTTCCCACAAGTTCATGTGCAATCTTAGTGAAGAAGTCACTTTCTCTTCCTGAAAGTACATGTTGAAGCCCTAACGCCAAATGTGTCTATATTTGGAGATGAGGTCCTTACATAATTATGGTTAAATGATGTCCTAATCTTAAAAGAAGGGGTCCTCATCTGATAGGACTGGTGGCCTTATAACATAAGGAAGAGAGAGAGAGGAAGGAGAGATAGACAGATGGAAACAGAGCGATAGAGGCAGACAGAGAGAGATGTCTGTTTCCTTGTATGCACAAGAAAAAGCCCATGTGAAGATACAGCAAGAGGGCAGCCAGCTACAAGCCAGAAAGAGAGCCCTCACCAGATGTAGAATCTGCTAGTTCCTGGATCTGGGACTCTAGCCTGTAGAACTGTGAGAAATTAAACTTCTGTTCTTTAAACTGCCCACCTATTGTATTTTGTTATGGCAGCCCAAGCAAACTAATAGACTCCCCCAGCCATATTTTTCTCATTTGTGAAACGAGAAGAATTTAAGTTAAACTATTTCCAAAGAATTTTTTCAAGATCATGTCAGTTTACAGCAAATATTAATAGGTATGCCATCAAAAAGAGTTCTATGGTTAAAAGAGTTAGGAAATCCCCTTCCTGAAAATCCATGAGTGTATATAAAGTCGGTTGTAAGAAGTCCTCTGAAAAGTGAAAGTGTTAGTTGCTCAGTCATGTCCAGCTCAGAAGAAACCAAAAGCAGAAACTCTTTGATCTATTTAACCCAACAGTTTTCTCCCTTGTTAAGTAGGTAGTATATTATTCCCCCTGTCCATCTCTTTGTGTGTTGTTTTTTGTTTGTTGTTAATAGAAGAGGGAATTGAGGTTAAGACATATCAAAAATCTGCCCCCAGGCACATAACCACAGGTGGCAAGTTCAAATTTGTGTTTGACTATCTTGGAAACCCAGGCTCTTTTCAATGTATAATTTAGCATCTGATTTCGAGCATTCAGTCCAAATGCTTCTCCTGTGGAGGATCAGAAGTGGCAGGTTGGGGCAAATGAGTAGAGTGTTAATAATATTATTTGCTACATTGGAAAAGACTCTGATGCTGGGAGGGATTGGGGGCAGGAGGAGAAGGGGACGACAGAGGATGAGATGGCTGGATGGCAACACTGACTCGATGGACGTGAGTCTGAGTGAACTCCGGGAGTTAGTGATGGACAGGGAGGGCTGGCGTGCTGCAATTCATGGGGTCGCAGAGTTGGATACGACTGAGCGACTGAACTGAACTGAGCATTTTTTATATTATAGGCACTGTTCTAAGTACTTAAGACATATGAACTCATTTGAAATTCACAAATAGTAAGGAAGGTACTATTATTAACTCAGGTTTACAGCTGAGGAAACTGAAGCATCCGCTGTTAAATAAGTTGTTCGAAGTCACGTGGAAGGCTAGGAAGTGGTGAGATATAGATTTGAACCCAGCCCGTGCTGGTTCCTGGTCTGACCCCATCCTATATATATATATATATATATATATATATATATATATATATATATTTATACCCTACTTCCTCTGGCAGTATGCATAGCATTTCTATAAGGGCCAAGGAGAAGTTATAAAGAGTCAACTCAGAATAGGCAAGAACTTTCTAAAAGAGTCTATGACGGACTCTTATTCTTCTCCTACCTTTATTTTTCAGAAGACAGACCAAATAAAGCATTTTCTAAAGATACTATTTTGTTTCTCTTCTGGCACTGATCATATTTAATACAATAATTTGCTCACTTGCAAGGTTCAAGAGGGAAGAGATGATGTATTCAGCCCTATATTCCCCTGCCTAGGGCGGTGCCTGGCAGACAGCATACACATAGAGTTGTTGAATTGAATTAGAGACCTATGCCAGCAGTGGGGTCCTTATCTGGGAATTAAATGAGATCTGAATGACCCTGATTCTGCATTCCATCTTCCCCAATGGCTTAGCAGGTAAAGAATTAACCTGCGAATGCAGGAAATGCAGGAGATGGGGGTTTGATCCCTGTGTTGGGACAATCCCTTGGGGGAGGAAACAGCAACCTGCTCTAGTATTCTTGCCTGAAAAATCCCATGGACAGAAGAATCCGGCTGGTTACAGTCCACGAGTCTGCAGAGTCGGACACGACTGAGCGCGCATGCACATTGCATTCCCTCAGTGCTCTCAGGGTCAGATTTTTATGCTGGTTGGAAATTCCAACATCCCCCTGCCTTCAGCCCCCAGCCCTGCTCTCAACCCTCACTCCCAGCTCAGCAATATTTCTCGACGTTGATTGCATTAGGCTGATCACTGGGGATCTCCTACCCCAGTCTTGATCCCTGAACTCTCCAGGGTCACCAGTAGCACTGTTCTTCCCAAGAATAGCTTGCCTTTAAAATCTGTAAAGAAGAGAAAATTCTAAGAACCCTCTGTTTAAGAAAAAAAGGGGTGGTAAAATACTTACATGCTAATAGTGAGAGAATCCTAGAAACTATTTGTCCCAACTTGTGATAAGACTGAAGCCCAGCGAGGTGAATGATTGACAGAAGCTTATGCAGGGCTGGAATGGGAATTCACTTTTCTAAATTCTCAGATGTACAGTTTTCTGCTCTTCTGTGTTATTGTCACGATCAGAAGTAAGATGCTGTCAAAGTGATGTGGCATCTATGAAAACAGCTTGGATCTGCCAGAAAGGAACAATGTTAGGGCTCATAAGTGATAGTCATGATTTTGAGTAAAGATGAGGAACATGAATTTCAATCCAACAAGTGAAATTAAGTTTCTGAAATTTCAGATCCTTAAGAAGAGGCCTCCTCTACGTTAATGGAATACACTTTGTTATTGATGGAATTTAGCTTGAACTCTCATTTATCAAACATCTATTATGTGCTAGGAACAGCCCTAGGTTTTTAAAAAATACATAATCTCATTTAATTCCCACTACAACTTTTAATGGGAGGCAGCGTTATCCTCATTTTTCAAAGGAAGGAAATAGGGTGTATAGAAACTCAATGACTTTGCCAAGGTCACTCTACTTAGTTATGGTTAAATTCAGGCTTCTATCCCAGATCCTCCAGGTGCTTGGCTTCAGCTCCTTTTTATCCCTGAAATATCTGATACTCTTAGTAACAGTTTGATGATATCTTCTGGCCTCATTTTCCAGCCTTTAAACTTCCAAAGTTTTCAAGGTTACACTCTAACTCCCTAGTCCCTTTCCCCAGAGGGTCTTGATTTTGATAACTGCGAGTTAAGGTTTGTTTGAATAATCCATTACCGTAGAGAAAATTACCTTCTCATTATGAAGTATTCTGTGTCACTTTCATACTAATTACTCTAACAGTATTTATTGAGGATTAATGACTGAGCAATATTTTATTAATAACCAACTGGCATTTATTATTGCATAAATAATAAATAGACAGAGTGCCTCATTAAATATAAATGCATTTTTTATTTGGGCACCTTCATCAAAAGTGTTGCCCAAAAATGTTTGCATTGATTAAAAATCTCATTAAAATGGTTGATTAGTCTTGCCTTTGTGCCCCAACCCCAACCCCAAAATAGAGTCCCTGGCTATTCATACACAATAGGTAGACGTTACGGTTATTCATCAGCCTGTCAGGAGAGGCCCCTTTAACAGTGCAAGGCTCCTATGCATCGGTTGCCATGAGAACCTTAATTTTTTGCCTCTCTCTCACTTTGTTATAGTTACATCTGCAGTGCTCACCTGGTGTGAAGGGGTTCCTGTATTAAGTTGTTCCTCTGAGATCATGGACTTAAAGAAGAAACATACTGTTGAAATGGTCTTGCCTCTCATTTATAGCCAAAGAAACAAGTCCAGAGTGGGGTAGTAGCTTCATGGGTGTCACACAGACTGTTATCAGCAAAGCAGGTCCTCTGACCCACAGTGTCCTTCCCACTGTTCCACGCTGCTCGGTTCCAGTAGTTCTTCTGGCATAGTCTCTGCTTGAACCAAGGGGCTCATCCATCTGCCAGGCTTTTCTGAGTTCCTTCCCTTTTCCTTTTCTTTTTTTATTTTTGGCTGTGCTGAGTCTTCGTTGCTGCGCAGGCTTTTCTCTAGTTGTAGTGAGTGAGGGCTGCTCTTTGGTACAATGCTCTTGCTCTTCATTGCAGTGGCTTCTTTTACTGCAGAGCACAGGCTCTCGGGCGCATGGGCTTCAGTAGCTGTGGCTCCCGGGCTCTAGAGCACAGGTTCAGTGCTCAGGCTTAGCTGCTCCACAGCATGTGGAATCTCCTCAGACCGGGGATTGAACCTGTGTCTCCTGCATTGGCAGGCAGATTCTTTACCACTGGCCCACCAGGGAAGCCTTTCTTTCTTTCTTTCTTTTTTTTCCTTTAATCACTAAATAATCCAAATATCACATAGCTGCCTTACCTTGTTAGTAGTTACATTCAGGTTGAAAGCCCCTCCCCCCAATTCCATCACCTTTCAGAGTTGCCCACCCTGAGAATCTCCAGGTATGCCTAAGGGACACCCACCTGTTCTCATAAAACTAGTCTCTCTGCAACACCTGTCGTATCTGCCCCCCTCTCTCGCTGGTCCAAACCCTACCTTGTTGCTTTCCAGTCTCCAAGCCCTGTGAAGAACCCTCTCTACAGCTTCCATAGTCTTGCCTATTAGGAGAAGGCAAGTGTCCATGCAGAGCTGCTTCCTTCCCATGCCCCAGATCTGCTGGTCCTGCAGACGGTGGAGCGAGCTGGGCATCTGTGAAAGAGCAAGGCCAGTATCCCAACTCCTGCCTCACTCTGAGCATCTGGGCCCCACGGCAGCTTAGCCTACATTCCAAGTCTCATAGTCTCTTACGGACACAAGTGCTTAGCTTCTGCCTCTGCTTTTGTGCCCACACGGACTCCAGCCAAGGCTGGAAATTACGTGCGGGGCAGATGCCATCCTCTTCCACTTTTGTCCTCCTCCTCACCCCCAAGGCTCTGGTTCCAGATTCCTTCCTCTCTCAAGGAAAACAATAAAAGCTTTTACAGATAAAGAGAAAAAGCTAGTGGTTACCAGTGTGGAGAAGGAAAGGGGAAGGAGCACTACAGGAGGAGGTAAGAGGTCCAAACTCTTAGGTATAAAATAAGCTATAAGGATATATTGTACAGCACGGGGAATATAACCAATATTCTATCATAACTACAAATGGGGTATAATCTTTGGAAATTGTGACGCACTAGACTGTATACCTGTAAGTTATGGAATATTGTACAGTAACTATACTTTAAGAAAAGTTCTTGTATATGTTATCAAGATCAGGGGATGCCCAGAGAAATCTCCAGCCCATCACTTCCCCGTCCAAACTATGCATCACTTTTGTCTTGACTGGGACGCCTTGCTCTACATAACTTCAAACCCTTTACCCTGTACATTTAGCTGCTAGTCTTTCCTTAATAATCAGAGGCCCTGAAGCTGTTACTATTGTTAGTTTACACCGGGAATTAAAGCATGCTTCCTCTAGTAGTAGGCTTGTCTGTGTTCCCCAATAGACTGTGATTTTTTTTAAAGGCAGAGATTGCTTTCATTTTAAATATTTGTATTATTTAAATTCTGTAACTTCAGTACTTAGCCCAGGCCCTGGTACATAGTAGGACTTTCAGCGATACCAGTTACATATTATTGAACGAATGACTAAATGCCTGTTTCCACTGGAGTTGAGATGGTAGGAGTCAGTCCAGCCAAGCTTTCTTTGACCTAAGCATTGGGCTGAGCTGTTGAATAAAGGTCTAGTCCAATTTCCAGCTTGAACCAGCACAATGAGCTCTAAAACGTGACATTTGCATCTATTTCACTAAGAATCTTGCACTCTCCCTATCTCCCCAAATCCTGTAACAATAGAAGTCCTCATTCCACTAAAACTGTGTCATTTCTTTAGCGTTTTGAGGGTTAGAAACTAGGACAAGACTATCAGCCAAATGCAGCGGGTACCAGTGTACTGGCTGTATATCTTATCAGATATTCAAAAATGCAGCAAGAAATGTCACGGGGAGCTTTCAACAAAAATATTTAATTAATAGCAACAGCTACAGAAATGAATAACAGCATCCAGGCAATTACAGCATTCAATAAAACAGCTCTCCGAGGATGGGGTGGCAGCAGATTACTGACTGATGGACTGCATTTAAATGTGTTATCTGCTCATTGGAAAGACCCCGGTGGGTCCTTCCCCTCCAAGACATGGCCAGCAGTATTATTATTATTATATCTTTCTTCTTTTTAATGGAGTAACAAATTGAATTATCTGGGAGAGTGGTCAGAGATTTCTGACCCTCTCAGAAATATCCATAGATTCTGTGGTCCTCCCAAACAATATTGGGGTGACTGGAAGGGTAATAAAAAATACCCTAGGGCTTCCCTGGTGGCTCATTGGTAAAGAATCTGCCTGCCAATGCAGAGACATGGGTTCTATCCCTGGTCCAAAAAGATCCCATATGCTATGGAGCAACTAAGCCTGTATACCACAGCTACTGAGACTGTTCTCTAGAGCCTGGGAGCCACATCTGCTGAGCCCATGTACCACAGCTACTAGAGTCTGCATGCCACAGAGCCCATGCTCAGCAACTAGAGAAGCCACCACAATGAGAAGCCCGTGTACCACACCTGAAGAGTAGCCTCCAGTCACTGCCAACTAGAGAAGAGTCTACACAGCAATGAAAACCCAGCAAGTCAAAAATTAAAAAAAAAAAAAATCACTTTATAAGTACTTTAAATGTGGTGGCTTCGTGGGTAAAGAATACACCTGCAATGTAGGAGACGCAGGAGACCCGGCTTTGATCCCTGGGTTGGGAAGATTCCCTGGAAGAGGGCATGACAACCCACTCCAGTATTCTTGCCTGGAGAATCCGATGGACAGAGGAACCTGGTGGGCTGCAGTCTATGGGGTCACAAAGAGTCAGACACAACTGAAGTGACTGAACACACATACATGCAAATGTGTTTGCTTTAAGGTATGTTCAGTTTAGTTCAGTTCAGTCACTCAGTCGTGTCTGACTCTTTGCCCATGGACTCCGTGAACCCCAGGGAAGCAGCACATTAAGGTATGAGTGCTCATCAAGTGTTAATTGAGAGTCAGTAGGGAAACTTAAAGTTCAAGTCCTGGGTATATAACCTTGAATAAGTCTTGTAAATTTAGGGTATTTTTCTTACTTTTAAAATGATATATTCCAGATTTGCATGTGTGGGGAGTGGGGAAAAAGTGTTTAACGGAACTTCTAATATTAATACACTAGCCACCAGGACACCTTGGCCTTACTCATGATATGGTAACAGAACCTTTCTTCATATTCTGCATCACCATTTCCATAAGCTTTTTTTTAAGGTCTCAAAATAGCCAGACAGAGTCGCAAAGGTACTTCTAAGAAATCTGAGGAAACTGATGGCTGGGTAAAGTCTCTAAGGCTCAACTTGTTGTTTAGTTGCTAAATTGTCTGACTCTTTTTGTGACTCCATGACCTGTAGTCCACCAAGCTCTACTCTTCTGTCCGTGGGATTTCCCAGGCAAGGAGACTGTAGTGGGTTGCCATTTCCTTCTCCAGGGGATCTTCCTGACCCAGGGATGGAACCAGCATCTCCTGCATTGGCAGGTGGATTTTTTTTACTACTGAGTGACCAGGAGTTGAGGAAATCAACCCTGAATATTTATTGGAAGAACTGTTGCTAAAGTTGAAGCTCCAGTACTTTGGCAACCTGATGCAAAGACCCAACTCATTGGAAGACACTGTGATGCTAGGAAAGATTGAAGGCAAAAGGAGAAGAGGGTGATACAGGATGAGATGTTTAGGTAGCATCACCAATTCAATGGACATGAATTTCAGCAAAATCTGGGAGAGAGTGGAGGACAGAGGTGCCTGACACACTACAGCCCATGAGGTTACAAAGATTCGGATACCACTTAGCAAGTGAATTACGACAATGACAGAAACATATACTGAGGCTTACCTAGTGTGTGACTGTGATGATGAAGGATGTTCTTGCATATGGTAGCAGGTCAATATACAGTAACGCTTTCTCTCCTAGGTAACTCAATCAGGGCATGGGAGATAGAATTTGATTTCCTGATCACCGGAGGCTCCAGGATCAGGACGTGGACCCATGTCCTGGATAAATAGGAGGAAGGCCAGTCTAGCAAGGAGAACACAGCATCTAGAACTATAGTAAAATATCTTTATAAGGATCCAAGGGAGTCTAAAGCCTCCATGTGAAATGCAGAGTTGTATTATTGTAAGGTTGACATGATGCCCGGGATATGTGTCCTACAGAGAATGAACCAACCACCAGTCATTTTCTAGCTTGATTTGCATTCCATGGGACACATTGTTGTAGGATGTTATTGTAAACGAAGTGTTAACTGGTGGGAATTCTAGAACGTCTCTGGCACCAGGAGATTGTAGGTGGTCCAAATATAGTACATTAACACTTGAATTTCTCTGGATAAGGACATAGGTTTAGCGTGTCCATCAGCAGTCTTTGTACTGAAACATGTTCATTTGTGTCTGTCAACTGCTCAGTTGTGAATTTTTTCCTAGTCATTCAACAAACATTGAGTGGGAAAGATATAGCATTCCAAGCAAAATATTAAGCAGTAGGGATACTAGGGTATGTATTGATCTAGCAGGAACCACAGATATTAAACAAAAGTTTGCACGAATAATTAAATGTCATAAAATCCTTGAAGGAAAAGTAAAGTATGCTGTAGCGCATAGAACAGGGTAAGGTTAAGCCTTAGTCCAGATGAGTCTCCTCCATCTAGAACTCATACATAGTAAGTGCTTAGTGAATTCTCATTGACCTGAATTAAATGGAAGCTCCCCTGTTGTCTATAAGAGAGTGAATTTGCTCTCATAGTACTTCTTGTAGACACAATTCTGAAAGTTATTTGGGTGATGACCCAAATCAAATTCTAAACAAGAGACTACAAAGAAATATAGCAGGGTTGCTAGACATGTATATTCTATCCTAACAGCAGGAAGGAGCATCTGCCTGAAGTCAATGTGATGGTGAGGGATGTAACAGACAAACTCTAAGAAGCAGACACAGGACCTATGAACCTAGTAGGATTATTCGCTTAGTATATGTCAAACATACCCTTGTGTCATCTACTAAGTATATGTGCCTGCATATCATCATGGCTCCTAAGTGCCTTTCCCTGAATACCACGATTCACAATTCATGACAAAGACCTATCAAGTTTAAACTATTTGCCTTGGTTTCAAAGCAAATGGAAATACAGTAAGTTTGGTTCCGTTCCAGGCGTCACTGCTTACTCTTCTCGTGGCTGGTATGAGACACTCAGTCACTCTGAACCTCAGTTTCTTCATCTAGGGGAACAGACTTTCCCGTTATAATCAAATGGGTGGTGAGAGAGAAGTGGAGTAGCAAATGTGAAAGTGCTTTGTACGCAATAAATCTTCAATTACATCTCTCCATTCTGGAGCATTCCTCTAATCTTCAGATTTGGACTTCCAGCTGCCTTCTGCCTGTTTCCATGTGGATGCCGCCCAAGTATCTCATATTAGCATGTTTGAAACTGATTTCCAAGTTCCCGCTCACAGTGAGTTTTTACTCAACCTTCCCACCGAATCTGCTTAATTACTTAACAATTCTTCCCCATCCCTCATCTCCTGTTTCCAATCTACCAGCTAGTCCAAGCCACTGTCTTGACCCTGTTCTGTTCTTTCCATCTCCTTTGCCTCCCTCTCAATTCAAGCCATCTTGATCACTCTCCTGGACCATTGCAATGGCATCCTAAGTGGTCCCTCTCTTTCGCAGCTTGTATTCCCCTGACAGACTCTCTTTACAACAGATAAGATGATCTTTTTAAAACATCAACCCATTTATGTCACTTTTTCAAAAGCCTACAACGACTTCTTACTATACTTAAAATCTAAACTCCTTCCCAAGGTGTCTGAGGCCCTGTGGCACCAGGGTACTGCCTGCCTCACTTGCCAAGTCTCCACTCCAACCCCTCCCCCCCGCCCCCCAGCCCGGCCCTGCATTCACCTGGCTCCAGCCAGCAGCCTCCCTGTGGCTTCTTCTACCTGCCAGGCTCACCCCTTCCTAATCGGGGTTTCTGGACCATGGAAGGGAGCTCACTCTCTCTGGAATAGGCTAGGACAAGGAGTGGGATACTTCACTCAATGAAACCTGGTCCTTTCCCTGAAAACCATGATTCTCTTCCTTTTAAAGGAAACTATTCAAGGGCAAATAATTAAACTCAGAGGCCAGTTCTCACCACCCTCCTCTGGGCTTGACTGAGAAACACAGGGAGCAAAATAGTCTCTTCGATATTCCTGGGTAATCAAACTATACTTTCTACTTCATCTATCTGCACTGCCTTAATTATTTTCCAATATTTTACATTCTTTTTTTGATTTAAGCTTTGCTTAGAAGTATTACACATACATCCAGAGAAGCACACAAATCATATCTACAGAACTGGGTAAATTTTCTCTGATGGACACACCCTTGTCACCAGTAAGAAGCAGAGCATTCCAGGCACCCCTGAAACCCAGACCAGCAATTGCCAGTCCACTCCCCACCAAGGTGACCACAATGCCAATGCTGTCTTCTAACAGGATGGGCTAAAGTCGCCTGCCTCAAACTTTGTATACATGGAATCATCATTCAGTATGAAATATGGAAACAGCAGCTTTCATTTAACATTGCTTTTTAAATTTATAATCAGGAAAAAGATAGTCCCAGCATTATTTACAAAATTGCCAAGATATGGAAGCAATCTAAATATCCAGCAACAGATGAATGAGATAAGATGTGGTACATGTACACAATGGGATACTACTCAGCTGTGAAAAAGAATGAAATTTTGCCATTCACAGAAACATGGATGGACTTGGAGGGTATTATGCTAGGTGAAATAAGTCAGAGAAAGACAAATACTATATGATATCACTTATATGTAGAATCTAAAAAATATAGCAAACTGGTGAATAGAGCAAAATGAAGCGATTCACACATATAGAGAACAAACTAGTGGTTACCAGAGGAAGAGAGGGAGGGCCATACACAGATAGGGGACTAAGGGGTATAAACTATCATGTATAAAATAAGCTAAAAGAATCTATTGTACAGCACAGGAATATTGTACATATTTTATAATAACTCTAAATAGGGTGTAATTTTAAAAAATTGTGAATCACTATATTGTACACCTATAATGGGCTTCCATGGTGGTCCAGTTGTAAATAATATACTTGCCAATGCAGGAGCCATGGGTTCAATACCTGGGTTGGGACAATCACCTAGAAATGGAAATGACAACCTACTCCAGTATTTTTGCCTAGAAAATCCCATGGACAGAGGAGTCTTGCAGGCTGCAGTCTATGGGATCATGGAAAGAGTGGGTCATGACTTAGCCACTAAGACAATAACAATTTATATAATATTCCGTATCAACTGTACTTCAATTAAAAAGAAATACTATCTTAGTGACTGATTATATTCTTTGCAGCCAAAGATGGAGAAACTCTATACAGTCAGCAAAAACAAGACCAGGAGCTGACTGTGGCTTAGATCATGAACTCCTTATTGCCAAATTCAGATTTAAATTGAAGAAAGTAGGGAAAACCACTAGTCCATTCAGGTCTGACCTAAATAAAATCCCTTATGATTATACAGTGGAAGTGACAAATAGATTCAAGGGATTAGATCTGATTGAGTGCCTGAAGAACTATGGACAGAGGTTCAAAACATTGTACAGGAGGTGGTGATCAAAACCATCCCTAAGAACAAGAAATGCAAAAAGGCAAAATGGTTGTCTGATGAGGCCTTACAAATAGCTATGAAAAGAAGAGAAGCAAAAGGCAAAGGAGAAAAGGAAAGATATACCCATCTGAATGCAGAGTTCCAAAGAATAGTAAGGGGAGATAAGAAAGCCTTCCTAAGTGACCAGTGCAAAGAAATAGAGGAAAACAATAGAATGGGAAAGACTAGAGATCTCTTCAAGAAAATTAGAGATACCAAGGGGACATTTCATGTAAAGAGGCACACAATAAAGTACAGAAATGGTATGGAACTAACAGAAGCAGAAGATATTAAGAAGAGGTGGCAAGGATACACGGAACTATACAAAAAAGATCTTCACGACCCAGACAAACATGATGGTATGGTCACTCATGTAGAGCCAGACATCTTGGAGTGTAAAGTCAAGTGGGCTTTAGGAACCATCACTATGAACAAATCTAGTGGAGGTGATGGAATTCCAGCTGAACTATTTCAAATCCTAAAAGATGATGCTGTGAAAGTGCTGCATTCAATATGCCAGCAAATTTGGAAATCTCAGCAGTGGTCACAGGACTGGAAGAGGTCAGTTTTCATTCTAATCCCAAAGAAGGGCAATGCCAAAGGATGTTCAAACTACCACACAACTGCACTCATTTCACATGCTAGCAAAGTAATGCTCAAAATCCTTCAAGCTAGACTTAAACAGTATGTGAAATCAAATGGGCAACATCTGTTGGATCATAGAAAAAGCAAGAGAATTCCAGAAGAACATCTATTTCTGCTTCACTAACTATGCTAATGCCTTTGACTGTATGGATCACAACAACTGTAGAAAATTCTTAAAGAGATGGAAATATCAGACCACCTTACCTGCCTTCTGAGAAACCTATGTGCAGGTCAAGAAGCAACAGTTAGAACTGGACATGGAACAACAGACTGGTTCCAAATTGGGAAAGGAGTATGTCACAGCTGTATATTCTGATGCTGCTTATTTAACTTATATGCAGAGCACATCATGAGACGCTCTGGGCTGGAGGAAGCACAAGCTGGAATCAAGATTGCCGGGAGAAATACAGGAACCTCAGATATGTAGATGACACCACCCTTATGGCAGAAAGTGAAGAGGAACTAAAAAGCCTCTTGATGAAAGTGAAAGTGGAGAGTGAAAAAGTTGGCTTAAAGCTCAACATTCAGAAAACGAAGATCATGGCATCTGGTCCTATCATTTCATGGGAAATAGATGGGGAAACAGTGGAAACAGTATCAGACTTTATTTTTCTGGGCTCCAAAATCACTGCAGATGGTGATTGCAGCCATGAAATTAAAAGACGCTTACTCCTTGGAAGAAAAGTCATGACCAACCTAGAGAGCATATTGAAAAGCAGAGACATTACTTTGCCAGCAAAGGTCCGTCTAGTGAAGGCTATGGTTTTTCCAGTGGTCATGTATGGATGTGAGAGTTGGACTATGAAGAAAGCTGAGCACTAAAGAATTGATGCTTTTGAACTGTGGTGTTGGAGAAGACTCTTGAGAGTCCCTTGGACTGCAAGGAGATCCAACCAGTCCATTCTGAAGGAGATCAGTCCTGGCATTTCTTTGGAAGGAATGATGCTACAGCTGAAACTCCAGTACTTTGGCCACCTCATGCGAAGAGTTGACTCATTGGAAAAGACTCTGATGCTGGGAGGGATTGGGGGCAGGAGGAGAAGGGGACGACAGAGGATGAAATGGCTGGATGGCATCACTGACTCGATGGACATGAGTCTGAGTGAACTCCGGGAGTTGGTGATGGACAGGGAGGCCTGGTGTGCTGCGATTCATGGGGTCGCAAAGAGTCAGACACGACTGAGTGACTGAGCTGAACTGAGAATATGGAAGCAACCTAGATGTCCATCGACAGATGAATGGATAAAGAAGTTGTGGCGCCTCTACACAATGGAATATTACTCAGCCATAAAAAGGAACACATTTGAGTTAGTTCTAATGAGGTGGATGAACCTAGAATCCATTATACAGAGTGAAGTGAGTCAGAAAGAGAAAGATAAATACTGTATTCTAATACATATATACGGAATTTAGAAAAATGGTACTGAAGAATTTATTTACAGGACAGCAATGGAGAAACAGACATAGAGAATAGACTTATGGACATGGAGAGGAGGAGAGGGTGAGATGTATGGAAAGAGTAAGAAAAAACAAGACCAATTCAAATATAGCTCAAGTCTTAGCTTATTAGAAAAGTTACTGATTGTTAATACTTTGGAGATGTGTTCAATATTCACTGGAGGTAGGCAATGCTTCAGTAACAGCTTCTATTAATTTCTCCCTGGCCAGCAGAACTGAAAATGGTTGAATTAATTAACTCCACATGTTATTATTGTACATGTATGTGTGGCAAACACTGTGCTAGACATGAAGAAGTCAAAGAGTGAAGAGAAGGTAACAGACTTGCTTCGTAGAGTTGTTTTAAGAATTAAATATTACACCATAGAGAGCATGGTGCTTGATCACAGCAGACACTCCATCAGTCCTTCCCCTCCTTTCTTCCCAGCACCAGGCATGTGCTGGAAGAATGTTGTGACACTGGTGTTTAAAGAGCCTGGTATAAGCCCTGGGCACATATCTGGGTATCCTAAGCCCTGATATGAATTAGTGTGAATAACAGTGGGAGTAACTGACCTCATTTGTCTCTTGGGAATTCCTTCTGGGATTGCCTTACCAGAGGCCCCAGAGTCTGACAGTCTGTTTCTGAGCCCTTCCTCGAAAACTTGATCATGGACCTCGTCCCTGAGTGTGTGCTGTGCATATACATGTGTGTGTGTGTGTGTGTGTGTGTGTGTGTGTGTGTGTTAGCCATTCAGTCATGTCCAACTCATTATGACCCCATAGACTATATGTAGCGCACCAGGCTCCTCTGTCCATGGAATTCTATAGGCATGAATACTGGAGTGGGTAACCATTACCTTATCCAGGGAGTCTTCCTGACCCAGGGATCAAACCTGGATCTCCCACATTGAAGGCAGATTCTTTACCATCTGCGTCACCCCATATTCTCCAGATTGCCCATTTCCTTCCCTCCTGCTGTCTGTCCTGTCTTCAGTCTGCACCTCTGGGAAAGGCGTCAGGTCTTGTGGGTGGAACATCATTTCATTGCTCAGAGAGACCTGTGTTGGGGTTTTCCTCTGCTTCTTAGGGATGGGTTCCCTTCATGAGTGGATTGTTTGCACTAAGCTTAATTTCCTCCTCTGTGTATGGTTCTGCTAGTCTTGTTGTAAATATAGAAACAATGAACATATGTAAGACTCCTAGAGTTGAATCAGAAGAGGACCTAACTATGCTTGCTGCTGCTAAGTCACTTCGGTCATGTCCGACTCTGTGCGACCCCATAGGTGGCGGCCCACCAGGCTTCTCTGTCCCTGGGATTCTCCAGGCAAGAACACTGGAGTGGGTTGCCATTTCCTAGGACCTAATATAACTATGTCATGCTTTGGAGGATGGTAAACCTAGATAGCATATTAAAAAGCAGAGACATTACTTTTCCAACAAAGGTTCGTCTAGTCAAGGCTATGGTTTTTCCAGTGGTCATGTATGGATGTGAGAGTTGGACTGTGAAGAAAGTTGAGCCCTGAAGAATTGATGCTTTTGAACTGTGGTGTTAGAGAAGACTCTTGAGAGTCCCTTGGACTGCAAGGAGATCCAACCAGTCCATTCTGAAGGAGATCAACCCTGGGATTTCTTTGGAAGGAATGATGCTACAGCTGAAACTCCAGTACTTTGGCCACCTCATGCGAAGAGTTGACTCATTGGAAAAGACTCTGATGCTGGGTGGGATTCCGGGCAGGAGGAGAAGGGGATGACAGAGGATGAGATGGCTGGATGGCATCACCGACTCGATGGACATGAATTTGAGTAAACTCTGGGAGTTGGTGATTTACAGGGAGGCCTGGTGTGCTGCGATTCATGGGTTCACAAAGAGTCGGACACGACTGAGCGACTGATCTGAACTGAACTGAAACAAAAGGAGGCTTTGATAGTGGTAAAGAGCATGGTGTTTGAAAGGAAATACTCATGGAGTTGAATCCCATTTCTGTCGTTTTGGGCAAGTCATTTATCTTCTTTAAGTCCACCTTATAGGGTTGTTGTAAAGATTCATGTGACGACGTGTATGGAGTAAGAATTTAGTAAGTGAAGTCTCAATTTCCCATCACCCTTGGGCACCAGCTCCTGGGAACTGATAAGATACCTCTGCCATCCAACCAGCTCCCCATTCTTGGCCTTGGTTTCTTCCTTCCACATCCTCACATTCCTGAGGTGTGTTGCAGCCTGGCTTGGTTGAATTTTAACAGTCAGAGTTGCAAATGACAGATAAAGGTCCTGTCACATTATGGAGAAATAGCACATCATTTGTCTCATTCCCACCAATACTTTGAATTTTGCAGGGGGAGAAGGTAGAAGAGGAGGGTGTGAATAATAATGCAAAGTCCCAGAAACTAATGAGGTAATGGGTGAGCACATTTGTATCCCAGTGAGTTGGGGTCATGTTCCTGAGAAGCAGCAACAAAGAGGAGTAGCTGATGAAACAAGCTCAAAGTGGAAATCAGGCAAACAGGCTGAATAAATCAATGTCCAGTTGAGTCTTATTTGTGGCAATTACTTCTCAGAGCCTCCGGTCCCCAGTGCCCCATGTGTGGGCCACAGATGCTCGTTTAGCTGCCTGGAGGTTGACATCCTAATGGTTTCCTTCCCACATTAAAAATGGAGATCTGTTTCAAAATTCATATATGTCGTTACTGGTTCCCTCCACATCTTGCCATTCAAAGAAATGGAGTAAGAAGAAAGTCAGAGATGAGGGAGAGTATGCTGCTATGGGGGAAGGGGCGCTACGCTAGGGGTCAGCATTCAGCCCAGAGGTCTGGTTTCATCTTTACTAGCTGTGCGACCAAGGGCAGGACACACCACTCATCTGAGTCCAAAGAAAAATGGATTTCATCATCCCTGCCCATTTATTCTTTCTGTCATTTGTATCTCATATGGTTGTTAAAGTGCTTCCTGTCCATCACACAGTGAATGAGGCGTGTTGGCAGGTACTACCGAGCGTGAGGGGATAAGAGGACCACTACATACTAAGCTGTACTAAGGCTTACATTAACCCTTCTAATCCTCATGGCTACACCTCTATCAGGCATTAGCCTCGTTATCTCATTTTTATATAGGGGAAAACTGAGGCATAAAGAATTTAACTTACCTGTTACTGGTAATTAACGGAGCTAAGATTTGGAGGAGGCTCATCTGACTCTGGAATCTGTCTTACCCTCATAGACAGATGACCTCTGAAAAAGCTTTGAGCAGAGGAAACTGGGTTCTTAAGACATGTGGCGGTCGAAGGGCCCAGCACTGAGGCTGTTGAAGTCCTTTCTGCTTCTCAGCTGCCCTGAGCAGAGCCAATTTGGGAAACCTCTGGTGATTCTAAAATAGCATTTGTATGTATTTAACTTTGTGAGGACTTTGATTGTTAAGCCATTGGAAGTCTTGGGAATGCTGGTTGCCTGAGGTCCCCCAACTCATCCCTGTCAGTTCCCCTCTATCCCACCAGGAAACCTGTGGACTCCAACTTCTGTGCTTCCTTTACATTTGTAGGGCTTGTGGGCTCTGGGGATTCGACCTCACTGGATGCCAAGGAGAACTCGAGGGAAAAATGAGTCTTGGTGACAGGAACCTCTCCTAGCTCGTATGAGAGGGTGTCTCCTAAGAGGAAGGAATTCAGGTTTCTTTATATATACATAGTTATCTGTGAGGAGAAGGCAATGGCAACCCACTCCAGTACTCTTGCCTGGGAAATCCCATAGATGGAGGAGCCTGCAGTCCATGGGGTCACTAAGAGTCGGACACGACTGAGTGACTTCACTTTTCACTTTCATGCATTGGAGAAGGAAATGGCAACCGACTCCAGTGATCTTGCCTGGAGAATCCCAGGGATGGGGGAGCCTGGTGGGCTGCCGTCTATGGGGTCACACAGAGTCGGACACGACTGGAGCGACTTAGCAGCAGCAGCAGCAGCAGCAGCAGCAGCAGCAGCGGGGCATCTTTGGGGCTTCCCAGGTGGCACTAGTGATAAAGAAGTCGCCTGCCAAAACAGAAGACATGAGACACAGGTTTGATCCCTGGGTCAGGAAGATCTCCTGAAGGTGGAAATGGCAACCAACTCCAGTATTCTTGCCTGGAGAATCCCATAGACAGAGGAGCCTTGCGGGCTATAGTCTGTAGGGTCGCAGAGTCGGACATGACTGAAGCGACTTAGCATGCATGCAGGCAGGATATCTTCATTTTTAACACAGAGTCTCTTCTGGGTGGAACTGGACTTGTAAGTATTCACCTGGCCCAACGCTCAGTGGGACAGCCGGATTGTCAGTTTTCTCTCATATTAGCTACTTAATTGCAATCTCAGGAATGAAAGGACAAGCAAATGCTACCCACCAGATGCTCCAGGCGTGCAGTCGCATCCCAAGTATACTTGTTATCTTTGTGGTCTTTTTTTTTTTCTTCTCCCCATTACTAACCTCAGTGTTTCTCTGCACAGAAGTCTGTGTGCTTTCGAGAGGACACTTCACAGCACTCCCCATTTCCTCCCCCAGCTCTTTCACTGGCAAATTAAAACTTCTCTCTCAGCACCAGCAGAGGCAGCAGGCATCTTATATAAATGGTAATTAGTGCAGCCTCACTAAAGACCTGGTGGGACAGACAAGGCCTCTCTTTTTCTGAACTGAGTGCACTTCGTGTTCCTGTGGACCTTTCTTAAGTTGCTTATTGCACTCTGCCATATAGATTTCATTTTTTCATTCATTCATTCACTTAGAAAAGTTTCATAGCACAGTGAAAGGAGTACATGCCTTGCCTTTATTTTTTTAATATTTTTTTATTATTATTTGGTTGTGTCCGGTCTTATTTGCAGCACACGGGATCTTTCATTGCATTTTTTGAGCTCTCCAGTCGTAACGTGCCGGCTCAGTTGCTCCATGGCATGTGGGGATATTAGTTCCATGACCGGGGATCAAACCTAGGTCCGCTGCATTGCAAGGCAGATTCTTTTTTTTTTTTAACTCTCCATTTCTGTCCACTGAATCTCCATTTTAAGAGTTTGTGGAAGAACAGCTTAAGACCACTCGGTGGTTGTTCCTACTCATTCAGTGCCCTGAGCAGTGGGAGCTGCAGGCCAGTCCTCAGTCTTCAGTGGCAGGCTGAGCACTCCAGTCATCAGTGGGGAACTGCTGAATAGGCGCAGGACGCACCTGCACACCTGCAGACAAGTCGGCCACCTCAGGTTGAGTAGCAGTGAACTCCAGAGCTGGGGCAGTCCATTCACCCTAAAATTCCTCCTTGGTCACAGCTTTCTGAGCTGCCAGCAATGCAGATTCTTAACCACTGACATGCCAGGGAAGTCCCTGCCTTGACTTTAGATATAGCCCAGTTGGAATCCTGGGATTCTCAGCTCTGGTCTTTAAACGATAGACTTCTCCTTTCTGAACCTCATTTCTGTAACTAGGGAACCAATGTATATATGTGCTGTATGTTTAGTTACTCATTAGTGCCTGACTCTGTGCTGTCCCATGGACTGTAGCCGGCCAGGCTCCTCTGCCCACGGTATTTTCCAGGCAAGAATACTGGAGTGGGTTGCCATTTCCTGCTCCAGGATTTCTTCCCAATCTAGGGATGAAACCTGTGTCTCATTGCAGGTGGATTCTTTTTTATTTTTATTTTTTTCAGGTGGATTCTTTACCACTAGCACCACCTGGGAACCAATGTTGTTGTTCGGTTGCTAAGTCGTATCTGACTGTGACTCCATTCAACATTGTGGTGGAGTTGAATGGGATCAGGTCAATGCAATGAATCACGTAAAAGGTAAACCAAAATCTCCCCAAACAAATGTAACTGTTACTATTATAAAAAATAAAATCCATATATATCTGTGTGGCTGGATGGAATTGTCTGCTAGAAGGAGCTGGAGTTCCCATTATTTGAAGATCATCCTCTAAACCAACTTGTTTTAAATGGGTCCAGAGGGAAAAACCATGGCAAGGAGATGGAAGCTCCAGAAAGACAGATATTAGTTCCACTAACAAAATATTTTATAATAACCAGAGTCAGAGGTGATGTTAATAGTTCCTGCATGGGATCTGCAGGTAGAAAACTTGATATGGAACTTTAACTCTACCTCTCACAAGCTGAGTGGCTAGATAGATTGCTTTATACTCTGATCTTCAGTATCCTTATCTGTGAGGTAGAGATAATAATAGTAACCATCCCATGAAATTTTTGGTGAGTATTAAATAAGGTCATGCATGTAAAGCCCAGTGTCTAGCGTAGAGTAAATATTCAATAAATGGTAGTTAAGTGCAACATGAATAATAATGATAGGCATTTGGAAGTACTAAGCTCCAAATGTGGCTTTGGACTCAACCTCAGGATATGGCTTTGGAAGATGACATCCTGATGAAGTCACAAATAGAAACTTTCAGAATTTGGATGTGTCACCTCTGTGGACCCTATTCCACTCTGGAAAGGAAAATGACCCATCAAAGAACACGTGGTCCTCTGCCAGGGAGACTGCAGAAAAGGTAGGGTGGAAGGCAGACTAGGGATTTCCTTCCTGTCCCCCTCTTTCAATGTCCAGACTTCCTTGGGGAGTTGTCCCCCAATCAGAGTACAGCTTGATACATCCTATATGGGTCTCAGTGCCAAGCACGAGAGGTGCTACCCATAAATACATATGATTAACTGGTGTCAGTTTGACCAAGCTGGTTAATCCCTGAGCCTCAGTTTCCTCATCTATAAAAAGGGGTAACAACCCCTGCCTTAGAGCGTTGTTAGGGTACCACATGTATGTATAGGTTACGTTTGTAGATGGATGGGAGTTACATTTGTAGGTGGATGGGATTCCCCGAACCCCAACTGCCTCCCCAGCCCATGCAGTCTCTGGTCTGTGGCTTAACACCCTCTCTGACTGCCCTGAGCACCCTGGGTCACAGGCAGCATTTGAGTCTCTGAGCTGATGCAGCAGATGAGGAACACTGACCACATTCACCCAGTCTTTTGAAATTACTAATTTCCATTTTGTACACTTAGTAAGCATATATTGTGTTTCAGGCACAATGGTAGGTAGGAGAATATGGGGATAAGTATCCTGTATCCTCAGCCATCCTGTAAAGGAGTTCAACTAATAAACACAAAAACTATAATGCGAATGTTGTTATTTCCATATTACAGATGCAGAAACAGAGACTTAGAGAGATACAAAGATACTTAAGCAGAGTTCCAATCCAGTTTCTACTCTGCCTCCTCTAACTCTGCCCTGAAATCTGGAGTTTCCAAAACGCTTCTCCTGAACTATGTGCTCTCCAAGTTGGACAACTGCTTTGGGGAAGAAAAGAAAGAGAGGGAGGGAGAGAGTAGACAAAGAACAGAGAGATGCAATTTAACTGACTTACGGACACGTTTAAGCAACTGACCTTCATGCTTTTCACAAAACCTGTTGAGCTAATAGCATGTTGGGGTGCCCAAATTATTAACATCTAGTTGGAAAATGTATTTCTCAAATGCGAAGTAAAAGTACCTTGCCTCCAAACTCTAAGATCTCATTAAATGAGCTAATTCACCTACTGCTTAATTTGCTGGAAGCCCTATGAGTAATTAGGCTGCTGACATCTTCCAAAATTATATTCTTAATTGTTGCATTCTTTTGCATCACAATGAAGCTGCCCAGCTTTCCTCCTAGAGAGCCTTCCTCCTCTCCCTGCCAGAGCTCAGTGCTGGAACAGGAGTGAGTTTGCATTTAGCACACTACCATCCAGAACGTAATTAGTGGGAAATATTAATTAGAAACACAAGACCACCCTGGAGATCCAGCAGAATATTTGAAGCAATGGATTTAGTAGTTTTCATGTTTTTTTTTTCTTTCTTTCTTTTCTCACGCTGGTCCTGAGCCTTGAAATCCTGCAGCTATTATTTCACCAGGATGAGCTCCTATTTCTTGATATTGTTTGCAACAATTTATAAGTGTTTACTGGAGCGGTGCTGCCTGGCTTTGGCTGGTAACCCACAATACTATATTTCATTCTTGATATGTTGCATCCATTTGTCATGGTAAGTGTGTGTGTGTGTATTTTTATACTTTGGGAAAGAGCAGCATTTTCCTTACTGTTCATTACTAAATAACAGTATTCCGAGGAAAATGTCCACCAAGCCATTTCCCAGAGAACCACCACAAATACATTTTTTGTTTGCAGTAACTAGACTCCCTGATTGCTTTGAATGTACTTTAGTACTTTACTGGGGATGGCTTTGAGGTAATTATGAAAGAATAAAGAGGCTTATGCAAGGAGGATTTAGGAAGAGGATGCCTAGGAGACATTCTGTTTTTAAGTTTTTATATGAGCAAGCCTCCACTTGCTGAATAGTGACAGTGGTCGCCCTTCCACCTGGAATTATGAGGGCTGGGGTCCTCTGTGCTGGCTCTTATTTTGCTACGACAAGTTCTACTGTGCCCTCACTGCCTTGCTCTTTCATTGCCTGGTAACCTCTGTTATTCTTGCTGTCCAGGCAGCTGGAGGGCTATTTGGCATTCGTGTTTGAACTTTGGAAGGCAGTTCTGTGCCCAGGATGTGCTCTCTTCCTCTACTCTGTTCACTGAGCTCACTGGCTGCCTGGGATTCTCATTATTCAATGCCCAGAATATGTTGGCCAGATTTCTCCCCACTCCAACATCGTTCCCTGAATTTTTCAAAGTGGCTTTAAGAGATTGCTCCTGTGTTTGGGAAGGTCCCTTTTTGGTTGTTACTCCACCACAAGCTTTCTGCATGGGTTCAAACTCATCTTTGAAGTCCTCAAGCCTTCTCTTTTCATTTAATATGTTAAAGGTCCAGGCTGTTCTCAGTTACAAATTGTAGTTCAGTTCAATTCAGTCATTCAGTTGTGTCCGACTCTTTGCAACCCCATGAACTGCAGCATGCCAGGCCTCCCTGTCCATCACCTACTCCCGGAGTTCACCCAAACCCACATCCATCAAGGCAGTGATGCCATCCAACCATCTCATCCTTTGTCTTCCCCTTCTCCTCCTGCCCTCAATCTTTCCCAGTATCAGGGTCTTTTCAAATGAGTCAGGTCTTCACATCAGGTGGCCAAAGTATCGGAGTTTCATCTTCAGCATCAGTCCTTCCAGTGAATACCTAGGACTGATCTCCTTTAGGATGGACTGGTTGGGTCTCCTTGCAGTCCAAGGGACTCTCAAGAGTATTCTCCAACACCAAAGTTCAAAAGCATCGAGAAGGTATGAAATCTGACTCAGAAATCTGACGCAGACAGATTGAGTATTTGAAGACTTATCTCTCTGTCTGCATTCTGCTTTCCTAACAGAGAAAACCCAATGACCTAACAGAGTAAGAGAACGGGCAGGAGGCTTCAGGGCACAATGAAAGAACTGGGGTTTGGATTCAAACAGACTTGGCTGCAAACCAGCTTCACAATTTAAAAGGTCTTCAACCTCAGGTCCCTCTCCATCTCTGAGCTTCCATCTCCAAATCCTGGCAAAGCAGGGCCATAGTACCTACCTGAAGCCCAGCTGCAGAAATTAAGTGAGAAAATGTTGGTAAAAAGTGTGAAGACAATGCCTGGCAGACACAAGGCTTTCAAGAAAGGTTAACTCCCATCCCACACTCTACTCCATCCTCTTTGAGGGAGGAGATACCAGAATTAAAGTCATTAAAGAGTGGAATTTTGAGAAGAGTTTGGAAATGTAGGGATGGTTTACTGGGGCCTTGGATGGTGTAGTGGGATTCAGTTGGTGAGGTGAAGGGCCACGAAGGGCCACAACCTGGAGTCCACTGCTTGTTCTGGGGACAACGGGAGCAATGAATCCTCATAGCAGGGCAGTGGCCAGAGTTGGGGTTAGCATGGCAAGCTTAGGCAGGACCTCAAGAACCTTGAATATCAGTCCAAGAAATTTGAACTTGACTTGTAGGTAAATTGATTCCATCAAGATTTGCTCCCACTCATGATTTGAGGGGAGTTACTTGATCAGATTTATATTTTAAGAGAATCTCTGGGTAAAGGCAACAGGGAACAAGACTGGACAGAGAGTCAATAATTAGGTAAAGTCAAAATGATCTAGGCAAGATAGGAGAAAGTGGTGACTTTTAGTTCAGAAAATAGAGACACTGAAGCTGTAATAGTAGTACATATATTTTAGGGAGGGCCCAACAGAGGGATTAATCAATTTCTACACATAGGAGGGGGAAAGGGAAAATGTTTTGGAGAACTGACATGTTCTCAGATGAGTGAAATGAGACTCAGGTGGGTCATTCAACCTATCAACATTATGCAGATAGAAAGTGAAAGTGTTGCAGTTAACGTCAAGTATAGTCAGACCCTTGGGACTTCCAAATATGGCTCAGACAGTAAAGAATCTGCTTGTAATGCAGGAGATCCAGGTTTGATCCCTGCTTTAGGAAGATCCCCTGGAGAAGGAAATAGCAACCCACTCCAGTATTCTTGCCTAGAGAATTTCATGGACAGAGGATCCAGGTAGGCTACAGTCCATGGGATTGCAAAGAGTTGGACACAACTGAGCAATTAACACACACACATAGTCAGACCCTAAATCCCACTCTACTTCACTACCTGTCAAGGCATCCTAGAGGAAGTAGCCCTTCAGCTGAACCTTGAAGAAGACACAGTCTTTCTCCAGATAGACAATGATGGGTGAAGAGAATTCCAGGGAAAATGGCCTGAGCTAAGGCATTGCATGGTGAGAGTCTGTGGTCCCTTTAAGAATGTGCAAATCTGCCTTTAGAGAGATGTATGCACTGGACTTGGTACTCAGTTACTGAATGTTTAGTGTGTGCCTAGTATTATCCTCAGCACTCAACATTTACTGAATCTTTCAATCTTACCTGTAGTTTCTTTGTAGACACTTATCCTACTTTAGGATGCCCACTTTAGAGAGAATCAAGCTGAAAATACAAAGGCCTTAAGTGGATTACCCAGATTCCTAGAGCTAGTAAGAGACAGGGCCAGACTTTCACCTAAGAAGCCCTGGCTTGAGAGTTCTTAACCACTTTGCAACCTGGCCTTTTACTTACAGTGTGGAGGCTAGAAGCCATTCTTCCATGGCACCAAAGTGGAAGGAAACAGTGGAATCAATTTGTTTTCTCATCCCCCCAAAAGTTGTGGATGCCTTTGATGAAGACAGAGATCAACCAGGGTGACCTGGATAGCTTTCTATCTTTTATAATGAGTATGACAATAATAATGATCGATCCCATTCCTAGAACCATGCTGCTGACCAGGCACCATGTGGGATCCTCTCTCCCCTGTGCAAACCCCAAACAAAACGAACACTGACTGGCATATAGGATGCTGGTGTGGAAAGTCTGAAAGTCGAGTGTTAGTCGCTCAGTAGTGTCCGAATCTTTTATGACCCCAAGGACTGTAGCCTGCCAGGCTCTTCTGTCTATGGAATTTTCCAGGCAAGAATACTGGAGTGGGTTGCCATGCCCTTAACCAGGGGATCTTCCTCATCCAGGCCTCCCACATGGCAGGCAGATTCTTTACCATCTGAGCCATCAGGGAAGCCCAAAGCTGGTGTGGAAACAGAGGGAAAAAATGTGCATTGTTAACCATGCTAAACAATGTGGACCTCATCTTTAGGGCAGTGGGGAACACAGGAAGGCAGTGACTGATAAAATCCTGCAGAGAGTTGAAACTCCATCTCTGGTGATAATTTGGGAGAGGAAAGGGAAATTGATTAGGGAGTGTTAAGAGGTCAGAGGCAGCTCATGGTAATTCAGACTTCTCACCCTGGAAAAGGCCTGGACTAAAACAGTGGCAGTGGGAATGAAGAGAAGGAAATGAACTCAGAGTCAATAAGACTTAGTGTCAAGTTGCATGTGAAGAGTGAGGGAAAGAGGCTTTAGGGATGGCACCTGACTTTCTATCCTATTTCACTCAAATCCACAGACTACTTTCTTTCTTGCTTGAATGGAAAACTATCTTTCTATAAAGAAGTGTATCTCATGTTGGGGCCAGGAGCAATATGCTTGTTTTCTCTTTCCCAAGCAGAGAAAGCTAAAAGTGTCACTTAGTGATATGCACGAGTAATAAAATCCGGATTCCCTCCTCCGCCTTCCCGCTTAAGGAGAAAAATTATTTTGCTCATAACTTTGATGAGCTTGATGAATGTTTGGATATCATCCGAAGCACCAACCGCCCAGGCGCTGGGGAAGTTATTAATATTTTACTGGTGGCCTAGGTTGAGCAAAAACAATAAAAACAGGCCCAGTGTCATTGCGCGTTGGAAAAGCAGATGGCAGTCGGAAGCAAAGCTGCATCCGGCAGTTTGAAATTTCAAATTACATCAATTTGAAGCTTTGCTCATGCCTCAGGCAAGATTTCCCCTCGAAGGAGACAGGGAGAGGCGAACCCTTTATTCCTGTGCTCATTGGCAGTAGCTGCTGATTTTCTGCAATTTCTATGATGCTGTGACCTGAGAGATGAGAAGGAGATGGGTTACTTCTTGTTGCAAGTTCCAGAGTACGATCCAGGGGTTTGAAAAACAAGAGAAGTCCTTGGGTCCCTAGTATCTCATTAACCCAGACCCCATGGTTTGGAGCATATCATTTCAAGACTATAAGGACCTCTCTCTGGGGGCGCTTGGCGCTCTCTGATTTGATCTTGCCAAGAAATGGCCCCAACTTGCCCAGGTCAGGAATTAATAGTGACACAAATGAAGCAAAGAAATCCATGATGTTACCAGTGTGATGGTTCTCAGAGCTCTTATTGACTATCAGAGTAGATAAGAATGTAATGGTGATTGTCTTTGGAGTCCTTAAACTTGTCCACATTTTCAGTTCTGAAGACTGGCTAGCTTGGCTTCTGCTTCTCAGTGCCTTTATTTCTTTTTTCTGGAAACCAGCAGCATGAGTTCATGTAGATGAGTGGTTCTTAAGTTTGGCTGGTTAATCATCTCAGGAAATGGAAGGCAGCTTATATTAATACATTTATTAGAGATTTCAGTATCGTGAGTTTGGGATCTCATTCTCAGCTGTATTCTTAGGGGCCAGCACAGTTCTTGAGCCATGATAAGCAGTGACATTTACTTGTTGCAAAAACAAATAAAGTGAGTAGCATGCAGGTCCCTTTACAAACCATATATTCAATATATTCTTGCATATTTTGTTTCCATACAGCAAATACTCTTATCTTTTTCATTCCCTCCTCCCAACCTATATAACTTCTATCCTTTGGATATACACTTTAGATCATACAAAGTGTTATAGGAGATAATTCAAAAATTTATTAGAAATGATTGAGAAACCATATTAAAAGGGTTTAAAGTAGGAAAGTGACATAATCCCATTTGTTGTCATTGTTATTTTTCAGTTGCTAAGTCATGTCCGACTCTCTGGACCCCATGGACTGTGGCATGCCAGGCTTCCCTGTCCTTCACTGTCTCCTGGAATTTTCTCATTCATGTCCATTGAGTCAGTGATCTCCAAAATCCTTTTAAGGATTTTAAAGACCACTGTGGGTATTGTCAGAAACCACAGGGAGATAAGAAAGACAGCAGAGAGACTGGAGGCTAATTTAGTCGTCTGGGAAGCATGTGGCAGTGATTTGAGGTGGATGGTTGCAGGGAGGTGGAGAGAAGTGAATGGATTGGGATGTTTTGCAGGTAGATCTTGCAAGACTTGTTCGTAGACTAAGCAGGTTTGAGGGGGAAAGAGAGATTGAGTATAACACCTGGATTTTGCTCCGGGAGTTGCTGATGGACAAGGAAGCCTGGCATGCTGCAGTCCATGGGGTCACAAAGAGTTGGGCATGACTGAGCAACTGAACTGAACTGAACTGAGGTGAATGGTGGAACAGTGACGCGATTGTCTAGGGAATTTATAAGAGGGGCCGTTTCAGGGAGACGTGTTTATTGTATATAAGGGCTTTGTGCACTTAAAGGTGATGTACATGTGTAGAATTTGTATTGAGGAGAGGTATATTGTATTGTATATTGTATTAGTTTTCTGTAGCTGCTGTAACAAATTGCAACAAGTTTTTAGGCTTTAAAACCACAAAAATATATTCTCTCAACAGTTTTCAAGGCCATAAGTCTGAAATCAGTTTCACTGGGTGGGAATCAAGGTGTTGGCTGGTCTGCAGTCTGCTGGAGGCTTAGGGGTGTGCTCCTTGCCTCTTACAGCTTCTAGCAGTTGTTCGCATTCCTTGGCTTGTGGCTGCATCATTCCAGTTTTCAAGGCCAGCACCTTCCCTCTGCTCTGTCTTTATATCATGTTGGGGTGTGTGTGTGTGTGAAGTCTCCCTCTTCTTCCATTTTATTGGGATTTATGTCATTGCATTTAAGGTCCACATAGATAATCCAAAATAATCTTCCTATCTCAAAATCTTTAACTTAATCACATCTGCAGAGACCCTTTTCCCAAATTAAAAAAAAAAAATTTTACAGATTCCAGGAATTAGAGCCTGTGTACTTTGGGGTTCATATCATACAGAGAAGAGTACAAACTATAGAAATGATTCCTGAAAGTATAGTCTTCAGAGAAGAGTACAGATTATAGATCCATGGTGTGTGTGTGTATATAGGTCACATGTGCACATGCTGTCTAGGACTGTATGTGAAGGCCTGGCCCTCTGTGTATGGTATATACCTCTTCTTTCCTATGTCCCTGCATCAGGAGACGCTGGCAGTCACATGGTTACTGTTAAGAAAGTGTTTATAAACATCATGGATCTTTCTTGCTTTCCCTACAAATCCAGGTTACTGTTATATCCTCAGGCTATCCCAAGAGGACGCCTTCTATTTTGACTATATAACTGGTTATGCTTACTTATAACTTTTGGGTATCTAATTTGACTTTGAAAATGAATTTGTTTCCCAACATCTAAGCTTAGAATCCCCCTCTTTAAAGTAAAGAAAATAATGTGCTGCCCCCTGCTACCATAAGAAGAGTTATATGTGCTTAGTGTCCATTGATCAAGAACTATACACTAACAAGAAGTTAATATGAATTTGCTTACACTCTAAAATATATGTATACTGTATTAATTAATCCCAATGTCATCTACCTACATTTTAAAATGCTACTATCTGGATGTACATGGCATTTACAGGTGATAAGTGATGCTTATGACATATTATAGTGGAAATGAGATACACAAATTATTGTCCCACAGATCCAATTTGGCCAGCAGATGTGTTTGGATTGACTAGCAGATTATTATTTGGAGAAGGCAATGGCACCCCACTCCAGTACTCTTGCCTGGAAAATCCCATGGATGGAGGAGCCTGATGGGCTGCAGTCCATGGGGTCACAAAGCGTCAGACACGACTGAGGGACTTCACTTCACTTTTCACTTTCATGCATTGGAGAAGGAAATGGCAACCCACTCCAGTGTTCTTGCCTGGAAAATCCTCGGGACGGGGAAGCCTGGTGGGCTGCTGTCTATGGGGTCTCACAGAGTCGGACACGACTGGAGCAACTTAGCAGTAGCAGCAGCGGCAGCAGCAGCAGGTTATTATTATTGTGTAATGACAGCATAATGCCTTTGGTGGGACAAGCAGTCTCCTATGGATTCTGGTCCCACCATTCACAATTTTACTAAACCTACCAGTTCCATCCCTTTATAACCCACATGGCCCTTGAAGATATTTGATTTGTGATCCCAGGTATAAAAATGATATACACCTTTGACAGAATGCAACTATCTACAGTTGGTACTATTTAATATCTCTGACTTCATTTCAGCTTCATAACCCCCCACCCCTAACTACCACCCTTTCATAGATATGGATAGCATCATTTCCTAAGATGATTTAATTGAGACTCAACAGTTTTAACTCCTTGCCCAGTGGCACCCAGATCATAACTAGAATTGCTAGGGCTGGAATCTTGGCCTCTTGACTCCTAGAAAGATGTTCTCTTTTCCTCATGCTATACTGTCTTCTTTGTAATTTGCCTGAACTCTGGACAAACCAGCTGTTCCTGCGAGTGGATAGCCATCAAAATCAAATCTGAGCAAATAGTGGTAAACAGCTGACCTTCAAAAAAGCTAGGGAGGAAATCTGTTCAACTTCTGTTCAAGATACTTGTAAGTGGAGATAAGTAATGTACAAGGAAACAGATAGGGAGTTGGTAAACAGTAGAAAAATTCTATCCACGCCATGAGTTAATCAGAGATTGCTGAAGGCAGAGAGCAAAGAATAGTATAAAAAAATACACTTGAAGAAGCCAGAAGATCTAAGCCTTTGCTTGCTTGTATCTAGACAGAGTCACCTCTCACAGTATCTGTTCAGTTTAGTTTTTCATCTTTAAACAGGGATGATCATATAATACCCACTTCTTTGGGTTGCCATCATGAAGATCAAACAGAATCATGGAGGCAGAAATGTTCTGAAATCATACAGTGAATAATAACTCTACGGTCTGAAGCCCAGGAGGCTTTCAGATAACTTTTTTTTTCCTCCATGGGGAATTAATTTTCAATATATGTAGTCACTGAAGATTTTCTTGTTGCTCATAGAAAATTGTGGGTTTCTTGGAAGGCCTTGGATGTCTATGACAGACCTCAAGGACACCGATGATTTGAAAATTGCATAGTGAGTTTCCCTAAAGACCATTGGGCCAGACATCTAATATATCCAAATTCCTGATGGATAAAGAATTGTAAATGTTTACTTTAGGCAGTTAGGTTCTGGGAGATTTGATGTGAAACTGAATGACTGTCTTAGTCCATTCAAGCTGCCACAACAGACTACCACAGAATGGGTGGCCTAAACAACAAACCTTTATGTATCATAGTTTTGGAGGCTGAGCAGTTCAAGATCAAGGCACTGGCAGATTCAGTGTCTGGTGAAGGGCCACTTCCTGGTTCATAGATGGTTCATTGCACTATGTCCTCAGCGTGTCTGAAGGGCTGATGGATCTCTCTGCATGAGATCTCTGCCGTCATGACCTAGTTACTTCCCAAAAGCCCCACCTCCTAATACCAATCACTATGGGAATGATGCTTCAACATATGGGGACACAAATGTTCAGTCTATAGCAGTGAGTATGTGCTCTGGATTTGAAAGGATTGTATTTCTTGTTCATCCTGAGGAAGCTCCAGTATCTTCTGGGTAGTCTATTGGTTTTAGCTGAAATGCTTTCCAAAGTTAACAGGTATCCAGCAAGACCATGTTCCTGACGTGCATGGATATCCTTTTTTCATGCTCTGGTTTCTAGATTTGATTGTGGCTTCAGGATATCTCAGTAAGGAGCCTTGGAAAAATCGGTGAAAATCATAGTGGAATTTTCTGTGTGTTGCATGGGTTTATGGGTAATCTGACTGGTTAAGCTGAGCCTCTGAAAGAGAAGAACATGGGTGGCTGTGATAATGTCTGCCCATGATTTTTTTGACTATTTTTTAAGCAAAACTCTCTCACCTCTACTTGGGAATCTATTTTTCTTAGCAATCAGGATTTATTGTCTATAATCACAAAGCACAAACCTGATCTAACATGAAACTTAGTAAATTCCCATTTTTCCAGGATACAACCAGGCAGAAAGGCAGCTTAGTGCTCCATGATTATTGTTGGTTTGATTGCAAAAAATTAAAAGAGACAACATATTTTTATGTACCTTGCAATCTTGTATGTTAAGCAGTTCTAACCCATCTTAGACTGAGGGCTCCTTTTAACATCAAGAAAAAATGTGATACATACAAATACATTTGGTATTTATTAGATAAGAAAAGACATGATGACTAAAACCCACAATGAATAGCATGGTGCCATTTTTAATGAATTCAGCTGTTAGAACAGCATGATGCCATTTTTAATGAATTCAGATGTTAAATACATACACATATTAGATAAAAAAACATGCATACATTAATGTTTATGGAACTATGTACACACATTTGAAAAGATACCAATTTATATATTGCCAAGATATCCTTTTTTTCAACTTACAGGAATATTTGATGGATATTCAGAAACTTGAACTCACTGTAAAAATTCATAACTTCTGTCTGGGTTCCACTGCTACTTGTTGAGAAATACTGAATACTTAAAATAGTTTTTCTAACTCTTAAAAAGTGAACATTCATATAAAATATGTACAATAATTAGATGATCAGATTATTCAGCTTATTCCTCAATTATTCCCCATCAACAGGAATGATGGAGACAGGTTTAAGAACTTACATGTGGCATTTCTTTGCTTCTGAGCAGCCACCGGTTCAACAGTGTGCAAATGACACAACACTTACAATATTGAAAGGGGTTTTAAAGATGAGAGATCTTATTATGGAGCAGAAGAATTTAGAAAGAATTAGATACATGACTGCTTGGGTTCCACTATTTGCAAGCTGTGCATCCTTGAGGAAACAGCCTTCTAAGTGTCAGTTTCCTGATGCAAAATTTGAGTATAAAAATACCCATTTCACAACATTGCATCAGTAGCAGCAGCAGAGCCTGGTAGGCTGCAGTCTATTGGGTCGCCAAGAGTCAGACACGACTGAGGGACTTAACTTTAACTTTTCACTTTCATGCATTGGAGAAGGAAATGGCAATCCACACCAATGTTCTTGCCTGGAGAATCCCAGGGACAGGGGAGCCTGGTGGGATTCTGTCTATGGGGTCGCACAGAGTCGGACATGACTGAAGCGACTTAGCAGCAGCAGCAGCATCAACAGCTATATTCTGATCCAACCTCCATTTTATTCTGATCCAACCTCCATTTTATACGTAAGAAAATTATGAGTCAGAAAGATTGAGACTTAACGGAGATTTTAAAAAACTAGTTTGTGACACCTCAAAGGAAAGACCTCTTGACTCATGCATCCATATTCTACCACAATTCTAAAATATATATATCTTCATGCCAGTTTTCTAGGCTGTAATTGGCAATGGGACAACAGACAGAGGTTTGTTTTTAAAAGACTTGAGAGAAAAACTTGCAGCATCTTTTATCCAGATTCTCAGAATGGTTTCCAGTAAATGCTACTTTATCCCAAGAGCTCAAATGGTCGGTTTCTGTTTCTCCTGCCCTCTCTGATTCTGTTACTACATGGAAAGCCCTAAGGTTCACAGCTAATTAAAGACGGTTGAAAGAAAATTATACCTCTGTTGATGCTATTGTTTTAATCTATCTCAAAAGCTTCTTAACAGCAAAGGCAACAAGCAGTGGACTGAGAGGGAGTTCTCTCTGACAGACAGGACACAGGAGACCCTAGAATGATTATTTTATGAACCCATTATCATTTCATTAAGTGATTCATACTTTCTGTTGTTACACACACACACACACACACACACACACACACACATACTCTTTTAGATAATGTTCCAGGATTTTCTAAGTCAGGAGAACAGGGACATCTGTTCCTGAATAAATAACATTTATATTGTGTATTTATTATATGACTTGCACTGTGTTTTCTTTTCATTTGTTCATCTAATCACAATACAACGTGTCCCCATTTTATATAAAAAATACCAAAACTTTGTGAAGTCAAGATCATATAGCTAATCAGTGTCAGAGCTGAAATTCAAAACTATAGCTTTATTCTCATCATTACAGCCATCATTCACCATCTTCATTGAAATGATTAACATTTATTGGACACTTATATGGATTGGCACTTAAATGGTTCCAAATTGGGAAAGAAGTACCTCAAGGCTGTATGTTGTAACCCTGTTTATTTAACTTATCTTCAGAGTACATCATGCATAATGCCAAGCTGGATGAAGCACAAGCTGGAATCAAGATTGCCGGGAGAAATATCAATAACCTCAGATATGCAGGTGACACCACCCTTATGGCAGAAAGCAAAGAGGAACTGAAGAGCCTCTTGATGAAAGTGAAAAAGGAGAGTAAAAACTTGGCTTAAAACTCAACATTCAAAAATTGAAGATCATGGCATCTGGTTCCATCACTTCATGGCAAATAGATGGGGAAACAATGGAAACAGTGTTTAAAAAAAAAAAAGTGTTGAAAAAACAGCCCAAGAAAAAAAAAAAAAAAAAAAAACAGCCCAAGACTTTATTTTCTTGGGCTCCAAAATCAATGCAGGTGGTGACTTTAGCCATGAAAGTAAAAGATGCTTGCTCCTTGGAAGAAAAGTTACGATCAACCTCAGTTCAGTTCAGTTCAGTTCAGTCACTCAGTCATGTCCGACTCTTAGTGACCCCATGAATTGCAGCACACCAGGCCTCCCTGTCCATCAGCAACTCCCGGAGTTCACTCAAACTCACATCCATCGAGTCGGCGATGCCATCCAGCCATCTCATCCTCTGTCATCCCCTTTTCCTCCTTCCCTCAATTCCTTCCAGCATCAGAGTCTTTCCCAATGAGTCAACTCTTCGCATGAGGTGGCCAAAGTACTGGAGTTTCAGCTAAAGCATCATTCCTTCCAAAGAACACCCAGGGCTGATCTCGTTTAGAATGGACTGGTTGGATCTCCTTGCAGTTCAAGGGACTCTCAAGAGTCTTCTCCAACACCACAGTTCAAAAGCATCAATTCTTCGGGGCTCAACTTTCTTCACAGTCCAACTCACGCATCCATACATGACTACTGGAAAAACCATAGCCTTGACTAGATGGATCTTTGTTGGCAAAGTAATGTCTCTGCTTTTCAATATGCTATCTTGGTTGGTCATAAATTTTCTTCCAAGTAGTAAGTGTCTTTTAATTTCATGGCTGCAATCACCATCTGCAGTGATTTTGGAGCGACCTAGACAGCATATTAAAAAGCAGAGAGATTATTTGCCAATAAAGATTTGTCTAGTCAAAGTGATAGGTTTTTCCAATAGTCATGTATGGATTTGAGAGTTGGACCATAAAGAAAGCTGAGTGCCAAAGAACTGATGCTTTTGAACTGTGGTGGTGGAGAAGACTCTTGAGAGTCCCTTGGACTCTAAGGAGATCAAACCAGTCAATCATTAAGGAAATCAGTCCTGAATATTCATTGGAAGGACTGATGCTGAAGCTGACGCTGCAGTACCTTGGCTAGCTGATGGGAAGAACCGACTCATTGGAAAAGACCCTGATGCTGGGAAAGATTGAAGGCGGGCGGGGAGGATGACAGAGGATGAGATGATTAGATGGCAATTACTGATTCGATAGACATGAGTTTGCGTAAGCTCCAGGAGTTGGTAATGGACAGGGAAGCCTAGTGCGCTGCAGTCCATGGGGTCACAAAGAGTCAGACACAACTGAGTGACTGTACTGAACTGATGATATGGATTGAGCCCTCTTCTAAATACTTTCAATATATTAATTTATTTATATTATGTATGTATTTAACAGTTTACTCCTCACAAAAACCCTGTGAAGTGGTTATTATTATTATTATTTCCAAATTTTTCTAAGGTGATGTAGCTGATAACCTTGCTAGTTTAATTCCTAAGCTTCACTCTGAATCACACTGCTCTTTTTAAATCCAAACCAGGTATTTCCCAACTCTGTACCTTGCCTCACCTCGGCTTTCAGGACAAAGAGGTCTTTCAGAAGCCTCATGGAAATAAGGAAGCACATCTGCTTGAGATTATGACCCACTGTAGATATACCTGGATTAAAATCTTCCTGTATTCATCCCAGTGGTCAGTATAGTAGACAGTGACAATAGTATGTATACATACTGTTCAGGATCAAACAGGTGAGCATTATTAGGTCATCTGTGTTCTTTGTCTCTTTGTAAAGCAAGACATTTTAATGTGATTTAGCAGTGTGAGCAAGTATCAATAGCTACCTATAAGGAAGTGAGTAAAGTAAAAGTCACAGTCACGTCCAACTCTTTGCAACCCTGTGGGCTGTAGCTCGCCAGACTCCTCTGTCCTTGGAATGCTCTGGGCAAGAATACTGGAATGGCTTGCCATGCCTTCCTCCAGGGAATCTTCCTGACACAGGGATAAAACTCAGGTCTCCTGCATTGTAGGCAGATTCTTAACCATCTGAGCTACGAGGGAAGACCTATAAGAAAGGACAGTGCTTATTAACCAGAGATGGGCCACACAATCAGCACTTAGGACACCTAGTGGTGCTGTGACTCCCAAACAAGGTTGAACTGCAACCTGCAGCTTCCTGCTATGCAATTCAGTTCAGTCGCTCGTTCCTGTCTGACTCTTTGCAACCCCATGGACTACAGTACACCAGGCTTCCATGTCCATTACCAACTTCCGGAGCTTGCTCAAACTTATACCCATCGAGTCGGTAGTGCCATCTAGTTATCTCATCCTCTGTCGTCCCCTTCTCCTGCCTTCAATCTTTCCCAGCATCAGGGTCTTTTCAAATGAGTCAGTTCTTCCCATTAGTTAGCCAAACTATTGGAGCTTCAGCTTCAGCGTCAGTCCTTCCAATGAATATTCAGGATTGGTTTCCTTTAGGATGGACTGGTTGGATCTCCTTGCAGACCAAGGGACTCTCAAGAGTCTTCTCCAACACCACAGTTCAAAAGCATCAATTCTTTGGCACTCAGCTTTCTTTATAGTCCAACTCTCACATCTGTACATGATTACTGGAAAAAAACAAGGAGCAAGCATCTTTTAATTTCATGGCTGCAATTACCACCTGCATTGATTTTGGAGCCCAAGAAAATAAAGTCTCTCACTGTTTCCATTGTTTCCCCATCTATTTGCCATGAAGTGATGGGACTGGAAGCCACGATCTTTGTTTTGTGAATGATGAGTTTTAAGCCAGCTTTTTCACTCTCCTCTTTCACTTTCATCAAGGGGCTCTTCAGTTCATCTTTGCTTTCTACCATAGAAGTGGTGTCATCTACATATCTGAGGTTATTGATATTTCTCCCAGCAATCTTGATTCCAGCTTGTGCTTCATCCAGCCCACATTTTTGCATGATGTACTCTGCATATAAGTTAAATAAGCAAGGTGGCAATATGCAGCCTTGATGTACTCCTTTCCCAATTTTGAACCAGTCCTTTGTTCCATGTCTGGTTATAACTGTTGCTTCTTGACCTGCATACAGATTTCTCAGGAGGCAGGTAAGGTGATCTGATAGTCCCATCTCTTTCAGAATTTTCCAGTTTGTTGTGATCCACAGTCAAAGGCTTTAGTGTAATCAATGAAGCAGAAGTAGATGTTCTTCTGGAATTTTCTTGCTTTTTCGATGATCCAGCGGATGTTAGCAATTTGATCTCTGGTTCCTTTGCCTTTTCTAAATCCAAGTTGAACATCTGGAAGTTCTGGTTCATGTACTGTTGAAGCCTAGCTTGGAAAATTTTGAGCATTACTTTGCTAGCATGTGCTGCTGCTGCTGCTAAGTCGCTTCAGTCGTGTCCAACTCTGTGTGACCCCATAGACGGCAAACCACCAGGCTCCGCCTTCCCTGGGATTCTCCAGGCAAGAATACTGGAGTGGTTGCCATTTCCTTCTCCAATGCATGAAAGTGAAAAGTGAAAGTGAAGTCATTCAGTCGTGTCCGACTCTTATTGACCCCATGGACTGCATGCAGCCCACCAGGCTCCTCCATCCATGGGATTTTCCAGGCAAGAGTACCGGAGTGGGTTGATGAGTACAATTGTGCAGTAGTTTGAATGTTCTTTGACATCACCCTTCTTTGGGATTTGAATGAAAGCTGACCTTTTACAGTCCTGTGGCCACTGCTGCGTTTTCCAAATTTGCTGGCATATTGAGTGAAGCACTATAACATCACCTTTTAGGATTTGAAATAGCTCCGTTGGAATTCCATCACCTCCACTAGCTTTGTTCATAGTGATGCTTTGTAATGTCACTTGACCTAAAGTTAGAACCTTAAAAGCATTTGACATTTTGCCCTAGACTTAAAACAGTGATTATTCACTTTATTTGTGTATACAATGACCTAAAATGGCAACAATGTATTACTTGTCATGATTTTATGCTTGGCTGAGCAGTTCCTCTGCTGGTGTCCACTGGCTCATTCATGAAGCCACATTTAGCTGGAGGGTCACAGAGCTGAAGATTCATGTGTATGGTAGTTAGTATTGTTTGTTGGCCGGGCTGCCTCATTTCTCCTCCGTGTGGTTTCTTACTCTACAATAAGCCACACCAGCTTCTTTATATGGTGGTGATATAATAGCTTTCCTCCTCTTGAGATCTCATCTCCAGAACTCACAAAAAGCCGTTCCTCATGCATTCTAATGGTCAAAGTCCATTCTAGCGGCAAGTTTGTCACAGATTCAAGAGGTCGGAAAATTGACTTCACGTCTTAATGAAGTAATTTCAAAGAATCTGCAGCCTTATTTAATTTATCAGGGCCTCCTTAACCGTCTGAGATACACGACAGTGAGCAGCAGCAAAGATTTTCCCTGATCCTTCAATACAATCCCACCTTAGAACATTCTCCAAATAGCACTGCTGTGCTTTCTGTGTACCTCTATTATAATACTAATCCATTTGTGCACTGAATAAGCAATTATTGAAGATCGTTTGTGAGCCAGGCAAGGTGCCAGGATTTTTTTTTTTTAATTTTACATTAGCTCATTAAGTTATTATAAGAATCTATCAGATTTTATCATCCCCCTCCACCCACATTTAAAGATGAAGACACAATCTCAGGAAGATGAAGAAATGTGCTCTATGCACTGTCAGCATGGCAGTCTTCCTTTTTTAGTAGTCTGTGTATCATTCGTACTTAGGCTACAGTATTACAGTTTTCCATATACCTACCTACCTCCCCTGGAGACTGTGAACTTCCTGAGGACAGACTGTCTATTTCTCCTTTGTATATTACCAGTTCACAGAATACTGCTAGAGATGATGTGTTGTTTCACAATAAATGTTGTTGGACAGAAGACTGAATGGACTTCCAAACTGTGGATGCTTTGCTTTTTATAAATGTCTCTTGTTTATGTTATCTGAGTTCATGTGGCTGAGAATAATATGATGGGAAAAATAATCAACAACATCGATCAAAATGTATTTTATGCCAGAAAATATTAAGAATCTTTGCATATGTATTTCATATATTCTCACCACTTATGAGGTACATACTATCATCTTGATTTTATCTGTGAGGACCAAGGGGCTAGAGAACAGATTTGGATTGCCCAAGGTGATACAACTATTCAAACTTGTACTCAAAACTGTCTGACTCCTAAGGCCACATTCTTCATGATTGAATTATTCCATTCACCCAACCCTGTTGCCTTTCTGCCTTATTTTCTAGAAGGAAAGTTTAAAAGTTTATGCGAAAGAAGAGTTTAGGTAATAGAAGGAACCTCAAGACTCTCCATGATCTGGCCCCAAACTGCCTTTCCAGCCTTATTTCCTACTTTGATTTATAGAATCAATGGATTCTATATTTCTACCATCTTACTGATTCTTCCTAACTCTTCCTATGACATGGACTTCACTACCATGTCTCTTTGCCTTTGCCAAGAACGTGCCTTCCATTAATCACACATTGAAATTCTCCTTAGTCTTTATGAATAGCTAAAGTGATTTTCTATGGTAAAACATTCTTTTTATTCCTCTAGTTGCCATTAGCCACCTATTTGTCAATGTTTCCCCAAGCAAATAATGTGTACATTTATTTAGCCCAGTTCACTGTTCACATGTCTGCCACTAGACACTCAATTCCTGCCTCCATCTCTCCTCCCTTGCTCTCTTTTTTTCCAGTAGATTTCACATTTCTGCTCTTGTCCCAGGCACTATACTGTAGCCTAGGACTATAGAAAAACTAGGACTATAGAAATAACTAAGACATTAATCTTGCTCTCAGGAAACTCACAGAGAAACCATTGAGTACACATTAAATACATAAATACAGGAGCTTGCCTAGGGGTGAAGTCAGGTGTATAAACAACTACAATATCAAATCTATACTAGAAATATGGGCAGTGTCTCACACTCAAGACATTTGGTAAATATTCATTTAATTACTCTCATAATGAGATAGACTTACATTCGAATTCTATTCTTATTATTTTTTTGATAACTTTGAGCCAGTCACTTTAACTTCATGAGACTCAGATATCAAGTATGTGAAATAGTCAATAATACTGACCCCCCGGGGTTTCTATGAAAATTAAAGATACAGAAGATGCCTATAGTAAGAGTTCAATATATTTTAACATACTAGTATTTTTTAAAATGTATTTGGTTGTGCCAGGTCTTAGTAGCAGCAGGCATGATCTAGTTCCTTGACCAGGGATTGAACCTGGGCCGCCTGCATTGGCCCACTAGGGAAGTCCTTATTTTAGCATTCTAAACTCATCCCTAACTTAAATCCAGAAAGAATATGTATCTGATGAACCCTGTGGGGCAAAAAGACATCAACTCCCTCCTTAGGGGCTCTGAGTCACTAAAGCCCAGGAAAACACCCTCTTCTGTCACCCAAGGGTCATGTCATTGCTCCTCCCCTTCACAGGGGGCCCAAACAGCCTGTTTTTCTCTTCTTTGTGTGTTGCAGATATGTGATTTTACTGTCAGCATGGTGTTTCTAATGAAAGGCAAATGGTGTCCAATGTGACTTGGAAAAAAACGTACAAACAACAACAAAATTATATGTTCTTTTTTCCTGTAGTGTTCGCAGGGAGAATAGTGACTTGTTTGCTGTCAATACGGCTTGTAATGACATGGTGCACAGAAGCACTGCCAAATGTGTGCGGCATTCATTATACACATGTATTAGATGTAATGTGATATGAGTTTGGTGGCAGAGCAGATGAGAGCTGCCCTGGGGCTAATTTGGAGTTACAGCACCTCTTCCCATGGGATGATTAAGGGGGAAAGGGGAAGTGGGCAGCAGCATGGGCGTGTCACAGGGTGTCTCGAATTTTCTGGACCGAATCTGGGCTGGGTTGAGAGTAAAATGTTGTTGCTCAAAGCATCCTTAAAGATTTATCTTCTTTTGGCAACAACAGCAGCAGAATCAGTTCTTGAGTTTCTACTAAGTGCCAGGCTTTTAACAGGCTCTGGGAATAAGATGTTCACCAGCTTTCAAAAAGTTCACAGGTTGGTAGAAGAGAGAAGCAAGTAGATAGAGTAACAATGGAAGTGTTCGTTGCTCAGTCATGTCCAACTCTTTGGAACCCCAGGTGAGAATACTGGAGTGAGTTGCCATTTCCTTCTCCAGGAGAGCTTCCTGACCCAGGGATCAAGCCCAGGTCTCCTGCATTGCAGGCAGATTCTTTACACCATGATCAATGTGGTAACAGCTACAGGATAAGTATAATATCAAACTGCAGAGGAAGACATCTCAACCACCCTGATGTCACTTGTGCTGAGATTCCTTCCCTGACCCCTCCTCTAGGGTCAGGTCACCCTGTGATTTGCTCTTGAGGCACCGTTGGCATTTTCATAACATCATTTATCATGGTAGCTCAGCTGGTAAATAATCCGCATGCAATGCAGGAGACCCCGCTTAGATTCCTGGGTCGGGAAGATCCCCTAGAGAAGGGATAGGCTACCCACTCCATTATTCTTGCCTGGAGAATCCCCATGGACAGAGGAGCCTGGAAAGCTACAGTCCAAGGGGTTGCAAGAAGTTGGACACAACTGAGCAACTAAGCATAAAGTTTCTTGTGTGTGTGTGATAATTTCATTAATGTCTGGATCCTAGATTCTAAGCCTCATGAAGTCAGGGACCTCTTTTATTTTGCTTACTTTATATCTCTGGTACCTAGGACACTATGTGGCACATAGGAGTTGCTCCAATAATATTGTGGTTGAGTGAATGGCTATAGTTATATAGGAAGTTAATCTTGAAAGACATGGTAGAAATAAGCCAGGTAAAGAGGGCATGGAGAAAGGTGAGCCAGAAGGTTGAAACATGAAGCATTTACAGAGGTATATAAAAGTATGGAAGTGAAAAAGTGCAGGGCAGAATTAAGAGAAAGGCAGTAAGAGTGAACTTTTGAGATTCTTAACTGTATTATTCATATTTTCTCTTGTAAGGCAAAAACTTACATGAGAGGCCAAATGTCACTGATAATATCTGGGAGGAAACACTGGACTTGATGGAGATGTAATTTGGGAGGCAGATGGGAGACGAGACAAGTATTTGGTGATGAGCGAGACAGTAAAGGCATAGTATGGCTGTTGAACAAACCATGTGAGAATGAGAGTTTAGCTAAAGAATGTTTAAGGAATTCTTCTCTAAGTGGTGAGATGGTAATAGGAAGGGGCATATCCGTTGCCTAGTTGATGAAGATTATTGGAGGAAATAGGTAGACAACACTGTCCTGAATGAAAATGTCTCATTAAATGTACATCCAGATCCATGGAAAAATAAGAGGAATAACATGAACAGTGACTAATGCTTTTGAGAAATGATTATACACCAGAAAGGTACAATAATACTCAGTTTCTGTGTGCTAGTCTATTGAATATTCATAACAAAACCATAAGACAGGTACTAGGAATGTCCTATGTAAAGATGAGATAAGTAGTAGACCTAGTGAGGTTAAGTAACTTGTTCAGGGTCATCCAGCCAAGCAGAGGTATAGCCGGGACTTGATGTGAGATCATTTGACTTCTGAATCCACTCTTTTAACTACCAAGTTGTGGAACCAGGCTTTAAGACAGCACAACAGATTGAGTCCTTCATTGTCTGGACTTAAATTTGAGCCTGTAATCTCAGCATTCTAAGACTATGTCTTACCCATTTATTGACCCTTTTGGAAAATAGTTTGGGTCTTAGTTCCATGGCGGCTCAGATGGTAAAGCATCTACTTGCAATACGGGAGACCCAGGTTCGATCCCTGGGTAGGGAAGATCTCCTGGAGAAGGAAATGGCAACCCACTCCAGTACTCTTGCCTGAAAAATTCCATGGACGGAGGTGCCTGGGGGGCTATAGTCCATGGGGTCGCAAAGAGTCGGACACGACTGAGTGACTTCACTTTCACTTCCGTTTCATTATGGACTTTGGATGTCCTTGCTGTCATATCAACCCTCATGATGTAGAGATTTGAAAAAGTTTCAGGAAGTGACTCTTGGGAACATTCAGGTCTACTATGATTCAGCATGATAGTGGTGGGGCGATTCAGTTGGTCATAGACGGTACTGTAAGTGGGTGAGTCAGATCATGGGGAGCCTTATATGTCACAGAGAGGAGGATGACCCAACTGATAACTTAAAAGAAAATGGAAAAGTTTAGAAGTTAAGGGTTTTCCACAGTACTTCGTAAAATCTATGTGTTTGTATACATTACATACATGCATGTATCTTATACACACATATACACATATATTTGTACACATAGACACATAAAATATATATGTATGCACACATAATATATGTTTTTGCTATTTTTAGTTGGTAAGTCTTGTCCAACTTTTTGTGACACCATGGACTGTAGCACCCCAGGCTCCTCTATCCTTCACTGCTTCCCAGAGTTTACTCAAATCCATGTCTATTGAGTTGGTGATGTTGTATTTACCTATCTATCTAATATGTAATGTATATGGTATAAATGTATAATATATTACAAAGATATTATATACAAATATACATTATATACTGGGCTTCCTTGATGGCTCAGTTGGTAAAGAATCTACCTGCAATGTAGGAGACCCAAGTTCAATCCCTGGGTTGAGTCCCTGGAGAAGGAAATGCCAACCCATTCCAGTATTCTTACCTGAGAAATCCCATGGACAGAGGAGCCTGGTGGGCTACAGTCCATGGGGTCACAAGAGTCAGACATGACTTAGAGATTAACCCACCACCATATATTTATATGCTCATGCATATGTTATCATTATTAAAATATATGTATGCATATATTTGGAGAAGGCAATGGCACCCCACTCTAGTACTCTTGCCTGGAAAATCCCATGGATGGAGGAACCTGGTAGGCTGCAGTCCATGGGGTCACTGAGAGTTGGACACGACTGAGCGACTTCACTTTCACACATTGAAGAAGGAAATGGCACCCCACTCCAGTGTTCTTGCCTGGAGAATCCCAGGGACTAGGGAGCCTGGTGGGCTGCCATCTATGGGGTCGCACAGGGTTGGACATGACTGAAGCAGCTTAGCAGCAGCAGCAGCAGCAGCATGCATATATTTACCTTGAATTATGCCAGCTAATTTTTATTGACTTTTATGGACCAATGCTATCTTGTCTTCTCAAGCATTATGTCATTTAAACATCACAATATCCCAAGAAAGGAATCATTTTTATTTTAATTTTTCTAATATGGAAAAAAGGCTCAGAGAACTTAGGGCACTTGGCAAGACCTCAGTGTTAGTAGCTGAGCTACTTACTTGGTCCCCAGTCTTTCCAGCTCCCTCAAGCCTATTCCATTAAAGGCCATGTGATTCTGTCTCTCTTACCTGCCACTACCTGTTTGCAGGTAGCTCTGCCAAAAGCTGCTCCTTTGCGACTTCTGAAGGTCAAGGCTGGCATCTACTCATCTGTGCTTCTATGGTTTAGCCCAAGCCCATGTCAACACCTGTGAATGTTTGTGGAGTGAATGAAGGAATGCATTGCCTCAGGATACCCAGATGTTAAGTCACAGAGCTGGGCTAGAACCAGACACCCTAAGCAGAACCTGAGGATCTGTCTTCCAAAGTCTCTCTCTCCTGTGAAATCTAGTATCTAGTACCATTTCCTCTTTCTGAGTGCATCACCAGATCCTGTCCTGTGCCATCTTTCACACTAATCTTACTTAATATTTAACACTTGCATGAATTTTCCTTTTTGTGAATTCGCTTCTTTCTCTTAATGGATCAAGAGCGCCTCAGTAGTTAAAGGGAGATAAAGGAAATTCACATTTGTTGAGTTTGTATAGCATGCCAAGCATCATATCAAGGCTGTCACATGTATGAGTTTATTTGATCTTCATGACAATTCTTAGAAACAGTTATTATATCTGCCTTTTACAGGAGAACCAATTTGGGCTCAGAGAGTAACATGATTTGAATGATAACACACAGCAAGAATACAGCAAGCTGGGATTCAATCCCAGTTCTTTCTGACTCCAAAGTCCATGATATGGGCACCGAGTTTCCCACCTTCACCTTAATTGCCACATGGCCCAGGCTTTCTCTGCCAAAGATACCCTCCACCCCTCCTTTCCCACACGCCTCCCCATAGCAGGACCTGATGGCAGTGAGCCCGGGCAGCGTGGAGGGCTGCAGCAAAAACGCGCTCTGGCATCTTAGAACATGGTACAAGGTATGCCAGCAAGAGGAAGAACAGTTGGTGAACAGTTGGCGAATGGATATTTTTATGCAAGAGTTGCCTAGAGAGAGGGGGAAAAGAGTGAAAAAAAAATTGTTTATAAAGGAGCCGCAATTAATAAGGTCTTTGTTAGCTTTTTGGATTTTGATTTTCAAGTCCATTGCTTTGGGTTTGAAAAGGAGCAGAAAGGTCCCTGAGGAGTCAAGCTCCCCAGCTTCCAAAGTGTGAAAGCATTTAGGAAACCAATCCAAGCCTGTGTGTGTTGAAGATTTTAGTTATTCAGCAAGGCGTGCAAAGATGCTCTGAATTCCTTTGGACAGCTTCTCATCTGAATTGTTTATATTATGGCATGTTCGGTATGTGGGCTTAAGAGCTGCAGAATGACAAAGGAGGAAAAAAAAGCGGGGGAGGGAAGGAATATACAGCACCATGCTTAGGATATCTGAGACACTGCAGCCACTCTGTAATCCCTTGCCTATCACTTTACATCCCTCTCCAAGCCTCAATGTTCTCATCAGTAAAATGGGAATAATAGTATTCATCAAAATGGGTTATTGTGAGGACATGAAACATGCCACGTAGACCTTGAAACTGTTTAGAAATTAGAATATTGTGTTTTATGGAGCACTTTTTGATATATGGACCTTCACATCTCTTTTTGCACATAAATTGAATTTGCAAGCATTTATAATACAGAGTAGTGGCTACCATTTTGGAGAAGGCACTTGCTTGCAGAGAAGGCAATGGCACCCCACTCCAGTGCTCTTGCCTGGAAATTCCCATGGATGGAGGAGCCTGGTGGGCTGCAGTCCATGGAGTCGCTAAGAGTCGGACACGACTTCACTTTCACTTTCACTTTTCACTTTCATGCATTGGAGAAGGAAATGGCAACCCACTCCAGTGTTCTTGCCTGGAGAATCCCAGGGACGAGGGAGCCTGGTGGGCTGCTGTCTATGGGGTCGCACAGAGTCGGACACCAGTGAAGCGACTTAGCAGCAGCAGCAGCAGCAGCAGCAGTGGCTACCATTTATCATGAAGTGAATATACAAGGTCCATATGTTGCTATATTTGATCTTGCAATAATCCTATGAGGTAGGTTCCATCCCTGCATTCCCCCCACCTTTTTCAATGGAAGTAACTGCTGAGAAAGGTTAAAGAATAAAACCCAGGTCTGTGAGAAGCAGCACCAGCGCTCAGAGACTGTTCTGGAGTGCACAAGTTGGTTCAGTGTAAGTGCCAACCCCTCTGCTGTGTGCCCAGAGCCCCGGAGCCATCCTTAGAGCTGGCACAAGGCCAGGTATTCTGTTGTGGCTTGAACTGTATCCCCCCCAAAAAACAATATATGCTGAAGTCCTCACCCCCAGGACCTCGGAGTCACAGAGACAGCTATGCACAGAGGGAGAAAACACGAGGAGAAGATAGCCATCTGCAAGTGAAGCGGAAAGGCTTGGAACAAGTCCTCCCCCTTGTCACCTTCAGAAGGAACCAACTCTGCTCATTCCTTGGCTTTGGACTCCCAGGCCCACCCGCAACCCCTGTGAGCTTGCTTTCTAGCAGCCCACACATGGGAGTAAAAGGAGTGGGTGAATTACCATGGGATTTCTCAGGCAGCCATCCAACCGTCTCATTCTCTGTTGTCCTCTTCTGTTGGTGGCTCAAATAAAGAATCCACCTGCAATGTGGGAGACCTGGATTTGATCCCTGGGTTGGGAAATCCCCTCAAGAAGGAAACAGCTACCCACTCCGGTATTCTGGCCTGGAGAATTCCTTGGACAGAGGAGCCTGGTGGGCTACATTCCATGGGGTCGCAAAGAGTCAGACATGACTGAGTGACTTTTACAGCAGAGCACAGTGTCCATAGCTGTATGACAATATATTTCTGGTGTTTAAGGCACCCAGCCACTGGCCCTTGGTTATGGTCGTTCTAGCAAACTAATGCATATTCCGAATCCCCTCTTCTGGATGAGACAGTGGAAAGGAAGGTGCCTTGCTCAGGTTGGTAAGTGGGATTCTGAGATGTTCGCTCCATTCCTCCTTTTACTCCCATGCATGGGTTGCTGGAAAGAAAGTTCTCAGGGGTGGGGGGGGGCATGGAATTTCTCTTGTTCATTGCTGTATCCCCAGCATTTACATCAGTACCTGGCATGTCATTACCTAATACTTGTTGGATGGATGAATGAATGAATGGTCTTTCAAATTATTTACCCAGAACATCACAATTAACTTAAGATGGTTAAATACAGAAAAAGCACCTCACATTGGAACAAGAGTTCCGACCACTCAAAGTAATTGTCACAGCAAAGCATTTTATGCTTTGTATTCAAATATTTTTCCAACAGTCAGATACAATTATGACCAAGTTTTCAAACCAATTCCTCAGAAGTCTGGTTTTATACACTGTCAGGTACAAAACTCCAAGGTCCTAATTCTTATTTATATTTGGAAGCCATAGACTTCCCTAGCTTCCTTCATCTCTGGTTACTGCCCATGTAGCAGTGTTACCGGATGATTGCCTTTCTCCCTCATCAGCTACCCCTTGGTTTTCCTTTATTGGTTCTTGCCCAGTTTCCCAGATTCTAAACTCTGGAGTGCTCCAGGATTCTGCTGTTCTCTGTCAGCTTACTCTTTTGGCAGCCTCATCCTGTCTGTGGCTCTAAATACTATCCAGGTTCTTTGTTTTTGTTGTTTAGTCATTAAGTTGTGTCCAACTCTTTCGGGACCCCCTGGACTGTGGCCCACCAGGCTACTCTGTCTGTGGGAGATTTCCCAGGCAAGAATACTGGAGTGGGTTGCCACTTCCTTCTTCTGGGGATCTTCCCAACCCAGGGAATCAAACCCATGTCTCTTATGTCTCTTGCATTGGCAGGCGAGATTTTTTTTTTTTTTTTTTTAATCACTGAGCCACCAAGGAAGCCCTTCCGAGGGTGAAGTCTCAGTTTAATCCTGTGAATAACCAAGCTCTTCTCCACATCATTGTGCCAATGCTTCCCCAAATCTTCCCAGGCTCTCTCCCAAGACAGGGTTTAACTAGATCTCATGTAGCTCCACACCTCATTAAAATATCCACTTCATTTGCATGTGATTTTTAGAATCATCATATTGCTAACAGGAGGAATAGCCAACTTAAAGTGGCACAGTATCCTTCAAGCCTCTTATACTTCATCTGAGTGAAGCTTACCTCATTAAGTTTTCGAGAAGGTACGTCAGCTGCAGTCTCCTCCTTACCTTGTCTGTTTCTCTGAAATTCTTGGTATGCTGGATGTCCTGCCTTAAGTAAATTACCTCTCAATCCTTCTCTACTCTGTCCCCTGCCCCCAGGAGACTGACCTACATGAAGTGCATCAGTGGGCTCCAGTTCCCTAAGGCTTCTGGATGAAGTGGGGAGAGAAGAGAATCAGTCAGTATTTTTTTCTGATTTCCTCTCTGTGAGGTCACCTTAGGTAGGCTGTGTCCCAGATGCCACTAATCCTTTCTGGGGGGCTGCTCTACAGAACACCCTCTCATTTAGGTTCTGATAATGGCTCTCTCCCACCTCTTCCCTTCTAGCCTGGGGGTGTTAACCTCTGGGTTTCTTCCCAACTCCTTAGGGTTCCCTTCCCTTGCCTACACCGTTATAATTAGTTCCTCGCTGAGTTATTCTCATATGAATGTGCCACCAGTTTCTTTCTGGGACCCTGACAGAGATACCTGGTGATCTGTATATGTTTCCCTAACTTAACACATTTTGTCTATGGTAATCAGATCTGATACATGCCCATTCTTTAACACACAGATGCTTTTTCTGAGCCACATTACTCAGCTGAATAACAGAAAAGTCAATCTCACCTTTAGGGTTGGAGTTATGTGGCCAAAGTGATCTATCTTGTAATCTTGGATTAAACCGTGTCCAAGTGCTGCATGGACAGAGGAGCCTGGTGAGCTACAGTTCATAGCATCATGAGTCAAGCATGACGAAAGTGATTAGTAGACATGCACACAAGTGCCATAACTTCTTGATGTTTCATTTTCCATCTGATCTTGAACTCTTTAAAATGGAATTTACATGAGTGATATAGACTGGTGCATAGTAGGTACTTTGAAAATATTAATGGATATTCCTTCTTCTTCACCTTGATGCCTTTGTTTTCTTAGCTTTTTTTTTCTGTTTCATTTTGATTAGTGTAATACCTTAAACTTCAGTGGAGCTGGTGGAGTAGCACAGCGTGTAATTTGCAGTCAGATAATTTCCTCATCAGTGGGAGTTGCGCTGGTGCTAATTCGGGCTGTATCCTCTATTTCAGTCCATTGTCTCATTTGTAAAGAGCACATTGTATTGTTCCAACTTCTACAGTTTTCTGTATGAGATTCTACATCGTGACTGAAAGTGAGATGAGAAAATCCATTCCACCCTCAGACTCTGATTGCAGGGCACATGTACAAAAAGGCATCCTTATTAGGGAAAATCTAAGTGCACCCATTTCTGAACACAGGGTCTTTCTCTGTTCTTAGTTACAGCCTTGATTTGTTCTCAGTGGAGTCATTGTGGAAAGGACACTGGACGAAGGTTAAGTGGGATCCCCGATTCCATGACCTTCTGGGGCTGAAGCACTAGTTCACACCAAGCAGTACCCATTAGGCCTGCTCAGAAGAGTGGTTTAAAGAGGGAGATGGATGAGCTAAAGCAAGAGAGGTGAAATCAGGAGGGAAAAAACCAGTTACAAGCCTCAAGATCAACAGCACATCACAGAGGCTAAAATGTGGAACACCAAGTGCCGAGTTCAGGCTGGAGATTTTTGTAGACCAGATTGTATAGCCTAAAGGTTAAGAGTGTAAATAAAGTTTCAAATGTAGAGAAGAGAGTGGAAAAATAAGGTGTGGGCATAAGCAAGGTCCACCTGGGAGCAAATTGTCTGAACACAGTCATGTGCCTCTCTAAGGGAAGGCTTGGCATAGTCCCACCAAGTCAGAGACCAGAGCTGAAAGCAGCTTTACCTTTGGGACCTTGACCTCTCTGAACCCTCAGACTCATGTAGGTTACAAGGGGTTAATGCTCTCTGCCCTATTCATCACCCAGGATTGTTGTGAGGATAAAATGAGAGAATAGATGTGAAAGCATTTCATAAACCCCCAAAACACTACACAAAATTGAGGATCCAGCAGACATTTCACCATGTAGAACTGAACTCTTTTTAAGAGGTCTCATACCTGCTTACTCCTTGGAAGGAAAGTTATGACCCACCTAGAAAGCTTATTCAAAAGCAGAGACATTACTTTGCCAACAAAGGTCCATCTAGTCAAGGCTATGGTTTTTCCAGTAGTCATGTATGGATGTGAGAGTTGGACTGTGAAGAAAGCTGAGAGCCGAAGAATTGATGCTTTTGAGCTGTGGTGTTGGAGAAGACTCTTGAGAGTCCCTTGGACTGCAAGGAGATCCAAGCAGTCCATTCTAAAGGAGATCAGCTATGGATGTTCTTTGGAAGGAATGATGCTAAAGCTGAAACTCCAGTACTTTGGCCACCTCATGTGAAGAGTTGAGTCATTGGTAAAGACTCTGATGCTGGGAGGGATTGGGGGCAGGAGGAGAAGGGGACGACAGAGGATGAGATGGCTGGATGGCATCACCGACTCGATGGACGTGAGTTTGAGTGAACTCTGGGAGTTGGTGATAGACAGGGAAGCCTGGCGTGCTGCAATTCATGGGGTCGCAAAGAGTCAGACACGACTGAGTGACTGAACTGAACTGAACTGATACCTGATCAGATGGAGTTAGACCAATCCTGAACTCCATCTTCATTAGGAACGCATTCATTGGGAGAGAAACTATACTGAAAGAAATTGAAACAAAAAAGCCAACCAAAGGCAAATTGCAGGAAGATTCGTGTGGGCTTGACTTTAAGGATGAGAGGAGCCTGGTCTTCAAATATGAACCAACCTTGCTCCTTGTGAACTTTCTACTACTTCCTATGGTTCAACTTCATCGGGTTCTTATTGCAGCCCAACTTTCTCCTGGAGGCTAAAACTCAGTCATGGCAATTCCCCGTGGATGCTGCTGCTTCCTAGCATCACCATCTGAAAGGAGGAGACCCTTGTCCCTCATTTCCATTTCTGAAAAACCCTAAGAGAACTTCTGCTGCCTTGGGTCACATGTCCATCTGTGACCAGGGCAAAGAGGGCACTGAGATTGGTCCTTCAACATATTTTGGATCAAGGAAGCAGCTATTGTTCAATTATGCCTGGAAGGCAGGGTGTTAAAAGGACAAAAAAATAGATGAGCATTGCTGCTGCTGCTGCTAAGTCGCTTCAGTCGTGTCCAACTCTGTGCGACCCCATAGATGGCAGCCCACCAGGCCCCGCTGTCCCTGGGATTCTCCAGGGAAGAACACTGGAGTGGGTTGCCATTTCCTCCTCCAATGCATGAAAGTGAAAAGTGAAAGTGAAGTCGCTCAGTCATGTCCGACTCTTAGCGACCCCATGGACTGCAGCCTACTAGGCTCCTCCGGCCATGGGATTTTCCAGGCAAGAGTACTGGAGTGGGTTGCCATTGCCTTCTCCAGATGAGCATTACAAGTGTGTAATTAACATGATATCCCATTAACTAGGTTTTCAAGACCAAAGCACCGGGACTTTTTAGAACAGACCCCTCTCCTCCCATTGGAAGCACATCAGGAAGAGGGTTGATAGTGAGTTAGTCTGTGTCCCCACAGGAGGCATGGTACACTCAGAAGGGGGATCTTAGGAGGCTTTACAGAAGGCTCTACTTACAGAGGTGTGGGAAGGATGAAGAAAACCCAAAAAGGATGGTGAAGTATCCAAAGGCTGTCACCAGTGGGAAGGCATTTCTGTTCTTGGCCTGAAAGGGAAAGGATGAGGGAGGGGAACCTGAACCCACCAAGACAGGTAGCTTAGGGAAGGAAGGGCTCTCCACACAGGGACTCAGCTATACCTGATGGACAAGTTGGGAAGGAGCAGGGAATACAACCACCATCCTCTCCTTCCACCTGCCCATTCCCTGCCGTGCACCTCCTTGGCCAGTCCCAACTAGAAGTCAGAAGTCAAGGCACTCAGCTTGACACAGTCTTTAACAGATCCCCAGGGTGAAGTGGAAAGAGATGGCAAGGGAACCTGGAGGCACATATGGAGGACGTCCAGCACGGGGCGCCTCTGCTCCCTTTGTCCCAAAAGAAGTTCATTCTGTAAAATGGGGCAGTTTTAAAAGAGCCATGGGAGTTTAGGGTTTATAAGGGCTGTGAGGCTCATTCAGACCTGAAGTTACAGACTTGTCTATATCTAGCCTCAGATGTGTTTCGCACATCTGACACAGCTTTAAAGACAAAACCAAGACAACAATAGGCTGCTGCTGCTGCTGCTGCTAAGTTGCTTCACTGGTGTCTGACTCTGTGCGACCCCACAGACTGCAGCCCACCAAGCTCCCCCATCCCTGGGATTCTCCAGGCAAGAACACTGGAGTGGGTTGCCATTTCCTTCTCCAATGCATGAAAGTGAAAAGTAAAAGTGAAGTGGCTCAGTTGTATACAACTCCTAGCGACCCCATGGACTGTAGCCTACCAGGCTGCTCTGTCCATGGGATTTTCCAGGCAAGAGTACTAGAGTGGTTGCCATTGCCTTCTCCACAACAATAGGCAAACAAGCTCATATCTTCAAACTAGCATCCTTAAGGTTAGGATGCACCTTCCAGCTCCCCACAGTCATCACCATTCCCAACTGTCTACTGCCTGTCAATGTGTATGTTGATGTTTCCTAGAGTATTTGATTTTGAGGACCTATAATTAGAAAAGTCAGATTTCTTCATTTTTTAGATAGAGAAACTGGGCCTAAAAAGGAAAAGTAGTTTGCCCATGGCTACACAGCCTTGGTGGGAATTCTGTCTGCACAGACAAAAATAGGAATATGTAATTAGGAGGAGTGAATGAAAGAGTGGTCCATATCCATTAAGTGGTGTAGCCAAAATCTGTCCTTTGTAAACTGGTACTGAATTGAATCTCAGACAGTTTGGGGTGAAGTAGAAAAGAATAACTTTATTGCTTTGCCAGGGAAGAGGGCCACAGCAGGCTTAGTTCAGTTCAGTTCAATCGCTCAGTGGTGTCCGACTCTCTGTGACCCCAGGGATTGCAGCATACCAGGTGTCCCTGTCCATCACTAACTCCTGGAGCTTGCACAAACTCATGTCCATCAAGTCAGTGGTGCCATCCAATCATCTCATCCTCTATTGTCCCCTTCTCCTCCTGCCTTCAATCTTTCCCAGCATCAGGGTCTTTTCCAATGAGTTAGTTCTTCGCATCAGTTGGCCAAAGTATTAGAACTTCAGCTTCAGCATCAGTCCTTCTAATGAATAGTCAGGACTGATTTCCTTTAGCTAACACCTTCAAAGTGTGTCCCAACCTGGAGGGGGTAGTGAGGAGTTTTATAGTAATTGTTCAAAAAGGAGGGTATGATCAGCTTGTGACCATTCTTCTGATTGGTTGGTGGTGAGGTAATTGGGAGTCAGCATTTAAAACCTTCTGATTCCAGCTAGTCTGGGGTCTCTGTGCTTGTGGGAAGCAAACAGTTAACTTCTCCCACTAACTGGGGATTTCAGTATGTGCAAAACAGCTAAAAGATATTGTTTTGTGTTTCGCTTGAGCGGGAAGCCAGGACCCTGCCTCAAGGCTGCACTCTCATTGCTTGACTGCTCATCCTTTGTATGTACATCCCTTCCCTTCCCTGAATAGCAACTGTTTGAACTTGTCCTTGGCTTCCCAGGTAGCTTACTGGTAAAGAATCTGCTTGCCAATGCAGGAGACTCAGGAGACAGAGGTTGGATCCCTGGGTCCGGAAGATCCCCTGGAGGAGGAAATGGCGTTCCACTCCAGTGTTCTTGCTTGGAAAATCCCATGGACAGAGAAGCCTGGTAGGCTATGGTCCATGGGGTTGCAAAGAGTTGGGCACAACTTACTGGCTGAGCATGCATGCACACGAACTTGCCGTTTGGAACTCAGGAAAGCTCTTGCAGGCTGAATGAAGCCTATTTCCTACAAGCAAGAAAAGGGGGACACAGAAAGACTTTGTGCCCAGCAGCCCCACAGGGTCCTGCTAGGTTTCAATGGGAGCTACCTTCACACATGGAAGCATGGATTATGCAGAGGTTCTCCCTCTGTGTGGCCCCAGGAAGTAGAGAGCTAGGACAGTAGGGTGATGATGGTCAGTGCAGGTCAGAGCTTGCAGAGGGCTCTTCAGAATGGACTGAGCTGCCTCTCCTCATCCTGATTTCCCATCTGTGCAGATGGTCCATTAATAGAAGTGGACTGCCCCTTGGTGAGGACACACTGGACTCTGTCCTCTAAGCCCCGCTCCTACTCTATGAATTGAGCTGATGCTGAGTTGAATTGGAATGAGAGGAATGTGTCTGCTTGGCTCTTTTTCCTGGATTATCTTTAATTTGATTCCATTTTTTTTTTGGTGGCATGTGGGTGGGGAGGTTTTATTTTACCCTCAATTCAAGATTCCTAGCCTTCCTCCCTTCCTTTCTATATGAAGGTAGAGATGAGCCTGAATGTGTGGGGACAGAGGAAACTGGTCTGAGTGGAGGAGGAATGAGATCTAATGGTGGTGACTGAAACAGAAAGAAAGATGTGCCGCTCTCGCGTGTAGCATTGGAGCTGTCGGCCTGTCCAGATGGGAAGGGTGGCTGTGTTGCACAGGGTCACCAGGAACTCAGTTCCTTCTGTCCTACTGCTTTCCCATCCCTTATTGTCTGCAAAAATGTTCAAAGAATGACTCTCCTCTGCTATACCCTCATGCCACTTCTCACAAAGGCAGAAGAAGGCTTCCAGTATAAGCACATTCATTTTAGGAAGTGCTCCATAGCAACTTATCATGTCCCATCATTCATAATTTACTCTTGTGGTTATATCTAGTCAGAGGGAAGGCAGGAAACAGTTTCTAGCTGGAAGCCACGGGTCCAGTTAAATAAAGGAAGAAGTATATTAGTTATGGGAAGTCAGAATGAATAGATATTAGGAGCCTGGTAACACATTCAAGACATATTTTCTAGCCAGAAGCTCCTCCCTTTGCCCTCTATGAAATCAAAGCTCATCATCTTCCAAATGTCATTTAAAATCTGCCCTCTCTTAAAGCTTACCCAAGAAACCCATTCTTCAAGATTGTCTTCAGCATTCTTAGAAGATCAAGATAATATTGTGCCTCCACCCAAGGAAACCATGAAGTGTTGCTTCAGATACAAACCCCACCACCACCACTGCCTTTGCTATTATCCCCAGTTCAGCAAAGGTGAGGAATGATACTACAATCTAACATGTACTAGGCACCACCTACCAAGTACCAGGTAATCTGCTGTGTTATGAGCATCATTTCATTCAATGATCACAATTGCTCTTTGAGTTAGATACCGTTGTCAATTGGCAGATAAGGAAACTAACACTCTATGAAATTTCTTTCCCAAATTCTCCAGCTACAAAGTGTCAGATTTAGGATTCAAATATAAGACCTCTGTCTCCGAGGTTTATTGCTCTTTTCATCTCATTTCAACTTTCTATAAAGAGCTTTGCAATAGGGTTACTTCCCAGAACTGAAACATCTGGGTAACTCAGAGTTGATACACTGGTCAAACTGATAACTTGAATATGATACACAAGGCAAAACAGCCTAGCTAACTTATCCCTTGTGCTCCTTTAACTTTCTAGGCCAGTGTATGTTGCCTCGTGAATCAGGCCACTTCTTTGCTCTTGTTGTTTTTTGTTGTTAAGTTGCAAGTTGTATCCAACACTCTTACGACCCCATGTACTGTAGCCCACCAGGCTACTCTGTCCCTGGGATTTCACAGGCAAGAATCCCTGAGTGGGTTGCTATTTCCTTCTCCAGGGAATCTTTGTGACCCAGGGATTGAACTCGCGTCTCCTGCTTGCCAGACACCTTCTTTGCCACTGAACGCCTGGGAAGCCCTTCTGTCTGTTTCAGAGGACTTACTTCTCCCCTCTGTGTCCATCCTTTCTTGATTCCTTCAGTGACGTTTTCTTGGGGGAAAGGAACAGATTGAAAACTGTCGCTCTGTATGTGACATAGATGCTCTGCCTATAAAAATGAGCTTGTGCCAGGGCCTAATAAGTTACATACTAACATGCCAGCTCCCCAGTCACAAGGGAATTGTAATTATTTCTGATCAGAGTAGCATATTTCCAGCCTCTCCATTTGTTAGTTCCTTAACCCAGCACAGCTGAGGACTTCATCTGCATTCATTTCAACATTCTTGAGTACCACAAGGTGCTTGGTTGTAAACTAGAAATTGCAGATCAGAAGTGCAGGAAACACAGGGTTTGCCCTCAGGGAGGTAAGAGTCTGCTGCAGGAGAACAAAATAAAGGCAACAAGTAATTGTAGTGCCATGAGATTTACCCAAGGTGCTGTTGATTTAAAAGAGCCTCTTAAATTAAAAGGAGGAGGGGAGGTAAGGTCTGAGCTGAATTTTGAAACCTAGGATGGAATAAGATGCAGCTTTCTGGAAAGAACATTCAAGGCAGAGGGAACAGAGTATGCAAAGAAGGCAGGAAACACATCATGTGCTTCAGGAACCAGAAGCAGACAGAGAATTTTGCAGTATTAAATGATCATTCCAATTGAAGGACCTTATTTGATTGAAGCGAGGAGTTTTAAATAGCTATAATAACTTTGGGCTTCCCTGATAGCTCAGTTGGTAAAGAATCCACCTGCAATACAGGAGACCCCAGTTTGATTCCTGGGTCAGGAAGATCCTCTGGAAAAGGGACAGACTATCCACTCCAATATTCGTGGGCTTCCCTTGTGGCTCAGCTGCTAAAGAGTCTGCCTACAATGTGGGAGACCTGGGTTTGATCCCTGGGTTGGGAAGATCCTCTGCAGAAGGGAAAGGCTACCCATTCCAGTGTTCTGAACTAGAGAATTCCAGCAATTTTTGAGGGGCTTACCTGGTGGCTCAGATGGTAAAGAACCTGCCTGCAATGCAGGAGACCCAGGTTCAATCCCTGGGTCACGAAGATCCCCTGGAGAAGGGATAGGTTACCCACTCCAATATTCGTGGGCTTCCCTTGTGGCTCAGCTGCTAAAGAGTTTGCCTGCAATGTGAGAGACCTGGGTTTGATCCCTGGATTGGGAAGATCCCCTGGAGAAGGGAAAGGCTACCCACTCCATTCTGACCTAGAGAATTCCACCAATTTTTGAGGCATTTCCCTGGTGGCTCAGATGGTAAAGAACCTGCCTGCAATGCAGGAGACCCAGGTTCAATCCCTGGGTCACGAAGATCCCCTGGAGAAGGGAATGGCAACCCTCTCTAATATTCATGCCTGGAGAATGCCATGGACAGAGGAGCCTGGAGGGATACAGTCCACGGGGCTGCAAAGAGTTGGACACAACTGAGCAACTAATACATATTGTACCAAGGAGTTTTAAGTTAGAGAGTAAAGTGGCAACATCTATGTTTTAGAAATATCCCTCCTGGTGATATCAGGAAAGCCTGGAGAAATCAGGGAGACCTGTTAGAAAGCAGTTGCAATTATCATGGAGGAGAGAAGATAAAATGTAAGTGTATGATGTCTCAGAAATAAAACTAGAGAATCAGCTGACATGTGTTAAGGATTTATTAATTGTCAGGTATTATTCTATGTTCTTTGCTATAATAGCTTACATCATCCTTACACCACTCCAAGAAGGTGGATACTATTACTGTCCCTGTTTTAAAGATGATGAAACTTAGGTGTTGAACCCAACTAAGAAATGATAGAACTAGGATTTGAACTGGGCCTAGCCCCAGAGCCTACTCTCTTAAGCACTGAAGGGAATGCTTTCATTTTATTTTCTTACTGAAATATGAGGTTCCCTAGGTTTCTTTTTGAAGATTATAAGAAGAGCTGTCTGGCAGTGAATTAGGAAGAAGACTGAGAAGTTAACTAGCTTGATAACCTTGAAAGCATGGTAATCTATGTTCCTATCTGTGACATGGAGATAATCATATATATTTCCTAGGATTTTTCTGCAGACTTAAGGGACACTGTACATTTGCTTACTTCCTTGGAAGGAAAGTTATGTCCAACCTAGATAGCATATTCAATAGCAGAGACATTACTTTGCCAACAAGGTCTGGCTAGTCAAGGCTATGGTTTTTCCTGTGGTCATGTATGGATGTGAGAGTTGGACTGTGAAGAAAGGTGAGCACCGAAGAATTGATGCTTTTGAACTGTGGTGTTGGAGAACGCTCTTGAGAGTCCCTTGGACTGCAAGGAGATCCAACCACTGCATTCTGAAGGAGATCAGCCCTGGGATTTCTTTGGAAGGAATAATGCTAAAGCTGAAACTCCAGTACTTTGGCCACCTCATAGGAAGAGTTGACTCTTTGGAAAAGACTCTGATTTTGGGAGGGATTGGTGGCAGAAGGAGAAGGGGCCGACAGAGGATGAGATGGCTGGATGGCATCACTGACTCGATGGACGTGAGTCTGAGTGAACTCCGGGAGTTGGTGATGGACAGGGAGGCCTGGCGTGCTGTGATTTATGGGGTCACAAAGAGTCGGACATGACTGAGAGACTGAACTGAACTGAACTGAACTGCACAGGGCCTTAGAAAACAGTTTTCAAATGTTCATTTCTTTTGTTTTTCCTTCCCCTTGGAGGATGCTGGAAATTTGCAACTCCTATTAAGGTTCTTTATAAACAGAGATGAAAATTCTTAAAGAACTTGAATTCTTAAAGATCTTGAAGATAAATGAACTACCACTATGTGTAACAATATAGATGAATTTTGGAAAACTAATATTGGATAAGAAAAGCAATTCTCAGAAGACTACATATGACATTCTATTCCATTTGTATGAAGCCCAAAACAACAAAATCTAAATAATGTATTGTTTAGGGACATGTGGATATGTGGCAATTTTTTTTTTTAAAGAAAAGGATTACTTAATACAACATTAAATAGAGTTGCAAACAGTCAGACACGACTGAGCACACACACTCACACACAACACAACATTAAGGATGGCAGTTCTTACTGGAGAGGAAAGCAGGGAAACAGGATAAGGAGGGGCACATGTTTGGTGCCATGGTCAAGGCAACAGTGTTGGAGCTGAGTTCATTGACATTTATTTTATTATCATTATTAACCTCTTATGAGCATTAAATACTGCTGCTGCTGCTGCTGCTGTGTCTTCAGTCATGTCCGACTCTGTGCGACCCCATAGATGGCAGCCCACCAGGCTCCCCCGTCCCTGGTATTCTCCAGGCAAGAACACTGGAGTGGGTTGCCATTTCCTTCTCCAGTGCATGAAGTGAAAAGTGAAAGTGAATTCACTCAGACTCTTTGCAACCCCATGGACTGCAGCCTACCAGGCTCCTGCATCCATGGGGTTTTCCAGGCAAGAGTACTGGAGTGGGGTGCCATTGCCTTCTCATTTAATGTAGCATTAAATACTACATATATTTAAACAGATAATGAAGGGAACAAAGATTTCAAGGAGGTAGTATAGGTTTCAGGATTGGCTTGACTCGGGACCCAAACAAGAAAGTAGGGCTCTATCTCTTGGCTCTGCTTCTTCTAGATTAAAAACCTCCTCAACCTGGACAGTGTGGCTTCACTGGCAACTGCAGTAATATCATTCTGGCACTCAGTCCTGCAGAAAGCGTCTTCTTCTCCATCAGCTCAAGCAAGTGACTCAGAACTGAACCTCATCTCTCCTGCTGGCCTGCTGGTCATGCTCAGTCTGGAGTTAATCCCTGAGGCTAAGGTTTGCACTGATTGATTTAGTCAGGGTCATATGCTGGAATCACATGGCCTGGATTGGAATCGACTCGAAGCACAATTTAAGAATAAGTGTAGCACTGGCTCCTTCAGAGTCAGACTGGGATATTCATGACACGCAAAAGATGGATGTCAGTGGTAAACACAGTAAACGGCCAGAGGAACTATTTAAAATACCTGTGATTACATTACATGTGTTGACTATAAACTTTTTGGAAAGTTGAGAAAATTATAAAGGGACAAAGAGAAGTCACCAGCCATCTCACAACTCTGAGAAAACCAACATTAACATTCAAACCTATTTCCTTCCTGTATTTTTAAAAAATTTCTTTTGTTGCATTGATGATTGTAAATTCAATTATGTAACCTGTCTTCATTTAACAAACATATTGTTGATGTTTTATTCAGCTAATAAAACTTTATGTGCTTCTTTTATCCATTTAGGTTTTATTTATCAGCCATTAGTGAACCCCTCTTAAGTTCTGGGTACTTTATGAAGTGTTTGGAATACTGAAATAATTGTCACTGTTCTCATCCTCAATTCTCAAGATAAATTCATAAGCTACTACTGAATAAGTAGTTAAGGGGGGAGTATGTATATATAATATATATACACACATATATAGTGGATGTGTGTGTATAGTATAATATACATGTTTTAATATATATGTTTTATATATATATATATAAATTATGAAAGCCTTAAGCAGAGCCCCCTACCTAAGCAAGGGTCTCTAGCCATATGTCTGAGCTCAGTCGCTAAGGAGGTGTAGGACTTCAGTAAGCCTAGGAACAGGTGGCAGGCTAAGGTTGCAGAGTAAAGGTCCAAGCAAAGATGACAGTATAAGTGAGGACACAGGTGAAGGCACTGTAGTGTTTCTTGAGCCAAAGATGCAGAGCGCAGGGTGAAGGGAGGCGAAGCTGGAGAGAAGGAAACTGGAAGGCCTTACACTCTCTGCAGTAGAAGCTGGACTTCTCAAAGGGAGGCCACAGTTTATTCTAGTTTGGGGATGCAGTCTGTGCTCCGGCTCAGGACACACCACAATCTGAATTGCCTTTCTTTCAGGCTGTCTATATGCCTGGCTGAGTCTTACACATTCTTGAGGGCAAAGTAATGGACTGCCCACTCCATATAGCCTCCTTTCCCCAGCTAAGGGGAAGCCAACTCCCTCCAATCTCCATGGGTACCACCCTCCGTCTGCTGTCGTCTGGGGCACTTTGATGGTGATGTGTTAAGGCGTGCATGGGAGTTGGTTCTGTGCACACCTCTAGATTGCCTACCTGGATGCCTACCTGGATGGAAGGCATGCTGAGGTCCTGGTTTGAATTATCTTTGTGTCTCCTGCTCTGTCTGACACATAGAGTGTAAGTTAGTTAAACATTGTGAAATTGAACTACATACCAGGAACTTTCAACTGAGAGAGATTTTCCCTCCATGAGGCATCTGGAGAGGTTTAGAAACATCTTTAGGTGTCATGACTGATGAGGGAGGAGATACTAGACATGTAATTGGGTACAGCCAGGATGCTGCTAAACATTCTACTATGCACAAGATATCCCCTGCAACAAAGAATTATCCAAGTCTAAATGTCAATCATTTTGCGGTTGAGAAACCCTGAAATATACTGAGTGAGGTATAGGGGTTATTGGCTGGGTTGTCCAGAGCACTCATTTTTTGGTCTTGGTTCTGTAGCTTTTTTCTTAGGTGACCATGGGCAAGCATGTATTCTCTGGGTCTCTGGCCATCTTTTGTAGGGTGTCTAGACCACATACTAAAAAGCAGAGACGTTACTTTGTCGACAAAGGTCCAACTAGTCAAAGCTGTGGTTATTCCAGTAGTTATGTATGGATGTCACAGTGGGGCCATAAAGAAAGCTGAGCGCTGAAGAATTGATGCTTTTGAATTGTGGTGTTGGAGAAGATTCTTGAGAGTCCCTTGAACTGCAAGCAGATCAAACCAGTCAACTCTAAAGGAAATCAGTCCTGAATATTCATTGGAAGGATTGATGCTGAAGCTGAAATGTCAATATTTTGGCCACCTAGTGCAAAGAACTGACTCACTGGAAAAGACTCTGATACTGGCAAAGATTGGAGGCAGGAGGGGAAGGGGATGAGATAATTGAATGGCATCACTGACTTTGATGGACATGAGTTTGAGCAAGCTCTGGGAGTTGGGGATGGACATGGAGGCCTGCCGAGCTGCAGTCCATGGGGTTGCAAAGAGTCAGAAATGACTGAATGACTGAACTGACTGAACTGATATTACGGAGACCATATGCTTGAGTCAGTTAAAGGTGAACTCAAAGATTCACTCAACTGTCTACCCTCTGTGAGGTCCTGGGCAAGTCAGTCTTTCTGTCTCTGTTTCCTCTTTTTATAAACAGGGATTATGGTGCCTACCTTGGAAAAGTTTGAGGAATTTTATGTAAACCCTTACATAAAATTTTATGTAATTTTATGTAAATTACATGAGGAACTTTATGTAAATGAGATAATTTATGTAAACCAAGACCCAAGCACTTGACCCATAGAAGATGCTCAATAGTAAATACTGTTATGATACCATTACCATTGCTTGTTAATAGAATAAAGGGCTTAGTAATGGACTCTAGGGTCTTTTCCAACTCTAATAGGTTTTAGAGTGTTTTTGCTCAGCTGGAATAAGGATGGTGGCTAGGCATGGGTATCTGATGGAGTTTCAGCAAGTAACATATGGCACACTCAAACTGAGAAACTTGCATTCATGAGTGCTTAGTCACTCAGTCACATCCAGTGCTTTGCCACCCCAAGGACTGTAGCCTGCAGGGCTCTTCTGTCCATGGGGGGATTCTCCAGGCAAGAATATTGGTATAGGTTTGCCATGCCCTCCTCCAGGGGATCTTCCTAACCTAGGGATTGAACCCAGGTCTCCTGTATTGCAGGCAGATTCTTTGCCATCTGAGCCACCAGGGAAATTTTGAGGAACGTTTATTAAAGGGATTATTATAAACAGGTAGGCAGGTTTAAGAAACCAACAAAGAGTAATTCAGGGTTACACTGTCCACCTAAAAGACTTAAGGAGAAAAATAGTTATCAGGATCCAGAGAAGGTAATTCTGGGGAGATGGGCCCCTTATAATAGCTACAGTGAAACTTTATGGAGAGAGCCAGGGAATAAATGTCAGGCTTCCTCTTCTTTCCTCTCCATCTCTCACCTGTGCCTCCCATTGTCCGAATCCAGCAGGAAGCCAGAGGGTAGAAAGCCTGTTGACGCAGCTGTTTTATCAATTTCCGAGGTCATGGGTCCTGTTAAGAAGATAAGTAGAGTGGATTTGAAGAGGCAAAAAAATATCAGTTACAGCATAGTCTTAGGGTTTGTGGCGTAGCAGTAGTCTGGGGTTTGGTAATCGTGACCTGCTGTCAGATCAAAATGTTAGTACTTTAGCTCTTGGCAGGGGAGAGATAGCACCAGGTGTGACCATCTGTCCCACTCTGGGTGCATCTCACTCCCCAGAGTCAGGGGGAAATACAATTCTGATCTGATAAAGACTTCAGTGACTTCTTTGAGTAATGCCTGCGTCAGAGAAGAAAAAGACACAGAGAATCTACATGATGGGATGTGGAACATGGTGGTGGCTGCTTTGGGAAACAGCATGACTTGGTGGAACCCTGGTGACCTGTGTCCCAGTTTTGACTCTATCACTTGCTGGCTTTGTGATCTCTGGGACTCAGTTTTTTCACCAGTAAAATAGGATAGCAGTCTCTAGTTTACAAACCTGTTTTGTGGATTAGGAAGACTTGAGAGAGTGTAGAGCCTGTCCTTGACAACTTGTCATGCTCACTAAGACCAGATTTTGTTTATTTAACATTTATCAAATGACCAGTTACTGGGTGCCAGTCTTGTGCTTGAAGTAAAATCATGATGACTAAGGTAAGGCCCCAAACTTTAAGAAAATTGCAATCTAGAATAAGAGTCTCTGTCCTGGGGTGGATGGGTAGGCTTTGGAGATTCTGTACTCTTGAAACCAAATGCAGAAAATTGCACATGTATTATATAGGTCTGTGCATTTATCTAGAAAGATATCATTAGGTTCTCCAAGTTAAGAATCACTGAAGGAGAACTTTTAGACGAGAATTCCTAAGAGAGCAAACTACAAGCCTCTGATTCAGCAGAACAACAATTAAATAAACAAAAAACCTAAACAGTACTCAGTATTGGGAAAATGCAATTAGAGGATGCCTCCATAATCACTTCTTTTGTGGCCCTACCTGGAAGCATTTGGGCTTCAGATGCAAATTTCAGGAAGGAGATATAAGCACCACATAATAGATTACTTTCCAGTAGTCAGATGTCAGGAAGTTGATTGGGAGGATCTGACACAGTTAAGAGGATGCTGAAAGGTTGCTTACAAAGCATTCTATACTGGAGTATGTGACCTGGAAGTTCCCTCGCAACTCTCGGGGTTCACTATCTCACCAGGAGAGCATGTAAAGATAATGATGGTGACCTTGTAAACCACAACCACGTAGAAACACATACCTCTTCTCTTTTGAGGTATGTGTTTCTATGTGTCTGAGGTTGCTGTGCTCTGTGTGTGAGGTCTCATGATTACTTGTGAAGCGAGATATAACAAGCAGGGGAAGTAGGTCGCTGATAAGGTACAGGAAGATAGATGAGATAGTGCTTTTTGGAGTGTCTTGTTGAGCTCACAGGTGTGTCCATGTGAAAAAGTTGTTTAAACAAGCATATATTATTAGATACTTTTCAGGCCAACTGGAGAACTTTGACTCTGACCAAGCCTGGATTCCAAGATTAGGTTCCATGGAAGTTTCTCTTCTCTAGTTCCAAGGGCTGAGGCCAATGATAAGTGATATCTTTAAAACATCTTTACAGCATACATTCCAAAATCACAGATGACTATTGATGTATTCACTCATTGGATGTTTATTGAGCGCATTTCATGTGTCCAAAAGTGTACCAAGCATTAGAGATACAGGTGTGGATATGAGGGAGGGATTGAGCCAAATTTATTGAATGAAAGGTACTTAATAATCACTATCTGATTTAACCCAGATACTACTCTTGCAAGATGGGTATCATATTCATTTTAGCATTTATAGGAAACAGACTAAGCAACTTGTCCAAGGTTTTTGAAGTTGTTAGATGTTGGACTCAAGGCAGAATCACTCCAAAGCCCGTGAGCCATTGAGTCTCTGCCATTAAGGTGCTTACAGCATCCTGTGGGGCCCACATACCATAAAGAAAGACCTGCTGGCCAGTGGGGAGTGGTGTAGCATGATGGGTGGGCTGAGTGAGTGCAGAGGGGCCAGCCAGTTCTAGTGTGTCCCCCATCTCTCAATCAGGAGAAAGCTGGGTCCCTATCGGACTTCTTTTCTTGGCAGAACTCTCACTGGCCCTTTCTCTCATTCTGAATGTCTCCTAATAAATCAGGAGAAAATGCCCCAGGGCCCACGCATGGCTCTCATGTTATCATAAATCTCGGGTGTGAGTGTGGTGAATGGTGGGTTTAGGTAATTACATAATATAAAATGGCTCTTGCCTTTCTCACGTCTGAAGAATTGTTATCTGTGTATCTCCTTCTGCAATTTATGGCCATTCTGGACAAGAGGGAGCATTCTTACTGCCATTGCCTGTAAATTATGTGCTTTCCCACTGGTGAATATTCCTGATGGTTAATGACTATTATTTCTACTTCTATAGGCTGTACTCATATATACATAATAAATATAGGCATGTTAGATGATGAGGGTCAATTTATCATGACTCCTGATTTAGAGGACAGAGGTAGTAGGGGCAGAGAGAGGATTTGCACTTCCCTGAACAGCCCCTTCCAATGGAACAGGGGCTCCTTTCAAGGGGACTTCCAGGAACTTTTGCCTTCCAACACATACCAGCTTATTTCAAGGTGGTTCAGCTGTAACAGCTCAAATAATAATTGCTCATGTTGATTTTACCACATAATTAACTGTGCAATTGGGTTTACTCTTGCATTATACTTTCATTGTTTCTAGATTCTTAATCACAGCATCATTTCTCAAAATGAGGACAATGTCTTCATGTCTCCTGATTCGATATCCCCAGCTCTTGTTTGGTGCTCTGTAGATACAATGGAAGGAGTGTAATTTTTTAGGCAGCCAGCCAGTCTTCATTTTGTCCCTAATCAGCCCTTTATTAGCTGTGTGTGTAACTTCCAGCAATTTACTGTATGTCTACTGAGCATTACCATCTCCTCATCTGTGTATGAGGATGGCAAGAATCTTTGGCTTTCTTCTGTGGACATTTCAATATTTGTTTTCATCATTACTATGGAGGGATCGGTCTTCTGTAAAAATAATTGTAATAGTCCAACCTTTCATGGTGTTGTGTTAGCTTTGCTTACAGTGAATGAAGTTTCTTACCGTATGTTGTGAGGCTGTTTGTTCATCCAGCACTTACTGGAGCCCTACTGTGTTCCCCAGACACAGTGCCGGGTAAATGGGACAGAGCCATCAGAAAGGCACAAGCCTGGCCCAAACCATACCTCAGTGCAAAAGTTGGCTCCTGTATTTACCAGATGTACACCAGGCATGTTCCATGGCCTCATGTGGCCCTGCTTCCCACATCTGTATAAAAGGATGGTGAAAAAAGAAAAATAAAAGGTGGGGGGGACTTCCCCAGTGGTCCAGTGGTTAAGATTTCACCTCCCACTGAAAAAGGCACAGGTTCGATCCCACATCCCCACAATGTGGAGGATTATGATGCTTTGTGGAGAACCATACAAGTTCACTCAGCACCTTCCAGGAGCTTGCAGAGGTGGGGAGAAAAGACCAGTGGGGAAACAAGACTATATATTCAGCCCTTTCCTGATCTTCAGTGTCAAGGTTTCCTGGAAGAAATGACCTCAAGGCTGAGGCCCCCATGGACAAAGAAGAGTTGGCTAGATGAAGGCAAGAGCGGAGAGCAGGTGGGGCAGAAGGGAGACATTTTCTGAAAGGATGCTCAGCATTTCAGAGTTTTGAAGATGAGCCAGAACGTGGTAGATTGAGTAGCGCCAAATTCCTAAATATACACCTGGCTTGTTAGATAGCGCTATGGGGCACTGACTGATGTCTTGCAGCCCAACAAATGTCTATGTTGAAGCTTAAAACTCGAGTGTACTGGCCTTTAGAAATGTGGCCTATGGGAGGTAATTCAGTTATAAAGGTGGAGCCCTTGTGAATGGGATTAGTGTCCTTATAAGGGGTTTCCCAGGTGACTCAGTGGTAAAGAATCCACCTGCCAATGCAAAGACATAGGAGATAAAGGTTTAATCCCTAGGTCAGGGATTCCCTGGAGAAGGAAATGGCAATCCACTCCAGTATTCCTGCCTGGAGAATCCCATGGATAGAAGAACCTGGTCCGCTATAGTCCATGGGGTCGCAAAGAGTTGGACATGACTTAGCATGCAACAGTCAAGAGGATGAAGAGACCAGAGCTCCATCTGTCATGGGAGGATACAAGAGAAGACAGCCATCCAGTGATCTGTAAATCAGCAAGAGGGCCTTGGTCAAAAACCCAGCTGTGCTGGTACCCTGGTCTCAGATTTCCAGCCTCCAGAATTACAAGAAAGAAAGAAGCATTTATTGCGTAAAACCCAGTCTATGATAGATATCCTTTTAGAGCAGCCAAACTAAGACATTCACCTCATTGGAAATTTATTTGAATAATGCTGTTTGAATACTGAAAAGTGGTGAGTAATTAGGGGGCGCTGAAAAGATTTAATAACAGTTGGTTTGGCCCAGCATTGAGGAAGCAAAGGGAGGCAGCAAGAGCAAGAGCTGGGACCTGCCCTCCCCTTCCCTCAGGCAGGTGTTAACCCTTTAGTCACTGGATGTGAAGAGGTCCCAGGGAGGGACAGTGGCTGTCCCCTGGCCTCTTGGGGCAAGTAGGGGCTTGTGTCAGTGGCTGTGAAATGGATGGTATGAAAATATTTCAGTGTTGTAAGAACCAGTGTGATTCCTACCAATATTTACTGCCTGGAAATCAGTCCTGATTGTAGCTGTATTTCACATTAGTTTAAATCCCTGTACTGAGCATGACTTAACTACAACCCATTGTCCTGAGAAATTGCTCCTGTCCTCAAGAATCTCATAATCCAACAGAGAAGACAGATTTGAGAGCGAACATCTCAGGAGCAATGTGATACATTCAACAACAGAGCACTTCCTGTCTCACGACCACTGTAGGAAGCGAGTGTACAAAGTGTCATCCTGCTTGTGCAGCAAGAAGCAGGGGAAGTTCAGGAGCATCCTGGGCCATGCCTGGAGTTACACAGCCAACAAGGGGTGGAGCCTAAATACCTCTAAATCCAGAGGATCCCATGAAAAGGGATTGCCATGACAGGAGGAGCTGATTAATTTGTTTAATCACAGCCAGAGGCCCAGATTGTTCTCTGGACATGGCACAGTCAGTTGGCCCTCACTCTGGGACCATCTGAACAGGAGCTCATCTCTGCCCGTGGGCAGTGTCATGCACAGGTCCCATGTCCACTGAACCAACTGACCTCAAGGCTTGACAGCAGTAGGGAGGGCCCCGCTGTCCTCCTTTTCCCAAGAGAGAATGGCACTCGGGAAGGGCATCAGAATGGAAAGGGCAGGGCCTGCTCTGTGACATTAGAAGCCAGTAAGACATGGCCACTGAGAAGCAGGAAAGGAAGATTTGAAATCTTCAGGCCACTGACCTGGCCTGAGTACTTTTACATGATCAGCAGCAACCTTTAAAGCTCTTGGTATTTTAGGTTGGAGATGCTGTTTTGCTCAGAGCACTTGAAGTGGCCAGGGGATATAAAAACTACACCTCTGATTTCTGGCTCTTGTCCTGTTATTTATCTAGACCATCTCCCATCTCCTTTGCTCCAGCCTCCTCTCTGCATCATCCTCACCTGCCTCCTTTGGTATCTGGATTCCCAGGAATCACCAAAGACTCTGCTGTAGAATCTGATGGCTTGTTATGGACATGCAACTCTAGCTCATTTCCCTCCTTCTCTCATGAGCAGTTTTGCTATTTGTCTTTTGGTACTAGTGGGATGCTAGCTAAGAGGCTCCAGGCTGGATTGGTTTGGCAGGCGTAACTGATTAAATTGATTTCAGGCAAGCCCTCCTCTCATCCCCATTTCCCCCACCCCCAGCAATCAGAGAGAGCATCTAGGAGAGGCTTGCTGTGTTCCTTCTCCATGTGGCTGCCCCCATTATATCACAGTTCCATAATTAGTAATATTTATTTGTACCTTTCATAAATATTGACCAAATGCCAACTATGTGCCAGGCCTGTTTTTAAGCCTGGGAATACTGAGATACTAAGGTAAGGCCTCTGGTCTCCTGGAATTTACACCATAGTCAGGCAGGACAGCTATCAGAAAGTAAAAGAAAAACAGACTAACCCTGAACAGTATCAAATAGTAACCACAAAGAAATGAATCAAGGAGATGGAGTTCAGTGCAAACTGGGGGCATTCACCAGGGAGATTCTTTCCAAATAGATATTTGCACCAAGATTGAAAATGAGGAGTAGCCATGTGAAAACTTACAGGGAGTGCATCATGGATGAAGGGAAGAGCTGGGGCAAGAGCCCAGAGGTAGAGGCAGCATGGCTGAGTCACAAAGAGAAGGAGGGCAGTGTGGCAAAGATGAGGAGCAAGGGCAGTCAGCAGCAGAGGGAAGGGTATTGGATGGGGTTGGTGGGGTCCACAGGGCCCTGAACATGATGGTTCTTTAGGCCCTTTGCGGAGAGTTTGGATTTAACTGTAAAAGCAACTGGAAACAACTAATAGATTCCAAGCAGGCAAGACATGATCTACCTTGTAGTGGGGTAAAGAAGCAGAGAGAAAAGCAGGACTCTAAATGAGTGACCTGGTCAAAAACTGATGGTGGCTTGGACTGAGAGAGGCAGGGGAATGGATCCATTCAGAATATAGTCTGAGTCAAATGTGACAGAGGCCCAGGTTCCAGCCAATGATCACAGATCAATTGGCAAATGTGAGTTACAGCTGTGCAGCCTTTCTTTCTCAAGGCTGATTATGTATTTAAGAGCTGCTGTCTTCTTTGGAATAACGTGCCTATAACGCTTTAGATTTCACTATATAGTTGCCTTTGGGATCCTCCAAAACTGTGCCCACTTTTTAGATAAGAAAACCAAGGTTCAGGATGGTTAATTAACTGTCCCAAGGTCACTTGTTTAGGACTCAATGGACATGAATTTGAGCTGAAAGACAGTGGAAGACAGAGGAGCCTGGAGTGCTGCGGTCCATGGGGTCACAAAGAGTTAGACTGTTACCTGTTGTTCAGTTAGTGACTGAACAACAACAACAACCAAGATCACCCTTCAGGAAAGACATGAAACCTGAAATTAAAAGCAGATCTTTCAATCATTGAAGCCACCCTTTGATTTATACATGTTTCTTTAACATTACTTTCCATCCACTACAAAACAAGATCCATTTCAAGTTTCCTTCTCTACCTACCAAGTGAAACAGTTAGTCACCAGAATTTCCAGTGGCTGTGGACAGCCCAATATGGCATCTGCCTAGGGCCCTTTCTTTCTTTCTTTTTTTTTTTGGGGGGGGGGCCCTTTCTTATGAAGTCTTTTTTTTTTGTTTTTTTTTCTGATGATGATCCATCCTGACTCTGACCTCCTTATTGCCCTTGGTAATGTTATTTACCAAGGTGACTGTGGCTCAGATCATGAACTCCTTATTGCCAAATTCAGGCTTAAACTGAAGAAAGTAGGGAAAACCACTAAACCATTCAGGTATGACCTAAATCAAATCCCTTATGATTATACAGTGGAAGTGAGAAATAGATTTAAGGGACTAGATCTTATTGACAGAGTGCCTGATAAACTATGGCCTGAGTTTCATGACATTGCACAGGAGACAGGGATCAAGACCATCCCCGTAGAAAAGAAATGCAAAAAAGCAAAATGGCTGTCTGAGGAGGCCTTACAAATAGCTGTGAAAAGAAGAGAAGCGAAAAGCAAAGGAGAAAAGGAAAGATATAAGCATCTGAATGCAGAGTTCCAAAGAATAGCAAGAAGAGATAAGAAAGCCTTCCTCATTGATCAATGCAAAGAAATAGAGGAAAACAACAGAATGGGAAAGACTAGAGATCTCTTCAAGAAAATTAGAGATACCAAGGGAACATTTCATGCAAAGATGGGCTCGATAAAGGACAGATATGGTATGGACCTAACAGAAGCAGAAGATATTAAGACGAGCTGGCAAGAATACACAGAACTGTACAAAAAAGATCTTCACGACCCAGATAATCATGATGGTGTGATCACTGACCTAGAGCCAGACATCCTGGAATGTGAAGTCAAGTGGGCCTTAGAAAGCATCACTATGAACAAAGCTAGTGGAGGTGATAGAATTCCAGTTGAGCTATTTCAAATCCTGGAAGCTGATGCTGTGAAAGCTGCACTCAATATGCCAGCAAATTTGGAAAACTCAGCAGTGGCCACAGGACTGGAAAAGGTCAGTTTTCATTCCCATCCCTAAGAAAGGCAATACCAAAGAATGCTCAAACTATCGCACAATTGCACTCATCTCACATGCTAGTAAAGTAATGCTCAAAATTCTCTAAGCCAGGCTTCAGCAATATGTGAACTGTGAACTTCCAGATGTTCAAGCTGGTTTTAGAAAAGTCAGAGGAACCAGAGATCATTGCCAACATCTGCTGGATCATGGAAAAAGCAACAGAGTTCCAGAAAAACAGCTATTTCTGCTTTATTGACTTGCCAAAACCTTGACTGTGTGGATCACAATAAAGTGTGGAAAATTCTGAAAGAGATGGAAATACCAGACCACTTGACCTGCCTCTTGAGAAACCTATATACAGGTCAGGAAACAACAGTTAGAACTGGACATGGAACAAGAGACTGGTTCCAAATAGGAAAAGGAGTACATCAAGGCTGTATATTGTCACCCTGCTTATTTAACTTCTATGCAGAGTACATCATGAGAAACGCTGGGCTGGAAGAAGCACAAGCTAGAATCAAGATTGCCGGGAGAAATATCAATAACCTCAGATATGCAGATGACACCACCCTTATGGCAGAAAGTGAAGAGGAACTCAAAAGCCTCTTGATGAAAGTGAATGAAGAGAGTGAAAAAGTTGACTTAAAGCTCAACATTCATAAAACTAAGATCATGGCATCTGGTCCCATCACTTCATGGGAAATAGATGGGGAAACAGTGGAAACAGTGTCAGACTTTATTTTTGGGGGCTCCAAAATCACTGCAGATGGTGATTGCAGCCATGAAATTAAAAGACGCTTACTCCTTGGAAGGAAAGTTATGACCAACCTAGATAGCATATTCAAAAGCAGAGACATTACTTTGCCATCAAAGGTCCATCTAGTCAAGGCTATGGTTTTTCCAGTGGATTTTCAAATCCATGTATGGATTTGAGAGTTGGACTGTGAAGAAGCGTGAGTGCCGAAGAATTGATGCTTTTGAACTGTGGTGTTGGAGAAGACTCTTGAGAGTCCCTTGGACTGCAAGGAGGTCCAACCAGTTCACTCTAAAGGAGATCAGCCCTGGGTGTTCTTTGGAAGGAATGATGCTAAAGCTGAAACTCCAGTACTTTGGCCACCTCATGCGAAGAGTTGACTTACTGGAAAAGACCCTGATGTTGGGAGGAACTGGGGGCCGGAGGAGAAGGGGACGACAGAGGATGAGATGGCTGGATGGCATCACCGACTCGATGGACATGAGTTTGAGTAAACTCCAGGAGTTGGTGATGGACAGGGAGTCCTGGCATGCTGCACTTCATGGGGTCACAAAGAGTTGGACTCGACTGAGTGACTGAACTGAACCGAATGTTATTTAGGGCTTCTCTGGCTGTTCCGTGGTAAAGAAACCACCTACCAATGCAGGAGAACAGGTTCGATACCTGCGTTGGGAAGATCCCCTGGAGAGAGAAATAGCAGCCCATTCTGTTATTCTTGGCTGGGAAATCCCATGGACAGAGGAACCTGGCAGGCTACAATACATGTGGTCACAAAAGAGTCAGGCATGACTTAGAAACTAAACAACAACAGCAAATGTTTCTTAACCACTTTACAACTTGCTTTTCTCATCTATAAAATTGGAACGTTAAGCTCCCTCCTGAAATCATTACAAACATGAATATAGTTCAGTATTTTGCTGGTGATGGATAATTGATTGTTCTCTTATACTTCTGCTACATTCACCTGTAGACTGCTCTCTACCCCAGCAGTAACACTTTCATTTGTTAATAATCTCAGATAAAGACAGAAAACATTAGACAGTCATCATAATAATCATCAACATTTCTTGAGCACTAACTAGGTCATGCACTGTGATGAATGGTTTAATCATTATCTCAGTTAATGCTAAGAAGAGCTCCATGATGTATGTATTAGGATTATTATGTCCATTTTACAAAAGCCGAAAGTGAGGTTCAGCAAAGTAAAACAACTTACCAGGAGTTACACAGATAGAAGTGATAGAGTCAGGGATCACACGCAGGTCCCTCTGACTCTAGGAGAGATGGTTCTGAATGCTGAGCTCTCCTGCCTCTTATGCGAGACTCACTGTGCTGTGATAAGTGCCAGGTTGCTTTGCTAATTATCCTCTGCAGCAGATATTAGTCAGCATAGGGCCTGAAGCCACTGGCAGGGGATGTATGTCTCAATTCCAATTTGAGTTTAACTTCCAGAGAAGGAACAGGAGATTGAGTCTCAGAAGTTGCTAAGTGAATGAAATTGAAACAGCAGAAAAGACTTGCCTTAAGGGAGAGTGACTTCCTGGGTCATAGGAATTTTGTTTCCTCTCTCTGGTAGGGCACTGAGTTAGCAAAAGTCGTACCCCTGCCTTATGGTTTGCTCAGATGGAAACTTTAAGGAAGCTTGGAAATCTGAACAGAGAAGGATACAGCACAATGTCCTGCACCTCAGGGTTACCCTAAGGCAGAGTGAGGCAGCACCAAGCCCCCAGCATGGGTCTCAGTTAGGTAGATGTGGGTCCTAGTCCTGTACCCACCATTTACTGGTCTTGAGTGAGCCAAATTCTTTATGAAAAAAATGGCATCCAAAACTGACTTGGCAAAGCTGTAGAGAAGATTAAGTTAGATTAAGTTAGTAAAGTGCTGGGTACTTAGCACATAGTAATCACTTGATACATCCTAGTTACTGGGAATTTATGTATGTAAAGAGCTTAGAAGGGTGTTCTTAGAACATAAGCATATTACATCAGCTATACTTATTATCTTTGTGCTTTCAACGATCACAGAACATGCTTTTTTTCCCTCTAACCCTCCAGTTCTGCACATCCAAAAATAATACAATTAGAAATAAAACTCCTTGAAAACTTCTGGCTCGAAGATATTTCATTTATTTTCACACAGTTTTGAGTCTTTTAAAAAATCTGTTTTCTCACAAGACACCACTAGACACCCACCCAAATGGCTAAAATTAAAAAGACTGACAATGCCAAATGCTAGCAAGCATGTACAGCTACTACTGCTTGTTGGTAGGAGTGGAAAATGGCACCAAAATAAAGGGAAAAGGGCCTGTGGCCTCTTATAAAACTGAACATACATCTAACCTGTGACCCAGCAGATCTGCAAGGTGCCAATTACCAAAGAGAAGAAAAACACACATCTGGAAAGACTTGTATAAAAATATTCATAGCAGACTTGTTCATTCTAGCCAGAAATTAGAAATAGGTGCCCATCAGTGAGAGAATGGATATGCAAAGAGTGGTGTATTTATACAAATAAACACTGGCCAGCAATAAAAAAGAACAACTTACTGATACATACAATATCAAGGGGGAGTCTCAAACACATGCTGAATGAAAGAAGCCTTGCATAAGACTACATATTATATGACCCCATTTATATGAAGTTCTAGAACAGGTAAAACCTACTATTAAAATGAAAAAGGAAATGTTGCTGCCTCTGGAGTCTGAATGATAATGGGCTTCTGGGGTGATTGCAATGTTACATATTTCAGTCAAGACCTTGGTTGTACAAGTATATGCATTTGTCAACACTTATTTAGTGAGAATGTTCATGTAAGATTTGAGCATTTCATTGTATCTAATTTTTCTTCAGGAGATAAAAAAAAAAAACAAAAAACAAATGTTCCACTCTAGTTAATGATATTCATGCAAAAGTATTTAGGGAGAAAGTATACAGATGTCTTCAATTTAATTTAAAATGCATAAAAAAATAAGACTGGTGGTTGGCAATAAGAATGGATAGATGGATAGCTAATGTGATAAAATAAGCATAGGAAAATGTTAAGTGGGAGGTACATGGGCGTTCATTATAAAATTAATCTGTATGCTTTGAAATTTATAGTACTGTTGGAGAAAAAGAAAAATCCTTCAACATTTACTAGCCTTCCAAATAAAAAGAGAATTCTAACGCTCATGCTGTTGTTCAGTCGCTAGGTCATGTCTGACTCTTGGCAAGCCTCTGAACTGCAGCTCGCCAGGCTCATCCCTACTGGTCATACTGGTAGCCCCACACATGCGCACCATTGAAAGGAATGTACTTTCAGGTTTGCTGTTAACTTTTAAGTTGGTAAACACTGATTTATAGGGCACTTAAAATCAGAATGAAATGTGATTTAGTGAAAGAATTGAATGAACAGCTCACAATCCCACATTCTAGCACTGCTAGGAAAAATTTTAAGACTTTTTCTGAGTAGTTTTAGAGTCGTTTTCAGTAAAACTGAGTGTAAGGTACAGATTTACCATATGACCCATGCCCTACGCATGTATAACCTCCCCTGTCATCAGCATCACTCACCAGAGTGGTGCATTCATTGCATTGATCTACCTACATGGACTCATCATGATCACCCAAAGTCTACAATATACATTAGGATTTATTCTTGGTGTTGTACATTCTGTGAGTTTGGGCAAATGTGTAATGACATATGTGTGTGTGCTAATTCGCTTCAGTCGTGTCCGGCTCTGTGTGATGCTATGGACTGCAGCCTGCAAGGCTCCTCTGTCTATGAGATTCTCCAGTTGAGAATACTGGAGTGGGTTGCTATGCCCTCCTCCAGGGGATCTTCCCAACCCAGAGATCAAACCCATGTCTCTTACGTCTAACCTGCATTGGCAGGTGGGTTCTTTACCACTAGTGCTACCTGGGAAGCACATTTATCCACCATGATTGTATCATACAGAGTAGTTCATTGCACTAGAGAAGTTTTTGCCACTGATTTGCTCCTGTTAAATCAGGAGGGGACTCTGGAAGCTATGAATGGTTTCTTTAAGCCTGACAGTTATGACTCACTTACCCATATCAACAGTCATGGAGGGGGACTGAGGCTGGAGCTCTCAGCCAATGGGCCAGCTGACCTCTATCCCCACATCTCAGACTCCTCAGGAGAAGTTGCTGTAAAGCTGTAAAAAATTTGCCATAAAGATGGAAACAAAAAGAGTTAGCAAATTCTTCATGTATAAGAAGAGAGCCATTCTGGATGTAATGCTTACTCTGAGCTTCATTTACTAACCACGGGGTGGTCATCATCAATTGCATTTCACAGATAAGTAAACTGGAGATCAGAGAGGTTAATTCATTTGCTTGTAGTCAATTAACTATGGAGTATCAAAGGTGGGACTTGAATCCAGCCTTCATGGTTCCCAAGTTTGTGACCCTCTTTCATTTAAGGCTGTTGGGAAGGAAGATGTCTTCTGGGGGATTTAGAATCCAGAATACATTCTTCTTGAGAAGCTGTGATTGAAGGTGATTACGTATAATGCAATAGTGCCTTTTATCCTGTTGTATTGTTTTTGGTTTTCAGTTTTCTGAAATTTGAGGCTAAGTGGGATTCTTTAAGCTTGCCTGGGAATCTGACTCCTAAACATGACATTATTTTGAACAGTGTTGGTGTCCCAAGATTTCAGTCTATGAGTTACAAACTTTGGAGACAAGTTTTCCATAACTAGAGACCATCTGTAATAGTCACATCTGATGCTCATACCTGGGTTTGCTATTTGGAAAGTACCTTCATGTCTGTGTCTTGTGTGAGCCTCACATCCATACTGCAAGGCAGGGAAAACAAGGATAGGATCATTATTTCCATTCAATGAGGGTGAGGGAGACCGGGAGAGAGGTCCAGAAGTTTGTCCAAGGTCACACAGCAGGGAAAGGGTTTAAGCTAAGTTGAGAACCCAAGCCCCTTGACACCTCATTCACCAATGCCTCATGCCTCCCCCACTTTGCATCTCATCTTGGCTCCTAGACCCAGGCTAATTTATATGTGAAATCTTGCAAATTCTTGGTAGGTGACCAATATATAATGTGTAGCTAATGAGATAAAGTACAGTTTCACTTTGGTTACAAAGGAAGGGGAACTCTCGAAGGGATCATAATAATCAGGCCTTTCTCAGCAGAACTCAAGAGAGTTTTATAGGCCTGGCGAAACGATCCATCCTCTCAATGGACCCATGTGTCTGGGACCTCCCACTGTCCCCGCCATTCTGCAGAGGAGGAAAGAACATTAAGAGATTTGGTCCAGGGTCACCAACACCCAGGTCGTCAATCACACAGTCTCAGTGGCAGAGCAGGGAGTGGACCCAGGACTCTGTGTAGCCATCCGTGAGAATGTGCTCCAGCCAGCACATAGTGTAATGTATTTTTAAATACCCTAAAGAGCTCTTGTCAAGGAGCAGAAATGGACATCCCCTACGATAGCCTGGAGACTCATCAGCAAGCCCCATGTCCAAGGTCAAAAGGAAATCAGGGTCAGCCCCAGAGAAACCTGCACCTCTTTATATCACTAACATATGAGCATTTGTACTTTTTATGACCATGCTTTTGCTCAAGACATCTAGTCAAGCCCGCTGTTTATTACTCTGTGACCTTGGATGAGTCACTTGACATTTGGGGGCCTCAGATTATGCCTCTGGAAAAAGACAGTTGGACAAGATGGGCTATAGTTTTTAGAACCAGGAGGAAAGAACAGTCTTACCCAGAGAACTTATTTTTCTAGTCTGAAACTCTCTGAGAACAAGGATGGTGTTCTGTTCTCTGTGGCCCCAGCATTCAACTCCATTCCTGACACATAAAGGCTGTCTGATGAATGTTGAGTGAGTGAATAAAAATGGCACAGCCCCTTTGCTTAGGATGAGCAATATTTCCATAAATTCTGTACATCGCTGGCAGTGTATTTCAAGTGTGACACATTTCATGCTGGAAACACAGCTTGTTAATCATCCCAGAGACATGTCAGAATATAATCATGGACTCCAAAGGGTCCTCGTGGCACAGAAGGCCAAAGCTTGCTCTTGGTGACTCTAGAGGTCTGAACAGTGACTTAGAGTGACTGTGAGACCCAACTCAGGGCACACTTTTCTAACTGTCCTGAAGGGTTAATGTTTTTAAATGTTTATTTATTTGTTTGGCTATGCCAGATCTTAACTGGGGCACTCAGAATCTTCAGTCTTTGTTGTGGCATGAAAACTGCTTGCATTCGGGATCTTCAACCTTTGTTGTAGCATGCAAACTTTGTTGCAGCATGTGGGATCTAGTTTCCTTATCAGGGATTGAACTTGGGCCCTCTGCATTGGGAATTCCGAGTCTTAGCCACTGGACCCCCAGGGAAGTCCCAGGGTTGATTATTAAAGTAGGGAGGAAAAGTCTTGATGAGAGGCAGGATGACCACCAGATTACTTGGAGGAAACCTGAAACTGATGGTTGCTGAGTTTCCTTCTAGACCCGTGATCCTATGTTTCTCAGCCTATTCTCTATTTTGACGTGGAAAGTACACAGATATTCATTTGAAAGGATATGGCTTTGAATCTCATTCTGAAATGCATTGGTCATATGACTTAAGGTAAATCTAATACTGGCACTCAATAATAACATTAATTAAACTTATAATGTATAAGCATTTAGCTCTACCTGTCAAGAGCTTTGTTGATATTTTTTTAACTTTACATTAACTCACTTAATCCCTTTGAAGAAGGCTCATTGTTACTGTCCATCAGATGAGTAAACTGGGACACAGAGCATCTTAGGCATTCTTGCTCCCAGGTCTCCTAGTGAGAAGTGGCAGACCTGGAGACTCACTCTCCTGGCTATGTGGCTCCAGTCTTAGAGTTCTCAATAAGTAAATCTCTGTTGGTCAGTTTGTTCAACTGTAAAATTGACATTGTGATGTCTCAGCATTCTTATAGGTAGTTACAAAAATCAAATGAGATAGGTTTCCAGTTGTTTGTCTCTTGCATCAGACAGTCAGCTCATGAAGGTGCAGGTTTCATGTGGGTCTCCTTCAAAGTGGAGGATTCCTAAATAGCACCCATTAAATACTGTCTTAATAAATGCATGAGTTAATGAAGAGAGTAATTAGAAACTGCCTGATGAAGAGTCAAAGTACTATATGAGGGTTATGTACTTATTTTTTGGTGTTTCAAATCTGTATTCAGCCTTGTTTGACATTTTTTAATTTGTAAGGTAACCATAGAAAGAAAGCTGCTGGACTTCCCTGGTGGTTCAGTGGTTGAGAGCCTGCCTGCCAGTGCAGGCAGCAGGGCTTCAATCCCTGGTCTGGGAAGATCCCACATGCCACAGGATGGTGGGCCACAGCTACTGAGCCCGTATGCCCTAGACCCCATACTCTGGAACAGGAGAAGCTGCTTCAGTGAGAAGTCTGCACACCAGCTTTAGAGAGTAGCCTCTGCTCTCCACAGCTAGAGAAAAGCCTGAGCAGGAACAAAGACCCAGCACCGCCAAAAATAAGTAAATTTTTTTTTTCCAAAAAGAAAGCTACTTGTGAATCCAGTGACTTTAATGCCCAAATGTTAATCTGTTGGGAACGTTTCTTTCTAATTCTTCTCATCTCACGTGAATTGTGTTTGATTTGCATCTGATGAAATTTGAAAGTGAAAATTATGACCTGTGTTTGCACTTTATCCATTCCTACTAAAATCCCATTCCTATTTGGGAAGTGTTTATTACTAATGCTATATCTGAGAAAACAGAAGGGTGTAATACTTAACCTATAAAGCTTCTCGGAATAACCCTAGGAGGTTGATAGTTTAGCGCATCATACACGGATGACCCTGAGAGCAGATTCATTCAGTCCTGTTGTTGCTTCCTTCTCTCACTCATCCTCAGGGTCTGCACTGAGGTCCAGGGTTTGCACTAGGGTCCAGCATATGAAGTCACTTCAGACTCCTCTGCCCTAAAGGATTTTTTGTGGAGAATAGCTTAGAGTTCAGTGAGGGGGCACTTTTTACCTTGTCTAATGGATTGCTAATTGCCGGTTGTAGATCCAGGACTACACACTAGACTATGGCCTGATGTTTGTGATTATTGGTGCCCCCAGGTCATAAACATTAAAATGGAGAAATGTGATTTGCTTAACCTGTGCGATCAATCCGGTTGTCTTTCCCTTCTCATGAAGTGGCTCGTGGGTGTTTGATCGCATATAGCCAACCTATTTATGGCTTCCCAGGTGGCAGTGGTGGTAAAGAGTCTGCCTGCCAATCATGGGTTTGATCCCTGGGTTGGGAAGATCCCCTGGAGTAGGTAGGATCCACCCACTGGCATCCCACTCCAGTATTCTTGCCTGGGAAATTCCATAGGCATAGGAGCCTGGCAGGCTACTGTCCTTGGGGCCACAAAGAGCTGGACACGACCGAGTGACTGAGCACACAACACAGCCAACCCGTTTAAACAGTGCACATCCACTCACCACTGGGAGACACACTCCTCACTCTGACCTTATTTTCAGGCATCGTCATTTTTCACTTCTGTTTGATAACTGTGGGACAAACCTGTTTCAGTTTCTGTATGCAAAAATGACAGAGGCCCATAGATCTGTCTTATTGTTCTTGTTCCCCTTCCTCATAGACAGGGGAGTCATGCTGAAAGTCATGCTGAAAGCTTCAGGAGATGGTGACCGATTGGGCATGTGATTGGTGTACAGTTTCAGCCTGAGTCTCCGCTCTCTCTGTTCTCTTAATGGTCTTTTCTTTTTCCATTCAGACAAGAAAGAAGGAAAGAAAGAAAGAGGAAGGAAGGGAGGGAGGGAGGGAAAGAGGAAGTATAAGAAAGGAAGAAGCTCTGTAGTCAAAAGAAAGCTTGGAGCATATAGAAACAGAACCCTTGGCTGTAAAACTTTGCAGTGTGGTGTAAAGTTTTTATTATGCTTGTGGGTGAGCTTCATTATTTCCACAAAGGTTTCATCGTGATGAGCATTTCTTAGCTTCTGATTCATGGAAATTCTTTCATGGGACAAAGAGGACCATTTGTTGAAATGGTGGTTCCTCAGAGCAAAGCTTCCCCAGACATCAGGCTTCCAGGCTGTTTACTCTACTCGGCATCTGATTTTTTTGTCTTTAATTTCTTTCTCCATATTTTTCAGTGATTCCTGAACATTTTCCTTTTTTCCTTCCTTCTCTCCTTCCTACCTCTCTCCCTCACTCTGTCTTTCCCTCCTTCCCTATCTTTAACTGCAAGCCTATACCATTTTCTACAGAGACACATGATTGACACGAAGCCTATGACTTTGAGGGGCTCATGGTCAATGCAGGGGACAGACACCTAAGGAATACATGATGTGCATTGTTTGAGGTGTTGCAGTAGAGGAGTATGGGGTATGGTGAAAATGGAAAGGAGGAATGAAAAGACGTTGAAGGAGATTAATTTTTTAGCTGTCTCGAGAAGTGAGTAGAGAGTATTAAATGAAAATGGGGACAAGTTCATTTCTGTCCATGGAAACAAACTAACAAACAACAAACCAAGAAGTTGTGGGTCATAGAACAGCCTGGAATATCTGGAAAAGAGCAGGTTTGACTGGAGTGTAGGGTTCAAGGTGTGGGTGGAGCGGTGGACTGGTGATAACTTGGCAAGCGTTGTGGGAACCTCAGGAGTGTATGAAGCCATGAGAAAGTCCTTTCTCCAGGTATCATAACCCCAAAACGTTTCTAACTGCCTTTGTTCCACATGAAGAAATCAGGATTATCCACTGACTTTGTCATAGCTAGATAATAATCTAGCCTTTTCCAGTGTATAATGTGTTGAATACCAGTCTTTTGAAATGAAGCACACCCATGCACCCACACTTATGTCCCAATACATGTGTATGCAATTTATCTGAGAAAAAATAAATTTTGGGAAAGGCCCATTGGCACATTAAAAACTGAAAGAAATGTTTTACCTTGGCAATCATTTTTTGTTGAGGAAAATATATTAGTATTCCATAGCACACACTTTAGGAAAATATTTCTAACTCTTTGGAATTCTGACAGTGGTGCCTTGTGTCAACCTTCTGAAACCACCAGAGGCCTAGAAAGCCTGGGCTGGCAACCATTACTACCATCTGAGGTTTAGAGAAGGGAAGAGATCTGCTCGATGGCATCAGGCATAACTGAGCAAGAATAAGAGTTGAGGTTTAGGTCTCCTGTTTCTGGTCCAGGTCTCATTTTATTGTGCTAATAAATGGCCCATCTGGAGTCCACAGGCATTTATCGGTGACTCCACGTGTCTACCATTGTGCTTTGTGCTAATAACACATGTTGAAATTCTCACTAGTTGGGGAGATGATACTACACAAACCAATGAACAGATAGTGCCAGGGGGAACGTTGCCATGGAGAAGAACAGGCAGGAGGAGAGAATGACGAGTAATAGGGGTGTTATTTTGCAAAAGTGAGGAAGCAAGAGATAGGGTGACATTTAGGGAAGTGAGAGCCAGACATGCAGATCTATGTGGGAAGTACCTTCCAGGCCAAGAAGAAGTTAGTGTAAAGGTAGGAAAATGTTCTAGAAACACCAATGGGCTGGGATGGTTGGAGCAGAATGAGCAGGGTGATGAAGTTAGGAGATGCGGTCAGTGGGGTGGCTGGGGCTGTAGCCATGTGGGCCCTCAGGGGCCACGGTAGGGATATCTTTGCCATTTGTGAGTTATGAGCAGAGAATTCTGTTCAGTTCAGTTCAGTTCAGTCACTCAGTTGTGTCTGACTCTTTGCAACCCCATGGACTGTAGCATGCCAGGCCTCCCTGTCTGTCACCAACTCCTGGAGTTTACCCAAACTCATGTCCATTGAGTCGTGATGCCATCAAACCATCTCATCCTCTGTCGTCCCCTTCTCCTCCCACCTTCAATCTTTCCCAGCATCAGGGTCTTTTCAAATGAGGCAGTTCTTTGCATCAGGTAGCCAAAGTACTGGAGTTTCAGTTTCAACATCAGTCTTTCCAATGAACACTCAGGACTAATCTCCTTTAAGATGGACTGGTTGTATCTCCTTGCAGTCCAAGGGACTCTCAAGAGTCTTCTCCAACACCACAGTTCAAAAGCATCAATTCTTCAGCACTCAGCTTTCTTCACAGTCCAACTATCACATCCATACATGACTACTGGAAAAACCATAGCCTTGATTAGATGGACCTTTGTTGGTAAAGTAATGTCTCTGCTTTTCAATATACTATCTAGGTTGGTCATAACTTTCCTTCCAAGGAGTAAGTGTCTTTTAATTTCATGGCTGCAGTCACCATCTGCAGTGATTTTGGAGCCCCCCAAAATAAAGTCTGACACTGTTTCCACTGTTTCCCATCTATTTCCCATGAAGTGATGGGACCAGACGCCATGATCTTCGTTTTCTGAATACTGAGCTTTAAGCCAACTTTTTCACTCTCCTCTTTTACTTTCATTAAGAGGCTCTTTAGTAGAGAATTAGTCTGATCCAAATTAGTTTTTCAGGAAGTTCAGATGGGCTCTTTCTCTGTGGGGGAAGAGACTACAGAGTGAGAACGGAAGCTGGGGACCAGTGGGGCCGTGAGCACAGATTCCGATTCTGGATCTGTGTGAAAAGTGCAATGGCTAGAAGTTGCAGATAGTTGTATCTGAGAGGAAGAGAAGACATGACAGCTCTGAGGATAGACACGGAGTGGCCACATTTTGAGACAAGGAGACTGATGTGCTTCTGCTCCCTTGGAACTTGATTTATAATTTGAGAATCAGTATCTTTATGGTACTTTTATCACTGTTCCTATAAAAGAAATGTATCTTCTGGCAAAGACAATTTAAATGGTACCAAATGGCAATGGCACCCCACTCCAGTACTCTTGCCTGGAAAATCCCAGGGACGGAGGAGCCTGGTAGGCTGCAATCCATGGGGTCGCTAAGAGTCGGACATGATTGAGCGACTTCACTTTCACTTTTCACTTTCATGCATTGGAGAAGGAAATGGCAACCCATTCCAGTGTTCTTGCCTGGAGAATCCCAGGGATGGGGGAGCCTGGTGGGCTGCCGTCTATGGGGTCGCACAGAGTCGGACACGACTGAAGTGACTTAGCATAGCACAGCACAGCAAATGCATCCAGTAAAATTCATTTCCCTGGTTTCTTTCCCAAGAAGCACCACTGTTACCAACCTCTTGTGTATTTTTCTAGACTAAGAGTACAGATATGTATATGTGTGTGCATAATATATTCACTTTTCTTTTCTAATACAGTGGTCTAGATGGTATATCCTATACTATAGCTTACTTTTTCCACTAAATAATTTATCTTAGAGATTAGTCTATACCAGTATATATAGAAAGAATTCTATATATGTTTACAACATTACAGTATATTTCATTGTACTGCCATATTACGATATTTAATTAATAATGAATTAATTCCTACTGAAGGACCTCATTTCCAGTGTTTTAAAATTACTAATGATAAAGTGATGAATAATATTATATTATAATAACACCTTGGAACATATTATACACATGTAGATGTGGATCTGTAGAATAAATCCCTAGAAGTAGAATCTGCAACTCAAGAAGAATGTGTTTATTTAAATGTTGGTTGATAGAGCCACTTTGTCCATCAAGACGGTTGTACTAATTTATAGGCCAGCAATAATGCATGATGGTACCTGCCAAAGTGAAAGCCTTTATAGTAGTGAAGTTAATGGTAACTTACAAGTGTGTGTTGCTTTATATTTGCCAGAAGTGCCTGTTACCCATTATTTATTTATTTACTAAAATAGCTCTCGGAAGTAAATCTTTTGTATTCTAATTTTATACATAAGGATAGGGAACTTCGAGAGATTGATACTTGCCCAGCTAGTGAATAGCAGCTCTGGGATTTGAACCCAGGTCTCTCAGACATTGAAGACCAGACTGCCTGCAATTTAGCCTTGTCAGATAAGGGTTTCTCCAAGTCCACACTTAGATTCCTCTCTCTTACAGACTACGTTCCGCATCCCTGGAAGCATTCAGGTGTTTGCTGGATGAGGCCTTGGCAAAATGCTGTTGAAAGCATTATGGCCCCGGCATGAGGATCTGACTATAACCTTCAAGGCCCCTTTCTGCCCCATCACGTCCATGGACTAAACTGCTTTCCTCTCAGGCTTAATAGCTGCATCAACAAAATGAAAATAATATCACCTGCCTCTAACTGCATTGGAATGTCATAAAGGTAAATCAGATAGTACACCTGAAGCACTTAGAACAACTTAAGAAAAATAAACTCTATAAATCTGTGTTAGAGTGACTGCAAGGCCATGGAGATGCTCAGCCCACCCAGCCTCCCCTGGGCCTTTATTAGGAGCAGGTTCCTTTAACTGGATTTGTTTTAAATGTAAATACAAGTATGCACATATGCTAACACTCACACACTGAAATACTTCTTCCAACTCCCTGGCCCATTGTTAGAGAGTCAGAATTTTTTTTTTTTTAATTAAAGTATAGTTGATTTACAATGTTATGTTAATTTCAGGTGTACAGCTAAGTGAATCGGTTATACATATACATGTATCCATTCTTTTAGGATTCTTTTTCCCATATAGGTTATTGCAAAATATTGGATATACAGTATATCCTTGTGCTATACAGTATATACAGAAATATATTTCATTTATATATTTAAGACTCCTCCTAATTTGACATCTAGCTTAGTCCCTAAATTCGTTTCAAGCTTAACCATCAAAACAAGTTTGTTTATTATCTCTTGTAAACATCACAACAATACTGCAAGTAAAGTGTTATTTTCTGTGCTACGCTTAGTCATTCAGTTGTGTCCAACTCTTTGCAACCCCATGGACTGTAGCCCACCAGGCTCCTCTTTCCATGGGATTCTTTAGACAAGAATACTGAAGTGGATTGCCATGCCGTCCTCCAGAAGATATTCCCAACCCAGGAATCAAACCAACGTCTCCCACATTGCAGGCAGATTCTTTACTGTCTGAGCCACCAGTTATTATCTCTTTTTTTCTGGACAGATATCAAAGCTCAGAGAGGTGATGTTTCTTTGTCAAGATCACACAGCACATTGGGGTGGAGCAGGGATTAGAACCAGTTGTCTGATGTGGAGTCTGTCCTTTCATTTGCCAAGGCTTCACTCAAGCTATATGCCCTCTGGCCTCTGGGAGGACACCCCAACTGCCCTTCACCCCATGTTGTGAATGGTACCCCATTCACATGCTTTGCTAGACCTATTTAGGTGTCCCAGGCTGCTGTGTATGTTCATATAGAAATGTACATTTCCATAAGCTCCAGTGAACTGGAAAGCTCCCTGAGGGTAGGGATACTGGCTACTCCATTTCCTAAGCAACCATGCTTGCACAGGAAGGAAGTGCCAATTTTGAGTGCCTCTTTGTGTCAGGCATTTGTGAATGTCTTGAATCTTAACCCTCCCAATGAAAAGAGGCAGTTCCATCAGTAGTTCCCAGCAGGGGAAATTGAGACTTAGAAAGCAAAGTCACATGTCCAGGGACACACAGTGAGTGGAAGGACCCAGAATTCAAGCTGAGGTCTGTCTTTCTCCAAGTCCTGGGATCTTGCCAAGACACCATCACCCCCACAACCACCCCATGTGATTAGCATGAAGCCTGAAATTAGTTATGGATTGTTTTTGCTTTTGTATGTAGGCTTTTATTGGAGCATAGCCACATCTACTTGTTTACACATCATCTGTGGCTGCTTTCTTTTATTTTAAAAGCAGTTCTATTGAGATACAATTCACATAACACTCAATTCAGCCATTTAAACTGTAAATCTAGTTTTTAAACATTATATCCCATTCTTTCAGGACAGGAGGATGGTAGGAGACTGTCTCCCGATGGGTGTCTAGAGACTGAAGCCGTGTTCACGTGCACATATGTCGTGTTGAACAGGACAGAGCATGTAGGGAAGGGAAGGCCGGGTGCATCACCCCAACCTTTCATCCTAAAGACTCTAGGACAACAGCAGATAAGTTCCCGGAAGTACACGGACAGCTAATTTCAGAGCATCCAAGGCCTCCTCGCTTTGAAAGGAAATATACTAACACAAGTCACTTACCTAGGTGCCTGCCTCTTTAATATGCAGCTAGGGAGGGCCTGGGAGAGGAATCAAGGATGCAAATAGGCACAGAGAAGGGAAGAGAAGGTTTCAGTAAAGCATGCTCTGGGAGTTCAAAGGAAGAGGCCATTGCACAAGTTGCTAACACCCTTTACATCCTTTTCTCACTGAACCATTTTTCCAACTGTATGGGGCAGGACTATTCTCCTCAATTTACAGACAAGAAGCCTAGATGAACCCTCCTCTTTGAAAACTTAATGGACTCTAAGCCCAGAGCCCTGAAGCACTGTCAGTCAAACACTGACCCCTCTGGGCTCCCTTGGGGGCACCTCCCTCCATCCAAGGTTGCCCTAAGCTCAGATTTGGCCATGGACCTGGGGACGAACACATCATGTTTACTCAGTGGGGAGGAGGGAGCACAGGGGAGAAGAAGGTGGGTAGGGCAGACACATTTAGAGAAAAGTGTTCAGAACAGCCTGGTAGGTAGGAACCATGCTTTATAGGGGTGACTGGGAAGCCCAGTGGTCACAGGTGTGCATCCGTGAGCTGCTTGTGGAGTCACGTTGCCTGGTTCCAACTCTGATTCTCCCACTTATTAGCCATATAATCTCAAGTGAGTTCCTTGACTATCTAATCTATCTGTACCTCAGTTTCCTCATCTGTAAAATGGGGCTCATTATTGTTTTCTCCTGTTTTTTATTGAAATATAGTTGATTTACAATGTTGCATTTGTTTCAAGTGATTCAAACATGTGTGTGTGTGTGTGTGTGTGTGCACGCACACGCACGCATGCTCAGTTGCTCAGTTGTGTCCAACACTTTGTGACCCCTTGGACTGCAATCTGCCAGGCTCCTCTGTCTGGGATTTTCTTGGCAAGAATACTGAAGTGGGTTGCTATGTCCTTCTCCAGGGGATCTTCCCAACCCAGGCATCAAACCTGTGTCTCCTGTGTCTCCTGAGTCTCCTGCTTGACAGGAGGATTCTTTACCCTGAGCCACGGGAGAAGGGTATAGACAGATAGATAGAGATATCCAGATTCTTTTCCACTACAGGTTATATAAGATGTTGAATATAGTTCCCTGTGCTTTATAGTAGGTCCTTGTTGTTTATCTATTTTGCAAATAATGGTGTGTATCTGTTAATCATCAGGTTATTTTGAAAACTAAATGAACTACTTTGTTTTAAAGCCCTAAGAATATTGCCTACTACCTACTGAGCACTTGAGACAAGTTGGCTGCTATTATTATTACACTGTAAAAATTATTGGTTGGAGCTAGAATATGAAAGGACTTGGATCCCAGGCTGTGGCATCCTTGATTTTGTAGCTATTGGCTTTTGAACCAGATGAAATCTGGCTTTAGGGGAGGTTTACCTATGTTAGAATGAATTAAAGTAGTAGGAAAATCGGAGTCGAGAGACTGGTGCAGGGGCTGCTGCCAAGGGGTTTATGGTAATTTCATTGTCTGAGAGAGAGGCAGGCTGGCCTGGTGACTGCACTTGGGCTTTGTCAGTGCCTGTCAGATCATCTGCTCTGAGGTGATGGTTTGGCTGTTATGGCCCGATTCCACTGTCAGGGAGCACTTTTGCCTATTACCTTATAGGAGATTGGGAGCATTCTCTTTCACCTGCCTGGGAAAGGGACTGTCTTTATGGAGCCTTGAGGATTGCGGGCCTTTGGCCTCTGTGTGGAGTTGCCAGCTCAGGAACTGGCAGCAGGCTGGAAGCATCAGCCCCTACCAGTGGCTCAGCTGAGCTGGACTCTATTTTAAGGATGTTAGAGGGTTCACCTAAAATTCTCCTCCTGGGAGACAGCCTAACAGTGCACCATTATGCTGTTCCTAGGTATTGGTAGGCTCCGGGCTTGGCTGCAATGAGAGGGTCTCTCCTAAGATCAATTCCGGCTATACTTGCCATCCTCTCTCTTCCTCCTATGACAATAATTGTTGCAGCCTGTCAAGGATTGGACTCAAAGGGCTCTGAGCTGATCGACTGCTTGGTTTTTTCCCTCTTGGTCACTCACATAAAATATTTATATATTTAATATATTGTGCATGGGTTCTCTCCAACTTTGCCTCTTTAGTCTGAGCGGGACTTTGGCTAAATGTGGTGCTCAATAACTTCAAGGGATCAAGTGCTTTTGAGAAATTTTTCTCCTAAGAAGATGAGCTGGGGGGAATTGAAAGCAGGGCTGCCGGCTTTGATGTCTTAAGTATGAAATTTCAATGGCTTACCAGCTGCCAAGCTCTGGTTTTCATGCAGACGGGGTAAGATTTAAGGAAATGATCACATCACAAGCCTGATGGGTGACAAATAATGATTGGGAAATTGCCCAAGGAACCCAGGGAAGGAGAATTCAGAGAGCCTAACCCCAAATTTTTAGCTGGAGTGGGTGATCTGATGAAAATCTCTTTTCTTTTTTTCTTTTTCAGAGATGATTTGGATTGGTATTTTTCCATTTTAAAACACATGCTTATTTTCAGATATTCGGACACTATGAAAAATCAGGTGGCTCAGACAGTAAAGAATCTGCCTGCAATGTGGGAGACCTGGCTTTGATCCCTAGGTTGGGAAGATCCCCTGGAAGAGGGTATGGCGACCCACTGCAGTATTCTTGCCTGGAGAATTCCATGGACAGAGAAGCCTGGTGGGCTACAGTCCACTGAGTAGTAAAGAGTCCAACATGACTGAATGACTAAGTATATGGAAGATCAGAAAGACAAAGATGAACAGTGATTTTTGCCTTTCCCCAAAGAAAACCATTTTGGTATATTTCCTTATAGTTCTTTACTTATGATTTTTTTTGCTTAAATTAATTTTTATTGGAATATAGTTGCTTTACAATGTTGTGTTAGTTTTTACTGTATAGTGAAGTGAATCAGCTATACGTATACATAGATCCCCTCTTTCTTGGATTTTCTTACCATTTGGGTCACCACAGAGCGCTGAGCAGAGTCCCCTGCGCTGTACAATAGGTTCGCATCAGTTGTCTATTTTATACACAGTATCAGCTCTAACTTTGCTTTTTGAGTCCTGAAGATGTGCAGCCATTGTTCAAAGTGCTTTACTTGAGTCAACCTGAACCTACCCAATCTTCTGAGGAAGGCATTGCTATTATTCCCTGTTTTCAGATAAGGACCATGAGGCACAGAGAAAGTTAAGCAACTTGCCCAAGATTGCAAAACTTGTGAGAGGTACAAGTGGGAAAAAATATTTATTTATTTGACTATGCCAGGTCTTAGTTACAGCATGCAGGATTTAGTTCCCTGACCAGGGATTGAACCCACGTCCCCTGCATCGGGAGCTTGGAGTTTTAGCCAGTGGACCATCAGGGAAGTCCCCTCTAGGATTTTTTTAAGTTATTATATTAGTTTTTCTTTTATCTGACTATTTACTTCTCTATGTATCTAATTGAATTATATCCTTGTCCTAGTTTTTGTTTATTTGATTGGTTGGTTTTATTTTTGTTTTGCCTAGCCAACATGGTAAAATACATCTTTCACCTAAGTGTAAAATATTTGCACTTTACATGAATCGTGGTTGGTCTAGGGATTCCCAAAAGTTAGGGTGCATGACGATGACCTGAATAACTTATGAAAATATGGGGGCGGTGCGTCTGAATTTTAAAAACCATTTGTGGTGATTTTGAGAAGTGTGGCTCATGGACCACATAGAGGGAAACCTTTATATCAGGCTAAATATGGTGGTTATATTGATCCATTGAGTTGATTCTCCATGTGCTTATCCACGTTCATCATAGTCAGTATGTGGGGTGTTTATTGCTTTTCATTAAATATAAGATGAAACTCCAATACTTTGGCCACCTGATGTGAAGAACTGACTCATTTGAAAAGACCCTGATGCTGGGAAGGATTGAAGGCAGGAGGAGAAGGGGACAACAGAGAATGAGATGGTTGGATGGCATCACTGACTCAATGGACATGAGTCTGAGTAAACTCTGGGAGTTGGTGATGGCCAGGGAGGCCTGGTGTGCTGCGGTTCATGGGGTCGCAAAGAGTCGGACATGACTGAGCCACTGAACTGAACTGAACTGAACCGAACCGAACTGAAACAATGTCACAGTGAACATCTTTGGGCATTCGTTTATTTATTCATTCAACAGATGTTTTTTGAGCACCTGAACAAGGTAAGCCTTCCCAGGTACTGGAAAGACCAGTGATCAAACAGACCCAGTTCATGCTCTTATTGAGCTTTTACCTAGTGGAAAGAAAGACAAACAGAATCACAATATTAGATTATGGCAAATCATAATGCTTGTTGTGAAAGAAAGATTCAAACTGCTATGACAAGGCAAAGAATTTAGCTTCAGAGTCCACAAAAGCCTCTTTGAGGAGGTGACATGTAAGTGAAGGTTGAGGGAAGAATAGAGTTAGTTGATGTCACTTTTAAGACTTGCAGAATTACTGGATTAAAGGGTGCTGACTTTTAAGACAACTTCCTTCATCTCCCCTCCTCCTCGGGTTTCAATGCCCAGGTTCAAATATGCAGGTTATACATCAGTCAGGGTCTAGTGGGAAAAGACCAAGTGCATGTGGGATTTCACATGGAGAGAGTTGGGTACAGAAGATTAGTTATAAACAGTTTGAAAGGTTGAAGGAACAAAAGGGAAAGATGAGGTAGATCAGAGATCAGTGAGTACCAGAAGTAGCTCCCACACCTAGGCTGAATGAACACAAGAAAGCCAGGCAATCCCTTCCTGCTGAGCTGTACTGCCCAGGAATGGGGAACCAGCCCATACTGGAATCAGCAAGAAGGGACTGCTGAGGCTGGAACCAAAGAGAAGGCACAGCGTGGCTTGTACTAGGATATCCAGGTGGTGGGCTGTAGTGCTGAGCTGAGGAAGAATTCCACAAGTTGGTGATGAGAATGCAGGGTTAACACTGCATGGCTGGTGCTGGGGTTTCAGGGGGCACCACTTCTAAGACTGAGATTGTGGAGGACCTTCTAAGTTCTGGCCCCAGGGTCCAGAAACAGGCTTTGCACTGTGAGAGAGGAAACTGCCCAAAGATACTGGAGAATCCTAGCTGTCCATTGCTACTGGAGGGATGCTGGCAGAAATTGGAAGCAGGGAGTGAGTTCCTGCTCCCTTCCTCCTGCCTTGTAATGTCCTACCAGATCTTCCTATTGATAAAACCGAAGCAAAAGCCACCAGGCAAAAGGACATCAGAAAAGCAGATTTGGGAGTCCAAGGCAGAGAGGGGCAGAAACGGGACCTGAGATGAAACAGGTATATGGCCAGCACACAGAGAAAGGAGACATCCTTTTACTGATTCCCCTTCCTCCCCAAATTAAACTAGTTCAGTGGTTATCAATTCCATGACTCCACTATCCTCAAAATATTCTTTCTTTTCTAAATGTCTTTGGGTATAAATCTGAATAATCGAAGTCAAACCTTTATAAAAGTTGATTGTGTGGATGAATAAATTGTAGCTGTTCTTGCTGCTGTTTAGTCGCTAAGTCATATCTGACCCTTTGTGACCCCCATGGACTATAGCCCTTCAGGCTCCTCTGTCCATGGGGATTCTCCAGGCAAGAATACTGGAGTGGGTTGCCATGCTCTCCTCCAGGGGGATGTTCCTGACCCAGGGATCAAACACTTATCTCCCACTTGGCAGGCAGATTCTTTACCACTGAGCCACCTGGGAAGCCCACTGTTGCTCCTAGATGTTGCTTAGAATCTGGTACCATGCTAAATGCCTACACTCAGTCTTTTAATCAAGCCTCATATCTGCCTCTACAGGTAGGCATTGTCACTCTCAGGCAGTGAGACTGAAGCTCCAAGGGGTGAATGGACTTGTTCAGCATCACATGTCTCCTAAGTAGTGATAAAATCCAAACCCAGGACTGTTGGCCTCCATAGCTTCAGAAACTTCCATAATGTAGATCTACATTTAAAGGCCATTTTTCAGTGACCTTTAAAGGCAACTGGAGAGTGGCTTGTTGCACATACTCAAGTTTCCATGAGACTATATTGGTAGAAGCCTAGAAGCTAACTGACCCCGGAATTCCAATGGAAATGACAGGCTCGCCATTCAAGGCTGTGACATGGCTCTAGGCTCCTGTCTGAAAACCCTCCCCTGACCTTTTTCTAACACTTGGCATTTTATTGTTCTGTTGATTACAGATCACTTATGTGCAGCACACAGTTGACTGTTTGTTAAAATGAAAAGTGAAAAAAAAATAGTAAGTATATGCTTGCCAGAGCAGTGCTGTGTAACAGTTGTTCCCTAGGTATTCATCTCTGTACGTCTAAACACCTATAATTAAACTAGCTTTGGAGCAGTGCCTCTTGGAGAGGGCGGAAGAATCAATTCTGCAGCATTTGGATCTTGTTCTTTGTATACACTGCTCAGCAGTGAAGATGTTCAAAAAAGACCAGACGCTGTGACTCGAGAATGCAATTACCCACCTATCAGTGTGAATGGATGATGGTCTAGTCTTGGGGACATCTGAGCTCAGGGTAGCAGAGGCAAAAAGACAAGTGATGCATATGGTGACCTCCGATTCTCTGTGTCCGCCCCCCAGTCTCATTTCCTGCCTGGGAATTTTATTTTTGTACCTTGGATCCAGTGGTCACTGGGTAGCTTTGTGTTAAGCAGCTAATTAATGGCAACTCAAGTCAGCTCTCCCATTTATGAAACTCTGGAGCAGGCAGAAGCACTTTGGTCATCTGGAAAAATAAGTTGGGATCAAGCTGCCTCAACTAAATAAATATGTGAGGCGCTGCTGTCAGACTGCAGTACCAGCCAGTGCTGCCTGGCTTCACATGAATCATTGAAATGACCCAAACCCTCAGTCTGAGTTGATTGTAGCTAATGTGTGCTATATAATCTCATATGCTCAGAATGTCTTGTGAACCACACATGCTATCAAGATACAGTTTTAATTAACATTTGCTTTTTAGATAATATACGCAATTTATTTTGGCAAGAGTTCATTGAATGTAAAATCTACATAATTAAGATACTAAACCTGTAATATTTTTTCTTTGCAGTATTTTCTGCTAAATGACACAGATTCAGCAACATTTATTACTCTGTAGATAGCTGCAACTGGCAATCTCAATTTCATACTCTCCTCCTCCCCCACAACCCCCCCTCCCATTTTTCTTCTCTAACTGAAGGATACAAAGTCATAAAGTTGATTTTGTTCACTTTTTAGATATGAGAGTATCAGATTTTTTTTTCCTTAGTTCAATTTGACATTAAAAATAAAGCAAAAGGGACTTCCCTGGAGGTACAATGGTTAAGACTCCATGCTTCCAATGCAAGGGGTTAGATCCCTGGTCAGGGAACTTAGATCCCATGTGGTGTGTGGCAAAATAAATAAATAAAAGATCATCATAGATCACTCATTAAAAAAAAAAGAATAAGAATCTTAAAAAATAGAGCAAACATTCATGATTCTCTTGTACAGAAGTCTAATAAAAATAAGATTTATTTTAGACATGAATATTTTCTTATGAGCTTGTATGACTATCTTTTTCACCACTGTGATGGGACTCTCTGTCATGATCAACTGAGGCTAGGAATGCTGGGAGAGACTGCAAAGATCACTGAGGTAACTCCTAATTTTACCAAGGCAGCCCGGGTCCCCGAGTTTCAGAGTGGAAATATGACTTGCCCAGGGTCACACCACACAGAAGCAAGACTAAAACTCATGGCCCTTGACCAGTCTAACTTGTTTTCTACTGTTCTAGCTGCTTCTGTTTAAAAATATCTGCCCTCCCTCTGCCCATAAAGAGTCTCATCCACCATCTTCTAAATTTAGAAGTGCCTCGGTATCACATATAATAGGCATATTTGGGGGAAAAAGTGGAAAATAGACCTGCATCCCCAAACCCTCTTCCAAAGTGAAGAGCAGCACAACGGCTGAATCCCAACTGCTTTGTTCTTTGTGATAATCCATATAATTGGGTCAGAGGGCTAATGACTTGGCTTCAGGAATCTGAGCCATATGCCTCCATGATTTGCAGCCAGCTGCGTGCCTGCAATGAGAGGCGTTCACGGCGGAAGCCTAGGGCCGCAGCTGATGGAAGCCATGGCCAGACCAGAGCTGGGAGCAGGGAAACAGAACGGCCTCCGGTTATGAGGCCATTTTCTAGACCCTCCCTCCACCCCTTCCAATCTGCTTGATTGCTGAGCTGCCAAGTCCTTCCCAGACAGGCCCTTGACAAGGGCCTTTCCCAAAGACTCTGCACCCAGAATGTGGTAGGCAGGGATTGCGCGGTGTCAGTCTCTTCCCTCCGATCTGTAGTAAGCTGCTAATTAGTGTCAGTAATTGCTGAAGGAGAGGATCGCTGGCTGCCCATCGGCCCCGGGGAAGGGGGGTGCTAGGGCCCGCCTCCCTCCCTCCCAGCTCCCTCCTCTCTAGCGTTAAGCAATAAATCTATATCGGTTAAATCGGCTGTTGGGCTGCTTGTTGAAAAGGATGTCAGTGGAGTCCTGTCAGGTTAATGGGTTTAGCTAATGTATGGGCATAAGGATGAGTAACCCGATCAGCATCGTAGCCAAAGGCAGCAGGCTGGAGGTCTCCAAGAGTCTTCAGAGTGGAGGGCACACTGATACACTTTTGAAGCCCTGGTTTTCTGGGAGAGAAGTCCCAGAAAAGCTGTTCCTTGGGCAGCTCTGTTAAAAGAAGAAAGTAGTGCTTTATATCTGTTAACAACATGCCACAGATGGTGGGGAGGAAAAGAGGGTTCAAATTTCATGCAGCTTTGGGTCTCACTACAGTGCTACCCAAGAAGGCAATGGCATCCCATCCAGTACTCTTGCCTGGAAAATCCCATGGATGGAGGAGCCTGGTAAGCTGCAGTCCATAGGGTCGCAAAGAGTCGGACCCGACAGAATGACTTCACTTTCACTTTTCCCTTTCATGCATTGGAGAAGGAAATGGCAACCCACTCCAGTGTTCTTGCCTGGAGAATCCCAGGGACGGGGGAGCCTGGTGGGCTGCCGTCCATGGGGTCGCACAGAGTCGCACACGACTGAAGCGACTCAGCAGCAGCAGTGGCACCACTAGCAGTTATTACCTGGGGCAAAGCCAACTTCTCTAAGCCTCGAATTTCTCTTCGCTGCAATGGGGCTAAAAAGAGCATCTAGCTCACAGGGTCTTTGAAAGTTTGAAATGAGCAGATACACAAATAGTGTTCACTGCACGCTTATGCAATCACTGTTCTGAAAGTGAGCACTTACTAAATATTGTGAATTAAGTTGGGCTTCACTGGTGGCTCAGTGATAAAGAATCTGCCTGCCAATACAGGAGATGGAAGTTTGATTCCTGGGTCAGGAAGACCCCCTGAGAAGGAAATGGTAACCCACTCCAGTATGCTTGCCTGGAAAATTCCACGGACAGAAGAGCCTGGCAGGCTACAGTCCATGGGGTTGCAAAGAGTCAGACATGACTTATCGATAAAACAACAACATGAATTAGGTTAAAATAATAACACACTGGGCACGTGGGTGCTTGTGTGCTAGTCACTTTCATTGTAATTTTGTACAGATCTTGGAGTGTCTTTGTGGTCAGATCCTGCAGGAGACCTGCAGTTTCTGATTACCCCATGGTCAGTTTTTTTCATCACCACCCCTTTCCTACCTTTCCAGTATGGGTGTGTATTATGTACAGCCTCCCATATATGTACATACATTATGCATTAATCCCAGTGTGGCAGTACTGAGAGCCCTGCTTATGTCCTGATAAATCATTCTAAGTCCTACTGCAAAGCCTCAATCATTTGGATACAGAATAGCCAATGATTTGCAGCAGCGTTTTCACTTTATGTGATGTAATTGTAAAATAATGCCATTGATATGTGTGTCTGTATGTTTTTACCTTCCGTTTTTCAAAGATATAGGTATTTTCTTTGCCTATAATATTCATTTGCTTAGCAAATATAAAACATATATTCTTATTTTTATATGTATGTTTGCTAAGAAAATGTGTTTTACCTCTGTGCATACATATCTGTTCATTTATTCATTCAACAAATATTTATTGAGCACCAAATGAATTGTAGAATTTTAGAGCTAGAAGGGACTTAAGTGGTCATGGTATCCAGGGCTTCCAGTTTAAAGAAGGGGAACCTGGGATCTTAACATGACAAGGTCTGCCCTCCTTCTGGGCACCCTCCTTGCCTGTCTACCAATATAGTCTGGGAGTAACAGGCCTCCATAGCTTTCACTCTCCTGCTATGTCTTACTGCACTGTTCAGACCATGGTTCTGTGGAGCCAAGCTGTCTGTCCCTCTGCCTACCACTAGAACAGCTGCATACAGCTGGATAAAAGCACACAGTCAGGCCGTGCAATTGTTCTTCATGCCCTGAAACCTCCATCTTAAGGAGTCTGGCAGTGCAGTTAGGAACGAAGCCACGTTGCTCCTGGGTTCCTATGTTCTGTCATGTTCTAGCTGTGGGGCCATGAGCAGATTACTTAACCTGTCTGTGCCTTATTTTTCTCATGTAACGTAAGGATAATAATCTTTATCTCATCAATTTGTTTTAAGGTTTAAGGAATTCCAAATATATAAGGCATTTAGAGCAGTACCTGAGACTCTATAGATACGTGTTCATTATTATTATGCAACACTCTGCATTGTGCCAAGTCCTCCACCATGGCTGCTGCCATCTAAACCACATTCCAGGCAGTACGAAGGGAAAGGGCTTCTGCCTGTTGGGTCAGCTCCTGTAAGGATCCTTCTCCAAAGCTTCTCACAACACTTCTGTTTATAGAGCCTGGCTTCATAGGCACATTCAACTGTGAGAGAGACTGGGAAATGAGATCTTTATTCAAATGGGATTGTGCCCCAGTGGAGATGCTGTGACTAAGGAAGAAGGGGGAATGGAATATTTGTAGGCAGTGGAAGACTCTGTTACATCCACAAGGCCACATTTAATGGATTTTTCTCTGCTTTCCTCTGACTTAACTGTCCAGGAACTTACCTCTCTTGACTTCTGATAACATATACTCCTGGTAGTCTTCCTACTTCTTCCTGGGCCGCTATTTTTCCATCTATTTTTTCTGGCTTCTCCTCTTCTTCAGTCTATAAGTGAGTGAGCCCTAGTGTTGCTCCCTCTTTTCTTTCTGACTCTGTACAATAGGCTCTAGGTTCTTTGTCTTTTAACCTCTCCAAATCTGTCTCTCTCTTTCCACCTTGGTGATCACTGCTGTACTCCAAGCCAGCAACACTGTTACTGAATGCAAGTTCCTGTGCTTGACACAGTGAGGCCAAACAAAAAGGTTGTTTTTGTTTTTGTCGGGCCATGCAAGGAAACTGACTTGTGCCACCCCAACACCCATGGAACTCCTGGTAGTTTCAGCAAAGCCCTTTTTTAAAAAAAGCTTTCTTTGCTTGTTTATTTTTTGGCGGTGGTTGGTCTTCGTTGCTGCGGGCAGGCTTTCTCTGTTTGCAGTGGGCGGGGTCTTCTCTTCATTGTCAAGTGCAGACTTACTGTGGTGGCTTCTCTTGTTGCGGAGCACAGGCTCTAGACACAGGTTTCAGTAGTTGTCGCATGCAGGCTTCATATTGTGGCTCTTGGCCTCTAGAGAGCTGGCTTCGTAGTTGTGGTGCACGGGCTTAGTCGCTCTGCAGCGTGTGGGATCCTTCAGGACCAGGGATCGAACATACATCACCTGCATTGGCAGAAGGATTCCCTGGACCACCAGGGGAGCCCTCAGCAAAGCACTTTTAAAGGCAAGGTAAGGAATGAGCATGGTTAGTTGTTACAAACTTCTTGGTTTGGGAATCCTTTGTTCTTGGAATCATTTACTGCTCCTATAAATGCAATAAGACCCCATGTTTTTCTCTGTTCTGCAACTTTTTATCTCTATATGAATGGACTCCTAAAGATCACAACCCTGAGAGTAGGCTATCCTGAATACTTCAGGCTATAGGTAACATTCTTTTACAAAAGGTACAGAGCCACCAGGACTAAGCACCAGCAGTGGAGCAGATCTAACATGGAGTCAGGTTTGTTCTTTTACAGTATCTCCCACGTTGATAAGCTGCAAGTCTGCCCTAATGAATTTCCCTGCTTCCATGCTTTCTCTTGAGGTAAAGTGATATAGTACCAGAACTCCAGAATCAGGCTGCCTGGGCTCAAATCTTAGCTCCAGTACGTACTAGCTATGTGACTTGAACAAGTTTATTAACTTTTTTCTTATCTCAATTTCATCTATAAAATGAGAATAATAACAGTACCTGTTTCATAAGGTTATTGAGCGCACTAAATGAGTTAATATATGTAAGCACTCAGAGCAATGCCTGGTGTATAATAAGCACAATCAATAAGTGTTAGCTATTATCATTAGCTGTTATTACCATACATTTTTCATGAAGCAGCCAGAGTGCTCTTTTAAAAACATACATTAAATCTTATCGTTCTTGTGCTTAAACCTCTCCAGTGGTTTCCCATTTCAGTTGCAATGAAATTCTAGCACATTACCATGGCCAAAGATCTTACATGACCTAGCCTTTGACTCATCCCGTCTCTGCTCAGAGCTTCCTCCCATCTCTCACTATCTTTAAGTCACACCCGCTTTATTTTAGGTCCTTTAACCTTCCAAACTCTGGGGCATTGCCCCCCTTCTCTTTCCTCAGCCTCAAATGCTCTTCCCTCCCTCCAGTTTTTCACAGGGTCAATTTCTTCTCTTTTTTCAGATCTCACCTAAGTTATCTTCCCCTTTGAAAGTTCCTCCCTGACTAGGTGCCTAAAGCATGACCCCCTCCTTGGTCATTCTCCCTCTTCATTTTCTGTGGTACATACTGCAGTTGTCAGTGTTCATGTTGGTTTGTGTGTTTGCTTATCTTATGGTCTGTCTCTACTAGACTGTGGAGCTGTTGAGAAGACAGATCGTCTTTTTATTGTACACTCATGGATTCCAGAGCCTAAACCAGCAAGGGCACATAGTAGATGCTCACAAACCAGGTTGCAAAGGAAAGAAGAGATGACCCTTGAACAAGCTTTTAAAGAATGAATGGGAATTTTCTAGACACACGAGGAGAGGTGGGGACTTGAAGCAAAGAGAATAGCATTTGCAAATGCATTCTGACATGAAGCAGAGTAGTGCCTCGCTGTTACAAACTGCAGTGTGGTCTCCAGGGCAGTGGCATCAGCCTCACCTGGGAGCTTGTCAGAAATGCAGAATCTTAGTCCTCAGCTCAGACCCACTGAATCAGAATCTGCTTTTTAAAAATACTCCTAGTTGATTCCTTTGAGAAGCACTGGAGTCGTGTGTTCAAGGAACCAGAAATAGCCATCATGACTAGAGTGTACAGTAGGGGAATATGTTATCTGGGATATAAGTTCAGCTGTATGTGACAGACACAGAATAACAGTGGTTTAAAAACATCAGATACTTTTACTCGCTTCTCATGTTGAAGTCCAAGCTAATATGGCAGCTTTTTGGTAGGTTTATCAGGAACTTGATACATTCTAAATATTCTGTAAAAGTGAATTTTCCTTCACTGCCCTCTGATAAAGACTGTCTGAGATTTTGAGCTGCTACTTTGCACTCAGTTGAAGCAACCATTCTTGGGTTCCTTTCATGATAACCAGGGAGCGTGTACTAACATCCAGGTACCATGCTAGGTGCTGGGGACACAGCCATGAGATGTGACTCCATCCTTCAGGAAGCTCGGCTTGGTAGTGGACATCATGATGCAGTTTCAGATCCTTCTATGTGACTTCTCAGATTTCCTTGTCAAGAATACAGTCCAGCAGGGAGTAGGAGGGAGCAACATGTGAACTCTCAAATGACTGAGATTAGAGAGAATGAGGATGGGAAGGAGCTAGAAAAAACTTAATATTTTCTCCTTCCAAGATCCTCGATTAGAGCAACAGAGTGAAGATTGGCAACAGGGGTTCTAACATACTTGTTATTCCGTTGTCCAGTCATATCCAACTTTGTGACCCCATGGACTGTAGCACACCAGGCTTCCCTGTCCTTCACCATCTCCCAGAGTCTGTTCAAACTCATGTCGATGATGCTATCCAGCCATCTTATCTTCTGTTGCTCCCCCTCTCCTCCTGCCCTCAACCTTTCCCAGAATCAGGGTCTGTTCCAATGAATCTGCTCTTCACATCAGGTGGCCAAAGTATTGGAGTGTTAGCTTCAGCATCAGGTCCTTCCAGTGAATATTCAGGATTGATTTCCTTTAGGATTGACTCGTTTGATCTCCTTCCCGTCCAAGGGATTCTCAAGAGTCTTCTCCGGCACCACAGTTCAAAAACATCAATTCTTCAGCCCTCAGCCTTCTTTATGGTCCAACTTTCACATCTGTACATGACTACTAGAAATAATACAAAAAGGAATCCATGAGTCTAGAGTGATACTAAAAATTGAAGAGGGAAAGGGAAAGTTCTTTTTGCAGAAAAAAAGCTTTTGTATGAGGAATGATAGAAATATAACAGTACTATTTTGCAACCACTGCTATAATAACTGATTTACGTAAGTATTATCAATGAATACTTAAGCCATTATATTAAAGTTGTTTGGGTAAAGGATATTCATATGGTCTCAAATATCTTCCCATAGAATACTGATTAATTACTCAAAAACAAAATTCAACTGAATAAATTTTAAAGATCTTATTGGCTTTATTCAATGATTCATGAATCAGGCAGCATCCCGTCTAGCAGATAGAAAGGAGCTCCGAGAAGCTGTATACAATGAAACAATTTTATACGCAGAAAGGAGCAATGACAAGGAAGTTATACTAGGCAAAAAAGTGGATTAATTATTGCAAGATTATTGTCCTTTAGGGGATGCTAGGGGTCTATCAGGTAGATTACCTACCTAGTGCTGATCAGGCAATTGCTGATTGACAGATTTAAGATTCCATTTCTGGGAGAGCTGAAACTGTAAGTTAAGTCTCTGTTTGGTGATATGGGGCTTAGCATAAGTGATTCCATTTCGGGCTTGCTGCTTTTTTTTTTTTTTTTTTTTTTAACAAAAGAGGAAAGATACTTTTACAATGAACAAATCTGATACATACCATATTTAATCATGTGATAAATCTAATGTCTCCAATGATGGGGTGAACTGGAATCATGTGACTCAAGTTGAGGACCATTCTAAAAAACAAACCTGGCTTATGCTGTTCAAAAGCATCAACACCATGGAAAAAAAGAAAAGGCTGAGGACCAGTTTCAGATTACAGGCTAACAACAAATGGCATTTAAATGCAACACGTGATTCTTGATTGGACTGTACATGGGAAAGAAAGATTTGAAGAACATTATTGGGATAGTTGGGGATATCTGAATATACACTGTACATTAGAAAACAGTTCTCTAATGTACCAAGTGAGATCAGTATTTTGGCTATGGGGAATATCCTCTTGTTTTTAAAAGATACATGCTAAAGAATTTAGGGGTAACACTTCATAATATTGCCAACTTATTCTCAAAGGGTTTAAGGAAAAAGTAGAATGTATATAGAGATAAAACAAATGTGGCAAGCTCTTGAGTGAATGAGTCTAGGTACTCAGATATTTCTTGTTTCTTAACTGCAACTTTTAAGTAGCTTTAAATTTTGTTTTAAAAGAGCCTTTTACTATCCTTGGTGACTGATCCTGTGTAAATGAAGTTCAGTATATACAGTAGAGCCCCTAAATTCACATCATGAGATTTGATTTAGTCTGGCCACTGGCCCATCAGCCTGCACACCGGGAAATGGGGCTGGCTCTGAGCAGAAGGGACCAGGGGACCCAGGGTTCTATGGGCTCAGAATTAGCCTCTGTCTGAACCCTGCATCCTCTGCCTTCTCTCTGGAGGATCCGACCTAACAAGCCATGCATACAGTGCCTGGCAGATAGGGAAACATGGAGGATGAAAGCATGCTTTCCTTTTAAATCACAATTGAGACCTAAAGCCACCACTGGATCTGGTCTCTTTCTTGCTGACTAGGGAGGATCTGGGAAAGAGAGGCAGATCAGCAGTTCTGGGGGCTTTATTTTCGGGAGTGGGGGTGTTAGCATGGGGAAGTGAGATAAAGATGAGATGAAATTCTAACTGTGAGAGCTGGGGAAAAGTGCATTTCAAAGAACATTTTTAGTCACAGATGGTTGAGGAGAAATAGAGAGAACAGGCCCCAGCACCTTCATCTTCCTGGCTGATGGCAGGGAGGGGGAGCCTGCTAATGAACACATTGATTTCCCAGCTCCTTGGAACAATAGCAAATGTTTTTTGCAGTTATTAATTGGGATCCCACAGCAGGTGTGGGGGATGGAAGGTGCTGTGATTCTAAGTTTATCTTTGGGGGTTTGGTGAATAGAAAGAGAATTTAAAGAGCAAGGAGGAAGAGCTGGGCTGGGTGTTCCTGACTTGATGAACTCTCAACTTTGCTACTGGGCAGTTTCACTGCTTCAATCCTTCATTTTCCTCTTTGGCAAAAATTAGAATAATATTTTTCCTTCATATGGATCATGTGAGAAATAAAAAACTTAATTAATACATGTAAAAAGTACTTTGGAAGCTTTCTAGGTCTATAAACTATTTGTTTTTCTTGTTCATTTATTTTTAAGTGATTTATTTATTTAAAAGTGTTTATTAAGCACCTACTGTGTACAGTAGGTACACAGTATCTTTACTGTACACCTTTACTGTACCATTCATTAAAAATTAACACTTTTTAAGTGAATCTAACTTGTGCTAGATTCAAGGAATATGGCAGTGAATTGGAAAATATAGTCCCCTCACCTTCTTGTAAAACTAGTGATCTAGTAAGGAAGAGGGGAACTGACCAAGTGATTACAAATTCACTGAGATATACCTGCTGTCTCCCAGGTGGCAGAGTGGTATAGAATCTGCCTGCCATTGCAGGAGAAGCAGGAGACACAGTTTCAGTCCCTGAGTCAGGAAGATTCCCTGGAAGAGGAAATGGCATCCCATTCCCTGGGGGTCACAAAGGGTCAGATACAACTGAGCGACTGAGCACATGCACACATACCAGCTGCTATTCCAATAGGAAACCCAAACAGACTGGGAAAGTCAGGAAAGGCCTCTGAAGAAAGCAACATCATTATAGAGACCCATCATAAACAGTGATACTACACACTTCTCCCTGGAGCAGGGTCAGGGACTTAAATGCTGACCCAGGTTGGCCAGATGGACAAAGGTCTGAACCTTTGTGAAGGATGGGTTGACTTAGATTTCTCCATTGAGGAGAGACAAGCCAGTTTGTCTTCAGAGTAGCCCCTCCTGCCTTGTTAAGCTTGCTTGTCTCTGTGCACACTCCTTGGGTACTGGGGGACATCCTAGAACAGGGTGTTCCTCATTCTTGTGAGGCTCTCACCGTGATAACAAAGCTCAAACTTTACCTAAGTGGCCTCCTTGCTCCCAAATAAAGAGGCAGCAAAGAATTGATGTCTTTTGGGTCCAACACGCCCCAGTACACAGCTTCTGTGAGAGACTGCCCCATCCCACTAGCTAAGGGGCTGCAGTTTTCCCTAATAGCGCTACCGTGAGCCTGTGACCCATGGCACTTGTGGTATTTATCTCCAATTCTCATATAAAAGGCTCAACACTGCCTTTTATACAAACCATCCTTGAAAAAACAGGACTTCTGGAAGCTGGCAGGGTAGTCTGGGACGGAAAGTGCATGTTAGGAGATGGGAGGTTTGCATTCAGTTTCATTGGGGATATATTTCCTGAGCAGCCCCTGAGAGATAAACTCAGTTCCAGGCAAAGAGCATTCAGAGGTAAATATACTTCCAGTCTAGTTAGGGAGAAGGACTGTTAAATGCTTCACGTTGTGCAAGAGTTAAAATAAAGATTTGGTGGAAGTATCATGAGGGCTCTGAAGAAAACCTTTTTGCCTGCAATTCATTCTGTGGGTAGCTTTGTGGCAATCAGCAAATAATTGCCATTTTAGGGACCTTAGTGTTGGTGGTAATGTTGGAGGTGGTGGTAGTGATGAAGGTTGTAGAGCTGTAAGTAATGATAGAGGCAGTGGAGGTGCTGGTAAGGATGAAGATGGTGAAAATGATGATGTGGTGATGGTAACGATGGAGGTGGTGGTTGTCTGTGCACTTGAGTGGCTGGGGGGTAGGGAAGGGTTTGTAATGGGGGGATGTGAGCCCAATAACACCTAAGACATCGTGACAGGTTTGACTTTTATTTAGTTAAACCTAATCATTTATCAGTCTATAAAATAGGTTTTGTGTTTTATAACACAAGCACTGCTTGTGTTCTTTAGAGAGAGATTCCTTAAAAAGGGCAAAATGAGAGAATTTTCTAAGATTTCCACATCTAAGAATGGGATCAGATCAGGATCCAGAAGCAATCTCCATCCCTATTTTTTTAATTTATTTATGTTAATTGGAGGCTAATTACAATATTGTAATGGTTTTATCCATCCCTATTATTAATAATTTAAAACACATAAACTATGCACATAGAAGAAATTAGGAAATAGCTTCTATTTCATGAGGATTTTCATGAAATCATGTACTCTCTACTCAAGACTTCCCAAAAGAAAGGAATAAAATTTACATATTTGCAGGAAACTGCTGGTATCTTTGAATGTCTTCCCATAAGCAGGGAAATTGTGTATTTTTTTTAAAATTTGAACTTTTAATGTATAAAAGAAAATGTTTATTAATGATATGGATTAATCAAATCATTAAGCAAATGTTGTTTAGGTTTAAATTAAAAAGCTGTACCCTCATTCCCAGTTTCTGTAACAATCCAATCCCCACCCCTGCCCTGCCCTCAAAGGGAAAGGAATAGGTGGGAAAAGATTGAGCTTTTGTTTTCCAAGTCAGTACATAGGCAAAAATATGTAGATACATGCCAAGAATATGAGTGATCAGTTGACTATATGTTCTGAGCACTTTATATGCATTAACCCATTTAATCCCACAATAATACTATAAGCAACGTGGCTGTGCCCACCCTTTTTTTCCACAAGTGTGGAAACAGAGAGACCCATTCATTCACTGGGGATCAGAAAACTGAGAAGTTGCGGTGTTGGATTTGACTCCAGGCATCAGAGCTTTAATGCCTCAAATGTATACCACTTATAAATAAAAGACTTGTAAAGAATTATAAGGTTTATTATATCTAGACCATTATAGTTCCCTTGGTCCAGAGTCTTTCACGCTTGGTATAAAACTCATATCAAAAAGTTGACTATCATATATACGGGACCTCACTATTATTTCCTAAAACTTCATGTTAATCTATAATTACCTCAATAAAAATTCCATTTAAAAAGATTTGACTAGCACCATATATATCTCTAAGCAGTTTCTACTGAACAAGTGAATTAACACTGAAGATACAAAACTACTGATTTTAGAGGTAAAATCACTTTGTAAATGTAAAGAAATATTTTATGGAAATATCCCAACATTTGGAAGTAGAAGGCTTGGAAATGAGACTTGGGTCAAGTGAACGGCCTTGGAAAAGCTCCCTGACTTTCTAGGCACAGTTTTCTAAATATGTAAAATGGAGTAGTGACACCTATTTCACTGCCTTGTTAGGAAAAGGCAGTTTTCAAGTCAGGTTTGTCTGAATCCAGAGTCACTTGCTCTTAGCCACTTCGTGCTCACTGAGTGGAGGGGCAGTGGGTGCCAGCCGCAGGAAAGAGGGCCTAATGGAGCAGGTCTGTAGCCCCCTGTCAGTTACCCCTTCAGCACCTTTGATCTAGCAGTTTCCCCAGAACCTATTCCTTCTGGCAGGGCCTGATCTCAGATTGTCGTGTCAACTCCACTGAATGTTCCCAGCTCAACTTGCTTCTTTTTCTGGATTTGGAGTCAGCAGATCTCAGTTTAAAACTTGCTTTTGCTGGGTAGCTTCTGGAAAGCCCTTTCCCTAGCAGGGTCTCAGGTTTCCCACCCATAATGCGAAGCATCCATGACAGGGTACAAAAGCCACACCTCCTCTAATGTTCTTCCTGCTGCAGGAGGAATGAGAAATGGCGCCTCCATCTTCATGTGCAATCCCAAAGCTGCACTCCCTTGCCTTTCCCTGCTCCCTTTAAAAATATTGTGACTAGGGCACATGAAAAGATGCTCAACATTGCTAATTACTAGAGAAATGCAAATCAAAACTACAATGGGGTATTACTTCACACCAGTCAGAATGGCCGTCATAAAAAAGTCTACAAATAATAAATGCTGGAGAGAGCGTGGAGAAAAGGGAATCCTCCTACACTATCAGTGGGTGTGTAAATAGGTTCAGCCACTATGGTGAACAATATGAAGGTTCCTTACAAAACCAAAAATAGAACTACCATATGACCCTGCAATCTCCTCCTGGGCATATACAAAGAAAAAAAACATGATTCAAAAAGATACATGCACTCCAATGTTCATTGTAGCACTGCTTACAATGGTCAAGATGTGGAAGTGTCCATCAATACATGAATGGATAAAGAAGATGTGGTACACACACACACACACACACACACACAGGAATATTACTTAGTAATAAAAAATGAAATGTTGCCATTTGTAGCAACCTGGATGGACCTAGAGTTTATCATACTAAGTAAAGTAAGTCAGACAGAGAATGACAACTGTTATATGATATCACTTATATGTGGAATATAAAAAGATGATACAAATAAGTTTATTTCATAACAGAGAAATAGACTCACAGACATAGAAAACAAACTTATGGTTACCAAAGGGGAAGGGAAGAGGAATAAATTAGAAGCATGGGATTTAGAGATACATGTTACTGTGTATATGTATATAAAACAAAAAAACAACAAGAATTTACTTATAGCACAGGGAAATAAGGTTGTTATCTTATAATAACCTATAATGGAAAAAACTCTGAAAAAGAATATATATGTATATACATATATATCCAAATCACTTTACTATGTACCTGAAATGGACACAATCTTATAAATCAACTATATTTCAGTTTTTAAAAATTGGCCCAGGTGAGGAGGGGGAACAGTTATGAGACTCTAGTGTCCAGGAAAGGGTGCTTGCTGGGCAGTGTGAGGTTTCTATCACAAAGGCCTGAGGCAGCCTTTCACCCAGGGAATCGAGAAGATGCTATAATTGGAGAGACTCAGTGTTGCTAAACTGAAAATTTTGTGAAATCAATTGAGAGAAAAATCAATATGGGATTTTTTTTTTCCACGATGAAAGGACAAGATTCCCACACAATTAAGAACTGGGCTGCGATTTCCACACTCTGCCTGACATGTTCTCATGGTTCTGTGCCACAACTGTTCATCAGAAATAATTAAACATGTTCCCATGGGCAACAATTACTTGCTTAAAATATTATGAGTAAGGAGAATACATTTATAATTACCTAACCTTTCTGAAGGTGAAAATATATATTATCCTTTGATAGAAGAGAAAAAGCAGTTTCTGGATTTGCCAGCTGTATGTCCTGAATACGCTAATTGCCCTGAGGAATGGAACAATACTTTTTACACACCCCAACCTTCTCTTTTATTTTCTGTAACGTTTAGGCATCAAATAACTGTTCCTCTTTCTTGTTGTCTTTGTAAGTCATTAAATAGCCAGCCTGTACCTATTAGGATGGCCAGACAGCCTCTCTGAACTGCCTCAGTGCTGTGATATAATGAGAATGGAAGTGTCTTGCTTTTCTTTGGAGTTTGTTTCACTGTGAGCCACAGGCAGACGCAAACCAGGAGCCCGGCATCTCGTGTTGTCTAGTTTCCTGATTTTGCGTTAAATACCCACACAGTGAAAACAGCAACGTGATAATCACAGTAGTTAACACTTAACCGAGCGCTCACATGCTGTCAGGAATGTCTAAATGCTTTATGTATTCTATCTTATTCAATGCTCATGATAAATCCATGAAGCAGATTATTATGAACACTCTCATCTCACTGATGAGAGTGGACCGGAGATGTTAAGTAACTTGCTCAGGGTTACATAGTTAGTAAGTGGTGAAGCTGGGGTTTGGTCCAGGGTCTATCCCTTTAACCACTCTACTGAAATATCTCTCAGATGTCTCAAGTCATTTTGGTCTAATATTTTATGTTAACTGACAAAGAATATATTTCCTGTAAGATATGTCTCAAAAGCTAGACTGCAATCATGCTTTTTGTTAAGGCTTTTTTCCTAAGTTGTTTGGCCTTACTGCCAATTTTCAAGTCTATAACCATGTAATAATAATAGCAGTAGCAGTAGAAATTATCATATTAGCAGAAGTTACCACTTACTGATTATATATCCTGAGCTAAGCACATATCTAAGATCTTTATTTCCATCCTTCCCCTTCCCTCATATGCATGGCAAAGACACAGAGTAGATAATATCATCCTTGGTTTGCTGCTGCTGCTGCATTGCTTCAGTCGTTTCCGACTCTGTGTGACCCCATAGACGGCAGCCCACCAGGCTCCCCGGTCCCTGGGATTCTCCAGGCAAGAATACTGGAGAGAGTTGCCATTTCCTTCTCCAATGCATGAAAGTGGAAACTGAAAGTGAAGTCGCTCAGTCGTGTCCGACTCTTAGCAACCCCATGGACTGCAGCCCACCAGGCTCCTCCGTCCATGGGATTTTCCAGGCAAGAGTACTGGAGTGGGGTACACACAGATAAACTGAGGCCCATGAAGGAAAGTGACATGACCAAGGTCACACAGCAAGTATAGCAGGGACTTCAAGGGATCTGCCCATCTCAGCCAGTTTTATCCCACGTATTGATGCTTTTGAACTGTGGTGCTAGAGAAGACTCTTGAGAGTCCCTTGGACAGCAAGGCATTCAAACCAGTCAATCCTAAAGGAAATCAACCCTGAATATTCATTGGAAGGACTGATACTGAAGCTGAAGCTCCAATACTTTGGCCATCTGATATGAAGAGCCAACACTTTGGAAAAGACCCTGATGCAGAGAAAGACTAAAGGCAAAAGGAGAAAGGGATGGCAGATGGTTAGACAGCATTACCAACTCAATGGACATGAATCTGACAGACTCCAGGATATAGTGAAGGACAGGGAAGCCTGGGATGCTGTAGTCCGTGTGGTCATGAAGAATCAGATATGACTTAGCAACTCACCAGAACAGAACAGATTTTATGCCAGGTACTGTCCTTGGCTCTGGCAATACCATTGTGAGTTAGGCCTCATCTGTGATGCCAGCCAGGGGCTTAGTTGGCTCAACACCCACCGTGTTTGGGGGACGATAGTTGGTGCAGCTACATGCATGCTTTCCTCTGGAACTTTCTTTTCCTTATTTTAAGAAAAACTGAGTTTGGGTACCTCTTCCACAGTATCTAAAATTACATGTAATTTTGTTGAGATTCTGCAGAGTCTTTTGACAACATCAGCATGCATTTTTGTGTTTGCGTATGTCATTGGCATGAGGATATTATCTTAGAACTCAGTTCCTGCCTCTGACTTGGTGTTTTTTCTTACTCCATTATAGGGGGCAGTGAAGCTCAGTATCCAGGTTCAGCTCATCCTCAGAGACAGATTATTCTGTGTCAGACATTATGCTAGGGATACAAGATAATTTAAAATGTGGGGCTGCCTTCTCTCAATAAGTAAACATGTCTCATATTGAAAATTCTCTGGAAGCAATAGTATGATGGCTAACACTCTGGCCACAACTTTGGAGCTAGAAGGCCTGGTGTCAAGCCTCAGTTTCAGTAGTTACCAGCTGTGTGATCTTGGGCAAATTACTTACCCATTCTATGCCTCAGCTTCCTCATCTATCAGATGAGAATAATGAACTCGTAGTGGCTACTTCTGGTTTCCTGGGTGGCCGAGCTGGTAAAAAAAGAGCTTGCAATGCAGAAGACCCCAGTTTGATTGCTGAATCGGGAAGCTCCCCTGGAGAAGGGATAGACTACCCACTCAAGTGTTCTTGGGCTTCTCTGGTGGCTCAGACAGTAAAGAATCCACCTGCAATGCTGGAGACCTGAGCTCGATCCCTGAGTTGGGAAGATCCCCTGGAGGAGGAATGGCAACCCACTTCCAGTATTCTCGCCTGGAGAATCCCCATGGACAGAAGAGCCTGGTGGGCTACAGTCCATGGGGTTGCCAAGAGTCAGACACAACTGAGCAACTAAGCACAGCACCGCACGGTGGCTACTTCATGGGTGATTTGAATGAGTAAATATGCGTCATCGTTCAGGACAATAGGGCTTGGTGTGTGGGCACTATGTAAGTGTTGACTATTGTTACTGATGGTCATCCATGGATTGGAATTTCATTATAATTTGAAAAAGACTTATTTTGTAAGAAAAGAAAATAGCACTTCACTATCTGCTTTTTCAGCTCTCAAAGGGCCGCTGTATTCTTTAAATCTGCCCTTCTGGGGATTATACACGGCCATTCTGTTGAGAATATTCTAAAAAGACAATCTTCTATGGACTTTTCTAGCAAGTTGAAGGCCTGAATTGCAGCACCTTGGCTACAACTAGCCTAGACCAGTTTAGCATGTTGTATTTAAATAGTGCAATGCAAGTGGATTATCTGATCAGGCTGTAAAGTTTTATATTGGTACCAACTTTAAATTGGTACGACTGATAAACCTCTCCCTGCTCCTATCCACCCCACTGCTGCTGCTGCTGTTGCTGCTAAGTTGCTTCAGTCGTGTCCGACTCTGTGCAGCCCCATAGACGGCAGCCCACCAGGCTCCCCTGTCCCTGGGATTCTCCAGGCAAGAACAATGGAGTGGGTTGCCATTTCCTTCTCCAATGCATGAAAGTGAAAAATGAAAGTGAAGTCACTCAGTCGTGTCTGACTCTTAGCAACCCCATGGACTGCGGCCCACCAAGCTCCTCTGTCCATGGGATTTTCCAGGCAAGAGTGCTGGAGTGGGGTGCCATTGCCTTCTCCGATCCACCCCGCTACCAGCTGTTAAGTGTTTCAGGTAGCCCAGTGCGTGGAAAAATTAACTCATCCTTTCCCTTTCGCTGTTGCCCCTTACAAACCTTTCTTCACAGGACAGCCAGTGACCTTTTTCAAATGCAAATGAGACATGACACTTCTGCTGAAATCCTTCTGTTGCGCTTAGTTGCTCAGTCATATCTGACTCTTTGAGACCCCATGGACTGTAGCTCACCAGGTTCCTCTGTCCATGGGTGTTCTCTAGGCAAGAATACTGGAGTGGGTTGCCATGCTCTCCTCCAGGAGATCTTCCCAACCCAGGGATCAAACCCAGGGAGCAAACCCAGGTCTCCCACATTGCAAGCAGATTCTTTACCAGTTGAGCCATTAGGGAAGCCCTGGTTTCTTCCTATTATACTGAGAATACAATTCAGAATCTCCCGGTGCGATACAAAGCCCATCTTATGCCTGCTCTCCTGGCACCCTGGCTTTGACTGAGCTCCTTCTGATATCAGGGTGTTAACCTTTGTGATTCTCTCTGTCTGCAATATTCTTATCTGGCTATTCACAATGTTGTATATTCTCATTCGTATGGACAAACCTAGACAGCATATTAAAAAGCAGAGACATCACTTTGCTGACAAAGTTCCATATAGTCAAAGCTATGATTTTTCCAGTAGTCATTTTATGGATGTGAGAGTTGTATGATAAAGAAGGCTGAGCGCTGAAGAATTGATACTTTTGAACTGTGGGGTTGGAAAAGACTCTTGAGAGTCCCTTGGAGCACAAGATCAAACCAGTCAATCCTAAAGGAAGTCAACCTTGAAAATTCATTGAAAGGACTGATTCTGAAGCTGCAGCTCCAATACTTTGGTCACCTGTTGGAAAGAGTCGACTCAGTAGAACACTCTCTGATGCTGGGAAAAATTGAAGGCAGGAGGAGAAGAGGGTGACAGAAGATGAGATAGTTGGATGGCATCATTGACTCAATGGACATGAGCTTTAGCAAACTCTGGGAGATAGTGAAGGACAGGGGACCTGGTGAGCTGCAGTCCATGGGGCCATGAAGAGTCAGACATGACTTGAGGACTGAACAACAGCAATGGGCTCAATTTAAGACAGCTGATTTAATTGCTTCTGGAGCATCTAAAACCAAAGTCTACATTTGCTTTTGACTTCTGCTTTAAATGTCACTTGCTAATTCACCTGATTTCTTTTTTTTCCAATAGAAAACAAAACCAGTTACTGGGTGGGTTGTTAGTAAACTGCTATGATGTTTGATACTTTTTTCATGCTCCTAAACAGAAGAGGTAAAACTTCCCTTTGATCTCAGAGGATTTTGATAGTCTGTCTCTGAAATATGGCATGCTGTTGAGTGCTTTAGGATCTTTTGTGAAAGAAAACTGAGAATTTACAATGAGTAAATGAAGCAGTGGTTGTGAAAGTGTGGTCCTCAGACCCCTGGCAGCAGCACAGTCACCTAGGAACTTGTTAGAAAAGAAGGCTTTCAGCAGCCTCCTAAACCTCTTAAAGCAAACTGGAGGTGGGGCCCAGCAACCAGAGTTTTAACAAGCCCTCCAGGTGATTCTTATGTTAGCTAGTGTGAGGAAGAGAAATAAAGTAACCTTTGTCAGAGAGAAATGGAAAATTTGCTAAATTCTGCGAATGTTTATGCAGGCCAGTAGTTTTTTAAAACATATAGTTAATATCTCTTTTATCCCAGGAATTGCCTGGTGGTGCCTTAGGTTCAGAGGTAAGGCACAGAGGAATTTTTGCCTTAACTTGAGGCATTTGCCTTATCTTGAAGATCTTGAGGAATTCACTGTCCAATGGCAAGTAAACAATCTATTGCAATATATTGTTGTATGAGTTGGGATGGAGGAAAGCAGAAAGAGCTGAGGAAGCAGAGGCGGGACCCTGTCAGTTGAGAGTCTCTCAGAGTAGCATGAGATAAGGATACAAACAGGTGAGCTTAAGCTTGAGCTCAAGTTGGCTTCGATTATTTACCAGCTTTGTGACTCTGGGTAAGTTTGAAAGTGATAATACTACCAGCACAACCACCCTATGAAATAGGTTATTTCATAGGGTGGTTGTGCTGGTTAAATGAGTTAATAAATGAACAATACTTTGAACAGGGCCTAGTTCATTGTAAGCACTGATTACAAGCAAAGGCTATCAGGTGTGCCTAATTATTAGTGTAGGTGAGTGAGGGGGGAGGTTATTTAGGCACGGTTTCCACTGTAATTGTTAGCAGATCTTGCTACTCAAAGTGTGGTCCCTTCACCAGCAGCATCAGGGGGCTTGTTAGGAATGTGGAATCTCAGGCTCCTCTCAGACCTCCTGACTCAGAATCTGCCTTTTAACAAGATCCCCAGGTAATTTTTTTTTCCTTTTATTTTTTATTGAAGGATAATTATATTACAGAATTTTGTTGTTTTCTGTCAAACCTCAACATGAATCAGCCATAGGTATACATATATCCCCTCCCTTTTGAACCTCCGTCCCATCTCCCTCTCCATTCCATCTCTCTAGGTTGATATGGAGCCCCTGTTTGAGTTTCCTGAGCCATACAGCAAATTCCTGTTGGCTATGAGTTTTACATATGGTAATGTAAATTTCCCTGTTACTCTTTCCATGCATCTCACCCTCTCCTCCCCTCTCCCCACATCAATAGGTCTGTTCTCTATGTCTGTTTCTCTATTGCTGCCCTGTAAATAAATTCTTCAGTACCATTTTTCTAGATTCCATATATATGCCTTAGAATATGATATTTATCTTTCTCTTTCTGACTCGTTTCACTCTGTATAATAGGTTCTATGTTCATTCATGAAACAACTGACAAAGGATTAAATTCCCAGATAATTTTTTGAAGCAGATTTTCAAACTGGAGAACCACTGGTATAGGAAAGTGATTCTGAGACCTGACTGCACATACCTGAAGAGGGGATATACAGGCAAAGGCACTGCCTCCTGGGACAGGAACACCTGCAGGTCCATGCTGTGTACCAGAGCTGGGGGCTGGGGGGAGGAGAAGAGGAGAGACACACGAGCAAGGCCATGGCAGAAGGGCCGAACCTCATCCCTGGGCAGGTTTGCAGCAGTGAAGTCAGGGCTGTGGTCCCTTTTGAGCTGGGAAGCTCAACATGGTGACCCTGCAAAGGCCAGAGGGAGGAGGGCTTTCAGCTGCCCTGAAAGAAAAGCTGAGACTTGGAGTCAGTGAAGGTGGGGAGGAGGAAATGAGGTTGAGGATTATAAGAAGATGACTCAGGCAAGCAGGACTAAGCATGGGAAATGAGGCAGGCAGAGGAGTCAAGCGTGACTCAGCCTTTGAACTTACGTGACTAAGTTTAAACAGCTGCTTTTCAGAAGTTTTTCTCCACAGCTCCTTTCCAGGGTTTCTCTCTTTTTCAGTTTCCTAAAGACCTAAAGCCCAGTGCAGAATCTTCTATTCCTATCCACCTACAGACTTCTTGCAACACATTGAACAAGCTTTTGGCATTGCTTCCAGCCATACAATGGTTTGGGACAAAATGTCCCATCAGATCCCTGGAATGATGGTGGAGTTCTTACATCTTTGTCTCATGTCTCTTGTTCAATTCTAGCAAAACTTCAGTTCCCCAGGCCACTTACAGAATGAATTGTTCCGTGTAAGCAATGTTTTCAAGTAACTGAAAAGTAATCTTTTATGTGTGAAGAAAAAATTTATTGAAAATATTACACTGTTTTTGAGGACAGATCTTAATGCCTTAGTTTTCACACTTTCTTAAAGTAATGGGACCTTTCTAAAAAAAAAGAATTATAGAATCTCAGTGTATAAAACAGAATAAAGAGAGTTACTTTAAAGAAGGAGCAGGCCAAGCCCCTGGCATTTGCTTTCTGATTTCTGCATAATTTATTTCCTTAGAGTCTTCCATACACACCTTGGACCCTGTCAAACAGTTTGAACTTCTTTGTTTTAAAATGAACTTATTCTCTGCTGATTTCTTAAACAGAAGAATCAAGTGTAATTTTCTGACTGGAGGCTTTGTCATTGGTATCATTATCATGGTATGATTGAGTTGGTACGGATATCTTACACTGTAAGTGATAGAAATCCAACTGTAATACCAGCAAAATGATGAATATATTGGCACATATAAGTGGGAAGTTTTGAGTGATGATGTAGAGATATCAGGTCTGGTTGTATCCAGGTGCTAAAATGTCTTCATCAGGGTTCATCCTCTCTCTTTATCTGTCAATTTCAAACTCTTTCTAAATGTGTGAGCATTTAGCAATATTTACTCCTGCCAAAGGGAGTGCTATATGTGCTGCATACAAGAACATTTTGGCAGTCTCAGGTAAAATCGTTATGGGTCTTGGAACAGAAAACCTCTGTATAGCATTTCTTGTGGAAGGTCTCTTTAGTGACTCTGCCTGGGTCCATGCCATTGAGATTGACAGTTGCTCTAGAATCCCATAGAACGGGCTAGCTACGAAAAGGATGCTGTACAGACAATGGCAATGTAAGTCTACCACTGTGCTGTAGTCTCTTTAAAAAAAATACTGAATTTGTACTGGGACCTGTGGCAGAGACCAAGGATAAAACAGAAAAACACCCAGAATTGAGCAGTAAGGGTATCTGCGTAAACCACAGACTAATGTTAATATAATGTGAAGAGTTGTGTCGGAGAGGAACTGTTCTGGAAGAAATACTTGGGACTGAGTAATTAACAGTTAACTGTGCTGGAGGAAATCAGGAACGGCTTCATGCAGGAGGTGATATCCAATGGCATTTGCGTGGGGGAGGAGAAAGATGATCTCAGGTGGAAGGATCAGAGCATGGAAAAGTATGAAAGAGGTTGGGGCGGTCAGAGGTGAAAAGCTGGGGCTATAGACTTGGCAGCAGAAGTCACTCTCTTCCCTCAATTTATCCATATTCCCCTTCCCCATTCCCCTCTTGCTGGTTCTCCCACCTGTTCCCAAGAGTGGTATACTGAGCTGGAGAGATGGCGTGTATGTCCATGGCTATGTCCAGCCTCTCCTCCCCCAGACTGCAGACCTGCTCCAGCTCTCATCTCCCCCGTCCTCAGGACAACACCACATGCTGCTTCAGTTACTACCGCCCAACCGAGAGCTTCAGCCATTCTTCTGCTCTCCATCTCTTCTTCTTTCATGTGTTCTGTTTGTCCTCTTGTCGCTTCTGCAGTTTTCAACCTTATGTAAAGAAAGATCACCAGTTTTTGAGACCATCAGCCAATCAGAACATTTCTCTTTACTCCAGTGAATTTTTGAAACCTGGGCTCCCCGTTGCAATAACCTGGAACACTTGCAAAAATTTCCTAATGTGCAGGCCCCACCTCTAGAGGCTGTGATTCAGTAGATCAGGTAGAGCCTGATGGTCAGTAATTTGTGACATTCCCGAGGTGACTCTTAATATGCACTTTGGGAACCACTGCTTCACTCAATATGTAGAATGCCTCATGCACTCACAGGGGTTTAGAACCTTCTCACAGAAGCCTGTCTGTGACTTCCCTGCCCAAAGATCCTGCCACAGCAGAAGCCTGGTCCTTTAATGGTCATGAAGACTTTGCTATAGTCAGGTTTTAATGAGATAGTCCCAAGCTTGTTACACTGTTGTCTTGTTCATAAAAAAATTATGTTTTAGCCTTCTGGACATCTAATTTTGCAAATCAGTGTCAGGTACAGAAAAGATCCTGTCACTTGAGAGCAAGGCATTCAGTAATTTTAAAGGTCAAAGACCCATGTGGAAATTAGCTTTCAGCTATTGAAATACATTGACTTATACACAACAGAAAATGTAGTTTCGGGGCACACTGGCTATTTACACATCTATAAATTAGTCCATTAGTGGTGTGGATCGTGATAGCTCAAGTACTCGATGATGATCCCGGTAGTATGGTGAGAAACACTCATAAATAAAGAAACGGACTCTTTGTTTAAAGGCTATTGTAATAATAGCTCTCATGGATGGAGCACCTACTTTATGATAGACACTGCACTACGCAGTATTCACCTCAAATCCTCACAACAGCCCTGCAAGTAGGAAACTCAGGCTCATTTTAAAAAGGGAATTTACCTAGAATAATATATTTCCAAGTACAAGAGCTAAGCTTCCATGCCAGGCTGATACCGATCAGGATTCTTGACTTTCCCGAATCCATAGAAACTAGAAGCCAGAAACATAGAAACATAGAAATTCATGAAAGGCTATACTGGGGCCCCTGCAGCAGCAGGTGGGAAGTAAGCACAAAGGACAGGTTCCTTGCTCACTTGCCCCCTGAGAAGGGGGCGGCTAACTTCTTTTTTATATGGGGTGAGTGTAGGAGTGTGTCCAGGGATTGGGCCCAAGGGGTGACTTAGGTGTTTTGCCCACTTCTAGGGCTTCCCTATGGCACCCCACTCCAGTACTCTTGCCTGGAAAATCCCATGGACGGAGAAGCCTGGTGGGCTGCAGTCCATGGGGTCACAAAGAGTCGGACAGGACTGAGCGACTTCACTTTCACTTTTCACTTTCACGCATTGGAGAAGGAAATGGCAACCCACTCCAGTGTTCTTGCCTGGAGAATCCCAGGGACGGGGGAGCCTGGTGGGCTGCCGTCTATGAGGTTGCACAGAGTCGGACACGACTGAAGCAACTTAGCAGCAGCACCAGCAGCAGGGCTTTCCTGTTGGCTCAGACATTAAAGAATCTGCCTGCAATGTGGGAAACCCAGGTTCGATCTCTGGGTGGAGAAGATCCCCTGGAGAAGGAAATGGCTACCCACTGTAGTATTCTTGCCTGGAGAATTCCATGGACAGAGGAGCCTGGTTGGCTACAGTCCCTGGGGTCACTTATGACTGAGCAACGAACATGCTCACTTTTCACTGGTGGTGGTGAGTGCAGAGGGCATGCTCATTACTCTGCTTTTGCACCTGATACAGCTTTTGTTCCTGACTTTTCAGAAGTGGCAGTTGGGGTTTTTTGGTCATGCTATAACTTTTGTCCATAATTTGCCCCAGCTGCGCATGCACACAGTTATTTTTAGCTCCATATCGGTTTTTTTTTTTTTTTTTTTGTATTTTGTTGCTTGAGAGGTTTGCCCACGTGCAAGCATTACAGCACTGCAGCAAAGGGTCCCAGGTCCCAGCCTATCTCAAGACCATCTGAGCAAAAAAAAAATGCTACCATCTCTTGCACCACGTGTCCTGATCAGTTCCTGATAGTCAACGATAGCAGTGTGCTGGACATATGCTGTGTGTGACCTGGGAGCAGGGTTACTCCCAGTGCTGAGAATCTGTCCCCAGAACCCTTGCCCACACTGTGTATTATTTGATATTTGGCAAAACTAATACAATTATGTAAAGTTTAAAAATAAAATAAAATCAGAAAAAAAAATAAAAGAGTATTGTTGATTTGACAAGTGGAATATGATGGCTCATGCTAATTTTTTTCTTTTTCAGATGTTGGTTCTGACCAGTTTGCTTAATTTTGAATGATCTGACTCCAGTGCATTTTATTGGGAGAAATTCAGAGGACATGATGGGTTGGTTTGTTTCTCTGAACTGTTAACTGGGGAAGGGGAAGAGAATTGCAAGCTTCTGAGCACTGAATTTTGTATTTATTGACATACCAGTCGTCAAGGTGGAGAAGTAGAAATTTCCAGTCACCTTAACCAAAAGATTACAAAGCATGTTTTGCTTTTTTCTTTCAGTTGGCCGAAAATTGTGTCTCCTAACTATTTTGCATTTGGGAGTAAAACTGAGCTCGCCAGCAAAATGTCTGTTTTGATAAATCGGGAACAAAAAGACCAAAACTAATGGCTTCCACAGTGGAAGGTGCCCTGGGAAATATAATATAGAATAGTGGAATCGGGGGCTTGTTTACCATGATTCTGTGTATCCATCTGATGGGGAATATGAATAGTTTTCTTTGCACAAAGGGACCCAGGGAATAGTGAATCAGGGAATAATTGACTTGTCTTGGTATGTTTGTGAATGTGCATTTTTATCTGATGGCAAATATGCTGTTGGCCTTTGAGTCAGTCACTCACCATAAAATTTCCTCAGCATCGCATGCACTAAGATAGCATGCCCATCCACCTCTCTCCGGCTCCCAAAGAAAACATTTGAAATTAGCATTAATCAGCCAATGTTGTATTTGGGGCCCTACGTGAAAGCCACCTACTGCAGCTGACTGCCATTCAGCAGGCAAGAAGTGATTTGCAATATAATTTAAATGAAGAGTTGGTTTCCTTTCCCATTTAGAACACACCAGTATGGAAAACTGATTGTCAGCCATTCTGGTGATGTGCAGCAACTTGGCTATTCACTCAGAAAATGAAGTTTCCTGAGACACCAGCACATTTAATTTATTTTTTTTTTCACTGTGAAGTTAACTTCAGCTTGTTAAATACAATGACGATCCAAACCACAGAAAAACCAACACCATTAATTTTAATGCTCGTAATGTAATGGAAAGAGATTATATTCATTTGGGATTTTTTTTTCCTTTTAATAGAATGTTTACTTGCCCCTTTCCTTATGAGTTAATTATTATTTTCCTTCCGTAATGCTATGCTTATATCTGAGCAGCCAGTGTGTCTGTTAATGTCTTGAGTTTATAAATTGCTGGTGAATCTGTCATTTTGCTGTGTCTGTCACTAAAACATCAATAGCTTGGCAGTGTGGTGAGCAAAGATGTGGCAGATAGGCATGTAATGGGTCCCTTACAGAATTTTCTCATCTATTTTTATAAAACATTTAATTTTAGCAGTTTCTGTTCTATGCTTTGAAAAGGAGGTTGAGTGGCTTTTCACTCATTATATAGTAGGGAGTTAAGAATTGGTAACTTTCCCTTGCTTATCATTCAGGTTTGTTTGTTCATCTTAAAATATTTTTTAACTTTTTTGAATTAAATTTTTTTTAATTTTTATTGAGATATAGTTGGTTTACAATGTTGTGTTAGTTTCAAGTATACAGCAAAGTGATTCAGTTATACATATATATTCTTTTTTAGATTCTATTCCATTATAGGTTATTACAAGGGACTGAGTATAGTTGCCTGTGCTATACAGTAGGTTGGTCATCTCGTTTATGTGTACTAGTATATATATTTTAATCCCAAACTCCTAATTTGCACCCTCCTTCCCCTTTGGTAACCACAAGTTTGTTTTCTATGTGAGTATATTTGTGTTTTGTAAGTACTTTTTAATTATTTTAAAATCTATTTCTTCATTTAATAGACTCTTAGAGAGCAGTTAGTTATGCATGTTGGGTGCTAAGTATTAGGGATTAAAAATAACTAAGGCATCGTCCCCATCCTCTGGAAGCTCATAGTTCTGAATGGAACTGATAACAAGGAATTGTACCACAGAATGGTGAGTGATGCAGGTGACCCGGAATATGGTTATGGAGGGAGCTCTCTCTCTCTGCAGAGGGCACCATTAAAGAAGGCCTTACAGAGCAGAAGTTGCTAGAGCAAGATCCCAGAGACCTGGGCCTTGATTTCTTCAGGTTGGCAGTGCAATGATGGTGAGGGTGGGGAAAGACAGCACAGGCAGAGGGAATAGCGATTGAATTCGAAGGTGTGATGGACAGGAGCCTTTTGTTGGAAACCAACTACATGCTATTTAAATAGTGATAATAGGGGCTGATACTTAAGTGCTCAGCACACAGCACACACAGTTTGAAATTCTTGCATCTGCAAACTCAAACCTCATAAATGACTCTTTGAAGTTGGTATTATCAGCATCCCCTTACAAATCCAAATCAGTGCCTGGAGAGATTTGGTAATTTGCTAAACATCACACAGCTGGTAGGATCAGTACCTAGACTGGAGCTGATGTTCTTTGACTCCAAAGTCTACAAGTATTATGCTCATGGCCTCTTTGCCCTTTAGACCCTTCAGTCCAGCTGTGCTGATAAGACACTTAATAGTGACTGGCATTCAGGACTAAGGGGAAATAATAACAGTACCTATCACCTGTGGAGAGGATTAAGTGAGACATAGAAAGAGTTTAGAACAGTGCCTGATACATAGCATAGCATTTTGGGGCTTCCATGGTGGCTTAGAGGATAAAGCGTCTGCCCACAATGCGGGAGACCTGGGTTCAATCCCTGGGTAGGGAAGATCCCCTGGAGAAGGCAATGGCAACCCACTCCAGTACTCTTGCCTGGAAAAATCCCATGGATGGAGGAGCCTGATAGGCTATAGTCCATGGGGTCGCAAAGAGTCAGATACGACTGAGTGACTTCACTTCTTCACTTTATGATGACTAATTTGCTAAAAGTCATGGAGCTCAGTAAACAGGAATTCGATAGTACTTAGGAATTAAACTCCTTGCTGCTGCTGCTAAGTCACTTCAGTCGTGTTCAACTCTGTGCGACCCCATAGACGGCAGCCCACCAGGCCCTGCCGTCCCTGGGATTCTCCAGGCAAGAACACTGGAGTGGGTTGCCATTTCCTCCTCCAATGCATGAAGGTGAAAAGTGAAAGTGAAGTCTCTCAGTCGTGTCTAACTCTTAGCGACCCCATGGACTGCAGCCTACCAGGCTCCTCGGTCCATGGGATTTTCCAGGCAAGAGTACTGGAGTGGGTTGCCATTGCCTTCTCCATTAAACTCCTTAGGGGTAGTATATTGCAGGGATTATTATTCAAGAGACACTGTTGAGTTGGTAGCATTTGATACACACCTGAATGGCTTCATGGTAGAATGCCTATAGATAGGACTTGGGGACAAGGATGTATTTAAGTAAAAGAATGCAGAAGTGCAAGCAGACTGGAAAATTCCATCATTGAGAATTTTGAGTAAAGTGAGTAAATTTTGAGAAAAGTGAGTAAACCAATTTGATGAGAGCAGAAGATCTTTAAAGAGAAACAGGAAGAATAAAATTAAACAGGTAGTTAGAAATTGCTTATAACTAGTGATATTTATCAATTGTTTGGCACTGTTTATCTTTTACATTATTTAGTCATCATACACATTTTCCTGGGATTATAGACTCAGTGTTTTCATTTGAAGAAAATGAGGTTCAGAGAAGTAAGTTATATAATAATTTGCCTTACTATCATCCGTCTTAAAAGTAGTAGAACTTGAACTTGAACCCAGGTCTATGTTACTTTCAGCACCATGCTTCTTCAACCACACCATCCTTTCATTTTTGTAGCTCTGACCTTTCTACATATCATGAATGTTGAAAAAATAATTTTCCTAGTGAAAAAAGCAGGGGGAAAAACAAAAATATATCATGTTGTTCCCAATATTTTCCCACTTAATAGCCTGTGTATACTTCTATTGAGATGGAAAGAATTGGTCTCCCTGATTCCCTAGACACACACCCTCCCGCTGGTTTCCTATCTGTGTGTACCTGTTACAATAAGTACCATAGATAACACCCCACGTCCTAGAATAAGAGCTAATATTTTTGGTATTGAAGAAATGCCAGGTACCAGGGCTAGAACCCCAGTCCCACCCTTCATAGCTGTGGTCAAGAATAAGATTCTTATGCTCCCTAAGTTTGTTTCCTTATCTATTTAATGACAATACTAATGGTTTCTATGTCAGTGGGTTACTACTACAAATAAATGGATTATTCCATATAAAGACTAAAGCTGGGCTTAAAATGCTACAATTGTTCATTAAATAGTAGCATTATCATTGTGTTGAAAGTGAATGAGTGTTAGTAGCTCAGTCTTGTCCAACTCTTTGCAACCCCGTGGACTGTAGCCTGTCAGGCTCCTCTGTCCATAGAATTCTCCAGGCAAAAATACTGGAGTGGGTAGTCATTCCCTCCTCCAGGAGATCTTCCCGACCCAGGGATAGAACCTGAGTCTCCTGCAATGGAGATGAATTCTTTACTGTATGAGCCACCAGGGAATTCCTATTATTGTAATTATTATGCCTTATATCTTGTGTCTCTCCCCCAAAATAGTGTGACCAGCTTTGTTGGGGAGGACATGAGAAAGTTGTGATTTCATACATCGCTGAAGAGAGTGTAGAACTGCATAGTTATTGTATATGGTAATTTGAGAATGTCTATCAAAATTTATAAGCATCTTTTTTTGCCCAGTAATTCTACTTATAGGCATTTATCCTAGAGATAAATTCCTAATATTCTAGGCAAATATCCTAGAGATAGATTCATACAAGTGAGAAATGTAGAATTTGTACCTATTGAATTTTAGCCTGCATATAACCTAGTCCAAATTTTTAGAATACAGATTGATGAATGCATTATGCTTTGTTTGTACCCATGTATCCACGACATTATCTGGGGGCTTCCCAGGTGGCTCAGCAGTAAAGAATCCACCTGCCAACGCAGGAGATGTGGGTTTGATCCCTGGGTTGGGAAGATGCCCTGGAGAAGGAAATGGCAACCCACTCCAGTATTCTTGCCTGGAAAATCCATGGGGCCACAAAGAGTTGGACAAAACTGAGCAACTGAACACAACACAACAACAAGACCACTTGTGTCATGTCTGACACAACATGAGGCACAGAGACACTGATAAATGCCCTTTGGTTTAGTCCAGCACAATTCTTCTGGATCCCTGTGCCCCCGGCCCACCTACATGTAGCACATACACTTTAGATGATGCTTCATCCTGACCCACTTACTTTAAACACCATTGTGACCATTAACTCCAAACTCTGTCCTCCTTCCTCCTAATTGGTTTGCTTTCCAAATTGACATGTACTTCTTTCATTACAGCGATGTCCTTGGCTTCTCTCCATGACGATTCCTGATTCGTGGCTCTGGCAATCTTGGGAAAACAGCATCCAATTCCTTCCATCCAGATTCTGGGGTCTACATTTCCCTAGCAGCACCCCGACCCAGCCTGGACACATTGGCCCAGCCTTTTCCTAGGACACGTGTGAGTAAAATACTTGACTCTTCCAGGAAAAGAGTTTAAAGTATCCGCTTCCCGCACTGCACTCTTCACTTTGGAGCAGGATTTTGTTTCTCTTAGATGGTGTTCCAATTCTCTCCCTTTCTGGAATTGACTGACTGTCCTATGGTGAATGCCCTCAGGTTCATTATTTGTTTAATCACTGACTTATTCAAGGAGCCGGTAGCCAGTCCCATCTGAGGACTGGAAGGCAGAAGCCTTTGTTCTCCTCCTGTGTGGTTCCATTCAGGGTTACTTGTCTCTAACTCAGACTGGAGACTAAATGAATTAGAATAAAACCAATTTAAGGGAAAAAAAGAAATGTTCACACACACAGAAATAGAGATTCCTGCTATCTTGGCTGTCTAGAAGATCTGTGGGCCTCACCAAGGAATTTAAAAAGTAATGTTTCTTATCATAAGTGACAGAAATATGCTGCTTTCTGCATCAGTAGATATGAAGATTAAAGGGTCTGACCGTATTAAACAATTTTGCACAGCACCAGGCACCCTGGGCTCTGCTCTCTGCCTTATTACCCTTCATCTTGTGGCTATTTCAGGCCCAATTTAAGAATACAATGCAGTCTGGCTTTGCAAATTGACATCCTTTAATTTAAACTGTCTTGCGGGAGAATTAAGAAATTATAGAACAATTATTCGCCTTGAGTTGAAAGCTGGATGGCATCCTGAGATCCTTGTACATCAGCCATTTGAATTGATTAAGTCACATAATTGAATTACACCTTTGCCCCCCATAATATCTTGTGGCAAATATGTTGGTATTTCTGTTGGGAAAATGCTTCCATAAAAATAAAATAGGGGTCGGGGTTGAAGATTGACTTGAGTGTCAAAAAAAAACCTAGGGGCAGTGTGGGCTGACGTTTTGAAATTTTGTGGGGAAGGTTGATTAGCAGAGCAAGTGTTCCATTTGGAGTTTAATTGGAAGTTCACAGATCAAAACGATGTACATGAACACAGAGAAGTATACTTTCCCCTTTTGTGATGTCCTTCAAACTTCAGCTTAAGAGCGCATCACTCATTCTCAAAGCTTTTTTAAACATCTCCCATGAACAAAGATGCTGTGTCTGATATAGCTTCCTTTGTCCCCTCTGCTTTCCCATATATCCTTCAATCAAAGCACCTCCCACAATGATGACAAGTCTCTTTTACCCCAGGCCATGTTGGTTGAGCTGGGAACTGTGTCCAGCTCACCTAGCACGGTTGTAGTACTCTATCGGTATCTGTCTACTGAGGCTTTATTTGGAAACCTCCATGGTTTAGTTTCTAAACTCAGTCTTTTTTGTATGATGGAAATCAGAAGGACATGGAATCTGATAGTAATTTTTTAAAGCATCATTCTTAAGTAGGGGTGTTTGCCAGCATTTCCTCAAGGATTTTTTTTTTTTTAGATTTTTATGATGTTTATTAGGCACTGTTTATTAGGCACTGATTATATACAAAACTAAGGTAGTTGCTGACGGGGAAAATATCCAAAAATATTTCTTGTTCTTTTGAGGTGCTCAGAGTGCATTTGGGAATTTGGGAGGTCGGTGCAAGAAACAGCCTTGGTGACTGGAAGAATGAGCAGGAGGCTGTTGAATGGTCCAGGACTATGATAGGGGGCAGTGGTCAATTCCATTTTACTCACCTCTGAAGTTTGTTCTGCCCTTTGTCTGCCCTGCCCCCTCCCCCCTCCCACATCATTCATTTTGGAACCCAACGGAGAAGAAAACTCTCAGACAAACGGCCTTTGGTCAGGCAGGATGTGTGCTTTTCATTGGAAAATTCCTCCTAGGGAGAAAATTTTGAAAGCACGATTCCCTGGATGGACCCTAGCTTCCGCCTCTCCATCCTCCTCTGAATTCTGGGTCTTCATAGTCTTTGTCTATTCTGTGTAGCACACGAACCTCTCTGTCTTTAAAAGTGCTTTAGCTTTTCTTTACCTTTATCAGAAAACACTCTTGGAGCTTTAAAACCCAACTACAGCTATCCTCCTGAATATATCTGTGTGGAAGGGATTAATCAAGTCTGTCAAACATTGAGCTGTGAAACCTTTAATATTTCTAAAAGGTTTAAAGCCAGCGTATTTATCACATGCATCATTGAGAATACTCTTTTGTGAAAAAAAAAAAAAAATTAAACGCTCACTCTGGTGATGAGCCCAGTGGGTGACAGGCTCAAGCAGGACCCTGATGGTGATACTGAAATGGAGTTTCTGGTAAAATCTTTCTCTGACATCACTCCCCTAGAGACCACCCATTGTCTACCCCACATCTGTGTGGATGAATATTTCATATTGTGGAATTCTAGAATCTTGGCGCGCAAAGGGAGAGAAAAGGAGAAAGGGACTGGTCTTTGTTCAGTGCCTGCTGTGTGCTGGGTGCCCTGTCTGTGTGCTTTAACAGAGATGTCACGTGGTCACTTTCGCAACAGTTCCTTATAGTGAGTGCTATCAGAGCTGATTTATAGACAAGGAAACGAAGATTCAGAAAGTAAAGCAGTTTTCACAGGATCACACAGATATTCACTTGCAAATCTACGACTTGACCCTAAATTAATTAGCCTCTCTAATTCTTTACTCTGTTTATGTGGCAAAAACCTGGCAAACGTGTAACACAAAGTAGGATCTGCAAGAGGGTACCCAGAGTTGTTCAGACTGTGACTGTTAAGGTTCCTGTGGTTTGTAATGAAGAATCTTTGTTCTGCAGACAGAGAGATAGTGTGGATTACTGGGCATGATTCTGAGAATCAGAGGTGTTAGGTTTTAAGATGTTTAATCCAGCAGTGGTGTAGTTTCTTTAGGGAGAGAATCACTCAGGGCTTTTTCTTGAAATAAGTATTATCAACACTATATTTCACTATTTATTTACAAAATACTTTCACATGCACAGCCCGATTTACTCTATTCTACAGTCTTGTGATATCACATCAGCATTATTGCCATTTTACAGATGGGAGAACTGAAGCCCAAAGGCATGATAAGTCTTGCCCAGGCCATTCAGCTAGAAGCAACTCAGTTGATGCTCCAATTCAGTTCTCATAGTGCTGAAGTGAAAGTCATTCGGTCTTGTCTGTCTCTTTGCAACCCTATGGACTATACAATCCATATAATTCTCCAGGCCAGAATACTGGAGTGGGTAGCCTTTCCCTTCTCCAGGGGATCTTCCCAACTCAGGGATCAAACCCAGGTCTCCTGCATTGTGGGTGGATTCTTTACCAACTGAGCCACCAGGGAAGCCCAAGAATACTGGAGTGGGTAGCCTGTCCCTTCTCTAGTGGATTTTCCTGACCCAGGAGTCAAACCAGTGTCTCCTGCACTGCAGGAGGATTCTTTACCAACTGAGCTATCAGGGAAGCCATAGTGCCGAAGCACAATCCTACCACTATACTATATTGTTTTTGTTTTTTTTTTAAAGCATTTGATTATTCCTAAGAATGCAAAAAATACAATTTTGAAAAGAAAAGCTTGAAAAGACCTTAGAAACCCATCAGCCTTGTTTTCCAGACTTGACAATAGATGCACAGACCCCCAAAATAGTATAAAAGAGGCCCAAACAATGTGTTATGATAACACTGAGGAAAGGTGAGTGTGTTCGTACGGCTATGACTAGTACACAGCCAGGGAGGGCTGCCTTGAGGTGGTAACCCTTGATAATGCCCTGAAAGAAGGAGAAGGATTTTAATAGAGGTTGAAATTCAACAAGTGATGCTAAAGCAGAAAAAAGGAATGATTGTGTGGCAAAATGGCAATATGGTGGTCCCATGGGCAGGGGCCCTTCAAAGAAGTTTGAGTTTCTTGTTTCAGTATAATTAATTGTATAACTGTGTTGCCAGACTGCCCCAGTAGCCCCACACACATGTAGCACCTCTGCCAGCCAGGTAGTGTCTTCCTCATGCCTCCATTTCATACCCCCAGCTTCACATCACAGCCAGGACCAAGAGAAAGGCCCTGAGGTTGGGATGATTCACAAGTCCAAACTCACTTTGTCGCTTCTCTGTGTTTACCTGTCTGTGTTGTGGTGGGAAGGAAAAAGGATACAAGACTTAGGAAGGAGAGATTTCTGCTCCCAGGTTACTGTGAAGACCACAGCCCATCTCTGGAACTCCTTTGGGTGGGCGAGATGTTTCCCCAGTTTACATTCAGCAAACTGTAATTAGCATCAGCAGGAGAGGAGAAACGACTGTGTTGGGAAATACCACTTTCCTCTGCACAACAGCCTTTGTTCAGAAGGGCGGTCCTCAGCATCGGGCTTTCTTGTGGGCAGGCAGTGTACAAGTGCCCTGAGTAGCTGAATGGGCTTCTTCTGGGGGTGAAGCACTTTCGTAGGGGTCAGAGGCCAGATGATGAGTCACTTCACTTGGCAGAGTACACCTTGTTTACATGTCAGCCACTTGGAATCATAAAGCTCTTGTATGGTTTCATTCATTCCATAAACACACATAAAACCACATGCAGGTAAGTTTTACAATATGCTGAACACTAGGTTGGATGCTAGGGGCTACAGATCACCCATGCCTTCATATAAAGCATGCTGGTCAGAGGCGGATTCGTGGCTATATACACAGAACCAGCTGAGGCTTTTTGATTTGGAGATCACTGAGTAAATCAGACACTCCCTGTGGATTAGTTAGGATAAGTAATGCTAGCTGTGTTAACCACAATACTTCCCAGCCTAGATAAGCAGAGTTTTGTGTTGCTATCCCTTAAACTCGGTTCCTACTCAAGCACATGCTGCTGCTGCTAAGTCTCTTCAGTAGTGTCCAACTCTGTGCGACCCCATAGACGGCAGCCCACCAGGTTCCCCCGTCCCTGGGATTCTCCAAGCAAGAACACTGGAGTGGGTTGCCATTTCCTTCTCCAATGCATGAAAGTGAAAAGTGAAAGTGAAGTCGCTCAGTCGTGTCCGACTCTTAGCGACCCCATGGACTGCAGCCCTCCAGGCTCCTCCATCCATGGGATTTTCCAGGCAAGAGCACTGGAGTGGGGTGCCATTGCCTTCTCCGCAAGCAAGTGCAGGGTTACCTAAAAGATTATCCTTTATTACCACTTTGAGGGAAGCTTCCAGGAAAAATGATCTTCCATTGTAGAATGGAACTGTCCTGGTGAGAATGTAATTAATATCAATTGCCCAGAAGGGACTAAAATGACTCCTAGCTTTTGACTTGAGTTCCTCCTCTAATATTCTACCCTAAAAACAGAAATTACAAAGGTACATGAGCAAACAACTTTCTTTCCAATTACTTGTAGTTTTGATAGAGAGCAAACAACCAAAATTTCCAAAAAGGAGGAAAATGGTTCACCGAAGTTTTCACATATAAATAATGTAGTCATTAAATATATTCTAAAGAATTTTTTTATTGTTCTTAATGGCATGTGGACATGAAGATAAGCTTCAGGACTTTATGTACAGCATTATTCCAAATTGTTGCAAGCATATCTCTAGATGTGTAGATGTTGACCCCAAAAAAGGCTGAAGACAAGGCATTAAGATATTGGGAGTGAATTTCCCTGTGTCATGGGATAAGGAAGACTTTTATTTCACTATTTATATTTTTTCTTCTAAATCTGATATTATGATTGTGTATCACTTTTATGAACTTTGAAAAGTAAATCATTAAAAAATTAAACTGAAAAGAGGAATGGCTTTGGATCAGGACTGACTCATGTACGGGAGAATTATCTCAAGTGTCTCAGGAGGGAAGAGGCTGAGAGCATGTGCAAGGCAAGTCCTAGCACTGTGTCAAATCCACAGAGCCAGAAGACATCATGAAGATCAGGATTTCTACAAACTAGGGGGACCACAACTGGGCTAGAGAGCATAAACCTCAACTCTAACTTATATTCAAAATGGGAAAACTGCACTGATTTAAAAATTTAGAATTAGGGCAGTGAGTTCAAGTCCTGGCTCTCTTGCTTACTAGCTATGTGGCTTTTGGCATGCATCTTAACCACTCTGAACCTCATTTTTAGAATGGAAATAATACTATATTTTTTTAACAGTATTGCTGAATAGTTACTGTGACCATATTTTGAAATATTATATACAACAAATATTATATATATATACATACACACACACACATATGCCAGGTAGGGCTTAGGGTTAAAATAAGAGGTGCTTTAACAGTTGGACCTATAAACACACTCGTTTGAATAACTAGAAAACAAGATAAGGATGAAATATGGTACAGTGTCACTGACAGTATTGATCAACACCTTTTATTAGCTGTGATGTTTTCTACATCTGGAGAAACAGAAGAGACAGGGTCCAGCCTGGTTCACAGAAACTTGGGGTAGATTATCTGAAATACCATGGAAGCTAAAGCCTGGCACCTCCCACCAAGTTCAAAGACACGCTTTGAGATAAAGCCCCTTCCTCATTGAAGCTTTTCATAATCCTGTCCAGCCCTTGTTCCCTACCACCATCCCTACTTCCACAGAACCATTATCAGGACAATCTGGAGCCCAAGTCTGGTGGAGTCTCTACTGCTATGACCCTTATCTGAAATTTGGGGATATTCATGCTGGGAAGTCTCCCCTGTTTTTTCTCTGCATGTACAGCTTGGCATTCAGAAAATCATGGCCCACTACATTGCCATCCTGCATCTCAGCTAGAGGAGAGGTGAGGTGTCCTGAATGAAACAATATAAGACATTATCAGTGCTCGCCAGATGATTCTGGTAAGGGGGCACTCAGGCTGTGATACTGCGCCATCCTACAGAACCAAAGGAGATGAGAGTCAACATGGGAAGCTCTGACTTCACCTTCATCTTAGTTCAAGCTGGTGCTACAAAAGCACCGTAGATCAGGTGGCTCAAACAACAAATATTTCTTCCTCACAGTTCTGCAGGCTGGGAAGTCTGCCGAAGATCAATGTGCCAGCAGATCCAGTGTCTGAGGGCCCATTTCTTGGTTGGCAAGTGGCAGCTCTTTCCTTGCATCCTCCCCTGGCGGAGAGAGGAAGCCAGCTGTCCTGTCTCTCCTTTTAAGGGCTCTCATCCCATTCACGAGGACTCCTTCCTCATGACCTAATTACCTCCCAAAGGCCTCCCCTCCTAAATCCCAATCACTTAGGATTTCAACATTATCAATTCTGGGTTGACACAAGCATGCAGTCCATATCAGCATCTCTGTTGCTTAACCTAGAGGTCCTGAATCATTTTCCCAATTCTGTCTGAAAAGTGCAAGTGTTAGCTGTTCAGTTGTATCCAACTCTTTGCAACCTCATGGACTGTAGCCCACCAGGTTCCTCTGTCCATGGACTTCTTCAGGCAAGAACACTGGAGTCTAAGTGGATCATTGCATCCAGCTTCTCAAGTGATGGAGACACCTATGTGCCAGATACTGTTCCCAAGCATTTGTCACATGTGGTACCTCTGGCTCTGTCATTGCATTGTGCTTCCTCCAGGAGGAAGAGTTTTGTTTTAATCCTCTACTGACTGCTTTTCCTCCCTTCTCGGCACATCTTCATTTATATGGTTACTATACTGAGCAAAGATGGGATGGGAATTTCTGAGATGTATTATTTTCCTTGAATAGTTGAAGAGGACCTGTTTGCTGATTACCTTAGAATGTCTTTGAAAGTCAGCCTAAAGGTCTTTCCTCTGTCCATGGAATTGTCCAGGCTGGAATACTGGAGTGGGTAGCCATTCCCTTCTCCAAGGGATCTTCCTGACCTGGGGATTGAACCTGGATCTCCTGCATTGCAGGCAGATTCTTTACCAAATGAGTCACTAGGGAAGACCCTAAAGGTCTTCAGCTTAATTTAAATGGTGCTCAGTGACTTCTAAGATAAAAAAGCATGAAAGGAAATTGTGCTGTTTGCAGCTTAGCGACTCCCCCAAATTCTAGACTTGTCTCTGATTTATCCTACCAAGAAGCCTGTTGCTGATTATGCTGGGTGCCCCATAAATTAATGAGGGCTGGACTTCAAGGTGACAACAATCACTGAGTCTTTGGAGCAGAAAATGCAACACTAATACATATGTTTCAGAAATGTCCTTTTGTCTATATGTTTGGAGAAGAAAGTGCTGATGAGGATCAATTTCATATTGACTTTAAATTTTTCAATTGACCCAGAGCCCTTTTTATTAAGTAATGTGCACAAAAACATTTCATCCCAGGCCAACTTGATGGCTTGGAGAATTCCCTTCAGAATATGGCAACCTGGAGAGAATTAGAAAAGCAATTCAGTCATTTACTCTTTTATTCATCCTTTAATAAGTATTTATTGAGCACTTGCTACATGCTCAATTCTAGAAACTTCACTAGACTGTGAGCAAGACCCAATGTGCCTTCAAGGAATCTAAAATCTAATGAGCTCAACAGACACATCGATAAACACACCTGGCAGAGTGTTTGTGTTTTGTTAGATATAAGTGCAGAATATGTAGAAGTAATGAGGAAGGAATCAGAAGCATCCTGTGTACTTGGTACGTACTTAACTCTTTTTGATTGAATGAATGAATGAGTGAGTGAAGGAATGAGTGAATAAATGAGTGAGTGAGTGAGTTAGTAAATGAAACAGCCCTCTTGAGCAAACTCTGGGAGACAGTGGAGGACAGAGGAACCTGGCATGCTACAGTTCATGGGATTGCAAAGAGTCAGACATGACTTAGTGACTGAACAAGAAATGGAAAAGGGTGTAAAGGGCCTTTGTGAAAGTGAAAGTGAAGTCGCTTAGTCGTGTCTGACTCTTTGCAACCCCATGGACTGTTGCCTACCAGGCCCCTCCGTCCATGGGATTTTCCAGGCAAGAGTATTGGAGTGGGGTGCCATTATCCTTCTCTAGGGGATCTTCCCAACATAGGGATCGAACTCGGGTCTCTCACATTGCAGGCAGATGCTTTACCATCTAAGCCACCAGGGAAGCCCAAAGGACCTTTAGCGCTGAGGAAATAGTATGAGTCAAGACAGGGAGGTGTGATGTTTTAAACATAGTTCAGGTGTGAGGGAAAGCAGAGGTGGGCTCCAGGGCGTCAAGAACAAGACATAAGGACCTTGGGTCCTGAGCTGCCACCTGTGCAGATAGATATCCTCATAGAAGGCAGAGTGGACCCAAGGGGCCTTGCCCCACTTTACAGGACAGGTCTCACCACACAGTGAAGCCCTCATCCTGCTACATTATCTTCTGTGTTTAGAGAGGTGATCATACATCAAAGCGGTAGTTGCCCATGAGCTCCTTTGGACACTTTCCTGAAGAAGCATAGCCCAGTAGTTCCAAAGTGCCTGTTCTGAGACTCAGTTTCAAATTCCAGTCCTGCCATCTTGCACTGAGAATATATTCCTGCTTGCTGCAAAGCCAGCTTATATTTTCTGCCGTGACTGAATGTTGGGCAAAACAGTGTGAAATCTCCCTCTGTTCATTGCCTTTCTTAATTTTCTCAGCTAGTCTTTCCCACATTCTTAGTTACTTTCTTTCTGTTCATTGCTGTTGCCACTTTGTTTTCTTTTGTTTCGATCTTGTTTGGATCGTCAAGTCAGTCTGGGGAATCTAGAGCATCACTCTTGTGAGCATGTACCTCTGGGACATGGTCCCTGGGTTTTGACTCACAGGTTAGAAATTCTGTTGCATTCCCCCAAACTTGACTCAATGGCTGCAGTGGCTGGGCTGATTTACGGCCGTTTCTTCCCATGTTTGATCTTAGCAAACAGACAGCTGTGATAGAGCGGCTTCATTCTACTCACCTGCTGGCATCTTCATGTTTGGTCTAATAGCTTGTTAACTGTTCTGAGGACAGGCACTGCCCTTCCTGGCTACCATGGAGAGTGGTCTCTATGGTAACCACATCACATCAGGGACCACGCTCATTCTTCAAGGCTTTCCTTCTCCATTTTTCTCTGGTGGCTTCTGGGTAACCTGTAATGGTTGGAGCCCTGCCTCACCCTGCCAGGAAGCCACTGCTGATTTAAAGCCTCTCAAAGGAACTTAACAAGACACACTGCTTTCCGTTGGCCTTGTTGCTTATTCTGTGTCGCACTTGGTCCAGGCCTGCAGGGAGCTGTCATCTCTCCTTTATCATCTCTCTCTTTGGCATTCCCCAGGTATTGTTCACACACTCTCTCAGAAAGCTTTGACATGGTTTCTCCCAGATCTCTCTGCTCATTAGTATCTTGCAACAATTCTTTCTGAAGCCTTGCATTCAATATGTTCTTTTTTCTCTCATTTCTTTTTATTTATAGTCTTTTAGTCATCTTTTCAGAAATGACTCCCAAGCTGTCTGGTCTTCATCTGTACCAAAGAGATTTATGTCAAAGAGACTTCATGTAGACTGTTCAGTTATAATATCTGAAGAAAGAACTGATTTGTGTGTAATAGGACTCTGGAGTGTTTGTTCTGCTGATTGCATTCAGGTCTCACCAGTGATACAATTAGTAATTGTTAATATTTATTTAGAGCTTATTATATTGCCCAGCATTGTGGTAGTGAGTACCTATATCTTCACAATAATCCCATAACTTAAGTACTCTTATTGTCCCCATTTTATAGATGAGGAAACAGAGACCCAGAAAGTTAAGGAACATGCCCTAGGGCTCCCAGCTCTTAAATGGCAGAACTAGCACTTGAACTCTGGCCCTAGAATCCATGTTCTTCACTACCACACTGTATGCTGCGTGGGCAGTGACCATTGATCTCTGTACATGTGTTTCTCAAATACTCCATTTCTGCAGAGCTAAGTTGTACTCATCAACCATGCCAAGATTGTGTCACCTGCTTTGTGAAACCACCCACTTTCCTCCTTAGTCATGACATATGTTTATTTAATCATTTCCGTTCAGTCGCTCAGTCATGTCCAACTCTTTGCAACCCCATGGACTGCAGCATGCCAGGCTTCCCTGTCCATCACCAACTCCCAGAGCTTGCTCAAATTCCTGTCCATCCAGTTGGTGATGCCGTCCAACCATCTCATCCTCTGTCATCCCCTTCTCATCCCACCTTCAATCTTTTCCAGCATCAGGGTCTTTTCAAATGAGTCAGTTCTTCGCATCAGGTGGCCAAAGTATTGGAGTTTCAGCTTCAACATCAGTCCTTCCAATGAATATTCAGGACTGATTTCCTTTACAATTGACTGGCTGGATCTCCTTGCAGTCCAAGGGACTCTCAAGAGTCTTCTCCAACAGTTCCAAAACACTGTTCCAAAGCATCAATTCTTTGGCTCTCAGATTTCTTTATAGTCCAACTCTCACACCCATACATGACTATTGGAAAAACCATCTCTTGAAGAATTTTCCATAGTTTGTTGTGAATTTAATCATTTCATAAATATCAAATATAGTGATTATAGTTCATTCATTCATCCATTCAACAAGAGTTTGTCAAATGCCTACCACATTACTGTGCTAAATGCTATGGCTACAGTGGTGAACAAAGAGCAAGCAGACCATGCTCTCATCCTACTTATTTTTGGAAAAAGGAAAATAAGGCAGAAGACAGGCAGACAGATAAAAAGAAATAGGGACAGTCAGCAATAGCTGTATGCATATACATATCTATAACTATATCCATGTATCTATATTTCTATGCCTCTTTATTGATGAATCAATTTATATTAGAGGTTTTTTCTTATCAATTTCTCCTGCCTCTTTATGTGATAAAACTCACCACCTTAGCCTCACATCTAAGAGCCTCCATAATCTGGCCTTAGATACCTTTCTAGGCTTATATCTTACCAGCTCTTGCTTCCTGGTTTTTCAAATACCCACTCCAGCCCCATCTCCCAGAAAATATTTCCTCATTGGAAACCATCCAAACATAATCACTGAGCTTTAGCTCAGTCTTTTTTCCTCTGCCTCAAGTTTCCTTTTTACATTTCCTATCGCACATTTCTCCTTGAAAGTGAAAAGTGTTAGTTATGTCTGGCTCTTTGAGAGCCCATGGACTGTGCTGGGCTCCTCTGTTCATGGAATTCTCCAGGTAAGAATATTGGAGTGGGTAGCTATTCCTTTCTCTATGGGATTTTCCTGAGCCAGGGATTGAACCTGGGTCTCCTGCATTGCAGGCAGATTCTTTACCATCTGAGCCACCAGGGAATTTCTTTCTAAACACCAAGTTCTAACACCCCTCTTCTGAGAAACTGCCACAATCATCTCCTCACCCACACTCCCACTAGCAAGGAATCGGTCTGCACTTCCTCTGTGCTCCAGCAACACTGGACACACCCCTCTGTAACAGCCTATGACTCCATGCCCAGCTGTCCATGTGTGTGTGTATTCTCCTGACTAGGACTGCTGGCCCCTTGACTATAAGAAACAGGCCTTATTTATCAGTGCATTTGAAGAACCTTGCCCAGTGCCTAGTAGATACTAGACTTCTATTATTATTAAACTATTATTAATAACAATAACTTTGAAAGCATTTAATTGCCATCTGTATCTGACATTCTGTTAAGCATTTCACTCATTTTATTACATTTTTCCATCATAAGACTCTTATAATGTAGATGATGATAAAAAAAAAAAACTCCAGTTTACAGATGAGAGATTAAGACTCACAGCACTCAGAGAGTGTGTGGTACCTGCCTCAGGTCACGCACTCCAAAGCATCAAAGCCTGGCGAGATCCCACAGACTTTCTGTAAGGGATATGAGGGTGGAGTCTGCTTGCACCCTGCTCACCATTCTTACCCCAGCACCGATCACAGTCACCTTGAAGGCACTTGGTCAAATCCTATAGGCTGGATGAATGGCTGTTCTGTATCCACTGCCCTTTGATGTTGGTGGAATGAACAGGGAATGTACATCTTGAGTCTGGAGTAACAAAGAAATATAGGAATGCTTTTACTCCTGTAGGCAGTCTTAAACACACACACATAAGTGGAAAAGAAAACCAGAAAAGGATTCTATAAAACTATGATATTCTGATAAGATGACCACTGGCTGCAAGCCGTATGTTTTTCTTTTTTATAGCAGTTGCCTCTGAGTTTAGATGAAGTTGATGGCAGATCCAGAACAGTCTTTTAGATGTTTGTGGGTCAGAAGGGTCAGACTTTGGAGTCAATACAGCCTGTTTGAATCCTATCCTTGCCATGACCTCTGTGTGACTTTGGGCCAGACAGTTAACCCCTCTGAAGTTCAACATAGTGATTAATGTGTGAGTTCTAGAATCAGATAGCCTGACTCTAAGCTTACTAATTGTGGGATCTTGGGAAAGATACTTCCCTGTGCTCCAGTTTTCCTATCTGTAAGATGGGTACAATAATAGCATTTTTCTCATAAAGTTGATATGAGAATTAAACAAATCAGTTTATCCGAAGCATTTAAAATAGTACCTGACACCCAGAAAACTATATTTAGCTCTTAGATAATTGTATCTATTTCAGGGGTATGCAATGAGAATTAAATGGTTAATAAACTCATGAAGCATTATTACTCATAAAGCCTGGGCTCAGAACTAGCACCATATCACTTCCACCCTATACTTTTGGTTAAAGTTGTAGGATAAGACCAGATTGAGGGTTGTGGAGGGGATGAAGTAGGGGTCTAAATGCAGGAGGAGTGGCCCATCAGGGGCCACAGAGGAGTATCCCTTCACGGTGTTAATAGAAGAGGTGATATGGCTTTAGATCCGGGTTGGTGTCAGTGAGTATTAAAGCAGCAAAATAGATATCAGTAATTTCACCCTTTGACACTCATCTGTTATGCTCTCAGAAGAGCCCTCAGGTCCTTCCCTCAAAACCTGTTTCTCATTTTCTACAACATTCTCACCAAGTGTTAGTATATGCTTCATACAAGAAATCAGAAGGATGTTTGAGAGATGGAATTGTTTCTAGAAACAAGTGCCCTGGTAACAAATAAAGGGAAAATGACAAAAGACAAAACATGAAAAACTATAATAAAATGAAAAAAAAATCCTACAATGAAGGGCAAATGAGGGCATTTAAAGCACAGACTGGCACACAGACAAGCGTGTGTATTTTGCACATGTCTTCAGACGCTAGGTTGCTACTACAGACCCTAACCTTTCCAATCCCTCCATCATTGATGAGGAAGGGGTCGATTGCTGATGCTCCTCCAGGGAGTCAGGGGGCATCTCATTCACAACGGAATCCCCATGACTGGCCCTAAATGGGTGGTTTGTAAGTATTTGTTAATGGTATTGTCAGCCATTTATGTGAATGGTATGCTATTTGCTGGTGCTATGTTAAATGTTTTCCAAATGCCATTGTGATTCCACTTTAACTCTGCAAATCCTTTTCACCAATGTCAACCTTTTTTTTAAATCTTCATTAGGATCATTTTTTTTTTTTGACATGGACCATTTTTAGTGTGTTTATTGAATTTGTTACAATATTAAATCAGCTGAAAGTGTTTATTTTTTTGACTGCGAGGCATGTGGGATCTTAGCTCCCTGACCATGGGTCAAACCCGTAGCCTCTGCACTGGAAGGTGAAGTCTTAACCACTGGACCACCAGGGAAGGCCCTAGGGTTACTTTTTTATAATTGAGAAGATTGAGACTTGGGGAGATGGGTGTTTGCTGACTTGGCAAAGATGGAAATATAAACTGTTATGGTTCTGTCTCCTAATCTATGTTGTTTCCTTTCACAGATTATAAGGAGCTCCATCCAAATCATTTGTTCATGACCACATTTACTGAATCCATCCTAAGTGCCTAAGAGTCCTGGACCCAGAGATTTTGATCCGACCCTGTGCTGTGCATTTTTGATATGAATAATATAAATTCATCTTAATAGTTGCCACATGAAGTAGGAACTTTGCTAGTGTTGCTAGTGAGAAAACTGCACTCAGAGAGGTTAAGTGAATTTCCCAAGGTCCTGTGGTTGGAAGGGACTGAAGCTGAGATCCCATGGTCTTTCCATCATATCATGATGCTTCCTCCATCTCCCTTCTGCAAGATGGCCTTTCACCTGTACCCCAGTCATCTTCCCATTATGCTGAACCCAGAGCCCTTTCCATACCCGAATGCAGAGCCAAATTGAGGCTGAAGCATTCACAGGCAGGATTGGAGTTTTCTATGACAAATCCCTAGACATATACATTTGTTGCTTGTTGTTCATTCGCTAAGTTGTGTCCAACTCTTTGCAACCCCACGGACAGCAACACCCCAGGCTCTTCTGTCTTTTGCTATCTCCCAGAGTTTGCTCAAATGCATGTCCATTGAGTGGGTGATGCTATCTATCTCATCCTCTGTCACCCCCTTCTCCTCTGGCCCTCAATCTTTCCCAGCATTAGGGTCTTTTCCAGTGAATTGGCTCTTCGAATCAGGTGGCCAAAGTATTGGAGCTTCAGCATCAGTCCTTCCAATGAATGTTCAGGTTTGATTTCCTTTAGGATTGACTGGTTTGATCTCCTTGCAGTCCAAGGGACTCTCAAGAGTCCTCTTCAGCACTGCAATTAAAAAGCATCAATTCTTCAGCCCTCAAGTCTTCTTCATGCTACCATCCTCTCCTGCCCCTCTTTTTCTTTTGCCTTCAATCTTTCCCAGTATGAGGGTCTCTTCCAATGAGTCAGCTCTTTGCATCAGATGGCCAAAGCATTGGAGCTTCAGCTTCAGCTTTAGCATTGGTTCTTTCAATGAACATTCAGGGTTGATTTCCCTTAGGATTGACTAGAGGAGGGAATGACTAACCACTCCAGTATTCTTGCCACGAGAACCCCATGGACAGTATGAAAAGACATATACATAGGTAGGGGCTAATATTTACTGAGCGCCTCCTGTATGCATCTGGCATTGGGCATGCCATTTACATACAGTGTTGTACTTCAACTTTATGTCAGACTTACAAGGCTAATACTAATGCCCCATTTTACAGAGGAGGAAACAGGCTGAGAAAGGAGAAGTACCTTTCCCAAAGTCATTCCCCACCTCCACAGCACTATTTACTCTCCAAGGTGCCTCAGAGAGGGTTTAAATTATACAGAACATTGTCTAGGAAAACTTTATGAAAAAGATAAAGCCTGAGCTGCACCTTGGAAAACATCATGTAGCTAAGATAAGTCTGCTGAGGGCCAATGAGCCTGTTATTACAGTTATGATTAGGTTTCCATGTGCTTCTCAAATAAGATGTGTAAATATAATCAAAAAGATTTCTCTGCAGCAGAGAGCTCCAGCAGATTCCACCCAGCATCCTAGTTCTGAAAAAAGATAATAAATTAGCTCTAATTAGTTTTCCCTCACATTGAAGCCAGTTTCTCCTGTTGCCACTTTGCAAATAGGAGAGAGGGGAGCTCTACCAGGATTCTCCTAAGGAAGGTGGTCTGCAAGGGGCTGGTGGTCACAGGTCTGGCATGTGACTTTTGGTTCTATATCACCTTGTGATGCTGTGCACAAACTATTTGTCCTTCCAGCCTTTGGTTTTTCCCTCTTGTAGAAGGAGGAGCTCAGACTAAAATCTTTCTTTTCTTACATAGGAAGAGCCCACGAATCTTTCATCCTGGAGGATTTCCTAGCTTGAAGCATTCACTTCATTTGTGCATTTAGAGTTCCCGAATATCCATTGTTTATCAGGAATTGACCTAGATACTGGGTAAGGAATCCACCTGCAATGCAAGAGATACAGGCATATGCGAATTCTATCCCCAGGTTGGGAAGATCCCATGGAGAACAGCATGGCACTCACTCCAGTATTCTTGCCTGGAGAATCCCCATGGACAAAGGAATCTGGCAGGCTACAGTCCATGGGGTCTCAAAGAGTTGAACACAACTGAAGTGACAGCACACACATACAACCTAGTTACTGGGGGTATAAAGATGAGTAAAAACGGGTCCCTGTCTTTAAGGATTTTTCATTCTAGTAGGGAGAATAATAATATCCATTACTTATCCTACATGCCAGGGTCTTGGCCATGCCCAGCAAATATGTTATCTCATTTAATCCCTGCAAGAGACCTTTGAGATGGTACTTTTATCCATCTTTTAGAGATGGAGAAATAGTCTCAGATATTGTCACTTTTCCACAGTTTCATTGCCAGGATGAATGGAATTCTAATTTCAGTTCAGAGCCTGATCTCTTAACCACTAGATTAGATTATCTCTTCCAGAAAGTGTTAGAAGCCATTAAAGTATGGACTTAACAGAAGCAGAAGACATTAAGAGGAGGAGGCAAGAATACACAGAACTATACAAAAAAGATCTTCATGACCCAGATAACCATGATGTTGTGATCACTCACCTAGAGCCAGACATCCTGAAATGTGAAGTCAAGTGGGCCTTAGGAAGCATCACTACAAACAAAGCTGGAGGAGGTGATGGAATTCCAGTTGAGCTATTTCAAATCCTAAAAGATGATGCTGTGAAAGTGCGGCACTCAATATGCCAGCAAATTTGGAAAACTCGGCAGTGGCCAAAGGACTGGAAAGGGTCAGTTTTCATTCCAATCCCAAAAGAAGGTAATTCCAAAGAATGTTCAAATTACTGCACAATTGCACTCATTTCACATGCTCACAAAGTAATGCTCAAAATTCTCCAAGCCAGGCCTCAACAGTATATGAACCGAGAACTTCCAGATATTCAACTTGGATTTAGAAAAGGCAGAGGTTAAATTGCCAACATCTGTTGGATCATTGAAAAAGCATGAAAGTTCTAGAAAAACATCTACTTCTGCTTTATTGACTAAGCCAAAATCGTCAAATGTGTGGATCACAACAAACTGAGGAAAATTCTTAAAGAGATGGGAATACCAGCCAACCTAACCTGCCTCCTGAGAAATCTGTATGCAGGTCAGGAAGCAACAGTTAGAACTGGACATGGACCAACAACTGGTTCCAAATAGGGAAAGGAGTATGTCAAGGTTGTTTATTGTCACCCTGTTTATTTAACTTATATGCAGAGTATATCATGCGAAATGCCAGACTGGATGAAGCACAAGCTGAAATCAAGATTGCCAGGAGAAATATCAATAACCTCAGATATGCAAATGACACCACCCTTGTGGCATAAAGTGAAGAACTAAAGAGCCTCTTGATGAAAGTGAAAGAGGAGAGTGAAAATGTTGGCTTAAGACTCAACATTCAGAAAACTAGGATAATGGCATCCAATCCCATCACTTCATGTCAAATATATGGGGAAACAATGGAAACAGTGACAGACTTTATTTTCTTGGGCTTCAAAATCACTGTAGATCATGACTGCAGCCATGAAATTAAAAGACCTTTGCTCCTTGGAAGGAAACCTATGACCAACCTAGACAGCATGTTAAAAAGCAGAGACATTACTTTGCCAAGAAAGGTCTGTCTAGTCAAAGCTATGGTTTTTCCAGTAGTCAATGTATAGATGTGTGAGTTGGACTATAAAGAAAGCTGAGCATTGAAGACTTGATCCTTTTGAACTTTGATCTTGGAGAAGACTCTTGAGAGTCCCTTGGACTGTAAGGAGATCCAACCAGTCCATCCTAAAGGAAATCAGTCCTGATTATTCATTGGAAGGACTGATGCTAAAGCTGAAACTCCAATATTTTGGCCACCTGATGAGAAGAACTGACTCATTGGAAAAGAGCCTGATGCTGGAAAAGATTGAAGGCAGGAGGAGAAGGGGATGATAAAGGATGAGATGGTTGGATGGCATCACTGACTCAATGGACATGGGTTTGGGTGGACTCCAGGAGTTGGTGATGGACAGGGAGGCCTGGCATGCTGCAGTCCACGGGGTCGCAAAGAGTCAGACATGACTGAGACACTGAATTGAACTGATTCCTACATGCCAGGGACTTGGCCATGCCTAGAAAATATGTTATCTCATTTAATCCCTGCAAGAGACCTTTGAGATAGTATTGTTATCCCTCTTTTAGAGATGGAGAAATAATCTCAGAGATACTGTCACTTTTCTACAGTTTCCTTGCCAGGATGAATGGAATTCTAATTTCAGTTCAGAGCCTGATCTCTTAAACACTAGATTAGATCATCTCTTCCAGAAAGTGTTAGAAGCGATTAAAGTTGCAGATAGCTGATCATAGGGAAGCCATGGGATGGTGGGGTACATCCCACATGGGTGATCAAGAATAACTTTAGTTAGGATAGTGTCTGAATGCAATCTTAAATGAAAGATAAGTTTTTAATTGCTCAAGATGGAAGAGGAAAAAGATTTTAGGTGGAAGATACAGGACGAGAGGAAAGAAAGGCAAACTGATCGTGGATGAGGAACAGAATGCTGTGTGAAAGGGAGCCTAGTGGATGGTAAGACTGGGTTCTGTGCTGCGTTCCTTCAATGACAAATTGTTACTGAGTGCCTGCTACCTCTGAAATCACATTATGAACAATAACAATTCCAATACTCCAGGGTTCTCAACCAAGGGCAGCTTTGTCCCCTGGTGACATTTGGCAATATCTGGAGTCAGTGTTGGTTGTGACAACTGGGGTAGTACTATTGGCATCTAGTGAGTAGAAGCATGGAGAAGGCGATGGCACCCCACTCCAGTACTCTTGCCTGGAAAATCCCAGGGATGGAGGAGCCTGGTAGGCTGCAGTCCATGGGGTTGCGAAGAGTCAGACACGACTGAGTGACTTCACTTTGACTTTTCCCTTTCATGCATTGGAGAAGGAAATGGCAACCCACTCCAGTGTTCTTGCCTGGAGAATCCCAGGGACGGGGGAGCCTGGTGGGCTGCCGTCTATGGGGTCGCATAGAGTCGGACATGACTGAAGCGACTTAGCAGCAGCAGAGTAGAAGCCAGGGGTGTTGCATGATGCCCTACAATGCCTAGGGCAGCCGCCCACACAAATAATTACCAGCCCTTTTAAAATGTCAGTAGCTCGAGTGGAATGACAAGCTGGGGCCACCCCATGAAGAACCTGGCAGGCCAGGCTGAAGGATTTACCCATGCCTTTTTCAGATCGGGTGGCCTCATGTAGCCAAACTTAATAGCAGAAATCACAACAGTAAGCTCTTTCCATTGCAAATAATCTCCCAGCACAAAAGACATCATTCCAGTTGCCTTAGCTATTTTATTACAGGCCTGGGATAACCTTGCAATGCAATTCTACCACCTCTGGTTCTGAACCACTCAGAGCTTATGAGAATATATAGTCCCACCCTCCCCTGCCCCCCACAGACACACACACACACACACACACACACACACACACACACACAGGGATGGCTTCTTCCTTCTTAATCAAATTAAGTAAATAGTGTCTCCTCAGAAACTGCACAGCTGAGGAATTTATTACAAATGACTCAATCTCATGGTTCTCCTATGGATAGGAAATGGACTAAACCCCATCTAACCTTCTTCACCCTGAGCATTTTGAAATACTAGACCAGAGCCTGTTTATTAAGTTAAGCAGTATTTACTGGATCTAACTTGTGAGTGTCAATATGGTGGAACTTAACGGCCTTTTAAAATGAAAGTCTACTTTTCATGATTATCTCGAGCATCCAGTGCTATTTTGCTTTTCTGCTACTGGTCAGGAGGAAATGGGAATTCAGCTGTGGCTTTGAGGAAGCTTCAGATGTCAGTCTAGGAAAGACAAGATATCTGTGAGACACTTTGAGGTGGGCATCTCAGAAACAACATAGGCTCTACAAACTGGCATGCCCATTTGAACACCAGTTTTGCTTTTCACTGTGCAACTATGGACACCTCTCTTAACCTCTCTGAACCTTGCTCTCTTTACCAAGAAAAATGGACAGCCAGAATTGTTATTAGGTTAATTGTGGTGAGGAAATGGGCATAAAGCACCCAGAGAGAACGCTCAGTATAAAAAAAAAATGATGATGTCATACCATTTTCCCACCCAGAAAATGGGGTCCTTCCTCCAGATCTATCTGCAGGAACCTGGAGTCTGGCAAACACACACACACACACACAAAACAATGAGGATCTGCTAATGAGATTTAGTTACTTTACTTGTCAAGGGCAGGAAAGACGGGAGATTTCTTGTGGACTAGAGGCTTCTTAGCAATTCATACAGTTCAGACCAAGTCTCTGGGTCCAGGCAGAGGCTGGCAGGTAAGCTCTCTGCCAGGTCAGAGAGAATAAGAAAGAAAATCAATTAAAAGAGCCTTTCAGGGAATGAAGGGTGGCAAACGCCCAGGGTTAGTCCCGATGGGAGATGTGTATTTCCATAACAGGCGAGGCCTTCCCTTTAACCCACTGGCACCGTGAGTTGGCGTTTTCCGGGGTGAAGTCCATTACAGGCAATGGGTGTGCCGCGTGTGATTAATGACCCTGGTTACGGGCCGGTTAGCAACAGAGAGCTCCATCCATCTCACTTCATGGAAGCATCACACACCATTTATTGTCTGCAGCCAGGATGTGTTCCTTTGCAATTAGGTAAATGCCTTCTTTTGGAATAGCTGTGATAATTCCTCTGTTACTGACCCCATGCCTCTGTCCTGCACCCACTGGGAAGGGAAAGCAAGCCAAAGGGAGTCAGAGATGGTGAACATGTCAGGTGCTATTTCATGGCCTCGAATACATATGGTCCAGGATGTTTTGCCTTCTCTTAGCTACCTCCTTTCAAAGGAATGTTCACTCCTGGGAAACCGCAAATATCATGGCTTTCAAATGCCCTCAAAGGAAAGAAGGAAGGGCATGCATGTTAAATGGGTCCTGCATTCACTTTCTGTTGTCAAAAGGAACCCCCACAACTAATTGTTTTTAATTGCAACCATCATTTCTGGGGGCTTCCTCTGTGTCAGGCACCGTGCTCCCCTCATAAGAGCTCCACCAGGCATATCCCATTATTGTCACCAGCTTACAATCAGGAAAACTGAGGTGCAGAAATGAGAGGAAAATTTCTCCGGGTTGGGCCCCTAAGAAATAACTGAGCCAGGCCCCACCAGCTCACTCCAAAGCTGTGGGCTTCACCACTCAGCCATGCTATAATTCTGACTCATCCATAGAACATGGGCCAGCACAGTAAGAGGGACGAGCCACAGATACTTGTTTCTTTAAAGTTTCCCTCCATGTACAAGGGAAAGGAGAGCGTTACTTTATTTCACAGTTGTTTCTGGGATTCCCACTATGGCCAGGCACTGGGTAAGTTCTGAAAGTAGTGAACAAGAACAACGGTGACGGAGCTCAACCCCATGGCAGTAACAGCAACGGCAACCACTAGTTATGGTTTATTATACACCTTCGGCTGCACGGAGTATTTTATCTACCTCATCTCATTTCATCTTCACCATCATCAATGAAGGATGCATTATAACTATCCCTATATTTCAAATGAGGAGATGGTGGCAAAGAAAGTTATGAACAGTCTGGCCAAGAGTTAAGGCCACCAGTGGGTCATAGACAGATGCTTTAAATCCACAGTCTGATTCTAACTGTGCTTTCAGAAACTGAGTAAGTCATTACAACTGTGTTGAGATGTCCTGAGAGCATGGCGGGGAACAGATAGTGGAGTAGGGAGGCGATGAGTCCTTAGAACAGGAGGAACTAGCCTAGTCTGGGGGTAAGAGGAGAAAGCCAAAAGCAAAAGAGAGTGAAAGGAAATTCCATGAAAAAAATAGGACTGACAAAAAGAGGAGGAAAAGGAAAGAGTGTCATGCCCAGTGAGCCTTGAAGAGCATGAAATTTTATAGGCCTGGACAGACCACTGACACTGGAGCATTGAGACCAGAGGGAATGGCCTGGTATAAAGTGGGGTATGTAGGTCAGGAGGCAACTTAAATAGATCTAGTAGGCTAGTGTTATTCTAGTGTTAAAGATTTTTGAATTTCATTAGATAGAGCTTAAGCCAAAGTGGAAGGCATTGTGTGAGAGTGTCTAGTAAGCCACCACTGTGTGGTCCTTACTCCAAAATATGGGCTTGGCCCTGTGGGAAGCTGTATAAACAGGGACCCCCTTTTCTGAGAGCATGGCGGGGAACAGATAGTGTTCTTGAAGTGTTCTTGAATGCTTGTTGTGTGTTCTTGAAGAAAACACTTTCTTGTTTTCAAGATATGAGCACGTGATTATTGCTTGGCAAGGAATGTAAATGGAAGTGATGTATATTGCACCCAGACTGGGGGTTTGAAGAAGCAGGTATGCCTTCTCTGATTTCTTTTGATGTCTCTGCTTCCTCAAAGAATGGAACCCTGAGACACAAGGTGGAAGGAGCCTGGGTCCCTGACTCACCATGGGGCTCATAGCTCCATGAGGATGGGACTGCTGTGTGACTGAGAAATGAACTTCTATAGGCTTAAGCCACAGAAGTGTTGAACTGTATTAGAGACAGTAGGTTGCATGAGGAAAACTAATTACAGGGACTTGATTTGTATTCTAAAGGGATTACTCTTAGCACAGTAAAAGAGTGGAAAAGAGCAAGATGGGATTGGAAGACCCATGGTCCAGGTGAATAGCAATGGTAGCTTAGACCATTCCTAAGATTTCAGCAGCCTTGTGCTCCATGGCAAGACTTTAAACCTTCCAGTCTGATGGTACATGAAGCAGAGGGAGTAAATTGCAAAAAAAATGTCAAATTCCATTTTTCCAGAGTACTTCTAGGTATTTTACACTTACGTGGTATTTACTTACATGATTAACATGAAAGCATTGTTACATGAAACCACGACAAAGCATTGTTTCATTAGAAATAAGCAAGCAAGGAATTGGATAGAGGACAGATTATTGTGAAGTAAGATTACTCATCCCAAATCCACTGCTGGGGCTTCATGAACCTATATACTCTGACATGGCTACTTGGTGGTTATGAGCTCAGGATCCAAGGTCAGACAGATCTGGTGGATCTGAGTCCCTTCCTCAGCTGATTGTTACCTCTGGGTTTTCTGCACCTTACAGGGTCTCAGGCTCAGTTTTATCCGTGGCATTATGAGAATAACACTAGCGTGTGCCTCATGGGGCTGCTGTAAGGATGAAAGCTCTTAGTCAAAATCATGTTGCACAGGTAAGACTCAATAAGCAGAAGTGGTCGTTATGTTACTGTTACCACTGTCCCATTATGGAAAGACTTACTGAGCCCTGCCTTCACCTCTCTAGTCTCACTCTCTTTTTATGGTTGTGACATGCAGGACCTTCAGTTGCAGCTAAGAGTGGGACTAGTTCTTGTGAACTAGTTCCATGTGGGATCTAATTCTCTGACCAGGGATTGAACCAGGGCCCCCCTGCACTGGGAACATGGAGTCTTAGCCACTGGACCATCAGGGAAGTCCCTTCAGTCTCTCATTAATAATAGCCCTTCTACTTTCTTCTCCAGAAAGGGAGTCTTCTTCCTCAACCTCCGCCTGGCTTACCCTGGCCCATTCAGATTTATACCAACCTCAGTGCCCAGCCCTGCCGCCTTCCTGCCTTGCTTTACTTTTTCTCCCCAGCACATTGCTGCTGATATTATATGTGTCTTCCTTGATGTATTGATGTTCTATCTCATTCCACTGGAATGTGAATGCTGTGAAAGCAGGGATTTTATCTCTCACTCACAGCTGTATCTCCAGCATCTAGAATAGTGTCTGCAATGGAGTGGGATCCCAGTACACATTTGATGAATATGTAGAAGAATAAATGATGATTTTATCACATGTGCACTATGTTCCAAGTCCTAGCTTGACTTCAGATCTTTCTGTTTCTTTTTTCCTCAGTGCTGCCCTAGTGGATCATTTGTCAGTCCGTAGCCTGTGTACAAATTTATTCTTTTTCTCTTCTCTAAAAGCACCACCCCACCCCCTCCCCTGCCCCACACCATGTCCAGTTCCTAACCTGCTTCCATAGAAACTCTGAGACAAAGACTCTGCAGCCTTCCCAGAGAGGGTGACAGACCCTGTTTTAAGTGCCCGGCAGTTCTCTATGGCATTCAGTGCTGATGCTGCAGAATTTACATGCTTTCGCATCACCCAAGTTATCCAAGCCTACAGGTTAGAATTATGGCTCAAGAAACTGCACTGGACCACAGGGCCATCTTGGTATGTGATCACGTGCTTCCACCAAAAAAAATGTTAACGGGCTTATTAAGGTATAATTGGTATATAATAAATATACATGTTTAAAGTGTACAATTTGATGTGTTTTGACACATGCATCCACCTGTGAAACCATCACCATAATTAAGATAATCAACATTTTCATCAAAGCCCCAGATTTCCTTATGCTGCTTTATAGCCTAACTTCCCTCATTTCAACCGCCCACACATAGCTCCCCTACCCAGGCAACCTCGGCTTTGGTATCTGTCACTCCAGTTGCTTTGCCTTTTCTAGAATTTTATATAAATGGAATCTTACAGTATAAAGTCTTTGGATTCTTTCTTTCACTCTACTTATTCTCACTTTCACTTTCTAATGTTGACCTTCAATCATTAATGTGGTCAAGTGTATCGGTAGTTTGTTCCTATTTATTGTTGATTAGCATTCCACTGTATGGATTTACCACATTCGTCCATTGGCTCAACTTTTAGCTACTTGGGCAGTTTCTCGTTTCTGGTTATAACCCATAAAGTTACTATGAACATTTGTATAATGTCTTTGTGTTGGCATATGCTTTCATTTTCCTTGGGCAAATACCTGAAAGTGGGGTAGCAGGTTGTATGATATGTGTATGTTTAAATTTTAAAGAAATAGGTGAACTCTTCTTTCCACACTGGTTGTACAGTTTTGTATTCCTACCAGCAGTGTATGTGAGCTGCAGTTGTTCTTTATGCTTGCCAACCCTTGGTATGGTTAGTCTGTTTATTCTTTTTACTTTTACTTTAGTGGGTTCTCATGGTACTTTATGATTTTAACTTGCAGTTCCTTAATAGTGAATGATTTTTTGCATATGTTTGTCATTTTTAATCTTTTCTTTGGTGGAGATTATGATGTTATCTTATTTTTGAGTGGTAAGAATTTTTTATATATTCCAGAAAGAAGCTCTTTGTCAGATAAACCTTTTACAGATATCTTCTTTTTATTTATTTGTATTTTCCCCTTTGTTATATGTCATTTTTCAGCTTAATTTTTTTTTAAATTTTATATTGGATTGTAGTTGATTTACAATGTTGTGTTAGCTTTAGGTATAGAGCAAAGTGATTTTGTTTTACATGTACATATATCTATTCTTTTTCAGATTCTTGTCCATTATAGGTTAGTATGAAATACTGAATAGAGTTACCTATGCTGTGGGCTTTCCAGGTGGCACTGGAGGTAAAGAACCTGCCTGCCAATGCAGGTTAGCCGTAAGAGACACAGGTTCAATCCCTGGGTTGGGAAGATTCCCTGGACATGACTGAGCAACTGAGCATACACACATGCTGTGCTATATAGTAGGTCCCTGCTTATTATTCTGTTTTATATATAGTGTTAGCTGCTCAGTCGTGTCTGACTCTTTGCAACCCTGTGGACTGTAGCCCACCAGCCTCCTCTGTCCATGGGATTCTCCAGACAAGAATACTGGAATGGGTCGCCATCCTCCAGGGGATCTTCCCAACCCAGGGATTGAACTTGGGTCTTCTGCATTGCAGGCAAACTCTTTATACCATTTGAGCTACAGGGAAGATCTTTTTATATATTTTGTGTATAGTAGTGTGTTTATCCCTGGAGGAGAAAATGGCAACCTGATCCAGTATTCTTGCCTGGAAAATTCCATGGCCAGAAGAGCCTTGTGGGCTACAGTCCATGGGTTCACAAATAGTTGGACACGACTGAGCAAACACACACACTCAGTGTATTTATATTAATCCCCAATGCCTAATTTATCCCTCTGTCCCCCTGCCTTTCCCCACTGGTAACCATTAAGTTTGTTTTTCTTCCAGTTTGTGACTTGCCTTTTTAGTCTCCTTTCCAAGTTCCCTGAGTGGAGCAATTTTCTTGCATTCCCTTGCATATTGCTAGAAACTAGAATACAGCAGTCTTACATACTGAAAATATTCAGTAAATTTCAGTTTAATGAATGAAACAAGTCCCAGCTTTAAATACTTCAAGACAGACCCATGAAAAGTGGCTTTGTTTCCTCAATTTTCCAGTCTGTAAAGTTAACAGCAAATTGAGTGGATTGTTTTCAGAATTGAGTAAATGTGAATAGATTTCTTTGACCAATGGTAGGAATAGAGTAAGAGTTCAATAAGAATTAGCATTATTTTATGCTGTTGTCCTAGGGAGGAGAAGTGGGGCCAAAGGGTTGAAATCATAGGGAAGCAGATTGTCTCAGTTTAGTGAATTATTTTCCATTGCTGTCTAATAAATGGAGTGAAATAAATGGCCATATGAGCTTTTGGGCTGCCCATCACTGAGAACATTTAAGCAGAGAGCAAATAACCATTTGGTCAGCTTCTAGAAGAGATGATTGCTATCTTGAGGGAAATCCTGGGCTTCTGTGTGTCTCTGGTTGCTAAAAAATGTTTCACTTCTGGTAAAAAATAATGGTAGTAATAATAGCAACTTGTTATTGTATACATAGATTTTATAAAATAAGCAGTGTATTATAATGTATAATGTAGTGTTTATATACATGTCTATAGTATACATGATATACATAATATACATAATATATAATCTACATTATATAATTATTGAGGATATACTGTTGTGCTAAGAAATCTCACAACAACCACCTAAGCTAAGAGTGACTATCATCTCTATTTGATTGATGAGACAAATAGACTCAGACATGGTAAATAACTTGCTCCATCATAACACAGAACATGGAGAAGCAAATTTCTGAGTGTAGGTGTGTTTGAGTTAAGTCCATGCTGGCAACTCCGGTACTCTGTGGCCATCTTCCTTCTACTTAGTCACAGCCAAGTGCTGCTGAAACACAAGGCTGCTCAGTACCTGGTGTCCCCACACTGGCCCATCCGCACTACAGCATGTCTCTGAGCCAGTGGGAATAAGTATTTAGGTCTTGGTCCAGGGTTGCCTATCCAGGCCGTCTGCCAGTGCAGGAGACGGAAGGGACATGAGTTCGATCCCTGGGTCAGGAATAGGCCCTGGAGGAGGGCACGGCAACCTATTCCACTGTTCTTTCCTGGAGAATCCCATGGACAGAGAAGCCTGGCAGCCTACAGTCCATAGGGTTGCAAAGAGTCGGACACCAACTGAAGCAACTTAGTATGCATGCATGCATATACACACACCAGGGCTGCAGGATTCTCCTCTGTTGGCTCAGCAGGTCACCCAGAAGTGGCCTGAGACAGGACCAGGTCAGCCACCTGGCTTGCTCTCCACCAGGCACAACCAGCTTCCTAGGGGAATGACACTCATCATCTCCAGTTGGAACAGGCCTTTGCTGGGCTTTTTCTTCTGGCATATGGAGTGTTTATTTGTTTTGGAAGTCCTTACGAGTGGCAGCTTTCTCACACGGCAGTAGGGAATATCCCGGTTTGGTGCTTGTCCGTCCAGCATACCATATTTATGCTGTCACCGCAAAGCTGTTGGACCCTGGATCTTAATCATCCAAAGATACTTCTGCAGCTTTTCAAAACCAGGCACGGTCTTCTGAAAATGAATCCCTGCCTCACCACCATCCTGATTACCCCCTCCTGTTGGCAAGATAACTATGAGGATATTTACCAGATTGTGCCAAACAGACGTTACCTAGCAACCAGCAGGAGCCACTGGGTGCACCCTTGTGTGCTAAACACTCTGTGCGGTTCTTTAGGCATTTTGGATACAATGGAGAATAAAAGCAGCTTTGAGGCTTTGGACTCTGACACTCCTTTGTGCAGCCCTGACTGGCTGACTCCTATGACCTTGGGCAAGTTGCCTAAAATTGAAGAGCCTCAGTTTCCTGACCTAGAAAATGGAGAACGACACTACTACTTACTTCATGCTAATGTTCTGAACAAAATGGATGAATGTAATGCATAAAAATAAAATATTACAAGGGACAATATTCTGTATTAAATAGATATTCAACAAATATTAGTTCCCTTCAAAATACCTTTTTTTCTGTGCTGCATTTGATAAAAATACAAATTTAAGCATGTGAAGGATCAGAATCTAGTTACTTCTTCCCTTTACTTAAAAGAAAGTGAAAGTGAAATTCTCTTAGTCGTGTCTGATCTTTGCAACGCCATGGACTATAGCCTGCCAGGCTCCTCTGTCCATGGAATTCTCCTGCCAGGCTCCTCTGTCCATGGAATTCTCCAGGCCAGAATACTGGAGTAGGCAGCCATTCACTTATCCAGGGGATCTTCCCAATCCAGGCATCAAACCCAGGTCTCCCACATTGCAGGCAGATTCTTTACCATCTGAGCCACCAGGGAAGCTCTCCCTTTACTTGATGACACAGTAAATTGCTGTGTTCTTAAGGAAGTCTCTTAACTTCTCTTTGAAATACTTTCCTTCTTTGAATTATGGGGATGATGATAAATGTTGTTATGAAATTCAGTTGAAACTAGTGATATGAAAAAGCTCTGAATATCAGAATACAATTGCAGCAACTAAACTAAATATATTGCTGGTGTTCTATTTAATTGAAGAGAGGTTAACCCACTCCAGTACTCTTGCCTGGAAAATCCCATGGACTGAGGAGCCTGGTAGGCTATATAGTCCATGGGGTCACAAAGAATCGGACACGGCTAAGCAACTTCACTTTCACTTTTCACTTTCGTGCATTGGAGAAGGAAATGGCAACCCACTCCAGTGTTCTTGCCTGGAGAATCCCAGGGACGGGGGAGCCTGGTGGGCTGCCGTCTCTGGGGTCGCACAGAGTCAGACATGACTGAAGCGACTTAGCAGCAGCAGCACACTAGAAGGCTGACTAGACACCTTTATTTTAACAGTAGTTTTTACCTTCATCCAGGTATGGCCCTGGTATTCATATTGCTGAAATGGATATTTGAAATCATGTTGAAGCTTATCTACCCAACTCCCTTATTTATTTTCACTTTAACCTCTGTGTTGGTTTCAGAAAATGTATTCCCAAAAGAACTCATTGTCAGGGCTAATAAAAGTGTTCCAGGGGATATAGTTGTAGTAGTTAGCTTGGAGAAACTAAGGGCAGAATGACCCCAAGGACAAATGTGAATTATATAGCATTATGCAAAGTATTGGAGCAAAGTAGACAGGGCTTAAAGGCCCTCTGGTCTACTAATTCTTAGCTCTAAGGACTTGAATAAATCATTTACCTCCATAAGCCTCAGTTTTCACATCTGTAAAGTGGATGTGATATGACCCAACTTGTAGGGTTGTTGAAAGAATGAGAGTAGTGAATATAAAGTGCATATTAAGTTGATTGGCTTATAGAATATTCTTAATATATAACTGGACATGGAGCAACAGTCTGGTTCCAAATAGGAAAAGGAGTACATCAAGTACATCAAGGGTGACAAGGTATATTGTCACCCTGCTTATTTAACTTCTATGCAGAGTACATCATGAGAAATGCTGGGCTGGATGAAGCACAAGCTGGAATCAAGATTGCTGTGAGAAATATCAATAACCTCAGATATGCAGATGACACCAACCTTATGGCAGAAAGAAGAACTAAAGAGATTCTTGATGAAAGTGAAAGAGGAGAGTGAAAAAGTTGGCTTAAAGCTCAACATTCAGAAAACTAAGATCATGGCATCTGGTCCCATCACTTCATGGCAAATAGATGGGGAAACAGTGGCTGACTTTATTTTGGGGATCTGAAAAATCACTGCAGATGGTGATTGCAGCCATGAAGTTAAAAGACGCTTACTCCTTGGAAGGAAAGTTATGACCAACCTAGACAGCGTACTAAAAAGCAATGACATTACTTTGTCAACAAAGATCCATCTAGTCAAGACTATGGTTTTTCCAGTGGTCATGTATGGATGTGAGAGTTGGGCTATAAAGAAAGCTGAGCACCAAAGAACTGATGCTTTTGAACTGTGGTGTTGGAGAAGACTCTTGAGAGTCCCTTGGACTACAAGGAGATCAAACCAGTCCATCCTAAGGAAGATCAGTCCTGGGTGTTCATTGGAAGGACTGATGTTGAAGCTGAAACTCCAATACTTTGGCCACCTCATGCGAAGAGCTGACTCAATTGAAAAGACCCTGATGCTGGGAAAGATTAAGGGCAGGAGGAGGAGGAGATGACAGAGGATGAGATGATTGGATGGCATCACTGACTCAATGGACATGGGTTTGGGTGGACTCCAGGATTTGGTGATGGACAGGGAGGCCTGGCGTGCTGTGGTTCAATGGGTCACAAAGAGTTGGACACAACTGAGCGACTGAACTGAACTGAATATGCATTAAATACAGTATTAATAATGGTGATAGTAACTATAATTGAGCACAAAAGTAGAGCAGAGAAACAGTTCCAAATGTTTGGTCTAAGCAGCAAATATGGATAAATAAAAGGAAATAAATTTGGGAATCAAGAGGCAGGGAAATGAGAAATATGTCAGCAAGTGAACTGATGGAGATAAAAATTTGGAGTCCAGGTCAGGACGAGGGTCCAAGTTTTGGGATCCCAGTTAAACGACAGAGAGCAGGTCAGACATGTCAGCCGCTTAGGGAAGATTTGTCCTCATGTCTTTGCCTTTACAGGCCATCTTTTTCTCTGTCAGGACTCAAATGACAATCCCCTGCAGAAGTGCCTGATGAAAAATAGTTTGTTAGCTAGAGAGGAGGCTAGGATGCTCCAGGCAGAGGGTTCTGACCAATGACAGGTCCGCGTTCCACGTTTGGAATCACAACTCTTGAATGTCAGGGAGTGGGATTTCCCTTAAGAGTTGCCCATGTGACTAAATACGCCTCAGGTTAGTGGGGTGAACAGTTACCTCAAATTCAGTTTATACTTAATCAGGTAACATCTTTGCACATCTAAGATGCCTTTTGATCATTGTCTCCCTGACTTCTTACTTCAGGGAGACCGATTCGAAGGAGTTGCTCTAACCAAAGAGGGAGAGAACTTGAAATGAATTTCTTCCGTCATTCAGTCCTAAGTCTCAGGTTCCTGGCTGGGTTGGCTACTACAGCCAGTCCCCAGGAAGCATCTGTCCTGGCAGAAGTTAGGTCCAGCAGCTCGAACTAGAGATGTGTGTCAATGAAAACTTCAGAGACAGTGGCTTTCTTCTGTTCAATATGAGCACCAATTATCACCTATCCACATCACAGAGCTTTGGGAAGCCAGGACCAGTACTGTGCATAGGTGCCTTACGTTGCAATAGCTGGTCTAAGAAAAGTGGTTCAGAGTTCATCTGTACAGATAGATAGTTGTCTTTTTAGTGTTCCTAAGTCAGGCAGGTTTTTGAATCCACTATGGGCTTCTTATGTGGCGCAGTGGTAGAGAATCCACCTGCCAAAGCAGGAGACCCAAGAGACATGGGTTCAATTCCTGGGTCAAGAAGATACCCTGGAGTGGGAAATGGCAACCCACTCAAGTATTCTTGCCTGGGAAATTACATAGACAGTAGAGCCTGGCGGGCTGTGGTCCATGGTGTTGCAGTGACTGAGCAAAAGTGTGTGGAAATCCTCTCAGTTACCAGGAAACTGGGGCAGGTTATTTAAACATGTTGAATGGTAATTTCTGAATATTTTAACTAGAGATGTAAACAAAGAACTCCTAAAGCTCTCCCTTCAGTCCAGTTCAGTTGCTCAGTCATGTCTGACTCTTTATGACCCCATGAATGGCAGCACACCAGGCCTCCCTGTCCATCACCAATTCCCAGAGTTCACTCAAACTTATGTCCATCGAGTCGGTGATGCCATCCAGCCATCCCATCCTCTGTCGTCCCCTTCTCCTCCTGCCCCCAATCCCTCCCAGCATCAGGGTCTTTTCCAATGAGTTAACTCTTTGCATGAGGTGGCCAAAGTATTGGAGTTTCAGCTTCAACATCAGTCCTTCCAATGAACACCCAAAACTGATCTCCTTTAGGATGGACTGGTTTGATCTCCTTGTAGTCCAAGGGACTCTCAAGAGTCTTCTCCAACACCACAGTTCAAAAGCATCAATTCTTCGGTGCTCAGCTTTCTTCACAGTCCAACTCTCATATCCATACATGACCACTGGAAAAACCATAGCCTTGACTAGACGGACCTTTGTTGGCAAAGTAATGTCTCTGCTTTTGAATATGCTATCTAGGTTGGTCATAACTTTCCTTCCAAGGAGTAAGCATCTTTTAATTTCATGGCTGCAGTCACCATCTGCAGTGATTTTGGAGCCCCCAAAAATTAAGTCTGACACTGTTTCCACGTTTCCCCATCTATTTCCCATGAAGTGATGGGACCAGATGCCATGATCTTCGTTTTCTGAATGTTGAGCTTTAAGCCAACTTTTTCACTCTTCTCTTTCACTTTCATCAAGAGGCTTTTGAGTTCCTCTTCACTTTCTGCCATAAGGGTGGTGTTATCTGCATATCTGAGGTGATTGATATTTCTCCCGGCAATCTTGATTCCAGCTTGTGCTTCTTCCAGCCCAGCGTTTCTCATGATGTACTCTGCATAGAAGTTAAATAAGCAGGGTGACAATATACAGCCTTGACGAACTCCTTTTCCTATTTGGAACCAGTCTATTGTTTCATGTCCAGTTCTAACTCTTGCTTCCTGACCTGTATACAAATTTCTCAAGAGGCAGGTTGGGTGGTCTGGTATTCCCATCTCTTTCAGAATTTTCCGCAGTTTATTGGGATCCACACAATCAAAGGCTTTCTAAAAAAATATGTACTTTCAAGTGAAACATTTGTCAACCACACTTGAATGGATGCATCAGCAATAGATATAAACTCTTCCATACAAGCAACTCTCCAATCATGCAGGATGTTTCGTTTGTTCTTAGTTTGGAAAGATAACATGGATAAGAGTTTGGAATGATAACATGGATAAGAGTTAAGAGTTAATAACAAGCCTTGATCTTGTTCTATCACTAATTAGCTGCATGTCAGTGAGTAAATCACCTCCCCTCTCTGGGCTTAAATTTCCTCATTGGTAAAATAAGAACCTTGAACCAGGTAATGTCTGAGATCTTTTCCTTTATGAACTTCTGTGACTCCATATTGACAAAATTGCAATACTTTTTAAAAGTCATATATTTATTTGTTTATTGCTGTGCTGGGTCTTCACTGCTGTGCAGGCTTTTTTCCTCTTGTTGTGGAGAGCAGGGGCCGCACTCCAGTTGTGCTGTGTGGGCTTCTCATCCCTTGGGCTTCTCTTGTTGTGGAGCGTGGGCTGTAGAGTGCACAGGCTTCAGCAGCTGCCTCGTGTGGGCTCAGTAGTTTGGCTACTGGGCTCTTGAGGACAGGCTCAATAGTTGTGGTGCACTTGCTCTGTGGCACGTGAGATCTTCCCAGATCAAGGATCGGACCTGTGTCTCCTACATTGGCAGGTGGATTCTTTACCACTGAACCACCAGACGAGCTCCTAAAATTGCTATGCTTTTAAAATGCTTTCATCTTGACTAGTGATTTTTATCAAACCTTCAACATTTCTCAATGAAGCCCAAGTCCAACCTCTAGTAGAGTGCCTGTACCCAACTAGTATTTGGTAAATAGGAGTTGGGTGAATGGATAACTCCCACCTATTATTACATCCATCTTATATTTTTCACTTGCTTCAAATTTCTGTGTGACCATTAACAAATTGTTTAACTTCTTTATTTGGGTTAGACAGGGCCCTTCCTCATTCCCTCTGACTCCTGAGACAATGTCAGTGACACCAATAAACACTTGTAGAGACGCTTGGTATTTTAGGTGAGTGGGGCTCCCATCCAATACCTGCAGGTGTCACATGACCACAACAGCTATCATTCCATCAGTGAGAGCACATTTGTGGAGCGTCTTCTGTGAGCAGGCTCTGTTCTAGTGTTGATGATTAGATTTACACCCTGAGTGTCTCATCCACAGTTCTTCATAGACCCAGTCCTCTGATGCACACATCTCCACTGAGACCTTTCTGTGAAAGGTATAATCATCACTTTCATAGATGTTGATCATAAGCTTTTTGTATGTACAGTGGCTCCTTCATTGAGAGGGCCAAGGTGCTGGAAATAAAAAACTGTGTACAGCATGCTGGTTGTCCTTGAGTAGCTCTTCATTTCCTGGGGTGAGGGCAGATTTGTGGAAGGATTGCAGTTTGCCATGGTCATCATCTTGAGGTACAAGGTGCTTCTGGAGAGGCAATTTTCATGTCTGGAAAGAAGCATCCTGCTTATCTGAGGTCACCTTCTCCAATCCATACAGTGGACGTCATCTTTTTATTTGGCTGTGCCAGCTCTTAGTTGTGGCACATGGAGTGCAGGATTTAGTCGCAGCATGCAAACACTTAGTTGCGGCATGTGGGATGTAAATCCCTGACCAGGGATCAAACCCAGGCCCTCTGCATTGGGAGCATGGAGTCTTAGCCACTGGACCATACAGAGAAATCCCAAAGTGGATGTAATCTTACTCACCTCCTTGGATCCTTGTGAGGCAGCCCCAGCCTTTGCTCTCCCTTGGCTACACTTCCTGTTTAGGGGATCTTCTGCAGACCCATGGTTGTAGACGTCAACCTTCTGTAGATGACTCCAGACCAACCCCAGTTCAGGCTGAAGTCCTTGTAGTTATTCTCCATGCTTCTCTTCCTTCCACATCACATATCCAACCAACAGCAAGTCCTGCCCACTCTGTTTTCAGGATGTGTCCTGATTCCTGGCACTGTACGTGGAGCACTCTTCCATCCCCATGAGATTATTCCAATGCCTCCAGGGTCTCCATTCATCTATCCCTGCCCACTTACTGTCAGCTCTCGACATAGCAGAGTGATGGCTTCAAGACTGAAGTCAGATAACATCTTCTGCTTCCCAAGTCCTTTTGGGGTTACCATATAATGCCCAGGAGAGAACTCAGTGTGCTGTGAAAGACCCTATAAGACCCACATGACCTGGCCTCACCTGCTGCTTTTCTCCTTGTTCACCCTGAGCTCCTGATTTCCCTAATCTTCTGTACACATGTTCCCTCAGGTGTGTACACCTTTTCTCTCTTCCTCCCTCACTTCCCCTCCCTGTATTTGTCCCGTCCTCCTTCACTCCACGTCAGTCTTTGCACTCTGTCATTTTTTTTAGAGCCTAGTACTTTCCCTGACTCGGCCACCATCAAGTTCCATAAACTCACTCATAGCATCTATGGTTGTCAAACGTTACAGTTGCTGTTCATGTCTCTGCATATGGCACACTTTCGTTCCTTTTTGTGGCTGAGTAATATTCCATTGTGTATATGTACCACATATTCTTTGTCTATTCCTCTATTGATGGACATAGTTATTTATTTTATATGCTTATTATTAATAAATGCCCTCAGCTAGAAGGAAGATACAGGAAGATACAGCCATATAGTGGGCACTCAAAAAGTATCTATTTAATGAATAAATAAATGAATGAGGATGAAATAAGAGCATATTTGTAAAATGCCAAGTTTCAAACTTTGTGTTTATAGCACTGGCTGCTTCTTGCTCCCACCTCACTTTACCTCTCTATGCCCTCTTTCAGTCAGCTCCCTCGACCTCCAGCCCTGCTAAGTGTACTGTGCATTCATGGTCTTCTTTCTGTTTCATGAGGAAGTGATCAAAATCCTCCTGCTATTCCTCTTTTTAGGCTCATTCACTCTGAAATGCCCTGCGCCTCTCTTTTTATTGAGGCCATGACATCTATTCCTCTGAATTTAAGAAAGAAAGTAAAAGTACAGAAAACTGTAGTGACCATTACATTTTGCAATGAACTGATAAGTCACTGGCTTTTCTTTCATTTCTTGTGTCTTTGGAGATTTGTATCCTAGACTCAAGCATAACTATCTCGGATGAACAATGCACATAAATGGCCATTCTCACGGTCTTATTGTTGGAATTCCCAGTCTCAGCCACCATGGCCACCCTGGCCAGACCTTCTCCAGATAGCCCCACGCACCAATCTTCTGCTCACACCTTCTAATGGAGCTCATTGCATTCACTTGTGCCTCAAGTGTGGCCAGTGTGTTACAGAGCAAGAGGCAGCCAGGCCACCAGGTTGCAAACCCCTGATTGTTCCTGAGTGTGGTGAAAAGAAAGGGCACTGGTGGCAGAGACGTGGGTTCAGATCCAAGAGTATCATGTTTATGATCTTGGATAAATCGTTAGATGTCTGGGACTCCTCATCATCTGTAAAGCCTCCTCCTCAGGGTTCTTATGAAGATTGGAATAGACATGCATTCCAAAAGTACATTGCTCAGAGGGACTTCACAAATGCAAGCCTCTCCTTCCTACAATGGGCTCTTCCTTGGACCATGGTGACTTCATGCTCCATTTTTTTTCCCCAGATAAAGGGGCATAGGCCCAGTCAAGGGACCTTATAGATACCAGACAGCAGTATGCTGGGTAATAATTTTTACTCAGCTTGTGGGAACATCAGTGTTAGTGTTGGAGTCTTAGACTTCCAGTATCATTTCAATTTTTTTAAGTTGAAAACTGTTTTCATAAACAGTTGTAAGGCACAGGGAACTGTATTCAATATCTTATAATAACCTATAATGGAAAAGAATCTGAAAAGAATATATATATATATATATATATAGGAATATAAATATATATGTCACTTTTCTGTATACTTAAACATTATAAGTCAACTATTTCATTTTTAAAGAAAAAAGAAAGTAAAACACAACAGACTTGCAAAGAACCAGTATAGTATTTGGCAAATAGAAGGCATTTAATATTAGCATGTATGTTGAATGAATGAATGAATATGTAATACAATTTAAAAATAGCTGCTCTGGTTAAACAGACATTGAGTTCTCTGAAGTCTGCCTTCTGGGCCCATCCTCATCTCAGGAAATAACCTTTGAAGTGCAACCCCCAGAATCTTCTAAGCTTCATAATACAGTTTGGAAACCTCTAATCTGGTCTAATGCCATTTCTACTATGGACATTTCTGCTACAGCATTTTTGATGAAATGAGGGATGATCTAAAGTCCTGTGCTTACTTGTGTGTGTGTCTGTGTGCACACACACACACATGTATGTATGTGTCTGTGTGTGATATTATTTCTAATGGCCTCAAGCTAGATGGCAGTAGTGAGATGGTGAGTGATGGGGTGGGAGGAACTGGGGTCCCTGGTTGAGCCATCTCTTTTTTCCTGCCAGTGGTGATACAAGGGCTGGCAAAGTGGTGTCCTCTTTGGATCTCATAGAAGTCCTCTTGTCTCTCCTGATTTTTACCAATGGCGGGAAGAAGGAAAACATGAGGAGCTGTGGAGATATGTATGAAAGCATTTGGAATATAGAGGTGGGAGGAAGCAATTAGGAAGGATGCTTCGAAGTAGGAGACAGCATAGGCGTTAGCCATGTGTGGGATGTCAAGGCAAAATATCTTCTGCTGGCCAGAGGAAGCCATGCCTTCAAAGACCTACAGGGATGAAGTCATCTGGTAGGTTTAAAAAAACTGCAGGTGGTTCACCTTGGCTGGAGCCCAGGATGCAAAGTGAAGTCGGGAGCTACAGTGGAAAGGAAGAACTATCATGAAGAATGGACATATCATGCTAGGATTGTAGCTTTCACATCTTCAGCATTGGGAAAACATTCCAAGTAGAAAAATGAGATGACCCGATCTTATGTTTCAGAAAGGCTCTCCTAAGTACCCATGTTTTTGCAGGGAAAAAGACTCACTGGGAGGAAAGAAATGAGCCAAGAGCAAGGGTAGAAGGTAGGTGGTAGGGAGGGAGAGGTAGAAACCAGCCCAGCCATCCAGACCAACCCCAGTCCTCTTCTCAACAGCCCAGCAGCTATTCCAAGACTTGTCCAGGGTCTTCTCTCCACCAGACTACACCTCACAATTGCTAGGGTCAACCCTGCTCAGAGGTGTACATGGATAAGTGGGACTTTCACTGCGGGCTGTAGATCCTGGCAGCTGCCCTTTGTCTTCACGATCCTGTTGTCCCCACGCAAAAGTCAATGTCAAAGTGAACAGGTGTTGCTAATGGTACTAGGGACTAGGAGAGTCAGGAAACAACAACTTCAAGGCTGAAATAATAACATTTTAATTGGAAATCTACTGTAAAGAGACTAACCTATGTAGATATATGCAAATCCTATGCAAATACACATGTGGTCTTTCTAACTATTGTCAGAACCTCAATCTGACCCATGGGAATTCTTAACAGTAGATGCTAGCTTTCAGCAGAGGCTCAGGGCTGTTGATGAACAATTCTAGGTTTTACCTATGTTTAAACCATAATTAAGAAATATATTGATGGCAACCTGAACTTAATTAGCTTAATTGAATGTTGGAATTGATTGGGTCTGGAGAGAGCCCTGTCTCTGAAGCAAAGCCTTAGGGAGTTTGCAGGGGGTGGAAGAAAACCGAACTTGAAAGCACCTAGCAAAAATGAAAAGGAATGGGCGAGGAGCCACTGGGAGCATTATTAAAGGGAAAAGATTCTTATCAGAGAGTTGAAAGAGGAATGCTTACGTTTCAAGTCACGCATAGCCGTTCTAGGTCAGATCACTCAGTCAAATGGGAAAAAAATGATGTTGGGAAGGAAGAGTTCTGTGGGAGATACAGAAAGGGTGTCAGGCATCCTTGTGTGGGAGTGTATCACACTGAATACACAGACTGATGGGGCCCAGGCCAGGCCACTTGGTTCCATACAAAGCACCTGGGGAGAGGACAATGTATTTAATGGTTAGAAACAAAGGATTTCAGCTATGATGCATCTGTCTTTATTTAAGAACTAATTTTATAAGCTATCAAATTGTATTTTATAATAAATGATTTAATTTTCTTATTTCAAAACACCTGTATTATCTGGAGTTAGGTAGTCTTGAGCTTCAACCCCAGCTCTGCCCCTTTGTACACTGGGACCTTCATATCCCAGAGTTTCAGTTCCTGTAACCAGATTTGATAGTACAGACCCAGTGTGATGTGGTGGTAGGAAGGTGCTATACCACTGAGGCACTGATCAGTGCCTGCCTCACATCCCTGTGAGGTCCTATGCTTTATAAGCGGTTGAGCTGAGGTGCAAACCAGATGGCTGGTTCAATTATGTTTCTGCCTTAACACCCTTGCCCTCGGCCCTGGCTCTCCCCTTCTCTTCAGAGCAGCTCTCTGAGTTATGTGTCCAATGATGTAGTCTGCCACACTTGTGTGCCCCCACCTCATCAACAGGGACCTTCTAGCTACATCCAGCATCAGCGTTGCTATCTGTATGTCACCGTCCATGCTCATTTCTTCTGTAAAATCTCCCTCTTCCACCCTAATGATGATGAAATAGAGCATAAATTAAAATATAAAACATGAATGATTAGTTTCCATTTTGTTTTTATAATTATGTACATATGCATACATATACATCTCTGTACTCAGAGAAAATAAATTATTAGAAGGAAAAAAGCCAAAATGTTACCAGATGTGAATTCCTGGCATTGTTGGGATTTTCCAAAAGTGTCCACAAAGGATATATTATTTTTAATTGAGAAAAATCAACATTAAAAACATGACTGTTAAAAAAAAAAAAAGTCTGTATTCACCTATGAAGTCAATGAATCTGGGTCTCAGCCTTGCTCCTTACAGCCTGTGTCCTGCCCTTGTGAGGGCAGTCTCAGGGGCATGGTCCTCCAGGACTGGTGTTAGAGGGAAAGTGCATTCCTCTGACCGTCTCTGTCATCCTCTCTCAAGTTTTAGCTGCACAAGAAGCAAGCTTATTTTCAGGAGAATGGTAACTCAAATTTAACATTTGTAGGAACAGAAGCCCATGTTGTAGAAGATCCAGATTCCCTTGAGGTAACATCTGACTTTCTAGGAATATGTGCAGGAATAACCTCCAGACTTGATCTGTCCTTTTCTTCCTTCAGTTGTGAGGATTACATCTTGGAGTGGACCTCCTAGAATTCCCAATTTGTGTTAAGTGTCTAACATCATGGGCACTCCCCTTCACAAAACAGGATCATGTAGCTGCCCCCAGCCATCCCCATACACACCCCTCAGTTCCACCTTGTCCATAATGACCATATACAGCTTCAGATCCAGAGCAAGGCCTTGACCTTGATCTGGGAGAGTTGTGAACCAACTGAGATGGTTCCATCAACCTTAGATTTTTTGAAGCTAGTCTGCCCTCGGCACTGCTGATCACTCCTGCGCTGTTGCTTGTGTTTCAAGGGTTGCTTTGGGTAATTCATGTGATGTAGTCGCCCCTTCTGTCTGGCCTAGACCTCTGAACACCTCCAGCCCTGCCCCCACTGTTATGAGGCTATAACTCAGTAGGAACAAGTAATCTGTCAATATGACCATCTGGTTGTTTCCTTTGAATTACTGGTAAGAGGCTTTATATTAATATATTTATCCTCAGTGGTTCAGATGGTGAAGAATCCACATGCAGTGCTGGAGACCTGGGTTTGATCCCTGGATTGGAAGGATCCTGTGGAGAAGGAAATGGCTACCCACCCCAGTATTCTTGTCTGGAGAATTCCATGGACAGGAGTCAGGTGGGCTACAGTCCATGGGATGGCAGAGAGTTGACACAGCTGAGTGACTAACACTTTCACTTTTATTTATCCTTGTATTCCAGGAAAAAGTCATACTTGGTCATGATAATTCTTTAATAAGTGGGTGAAATATTAATATATTTGAAAATGTGGAATTTTAGGGTCATGTTCCTGTGATTTACCTACATGGTGGTGTGTGTGTGTGTGTGTGTGTATACACGTATGTATACACAAGCTCTATCTTGGTCAGGTTTTTGGTGTTATAATGTCTTGATTTATTACATTATATCACTATGTCAGATTATTTAGACTATACTTTCCATCCATTCGTATTTTGTTGAAGGTTTCTTTATATCCTGGCATACAATTTTCTTGGATGGTCAATGTCCTAGTTTGCTTTAAAATGACATGCATTCTTTCTTTGATATTAACATAATAACTAGAAGGGCAGACTCTGGGAATACCTGCTTCAGCTTAGAACTAGGCTTGACCTCTGTGACAATGCAGCTGTGTTATAATCGTGGGTGAATTAGTTAAACTCCTTGTGCTTCAGTTTTCTTTAATACAGGGATAATTATTTTCTAACTCACAGTATTATTGTGAAGATTAAATGAGATAATAGTCTAAGTCGATATTTAGAACAGCATCTAGAATGTTTTAAGTACTCAAGTTAATTCTTAGCAATTTTCAGAGATGGATACATTGCAACTGAGGGACTGAACTGAACTGAACATAACTTAATAAAAATGGTAGTCTTTCTTGTTAAAGTCAATTTCAAGAAGCTTATTTCTATCACTATCTCTTTATGTTTCTAAGAATTTTTGCTTTATATATTTTGCCATCATGTATCAGCACACCTCTTACTGCTTTATTGTCAAATGAGTTGTTTATTAATATAAAATAACCTTCTTTTACTCATAAAATGCTTTTTGCCCTGAATTCTACTTTGAAATGTTGCCAATTGCTGCTTTCTTTTTGTTTGCTTTCTGTGCTTGATAAACATTTGCCCAGCTTTCCCCCCTTCTCTTTCTTGTTTTTGTTTTTCTGCTCTTGCAGCATATGGCTGAATTTTGCTTTTAACCCAATCTGAAAGACTTTAGCTTTTATTAGGGGAGACTTAAACCATTTATATTTATTGTCATAACTGACAGGTTTGGTCTTATTCCTGTCTTTTTGTTTTATGCTTTCTCTTCTTTATACTTTCTTGGGGCTTCCTTTGTTTACTGTCTTTTTTTCTATGGGTTATGTCATCTTCCTACTTTTTTTTGCCTTTTAGTAATTTAAAAGCTGAATATCTGTTTTTGGCCAGTCCTAGGTGAACCAAAAAAAAATGATCCCTGAGCTCCAGCAGTGACAGAAATGTAATGGTGGGTGAGCAGCCAGGCCACTGAGCGTGGAAGTCAATAAAATCGGACCTGAACCTCGGAGGAATAGTGATGGCCATTCACTGAGCACCTTATCGCAGCTGTAAAGCCCAGGCTTCTTAAATCTGTGGCACATTCTGTGCTTCACACTCGGGTTCTAGCCTACCTATCTGGCCTGATCTCCTCTTAGCCTTAGATAAGTATTCTGTGCTTCAGACATATCTCAACTGACCCACCTCCAAACCAGACAGATTCTTAAACATCTCCACACTTTGGTTCAGGCTGCTTCCTTTTTGCCTGAAAACACCCTTTAAGACCTGATGCAATGCAGGGTGTGTGTGTGTGTGTTTCCTTGTCATTCTCCTGCCCCATTAATTAGGTAGCAGAACTCATTGGCCCCACCTACCTGGATTTGAGGTTAAGCTCCACTCCTTGTAGCTCTGTGTGCCATGGATACACTTTTTTCCTTAGAGCCGAAGCTCTCTCATTTGTAGAATAGGGATGCTGACATTATATCTCCTTTAGAATAAGACTGAATGAGATGAGAGAACCATGGGAAGAGCTTAGCAGAGTACATGGCACGGAGTAGGCATTCTATGTATTTGAAATGAACAAGAAATAAACAAGGGGGAGAGGAAGGATTGATTTTTAAATATGCATGATGTCCTTTTAAAAATCAAGGTGTACAATATCTAGGCTGGCTTTAGAAAGGACAAAGCTTGTGTGTGTGGCTACCACTGCTGGTTCATTTTAAATGAGCCTCCCCCGGCTGCCCTCCGTCTCTGGGCAGAGTGGCAGGTACGTGGTGCACAAAGCATTTCATGTGCAGACATCATCTTCATTCATATCGTCTGCCTTGCAAAGGCCCGCAGGCCTAGAGGAAATTTATTAAAGTGGAGTCTATTTATTCAATTTATTAAACAGGAATATTTGAAGGGTTTTCATTTAGAAGAGCGAGTTGATTTATTCTGTTTGGCTCCAGAAGGCAGGTCTAAGTCCAATGGGTAGAAGTTAAGGGAGGACAGATTTTACCTCACCCTAAGATAAAACAAAAGGTTTGTTGAAAGAGGGTCTGTTTGTTCATTCACTCAATCTATTCATCGCATGGGAGCCAGAGAAGAGAAAACTGTCTTTGCTCTGCTCTTGCTCTGTCTGGGACACTGTGGTTGGCTCCCTTACATTCTTTAACACCTTGGAATTCTCTTACTGTGTAAAGTAAAAGTGAGTCGCTCATTCATGTCTGACTCTTTGCAACTCCATAGACTATACAGTCCATGGAATTTTCCAGGCCAGAATACTGGAGTGTGTAGACTTTCCCTTCTCCAGACTAGCTATGTAAGGAGGCATATTATTCCATTATATAGATATCAAAAGCTGAGGCTCAAAGAGGTAGTAACTTGCCCAAGATGAACAATATCCAGCCTATAACTGAGCCTGGCTTAAACTACAACCTCTCTGTTCTCTGCAGAACTTACTCTCTTTCCACTTGATTGTGCTGTCGGCCAAAAGAGATAGAAGATCAGATCCGCATGACCAACAGAAATTGGAAACAAGACTGAAAAATTCATCAGCCCTCCTTCCCCATGTTGTTCTTTCTCTTTTCCCTTCCTCCTGTCAACCCACCCATCTCTGCCAACCCCCAAACCAGTGCCAGTGAGCTGCACAAAATTAGACAGTCCACAGTTCTAACCATCAGACTGTGAATGTTGCCAAGACCACTTCTCAAAGAGTTCCTGGGTGGGCGCAGCAGCTACAGACAAGGATCTAAAGCAGAGCAGGAAAGGGGAAGAAATACCCTTGACCTCCCCTCAGAGCTTCCCGTTGGCAGAACCCAGGTAAGGGCCTCAAGTCAAAGGAGCTCCCATGAAGCTGTCCACACACATCAGAATCCTGGGTCACAGGATCCTAGGTCACCCCTCACAGGCCAGTGAGGGGTGAAGAAGGGGTGGGGCTGGGACCCAATAGAAATAACCAGCCCGTGAAGGGAGATTGGGTGAGTGATATAGCAGGCTGAATTGAGGAGAAAACCCACAATGCATCACTATGGCAGAGACTCTGCTTCTCTGGGCCCAACTTTCAGAAAGGAAGGGGTTTAGAGAATTTGGTAATGATTTCTTCTTGAGGTGGCCACCTTTCCCACTGCAGACCCTGCCAGATGCCACTCTGGTTTCAGTGTGTCTGAGTCTCTTGCAGGATTACTCCTGGATGTTAGGATTCATTCATTCACCAGAGATATGCCATCCTTTATTCTAAATATTGATACAAAGATGAGAAAGGGTTTCTCAGGTAACCCAGTGGTAAAGAATCCTCCTGCCATTGCAGGAGACACAGGAGACATGGGTCCAATCCTTAGATCAGGAAGATTCCCTGAGGTAGGAAATGGCAACCCACTCCAGTATTCTTGCCTGGATAATCCCATGGATAGAGGAGCCTGGCATACTACAGTCCATGGAGTCGCAAAGACTTAGACATGACTGAACAACTGAGCATGTATTTCAGCATGTCATAGGACACTAAGGGAAACAGATCTGGGAATCAATTATTTCAGGGTTTTAGATATAGGATGAAAGTCTGAATGGTGGTCTATGGAGTCACAGGTAGAGTGAGTAAGCCTCCCTGAGAGAATTTTAAAAAGTGATGCTTGGGTCTTAGAGGATGAATTGGGGTTTTAGAGGGCAGGATGGAGCAGGACCGTCTCTAGAAGATGGCATGGCAAATGCCATGTTGTGTAAGATTGCCGTGTTGTGAGACCATGTGTTCAGGGAACAGCTAAGGAGTAATTGTGTCTGGAGCAATGGACACAGATTGTATGCTGGGTCATGGGGCTAGAGGGCTTTCTGGGAGGTCAAGCCTGGTCAAATGCTTGCTTCTTCTAATACAGCAAGCCAGGAAGAAATGTGCCCCAAAAGGCAGGCACTGCTGTGTCTGCCTGTTTTCTCTCACAGACTTCTGAAAGAAAGCCAAAGGGAATGGTGTCCAGGGCCCAGATTGTTCACCTGTGGGGATGAAAGAGCTTAAAAATACACAGGGGAGGCTCTTAGGTGAACTGACCACAAAGCCAAGTTTCTTTAATTTGGCTGATCTTTCTTCAGAGCTTTCTGTTTGCCAACTCTTTCTGGAAAATACCAATATAGGATATGCCCCTTCCTTTAGGTAATTTCTAAATTGGTGAATCTTGGAAGGCTTCCTGGGAGAGACAGATTTTGCACTGATAACCTAAAAAGTATAAAAGGAAGGAAACCTACCATTTTTTGAATCTCTGCCCTGTGACAAATGATGCACTAGGTGATTTTGATATTTTATAAAAGTTTCATGGTAATCCTAAGTGGTAGGTATTATTAGCCCCATTTTGCAGATAGGAAACTGCAAAGTGACTTGTCAAGATCACTTAGATAATAACTAATGCTGAATTCAGACTTGACATGAATCCAAAGCCTATATTCTTGCCATTGTGCTGTGTTTGGCCACTAAAGGACAGGGCAGGCTGCATGCAGCCAGGGGTAGAAGGATTAGGGCAGAAAGAGGCTTTTCTTCTATAAAGAGATACTGTCTACCTAGCAGGGCTTTGGGAGGACTTCATGAAATATGTGAAGTACCTCTTGTTTCATACTTCTTCACCTTTGTATATGTTGATCTCACAGCCTGGAATATCCTTCTCTCCTGTCCCCACAACTCCGTATGGCTCTCTTTAATTTTTAAAAAAATATTTATTTATTTGGCTATGCTGGGTCTTCTTTGCTGTGTTCAGACTTTCTCTAGTTGTGGCAAACAGGGGCTACTTCTCTAGTGGTGGTACACAGGCTTCTCTTTGCAGTGGCCTCTCTTGCTGTGGAGCATGGGCTCTAGGGTGCGTGGGCTCTGTGTTTGTAGCACACAGGCTTAGTTGCCCTGAAGCACGTGCGATCTTCCCAGACCAGGGATCGAACGCATGTGCCCTGTATTGGCAGGTGGATTCTTCAGCACTAGACCACTGGGGAAGCCTGTATCCCCTTCGTCTTTCTAAACTTGCCTTAGATAATCCTTCCACTAGGAAAGCCTGACACTCATCACACAGTATTGGATGTACCTTAGCTGTTTGTTTGCCTCTCTCACCCAGTGCTGAGCCCCCGTCTGCTCTTCCACGTGGCTTCAGCACCGTTTGCAAAGCGTTCCCTACTGAATGAAGAAAGGGCTATCTGAGAGAGCCCACAATATAACAAGGGCTCCATAAATAATAGTTTCTCTTTTTTCTCCCCTCCTTTTTCTGGAAGCAGCAGACATTTTTTAATAAAGACTGGAAGGCAAACAATTATTTTATTTGAAATGAGCATCTTACAGGAAGCTTGGGCATAAGGACAGCCTCCCTCTTTGAAGGAGGGGAGCCCTGGGATGCTGTGCTTTTTCTGGGCTGACTCTGCCCAACAGGTCCCAGGTCTCCTTAACCTCACATGGAGAGGCTGGGGCCCTGTGGCTCCTGGTGGCCACCTCTTACCTGGTAAGATGTGGAGGCTCTTCCACTTACGGGGCAGGGGCAGGGTTAGCTGATGGATTGACAAGAGCACGGTGGCACACAAAGTAACAGTAAAACAGAATGATAATGCATTTCCTAATGGCCTCCTTCACAGCTGTGTACACCGATTTAATCTTTGCAAAGCACTCTATTGTTTATGAGGCCTTTGGGTACAATTTTATGCCTGACTGAAGAGGTTGCTAATAGCTGCCATATTTGTGTTTAAGGACCTGCAAAGGATTAAACGAAGTATTTTAAAGCAATGAGCCATAATAAACTAATAATATATTGCAAATAATAAATGTTTTTAGCCAATAATTGACTACAAATCTCGTGAACTTTAAATGACAAAAATACTAATTACAAATGTCGTTGTTCCATGTATCGTTCCATGGGGATAAAGGTCAGAGAAGGGTAGGGGGCCTGGGGCACTTCAGGTCACTGGGGAGGGTGGCCTGGATGCTGATCTCGTCCCCTAGTGTCATGGCTGAGAGCTATCAAGGTCACTTAGTGAAATGCCGGGTTTCATTTCCATCTTGTGGGGAATGCATGAGCAGGAACTGGGGCCTAAGCCACCCACTTAACTTGGTGGGATTTTTTTTTTTTTAACATTCATTTTCTAGTCTTAAGGTTTCCAGTGCTTGGTTTGCATTTAGGAGAATTGCAGACACATCCCCCAGAGGATCTTGGAAACAGGCTGGTTCTTAAGAAAAGGAGTTCATGTTTTGTTAAGCTTCTACAATGAGCCACATTATCTTTTTTTTTTCTTTTTTTTTAATGAGAAACCTGAGACACAGAAAGATGAAGTATTCTGCCTGAGGTGTCATAGTTGGTAAGCAGCAGAGACATAGAGCCAAGTGCAGAACTCCAAAGCCCACGCTCTTTTCCTGTAAGTGTTGTTACATTTCTTTCTTGCTCCTGAGTCCTTGTGGAGCATGAAGGGAGAGTCACTTCCTTTGAAATAATGTATTTCTGTACTTTCTATATCTTTTAATCATACCAGCGTTTTTGCAAATGGGAAATATATAACTATGATCTAAATTTTAGATATTTTTAAAAACTCAAGATGAGAATTAAAATCACCCATAATTTTGGCATCTACATAAATCACTGTCAACTTGCTGTTTGCATTTTCTCCAGAAATTCTATATTGTGTAAATGTCACACAATATTGAGATTGTATTTTATGATGCTTTGGTATCCTAATCTCTTAAAAATAGTGTCATTTGATGACATTGACGTTCCCTGAGAAATAACTTTTTATACTTGCATAATAGTTCACGGTATATAGTCCCTATTGATCGGCATTTAAGCTGTTTCGCACTTTTTCCTTACAATTAAAAATTCAATAAATATTGAGTCTAGCACTGTGTGTGGCATATGATAGACATTCCATGTATTTTATGAATGAGCAAATCAATCTTTGCATGCATTTCTGACCATTTCTTTTGAACAAATTTCCAAAAGTCAAAGGTACAGATCAAATTATGTAAATATTGCCAAGCTATTTATATATATTCCTAAATTGCTTTCTAATGGTGCAATACCAATTTCACAATAGGCACTCATAAATTCTGGAACCTGTTTTTTAAAAGCTGACTTAGTTACTAATACGTTTATACTTATCTCCCTTACTGTCATAAATTGAATAGAATACAGTTAAAAGACTCATTCCTGAGACATTCCCTATTAAGGGAGACAAATTATATATATATATATATATATTTGTGGGGAGGGGGCGGTGCTGTAGAATATTCACTCAGCGGTAGAATATTCACCTGCAATACAGGGGACCAGGGTTGGATCCGTGGGTTGGGAAAGTCTCCTGGAGCAGTGCATGGCAACCCTGTATTCTAACAAGAATCTCCAGTATTTTTGTCTAGAGAACCCCATGGACACAGGATCCTGGTGGACTCCAGTCCATGGGGTTGCAAAGAGTCAGATGCCAACTGAAGCGACTTAGCACACACGCACGCATGTGTGTGTGTGTGTGTGTGTGTGCGTTTGTGTGTATAGTTAACACTTATTTGGGACTTACCATATACCGTGAACTATTCTAAGCACATCACATATGTTTGTTATGGCCCAATAGAGTTGGACTATAAAGAAAGGTGAGCACCAAAGAACTGATGCTTTTGAACTGTGGTGTTAGAGAAGACTCTTGAGAGTCCCTTGGACAGCAAGGAGATCAAACCAGTCAATCCTAAAGGAAATCAACCCTGAATATTCACTGAAAGGACTGACGCTGAAGCTGAAGCGCTAATACTTTGGCCACCTGATGCAGAGAACTGACTCACTGGAAAAGACCCTGATGCTGGAAAAGACTGAAGGCAGGAATAAATGACATGACAGAGGATGTGATGGTTGGATGGCATCACTGACTCGATGGATATGAATTTGAGCAAGCTCTGCGAGTTGGTGATGGACAGGGAAGCCTGGCATGCTGCAGTCCATGGGGTCACAAAGAGTCAGACACAACTGAGTGGCTGAACTGAATTGAACTGAACATATATTTGTGCCTTTAACCTCTTGATAGTTCCATGAGGCGGATAATAAAACTCTGCGATGTTTATTAAGTTGCCTAGGGTCAGATAGCCATCTTATGATGGGGTCCGCACTCTATTTCACACTCAGTGGTTATAGGTATGAATAAAACAATCAAATAAAGAGTTAATTGTGATCTGGTGTGGTGAATATTGTGATAGAAGAATATAAACAAATCAGAAGAACACAGAGGACTCTGAAATGTTCAAGGAAAGATTCGAAGAGAATTTTAAAGGACAAATGGGAGTTTGCCAGGAAAACAAAATGGAATGCACAACAGGCAAAAACAACAGCAAATATCAAACATAAAATATATAAAGCAGCTGATGGAGCACGGGGGGGTGGGGGGAGGGATAGGGAGAAAGCAGCCTAGGACGTTTAAGTCTATATAAGTAATAAAGGAAGGGAATAATAGTTAATATTCTAGACTTGAGAGTTACAAGGCCTTGGTTCAAACCCAGCTTTTGTAGTTGTTTGACCCTGTGATGCTTAATGTGACAGAATATGTACAGGCTTAGCCGAGTGCCTGACAGAGCAGCACCCGTGTCTGGCGGTGTTGGCAGTGGATATGATCTAACGTGGGACGAGGGAGATACTTTAGGACAGGAATCCCTGAAATCCCACCATCTGGGCATCCACCCACTCTGCAGACATTTAAGGTCAGGCCTGATTTGGAACAAAGAAAAACCATGTTTCAGGCCAAAGGACCACAGCCTGGAAGTTACCTTGGACAGATCAAACAGGATGATGTGAGGACTGGAGGGTGTGGCGTAAGCGTGGAGAGGTGAGTATACAGCTATTAAAAAAGGGGGATCTCGGGACACGTCAGTGAATAATCGTTGAAAAACACCTGGCCCCATATCCACATTGCTGCTGCTGCTGCTAAGTCGCTTCAGTCGTGTCCGACTCTGTGCGACCCCATAGACGGCAGCCCACCAGGCTCCCCCGTCCCTGGGATTCTCCAGGCAAGAACACTGGAGTGGATTGCCATTTCCTTCTCCAATGCATGAAAGTGAAAAGTCAAAGTGAAGTCGCTCAGTCATGTCCGACTCTTCGCAACCCCATGGACTGCAGCCTAACAGGTTCCTCAGTCCATGGGATTATCTAGGCAAGAGTACTGGAGTGGGGTGCCATCGCCTTCTCCGATGTCCACATTAGCCCACAGTGAATGGTGAGAATGGAAATGGCACAATCAGATTTCTGTCTTTTCAAAGATAAATGAGTAATGGATGGGGGAAGGTGAAACGGGGAGGGAAACGAAGGTAGGGTGGGGAAGAGAGAGGCATGTTGCCAGTCTCTATCCAAGGGAAAAACACTTCTAGTGTGGATGGTGGCAGTGAAGATGGATATTTGAAAAAATATTCAGGAGGCATTTTTGCCTTTGAGATGGACTCAATGAGATCAGTGAAAGAGAGAGAGGAACTGGGCATTATTCCTAGGTTTCTGTCTTGAGGACCTGAGTGGATGGAGATGCATTTTCTGAGATGAGGACACCAAAGGGAGACTGTGTTTGGGGGCTGTGATAACATGTTTAGTTTGTTGAATGAGTGATGAGACTTTATGCTGTACATCAAAACCTATTTCTGGCTTCTCTCTTTTAGTACAGACATGGGAAGGGTGTAGGAGGAAGGTGTGAAAGGCTCTGAAATAGGCTAAACGACAAGATCTCTGTTGGCTATTATGTGCAGCAATAACCCTTGCTGTGTTTATCGCCCATTTAATAGAGTGTACATTACAACCCACAGGGATAATCAAGAGATGGGGGTTGTCAAATGAGATGCAGAGATACCATAGGTGGGAAATTTGTTTCACTGCGAAAAGGTTCTCATTTATGAAAATGGATTCTGGATAAATCTCAGCCCCTGCCTCCCTCCGTCTCTCCTTTCCTCATCCCCCAAAGAGTGAGCACAGATGCTTTTCTGCCAGAGTGCTGGGAGGCAGAGAACCATTTTGAAAAGATGGATACCACAGAAGAGAGAGGGAGGGGGGATAAGGAGGGACTTTCCAGGGATTGTAAAGTCAGTTATTTTATCTCAAGGGGGATGACATGCTAAGTATTGAAAGTCATCTTTGCAGCCATTTTCCTTGAAAGAGAATAGTCATGGAACCCTTCAGACCAATTATCAAAGCTTTCTTGACCCAAGATTAACTGTATTATATTTTGATGCTTTTTCCCTACTTTTATAGCTTTGGTTTGCTCATTTGTAAAAGGGGGATCATAGTAACTTCTACACAGAGTTGTTGTGAAAATGAACCTTCATTAGACACCAGTTGTTTGATGACAGAGGCAGTGGTGCTCATGTCGTAGATGCTTATTCCTCCCTTTCTCCCTCTCTTTTCTTTCCCTAGTTTAGAGAATCAGACTTGGCCACAAGGCAAGACTGGCCTCCAGCTGGGTTTTGAGGGAACCATGTTGAACGTGGGGAGTCCATATCTGGGATCACTGTCTATTTTGTTGGATAATTATCCTGGAGCCTTGACCCAAGTGGGCAGAGTGTCTCTATCGGAAAAGATTCAGGGTGGCTCCTGATGACCATCATGGGGTTTTGTTGGTTCCGGCAGTCCTCCCTGTGTGTCCTCGGGAGCTTGGCTGCTTTCAGGTGTCTTTAGGGAACAGCAGCATCTGGTGGCTGCCTGAACAGTAACCTGGCTGCAAGCTTCAGGGGGAACACATCGCAGCATCTGTGTTTCTCCAGCAGAACAGCAGGGCTGTTAAAATAGCTCTTAGGCACAATCTATCACTGCACTGTCTCCCTCGTTTGCACAGGCTGCAACTGGAGACATGAGAGTGTGGAGGTTCTGATGTGCTAGTGGAGCACTAGAATAGGAATCAGGAGACTTGGCTTTGCCAACCACTGGATGACTTTGGCCACATCACTTAGACTCTGGGCCTCGTTTCCTGATCTTAAATGTCCAGAGGCTTTCTTTGGTTTTTAGTGACAGTTGCTGCTTGGGGAATATAGGTAGCATTCAACACGGCAGGCTTCTTTGTTATGAGACTAGAAAATTTGTTTCATCTCTCTATGACTTAGTTTCCTCATCTGAACATAGGAAGGGTGATTGCATCATAAAAAATGTTCTTTTTTTTTTTTTTTTAAATGGCCTGCCTTTCGGCGGCGGCCTCGTAGTCCGGGAAAGGGTTGGGGAACGCCCGATCTTCCATATAAAAAATGTTCTTAAAAATTAATTGGGATGCTGGTTAGAGAGTCCTAGACATGATTTCTGAAATGTAATGAGCACTCAATGAATGTCAGATGCCTTTCTACCCTTAAGTCATATTACTGCTTAATATCTGTGCTGTAGTATAGGGCTACTCCTGTTTAGTCTGAGCATAGAATCTGAAATCACGTTAGCAGTCATTACGATCAAATGTGATGTGTGTATTCCCACTCTACACTCTAGCATGTTAATTTCTCACAGATGCTTCTGTACATATTGATCCATTTGCCAAAGAACACACCTCCTTTACTCATTCTACAAGGTTAAGCACAAATGATTCTCCCTCGTGAAACTATGAGCCCTCTCTAAGGAGATGTGATGGCTCATTTAGTGAAAATGAACCCAGACCCTGTAAGTTTAACAAAGAACGGAGACAATAGACTTGATAAGGAATGCGTGGATTATTCCCTCCACTCAGGACATGTATTATCCTATACTCCTCTGTCAGCCATGTGAGAGGATGGGAGTGGGCCTCAGCCCAGGAAGATGCGCTTGTCTATCTTTTTGTTTCTTCTGCTTCCCTGTGTGTACTCCCTTTTTATGAGTAATTTAGTGTCTGGTACATAGTAGGTATAATGAGTGTGATGAATGTTTGGAGAATGAATGACATGTGTATCTAATGCCTCAATAATTTTTCATTGAGCATCTACTGTGTCAAGGAGGCAAGCAACGTGAAGTTTCTCTCCATATTATTTAGCTATGTGCATTTTATTTCCCAGATGAAGTTAATTGATTCTTAATGGGATGGTGGGAATATAGGCAGCACCATTTATATTTCCTTAAGGCTTCGTTTTATACCTCAAACCAGCATTCCTTACCTCAGTGTGATATTGTAGACAATACTGTGTGAATTTATTGCAATCTGAAATCACTGCATCACAATTACAGTGCTTATTATTATGTTTGCAGTTGTTTAATGCTACTTTATATTTCCACATTTTGTATTCTAATGCATTAGACTGCAGAAGAGTCCAATTCATCTTCTTCTGCTTGGGATTTTAAATAGGTTAATAGTATGCAAATACAAGGCACATTTTTGCATTCTGTTACAAATATCGTACACAGATATTGCTATGCTGTTTGGGCAAAATGTAATGAAATGTAATTTAATATGATACTTTCAAGCACATTAGATTATTCCTGAGGGCTTTGTGACCGTGGTCCTAAACTGTGTTAAACCATAGCTCAAGCAAGTCTGAGCAAAATGAGTTTCTTTCCTCATTTTACTGCCCTTTCTGAGTTCAATGACTTTTTGTTGCCCATGCTGAATGATGTTTGGAGTTTCCTGTGGTTAGGCTAGGCTAGAAATGAGTTTGAAAATATTCATCCCTCCTTGTGAGAATATATTGCTGTTTCTACTTTTAGTCAGCTTCTCAATTCACCAGCCATTCTATTTATTTATTAATTCACCAAACTCACTCACTCATTCATTTATTTATTCAACTCTACATCTTGCTCTGTGCTCCCAGCATTAATCTTTCTGTTTCTCCACCCTCTTCCCCGAGATGGAAAATGTGTGGTCCTGGGCCAGGCTGCCTGACTACAGTATAAGGCAATGCCTGGCTCTTGGAAGGAGCTGCATACCAGAGAAAAGGAAGGATGGATGTAAGTTTTCTTTTTTATATTGTGAAGATTTCTTCAAGGATGAAATGAAATAAAGCTGTTAATTATGTGATGCCATGAGAGACGTGCAGCACTCAGTGTTCACAGGGACAACGTGTAAATGAACCCATTTCCAAATTTATAACATATGGACTAAATGCCTCGGTTTCTTTTCAGATTTAAATAATTTGACATTAGCACCTAGAAGAGTAGGTATACATGCTCAGTTACTTCTATCATGTCTGACTCTTTGCGATCCTGTTGACTGTAGCCTGCCATGCTCCTCTGTCCATGGGGATTCTCCAGGCGAGAATACTGGAGTGGGTTGCCATTTCCTCCTCCAGGGCATCTTCCCGGCCCAGGACTCGAACCTGAGTCTCTTATGTCTCCTGCTTTGGCAAGCGGGTTCTTTACCACTAGTGCCACCTGGGAAGCCCAAGGAGAATGACTAGTATATGATAATGATTTAATTTTACCTGTTTTCTAAACAAAGATAGTAGAATTTACAAGCCATAATAAGGAAGACTAGAAATGATCAGGTAAGCCCATGAGGGTCAGATTTATAAAATTCTGACTTTTGCATATCTTGGGAGAGGACTGAGCCCAGCTCTTCTTTTGTCCCAGACACTATTGCTTAGAAAGTCCTCTTGGGCTCGCTTTGTTCCCTCTGTGCTCTGCTCTAAAGAGCTTCCATCCTCCTTCCCTCCTGGCCCCTCATGAGGTGTGTCATACATGGTCAGGGATGTTATGTCAGTATCCACAGTGGAGAAGGAAAAGAAGGGAGTCTTTGCAGCTCTTCATCCCTCTCTCTCAAGCCCACAGCAGCCCCCTTAGGCCAGTTTTGGATGGACCCCAGCCCATCTCTAGCCCCTGTCCTATCCCCCTCCTTCTCCTTCCTGAATGTCCAGGCATCTGAGCTCACTTCCCTTTGAAATACAGACAGATCGACTCCAGTCCTCTGAATAACCGAGTACTTGGAAGAGAGTAAATAGAAAGTCTGAAGCTACTTGGACTCCCTCTCTCTTTTCCCTCTTGGCCCCTCCACAAATTGAATCCTCTCCATTGACTGCACATCTGCATTTCAGCAGGCAAGCTGCAATTATTCAATGACAGCAGTCCCCAATTTCCACCGTGGAGGAGCTGGGGCTGGCTGAGATGACCCAGGCGTGACCGTCCTGTGTCAGCAGTGCTGGAGGGAAGTACCTGACTTAAAATCACACGGCAGTGGAGAGCACCGTTGTCTGCCATTCTCGTAAGTCACTCAAAATGCTAGGATAAGATTGCCCCAAGAAGGGCTTACAGAACATTCCTGAAGATCCCTTTTTCCTGACCCGGTTATCCGTGATACCCAATAAGGTCCTACATTTTATTGTCCTACATTTTAAAACTTGGAAGGTATCCCCACAAATTCTACTCCTCTGTTCCCCACCTGCCCTTCACCTAGGTAAGTGGACTTGTTGTTCAGGCTGAAATATCATTTTCTCAGGGGGATCTTCTATGATACCTGCATCTAAGTCAGACAGGCCTGCCTTGGTCTTTTATTTTTTCAACTCTTATTTTTTTATTCCTAAATGTTTTCCAACTAACAAATACAATTTAACTTTTTTTATCGTGGTAAAGTCACATAATATAAAGCATACTGTATTAGCCAGATTTAACTCTGCAGTTCAGTGGCACTAATACATTCATATTGTTGTGCAACTCTCACTATTACCCATCTCCAGAATTTTCCACCTTCCTAAACTGAAACTTTGTCCCCATTAAACATTTCCTACCCCACCCCACCCCAGCATCTACTAATGTACTTTCAGACTCTATGAATTTGACTCTTCTTTTTTTAATTAATTTTAATTGGAGGATAATTACTTTACAATATTGTGATGGTTTTTGCCATATGTCAACATGAATCAGCCACGGGTGCACGTGTCCCCCCATCCTGAAACTCCCTCCCATCTCCCTCCCAACCCCATCCCTCTGGATTGTCCCAGAGCACTGCCTTTGAGTGCCCCGTTTCATGCATCGAACTTGCACTGGTCATCTATTTTACGAATGGTAATATACGTGTTCCTGGAGAGGGAAATGGCAACCCACTCCAGTATTCTTGCCTGGAGAACCCCATGGACAGAGGAGCCTGTAAGGCCTCAGTTCATGGGGTCGCAAGAGTCGGACATGACTTAGCAACTAAACCACCACCACCACCACCACCAATATACATGTTTCAGTGCTATTCTCTCAAATCCTCCCACCCTCGCCTTCTCCCACAGAGTCCAAAAATCTGTTCTTTACATCTGTGTCTCTTCTGCTGCATTGCATGTAGGATCATCGTTAGCATCTTTCTAAATTCCATATAGATGCATTAATATACAGTACTGGTGTTTTGAATTTGACTATTCTAGTTATCGTGTATAAATGGAATCAAACAGTATTTGTTTGCATCTAATGTATATAGGAATGCATTTTTAAGGTTAATTTAATATATGTTCTATAAACAGGTTGTACCTTTTTCCCCTTATGCTATACAGTAGGTTCTCATAGACTTGTACAGTCGTTTGTACTTTCCCTTGGTATCTCAGATCACAAAACTATTTTATATATGTACACACACACACACACACACATATATGTATATATATACAGTGTGTTTGTGTATGTCCGTGTGTATGTTTTTACTATTGTTATTATGTGTTTGTCCTATTGTGTGTATCCTAAAGTGTATCTTCTCTACTACAATGTGAATCTTATTCTCTGGCACAGAGTAAGTTCTTGATGAGTGTTTCTTGAATGAATAGTTGGACAAAGAAAAGAAATATGGTCAAAATAAAAATAATAAAAGAAAGTGGTTAAAATATGTGAACTTCAAGGCATAAGATAAATAAATTCTGGGGCTATAATGTATAACATGATAATAGTAATTAAGAATACAGTATCATATATTTGAAAGCTGGAAAGAGAATAAATCTGAAGTTTGTATCACAAGAAAAAAAATTGTATCTATGTGAAATGATGAATGTTAACAAAACTTATCATAGAAATAGTTTTGTTTTATATATATATATGTGTGTGTGTGTGTGTGTGTGTGTGTGTGTGTGTGTATGTATCAGTTCAGTTCAGTCGCTTAGTACTGTCTGACTCTTTGCAACCCAATGTACTGCAGCATTCCAGGCTTCCCCGTCAAACTCCCGGAGCTTGCTCAAACTCATATCCATCAAGTCAGTGATGCCATCCAACCATCTTATCCTCTGTCATCCCCTTCTCCTCCTGCCTTCAATCTTTCCCAGCATCAGGGTCTTTTCCAGTGATTCAGTTCTTCACATCAGGTGGCCAAATTATTGGAGTTTCAGCTTCAGTATCAGTCCTCCCAATGAATATTCAGGACTGATATGTATATATATATTATATCAGATCATTATGCTGTATACCTAGAACTAATATAGTATTGTATGTCACTTATTGCACAAAGAAATGGCAACCCACTCCAGTATTCTTGCTTGGAAAACTCCATGGACAGAGGAGCCTGGCAGGCTACAGTCCATGGGGTTGCAAAGAGTCAGACATGACTAAGCAACTGAGCATATCAGTTATATCTTAAACATGAAGGGAAAAATTAGGAGTGCAAAAATATATTTACTAACTGGTTAATCCAAGGAATTTATTTCATAGCCTATGAGTGAGGAATTGTTTTAGGGGTATGCACGCATTCATTAATTCACTAGGAGAACTCACAAGATTCCACATATAGTCCTCCATATAGCTAAGACTTCTTATAGAGGTGCAACAAGGATACAGCTGGATCAATAAGGGAAAAACTTAATGGACTTTGAAAGGATCTGTGTTCAGTCTTCCTAACTTCTCTCCATCCCTTGAGGAGTCACGTAGAATGCTTTCTACCCAAGCAGTGAAAATGCAGCAATGTTTGTTAAGATGTTTCTGGTCCAAGGAAGCTCATTTGAGATTTAGTGCCCAAGAGCTTTATTGAGGAGCTGGTCACATATGCACTCTCTGCCTAACAACTACAAAAGTCCAGTCTCCAAAGGAATAAAGCAGGTATTGAGAATGAACCAAATTATTTGCATTAACAGTCTAGGTATAGTGGACCAATCTTCACATGTAAGCACCATTTTCAGAGACAAGTTCCCAGTCGTCAGTCAGGGACTAATCTTGCGAGCATATCCTTTAAAGACAGCAGCCTCAGGCCTGCATGTTAATTCTTTACTGCACAGAGGACTAAATCTTTTTTTTTTTTCCCCAAATGTGTGGGGAGATATACATACTCAGATCCATGTACATACATGAGCCAATACCTAGGAAGACAAACTATTACAGTTACTGAAGCAGTGAAGAGGGTCAAGTTTGGCATCCAGCGTCCTGGGTTTAAATGCTGGCTATACTTGCTCTGTTGCTTTGGAAATGTTTCTTTATCTATCTGTGTCTTTCAGTCATGTGTATAGATGGGAAAAGTAATATACCTATCTTATAGTATTGCTGCCAAGACCAATGAGATCCAGCACTCATTCAACAGCACTTGAGAGGGAGGAAGTACATGTTAACCGATGGCTGCTGTCGTCATTATCGGTATTATTATTATTCAGAGGTTGCCCAGTGTTTCATGGTGCCTCTTGGCGCATGTGAGCTGAGGGACCATAAGACTCTGCAAGTGATAAAGCACTTGGTTTCTAATATTGTCTCCACCAGTCACTTACAGCATTAATAACGGGCATGTTAGTTCCTCTCCCTCATCTTGGTTTCCTCATCTTCACAACTTAGATTCTGGTCTTTGTCTGTCCAGTTCCCACAGCAGAGAAGGAGAGAGTGTAGAGAAAGCATTGTGGGACAGCATTTGACTTGGGGAGTTAGATAGATTTAGGCATCTCTCTCTGCATCTCAGCCTCCCAACCTGTAAAGAAAGGATATCAACCAAGTATCATCCTTCTAAAATGCAGGCTGTTGTTATCAGTGGTATCACAGTTCTGCCCACATAAGATAAAAGAGTGTAAGCATCTTCTGTATTTATCCATGTAAGGGACTGTATTATTGTCAGACAGAGCAACTGGGGCTGTAGTATTACTACTTATACTGGAAATAAATCTTTACCAAGGACTTACAGACCTTCAGCTAGGGTAAGAATCTCTAGGTTGAAGAGGGCAGGCTGAGCAAAGAGATAGGAGGAGAGAGAGAGAGAGTGAGACAGTGAGTGACTTCGAGACTGTTTTTTTCATATTGAGTCTCTGGCATCTAGTACAGTCTCTATTATCTGGCAAGAAGTGCTCAGTCAATGTTTGATGCTGAAAAAAAATGGACACTGGGAATTCAGTGGCAGTCCAGCAGCTAAGTCTCCGTGCTTCCACTTTTGGGGGTGTGGGTTCAATCCCTGGTGTGGGAACTAAGACCTTGCATGTGGCGTAGTGCAGGGAAAAAGAAAAAAAGCTGAAGGTACTTTTACTAATGAAAGAACCATTGATTGAGTGCCTACAATCTACCAAGCACTTCATGCATTAATTTTTTGCAGCATGATAGCACTCATATGGGCCTTCCCAGGTGGCTCAGTGGTAAAGAATCTGCCTGTTGATGCAGGAGACACAGGAGACTTGGGTTTGATCCCTGGAGCTCCCCTGGAGAAAGAAATGGTAACCCACTCTAGTATTTTTGCCTGGGGAATTCCATGGACACAGGCGCCTCGTGGGCTACAGTCCATGGGGTCACAAAAAGTCAGACACAATTTAGAGACTAAACAGCAGCGGCAGCACTCAAACGCAGCAGGCATTATTCTGTTCATCCTACACAGAAAAACGGGGGTCCTGTGACCTCAAAGTCAGAAGGCAGGTGGGGATCAAGCCCAAATCCAAGCTCAGTTCTGTGAGGCTTTAAAGCCACAAGATACTTTCACCTGTCTAATGCTGAAATTGTCAAGATTTTCATACTTCATACATAATTTTCCTAAGTGAAAATTTAAATATATTAATAAAATTGCTAGTCAATCATGAAACACATTTTAACCATTCACTTCTTAAAGTTTTCATGCAACTTGCAGAGAGAAGAACAAGGCTCACTGCAGACGCTGTGAGTGGACCTCTTGTCTGTGGTTTAAGGCTATTGCTCTAACAAGGTTATCACTTGAGGCAGGGGGGAGTTGAGAAAAAATGAAACATTTATTAAATTATCCAAAAGAGCGCTCTGCTAGGCTTCCTTAGCATGTGCTTTCAAGGTGATAGATTAACTGAAATAAAATTATTGAATTGAGAAGCCATTCATTACAAGGGAATTTCAGGAAACCAGAATGCTTTTTATAATATTACCGCCAGAGCTGCCTATTAATGAAAGTTATGTGTTCTCTGGCGTTATTGAAACCTCGGGTTTGTCATCCTTTCCCCGCAGCCTCCTTTCTAACGGTGCGAAAACTTATAATTTACAACTTCTGACATAATTGGAAAGTTAATTAGTTTTCTTCAGACTTCACCTGCTTTATTCTAACCACTAGTTTCATAGCCTTTGTTTTTCCCTGATTGTCAGTTATGTCAGAATTTTGATACTTTTTTGTCTCTGTATCCTTGCTGTCATTTGAAATCTAAGACTCAATACGTTAGCCATGTCAGTCTCTGCCGGCAGACAAGGCTGCATCTGTTTTTCTTGTCTCATTTTTTTTTTTTTTTCTTTAACTTGATTCTAATACCTCAGTCAACAGGCTTTAGTTGAGTCTATCCTATGTGCTATGGCTGGAACACATGAAAGGGTAGAACACAAAAAAGAAGAAATGAAGGCCCTCTTCCGATTCCCAGGATTGCTGGGCAGGGAAGATAAGATAGAAATGCATCAGAAGAAAACCCATAAAAAATGGATGCTCAGAATGGCTGTGAAAAAGTATGGGTTTTGAAATCAAATGTCTGCAGAGCTACCATGTGTGAGCTGTGGGAACAACAGCCAAGTAGTAAAACTCTCCAAGCTTCAGTTTCTTCCTCTGTATAATGGGGAGAACCACACTTACATCACTGGAATGTTGTAACACCGGAAGATAATGCAAATTAGGGCCTGGCCTAGGATCTGGGGCAAAGCAAGCTCTTGTGACTTGTCAGTGACTCCCTATTCTCTACTTCCTCGCCCCCAACCTAGTGCCCACCTTGTGTCACCTAAAAGCAGACCAAAGGCAATGCCTAGAGAAGCAAGCTTTGTGTGTTATAGGGAAGTAAGGGAAGTTGGAAGACATGGATTTGAAACTAGACCTTAATGTATTAAAAAGACAATAGTCATTGCCATCATCGTCATTATCATTATCAAAATTGGAGGAGGAGGAAAAGAGAAAAAATAATAGCTAATTATTGAGCACTAAATACTGCCTCTGTCTGTATGTGCTCAGTTGCTCAGTTGTGTCCAATTTTTTTGTGATCCCGTGGACTGTAGCCCACCAGTCTCCTCTGTCCCTGAGATTTTCCAGGCAATTTATTTTTCCCAACAAAACTCAATGAGATGGATGTCATCATTTTCCTTATTTTTGAAGATGAAGAAACCAGTCCAGAAAGTTTCATTGCCCATGGTCACAGAATGGGTACATAGCCAAGCTGGAATTCAAGCACAGATACGTTGGCCAGCAAAGTTAGGGTTGAGCCACCTCTTAAATTCTCCTGGGTCCAGACAGTCACCTCTTTTATTGACCTTTTTCCCCTTGACCGCTGGGTCCTGGTTGGTTTTCTATGGTAGAGGATCCCTTCAATAATGACTGAAGCCATCCTTCATCCTGACGTGTGTTTGATGTCCTAGGAGAAGGGTAGATTATGAAGGGGAAACAGGCAGAAACATTACAGACACAAAAAAGAATAAAAAACTGAAACTGGCCTTTGGCAGCATTAATTTTTCTCCCAGTAACTTATCTAAGATTTAGCTAGTCTTATATTAAACAATAAGGAGTTACCATAGCAACCTCATTGCCATGTAATAACACTCACATCCTTCCCAACTGTAAAATCAAAGACAGAGAAGCAAATAGAAACCATCAAATTACCAAATAGCCATCTTCTCCGTCTCTCCTTTTCCTTCATAGAATGATTATTGATTACTTTCTTTATTGCAGATCAGTGACACTGTTACTAATTTTTTGCCCTTCCCCCTTTCTATTGCCCTTTCTGTAACAAGGAGGGTCCAGAGAGGAGTGCTGGGCGAGTGCTTCCAGTCCTCCGAGTGGCAGAGCAGCTCTTATTCCAGGAGGACAAAGTTTGACTCTGTGCCATCTCCTGCCAGCTGCTGCCAGTATTGCCCTGGGGGCATTTATTTCTCTTCCTGGCTGCAGAATGCTTGATTAACCCCATGCACTTGCCACATCTGCTCTGACGCCTGCTCACTGTGTCTCTTCACCTTCTGGCAGAAATTCGCTGTCCATGTTGGAGCCCTGGGTAGCCACGTCCGTAGCAGAAGCTCCGTCCTGGTGCAGGAAGTGGGGAGTCTTGCTCCCCACCCCCACCTGCCCAACCCTGGCCACCACCTCTGCATACCTGCCCTGCTTTTTCCCTTTTCTGCTTCTTGGTGAATTCCTAGTTTCCCTTCAACTTTCAGGTTAGGCATTACTTCTACCAAGAAGCTTTGCCTGATGTTTTCAGGTTGGATAAGATGCCTCTTCTCTGATATTCAGTGGATTTCATTTATTCCTCTACCCATCGCATCTGCTAGCATGCCAAGCACATAGTAGGAACTCAATAAATATCCAACACCCCCACTTTGTTAACTGTGGATGGCATGAAACTGTTTATTGGCACCAGTCTATGGTCAGTTAATCAGGCTGACTGGTTCTTCGTTTTCTTCTTCTGAGATTTTCCTGTGTGAATAAAAGTAGATGGGCTGAGAAGCAAGTTTGGTTTATCTGCTGTATCTCTAGCAAGCCACATCTTTTTAATTTCATGCATCAATGGAATGATACGTCATGCCTGTTGCAGTGCGACAGCTAGCTACCTTGTATAACTCAACGTGCTGATGCAGCTGGCCATGTGAAATTATTCCAAGAGGAAGTCAGAACCAGGAAATCAGAAATGGTAGCACATTTCCCAAGATGATGTTTCTTTACCCTTTCCCTGTTACGTCATCTGCTGTGGGACCTGACCTGAACAACATTCTCACATTAGCTCTCACATTAGGGCAATTACATGTTTACTGGACACCAGGTCCTAGGAGCAAAATGCCTAAGGAAGAAACTAATTTTTTCTGGTGACCAAATGGTCACTTATTTAATCAACAAATATTTATTGAAGATATAGATAATTGTACTACAGTAAGTGAGTGAGTGAATGGGAGAGTAAAGTGTCTCCATTCTCCAGTCCAACTTCTGCCCTGCTACCAGATCTTTTATTCTAAAACCCATTCAAGTCACCCCCTCCATGGCATAAGCACTTGTGAGGACATGTCATCTTTTACAAAATAAAATCCAAAGGTCTCAACTCAATGAAGCATTCAAATACTTTCACCATCGATTGGGTTGGCCAAAAAGTTCATTCAAGGTTGTCCATAACATCTTAAGAAAAAACCCAAACAAACTTGTGACCCACCTGATAACTTCAGTTCTTCCTATTGTCCCATGCTCCTTCCTCAGCAAAGCCCTGCCTCCTCCAATGTTTTCATTTATTGCTCTCTACTGGATTATAGGCAAAACTCTCTCGAAGAGTAATACTTTTGAATTTGAGAGTTGACAAAATAAGTTGCCCTTGAACATCCAAAATCTACCGTCTCAGGCTGGATGCACGTCTGCAGAGATGGTGGAGATGTGAGTCTCCCTTCTGGGCAAGCCAGGAGCCGTAAGCTCAGACTTAGCCTGGGATTCTTAGAATCCTGGCCTTGTTTGGGAGTGGGAATGAAATTGAATAGCTTTAGCATAGAACTGGAAGTATCTTGAATGAAACTGAGTCAGCCTCTCCATGTTGCTCTCAGAAAGCTGAGACCTGGAACAGTTAAATGCCTTGTCTGAAGTCACAGAGCTCAGTGACTATAAGAACACTAATCCCAGAGTAGACCTTTCCTTTCCCCAGTCCATCCTGGTTGATATATGACTCCCTCATGGAAGGTGCTCCTTTAGACCACTTGTCAGCCTGAGGTCAGCCACGTTCTCCTCCAGGCAGGTCACCTGTCAGCTCCTTCTCCCATTCTAAAGTGGTGGATTTTGCCTGAAAATTTTACAGCTCTTCCACCTGGCTGCTGCTGGAATCCCTGAAGCTCGACAAAGCTCTCTCTGCTGGCTAGTGCTGGGGATGAAAGCCATAAATATTAGCTGAGGCAACGAATGACTGACTCGAGGAATAAATATTTGTTTTTTCTGAGGTTATGCTATGCTATTGGTTAAGAGGCACAGCCTACTGTTGGCTTCAGGCAGGATGCTACTGAATATCTGGCATCTCTCAGTCTCTGTACATGCTATTATTGAATTGTGTGTGAAAGTCACTCATTCCTGTCTGACTGTTTGCAACCCCATGGACTATACAGTCCAGGGAATTCTCCAGGTCAGAATACTGGAGTGGGTAGTCGTTCCCTTCTCCAGGGGATCTTCCCAACCCAGGGATCCAACCCAAGTGTCCCATGTTGCAGGCAGATTCTTTACCAGTTGAGCCACAAGGAAAGCCCGAGAATACTGGAGTGGGTAGCCTATCCCTTCTCCAGCATCTTCCAGACCCAGGAGTTGAACTGGGGTCTCCTTCATTGCAGGAGGATTCTTTACCAACTAAGCTATCAGAGAAGCCCCTGCTATTATTGAGGTCAAATATAAATCTTGTGCTGAGAATATCTGCACATGTCACACCCCAGTCAGTAATGAGGCTCTCAACCTGTTTTGAAGTAACACGACTTGGATGACCTCTTTCTCTAAGTCACATCCTGGAAGAACAATGAGTCAGATTTGAAAAGTAATCAACCGTAGTCCCAGGAACAAGACCTTGTACTTCAATATCCAAGGCAAATTCCTATCTTCTGTCCTACAACTTGACCAAATTTATGAAAGTCAAAGTTAGTCACACAGTTATGTCCGACTCTTTGCAATCCCATGGACTATAGCCTGCCCAGCTCCTCTGTCTGTGGAATTCTCCAGGCAAGTGTACTGGAGTGGGTTGCCACTTCCTTCCCCAGGGGGTCTTCCAGACTCAGGGATTGAACCTGGGTCTCCTGCATTGCAGGCAGATGCTTTGCCAACTGAGCCACTAGAGAAGCCTGACTACATTTATGCTGCTGCTAAGTCGCTTCAGTTGTGTCCGACTCTGTGCGACCCCATAGACGGCAACCCACCAGGCTCCTCTGTCCCTGGGATTCTCCAGGCAAGAATACTGGAGTGGGTGGCCATGTCCTTCTCCAATGTGTGAAAGTGAAAAGTGAAAGTGAAAATTGAAAGTGAAGTCACTCAGTTGTGTCCAACTCTTTGCGACCCCATGGACTGCAGCCTACCAGGCTCCTCCGCCATGGGCTTTTCCAGGTAAGAGTACTAGAGTGGGGTGCCATTGCCTTCTCTGGACTACATTTATACCATATAGCAAAACCTTCCCTTGTAGGTACTGGGGGAGGAGAGGTGAAGCTGTGGACTCTTGAACCAAGCAACCAAGCTTGCGATCCCAGCTTAGCCACTCATCTTCTGTGTGACCTCTGGCAAGTGGCTTAAATTCTCTGTGCCTCAGCTTCCTCTGTAACGTGGAGATAATGATAGCATCTACCTCCTGGGGTGATTATGTGGACTAAATGAATTAACGTAGAGTAAGTGTTTGGAACCGTGCCAGAAACTTAGCAAGTGATATAGAACTATGTATGAGCTATGAACAGCATCAGCATCATCACTGTTATTATTATTACTGTTATTATTATTCTCAAAAGAAAGTCACTGACTGGCTAGACAGCAGTGGTATCATAGAAACAGCACAGGGTTCATAAGCAAATAGTCCTAAGTTCAAATTCCAGCTTTGACAGTTCCTAGCTGGGAAGGCCTTTGACAAGGTAATTGACCATTTTTGGCCTCTGCCTTCTCATCCTTAAAGTGGGACCAACATTTCCAACCTCAGTGTCATTGTATATGAAAAGACACAGTTCATTTGGTCCTAGAATGTGGAGGTGTCCCACAGATGGTACTTACCTGCCCTTCATTCCAGGCCACTTTCCTTGTACACATCAGAACCTGGAGACTGATCCACCCAAGAGTTATGGCGTTACTACAGCTTTACTAAGTACACAGTCTGCACTGTGGCTGACTATTTTTGGGGGCTCCAAAATAACTGCAGATGGTGATTGCAGCCATGAAATTAAAAGATGCTTGCTCCTTGTAAGGAAAGTTATGACCAACCTAGATAGCATATTAAAAAGTAGAGACATTACTTTGTCAACAAAGGTCTGTCTAGTCAAGGCTATGGTTTTTCCAGTGGTCATATATGGATGTGAGAGTTGGACTATAAAGAGGAGAAGGGGACGACAGAGGATGAGATGGTTGGATGGCATCAGCGACTCAATGGACATGAGTTTGGTAAACTCCAGGAGTTGATGATGGACAGGGAGGCCTGGCAAAGGTCGCAAAGAGTTGGACATGACTGAGCGACTGAACTGGACTAAACTGCACTGGGCACTGTGCTGCACACTGGGAATAAAAGATTGTGTGCTCAGACCTCAGGCAGCTCCAGGAGTAATCCGGGTACTGTTTTATTCTCTTTCTGGTCAAAAAGTGCAGTATGTGTTCTTCTGTCTTCTGCAGGTGCATCACCTTGTCTTCCTCCCCCGAGGTTCAGCTTTCTTTCATTATGAAGACCCTCATGCTCACTTCCCAGGATCTGTGTGCCATCTCCCCCTCATCTCTTCCTCTAAGTCCCACCTCTCACTCATCACCTTTCCCTCCAACCCAGGTTTAGAATCCCCTCCACTTGTTTAAAACCTTGTAGTTCTTATATGTCAGTATGTATCAGTAGAGCTGGAAATATGTGGTTCTCACCTTTAAACAAAATTTTGGCATCATTTTCTTCATTCTATGTGGAAAGCATAGGAGTCTTTTTCTCTCCTCTCCTTCTGGGAGCTCTCTATCTCAGCATATTCAAAATCTACTTATTCTCCAAGGTGTGGTTGGAGAATAAGAATGCAAACATTAACAGTCTGTTCATATTGATTATATACTGAAATGATAATGATTTAGGAATACTGCACAAAAGCAAATATTTTATTAAAATTAATTTCACCAGTTTCTTTTTATTTCTTAACTGTGGCTACAAGAAAACTTAAACTTTATATCTGTGGCTTGCATTGTCTTGAATAATAGTAACCTTTTAAAATCAAAACTTTGCTTGAATGACTAATATTTCGAGAGTGACAGCTTTTAGCCTATTCTCAAGACCCATTTAATTTAACATCTGTACTTACATGTAACTACCTTATAAATAGGATCATCATCCTTCTGGATTTGTTCAGAAAAGTCTCAGTTTATGCTTATTCAGTTCAGTTCAGTTCAGTTGCTCAGTTGTGTCCGACTCTTTGCGACCCCATGAATTGCAGCATGCCAGGCCTCCCTGTCCATCACCAACTCCCGGAGTTCACTCAAACTCATGTGGATCAAGTCAGTGATGCCATCCAATCATCTCATCCTCTGCCGTCCCCTTCTCCTCCTGCCCCCAATCCCTCCCAGCATCAGAGTCTTTTCCAATGAGTCAACTCTTCACATGAGGTAGCCAAAGTACTGGAGTTTCAGCTTTAGCATCATTCCTTCCAAAGAAATCCCAGGGCTGATCTCCTTCAGAATGGACTGGTTGGATCTCTTTGCAGTCCAAGGGACTCCCAAGAGTCTTCTCCAGCACCACAGTTCAAAAGCATCAATTCTTCAGTGCTCAGCTTTCTTCAAGTCCAACTCTCACATCCATACATGGCCACTGGAAAAATCATAGCCTTGCCTAGACAGACCTTTGTTGACAAAGTAATGTCTCTACTTTTTAATATGCTATCTAGGTTGGTCATAACTTTCCTTCCAAGGAGTAAGTGTCTTTTAATTTCATGGCTGCAGTCACCATCTGCAGTGATTTTGGAGCCCCCCAAAAATAAAGTCTGACACTGTTTCCACTGTTTCCCCATCTATTTGCCAGGAAGTGATGGGACCAGATGCCATGATCTTCATTTTCTGAATATTGAGCTTTAAGCCAACTTTGCCACTCTCCTCTTTCACTTTCATCAAGAGGCTCTTTAGTTTTTCTTCACTTTCTGCCATAAGGGTGGTGTCATCTGCATATCTGCATATACTTATTATTCATCTATAAATTATTAGTTGTGTCTCCTTTCATTATCAGAAAGAGTCTTGGTTTAAATGATAGATTACATTGTGACCCTACTTATAAAAGATACACCTGGAGCTCTTAGGTTACTTTTGCACATCCTTCACTTTGAAGGAAATGGCACCCCACTCCAGTATTCTTGCCTGGAGAATCCCAGGGACAGAGGAGCCTGGTGGGCTGCCGTCTATGGGGTTACACAGAGTCGGATATGACTGAAGCGACTTAGCATCAGGAGCAGCAGCACTTTGAAGAACCCTTACCCAGTGTGGCTCTGTCCAGACAACCTGTTATTCTGTGGTCTTCACTGCTACTTCCATGCCCCATCAGCATTCCCCTTTGGCAAGACATGTCCTACTTGTAGATTCTCAACTAAAACCATGTTGTTGTTCTTTAGTCACTAAGCTGTGTCCAACTCTTCCAATGGATTGTATCCCACCAGGCTCCTCTGTCCATGCAATTTCTCAGTCAAGAATACTAGAGTGGGTTGCCATTTCCTTCTCCAGGGGATCTTCCCAACCCAGAAACTGAACCCACATCTCCTGTATTGGCAGACAGATTCTCTACACTGAGCCACCAGGGAAACCCCAACTAAAATCACCATCCATTGCTAATTAACATGGCCAGCATGATCCTTCCTGTCCAATACTGTTTAATATTTCCCTGGGGGTGGTGGCTGGGGCAAAGCTAGCTTGCTTCCATGGGCATTATACTTTAGGTAGAACATGTTGCATTTTGTGTAGATTATATATGTTACTGTTGTTGTTGTTCATTTGCTCAATTGTGTCCGACTCTTTGTGACCCCATGGACTGCAGCACGCCAGGGTTCCCAGTCCTTCACCACCTCCCAGAACCTTTTCAAACTTATGTCCATTGAGTCGGTGATACCATCCAACCATCTCATGCTCTGCCATCCCCTTCTCCTCCTGTCTTCAGTCTTTCCCAGCATCAGGGTCTTTTCCAATTAGTCAGCTCTTTGCATCATGTGGCCAAAGTATTGGAGCTTCAGCTTCACATCAGTCCTTCCAATGAATATTCAGGACTGATTTCCTTTATGATTAACTGGTTGGATCTTCTTGCAGTCCAAGGGACTCTCAAGAGTCTTCTCCAACACCACAGTTTAAAAACATCAATTCTTCAGTGATCAGCCTTCTTTTTGGCCCCACTCTCAAATCCATACATGACTGCTGGAAAAACCATAGCTTTGACTAGGTGAACCTTTGTCAGCAAGGTAATATTTCTGCTTTTTAATACACTATCTAGGTTTGTCATAGCTTTTCTTCCAAGGAGCAAGCATCTTTTAATTTCATGGTTGCAGTCACCATCTTCAGTGATTTTGGAGCCCAAAAAAAGAAAGTCTGTCACTGTTTCCATTGTTTTCCCATCTATTTGCCATGAAGTGATGGGATCAGATGCCATGATCTTAGTTTTTTGAATGTTGAGTTTTAAGCCAGCTTTTTGACTCTCCTCTCTCACCTTCATCAAGAGGCTCTTTAGTTTCTCTTCACTTTCTGCCATAAGTGTTGTATCATCTGCATATCTGAGGTTATTGATATTTCTCCCGGCAATCTTGATTCCAACTGTGCTTCATCTAGCCCACCATGTCACATCATGTACTCTGCATATAAGTTAAATAAGCAGGATGAAAATATACAGCCTTGACGTACTCCTTTCCAGTTTGGAACCAGTCCATTGTTCCATGTCTGGTTCTATCTGTTGCTTCTTGACCTGCATACAGATTTCTCAGGAGGCAGGTAAGGTGGTCTGATAGTCCCATCTCTTGAAGAATTTTCCACAGTCTGTTGTAATCCACACAGTCAAAGGCTTTAGCATAGTCAATGAAGCAGAAGTAGATGTTCTGAAATTCTCTTGCTTCTTCTATGACCTGGTGGATGTTGGCAATTTGATATCTGGTTCCTCTGCCTTTTCTAAATCCAAGTTGAATGTCTGGAAGTTCTCAGTTCATGTACTGTTGAAGCCTAGCTTGGAGAATTTTGGGCATTTTTTTGCTAGCATGTTAAATGAGTACAATTATGCAGTAGTTTGAGCCTTCTTTGGCATTGCCTTTCTTTGGGATTGGAATGAAAACTGACCTTTTCCAGTCCTTTGGACACTGCTGAGTTTTCCAAATTTGCTGGCATATTGAGTAAAGCACTTTAACAGCATCATCTTTTAGGATTTGAAATAGCTCAGCTGGAATTCCATCGCCTTCACTAGCTTTGTTCATAGTGATGTTTTCTACAACTTACTTGACTTTGTACTCAAAATGTCCAGCTCTATGTGAGAGATCACACCATTGTGGTTATCTGTGTCATTAAGATCTCTTTTGTATAGTTCTGTGTATTCTTGCCACCTCTTCTTAATATCTTCTGCTTCTGTTAGGTCCATACCATTTCTGTCCTTTTTTTTTTTTTTCACCTGTCTTTGCATGAAATGTCCCCTGGTATCGCTAATTTTCTTGAAGATATATCTAGTCCAGTTTTTTTGAAGAGGTCTCTAGTAGATTATATATGCAAACTCCAAAAAATGGTCACTGACTCCGCTGTTGGCCATTCCACTTTCCAGTTCTGCCACACTAAAGAAGCTTGGTGTTAGGAACAAGATTTAGCCCTTGCTGAACCTCAGCAGCCTCATCTGTAAAGTGGATTTGAGGATAACCTCAGCTTCATAGAAATTGTGAAAATTTAATAAGATCATAGTTATTAAATCCCCATGAAAGTGTCACCATATAACAGAGACTTAGTTAATATTTTTTCTCTGGGTCTTTTCCTCTATGCAAATTTACTCTCTGAAACACAAGAAAAGTGTGCCATATAGTCTTGGATTTTTGTTTATTTGTGTGTGTGTGTGTATGATGGTATAGTAACACTCACTTTATTGATTTGATTTTGGTTTGATTTTATAACCCTGTTTTTTGTGATTATCTCATTTTCTTTTAATTTTTATTTTATATTGGAGCACAGTTGAGAAACTATATTGTGTTAGTTTCAGGTGTACAGCAAAGTGATGCATTTATACATATCCAAGTATCTATTCTTTTTCAAATTCTTTATCCATTTAGGTTATTATGTTGAGCAGCATTCCTTATGCTATACAGTAGACTCTTGTTGATTTCTGTTTTAAATATAGCAGTGTATATTTGTCAATTCCAAGCTCCAAACCTGTTTTGTTTTTGTTTTTTTTTTTTTACTTATGATAGAAAGGCTGCTGGCAGTTCTGCTTCTTTCCTGACTCTTGGTACAAAATAGACTTGACCTCATTAGACTCCTCTGTGTCTGACCTGTGGGTTAAGTTCCAGATTCCATCAAGTGAGAAAGCCCTTCTTGTGTTTTCTCTCAATCCATATACTACTCATAAATCCCACTTGGTTTCCAAATTAAATGCATCACTTAAGTTTCTTGAGTTTGATAACCTGGAGAGCTGCCTAAGGAATCTGTCCCTTTGGTCATCCATGCCTCCTAACTGGTTGTGAACTTTTTATTTAAACCTGTAATGGGAAAGGGAGAAATTCACTCAAATGCATAACTTGCCACTACCATCATAGCTGTGACAAATGGACATCTGACAGTTTGGATCCTGCCAATTAGAGAGCTGCTTATTGCATCTGCTTTTGATAAACATCAGTCATTATAGGGGTTGGAGAAGCCGTGTCTCCCAGTGTGCTGCTTTTTATTTTTTGTCATTCCCTCTATCTTTTGCTTCTTGAGTGTACCTTCTGGCACCAGCCATACGTGCTGGCTACATCGTTAAGTGCTGAGACTTTACATCTTAATTCTGAGTGAGAGGTTTTCTCTGGGGGCGATGGTGCATCTGTGGAAAAGGAATTTCAGTGTACGATGGAGGTGATATGTTGGAGGATGTTGATGACATATTTAAGGAAACAGCTGTCCAGAAACTATTTTGTGAATGCGTGTGGGGGTGGGTGAGTGGGAGGGAGAGAAGGAGTCTGCTTTCTTTGGTTGCTCACAGGCTAAGTAAGGTAGAATGTCTTACCTTGGCTTAGAGGTCGCTAAGGAAAATCTTTGAAGTACTTAACTCCAGCAGGAAAGAACACGGATTTAGGATGTGGGATAATTTGCTCAACTTGTGTTCTCTTTCTGTCTGGGAGACTCATAAGCTATCAAGCAATGTTATCAACAATTCCCACTTTCTTTCAGATGCTTCTTAATGTTATTTAATACTCTTTTCGACAGAATGGGGACTAACCCAGGATGAAATTATGGCTTAATTTTTTAATGTAATTCCTTGTGAAACAAAAAGATGTCTGTGTTCAATAGCTGGATAGATGTATGGCAAAATAGGAGAAAGGCAAGCTGTGTAACATCAGGACCAGTTTCTATAGCAACAAAAATGTCAGGCATCCTTTTGGCTGATCCTATTAATCTGGAGTAGAAGCAATGATACCGACACATTCGAAATGTATTTAAACCAGAAGGTGAAAATATAACCCATCTGTGGATTTAAAATAGAGGTAGAATTAGGTACCAACATTATTCAACTGAAACATACAGGATGTCAGTGAAAGCAGAGAGTTCTCAAGTACAGCCTCTGCATTTTTGAGATTTTTTTTTTTTTTAATGATTAAGCTTTTCGCCAGAAGTTATTCCAAATAGTCTCGGATCCAAGTATAAAAAAGGAGGGTAGAGGAAAGATCCAATCAGCTTCTGATATCCAGAGCAGGCCTGTCTTTTTCAGAGTGTTGGCTCAGAATAAACCCTTGAAATTAATTGTTTTGAAGATGATGAGATTTGTAACTTTGAGAGCTGCTGACATTTGTGCACCTTCACAGAAAGGCAAGACTAGGTTTCTGGAAGAAGAAATCTGGCCTTTGGACCAGAGCATGTGGTCGTGGTTTCTGCTCTTTTAACCATGAAAAGGGCTAATGTGAGACTTGTGAGCAAGTCCCCCATATCTGTTAATGGAGGTGATGGTCCCAGCTCTGTGTTCTTCCAAGAGCTACTCTGAGGACCAAATGAGATAATGGATGTGGAAGTACTCTGAAAGATATCTAAAGTGCTCCAGGAGTGTAAAGAATGATTATTATTATTAAGGATGAGCCAAGGAAATACTCTGTCCTAAAGAGCATCAGTAGCAGACAGAGTTTAGGAGGCGAGTTATAAATTCTGACTATCTGGGTCAGCGGTTTGAATTCCTTTTTCCAAGGGAGACTGTAAAGCTATTATTCTGTGCTCTTTTCCTTTGGTGCCTCTTTTTACTTTCGAATTATTTAAATGACTAAATCTTTTCCCACTTTGCAAAGCAGAATGACAGTCCCCAGTATATTTTGCTGCCGGAGCACAAAATAAATGGGGATGCAGATCCGTGTCATTATGATAAAACACCATCTTTTCATCTTTATCTGAGAATTTCAGACTCCTAAGGAAAGATGACCGCCTCTCATTATGGAAAATGAATTTGCCAGCAAAGAAAGATATCTCTTAACTTGTTCTGGGGGCTTCCTGTTTCCAAAAGCATCAAGGAAAATTAGCCCTGTTTACTATTCTTGGTTTATTAAAAATGGTTTCCCTTTTCTCACCCACTCCCCACATGTCTAAAAATGATCGTGGGATAACAGAAGAGAATGTAGACAGGAACCAGCAAGGAAAATGAAAAGAGTATGTAACGTTTGATTAACCAAGATATCTTCTGTAAAGGAATAGAATCTGCTTTTTGAAATGAGTAGCAAAAGGTCTGGATATTTCTAACCCCTGTCTGGATACACTTTCTTACACTTCAGAAATAATTAACACTCTCAAAGCGAAGGAGATGCTTTCAACTATGCCTTGAAATAAAATGTTCTTTTTGTACAAACCGCGGCTGGGGATATGTTGCTGTCACCTTCAAGCCCTGCATTGTGACTGATGACCTGAGAGGGTGTCCAAATCTCAGATTTTGTCTCCATCCATCAGTCACGAGTCAAATATGTATCTAGCACTATGATAGGCTCATGGGGATAAAAGACTAGAAGAGTAAAGAGAAAGAAAGTAGATTTTCTTTTATCTTTACCAAATTTCAGGCACCGAATTGTTGTCTCTCTCAGTTCGTTAAATTAACAGAAAATGAACTTCATAAGTTGTAGGACCAGGGAGGCTAGTTGATTAGTTAAGACAAATAGACTTTTTCATTCTTCTTTGTCCTTTGGCACTCAGCTCTTCTATAAAGCTTTTCTGATTACCCTGTTATGCTCCCAAACCCCCCCCCACCCCGCCTTGTAAAACAATATAATGCAGTGATGAGGGTTGGTTTAACAGTGAGGTACAGATTCAAGTTTAATCTCCATCACATACTAGCTGGGTGACTCTGTGCAACTACTGTGAGTTTCCATGGCTTTGTAAAGTGAAGAGCAGTAGATCCACCACCCAGGGGTTTATGAAGACTAAGTAGGAAATGGATGTAGAGTGCTTAGCCAAATAGGTAGCATGTAGTAAGAAAGCAATAAAGTCTCGCAATCGTGATTGTTTTCATTTCTGTGAACATTATAGCATATTTTGAACATTTTTACTTAGCCCACAGAGCAAAGAAACATGTTTTACTACCAAGCAACAGGTACGATAAACATCCTCAGGTCTCTGATGCTGAGCCCATTCTGGGGAGCCCTCCGAGGTGGGGCAGGGATATTTAGGGATGTAGGGGTGTCAGAAATGTGCTGAGACTCAGGATCAGGATGGGTTTCAGCCGTGAAGGGAGAAATGTGCATGTCTAGTGCACATTTTTAGAAGGCATTTTTATATTTGACTCAATCCTTTTGATATTTCCATTCCCAAGGGCCTTGCGCATGCCTTGATATGTCCTGATCACTATTATAACACTCATCACACTTCAGCATTTTGCTCTCTTTCTCTAATGATTAGCCTGTGATTGATAGACAGCAGGAATTATGTGTCTATATATATATATATATATATATATTTTTTTTTTTTTTTTTTTACTTATTCATCTAAATGCCAAGTACTGTTACAGGGTTTCAAGAGGTGAGTATTTGTCTGATGGATACATGGATCAAGCCATGAAAAAACAAATTAATAAAAGTCTTTATTAAAACTCGTGGTTGCCAGTGCGGACAAGGAGGATGGGAGGGGCAAGAAAAAGTAGGGGATTAAGAGGTACAGACTACTATGTATAAGTAAGTCACAAGGATACATTGTGTAGCACAGGGAATATATCCAACATTTTATAATAACTTTAAATGGAGTATAATCTATAAAATATTGAATCACTAATGTCTACCTGAAATTAATAAAATATTATAAATCATCTATACTTCAATGAAAAATGAACCCTAAAGAAGCATTTAAGCCCCTGTATGAACACATGGTAATAATTAAGTATTATTATATATACTTTTAACTGATCAGTTTTCAGGTTGGCAGGTGAATAGGGCATTGAGACTTATTGTACTGAGGGCTTGTCCTTAGGGGGAAAGTAATGTTTTCCTGGCCTTGAGAAAAGCCCAGATTGAGATCCTCTGAGAGGCTGTGAGCGAAGAATCTCTCAGATTATTCCAGTTCTATCAGGGATGAGTAGCAGGCCCCTTTGCAGCTCCAATCCTCATTTCTAAATACACACTCAAATCAATAATTTTAAGTGGGCTGCCAAAAAAGCAGTCAGTAGATCAAGTGTTGCCCAAGGAGCCCTTCACCCTTGGCTGCCATGATGTGTGACCCTCTCCCTTGAGTTTGGCAGCCAGAGCAGAAAGCCCGAGGCAGCTCCTCTTGAAAAGCCAGCACAGAAAATTCCTTCCAGTTTAGCAAGGAGACTAGGGGTAGAGAGGGAGGACACTCATGATGTCTAATCCTTCATGGGCAGCTGTTCATAGCTTGGACCAGACATCTAAAGAAATCATAAGAATGTTTCTACCATTATCTGTTTTCATTCCCAAACCATCTCTCTCGTTTTCCACACCTGGACCAGGAATCTGCACATCCCCATCCCCCTGTATCTGTTCCTCCTATGTTTGAATGACAAATCCCAATGCCTTGCCCTCTTGTATCTTTGCTTTCTACTCGATTCATCTGCTCAGATGCCAATTACAAGTATAACAATAATAATAGCTAATATTTAGAAACAGTGAGAGACTTCATTTGAGTGGGGGCTCCAAAATCATTGCAGATGATGACTGCAGCCATAAAATTAAGACACTTGCTCCTTGGAAGGAAAACTATGACTAACCTAGACAGCATATTAAAAAAGCAGAGACATTACTTTGCTGACAAAGTTCCATCTAGTCAAAGCTATGGTTTTTCCAGTAGTCACATATGGATGTGAGAGTGGGACTGTAAAGAAAGCTGAGCACAGAAGAATTGATGAACTGTGATGTTGGAGAAGACTCTTGAGAGTCCCTTGGACTGCAAGGAGATCAAACCAGTCAATCCTAAAGGAAATCAGTCCTGAATAGTCATTGGAAGGACTGATGCTGAAGCTAAAACTCCAATAGTTTGGCCACCTGATGTGAAGAACTCTCTCATTGGAAAAAACCCTGATGCTGAGAGAGATTGAAGGTGGGAGAAGAAGGGAATGACAGAGGATTCGATGGCTGGATGGCATCACCAACCCGATGGACGTGAGTCTGAGTAAGCTCCAGGAGGTGGTGGTGGACAGGGAAGCCTGGCTTGCTGCAGTCCATGGGGTCACAAAGAGTCAGACATGACTAAGTGACTGAACTGAACTGATCATGAAACTGGTACAACTTCAAGAGTTTTAGTTCTGTTTGTTCATTGTATCTTCCCCACAAGCTAAGAAAACAGAGGTACAAGGTAAAACATGTCAACAAAAGAGAGAAATCAAGGCATGAAAGCACTGAGCATGATGAGTTAGTTTATGAGAGGTGGATACAAAGAGACGTAATAGAATTTGTGAGTGAATTTAATCTTGAGCGATAAGGAAGAAAATGGGAATAGGATATGCCAGTGGTCGAGGGCATAGATGTGTACAGCACACCCTGGTTTACTGGTCATGGTAAGCATAGTACATGGTTCATAGCAGGCATTCAATAACCCTAGGCTGAAATGATTCAAATAACATATTTGGGTGAACATTGCAAAACATACAAAACAGAGCAGGAGACCAGAAGTGGGAAGGCTAGCCTGGTAGCACTCGTTTTCAGGAAGAGTGGGTGAATGATGAAGCTTTCTATAAAAGCGAGAGCAAATTTTATGACTGCAACTCACAGATTTCTCATCATAATGAATTCTCCATTAAACGTCCTCCTAATCCACACTGGCTGATAGATGAACCCCTGAAACACAGAGTTCCCTGCAAGATCTATGGGAATAGCCACATATCAGAGGAGATGGATGCAGTTAGTCATCAGGAATTGCAGGAGTCAAAAGGAAGATGGGACCATTTGCCTGGACTCTGTTTGAAAGCCAGATAACAAATGAATCCCCCGGCTTGTGTTGTCAAATGTTTCTATTCATATCAGCCACTGCCTCAGTCACTGATAGCTTCAGTTCAGTTCAGTTGCTCAGTCGTGTCTGACTCTGGAGGCTTTGAAGAAAGAACATAACAGTTTAATGAAGGTGTTAGAGCATGTCTGAGAGAGCACCACACTAGGGGTCCTGGGGTCTTTGAATAACAGACCTAGGTCTGGGATCTTAGATATCATCTAGTCAAATGAAATCTTAAGGTAGAACCTGAATACATATAACAGGTAAAAGCAATAAATGGGATTTTCTGGCAATTTAAGTCTACATCATTTGGCAGACAAGCCCTTTCATTGTTTGTGGATTTCCTAGAGCACACACGTGTATGGAAAACATTGCTTTGAGTCCAATACTCTTGTTTTACCAGGGAAGGGAAACATAGCCACAGAGCAGAGAAATGACTCCCTCAATATAACCCAGGTGGCCAATGGCAAAGTCTGAGTCAAGAAATTTTGACTCTGCTTTTCATGCACCAGTAATGTTCTTTTGTTCAAGAAATATTATCGAGCAGCTACTATGTAAAGGACACTGTTAGCCTGGAGCATACATTGAAAGATCAAGTTTCTGTTCTTAAAAATTTCAGGGACAGTTGCAAAGACAATTCTAATTTAGGGTAAAAAGTGTAAAACTAGAGCTATGTACATATTATGATTTACCCAGATATCACAGGGCTTCCCAGGTGGCTCAGTGGTAAAGAATTCACCTCTGCCAATGTGGGTTGAATTCCTGGGTCAAGAAGATCCCCTGGAGAAGGAAATGGGAACCCAGTTAAGTATTCTTCCCAGGATAACCCCATGGACAGAGGAGCCTGGTGAGCTGCAACCCATGGGGTCAAAAGAGTTGGATACGACTGATAGACTGAGCATGCGTGCACACAGATTATCACAAATTCAGAAGCTTTCAGGTGTCAAGCAGGTAACATGAATGAAACATGCTGAGAATAATGTATGGTGGCAGTTGAGGGAACTGGAACATAAATGTCTATTGAGTGTATTCAAATTTTGTTCTAATTTTGAAACCTCAACTTGATAAAGATAATTTACCCCAAAACTCCCCACAGTTAACATTATACTAAATACCAAGAGTGCCAAAGCTTTCCCACAAAGCAAAGATGTATTTCAGCATCATACTGGAAGTCCTAGTTAATGCAATAAGACAAGAAAAGGGAATGAATGGTATACAGATGGTTAAGGAAGAAATAAACCTGACTTTTTTGTAGATGACATGATTCTCTGTGTAGAAAATCTTAAAGAATCAATTAAAAAAAAATCTCTTGGAGCTAATAAGCAAAGTTGTGTTTGACATTCTGTGACCCCACAGACTGTAGCCCACCAGGCTTCTCTGTCCTGGGATTCTCCAGGCAAGAATGTTGGATTGCTATTCCTTTCTCCAGGGAACCTTCCTGACCCAGGGATTGCATCTGGGTCTGCCACACTGGAGACAGATTCTTTACCAGCTGTACCACCATGGAAGACCTTAAACTCTTCACAGATATTAACTCAAAATGGATCACAGATCTAAATGAAAAACCATAAAACTCCTAGAAGATAACATAAAAAATCTAGATGAACTTGGATTTGGCAATGACCTTTTAGATATAATGTCAAAAGTATGATACATGAAAGAGAGAACTGATAAGCTGGACCTCTTTAAAATAAAAAATCGCTGCTCTCTGAAAGATACTGTCAAGAGGATAAAAGGACAGGCTACAGACAAGAAGCAAATATTTGCAAATGACACATCTGATAAAGGATTGTTGTCTAAAATAGACAAAGAACTCTTAAAACTAAACAATAAGAAAGCTACCCAGTTAAATGTGGGCCAAAGATTTTATCAGATACCTCAGCAAAGAAGATATACAGATGGCAAACTGATATGCGAAAAGATATATTCTCCTTATGTATGTTTTCAGGAAAATGCAAATTAAAACAACAATGAGATACCACCACACATCTATTAAATGACCAAAATCCAAAATTCATTTGACTGCACCAAATACTCGTGCAGATACGGAGTGACAAGAAGTCTCATTCATTGCTGGTGGAAATACGAAATGGTACAACCTCTTTGGAATATAGGTGGGTAGTTTCTTATGAAACTAAACATAATCTTACCATATCATCCAGCAATCACGCTCCTTGGAATTTACCCAAAGAAGTTGAAAACTTATGTCCACATAGAAAAACTGCACGTAGATGTTTATATTAATAGCTTTATTCATAATTGCCCAAACTTAGAAGTGACCAAGATGTTCTTCAGTAGACAAATGAATAAGTAAACTGTTGTACATCCAGACAGATTCTAAGAAATATTATTTAGCACTAAAAAGAAATGAGATGCCAAGCTGTGAAAATACATGCATATTACTGAGTGAAGGAAGCCAATATAAAAAAGCTACATATGCTACCTGATTGCATCTATATGACATTCTGGAAAAGGCAAGATATTGTAGTAGTAAGATTACTGGTGGTTGCCAGAGGTTAGTGGGAGGAAAGGATGAATATATGAAACACTGAGGATTTTCAGGGCAGGGAAACTACTCTGTATGATGTTATAATGGTGGATCATTGTTGTTTAGTCACTAAGTCATGTCCAACTCTTTTGCAACCTCATGGACTGTAGCCTGGTCAGGCTCTTCTGGTCATGGGATTTCCTGGGAAAGAATACTGGAGTGGGTTGCCCTTTCCTTGCTCTTTCCAGGGGATCTTCCTGAACCAAGAATCAAACCCACATCTCCTTCATTGGCAGGTGGATTCTTTACCATTGAGCCACCAGGGAAGCCCATAATGGTGGATGCATATTATTGTGTATTTGTCCAAACTCAGAATGTACAACACCAAGAGCAAACCTTAATATAAACTAAAGACTTTGGGAGACAATGATGGGTCTATGTAGGTTCATCATTGTAACAAGTGTATGAGGATTGATTAATAATAGGGGAGGCTGTTCATTTACTGGGGGCAGGAGGTATATGGGAAATCTTTGTACCTTCTACTCAGTTTTGTTGTGAACCTGATTCTTCTAAAAACTAAAGCTTTTTTTTTTTTTTTTTTAATTGAAAACTGTGCAATCAAAACAAAACCCATTTGGAATTGCTGGGCCACTAGCTTTCCCTGGTTGCCTCCCTTTACCTTTTAGAAAGCTCTTTCATGTAGTATAGCCATAATTTACAAAAAGAAATGAATTTAACATAGCAACCTAGTCCACACATGCACACCTGTAAATGAAACAAAAACTTCACAACATTGTCCTCACTCTTACAATGTGTGGACTATTTTCTATTCCATTCTATTCTCTTTCACTCTATTCTATTTTGTTTAAAAATAGTTATAATCCACTAAACTAATTTCCAAACTCACTACTGACCATTAAATCACAGTTTGAAAACCAGTGCAATAGCACTGGAGTCTTAAACAACCCTGGGAGGCAGGTAGTTATGGTTTTTCCCATTTTGCTCATGAGAAAATGGACTCTCGGAAATTGTGATTTGCCCACCCTTGTACAATGAGTGAGTGGTGGATACAGACTGGAACCAGAATCTTCTGGTGCCCCAACTGTGTGGTTCTTTAAAGAAGCCATGTTGCCTTCCAGAGCATGCTAATTAAGACTGAGTTCCAACTCTGACTTGAATCTTTATTTTTGTATTGCTCCTGGTAACAGGGTGTTCTTTATTTCCCTGTATGTATCACTTGTTCCCATTAATTTGCTAGATTTGCCTCCTCTTGGACTATCAACACGGAATAAACTTTCAAGATAGGAATGGATTTAAATATGGACTTGACAGCTCATACATGCTCTTCACTGCATCCTGTGTGCAGTTTGAGAACATCCAACAAGCCACTTTCCTGATGTTTTCATACCATTTCCTGGTCTCAAGCATCTGGCAAACAAGTGTATATTTTTCTAGAAATTTCAGACATCTGCTGTCATGGTGCTGGCCAAGGGAGCCTTCTCAAGCCCCATATGTAAGCCCTGCTGCTGCCGTTTTCCTGCAAGTTTAATAAGGCCAGGGCCATAATTGTAAATATTTAAAAACTTGACGTGTGGCCAGATGGATTCATTATAGACCATATCTGTGCTTAGACTCATTTTCCAGTTCGGTGCTGGAAATGTCACATAGGAAGACACACATGGTTCAGGATCAGACCCGCATCTAAATGCCAAAGGTAGAACGTTCATTTGTGTCCTCGCCTCCGATTTTCCTAACCGTTCTTCTTATTTAGCCTTGCCCAGACTGAGACGGGAGCCTGATGAAAAAATAATAGATATAAATTGTGCTTCAGTCATTGGCTGTTTATCTTAAGAAGAGAAACTTGTTTCCAGGCTACCTGATAATTGGACATCCAAAAAGTTCACTAAGAAGGGAAGAGGGTGGGACACTACTGAGTGGAGAGAGAGCAGACTGTTTATTTTCTTTTATTAGAAGAGGCTGCTGGTCCTTTCAGTTTCCCCAAGTTGTGGGTTTCTTTGTTTATTGGGTATGACAACTGCTACCTCAATAGTATATGAATTATCTATGAATTCTTAAGGCTTTGAAACAATAAATTCTCATACTTGACTCTTTAAAGAGAGGGGAGGGATGGCAGGGTTTCCAGGGGAAGAGATCAGACCCATGGGAAGAAACTGGAGTCCCCTTCAATCAGTTATTCATCCACTGGTTGATTCAATAAACATTTATTGAACAATTTTCATCTAGCCTGTTCTTACTTCAGCCCAAGCAGCACTCTACTAAAAAATTTCCTGTGAATGAAGTGTGATTTAGATGCCCTGGCTCTGTGTTCCCAAGGGATGGACCAATGAAAGCACTTGTCATGTTGTAGGATAATTGCTAGATTTACACAACTGCCTGGCCCTCTGCTGTGGGCTCCTTGGAGGAGCACACTATGTCTTCATTTGCCTCTCTGTCCCAACACGGTGTGCAGCGCTTAACTCAGGGAAAGTTCTTGATATTTGAGATATTTGAGAATATGAGGATGAATGACTCCTTTCTCTGGAAGAATAAGAAACACATCCTCATTAGCATCTAGCCTTTCAATCCAAAAACTATCCAAGTGGTCTGTAATGTCTGTAAGAATTTGTCCTCATTTCCCATTCATTTAGTTATTAAGAATGAAGAAAGGCTTCCCTACCATTATCTCATTTGAACATAATTCTTTTCTCTTCTATGTCAATGCTTTCTCAAGTGTTTTCCTACTAGGTCTATATGTTATAGGTGCATATAAACACTTGGATGTGTAGAATATACAATGATGTATATGATATTACGTGGATATATGTATATCTAGGTGAGTGTATGTATAAACACATACAAGATACAACTATAATATGGTAGGTGGTATGGTCCTTTAAAAGAGTAACCTGAAGAATGAGTCTTAGGGTGTGGCCATAGTACAGACAGCGTCACCCGGCAGAAGTTAGAACAAGCCACCTAGATTAACTCAGTATGTGACCGTGAACAGGAATCCATGTCCCCTCTGAACCTCTGTCTCTTCATCTATTTCTTCATTGCAAGAGTTTCTCTACCTCCCTCTGATGAGTTGATGTGAGTCTCAGTGGATGGAAAAACCCTTTGCTGGTTAAATCAATATAAATGATCAAAAAATGCCAAATGAGTCATGTATATGACAAGATTGAGTTTGATAATGCCATTTACTGTTTGGGATCATGAATGAGAAAAAATGCACTCTCAAAAGTTCCTGGCATCAGGCAGAGGTTCTGAAGCATTGCTCGGTGCGTTTTTCTTTGAGTGCTGAACAGATTCCCATTTGCTGGGCAGCTGCAGAACCTTCCTGTAAAATTCTTTGGTATCTACTAATATTCCTTTTCTTTCCCTCCCCCACCTCTAACTTCCCCCTCTTTCATCGCCTTCTGTGTCCAACTTTGTCAGTGGTCACACTCATATGGCTTGGGTTACCTAGAGCATCTAGTTTTCCACCCATCCACTGATTTAATAATTCCTTTTAGCACATACCCCCTGGGTCCAGTACATAGTAGGTACATTTCCTAATTCTTCCATTTGGGAAATTTCTATTCATTACTCAAGGTTGCTCCAGCATCATCTCTCCCATGTGGTCCCACTGCCTTCTCTGGAGAGTTCAGCAATAGGCCCTCTTAAGGAGGTCCCAGTCCTTTTTACCAAAGCTTTGAAATCTTAGAAGCAATGTATTAGGGAAATCCCTGAGTAGAATTCAGTGGTGGGCCTTGCTACTACCTTTTCTCCTCCTCCATGGGACTCTAAAAGGCCCAAGAATCAGAAAGGAAGCCTTCAGCAGAGAGCACTTTTGGCAGGTGGCAGCTGGGTTGAAAACCCATCAAGAAAGGTTCTATGGTCTCCCAGCAAATCCCCTTAGGCTGGTGCATTGAGGTCCTCAGTACAGATGTCCTCCAGCAGGAAATTTAGAAAGCCCCAATAAATGCTGCCTGATTATTTGGTTCTCCCAGGTCAGGGTGCATCTGAGCCCTGGGTGCTACTAGCATAGGTTCTGCTTGTATCTGACACCTAAGAATAAGAAATCAGGCTAAGTAGCTCTCTCTCCTTCCTTCCACCAAGAGTGAAAGCAAACAACTGTGATGAGTAAGATTCCCTCCCTCCTTTCCCCTTCTTTTCTTCCTTGGCCCTTCTTTCCTTCCTTCCCTCCCTCGTCTCTCCTTCTCTCCCTCCTTCCTTTCTTCATATTTCAACTCGTTGCTATGGTGTCATGTAGGGAGGACCCATCTGCAGCTCCGAGTGTTTTGTATCAGAAGGCAATTGTCAGTCCTCAGTTAATTATGCATGTTTTCATTAGGAGCAGTAATGAGAAACAGTTGAAATGACAGGTCCCTAAGATTGCTGGGAACCCTAAAATATTCATTTATTTTTGGATTAGCAAACTTTTTAAGGTAGAAGGAGCACTAACTTTGAAGACAGATCTCAGTTTGAATCCTAGCAGTCACTCACCAGTTGTGTTGTGATGTGACATTCCTTTACCTTTTTGAGCATTAGTTTTCCCATCTGCAAAATGGAAATAGTGATATCTGCTGCTGCTAAGTCGCTTCAGTCGTGTCTGACTCTGTGCGAACCCATAGACAGCAGCCCACCAGGCTCCTCTGTCCATGGGATTCTCCAGGCAAGAACACTGGAGTAGTTCATGCATCCTACTCCAATGCATGAAAGTGAAAAGTCAAAGTGAAGTCGCTCAGTCGTGTCCGACTCCTAGCGACCCCATGGACTGCAGCCCACCAGGCTCCTCTGTCCATGGGATATTCCAGGCAAGAGTACTGGAGTGGGGTGCCATTGCCTTCTCCAGTGATATCTACCTCCTAGGAATACCTTAAAATTATAGATAATGAAAATAAAGCATTTAACACAGTGCCTGATACAGTATTTGGCTCAGAGTATCCATTTCATAAGTAAATAGTATCTTTTAGTGATAGGGAAGCTGAAATGGGAAAAGTCCTCTTCTGGTCAGATTTATCTCAATTTATAGCCAGTCATCTTGTTGGTTTTAAATGATGTTTTTCTGCTCTTGGGTAGAGAAATCTTTGAGTATGTGGAGATGGAATTGCTAATCTGCAAATGGACAGGTTATTATTTTTCAACTTGAGGGCATTATGTTGCATTTACTAAATTCCCCTCTGTTCAGAGATTCATATTTTCAGTTTTTGTTGTTTTACTGGATGCTTGTAGTTGATAAAATGCCTTTTAGTCTGTGTAGTGGCTTTGATCCTGGGGAACACTAACCCTGTATATTAAGACATTTGTTGGGTAACAGAGAATGTACACCTTATCCTAAAGCTCACGCAAACATTTGAGTAGCTGCCTGGTTCACAAGCAGCTGAATTCGGGAAAGAATAAATGACAAGAAACCTGCTCATGTTACATGATTTGGCATAAATGATTCTATGACTTCTTTGTCCCTAAATAATTGGAGTTGAGTCAAAAGAGATAATGCATGTGAAAGCATTTGGAAAACTGAAAGTTTTCATTGTAATGGATCATTATTATTCTAATTGCTACTAATATGAAGAACCTAATATAGCATGAACCAATTATCAAGATAAGAGTATTTCTAAAGTTGTGAACATCGGGTACCCATTTGGTATTTGGTTTTATACTGTTTGCTTTGTTCTCTAATTGTTTCATGCATTTAAATCTTCCCCCTCTACCCCAGTTATAAGCATCTATATAAGCATTTAGTCAATTCTGTACAATTCATTATTTCAAAATCATCTACTGAATGCTTACCATGTGCCAGGCACAGAGCTGAGAAATGTAGCCAAATCAGTGAATAAGATGCTTTTCCTACCCTCAGTGAGCTTTCTTCTTGATAGAGAAGACAATAAAAGGGTGATTAGAAGACAGCGTGCTGAGTACCCTGACATAGGGATTTCAGGAAAAAATGAGAGGAACTACAAATGGTAAAGTAGCATATGGAAAGGCTCTGGTGTGTGTGTGTGTGTGTGTGTGTGTGTGTGTGTGAGACAGAGAGAGCAAGCGTACATAATATACTTGTGGAGATGCTATAATTTGCTCCTGTGTACTATGCTTAGTCGCTCAGTCATGTCCGACTCTTTGTGTCCCTATGGACTACAGCCCACCAGGCTCCTCTGTCCATCGGGGATTCTCCTGGCAAGAATCCTGGAGTGGGTTGCCATGCTCTCTTCCAGGGGATCTTCCCAACCCAGGGGTTGAACCCAGGGTTGGAATCCCTCTTTGCTGGCAGATTCTTTACTGCCTGAGCCACCAGAGAAGCCCAAGAATACTGGAGTGTGTAGCCTATCTCTTCTCCAGGGGATCTTCCCAACCCATGAATCAAACCCATGTGTCCTGCATTGCAGGCAAATTCTTTACCAGCTGAGCTACCAGAGAAGCAGACATAAGAAGTGGAGGCAGGGGCAGTGTTTGGGGTGGAGCTAAAGAAATTCAATCATCTGTCTCACACAAAAAGACACCCCAAGACTATGTGCTAGAAACAAAAACGCCATTGAATTGCCCATGATTCTTCAATTAGGTCATGCTCTAGGGAAAAGTTCGTCTCTACTTCAACTGGTATTGGTCACTGTTTAGTTTGCATGTTCTAGGACTTTATATAAATGAATCATATAGTATGTATTTTTTCTTGGTCTGGCTTTTTTAATTCCATATAATTATTTTGGGATTCATCCAAGGCATTGAAGGTAATATAGCAATAGTTCATTTTTATTGCTGAATAGTGTTCCACTGTATAGGTACATACAGTTGTCCATTCACATGTAGATGAATATATGGGTTGTTTGCAATTTTTGGATATTACTAATAAAGCTGCTACAAACAGTTATGTAAAAAGGCATATAAAATCACTTCTATCACATTCTATTAGTTAAACAGGTTGGGGGCCCACCCAGGTTCAAGGTAAAGGGCAGTAAATGTAGGAGGAGAGGGACACAGTGCAGGGACAGGAGGAATGGTTAGTCGCTCTGGCTGCAGACAGCCTATAGAGCAAGTATACCAGCTGTGCAGAGCTTGGCTTCATCCGGAAGCCTGTGGTGCAACCACTGAAGATTTTGACTAGGGAAAAAAGGTGGTATGCACTGGATTGACCAAAACGTTTGTTCAGGCTTTCCTATATGATGTTATGGCTGGGTTAGGTTCCCACGTGCCGTGAGCTATTTTCCAAAGGAATGCCCATGCCTCTGCAGATGGCTGTAGCAGCCTCATAATCCTTGCTCATCCACGGTCCAGAAGTGGTTCAGAGAAAGTCCGCAGCAGCGTGCAGAGGGTTAATCCTGCACCACTGGGGATGTGCAAACCAGGAGCCCGTCTAAATCTCAATACTGCTCGCTGCCTTAGGGATCATCAGGTACTAAAGCCCAAGATAAAAAGGCCTGACAAAGATTATTGACGGTTTACCTTTTAATGAGCAGCTGGGATTGATTCTGTTCCCCTCTGGGATGGCTTTCTCTGTCCTTCCTCCACCTGAGAGGCTATGGGGAACATCAACAACAACAAAATACTAATCTCCAATTTGAATAATTGCAAGGCTTTGCTTTCTAGCAAATAAAGTTTCTAGAAAGTGAATGAGAAATGGCTCACCACTTTTCAAAATAGATATATGTAGAATTGTTATGATTATTCTGATTATTATTAAACACTCCTGGTACATTGGATTATTTTCAAAGAGGCTGGTTGCCTCTAATTGGATATTCCTTGTAATTTCCCTCTGGGGGTAGGTCAGCAGCGTTAACTCTTAATCATCTGAGGCAATTAGATGCTCATGGTTCTAACCTAGGTACCAAAGGCTGCTGAATTGTTAATATAGTTATAATGGTAGATCTCAGTGTCAGGGAGATGTTCAAGACCAAGAAGCTGGCAGCGAGTTGTGTGAGTTTCTACATATATATTTTGAGAAAGAGAAATCATACCTCTGCAAATGGCAATGGACAACAGTCTTAGAGATACTGACTTGCAGGCACCTCCCAGTGTGCTGCTTTCTGGATCTTATCTCTCCCTTTGCATGAGGCCAGAGCTCCATTTGAGCCTCGTTTACTCTGTTGAGCTTAGAATGAGGTCTTCAGTCACCTTTGGGGTGGAAATGATTCCAGGAAGTATTCTAGACTCGGAAGAACAAAAGAAGAAAAGCAGAAATTTTGATTTCTTCTGGACAATTGGAATAGGTTGTGACCCTAAGAAGAGCAACAATTAAATCTCTACTGGCTTTACTAAAGTTCCAATACTTTGGCCACCTGATGCGAAGAGCCGACTCATTGGAAAAGACCTTGATGGTGGGAAAGATTGAGGGCGGGAGGATAAGGAGACGACAGAGGATGAGATGGTTGGATGGCATCACCTACTCAATGGACATGGGTTTGAGCAAACTCTGGGATATACTGAAGGACAGGGAAGCCTGGCATGATGCAGTTCATGGGGTCCCAGAGAACTGGATATGACTTAACAACTAAACAAGAAAGATTGGCTTTACAATCTTGAATCTCCCACCATCACTGATATTCATCTGTGCACCAAATTCCTGATCCCTGGTGGAAATGAGATATTTGTAATACATGTTTCTTGGTAATTATCTTCTACAATCTCAAACTAACTAGGATAGTAGTTTCAGACTTCTTATTGGGACATAAGAAATACGTTTTATATTTTGACTCAGTGAATATATACATAAGCAAATCAAGGTTTCATAGAACAAAAATTACCTTTTTTTTTTAAAGCATACAGTGCATTCCGATAGAATCGGTCCTGTACTATTTTTTAGAAGCCTTGGCCAGGACAACTTGATTTCATAGCATGCTAATGAATTGTAATGCAGAGTTTTAAAAGAAAATGAGCTAGTGGAAGAAGCAAAGAGGCCTTTGGGTCTTAAGGGTCAATAAAGATGTGGGTAGAGTACCCTGCCTCAAGAAATAGAGCCAAACCAAGTAGAGACCCATATACCCTTTTTTTTTTTTCTGTAGCCTTTTCCAAGTCAGGGACCAAGTCTAATGCACTAAATCTGTCACTGAAGGGGTTACAGAATTTCACTGTGGGCTCTTAATTTTGCCCAGACTCTGTCACCATGATCTTGATCTTCCCAGATCATTAACAACATTTTAGCTCCTAGATCTGGTATCAGAGAGTGCTGGTTATTTGTTGCTTGCCCCTCTAGATCTGTAGTCTGCCCTTTTCTGCTGCTCTGTATCAGGAAGATTGCATTCAACGAACAGTGGCTCCTCTGGCTTCTGTCTGGTTTCCCTACTGATAGCCAGAGCAGGGCAAAGGAAAGTAAGAGAAAGATGTCAGAACCTTTATTTCCCCAGCTCTCTGCTTATTTAACTTACATGCAGAGTACATCATGAGAAACACTGAGCTGGAAGAAGCACAAGCTGGAATCAAGATTGCTGGGAGAAATATCAATAACCTGAAATATGCAGATGACACCACCCTTATGGCAGAAAGTGAAGAAAAACTAAAGAGCCTCTTGATGAAAGTGAAAGAGGAGAGTGGAAAAGTTGGCTTAAAGCTCAACATTCAGAAAACTAAGATCACGGCATCCGATCCCATCACTTCATGGCAAATAGATGATGAAACAGTGGAAACAGTGGCTGACTTTATTTTTTGGGCTCCAAAATCACTGCAGATGGTGATTGCAGCCATGAAATTAAAAGACGCTTACTCCTTGGAAGGAAAGTTATGACCAACCTAGAGAGCATATTGAAAAGCAGAGACATTACTTTGTCAACAAAGGTCCATCTAGTTAAGGCTATGGTTTTTCCGGTAGTCATGTATGGATGTGAGAGTTAGACTATAGAGAAAGCTGAGCACTGAAGAATTGATGCTTTTGAACTGTGGTGTTGGAGAAGACTCTTGATAGTCCCTTGGACTGCAAGGAGATCCAACCAATCCATCCTAAAGGAGATCAGTCCTGGATGTTCATTGGAAGGACTGATCTTGAAGCTATAACTCCTATACTTTGGCCACCTGATGTGAAGAGCTGACTCATTTGAAAAGACCCTGATGCTGGGAAAGATTGAGGGCAAGAGCAGGAGGGGACGACAGAGGATGAGATGGTTGGATGGCATCACTGATTCAATAACAGTTTGGGTAAACTCTGGGAATTGGTGATGGACAGGGAAGCCTGGTGTGCTGCAGTTCATGGGATTGCAGAGTCGGACACGACTGAGCAACAGAACTGAAATGCTTCTTAGGCAACAGGTTGAAATGTGACATGTTCATTACCCTTAGTCCCCAGCTCAGTCGTAGAGTTACTACAGCCATTGCTGCAATCCCTTCTCTAGGTTTGACCACCTGCCACCTTACTTCTGTCCTTGAGGTTTATGGGTGCAATTCATTACAATTTATAAGAAATAGTGTAGCACCCTTGTAAATTGTACCTTCTCTACACTCTTCTCCGCCATCCATCAATGCCATCAATTTCATGTTGGATCTGGTGGTGGGCAACTTAGACATTCCTTTAAGGAACGATGTCCTTCCTGGCTGTGTGGAGTGAGGTGGGTAGGCAGCCTCCAGCTGTGAGCTCCTGCCTCAGTGAACCCTGTCCATCCCAGCAGGAGATCTCAAGTGAATATTGTCTGCCAAGTTAGTCCTGAATCAGGCCCAATAACCCAGCCTTTATATGCCTGGTTCTCTTGCTTGCATGACCTGGCCAATCCTGCTCTCTCCCCTTTCTTTTTAGCTCTTGATCTCTGTTTAAAATCTTATGCCTTAACTGTATTCTCTGCATTTTCCTCCAGAAAACCCCATCTGTAATGGGAAATGAACTGACATTCAGGGTTAGAGAGGACCTATTTTAGAAGTAGAGATGTCTATTTATTGGTCTTTAGCATATACAAACTACTGTATCTAAAATAGATAATTAGCAAGGACCCGCCATATAGGACAGGGAACTTTACTTAATGTTCTGTAATAACCTAAATGGGAAAAGAATTTGAAAAAGAATAGACACATTTATTAACTGAATCGCTTTGCGATTCACCTAAATCTACTACAATACACCTAAATACTACTAATACACCTAAAACTACTACAGTATTATGAATCAACTATACTTCAATATAAAATAATTTTTTAAAATAAGAACAGTAATAAAATAAGGTACAGCCTCACTCACCTGCCCTGTCTGTCCTCCTACTGTTAAATGCCAAGCAAAGAAAGATGCACTCCAAGTTGGAGACTTCTCCTCGGGGATGGGTGTATCTTTCAGTAAGTATTCCAATGTTAAGATGTTTACTCTTTTCACACTGTGGCCTGATATCTGATAGAAACCAAATCTCCCCAGCTTGTTCAAGAGTGAGTTCAAGGAATCAACTCAAATCATTATCTGAACCAGAAAGGTCTGCACCACAACAGTTTCTACTTGGGACAAGCAGGAAATGCTCTTTCTCTTGGTATATTCCCCAGACCCCCATTCTGAGGATGAAGGACGCCTCCTGGATTCCTCAGACACAGGTTCACCCAGGTAATGTAGCTGCTTTGTCTTGTCTACTGCAGAAGCTTAGCATAGTTAAAGGGGAAGACGCAGCTGTGAATGATTTTATCCAATTTCCTTACCTTAAAGTGAAAGTGAAGTGGCTCAGTCGTGTCCGACTCTTTGCGAGTCCATGGACTGTAGCCCAACAAGGCTTCTCCATCCATGGGGTTTCCAGGCAAGAATACTGGAGTAGGTTGCCACTTCCTTCTCCAGGGGAGTCTTCCCCACCCAGGGATCGAACCCAGGTCTCCCACATTGCAGGCAGATGCTTTACCCTCTGAGCCACAAATATAAATATACTTTCCATCTTTTTCATGACACCACACTATATTCCACAGGGTTTGTGAATTTCCCCTTTGTGAGAAGGAAAGATGGGCGAGGGGGAGGCTCTGTGTCTCCAACCCCTCTCCCAATCCCTCCCCAATTCGGCAAGTATTTCACCTTCGTTTTCTATACATAGCTATGGCTAACCCAGTCCATCATCTTACAGATAAGAAACCAAATGTCTAGATAAGACAAGGAATTTGTTCAAGGTCTCTCAACAATTCATATCAGAGCAGGAATAAATGCACGTGTCTTTGCTCTCTCCATTCCTTACAGTCCAGTCTGATATTTTCTTATAGATTTACTCATGCAAAAATTGGCAGCATATTCAGACATAAGTGAGTAAAAGGTGAAGAGGAATGCCATGTGTTAGTGATAGAAGGAGTGAGGGGTTGTGTTTTGAAGATACATATGGGATCTTCTGAGCCTATTTAAAATCATATGCTGGAATCAGCACTTTATCTGTAAGGAAATGGTTTATTCTCCTTTGGACTTCTAGCATCAATTTCAGGCCTGGCATAGAAAAGTTTCTCAGTAAATGCTTGTCTGTGGATGGATAAGTGAATAAATAAATGAATTTGTAAAATTCCCTAATACCAGCCGATCCCAAGCTACAGCCGTTACATCCATTGTCCTACTTTAAGTGTACTTCTTCTCTCGGCTGATGCTTGATATTTCAGGGGGCAGCAGGAAAAAAAGTCAAATTATGCTACTAGCAGGTCTCTGGGTCTGATGAGAAGGGGTTGGGTGGGAATGAAAATTAGGCATAGGCTACCATTAAAGCAAGTGATCATGCGATATGATATATTTCTTTCTGAGACTGTAGCTTAAATCCCAATTACCTCCTGGTGACAAATGAACTCGCTGAGTAATTCATTTTGACTGTTGGAGCTTCCACCTTCTGTGTTACCATCACATGGGGAAGGTGTATGACAAATTTCCAGATTTAATTTTAGTGCTTGGGAGCTCAAGTGACACAATTACCAGATCAAGAGTGATGGAAGCATATTAACAAGCAGAGTTCATGTGAAGCTGAGATTTTACTGAGAATGCTCAAACTTGGACCCTTGCAAGCAATGTGGAGTGCCAACTGGTCCCAGGCATCTAGACTTTGGGGTATTTTCTTCTCTAACTTTATCCTGATGCTTGAAATTCAAAAAGCCTCTGAGTACTGTTGATCGTGTCTCTAACATATCTCTTGGATTCTTCCCTTTCTGTTCCTCATCATCTCTCACACTGACTGTTAAAGGCAGTGTACATTATGATTAAATACTCAGATCCTCTGGTCTATTGATAGGAGCTCAGATTATGCCTCTGATTGTCGTCCCTAAATAACCTTGGTCAAGTTACTTAGATGCTGGCATAGGCTTGTCCTGAGTGTTAAACATGTTTATATAAATAAAATACATGTCAGATAGTAAATCCATAATTGATGATAGTTTTACATTAGTATTCAGTCAGTTCAGTTCAGTCACTCAGTCACGTCTGACTCTTTGCAAACCCATGGTTGCAAACTGCAGCACACCAGGCTTCCCTGTCCATCAGCAATTCCCGGAGCTTGCTCAAACTCATGTCCATCAAGTCGGTAATGCCATCCAACTATCTCATCCTTTGTCGTCTGCTTCCCCTCCTGCCTTCAATCTTTCCCAGTATCAGGGTCTTTTCCAATGAGTCAGATCTTTGCATCAGGTGACCTAAGTATTGGAGTTTCTGCTTCATCATCAGTCCTTCCAATGAATATTCAGGACTGATTTCCTTTAGGATTGACTGGTTTGATCTCCTTGCCGTCCAGGGGACTTTCATGAGTCTTATCCAGCACCACAGTTCAAAAGCATCAATTCTTCAATATTAGTATTAGCATCCCCATCTAGCTCCTATCTACTGTTCAATCACTCTCCTGTCCAGGGACCAGCAAACATTATCTGTAAAAGATCAGATACCAAGTGTTTTAGGCTTTTCATGCCTAAGGTCTCTTTTGTAACTACTTGATTCTGCCATTGTAGAAAAAGTAGCCACAGACAATAAGTAAACAAATATGGCTGTGTTCCAATAAAACTTTATGAAATCTGAAATTTTAATTTTATATAATTTTTGCATATCATGGACCACTATTGTTTTCATTTTTTCCCCAACCGCCTAAAAATGTTAAAACTGAATGGATGAAGTGAGTAGAGGGAATCAAAAAGTACAAACTTCCAGTCATAAAATAAACAAGACATGGGGATGCAATGTACAGTGTGGCAACTGTAGTTACTGTTACTGGACTACATATGTGAAGATTGCTAAGAGAGTAAATCTTAGAAGTTCTCATTATATTAAGACAGCAATATTGTATAGCTATGTATTATGACATGTCAGCTAGGTTCTGACCATTTCTCAATATATCCAAATAATGGAGTCATTCTGTTGTATACATGACATAAGAGATAACATGCCTCAATTTTAAAATATTAATTTAAAAGTAATAAAAATGTGAAAATCATTTTTAGCTTTCAGACTAAGCAGCCAGCCAGCTGGATTTGGCCTGTGGGCTGAAGTTTGCTAACCCTGCTGCTGCTGCTGCTGCTGCTAAGTTGCTTCAGTCGTGTCCAACTCTGTGCGACCCAATAAACGGCAGCCCACCAGGCTCCCCCGTCCCTGGGGTTCTCCAGGCAAGAACACTGGAGTGGGTTGCCATTTCCTTCTCCAATGCATGAAAGTAAAAAGTGAAAGTGAAGTCGCTTAGTCAGGTCCTACTCCTAGTGACCCCATGGACTGCAGCCCACCAGGCTCCTCTGTCCATGGGATTTTCCAGGCAAGAGTACTAGTGGGGTGCCATTGCCTTCTCCTTGCTAACCCTGGTCCAGATCTAAAGTCTACTCAAGAGCCAGCTTAATCTTCCTGAAAGATTCCAAAAAGCCTACTTTTCTTCTTCCCAAACCTTCAATGGCTCTATATTGCCTAAAATCAAGATTGTTCAGTTTGACCTTGAAAGCCCTCTGAGGGTATGGGTCATGGCCCTGGTAACCTCCGTGTTACAGCACAAACCTCTCAATTTATCATTCCGAAACTGGGTCTTCCCAGGTTTTTAACTCACATTCCTAAAGAGTTATACTCCTTTTAAAAGTTTGTGAACTTACTTCACATCTGATGAAAAGGCCTGAGGAGAACCAGAAGGCTCTGGGAAGATGGCGTTAGGACAGCAGCCCGCCTTCTGTAGAACAGAGGAGCTGCAGGGTCTGCAGACACTGGGAAAATGACTCGCTCTATGTTCTGAAAACTGCTCTCCCTAACTTGCTTCACGGGGCCAAGGACTTTCCATTCATTCAGTCTCATCTTATCCTTACAAAGACCCAATGAGGAAAATGTTTCTTCACTTTGTAGTCAAGGAAGCTCCTTAACAGAGAGGTTACATAACTGGCCCAAGGTCACACAGCTGGGACATGGTAGATCCAGAACATGAGCTCAGGCCTGAAGGATGGGAAAGCTCATCCTCTTAACCATGATATTACATTTACTATTTTCTTGCCTAACAGCTGGTGACCTTCTGAGAAGAGCTTCTTCCACTGACAAAAATAAACGTTCCATTATGTGCACAAATGTGTATAGGCATATGTAATTCCTTCCCCCGAAGTTAAATTTCCCCTTTCTGTCAAACCCAATGATAACAGGAGGAACATAAAATACCTTATTTAGCATTGCAAAACCATCCTGTTCCCTAATCCACACAGACAATCTTGAAAGTGAGCCCAGGCATGGACGAAATGCTGCTTTGAATGTATCCTAATCCACAGTGAAGGAGCGATCACATTAAAACATTTCCCATCTCCCTGCATTATCGTCATCAGAGGACACGTTTTAGGCAGAAAGGGGAAAGCTGCTAACATGAATTAGTTACCTCATTTTACAGCAGAGAGAGGTGAGACCACATAAATGTAATGTGCCATGACACGAAAGGGCCAGCTTCCTTTAACAAGACTAATTCGAGCTGAATTGGCACACTGGAGCGGGGGAGTGTGAAGTGTTTGCATCGCTCTCTCCTCTGGACCTTGAGACTTCTGAGAAGACTTCTTGGGCAGAGTAAGCCTAGAGGACAAAATGCCCAAGGCTATCTGTCTTTAGCTCCCTGATCCCTGTCGAAGCAAGCAGCCAGATGTGGTTAGAAAGATCCGTACAGATGAGAAATCACCCACCCTATTGGCGCTAGTGGTAAAGAACCCACCTGACAATACAGGAGACATAAGAGAGCCAGTTTGATCTTTGGGTCAGGAAGATCCCTTGAAGGAGGGCATGGTAACCCACTCCAGTATTCTAGCCTGGAGAATTACATGGACAGAGGAGCCAGGCGGGCTATGGTCCATAGGCTTGCTAAGAGTTGGACACGACTGGAACGACTTAGCACAGCACACATCCTTCACTCAGCTTTGCCCTTAACTTGCTGTGTGATTTTGCCCAAGTTCCCTCAGTTCTCTGCTTTATTTTCCTCGGCATTGATATGAATATCACCATCATTGTGTCCTTGGCCTTCCAGACAGAGCAGAAGGCCCTACAGCATGGTTGTTAAGAGCTTGAAGGCAAGCCATATGGGTTTGAATACTGGGTTTATTGTTCATTGCTGAATGCCTTCAGGCCAGTTATTTACCCTCCCCACATCTTGATTTCCTCATCTGAAAAATGGGAATAATAATAATAGTAATTGCAGAGACATCCCTGGCAGTCCAGTGGCTAAGACTCTGTACTCCCAGTGTAGGGAGCTCCAGATTGATCACTGGTCAGGGAGCTAGATCCCACATCCCACTGCTAAGGGTTCACATGCTGAAACTAAAGATCCCACAGAAGATCAAAGATCCCATGAGCCTCAACTAAACCTGGCGGAGCCAAATAAATAAAGAATATTAAAATACTATTACTACTACTAATAATAATTGTTTCATATGGTTTTGCTAGAATTGAATAACTTAATCTACCTTAAGCCTTCACCAGACTTTTTGGTGCATGCTAAGCACATTAAAATGATGGCCATAGTTATCATAGTCTTCTCCAAGCCTCTAATTAGAGAATAATAATTATCATGTTTATGACTCTTTATAGTTTTCTATATGAACCAGTCACATTTAATCTTCATGAAATGTTATCCCACGCTACATTATAGGGATCTTTAGTCCCCATTCAGGTAAGGAAACTAAGAGTCAGAGGAGTTCAGAAACTAATCCCAGGCCACACAAATTGTTATTGTATGTTATTGACTTGATCAAAGCACTCTTTCCCATGTTCTTTTTCTATAGTTTGTAAACTGTAGTCTTTTGATACATGTAAAGAATGATTACTATCACGGAAATAAGAATCAGGTATCTCTAGGTTTCATCATTTTGTGGTGTCTTTAAGTTGCTTTTACATAAAGTTAAAAATGTTTTAAGGCTTCCAACTAAATAAAGGAAAGGATAGGGTTTCCTAAGTGGCTAAGACATACATTTGTTTGCACTGAGATTAGATGAAATGTGTTAGAATGTGAAGAGAAGAGGGAAGATATTATGAAGTTCCTGATTTGCTAAGGAGGATTATACATCAAGACAATAGGCTTGCAGACCAGACTGTTGTCTTCAGTGAGAAGTTCCTACATGTCTTAATTCTCCCCCTTTAACCTACCTAGGGCTGATTCTTGTGGACCCAGTTCTGAGTATCTGATAGGAAAAGCAAAGGAGTAGCTACCATTGGGAAGAGGATTTAACTCAGGAGAATTAAAGGAGAGCCTTTCTCTAACCTGGAGGGCTGTTTGAAAGGAAGAGCAAGAGAAACTCGGTGGGGCAGATGGGTTCTGACATTCTTCTCTCCAACCCAAAGCTGGAACTGCTGTGGACATCCTGGGTAATATTGAAGGTCAAAGCACTTTATTCCAGTTCATTGTTAGGACTCTAGAAAGAGAAAACCTTTGGGGCTGCCCCACATGACTCTGCAGTGGAGTCTAATGTGTTCAGGCAGAGAGATGCAGAAGGGGGAGCCAGAATGCTGAGCTCGACAGATAATGAACCCCATACAGGTTGGGAGGAGAAGAAATGATTGGTGGACAGGATGCGGGGAATGACAGAGACTCGGGAGTCTGCAGCCAGTGGAAACCAAGGACAGAGCAACCAGGTTTTAGTCCAAGCTGAGGGAGAGACCAGGCTATGACTCATACAACTCACAGGGATAGGAGGGCCAGCAGAACCAAGAGGTCAAGAGTCATGGCCCCAGAGACCAAAACAGGCAAGGGATGCTCCACCTAACCATTCTGGCTCCCCTTTGCCCTCTCAAAAGATTCTCAGGCCTACCCAACACCTCTGGACCTTACACTGCGGGAGGACCAAGAAGGGAGAACCGTGACCCCAGTGGAACATTATTACTAGTTTTTTAACCAGAGACACTGGTTAAAAAGAACCAGTGTTCTTTTTAAGACCACCTTAAAAAGAACTTAAATTATTGAGTCTGGATGAATTTAAACAGAATTGGGCATTTACTTTCACTTAGATTGTATTTTCCCTCCCAACCATCATAGAAGAGTTTGAGGGGAAACCCAGATTAGGCTTAGAAAATAATAAAGTACCTTCTGTCTGTACACATGAGTTCTGGAGTAAGTTAAATTGGCCACAAGCGTATGTATGTGTCATGATTTCTGATTTTATATAGCTCTTTTTAGTTTTAAAGCACCTTATGTATCAATGAGGAGCCTGGTGGGCTGCAGTCCATGGGGTCTCTAAGAGTCAGACACGACTGAGTGACTTCACTTTTACTTTTCACTTTCATGTATTGGAGGAGGAAATGGCAACCCACTCCAGTGTTCTTGCCTGGAGAATCCCAGGGACAGCGGGGCCTGGTGGGCTGCCGTCTGTGGGGTCGCACAGAGTCAGACACGACTGAAGCGACTTAGCAGCAGCAGCAGCATGTATCAATGACATTGGATTCTGTGACTTTGACGGGGCATAAGCATTTTCCCCATTATATTCACTAAGACACTGAGGATTAGAGAAGGCAAATTATCTTCCCAGGATTACAGCTGTAAATCATAAGGAAGGATTCGATTTTATTTTCTTAATCTGAAACCAGCATTTCCCTCTCTATATCATTTGTTGAAATACATATATGTGTTATATATATATATAGCCAAGCCTTATGTTTCATGAGTGGTTACATTTTAAAGAATAAAATAAAAATTCATTCAGGCTATGTGTAAGGGGAAAATTCATTCAGAATATTTGTTTAGGACTCTGCAATACCAGAGTTTTTAAAATGAGGAAAACATAGGAGTAATTTATAATAAATATACTTTGGTATTTCATAGCCTTCCATGACCTGTTCTCTACCTGTGTATCTATTTCTATCCTCCTTTGCCTAGAAACCCCTCTCCTTGAAGATGCTCCCCTACATTTAGGGAAATTTCTTAATCCAGCATTTCCCAAAGCCTGTTGTGTAGAATATTAGCTCCCTGGGATGTAAATAGGTATAACAGGGAAAATGATTTCTAATGGTAAGATAAGTTTGGAAGGCACTAGCCTAACAAATTAAATAGATGTCTTTATCCACAATTTTCCTCTGAACCTTTGATGTGACAAATAAGGTTTATGACTCCTAGAGGGAGAAAAATGTGTTGCATTTCCTACCTTATTTGACCATGGAACCATTTTTGTCAGTAGTCTCCCGTATCATCTGTGTTCTTTAAAGCACATGTTAGCACTGCCACCTTAATCAATAATTCTGATGGATGGGAGAGGGTAAGGCTATGATATGGGTCATTCCATTGACCATTAGGGTTGATTCAGCTGACTGGATGGATGGATGGTTACATCCTGGTGCTACATGCTCCAGCAAACAGCATAGTCTTCCTGTGAGGACCATTATTAGGTCAAGTGCCTGTGGTCCCCTAAGATCCCGATTTCTGCTTGAACATTACTTGCCATAATTCAGGTATCTACAGCCACAAGTCATTCTGGGAGAAAACCAGGTCTAGGTGAGAACCGTGCTGTAGAAATTAATTTTATTCATCAAATCATTTAAGACTTTTGAGCACCTAGTAGGAGCCAGATACTGTGCTGTGTGCTGGAGATACAGAGATAAATAAAGCATAGTCACTGTTCTCCAAGGACTTACAATCTGGGAGGAGAGAGAAGATTGGGAAATGACACATGCAGAGACTAAAATAGTAACTCAATATGGTGTTATATACAACATATATGCTCAGATACAGTGGAGGCATATGGAAAGGAATGCCCTGGTCTACCCAAAAGGGTCAGGGAAGGCTTTGAAGAGAAAATAGTGGCAAGGCTGCAGCTTATAGAATGATAGTGGTTTTGCCTGGTGAAAATGTAGAGTATCCTGAGAAGAGAGAAGAGCATGCACTCCAGTAGAGAGGTCTGAAAAAACACGGCACTGTCAGAAAACAAGAAGTGGTACAACATGGGTAAAATACAGAAACTGAAGAATACATTGGAGTAGCTGGTGCCAGGGAGACAGAGAGAAGCCAGATCATTATGGGCCTGGTGCCCATGTAAGGAGTTTGGACTTTACCCTGTTGGTAATGAGGATCTGTCTGCTACTTTCCTAGACAGTTTTGATCTCCTTCTTCTTTGCTAATGTTAACAAAAAAAGTTGGATTGTGAGAGTAACAACAAGCCGCCAAAATTCCAGGTTCCTGGGGATGAGAGAAGCTAGGATTTAGTCCATCCAAGGGGACCCATCTTACTTTTGGAATACAGTGACTGCTCTCTTTCAGGTCAGAGGTAGGGTTTATGGTTAAGGGAGGATCTAGCACTATGGAGCCAAGTCAGTGAGGGGTATCAGGACCCCAGCCTATCACCAAAATTGAGGCTGGGCCCCAGTCTTCTCAAGGCATCCAAAACTAATGAGGACACCAAGACAGATGCTGAGCCCTCTCAACAAGGCAACACTCTGTGGATTCAGAAATGGACTGCTGATCATGGAACATGCAGAGGGCTTGAGAGGCTCTTTCCAGAGGCCACCTCCTTTGGGGACTGAGCCTTCTTGGTGAATGCCTTGTGATTCACGACCATTATCTCACTGAATCCTCACAATCTTAGAAGCTGGTTTCACCATCATTGTTTTATAGAAAAGGAATCTGAGGTTTTGAGGCTTAGTGAAACTTGTGTGAGTATACGTAGGGAGCTAGTAGTCAGGGCAGGACTTAATCCCTAGTTTTCCCAACTTCAAAGTCCAACACAAAGTCCAACAGCCAGCAGTCTACACTGTCTTCCTGTTCTAACTCCCTGCCTCTCTGCAGCCTTGGTCAATGCTGACCAAAGGACTGGTGTGGCTGAGACTTCTTGGAAATTCCTCCGTGCCATTGACAATGCAGTACCAGAGCAAATTATGGCCACTGTGTTTGCTGGCCTTGCCACTCAAAGCCCACTTTTCTCTTCTTCCAGGCCTTCTATTCATCCGCATGTTCATTCCTTGTGAAATGTTATCAGGTTCAACATTCTTATGATATCTTCTTTGAGGAACTCAGTACATCATGAAAAACTTATCTTACTGACCCCCAGCCATTCCTATGAGGCAGCATTCATTTCTAGCCCCTTATATCCAAGTTTCCAAAGAAAGGTCCTAGAGACAATTTTCCACAAACCTGAGGACTCCCAAATCCTGATCTAGAAAGTATATCCTATTCATTTACTTTCTCTGCCTACTTGAAGCTTTGCACCCTTTTCTCTGCCTTGGGGCTGTGACCTAGACAATTGTATTTAGATCAGTAGACTTGCTTCATGACTCCATCAGCAAATCCCTCTGAAATACCACTCAGGCCAGATGGTGGACCTAAAAGCTAACTCTAGGTAAGACTCTTCCCACTTGGAGCCTGAGGTTCCTCATCTATGAAGTTTATCTTTGTGATCTATAAAATCCTATTCAACACTGCAATGTACATGCATTCTACAGATGATGAAATTGAAGATCAGGAGCTTAATGGTTCAGCTAGGAAATTCCCAAACTGGGATTCTGGCCAGTTGGCAACATATTATCTTCAAAGAAATCAATTGTCTAAAAATATTCATTGAGCACTGATTATGGGCAAAGGCACTGTGCTGAAAGCTAAGAGTACAGAAGGAAAAAGAGATCGTCCCTGCTTTCTAGACAAGTATCAATATTTTGGAGGAGAGAGATGCTAAAAGAATTCCAACATGTTGTGAGAGGAATCGCAAGGAAAACACGAATGAGGGTCAAGAGCAGAGTTGTTAACCCAGGTGCCCAAGAAAGCTTACAGCAAAGTGGCTCCTCAGCTGGGGAAGGAGAGTTGACCTATGAGTTAATGAAATTGACTCATGACCATTTGCTTTTAGGGAGCTTCTAGAAAAAGAAAATCTACCTTCATTTTCACCACATTGGAGTCTAAAAAAATTTCAACAAATAGCATCTTAGCATCTGCCTAGTGGAAGAGCTGTAAAGAGATGATATGGATGGACAAACAGAGAAGGGCTTCAGGGATGGAGGGATGTCTGCCTGGAATGCTTGCCTGCTATCTAGCAATAAATAAGATATAAAAATAAATACACACATCTGACAAGAACTAAGGGAAATACAAGGGAAAATCATTGAAAATAAGAGGAACCTGCCCAGTGTCCAAGCTGTCCACAAACGTGGTGAGATTAGAATGATTTTAAGAGACATAAGCAAACTGATAAAGGAAAACCAAGATGAGAAGAGGGGAAGACGACAGTAGGGACAGAGGTAAATAAGCCGGTTTTCAAGTCCATCTCGAGTAAGTTTGCAAAGGAGGGGGTAGCCGGGCCACCGAGACTTGCCCAGTGTAATTTATTGACAAGGAAAAGTAGACATTCCTTTACAAAAATTAATTCTTTGCCTCAGTGACTGTTAACAGTAGAGGTTGGGAAATGAATGCCTGAAGTGAGCGTAAATTCCCTTCTAGAGAAGAGAGTGTAGCCCTTGGAGGAAATAAAGGTGAATCCTGACAAGAGGAGGTTGATTAAGATAGTAAGTGTGCTCAGAGATTGCAAAAGTAGTCAAGCCTGGGTGATGGACGGGAGAGTCTTCAACCACACATCCTAAGCTGAGTGTCTGAGCATCCATGGAGGATGGAGGGTGGGGAGATGAGGGCAGGAAGCCTAGGTCTCATGCACACAATGAGCTGCCTCCCTCTGGATGTTCAGGAGGTGGAGAATGAGTATTTGTTGATAACAAATTGCTGGGCACTGTGGTAGGTGCTTTACATATATTGTCTCATTGATTTCTCATCATCCCCTGCAAGGTAGGTGTTATTATAAGAAAACTGAGGGTCATAGAGGTTAAATTACCTGTCCAAGTTCTCAGACCCAGGATTTGAACTCTAGTTTGTCTGATAATAAAATCTATAGGCCCTTTTCTCTTCATTCCAATGCAAGAGTCATAGCCTTTTACATTTTCGTAATGGATGTGACATGCCTAGTAGCTGGTAGGAGTTCAAATAATGATAGCAGGTAAAAACAGAGCTAGGAATAGCAAGGGTATATGTAGACAGATCGTAAGGCTCATCTGAAAGGGCTGTTGTGAGAAACAAGGTAAGATAATGCCAAATTCCATCATAGGGCCAGCAGCATAGGGGCAATCCAGAAGCTGGGGGTCTCTCTTTGGTACTCAGTGCCTTGTATCATACTTCTCTGTATGGTTTCATGTTTTAATAACCTCTAATAGGCTATAAGCTACTTGAAAGTAGAGATTTACCTAATGAATCTCTGTATTTCTCAGAGGACTTTGTATAAAAAAGATTTACTGAATGTGGGCAAGTGCATAAGAATGCAGATCAGGGCTATGTAATATAAAAATGCCATATTTCTCTTTACAATTACTCTTGTTATATTCATTCTTCCTAATAGCTCATCTACCAGACTATAAATACATGCATACACATATGTGTGACTAGCTGCATCGTGTAGTGTATCAGGTGCTTCATATAGATACATAACTGGTTTATTGAAGAACCCAAACTTGGTGGTATATATAAAACTGATTTTTTTTCTTTATGCACTGCTTGCAGCAGGCTCATAAAATCTCCTTTTCTCATTCCTTATATTGGGCAGAATCCGTAATTTTCCAATCATTTTCTGGTATTAAATGTTCACCCAACACACAACACTGGTCTCATACTGGTTCAGCTAGTATGTCTGCCCCTCCCCTGTGCTGGCCAGAACTGTGGCTCAGGGGTCGTGGTGGGAAAGAGGCTTGGGGTTAGTTCTGGGGTGCTTCTCCCTTTTCCTTTACAGTGCTTATCTCCTCTGATGTTTGGAGCCAGTGGGGCCAACATAACTTTCTTACCAGCTCCTGATAATTGTCCTTCCCTGCTGGTTGCTTTTAGCTGATTCCATGTGGACTCAATATCCCTCATCACCTTCTGGAAGACACGTAACCAAATGCTGGGTATATATGGGGTTCTTGAGAGGCCCCAGTGCAATAGACACACAGCATTGTTTGACCTCTGTCACTGCACACTGTACCAGGTCACATCAAAGCCTCTTGCTTTGGGGACCACTTGCCTCCTGGTAATCAAGTCAGCTCAAGCCTACCCAATTTCCATGACCTTTGACCTACAGGACATCCCTCATCCTTGCCACATCTAAGCAGGGAAGTCAGGGGTGATTCAGAGTCACGCCTCTTTCTCCCCATCAATTTTCCCCAGTTCTCTTGTCTGTCTTCTCACATGGGCACAGAAGCAGCTCATCCAGTCTGCTATATAGGTCGCTATCTAAAGAGAGATTGCTGGTTTTCTCCCCTGCAGGCCCCCAGCCTGTGGGGTATCTTCTTGTCACGTCCCTTGCCTTGGGGGAAGCCAGGTGGTAGCCAGGCAGGTGAAGGACAAGCCTCTGCCCCAAGTTCTCGACCTTCCCAAGTCCTCCAGTGCCTCTTCCTCAGCATCTCCTCTGGGAATTTTGTTTTGCTTTGTTATAAATGAAGGAGAATAGAAGGTAGTAATAGTTTGAGCGAGGGAGAGGCAGCACAGTCAGTTTTGTTGCTCCCTAATAAGTTCTAAGGGAGGTGACAGGCCATATTTGTTGTTTGTTAAAAATATTTACTTGTTAGTTTATTATTATGTTTTTGACTGCACTGGGTCTTTGTTGCTGCAAGCAGGCCGTTTCTAGTTGCGATGAGAGGGGCTGTTCCCTAGTTGCACTGTGCAGGCTTCTCATGGTGGTTTCTCTTGCTGTGGAACAGGGCTCTAGGTGAACAGGCTTCAGCAGTTGCAGCAAGCAGGCTTAGATGCTCCATGGCATGTGGAACCTTCTGGGACTAGGGATTGAACCCGTGTTTTCTGCGTTGCAAGGAGGAATCTTAACCACTGACCACTAGGAAAGCCCCTAGCCTCATTTATTGATGGTGGCTTTTAGATAGAGATTCTGTTGTCTCAGCCCTGGGTCCTAGCTGCCACTTCTAAGGTAAAATGAAGAATCCCAATCGACACCTGTTTATATATACTTTTAACATACACATGAATACTTATCGGGTAACATTTATCATTCTCCTTTCAGTTAGGAAAATCAGGCTCAGAGAAGATGAAGCAAGTTGTCCCAAATCACACACAATCAGTAGCCGAATTGGCATTCAAACTAGGTCTGCCTGATGCCAAGGTCCATCCATAGTAACAAAGAGATGCTCTCCTTAGAGAAGAAAATAGGAAAGGGAAATAGGGCAGAGAGACATGGATGGGGAGATGCAGGGAATCATGGAAGGAGCCAGAGAGACAAGTTCTCTGATGAGCTGTTTCCATTTGACGAGGGGTCCTCTAGACCATGGGGTCCAGTAGCAATGAGACTGTGGCACTCCGCCTAGCCATAGCCGTTAGAGGTGGGCCTATAAGGACCCCATATCCTCTAATGCTGTTATCTGCAGGACTCCCTTTTACCAGCATAGTGGGGAAAGCTGTTCCCCTCCCAAGGTAATGGGTCTAAAGCCTCAAGGAGCCCAGGCAGAACCCATGAGTGGCCATCACTGGCTGAATGGAGAAGACCCATATGATAAGCACTGGGGACTGATGTGTTTTAAGGGCAAATAGCCCACAGCAAGACAGCCTGTTCCAGGGACTGAGTACAGAACCTCCTCCCCCTGATATCAGTTCAGATGGTGCTTCTCCAAGTAGGTTCTCCAACCAGTAACCTTCGATTCACCTGGCAATTGGTTAGAAATGCAGTCTGCCCCCTCCCACTTCCCAGACCTCAGGCAGAATCAGAACCTCCCCGGGTGGGGCACAGCAATGCTTCAACAGGCTCTACAGGTGATTCTGTTCTGTTAAGTTTTCAGTCAGCTTTACTGGAGTATAATGTACAGAAAGCAATTTGCCCTATTAGATATAAAGCTTGAAGAGTTATAATAACTAGGTATGGACATGCAGCTTGCACCAAAATCAACACACAGAATATTCTCATCTCCTCAGAAAGCTCCGTCATACTCCTTTGTGGTCAGTACTCCCCCTTACCTCCAGTCCCTGGCAACTGCTGATCCAGTTTCTCTCCCTCTAGTCTGCCTTTTGTAGAGTGTGGTGTAAAGGACTCACACAGCAGGTCGCCCTTCATGTCAGACTTTTTTTGCCTTGGCATCATGCTTTTAATACGATCTATGTTGTTACACGTTGCAGTGGTTCACTCCTTTTTATCAGGTAGCTTGCTCTTTTTTGTTGCTGACTGGTATTTCTTTGTATGAATGTACCTTAAACTTTTATTTTTATTAATTTTTTAAATAATGCAATAATATTTAATAATTTTATTTATTTTTGGCTGTGCTGGGTGTTCATTGCTGCCCTGGCTTTTCTCTAGTCGTGGCAAGTGGGGGCTACTCTTTATTGCGGTGTGCGGGCTTCTTATTGCGGTGGCTTCTCTCGTTGTGGAGCATGGGCTCCAGGGCATGTGGACTTCAGTAGCTGACTCAAGTGGGCTCAGTACTTGTGGTTCCCAGGCACTAGAGCACAGGCACAATTGTTGTGGTGCCAGGCTTAGCTGCTCCATGGCATGTGGGATCTTCCTGGATCAGAGATCAAACCCTATCTCCAGCAGTGGCAGGCAGATTCTTTACCACTGAGCCACCAGGGAAGCCCGTATTTTTGTTATTATTTTTTAAAATATTCATTTACTTCTTTATTTTTGGTTGTGTTGGGTCTTAGTTGTGGCATGCAGGATCGTCACTGCAGTGTGTGAGCTTCTCTCTAGTTATGGTGCACAGGCTCCAGAGCGTGTGGCTCAGTAATTCCAGACTGTGCCCATGGCATGTGGGATCTTGGTTCCCCAACCAGGGATTGAACCCCTGTGTGCTGCATTGGAAGGCAGATTCTTAAACACTGGATCACCAGGGAAGTCCCTAATTCTTTTACTCATGCCTCGAGTTATGGACACTTGTGTTATTTTCAGTTTGGGACTTCTGTGAATAAAGCAACCAAAAATATTTGAGAACAAGTCTTTGTGTGAACATGTTTTCATTTCCTTTGGGTAAATACCTAGGAGTAGGACGATTGCATCACATCACCAGGTAAGTATATATTTACTTTTATAAGAAACTGCTAAACTGCGTTACAAAGTGACTGTAACATTTGCTTACCACCCGTAATATATCGATATGTTCACTGTATTCTCTCCATCACTGGGTATTACTATCTGTTTATTTTGCTGCTGTTGTTAACATAGCGATTCTAATAGGTATTCTTGTGGTATCTAATTATGGTTTAATTTTTATTTCCCTAGTGACAAATGATGTTGAGAATCTTTTCATAAATGTGCTTATTTGCCATTCACCTCTCTTCTTTGATAAAGTGTCTATTTAAATCTCTTCACATATTTGAAATTGTGTTGTCCTCTTCTTGTTTTAGTGAGTTGTAAGAAGTCTTTACATATTCCAGATAAAGTCTTTTAACAGATATGTGTTTTGCAAATATTTTCTCCCACACTGTGGTTCTTTTATAATCCTAAGAATTTTTTTTGAAGAGCTGAAGTTTTAATTTTGATGAAGTTCAATAAAATCAATTTTTTTCTTTTATGGTTTATGCTTTTTTCTATGCTGTATAAGCATTTTGTTTCCTTAACACAAGATTACAAAGATTTTCCCCTGTGTTTTTTTCCTAGAAATTTTACAAGTCTAGATTTTTAGTTTAGGCTTGTGATTCATTTTGAATTAATTTTTGTATATGGAGTGAGTTTTTTTTCCTTTGCATGTGGACATCTAATTGTTTCAACACTGTTTGCTGAAAAGAATATCCTTTATCCATTAAATTATCATTGCACCTTGTCAAAAAATCAATTGACTACATATGTGCAAGCCTATTGTTGGACTCTCTACTCTGTACCATTGATGTATTTGTCTATCCTTATAGCAATACCACCCTCCTATGATTAATATAGTTTTACAGTAAGTCTTAGGTAGTCGTAGGTCCTACAATTTTGTTCTTTTTTCCTCAAAACAGTTTTAGCCATTTTAGGTCTTTATATTTTCACATAATTTTTATAATTAGCCTGTCAATTTCTTTTTTAAAGTGCCTTGTAGGATTTTGATTGAAATTGCATTGAATCTATAGATCAATTGGGGGATAATTGTTATGTTAGTAATGCTGAGTTTTCCCACTCACTAATGTAGTTTATCTTTCCATTTGCTTAAGTCTTTTCTAAATTATCTCATTAGTTCTTTTTATGATAGTAGCATATAATCTGCTGCTAAAATTTTGCCATATTTTGTTAGATGTATCCCTTAGTATTTCATGTATTTTTTTTCAGTGCCATTGTGGAACATTGGTGGTGGTGGTTTAGTAATTAAGTCGTGTCCTACCCTTGCGACCCCAAGGACAGTAGCCTGCCAGTTTCCTCTGTCCATGGGATTCTCCAGGCAAGAATACTGGAGTGGGTTGCCATAACATTAGGTATTGAAAAAAACTAGTAATGGTGTTTGATCTATCACACTTTCTCCAGACTCAAGTCATGCCCTGTGCTGGTTAAGGTAGGGGTTTTGATATCAGACAAAGCTATGTCTAAATCCAGAATCACTAGTTTGAAGAAGTATCATGGTATGGTGTTGGAAGAGGCCAGATTCTAGGAGCAGACTGTTTGAGTTTGAAGCCTCATTCTGCCTCTTACTAGCTTCATAAACCTACATACTCCAGGGTTCAGTTTTATCATCTGTAAATGGGTATAATAATAATAAACCTATTTCATAGAGTTATTAAAAGAATTAAATGGTGTCAAGCAATGTCAAGCATAGAATCATAACTCAAAACATGTTAGCTTTTATTATATCTTCCTGAGTGACCTTTGGCAAGCTAGTTTCAGTAAGCCTCCACCTCCTCATTTATAAATTAGGGATAATCATAGTATCAATAGAATTGTGTTGAGGATTAAATTAAAAGAAAACAGGGAAAGCACAGAGCACAGTGACTGGCACATAAGCCCTTATAAATAGCTATTATTAATAGTAGCTATTAGTTTGATTAATACTAGCTATTAATAGTGTCTATATTAGTACAAGTGTCTGACGTATTGACATTAAGCAAATGAATATTAAAAAAATAAAATACCTTCTGAACAATGAATATTAGCCTTACCGAAAAGTTTGCAGGGGATATTAAAAAGTTGTAGATGCAGCTGCTAGAACATTTAGATGGTGCACAGATCGACTTATTGAAAACTGGTCGTTTCCAACCATTCATGCTAAATGGTTTTATTTGATTGTCCGGGGAGCTACCCCTCCCGCTACGTTGTTTCTAAACTCATTGCAGATGGTGGTGGTCAAGCTGCAAACTAAAATCAATCTATTTATTGTAATGACTCCTAGTTACATACACCCAATTACCACTGTCATTAAGAAAGCTGTAGCTGCCGATATTGAATAGCAATGTGACATTAGGCATTCGATGCGTGTAGCTCCAAAGCATGACCTTCTTACCAAGGAAGGTTAAAACGCACCCAAGATAATACCTGTTGTCCTTAACTCTTTTCCTAATCTTTTTTTTTTTTTTTTAAAGAAAAACAGAAAACTTTGCCAACTTACTAATGTTAGATGACAGGCAGCTAAGTGGTCCTAGAAGATCTGAGGACTAATTGAGAAATAGGGTTATGGCATGCTCTTAGCATATAAATGATACCATAATCTCTAGGGAAATTATCCAGTTTGATTCTTAAGCATGTATTGATTGAGTGTGTCTGCACAGACCTAGGCACTCAGGATGATATGAGAAATCATAAAACGGCGATATATAACAGGGAAGACTGGGTCAAGATTTAAGCCACAGGTTTGAATGTCTAGCTCTGCAATAAGATTTATAAAGCTGTGTGTCTTTGGCCAAGTCATCTGCCCTCTCTTTTCATGTTCTTCATCTGTAAAATATGAGACCAGTATAATGAGGTTGATTAGAACTTAGCGATTCAGATTTTATTCTCTGATTTTAAAATGCATTCTCTACCTTCAAGCTCCTTACATTCTAATCCGAAGAAAAATAATCTACCCATAAAGATAAATAATTAACCTAAATACTATTAATATTTGACTACCAGTGAGACTAATAACCTCGAAGGTGGTAAAAAGCCTACATTATAGGAGATATGAATTAAATTAACATTGAAAATGTTTTCTTATTTGCAAAATAGGTTTAATTATAATTGCTTTGTAGAATTTGTGAGTTAATATTTTTCAAACTCCTGGAATATTGAAAATATCTTAAAAGTTAGTTGGTTTCCTCTCAGACCTGTTGTCTATTTAAACCTCTCAGAATTTGTATCTTGACATAATAGTGAAAACTGTGCCATTAAGATGTTTGGATCATAAACCTACCTCAGGAGTGTAAAAATCCAAATCTTCAAAGGACCAAACGATCTGTTATTTTTAATAAAAAATTTTGTCCAACTGAATCAGCACCAAAACATCTACTGGTAGTTTTTCTCAATTCTTTTAACCAGATCTAAAGACTCACCTTGATAGCTGTCCTATATATATACAATCTGGTAAAAAATAATTAGGCAGCAAAAATGTAAATATTGTGTGAAACATTTATAAAATATGCATAGAACAAAAGATGGGAAAGAGTGCAGAAAGTTAAAAGTGGATGGTAGTGGGGATATGGTAATTTTTCATTTTTCTATTTTTCAAAATATGGGGAAATTTTTATACCTTTCAAAACATGGATTTTTTTTCCTTTTTGTACTTTGAAGTTTTCAAACTTTTTTGTTTTTTTAAACAATGAATACATATATATATATATGTGTGTATATATATATATATGTATATATACATTCAAATCTTGATGAAGGTGAAAGAGGAGAGTGAAAAAACTGGCTTAAAACTCAATATTCAAAAGACTAAGATCATGGCATCCAGTCCTATCACTTCATGGCAAATAGATGGGGGAAAAATGTAGAAACAGTGTCAGATTTCACTTTCTTGGCTCCAAAATCTATGAGGACAATGACTGCAACCATGAAATTAAAAGAAGCTTGCTCCTTGGAAGAATAGCTATGACAAACTTGGACAGTGTATTAAAAAGCAAAGACTTCACTTTGCCAACAAAGTTCTGTCTAGTTAAAGCTATGGTTTTTCTAGTAGTCAAATATGGATGTGAGAATTGGACCATAAAGAAGGCTGAGCACTGAAGAATTGATGCTTTTTTTTTTTTTAACTTTACAATATTGTATTGGTTTTGCCAAATATTGAAATGAATCTGCCACAGGTATACATGTGTTCCCCATCCTGAACCCTCCTCCCTCCTCCCTCCCCATACCATCCCTCTGGGTCATCCCAGTGCACCAGCCCCAAGCATCCAGTATCATGCATCGAACCTGGACTGGCGACTCGTTTCATACATGATACTATACATGTTTCAATGTCATTCTCCCAAATCTCCCCACTCTCTCCCTCTCCACAGAGTCCATAAGACTGTTCTATACATCAGTGTCTATTTTGCTGTCTCGTCCACAGGGTTATTGTTACCATCTTTCTAAATTCTGTATATATGCGTTAGTATACTGTATTGGTGTTTTTCTTTCTGGCTTACTTCACTCTGTATAATAGGCAGCCATTAAAAAGAATACATTTGAATCAGTTCTAATGAGGTGGATGAAACTGGAGCCTATTATACAGAATTGATGCTTTTGAACTGTGGTGCTGGAGAAGACTCTTGAGAGCCCCTTGGACTGCAAGGAGATCCAACCAGTCCATCCTGAAGGAAATCAACCCTGAATATCCATTGGAAGGACTGATGCTGAAGCTAAAGCTCCAATACTGTAGCCACCTGATGGGAAGAGCTGACTCACTGGAAAAGATCCTGATGCTGGGGAAAATTGAGGGCAAGAGGATAAGGGGAACACAGAGGATGAGATGGTTGTATGGCATCACTGACTCAACGTACATGAGTTTGAACAAACTCAGGGAGATAGTGATGCACAGAGAAGCCTGGTGTGCTGCAGTCCATGGGGTCGCAAAGAGTCAAACATGACTTAGTGACTGAACAACAGCAATATATGTACTGTCTGTAAATATATATATATATATATATATATATATATATATATATATACACAAAAGTGAAAGTCAGTCGTGTCTGACTCTTTGTGACCCCATGGACTGTATAGTCCATGGAATTCTCCATGCCAGAATACTGCAGGAGGGTAGCTGCTCCCTTATCCAGGGGACCTTCCCAACCCAGGGATCAAACCTGTCTCCCACATTGCAGGTGGATTCTTTACCAACTGAGCCATGAGAAAAGTTCTTTAATGATGAAAACTCCAGATGTTCAGAGTCCCTTTGATTCCAATTTTGGTTCTTGTAGTAGGTCACTTGGTTTAAAGCCATGGTTTCCCACCATGACCTCCAAAGAATTATCTAGCTCTGCCCATCCCTCAAGCTAACATCCATTTAATTAGTTGTAACTTTTTTCTTTTATAGCTTAAAACATCATTTTTCTATCTCAGGATTAGCCTTCAGTAAGTAGTGTGGAGAAATCAGAACCGTCAGGTGAAAAATCATGGAACATTTTGGCCAGCATAGCATGTGGATGGTGTATACTTCCTACTGTATCACATCAGAGACCCAGACTGTCAGTTTGTCTCCTGCTTGGAGATGGTTAAGTGTGAGCTTCTGGGTAGGTTGTGACCACCAGATCTCTTCCTTGTAAAGGTACATTTTTTTTCCCTTTGTAATTTGTTTAGTCTGTGGAATAATACTTTGAGACTGTGTGAATTTCCTATTCCCCCAGTGCTTTCAATATCCCCTCATGATCCTTGGCTGAATTGGTCCAATCGGTCAAATTGGGCCCATCTCTTTGATCACTTTCTTTTTTTATTATTGAAGAATAGTTGTTGTACTATATTATGTACATTATTGATGTGCAATATAGTGATTCACAATTTTTAAAGATTATATTCCATTATAGTTACTATAAAATACTAGCTATGTTCTTTGTGTTCTACAATATATCAGACCTCTCTTCTTGATGAGAGGTAGTTCACAGTTCCCACAGATAAACTAGAGAGTGAGGGTGTGGGGGGAAAACTGTCTCTGGGTAGAAAGTTTTCAGACTTAGGATCTATTTTTAACCCACTGAAGATTTTCCTCTTCTCTGCTCAGTAATGGGGACACAGGCATGGTGACTTGACTGGTATCTGGCTTCCCAACATAATTTTGAGATTCAGGCATTCAGGAAAAGCTTTATTTTTGTTTTTCAAATGCATGGTATATGTATTTACTCAATACATTTTGGTGAAGTTCAATTTAAATTTTATTAGTCAAATTTTAATATTATAGCACTTAAGAATTTTTTAAAATAAATGGAGTGATTTTGAAAAACCAGAAATCATATTTTATCACCATTTCCCTGCTTACAAAAACAAACAGTTAAGACTTCTCTGACAGCTTTTCACACTTAAAATAACCCTTAGCTTTGGCCTGTAAGGTCCATGTGAATTTATCCCCACCTGCCTGTCTCTCCAAGTTTATCTCGTGCCACTGATCCCTTCTTCCATTTTGCTCCTGTCACACTGACATTACAGTTTCTGTGATAAATGTGCTCATTCTCATCTCAGAGCTTTTGCAGTTGCTGAGACCTCTACATGCTTTTCCACTCTCTGTCTCTAGTCTTGGATCCTTCTTGTTCAGGTCTTAACTCAGTTGTTCGCTCCTCAGAGAGGACTTGCCTGATGACTCTATGTAGAAGTACTCTCCTCAGTCACTCTCTGATCACATCACTCTTTTCTCTCCTCCATAAAATTTTTCATTATCTAAAATATCTTCTTTCTTTATTTGTTCCCATATTTTTTCTTATCAGAAGGGAAACTGAATGCAGGCGGGGCTCTTCTGGTCTTTAATTCTGATTCTCCGTTAGCTGGAGGGTATTACTAGAAGAAAGGAAGGCAGGAAAAGGGGGAGAAAGGGGAGAGGGAGGAAGGGGGGAACAAAGGAGGTAAAAGAGGGAGGGGCGAGTGTGATCTTTCCATTAAAAGATAAGAAAACTATAAAGCTAAAAGAACAAGGTATTTTGAAGTTTGCAACATATATACAACTAAAACGTATGACAACAATACTGTCATACGTCAACATAAACGGATACTGTTCTAATGTTCTTACATTATATGTAAAATGGTATACTATTATCTGAAGTTAGACTGTAATGAGTTAAAGATGTATATTGTAAACTAGAGCTTCACCAAAATGAATAAATAAATGTCACCAAATAAACACTGAAAAATGTTACTAATAAGGCAATAGCAGAGATAAAATGCAAAGTTACTTAAAATGCAAAGTTACAGGGGAAAGCAAAAAAAAGTAGAACAAAGAACAGACGAAGAACCAAGAGCATGACAGTAGACTTCAATCCCATCATGTTGATAACTACATTAAATATAACCAGTATAAACATGCATGTGAAAGGCAGAGAATATCACACTGGGTTAAAAACAAAACCTAGCTACATGCTGTCTATAAGAAACCTATTTTCAGTATAAAGACACAAATAGCTTAAAAGTAAAAGATTGGACTACATAGGTCATAACAAAAATAGAGAAGCTATATTAATATTAGACAAAGTAGGCTTTAGGACAAGAAGTATCACCATAGATAAAACTTCATAATGATAAAAGGATCAAGAATATAAAACAATCCTAAATGTTTAGTTATCTAATAACAGAGCTTCAAAACACATGAAGCAAAAAATGAATGAAAACTGAGAGGAATAATTAACAAGATGGCAGTTGAATTTGAAAATTACAGTGCTTCTCTCTCAGTAACTGATAAAACAAATACAAACACACACACAAAGTCAGTAACAACACAGAAGTTTTGATGAACACTAATAACTAATTTGAAATAATTGACATTTTCTAAAACTCTATACCCAATGACAATAGAACACGTGTTCTTTCCAGGCGCTCACGGACATTCACCAAGATAAACAATATTAACAATAAACAAACAATATTCTGAGCCATAAAATGAGTTTCTGTATCTTCTAATCACAGCAGAAATAGATTAAAACCAATCTTTAATTGTAGAATGTCCTAAATAATTCATGGATCAAGAAGAAATAATAAATGACATTAAAAAAATCTTGAGTTTATTTTTGTATATGGTGTTAGAGAATGTTCTAATTTCTTTTACGTGTAGCTCTCCAGTTTTCTTACTACTGGTTATTGAAGAGACTGTCTTTTCTCAATTGTATATCCTTGCCTCCTTTGGCATAGATTAATGGACCATAATTATGCAAGTGTGTTTCTGGGCTCTCTATTCTGTCCCATTGATCTGTGTGTCTGTTTTATGCCAGTACCTTACTCTTTGGATTACTGTATCTTTTTTTAGCAAAAAAAAAAAAAAAAGGTATATATTGTACAGTATAGGGCAAAAAATATACCATTATTTTGTAATAACTTTAAATGGAGTATAAAATATAAAAGCATTGTATTGCTATGCTATATACCTGAAAATGATTTAATGTTGTAAATCAACTAAATGTCAAAAAAGTAGGACTTTAATAAACATCTAATTAAACTAATTAAGAGAAAAGAGGAGAAAGACTCAAATTCCATGTTAATCAGCAAAGAAGCACCACTATAAATGCTATATATATGAAAGTGTTAATAAAGCAATATTATGGATAGCTTTATGTCAATAAACTCAAAAATTTTGATACATAGGCAAATTCCTTGAAATACAAAAATTAGCATAATTTATAGAAGAAGAAGAACGGAGAAGGCAATGGCACCCCACTCCAGTACTCTTGCCTGGAAAATCCCATGGACACAGGAGCCTGGTGGGCTGCAGTCCATGGGGTCGGTAGGAGCTGGACACGACTGAGCGACTTCACTTTCACTTTTCACTTTCATGCACTGGAGAAGAAATGGCAACCCACTCCAGTGTTCTTGCCTGGATAATCCCAGGGACGAGGGAGCCTGGTGGGCTACCGTCTACGTGGTTGCACAGAGTCGGACACAACTGAAGTGACTTAGCATAGCATAGAAAAAGAAATGGAAACTTGCATACCCAATATATATTACAGAAATTGAATTCATAATAAACTTTCCTCCAGAGAAAACCCCAGAACCAGATAACTCACTAGAAAATTCTAACTTTTAAGGAAGATAATACCACTCCCACACAAAATCTTCCTGAATTTAGAGGAGACCAGCCTTTTACTGATACCAAATCATAAAAAACAGTAATTATACCATATGGTTCAGTGAAGTTTATCTCCACAACACAAAACTGGTTTATCATTTGAAAGTTGGTCAATGAAATTCATGATACAAACAGAATTAGAATAAAGAAGAAAACCATATAATCACCTCTATATATAGAAAAGAAGCATTAAACAAATGTCAACACCCATTCATATAAAACCTCCCAGCAAACTAGCAAGAGAAGAGAACATACTCAAGCTAATAAAGGGCGTTTATGAAAAACTACGACTAATATCTTACTTAATGGTGAAAGGCTGGACATATGCCCTAAGATCAGAATTGCTTTCATCAACTACTATTCAACACTGAACTGAAAGTGCTAGTTAAAAAGTGCTAGCTAGCTAGTAAGAAAAATAAAAGACAAGAGACTGGAAAAAAGAAGTAAAACCGTTAATGTCCATAGATGTATAAAATCTAAAGGAATCTGCAACAAAACTACTATAACTAAGAGGTTAGTTTAGCAAGATTGCAAGATAAAAACAATATACAGAAACTAATTGTATTTCCATATATTGGCAATAAACAAGGACATGATTTTTAATACCATAGAAATAAGTTTAACTACAAACCTTCCAGGCTTATGCAGAGAAAACTACAAAACGTTGCTGAGAGAATATTTAGAATACTCAAACAAATGAAGAGATTTACCATGTTTCTGGATTAGAAAATCGATATTTTTAATATGTCCATTCTTCCTAAACTGACTCATTGATTAAGTGCAATCCTAATTAAAATCACAACCAGCTTTTCCCCCTCAAAATTGACAAGACTATTCTAAAATTGATAAAAAAAATTGAGAAAAGCAACATAGCCAAAACAGCCTTGGAGAAGATGCACAAAATAGGAAGATTCACAATATTTTATTTCAAGACTGTATGATCAGTCATCAACACGGAATAGAGTTGATGTAAGCATATCATTTAGTGAACAGAACAGAGATGCTAGAAATAGATCCGCATATATGTGGTCAATCTGTTTTCAACAGAATTGCTAAAACAATTCAATCAAGGTAAAGGCTGTCGTTTTACCAAACAGTGGCAGAATAACTGAATATTCATATGGAGACAAAAGTATTTGATCCTCACCTCACACTGCTCATTAAAATCAGTTGAAATGGATAATAGGCCCAAATGAAAAGGCTGAAACTCTAAAACTTCTGGAGGAAATCTTCTAGGAGAAAAAAATATTCATAAACTTTTAGTAAATATTTTTAGGACACGCTAGTGCACTGGGACGACCCAGAGGGATGGTATGGGGAGGGAGGAGGGAGGACGGTTCAGGATGGGGAACACATGTATACCTGTGGCGGATTCATTTTGATATTTGGCAAAACTAATACAATTATGTAAAGTTTAAAAATAAAATAAAATTTAAAAATAAAGTAAAAAAAATAAAGTAAAGCACCCTCAGAAAAAAAGAAAAACAGGCAAATTTTAATTCACCACAATTAAAATCTTTTGCTCTTGAAAGACACTTTTAAGAAAATAAAAGCCAATCCATAGATTGGGAGAAAATATTCATAGAATATATGGCATACAAATGGCTGGTACCCAGAATGTGTGCATTTGTATGAAGTGTGAAAAAACCTAACAATATTATTATTTAGGGACACCTATTTTATGCCTGGCATTCTGTATGTGTGTATAGAGGTGCATGTGTATTGTGTATACAACTCAATAACAAAGAGATAAACAATTCAATGGAAAATTGAGCAAAGGATTTGAATATTTGCTTCACAGAAGAAGACATACAACTGGCCAATCAGCACATCAGAAGATGCTGTGTTAGTTTCCTAGAGCTTTCCCAAGTGTCTTACCCTGGATATTATTTCTGTTAAAACAATATAAATTATTCTTTCACAAGCCTGCAACCAGAAGTCTGTAAAATCAAGGACGCGTTAGAGCTATGCTCCTTATGAAGACACTAGGGAAGGATCTGTTCCACAACTCTCCCAGCTTCTGTTGGTTGCTCGCAGTCCTTTGAGTTCTTCGGTCTATAGATACATCATTTCTGCCTCTCTCTTCACATGGCATTCTCCTCTGTTTGTGCATGTGTCTATTGACATTACCTTCTTCTAAGGACACCAGCCATTGAATTTAGGGTCCACTGTAAACCAGTGTGATTTCATCTTATCTTGATTACATCTGCAAAGACCCTACTACTGAATAAGGTCATGTTCACAAATATTAGGGGCAAGAACATCAGTATTTCTTTCTCGGGGACACAATTCAATCCACAACGGATTTCCAACATCATCAGGGAATTGCACATTAAAACTATAATGAGAGTGCCTACTACCATGGTGAAATTTTTCCCCGAAATCTGACACTGCTAAGTGCTGACAACAATACAGAACATATAGAACTCTCACCCAAGATTGGTGGCTGGTAAAACGGCATAGCCACTTTGGAGAACAATCAATTTCGTGTAAAGTTAAATGTATTATCGCCCTAGGTCTGGAAATTCCAGGGCTAGATATTTACCTAAAATAAATGAAAACATTTAATCATACAAGTCCACAGAGTCATATAAAACATATAGTCCATACACACAAATGTTCATAACAGCTTCATTTACAATAACCCCAAATTGAAAACAACCCTAATGTCCTTTAACAGGTGAATGAATAAGCAAATTGTGACAAGTCCATACAATGGAATAGCATCCTAAAAAGAACTAAAGCATGGATATATGTAATGATTTGGATGCATCTCAGAATTAGTATGGTGAGTGCAAGACGTCAGAGGCCAAACGCTACATACAGTGTGATTACATTTATATGAATTTCTATAATGACAGAAATCAAATCAGTAATTTACTCGAATGGAAGTTAGAGAAAGGAGATTCACCGAAAACTATCATAAAGGGAATTTGGGGATGATATCAATATCCTGTATCTTGATGATGGTGGTAGTGTTTACATTTGCTAAAACTTAATGTGTATAATTAAATAGATTCATTTTATTTCACGAACATTTGCATCAATAGATCTGGGTTTTTTGGATATAGGCAGCTGTTATTAGAGTGAGACTTCTCTGGGATAACTACTCTTCTCTAATTAACATTTAAGCCAGGCAGATTAACACATTCACATTTAGTTATGATGACTAAACAGAAGAATGCCCACTACTAACCTGTATCCACCCTGCCATACAGAGTAACTAAAGCTCTTTCCTGTTAGGAGATTTTAAGACATAGTGTTAATATTTGTATGTATGTTTATTCAGTGGTTGCTAATTATTCTATTTCACAGATGTGGACAATTACATCATTTTCTGAATTTTGCTGGTCTTGTAACTTTTATAAATTACTAGCTCTTAATATAAACTTGATTGTGGGTAGTGGAAAGAGCTTCAAGCCTAATCAGCCTACGGTTGAGATTCTGGCTTTGCCATTTGACAGCTGTGCTCCTTTCATTCCCCCCATTTATCCATGAAGTATATCTCAGGGGATTTACACCAGGTATTTCCAAGTATATCTTGGATATATATACTTGGATATATTCCAAGTATATCTCAGGGGAAATACTCCAGGTATTTCCCCAGGCATAGGGAAATGCTCTTGACCTCTCGAGCTTACAATCCCAAGCTTCACCTTACTTACTTACCCTCTCTAAATTTCTGAATTTTGCTCTTTTGCAGGTGGGGTTGTAATACTATCTTCATGGGGAGGTTGTAAGGGTTAAGTGAGATCACCACCTAATCTACTCAGTCTGCATTAGGCATGGGTGTACCCCCTCCTGCTATGCCCATCTTTATGTGTTTCCAACTCCCTTATCTACCCTCTCCTCATCTATCATGTCATAACTTTTTGCTATCCATCCTCTCTTTTCCCATCATGAATTTGGTGTCTCCCTCTGTACTGTGGTTAACAGATCACAAATGCTGCTGTTTGTTTCTTTTCTCAGCTCAAAAAAGTTATTTGCACTTCTAAGTGCATCCATTTATCTCTTTTCCCATTTCAACTCTTTTATTGTTAAACTTAGGTTGGATGGTATTTAAAAAACAGTTCCTGGACTGATTTTCAGGCTATCAAAATTAAATGGAGTATGATTTTCTTCAACAGTATCTCTTTACAATTGTATGGCATCTTACCTTTAGAAAGCCTTTTTGTATCTATTGGCTCATTTAGTGATCTCAACCATCCTGTGCAGTCAATGAGGGGATGATTATATCTATTGTACAGACTCATATACCTTGGCTTATCTAGTTAGAAAGGTATTTAGATCAGAACTGGAATATTCACCTGCTTGTGTTTTCTATTTGTGTTTATGTATTTCACCAAATTGATTGACTTCTGGTTGTATGCTCAATGTCATGTGATGCTGCATTAAGAAACTCATTGTCTGTGTGGGCATGCATCCAGCAGCTGGAGAGCAGTAATTATGATACATGTTGAAGACACAGTAATAGTCCATGGACCAGTGAACAGGATGAAGGAGGAAAGGATCAGCCTTCCTAACCCAGGAGAAAGTGTACTATGAATTGCCACGTAAGCTGAGAGTCGAGGCTAGCTATGGTTTCTCCATGAGAATGGTAAAGGGAAAGGCCTTCCTAAAATATCCCAAAGCTGATTGGGATTTTTATTTTCTTTTTTTTTTTCTTTTTGATAAATGCAGAAAACAAGGACTTGTTTCCTGCAGCCATTTCTTGGGCCATTCTCCATGAGGCCCAGGTCCCTGCTCAGGCTGGCTGGAACCCACGCAGAAAGGCAGTGGGGATGGGATTTGTGTTCATCAGCATGCATTTCTTGAAACTGGCCACCAGTGAACAATCAAATCTCCTCAGAATATTCTTAAGCTTCCTTATGTGTTTGATTAGTTTTTCCCAGTAGGGAATGAAAGAAAGGCATCAGCAGTTGAAAAAACTTGCTCTCTATGTGATCCAAGATTGGCTTCTGGAGTAATGTTGATCTTCAGAACAGACAGGAAGGTCAGAATCATTCCAGGTTTTAATGGACAGCTCACTACTGGAAGTGCTTGGTCCTGGCAGTGAATGGGGGTGAAGGAAGCAGGAGAACCTGAGGTCACTTATCCACTGTTTCACAGCCTCCTTAATATTCTTTGATTCAATTTCCCTTTCGTAAAAGAAGATGGATTCTTGTATAATGTTCTTTCATTTATTCATTCTCTTGCTAGCCCACAGAGCATGTACTACCTAGCAGGCCCTCTGTTAGGTGTCAAGGACGTAAGGATACAAGAGTGATATGTGATAGACAAGGAATATACAACTCCCCTGAGCTTCCCAGGGGGTGCAGTGGTAAAGAATCCGCATACTAATGCAGGAGATGCAAGAGATGCAGGTTTGATCCCTGGGTTGGGGAGAACCCTGGAGTAGGAAATGGCTACCTACTCTGGTATTCCTGCCTAGAAAATTCCACAGATAGAGGAGCCTGGCAGGCTACAGTCCATGGGGTTGCAAAGAGTCAGATACGACTGAGCAAAAACACAAAAATACAGTTCCCCACAGGGGTTCCTGATGAAATGGGCAGCAGACAGAAAAATCAGGTTGGGGAAGGGCAATGTGAGTCCAGATGAAGGGGCCAACTTTTCCCAGATAAAGCAACAGAGAACCTCATGGAGAAGTGGAAAAGGAGAAGCTGGTTGGTTGTGTGACCCAAGAGCAATTTTGGTGAAGAAGAGAAATATGTAATGAAAATCTGTTACATTGTTTTGGAGGGATATGCAACATAAGCCTTCCCTTTAATATTGCTCATTAATATTTTTAAAATTTTTTCATTTTTACTTTTGGCTGTGCTGAGTCTTCGTCACTCTGCGTGGACTTTCTCTAGTTGTGGAGAGTCGGGGCCACTCTTTAGTTGCAATGTGCAGGCTTCTCATTAAGGTGACTTCTCTTGTGGTGGAGCACCGGTTCTAGGCACTCAGGCTCAGTAGTTGTGGCCCATGGACTTAGTTGCTCCGAGGCAGGTAGAATCTTCCCAGACCAGGGATCATATCTGTTTCCCCTGCATTGGCATGCAGATTCTTATTCACTGTACCACCAGGGAAGTCCTTTATTTCTGTTTGCTCATCAATATTTGGTGAAGTAGATTATCTTTGGGAAGAAAGTTCTGAGCTTCAGGGTTTCCCACTTTAGGGTTTATGTGGGACACAAGAGACTGGATACAGAAAAAGTCAATATGAAATGGAATTTAAATAAATGTATATATCAGATCTTATCAGTCGCTCAGTCGTGTCCGACTCTTTGTCCCATGAATCGCAGCACGCCAGGCCACCCTGTCCATCACCAACTCCCGGAGTTCACTGAGACTCACGTCCATCGAGTCAGTGATGCCATCCAGCCATCTCATCCTCTGTCGTCCCCTTCTCCTCTTGCCCCCAATCCCTCCCAGCATCAGAGTCTTTTCCAATGAGTCAACTCTTCGCATGAGGTGGCCAAAGTGCTGGAGTTTCAGCTTTAGCATCATTCCTTTGAAAGAAATCCCAGGACTGATCTCCTTCAGAATGGACTGGTTGGATCTCCTTGCAGTCCAAGGGACTCTCAAGACTCTTCTCCAACACCACAGTTCAAAAGCATCAATTATTCAGTGCTCAACTTTCTGCAAGGAGATCCAACCAGTCCACCCTAAAGGAGATCAGTCCTGGGTGTTCATTGGAAGGACTGATGTTGATGCTGAAACTCCAATACTTTGGCCACCTGATGCAAAGAGCTGATTCATTTGAAAAGATCCTGATGCTGGGAAAGATTGAAGGCGGGAGGAGAAGAGGACGACAGAGGATGAGATGGTTGGATGGCATCACTGGCTCAATGGACATGGGTTTGGGTGAACTCCGGGAGTTGGTGATGGACAGAGGCCTGGCGTGCTGCAGTTCATGGGGTCTCAAAGAGTCGGACACGACTGAGCAACTGAACTGAACTGAACAACTTTCTTTGTAGTCCAACTCTCATATCCATACAGGACTACTGGAAAAACCATAGCTTGACTAGACGGACCTTAATGTCTCTGCTTTTTAATGTGCTATCTAGGTTGGTCATAACTTTCCTTCCAAGGAGTAAGCATTTTTTAATTTCATGGCTGCAGTCACCATCTGCAGTGATTTTGGAGCCCCCCAAAATAAAGTCTGCCACTGTTTCCACTGTTTCCCCATCTATTTCCCATGAAGTGATGGGACCAGATGCCATGATCTTCATTTTCTGAATGTTGAGCTTTAAGCCAACTTTTTCACTGTCCTCTTTGATTTTCCTTAAGAGGCTCTTTCGTTCTTCTTCACTTTCTGCCATAAGGGTGGCGTCATCTGCATATCTGAGGTTATTGCATATCTGCATACCCCGACAATCTTGATTCCAGCTTGTGCTTCATCCAGCCCAGCGTTTCTCATGATGTACTCTGCATATAAGTTAAATAAGCAGGGTGACAATATACAGCCCTGATGTACTCCTTTCCTGATTTGGAGCCAGTCTATTGTTGCATGTCCAGTTCTAACTGTTGCTTCCTGACCTGCTTACAGATTTCTCAAGAGGTGGATAAGGTGGTCTGGTATTCCCATCTCTTTCAGAATTTTCCACAGTTTATTGTGATCCACACAGTCAAATGCTTTGGCATAGGTGTATATATAGATCTCCCTAAAATAGAACTTCTTGGGGAACAAAAAAGAGTGTTATTTGGACCACATGTTGTTAGTGTAATAACATGGGTTAATATTTAAGTACTTACTATGTACCAGATTCTTTTCTAAGTACCTTAAATGTAATATATCTTATTTAATCTTTATAACAACTTCATGAGGTAAATACTAACATTAGAACCATTTTGCAGAGAAGGAATCTGAGACACAGAGAAGTTAGGCTACTCTCCCAAGGATGCACAGAGAATAAGAGAGAGAAGCTGGGATTTGAATCTAGGCAGCCTAGACCTAGTACCTCAACTGTTTACCACTGTGCCTGATTATTTAAGACATCGTTCATGTTTAATATTTTTTGTAAGAAATTGAATTCTTCCGGGAGCCTAGAGTACAGATGGAGTAAGCAAGACAGCTTTGATTCTCAAGCAGTCAAACATAAGGAACAGAGGCTTCCGCTTTCCATGGTGGGTTTACATGGATTGCTTCCTCCTCAATTTGATTACAGATCTTGGACAAGATTTGCTAATTTGGTTCTTTCATTCAGTAACTATTTATTGAGTAGCTACTCTGTGCCGGAAATTTATTTGAGGTGGTAGAGAAAGAGCAGTGAACAAAATGAGCTAAATGACAGTTATTATGGAGTTTATTTTCTGGTGGGAAGGATAACAGAAGAATGAATTGATGGTTTGTGCAGCAATGATAACTGCTATGGAAATATGGGACATAGAATATACAGGAAGGCAGGGAACTGTTATATAATACAGGATGGCCAAGAGATATGCCTTATTGACAAGATGACATTGACATGACATGACAAGACACAGAGTGAAGGAATGAGCATACAATATTCAGGAGAAGAGCACTGCAGGCAGAGGAAAGAGCAAGTGGGAAAACCTTGAGGTTCGATTGTACTTAGTACGTGTGAGGAATAGATGAGAGACCAATGCGTCTAAGGCAGAGTGAGCTGGAAGCAGAGGGGTAATGTGACACATGAGAGATTTAACGGAGACTTTGATTTTTACTCTGAAATAAGAAACCACCAGAGATGTCTGGGCAGAGGCATGAAGGAATGATTTTTTTCTCCCTTATGTTTTAAAAAACATTACTCTTACCATTACAATTACAATTGTACTTACAATTTACTCTTACCATTGGGTGAAAAATCAACTCTAAGGAGCACATGGGTGGTCACAGAGAGGGAAACAAGGTAATTACTGCAATAATTCAGGCAAGGCATGATGGTGGTAGTATTGGGGGTGATGAAATGTGTTAAGCTGTATTCTGAAAGTAGGGCTAACTAAATTTGAGGCTGTCACTTGATAGATAATACTTAAGCCATAAAACTTGGAGAAGGCAATGGCACCCCACTCCAGTCCTCTTGCCTGGAAAATCCCATGGACGGAGGAGCCTGGTCGGCTGCAGACCATGGGGTCGCGAAGAGTCGGACACAACTGAGTGACTTCACTTTCGCTTTTCCCTTTCATGCATTGGAGAAGGAAATGGCAACCCACTCCAATGTTCTTGCCTGGAGAATCCCAGGGACGGGGGAGCCTAGTGGGCTGCTGTCTATCGGGTCGCACAGAGTCGGACACAACTGAAGCGACTTAGCAGCAGCAAGCCATAAAACTGGCTAAGATCACCTAAGGAGTGAGTCTTGGTAGAGAAGAAACAGTTTCAAGGATGGAGACCTGGATAACTCTGATGTTTAGAGGTGGGGGGCAGGTAGGAAGGGCCAGCAAATGGGACTAAGATGGGGGACCCAGGGAAGAAAGAAAAAACAAGGGTGGGGTGGCATCCTGGAAGTCAGGAGAAGAAGGGCCTTCATGTAGGAGGTTGACCAGCTGTGTGTCAAGATCCTGATAATCACAAGGACTAAGAGTTGACAACTGGGTTAAGTAACACAGAGGTCACCGGTGACCTTGGCAAAAGCTGCTTTGATGTGGTGGAGGTGGTGCTGGGGAAGCCTGATCAGAGTAGGTTTAAGAGAAAATTGTTTACCTCTAGATATACTTTCACATGAGGCTGTCAATTGGGTGGAAATGGAATCTGCTTTCACACTCCTCAGAGGCCTGAGACTTGTCCTTAGAAAACCAAAGCTCAAAGGCCCAGGGCTTTGGAAGCAGCAAATAAGAAAGTGAAACCTTTGAACTTGGCAATAGTATTAAAGTTGTCATCTAGGGCTTGAAATGTTAGAGTCACAGATCTTACTCCAAGAAATAAAATGAACCAGTTGTTGGGTTTATTCTGGTTCTCTGCCTAAAACTACAGCTAATGAGTCTCCTTCAGATATTTACCGGGGAACATGCCTCCCCAGCCTCCCTTGATAACAAAATGCAGTGACCTTAAAAGGCTGGACTCTGGGGAAAAAATTGTTCTTTCGCTCTCTGATGAAAATGTCCTCACAGTTCATAGTCCTATTCATTTGTCAACAGATCACCCTCAAAATGCCAAGTGTGCTTGATGTGAATATTGGGCTAGAATATCAAAGAACTGAATTCTAATCCCTATTCTGTTACTAATTTGTTGTGAAAAATAGTTGTAACATTGGATCCCTCTGTACCTTGCTGTTTTCATCTAGTTTGACAGAAGAACTTTTGCATTCCCTTCTCTCTCTTCTGATCTCTTCTAAAATTCATTTATGCTTTCCATGTTCCTAATTTATGTCAGGCATCCATTCTTTGAAATGAGGTATAAGGGATATTTTCCAACTGTTCGATTATCTTTACGAATTTTCTGTTGGTATGGGTACCTATCCATTGTGGAGCACAGCTTTCAGTCTTCATGTATCAAAAACTCAAGACTGGGCTCAGATGGCAGCTGGTATCTGGAGTCCTGACGCGACAGGGACTGGTTGCTTCCTTTGAGCTCTCAGTGCTCTCAGCGTAGTCCCAGATACCCATCACTGGCTTTGCATACTTGGCAAGGTAATTAGTGTCTCTGTGCTTTGGTTTCTCAACTGAAATGGGAATATCACTATTGCATGTGTCAGGAGAACGTAGGTGATAGTCATTGGATCCTCCACAAGAGTGGCTGCTGTAACTTACCTATCTACTTACCTGGTAGGTAACTGCTAATTGTAGGTACCTGATGATACCCACTCAGTTCAGATTTTACTGTGAAAAATAAATAGCCAGAGAGGTTCTTTTAACTCAGGACTCAACTCAAGGAACAGTAAACAAGTTAAATGAAAACCAAGTGCACTATTAAAAATAAAAGCCCTTCTAAGATTTTCTGCAACTCTGCATACTGTGTAGTGGGTTCTAAAACCAACTTCCAGTTCCCCCCTCACTTTGAACCATTTCTGTTTTGGTACAGTCTACCTTTCTCCTCTAGATTCTGTTGGCTGCCTCCCTCTGTCTCATTCTTCTTTCCTATGTATGCTCTGGCATTGATTGCTTGCTTGGGGTGCTTAGTACAAGATTAAGTGAGGCTGCAGTCTTTGCATATGCAAATATTTAAAACATACTTTAAGAACTCAGTCTGCCTGACTCAAGAGGTCTGTCCCCCTACCCTAAGGTCTGCAAAGTGAGTGGCTGCATTCTAAGTGACCCACTCCAGTGTTCTTGCCTGGAGAATCCCAGGGATGGGGGAGCCTGGTGGGCTGCCGTCTATGGGGTTGCACAGAGTGGACACGACTGAAGTGACTTAGCAGCAGCAGCATTCTAAGTGTCCTCTCTCTGTACCCTGCATTTTGATTTCCTGCCATGCACTTCTAAAGGGAAGAGCCATTTGAAATATCTTTTGGAAGGAGAAATCAATCATTTGATCCCATTTGGGGTTCCCCACATTCAGTAGAAATATGGATTATGTGATTCAGCCCATAGAGCATTAACTCATCATTTCCTTTGTTTATTTGAAAATGAGAGAGAGAGTATGATATGTGTGGCAGGACCCATTCACACCATTTCTATTGTCTCTTCCACTGCAATGTGAGCCCCTTAAAGGAAGGGCTAGTACTTTTCACTTCTGCACGTCTGATGGTTTGATGCATTACTCATGGCCTGGCCCCCCTGAGGAGCACAATCAGTAGCTGCTGGAGTGAATTGTTGTGTTGAATCCTTGCCTTGGAGTGTAATACCAGCTATGACAGCACAGTGGGTTCAGAGAGATAAGGGACTTCTTTTAGGGTGGTCCAGGACCAAAGGGTGAAGTGGGGCACTAGAGTGCACTGAATAGACTCAGCTTTGGAAAAGCTCAGAGAAAGTCATGGTTTCCCCAAAATTGGCACACTAAGTAGAAATTTCCCACTCTAAGAACAGTGTTTCCCAAATTTTGGTCCACAGAGTGGTGCTGGTCACCAGTGAAATGAAAATGGGAAAAGTGGTGATTTTTTCTTCATTTTAATAAAACTGAATTAATGCTTTTAATCTAATTTATGGCCTCCCTGCTTTTTTTTTCATGTCCTGCTACATTGAAATAACCTTTTGAAATTATGGTGATGGTATATAGTAAATGCTTTTCTTCAAGTTACTATTGAAGGGAGAAACATTGTTATCCTACATTGACTTTAGTTTTGACATTTTCCCACCATGTCACCTCTCTAAGGTGTGCTGTTAGAGCAATGGTTTCTAATGAGAGATGGGCCATTTTATAATCTGAAGTTTTAGACCCTTTCTCAAAAAAAAAAAATCCATATGTGTACACACACACACACACACACACAAACACATACATGTTTGCAGGTAATTTTGGAAGGTTCACAGGCCTCTTTAAGATCAGTCATGGGCTTTTTAAGGGTCCAGAAAACCCATGTTAGGAATTCCTGAACCAGAGGGAGCAACCTTTATTGTGAGAAAATGGCCTTTTCCTATTCATTTCCCTTTGGATGAAATAGTCAACGTCAATAAAAAGTTTTCCCTCATACCCTTTTAGGACCGTTAAAAATCCAGGGAACCGACGATAGAGATCAAGGATTTAATAGATATTTTAGAAAAGCAAATGGCACTTTGTCTAAGGCAGCGACACGCAGCATTTGAACCAGCGTTTTGTGGATGCGGTGGGTGCAGGAACCACTCTTCCCTCTGGCATAATTTGCTGAGCATATGTTGCAACCCATCACCACCGACAGGGCTCCGTGCATCTCTCAGGCTGTCTGGGGGAGTCTTTTTGAAGGCATTCAGCCATCTGTTAGGGTTCCCTGCTCACAAGGGTGCTTTGGTACCATGAGGAAATGTGACATGACATTTTGAATCTGGACCCACGTGTCACAATGCCAAGGGCAGGGACAGCCCTGGGACACTGACTCTGGCATTGTGTAGGGATGCGCATGTCAATCAAATACATCTGGCTGAGCAGTCATATTAGCAGCTGGGTCCTTGGAATTTAGAGGAAAAGGGAAATGAAAGGTTTTAGAAACTTTTGGAAGAGAAGGACAGACCCCTTCCAGCTCATCTTATGAAGAAGAAGCCTTGGGGTTAAAGTGAAGACTACAGCTGGAGCAGGGAAGATGGCAGTGACCACAAGATCACAGAACCATGAAGATCATTAAATCCAGGATTTATCAGATTTCAGTGATTCAAACTCCATAGCCATGATTTTTTGCTATCCACATGCTGCCAGTAGTTTGCTTTATATTTTCTTTAAATAGGCTTACATTTAAACGCTTACATTACATTATATTTAAATACATTTGTTTTAAAAGAAACCTTATATGTAAGTAATTAAATAGAGGTCTGAATCACTGGCTATAAGGGCAGTATAGTCAAAAACAAAATGAAAACAAAGCAGTCTTTTGAAATTTTAGCTCAACATTGCTAAAAATGGGAAATCAGCAAGGGTCATGGGCTTGTTAAATGGGCATGAACTCAGACTTTCTCCTTAATGTAGTTTTCAATATTGAAAGCAAATTCAATAGTGAATCATCATTGTAAATCAACTATACTTCAATTTTTAAAATGTGAATCATCATTAATTTATGTGTTTAATATTAATTAATACCACATCCAAGAATTCACTGAGTTTCGTGTGTCACCTAAAATCATTTTGTGTGCTACTGGAGAGCTCTGTGTTATACTATGAATGACACCTGGAGAATGGGAAAGACTTCTCCAAGGTAATCATGGTGCTAAATCCATCCCATATCTATGCCACTTATCAACTTATTTTATATTTATTTATTTAAAAAATTAATTTGACTCTCCAGGTCTTCGTTGTGGCATATGAGATCTAATTCCCTGAACAACGATTGGGCCCTGGCTGCCTGCATTGGGCGGTCTGAGGCTTAGCCGCTGGACCGCCAGGGAAGTTTCTATAAACCAATTTTATAGCTTCACTTGCTGGAGGCAGATTGTACATGCCCGCACCTTGACTTTGGACTCTGCCTTTGTAACTTTCTTTGGCCAATGAGATGTTAGCCAGTGTGGTGTAGGTAGAGGTTTCAGCTTGGTTTGTAGAGCTGGGCTTGCCTTGCTTTCTTGCACTTTGACACCACTGTGAGGAGGACATGTCATGGTGATCCTGTTGGTTTCAGAAGGATGGCAGACATGTTGACCAGACTTAGTTTCTATTTGCCGAAAAATTCGGTTTTGGACTCCAAGCTGCAGATTCTTCCTTTTGGTGCCATATGGGGACTGTGTATGTATGTGAACCTGTGTGTGAGAGAGAAACAGCAGACATAAATTGAGAGAGAAAGAGGTAGGGGAAGAAGAAAAGAAAAAAGAGAGGAGGGAGATTAAGGAGAAGAGGAAAGGAAAAGTTGGCAGGGAAGATCTGCATCCTGAAGTACACAGGCCCTGTCTCATTCATCTTCCGTGTTCCCAAAGCCTGGCAGAAGCTCCCACATATTGATGACAAATAAATGCTTTGTCTCAACAATTTTCCAAATTCAAGAAGCACTTACTGAGAACTGTTTTGCACATGTGACTGGGCTGTATATATCCAGTGACGCAAAAGAAGTAATTTTTGTGCTATAAGACATCATCATGTATTTTGGTGACAAGATCACCATATATATATGTCTGTATAGATACATATATAGTATAATGACCACCATATATAGAGATGTAATATAATGTGACTAAGCACCCATCCAAAGCTGTATCACTGTGCATAAGAGACGAGCACAGCGCCCCTCAGACATGGCAGTGTCCTCCCCGTGCTCCTTCACCGTGTGTGCTCCCAGCCTGAAACGCTTTCTTCCGCAACCTTTGGAGAGTTCAGGCTCTCCACAAATCTGAGGCCCTTGTCTTCATTCCTTTCCTCTTTCTTTTCCTCTGCACACATTTCTATTCCTTTGCTTTTGGATTCTCTCTGCTTTTGTTCCAGAGTCAGTGTAGGTACTCACATCCATTTCAATGAGTTGCCTTTCTGTCTACTTGTCTTGAAACCCAGGAATCACCCTTCACATCTCCACTTTGTGACTGAATCCTGTGGAGTCTGTAATTTATGCATTGAGTACATTCTGCTCCATCTCCTCTCCCACCACCTCGGACCCCTGTCAAGTCTCACCTACCTGTTTCTTAGCATCACCTCCACCTAGTCTATTCCTCAAAGAGGGGTTTGGATAATCTTGTGAAATTCTGATCTGACCATTTAACTCCTCTGCTAAAAGGCATCTCAGGTGCAGCCCACTACAATTTGAAAAAACACAAAACAAAAACAGACTTGTTGCTATAGCTTATAATATTCCACATGATATGGTAGTTCCATTTTTTAGATAAGACCAAGGAGATTCCAGAGTTGGTAAGTGGCAACATTGCCTGACTTGAAGTCTATCTTTCTTCATGCTGATAATTGTAACCACAATTACAGTTGCTATTTATTTCGTGCATGTGATAATATACACATAATTTAGCTCTGTACACATATTAAATTTTTTAATTCTCACAAGTCTACAAAGTAGACACTGTGGTTATCCCAACAAATGAGGAAAGTTAGGCACAGAATACTTAAGCAATTTCTCCAAGGACATGTGGCTTGAAAATGACAAAGCCCAGGCAATATAACTTCCTTATCCCTACTAAGCCATGCAGTGAACATAGAATTGACCATAAAGGAAGGGCTGTGTTCTAACTGTCACCTGTTTCTCCATCACAATCATTTTCTGGCTAGATGTCAGTCTATCCATATCTTTCTATAGTTTCCTAAGTTGGCATTGCTTCTTTCCCCTAAAGAAATAACTAAGTATAAACAGCAACATCAACAGAAATTAGGAATCAACTGTTGAAAGTTGATAAAGTCTCTGAAGGCCTGAGATGATCTTCTTCCAAAGAGGTAATTGCAGGAACCCAATAAGGATGGAAGGCATTTAGCAGAAAACAGAGTATGAGCAACCCTAATAGAAATGTCAAAAGGATATGTTTTGCAAATGTTTATTGCAAACAGACAAAAGTAGGTTCAATTACTCATCACAGCCTACACATTTCTTTCTTTGTTGGCTGGAAAACATTCAGGTGTTTTGTTTTTCAGAAAAAAAAAAAAAATTATTTTCCAGGATGGCGTGGAGATAATTTTAGCTTTTGAAATTCTGATTGTGAGTTTCTATAGCCTATTTAAAAATGCTACTGCTGCCTTGAAACATGAAAAAAAAATGACAAAAGCTGATGAACATGACGAATCCACTGGTATCATCTATCTTCTGTCCTTTGCCCCCTTTTTCCTCCAACCTCTGAGCTTTCTGAAGATCTCATCTGTGATTCTGGACATTTTGAAACCAGAATCTGTATTTGGCACATGTGAGTACATGATTAAATGAAAATAATCACCATCTTTCTCCTATTGCCTCTATCACTTCAGTTCAGTTCAGTTGCTCAGTCGTGTCCGACTCTGCAACCCCATGAATCGCAGCACACCAGGCCTCCTTGTCTATCACCAACTCCCGGAGTTCAAGCCTTTTTAACTCCACCTCTGCTACCACAACCCATAGTTGAGCCCCTTGGGGAAAACTGGATTTTAAATCTTAATAATAGTGGGAGTTTGTTCAAATTTCTTAGCCTCTTTGAGACTCAGTCTCTTCTGGTATCCAGTGGGAGTGATGACGCCTGCATCACAGGGCAGCAGTTGTGATAGTTAAGAAACATGTATTTTAAGTGCCTGGTAATTCTTTTCTTCCTTTAAAATATTCATTTATTTGGCTGCACCTGGTCTTCGCTGTGGCATGTGAGATCTAGTCCCCTGACCAGGGACTGAACCTGGGTTCCTTGCGTTGGGAGCTCAGAGTCTTAGCCACTAGAATACCAGGAAAGTAATTTTTAGTTATAATGGTTTGAGCTGTTATTGTGTGCCGGCATGTTGCTTCTATTATTCTATTGAATTTAACTCTATCAGATAAGAACCATTATCTTCATTGTGTTGGCTTGGCTAAAAAGTTTGTTTTTCTGTAAGGTGTTACAGAAAAACCCAAATGAATTTTTTTGCCAACCTAATGCAAATAAGAAGCTGAGGCTCAGAGTGCTACAGTAACTTAGGTAACTTGCCTGTTACCAGTTGAATTCTGTCTGCCCACCCTTGAAAGGTATGTTGAAGACCTAACTACCAGGACCTCGGAATATGACCTTATTTGGAAATAGGATCTTTTCAGAGGTAATCAAGCACGAGTGAAGTCATTAGACTATAGACCTAATCCAGTTTGTGAAAGTGAAAGTGTTGGTCGCTCAGTCTCTTTGTGACCCCATGGACTGTAGCACCCCAGACTCCTCTGTCCATGGGATTTCCCAGGCAAGAATACTGGAGTGGGTTGCTATTCTGCTCTCCAGGGGATCTTCCTGAGCCAGGGATTGAACTCAGGTTTCCTGCACTGCAAGCAGATTCTTTACCCTCTGGCTACCAGTTTGACTGGCATCCTTATAAAAAAGGGAAATTAAGATACAGAGACAGATGTGCACAGAGGGAAGACAGTGTGAAGACTCAAAAGGGGAAGATAGCCGTGTGACTGGAATGATGAGTCTACACACCAAGGAATGCCGTGGATGGCCAGCAAAGGCCACAGGTTGGAAGAGGCAAGGGCATACCCTCCTCTAGAGACAATCAGAGAGAGTGTGGTTCTGCTGATGCCTTGATGTCAGATTTCTAACTTCCAGAACTCCAAGACAGTAGCCTTCTATTGTTTAAGCTACAATGTTGAGGACTTTGTTACAGCAGCCCTAGGAAACTAGTATATCCCTTAAGGTCACACTATTAATAAGTACCAACACTAGGATTCAGTTCCTGGTCTGTCTGACTTAAGCACTGTGCTGTGAACCACTGCTCTACTGCGGCCATTCAAAGTATGGGCCCTTGACTAGCAACACTGGCCTTACTGTGGAGCTTGTTAGAAATGGAAAATCTCAGGCTCCACCCCAGATGTACTGAATCAGAACCTGCATTTTAACAGGATATCCAGGGAATTCTTATGCAGTTTAAAATTTAAGAAGCACTGCTGTAGATTCGTGGCTCACTTGGTAAAGAATCTGCCTGTAATACAAGAGATCCGGGTTCAATTCCTGGATGAAGAAGATCCCCTGGAGGAGGAAATGGCAGCCCACTCCAGTATCCTTGCCATGGAGAATTCCATGGACAGAGGAGCCTGGCAGGCTACAGTCCTTGGGCTCAAGAAGAGTCAGACATGACTGAGCTGTAGACTACTTTCCATAGTAATCAACCAATATTCATTCCCTTCTCTTTTTCCCCCGAGCTCCTCTTCTTTGTGCTGTTGCAAGAGACTCCTACTAGGTTTTTCTGTTTCTAGCATGCTCTTCTCTGGACCAATTTCCACTCCACTCAGAACCCTTCCTTAATCTCTCAAGACTAACTTTGTCCCTTATACATGGCAGGAAAGCTGCGTGCAGTAAAAATGATAGGTTTGGACCATATTGAACTTATTCCAAGATCCTACTTTACCATCCCATAGGTGTGTGAGAGAGCAATTCATTTGTCCCTTCTGCACTTCAGCTTTCTCATCTGTTCCTGGTAGCATCACTGTACCAGAAGCCAGTTATCATTGTCTTTTGTGTGGACTACAGAAGTGATCTCAGGACCTCCCACCTCCCCACGCTGGCCATCCTCAATCTATTCCCCCTCGTTGTATCCTTGATGAGCTCTCCAAAAACAAATCTGATCATCTTCCTGAATAAACACCCCCAAGATTTCCCTGTACTTAGATAAAGTCTGAATTCCTGAACATGGCTTGTTTCTTGCCTGATCTATTCGCACCTCTTTCTCCCATCTCATTTCTCTTACCGCTCCACACACCCACTTTTTCTTATTTATTCTGCAGGTATATTAGTCTGGCTTTACTTTCTCAAGTTAGCAACCACTTCATTCAGGATCCTTTCCTGCATTACTCCTCCTTCCTCAAACCTCCTGTTTATCTTTAGTGTGCCTTCTTTATGCTTTTATGTGTCGTACTAATAATTGAGATTGAAAAAAACAACAACTTTTGGTCCCACTCAACAGCATGTGGGTCCTTAGTTCCCCAACCAGGAATCGAATCCATACCTCCTCGACTGGAAGGCAGTCTTAACCATTTGACTTCCAGGAAAGTCCCTTAATCAAGCTTTTTATTAATTCCTTGATAAAAATTGATGTGTCTATGTTCTCACTAGATGACATGAAAGTGAAAGTGTTAGTCGATCAGTTGTGTCTGACTCTTTATGACCCCCTGGACTATAGCCCACCAAGTTCCTCTGTCCATGGGATTGTCCAGGTAAGAATACTGGAGTGGTTAGCCATTCCCTTCTCCAGGGGATCTTCCTGACCCAGGGATCGAACTTGGGTCTCCCACATTGCAGGCAGATTCTTTACCATCTGAGCCACCAGGAGCATGGGGGCAAAGACCATGACCACATTTGTGATCTTTGTATCCCAGCACCTTAGCCCAGTGTTGGTACATCGTAAGCCCTCAACACCTATTTGTTGAATAGATAAAAAGAAATTGGCAGATGACCCAGTTTTCAGGTCAGCATTGTGCCTTCTCTTTAAGAAATATTTATGTCTGCTGTCTTACAGATTAGGTGCCGGTTGTAGAGTAGCTATAGGAACAATCTGTCTATCCTTTCTGAAGTTTCTTTATTCTTTCCCGAATGATGAAGCCTCCTAGATCCCACCTCAATGAACAAAGCTCAATTTTTTACTACTAATTGCTTTAAGTAAGGCTTCTGTGATCTAATCACTAATTGGATGCTTGCATTTAAGAAAGAAAGATAGCTAATTAACAGAAACCAGTATTGCCAGTATTAGGGGTCAGACCTTTATATGTGGTAGCATGGTGATGGGAGACCCACGGTGAAGTTTAGAAAGTCTTTGGGAACTTAAATAGGTTTTTCACTCAGAGAGAAGTTGAAACAACACACCCAAACCTAAGAGGGAGGAGGCTTTCTGACAGAGGATGAATCCGTGGGCCCTGGGAACCTGTGCCTTCTGTATTTTGTCAGCAGTCAGAAATGCTCAAAGTTTAAAATGTAATTACTAGAAATATGAAATGAAGGCTCATGAGCCACTTGTGAAATTGCCCTAGAATAGCCAAGGTGATTACAATTGAAAAGAAATAGAAAATTTTACTCGCACAGGATAGGCCAAATTTGGCCTTACATATTCTATGTGCTCAGTAGATTCTTACTGAATGAATTTCTCATATGAGAAATATACAGAAAAAAATAGATTTCTATATAACTTTTATTAAAAGGCATAAAATAAAACCTGAATAAATGGAGAATATAATACCTTATTCATGGATAGGTAAACTCAATGTCATAAAGATACCACTTCTCCTCAAGTTCATCTATAGATTCAAAGCTATTCCAGTCAAAGCCCTAATAGGTTTTTTTTCAGGGAAAATCAACAAGCTGCACTTAAAATTCACATGGAAGAGTCAAGGGCCAAGAAGAGTCAAGGGTTTTTGAAAAACGAGGAGATGGAAAAGAAGAAGAACTGACTTGCTTTCATAGTTATCAAGATTTACTCTAAAACTTTCTGTCATTTTGATAATGGCTTTGTTTGAGTGTTTGCTGGTTCTGCAAGCTAGTCATTCAGGGAACTAGTTTTTGGCAAACTTGCCTAGAGTCAGTGTATACTGAGGGGTTAATTTGAATGAAAGTGAAGGCATGCAGTGTGAACTTGCTGTCTTGGAGCTCAGCTCTGACCATGCTGAGCTGCAGCTCAGGACAGGAGAAAGAGCAGGGGTCAGATGTGCCAGACTGAACCCCCGGCTCTTCCTTCAGAAGCTCTGAGACATTGCATCAGTTACTGAATGTCTCTGAATTTCAATTTCTTAATCTGTCAAATTCAATTAATAAAAGTCTGCTGCTGCTACTGCTGCTAAGTTGCTTCAGTCGTGTCCGACTCTGTGCGACCCCAAAGACAGCAGCCCACCAGGCTCCCCCGTCCCTGGGATTCTCCAGGCAAGAACACTGGAGTGGGTTGCCATTTCCTTCTCCAATGCATGAAAGTGAAAAGTGAAAGGGAAGTCGCTCAGTCGTGTCCGACTCTTAGTGACCCCATGGACTGCAGCCTACCAGGCTCCTCCGTCCATGGGATTTTCCAGGCAAGAGTATTGGAGTGGGGTGCCATTGCCTTCTCCGAATAAAAGCCTAGCTTGGGGGGAAAAAAAAAAAACACCTCACTGTTGGGCTGTATTCAGTTCAGTTCAGTTCAGTCACTCAGTTGTGTCTGACTCTTTGTGACCTCATGAACTGCAGCACACCAGGCCTCCCTGTCCATCACCAACTCCCCGAGTTTACCCAAGCTCATGTCCATTGAGTTAGTGATGCCATCCAACCATCTCATCCTCTTTTGTCCCCTTCTTCTCCTGCCCTCAATCTTTCCCAACATCAGGATCTTTTCAAATGAGTCAGCTCTTCTCATCAGGTGGCCAAAATATTGGCATTTCAGCTTCAACATCAGTCCTTCCAATGAACACCCAGGACTGATTTCCTTCAGAATGGACTGGTTGGATCTCCTTGCAGTCAAAGGGACTCTCAAGAGTCTTCTCCAACACCACAGTTCAAAAGCATCACTTCTTCAGCGCTCAGCTTTCTTTATAGCCCAACTCTCACATCCATACATGACTACTGGAAAAGCCATAGCCTTGACTAGATGGACCTTTGTTGACAAAGTAATGTCTCTGCTTTTTAATATGCTGTCTAGGTTGGTCATAACTTTCCATCCAAGGAGTAAGTGTCTTTTAATTTCATGGCTGCAATCACCATCTGCAGTGATTTTACAGCCCAAAAAAGTAAAGTTAGCCACTGTTTCCACTGTTTCCCAATCTATTTGCCATAACGCGATGGGACTGGATGCTATGATCTTAGTTTTCTGAATGTTGAGCTGTATTCAGCTGCATTTAAAATCTGTTTATTCAAGTTAGAAATTGCTTTCTATAAAATATGAGTTGCTCACTCAAATGTCTACAGGGGCCAAATGCCCATGTGTGTAGCAGCTGTAGAGCAAATGATGGGGAGGGGAAATCATAACAAACTGTGAGTGAACATGTAACAGGCTGTAGCCAGCCCTGCCCACACATCCCCAGTCTGCAGCTTCAGTTTAAGAGTGAAGAACCTGGCTTTGGGGTCAAAAGAGGAGTAGAGATGAGCTCTAGCTCAAGTTCTGTCTGCCACCACGGTGTGACCCAGGCATGTTATTTCTCTCTCTCTGGGGCTCATTTTCCCACCTTTAAAATGGAAAGATTGGACTCTCTTGGGGTGATTGTAGCTCTTAGATTCTACAGTGCCTGTCTATGACTCTAATGCATGAAGGCACTTGCCAGTCTCACTTCTTGAATTGGAAGTGAAAGAATCTCACTTCTAGGATTGGAATACCAAGGTTCACAGCTCTGCCACTTACTAAATGCCACTTGAAAATGTCCAGGAAGCTCATTGCTCTTCAGTTTCTATCACCAAAAATATGAAGGAGGAATATTTATATCCTCTAAACAGAGTTGGGGTGATGGTGTGGTAACTGGCTATGAAAGTGTTTTGCAAACAAAGCAATGATGGGGAGGGAGGTAGATAACTGGTCTATCCTGTCCTAGCTAGCCAACACTTAAATTATTTGAAAAGTCAGCTTTCCTGGGATGGAGGCCCTGCTCTTGTCATTTTACAGAGGAGAAAACTGAGATTTCAAATAGTGGACCCAGGGATGGAAATCTTCTCCTCCTAGTTCCAAGGACCATTCATTTACTTTTCTGTCTGCTTCCTCAGATGCAACAGCCATGTCCAGTGCTGGGAGCCTAGCCATTGTCACCAGGTCATGAGTCACATGCAAAAGTTAAAAGCAGCGATTATATATCCAACCAGCCATCAGGCAGGGCTTAGATTCCTGTAAATAAGGTAGTCAGCCATGTTTGTACAGAGCAAGATTGAAGACCATCTCTACACCTGCTGTTTTAAATGTCAGGTTGCAGGCGGGGGCCTGAGACCCACAGATCTTGGACATGGTTGGGAGAAGGCCTGAGACCCCAGGTGAACTCTCTGCTGACTCTGGCAAGGCACAGCTGCTGAAAGGGATCACCTCTCATTCTTTTTATGAAACCAACATGCCGCTCTGGCCCCAGGGAACACAGGTCAGCAACTTCATGAATTTACCCTTTTGCTTGTAATCCAGTTGCAGTGGTGAAATATTATGTTGCCCAGGGCAGGGCTATTCCTGGCTTTTAGTTGTTTGAATTACCAAGTTTCCTTTTTAGAAGGTAGGAAGATTTACTGAATGTCTACCAAGTGTCAGGCATAATGCCACTCACTTTCCATGAATGATTTTATTTAACCCTTACAAGAACTGTACGCATTAGATTCCATCACTTCAGTTTATCAGATAGTAAAGGGGAGGCTCAGCTAGGATAAAGAAATGTATCAGATTCCACAGATTTAGTGAGTCAGAATCGCTGGCTTTTTGACCCCCAAATCTAACTCTTTCTACAACACCAGTCTGCCCATCGAAGTGACACTGATGATAAATATGCCTGTGAAAAACCAAATAGAGTTTCATTTATTAATGGTCTGCAGTGGAAGAAGACTGCCAGCCCAGCCAATAGGAAACTCATTTGTTTTGTAAACAGAGAATAATTCATTCATTTGCTAATGTTCTCTCCCAGATAAACTTGAGCCTGTTCTGCCTTTAATCTGTTAGAGAGCTTGAAAGCAAGAATGTCCCCATACTCCATGCCTCTGAATATATATTGGGACATGCAGGAATGGTTCTTCCTTTGTCTCAATATCAAAACACAGTTTATATCTTGACAGGTGTATATACCTGTCAACATGTATGTATGTTGAAAAATATAAATAAGTACAGAGAATCAAACCCCTTGGGTTACCCAACTGCTCCATTTTCAAAGAAAATGAAGGAGAGGATAACTTAAAATGAATAAAAATATACTTCCCATTTGGAAGCCTGAAATTGACAGTGTTTACCAGAAATTATATGAGCAAAGAACTCAGGCTTCCATTTGATTGTGGGTTTGAATTGACGCCTGGGCGCTGAGATTCTTCCTTTGTGAGCGATTGCTATTGCTAGGGGGAATTGGCAGTGTGACCAGGCCGAGGGAAGGGATAAAATGATTAGTCCAGGACTTCACTGCGAAGCTTCTTCCTCTGAGATTTAGAAACCATCTCTCTTTCAGCCTCTTAATGTTTCCTGAACACCGTGAATTTCTCCAGGGGGCTTTATGGCCAGAACTGATCGCATTCAATTCTCCAGGGAGGAAATAGGCAGGTTTGTCTTATTTATTTATTTATTAAGTAAAGAACATGAAACAGAGAGGAGAGTTCTCTTATCTTGATTGTAGTGGTTGAGGATGGCTAGAAAACTTGCCAGTGACCGGCCCTCAGCCTGGATCCAACTGCCCTTACCCTGCTCTTCTTGTTACTCTTCATCTTTTTTTCCATCTATGCCTTCCTTCTCCCTTTTTCTTTTTCTCTTTCTTCCTTGCCCTAATATTTGGCAGCAGACTTTAAGCCTCTGATGTGGTCAGTCTCTTCTGGCTAAAAGTCACCAAGTCTCCCTCAAGATGCTGCAGGAGAAAGCCTGGTATCATAAGGACTGGAACCAGAAAGCAGTCAGGGCTGAGGGTGCGTGGCTGAGAACAGGCACCTCCTCCATCTGCCAGTGAGGACCTCTATGTTCTCCTCGTCCAGGCACATTGATGCCTCTGTACCTGCTGCTTCCTTGAACTTGGATTTACTGCAGCCTCTCAAGTGTGTGAATCTTCTTCATGGTCCTGGCTCCTCCTCACTTCTCTCTTTACTTTTTCTCACTTTTCACTCCTCCTTCTAACTACATCATGCCCTTCCTGGTTCCTAGTTGAGAATCCCAAAAAGGAATCTGATTGTCATATTAGGATTCTCCAGAGAAACAGAACCAATAGGATGGGTAGACATATAGAGAGAGGATAGATGGAATGCTTCATAGATAGATAGACACATATGGAAATTTATAATAAGAAATTGATTCATGTGAATACGGATGCTAAGTCTCAAGATTAACAGTTGGTAAGCTGAGAAGAGTTGATATTTCAGATTGAGTCTGAAAGCAGGAAAAACAAATTGATGTCCTAGCTCTAGGCAGTCCAGACAGAAGGGGTTCCCTCTTTCTCAAGCTTTTTGTTCTACTCAGGCCTTCAACTGATTGGATGAGGCCCACTCATATTGGTAAGGCAGTCTGCTTTACTCAGGTTGATACATAAAATTAAATATCACATTGCCCCAAGTCCCTGGGGCTTCTCTCTGCTCCCTCCCTCTCACCTCTCCCACTTGACTTCTCCCAGGCAGTTGGTCTGGACCACCTTTGAACTGACTGCTCTAAGACCATATGTTCACTTCTATCCAGGCACCTGAGACTGAGCAGTAAACTCAGGGGACACATCAGCCAGCCACCTATGGTTGTCCCTTAACAGCAGCTTGACGGGGCAGTTTCCTTTCGGAGGAGACTGAGGTGAGACTAGTGTAATGATAAATTGTTAAGAGAAGCTCTACAGTCCAAAAGCAGTCAGTGAGAGGCATTTGTGTGGCTAGAGCTGCCAAGTTGGTCATACATTTTATTGAGTGCAGGGTCTTGCTAGGCACTGTAGATTCAAAGGTGAAAGGACATGACCTTCACATCCCTAGAAGTAGGGAGTAGGAGAGGCAAACTGAGGATCCCTGCAGCTCAGTAAATATAAAACGTTAATTTACAGGACATCTTGGAGATCTAGTCCAACTCCCTGTCTCCCAAGTTAAGAAATGGAAGCTCAGAGAGGTTAACAGACTTGCCTAGGGTCACACAGCCAATTACAGGTAGAGATTTTATTTCATTTATTCAATACCATTACCATGCATTGAATATATATTATTTGTTTGAGATTGGGCTAGACCCTTTCATGTTATTATTTCATTTAAATCTTATTATAGTGGTGTGAGATAGGCTTTATCCAGAGGAGAAACTTAAATTTCAGAGAGGTCTGTTAACCCACTCAGGGTCACGTAGGTATGTAGGAGAGACATGAAAGGTCTCCTGTGACGTCAGTCTTACAAACAAAGGCAGTGTTAGAGATGATAAGTGTAGCATCAAAATATCTTCTAAAAACCATGCAACACTCATGTGTGACTGTTACTTGCTCCTTGGTAGAGCAGATGTTGAGTAAACAGAAAAAGAGCAGCAAGAGGGACATCGTTGAGAGACTGGCTAAAAAGAGAATGCAATAGAAACTCAAAATAGAAGATGGGTTAGACCTCTTCAATATGATCAATACCAAAGGCATTTTCATTGAGGATTTTTGAATAGCTCAGGAAAAGATCCATTTTCACAGGTGGATTAGGACGACTCAGCAACAAAGAGGAGAAGATGAGAGCCAGGTAGAGCACTGAGACAAGGCCTGCTCAGTGCACTAATGAGAAATTCTGTCCTGATTTTCCTTTCCCTTAAAGACCTCTGTGGTCCAAAGAGTTATTTGAAATATCACGCATATTGATTTCCACCCCCCAGGCTAGGTTTGCAATCTTTCCTGAGATAAGAGCATTCAGACCAAAACGATGACTGAGTTACTTAGCTTCTGCAAAATACGAAGGCTGTCCTGGTCAGTTGAGCAAAGCACAGAGGCAGGACAATGTGTCTGGTTGGCATGCTTCGATTTCTCATGTGGGTATTGGATTTCTTTATCTCCCTCCTCCCTGTCCCATTCCCTGTGCCCTTCCTTTCCTATTTCCTCCCATCTTCCTCTGTTTCTTGCCCTATATTTTGATAATGTAGTGTATGGAATATGGATCACAATGCAAACTGTTACATGAGTCAACAGGCCTCTACAGTTAGGATGTAATACGACATGGAATGGAGAAGACTGCAGCTGGAAAGGGCATGCCTGTCATAGGAGCAGTGTTTACTCAGCTCCAACTAATTGTTGCCATGGTTAGTTATGGACCCAGTGCTGCCAACTCTTCCAACTTTTGAAAAGAACCTGGAAATCTAGATTTACCTTTACAAAACACTCTTTTTGTTGTTGTTGTTAATTCTTTTACAAATTCTTTCAGGGCAGTTCTGACCCATGTACCACCAACTTCTGACCACTAGTGCAGTAAAAAATACAGATCAAATCCTAGCTTCACTGCCTCTAGCTTGTGTGATTCTGAACATGTCTCTTAACCTCTCTGTACCTTCCTTTCATGACTATCAGTATAAGAAGATGACATATAAAATGCTAAGTTCACTGTCTCACTCAGAGTATATATACCATAGATAATAACTCCCTCCCTTCCCTTCCACTCCATCCCACAATGATACTGTTTTAATCATGTATACTTCCGATTCCCAAGAGGAATATTTGGTCTATTACAAGACCAATGTTTTCTGCAACATCAGCCTGAGTTCCTCCCGCAAATGATCGTATCACAAGAGCTCAGAGTGTATTCTTACCCTGCTTTGTTGAAAGCCATTTCCCCAAAATGCATTTTACGTGGGCAATGAGTCTCTATTCATGCACAATTTCACATGAAAAGATTTGCCCTTTTCATCGTACGCATGGCTTGAATCGGCCAGCCTGAGTGAAAATATTTCCATTCATTAGCATGCGAAATGATGTCACTGGCCTGGAACCCCGGGTGGATATGGCCATGGATTCGTAGAATCCTGGCACTCCAAGAATTCTCAGAGGAGACCATCTAGTCCAACTTTCCACACAGTGGTCCTTTAAATGCAGCTTAAGCATCTCTGTAGGTGGTAGGGCCTCATTATTCTGGGAAGCTGCCCTGGCCACTCTGGTTATTTGAAATATTTTCCTTGTCTTGAATTTAAATCTGAATTTTGGTAACTTGTGCCCATTCGTTCAGATCTACCCTCCAGCAATACTGAGAGGAAATTTAATCACAGTTCAATCTGGGATCCCATTAAATAACCAAAAGAGCAAGAACACACGTCACATATCAGGACTGTTCTCAATGCTTTACATATGTTTACTTACTTAACATTCACAAAAGCCTATAAAGTATGTAATAATAAAATGCTCTCATTTTTTGACATTCAGATTGTCTTTATTTATGATTTTTTAAATTTAGTTTCAATTGGAAGATAATTGCTTTATAATGTATTGGTTTCCGCCACGCAACACCGTGAATCAGACATAAGTATACACATGTCCCCTCCTTCTTGAATCTCCTTCACACCCGCATCCCATCCCCCCACTTCTAGATTGTCACAGAGTACCAGGTTGAGCTCCCCGTGTTGTATAGCGACTTCCCACTAGCTAGCTATTTTACAAATGGCAATGCATATGTTTCTAAAGCACTCTCATTTTAAGAATGAGGAAACTTGAGGCACAGAGCAATTAAGGATGTGCCCATGGTCTCACGGCTTCTGGAGAGGCAGGAAGGCAGCCTGGGCAGTCCAGCCAGAGAGTCCATGGGTTTTGAGACAACATCCTCCTGCCTCCACCTGATGAAGGACCTGCCTCAAGAGCTAATGTCCAGGACCAAGCTCTTCAATGTCATCCAAAGTTAGATTTACATCCTACTCTATTACTTCCTCTTAGAGAAAACTTAGCCAACCTACTGCATATCCCAGACCTTTAAAGGAGGGTAATTCTGCATCTCAGATGTCTTGGGAGTCCAATCTCTGTAAATCCTAGAGTAGCACCTGGCAAGTAGTAGACATGCAGTAGGTTTTTGTTGACTAAGTGATAGTTATCTGGAATATTTCTCAGCCATAAAAAAAAAATGAAATAATGCCATTTGCAGCAATCTGGATGGACCTAGAGGTTATCACACTCTATCTAGGAAGGAAACCAAACAAAGACAGATATCATATAATATCACTTATGTGTAGAATATTTAAAAATTGATACAAATGGACTTTTTTACAAAACAAAAATAGACTCACTGACATAGAAGCCAACCTGATGGCTAGTAAAGGGGAAGGATAAATTAGGAGTTTGGGATTAACATATACATACCACTATATATCTTTTAGGATTTGAAATAGCTCAACTGGAATTCTATCACCTCCACTAGCTTTGTTAGCAGTGGCCACAGGACTGGAAAAGGTCAGTTCTCATTCCAATCCCAAAGAAAAGCAATGGCAAAGAATGCTGAAACTATCGTCAAATTGCACTGATCTCACACACTAGTACAGTAATGCTCAACATTCTTAAAGCCAGGCTTCAATAGTATATGAACTGTGAAATTCCAGGTGTTCAAACTGGATTTAGAAAAGGCAGAAGAACCAGAGATCAAATTGCCACCATCCACTGGATCATCAAAAAACCAAGAGAGTTTTCGATGAAATATATCTACTTCTGCTTTATTGACTATGCCAAAGCCTTTGACTGTGTGGATCACAACAAACTGTAAAGTTAAAAAATAAGATAAAATTTTAAAAAATAATAAAGAAAAAAAATCTGTGGAAAATTCTGAAGGAGATTGTAATACCAGACCACCTGACCTGCCTCTTGAGAAATCTGTATGCAAGTCAGGAAGCAACAGTTAGAACTAGACATGAAACAACAGACTGGTTTCAAATCGAGAAAGTAGTACATCAAGTCCATATACTGTCACCCTGCTTATTTAATTTGTATGCAGAATACATCATGTGAAATGCTGGGGTGGATGAAGCACAAGATGGAATCAAGATTGCTGGGAGAAATATCAATAACCTCAGATATGCAGATGACACCACCCTTATGGCAGAAAGTGAAGAGGAACTAAAGAGCCTCTTGATGAAGGTGAAAGAGGAGAGTCAAAAAGTTGGCTTAAAACTCAACATTCAGAAAACTAAGATCATGGCATCTGGTCCCATCACTTCATGGCAAACAGATGGAGAAACAGTGGAAACAGTGACAGACGTTATTTTCCTGGGCTCTAAAATCCCTGCAGATGGTGACTGCATCCATGAAATTAAAAGACACTTGCTCCTTGGAAGAAAAGTTATGACCAACATAGACACTATTAAAAAGTGGAGACATTACTTTGCCAACAAAGGTCTGTCTAGTTAAAACTATGGTTTTTCCAGTAGTCATACATGGATGTGAGAGTTGGACCATAAAGAGAGCTGAGTGACAAAGAACTGATGCTTTTGAACTGTGGTGTTGGAGAAGACTCTTGAGAGTCCCTTGGACTGCAAGGAGATCCAACCATTCCATCCTAAAGGAAATCAGTCCTGAATATTCATTGGAAGGACTGATGTTGAAGCTGAAACTCCATACTTTGGCCACCTGATTCAAAGAACAGAATCATTTGAAGAGACCCTGATGCTGGGAAAGATTGAAGGCGGGAGGAGAAGGGGTTGACAGAGGATGAGATGGTTGGATGGCATCACCAACTCAATGGACATGAGTTTGGGTAAACTCCGGGACTTGGTGATGGACATGTAGACCTGGCATGCTGCAGTCTATGGGGTTGCAAAGAGTTGGATAGGACTGAGCCACTGCACTGACTGACCACTGTATATAAAATAGGTAACCAACAAAGCCCTACTGTATAGCACAGGGAACTCTCTTCAATATCTCATAATAAACTATAATGGAAAAGAATCTGAAGAAGAATACATATATGTATAAAACTGAATCACTTTACTGTACACTGAAACTAATACAACATTTTAAATCAACTATACATCAATCAAAACTAAAGACAAGAAGCAATGACATTTATCAAGATTTCAGACAATGCATTACCAAGCCTTTCATCTTTCCTCCCATGCCAGTCTGTCCAAAACCCCTCTTCATATTCACTGTTCACTTTTCTATCGAAACTCTGTTTTTGTGTTGCTTTTAGCAAGAAGGACATTTCAGGGCTGCCTCACCTTGTTCATACTGCAGTGTTATTCTCAGGAGTTCAACGCTGTCTTCCCCTCATTTCAGCTAAGTCTCTGCTAATACACATCTCTATCTAGTCCCTATTCTGTTCCAGTTACTATGTTAGGAACCGAGGATACATATATGAACTACGACAAAAGTTTTGCCCTAGGGACTCCTCAGATAGAATAGGGTTCATGATGCAAAGCATTATGGAAAGATAAAAATGAGGACATGAGGAAGAAGGTCAACTCCACCCAAGGCAGAGGGAAGCATAAACCATTTTTGAGTAAAAGAAGGAAGGGAAAGAAGGGAAGAAAATGTATGATTTAGAACCTTGGAAGAAACTAAATGTCAAAAATAAATCTTAAAATCATGACCTGAACTCATGGGAGAACATCTAACTGCTCTTAAAATGGGTTACCGGGAAACTAATAAATGTATTAATAACAAAAAAGCATGACATATAAGAGATTGGTATATTTTACTACTTTAACATTTAAAATAAATATATCAAAAAAGAAAAAACACAAAAAGCTGATGTGTAACAAGAGATGTTGGTTATAAGATCACCCATGGCTTCAAAGATACTTTTATCATACGTAACTAACCACAATTATCAAGGGAAATCCAACACCAGTACATGAAAGACAAAAAATATGTAGAAAAATGAGTAAAGCAAATGTACAGACAATTCACAAAACAGAAGTCTCAAATGTCTGATAAATATATTCCCCACCTTTGTAATCTGGGGAATTCAAACTGGAGTAATATTGAAGAAGACATTATCTCACCCATCGGACTAACAGACATTTAAAGATGCGACAAGATCGAGTGTTGCTGAGGGAATAAAGACAGGAAAATTATCATAAACTGCTGGAGAAATATACATTGATAATATACCTGCTGCTGCTGCTAAGTTGCTTCAGTCATATCCAACTCTGTGCGACCCCATAAATGGCAGCCCGCCAGGCTCCCCCGTCCCTGGGATTCTCCAGGCAAGAACACTGGAGTGGGTTGCCATTTCCTTCTCCAATGCATGAAAGTGAAAAGTGAAAATGAAGTCGCTTAGTCATGTCCAACTCTTAGCGACCCCATGGACTGCAGCCTACCAGGCTCCTCCATCCATGGGATTTTCCAGGCAAGAGTACTGGAGTGGGGTGCCATTGCCTTCTCCTGATAATACACCTGCAAAGAGCAATTTGGCTCTCTGAGTGCTCTTTGCAGGTATATTATCAATGTATATTTGATATATTAGGTCATTCCCTGTGACCTAATAGTTCTACTTTTGTGTATATACACACACACTAGAGAATATTATGACCGTGTACACAAAGAGGTTATACCAGAAAACTAATTGCAATTATATTTATAATAGAAAAAATTTCAATGATGTGCTTGCCCACCACTTGAGAAACAGATGACCACAATAATTTATGTAATGGAATACTCAAAAGAACAAACTAATGGTGATATCTGAAACTTGTAATTTAAGAGGGAAAGTGTACAGGTTGATATTTAGTGTATATATGATATGATACCATTCATGGAAATCGTTTAAAAAACCTACAAAATATAAAACAACACTGTATGTGATTCATACAATAAAAGTGTAAAAAGCAGACTGGAGAATATATATATATATGTTCAGTTCAGTTCAGTCCAGTCGCTCAGTCGTGTCTGACTCTTTGCGACCCCATGAATCACAGCACGCCAGGCCTCCCTGTCCATCACCAACTCCCGGAGTTCACCCAGACTCACGTCCATTGAGTCAGTGATGCCATCTAGCCATCTCATCCTCTGTCGTCCCCTTCTCCTCCTACCCCCAATCCCTCTCAGCATCAGAGTCTTTTCCAATGAGTCAACTCTTCGCATGAGGTGGCCAAAGTACTGGAGTTTCAGCTTTAGCATCATTCCTTCCAAAGTAATCCCAGGGCTGATCTCCTTCAGAATATATATGTTAAGTTGGTGCAAATGTAATTGTGGTTTTTGACTGTGAATTTTAAATCCTTATAGCAGGTTCAAACACATCTTTACTAATCAAAATTGGAACCATTACAATCAACACAGTTTGCCAATGAGAAATAAGTTTGTGTATTTCTGTAGTGTAAAAATCTGTGCTTCGGGAGTTGATGAACTCTTGGAGAGCATTTTCTGCCTCCTACTGGTTGTGGAAGCTTTTTCCCTGCAAAAGTTGTTGAGAAGCTTGAAGAATTGGTAATCAGTTGGCAAGAGGTCAGGTGAATATGACACATGAAGTAAAACTTTGTAGCCTAATTTGTTCAACTTTTGAAGTATTAGTTGTGCAAAGTGAGTTCAGGTGTTGTCGTGGAGAACCGGGCCCATTCTGTTGGCCAAAGCCAGCTGCAGTCATTGCAGTTTTCATTGCATCTCATCGATTTGCTGAGCATACGTCTCAGATGCAATGATTTTGCTGGGATTCAGAATGCTTTAGTGGATCAGAATGGCAGCAGAACACCAGTGACCATGACATTTTTTAAGGTGCAAGTTTGGCTCTGGGAAGGGCTTTGGAGATACCTCTCAGTCTAACCACTGAGCTGATCATTGCCGGTTGTTGTATAAAATCCACTTTTCATCCCACGTCACAGTCTGATTCAGAAATGGTTCATTGTTCTTGCATAGAATAAGAGAAGATGACACTTCAAAATGACATTTTTATTTTTTCTGGTCAGCTCATGAGACAGTCACTGATAGAGCCTTTTCACCTTTCCAATTTACTTCAAATGCCAAATGACCATAGAATGATCGATATTGAGTTCTTGGGCAACTTCTCATGTAGTTGTAAGAGAATCAGCTTCAATGACTGCTTTCAATTGGTTGTTGTCATCTTTCAATGGCCAACCACTATGTTCCTCTTCTTCAAGACTCTTATCTCCTTTGGAAAACTTGAACCACCACTGCACTGTATGTTCACTAGCAGTTCCTGGGTCAAATGCATTGTTGATGCTACAAGTTGTCTCTGATATTTTGTGATCCATTTTGAACACAAATAAGAAAATTGCTCAACTTTTCTTCTTGTCGAACATCATTTCCCTAGCCTAAAATAAATATAAAATAAAAAGCAAATAATCAGTTCAGTTCAGTCTCTCAGTCATGTCCGACTCTTTGCGACCCCATGAATAGCAGCACGCTAGGCTTCCCTGTCCATCACCAACTCCCGGAGTTCACCCAGACTCACGTCCATCGAGTCAGTGATGCCATACAGCCATCTCATCCTCTGTCGTCCCCTTCTCCTCCTGCCCCCAATCCCTCCCAGCATCAGTCTTTTCCAATGAGTCAGCCCTTTGCATGAGGTGGCCAAAGTACTGGAGCTTCAGTTTCAGCATCATTCCTTCCAAAGAAATCCCAGGGCTGATCTCCTTCAGAATGGACTGGTTGGATCTCCTTGCAGTCCAAGGGACTCTCAAGAGTCTTCTCCAACACCACAGTTCAAAGGCATCATTTCTTTGGCGCTCAGCCTTCTTCACAGTCCAACTCTCACACCCATACATGACCACAGGAAAAACCATAGCCTTGACTAGACGGACCTTTGTTGGCAAAGTAATGTCTCTGCTTTTGAATATGCTATCTAGGTTGGTCATAACTTTCCTTCCAAGGAGTAAGCGTCTTTATAAGTCATCAGCTAAAAAACATAAGGTGAGAAATGTGCATTAAAATGATGTATAATATAACCACATTTATTCAAGAATGTATTCCAATATCAAATAGCAAATTTCAACAATGCAAAACTGCAATTACTTTAACACCAGCCTAATACTTAATCCAGGGTTTCCATTGTTGTTCAGATGGTAGAGAATCTGCCCACAACGTGGGAGACCTAGGTTCGATCCCAGGGTTGGGAGGATCCCCTGGAGAAGGAAATGGCAACCCACTTCAGTATTCTTGCCTGGAGAATCCCATGTACAGAGGGGCCTGGCAGGTCACAGTCCACGGGATCACAAGGAGTTGGACCTGACTGAGTGACTTCACTTTCACCTTTTCACTTTCAATGCTTAATTCATGAAGATATTCGTTGAGAGGGAAAAAGAAATGAGGCTGACAGTGAGAGTCAGAAAGGATTTTAATTTTATATGAAATATTTAATTTGTTTATCAGAAGAAGAAATAAAAGTTTAAAGCAACTGTAGCCAAAATGTTAACAATTATCCAGTCTTGGTGGTGGATCCATGAATATTTGTTTTTTAATTATCATTTCTGTTGCTTTCATAAATGTCTTGGGAATTTTGATACAATCTTAGAAGAGCTACTTTAGAAGTCATATATGATTGAGGGGTGAGGGCGGGGGTGCAGGTGACAGTTTTGGGTTTCTCCTCTTCTAATGGGCCTGGGATAAACCAAGCTCCAGCTCAGGGAAAAGAAAAGTAACACAAATATCCAAGTGGTGTCTGGCCATAGACTTACAACCTTTTCGGGAACCAATAGGATATGTATGTATTTTTTTGCTAAAAACCAAATATAAAATATTAAGCAAAAGAAAACTCCACATTTGTGTGTTCACACTCATTTAATTAAACTTTCAGCAAACACTGCTGAGTCCCTGCTTCGCTGGTGGCTCAGACGGTAAAGTATCTGCCTGCAATGTTGGAGACCTGGGTTCGATCCCTGGGTTGGGAAGACACCCTGGAGAAGGAAATGGCAACCCACTCCAGTACTCTTGCCTGGAAAATCCCATGGATGGAGACACCTGGTAGGCTGCAGACCATAGGGTCGCAAAGAGTCGGACACAATTGAGCGACTTCACTTTCTCTCACTTCCTCTCTCTCTCTCTGTGGTAGGCACGGTGCTAGGTGGAAAGGACACAGATAAACCACTTCCTTGGGATCAAAGCACCAAAGCTGTATTATACTGGGTACCTGAGATTCCACGTTGCTAGAACAGACTTTGGATATTTGAAAAGAAGAGATTAATGCTCTTTAGAGATGTACCGTGTTTTGTTAAAAGCAAAACTTTCCAACCTTTGCTTTTGTCCTTGAAACTGAGAAATAAAATTGTCAGTGGAACTAATAGTCTTTGGATGGCAGGCCTGCCTACCATTTAGTTTTCATTCCCACTGGGCAGGAACCATGTCATCGCTGTGGTTTGCTCTGTGCTGAGGGCGGGGATGCTCAGATGCTCAGAGGGAGGGTGCCCTCGGGGCAAGCCTTGCACCTGCTGGTGACAAATTGTCATCAGGAGTTCTGTGTGCATCTAACTGGCTCTTCATTCAAAGGACATTTTCCCCCTTCCCAATGCAGAGCGTCCAAGGAGCAAGACGCTGAGGGACATAGGCCAGAGTATCCAGACTCCTGATGACACAGTTTCCTTCAACTTCCTTTGTGACTTGAGTCAGAATCACCTTTCTAATCCTTAAATTTCACCAATTGAACACGGTACCAGTTCTGAGATCACTAATATATTTAGGAGGCTGAATGAAGAAAATATACTGGATAACGGGGGAATTGTTGAAGATTTTCAAATGGTCTGTTCTGATCTTCAGCGCAGTCCTGTAGTTTACAAAGGAAAGTTCCTGAAGCTTCCATTTTACAGAGGAGACTCAGAGAAGCTACATAACACTAGTAAGGGGCTCTCTGGTCATCAGAGGTATTTTTAGACTAAAGAGTACGCATGAGCTTTGTCAGACTATCTACCAATTATCGTACTAGTGATGTGACAACAGTCATCCAAAATTGCCCAGTTGTTCTGCCTACTCTCTGAGTCAGACATGGCTCAACCTGACACCTTCAGGCCCTGCTTAAATACTCTCTCCAGAGGTTTCAACTGGGCAGTATACAAGGGGGTAGCGACCGGAGGACATCCATTAAAGTACCCTTTCTTAATAATACCCAAGGGGGCTCTCTGAATTCAGGACGCACTAGACCAGCTAAAGGAGCAGCTGTGAACAAATGTGGCCACAACATGCAGTGAATTATGTATATGTCATCAATTACTAACATGTGCAGCCACGAGCACCTTCAGATCCTGTGAACCCAGGGGGCCATGCTCCAGGGCATTTACTGGGGCAGGCCTCTCTGTTCCTCTCTGTTCAGCATATCTGCCCAACCCCGATGCTCTCCTTGCTCCCATGCCTTCATACTGTTGCTCTCTCTGTACAGGTACCAATCCTGGGTCATTTTGGCTTCCCATCCCACTATCCTAGTCTAAACCCTACTGCTCCTCAGGTGTCAGCATCCATATCATTCCTCTGGGAGGCCTTCTGGGCCCTCTCATCTCCAGATTCGGTTGTTCCCCACATAGGTCCAAAGATCCATCCTTCTTCTTTTGTGGTATATGAGGATCACATGGGTCAGTATTGTCATTGTCTGTGATGGCGAAGGAGCAGCAGGCCTGGGAAGAGCCCAAGAGTTTCTCAAGTACATATGCCTATGTTGATATTTTCACACAGGATCCCAGGTCCTGTGCTCAGGGGAGTCCTGCAGGCCTCCCAGCCCAGGACCAGAGCAGGCATGGACTGTCCTTACCACGTCATTAACATATGAAAATCCCAGCCATGCGGTCCTCTCCCACTGCATCGCACTGTCACCAGCAAGGCTACGGTGACTGGTCTGGTTTTTCTCTGTCCCCTATTCTGTCAATTTCACATTCTGATAGAACACTGTTTTCCCCAGATTCACTGTAAACTTTGTTTCTAGAATACCGTGCCATCTAATTTTCTATTTTTATTATCCATCCCACCAGCCACTTCTCCCTGGCCCTGCTTTCCCCATCTGTACAATAAGAAAGTTGGAGAAAGCAAATCTCTAAGGTCCTTCCAAGGCTAACAGTCTATGGAAAGTCCCCTTAACGGGTTGAAGAGCCCAAAGAAATATCCGTCTGTGTTAAGTGGTCATCATTTAGGGGCCATAGAAACAGCTTAAATGAACACTACTTACAGCAAAGATCCCATCACCCTACCTATTTTTTCCCCTTCCACCCGCTCCAGCTGGTTGAACCTTCACTACTGTGGGATGGCTAGAAGATTACTGATCCTGAGGAGATCTGATACATATGACTTGATGAAAGCTGTACGCAGGGAAGTTAACAGTGATTAGCATCTATTTGCCTTCACTTCATCTTATTACAGATTATACTTGTATATTAACTCCATAATTCTCTGAATACCAAGAAGTTCAACTGAGGTCCTGGATCTCTTCAGTCCCAATTAGCTTTGTTCAGCTGAGCTCATGCTGGACTGAAGCATCGTCAGAGTATTTTTCAGTTGGCAGTAGAAGCAAAATGACTCATTCTGGAACCTTGTCTCTGTTGCTGTAAACTATTTGCATATCATCTGGATGTGCACAGACCTAGCCTACGCCAGGGCCCCAAAGCAGTTTGCTTTCACCCTTTTCCTCATTCATCTGAGAAATGGCTGTGCATTATTCAGTAAATGGTCCCATCCTGGGAGCTGAAATAACTTCCTTGTGAAACAGAATATAATTTAGATATTTTGAGGCACAGCATGGCATAGTGATTGTATACACATTCTTGGACAGCTGGGCTATGTTTTAGCTTAGTGCTTGATTTTGAAAGAGTTAGCTGAACTTTCTAAGCCTCAGTTTACTCATGTATAAAATGGGAATAATAATAATGCCCACCAGATAGGACTGATATCAGGATAAAGTGAAATCTATAAACTGTATGACATATTGGAAGTTTTTAACATATGTTCATTTTTGTTATTATTAATATTAATTTCTCTTTCTGTGAAAGAATAGCAGAGAGGCAACAGAAAGACTGTTTGTGAATAAGGAAATGACGCTAGATGAGACAAGGTGACTTCATACCCTCCATAAACATTAATCAAATCCTTACCATGGGTGAGTCCCTCAATATTCAAAAAAAGTCCAACACTATTTTCTGCCCCTCAGATAATCAGTAGCTTTTAACTGTGCCTGTGGGACCAGGGAATGCTATCCAGAGGAAGTGTCCACAAAGTTGGTCTAGCAGAATCAATTTCATCCTTAATCACCTCACCTCAAACTTTAAAACCAAGCTTAATGCCTAATGTTACCTCCACCATGAAGCCCTCCTTTAATCTCTCCCTCATCCTGGATATGTAAGCCCTTTCTCCTCTATTCCATTTCTGTATTTGGTCTATACTGACATACTTGCATATAAAATGCACAAAAAAAGCGGAGATCTTTAACTTCTCTGTCAGTTTTCTATATCACTAGCTCACAGCTTCGTGTCTGGAACACAGTACAGATAATCATAACTATAATTTCTGACACCTATGATGGGATTGGATGAGGATAAGAGGCTTATGCAAGCTTCCTGATGGGAGGGAGAAGACTCTTGAAAATCTCTTGGATAGCAAGTTCAAACCAGTCAGTTCTAAAGGAAATCAACCCTGAATATGCACTGAGAGGACTGCTGAAGCTAAAACTCCAATACTTTGGCAACCTGATGCAAAGAGTTGACTCATTGGAAAAGACCCTGATGTTGGGGAAGATGGAGGGCAAGAGGCGAAGGGCACAATAGAGGATGAGATGGTTGGATGGTATCACCTACTCAATGGACATGGGTTTGAGCAAACTCTGGGAGATAGTGAAGGACAGGGAAGCCTGGTGTGCTGCAGTCCATGGGGTCACAAGGAGTCAGACAGGACTTAACGACTGAACAATAAATGCTGGAATTACTGCTTAGAGCATGCATGCATGCTCAGCCCTGTCTGACTCTTTGAGACCCCATGGGCTATATCCCACTAGGCTCCTCTGTCCATGAAATTTTCCAGGCAAGAATACTGGAGTGGGTTGCCTTACCCTTCTCCAGGGGATCTTCCAAACCCAGGATAGAACCCACGTCTCTTGCATCTCCTTCATTAGCAGGTGGATTCTTTACCGCTTTGCCACATGGGAAGCCCACTATTTAGAGACACTCCTCTAAGTACTATATTTACATCAATTTACTTATCCTGACAACTTTGTGAGGATGCTGAAACACTGGGCAGTTTAGAACTTTGTCAAGATTATGCAGTAGCAGGATCTGGACCCAGGCAGTCTGGCCCCAGAACCCTTGCTCCTAACCATGATGTAATAACTCTCCATGTGTGCTCAGTCGCTTCAGTCGTGTTTGACTCTTTGTGACCCTATGGACCATCACCTGCCAGGCTCCTCTGTCCATGGGATTCTCCAGGCAAGAATACTGGAGTGGCCTGCCATGCCCTCCTCCAGGGGATCTTCCCAACCCAGGGATTGAACCTGTGTCTCTTATGTCCCCTGCATTGGCAGGCAGGTTCTTTACCACTAGTGCCACCTGGGAAGTCCAGTAACTCTCCATAGGTGTTTGCTGAGCTACATGTAATAATGGTCATCGAGTTCTAGGCAATTTACGTGTATTGCCTTATTTGACTTTCACAATAGTCTGATGTGAGTCCAGTCCTGATCTTCATGTTATAAAAGTGTAAGCTGAGGTCTAGCATGTGAAACTACCTTGCCCAGGGAGGTAAGGCTAGTAGGTGGCAGGAATTTAAACCCAAGCCTATTGCCAGTGTCTGAAATCTTAGGTACTATCCTCGTATTTCCTGTAATGTGATACAGGAATTCTCAGAATGTATGTGAGATGATTTTTATGTGGTTCTTGGGTTAACAGTTACGTATCTATATTTTTTATTTCTAATTTTACTTATTTATTGGCTGCACTGGGTCTTTGTTGCTGCACACAGCCTTTCTCTAGTTGCGGGGGGCAGGGGCTACTCTCTAGCTGCAGTGTGCGGGTTTCTCACTGTGGTGGCTTCTCTTGTTGCGGAGCACAAACTCAGTAGTTGTGGTGCCTGGGCTAAGTTCCCCTGAGCGATGTGGAATCTTCCCAGACCAAGTGTGAATCCCACGTCCCCTGTATTGGCAGGTGTATTCTGTACCACTGGATCACCAGGGAAGCCCAGCGTATCTGTTTTAATGTGCGCCACACAATGGGACTACAATCTCAAACCCAGATTGGTGGTAGTGGTGTAATTGCTAAGTCGTGTCCAACTCTTGCCACTCAAACTCATTATTACATAGGTGTAAATACATGAATCAGGCTAGTGTAGGTGTTTAAGAGTTAGTTTGTGTTATTTGAAAAATTGTTACGTGCAGGGTAATATTATTAAGTTAGGGATATGAGACTTGATGCATTGATGACTGAAGTCTGAGACGCTCTGTCTTACACTCCCCTGCCTGCCTGACCTATAAAATAGGGTGATAATAGAAAGAAATATGAGAGTCTTCCAATTGTAAAAGCAGTGCAAACACAAAGATGAAGTCAAGAAAATGTTTGTCAGTTTCACACAGGGTGTTGTCTGGATTTGTCTGTCTTTGAAATTTTTTGAACTTTGAACTTTTTTCTGTGGAAATGAGTAGCCTTTAAAGATTTAGGACCAGAAGTAGACATGACATTGTCTATGAATGTTTATCTTTTAAAGTCATTGGGGTTTACTATCCATCTGGATTTATAACAGCTTGACAATATCGATGGGTAAACATTATCACAAATATGTGTTAACCGACAGCTCCTAAACTTAGTGCTTAGGAGATGGCTGCTGATGAGGCAAGTTTGGATGTGTGTGAGCCATGCAGAGCCCGCTCAGCATCTACCTGTGCATTTTATAAATTAGGGCATTATCCCCCTCTTTGAAAGTTGTTTCTATCTGCCAAGATGGGTAATCTTGCCTCTTTCTCCATTTGAAATCATAAAACTAATTGAACAATTCATTGACCGTAATGGCTTTAGAAAAATCAATAATCGCATCCCATTATTGATAGAGTGGAAGCTCATGGAAGAAATTATCCAATACAGAAAGAGGCCAGTTAAAATAAATAATTCAACAAGCTGCCTGGCAATCTATTCAAATTTTGAACTTGAACGATCATGTGGAGTTTCTTAAGTATAAATAATGAAAGCTACACATTCAGTGCTGCCAGGTTGTGGGCTAAAGTTACGGACAGCAAAGATGCCAGTCCCTGGCATTTATCCCAGTACTCTTGGCTATGCTGCTGCTGCTGCTGCTAGGTCACTTCAGTCGTGTCCGACTCTGTGCGACCACATAGACGGCAGCCCACCAGGCTCCCCTATCCCTGGGATTCTCCAGGCAAGAACACTGGAGTGGGTCGCCATTTCCTTCTCCAATGCATGAAAGTGAAAAGTGAAAGTGAAGTCACTCAGTCGTGTCCGACTCTTCGAGACCCCATGGACTGCAGCCTACCAGGCTCCTCCGTCCATGGGATTTTCCAAGCAAGAGTACTGGAGTGGGGTGCCATTGCCTTCTCCCTCCTGGCTGAGTGATCAGTAAATAGGAACTTGACTCTTAGGGTGGGGGGGGTGTTAATTGTTAATTAATTGTTAATTGGAAGGAACACTGCCTTCCAATTAGTGTGGTTAGCTTTTGAGGTCAGAACAGAGCTGTAATAATATGTTCCTTATACCTTCCTCAAATATATATAGTAATTTGCAAAGCACTTTCACATTGAGCTATAAAGCAGGTAGATATTTTGCAAATGGGAAAACTAAGGGCCAACACGTGACCTGATTGTCCATGGTCACAGTGCAAGTCAGTACAAGAACAGAAACTCTAACATAAGTTTTTAAGCTCCTGTCCTTTGCTCAATTTATGACAATTGCTAGCTTTGGCTTCTGATTCCCTTCTACATTCAAAAAAACTTCAGTACTCAAGTCTGCTTTCTGTGTAAAAAACCTACAATTAAGAAGTTAAAGGTCATTTGGTCAAGATCACGTAGTTCAGACTGGATAGAACAAGGATTTGATCACACTTCTCTGGACTCCTGGTCCCAGGCTCCTTTCTTATACTTCTCAGCCATTAGCATGTTTCCTCTGGAGGCAGGGAGGTGAGGTGATGAGGGAGAAGAGAATCACTGCCTGAAAACTGTTGACGTTCCAAAACAGAACACAGGGACTGAGACTGAAGGGAACTTCTAGCTGGTTCCTTGGGGTGAACTGCTTCTCTTTCTTGGTTCCACAACATCAGGCTTGGAGGTAGATGGGAGCAGATGTTTGTAATTGACAGGAACCTGGTCCATGGGTCCTGACATCATGAAAACAAAAATTATAGCGGGACTATGTGAGTGGAAAATAAAATGGAAAACCATACTCCACTGCCTGGTTGGTCTTTATCTATTACCTTGTTTTTTCAAAGTGGTCACAACATAGGCCATATCTGAGAGCAAGAAAAAAAGTCATCAAGGAGGCAGTCCAGTGCCAGGACACTTAGACATTCACTCACACCTCTTTCCTGTTCGTCAGTGTATCCCATGTGAAACAATACAAGCTAATGCTCAATTGGGCACTTCGGATGTACCAGGCACTGCACTAAGTGGTTATGAATATTTATTCATTTGTTGCTTGTTGCTAAGTCGCTTCAGTCGTGTCCAACTCTGTGCGACCCCATAGACGGCCTCCCACCAGGCTCCCCCAAGAATTGCCTGGAGAATCCCAGGGACAGGGGAGCCCAGTGTTCTAAACTGCTCTGATAAGAACCTTTCATTTTCCTCTCTCTGTCTTCCCATCCCTGGTTCCTTCTCTTCCTTCCTCTCTCCCTTTCCCATGGGAAGGAGCATATTCTGAAGCCAGGAGAGGACAGTAGGTTGTAGCTGTAGGAGAGGGCTCTCAGCAGGGCAAAATAAGTGACCCATACAAGGTACCACAGTGGGGAGAACAAGGATTCAATTGAACACAAGCCCAGTGGTTCTAGAATGTTCTAAACTGCTACATATAGTCTAGTGCCAAATGGTCTGTGCTCGCCTCTTCAGATACAGGCTCCACCTTTGTCTGCAGGGCTCTCAGTGGACTGTATCAAAGTGCCCCCAGGTCTCCTGGCTTCTGGTTGGGTGTAGCCAATGGAAAGCACCAGCAAAAATCAGATGGGAGAAGAGGGGTCAGGGCACTTATTCTCCTTCCCTGCCAAAGCCACAGGTTCCTCTGCCTGAAGCCACAGCTCCTGTTGAGAGCCCTTTCCTACAGCTACAACCTACTGTCCTCTCCTGGCTTCAGAATATGCTCCTTCCCATGGGAAAGGGGGAGAGGAAGGAAGAGAAAGATGGGAAGACAGGGAGAGGAAAATGAAAGGTCCTTATCAGAGCAATTTAGAACACTGGTCCACCTCACTTCACCTGGGGCACTTCCTTTTCTCCGCTTGTGTCATGAACATTTATCACGTGTAATTTCATGTTTAACATATGTATTATCACAGCCGCTTTACAGTCCACAAAACTGATCCTCAGAAAGATGAAATGATTTGTCTAAGTTCACTCGATGAAGAATCAAAGCCTTGATTCAGCCCAGCAATTCTGATTCCAAATTCAACCTAGTTTCCTCCCCCAGGCTTCCGTTTCTGAGCATTCAGTGTCTCCTTCCCAACAATGATCAGACATTTAGGAAGATGAAACCCTCTTGGAAGAAGGTTTCTCTTGAATTTGATTTCATTTCCTTGGCATCAACCACTGAGTTCTGCCCCCTTATGTTAGCTCCTTGTTCTCTGGTTCCCTGAATGCCAGTCTTAGCTTGATCTTTGGAAGGGTCATGAACACATCTCAAATGCTGAAAAATATATTCATTCTATGTGGTTCCAAATCTTCCAAGGTTAGCCCAGGAATCATTTTTATAATAGCATATAGCAATCGATGTAGGGAGACATTAATGTACTTTTCTGATAGCCCACTTTGAAAAATACAGGTCTTTTTTAAAAACTTAGATATTGATATTTGTACAGATGGGTGACATTTGAAAGTATCACCATGAAATCCCCAGAGGACACAGAAAGTCCCTCTGAGAAATGTTTATTTGAGAATCAAAAAGGCCATCACTTCTCTACATCCCGTTGATTTAATTCTCCTGGAAGTACATTAATCCTGGGCCCAGACATTGCCTTGAAAGTAGACTGGAAATACCCATTATTAAGAAACCACTTTTTTTTTTTCCTGATAGGAGGAAAATGTATGATTATGTCTGTGAATATTTAACATTCTAAACAAAGTGGCCAATAAAATGAACCATATAAGCAGCTATTTGTTTGGACAAAGGTTCAGATACAAGATTGAATAAACTATTTTTGTAGGAAACCAAGCTGTTGTTTCATTTTCTATTGAGACTCTAAACTCAGGAATTTTCAAACTAAAAGAGACACAGCTAAGCAGAACAAGAAAGAGAGCACAGGCAGCCCAAAGAGCTGCACTCACTCCTTTGTGTCCTCTGCTCCACAGCAGCTTCTTACTAGAGAGGCATCTTACTTTAGTTATTTTTCTGTCCCAGGTGCTAGCGTCCTGCCTAGCCTATATAGTTAAAAAGTGCAAGTGTCAATCCCTTGGTCGTGTCTGACTCTTTGCGACCCTGTGGACTGTAGCCCACCAGGCTCCTCTGTCCATGGAATTCTCTAGGCAAGAATATTGGAATAAGTTCTCATTAGATAATAACTGAGTGATTGGCTAAATGAGCGAGTGGTCTTAAAAGTCCTTTCTGATTTTTCATTTCACGTTCAAAGATTCCCTTGAGATAAGCAGGGGGGAGAGATCATCCTTACTTCCATTTTATAGATGCAAAAACTGATGCCCAGATAGGTACTGGGTCTTGCCCAATGTCACACAGCAAATTAGTAACAGAGCCAGTTGTTAAAACCTTGGTCTTTTAGACCCAGTGCAGCCAAAAAGAAAAAAATTAAATTAAATTAAAAACCTTGTTTTTTAAATGACACCACTAGTGGTCTTTCCAATTCCTTGACCTGGTCTTCTTTTTATTGTTTGTTTGTTTAAACCTTCGTTTGGTATACCAGCTTATACAGTGGAAATGGCATTTGGGGACTGGAGATGGATTGGAGTGGAAATGGTATTTGGGAACTGAAGGACTGAAAACAAAGTTCTTCCAATCGAAACCATGAAATCCCCAAATGAAAGGGAAGGCATTGAATTCCCTGATACAGAGATCAATGTAGTAGAAGAGAAGTGAATGACAGATATGAAATTAATTGCATTTAAATTTATGCAGTTACAATAGAAAACAATTCTTCTGGAATGCCTTCCTGAGGCTTTGATATGTAGTGGTAATTAAAAGAGCTCCTTTAAATCATTTATTATAATTATGCTTTAAATGATCCAGTCCTAAATGTAGCCGGCTTTTTGTTGTTTACTGGTAGCTGGTGACATTTGGAATTGGCTAGACATTTGCAATAATTTGACTACTTTTCACATACAGAGAACCGAACTGCTGCTTGCAATTGAATTGGGGAAGTGTATCTAGATCCCTGTGGTCCCCTCCCTTTCCACCCTACCTCGTGATAGTATATACTCTTTTTCCCCAGAGACAGCAAGAGGTAGGTAAGCAAAGCTGGGACTTCAGATCAGACACGTTTTGCAACTTTCAAAGGCGAAAGTTTGTATGAAAAAAGCACAAAACAGGTTACATGCTTTCTTTGTGAGATTTGACCCTGTGCAGGTCCATGCTGATTTGGAAGTGAAAGTTGTAGAGGTGGTTAAGACCTTGTGATAATGGGATTGAGATTGTAAATTCAGTCCACATGCCAGCCATTTTCCTTTCCATATTAGCTCTCTCTTACCTTCACTTAAAGTTTTGTGGCTTACAGGCAGAGAAACAGCTTCAGAGAGGTTGAGAGGTTTGCCAAAGGCCACACAGCTCTCAATGAGTCGGGAAAAAGGAGGAAATACTTTTGGCTCTCAGTTCAGTACTTTCTCCAACCTGGCCCAAGGGCTGCCTTTATGATCCCGCAGTGTTTATCAAGCAACACCAGAGTGTAACATGTGTTATAAAGTGCACCCCCCATTTGAATGGCAGGATTCAGAGCAGTGAAGTAACCGATTCACCCAGGGCCACACCTTGAGAGGCAAGAACGTGACTTTGATCCAGTTACCTGAGTCCAAGTTCAGAATTCTTTTCATAAAGCACCATTTTTTTGGTCCAGAAGTCAATATGTACTGGATCATCATTGGGCTGGGGAAGGTCATGGCTGTGTCAGTAGGAAGTCATTCCCTTTAAATGTGGAATTGAGTTTCCAGAAAATACTCATGTTTTGACTTCCTCAGATAATTTCTGGGCTCCTTCCTGTTCCCTTCTCTCCCCTGAGCTTCATCCTCCCAAACAAGCCACCTTGAACTCTGGGTATAGTTTCTCCTCCACAACAACCCCTTCATCAGACATCTCTCCCACTTCTTCTTCCTCACTCTCTCTGCTTTTTTTCTCCTTAAAACACTCATCTACCTCCTGAAAAGCATGGGTTTTTCTCTATATTAACATCTGGCAAATGACTCGACCTCTCTGAGCCTCAGGTTCTTCATTGTAAAGAGGTATCTCTAAATTGCTAATATCTGAAATTGAGGATGAGTCCTCTGACTTATTTATATTTATGCCCCTAGAACCCAGCTTGGCTCCTACACATAGTAAATAAATGACCATGTCCTGTAAGGACCTTGTATGGATTACATGAGATAAACTATGGAACTGACCTAGCACAGGTCTTAGCACTGATGAATTTTTAAAGTCAGCCACTGTCCTTAGAAATCAGTAAACCTTCCTGCACAGGGAGTTTGTATTCTCCAGATGTAATGTCAAGGGAACAGAAGTAGGTGGAAGACTTAAGGATTTATTTCCTTCTGATGATCAGAAGTGCTTTCTGCAGTGGTGCCATTGACCCGATAAATTGTAGCATTAGTCTCAATGTTGATGAGTCTCTGACCTGCTCCAACTGCTGAGCCACCCCGACACTGAGCCATCTACTCCTTCTATGCTGAGCTCTACACTAGACTGAGCTGCCGGTGCTAATGGAGTGCCCTTGAAGGAGCAAGCACTTTACAGTTTATCGTCTTCCTCCATCACCCTTGCCCACTCTGCATCTCACAGGTCATAGTACTGAAGTCCCAGAGGTGGCATGACTTGTACACACAGTACCCCAGTAATGGTAATGGGATTTCCAACCAGGTCTTCTGACTCCAACCCTCCTGTTCTTCCTAAGGTTGGTTTATCACATGTACATCTACCCTGCCTGCTTCCTCTGAAAGGACTTGACCACAGGATTCTTATTCTATTAGAATGCACTTTCCACCTCATGCCCTCATCCAAATATCACCTGGTGTGAGGTGATACGATGAGTCAGTCCCTTGCCCAGGCTTCTGTTATTGTGAAGAAGCAAAGATAATGTTCAAACATGTACACATCCCAGTCTAAGTAAACAAGAGGGACAGGAATAGGGAAAAAACAAACAAAACTGTAAGACGTGCACTTAGGATATTCATCCGACTCACTGATTCTTTTTCATTTTTTAAAAGTATGCTAAAATATATATAACACAAAATTATCATTTTTACCATTTTTAAGTGTATGATTCTGGGATATTAAGTATATTCACGCTACTGTGCAATCATCAACACCATCTGTCTCCAGGACTTTTTTCTTCCAACTTTTTTTCTTGAATATGAAATGCTACTGGCTGAAACAGAATGCAGCCCACACTGGTTTTCCCTTCAGTCCTCTGCCAGCTTAACAAACTCTCACAGACTGGAAATCAGAAAGGGCCAAGTGGCCACCTTGCTAGGGGGACACTAAGAGCAGTAGGAACATAAAGGTCAAGTGGGTTTGCCCCCCTGAAAAATGTAGCCACAGTCAGCTAACTGGGGTCACCACACATCTGCATGCAGGAATAAGCCAGTGCTCTTAAGAGAAACCAGAGACAAAGGCTTGGGAGATAAAAACCTTGCTATTCTGAGTATAGCCTTCCTGCACCTGTCATTCTGTGGATGCAGAAGATACCCTGTGTGTGCAGGAAAAGCTTTGTACTAACTGAGCTGGCTTAGGAGAGGGCAGAGTCACAGACTTCTTTCAGGAGGGCAGAATATCTTTCTGGGCTTGGGGATGGGGTCTGAGAACTTCAAAGGGAGACCTAGAGGTGGAAACAGACAAGCAGGGATAAGCAGCTGAGAGCTGTGAAACAGACATACAGCAGAAATAGAAGAAAACACACATACAACCCATAACACTAATAATCACTGACATTTGCCGAGGGGTTTCTCAGTGCTGCACTGTTTTAAGTGAAGTGAGTGAAGCACGGGAAGTTTAAGGAACTTGATCGTGGTCAGCCAGCTCCTTTGGGAATCTACAAAAGGTCTACTTTAACTATGGAATTTAAATGGATTGAATTAAACTTGTAAAACTCCTGAGATGAGAATAGGAGAACCAAGCCAGTAATAGCCCTGACAGATCAAGGAGCTTGGTGTTCATTTAGCAACCATAGGGAGCTATGAAAGGCATTTGAGGATGGGTATGACCCAGTTCGTATTCAAAAGCAGAGACATTACTTTGCCAACAAAGGTTCGCCTAGTCAAGGCTATGGTTTTTCCTGTGCTCATGTATGGATGTGAGAGTTGGACTCTGAAGAAGGCTGAGCGCCAAAGAATTGATGCTTTTGAATTGTGGTGTTGGAGAAGACTCTTGAGAGTCCCTTGGACTGCAAGGAGATCCAACTAGTCCATTCTGAAGGAGAATAGTCCTGGGATTCCTTTGGAAGGAATGATGCTAAAGCTGAAACTCCAGTACTTTGGCCACCTCATGCGAAGAGTTGACTCATTGCAAAAGACTGATGCTGGGAGGGATTGGGGGCAGGAGGAGAAGGGGACAACAGAGGATGAGATGATTGGATGGCATCACTGACTCGATGGACGTGAGTCTGAGTGAACTTCGGGAGTTGGTGATGGACAGGGAGGCCTGGCGTGCTGCGATTCATAGGGTTGCAAAGAGTTGGACACAACTGAGTGACTGAACTGAACTGAACTGAACTGATGACCCAATTTGTAGTGATGTGTTCTAAGGCCCATTTGACTTCAAATTCCAGGATCTCTGGCTCTAGGTGAGAGATCACACCATCGTGATTATCTGGGTCGTGAAGATCTTTTTTGTACAGTTCTTTTGTGTATTCTTGCCACCTCTTCTTAATATCTTCTGCTTCTGTTAGGCCATACCATTTCTGTCCTTTATCGAGCCCATTTCTGCATGAAATCTTCCCTTGGTATCTCTAATTTTCTTGAAGAGATCTCTAGTCTTTCCCATGCTGTTATTCTCCTCTATTTCTTTGCATTGATCGCTGAGGAAGTCTTTCTTATCTCTCCTTGCTATTCTTTGGAACTCTGCATTCAGATGCTTATATCTTTCCTTTTCTCCTTTGCTTTTCGCTTCTCTTCTTTTCCCAGCTATTTGTAAGGCATCCCCAGACAGCCATTTTGCTTTTTTGCATTTCTTTTCTATGGGGGTGGTCTTGATCCCTATCTCCTATACAATGTCACAAACCTCCACCCATAGTTCATCAGGCACTCTATCTATCAGATCTAGTCCCTTATATCTATTTCTCACTTCCACTGTATAATCATAAGGGATTTGATTTAGGTCATACCTGAATGGTCTAGTGGCTTTCCCTACTTTCTTCAATTTAAGTCTGAATTTGCCAATAAGGAGTTTATGATCTGAGCCACAGTCAGCTCCCAGTCTTGTTTTTGCTGACTGTATAGAGCTTCTCCATCTTTGGCTGCAAAGAATATAATCAATCTGATTTTGGTGTTGACCATCTGGTGATGTCCATGTGTAGAGTCTTCTCTTGTGTTGTTGAAAGAGGGTGTTTCCTATGACCAGTGTGTTCTCTTTGCAAAACTCTGTTAGCCTTTGCCCTGCTTCATTCCGTATTCCAAGGCCAAATTTGCCTGTTACTCCAGGTGTTTCTTGACTTCCTACTTTTGCATTCCAGTCCCCTATAATGAAAAGGACATCTTTTTGGGGTGTTAGTTCTAAAAGGTCTTGTAGGTCTTCATAGAACCATTCAACTTCAGCTTCTTCTGTGTTACTGGTTGGGGCATAGGCTTGGATTACTGTGATATTGAATGGTTTGCCTTGGAAATGAACAGAGATCATTCTGTCATTTTTGAGATTGCATCCAAGTGCTGCATTTCAGACTCTTTTGTTGGCCATGATGGCTACTCCATTTCTTCTAAGGGATTCCTGCCCACAGTAGTAGATATAATGGTCATCTGAGTTAAATTCACCCATACCAGTCCATTTTAGTTTGCTGATTCCTAGAATATCGACATTCACTCTTGCCATCTCCTGTTTGACCACTTCCAATTTGCCTTGATTCATGGACCTAACATTCCAGGTTCCTATGCAATATTGCTCTTTACAGCATCGGACCTTGCTTCTATCACCAGTCACATCCACAGCTGGGTAGTGTTTTTGCTTTGGCTCCATCCCTTCATTCTTTCTGCAGTTATTTCTCCACTGATCCCTAGTAGCATATTGGGCACCTACTGACCTGGGGACTTCCCCTTTCAGTATCCTATCATTTTGCCTTTTCATACTGTTCATGGGGTTCTCAAGGCAAGAATACTGAAGTGGTTTGCCATTCCCTTCTCCAGTGGACCACATTCTGTCAGACTTCTCCACCATGACCCTCCTGTCTTGGGTGGCCCCACATGGCATGGCTTAGTTTCATTGAGTTAGACAAGGCTGGGGTCCATGTAATTAGTTTGGCTCGTTTTTTATGATTAGGGTTTCAGTGTGTCTGCCCTCTGATGCCCTCTCGCAACACCTACCGTCTTACTTGGGTTTCTCTTACCTTGGACATGGGGTATCTCTTCACAGCTGCTCCAGCAAAGCACAGCCTCTGCTCCTTACCTTGGACGAGGGGTATCTCCTCATGGCCGCTCCTCCTGACCTTGAACGTGGAGTAGCTCCTCTCGGCCCTCCTGCACCCACACAGCCACCGCTCCTTGGACGTGGGGTTGCTCCTCTCCTACAATGGTGTGATCACTCACCTAGAGCCAGACATCCTGGAATGTGAAGTCAAGTGGGCCTTAGAAAGTATCACTACAAACAAAGCTAGTGGAGGTGATGGAATTCCAGTTGAGCTATTTCAAATCCCACAAGATGATGCTGTGAAAGTGCTGCACTCAATATGCCAGCAAATTTGGAAAACTCAGCAGTGGCCACAGGACTGGAAAAGGTCAGTTTTCATTCCAATCCCAAAGAAAGGCAATGCCAAAGAATGCTCAAACTACCGCACAATTGCACTCATCTCACACGCTAGTAAAGTAATGCTCAAAATTCTCCAAGCCAGGCTTCAGCAATACCTGAACCATGAACTTCCAGATTTCAAGCTGGTTTTAGAAAAAGCAGAGGAACCAGAGATCAAATTGCCAACATCCATTGGATCATGGAAAAAGCAAGAGAGTTCCAGAAAAACATCTATTTCTGCTGCCAAAGCCTTTGACTGTGTGGATCACAATAAACTGTGGGAAATTCTGAAAGAGATGGGAATACCAGGCCACCTGACCTGCCTCTTGAGAAATCGGTATGCAAGTCAGGAAGCAACAGTTAGAACTGGACATGGAACAACAAACTGGTTCCAAATAGGAAAAGGAGTACGTCAAGGCTGTATATTGTCACTCTGCTTGTTTAACTTATATGCAGAGTACATCATGAGAAACACTGGGCTGGAAGAAGCACAAGCTGGAATCAAGATTGCTGAGAGAAATATCAATCACCTCAGATATGCCGATGACACCACCCTTATGGCAGAAAGTGAAGAGAACTAAAAAGCCTCTTAATGAAAGTGAAAGAGGAGAGTGAAAAAGTTGACTTAAAGCTCAACATTCAGAGAACTAAGATTATGGCATCTGGTCCCATCCCTTATGGGAAATAGATGGGGAAACAGTGGAAACAGTGGCAGATTTTATTTTGGGGGCTCCAGAATCATGCAGATGGTGATTGCAGCCATGAAATTAAAAGATGTGTACTCGTTGGAAGGAAAGTTATGACCAACCTAGATAGCATGTACAAAAGCAGAGACATTACTTTGCCAACAAAGGTCTGTCTAGTCAAGGCTATGGTTTTTCCAGTGGTCATGTATGGATGTGAGAGTTGGACTGTGAAGAAAGCTGAGCACAGAATAATTGATGCTTTTGAACTGTGGTGTTGGAGAAGACTCTTGAGAGTTCATTGAACTGCAAGGAGACTGCAAGGACTGCAATGGACTCCAACCAGTCCATTTCTAAAGGAGATCAGTCCTGGGTGTTCATTGGAAGGACTGATGCTGAAGTTGAAACTCCAATACTTTGGCCACCTCATGCGAAGAGTTGACTCATTTGAAAAGACCCTGATGCTGGGAGGGATTGGGGGCAGGAGGAAAAGGGGATGACAGAGGATGAGATGCCTGGATGGCTTCACCAACTCGATGGACATGAGTTTGAGCGAACTCCGGGAGTTGGTGATGGACAGGGAGGCCTGGCGTACTGTGATTCATGGGGTCGCAAAGAGTCGGACTTTACTGAGTGACTGAACTGAACTGAACTGATGACCCAGTTATTATACAAGTGTTCATTAAATGATCCTTCTGACAAGACTGCCTTCCATGTTTTAGAGTGGGAGAGGTTACTAGTCCTCTTCTAAGGTGAAGAGATGTGTGGTTTGGAAAGCATAACTCAGGTAGGCTGAGTCCAGTGGTCCTAAGGCTACTCCTACTCAAAGTAGTACCAAGCCCATCATTTTGCATCTGTGTGTCAATGTCATATGTAATGGGCAAGCTTTCAGGCTTGTGGCTCTGCCCTTCCATCTTCCAGAGGACTCTTTCTTTCCCACAGCTCATACATGAACTCTCAAGTTCCCTCAGTTGGAAAGGTGTATATAAAATGTCAGTGCAGAAGAATGCAAGATATTATGGATGGTATCACATTGCACATGAGATCGTATAAACTTAAGATCCACTTGTTAGGTTTTTCAGGAATGGACAATAGGCTCCACTGCCACATGCCTGGTGTCATCAGTGGGTACCATTGCCAGGAATAACACACTGAGAAGCCTGGGTGCTGGGCTGAAGGCATGTTGGCAGCACTCTGTGGTTTGGGCAAGCCTTGAGAGGGTCCAGGGGAGGGAAGTGGTAGCATCTGTGGCATGTATCTGCTATGTATTAGGCTACTGGAATAAGCTGAGTGTGCCCTCTGCCTCTTTGGAGTTCTTATCCATCCCTAAGTCTGCAGCTTTTCAGGCTCTGTCTTGGAGACAGAGTGTACAACCAGCTCAGTTCACCAGAACTCGGCATGTCCGCTTGAAGCAATTGTTCTGTGTACAGTATCCTCTGGCTCTGGGCTCCGCATACAGTGTGAACTGCTCCCTGCTTCTGATGTTACACCAGTTCTTTTGAGACAGTACTAATGAGAAATGGTGACAGTGCTTGTGTCTTAGGAAGGATAAGTTGGTCCTAGAAATTCTGCATATAAAGACTGATCTAGTTGAGGGTGAGTTCATGCCGCTAAGAACCTTCAGCAGAGAATGGGCTAAGGATTCTGGCAACCCTGGCCTAAAATCCTTCCTTGGACAAGTTATGTATCTACTGTATGTTTGGCTTATTCTTCTATAAAATGGGGAAAATAATTATAATAGTATACTAATACAGAAGATCATATCGTAGAGAATAAACTACTGGTTACCAGTAGGGAAGTGGGGAGGGGCAATGTAAGAGTAGAGGAAAAAAAGTTGTTATGGGATTATATGAAATCACACATGTAAAACTTTTGAAAATTGTAAAGCACCGTAGGATTGAAAGAATTTTGTCAGTCCTTCAGTCATGTCCAACTCTTTGTGACCCCATGAACTGTAGCCCTCCAGGCTCCTCTGTCCATGGGATTCTCCAGGCAAGAATACTGGAGTAGGTTGCCATTTCCTCCTCCAAGGTATCTTCCTGACCCAGGGATCAAACCCATGTCTCTTATGTCTCCTGCATTAGCAGGTGGATTCTTCACCACTGCACCACCTGGGAAGCCAATTTAAAAAGAAAAGTTAAATTTAAAAATTAAAAAAAATTAATTGGGAATTTGAGATGGATTGGGAGTTTGGGATTAGCAGATCTATTATATGTAGACTGGATAAATAACGAGTTCCTACTATGTGGCACAGGAAACTATATTCAATATCCTATAATAAACCATATTAGAAAAGACTATGAAAAAGAATATATATATATTATATATATATATCTGAATCACTTTATTAGACACCAGAAACTAATATAACATTCTAAATTAACTATGCTTCAATGAAATAAATTGTTTTAAAAAACTGTAAGTATTCTTAACCGAGTGGCCAGATTAACCAACACTCTCCTTCTATGAATCACACTCATGAACACCACCCTCCACCCCCAGCATGCTGACTACTCATGAGTAAGGGCTACTCTCCAATATACCCAGTCACTTCTGTGCAAGTGCCCAGCTACTGGTCCTGATCACACTTCCTAAAAAGTTCCTACTCCCTCTGCCCAGAGGTAGCACAGTGTAACGTCTAAGAGCCTGGAGCCAGAACCCAGTCTTGCCTGGCCCAAACCTTGCCCCTGTCACTTAGCAGTTCTGCAGCCTTGGGCAGACTGTCTTAACCTCTCTGTGTTCAGTTTCTTCCTTTGTCAAATGAAGAAGTTAATCGTATCTGTCTCATAGGGTCTGTCTATAAGGATTAAACGAGCCAATGTTTTAAAAGCACTTCAAATAGTACTTGATGCATACTACGTGTTAACCAGTAAGTTTTTTATGACAATGAAGACGTGGGCATATAGTGGATTCTTACATATTAGATCCACCTCTCCTTCTGAGTCCAAGTTCAATTTTTTTTATAATTTGTTTCTTGGTTCTGAAGGAAGGTATGCATCAGTGGTAGAATGTGGTCTCCTGCTGACAGGATTCTGGTTAACTGCTCACCCATTTTCTTGCCTTCAGCAGACACATCCTTTGCTGGTGGCATCACAGGACATCACTGGCCGCATTTGACAAGTTGGAGTTCCTCAAGGCAGTTGCCTGGGAGGAGAGGGTGACTGCAGGTCAGGAATGAAGAGCTGAGGGAAGGCAGGGTGGGTGAAAAGTTGACTAGAAAATTGTAATGTCAATATTAGCAGACAGGCTAATGAAGGACTGCAATTTGCAGATGAGTATCTCCTGCATTCTCTCTCTTCAAGGGAGATGGCATATGCAAATCAGGATCAGCTGAGCCTGGACTGGGACTGTGCAGTGTTTGTATGAGAGGGTGCCTCGAGTACGGGAGGATAACCTCCCGACTGAACAAATGGTGACCTTTAAGTGTCTGCAGTCTCTATAGACAAGCCATGTGCACAAATAGGGCAAGCAGGAAATTGGGAAGAAATCAGACCAATAAAAAACATTCTTGATGTTAAGAAAAATATAAAAGTAAAATTTAGAATAATAGGTAACTAATGAGAACCTCAGGTTGGGAAGTCAGCTGTGGGGACTAGAACTTTCACAGCAGTGTGAGAACACCTTTGGTGTAATTGTTCTCCAGTTTGTGAGTCGCCCACCTGGCAGCTCTGTAGTGGAGCTAATGATGACCTCCTTCAAGAAGACTTATGCCACACACTGCGCCTCCCAGGACTGCTGTTGCCAGAGCCTCTGTCTCCACGGCAGGCCACTGCTGACTCACGCCTCATCAGGAGACCCTCGAACACTCAAGGGAGGTCTGGCTCAGTCCCCTTTCCCTCAGTCCTGGTGCACACAGTGTTTTCTTTGTGCCCTCTAAGTGTCTCTGGCGGGTACAAGGTTTGATATTAAATGTGATTGTGACCCTCCTACCATCTTTTTTTTAAATATAAATTTATTTATTTTAATTGGAGGTTAATTACTTTACAATATTGTATTGGTTTTGCCATACATCAACATGAATCTGCCACAGGTATACACGTGTTATTGCAGCTTCTCCTTTGCCCTTGGTCATCCAACCTGGGGATCTGGCAAAGGGACTGAGTATCCCCAGGCAATCTGACTTTGAAGCTCAGCAGGATTTGATTACAGAACTTCCACAGGACTGGGAAAACAGAGACACATGGAGGGTGCAAACCAAACCGTGTGTGCACCAGGACCCAGGAGGAAGTAACAGCGACCCCTACAAGAGACTGAGCCAGACTTGCCTATGTGTGCTTGGCAGTCTCTGGTGGAGATGTAGGTCAACAGTGGCCTGCCATGGGGTCAGGTGCACTGACTACAACAGTCCTGAGAGGCCAGGTGTCTGCCAAAAGTCCTTTTGAAAGACTTAGCCATTATCACCATTACTCCTACCATAGTTCGGCCTCAGGCCAAAGCATAGGGACACAGCCCTACCCATCAGCAGAAAATTGGATTAAAGATTTACTGAGCCTGACTTTATCCACAGATTACACCACCCTTATGGTGGCTCAGATGGTAAAGCCTCTGCCTGCAATACAGGAGACCCAGGTTTGATCCCTGGGTTGGGAAGATTTCCTGGAGAAGGAAATGGCAACCCACTCCAGTATTCCTGACTAGAGAATCCCAGGGACGGAGGAGCCTGGTAGGCTACAGTCCACGGGGTCGCAAAGAGTCGGACACAACTGAACAACTTCACTTCACTTCACTTCTTCATAGCAGAAAGCAAAGAACTAAAGAACCTCTTGATGAAAGTTAAAGAGAATAGTGAAAAATTTGGCTTAAAGCTCAACATTCAGAAAGCTAAGATCATGGCTTTTGGTCCTATCACTTCATGACAGATAGATGGGGAAACAGTGGAGACAGTGTCAGACTTTATTTTGGGGGGCTCCAAAATCACTGCAGATGGTGACTGCAGCCATGAAATTAAAAGACACTTACTCCTTGGAAGAAAAGTTATGACCAACCTAGACAACATATTAAAAAGCAGAACAATTACTTTGCCAACAAAGGTCCATCTAGTCAAGGCTATGGTTTTTCCAGTAGTCATGTATGGATGAGAGAATTGGACTATAAAAAAACTGAGCGCCAAAGAATTGATGCTTTTGAACTGTAGTGTTGGAGAAGACTCTTGAGAGTCCCTTTGACTGCAAGGAGATCCAATCAATCCATCCTAAAGGAAATCAGTCTTGAATATTCATTAGAAGGACTGATGCTGAAGCTGAAACTCCAATACTTTGACCATCTGATGTGAAAAACTGACTCATGTGAAAAGACCCTGATGCTGGGAAAGATTGAAGGTAGGATGGCATCACTGACTCAATGGATATAAGTTTGAGTAAGCTCTGGGAGTTGTTGATGGACGGGGAGGCCTGGTGTGCTGCAGTCCATAGGGTCACAAAGAGTCAGATGTGACTGAGAGACTGAACTGAACTGAGCATGGCCTTGCGCACCAAAACAAGACCCAGTTTTCCCCACAGCCAGTCCCTCCCATCAGGAAGCTTCCATAACTCTCTTATCCTCATCCATCAGAGGGTTGACAGAATGAAAACCACAATCACAGAAAACTAACCAAACTGATTACATGAACCACAACCTTGCCTAACTCAATGAAACCATGAGCCATGCCATGTAGGCCACCCAAGATGAGTGTGTCATGGTGGAGAGTTCTGACAAAACATGGTCCCCTGGAGAAGGGAATGGCAAACCACTTCAGTATTCTTACCTTGAGAACCCCATGAACAGTATTAAAAGGGAAAAAGATATGACCCTGAAAGATGAACCCCCAGGTAGGTAGGTGTCCAATATGCTACTGGAGAAGAGTGGAAAAATAGCTCCAGAAGGAATGAAGAGACTGAGCCAAAGTGGAAACAATGCCAAGCTGTGGGTGTGTCTTGTGGTGAAAGTAAAGTCCAATTCTGTAAAGAACAATATTGCATAGGAACCTGGAATGTTAGGCCTATGAATCAAGGTAAATTGGAAGTGATCAAACAGGAGATGGCAAGAGTGAACATCGATATTTTAGGAATCAGTGAACTAAAATGGACTGGAATGGGCAAATTTAATTCAGATGACCTTTATATCTACTACTGTGGGCAAGAATCCCTTAGAGGAAATGGAGTAGCCATCATAGTCAACAAAAGAGACCGAAATGCAGTATTTGGGTACAACCTCAAACACGACAGAATGATCTCCGTTTGTTTCCAAGGCAAACCATTCAGTATCACGGTAATCCAAGTCTATGCCCCAACCACTAATGCCGAAGAAGCTGAAGTTGAATGGTTCTATGAAGACATACAAGATCTTCTATAACTAACACCAAAAAAGATGTCCTTTTCATCATAGGAGATTGGAATGCAAAAGTAGGAAGTCAAGAGATATTTGGAGTAACAGGCAAGTTTGGCCTTGGAGTACAGAATGAAGCAGGGCAAAGGCTAACAGAGTTTTGCCAAGAGAATGCACTGGTCATAGCAAACACCTTCTTCCGACAACACAAGAGATGACTCTACACATGGACATTACCAGATGGTCAATACCAAAATCATATTGATTATATTCTTTGTAGCTGAGGATGGAGAGGAGCTATACAGTCAGCAAAAATAAGACCGGGAGCTGATGGTGGTTCAGATCATGAACTCCTCATTGCCAAATTCAGACTTTAATTGAAGGATATAGGGCAAACCACTAGGCCATTCAGGTCTGAGCTAAATCAAATCCCTTATGATTATATGGTGGAAGTGACAAGTAGATTCAAGGGATTAGATCTGATTGATAGAATGCCTGAAGAACAATGAGCAGAGGTTCTTAACATTTTACAGGAGACAGTGATCAAAACCATCCCCTTGAAAAAGAAATGCAAAAAGGCAAAATGGTTGTCTGAGGAGGCCTTACAAATAGCTGAGAAAAGAAGAGACTCAAAAGGCAAGGGAGAAAAGGAAAGATATATGAATGCAGAGTTCCAGAGAATAGCAAGAAGAGATCAGGAAGCCTTTTTAAGTGAACAATGCAAAGAATTAGAGGAGAACAATGAAATGGGAAAGACTGGAGATCTCGTCAAAAAAACTAGAGATACCAAGGGAAGATTTCATGCAAAGATGGGCACAATAAAGGACAGAAACAGTATGGACCTAACGGAAGCAGAAGATATTAAGAAGAGGTGGCAAGAATACACAGAATAACTATACAAAAAAGATCTTCATGACCCAATAACCACAATGATGTTTATCATGGTTAACCACTCATATGGATAACCACTCACCTATAGTCAGACATCCCGCAGTATGAAGTCAAGTGGGCCTTAGGAAGCATCACCATGCACAAAGCTAGTGTAGGTGATGAAATTCCAGCTAAGCCATTTCAAATCCTAAAAGATGATGCTGTTAAAGTGCTGCACTCAGTGTGCCAGAAAATTTGGAAAACTCAGCAGTAGCCACTGGACTGGAAAAGGTCATTTTTCATTCCAATCCCAAAGAAGGGCAATGCCAAAGAATCTTCACACTTCCACACAGTTGCACTCATTTCACATGCTAGCAAGGTAATACTCAAAATCCTTTAAGCTAGGCTTCAACAATATGTGAACTGAGAATTTCCATATGTCCAAGCTAGATTTAAAAAGGCAGAGGAACCAGAGATCAAATTTTCAACATCCATTGAATGATAGAAAAATCTAGAGAATTCTGGAAAAAAACATCTACTTCTGCTTCATTGACTATGCTAAAGCCTTTGACTGTGTAGACCATAACAAAGTGGAAAATTATTAAAAGAAATAGGAATACCATGCCACCTCACCTACCTCCTAAGAAACCTGTATGCAGGTCAAGAAGCAACAGTTAGCACCCAGCATGGAACACTGGACTTGTTCCAAACTGGGAAAGGAGTACATCAAGGCTGTATACTGTCACCCTGCTTATTTAACTTCTATGCAGAGTACATCATGTGAAATGCTGGGCTTGATGAAGCACAAGCTGGAATCAAGAGTGCTGGGAGAAATATCAATAACCTCAGATATGCAGATGACAACACCCTTATGGCAGAAAGTGAAGAAGAATTAAAGAGCCTCTTGATGAAGGTGAAAGAGGAGAGTGAAAAAGTTGGCTTAAAACTCTAACTTTCAAGAAACGAAGATCATGGCATCGTCTCATCACCTCATGGCAAATAAATGGAGAAACAATGTAAACAGTGACAGATTTTATTTTCCTGGGCTCCAAAATCACTGTGGATGGTGGCCCAGCCATGAAATTAAAAGATTTTTGCTCCTTGGAAAAAAGAAATGACAAACATAGACAACATATTAAAAAGCAGACATTACTTTGCCTACAAAGTCTGTCTAGTCAAAGCTATGGTTTTTCCAGTAGTTGTGTATGGATGTGAGAACTGGACAATGAAAAAGGCTGGGTGCCGAAGAATTGATTCTTTTGAGCTGTAGTGCTGGAGAAGACTCTTGAGAGTCCCTTGGACAGCAAGGAGATCCAACCAGCCCATCCTAAAGGAGATCAGTCCCTGAATATTCCTTGGAAGGACTGAGGCTGAATCTGAAGCTCCAGTACTTTAGCCACCTGACGAAAGAGCTGACTTATTTGAAAAGACCCTGATGCTGGGAAAGAGTGAAAGCAGGAAGAGAAGGGGACGACAGAGGACAAGATGGTTTGATGGCATCACCAGCTCAATGATACGAGTTTGAGCAAACTTTGGGAGCTGGTGAAGGACAGAGAAGCCTGGCGTGCTGCAGTCCATGGGGTCACAAAGAGTTGGACACACCTGAGTGACTGAAAAACAATGAACAAATGAGAACCTCCTGTATAGCACCGGGAACCCTACTCAGTCCTCTATGGTGACCTAAATGACCCAAATGGGAAAGAAACCTAAAAAAAGAGTGGATATACGTATATGTATAGCTGATTCACTTTGTTGTACAGTAGAAACTAACACAACACTGTAAAGCAACTATATTCCAATAAAAATTAATTTTTAAAAAGGAAAAGAAATGAGAACAGGGGAAAGGAGGAGGGTGAGAGAAAGGAAACTATTTCATATATATGTACTATGCAGCAGGCATTTGGCCAACATTTAATATTAGCTTCTTACGCCTCAGCACAACTCTGTGAGGTGAACATTGATATCCCCATTTTACAGATGAGGAATCAAACTGGAAGAGCCTGGCATGGCATAGGTACCATGGGGCAGAGTTAAATCTCCAGGTTCATCTGATTTTAAGCCTATGATCTTTCTCATACCTCACAGCCTTAACAGGTTAAAAACTGACCTCAGGGTCATTTCCCCATTGTTGTTATTGGCAGGATGGGTCAGTGGTTAAAAGCTAGGATGTCAAAGTCAATAAGACCTAGTTTTAGTTCCTAACTTGACTGCTTACCACCTCTTAATCTTAACTACCCTGCCTTCTCTGAGCAGAGCCCTTTGTCTTTAGGAGGGAATTAGCACTCTAGGATTGCGTTGAAGAAATGAATTGAGAGCGTGAGAGAGAAAAAAGTAATGGATTATAGTGTACAATGCTCTGACAATGTTCCATAAACAGAATATCCTTCCTCTTGGTATTTTCAGTTTTATTATTTTGATCCTCAATTTAGTGCATCATCTCAGGTATGCCAGGTATATGGATTCTGTGTAATTCTGAGGTTGTTGAGGACTGGGAACCAAACTTGGAAACTCATCAAGGTTTGAGATCCAGAAAGAACCTCAGAAAAGCCATTCAATTCCAACCCTGCATTCTACAGATGGAAAAAAACTAATCTCAGAAAAGCGAAGTCATTTGTCCAAGGTCATGGAGAATGACAAGTAGCTCCTCTAGCATCATAACACCTATCAAGCTTCTAGGCATGTAGAACACAGTCTCTTAGAAGTATTTATTCGGCTAATTCTGCTTTCTTACTCTTCTTTAAACTCAGAGTAGCCTGTATGGTATTTCTCATTCATGAACTGGTTGGGAATCTTGTTATCTGACTCTAGGGGTAGTATCTGTGGTGGCCCTGGCCCACCTACTGGCCTTTGGCGTGTGGCTTCTCTTCCAACTCCACTAACCCTGCTTCACTTTTCTCCAGGGACAGATAGGAAATGAGTAGCCATGTTGGCACTTGTGAACAGCAGAGCAGTGCTGATGGAGAACAGGGAAGAGTTTTTTGTGTTGTGGTTATTTGCAGCATTTCATCAGCCAGCAGTGTAAATTAAATTAATTAAAAAGCATTGTACATTTCTAATTCCAGCACTGGATTCACTCAGTGGCCATGGAAATTTTGAATAATGGATAATAGTCGTCTCTGATTTCTCAACATATGCTTTTTCACTTACACAGCTGTGAAGAAATTATATTTATATATTTGTTGATGCATAATTTCCAGCCTGAAAACAGAATTGATATTAGCATTAAGCTGCCAACAGGTGTCATTTTTTTTCCCTTCTCTTTCTGGTGAGCTGGAATAATCCTTTCTTTGGCAGGAGATCAGTATTTTTTCACAGTCATTTTTGCATCCTTAAGAACGCCTTTAAAATTATTTTCTACTTGATGAAACACATCCTCTCAAGGCTTCATTATTTTCACCCAGGTGTTATCTGATTGAATATTTCAGTCACAAAAAAACTTGGGAGATTTGAGTCATTTCCTACTCAAAACTATGGAACTACAGCTGGGAATGTTGATACTATTTTGAAGTTTTGTTTTTTTTTTCTGCTAAGAAATAACTGTAAGTTTAATAACCCCATTACATTAAGCCTGGATACTATGCATTTTAATTATTGGTTACAAGGTATCTTTTAGGTAAAATTAATCAAGTCAAACACTGCATCTATTACTGCATTACTGATTACTGCATCAAATTCAAGGTGGCCAGTAGAAAAAAAGATTCCCAGGAGACTTTGTTGGTTTCTTCAAAGTTGTGGTGTTTTTTGTTTTGTTTTGTTTTTAATGTCTGCCAAAAAGTTCTCCAGGACTCCAACAGAGTAATAAAGCAAAAAGGGAAAAAAAAGTAAAAGTCGCTCAGTTGTGTCCAACTCTTTGCGACCCCATGGACTGTAGTCCATGGAATTCTCCAGGTTAGAATACTAGATGGAGTGGGTAGCCTTTCCCTTTTCCAGGGGATCTTCCAAACCCAGGGATCAAACCCAGGTGTCCCACATTGCAGGCGGATTTTTTACCAGGTGAGCCACAAAAGAAGCTAAGTGGAGGGGAAATTTGATAGTCATCTTAAAATTTAATCCTATTCCAGTGTATTCCTTTCCAGTTAGTATTACATCCATCTTTACCTCCACCTCCCCAGCCCACACTATTCTAGACTATCTCTAAAAGTCCTTTAACTGACCTTTTTTGTTGCTCCCTACTACCTCCCCAAATCTCAGGTACTCCCTTGTGGTTGAGTTCTTTTATGTAAAGGGACATTTAATATGAATTGCCTTACTTAATACCCTATGGTGGCTCTCCCTTGTCCTGGGGATAAACTCGGAATTCTTGAGATGTACACACAACATCCTTCATCTATGATCTGGTGTCCTCTGCCACACATTTTTCTGTGTCATCCTCAGTCACCACCCTCTTCAAATCTATGTTGCAGCCATATGGAGCTTCCTGGAGTTCCAGGAGCAAATGTTTTTCCATTTCAAGCTTCAAAGATTTTATTCAAACCACCTCCTTTGCCTGGTTATCCCATGCTATCCTTATGCAGACTGTCTTCTTCAAAATCCAGGTTAGGAGGCTTCTTGTTGGCAAAGCCTGTCCAGTTTTATCACCAGCACTATTATCGCCCTGATACCCTTCCACATACAGTGTAGATAGAGTGACTTTCTCCTCTGATGTTTCAGATGATCTTTTTAGTTTCAAAGGGAGTAGATAACTTTGGATCTAGAGCCAGATTCCCTAGATTGACATCCCATCTCTGTCATTTACTAGATGTGTGAGATTGGGTAGTTAGGTAATCTTTCTGTGCTTGATTTGCCCATTGTAAAGTGGAAGAAATAATTACACTTTCCAGACAGGGTACAGTGAGAATTAAATGAGAAAACATATATAAAGGACTTAAAACAGTAGCTGGCTGGTAGTTAAGTACGTAACTATTGATCCATATAGATTGGTTCCTCTCTGTTTAACTTTACTGAATCTCTTTAGAGTCGTCTTCCTCTGCTAGAGTGAGAGTTCCCTGAGGGCTGGAATGTAGTCTCCCATCTTTTTGTCTTGAGTGCCTGGTACTGTGCCTGGCATATAACAGGTGCTCAGGAACAGATGTAGGTGGAATGAATGAATAAATCAGTGTAGACAGACAATCTGGAAGTTTAGCAATCAGAGAGTCATTTCCCCTCCTTGGTTATATAATGTAGTTATGATGTCCCTGACACTTCTTCTTCTTATTTTTTTTTTTAACTAAAAAACTCCTCTCCTTTCATGTTTACTTGCTCAAACATGGGATGAGTGTTTGCTGCACATTTGCAAGAGGGTTTGAGTCCAACATCCACACTCTGGTGTCCTGCCTTTTTCTATTTTACTTTCCTTTGCCATTGCCAAAATGAATATCCATTGATGGGATTTCTAGCATTCATCACATGCAACACCAGATGGATCTGAATAGTTTCTCTAACAACCAATTTGCATTTGGACTCAGCTTCCAAAATGCCTTCCCATTATAGCTTCCATTTGCCCTCCACGCACTTCGCCATCTTCCACACTGTTCTAAAGACCACACCTCTAATTTTGAAAATCACGGATTGATGTGGTACCATCAAGCGGGTACCAAGTTAAAACAAGAATTGTATTTTATTGCCGAATCATGATTTGCTCATATGTTTCAACTTCTACCATGTCATCTAACATACTTTTTCATTATAATAACGTTTCAAAGAGAATCCCCAACGTATTCCTGGGAGACTGATCTTCTTTTGCCCCTACTGCTCCTGAGGCTTCATCTTGGGGTTATGTTGCCTAGTGGGCATGGTTCTTGAGCCAAGATCTTCTTGTTAAGGTTGTTACACTTATTTGGGGTTCTGTTAGGTTTCATGAACTTAAATGAAGAATAAGTAATAAATTCATACAGGAAATTGGGTTAGCATGCGATTAACATCCCGGCTGATGCAGACGGGTATACCAATGATGGAAACATGTGCTTGTATCATGATGAAATGCAGATTAGAGGCCCTGGAGCCAACCCAAGGATATCTGCCCAAAACTGTTTCGTCTCTGTCAGCTTTAATCTGATCGAAAGAGAGCACGCTTCAATGCAGTGAGAAAAATGTGAACTCCTAAAATAACCCAGTGGTACTCTGTTTTCCATTAAGATGCTATTAGAATACTCACTTTTCACTTGTGGTATAGGAGAAAGTATACTAACTATAACTTAAAGGATCTGAACTCAAATCTCATCTCAGCCTTTAACGTATACTGTAAAATCTCACTGGGCCTTCGTTTCTGCATCTGTAAAATTAATGGGCTGAGTTAGACTAATAGTTTCTCATAGTTTTATTTTTTTGTTCATAAAACAAATGACAACAGAGACACACAGTCCGATGGGCAGACCCATGGTTTTGCACAGTTACCCACGTATTAGTTATAGCTGTCCCCTCTGCTCCTGCTCAAGTAAGCATATTGTAAAGCAACTGAGTCAGATTGACATTTGAAGATGACCTTGGAACCTGCCTAATTTATTTTAAAAATTTAAAATAAAATAATTTGCAAGCTCGGGTACATCATTATTAATTTTTTAAAAGGTGATTTGCTGTATGGCAAAACCAATACAGTATTGTAAAGTAATTAGCCTCCAATTAAAATAAATTAATTTTAAAAAAAGGTGATTTGCTATACAATTCCCAGAAAGTGTGTCACAAACTGAATTTTAACAGAGCATTGTGTTGCTATTATTCTAAAATTTCTGTGAAGAATCAAGGTGCCTGTTGAGCATAGTCCATAGCCTTAAGTTTTTAACTATTTAGAATACAAATGAGGAAGAATAATACATTTTTGTAGGTAGTCCTCACTTTGATGGGTATTCTCCTTGTCCCTTGGAGAACTGCTTGTGACAATAATAGCTTCCTGATTGTTATTTGGCATATGAAGCAAAGCTATGTTTCTAAAATGAGGTAATGTCATCATCACATAAAAATAATGTAGAATCCTCTTTAAGAATTGAAAATATATAGAAATTGACTAAAACAGTAATGAGTCTGTTTTGGAATTTCTCATTGTGAAATATTTATTTGCAAGGTAAAAAAAACAAACAAAAAAAGTTTGTAGTATCAGTTCAGTTCAGTTCAGTCACTCAGCCGTGTCCTATTCCTTGTGACCCCATGAATCGCAGCACGCCAGGCCTCCCTGTCCATCACCGATTCCCGGAATTCACGTCCATCAAGTTAGTGATGCCATCCAGCCATCTCATCCTCTGTCGTCCCCTTCTCCTCCTGCCCCCAATCCCTCCCAGCATCAGGGTCTTTTCCAATGAGTCAACTATTCACATGAGGTGGCCAAAGTACTGGAGTTTCAGCTTTAGCATCAGTCCTTCCAACGAACACCCAGGGCTGATCTCCTTCAGAATGGACTGGTTGGATCTCCTTGCAGTCCAAGGGACTCTCAAGAGTCTTCTCCAACACCACAGTTCAAAAGCATCAATTCTTCGGCGCTCAGCCTTCTTCACAGTCCAACTCTCACATCCTTACATGACCACAGGAAAAATCATTGCCTTGACTAGACGAACCTTTGTTGGCAAAGTAACGTCTCTTCTTTTGAATATGCTATCTAGGTTGGTCATAACTTTCCTTCCAAGGTGGTGATTGTTAAAATTTTGAGTAATACAGGAAAGAGTTTAGGATAAAAGTTGCTGAAGAACCATCGAAGTTTAATATAAAACTAAAGTGTAAAAATGTTGTATTCAGTTTTTCACTTCTAACAATATGTTGGTCCAGATAACCTGAAGATCTTTACATTATCAAATGCTTGGATAAAGTAAACTTTATAAATGCAAGACTGATATTGCAAGAAATAAGGGGGAGGGGGTTGCAGAAGTAATGGAACAGGAGACTGGGGGTAGCAGATGTAAGCTATTATATATGGAATGGATAAACAGCAAGGTCCTACTATATGGCACATAGAACTATATTCATAATCTTGTGATAAACAAGGGAAAAGGCTATTTTAGAAATATATATATATGTGCATATATATCTGTATAAATGAATCACTTTGCTATACAGTGGAAATTAACACAACATTGTAAATCTTCTATACTTCAATTTTTAAAAAAAGCAAAGGAAATTATAATCATCCTGAAACAAAGAATGAGCCCAAAATTAAACCAGTAAGTTGGAATAGTGACAATAAAGCTGTAGAGTGGAGAGAAAAAGTAGCAATACTAATAATGTGGGATATAGGTGTTTAAGTCCACATTGAATAAAGTTACTAGTCCTTAGGCTTTCTCTGTTTAAACCGAGAAAACCCTCATAAAATCTGACTTTTTAAAAAAAGAATGAATTAAGTAAAACCTATTAATCCATCAGATTAGAAAGATAATAGGGAGGTTTGTACAGTTTGGGTTATGTATAGTAAAAAAAAAATTGATTTAATTTACATGGAATTAGGTTTGATACTTTAAATATATATTATCTCATAGTATGAAACTAAACCAAAAGCAAAATTGATCCTGGGATACCTGGCAAAAGTAAATAGAAAACTTCTGCAGGGATACAATTTCAACCTAGGCTTCCTAAGATTCCCATAGAGAAATATGGTGATGAAATAAAAATCCAGAATTGCAAAAGCTATAGAGAAAGACATTATTATGAATGAAAGTCAGCAGGCCCCACAACAGGATTAAACACTCAAGAAGTTCCGGCAATATAAAGGTTGAATAGAGATTATAAAAGAGGGTTATTTTAATTAATAAAATCATATAAGGTATTTGGGGAAAAAAAAACAACTTAAGGAGAGGGCAATGGCAACCCACTCCAGTACTCTTGCCTGGAAATTCCCATGGATGGAGGAGCCTGGTGGGCTGCAGTCCAAGGGGTCGCTGAGGGTTGGACAGGACTGAGCAACTTCACTTTCATGCCTTGGAGAAGGAAATGGCAACCCACTCCAGTGTTCTTGCCTGGAGAATCCCAGGGACAGGGGAGCCTGGTGGGCTGCCATCTATGGGGTCACACAGAGTCGGACACGACTGGAGTGACTTAGCAGCAGCAGCAAGGACACAACAAAAAAAGAAAATCTTTAGAATTATTTAAGAGAATTTCTACAAATGGAAGGCATGGTCCTTAAAATAGGTGAGCTCAATAAATTAGCTAAACAGTAGTGCAGACATAGTTGAAAACATAACTAGTTAACTGGAATACAGAAGTACTTGAAATGCAGAGAGAGACAACAAAGAGGTAAAAAACATGAGAAAGAGTAAAAACTAGTTATGGAGAATAGGAGAAGTTCCAATTTATTTAATTGTATTTCTAAGAGGATGAAATAGAAAAAGTGAGGAATAAAAGATATTCCAGGAATTAATGGCTCAAAATTTCTCAAAATTAATGGAACTGCATGAATCCATTGAATCAGACAACATATAAATGTATAAAACATATAAATCTATACTTAGATATGTTGTCTTGTTAATTTAAAATCATACAGCAATTCTGGAAAATAGTTGGGTCATTTCATATAAGATTAAATATACAGTTACTCATAAAACACACTCCTGGGCATTCATTCTGAGAGAAAGGAAAACTGATCTACACACAAATTGTACATGAATATTTATAAAAGCTTCATTTTGATAGCCAAAATCTAGAAATAACTAAAGTGTTCTTCAGTAGTTGAATAGTTAAACAATCTGTGGTACATTCATACAATGGAAATCTATTCAGCAGTAAAAAAGGTATGAACTAAATGATATAGTAATTTGAATGGATCTCAACAGCTTGATTCTGAATGAAAAAGTCAATTTTACATATTACATAGTGCATGATTTCATTTACATAAAATTCTAAAAATGACAAAATTATAGAGATAAGAGCAGATTAGTAGTTTCAGGGACTAAAGAAGGTAGTACAGAGGAAGTAGAGGAGGTGTAAGTAAGATCTTCACAGTTCTAAAGTAGTTTTGTATCTTTGTTGGAATGTTTATCACATGAATCATACACTTGAGTCACACATGTGACAAAATGATAGATGGCTATATATGAACATTGCAGCAGCGGCACTTTTCTGGTTTTGGTAATGTACCAGAGTTATGTAAGATGTAACCGTCAGGTCATTTATTTCTCTCCCTCAGTTCTTATTTCATCATAACAAAGATTTGGAATGATGGACTAACTACAGTTCAAGCAGGCAGGATTTCTTGGCTCTTGTCTCATTGTAGCAAGGATTCAAAACAACAAACTAGTTGTAGCTCAAGAAGACAGAACTTTTATTAAACAGACAGCAGACAGTACATTCCTGAGACGTGGGAGTGGGCCAGTGCCCAGGGAGTGACTACCATCCCTCTTGGCTTCTCTTTGGATACTTCCCATCTCCTTCTCTTAGCTCTGCCCTGTGCAAAATAGGGCTTGTACCCACCACCAGTCAGCAAAGGGAATGCAAATGCACGTATGCTCAAGGCCACTCAGAGAAGGAGGTGTGTCTGGGCACATGGAAAACCGTGCTTTTACATATCCATCTAGGTGGGCATGGACTGAGAGTTTTGATTGTCATTGAAAATTATATAACAACAGGCTCCATTGCACATGTTTTCCCCATGATTCAGTCTGTTATAATCAGATATATGTATATATAGAATATTTATGAACACTTAATGGGCTCCTGGCTGCCTGAGATTACTTGAAGACATAGCTGTGCCTCAAGGGTGCATGTACTGGGGTTGGAGAAGCCCCTCTGGTTAATGTGTATCTACTGTGTGCTGGAGGGTGCAGGTACAGGAGTTAGAGAAGTCTCTGTGGTTATTTTTGTAGCATATCTGTGAACTCTCCTGGGTGAGCCTGGGGAGGGATTTAGAGATCAACTTGCATCCTTTCCCGTTAGGGCACCCTTCGTTGCTTATGCGTAACTTCCTCCCTAACATGACTGTAATGGGGCACTGAATAAAGGGCCCATAAGACCCCTGTCTGAGCTTCCCTGGAGGTTCAGATGGTAAGGAATCCTCCTGCAGTGTGGGAGACCTGGGTTCAATCCCTGGGTTGGAAAGATCCCCTGGAGAAGGGAACAGCTACCCACTCCAGTATTCTTGCCTGGAAAATTCCATGGACAGAGGAGCCTGGCAGGCTACAGTCCATGGGGTTGCAAAGAGTTGGATAGGACTGAGTGACTTTCACTTTCAAGACCCCTCTGTACTATTTTGTAACTTTTTGTGAATCTATAGCTTTTTCAAAATAAATTACAGGGGGAAAAACACTGCAGACTAAGAAAAGATTTAAAAAGTAACCTGAGAGAAAAGAAAACTTATCTATGAAAAAATGACAAAGGGCAAACTTACCAAAAGTAATATAAGCAATCAGAAGGCAATAAAATATTATCTTCTGGGTTCTGAGAAGAAATAAATATCAATTTAGAATTCTGTACCCAGCTAAATTATCATTCAAAGTATGGTTAAGAAATACCATCATGGTAACTAGGAGTACCCTGGAGGAGGGCATGGCAATCCTCTCCTGTACTCTTGCCTGAAGATTCCCATGGACACGGGAGCCAGGTGGGCTGCAGTCCATAGTGGCACAAAGAGTTGAACCCAACTGAAACAACTGAGCACACAACTAGGACTACAAATTGGGGATATTAAATTGGAGTTGAGAAAACAGTTGAGAGATAAAGAAGATCTGAACTCAGAGTGACTCAGTTTCACCTGAGTGAACCTAAGTGTACCTATGAGGCAAGAAGAGGGAGAAGTCAAATTAACTCAGAAACTGCATGACTTGTGATGTTACCAAGTTACAAAAGGAAGCAGAAGAAATTCAGGAGGGGAGGAGAATGGGGAAATGGTGGCCAGGGGACGATCAGATCAGATCAGATCAGTCGCTCAGTCGTGTCTGACTCTTTGCGACCCCATGAATCACAGCACACCAGGCCTCCCTGTCCATAACCAACTCCCGGAGTTCACTCAGACTCACGTCCATCGAGTCAGTGATGCCATCCAGCCATCTCGTCCTCTGTCGTCCCCTTCTCCTCTTGCCCCCAATCCCTCCCAGCATCAGAGTCTTTTCCAATGAGTTAACTCTTCGCATAAGGTGGCCAAAGTCCTGGACTTTCAGCTTTAGCATCAGTCCTTCCAAAGAAGTCCCAGGGTTGATCTCCTTCAGAATGGACTGGTTGGATCTCCTTGCAGGCCAAGGGACTCTCAAGAGTCTTCTCCAACACCACAGTTCAAAAGCATCAATTCTTCGGCACTCAGCCTTTTTCACAGTCCAACTCTCACATCCATACATGACCACAGGAAAAACCATAGCCTTGACTAGACGGACCTTTGTTGGGAAAGTAATGTCTCTGCTTTTGAATATGCTATCTAGGTTGGTCATAACTTTCCTTCCAAGGAGTAAGCGTCTTTTAATTTCATGGCTGCAGTCACCACCTGTAGTGATTTTGGAGCCCAGAAAAATAAAGTCTGACACTGTTTCCACTGTTTCCCCATCTATTTCCCATAAGGGATGGGACCAGATGCCATGATCTTCGTTTTCTGAATGTTGAGCTTTAAGCCAACTTTTTCACTCTCCACTTTCACTTTCATCAAGAGGCTTTTTAGTTCCTCTTCACTTTCTGCCATAAGGGTGGTGTGATCTGCATATCTGAGGTGATTGATATTTCTCCTGGCAATCTTGATTCCAGCTTGTATTTCTTCCAGTCCAGTGTTTCTTATGATGTACTCTGCATAATAAGTTAAATAAACAGGGTGACAATATACAACTTTGACGAACTCCTTTTCCTATTTGGAACCAGTCTGTTGTTCCATGTCCAGTTCTAATTGTTGCTTCCTGACCTGCATACAAATTTCTCAAGAGGCAGATCAGGTGGTCTGGTATTCCCATCTCTTTCAGAATTTTCCACAGTTTATTGTGATCCACACAGTCAAAGGCTTTGGAATAGTCAATAAAGCAGAAATAGATGTTTTTCTGGAACTCTCTTGCTTTTTCCATGATCCAACAGATGTTGGCAATTTGATCTCTGGTTCCTCTGCCTTTTCTAAAACCAGCTTGAACATCAGGAAGTTCACGGTTTACATGTTGCTGAAGCCTAATACTATTAAAATTCCATCTTTGAATTTTATACTGGAATGTTTCCTTATAAGTTATAACCAACGGGTCCTCTTTGATTGTTTTTTAAATTAGAATCACTTCTATGAAACAACATCTCTCCATTTTTTTTTTTTTTTTTGCATCCTCAATCACCCCAACACTTCATCCTAAGGTTTCTTGATCAGAAGTGTGGCACATCATGGTTACTCAAAATAGGTCTTTAGCAGGTCAGTGTGGTGTGTCTTCTTTTTACTGGGGCCTGTAAAGGGAATTCTGGAGAAAGAGCCACTTTATAATTAGGTGATCGAAAGCAAGTTTCTAAACCTCTTTGCCTCAGTTGCCTAATTGTAAAGTAAGGATAATACTGCTGCTGCTGCTAAGTCACTTCAGTAGTGTCCGACTCTGTGCGACCCCACAGACAGCAGCCCACCAGGCTCCCCCGTCCCTGGGATTCTCCAGGCAAGAACACCGGAGTGGGTTGCCATTTCCTTCTCCAATGCATGAAAGTGAAGAGTGAAAGGGAAGTCGCTCAGTCGTGTCCAACTCTTCGAGACCCCATGGACTGCAGCCTACCAGGCTCCTCCATCCATGGGATTTTCCAGGCAAGAGTACTGGAGTGGGGTGCCATTGCCTTCTCCAGGATAACACTAAAAGTCCTTATTTTTTTTTAATGTAAAATACTAATGAGTGAAGAACTCAAGTAAAGAACTTACTATGGTCTCTTACTATGGAGACCATAGAAAGGACTTGTGTCAGTCTTTGCTGATGATGTTGTTGTATCTACTGAATCTAATTTAGATCATAAATTAGTGTAGACACTAAATGGGAATTTTGAAGATATCCTGAGGTCACAGGTCATTTGAGTTGGATCTTTAAAAATTTAAGTCAAAAAATGGGGTACAGTATTTAAAACAAGGGGATCTGTCTATGCAAAGTCAAAGGTTCCAAAGAGAAAAGTGGCTTAAAGGAATTGTCTGGATAAAAGTGAGTATGAGCAAGGAACACCAGGAGAATAGGAGCATTGAAAAACTGGAGCTGGAAATTAAGAGCTTTGAATCCAAGGCTAAGGAGATTGAACCCTTTCCTGTAAGCAGTGGGGGAATCCTCAGGGTGTTTGAGTGAAACACTGACATTTACATATTTAGAAGCAACTTCCTGTAGCACTGTGGCTAATAAGGAAGGAGGCCAGGCTAGTGGTATCTTAAGAATCTCTCTTCACCTCTCCAAAAAACTGGAAATGATCATTCATGGGGTATGTTTACTAAGCCTATGCATTGTAGTTGAAGGTATTCCTAGCAACTCCTCCCTACCTTACCTCCACATCTTTAAAATTCAGTAAGTCTGTATTATCTAAGGTCTTGAGATGTTAATGACTTTGAATAATTGTCAACACTTGCAATTATAATGACTGATACTTTATCATTTCTCATAATGAGCAATGCTAATTAAAATTGATTGTGCTAGAGCTTTAGCTACAATTTTACTCCCCCCCTCCATATTTTTTGTTTAAATCATGAGCTTATTGTGCTGATTTGGTGAACTACACAATGTCAGCTTATCATCTGGGTGTTTAATTCCCAGTTTGGCTTGTGAACCACATTAGCAACAATTATGAAATGTCAAGGAAGCAGTGAGAATAACTGAATTTATGCCATAAGAAAAATCCCCAATTTTGACGGATTGATTGATTGATTCATTCATTCATTCATCCATGTAGTTTTTATTGAACATCTATTATATGCTAGAAACTGTGTGAAGCCAGGGGAAGCAAATGAACAAACTATGACTTGAGGAGTTTGAAGCATAGTGAGAAAGACTCATTACAAGGTAAATTGCCTATAGTATGTAAATACTACAGTTGGTAGACATTAACTCTGCCTTTGAGAGTGCAGGCAGATTTCGGAGAGAAAGTGACTTAGGGATGGCCTAGGGATAGTGTTTGAGATGGGGACTTCAAAACACAAGCAGGAACTTCTTTCTTTGAATTTTTATTACTACTTGTCTATACCTGCCATATTTGCAAGACTTTATAAAGTATCTCAAGAAGAAAGAACATGTAAATTAGCCAGAGGATTCAAGAACCAAGACCAAGAATTGTACCCTGGAAAATCCAGGCTGCAAAGAAAGGCAAGGCATGCTGGTCAGATGGTATGCATTATACAAGCACCTAAGGAAAGTAAAAGGAATCAATCACATGTTCCAAGAAGAATGAAAGACCATGCTGAAGTGCAGGAGGCCTGGAGGACTATGGCACGCAATAGCTCTGGCTGTGCAGTTCATGTAGACACACTCTAATTGAGCATCGTAGGGGTACTCTGCCCTGAGCCCCCCTTTAGGGCTGAGGTGTTCATATTCCCCAGGGTCCTGGGAGTATTGGCAGCTGTCACTCCTAACTGAGTCCCTTTCTAGCTACTGCCCTTGGCACAAAAGAGTTGTTTTGCCCAAGGGTAAGCCTCTGCCCTAAAAGGCAGCTTGGATTCAATGATTAGTTGATGAGGTGGAGCACAATGACCCTACCCCTTGCCTAGACTGGGGACAATTACAAAGCTCAACCCCATAGATCCTCATAGAATCAGCTGAGACTTGCATTCCAGTGCATCACAGTTCAGCTTGTCCCTCTCTCAGTCCTAGTTACAACATCTGCTACAGATACAGTTTCAAAGAGCAGCTCTTGGCAGATCTTCTGTCTGCAAACTTCCAGGTCTCAGATCTCTTCCCTGGAAGCCAGATTTAAAACAGGCATCCATTCTGTCTCAATTTGAGGGATTCACCAATGCAACAGATAAAGGTCTCTTACCTCAAATGATTAACAGGTTTTTTGTTTTTGAAAATTAGGGTTCGATGCAGGATACAGGAAGCTTGGGGCTGGTGCACTGGGATGACCCAGAGGGATGGTATGGGGAGGGAGGAGGGAGGGGGGTTCAGGACTGGGAACACGTGTACACCCGTGGCAGATTCATGTTGATGTATGACAAAACCAATACAATATTGTAAAGTAATTAGCCTCTAATTAAAATAAATAAATTTAAATTAAAAAAAAAAGAAAGTTAGGACATCTAAAAACAATGCAGAAGCTTTGGAAAACTGTTAAACCTGTGAAATATATGAATGGAAGGAGGAGGAGGAGGAGAGAAAAAACTTATGGAATTGTCTAAATTTGTGCTGTCTAAAATTGTGCTCCTTAGACAAATAGATGGCTCATCAAACCTTACCAATGGATGTAAAGTTTCTCTATGAATTTATAATGTCTTTAGAGCTAAAGAATGTGATTTGATCAGACCCATAGGGAAAAAAAAATCTCCCTCCTAAGACAACTAGTCATCTAGGCTCCATTTGCCTATTTAGAAGGACATGAATCTGTGACCTTCCTAGGTAGCACATTCAACAGCTTTCCTGATTGAGAAGTTCTTGTATTTTACTGAAACTATGAAACTTTTATAGAAATTAGGATATGTTTGAGATTTTCCACAATAAAAACATAGTATTTTATTTTTAACTTACTTAAATAATATGTGGACTTCATTGGAAAAAAAAAAAAAGTCCTAAGGGCAGAAAGACTTATTATGGAAAGCAACAGTTCCTGCCCATATCATTCCTGCAGTCCCTGTCTAGCTATTGCCAACATGTTTTCACATTTGGTTGCGGGGACAGAACTGGGAAGAGCATCTCTCTGCAGACTGCCTCTATGTGTCTAAGTTGAATGCTTATCAAGTTCTTAGGCATTGTCGCTATATTGTCTGTGTACCTTTGCAATGGCTGATGAAGATTTTGTCCAGTTCATAAGCCTACTCCTCCTGGTCCATATTCCAGTTCTTCTTTGGGTCACCTTTGCTCCTCCCAGGACGCTTCATATCCATTTCCTTTCCTACCAACTACAACCAGTCTCTCTTGACTCTCCAGTTTATAAGACAGCACATTACTGACCTAACCCTTCCACCCATGTTTTCCCTGTACATTGCAAGTTGATAGCCTCGGTTTTCCTCCCTGCACCATGAGTACGACTTCAATGAATTCTTGGTAGCTCTATTCCTAAACTTAAAAATGAATCATGGAACTTGAGTTATTTTTTTAAATATTTATTTATTTAGTTATTTGGCTGCTCTGGGTCTTAGTAGTGGCACCTGGCATGTGGGATTTTAGTTGGGGCATGTGAACTCTTAGTGACAGCACGTGGGATCTAGTTCCCTGACCAGGGGTTGAACGGGGCCCCTTGCATTGGGGAGCATGGAGTCTTAGCCACTGGACCACCAGGAAAGTCTGGAATCGAATTATTATCATTATGTAATAGTGTTCACAGCAGAGCTAAGTGCTGTGTCCAGATTAGGTCTCCTTTTCAGATCCTATGCCTCAATTCTTGTATCACTCAGAAGAAAAGGACTTCAGCATCAAGTTTAAAGGGAATCTCCTTTTTCATACTTAGCCTGTTGCCTTTCTTAAGTACCAGCATTTCCCAACTTCTAGATGATACTACTCAATCCCATCACTGCCTTTGCCTCTACCTGAACCTGGTTTTACCTGGTGAGTTCCTTCCTTGGCCCTGGGCTCCTAAGCCAATCTGGATGCTTCTAATCTTCTAACTATTGTCCTATGACCTTCTTGGGTAGGATTTTCTGTAAGTGTCTGATGGCATCCCCTCTCTTATTTTATAAGTTAGCTTCCTAAGAAAGGCAGGTGAACTTCCTGAGTCCTTGCCTGTTCTGTGTCTACCCTCATTTTTAATCGGCAGGGAGTTTTCAGTTAGGACTCATCTTCCCTCAGACCTTTTGTTCTTAACCTTATTTCCTTGCCCTGATTTTCTTACTCTACTATAGATTTTCTTTGTCTTTCATTGTTTCATTGGCAATCACATTTTTAATTTCCCACAGTTTGTTCTCTTATTTCTAACTTTAAAAAATTGCATCTTTTAAGAAAATGGTTAAAGCAGTGAGAATTTTTTTTTTAATTGTCTTCTGTTTCCTAAACATTGCTGTGGCTTTTTATCATGGTCTTTTCCTTCATGTTGTCAATGTTCTCAGATAGCTGAGCATTCTTGGTTGTCTGCTCCTGTTTCAGAATGAAACTTTACTAAACCAAATAAGTGCTCTGAGGAGGGAGGGCTTATATGCTGGAAGGTGTTGTTGAGACGACCAGGCGTCTCCTGCATTGCAAGCAGATTCTTTACCAGCTGAGCCACAAGAGATGCCCAGGCAAGGTCCAGTCTTGGGCAAATGCCTGTCTGCTGACTTGTTAGTGCACTGGGGGTATAGGGCTACAGCTTCATCCCCAGGCTTCCGTTTAACCTCTCTATTTTCATCCTCACATCTCACCCCACATCTTCCATCACATTTACTTTTATAAGTATGGGAACTCTTGGGAATTCATCGTGCAGGTAGTTTCTCTTCATTCATCAGTAATCAGTTTCTACCCTCTGTTTTGCAGAGACTTTTTGAAATCTCTCATTTATTGATGATTCTCTTCCTGTGTTTGACATAGTTTTGGGTTTATACTCTTCTTTTTTCCTTACCGTATTTTTAATGGAGTACCAATCCACATTTTTTCCTACGATCTTGGACAAGATGCTTCTCTTTTAGTTATTATTTTAAATAAAGACCCCCCTGTTGCATGCATGCCTGCTCACTCAGGTGTGTCCGACTCTTTGCAAACCCATGGACTGTAGCCCATCAGGCTTCTGTGTCAGTGGGACTTTCCAGGCAAGACTACTGGAGTGGGTTGCCATTTCTTCCTCCAGAGGATCTTCCTGACCCAGGAATCAAACCTGGATCTCCTGTGTCTCCTGCATTGGCAGGTGAAATATTTTTGCTAATGTCTTCATTGGTTACTGCAGAAACCCATAGAGAGTAATGTTATGGATTGAATTGTGTCTCCCCCACTCTCAAAAAAAAACAAGCCATTTTGAAGTCCTTTCTCCCAAAACATTAGAATAGGACCTATTTGGAAGTAAGACTGTTGCTGATGTAATTAGTTAAGATGAGGCTACCTAATCCAATACGACTGGTGTCTTTACTGGGAGATGGCCTTCTGAAGACACAAAGACACACATGAAGAATGATTTGTGAAGACAAAGGCAGAGATTAGAGTTATAGCACTGCAAGCCAAGGGATGCTAAATATTGCCTGAGAAACCACAAAAGCAACAGAAGTCAAAGAAGGAGTCTGTTTTATAAGTTTCAGAGGGAGCATGGTCCAGCCAACATCTTGATTTTTGGTTTCTAACTTCCAGAATGAGAGACAATAAAGTTCTCTTGTCTTAAGCTATTCGGTTTATGGAACTTTGTTGTGACAACTCTGGAAAATTCTTGCAGAAAGGGACAGCAATTAAGAGCTTGATAAGCATTCAATTTATAAATATAGCGGTAACTTACAGAAATAAGTAAATTCCCCCCCAAAAAGAAAAAACTATGTTGAAACTAGTTACCTTTGGGAAAGTGAGACGGGCTAGGAAGTAGGCAGAGGACTGTTGCTTTTCATTATAATCCTTTCTGTACTAAGAGACCCACCAACTTAGAAAACAAACATGGTTTTTGAGGGGAAAGATAGGGGAAGGGATAGTCAGGGAGTTTGGGATGGACAGGTACACACTGCTGTATTTAAAATGGATAAGCAACAAGAATCTACTGTATAGCACAGGGAACTCTGCTCGATGTTATGTGGCAGCCTGAATGGGAGGGGGATTCGATGGAGAACGGATACACATATATGTATGGCTGAGTCCCTTTGCTGTTCATCTGAAACCATTACAACATTGTTAATAGGCTATACTCCAATACCAAAAAAGAAAAGCAAACCTCTAACTCTCTCATCATCTTGATTGTAGCTTTAGGCAAGTAGATATAGCTCTCTGGGTCTCTGCTGCCTTTCTTCTGGAATGAGAGGCTGGACTATATGATTTTACATGTTTTTCTCAAGTTAATTAAACTTGCTGTTCCTCAGAAAGAAAGGAACCAAAGGTTCTGTTCCCAACTTGTAGCATGAAAATAATAATAGTAACTGTCATTTATGGTTGGTGTGAAGATTATCTGAGGGGAGACATGGAAAGCATTTGGACCAGTGCCTGACACACAATCACACAATGTGTGTGTGTGTGTGTGTGTGTTAGTCACTTAGTCGAGTCCGACTTTTTGTGACCCCATGGACTATAACTCACCAGGTTCCTCTGTCCACCGGATTTCCCAGGCAAGACTACTGGAATGGGTTGCCGATTCCTTCTCCATGACACACAATAAACAATCAGTAAAGCCTCTGTGCTACTACTGTTAGAAAATAACAATCCTTTCTATGCTACTGTATAGACTTCCCTGGTGGCGCAGGTGGGAAGGTATCTGCCTGCAATGCAGGAGACCCGGGTTCGATCCCTGGGTTGGGAAGATCCCCTGGAGAAGGCAATGGCAGCCCACTCCAGCACTCTTGCCTGGAAAATCCCATGGATGGAGGAGCCTGGTGGGCTATAGCCCACGGGGTCGTGAAGAGTCGGCCACGGGGTCGTGAAGAGTCGGCCACGACCGAGCGACTTCACTTCCCTTCCCTTCCCGCTGCTGTATTGCTGCCAGCCATCTTCTTACTTCCCTAGACACCATCCTGACTTGTGTTCTGGGTTCTCAACATCTGTGGCAGGCAGAATAGTGCCCCTGCCCAAAGATATCCATGCCCTAACCCCTGGAGCCTATATATATTTACTTTATATGGCAAGGGGGAATGTAGGTTCAAGAAGATTGCTAATAAGCTGACCTTAAAACGGGGAGATAATTCTCCGTCCAATGTAAATCACAGGAGACCTTAAAAGTGAAAAAGAGAGGCATAAGAGGAGTCAGAGAAACAGACATGATGTCAGAAGCAGATCCCTGGACTGAGGCAGTGGTGTACTGTGAGGATTCAACTGTTGTTGCTACTTTGAAGATGGGAAAGGAGGACCCAGCCAGGCAGTGTGGGTGGTCTCTAGATGTCAGAAAAAACAAGAAACTGATTCTTTCCTGGAACCTTCAGGAAGGTATGAAGCCCTCCTCTTGATACTGTGATGTTAGCCCAGTGAGAATTGTATCAGACTTCTGACAGTAGAACTATGAGATAATTAATTTTTATTGTTTTAAACCAGTAAATGTGTGTCCATATGTTACAGCAGCTATCGGAAACTAATATACTATCTCTTTATAAAGATAGACTCAGCATTAAAGCCTGATACCCCAGATGGTAACTAGCCATTGCTGAATATCTTGGACCTCTTCTCTTTCCTGTCCTATCTCTTAATCTAACTTTTATAAAGCTAACACTTGCTTTTGTAGCTGCCACCAAATGCTGTTTTCTCATACTCAACTTGCAGAAATGGAAAGCCTGTAGGTTATAATGCCCATGGAGAGGTGACATTTACCACATTGTCATTTCCATCAAAGCATACGGACTAAGGGTATGAACCCTGGAGTAAAGAAGAGCTGAATTCTAATCCCCATTGAACTGTTTACTAGCTGTGTGACCTTGAATGAGCCCATGCACCTCTTGAAGCTTCAATTCTTCATCAGAAAATCAAAGTCAGTAACATTACCAATACATGGGGATATTGTGGTGTCTAAATGAGACGATGTATTTCAAGTACTTAGCACAGTGCCTGGCCAATGGATAGTGCACAGTAAGTAGTACCTAAAACGTGAAGTGTTGGGATAGACTGATGTCAGGTTTAACCCCAGAAACTCTTATTCCTCTTGCTATTCCCAAAGACTTCATGTGAGAATTATCTGACTCTCTCACTTTGCTTTGTATCTTTGGTAATATATATGATATCCTCAAATATCAAACAGGTTTAACCCCAGAAACTCTTATCCCTCTTGCTATTCCCAAAGACTTCATGTGAGAATTATCTGACTCTCTCACTTTGCTTTGTATCTTTGGTAATATATATGATATCCTCAAATATCAAACAGGTTTAACCCCAGAAACTCTTATCCCTCTTGCTATTTCCAAAGACTTCATGTGAGAATTATCTGACTCTCTCACTTTGCTTTGTATCTTTGGTAATATATATGATATCCTCAAATATCAAACAGGTGTGTGGGTGTGTGTGTGTGTGTGTGTGCGTGTGTGTGTGCTGAACCCAACACATAGCTCACATGTGCTATTAGCATAATAGTAGATAAAGGAGTTTATAATCAAAACTCAAAAATTTTGGAGTATAATTTCTTTACAGTGCTGTGTTAGTTTCTTCTGTACACTGAAAAGAAATATATATATATACACACACACATATATATATCCCCTCCCTCCTGGACCTCTCTCCCACCCCCCAGCCCCACTGAGGTCATAAGAGCACCAAACTAAGCTCCCTGTGCTATATAGCAGGTTCCCACTAGCTATCTATTTTTGGAATTTATATGTATATATACACACACTGCTATATATAAAATAGATAACTAATATGAACCTACTGTATACCACAGGGAACTCTACTCAATACTCTATAATAGCCCATATGGAAAGAGAATCTAAAAGAGAGCAGATATATGTGTATGTATAACTGATTCACTTTGCTGTACAGATAAAATCTACACAACATTGTAAATCAACTATACTCCAGTAAAAGTTAAAACACAAACTTTGATTCCATGGTTAGTGCACGATAACCCCTCTTTTCTCTCTCATCCCATTGCATTGCCTGAAGACTGTCGACAGCACTCCTGGGATGGCTGAAGGTGATCACGTGCCCATGTGCTTTTTCACCTACACTCCCTTCCACCACCCTCATTCTAAAGTCTGCAGCCTTGATGCTTTTAGCCATCAGCTGCCTATTCATTCTTTAAACAATCCCCATCAACCACTAATAGATCCTGTTCTGTTTCAAGACATGGAGGGAATTTTTAATTCCTTTACCTCATGCTCGCTGACTTGTCTTGCTCCTTCACCCTCCCTTAAAAGAATGTCTAGCATTAAGAGAATGGGCTCTTGGGTTTCGTTCAGGTCAGACTGAGATTCAAAACCTATCTTGGCTACTTGGGAGCTGTTTGCCTTTGAGCAAGCTTCTTGACTTCTCTGTTTAACCCTGTTTTTCTATAAAATGGGGATACCATTTAAAATAGAATGCACACTAGAGATGACACATGGGAAACACTGAGCAGGTTGCCTGGTACTGTAAGGCTGAATAATAGTGATAGTAATAATAATACCATTGCCACTCTACTGCATCTTTATCCCTCAGCCTCTCTTCAGGTCTCTTTTCCCAGCCTGTCCCCTGAGACCCCATATCTAGTGGCATTCCTTTGCTAAGCTGAGTTAGAATCTTTATGATGTTAAGTGTATAACTGGTCCCCATAGTTTTTATTACATTAGTTTCCGATTTAAGCAAATAATGTACTTCAATATGGCATCATTTAACAAAAGCCTAACCTGCCCCCTACCTGGCAGAGATGATGGGAGCTTATTAAGATAATGTCTTTCTAGTACTTAAAGCCCCTTGAAAGACATTCACTAAATAAACAGTGGTGTTTGATTTTTGTGTTGTTTGTTTTAGTTCTTAATGCACGCTCTCTGAATTGTATTAATAGATCCTCTGCCTTGCTTTTCATACTATGGGCACTTGTTAAATGCAGCTAGTTGCAGAGTGAGAGTGAAGGTTGCTTCTATGTGTCTCTGATTAGCTCTTGCCCTCCCCACCCTCTGTCTCCCTCCTCTCTCTGTCTCCTTTTCTCTATTAAACCTGGAATCCTCCTCCTCCTTCCACATTGCTATGCTAAGTCACTTCAGTCATGTCCGACTCTGTGTGACCCCATAGACTGCAGCCCACCAGGCTCCCCCATCCCTGGGACTCTCCAGGCAAGAACACTGGAGTGGGTTGCCATTTCCTTCTCCAATGCATGAAAGTGAAAAGTGAAAGCGAAGTTGCTCAGTCGTGTCCGACTCCTAGCGACCCCACGGACTGCAGCCTACCAAGCTCCTCCATCCATGGGATTTTCCAGGCAAAAGTACTGGAGTGGGGTGCCATTGCTAGTACACTGATTTTCAACCTTGGCTGCACATCAGGGTCATTTGGGGAGCTCTTTATACCTCCTGACAGCAGGCCAGACCCTAAATCAATAAATGAAGACCTCTAGAAGCAGGACCCAAACACAGTGTGTTCTTGAGTTTCCTAGATGATTCCCATGGGTAGTCCAGGTTGACTTCTACATAGCCATCCAGACCTCAATCAAATGACACATGAGAACAGAAAATTAATATTTAGTGTTTACTTCTACTCAGCCATGAGGGGAGATCTAGTGTAATCTCTTTTCTTCTTCCAGTGAATAACAGTACCTAATAAAGAGTGAGCATTTAATACATATTTCTTTTTCTTTTGCTGAAAATACCCAGGTCTTTCCTGGTGGTTCAGACAGTAAAGACTCTGCCTGCAACACGGGAGTCCTGGGTTTGATCCCTGGGTTGGGAAGATCCCCTGGAGAAGGAAATGGTTACCCCCTCTAGTATTCTTGCCTGGAGAATTCCATGGACAGAGGAGTCTGGCGAGCTACAATCCATGGGGTCACAAAGAATCTGACATGACTGAATGACTTACACTTTCACTTCTTTTCATAGACTGGGTGGTTTAAGCAACAGAAACTACGTTCTCACAGTTCTGAAACTGGGAAGTATAATATCAGGGTGCCAGCATAGTTGAATTCTGGTAAGAGCCCTTTTGCTGACTTGCAGATGGTCTCCTTCTCTGTGTTCTCATCTTTGCCATGTTCTCATCTTTGCCGTATTCTCACAGAGTAAGAGCTAGCTCTCTGGTGTCTCTTCTTAAAAGGTCACTAACCCTATCATCCCAGGGCCTACCATTCTGACCTCATTTAAGCTTAACCATCTCCTTATAGTACATGTCTCCAAAGACAGTCACACTGGGGGCTAGGGCTTCAGCATGTAAAGGACTGTATTTAGGCCATGACAGCAAGCACATAATATGAGTTCAGTAATATTAATATCCCCTCTCACAACTTAACAACTGAACAACAACTCTAGGTAGGTAGATAGATAATCTATGGATATAAGAGCCATCTCTCTGTCTGTCTCTGTCGATCAATTTCACTTGGGAGAATCAGAAGAATATCAGGGAAGAGAAATCACAGTTAGAGCTTGTAGGTTGAATAGGATGTCTTAGACAAACAAAGGTATGCCAAGCAGTGTGTGAGTGTGCTAAGTGCTCAGTCATATCTGACTCTTTGCAAGCCCATTGTCTGTAGCCTGCCAGGCTCCTCCATCAGTGGAACTTTCCAGGCAAGAATATACTGGAGTGAGTTGCCATTTCCTAGGCCAACAGATCTTTCAGACTCAGGGATTGAACTCACGTGTCTTATGTCTCCTGCAACGGCAGGCAGATTCTTTACCTCTGCAACACCTGGGAAGTCCTATTCCAAGCAGAGGAAACAGCAATTCAAGTCTTTTAAAAGACATAGCATATTTTAAAATTAGTGAAAATATCACTGGTTTTCAGCAAAACTTTGGGTTTGCAAGAGAAAGGTTCATGGTAGGAAACGCAAGAGATATTGTCTGGGGGCATGTCATTAACAATCAAGGCTACCAAGCTGAGGTCTTTGGATTTTTCCCTTTGGTTAAAGGATTCCTGTGCCTTTTATCTCTCTCTTTTTAGATAACTGGTTGGATTCTTGAGGGCAAGGATCTTACCAAATGTTCTTTTGTAATCCAAGCCTGAGCTGAGAACACTGCCTTAAGAATGTAAAAGGGATGAATTTCTACATAACCTCAGCATAAGAGAGCCATCGTTATCTCTTTCATTTGTTCAATGTGAGTTAAAGGCAGCTAGAAGCTCTTTCCTCCAGGTTGGCATGGAATCTAACATTACTCTCTTGGATTGTGGTCAGCATGGGAACAGCTCTACTTCTCCTTCATCTGTGCACACTGCCTCTCGTCTATGGCAGTGTCTCCCTGGCTTACATTGCTATGTTTGCTGGCTTATCTCCCAGCACAGCAAGCTCCGCTCCATTCCTTAAATGCTCTGTTCCACCCCCAGTGGTGACCTTGGCTGCAATCCTTAGCCCCCGTGGCCCCTACAGGCACGCAGAATTATTATTTTCTAAAGCCATGCTCTCCACCTCTAGGTGCTGCTCTGCTACTGGCTTGGCTGAATGTTCCTTCCACCTTCAAATTTCTTTCTATTTCTTTCTTCCAATTTCTTTCTCTCCTTGAGTCTTTTGATATTTTTGTCAGTAATTTTCAAAACACAAAGCTTTTATTTATCTCCTTCACTGGGGCACTCTGAATTAACAGCATTGACAGGTCTGACCTCTGAAACCCAAATGCCTGTTTAAAATAAAAGCCTGATTATTATATAATGAACTATATTCAGTTTACTAAATAGTTAACTTAAACATCAATATATGTATATATTTTTGCTGAATAGATGTATAATTTATGCTAATGATAATTACAAATAATACAAAGACATAATAACTCCACTGCAGCTCTGGTATTCATTACCAATGCTTCATTTGGCTTCTGCTCCACATCCATACACTGACAATTTGACATGCCCAGGAACTGTGCTGGGTACACAGGGTATGGACATGGCTATATCATTCTTGTTCTCCAGAAGACTAGACTTTAATTCATGAGTAAGACAGATACATGGGAATAGCTAAGGTAGTAGGAAAACCCTTGTTAATGAATGATGACAAAGCTGACACTGTTGTTTCATCATGACTATTGCGAGCTTCCTTATTTGCTGTGCTATTCTTATGTTAGACTTGTGTCCAGCTTGTCCAGATCTAGTACCTGCATTGGCTCCCCAAGGGGAAGGGAACAGTAAAAGCATCCCTCTTCCCTGCTCAGTTCTGGGCACATAAGAAAGATGGAAGCCAGAACAGCATCTCTATTAGTGCTGCAGGGCAGGTTGTAGCCGTGTGGCCTTAGTCTATTAGCCAAGTGGTCCCTTTGGTGGAATCCCAGAATAGGGCTGACTCCTGGACCAGGAATGATGACAGAGAACTCATGTCTTCTACAAGAATACTGGCTCCCAAGGGAGGAGGAGGAAAAGTGGAGACGGACAGAGTACCTACTTACTCTTCACCTACTTCCCAGTTAGATCATCTTACCCCTCTGAGAGTAGTGTAAGTAAAGAGAGTAGGAAGACACTAATGGAGCCCAATGTGAGGGAGAGCATTTTTCATCAACTCTTACTGGGTGTATCATTCCGGTCAGTCACCCATCCTCTCTGACTGTCAATTTGCTCACAGTTTCTCTTCTTCTGTCTTGTGTGGGACATTAGGAGATGTGCTGGATTCATAATATGGAAGAGTTCTTCAAATGCCTTCTATAAAATGCTCATGAATACTTGAGATAGAATCACTTATGAGTTTATGAGACCAGATGGCTTTAAATGTCCCCCACTGCCAGTAAGCCCATAATTTAAAAAATCTTCTGAGTTGGTTCTCTGTGAATACCTTCCCATTTGTTACTAAACATGAATTTCCTCAACAACCCTTTAGGGTTGTTCCTGCTCCTAACAGTAAATGTCTGAAACCACCCTTTTTTCAGCAAAAGCTATCCACTTGATGTCCCTCCATGGAGGGTTCTATTTTAACTGTTTCTTGACTATCTCCATTGGGTTTGATTGGCACTGGAGACTGGAAAATACTCAAATGAAAATAGTTATTTTCAGAAAAGTGACACTTCCATTTTCCTAGCAAAAGACTGATTAATCTCTGGTCCAGAGCATCTAAGGTTGAGTCTTTTCAGATAAGAAATTACTCTTTTCAGATCCAAAGTTTTGTGTTTTTTTTTTAAGTAGAAATGTTTTAAATGAAAGTATTAAATTATACAATTACATGTGTAGACTTTGCCATTGAGGGAGACATTTTCATGGTGTAGGCTGAATCCAGCATAAAAATATTTACTACTTCAAAATGTCAATATGAAATAATGAGAACCTAAAATTAAATATTTACTGTATAATCAGTCCGCATTCATCTACTCACAATGTTCCTTGAGAAACACTGATTACACTGAATTTGACCACCTGGATTCTCCTAATATTTTCAGGCTTAGGGAAAAAAGTGCCAAAGTTTCACTCATAGGCATTTTCTAACAGCTTTTTAAGGAAAGAGCTTTGTGGAAAAGGGAAATATGCAGTGAAGATGACTTCAGTAAGTTCCACATAACACAGTCCAGGAGAGCCACCCTACTGGTCTCCCTTGGTCATATCTCCTAGGTCCAACCTCACATCACTAAATCAGTAAATCTTCATAGGTCTTCATCAATTCTGACAAAATCTGAGCTAGGTAATAGGGATATAACTTTGGCCCTTGTTTTTGAGGAGCTCAGAATCTGAGAGAGACAGATAAATGAGCACCCAAAGACAATGCATTATGATTAGACTGACATTAAAAGTAAGCCTAGTGGCAGAGGATTAGAAGGGTCTTGTTTAATTTTTAAGTTGTGTCCGACTCTTTTGCGACTTCATGGACTGTAGCCTGCCGCGCTCTTCTGTCCATGAGATTTCCCAGGCAAGCATGCTGGAGTGGGTTGCCATTTCCTTCTTAGAGAAGACCATCAAACCCACTCTCAGATATTATTCCAAACTGAAGCCAAAGACAGGCGATTTGTCTATTTTATTATTTTGTGTGCAATTGGAAGAATTTTAACTTATTGTAAAGACCTAATTTTCACCATTTATTTTAAAAATTAACGTTGAGTCTGCCAATTTAGTGATGTGAAACAAGGTTGACTGTAGGCGACAGCCTGGTGAACATGCTAGAGAGTTCAAGGGTGACCTAGAAAGTTTGAGACTGCACAGCAGGAGGCCAGGATATGTTACCTGATAGTGAGTTAAAAATAAGTGCTTTCTCACGGCTACTGTTTTAACATCTGAAAAAAAGAAGGGAGCTGGGCCAGTTGATCTCTTAAGTTCTCTCCACCTCTGAAAATCTAACATATTAACTAGGAAACATTCTCATTAAAAAAATAATAAAAACAAAAAAAATTTTTTTAAGATCCTAGAAATGCTCCAGCAGGAAACGGTATTAGCCTAATTTAAGTTACATATTTTGTTTTCATATTCAACTATCAATGAGGCAACATAACAGGTCAAAAGCATGGACTTGTTTGGAGCTTATCAGAACTAGGCTTATTCAAGCTTTGTCATTTTACTGGCTATGAGGCTATGAACAATTTGTTTAACTTTTCTGGGTTTCTCATCTGTCAAATGGGGAAGTTAAAACTTATCTCAAATGGGAGTTGTGAGAATTAAATAAGATAATGAATGCAAGAGCTTAGCACAATATTAGATACAAAACAAGACTCAAGGAACAGAATTGTTTTTAATGAATACGGTGAGGTGCACACTGTCCAAGGTGCTGAAGTAAAACTGAGTCCCTGATTATAATAAGGGAAAGAGATATAAATCACCTTATCTTGTACACATGAAAAGATGTATAGTAGAGGCATGAATGATATAGTTTCAGATCACAGGAGGAGTGATATTGACTTAGAGCAGGAGGTAGAGGTAGGGTCTAGAGACAGTTATAAAGAGGAAGAGGTAATACTGTCAACTGGATTTAATATACAAGTGAATTATCTAGGCAAACAAGGCAGAAAAGGGCAAAGGAATGAGCATGAGCAAAGGTGCATAGACCTAATGGTGTATGTTACTTGAAAGTCATAAGCAGTCTGATTGATCCATTGAAGAGATCAAGAAAGCAACCTGGGGCCACTTGTGAAAAGTCACGTGAGAAAATTTTGGACTTCCAATAAATAAGGACCCATCAAAAACTGATTTACTGCATATTTATTTTTAACTTTTAGACTTTAGATCTTTTACTGAGTCAGACTGCTTAATACAGTTGGCCCTCTCTATCCATGGGTTCCACATCCTTAGATTCAACTGATGGTGGGTTAAAAATATATATTTTTTTTAACTCTGGGAAGTTCCAAAAAGAATTAAATTTGCCACATGTCAATAATTATTTACATAACATTCATGTTATATTAGGTATTACAAGTAATTTAGAGATTATTTAAAGTATAAAGGAGAATGTGTATAGGTTATATGCAAATACTGTGTCATTTTGTATAAGGGACTTGAGCATCCTCGGATTTTGGTGTCTGAGGGGGAAGGAAGATCCAAACACTGGATCCAAACACTCATGGATAGGACAATTGTCCTATATTGCCTCTGTGGTCCAAATCAAGGGTGGACAAACAGCCTGCAGATCAAATCTAGTCTGAGGCTCAAGCTGAGATTTTTTTTGAAAGGGTACATTTCAAGTGGTTATACAAAGAAGTATTCAATATGCTTGATTTTGCCCTTTGATCACAAAGCATAAAATGTTTATTATTGTTATTGTTATTTGACCCTTAAAGAAAAAATTTGCTTATCACTGGTCTAAATGATTAATGTTAAGTTCATAATATTTTGATTAAAATGTCAATATGTTCATTAAATCCTGTAAATATTTGCTTTGTGCCTACTGTGTGTCTGGAATTGTCTTTCTCCCAGAAAACATTCTTTTTTGTACAACCTAACTTTCATATTGGGAAATAGATGGGGAAACAGTGGAAACATTGTCAGACTTTATTTTTCTGGGCTCCAAAATCACTGCAGATGGTGACTGCAGCCATGAAATTAAAAGACGCTTACTCCTTAGTAGGAAAGTTATGACCAACCTAGATAGCATATTCAAAAGCAGAGACATTACTTTGTCAACAAAGGTCCATCTAGTCAAGGCTATGGTTTTTCCAGTAGTCATGTATGGACGTGAGGGTTGGACTGTGAAGAAAGCTGAGTGCCGAAGAATTGATGCTTTTGAACTGTGGTGTTAGAGAAAACTCTTGAGAGTCCCGTGGACTACAAGGAGATCCAACCAGTCCATTCTAAAGGAGATCAGTCCTGGGTGTTCTTTGGAAGAAATGATGCTAAAGCTGAAACTTCAGTACTTTGGCCACCTCATGCGAAGATTTGACTCATTGGAAAAGACCCTGATGCTGGGAGGGATTGGGGGCAGGAGGAGAAGGGGACGACAGAGTATGAGATGACTGGATGGCATCACTGATTCGATGGATGTGAGTTTGAATGAGCTCCAGGAGTTGGTGATGGACAGGGAGGCCTGGCGTGCTGCAATTCATGGGGTCACAAAGAGTCGGACATGACTGAGGGACTGAACTGAACTGAACTTTCACATTATGTAACAGATTCATGGTTCATTACGTAGGTCTGCTCTTTCCTGCATTCATTGGCTTTTTTGATGAACTTTGTATTCTCTTTTAGAACATGTGATAATTATCAATTAAACAATGGGAATTTTGTGTTTTTCTATTTTTTCTTTATATTCCCAATGATTACCCAACAATTCTACTGTTACTTATTTTCTGTGCCTGAACATAAGAATTTCCCCTTTTTTTAGTGTCCTAGATTGCATTTTTGCACAGGATCTACATTAGCTGAACTATAGATCACGGCAAAGAAGATACCAAATCAACAGTGGCTTAAGCAAAGTAGACGGTATTTCTTCTCTTCATATAGTAGCCATTGGATAATTGGTCAATAGCTGCAATGACAGCTCAGCTCCTTAATGTGTTGCAGGGATCCAGGCTTCTGTCTTGTTGCTCCTCTGTCCTTAGCAGTTGCTCTTTTCTGAAAGGTGCAAGGTGAATCACCACCACATTGTGTTCCAAACACTTGGATCAAAGATGGCCAGAAAATAATACCTGCCTTGCAACATTGTTGCAAAATTATAGAAACAATAACTCAGCAGTGGCCACAGGGCTGGAAAAGGTCAGTTTTCATTCCAATCCCAAAGAAAGGCAATGCCAAAGAATGCTCAAACTACCACACAATTGCACTCATCTCACACGCTAGTAAAGTAATGCTCAAAATTCTCCAGCCCAGGCTTCACCAATATGTGAACGGTGAACTTCCAGATGTTCAAGCTGGTTTTAGAAAAGTCAGAGGAACCGGAGATCAAATTGGCAACATCCGCTGGATCATCGAAAAAGCAAGAAAGTTCCAGAAAAACATCTATTTCTGCTTTATTGACTATGCCAAAGCCTTTGACTGTGTGGATCACAATAAACTGTGGAAAATTCTGAAAGAGATGGGAATACCAGACCACCTGACCTGCCTCTTGAGAAACCTGAATGCAGGTCAGGAAGCAACAGTTAGAACTAGACATGGAACAATGGACTGGTTCCAAATAGGAAAAAGAGTACATCAAGGCTGTACATTGTCACCCTGTTTATTTAACTTCTATGCAGAGTACATCTTGAGAAACCCTGGGCTGGAAGGAGCACAAACTGAAATCAAGATTGCCGAGAGAAATATCAATAACCTCAGATATGCAGATGACACCACCCTGGCAGAAAGTGAAGAGGAACTAAAAAGCCTCTTGATGAAGGTGAAAGGGGAGAGTGAAAAAGTTGGCTTAAAGCTCAACATTCAGAAAACTAGGATTATGGCATCTGGTCCTATCCCTTTATGGGAAATAGATGGGGAAACAGTGGAAACAGTGTCAGACTTTATTTTTCTGGGCTCCAAAATCACTGCACATGGTGACTGCAGCCATGAAATTAAAAGACACTTACTCCTTGGAAGGAAAGTTATGACCAACCTAGATAGCATATTCAAAAGCAGAGACAGTACTTTGCCAACAAAAGTCCATCTAGTCAGGGCTATGGTTTTTCCAGTAGTCATGTATGGATGTGAGAGTTGGACTGTGAAGAAAGCTGAGTGCCGAAGAATTGATGCTTTTGAACTGTGGTGTTGGAGAAGACTCTTGAGAGTCCCTTGGACTGCAAGATCCAACCAGTCCATTCTAAAGGAGATCAGTCCTGGGTGTTCTTTGGAAGAAATGATGCTAAAGCTGAAACTCCAGTACTTTGGCCACCTCATGCGAAGAGTTGACTCATTGGAAAAGACCCTGATGCTGGGAGGGATTGGGGGCAGGAGGAGAAGGGGACGACAGAGGATGAGATGGCTGGATGGCATCACCGACTTGATGGACGTGAGTTTGAGTGAACTCCAGGAGTTGGTGATGGACAGGGAGGCCTGGCGTGCTGCATTTCATGGGGTCGCAAAGAGTCAGACATGACTGAGTGACTGAACTGTACTGAATACACCCAAACAAGTGCTACAGCTGTTATTACTAATGAGTAGGTAATTGCAAAGGGTATGGTGAAGTGCCAGTTGCTTAGTATGTGCTGAATAAAAATAGCTTCAGTGGAACTGAAATAAATATAAAAATGCATTTTTTGTCTTCTTGGTGGTTCTGGGAATATGACGGCTATTATAATGAGAATACCAGTACAGTTACACTTGAGAGGAATTTTTGTTTTGTCTTGTTTTGTTTTGTTTCAAGCAGAAGAGTGTCTCAAGGATTTCAGTTTTAGTAAATTCTGAATTCCATGCATAACTCAACAGCACATTCTTCGAATCCCTGTACTTTTTTTCAGACTTTTTGCCTGTAGCCAAATCCTATTAAATATATTTCCATGTCATGTTGTGCTTAAATAATGTGGCAGGACACAGCCTTGACTTAGAAAATGACACCCTTCCTCCGAGGAAGCTTCTATCACAATCATCTCATACAGAAATCATATTTTGTGTTTCGCCTCTGTGGAGATGGGTGACATTGTTAAAAATTTATTTTTGCTGCAAGAAAATCTGATTCTTGGTTTATTGTGTCAAACAGCTTCTAGTATATAGTGCTGGGCAGCTGTCCAGCTGTGCGATTCACATGAATTAATTTAAGCCTCGAGTATAGTGCAAGGCCAATTAGAATGGTCCCTCCAGGTATAGCAGTGACTTAAGAACACTTGTCGTTGGGCAGGGGGGTCCAGATGATTTGATGGTGCCCAAAGCATGTAAGGAATATTTTCCAAACATTATGGCAAGTTTCCATGTAAAATATGTTTATGACAGTTTGGTGTGTATATATATACATATGTGTGTATATATATGTATGTGCACACACACATATGAATAGTAATGAAGGAAAATCATAATAATACTTAGGTATATATTAGCTTACAGAATATAGTATATAGTTTCTACAGCAATCCAAAGCATCTAAAATTCAATTGAATTCTACCTCTCAAAAATACCTCTTTTTCTCTTCACTTCTTCTATTTGTAATAATTCTACTGAGATAGGTGTGGATAGGTCAAGTTTTCTGCATTGACTCCTTTAAATGTAAAGATATAAAATAAAATCTTGTGGACCTTTGATTTGCCCCTATGGTCCTTGATCTCTGGGTTTGAGGAGCATTGAAGTAAGAATTGGGCACTGCTATCACACTAAGTAATCAATGGAGCCAGTGTAATCATAAATGCAATCACAGAAGCTGGCATGGAAATCTCATAGCTCTGTCCATTTATAAAGTGTCTGTACATATGATTTATAATATACATAAGTCAGTGTTTAGGATATAATAGCATAAGAAAAGAAAACTTAAACCTATTGTGTAGCATTCTCATGCACTAAATAATAAAGCCAAAGAATGCCCTAGGGATCTTCAGGCATGGAGTTTGAGAAGTAGTGAATCAAATACAGTTTCAAAGTTGCTAACCTCAAGATTAAACAGGCCATTTTCAGATCTGGAGGTTCTCCTAATAAATTTAAATCTTATTTCAATTGATACAAGTTTATTAAGACACATATAATGGTTCAGAGCACAGGTTTTGGAGTCAGAAGAAAACTGAGAACTCAAATTTAAGTTGTGGCTCTGTCCTTTGTTCTGGGAATGCTTTGGCCAGTGCATCTCCTGCCAACTGTCACTCTTTAAGATCTGTTTAATCTAGCCATAATTTTCCTTTAGAACTGAGCTCAAACACATTTCAAAATGAAGCCTTTCCTCACCTCACAGATAAGAGCTGGTTCCTCTGGTTCCTATTATATGTATGCATATGTTCTGTATTCAGCAATAATAGTGATGATGCAATAATGTCCAGCATTAATGAGCAGTTATTGTGTACCAGGCACTAGGCCAGGTGCTTTACCTGCATCGCCTCATTTAAACTTCACAATGCCCCTGTGAGATAAGTATTGTCCTTCTACAGATTAAAAAAAAAAAAAAAAAACTAGAATAATGCTGTTCAAAGTATGTTGAAGTATAATGCAAGCAACATATGTAATCTTAAATTACCTAGTATTCACATTAAAAAAGTAAAAAGATGCAATTTAAATATCTTACATAATGCAATGGCTAAAGTGAAATGTAGTCCTATTAAAAACAATGACATTGAGTTTAATGGAAAACAATATTTTATACTGCTTCCATTTCAAATTTTAAGTTGAATTAATCAAAATTTTAAAACTTAAAATTTTGTTAGTCATACTACCTATATTTTAACTATTCAGTTATTGCATTTTCCTAGTAGCTCCTACATTGGGTGCACAAGCCTAGATGCTAATAATCCTGCCATAAGTTATTCATACATTTACTTAGTAAATATTTACTAAGTATTTATTACAAGACAGGTGCTGTTCTAATCTCTGGAGACATAGTAGTAAACAAGACAGACAATATCACTACTCAGTGAAGCTGTCATTACTGAAGGGATAAGGGAGACAAAAAATTAACTAAAAAATTAGTCCAAGTAGTATTAAATACTATGAAAAAGAGCAAAACAGGAGGAGACAGGGTAATAGACAGGCCACTGTGTTTAGCTCTTCGAGCTGTTCCCTGCTCAACTCTGCCCAAAGGTCACAGTTCATGGGGGCTATGATGTGAATGCCACTCCCTGAGTCTTGCAAAACAGTAGCCCTGAGAATGTGGGCTGAGACCTTATGTAGGGTGATCAGGGAAGGTCATTTGAGCAAAGATATAAAGGCAGTGAGGAGCAAGCCAAGCAATAATTGAAAAAAGTGCTCTTCAATCAGGGAGAACAGCAAGCGCAAAAGCCCTGAGGCAGGAAGAGTACCTAGCATGTTGCAGGAATAGCACAGGGAGCCAGTACAGGCACAGAATACTGAACAAGGGGACAGGTAGCAGACGATGAAGTCCGGGCAGCAGCCAGAACGTGGATCACGCAGGGGCTTGCTGGCCACACTGAGTTCTCTCACATTTACAGCAAGATATGAAGAAGGGGACAGGTAGCAGACGATGAAGTCAGGGCAGTAGCCAGAACATGGATCACGTAGGGGCTTGCTGACCACACTGAGTTCTCTCACATTTACAGCAAGATAAGAACCAATAATCTTCCTCTCTCTTTCTCTCTTCCTCCTCCTCCTTTTCTTATAAAGAATTAGCTTATCTGCTTTGTTGAGACTATACTGAAGGTGACAATGAGGTGCAGGAAGCCAGTGAGCATACTATTGTGATAACCAAGGTGAAAGATGATCTTTTTCAGAATAGGGTCAACAGCAGGAGAAATGGTAAAATTTGGCTTCTGAATTTATTTTGAAGGTTAAGCCAATAGGATATGCTGATGGCTTTTTTTAACAAAGAAAAAAAAGAGTCATCCATATCCATCTACTTTTCTGTCTATTCATTCTATTAATTTTTGAGAGTTTGATATTGAAACTCCAACTAAAAATCTTAATTTAGCTATTTAAAAATAATTGTAATATATAGTATAACTATATGCAACTTTGTTCTATATTTTTCAAGTCCCTGTAAATGTGTTATCATACTCTCATAACTGAAAAAAAAACAAAAAGAAGAAAAAAGGGAGAAGGGTCAAAGATAAAGCCAAATATTTTAGGTTGAGTCACTTGTAGAATATAGTAGCCATTTTTTGTGACAAGGAGACAGTTTCAGAAAGCAGGATTTTTATTGGGGATGAGTCCAATTTAAGACTCATTGCTGGAGAAGGAAATGGCAACCCACTCCAGTATTCGTGCCTGGAGAAGTCCATGGACAGAGGAGCCTAGCGGGCTGCAGTCCATGGGGTTACATGACTGAGCATGTGTGCATGAGGGTGGAGGGTGACGGGTTGGTAGCAATAAACTGGTAGAACTAAAAAAAAAAAAAAAAAAAGACTTATCGCTTGGACTTTTACAGTTGGAAGTGACTATTCATTGACCAACTGGAATGTTGAGAGTGAAGATAAAGTGGTACATAAAGGCTGAAGATGTAAACCAGGAATTATGAGTATGCAAAGTGGTATTTAGGGTACAAGACTAGCATACGTCACCTAGAGAGTAAGTGTAATTAGAGATGAGAAGAGGCAGAGGAGGGGGCCTTCAGAACACTAATGCTTGGAAGTACAGATCACCAAGGAAGAACAACAAAGTAGTGTGAAGAAGGACAAAGAGTGAGGCAGAGAAACAGAAGGAAGTACTCTTCTGGGGGATACGTGATGTAAGGGTTTGAAGGAGAAGCTTTAAGGGTAGAACTAGATCATGTTAGCCTAGCACCAGCACTTTACACTGTTCTGCAGTGGGGTTTCCCCCACGAGGATCTAAGAGAAGAAACCACGGTCTGTCTCATCCATAGTTCCATCCCGCTGCCCCATACACTGCTGAGCACTCAGAACATGTTTAATGAATAAGTGAACATTTATACTGTGTAGATCAGAAGACTGACTCACAAAGACACTGGTGATCAATAAGTGACAATTGGGCTTAGACTTCAGCTATACTGGCTGCACAAATATCTTCCAGGGATCACTGACCAGCTTGCCGATATCTCCAGTTTCTATTGTTTGGCAGACATGTAGCCAAGCCAAAATCCTTTTTCTTAGGATGCTCAGTGGACAGTTCCAACTTTGTTGGGCCCATACACATGGCACCTATTTGTTTTGCAAAACTGAACTCATTGAAGGAAAGGTAACAATGAAGTATTTTATACCTGCTCACTTGGATATTCTACTTAATGACTTTTCTGTTCATTATGGTCACTCTCCTCCTTCCCCCCCACCCTCCCAAACACACATTTAAAAGATAAAGAAATATAATTTATCTTTCTATTTCTTTCCATGGAACAGCTGAATATGTTCCCCCATAAAACTGATTTAAGATATCTACCAGACTTTTCCCTGGCCTTTCGTGGCTCAGACAGTAAAGAATTTGCCTGCAATGCAGGAGACCTGGGTTTGATTCCTGGGTGGGGAAGATCTCCTGGAGAAGGGAATGGCAACCCCCTCCAGTATTCATGCCTGGATAGAGGAGCCTGACAGGCTACAGTCCATGGGGTCTCAAAGAGTTGGACACAACTGAGCGACTTAACACACCAGACTTTAAATTAATACAGTCTACCTTTAACTTCTATTGCTTTGTTTTTTCTCTAGCAACTTTCTTGTGTGTATATGTATGTGTGTGTGCACACTCTGCTGCTGCTGCTGCTGCTAAGTCACTTCAGTCGTGTCCGACTCTGTGCAACCCCAGAGACGGCAGCCCACCAGGCTCCCCCATCCCTGGGATTCTCCAGACAAGAGTACTGGAGTGGGGTGCCATTGCCTTCTCCGGTGTGCATGCTCAATCGTGTCCAATTCTGTGCGAGCCCGTGGACTATACCCCACCAGGTTCCTCTGTCAATGGAATGTTCCAGGCAAGAATACTAGACTGGGTTGCCTTTTTGTACTTTAGGGGATCTTCCCTACCCAGGGATCAAAACTGTGTCTCTCATGTCTCCTGCATTGGCTGGAGAATTCTTTACCACTGTACCCACTTAGAAGCCGCAACAACTTTCTTACCTTAGTTAAACGAACAAATATTCCACTAGCTCTCTCTACATTGAAGGCTAACTCCTCTGTGCTTTCCTAAGGGCACAAGATTAATTATTTTTTTAATTTTTATTTCACAGAGGAGACTTTCCACATTATAAAACTAACCCATAGCCACTAAAGGAAATTTGAAAAACATAAAGAAACACACATGCACAGTCATACACACACATTCACACATTAAGGAGAATAAAGTCAATTCTACAATCCAAAGATCAGTTCAGTTCAGTCGCTCAGTTGTGTCCGACTCTTTGTGACCCCAGGGATTTCAGCATACCAGGCTTCCCTGTCCATCACCAATTTCAAGACTTGCTCAAACTAATGTCCATCAAGTCGATGATGTCATCCAACCATCTCATCCTCTGTCATCCCCTTCTTCTCCTGCCTTCAATCTTTCCCAGCATCAGGGTCTTTTCCAATGAGTCAGTTCTTCACATCAGGTGGCCAAAGTATTGGAGTTTCAGCTTCAGCATCAGTCCTTCCAATGAATATTTAGGACTGATTTCCTTTAGGATTGACTGGTTTGATCTCCTTGCAGCCCAAGAGACTCTCAAGGGTCTTCTCCAACACCACAGATGACAGCTTTAAAATGATTGGTGTATTGTCTTGCAGGTTATATGTATCTCTATACTTGAGTGAGTGGGTGATTGTGTGTATGTGAATGTGCACACACAAATTTGTTGTGAGACATGCCTTTTCACTTTAAAAATACATTTTATCTTACGATGTAGCATTCTTAACCATTGCTTTAATACCTATATACTATTCTGTAATGCAAATGTCACTCTCTCTCCCATTGATAGGTATTGCTTCCAGTTATCCACTCATAATGCTACACTGAACATTTTTGTTCATAATATAGATTCTATAATTAGAGTGATTTCTAAATCACTCCCTAAAGTAGAATCATTTCCAAATTCCCAAAAGTGGAATCATTTATTCAAACATTACCAATATTTAAAGCAACTGATACACATTGCTTATGTATTTACAAAAATATTGAACCATTTTAAACTTCTACCTATAATGAATGCAAAAATCTATTTCCCTACTAGCACTGATTATTATTTAAACTGTGCTCTTTTTCTTTAAACTATGCAAATTTAATAGGTTTAGAATCACCAAATTTTTTTAATTTGCATGCATTTGCCTCTAAAGTTGAAAATTTTCACATAACTATATATTCATTGTATTAATTATTTTATGCATGTCCTTTCTTCACTTTTCTATTAAGGAATCAAAATACTCATCAATTTGCCTAACTTTTAATAGAATGAACATATTGTATGTATCAAGTATTTCTATATAAACATATGTTTCCAGAATGTTGTTTGTGTTTTTAAGTTTTTTTTTTTTCTAATTTTTAAATTTGTTTTTTGCCATACATTGACATGAATCAGCCATGGGTGTACATGTGTTTCCCATCCTGAACCCCCCTCCCACCTCCTCCCCATCACATACCTCTGGGTCATCCCAGTGCACCAGCCCTGAGCACCCTGTCTCATGCATCGAACCTGGACTGGCGATCTGTTTCACATATGATAATATACATGTTTCAATGCTATTATCAAGTTGTTTATGGCATGGATTTAAATAAGTTTGAGAAAGCAGTACCCTCTAAAATAAAAATAAATATTTATGGTAGAACTTTAGGAAATCCAAATAAGCAAGAATAAAAAATAAAGTTCTCCCACATGCTTATGATAATTATTCATAACATTTGGGGCAATTTTCTTTCATCTTTTTCTTACACACTTAAGTATTTTTCACAAAAGTCGTCTCATGTACATTCTGCTGTCCTGTTTCTTTCCACTTAGAACATTAAGAATTTATTTTAATGCCATTAAATGTTCTTCTTTATTATGGTTTTAATGGCCTCATAATATGAAAAGACAAAATTTATTTATCTAGACCACTGTTGTTGAATCTCCTTATTTCTAATATTTCACTGTTATAAAGATGCATAGACAGTTTTATAGGCTGAATCTTTCGGCATATCCATAATTATTTATTTAGGATGAATTTCTAAAAGTGGGTCATAGGATTAACCAAATTTTAAAGCTTCTGTTATATAGTGACAAATTGCCCTTCAAAGCTGTGTCTTAAGTTTATGGCATGGGATTTATTTTGGCTTAAAGTTGTAAATGTTTACATCATACTTGAAATAATTTAAAAGGAGCAATTTACCTAGTTATGTGTGTGTTGGAAACAAAAGACAAATATATCTGCAATGTGCCAGGAGCGCACATTTCCAGAGCAGATAGCTCACAATTTATAAGTCTTAGAGTCAGTGGAATTTGTATCTATGGCTTCTTTCCTAAATATGCTAGAGAAAATTTAGTTTAAAAAATCAACTCTTTGTCTACGTCAACTTGTCTTCACTCCCACAAAGTCATATTTTCCAAATCAACTTAATATGTGGAGGTAGTGGCTCAGAAGACTATTAATAGTTCTACCAGATGCTTCCGTGTACCAAGCACTTGCCAACATCCTTTTCTTTTGGCCATATTGCACAGCTTGTGGGATCCTAGTTCCTGACCAGGGACTGAATCTGCAGGGCCCTCCGCAGTGGAAGTACAAAGTCCTAACCACTGGACTACCAGGGAATCCCCCATCCCTCCTTTTATTTAATAGCCTTATTAGATAAAGCCTTAGTAAGAACAGCCTTACTTTGTGGAAAAGGAAACCAAGCTTCAGAATGATTGAGGGACTTGTTTCACTCCAAAAGAGCACATTTTTCTCACTATTCCATGTTGCTTCCTCATGGACTCTAAAATTTCAGCATTAATTTTGCTTCTACCCACCCCACATCCTACCAACTTACACATGCATTTACATTTACATTAAAAATTGACCTTTGAGAATTGAACACAAGTTCTGGTTGCAGCCTTTGATCTCTTTCTGTTCTTGTTTATTTTAATGAGCCACTTAAAAATTATACATAACACCCCAAGAAAGTAGAATTTCATATTAATATTAATCATATGCATACCATAAAATACTATAAATTAACTCTAACAGTGACTTACATAGTTTAAGTTATGTCTTAATATGCCTTTTAGTCAATATTGAGCAATAAGTTGTTTTTTAAAACCATTTGATGGATAACATTGGAAGATAAAGATATTCAGCTCCCATTACTATATGTACTTTCAGTTCAGTTCAGTTCAGTCACTCAGTCATGTCTGACTCTTTGCAACACCATGAACTGTAGCACACCCGGCCTCCCTGTCCATCACCAACTGCCAGAGTCCACCCAAACCCATGTCCGTTGAGTGGGGGATGCCATCCAACCATCTCCTCCTCTGTCGTCCCCTTCTCCTCCTGCCCTCAATCTTTCCCAGCACCAGGGTCTTTTCAAATGAGTCAGCTCTTTGCATCAGGTGGCCAAAGTATTAGAGTTTCAGCTTAAACATCAGTCCTTCCAATGAACAACCAGGACTGATCTCCTTTAGGATGGACTGGTTGGATCTCCTTGCATTCCAAGGGACTCTCAAGAGTCTTCTCCAACACCACAGTTCAAAAGCATCAATTCTTTGGCGCTCAGCTTTATTTATAGTCCAACTCTCACATCCATACATGACTACTGGAAAAACCATAGCCTTGACTAGATGGACCTTTGTTGGCAAAGTAATGTCTCTGCTTTTGAATGTGCTATCTAGGTTGGTCATAACTTTCCTTCCAAGGAGTAAGCGTCTTTTAATTTCATGGCTGCAGTCACCATCTGCAGTGATTTTGGGGCCCAAAAAATAAAGTCAGCCACTGTTTCCCCATCTATTTGCCATGAAGTGATCGGACCGGATGCCATGATCTTCGTTTTCTGAATGTTGAGCTTTAAGCCATCATTTTCACTCTCCTCTTTCACTTTCATCAAGAGGCTCTTTAGTTCCTCACTTTCTGCCATAAGGGTGGTGTTATTTGCATATCTGAGGTTAATGATATTTCTCCCGGCAAACTTGATTCCAGCTAGTGTTTCATCCAGCCCAGCATTTCTCATGATGTACTCTGCATATAAGTTAAATAAGCAGAGTGACAATATACAGCCTTGACATACTCCTTTTCCTATTTGGAACCAGTCTGTTGTTCCATGTCCAGTTCTAACTGTTGCTTCCTGACCTGCATACAGGTTTCTCAAGAAGCAGGTCAGGTGGTCTGGTATTCCCATCTCTTTCAGAATTTTCCACAGTTTATTGTGATCCACACAGTCAAAGGCTTTGGCATAGTCAACAAAGCAGAAATGATGTTTTTCTGGAACTCTCTTGCTTTTTCCATGATCCAGCAGATGTTGGCAGTTTGATCTCTGGTTCCTCTGCCTTTTCTAAAACCAGCTTTAACATCTGGAAGTTCACGGTTCAGGTATTGGTGAAGCCTGGCTTGGGGAATGTTGAGCATTACTTTACTAGCGTGTGAGATGAGTGCAATTGTGCAGTGGTTTGAGCATTCTTCGGCATTGCCTGTCTTTGGTTTTGTGTGAGTCCCTGTGTGATTGTGGGTCTTCTTGCTTCTTCTGTGTGCCCTCTGATGGAGGAGGCTACGAGGCTTGTGTAAGCTTCCTCATGGGAGGTACTGGTGGTGGGAAAGACTGGGTCTTTCTCTGGTGGGCAGAGCCTTGCTCCACAAAACTTTAGTCTAATTACCCTGGTAGTTTTTGGCCTGAGGTGGTCCAGGTCATAGCCCTCAGGTCTATGGACTCTATGGTTGGGTTAATGGCGAACTCCAAGAGAGTTTACACTGAAGGGGACCTTCCCAGATAGCTGCTGCCAGTCTCCCCAGTCCCTGTTTTGAGCCCCTGCTGACCCACACCTCCACAGGAGACCCCGCCAACACTAGCAGGAAGTTCTGAGTCAATCTCCTGTGGAGTCACTGCCCCTCCCCTCTGAGTCTTGGTGCATGCAGGGTTTTGTTTGTGCCCTCCATGACTGGAATCTGTTTCCCCTAGTCCTGTGGAATTCTTATAATCAAATCCTGCTGACATTCCAGGTCAGATTCCCTGAGGATTCCCAGTCCCTTTGTTGGGGCCTCAGGCTGGGAAGCCTGACATGGGGTTCCAAACCTTCACAGCAGTCAGAGAACTTCTTCGGTATTATTGTTCTCCAGTCTGTGTGTCTCGCACCCAGCAGGTATGGGATTTGATTTTATCGTGATTGTGCCCTTCCTACCATTTCACTTAGGCTTCTTCTTCATCTTTGGATGTGGGGTATCTTTTTTTGGTAGGTTCCAGTATCCTCCTTCGGAGAAGGCAATGGCACCCCACTCCAGTACTCTTGCCTGGAAAATCCCATGGGCGGAGGAGCCTGGTAGGCTGTCGTCCATGGGGTCGCTAAGAGTCAGACACGACTGAGTGACTTCACTTTCACTCTTCACTTGCATGCATTGGAGAAAGAAATGGCAACCCACTCCAGTGTTCTTGCCTGGAGAATCCCAGGGACGGGGGAGCCTGGTGGGCTGCTGTCTATGGGGTCGCACAGAGTCAGACACGACTGAAGTGACTTAGCAGTAGCAGCAGTATCCTCCTTTTGATGGTTGTCCAACTACTAGCTGTGATTTTGGTGCTCTCACAGGAGGAGATGAGCACACGTACTTCTACTCTGCCATCAAGAACGGAAGCACTGTCTGTCCATCTCGATTGAACTATTTCTTTTCCCATCTGCACTGTACTCGTCTCTTTTCATCTATATAGAGTTCAGCTCAAGAGTCACTGACTCAGGAGGCCATTTCTGTCTCTCTGGTCCAGGTCTGTCACCATGGTTAAATGTTCCTTTGACTCTGCTTCGTACAAGAGTCTAAGGAGTGTTTGTCTCATTGCCCTATTTGTTTGCATACCCAACTAATGAGTGATGTAACAATTTCTAGACAGAACTTTTTCTAGCCAATGGAGTGCTAAAGATTTCTGAGGTGACAGAAGTCTCTCTGACTTTCCTCTAGGAGCTTAGCTCTCAGGTTATGGCAGCTGAGAGAGTAGAGGAGATTCAAACCTCTGGAATTTTCATGTTTACAATCAACCTTAAGTTCCCAGTCACTCTTGCCATTCCTGAGGCTAAGCAGGAATGTTTTCTTTCATTAATGCCTTCCACCAGAAGCCCACTGCACTGTGTCCTAGTGAGTCAGAGACAAAGCAAGGGTTGTACAAGAGAGATTTTAAGACCTTGGGTGAAATCATTATCTTGCAAAGTTGCAGCATTTTCTCTTTGGGCATAATTCTAGAGAAAGTTTCCATATATACAGTGGCCATAATGGTTGTATCAAGTCAGAAAAGTCATGCAAGGTAGGGATTATCTCCATTTCATAGTTAAGGAAACTAAGCCCGGAAGTCTCTTCCTGAAGAATGATTTGTTTTGAGTTTCTTATTCAATACAAATTCACCACCATTTCTGACTTCTTCTTTACTTGAGTTGGTCTGTTTGTACACTAAGTCCCCTACAGACGATTGAGTTCCATTCTGAGAGCATATTCATAAGTCCAATTTGTAAGTCCAACAAACTTAGCCTGGGTACCCAGCTAACATGATCAGCTATATAATATTGTACTATGATAGATTTACAATACTTTTCACACAATACAAAAATGCACAAATACAAAAAACAAAGCATTTTTAATCTTACAGTACAGTGAAACAGTTGGCATACAGGGACTCATATCAAGTGAACAGGTAGGAGTTACTGGAGGAGGGAGAAAGGTGGGGAATGGTAGAGCTGACGGAACATCAGCGATAGGAGATGGGGGTGTAACCTGCAGTTTCACTCCCTGATATCGATGAAACACACGTTTGCATCTTTTAAAGTTCACAATTCGAAATTTTGAATATAGGCGCCTTCCCATATTGTAATTTTTGAAGGTTCACAGCAATGCCAGTAGACTTTCTCAGAAAACTATTGTTGAGACTTGTTCAGGGTCCCATTGTAAGTAGCGACTGAGTAGAAACCACCATCCATGTTTTGATTTGAATGTAGGGAATTTACTGGGGAGTAAAGGAATTGGGATTTGTCAGAGAAGCAGGAATTTAAACTGATATAGACACAGCAAAGGCCTCAGCCAGTTCCATGGGAAGCTCTGAAGCTAGCCTGGCCCTGTAGAGTGGTGTCAGATTGAATCAGAGGCCAGACTTTCTTATATCCACCCCTCAAGCTGAATGCAAGCTGTCCCTGGGACAGCACAGTGCTCCCGGGAGAGGAGATGGTCTTCAGCCAAGGGCAGTAGGGAAGAACGTACTTAGCTATAACCAGTCAGAGCTTAGAGCGCAACACTCCCAGTCCCTGGGGAGTGAGTGCTTTAGTCCTAAAGGGGAATCTGTGCACACGTCTCATCTTTTGATGCCCAGGAGCCGTCACGTGACCTAGGCTGTCCGTCAGTACTCCACTATTCATGGTCATCTGTACCTGTGTGAGTGATGCACTAAAGGAGCCCGACACAGGGCCCACCACCCATGGCATCTCTCAAGTGTCCAGTGAGCTGCCAGGTAGTAAGAAACCTGGCCTGGGGTCCCAGTCCTGGACGATCACACACAGCTTGTTGGGAAAACCTTTGTCCAGGGAGTAGGAAATCTAATCTTGCTGTTCTCTTTGTGGACCTGGCCACATTTTGTTTGTCCTCTAAGCTTATATTATTCAGTGTTGATATGTGATGTCCTTAGCATTGTTGTTGTTTAGCCCTGAGGTCATGTCCAACTCTTTTGCAACCCCATGGACTGTGGCCCACCAAGCTTCTCTGTCCATGGGATTTCCCAGGCAAGAATATTGGAGTGAGTTCCCGTTTACTTCTCCGAGGGATCTTCCTGACCCAGGGATCAAACCCTTGTCTCTTATATTGGCAGGCAGATTCTTTACCACTGAGCCAGCAGGGAAGCCCATCTTTAACATAGTTTCTGGTATATAAGAGACCCTTAAAGAATGACCCCTTTTCCCCTTCCTTGCTAGGTCAGTGTAGGGTCAGATATTATCTACCATCGCTCCAAGTTCTTTGAATCCAAATTGGAATATTATAATGGATTCTCATATTTTCATTTCATTTTTATTACTCATTGTTTACTGACTAAGATCATAGTAATCCGGGTGTGGTTTTCATTTGATTCCCAGAATGATGAAATTTCATAACTGGAGTAGTCAAACCCCTTTTTTTAAATTCATAAGTAAATGAACTCATTGGTGGGAGGAGGGAAGGGAATTGACTTGTTCAAGGTCACATTGTAAGTAGTGACTGAGTAGAGAACACCCTCCATGTTTTGAGACCCATTCCCTGGCTCACCACCCACTCTCTCCCCTAACCTCCAGCTGCTGGTACGTTCTAGCCTGCAAGGCAGCATGATTTGGCTTTCTTGTGTTAACATTATTCTAGCATGTAATGTCTGTGTTTAAAGCAATGACCTGAGAAACACTTTTATTTCCAGTGATGCACTTATTTTGCAGGGTTTATTAATTTTATTTATGTATTTGATCTCTCAAATGAAATAATAAACTAATTAGTGGGACAATTTACTGGTGTGCTCCGCCAAGGGTGTTTTACAACCTCGGTGCCAGCTTGTCTAACTGTCGTGTCAGCAGATCCACTTTCTGCCCTGTTGCCCTTAATTTTAGCCATCAGACACTCATGGTAGGCAGCCTTGTCCTGGGTACTTGTGCCTCCAGAGAGCATCTAGAGATGTCAGGTCATAGGGCAAAGGAAATTTCCCCCAGAAGCCTCCCTAGAATTCACTCAGGGTAGACTGCTTTATTTGGCTTAAACAGATGGGGGTTCAGCTCCCAGAGAACAGAACTGGGCCAGTTCAGTATCTGAAACACTTAGAATGAGAATTTCCAGAGGAGGAGGAAAGGCTATATGTACGCAGGTGTTGAAAGTCATGCCTGAGAAAGCCCATAGCCCATCAAAACCAAGAGCAGAGCGAGGAGCAGCACACAGATTGACAGAGGGACAGCAGACATGGGAACATTACAAGATGCAGAAGCAAGTGTAAGAGAGAAGCTAGAAGCCCCAGAGTAATTAGGACAAACAGGGCAGCAGTGCCAAAGTCTGTAATCGCTGGTTTTCAAACGGACTTTGAAGAGAAGTACATGCACTTCCTTCTAAGGCAGACCCCACCTGTGCTCTCTTAACAGCGAGTGCTTATCTCTGTCTTAGAATTAATCCTAGTCTCTTGTCATTGCTTCTTGTCTAGTCCCATTTGACCATGAGCACCATGGCATCACCAGGGTCGAGAACTATATCTGGACTATAATAGGGTTCAATAAACTTTTAAGAACAGATGGATAGATGGATGATAAATGAATACATAAATCAGTCTGCCAAAGCTACTGGAGGTCTAAGATCCATGAACTATACTATATTTATCTGCTCTTTTAAAAGTCTTTTTAGTTGAATTTGTTACAATATTGCATCTGTTTTGTGTGTGTGTGTGTTTTGTGGAGTTTTATTGGGGGGTGACAAGACATAAGGGATCCTAGTTCCCTGACCAGGGACTGAACCCATACCCCCGGCACTGGAAGGCGAAGTCAACCACTCGACCACCACGGAAGTCCCTGTCTGCTGTCTTCAGTGTAACAAGCAGAACCCAGCCAGAGATAACCTTTTTCAGTGACTGATATTTGTCATAGAATCACTCAATATAGCAAATAAATATATAGCACAAAATATTTAACTTCTCTTGATTAAACTTTCCTTCTTATGAATGCTTATTAACACACACACACAGACAGTGAAGGACAGGGAGGCCTGGTGTGCTGCAGTTCACGGGGTCACAAACAGTTGGACATGCCTGAATGACTGAACAACAACAACACACTTTCATTTGGGGGAGAGGTAAAAGGTCATAGTGCTCTCACCTTACGTGGCACCACTGCTGGCCCCCTAGTTCCCTTGTGGGTATGAACGCTTTGACTCTCCTGGCTGCTGATAAACTGTCACTATGGGTTGAATCTAGCCTGAGGGTTCAACCTGCCTCTTGAGAAATCTGTATGCAGGTCAAGAAGCAACAGTTAGAACCAGACATGGAACAACAGACTGGTTCCAAGTTGGGAAAGCAGTACTTCAAGGCTGTGTATTGTCACCTTGCTTATTTAACTTATATGCAGAGTCCATCATGTGAAATGCAGGATTAGATGAAGCACAAGCTGGAATCAAGATTGCCAGGAGAAATATCAATAACCTCAGATATGCAGATGACACCACCCTGATGGCAGAAAGTGAAGAAGAACTAAAGAGCCTCTTGATGAAAGTGAAAGAGGAAAGTGAAAAATCTGGCTTAAAACTCAACATTCAAAAAAAGATCACGGCATCCAGTCTCATCACTTCATGGCAAATAGATGGGGAAACAATGGAAACAATGACGGACCTTATTTTCTTGGGCTACAAAATCACTGCAGATGGTGACTTTACTCATGAAATTAAAAGACACTTGCTCCTTGGAAGAAAAGCTGTGACCAACCTAGAAAGCATATTAAAAAGCAGAGACTTTGCTAACAAAGGTTTGTCTAGTCAAAGCTGTGGTTTTTCCAGCAGTCATATATGGATGTGAGAGTTGGACCAAAAAGAAAGCTGAGTGCCAAAGAATTGATGCTTTTGAACTATGGTGTTGGAGAAGACTCTCAAGAGTGCCTTGGACTGCAAGGAGATCAAACTAGTCAATCCTAAAGGAAACCAATCCTGAATATTCATTTGAAGGACTGATGCTGAAGGTGAAACTCCAATACTTTGGCCACCTGATTCGAAGAACTGACTCATTTGAAAAGACCCTAATGCTAGGAAAGATTGAAGGCAGGTGAAGATGGGGATGACAGAGGATGAGATGTTTGGATGGATCACCAACTCAATGGCTATGAGTTTGAATAAGTTCTGGGAGTTGGTGATGGACAGGGAAGCCTGGCAGGCTGCAGTCCATGGGGTTGCAAGGAGTCAGACATGACTGACCAACTGAACTGAAATGAGGGTTCTTCTCAGAACAAGTTCCAGACCTTTAGCCAGAGACTGGCTGGGAAATGAGGAGAGGGGAGGGTCACTGGGCCCCTGCAGTGAAGCTGTGCAGACTCACTAGTGGGGTAGAGGGAACTAGCCCTACTGTGATTGGCTCCCCTAGAGGTAATACTGACCCCTTGGGTGTTTCCTTTGCTATGATTAGACATATGCAAATGAGCAAACTCTAATGCATTGATCCTAGCTATAACTAGTGTACATCCAGCTCTGCAACATCTATCCAAAATATTGCAGCATTTGGGGGGATATGCAAATGAGCTACCCCTAACATGTTGGTGCCATTTACATGCTGTGGCTCCATTGGGACACAAGCAGCTCTTACATGTTGGTGATGATAAAGTGCTGGGGCTAGAACTGAGGCTTGAGGTTCTAATTCAAATTATTTACTTTCTGTTAATATGTGCTCAGATGGGAACAGCCCCAAAGAGGCTGGGATTCTAGACCCAGGCAAATATCAGAGATCTTTGGCAAATACCTGGAACTATTTGTATAACAGTTCTAATGATAAGAATTTATTTATTCCTGCCATTTATTCCATGACTGCCATATACCATCACTATACTAAAGTCTTTCAATATAATACTTAATGGTCACAACAAGTCTGCAATTAGATATTATTATCCTGTTTGAAGGTGAGTATACACCAAAGTTTAGAAAGGTGAAATAACTTGTCTAGAGTTTTATAGTGCTCATCATGTTAAAAAGAAAATATCCTAAGTTTTATACTGAATAAAGGTGATAACCGCCCAAGGTTTGAAAACTGGGGTAAAGTAAATAAATAAACTCTAAAATGCAATTGTACATTGGCTTTTTTACTCTATGAATTGAGCTGCTACTAAGTCACTTCAGTTGTGTCCAACTCCGTGCAACCCCATAGACGGCAGCCCACCAGGCTCCCCCGTCCCTAGGATTCTCCAGGCAAGAACACTGGAGTGGGTTGCCATTTCCTACTCCAGTGCATGAAAGTGAAAAGTGAAAGTGAAGTCGCTCAGTCGTGCCCAACCCTCAGCGACCCCATGGACCACAGCCTTCCAGGCTCCTCCGTCCATGGGATTTTCCAGGCAAGGGAGGGAGGGAAAATAGTGCTGTTTCAATTGTAATCATGTCTCCAGACAACTTGTGAAAACATTGGTAATTGGTAGCAGGTGAGGGGTGGTGAGCTGGGTATGAGCACTCTGGTCTTATTTGCAGATCTCCAGAAGCAGAAATTTTTCCAGGCTTCCCCACTGTCCAGCTGACAAACTGCAGTCTCATTCTGGTCCAAGACCAGTGTCTTGAGTCAGGTTGCAATGAAAGACCAGACAGAATGCATATGTGCCCAGCCCTCTTTTCCCAGGTGACTAGAGTAAACTTTCCTATGCAGTCACAGCTTGGCCAGGATAGGCTGCATTTTCAAGGACCACCACTTTGTTCTTCACCAGAAGTTGTAAACTACTGCTATATTCCAAGCATGAGCATTTTAAATGTTTATTGTAAACTCTAAATGTCTGGTATGTATTTAAAATAAGTTCATTTTTATCTCATTAGGTTTTTCAGTTTATGTATTATATTGGCTGTTAACATGTGCCAAATCCTCTTTCCCTGCTTCATGTTTCTGCATGGCACTTACCACTGTCTGGCCTACACAGTGTCATTTATTTGCATAGTGTCTGTCTCCACCCTCTGGAGTATAAGCTCCAGGAGGGCAGGGTATCTGTTCAGTTGTTATTAAATACACAGTGACCAAACAAGTGTTTGGCACAGTTAGGATATCAACAAAGATTTATGAAATATAATAAAGGGTGGGTGAATATATGGGTGATGGCTGACTGGCTGGCTGGACAGACAGGCAGATCAACAGATGGATAGGTCTTGCCAGCTGTGACAGTGTGAGATATATTATAGCAATTAGGGTAGTGTGGATGTTTATCTGCACAGAAAACTAGATGAATAAAATAAAATCTCAGTTCAGTTCAGTCACTCAGTCACGTCTGACTCTTTGTGACCCCAGGGACTGCAGCACGCCAGGCCTCCCTGTCCATCACCAACTGCCAGAGTTTACCCAAACTTATGTTCATTGAGTTGGTGATGCCATCCAACCATCTTATCCTCTGTCGTCCCCTTCTCCTCCTGCCTTCAATCTTTCCCAGCATCAGGGTCTTTTCAAATGAGTCCGCTCTTCACGTCAGGTGGCCAAAGTATTGGAGTTTCAGCATCTAAATCAGTCCAATAAACATTCAGGACTTATCTCCTTTAGGATGGACTGGTTGGATCTCCTTGCAGTCCAACAGACTTTCAGGGACTTCTCCAACGCCACAGTTCAAAAGCATCAATTCTTCGGTGCTCAGCTTTCTTTATACTCCAACCCTCACAACCATACCTGACTACTGGAAAAACCTTAGCCTTGACTAGATGGACCTTTGTTGGCAAAGTAATCTCTCTGCTTTTTAATATGCTATCTAGGTTGGTCATAATTTTCCTTCCAAGGAGCCAGCATCTTTTAATTTCATGGCTGCAGTCAACATCTGCAGTGATTTTGGAGCCCCCAAAAATAGTCAGCCACTGTTTCCATTGTTTCCCCACCTATTTGCCAAGACGTTGATGGGACCAGATGCCATGATCTTCGTTTTCTGAATGTTGAGCTTTAAGCCATCATTTTCACTCTCCTCTTTCACTTTCATCAAGAGGCTCTTTAGTTCTTCTTCACTTTCTGCCATAAGGGTGGTGTCATCTGCATTTCTGAGGTTATTGATATTTCTCCTGGCAATCTTGATTCCAGCTTGTGCTTCATCCAGCCCAGTGTTTCTCATGATGTACTCTGCATAGAAGTTAAATAAGTAGGGTGACAATATACAGGCTTGACGCACTCCTTTTCCTATTTGGAACCAGTCTGTTGTTCCATGTCCAGTTCTAACTGTTGCTTCCTGACTTGCATACAGGTTTCTCAAGAGGCAGGTCAGGTGATCTGGTATGCCCATCTCTTTCAGAATTTTCCACAGTTTATTGTGATCACATAGTCAAAGTTAATTGGCATAGTCAATAAAGCAGAAATAGATGTTTTTCTGGAACTCTCTTGCTTTTTCAATGATCCAGCGGATGTTGGCAATTTGGTCTCTGGTTCCTCTGCCTTTACTAAAACCAGCTTGAACATTTGGAATTTCATGTATTGCTGAAGCCTGGCTTGGAAAATTTTGAGCATTACTTTGCTAGCGTGTAAAGATGAGTGCAATTGTGCGGTAGTTTGAGCATTCTTTGGCATTGCCTGTCTTAGGGATTTGAATGAAAACTGACCTTTTCCAGTCCTGTGCTTAGTATTCCAAATTTGCTGGCATATTGAGTGCACCACTTTCACAGCATGATCTTTCAGGATTTGAAATAGCTCAAATGGAATTCCATCACCTCCACTAGCTTTGTTCGTAGTGATGCTTTCTAAGGCCCACTTGACTTCACATTCCAGGATGTCTGGCTCTAGGTGAGTGATCACACCATCATGGTTATCTTGGTTGCGAAGATCTTTTTTGTACAGTTCTGTGTATTCTTGCCATCTCTTTGTAATATCTTCTGTAGGTCCACACCATTTCTGTCCTTTATGGAGCCCATCTTTGGATGAAATCTTCCCTTGGTATCTCTAATTTTTTTGAAGAGATCTCCAGTCTTTCCCATTCTATTGTTTTCCTCTATTTCTTTGCACTGGTCACTGAGGAAGGCTTCCTTTTCTCTCCTTGCTATTCTTTGGAACTCTGCATTCAAAAGGATATATCTTTCCTTTTCTCCTTTGCTTTTTACTTTTCTGCTTTTCACAGCTATTTGTAAGGCCTCCTCAGACAGCCATTTTGCTTTTTTGCATTTCTTTTTCTTGGGATGGTCTTGATCCCTGTCTCCTGTACAATGTCACGAACCTCTGTCCATAGTTCATCAGGCACTCTATCTATCAGATTTAGTCTCTTAAATCTATTTCTCACTTCCACTGTATAACGGTAAGGGATTTGATTTATGTCATACCCAAATGGTCTAGTGATTTTCCCTACTTTCTTCAATTTAAGTCTGAATTTGGCAATAAGGAGTTTATGATCTGAACCACAGTCAGCTCCCAGTCTTGTTTTTGCTGACTGTATGGAGCTTCTCCATCTTTGACTGCAAAGAATATAATCAATCTGATTTTGGTGTCAACCATCTGGTGATGTCCACATGTAGACTCTTCTTTTGTATTGTTGGAAGAGGGTGTTTACTATGACCACTGCATTCTCTTGGCAAAACTCTATTAGCCTTTGCCCTGCTTCATTCTGTACTCCAAGGCCAAATTTACCTGTTACTCCAGGTGTTTCTTGACTTCCTACTTTTGCATTCCAGTCCCCTATAATGAAAAGGACATCTTTCGGGAGTGTTAGTTCTAAACGGTCTTGTAAGTCTTTATAGAACCATTCAACTTCAGCTTCTTTAGCAATACTGGCTGGGGCATAGACTTTGATTACAATGGTATTGAATGGTTTGCCTTGGAAATGAACAGAGATCATTCTGTCATTTTTGAGATTGCATCCAAGTACTGCATTTTGGACTCTTTTGTTGACCATGATGGCTACTCTATTTCTTCTAAGGGGTTCTTGCCCACAGTAGTAGATATAATGGTCATCTGAGTTAAATTCACCCCAGTCCATCTTAGTTCGCTGATTCCTAGAATGCTGACGTTCACTCTTGCCATCTCCTATTTGACCACTTCCAATTTACCTTCATTCATGAACCTAACATTCCAGGTTCCTATGCAATATTGCTCTTTACAGCATCGAACCTTGCTTCTATCACCAGTCACATCCACAACTGCGTATTGTTTTTGCTTTGGCTCCATCCCTTCATTCTTTCTGGAGTTATTTCTCCACTGATCTCCAGTAGCATATTGGGCACCTACTGACCTGGGGAGTTCATCTTTCAATGTTCTATCTTTTTCCCTTTATACTGTTCATGGGGTTCTCAAGGCAAGAATACTGAAGTGGTTTGCCATTCCCTTATCCAAAGGACCACATTTTGTCAGAATTCTCCACCATAACCTGTCCTTCTTGGGTGGCCCTAGATGGCATCACTTAGTTCCACTGAGTTAGCCAAGGCTGTGGTCCATGTGGTTAGATTTATCCCTTCTCCATGGGATCTGCCTGAACCAGGAATAGAACCAGGGTTTCCTGCATTGCAAGCAGATTCTTTACCATCTGAGCTATCAGGGAAGCCCTGAAACAAAAGCTAGATCCCAGAAATAGACTATACTGATTATAAAATTAATGCATGATAGATGCATCATTACAAACCAATGCAGAAATCATCGAAAGAAAGAAAGAGAAAGTGAAGTCTCTCAGTTGTGTCTGACTCTTTGCTATCCCATGGACTGAGGCCCACCAGGCTCCTCTGTCCATGGAATTCTCCAGGCAAGAATACTGAAGTGGGTTGCCATTTCCTTCTCCAGGGTATCTTCCCCACCCAGGGATCAAACCCAGGTCTCCTACATTGCAAGCAGATTCTTTACTGTCTAAGCCACTAGGGAAGCCCCCATATAAAGAATATCAGTTCCAAATGGATTAAATGCAAAAGGCATCATTTTAAAAATAACTATAGAAGACTATCTTTATGATCCAGTGTTGGCAGAGTTTTATTTAATAGAACAAAAAATGGAAATACTAATATGTTTTATTATATTAAAATTTTAAAACATTTTATATGTCACTATAAACAAAATAGGAAGATAAACTTTGGTTAGGAAAAACAATTGGAACATATATAACTGTAAAAACATGCAAACTAGTATAGAATATACTGAGTACCACTGCATGTCTTGATCAGATGTTATAATTTTACCATTTTTCTGTTGCTTCCCATTGGTTGCACCCACACTTACCTAAATGTCATCTTACTGGTAAGGTTTTTCCTAATGGCCCTACTGAAGAGTAAACTCCCATAAAGTTTGGGGGAGCATGGATACATGCATATGTGTGGCTCAGTCTCTTTGCTGCTTACCTGAAACTATCACAACATTGTTAACTGGCTATACCCCAGTACTAAATAAAAAAGTTAGAAAAGTGATTCAGCCCCATAGCCCAAATGACCATCAGGCATACTAGGTGTTTTGCTTTCTTATTTGTTTAGCGTATGTTGTTTCCTTCTTGTAACAACTCAATAGAAGAAAATAAAGGCATATAAAAAGCAGAAGGAAAAAACTCATGTAAAAATATAAAAAAGAAAAATAATGTCTAATCTCACTAGTAATTAGAGAAATGCATATTAAGGTATGAATTATTTTATATCTACCAGATTGAAAAACTGTTACAGTCTGGCAATACCCAATGTTGGTAATGATATGAACTAGTGTAAATTGCTCTTGCTACCTTGGAGAGCAGTTTGCCACATCTCAGATATCTTTGAGGAGGCATATACTCTTTGGCCTAGCAAGTCAGTAGAGAAACCACAATATGTAGCCCAAGAGTGTAACAATATGCATCACACCATTATTTGTATTAGCATAATTTGGAAATAGCTCAAATGTCCATCAATATTAATGATTAAGTTAGAATATAAATATATGATAAAATACTATCTAAATGTTAAAATGAGAGAATATAAACTAGTTCTATCAAAGTAGTAAATTATCTGAAACATTCAGCAAAATAAGCAGGCTTCAGATGGATGCCTACAATGAGATATTTAAACAAAGTTTTAAACAGGCAAAACAGTGCTATATATTGTTTATGGATGCAAGCATGTATTAGAAACAGAAAAACATGCAAGGACATTTAGGACAGTATGTTTTTGGAATTAGAAGGAAATTATCTTTTAATTTAAAAGATAATCTTTTAAATATAATATAATAATCTTTTAAAGATAATCCTATCTTTAAAAGAAAGTTATCTTTTTGGAATTAGGAGGAAATTCATGGCAAAATCTACTTATATCGTATAATGTTTAATTCTAGAAAGAAAAGATCTGAAGCAAATATGATGGAATTTTAGTATTTGACAAGGCTGGGTGGTAGTACATAGCTTAGGGTTATAATTATGTCTATACTGAAATTCAGGCTTGAAGTATTTAATAGGAAAAGAAATAGGAGGGTACTTAAGTGTGACTACCAGGGAATAAAATTCAAGCCATAGCATGTCAAGTAATGTGGTGTGGCATAGCAAACTTGTAAACTGAATTTTCTTATGAGTTGAAGATCGGTGCAAACCAGAACTTAGTACCTTCTTTTCAAAACAGTTAATGAGATTAGCTTTTGGAACCAGGCAGTCTAGTTTGAATCTTGATTCAGACAATAACATTAAAACTGGGCATCAGTTTCCTCATTTTTAAAGTGGAAAAATATGATAAAATAGAAAAACAGGAGAGAAAGTCAACATAACCAATAGTTGTTTCTTCAAAAAGACTAACTAAAAGTAACACAATATTGTAAAGCAATTATACTTCAATTAAAAAATAAATAAAAATTAACAAAATTGACAAACCTTTAGCTTAATTCAATAAAAGGAGAGAGAGAAAGAGAAATGACTTGAATAACTAAAATCAGAAATGAAAGAGGGGACATTACTACCAATAAGATAGAAATAAAAAGGATTATAAAGTAAAAAAAAAAAAAGTGCCTCCTCATAACAAATACTATGCGGATGAAATGAGGTAATATTTGTAGTGTCTAGCATACTTCATGGCACATGATAAAAAGAAAGACTGGCTTATGTACAAAACGTCCAGGTCTGGATGGACACAGGCATCAGATTGAGGTCTGTTTTGAATGCCATGCTTTCTCTCATTTTGTTCTTTACAATAACCTCATTAGACTCATGTTTTTATTATCCCATTTTATATGTAAGAAAACTGAGCCTTAGAAAGGTCAAATAACTTGCCCAAGATCACCCAGATCTTAAAAGACAGAGATGGGATTCAAACCAGCTCTATCTCCAGAGAAATACAACTGTAAATTAATATCCTGGCTATATTTCACTAGTTTTATGAATAAACTAAATTGAATTTGTATAAACCATAGCAATCATCTATCCTGTAGCTTTTTTTTTTTTTCCTTTAGTAAGGAGTCAACCAGCCATTGCTGATTAAACTAGTAATAAGTATCTGTTCAGTTTATGTATATGCAACTCCAAACATGTAAAATAACTGAGTTGCTGTAATGGGATATTGTTACTAGATAAATATTCCAGTCTAAAACAGATTCTGGGTATTGGAATATATTGGAAGATCAGTAGGCTGTGATATTCCATTATGTTGAGTAGTGTGTGTATGTGTTTTAACCATAGGCTTTTTTTTCTGTTTCCTGGTCTTTGCTGAAAAATGGTTCTCTCTCTGCTTTCTATCTTCTTCTATCTTCTGTGAATTCAAATGGAACTTAAATTTTATTGTCACTGATTATTTGAATGAACAATTCTCTTAGTGTTGTTTTGTCAAGTCATTTCCATTTACTAAGTCTTTTAAAAAATATATATTTATTTATTTATTTGGGTGTACCAGGTCTTAGTTGCAGCACGCCAGATCTAGCTCCCCGACCAGGGATCAAACCCAGGTCCCCTGCACTGAAAGCACAGTCTTAGCTACTGGATCACCAGGGAAGTCCCTATTAAGTCTTAAATTCATTCATTCACTCATTCCTTCTTTTATGCGGCAAACACTGATTAGATGAAAACTATGAGCTTGTCCAGGCTTCCCAGGTGGCTCAGTGGTAGAGAATCTGCCTTTGTCCAAGCAGGAGACGTGGGTTTGATTCCAGGGTTGGGAAGATCCCCTGGAGAAGGAAATGGCAACCCACTCTAGTATTGTTGCCTGGGAAATCCCATGGTCAGAGGAGCCTGGCAGGCTATAGTCCGTAGGGTCGAAAAAGCATCAGACACGACTTAGTGACTAAATAGCCACAGCAGCATGAGCTTATCTTTGGTCTAGGTTCACAGGAAGCAAGGATTAGTAAGGTATGATGACTTCCTCTGAGGAGCTCACAGATAGAAAGAGGCAGACATGGAATGGACAAGTCCTATGTGGCGTCACCTTTTTTGTTGTCATTTAGTCACTAAGTTGTGTCTGACTTTTTGCTACCCCATGGACTGTAGCCCACGAGGCTCCTCTGTCCATGGGATTTCCCAGGCAAGAATACTGGAGTGGGTCACCATTTCCTTCTCCAGGGGCGTCTTCCTGACCCAGGGATTGAACCTGTGTCTCCTGTATCACTGCATTCAAAATGCAGTTATTTCTCCATTTCAGCATGGAACAGGGAGTTCCCAATTATATAAGTGCATGTAAGGAAAGTGGTGCAGAAATGGTGATGCTGAAGCTTAAATTTTTTCATATACAAACATTTTCTTCCTAGAAAAATAATGTGTGATGTCTGTAAGGAATTTGGAAAACAAAAAGAGAAAAATAACGTATGATCATACTACAGAGCGGAGAAGGCAATGGCACCCGACTCCAGTACTCTTGCCTGGAAAATCCCATGGACGGAGGAGCCTGGTGGGCTGCAGTCCACGGGATCGATACGAGTCGGACACAACTGAGTGATTTCACTTTCACTTTTCACTTTCATGCATTGGAGAAGGAAATGGCAACCCACTCCAGTGTTCTTGCCTGGAGAATCCCAGGGACAGGGGAGCCTGGTGGGCTGCCGTCTATGGGGTCGCACAGAGTCAGACACGACTGAAGCGACTTAGCAGCAGCAGCAGCATACTACAGAGAAATAACCAGTGTTAACAGCTGGCATATTTTAAAGACTAATTTCTACATGGATGAGCTCAAACTTTGTAAACAATTTTGCTATGTTTTATTTTGGAATTTTTTTATATTTTTGCAGTTACATTATTACTCTATGTAGAAATATTCAGTTTATCATTCCTCCATTGTCTGTTTCCCTCTTAAAAACAACATTGTGATGCCAACCTCTGTGCATAAATATTGGCCTGCATTCTCTATTGTTTCCTTGAGAAGGACTCCTGAAGGAGAATTGCAGATTAAAGGCTACGAACACTTTTAAGACTCTTGACATTTTCTCCAGTGCCCTCTTCTTTACTGATCTTAAGGCAAGAGCTCAAGCCTTTAGAGAGTCAGATAAATTGGGAAAGTTCTTTAAAAATTCTTCCATGCTTCTGGGTATGTGTAGAAATGTACACGAGTGTGTGTATCTCAGGAAGTGACACCAATACACACACACACCCTCCTACCTAAGAGGTATTGTGGACCACTTCTTGTTCAGTCCTTACAATGGGCTATATTTGTTGATTTTTGTTTAGGCATGTTTTGTTTATGCCATCTTTTTATTTCCAATGCCTGCTGTGTGGTAGGAAATTAGTAAATGTTTCTTGACTGAAATAGAAGGAAGAAAAACAAGCCAGTTAAGTAATTAATGTTTATTTTTTTAATATCATGTTTTATTTGTTTTCAGCATTCAGCAAGACATGCTGGTGAACCCCAACTCCATGTCTTCATGATCAAGGGACCCTTTTACACAACACAAAGGTAAATGTTTGAGGCCGATTGTCTTGCTGGCCTGAGGAAAGTCTTGCTCTCTGGGAAAACACTCACAAATGTCTCAGGGTCTTCTTGAAGTGACGGCCTTTGTGCTTTCGTGTTCCTCTTTAAGCTCTAGAGGGTTTACGGAGCCTTCAGGAATCGGTGCCTTTTCTCTGGGCTACATTGTGTTTATGGTTACAGGAAGATAATATTGATTCTCTTTCTTCTTGTCTTTAAGCACCTAGTAAATGTCATTAAGAGTCTTAAGTTTTCCTGCCCAGATTTTGGTTTCTCCTAATAGGTTGTCTCAGACTGGTTTGATTTTTAAATACAATAATGTCACCTCCCTTCTCAAATACCAGTCTAAATATATTTACCAACAGAAGGAACCATTCTCAATTGTGCAAACTAAAGTCAAACCGTGCATAAGATAAATGTCTCTACATAAGAAACAGACTTGGAGATTTATGAGCTTTAGGGACAAGTACTATTCTTTTGAGGTCCTAAACTTTTAAATGATGGCAACACTGAATTATGTACTTCATACAGGGAGCCAGGAAGGCACAATTGAAAATGCCTATTCTTTTGACAAATTAGAAGCATTCATTCCAATATCTATTTCTTGTTTACCAGGGATAATGCTGAATGAATCACAGACTGGTGGATGGATGTTCCTTCCTAACACTTTTAATTAGCAGCACCGCCTATTAGGATGAACAGAGTGCTGTGTTTCTGCCATAGATTACCCCAACCCGCTTTACATAGAATAGAAATCTTATTCTCCACAAGGTAATGTTCATCTCTTCCCCAGCCAGACAAGCATAGAAAATTAAACAATGGTCTGTTAAAAAGCCCAGATAATGTATTTATCATTTCCAGTTTATGTGAGTTTGCAAGGCAAATACGAGTGGGAGCTATTTGTTATGAGACCTTGGGGAACAACGGGACTGGAGAGCGAGCTGGGAGGCTGGAGGATCTGAGACTTGTAAAAATTCATTTAAAATATGAGGAACTATTGGAGACAGAGGAAATTAATTACTCTGAGGGACTCAAATGTCACTACTCATTTAAGTGACCTGGCAAGGAGGTTGAGAAACCTGTTTTCTGGGGGCTTCTGTAGTGGAGAAGACTGGTTGCTGGGACTCCTCAGCTGTCAATTTTTGCATTTCCTTGGTGACTTATTGCCATGTCAACCTGGCTTGTGCCGCAGCCTCTTCTAATGAGTAGAGTTAAATGAGAAATGGGGGTTGGGTTGGGGGAGCACTCTCCCCATTGCTGGCCAGGCTATCCGGCAGAGCTCACCATGTATGTAAGTAACTGCCCGACCTAGGGGAAGCTTGTAGATTACCACATTGGAGAGAAGAGGCTGATCATTTGCAGCCGGACTGCGTTTGGTCTTTTATTATTGCTTTTCCATCCACAAAGCTATTCTCTGAGGTGGAGTGAATTTGGGAAGACAAATTAAGGTTTTCTACCTAAGGAGGACTGGGGAGCAGTAGCTTCTGAAAACAGTCATCTTTTCTAGATTGCCTGTCTCATAAATCTCTCAAATGCATTCTGCTTATAGACAGAGGTTGAAAATATATAGATATGTGATGACTTCAAAGTTTAAAATCAGTAAGCATCCAGAGTAATGGAGTAGAAGCTCTCTCAGATGTATGCCTTCCCTAGACTGGGGAAATCAAGGTTTTTTTAATGAACTCTGTCACTAACCAGCTGTGAGATCCTACAAGAGCCACCATAGTGCTTCGAGCCTTTGTTTTGATGTTTATAAAGTGGGAATAATAATATCTATCTTTGTGATTAAGATCAATATGTCCAAAAGAGCTTCGACGGGTGGAAATATCAGTTATGTAAGTCTTATCATCTATGGATGTATTCTGTTGTAAAATTCTTGGTTTTTAAACACTGATGCAGCTCAGTGGTTTGTATTGCTACTTGAGTCACAGTTAAGGGAGTCTGCAGTGTTCTCCCATCTTGTTCAGTTAGGAAGGGCAAATCAACAAGCTGAAGAAGGATAAACAGTGTTTTTCTGATGACTGATTTTGGGAGAAACTGTTCACATGGTTTGAAAAACAAAAGAGATGTTGAAGCATAGCTTTGTAGGGAGTTGAGTCCTGGATATTTACCTCTGGGCACCATCCTACTCCTCCAATTTGAAAAAATCCTAGCCCTCTGAAGTGGAGACAAATCATGTATTTGTGAGTGAGATATTTGAAGATTATTCATTTGTTCCTAGAAAGAGAGAATGATGAAGTAAACAAAGGTAGAGTCAGTGGGGATGGAAAAGAAGAGAGAACTCTGGAGAAGCCTGGCAAAGGAAGGAATTCTAGGCTTTTAAGTTGTCAGGGTGGCTTGCACTTAGAAGAGGGAGCAGTGCAGTGACTCTAAGCTGAGGAGTGTTCCCAAGGCACTTGTAATGTCATTAATGAAAATGTGGGGAAAACGTAGGCTACAATCCTGCTGCACAAGGAGCTCAGAGAGGTAAACAATTAATTATCATATAGAACCAACAGAAAGAAGCCCTGAAGAGCAATGCTGGGAAATATGTTGAGATGGAGGATGCTACTGAGCTGGAACTCAAAGGATGAGCAGTTCTGTACTAGGCGAGAAGGGTTCAAGGCTAGACATTCTGCACACCAGCAGCTCAGTGGCACTGAACCACAGCTGCACAGCCACGCAGTGAAGATGCTGGTTTGAGAGCCACGTGCCTGGCCTGCTATATGTGTTCAGCAACCGGGGTTTTATATAGTAGCCTGCACTCGTGATTTTCAAAGGCTTTCTAGCTGTTACTGTCTTCTGAAAGTAGACATGAAGGACTGCCTATCCTCATTAGCCAACCCTGCAGTGACCTCAGACCTGACCTGTCCTGAGAATGCTCAGACAACAGCCCCTGGGACCCAATTCTGAATAATTGCTAGAACCACTATCCCCATTCCTTGGTATTCATTCCTTGGTTTTAAGCTTTTATTTTTTACCACTTAACCTTTTAAAGTTGCTTGAAAGCCATCAGTTGGCAAACCAACACTGTTGGCTATTTATTTTGTTGATGAGATGTGTCTACCTTGTATTCATTTGTAGTCATTTGCAGCCATCATAGGTGAGAAATCATACCTTCCTATGTGGAGTAGTATTAAGACAGAAAAATCTTTTTATTGTTATCTTCCTTTCTTTTTCCCTGTTCTTCAATTTATCCCTTTGATGCCTCCTGTACGCCTCTTTTTTGTCATCATTTTTATTTTCTCGGATTATCTCTATTTACCCTTCTACTTTCTCTCCTTCTTCTGATAGAATCACACATTCTCCAAACTGAAAGAAAGTAAGAGATTTTAGATACCAGGGGCTTAACTGTAAAACCTCCGAGAGGGGTCTTAGCCATGTGGTAATTTCTCTTTCCTGTTATTTTTGGTGATGGTGGTGGTGGTGCTTCCAAAGCTGAATGTCTTGGATTTGAATCTCTGCTCCAAAACATAATAACTATCTGACATTGAGCACATCAATCTCAAATTTCAATCAGTTTCAGTTCAGTTCCGTCTCTCAGTCATGTCCAACTCTTTGCAACCCCACGATCCGCGGCACACCAGGCCTCCCTGTCCATCACCAACTCCCAGAGTTTACTCAAACTCATGTCCATTGAATCAGTAATGCCATCCAACCATCTCATCCTCTGTCATCCCCTTCTCCTCCTGCCCTCAGTCCTTCCCAGCATCAAGGTCTTTACAAATGAGTCAGCTCTTCTCATCAGGTGTCCAAAGTATTGGAGTTTCAGCTTCAACATCAGTCCTTCCAATGAACACCCAGGACTGATATCCTTTAGAATGGACTGGTTGGATCTCCTTGCAGTCCAAGGGACTCTCAAGAGTCTTCTCTAACATAGTTGCAAAAGTGTTCAATTTTTCGGGTGTTCAAAAGCATCTATTCTTCGACTGTCAGCTTTCTTTATAGTCCAACTCTCACATCCATACATGACTACTGGAAAAACCATACCCTTGACAATGGACCTTTGTTGGTAAAGTAATGTCTCTGTTTTTGAATATACTGTCTAGGTTGGTCACACCTTTCCTTCCAAGGAGTAAGCATCTTTTAATTTCATGGCTGCAGTCAACATCTGCAGTGATTTTGGAGCCCAGAAAAATAAAGTCTGACACTGTTTCCACTGTTTCCCCATCTATTTCCCATGAAGTGATGGGACCAGATGCCATGATCTTGGTTTCCTGAATGTTGAGCTTTAGCCAACTTTTTCACTCTCCTCTTTCACTTTCATCAAGAGGCTCTTTAGTTCTTCACTTTCTGCCATAAGGGTGGTGTCATCTGCATAACTGAGATTATTGATATTTCTCCCAGCAGTCTTGATTGCAGTTTGTGCTTCATTCAGCCCAGCATTTCTCATGATGTGCTCTGCATATAAGTTAAATAAGCAGGGTGACAATATACAGCCTTGACGTACTCCTTTTCCTATTTGGAACCAGTCTTTTGTTCCATGTCCAGTTCTAACTGTTGCTTCCTGACTTGCATACAGGTTTCTCAAGAGGCAGGTCAGGTGGTCCAGTATTCCCATCTCTTTCAGAATTTTCCACAGTTTATTGTGATCCACACAGTCAAAAGCTTTGGTATAGTCAATAAAGCAGAAATAGATGTTTTTCTGAAACTCTCTTGCTTTTTCGATGATCCACCGGAGGTTGGCAATTTGATCAATCAGTTTACATCAGTAAAATTAAGGTAACAGTAATGCTTTCTACATAGGATTGTTGTAAGAATTTAATGAGAGGACAGGTGAAAGGGTCTGGCACATTATATATTCTCAATGAATAATTTTAGCTATTATTGTTGCTTGTAGTAATGCATGCAATTATAAATCTTTAAAATACAAAAGGCAGATGCATTGATCTTTGGCAATAAAGAAGAGAGAAAATGGGAAGACTCTTTCTCATTCTTTGGTCTTGGAGAATGAAAATCTCCAGTGACAAAGGCACGGAAAACAGCTAAATCAGTGAATGCACAAGGAGATCTCCGTGGCTGGAGAGGACCTGGGTGCTCAATAGTCAGAAGGCATGTTTGGTTCCCTGAGTTTCTGCTGTGCCTTTAGGGAGCATCAAAATCAGCTCTCCACCAGACACAGTATTCCTTCCCACCTAGAATGGTGGCTTTCTATATGTCAGGTTGGCTAGACTGAAGTTCATTACTCAGAATTCAGTTTCCTGTAGTTTTCAGTTAGGTTGGACCACAGAGAGGTGCTAGGGAAATCTGGAGGATGAAAGGACACATTAGCCCTTTGCTGCTCATGTGTTATTGCTGATCTGCAGACTCACGGAGTCAGCATAAAGCAGCATCCAAGCCTACGAGTGCATTTCCTTTCCCCAGATCCTCCTCCAACTTCTCTAACCTGTTATCCATTTGTGTGTGTTTTGAGAAGAGACCCTGGCTCCAGCAGGTCATCCACATTTACAACTGGGGTAGCAGTGAAAACCGAGGTTCCAGTTCATCCTTAGGGAGTTTCAGCTCATGCCTTTGGGTTCCCAGCTGCCCCTAATTTTCCTCATTACTTATATCCATCTTTCCTTCCTGACTGCCTACCCAGTGGACTTCAAGCTCCAGCATCAGACAAGATACAACAGATTTATAGACAGCTTAACCAGTTCCCAGAGTTGGAAAAGGCCAAATTTCTCTATAAATAAATAATACATACATATTTATAAAAATATATATATAATGCATGTATATATGTAATATGTAATGTGCTTATTTATATTTTTAGAGGAACAGAACCAACCACTAGGAGATTATATGCATATGTAAGCATGGGTGTATACACACACACACACACACACACATATGTGTATATATATGGACTTCCCTGATGGCTCAAATAGTAAAGAGTCTGCCTGCAGTGCAGGAGACCTGGGTTTCATCTCTTGGCAGGAAAGATCCCCTGGAGAAGGGAATGGCTACCCACTCCAGTATTCTTGCCTGGAGAATTCCATGGACAGAGGAGCTTCGTGGGCTATGGTTCATGGGGTCAAAAAGAGTCAGACACAACTGAGTAATGTCAAAGAAGTAACACATATCAAAGAAGTGTTGAATAGGAATAATTCAACTATATATCCTGAATAGAATATATATATAATTCAATATATATGTATATACACACACACACACACACATATATATATATATACATGTGCAAACAAACACACTCACACACACACACACATACCCGTATACAATCTACTGGTGCTTGTCTCTGCCTCTCTGGTTAACCCTGACTAGTACAGAGTCATAAGCTTTATATAATAGGGGACTCTCTACTTCATAAGGCAGCCAATTTCTATTCTACCTCTTCTACCATTCCCCTTTCTGTAATGTAACAGAAATCAAATTAAACTCATGATCCAAAATGTAGTTTTTTAGCCCAGGGCACATCCCACTTCCTGCTTAGGACTTCTGTCCCTCTCAACCATAAATCTTCTCACAACCTCTCACTGCCATGGTCTCACTCATTAAAGTTTTTTCTCTCCAGTTTCTCACCTTTTTGATCTTCAGAATCAGACTCTTAATGAAATTAACCCCATAAGTATTGAATATACTAGAGAGACCTTCTAGCGATTCCTTTTCCCCAAACCTGTCTCCTCTTCATCCTTCCCATGCCTTTTGAAGACTATACCCTGGTTCTGAATGTGTGGTCTAGGGTGAGAGGAGGGAGGCGTAGAATTTAGAATCAGAACACCTATGTTTGCATCCTGCCACCACAGTGTTGACTGCTTCGGTTTGATAGTTATCTTCTGAGGGCCTCAGTTTCCTCAGCTGTAAAATGGGTGTACTAATAGCCAACCTACCCATGCTCAGGCTCTCTGAATCCAATAACATGTGCATGGCTCTAGATGTTTGAGGCCTGTTGTACTTGGACAGCTCTCCCGTCTCGGATTAGCTTACCCCTAGGTGGGAAGATGACAATTACGGTCAAGTATTGGGCTCCAGAATTTGCAATAGAGCAGCAAATCAAAACACTTATTTTTCCATAAAAAGAAATATTTTGAAAGAGCAATAATCTAAATTCTTATTCATCATCTACCATAGTAACATTTTGCCTAAATTATTTCCTGAAGAAGATTTAGATGGAAGAAATTGAGTGTACAGCCGTTCCTTTTTAAATGGGTATATATTTCAAAATTACTTGTAAATCAAAAACATTACAAAGCTGACCAAAAAGGGCAAAGCAGTTAAATATGGAAGAATGACTGTACATTATTTTACTGAAACCAGCATTTAAAACTAATAAAAAAGCAAACACAAAAATAAAATGTGACAGAACAATCTATAATAGAGCCGAGACAAAAAAGAGCTAATCGCTATAATGCAGGGAGTCTCAAAAGTGAAACAGCCAAGTGATGAAATTAAGTATACACAAATGAAACTATTATGGATGGATAATATAGATGTCCTCTCAAGGTAAAGAGCCTGTGCTCCCTGGCAGAGAAATCTTCCATGTGAGTAGAAGAGGTGACTGTGGAAGCACTCTATTCTTAAGTGTGGCATAGACAACCAATTGTGAGCTCGCAGACCTGGTTATAAAAATCTCTGTAATTGGCAGGTATGTGGCTTCTAGATGAAGATGTGGAGGATATAGGTGACAGCTGAAATCCACATTTGTGACCACACCTTGCCCTCCTTCCCTGCACACATTTATCACTGAAGAACAGCCAAAATTGAAGAAATAGCTGACTTACCCTCCTCTCCCTAAATGCATGTACACGTAGGCACACATACCTGCCAGTCTTACAAGGATCAAAGGAATGCTGTAACACAATGCCTGGCACACGATAGGTCTTCAAGTAAATGTCTGCTGGATGGGTGCATGTATTAATGAACTGCTGAGGAACTCAAGGGCAAAGTCTAGAGATATCAACGGACATTGTGACAGCATTCTGGACAAAATGAAATGGGAAAAAAAAAATGCCCAGGAGAATGACTTTACTGAAGATTTAACATGTTGATGTTCATAACATCTCACCTGCCAAAGGTATCCTATTCACAATGAATGAAGCTACAGAACAAGATTAAATTGGCATAGCTGGAGGAGGTCTGCCTGCGTGTGAAGAGCTGAATGTTATCTCCAGGCAACGAATGGAGTTGTAACATGAGGATTTTTATTTTTAGTCTTGGGGAGAAAATGAATTTGAACCAAGATACACCCAGGGTTGATAAGAAAAGATCAGGGCTGGAGGGAGGGAGTGGATATATAATAAGTTCAGAACAGGAAGGCTGGGCAGCGAACTGGTTCGGAGGGGAGAGGTGGAGAGGAGGTACCGTGGGAGGAGAGCTTGTTATTTCACAGTGGCACCTGCAAGTGTAATAAGGTCCACTGGGGCATCAGGTCAACTCAGATCCCTCCTGCTTGAGACAAGCACATCAGTGTATGCACCCGAGGGCTAGGGAGTCAGCTTTCCTCCTCTGCAGACATGGCTGCATCCTTTGGGGAACAAGGAAATTCTTCCTTAAATCATTTAACATGCTATACTGTAATTGCTGTTTATGTTTTTCTCTCACTCTTCATGTCTCCTATGGTGCCAAGGTCTTGGCGTGTTTTTTTTTTGTTCTTTTTTTTTTTTTTTCAGTTTTTTCTGCATCTTTATTTCTAGCATCTGTCTCTGAGAATCTTTTAAAAATCACTGATCACCTTCATGTGCTAATGATAATAAACCTCAACAAAGAGGTGTAAGGAAGCAATCATTATTTACAGTTTTAAGTAAAGAAGCACAGGATCAGAAAAGTAGCCATTTGCTCTAAGTCCTGCAGCTGGTAAATCTAGTACTGAACTAGTACTTGAACCCAGACCTGTCTGGAAGTTTGTGATCTGTCCACTATTCCTCTAAGGCTTTAATTGAGTACGTGCTCCCTGAAAATTTCTTGGAAGGCTGGAGGGAGGGAAAGATGGATGATAGACAATAAAAAGGAGAGATGATTTGAATACAAATAGCCGGACTTTCAGGCTTCCTGGGGTGGGGTAGGGGGGACCTCCTGGTTAAAAACCTGCCTGCTAATGCGGGAGACAATCCCTGGGTCAGGAAGATCCTCTGGAGGAGGGCATGGCAACCCACTCCAGTATTCTTGCCTGGAGAATCCCGAGGACGGAGGAGTCTGACAGGCTACAGTCAGTAGGATTGCACAGAGTTGGACACGAGTGAAGCAACTTAGCACGCATGCATGCACGCATAGCCAGATTTTCAGATCTGTTCTGAACAGATCACAGACAAAGGTGCCTGACACATAATACTTTATTTCGAGATAACGCTGGCTGAACTGATCCACAAAATGAGGGAGAGTTCTACCAATAGACTTTGGGATTCATCTGCAAAAATGCCAGGTACTTAGGCAAAGTTGTGTGAGAAAATTGATTGATTTGAGAAAGGGACTAAGACAGAGTGTTGGGCAGAGCAGAAAACTCTCCTGGCCAGCTCTTCTGCAATGATCTAATTCCACTCCACTCATGCCTCCACACTCAGGCCTTGGTTTGCCAATTTTTTCTGCATAGCAGCCTTAGAGGAAATTACCATTACTATGCTTTGCTACTGCTAAGTCACTTCAGTCGTGTCCGACTCTGTGCAACCCCATAGAGAGCAGCCCACCAGGCTCCCCCATCCCTGGGATTCTCCAGGCAAGAACACTGGAGTGGGTTGCCATTTCCTTCTCCACTGCATGAAAGTGAAAAGTGAAAGTGAAGTCGCTCAGTCGTGTCCGACTCTTACTATGCTTCAGGGATGAGAAAAGTAAGGCTCCAGTTAACAGTTTTATAGAGTTCACCAATGCCAGAAGTGAGTTGGAATGTAAGTTACCCAGACACCAGCTATTGTAGTAGCATCCCGTTTGCTGCAAGATGATTCTTCCAAAGGAAATCTCTATAGAAATGTTGTCTTATGGCCCACATCGTTTAAGCCAAGCATGTCTCTTTCTGTGAGCATTACCAAGGTAAATACAAAGATCATCCAGAGATTGCATGCCCCTAGATTTTTCACCCTTCTGCTTTTAACACATAACTTTAATGTTACTCTAATGGGGGTGTCTTTTTTTATCAGTGTCTCTTAGCTGGTGATACTTAGTCCCAGGTGTCCCACTGAGGTAATGCTCCCAGATGGCTCACAAATTAGGTTCAATAAAATGTAGTCATTCTTTGCTTCTGGTGATTCCTTTGTGCTGAACCCATTTAACTTACCTAAGGTCCTATTTGAGTTGTTAAATCCTAAACATGGATTGATTAGAGCAGGCTAATAGAATAGGCTCTAAGGTCAGTGCAGTGAGTTCTTTTGAAGTGATTAGAAGGCCCAGTTCGGAATGGAAAACCTGACTTCAGCTTCATTTTGCCACTTGTTGGCTCTGTGTCCCTGGTTTCTTGTGTCTCCCTTCTCTCATGATCATTTCGTCTTAATTCCCCTACATGAAAAATGAGAATCAGAGGTGATAGTGGAGAGCAGGTGGTAACATATATGTGAAAATAGTTGGTGAAGTATAAATGGTTATAGAAATGTAAGTGTACTATATTTTAAAATTAAATGTGAACAGGTGTGCATTGCATCACTAGAAACATGCTGTTCAACTATAAATTTTAAGAAAAAGAACAATCAGGACGTTCTGGGACTATAAGGAATTTCAGAAATGATCTTGTTCAATTCACTTTTTGACAGAAGAGGAACTAGAATTATCCTGAACTGGGGTCCTCTCTCTCCAGCAATGTGGATTATTGAGATGAGATTAAAACTAAGCTGACCTGTAACGATGAAAGCATTTGCACTAGATCCAAACCAAAAGCACCAAGGAAAGGATGGTTTGTGCCCCAGGGCCTGGAGAAGAGCAGTGATTTACTCATCATCTCAGGGAATGTGCTTTCTCACCAGGACCCCAGCTATGTGATCTGCCACTCCTCACCCAGTGCTGCAGCAAACGTGTAATTCATACAAAAAATAATATAACACTGATCTTTATCTCCTCATTTAACTCTCAAAGTTATCACACATGATTTATTGTCTTTGTTAATGAAAAGTAACAAAAATGTCATACTTATAAGTAACGTTTTGATTGTTTATGGATTCATGACTTTAAAATTTTTAAACCAATATCCACATATTACATGGAATTTAGAAATTAGAGGAAGACAAAAAAAATAGCCATGATCCATCATTTGGGTGTATTTCTTCCACTCTGTAGAGACATATCTTATATGACAGTTATCAGGTTAAACATATAAAGCTTAGTTTGTTTATTTTGTCCTTACCAAAAACACTTTCCCTTGGTGGCAGATACTAGTACAATCAATCACTTCAAATGAGTAATGTTTCACTGAGTAAATGGACTCTTATTGGATAGATCCACTATAATTCATTTAGTCATTTCCCTATTGTTGAACAAAGATTTCCTTGCAATATTTTACTTTTGTTAATAATATATGAAGATACCTTCATATGCAAAGGTTTTCCACTCTTTGGGACTCTTTACTTAAAGTAACTGATGCCTATTACTAATTTGTAAACTCTTCCCCTATTAAAATAAAACATTCATTTCCCCCTTGTACCCTTCCTTCTTCCAAGGTGAATGTTAATCCCGTACCCTAAATAAGTATTTTGGATACCTACATACCCTGGCCCCTGTCTAAGTCCCAGCATCATATCTTTATCACCCCCTGCATCTCATGTTACCCTCAGCCCCTTGACTTGCTTATGTTCTTTTGGCTAACCTTTTAGCTCTGTGCTGGTACTCAGGCTGGTCCTGTGGCCTCACACCCTGCATAGCAGCCCTTTGGCTCCAACTCATACCAGATGGTACCTCCTTTGGGAAGCCCTTGCTGGCTCTAGCAAGACGATTTAGGCATGCTTTCCCTGGGATTCCAAGATTCCTGTGTATCTCTGTCATCACACTTATCACACTTTGTTGCAAATGCATGACTCACTGAAGCTGGGAATGTTATCTTTTTCATTGTTTCCCCAGTTGCTAGCACAGTATTCAACACATGGTTAAGTGTGGAATAGCTGCTAAGCAAACCTATCAATAGATTTGGCAACTGGGATATCTCTCTGATGTGTTATGGAAAGAGTAAAATATTCTATTTGCAAAGTATTGACAGATAGTAGATGTCTCTTCTTATCTTATTTTAAAACAGCATTGTATATTACCAAGTAAAACACAGTCTAGTCAAGGCTATGGTTTTTCCAGTAGTCATGTATGGATGTGAGAGTTGGACTGTGAAGAAAGCTGAGCACCGAAGAATTGATGCTTTTGAACTGTGGTGTTGGAGAAGACTCTTGAGAGTCCCTTGGACTGCAAGGAGATCCAACCAGTCCATCCTAAAGGAGATCAGTCCTGGGTGTTTAGTGGAAGGATTGATGCTGAAGCTGAAACTCCAATAATTTGTCCACCTGATGCGAAGAGTTGACTCAGTGGAAAAGACACCGAAGCTGGGAAAGATCGAAAGCAGGAGGAGAAGGGGACGACAGAGGATGAGATGGCTGGATGGTATCACCGACTCAATGGATATGAGTCTGACTAAGCTCCAGGAGTTGGTTATGGACAGGGAAGCCTGGTGTGCTGCAGTCCTTGGGGTAGCAAAGAGTCGGACACAACTGAGCGACTGAACTGAACTGAACTGAAAACATAAAGAGGAGAAAGACTGTATGTGGATTTTTTCTGTAATGAGTCTGAAGAGTGAAGGATACCAAAGATCCCAACTGACTTATACATATCCTTACAAATATGTAACATTTTATTATTTAGAAATTTGATCATGCTGTCTCATGGCTTTAAATGCCATCCATATACTAATGACTTTACACTTTTTTATCTCCAATGCTCCCACTCCCCTGAACTCAGGACTCATGACTCCATCTGAATCCTCAACCATTTCCATTGGGTATCTGCTAGGCAATGTGCACTTTAAAGTCCAGAACCAAACTCTGGTTAACCACCCCAGCTATTTCTTCTTCAACCTCCTCCAGCTCAGTGAACAGCAACTCCAGTCTTCCAGGTGCTCAGCCAAAATCCCAGCAGTCACCTTTGACCCCCTTTCCTTCATACTGCATCTCCCATCCCCAAGCATTTTCTGTTGGTTATATCTTCAAGCTACACTCAGAATTCAGGCACTTCTCATCATGTTATCTATGACTATCACTCCAATCTGAGCTGCTTATCATTGTTTTTCTTGATTATTGTAATAACCTCCTAACTAATGTCTTAGCTTTCCACTTTGCCACTGTATTTTACACACAAAAGCAAGAGCGTCAGACGTCCTGTCCTTGCTTAAGGCTTCCCAGTGGCTGCCCATTGAGAACCCATCTTCAAGTGCTTTCATGGTGTACTAGCCCATCTTCAAAATGGGCTGCCCATCTTGAAGCCCGTCTCCATGTGCTTTCATGGTGTACTAGTCTGTTTGGGCTGCTATAACAAAGTACCACTGACTGGGCAGTTTAAACAATAGACATTTATTTTCTTACAGTTTTAGAGGCTTGAAGTCTAAGATCAAGGTGCCAGTGAATTCAGTTTCTGGTGGCACTCTCTTCCAGACTCACAAGCAGTGCCTTCTTGCTGTGTCCTTGCGTGGCATTTCCTCTGTGTGCAGGCAGCAGGGGGTGGGGAGGAGAAGGGGGAGCAAGAGAGGGAGTGGGCTCTTCTTATAAGAAAACCAGTCCTGTTGGAGTAGGGCCCCACCCACCTCATTTAACCTTAATTACCTCCAGAACCTCCAGAAGGTAGGTTCTACCTCCTAATGCCATCACATTGGGGGTTGGAACTTCAACATACGAATCTGATGGGGCACAACTGAGGCTGCTGCTGCTACTGCTGCTAAGTTATTTCAGTCGTGTCTGTCTCTGTGTGACCCCATAGACGGCAGCCCACCAGGCTCCCCCGTCCCTGGGATTCTCCAGGCAAGAACACTGCAGTGGTTGCCATTTCCTTCTCCAATGCATGAAAGTAAAAAGTGAAAGTGAAGTCGCTCAGTCGTGTCCAACTCTTAGTGACCCCATGGACTATAGCCTACCAGGCCCTTCCGTCCATGGGATTTTCCAGGCAGGAGTACTGGAGTGGGGTGCCCTTGCCTTCTCCGACAACCGAGGCTAATGGCCTGTAAATTGCTGTGTGCTCTGTGGCTCACTCTCCCACCTCCTTCAGCTGCTTCAGCCAAACTGGGCTCCTTACAGTTCCTTGAACACATCTAGTATGCTCCCGTCCCAGGAATAGTAGACCCACTGGACTGTCCCTCTGCTTCCTCCAGACATCTGCTGCCCTACCCGCCTCGTGCCCTGCACATCTCTACTCAAATGCTATTTATTGGCTATTTCTTCCTTGATCACCTTTTATAAAGTAGCACAACTGTACCACCTCAGCCCCACCCTCTTTATCTTGCTTTACATTTCTCTAAAGTATTTCTATTACTTGACTTTATGTATTTATTTGTTTCTTCATCTCTCCCTCCTCCACTCTAGTGGTAGAAATATAAGCTCCATGAAAGCAGATGTTTTATCCTTTTTATTTACAAGTGTACTACTGGCATTTAGAACAGTCCTGGTACACAAAAGATGAGAAACAAGTATTTATTGAATGAGTGAATGAATGAATGAAAGTTTCTTTCATGTTCATTATCTTTTTTGAAAAAATATTATTTTTTATTGTTGGCTGCACCGGATCTTTGCTGCTGCCTACAGGCTTTCACTAGAGAGTGGGGGTTACTCTCCAGTTGCAGTGTGCAAACTTCTCATTGTGGATGATTCTCACTGCAGAGCCTGGGCTCTAGGGCATGCGGGCTTCAGTAGTTGCCGCTCCCACGTGTAGTTGCCCCATGGCATGTAGAATCCCAGATCAGGGATCGAACGCATGTACCCTGCATTAGCAGACAGATTCCTAACCACTGGACCACCAGGAAGACTGTATTCACTATCTTATTTGAGCCTCAAACCAAACTTGTAAAAGGGTGGCGTAGATCTTTGTTCTCTTTTTACCAATGAGGAAAAGTAATATTCATAAGAGTCAGATTTCCTATATGTAGTGATAATCTCATTTGTTGAGTACTTAATATAGCCAAGGGATAAGCATACTATCATACTTGCTTTCATTTAATCCTTGGAGTAATCCTAAAAGGTTATATATTATTATCCCTATTTTAACACAAACTTACGCCTTAGAAGGGTTCAGTACATGCCCAAAGGAATCACAACTGAAAGTGACAAGCTAGATACAAACCCTAATCTGACTTCAAAGAGCTTGTTTTTATCTACTATTACAGTTCACATCCTTTTAGCACAACCCTGTGTTCCGGGGACTGTGCTACACCTTACAATAAGCTGTGAAGTGTGGGCCACTATTATGTTCGCTTTGCAGATGAGATAACTGAAGCTCAGAGACGTTAACTCATCCAAGGTCACACCCTGCTGGGACCTGAGAGTCTGACTGTTAGATGCTGGCTGTCTCCCTCCATGAGCCAGGTCTTGAACCAAGCACTTCTTACTTTTCATTTCTCTGCCTTATCCACTGACTGCCTAAACTCACCCCCAGGTCCAATATGTCCCAACTATGACACACTTTTAAGTTTACATTTGTAGTTCTGATCCCAATAGACTCTGTGAAATTGCAAGCTTTGGCTCATAATGCAAATAATAGCTAAAATCAGTCAGATAACATTTATCAATATTTTCAATCATTTTTAAAAGAAAGCATTGTCTCCTTGTTCAGGCTCTTCCAGGTTAGGTCTACTTCTTTGAACCTGTTTTCTTTCTTCTTAGATACCTGAAAAATGTACATGTGATTTGCTCAGCCTCTCTGGCTGCCTCTAATGATATAGCTTAGGTTCAACAGTAGAGAAGGATAATAGAATCTATTTTTCAGACTTTCATTGGTGGGCTGTATTCTAGGAACATATTATTAGAATTGTGTGAACCAAACATTTCTTTAAAGTAGAGACTGTTGGACTGAGCCAAGAAGATTATTAAAAGACATCACAATGCCAGCCTTGGAAAATATATAGGGCACCTAGATTCCTCTCTCTGTCCTTCCCCTTGGAGCACAAAGCCTATTCAGACACTTTTCCAGGAACAGCCTTCTTCCCTTAGCCGGTTCTCTGTAACCTGCCCTTATTGCCCTGCACACTTATCCATTTCTAATCGGGCTAGTGGTTCTCAGAATGTGGCCCCAGGTCGAGCATCATCCTCATCCCCTGAGAAATGGTTAGAGACGCCAGTTCTCAGGCTTCACCCCAGCCCAGTGAGCCAGAAACTCTAGTTGGGGAGCCCAGCACCCCACCTGTCTTCACAAGCCTTTCAGGTGATACAGGCTCAAATTTGACAGCATCTGTATTAGGGGATATGTCACCACCCCACTCCACGCCCAGGCTGGTCCTGTTGTCACAAGCCCATAGGTACTTGATGACAAGGACACAACTGCTCTTGATCTTGCCCCTTGGTTATAGCCACAACTAAAGTGACAGAGAGCTCAACTTGAGACAGCCTCTGTTCTTGATATACATGGTACATAGTTTTCAGCCTGGTTTAGAGAAGAATGTTTTTAACTATAAAACATACTGATAAGGCAACTTTACAGAGTAATTGTTGTCTGCTTTAGGGAAAGCTCATCACTAACCTTCCCTATTTTGATCATGTCTTTACTCTTGCTGCTGCGACTGCTTAGTCGCTTCAGTCGTGTCCGACTCTGTGCAACCCCATAGACGGCAGCCCGCAAGGCTCCCCCGTCCCTGGGATTCTCCAGGCAAGAACACCGGAGTGGGTTGCCATTTCCTTCTCCAATGCATGAAAGTGAAAGGTGAAAGTGAAGTCACTCAGTCGTGTCCAACTCCTAGCAACCCCATGGACTGCAGCCCGCCAGGCTCCTCCGTCCATGGGAGTTTCCAGGCAAGAATACTGGACTGGGGTGCCATTGCCTTCTCCGCTTTACTCTTAATAGGCTATAATAATAAATACTGTTTAATCTCTGGTAGGTCAGACAGTAAAGAATCTGCCTACAAGGAGGCAGACCCAGATTTGATCCCAGGGTTGGGAAGATCCCCTGGAGAACTGAATGGCAACCTGCTCCAGTACTCTTGCCTGGAGAATACCACAGACAAAGGAGCCTGGTGGGCTACCACGCATGGGGTTCCAAAGAGTCGGACACAACTGAGCACCTAACACACACACACACACACACTCACATACACACTGTTTAATCATATTTTATTTGCTTTATTTTGTATGTGTGTGTGTAATGCATTTAAAACAAGTAATGCTGCAACTCCTATTCAAAAATAGCAATCTCCTACTTTCTGTGTACCCAGCACTCCAAGATATGAACCATTTTAGGTTTTTTTGTTTTATTTTGATTCCTTAACTATATATTTTTTTAATGCTACCCTTATATTGCTATGTCTTGATCTGTTCATTTCAGCCATTATCTCTTGAGTTCCTTATACTTTGGTTGAGAATGTAGTTTCCCCTCCTGTCACACCCTCATAGAATTCTCTCTATTGTTTCAGTCTCATGCCCATCTTCCTCTGCCTGTCTTTTGTGTGTGCTCAGTTGCTTCAGTCGTGTCTGACTCTTTGCAACCCATGGACTATAGCCTGCCAGGCTCCTCTCTCCATGGGATTCTCCAGGCAAGAATACTGCAGTGAGTTCCCATTTGCTTCTCCAGGGGATCTTCCTTACCCAGAGATCAAACCTGGGTCTCCTGCCTTGGCAGGCAGATTCTTTACCACTGAGGCACCTTGGAAGCCCCATTTGGGGTTTGAACTTCCTCCACTGTGCTAAGTACCTATCACTTTTCCTTCTGCTTTCAGACTCATAGAGTACTTTGCAATCTCCCATCTGCTGTGGTCAGTCCCATGTTAAAACAGGAGTCACTTGTGCTAAACTCATGCCAAGTTTCACATAAGCATCTTTAAAGAGGTTTACTTTTCCATTTTGGTAGATATAACTTCACTTTAAGTAACTTAAAATAATTGATACAATCAGATCAGATCAGATCAGTTGCTCAGTCGTGTCTGACTCTTTGCGAACCCATGAATCGCAGCACGCCAGGCCTCGCTGTTCATCACCAACTCCCGGAGTTCACTCAGACTCACGTCCATCGAGTCAGTGATGCCATCCAGCCATCTCATCCTCTGTTGTCCCCTTCTCCTCTTGCCCCCAATCCCTCCCAGCATCAGAGTCTTTTCCAATGAGTCAACTCTTCGCATGAGGTGGCCAAAGTACTGCAGTTTCAGCTTCAGCATCATTCCCTCCAAAGAAATCCCAGGGCTGATCTCCTTCAGAATGGACTGGTTGGATCTCCTTGCAGTCCAAGGGACTCTCAAGAGTCTTCTCCAACACCACAGTTCAAAAGCATCAATTCTTTGGTGCTCAGCTTTCTTCACAGTCCAACTCTCACATCCATACATGACCACAGGAAAAACCGTAGCCTTGACTAGACAGACCTTTGTTGGCAAAGTAATGTCTCTGCTTTTGAATATGCTATCCAGGTTGGTCATAACTTTCCTTCCAAGGAGTAAGCGTCTTTTAATTTCACGGCTGCAGTCACCATCTGCAGTGGTTTTGGAGCCCCAAAAAATAAAGTCTGACACTGTTTCCACTGTTTCCCCCTCTATTTCCCATGAAGTGATGGGACCGGATGCCATGATCTTCATTTTCTGAATGTTGAGCTTTAAGCCAACTTTTTCACTCTCCACTTTCACTTTCATCAAGAGGCTTTTGAGTTCCTCTTCACTTTCTGCCATAAGGGTGGTGTCATCTGCGTATCTGAGGTTATTGATATTTCTCCCGGCAATCTTGATTCCAGCTTGTGTTTCTTGCAGTCCAGCATTTCTCATGATGTACTCTGCATATAAGTTAAATAAACAGGGGGACAATACAATAGTATTATTAAATTTTAAATTTTATTTTTATAAATTAACATTTGAAAATTGATATTTTTTATTGTGGTTGTAAACCTTTGTGTTTGATATGCAAGTTAGATATTGCAATTCAAAAAATTCTCCCTGGAAGCAACCTAGATGCCCATCAGCAGATGAATGGATAAGAAAGCTGTGGTACATATACACAATGGAGTATTACTCAGCCATTAAAAAGAATACATTTGAATCAGTTCTAATGAGGTGGATGAAACTGGAGCCTATTATACAGAGTGAAGTAAGCCAGAAGGAAAAACATAAATACAGTATACTAACGCATATATATGGAATTTAGAAAGATGGTAACAATAACTCTGTATACGAGACAGCAAAAGAGACACTGATGTATAGAACAGTCTTATGGACTCTGTGGGAGAGGGAGAGGGTGGGAAGATTTGGGAGAATGGCATTGAAACATGTAAAATATCATGTAGGAAACGAGTTGCCAGTCCAGGTTCGATGCACGATGCTGGATGCTTGGGGCTGGTGCACTGGACGGCCCAGAGGGATGGTATGGGGAGGGAGGAGGGAGGAGGGTTTGGGATGGGGAACACATGTATACCTGTGGCGGATTCATTTTGATATTTGGCAAAACTAATACAATTATGTAAAGTTTAAAAATAAAATAAAATTAGAAAAAAAAAAAAAAAAATTCTCCCTTTAGCACTTTCTCACTGGGGATGTATTGAATTCTTAGGTTTAAAATGATAATACTAATTATCACTTTGCTCTAGAGGCATGTAGCATCCTAAATTCTTACCAGGTGTTAGGAATTACTCTGAAACCTTTGTAAGTTATAATCCCATAATTCTCTCTCATTGTTAAATATTAAATATTAAATGTGCAGTGTTCTTAACACCACTTTACAGATGTGGAAACTGAATCACAACAAGGTTAAATAACTTGTCCTGAGTTCCAGTAGCTATGCAGTACTATATTCAACCGCATCTTATAATAACCTCTTATGTATAATGTGATGTCTTTATTTAAGAAGTCCATAGACTATTTAATATTTAATCCTCATAGCAGTTCTGCAACTTAGCTGCCTGGCCTCCCTGAATCTCGAATACTTCCAGACCATAATCTCCTACTCCCTACAGGATGTTCCTTCCAAGGTCCACAGTGGAATATTTGCTGTGCCTGACTTCACCCTGACCCACTTCCCTAATCCATAAATCTAATGTTAGATTTATGCCTGCTACTCATTTAACTTATATGCAGAGTACATCATGAGAAATGCTGGACTGCAAGAAACACAAGCTGGAATCAAGATTGCTGGGAGAAATATCAATAACCTCAGATATGCAGATGACACCACCCTTATGGCAGAAAATGAAGAGGAACTCAAAAGCCTCTTGATGAAACTGAAAGTGGAGAGTGAAAAAGTTGGCATAGAGCTCAACATTCAGAAAATGAAGATCATGGCATCCGGTCCCATCACTTCATGGGAAATAGATGGGGAAACAGTGGAAACAGTGTCAGACTTTATTTTTTGGGGCTCCAAAACCACTGCAGATGGTGACTGCAGCCGTGAAATTAAAAGACGCTTACTCCTTGGAAGGAAAGTTATGACCAACCTGGATAGCATATTCAAAAGCAGAGACATTACTTTGCCAACAAAGGTCTGTCTAGTCAAGGCTACGGTTTTTCCTGTGGTCATGTATGGATGTGAGAGTTGGACTGTGAAGAAAGCTGAGCACCAAAGAATTGATGCTTTTGAACTGTGGTGTTGGAGAAGACTCTTGAGAGTCCCTTGGACTGCAAGGAGATCCAACCAGTCCATTCTGAAGGAGATCAGCCCTGGGATTTCTTTGGAGGGAATGATGCTGAAGCTGAAACTGCAGTACTTTGGCCACCTCATGCGAAGAGTTAACTCATTGGAAAAGACTCTGATGCTGGGAGGGATTGGGGGCAAGAGGAGAAGGGGACGACAGAGGATGAGATGGCTGGATAGCATCACTGGCTTGATGGACGTGAGTCTGAGTGAACTCTGGGAGTTGGTGATGGACAGGGAGGCCTGGCGTACTGAGATTCATGGGGTCGCAAAGAGTCCGACATGACTGAGCGACTGAACTGAACTGATGGTCTACCAGAAAGTCCTATATCCTGCTACTATCAAGCAGAGAAGGTACCAGGCTTGAATGAGAGAAAAGCCAGACTCCTTTGCTTCTGCTGATTTGGGTTGCTGATTCCTCCTTGAGTCCTGATACATTTCCCTGCCCCCAATATCAATTTATCAATGCTGTAGCAAGATAGCAATTCCATTACTTCCATGTATTTATTTTACATGCGATCAAAATTTTATTTTGAAAGTGTGAAAAGTGAATGTCAGTCAAGTCTGACTCCATAGAGTCCATGGAATTCTCCAGGCCAGAATACTGGAGTGGGTAGCCTTTCTCTTCTCCAGGAGATCTTCCCAACCCATGGATCCAACCTAGGTCTTCCGCATTGCAGGCAGATTCTTTACCAACTGAGATAGAATTTATAAAATAAAAAGCTCAAAGAAAGTAAATTATTTAGTGTACTTTAAATTCAAAAACATATATTGTACAAACATTGGGGAAAATTAAATTTATAAAAGATAAGCATTATAACTATAATACAAATTATTGGCAAATAAAAATTCATTAAGATAAATATTCAAAATACAACCTAAAAAGTATATAATTTAGCAAAATCTAATCAGTAATGGAAGTTGAAAATGAAAATATTATTTTCTCTTTTTAAAAACTTGTGGCTTAAATCATAAAGTGAGTCAGTGACATCATTGCATTACCAAAATGTTTTTGTGTAAGCTTTTCTTGCTGCCATAAAAGCTCTTTCTGGTGATTTTCTGACTAGGCAGAAGAATAGTCTTGAGATAGTTAGGAGTTACCCCTAAATATGTTCCTTCAAATTTCACCTTCAAATAATTTTAACTCTTACTAGATGTTATGAGGAATTCTTATTTGAAAAACTCCTCCTCCCACGCCCATCCCAACAAAGACTGTAGATCTTTTGTTATTAATAATAAGGTCTTTCCCACTCCACCCCAACCTCTGCCAAAGAAAATATTTGGTTTGTCTTCATTTTCTGCATTTGCATCATAGATATTTGCTGAATCTGATACAGAAGTCCTGTAATAATTTCCATACTGTCACATTCATATTCTACTTTTTCAGAAGTCCTTTGAAGTGCAATAATAATTATTTCTTCAATAGAAGTTTTGCAAGACCACAATATAGTTGCTTATTGCTATTCACACAGGCCTGGAGCTGTCTAGACTTGTAGATTTTGCATCAGTTTGTCTTTTCACATAATTTGAATAATTGAACCATTGATCTTGCTCTCCAGATATTAATAACTCAAATTTCAGATTTAAGAAAAATTAAAATAGCACACCAAGAAATAAATGAATATTTCAGTACTTAAAAACAGTACAGCATATGGTAGTACTACAACTTGGAATTCACTACTTCCTCCTTGTATTATGCACTCAGCAGGCTTTGAGGCTAGGGCTTCCGTTTACAAAAAAGGAAAATGGTACGCAGGGAAGTGAAGTAGTTATCAGCTAGCAAGTACCAGTATTGAGATTTGAACCCAGTTCTTTGGACTCTAAAGTCAAAGTAGCTTTGACTATTTCTCAGCAAGTTACCTAGCCCTTTTTATATAAATGAACTCCATGCTTTCTACCCTTTGGGTGAAATAAGCGACTGACATTTTTTTCTCAGCAGAAACAATCACTTGGCTTAACACTGAGAGGCGTTTTCCTGAGGTGAGAGCTATCGAACACCGGAAAGGGCTCTTCTAAAAGATTATACAATTTCCTCTTCTGTCACTCTTCAAATTAATCGAGATGAGGAGTTTTAAAATTTACACAGGTTCCAGATGACCTCTCAAGGTCTTTCTCATTCTATGATTCTGCAAGTCTATAAAAATTAAGACAATTTAAATCTGAAGTCATTTACCCCAGTGTTTGGCCCTTTGACTTTTTGTTATCTTACAAATGAAACATCTGGATGACAGAACCGAGTGACTTTGCCCCATATTTTTGAGCCTCATGTAACCTCAGACTTTGTTCTCTGTTATGCCATTATCAAAGCATCCAGGTGGAAAGGGTATCTTGAGAAATTGGAAATAATCTTGGTTGTCTTTCCTCTATTTGCTCCCTTCATCTTTTTTCTGTTTAATAAGCACAAGGTAAACACAGAACTGATTTTTTGTATTCTGAAATGTTATGAACCTTAAGCTCTGAGTATTATCATGGAAATGCATTTCATTTGAACTCCAAGGAGAGTTAATGTAATTTTTTTAAGGAAAACACCATTAGTAATGCTAGGGCCATTTCTCTTTGCCACGGTGGATCTAGAAGGCCCCATCTGGCAGGTCAAAGTTTTCCAAAGCAGTTCAGACTTTTTTTCAGGTCCTCAAGGTGTCTGGAGAGCTAAGGTCTTACTACACAGACAGCATTTTGAAAGATTTGAGATGGTTTGGTTGTGGAAGTTTCTATCATTTGTCAATTACCTGCAATGTACCAGATCCTGTAGTAGGTTCTTTACATGGGTGTCTTCATTTAACTCAGACACTCCCACCAATTTGTATGGTCTCATTTGACTATTAAGCCAACTGTAATTCAAAGCACTTGAATGACTTGCCCATTAGCATCCAGCCAGTAAGTGACCAAAAAACTGAGTTTTGGATCTGGACCTTCTGGTTCCTGCCCTCGGGCTCTGCCCACCACTGCATCTTGTCTCAGCATTTCTGCTGCTGGCCATTAGCCCTCATTCCTACATGTTTATGCCTGGATTCCCAATCCAGACTTAAACTTGGTCAGATCTTTCCTTTCACTTGGTAGCCTGCCAACATTCTGTTCAGTTGGCTCAAAGATGATCTTGTTTGTTTCTTTTAAGAAACCCCAACACATTTTATTCACAATTCATTGATCAGTCATTTCATAATCCTACTGTACCCACTGCACCAACCCACAGTTGGGTGATGGTAATACAAAGAAGAGAGATTCCCAGTGGTAGGGGATGATAATGACTTGGAGAAAAGATTGTTACAGGACAGTGTAGCTCATGGCAGAAAGAGGAATAAGTGTCACATGGGAATCTCTACCATTAACTTTGCCTGGGAAAATCTGGGGAAGCTTTCCAGAAGAGATGACATTGGAGCCAAGTTTTAAAGATGTTTGTGATGGACTGATTGTATTCCCCTAAAATCAATATGCCCTAATTTTCAATGTGACTACATTCGAAGACAGAACTTTTCAAGATGTAATCAAGGTTGAATGAAGTCTTATGGGTGGTACTTAATCCAATCTAGTATCCTTATAAGAAGAGGAAATTTGGACACACAGAGAGACACCAGGGAGGCACATGCACGGAGGAAAGACCATGTGAGGATACAGCAAGGAGGTGGCCATCTGCAAGCCAAAGACAGAAGCCTCTGGAGAAACAAGACATGCAGACACCTTGATCTCAGACTTCCAGCCTCCAGAACTGTGAGATATACCTTTGGTTGTTTAAGCCACTCAATCTATTGTATTTTGTTATAGCAGCCTGGACAAACTAATACAGTGTTCCAAAGCTCTTCTTCCTCTCTCTCACTTGAGTCATTTTATCTCCTTGACAGTATTCTGCTCATACTATCACACTTCCTGCTCTTCCCCTCCCTACCTCCGTAGTTCTCCAAAGGAACTGGTCATGTTTCTCTAATGAATGATAGGTAGATGGTTTCTCAGGTGAATACTCCTGCCAGTGGTCACATGAAATCCACATCAGTTTATAAGTATTGTATTGATATTGGTAGGTCACAAACATAGATCCTGGCCATGAGAAATGTGTATTTTTCTGGTGTATTTTCTGTAATCTTTTCTAAAACAAGCTCAGAAGTTCTACAACATGTATCAGTAAATGTGCTGCTTTTGTGAAGTGCAATACAGAGCAGAGAACTGTTCATAAGCATTTTATACCTGTTTCTGAAGATTTAATTACTTAACATAATTTTATGCAATTTTACACATTTATGTTTTTAATCAAAGGTTTCAAATTGGTAAAAACTATAAAAACTCTGTGAAAGTAGAAAAATGCTGTGGAGACACGTGAAGAGAGATCAAATAGAGTGTAATTAGATAAATGTATGTTCAATCTCGGAATAGTGCTAGGCACATTGGAAATACAAATGTTCGATGTAATATATTGCTTTGAGACAAAACAGAAACTCTCCAAACACAAAGACCCTCAGAAAATATTGAAGAAATGACTGAAAATTAGATGAGTAAAAATTCATAAAACTAGTGTGATAAAACTCCCAAATAAAATAATCAATAAGCTATAACATGTGAAAACAAAATTGAAAAGGTAGGTTGCAAATGTGAGCACTGAACAGATATTTGATAATCTGTAAAACAGATTTTTTTAGAGTGACTCATACAAAGGCCGTATGTGCCAAGTCATATAAGGGTTTGGTAACAGTTTTCAATTTACTATCTATCTTCTTAGCATCTGATGAGGTGTAAGAGATGGGATCATATCTTTCTCATTTCGGCAACTTCAGGGTGGAGTACCTGGCACTAAGTGGGCACTAAGTAATGTGTAATGAATGAAGGAAAGTATGAATGAATGATTGATTAAGATTCCTAGACCGAGGAAGGAGTGGTAAGAAGCTCATGAAATCGGCTGCAGTGTCTGCCATGTTCCTGTCCATATCTGAACTACCCATTTCTTTGTGTCTTCCAGCTGTGACTTCAACCTGACCCCTTTATTAATAGCTGACGCTTGTGCAGCACATGACAGTAAATACTTTTAACTTGTCAACTTATTGACTTTGACCCCTAGGTTTTAGGCAAGGTGAGAGTTATTATCCCCTTGCACACATGAGGAATCAGAAGCCCAGAGAGGCTGTGACTTGCTCAAGGTCACACAGCTTATGTTAGGCAGAGTCGGGACTTAGTTCCAGATCATCTCCATCCAAGCAGGTGTTCTTTTCACTGTACCATTAGCTGTGGTACACAGAGGCGTCCATATCTTCAAGATGAGTCAAAGAGCCTTCCCTGGAAGGTAAAAATGGAGCTCGGCCTTGCAGCATGAGTGCTCAGCACCTTCTCTATCAGCATAGCCAGTGACTAGTGGAAGACTGATGACCTTGGGGTCTTCTTGGAAAGGGAGAACTAGGCCTGGTATACAGTGTTTACAACACGGCCCATCGATCAGGCTTTGGTTGAATCCTACATATGCTCCTTAGTCGTCATGAGATCTTTGAGAAATCTTTTCAGTTAAAACTGTTTATTGGGTTGGCCAAAAAATTTGTTTGGATTTTCCATAACATCTTACTGAAAAACCCAAACAAGGTTTTTGGCCAATCCATCGTTAAACACTTACTTTGTGCCCTTCAATGATTGGGTTGTGGGTGTACAGTGGTTTAAAATAGAAAGGCATGACTTTTCCCATTATTAGCTGTCTAATGCTAAACTAATACATAATTTTATATCTAACGAGCACATGAACATTGCAAGGAATTAAGTTAAATGGATAATCAAGCAAAGCTTTTAGCAGGTACCTGGCACATAGTGATGGTCCTGGTAATGACAGCAAAATAGAAACTTGAAAGACTTGGGAAGATTCAACCCGTCCACTCACCCTCCATGGCTCTGCATGGTCCAATCACCTCCTATCTGCACCCAACATCAAGTGTTAAGATTAGACCATCCTCTAATATTAATGATCCCTCCAGTTGGCTCTCCATATATCTCTAAATGCCTTCACATTCAATAATAACTTTAATTACCACCACCTTCCACTGCAGTGAGTATGGTTGTCCCCTATAATACATATAGAAAGTTAGGCCACCATAGTTTGTGACCCACAAACACAACAGACTGGAAGGGAGCTCCCTCATCTCTGTAGAAACCTTCACCAGCTCTTCACTACTTCCCAAATACAAATTCAGCCTTCTTGACTCTGCACACAGGATTGCTTCCCAAGCACAGATCCATGGAAGAGTAGTGATCCTAATGGATAATAAAATGTTCCCTCGAGAAAAAAAAGGACATTACAGTGAACTTTATGTAAATCTAAATGATCTGTTTTAAACCAATATCCTTTATTCTGATCATTTGTTCTACTAGTGTTGGGGTTAAATGACATTAGTGTCATAAAATTATGATGCTCATAGTTGGTATTATTTTGTAAATGTTCCTGTTTAAAATGTCCCTATTAAGTTAAAGAGCTTGACTGAGCTTTACAAAAGAAGCTGGCCTGTGAAATCAGAAGATAGGACTTTTATACACAGCTAGGACTGATGTACAGTTATAAGGGCTCTCCTGACACACCCCTGTTCTCTTCTATGTCTTCACCCCAACCCTATCCTCCTCCCTCCTCTGATCTAGCAGCACCTGACCTAATATGCTCTCCATTCCTTAAATTCTATGATTGTTATGTCTTTGGGTCAGTCCCTGCTGATTACTCTGCCTGGAAAAATTTTCACCCTGCACGACATACCTTAAAGCTTCACTTTCTATTTAACTTCCGTCCCTTCTCCAAGACGTTGCTAAACAGTTCTCCCAGGTGCTGGCTGAGTCCAGGGTGACATTTCCCCTGTCTTAGCAGGTTGGTTGTTTCTCTGTTTGCCCCTGCCATGAGACCTTGAGCCTTAGAAAGTCACAGAAGGAGTCCTGGCCTTCCTTTTGTCCCACCCTTGTGCTGAGCCTGGTGGCTGATGTCATTGGTGGCTGAGAAAGAGGAAAGGAGATGGATGGAGCATGAGGAAGTATGAAGAAAACAGACAAAAAGACAGGAAAAAAAAAAAACTAAACAGAGAGGAAAAACAGATCCAGGGATAGAAAGACATAGAGAAAAGACACTGAGAAATAAAGAGAGAAAGAAAGAGGTAGAGGGAAAAGAGAGATGTGGGGGAGAAGAGAGGAAAAGAAATATGTTGTGGGAAAGAAGGATGGAGGAATAAACAGGAGAGGGAGGGAAGAGGGAGAAAGGGATGGTAGGGAAAGATTGCTGCTTGTCAGCAAACAGTTTCTGTCTGACATATTCCCTGGTTTCTCTGCCGCCACTGCTGTTGAACACAGCAAACCCATCTTCTCAAGGCAAAAACACCTGCCTTGCCATCATCCGTCTTTAACACATGCAGGGGGCTCTGACTTGTTGCCCATTTTTCATCCTATAATTATTTGAATACATTTGCATTAAATTATATTTAGATTTTCATCATCTCTGCAATTTCCCAAGATAAAGAGAAAAATCTTCTTAAAAAATTAAAATGCTATAGACAATGTATTTAACCTTAGAAAATTGGCAATTCATTAAAGAAAGCAAGCATTTGCCACTTTCGCAAAAATATTTTATTCCAGAGCATAGTTTCTGCCAGTATCTGTATGAAAACTCTTGAGTGAGTTTTAGAAGGCTGTATTTTGACAAACTTAGCTCCAATTTTAAAAGGATTTTTTGGCTGGAAGTGCATATGTTTTTCTTAATGCAGTTTTTTAGAACGCACCTTGATTTCATAAAACTTCAACATTTTAAGGTACATAATGTCATTTTTTAAAAAACTTTTGGCTGAAAAAATGTGAGTAAAGACATCTCTGGCGGTCCAGTGGTTGAGAATCCGCCTGCCAATGCAGGGGACACAGGTTCGATCCCTGGTCCGGGAGCGTCCCACATACTGTAGGGCAACTAAATCCATGCACCACAATAACAGCCCACACACTCTAGAGCCCAAGAGCTGTCATTCCTGAACCCTGTGTGCCTAGAACTGGTACTCCACACCAAGAGAAGCCACTGCAATGGCAAGAGAAGCCTCTGTACCACAGCTAGAGAGTCGCCCCCGCTTGCTACAACTAGAGAAAGCCCAAGTGCAGCAATGAAGCCCCAGCACAGCCAGAAATAAATAAATAAACAAATGGGAGTAAAACTGGACATTTGCAACTCAATTCACAGAGGAAGAGAACTGTTGTTTCCTCATCATTGTTTTAGAAAACTCAACTCCGTTGAGTAATTGCCATGTGCCAGATGGTATTTTGTGAGTGCATGGCAGGAATTCTTCATTTACTCCTCCCAACAGACCTGGAAGGCCAATCGCTGCCTCAGACTCTCCTGGACTCCCTTCACCCTACAACAGAGATTGATTTCACTTCAGGCCACAGGCAGGTTTAGTAAGACAAGTCTTGGGAACATGCTGGAACTGGAGAATACAGATCCAGCCTCAGTGCATTCGAATCCTGATTTCTAATAAGCCTGCCTATGGGCCTCGCTTACTACCCTGTGTCATCCTTACCCCAACCTTGAGGGATGGAGATAGAGTTGGCCCGAATCTGCTATTCAATTTACAAGATGGCAACATCTTCCATGAAAGAAAGAAAAAGTGTTAGCCATTCAGTCATGTCCGGCTCTTTGTGAGCCCATGAGCTCTTTGTGAGCCCACCAGGCTCCTCTGTCCAGGAATTTCCCAAGCAGGAATACTGGAGTGGGTTGCCCTTCTCTTCTCCAGGGGATCTTCCTGACCCAGGGATCAAACTTGGATCTCCTGCATTGCAGACAGATTCTTTACCGTCTGAGCCACCATCTTCTATACTCTTATTTTAAGAGAATACCATTGATCCTCCCAACTTGGGTATTTCAGAACCATCCATTCTACTTTCCTGCAGCTTCTAAAGTAGCTGCACACAGTGCTCATGTTATTACAAGACCCTTAATTGTTATTAATTGCTGTTGGAGGTGATAATTAGCACGCCGTAATGAAGTGCTAGCCCACCATCCTGGCGTGTGGGTTTAACCTGTGCTTGTTTAAGGAGATGAACAAATTCGATAGAGACCTTCATGCCTTGGTGCTGAAGAAGAGGCGGGGGTGTATGAGTTAATCTGGGACCCCAAAGGCTCGGGCCTCTTCTTCCTGGGAAGATCTGACTGCCTGCGGCCGGTGCCTTCCTGCTTCCTGTCAGCTCTTCCGGCTCCCCGCTGCCAAGCCGGCCTCGCTTGATCAGAACAGCAGGCTCGTTTGATGACATGCCAGAGCAGGCTTCAGACACCAATTACCATGCTGCCAATGACAAATACAAAGGGAAAAAAAAGCAGCAATGATCGTTTAATAAATTTATTATGAAGACAAATGGCTCTTACATAAATCACCCTGCCTTATTATTGAAAAACCTCACTTATTCAGACATGGAGACAACAAGGGTTAATTTCAAAATCATAGCAGCACAACCCCTGGGTGGCTTTCGGACAACCTGGAGTCATCTGCACAGCCTGAACCAGTGGGTCCCTCAGTGAGGTTTCCCAGAATGATGACAACCATTAGTTCATCCCCCCGTGTGCTGCTTTTCTGGACTGTAAGATACAGAAAGTGAGAGTCACTCTGTGTTTTCTCGCCATGTAGAAACTTCTAACAAACAACCCAAAGAGGGGTGGATTAGAAGTACGCTGACAAGCAAAGCATTGTCTGCATTCTTGGCAGGCATTTTGTTATCTACTCCACAGAGAAAAGTTCATCTGGTCCTCTATGTGTGTGAAATTATATACAGGGGCAGGTGACAGAGCAGCAAAATGCTTAAGAAATTGACTTTGGGATCAGGTATCCCTCATTCAAGTCCAGAATCTACCTGACTACCTGTGTGGTCTTGGCCAAGTTATATAATCTTCCTAAGGCTCATCCCTTGGTCCATAAAACAGAATAGTAGGCACTACACAGATTTGTTGTTGTAAGGAATAAATTAGATAATATGTGATAAATACTTAGAAAACCCTCCATGTGTTATCATAAGGTTATTATTTCTTTACCTGACATGTGGAAAAACCCAAGCTCATCATAGATTATTGTCTCATGCACAGACACACAGCTAATAGTGCAGCCTGGGTTCAGACCCCTACCTCAGCCCACCTCTTCCACCTTGGCCTAGACCCTGAGGATTTCCCTGGCAGTGGGCATTGCCAAGGTCTGCAGTGGCAGGATTTACTTAGGAAAATACGCCTTGCTCATTTACCTTCCGTTATTTGCAAACCAGGAATCTTCCTTCTTTCTTATATGCCCACTGGCTTCTCCTAATTAGTAGCAACATTTAACAGCCTCAAAATGTATCCTTAAAGATAAAGGATAACTGTTTCAGAAATTGATTTCACCCATGCACACTCATATTTATTCTGTTTTGTTTCTGTTGTTGTGTGTGGGGTTTTTGTGTGTATGTATGTGTCTATGCAAGCTGTACTTCTTAAGTTTTTTATTGTGGTAAAAGTCACATTACATAAAACATACTATTTTAACCATATTTAACTCTGCAGTTCAGTGGCACCAAGTACATTCACATTGTTGTGCAACTCTCACCATCCTCCATCTCCCAATTTTTTCACCTCCATAAACTGAAACTCTGTCCCCATTAAACACTAATTCCCCATTCCACCCCCCCCTCCCTCCCCACACTCCACGGCCCCTGGCATCTGCCAAGGTATGCTGCTGCTACTGCTGCTAAGTCGCTTCAGTCGTGTCCGACTCTGTGCGACCCCATAGACGGCAGCCCACCAGGCTCCCCCGTCCCTGGGATTCTCCAGGCAAGAACACTGGAGTGGGTTGCCATTTCCTTCTCCACTACCAAGGTATTAGGTTAGTGCAAAAGTAACTTCAGTTTTGAATTGTTGAACTTTGATATTGGAATGCATTCTGAAATAAATGTGGTTATGTTATACATCACATTAATGCGCATTTCTCACTTTATGTTTTGCTAATGACGTAGTACTTGCTGTTTATATTTATTTTAGACCAGGGAAATGATGTTAGACAAAAAGCAAATTTGAGCGATTTTCTTATTCAGGTTCAAAAAGGGTTGTAAAGCAGTGGAGATAACTCGCAACATCAGCAATGCATTTGGCCCAGGAACTGCTATGAATGTACAGTGCAGAGGTGGTTCAAGAAGTTTTGCAAAGGAGACAAGAGACTTGAAGATGAGGAATGCAGTGGCTAGTAGTTGGAAGTTGACAATGACCAATTAAGAGCAATCACCAAAGCTGATCCTCTTACAACTAAACAAGAAGTTGCAGAAGAACTCAGTGTCAGCCATTCTATGATCATTTGGTATTTGAAGCAAATTAGTGAGGTGAGAAAGCTCTAAAAGTGGGTGCCTCGTGAGTTGACCGCAAATCAAAAACTATCATTTTGAAGTGTCATCTCTTATTCTCTGCAACAATAGTGAACCATTTCCTGATCAAATTGTGACATGTGATGAAAAGTGGATTTTATATGACAACCAGCAATGACCAGCTCAGTGGTTGGACCAAGAGGAAGCTCCAAAGTCCTTCCCAAAGCTAAACTGGCAACAAAAAACAGGTCCTGGTCACTGTTTGGTGGGCTGTTTCAATGCTTACAGCCAGCATTGGTCAACAGAAAGGGCCCAATTCTTCTCCAGGACAACGCCTGACTGCATGTCACACAGCCAACACTTCAAAAGTTGAACTAGTTGGACTACAAAGTTGAGCTTCATCCACCATATTCACCTGACCTCTCAGCAACTGAATGCCACTTCTTCAAGCCTTTTGACAACTTTTTGCAGGGAAAATACTTCCACAACCAGCAGGAGGTAGAAAATACTTTCCACAAGTTTGTCAAATCTTAAAGCATGGGTTTTTATGCTATAGGAATAAACAAAGTTATTTCTCACTGACAAAAATGTGTTGATTGTAATGGTTCCTAGTTTGACTAATAATGGTGTGGTTGAGCCGAGTTGTAATGATTTAAAATTTAAAACCAAACAAATACTGTTGCTGTGTTTCTAAAAAGATATTTGAGTATGGACCCCTGCCTTCCCAATCCCTTGTTTCTTATCATGGGTATTTTGGCCACACTCATCTGGGTGATTTCCAGGACTGCTAAAGACATTTGCTTTTGGACCTAGGCCTACTGGAGTGTGTGTGCGCGTGCTAAGGCACTTCAGTCATGTTGGACTCTTTGAGACCCTGTGGACTGTAGTCTGCCAGGCTCCTTTGTCCACGGGATTCTCCAGGCAAGAATACTGGAGTGGTCTGCCATGCCTTCCTCAGGGCCTCCTGGTGGAGAGCAGCTAAAGTTTTGTTCCATGTCTGCATCTCTATACACAAATAGCTCAAGAAAAGTATGCTGATGATTGAATTTGTTCAAATAACTAGTTAGTTCAGCAAACATCTCAGTAAGGACATACTTGAGGGCCTATTGTGTGTCAGGCAATGCACTTGGCAGTGAAACCATGCAAACGAGGGAAGCGCCCCCACAATGAAACTGGTTTGTGTTCGCCTTCTGGGGCAAGTCCATCACAGTCCCTATCAGCATTGAGACTCTCACTTAACACCAAAGAGATGCAACCGTTCTGCATGTAACAAGCATTTATTGAGCGCCTACAGTACCAGGATGCCTGCCAGGTATAGCAGAGACGGCAGTGGTGGATCATACTCGAACCTTGCGTGGAGGAGGGTATGGAATCGCTTAGTCTGAATGTCCTCAGACAAAATGCATCCAGGGAGCACCTCAGTCTCCCTCTCAACCCTCAGCAGGGATTGGAACCTATGGGTGAGCCCTGCCCTTGTTCTGAAATTTTAAAAGTAATGATGAGTATGACCCAGCAATGCTACAGCTGGGCATACACACCAAGGAAACCAGAATTGAAAGAGACACATGAACCCCAATGTTCATTGCAGCACTGTTTACAATACCTAGGACATGGAAGCAATCTAGATATCCATCAGCAGATGAATGGATAAGGAAATTGTGGTACATATACACAATGGAATATTACTCAGCTATAAAAAAAATGCATTTGAGTCGGTTCTAATGAGGTAGATGAAACTGGAGCCTATTATACAGAGTGAAGTAAGTCGGAAAGAGAAACACCAATACAGTATATTAACGCATATATATGGAATTTAGAAAGACGGTAACGACAATCCTATATGCAAGACAACAAAAGAGAAACAGATGTAAAGAACAGACTTTTGGACTCTGTGGGAGAAGGCAAGGGTGAGATAATTTGAGAGAATAGCATTGAAACATGTATATTACCATATGTAAAATAGATGACCAATCCAAGTTCAGTAGGATGATTTGAGAGAATAGCACTGAAACATGTATATTACCATATGTAAAATAGATGACCAGTCCAAGTTCAATAGGATGATTTGAGAAAATAGCATTGAAACATGTATATTACCATATGTGAAATAGATGAGCAGTCCAAGTTCGATGCATGAAGCAGGGCACTCAAAGCCCCAGAGGGATGGGGTGAGGAGGAAGGTGAGGGGGGGGGTGGTTCAGGATGGGGGGACACATGTGTACCCATGGCTGATTCAAATCTATGTATGCCAAAAACCACCATAATATTGTAAAGTAATTGGCCTCCAATTAAAATAAATAAATTAATTAAAAAAAAATAAAAGGAATAATAGGAAGAGGAAGCACTCTTCAGTGAAGAGACTAGCTTGTCATTCCCTCTCAAGAGCAATAATATTGTTGAGGCAAAGACAGGCCTTTTATGTTTTTCATGCCAATCCACACACCCCTTTAACACATACACACACAGTCTCTCATACACACACACACACACACATAAATGCACTCTCTCTTCCACACACACACAAGCTCATTCTCTGTCCTATACACAAACATACAGACAAAACCAAGCTTTGAACCCCAGACAGAAGGTGGGTATGAGAAATCAGGACAGTCTGTCCGTTGTCTTATCAGGAGGAAGCAACAATCTAGAGCAGAAGGCCATGCAAGCAAAAGCCCTGCCTTCTCTCTTGCTGCTGACTTGGGGGAGCAGGTGTGTCTGCCGGGCTGCCCCTCCCCTCTTCTAGACCTGGAGCCTGGGGCGATGCTGGGGCGGCCCTCTCCTCCCATCCTGTCTGGCTCTGTCCCCTCAGATGGGGTCCCTTTACTCCTCCCCACCGCTACAGGGCTAAGAGGGAGGCAGGGACACCTGCTGGGTGTCCTCAGGTGTGAGGTTCTGCATTTCGCCCCCAGGACAAACCTAAGAAGCTTTAGCTTCATTTTACAAATGAGGAAACTGGGACTCAGGTCTGAGGATGTAACAAGACCACCCTGCTTGTGGCAGAACTTGGATCTTCTTTCAGACCTGCCTGACCCAAAGCCTCTTCTTGACCTCTCCGTAAGAAATTCTGGGAGGAGAAAAGGGAGGTTCTAAAATTGAAGTTGAGAGCAGCCTAGTTAAAAACAAATCAGTTATTTTGCTGAATTAGAAGTTTGTAACATTAACCTTATACAAAGTTAGCATGTCCTTTGGAGTCCTGGAAATAAACCTGGAGGGTAGGGACTTGTCTTTCTTGTTTGATTCTACAAATATTGGTTGAGTGAAGAGATCCTTCCCTCCCCACCACATGTCTATCTGTATAAGAGGGTGGATTGGGACATGCAAACTCACCATCTACTGGAGAACCGAAAGGCCTTGTGTGAAAAGCTTAGCCTCTTTCCAGGTCAAGCACTACCTTTGTACGGCCCCACCCTGGCTCACTGTCTCTCTCTCATAGCAGAGGTCAGAGAAACATTCCCAGCATCTCCTTTATTAATAACCTTGAAGACAAGTCCACAAATCTACTTTTAAATGAATGACTCCTGGTCCCTCTTAGAGGCAGACAGATAGTAACTAAGTCACAAGTGAAGGGAACACAAGGATTCTAGCTCTCCAGCCGTTGTCCTTGTCACCAGCTTGATCCTCTCTTGCTGGGATGGTGTCTGGTGGAATTCTTCCCCTGTTCTGTCTCAGGGTGGAGCTCACTAATTCTCAGGCCTCAATCTGAACCCACGTTGCTCTGGACCCAGCTCTGTTCCCCTCTCCCCTTGAAATGCTCCCTTACCTCCATTTTCCAAGCAGGAAGCTTGGCCATCTAATAAAATCGGGATTATTCCTCCTGAGATTTTGGCCAGGTTACCCCATCTGTTTGACTCTCTGATTCTTTATCTATAAAACTGGGGAAGGGGCTTACTAGCCCCATAAGGTTGTAGTTAGATGACAGAGGGTAAGATAAAGGATGTTCCCAACACAGCTCTGCACAGAGCAGGTACTCAAGAAAAGTGACTTCACTCCTTTATTCCTCACTTCATAGCACTGTCTCTTTCCACCAGTGTTTTGCTAACTGTTACAGAGATGCTTGTCCTGTTCTATAAAAAAAAAAAAGGCTCTGGAATATGAATACATCATATTCCTATTCTACAGGATATTAACACTTTAGGTTCTGCGGAGTCCTACATTAAATAAATCAGTTTAACCCATTTTTTTCTCAATTACACTTGACAAGATGAACATGTTGTTTGTTTAGAAAATAACAGAGCACACTGTATGTGTCTTTACCAACATTAATGTATTTAGTTCCCATAACAACTCATGTTATTATCCTCATTTTAAATATAATGGAACTATGGCATAGAGCAGTGAAATTTTTTGCTCAAGGTCATAACAGTTGTTGTAGAGCCAGGGTTGCACTGCAGTCTGCCTCCAGAATCTAAACTCTTTAAAAATATGTTATTTATTTATTTCGCTGCGTTGTGTCTTAGCTGTGGTGTGTGGGGTCTTCACTGTGACATGTGGGGTCTTTCACTGTGGGGTGCCAGCTCTCCAGTTGTGACACATGGGCTTTATAGTTGTGGTGCATGGGCTTAGATGCCCCACAGCGTGTAGGATCTTAGTTCCCCAACCAGGGATCGAACCCACAACTCCTGTGTTGGAAGGCAGATTCTTAACCACTGGACCACCAGGGAAGTCCCCACAATCTAAACTTTATCACTCCACTCAGCTGCCTATCCAGTTTAACACACACACACACACATATCAATCTCACAATTTAAAATAATAATGTTATTATTCATATAATAATGACCCATGGACTGTAGCCTACCAGGATCCTCTGTCCTTGGAATTCTCCAGGCAAGAATACTGGCATGGGTAGCCAGTAACTTCTCTAGGGGATCTTCCTGACCCAGGGATCAAACCTGGGTCTTCTAACTTGCAGCAAAGTCTTTACCATCTGAGCCAGCAGGGAAGCCCAAATTCCAGAAGATGTAGTTTAAGAAAGGCAGCCTGGGACTCTTCTGCTACCAGATCTCTGCCATCTCCATCAATTGGTCCCACCCCAGAAGCCAGCACCGTCCAAGCCCCCCCACCCCAGTGACAGCTGCATTGCTTTAGACCCCAGCTCCTCTCATGGGAGAAAGCAAAGTGCCAGAACCCGAGGGGCTCCTTCCCTGCCTCTCCTTTACTGAAACATTCCCCAGCCAGCCCTGAGGGAAACCCTCCTTACTAGTCTGCTACTCCTCAAGCATGGTGCTCTTTCCCGTTTCAGTGAGTCTTGCAGTGTAGATGGGTTTTTTCTTTCCTTTTCCCCAGAATGGTCTCCTTCCTGGTGTCCTCTGTTCCTATGAAGAAGTCCTTCAGTTGGTCCTGCTGTGCACCACACTCTTACCCCCTTGGGTCTAATCAGCAGGAAGTGCTTTTGCAGGTAAAATGCAAAGTTGGGTTGATGTGGAAATTCCCAGATACTTAGACAGCATGTCCTGAGTGCCCAGTTTTGTACTGGGAGAATGGAACCCAGTAACTGGTCATGGCAGAGGACCATCCTGAATAGAGTGCAGAAGGTGAGTCTTGGGAAAACTAGACTTGGATATTTCTCCAACACAAGGAACTCTTCACTCTCTGCTTCCTCACCTCATATCACAATGCAAGCTCAAGTCTCCTTTGAAGTGTCACCTTTTATAAAACATCACCAAAGGAAGGGACCTTAGCAATGTTCTAGTTCAGGGCTGGTTTCTCTCCAATGCCAATAGTCATGGACTGGAAGTGTTGCTTGATCTGCCATGGTAATACTTTTAAGACTGAGTTTCAAGGGTAAAGATATTGTGATCCATTTAGGGGTGTGTATCTAGCAACTGGTCTTAGTTTGGATTCTGTAGAAGTCAAGTTTGAGACAAGGATTCTTGGAGAAGCAATCTACTGAGGGAAGGCTCCCAGGAGAAGGGGAGAGAAGAGCACAGGCTGGAGAAGGGGGAGACAGCTAAGCAAGGATGTGGGCTCGACTGAGGACTGGCTGCATGCTGGAGCATGAATGGAGGCCAGGGGACTGACCTCTTGTATGCTGGCTGTCAGGCATTGGCTGTGGCCAGTAGGGGTGGTGATGACAAACAACCTCCCAGCCTGGTGGCTCTCCCCAGCAGACAGCTATTCTAGGGGGAAGGGAGCAGCTGTGAGTCAATAGCAGCCAACACTCAGCAGCTGGGAGGTATGTGCACCAGCCCAGTAAAGGGCATCTGGGCAGGGCACCAAGAACACCCACTACTGTACACAGTGAGAGAATAATGGTCCCCTGGCTGGTTAGCATCCTACATATAGCCCAGCCAGCTCATTTTATAGGCGAGAATCTGATGCCAGGAAGAAGAGCTGAAGTTTTAACTTCTATACCACTTCCTTTCCATACTCCCAGAGTCTTCCATGGTCTGATCCTGCACCAACTCTACTCTTCTACCTTGCTCAGAGCCCAGCTGACATTCCAGTCCTACCTATGCCTGGGTCCTAAGGCTTCAGGTCCTTCTCTTGCTGGCATTCTTTTACTCCTGCTTCTCCTTCTGTGGCAGCCTGCAAAGTACCTTACCTTTCTCTACTGAGCAATTCTAAATAACATGTAGCCTCATTTCATAACACTGGAATAGGAGGTCTCTCATAGGTTGCCTATAGGGTGTTTTGTCCCTTTAAAAACCATCTGAAAAGCTTTGTAGTCTCAGAGAAGGTGACCTCCTGGAGCTCACAGATGGTCTATAATGCCTGCACTGCCATTATGGATCTCCTATAAGTATTTATACAACATGATAGATTTCTTGTAGAATCTCACAGATTACCTATGATAATTGCACCATGGTCAATAGTCATTCATTGACTGTTTATTATGTGCTTACTCTATGCCAAGCCATGTTGTGGAAAAACCAGGTGAATAAACCTTACAAGGCCCCTGCCCTTATTCTGAGCAGAATAGGGGCTGCCAATACACAGAGTACTAATACATAATTTCAGGTGACATTAAGTGTCCTTGAGAGTGATTGGGGCAAAGATTCAAAATTCATAGATCAAGGAAAGGCTTCTCTGTAGAGGTAACACTTGAGATCTGAACCATGAGAAACAACCCTCCTCAGGAAGGTATTAGAAAGGAGTCTTCCATAAAGAAGAAACAACTGATGTAATAGCCCAAAAGCAGGAATGGGCTTGACATACTTGAGGATCAAAGAGAGTGTCAGGGTGTCCAGGAAATGGTGAGTGAACAGAGAGTGGGGCAAACACACTGAGCAAGGAAAGCCCTCAAGGAACTCACACTCTGCTTCCCATCATCACTTCAAGGTAGTAGAAATAAGCATCATTACACATCACCTGTGGATATTTATGGCGACCCATTTCAGTGGGAATTTATGGTACCATTTCAGTACTAAGAGATGCCCACCAAAATCAGCGGTGACGATGGTCTTTCATTGTGAATTGCCTGTAGGAACGTGATATGTCATCTCAAATTATTTGGGTTGTTGGAGATGACTGGTGAGTTCTTACAGTCTCAGACTAGACTGGTCCGTTCATCGGTACTTGTAGGCAATTTGGGGTGCATCTACATACTAATACTAGCCTTGCAGATAACCTGAAGTCAGTGTGCTTCTATTGTAGACCCCCCCAGAGGCTTTTCAGTTGCTAAAGCTTGCAACTGAAATGTGTTTGCAACACCACTGGGAATTACTTGGAAATTATATTTAAAGCCAAAAATATCCTCAAAGAACAATTTTGAGTCAGTTTTCTCTTTTATTGATTAAAATGAGAAATTAAAAAAAAAACAAACAAACAAGTATTTGGTAGCACCAGTAGGGATTAGGTACAGCTGTAAGTGACAGAGACCCACAGTAATACTGGTTTAAACAAGATAGAAAACTCTCATAGAAAAGTCTGAAGTCAACAATCCATGGGCCCAGTTTGGCAGTTTCACTCTAGAAGTCCTATGGGATCCAGGCTCTTTTCATCTTCCTGGAAGTTCTGCTACCAAGATGGCTCTCCAGCCACTACATCTACATTCCAAGTAGCAGGACGGAAAAAGAAGGGAAGAAAAGGCAGAGGGTGCGTGCTTAGTTAGTTTTTGTGGAATGTTTCAAGAAATCATTTCAATATATTTCTGTGCTGTGTACTGTCAGTCAGAAGTTAGTCACGTGGCCACATTGCTGCAAGAAGGCTGTAAAATGAAGCCTTCATTCTTGATGCTCATGTACGTGGTGGGATATGCTCTTGCTAAAGAGTGAAGGGGATAATGAGGAGCAATCAATAGACTTTATTATACCTGCTATGGACACAACTCATGTCACAAAATTCACATTAGTTGAAATGCCCCAACCCAGTGATTGCTAATCCTAGCAAGTTAAAAAACAAAACAGTAAACCTAAATTTAAATGGAGCAGGGAGCCCAAAATAGTGTTGTCAACATATAATTTTTCCTCTGTGGACATGAAAGCAACTGAAGCTTTTTAACTACCATCATCATATCATAAAGAAAGAAGATTGTCACACACACACACAAGATCTTTAAAAATATTGGAGTAAATTTAGCCTTTGGTAAGGAGGTGGGGTAAACTCCTTTTTTGTTGTTTCACTGCAAGGCAGCAAAAACTTCATCATAGGCTACTATTATTAAATGATGCTTCAACCTGAAAGCATTTCTTTAAGACAGTATGATAATTTCTGTTTCTAAAAGCTTCCCCGAAGTTATAATAATCATGACCATTTAGCACATTTGTTGCTTAGAGCACAAACTGATAACGGATAGAACTCAAGCCAGATTCTATTCATAGATGATGTGTTTGACCTTATCAGTATTTTTTTAAAATTTGTTGTCAACATGTAAAGCTGAAGAGATTGCACATTAAAAAAAAATGTAGTTCTTGCTTCTCTTGAAAAGTGGGAGGTATTGGCATGGGGCCTTGTTTCCACATGAGCACCCCCCAGCTGGTTGTAGCTCTGTAGCAGCTGCCCCTTTAGACAGGAGTGCGCTTGCCAGTTCATTACAGGTCCCACCTGGCTGGTGCCTCATCTTTCTGCTACCTGCCAGGCCCCTGTGCACATCTGAGCTTGTGACTCCAGACAAGAACTGCTCATGTGCTGGTTTTGTATATGTACTTATAAACATCACATCCAGTGGTCATGTATGGATGTGAGAGTTGGACTGTGAAGAAAGCTGAGCGCCAACGAATTGATGCTTTTGAACTGTGGTGTTGGAGAAGACCCTTGAGAGTCCCTTGGACTGCAAGGAGATCAGTCCTGGGTGTTCACTGGAAGGACTGATGCTGAAGCTGAAACTCCAATACTTTGGCTACCTGATACAAAGAGCTGACTCATTGGAAAAGACTCTGATGCTGGGAGGGATTGGGGGCAGGAGGAAAAGGGGACGACAGAGGATGAGATGGCTGGATGGCATCACTGACTCGATGGACATGAGTTTGGGTAAACTCGGGGAGTTGGTGATGGACAGGGAGGCCTGGCGTGCTGTGATTCATGGGGTCGCAAAGAGTCGGACACGACTGAGCAACTGAACTGAACTAAACTGAAACGTCACATCAACCTGAAAGTATGCTATATCCGCGCCCCCCCCCTTTTTTTTTAAGATTGAAGAACAGAGAGGTGGGGACAGCTTGCCCAAGACAAAAGCACTAATAGCTGCCCATCTGGAATTTGGACCCAAGCCTCACTGGCTCCAAGGCCCCAGGTGTGTGTTCTGCTGTGCTGCCCCACCTTCCTATGACCCACATCTCTGTCAGCCCTCAAATAGGTAAAATTATTCATGCCATCTGGGTTAGAAGACTTCATTAGAATTAGCTGAGAAAAAAATGTGAATTTCCTGTTTCTCTTGCAGTATTCTTTTAGACTCCTTTTTATTTTTATTTTTGAGGGAGAAAAAAAAATCCCAGGGAAGGAAGGATGGTTCAGAGGCGGCCAGAGCCATCTATCATGCAGACACAGCATGCATTTAAACAGCTCTGAGAACATAAATTGGTTACTTAATCGGCCCTGGCTAATCCATGGAGTGCAGAAGCCAAAGTGCATTATGGGAAGCGGCTTCTGCACGTTGGGCCAGTGCATCCGGCAGGTCCCAGGGCAGCTGCTGAGGGAGGCTCCAGGCCTCCACCCTCTCCCAGCTCCCAGCTCCCAGTGCCTCATGGGTAGGAGTTTTCAGAGCATTAGGAGGCGCGGGGTCTTTGCATCAGAGATGCAGTTCTGAAAGGGAATGTGAATAAAATTCATGCGTGTCTTTGAGCTTCTTTTCAGTCACAACTGAACTTTCTTTACCCATAGCTGCATGCTGGGAGTTTCCAGTCAGATAAGGAAAAGTGAAACGTCCTAACTCCTGTGTCCTCAACACACACCGTCCACTTTTCATTTAAAAGACAGTGCGCATTGGAAACATGTTTAACCATGACTATGTCAACTCTTTCCAGATCATTTGTCTTGACAAATGCACCGTTTGTTGAGTTGACTGCTGTGTCACAGGCAGGAATGAGAATGGGCGTGTGGGTGCAATAGGTAGGAACCTTGCCCTCAAGCCACTGTCAGCCTAGTATGGGGCACACAAACAGACTGTTGGTGGGGTTTTTTTTTTTTTTGGTAGTTTTTGTTGTTGTGTCTTTCTCTTTTTTAAATTTAATTTTTATTTTTTATTAGAGTGTAGTGTCTTTACAATGCTGTGTTAGTTTTAGTGTGCAGCAAAGTGATTCAGTTATACCTACATCTTCTTTAGTCCCTAAGTTGTGCCTGACTCTGCAACCCTGTGGACTACAGCACACCAGGCTTCCTTATCCTCCACTATCTCCTGGAGTTTGCTCAAGTTTATGTCCATTGAGTCTGTGATACTGTCTAACCACCTCATCCTCTGCAGCCCCCTTCTCCTTTTGCTTTCAATCTTTTCCAGCATCAGGGTCTTTTCTGAGTCAGACCTTCGTATCACATGGCCAAAGTTTTGGAGCTATGAAAGTGAAAGTAAAAGTGAAAGTCCTTTGGTCATGTCCGACTGTTTGCGACCCCACGGACTATACAGTCTATGGAATTCTCAAGGCCAGGATATTGGAGTGGGTAGCTTTTCCCTTCTTCATGGGATCTTCCCAACCCAGGGATTATACCCAGGTCTCCCGCATTGCAGGTGGATTCTTTGCCAGCTGAGCCACAAGGGAAGCCCTATCTATTCATACATCTATTCTTTTTCAGATTCTTTTCCCATATAGATTATTACAGAATGTAGAGTTCCCTGTGGTAAACAGTAGGTCCTTGTTGATTATCTGTTATATATACTAATGTATGTATGTTAATCCCAAATCCTAATTTATCGCTCCCAGATCACTCATGTTTTTATTCACTGATTCAACAAAGGGTTTTGAATCCTATCATCTAAGTACCCTGCTAGGTACTAATCCCTGTTTTCATGAAATATACAGCCTAATAGAGGGTGAGGGAATATTGTATTAGTTCCCTAGGGCCACTGTAACAAAACACCACAAACTCTGTGGCTTAAAAAAAAAAACAAAAACATGAATTTAACAGGGGTGACTTCCAAGCCTACTGTGTGCTCACAATGAAAGATAATTAGCAAACCTGTAAGCTCAAGAGTGCTCAGTCCAAGAGGAAGAGCAGGTCACTGGTGACAAAGTTCTATGAGTGAATAAAGGGCTGAGAATCAGGAGCTTTGGACACACAGGGAGCCCTTTATAGGGGAACACAGTAGAGCAGGAATCAGCCCAGTGCCCAGCACTTCCTGGATACCCAACGGGTGCCTCATTCATGCCACCACTTATAAAGAGCACTAAATTTGCTTCTTCCAGAAGAATTCTGTTTGTCCAGACTACATTATTTTTAAAATAAAGCAATTTCAAACAAACTGATCTTAAGTTTGAGATGTGTGCAGAAATGGCTAGACAAGATGTTTTAACATCTGGAGTGTAAAAACCTGGTGGGGCCTGTGTTTCCAAGTTTATTTTTTGACATAATGCTCAAACTTTTGCAAAATATGTTGTTAAAATAGCACTTTACATTTCTTCTGTCTTAGAATTTTGTATATTTAATGCTCACAAAAAGGCCTAGTGACTACCCTGAATTTCTAGAGGAGGAAACTAGAATCCATTTCTTTAGGCCAATGGCAAGAAAAAGGAAATGAATGCAAAAACATTTTCTAACGAACTGTTGTTGATGCTGTTTAGTTGCTAAGTCATGTAAGACTCTTTGCGACCCATGGACTGTAACCCTCCAGGCTCCTCCGTTCATGGATTTCCCAGGCAAGAATACTGGTGTGGGTTGCCATTTTCTTCTTTAGGGAATCTTCCCAACCGAGGGACTGAACCCGTGTCTCCTGCATTTGCAGATGATTCTTTACTGCCAAGCCACCAGGGAAGCTCAATAAACTTTAAAACTTTGCTCTTTAGAGTGTATGTATTGTTTTGTAAGCTTCTAGTCCAGGGACTGTACAGACGCCTCCTGCTGTGCTGTTGTGTGTGTGCTCCTGTGTGTGTGCTCAGTCATGTCTGACTCTTTGTGACCCATGGACTGCAGCCTACCAGGCTCCTCTGTCCATGGAATTTTTCAGGCAAGAATACTAGAGCAGGTTGCCATTTTCTACTCCAGGGGATCTTTCTGACCCAGGGATCGAACCTGTGTCTCTTGTGTCTCCTGAATTGGCAGGCAGGTTCTTTACCACTCTGCAACCTGGGAAGCACACAAATGCCTATAGGCTCCTCTAAGTAGCGAATGAGAGATATAAATAGGCTTAGTGTAAGGTTGTAGGGAACAGGGCTCTACTGAACTGTGTGCTCTGCAGAAGGCAATGGCACCCCACTCCAGTACTCTTGCCTGGAAAATCCCATGGACGGAGGAGCCTGGTGGGCTGCAGTCCAAGGGGTCGCTAAGAGTCGGACATGACTGGGCGACTTCACTTTCACTTTTCACTTTCATGCATTGGAGAAGGAAATGGCAACCCACTCCAGTGTTCTTGCTTGGAGAATCCCAGGGACGGGGGAGCCTGGTGGGCTGCCGTCTGTGGGGTCGCACAGAGTCGGACACGACTGAAGTGACTTAGCAGTTAGCAGAACTGTGTACTCAAAGGCATTCAGATTGTAATTTATATTTACAATTTGCATCTTTAAGACACATAGTTTTATCAAGGCAGCATTAAGTTCAGTGTCTTAAAAGGGCAATAGAAGTCAGGAATTTCTCCCATTGGACAGATAAGGAAACTGAAGCAAGAGGGAACTGATTTGAAGCTAATAGAATAACTTAACCACTAGGTAGCAGAATGCAGAGCACATGTTTTGGAGTTTGGAGACTTGACAAAGAAACTTGCCTGTGCAACTTGGTTAGTTCTGGAAGACTATGAATGCTTCCCTTCATTAAGACATAGTTTCCCCTTCTATGTAATGGGAACAATAATGTCCACTTTGATAAATTGTTTGAATACCCAGTGTGATTGCATCTGTAAGTATTTAGCCAGATACCTGGCATATCACAAGCATTTAATAAATAGTGGTTAATGTAATAGTATTGTTTATTAAAAGGAAAATAACTCAAGTCTTTTCTAAGTGTGTGTTTTCTCCCCTATCATATCAAGCCGTTAGGTCTGAGGATTCAAATACTTGATTGGAAATACCTTCAAGATTCTACTAGTAATGAAGCCTAAGCCCAAGGAGGCAATCCATCTCCCCCCTGCCCTGCCCTTTTTTTTTTTTTTAAATATCTACTCAGCAAGTTGGTTTAATGATGAGACAGATATAAATTTGCACATAGGAGACAAAATCATAGATTGTCACAGCTGGAGGTGACCTTACTTTTCAGATGAATAAATTTAACCAGAGAGTTAGATTATATATATGAATAAAATAAATTATAAACGTATATATATGTATACTCAATTTTTGTGTGTATAGAGGTTCCTACATATAAATTATTTATATTATATATATGTATGTGTGAATACACATACACATTTTTTAAAATTCATTTCTCAGTAGAGAGGGTCTAGAGTGTGGAGACTTTTTCTCCAGGTATTAGGGTATTCAGTTCAGTTCAGTTCAGTCGCTCAGTCGTCTACAACTCTTTGTGACCCCATGAATCACAGCACGCCAGGCCTCCCTGTCCATCACCAACTCCCGGAGTTCACCCAGACTCACGTCCATCGAGTCAGTGATGCCATCCAGCCATCTCATCCTCTGTCGCCCCCTTCTCCTCCTGCCCCCAATCCCTCCCAGCATCAGAGTCTTTTCCAATTAGTCAACTCTTCGCATGAGGTGGCCAAAGTACTGGAGTTTTAGCTTTAGCATCATTCCTTCCAAAGAAATCCCAGGGCTGATCTCCTTCAGAATGGACTGGTTGGATCTCCTTGCAGTCCAAGAGACTCTCAAGAGTCTTCTCCAACACCACAGTTCAAAGGCATCAATTCTTCAGCGCTCAGCCTTTTTCACAGTCCAACTCTCACATCCATAGGTGACCACAGGAAAAACCATAGCCTTGACTAGACGAACCTTTGTTGGCAAAGTAATGTCTCTGCTTTTGAATATGCTATCTAGGTTGGTCATAACTTTCCTTCCAAGGAGTAAGTATCTTTTAATTTCATGGCTGCAGTCAAACCATCTGCAGTGATTTTGGAGCCCAAAAAAATAAAGTCTGACACTGTTTCCACTGTTTCCCCATCTGTTTCCCATAAAGTGATGGGACTGGATGCCATGATCTTCGTTTTCTGAACGTTGAGCTTTAAGCCAACTTTTTCACTCTCCACTTTCACTTTCATCAAGAGGCTTTTGAGTTCCTCTTCACTTTCTGCCATAAGGGTGGTGTCATCTGCATATCTGAGGTGATTGATATTTCTCCCGGCAATCTTGATTCCAGCTTGTGTTTCTTCCAGTCCAGCATTTCTCATGATGTACTCTGCATAGAAGTTAAATAAGCAGGGTGACAATATACAGCCTGGACGTACTCCTTTTCCTATTTGGAACCAGTGTGTTGTTCTATGTCCAGTTCTAACTGTTGCTTCCTGACCTGCATATAGATTTCTCAAGAGGCAGATCAGGTGGTCTAGTATTCCCATCTCTTTCAGAATTGTCCACAGGTTATTGTGATCCACACAGTCAAAGGCTTTGGCATAGTCAATAAAGCAGAAATAGATGTTTTTCTGGATCTCTCTTGCTTTTTCCATGATTACATGCTGCATAAAAGAGGAGGGAGAGAAGGAAATGTGTTAGCTGTCCAGCAATTCTCTTTTTTCCCTCTGTCCTGACTGACAAATCTGAATCCTGCACTCTCCATTGTTTTACCTAGCCAATGGCGTCTTTGCCAGCTCAAGCCATCCCCCTAAGTCGTAACTGGACTGCTTGTTTGGGGACCTATCGTCCAGCTGCTTTCCAACTTTCTTAAATCCACTTACATGCCTCATTTATTGTTTATCATGTTCTCCCTTTTTTGTTAGTCTTTTATTTTAATTTTAATGAGATCACTGGAGAAACAGGAAATAGATATGTGTGTGGTCCAACTAAATTTTTACATTGACAAGGCTCATTCAAACAGCTGAATGAAATTTAAACTGAGCTCGAATGAAGTGAAAGTCGCTGAGTCATGTCTGACACTTTGCAACCCCATGGATTATACAGTCCATGAAATTCTCCAGGCCAGAATACTGGCCTTCTCCAGGGGATCTTCCCAACCCAGGGATTGAACCCAGGTCTCCCACATTGCAGGCATATTCTTCAACAGCTGAGCCACAAGGGAAGCCCAAGAATACTGGAGTGGGTAGCCTATCCCTTCTGCAGCGCATCTTCCTGACCCAGGAATCAAAGTGGGGTCTCCTGCCTTGGAGACAGATTCTTTACCAACTGAGCTATCAGGGAAGCTGAGCTCAAATGAATAAGACCTAATATGGGGTAATGTGGTGATCAGTCAAGAGTTAGGATCTAAGCCAAGGCATTGGCTTTGGGAAATGATGGAAAGGGATACATTTTGGTTATATTTTCGAGGCTGAATTTAAAAGATGTTGTGACATCTACTTTATATAACTAGGTAGACAATAACCCTTGAAAATAGGGAAGGTGAAAGGAAGAATAGATTAAAAGACATGGTAAAGAGTTAATTTTGGCCACGTTAAGTCATATTGGTCATCATAGAAAGTTAACATTTACATGTGAAACTGAAGGTGTCATAAAGGAAAAAATGACTAGTAGAGGATGTTATTAGAGAAATGCTTAAACGTTTTTGACTGTGACCCAGTACAAACATACATATGTATTCACACACATACATACCCCCACACTCATGAACACAAAGATCAAGAAAGCATAACTTTAAATTTTATATACTATGATATCTTCTACTATTCAATTTAATTTAAATAAAATTCTGGTCATAACCCACTACATTGATTGAATGACTCACCAATATATCATGAAATATATTGGCCTACAAGGTATGGCTGACTGAAGATCTTTAGATGAAAATGCAAATCATGGATATGGTACCCACAGCCATCCATCAAGATATTGCTTTAGGAATTAAACTGTACATGTTTAGAAAACATCAGTGTTCAGTGATATTAATTGAAGAGAGAAGTTATCTATAAATAGGCTGAGATTTAACGCTATGAATAAGAAAACAAATAATTGCAAATAGGACAAGGGAATGAATGAGTAGCCAAATTCTTTTGTTTGTAAGGATCATGGGAAATCTATTGGATTTGGACAACACTGAAATGAATCTTCAGGCAAATACACACCATGGTAAAAAGTGGAGCTTGCAAAAGTGGAGTCAAGAAAAAGTGTCCATATAGTCTATGAAGGCCTCTCCACTGGAAATCAGGCTATAGCACAGCATCTTCTCTTTGAAATGAACACTTTAAACATGGCTATAAAGGTAGCCCTTTCCCATCTAATAGTTAACTGTATGTCAGTTTCTGGGTAAATATCTCCGTGAGATAGGGTCTCTGATCCATGATCAACTTGATTTGCATTTTATTTAGCACTCATTTACTGAACACTTGTTAGATGCAAGGTCATAGAAGAATGTGGGAATAAATAAGATAATGCCTGCCCTCCAGACCCTCACAATCCTGCTGGGAAGACAGGAACAGAAATAAATAACTCTGGGAACAGGCTGGCTGTAGTGGATGTTCCACTAGGTGTACAACAGACAGTATGAGGTCAGAGGACAGAAAAAATATTTCAACTCAGGAAGCATTGCCTTCTTTACATCTTTCACTGTTTTGCTCAGACCTCACCTTCTCAGAGAATACCCTGACCTGTCTGGCTACAACATCATGCAGTAGCTTTGTCCCTTAGTCTGTTTTATATTCTCTATGGAAATTCATTTTATTATTAAGAACTGTGTTTATTTTTGTAACTAGATATTGTTTGGAAAGATTTGCCTAAGACACCAAGATACAACAGACAGAACATTTCAAGTGAGGTTTCAAATCTAAGTGAAAAATGGCAATGGAAACAGGTAAAGACCAGTGACACTGCTCTTATACCTCTTACCAACATGAAGGACATTAAAGTCTCAAGTTATCACAAGGTTGGAATAGGATTTGTGCAGAAGCATGGACCCTGGTGAGCATGACTTCATGTGTACATCTGGCTATGTTGCAGTGATCTACTGAAGTATCACAAGTTACCATAAAACTTAGTGGCTAAAAGCAATGTGTTATTGCTGTATTCTGTGATGCTGCGGTTTGGTACTTTAGACGGGATACACTGGGGAAGGCTCTTATCTACTAGGCAATTACGTCTTAGGTCACAACTGGGATAGCCAGGAATCTGTCTGTAACTTGTTCCCATCCCTCCATGGGATGGATTAGCATGGGCTTCATCTCCTTATTTTCCTGTGTAAATGAACAAGAATCAAATACAAAAACTTGGTACTGGAGTTTCCCTGCCGGCTCAATGGTAAAGAATCCACCTGCCAATGCAGGAGACACGGATTCAATCCCTGTTCCAGGAGAATCCCACATGCTACGGAGCAGCTGAGCCCATGTGCCACAACTATTAACCCTTTGCTCTGGAGCCCAGGAACCACAGCTTCTGAAGCCTGCATGCCCTAAAGCCTCCACAACAAGAGAAGCCGCTGCAGTGAGAAACCCACACCCTGCCATGAAGAGTGGCCCCTGCTCACCACAACTAGAGAAAAGCCATGCAGCAACAAGGACCCAGCACAGTCAAAAATAAAATAAATAAATGAATAATTATTTAAAAGCTTGCTAATTTTCCTTATAGCTTCAGAGCTGACAAACAGCCTTCACAAGCATAATCTTCAATGGTCAACATGACAGCAAGGGGAACTTTGTCTTATTCACAAACGAGGATGTGAAAGCTCAGTGTGTGAAAACAACTAGCATCAAGGCAGATGCTGGAGCCAAATCTAGAACCAGCTCTTGTGTGTCCACTTCTGGTGCTCACCTCACCCACATGCATCCTGTGTACAGCCCTTTCTATCAAACCCGAGGTAAGTGTGCAGAAAATAGCAGCACATGGCTTGTTCAGGGCAGTGGAGGCTCCCAATTCCCTGGGGAGATGCCAGCAAGGGCTGACCTTGAGAAAATTATAGCTCCAGCCAGAGAAAAAGGTATCAGCATTCACAGAGAGAATCCGGAATGAGGAGTGCAGTAACTGCCGGGTTTAATACTGTGCATACACTTCTGATGAATATGCAAATGTGGCTGGTACCAGAAGCAGGAGGCGAATAACATTTACTAAACAGCAGTGTTAAACCACTCTGAAAGGGGTGTGTCAGGAGCATGGTAATGAAATTAATCCTCTTCACCTGTGAATTATCAGGGGCTTTGGGTTCCATCCAAAAACGTCTGATTTGAGTTTGCTCTACTTAGAGCCTCTTGGGTAAACTTGATCTTAATGGAGAATGAAGCTTCAGAAACCGATACAAAATAGGAAGTGGCAAAAGATACAACTGTAAATTTGCACTATTAAAGGACAACAGAATAAGAGCACTTCAGCGGTACCTGTCCATCCGGGATGACTGTTCTGGGGCATCTTAACAGCTGATGTGGATGGCTCTCAGTTGATTCATTAAACAAGAAGACTGATAATTGCGAAGCTGGTCGGAGTGATTAGATCAAGCCTTTCTGTCTGCCAGAAGGCTTTCTGTCTGCCAGAAGGCTCTATATAGAAGGGACTGGGTGTGACTGTTCAGTCTCTCCAGTGGCAGAGGAGAATAAAGGCTGTCTCTTTTAAAAAAAGAATTCCAGAGCAGATCTTAAAATAAATATGAATAAAGATCACTTATTGATAGGCACTGAGCCAAGCATTGGGATTCAGAAACAAATAAGTCACGAAATTCTAGGCGCTCATTTATTCATTCAATCTGTGGTGCACGTTTGTTATATAGGGCTTCACAGGACTCATAGCCCCTTCTTTTGGAAATAGCATCTGAAATTCTTCTCCGGTTGGGGTGGGGGGGTCAACCTTTTTCCCTTTAAAAGCAGTCAGAAGGACTGACATTCGAGATGCTCTGCTCTCCCTGTCTAATCAGACTTTCTTTCAGCATTTAAATCTAGAGAGGTTTGCAGCAGTAATGGGAAGAAAGTTGGGTGGGTTTCCCCGGCTGTGATCCATTAGTTCTTGCTTCTTAAATCCTTACTTCTGCCCTAGTTTCTATCTATCCATGAGCCTGAACCTTCATCTCATTGCCACATTTTTAAATGACCTAGTATCCTCTTAGTAAATTTACTTTTTCATTTCATGTAGCCAAAAATCCATTTCTGTTGCTTACAAGTAATCCTAACACACACCTCCTCTTCCATCCAGTAACTGGCCCTCCATCACCTTTTTGCAGCCACTGAGTAAAGGGTTGACTAGGATGCTGTCTTCAGGAAGCACACTATCAGGGGGAGAGGGGGACAAACAAGTCTATGCCTCACTCTATGCTATGGGATCTGGGCTGAAATCAAGACTAGAACAGAGAAATATAACTGGAATAGTATCAAGCAAATTGAAGTCTCCTGAGGGGTGTGAAAAGGCTTCACAGGAGTTACGGCATCAGTTCTAATTTTCGAAGGGTGATTATCGGTATTCTTGCCTGGAGAATTCCTGTGGACAGAGGAGCCTGGCAGGCTACAGTCCACTGGGTTGCAAAGAGTTGGATATGACTGAGAAACTAAGCACAGCACAGCACACAGGTATTACTGACATACATGAGGAGAGTGGCCAGGCAGGGGAACTCAGAGACATAAAGGTTAGGAAGCATGATTGGAGCATAAGAGATTTATGGAAGAAAAGATAGAAAATCAAGGAAAATAATTGTTATACAGTATTCAAAGCTTAGTAGAAACAATACTATTGACCTTGTGTTTTTATGCAATGAATTTCAAGTCCCAAAATATTAAAAGACTTTCCCAAGGTCACAGAGCTACAAAGCTACACAAGACTTACTCCTAATCCCATCTCTTCTGTACCTTCAGAGTGTGTCTGTGAGGATCAAATGGAATCCAAACTGTTTGTTCTCCTGTCTGTTCCTGTCTTTAAACTGGGTCAGTCCTCATGGTAAAAAATGGCATATGGTTCATTTTCTTTTCTGTTTCAGTCCCTAGAAATTAGCAGAGTGCCTGGTACACAAAAGGAATTCAATATGTTTGTTGAGTGAATGAATGAACAAATAATTATCAATAACAGAAATGATAGCCAACCTTTGGAGAGCATTTAATAGGTTACTTGAAGTCACAGTGGGCATCAGTCCTTCTGTACATGTAGAAGAAATGATGTCATTTTTCCAGGATGTCCCTACCTTGGGTAGCAAAATAGATCTCATTATCATCATCCCCATTTTTTAGTTAAGAAACTGAAGCTCAGAAATTTAAGACACTGTACTGGTTAAGTTCTGGGGACCAGGAAAGGCAGCCTGAGGAATTTGGACAGGCTCCCTCAGGAAGTACAGAGGCCCTGAAGGTGGATAAACTGGTAGGCTCTCTATTGAAATAAAAGACATTAATATGTATGCAGTTTTCTGTATCTAGTAGCAATGGAGGATGGAGGAATTGAGTCTCTATGCAGGGAAAGAGAAACAGAAGCACAGGTAACCAGGCATCATTAAAAAAAAAAAACAAAAAACTCCCTTTTTAATTAAAATTAAATGTCCACTGTAAGGAGAAAAAAAATGGTGAGCAACAAATATCCACAGCCTTGTTTAATCACCTGTGATGAATTATAATTAGGATTTGAAAATTATTGAACTTTTTTCCCCCTGTTCACCTTGGAGCTCTGAAGGTGAATTTCAAAGAGTGAAGGAGGAATGAATATTAAAAAGTTTGTTTTATACTTGAACGCCAGAGCTCCCATCTCATTTTTCCATTAAAGCTCAACTTTTGAAAATTTTCTCTGCTTTGCAATAATTACATCTTCAGCCTGACAACTCATTACATGACAATGCTTATGCTAATGCAATTCTATAGGCACTAGGAAAGGAAAGCTTGGCTTTTCAGCAATGGTAATTTAGAGGGTGGCTTTCTCTCTTTGCCTTCTCCCTTGGTTCAGAGAAGTCCTACCTAAACCCATCCCTACTCCAGCTCCAAGCACCTTACATTGACTATCCTGTGTGATTTTAGGGTTTTCTAAGGACAAGCAGCATTATCTGTGGTACCCTTGTTTCCAGGCACTGGTAGCAGGTTTATTTTATTGCATTGTATTCTATTTTATTTCAAATCCTGCTTTATTCTAGAAAGGCTGGAAATGAAGTTGTTTGTGTAAATTTTTGTCTCAACGATGAGACAAGCCTGAAGGAAATGGTAACCCACTCCAGTATTCTTGCCTGGAGAATCCCATGGACGGAGAAGCCTGGTAGGCTACAGTCCATGGGGTCGCAAAGAGCCGGACACAACTGAGCGACTTCACTCACTATAGTAGCGACATTATCTTTCAATACACTTACTGTTATCCTGATCCATTTTGTTTCCAACTATTGTTGAGTTTCCACTCTGCACCAGACCCTGGATGGGGTGAGAGGGGGAGGATGGAGAACAGGCTCCTCAGATGCACTCTTGCCTGCACTGAACCCTTCTGGAGGACGCAGACATGATAAAGGAGGAGAGAGTCATGATTCTCTGTGAGCTGCTCCACCCAAGAGCGTAAGTGTTACAGAAGGACTCAGACACTGCCTGGGCTTAGTGGTCCATCCGGGGAAGCTTCCTGAGAGGGTATCAGTAGTGACACCTGATTAAACCAGGAAGGATGAGCCTTAGCGGGTCTCAGAATGTGCACTGTTGGGGGAGGGGTGAGAGACTCAGTGAGCACTTCTGATAAAGTGTTGGTTCAAAGCAAGAACGGAGAGTTTGGAAACCAGAAGTCACTTTACAGGGCTGGAGAGTGGAACAGAGGATCAGGAGGAGCTGTGATGATCAGGAAGTGGGGAGGAACCTGGGCTGCAGATTCCCAAGGGCTACACCCCTGGGCTAAGGACTTCAAGCTGCATGTAGCCTCAGGGCCACGTGCAGTCAGCTAGCCAGCCAGCCAAACATTTTTTACTGGGGAATGAGTGACTTTGCTTAAAACCCTTGACATGCCCTGCCACCGGCTGAGTGCCTACTAACCATGTGTTCTACATACATTATCATAGCGAATCATCACAACAGACCTGTCAGCAGGTATTAGTATCTCCATGTCACTCTTTAGAACAGGGAGGCTCAGCAGTATTTGGTCACGTGCTCCAGCACTTCACTGCTGCTTGTCAGTAACGGAGCTGACTAGGGTCTCGGTGGGGAGAGCGGTGGAATTCAAAGGCCAGAACCCACACCTGGCAAGGTTGTTTCCAGCTCTTCCAGGAAGGATTCCAAATGCATTTTCAGCTTTCCAAGATTCCTTAAGGATCCCTGTCTTGTGTTTTTTTAAAGTTACTGTTCTAACAGAGGGTTTCAGCAGGAGAGGGCTCTACATCAGGAAACTGCTTTTAGTCTAGGTTCTGCTGTGAGCTCATAGCTATTTCCATTTTGGCTTCAATTTTCTCAGCTATGTTCTTGGGTGGAGGGAGAAGTTCAAAGCAACTAGAAGAATTTCAGTGGAAGCTTCAGGTCTCATAACAAATGAAGGATTTTCACACAAGTTGCCCTTACTTTTAGCGGGTATGAATAACATGGCAGGTCTGGGGGCTGGATGGAATTTAGAAAGCAGGGGAAGAGGGAAAAAAAAAACATATCTAACAGGACAGAGGAGAAAAGTTTAGAGTTGTATTAATATATATGGGCATTGTATCTCAATTTTGAGTCTTGACCAACACCAGATGACTGGATCCCAGGTCCTGGAGAAGGGAACCCAGAGCATGAAGGAAATCCTTCTGCAGCCATCACTCCAGGTCATATCAGATCCTAGATGATGTTCAGACCCTCGACGAGAAACTGCCCCTGTTGCAGTGGCCTGCAATGACCATACACCAATGGCCGCTTACCTTGATTTCTTCCTCTTGTGTGCCTTGGGCATGACAGGAAAAAAAAAAAAGACATCATCTCTCAGAAGTCTTTAATTCCATGCCTAGACTAGTCTTCTTAACTTCCATGCCCGTTCTCACTGTCCATTGCAGCCCAAATCTTTCTTCTCCACTAGATTGCAGCTCCTTGAAGCCAGATCTCTGTATTCTCAGAACAGTGCCTGGTACAGAGTTTACCACTATAATAATAGGCAGCACTTGCCATGTTTTTCTTCTTGCTAAAGAAGGACAGGGATGTTGCTAGGAGTTTTATAGAGAGCGATTTATATAATCATTGAAAAATACCTATGACATGGGTATTATTCTATTTTATAGCTGAAGAAACTGAGGCTCAGAGAAATGAAGCAGTTTGCTCAAGGTCACACAGCAACAGTGTTGAAGTCAAGATTATCTGTGGTCTGTGCACTGGCAGCATCTCCTGGCAGCTTGTTAGAAAAGTAAATCTCAACCCTAGACATTCAGAATCTGAATTTCAACAAAATCTCTAGGTGACGTGTGTAAACATTAAAGTTTAAGATGCACTGATCTTGAAGAATGGGAAAAAATGTTCGCTGGATGGACTAACATTCAAGTCCTGGCTTCGCCACCTATTTGATCTGTGGATGGGAAAAATGACATTGTAAAACCTTGTTTTCCATATCTGTATTAAAGGGAAGATTAAAAGAATTCAAAAATAGGAATTGTGAGGGTACAAAGAGATCATGCCAGCAAAGCCTGCCCATTCTAAGAGCAGCAGGGTTAATATTAGCATCAACTGCTCCCTTCTCTGAATCTTAGTTGGTAAAATGTAAAAGGAAGGGATTAGACTAAAGGATCTCTGTTTCTAACTCTGTAGCCTTGGGTTCTTGGGAACATTGGTTGGAAACACCATTAGGCTCCCTAGGTTGTAAGTATGTTTCTTTGTGTTTGCTCCTTTTCCTCCTCCCACACCCTCTGCTGTATCAAACTGCAGACAAAGCATTTTGCCTCCTCCCTTTCTTCCCAGTGTTCCACAGCTAGGAAGGGAATTTTCTCTGGGTTGACTCTGGTTGCCCTTGTTCCCAGTTCTGACTCCTGCTCTCCCCGTTTTTCTGCAAAAGATTTCAGAAAGAAGTGCATGTTGATTTGCTGTATGGCTTCTTGATTAGATGGCAGATTTGTCACCAGGGTGGATGTGACAATCAGGCAGGCTTTGATTAGACCTTTCTTATATGTAAATCCAGGTGGATAAGATAAGTGGCGTTAGGCTGGCGCTGGCAACAAAGGTAGGAAGAAATCCCAGGTGACTGGAATTAAAGAACTGTCTGAGCAGGGGTGTTGGTGCGAATGATGTGAATTTCAAAGAGCCTGGGATAAACACTCACTTTCAGATGGGCTAATTTATGCAGGAAGTCGTTTGAGAAGCCAATTCTCTCATCCCAGAGAGTTTATAGAAGCCAGCAAAAAATGGTTAAGCACTGAAATGTAAACACTGGTAATTGGTAATTAATGGGCACACCTACGAGGAAGGCATATGCCAAATTAAATTGATTGCTTGAATCATTCACTGATTCATTAAATAGAATATATGTTTTTTGAGCTCCCATTCCATGCAGGCACTCTGCTAGGTACTGGAGTCTCAGATAATAGGGTTAGAGTCAGCCTGCCAATGACAAGAATGGAGTGCAGCTTTAACATAAATAATTAACAGTGTTCTTTCTTCATTCTTTCAATTCTTGCTCTGGGTGGAACATAAGACAAGGCTGAAGGATAAAGGGGAGGAAAACAGACCCCGTCTCTGTTCTCCCACAGCTCACATTCTGATGCCACTCTGGCTTTGGTGCCTCAGACCATAAACACCTTGCAGGAATGCAGTGCCTTCTCAAAAACTCTCTGTAAATGGGTACATGAATGCTTGCTCAGTCGTGCCTGACTCTTTGCAACCCTATGGACTATAGCCCACCAGGCTCCTCTGTCCATGGGCTTCTCCAGGCAAGAATACTGGAGTGGGGTGCCGTGCCCTCCCCCAGGGGATCTTCCCAACTCTGGGATAGATCCCATGTCTCCCGTGTCTCCTGCATTGGCAGATGAATTCTTTAACATTGTGCCACCTGGAAAGTTCACTGGTATGTAAATAGAGACAAATAATAGTGTAATTAAGTATCGATTGTCTTAAGTGCTAAGGAAGAGAAGCACAGTGAGGGTACCCTGAGAAGACAAAACAGGGTAACTTAACTTTATGGGGAATCCCAAGAAGTCTTTCCCAAAGAAATGACATTTAAAAATGACACCTGAATGTGAGGAACATTTGGATATAAGTGTGTGTGGACTGCTGGCCCTGGCAGGCGCGGACAGTCCCTGCGAGGGCATAGAGGGGACCTAGCTTGGTTCCACTGAAGCCCTGAGACGCCCGCAGGGTGGCGGTTCGTGTTAAGTAGAGGGGGAAGGAAAATGAGATGAAGTCAGAGGGTAGGCAGGAGGCAGATATACCCAGGGTTTTAAATCACGTTTAGGATTTAGGAATCAATGCTGAGCTTCCTAACAGTAACTCTGTGGGGCAGGGCACACAATGGGCTTCAGAAGAACATTAGATGATGTATGCCTTGGAGTTCTCTGGTGAGTGACTACACCTCTCAATAGAATCCTTAGTATAAACTAAAGGGAAGACTAAGAATCTGTTAAAGTAAAACCCTGCAACTCAAATTAGATCCTGAACACATAATCTACCCCCTCTCCTGACTATTTTTAAAGTCTTTATTGAATTAGTTACAGTACTGCTTCTGTTTTATGTATTGTTTTGGTTTTTGGCAATGAGGACTGTGGGATCTTAGGTGTCTGACCAGGGGCTGAACCTGCACCTCCTGCATTGGAAGGTGACGTCTTAACCACTGGACCACCAGGGAAGTCCCCAAACCCATAGTCTTTTAACTGAGATCACACATCCGGTTTCACAACTTAATTAAGCTCAGGTTCTTAGTGTCTCATCAGATAAAGAATTCAGTGGGAAACAACGTGATAAGTAAGCAGTGAATTTATTTAAAGAGAAATACACTCCACAGACAGTGCGGGCTATCTCAGAAGGTGAGAGCAGCCCCAGGATATGAGACTGTCAGTTTTCAATGTTGTAATTTTTGTTCAGTCACTAAGTCATGCCTTAACTTTTTGTGAACCAGTAGACTGCAGTATGTCAGGCCTTCCTATCCTTCACTATCTCCTTGACTTTGCTTAAATTCATATCCATTGAATCGATGATGCTATTGAACCATCTCATCCTCTGCCACCCCCTTCTCCTTTTACCTTCAGTCTTTTCCAGCATCGGGGTCTTTTCCAATGAGTCAGCTCTTCGCATTACATGGCCAAAGTATTGGAGCTCCAGCTTCAGCATCAGTTCTTCCAATGAATATTCAGGTTTGCTTTCCTTTAGGATTGACTGGTTTGATCTCCTTGCAGTCCAAGGGACTCTCAAGAGTCTTCTCCAACACCATAGTACAAAAGCACCACACCAGGGTTACATTCAGATGTTTGGGGATAGGATCCTGAAAACTTGGTGGCTTTCTAAAATTATAGTTCTAAGCTATTCATTTAGAATGTACTTAATGAAAGTGGGTGGAGAAGCCTGGTAGGCCGCAGTCCATGGGGTTGCTAAGAGTCGGACACGACTGAGTGGCTTCACTTCCACTTTTCACTTTCATGCATTGGAGAAGGAAATGGCAACCCACTCCAGTGTTTTGCCTGGAGAATCCCAGGGACGGGGGAGCCTGGTGGGCTGCCGTCTATGGGGTCGCAGAGTCGGACACGACTGAAGTGACTTAGCAGCAGCAACAGCAGCAATGAAAGTGGGTAGACACTGATTTTTTTTTTTAATTAACCAAAACATTCAAAATAATGTATTTGGACTACCTGGAGTTGTGTTAGAATTATGATTTTTCCCCAAAGCCCAGACTTCTTCAGTTTAAAATTTAGATTGTAGATTAAAATACTAGATAAATAGCGTAATGCTATGGATTTTTCCGTTTCTGAATTCCGGCTGACTTTTTGGCTGCTGACTTCGGGTGACCCTACCGAGCTGGTTGGTCTGGGGTTGGTGGAGGTTGTTGGGGAGGTTTACAGGCGCAGGGATTTGCTTTCATATGAAGATCACAAGAATATGATAGGGAATTGCTGACAAATTGTTTACTTTTATTTCCATATAAAGACTATTTCCTTCAGGAGAGCAGGCTGGCAAGACTCATCTGGAGTTTCTGCCTGCCCTTCAGTTTTGGTCACTTAACCTCTCTTTTTTGATGGATATCTATTCCTCATAGTTCATGATATAAATCCTTCCCATGGCTCGGCATACATCCAAGCTTGACAGTTGAAACACTGCTTTTTCCCTAACCAAATTGATTGGTTCAAACTTAAGTAAATCAGAGCAGCTCAGACGTTTACTTTTTCTGGAACCTGTAGGAAAGTAGTACTCTGCTATTTAGGTTTTCTAGTTGAAAGACAGTTTTAACCAACAACTATTATCTTTGCCACCACATTGGACAAGAAAGTTGAGACAGGAGCAAAGCAGAGAGTGCTCATGACCATTATTTGAAATCTGAGTGATATACTTTAAGCCCTTCTGAAGTTGTTACCAGTGCCACACAATAGGCTATTAACTCTAAGAGACAAGGTGATGAGGCAAGGAATATGATCTTATTGGGAAAGTCAGCTGACTGAGAAGACACGGCAGACTAACGTCTCAAAATAACAATCTTGCTGGGGTCTAGGTGCCAGGTTCTTTTACAGAACAAAGAGGGGGAGGCAGAGACATCACTTTGTCAACAAAGGTCCGTCTAGTCAAAGCTATGGTTTTTCCAGTGTTCATGTGTGGATGTTAGAGTTGGACTGTAAAGAAAGCTGAGCGCCAAAGAATTGATGCTTTTGAACTGTGGTGTTGGAGAAGACCCTTGAGAGTCCCCTGTACTGCAAGGAGATCTAACCAATCCATTCTAAAGGAGATCAGTTCTAGGTGTTCATTGGAAGGACTGATGTTGAAGCTGAAACTCCAATACTTTGGCCACCTGATGCGAAAAGCTGACTCATTGGAAAGGACCCTGATGCTGGGAAAGATTGAGGGCAGGAGGAGAAGGTGACGACAGAGGATGAGATGGTTGGATGGCATCACCGACTCAATGGACATGGGTTTGGGTGGATTCTGGGAGTTGGTTATGGACAGGGAGGCCTGGCGTGCTGCGGTTCATGGGGTCACAAAGAGTTGGACAAGACTGAGCGACTGAACTGAACTGACTGATGGGAGGAGTCCAGGAAGTAAAGACCATTATCTTGCAAATATCTCCTGGAATGGCCAACCTCAGGGAAGGGATATATTAACCTCTTCAGGTAAAGAAAGGGTCAGGATTTCCTGAGGCAGACCATTATGTGATTGTACATACATAGCAAAAAATGCTTTTGTATAGTGTACACAGCAAAAGCAATGAAAAGCAAAGTTTAAAGTCAAAATAAAAAATAAATAAAGTCAAAGAAACAGATCCATCATGGAGTCAGAATTTGCTCTTCCCTGAAACAAAGCTAGCTGCTCTCTTGAACTTCAATGTCAAATGTCCCAATAAACATTTATTCTTTGTGTATGCTTTTTATAGCTATATTTTATAACAATAGCCAAATTATAACCTGCACATATTTGACATGTACAATTTGATAAATTTTGACATTGCATATACTCAGGAAGCCATGACCACAATCACAATAATAAATATCCATGTTTACTTGTTATACCCTTGTTCATAGCAACATTAAGAATGTATAAACATAATGTAGTATATACATACAATGGAATATTATTCAGCTTTAAAAAGGAATCTAAGCCAGGCACAAAAGGACAAGTACTGTATGATTCGACTCATGTGAGATACTTAGGGTAGTCAAATTCATAGAGACAGAAAGGAGAATGGGGGTTGCTAAGGACTAAAGGGATGGATGAACAGGAAATTATTCTTTAATGGTTGCATAATTTTCATTTGGAAAATGAAATGGATTTTGGAGATGGACAATGGTTGCACAACAATGTAAATATACTTAATGCCACTGAACTATGCACTTTAAAATAGTTGAGATGTTGATATAGACTGAACGGTGTCCTTCTAAAGTCCATATGGTGGCAGTGGCTTGGTCACTAAGTCATGTCCAACTCTTGTGACCCCAGGGACTGGAGCCCACCAGGCTCCACTGTCCATGGGATTTCCCAAGCAAGAATACTAGAATGGGTTGCCATTTCCTTCTCCAACATATCTTCTGGACCCAGCAATCAGCCCTGGGTTTCCTGCATTGTAGGCATATTTTATACCGACTGAGCCACAATGGAAGGCCCCAAATCCATATATTGAAGCCCTAACACTCAACGTGATTATATTGGATGTAGGGCCTTTAAATAGGTAATTAAGATTAGTGAGATCATGACAGTTGTTCAAGAGATGGGAATACCAGATCACCTGACCTGCCTCTTGAGAAATCTGTATGCAGGTCAGGAAGCAACAGTTAGAACTAGACATGGAAAATTGAACCATCCAAATAAGAAAAGGAGTACATCAAGGCTGTATATTGTCACCCTGCTTATTTAACTTATATGCAGAGTACATCATGAGAAACACTGGGCTGGATGAAGCACAGCTGGAATCAAGATTACCGGGAGAAATATCAATAACCTCAGATATGCAGATGACACCACCCTTATGGCAGAAAATGAAGAGGAACTAAAGAGCCTCTTGATGAAAGTGAAAGAGGAGAGTGAAAAAGCTGGCTTAAAACTCAACATTCAGAAAACTAAGATCATGTCATCTAGTCCCATCACTTCATGGCAAATAGATGGGGAAACAGTGGCAGACTTTATTTTTTGGGGCTCCAAAATCACTGCAGATGGTGATTGCAGCCATGAAATTAAAAGATGCTTACTCCTTGGAAGAAAAGTTATGTCCAACCTAGACAGCATATTAAAAAGCAGAGACATTACTTTGCCAACAAAGTTCTGTCTACTCAAGGCTATGGTTTTTCCAGTGGTCATGTATGGATGTGAGAGTTGGACTATAAAGAAAGCTGAGACTATAAAGTTGGACTATAAAGAAGAATTGATGCTTTTGAACTGTGGTGTTGAAGAAAACTCTTGAGAGTCCCTTGGACTGCAAGAAGATCCAACCAGTCAGCCCTAAAGGAGATCAGTCCTGAGTGTTCATTGGAAGGACTGATGTTGAAGCTGAAAACTCCAATATTTTGGCCACCTGATGCAAAGAGCTGACTCATTGGAAAAGACCCTGATGCTGGGAAAGATTGAGGGCAGGAGGAGAAGAGGATGACAGAGGAAGACAGAGGATGAGATGGTTGGATGGCATCACCAACTTGATAGAGATGAGTTTGGGTAGAGTCTGGGAGTTGGTGATGGACAGGGAGGCCTGGTGTGCTGCAGTCCATGGGGTCGCAAAGAGTCGGACACGACTGAGCGACTGAACTAACTGAACTGAGATCATGAGTGGGACCAGTCCAATAACACTGATGTCTTTATAAGATGAGACAGCGCACCAAAGCTCTCCCTCCAAACTTGCCAAGAGGAAAGGACATATGAGGACGCAGCAAGAAGATGGCCATCTGTGAGCCAAGAAATGAAGCCTCCCTGAAAACTGAATATGCCAGCACCTTGAACTTGCACTTTTAGCCTCCAGATCTATGAGAAAATAAGATTCTGTTTAAGCCACCAACTTGTGATATTTTGTTATATGATATGATATTAGGCTGCCAGACCTGATTGATACAGATGGTAAATTATATATTAATATGCATTCTGCCACAATTTTTAAAAAATCTAGTTCAACTTGGTTTTCTATTATGTATAGCCCAAAGACTCCTCACTAATGTGGCAATCAATTTAATTTCATCCATTGTATAAAAAATCCTATGTGGCCTCTTGTGTTAATTGGCACAATACAATTTTCAGTGAGATTTTGCTACTTTCTATTATATGGGCATCCCAGGCAGTCACTGCACTGGCTGACCTTTTGATCTAGTTCTAAATATCTTAGGGAAAGAAGTGACCCTAGGATGCTCCAGAAATAGCCCTCTTGGCTTTGTTAAAAATTCTGGGAGTTAGGACTCATATCCTTGATTCTTCTTCCCAGTGAACCTTCCCAGGAAGACATCGCCTAAGGCAGCCTTGAATAATGAGTGTTCCCTCTCCTTGGAGACTTCCTATTCCATTTCCAGATGTTCCTACTTGGAAATCTTCCTTATCTATCTCTTTAAGTACCAGCACTCAGGAAGGGACCAGCTCCACTGACAGCCCAGAGGCTTTCTGCTAAAGGGATTTCACAGTATCAGGACTAACACCCCAGCCTATTAGATGGAAGAAATCCTTTCAAGGCAAGTTGGGGCTTATTTGTAACTTATCTCATAAAACATCACAGAGTGTATTTGTAGCCAGGGATCCTCCAGCAAGAAAGTAGCAGATGAAATAACTTATTAGTCCTCTTCCTTCCTAAGATTTCTAAAGAATGAAAAACTCCACTACACATGCTTATCATAGCTTCTTCTCTGGACGGTTTCCAGGGCCTCTGACACTGTCAGCGTGAGCACACCTGTTTCAGGCAGATGTGCACTGGCAATGGCAAAAAATAGATTGCGTATACTGAGCATGTACTATGCACCAGACACAGTGCAAGGTGGTGTACTTGAGTTATTTCATTTATGCCTTCTAGGAACATTGTGAAGGAAACTCGTCAGTCTCGTTTTACAGATGAAGAAACAGACACATAAAGTACAAGCAACTTCCTTGGATTTATTTACCCTGTCAGTTGGTAGAATCAGTGTTACCCTAACTCAGGTCTAGCTGCTTGCTACTCTAAAATCAATACCTGAGAGAGAGGCAGAGACTCGTAGAAAAGAAAGGTTCTTTTAATCAGAATACCAACAGTCTGGGGAGATGGTGGACTCACGTACCCCAAAAACCATCACCTAAGATTCTGCTGGGTTATGAAAGTTTTTAAAGGATAAAAGGGAAGTAATCTCATTAATCATTGAGATAGGGGGTCAGAATCATCACCATCCCCCACTGCATGCAGGCTTCTCATCTTTGTGTAATTTTTTTTTAGAGGCTGTCTTGTTCACACAGTTTGTTCATGAGATTACTCTGGTCATCTGTTAATCACTTATTCTTCATGTCTACTTCTTTGATCTACAGATAAAACCAACAGGTTAGGCAAGGTATTGTGTGATCAAAAGATTTTAAAGGTGCGCTTGAGCCAGCGATGAGTAGAACAAGAGGATGCCTGATTTAAAAATTAGTTACAATGTAGCTTTACTTAAATTGGGAAGAGAACAGGTTTCCCGCTAAGGGTCCTTTCCTGCAGAGAGCTGCCTACAAATCCCTCCTTGTCAGATTATCATTCTTTCTATGGGATTAGGGATGCAGGTCTGTCTTCTGTAACTTCTTCATGCTGAGAAAGGGCATTGAGGTCTTAGGGTGAAAAGTATCGACATGGGTCTGAAGCATCTCTCTTCTGACAGTTTTAGTTGTCTGCTTACATACATGGGCAAAATGAGCTACAATTATTTTGATGCCCGCAAAGATAAGGATTATTATGAGCAGTGGTGTTAATCTCATTCTCTTAAAGACAGTTCTTTGAAGAGTGCTAGCCATAGACTCAGCATTGCTCAAGATAGAGCAGCTTATGTTGTGGCTGTAGTCTGGTCATCATGCTGTTAGTTTTTTCCCTCTGCTGGCAGTTTTAGTATCTGTAAAACAACTCAGTGATGTGCATCAGAAACTGAGTCTGTGACTCTATTGTCCTAATCCTTAACTGCTTGAACTTGCTATTCTGTGACCCAGGGAGATCTGGGGAATTTCAGCTTTTCTACAAACAAGGGGTAGGGGACAAAGGCTAGAGGAGCCTTTGTACTTCTGTGGGAGTGGGACAGAAGGTTGCATAAGGTTCTTCTCCATTCCATCAGGATATAAACCCAGATCTATTTGTCTCCAAAACATATAACATTTCCCCTTAGGATATACTGTCTCAATTCAGAATTTTAACTTTCGTAAGATAACTTTGATCTTGATATTTCTACACTTTGGTATTGCCTTCATGATTTTGTTTGGTTCATTCATTCTTGAATGTGGCTGCAGTGATGATCACAATAGTATATCATGCAATTCCTGAGCATCAAACATGTGCCTGCCACCAGACACTTTTCCTAAATGATCTCTGTGTCTGACTCTGTGACCCTATGGACTATAGCCTACCAGGCTCTTCTGTCCATGGGATTTTCCAGGCAAGAATATTGGAGTAGGTTGCCATTTCCTACTCCAGGGGATCTTCCCAACCCAGGAATCAAACCCACATATCCTGCATCTCCTGCATTGGCAGGCAGATTCTTTTCCACTGCACCACCTGGGAAGCCCCTAATCCTTATACCATTTTGTAAGTAGGTATTGTTTTTCTCATTATATAAATGATAGAGACTGAAGTTCAGAGAAAGTAAAGAATTTGCCAAAGGTCACATGGTCACTAAAGAACAGAGTGAATCTCAGCCAGGTCAGCAAGATTCCATGGCATAGGTTCTCTGCACTCAGCCATGCTGCCTTCTGCCAAGAATATACCCCATTCAAGGGGCAGTACAGCTTTCCCTGTGGTAGTGGCACCAGCAAGATGTTTACAGGCAACAACATCTCACCTTCTCACATTTTCCATAATCATTTACAAAGTAACTTTACCATCATCTGGCTGCATATCAGAAGCATTAAGAATTTAAGTTTTAAAAATAAATGGGAGTAAGGGATGAATAAGTAGACCACAGAGCATTTTTAGAGCAGTGGAACTACTCTGCTGCTGCTCTTGCTAAGTTGCTTCAGTCGTGTCCGACTCTGTGCGACCCCATAGATGGCAGCCCACCAGGCTCCCCTGTCCCTGGGATTCTCCAGGCAAGAACACTGGAGTGGGTTGCCATTTCCTTCTCCAATGCATGAAAGTGAAAAGTGAAAGTGAAGTCGCTCAGCTGTTTGACTCTTAGCGACCCCATGGACTGCAGCCCACCAGAACCCTCCATCCATGGGATTTTCCAGGCAAGAGTACTGGAGTGGGGTGCCACTGCCTTCTCCGCATGACACTAAACTGATAGATACACTTCATTATACATTTGTGCAAACCAGTCAATCCTAAAGGAAATCAACCCTAAATATTCACTGCAAGGACTGATGATGAAGCTGAAGCTCCAATACTTTGGCCACCTGATGCAAAGAGTTGACTCACTGGAAGAGACCCTGATGCTGGGGAAAATTGTGGGCAAGAGGAGAAGGGGGAAACAGAGGATGAGATGGTTGGTTGGCATCATCAAGTCAATGGACATGAGTTTGAGCAAACTCTGGGAGTTGATTATGGACAGGAAGCCTGGCGTGTTGCAGTCCGTGGGGTCGCAAAGGGTGGGACATGACTGAACCACTGAAGAACAACAACGATGGATTGTATGAGGGCTTCCCTGGTGACTCAGCAGTAAATGCAGCACCTGCAATGCAGGAGACCACAGGTCTGTGTGTTCCATCCCTGGGCTGGGAAGATCCCATGGAGGAGGGAATGGCAACCCACTCCAGTATTCTTGTCTGAGAAATCCCATGGACAGAGGAGCCTGGGGGGCCACAGTCCATGGGGTTGCATGGGTCAGACACAACTTAGAGACTAAACCACCACTACCATAAATTGTATAACATAAAGAGAAGGCCCTGATCAGTTGATGTTGTGTCTTCTGGCTATGACATTCTTCTAAAGGCTGTTCCTGCCCCTTCCCCTCCTGTTTCAAAAGTTCCATCTTTCAGTCTATAAGCTCATACCTTGCATGTTATCAGTTCAGTTCAGTCGCTCAGCCATGTCCGACTCTTTGCGACCCCATGAATCACAGCACGCCAGGCCTCCCTGTCCATCACCGACTCCCAGAGTTCACTCAGACTCACAGCTGTCGAGTCAGTGATGCCATCCAGCCATCTCGTCCTCTGTCATCCCCTTCTCCTCCTGCCCCCGATCCCTCCCAGCATCAGAGTCTTTTCCAATGACTCAACTCTTCACATGAGGTGGCCAAAGTACTGGAATTTCAGCTTTAGCATCATTCCTTCCAAAGAAATCCCAGGGTTGATCTCCTTCAGAATGGACTGGTTGGATGTCCTTGCAGTCCAAGGAACTCTCAAGAGTCTTCTCCAACACCACAGTTCAAAAGCGTCAATTTTTCAGCGCTCATCTTTCTTCACAGTCCAACTCTCGAATCCATATATGACCACTGGAAAAACCATAGCCTTGACTAGATGGACCTTTGTTGGCAAAGTAATGTCTCTGCTTCTGAATATGCTATCTAGGTTGGTCATAACTTTCCTTCCAAGGAGTAAGCATCTGCAGTCACCATCTGCAGTGATTTTGGAGCCCCAAAAAAATAAAGTCTGACACTGTTTCCACTGTTTCCCCATCTATTTCCCATGAAGTGATGGGACCAGATGCCATGATCTTTGTTTTCTGAATGTTGAGCTTTAAGCCAACCTTTTCACTCTCCTCTTTCACTTTCATCAAGAGGCTTTTTAGTTCCTCTTCACTTTCTGCCATAAGGGTTAGGGTTATATGACTTTTTAAATCATTAGTCTATTTTATTTTGGCCATTTTCTTCCTACTGATGAGGAAATATTTTCATAGTTGTAGTTGTATTGGCTGCTTAACTTATCTTTTTCTTATTTATTTGTAGAAGATTTTTATATATCAAAGATATTCTTTATACTTAAATATAATATAAAGATTTTATCTTTTAGTTTTCAAATATAATGTAGCTATTTTACCCAGGTTATTGTTACTTTTTGATTTTAGTTTACATTGTGTCTTATCAAAACTATTAATGTTTTATGGTTTATCTTTTTGAAATGATACTTCTACTGTCTTGCCCAACTCAACACAATAGAAATAGAGAAATATTCACTTGTATTTTTATCTAGCTATTTTTTTCTGGAATCTGTTTAGGGGTAACATGTAAGGTAATTATCTCCCCTCAGTCAATGAGAAGCCAGTTGCCCCTATACCTTTATTTAATAATACAGCCTTTTCTCCAGCTTTAAAATGCCCTCTTGAACATATGCTAGGATGTTATAATATACTTGGATCTATTTTTGGCCTTTCATTCTGTTTCAGTGGTCTATTTTAATTTACATGTGGGCTATTGTTTCTCTTCCTGTACAAGACATGTTAGTTCCAAACGCTACATAAATGAGAAAATGAGCCCCCAGATTTTCATTTTTGTAAAGATTCAAATGATTTTCTTTATTTGCCCTGTGTCTCTTTCCCTAATATAAACAGATAGAATACTCACGTTTTTCCCTTGATGTACTCTAATGATGATAAGACTTTAACCTTCTTTGTATTCAGAATTTTAATTCTCTGGTATTTACTGGGATGTCATTAATCATTTTAATCACAATAAACTCATTTGATAATAATGTGAATGTCCTAAGAATTTAGATAGCACTTCCATTTCAATTTGCCAATAATTAACTTTACCGTTATTTTATAGTATTATCAGTGCTCGGAATAGAACCTTGCAGATGAACTTTAAGAAAACACGGTTCCTTTGGGAGGAGTATGCGGAGAAGCAGAGTAACAGAATACAGATGTGTCTGATTGGTCTTAGTGTAGCTGTGGGAAGCATGCTCCATGTTGAGGTGATGCTGCCCACAGATAGAGAAATAAAAACAACCCCAATTCTTCCCCTGTGTGTAGACACTCTACCCTCTTCCCTCATAAATCATTCAGCAATGAAAGTTCCTAATAGGATTTTGTAAGCCTTTTAATACAAATAGGTGTGGGAAGGATGGAGAAAGATTTTAGGGTATGGAAGAAGAGAATAACAAAGTGGCTTCAGAAGTCCCAGGTATAGTGAAGAAGGGAATGGCTGTTGACCTTGCTGAGACCTTGATCCCTAGTCAGGGAATTAGACAGTACTCAAGGGACTTCTCAGGCACAAGCCAGATACTCACACAAGTATGGTCCAACTCCCTGTATGTCTGATGTGTGTCTTCAGTGTTCGAATGTCAGCTTTAGTATTTATTACCTAGGAATCTTGGGCAAGTATTTTGTCTGCACTGAACCTCAGTTCCCTCAACCATGATAGAGAAATAATCATACACTATTGAATGATGGAAGAATTAGAGGAAATATTTTACAATGACCAGAAAAGTAGCTGAAATAGAACACTTCTTTTAAAACCATGTCTTCATCACTGAAATGATGATTATAATCCTCTGGCAAGGGACTCCAGGTAAAATGGAAAAGGTGGGTGAATTCAGCCATAATGATTAGGCACTGAGTCTCAACTCTACCCTGTATTAGCTGTGTGACCTGGAAAAAAGAATTAGATGATCTTTCTGGGATGGCGTCTCCTGACATGGGAAATGGAGAACTGGTAATCCCACAGCAATCTGTGTCTCAGAGTTTTTGTAAGAATAAATTACCTGGTGGTTGGTAAAGAGCTTTGAAAACGCTCTAAGTATTATTTGCCTTTCAAATGTGAAATATTATTATGCCTTAGAGACCTTTTAGCAAACCCTGAAGCCCTGTAGATGTGGTTCGCCCTGACTTTGAAATTATCTGATGGAAGGATTCTCATGGTCCCAGCGAAGAATAAGGAATAGCTGGGGGAGGGCAATGTGAATAATAACTCATTTGGGAAGAACTTTCTAACAATTTGGGATGTATGATTGCATTCAGTTGGGAACATTTTCCAAATAGCCGCCTGAGCCGCCTAGTGAAAGACTGAGTTTGCCTTCATTGGCCATGATCTGATGGAAAGCAAAGAGATGGCCATAACTCAGGGAGGCCATCCAGTGGACAGTGGCACGGGTGGGAAATGTACTCACTTAACAAACATTTAATATTGTTGTCTCCAGAGCTCACCATATGCTGGACACTGTGATAGGCATCAAAGTTGAACAAAATTTGATCCCAGTACGAGTTACAATTGTTGGTTGTAAGCAGTGGAGAGCGATGGCTTTGTCTAACTTTAAAAAAAAAAAAAAAAAAAAGGCAGAGCAGGGGATTACTCTGAAAATTGCAGAGTTAAGGAAGGATTGAACATCCAAGCGAGGACAAAAGGAACACGGACAGGCCAGTGGATCACAAAAGCAGGAGCAAGTGGACTCTGCAGAAAAAATGATTGGGTTCAAATTCTTTCAATATTCTGTCACAGCATGTCACTTCCCTCAAGATTCTAAGTCCCTGGTGAAAGAATCTGGTTTAATTTTACTTCCCAACTGGAAGGAAGACATGTGTGTTTGCGTGTGTGCACGCGTGATGGAAATCTTTAAGAGCTATTTCATCAGGACTGCATGGAACGAGGTGGTGGCATAATCAATTCAAGGAGAAGGGAGTGTTGTTTTCATAATTATGGGTAGGGGGTTCTGGCAAAGCCAAAAATAAGACAGATACTGATTACATTCCTAGTCCTCAAGAGGCACAGCAAGGTGGAGGACACACAAATAAGCAGCCGTTGTGCAGAACTGCAGGACTGCTGTGGGCGTACTAACTCACCCAAACCTGGGGGCTTCTGGAGGAGCGGGGTTGATCCTGAATTGTATTTTCAGAGTGGAAGAGGAGGTAGGTGAAAATGTTGGTGGGAAGAGAAGAGGTTCTATAGCTCCCTCTGATTCTAAGATAATGTGGTTCTAAGCACCGAGCCCTGGAACTTTGTAAGTCCTCCGTGTTTTGTGATGCTTTCTATGTTGTGTGTTTTTGCTTTATTTCCCCCACTAGACCATAAACGTCCTACAGGCGAAGTCTGTCTTACATTCCTGAGTCTGCTGATCCTAGGTTGTATGCTTGTTGGGGTGAACTCATGTAATCTCAGAGCCCTGAGTTTAATCCTCCCTCCTCATTCCATTGGTGGGGAAAGAAGAGTCCAATTGGCCCTGGTAACCTGTCCACAGTCCCAAAGCTGGTTCAAAGAACAATAGTGAAATGACATGTTCAAAGGTTCTTAGAGGGTTTTATGCACCCTTTCCTGTTATTTTAAAATGTGTTAGTTGCACATATTTAACTGGGTTATGTATTACTTAAAATATATATTCATGTGATAATCATATGTTTAATCAGGTCAAAATCCTCAGTGGCCCAGTGGTAAAGAATCCACCTGCCAATGCAGGAGGCACAGGTTTGATCCCTGGGTTGGGAAGATCCCCTGGAGAAGGAGATGGCAATCTGTTCCAGTACTGCTGCCTGGGAAATCCCATGGACAGAGGAACCTGGTGGGCTACAGTCCATGGGGTTGTAAAAGAGTCAGCCATGACTTAGCAACTAAAGAGAAACAATATATCCCCAGCTGCACTTAGCAGGGTGCTGGACATGGGGTGGGGGCAGGGAGAGGTGTTGAACATAGAGTCCAAACTGTGTAAGTGGAGTGGACCTTAGAAAATTAAGTGCCAGGAAGGAGAACATAGATGCATACATTGGATGCATTCAAGGTCAAAGGCAAAGGGGCGTGTCCAGACCATGCATAACCAGATAGTACCTGCACCCTTGGAGGAAAGAACACACTACTCAGGGCAAGCCAATTACTGTGCTGCAAAGTCTGAGTTCCATGTTGCCAGAGCTTCTACATTTTCAAGAGAAGATACAAATCTAGGTTTATATCTAGAATCTTATAATTTTTAAAAAATATTCCAACAAGTAAAAATGATTTTAAATGCAGTATAATGATATAATTTTAAAAATTCTCTTGATTTACATTGTCTCTGCTTTAGAGGTTTCTCTTACTTGTCTGCTATTATGTCTCGAGTCCTAATGGAGAAGGATTTATTACAGAGGAAGTTCCTTCCAATCAGGAAGAAGAAAAGAAAAACTTGGGTCATTTGTCTTGAGGGTGTGTAGAAAGGAAGAAATTGACAAGGAAAGCACATAGCAAGATTCTTACCTCTCATCTCTATCTCCTACTGTGTAGGAGCTACATCTTGACAAAAGACAGGAGAATTAGTGAAAGAGATAGTATCCTGGTAGGGATAAAGGGACTCAGGAACACAGGAAGCTCCTCTGGGAACTGCCAGGGAGAGACAACAAGAACTCTCAGCATCTACCTTGGCACCATATCCCATTGGAGAGCATATTATTATGCTGTGTATGGAGGTGTCTCTGATAATAGATCTAAGTTCTATTCCTGTTCCCCAACACCTCTCCACACCACACCTGTCTTCCTGGACTTCCCAGGAGGGAATGTGGGGGGCGTCTGGCACAGGTAGCTGGGAGAAAACTGGCCTCAGAGGTTACAAAAATACAGGAATTCTGTCTCAACCAAAGATCTCAGCTGTGGAAACAGCACAATATTCCAAAAAATCAGAAAGATCCATTGAATATTAGCAGGCTCTATACAGGGTCTAGGGCCACAACCTGCCCTGTAGTCCTACAGCAGATCTAAAGAAAACTACACCATTCTAAAGCCACAAGAGCATGCAAGCCCTTCTCCTTCACCCTTGGCCATGAGCATTTAAAGAGAAGAGCCATGGTGTCCAAAGAGACTCTTCATCCTAGAAGAGATGGAAATAGGATTCACAGACAAGATTCCATTTTTCACCACTATCCCATGAGGGTGGAGGCTCATAAGGACAGTTAGAAGAGTTTTAGGAAGTATAAGACTCACGTTTTCTTAAGATGTTTGGTTTGTATGATGCACATGCATGCATGCTAAGTCACTTCAGAAGTGTCCAGCTCTTTGTGACACCGTGGACTGTGGCCCGCCAGGCTCCTCTGTCCATGGGCTTCTTCAGGCAGGAATACTGGGGTGAGTACCCATTTCCTCCTCCAGGGAATCTTCCTGACTCAGAGATTGAACCTGTATCTCTCACGTCTCCTGCATTGGCAGGTGGATTCTTTACCACCTGGGAAGCCCTGTATGACGCACAGGGAAACGCAAACACAACTGCCAGGCTGAAGCTGGCCCATAGGCTGCTCATTTGCCAACTCGACTCTAACCCAAACCTGTATTTAATGTGAGAAGAAACTGAGGTCCAAAAAGGGCAGGTGTCTAGGGTCACAGGATTAGTTTGTGTTTGTATCTTTTAGCATGCTTTTAGTAACAGATGACCTGGACAAAAGTAGCTGAGAACACTAGGGTTTACCACGCCACACAACTAGTTTTATAGGGCAGGCAGTTCCAAGATACGTTAACTCAGCAGCTTAATTATTTCCATACTCTGAGTTCACTTTTCCAAACCTCTTAGTTTTCCTGCTTGTGGTTACAAGAAGGCTGCTCTGCTTCAGGCGTCACATCCTCACTTGCCAGTATGCAGAAGCAGGGAGGAAAAAGGATTTCATCAGAACGGAAAATCTTTTCTTTAAGCCCCCTGGCCCCTTGCTTTGTCCCAGTTGTCAGAAGTGGGTAATGGACTCACTGCTAAAAGTCACTGGCAAAAATGAATGAGACTTCCGTCCTTGGCTTTGATCAATCATGATTTATGCTGGGATTCTGAGTCCACCTTTCTGAGCAAATTGATACTTTGTTGTCTAAACAAAGTCAGAATCCTGCCAGTAAGGAAGGCAGGGATTAGCATGGCTATTGGGGTGGCACCTGCCCTTGTGATGAAGCAAGAAGCAGGGTCCACACTTCCTGACACTACTGATACCCCAGCCAGACTCCCACACCCAGGATCCACAGAAAGGGTAGGCTCCTATCAACTCATAACGTTCAGAGCTGATTGCAAAATTATTATTTGCTGGGTTCTCAGGAACATAGCAAAAATAACAGAAGATATTTTAATAACCTTCTTAAGTGAGCTATTTGTCCAACTTTCAGCTAAAATCCCTACAAATAAACTGAAGGAGAGTATTTCCATTTTCCCCATGCCTGTCATGTATTATGCTTCCTATTCATTTAATTAAATGTAACTGAGTTAATATAAATATTAAATATAATGTCATTGTATATATTTTAATTATATCAAATATAATAAATAGTTAATAAAATGTTAATATACATTGGTTTCATATAAATCTCACTACAATTCTGTGAGGTTAGTACCAACACTCTTACTTTACAGATTCTTACACTGAGAATGTTTAACATTAATATTTCGCCCGTAGTCACTCAGCTCATAGTACTCAACCCAGCATTCAGTCTGGTGCAGTTTAGAGACTAAAGCAGAGACTTCGTCCAAGAGAGTTCCCATTGTTTTCAAATCCTTTGCAGATTTGGGGCACTCAAATATCCAGCACAACCCACTCCTTTGAAGCTCCTAGTATTAAAAAAAAAAAAAACATATTTAGGTCGCTCATTTTATTTTTTGTTCCCCCAGAGGTTTTCTCTGAAGTGTTACACTAAAAATATGTCATTCTATTAATGTCTTTTTTATTCCCTTTTCCAATCCTCCAAAGCTTTAAAAGATTTTACCTTTGTCAAGTGCAGAAATTGCCTTGATTTCTTAAAGTGACAAAATATGCTTGGGTGTTTGACAAGGCATTCCGCCAGCCTCGCAGATAGAACCAGCAGGCACTTGAGTCCCTGAGGCATCTCTGCAGAGGCAGCTCAGAGAGGGACTCAAAGGCTGGTAGACACCTCTCCTGCTTTGGCTCAGAATCTAATTTTCTTAGTCACAGCCCACTGTGGCAGGGTCAGGAAATGAAAATACCCTGATCTGAACAATGTCAGGCAACCCTGTGTTCCAGTGCCAGTTCTTGGAGTACTGGCTGAGTGACCCCAGGCAAGTATCCTCACTTCTCTGGGCTCCAACCCATTTGTAAAACAAGCATGATAATACCCACATCATAGGACTGTGATGCAGATGCCATAAGTTGGTCATAAAGCACCCATGTGATGCTTGGCATGCAGCTGATACTCAGAGACTAGTAGCTATAATTATCATCACCGGTCCAGGTTTCGTGGCTAAATCCCTATACAGTCTGAGCATTTTCTCATGCAACTCCCCTTCCTTGATCAAATGAGGGAGATCAGATAGAGGTGAAAGGAAGAGAGGGGATTTGAATTCCTAAGTACTGACGGATTGCAAAACCCCAAAAGCAAGAGGATCTTGGCTTCAAATGTTGGAACAGTTGGCATCATGCAGAAGAGTGGGCTTCCCCAGTGACTCAGCAGTAAAGAATCCACTTGAAGTGCAGGAGCTGCAGAAGACACAGGTTCAATCCCTTGGTTGGAAAGATCCCCTGGAGGAGGGCATGGCAACCCACTCCAGTATTCTTGCCTGAAGAATGTTATGGACAGAGGAGCCTGGGGGAAAACAGTCAGTGGGGTCACAAAGAGTCAGACACAAGTGAAGCAACTTAGCACGCATGCACAGAAGAAGAGTAAGACTTAGTTTTTGTGGCCCTGAAAGAAAACTCTGACCAAAGAGTAGAAGTTACAGGAGAACAGGTGTTAGGTGAGTATCAGGAAGAAGGTTCTTACAGCCAGAGATGGATGGGGCTACCTGAAGAGGCAGTGAGCTCTGTATTCTTGCAGATTATACAAGTGGAGATGAGTGACCACTTGTAATATAGTTTTGTGTGTGTGTGTGTGTGTGTGTGTGTATAGTGTCTTGACCCAGATTTTTAAATTGTGGCAAAATACACACAGCATTTAGCATCTCAACCTTTTTAAGGTATATAGATCAGTTACATTACATGCATTCACATTGCTATGTAACCAATCTCCAGCATATTTTTCATCTTGCAGAACTAAAGCTCTATACCCATTAAACACCAATTTCCATTGTCCCTTCTCCTAGCCCCTGGCAACCACGATTTTGCTTTCTGTCTCTATGGGTTTGACTACTTTAGGGTCTCATATAAGTGGAATTAATCATACAGTATTTGTCTTATTATGACTGGCTCATTTCACTGAGCACAACATCCTCACGATTCATCCATGTTGTGACATGTACCAGAATTTCCTTCCTGTTTACAGCTAAATAATATTTCACATTTTGCTAATTTGTTCATCTGTCAAGCGGGCTTCCACTTTTTGACTATTGGTGAATAATACTGCTCTAAACATGAGTGTGCAAATATTTCTTCAATACTCTGCTTTTAATTCTGCTGGGCATATACCCAGAAGTGGAGTTGCTAGGTCATAGAGTAATTCTATTTTTAATTTTTTGAGGACCCACAGTTCTGTCTCCCACAGTGGCTGTACTAACAATGCACAAGTATTCTATTAACAGTGCACATGTGTTCTACTTTCTCTCCATTCTTGTCATACTTTATTTTCTGATTTTGAGGGTTTATTTGTTTTGTTCTGCATTTTGATACCAATGATCCCAAAGGATGTAATGTGATCATGTTGGCCTTGTTTTGAGGGTTTGGCTGAAGTTGGTCAGTTCTTTTTCTTTGATAGCCAGGGAAGTCCACGCTCTTGACCTACCTTCTCCTACTGGGCTCTCACACTCCAGGCTGCTCTCCTCCTGTCTTAGTCATCCCAGGGCTGGGTACCACGCAACTAGGAACAGTCCTGATGTCAGCCCGCTGGCTTGCCCTGCCTCACCATTTTTTCTGGCAGAAACTACAGTAAAGCCCTTTCCCACACCGTGCCCCCCCACCCCTCGATATCTCTGCCTTTTGACTGATGGTGGTGCTATTCCTGAGTGACCCTGCGTGGTGTGGTGTGTTCTCTCCAAACTGTGAATGTAGTAAAACCTTTAAATAGCCTGGATCGCTCTCTCTTGGTCTGTATTAGTAATATGATGAAAACCCCCTTTCACACGGAGGTGGCAGAGGCTGCATGTGTTAAGGGACTAGATCAGTGCTTCTCAAACCTGGCTGCTCTTAAACCACAGGGTGCTTCCTCTCCCCCAGCCCCCAAGACCGATTCAGTGGCCCAGAGGGAGTCTTACTTGAACCAGCTCTCCAACTGATTCTAACAAGGAGGCCCATGGATCTGCTCTCCTCCAAACACAAGATTCTGTAATTATTAAGAGAAGAAAATAGAACTGAAGGAACAAAAATAGTCATGTTAATTAGATCTATATAGAGCTGTGGTTTGCAAAGCGCTTCATATTCTCCCCCTGAGCTAACCATCCCAGCAGCCATGTGGAGTGGGTAGTGTTTTGTTACCTCATTTACAGGGGAATCTGAGCAGTCCCCCCAGGGTCAGAAGGACAGGAAGTAAAAGGGTAAGAATCTGAACTCTAATGAGTCTGTTTTCAAAGTCCAGTATCTTTCTATCATGGAATAAGGAAACCAGCATCGAAGGGGCCGCCAACACTGCTAATAAGGAAAAGAGAACAAACCTGCTAAAAATAAAACAAATATTCTGAATTTCAGCTCCCTCTTAGTCACTGGCTTGCTTGGATTTATTAAACACCCAGCTCTTCCTTACCAACTTGGGCGGGGGGCGGGCGGTGGGTGGCTGCCTGGCTTAAAGATTTCAGGCGGGTCTAACCCCAAGGTCATTTCTGAAACACTCTGAGGTCTTTGAACATGATGGTCATCAACTCTAGCCCTCTGCCCCTTGGGAGGGGTGAACTTTTCTTTATTCTGGCAAAGCCAACCCATCAAAGGAAGCTGGTGCTTTTGAATAAAGACCAACTGCTTCCATAGCAAATTATTCATTTATTCAGGCAGTGGTTCAGCAGCAGGTAGCAAATTCTGACTGGGTGCAAAGGGCTTGACTGTCTTGCCTCAGAAACTTAGGAATGGAGTCAGAAATGTGGTTGCAGTTTCAAGGTTAAGGACAGATGCAAATCCATACAAACGCTCCTACCAGAAGCAAGTAACTGTGTAGTGAATGAACATGTAACTAAATTAATAAGGGGAGCATTATAAGTCAAACTTGGCCTATGCATGTATATCCCTAATGTATCATCCATTGACAAACATGAGGAGTTGCCTTCTTCAAGAGCATATACTGAGTATATACTGAGAACACCTGCACAGCAAGACAGACTTAGACGGCCAAGGGACTTGCCCCATGACCCCTATCCATAAGCAGTGGAGCCCAGATTGTGCTCTCTGGAAGATAAGTTCTGTGAAGATAAGCAGTTAGCCTGGAGCAGTGTTAGCAGCATCAGTTACATCTAATCCAGGCAGGCCTCTAACTCCAAGGACACACAGCATTTTTCACTGAACTCTTAGGACACTTAGTGGTCCTTTATCTGAATTCAGCAGAGCCTGAAGCTGAGACCTGGCTGCAAATCACTGCTGCAAATCCAGAGACCTTGGCCATAGACAGCCCTCATGCTGAAAAAGCCTGCACGAGTAGCTTCTTGACTGGCTGGGAAATTCCAAATTAGAAGCATCTGAAGAATCCACAGCCAGCCCCTGACTCTGGCCATGGAAGAGCTCTCTGACACAATTTTGATTTGCGAGCCCTGACATGACCTAATTTCACTCTGTTCATTTGCATGATAAATGAAAATGCTAGAATGGGGGCCCAAGGGGCTATCTCCTCTCCCTGGCAGGTACCTCTGTCCCCTGGCTGCGGGGAGTAGCAGTTGGAGGTGACATCTCTGCAGAGCCCAACCCCAGACACCCTCACAGAGCCAGCTGGTACCTATTTTCTGTGCTGTTTGGGGAACATCTGTCCAAGAACCCCAAAGAAGGGGATATTAGGGAGCCCTTATACATACTAAAGAAGTGAAACCCTGTTCCCCAGAGAATGGCAGCATCAAGAATCATCAGAGGGACTGCCCTGGTGGCTCAGTGGTAAAGAATCCACCTGCCAATACAGGGGAATGGGTTTGATCTCTGGTCCAGAAAAATCCTACATATCAAGGGGCAACTGAGCCCACATTCCACAACTTCTGAAACCTACACACCCAGCGCCCATGCTCTGCAACAAGAGAAGCTACTGCAATGAGAAGCCCACGTATGCGACAAAGAGCAGCCACTGTTCTCCGCAACTAGAGAAAGCCCACACACAACAACAAAGATCCAGCACAGCCAAAAATGAACAAAATTAATTTTTTAAAAAATTAGAAAAGAACCATTAGAATATTTACATCATTCAGAGTCCGCTTTCACAAACTCTGATCCAGCAGGTCTTGGTGGGGTCCAGAGTTCTGGGTTTTTAACAACCACTTCTGCACAACCCACTCCAGTACTCTTGCCTGGAAAATTCCGTGGATGGAGGAGCTTGGTAGGCTACAGTCCATGGGGTCGCAAACAGTTGGACACGACTGAGCAACTTCACTGGTTCACTGGTTCTGCCCTCAGAGTGAATGAAGATAAGAGTGTGTGAGAGCTGGGCTTTGGGTTTAGCCGGTCCCTGATTGAATGTAGGACTTCCCTCATGGCTCAGATGGTAAAGCATCTGCCTACAATGTGGGAGACCCGGGTTTGATCCCTGGGTTGGGAAGATCCCCTGGAGAAGGAAATGGCAACCCACACCAGTACTCTTGCCTGAAAAATCCCATGGATGGAGGAGCCTGGTAGCCTACAGTCCATAGGGTCACGAAGAGTTGGACACGACTGAGCAACTCCACTTCACTTGAATGTAGGGCTTCTCTGGTGGCTCAGAGGGTAAAGCATCTACCTCCAACGTGGGAGACTTGGGTTTGATCCCCAGGCAGGGAAGATCCTCCAGAGAAGGAAATGGCAATCCACTCCAGTACCCTTGCCTGGAAAATTCCATGGATGGAGGAGCCTGGAAGGCTACAGTCCATGGGATCACCAAGAGTCCCACATGACTGAGTAACTTCATTTCACTTGAATGTAGGTCCAACCACCTGCCATGTGGTCTTAGAAAAGTCACATAACTTCTGTGAGTTTCTTTTTTGTTTGTTTGTTTGTTTTTTTTTAATGGGAATGACAATACGAACTTCATAGATTACAGGAGAACTAAATGATCTAATGTTTCCTTAGCATTTAGTAATCAAAGGTCAAATATTATTAAAAGGTTTATAAACAACTGAATTGTAGAAAAACAATATGCTTTCTCTTTTTTTTTTTGCTGCTGCTGCTTCTAAATTGCATCAATCGTGTCCGACTCTATGCGACCCCATAGACTGCAGCCCACCAGACTCCCCCGTCCCTGGGATTCTCCAGGCAAGAACACTGGAGTGGGTTGCCATTTCCTTCTCCAATGCATGAAAGTGAAAAGTGAAAGTGAAGTTACTCAGTTGTGTCCGACTCTTCACGACCCCATGGACTGCAGCCCACCAGGCTCCTCCGTCAATGGGATTTTCCAGGCAAGAGTACTGGAGTGGGGTGCCATTGCCTTCTCCGTGTAGCTTTACTATTATTCATATAATAGCAAGAAGGATGCAAGAAATACCAAAGTGTCCCCCATCAGCAGTCCTGATGGCCTGCTTTCAAGAGCATTACAGACTCATTTTCAACTGTAGCATCCGTTTGTATGCAAACAATTACTGTGCAGTAGGCCTTCTCTGTGTGGAAGGTGCTAGCTGAGATCTCGTTTACATTATTAATTTGCTTAGTAAACCCTTTTGAGTCAAGTTCGTGTAGAGGTGAGCTGGGAAGCTGCCACAGGAGCCAGTCCTGCCTCAGGAGGCAGAGGCCCTGAGTGCAGCATGTGGCAAGCAGCCCAGCACCCAGCCTGCTTACATGGAGATAGAAAGGCCTCAGGTCTGTGTCTTTGGCAGTCTTTGCTCATCTCAAAAAACATCTTTTTTTTAATCACTTTTATTTTTTTAATGTGGACCTTTTTTTTTTTTTCAAGTCTTTATTGAATTTGTTACAATATTGCTTCTGTTTTATGTTTTGTTTTTTTTTGGCCTCCAAGGCATGTGGTGTGTTAGCTCCATGACCAGGGATTGAACCCACACCCCCTGCTTTGGAAGGTGAAGTCTTAACCACTGGTCTGCCAGGGAAGCCCCCTAAAACATCCTTGGTGTTTTGAATTTTTAAATGTTTATTGTTCCTTGCTTCATTGTTCTAAATAACGTCTCTGTAATTTCCTAGGGCTCACATAACAATGTGTCACAAACTGAGTGGCAGAAAACTGTAGGAATGTATTGTCACACAGTTCTGGAAGCCAGAAGTCCAAAATCAAGGTGGAGACAGGGCTCCGCTCTCTCCAAACCCTGTAGGGGAGAATCCTTCCTGTCCTCTTCCTCACTCCTGGTATCTGCCACAAGCCTTCATACTCCTTAGCTTGTAAAAACATCTCTTCGATCGTGCCCCTGTCTTCAAACAAACAGTCCTCTTCTCCCTCTGTGTTTCTGTCCTTCTAGAAGGATGGAAGTCGTAGTGGAATCAGGGCCCACCCTACTCCAGTATGATCTCAGTTGAACTTAATTCATTACATCTTAATGACCCTGTGTTCAAATAAGGCCACATTCTGAGGTAATGTAGTGGGTTAAGACTTTAACTTTTTAGGGCATGCACAATTCAACACATAATCTAACTTAACATTCAGTTTTACTTCTATGTTTATTGTCAGAATATAAGCTTCATGAAAGCAAGGATTCTGTCATTTTTTCCCCAGGTCTTTTGATCAATCAGAGTTTGGAACATAAAATAATAACTCAGTAATGACGTGTTGGATTAAAGAATAACAATCTGCCACCTGGGGCAGGAATATAAAGATAAGGCTTTGGGGGTTGGACAGTCTTGGGTTCATATTTCAGCTAAACTACTCTATTCTGTGCTTTTATTTCTTGTTTTTAACTTTTTATTTTAGATTGGCATATAATTGATTAAGTGTTATGCTAGTTTCAGATGTACAACAAAGTGATTCAGTTATACATATAAAAGTATTGTCATCTGTTTATTTTCAAACTCTTTTCCCAGTTAGGTTGTTACATAACATTGAGCAGAATTCCCTGTGCTATACAGTTGCTGCTGCTAAGTCACTTCAGTCGTGTCCGACTCTGTGCGACCCCATAGACGGCAGCCCACCAGGCTCCCCCGTCCCTGGGATTCTCCAGGCAAGAACACTGCAGTGGGTTGCCATTTCCTTCTCCAATGCATGAAAGTGGAAAGTGAAAGTGAAGTCGCTCAGTCGTGTCTGACTCTTAGCGACCCCATGGACTGCAGCCTACCAGGCTCCTCCATCCATGGGATTTTCCGGGCAACAGTACTGGAGTGGGGTGCCATTGCCTTCTCCCGTGGTATACAGTAGGTCCTTGTTATCCATTTGAAATATAGCAGTATGTTCATGTCAATTCCCAACTCCCTAACTAGTCCTCTCCCCCACTCTTCCTCTCTGGTAATGTATATACAATGGAATATTCCTCAGCCATTAAAAAGAATGAGATAACGCCATTTGCAGCAACATGGGTGGATCCAGAGGCTGTTATACTGAGTGAAGTCAGACGGAGAAAGAGAAATATCATATGATATCATATATATGCAGAATCTTTACAAACCAGTGATGCAAAGGAACTTATTTACAAAACAGAAACAGACTCACTGACTGAAGAGAAGGAATTTGTGCGAGTTGCTTAGCCTCTACAGCTTTGCTTCTTCATTTCTACAGCAGACAAAGCAACACATCACAACTTTTTTTTTACTGAAACTTTCTTAGACTATGGCTATATATGACTCCATATACATTGTCTACATCATGTGACACCAACACCCAACATCCAGTTTCATCTCTTTTCAACCTGTGACCTTAAACAACATGTATCCTCTCTGAGCATTGGTTTTCCTGTCCATATAATGGGATTGAATAGCACCACCCAACCTACTGTAGCCAGGGCAATGTACGTGAAAGCATTATGCAAACTAACTGGATGTATTGAGCTTCCCAGGTGGTGCTCGTGGTAAAGAACCCACCTCCCAACACAGAAGACATAAGAGACATGGGTTCGATCTCCAGGCAGGGAAGATTCCATGGAGGACGGCACGGCAACCCACTCCAATATTCCTGCCCAGAGAATCCCATGGACAGGGGAGTCTGGTGGGCCACTGTCCATGGGGTTGCAAAGAGTTGGACAAGACTAAAGGAACTTAGTACATGTGATTCTTATTATCAGTTTCAAGGTGCTCTTAATACAATTCAACATTTACGTTGCCTCTTCATCAGAGTCACAGAGTTTCATTTTCATTTATGTTAGTAAGTCATTTTTACAGATTGACTGAAGCCCAGAAAGGGTAAGAAATTTGCATAATATCACAGATCCATTTGCAAGGCCCTTCCTGCCCCCTTCACCTGCTCCCTGTTCTCTGCCATCCACTTGTGATTGTATGGGGGAGACCCAGTAATGAGGCCATCAGCTTCCTTTGTCTGTGCAAATATAGGAAGGAGATACCTGGCAGACTCTCATTAGTCTATGTCCTCTTCCTCCTTCTTCCCTGTGAGGTATCTTCTTATGGATAAGGAGGAGGAGAAGGAACCCAGCAGCCAGGAAACAAGAATGGCAGACCCTTCCTACCAGTCCTCAGCCCAGGGGTGCATAATTGGGTTTCCAGGTGCTGTGTATTTGTCCCTGATTCCTGTCACATGTGGATTCAACTGAGCCCAGTCCCTGAGCCAAGCCAACCCACAGACAGGACCCGATAGGAAGACCCCACCAGCAGCTAGGATATAGCTGTTTTGTTACCTTGAGCCTGGGGCTCTAGTCTAGATAGATATCTGCCTGGACTATCAAGCCCACTACAGCCTCTCCTCCTAAAGCCTACTTATCCTGACTACTCAGGACACAAGCCTGGAGAGGAACAAAGGGTCCTGAAAAATCTCATGGCCTTTGAAATCAAATGAACCTGCATTTGAAGCTTAGTTTGAAGCTATATGTTCTAAGAATGATGCTTAACCTCTTTGAAGTTATTTTCCTCACTTATAATATGGAGGTTCAATGAGTATGAGGATTAAATGAGACAATGTATAAATAGCATTTAGTTCGTGGCACCAAAAAGGGATTCAGTAATGCTTGTTACTGAGCTTCCCAGCCTCTTGAAGCAGGGCCTGCCCTGGTTCACATTCCGTGGAGCAGCAGCCCTGATAGGTGCTCAGTCATGTTCCCCTTCTCCGTGCCTCCTGCTAATCCTCCAATCACACCCTCTCCATCCCCTGCCCCAGGCACTGGCTGGGGTCTTCAGGAAATGAAAGGGTTGTTCCTACCAAATTGCAAGCATGGCTTTTTCCACGGGTACCTCTGCTTCTGGGTACCTCTTCACCCTGCATATCAGAATCCACCAGAGTGAGAACCAAGTTTGGAAGACCCCTTAGGATATTACAGTAGAGGTTTCTGAGATCTCCAGTTTCTTGTCCTTCCAGAATCACTCCTCTCTTTCTTTCTGATCATTACTGAACACTCCAGGTGGCTCACATCTGAGCCAAGAGACATTCTTCTCCCCATTCCAGTAGTAAAAGAGAACTATTTGACTCATTCAGAGAGTCAAGTAGAACTCATTCAGTCATTCCACTAAGACATCCTCATTTATTCAACAAGCCTTTGTAGAGCAAACTATGCCAGGATCTGGGGAGGCTAAATGACGGAGGCGAACTCCCTGTGGGAGGAAAGGAATGACTGTGAGTGGCAGAGGCAGGTGGGGGCAGGGGCTGGGAGGATGGGCTGAGCCCATCCAGGTGAGGCCCTGGCTCCTTCCTGCAGCATCCCACCCCACCCCCTCCTTGGCTGCTCTGAGACAGGGAGACTCATCAGCCCAAGGAATTGTTGTTGGGCTCCTTCATTGTGACAAGGGTTTAAACCACAATGAATATTTATAGGACATGGTTAAGAGATTATCCTAATGTGTGTTTCAAGTCCATTGATGTCCAAACTCAGAAATAGAGTGTGTTTGTTCAGGAGCAAGTATATGCCCTCAGAGTGCTAGAAAGCAAACTGCTATGTGGGTCCTGGGGAGGAGGGGTGGTTGCTGCCCCCTTTAGATTTTATTCAGGTCTGAAAATACTGATATTTGAGGATTCTTACTGAGGCTTAGTGTGCAGTCACTAATAAAAATTAATTATAATAAATCTCCTTATGTAAAAGCTCCTACTTATTGAGGGATTCTTAGATGCCAGGCACAAAGCACTTACACAGACTGACTGCTTTGGTCCTCACAATAGTCCTGTGAGGGAGGTGACACTCTTACCCCTGCAATGGAGGGAGGAAATGAGGCCAGGGAATGGCTAAGTAACAGAGTAGGATTTGAACCCAGGCCTTGTGGTCCTAGAGCCCACACTCCAGGGGCTACACGCACTACAAATTGAGTACATGTTTGCACGGGGCACTTCATAAAGATTGTTTCATTCAATCCTCAGTGCAGCTCTATGAGGGAAATACGATTATTCTCGTTTTATAGATGAGAAGATAAAAGCAGCCTAGAGGTTATCAACTCACTCAAGACTCCTTTTACCTCTAAGATTTGCCATGGACTTTACATTCTAGAAACAGAAGAACAGTCCTTTAGCACTGAAAACTCTATTTTCCACAGTAGTTTCCATGTGATAATTCACTCAATTCTAACTATATTTTTCAAAGTAGTTTCCATGTGATAATTCACTTGATTCTCCAAATGATCCTATGGGGGTACAAAGAGCAGAGTTTGGTTGCTCTTTGACACTGAAGAAGAAGCCAAAAGTTTAAGGGGTGAGGCTCTTCCCCAGGTCACATTGCTCCTTAAGCTAAAACCAAAGTCACTGATTTCCTTTAGCAATGCTGTTTTCTCTTTGCTTCCCCTTTGTGTTTTGGGAAAATTATATAACCTCAATTTTGTCCTCAAATTTTCCTCAGTACTTGTAATCAGAATGTTTTCCATCAATTACTGCCTTTATTTGGTGTTTCCCCAGTGGCTCTGTGAGTAAAGAATCCACTCTGCCAAGGCAGAGACACAGGTTTGATCCCTGGGTTGAGCAGATCCTCTGGAGAAAGAAATGGCATCCCACTCCAGTATTCTTGCCTGGTAAGTCCCACAAACAGAGGAACTTGGTGGGCTACAGTCCATGGGGTCGCAAATTGTCAGACATAACTTGGCAACTTAGCAACAATAGTGCCTTTATCACCTTGAAAATTAGGAACAGACATTTGTTTGCCATCTTCCAGCCCAAACATACTTTTCCAGCTGGGAGGAGGACCGTAAACTCAACTGCTGTAATTTCCTAGAAAGACTTTAATGTACTTCCCTCAAATTCCCAGCATAAACACAATTTAAAACAACTGATCTATGCCATTTCTATGCATTCTTAGCTCATTTCTCAACTATCGGCTTCAAGGCCATGCTGTATGCAACTTATGTCAAGTAGAAGACTGTGTATACAGACCTCGGTTTTGCCATCTGTAAAATGGTTGGTGATCAAGACACCAGAGGTGGGTGGGCTAGCAGTCAGGGCTGGATTACTCTAAGCTACTTCTCTTCCTGCTGTTCAGTTACAGTAAAACTTTATTCATACTTACCTTGTTATGCATGTTATCCCTTCTCAATTTGTGTTGGAATCCCCACCGCCCCCACCTGCAATAAAAGCGTGGGAGTTGTAACCAAGACGTCATAGCTCAAAATATATAGTTAAGTAGCTGGTAGACAAACCAAATGGCTTAACTGGGAGTGGAAATGAGGACAGAGCTCATTTCTAAGTAGAATGTAAAAGAATGAAAGAGAATATTCTTAGCTGAGAAAATGGATTTCATACCCTCCTTGCCAACATTTGTAAATCCCATTGAAAAGACCTTGTTTCTCATTAAGGATCAGCACAGGCATATGGGAAATGACACTGCACTTGGACTCAGACACCCTAATTCAAGTTGTAAGCCCCACCTTTATTAGCACTGTACTCTGGACCAGCCATGCCCGAAATCCCAGTGCTCCTGTCAGTGAGGATCTCCTAAGAGAAAGAAACGTGTCTTTTCCAGTCCTTGAGCCTGGAGTGTATAAAGCACTTGAATGCAGGTCAGAGAAAGATGCCCATTGCTGACCAGTGATCAGCAGCTTATGAAATGAATGACCTCTGTCACCTCTGAAGATTTTTTCAGATGTGATTACTGATATTTGCTGTTTAATTTCCATAAGTACAGTGCTACAATCTGTATTTTGTATTTGCTCTTGAAAGAAAGGGAAGGAGGGAAGGTGGAAGGGTTATGGGGGAGGAAGGAAGGAAGCAAAAAGAGAAAGAAGCAAAAGGAAAAAGAAAAAAGATGTCAAAGATCGAAGGCTTCTGCAGGAGTGTTTTATGTAAATGTAATCTGGATCTAGCCCAACCCACCCATAATGCTGTGACTCCACAGAATGAGGTGAAACCAGTCCCACAAAATGCTCCGCTCTGACAAATAACCTCAGCGGTGAGTTTCCACATTCTAATATGTTCCATTTTGACAAACCTTTCTAGAAGCTTCTCAGAATCAGTTTTAAAATAAGCTCAAGAGGAACACCGTCAGAATTCTTTTAAGGTAGTGTCTTGTTTAAAAAACCCAAACTTTTAAGACTGAAAAAGCTAGAAAGTCTTCAGGGAAAAAAATTACAAGAAAATACCTCGGTACTCTTTTATGTATGCTTTAATGTATAATATATGTATATTATATGCATGCAATAATGTATATTATATATGCATAATATATGAATAAATATGTCTATGTATGTAACACATATATGTCAGATTATATAAATATATACTATATTCCATAGGATACAGTCCTTACTTAAGAAAACCATTTTGTTCCAAGAGTTTAAGAAAGTTATTTGCCATTCAAAACATTTTTATAAACATTAACAATGGCAATGATGGTTAGGTGTGCAGGTTAGGAAACCACAAAATCTTGTGCATGCCTGTCTGCTCAGTCGTGTCCAACTCTTTACAACCCCATGGACTGTAGCCCCCCAAAGCCAGGCTCCTCTCTCCGTGGAATTTTCCAGGCAAGAATACTGGATTGGGTTGCCATTTCGTACTCCAGGGAATCTTCCTGACGCAGGGATCAAACCTGAGTCTCTTGCATCTTCTGCATAGACAGACAGATTCTTTACCACTGTACCAAAAGCTTATTGCATCCATAATCAAATGGTATAATGATAAAATCAATGACTAAAAACAGGACAAACATGTTGATTATTGAGTACTTATTATGTGGCAGGACTGTGCTAAATGCTTTACATACTTGATCTGATGCACTGATCGCCTGCCAGGGAGGTGCCATCAACCTCATCAGGTAAGGACAAGGCTGGGGGAGTGGACTTTCCCAGCTCACAAGGCTACTGAGTGGCTGAGTGAGGAGGGGCCATGTTTGTCCCACAAACGTTTTATACACTTCTCCAAGATGACTGGATTTTACAGGCTTCTTACCTCCTCTCCTCCAGCTCAGAAGAAGAGAAGTTTTCCCTGTTGGAGGCCGTTCTTCCCCTGACTCTCACTCCTTTCCCCTCTCAACCTCCTTAGGACTTCACTCCATCAAATATTTCCTCTTTCAGTTTTCCTTTAACCCCTTCCTTCTCTACTAGCTGTTACCTCCCAGCCTATAAATGTGCTCAGGTCTCTTTCATCCTGAATAAACAAGAAATGATACGTCTCTTTGGACATTTGCGTCTGTGAGTGGCTGCTCTCTCTCCCTCCTGCCCTTCTCAGCCAAGATCCTTGACCCTGCCCCTCCTGTGACCTTCCCATCATTGCCTCTCGCCCCTGTCCTCTGCTTCCATTGTGTGGATCCTGGACTCCACTCCAGCCCCAGGGAGCACCCCCAATCCTCACCTTGCACTTGCTGCATTTGACCCTGGGTTCTCCCTCCTTCTGGAGCCCCCCAGACCCATGGCTCTGTGGAGAGCACTGGCTTGTCAGCTGTTTTCCTAGCAGTCCTGCTTCTTTGTGGCTGCTTTTTCTTTTATTTTTACTGAATGGGCTCCTGCTCCCATCGCTCTTATCACTGTTTGTGTTTCCTCAGATTAACCTCATTCACACATTCTTTCAAGTCCCCCTCCTTTTCTTTTCCATGAAAAACTCTGAAGTCTGTCTTCCAAGTCTTAACAATCTGTTGGACACCTCCACATTAATGAGCCACAAGCATTTCAGAGAACCAGACCTCAGCTCCTTGTCCCAACCCTCGACACTGTCCTGGATGTACCTACCCTCTTCATCTCTATTTCAACAGACAACAGCAGCAACTACCCTGTATCCAAACTCAAATTTGAAATAGTCCCAGACTCCTCCCTCTCCCTTTCTCCACGGGCCTCATATAGTACAGTCAGCCCTGCTAATCTATCCTCTCAATCTCTAATGTAATGACTTTATTGTCTGTTTCCTAGATTATCATTACAGAGCAATTCTCCTACCTCCATTTCACCATCTCCAAACCTTCCTCCATTGTGCCTCTATGAGTAAGCATTAATCTGAATGCTTAACTTCCCTATGTAAAATCTTTTAGGGCTCTAAATGACCCACGCATCAGCCAAATAGGACCACCTGCAACTTGTCACCTCCCTGAGTCTCCAGTATCATCCCTGTCCACCGTGATCCTTCAGAGTGGCTCCCTCATAAAAGTGACCTGATGGAAGTGTCCTGTATCCCATTCTCTGGTTCCCAGGGCCATGCCTTTACTCACAGTCTTCTCTATCTGGAATGTTATTCCTTCCCATCGGAAACTCATTCGTTCTCCAGTACATTTCTTAGCAATTCATTCTTCCAAGACCTATAACCAAACTCCCCCTAAAGGGCGCTAGAAGCCCTTCCCTAATACTATTAAAGCATCAGCATTCTCCTCTACCACCACCACATCCAGCTTACTGCCTTTTAATTATTTCTTTGCTTGCCTGTCCTCCTGGACAGCTAGTTCAGTGAAATAGGAATCCTGTCTTGCTCGTTCTGCATCTCCAGTGTTAAGCAAGGTGCGTACCATGGAGTGGGTGCTGGGTGAATTTTTGTTAACCTTGGTTGGATTTTTAAGTTAACCCTAAGCTGAGTTTTCAAGAATGAAAATGGATCTATGGCAGGTACTTCAGAAGAAGCTAAGTTAATTTGGGGATGTCTTAATTGTGAGAAAAGGTCTCTTCCAACCCATGTGTCTGTGGCAGCATCCATTGTGAAGCCAGGTTATAGCAGCCCTGCCTTAATGACTCAGATCCACTGCGGGAAGGTGGGAGGGGAGTGCCTGGAAGAAGCTTCAGTGAGTCTTCTCAATTTCTCTGTGTCTCTACTGTGCGCTCTTTTTTTGACCGTGTAACATATTTTCTCTGCTAGAGGAAGTTATTCATTGCTAGTCCAACCTCTGCTTTGGAACATGACCTCAGCATTTGGCCCCCTGGTTAATAATTAGTAGTGCCTGTTTCAAATCTTGGGGAATGAAGTTCCTGGCAATCACTTCTCTGCCACTTTTTACCTATAAATTAATCCATCAAGAACATGGTGTTTCCTCCCAGCTCATACCACTTATGCAGACTCCTGGAGGCTTGCGTCTGAGTTGGGAGGCCCTAAGGAGTTCAGGAGCAGAGTTCTTTAAATGACAGGCTCACATTTGCATATAGAATGATGGCTCGGGTGGCAGTGGGATCTCAGGTCTGTCTTTCTCTCAAGTGGCCCCCATGTCCTCACTCTAACAGAGGGGAGCTCAAGTGTTCTGTCATGTAGCCTGAACTCTGTTTGCTACTTCTCCATTTTCATTTCTTTGAAGACTGCAATGAATCTGAATATGTTAGACTCAGTTCAGCCTCCTTGTAATGCATTTAATCATTCATTTATTTATTCATGCATCATCATTACTATCATGTACCTTCTCTGTGCCACAGACCCAGTAGTCACAGAAGGGCAGGACTCTCACCAAGGGAGAGGATGGCATCCTGGTTCTGTCTTTCCAGCCAAGTTTATAGACACCTTCATGAGGTAAGGATGACATGGTAGGGAAAACAATTCATATTTACCACATGGTAGAGATCAAGGATGACAAATGGATGGCACACCCTCTGCACTCATTCCCACAGTGCTCAGGGAAGGTAATGAATGCTGGTGGCATGCAGGTTAGGACACAGTTGCTATTCCTACTGTTGATAGGGAGAGTGTGATGTGCTGAAAAGACACCATCTTGGGATAATTGCATTTAACTCTACCACTGTATATGACTTTGGAAAAGACATTTAACCTCTCAGAGTTTCAGATTCTTCAACTGTAAAATGAGACTAATGGAATCTTTCAGAGTTGTTCCCAAAGATTCTGTGAACTGATGTATGTAAAGTACCTTGTACATTTCTTGGTACCATTTAAGTGCTTTATAAATCTTACTTACTTTCTTTTCTGTACCTCAATTTTAACCCCTTTGAGGCATATAATAATGTCTAAGACAAGATACTAAGTTTTGTGCTTTCACAACAGCTTCAGTTCAGTTCAGTTCAGTTGCTCAGTCGTGTCCGACTCTTTGCGACCCCATGAATTGCAGCACGCCAGGCCTCCCTGTCCATCACCAGCTCCCAGAGTTCACTCAGACTCACGTCCATTGCGTCAGTGATGCCATCCAGCCATCTCATCCTCTGTCGTCCCCTTCTCCTCCTGCCCCCAATCCCTCCCAGCATCAGAGTCTTTTCCAATGAGTCAACTCTTCGCATCAGGTGACCAAAATACTGGAGTTTCAGCTTTAGCATCATTCCTTCCAAAGAAATCCCAGGGATGATCTCCTTCAGAATGGACTGGTTGGATCTCCTTGCAGTCCAAGGCACTCTCAACACCACAGTTTGAGGTTTTTTTTCTCCAACACTACAGTTCAAAAGCATCAATTCTTCGGCGCTCAGCTTTCTTCACAGTCCAACTCTCACATCCATACATGACCACTGGAAAAACCATAGCCTTGACTAGACGGACCTTTGTTGGCAAAGTAATGTCTCTGCTTTTCAATATGCTATCTAGGTTGGTCATAACTTTTCTTCCAAGGAGTAAGCATCTTTTAATTTCATGGCTGCTAGACACTTAACTTAAAAATAACACCTATGGCTGATTCATGTTGATGTTTGGCAGAAACCAATCTCATACTGTAAAATGATTGTTCTTCAATTAAAATAAATGAATTTAATTAAAAAAAATAAAGGACAGTTTATGTTAAACAGCAAGAAAGAAATGCCCTTGGGGAGTTCAGAAGGAGAGATACAGGCAGGGGAAGTAAAGATAAAGTTGTGGAGAAGAGCTAGAAATAAAAGATAGGTGAGAAAGATAGACTGGATGGATAGGTAGATGAGAGGTAGATGGCTGGCTGGCTGGTTAGGCAGACAGATAAGTTGATAGATGACAGACAGATCGATGTAGGCAGATAGACTAAGAGACTTGTGTTAGGACTCCTGCTATTATTAGGTAGATGAGAGGGATGGGTGGTTAAATAGTATGTCAAAAAGCCTAAAGGTGCTCTCAATGGAGAATGGTAAGTCTGTATAGAAGGTTTACAGCTATAATGAGAGATACAATTGGAATAGTAAGCTAGCCACAAATGATATCGAATGAAAGAATCCTGTGTCTGAGCTACTCTAACCCCATTCCTCGTCCATGTAAGAGTCCTGTTAACAGCATCCCTGCACTAGTGGTGTGGCCCCGGGAGAGCTAGTTTACCATTTTCCATCCACCACTTTGTAGATGGGCTGTGATCCTGCTTTCTCTATATTAACACAAATCCTCTCAAGTGCCTTTGAAAACAATATTATTATCTTCATTTTATAGGACAAACTGGTACAAATCTTACAGCTGATTAAGTGCCTCAGAATCTGCATCAGATCTTCAGGTCTTCAAAGCCTGCCGAGTCTGCCTAGCAACTTGCATGTATCTGTTCTTAGAGGGGACAGCTCCTTAGGTGTAAGTCTTGGCCAGCCTGAGAACGTGCCCCTCCAAAGCCTTCCCAAGCAAGAAAGAGTGGTCCTGCCTACTTCCTAACACCTGCAGAATTCAAATTACTTTTTTTTTTTTGGTATCTGGTACTTAGACCCACCCACTGTAAATCTCATTTCTGCTTAAATTCCACTTCATAAATCCTTTCTTTGTTCCTTCTTTAAATTAGGAAGAATTACCAAAAGTTAATAGATATTTTAAAGCCTTGCTCTTGCTCTCATTCATGCTGACCTGAAAAAAGGTCTATTATCTGTCCCATTGCACATCCAATGTCTCCCCTCCAAAAGATGTATTAGTATACTTAGCTATTCAAGAGATTCAACTGACTGAGCGTAGTTGAGTCATTATAACTTGATTTATCAGGCTCTTAAAGATTGTCCTTGATGGACTCAGGCCCTGTCTAGAGACCAGCTAGGGAACCTCTCCAGGAGTCATGCCATCTGACCTTCAGGACTAGGAAAGCAGTAGATGATGTCATCACACTTGCCAAGCAAAGCCCTAGAGAGCAAAGTGCCTTTGGCCTAGAGGGATTCAAGAATGCAATCCATTCTTTATAACTTCCTTTGCAGACCTTTGTGCTCAAGCCCTGAGTTAGCCAACAAATCCAGCAAATTCTTATTGTAAACCTATGACATCTCAGACATAGTGGAAGATGATGTGGATTCAAAGCCAAGACCCATTTCTTGTACCAAAGAAATTCACAGCTGCAGGGGAAAAAATGCCAGGCTGTTTAATGACTACGTCTTATAGGTGATGACCACTGCTGTTGTAATGATCCAAACAAAGTGATGTAGGAACACAGGCAATGAAGGGATATTCTCTACAATATCCATAATATTAAAATTTTTAACCTCTATTTGAGTACCTTCAGTCACAGGATTCTCAGTAGTTTACCAACAGTCTATGTCTTTGAATGTCAATATAAGATACTGGTTAAGGATGTAGGCTCTGGAGTCACATCACTTGGGCATATTATTTAAGCTCTTTGTATCTGTTTCCTCAATAGTAACATGGGAAAATGATAGCATCTACGTCATTGGGCTATTGTGAGGATAAATATCAATAAATTAATGCCCATGAGGTATTTAAGATAGAGCCTAGCCCATAATAAGTATGCATGTTAATATTAGCTATTATTGCTGAGAAGAAGAAAGCTAGAAAACCTTCATATACTAAGTCTAAAACTGCCTCAGTCTAAAATCCATCCAGTAGACCCAGTGATGGAGACCCTTTGCTCTTGGGCAAAGTCTGAACCAGGCTCAAGCACTACATGGAAAGATCCAAGCTAGTTGGCCAAGTTGCAAAGGAAGGATGATTCTGTCCTAGACTTTTGAAAAGAAAATTCTGCTGAGTCCTCATCACATAATACAGTGACTTCTGTGGACTGTCCTCGTGAAAGACTAGAAAATCCAAAGATGGGATTTGCTTATGATTTTACTTGGATGGAATTAGATTTCATAACTGAAAAACTAGGCCTTTATTGTACAAATTCTGTATGTAAAAAGCTCTGCTGTTTGGAACTCAAACTGGGGCTCTGTAACCCCTAGAGTGGTGGGGTGGGGAGGGAGGTGGGAGGGAGGTTCAAGAGAGAGGGGACATATATATACCTATGGCTGATTCATGTTGATGTTTGGCAGAAACCAACACAATACTGTAAAGCAATTACCTTTCAATTAAAAATAAGTAAGTGTTTTTTAAGTTAAAAATAAAAGCTCTGCTGTTGGTACAATAGAAGTTAGAAAGATCAGTTTAAAAAAGAAAAAAACAAAAAACAGTTCCTTAATGTGAGGTTTAGAACATGAGCTCTGCTATGTGATTTAAATTTAAATTTAAATTTCAGCTCTGCCACCTTCTAGATGTGTGACCTTGAAAAAATAACTTAAATTCACTGAGCTTAAAATTCCTCATCTATAAAATGAGATGATAATAATAATAACTGTTACAGAGTGTGGTTGTGGGGAATGAGTGAGATGATATTTTTAAGTTATTTGCCACAGAACCTAGAATACAATAAGCACCAAGTTAACACTGAGTACTTATTAACATCCTATAAGCTCACAGTCTGATGGAGGAAAAGAGAGAGACACAGATGGACGCATAAATAACAATGATTATAACCATGTTGTACACATGTAATGTACAACAGATAAGCACAGATAGAAGACAATGGGAGAAGAAAAGACTAGAAATTATGCTTCAGGAGATACTGCTGCATTTTGTTGTGTAGTTGATAAATTATGTTCGACTCTTTTGCGACCCCATGGACTGTAGCCTGCTAGACTCCTCTGACCATGGGATTTCCTAGGTGAGAATACTGGAATGGGTTGTCATTTCCTTCTGCAGGGGTCTTTCCAACTCAGGGATCAAACTGGTGTTTCCTGTGTCACCTGCATTGGCAGGCAGATTCTTTACCACTGAGCCACCAGGAAAGTCCATAATGTTGTATTACATGGTTGCAGATAGATGGACCAAAGGTATTTTTCTGTTTTTTCTTCATTCATTCATTTAGCAGAGTTGTGTGTATGTGTGTGCTGGCTACTGGATTGGGGTTGATTTTCTTATTAGGGAGACAGAATTCCCCAAGAGATAAAAGCAAAGATGCAAGAGTATAAACAAAATATCCAAGAAAGGGTAAGAAAGTTATCATGGGAGGGAGGTAAGGTGAATGAAGAAAGTTGAAAACTGGAATAGCAGGAAGGCTTGGAACACCAGACTAAGGAATGAGACCTCATTCTCTAGGACAGTGGTCCTCAGGTAGGGTGGTGTTGCTCACACAAGGGGACATTTGGTAATGTCTTGAAACATTTTGGTGGTCACGACTGGTGTCTAGTGGGGAAAGGCCAAAGATGCTGCTAAATATCCTGCCATGTACAGGATTGCTCGCCATAAAAAAGAATGACCTAATCTAAAATTCTGATGGTACTGAGTTTGAGAAACCATGCTTTGTCCATTGGGGAGATGAAGCAGGTTGCAGAGCTGTGAGTGAGAAGATCAGCTATGAATCTGATTCCTCTGGGAGGGTGTATGGGAGATGCTGGAGATTCTGGAGCCAGGGGGACCAGATGAGAGGATTTGCCATGCTTTGGGAAGAGGTACTGGTGAGGCATTAGAGGAGACTGCTGATGTGAGAGACCTTGCCGGGGACTAGCTCACAGATGACATCACAGGATCAGCTGAAACAGTGTAGGGAAAGACTGAGCTCGGAAGAGGAACTCAAATCACTGCTACTGTAGTTATATTTCTTCCCAGATGTGTCTAAATAAACTTTCAATTTTGGATAATTTTAGATTTTCAGAAATGTGAAGTTAGTACAGAGAATTCCCATATGTCCTTCCCTAGGTCTCCCCTGATGTTAACATCTTACACAACCATGGTACCTTTGTCAAACTCAACTATAGATTTTATTTTAGCTTTCACTGGGTTTTCCACGCATGTCCTTTTTCTGTTCCCAGGATTCATTCCAGGATACCACATTGCATTTAGCTTCCATATATTTTTATGTGCATATTTGTTGAAAAACAAATGCATTCACAGTGGTGAAAGTCAAGTCTTCTCCAGAGTTCTGAGCGGACCCAGATGAAGTGAGACTGTTGTGCTTTGGTAACATCAGCTGTGGGCTTTACCCAGAATCCTCAGTAGCTACTATCTTGGCAGGAAATCAGCTCTGCAACTGCCACTTTCTTCTGTAAATGGAGTTACTGCATTAAGCCAAACTCTTTCTTGAAAAAATTTTCTTTTAGAGGAATTAAGTATCTCAATTTAGTAGTATGAGATTCAAATAGAAAGAAGTTTCAAAATTCAGATACTCTTTGAAAAATTAATTCATCAGAAATTAACCCAGATTATAGAAACAGATTGTTGAGTCAGTTCAAACAATCCTCGGTACCCAATATACATGGCTAATGTTTCAGAGAGGATGCTGCCTATTCTGTCCTTACTTTTGTGATCTGCCCTCCCAGAGAAAGCTCAGAGAAGCCAGGTGTGGGTGTCCGGCCGCTTCCATCCTTGATCTTAACTGCGTTTCTTCCCCCTTGCCTTCGTGCGCCCTTTATCCCTTGGTCCCTGTTCTGATTCTTCTGTTTCCTGGCTCTGTATTCCAAATCCTGATACCTACCCCAGTTCCTTTTACTTGTTCCATTTGTTTTCATCTTTTACACATAATTATACTATTAATTCACATTTGTTGGAGAAATTAGAACTTACAGATATGCATACAGGAAAAATTTGAAATGATTCACAATCATATTAACACTGATAAGCTTACATTCTGTTTTTTTAAAACATACACATACACTCTCTCTTAATAGACTTCTATAGTGATAATAACATAACAATATGTAGCATCTGTACCCATGTCAGATCAGTTAATCCTTAAAACGTCCCATGAAGGGAAACTATTATTATCTGCATTTTACAGATGAGGAAACTAAGGCTCAGAGAATTGATGTCTTGCCTAAGATTTCAAGACTGGAAAGTGAAGGAGTTTGTATTGGAATAGTTAGACTCCAGAACTGTGATTGTAACCACAGTGATAGATACCACACCATGTATCATTTTGTTGCCTAAAATGCATGGTGCGTATCTTTCTATGTCAACACATACATTCTCTTAAATATTTTTCACATGTCCAGTCTTATACAACGCTTTAGTAAACATCCTTAACTGTAGTCATAGGACCATCTTAAATTGTTTACTCAATCTTTTCTTGTTTCCGTGATTTCTTTGGTCATCTTCGCTTCTACTTCTCAGTCTTATCATCTTCTTCCCCTCTCCCGATACCTGCCACCTTTTCTCCAAACACATACTCATGCACATAACACAAGCACACACAGGTACACACACACACACACACTCCCCTCACTCAACCCCAGCCTGGTCCATTTCCTTGCTGTGAAAACACCTTTTGCTGTGCTCTGAGCTGTACACCTCCTCTGATGGTTCTGTTCATGGAGAATGATGACTTTGACATGGAAGTTTCACTGTGGAATCTTCATTCAGGTTATACAAATATTCATTTGACAAGTATTTTTTTTTTTTATATCCACTGTTTACAAAGTATTCTAGGGACACAAAAGTATGGCTCCTCTCCTCCAGAAGTATATAGTCCTAGTAAATGACTAAGAGCCCATTACATTCTCGAACCAACCAGAATGTAAACTATGAGTTAAATGAAGATATTCATAACATGATGTGGGAACCAAGAGCAGACAGCTATGGATTTTTATCAGAAGACTTGAAGAAGGTTTCCAAAGGAGGATACCAAATGAATAATTAGCATGTGTTTGTTCTGGTTTTGGTGGGTACCACAGATGATGGTCAGAGAGGCTGGATCACCCAGAGCTTTGAGCCCAACATTTGTAAGGGAATAGCAGTAGGATGACCAATCATGCTGGTTTGCCCAAGACTGAAGGGAGTTCTCAAGACATGAGCCTTTCAATTTTAAAATCAGCAATGTCCCAGGAGAACTGGGATAGGTTGGTCACCTAGGTAGTCATTAGCAATACAGATAAAACTTGTTGCCTTTAGGGAGCTTACATTCTAGCGAATAGAGACAGATTGTAAACAAGTAAAGAAATAAAAGAATCTGATATCAGGTGAATATGTGCAATGAAGGAAATCAGGCCGAGTAAAAGGACAGAAGGACTGGAAAACTAGGGCTTGGGGAGTGGTCTACATTAGATTGAGTCATTGAGGAAGTTCAGTTAGAGACAGGAGTATAAGAAGAGAAAGTTACCTGGACAGGAACACTCTGTGCAAAAGCAGCTCAAGCATCATGTGTGAGGGTACAGAGAGCCAGGGGCGGGGATCAGAGAGTGGCCAGGAGCTAAATCCCACAGGGCCAAGTGCCTTGGATGTCATTCCAAGAGAGAGAGAATGCTGGAAGGTTTGAGGAGAAAAGTGGAATCATTGGATGTATATTTTACAAGGACCATTCTGGCTGCTACATGGGAAGGGAACAGAGGGGAGGGATGAGTGGAAGCAGGAGGGCTAATTGGGAGGCTCTTGCAATAATCCGAGAAAAGGACAAAATAGGAATCAGAAAGTGCAGGGGCCTCCAACAGGCCTGGACTTAACATCCACCCATCATCACTAGTACAAGTTACTTAACTTCATTAGCCTTTAATCTTCTTATCTGTGGAGTGGGGATTAACAAATTGTGCAAGTTAAATGAAATCATGTATTGGAAAGGAACTAGCAAAGTGCCTACTATTCTATTATGAAAACACTAGAATGCCATAAGCATTAAAATGTTAAGTTGCTAATCTGATCCTTTTTTATTTTATATTGGAGTATAGTTGATTTACAATGGTCTGTTAGTTTCAGGTGTACAGCACAGTGATTCATATGTATATCCATGCCTTTTCAAATTCTTTTTCCATAAAGGTTATTACAGAATATTAAGTAGAGCTCCCATGCTATACAAATATCCTTTTTGGTTATCTATTTTATATATACTAGTGGGAAAATCCCCTGGAGAAGGAAATGGAAACCCATTCCAGTGTTCTTGCCTGGGAAATCCCGTGGACAGAGGAGCCTGGCGGGCTACAGTCCATGGCATTGCAAGAGACAGACATGATTCAGTGACTAAACCATCACCACCACTGTGTATATGTCAATCCCAAACTCCTAACGCAGCCCTCCCTACTGCCACAGTTCCCATCTGGTAACCATAGATTTATTTTTAAATTCTTTGAGTCTGTTTCTGTTTTCTAAGTAACTTCATTTGTATGAATTTATTTTAGATTCTGCATATAAGTCATATCATATGACATTGGTCTTTCTCTGACTTATTTCACTTAGTATTCATTTAGTATGATAATCTCTAGGTATATCTATCTTGCTGCAGATGACTGATTATTAAAGCTAATGACTAGTCACACGGAAATGCATGTTCCCTTGCATTGGTTGTATCCTTCTACTTCTATCAGTGTGGGTTTACGCTCTTCTGATTGTAGTGGTAACATTAACAGGTTCCAAAATATACTTAGCAGTTTTGTGTTCCTACATCGTTTCTCCCATGGTTCCCTCTGCTCAGGGATGCTGTTCTTTCTACTCTCGTCCAGTGCCACTTGGCCCGAATACCAAGTCCCCTTCTCTGAGGAAACTTCTCCAGGTCTTTTAATCCACAGGAGTCAGTGGTTGCTTTCTCATTGTTATCATATGATTTTGTGTTTAGTTCTAACTCTGTTACACTTGACAACCTTTGATCACAGTTTTGTATATGCCTGTTTTTCCCATGAGGAAAACAGAAGACAGGGGCAGGGTTTAATTCATCTTGGATCTTATAAGGGAGGGTGTGCCGTCCACTGTACAGCTCAGTCCCTGGCACACAGCAGGAGTTTAAGAAATTCCTTACCACTCACCATTAAAAGTGCAATCTGCCATTTGCAACACCGTGGGTGGACTAAGAGGTTATCCTACTAAGTGCAGCAAGTCAGGAAAAGAGACCAGTGTCAGGCTTCCCTGCTGGCTCAGGGGTGGGGAGTCCACCTGCCAGTGCGGGAATCAATCCCTGATCCGGGAGGGTCCCACATGCTGTGGAGCAGCTGGGCCCGTGCCCTACAACTATCAAGCCTGTGCTGTAGAGCCTGGAGCCGCAGCTACTGAAGCCCATTTGCTTCTCAACAGGAGAGGCCGCTGCAGTGGGAAGCCCACTCACAACTAGAGAGAAGCCCACGCACAGCGAAGACCCTACACAGCCAAAACTAAGTAAATAAATAGAATTATTAAAAAGACAGATATCACTTACACGTGGAATCTAAAAAAAAGATACAAATGGACTTACTTACACAACAGAAACAGACTCACAGACATAGAAAACAAGCGTATGGTTACCAAAGGGGAAAACTGGGAGGGGGGAATAAATTAGGAGCTTGGGATTAATATTTACACACTACTATATATAAAACAGATAATCAACAAGGGCCTACTGTATAGCATAGAAAATTATTGTCCACATTTTATAATAATCCATAGTAGAAAAGAATCTAAAAAAGATATATATATATATATACATACACACACATATATGTGTATATATATATATATAATGCAATGTCAGAAGTGACATGCCATCTCTATGGCACATCCTACTGTCACATGGGCTGACCCTGATACCCTGTGGGAGGGATTACATGGGGGTGTGAATACTAAGAGGCAGACGTCCCTGAGACCGGGGGCTTGGAAGCTGGCTACCACAAACAGCGATAATTTGCCCCATGACCATTTAGAATGAAAGCCCAAGTGTTCTTAACTTGTCCTGCTTGAAGACTCTCATGGTTTCAAGTCACTCCCAGGTAAACCCAGGGTCTCTGCAGAGCACACAAATCTCTTCTGTCCTGACTACTATCTACTTTCCCAGCCACATCCCGCTCCTCCCTTCTTACTACTTTAAGCTCCAACTCTATCAAACTCGTTGGTCTCTTGGCTTTTGTCTGTCCTGTTTCCTCTGCTTGGAGAGCCCTTACTTTTACCATGTGGTCCACCTCGTAAGCTTCTCATCCTTTCAACCATCCTCACATCCCCGTGAGTTTCTCTCCTCATCTTCAGGTAGTGTCCGGGGTGGGGGATGTGGCCTCTGTACACAGACTCAGAATACACTACCCCCTTTCACATCACACAGAATTAGAAGGATTTCCTTTGGGGTTTGACTTGAATTTGAGACCCGGCTCTGTTCTGTACTGAGTGACTTCAGGAAAAAGGAAAAGAGCAAACATTTATTAAACTTCCAGACAGCCAGCTGCTGCCTCAAGCACTTTCTTAGATATTATCCTATTCCATCATATACATTTTTTCCACTTGGGAAAGTGATTGTACCTCCTTGGATCTTAACTTATTAATAACAAGAGACTATTTCCAAATATGCTCTGGACACTTCCACTTATCTGTGCCTTGCACACAGCATCTCCTGCCCTGGGACGCACTCTGCCCTGGGACGCACTCTGCTCCGTCTCCATGTGCTTGTTCTTATACGGTTCCATTGGAATCTGATCCCATCTCTACTCTTTGAGAGCTGGGCAACCTTAGGAAAGTCATTTAACTTCTCTGAGGCCAGAAAATAGCAGTATCTAGCACATCTGATGCTATGGGACTCCTTCATAAAATTGTGGTTGTCAGGCATCCCTGGAATAGTGTCTGACACCTGTAAGAGAAAGTGTTAGTCTCTCAGTTGTGTCCAGACTCTTTGTGGCCCCAAGGACTGTCACTCACCAGGCTTCTCTGTCCATGGAATTCTCCAGGCCAGAATACTGCAGTGGGTAGCCATTCCCTTCTCCAGGGAATCTTCCCAACCCAGGCATTGAACTCAGGTCTCTTACATTGCAGGCAGATTCTTTACAGTCTGAGCCACCAGGGAAGCCCCAACTGTCTGATAACTGTCTGATACCTGTAGGGCTCCAAAAGATAGGGATTCCCTATCTTTCCTTTCTTTCGAGCCCAAAGCAAACATAGACCCAAATACAACCCACTTTCTCCACCCAGAACCCATTCTATTACATCTTCCTTCCCCCTGTCAGTGCTCCCATTTTCAAAACTGTAAACACATGTCTCAGAAATTTAAGTATTGCTGAGGGGAAGCAGGTGTGCATTGGGCCCTCCAAACCTGGAAGTGGGTCTCAGGACAGTCACCCTTATGACAGTGGCACTACAAAGATGGGTTCGTCCAAACTTCCCCAAGCCTTGGTTTCTCTATTCACAAAATGGGAGAAAGAAAATCTACCTGACAGGATTAGATGATAATGTGTGTGTGCTTAGTCGCTGAGTTGTGTCCGACTCTTTGCAGCCCCATGGACTGTAGCCTGCCAGGCTGCTCTGTCCACAGCATTCTCCAGGCAAGAATACTGCAGAGGGTAGCCATTCCCATCTCCAGGGAATAGTCCTGACCCAGGAATTGAACCCAGGTCTCCCGCATTGTGGGCAGATTCTTTACTGCCTGAGCTACTAGACCTCACGTGCCACAGCTAAGAGTTTGCATGTTGCAACTCAAGATTTCACATGTCGCAACTGGGACCTGGCACAGCCAAATAAATACATTTTTAAATAATTAATTAATTTAAAAAGAGTCCCTAGGCCAGGACTTGGCATATAATAGATGTTCAATGTATGCGTTGGGCCATTTCTAGGACACGCACACTGTGCTTGCATTTGTCAATATGTTGGGCTTCCTAGTTTAACACAGGCATACCATGGCCACCTAAATGTGGCCATTTATTAGCATACAGCCTCACTCATTAGGCTCCACACTGAAAACTAATTAGGCCTGGGTCTCATCTGTTTGTGTTTATGTCACCTGTCCCTGGAAGTGCCCAGCTCCCCCATCAATGTGCCAGGTTCATAGTGAAGAGACTTGCTTCTCATGACTCACCTCACGTAGCTTCATTATTTATGTACAAGTCAGAGATGATCTTTGGCCTTTTTAAATTACATTTATTTTTATTGTCTTTTGTAATCCTATCATATTTTCAATTACCCACTCATTCATCTGGAAGAAGATTTCCCCCCTTTGGCAGAAAAAGAAAAAAAAAAAAAAAACAAGTAATTTTATAAAGTAGCTCAAAGGTTTCTGTTCCAATCAGAATCACTCAGTTAGCGTCCTGTCCTCTGATTTCTCAGAGAATTTTGAGAAGAAAGGTAATTCCTTAGTTAACAAAAGATACCCAATTTCCTTCCTTCCTTGTCAGTTACACACACAGCGACTCAAAATAATTTGAAATCATATATTATTATTTTTGCCACAGCTTTGAATAGTAGCAGGAAATAGTCTATATAACATAAGTGCTTGAATCAGCTACTTTATTCTTTCAGGATTACAATTAAATCCCCTACTTCAAATTTAGAAAACCAGGCCCCTGCTGTTTAGACTGTTATTTTAAAGCTTTTCAGTGATTTTTTTATTCATTTGTTTGTTTCTCCAATTCATCTACTTATCCAAGGCAACAATGGGGTGGTGAAATGTTCATTCTAAAATATTTTTCAAAGAGAATCAGCATTCTGGTCATTAATTAGACAGCCTCTATAAGCTGAGCTGATGTTGAGTCTCCAATGACTGCTTCCCAAGAAAGCAGATACATTCCCTGAACGTTTGTGAGCAGCTTGGCTGAGGTCTGAGAAACGAATGTGGGAGAAAGGAGGTTTGGGAAGTTCTCAAAGGAAAGCAGGTGTATCACAATTGAAATGCTAAGGCTGCAGTTTTGAAGCAGAACTTGAGCAAAAGGCATTTCCCCCTTATTCTCAGCTCATTGCCTGAGCATAGAAGCTTCTTGGGTTTTTGTTAGAGTTGGAGGGTTGGAAGTACAGTGGTTCCAAATAAACTGCGTTATCATAGTGAACGTGGAACTTCCCCTTGTCAATTTGCTCCACCCAATCATTGATGAATAATTCAGATCAGAGACGGGATACTGGACTCCCAAGGTAGTCAGTGGCAGAGCTGGGCCTAGCACACAGACCTTCTGCCCCTGGCCTCGTGCTTTGGGCTCTGAACACACTGCTTTCTGTCCTGGTGTGCTGAGTCATGGGCCTGGCACTCAAGTCAGAGGTGACCAAGGATAATGTTGTCATCCGCTCTTTCTTTTTCTTCCACCTTTAGAATAAATGGGCAGTGGTGGTGAGGATAGCAGAGTCATGGGAGAACAGTCAGCGAAGCCCACTCCTCACTGCTGGGCAAAACCTAGAGGAAGCCAGGAAGCTGGGGCTGCCAGCTGCTCAGAAAAGGGACATGGAGTCAAAGAATAAGCAGCATCAAAGCCAGAGGTAGAAACTGGAGCCCAGCCAGGACAGAAAAGCCATTGCCAATGTGTCAAATAATAAAGGATTCATTTAGCCACTCCTGAGGCCTCTCCTGTAGGCATAAGAGACACAGTGTCAAAGTAGATGCCTTCAGAGAGCTCATAGTCTACTGAAGGAATCAGAGAAGTGCAGTGGAAACCACAGTGTATGTAGTAAGTACTAGGGTAGAGCAGTGATTTCTACCCTCAGCTACACTTGAGAATCACCTGAGAGTTTCTTTAAAAAAAAAAAAAAAGTGCTTAGGCTCTACCCAGGGCGGTGGAACCTAAATCTTGATGAAGGCAAGTTAGGTTTATATTTTATATTTCAAATCTACCTGTGTGATTGTGATACATATTGAGGGTTGGCCATTGTTGCAATAAAGGGAAGCCCTGGGTAATATAGGGACCATTATCTCAAACTGGGATGATCATAGTCATTGAATAACCTGGAGAGCATCATAAAAATAGACTTTCAGTTCAGTTCAGTCACTCAGTCGTGTCCGACTCTTTGCAACCCCATGAATCGCAGCACGCCAGGCCTCCCTGTCCATCACCGACTCCCACAGTTCACCCAGACTTACGTCCATCGAGTCAGTGATGCCATCCAGCCATCTCATCCTCTGTCATCCCCTTCTCCTCCTGCCCCCAATCCCTCCCACCATCAGAGTCTTTTCCAATGAGTCAACTCTTCGCATCAGGTGGCCAAAGTACTGGAGTTTCAGCTTTAGCATCATTCCTTCCAAAGAGATCCCAGGGCTGATCTCCTTCAGAATGGACTGGTTGGATCTCCTTGCAGTCCAAGGGACTCTCAAGAGTCTTCTCCAACACCACAGTTCAAAGGCATCAATTCTTCGGTGCTCAGCCTTCTTCACAGTCCAACTCTCACATCCATACATGACTACTGGAAAACCATAGCCTTGACTAGATGGACCTTTGTTGGCAAAGTAATGTCTCTGCTTTTGAATATGCTATCCAGGTTGGTCATAACTTTCCTTCCAAGGAGTAAGCGTCTTTTAATTTCATGGCTGCGATCACCATCTGCAGTGATTTTGGAGCCCCAAAAAATAAAGTCTGACACTGTTTCCACTGTTTCCCCATCTGTTTCCCAGGAAGTGATAGGACCAGATGCCATGATCTTCGTTTTCTGAATGTTGAGCTTTAAGCCAACTTTTTCACTCTCCACTTTCACTTTCATCAAAAGGCTTTTGAGTTCCTCTTCACTTTCTGCCATAAGGGTAGTGTCATCTGCATATCTGAGGTTATTGATATTTCTCCCAGCAATCTTGATTCCAGCTTGTGCTTTTTCCAGTCCAGCATTTCTCATGATGTACTCTGCATAGAAGTTAAATAAGCAAGGTGACAATATACAGCCTTGACATACTCCTTTTCCTATTTGGAACCAGTCTGTTGTTCCATGTCCAGTTCTAATTGTTGCTTCCTGACCTGCATATAGATTTCTCAAAAGGCAGATTAGGTGGTCTGGTATTCCCATCTCTTTCAGAATTTTCCACAGTTTATTGTGATCCACACAGTCAAAGGCTTTGGCATAGTCAATAAAGCAGAAATAGATGTTTTTCTGGAACTCTCTTGCTTTTTCCATGATCCAGCGGATGTTGGCAATTTGATCTCTGGTTCCTCTGCCTTTTCTAAAACCAGCTTGAACATCAGGAAGTTCACGGTTCACATAAGACCCCATAAAGACCTACTAAATCAGAATTGCCAGAGAGTGGACACCTGGAATCTCTCTTTTGGAAAAGCTTCTTAGGTGGTTCAGATGGCCAGGTAGGTACAGGAATTCAGTAGAAATAGGTTGTGAACCATAGGTGTAATTTTATATTCTCTAGTAGCCATATTAAAAAAGGTAAAAAGAAACAAGTAAAATCAATATAATATTTTATTTAGGGTAATGAATTCAAAATGTTATTATTTCATTGTTTGTATGGTCAGGCCACTCAAGATGGCTGTTCTCCTCCTCTCTGTACCTCCCCTGCTTGACCAGTCCCTGCTTCACCTATCCTACTCACATGACTGACCTTCCCTTTTCATCAGAGAACCTAATCAGTAAATGCCTACATTCTTGCCCCCTGGCCCCAGCTAGTGATTATTCCAATCTTCAGATCAGAACATCTCCACTAAAGTGACTTATCAAAGGGATGATGAGGAGTTTCCCTGGTAACCGAGGAGCCAACCTGACGTCAATTCCTCTATAACTGGTAACCTCTCTCAGTAACAAAGACTGCTGCCATGTCCTGCCTGCTGTCAGCTATCCACAGTGGAGTGCTGCTCCAGGACCTGTTGGCTTCAGACGTGTAAGATACCCTATCTATTAAACCACTGATATCTCTTTCACTGACTCTGAGCTGTCTTCTAGGTCTTGAGGCTGAGCAATTGCAGAGTTGGGTGGTAGCCCAAGACCATGGGATTAAAGAAAAATCAAAAACTTGCTTATTCCTTTTTTTCATACTAGGTGTTTGAAGTCTGGTGTATTTTTGACACTTGTAGCTCCAGATCACACTGCCCACTTGCCAAAGACAGGACTACATGTGCTTCATCTCTGCATCCCCAATACCCAGGGCCAGGCCCGACCTGGTGGAGGCATTGCTTTGGGGCCTGGTTCAAGGGCTCGTATTTTTGACACTTGTAGCTCCAGATCACACTGCCCACTTGCCAAAGACAGGACTACATGTGCTTCATCTCTGCATCCCCAATACCCAGGGCCAGGCCCGACCTGGTGGAGGCATTGCTTTGGGGCCTGGTTCAAGGGCTCTGCGTTCCAACCAGTGGAACCCATGTGAACAGAAGCATAGAGTCATGGAACAATGTGATGGGGGCAGGGGGAAGATGGTGTAGAAAAGGAGAAGCAAGTTGTGCAGAAAGTGAGGTTGGGGAGGGAAGCCGGGCCCTGTCCAAGAAAGGGGTGGCCTTGAAGGACATCTTAAGGAACTTTGGGTCTCCTCAGCTGTGGCCGATGGCTCTTCTCTTGCCCTAGTTTCTCTGTCTTTTGAGTCTACTGCCAGGCTTTTATCCCCCATTATCATTATAACTTAACTATTTTTAGAGTCATGAGCTAGTCAATGGGCTGTTTAAAGTGAAAAAGGCAAACTTACAGTCTTTTGGGTTATTTTGAAATTTTAGGCCTTTATATACATTATCAATTCAAAACTATGGTATGAATTTAAAAAACGGTGACTAGACAAAGATAATTATTTCCAATATTGTTCATTCGGTTGATTAGTGTGTACAAACTTCACCTACACTCCCCTGTTGCCTTAAAGGTGTCAGTGTCATAATGCCCGGGATCTGTGACTATGTTATGTGACATGGCCAAGGGGAAATCAGGTTGCAGATGGAATTAAGGTTGCTAGGGCACTGACTCTGAGATGCAGAGATTATCCTGGATTAGTGAATGGGCCTAATGTAATCACAAGAATCCCTAAAAGTGTCAGACGGAGGCATAAGCGGGGGTGGGGGGGACAAGAGAGATGACAACATGAGAAGGACTTGGCCTGACATTGCTGGCTGTGAAATGGACCACCAAGCTTTAAGTGTAAACATAAATGGCTTCCGGGTCACTCAATTACCTTTTTTTTTTTCTCTCCTGTAAGACCACAGCTCTAGGACCTCCAGGACATAGTATGAGATTTATTGGTTTGTTGAGACATGACTCTGGGCAGGGTGACTAAGTAGGCCTCTTTTTGTTTGGAACCAGAGCAGTAATTAGGGGAGACTTTGCTGACTTTGAGAATCTGGTGAGCATATGCTTTTGCAGTTTAATTTCAACTTCAGATTTTGTCAGGGTCCTTAGAAGCCTCACTGTGGGCGCATTAGATACATTTTAAGACAATAATAAAATGGATTTGAATTATCCCATCTGTTAGAATCCTTTTACAGAAATCTGTCCTGCTTTCTTGGCACTAGCAGACTGATCAAGTTTGTTATGGGATTTGTCACTGGCTCCTGTCAAGTTCAGAGACCAACTGTTCCCACCCAGGGTCTTGGTGATGTATTTTGTGGTGTAGTGGCATGTGGAACAGTTAATTGCGGAGCTAAAATGGAGCAGGAGAGACTGATGTAAAAATCACAGTCTAGAGAAGTGCTGATGCTTAATGATCAAAGGTGGACTGGCCCAGTCATTTGCCAAGGGAAGTCTGGTCTAGAAGGCAAACCACAGAGCTGATAAGCAACTACTGAACTGCAGGTTGCCAAGCCATGCTGCATAGGACCCCAGATTTTTTAGTCAGTATCTGAGAGGAGTCAGGAAAACTTAACTCTTCTCACTCCTAAGTCAGGTCAAGCAGACATACTTTTATCAGTTTTATTTTTTGGATTTCATAATAAAATTGCTTTTAAAATTAGTAAAGGGCTCCACTTCCTCCTCAAAAACATTAAAAAAAAACCACCATGTAGACAACAGATAACAGACAACAGATGATGCCTAAGCATCATCCTCAAGAATGTCCAAGAACATATAATGATAGAATACCATTAACATAATAGATTCTGCAATGGTAACTTCAGGCAACTGGGTAGGAAGCCTCAGAGATCTTGAACATTCATTCCACAAATAATTATTTTTTACGACTTAGATACAATGCTAGACACTGGGAATACAGCTATGAATAAAGTAGTTGTGTTCCTTGCCCTCATGTTATTTATATTATTGTAGGGTAGGGAATACAGACAATAAACATGAACACAAATAAACGCAGTTATCATGGCTTGAAGCTGGAAAATTAACGTGGTGACAGAAATAATGGGGGAGGGGTGCTACTTTTTGGTTCAGTGGGAAATAATCTGCCTGCCAATGTAAGAGACTCCTGTTCAATCACTGGGTCGGGAAGATCCCCTGGAGAAGAGAAATGGCTACCCTCTCCAGTATTCTTGCCTGGAGAATCCCATGGAGAGAGGAGCCTGGCGAGCAACAGCCCATGAGGTCGCAGAGAGTAAAGAACAAGTGGTACTTTAGAAAGGATGGTGGGAAAGTCTTCACTTACTTAGTGCTCTTCAGCTGAACCCTGAAGGATGTAGGGAGCCAGCTAGGCAGAGAGTTTGGGGAACAGCATTCCAGGCAGAGAGCACCATGGATGCAAGTACCTGTTGGAGAAATACAGAGAACTGTGTGAGGTCTGAACAGAGTGTTTGTATAAGATGAGTTGGAGCATAGGGAGGAGCCAGGTCATACAAGGCCTCACAGGCCAAGGTTTTCTATAAATACAATGTGAAGTCTGGGGAAGGGAGTCATATGATCTCATTTACACCTTTCAAAAGCTGTTTCCTTCAGCCTATGGCATTGGAAGGAAGTAAGGGCAAACAGAGCCTTTTCCTAGATACCAGTGTAGGCAGGTTACCAGGGCAGAGACTCTGAAAACGAGGAACACAACAAGATTCCCATTCTTAGAACCAAGACTCCAAGTGAAGCACAAGGAAAAGTCTGCACTAGGGTGAGCTCTCCATCATAAGTTAGGGGGCTTGATGCCCAGGATCAGATATGGCTGAAGCCCTGTCAGGCCCCTACCTTGGGGGAGAATTGGTCCCATAGCCTGGAGCAGGTTTGAGCTGAGGTCAACCTATCTGAAGCCCTGGGGAGAAGAGGTTGGCAGAGCATGCTGGAGGCCAGCCATCATTTGGAACCAAGGGCTGCAACAAGCTTTAATCCACCTGGAGAGTGACTCCATGCTGGCAGCCAACACTGACTCATATCAAATCCACTTTCCCCACAAATTGCATCCACATTTTTGCAATTTTGTGTGCATTGATTTTCTCCAAGGGACCTCTTGTTGAGTTATTTAACTGCCACCCTTGCAAAGGGCAGCAAGTAATTTTCAGAGCAGACCCACTTCTTCTGAGAAACTCCAATCCAGACCAGTCCAATAATTTCATTTCAGAGCCCTCCTGGGTGATTATATTATCCAAATCTGGACATTATTGCAGAATGAACAGTCAACCGTGAGGATGGAGAGAATGTTCCTTCTTCTCCATCTCAAAATAGTTTATCAAGTGGGAGTGAATTCACAATGGAGAGGTCTCCAGGAGAAAAGGAGATAAAGACTGAGGCATTCTTTATGTTTCCACTTTGAGGCAAAGATGGGCTACCTGGTCTCCTCAATATTTTCGATCAAGTTGGCTTCTCTGATTTTTTGTTAGTATTCCTCAAATCCCTTAACATTGCTCAAAGGGTTCGTGTAAAGCCTTAGAATCTTTTCTGGAAGTTGCATTTGATCCAGTGTTGTTTTAAGAAAGTGACAATTTGTTCTCTCCTTGCTTCATACCATATATAAAATCTCATCCACCAGAAGCCCTACTATAGTCCTATTCTCTCTTTGCTATTGTACATGCATCCTCTTTCACTTTGGCTGCCAGGAGGCTGAAAGATAGATAGATATAGAAATAATTTTTTTTCAATTGTAACAGTCGTTACGTGGTTTGCATGTGTGTGTGTATATATATATGTATGTGTGTGTATGTGTGTGTGTGTGTAAAACATATATAATTTAAAATGTATTTTGAATTTACTATTTCTATTATCTATTTAGGCTTACATATTCCTGGCCCCATTTATTTACCACATTCTGTTTAATTTATTTTACTGTAAATGTTTTAAGTCATTCACAAAAATTTTTGGAAAGCATAGGATGTAGAAAAAAAATTAAACTTTCCTGCTTTCATTTAGAATATAGTATGCCAGGTCTCATAAGAGCATTGGTTCTATACAAGAACCCACAGATCCCAAATGAGAAGCATAAAGAATGCTGAAGTTTCAACACAACGTGGGAAATTTGACTTCAGAAATATGACTTGGAGCAACAGGGCTGTAATGTAGATTGGTCAGAGCATGGGAGTACCATGTCAACAAGATATGAACATGTTAGAAGGGGTAGAGAGTATGGTGATAAGTGTCACTATATTATAGGCCTTTGGAAAATGCACGAAGTTCTGGGGTGAAAGCGTTTTGATATAATGAAAGACATCTCTGAAGCTAGATAGCCTGAGTTAGAATGTCAGCTTCCTCCCTTATGAATTGTGTATACACTTTTGGCAAGTTCTTGGACATCCTAGGGTCTCAGTTTCCTTATCTGTCAAATGGGGATAATGGTAGATATTGCCCAATGCTGGTTTTATGAGGACGAAAGGAGTTAATACACATCAAGTGGTAAGAACGATCAATGGTATAAACACTCAATAAATGTTTACTGCTGTTAGTGTTATTATTCTCTTGATTGGCAGCATACACCTTATTTTATTTCCCTCCCCCCCCCCCCACAATTATATGAAGAGGACTTTTTTTTTTTATTCCCCCATCAAAAATGAGTCTCAGACTAAGCAAGTTGTACAACTTGCTTGGGCAATGCCAGAGCCAGGTCCTACAAGTCCAACATAGGGCTGATTAAATTGAAAGGCCGTAGTGCTCCCCCTCTGATGTACATGACACATCCAACAAGATGGAGGCCATTGAAAACCTCTTACAGATGTAGGTTGCAAGCTGGATGGAAGCAAGTTACAGTAATGATTCATTCATTTAAAAATTATGTATGATAAATGCTTTAGTTTGGACCAGTCATACTGCAAACAAAGATAAGACTCCTTGCAGTCTCTGTCTTCAGGTAACATATCTAGACTAGTGGAAAAGATGAATAAATCAAAATAGAGTACAGTGTGGGAAAATGCCAAATCAAGGTACATAAAATGACATAAGAGAATTAAGAGAGCATCTAATCCAACCTACTGAAATTGGAATCTAGAAGGATGGCTATTAGTCCAGAACACTTTCCACTATCCTACCAGCCCTTCATTTGAGAAGCTGTATTTAGCAGTGAGAACACAGAACAATAATTCTCTCCCTTTAAGAATCTCTATCTCTTTATCATTATCCTTCCTCCTTCCTACCCAATCCTTAGGCAAGAGAAGCAAACCAACTGCCAAAAGGGAATGTTACCTGGATGTCCACTGATATATTCAGGTTAAACCTTAAATTATTAAGAATTTTGTAAGCTTGCTGTTAAACAGCCATTATTAAAAATTAAACTAGACGAAAGTATATTTAAATAAATCATATTGAAAACAAAGATAATTCATACTCAAAATGTATCACTTCTTTGTTATTTTACTACTTTTTATGACTATGCACTTGAGGTTATATTGTGTTATAATTTTTTGCATCTGGTGGAAAAGTCATAACATGGGTAGCTACTCAGAGCTCCTCCCAACTTCACATTTGGCAACCTCACGTTGGTAGCGTGGAACCAGCCATGGTGGGATTCTGTATTGATACACTGCAGGAATAAGAAAGTGCTACAGATTAGAGCCGGAGAAGGCAATGGCACCCCACTCCAGTACTCTTGCCTGGAAAATCCCATGGGCGGAGGAGCCTGGTAGGCTGCAGTCCATGGGGTCTCGAAGAGTCGGACACGACTGAAGCGACTTAGCAGCAGCAGCAGCAGCAGCACAGATTACAGCAGGTTAAGCATTTACTCCTGCATCACTGGCCTTCAGCCCACCTTTTCCTCCATGCCTCCCACTTCCTTTAACAGCCACTTCATTTCTTTCCCCTTTCAATTTGTCCACACCAGCTCCCTGATTGGTCTATACTTTCATATTTCAACTTTATTATTTCCCTGATGACATCACTCCTTTCTCACACAAAACTTTTTGGCCTAGAACATTTTCTGCCTTGTCCTGGAAGCTGATTTGCCAGTGGATAATCTTCCTTTGGAGTAAGGGGGTCTCCCATCACCTAGCTGACTAGGTTTGAAGGGACTGCTAGGCAGTTTTGCTGACTGCTGTCATGGTGTGAGCATCTAGTGATAGAGGTCAGTGAAAGGTCCCCTAGTCATCAGGAAACTGGAAACCTGTACTTGAGCCTGGACCCCAGCTCCCCGCCTTTGCCGTTTCCTGTTACCAAGGCACTCTCCATGGCACTCTTTAGTGCTTTTTTAATGCCTTCTTTGAATTATTTAATTGGATTGCAGCACACTAAACATTTGAAAAGAATTCAAGCACAAGTTGCCAGGCTCTTTCTTAATGAACATTCTGTATGACATTGTTTGCCAAGAAAGTCATTCAGTGGATAGAAATCAGGAGGTTGAATGAAGAAATCAAAACACCTATTTTTCTCTTGCTCTTCACAATGTAACTACTTGTTTCCAGAAGCAGTATTTCTGTCTCTCCATCTCTAGTCATGGTAGACTTTTTTTTACCAAGCATAGAAGAAATTAGCTGAATGGCTCTCCACTTACACTATTAATATATTTAATTTCTTGCTACCACATGCATGCTATCATGTACTAATGAATGCAAGATCCCTCTGGTTTCCATTATAAACTAAATTCTCACAAATCCTTTTGCTCAAATGTGCAGATGGCATATATTCTGTCCATAAAATCCATGTTGGTTCATGTGCCCAAAGTGATGATAGGCACCATGGATCCTGGAGAGAACTGGTCTCCTGCATGCCACAGTTTACATATGGCAACAGAGAGAGGGGAGAAAACAGGAACACAGACTGCTAATCTCTTCCTTTACACAAAAGAAAGCTGAGACCCAGAGAGACTGATATGGCAAATGTTGCACAGTGAGTTATTTTTAAAGTAAATTTTAATAGTGATATCTTTAGCCTTGTAGTACTCAATATAGTATTGCTTTCCTAGCAACTTGTGCCACAATATTTGTACATACCTATTATTATATATGGGCTTCCCTGATAGCTCTGCTGGTAAGGAATCTGCCTGCAATGCAAGAGACCATGGGTCAATTCCTGGGTGAGGAAGTTCCCCTGGAGAGGGGATAGGCTACCCACGCCAGTATTCTTGGGCTTTCCGAGTGGTTCAGCTGGTAAAGAATCTGCCTGCCATGCGGGAGACCTGGGTTCAATCCCTGGGTTGAGAAGATCCCCTGGAGAAGGGAATGGCTACCCACTCCAGTATTCTTGCCTGTAGAATTCCATGGACAGAGGAGCGTGACAGGCTACAGACCATGGGGTCCCAAAGAGTTGGACACAATTGTCTTTCGTGTGTCACTGAGCGGACAGACAGCCGTGTCTGAGCAGCTTTCACTTTCACTTTTCACTGTTATATACATCTCGGGACATAACATCATAGGTTTATTCTGGGTTGTCTACTAATATATGTATGCTTAACAACATAAGGGACTGTGTTCATTACTTACTGCTCCCTAGCAGCTGACAAAGTTCATGACATAAAATAGATACTCTACACTCATATGTCTAATAAGCACTTAGTAAGTGTGTATTGAATTGGTTCCCCAGGTGGCGCAGTGGTAAAGAATCTACCTGTCAATGCAGGAGATGGGTGTTCCATCCTGGGGTCTGGAAGATCCCATGGAGTAGGAAATGGTAACCCACTCCAGGATTCTGGCCTAGAAAATTCCATGGACAAAGGAGCCTGGCAGGCTATATAGTCCATGGAGTTGCAAAGAGTCAGACATGACTGAGTGTGCAGCACACAGCACACGTTGAATGAATAGATGGTTGTGCATCTGTTTCCCAGAAAGAGACATGAGGAAATGTAGCTAGAGATACCCAAACGTTGATCTATAAAAATGTTTTTATCTCTCAGTGAATGAATAAAAAGGAAGAGAGAGAGTTACCATCACAAATGCAGCTTTGATTCTTTATTTGGTGGTTAGATTTTACAGGGGAGCAGGATAAACTTGAGCTTTCCTGGTGGCTCAGATGGTAAAGAATTCGCCTGCAATATGGGATACCCAGGTTCAATCCCTGGGTTGGTAAGATCCCATGGAGGAGGGCATGGCAACCTACTCCATTACTCCTGCCTGGAGAATTCCATGGACAGAGGAGCCTGGTGGGCTCTGGAGTTGCAAAGAGTCAAACATGACTGAGTGACGAAGCACAGGATAAACTCCAGAGTCAGTCTGTCTGGGTTTCCTATTGAGTACATGTATATTTAGGCTCCCCTGGTGGCTCAGTGGTAAAGAATTCACCTGCTAATGCAGAAGACATGAGTTTGATCCCTCATTTGTGAAGATCCTCTAGAGAAAGAAATAGCAACCCATTCCAGTATTCTTGCCTGGGAAATCTTATGGACAGAGCAGCCTGGTGGGCTACAGTCCACGGGGTCTCAAAAGAGTTGGACACAACTTAGTGACTGACACAACAATAGCATATATATTTAAGACTTTTATCATTCTGATACATTGACCTTTTTAATTATTTTTATGAGATGCCTATCTCTGTTAATACTGTTTATCTTGAAGTAAACTGCATCAGATGTTTATATAATTGCACCAAGATTCTTACACATTATATATCTTGTTTCCTTTCTTCCACTTTTCCACTTGTCTATGTCATTATATATAAAGTGCGATTTTTTTAACTTTATTTTATTTTTTAACTTTACAATATTGTATTTGTTTTGCCTTTTTAAAAAGTGACTAACAGATCTTGCCTCATTACCCAGTCTGGCAATCTTCGCTTTTTACATGGCGTTTAGTCTACTTATATTTAATAAAATTAAGGTAGAGTTGGATTTAAATCTATCATCTTGGTATTTGTTCTATCTATTCTTTGTTCTTTATTTCTCCTAGACTGACTTGCTTTTGGTTAACCAAGCACTCTTAATATTTCATTTTTATCGCTTCTATTGACATTGTCTCTTCTTTTTCTATTAATTTTAGAGCTTGTTGTAGAAATTGCCTATGCATGTTGATTTATCACATGCTACTTTCAAATAGTATTATATTACTTATATGTTATTTAATCAGTAATGTAAGACCCTACAACTGAATAATGCTATTCATCCTCCCTCTCCTTTTTATCATCATATATTTTGCTTCTATGTATGTTATAGAATTTGCAGTATATTCTCTTTATTTTTCATATATGAAGTTAATAGTTCTTTAAAGAATTATGTGTATGTATATTTTTAGTATGTCATGTATCAAATGATAGTTCTCTTCAACCTGAAGAACTTTTTTAGCATTTTATGTCACGTGATTCTGTTAGCTAAAGTTGTCTCTGTTTATATTTATCTTAAAGTGTATTTATTTTGTTTCATCTTTGAAAAATACTTTTACTGAATATAGAGTTTTAGGTTGACAGCATCTTTTTGTTTGTTTGGAAGCATTTTGAAGTATCCCATTGCCATCTGATCTCTCATGGTTCCCTTGTGAGGTCTGCTGTTAATCATATTATATTTCCTTTGTATGTAATGTGATGTTTTGATTTTTTCTCCATTTGCTGCTTTTAAGATTTTTCTAGTTTTCAACAATTTAGCTAAGACTGCTAAGATGTAGTTTTATTTCTATTTATTTTACTTGGAATTCACTGGACTTCTTGGAGCAATGGTTTACCTTTTAAAAAGTCAAATTTAGAAAATATTTCAGCTAATAATTCTTCATTTTTTTTTCCTGTCTCATTCTTTCCCACGGAAATTATAAATGGAGCTTTGTAAGAGCAGGAACTTTATCTTTCTTGTTTACCACTGATTCTACAATAGTAGATGGTTAGCAAATATTTTCTGATCAATCAATGAATCACTTGAGTTACAGAGTTCCTAACTGGTTTTCCCTCAGCATTATGATGCTTTGGAAGTTTTTCCAGGTTCTTCTGGTATAGGTTTGATGCTTAATTTGGCTCTTCCCAGGCAAGAGATTTGAGAATATTCTATAGAGAAATGGATTGGTTCCAGAGAAAAAAACAACAGATAGTAATATTTGGGAAGAAGGAGAGAAGTATATAACTTCCAAAGAAAAAGCTAGCTTGCAAGAGTGAAGTCTACTTGTTAATAAGCTTCTCTTCTCTCCCACCCAACCCAACCCAACCCACAGTTTCCAATCAGTTTTTATTGCCTAGTAATTTCCAGGTGGCTTAGTGACAAAGAATTCACCCGCTAATTCAGGAGACACCAGAGATTCAGGTTCTATCCCTGGGTCAGAAATATATCCTGGAGTAGAAAATGGCAACTCATTCTGGTATTCTTGCCTAGGAAATTCTATGGACAGAGGAGCCTGGCTGGCTACAGTCCATGGGGTCAAAAAGTGTTGGAAAAAACTGAGCAACTGAGCACAAACACACAATTACATATATATATATATATATATATATATATATATATATATATATATATATGAACCAACAGCCAGTGAGAACTAGACACTGAAGAAAGCCTCCACTTTCTTCTACCACTCTTCTCTGCAGAATTTTCTGTTTCCTTGATTCTATATACTCCTGTTTCTTGGTTTACTGTTTTCATTTTCCAGAAACACATACTCCTGTATGTTTCAATGTCTTTATGCCCAGGAGGTAAAGTTTTTGAGTCCTTGAATGTTTGGACATTTCTTTCTTTTCTTATTTTATTTTTGCTATACTGGGTCTTCATTGCTGCACTGGTTTTCTCTTTGCAGCAAGCAGCGGCTACTCTAGTTGTGATACCCAAGCCTTAGAGCATGTGGTTTCAGTAGTTGCAGTGCCCTGGCTCAATAGTTATGGCATGTGGGCTCTAGAATGCCAGCTCAGCAGTTGTCTTGCACAGACTTAGTTTCCCCACGGCGTGTGGAATCTTCTCCGACCAGGGACTGAACACACGTCCCCTGCATTGGCAGGTGGATTAACCCCTGGACCACCAAGGAAGTCCTAAGTTCAGTTCAGTTGAGTCACTCAGCTGTGTCTGACTCCTTGCGACCCCATGAATTGCAGCACGCCAGGCCTCCCTGTCCATCACCAACTCCCGGAGTTCACCCAAACTCAAGTTCATTGAGTCGGTGATGCCATCCAGCCATCTCATCCTGTGTCATCCCCTTCTCCTCCTGCCCCCAATCCCTCCCAATATCAGAGTCTTTTCCAATGAGTCAGCTCTTCGCATCAGGTGGCCAAAGTACTGGAGTTTCAGCTTTAGCATCATTCCTTTCAAAGAACACCCATGACTGATCTCCTTTAGAATGGACTGGTTGGATCTCCTTGCAGTCCAAGGGACTCTCAAGAGTCTTCTCCAACACCACAGTTCAAAGGCATCAATTCTTCAGCACTCAGCTTTCTTCACAGTCCAACTCTCACATCCATACATGACCACAGGAAAAACCATAGCTTTGACTAGATGGACCTTTGTTGACAAAGTAATGTCTCTGCTTTTCAATATGCTTTCTAGTTTGGTCATAACTTCCCTTCCAAGGAGTAAGCATCTTTTAATTTCACGGCTGCAGTCACCATCTGCAGTGATTTTGGAGCCCCAAAAAACAAAGTCTGACACTGTTTCCCCTGTTTCCCCGTCCATTTCCCATGAAGTGATGGGACCAGATGCCATGATCTTCGTTTTCTGAATGTTGAGCTTTAAGCCAACTTTTTTACTCTCCTCTTTCACTTTCATCAAGAGGCTCTTTAGTTCCTCTTCACTTTCTGCCATAAGGGTGGTGTCATCTGCATATCTGAGGTGATTGATATTTCTCCCAGCAGAAGTCCTAGACCTTTCTTTATTCTACCTTTATACTTTAGTGATGATTTGGCTGGCTGTAGACTTTGGGTTGAAAATGATTCCAAGTGTTGCCTCATTGACTCTTGGTACTTAGTGTTGCCATCCAAGTCTAAGGCCATTTTCTTTCTGTATGCTTTATAGTGAACAACTTTTATATGAATTGTTGACTTTTTTTTTAATCCCTGTTAAGCTTTTTTTTTTAGTAATTGAAAGATAATTGCTTTATAGAATTTTGCTGTTTTCTGTCAAACCTCAACATGAATCAGCCATAGGTATACATATAGCCCCTCCCTTTTGAAACTCCCTCCCATCTCCCTCCACATCCCCCCCATCTAGGTTGGTACAGAACCCCTGTTTGAGTTTCCTGAGCCATACTGCAAATTCCCATTGGCTATCTATTTTATATATGGTAATGAAAGTTTCCATGTTACTCTTTCCATACATCTCACCCTCTCCTCCCCTCTCCCCATGTCCATAAGTCTATTCTCTATGTCTGTTTCTCCACTGTTGCCCCGTAAATAAATTCTTCAGTACTATTTTTCTAGATTCCATATGTATGTGTTAGAATGTGGTATTTATTTTTCTCCTTCTGACACACCTCACTCTGTATAATAGGTTCTAGGTTCATCCACCTTATTCAAACTGACTCACTGTGTTCCTTTTTATGGCTGAGTAATATTCCATTGTGTATATATACCACAACTTCTTTATCCATTCATCTGTCGATGGACGTCTAGGTTGCTTCCGTGTTCTAGCTATTGTAAATAGTGCTGCAGTGAACAATGGGATACGTGTGTCTCCTTCAATTTTGGTTTCTTCAGGGTATATGCCTAGGAGTGGGATTACTCAGTCATATGGTGGTTTTATTCTGAGTTTTTAAAGGAATCTCCATACCATCTTCCATAATGGCTGTATCAATTTATATTCCTACCAACAGTGCACAAGCATTCCCTTTTTTCCACACCCTTTCCAGTATTTGTTTCTGTAGACTTTTCAATGAGGGCCATTCTGACTGGTGTGAGGTGATATCTCATTGTAGTTTTGATTTGCATTCCTCTAATAACGAGTGATGTTGAGCATCTTTTCATGTGTCTGTTAGCCATCTGTATGTCTTCTTTGGAGAAATGTCTGTTTAGGTCTTTTTCCCATTTTTTGATTGGGTTGTTTGTTTTTCTGGTATTGAGTTGTATGAGCTGCTTGTATATTTTGGAAATTAATCCTTTGTCAGTTGTTTCACTTGCTATTGTTTTCTCCCATTCTGAGGGTTGTCTTTTCACCTTGCTTATAGTTTCCTTTGCTGTGAAAAAGCTTTTAAGTTTAACCAGGTCCCACTTGTTTACTTTTGTTTTTATTTCCATTAGTCTAGGAGGTGGGTCATAGAGGATCTTGCTTTGATTTATGTCATCGAGTGTTCTGCCTATGTTTTCCTCTAACAGTTTTATAGTTTCTGGTTTACATTTAGGTCTTTAATGCATTTTGAGTTTATCTTTGTGTATGGTGTTAAGAGGGGGCATTGTATATTCTTGCCTCCTTTGTCAAAAATAAGGTACCCATAGGTGCATGGTTTATTTCTGGGCATTCAGTCTTATTTTGTTGGTCTATATTTCTGTTTTTGTGCCAGTGTCATACTGTCTTAATGACTGTAGCCTTGTAGTATAACATGAAGTCAGGAAGCTTGATTCCTCCAGCTCCATTCTTCTTTTTCAAGATTGCTTTGGCTGTTTAGGGTCTTTTGTGTTTTCATATGAATTGTGAAATTTTTTGTTCTAGTTCTGTGAAAAATGCCATTGGTAATTTGATATGGATTGCATTAAGTCTGTAGATTGCATTTGGTAGTATAGTCATTTTCACAATATTGATTCTTCCTACCCATGAACATGGAATATCTTTCCATCTGTTTATGTCATCTTTGATTTCTTTCATTAGTGTCTTATAATTTTCTGTGTACAGTTCTTTTGTCTCCTCAGGTAAGTTTATTCCTAGATATTTAATTCTTTTTGTTGCAATGGTGACTGGGGTTCCTTAATTGCTCTTTCTTATTTTTCATTGTTAGTATATAGAAATGCAAGTGACTTCTGTGTGCTGATTTTGTATCCTGCAACTTTGCTAAATTCGCTGATTAGCTCTAGTAATTTTCTCATAGTATCTTTAGGCTTTTCTATGTACTGTAGCATGTCATCTGCAAACAGTGAGAGCTTTCCTTCTTTTCTGACCTGGTTTTATTTCTTTTCTTCTCTGATTGCTGTAGCTAGGACTTCCAGAACTATGTTGAATAACAGTGGCAAAAGTGGACACCCTTGTCTTGTTCCTGATCTTAGGGGGGATGCGTTCAGTTTTTCACCATTGAGAATAATGTTTGCTGTAGGCTCATCATATATGCCCTTTACCGTGTTGAGGTAGGTTCCTTCTATGCCCATATTTTTAAGGATTTTAATCATAAATTTGCTGAATTTTGTCAAAGGCTTTTTTGGCATCTTTTGAGATGATCATATGGTTTTTATCTTTCAATTTATTAATATAATGTATCACATTGATTGAATTCCATATATTGAAGAATCCTTGCATCCCTGGAATAAACCCGGCTTGATCATGGTGTATGAGTTTTTGTTGTCTTGCTGAATTCTGTTTGCTAAACTTTTGTTGAGGATTTTTGCATCTATGTTCATCAGTGAGATTGGCATGTAGTTTTCTTTTTTTGTGTTGTCTTTGTCTGGTTTTGGTGTCAGGGTGATGGTGGCCTGATAGAATGAGTTTGGAAGTGTTCCTTCCTCTGAAGTTTTTTGAAAGAGTTTTAGAAGGATAGGTATTAGATCTTCTTTAAATGTTTGATAGAATTCTCCTATGAAGCCATCTGGTCCTGGGCTTTAGTTTTTTGGGAGATTTTTTTATCACAGCTTAAATTTTAGTGCTTGTAATTGGATTGTTCATAATTTCTATTTCTTCCTGTTTCAGCCTTGAAAGATTGAACTTTTCTCAGAATCTGTCCATTTCTTCTAGGTTACCTATTTTATTACCATATAGTTGTTCATAGGAGAAGGAAATGGCAACCCACTCCAGTGTTCTTGCCTGGAGAATCCCAGGGACAGGGGAGCCTGGTGGGCCGCCGTCTGTGGGGTCACACAGAGTTGGACACAACTGAAGAGACACAGCAGCAGCAGCAGTTGTTCATAATAGTCTTTATAATCCTTTGTATTTCTGCATTGTCTGTTGTAACCTCTCCTTTTTCATTTCTAATTTTGTTGATTTGATTCTTCTCTCTTTTTTGTTTGATGAGTCTGGCTAAGGGTTTGTCAATTTTGTTTATCTTCTCAAAGAACCAGCTTTTAGTTTTCTTTACTATTATTTCTTTCATTTCTTTTTCATTTATTTCTGCTTGGATCTTTATGATTTCTTCTACTAATTTTGGGTGTTTTTTTCCTTCTTCTTTTTCCAGTTGCTTTAGGTGTAAAGTTAGCCTGTCTATTCGATGTTTTTCTTGTTTCTTCGGGGAGGATTGTATTGCTATAAACTTCCCTCTTAGAACTGCTTCTGCTGCATCCCATATGTTTTGAGTTGTCATGTTTTCATTGTCATTTGTTTCTTGAAATTTTTTGATTTCCTTATTGATTTCTTTAATAACCTGTTGGTTATTTAGAAACATGTTGTTTAATCTCCATGTTGTTCGTGTTTCTTACAGTTTATTTTTTCTTGTAATTGATATCTAGTCTCATAGCATTGTGGTTGGAGAAGATGCTTGATATGATTTCAATTTTCTTAAATTTACCGAGGTTTGATTTGTGACCCAAGATGTGATCTATCCTGGAGAATGTTCCATGTGCACTTGCAAAGAAGATGTATTCTTCTACATTTGGATGGAATGTCCTGAAGATATCGATGAGATCTATCTCATCTAATGTATCATTTAAGACGTGTTTCCTTATTAATTTTCTGTTTTGATGATCTGTCCATTGGTGTGAGTAGGGTGTTAAAGTCTCCTACAATTATTGTGTTACTGTCAATTTTTCCTTTTATGTCTGTTAGTGTTTGTCTTATGTATTGAGGTTCTCCTATGTTGGGTTCATAGATATTTACAATTGTTATGTCTTATTCATGGATTGATCCCTTGATCATTATGTAGTGTCCTTCCTTATCTCTTGTAATCTTCTTTATTTTAAGGTCTATTTTGTCTGATATGAGGATTGCTACTCCAGCCTTCTTTTGCTTCCCATTTGAATGGAATATATTTTTCCATCCTCTCACTTTCAGTCTATATGTGTCTTTAGGTCTGCAGTGGGTTTCTTATAGACAGCACATATTTGGGTCTTGCTTTTGTATCCATTCAGCCAGTCTGTGTCTCTTGGTTGGAGTATTTAATCCATTTACATTTAAAGTAATTATTGATATATATGTTCCTAGTGCCATTTTCTAATTGTTTGGGGTTGATTTTATAGATCTTTTTTCTACTGTTTTATTTCTTGACTATATAAGTCCGTTTAACATTTGTTGTAAAGCTGGTTTGTTGATACCAAATTCTCTTCACTTTTGTTTGTCTGAAAAGCTTTTAATTTCTCCATCAATTTTGAATGAGATCCTTTCTGGGTACAGTAATCTTGGTTGTAGAGTCTTCCCTTTCAGTACTTTAAATATATCCTGCCTTTCCCTTCTGGCCTGCAGGGTTTCTGCTGAAAGATCCGCTGTTAAGCATATGGGGTTTCCCTTATATGTTACTTGTTGCTTCTCCCTTGCTGCTTTAAATATTCTTTCTTTGTATTTAGTCTGTTAGTTTGATTAGTATGTGTCTTGGTGTGTTTCTCCTTGGGTTTATCCTGTATGAGACTCATTGTGCCTCTTGGACTTGATTGGCTATTTCCTTTTCCATGTTGGGGAAATTTTCAACTATAACCTTTTCAAACCTTTTCTCATACCCTGTCTTTTTCTCTTCTTCTTCTCAGACCCCTATAATTTGAATGTTGGTGTGTTTGATATGGTCCCAGAGGTCTCTGAGACTGTCCTCAGCTCTTCTCATTCTTTTTACTTTATTCTGCTCTTCAGAAGTTTTTTCCACCATTTTATCTTCCAGCTCACTGATTCGTTCTTCTGCTTCAGATATTCTGCTATTGATTCCTTCTAGAGTATTGCTAATTTCAGTAATTGTGTTGTTTGTCTCTGTATGCTTATTCTTTAATTCTTCTAGGTCTTTGTTCATTGATTCTTGCATTTTCTCCATTTTGTTTTCAAGGTTTTTTTCATCTTTGCTATCATTATTATGAATTCTTTTTTCAGGTAATTTTCCTATTTCCTCTTCATTTATTTGGACTTCAGTGTTTCTAGTTTGTTCCTTCATTTGTGCAGTATTTCTCTGCCTTTTCATTTTTTTTTTAAGTTATTGTGGTTGAGGTCTCCTTTTCCCAGGCTTCAAGGAAAGTTGAATTCTTTCCTTGAAGAATGTTGAATTCTTTCTTCCTTTTGGTTTCTGCCCTCCTAAGGTTGGTCCAGTGATTTGTGTGAGCTTCATATAAGGTGAGATTTGTGCTGAGTTTTTGTTTGTTTGTTTTTCCTCTGATGGGCAAAGCTGAGTGAGGTGGCAATCCTGTCTGCTGATGATTTGGTTTGTATTTTTGTTTTGTTTGTTGTTTAGATGAGGGTGCTACCGGTGGTTAGGTGATGCCAGGTCTTGTATTCAAGTGGTTTCCTTTGTGTGAGTTCTCATTATTTGATACGCCCTAGGGTTAGTTCTCTGGTAGTCTAGGGTCTTGGAGTCAGTGTGCCCAGTCCAAAGTCTCAGGGTTTAATCTCTGGTCAGGTATGAAGATTCCACAAGTGGTTTGTTATGGCATTAAGGAGGAGTAAAACAAATATCCCCAAACAAGAAACCAAAGACGAACTCCAGACAAATGGCAGTTACAAAATCAGGCAAATAATAATTAAAATAATGGAATATGTACATATACATATACACCCATGAACAAAGTGAAAACAGTCCAACAAAAAAGAAGTACAGTAGATTGACCTGGTGAACAAAGGAAATCAAAAATTATATTTTCCAGTTAAGAACAAATCTAACTTAAGCACAAACTGGACAACAAAACTAAAGCAAGGTGCCAAGTGGGGAATAAAGCAATGAAAACAAAACTAATAAATATGTTGAGAGGAAAGAAAAGAAAGAAAGAATAGATATACAAGGTTAAATAGAGATAGATGAAGAAGATTTATGTACATTGAAGATTAACTGCAAGGGGGAAAGAACAGTAGGAAAGGTAAATAAAGGAATAAATGTAGAAAAAATATAATAGGTTTTTAAAATTAAAATTTTAAAAAGAGAAAAGAAAATAAAGAGGCAGAGGTTCATAACAACAATAAAAAAATGTGACTGAGGAAAAAGAAAAAGAAAGTTCAAAAGCTCAATTCAATTTCTTAGTGCCAGTAAAATTGACAACTACAACAAAGGGGGAAAAAGGGGGGGAGGGAATCCAAAAGAATGTATAGAACAAGTCAAAAAGTAAGAATAGTACATGTTTTTCTTGAGTCACTGCTGTCAGAGTCCTTTCCCATGCTCTGAATCACAGTCCACCTTACCTCCCTAGGATGCCCTCCAACACTATACTGATCTCTGGACCTGCTGTGGGGGCTGCTCAGATTCTAATCTGGTCCTGCTACTATGTATTCTTGCCTCCAATGTCCACAGCTATTGGAGCTAGTGTGTTTTCTTTTGTGGGAGCTCTCAATGGCCTTTTATATACTCCATAGACACAGAGTCTGCTTAGTTGATCTTACAGATTTAATCTGCAGCTTGTACAGCTGGTGGGAAGATTTTGGGTCTTCTTCCTTAGCCACACTGCCCCTGGGTTTCAATTGTGGTTGTATTTCCACCTCTACATGTGGGTCGTCCGCTGGGGTTTAGCTCCTAAGGCTGCTCTGGAGGGCTTGGGTCTGCCCCTTTGACGGCCAGGTGTGGAAGTGGTACAGCTGCTTGGGTCACAGGGGTTCTGTCAGCACCAGGTACTCAGGGGTATTGGTGGCTAGGGCAGCATGAAATATAGTGCTCTAGAAGGGTATGGCAACCAATATTGGCCAATACGCTCCAGTATTCTTGCCTGGAAAACCCCCTCCCCGACAGAGAAGCCTGGCAGGCCACAGTCTACAGGGTCACAAACAGTCAGGACCAAAGTGACCCTCCACGCATAAACACAAGAGTTGTTTTTTTTTTTTGCCTGTGGCAGCTCTGCCCCAGTGAGAGTTGAGCAGAGGTGGTGCAGCTGTTTGGCTTGCAGGGACCATGGCAGCGCCGAGTGTTCAGGGACACAAACTACCTCCGGGGTAGGAGCTATGGCCCTATCAGAGTATTTTTTCGAGCCTCTTGTAGCTGGAGATCGGAAGGCCTCTTTGGCCAGTCTTTCTCAGTAGCTCTGCCCATTCAGGCACTTAGATCCCTTGCCTGGGGTCCTTCTCTTCAGCAAGTCAGGCACTTAAAGGGGCACCCTGGGTGGGGTCCTACTCTGTAGTTCAGTGCGTCAGGCGTTTGATGGGCCAGACTCTTTATTCTTCAGCTACCGATGCTGGCAGTGTGGAGAGAAAGGGACTATGGTGATGGTTCCACTTGGTACATGTGACTCAGCAGTATCGCCTTGCTTCCATGGCTGCCTGGCTTTCCTTCACAGGCATGTCCCACCACGATCTCCTCCCTCACATTCCCTCAATCCGTCTCTCCATAGTCAACAGCAGCCCTTGAGATTGCTCCATAATCCCTAAGCCCCAGCTCCCAGCTGCAGCCCCTTCCAGGAGACCTGTGCGTTCCTGCCCAGCATATGTATGGCTGTAGCAAGGACTGTGTGATTCTCATTACATTTAGGCTGCCACACATCAGCTGTTTCACTCTCAGCAGACAATTGCCCCACTGTGGGGACCAGACTCCTGTTTCAGTTCCCCCACCCACCAAGGGTAGGTTCAGTGCTCCTAATACTCCTGTTTCCACCCCCCCTCCCCCCAGTTCCTTCGTCCTACCTCCTACGGAATTTTGCGTGGTTCTATATATTCTTTTCCACTGGTCAAGTCCTCCTGTCTGCTCTCAGCTGGTGTTCTGTATGCACTTCTGTGTCTGAAGCTGTATTCTGATGTATCCATGGAGAGAGATGTACTCCACGCCCACCTACTCCTTTGCCATCTTGTTCTCATCCCTGTTTTTAAGTTTTATTTCTTATCCCTATTATTCTGAGATTTAACAACAATATGCTTTGGTGTAAGTCTTTTTTCCTTCAAGTCATTGTATTCGATGCCCATTGGGTAGTTTTAATTTAGAAATTCATATCTTTGATTCAGGGCAATTTCCTACAGAATTGTATGGATCGTTCTCTTCCTATATTTTCTCTCTGTTTCTCTCACTCCTTCCCCTCATATACTTCCATCAGGTTTTTTTTTTTTTTTTCTTCCTGTATTTTCTGATTTTTAACCTTCTCTCTTCTACTACCATTCCTTTGCTCTTTGTTGATTTTTCCCCTGTGATAGTTTCTAAACGTGACCTTTAAAGTTTTTAATGATAATTTTTCAAATTTCAGAGATTATACTTTTTCATGTCATATAACTTTTCTTGTTCTGTGGTTCTGCCTTTTCTATAGATGTCGTATCTTCTCATCCAAGCATATAATAAACTTATCCTTTTAAATTTATTCTTTTCTAATGCTCCTTGAAATATCTTTGCTTTTATGAATATGTTTTCAGTTTAAAATGGACTAAGAATTTCCTGTTGGAGGCTTTCTTCAGTGTCTAGTTCTCACTGGCTGTTGGTTCATATATATATATATATATATATATATATAATTGTGTGTTTGTGCTCAGTTGCTCAGTTTTTTCCAACACTTTTTGACCCCATGGACTGTAGCCAGCCAGGCTCCTCTGTCCATAGAATTTCCTAGTCAAGAATACCAGAATGAGTTGCCATTTTCTACTCCAGGATATATTTCTGACCCAGGGATAGAACCTGAATCTCTGATGTCTCCTGAATTAGCGGGTGAATTCTTTGTCACTAAGCCACCTGGAAATTACTAGGCAATAAAAACTGACTGGAAACTGTGGGTTAGGTTGGGTGGGAGAGAAGAGAAGCTTATTAACAAGTAGACTTCACTCTTGCAAGCTAGCTTTTTCTTTGGAAGTTATATACTTCTCTCCTTCTTCCCAAATATTACTATCTGTTGTTTTTTTCTCTGGAACCAATCCATTTCTCTATAGAATATTCTCAAATCTCTTGCCTGGGAAGAGCCAGACTGAGTTAATGGTATTCTCAGAACATACAGGCAATGGGAGTTAGGGGTGGAGTTCCCAAATATTATTTAGTCCCCACTTTTAGTACAGCTTCTCCCCCTGCTTTTCACCACGCCTGCTGTCCCCAAGTCTAGAACTTCTAGGGTACAAGTGGGCTTCCCTGGTGGCTCAGATGGTAAAGAATCCGCCTGCAACGCAGGAGACCTGGGTTAGATCCCTGGGTTGGGAAGATCCCCTGAAGGAGGCCATGGCAAACCACTCCAGTATTTTTGCCTGGAGAATCCCATGGACAGAGGAGCCTGGCGGGCTACAGTCCATGGGGTCACAAAGAGTTGGGCATGACTGAACACGGCATAAGTGCAAGTACTTTTCCAAATATACCTTTAAGTCCTACAAGGGTGAGAGTGTAATAGTCACCTGACTTCAAAGGGCAGTGAAGGATCTCTGGTTGTCTAACTGTTCTGCATACAGTCTTGAAAAAAGGTGAAAGTGTTAGTTGCTCATTCGTGTCCGACTCTTTGCAACCCTATGGACGGTAGCCCGCCAGGCTCCTCTGTCCATGGAATTCTCCAGGGAAGAATTCTGAAGTGGGTAGCCATTCCCTTCTCCAGGGGATCTTCCCAACCCAAGGACAGAACCCAGGTCTCCAGCATTGCAGGCAGATTCTTTACTGTCTGAGCCACCCGTCTTAACCAGACCCCTTTTTACTGTCAAGCTTCATTCAGGGCCTCCAAATTCCAGCCTTTTCTAGGGTGCTTTGGGTTAATGGCCCATCTTCACTTTGCTGTCCCTTCTGCAGGCATTCAGGGTTTGGCTTCTGCACTGTTGGCCCATTTCTAATCCATCTCCAAAAATATGATGCTATTCCCTGTACCAGCTAATTCCTCTTCTCCTGTTCTCTTTCTCTATATGTGCTTGTTCTTTGTATATACTATGGTTGTCATTTTGGGCCAGTGTTTTGGGAAGGATTGGAGATAAATGCACCCATATTTGGTCCATTAGGTCTGCCTGAAAACACCTACCAGAATAATTTTCTAAAATGAAGGTTTGACCCTTATTTCATTTCTGTGCTCCAGATCCTTCAGAGTCTGCTTATAACCTTCAGTATGAGATGAATATGGTTTAGCTTACCAGACAAAAAACTTTGTGATAAGATACCTGCCTGACTCTCAAGATTTATCACCGATTGCCTGCATAGATGAGCCCAGTGGGGTTGTCTGCCTGCTACATTCTTTTGTAGAATTGCTCTTCTGTGCAATGCTCCCATCAGCATGCTTGTAAGCAGATCTGTGTTTTCCCTAAAATTGACCTTGTTACCCTCTTCACTGCTGACTGACTCAAGCTGAGCCAGTTAATCCATTCCCTCTGCATTTTGAGAATATACAAAATTCAGGACTGTTGTAGCTATACTGTATATTCTGTAAATCTGCAAAGCTGAGAAAGCTTGTCTGGAGAGACAGAGAGAAAGCTGTTGCCAATGAGAACCTTGATTTTCTGGTTCTGGCTCACTTCTGAGTCCTCGTTCTGCTTCTGCACTTTGGTTTTTGGGCCTCTGACTATCCCTGTAGTAAATTCCCTGTGAATGCAGAGCTCATAGTTAGTACTCAATATGTATTATCTGCTTTTATCCTTTCTAGCCTCACTGAATGATTGTGATTTCTTCCAGTTTCTGGAAAACAGCAATACATTTTATTCCCATATATATTCCCAATGTTCTCTGCCTGAACGTCCTTCTCCCCTACTTTTTTTTTTCCTGCTAGATATTTCTTATGCATATAACAAAACTCAGCACAAAGGCTTATTCTATAAAGCTTTTCTTGAATCCCCAGCCTGCTTATGCATCTTTTACTGAGTATCTATTATAACATTCATTACCAAAATTTGCCAAACTTATTCATTTACTCTTCTCTCTTGATTGTGAGCTCCTTAGCAAGAGGAGCTATAGTTACTTTGACCTTGTTTCCTCAATATATGCAGACAGAGAAAAACTAAATCCGTTAAGAAAACATGCTACCTGCTTTTAATTGATAGCAGTATGTCAATGTCTGATATACTCCTGAAATAATTTCCTTATTCTGATTATTCTTTCCCATGTGAGAGTTAACACTGAAAACTGGTATAATTTTCACTTATTTTCCCTAATATTTTAATAAAACTTAAGAATAATAGATTTTTTAAAAATATCCTCAGATTTTCCTGGAAGAAAATGAACTTATAAAATGAACCATATCAGACTAAGAAGCTGGTGGATTAGTGGTAAACATGTGTAGAACAAGAGAGAGGACGTATGTATTGTCTTTACTCTTTTTTTTTTTTTTAATTGGAGGCTAATTACTTTACAATATTGTGGTGGTTTTTGCCATACATTCACATGAATCAGCCATGGGTGTACATGTGTTCCCCATCCTGACCCTCCCTCCCATTCCATCCCTCAGGGTCATCCCAGTGCACCAGCCCTGAGCACCCTGCTTCATGCATAGAACCTGGACTGGCGATCTATTTCACATACGATAATATACATGTTTCAATGCTATTCTCTCAAATCATCCCACCCTCGCCTTCTCCCACAGAGTCCAACAGTCTGTTCTTTACATCTGTGTCTATTTTGTTGTCTCGCATATAGGGTCATCATTACCATCTTTCTAAATTCCATATATATGTCTTTACTCTTTAAAAGAAATGTGGGACTAAGAGTTAGGAAGAAAGGAAATAAAACCATAAGGTTAACCTTTTGGGGGGACCTACTATGGCCTACTCATCATGCTAAGTGTTTCCATATATACTGGGTTGACCAAAATGTTCATTCAAATTTTAAATCTGAATGAAATTTTTGTCCAACCCAATACTTGTTTTTTGAACTCACAAATCATCTTGACATGGCAAATAGATGGGGAAACAGTGGAAACAGTGACAGACTTTATTTTTGGGGGCTCCAAAATCACTGCAGATGGTGACTGCAGCCATAAAATTAAAAGAGGCTTCCTCCTTGGAAGAAAAGTTATGACCAACCTAGACAGATTATTAAAAAGCAGAGACATTACTTTGCCAACAAAGGTCCATCTAGTCAAAGCTATGGTTTTTCCAGTAGTCCTGTATGGATGGATGTTGGGCTATAAAGAAGGCTGAGCACTGAAGAATTGATGCTTTTAAACTGTAGTGTTGGAGAAGACTCTTGAGAGTTGCTTGGACAGCAAAGAGATCCAACCAGTCCATCCTAAAGGAAATCAGTCCTGAATATGCATTGGAAGGATTGATGATGAAGCTGAAACTCCAATACTTTGATGTGAAGAACTGACTCATTGGAAAAGACCCTGATGCTGGGAAAGATTAAAGGTGGGAGAAGAAGGGGACGACAGAGGATGAGATGAGTGGATGGCATCACCGATCCAATGGACATGAGTCTGAGTAAACTCCAGGAGTTGGTGATCTACAGGGATGCCTGGTGTGCTGCAGTCCATGGGGTCATAAAGAGTCGGATACGACTGAGAGACTGAACTGAACTGATTTCATACAAAGAAACTAATACTCAACGAGATTAAAAAAAAAAACCAAAACTTCTAAATACAGGTAGTTAGAAGCAAAATCAGAATTTAACTTAAGGTCATGGCATGCTTTTGTGAATTGGTCTTTCTCAGTATTACATCTTTAAATTATCTTTTCCTTAATAAATAGTTACAACTGGATGATAGGACTATGTGTTATTTATAGTCTTCTCATAGTTTTCTTGGTTTTCTACAATGAGTATATGTAACTTTTACAATTAAAAATTACATTAAAAAAAAAGGAACAATTCCTTTAGGTCAGTAGAGGTGCCGAGGGATTATAGTCCTTTGAAAACCTAAGTGTTAATTAGAAGGATCCTTATTTTTTAACATGCAATAGGATATAGGACTCAAGCAATTTTCCCAAATCTTGACTATAAGTCAAACAAGCCTCCTAGCCAACCTATTTCTCAGCACAGATGTCTGTTCTTCTGTGCTTCTCATTTCATGTCCTTAAAGCTCACTGGGGGTTGCAGGGGGATCTACAACCAGCCTCCCTTGTCTAGGGGAGCCTGCTGACTCTCTGAGCTACAGTTTCCTTGTCCACAATTGAAGGTTAGGATACGCACCTTGGAGCTTGTGGGAGAATTTAAGGAGTTGATTATGGGTCCAGTGCATGGCGAGGAGCTACAGCTGAGCAGAAGTGGAAGATGGGCCAGCAAGATGCTTGGGAGCATGTTTGGGGCTCTAGCATCTGCATGCCCTTTCCAGCTCTGCCATTTTTCATGTGTGTGCTCAGTCACTTCAGTCGTGTCTGACTCTTTGCAACCCTATGAACTGTAGCCCATCAGGCTCCTCTGTCCATGGGATTCTGCAGGCAAGAATACTGGAGTGGGTTGCCGTGCCCTCCTCCAGGGGATCTTCCTGACCCAGGGATCGAACCCACGACTCTTATGCCTCCTGCATTGGCAGGCAGGTTCTTTACCACTAGTGCCATCTGGGAAGCCCTATTTGTCATGCAAACTTGAGAAAATGACTTAACTTCCCTGTGCCTCTGCTTCCTCGTCTCTAAAATGGAGATAAGTATTTATAGAGTTGATATAAGGAATAAAGGAAGTAATCCAAATAAAGCATTAAGAGCAGTGTCTGGCAGCTAGTTCACTGGCAGTAACTATTAATAGTAGAAGTAAAATTATAGTAGTCATTATTTGGACTGTTATAATGAGAACGAATATAGGAATGTCAGAGTCATTCCTTCTGCAATAAATTATTCAGTTTCTGGGTCACCCACCTGGCAGGTAGGCAATCTGATTATACTGCAAGTGCACCATGCCTACCATCTTGTTGTGGTTGTCTTTGGATGTAGAATATCTTTTTTGGTAGGTTCCAGTCTCTTTATCTGGAGAAGGCAATGGCAACCCACTCTAGTACTCTTACCTGGAAAATCCCATGGATGGAGGAGCTGGTAGGCTGCAGTCCATGGGGTCGCGAGCAGTCGGACACTACTGAAGCGACTTAGCAGCAGCAGCAGCAGTCTCTTTATCGATAGTTGTTCAGAAAGTAGTTGTGATTTTGTTGTTCTCATGCGAGGAGGTGAGTTCAAGGTCCTTCTACTCTGCCATCTTGTCCCGCAGTCAAAAAATAATTTTCTGATAATCAGATATTTAAATTTCCCACTCAGCCTGGGATGAACTGGAACCACTCTGGAGAGATGTCTCCAGAGTCATTTCTTTCCTCAGTGTATATTTACTTCAGACAGACACCTACCTCTCTGTGCCCAGCAGAGATGGTAGAAAACCATAGCTTTCATTACAGTAAGAGAGAAAGATACCAGAGAGATGAACAACTAACAAATCAATAAACTAGACATTAGCCCTCATTCAGAAACAGAATGGATTCCTACCCAAAAGTTTGTTCTGATGTTGAAACTGATGATGCCACATGTATACCAACAAGGTATGAAATGATTTATTATTCATGTAATAAGGCTGTCTGGTGAGATTAGAGCAATGTCCCAGGATGGTCTGAAATGGTTTCAGAAGGTCATAAAATGAGATTGGTTTGCAGTTTTCATAGTGGGTAGGGAGTAGGCTTCCCAGGTGGCACTCGTGGTAAAGAACCTGCCTGCCAATGCAGGAGACATAGAGATGCGGGTTCAATCCTTGGGATCCTTCGATCCCCTGGAGAAGGAAATGGCAACCCACTCCAGTGTTTTTGCCTGAAAAATCCCATGGACAGAGGAGCCTGGTGGGCCAAAGTCTGTGGGGTCACAAATAGTCAGACATGACTAAAGCAACTTAACATGCATGCACTCAGGGAGTAGGCATGGGATGAGGATTTCTGCACATAGGTAGAGGTTTACATGGTTTGAAACTCTGACCAACCAAAGGAGGGCACACCCAGGCTTTCTCATCAGCTTGCCTCGAAGTGGGACAGAAGTGGGAGGAGTGAGGCTTAAAAGTTATCAGCCTATGTGAAAAAATGGAGTTGGACTCTTTATTACATCAGGCAGTTTCAGAGAGTTGTGAGTTCTGTTTTTAAAATACAGACTAATGCAGTAAAGATGGCCTAACATACCTAATGGTATGTAGGGAAAGCTGGCATGAGAAGAGTTTGATACCAGTCATGGCATTGCTGAAGAGGGCACATTAGAATTGAGTCCTGCGTGATAAGATCAAAAGCTAGTCATTCAGAAGGGAGTGGCATGCAAAAGTCATGGAGTGGGACATGGGCTCAGCAGAGTCAAGTGAAGAGGAATGACAGTGTAAGAGAATGGAGTGAGATAGTGGAGAATCAGTACAAGTGATATTGCTGGTGGCGACCATGATGACTAGTATTGTGTTTATGATATATCAGATTGCTATGTTCAAATGTCTGGTCTGCTGTTTTATGGAAGAGAGGAATCTGTTTGGCTCTGGAAGAAATGGCACTCAAGAAATTAATTTCTTGTATTCAATATGAGCATGTCTTTGTGGACAGTGAGAGCACCTTTAAGAGGTTATGAGTTCCCTGTTGCTGCTGGTGTGTGCCTAGAACCTGGATCCCACTGGCAGAGGAGAGCCATCTGAGGGCTGAGAGAGCAGGGCTAAATGGCCTATAAGGTGGACATATTGATGTCAGCTCTGAGAGTCTGTTCTTCCGGGAAAGAGATCCTGGAAGAGGTAGACAGGAAACTTCAGAGAAGAAAACATGTCCTTCTCTCATTGTTACCCAGGCTGGCTGATGCTGGCTTGTTTCTAAGTACAGATCTCGATCCCGATAGCTAAGGGATTTCTGTTTAAACACTGCCAATTGAAGCCCAGCTCTAGTTAGTGGCTTATTTGCATGTCAAATTAGGGTTCAAAGAAATGCAAATATGAAAGCTTATTTGCTCACATAAATTTGCTTTAGTAACCTGGAGGAAATTGTAGGGTTTAAAATTCTCTAACTGAAATTAATGGATGACTTTGGCCTCTCAGGGCCTTTGGCTCTCCTTTCCCTCACCTTTGGCCTTTTCTTTTCCCTGTTTCAATTCACTTATATTCCACGGACACTTAGGATACCTCCTGTGTGGAAGACACTGGGAGCAGAAGCATCAGAAGCAGTTAAGTCAAGACCTCTGCCTTCTGCTAGAGGAACTGGGCAAAAGATATAAAGGTATAGTAATAGAGATACAAATAAATAAGATAATTAAGCAAACAAGTAAGTAAGTAAATGCTAAGTGTGGTAATAGAGATACAGAAATACAGCAAAATAATTATGCAAATAAGTAAATGTAAAAAGTAAACAAGACAATAAGTAAATGGCACTTACTGTATGTCTGTCCCTGTGCCAGGGACTTTGCATGGAAAAAATTTATTTTGACAACCTGGAGAAATCAGAGAAATAATTAACCAAACTTGTATTTGCTTCCTCCCCTCCTCCACTTTTGACTAAGGCTGCAAATTCCTTAAGCAGGAAATCATATCTCATTCATCTTGCTATTACCAAGGATTGATACTTAGTAGGGTTCTCAATAAATACTTCTTGAATAGATGGATGAATAGATAAGTGAGTAGCATTTGAGATCGACTCCAACTGGGGTTAGCATATCAATAGGATGAGGTGTTGGGAAAAGTGTTCTGATGAAAATGACTCCATGAGCAAAGAATCAGATGTGCAGAAATAGAAGCTGGCATTTACAGCAGCCCAAACAGTCCAATGTGGTACTTTATTAGCTGCATGAAAGGAGCAGCGGGAGAAAGAGAGAAAAAAAAAAAATACTGAAGCCTTCTTGAGGGACTTGGAGAATTATGGCAAAGAGTTTGAACTCCATTCTGTAGGAGACTGGCAGTCTTTGGAAGTTTTTGAGCAATCAGATGACAAGATCAGAGGAGTATGGCTTTATTGTTCTCTACTTGTCATTGTAGAAGCAGTAGCTGTCATTAGTGATTAAAGAGCCATCTAGTGAGAGATCAAGTTTTAGAGAAAGTCAAAACAGCAGTTACCTTGCAGAGTGTGAATACGCCTTAAAGTATTTACGAATTTGGAGGTTCAAGAAAGTCTTATGTCTCGTTAATATTGCCGGTATAAACTTTTTCTCTCCTTTCCTCTCATATCCTATATGGTTTTTCTTTAGACTCTTTGGTATTAATGTGTACATCTTAAATTGTCATCTGGGGAAGTCTAACCTCACACCATATCTGATGATAAGTTTTCCCTGTTGGTCCTGATATCTAGTCTCCAGTGTTTGCCTGAAGTCCCACTTTATCTTAAAGTGGTCCCCTTCAGGGTTCAAGAGGGAGGGTACATATTCATGTTGTTGTTTGGCAGAAACAAACACAGTTCTGTAAAGCAATTATCCTTCAATTAAAAAATAAATTAGTTAAAAAAATTTTTTATGGTCCTCTTCCATGTGCTCCATCCCAAAGCCTCACAGCTGTGTGAACTGTAAAACTTTAACTCGTTGATCTATTTGTGTGAATTCTCTCCATCTTATGTTGTTTGTGGAGCAAGACAGACTTCATGTTTTAATATTTATTTATGTATTTTATTTGACTCTGCCAGGTCTCTGTTGTGGCATGCGGGATCTTTCATTGAAGTGCATGGACTCTCTAGTTGTGGTGAGCAGGCTTTTTGTCCCATGGCATACAGGATCTTAGTTCCCCCACCAGGAATGGAACCTGTGTCCCTTGCATTGCAAAGTGAATTCTTAACCACTGGGCCACCAGGGAAGTCCTCAGACAACATATTAATGAAATAACTTATACAGTCAACTGTAATCCTTTGCACCTAGCAGCAGGACATGGCATGTTGTGTTGAGCAAGTCTTCCATGGATAGATGGATGACAAGATGAAAGGCAGGGACAGAAGGAAAGAGAGAGAGAGAGAATTACATTTCCTGCTAGAAAACTGAGTACAAGAAAATCCCATCCCATCATTTCAGTTAGCACAAGAGCCTGTTAGAGCGTAAATCCCATGAGGACAGGGATTATGTCCTTCTTATGACCTCTGTGACCCCAGTACTTTGCTCAGGACCTGTTATGATAAAGGTGACCCATGCATATTTGTTGAAGGAAAGAACAAAGGAGTGAATGAATGGTAACAGATAATCTAATTCAGATGCTTATGTCAGGCAACCCTTGGGCTGGTCACTTCCCAGGAACAATCTGGTTAATCATTCAGCTCTCCCTGCCTTCAAGAAGGAGAAGACTAGTGAACTCCAAGATCCAGCCAGTACCATGACTTTTCTTCAAATTTTATGTATTGCTTTGAGGTTTGAACACTAGCCATGTCCTTGGTTCCCAGGAAATGAAGGGGATCTCTGTGGTGGTCATGAGCTTACAAGGCTCACTTTCTCCCCAAATAAGTCAAATTATTCCAATATCATTGTGCTAATATTTCTTTGACTATTTCAGGGAAAATCTAAATTGCCTCTTAAAACCAGTGTCTAAAGTATTGAAGTTTTAGGAGCTCAGTTGTGTCCAACTCTTTGCAACCCTATGGACTGCAGCCCTCCAGGCCCCTGTGTCCATGGAATTCTCCAGGCAAGAATTCTGGTGTGGGTTGCTATTCCCTCCTCCAGGGGATTGCACCCAGGTTTTCTGCATTGCCGGCAGATTCTTTACCACTAAGCCACCAGGGAAGCCCAATGTCTAGATGTCTGAACATGTTGCTACAGGGTTTGATTTTAACCCAGAGCTGATAAGAAAACCAAGGTTTTTTTGTTTGGTTTTGGTTGTTTTCTGCTTTATTTTGTTTTGTGCTTTTCTTTTCTTTCCCACAATAATCTCAGAAGTTATATACTTCTCTCCTTCTTCCCAAATATTACTATCTGTTGTTTTTTTCTCTGGAACCAATCCATTTCTCTATAGAATATTCTCAAATCTCTTGCCTGGGAAGAGCCAGACTGAGTTAATGGTATTCTCAGAACATACAGGCAATGGGAGTTAGGGGTGGAGTTCCCAAATATTATTTAGTTCCCACTTTTAGTACAGCTTCTCCCCCTGCTTTTCACCACGCCTGCTGTCCCCAAGTCTAGAACTTCTAGGGTACAAGTGGGCTTCCCTGGTGGCTCAGATGGTAAAGAATCTGCCTGCAATGCAGGAGACCTGGGTTAGATCCCTGGGTTGGGAAGATCCCCTGAAGGAGGCCATGGCAAACCACTCCAGTATTTTTGCCTGGAGAATCCCATGGACAGAGGAGCCTGGTGGGCTACAGTCCATGGGGTCACAAAGAGTTGGGCATGACTGAACACGGCATAAGTGCAAGTACTTTTCCAAATATACCTTTAAGTCCTACAAGGGTGAGAGTGTAATAGTCACCTGACTTCAAAGGGCAGTGAAGGATCTCTGGTTGTCTAACTGTTCTGCATACAGTCTTGAAAAAAGGTGAAAGTGTTAGTTGCTTATTCGTGTTCGACTCTTTGCAACCCTATGGACGGTAGCCCGCCAGGCTCCTCTGTCCATGGAATTCTCCAGGGAAGAATTCTGAAGTGGGTAGCCATTCCCTTCTCCAGGGGATCTTCCCAACCAAGGTTTTTTTGTTTGGTTTTGTTGTTTTCTGCTTTATTTTGTTTTGTGCTTTTCTTTTCTTTCCCACAATAATCTCAGCATGGTTGGGTGATTTTCTTGTGCCTGAAGAGAGATAAACCTTGGTTTACATCCTTTCATGGGAAAATTTTATATCATGATACTTCAAGGGAACTGATAGTTAACTAGATGATAATCAAAGTAAAAAATTATGTATGTTACAATGTGGCAGACTCTGTCTTAAATGCCTTATACATAATCATTTGATCTTTAAAACCCATACATAAGAAATATTTTTATCATACCTATTTTACAAATGAGGAAACTGAGGCATGGAGAGTCTGGTTCCTCATCCAATGTGACAGACTAGTAGGGATGAGCCTAGCGTTTGTGCTCAGACTGTCTGGCTCTAGCATACTCTTCTCTGTACTATGCAGCACTGCCAGCTCTTTGATCTTTTACTGTCTCAGAAACCTCCCCCCAGAAACATAAACTTCATACTGATGTACTTGGTCTGCTTATGTCTAAAGTGTTTGAAAGTTCAAATTATTCCTTTAGTCAGTGCACATTTAATGAATGTTAGCTATGCATCAGACACTATTTTAGGCTCTAGCTATCCATCAGTGAACAAAAGACAGTTTCACTGATTCCATGGGGGTTACAGTCTAGTTTTGGGGGAAAGACAGCAAACACAAACCACAACAAAAGCAAATGTAGATCTATATTAGGTCAGATGGTAATAAGTTTGATGGAGAAAAGCCAAGAAAGGAAGAAGATGGGGAGTGACAGATGCAGAGGGTCTCACTGAGAAAGTGATGTTGTGTTAGGACATAAAGGTAGGAATGGAGTGGCATGTAAAGGATCTGAGGGAGAGATAATCAGGCATAAGTAAGAGCAAGTATGAAGGTTCTAGAGCAGGGCCAGGGGAGGGTTGAGGAACAACAAGTCCACCAGGATGCCAGGAGGGAAGTGAGACCTTCACTGATAACAGGATGGAAAAATGAGCCCAGACTTTACAGACAGACAAACCAGCCCTTACACTTGATCTCAGACACTGGTTGTATCATCTTGATAGGTCATAAATGCTTTGAGCTTTAGTTTTCTCATCTGTACAATGGGAATACCATGTTGCCCGTGGGAACAAATGATAAAGTCTAATAAGCCTGGCACAGAAATGGGAGATGCAGCCCTGGTCTGTCCTGTCTTTGTGGGTGTTCCCAAGCTGTCCCCAGAGAGAATGCCTGTTTTGCCAACCACAAAGATGGGTTGTACCCCAAGAGGCAGAAACATGCAGGCTCCATTGTCTCATGATGCTGTACAAACATGACACCCCAGGCACAAACCAGGCATCTCATTTACTTCCTCATTTGCTTCCAACAGTCCACAGTGAAAGCTGGGGTCCAGGCAGAGCTTCCAGCAAGATTGTGCCACTGGCTGCCAAGCAAATACTGCCTTGAGCTGTTACAAACAAACAAAGAAAAACAGTTTCCAAGATGTAGGCCTTTTGTCTGTGTGAGCAGGGCCATGAGCAAACACCGGCATGTTTCAGTTTGCAGTAGCTTCTGGAGTAATTGCTGGCACTGTGTTCCCTAATTACATAATGTCTGTCTTCTTTGGCAGTGACCTTGGTATTGTCTTTGGTGTGAAAAACATCCAGTCTGAGACTCCACACACTTTGTGCACTTAGCTATTTTGTGTACCTCCTTCTTGGAAGCATCCAACTCAATTTGTTTTGCTCTTTTCCTTCTTGGCTGTTAATATGTATTATTAGGTTCAGGAAGTGTTGGGATAAACTTGTGGATGACAGATTTATTTTTTCCACAAATGTTTCTTAAACACCAGTTCTGTTCCTAGTGGGGTTCTAGGTTCTGGGGATGTTCAGAACTGCAGGAAACCCTGCCCTAGGAAGGCTGCGAGAGGCAGCTGTGTAAGAAGTTACAGTGTAATAAGATATATGCTGTATGTGCTAATATGCATTTGTTTCTCTGTTTCTGACATTTCACTCTGTATGAGAGATTCTGGGTCCATCAGCATCTCTACAAATGACCCAATTTCATTGCTTTTTATGGATGAGTAGTATTTCATTATGTATTTAATACATATATGTGAAATCTAGAAAAATGGTACAGATGAACCTATTTTCAGGGCAGGAATAGAGACACAGATGGGCACGAGGGGTGGGAAGGGGGGTAGGATGAATTGCGAGATTGGGATTGACATATATACACTACCACGTGTAGAACAGATAGCTGGTGGGAACCTGCTGCAGAGCGCAGGGAGCTTCGTTCAGTCCCCTGTGGTGACCTACGTGGGTGGGATAGGTGGGGGGTGGGAGGGTGGCTTAAGAGGGAGGGGATACATGTCTACATATAGCTGATTCACTTCGTCGTACAGCAGAAGCCAACGCAACACTGTAAAGCAGCTATGTGTGCGTGTGTACTAGTCGCTTCAGTCCTGTCTGACTCTTTGCAACACTAAGGATTGTAGCCCGCCAGGCTCCTCTATCTGTGGGGATTCTCCAGGCAAGAATACTCGAGGGGGTTGCCATGTCCTACTCCAGGAGGTCTTCCTGACCCAGGGGTTGAACCCATGTCTGTCTCCTGCATTGGCAGGTGGGCTCTTTACCACTAGGGTCACCCTGGGAAGCCCCTCAAATACCCCAATTTAAATATATATATAAACTATAGCTCAGTGCTGAAGAATATGACCTTTGAAATTAGACAGATTTAGGTTTGAACTCTTTAGTTTGCGGCCTTGGACAAGTTGCTTGAATTCTCTGGAGTCAGTTGCATCATCTACATAATGGAGAGCATAATTTCTATCTCCCAGTGTGTTTGTATAGGTTGGCAATAGTTTTAAAACACTTGGCTCTGCATAAGGAACAGACTGATGCTCAATACACCACACGGATTGTAATTATAGAGGTAGGGACAATAAGCATGAAGGTGCAGAAGGAGGAATGACCACCTCCTGCAGGACTAGAAACACAGAGCAATGCTTTTCAGGATGCATCTGGATGATCAAGTTTGCTTTGCCAAATGAAGAGGCATTCCAAGGGGTGGGGTAGAGGTCTGGAGATAAGAGTACATCATTAGTTCATTTTAAAAAGTAATAAACAGCAATGCCTGCTACCATGTGCTAGGCACTGGACTCAGTGTCAGATACATACAAGTGTTACGGCAAAGTCTTTCCCTCATGAAAGTTACATTCCTCAATGGAAGATAGACTGTAAACTAGAAAGGAAAATCAAGACAATTAATAAACAATGGATAGCTTGCTGTGATCATGTCTCCGAAGGAACTAAGCAGAGGAATATCAAATAGAGCACTTGCACGTTGTGATATTGTTTTAGCCAAGGTGGTCATGAGAGGGCTCTCTGAAGAAGGGACAGTTATGTTGATCCCTGAAGGATAGAAGGGGGAAACAGTGGAAAGAGCTGACGCAGAGCATTTCAGGCAGAGGAAACAGCAAATACCATGGTCCAAAGTTGGTGGGGGAACTTTCCGATTTTAATTACAGATAAGAAGATCTTTATGGGTGAAACATCATGGGCTGGAAGAGTGGCATTTGTTGGGGCCAGGGAAGCTTTTGTTATTTTGCTTTTGTTTATGTTTTTACCGATGGCAAGCAATGGTAAGTGTTTCCAGCATGGAAGGGACACAATCAGATTTATATTTATTCCGTGGGCCTTCTGGCTGACAAATGGAACATAGGTTGTAGGGGAGTTGAGTTATGCAGAAAGCCAGATAGGGAGTATTGCAGTCATCTGTGGCTTTTACTTTGCTTTTAAGAGACATAGGAGAGCAAGTTTGCTGGACAATGGTAATGATCTAGTAGAATGTGAGGTTAATGATGCAAGAGGAAAAGACTAGGTCTAAAGATTGTTAACAACCAATCGAATTATTAATAGGTTGGTTAGTGGAGTTGAAGTGGAGATAGATTTGGGAAGTTCAACCAATATAGTTTGATTATAGATTTGATTGGGGCAGAGAGAGTGTGGGAAAAGGGAGAAATCAAGCATGACTCCAAGGGGGTTTTGCTGAAGCAAGAAGGTGCCATGTACTCGATGTGGAAGAGCTGGAGAACAACTGGCAAGGGTGACTATGAAGAGCTTCACTGAAGACATATTAAATTTAAGATATCTAGTAGAAAGCTCGATGATATTTAAGGCTCAGGACATTATTCTGTGCTAGAAGTAGAAACTTGGGAGTCATTAGCATTTAGATGGTACTTACAGCCATGGTGAGCTCACTCAGGGTGGATATGTAGACACAGAAGACACAAGAGCCCCAGGATTCGGGAGAGGAAGAGAGGAACCAGCCAAGGAGATGAAGAAAGAGAGGCCAGTGAAGTAGGAAGGAAACCAGAATACTGAAACTGTGAGCGAAGAGAGGAGAGCAATACAAGCAGGCAGTGGTTGGGTCTGGAGTCACACTCAAAGGGAAAACGAGGAGAGAGGAGTGTCTGTTGGGTTGGGCAACATGGAGGCTTCTGGTGGCCTTGGGAGTGGTGAAGGTAGAGACCAACTTGGCCTGGAGTAGAAATATGAATGAGAAAGGGAACTTCACCTGTGTCTTCATAGCTTTTGTTGTAAGTTTAAAAGTCTAAATTAAAAAGACGAAGTATCATCATTATGAGTTATGAAGCTATATATATGAATGTTTCTTTGTTTTTGTATATTTCTATTCTTGGTTTGCTTTTATTTTCTGAAAAATGAGAAGAGTAACGGAAGTGACATGATGAAAACAATAACACTAGACAAGTTATTGGAGTAATTTGGTAGTAAAAGCTGGAAAGACCTGGAGCAATACCCAGGAGTCAGGCATGGGGTTCAGGAGAGGTTTTGTTTGTTGTTTCTGCTTTTAAATGGGAGATGTGACAGTATGTTTGGTGGCTGATTTATGATACAATGAAAGATTATGGGTAAAAGACCAAAGTCCTTGGAAAGGAGAAGGGAGGGGACTCAGAGGTGGGTGAGGGTCCTGGCTTTCATAGCTCTAGGGACACTGCACCATGAGAACAGGAGGAAGGGCACAGAGCATAGGTGCAGAGCTGGGGGTGCAGCATCGCGGTGCATCGGTGACAGGAGGCCATGGCAACATCTCTGCAGTGAAGTGTGAGGCGAGGGCATCAGCTAAGAGGGTCTGGGCGTAAGTGGGGACTCTGGAAAGGGAGGAGAATGAAAAGGTGTGGAATGGCCGTCTCCAAGAACGGGAAAGTCAGTGTGCTGGGGAAAGGGTGGGTAGAGTTGGGACTACCCCACTCTGACTGCTGATCCAGAATGGATTCTACTCACTCAGGACTCTTCACCTTCACCTCAGAATCACACTGAGTTCCGAGCATGGTCCTTTGACGTTGTAGGCCCACAATACATGTGTTTCTGAGTGCATTGTATAGGAGATGGTGGTACAGTTTTAAGGAAAATGAAGAGGACAGTAAGACTTATTGAGATGTGTCATTAAGCACTGTCAGGCAGTTCATCTCTAGTATCCTAGAATGAGGTCTTAGTGATGAGAAACTGAGGATCAAACTTAAATAACATGTTCCCAATCACTTCATATGTGCTTTGTATGTATGTCTACATATATAAATGCGTATGTGTGTGTGTGAACATATATGCACACAGACACACATGCACAGTGTGCACACACACACATACACACATTTATTTCCCAATAAGATTCCGTCTTTGTCTCAAGGAACTTATAATCTAGGAATCTAGCCAAAGAGAGGAATTTTGTACACAAATGAATACAGTATCAGTCATCACAATACAGTCCATAGGTCAAATCCAGTTCACCATCTGCCTGTTTTTTTACAAATAAAGTTTTATTGGCATACAACCATGCCCATTTGTTTCCATATTGTTTTTGACTGTTTCTGCACTACACCTGCAGAGCTGAGTGGTTGCAGTAGTATCTGTATGTCCCACAAAGTCTAAAATATTTATCTGATATTTTATAGAAAAGAGTTTGCCAACCCATAGGATCAAGTGCAAAGGAAAAGGTGCTCAGATTGAGACTTTGTAATCATTTTTTGTGTGTGTGATCAAGAATTGCTTTAAAGGAGCAGTGATCCTTGAATTTTCTCTTAAAAGATTCATTCCTTCCTTCCACAAAGAGTTTTTAGCATCTCATATGTGCCAGGCACTATTCTAGGTGCTGAGGACACAACAGTGAACAACATGGATAAACAGCCCTATCCTTGTGAGTCATGCATTCCTGTGGGATAGGACAGGGCTTTGAGAGATGGGGTTAGAAGGAAAGTCATTGCTCTGAAGCAAACCTGGAGCAAAGGGCACAATGGTTGGAATGTTTCAGGAAAGTTTCAGAAATAGAAAATGGTCCAGATTGACCCAAATGATGGAAAAGCGGCAGAAATAAAGGGCCAGAATATTTAATAGTGATTTTCAAAGCGTGGTTCTTAGACCATCAGTTTAATCAGCTGGGGAGCTCATTAAAAATACGTGTTCTTGGGAATTCCCTGGAAGTCCACTGGTTGGGACTTGGTGCTTTCACTGCCCGGGCTTAGGGTTCAATCCCTGATCAGGGAACTGGAATTCTGCCCAGCATGGCAGGAAAAAACAAAAAGAATATGTGTTCTTGGGTCACAATCCAGACCTACTCAATCTTAATATCTAGGGGTAGGACATAGGCTAAATATTTAACAAGTTCTTTAGGGCTTCCCTGGTAGCTCAGTTGGTAAAGAATCCGCCTGCAATGTGGGAGACCTGGGTTCGATCCCTGGGTTGGGAAGATCCCCTGGAGAAGGGAAAGGCTACACACTCCAGTATTCTGGCCTAGAGAATTCTATGGACTGTATAGTCTATGGGGTTGCAAACAGTTGGACACAGCTGAGCGACTTTCACTTTTCAGAGGATTCTTAGGCTTTATGTTTTTGAATCATTGTGATAGAAGTTCACTGAAATCAGACTCAAGAGTGTGTGTGTGTTGTGGTAGGGTGTCAGCAGAGGGAAGGAGGCAGAAAAGGGATGAAAACCCCTCCCTTTCAAGATGACTTAAGAGTCTCACAATGGAATTCAGATATCTCAGAGCACCTTTTGGAAACCAGTGGATAAGGGCACTTGTAGATGTGGAAGCCTGTTTACAAAGCAGACCATGAAGCTTCCTGGAGGAGAGCTGAACCTTCAGGACAGAAGGAAAGAGGACTTGGTTGCTGCAGAGCCCTGCTGGGCAGAGGGAAAGGACAATGCTGAGTACACTGTGAGGACAGCTGCCAGATTTAGCTTAAAACTCAGGCCCTCATGCCTTTCAAGACAAGGCTGTTAGAGAGCCAGCTCGCTCTAAGTGTCTGCACCATCACATTACTACCCTTGAGAGGTTCAGAGTTGAGGTACAAACAGAACATGCACTAAAATGATAAACAGAAAAGGCGAAATTAATGGGACAGGTAATTAGGTGGGGTTGGGTAGCCAGAAATAATGTTGTGGGTTAGGTGGGTTATAACCTTTAATGACAAACAGAGAGGAATGAATAAGCCTATCCAGATAGCAAAGTTCCCTTGAGCAGAGAGTCCCATAATCAGAGACAGCACAGGCATGCAGTAATTAGTGGGTCTATTTGGCTGGAATAGAAAATTCATGTAGGGCAGTAATAGGAGATAAGTCTGGAAAGGTTGTTTAGGGCCAGATGGGGAAAGGCCTTGAATGCCAAGATAAGGATTTGGGCATTTATCCTGGAGGCAGTGGGGAGCCATTTAACTTTTTTAGCAGTGGGGTTACAGGCTTAGAGTTGCACTTTCGGGAAATTAAAACAGTGGGAGGATGGAAAGAAGATAGGATGTGGATTGGAGAGCCTGGAGGTGAGGAAACTAATTTGGAGATCATTGAAAAGACCCACGTGAAAAATAATGAGGACCTGGGTTAGATAGATGCAACAGGACCAGAGAGGAGACGGAGGAGTTTGCAGTTAAATAGAGACATGGAGTGTGCCCATGGAAAGAGTCCAAGACCACTCTCAGCTTCCCACCTGGATAACTGTGGTGACATTGGTGCAATTTATAGAAACTGGGAGAGCAGGGATAGACATGAGGGGAAAGTGAGGAGCCTGTTAGTTTGAAATGCAAGGGAGCCAGCAGAACAAGTAGTTTAAAGGCAGGAATTCCAGGAGGAGGTCAGTGGGGATGAGATCAGCGTGGGCAGGAGTTCCCTTCCCTTGAGGTTGAATATAAAGCCATTGGTTGGACTCAACGTGGTATATCAGTTGGATGTTGTTATTCTTTCTCTCTGTACACACACACATACACACACACTCATGGGAAGAGAAAGAGTCATATACTGATTTGATAAATATATTTTTGAAAAAAAGAGTTGTATGTATGTATAGAGACTAATTTTGTTTGCTTCACCCCATGTGGTAAAACTTATGCCAGAAGCCCAGAAACAGGGACAAAAACCAGCCCTGATGATAAAACAGTGTGAGTCCACCAGGAAAGAATAATCAAAACTTATTAGAAACTAATTTATTTTTCCAAGATTCATTTTTAAAGACTTAAAAATGACTGATCAATGCTCCAATAGAAATAATATAAACGAAGTTGGATATTGATGTAAAACTTTCCCACTTCCATTTTTCCCCTTATTTTATCTCTTAATGGTACAATGCAAAATCAAACAGTTTCAGCAGCCCTGCTAGACTCAGGAGAATTCTGGCACATTGAGAAGGGCTTCCCCTAAGCAAAAGTTACCAAGCCCAAAATACAGTGAACGGCTTAGAGTGAAAGATGAAATGTTCAAAACTCTTTTCTTAGAGTGGATGAGGAAATTCGTTTACCAAATTAAGTTGTCATTTCTAAAGCAAAATCTTTGAAATACAAAATGTTACTTGGTCAAGAAACCTAGAAGCGCAATAATTCTGGAAGGAAATTCAAAAGTTTTGAACACATAGGCTATGCCAGTCACTTACTCTTTAATCCTCGTGTTGCCTGATGACACCCTCTGGCTTCTCTGGCCACTTGAGCTCCTCAGGGAGAATCCTTCTTGTCTGAGAGTCTCCATACAGTGTCATCAAATGATCATGAGGTTTGGAGGCAGATACTCTCAGGCATGAGTCCTGGTTCTGAGATTTATTGGTTGTGTGATCTCAGGTAAATCTCTTAGTTTCTTTGAGACTCAATATTCTCATCTGTTGCTATAAGAATTAACTTCGCTAATGAGTAATGGCTCAGAGATAAAGAGTCTGCCTATAATGCAGGAGACTTGGGTTCAATCCCTGGGTTGGGAAGATCCCCTGGAGAAGGACATGGCAACCCACTCCAGTGTTCTTACCTGGGAAATCCCATGGACAGAGGATACTGGTGGGCTACATGTACTCCATGGCTACATGTACTCCATGTACTCTGAGTCACAAGAGTTGGACACGACCTACTAAACCACCCACCACCAATGAGTGAAATAGGACTTCCCTGGTGGCTTTCCTGGTGGCTCTCCTGCCTGCCAAGCAGGAGACTTGGGTTCAGTCCCTGGGTCTAAGAAGATCCCCTGGAGAAGGGAATGACAACCTACTCCAATGGAAATCCCATTGACAGAGGAACCTGGTGGAGCCATGGGTTGGCTCTTATAAAAGAGTTGGACTCGACTTAGCAACTAAACAACAATAAGTGAAATACACTTTGCAGAGTGCCTGGAATGTAGTGGACACTTAAAAAAAAAAGTAAACTTATTTTAGGATAGTTTTATATTTACAAAAAGATTGTACAGAGAATTCCCAAATAACCCATACCCAGTTTGTTCTACCATTAACATCTTATGCTACTTTGGTACATTTGTCATGATCAATGAACCAATTAATACATCATCATTAACAAAGTCTGTACTTTAGTCAGATATCCCTAGTTTTTACCCAATGTCCTTTTTCTGTTTCAGAATCCTGTCCAGGATACTATGTCACATTTGCTCCTCAGGTCTCCTTAGGGTTCTCTTAATTGTGACAGTTTCATCAGACTTTCCATGGTTTTAATGGTTTTAGCAGTTTTGAGGAATACTGGTCAGGTATTTTGGAGAATGTTTCCCAGTCCCTCAATTAGGGTTTGTCTGATATTTTTTTCACAATTAAACTCATATTATAGATTTTGAGTGCTTCCCTGCTGGCTCAGACAGTAAAGGATCCACCTGCCATGCAGGAGACCCAGGTTCAGTCCCTGGGTTGAGAAGATCCTCTGGAGAAGGGAATGGTAACACACTCCAGTATTCTTGTCTGGAGAGTTCCATGGACAGAGGAGCCTGGTGGGCTGCAGTCCATATAGATTTTGAGAAGAAAGACCACAAAGGTGACAAAGTGACATACCATTTTCATCACAGGTGGATATTATCAAGACTTAGCCTAGTTAATGTTGGCCATGATCACCTGGCTGAGATGGCTTTTGCTTGGCTGCTCCACTGTGAAGTCACTCCTGTTTGCTCCCTTCCCATATGGTACTCTACGGAAGGAAATCACCATGCTCACCCCAGACTTAAGGACTATGGAGCTTTGCTCCACCTCTTTGAGGGCAAAGTAGTCACAGTAATTATTTGAAATTCTTCTGCAGAAGAGATTTCTCTAGTCTATCTCTTTTATTTACATATTCAATCTTCTATATGTCAGTAAGGACTCGTGGATATTGTATATTTTGTCTTAAAATCTAACACTCTTATTTATTTTTGTTGATGAAATTTTGAGGTTTGGACCAATGAAAGCTCTTTCAGTTGGCTTTTACGCCCCTTTGATCCCGCATCGTTGTGTGTGTTTTCCTTTGTCTTGTTTGAGTACTTCTTTATGTTCTGGCACTGTGAGTAGTTCAGGCTTATCTTGTACACTGCCTGCCCCAGACAGAAATCAGCTATTCCTCCAAAGAACCCTGTTTTTTTTTTTTTTTTTTTTTATTGAAATGGATAGTTTTTTCAATGTCATGTTTTCTGAGTTTAAGGACACACAGTGCAGACGCTAAGAATTCATTATAAGACTGTTAACGTTGACGGTGTAGACAATATTGGTGCCTCAAAGTCAGCAGAGATTTGCTTTAGTGCCTCTTCTGTGCCAGCTGCGGTACAGGTTTCTGAAAAGTTAAGATGATGCCAAGCACTCAATGAGTGCTTTCCATGAGGACTGTCTCTGTATACACTGTTCTAAGCTTTTATGTGTGCTGGGTCATTTCACCCTTGTAACAATCCTGCTAAGTGTAGGTTCCATTATCTCTCTCATTTCATGGACTACAATGACAAGATTCCTTTGTTCTCCTGGGACTCTCTTTCTGGTGATGAAATAGACAAGCAGGGGTGTTAGGAGCAGGAGAGGGACATCCAGTTCATCTGTGAAACTGAGGAGAGCTTCCTGGATGAGGCAATGCCTAAGCCGAGTCCTGGTGGCTGGAAGGGAAGTATGAGTAGAGTTGGTGGGAATTCAACACACCAGAAAGGGAAATAGCCCTGAGAGACGGCGATGGTAAGCTGTCAGTCAGACATTGCCAGGCAGGGAATGAGTAGCATGGGGTTGACAACAAAGACAAGTGACCTGGTTTCTGAGTGTTGTGTTTATTATGCTAGGTTGCTTGAACTTCTCTGTAAGTGATAGGAAAGAGGGAGTGACATGGTAAGGTCAGAGGTGCAGGTCATTTTGATATGGTGTGGATGACAGGTGGGAGAGGAGAGACCAGAGGCAAAAGACGCATTAAGAGGGAACAGGAGGGATTTCCCTAGTGGTCCTGTGGTTAGGACTTCGCCTTCCAGTGCAGGCGGTGCAGGGTCGATCCCTGGTCAGACAGCTAAGAGCCCCGTGGCCAAAAAACCAAAACAAAATAAAAGCGATATGGTAACAAATTCAGTAAAGACTTTAAAATAGTCCACATAAAAAATATTTTTTAAAAGAGGGAACAGCAAAGGTTCAGGGGAGAGGTTTTAGGACCACAACCAGGGCAGCGTCAGTGAGAGAAATAAATATGTATTTAATTGGTAGGACCTAGGGATTTAGAAACAGTATAGCTCTTGCACTTCTTTTCTTTCTAGAATGTACAGTCTGAGTTCCAGCACAATAAAAGAGAGGGAACCAAAGAGAGTGATCCAAGGAGAAGCTCAGGAATTTGATAGCACATCCTAAGTCTTAGGAATCTGAGTTTGTCAGAAAAGGAGCAAAGAAAGAAGTATCATAACATTCTTCTATTACTGTGGTAGCATTTATCTGCAAGAGTTATCAAATGCAATTATTATTATTATATTAGAATGAGTATGTGATTTGGACCCAACCAAGGCAATGGCACCCCACTCCAGTACTCTTGCCTGGAAAATCCCATGGACGGAGGAGCCTGGTAGGCTGTAGTCCATGGGGTCGCTAGGAGTCGGACACGACTTAAGCGACTTTACTTTCACTTTTCACTTTCGTGCATTGGAGAAGGAAATAGCAACCCACTCCAGTGTTCTTGCCTGGAGAATCCCAGGGATGGGGGAGCCTGGTGGACTGCCGTCTATGGGATTGCACAGAGTCGGACACGACTAAAGCGACTTAGCAGCAGCAGCAGCAGCAGCAAGGAACTCTACCAAGGCTGAATTCTACCTCCTCTTCTTAGCTGATCTATCTTAAGTCTCTATGATAAGTCTCTTAGTTTCCTTATCTGTAAAGTGAAAAACAGTAATATCTACATCCCATAGCAATAAGGACGACAGTTAATGTATGTAATACTCTTGACACACAGACAAGTGCCACCTATTATTATTAGTTTAAAATTGTCCCTGATTTACTGTCATTTCTCGTAAATTTCCCTTACTCTTTAAGCTATCTTTTGAGAGTAAAATTTAGCATTCTCTCTTCTCGTCAAGAAATTTAGTCTCAGAGAAGAGAGAGGATTTGTCAAAAATTAAAAGCCCTGGAATAGATTTTTGAACTCCCGAGTCTAGGATTCTCACTGTGAGTCTTTTATCTGACAGAGACAAAGCCAGTCTTTGGTCAATTATTTTATTTATTCATTTAATGAACATTTATTCTATGACCAGAATATAGCAGGAATCAGATAAATAAAATTCCACTCCATGGACTTAACATTTGAGGTGGAAAATGTACAAACAGACAGATAGAAAACCTGACATCAAAGAAAGCTAAGGGCTATGAAGGAAACCAAACTAGAATATGCCTAACCTGTAACATGTTCTTTATTGATCCTACTCTAACTATTTTGCCCAGATTAAATTTTCCACAGGTGACTGTCCTACCTTAGTGGGTTTCTTTCATTTTAAGACCCATGTTTCCCATTGACACTGTGGAAAGAAAAGGAGCTGTGAGAAGAGGAGTTTTGGCAGAACAGTATAAATATTGGCAAAAATCTTTCTTAAAAACACTAGCGAAAGTTCTACCTTAATGTGGGACACAATATTTTTTTAAAGCACTTATGACTGTTGGCTTGAATAAAGGGAGGAAGCAGAAATACAAGTAAAAACAGCTGTCTAGGAGAAAAACACAAGTTAAAAGATATAATTGATTTCATCATTAGTAGCCTTTGAAATATTCTGCTATCTTTTCTCCAGCCATTTTCTCTGTTGTTTAATGACAGCCCAGGGTATATAACTTTTTTCATATTGCTTTTCATTAAACATTGTAACACAAGCACATTCACAAACCACCAAAGGCTCTCTGCCAACATAATTTGTAATATCTGCATGATATTCCTTCATGTGAGTATAGAATAATTCATTTAACCTTTCCATTATTATTTATTATTTCTTTTTTTTTTCCTTTGGTATGTCCAGTTTCCATCATCTAATTCTTTGAGAGTATCATCCTAAAACTTCACTGCCCTAAAGCAACATTTCTTTATTATTTCTCATGCTTTGTTGGGTGGCTAGGTGGATCCACTAATTTCCTTTGGACTCACTCAAGCAGTTGCTGTTGGCTAGAGGCTCAGCTGAGTTTGCAGGTTCAAGATGGCCATATTCCTATGCCTGGCAGTTGGTGCTGGCTGAACACTGGCCAACCCTCTTCTCCGCAGTGCTTCTGTCCTCTTATAAGCTAGACTGACTTCCTACAGGGAGGTCTCAGGGTGGCGTGCCAAGAGGGGCCAGTGAAAGTCCAAGACCTCTTGAGGTCTAAGTTCTCAAACTAGGGAAACTTCACTTCCATCCCATTCCTTTGGTCAAGACAAGTCCCACAGTCAGTCCAAAATCAAGGGATAGAAAAATAGATGCCACCTCTGGATGACAGGAGCACTGAAGTCACTTTATGAGGGAACACGCACGCCGGGATGTAAGGGATCTGTGGCTATTCATCTTACTAGAGATTAGCACACGACATGCTATGATGAATGCTTCCATAAGTAAAGCTTTATGTTTTAGAGTCAAAAATATGACTTCCTTTGAATCAACCCATAGATTTTTATTTATTAGGGAAAATATTAAGATGCATTTTTAAGGCTCTTCATACAAAGGCAATATTGCTTCCCAGAATATACTTGGATAACCATTCACTGTCTCTGCTTTCTAAGAGAGAAGAAATTCAATTGATCAAGCTCAAATAAAAAATGTTAATTATTATGTTCCATCAGAATTAAAAGTAGGATTCTTTTCTAAAGGAATAAAGCAGCTCAGTGGCAATGAGTTCGATTTTTCTATCTCTGATTATGGATAACGTTCTCCTTGGCATAAATGAAATCTTGGGTGAGGAGTTGGAGGCAGACCAGATTTCAGATCCATCTACCAAACAAATCCCTTGTGATTTGAATGTATGAATTTGTTGAGATTTCCTGATGGCTAACAATATGCCTTCATGTTAGCAATGACAAAAAACTAATAGCTGGGCATGGTATTAAAAAAAAGGCCTCTTTTTCATGTAATTGAATTCTTCAATCTTCCACTGCATTCATTGAGAAGAACTCTTGGGATGAATTTCTTTGAAATCTCTGCCACTGATTTTATTTTCTGATATGTTGACCTTCCTCATCTTGAGACATGTTGCAAGATTGGCAGGCTTCGTTTTCTGAGCGTCAGATACAGTGAAAGCTGTGTTAAGGCTCCTGCCATTGAAATTTATTCAGTGTGGATGCTAATGAAGAATTTTAAAGCGATCTAGTCTGCTTCGCTCCTCTTTTTCTCATTTATCTAGAAGGGGGAGAAATAACATCTCCTTAGCAAACAGAACTGAAAAAATAATGACCACATCTCTCCTTCACAAGTTAGTCAGGTTTTCAGCTCACTCTGTGTATTTTATTTTGAGAGGCAAACCATAAATCTGTATCGGGGATAGTGGTGATTATTATTTTTATTATTAAAGAATAGATAAGTGTCTTATTAGTAATTTCCCTGCCTAAATTCCCTCCACATGCATCAATTTATTCAATGTACTTAGTTACCATTTATCAGGCATCCGCAACATGAAAAATACCTAAGCAAGCTTAGGCAATGCAGATGTGAATTAGTTATGGCCCCTTCCTTGAAAGCAGTTCACAGTCAAGTATAAAGTGTGGACATGAACCAAATTTACCCAGATAAGCCTAAAACCTCACCCAAAAACAGTGCTCAAAATAAGAATGCGTGAAAGAGAAAATATCCTCTCTCCAAGCAGTAAACATAACAATAAATGCATGCTTTATTCAGCATAATGTCTACAACACGTTTGTCACAATCTGTAACTTCCTTGCTTCTTCTTTCTCATTGCATGCATCTAGAAAAAAACCCAATCTGGAATAAACTGAGCCCATCTTTTCTTGTGTTCATGACAGCACAGGTGACTGGAGGGTCACTTCAGTGGGCAGACTGGCATGAACACCAGCTTCAAAAGGATCAGCCTTTCCATATTTTCTTACTCTCTATGATAAATTTTCCCTCCTGCCCTTTTTCCCTCCTGGTACAACAGAGAACAGTGGTCTCAGTTCCTTTGCCTAGACTAGGTTGTTTACATAGGCTTTCAAATGTGTCCTTTGGAATGAAGTTCCTTCCCATCATCATGTCAACATGCTCAGGTCTTCAGTTTTTAAATCAACGGATATATAATCTTCCAGAAACCCCATCCATTCCCCCACAGACTAAAACCTTTTTTATTTTTCTGTCTCTTAACTTCCCACCTATTCTTCTCAAGAGTTCTGGCTTTTATTGCCCTCTCCATTACAAATGCTAGTATTTTCCCTTTGGCCTCTTCTAATCTGGTTTCTTTCTGACTGTTTCATTTGAATGGCCCTCCCTAGTCAACAGGTGGCTCTGATGTCATCGACCGCAAAGGCCCCACAGCAGCACCCACTTCCTCCACCTCCCTGCCATGTGTGCCATTGCTGATCACACCTCTCTCCGCTGAATACCTCTGCCTTCCTGATCAAGGGAACACATTTCTCCTGGTTTTCTCATTTCTGATCACTCCTTTGTGCCCTTTTGGGTCCACCTTTTTCGACTTGGCCATTAAATTATGGAGTTTCATAAAGCACCACTGTAGGCCTCTTCTCAGACTGTCCTCTACCCCTTATACACCTGTAGCCTCAAGGACCACCTAAAAGCACCCATGTGCATCTCCAGCGGGGAGAGACAACTTTCCTGAAGTCCAGACATATGTTCCTTGCTACTTCATATCTGCATTTAGATGCCTCAAGAGCATCTGCACGTCCAAAATAGCATTCATGACCTTGTCTTCTTCCAAGATTCCCCATCTCTATGTCACCACATTTCACTGAATTTCACAGTAAAAAAAAAAAAAAAGACCAAAACCCAAAAACCTGAGAGTTATTTTTGACACATTCTTCCTCAATCCTGATCCCAGACCAAATCCAATTAAATATAACTCTGAGATCTTGGACCATTCATTTCTTTTTTGTTTTAATTGAAGTATAGTTGTGTTAGTTTCTACTGTATGGCAAAGTGAATCAGCTCTAGGTCCATACACATGTCTCCTCTTGGTTGGATTTCCTTCCCATTTAGGTCACACAGAACATTGAGTGGTGTTCCCTGTGCCATACAGTGGCTTCTCACTAGTTATCTATTTTGTGCATAGTATGTGTGAATCCCACTCTCCCATTTCATCCAAGTTCTCCACTTCCCCCTTGATATCCATAGCGTTGTTCTCTACATCTGTCTCTATGTCTACATTTCTTCCCCCTTTCCCAGTCTCTGCCCTGGTATGAGCTACTGTCACTTCCTCTCAAGGTCTATTGCAGTGACCTCTAACTAGTCATTCTGATTCCCCGCTTACCCTCTTCTGCATCAATCTTCAAGCAACCACTAAATCGATCATTAAAAATGCAGAACTGAATTATCACTTTCGTGATTAAAATCCTCCAGTGGCTCTTCATGACTCAAAAGATAAAGGTCAAAATCTTTAACGTGTCCTGAAAAGTCTCCCATAGTCCAATTTCTTCACATTACCCCTTCTCCCTGCTAGAGTGTATTCTCTGTTGGAAACCCTGTCTTCCACTCTCTTCACCTAGTTTACACCCATTTATCCATCAGACGTGTATGCAGAAATTTACCTCCTGGGAAAAGTTTTCCCAGAATCTCAAGACTAGTTCACATCTCCTGATTGTATACTCTTACAATATACTTAAGTAATTATTTAATTAATATCTGTGTCCCTCACTACACTAGAAACTGAAGAGAGGCTGTCTTTTTGACTTACAGTTGTTTTTCCCAGGGCGTATCCCAGAGCTTGGAACATAGTAGACGTTCAACAACTGTTTTTGTGGAGCACAGGTTATGTGCCAGTCGTAGCTCTGGTGGTAACATGAGGATGAACAAAACAAAACCAGTGACTGATTTTATGAACCCTACATTGTAGTGGAAGAGGCATAGCATTAAACAAGTAAAATACATTATATTAGGAAATAATAAATTAGGCATTTGGGATTTATGTCTACACACTACAATATATAACATAGATAACCAACAAGGAACTATGATATAGTGTAGGGAACTATAGTCAATATTTTATAATAACCTATAATGGAAAATAATCTGAATATATATATATATATGTGTGTGTATATATATATGTAACTAAATCACCTTGCTGTATACCTGAAGCTAACACAACATTGTAACTCAATTATGATTAAATTTCTTAAAAAAGCAAATAATAAATGCTATAAGAAAAAGCAGAGCAAAGGAATTGAGAATATTAGGTGGTGGCGAATTGGGGCTCTTTCATTTAGGGTCTACAGGCTAATTGGGATAGAGAATTCCTCTATGGAGAGGTGGCGTTTAAGAAGAGACTTGAGTTAAGCGATGAAGCAGACATGGAAAGGAGCAGGAGAAGAGCTCTCTGTACAGAAAGCAAGGACATGGGGGAATGAGTATATGTGAGGGATAACTAAAACATGGGTGTGGGGGAGAGGGGAGAGCCATGCCAGTAGAAAGTGAAGTTGGAGAGGAGGCAACGGCAGACCATGGAGCAGTGAAATTGTTCTCAATGAAGGATGCAGTCCACAGAGCTGGACACCATGTTGGGGGAAAAACACTGAAACAAGCATGTTTTCAGAGTCCAGATCTGTGGGCTCCAGTCCCAGTTCTGCCATCAGCAGCTGAGTGGTGCTGAAAGCAAGCTTGGTCTCTCTGCTCCTCACTTCCTCATGTGATAAATGGGAGTTTGGGACTAGACCATCTCTAGTGTTCTCTCAAGGTTGAAAATCCTTTTTGAAAAATAAACATCATTTGATCAGAACTGAATCAAAGGTCTTAGTCTGCCACTGTGATTTTCTTCTGAGTCTTAATTTTACTGTTTAAAACAGAAATAGAAGAGCCTTCTCTCAGGTTTGGGATGCCAAGCAGCAGACATGGTAGGATCGAGAGCTCTTTTGCTTTCTAAACCTGTAGCTAAAACTTTCTGAGAATTTATGCAATAGCAGACACAGTTATAGGTGCTGTCTACCGGGCATTTCGTCCTCAAGTCAATCTCAAGAGGTAGATCTCTTTAACGGAGACCAGGAGAAAATAAAAACCTCAAGTTCCCTCAGGCAGTTAAATGGCAGAGTTAGTTTTGCACCCAGAGCTGCTTGACATCAAGTTTGAGGACCCTCATTAGAACACAGGGTCTGTGCATGTGAGTGCAGAGCTGGTATAGGGAAGTGAGGAACCGTCTGAAATTCAGTCCCAGGGGCATTGTTGATGTATAAGAAATTCCGTGAAGAGTGACACCACCTTTGTGTTCCAGTAAATAAGACTGCTTGAACATCATTTAATCACAAAAATTTTTTCCAAATTCTTAGGCGAGAAATCCATTTTGTGAGCTAGAGTTCATCACAACACAATATTCATTCCTTCTGTTATTTGTTCTCTTATCCCTTGAGCCCCTTACTATGTATTAGGTCACACCTAGTTACTTGTTGTTCAGTCGCTCAGTTGGGTCCTACTCTTTGCAACCCCATGGACTGCAGCACACCAGCCTTCCTTGCCTTCACTACTTCCCAGAGTTAGCTCAAACTGATGTCCATTAATCGGTGATGCTATCCAACCATCTCATTCTCTGTTCCCCCCTTCTCCTCCTGCCCTCAATCATTCCCATCATCAGGGTCTTTTCCAATGAGTCAGTTCTTTGCATCAGATGGCCAAAGTATTAGAGCTTCAGCTTCAGCATCAGTCTTTCCAATGTATATTCAGGGTTGATTTTCTTTAGGATGGACTGGTCTGGTCTCCTTGCTGTCCAAGAACTCTCAAGAGTCTTCTCCAGCACCATGGTTCAAAAGCATCAATTCTTCAGAGCTTTATGGTCCAACTTTCACATCCACACATGACTACTGGAAAAACCATAACCTTGACTAGATGGACCTTTGTTGGCACCTAGTTACTACTAGGACAGAAGTGAAGAAGACTCCCTTCATACAGTGTCCAAAGGACTATACAGTTTCTAAAGCAAATATAGAAGAGACTTCCCTGGTGGTTCATGAGATAGGGTAGCTTATCCCTTTTCCAGGGGATCTTCCCAACCCAGGAATTGAATCAAGGTCAGGCAGATTATTTACCAGCTCAACTACCAGGGAGGCCGCAATCTGTGCACGACTACTAGAAAAACCAAAACTTTAACTATGCGGACCTTTGTCAGCCAAGTAATGTCTTTTCTTTTTAATATGCTCTCCAGGTTTGTCATAGCTTTTCTTCCAAGGAGCAAGCATCATTTATTCTCAAGGCTGCAGTCACTGTCTGCAGTGATTTTGGAGCCTAAGAATATAAAATAAATAATAGTAAACCTTATCACCAGTACCTCTTGGATTGGATGAGATGTTGCTAATACTCCATGCTCCCAATGCAGGGGGTCTGGGATCAAACCCTGGTCAGGGAACTAGATCCCACATACTGCAACTCAGGCCCAACACACCCAAATAAATACATACATAAATATTAAATAAATAAGACAAACATGAGAATAAAAATGACATCACACTTCAACCATTGGTGTAAGCAGAGCACTATGCAATGTTGAGTGAGAACAGAGGGGAAGCTATATGGAAATCCAAAAGAACTTTGCACAGAAAATGTTGCTCAGAGCTCAGATGCTTCATCAAGGTACAGAACTCACCAGCACTAAAGAGCAGGATTATCACCTCTCTTGCTTTGCACCCTATGCTATCCTGCATAAACCCTTATATATACATTTATTCCACATTTTAATATCTGGGAAATGAGGTTGCATCCTCAAGTTGCTGACATCTTATCATTCCCCCTGGCCAGCAGGAAGTTATCACTACCTCTGCTTACATACCTGGTCAGAGCTCATTCTGCCATCACTTCTGCTGAGTTATGCACATTGCTGGTACTATGTGTGATGAGTTGGACTGATAGTTAAAGGATTTTCAAAAAGATTACAGTATGATTCAGCTTTGAAGAGAAATGTTATTTCTACTCAGGAAACCACAAGAACAGAGTTCCAAGATAGAGATCACATATGTGTCCAAGAAATCTCTTGGTCAATAGAAAATTCAAATTCTAAATGACATGGAAGTATTGTCATAACTTTTAATTGGCAGCATCATTTTTTCCTGTTGTTGTTGTTCAGTCGCTCAGTCATGTCCGACTCTTTGTGATCCCATGGACTGCAGGATGCCAGGTTTCCCTATCCTCCACTATCTCCCAGAGTTTGCTCAATCTCAGATCTATTGAGTTGGAGATGCCATCCAACAATCTCATCCTCTGCCACTCCCTTTATCCTCCTGCCTTCAGTCTTTCCCAGCATCAGGGTCTTTTCCAGTGAGTAAACTCTTTGCATTAGGTGGCCAAAGTAGTAGAACTTCAGGTTCATCATCAGTCCTTCCAATAAATACTCAGGGTTGATTTCCTTTAGGATTGACTGGTTTGAACTCCTCACTGTCCAAGGGATTCTCAAGATTCGTCTCCAGCAGTATAATTCAAAAGCATCAGTTCTTCAGCGCTCAACCTTTTTTATGATCCAAGTCTCACAGCTGTACATGCTGTGCTGTGCTTAGTCGCTCAGTCGTGTCTGACTTTGCAACCCCATGGACTGTACCCCACCAGGCTCCTCTGTCCATGGGGATTATCCAGGCAAGAATACTGGAGTGGATTGCCATGCCCTCCTCCAGGAGGTCTTCCCAACACAGGTCTCCTGCATTGCAGGCAGATTCTTTACCACCTGAACCACCAGGGAAGCCCAAGAATACTGGAATGGGTAGCCTATCCCTTCTCCAGGGGATCTTCCTGACCCAGGAATCAAACTGGGGTTTCCTGCATTGCAGGCAGATTATTTACCAGCTGAACTACCAAGGAAGACCCAATCCATACATGACTACTGGAAAAATCAAAACTTTAACCATATGGACCTTTGTCAGCCAAGTAATGTCTTTTCTTTTTAATATGCTCTCTAGGTTTGTCATAGCTTTTCTTCTAAGGAGCAAGCATCTTTTAATCTCAAGGCTGCAGACACTGTCTGCAGTGATTTTTGCGCCTAAGAAAATAAAATAAATAATAGTATACCTTATCACTAGTACTTCTTAGATTAGACGAGATATTGAATTTCAGTTAAGCTAAGCATATCTTGTAATTTTGCGGGGGGGGGGGGGAATGTGGAATCTTAGTTCCCCGACCAAGGATCAAATGTGCATCCCCTACAGTAGAAGCATGGAGTCTTAATCACTGGACTACCAGGGAAGTCCCTGTATCTTATATTTTTAAAAGTCATATTGATTCACATTAAACTTGGGGCCCACTTTGTATAATTCAGGCTGTTTGGGTAACTCCTACCATCCTATCTCTGTGCAGTTAATCCTTTTAACCCACATTCAGGACTTCACATATTTTCCATAGTGTGATAGCACTGTGTTAAAATCAGCTTGGTGTTTCAGGCTGTTGTGAAGGTCTCTAATTGTGATTCAGTTATCCCGTATATTAGCCACAGTCTGTGTCATCTATGTTGACGGTTCCTGATCACCCAAGGATGATCTTATTATCTAAGCACGTTATGTCTAAGGAATTTCACAGCTGAAGCAAGGTACAGAATGACCTACTCTAAAACAAGAGTGATTAACAAGTTTGGAGCCGAGCCAAACGTGAGAACAAGGTTGTTACTGGCATGATTTTAATCATGATAGACAATTAGCCAAGCTTAATTATATTGAGACGGAAAACCAGAATGAGTGGCAGTAATGAATTTCTCTGGGAACTCTCTGGTGTCTCCAACTCAAACTGGCTGACCTGTAAAGAGTGGAAAATGATAAAAGATGTTTGCCCACATGTACAAGCTGTGTTTATCTCGAGGAGCTATCTGCATGGGGAAGAAGTCTGGAGGATGCCCCTTTTTGCAGGAACTCAACACGGAACCCAAATGGAATTCTCGAGTTATACTGGCATTTTTGCTTCAGGAAGGAGATGCAGAAGAGAGGAAACACATTTGAGCTGAATGCGGGCACATTAAATGTTAATGTGATTATGTAGCTGGGAATTCTTTAAATGTCGCCTGTGGCTGAAGTATGACTATAGTTGTATGTTAGCACTTTTTGGTGTTATAAAAGCTTAATATTTTCACTGACTGTGTCAAGCCCAAACAGAACACTTGAAACTTCAATAGGGTCAGAAAGTGATTAGAATGTAACAATTTTTTAACAATTTGATACTCCTCGCCTCTAGGTTTAGAAATGGAATTTAATATGAAATTCTCCCTAAGTCTCCAGTCTCTTTTTCCATTATGGATTTTAATTGACTTCTTATAATTAAAACACAGAAGAAAGAAAAGTTGTGGAGAAAACTCAAAACCTCTATAGTTCATATAGTTCTTTAGAGTTCACAGAGGATACCAATCTTTCATCCTCACACCAAACACACACACAGGCACAGACCTGGGAAGATGAACTTGTCTCACTGTAAAGATGAAGAAGCTAAGCCCCAGGGGAGTGTACCTTATCTCAGTCATATGGCAAAAGTATACACAGGGGTTCTGATTCTGAGACCTGGTTTTAAAAATGATAAAGAATAAGGAAAAGGAAGGGGAAAAAATGAGTGGGAAAGAAAGGAGGAAGGAAGGAAGGAAGGAAGGAAGAGGTAGGGAAATGAAAGAAAAAAACAAAAAGGGAACAACTTTCAGTTAAAGTTTGAGGCAGGCCTTTCCAGTGTGATGGACGTTCTCAATGGGAAAACCAACTCAATTTGTGTGCAGGTCTGAGTTGTGAATAAACCAGCCTGCCTTTCCCTCTCCTTCTCTTTTTTTCTTTCTTTCATCTTTCCCTATCTTAATTCCTTGTTCTCAGTACTTTTACTGGATACCTCCTGTATTTCCAGAAATAGTACTTGGCAGGAAAATTCTATTTGTATCCTGTGATGAAAAAAAAAAAAAACCATCTCTTACCGTTTTATTCCCTTTGTAGGTCAGCCAGTTTGAGTTTGAGACATAGAAAAATATGATACAAAATTAGATCCCATGCACCATGCTCATAGCCACATTATTCATAATCATAATTTCACTAAAAAGTGGAAGCAACATGTGTCCATTATCAGATGAATGTAGAAATAAAATGTGGTAGATACATACAATGTAATATTATCCAGCTTTAAAAAGGAAGTAAATTCTGACACGTGCTACAACATTACAACGTGGATGGGGACCTTATGCTAGGTGAGATGAGGCAGTCATAAAGGGGCAAATACTGTCTGTTTCTGATTATATGCAGTGCTTAAAGTAGTCAGATTCAGAGTCAGAAGTAGAATGGTGGTTGCCAGGGCCTGGAGGAGCAGGGGATGGGGAGTTATTGTTTAATGGGTACAGAGTTTGAGTTTGGGGAAGATGAAAATGTGTAGATGGACAATGGTGATACTTAATGCCACTAAATATAGTTAATGCTACTGAACTGGATACTTCAAAAATGGTTAAAATAGTAAAACTTTTGTTACATATAGTTTGCCATAAAAATCATCAGATCTCTAATGTTCAGTGGAGGCCCTGAACTCTGTACTCACAGCCTCTGGAGGGGAGAAAGGCTGCACTGTGACACATGACTGTGCTCTGCTAGCGAGCCTGAGGACACAACCCAGCCTAAGAATCTCCACAGAGCCTGTGAACCATGTGTGGCAGATGCCTGAATTAAGCCTGAAAGGAGCTCTAATTTCTCCAAGCAAAGTCAAGGGACCAAGGTAGATGGTTGTTCCATACAGACAGCCTCACAGAGGCTCTCGAGAGCCTGGTGTGGTCTGAGAGATGCAAGAAGTGTTGGTGGCTAGAGCCCACAGTTAAGGACATCTAGCTACTTTGAAAATACATCTGCTCCTCTTCCTCCTGGAGCATTAATCTGACTGGCCCTTTGCGTCAAAAACATGTTTGAAACCTGGGCCATTCTGTTTTGAAAGTCATTTCTTCTACCATTGTCCTAGGCTCTAGAGTTGTGCTGTCCAATATGATGCATGCTTAATTTAAATCTAATAGATTAAAATTAATTATTCTATTACTCAGTGACACTAGCCACATTTCAAGGATGACTACTAACATTTTAAGTGTGGCTAGTGACAACCAATATGGCCAGCATAAATATAAAGCATTTTCAACATCCCAGAAAGTTCTGTTGAATAGCCCTGCTTCAAAGTTTACAAAGTAAATGAAATGAACTGTTAATTTCTCAGTTGTGTCCGACTCTTTGCTACCCCATGGAACTGGGGCTCGCCAGGCTCTTCTGTTCATAGGATTCTCCAGGCAAGAATACTGGAGCGGATTGCCATTTCCTTCTCCAAGATTACAAAGTACACTGTCTATTAATTGCCTGTTAATTTATTTATGTGTGTGAACATCACACAAAACCTTGACATTCTTATTCACATTTTGTAGAAAAGGAAATTGCAGCTTAGGGAGGCTGAGTACCTCACTGATGGTTTCACAGCTATCAAGCAGTAATGCTGGAATGTAAAATCCTCTGAGCCCAGCCCCAGGACACCCTGCATTAATCCATAACCACCTCCCCTTCCCCACACCGCCTTTGGCCTTTTTTTCACTCCTGCTCAACCTTGAGATTATTCTTCCTAAAAGACTGCTTTTCATGAGATCATGCTTCTGACTTTCTTTGTCAACTGGAGGAAACACAGATCTCTTAGTTTGACAATCAAGCCCTCCCACAAATCAGAATAAATACATTTTGCAGTTTCTTCTTCTCCCTTTCCTGTTTTTCAATACTCATCTCTTCTCCAAGCACAGAATGTATCAGTCACATAAAGTCTTAGAGCCTTTTCTGTGCAGTTTATCTTCCCGGACTACTAACCTTTTTCTTTCTGCCTATTGGAATCTCACTTAACTTTCAAGCTCTAGTTCATGACTCACCTATTCTAGAAAATCTTACTTGACCAACCTCAGTCTGGGCTGCAAAGAGCTACTGTTCCTCTCTTGCCAGAAAGCATCTAATATGTTAGTTCATGGAACACTGTTTCTCTGCTTTAACAAGAAGCCATTCTTTGTTCTCCTGTGTGGTATTGCCCATAAGACTCATGTAGACCACATTCTTCATCTTGTTTTTTTCTTTTTCTTTTTTTAAATTTATTTTTAATTGGAGGAAACTGCTGTATAGCACAGGGAGCTCAACTCAGGGCTCTGCGATGACCTAGAGGGATGGAATGATAGGGGTTAGGTGGGAAAGAGGCACATTCCTCATCTTTATGAACTATGGTTTCAAGTATGGACCCTTCATGATAACTGTTGTCTACTCTACTGTTGTTACTTACTGGATTCATTTCATCCATGTTTTGCATGACTCTGGCCCCACCTACTATGTGCCAGCCATTGTATTGGGCACAGCTACATTTTTCAAAAACTTTTTTATTTTGTATTGGGGTGTAGTGGATCAACAATGTTGTGATAGTTTCAGATGAAGAGCAAAGGGATTCAGCCATACATATACATGTATCCATTCTCCTCCATTCTCCCCTCCCATCCAGGCTGCCATATAGCATTGAGCAGAGTTCCACTTGCTACATAGTAGGTTCCGGTTGGTTATCCATTTGGCACAACTGCATTGCTTCTGTGTTGTCTTCCAACAACCCTATGAGGAGGAAAACATCCTTATCCCAATTTTACCCATGAGGTAACTGAGGCTCAGTGAGAACAGAAGAGTTTCTCATTCACAAATATGTGAAGTGACAAGGTCAGAATTTAAACTTCAGTCCGCTTGACTCCAAAGCCCCTCCTTTCTTCTTTGTTGTAGTTCAAGCTTTTCCTGTACTTATTTAGGCTATTATAGCGAGTACATAAATGTTGTGTCCTTCTCAGCTTTGAAAAATTCCTACCTGTAAATTATATTCAACACATAATAAAAAAGAATCTGTTACAGTTGTTACTCCAAAACTCTGCAAGTTCCTATTATATCAACTTTCCACTTTGGATATGGCATCAGACTTGAAATACTATGGGGAGTGGGGCCAGGAGGAACAGACAGTTCAAAGCTCTTGCCTTGGTTTGAAGAAACTCCATAACTCATTGTTTTGACATCATCCAAATAACAGTGGTTACCAATATTGACTTTTTATTAAATGAAATTATATTTCTATCAGAAACATGGTAGCCTCTCCAGACATTATTCATGGATTCTCTAGTTTGTAGGCTGAAACCAAAACAAATGTTCTGCTATATAACACGATGGTTTAAGAGAAAACAATCACAAGGAAAATTTATGGGTTGTGATTTTTTTTCATAAAAATCTTAGAGAACAAAAATTTCAAGAAGCCCAGTCATGTGTATATATTGAAAATATTGTGGAGAACTATGGCAGCCCACTCCAGTACCCTTGCCTGGAAAATCCCATGGACGGAGGAGCCTGGTGGGCTGCAGTCCATAGGGTCACAAAGAGTCAGACATGACTGAGCGACTTCACTTTCACTTTTTACTTTCATGCATTGGAGAAGGAAATGGCAACCCACTCCAGTGTTCTTGCCTGGAGAATCCCAGGGATGGGGGAGCCTGGTGGGCTGCCGTCTATAGGGTCGCACAGAGTCGGACACAACTGAAGCGACTAAGCAGCAGCAGCAGCATGGTGCATAAAATTATAGTCACTAAATTGATGATTATTGCTGCAACATGGCAAACAAAGTGAGCACTAAAATCAGGAATCAAAAAAAAAAAAAATAAAAAATAAAATCAGGAATCAGAAAGCCTAAGTCTTGGTCTAAATTGTTCTACCAGCTAACTGTGCACCCTTGAAATTGTCACTTAACTTGGATCTCTTCTAGAAGTTTTCTTTTCTAGAACACAGCAACATTAGTGAAGTAAATGAATAAACTAATAAATAAAGGTATTGGGAGAGATACTCTAAAATTCCTCCCGCACTAATGGTTTTTGAGTCATACTTTCCATTTAGAAATCAAAAGAAATCACTTAGTCATGTCCGACTCTTTGTGTCCCCATGGACTGTAGCCTGCCAGCTTCCTCTATCCATGGAATTCTCCAGGTCAGAATACTGGAGTGATTAGTCATTTCCTTCTCCAGGGCATTTTCCCAACCCAGGGATGGAACCGAGGTCTCCCACATTGCAGGCGGATTCTTTTTATTGTCTGAGCCACCAGGGAAGCCCATTAAGCACCTAAGGGAGAAGGCTTGTATCTACAATTAAAGTATCCAATCAGTTTAAAAATGTATGGAAAATAATTTCACACTTTAATTCCACTCAGCAAAGCTTGGTTAATGCCCCTCTTTGTAAGGAGAAAGTTGGATAACCTAGTAGATATGGTATCACAGCTTTGATGTGCCTGCCAACAGTGCAAATCCGGTAGGAGAATATGCTTTCTTTAAGGGCCAACTGTGTTTCTCCATAGTGTATTTAAGGGACTGGCCTGGGACTGTCTGTTTTATTTTACAATTTTGTCTCTGTCTCAGTGCAAATAATTTATGTAGATCTGAAAGACTGATAGCTTTATCCTAATAATGCCCTGGAAACAAAATAACCAATTACAGAAATCATGGAACTACAGAAGAACCTAGAGGTAGCTTTCTCTGATGCCCACTTTCAATAAGGGAAGGCCTTAAAGATTCAAATGATTTGCCCAGGCTTACACCAAATAATGGGAGCAATGGGACTAGCATGAGTCGTCCAGTTACATGCCTTTGGTTTTATTTTTCTGCTAATTGTAAATTTAGGATTTGCATTTGATAACAAGCAGAATTTTATATATATATATATATGTATATATATATATAAACTTACTAAGTGTCATGTATGGGTGTGAGAGTCGGACTATAAAGAAAGATGAGCGCTGAAGAATTGATGCTTTTGAACTGTGGTGTTGGAGAAGACTCTTGAGAGTCCCTTGGACTGCAAGGAGATCCAACCAGTCCCTTCTAAAGGAGATCAGTCCTGGGTGTTCTTTGGAAGGACTGATGCTGAAGCTGAAACTCAAATACTTTGGCCACCTGATGTGAAGAACTGACTTATTGAAAAGACCTTGATGCTGGGAAAGATTGAAGGTGGGAGGAGAAGGGGACAACAGAGGATGAAATAGTTGGATGGCATTACCGACTCAATGGACCTGAGTCTGAGTAAACTCTGGGAGTTGGTGATGGACAGGGAGGCCTGGTGTGCTGCAGTCCATGGGGTCACAAAGAGTTGGACATGACTGAGTGACTGAACTGAAGTGTCCAGATTGTGCCAGGTGGCAAACACTTATTATCTTTATACTTCAAAAAATGTATTATTTCCATTTTGTAGATGAGGAAATTGAAGTTCAGAAATCAAAATAATTCGTCCAAAATCACCAAGTTGTGTGTTGAAAGTCTAGCTATAAATTGTATTGTCTTATAATATCTGGTAGTGCAGCACCTATAAAATTTTAAATGTGCATACCAGCTGACCCACCGATTAATTCTAAGACATCTTAATTATACCCATGTGCTCATGGACCCATTGGAATAATTAGATATCTTCAATAGAAACAAGATTTGTAACTTGTAAGTGCATCTGTATAAGGATGCTTATTACAATACTATTTATAACAGTAAATAGTTATAGAAGGACACAACTTCAATATTCTTCCATATAATAGTGGTTACATACATTGGGACAGTTTATATTATGGAATATTATTCAGCTATTAAAAGGATGCGTGGATTCTGTATGTATTGATCTAGGGAAAAGTTCAGATTAGGGGCTGGTTTCAGCTGGTTCCAGCTGTTTTTATCGCATCCTGTGCTCCTTCTTCATTTTTCTAGCAGTTGTCCTGCCCTTTTCCTTCCTGTTTCAGGAGAGCATTAGCATCAGACTGTTAACAATTTTTTACATGGGATGGATGAGAGAATGCAACCACGCCTGAGTCCTTAAGTAGATAAACAGGGATTGAGAGCCAGAACCAGCAAATACAAAAGCCAAGCACCAGAACCAGAGCAGATCTTTATCCTGAGATAGCAGCAGTCTGGAGTGGGGTGGGCATCTGTGCAGAGCAAGGGCAGGACAGAAATTAGTGGGGAGGTCTGGAATGGTTACCTTGGCCCTACGGGCAGGCAATCCTCAGCTGAAGCTGCAGCCTGTGAGTGAGAGTTCACCTTCAGCCTCCACTGGGTACCTGCCCAGGCCAAAGAGGAGGAAGAGGAACCAGCATCTGCACTCTACCCCACATCTTTCTGCCTGGGTCCCTCCCAGCATCCCTAAAAGCCGAGTGTCCAGACTTGAGCCCATCTGCAGGCTGGGCTTGCTTTTCTGTGCCCCTTCTGAGAAAGCCTGTGATTTTGTGGAGCCTTCTGGCTGCTCAGGCCTCTGGATCCTCCTTGGGATCCTGCCCCTGTCAAAAAATCCCAGAGTAGATTCTTCACAGGTGGTGCAGTGGTAAAGAATCCGCCTGTCAATGCAGGAGACACAAAAGATGCAGGTTCAATCCCCGAGCTAGGAAGATCCCCTGGAGTGAGAAATGGCAACCCATTCCAATATTCTTGCCTGAGAAATCCCATGGACAGAGGAGCCTGGCAGGCTACAGTCCATGGGGTAGCAAGGAGTTGGACATGACTGAGCATACATGCATACAGAGTACAGAAGGCCCTGACTTCTACTTTTTCCTTCCTTCCCTTAAGTGGCTGGGACACAGCCTGTTCTATATTTGTCTTCAGTATTATCACATGAAGATGTATCATCTCTGTTCCCAAGGCTCTTCTTCTCCCAACCCTGCTGTGGAGCCTGCCATTCCTCCATCTCCCCTTCATTGTCATATCTGAAGCAAGCCCACTGTCTCCCATCTTTGAATGATTTTACTATAATCGATCAGGAGAGTAACAAAGGAAAAAAAGAAAAAACAATTCTAAAACTATTATCTTGGTCTATGATTCTGTAATCCCTTGCTTTTGGGAGTGAAATTCCCCTCAAACCCCCACTTTTGGTCTATAATTTGCTACCATTCCAGGAAGTTCTTACTTTCCATGCTGCTGCTGTTGCTGCTGCTAAGTTGCTTCAGTCGTGTCCGACTCTGTGCGACCCCATAGACGGCAGCCCACCAGGCTCCCCCATCCCTGGGATTCTCCAGGCAAGAACACTGGACTGGGTTGCCATTGCCTTCTCCGTTACTTCCCATAACAGAGACAATTAAGACAGTACAATAGGCGTGAACTATGTGGCTTGTTAAAAATCAGTTGGCAGTCTCCCTGCCTCTGAGTCCCACCTATGACACCCCTTTGGGGGTACATCTTCCCTGAAAGTAATAAAAATTAAAGCCAAGGTCCTTTTTGTTGGAAATTAATAGTAAATCCTAGAAGAGGCAAAGCTAACTCTGAAGACTAGAGAAACAACATGTAACATAACATATACTAAGTAGCCCAAACTAAATCTGGACCTCAGTGTGGGCAAGAGTGATGTCCCAGAGCCCCTGAGTGTTAATCAAATGTTTGTAAATTGCATGTAGTTGAACAGTGCTTTGGGAGTGCATGATTTAAAACAATCCTGAGGAATCCTCTAGTGCTACAACTAATTAACCCTAATTCATCTGTTTTGTGTATCTGAATTTACTTCCAAGGATAGAGTGTTTGGAGAATAAAAGACGAGACAAAATACAATTAATTAGGGAAGGCTTCCTGGAGGGGGTGAGCCAGGGCCAAATCTTAGAGGAGGCAGTGATTATAGATCCCTGTACAAGATGGAAAGAAGGAATGCAACATTTCAATCAAGGGCAGCCTTATAGCTAGCAGCAATGGACCTTCCTGTGAATAACAATTAAAACATCTCTTTGTGGTTGTATAATCATTTACAGTTTACAAGGACTTTCTTGCACATCACAGAGATGGTGACAACAATGAGAATTTATCTAGTGCATACAGGACACCAGTGCTAAGGACTTTAATTGCATTTTTTCACAGTTATCCTACCAACATCCCGCTGGGCTTGGTGTTACTATCCCCTCTTTCCAGAAAAGGAAACTAAAGCTCACGGTGCTAAAAGTCACACAAATGGTATCGAAGTCCACTGGTAAACAGAAGAGCACAGATCTAAATTCAGATCTGCCTGACCCTGTGGTTCTGATCATGTCATCCTCTGGAACTCAGAGCAGGATGGAGAAGGGCAGACAGTGGGTCACAAATGTGTGGCAACACAAGTACATCCAGACCTTGGAGATATTGCAAGTTCGGTTCCAGACTATTACAATAAAGTGAATATTACAGTAAAATGAGGTGCCCAAATTTTTTTTTAAATTTCTCAATGCATTTAAAAATTATGTTCACACTCTACCATTGTCTGTTAAGTGTGTGGTAGGATTATGTATAAAAAACAATCAAAAGTACATACCTTAATTTTAAAATACTTTATTACTAGAAATTGTTAACCATCATTGGAGTCTTCAATGACTTGTAATGTCTTTACTGGTGGAGGATCTTGCCTTGATGTTAATAGCTGCTGACTGATCAGGGTGGTGGTTGCTGAGGGTTGGGATAGTTGTGGCAATTTCTTAAACTGTGACAACAATGAGGTTTGCCACATAATTGACTCTTCCTTTCATGAACAATTTCTCTGTATCAAGCAATGCTATTTGATAGATTAGATAGGGAAACAGTGGAAACAGTGTCAGACTTTATCTTTTTGGGCTCCAAAATCACTGCAGATGGTGACTGCAGCCATGAAATTCAAAGACGCTTACTCCTTGGAAGAAAAGTTATGACCAACCTAGATAGCATATTCAAAAGCAGAGACATTACTTTGCCAACAAAGGTCCGTTTAGTCAAGGCTATGGTTTTTCCAGTGATCATGTATGGATGTGAGAGTTGGACTGTGAAGAAGGCTGAGCGCCAAAGAATTGATGCTTTTGAACTGTGGTGTTGGAGAAGACTCTTGAGAGTCCCTTGGACTGCAAGGAGATCCAACCAGTCCATTCTAAAGGAGATCAGCCCTTGGTGTTCTTTGGAAGGAATGATGCTAAAGCTGAAACTCTAGTACTTTGGCCACCTCATGCAAAGAGTTGACTCATTGGAAAAGACTCTGATGCTGGGAGGGACTGGGGGCAGGAGGAAAAGGGGATGACAGAGGATGAGATGGCTGGATGGCATCACTGACTCGATGGACATGAGTTTGGGTGAACTCTGGGAGTTGGTGATGGACACGGAGGCCTGGCGTGCTGCGATTCATGGGGTCGCAAAGAGTCGGACATGACTGAGCGACTGAACTGAACTGAACCCACATTTGAACTTCTTTCAAAGTTGGAATCAATCTTGTCAAACTCTACCACTGCTTCATCAATAAGTTTATGTAATATTCTAAATTGTATGTTATCATCTCAACAATCTTTACAGCATCTTCACCAAGAATAGATTTCATCTCAAGAAACCACTTTCTTTGATCATTCACAAGAAGTAATTCCTCATTAGTTAAAGTTTAATCATGAGATTATAGCAGTTTAGTCATATCTTCAGGCTCCCCTTCTAATTCTAGTTCTCTTGCTCTTTCTACCACGTATGTAAGTTACTTTCTCCACTGAAGTCTTGAAACCCTTGAAATCATCCAGGAGATTTGAAGTCAACTTCTTTCAAATTGCTGTTAGTGTTGATATTTTAACCTCTTCCCATGAATCTCAAATGTACTTGATGGCATCTAGAATAGTGAATCCTTTCTAGAAGGATTTTAGCTTACTTTGTCTGAATCTACCAGAGGAATCACCATCTATGGCAGCTATAGCCTTACAAACATATTTCTTAAATAAGAAGACTTGAAAGTTGGAATTACTCGTTAATTTGCAGGCTGCAGAATGGATGCTGTGTTAGCAGGCGTGAAAATAGCCTTAATTATTGTACAGCTCCATCAGAGCTCTTGGGTGACCAGGTGCATTATCAGTAAGCAGTAAAAATTTGAAAGGAATCTTTTTTTCTGAGCAATATATATCAATTGTGGGCTTTAAATGTTCCATAAACCATATTGTCAAGAGATGTGCTGTCATCCAGGCTTTGTTATCCCATTTATAGCAGGGGCAGAGTAAATTTAGTATAATTCTTAAGGGCTAGGATTTAATTTTAGGATTTTCAGAATGGTAAATAAGCATTGGCTTCAACTTAAAGTCACCAGCTACACTAGCCCCTAACAAATGAGTTAGCTGTCCTTTGAAACTTTGAAGCCAAGCACTGATTTCTCTCCAGCTGTGTAAGTCCTGGATAGCATCTTCTTCCAATAGGAGGCTATTTTGTCTGCATTGAAAATCTGATGTTTAGTGTAGCTATCCTCATTAATTATCTTAGCTACATCTTCTGGATAACTTAATGCAGCTTCTGCATCAACACTTGTTGCTTCATCTTGCAGTTTTATGTTCTGGACATGACTACTTTCCTTAAACCTTATGAACTGACTTTGAAATAACTTTTGAAATAACTTTGAAATAACTTTCAAAGTAATTATCTTAGCTACATCTTCTGGATAACTTAATGCAGCTTCTACATCAACACTTGTTGCTTCATCTTGCAGTTTTATGTTCTGGACATGACTACTTTCCTTAAACCTTATGAACCGACATCTGCTAGCTTCAAACTTTTCTTCTTCAGCATCCTCACCTCTTTCAGCTTTCATAGAATTAAAGAGAGTTAGGGCCCTGCTCTGGATATGGCTTCAGCTTAAGGGAATGTAGTGACTGGTTTGATCTATCCAAAGCATTAGAACCTTCTCCCTACCAGCAATAAGGCTATTTCACTTTCTTATCATCCATGTGTTCACTGGAGGAGCACTTTTAAGTTATTTCAAGAACTTTTCCTTTGCATTCAGATTGGCGGTTTGGGGAAAGAGGCTTAGCTTTCAGCCTGTCTTGTCTTTCAACATGCCTTCTTCACTAAATTTAATAGTTTCCAGTTTTTTATTTAAAGTGAGAGATGTATGACTCTTCCTTTCACTTGAATACTTATAGTCCATTATAAGATTATTAACTGACCTGGTTTCAATACTGTTTTATCTCCAGGAACAGAGACACTTGAGAAGAAGGAGAGACAAGGGGGCATGGCCAGATGGTGGAACAGTCAGGACACACATTTATCGATTGTTGACTGCTTATATGGGTACAGTTTGTGGTTCTTCAAATCAATTACAATAATAACATCAAAGATCGCTGACCACAGCTGACCATAACAAGTATAATAATAATGAAAAAATTTGAAATGTTGTGAGAATTAGCAAAATGTGACACTGAGACACAAAGTGAGCAAATACTCTTGGAAAAATGGTATTGATAGACTTGTACAATGCAGGGTTGCCACAAACATTCTATTTGATTAAAAAATCCAGTATCTGTGAAGTGCAACAAAGCAAAAGGGCAATAAAACAAGATGTGCTTGTGCTAATAATGTATCTCCTCCTAGCCAGTACCAAGCACTGTAGTAAGCACTTTATATATGTTATCTCCTTGTGATACAGGTGTCAATTCCCATTTAACCATCAGGAAGCTAAGGATCAGAGGATAAGTAATGTATCCAGTGTTGCACTCCTAGTAAAAATGGTAGAAGTTTCATCCAAAGAGCCAGATCTTGACTCCTGTTCTAGTCCATGCACCAGGCACCACCTGGGACCCAGTGTATATAACACGGTATCCTTGCTCTTAGAGTTTGCTGCCTAGAAGCTAGAGTCAGGTCTGGAAGCAGCATGTTTCAATCCAATGCAGTGTGGAGGGAAGAGTCAGAAGAAGAGGGTGGCACAGAGGAGTGTGCTCTGCTAAGCCTGTGGGTTTGCTGTTGGCTTCTGTCATCCCAACTTTACCGAAGATAAGGCCAAGTTGCCTGCAGTGTTGATGCATTCAGGTTGCAAGAAATAGCACGAGGCAGTGGCGGGGCTTCATCTCAAGTTCCAGCTCTCTGCCTCAGAGGTCAGTACCCAGTTCTTACCCTCTTGTGATTTTCAAGGAAATGTTAAAAAATTTTTGAGATAATTTGTATACCAGCAGCATAGAGACATTTTGTGTCTGAAACACCAACCTCTAGAAACAATCCTTTCTCTCTCTTTCTCTCTTATTCTCCAAGAAAACTTAGAGTAGATTCCCAGTTTCCTTCTACCTTTTATCTCATGGCTGCTCATTTACAGTCTTCACTGTTGGCTGCTGGCTCCTCCTCTTCCAGACCTAAAAATGGTAAATAGATAACTAATGAGAACCTACATATAGTACAGGGAACACTACTCAGTGCTCTGAGGTGATCTAAATGGGAAGGAAATCTTAAAAAGAGGGGATATAAGTATGTGTATAACTGATTCACTTTCTTGTACATGAGAAAGTGACACAGTACTGTAAAGCAAATTTGCTCTGATAAAAATACTTTAAAAAATCCTAGGAAAGTCCAGGGCTCTGTTATGAGCCCTCTTCTCCAGCTGTTCTCTTCCTGGATGATCTTAGCTAGCCACATGACTTTAAAAGCCATTTATACACCCATGACTCTCAAATATATGCCCACAGCCCTGACCACTCCCCTAAGCTCCAGACTGCCTCTACCATGTGCCCACTTGGAAATCTAGCATGTCCAAAACAGAACTTTTCAATGTTCTCCCAAAGTTGCTCTTTCCCTGAGCACCCCCCGCCCCTGCCCACCTGGTAGAGGGTAGAATCATTTGAACTCAGACATCGCTCCCCCCGCCTCTTCAAGAAATATCTCAAACCAAATTAGGCCTATTTAACGAACCAAGCCATTGTCTTTTCTTACTTGGACTGGACAGTTTGGACAGTTCCCACCAGCTACTCTTTGGTCCCCTTCATTTGCCTCCTCCTTACCAGCTGTTTTCTGTAACATGTAAATCAGATCATTCACAAGTCCCCTACCCAAAACACATACAATACTACCCCCTTACTGATGGTTTCACTTTCTGCAGTTTTAGTTACTCATGATCAACCATAGTCCAAAAATGTTAAATGGAAAATTCCTCAAGTAAACAATTCATCAGTTTAAATTGTACCCTGTGCTGAGTAGTGCAATGAAATACGGCACCATCCCAATTCATCCAGCACAGGACCTGAATCATCCCTTTGTCCCTTAGTCACTTAAGTCATCCTGGTTTTCAGATCGACTGAACTGGTATCTCAGTGCTTGTATTCAAGTAAACCTCACTTTGCTTAATAATGACCCCAAGCAACAAGAGGAGTGATGTTGGATAGGGCTGAGTCCCTTTGCTGTCCACCTGAAATTATCACAACATTGTTAATCAGGTATACTCCAATATTAAAAAAAAAAAAAAAAACTTAAAAAGCAGTGATGCTGGCAATTTGGATATGCCAAAGAGAAACAGTAAGATGTTTCCTTTAATTGAAAAGGTGAAAGTTTTCAATATAGAAAGAAAATTGTATGCCAAGGTTACTAAGGTCAAATCTGTTCATGAAAGAGCCTGGCAAGCTCCAGTCCATGAGGTCATAAGGGTTAGATAGAACTTAGTGACTGAAGCACCACCACCACTCATGAAATTGTGAAGGAGGAAAAAGAAATTCGTGCTAATATTGCTATCGCACTTCAACCCACAAAAATTATAGCCACAGTGCATGGAGAGTGCTTAGTTAAAATGGAAAAGGCCTTAAATGTGTACAGTAAGATATTTTCAGAGAAAGACTACATACATGTAACTTTCATTATAGTGTAGTATTATAATCATTCTATTTTATTATTAGTTCTTATTGTAGATCTCTTACTGTGTCTAATGTCCCTGGTGGCTCACTGGTAAAAGAATCTGCCTGCCAATGCAGGAGACACTGATTCAGTCCCTAGGTTGGGAAGATCCCCTGGAGAAGGAAATGGCAACCCACTCTAGTATTCTTGACTGGGAAATCCCATGGACAGAGGAGCCTGGTGGGCTATATAGTCCATGGGGTCACAATGAGTTGGACATGACTTAGCAACTAAATAGCAACAACAACAATGTATAAATTAAACTTTATCAGAGGTAGGCATGGGTCGACAGTCAGGGGACTGAATACAACAATCCTGGGAGCCCCAGTGTGCTGGCAGAGGTCCTTTTGAAGGAGGTCACCATTACCCCTGCCACAGTTTGACCTCAGGCCAAACTACAGGGAGGGAACACAGCCCCACCTAACAGGAGAAAATTGTATTAAAGATTTACTGAGCATGGCCCCACCCACCACAGCAAGACCCTTTACCCCACAGCCAGTCCCTCCCATCAGGAAGCTTCCACAAACCTCTTATCCTAATCCATCAGAGGGCAGTCATACTGAAAACCACAATAACAAAAAACTAACCAAACTGATCACCTGGATCACAGCATTGTCTGACTCAATGAAACTATGAGCCATGCTGTGTAGGGCCACCCGAGATAATGGATCATGGTGGAGAATTCTGACAAAATGTGGTCCACTGGAGAAGGGAATGGGACTTCAGCATTCTTTCCTTGAGAACCCCATGAATAGTATGAAAAGACAAAAAGATATGACATGAAAGATGAACTCCCCAAATCGTTAGGTGCCCAATATGCTCCTGGAGAAGAGTGGAGAAATATCTCCAGAAGAATGAAGAGGCTGAGCCAAAGTGGAAACAGCGCTCAGGTGTGGATGTGTCTGGGGATGAAAGTAAAGTCTGATGCTGTAAAAAACAATATTGCATAGGAACCTGGAACGTTAGGTCCATAAATCAAGGTAAGTTGGAAGTGTTCAAACAGGAGATGGCAAGAGTGAATATCGACGTTTTAGGAATCAGTCAACTAAAATGGACAGGAATGGGTGAATTTGACCTTTATATAAATGACCTTTATATCTACTACTGTGGGCAAGAATCCCTTAGAAGAAGTGGAGTAGCCTTCATAGTCAGCAAAAGAGTCCAAAATGCAGTAATTGGGTACAATCTCAAAAATGACAGAATTACCTCTGTTCGTTTCCAAGGCAAACCATTCAATATCACAGTAATCCAAGTCTATGCCCCAAACACTAATGCCGAAGAAGCTGAAGTTGAACAGTTCTATGAAGACCTACATGACCTTCTAGAACTAACACCAAAAAAAGATGTCCTCTGCATCTTAGGGGACTGGAATGCAAAAGTAGGAAGTCAAGTTTGACAATAGGCAAGTTCGACCTTTGAGTACAGAATGAAGCAGGGCAAAGGCTAACAGAGTTTTGCCAAGAGAATGTATTCATCATAGCAAACACCTTCTTCCAACAACACAAGAGATGGCTCTACACATGGACATCACGAGATGGTCAATAATGAAATCAGATTGAATATATTCTTTGCAGCTGAAGATGGGGAAGCTCTATACAGTCAGCAAAAACAAGACCAGGAGCTGACTATGGCTCAGATCATGAACTCCTTATTGCCAAATTCAGACTGAAATTGAAGAAAATAGGGAAAACCACTAGGCCATTCAGGTATGACCTAAATCAAATCCCTTATGATTATACAGTGGAAGTGACAAATAGATCCAAGGGATTAGATCTGATAGGCAGAGTGCCTGAAGAACTATGAACAGAGGTTCATAACGTTGTACAGGAGGTGGTGATCAAAACCATCCACAAGAAAAAGAAATGCAAGAAACAAAATATTTATCTGAGGAGGCCTTAGAATAGCTGAGAAAAAATGAGAAGCAAAAGGTAAGGGGGAAAAGGGAGAAAAGTGCCTATCTGAATGCAGTGTTCCAAAGGAAAGATAAGAAAGCCTTCCTTAGTGAGCAGTGCAAAGAAAGAGAGGAAAACAATAGAAAGGGAATGGACTAGAGATCTCTTCAAGAAAATTAGAGATGCCAAGGGAACATTTCATGCAAAGATGGGTGCAGTAAAGGACAGAAATGGTATGGACCTAACAGAAGCAGAAGATATTAAGACGAGGTGGCAAGAATACACAGAAGAACTATACAAAAGAGATCTTAATGACTCAGATAATCATGATGATGGGATCACTCACCTAGAACCAGACATCCTGGAGTCCGAAGTCAAGTGCGCCTTAGGAAGCATCACTACAAACAAAGCTAGTGGAGGTGATGGAATTCCAGCTGAGCTATTTCAAATCCTAAAAGATGATGCTGTGAAAATGCTGCACTCAATATGTGAGCAAATTTGGAGAACTCAGCAGGGGCCACAGGACTGGAAAACATCAGTTTTCATTCCAATCCCAAAGAAAGGCAATGCCAAAGAATGTTCAAACTACTGCACAGTTGCACTCATTTTGCACGCTAGTAAAATGATGCTCAAAATTCTCCAAGCTAGGCTTCAACAGTATGTGAACTGTGAACTTCCAGATGTTCAAGCTGATTTAGAAAAGGCATAGGAGCCAGAGATCAAATTGCCAATATCCGCTGGAACATTGAAAAAGCAAGAAAATTCCATAAAAACATCTACTTCTGCTTCATTGACTATGATAAATCATTTGACTGTGTAGATCACAACAAACTGTGGAAAATTCTTAAAGAGATGGGAATACCAGACCACTTTACTTGCCTCCTGAGAAACCTGTATGCAGGTCAAGAAGCAACAGTTAGAACCAGACATGAAACAACAGACTAGTTCCAAATTGAGAAAGGACTACATCAAGGCTGCATATTGTCACCCTGCTTATTTAGCTTATATGAAGAGTACATCATGTGAAACACTGGGCTGGATGAAGCACAAACTGGAATCAAGATTGCAGGGAGAAATATCAATAACCTCAGATATGCAGATGACACCACCTTTATGGCAGAAAGCGAAGAGGAACTAAAGAGCCTCTTGCTGAAGGTAAAAGGGGAGAGTGAAAAAGCTGGCTTAAAACTCAACATTCAAAAAACTAAGATCATGGCATCTGGTCCCATCACTTAAATGCAAATGGATGGGGAAACAATGGAAACAGTGACAGACTTTCTTTTCTTGGGCTCCAAAATCTGCAGATGGTGACTGCAGCCATGAAATTAAAAGATGCTTACTCCTTGGAAGAAAAGCTATGACCAACCTAGACAGCATATTTAAAAAGCAGACATTAATTTGCCAGCAAACCTCTGTATAGTCAAAGCTATGGTTTTTCCAGTAGTCATGTATGGATGTGAGCGTTGGACTATAAAGAAAGCTCAATACCAAAGAATTGATGCTTTTGAACTGTGGTGTTGGAGAAGACTCTTGAGAGTCCCATGGACTGCAAGGAGATCAAACCAGTCAATCCTAAAGGAAATCAATCCTGAATATTCATTGGACGGACTGATTATGAAGCTGAAGCTCCAATACTTTGGCCACCTGATGCAAAGAGCTGACTCATTAGAAAAGACCCTGATGCTGGGAACAGTTGAAGGCAGGAGGAGAAGGGGAAAACAGGGGATGAGATGGCTGGATGGCATCACTGACTCAATGGACATGAGTTTGAGCAAGCTCTGGGAAATGGTGAAGGACATGGAAGCCTGGCGTGCTGCAGTCCATGGGGTCACAAAGAGTCACACCCAATTGAAAACAACAACAAGCATAGGTAATAACACAGTATACGCAGGGTTTGGTACTGTGGTACCGTATGTGGTTTCAGGCATCCACGGAGGTTCTGGAACGTATCCCATAGGGTAAGGGAGGACACTTGTATTGAAGAAATTCTGACGTTACTCGTCACATTCTAATAAAATTCAGACAACTTACACAGCCTGCGAGGCCCATCACAGTCTGGCCCCTGACTACATATTTCCTCTGTCCTCCTCATCTCTGGTTCTTCTTGTGACATTGACCTTTAGACTGTTCCTCCATTTCTTGAAGCTCATTCCTACCATGGGCTTCTATTCTCGATGTTTCCTGCCCTAACATGCTTCTTTCTGAGACCATGTACAGGTGTTCTTCTTTAGCATCCTTCTGGTTATGCTCAAATTTGCCCATCTTTCCCCCACTCGCAACCTGTGCATTTCTTATCATCTTTTTCCCAGAGTCACCGTGGCACTTTCACCACAGGAAATATTCTTGACTGATGGGTGAATTGGTTTTCCTCTCTACTGTCCTTTGCACCTCCAGCACATATGCAGCACAGGGCAGGGATTGCGGCTGTCTTTCCACGGCCAAGTTCCAGGGTCTAGAAGAGTACCTGGTTTTCTCTGTGTTTTTCCTCTGCATGCTTTTAAGTTGAGATGATTAGGTACAACCAGTTTATAGCCTACTTGTTACATTTAACACACCAGAAGCAATTCTCCACATTGTGTCCAATAGTTCACATAATAAGTGCTCCATAGACATTAATTTCCTTCTTCCTATCTTGACTTCCTTCCTGAAAAACACATACAGGTACCCATGCTGTGCTGTGGTTTTTGTTTAGCTGAGACAGAGCAGGCCATTTGAAAGACTTTGAAAGATGTAAGCAAGTTATTAACCTCTCCAGACCTCAATGTCTTTATCTACAAAATGGGAACAATAAAATCTGCCTTGCCTCATTTTCAGCATTGTTCAAGGACCTAATCAGATATTGGAGCAAACATCTCATTATACATTGGGGTGAATGTCTTTAAAAAAAAAACCATGGCACTGTATAAGGGGAATAAAATTTACAGGAGAAGAGATGACATCAAGTCATTTGTAAAGCAATTTGAAATCCATGAGTAAAAAGCTATTGGCAGTGGTCTCTACTGAGCCAGACATGTCCTAATGTTTGTATTTAATATGCCAAACAGTTGCCAATGCCTAATTCTAGGTTGGTACCCTGCAATAGCTTTTTTTTTGGTGTTTTTTTTTTACAACTTTCAGCTGTAAAACTGGGGTCAATTATTTTTAGCCATTTCTTCAGCCTGTCTCATTAGCAAAGTACTTTGAGGTAATGACTTGGGCATATTTGATGATTGTTCATTTTGAAAGATGTCATTTTCAGACTTTTCTGGAAGTTTCAAATCTGCCTGTGGGAGATCTGTTTTATGCCAAAATGTCATTTCAGATTCAAGCCTACATACTGCCTTATGCGAGGCCCTTATAAATGTTTCACAGCACCTGCATTTTTTATCATGGCCCTTGCATGTGAACTTGGATTTCTTGTGCTTCACCTCCACTCTCCGTATGAAAGGGAGAAAGTAATATTTTTAAATGGCCTTTTTTCCCATTCGTCAGAGGAGATAAAATCCCCTAATTATTTCCCCTTGTGCATAGATATTTATATTAATATTTTAAGGAATGGGTTCTTTATAGTGTTATTCATGAAGCCATGTGTTAAATTTAAAACAAATGTGTCCTAAAATTAATATTTAATCCAAGTTTAATACCTGAAACCAGATTCATGTTGACTTAATTTCTTTGGTCATAAAAGAAATTTATGAAATGATTCCATTTTTTTCATCCATTCAACAAATATTTTAACAGACTTATTGAATATGTCCCACATTATCTCTTTTAATCCTTATGATAACATGGCAATGGAGGTATTATTATTGTCATTGTCATTTTCCTATAATGTGGATGAGAAAGCTGAGATACAAATAGCAGGGCTATAAGTTATATGGCTCTCTGCTGCATTTTAGGGTCTGAGGTGTGGGCTGAAGATACTACCTGATCAAAACCCCTGGGGTAAGCACCTTAGAAGAGAACCAGAGATGCCAAGAACAGTAGCAAAAATGAGAGAGAAAGAGACAGAGAGGCAAGGCTTTGTAGAAACTTGAAGAGGGATTAGATCAGAGAGAATCTGGATTATAGCTCCCTAACTTTGCTTCACTTTGGGATCATCTAAGAATCCCATCTTTGGGATCTTCACTTTCGGATCATCTAAGAATGACTGATGCCTGGCTTCTCCCCACAGACATTGTGATTTCATTGGTATAGGATGCAATGTGGAAATCAGAAATTTTTAGAAGGTTTCCCAGATGATTCTAATGTATACCAGAAATTTGGAGACGCTAATACAGGTGATGTGTGATGTGCTATGGAACTGAAATAATCCACACTCCATTTTGTCCATCCAGGTTTTTTGATGTCCCAGTGGGTTGGGCTAGTTTATAGGTCTTGGGAGGAACATAATGTTTACATATAGAAAACACAAGCTTCATGCCTTATCAGAGGAAGAAATGCAGCAAGTGTCAATGGGAAGAGAGCAGGCTTTAGTCAGACTGTTTCTCTGAGCCTTGGCTTCCTGGTCCCCAGCATGGCGCCCGTCTAGTAGGTTTGTTGTAAGAATTAATTCCAATGAAATTCCTTTTATCTAATGGTATCAGGGTCTTTGGGCTTACCAGGTGGTACTAGTGGTAAAGAACCCACCTGCCAATGCAGGAGACAAAAGAAACACAGGTTCAATCCCTGAGTCGGGAAGATCCCCTGGAGGAGGGCATGGCAACCCACTCCAGTATTCTTGCCTGGAAAATCCCATGGATAGAGAAGCCTGTCAGGCCGTAGGGCCACAGAGTCAGACACAACTGAAGTGACTTAGCTTTGCATGCATCAGGATTCTTAGCCACTTATTGGGGAAAAAAAGGATAATAAGCTAAAACATGTATAGCAGATAGTATTTTCCAAAGATGGCCAACTATTCTCATCCCATGTGGTCTACTTGGAATGTGCATCTGAGGCAGGATCCATGCTGTGTCCTCTTGAACATGGGTGCATATTTGTAAATGCCCTGATGGGTAGGTTACAGTGGAAAGGACACGTGTGAGTTTAGATTGTAAAAGGCAATACAACTTTTACTAGGCTTACTCTTTTTTCTGATCCCTCGGGAGTCCAGAACTGATTTGTAAGAACTCTGGCTCCTCTGAAGCCACCGTGCTAGAGAGACCATGTGGAGAAGCCAGGCAGAGAGAGGAAAAGATGCACAACATCCCCTGTTGTGCCAGCTGAGAGCTGTTAGCATCCTCTCACCTTCCTTTGCCAGGTGTGAATGCACAATCCTACACATGACTCCCCGCCCCAACCTTCCAGCTGCCCCAGCTGTCTCGGAGTGCAGCAGAGGTGAGCTGTCCCACCCAGAAGGGCCCCAAATGCAGATTCATTAGCAAAAATGAGTACTCGTGCTACTTCCAGGGCTTCCCTGATGGTTCAGACAGTAGAGAATCTGCCTGCAATGCGGGAGGCCTGGGTCCGATCCCTGGGTTGGGAAGATCACCTGAATAAGAAAATGACTACCTACTCTAGTATTCTGGCCTGGAGAATTCCATGGACAGAGGAGCCTGGAAGGCCCATGGGTTTGCAAAGAGTTGGACATGAATAAAAATAATCTGTACAGACACTAAATAATTTATTTCAAAATAAATATAATCTTTTTTTAAATCAATCTTCTCATCTATAGCCCAGGGCTTCTCTTGGAGGACATAGCCCACTGACCAGACCCCTGGCATGAATGATATGTATAAAGCATTTTAAAATATTTTTCAGTGTCAGATTCTTTAAAGTAGAATGCATGTTTTAACAACACTTTAAACGTTTACCACTTCCTTCTATCCTTTATAGTGTCCTATTCCAACTTAATTCAACATTTTATTAGGCAGTTCATTTATGTTATCAAGTCTTTCCAAAACATTCAACTTAGATTTCATAAAAAGAAATACTTCTTTTTGTGAATATATTGCATCACTGTGCATGTTACTTAGTAGATTACAGGATAAAAATAACAAGTATAATTTGAGTAAACAAATACATGGTGAGCGTATAATTCATCCAGTGTGAATGCAGGTATACAGGTGTTCTACAGAAAAGTCTGCGAGCCATTCATGGTCTTTAAAGTTATAGGTACTTTAGTAAGTTTAGTTATTAGACTTACTGAAAGAATAGGAATTCTATTCATCCAACAGTCTTTTTAAGTGATCATAATATGTATAAAAGCACTAGCATTCAGTAGGCACTCATTAAATGCTAGTTTCTTGAACCATTAAATCCTAATTTGCCAAAAACCTTGCTTGCAAATAGTCCCTGGCATCAAATATCAGCAGATAATTTTATCAAAGTAGCCTTGGATAGCCACTTAAATTTCATACTGTTTCAGAAAATGCATTACATTTCTCTTTATGAAAAATCATTTCCCATAGGTTAGAGTTCAGATTAGGTGCATAATATTTTCAAATCACTTGCTAAAAATAAAATTCATCATGACAAGCCTCTCTTATACTGTAACTACCAAATGCTTTTACCCTTGGAAAGCAGATCTACTCATGTAGCCCTGAGACCCTGGACTTTCTCTCAGTTCAGTTCAGTTCAGTTGCTCAGTCGTGTCTGACTCTGCGACCCCATGGACTGCATCACACCAGGCTGCCCTGTCCATCACCAACTCCTGGAGCTTACTCAAACTCATGTCCATCGAGTCAGTGATGACACCCAACCCAGACAAATCTTGGAACAACCGTAAAGAGGATAGAGGTTCCAACATGCTGGAAAAGGCACTGAATTTTAGGAGGAGGTGTGTCATTTACTGCCAAGTTTATCATAATGGAATTGAGCAATCATTCAGAGCTTTCATCAGTGCATAACTCTGTGACATCCCTCTGGTCCTGGCCCCTCCAAAGCCATCCTGTACACAACCACCAGGGCAATCACCCACACCCTTAAAGCTGATTGTGTCAGAACTCTACGGTGGTTCCTCAGCACCTGCGGATCGAGCTGGGCCTGAGGAACTTGCTTTACGAGGGTCTTTAGTATTTTTTTAATCACACAGGCACACATATATTCTTTCTCACTATGGTTTATCACAGGGTATTGACTCTAGTTCCCTGTGCTGCACAGCAGCACCTTGCTGTTTATCCATTCTATATATAATGGTTTGCAGCTGCTAACCCCAAACTCCCAGTTCTTCCCTCTGCCCCTTCTCTCCCTTGGCAGCCACAAGTCTGCTCTCTGTGTCTGTAGGTCTGTTTCTATTTTGTAGCCTGGTTCCTTTGTGTTACATTTTCGATTCCACGTAAAAGTGATATCATGTGATATTCGGCATCTGACTTCTCTTCATGCTGTAATCTCTAGGTCCATCCATGTTGCTGCAAATGACATCATTTCATTCTTTTTTATGGTTGAGTAATATTCCATCGTGTACATGTACCACTTCTTCTTTATCCATTTATCTGTCCATAGACAATTAGATTGTTTCTGTATCATAGCTATCGTAAATAGTTCTGCTATGAACATAGGGGTTTGTGTATCTTTTTGAAAGATAGTTTTGTCTGGGTTTATGTGTAGCAGTAAGGGTTGTTGGATCATATGGCAACTGCAGTTTTTTGAGAAAACTCCATACTGTGTTCCACATGGCTGCAGCAATTTACATTCCCATCAACCCTTTTCTACGAGGATCTTTAGAGTAAGGACTCTGACTTTCTTTTCTACTTCATCTCCAATCACTCTCATTCATTTTAGGGCCTTGGGCCAGGACCGATGTGTAGCATAATCAGGTTTATTCCTGTTGTGCTCAACACTTCAGTTATGTACAACCACAGCACTTACTGTTTTCTAAAATAGATGTCTGCCAGATTGTGGGTCTTAACCCACTGCTGCTGCTGCTAAGTCACCTCAGTCGTGTCCGACTCTGTGCGACCCCATAGAGGGCAGCCCACTAGGCTCCTCTGTCCCTGGGATTCTCCAGGCAAGAAGGCTGGAGTCGGTTGCCATTTCCTTCTCCAATGCATGAAAGTGAAAGTGAAGTCGCTCAGTCGTGCCCGACTCTTAGCGACCCCATGGACTGGAGCCTACCAGGCTCCTCCATCCATGGGATTTTCCAGGCAAGAGTATTGGAGTGGGGTGCCATTGCCTTCTCTATCTTAACCCACTAAGGGGTCACAAAATTAACTCAATGGACTTCAACCAACATTAAAAAAATTAGAATAGATTGGAATAAATCAGAATATGTTTGACACAGTAAGAGTAAGTATTGTTTTACTAAACTATGGTTTTAGCTATGTGTGTACCAAATTGGGATGTCAAGTGTATTTTTTACCATCTTTTTAAAAATCGAAATACTGAAAGCTTCACACATCACAACTATTTTGCATTCTGTTTGTTCTGCCTGGAAGGCCTTCTCCATATAATACTTTTTTTGTTGTTGTTTCTTCAACAAATTCCAATTCACTCTTCAAGACACAACTTTTGTGAAGCCTCAATCAGACTTTTACTATGTGTTAGGGAGAGCTAAATTTGAGATCTTATTTACTATTTTCATCTTCAGAACAAACTTCTGAGGTTGGAGGAGATATTATTCCCATTTTACAGACAGGGAAATGGGAAGAGACCACTGCATTGAGTAAACTGCCTAAGGTCACACAAGGGCAAAGTGGTCAGGCTGAGATTTGACCTCAAGGCTTTGGTCCAAAGCCTGAGCTCTTAGCCATTACATTGAAGAGATTCTCCCTAAAACCCCAGGGCTGGGCCCAGCAGGTTTCTTCTGGCCCCCTGGCACATAGTTTTTAAGATAGCACTTTCTGCACTGCGTTCTAATTATCCGCTTCCATGTCTGTCTCCCCGACTAAGTTATAAAATCTCTGAGAACATGAACCATGTCCTGCTCCTCCTTTTGCTTTTGGACCATGCACATATATACATGCAGCCAGAAATCACTCAATACATATTAAATAAGTGGGAGAAAGTGTCACCATTTCACAGATGAAGACTGATCTTCATCCAAGAGAAAGCCTGGTCCATTGTTCTCTTTGGCCTCTTTCTATTGTAATAAATACATTAACAAAGTTTAGTAGAAGGTGTGATCACTTTGGATGAAGGTCAGGGAGATCGTCACAAAAGAATGGGAAACTGTATAGATAGATAAAGGCACTATGAGAAATGTTACACATAATATAAAATGTGCACTTTTTTTTCATTTTGTATTCATGATTGCACTGTTGATAAGCATGCCTGAGAACCAAGTGTATCCTATATACAGTTTAATCTAGTCCATTCGTTTATTCAAAAAGTATTTTTGAGCCAAGCCCTATGGCTTATCCTAGAATATAGGGATAACAAGACAGAGTTCCTCCCATTGAAGAGCTCACAATAGATAAAGGAGCTGAGTGAATAGATAGGTGGTTTATAATATGATGTTGGCCAGTATTACCTAGCAGTTAAGAGCCAGAACTTAGCAGGCAGTCATGGCTCTGTAGGAAAGTATTTAGCTAGAAAGAAATATCCTATTACAAGAGATGAAAGTGTTTGTGTTCATGAAGAAATTCATCATTTGGGCAAAAGTCCTGGGCTCTAACCCTGAGAACTAGTAACACGTTGAGTACTTCAATTAGCTTGTCGGAGACCCAGTTTTCTCGTCTCATAGAAACTCTGCATAAAACATATGGCAGTCTATAGAAATTGCAGTTTGGTGGCCAACAGTAATTTTGTTAGTACATGTGACCTCCAGCAAGTTATTTGACATTCCTTTCTCTCTGCCATGATTTCCTTAGCCAAAGATTAGGCCTATAAATCTGAATACTAAATGATTGGGTTGGCTATTTTCCATGGAAAAAAGCTAGGCAGTACCATCTTGTGATGCCTCCTTGCTTCCTAGGCTGGGGGCCCAGGCCACTGTCCTCCTTACTTATCTTTCATTTCCCTACTGAGCACAGGCTACAACCTCCCTTCTCCTACACCCGATGCTTCCCTTCTTAGTACCCCAACATTTCTAGGTGTCAGAGCATCCAGAATCATTATAATATACAGTTAAGGATATGTTCATGTTCTGGCGCTCCCAAATATACCCTAGAGTCCCTTTGTTTTTATCTGCCTCAAACACTAAAGGTTCTGAAGGAGAATTATTTTGTTGGAATGGCACACTTGCCTTATGAAGAGTGGCCACCCTTTTTTTTCTCAACTGTTGAATTCCATCATGAATATAAACACTTTTATATAGGATGCGTCTTTCTGGCTAAATACTTTCCCACCGAGTCATGAAGCTGAACTTCTTCTCCCTAAAACTTCTGACCTGAGCTTGTAATATTCTCTGGAACAAACAATGGGACATGAAAGTTCATACTTGCTAATGGAAACAAAAAGTGAACCCATATTTATAAAGTTAGTTCATTATATATTGCCTGTCCTTAAATTAAATAAGGTTTGGTTTATTTAGCAGATATAGATAAAGCGAGAGGAATGAGGGGAGATGGACTTGTTTTCATGGTTGTGTAAATGGAAGCAAACCTGAAGAACCACTAATTTTCCTGGCAAAAGTATCCCACAAGTTACGACAACTGAATCAAGTGTCAGAACCTTGTTTAATTTTATTACGTACTTGTGAGAGCATGTGATTATAAATTTTCAAAATATAGGTTTGGTCCTTTGCATTGCTCAGATTTCTTGGTATTATCAATACTCCAGTATTTTAAGAGGAGAAAAAAGCAAGTAAATACTTTAAATAGATCAATATCCCATTAATGTGGTTACTTATAAAACTGTAAACATATAAATACCTTAATGTTTTTTCCCTAAATACTTCCTGAAATCTATTGATGTGCATTGTTCTTTTATGTTGATAGTAAATCTGTGAACACATTTATACTTCTTGAGAATGCTGCTGCTGCTGCGTCACTTCAGTCGTGTCTGACTCTGTGCGACCCCAGAGACGGCAGCCCACCAGGCTCCCCCGTCCATGGTATTCTCCAGGCAAGAACACTGGAATGGGTTGCCATTTCCTTCTCCAATGCAGGAAAGTGAAAAGTGAAAGTGAAGTCGCTCAGTTGTGTCTGACTCTTAGCGACCCCATGGACTGCAGTCCACCAGGCTCCTCCGTCCATGGGATTTTCCAGGCAAGAGTACTGGAGTGGGATGCCATTTCCTTCTCCATCTTGAGAATAGAAACTGTATTTTTTCTCTCTCTGCTGTGGACATCTTGTCTTTAGGAATACAGTAGGCATTTTTATGGCTAATATGCTTAAAGGAAAATATATAGAAATGGATAGAGGGATAATTGTTATTTGGAGATGATAGAGATCAAGGTCAATACAGACACTTTCATGGATATTTAAGGTATTCAGATCAGATCAGATGGGCTTCCCAGATGGTGCTAATGGTAAAGAACCTGCCTGTCAGTGCAAGAGACATAAGAGATGTGGGTTCGATCCCTGGGTTAGTAAGATCCCATGGTGAAGGAAATGGCAACCCACTCCACTATTCTTGCCTGGAAAATCCCATGAACAGAGGAGCCTGGTGGGCTACAGTCCATAGGTTGCAAAGGGTTGGACATAACTGAAAGGACTTAGCGTGCACGCATAGATCAAATGCATTGATGGCAAGGCATGATTTCATGTAGCCTCACTTTGTATAATTTACTGAGCACCTCAAAGGGCTTCCCTGGTTGTGCTGGTAGTAAGAGATGTGGGTTCAATCCCTGGGACAGGAAGATCTCCTGGAAAAGGAAATGGCAACCCACTCCAGTATTCTTGCCTGGAAAATTCATGAACAGAGCAGACTGGTGGGCTACAGTCCATGGGGTAGCAAAGAGTCAGACATGACTGAACACACACAGCATACCCACAGTGTTAGGAATTGTCGTAAAGGTTTCAGATATGTGGCTGATAATATGATAATAGCTACTATTTGGGAATACTTTACCCATGTTGGGCAGTGTGTAGACTGGTTTATCATTTAATCTTCACAACTGTCTTTGGTTGATTCCCTAGACTTAGAGGCTCAAGAAGGGGATTGTTACACAAATGATTGATGGGGGTGTGGCAGCCAACATTCAGGGCAGCTAAGGGAAGGCACCCAGCTCAGGAACCAACAGCATCTACTACACACTCTTTGGTGAAGCTATTGCCCCGGTTTTTTTTAATGAGGAAATTATGATGCAAAAGTGTCCAGAGTCATTATTAGTAGATTAGGATTTGATCCCAGATCTGTCTGACTACAAGTTCCTGACTACTTTGCCTCCACTATAAATGCAATCTAAGTGATAACTTCTAACCTAGGTCCTATACAGAGTCCAAAAGTAACACAGAGAAGCATATGATGAACTTCCCAGAGAGGTCAAGGACTTCAGTGCTTCCTGGAGAAATAAAGCAAACCCTCCTGCTCTGTGCAATACATAGAGAAGACTGTCCTTAAACCCAAACTCATAAAGGCAAGGAAGAGGGATTTTAGTGTATTTTTTGCTGCAGAATCTAATTCCTTTGTGCACCATAAATATAAATGTATGAACATGCTAAGCAAAATGGTAAGAGGAGGGTATTTTTTCTAAGTAAAAATATGTCCCTAATTAAATCAAGCTGCTAACAGCTTTGCCTTTCTTCCCCTGGAATGACCCTCCACAGGCCTTAGAAGTTAGGAGACCAGTACCGTTTTCCTTATAGCTGACCTGTCCTAAAACTGCATGGGCCAGAACCTGGCTGAGGGTCAACAAAGTGTTCTGGGAAGAGAACCAGCCTAGTAGTCCATTCTTAGGTATTGCCCTGGCTCTGCCACTTACTCACCAGTGGACTCAGATAGCATGTCTTTGGATTTACTGTCTCATCTGTAGAAACATGTATCTGTAGACATTATCTGCCCTAGTCTCCTGCTTCCTCTGCTTTTAATGGCTGTCATCCTTTGCTCTCTGCAATACAGATTTTCTCTTTCGCATGACTCTATTTCCCCAGCCTACACTGTAGGCACTTCCTAGCCAAAGTTACATTTCTCAAACATCCACGTTGATGAACATCTGCATTTACATTGAACTCATCTAAAATGGCTTTTAGCTCTGTCTCAAGTGGTATATAGGGGCTTCCCTGGTAACTCAGTGGTAAAGAATCGGCCTGCAATGCAGGAGACCCAGGTTCAATCCCTGGGTTGGGAAGATCTCCTGGAGAAGGAAATGGCAACTCCAGAATTCTTACCTGGAAAATCCCATGGACAGAGGAGCCTGTTGGCCTATAGTCCATGGGCTCGCAACAGTCAGATACACTTAGTGACTAAACAACAACAAAGTGGTATATTATGCAGAAATGTGACAATTTGGGATGGAACCAGTCAAATATGTGCATCACAATTCTAATTCCAAACAGTAGTCAACAGTCATGAAGTGCATTCAGCATTTTGATTTGTACACTAAGGAAATTTTAAGTCATCTTTGGAGAGGACACTCTTATTTTTTAACTACATGGGAAACAGTCATTTCACAGAGCACCTACCTCTCTTTGTCCCCATTTGGAAAGGATGGCTTTGTTTTACATGTAATTTGAGTCATCACCATCTCAGATAGTGTTGAATTTGGATGATAGATCCTATCACCTTGTAAAATGAAACTATCATGCTGATCTTTCCTTTTGGAATTTTCTGCATCACCTTCTCCTTAAATATCTAGGGGGAAAACAGTAAAAGTATGAGAAACTAGGGAACTCTCTGCTCCTTTGATTCAGCTTTAGTATTGTGATTAGATGAGTGTTTGCCTTGTCACAGATCAATTATTTTGAGGACTCAGAATGTCTTGCTTGTGTCTTGAATTGTGCTGATGGTTTTTAAGTAGGCCATAAAAATTCCTGCGAATGATTTGTTTAATTATTATCTTGCTCCTCATTTACATTTTTATCTAAAACTCTGAGAACTGAAATCTGTATTCAATTCAATTTCCTGTGAGCTACAATTCGCCTCGTGGAGAGAAATATCTGGACTGTGTTTTGTGGATGGAATAATATCAGCCAAGGAGAGTGAAATGTCTGTGGGATTGTTCTGGTGGCCAGAGACACAGCTCTTTCTTGCTGGATTTTCTAGGATTTAGGAAGCTATTTGATGCCTTGACTCTAACATCACTAGAGTCATCATCAAGAGTTTAAATGTGTTCAGGCATTGCCTTTCTGGATTAGACCATATGAGAATGAGGGATTCTTCTTTTTTTTTTTTAGGAAGGCCACAACAGCACCTCTTTATTTATTCATTTATTGGCTGCAGCAGGTCTTTGATGTTGCCTGAGGGCATTCTCGTGTTGTGGCGAGTTTGGGCTGCTCTCTACTTACAGTGTGCAGGGTTCTCACTGCAGTGGCTTCTCTGGTTTCGGAGCATGAGCTCTAGGTGTGCAGGCTTCAATAGTTGCTGCACACAGGCTCAATAGTTGTGGTGCACATGGGCCTTGTTGCCCTGCAGCATGTGGGATCTTCCTGGACCAGGGATCAAACCCCTGTCCCTTGCATTGGCAGGCAGGTTCTTTACTGTTGAACCCCCAGGGTAGTCTGAGAGTTAGGGATTCTGACTCACTGTATTACAAGACTCTTTGGGGAGCTCTCCCCTCTTTGATGCATAAGTAACCAATGATAAGTAGTACTTTCAGCTCATCAGAAGACCTTCCTGGAGAAACCTTCAGTACCATCCCTTTTCTGTTGCAGAAACTGTAGTATGCAAGAGTGGAAAGAACGTTAAAAAATGGTGGAACACTGCTTTATAAACATTTCTGTGTAGTTTGATACAAGTGCTTCTGAAATTCTGGAGTCTTGACTGATACGAAAACTGTGAAGAAGTAAAATTCTAGGGGGTGAAAAGCTGCAGTTGCAAAAGAAACAAAGCAAAACATGCCTGAGATACGTCTGTCCCAACTGCCAAGATTGCTCTTGTTGATGAAAACATTATGAGTGTGCACTGGAGTCAGATTTGTAGGAGGGAAAAAATACAGATCATTTCTCCAGCCTCGCCATGGAGACTGAGTTTCAGTGCGGTGTCTGCCCAAGGACTTCCATGAGTCAGTAGCAGATCCAGGACAAGAGGTAGCAAATCTTGATTCCAAATCCAATGTTCTTTTGCCCTCAAACCGCTATAAATGTGACAAATTATCTTATTAGTTTAGCCTAGTTCAGCATTTCCTCAAGTGTGGGATGTTAATAGGTGTTACATGAAATAATAGTTTCATGGTCAAATGAGTATAGAAAATGCTGTTAAATAAAATTAAACACATTTCTTCATTTCAGGCTTCTCTGAACTTTTAATATGTTAATATATATTGTGACTCTCAAAGAAGGAGATCAAATATACAGCATTTCCAAACTTATTTGACCATAGAAACCTCTTTTCCACAGAATAACTCATGAAAGACACTTTAAGAAGTTGCGGCCTTGCTGGTAAAATTTAATATCTTTGTACTAGTCAAAATACTGATAGGAATTATAATTCAACCTAGATGGTTTAAGTGATGAGGCTAACAAAGGGACTCACAGAGATCTGAGGAGAGTTAAAGAAGCCAATAGTGGATGGTGAAGGACCCAGGCAGGGGTAAGCAATGCAGGAAACATTACCACTGCTTTAAGGAGCAAGGAGAGGAGCCTCGTGCACGTTCCAGAGTGGGGCTGGGGCTGTTGGTGGGACCTAGCCTCTCACAGGAATGTGGCTACTACCAGGGGTGCGGTGATAAAGTGGGGAGGGAGCATGAAAGAAATGGGGAAAACACATCCCAATTTCTTTCTCCTTTTCCCCTGTGATTCTGTTGGTGTCCCACCATTGGCCAAATGTGACTAGAAGCCAGTCAGCGATGTAGCCTGGATGTTGCATTTTGTAGGTTCATCCTCTCAAACCCAGAGATGTGCCATATACTTACCTAGGCACTTCACATACGTTGATCATTTCTTTTAAGTTTTACAGCAGTCCTGTAATGTAGGAATCATACCCACTTACAAATGAAGAAACTGACATAAACTCAGGTAGTTAGTAACAGATGGATTCAGCACCAGGTTTATCTGCCTGCCTTCCATTTAAACACATTGCTGAGCTAGAAAATATCAGACTTTCAATGGAAGCTTAAAGAATGTGCAGAAGGAGTTTTTCATCTTCAATTTTGAGCAATTTCATCTTATCGGTAACACGATTAATCCTCTAACAGAGTGAATAGCTTTAATTTGGAAGGGCTTTTTTTGGAAGGGCTTTTGCAGGAGACCTCATTTTATTCATCTCTGTAATCCCAGACCTTAGCACAGTGCCCAGCATGGAGTTACTATTTGTTGAATAAATGCAAGAACGAATGCATGAGTGAGTGAACTATATATCAGCATTCCAAGGATGTTTTCTCAGAGCTCTGTTGGGATAGAGTTGGCCTATCAATCTATTTTTAACTGTTCTGGCTTGCTTGAAATGGGAATTTTTCCATATTGAGCATCTGCTCATGCTTTTTTTCTTGGACTGCTATGATACCTCTCTCCTTACAACCCTCAAATACACATGGTAAATATGCACATGTGTGTGCACACACCTATACATTGTCTTGCTGCCTCCATCTCTGCCACATTAATCTTTTCTGTTTAGGGCCACTTGATCTATGTGATTCACCTTTATAAAGTATTGACACTGAAGGTTTCCAAACCATATGTCAAAGTTTCCCTCAATATCCTATAGTATAGTGCCCTGTTGCTCATCAGCTTAATACATATCTGTTGAATTTAATTGGAAAGTACAATTTCCATCCTAAAATTCCATTTTTTCTGTAGTCTAGTTCCAATGAACCTTTCTCCATCAATGGTTCCAGGATGAACCCTCAGATCAGATCAGGTTGGAATTCTTTCTGTAAGAAGCTGTGGGCACGCTTCCCTCCACACCTTTATCCATGCATGTTCCTCACAGAAATGCCCCTTCTCTTTCTTGTAGTCATTCATTTATTCATTCATTCATTCACTCACTGAGCTCTTTACCAAATGTCAAGCACTGTCATACTAAAGTAGATACCAAGAAAAATGTCCCTTGCTCTCTGTGGTGTGTAAGATCTTTCATGGGAACCTGATACACTCAACAAGGACATGTCTGAATGATGCCATAAAAGCATGAGTTCAAAGTAGAGAGCCAGGAAGCCCCTGGAATTCAGGAACAGTGTCTATTCTAAGTGCCCAGTACCTTGTGGGAGCTCAACAAATGTACTTGTAGAATGAATGAACAAATGAAGTAGCATTTGATCTAGGCTTTAAAGAATGTCTACCTCAAGAACCAGCACAAGGTCTTCTCCCTGTCTATTCTGACATAAAATGCTCTTACAATGCTCAAAATGTTCTATCAAACCTGCTTCCTTGAATTGTTCTGTATTTTATGCTTCCAATAACAGCATTAGTTAACCATGATCATAACTTACAATTCTTTTTTTTTTCTTCATATACCATCTATCACTGTGCTAGGTAAACAATAAATGTGAGAAAATGGTCTGGGATTCAGTTGAATTGATTCTAATAGAACTGAAATGTTTGTATATACACATCCATATGGAAATAGTAAGTTCAAATGACATTGTAGCATTTCTAATATGGGTCCATTTTAGGAGAACTTCCTAAGACAATGTGAGAAAAGGCCTGGAGATCTTTTTACAATACGGATTCTGAGTCTGTGAGGTAATTCCTGTGCTTCTTTATTTCTCAGATATTCCTAAGTGATGGCGTACTGGTCAATGGACCACATTTTTAGTGCCAAGACAGTAGAGGAAAGAGGAACAGGAAGTAACACTTGTTTAGTTCATGTTATATCTCAGGCACTGTACAAGGCTCTCTGAATATATTAACTCAATGATTTTCATATTATATTCATAGACCAGGTAAGTTTAGATTACACGAAGACATTTTAAAATATACAAACTCCCAGGACGCAATTGTAGACATTCTGATTCAGAGGGTCTTCAGTAGAGAAGAATCGATAATTTTTTAAAAGCTCCAAGGTGATTCTGATACACTGTGGTAGAATTCTAAGAATGGCTTTCAGGGGCACTGCTTTATGTAATTTCCTCCCCTCTGAATGTGGTTGGAACCTATGAATATAATGAGATGTCATTCTCACATGACATTTTGTCATTTTATATGGCAAAAGGTGGATTATGTGAGTCTAAGCTAATTACATGGCCTCTTTAAAAGCAGAGTTTTCTCTGGTTTGTGGCAATACAAGAATTTGGAGAGGTTCGAAAGTCAGAAGTCAGTGCACTACATTGCTGATGTGGAGAGGGTCGTGTGAGAAGGAATGCAAGTTGCCTTAGGGACTGAGCTCAGTGCCCGCCGGCCAGCAAGGAGACAGGAACCCCAGTTCTACAACCACAGGGAACTGAACTCCGCCAACAACCTGAAGGGGCATAGAAGCTGATTCCTCCCAGAGCCTCAGGATAAAACCCAGTCTGGCTGATGCCCTGACTGAGACCCTAAGCAGAGAACTCAGCCAAATCTTCCCAGACTTCTCACCTACAGAACTCTGAGAAAATAAATGGATGTTGCTTTAAGCTGGCAAATGTGGTAAATTTTATGCAGAAACCAAAAACAAATGCAAAAACACTCAGGCTCAGCAGTGACTATATTATATAACGTGATCCTCCCTGGAGCTCTGATACCTAAATATTATTATCCCCACATCATGGATGACTAGGTGCACTCAGAGAGCTTATCTTCTTTTTCTACATAATTAGAATTTATATATACATGTATATACATATATATACATGTATACATATGTATTTTTTTCTCCAAAGTTTCCTAACTCTCATAAAAAAGAGGGGGTGGGGGTGGGAAATCAAGCATATAGGAAATTGGGAGACTGGAAGAAGCTGAAGAAGAAAAACCCCAGTCAGTACACATGGGAAAGTTGAGTCCTACTTCTTTGATGTGCCCACAGAAACTGCAAACTCCATTCTGCTCTTTCTATAAGATAGTTGACTGGTTTGAAAAGATAAGAGAGGGCTGGGATATTCTTTCAGCCTTAATGTAGCTGCAGTTCATGGACTGGAGATGACTGGACCATCAGCCTCTCCTGACATTGGCTCTGAAGGTTGACTGTGAAATCAGTGTATCAGGGGGCTGGGAACAAATATCTGGGTTTGGTCCTTGACCAGGGTCTTACATCCTCCTTGCTCACTAGAGATACAGAGAACATATAAGAAAGGCCGTGATGGTGTTTCATCCAAGAACAGCAATTAAAGTGTGGTGATGATGGCTGGGGTATAAAACGCTGAGACTCAACGAAGTTCTGTCCTCTGGCAATTAAATCAGGAGAATATAATTCTGCCCAAGGTATGAGGTGTGATGTGAGCTTGCCTCAACCTGGCCTTCTCATTCAGTTTTGCCTCTGTTCTCTCAGACACTGACAAAGGAAAGTGAACAGGAAGATCCATCCATTCACTCATTTATCTGTTATGCCTACTCACATATTAGACTCCCACTCTTGTGTCCAGTTGAATACAGAGGCAACTGGACTTCATCAGACTGCAGTTTAAACCCGAAACAAAAAGTTTCTTCTCTTCAGAAAGAATAAAAAGAAAAATCTATCCCCAATTCTGATCCTATCTTTTGAAAACAGTTTTTGAGCCTATTAATCTGTTTACATAGGTGAATTCCAAAAGTACTTAGTAAAAATTTGCAAAAACCCTTCCAAGAATGAATTATGTATCTCTTCCAAGTAGGGGCTGCACTGACTTCACCCACTGAATGTTCATTCATGCCGTTCATTAATCTGCTCAGAGAATATACACCCTTGGAAACTTTGATGTGCTACCCAGGGAGGCAGAGGTACAGAGGTGAAAGACACAAAGTTTTGTCTGAAAAATCTAGCACAGGCGACCAAAAAATGTTAACAGTGACGGCACATTTAATGTGCAGAGTAATCTAATGGAGGGAAACTGACGTCCTTAGCCATGAACTCGTTTGTGAAAATATAACCTAAAAACCAGAGGACTGTGCAGGGAGATTTTTTGCTGGAATGAGCTTTTTCTTATTTAATCGTCTTGTAAAGCCCTCACTTTCCATTTCTCCAGCCACTCCATCAGGAATTTTGATTAACTGGGGGACAGAAAGCCTATCTGTATGTAAAAAAGCTGAGGTTTTGCAGAGTGCCTTTTGGATTTTTCCTCTGACAAGTGGTTGGCATCTGCTAACAACACTTCTTTTCTTGAGCTTTGTAACGTTGCCAGACTGAGAACTGAGCTTTGAAAAAGGAGAAGGAGCTGTTAACAAATGCCTTTGTTATCTCTGGAATTGATTATTGTACAGTGGTTCGCAGGGAAAAGAAAAAAAAAAAAAAACTTGATGTGTATCTTGTCTCAATATTTACCTGCTCCTCCCAGGAAATATTGTGCTAAGAGAAATCCCCTGCAGTACAACAAATGTCAACTTGCCTAAGATAACTGATGCAATCCACCAATCGACTGTCCTTTTCCCATCTGTGGAAACAGTATGATAAGACCCCAGGAAGAATTTCTTATTAAGTGCTTGGAGATCTTTTGAATTTGATGGCTGCCTGAAATGTTTTGTATACGTGCTCCCTCTTCTTTCATTTAAGAAATATTTTTTGAAACCTTCTATGTGCCAAGCCCTTTTCTGGACTCTTGGAAAATGCTAGTGAAAGAAACAAACCCAAACCAGAAGGGCCTTTGTGGAAATTATGGCTGGTAAAGGAGAGGACAGTTCTACAAGCAATTCTGGTACCTGATGGTAAGCCAAGATTGCAGAGTACCTGTGCTATGAGAAAGTGGTGTTGGAGATCAAAGATAGCTATTTTGAGAAAGCGATATTCAAACTAAAATCAGAAACACAGGTGGGAGTTAGGTTTATCTAGTCATTTGGGGAGGGGTGAGTGAGGGGACCAGTGAAAAATAAGGAGATGGCATTTTCAAAACAAAGGATATATATAGCACATAAAAAAGACTTCTAGGTGAAAGAGAGCACACAAGTTGCTCAACTTCTCTAAGCCTCAGTGTCCTCATCTTTAAAATGGGGATAATGATAAAATCCATATTTATAGTGTTGTAAGGGTTAATTGGATAGTCCATTAAAGCATTTAGTTCAGTGTTTATTAGTAACATGAAATGTTAGCTAGTATTTATTCAATTTTTTGAGGAACCAAGAAAAATTCAAGTTCAGGATAGTGGGGCTTCTTGAGTTTTCTCCCAGTATTGTACACCAGGCTTCCTCTACAGCTAGAGCATAGGCTGTGTTGTTCATAAGAAACTCTCCAATGTAGAGATATAGCAAATATTTGTTGTTTATATGTCTGCATCTGACTTAAATGATCAGCTCTTTGTAGACATGTGTTATGTCTTATTTATGCCATATCAACACACGTAGTAGAGTGCCTGGCACAAAATAGTTTCTCAATAAATATTTTATGAGTAAATGAATAAATAGAAGAGATTAGAAACAATAGGATAGGATAAGATAGAATCCTATTGAATCTTGGGGCTGAGCTAAGTGTTGTGGGAAATTCAAAGAATAGCTCTTTAATTCAATCACTAGGATGTTTATTTTGCAGTGGTTATTAGAAAATTCTGCTGCTTCAGGCCACTAAAAGTTTGAAACAGCAGAAAAGTAAGAAGCACATTCATCCTAGAACTCTTCCTTCTTGTCTCTTAGAATAAATTTGGGGCGTTATATTTCTTCTCTATACCTCCCTTGAGGCAAAAATGTAAAGCTAGAGTGTATTGCATGTTCAGTCATTCAGCCGTGTCTGACTCTTTGCGACCCTCTGGACTGTAGTCCACCAGGCTCCTCTCTCCATGGGATTTTTCAGGCAAGAATACTCGAGTGGGCTGCCATTTCCTTCTCCAGGGGATCTTTCTGACCCATGGATCAAACACATATCTCCTGTGCCTCTTGGATTGCAGGTGGATTCTTTACCTGTTGAGCCATCAGGGAAGCCTAGAGTGTTATTACATGACAATAAAAATCTAAGACCTCCAAAATAGAAACCCTTATTATATTGCTACTTTGAGAATTATATGTATACAATTTTTACAATAAGCATATTGAAGATAGTTAAAATATGCCCATAGTAATAACCTTGGTGCCTTTGTACTTTGTTATAACTATACATCTATCATGTACAATCCACTGTCATTAACTTTGTTCTAAACATGGGAAGATTGAGACTCATCATAGCCAAGGGAGCTGTCCAGGGTAGCACAGTTTGTCAGAGGTATAGCTGTTACTTGGAACCTGACTGTGCTGTGCTTAGCCTCTCAGTAGTGTTGGACTTTTTGCAAACCCCCTGGACTGTAGGCCACCAAGCTCCTCTATCCAGGCAAGAATACTTGAGTGGGTTGCCAGGCCCTCCTCCAGGGGATCTTCCCAACCGAGGGATCAAACCCAGGTCTCCCGCATTGCAGGTGGATTCTTTACCATCTGAGCCAGCAGGGAAGCCCAAATAGAACCTGTGGGTGCAGGGACAAGAAGGAATGAATGCCTTTTAGAGATAAACTATGAAGCCCTTGCTACCTTGTGTGTGTGTGTGTATGTTTGTGTGTGTTAGTCGCTCAGTCATGTCCAACTCTTTGCAACCCCACAGTCTGCTGGGCTGCCGTCTATGGGGTCACACAGAGTCAGACATGACTGAAGCGACTTAGCAGCAGCAGGAGCAGGACTGTAGCCCGCCAGGCTCCTCTGCCCATGAAATTCTCCAGGCAAGAATCCTGGAATGAGTTGTCAGTCCCTGCTCCTTGCTACCTTTGGGTTTGTTAAACATCTTCACTTTATGCTTTAGATTCGATTCTATTGCCTTTCTCCTAGATGTAATAGTTCTCCCTCACTTGTCCATTTATCTGAATCCCGCTCTCACTTGGGGTTTCTGCTAGAGTTTTACCTCCTCCAAGCTCCCTTCCTGAATAAGCCAAGCCAGATGATTACACCATCCTCTGGACCCTGCTTTTCAGCCATTAGATTTGCATCACTGGCTTAGTGCTTTGCAAATACTGTATTATGTACATAGTTATGTGTTTTATTTATCTCCTCAACTGAATATAAAACCACCAAGTATTAGTCCTGAAAGGCCCCTTACTCTGAGTTCAAATCTTAACTCCATCACTCTTGAGTTGTGTGTCCATTTGCACATTATTTGATTTCTCTTGTGCTTCAGTTCCTCTTTTAAAATACGGAAACAGTACTACCCTCTCATAGGGTTATTATTGTAAGGAGGAAGTGAGTTAGTAGATATCAAACATCATGGGAGGTTGTAGTAGTTGCTAACTACTTTCTCAGGCCGATAGTTTAAGACATAGAACTCATTCTTCAAATTAAGCTGAATCTGAGGAAAGGAGGTACTAGAGTTTCATCTGTTTTACCCACCTGCCCGGGGACAACCCTCACCCCACCAGAATCCTTTGAGCTCCAAAGATCATCCAACATTCCTTATAGAATGAAAGACAGAGGCTTAAATGGGTGAACTGACTTATCTAAGCTGACACAGCTAATCATTGGCAATGAGGTCTGGCCTCGGGGATTCCCTGGTGGATTAGTTGGTAAAGAGTCTGCATGCAATGCAGGAGACCTGGGTTCAATCCCTGGGTTGGGAAGATCCCCTGGAGAAGGAAATGGCAATCCACTCCAGTATTCTTTCCTGGAGAATTCTTTCATGGAAAGAGGAGCCTGGTGGGCTACCGTCCATAGGGTCAAAAAGAGTAGGACACGACTGAGTGGCTAACTTTCACTTTCACTGGCCTTGTGGCCAGTGTTCCCATCTACACCACTGAAGTTCAGGTCTCACCATCTTTATATATTCCTTTCTCCTCTACCTGCATCTCCCCTCAGCAGAAAGCTGCACCTGGCTTTATTCATCTACTGAGGATAAACATGACTAAGACCAGTCCCTACATTTCTGGAGCCCACATTCCTGGGGAGGTGGTGGGAAAAGATAGAAGCATAACAGGTAATTATAATAAGAGGGGATAGATGTAATGACAGAGGTGGGCACAGGGAACACAGATCAGGGATAATTAATCCAGTCTTGAGCAAAATGTCTAGGATGAAGAAGAGGTAACAAGGCTCACTGAGCAGTTCAGGGCATTTGCGGCAGAGGACACAGCCTGGGCAAACACACGGGGGCAGGTAACAGCATAATATCCACGAGGAATTGCCACCAGTTCCCTTTTCCTCCTAGAGCATGAAACACAAGACAGAAAGTGGGAGAGACTGGGCTGGAGAGGAAGTCAGGGTCACATGCTGGGGGAGGATGGGGGAGGGGTGTGATGTACGCCATATTGGAACATCTGTAGGTTGATTTTGGCTTCCAGAACTATGTATTTTAGTTTGAAGTTGACTGAGCTATGTTTGAGGGGGGAATAAAGAAAAATAAGCCATGTTTTAGAAGAAGCAGTAAAACAGAGCATTAGCAAACATACACAGATATCTTCTCAAGTGATAGAAAAGGGAAAATTCTCTCTAGGCCAGCACAGAAGTGCTGAGAGTCAACAAAGTAAAGACATTGACCAATCACTCTGTGGGCTGCTGTGGAACAGATCTGCTGATAAATAGAGATTTATTTATCTGTGATAAATAGAGATTCAGCCATGAGGAGAGTTCCCACAGCCTAAACAAAGCAACCTCAGTTAGCAACAATCACGCTCCATGTCTTCAGTTCAGTTCAGTTCAGTTGCTCAGTCGTGTCTGACTCTTTGCAATCCCATGGACTGCCACACAGCAGGCTTCCCTGTCTATCACCAACTCCTGGAGTTTACTCAAACTCATGTCCATTGACTCAGTGATGCCATCCAACCATCTCATCCTCTCTCACCTTTAATCTTTCCCAGCAACAGGGTCTTTTCCAATGAGTCAATTCTTCAGATTAGGTGGCCAAATTATTGGTGTTTCAGCTTCAGCATCAGTCCTTTCCAATAAATATTCAGGACTGATTTTCTTTAGAATTGACTGACTGGATCTCCTTGCAGTTCAAGGGACTCTCAAGAGTCTTCTCCAACACCACAGTTCAAAAGCATCAATTCTTCATCATTCAGCTTTCTTTATAGTCCAACGCTCACATCCATACATGACTACTGGAAAAGCCATAGCTTTGACTAGGCGGACCTTTGTTGGCAAAGTAATGTCTGTTTTTCAATATGTTGTCTAGGTTGGTCATAGCTTTTCTTCCAAAGAGCAAGCGTCTTTTAATTTTATGTCTGCAGTCACCATCTGCAGTGATTTTGGAGCCCAGGAAAATAAAGTCTGACACTGTTTCCATTGTTTCCCCATCTATTTGCCATGAAGTGATGGGACTGGATGCCATGATTTTAGTTTTCTGAATGTTGTATTTTAAGCCAACTTTTTCACTCTCCACTTTCACTTTCATCAAGAGGCTCTTTAGTTCTACCTGAGAACACATTTTTTTAATTGGATAAGGTGGAAATTCTACAGAGCTTGAGAAAAGACAGTTCACTGATGTGCTTAGCTCTGGCCAAATGCAGGGACTGAAGAGTGTGAGATCCACCGTCCCTGCGGTATACAGGACCTTCCCAGTGTAGCCAGGGCCAGAGAGCGGGAGGAGAAGAATGCAGGTCCTCCACGGCTGCAACAAGGGGTGCTGGCAGCTAACGTCTATTTATTAGTGTTTCTGCTCCTCCCCTGCTGTTATATTAATATAATGAATTGTTCACAGGTGCATCAAATGAGGTTTAGATGATCACTGGGAGCTTTGTTACCCAAACAGGCCAAATTAGAAAGAGCAGATGCATCAGGCAAACTGTGGTCCCTTAGCAGAAGTACAAAGCTTGAATGAGTGAAGGTCAGTGCTCTCATTTGGCCTTGATGGCCTTCAGAGCAGTGGGATTTAGCCCTCTGTTAACTCTTGCTTGCCAGGAAGTACTCTCTGCCTTCACTGTTGTAGGGCTAGGGTACATGGAGTCAGTGTCCTAAGGAAATTGTCCTCCCCGCCTCCCCAAATAATAATGAGAATAAGAATGATGACCCATGGGTTGGGCCTCACTATGTGGTTCAACACGAAGGCTCTAGGACAATGATGAATAAGAGCTGGCAGCATCTTGTGTTATGCTCCGCACACCCTGTTAGGCTCTGCTTCCCCTGGAAGGGACACCTTTTCTAACTGGTTCAAGGCTTCTGTCTGCTTATAAAATGGTGCATTCTAGCCCTTGCACATATCTTCAGAGGGAGTGATTCTTTCTAACCTTTGCAAAGCATCGTATGACCTAATGATGGCTCCGCAAACACTGTCTCTAACCCTTACAACAACCTTGTTAAGTGGGCATAGTATAAGGATCTCCATATTATAGTTAGAAAACTGAGGGCCAGAAAAATTAAGCAGCATGGTGAGAATTACAAGTGGCAGATCAAGGATTTGATCTGAAGCAAATTCTTGCTTCCTCTACTGCCTTAAGCTAAAATAAAAGTTTTCTTCCTTTGACTCCAGGAAGAGGATTGAGAAAAGGGGGAGAGAGAATAAGTTGGTGTGGCAATGTAGGAGGAGCTCTGTAGTCAAGAGGTCTAAATTTGATCTTTGTTCTGTATGAAACTTGTCTTGGATCCGGGAACCAGTGACTACTCTCGATTCCTATTTCTTCCTATAAAATTAGAATTGACCATTCAACTGATTGCCAGCACCTGTTCTAGTTTCACAGTCAACAAGCCCAATGGGTTTTTCCTTCTGTTCATTTTTTTTTCCTGTAAGAGAATATTAAGGATATAGAAACTCCATAAATTTTGGAGGGCAATCTGGCAACATATAACAAAAGCCATAAAAATGTTCATGTATTCCCTTATGCACAAAAATTATAATTCTGGAGAATAGCCAAGAAAGTTATAAAAAGGAGAAAAGGACTCTTAGTGCAAAGTTTTGGCATTTGTCATCATGACAAACCACCTAAATCTAAATGCCCAACAGTAGGAAAATGTTTCTATAAACCACAGTGCATACGTGTGATGGGATGGCTTACCATCATAACATACCAAGTGTGCTGTCTCTCCAAGTAGAAACATGCATATGTGTTTTTGTAGTAAAACTGAGTAGAAAATAGGGACTTTAAAATTGTATATGAACTGTATTACAGATATAAAAACCCTTTACAGACTGATTGAAAGAGAACAAAATATAAAATAGTGTATTTTGGTGATAGGTTTGCAAGTAGCTTACAAAAATTAATTAAAAAATAAAATCTCACTATCAATTTGCTCAAAGGTATTTCACCAAAACATATTGAATTATACATTTCTCTTGTGATTTTTAAAAGTGTTGCTCTTTACACAATTTCTGGAAGTTCAAAAAAAGTATGAGAAAAGGGAAAATATTCAAGTTCTACTGATCATAGTTGGGTTTACATGGTGGCTCAGATGATAAAGAGACCTGGGTTCAACCCCTGGGTCAGGAAGGTCCCCCGAAGAAGGAAATGGCTACTCACTCTATTATTCTTGCTTGGAAAATTCCACAGACAGAGGAGCCTGGAGGGCTACAGTCCATGGGATCACAAAGAGTTGGACATGACTGAGAGACTAACACTTTCACAGTTTATGGAGAAGGAAATGGTAACCCACTCCAGTGTTCTTGCCTGGGAAATCCCATGGACAGAGAACCTGGAGGCTACAATCCACGGGGTTGCAAAGAGTCAGACACAACTTATCGACCACATCACCACCACTGATCACGATCAACCTATAAGATGTTGGTCTTTTTCTAGTTTTTAAACATTGATTTTGGTTTTTCTTTATATAGGCAGATCATCCTCCATATAAACTAAAATTACTTTTTTTCTATGAGTTTATGTCACATTTTTCTACATCATTAAAAACATATTATGTTTATATGTGTTTATAAACACATATTATATTATTTGATCTCATTCAGTTTTTTAAAGGTAGAGCAAAAAGAGGTTTTATTTCACATGATTCATGAAGACAACTAGCTTTTGTAAAATCTATTATAAGAAAATTATTAGGTGTACACGTAACATCTTAAGATTACATGACTGCATTTGTAATCATTCTTTTTTAAATTCCTAAAACATTTTTACTTGAACTATATAATTTTTAAATATTATAAATTATTATAAGATATTGAATATAGTTCCTTGTCCTATACAATAGGTCCTTGTTGTTTATCTGTTTTATATATAGTAATGTGTATATCTAATAATCCCAAACTCCTATTCCCACCACTTTTCCCATGGTAACCATAAGTTTGTTTTTTCTGTGAGTCTATTTCTGTTTTGTAAATAAGTTCATTTGTGTCATATTTATATTATATATATATAAATGATATCATGTTGTATTTGTCTCTGTCTGATTTACTTTACTTAGTTTGATCATCTCTGGATCCATCCATGTTACTACAAATGACATGATTTCATTCTTTTTATGGCTGAATAATATTCCATTACTTCTTTATCAAGAATTTTTAATAACACCTATCCTACTCAAACTCTTCCAGAAAACTGCAGAGGAAGGTAAACTTCCAAACTCATTCTATGAGGCCATCATCACCCTAATACCAAAACCTGACAAAGATGCCACAAAAAAAGAAAACTACAGGCCAATATCACTGATGAACATAGATGCAAAAATCCTTAACAAAATTTTAGCAATCAGAATCCAACAACACATTAAAAAGATCATACACTATGACCAAGTGGGCTTTATCCCAGGAATGCAAGGATTCTTCAATATCCGCAAATCAATCAATGTAATACACCACATTAACAAATTGAAAAATAAAAACCATATGATTATCTCAATAGATGCAGAGAAAGCCTTTGACAAAATTCAACATCCGTTTATGATAAAAACTCTCCAGAAAGCAGGAATAGAAGGAACATACCTCAACATAATAAAAGCTATATATGACAAACCCACAGCAAACATTATCCTCAATGGTGAAAAATTGAAAGCATTTCCTCTAACGTCAGGAACAAGATAAGGGTGCCCACTTTCACCATTACTATTCAACATAGTTTTGGAAGTTTTGGCCACAGCAATCAGAGCAGAAAAAGAAATAAAAGGAATCCAAATTGGAAAAGAAGAAGTAAAACTCTCACTGTTTGCAGATAACATGATCCTCTATATAGAAAACCCTAAAGACTCCACCAGAAAATTACTAGTACTAATCAATGAATATAGTAAAGTTGCAGGATATAAAATCAACACACAGAAATCCCTTGCATTCCTATACACTAATAATGAGAAAACTGAAAGAGAAATTAAGGAAACAATTCCATTCACCATTGCAACGAAAAGAATAAAATACTTAGGAATATATCTACCTAAAGAAACTAAAGACCTGTATATAGAAAACTATAAAACACTGGTGAAAGAAATCAAAGAGGACACTAATAGATGGAGAAATATACCATGTTCATGGATTGGAATAATCAATATAGTGAAAATGAGTATACTACCCAAAGCAATTTATAGATTCAATGCAATCCCTATCAAGCTACCAATAGTATTCTTCACAGAGCTAGAACAAATAATTTCACAGTTTGTATGGAAATACAAAAAAACTTGAATAGCCAAGCAATCTTGAGAAAGAAAAATGGAACTTGAGGAATCAACCTGCCTGACTTCAGGCTGTACTACAAAGCCAGAGTCATCAAGACGGTATGGTACTGGCACAAAGACAGAAATATAGATCAATGGAACAAAATAGAAAGTCCAGAGATAAATCCAAGCACATATGGACACCTTATCTTTGACGAAGGAGGCAGGAATATACAATGGATTAAAGACAATCTCTTTAACAAGTGGTGCTGGGAAATCTGGTCAACCACTTGTAAAAGAATGAAACTAGAACACTTTCTAACACCATACACAAAAATAAACTCAAAATGGATTAAAGATCTCAACGTAAGACCAGAAACTATAAAACTCCTAGAGGAGAACATAGGCAAAACACTCTCTGACATACATCACAGCAGGATCCTCTATGATCCACCTCCCAAAATATTGGAAATAAAAGCAAAAATAAACAAATGGGACCTAATTAAACTTAAAAGCTTCTGCACAACAAAAGAAACTATAAGCAAGGTGAAAAGACAGACTTCAGAATGGGAGAAAATAATAGCAAATGAAACAACTGACAAACAACTAATCTCAAAAATATTCAAGCAACTCCTACAGCTCAACTCCAGAAAAATAAATGACCCAATCAAAAAATGGGCCAAAGAACTAAATAGACATTTCTCCAAAGAAGACATACAGATGGCTAACAAACACATGAAAAGATGCTCAACATCACTCATTATCAGAGAAATGCAAATCAAAACCACTGTGAGGTACCATTTCACACCAGTCAGAATGGCTGTGATCCAAAAGTCTACAAGCAATAAATGCTGGAGAGGGTGTGGAGAAAAGGGAACCCTCTTACACTGTTGGTGGGAATGCAAACTAGTACAGCCACTATGGAGGACAGTGTGGAGATTCCTTAAAAAACTGGGAATAGAACTGCCTTATGATCCAGCAATCCCACTGCTGGGCATACACAATGAGGAAACCAGAATTGAAAGAGACACATGTACCCCAGTGTTCATCGCAGCACTGTTTATAATAGCCAGGACATGGAAGCAACCTAGATGTCCATCATCAGATGAATGGATAAGAAAGCAGTGGTACATATACACAATGGAGTATTACTCAGCCATTAAAAAGAATGCATTTGAGTCAGTTCTAATGAGGTGGATGAAACTGGAGCCTATTATACAGAGTGAAGTAAGCCAGAAAAAAACACCAATACAGTATACTAATGCATACACATGGAATTTAGAAAGATGGTAACAATAACCCTGTATATGAGACAGCAAAAGAGACACTGATGTATAGAACAGTCTTTTGGACTCTGTGGGAGAGGGAGAGGGTGGGATGATTTGGGAGAATGGCATTGAAACATGTATAATATCATATATGAAACGAGTTGCCAGTCCAGGTTCAATGCACGATACTGGATGCTTGGGGCTGGTGCACTGGGATAACCCAGAGGGGAGGGAGGAGGGTTCAGGATGGGGAACACATGTATCCCTGTGGCAGATTCATTTTGATATATGGCAAAACCAATACAATATAGTAAAGTTAAAAATTTTAATTAAATTAAAAAAAAAGAATTTTTAATAGGGGTATATAAGTGGCATATAATTTGAACTCTTGCCCATTTTCCTTTTGCCTTTACACATTATGATAGCTTAGCTGAGGATGAATATCTTGTGTTACAACTTTTTATTCTGAGAAGACTTTGGGCTTTTCCTTACTGACTTCTGGTTGAAGTATTAAAGAGAAGTTTTAGGCTATTTGGAGGTGATCATCTCAAAGGAAATAGGAGTCGTCTGTCTGGTCATAGACTACTTCATATTTCTAAATTTATAATTTAAAATTATTTTTTTCTGTATTGTTTAATCCAGTAGTTTAGGCTTGACAAATTCACCTTGTAGGATAAACAGAAATGTGGTTGTTTAAAATTTATAATACAGCTGTATATATAATCATGAAATTTAAAATGACTTAAAAACATTACAGGACAGAAATGGTATGGACCTAGCTGAAGCAGAAGATATTAAGAAGAGGTGGCAAGAACACACAGGAAAACTATACAAAAAAGATCTTCATGAACCAGATGACCATGATGGTGTGATGGTGTGATCACTCACCTAGAGCCAGACATCCTGGAATGTGAAGTAAAGTGGGCCTTAGGAAGCATCACTGCAAACAAAGCTAGAGGATGTGGTGGAATTCCAGTTGAGCTATTTCAAATCCTAAAAGATGATGCTGTGAAAGTGCTGCTCTCAATATGCCAGCAAATTTGGAAAACTCAGCAGTGGCCACAGGACTGGAAAACATCAGTTTGCATTCCAATCCCAAAGAAAGGCAATGTCAAAGAATGTTCAAATTACCATACAATTGCACTCACCTCAGATGTGAGGAAAGTAATGCTCAACATTCTCCAAGCTAGGCTTCAACAGTACATGAACTGTGAACTTCCAGATGTCCAAGCTGGATTTAGAAAAGGCAGAGGAACCAGAGATCAAGTTGTCAACATCTGCTGGATCATATAAAAAGCAAGAGAATTCCAGAGAAAACATTTACTTCATTGATTACGCCAAAGCCTTTGACTGTGTAGATCACAACAAACTGTGGAAAACTCTTCAAGAGATGGGAATACCAGAGCACCTGACCTGCCTCCTGAGAACCTGTATGCAGGTCAAGAAGCAACAGAACTGAACACGGAACAACAGACTGGTTCCAAATTGAGAAAGGAGTACGTCAAGGCTGCATATTATCATGCTGCTTATTTAACTTCTGTGTAGAGTACATCATGCGAAATGCTGGGCTGGATAAAGCACAAGCTGGGATCAAGATTGCTGGAAGAAATATCAATAACCTCAGATTCACAGATGATACCACCCTTATGGCAGAAAGTGAAGAAGAATTAAGGAGCCCCTTGATGAAAGTGAAAGAGGAGAGTGAAAAAGTTGGCTTAAAACTTAACATTCAGAAAACTAAGATCATGGCATCTGGTCGCATCACTTCATGGGAAATAGATGGGGAAACAATGGAAACAGTGAGAGACTTTATTTTCTTGGGCTGAAAAATCCATGCAGCTGGTGACTGCAGCCATAAAAGACACTTGCTCCTTAGAAGAAAAGCTATGACCAAACTAGAGAGCATATTAAAAAGCAAAGACATTACTTTGCCAAAAAGGGTCCATCTAGTCAAAGCTATGGTTTTTCCAGTAGTCATGTATGGATATGACAGCTGGACTATAAAGATAGCTGAGTGTTGAAGAATTGATGCTTTTGAACTATGGTGTTGGAGAAGACTCTTGAGAGTCCCTTGAGCTGCAAGGAGACCCAACCAGTCCATCCTAATGTCCATCCTGAATATTCATTGGAAGGACTGATGCTGAAGCTGAAACTCCAATACTTTGGCCACCTGATGCAAAGAAATGACTCATTGGAAAAGACCCTGATGCTGGGAACGATTGAAAGCAGAAGGAGAAGGGGATGACAGAGGATGAGATGGTTGGATGGCATCACTGACTCGATGCACATGAGTCTGAGCAAACTCCGGGAGTTGGTGATGGACAGGGAAGCCTGGCTTGCTGCAGTCCTTGGGGGTCACAAAGAGTCGGACCTGACTAAATAACTGAACTGAACTGAAAAACATTAAGTAACTCATTATGTGATGGACTACTATAAAAATATTTTATAATATTTTAGAATCCTTAAGGGAACTAGAAAATGTTTGTGACACATTGTTAATTGAAAAAGGAAAGTTACAAAAGTATATGTATGTTACATGTACATATAAATGGATACACATTTCATACTTATATCTGTGTTTCACATAGATATACTTATGTATTAACTATCTTACTGGAAGGGAATCACACAGACACACACACACAAACACCATAGTATTTATCACAATTTATTAGTAAGACAGTATAAACTACCATTCTTTCCAAGTTCTACATAGATGTGGATCTGTTGTTAGCTGATTTTACTAAAAATGAAGCAAACTTTTGTAGTTTGTAGATAACAAAGTTGTTGTTATTTTGCTCTTTGTTTTTCTCTCAAGGAAGTTTTCCTCAATTATATTTTAAATTATTACATCTGTTTCAGTTGTTCTCATTTGCTCTTGTTTTTGTGAATTTTTGGCTTTTTGTCTTTATCAGAAGGTTGACAGAGGTTTTCTTCAACTACTTTTAATACCATTTTAAACCAGAAGTCTCTGACTATTAAGATTCATATAATAATTTCATTTTGATCTTGATAATCCTCTGACAATCTTATAATTCTTACATGGGATTTTCTCTACCGTCCTCCATTTTTCTCATCTTTAATTATTTTGATTGGCCTTTGTCCTTTTTCTACCTCTGAAAGCTTTTCAAATTTGTCCTTGTCATCACAAATCCCATTTTTCTCAAAATTTCTTCTGTTCTTTACTACTTCAAATGTAGGCTTTAATTTTAGCATTTTAAATTTACTTCTGCCCTTCTTTCTTGTGCCTTTGGTTCTGGTTCATGAAGATCATACTTTCCTGCATACATTGAGGATGCCAAATAGTGTTCTAAAATTATTCCTTCTAGAGTTCCTGCAATAGACAATTTTCATAAGTCTTCTGAATGTATAATCAGAAGATTATATATTTCTCTTACTCTATAGTCCTTTTTTTTTTTTTTAACAGTCTCCACGTTCATATTGTAGTTTTCTATTTACACATCCTTTAACAGAAGAGGTCTATTCAGACCTACTGTTTGCCAACAAATGTGATATGTGGATTGCCCTTGACCCCAATTTCTGTCCACTGACATGCTGGTCTATTCCTTTAACAGATGTGCCACAGATGGCAGATTGATGCAGAGTTCTTAGTGCAACTCTTGTGCTTAGCACACATCTGTCTAGTTCTACAGAGACAGGGTCTTTCTTCTTTGCCCTCCTCTCCAGGATCCCAGATGAAGTGTATGTGAACCGCAGTCCCCAGGATTCACTGCTACAGGACTACATGTTTCTTCTTCCCTCATCTCTGGCAATTTTACAGTTTTACTTTTGGAAATCATGCCTCCTTGGATTCATTGCACTACCATTAACATTTTGTCTTTCTTCCTGATTCTAATTTTGTCTTTTTCATTCTGGGAATTATGGTTTGGAGTGGTTATAAAAAGAATTCTAATAAGGAAAGTTGGGAAGGACACTCTGGGCTCAACTTTTCTCTTTCAAAAGTGGAACCCATTAGGAAAAGAATGTCTGCCCAGTTTTCAAGTTGAAACAGATTTTACTTTTTGGAATCAGAGTGGAAATAACTGGGAAGGGTTGAAGAAGCATCCTGTCTAAGATCAGATGGGAATGATATGATTGGAACATTGATTACATTTTAAACAGTTCAATGCTTATACTTAATGAGCAACTCTTGAATAATTTGTCACTATCTTGACACTGGTTATTGGTGGGTTTTTATGAGTTTTGGATTTTCTGTGTTTATTGGAAGATTGACAGGTTTTCTCCAACTACATTTCTAATACTATTTAAACCAGAAGCCTCTGACTATTAAGATTTATATAGTAACTTCATTTTAATCTTGAGTATAAGTGAAAGTACATTAAGGTATTTTTATTTTAAATTTACTCTGTAATTTGAAGTCTAATACAGCTCCCTGCATGATCCTGGTGATCCAATACCTCAAAGCCACCAACATCTGAAATCTTTCTAATTATATCTGATTGGATTTTTCCATCAGTCTTGGACTCTGCTAATAGTGAGAGGTGCTGTATTTTTTTTCAGTAATGTTTGGCACTTTCTTCATTATAAACCAAGCAGTCATTAGCAGATCTGACTGCCTTATATGAAAAACTGTTGAAGAAACTGAATGTTCAGCTTGGAAAAGAGAAAATAAACACTTAAGAGCTCTCAAATCTTTCCGTATTTGAAATGCTACCAGGCATAAGAGAATAAGATTACTATGTATAATTCTAGGGTGTAAAATTAGCAACAATAAGTAGATATTAGAGGGGAATGACTTTTAGTATTAGATTGCAAGCTTCTAAAGGATCTTATTGAGTTTCATTCATTGTCTCTACAGCCTTAACCACAATAGATGCTAGATAAATGTTCATTGAGTGAATGTTATTAATCATTTGAAAGACATTTTGCTTAATGAATTCAGGTACAGAATGGATCATCACCTGACGATGATGTTCTATAAGGAATTCCTGATTGGAGAAGACAAATATACTGAATCAACCTAAGTTGCTTTCAACTCTAAGTTCTGTGACTCAGGGCCCCACCTGCAGATTAGAACAGATGGTCTTTTAATTCCGTATTTAATAAGATTGTTGAATGATCCAGTATGGTGATCTGAGTCCAGACTCTGCTTTCTTGTCTAAACTTAGCTGGTTATGGTGCTTTGGGGTAAATCACTTTGCTGTGATGTAAATCACTTTACTGTGATGCAGTAGTTTAGGTCTTTGTTATACTGCTTTGATGATGAACACTGATCTCCTAACTGGTTTTCTTCTATAGTCCATTAACCACATTCTAGATTGTGGATCTTTGTAAAAACCTGCTTTTACCATGACACTGGGCTTCCCAGGTGGCACAGTGGTAAAGAACCCACCTGCCAGTGCAGGAGATGGAAGCTACTCCGGTTCAATCCCTGGGCCTAGAAGACCATTTGGAGTAGGAAATGACAACCCACTCTAGTGTTCTTGCCGGAAATTCCCATGGACAGAGGGGCCTAGTGGGCTACAGTCCATGGGGTCTCAAAGAGTTAGGCATTACTGAGCATGCCAGCATGCACACACACACGCACATACCATAACACCCTTCTTTTTGAAACTCTTCCTCATCCCTTAACTGTAAAGTCCAAACTCTCATGTGGTGATGAAGAGCATGACTCTAGGATTAGACTCCATACATTTGTACTTTGATGCTGTTAATTTCCAGCTATGTGTCTTTGGATATCCAGATGTGTCTCAGCTTTCTTATTTGTAAATTTCAGATAATGAATATTATGATGTTGATTTATGAGAATTAAATATACCATACATACACAAGATAGATACTTAGACAGATGAATAAGTAAATAGATCTGATATACATATACCACACACACAGGGTAAAGGTTGGTTGCTCTATGAGCTGACCCATCCCTGCCTATCCAATCTTGTCACAGTTACGCCTTAGAAACTACTTAGAGTCCCCTACACATACAAACAATAGTCCTTAATTTAATACATGTACCTGAAATCTCCTTGGTTCTTCTAGATTGTCATGCCTTTTTTGCATTTCCTCCTCTTTCCCTGATTGTCCCCCACCCCCACTAGATGAAGTTGTCCTCTCTTTCCTTTGTGTCAATTACTGTTCCTTTCACATATCTTTATTAAAGCATTTGCAACACAGTATTGACATAATTTGATTATATTCTGCCTTCTCTGCCAGACTGATCTCTTTGAAGATAGAGAAATTTTGTTTGTTCATTTTAGAATTCCCAGTGCTCAACTTAATTCTTAGTGCATGACAGGCATACAGTAAAGGTTTATGAAATGAGTGAAAGAATGAACAGAGTTTTATATTCTGGCATGCTGCTGCTAAGTCGCTTCAGTCGTGTCCGACTCTGTGCGACCCCATAGATGGCAGCCCACCAGGCTCCCCCGTCCCTGGGATTCTCCAGGCAAGAACACTGGATTGGGTCGCCATTTCCCTCTCCTAATGCGTGAAAGTGAAAAGTAAAAATGAAGTCGCTCAGTCGTGCCGGACTCTTAGCGACCCCACGGACTGCAGCCTACCAGGCTCCTCCGTCCATGGGATTTTCAGGCAAGAGTACTGGAGTGGGTTGCCATTGCCTTCTCCAAATGTTCTGGCATCTCTAGCCATAAAGGGGACTTTTCCTCCCATCTCAGCAGCTAGCTATCGTCCTCAACTAATTATCATTTTGGTTTATGGAAAGTTGTCTCATTCTCCCTTATAACTGCACTTTCGAGGAAAGTTAGGAATGAGCCCTGTGATTATAAAGCAGGAAAGGATAGGAACCACATTCACTGTTAGTCATGAGAGTCTGAAGAATTGTAGTTAAGAGTGGACACAGTAAGCCTAACCCAGAAGCACCTTACCAAAGTTTTGCAATCATTCAGGTAGCTGGTTCTTAGGCATCTCTCTTTTAAGCTGCAAAGGAGATTAGATATAGAGGGAGACTCTTGCAAGAATCGGAGATGCTGCCTTAGCAAAGATTCAAGAACCAGCAGAGTTAAAAAGATTATCTTCTTCCTAAAGACACTATTTCCTAAACTAATCAGTAGGATTTTGTTTTTCTTCTTTTATGCGTTTGGAGAAATAAAGAAGTCATGTCTACCATAAGCAGCTATAACTTTTTTTTTAACGCGATAAACTAAAAATACATACAATGCCACATAATACACTTACATCTTAGGTTGTAATTAATGCAAATTATGCGAGATTCATATACAATGTGATTAGACTCCTCTAGCACATAATTTATGGTTGAATTCACAAAGAAGCTGATTAAATGAGAAAATTGATTTCTGTCGCTATACTTTTTTTTCTGGTTATGTTTTCAGTAAGAGCATGTCTGAGGACTTAAAGAAATTAGATTATGGAGTTGGAGTTGTGGTTCAAAGTATTCATGTCATTCTTTGACCTTCTTCTTACAGATCAGCTAACCTGCAAAACCACATGATATTTTCTGACAATCTGCTGTGGGATAAGTTTCAGTAAAACAACACAAGGCTCTTGTAGCTTCAAAATACCAACATACGGATCATTCAGCAACTCACAGAGGAGATTTCCCCACCCCCGCCCCGGCTTATTGATTGGCTAGGGGCATTTTCTTGAATCTTATTCAAAACCATTTCGGCAGATTTTCTCAGATATGAATACAGAAAGTACATATGTGGTTAAATCATTTCCTTGCTTGTAATTCAAGTGGCAGAACTGAATATAAACTTCAGAATAAAAAAAATAATTGGTACACTTTCTCATTTATTAAAAGAACATACTCTGTGAACTGATGATAAATATTCACAGACATAACTCTCATCTCCTAGACAATAAGATTCTTGATGGCCTGTGTCTGCATCTTATTGGTTTCTCTCCCTTTTCTCTAACTCTTTCCCAGGTAATCAATTCCCAAATTCTACCAGGTTGCTTTTACAGGTACTTTTCCTTCCTTCCTTCCTCCTCTCTCTCTCCCTCCATTTCTTCTTCCTTTCTCCTTCCTACCCTCTGTTCCACATTTATTGAGTGGGCCAGGCATTGAATACAGTGATGCATAGATCAGACAATGTATGGCCTCTAGTCATAAGATGCTTAAACAGGTCCTTTACATTTTGTATTTTCCTCAGAAGTGCAATGGAGTGTTCACATTGTACCAGGTAGAGCTTGGGGCACAGGCTACTATGAACTTAAAGCCAGAAAGAGGACTGGCTAGAAACAGCAGCTCTGTCATGAAACCTTTTTAACCTTTATAGCAGTTTTACATATCTGAAAATGTACCTGCTCAAGCTAAGTCAATAGAGGATGTGACTGCTAGGAATATGGGGGAGAGTAGTGTTGCCATGAAAACTTGGCTCCAGTATTTGTAAGCTGTGTGACTCCTTGCTTGTTGCTTAGCTGTCTTCAGTTTCTTCATCTGTAGAAAGAGGCCAAGCTGTAGTACCTAGCTCACAGGGTTATTGCAAGGAGTCTGGGGAATAATGAATGTGCTTGGCCCATCCTAGAGGTGCAGGAAATGTTCAGTCCTGACCCTCTTACCACCCTCCCCTTCCTGCAAGTTAACAGCATCTTTCCAAAGCAGAGAAATACCTATTTGGGTCTCTTCTATTAACAGTAACTGCCTACTCCGGCTCCTGAGCTGTCAGCTCAATATTGTGGCCAAGGAGTAATTGGATTAGGGCTTCTTGGGAATGGCATTTCAAAAACAAACACTCAGAAAACTCTTGAAATGCTCCCCGCATTCTGTTTGCTAAACACAGAATATTCTGGCTTTTGATAGTCTGGTTCAGTTACAGATTTTAAGTCTTTACATCTAGGAAAGTGACACCTTCGGGAGGTGGGGGCTAGGGGGTGAGATAGTGAGTTCAGTGAACTGTTTATGTCCTGGGAGTAATCATGCTCTGGAGGGAGAACAGTGGTTTTGAAATCAGACAGACCAGAGTTTGAATTCTTATTTCTGCCCCGCGAGCTGTGTAGTGGTGCAAACGTCATTTCACTCTCTGTGTTCTCAACAATGAGTGGGTTGGATGGATGTGAGAATCCCAGAACGTAGATACTAGTTTTCTCCTTCTTGTTTTGGATCCTTGGATTCAGAAGCTGAGCTTCCTCTCCTTCCTTGGCAGGGTCTCCGTGCAGTGTAATTTCATTCACAAAACCTTCATCTCGTCAGATGTTCCACTACACTGTTATGTAAGTAATTAATGAGTCACTTTGCATTTTTAGAAGCTAGATAGACCTCCTAGAAACCAGAATGAGGCCCCAGTGTCAGAGTTTAGCGACGGTCCGTAGATGAGCAAAGGATGTTCAGCCAAGCCAAGACCTTCCCTCATTCCCTGAAACCCCACACCACAGCAGTCTTCTCTCTTCCACTTGTGAGGATGTGGATAAGAGCGCAGCCTCTGGAACCAGACTGAGTTTAAATCCTGGCTCTACTATATACTCACTGTGTGCCCTTGAACTAGTCAGTTGGTGTCTCTGCCCCACCAGTTTATCATTGATAAAATAGAAATAATAATAGTTGCTGTGAAGATCATATGAATTAGTGCATTTAAGATGTTTACAACAGTGGTCCTTGAATATTATGATTATTGCTGCTCGTAGGCATTGTGATGTAGTAGAAAGAGCACATGACCTGAAGCCTGAGGTATGGACTCAGGTCTGCAACCTATGCTTACGAGCTGTAGGATCTTTGCTGAGTTGTAGAAATTCTCTGAATCCCCAGTTCCTCAAACGAAAAATGGGGATGATAATTCCCACCCCATCTACTAGAAAGAGTTAATATATGTTGTTAAACAGAACTAGTTGTAGGGTGCCAGCCTAGCCTAGGCAATGGCACCTCACTCCAGTATTCTTGCCTGGAAAATCCCATGGGCGGAGGAACCTGGTAGGCTTAGCTTAGCTTAACTTAGTTTAGCCTAGCCTAGGACTTAAGCAAACTGCCTGAAGAGTTGGAAGTAGCCGTCCAACTCTAAGCTGCTGCTGCTGCTCCTAAGTCACTTCAGTCGTGTCTGACTCTCTGCGACCCCATAGACGGCAGCCCACCAGGCTCCCGGGTCCCTGGGATTCTCCAGGCAAGAACACTGGAGTGGGTTGCCATAGCTAGCACCTGTCAAATGGAAGCAGAAATATACAAAGTTGCCTCAATGTAACAGAATCTCCCTCCCAAGCCAGAACAAAACTAAAGTTATACATTACTGATTCAGGGCCATTTTATTGTTGTTCAGTTGCTAAGCCATGTCTGACTTTTTTCGGCCCCCATGGGCCACAGCTCACCAGGCTCCTCTGTCCTCCATTATTTCCCAGAGTTTGCTCAAATTCACACCCCTTGAGTCGGTGATGCCATCTAACCATTTGGATCAGTCAAAGAAAGACTAAAGGGAGAGACAGGAGGATAAGCATCCGTGATGCCCACCTAAGCACTAACCAGTAAGAAGATGGGGACCTAGTGCAAGGATCACCACAAGCCTCCCTGACCCCCCACCCCAGTTCAGTCCTGGTGCTGGTGCTATCCCCAGAGTGAGATGAAGAGTTCAAGTTGTTTTCTCCCCTTACCAGCTAGATTATTTATGGCAACTTGTTTCATCTCTCTGAGCTTTAGCTTTCCCATCTTGAAAAATCAATGACCTTCAGATAACTTGTCTGTCCTGGAACGAAATGCCCTGATTATGCTGATTTAATAATTACCACCCACTGACAGTTCTGTTTCTCATCCTAAAATCTTAAGCTGGAATTTAAGTGTATTCATCAGCCTCTTGTGAGGCTTGTTATTGTGATTACTCTTCCCAAGCCTTCTAAGATACAACACTTCTTACACCTCTAAGATACAACAAGATTTTGTTTATGACTTTAAGTCTTAGGGTCAGATGTTAGCTTAGGATGGAAAGTATTATCCATGGTAGATACTCCCTGATGAGGCCTGTTGGCAGCCTGCCACTTTTTCTCTGGATGATGACGTAGAAGCATGTGTCTTCTTTCAAGGCTCTGCAGGTGGATCTGAGGGTCACATGCCATAATGAATGGAAAGGGCTTTGTAGACTAGTAAGTGCTTTGTACACATGAGGCGTAGTTGTGAAGGGAGGGTACTGCTGCTGATAGGGGCCTCAGTTTCAGGGTGCAAAGTGGCCTGGATCTCCCAGTGCCAAAGTGAGGTGATCGCTTAGAAAGAGTTCCAGTGGACAATTCCACCATTCCCCCCACCCTGAGGATTTGGAAAAAAGAGAGAGAGAGATACCCTCATTTTTAATATCAAATCCTCCCTGCTGATTTCGCGAAGGCCTGGAAACAGCAGGTAACAATGTGTAAGTGACTTTGAATTAAGACTGAACTCTCTGTGTCCTTCGCCTCTCCCTCGAATGTGGACTGGTTTTCTAAGAATTTAATTATCTAAGAACACAGCATCAAAGCTGTTAGACCCTTGTTAGTGTTAATTCAAACTTAATGTGCATGAGATTTAGAGATCTTGGATACTAGGAAAATGATTTCAATTTAAATAGCCCTCTTTGTCCTACACATCACAAAACATCTTTTAATATAGTTTTTTTTTTTAAATAGAATACTGTAACCCAGGTCTCTCCCACAGGAAAAAAAAAAAATTATTCTCACTATGGAGAAATCAGATGTTCTGAAAATCAGCGGGATGTGGTAGGAAGAACAAATATGGGCTTTGGTCCCTTAGAAACCTAAGTTCAAATCTTATAGGCTCACCTTTTTCTATGTGTCTGTGGACAAATGCTTAACTTCTTTGAACCTCACTAAATTAACCTCTCAGCAAGGATGGGGAGCTGACAAGACTATGGAGAGTTGCCCATGTGGGACAAATGCAGAGGCGTGTCTGGAAGCTGGTGGTCTTGGTGGAGTCTGGGATATAGAATTAGCTGATCTGTCCCAAGGCAAGGAGGAAACATGTATGAATGAATGCTGGCCTGATTGACTTTTGTCCTTTAGGTCTCATTACCCTCAATTAAATCATGGCTAATGTAAAATAAGAAACATGTCTTCTTAGGAAAACAAAACTCTTTCAAAAGTATTATGGTACTTTCATTTCAATCTATATCACATGTGTGAACTGCAGGATAATTGGATGACAGAAACCAGCCAATCCTACTGGAAGACATTTATTTTAAAATGCAAGCTAAGCCCTGTGGCACAATAATTCTTTTGAAAGACATAAAGGAATCATCTGCTATTGTAATCAGAAGCCTAGCTTTAGGCAAACTAAAGTTCATTATTTTAAAGTTTGAAAGTAGAACTTATATGTGTAAATTAATTTTAAATCAGTGCTCCCAGGTTACACTGCTCTCATTCATGTTTTGGAAATAATTTGCTATATTGAATCTGATGGAACAGTGTTCCTGCCTTATTAACACCTTACATTTCTATGGCCTATGGTCAGTAAAGTTGCTTTTCAGTCGCTCAGTCGTGTCTGACTCTTTGTGACCCCCATGGACTGAAGCATGCCAGGCTTCACTGTCCTTCATCATCTCCCAGAGCTTGCTCAAAAAAATGTCCATTCAGGAGGTTATACCATCCAACCATCTTGTCCTCTGTCACCCGCTTCTCCTCCTGCCTTCAATCTTTCCTAGTATCAGAGTCTTTTCTAATGAGTCAGCTCTTTGCATCAGGTGGCCAAAGTATTGGAGCTTCAGCTTCATAATCAGTCCTTCCATGAATATTCAGGATTGATTTCATTTAGGATTGACTGATTTGACCTCCTTGCAGTCCAAGGGACTCTCAAGAGTCTTCTCCAACACCACAGTTCAAAAGCATCAATTCTTCAGTGCTCTGCATTCTTTATGGTCCAACTCTCACATATATACATGACTACTGGAAAAGCCATAGCTTTGACTAGGCGAACCTTTGTCAGCAAAGTAATATTTCTGCTTTTTAATATGCTGTCTGGGTTGGTCATAGCTTTTCTTCTAAGGAGCAAGCAGCTTTTAATTTCATGGCTGCAGTCACCATCTGCAGTGATTTTGGACCCCAAGAAAATAAATTCTGTCACTGTTTTCATTGTTTCCCCATCTATTTGCCACGAAGTGATGGGACCAGATGCCATGATCTTAGTTTTCTGAATGTTGAGTTTTAAGCCAGCTTTTTCACTCTTCCCTTTCACCTTCAGCAAGAGGCTTTTTAGTTCCTCTTCACTTTCTGCCATAAGGGTGGTGTCATCTGCATATCTGAGGTTATTGATATTTCTCTGAGCAATCTGGATTCCAGTTTGGCCTTCTTCCAGCCCAACATTTCGCATGATGTACTCTGCATATAAGTTAAATAAGCAGCATGACAATATACAGCCTTGATGTACTCCTTTCCCAATTTTGAACCAGTCTGCTCTTCCATGTCTGGTTTAAACTTGCTTCTTGACCTGCATATAGGTTTCTCAGGAGACAGGTCAGGTGGTCTGGTATTCCCACTTCTTTAAGAATTTTCCAGTTTGTTGTGAGCCACACAGTCAAAGGCTTTAGTGTAGTCAATAAAGCAGAAGTAGATGTTTTTCTGAAATTCTCTTACTTTTTCTATGATCCTATGGATGTTGGCAATTTGATCTCTGGTTCCTCTGCCTTTTTGAAATCTAGATTGAATATCTGAAAGTTCTCAGTTCATGTACTGTTGAAGCCTAGCTTGGAGAATGTTGAGCAGTAATTTTCTAGTGTGTGAAATTGTGGAGTAGTTTGAATGTTCTTTGTCATTGTCTTTCTTTGGAATTGGAATGAAACTGAACTTTTCCAGTCCTATGGCCACTGCTGAATTTCCAAATTTGCTGGCATATTGAGTGCAGCACTTTCACAGCATCATCTTTTAGGATTTGAAATAGCTCAACTGGAATTCCATCACCTTCACTAGCTTTGTTCGTAGTGATGCTTCCTAAGGCCAACTTGACTTCACATTCCAGGATGTCTGGCTGTAGGTGAGTGATCACACCATCATGATTATCTGGGTCATGAAGATCTTTTTTGTATAATTCTTCTGTGTATTCTTGCCACCTCTTCTTAATATCTTCTGCTTCTATTAGGTCCATACCAGTTCTGTCCTTCACTGTGTCCGTTTTTGCATGAAATATTCCCTTGGTATCTCTGATTTTCTTGAAGAGATCTCTAGTCTTCCCCATCCTATTGTTTTCCTCGATTTCTTTGCATTGTTCACTTAGGAAGGCTTTCTTATCTCTCCTTGCTATTCTTTGGAACTCTGCATTCAGGTGGATATATCTTTCCTTTTCTCCTTTGCTTTTAGCTTCTCTTCTTTTCTCAGCTATTTGTAAGCTCTCCTCAAACAACAATTTTGCCCTTTTTACATTTTTTTAACCTTCCCAATAAATTTATGAGGTTGCAGGGCTTCTCCAATGGCTCAGTTGGTAAAGAATCCACTTGCAATGCAGGAGATGCCAGAAACACCTGTTTGATTCCTGGGTCAAGACGATCCCCTGGAAGAGAAAATGGCAACCCTCTCCAGTATTCTTGCCAGGAGGATCCCATGGAGAGGAGCCTGGCAGATTGCAGTCTATGGGATTGCAGTCTGGACATGACTGAGTACAGGGAAGAATATCTTATCCAGTTTTATAAACAAGTAACTTCAGTCCCAGAGAGAACAGGGGCCTTTTTCAGAGCCACTAAGTGGAGTAGTAGAGCCCAAACAGGAACACAGGAACCCAGAACTTCTGATTCCAAGTTTAGTATTCTTTTCAGAAAAAAATAATAATACAGTGGACCCACCGCAAGCTGGATTATTTGGTGGACTGTTTCTTTCCTCATAGCATCAAGTTTCTGTTTGCCGTAATTCCTCAAATTTGGAACCTAGGGTATCTAGTGTACCCTCCTCTTTGGTTCTCTCCCATCAAGAGTTTTATTCATAAAATAATATCCAATATTAGTCATTTACAGTTTAGTATGAATTTAAGCCAATATACATTTCAGTCATTATCTTCCAAGTTGAATAATAGCAAGGCAGTTTCTCCTATTAAAATAATTCCAGGAGCATAAGACACTCTGGTAGTTTTCTTTTAAGGATGTTTTTTTGGAGCCCCTAGTGAAAAACAAACTGCAGTGTATTCACTACCCTAAAGTGTAAAGTGTCTTTTAACACAGCATTGTGAGCTCCCTAAAGGCCAGGATCATCGCTGTCTTGTGGGCTATTGTATAACCAGTGGTTGGACACAGAGCCTTTCATATATTTAATACTAGATAATTCAAGAATAAATATATTCAGCCTAACATATATAGCAAGTCGTGTCAAATATGTCGCATTTTCATAAGCTGAGGAAAATTACACTAAATGACATACTTGGAAAAAGTTTCACAGCCACTGATAAGATTGGAAAAAGGGTCTTTAAGGCACCTAAATAGTCCACTCTTTGACTACAAGCCACTTAGGAAATCAAGTCAAAAAGAGACTAAAACCGTAAAACTGAAAATGGGATGTAGATTCTGATATGGTGGCAAAAGGGATCTTTATAATATGGCAGATCTAGAGTTTCTTGGTTTTTAGTCACTATTTTAATGTAATATTTGTGTTTTTACACTGCTGTATGGCAAGTAGAATCCTGACTTACGTTCATGCTATATCATATTTCTTACATTTACACATTTCTTCTTTGAAATGTGAAGTTGTTATGTGGGGCTGTCTGATGGGGATTTTTTATAACATGGTGAGTGGGTTGGGGCGTTGTCCCTCCCCTCCACCTAGAACTGGACAATGGCCTCTGACCCCCAGATCAGAGAGCAAAATATTTATCCATGACAAGTTCAGGTGGTGTTTCTCAGGAAGAATCAAACCAAAGTTGAGCAAAAATGAAAGTGTGAATAAAATGTCCTATTAAAAAATGAGCCTAAGGTCAGAAGTGCGAAGGTAAGGACCTGCCAACATTTAGAGCATAAGGTAGGTGAGATTCAGTGATTTAGAATTGGGATCAGTAACAACATAAGCCCAATTGTTAATCAGTGTTTTCAAAATACTGTGTGTGTGTATGTGTGTGTATGTGTGTGTATACGGGTGGCCTTGATAGTATAAAGGAAGGTGATGTGTGCTCAGTCACTCAGTTATGTCTGACTGCTTGCGACCCCATGGACTGTAGCCCACCAGGCTCCTCTGTCCATGGAATTTTCCAGGCAAGAATACTGGATGGGCTGCCATTTCCTACGCCAGGGGATTTTCCTGACCTGGGGATCAAACCTGCAGCTCTTGCATCGCCCACATTGGCAGGCAGATTCTTCACCATTGTGCCACCTAGGAAGCCCAGTATGAAGGAATGCATTCTCAGTCACTGCAATCGCGTCCGACTCTGTGACCCTGTGGACTGTAGCCCGCCAAACTTCTCTGTCCAAGGGATTCTCTAGCCAGTAATATTGCTGTGGGTTCCTGTGCCCTCCTCTAGGGGATCTTCCCAACCCAGGGATTGAACCTGTGTCTCTTTGGTCTCCTGCATTGGCAGGCAGGTTCTTTACCACTAGTGCGACCTAGGAAGCCCCAATATGAAGGAATAGGATTTAGCAAATTGTGTCCTCTATTGGTTTTGATTTCTTACTACTGCAACCTCAAAATAAATGGAAATACTGTGCTCCTTGAAGGCCAGGATAATATCTTGGACAACCATTTGGTTTTTAGTGTGTCTTAATAGATGCTCAATAAATATTTATGCAATTAATTAATCCACCAAAGAAGACAAATTCAGTGATTGCTTGTTCAATATAATAATACAATGCTCAAATATTATTAAAGAACAAGTTACTTTGAATCTAACTTTCAAGTTGCTGTAGGGTTTTTTCCCCTATAACTAGTTTATTGCCCAGTAGAGTAGAACAGTTGTAAATCTCTTAACCGGTTTGATTTGTGTGTATGTGTTTTGTATTTTATTTTTTCAAAAAAGAAAAAAAGTAAAATCAATATCTGAATTCAAATGCAGTTCAAAATATGAGTGCATTAAAGTAACTAAACACAACAGTTCACATGTAAACCCCCATGTACCTGTGCAAAACAGTTGGGACATATTTTTACATACTATTGGGTGATTCATGATTTGTCAAAATTCCCAGTTATCTGAGAACACTTAATGGGTCATCACTGGCATAATTCAGGGAGGCTGTCTGCAAACCTTCAGCCTGACATCTTTGCAGAAGTAGTAGTAAATATCATGGAGATCCTTTATAGTTGAATTTTTTATAAAAGTTTGTATGAACATTTTTGTTATTTATTTTCTTTCTTTGTAATTTGCTTCCTAATTTGTGGTCTGCCTGATTCCAAAAGGGTAATGAGGAAGTAAGTTGAATTATATACGGATTTTCAGTTGCTTCATTCAGGGAATGTAGAACAAGCTTCTGAAAGTGTAGCCCAGCTCTTATCACTTCTCCACTAAGCCCTTCAATGACTCCTACAACCTGAAAGAGTTCCGCCTTGTGCCTTCCAACACCTTAGGGAATCTTGATAAGAGATTCAGCTGCGGCCTGGGCAGGTGCTCGCCATGGAAGTCCTGTAACGCCGGATTAAAGACACTGGTTTTATCCTGCAGCCACTTGGGAGCCATTAAATTATTTTAAATAAGGCCATGGTATAATCACATTTGGGTTTTGCATTATATAACCATCATACAGCATTTTTCTCTGGGAATCTAGTTCTTCATTGACCTTTCTGAAAATAAAGCCCACAGAAGGGGTAAATCTTCCTCTAAAAACTATGGAATATATTGAGGTAGTAACAAACCATGTGCAAGTGTGAGCACAAATAAAGGTACAGCAGTCATATCTCATCTGGGCACTGGCCACATGGTTGCCCAGAGGGAGATAAATCTTCACAAGGATTTCTCTCTTTGGAACTTCTGTGAGAATTTGATCATTGTCACTGGAAAGAAATTAGTTGGAGAGGTTCTTTGAGTAGTAAAGAATCTGGTGGGTGAGTGGCTTAGGGAGGGATGACCTTTGTCCTGACAGACTCACAGTGTCTGCTTCTTTTGAAGCCTTGCTGATCACTCTCACACCCTAAATAACTCCAGGGACATAGGGAGGCATTTCACGCACTTAGTATTTACCTGTATTGTAGTACTAAGGAGATTATTGTACAGAACTACCTGTTTACTTATCTTCTCTCCCATTATTCTGTGAGTTACTTTGGAACAGACTAGTCTTTCATTACTTTATCCTCAGTGGCTAGCCCAGTGCATCATTCACAAGGGAGACACTCAGGAATTTTTTTTGAGTAAATGAATGTACGAATGACAAAAATATGGGCTTTATAAATGAAACCAGATGTGGTTGTTCAGAAGAATAGATTTCAAGGCAGATTATGAAGGCTCCATCTCCAAGGGTACTTGGGGATATAATGGATAAACTTACATTGATGTGCATAATTAAGAACTGATCTGCAGCTGGGAATGGAACTAAATGACTTTCTGGATTCCTCTAACTCTAACTAGATTCTCCAAATTTAGTCACACATAATAGACTCAAAGGACATAATATGCTAGTTTCTAGAAACATCATCTTTCAGTTTATTTTATAGACAGGTATTAATGGTGCATCTACACAGGGATGGCTTGACTGGGGACACAGTGATGAAAAAGAACATAAGTTTTTAAATTAAATGATGTAGCTTGGCATCCATACTTTTTGAATTCATGCATGAGTGGCTGGATAGGTGGGGGATGGGTGAGTGACACATAAATAGGTTATATTAGTTGCCTAAAATCATAAAATTAGACTGGTGAAATAAATACAGAAATCCTGATTTCTGGAGCTATGTTGTGTTCCAATGCAGAGGAAGAAGAAGGGAAGAAGGACTGATTCAAGATTTTTTTTATATTGATAGAAACAGATGCAGTATATTCTGCCATGTACCAGGTGCTCTGAAGGAAAGCTTTAAATTTAAACTGTAATCATCAGAGACCCTGGAGTCGCACAGAATCGGACACAACTGAAGCGACTTAGTAGCAGCAGCAAGTGGAGTTACACTTAGGTCAAAAATTAAGTCGGAAAGACCTTGTTCTGAAATGAGTTGGTTTTTTCCATGCATTTTAATATATTTGGGGTTCAATTCACAAATGAAGAGATAATCCTTGATAAACTTTTAAATATTTGAATACCAGTAATGAAATCATATGCTGGGTAAGATTGAAGGCAAAAGCAGAAAAGGGCAACAGAGGATGAGATGGTTGGATGACATCACTGGGTCACGAACTTGGGCAAATTCCAGGAGATGGTGAGGGTCAGGGAAACCTGGCATGCTGTAGGCCATGCAGTTGCGAAGAGTTGGGCATGACTTGGCTACTGAACAACAACAAATGAAATCATAATCAAATCAAGTAAAATGTAATAATAAATGTCTACCTAGTGTTGATATTCCCTCCTGGATTCCTTGGAATTCGAATGGGGATAAAATTTTTTTAACTTACCGTTCTTGGATTTTATTTCAATATTTATTTCAATTTCAGTGTGGATCTACACACACTAACTAGCTTAATGACAATGAATGCTAGCATTTCTATCTAACAACATAGAAAAGTATTTTAATGAGAATGATGTAGTTGTACTTAGGGAAGATGCTCTAGTAGTTGTTGGTATGTGAATTATACAAATAACTGCAATTTCCTGCCCCTGAGCCTGCTGTGTGGCCACGGGTAGGTCAGATAGCCTTTCTCAACTGTATTGTTTGAATAATTTGCCTAAGCTTTATATTTAAATTTCTTTTTCATATTTAAGCTCTAAAATATATTATATGCCTATTTGTCTACAAAATAAGATCCAACTTGATAAAATATAATAAATAATTTGAACATTTCAGTTCAGTTCAGTTCAGTCACTCAGTCACGTCTGACTCTTTGCGACCCCATGGACTGCAGCACGCCAGGCTTCCCTGTCCATTACCAACTCCCAGAGCTTGCTCAAACTCATGTCCTTTTGAACACTTACTGTGTTCTGTTTATCGTGGCAAGTTCTGGTATATAATGATGAATGTATATGACGTTTGTTCAATGAATGCTCATCTGTTCATTCATCCAACACATAGTTACTGCTCAGCATTAGGAATACATAACTTACTTTATTAGACTCCCAGAGTAGCTGTAACAAATTACCACAAACGTGGTGACTTAAAACAATGGATATTTATTTTCTCATAGTTCAGGAGGCCTGAAGTGCAAAATCAGCTGTATACTTAGGGAAGTATCTGTTCCTTACTTCTTCCAGTCTCCTGTGGCTGCAGGCATTCCTTGGCTTGTGGCCACATCATTCTAGTCTCTGCCTATGTTGTCACACTGCCTCCTCCTCATCACTGTCTCTTCTCTATGTGTGTCTTATAAGGACACTTGTATTTGGATTTAGGACCCATTTGTATAATCCAGGATTGTCTTCTCATCTCAAGATCCTAATCTGAGTGTCAAGACTGCAAAAATTCTTTCCAGATAAGGTCATATTCGGGCTTCCCATGTGGCAATAGTGGTAAAGAACTTGCCTGCTAATGTAGGTTAGATGTAACACGCAGTTTTGATCCCTGGATTGGGAAGATTCCCTGAAGGAGGGCACAGCAACCCACTCCAGTATTCTTGCCTGGAGAATCCCATGGAGAGAGGAGCCTGGCAGGTTACAGTCCATAGGATTGCACAGAGTCAGACATGACTGAAGAGACTGAGCATACATGTAAGGTCACATTCACAGATTCCTGGGATTAGGATGTGGACATATATTTTCAGGAGCCACTGTGGGATTTACTACAGTGACCAAACACACATAAAAACAACAAGCAAAAAAAAAATTTCTTTGCCCTCATGGAGTTTATAGTTTACTTGGGGAAATAGACATTAAGTCAGGACATAATTATAAAACATATATTATAGTTATAAATAATAGTTATAAATTGTAATTAGGTATATGAAGGGAAGTTACAGGGTGCTTTGAAAGATTTTAACAAGGGAACATCATTAAGGATAGAGGTCAAGTCAGACCTCTGAACAAGTGACATTTAAGCTGACCTAAATTAATGACTATGTCATTAATGGCATGGGGAGAGGCTGTTAGAGAGGTTGGGAGAGACTATTCCAACAAACAGAACATTATTTGCAAAGGCCTTGAGATGGGGATTTGTGAATGAAGTGAAATGAATGAAGGTCATTGTGGCTGGAGTGTACTGAGCAGAGGAGAGTGGAGTGAGGTGAGACTGGGTCACGTCAGGGAGGGACTTGAGAGCCATTATTAGGACTTATGGAAAACTAAATACAATGAGGAACCAGTGATGTATTCTAAACAGGAGGATTTGAAGTGGTTTTCTAAATGTTACTGCAGCTAATATTTGGAACTTGTGTTCTTGGGAAACAAGGTTGAAAGCAGAAGAAAAGGAAATTCTAAGTAAGAGGTAGCTAAAGCTTGATCCAGGGTAATAGCAGGAGAGAGAGAAGAGGGAAGTGAAAGGATTCGAGTTACACTTTGCAGGTAGAGTTGACATGGTTTGGAGAAAGACTGGCTATAGAGAAATGAGGCAGGGGGAAGCTTTGAGGATGGCTTTCAGTCTTTTGGAGGAACAGGCACTAAACAAATGACCATAATAGAGGGATTCATAAGGTGATTAAATAATACAGAGAGAACTTCTGATAGTGCCTGGAGGGGGCAGGCACTTTCCAAAATTTGGAAAGAATTTTTGCAGTCTTGACACTCAGATTAGGAGTTGGGGTTGGTAGTGGATAGAATGCCAAAGGTCTCAAAGAATGTTCGTTAAGTAAAGTGGTGGAGAAGAGCATTTCTTACAGAGGAGGAGTGTGAGGAAAAATATCCAGAGACATGAAGGTGCATGGTATGTTCAGGGAGCAGGGAGGATCCCTTGGAGGAAGCAGGCAAGCGAATGTTTGTGTTCCCAACAGCATCTCTTTTTAATGTTTATCGTTGTCCTTTGGGCACAGTAGTATCTTGATTCTTCTTGTGACCTGGCCTTCCTATCATAAAACTGTTCAAACTGAGTGTGACCATCTCAGACAATGTCATTCAACCAACAACTACAGACTCACAAAGTTCCTAAACTGAGTAATCATTCAGTTCAGTTCAGTCACTCAGTCGTGTCTGACTCTTTGAGACCCCATGGACTGCAAGGCTTCTATGTCCTTCACCAACTCCCGGAGCTTGCTCAAACCCATGTCCATCGAGCTGGTGATGTCATCCAACCATCTCATCCTCCGTTGTCCCCTTCTCCTCCTGCCTTCAATCATTCCCTGCATCAGGGTCTTTTCTAAGGAGTCAGTTCTTTGCATCAGGTGGCCAAAGTATTGGAGCTTCAGCTTCGGTCCTTCCAATGAATATTCAGGAATAATTTCCTTTAGGATTGACTGGTTTGATCTCCTTGCAGTTCAAGGAACTCTCAAGAGTCTTCTCCAGCACCATAGTTCAAAAGCATCAGTTCTTCAGCGCTCAGCTTTCTTTATGGTCCAACTCTCACATCCATACATGAGTACTGGAAAAACCATAGCTTTGACTAGGCAGACCCTTGTTGGCAAAGTAATGTCTGCTTTTTAATATGCTTTCTAGGTTGGTCATAGCTTTTGATTTATTTAATCCAGATACGGTTGGTTGATGGTTTAGTCCCCAACTTGTGTCTGATTCTTGTGACGCTATGGACTATAGACTGCCATGCTCCTCTGTCCATGGGATTTCCCAAGCAAGAATACTGGACTGGGTTGCCATTTCCTTCTCCAGGGATCTTCTCAACTCAGGGGTTGAACCAGGACCTCCTGCAATGCAGGCAGATTCTTTACCAACTGAGACACCAGGGAAGCTCAGATATGGAAGATGCCCAATGACTAAGTGTCACTTTTCAGAATTTGGCAGGAAATGTGAACTTTCTTCTGGAAGTAACACCATGTGCCCATGATAGACTTGTTTAGTTTTTAAGTGAATAGCCAAAATTTCAGGCTCTTTTATTCTTAGCGTACATGAGTAGTAGTAGTCAGGTAGTGGTGTGATGCAGCAAAAAGTAGGGGATGGAGTGGAAGGAAATACCTGAGGTCAGGGTGGGTTGGATACATCATACAACCTTCTTTCTGCTATCAGCATAATGTGTTTACACCATAAATTTGACCCTTTCCCTCAAGTGTTCAAAGCCTTTTGATAGTTCCATTCACCTGTATCAATAGTTTCCAAAATAGTTTCCACTGATACACACATGGCAAATTACAATCACAGGGTGGCACTATTCTGCAGAGTAAGACCCAGGGTCACTGACACTTCTGGGCATGCCAGCTGTATTTCTACCCTTTATCTCGCATGCAGGAAAATGTATGGGAATGCAAGAGCCTGAGAGTGACATTTTTTTTAATAAGGATAACTTTGATGTGCTTTCATATACTGCCCAAGTAAACGTTTGCAAATATGGGGAATTTTAGGGTCAACGATTATTGGTTTTTGAGAAAAGAAGCTCACTCAAATAAAAAAATATATATATACCAATACTTTGGCCACCTGATGCAAAGAGCTGACAACCATTGGAAAAGACCCTGATAACTGGGAAAGACTGAAGGCAGGAGGAGAACGGGGTGCCAGAGGATAAGATGGTGGGATGGTATCACTGACTCGATGGACGTGGGTTTGAGTAAACTCCTGGAGCTGGTGATGGACAGGGAGGCTGGGCGTGCTGTAGTCCACGGAGTTGCAACGAGTCGGACAAGAGGGAGGGACTGAACACCAACAACAAATGTCTTAATTTTACTTAGCTTATTGTGCTTAGCATGACTAGGGGCATTTTTAAGGGACTGAATACCAGGATTGGCAGTAGTGTTACCAAAGTTTTTCATGGCTGTACTCTGGAATATGGGTGCTTATCCCAAGGGTCACTTTTCTAGAGATGACTGAGTGAAAAAAAAAAAAAGAGCCATATGCAAATTAATTCTTTCTACTGCAACCTCTACTACTGATAACCACTGATTTATTAAGTTTCTTACCATATACTAGGTAGAATGACAAAGGTTTACAAACATTATTTAATAATTAAAATAAATACTAGACTCATCGATCATTATCCCCATTTTACAGGAGAGATAAGTGCAAGTGAGAGTTAAAGAATGCACCCAAATTCAAATCCTTGTTGTATCAGAACTAATATTAGAAAGGAAGGTCTAGTTTAAAATTATATGATCTTAATCACTATTCATATTTTATTCTATATTTATAAATATACAAGAAAATTGCTACCCGGGACACATATAGAAGACACTCTGTATTTAGAGAATAGTCATGGGTAACAGGAGCCTCTGAAGGTACTTTTTTCTCCCTAAGGCATAGGAAGGCAGACAAAAGCCATGGAGAACTTTGCCTTGGCACCCTTTGACAACATTCCACAAACCATACTCCTTCCTTCCTCTCTTTCGTTCTTCCTTCCTCCCTCCCTCTCATTTCCCCTCAGTCCCTTCCCTCCCTCCCTCGAGCTCCCTCTTTCCCTCCATCCTACCCTCCCCCTATCTCTCCCTCCCTGCTCCTTTCTTCCTCCCTCCCCACTTCCTTCCTTCTTTGGTCATCCATTCTCCTGTCTTCCTTCACAATTCCCAGTTAGACTGTGATCTAAGCATTCTTAATTATAAGGCATTCTCATCTCTTCATAGGTCCTCCTTATATGTTTTGATTGATGACTTCTCAGTGGTGGAATTACAACCACATCAACTGAATCACCTTCAACATTAGTGCAGTGACAGATGTTACATATATCTTTTTCTCTGTGCCATTTAGAAGGAGCTTAGCATCTACTCCAAGAGATTACAGTCTCTACGGGGGATCCAGACGTGTGGAAAATGGCTCCAACACATGGCAGGGATCAGGATTATAAGTAGGCACAACATATAAAGGGAGTGAAAAGAGAATGACTGGGGATGGGTGGAGGAGCTTCATTTAAAAAGATCCTGCAGATGGGGAAGGGTTTCAATAAATGAGAATGGGATGGAGTAATCCTGGAGGAGGGCATAGCATGAGCAAAGTGATGGTGGTAGACATATAGAAGTTGTGGTCAGGAAAAGATCCATCGTCGGTTGTGGTTTGATCAGGGATATAAATATATGCTACCAGAATATTTTAAGATGAATTATGGGGACATAGAGGAATGAACTATTTTTTTGAATCATGGAGAGAAGCTTTTGTTCTACATGAAATTTTGGCGCCATATTTGTTGAAAGGCACTCATTTCCTTTTTTACTTCCATCATCATTTTCATTGTTGTCATAATCACCATTATTAAACTTTATGACTGTGCAGCTTTTTACAAGTTCTCATTCATGGCTTCATTACATATTTAATACCTCTTCATTGAGTTGATGACATGGTTTCGGTGGAAAGTAATGAAAACTGCAAATGATGCTGGCTGATACAATAAAAAGGATATGTTGCCGCATGGTATTGTTCAGGTAATGTTGGCTTTAAGAAGATATGCCATGATGGGGCAGGATGGGATTTCTTTTGCTCTCTCTGCTTTGACCTCTTTGGGTCCAACTTTATCATTAGGGCTGTTCCCTTGAGGCATCCACACTGTTGCTTTCTGGCTCTTTTTGTCTCAGTATTTCTAGCAGAAGTCTGCATGAACAAGGTTAAGTTTTCTGCTAGTCCCTGAATCAATTAGTCTGGACAAGGGGATGGAGTGTGATGAAGAGTATTTACTGGCTTAGCTTGGGTCCTGTGTTCTAATCCAGAGCTGTAGATATTGTCAGCTTCTGAGAAATCATGTTCTTCTCCAAATGGGAAGTGAGGGTTTTAGGAAGGAAGAAAGGGAGTGGGTGTGGGTGGGATGACTGCTAAAGAGGGGCTTAAATAATATTCTTTAGAGAAATATAGGTACTTTTATTGTTGTTTTGTAGCTGAAGAGTGGACATTTATAGTCCTGTTAGTTGTGCAAAGATGAAATAGTTCCCCCTTTTTTGGAAGGTTATATACATGGAGAGAAAAAAAAAATCTTATATGTTATTATGTGACTTCAGAAGTGGAAGAATGCTACTATCCCCTCTGGAAAGACAGGGCAGACAAGTGTCTTGTGATCCTGAGCAAGTTTGTAAACTCTTGCTGTTGTTCAGTTGCTAAGTAGTGTCTGACTCTGTGACCCCATGGACTGTAGCATGCCCGGCTCCTCTGTCCTCCACTGTCACCCAGAGTTTGCTCAAACTCATGTCCATTGTGTTGGTGATGCGATCTAACCATCCCATCCCCTGCTGTCCCCTTCTCCTCCTGCCTTCAACTTTTCCCAGCATCAGTCTTTCCCAATGAGTCAGCTCTTCGCATCAGGTGGCCAATGTATTGGAGCTTCAGCTTTAGCAAGAGTCCTTCCAGTGAATATTCAGCATTGATTCCCTTTAGGATTGACTGATTTGATCTCCTCGCAGTCCAAGGAACTCTCAAGAGTCTTCTCCAGCTGCTCAATTCAAAAGCATCAATTCTTCCGTGTTCAGCCTTCTTTATCGACCAAAGTTCTCTTACCTTCTGTTTTTTTCTTGGGGTGGGATGGGGAGGAGGGGTGAAAAATGAGAAAGTAGTAGCACCTACTTCACAGAGTTATTGAGGAGATGAAATGAGACATTTACTGATCCAGGTGACCAAATGCCTTTCCATTCATTATGCATTTAATTTTTACAATTTCTAGGAGAGTAACTAAGAACATCCAATCTAAGAGATAACATTCCTTAGGCTGATGAATTTCCTCTGGTTATTAGCCACAGGAAACACCAGACCCAACCAAGTCTTGTGATTCCAAGCCTTACCCATTCTCTTTCCACTACACTGTGCTGCTACTTAATGAGATCCCCAGCTCTCTGTGTCTTTGCCTTGCCTTTAACAGGATCCGCATTGAGGGAACTACACATGCAAATTATTATTAGCATGAAGACGGGTAATTATTATTTTTTACATTTGCATCATCACAGATAATCTTTTTGTTACACATTCTTTAGCAGTGAATGCCTGAACGAGAGGGCTTTCGGTTCATTCAGATGGTCATTAATTCTAAATAAGAAATTCATTTACTGTCACTCATGTTGCTTAAACAATGCAAAGCAAAGAGTGAGTGCAGAGCAATTTCAGACTGTAAAGGCTGGGACGGAAGCTGGAAATCACCTAGCCCAACCTTTTAATTTACATATGAGCGAAATGAAGGCCTGAATAGAGAAGGTCATACAATTAATTAGTGGCAGAGCTGGGACTAGCACGCAATTTCTTTACCTCTATGCCAAAGTCTTGCCATTGAAGCATGAATGCTGATCATCGGAATGCTATTTGGTTAGGAATTCCCTGATTACTTAAAACACATTGAGGGCTTAGGATAGAGACACTTAATGTGCTAAAGGTTCCAAAATGAAAATATATGATGAATCTTTGACAAATTCCCTTGTGTTGTATTAATTTTAATCTTCATTATTTCTACAAGGCACTTGTAGAGGGGAAAAATAAGTATCTATATCTACTAAATGGTCTCATTTGAGTTCTGCCAATGTAAAGGTATGAACTAAAAACATTTTACATTAAAACAGAGCAAATTGCTTATGGTAACCATTGCATAATGAAGGAACACAATGAAGAATTAAGTTCAAATTACTTATCAGGTCTCTTCCATTTTCTAAGTTTTTAAAGTAGAAAATTGCACAGTATAATTACAGTAAGTTAATTTGCATTCATATTACAATTCAATGAGCAATTACATTCTTTTTTATTTAAAAAAATATTTTATAAAGTGTGATTTGCATCAGTATGTTTCCAGGAAAGAGTGGCAACTTTTCCCTTGTGAGGTTTTCATACACATTCAACCTTGAAGCTTATATCTTCTGGTATAGAGTTATAGCCTCTTATTGGCTTTTTGGGACAGGAGAGGAGAGAATCATTTGAAGTATGACTATGGTTTTTGACAAGAACTCTTCAAGGCATCATTGAATATCAGGGTTTAGAAGGAGAATTTAAAGGTCTTATTGCTTAAGAGTTCTTTCTCCCCTTCACTTCCTCCATCTTCAGGTTGAATTTCTCCATCGAATTCCTGCCAAGCTATCAGCCAACCTATATTTGATTAACTCCTGTGCTAGGAAATTCTTTGTCTCTGATGACACGCACATCATCACTGGTCAGTGCTTTCATTTTGTGAAAGATGCTCCATTTTGGCCTAACTATCCTTCTATTAATGTACTTTAAAAGATGCTTTTTTAAAAGAAAAAACACTCATTGCTTTGGCAGGGCTATGCACAACATACAGCACTCTTTTTATGTTGAGAGCAGAACATTTTATTCATGATTTGAAGCATTAGCATGAACATCTGTGTCAGGCCATCGTAATGTTATTGTTCAATTGCTAAGTTGTGTCTGACTCTTTGTGACCCCCTAGACTGCAGCACACCAGTGTTCCCTGTCATTCACCCTCTCCTGGAGTTTGTTCAAACTCATGTCCATTGAGTCAGTGATGCCATCCAACCATCTCATCCTCTTTCTCCCTCTTCTCCTGCCTTCAGTTTTTTCCAGCATCAGGGGCTTTTCCAAGGAGTCAGTTCTCTTCTTCAAGTGGCCAGAGTACTGGAGCTTCAGCTTCAGAAGCAGCCCTTCCAATGATTATTCAGAACTGATTTCCTTTAGGATTGACTGGATTGATCTCCGTGCTATCCAAGGCACTCTTAAGAGTTTTCTGCAGCACCAGTTTGAAAGCATCAGTTCTTTGGTGCTCAACCTTCTGTATCGTCCAATTTTCACATCCATACATGACTACTGGAAAAACCTAGCTTTGACTATGTGGACTTTTGTTGGCAATGTGATTTCTCTGCTTTTTAATATGCTGTCTAGGTTTGTCATAGCTTTTCTTCCAAGGAACAAGTGTCTTTTAATTTCATGGCTGGGGTCACCATACATAGTGATTTTTGAGCCAAAGAAAATAAAATCTGCCACTGTTTACATTTTTCCCCCATCCTTTTGCCATGAAGTGATGATATTAGATGCCATGATCTTAGTTTTTTGAATGTTGTTTTCAGTAACGGGGTTCCCATAAAGATATGGAGTCTGACTGGCTGCTCCACTTTCTCTGTGACTGCTCGTTTTAAAATTGTTTAAATTAAGATAAAATAGACATATATTGAAATACATAGATCATTAGAGTAGCTGGATCAGTTTCAAAAAATGTATTTGCTTATGTAAAACAACTCCACATTAAAGATATAGTATATTCCATTATCCCAGAAAGCACCTTTTGCCCCTTTCCAGGCAATTTCCCTCCACAGAGGCCTAATTTTATTTTTTTTTAATTTTATAAATGATGGTATTTACTTATTTTTTAAAGATCAAACCATTGAAAATAATTAAACACTGACTAATTTAGTTTTTTAAAAAATTTTTATCGGAATATAGTTGCTTTACAATGTTGTTTAGTTTCTACCTTATAGCAAAGCAAATCAGCTATATGTATATGTATATCCCCTCTCTTTTGGATTTTCTTCCCATTTAGGTCGCCACAGAGCACTCAGTAGGGTTCCCTGAGCTATACTGTAGTTTCTCACTAGTGATGTATTTTATACACAGTATCCATAGTGTATATATGTCAATCCCCATCTCCCAATTCATCTCATCCTCCCTTTCCCCGTGGTGTCCATACATTTATTCTCTAAGTCTGTGTCTCTATTTCTGTTTTGCAAATAAGATCATCTCTACCATTTTTCTAGATTCCACATATATGCATTAATAAACAATATTTGTTTTTCTTATCATATCATAATTTTTCTTATCATACATTTATTTTCCTGTTTTTGATCCTCATATAGATGGAATAATAGTAATGTCCTTCTTTGAATCTGGTTCGTTTTATTCAATTCTTTAAAAACCATTTATCCATGTTGCTGTACCTAGCGATAGTTTCTTTTGTTTCTTGCTTAGTAGTGTTCTACTGTATGGATAGTCTATAGTTTGTTTACTCATTCTACTGTGGAAAAAGATATGTGTTGTCTTCAGTTTGAGCTATTATGAAAAAAAATGCTGCTATAAACTTTCTAGTATATATGTTTGTGTGTGTGTGTATATACATGTTTTATTTCTCTGGGGTATATGAGTAGATGCCTACAAGTTCCCAGAGTAAATGTAGACTTATTGTTTGTTGTTTAATCACTAAGTCCTGTCCAACTCTTTTGAGACTCTGTGGAGTCTAGCCTGCCAGGCTCCTCTATCCATGGGATTTCCCAGACAAGAATACTGGAGTGGGTTGCTATTTCCTTCTCCAAGGGATCTTCCCAACCCAAGGCTTGACCCCATGTCTCCTGAATTGGCAGGTAGATATTTTTACCATTAAGCCACCTGGGAAGCACAGATGTACCCTTAATTTGATTTTTAAAAAAGTGCCAGGCAGTTTTTCAAAATTGTGATACCATTCCTTATGATTAATGATGTACATCTTTCTGTTCAGTTCAGTCGCTCAGTCATGTCTGACTCTTTGTGACCCCATGGACTGCAGCATGTCAGGCTTCCCTGTCTATCACCCATTCCTGGAGCTTACTCAAACTCATGTCCATCCAATCAGTGATGCAATCCAACCATCTCATCTTATATTGTCCCCTTCTCCTCATGCGTCTTTACATATGCCTATTGGCTATTCAGTTTATCTCAGTCTGTAAAGTGTCTGTTCAAGTATTCTGTTCATTTTAACTAGGCTGTCTTTTTACTGCTAAATAAGAATAGTCATATTTTCTGGATTTAAGTCCTTTGTCAGATATATGTTTTGTGAATATTTTCTCCAGGTTTATAGTTTACCATTCATTTTCTTAAATGTTGTCTTTTGATCAGCACATGTTTTAAACTTTGATAAGGTTCAATTGATTTTTTTTTCATTTATGTTCAGTGATTTTCTATCCTCTCTAGGAAATCTGTGCATCCCTCCACATCATGATGATACTCTGTAATGTTCTCCTTTAGAACTTTTACCATTTTAGCAATTATATTTTGGTCTATGTATGGTATGAGGAGGGTTTCGAGGTTAATTTTTTCCCCATATGTTTAAACAGTTGTTCTAATACCATGTTTTAAAGACTTTTCTTTCCTTAATGAGTAACAGTCGCACCTTTGTATATATAAAAAAAAAGTCAATTGATGGCCTATATGTTGGTTTATTTCTGATTCTCTATTCTGTTCCACTGATCAACTTATCTAACCTTAATGCCAGTATCATACTGTTTTGACTATCATAGCTTTATAGTAAGTCTTGAAGTCAGATAGAATAAGCTCTCTAATTTTGCTCTTCTTTATTAGATTATTATAGTTATTGTAAGTCCCTTTGCATTTCCATATACATTTTAGTATTAATCAATTTCTTGAAAAAATATGCTGAGATTTCTATTGCAATTGTGCTAAGTTTACAGTTCAACTTGGGGAAAAGTTGACATCAACACTGAGCTTCCCAAATCGTGAGCGTGGCGTGCCGCTCCATGTATTTGGGTCGCCTGTAATTGTTTTCATCAACATTTTGTAAGTTTTGGTGGAGAAAACTTGTGCAACTTTTATTCAATCTACTCCTAAGTATTTTGTGAGGTGCTGTCATAAATGGCATCTACTTTTTTTCGTTTTCCAGCTGTCTGACTGGCTGTATAACTTTGGATAAGGTATTTATCCTCTCTGAGTTTATTTCTGACCTATAGAATGTGAGTTCATGTTCTTCTTAGAAGAAGGTCAGGTGTAAATATGCACAGATAGTTTTTAGGGGTTCTTTTATTATTGATATTAAAAAGGATAACTTAGAAAGTTCATAATTAAGTTCTTGGTATATTAGAAATTATTCTTTGGCTCAAAAGTGAAAAATAAACGAAAAAAAAACAACTCAAACTGGCCTAAGTAATAGAGGGAATATTTTGGCTCATATAACTGAAAAATCTGGAGGGGGATGTGTTAGTTGGGCTGAGGCATGACTAAACCAAAGCCCTTCAACAATGCCCTCATAAAGCTCTATTTTCCCATCTTTTACTCCTGTATTCTTCTGGTGCAGTTTCATTCTCCAAAGGCTTCTCTTATGAAATGGGTTTCTGCGGCTACAGACTTTCCAGTGTCCAGTCCAACGGTGGAGAGAAAACATTCTTCCTAGTTGCTCTGTCACAAGTAAAGAGGTCACCCATTTGACCATCCCTGAATTGTGGCCAAGAAATGTGTGGCACCTGTCCATCCCTCGAGCTACAGGTAGAGTCAGCTCTCCTATAACTAAATAGAAAAAAATAATATTGGGTAGGGGAATGGTCTCCCAGGAGAAGAAAGAGGAATGGCCCCAAAGAGACAAACAACAAATATTTGTCATATCTTTAACACAGTAGCCACAAAATACATGGCAGCTGTATCATATGGTGGGCATATTCTCTGCCTCTGATACTCTCTAGGCATCAGAGACTCAATCATTTTTCTTATAGCATTCAGTCTACTTCTGTTTCAAGCACTAATATCACCTTAAGCTCTACTTTATGAGTGAAAAAATTGGGGGTTTGTATTGGAACTTAAGAGACTTTCGACAATCACTTTAGCTCTCCTTGTTGTTTCTACTGTGCATTTAGCTAAAAAGAGCAGATTGGTGGCATAAATACAATTGCAGTGTTGCTACTCTTCTCCACCCCCTCCTTGGAAAAATAAAAGGAGTGCTATTTATAGCGACTGCAAACCAAAGTCAAGTTTAGTAATATTGCCACACAATCTTTCCCTGGAATCAAGCAAGGCTAGTATCATGAAAGAAGGGAACTTCTGTTTTGATGAAGTCATACAGAACATTTTTTTCATTGGTTTTGAATGTTTTACTTGTATGTCTAGAACATACAAGAACAGTATCTGAGGTATGGTTAATGAAAGATTTTACAAAATACTTTCTTTTCTGCTTAAAAACAAAAAACAAAACAAAACCTGGACCTCTTTATTTTCACACGAAATTCCAAAGTCCTGAACATGGCAAACAAGACCCTTTGCAGTCTACGTTGCTTCTCTGGAGTCAAATATATGTGTGTGTGTTTGTGTGCACATGTGCGCCCTACTCTTTACAACCCTGTGGACTGTGGCCCCCCCAGGCTCTTCTGTCCATGGAATTGTCCAGGCAAGAATACTGGAGTGGGTTGCCTTTTCCTACTCCAGGGCATCTTCTCAACCTAGGGATAGAACTCAGGTCTTGCTTCTCCTGCCTTGGCAAATTCTTTACTGTGAGCACCACCCGGGAAGCCCTAGAGTCAATTATAGCCACAACCAGAGAACAATCTCTGCTATGGTTTTGTATATTCTCTTTTCTTTGTCTGAAATACCTTTCCTTGCTTCACATGCTTATTCAGTTTTCTTTCAAGATGATATCACTTCCTTCATGAAATCTCAGCATCCTGTTCTGGGTTAAATGCCCAGATTTGATGCTTACCTAGCATCCCATACTTAGCATTATCACTAGATAGCATTTATTGTGATGCAATACAATGGTGCATTTCTTTCATGAGCCTATAAGTTGTTTAAGAGCAAGTTTTTTTTTTCTTTTTGTTTTCTTTATCAGCCAATGCCCAATGTGCCTAGTATAAAGTAAGCAATCAGCAAATATTTTTTGAAAAAATGAATAAAATCTGAGTGTGAACGTGAGTTTAAATGAAAAGGATGAGAAGCTTATATACCTTTGGTATTAAGCTTTGAAAATTTTGTGCATTCTATGTGTTAGCATACTTTGAACACATGATATTTCTAATAAGCCTGGTAGAAGTGCTCCTACTGAATGTTATTCAAAATTTTATTAATTTGAGAGTTTTATGTGTAGAGAAATATTAGCATATTCCTGGCATGTGTAAGCATTACAAACTATTTAATAAACAGTGGCCATGGAATAATTTGTGTTTCAAACCCTTAGAGCTTACAGCACAAATTCATTTTATTATACTTCATCCAATGAGAGGTATATTTGAAATGATTGTAGGAATAAACAGAATTTTAAATAATGTATAATACACAAAATGAACTACTTTTTATCTCTTTCTTTGGAGGAGTGATTATTGCTGATTGGATTTATTATTTCGGACATTTGATTTTGCCTTCAATTGCAGATCAGTCTCAAACAGTACTTCTATAGGCTGCCCCTCTGGGTGTCTGAAGAATCATGTGCATAGGGATGAATTACGTGAAGTTCAATAAAACTCCTTTCTGTCCATATGCATGCTACTCATGCCCATGTTTTTTATTCAGTTGACTCAGGGCTCTGTAAAGGCAGAATATGTTTCTGATTTATCATCATTATTTCCAATGCCTCCCACAATGCCTGATATATAACATGGACTCTCCAAATGCTAGTTGATTTAAAGTGAAATATTTTGGAATTGTTCTGGAATGAGAATCAATGTTTACTGAGTGACTTATTCAGTGCTAGCCATGTTCAATATATTTTTCCATTTAAAGCTTGCACAATGTCCTGAAGCAGGTATCACTGCTGTAGAACTGAGACTTTTGAAGCTCAGAGAGGTAAGTAACTTATCAAAGATGACTCAGGATACAGTACACACAAGAGGAGTACTTCACTACCTGGACTGTCATGAAGGTTAAATGCACTAATGAATGGAGAGCACCCAGAATGCTGCCTGGAATCCTGGAATATAATAAGCAATGCATACATCTTTGCTGTTCTTATTACTTTGCTATTTATCACGGTAGATGATAAAAGAATGTTTATTGTTTTTTATGCCACACATAATATAAACTATATTGTTATTTAAAAGAGAATTAAAGAAATACCCTAATATTTATGTGAGTTGTTTCTTGACACGTTTGGAATAAAAACTTAAAATGGTACTTTAAGATGTGATTTGGTTTAACCTTGAAGACTATTAGGTGTTTGGTGGACAGCTTGTTTGCCATCAGAATCTGTATAACTTTCCTTCAGCCTGGAGCTGGGAACAGCTGTAGCTTGTTGCCCCTGTTAGATTTAAAAGGAATTTTCTGAGTTTCCCTGGTGGACATTCTCCAAGGCTGAAAAGAGAGTTTTACAAGAGTGCCTTCCATTTTTATCACTCCACCACTCAGTGTCAGGTATTATCCCAAAGTCTGTAATCATAACCTCATTTGAAAATAGAACCAGATGGAAGAGGGGTGAAGTCCACAGCTCTCAAAGGCAAGGCCTTAAAATGTATGTAAATAGTTCTGCTGTTTCACAGCTGTCTCAAGCATTGAGAAACTTCAGTGCTTTGGGGAGAGTCGATGAAGTTACACCTATGTTCACTCACCTAAGGTTTGACATTTGTCCCAGTTGTTTGAAGTGCATGATGGTTTCCTACACCCCCTTTCCCTATTTCAATGAGGTCTTGGGAAATTTGTCAATGTCCCCTGGTTTTCTTCCTATTGAGTTCAGACTCTGGAGGTCTGTCTGTATGGAAGAGAAAACTCAAGTGTTTTATTAACAGAGTTCTCTGGTGAGCCTGAACTTCCTACTGATGTATCTTAAGTGTTCTGTAATAATTCTAGCCACTTTCTAGAACTTTAGAAAAGTTGGAGAGACTTGAGCCACTTTCTCTGGGCCCCACCATTAGGCTGGCTAGTCATACCCAGAAGTAAATAGAAAGAATTGTATCCACCACCCACTGGTGGGACCTCCCTCCCACCTTGTTGGGAGTTCTCTTCCAACTTTTCTCCCAAGATTGCATCCTGCCAGTGACCTCACACTTTTTTCCTGTCTCCATGTAAATTGCTATCTTTTCAGGAGGTGCATGACAGCCTCTGTTTGCAGGGGCCTCCATTTGTACAGAAGCTGTTATTATGGAATAAGTTTAATGGGTCGTGAATTTTGTGGAGGCAGGGAGGGTCTCTCGATGACTTTGTATGTATCAGCCATGGACCTACTGGCTCTGCAAGGACTGCATTAGGCTAAATATTTTTAGCCCATTGACTCTGGAAGTAATAACCTTAAATGCTTCATTAAATTTTCATGGATGAGTGATGGAAACTATGGGAGGGGGGATGCAAAACCCAAATCAGCCACATTGGCTTCATTATTACCCAGCTGGAGGACAGGAGTGTGGCCCTTAAAAAGAGTAAAAATAAACTTTAAAGAACTGTGGCCAGTATCTTCTTTTCTTTCCCTGCTCCAACAGCGCAGGACTGGACTCGATTTTTTTTTTTTTTTTTCCTTTCACACCTGGCATTCAGGACTCTGAAGATGGGTGTGCAAACAGGCATTCACTGGAGTTAAATCCAGTCTCAGGGTTGAAGAATTTATTTTCTGACGGACACACTATTTTCTAAAGTTTGGCGGATCTGGGTAAGCTAGGGCCAGAAGTAGGGAGCCACTGATTACATCCTGCCTGGGCCTTCTCCTGCGCCTGTTCTAATCTGGGGATTGTTTACCACAGGGCATTCCGAAAACCAGAGTTGCCAGGAAGAAGGCAAGGGGAAGCACTGGGTGTTAACTGGGCCCTGAGTCTCTCCCTGGGACTCACGAAAGCGTGACAGATGCGTGCCTCCTCCCTCTCCCTCGCCCAACTTTGCTGGGAAGCCTCAATGAAGACAGGGGCGCACAGACGAGGGTTGGCCGCTGGGAACTAGCGCCCCCTCCTGCGAAGGGGAGTTGGGGCCACACGCCTGCCCCGGACCTGCCCTGTACTTTTGAGCAGCGGCGCTCTTTTCAATTTGGGTCTGCGCGGGTTTAGAGGCCTGGGATGTTAAGAGTCGACTAAATGAGGGAGGCCAGGCGGAGGCGGCCGGTGGCGATGGTGAGTGGCAAAAACAGTGGATACTCTGTGGAAAAACCCGAGTCTAGTGGCTTTTACCCCATCTCGCCCTCACTCCCCTTCTCCGCCCACGTAGCCGGGGCGGGGACCCAGCGCTCTGGGCTCAGCTCTCCCCCTTCTACGCCGGGATGGGGAGTGAGCGCCAGGGCTCCAGAGGCTCGACTGCGAACCGCGGCGCCCCCGCTCGCTCGCTCTTCCTCCTCCTCGTCACCACTCCGCTAAGCTTTCGGAGCGCGCTCGGGCGGCGCACAGAAACACCCGGGAGGGAGCGGGAGCCGGAGCCCGTGAGGCCAGGGCGCGCGGCGGGCAGGCAGGCGGCGGCGACGGCGTCCGGGGAGCGGGCAGGTGAGCGGCGCTTGGCGGGCGCGGGGCTGGCGGGGCGGGGGCGCGGGAGGAGGCGGGTCTGCGCGCGGGGCGGTCTCCTCCCCCTGCTCTGACGCGGGGCCCGTGGCTCCCCGGGAGGATGGACCCAGTTCGGCGCTCGCCCGGGCTTCCCCGGGCTGGAGAGCGCGCCTGAGTGCCGCCGCCCGCCGGGCATGGGGAGCCGCTTCCTGGGCGGCTGCGGCTGCGGAGGAGGATGCTTTCGGCGAGCAGAGGTGAGGCACGGCGGGAGGCTAGCGGCCGCCACGGAGTTCAGCACCGAGAGGTGTCAGGCGGGGACGCGGCGCCTGGATGCCCGGGAGGCTCCTCTGGGGCTCCCGGGCGCGGAGGAGGGCTCCAGGGGCGCCCCTCTGGGGAGTTTGGCTATAAGTGCGGAGGGGATAGAGACTGCAGTTCTCTTTCCTCTTCCTCCACTTGCTGGGGGAAAGGCGACTCTGCTCCTTCCTTCTGGGTCTCCCCTTACCATCCCCAGTGTCACTTCTGACCACGCTCAGTTCTCTTTCCAGTCTTGCTCATCTAATGCACTTGTCTCTCTACTGGATCCCTTGCGCCCTCCTCCCTCCTGCGTCCCCGGCTCCAGCCATCCACGAGCCTTCCTTCTCCCGTTCCAAAACCTAGCCGGTACTTACGAGCCCTTCCCCAGCCGCTCTGCCAGCGCCCCCAGGTCCGGACCCTCTTCCATGCTCAGCCACCCGGTTTTCACTTCCCTACTCTTTGGCTGCGCTGCGGTTCCGCTACGACCTGTGGAAAAACCAGATCTATCCTAGCAACCCCTACCCTTTTGCAAACATCATCGGAGCTGTACCCCGCGTATCCTCGGAACCCATCTCTTCCCGAGACCCCATAGACTCGGTTCTTTGCTGCCGCCCTCTCCGTTCCACTCCCCAGCCCCCCGCCCTCCTCTCTCTTCCCCACTCGCCCCTCTTGCTTCTCTCTGCTCCAGACTCGACGCTCTGTTTCGGCCGCTGAGCTCAGCCTACCCCCGCCCCACCCCCTCATCGGGTAAACTTTAAAATCCGCGTGGTTCGGCTCATAAAGGAGCCCTGAAAGGAGAACTCAACCGCCGGGAGAGCCTGGAGTCAGGGAGTCTAGGATGGGGGAGGTTGAGTCTTGGCGTCGTCGGAAAGGAGCTGAAGGCTGAATATCCTAAGTCAATTTCAAAACACTGGTAGCTGCAGCCGGGACTGTCCGCCGCACGCTGGCTAGTCCCGCGAAGTATTATTGTGACCCCTGGTGGGAGGGCGCGTGTATTCTGTGCACTTTTTAAAGCACTTTTTAAAAAATATAAGTACTGGTGGACGGGACGAGGGGGGCACCGGGGAAGGTTGCCTGAGGTTGATGCCACTTTGCTCCTGCGTTGCTCCCTGCCGGACCCGATGTTTCACTCCACGTAAACTACCCTCCACCCCCAACGGCAGCACACAAGTCCTCATTGTTGGGGGTCTGCCTGGGCACTTCCGCCTGGGCTGAGAGAATCTGGAGGAATGACGTGGGGGTGGGGAGGCGCGGGGCGCCGGGCGATCGCGGTCTGGATTTCGGCGGCGGCGGGTGGAGTGAAGAGCGCCGTTGCGCGGGCTTCCCTGCGCCCGGGCGCGGGTCTCGGCGGGTGGGGTGTGCGCCGGCGTGGGTCGGCGTCTGCGTGTGCGTTTGGAGGCTAGGACACACCTGGGCTTTTAGTTCGTTTAGAAAGAAGAGCGAGTGGAGAAGCTGTGGAAGCGAGTGCGTGTTTCGCTGCCCGGAGCTGGGCTGACGGGCGAGTCCTCCGAGAAAGATGCTACAATGCAGCTCCTAACGCGGCGGGGGCTGGAGCAAGGATCCACTGCTATCGGTTCTTACTCCCTCCTGCTCCCCTCCCGCTGGCCCGTTCAACGCACTTTCAAAATGTTGATGGTTTTGAATAAAGGCCTTGTGGGGGTTCTACTGAAACTTTATCACACTTAACATGTTTTCGACTAATCATATAAATTAAAGGTGGCTTGCGTTCAGAACCCCCTAATTATCCGGTTCACGTTCGTACGTTTATGTGCCAATTATAGGTCTTCGGGAAATCCATAGAATTATAAACCATCCCCACCCCCTGAATTAGCACTCATTGTTTTTATTATCTCAACGATGAGTGATTCTGGATAGAACCCTGAATTGCACAGGCAAGATAAAGGAGGAGGGGGAGGTGGAGAGGTTGAACGGAAAAGGGAAGCTTCGCAGCTTCTCCCCAACCCTCACTACCCCCATCTCCTTCAACCACTATCCCGACAAGGCTTGGTGACAATTCTGGAATCTGAAAGGGATCAAAGATTTTCTTGATTTCCCATTGAGAAGAGAGATCTAATCAAAGCTGTATAAAAAAGTCAACTTCTAAGCAATCAGAATTTGTCTGCTGATGTCCTTGATTGAAACCCCAGCATTCATGAATGGAGTATTGAAGAACTCGCAGAAATGGGTTTTGAAGCGCTATTGTTCTTTTCCATACACAGAGGCCCTCTTAAAGGTTTAGGAAGTTCAAAATGCGGTGATTTGAAAGACAGACATTGTAACTATTTGGCGACGCTGGGAGGATCTGATCTGCAGGGATTGGAGAAGAGGCCGAGTTGGGGAGTACAAACGCGTTGTTACCATCTTCTTGGGAAGCGCCGGCTATCAAGTGGGGATTCAGTTCTTTCTACACATCAAGCTGACAATTAAATATCTTCCTAAAGCAGATTTAGAAGATAATTTTTAGTGATTTTTGTTTTGTTTTCTCTTTCGGGTGGTGGTTTACTTAAAGCCTAAACAGGCATATCTGGAACATTTAATCATGTTCATTGTATTCAACAATAAAATCTGAATAAAAATTACTTATTGTTGATGAAGCTCATCTCACAAGCTGTTTCTCAGTATGTTTCATTTGCAAGACAGACCATTGTGTGAGGCTGCAGGGAGGAGATGCTATCACTTATTGTTCATTTTCTCCTAAAGCCAGAGAGGAATCCACTGCTTCTGCTCCCCTCTGCCCTCTTAAGACATGTTTCTTAAATGGTGAGTGTCTGGCTTCGTCCCTGATAGTACCCTCTTAAAAATTACCTTTGGTGGATTTCTGGTGCCTGGAGCCACCCTGAAGGCAGGGGAAGAATCTTAATTGAGGCTGCATTATTTTTGATAATTCACTTAAGTCAAACATTTTGTTTTTGCTGGGGTTTAATCCTTCTCTCAAGCTGATAAAGCTAACAAAGCAAGAAAATCACAGTTTATATCTTTTAACTGGCACTTTACAAAATTGCATAAATTGAAGGCAGTTGTCAGGAACTTTAAGTGTTACTCAGGGCTAACAAAAAATGTTCACTGGTTGAGTTAAGTGATTGAGAATGAATCACTTGACCTCTCAGAAGCTCGGTTTCATCATTTGCACAACAGGGACAATATTCTCTACTTCGTAGGCCTGCGAGCAATTCTATGGGGAAAAATGTCTCATGGGGCGCTTTGGCATGTAGCAGGATTTTAGGAGAATGGGAAATTTTAGTAATAGCATGGAGTTCTGCTAAGGAGAGAGGATCGTATTTGGAATTGAAAGGGCAGGATGGAATCCAGGTACTGGATTGGCAAATCACCTCTTTAATAAAAACAGGAAAAATTAACCTTTGTGGAGCTTTTACCAAGAACCAGATACTGTCTTAAGCATTTGGCATTCATTTATTTAATCCTTCACTAACCTTAGGAAGCAAATACTCATATTTGATTGATACTGAAAGTGATAATTCAGAGAGCTGGGCACAGAGAGAGTTGGTAACTGGCCCAAGGTCACACAGCAACTAATACAATTTAAATCCAAGCATTCAGTCCTGACTGTGTCATGTTGTTTCTGAGTGTGGAGGTGATCTCAGCTCTCTCCCAAAGTGGCTGTCCCATTTAATGGGGAATAATGGAAAAGGTGGCTCTTCAGGAGGCGCAGTGGTAAAGAATTCACTTGCCAGTGCAGGAGACACAAGGAACTGGGTTCAGTCCCTGGATTTGGAAGATCCCTTGGAGTAGGAAATGGCAACCCACTCCAGTATTCCTGTCTGGAAATTTCCATGGACAGAGGAACCTTGTGGGCTGCAGTCCATGGGGTCGCAAAGAATTGGACAGTACTGAATACAGCACAGTTACTGTTAATTTTAATGGAATAGTTAGACTTCCTGTAGGAGTAAACTACAGGGTGTTTTTCTGCTGCCAACAGGGCATTAGGCTGATGGTGGACATTTTGAACACTTCTGACATTGTGATAGGTATTGGTTCACATACATCTCCTGGGTTAGCATATTCAGTAACTGGATGTGCAGAGATTGCATTAGTGCTGTTGTTGGTTACCAGAGGAGATAAGCGGAGATTCTCAAAATTAAGAGAAGGTATAACAGATCGTTAGAAGTCTGGACTTAGGTGCTAGGTTCAGACATCAGTTCCCCTAGCTCTGCGGCTGCGTGGCCTTGACCAGCTTATCAAACTTCTCTGTGCTTCAGTTACCTTTATAATAAGATAACTACCTGCCACATAAGATTGTTGTGAGGATTATAGGAATATAACACTAGATGCTTAGAAGAGTACCCAGTGGGTGATGTTATTTAACTGTTAACGTTATCCTTCAGAGGAAAGAAAAATTCTTTCCCTCGATAATAAGTTTTCTGTTTGTCACTGATATTCTAAGACTTAAATATCCTTAGAGTATTTGGACTGTTTTTTTTTTTTTTTTCTTGCTAACCAGAGGTAGAGAGGAAGAGCGATATTTAAGGATTTCAGGCAAAGGTTTTGTTCTGTGTAGCTTATTGGAAATGTTTTCTCCAACATTTTCCCTCTTTGTGAAGGGGATGGAGAGATTTTCATAATGCTAAAATACCCCCATTTCATTGCACTTTTCAGCAGTTATTTTCCTTTAAAAAAAAAAAAAAACTTATTTTGAGGATAGTTACTCTACAGTATTGTGGTGGTTTTCCCCATACCTCAGTGTGGATCCGTCACAGGCATACTTGTGTCCCCTTCATTCTGAATCCCCCTCCCCCTAGCAGGTTGTCAGGGAGCACCAGCTCTGAGTGCCCTGTTTCATATGTCAAACTTGCACTGGTTATCTATTTTACATATGGTAGTGTGTATATTTCAGTGCTATTCTCTCAATCATCCAACCCTCTTCTTTGCCCACTGAGTCCAAAAGTCTCTTCTTTATATCTGTGTCTCCTTTGCTGCCCTGCACATAGGATCGTCGGTACCATCAGTCGAGATTTCATATATATATGTGTGTGTTAATATACGGTATTTGTTTTTTTCTTTCTGACTTACTTCTCTCTGTAATAGCCTTTAGGATCATCCATCTCATTTGAACTGACTCAAATGTGTTCCTTTTTATAGCTGAGTGATACTCCATTGTGTGTACATACCACAACTTCCTTATCCATTCATCTGTTGATGGACTTCTAGGTTGCTTCCATGTCCTAGTCAGCAGTTATTTTCAAGGAAATAAAACAACTGTGGATAGATTGAACTCTTAGAGTAGTCAGTTCTTCCCAATCTACAGATTGGAAACCAATTCAGACTTGGGGTGATACAAAACTGCGTAGCTGAGAGGCACTGTCAGAACCCAGCATGCTTTGTTCAGTGCTCCTTCTTCTAGACCAGACTGTCTCCTATACCAGGATAGAGTTGTTTCCTGAAATATTAATAGAACTGAAGCAGAAAGAGAGGGCAAATGCGTGGGTGTTACCAGCAAAGAGCAGAAGCCTGCCAGATGTTCTGTACTGAAAAAATGTGTCCAGTGAGAAAAAGAAAATCCCTCCTCTGGGGTTATATTCATGAAAAACTAGCACAGAACTCAATCTATGAGATGTGTATCTGGACTTAGTTTGAAAAGCAAATGATCAGGTTTCTTTCGCTGTGAGATACTCTTTGTATTTTTGTTTGAGTCTAGATAATGGGGAGACTTTGATTTGGGAATCGTAAAACTCCTCTGGCTTCTATTTCATGAAGTATGCAACATATTCTATTGGAAAGAAATTGCCAACTTGCTTTTATTATTATTATTTTATTTTAACTTGACATATAACTGATATCTAATCCCAGTGAGGGATTCTCATAGAGAACAGGCAATAGAAATAAAATGGTACTGAAGTGAAGAACTCACAGCTTACAATGGTAAAAGTTTGTGGTAGCAAAGATGGGTGGTTTGGCTTAGGGGATAAAGTTAGAGGAGGTAATGTAGCAGACAGGTATGACGTTCAGAGTGAATCCAAGTCAGCTGTGTTGACCTCCTAGAGTGAGTCTTGGGACATTACCAGTGCTTTGCATCAGCTGTGAGCCTCGTACCAATTTCTGACTTCTCTGTTGGTCTGTTCCTCAATTTGATCTATCCATTCACCTACTCTTCATCAGTTAAGCATCTTTTTCTTTTCCTTTGACTCTCTTTATGTTTATCCCAGTCTTTGTCTCCTTTTCATTCTTTATGTCTATTTGTTCCTGTTCTTGTTAGTGTCATAATCAACCATAACAGCTGAAAATGATAAATATGCATGAGGAGTATCTGGGAAATTGAGGCCATTCATGTCCTGATATGGACGTCACCCCTCTGTCCATTCAACACATCTTACTAGTACCTACTTGGTACCTGGCTTTGGCTGAGTGTTAGACACTGTGGACAGTTCCAAGATCCAGAGATGCAGTCTCTGCCATCCGGGCACCTGGCCTCATGCATGCATCAGTAGCTGATACAGCATGAGGTGTGGTGCAGAGAATATCCATACAGCAGCACTGGAAGCTTCAAGAGGAGAAATTATTTCTACCTGGAGAAAGGGAAGGATAGTTAAGGCTTCACAGAAGAGCGAATTTCATTTCAGCAGGAAGCTGAAGGTTGACCAGGAGCTTCTGGGGAGTTGAAGGCATTCCAGATTGAAAGAACTGAACAGGCAAAGACAGGTGGGCAGGAAGCTTCGTCACTGGTTTGGGGATAGGCATCCTGCTGAGAGTGGCTCTCATGCAGCATATGTGGCAGACATGGATTATTCTGTAGAGCATTTTCCAAACCTGGTTCTGGGGCACTGTCTACCAGGATGGTGATGAGTATTTCAAAGAAAAGTGTTTACAGGGAAAAACAGGCCATGCTCAAAAATATTTGGAAAGCACTGAATTCTATATTGTACTCTTGGTAAGACACAGTATTTACTGACATAGTAAAGCTTCAAAGATTCCCTATAGTAGAGAAACTCAGGTACTTCATTAAGAATTTTCCAGACTTATTTGCTGTAGAATCTTTGATTTCCAGGAGCCTCTCTCAGTGTCTCATGAGATAGATTGTAGAAAAGATTTGTGGCTAAGCACGTATGATATTTAAGCAGAACAGTTAATTTGATCAAGGAAGTAATGTTTTGTTTGAAATATAGTATATTTAAGACATGAAAATATATAAATAACTGGCAGTAGAAAACTCTGTCCCTACCACTCAGCTTCAGAAAGTGAGCCATGTAAATGTAGTTGAGGCCTTTTAGTAACCTCTCGCCCATCAGATCTTCTTCCCTCCTGCCAGATCAGATCAGATCAGTCGCTCAGTCGTGTCCGACTCTTTGCGACCCCATGAATCGCAGCACGCCAGGCCTCCCTGTCTATCACCAACTCCCGGAGTTCACTCAGACTCATGTCCATCGAGTCAGTGATGCCATCCAGCCATCTCATCCTCTGTCGTCCCCTTTTCCTCCTGCCCTCAGTCCCTCCCAGCATCAGAGTCTTTTCCAATGAGTCAACTCTTCGCATGAGGTGGCCAAAGTACTAGAGTTTCAGCTTTAGCATCATTCTTTCCAAAGAACACAAAGGGCTGATCTCCTTTAGAATGGACTGGTTGGATCTCCTTGCAGTCCAAGGGACTCTCAAGAGTCTTCTCCAACACCACAGTTCAAAAGCATCAATTCTTTGGCGCTCAGCCTTCTTCACAGTCCAACTCTCACATCCATACATGACCACAGGAAAAACCATAGCCTTGACTAGATGAACCTTTGTTGGCAAAGTAATGTCTCTGCTTTTGAATATGCTGTCTAGGTTGGTCATAACTTTCCTTCCAAGGAGTAAGCGTCTTTTAATTTCATGGCTGCAGTCACCATCTGTAGTGATTTTGGAGCCCAGAAAAATAAAGCCTGACACTGTTTCCACTGTTTCCCCATCTATTTCCCATGCCGGAAGTAACCACTATTCCACATTTGGTATTTATCATTCCATATAATTCTTTCAAATGTGCTTTTCAAAAGGACAGACTTAAAAAGAATTACATTGAATTACAATCCAGTTTCTAGCTAGTCACTACAGAGATAGTACTTTGTCCAATAAATGTCCAGCAAAGGACATTTATAAACTCTTTAGGGGGAAGAAATATAGCTTCTCCTTTTAACAGCTGTGCCTGGAATGTAGTAGATGCTCAGTAAGTTTACGTTGAATTGAATGTGTGTATTGTCATGTGGTTCATGAAGCTCGTGGGGATAAAAAGTTTGGGGTAAATTGTTTTCCATTGACAAAACTGTATTGAAATTCTTTATGATCAATGATCTTGAAAACACATTTTTTTTTTGGTGGAAGTTCTTTGTTTTGTAATCTGAATTTGGAAATAAATAGTAATAATCAACTACTGAAAGTTATCTCTGTTTTCTTAACAGCTTTTGGAATCATTAACAGTAAAAACTTATTCAGATTTGTCCTATGAAAAGAGCTGACTCGGTAAAACTATCTGCTTTCATTATAGGAACAATGATAACTAGAAATGTTTTCAATCAAAAAAGGACATTTATAAGTTAACACTAAATGAGTGTTCAGTATCTGGACACTGGATACTTTGAAGGTTTATAAGGTTCTCCGAGAAGTAACTTATTTTCAGTAACAAAGTTTTATTATTAGGCACCATCATGCCAATGAAACATCCTTCTTGATAAAAGTGAGGGACTTCCTCTTGAAAAAGCTCACATTACCTGAAACATATATCATATTTGGGTGACATTTTCCTTCTTTATTATCCTAGCCTATATTCATATATTACTGTCATGTACATGTCAACATGTACAGCAAATGTTAGAATATTGCTGAAGGATGTATGGTAGAAAGAATGGAAGGGAAAAGGAAGTGGGAGACTTACAGGTTCCCTGGGAGAGGCTTTTTGCACTCGATCGTGGTTTTATAAAAGATAGTAGATTAGCTTTTCCCATAGGGTTCAATGTTGATTATAGCTATAAATCCACCCCTAGGATTTTCTGTCTTTGACTTGGCTGGAAAAATCCCAGCAGGTGGCAGGATGAGAGTCAACTTGTGTGAATGATCATAAATGATGCAGACACTGCCCATAGAGTAAGGAAGAGAAGTCACGTGATGCTGTTCCCTCGTGATTGCCTGGTGATGCCCGTGCACTCTGACCATGGCATGTGGTGGTGCTTGTCTTCAGTCCTAGCACATGTTATTTTGGCATGTTATGTTTATTACATGCATGCTCACAAAAGTTCTAAATATAAAACACAACCATTCAAACATACTCAAGTTAGATCAGAGTGCCGGTAATGCAATTGTGGATGAAGTCAAAGATAGGCCAGCCATATGCTGAATCCGAGACACAGCCTGTATTGTTAGAACTTAGTTCCAATGAATGCAAAAAGGTTACTGTAATTTATTCCTTTGGGAAGCTGAATAGATTTATAGGCCACATAGAAGTTGGATTCTTGCCAACCTTCTGCTATCTAACTTCTTAATTTTAATATGGTTGAATTTATCAATCTCTTCTTTTATGGTTGGTACTTTTTATGTCTTAAGTTTAAGAAAGCCTTTTTAAAAACCTTGATGTCATAAAGATATTCTCCTTTATTATCTTCTAAAAGCTTTATCGTTTTGCCTTTCACATTTAAGTTCTGTAATCTGTGGTGTATGTATGTGTGTGTGTGTGTGATGTGAGGTGGGAATTTATTCTGTTTATTCTAATTTTCTCCCACATGGGGGAAAATCATCCTGGCATTTAGGATTAGTTTCTAGGCATAATTTGGTCTACTCTTTTGCCCAAACTGCATTTCTTTATTATTATAACTTTATAACAAGCCTTGGTGTTTGGCAGGACAAATCCCCAACAGTGTCCTTCTTCAAAAGTAAGTTGGCCTTTCATGTTCCATGTACATCTTTTAAAGTTTTTTATTGGCATATAATTGATTTACAATGTTGTGTTAGTTTCAGGTATATGGCAAAGTGAATCAGTTGTACGTATACAGAAGCCCACTCTTCTTTTTCAGATTCTCTGTCCATATAGGCCATTACAGAGTATTGGGTAGACTTCCCTGTGTTATACAGTATGTTCTTCTTAACCTATTTTATATATAGTAGTGCGTTTATGTCAGTCCAATATCCCATTTTATCCCTCCCTTTATAATCCCCTGGCAACCATGTGTTTTATTGATTTATTTATTTATTTTAGTTGGAGGCTAATTACTTTACAATATTGTGGGTTTTGCCTTACATTGACATGAATCAGCCATGGCTGTATATGTGTTCCCAGCCCTGAACCCCCCTCCCACCTCCCTCCCCATCCCATCCCTCAGGGTCATGTGTTTGTTTTCTGCATCTGTGACTGTATTTCTGTTTTGTAAAAAAGTTTATTTGTACGCTTTTTTCTTAGATTCCCCATATAAATGATATTGCATTGTCTTTCTCTGTTGACTTCACTCAGTATGACAGTCTCTAGGTCCATTCATGTTGCTGCAAATGACATTGTTTTGTTCCTTTTTATGGCTGATGTATACATTTTATCATTACCTTTTAAACTTACATTAGAATACTTCTTGAGATTTGATTGAAATTATTGCTTGAATTTATAGATTAATTCAGGGAAATGACATCATTATGATATTGTGGAAGTTGTTCAGTCGTGTCCAACTCTTTGCAACCCCATGGACTATACAGTCCATGGAATTCTCTAGGCCAGAATACTGGAGTGGGTAGCCTTTTCCTTCTCCAGAGAATCTTCCCAACCCAGGGATTGAACCCAGGTCTCCCACATTGCAGACAGATTCTTTACGATGTGAGCCACAAGGAAAGCCCGTTCTTCCCATAAACATTCTTCATTTATTTAGTTCTTATTTAATGTATTTGCATGCAAATTATAATTTTCTTCGTAAAGGTATGCACTCTTTCATTAGATTTATTTCCAGATGCTTTGTATTTTTGTAGTTGTTATTGTAAATGCTATCTTTAAAATGCTTTAAAGATTTAAAAAGAAAACTATGCTTTCTAGTTATGCATTAGTTTTCATCCTGCTCAACGGAATTTCTTATTTTGGGTGGTGGGGCTAAAGGGGAGGAGAAAAATCTGGTGGCTATGAGTGCTTTACTAAACACAGGATTCTTTTTGTTTAAATTAATTCTTATTGTAGTATAGTTGCTTTTCAGTGTTGTGTTAGTTTCTCCTGTACAGCAAAATGAATCAGCCATATATGTATATATGTATGTGTATGTATATATATGTATATATCTCCCCTCCTAGCACTCAGAATCAACACTAGGTTCTTCACATGCACTGATTTGATAGCAGAACAGCCTCAGGGAAAGGGCTCTGGGTGGCTTAGCAATGCCCTTGACTGGGTCACTGCTGTCCTTTGCAAACCTGTGTAGTGCAGGGCTTTCCTTTGTCCGGGTGGGTCAGTGGACTAGGGAAGTGAGATCTGTGGCTGATGAGGGGTGATCACCTTGAGTATCAGCAGCTCTCCTGATTCAGGCGGCAGAGGTCTTTAAAAGACATCTTCTGTGTTCCCTAGGGGAATGAGGGATAGTGCAGAGAATGGCACCACTCTGTCCTGGGTAGCCCCTCGCCCCTCACATGATAACGGGACCTGAGGCCCCAGGGGTCAGAGTCTGGCTCCTGACACACTGGTCTGGCATTTCAGGCAGGCCAGAGTCATCTGGCTGCCCAGGGGACACAGTTTCGCCAGTAGCTACAGTCTCCTTTGACACTTCAGGTCAGTGAATATTATTCCCATTTTCAGTCAGGGGTCCAGGGAAACGAAAAGACACGTGCAAGCCATCTAGCTGAGCTGGAGTGAAGACCCAGGTCTCCCTGCACCTGAGTTAGTGCTCTTTCATTTCTTCGCAGTGTCTTAAGATCCTCAAGTATTTGATGATGATATAGTGAAATCTTGAAGCATCTTTCATTTGCGGAAACACGACTATGCATGGGAAGTGTAATTTACACCTGCCCAAAGAGGGCTAATGAGAGAGCTGTCTACCTATAGCCCCATGTGGCAGTTGTTACCTGCCAGTTGTTATCCTGTCTCTGTTGGCTCTGTTTGTCTCTCTCTGGATTCCTTTATGCTATTAGTTCTTTCATAAGCCTCACTTCCACTCATTTCTCCCCATTCAAGTAATATTTGTATTTTAGGACCTAGGGAAAATATCCATTTCACTTTGAAATTTACCCCTTGGATGTCAGTGTCCATAAAATTTCAAATTCCTCTCCTCCCCTTGCCAGGTACTACAGCTGTTTTCCCTCTTCTCTCACATCCTGTCATCGGCACATTTCTTTGTATTTTCTGGAATGAAGATAATACATAGCCCCACTAGGTTAGATTGATATAAAAGAGAATGTCTCAAAGAGAGCAGGATTACAGGACCAAAAATCTGACCATTTGGTTCACCTGCTAACCCTATAAATTTTCTCCCTACTCTGTTTGTGGGGTCATAGGACTGAGGTCAGGTATCATTCTCTATGCATTTGACTGCTCCAGATGGATCAGGGGAGAGGGAAGTCTTGACTTGTTTGAGTAACTGTAAGTCAGCATGGGCTGGGAGGAAGAGGACTGGGCACTGGACTAACGTTGCCCTCTTCAGAAATACAAAGGTCATTGACATATACACACAAGAACCTACTGTATAACATGGAGAACACCGCTCAATATTTGGTAATAACCTAAATGAGAGAAATTGAACAATAATAGATACATGTATATGTATAACTGAATCATTTCGCTGTACACTTGAAACTAATACAATACTGCTAATCAACTATGCTTCAGTATGAAATAAAAAATTTTAAATACATAAAGATCCTATACCATGGGCTCAATCTAAGTTCTATGCTTCCTTCTGTCTGCCTTTCCCAGGCAAGGGTATCCTTATTTGGCTTCCCAAGCCCTGGATTCTACCAAGTACCACACTTTATTACATCAGTTTTTCTGCTCCATGTCTGTTGATCTGGGGTCCTCTAAAGTTGAGGGTTTCTCAAGGATACTCTCAACTGGATTTCACGCCCCATTGTTGTTGTCCAGACACTCAGTCGTGTCTGACTCTGTGACTGCAGTCCATGGGGTCATGCCAGGCCTCCCTGTCCCTCACCATCTCCTAAAGTTTGCCCAAGTTCATGTCCATTGTATCAGTGATGCCATCTAGCCATCTTATCCTCTAACAACCTCTTCTACTCCTGCCTTCAATCCTTCCCAGCATCAGAGACTTTTCCAATGAGTTGGTTGTTCACATCAGGTGACCAGAATACTGGAGCTTCAGCATCAGTCCTTCCGATGAGTATTCAGGGTTGACTTCCCTTAAGTTTGACTGGTTTGATCTCCTTGCTGTCCAGAGGACTCTCAGGAGTCTTCTCCAGCATCACAGTTCAAAGACATCAATTCTTTGGCACTCTGCCTTATTTACCGTACCGCTGTATGTGATCACTAGGAAGACCATATTCTTGACTATACGGACCTTTGTCGGCAGAGTAACGTCTCTGCTTTTCAGCACGCCATCTAGGTTTGTCACGGCTTTCCTGCTGAGATGCAGTCTTCTGATTTTATGGCTGCAGTCACCATTGGCAGTGATTTTAAAGCCCAAGAAGAGGAAATCTGTCATTACTTCCATATTCTTGGCCTACTGAGGAAGTTCACCTTAAATATTTGCTACCTTTAATTTTTAAAAGCTACCATAGTGCTAGCTGTGGAGGGAAACATATCTATTTAGTGAACTATTTTGAGTTTATGAAGTCAAAATGGAGCTTTCTGTTGCAATTCTGAACAGTTTCTTTTAGGACATGTCTTTTATTCCAAAACTTTTGCCTGTCCTGTTCTTTCCTGTCCTAACTCCTCCTCTTTCTTTCCTTTCTTCCTTTTTTCCTTCTATTTTAAAAAAAATCAAAGAGGTTTCATGAAATCAACAACAAAGGCTTCTCAACCTCCAAGTCTGCAGTGTCATTTCATGGTTACTGAAATGGTCAATATTCCCTCTCTTTCTTATATACGTTATTTCAGTGGAGGAGGAGGAATTTGGAGAGTAGTTGGGAAGTGGACTTTGTAGTTCCTTGTCAAATCCCATGGTAGTGTAAATATTTCACGTGGGTGATTGGCCACTTTGTGAATTATCTGTAGCCAGTTTAAAATGACAGCATAAAGATTGAAACTCTGCCAACCAGTATGTGTCAGGGCTGAAGAGTACCTCTCTGTGCTATCCCCAAACACCCAAAACAACATCAGCTGGAGCTAGGGAAGAGACTCTGCTACAGCAGCCACCTTAAAGCAGAAAGAGAGGGAGGGGGGACTTCCCTCGCAGTCTGGTGGTTAATACTTAGCTAATACTTAGCCTTAGTGTGGGTTTGATCCCTGGTCAGGAAACTAAGAGGCTTATCAGGTGATGCTAGAAGTAGAGTATCTGCCTACCAATGCAGAAGAGGCAGGAGATTCCAGTTCAGTCTTTGGGTTGGGAAGATTCCCTGGAGTAGGAAATGGCAAACCCACTCCAGTATTCTTGCCTGGAAAACTCCATGGCAGATCAGCCTGGTTGGCTACACTCCATGGGGTCGCAAAGAGACACACACACACACACACACACACACACACACACACGGAACTAAGATCCTCACATGCCTCACAGCCAAAAAACTAAAACACAAACAGAAGCAATAAGGACTTTAAAATGTATGTGTGTTCTAAGTCTCTTCGGTCATGTGCAACCCTTTGTGACCCTATGGACAGTAGTCTACTCAACTCCTCTGTCCACGGGATTCTCCAGGCAAGAATACTGGAGTGGGTTTCCATGCCCTCCTCCAGGGGATCTTCCCAACCCAGGGATGAAACGCACATCTCTTATGTCTCCTGCATTGGCAGTCAGGATCTTTACTAGTAGTGCCACCTGGGAAGCCCAGACTTTAAAATGGTCTGCATAAAAAAAAAACTTAAAAAAAGAGAGGGAGACCCTTGCTCCTCCTCCTCCTCCCTTCCTTCCTGTCTTCCTCCTATGGTTACCATTCAGTGAGCCCCACTGGAAGTTAGTTGCCCAGAAAACCTGGGAGATGTAGTTGGGACCAGCTTTCCACCACACTCAACAGTGTGGGGAGGGGAATGGCCAAGAGTGGATCTGAGAGAAACAGGCAAAGGACTAGTTCATATGCTAGGGAAATAAATCTCTTATAGCAGCATTTATTAATATTTCAGAGCTAAAGGGAAACAATGTAGTTCCTTCTTTTCCCCTCCTCCCACCCTACCCCATCCAGCCTCTCTTGTAGAAAATTGAGAGTGACTCCACTGGCAACTGAATCTCTGTCTTGCCAGGGTGAACTGTGCTAGTGTCGGGTGTTTGGGCGGCCTATGGAGCAGGGCAGCAGAGTAGGACTACAGGGCTCTAAAAAAAAAAAAAAAAAAACTCAGATTTTTTTTGTTGTTGTTAAATAATTCATTTAGTGGCAAAATCTGTCCTGACCTGAAGTGTCCTGAAGATCCTTAGAATCTTTAGTGATCTGTCTGTGAATAGTCTTACTGTGAATGGCTCTAGAAGCATCAGTGAATTTGATTACAGGGTACCACCCCAAACCGAGCTAGGGGTATTATAGATAAAAGGTAAATGTATGGCATAATAAAGTCTGCCTTTCTAGAAAGCAAAATAATATCTGTATTATGAACATAGAAGACCCCAGGGTATTTGGATAAGGTATTGTGACCCTGTATTTTAACATGGCAGAGGGAGACTGAATGATGATGTGGCCCAATAAAATGCAGTTCTTAGTGCTGATGGCAGGCAGCGCAGCCCCTCTGGAGTCATGGAATGCCCAGGCTGGATGTGTTCCTGAGGTTCAGAAGAACTGCCCACTCATTCTGTGGATGAGATATCTATCGCTTAGGCTGGAGACCTGGACAGCTTGTCACAGAGTCACCAAGGAGTGAATCGTGGAGCTGGAACCATTTATTGCCCCTGTGCAGTGAATGAGTTTTAGTGAGTGAGTTTTAGGTCTGGTTCTTTGGCTACTTAAACATTTAAATACTTGACATTGAGATAGAATGAAGGAAGCCGGAAAGTGAAATATATAGGTAAATCCACACACACACACACACACACACACACTCTCTCTCTCTCTCTCTCTCTCTCTCCAGAGATCTTCACCTTTGATCTTCAGAGCACTCCTATCTGATAGACAGGAAGGCTCTTACTGGCCCCATTTTATAGGTGGTCAAACCAAAGAGACTTGGCTAATGATTAGCTCTGTGGCCACAGACAAGACCATGAACTGAGCTTCAGTGGAAAAATGGGTTCCTACATGGCTGTTTTGTAAATCAAAAGAACTGACACTTAGGGAAATTCCCTGGTAGTCCAGTGATTAGGACTCTGTCTATGCTTTCACTTACGAGCGTGGGTCCGAGTTCAATCCCAGATAGGGAAATGAAGATCCCGCAAGTCACCTGGCATACCTTACCCCACCCCACCCCCCGCCAAAAAAAGAGTGACACCTACAACACAATTAGGACTGTACCTGTGGCCATGCCCGCCTCTGTAGTTCCATTCTGCCTCCCCTTCAGACAAATAAAACAGATGGCATGGCCCCATAGCCATTGCCTTTGAAAAGGACCTGCTTCAGTGTAATGAAGGGAGTCCAGTGGCTGAATGACAGTAGACCTGCTCTCTCTGGGCCTTCTCTCTTTTTCTTCAGCTCTCAGAAGAGAAGCTTGAAATCAGTCATGGTTTGCTGTGACCTTGGTGGCTCCTATCATCTTCACAGGTCAGGAGACAATTTGATGTTTTGTTTCCTCCAAATCCAACTGGAAGGGAAGCCACCATGGCCACAAACACACTTTGCTGCAGAAAGCAACTTTCTTATCAGCACATGTGAGACTTTATCATAATTCAAGTTAGATGGCATAATAAAATATTTTCCCTTTTTTTCTGAGTATTTTGCAAGATTAATAAAGCAGCATTCTTTGGGAATGTTTATTAATCCATAACTTACAGAAAACTCTAGAGAAAGGAGATAGGAAATATGTTCATAGGTGAAGACGTCAGGCATGCCACCACTAGGATTGAACTAGGCATACAGTATTCAGCTAGCTATCTTCTGGGTGCGTTCCTGGTTGCCGATGTGATGGTGGCTTTGTCTTGGAGATGATCTAAACAAGCAATTGTTCCCTTTTATTTTTTTTTAATCTGGAGGGTGTGAAAGAGGAAGTGGCAGCCTGTAGAATAATCCCAGTCCTCAGGGTAGAATCCTTTCTGTCCCCTTGCCTTCAGCTACACTAGTCACAAAAGCACGCTTTTGAGCCCCGGCTCTTTTGCTGCATGCAGTGGGTTTCTGCTGTTTTTTCAAATGGAGATGGTGGTGCTGGCACCAGTGGTGATGGTGACGATGAGGATGATGGGGATGAAGAGAATAATGGCTCCTTCTCTGTCCATGACAAGGAGTGATGGCTTATCGGAAAGGATCATAGTACTTTATCACTTCATCCATTTACTCAGCATGTGTGAGCCCTTGCAAGATAGTGGTTGACTTTTTTTTTTTTAGTCATAAAAAAGATAAGTTTCTTTCTTAAGATCCGAGATTAGTCCTGAAAGCACAAATAAATGGATAATAATATGGCTGAGTATGGCTACCAATAGTATTAGCTGTGGTGAAAAATAAGACAGAAGGATGGATTTTTCCAGGGTAGGGAAGGATCAGTATTTAAGCTAAGCATTCTGAAGGTGATCTGGAATTTGCTGATGAGTCTTTGGTGCAATAGTTATGTTCTGAGTTCCATTCTGGGCCTATAGGGTGAACACGACAGAAACTCCAGTGGCCCACATTGCATGTACAGTCCACTGGGAAAATGTAAAACCAGCAAAGGCAGAAGGAGACACATAGATGGGGGGGCCATGGCTAAGGTAGAGTGGGCACTGTATATACATTGGTACAGATGGATCACAATGTGAGGGGTAGGAGGAGTCAGGGAAAGTCAGTTGGTCAGGTAAACATGGCTAGTTCATGGAGCATCTTTTCACCAGCTGTTGGTTGGGAGGTTGTGGTTGGGTCAGTTCACTCACTCAGTCATTTCCGACTCTTTGCGACCCCATGGACTGCAGCACACCAGGGCTCCCTCTCCACCACCAACTCCCAGAGCTTGCTCAAACTCGTGTCCATCAAGTTGGTGATGCGATCCAACCATCCCATCCTCTGTCGTCCCCTTCTCCTCCTGTGGTTCAGTGAAGTGAAGTGAAGTGAATTCGCTCAGTCATGTCAGACTCTTTGCGACCCCATGGACTGTAGCCTACCAGGCTCCTCTGTCCATGGGATTTTCCAGGCAACAGTCCTGGAATGGATTGCCATTTCCTTCTCCAGGGGATCTTCCCAACCCAGGGATCAAACCCAGGTCTCCCGCATTGTAGACAGACGCTTTACTATCTGAGCCACCAGGGAAGTCCAAGGATGACCAGTAGATGGTTTGGTAGATGGTGACAAGATAGACCTCACTTGCAGAGAGGATGCTTCTCTGCATCCCTCACTTCTCCTGTTGCCTGGATTCAAAGAGCAGTGCTTGGAGAAATACAGTTATGTTCATTTAGGTGAAACAAGGATTGTCAGGTGTGGTGTATTTTAATAGTCTTTCAGGTGTCCCTGTTACAAGCACTTCATGCTCAGGTGCCTGCAAGAGTCATGCAGTTGACATTAGCTGGTAGAATAGTCTGGAGTGGCGAGAGGGGATGCTAGGTAAGCCATTATTCAGCTCCAACTGATGGTTGCAATACGAGAGTGCTGGACTAATGTAGCCTGGTCTTCAGTTTTTCCAAAAAAATCTAGAAACTTTTTTCTTTTAATGAGAAGTACTTCTGTCCAAAAATTTGGCACTATATCAGTTTAAACAAATAACAACAACAAAAAAAATGTGTGTAGGCAGAAGATAACTGGCCTATGGGCTTTTAGCTCATGAATTACCCATTGGTGAATTTTGGCCTATTCTTTATAATTAGCCTGTTATAGCTACATAAATCTCCCTCAGGTGGAAGTTCAGTTAGTAGACCAAGGAGTAAATTGGGGTTTTTTTGGTAAAGGAAAGTTTATGCAAGACAGTTAAACAGTGGAAATTGGTTCTTATTTATTTCTGTGTGTTCCCTCAGTCTCCTTGTTTGTTGTTCTTGATCAGATGCTTCTGATACATGGTGAGGCTTTGTAAAACCAGTGTCCATGGCAATTCTGGTGTTTTCTTAGCTGTTCGTTGGGCAGCACTGGGCTTTGTATCTGTCTGTGTCTACAGCTGCCTTAATTAAGCTTGTTATGTGCTGCTACCAAGGCAAATCCCTGTAGTGAGTCAAATGAGTAGTTTTAGGGTCTGAAAATGACAGTGTTCTGTGGCTTTCTCATTGAGGGTTGAGACTCCCAGCCACTAAAATATGCACATTTCAAACCAGAGTGAGAACATGAGTAACTTAGTAGTTACTGTGGAATTGAGTGAATGTCATAAATATTTATTTATCTTTTTCATAACTGGCATAAAACTGTTAGGATATAAAAAAGTTGTTCACTATAAAAACAACAGAAAATTCATTGGCTATACATCTCTTGAATGCATGTATCTCTTTGGGTTTTCATTAGCGTCTAGCAATATACTTTGAGAAATTAGATTTGAACAGAAGCTTCAGCAGAATATGAAAGCTCCTTGTGTTCATAATTATCCTGTTTTCAGTAAGGATCCATTGCATACAGCAGTCTCCTTTAACCATATCGTGGCTGTGGTCAACTTTAATGAATGTTTCTTCAAAAAAAAATTTTTTTTTAAAGAAGCAATCTGTGTTTATTGGATTTGGAAAAAGCAAAAAAGTGTAAAAGAGAAAAACTGGAGTGGGTAGCCTATCCCTTCTCTGGGATCTTCCTGACCCAGGAATCAAACTGGGGTCTCCTGCATTGCAGGTGGATTCTTTACCAGCTGAGCTACCAGGGAAGCCCAAAAGACAAAAAAGTCATATATAATATTTCTACCCAGAGGCAATCACTGTTAGTGTTTTTGAGTGGAAGATAAAGAGGCTGTGGTGTGAGGTCAGACCAGCATGGATTTTGATCCAGGTTCCTCCATTTCTTTAATCTTGCAACCTCTTATTTTTCTCATCTGTGAAATAGAAATAAAAATTGCATCTATTTTATCTGAAATGTTGATTATTAAACCAAATAATACCTATTAAGCATTTAGCACATTACTTGGCACATAGACAACACTTAAAAGTGAGCTGTAATATTTTCTGTTCTTATTGCTGTAAACATTTTACCTTGTGGAGTTCATTAAAAATAATCATCAAAACAGCATTTTTTTCTTGCAAAATAAAACATCCAGTGTTCCCATATCTCTTCAAAATATACTAAATGTCCTTCCCTCAAGTGGTACACAGTAGATTCTGTGTTTTTATATTATTTTATAAATACAGCTTATTTATAATGTGTTAGCCTCAGGTGTATAGCAAATTAATTCAGTTATGTGTATATACACATATATATACACACATATATGTATACATATATTTGTATGTTCTTTTTCAGATTCTGTTCCATTATAGGTTTATTTCAAGATACTGAATATAGATTCCTGTGATATACAGTCCTTGCTGTTCATATATTTTAGACATAGTTGTATATATCTGTTAAACCCAAATTCCTGATTTACTTCCACTCTATCCCCTCTGTTAACAAGTTTGTTTTCTAGCCTGTGAGTCTTTTTCTGTGTTGGAAGTAAGTTCATTTATATCATTTTTTAGACTCCACATATAAATTGTGTTATGTTTGTCATTCCCTGCTGACTTCACTGAATATTTGAATCTCGAGGTCCATCCACGTTGCTGCAAATGGCGTTATTTCATGCTTTTTCATGGCTGAGTAATATTCCATTGCATGCACACACCACATCTTCTTTATCCACGCCTCTGTCGATGAACGTTTAGGTTGCTTCCTTGCCCTAGCTATTGTAAGTAGTGCTGCTATGAACATGGGGTGCGTGTATTTTTTCAGTTTAGAATTCTCTCTGGATATATGCCCAGAAGTAGGATTGCTGGATCACATGGCAACTCTAGTTTTTAAGGAACCTCCATGTTGTTCTCCATAGTGGCTGTACCAGTTTACATTCCCACCAGCAGTGGCAGAGGGTTCCCTTTTCTCTACATCTGCTCCAGCATTTATTATTTGTAGACTTTTTAATGATGACCATTCTGACTGGTGTGAAGTGATACCTTATTGTAGTTTTAATTTGCATTTCTGCAATAATGAGTGCTATTGAATACCTTTTCACATGCCTGTTGCCCATCTGTATGTTTTCTTGGGAGAAATGTCTATCCAAATGTCATCTTTAAGTTATATAATATTTCATTAACATGCCTGTATCAACATTTAGCTTTTCTCCTTGTATATTTAAGTTGTTGCTCACTCTTTTTAAACATAAATAACTCTTTGATGAGTATCTTCTTTCATCAACCTTATGCAGCAGCTTGATTTTCTCATTAGCATAGTGACTGCCTCCCACATCTGGAAATGGGCAGAATTCCTGCCAGCATTCTCCATTGAAACTGTTGGTGAGGGAGATGGTCTTTGCACTGTCCAGTATAGTAGCTGCAAGGTACACATGGCTCTGGGCATTTGAAATGTAACTAGTATGACTGAGAAACTGAATTGAAAATTTTAACATTATTTAATTTTAGTTTATCTTATAGAGTGGGTGGCTGTCATATTGGACCGTGTGGACTTAAACTGCTCTGATTCAAAGAGTAGAGTGTATTTAAGCTGGGATTTTGTTTTTCAGACAGACATCCATAGACTAGCTTTGTTTTTTGATCTCTGGTACAGTCTCAAGATACGGTGTTTTCCCTCTTTATGTGTCTCTATTTTGACAGGGAATGGTGTAGGGTGCCTCACATGCCTGTTGCCACGTTAAGTTAGAAGTCTGAGTTGATACTTAAATATGGGCTGCTTATAGTGACTTCCTTCTAAACAATACAATGTAGAATGGGGATAAAAAAGAGTGACTTTACGATGGCAAAACCTAACAGACAGTACATCAACCAGGTGATTGAGGTTAATACCAACCGGAATGAGTTGTGTTGATTGTATTTACCCTTGATATGATGTGATGAAGATGGTACTTCACCTCTTCAGTCTTCCTTGCCAGAACACATAACCCCAGTCTAATTATGACAAATCCCACTTGAGGGACGTTCTGTAAAATACTCAACCAGTACTTCCTAAAGCTGTCAGGGTCATCAAAAATAAGCAAAGTCTGAGAACTGTCAAAGTCACGAGTTATAATGGCTAAGTGTTACATGATACCATGGGTGAGATCCTAGAACAAGGAGTAAGAAAAAGGACATTACATAGCAACTAAGGAAATAATAAAATGTGGACTTTTGTTAATAATAATGTACTGCTTCACCAGTTGGTTCATTAATTGCAACAAATGTACTAGTGTAAGTTAGTTGAAAATGTTGACTCTGTGAGGACTCCTCAGGTTGCCAGTGACAGGAATCTAGCTTAGTATGACTTCAGTCTAAAAGGGAGTTTCTCTGCTCTCATAACCAAGAGGAGGGGTGTAGTCTGGCCTCAGACATGGTTAGAGCTGAGTGCCCCGTTGGCTCTGTTTCTCCATTGCTAGCTTGACTTTCTCTGTGTTGGCTTTGTTAGAAGCCTCCTCCTCAGCAGTGGCAGAGACGGCCCCTAGCCATCCAGATTTATATCCTTCTGGTTTAGCAACCCCGACTCAAGGGAAGAAGGCTTTTCCCCAGTAGAGCGGCAGAACATTCTGGGGCTGGTACACAAGGGACTTGTTCTGATTCCTGAATTCATCTCTGTGGTCAGGGCTGGGGAGGTCAAATTTCTGCCCATTGGCCAGTACTGGGCCTGAGGCCCACCTATAAAGCCAGAGGGTGGGGTGGGTCAGGCCCACCAAACTGTTGGGTTGGCCAAAAGGTTCTTTTCGTGTTTTGTGATAACATCTTACAGAAAAACCTGAACAAACTTCTTGGCCAGCTCAATACATGAACTGAAATTGAGATGAGTGGATGCAGACACAGGTTACTCACTTGCTGCTCACTGCACTGTTCTTTTGGAGAAGGCAATGGCACCCCACTCCAGTACTCTTGCCTGGAAAATCCCATGGACGGAGGAGCCTGGTAGGCTGCAGTCCATGGGGTCGCTAAGAGTCGGACACGACTGAGCAACTGCACTTTGACTTTTCACTTTCACGCATTGGAGAAGGAAATGGCAACCGACTCTAGTATTCTTGCCTAGAGAATCGCAAGGATGGGGCAGCCTGGTGGCCTGCCGTCAGTGGGGTCGCACAGAGTCGGACACGACTGAAGCGACTTAGCAGCAGCAGCTGCAGTACTGTTCTTTGAAGCATTTTTTAGTTCCCCTGATTCTCTTCTTAGGAAAAGCCAGTTTGTCAGGGAGAGTGAAGGTTTTCTGTCCTGTGAGTTCCTGTCAATTCACCTAGCTGGCTTCTGTCACTTAATGGGACCATTCCCCTACCCAGAGGAGGGTTCATAGATGCCTTCCAATTATGAAAGCACTGGGATGTTGGGATTCTGTCTGGTCTTGCTCTGCCTGTGTTTATGACAGTGTGCTCACTAGTTAATTCTTCCCCTCTCAAAAGTAGGTAACTATGCCCCAGAGAGTTAACAAGGTAAGTAAATCGATGCATCTATTGTGATTATTATTCTTTATGAATAAGACAAAAGATATATTGCCTAAGCCCCTTCCTAGAAGTATCTGAATCAAAGCTGATGGGATTTGCATGTCAGACTCCAGATAATCTAGGAATCTGGTAGCAAGTGGGCACTTCAGTCCCCAGCTGGTATATTGAAGCAATATCTTGGGACTTATGAGTGTAATTAAACCATGCCTATTAGTAATTACAAAAAGGGAGACTCACTGCCCTTAAACGTGACTGTAACATATTAGATCTTCATAAAAGCAGGAAGCTATTTATTTTCATCTGCGAAGTCCATGTAGAAAATATTTTATTAATACTCCAATTTTCTGATTCAGCCTTTGTATCATAAAACTATGGTGACTCTAAACAGTTTCCTTTTTACTGCTTGTGCTCAGCCTCATAAGAGACATTGAAATTTTGTAGCACGTTCATGGCAATTTTCCTTTAAACTATACAGCATAAAGCATATCAGCAAATTAATATTCCCTGCCTGTAAGATGAGATTGACCTCATAGGTGTAAGTTCATTTTTTGTCCTAACATCTACTGTACCGTGAAATTAGGGGTCTTTATCTATCTATATATTTTTACTTCATTTTGATTGTGGCAAAAGTGGCGGTAAGGACCTCAATCCAGATATTGTGTCACTCTAACATATTATCCATTTTTAACTAGTTAGTCATTATTGTGTAAAGATGCAGGCAGTGTCAGGAGCACAATTTGTGTTTTTCTTTTTTTTATTTTTTAGTGCTTTTTCATTCCAGGTAGAATCATAGACAAGCTCTCTATATGTCAAAGGGGCTGAAAGCATGGAGCCCAGTCTTAGGAAAATTCTGTGGGCACCTTCACTGAGGCACCTGTGCTGAGTTGAGTTACCTGTGCAGGTAAAAGAAATGAGGTGCTAACAGGCTGTGTAGGACGTGATGGGACACATGGATTATGTTATTAGGTGCATTTGATGATCTGGTGTCATTGAACTTACTTACTTCTCTGGACCTGCATATTCTCAGGTGAGAAAGAAGGCTTTGATGATTCATCTCTAAGATCCACTGGAAATCTCTGATTTTATACACCCTGAATCTTTGTTTATGTGGAATAATACCTAATGATTCTTGGGTAGTTTAGGGAACACACACACACTCGTTCTCTGCCTCAAATCTCTTCCAGATTCCCTTGATGGAGGCTCTGTCCTTCTCTGTTCTTATTGTACTTTCACACATGAGATTGTTTGTCTCAGACTGATTGGGTTTTGGTATCTTGGCTTCCCTACAAGGCTCTGATTTCCTTGAGGGAAGGTGCTTTTTAAAAAATCTGTCTTCTCATATATGAAAAGTATTTTGCAATGAGACAGTCAATAAATATTTTGCAACCGTATCTTAGAGATCATACAGGGAAAGACAAAAACAAATACAGATATGCCTGAAACAGCAAAGGGTTCCTATACAGTTGTAAAATTGCTTAGATATTAATACTTAGGCCATGTAAAGTAAATTCAGTAGTTTCTCTGGCAGATTTCATTTTAATGTGTATGAAATGCCAAATGTTTGCAGTCTGGTGGAGAGGTAAATCATTTCATTCCTATAATAGAATACTTTTATACATTTCCGATTACTCAGCGTCTTATGGTGGGGCCATGCTATGTTACTTCCCATCTTGTCAAAATGCGGCCTTTTGGGTGGTAAGGTCATTCTTGTGCTTTTAAGAAAGAAAAGAGAGCTCCCACTGTCCTCACCAGGGTTTTGATGTTTCGAAATTGTTTTTTCATGGAGAGCCAGTCTGCAGAGCAAGACAATGTGAATACATCTCCTCAAATCAATGAGAATTGCGCTGTCCTCTAGAAAATTAGGTTTGAGCCACATCAACATCAGTGCCTGAGACTGAATAAATCCCATTTCGTGATTGCCCCATGTATGAATTGTGTAATGTGTCTAGATGGGCACAGCTATGATTGCCTCCCTTTCCCCGGCGTTACTAAATGGTAATGCAGCGGATTCATGTGACGAGAAGTGTCTCAAATAAACAGCCCCAGCCACATGAGATAATTTAGGGCCTGCACTCAAAGTCTCCATGGACCAGTGTAAGAGGTGACTGTTAACCAGAGACAGTAGGAAAAAGTCTCTGTGGCTTCTTTTCTTTTCTGTTTTTTTTTTTTTTTTAAGGCAGATTTTGGCATGGAGTACTTCAGTAGTCTTGTTTAATACAGAGTCATAGGTACGTTGACCATATTTTTGGATAGAAGCTTTGATTTGCTGCTTCCAGCTGTGGAGTCCATGGGCAAATCAGGTGAACTTTCATAACTTTTGTACATTCAGCTGCTTGAAATAAATGCCAACTATGTGCCAAGCACTGTTTTACATAGAAAGGGTGGGAGGGTGAGGTGTTTAGAAAGAAAACAGTTCTACAGACTGAAAGCCTGCTGTTTTCGTTTTTTGTTTTTTCATTCTTTCCACCTTGGGTGTTAAAAAATTAACCTGAAAAATAAATGCTCCAACACTGAGGCGCAGTCCTGATTTCTTGCACAGGTTTGCGATGCTGAGAGGTGGTGTTTCAGGTGATGGTCATACCAGGAGGGGAGCTCTTGCAGGGACGGGACCCTTCTAGCTGTCAAACACTAGTGTTGTTTTAAGTTTGAAAGAAATTTAAATGGTCATTCCCAAGGCCCTCTTGGCTCCTAATCCGGTAAAAACTACCTATACAGTAAGTGCTGGACAAAGGCAGACACGTCGTCAGTGAGCGAGTACCCCAAGCACTGGGGAAGTAAGGCAGGCTGTTGTACTCCCACACTGCTATTTTAAGCAGTTATCTTTTTTCAGTTTGACTCTAGCTCCTGACATCTTAGACTTGCTGCTGAGTTTTCATAACAAGGCAGGAACCTTGGAGTTAATTCAGTCCATGTGGTTTATTACGGCTTGAGCTGATGTGTATTATTTTTCTACCTTGAATATGAATGATGAGCTTTCCTGGGGAAGCAACAATAAATTTGGTCCAAGGTATGCAGCTTACTAGCTAAGTGACCTTGGGTGAGTTTTTTACTTTTCTTGGCCTCACTTTTTTTATCTGTAAAATGGGTTATTCTCATCTTTCACATTCTGGGATATCTGGATAGGATTCTTCTACTTCCATGATTGCTAGACCAGTGAACTGAGGGAGAGGCATTTGAGTCATGGGTGCTTTATAGATTACTGGTATTCTCAGACTTGGCCCACTTCTAAAGCATATGCATATTACCCGAGTAAATATGCCTGTCAGTGTTCTGATTTATTTCACAAAATGACATAAGCCTAGAATCTCAGGCTTGAATTAATATTAAAATGTTATTTAATTAGGACATTCCCCTTTGGAGAGCAGGAAACTATGCTGTCTGTCCATTTATCATGTTATTCTCTTAACTCAGCATTTATTAATCTTAAGCACCTGTAGGCTTGTTGCTATTCATTGAGCTAAGAAAACAAAGATAAGATTCAGTCTCTCTATAAATCTCTCCTCATCCTCCAAGAAGGAAAACGAATTTTGCACTCGAAGCCAATCACTCTTCATTTTATTGCCTTTTGGATTTTGTGTGGCTGGAAAGATGTTTATGTTGTGTTGGTGATCCCAGTAGAAAAGAAGGGAGGAAAAGGTTTCTCAGCTCTGCCTGTTGCATACAGCTTTAATTATCTCAAACTTAAACTAAGGATGGAACTGGAGGAAAGAATTGCGAGAAAGCTTCTTTATAAACAAAAGCCCCACCAGGAGGCAGACAGCATTTTCCGGGATAAAGGACTTCAACATTGGATGAGCACATTCAAAACTATGACCCACCTTCAAGTCAGTGTTCAAAGGAAGTAAAAGGCCACACAGAAAATGAGATGTAATTGGGCACCCCATGGGGAGGGGACAGAACCCAGGAAGCCTTGAAAAGCCTCAGTGTGGCCAGTCCCCCAGCCCAGAGCCAACGTCTCCAGCTTTCCTGACAGAAGCAGGCATTTGTGTAGTTAAGACATTCAGAGCTGTGAAACAAAGGCGAGAGGCTTTTGCCTCTGACTTGTAAACATGGGGTGTTTTGCTTTGCATTTTAAGATAGAAAAGAAGTTTTCTTAACAACTCCCGAGTCAAATGTTGGAAGTGCAAAGGGCCATTCGTAGTTGAGGAGAAGTATGTGAGATGTCAGTTAACATACTGACTGTTTTTCAGAAAGGCTTCCAGAAAGGAGAAAAATTCCAAAACAAACAAACAAAAAATAGTTATATCACTTGCATCATTAAAAACCCATTTTCTACTGGTTTCTGTTATCTTGTTTTTCCCCACCACTGCCTGCCGAGCTCCTCGTCATCCATCAAAGCCCTGGTTCATTGCCTTCCCCTCTCTGAGGCCTTCCTAGGTTTTCTCAATCTGAACAGATGGCTCTCCTGATCACGCTCCATGGCACCAGCATTAGGTCTTATATTCTAGGTGTTCAGATACAGGATGGTCACCTCCATAAGACTCTGTACCTCTAGCACAGTAACCATGTCTCTTTCTCTTTATAATCTTCTCCCCTGCCTTAGGATCCTACTCAAAGAGGGCACTCGGTAATGTTAACTGAATGAATGAATGAATGTAAAACCTTCAATATCCAGTGCTTCTGGTAAACGTGGACAGTCACCACATAGAAGTGGTTTTTTGCGTGAACAGTTTCAGCAGGGATTGAGAGAAGGTGGACCAAGTATGCCATCTAGTTTGGCAGGTACTACAGAGACCAAAGAGCCAGTGTGCCAGGCTTAAAACAGATCTTCAGGCCTGGGAAGTGTTGATTGAGTCAACCAAGGTGAGATTTGAAAGAGCTAAATGCAGAGTCTTGGACTTATGTGCAAATCATTAATATTAATAGCCAAAGAGAATGTAGTGGATATCTAGCTGTTCTTAAGGAGATGGGGGAGGAAGAATTGATTTAATACATGTACGGATGTGAAAGTTGGACCATGAAGAAGGCTGAGCATCAAAGAATTGATGCTTTCAAACTGTGATGTTGGAGAGAATTCTTGCGAGTCCTTTGGACTGCAAGGAGATCCAATCAGTCAATCCTAAAGGAAATCAATCCCGAATATTCACTGAAAAGACTGGTGCTAAAGCTCTAGTACTTTGGCCTCCTGATGAGAAGAGCTGACTCATTGGAAAAGACCCTGATGCTGGGAAAGATTGAAGGCAGGAGGAGAAGGGAACAACAGAGGATGAGACAGTTGGATGATATCACTAACTCGATGGACATGAATTTGGAGCAAGCTCCAGGAGATAGTGAAGGACAGAGAACCTGGTGTGCTATGTAGTTCATGGGGTCACAAAGAGTCAGATATGACTGAGAGACTGAAAAACAACAAACAACAATACATTTCACCAGTAGTCTACTAGAGATGCCTGATCACTCTCAGGGTAGATTAATAGAAGTATTTGGTACTAAAAGAAAAAGTTGAGTTTTTGTCCCTATTCTCTGGAGGGTCAGTTGGAAGTTAAGTGTAGACACATCTGCCTCACATAAACTCCATGAATGTGGCATGGTATCTTCTGTCTCAGCTGTTTTCCCCAGAGCCCAGCACCAAGCACGGAATGTAGTAGATTAGATAAAGTGTTGGTGGTATGGGAATTGATCACACCAAAGTGTATCTGGAGAAAGAATGTTGAATGATCAAAAAAAAAAAAAAAGAGCTATTCCTCAAAAATTATAAAAAAATAATAGAAGCAACCAGAGAGATTTCTGCTTTGAAACGTGTTTGTTGGCAGGGATTGGTGTATCGGGGGAGGGTGGAGTGTAATCACGTCTTCAAGTATTTTAAACACTGCTGTGGGGGATGGATATTAGAATTCTTCTGTTTATTATCAAAGAAGTGGAGGTTAGAAAAAGCAAGTTTTGGCTCAAGGAATTTTCTAAGTGTGAAATCATACGTGATCATGTATTTGATCCCTTTCTCAAGTTTTATAGGCTGAAAAAATTGAGGTAATGGGGTGCTATAGATGACTGGATAATCCCACATTGGATAGGGGAATTGAAAATAGTGATGTCTGGATCCTTCTAATTCTAGAATCTTATGATTTCTGTACAGTAACGGTCCTTTGTGACCTCAGGGAAAAAATGGGGACAAAAATGGTATCTCTTAGGGATGTTCTAACTGCCTGTATAGAGCCAGATAGCAAATACTTGTTAGTAATTCAAGGACTGGACTCCTCTAATGAACATTTCAGGTACCTTACAGCTGAAAATGCTACGTGACACAGTTATGCATTTCTCACCTGGCTTGTTTGGCATAGAAATGTGAGGTTAAACGGACTTTTCCAAAACCTGTGTCTAATGTTTTGAGTGTCCAAACTTTTCTTGTGCTTCACTGACAGCAAATAGAATAAGATGGTGTCTCAAAGCCTGCTGAACTGCAGTGGACGTTTTCTGAGTCACCCCAGATCTCTAGGTGCTTTGTTCTTGCTGTGTCTGTGCCTCACCACCTTATGCCTTATTAACATACTTCGGTTGGTTTGACCTGACAAGAAGTAACCCTAGCCCGCTTTCTTCCTTTACCTTGTGTTTTATCTTGCCCACATGTTCTGCTTTCCATTTACCTTATTTGTCAGTCTACTCCTCCATACCCATTTCCCCTTTGATCCCTGTCCTTGGGATCTGTTGACTCCTTCATTAGTGACATATGGTAAAACCAGAGGTTGGTAGCAGGAAACTATCTTTCAGAAACTTGATGTTTCTGAAAATTGAGTCAAGCAGACTCTGTATTTAAGAATGCTCTTCCAGGATGATAGAACACCTGTGGTTCTTTCCAGTTCCTCAAGTCGTGCTAGCCACATCTCAAGGGATCACTTGTGTTATGTGGCTGGTGGCTACCTTAGTAGAGCTACAGAATGTATCATTTCCATCATCACAGAGAATTCTTTTAGATACACACGACTATACACAAAACAGATAACCAACAATGACTTACTGTATGTCACCAGGGACTATACTCAATATTTTGTAATAACCTATAAGGGAAAAGAATCTGAAAAATAATGTGTGTGTGTGTAACTAAATCACTTTGCTATACACCTGAAACTAACACTACATTGTAAATCAACTATATTTCAATAAAAATAAAGTGCTTGGGATAACTGTTATGAGACCCAAGAATAGATTGAACCAGACATGGGTTCAATGCTGGTTATTTTATAGTTGGCAAGGTTACTTTCTGGCCTCCCAAGTTCTTCATCTGCAAAATGGAAATACTAAATTTTTACATGCAAGATTGTTCTGGAGATTAAATGCAGTATCATATCAAGCAGTTCTTGTCCTGGAGTAATGGCTTAAGGAACATTGATTTATTCCTGCTTTAAGTTACCAATGATATGTGGTATCCAGTTTGATAGCTGAGAGGCAGTTTGCAAGGATGAGGTTTAGGAATCCTGCTTCCTTAGAAGTTGTTTCCCATGGCTTAGTGATAATATAGGGTTTCACTTGTATATTAATAATTATTTGCTCCTTTAACAGGCAGAATGGCAAAAAAACAACCAGTTTTTAATGAGTAACTGTTTTCTAAGAGGGTATCTAAAAGTAGGTCTCATCTTGCAGTAAACTTTTCATTATCTAAAGACCATGTTCCCTAAATTACGTTCCAAGAAAAATCAGACCCATAAAGGCTTTCTTTCCTCAAATAAGTTTGGGAAACTGCCCATGTGGTCTCCCTCTTGGAGGTTCATAATGCACAAGGTAAAGACTTGAAGAACTCCCACTGGAAAGCAGCATAGAAAACAAAATGCTTTGAGCTTTTATGAACATGGAACCCCTCCCTGTTCTTACAGAATACCTATTAAAATAGTGTTCACAGAAACCATTTTGAACATACTGCTCTGAGGGCATGGTCAATCCCTGCTTTCCAGAGGCACCTGCAAAGAAGTTTCATTGAAAACCATTTCCTTCTTGTCTAATCTCTAATTCTAAAATAGCAAAAGGGATGAGATTCATCCAGCTCAGTCTCTTTTGTTAAGGAAAGGATAAATCTGAAGCTAGTTCAGGACCTGAAAGTAACCTCTTTTGTCAAGGTTTAAGGTTCAGTAAACAGCGATTGAGATCTCTTGTATTTCAGACAACCGCAAAGGCTGTTTTTGTACTTCAAGACTAGAGGCTAATGTAACTGTGTGTTTCTGTTGGTTTTCGAAGCTCTCTGCTTTCAGCAGTTTGTCTTTGCAACACAAGGCCCATTGGGTCTGACGTTGGTCTGATAGAAAAAGGGGAAAGTAATTTGACCTGTGTTAGTGAAATGATTGCTTTGAATAAAGCTCTACCTGGGTCGACCTGAACAGTCTGGTAAGATCTAAGGCAAAGGTCTCAATTTTGTTCTCTTTCTGCACCACCTTTGATAAAGGCTGACAGATAAACCCACTCATATAAGCAAATCACAAGAGGGCAGGACATTGAGAACCACTTATCTAAGCTAATAGCCAAAGCAGGAAAGGGTTAGGAGCGAAATCTTGAATCAGGTTTCTGGATTATGGATACATGTGTTTGTTTTGCTCTCATGTACACCTATATGTGGATGTCATCTGTATATATCATTCAGCCATCTATCTCAGGGGCCAGCAAACTTTTTCCGAAAGGAACCAGATAGTAGGTATTTTCAGCCTGGCAGCTCATAGGGTCTTTATAGGGGTTTTATTGCTACTCTTTAACTCTGCCTCTGTAGCTCAAAAGTAGCCACCACATGAATAGTAGAACATATGAATGAATATGTTCTAATAAGACTTACAGAAACAGACAGCGAACTAGATTAGGTCCACAGGTCAGAGGTTGCAGACCCCTGATCTATCTTGTTGATAATCAATATAAGCATCAATTACAGGCAGCTTCTGAAATCCTTGCCTGAATCAGATTCTTATGCTGAAGTGGAACTTCGGAAAAACCAAAAATTTTAGTGAATGGGGGGGGGGGGCGGAGTATGGCTTTGGTCTAGATGGATTATTACTAGTATTTAGTCATCACGCATGATTCTAAAAGATCATTGAGGTGTCACATCACTCATTGAGTTAGGTACTATTATTATCATCTGAATTTTGCATAAGAAACTGAGACCTAGGAGTTAGCCTGCCAGAGGTCACACAGGGAGGACATGGCTGATCCTGACTGTGCAGCCCCGGGGACTTGCTCCAAGGCCTTTGCTCTTCCCCCAGCCCCAGACTCTCTCTAGGGGGAGTATCGGGAAAAACAGATCTCCTTCGTTTACAGACCAGCACAGTGCTCCCTGGACTTCACAGACCTCCCAGATCGGGAAGATCCCCTGGAGGAGGGCATGGCAGTCCACTCCAGTATTCTTGCCTGGAGAATCCCATGGACAGAGGGCTACTGTCTGTCCATAAGGTTTCAAAGAGTCAGACACGACTGAAATAACTAGGCATGCGTGCAAGCACCCTGTTGTCTTTACCTCTGTCTCCCCAGGCCTATGTGTACTTTCCTTGAACCACAGTGGTCTTCTGGCTGCTTCTGGAACATGCCCAAACCCTCTCACACATCTTGGTTTTTACTCCAAATAAAGGGAGTTTGTTATCAAGGAGCAACAAACAGTAAGAGTTGTGATTGGAATTACTTTTGGCATGAACACTGTATTTTACTTTATTTCTGACTTTTTTTAAGTTGACATCTTTATTTCCTATTCAGTTTTTTTTTTTTTAAGCTTATTTCTTTTGGCCTTTCACATGCAGATTCACCCACTAGAGATTGAACCCATGACCCTTAGAGTGGAAGCAGAGTCTTAACCACTGGAGCACTTGGGAAGTCCTTGTATTTTACTTTAAAAATGCAGTTTTCTAGCAACATAAAGTTGTATCCTGTTTGTATACATGTGTATATTTTTTCCTCTGCCTGTGTAGAATACATGGGCTGATTAATGCTTCACTTGCTTCAGTTCAGTCGCTCAGTCATGTCTGACTCTTTGTAACCCCACGGACTGCAGCACACCAGGCTTCCCTGTCCATCACCAATTCTGGGAGCATGCTCAAACTCATGTCCATTGAGTCGGTGATGCCATCCAACTGTCTCATCCTCTGTCATCCCCTTCTCCTCCTGCCTTCAATCTTTCCCAGCATCAGGGTCTTTTCTAATGAGTCAGTTCTTCACATCAAGTGGCCAAAGTATTAGAGCTTCAGCTTCAGCATCAGTCCTTCCAATGAATATTCAGGACTGATTTCCTTTAGGATGAATTGGTTTGATCTCCTTGCTGTTCAAGAGACACTCAAGAGTCTTCTCCAACACCACAGTTCAAAAGCATCAATTCTTCAGTGCTCAACTTTCTTCACAGTCCAACTCTCATATCCATACATGACCACTGGAAAAACCATAGCCTTGACTAGAAGGACCTTTGTTGGCAAAGTAATGTCTCTGCTTTTGAATATGCTATCTAGGTTGGTCATAACTTTCCTTCCAAGGAGTAAGCATCTTTTAATTTTATGGCTGCAGTCACCATCTGCAGTGATTTTGGAGCCCAGAAAAATAAAGTCTGACACTGTTTCCACTGTTTCCCCATCTATTTCCCATGAAGTGATGGGACCGGATGCCTTGATCTTCATTTTCTGAATGTTGAGCCTTAAGCCAACTTTTTCACTCTCCTCTTTCACTTTCATCAAGAGGCTTTTTAGTTCCTCTTCACTCTCTGCCATAAGGGTGGTGTCATCTGTATGTCTGAGGTGATTGATATTTCTCCCGGCAATCTTGATTCCAGCTTGTTTTTCTTCCCGTCCAGCGTTTCTCATGATGTACTCTGCATATAAGTTAAATAAGCAGACACACTGAAACCAAGCATAGTACTTGGCTATTTACTTGTGAATTACTAAACCGTCTTGAAACTAAAAATGTAGAGCTAATGTGTTATTCTTTTAAAAGTTTTGGTTGTGGTCAAGGAAGCTGGGTTCAGATCCCAGCTCTGTTATTGGCTGTGATCAGTGAGTTTCTCCTGCATGGCTGGAGGAAAAACATGGTCACCAGGAACATGATTGAAGGACTTAAATTAGTTACAGGAAATGATTGTGTGGATGCTTAGAGATGAAAAGGCTGCTTTGAGAGGGCTATGTGAGCCATGGGGCATGCAGATATGGAAGGAAAAATGGCCACAGCTGGAGAACCAAGGTTGGGTATTTGAATATCCTGAGAGCAGACACCCTTAATGGTATTAGCATGGACTATAGTAAGGTTGGTAAATGTTTGTGAACAGAAAGTTGGGAAAAGAGGGAAAAAATAGCAAAATAGTGAAAATTATGAAGGTCACAGTAGGTTGAAAAATGAAATGAAAAGGACCAAAGCTGGCTTTTCTTTCTCTTTCACCTTGATTTCTCCTCACCTCATTCTTGAGGGGAGGGTGAAATCATCTCTGTAGGCCCCTTGGAGGGGATACTTTGAAAGGAGAAGTGACTTCATATAGGATAAGACTTTGTGGTCCAGAAAAAGATTACATTAACAGTAACCAGTGCTCTGATTATTTGCACTGTGAGGATAAATTCAGGACACATGTTCAGAACTTCAGTGTCCAGGAGTTAAGGAGTTGCAGGTGATGTTCACATTAGGAAAATAATCATGGATATTTTGGTGTTTGATGAGAACTGCTAGAATTGAAATGAGTACCTTTGCAATATACTTTTATAGACTTTATCTCATTTATACTCTGGAGCATTCCCATGAGAGTAGGTGTTAATATCTCCATTACAGGTGGAAATTGAAGACCAAGTTAAATGATTTGCCTTAAGGCCACATGACTACTGAGTAATATAGATAGAACTTGAATCCCATCAGGCCTTCTGATTCAAACTCCATATTCTTTTCACTATGATGAGCTTCTGGAAGAATGTTATAGTCTATTTAAGGGGGCCATGTGGGACCCAAACCTTCATTGTCTATAGTGAGACTTCTTGAAGAAAGTTTGGTATGTGTTAACAGTACTACTTAAAATAGCAGATCACAGAGGCAGTATTGGTGTAAGGGTTAAGAACTTTGGCTTTGTGGTTTGCACTCTGGCCCTCTATGAAAAGGTGTATGGCTTTGAGCAAATTACTGACATTTGTTGCCTCCTCTCTTGTTTATTGAGGCATAAGTGAGTTGATGCAGGTAAAGAACTCTGAAGGTTTCTGGATATTATTATTATCAATAGCTAATAATAATAACCTATTGTTTTTATCATTCTTATTGCCATGCTGGTTTATCTTGGGACAGCGGGGTATCCAATTGAATGTGTCGGGAAGTATAGGGCTACTACAACCTTCTTTCATTTGAAGAACAATTTAGTTATAATTGATACAGGGTGAGAAGTCATCTGTTGGTCCAGAAATTATCTGAGTGTACTGTGCAGTTGCTTGTTGCCATCTTCCACGTGTTACTTCTCCCTCCCTCCATCTCTTCATTGTTTCTTTGTGGACTTGAGGCTGGAAGGATAATGGGATGAAAGAGAAAAGATAATAGGAGTTATTGGGGTGGGCCAAAAGTTTGTTTGGGTTTTTCTAAGATCTTAAAGAAAACCCAAACTTTCTGGCCAATCCAATTATCTATCTATCTAAAATGGGCATTCCCAGCACAAGAACATCATATTAGAGGCATGGCAGCAAGAACTACCAGAATGTGTTTCCCCTGGCTGTACCCACAAAATGGTCCCATATTACTGTCCGTGGTGAGCTTAGATGGTGGGAGGTAGACGGATGTGAGCTTGCAGTCGGAGGCAGGGAGGGACTAGATCCCGAAGTGCCTTGCATTCTGTCCTGGAGAGTTTAGACTCCGTTGAAAGTCACGGGAAGCTATTGGAGCTTTGTCATCTGGGGAATTAATTGATCGCATTTGCTTTTGGAATCAGTCTTGAGCAGAGGGTGTGAAGGGCAGATGGAAATTGACGAGAAAAAAGTCAGAGATGTGGGTGAGGGGCGTCGGAAAGAAATAATTAGGACGAGAGCCAAGATAGTGACAACAGGAGTGGGGAAGAGAGGATGCGTGTGTTTGGGGTGCTCAAAATGAGGTTCCAACTATGCTTCCTATTTAAAACAAGATGAAGGGTTGAGGCATGAATCGACAGTTACCCTTGTGGCGTAATAGAATATCTTTGAAAGTTTGTCTAAAAGAATGACATTAAAAGGAGGCACACACAGCTGGAACGGCTTCAAGGGCCCTGATGGAAAGAGGGAGCAAAGCAGAGCTGGTGACATGTCTTGAAATAATGTTGTTGCACCTTCAGAGTGGGCAAGGGAAGGAGAAGTGAGAGGGGGCGGGATTCAGTGATAATGCAAGATAAAGGGTCACGGAGAAGGAAAGTAATACAGTAATGAGGGATAAACAAGGAACCTAAGGAGAAAAGCAGAAGCGGAAATGAGCTGTGTGGATGGGGAGCTGGGCACACTTGTTCACTTCACAGCAGGCTTATCTTTGTCTGAGATGCACAGAGGAAAGAACAGGGAGGGGAGAAGAGCCTTCAGAGAAAGACAGAGGCTGAGACTAAAGCATGATGGAAGAGGGCAGGCCAGCTGTAGGTAGGACCCCAGCTGCAGAAGGTGGAGGGACGCAGGAGAGGGGCGGGAGCCTGGAGCTTGAAATGGAGCTGGTGGGCAGTCTGAGGCAGCTCGAGAAAGAAGCGGGGGTACAAAAGAGCTTGGAGGAATTCAAGGAAATCTCACCATTCTAGGAAAGAAAACCTGCGCGTGGACCTGGGAGCACAAATAGCATAAGGTACCGAAGGCCTGAAGAACTCCGGCAGAAGAGGAGCCTGTTATAGTTTTAGCACAAGGAACAAAGCTGTCTAGGGTGATGGCTGATGTTCTGGGTGAATCAGGACTGCTAGGCTGGTCAGTAGGAGAAACATTGTCTAAGGACAGGAATGTTGTTTAACAAACATTGGGTGGACGGGTGGAGGGTCATCTTTGTTGACAGACGTCCGGTCTCAGGGTTTGTTTACTTAGAAGGGGAAACACTCAGATGTATGAATGCACATGTCCCACAGGAAGAAATGTGTGAGGGAAGATGAGAGGTCTTCCCTGCATGAGGGGAAGGGTTCTGGTTGGGAGGTGCCTCCAGTGGTTCTTTGAGATCCGGGAAATGGACAGCAAGTAAACCTTTGAAGCTTTTGTTCAGAATCATGACATGAGGAAGAGGGTGGAGTGAATATATCAATAGCTGATAAAACGTGGGCTGCTGCTGCTTAGTCGCTTCAGTCATGTCCGACTCTGTGTGACCCCATAGATGGCAGCCCACCAGGCTCCCCCGTCCCTGGGATTCTCCAGGCAAGAACACTGGAGTGGGTTGCCCTTTCCTTCTCCAAGTGAAAAGTGAAAGTGAAGTCGCTTAGTCGTGTCTGACTCTTAGCGACCCCATGGACTGCATCCCGCCAGGCTCCTCCGTCCATGGGATTTTCCAGGCAAGAGTACTGGAGTGGGATGCCATTGCAGTCCTTGTAAATACCTCACTTCAAATTTGTTTCTTGCTTTTCTAGCAGAGTGACCTGCTGCCAGATATTTGACCTCTGATCCTTAGTTTCCTCATGGTTTACAGTGTTACTGTGATGTTTAGAAAAGGGATGGTTTTTGTGTGTATGTGTGTATACATGATTTGGTAATAGTACTTTTTATCACTAAAAGCAAAGGTATGAAGTTCAAAAGTCAGAGATGGCCCAGTGAGAATTTCTTCTGTTTCTTTTGGATAAAGTATAATTCTGATACTATTTCTGATGCTAACAGAATAATCACTTCCTCCTCCCCCTCCCAGGTACCATTATCGAGGCATTGCCCCTTGCCCAGTCCTGTGCTGCTGCTTTCCACATCCTAGTCAGACCTCATAATTACACCTCAGACTTACAGAAGTGGGTGGTATGATACTCATTTTTCAGATAAGGTAACTCAGATTTGGGGAGGTTAAATGACTTGCCTGAAATCTCACCTAGTAAGTGGAAGAGCCAGACACAAACCTTTGTCTGACTAAATTCAGAGCCTTACTCTCAATTTGAAAGGGATGGAGGGGGAATGGAGAGCTGGATAGTATCTTTAGAAAATAGGGTTAGACCATTCATGCTGAGGCCACTGCTGCGATCCCTGTGCCTTCCCAGCCAGGCCACTGGGAAATTTTCTATGGCCTCTGGGAATGATAGAGCCCAGATGATCAAAGGCAGCTCACAAACTTGCTCCTGAAGGAAGAGAGAGCTGGACTTTTCTCCAGCTTAATGCTATGTGGGCTTCAGGGCTTCAGGTATTAGAAGGTAGAAAGGGGTAGAACCAGCAGACAGTTGTTGGTATTCCTTCTTCATTTGAGGACTGGAGATTACATTCTGTCATGATGAAACAGAAAATTACGTACTTGAGAAGATAATGAGGAAGGAGGCTGCATCTGAAGAGGGGAAAGCGCCCCATCTCGGGAGCAAGCACTGAACCAAATGGAGTGACGCTTGGTGACTCGTGTGGTCTTTGTCCATCTGCAAAGGGAAGGAGTGGATTCCTTCGGTCTCTAGGGTCCTTTTTAGTTCTAACAGGCTCTATTCTAGAATATAGGAAATACAGCAAGTTCTAGTCACTCTCTGGTTCTTTTGTCACCAGTTTTTGAGGCTTATCCTTAAAGACCTGTGGACTCTATTGAAGCCACTAGGACTTCTGTGCCATCGTTTCTATAGAGATAAACTAGTCAGGACCCTTCTTCCAAGGGGCCTAAGTGGTGGAGAGAGGAAACACATTGACATGCTATTGTCCTGTGTAATTGTGTCTATCTGACCCACTAATCTGGAGGCTTTTTGAAGACTGAGAACTCTGCTTTATCTTTAACATGCCCTCTCCCCCCTGGTCATGTCTGGAAAGTGCCTATTAAATGTCTGATGAAAGAGTGAATGAATGGATGAATACCATCCATACCATTTATAAAGTGCTAACTATGTGCTGAGCACATGACACCGATTTCCTTGTGTAAACTATGCATCAATCCAGGAATGCAGGAGCCGTCCTTTCCCCCTCGCTAGGCTGTATATACAGACACTAGACACTACTGTATATACAGTTCTGTATATACAGACGCTAGACAGTTCAGTCAGTCACCCAATACCTCACAGCCAAGGGGTGACAGACACAGTTCAGATCGAAGCCTTGACTGTTGCTGGCTGTAACCCGTGCTCTTAACTCTCTGGAATGTGCACCTCTCAAGAGGAGGCTGAGGACACCGATAAATCCCTCCCAAAGGGAGTGATCAATGAACCACCCATTTCTTTGGAAGCAAAATTAAATCAGAGAAGCATCAGTGGGCCGTCTCCATGGCACCTTGCCATTTTGGGAACATCTTTAATGGGAAACACTGCCATTTGGCTGGAGTTTAATTGCACTGCATTCTAACCCAGTAACGTTTTAGCCCCTTCTTTTTCTTTTTTGCTGCCACGAAACCTGAATTCCACTCTTACTGAGGTATTTACTCTTTCCCGGAGTATGTCATGCTATCTCCTGCCTCTGGATTCTGCACTTTTGAAATGTAATCACAGGTTTTTGTCTTTGATGCTTCAACTCCATGAGTCTCCTGGAAGGCAGAGGCTGCATCTTAATTACCAGCTAGAGCTGGCATATGGTAGTTGCTAAGTGAATGTTTGTTGAATGAATGCATTACAAATGATTCAAAAGGTGATTTTCTCATGCCCAGAGCCTGCACAGAGAAATAAACTTGTAAAGCTCATTTCAGCCACACATCTTGTTGTACGCAGGCTCAGCCAAGTCTGTGACCATGAATTTCTCTGAAATTCAGACAAACTGAAGGGACCTAACACAAATCTAGGGAAGAATTTATGTGAAACATCTGGACTCAGTGTTGCCCTAATTCTCCTGTTTCAAAACATGGTACCATATTTTACTTGTGTTGATTTGCAGTGTTTGAATAATAGTAATCCATCAGCACTTCATCTGGGCAAGGGGAAGAAGACAGTCTGCCACAGAAACCTTGCAAAATAGTGTCCTGCAACTACTGTGAACCATGGGCAGTCACGCATTTTGTGTGCTGTATCAGGGAAGATCTGAGAGCGAGGGTGTGCTTCTGTAAAACCCATCACTTCTCATCAAAGAGCATGTCAGAGCATGGGGGTAGTGCTTACAGTTCTAACACGATTTGTAAACGTCCTACATGTGTATTCCTTACTGATCTGACATTACTGTTTTTTAAATTGAAAAATTTTATTATAGCAAAATGCACATACTGTAATATTTACCATCCGGCCTATTTTTAAGAGTTGAGAATGTTCACACTCTTGTGCAACCAGTCTCTAGAACTTTTTTTCTTGCAGAATGCCGTAAAGAACTGTGATTTCTCCTATCCCTTAGCCCATGACATCCACCATTTCACTTTCTGTTTCCATAAACGTGACTACTCTAGGTACCTCATATAAGTAGAGTCACACAGTATTTGTTTATTGGGGTCTGGTTTATTTCACTTAGCATAATGTCCTCAAGTTTTATGCATGTTCTATGTCAGAATTTCCTTTTTTATGGCTAAATGATATTCCATTGTATGTAAGTACCACGTTTTGTTTATCCATTCATCCATTATTGGGCACTTGGGTTGCTTCCACTGCTTGGCTATTTTGAAAAGTGCTGAGATGAACACAAGTGTACAAATACCTCCTCGAGACTCTGGTTTCAAATCTTTTGGATACATACACAGAACCCAAATTACTGGGTAACACAGTGATTTTATTTTTAACTTTTTTAAGAAGCACCATACTGTTTTTCCATAGTAATTTAACCACTTTATACTCCCATAATTAGTACACAAGTGTTCCAGCAGTTTCCTCTACATTCGTGCCGATACTTATTACGTCTTTTTTTCTTTTTTTAACTAGGAGCCATTCCTATGGATGTCAGGTGGTATTCCATTGTAGTTTTGATTTGTATTTCTTTAATGATGAGTGATATTGAACATCTTTTCATATGCTTGCTGGACATTCATATGTCTTCTTTGGAAAAAACGTCTAAAGTCCTCTGCCCATTTTAAATTCAGTTATTTGTTTTTTGTTGTTGTTGAGTTATGTGAGTTCTTAATATTTGACCATATATGCAGGGGTTTATTTTTGGCCTCTCTATTCTACTTTTTCGGTCTATAGTTCTCTTTATGCTTTTACCACTCTTTTTTGATTACACATACTGATCTTTATTCTCTAAATAGTGTGAAGTTCCCAGGGTAAGTGCCAGTCAATCTAGGAAATCTTTGAGGTCCAGAGAAGGAAATTGATGTTTCCAGGTCTCACAGCCGCAGGGCTGGACCTCTGCACTCTTCCAGCAAACTTCCAGCATACTCCCACCAGTATGCTACAAAACTTGTCACATACTGGGCCAGGTACTCCACTCTTAGAAGCAAAGGAACAGACTTTAGGGCTCTACATAAGAAGGTCATCACTGTTGAAAGGGAAACATCAACGATTATGTGCTAGATCCTTTAACTCTATTTTTGAAAATTAATGGCCTTTTAATTTCCCAAACATTGCAACCCTTTCATGAACTCAGCTTCATGCATTCTACCCATTTCCACCATCTTTAATACTAGAGTCTGTCCCCCGACCCTGATACTCTTTACCTTCTTCTGTTTATATCTGTTCCACAGTACACAGAGCTTCTAACATACTGAATACTTTGCTCTTTTTTTTTTTTTTTAAATGTTTGTTGTCTCTCCCCACCCACTAGAATGTTTACTCCCTGAAGTAGGGACTTTCCTTTTGTTCACTGATATATAAAGAGTGTTCACAGGTGGCTCAGTGGTAAGGATTCCACCTGCCAATGCAGGAGATGTCGGTTTGATCCCTGGGTCAGGTAAATCCCCTGGAAGAGGAGATGGCGACCCAGTCCAGTGTTCTGCCTGGAAAATCCCATAGACAGAGGAGCCTGCTGGGCTACAGTCCATGGGGTCACAAAAGAGTCAGACATGACTGAGCATGCACGTATAGAGTGTGTGTTTGTGATAGGCAGAATAAGGACCCCCATAGATTTCCATGCCTTAGTTGTCAGGGCCTGTGAATATGTGGTGAAAGAACTATGCAGATAGAATTAAGATTAGGACCTCGAGAAGAGACATTATCCTGGATTATCTAGGTGGGCTCAGTCTAATCACACAGGTCCTTAAAAGCTGAGACCGTTCCTGGCTGCAGAGAACCAGAAAGGTGGCAGCATGAGAAGGAATCAACCTGCGATTGCTGGCTTTGCAGTACATATGAGAAGGGCCACAAGCCAAGGAATCAGCGGCCTCTGGAAGCTACAAAAAGCAAGGAAATGAATTCTCCATTGGAGGCTTCAGAAGGAAAGGTAGCCCTCTTGACAGCTGATTTTAGCCCAGTGAGACTGTTGGACTTCTGCAGCACTAAATGTAGTTAACAGTTGTGTTGTTCAAAGCCGGTAAATTTGTGATGATTTGTTAGGGCAGCAGTAGAAAACTAATAGAGCGCTCAGTAAACATTTGTTGAAAGAATGAACAAGCGAGCCTCTTAGCAACACAGAGAGGTAAGTATTCATCCTCATTAAGAGGGAACAGTCTCAACGAGGGGAAGCCACTTGGCTAGTGGCTCATAGTAGGTGATTAGCAGAGCAGTATCTCTAATCCAGTCCTCAGCCACCTCCATGGGTTTTCTCCTTGCTGATGTGTGAGGATGTTGGTTTGTTATTGATCTTCCCAGCCACACCCAGCACGTCGCCTGTTGATGCATCCTGGGATGAGGTGCGCAGCAGTGTGGGTGTGTCTCTGGGCTGAGAGAGCAAAGGAGAATGAAAGCAGTATTGCACCCTATATGCTGGAGAGACTTAACTAAAAACCTAAGCCCCAGAGCATGTGCTCTGTACGTACAAACAAATAAGAGGGCCATCCAGCAGCTGCTTTGCTGGTACCTGCAAGAAGCAGCCACATCTACCTTCAGCATCCTGTCTTGGGAAAACGCTCGGGGTCAGGACATCCCAGGACCAGGGCTTAGCATTAGATCTGGGAAAGCAGTGAGCTAAAAATTTAATTTCACACCATCAGGTCTGAGAGAAACCTTGAAAGCAGTGCCCAGTTGTTAATATGAAGGGGTTGGTAGGGGCCACAGAACTGTAAAGTTGTGTTCTTTGAGAATTGGTTGTACAGACACCACAGATTTATTTCAGTGGATTTTGGAGCCTCTGTGCATGCGGGTGAGCCAAGGCAGATGGTGTGTGCGGGAGAAAATAGTGGGGAGACTGGTTTCCTCATAAAATTTTTCCATTAAAAGCTTTGCTAGGGCGGTGGTGGGGATGCTTCTTGGACCTGAAAAAACAGAGACCAAACGAGAACCCAGTGAGCAATCTGCAGGAGTGATGTGTGCAACTTCGCCATACAAGGCAGTACTTAATCTACAGGCGTTGACACATCATCAGTATTTTAAGAGTAACGTCTTCTATATAAAAATACTCAAGAGCCTTATGCTTTATGCTCTGGCCCCCACAATGATTACACGGTCTCCATGCCTCAGTGTGAGAAGCCTGGATTGATTACCCAAGACTTGTTTCCTGTGGTTCTCTTTCCCTCTCATTTGATAGGTAGCAGTATCCATTTGTTTCATTATCTCCCGAGTTTGAATTGGAAAAATAAGCTAAATCAGAGCAGTCTTTCTTGAGTTATAAAACCAACCATGTGAAGATGCTCTGAATGCCATTCTGCTTGTATGTAACTAAGAGCCAGCTCCTCATGGTAATTTTGCAGGTGATTAGCCTGTCACATGGAAGCATCCCTTTGGGAATGACAAAGGAACACAAAGTTGTATTTCTTTACAATAAGCAGATTACCCCAGAGGTTTTTTTTCTCTTCCTCGTCCTCCTCCTGGAAGTCTCTGGAATGAAAATATTTTAGGAGAGGGGTGAAACAAGCTTGGGGGCGGATATAGGAGATTCGTAGTCATTACCTGTTTACATTTCAGATGTCATCAGCAGGCTGTTATGTCTTGCCTGGCTGGGTTATGGAGAAGGACTTAGACACAGCCTCTCTGCTAGGAGTGCCCTTTAATTGTATATGTGACGAACACCTCTTCATCTTGCGTGTCATAAATCGAAGGCTGCCTCTTCTATGAAGCCTTTCTTGATTTTTCTCATCAGACGCAGACCTTAGCTCCTGCTGTAAAATATTCCATTGTGTGCTTGGTACTGCTTTATGTGTCTCCTTATTAGACTTATACCTGTATGAGCTGAGAGACCTATGCTATTTCACCTTTGTATCTCTATTGCTGGCATGCAATAACAGTAATAGTAAACACGTTGTTGTTGTTGTTGTTGTTGTCATTATCATTGTGTTCCAGGCTTTGTACCATTCTGTTTTTCTGAATTATCTGAGTTGCTAATCACTTATTAAAAAGTATTCAGTATGTAGAATCATTTTGTCTGTATAGTCAAAGCTATGTTTTTTCCAGTAGTCATGTATGGTTGTGAGAGTTGGACGATAAAGAAGACTAAATGCCGAAGAATTGATGCCTTTGAACTGTGGTGCTGGAGAAGACTCTTAAGAGTCCCTTGGCCTGCAAGGAGATCCAACCAGTCAATCCTAAAGGAAATCAATTCTGAATATTCATTGGAAGGACTGATGGCTGAAGCTTCAATAATTTGGCCACCTGATGTGAAGAGCAGACTCATTAGAAAAGACCCTGATGTGGGGAAAGGTTGAAGGCAGGAGGAGAAGGAGATGACAGAGGACGAGATGGTTGGATGGCATCACCGACTTAATGGGCATGAGTTTGAGCAAGCTCCAGGAGATGGTGAAGGACAGGGAAGCCTGGTGTGCTGCAGTCCATGGGGTCGCAAAGAGTGAGACATGACTGAGCGACTGAACAACAATAATGTAGAATATTTTTCTTCTGTAAAGCAGAAATTAACATTATAAATCAACTATACTTCGATCAAAAAATTTTAGACAAAGTCACTTTACCAGAAGTTAATGTTCTTTGTCATCCTGTGATAGCAACTATTTAAAACGTTTTTTTTTTTTTAGTTATATAGAACATAGCAAAAATAATTTTTAAAAGCTGGAATAACTCATTTCCTCACACCATAGAAACATATGCTGACTGCCCTAAATTTTTTAAGATCAAGAGATGGTTTTTTAGAAGTCTCATGAGGATTTTCTGAGGTGCCAGGATATATGAATAACACAGATATAGTTTTTGAGTGTTATAAAAGTTGTTCACCCATTTAATAATAGTATGAATCTCTACCAAATTTTAAAAAATCAGTATGAAAAGACAAAGCTGTTAAAATTACAAAGATGGTGTATAATTGACTCATATTAGGGAAAAAGAGTACTAGACAGTATGGTAACATAAATGATTCTGTCAATGACTATTTATTGACAGACTGCTTATTAGGACCAACTCTGGGCTAGCTGATTTATCTGCACAATACCATATCACCTTTACAGCAGCACCGCGGAAAGATAAAGCCTAGGGGATTTGGGCCAGACAGTTATAGTCTTTCAGTTCAGTTCAGTTCAGTCACTCAGTCGTGTCCGACTCTTTGCGACCCCATGAATCGCAGCACACCAGGCCTCCCTGTCCATCACCAACTCCTGGAGTTCACCCAAACACATGTCCATCGAGTCAGTGATGCCATCCAGCCATCTCATCCTCTGTCGTCCCCTTCTCCTCCTGCCCCCAATCCCTCCCAGCATCAGAGTCTTTTCCAGTGAGTCAGCTCTTCGCATGAGGTGGCCAAAGTACTGGAGTTTCAGCTTTAGCATCATTCCTTCCAAAGAAATTCCAGGGCTGATCTCCTTCAGAATGGACTGGTTGGATCTCCTTGCAGTCCAAGGGACTCTCAAGAGTCTTCTCCAACACCACAGTTCAAAAGCATTTAGTTTGTTGTTAATTTCTCTAAGGCTTGATTTTCATATCTGGACAGTGGAGACAATAACGCCTACTTCATATTGTTGTAGGATTAAATTAAATAGAAACTGTGTCTAGCCTCTTGTAGTTATTGTTGTTCAGTTGCTAAGTTGTGCTGGACTCTTTGTGACCCCATGGACTGCATCATGCCAGGCTTCCCTGTCTTTCATCATCTCCCTGAGCTTGCTCAAACTCATGTCCATTGAGTCGGTGATGCCATCCAACCATCTCATCCTCTGTCACCCCTTTCTACTCCTGCCCTCAATCTTTCCCAACATCTGGGTGTTTTCCAAGGAGTCAGCTCTTCGCATCAAGTAGTCAACATATTGGAGCTTCAGCTTCAGCATTAGTCCTTCCAATGAATATTCAGGGTGGATTTCCTTTAGGATTGATAGGTTTGATCTCCTTGCTGTCCAAGGGACTCTCAAAAAAGTGTTCTCCAGCACCACCGTTTGAAAGCATCACTTTTTGACACTCAGCCTTCTTTATGATCCAGCTCTCATGTCTGTACATGACTACTGGAAAAACCATAGCTTTGACTAGATGAACATTTGTCTGCAAAGTGATGTCTTTGCTTTTTAATATGCTATCTAGGTTTGTCATAACTTTTCTTCCAAGGAGCAAGTGTCTTTGAATTTCATCTCTTCCGCCACTGTTTACAGTGATTTTGGAGTCCAAGAAAATAAAATGTGCCACTGTTTCCACTTCTTCCTCATCTATTTGCCATGAAGTGATGAAACAGAATGATCTTAGTTTTTTGAATGTTGAATATTAAGCCAGCTTTTTCACTTTCCTCTTTCACCCTTATCAAGAGGATCTTTAGTTCCTCTTTGCTTTTTGCCATAAGTGTGGTATCATCTGCATATCTGAGGTTATTGATATTTTTCTTGGCAATCTTGATTCCAGCTTGTAAGTCATCCAGCCTGGCATTTGCATGATGTACTCTGCATAGAAGTTAAATAAACAGTGTGACAATATACAGTCTGCACATGCTCTTTTCCCAATTTTGAGCTGGTCCATTGTTTCATGTCTGCTTCTAACTGTTGCTTCTTGACTTGTGTATAGCACCTCCTAGGTACTCAGTAAATGTTTGTTGAATGGTCTGTTCAACCTTGACAAAGTGCTTGGCACATTTTAACTTATTGACAAAGATAATGAAAGCAGTAGCTACCATTAACTGAGTGTTTACTATATCCCAAACACTCTTCTATGAATTTCACATGGATTTATAAGTGAAATAATGTCTGTGTTTCCATTTGGCAATTGGAAAAACTGGGGCCAGATTGATGAGGTAACTTACGCACAATCAGTATTCATGAGTGATGGAGTTCTAAAACAAGTCCTTGACCTTCAACACAAAAGTTTCATTTCTTTCTTCCATGCATGTCTCAGCTTCCCTGTTTGCCCAGTGGAGCGAATGGTATATCATATTTGATGTGTGATTTGGAGATTAAACTTTATCCAGTGAGTGATGCTGAATCTTGTCATCATTTGAATAATTTGGGAGGTGGTTTTTCCAGCTGGTGAACAAGCAGACAGTATTGTTTGCTTTCCCTGGGGGCACTGCTTGAATGATGGAGGTCATCACGTGTGTTTCCATCCATAGGTAGCAGTTGTTAACAGGTAGTGGTCAAACTCTCACTAAAGCAGCTAAGCTATTCCTGGGGCAGAAGACCCAGTCTGTCTTTATTCCAAAAAAGTATTTATTACAAACCTGCCTGTGAGCCATAGTATTAATTTCATTCTGAGTAGATGATTCTTACTTTGTAGCTCATTAGGTACATTGGTTCATGCTTTAGACTGGAAGGAAGGTTTGGGAAATACTCCTGGTTCCACAGCTTCAAATGCAATGGGATGTGATGGAGTTAAAAAATCTATCTCATATTTTAAGGGCTATTAAAGATCATATACTTCAAAGTGTTTTCTTTGTGATGATGTGTTTTGTATGTTAAGTAGTGAGATTCCACTCATAACTCCACACCGTGAAGTTGGTAAAGGCCTGGAAAGGGGTTCTCAGGTAGCAGCCTCTCCTCACCACCTCCTCATTCTCACCTTCACGGATCCTCCTGTTAGGCCCTGCTGCTGCTGCTGCTGCTAAGTCTCTTCAGTCGTGTCTGACTCTGTGTGACCCCATAGACGGCAGCCCACCAGGCTCCCCCGTCCCTGGGATTCTCCAGGCAAGAACACTGGAGTGTGTTGCCATTTCCTTCTCCAGTGCATGAAAGTGAAAAGTGAAAGGGAAGTCGCTCAGTCGTGTCCGACTCTAGCGACCCCATCGACTGCAGCCTACCAGGCTCCTCTGTCCATGGGATTTTCCAGGCAAAAAAAGTACTGGAATGGGGTGCCATTGTGAGACAACTGCAAAAATCACCCTTAGGCCACCCACATCACAGTTTGAAAATTCCACATTAGCTTCAGCACCCCACAGGTACAGCTCAGCTGGTGACAGAGTCAGCATTGCAAAGCCAGGGTCTCTGGGCATTTCTTCCAGTGATCTTCTCACTTCCCCACCATTCATTTATGTTAAAAGGGAAACTAATCAAAGGTAGAAAATGCTTCAAGTAGCAGCCATTTCAGTAAGCACTGATAGCCTCCCTGTTCCCCTTTTGGGTTCATGAAAAAGGCTGTTAAACATATGTTCTTAACCCACCTCCAAGTTGCTGAGGCATGCTGTGCTGCGATGCCAAATTCAGTGCATCCCAGTGACTCCGTCTCCCTAATGCACTGCTAAAAATACGGAAACTCACATGAAAGCATATGTTGCCATTCGCCTTTGATTTGGGCACAGATCATTCAAGTGTGAAAACAAAATGAGTTGCTCCCTCCTCCTCATGCTCAGATTTTGCACATCTGCACTGTACTTAGGGGGGCAATTATAACTTACATTTTATAGGGCTTGGCAATTTCAGGAAGACACTTAATACCCAGTATCTCATGTGATGATTAGGGGAGACATTCCAGTGTAGGCAGAGTTATGGGGCTTTATTTATACCCATTTTGGCATTGAGAAAGACATTCAGACTTGAGGTCCAGTGCCCCAGGATTTTCAACAAGGTCTTCAACTCTAAAACTCCTCTTATTTCTTTGATGGCTGCATCCCTCTCATTTTTAGGCAGAGGTGGAGTGTTCCCAGTTTTTGTTCTGTCGTCAAACTCACCTTGGGACTGTGCATGATAACTTAATGGCTGTTTCAATTGTTGGGATTGCCTGGTGGCTCAGACTGTAAAGAATCTGCCTGCAATGAGGGAGACCAGGGTTTGATTCCCTGGGTCGGGAGGATCCCCTGGAGAAGGGACTGGCAGGTCACTCCAGTATTCTTGTCTGGAGAGTCCCATGGATGATGGAGCCTGGCAGGCTACAGTACACAGGGTTGCAAAGAGTCGGACATGACCGAGTGACTAACCACACACATGTATGTTGTTAATTATTGGGAGACACTTGCCCTCTGGCAGAGGAGCTGCAGATAGGCAGTGCCAGGATGGAATTTCTTCAGAGATCTGGGGATTTGTGCTAAACATCTTCCACTTGTCTCTCTGGGTCCTGCCTCCACCCCACTCTGGGTCCTGGGAGGTGGACCTCTGTGATTCTGTTAGCCTGCTTGTCCTCTGGCTTCTACTTTGTTTTCCTGGTTGCAGCGTGGGCAGCTGGCTGATGGAGGGCCCCGAGTAAGGGTGGAGACTTTTTCTCCATCTCTCTCCCTTCAGGATTACCGCAGGCTGGCTGCTTTTTTCCGCCAGAGGTCACAGACCCATAGAATGGTCTTCTCCACCCAGCCTCTCGGTATTAAGTTCTAATAACCACTCTGGCTGTCCCTTCATGCTTTGGGGTTGTAACGGCTCCCCAGGAATGGCTCCTAGCCCTTCAGTCCTGCCCTGTCCCTTTTGGCTTCTCTGTAACCCTGCCTGCACCTTTGTACCTAGTCATTTTATTAACCTCTGCTATGGTCATCCCAGCTTGAGGAGGTCTTCTAGACTTTGCTGGGCCCTGACTGGTAGAAATTTCTGAGGTAACATAGCATCAACTGTTATTTTTGAGTCTTTGAGTCACTAAGAGGGAGGTCTCACTGGACAAAAGTCCTCTGTATTATCTTCTAGGTAGTTCTCTTTGCCTAACTTTCAAATACACCCTTCCTTGGTGGTAGCTAAAGTATGTTAATATATAGATGCCTATGAAAAGTGAAAGTGAAAATCAAGTCGCTCAATCACGTCCGACTCTTTGTGACCCCATGGACTGTAGCCTACCAGGCTCTTATGTCCATGGGATTTTCCAGGCAAGAATACTGGAGTGGGTTGCCATTTCCTTCTCCAGGAGATCTTCCCAACCCAGGGATTGAACCCGGGTCTCCCGCATTGTAGGCAGACGCTTTACCATCTGAGCCACCAGGGAAGTCAGATGCCTATGATTCTCAAATTTTATGCGGGTGCAAATAACCTGGAGAGCTTGTCAAAATTTCCAGTTACTGGATGCCTCTCCCCAAAAACTCTGATTGTGTAGACAGGTAGTGGGGCTGGGATAGCTTCATTTTTAACAAGATTTGTGGGTGAATTTGATGTAGGTAGACCCTAGACCGCTTCTGAGAAATACTTCCTTATATCAATAGACTGCTTATCAGTTTTTGGCCTTTTAAGTTTGTTAGATTCCATAATCAAATTCATGTCTTGCAGGTGGACTTAACATAATTCACTGAGATTCTGTGTTCTTGCAAGTGTGTATGCATGCATGCATGGGCTTAAGGGAAATTTTATTGAAAAGAACATTAAGCGAGATAGTGCCCTGTCTTGTCCCTTAATAAAACTAGTTGATGATGGTAATTTGTTAGTGGGCTTTATGTTTTGATGAGTCTCTTTGTCTTAGAACAGTTTTCTATTTTTCCCTCCACCTGTCCATTCACTCATTCATGACACATTTATTAAGCATCTATTATATGCCAGGCACTTTGCTAGGTACCAGAGATTAAAAAAAAAAGTCATCCCTGTCTCCAAGAAGCTCACAAGTAGCTGAAAACAAACATGTAAGCAAATAGGTATTTTGTATTCATCCAACAGATATTTATTGAGCACCCAATATGTTACCAGGGACTGTTTCTGGCCCTGGGGATACAGTGGTGAGTAAAACAGTCCGGTATCCCTGCGTTCATCCAGGGATGAACTTCATGTATGAATTCTTGCAGTTGATACTAATCCTCTAGCAGTAGGCCATATGATGAGAAACAAAGAATCAAATTTTTCCTTACACCTAGAGGAGGCTAATGGACCTTTCCAAGCTAGAGCCATGTAGGCATTATTCCACCAGGCAGCACAGGCTTCCCCGTGACAGTTCCCATCAGTGAGCAAGACCGGACCAGACCAAAGCTGTGTGATACTCTGCCCGTTGAGCCGATCACTGTAAATATCTGACGACGGATTAGAGAAGCCCAGGGCTAGGAGTAGAAGGGGCTCAACCAGGGACTGCATACTTCAAAACTGCAGTGCTTTGCCATCAGCTCTGGCATAGCTGCCAGTGTTGGGAAATTTTTAAGAAAAGTAGCATATTTTCTGGGTTGGGTGGATATGGAAGACAGGACAGTGGAGTCATGAAGGGGGGACGCTGGGCTTTCTGTGTTGGATCACTTGTAGTCCATCCCTTCCCATGCCTTGTTTATTTCTCCGTTAGCACACTCATCATGGTATGTGACAGCTGTGTCCCTGCCTCTATACTTATATAAACTCCCAAAAGACTGCAGTCACAATCGGGTCATTTTTCTATCCCTGGAAGCTACAGAAGGTGGTGTACAAAATGTCAGTTGAATGGAGGAATAGATACATGGATACAACAGCTCCTTATTCAATATGCTGGGTACCGTATTAGATTCAAAGGAGATGGGAGTGAGTACATGCAGGTGGCTTCAGCCTGTGGTGGAAGCAGCCACTTATATCACTACTGTGCAGGGTCCTGAGAATGATGACAGAGGGCCACAGGAGCTGCTGTCACCTCCGGGAAAACCTAGTGTGGTGGTTGAGAAGGGGAAGGGGCTGAGTAGTCCAGAGTTTGGACTCTAGAGCCAAGCAGCTTGGACTCAATACCTGCCTTGAACATTTGCTAGCTCTGGGATCTGGCCACATGGCATATTCTTGTCTGTGCCTCAGTCTCCCTGTCTGACCAGCCACACAGGGGTCTAGTAGGATGAAATGTGCAAATCTATATAAAGAACTTAGTGCAGTACCTGGGTCAGAGCAAGCACAAGGGTTTAGAAGTGTGACTGCTATAGCCAGAATGTTGTGCTCCCCCCTCCCCCTGCCCTAGTTCATATTTGATCCCTAACTCCAATGTAATATTTGGAGGTGGGACTTTTGGAGGTGCTTATTCGGTCATGAAATTAAAAGACACTTACTCCTTGGAAGGAAAGTTATGACCAACCTAGACAGCATATTAAAAAGCAGAGGCATTACTTTGTCAACAAAGGTCCATCTAGTTAAGTCTATGGTTTTTCCAAGAGTCATGTATGGATGTGAGAGTTGGACTATAAAGAAAGCTGAGTGCTGAAGAATTGATGCTTTTGAACTGTGGTGGTGGAGAAGATTCTTGAGAGTCCCTTGGACTGCAGGGATATCCAACCAGTCCATCCTAAAGGAGATCAGTCCTGGGTGTTCATTGGAAGACTCATGTTGAAGCTGAAACTCCAATATTTTGGCCACATGATGCAAAGAGCTGACTCATTGGAAAAGACCCTGATGTTGGGAAAGATTGAAGGCAGGAGAAGGGCATGACTGAGGATGAGATGGTTAGATGGCATCACTGACTCAAAGGACATGAATTTGAGTAAACTCCTGGAGTTGGTGATAGACAGGGAGGCCTGGCATGCTGCGGTTCATGGGGTTGCAAAGAGTTGGACACGACTGAGCGACTGTACTGAACTGATTCGGTCATGAGGGTGGAACCCTCACGAATGAGATAAGTGCCCTTAACAAAGAGGCCCCAGAGAGATTCTCCCCCTTTTGGAGGTGAGGACATACTGTAGAGAACTACTTACAGAGTAGAAAGTGGACTCCATCAGATACCGCATTGGCTGGTACCTTGAGCTTTCAGCTTCTAGAACTGTGAGAAATAAAATTCTGTTGTTCAAGCCATGCAGTCTGTAGTGCTGTGTCATAGCAGCCTGAGCAGACTAGGACAGGTGGCCTCTGTCATCAGAGGTGGGTTCATGTCTCAACTTGGCAGCTCCCTGGCTCTGTGGCCTGAGGCAAGGACATCACCTCAGTTTCTGCTACTCCTTTAGTGGTGCTCATAGTGTTGCGTGACTTCAAGGGCAGTTCTAGGGGTCAGCAAGCACCTGTGGGTCAACCACTTAACAGGATAGTAAGGACTCAGCTGTGGGAGGAAACAAGTGGGAGAAGAGACAGCTACTTGCTTGCTTGGAGTGTGTCCCTTAGGGTAAGCTTGAGACTAAGCCCACGGGAACGCCATTGTCCCCATGTGTGTTACGTGCTCAGTTGTGTCCGACTCTTTGCAGCCCCACAGACTGTAGCCTGCCAAGCAGGCCCCTCTGTCCGTGGAATTTTCCAGGCTAGAACACTTAAGTGGGTAGCCCTTTCCTACTCCACGGTATCTTCCTGACCCAGGAATTGAGCCTTTGTCTCTTGTGTCTCCTGCCCTGGCGGATTGTTTTCCACTAGCACCACCTGGGAAGCCCTGCCTTGTCCCTATCAACTGCCAAATGTGCCGTCCTCTGGCACAGCCAACGATAGACCAAAGGGTCTATCAGGGTGATGAAACAAGCTGTAAATGAAGGTACCGTCATTTCAGATTAGTGTCTCCAAAACCAGGCAGAAAGAACCCTGAGACCTGGGACATTTTGGCAAGTCATAGCAGGACCCGCCACTAGAAGATGGGATGCTGAGCCCTGTGAAAATTTAGGGAGGACTTTCAGCCTTCCAGCCTTCCAGGGTGGGCTTCTAGCTACACTCCTGGGATGAGGCAGAGCCCCCCCAAGTGCTGGCTGTATATTAAAATTTATGGAATAAATACTATGCACAGGCCAGTTCCAAAGCAATTACATCATCATCTCAGGGAATGCAACTTAGGTGATTTATGAAAGGTCCATAAGTAACTGTAATGTGCCGTCAGGATTGAGACCTACCCAGGCAGAACCTTCAGAGGGCGCCAGGTTGTCCTCTATGAGAGCAGAGGCCAAAGAGATGATAGGGGCAGGGACTGTGGAGGGAATCAGCCATGTCTCTCAGAAAGGTTAAATCTCTTTGCAACTTAACACTTTCATTTTTCCCCCCAAATAATACAGCTCTGAATTATCTAGGCAGTTTACTTCGGGATAAATTTCTTTTTATGTAAAATATTGGTAGAATGCTAAATTGTATGGTCATTTCCTTCCATCAAAATTTTGCTTTCCAGGCAAGAATAATATGTTAATATAGATGTTTAAAATGAGTTAATAAAGATTTACATGTTCTTGATTTATCAGTGATTCATGCATTGAAATGACAAAACTTTGTACCGTTAGGTGATCCATATTATAATGGCTTTGATGAAAATGCTTATCCATTCTTAGAGCTTTTCTGTTTCTTTTCTTGTTTACTTTCCTGTCAAAATATTTAGCCCTTTCATCAATAATAAAATAATCCATTTGTTCATTCGACAGATGTTTACTGTTAAACTTTTTGTTTGTTAATTGTTTTGTGTGTTTTAATTTGTCACGAGTATACTTAGCATGCCTGTGTCAACAAATTCAGATACCTGCAAAGGGACCTGTCTTTCTGGGCATGCCATAGTAAGGATTTTCAAGCCAGAATTTTACTCAATTAAAATGCACATACTGCTTTTTCCCCTTTGGGATATGCTTCCTGGAGGGGTCTGGAATAGGCTGGAAAAATTATATCCAGTTCTCCTTTAATAATCCTTTAAGTATCTTCTGATGTGCATTTCAGAATGGTGATGCAGATATAAAATTTGTAGTGGGAAAAAATTGAACTTGAATTTTATAAGACCCAGAGATTATGTTCTTGAAATATGTTCATGTCTGTGCCATTGTCAAGGGGAGCCACCCTCTCTGATTTATTCCACTTGGACCAGAATTTGCGACTGCTGATTTCCTTTCATCCACTTTTGCTAATAGATTCAGGAAGTAATTTCCAGATGTGGAAACAGTAGCTCATAGATGATAAAATGTAGAGCCTGGGCAATTTGGAAAGGAGATAAACTTAGTTAGTTTGAGAAGTTGAGATCTCTTCAGACCACTCCACCTTGCTTTGCACTTGTACTGTTCTCTTTTATTTTCCAGAAGGCAATGGCACCCCACTCCAGTACTCTTGCCTGGAAAATTCCATGGATGGAGGAGCCTGGTAGACACTCCATGGGGTCGCAAAGAGTCTGACACAACTGAGCGACTTCACTTCACTCACTTCATACTTTGTCACTGGAGAAGGAAATGGCAACCCACTCCAGTATTCTTACCTGGAGAATCCCATGGACAGAGAAGCCTGGTGGGTCATGGTACATGGGGTTGCAGACAGTTGGACACAACTGAAGTGACTAAGCACGCATGCTTTTATTTTCCATTAAATACAGGTGTTTGCAGCTAGGCCTGGAGGATTGTACCAGGACTGTTTCTGGTAAACACTCTCTCTCTCTCTCTCTCTCTCTCTCCAGGAAACTTTATATGCTCTTAACTGCTCACTTGGATTATCAGCCCAGCCATGTGTTGTTAAAATTTTATAGCCTCTGAGCATCATTAAGGGGTCATGGAAGCTGGTCAGGGGAGGCAGAGGGATGGAGCAAACAGACCAGCAGCTAAATGTGTCAATCAGTGGGCATCTTGATTTATTTGTAAGGTAGCCATGGAAGGGGGGAGAGATTGAATTTTTCTTGTAAAGGGGATGAACCAAGAAGTTTATTATACGTTCGTCTTAAAGGTCACGTGTATGAGCGGAGAGAGTTCTTGAGGACAATATCATATTATTTCAAGATAATCTGCCATACATACTGTGCATGTTGGCACTATGAAAGCCAAGTGATAGTTTCTTTTTTTTTTTTCTTCTGTCTGGGCTCTTCAGCCTTTGGCGGGGGATGGGGAAACAACCAAAATAAATAGGAGCTTAGATGTATTATCTTGAAGGCAAGGGCTGTGAAAATCCTTTCGGGGAGCTTGTGTGCCAAAGCATGCTGTGTTAAGTCAGCCGGAGGTCATTACTGTTTTTATTAGGTCATTTTATTATAAATATGATTTGGGCCTCAATCATAAACAGATCCTTTATGTGTGTTTCTGAACATTCTGGTGGCTCCAAAGCGCTAAATTCCAAATTGGAATATTGATTGTCTGATGGTTGAATTACAGCCTTCTTCAAATCTTGAAGGAGGCCTCAGGGCCCATGTGTCTTTCTGGAGATAAGTTCTCGTAGCTGAGAGATGTAAGGCCTTAAACAGTGGGTCCCACAAGGTGGAAAACCAAAGGCAGACTGGAGTACTGTTCTCCCCCTGGTAAATCAGAAGGTATTAAACACACCATTTTATGGCATGTATAAGAAAATTGTCATAATTTGTAAATGTCCCTGAATTTCCTCTCGGGTAAGGCAAACATTAATGCAGCCTGCACATGTTTATTATTTCCATGCAAATCCAACTGAATAGTTTTTTTTTTTGATTCTTTAGATTTTTTTTTTTTTTAACTTAACCACAGGCATCTTTCTCAATTTTCCAATTCTATAAATGTCCCTTAGTTTTAAAGTTTAACCCTAACATTTTTACAATGGCCAAACATACTTTCATCAGGATTTCTCAATATCAGCATTGTGCTCAGTCATTCAGTCATGTCTGACCCTTGTGATCCCATGGACTGTAGCCCGCCAGCTCCTCTGTCCATGGAATTTCCCAGCAAGAATACTGGACTGGGTTGCCAGTTCCTCCTCCAGGGGATCTTCCCAACTCAGGGATCAAATCTGTATCTCTTGAGTCTCCTGCATTGGCAGGCTGATTCTTTACCACTGAAGCCCTTCAATCTTAGCACCGTTGACATTTTGTGCCAGATAATGTACAGTATAGGATGGCTTGCAGTATCCTTGGCCTGTACCCAGAAGATGTCAGTAGCATCTCCTCCCACCATTCTGACAACCAAAAATGTCTTCAGATGTTGTCCCCTGAGGGGTAAAGAGCCTCTGGTTGAGAATCACTGCCTTGAAGTGGTGTCCACTCAAAGCACTTCGACATTCTAAACACAGAGCAAAGTGACATCTGAGAGTTTAAAAGGAGAGGCAAACTCAAACTCCAGGGATACAAACCCTTGTTCATATGTTAACTTCTCCTCAAGCAAGTGAGGCCTGAGGGCAGGGCTGGCTGTGTGTTTTCTGTATCCCCATGGCCTGGGACTTCGAGTCAAGTAATAGGCCCCTAGGAAATATGTGCTGGATGAAGAAGAAACCAATTACCTGTCTAAATATGTATTTAGCTTCCATAAGCATATTCTTTTATATATTTCTGTATGTGCATATGTATCTATCCTTCCATAAAAACTTGGCTGAGAATTTTTTTCTTTTCTCTTCCAGCATCTAACGACCAGCACATAGCAGATACTCAGTAGCTATAGGTTGAATGGCTACCTGGCATGTAAAAAATACATTGAAAAGATGAATTAACAAAACATCCATGGTCATGTGCCACCATAGATGCATTTTTGTGGCATTTACAGTAGTCTGAGGTTGAATGTGGGATACTCTACAAATGAACACTTAAGAGGCCAGATACTTTGCCACTTTTGAACATTACACTCAATGCCTTGGGGCCCAGGTCCAGGGAGGCCTGATGAATCTTTTTGAATCTGCACTGGCAAGATGGAGAATGTTATGGTTCAGTGGGGGATGAATTATTTCATTTTACACTCCCAGATCATCACATCTGTGCATATAGCCACTTCCCATTCCCAGAACTGCCCTGGCTGCCCTGCCAGAGTTGTGGCCAATCTCACCATGATGACTGTATTTCCAAGGACTACATTTAAAGTTATAAACAAGTCAGAGCATCACAACCATTCCAAAGATTGGTGCTGAAACAGCACAAAAGTTTACTATTATTGGAAGGTATTTGAGATCACTTTTTAAGCTTTAGATTTAAATTTGTCCTGTGGGCTTGACCAGTACAGTGGTGTGATTTTTAAATGGACCGTAAAAAATATTTACAAGGTCCAGTGGATTTCTAGGTCGGGGCTCAAAGCTTGAGGAGGAAAGAAGAATCAAAAGGCACTTCAGTTAAAATCAGAAAAGATGGTTGAAATAACCTGGTTCAGCCTTCGTGAGTTACAGATGAGGAAATTGTTGGAGATGATATGACATGTCCAAGGTCACAGATTTTTTTGTGGGAGGGGGGCTTGTCTTTTAAATATTTCTCACTCCTTCTCCCCACCCCACCCCAGTAAAATTAGCCCGAGATTCACATGCACGGATAAACAATAATTTTCCTAGATTGTTAAAACATAGATGTATTTGGACTTAGAAAATGATGATTTAAAAATAGTCAAGTGCAAATACTTTCTTTTACTTTGTGAGTAAACTGGAGGTCCAGAGAAGGGGACCTTTGCTATTATTTATTTAAAAAGCTAGTTACTAGCAAAGCTGCAAGTTGAATCCAAGAGTCCCTTCTGTTGAGTTTTCCTTTGGCAAAGCATGCAACTTGCTTATTATCTTATTTTGTACTCTCCTGATTGCAGTCATTTGTTAGCTGATATTTCCTGGGCAGCTGTTTATGCTGGACAAGAAGACACAGAGGTTTTCAGGACATGGGCTCTGCCTTTAGGAGCTCACATTTTGATGGAGAGACTGAGAAACGATCAGACAATGCCCACTGGATATAATATTCAAGATAAGAAGACTGTGTTTGGGGGCTATTAGTGGAAACTGGCAAAGAAAGTTCTTGCTGGAGGTGACACCGACAGCCAGGGAATGTGAGGGTCACCACAGGAGGAGTGGTGTGTGTTTATCACAGGGGCTGAGTGGAGCACTAAGCCAAAAAGAATGCCTGAAAAGAGAGTTAATTAGCCCAGTGCCATGCAAGAACATAGACCTTGATTCACGACCTGGTTTCCTAACTTCTTAGTTGAATGATCCTGGTTCAGTCCTTCATTGATGTCACCCTCGTTCTCCATAATGAGGATGCTCATTAATAATAACCTTATTTTCATCATACTCACATGTGAACTTGTTTGAGTGCTAGGTCCCCAGCCTTGTACATGGATGTTCATCCTGACCACACGAAGAACCCCCATGTTCCAGAGATGGAAGTTTCCCAGTAGGTTCAGAGCTGTCCATGATTTCATCTCAAGCCTAAACCCAGAGCCGAGCTTAGAACCTGTTCTGGCTCCAATTGTAAGACTCTTCTGAGGATTCAGTGGGCTGATCCCATTACAGGAAAATGTACGCCATTTGTTTTGTATAATAACATTCCTTCTGTGTCTACTTGGTAGGCCCTTGCTTGGGGACATATGTGTGCATAACTTGTATTTCTTATCCACAAATTTTCTATTCATGATATGAATGAGTAAAATATGGAAAAGGAAAATATTTATTTAGAATATCAAGTTTTGGGTCCTGGAAAGGGAAAATATTTCTTTCTGACTTTTTGATTCCTTCTTCTTAGGTAATCCCCTGACTTTATATTATCTTGATACTTTTTGAATTTTATTTTAAATTAACTTTTATTGGAGTATAGTTACTTTACAATATTAGTTTCTATTGTACAACAAAGTGAATCAGCTATGTATATACATATATCCTCTCTTTGGGTTTTCTTCCCATTTAGGTCACCACAGAGCATTGAGTAAAGTTCCTTGTGCTATACAGTAGGTTCTCGTTAATTAATCTAGTTTATGCATAGTAGTGTATATATGCCAGTTCCAATCCCCCAATTCATCCCACCAACCTCCTTCTTCCCATGGTATCCATACATTTGTTCTCTACTTCTGTGTCTCTATTTCTGCTTTGCAAGTAAATTCACCTGTATCATTTTTCTAGATTCCACATATAAGCTATATTATGTGATATTTGTTTTTCTGACACTTCACTGTGTATGACAGTCTCTAAGTCTGTTCAGATCTCTACAAATGGCACTTTTGTTTCTTTTTATGGCTGAATATTATTCTGTGTGTATATATTTCATCTTCTTTATGCATTTCTCTGTTAATGGGCTTTTAGGTTGCTTCCATATCCTGTCTATTATAAATAGCACTGCAATAAACTTGGGGTCCCTGTATCCTTCTGAATTGTGGTTTTCTCTGGGTATATCCCTAGGAGTGGGATTGCTGGGTCATATGGTAGTTCTATTTTTAGTTTATTTTTTTATTATTATTTTTTACTATTCTCTAAAGTGGCTGTATCAATTTACATTTCCACCAACAGTGTAAGAGGGTTCCTTTTTCTCCACACCCTCTCCAGCATTTATTGTTTGTAGATTTTTTGATAATGGCCATTCTGACAGTGGTGAGCCGATACCTCACTCTAGTTTTAATTCACATTTCTCTAATGCTTAGTCATGTTGAGCGTCTTTTCATTTGTTGTGGCCATTTCTATGTCTTCTGCCTAGGTACCAACCCCAGGGAAGGGCTGGATCTCTTTCCTACCCTTCTGTCATCCCACGGTTTGAGTTCTTACTTCCATTGATTAAGCTCTTGCTCTCTGCCAGCCACTGTGATACCTCATCACAGCATTCATAGCAGGAATGAGGACATCAAGGCCTGGAGAGGTTGCCTGACTCTCTGCTAGCAAGCAGAGGAGGTAGTGTGCAACACAGGGTCTGTCTCTCTCCATCATCCCAACTTTAACCATTAAGCAATATTGTCTGTCTTCTTAATTCTTTGGGGAAATTTTTCTGCCGCTATGATGAAGCAAATGTAATATTCACTTTTCTAGAGTCCCAAGCGGAGAAGGCAATGGCACCCCACTCCAGTGTTCGTACCTGGAGAATCCCAGGGATGGGGGAGCCTGGTGGGCTGCCGTCTATGGGGTTACACAGAATCAGACACGACTGAAGCGACTTAGCAGCAGCAGCAGCAGCAGCAGAATCCCAAGCTATTTCCTTTCAATCCCTATTCAGCTGTCCCTTACCATCAAGTGTGACTTTTTCTTAGTGTGTTTCTGATATCAGCCTTTGGCTAGTTTTCGGAGGTGAGAGGAAAAATACCTCTTGGGTATGTTTGCTTATATGCAATGGAAAGGCACGTGCATGGCATGATACTTAAGACTTGAACTTACAAGGTTTCTTTGGGTAGCTGCATTTTGGGGAGCCTTGTTGTTTTGCTGACTTGATTCTCACAGCAGGGTGCCGACATAGCTGTGACTGCCTTCATTTTACAGAGGTAGAGATGGAAATATGCAAATATAAACTGACACCAGTCCTAGAATCTTTGAAAAACTGATGCCCACTCCCAGTAGGTCTCTAAACACATGTGTAGCTCAGGTCCCCAAACATGTAAGACATCTAGCACTGATGGAAACTGTCTTTCACACTCCAGGGCTCTTGCTTTTTTCCAGGGTACCGTTTTATGTGAGCTTTGTACAGTCATTTTACATTTCTGTGCTTCATTCTTCCCATCTCTTCTAAGAGATGCTCAGAATAGTGATGGGGGTTAGAAACACAGGTGCTGGAGTCAACAGCCTGGATCCTCTCTTTTTTGCTCCCCAGCTGTGTGATGGTGGATCAGTTCCATCATTTGGAATCTCAGGTTTTGAAGTGAGGATAATGACAATACTAATCTAATGATATATCTATCAAGATGAAATAATTTACGTAGATATAATGCTTACAATAGTATCTTAACATATGGTAAGCTCTTTCTATATGTATTAGCTACTATAATTATGAACTGGCATTATTTACCATTCAAACATTTCATAAGCCACTACTGTGTGCCAGACACCGTGCTGGATAGTAGGGTGGGTTCCTGGCATCCCTTTCAGCTCTGACGTTCCATGATGGATATAAACAGCCAGACCCTCCATCACTGGTGGAAGCATTGTATGGTTCGCTTCAGGGGATATTCTGACTCTCTGCTTACAAATTGTTATGTGTGAAATGAAAAATGCATTTAGCTGTTACTTTCTTTTACCCATCTTGTTCATGTAGGTGGATTGTATTTTACTATCTAATTAAGAGTAATGGGAAAAAAATGGAAGGGAGCACATTTGTAGCTGATGTGTGGGTTGAAGTTTCCTGAGATGAGAAACAAACTCATAAACAAGAGAGACAATAGCACTATTTAAATGAGAAAATCCACGGATCGCAGCATACTGAGTACTGCCATTTTGCTGTTTTGGGGCCGGGAGAAGGAGAGCATGAGCATATTTGTACATAGTGACCTTGGTCCTGCAAAGAGCAGGACACATTTGGATATGAAAATTATTTTCACCCTGTCATATTAGCATCATCCTATCTTTCTGCACACCTTTCCACTACAGCACAAATCAGAGATAAGTCCGGGACCTCACGCACCCAGATCAGAAGAGGATAAACTGGAGAGGCTTAGCCTGTTTCCTCTCTTTGGGAACTAGCACGTGAACACCAGTTTCTCCTTGCCTCCAGTTTACAGAATTTAGCCACACATACTGGAAAGAGCCTGTTACTTTAGGGTTAGATTATGACTCCTGCTCTCTTAATTATATATTCCTTGCCACCCTTGAGTAAGACATATCTTTCTGAGGCTCTTGCCTTGGGAGTATGGGGCACAGAATTAGACTTGGTCTGATATCCTATAAAGAAAGCTGAGTGCCGAAGAATTGATGCTTTTGACCTGTGGTGTTGGAGGAGACTCTTGAGAGTGCCTTGGACTGCAAGGAGATCCAACCAGTCCATTCTGAAGGAGATCAACCCTGGGATTTCTTTGGAAGGAATGATGCTAAAGCTGAAACTCCAGTACTTTGGCCACCTCATGCGAAGAGCTGACTCATTGGAAAAGACTCTGATGCTGGGAAAGATTGAAGGCAGGAGGAGAAGTGGATGACAGAGGATGAGATGGTTTGATGGTATCACCGACTCAACGGACATGAGTTTGAGTAAACTCTGGGAGTTGGTGATGGACAGGGAGGCCTGGAGTGCTACAGTCTATGGGGTCGTAGAGAGTCAGACACGACTGAGTGACTGAACTGATATCCAAAGCCTGGTATAGTGGGAAGTGCATGGTCTTTGCAGACAGAGACCCCACCTGACTCGTGGCCGCTCCTCTTTACTGCACTGCTCAGAACCTCAGTTTCCTCTTTTGCTAATTGAGCACAGTATTAGCTGTGTCTCCAGGCTGTTGCAGGGTCTAATGGTGTGTCATGTGTTTGGTCGGAATGTAGTAGTCCATTTAAATTAAAATGTTGGGCCCCCTTAAGACCTGTTTCTTTATCATGAAATGCAGAATATGTGCAAAAAAGTTTATGACCTCATATGTGGACAATTAATGAACAATAAGCAAATGCAATTCATGGGGTTGCAAAGAGTTGGACACGACTGAGCGACTGAACTGAACTGAACTGAAGCAAATAAAAATAAAATGAAACTCCAGGTACCCACTCTCCAGGCCACGAAAGAGAACACTATAAATCACTCGAAACTTCCTAAGATCTCCTTGATAGCATCTCCCTGCCTACTCCCCAGGTAACTTCTAGCTTGAATTTCATGTCAGTCATTTCTTTGGTGTCTTTTCATAGGTCTCCCTAAACAATTTGTACTTGATTTCATTTTTCTGGCTTTTGAACTTTACATAAATGTAATCTTACTGAAAAACACTTTTGTTTTGCGTTGTATTTTCAAAATTTCTTGCCATCGCTGCATGTAGCTATAGTTCAGTAATTTTTGCTGCTGTGTAGTATTCTGTTCCTAGGATCTCTCTCTATCTAACCTAGTAATGGAGTCATTTGGTTAGTTTCTACATTTTTCACTGTTATGAAATATGTTGTTATCAATATTCTATCCCTTTGATTTTGAAGCTGAAAAGGTCTTTCCAGATGGTTTGTTTCTTTTTGATGTCTGATCTTATTTGTTACTCTTAGAATATGGTGTTTTTGACTGGACTCGGACATAAAGGTAGAAGCTCTCAGAGGGGACAGCCTGCGTGTCTTGGGAATCTGTTCTTGGTATTTTTCTTTGGGCTGCTTCATTCTTCTGGCGCAAAGTTTAGCGTATTCTGCAGCCTCTTCCTTGTTTTTCTTAGTATGCTGTTTCTTCCGAGCAATAGGCCAACATCTGTGTTGCAGAACACGTTTAATAACAAGACGCTGAATCTCAGGTGCTTTGGTTCTAGGTTCCTTACCTTCATTGTTTAGGGGCTTTCTCACAGCATACTGGCAGACCTCATCTTCTTTAGAGAGATTAGAAAATCTGCAGATTCTGCTAGCTCCTTTGGGCCCCGGGCCATGAGGCATAGCAGTATCAATGAGTCCAAAAATATCCTTCTCCCTCTTTTTAATGATGATCAAATTGAGAACATTCAGATTGGCACCCACAGTACAACCTCCTATAGACTTGCACTTTCTTTCTCCAGTCCTCCTTGGTCTGTAACAGGAATGCCCCTTACTCAGTAGCAGGTGGGCTCAGCCATGGGTCAAGACACCCTACTTCATGGGGAAACCTTGTTTGTGGTTCCCACCACTAATTCAGGCCACAGAAACTTCCATTCTTCACTGGAACATCAGCAGCAACTTGTGTGGCCGTACACTTCTCATGAAAGGTGTAACGTTTTCATTCACTGTCCACTGCAATGAGTTTCTGGCGGCCAGTGGGAGGGAAAGAGATGTTCAGCTTCATCCCGAAGCAGCCGACCACCTCCGAGGCACCATGACAAAGAGCTGGACAGCTTTTTTAAAAATAAAAATGCTGCGCTTCCTTATTTATGGCTGCACCGGGTCTCCATTGCTGTATGCGGGTTTTCTCTAGTTGCAGCGCTGGGGGCCATTCCTCATTGCAATGTGCAGTCTTCTCGTGGCAGTGGTCTCAGTAGTTGGGGCTCACAGGCTTAGTTGCCCTGGAGCATGTGGGACCTTCCCAGATTAGGGCTCAAACCAGTATCCCCTGCATTGGCAGGTGGATTCTTAATGACTGGACCACCAGGGGAGCCTGAAACAGTTGCTCGGCCTAGTTGTTTTCCATATCAGACAGCTGAGGCCTAAGAGAGCAGGGCGAGTCCCCAGGTTTGGCAGCTAGTGAATAGCAGTCGGGGCCCATCACCCAGGTCTCTTGTCCAGTTTGGCTGATGGCTGTGGTAAAGCCTCATGTCTGATAGTTTGCCTTTTTATTTTAAGCAATTTCCCATACTTTTGATATTATAATTTTGGAAGTTTTATTTGAGAGAGCTCTTTAAGACTCTGCTAGAAATATGCTGGCATTTGCTGTTGAGATGGTTTTTCTCCCCGTCTCTGAAGTTGGGGCTGTGCTGGCCTCTGTCCCATTAATGCTGGCCGTGGGCACACCCCATGGCTATGGACCTATCGTAAGCTTCTACCCCTTCAGCAATGAGAGCCCCTGAGACATGTTTCAATCAGGGAAGGAATCAAAATAGACCCAAGATGGCCAGGGAGAAAAACTGCTAAGGAAAGAGGGATCTGATTCCTTACAAGGCACTTTCTTAGGAAATGTCCCTTTACTATAAATAGGAATGGATATTCAATTTTAGGCCCCCTTTAAAAAAAAAAAAAAAAAAACTCTCTAGGACCAAAATTAGATTGGAGGCTGATGGAATGAATGTAGGATGGGGTGATTCTGTGCTGAGACACGTCTGAAAGTTTGAGCAGCTGGTGCGGTGGAACAGCTGAGCCGCAAACAAATAGCAGCTGATTTTAGCACTTCTTATTTCAAGATGCCCTGGTTTGTTAACTCCAGCGTTCGACTTACTGGTAAGCTCTCTTCTCGGAGCCCCTCAGCGTCTCATCCCTCTCTGCTACCCGTAAACTGTGCTACCTTGGTCAAGTGATGCCTCGTTCTGGGCTTCAGCATCCTGCATCCTGTCGTGGGAAGAGTAGCCTGTGTTTGTTAAGAGCTTGTCATGTGCCAGGCACCATGCCAAGCACTCTGTATGCTGCTGCTGCTAAGTCGCTTCAGTCGTGTCCGACTGTGTGTGACCCCATAGACGGAAGCCCACCAGGCTCCCCCGTCCCTGGGACTCTCCAGGCAAGAACACTGGAGTGGGTTGCCATTTCCTTCTCCAATGCATGAAAGTGAAAAGTGAAAGGGAAGTTGATCAGTCGTGTCCTACTCCTAGTGACCCCATGGACTGCAGCCAACCAGGCTCCTCCATCCATGGGATTTTCCAGGCAAGAATCCTGGAATGGGGTGCTATTGCCTTCTCCAAGCACTCTGTATGGATCACCTTATTTAGTTTTCACAATAACACTATCAGACGAGAACTTTTATGTTTTTTTATACAGACGAAATTGAGCACAGAAAATTGAGTTGCATTTAGCACATCGATCCCAATGAAACAGGGAATTGGAGAATTGTCCTGGGAGAGATCTGTTTGGGCCTCTTTCCCTCATACTTGTTTTGGACTTTTTTTTTTTTGCTGTCTCTGTTTTTTGGCCATGCCACATGGCTTGCAAGATCTTAGTTCCCTGACCAGGGATTGAACCTGGACCCTCAACAGTTAGCGTGTGGAGTCCTAGCCACCGGACTGCCAGGGAATTCCCTGTGCCTCATACTCTGAGTAGGAACTATTGTGTGTTCTAGGTGTCCCCCTTTCCACAAGGCCCTTCACATCTGACACCTGGCCATCACCGTCTGTCAGCCGTGGAACCACAGAAAAGAATTTGGTTAGGATTCTGAGTTTGTGATTTGCATTTGTTTGGAGGGAATGCCCAAGTTTCCTGTCTCCCTTTCACGGAGATCTGTCACCCCTGAAAGTGTAAAAATCACTGACTTCATGTGAAAGTCACTAAGACAACAAACCACTGCCGTCAACCATTTGAAGACAAGGAAATAGACTTGTTTTTCTTATGAATGAATAAACTTTCAAAGGCTTATACTGATTACTTTTTAATGATCTGACCAAATATTTTGAAGTCGTATAAACACAGTGGAAATTCACTGTAAGGAGTGTATCTTCAAACTCAAGAGTAGTAACCTGTTTTGTGAGTTAAACTATGTATGCACAGTCATGTCCAATTCTTTGCAACCCAAGCACTGCAGCCCGCCAGGCTCCTCTGTCCATGGGATTTCTCAGGTTAGAATACTGGAGTGGGCTGCCAGTTCCTCCTCCAGGGGATCTTCCCAACCCAGGGATTGAACCAGGTTTCCTGTACCTCCTGCACTGGCAGGTGGATTCTTTACCACTGAGCTACCGGGGTCTTTTCCAGTGAATCAGTTCTTTGCATCAGATGGCCCAAAGTACTGGAGCTTCAGCTTCACCATCAGTTCTTCCAATGAATATTCAGGACTGATTTCCTTTAGGATGGACTGGTTGGATCTCCTTGCAGTCCAAGGGACTCTCAAGAGTCTTCTCCAACACCACAGTTCAAAAGCATCAATTCTTCAGCACTCAGCTCTATTTGTGGCCCAACTCTCACATCCATACATGGCTACTGGAAAAACCATAACTTTGACTAGACAGATGTTTGTCGGCAAAGTAATGTCTCTGCTTTTTAATATGCTTTCTATGTTGGTCATAGCTTTTCTTCCAAGGATCAAGCATCTTTTAATTTCATGGCTGCCGTCACCAGCTGCAGTGATCTTGGATCCCAAGAAAATAAAGTCTGTCAGTTTCCATTGTTTCCCCATCTATTTGCCATGAAGTGATGGGACCAGATGCCATGATGTTAGTTTTTTGAATGTTGAGTTTTAAGCCAGCTTTTTCACTCTCCTTTTTCACTTTCATCAAGAGGCTCTTTAGTTCCTCTTAGCTTTCTGCCCTAAGAGTGGTGTCATCTGCTTATCTGAGGTTATTGATATGTATCCTGACAGTGTTGATTCCAGCTTGTGCTTCTTCTAGTCCAGCATTTCACATGATGTACTCTGCATATAAGTTAAATAAGCAGGGTGACAATATATAGCCTTCATCTACTCCTTCTCCAATTTGAAATCAGTCCATTGTTCCATGTCCAGTTCTAACTGTTGCTTCTTGACCTGCAGACAGCTTTCTCAGGAGGCAGGTAAGGTGGTCTGTTATTTCCATCTCTTGAAGAATTTTCCACAGTTTGTGTGGTCCACACAATCAAAGGCTGTGGCGTAGTCAATAAAGCAGAAGTAGATGTTTTTCTGGAACTCTCTTGCTTTTTCTATGATCCAGTGGATTTTGGCAATTTGATCTCTGGTTTCTCTGCCTTTTCTAAATCCATTTTGAACATCTGAAAGTTTTCAAGTCACATACTGTTGAAATCTAGCTTGGAGAATTTTGAACATTACTTTGCTAATGTGAGTTGAGTGCAATTGTGTGATAGTTTGAACATTTTTTGGCATTGCCTTTCTTTGGGATTGGAATGAAAACTGACCTTTTCCAGTCCTGTGGCCACTGCTGAGTTTTCCAAATTTGCTGGCATATTCAGTGCAGCCCTTTAATAGTACCATCCTTTAGGATTTGAAATAGCTCAGTTGGAATTTCATTGCCTCCACTATCTTTGTTCATAGTGATGCTTCTTAAGGCCCACTTGACTTCACATTCCAGAATGTCTGGTTCTAGATGAGTATCATACCATCATGGTTTTCTGGGTCATTAAGATCTTTTTTGTATAGTGCTTCTGTGTATTCTTGCCACTTCTTCTTAATATTCCTACTATTCAATAGTAATAGTAATCAATACTAACAATGGTTTGCATTTATTGAGCACATATTATATTTGGCTCTCTTTTTAAGACTCTACATGAATTAACAAATATAATTACCAGAACTGCAATTTGAAGTAGGTACCAAACTACTTTGTTCATTTTACAGAGAGGAGAATTGAGGTGCCCAGAGCTTAAGGATTTGTCCAAGGTAAATCTGAGACCAGGCCAGAATGTGTCACATTAACTCTTGATGGCAGATATCTAATACAGAGCAAGTTAATATAGTCACTCTTTGGATGACTTCATTATAATTCCTTAAGTGTGAGACTTTTGCCTCTTTCTGAAAGGTCTAAGATGAAGGAGTCAAACATTGCTTAAATGCCTAACAGGGACAAGTGTTTTTACGTATGTTATTGGCTCTTCAGTACTGTTCCATGCCTATATTTATCATGGCACTTTTTGGTTGTTGTAGGTTTACCTGTTTGACATTCTCTTAGGCTCTGAGCTATTCACTATCTCTGTATTGGTGACCTTTTGCTGTAGTTAACAAGCCACCCCCAAATTTCAGTCGTTATTCAGGTCAGCTGTAGCTCTGCTCAGCTCAGTCCCAAGAGCCTGGTCATTCCAGAAACCCAGGCTCTGAGGTTCTCATGGCAAAGGGCAGAAATGCCAAAGTCTGCATTGACCAACATTATGTGCCTTTAAGGTTTCTGCTCAGTTGGAGTGCACGTTATGTTTACTCATATCCTCATTGGTCAGACTAGGAATGTGGCCATATCTGCCATTGGGGCAGGAGACATCCTCTGTCTCCCTTGAGGTGCTGGCAGTCATGTGGCAAAGGGCATGGATGAATAAACCCCTCACTGGGAAGGGCACAAGCAGTTGGGGATCATCACACAGTGTACTACCATCTGAATGATCTTGGATGAACAACTCTCTTTTATTCAAGAGAAAACTGAAGCCTGGAGATACTATGTACGTGCTCAATTACAGAATTCTGTGACTTGAGCAAGTTTTACTGATTCCATGTGCATGCTCGTTCCCCATCTGGTTTCCAACGTCATCTCTTTCTGCTCTGAAATGTATACTCTATTCTTGGGCCACACTGAGGTTTATGTAATTTATCAAAGCAATGTGTACATTCATAATCTGTGACTTGGTGTATAATGTTCTGTTTGTAATCGCATTTTCCTCTTTCTGTCCTGATAAATGCTCATTCTTTTCCTGAATACTCAGGGCCTCTGAAAGCATCACTTGTTTCTCCTGGACTTGGGGGCGGGGGTGGAGCTCTCTCACTCTTCTTTGGTGTCCTCTCCTACCTCGGTGCTCTGTCTTTGCATTTTAGTTGTGTGTGGGCTTCTCTCTTTCCTCAGCCAGGCTGAGATTTTCTGGAAGGCAAAGGGAGAAGGGCTGCTTTTTAGCTGTGGGTCCCTACAACAGTACAGAGAAGGGGCTGTAAAAGTGCTTTGAGATAATGAATAGATGAAAATTTCCTACCTAAGAATGACACTTGTCAGTGTGGGTCAGTAGTCTTGAAGTTCATATCTACATCAAGTAGGTTGGATTTACATCATCTCAGAACAAAAGGCCTAGGAAATCGGTCCACTGTCATGACTTACATGTATTCCAGCTGCATATTGTTCTTTCTTTTAAAACTCGGCAGTTTTTAGACATATTTCCACGTTGAGTGATTTTTATCCCTCCATTTTCTGGTCGAAAACAGGCACCAATTATTCTCTTTAATTAAGTGGTTTTATGTTATTAATTGTTTCTAACTTACAGAAGTCCCACGAGACCCTTTATATGTTTCCAAATGAAGCCAGGAAGAAAAGTGCATTAATTATACACACAAACTCCTTTTGGCGAATTAAACATGATGCACAGTGAACATGAAATGGCTCGCCCTCCTGGGTGTCCGTCTTGTCATTAGTGATGGCTTGTATTCGTAGTATTGACATGGGCTTATCCAAATTGGATTCTGCAAAGAGTCATTTTAATTTTGCACAAATGTGAAAAGATGAAGTACTTTGACGTGCCTTTTTTTCCTTAACTCCCTCTGTTGCTGAGTGACTGGAGCTTCTCTGGTTGTGATACCAACTTCATATTTTATAGTGCTTGTAAAACACCAGATGTTTCCTTATCAGGCCACAGAGCAGCTGTAGGTGAGTCTCACAGGTGGAGATATTGACATTCTGCAGTTAAATCAGGTCATGCCTCTTAAGTCTGCAACCAGAAAGGGGCAGATCCTTTAGAGTTATTCACGTTTTTAAATATTTCTCTGAGCAGGGATAGGAACAGAGTTGTGTCTAAGCCCCTTTCTGATCATTTTCAGTGGGCAGCAAAAAGGAATTATTCGTATTGTTTGGGCACCAGTTCTGTTCTAAGATGTGAAAGTGAAAACGTTAGTTGTTCGGTCACGTCCGACTCTCTGTGACCCCCATGGACTACAGCCTGCCAGGCTCCTCTGTCCATGGGATTCGCCAGGCAAGAATACTGGAGTGGGTTGCCATTTCCTTATCCAGGGTATCTTCCCAGCCCAGGGATCAAACCCAGGTCTCCCTTATTGCAGGCAGATTCTTTACTGTCTGAGCCATCAGGGAAGCCCCTCTAAGATATATTGATGAGAAAGTACGGTATTTGAACATGTATTATGTGCCAGGTGCTATTCTAAGTGATTCACAGGACTGGCTCAGTTGATCCTGAGGTGATCCTCAGTTGATCCTACCCTGTGAGGTAGGGTTATTATCATCCTAATGCGTAGTTGAGGCAGAGAGAGATTAAGTCACTCTCTTAAGGCCACACAGCTAGAAAGTGGCAGAGTTGAGATTCAAGCCCAAAAGTTGGGCACTAGATCCCAGGCTCTTAGCTCTGCATCTTAGTGCTTCCCCAGCAGTGATATCATACCCTTTTATTAAGGGCCATATGATCCCCTGCAGGAGGCAGTCAGAAATTCAAAGCAATATTATACATGGCTGTGGTTACTGTATGATGATGCCATGGAAGATGATCCTCAGTCCCCAGGAGGCATGGATACAGGATTCTGGGACTGTTTTTGGCCACCGCTCAGTTTTTGTCTTGAAACTGCATTATCTGAAAAGCACATTACATTTCTAAGGCTTCTTTCTTTCTGAAAAGAGCTTGTTGTGATGTTTAGAATGCTCTAGGGAAATGACTCACCTTCTAACAACAACAAAAAAAGAACCCCTTAGGTTGATTGTCTCTGATGCCATTCACTGAGGACCTGTGTGTGCTGGGTGATTAAGACCCTGAAGAGCTTCCCAGGGAATTGTGTAGCCACAAAAACAGAAAATAGTTGTTGAAGTTTATTGAGGACTTACTACAGGTCAGTCACCATCCTAAGTTCTTTACACAATTTTTTATTATAACTACTTTAAAAATAGGTGTTTCACCTGCTTCTGCTGGGAATTGAGTATGAGTGAATTTGAGCTATGTATCCACTTTAAAGGCAAAGTCTTCCCTCGAAATAAAATGTTGAGATGATTGAGTTTTACTGTCTCTGAAAAGATCATATTATTCAACGATATTCATGGAATATCTCCTATATGTTAAATATTAATAGTATCCTAGGTCCAAGGGAAACAGCAGTGGATCAAACCAAAATGCTGCTCTCAAAATGGAGCTAACATTTTAGTGGAAACAGGTAGACAATAAATGCAATAAGCAGATCTAATACTAGATGCTTAAGAGCGATGAGAAGAAATGAAAAAGGGAAGGGGGATAAGTAGTGAGTTAATAACATTGTTGTGTGCATTCTCACTCACTTGTATCTGACTCTTTGTGACCCCTATGGACTGTATAGCCTGCCAGGCTTCTCTGTCTGTAGGATTTTCTAGGTAAGAATACTGCAGTGGGTTGGCCTTTCCTTCTCCAGGGGCTCTTCCCAACCTAGAGATTGAACCTGCGTCTCCTGTGGCTCCTGCATTGGCAGGCAGATTCTTTACCACTGTGCCACCTGAGAAGCCCCAAGTAGTGAGTTAGTTGCAGTTTTAAGTAACCTGCTAAGAGAGGACTTCTGTGTGTGTGTGTATTTATTGAAGTTTAATTAAAAATCTAGTCACCACCACCACTTCTGCTTCGGGTCTATGATTTTTCTCCATTGCTTTCATAAAATCCTTATGTACATGGACTTTCCTGGTGGTCCAGTGGTTAAGAGTCCACCTGCCAGTGCAGGGGACAGACGCAAGTTCAAGCCCTGGTCTGGGAAGGTCCCATGTGCCACGGAGTAACTAAGCCCGTGTGCCACAACTGCCAAGCCCTCGTGCTGCAAATACTGAAGCCTGGCTGCTGTAGAGCCTATGCCTTGCAAGAAGAGAAGCCACTGCAAGGAAGAGTAGCCCCCGCTCACTGCAACTAGAGAAAGCCTGTGCGTAACAAAGACCCAGCGCAGCCAAAACTAAATAAATACAATTAAAAGAAACAGTCCTCATGTACAAAGCATTTAACAACACGGCCTTGCCTACCTCTCATTTCATAGAGCCTACCCCCACCCCCCACCATAAACTGTGCTCCAGCCCCACTGATCTTCGTTTCCTCGAACGTCCCACATCGTTTTGTCCTCCGCCTTTTTGTGTGCCATTTCCTCTGCTGGCAATACGTTCTCACTTCATCGAGGAAGCTTTTCTGGACATCACTCACTCCTCTAGTTCCACTTCATTCCATCATACAGTGTCTGACTTACACTTTATTGGGGTTGTCTTTGCTGAATCCATGTAGAAGGAATGGGTGTACCTAGACAAGGAGGAAGAGAAGAGGGGAAAAGACAGGAAGATAAGCTTGAAAGGAAGGGAAATTAAAGGAGGAAGGAAGTTAGGAAGAACGGAAAGAAAAAAGGGAGAAAGGAAGGGAGAGTGGATAAAAAAGGAGGAGGAGGAAAGGAAGAAATTAGTTTAAAAATTTTATTGAAGTATAGTTGATTTACAACCTTGTGTTTAATTCTGCTTAACAGAAAAGTGACTCAGTTGTATGTATATATTTTCATGTTCTTTTCCATTATGGTTTATCATAGGATATTGAATATAGTTCACTGTGCTGTATTGTAGGAGAAGGCAATGGCACCCCACTAAGGCAATGGCACCCCACTCCAGTACTCTTGCCTGGAAAATCCCATGGATGGAGGGGCCTGGTGGGCTGCAGTCAATGGGGTCGCTAGGAGTCGGACACAACTGAGCGACTTCACTTTCAGTTTTCACTTTCATGCATTGGAGAAGGAAATGGCACCCCACTCCAGTGTTCTTGCCTGGAGAATCCCAGGGACGGGGGAGCCTGGTGGGCTGCCGTCTATGGGGTTGCACAGAGTCGGACACGACTGAAGCGACTTAGCAGCAGCAGCAGCAGCAGTGCTGTATTGTAGGACCTTATTTATTATCCATTCTGTATATAATAGTTTGTATCTGCCAATCCCAAACTTCCAATCTTTCCCTCCCCCACTGAAATCAGAGTTTTTGATCAGACACCACAAGACCATAATTGTATTTTCAAGACATGAGTCTGGAGATTAATCATGGAGAGGAAGTCGTTTAATTCTGGCACTCATCTGCCCCACTTTGGCAGCTCTTTTGCAGTTTCATTCTTTGAGTCAATAAGACACTGAATTTTCTGTGGCCCCTGGGACTGAACTCTGCTGATAGAAGGAGGGAAGGTAGGGCTGATGAGGGAAAATGCCTCTGCAAACTCCTCTTGCCTCTCCCGAAGCATGATGAATCGTAGAAGTCCTGATTGAAAATTCTAATCACAGCTTTGCTGTCCTCCAGACCCCACCCGTTGACAGTTGATTCACTCTTTTTCATGCCCGCTGCCTCTCTGTAGTATGGTGGCTCTTATGCAGGAGTCTGTCATTAGCAGACAAAGCATGATAAATTGGCCGGGGTTCCCTTCGTCCTTAGAACGTAGGATATGCTTCTTTTTTTAGACTGTCAGGGCCTGTGTGGGACATGGTCATGAAGGAAGGAAGTAACACAATATTGGGTGTGCCTGTTTGCTGCTGCTGTTGAGAAAGAGAATGATGCATTATGAAGAAAAAGTAGATTGCGAGCATCCCAACCCCCCACCTGCAACCCAAGAGCAACTGATGCAGAAAATCATTGATCACCATCAATGCCCCAACGGAGTCTGCGATTTCATTGAAGATGTAATACCCCTTTCAAAATCAGAGTAGTAAACAATTTCTAAAATTGAATCTCAAAAAGAAAAATCAACCCCGCATAAAGTCTTTGGACTTTTTGAGGTGATTTAAGATCCAGAAGGATTAGAATTGATTGATTTTGATCTTGGAAGGAGGTTCACAGCAGTTCTGGAATCTGTGGTCTCCCTGGATATGATGCTATGAATGTCAGTCAGATACTAGCTTATTTTATTTTTTAATTTGATTCTAGGACCCCGAGTCTGTATTTAATGTTTCAGTGAGCAGAACAGTTATGTTTGGCTCCAGCGAAAGATTGATAGAAGCGATTTTCGGCTGTGGAATCAAAACATAGTGAAAAAATGTCACGTTTAAATAAAATGCAGTACTTGGAGGCATCATGTGGTCTCAAAATAAATGAATTCATGGCACAAAGTTGACATATTTTGAAGGAGAATTTCTTTCAAAAATTTGAGGTGATTCATTTTTATGATTAATTGCAGTAAAAACAATTATGACAGCATTTTTAAGGGAAAGAAAGAGAAGCTTTGAGGTGTTCACAGGTAACATCCTATTGTGTTCACATTTATACGTTGCCTTACGCAGCCTATGACGTTGTATGTTTGTGATGTTTGGCTGAAGGCCCTGGAGCTCTGGGGGTGCTCATTCATCCCAGGGCTCATTTGTTGTTTGTAGTTTGGTGGGGGAAGGGGGAGGGAGCCTTAGCAGAAGCAGTGATGAGAAATCCACTGGATTTGGATTCAGAGAGATCTGAGTATGAGTAACTCTGTGTGACCCCAGGCAGGTAACCTAGCCTCTTGACATCTCCCTATCCGTTCCTAAAAGTTGGGACAAAACCAGGTAGAAATGAGTCCTCGGTGTCTAGCATAGGGCCTTGCATGCACTTAGTAAAGGGTGAAAGACATAATGGCAAGAATCAGTAGTGTTCATTTTGCCAACATGGTTGGGTATTTACTCTGTTGTCTATTTGAAGCTATACTTGATATCACAGATCTCAAGGATCTTATAATCCAGAGAGGAGTTGGGTGGACTAACAAGGAGTGGGAAACCAGGAGTAGGAGAGGACTGAACTGAGAGTAGCGTCTCAATTTTGTAATCAAGCCTAGTGCAGTAACTAGTTCATGTGGAGCTCTCGGAAGATATGTGCTGAATAAATTGAGTTGAAAAGGCAAGAAGTGGGATTAGAAGGTTAAAAAAAATCTATGTATTAGCATCCTCCAGAGAAGCAGAACCAAGAGGATGTGTGTATATATAGAAAGGTCTATTTTAAGGAATTGGCTCATGTAGTTATGGAATCTGGCAGTTTCATTTGATGAATGCCTATGTATGCTTCAAAACCCAATTCCATGTTTATTATCTCTTTATCTCCTCAAAGCTATGAAGATATACACTATTATCTGCAATCGACAGATTATTTGGTGGGGGTTCAAGTTTGAAAGTTGCCTTTTCATGTAAAGGGATTTTTGGTGCTCATTTTACATTTACTTTTGATTCTCTACTTTGGTTCATTTCCTTTCTGACTGTATAACCAGGATGCCTAGAAAATGACAGGTGCAAAACACACCCCATTTAACATGAGAGGTAGCCTGATCGTTATTTCTGAACAGGGAGAAATGACAAATAAACATGTGTGAGTGCTTGGTGTAAGTTCACTGTCACTGGACTGGGCTCTTTGCAGCTGAATGGCCCCCTGAAAGTCAGTGATGACCATAGCTGAATTCCACTTATTTTCACTCCCATCTGGGGTTCAGTAAAACTCAAGTTTGTCTCTGCTTGAGGAAATCACATAAAAAGATGTGTATGTATGTGAGTGTACACACACATGTATGTCTGACCCTTTAGCCTATTCCCTTACTTGCATTTGCAGACAACTTGTTATCCCTATTATCCTTCTCCCTAGAATCATTTGATGTAATTGCTTCACAGAACTCCTTGCAACTCCTTAGTGGGCTGTGATCTTTTATGCCTCCAAACTCCTGAGTTCTTCCTGCCTTGAACGTTCAGCTTCTTCCTTTATCCACCTGATGGACTCCTAGGTAGCTTCAAAACCTCGTTCAGATGTTAGCCTTCTGAAGGTTGCCCTGCCTTTTCTTTGGGCCCCCAGTGAATTCCATTCTCTTTGGTGGCTCCTCTTGGACTTGTGTTTGCCTCTGTTGTTGGCCTTATGATGCTGCAGTATAATTATTTCTGACCGTGAATCTAGTGCCTCTTTGTATTTAACAGTCTTTAGAGTCTGAAAAAAAAAAAAACTAGATTTGAGTCCCAGATCTGCTCTTTACTGATTTTTGAAACTTAAACAGGTGACTCAACATTTTTGGGCCACAGCTTTCTCATTTGCAGACTGCAGATAATAGTGTATCTCTCTGCAGTATTAAGTAGGCAATAAACATGAAGCAACGAGCACAATGCCTATCCCATGGTGAGCATCCAAGCAGTGGGGTACTGGTGTGACTACCTCAATATGCCTTTTCCTTTTGTTTTCATTTGAGCCTCTCTGAGGCCAGGAGCCTTATCCTCTTTATTTCTGTATCTTTAGCTCCTAGCACAGCATGCTCAGTAAATCGCTAGTAAATTCTGTGTGAGTTGAATCCATAGAATCATTTACAAACCCATAGGCTGTGGTTTGCAAACTTCACTTTGATCATTCATTAAGGGGATTTTCATTTTATCTTCATGTCTGGGCAGGGGACTGAAACAGCTATTTTCTTTGAAGGTACCTAATGCCAGAAGTTTTGACTTTCTGTGGTGTCACCTGGACTTTGGGATTTACTTCTCTTTCATTCCCAAGGTCATTGTCCCCTTTTAGTGCCAGCCAGAAGTATAGGCATGCCTGTGATTGGCTTAGCCAAGCAGGAACTTATAATTACTGCTTCTCTCCCCGAGAAGCATTCTACTAAGTTGATCTGAGTACATACAGAGAAAGCTTGTTCGGTTCAGGCCTCAGGGCCAATTGGAGGCTGTGTGGTCCTTTCTTGTGTACCTCTCATGAAGCATTTAACATAAGCAAACAATAGCATGTGGTTTGTTATTACACAGCTTTGAACACACAGATGTGGCCATTTCTATTCATGGATGATGGTAGTAAGTAAGGAAATAGTAGAGTGATGAAATCAAGCAGATCTGTTTTCAAATTCTGGCTGTGCCATTTAAAAGGAGGGGGTGTGCAAAGACCAGTTCCTTAAGCTCTCTCTGCCTCAGAGTCGTCATTAAAACATAAATTGATGCCTCTACTGTGGAGAACAGTATAGAGGTTCCTTGAAAACCTGAAAATAGTTATATGATCCAATAATCCCACTCTTAAGCATCTACTTGGGAAAGATGAAAACTCTAATTTGAAAAAATACATGCACCCCAATGTTGATTGCAACACTATTTACCATAGCCAAGACATGGAAATGTCCATCAACAGAGGAGTGAATAAAGAAGGTGTGGCACATATATATAATGGAATATTGCTCAGTCATTAAAAAAGAATGAAGTATTGCCATTTGCAGCAACATGGAGAGGCCTAGGGATTATTATACTGAGTGAAGTGGGTCAGAGAAAGTCAAATATCAGATATCATTTATGTGTGGACTCTAAAAAATTATGCAGATGAATTTATTTACAAAACAGAAATAGGCTCACAGATATAAAGGACATAGTTATGGTTACCAAAGGGGAAAACAGGGGAGGGATAAATTTGGGATAAACAGATATACACTGCTATATACAAAATAATCAACAAAGGCCTACTGTATAGCACAGGGAACAATACTGAATATCTTGTAATAACCTGTAATGGAGAAGAATCTGAACATATATATATTTATATATACACACACAGACACATACACACATATATATAGTCCAAAAACTAACACAACACTGTAAGTGTTATACTGCAAAAAATAAAAATAACAAAGACAAAAATTAACAAAACAAGAATAAGATAAAAATAGTGTCTGTCCCATAAACCTGAAAGCCAACTAATTTGATGGATATATAGCTTATCACAGAGCTCAGCACATGATACATTCTGAATAAAGGGTCGCTGGTCAGGATAGCAGTTCGGGGTGATGTGCCAACGTGGGCTAGAAGAAAGGGCACTAGGCTCTTCCCGTTGAAGGAATCAGGTCTATTTCAAAATGTTGGTGCCCCTGGCAGCGGTTTTCTTCTGCTGAAATGAAGTTTTCCATGCCTGTCATTTCCTTCCCATGAATGAATGAATCCATCTCAGGATAGCTACCCAATGGTGAGATTGTGCAATTGGTAAAGAAAAGAAACTACAATAACTGTTTTAGTCACATAAAAATATTGTTTTGTAGTGACTCTTGGACAAACTGCCGATGAACGTGATTCAGTTTTGTCCATAGCTTTTTTGCGTGTGTATTCTTTTCCCCTTAGTAGGGAAAATTCTCCCCAGTCATGTGAAAGGACCTGATGTGGAATTCCACCATAGCCACTGAACTAATGCGTGTTGCTTTTTCCTTGAAGGTGCCTAAGTGGTGGGACTATATGTTAATCCTGTCCTGAAAGGTGTCATTTAGCAGCAGGGGAAATATGGTACTCTGTGTGTTAATGGAAAAGAGATTATTTTCAAACATTTCAAAACCCCGAAGACTCTGTTCAGGGAACTTCCCTTTTTTTCACTACCCATTTAGAGAAAAAGTACTGAAGCTTTCCACGATTTAGAAATAGGGCTTTAAGTCTAGGGAAGGAAACTTAATGTCAGAAAATTAAAGGTGAAATGTGTGCTGCTCAGGCAGTCTGGATGCTACACAGAACCCTGTAAAACACACACACACACAGAGCCCTGGAAAACACACACACACACACACACACACACACACAGAGCCCTGTAAAACACACACACACACACACACACAGAGCCCTGTAAAACACACACACACACACACACACAGAGCCCTGTAAAACACACACACACACACACAGAGCCCTGTAAAACACACACACACACATACACACACACACCCTTTTACCCAGAGTATGGTGATGATTTTACAAAAGCAAGGTTAGGGTTACAGAAGTGCTCAGGCATTCTACCAATGCCTGATGATTTGGGTTGGAAAATATCCCACTTAAAGCAGGAAGGAGAGATAAAAGCAAAAAAATATGAAACAAAGGAGGGCTGTGTCAAAGGATATGGGGTTGTAGAGGAAGATTTAACTCAGTTTAGAATGGTGGGAGAGGGTCAGGATCACCGGCCCAGAACTTGACAGGAAGGAAATGGGTCTGAACTGGATGTTGTCTGTCATGGCCTCCCCTGCAGATGGCTGGACCTACCTCTTAACCTCTGTAGCTGGAACAGTGTTTGGGGGAAGAGTGAAGGAGCTAGGCTAAGGGTAAGTGTGGCTTTTCCCCTGGAAAACTTTGGAGTTTTCTTGGAGTGAGAAAAAAACCCATACTGCAGATTGAGGGGTAAATTAGAGGCATTTCTAGATGAGAAAAGCCAAGTGACATAGCTCAGACTTTGTGTAGTCAGGCAGGAGAGAGTGGGCTGCTAGTTGGAAACTGAGCCAGCATCTTGGAATACTTGTCAGGGGGAGAAACACATCCTGGTTGGTTCTTGGAGGGCAGATTGGTTTTCATTCCTGACTCTGGCAAGAAGAGTGAGGCAGGGAGACTATGTCACCTTTCCATGCCTCAGTTACTTCACCTGTACAATGGGATGATAATACCTATGTCCCCAGTACTTGAGACCTTAAATGAGGCAACAATTACAAGATACATACACATACACATATATATGTATATAGCGTTGGGCTTGACTCATAAATATTAGTTCTTGCTTCTCGGCTACCTTCAAGTATTTTGCAGCCATTTATTTATGTTGCAAGTCATAGATAAGGGTCACATCCTACATGAACAGTTTCTAAAGCTGAAACAGATGGTCCCTGTCCTTGGCTTTTCCAATGTCCTCTTCTTTTGTAGTCCCTGTGACAGTTTAGCAGTCTTTGTTTCCTGCAGTGGACAGTGAGTTTCTGAGGGGCAGAGAAAACCTACTCTTCTCTGTCATGCAGACCTCGTTTCATGGTGCTTCACTTTATTGCCTTCTCAGATACTGCATTTTTGACAGATTGAAGGTATATGGCAACCCTACATCAAGCAAGTCTCTTGTTAACCTTTTTATCAGCAGCATCTGCTCACTTCATGTATCTGTGTCACATTTTGGTAATTCTTGCAGTGTTTCAAACCTTTTCTTTATTGTTGTATTTGTTATGGTGACCTGTGATCAGCAATCTTTGATTTTACTACAACTTGCTAAAGGCTCAGATCAGTCAGTTCAGTCGCTCAGTCGTGTGCTACTCTTTGCAACCCCATGGACTTCCCTGTCCATCACCAACTCCCAGAGCCTGCTCAAACCCATGACCTTCGCATTGGTGATACCATCCAACCATCTCATCTCTGTCATCCTCTTCTCCTCCGGCCTTCAATCCTGCCCATCAGGGTCTTTTCCAGTGAGTCAGGTCTTCACATCAGGTGGCCAAAGTATTGGAGCTTCAGCTTCAACATCAGTCCTTCCAATGTAGGGCTCAGATAATTGTTAGCATTTTTTCACAACCAAATTTTTTAAATTGAGGTATGTATGTTGTGTTTGTAGATGTAATGCTATTGTACACTTAGTGACAATAATATAGTGTAAACATAATTTTTATATGCACTGGGAAACCAAAAAATTTCATGTGACTCTCTTGGTCGTCTGGAACTGAACCCCCAATGTCTGTCTCTGAGGTATGTCTGTATTTCCATCTCTTAGCAGCTTGCCTGGCACAGAGTAAATACTCAGTAAGTTTTAAGAACTACATCATTTGTCAGTTTCTTTTTTTCAGTTTCGTGTTGATATATCATTTGAGGTGAATTTATAGTCTTGTGTTTCCCAAATACTATCATTGATTGCTCCAGGTAATTGTGATCAAAGGAAGGGCCAGATTGCTCCATCTACTCCATCTAGAAGGGGACCTGAAAAGTTGTCGAACTTAGTTCACTTCTTGAGCTTAGAATGAAGACAAAGAAGTTTTGCTACAGTGTCAGAGCAGTGACTGCACTCTTGACGCTCATCCACAGACTGCATTGTGGTAGCACCCTCGTTTTCCCCTGCGTCTCTCATGTACCTGGAATTTGCTTTTTTTTTTTTTTAGCAGTCTCTGCCTCAATAGAACTGTGAAGACCCATCGATACTTCATAGCAAAACCTTAAAATACAGCCTAAAACCAAATTAGAATAGGCCTTTTGGCTTTCCAGGTGGTACTAGTGGTAAAAGAACCCACCCTGGCCAATGCAAGAGTTGGGCAGGACTGAGCGACTTCACTTTCACTTTTCACTTTCATGCATTGGAGAAGGAAATGGCAACCCACTCCAGTATTATTGCCTGGAGAATCCCAGGGACAGAGGAGCCTAGTGGGCTGCCGTCTATGGGATTGCACAGAGTTGGACACGACTGAAACGACTTAGCAGCAGCAGCAGCAGACTTAGTAGCAACAGCCAATGCATGAGGCATAAGAGACATGGGATCCATCCCTGGGTCAGCAAGATCCCCTAGAGGAGGAAATGGCAACCCACTCCAGTATTTTTGCCTGGAGAATCCCATGGACAGAGGAGCCTGGCGGGCTGCAGTCCATAGGGTCACAAAGAATCAGACACGCCTGAAGCGACTTAACATACACATGACAATTTTGTCTCTCATTATGAGTCCTGATAATAAGCAGAGTTAAGGATGGACATTTAAATTATGGCTTAGACAACAAAACATCTCTGGGAATGAAATTACTGTTCAAGTTACTTAATGAGATCTTGAAATCACTTAAATATGAGTCTAATCGACGCCATGATGCTGGGGGCTCCAAACTCAGAACCAAAGAGGATCATTGGAGTAATGATAAAAAGCATCATGATGACCATTATCTCACACATTTGTGCAGTAAGCGAGAGTTTATAAGCCTCTTTCATATCAACAGAATCTTAGCAAATTAGGACAGGAAGGGATCATAGAAATCATGTTGTAATGCAGCCCCTTTATCTCATGAACCGGGGAAATGGGATTTTATTTCCATTGCTTTAAAATCACTTCAAAATGCCTAGAAAATCAGAGCTACTATTACTTCAACTTTATTTGGATATTCTTGAATTTTGTATTTTATTACAAATGTTTTGTAAGTATCGTCTTGAACCTGGCCATTTCTATTTTAATTCTAAACACTAAAAATTAAAGAATAAAAAGCAGCCAGGAGTCATTTTTTTAAATTAAGGTATCATTGAAATATAACTTTGTATTAGTTTCAGGGGTCCAATGTAGTGGTTTGCTATGTGTATATTTGGGGAACCAATCACTACAGTCCGTTTCGTTAACAGCCATCACTACACATTATTCCAACTGTTTTTCTTATGGTAAGAACTTTTAAGATCAACTCTTTAAGCAACATTTCTCATTTACAATATAGTCTTGTGAACAGTAGTGACATGCTGTATGTTACATCCCAGGACTTACCTTATAACTGGAAATGTGTACTATTTGACCACCTTCACTCATTTGGCCCTTACTTCCCCACATCCTGGGAACTGGGATATTTCATTTGATTGCCCTTGCAGGCCTGTTTTGCAAGGTAGGCAGGGCGAATTTATTATTCCCTCTGCACTGGAAGAGGAATACAAGGGTTGAAGATGAGAAATGTCTAGGTCTTGTTGATACGCTTTGCTGCTGCTGTCCTGATGCTCTTGAGTTCTCTCCGACTCGAAGTAACCTGCCTTTGTTGACACATCACCTGCTCTGTCAGCCTTCCCTGCCCTTGAACTGAACTGGCCTCCCACCTTCACCGTTTGCCCTGTTCGATGTCTGATTACCACCTTTTGTTATGGACGGTATATTTTCTTTTATCTGTTGGTTTCCTCCATCAGAATATAAGCTTCATGGGCTTTATTTATTTTGTTCACAGCTAGAATCCAAACACCTGAAATAGATCCTGCCACATGTAGTTACTCAATAAATGCTTGTTAAATGATTGAATGAATAATTAAAGAGATAGATGGCAAACTCAGATAGTGTGCGGTAAAGAGACTTAGGAAAAAGCCTCACTATATTTTGAGAAATTAGCCTGTCCATTTGATCTGCTGTAATCTCAGCTCTTCATTCATCCATTGAACAAATATTTCAGAGTAAATATTGCTTCCTGTGTTCTGGACAATGTTTGGAAGCCACAGTGACAAAACAGTTTAGAAAGTCGTATCATAGGAGAGCTTCCACTTTTTTGGAGGGGGATGAGTCATGGAGATGATAATAAATTTAAGAAATAGAATTTATAAATAAATGTATTTATAAATTTATAAATAAATATATACATATATTTGTAAATAAATGTATAACTTTGCAACTGTATATGTGGGATAAGAATTAAAATATGAGGAGACAAGCAAACCAGAGATAAGAAGTATGGGGGTTCCATTCTACATGTGGCTAAGAAAGTCTCTCAGAATTGACTTTTCACTGTCTGATGAATGAAGATGCAATCAGTAATTGTTGAAAGGATGAAAGTTTTAAAATCCCAATTGTTTCTGCATCAAAATACCCATGAGATAGCATTCTTCAAGTAAAATGCATAGAATGCTTTCAGACTAGTACCAATGAACTTAAGTTGAATCTCAGATCTAACCTCGTGTGTGGATTCCTCTTCCAGCTTTTCCCTCCTCCTCTGAAATGGGTAAGAACTGCCACATGGGAGCTGACCATGGTGAAGCCATGATGTAGACATTGCTCAGCCCAGTTAAGCCCTTTTGTGAGTGAAAGTACATTTCCATGGCCGTCAAACAGCATCCAGGTCCAACCTCACTCACCTCTTCCATTTTCCAGCTCTGTGACCATCACATTTCCAGGGTTTTCATTCTTCCTGTGATGATGTTAATTTCTACATTAGCCATTTTACTAACGTGCCTCCCAGTTCCTGACCTACAATAGTAGCTCAACAAACATTCATTTCTCATTCCCTTGTGTATCTGTTTTGCCGTAAAATCGCTCTGTTATGGAGGGATTAGAGTACCATGCAAGTGTGAAAAAGAAACAGTCCAGAGTCTTTTCTGTGCACATGCGCCAGCAGTAATTGTAGGGCTGTTATACATGATAACCATCTCATGTCAGCTCATAAACGATGGTACATTTTAATCAGATTTTAGATGTTATGAAGGCTCTGAGTAATTACAGTTATTTTTGCCTTAAAATTGCACTGCTCTTATTAAAATTCTTTTATTAAGTCTCCCCGCACCCTGGTAGTTATGGAAGCTTGTAGAATTTCTAAGTCAGGTTAACTGGGCAGGAGACGGCAGTCAAACAGAAGCTGTTATTATTTAGATTCAGGAATAGGTCCAAAAAGATGCTGCTGCAGATCCTGGACTTGCTGGTAGCACTGGAACTCAGCGGGGAGGCCGGCTTTTCTGTTATCTCTGCTGGTTCTTGCTCATTGTTGCTCATCTTTATCCTGATATAGTGCTTTATTTCTCCTTTACAGACTGCCCTCTGGTCCATTTTCTGTGAGGCAGTTATTATTATTAAAATGAGAAAAGAGATGCTCAAATACATTATTATTTGTTCATCTCAAACCCTTTACCACTGGTGTGCTCTGTGTTAGGTGTTGTGCCAGGGGATCAGAAAGTCTGTGCAGATGTCCCTGGCCCAGAAGGAAGGCAGATCCAGGACGGGAACACAGATCCCCAGGTGCAGCCTCAAGGTTCCTTCCATTTCACTCTGTCAAAGACTTAGGACCCACTTAAGGGCCAAACTGTAATATTACTAATGATAATCATCCTGAAAAAGATTGGGCTGTAAGATAATACAGACAGGCCAGGATCATGAAGTAAATGAGACTGTGTTTCTGCCCTCAAGGTGTGCATACCCTATCAGGGTAGCACATGACAAGCCTGACAACATCATGAAATATCACCAGCCTTCTGACCTGGGAGGCACCATGCCATGGGTGTTCCATGCATGCTGTAAAATCCAAGCAAAGCTTTCTGATGACTGTAGTGTTATCCCTGTTTTACAGATGACAAAACAAAGGTTCTGTGTCTTACATAACTCACCCCAGGCAGGTGTGCCCCAGAGTCTGTGATCTCATGAAGCCCTAGTGTTCAGGGGCTGGGGGTGGGGATGGGAACTGCATTTTAATGGGATTGCAGACAGGGGCAGATGTATCAGTGCCCAATTTCCTCACAAACTGCTGACACTTCTCCATATTTTTTTTTCTGGAACCTTCTCTGGCTTTCCCCTTGGTTCGTTGGGGTGACCATGGGAGCCTTCTCATTTGAGAAGCTGCTGGGTATGCCTAAACTCACACCTTTTGAGCTAATTGTGTACAATTTAGCATTCGCAAAGCGCTGACAGTCCTCATTCAAACCAAGTGTGAAAGTTTTTAAATTAGCTTTCACAGTTTGATTCACAAGCAGCAAATGCAAAATGGCATAGGATTCATTTTTTCCAACCACCGTCACGATGGCATCGCTGAAGGCTATCTTAGCTCATTTCCTTCAACAGTTAGAGAAGAGGCTGGCCAGGGGCACTGTTCTTAATAGACCGAACGTTCTAGAAGAGGTCGCAGTGCTGTGGTTACTAAAAGAACAGATCCACAAATTACATGTTGGCAGCCTGGAACAGCATGAGTGAAGAGTAGGAACTTTGGAATTGGATGGTCTTGGATTTGGTATCTTAGTTCAATTGCATACTGGTTTTTTGCAGCATCTTATTCTTGCATACTGGTTGTATGAATTTGGACAGGTCAGTTAAACCATTCTTTAGCCTCAGCTTACCACATTGTGCGGCTTCCCTACTGACTTAGTTGGTTAAGAATCTGCCTGCAATGCAGGAGACCCCAGTTCAATCTCTGGGTTGGGAAGATCTCCTGGAGAAGGGAAGGGCAACCCACTCCAGTATTATGGCCTGGATAATTCCATGGACTGTATAGTCTGTGGGGTCACAAAGAGTCAGACACGACTGAGTGACTTTCACTTTCACTTTGCCTCATTGTAAAATGGAGGTAATATTTTCAGTTATTAAAAGGCTCTGGTGAGGACAAAATGATAACACTGTATGTCAGCTTGGCATAGCAGCTGACATCAGAAAAATCTCAGTGAGTTAGAGCTGTTAGATTCATCTTGAACTTTTTCTGCAAATAATATTTGCTGTCTTGGAATTTTTTTTCCCTTAGGAAACATTTATTGAGCATCTATTGTGTGCCAAGTGCTGTGGAGATAAGTTGATAACAAAACAGTCCTGCCATAAAGGACCTCTCAGTGCAGAGACAGACACAAAAACCAGCCTTACGATACAGCAGAAGTGCAGTGGGGGTACAGACCAGCTTCTGATCACCTTGGAGGGAATGGTGATAGACAACCTTATGGAGTCTTCAATGGGTTATCGTCTTACACTGGTCAACATGACCATTATAGAAAAAGTCTACAAACAATAAATTCTGGAGAGGGTGTGGAGAAAAAGGAACCCTTCTACATTGTTGGTGGGAATGTAAATTGGTGCAGCCATTGTGGAGGATAGTATGAAGATTCCTTGAAAAACTAAAAATAGAGTTACTGAGTAATCCTACAATTGTACTCTCAGACATATATCCAGAAAAAACTAATTTGAAAAACTAATTTGGTATCCAGAAAAAACTAATTTCTGGACATATATCCAGAAAAACGTCAAATTAGCACTACACACACACAGCAGCACTATACAACAATAGCCAGGACGTGGACGCAATCTAAATGTCCGTTGACAGAGGAGTGGATAAAGAAATTGTGGTACATATATACAGTGGAATACTCAGCTGTAAAAATGAATGAAATAGGATTATCATACTAACCGAAGTAAGCCAGAGAAAGACAAATATGATATGATAGTGCTTATACTGGAAGAAAGATACAAATGAACTTATTTACAAAACAAATAGATCCACAGATATAGAAAGCAAATTTATGGTTACCAAGGGGGAAAGTGGGGAGGGATTAATTGGGAGGTTGGGATTGCTATATACATACTACTGTATATACAATATATGACCAACAAGGACCTACTGTATAGCACAGGGCATTATACTCAGTATTTTGTCATAACCTATAAGGGAAAGAAATCTGAAAAAGAATTTATATATATATATTTATATTCTCTTTATTTACTCATGTATTCTTTTTATAAACTGAATTCCTGTGCTGTACACCTGAAACTAACAAAACATTGTAAATCAATTCTACTTCAATTAAAAAAAAGAAAACCTTGGGAAGCAGCATAGTTTCGAAAGATACATATGAATCAGCGAGGTAAGCAGAGTTTCAGGGAAAGAAAATAACCCACGACAGAGGCAGAGAGGTGAGAAAGAGTCAGGTTCATTCAGGGAAATTCTAGGTGCTTCCCAATGGTTGCAGCATACTGTATGTGAGTAAGTAACTTAACCTGCCTCCACTTTCTCACCTGTAAAATGGTCATAATGATAGGCCCTGTCTTATAGGGCTGTTGTCAGAATAAAATGAAGCAAGTGAAGGAATAACCTTGGAATACTCCTTGGCACCAAGTAGCAGAGAATGTTCTCAATTACCCTTAAGTAGTGTTGAACCGTGTTTAATGGATATCATTACCTAAGAGCTTGAGGACTTTGATGATGTCAGAGTGCATTTGATATCAGAAGGGGTTTTGTACATGTGGATTCCCTAAGCCTGCTTGACCACTAGCTGGATGGCAAACACTTATTGTTTTAGAGTAAATTCTTGGTGGTACTCTTTTCTCAGGACCTTTGTGCTCTAAAGTTGGGGAATACTGTGGTTAGATTCAGCAGACGAGATCTGAGTTCTTGTTCTAAGAGAAATTTACCTAGTTGAGATTCTAACAGTTCAAAAGAGAAAATTAAAAGAATTTTTTATTTCTTTTTGTTTAGGGACCTCTGTTTAATACACACACACACACACAACACAACAGTATTGGCATTGGAGACTTGGAATAAAAACACACATTCAGAGGAGATAGAACATGAAGGTTTAGAAGGAATGACCCCTTGTTTATTTAAATATGTTCCTGATATTCATGCCAAGCTAATAGGGTTATTGGGCAGGTGTCAAAGGCATTATGTGGACAAGGGAAAAATCCATAGGGTGCAGAAATGTCTTCTGGCTTATTTGTTTGCTTAGCACTAAAACCAAGGTTTGATGCCAGATGATCTCCCTGCTTATTCCCACCATGTACCAGAGAATGAGCCAGGCAGGCTCCCTGGATTTGAATGTCGGGAGGAACTGAGGTGGAGGGGAGGGGTGGGCAGGTTGAACATAGCCCCCAATCAGAGATGCAGCCTGGGGGTTAAGAGCACACACACTGAGCTCAGACCACCCACCTCAGGATGTCTGCTTGCTTACCAGATACACTGTACAGAAATTGATCAGGCAGCCATCTGTATTGATTCCTGCTGCCACTGTGGAGAGTCAGTCACCATAACTATTCACTGGCTAATGGAGACACAATCTACATCTGCTTCAATCCCTTTGGAGGCTGCAGTGTGCAGGCTCAATCTGGCCAGCCCGGCTCAGTACACAACAACAGGTAACACTGTGCTGCAGTCTGTGGCCTGGCCTTGTGCTAAATGCATGCACTGCATGTTTGATCCATCACTGCATGTTTGATCTGTGTAACCTCAGGAAACTCACTGATTTCCATGGGCCTCAATTTTCCCATCTGTAAAATGGGGGCACAGAGCAGTAGCTACCTCTTGGAGCTGCTGAGTGTTACTATGTGAAATTCTTAGACCAGCCCCTGGGTGTCAGGAGGGCCACAAATTCTACTCTTCTGGAGCAAATTAGCTAACTTCTCTGAACCTGTTTCCTGTGATCATCATGCCCATCATCTGCAGCTGTTGGAAGGTTGCAAAAAGAGGTAAAGGTGAGTGGGTGCTCAGGATATGGCTATCCTTCTAGTGCAGAGTTCAGGGCCTGGTATCAGATGGACCTGGTTACTGGCTATGAAGCCGCTCGCTTCTGCTTCCTCAGCACACACACCTGGGGGGTTGTGACAGATCAAACATGCGGTGCATGCGTTTAGCACAAGGCCAGGCCACAGAATGAAGCACAGTGTTACCTGTCGTGTACTGAGCTGGGCTGGCCAGATTGAGCCTGCACGCTGCAGCCTCCGAAGGGATTGAAGCAGATGTAGATTGTGTCTCCATGTAGCCAGTGAATAGTTACGGTGACTGACTCTCCACAGTGGCAGCAGGAATCAATACAGATGGCTGCCTGATCAATTTCAGTACAGTGTATCTGATAGACTTCACGGACCACGACACACAGATGCAGAGAGAGGATCTAAGGTTTTGCGAGCCTCCACAGCAGGATGGATTCTCACCGTTTGCTCCTCATTAGACCCAGGGTGCTTATTTTCCAACACAGAACACATGCAAATTGACGACAGGCCCATGCTTTTAGATGTAATTTAGAAGAATGAGCTCGTGTACAAGCATTAATTTGCTTAGTTCAGCATCAGGGTTTCCAGAGTTTTGTGATGTGTGTTTCAGATTGGGCTTTCTTCTTTCTGGAGAGGGGCTTAAGCTGTATAATTAATATCTTACCTCTTATTTCCCTTTTCAGATGAATCAAAGAGGGTAGGGTTACAGCACTGTCTACTATGCAAATTCCCTTCTACTTGGAGTAGCTGGAAGGGTACAGGATTTTGCTCTGCTCTCTGGCATCTTCCAAACAAGCCTGAGTGACCAGCCTCAGAAATTTCCATCACAGAACAAGTCTGTTGAATGAATCCAAAGTATTTAGACCTTGCTCCATCTCTGCCATCTCTACAGAGCCCAAGAGTGCTGCTTCTCTGGAGTTCACTAGGCTATTAAGTGCTGCTGCAGAAAACTGGATCTGTTGCTTAATCATGAAAACCTTTTGTTGATACAACAAAGCACTTTTTGGTGCTACATGTCATTTTGTCATAACTAGATTATAAAGGATCATATCTCATTTTAATTCGCCATGTATTTCTAATTATAATCCTTGAAACCTCTTACCATGTCTAACCTAATAGTGTGCACCTAGGGTAGGTTCAGCAAATACATGTTGGACTTTGATTAAAATATGGCTTTTAAAAAATGAGAACATAAGTACCTTAACTGTGTCAGCTAAATTCATGTGTCAGCCTGAAATCATTGGTCTGTAATCACTTCTCATTCCCACTTACCTTTCTTAAATGTGCCTTTAGAAATGGCAGTCTAGTAATAAGAATATAACAGAGTGCTTTGTTAAAGGCTTTGGCAATGGTTTTTTTAAAAAGAAGTGCTATGTTTTCATAAGTCGGGAAGGAGGAGATGAGCAGAAACACAGTGATGGACAGGTACTGAGAGGGACAGTGTGTCAGGGTTTGCTTTGTACCATCTTTCGTCTCATCTTCACTCAGCACCCAGCTGTTCACCCTGTTTTCCAGATGAGGAACTGAGGCTTAGATAAGCTTGGCCAAAATAATGTAGCTCCTATGAAAAAAAAGTCTCTGATATTAGAAATGACAAAAGAAAGTGTCTTCTGCTTCCAGTCACTACTAGGCTAAAGGCTCTAGCTAATGCATAATGATAAGACAAGAAAAAGAAAAGAAAACATTTTAAGAATGAAGGAAAAGATTAAGCTATAATTATAAGCGGAGAAGGTGATAGCATCCCATTCCGGTACTCTTGCCTGGAAAATCCCATGGACGGAGGAGCCTGGTGGGCTGCAGTCCATGGGGTTGCTCAGAGTCGGACAGGACTGAGCTACTTCACTTTCACTTTTCACCTTCATGCATTGGAGAAGGAAATGGCAACCCACTCCAGTGTTCTTGCCTGGAGAATCCCAGGGACAGGGGAGCCTGGTGGGCTGCCGTCTATGGGGTTGCACAGAGTCGGACATGACTGAAGCAACTTAGCAGCATAAGCTGGAAAGAAGATAATATAGCTTCTAACTGCTTAGAGTTTATAAACTACCTGCAAATAAACATCTCATTCACCCTTTTCAATAAACTCATCAAGTGAGAATTTTTGAGTTTTGTGGTTGAGACAACAGAGCTAGAATGTCCTTGTCCAAGGACCCTTAAACCTGTCGGGGTGAGGCTGTGACTAGTACATGGGACCCTGGACCTCAAAAGCTGCGCTTGAATAATACTGCCTGTGGCATGCTGAGCAATCATTATGTGAAGAATTACAGGCATAGATGGGGTTCCACAATACAATTGTAAGCAGAAATAGATACCATATATGTGTTTAACTAGATCCTATTGCCTTTATAAGGTTATATTAGATGTCTATTTATTTCTAATTTTAGAAAAAAATGTTTCAAAAACTGAGCCTTATATCCAGATGCTTGGATTCAGCTACCAGCTCAATATTGAGAATAGCCAGGGCAAGGAGGGGATTGAAATGGCAAAGGACACAGACCACAACCATCATCAAAAATGAGCAAAATGACACATCTATATGTGTCCCTTATATTATAGGGTTTAAATTTTTCAGGGAAAACGGTCTTTCCCAATTGGGACACAAGGAATGTGAATAAGGAAGGGGGATGGAGAGGGAGGGAAAAGAGGAAAAAAGATCATGAACAGAAAGACCTTGATCGATACAATACATAAAACAGATAACCCACAAGGACCTAATTTATAGCACAGAGAACTATACTCAGTATCTCATAATAACCTATAAGGGAAAAGAATCTAAAAAGGTGTGTGTGTGTGTGTCTGTGTGTGTGTGTAAACTGAATCCCTGTTGTGCACCTGAAACTAACACAACATTGTCAATCAACTGTATGTCAATTGCAAAAAAAAAAAAAAAAAACAAACAAACAAAAAGACCTTGGGGTTCCAGAATTCATGGGGGAACTAGTCTTCTGTGGACACTCCTGGAAGACTAAGAAATGTGAGAATTCTCTTCTTTCTCTGCACTCCCTCCCTCTCTCCCATGTTCATTAGCACCTGCTCCTGCAAACAAGCCCCGTCTAGGTACCAAAGATGCAGTGTTAAGTCAAACAGTCTCTGCCAGTGGAGAGGTTTACTTGGTAGTTGGGAGATTTGCATGAGAAACACGACTCGCATGCAAGTTACACAGTATATTAGCCTGTGCTTTGGAGGAAAACGTAGCAGAGGAGACAGCTTGAGTGTACAAAGGGTAGGGCTTGTAATTTTAAACAGAGACATCAGGGTAGACTTCCCTAAGAAAGTGGCATTTGAACCTAAACTTGAGGGAGGTTGCAGGGTCTGCTGCTTTGCTAGCTGAGACCAGTGGAGCTGCAGGTGCCAAGCTGGTAGCACACCATGCTTATGGGAAGAATGGCAAGGTGGCCAGTGTGCCTGGAACAGGGCAAGGAGGGGAGAATGGTGTCCGAGGAGATTAGAGGAATAAAGGTGGTGAGGCAGGAAGGTCATAGAATGCTTTGTCCTAATATAGAAGTCCCTGATGCTCCAAAAGATTGAGGGTAGGAGAAGGGGGCAACAGAGGATAAGATGGTTGGATGGCATCATCTATTCAATGGACATGAGTTTGAGCAAACTCCAGAAGATAGTGAAGGACAGGGAACCTGGCATGCTGCAGTCCATGGTGTCACAGAGTCGGACACAACTGAGCGACTGAACAACAGCAGCAACAGAAGAATCTGATGTGTTTTGAAAACCTGCTGTAGGGCAGTCTAAGCAGAGGCAGAGAATGTGGTTAGGAGGCTGTAGCAGTAAGTAATCCACAAGGAAGGTAATAGCAGTTTGCAGCAGAGTATTATCTGAGCCATCGATGAGAAGTTCGTATTCTAGATGGAGTCTTTTGAGTGCTTATTGGGTTTGTGCTCAATCGGCTTCCCTGGTGGCTCTGATGCTGCCTGCATTGTGGGAGACCCAGGTTCAATCCCTGGGTGGGGAAGATCACCTGGAGAAGGAAATGGCAACCCACGCTAATATTCTTGCTTGGAAAATCCCGTAGATGGAGGAGCCTTGTGGGCTCCAGTCCATGGGCTCATGAAGAGTTGGACATGACTGAGAGACTAATACTTGCACTTGCTTGCCAGGTGCTGAGGTGCAGGGCCCTGAAGAGTTAGAGCATCCTTCAGGAGCGAGTGAATAACACAGGCTCTGCGGATGTTCTCCAAAGAGACTAATACTGGGGAGAGAGGCTGTGCTGTGTGAGTGAAGGAGATTGACCTTCAGGGCTCCCATTCTGTCCTGCCATGTGCTAGGAGGGGGCCCAGAGTAACAACCATTTAACCTGTTTTCTTATCTGTAAAATGGGAAGGTGGTATCTATTTGTATAATTCCTATGTATATAAGTAACAAACACATGTTGCTTAGGGAAATCATATCTATTTGTACATTTGCTATGTATATAAATAACAAATAGAGGTTGCTTAGGGAAATATTTATTAGAAGGACTGATGCTGAAGCTGAAGTTCCAGTACTTTGGCTACCTGATGCGAAGAACTGACTTACTAGAAAAGACCCTGATGCTGGGAAAGATTGAAGGCAGGAGGAGAGGGGGACGACAGATGACAAGATGGTTGGATGGCATCACCGACTTGATGGACATGAGTCTGAGCAATTTCCAGTAGTTGGAGAAGGACAGGGAAGCCTGGCATGTTGCAGTCCATGGGGTCACAAAGAGTCGAACACGACTGAGTGACTGAACAACAAAGGGAAATCATCTTAATAAATAGGGTAGACACAGAGAGGTAACATCTAGAGACATTTAAGTGGCTGAAGAATGTTATGTTTAGGAGCCACTCAGAAGCCAGACCTCCTCCAATTCCCAGGCAAGAATATTGGAGTAGGTTGCCATTTCCTTCTCCAGGGGATCTTCCTGGCTCAGGGTTCGAGTTCCTGTCTCCTCTGTCTCTTGAATTGATGGTGGATTCTTTACTTGCTGAGATATTGGAGAAGCCTCTGTAACCGTGTAATTGTTGACAAATCACTAATCTTTCCATATTCATTTGTATAGTGGAAAAGGTGGTACCTGCCACCTTTACTATGTAGGTTAATATGAGAGCATGTAGAACATGCCTGACACACAGTAATCAAAACTAGTCCCTAGTGTTGCTGTGAGTTCCAGGGAAGTTGTTCAGAATATCCTCAGATCATTAGCATATTTGAGCTGCATTGTACCTATTTCCTGGAGAAGGCAATGACACCCCACTCCAGTACTCTTGCCTGGAAAATCCCATGGATGGAGGAGCCTGGTAGGCTGCAGTCCATGGGGTCGCTAAGAGTCGGACACGACTGGGCGACCTCACTTTTACTTTTCACTTTCGTACATTGGAGGAGGAAATGGCAACCCACTCACTCCAGTGTTCTTGCCTGGAGAATCCCAGGGACGGCGGAGCCTGGTGGGCTGCCGTCTATGGGGTCTCGCAGAGTCGAACACGACTGAAGCGACTTAGCAGCAGCAGTACCTATTTCCAGGGCATTTTTTCATTTCCATATTTTCTGAATTCAGATTTTTACCTCATGGTCAAAGAATCACAAAGAAACCAAACCCTTGTATTTGGTTCTGTGTTTGCTCTTCCCATGCAATCAGAGTGTCTCTTTAATTTCTTCTTGGATTAGTCATGTTTACCAACAGCTCTAAAAATATGTTCCAGCTTTCAGAAAGAAAACGACAATAGCTGTAACAAGGTATTAGAGTCTATATAAACTTGTCTTGCTTGAAGTTAATGTGAAAAATGTACAGGAAAAAAATAAAGAGGGGAAATTTGGGAAATTGGGCAATGATGTTTAACAAGAATGACATGTGCATCTCTGAATATAAAATACACAACTGTGTTAATGCCTTGCCGGCTGCCTGCCATCCTGAGGTTTTATCACATCATAATGCTCTGATGAGGTATTTCTTTGCTTTTTTAGTTTTTCCACTCGCAGATGCCAACAATGATTATTTGTAATTTCAGAAATAAAGATGCTCAAAAGCAACATCTGTGATTCCATATTTTTCTATGGGATTCAGAATGCATGTCTTATTCCTATCTGTAACCGGGGAATATTTGCAGTCAAACATAATTCCTGTGTACTTGGTTTAGCTCTGGGCCAGACTGACTAAGAGGTTTTAAAATGGGGCCCATGCACTCCGTATCTACACTGTGTGGATTCCTGACCTTTTAATCCCCATTTTCTTTAATACAAATAAAAGAGAGTTTATCAGTTGATTCAGATGAGTGGGAGTGTGCCATGTAAATTTCAAGGAATTATGTGCTAAATTATAGGACCCATTTGGGGGCTTAAATATTATTCTCTACTACACAAAACTGGCGTGGATTTTATTTTAACTGAAATGGCACACAGTGGCAGGCAATTATTTTTGTTATTGTATTTCCTATTCTGGCCTCCAGAACCTAAGGACAATGGAAGGGGATATTCATTTATAATTTGACCTCTTGAATTGTTCTTGAAATGCAATTTAATCCTCATATCAAGCAAAGTCTAATGCTGTATTTGCCAGTAAAATAGTCATTTGCATTTTTTATTGACAATACAAATTGTGTTTAATCAAGCAGTTGGCCTGTTAGCATTTCCAAATGATTGAAGACCTAGTTTGGTTCAAACTACATCCAATTTGGGGTCAGATGTATTTTGTTCTTGTTAATTATCAGAGTACATAAAGTTGCTTTTTTAACGCTGTGCCTCTTTTTCCCCTGATGTCCAGGTCCCACATAACCGCGATCGCTAATCTCTGGAAGAAAGCCAGAGAGCTCCTAAATTTTTGTTTCTGCATTTGCAGATGTCAGCCCAGCTTTGAAGAATAGGTAGAATATATTTACCTAATAGAACTAACTTATTTGATCGTTGAAAAGACTGTGCTGAAGTGGATGGGAGTCCTGGACCACAGATCAAAAGGCTATGGTTTGATGATCATTACTGAAGAGAAACAGTTTTTCAGTTTCCGGCTATGTGATACCTCACCTCTATGAGCCATTGTTTCATTATTTATAAACAAGGAGGACAGCAGTGTCCTTTCACTTACTTTAGGGTTTTCCTGAGCTTTTATCCTTTGAGAGGTACCATAGCTAAGCTGGAAGAGATGCCAACCTCAATCTTTACTATCCAGATGACCTCAGGTAGGCTCGCTAATCCCTGCCTCAGTGTCTTCATCTGTATAGAAACTTCATCTGTATAGGCACATTAATAGTATTTACTCCACCGGGTTTTTGTGAGTCACAGTTAATATATGGAAAGCTGTAAACAATGCCTGACTGTGGGAAGTGCCAATTTTGCTGCTATTATCATCATCATTCTTATTGTGAATAGCATTTCCACATAGGGTTATTGTGTGGACTAAATCAGTTCCTATTTGCAAAGTACTTCAAAGAAACCCTAATGCATAGTGAGTCCTCTTAAGTATTGGCTACTGTTTTTATTTTTAGTTAGCTGCGATTTATTAAGTGCTCACTGGATGTAAGGCATTAAGTTAGGAATTTTTGTAGCGATGTGTGGGGAGGAGGAGTTACTAACATCACTTTACAGATGAAAAAAGGCTCTGAGAAGTTAGCCCCCCAACCCTCATGGTGTGGAGCCGGCAGAAGTTAGCCCCCCAACCCTCATGGTGTGGAGCCGGCTGAGTGAGCAGCAGTCAGGCCTGGAGGGCATGCAGTCTGACCCCAAGCAGTGCCCTTTCACATCTGTCTCTTCAGTCCTGTACTCAGGCCCCAGAGTCCTCAGCTTGGAGTCTCCCTCAGACACATGTCCTTTGAGCATTGTTCCAGACCCTTCTGTCACACACAGGGCTGTGTATCTTTCTTTGGCCTCGCTTTAATCATGGTGACCCAGGTTGGACCACTCTGCCCCACTCACACCTGCCACGGGAGCTTCTACTTGGCCTGCTTGTCTTTACCCTGAGGAAACAGGAGTCTGAGGCTGAAAACCTATTTCAGTTTTCTTTTTCCACCTAAATACATATTGCATCTGTTTCTCCCCCTTATTCCCTCCTCCACCCTGCTCTCTGTTATTCCCAATACAGTACCTCTTGTCAATAAATGTATAAGGACAATGATGATGACAGTGGTGGGTTCTAGTTTGTCTCAGATCTAGACATTCAGTGATAATTGAAAATATCAAATGTGCTTGGATTTGTTCACAAAAACACAGGTGATAATATTAGCAGACATTTATTGGGAGTTTACTATGTGCAGACCTATTCTAAGCACTTAACTGAAGCACCAGTTACTTAGTTATTTATCTAGTTTTCATGACATCATAAGTGATAGGTACTGATACCAACTGCAGTCTCCATGGTCTGCAGGGAGGTAGGTAACTGTTAGGAGCAGGGCAATCAGAGCCTTCAGCATTTTCTTCTGTTCATCTTTTTTTCTTGATGTTAATTGGTTGGTTGAGCACCATTCACTTGGCACCATGCAGTTGATGCACATGAGTGGAGAAATAGAAGGGTGAGGAGCTAGATTTATTTTAAACATGTGTATGCTAGGCATGGGGCTCCATTCTTTACCCATGTAATCATCTGTCACGTTGACAACAATCCTGTGAGATAGGTATGCTCTTTCTCCTGTTAGATATGAGGTTACTGTGAACTGGAGCTGTTCAGTGATTTATTTCCCTCACACTGTTACATGACAAAGATAGGATTTGAGCCCGGGTTTCTCTTTGCATGAAGCTCAGACTTTTGCAGGGGTTTGAGTTCTTCACTTTCTCCTCCCTCTAGTTTTAAGACTACAGTGTAAACAAAATAGACAATGTGCCTGCCTTAAAGAGACTTACACTCTAGGATAAGGAAGATGTGGTATATACATACAATGGAATACTACTCAGTCATAAAAAAGAATGTCATTTGCAACAACATGGATGAAACTTGGGATTATCATACTAAATGAAGAAAGCCATGAAGAAACAGACACTGGATAATGAAATCACTTACATATGGAATCTAAAATATGACACAGATGCACCTGGCTAGTAAGCAAAAACAGAAGCACAGACATGGAGAACCGACTGTGGTTGCCAAGGGGGAGCGGACGTGGCAAAGGGATAGAGTGGGAGATTGGGGTTAGAACATGCGAACTATTACATATAGAAGGAATAAACAACAAAGTCCTGTGTAGCACAGAGAAGTATATTCAGTATCATGTGATAAACCATAATGGAGAAGAATGTGAAAAATGTATATGTGTGTGTGTATCATTAATCACTTTGCTGTACAGCAGAAATTAACACAACATTGTAAATCAATTAAACTTCAATACAATGTAGAAAAGAAGGAAGGCTATTTCGTGGAAGGTAGTCAGAGGTCAGATCAAGCAGGGCTTTGTGGAATAGGTAAGTCAAAGTGAAAACTGTTCAGTTATGTCTGACTGTTTGTGACCCCATGGACAGGCTCCTCTGTCCATGGAACTCTCCAGGCAAGAATATTGGAATGGATAGCTATTCCCCTCTCCAGGGGGTCTTCACGACCCAGGAATCAAACCCAGGTCTTTTGCATTGCAGGCAGATTCTTTACCACCTGAGCCACCAGAGAAGCTCTTACTGGAATAGGGTAAGAACCTGGGAATTTATGCCAACTTCCTTAAAACCTAGAATAAAGTTAGCCATGTGACCTTGAGCAATCCCTTTATATCTCTGAGTCTGCAGGTCTTTAATTTGTTGTGCGTGGGTAGTAATGCCTTTCCTATGTATATCTCAGGGATTGACCATCAAATGACAAGGAAATCTAGAAGCAACCTTCAAAAACCACAGAGAAAGATGGCTAATTTACCACATATATTTATCTCTGTAAAAAAGATGAGTCTTTGGAGGACTGATTTATATAAAAAAAGAAAAAAAAGCTGAGCAGTGGAATTCCTGAGTACCAGGTCTCTCATTAACTAGTAGTAGAAACAGAAGTAATAATGATGATAATAAGAATAAATATTCAGTAGGCTCTTACTGTGTGCCAGAAACCAAGCTTTGATCTTTAAATATATTGTTATTTAATCCTAACATCACTGTATAAGACATTGATACTGTTATTACCTTCATTTGACAGTTGAGGGATGAGGCACAGTGATACTGTATCTGTTTCCATGTGTTTGGTTGTGAATAACAGAAAACTCCACAAGTCGCCTGAAGAATTAAGATATTTATTTTCGTTATATTATTATATTAAAAGAAGAGCGATAGTAAACTCGTGCTGGGAAATGTGCTCAAGAAAATCATCAAGAGCCCAAGATCTCCTGCTTTTCTGATCCATCATCCCTACTGTGTGGTTTTTGTTTCTCATGAGAGCAGACTAGCTGCTGTGGCTCCAGTTTTCTTGTCTCAGTTCCACGTCAGGAGAAAGGAGAACAATTGTAGGAAGGGTAAAAGCATTCAACTTGTAAGGCTTTGCCTTTGGGGGGAAGGGATACTTTTATCTATATCTCCTCTGCCTCCAACCTTAGCTAAAAGGGAAGCAGGATCCTGGAATTTCACTTCTTAGCTGAGCAGGCCAAAGTGACTAAGTGTGTTACTGAGCCAGGCGCAGTCACACTGCTGGTTAATGGTGAAGCATCCTTCAGCCAAGTCATTTAGACTCTTGGAGTCATACCCTTTACCACAGTGCTGTGGTGTCACCCTATTGGGAGAGGCTTGGGAATCTTGGACCAGTTATTAAACCTCTCTATGCCAATATTTTTATTTGTATAGGGGAGTAATAAGAATATTTAAACAATTGGGTTATTGGAAGAATAAAACAGTCATAAAGTGATTCCCACAGTGTCTGGGATATGGGATATAGTCAGTGCACACCAAGTAAAGGCGTGCCTTATTTTCCTGTGCCTTTATTGCATGTTTCAGATATCATGTCTTTTACAAATTGAAGTTTTGTGACAACCCTAGTTGAGCAAGTCTATTGGTGCAGTTTTCCAGGAGCATTTGCCCACTTCATATTTCTGCGTCATGTTTTGCTAATTCCTGCAATATTTCAAACTTTGTCATTATTGTTATATTTGTTATGGTGATTTGTGATCAGTGATCTTCACTGTTACTACTTTGACTCACTAGAGGCTCAGATGGTGATTAGCATTTTTATTTATAAAGTATTTTTAAATTAAGCTATGTACATTATTTTTTAGACATAATGCGATTGCACACTTAACTCAGTATACTGTAAAAGTAACTTTTAAATTAAAGTATAATTGATTTACAGTACATTAGTTCAGGTGTACAACAGTGGTTCAGTACTTTAATAGATTATATTCCATTTAAAGTTATTATAAAACATTGGCTATATTTTCTCTGCTACACAGTATATCTTTGTATCTTAGTTATTTTATACATAATAGCTTGTACCTCTTAATCCCCTACCCCTGTCTTGTCCCTCCTCCCTCCCATCCTCCCACTGAACCACTAGTTTGTTCTCCAGATCTGCTTCTGTTTTATTATATTCACTCATTTGTCTTAATTTTCTAGATTCCACATATAAGTGGTTATGTACAGTGTTGGTCTTTTGCTGACTTGTTTCATGAAACATAATATCCTCTGGGTCCATCCATGTTGTTGTAAATGACAAAATATCATCCTTTTTATGGCTGAGTAATACTCCATTTATGTTTATATACCACTTCTTCATCTGTTCAGCTGTTGATGGACACTTAGGTTACTTCCATGTCTTACGTCTGTTGTAACTAATGCTGCTGTGAGCATTGGGGTGTATATATCTTTTTGAATTAGTGTTTTTGTTTTCTTTGGCTATATACCCAGGAGTGGAATTTCTACTCGATTATTTATAGTCTACTATAGACTATAGTTATAATAGACTATAGTTATTTATAGCCTATTTTTTTTTTTTTGGCCATGTCACCTGGCCCACAGAATCTTAGTTCTCTGACAAGGGATGAAACCCGCACCCCCTGTAGTGGAAGTGTGGAGTTAACCACTGGACTGCCAGGTAAGTCCCTGTTATTTGTGGTTTTCTTGATGATAGCCAGACAGGTGTGAGGTAATATCTCATTGTGATTTTAATTTACATATCCCTGGTTAGTGATGTTTAGCATGTTATCATGCCTTGTTGGCCACCTGTATGTCTTCTCTTGAAAATGTCTATTCAGGTCTTCTGCCCACATTTTTAATCAGATTATTTGGGCTTTGATATTGAGTTGTGTGAGCAGTTTATATATTTTGTATATTAACCCTTTATCAGACACATCATTTGCTAATATTTTATCTCATGCAGTTGGTTGTCTACTTGTTTTTTTGTCTATGGCTTCCTTTACTGTGCAAAAGCTTTTAAGTTTTACTAGGTCCCGTTTGTTTATTTTTGCTTTTGTTTCCTTTGCCTGAGGAGACAGATCCTCAGACACAACTTTTTTATGCACCAAGAAACCAAAAATATTGTGTAACTCTCTTTATTGTGATATTTGCTTTATTGTGGTGGTCTGCAACTGAATTCGTATCTCAGAGGTATGTCTGTATATATTAGCCACTTTTACTATTACATTGTTTTTGTCCTTACTGTTAGCAGACAGTTCAGTTTCTGTGCCAGCATTTATGGAAACAGAGAATCAAACAAAACATGACATAACAAGGTTAAGTTCAGTGATGGAGTGAGGGGCAGCGGTAGCAGGTGTGAAGGAGAGTTTGAGGTTCCTTGGAGTAAATAGGAAGAGGTAAAAGAGGTCTAGTGGTTAGGAATCCTGGTTATCACCCAGGTGGCCCAGGTCCGACTCCCGGTGTGGAAATGCCAACCGAAAAGGGTCGGGAAGATCCCCTGGAGAAGGAAATGGCAACCCACTCCAGAATTCTTGCCTTGAGAATTCCACGGACAGAGGAGCCTGGCTGGCTACAGTCCATGGGGTTGCGAAGAGTTGGACATGACTGAGTGACTATCACTCTCACTCAAAGGGGTGAGGAACTCAGGGATGAAAAGATGATTGTTTATAGAGATGATGCTCTTTAGGTGGCAAAAAAAAAAAAAAAAGAAACTAGGCTCATCAGAAAAAAAAGAGGAAAGCTTATTCCTGACAGAGGGAACAGCATATGCTGAAAAGGTGCAAAACCACAGAGGGGTCAGAGTGCAGCACCTACGGGGGGAAGAGCAGGGCTTTCCAACAGGCTAAAAAGCAGTGTGGGTGTGGGCAAGGCTCCTGAGCGATCTTTATGCCAGGTGTCCCCGAGCCCTAGGCACACAGTGAGCGGTGAGGGGCAACACCTGCTCTCAAGAAGCACCTCCTGTTGGCACTGTATCTTCTCATCTGCTAAAAGGGGAAGAAACCTACGTGTTGTTAACTGTCTGCTCTGTGCCAGATTAAAGGCTAAATGTTTGGTGAACATTGTCTCACCGAACTTCAAGGTCGTTAGTAAAGTGAAAGGGACTCAGTCGTGTCCAACTCTGTGTGACCCCATGGACTGTATGTAGCCTGCCAGGCTCCTCTGTCTATGGAATTTTCTAGGCCAGAATACTGGAGTGGGTAGCCCTGTTCCCTTCTCCATGGGATCTTTCAAACCCAGGGATCGAACTCAGGTCTCCCACGTTACAGGCAGATTCTTTACCATCTGAAGCAGGGTCGTTATTACTCTCTCCCTTTTATAGGTAAGGAACTGAGACCCAGTAAAATTAAATTAGTTTTCCAGACTACCCAGCTAGTCAGGGGCACTGCAAGGATTCTGACTCAGTTTTCTGTGACTCCAGAACCTGTGCACTCTGCTTCCTGCTCTGTTTCCTGAAACCTGAGTAGTGGTACACATCCACCCTCCCCACCCCTCAGCGGTAAAATGCAGCAATAACCAAGGGCACTTCAGAGCCAAATGCCGTATGAAACACACCAAGTGCAGAGATTTTGTATTTTATTTTAAGAAAAGGGAAAGCCCTTTACTCCTACAGTAAATTTCCACCAGCTTGTCAGTTATTCCTCATCCAGGCTGAGTAGCCAGAGTGGAGCTGTCCACGTTGCTTACATGAAGGCAGGTGACTTGATTGTAGTTCAGTGCCTTAGCTGTCACCGAGCCGCCTTCCTAAATATGATCCTTATTGCCCTGCTAACCCCTCTATAAACACCGCTGCAGTGAAAGCATAAAACATTAAAAACATCCCCTGGGTGACTGCTATTGCCTTTTGAATTAACACCAGAAATGCTCATTTGAGAGAGGTGGTTTAACTCAAGCGATATTTCTTGACGGGTTAATGAAGATCATATGTTATACTTTAACCTAATATAACACCATCAATTATTTAGTTATTTTTATTGATTGACCTCTCCCAGATTATTTAATAGTAGATTTTTCACTCTATAGAAGATTTAATGCTGAGCACTCAGGCACCTGCTTTCACCATTACGAGTGTCCTCTGAATATAGAGGTATGTGTGTGTATGTATTTTCTTTTTCTTTCTGAAAGAGACAAATTGCAGACCATCCTGGAATTAATGAATGTGATGCATGAATAAGCTTGCTGAATCTAAATGTAACAAAGACTCGAACTACAGATGACACTAGAGAAAGGTTTCAAGGCAGATCGTCAAACCCGGATGATTAGAATTGCTATTTAAATATGCAAAAAGCAGACAGGCAGCCCTGGAAAGGGAGAGTGCATGGCAAAACTAGTGACACGACCAACAGTGAGAAGTAGCCCATAAAAAGCCTCTCTATCATTGACTTTGTAACTGATAACTAGAAAGAGATAGGGAATCATGTCCATTTAGCTTGTGTTATGGGATATAGTATATGTTCCTATGGGCTGTGCAGGGAGGAAAGAAAATGGGACTGGAGGCAGGCTGCCTGGCATCTGCTTCTCTTGTGACACTGGATAGTTTTTTTTTTTGTTGTTTGTTTTTTCATTTATTTTATTGAAGTATAGTTGATTTTCAATGTTGTGTTAATTTCTGCTGTATAGCAAAGTGATTCACTTGTACATATATATATACATGTTCTTTCATATTCTTTTCCATTATGGTTTATCACAGGATATTGAATATAGTTCCTTGTGCTATACAGTAGGACATTGTTTATTCATTCTATATATAACAGTTTGCATCTGCTAATCCCAAACTTCCTTTTCATCCCTCCCCTTCTCGGTCCCCCTTGGTAACCACAAGTCTGTTCTTTGAGAGTCTGTTTCTCTTTTGTAGATAAATTCCATGTATATAAGTGATCTATGACATTTGTCTTTTTCTGTCTGACTTACTTCACTAGTGTGATAATCTCTAGGTCCATCCATGTTGTTGCAAATGGCATGATTTCAGCCTTTTTATGGCTGAGTAGTATTCCATTGTACACATGCACCACGTCTTCTCTATCCATTCCTCTGTCCAAGGGCATTTAGGTTGTTTCCCTGTCTTGGCTGTTGGAATGGGACTGCTGTGAACACACTGATTAGTTTGGTGACTGTGGGGTGCCTTGGTCTGCTAAGCCACATCCCTTGACTGGAGCCCTGCTCTCCTTACACTGAACTCCAGGTGCTTTGTGGCTTCTGTGTGAGGGTTGTGATAGGAATACAGAATATGAACAGTAGAATTATGGAAAGGTAGGATACTGGGATGATAGGCATTTTCAAACGCAGGCGATTAGCTTGGAATTTGTTCCTTGAAGTGTTGTCAACATGAACATGTTTTTTCTAAGGCCTGTTCCCTGCCAGCCTTTTAGCCCTCTCCATATGTGGCGTGCTGCGATTCATGGGGTCGCAAAGAGTCGGACATGACTGAGCGACTGTTCTGATCTGATCTATGTATACTCAGCCATAGGTATACATATGTCCCCTCCCTCTTGAACCTCCCTCCCATCTCCCTCCCCATCCCACCCCTCTACAGAGCCCTGGTTTGAGTTCCCTGAGTCATACAGCAAATTCCCTTTGGTTATCTATTTTACAGATGGTAATGTAAGTTTCCGTGCTACTCTCTCCATAGATCCCGCCCTCTCTTCCTCCTTCTCCCATGTCCATAAGTCTGTTCTCTATGTCTGTGTCTCCACTGCTGCCCTGCAGATAATTTCATCAGTCCCATCTTTCTAGATTCCATATATATGTGTCAGTATATGATATTTGTTTTTCTCTTTCTGACTTCTCTCTGTATAATAGGCTCTCGGTTCATTCACCTCATTATAACTGACTCAAATGTGTTCCTTTTTATGGCTGGGTAATATTTCATTGTCTATATATACCACAGCTTCTTTATCCGTTTATCTGTCGATGGGGATCTGGGTTGCTTCCATGTTCTAGCTATTGTAGATAATGCTGCAGTGATCATTGGGGTACATGTATCTTTTTTTATTTTGATATCCTCAGGGTGTATGCCTAGTTAGGGGGATTGCTGGGTCATATGGTTTTATTCCTAGTTTTTAAGGGAATCTCCATTCTGTCTTCCATAGTGACTGTGTCCATTTACATTCCCACCAACAGTGCAAGAGAGTTCCCTTTTCTTCACAGCCTCTCCAGCATTTATCGTTTGTAGACTTTTTAATGATGGCCATTCTGACCAGTGTGAGATGATATCTCATTGTAGTTTTGATTTGGATTTCTCTAATAATGAGTGATGTTGAACATCTTTTCATGTGTTTGTTAACCGTCTGTGTGTCTTTTTGGAGAAATCTCTGTTTAGGTCTTCTTCCCACTTTTTGATTGGATTGTTTATTTTTCTGGTATTGATTTGTATGAGCTGCTTATGTATTTTGGAAATTAATCCTTTGTCAGTCGTTTCATTTGCTATTATTTTCTTCCGTTCTGAGGGTTGTGCTTTCACCTTGTTTATAGTTTCCTTTGCTGTGTAAAAGATTTTAAGTTTAATTAGGTTCCACTTGTTTGTTTTTGGTTTTATTTCCACTTCCCTAAGAGGTGGGTCGTAGAAGATCTTGCTGTGACTTATGTCACTGAGTGTTCTGCCTATGTTTTCCTCTAAGAGTTTTATAGTCTCTGGTCTTACATTTAGGTCTTTAATCCGTTTTGAGTTTATCTTTGTGCATGGTGTTAGGAACGGTTCTAATATCATTCTTTTACATGTAGTGGCCCAGTTTTCCCAGCAGCATTTATAGAAGAGGCTCCCATGTTCGTTTTTTAAAACATTTTTATCTCTTTGGCTTTGGGGAAGAATAACTTTGGCAAAGTCAGTGATTCGTCTACTCACATCTCTAGGGGCCATAGTGGAGCCACCTAGCCCATGGAATGGAAATCCTTTCCTTTGCATTCTGTTTCAGTTCTCTGGCAAGCTCGAGCATGTACATTTCCCTTCTCCTGCCAAGGCACAGGAGGTGTGTTCTGACACATGCTCTCATTTTGGTGATCTCTTAACCTTTTTTCCCCTGACATCCTCCATGGCAGAGCGAACCATTCGAACGCTCGATTGCCAGATTTGGCAGCAGGTCTAAAGAGGCCCCATCTGCACCCCTGGAAGGCTGGACGATAGTTTCCCCACAGGTCCTGGAGAGATGCATTCATACTCTCAGGAAAATTACTAACAAACTCCTCTGTGGAAGCCACCTGGTGCTGCATAATGGTGATGCATGGGATAATCCCTTGGAAGATAAGTGTTGCTCTTTCTCTTCTCCAACAGCTCATACTCTAGAGTAGCCTAGGAAATCCCCAAGTGTGATCCTGGGCTTGTAGTCCCACCTAAAGTTCTTGTAAAGAGGGTTCTGTGTGGGAAAAGGTTGGGAAATGCTGCCTGATATGGACTGAATGTTTGTGTTTCAATAGTAGTCATATACTGAAACCCTAACCTCCAGATGTGAAGATATTTGGCTTACCAGGTGGTGCCAGTGAGTAGTCAAAATCTACCTGTTAATGCAGGAGATGCAAGAGATGCAGTTCAATCCCCAGGTCAGGAAGATCTCCTGGAGGAGGACATGGCAACTCACTCTAGTATTCTTGCCTAGAGAATCTTATGGACAGAGGAGCCTAGCAGACTACAGTCTGTGGGGTCACAAAGAGTCAGACACGACTGAGTGAGCACCCACAGGTGAAGATATTAATGGATGGGGCTTTGGAGAGACACTTAGTTTAGATGAGATCATGAGGGCAGTGCCCCCATGATGGGATTAGTGCCCTGTAAGAAGTGATACCAGAGGGCTTTCTCTCTGTCCCTGCCATGTGAAGATACAGCAAGAAGCCACCATCTGCAAGATAGGAAGAGAGCTCTCACCAGAAACAGTCTGCTGGCACCTTGATCTGGGACTTGCCGGCCTGCAGAAGTGTGAGAAGTAAGTGTATTACCGAAGCCCCCAGCCTGTGGTCTTGTGTTATGGCAGCCTGAGCTGACTAGGAAGCTACCTGCACCATGTTTTTGGTGTTGAGCAGAACATCATGCATCATTTCCCAGTGAAGGGGAGCAAGGTGGTGGGGAAGACTTCTACTCCATGAAGGGGAGCAAGGGTCATCACAGTGCCAGCTACCAGTAGTAGAAGTCCAAGCACTTCTGCACTCTGCATCTTGGTATCAGAGTTGCTAAGGAAACAGTGCAGTCAGGCAGTGGATGGAACAGCTCTTATGTGGTGAAGAGACAGAACAAAATCAGCCCCAGTAGTGGGTGCTGATCCCTCAAGGCAAAAGCAAGGCAGTTGGCCTACACGCCCTGACCATGGAGTCTGAAATATTGAAGGTTGGGAGTGTACCTGAGGGCCACTGATGCACATCCTTAAACAGAACAGAGGAGAACACACTGAGTCTGAAACAGGAAAAAATATTTCCATAAAGGCAATAAGCCGGACACAACTGTTAGCACTTGATAAAGGAGGATTCTAGGCTCCTCAGGGACCATTCTTATGTGTCTGAACAGAGGTTGAGGGATTCTGTGTATGAGACTGCCATTCCCAACAATCACAGTGTTCATGGTAACACTAAAGGCTCTGAGAAATCCTGCAGTGGAGAGGAGAGTGTTTTCCATATGCACCTGTACATAGAACCCATTTTCAAAACACTTCTGTTTCCTACTTTCCTCCAGAGGTCACTTTTGGAAAAGTTGGATTAGGTCATAGTTTGCCCTCCCTTGCTTCCAGCTTGGGAATCTTATGTGTCTGGATCAGACAGAACATGAGCATTGTCTTTTTCGTTTGATCATGAGAATGGATGTCCTGATGATTGGCTTGTGTCTTAGTTTGGGCTGCTTTAATAAAGTACCGTAGAAACTATGCAGCTTATAAACAATAGAAATTTATTTCTCACAAGTTTGGAGACTGGAGGTCTAGATCAGGGTACCAGTATGGTTAGCTCCTGGTGAGGGCCCTCTTGAGGACTGTATAGACTGCTGACTTCACTGCGGTATCACATAGTAGGAGGGGTGAGGGAGCTCTCTGGGGCTTCTTAATATACACACACACACACACACACACACACACTATAAAATAGCACTAATTTCATTTGTGAAGGCTCCACCCTCATGACCTAATCTCCTCCCTTCTCATGACATAATCACCTCCCCAGAGCCCCACCTCCTAATACCTTCACACTGGGGATTAGGATTTCAACATAGGAATTTTAGGGGGGACACAAACAGCAATTTGATTCCAGAGCTTTAGGGAAAAGAGCAACAAGGCATGGTCTCTGTCCTTCCAAAGCTCACAGTCTGATAGATAGTAAAATATGTAAATATCTGGTTACAATCACAGCACTTCCATAGAACCAGGCTATGCATATAGTGTTTCATTTAGTCTTCACACTGAACCTGCATGCAGGTGATGTTTATCACCCTTCTGGAGGTGAGGAGAACACGGTTCAGGAAGGTTAAGTGGTTTGTTGAAAGCAGCAGGGTTGAGTTCTGACCTTTGCCCTCCTTCCCACTCTGCTTCATTGTATAACCTACTCTTACAAAGCAGACTGACCCCCTTTAGCTGCAGCAAAAACACTGGGGTCTGAGAGTCCAGAGGAGGGGCAGGGCAATTTGTACTAGAGATTCAGCAAGGTGTACATTAAGTGCCAGCGGAGGTGAGTTATTCTGCCTCCTGCCTCTTGTCTGCCTGCCTTCAGCTTGAGCTTGGCCTGAAAGGAACTTGGAATTGAAGTTCAGGGAAGTCTAGTGGCTTCTCTGGAAAGGGGAAGTAAAAGGTGAGGAAGGAGACAACAGGGGGTGGGCTCTAGAGTCCATGTGCCTAGCAGGCAAGGCTTATTTGGGAATGGGGCAAACATTCCTAGAGCCCCACTTGGGGCAGGACACCAAGATATCAGTACAGAAAGGAGACAGCCTCAACTCTGAATCTCGAGTGGTTCTGAAGGAATCAGTTGAAACCCAAACAGAGCTACACATGGAGTGACTGGAGCATGGAGGAGGGGAGCTGCTCCGTGATGTGCTGGTGTGGAGGGTGGTGGGAGGCGAGACAGGATCGAGACTGTTTTTAATGGATGCAGAGTGGAAAGTGGGCTTCCCTGGTAGCTCAGCTGGTAAAGAATCCACCTGCAATGCAGGAGACCCCGGTTCAATTCCTGGGTTGGGAAGATCCCCTGGAGAAGGGATAGGCTACCCACTCCAGTATTTTGGGGCTTCCCTGGTGGCTCAGACGGTAAAGAATCCACCTGTAATGCGGGAGACCTGTGTTCGATCGCTGAGTTGGGAAGATCCCCTGGAGGAGGGTATAGCAACCTACTCCAGTATTCTTGCCTGGAGAATCCCCCAGGGACAGAGGAGCCTGGTTACAGTTCGTGAGGTCGCAAAGAGTCTGACATGACTGAGCAACTAAGCACAGCCCATAGTACAGAGTGGAAAACAGTGCCTTAAAGAATACTTGGGAGTTTACTGGAAGCAGAGAGGACTTGGCAAAACCAGGGCAGGGCCCGAGCAAAGGCTTCGAAGCTGAGGAGGATGGATGTTGAGGGGAGGGGGACTGGCTAGAGATGTAGCTTGGAGATACAGGCAGCAGGAAAGGCAGGTGAGGGCTACCCTGGAAGACCTTCAGAGCCCTGCCATGTGGAGGCATTTAGACCTTAAGCAATTCCCATCTTAGTCTCCTCTCCAATGTACACTGCTAACTGAATGTTTTTTTATAGACTCCAAGGCCCGCATTAACACGGTCTACTTTTAATTGCATACAATGGGGGGGAAAAATCTCTTGGTTTTATTGACTGCTTCTTTATCTGACTTCACCTAATTGGAAAATAAACAGATAAAATGATACCTTTACTGCTAATGAATAATTCATGTTCTCTTTGTCTTTTGTCATAAAAGAGAGAGCCCAGCAGATCTGTCTTTAAATTAGGATATCTGGTAGGTGAGAAAAAAATGTGAGCGATTAACTCCAAATTGAGTTTCGTGTGAATTTCTGAGTCGGCGTCCTCCTCTGTAATGAAGTTTAGATTGGTTCACGTAATGGTTCACCTGGCTCTGGTGGAGCCCAAATTCAGAACATATGAGTGCGATTGACCTGTTAATTTGAAATGTTTTAATCTGCATAAAAATAGATTGTATTAATTGTTTCCCATTAACCAGGGCTGACGATAATGTCTGCTTGAATTAGGCTGACTCTTCCTCTGTCTTAGCCCTTTGCGGTTTCATGTGCCCCAGAAACAGGTAACTTCTCTCTCCTCCACGTCAGTCATCTGAATGGGATGGGCTGTGTTGCTCTCAGATTAGACAGAAACCCACCCACCATCTGCAGATACAAGTACACATCATCCTCATACCAACTCCACCTCTTGACCCCTCTCTCAGAAGTGTTCCTCTTTTCTAATTAGCCTTGGTAACATTTCTCTACCCTAATCTCAGTGGTTTGCATCATTTTCGAAATCTCGGTAAATAACTTTTAACTCCTTACAGCAGTCTGTGCTTCAGGAAGAAAAAAAGAAGACTGGAACTGAAAAATCTGATTTAAAAAGTAATGTTACTGTTAATTATTTTCCAAACATACTCTGAGATCTCTAGGGGCTGGACACTTTGCTGCGGACTGAGGATGTCCAATGTGTTTGCACCTGATTCTGCCCTTGAAGACATCATGGTCTGGTTGTAGAGATATTGCTTCCATGTAATAAAAGTTCTGTTATGGTTAAATCAACCTTGTAGGGAAAGTCCCAGGCCACAGCTACAGCTAAATGAGTGATTGAATCCATGGAACTCAGAAACACTGAAGTTTCCTGAATGTGCTCTGGGTTTTGTTTTTCCTCCCACGATTATAAAGCTAGGTCTAGTGCTTTGATGGGCCTGGGATAACTTTCCTGTGTATAATTCAGTGAAATCATAACCTTTTCTGGGAAGCCTTCCTCAGCCACCATCAGCCTCTTGTCTCATTAGGTGCCCTCTTCTGGGCTGTCACAGCTCCTGTCATAAACAAACTGCCGTTGTATTTATCTTACATTTGCTTGTCTCTTTCAGTCAGCTGGAATGAAAGGTTCAGTGTGCAGTAAATAAGGAGGCAAGACTGAAGGTGGAATTAAGGGAGAATTAGATGGTATATCTTAGGCCTGCATTCCTCAATGTGTGGTCCATGGACCAGCAGCTTTAGCATCTCCTGGCAGTGAATTAAAAATACAGAATCTCACCCTCCACCTCAGACCTACAGACTCAGCATCTGATTTTTTTTTATTACTGAGTTATAGTTACTTTACAGTGTTGTATTAGTTTCGCGTGTATAGCAAAATGATTAAGTTATACATATATATTCTTTTTCAAGTTCTTTTCCATTATAGTTTATTATAAGATATTGCATAGAGTTCCCTGTGCTATACATTAGGTCCTTGTTGTTTACCTATTTTTTTTAAATTTTATTTTTAAACTTTACATAATTGTATTAGTTTTGCCAAATATCAAAATGAATCCATCACAGGTATACATGTGTTCCCCGTCCTGAACCCTCCTCCCTCCTCCCTCCCCACACCATCCCTCTGGGTCGTCCCAGTGCACTTGTTTACCTATCGTATACATGCTAATTCCAAACTCCTAATTTATCTGCATACACACCCCGCCACTATCCTTTTTGGTAACCATAAGTTTGTTTTCTATGTCTCTGAGTCTGCTTCTGTTTCATAAATAAGTTCATTTGTAACGTTTTTTAGATTCCACATATCAGTGATCATATGATAATTGTCTCTTTGTATGGTAATCTCTAGGTTCATCTTGCTGCAAATGGGATTATTTCATTCTTTTTTATGACAGAGAAATATGCCATTGTGTATATATACCACATCTCCTTTATTCGTCATCTTTTGATGGACATTTAGATTTCAGCACCTGAATTTTAACATATCTCAGTGATTCATGCATACATTAAAGCTTGAGAAATACTTGGGGTTGTGTAGGCTATTGTTTCTCAAATTTGGCTGTGCGTTGGAATCACCTGAAGGTCTTTGTAAAGTACTGATGTTTGGGTCACCCATACAGCTTCTGATATACTTGCTTGGGGTGTGTGCAGTTAGAAGCTCTCCAGGTGATGCTAATATGTGGCCACATACGTGAGCCACCTCTGGACTCTTGTTTCCTAACTTCTGTCTCCTATCATAGAATTTGCTGTGCTATGTAGTCATTTTCATTTGTTGGTCTGTCTTCCCTCCCTCTCAAGGACAAGGGCTCTCGTACATCCTGAGATTCTTAAATAGTATCTCTCACTGAACACTGGTTTCTTAAAGTGGATGGAAATGAACCAGAGTGGAGGCCTTGAGTGCTGAATTTGAGGATGACTCTATGTGTGTGTGTGTGTGTGTGTGTGTGTGTGTGTGTGTGTGTGTTAGTCACTCTATCATGTCCAACTCTTTGCAACCCCATGGGCTGTTGCCCACCAGGCTCCTCTGTCCATGGAATTCTCCAGGCAAGAATATTGGAGTGGAGTGGGTTGCCATTTCCTTCTCCAGAGGACAACATTTAGGAGAACCTATTTTAAAAAGTACTGTCAATAGCTTGGATGAAGAATTGTGGCATGGTTATTAATATAGATGGCACAAAAATGATTCAGAATGTTCTCAGTTGGTTAAAGTCTACAGGATATATCAAGTTGTGGGAGCTCAGAGTTGATGGGAAGAGGGTTGGGTGGGGAAGACCCAGTATATTCTCTCTCAACAAGAGGAGACTTCCAGGTTTAATTTAGTTAACCTCATGCCCTTAATGCTGCAACAGTGACTATTTATCTGGCTACTAAGAAAATCACAATACAGTTTTCAAATGCATTCATGGAAGTACAGTATTCACTCATACAACTACTAAATGGCTGTATCTCCTCTGGATACCATGCTTTATGAAAAAAGGCAGCAGAGACATCACTTTGCAGGCAAAGGTCTGTGTAGTCAAAGCTGTGGTTTTTCCAGTATTTACGTACGAATGTGAAAGTTGGACCATAAAGAAGGCTGAGTGGCGAAGAATTGATGCTTTCGAACTGTGGTGTTGGAGAAAACTCTTGAGAGTCCCTTGGACAGCAAGGAGATCTAACCAGTCAGTCCTAAAGGAAATCAACCCTAAATATTCATTGAAAGGAGTGTTGCTGAAGCTCCAATACTTTGGCCACCTGATGCGAAGAGCCAACTCTTTGGAAAAGATCCTGATGCTGGGAAAGATTGAGGGCAGAAGAAAAAGAGGGCAACAGAGGAGGAGATGGTTGGATGATATCCCTGACTAAATGTACATGGGTTTGAGCAAACTCCAGGAGATAGTTAAAGACAGGAAAGCCTGGAGTGCTGCAGTCCATAGGGTCACAAAGAGTCAAACTTGACTTAGCGACTGAACAACAACAGCCACTCTTTGAGAAACTAGCGAACATAGTGGATACTATAGAAATCATGTCAAGGGAAGGGGTGTGTGGGAATGAATGCTTTCAGAAGAGAGGGTGTGGCGAGGACCTGATTGCTGTTTCCAAAGGATTGATTGTTGTGTGAGAGCAGAAGTGTGCTGCGCTACTCCACAGGGCAGAGCTAGGGCCAGTGGAATTCACCGAGGCAGATTTTGGCTCAACATAGGGAAGACTTGGTGCCAGTGAGAACCATCCAATAATAGAAGCAGCTGCCTGGGGAGATGGTGCGATGAGCGAGCTCTCTATCTTTGGAAATGTTCTAGCGGCGCCTGGATGGCCATCTGTCGTGGGTATTGTGGAAAGATGCATGCATGCGGTGTATGAACAGAATTTTGTGGATCATTTTACTAGTAGTAAATGTGACTGCTGTGTACTGAGTGTCTGTGACATGTGCCAGGTACTACGGTAAGCAAGTTTGTATCCATTATCATGTTTAATCCTTCTACAGCCTTAATAAAGGTGACAGTTATTCCACTTTAACAGAAGTAATGGGCTCAGAGCTAGGATTTGAACCCCGTGCTTTCTGACCTCTAAACCATAATCTTTTAACTCTTACCATCTGCTTTTTGTGGTCCCTTCCCTCTCTGCTGCTGCTGCTGCTAAGTCACTTCAGTCGTGTCTGACTTTGTGCGACTCCATAGACAGCAGCCCACCAGGCTCCCCCGTCCTGGGATTTTCCAGGCAAGAACACTGGAGTGGGTTGCCATTTCCCTCTCCAATGCATGAAAGTGAAAAGTGAAAATGAAGTTGCTCAGTTGTATCTGACTCTTTGTGATCCCATGGACTGCAGGCTACCAGGCTTCTCCATCCATGGGATTTTCCAGGCAAGAGTACTAGAGTGGGGTGCCATTGCCTTCTCCCCTTCCCTCTCTAAGATTCTGCAATTTCAGGTGTATTTAGACACCAGATTTGAAGTGACCTTTTAGCATCTGTGTAGAAAAGGTCCATTGGAGAGCTGGCCATGAAAGCTTGGGAGTTGAGAGAGTAGTCAGGATGACAGGTGTGGACCTGAGCATGCTCTGCCAAGACATGAGGGTTGATGCCATTGCCTTGGTAAGATTCTCAAGGTGGTGACTAAGGACCGGAGAGAGGTCTGGAGCAGAGAGAGAGAGTGTGGGTTGACTCCACTTTTCTGGAAATCAAAGCCACAAGAGAAGCCATGAGCCCTGCTTTCTAGGTCAGAAGGAATGGATTGTTACTGCATGTTGGAAACTTGATTTTTAACTTAAGTAAAATGCAAATGCAACTACAAATGTTCATGTTCTAGATGAAGACAATGCAAGTCAAGTGGTGAAACTGGAGTCAGTATAACACAGTGACGCATGGTAAAGCTTTCACCCGACTTGAAATCTGCTTCTCTTAGCTGTATGTCCCTCCACACATTACCTTCCTGTGCCTCAGTTTCATCATCTGTAAAATGGGGATGGTAACATTCTCTTCAGGTTACCCTATAGGTTTATTAGGAAGCTTAAGGAGAATAATGCACATAAAATGCTTGACAGTGGCTGGGATACATGGAAAGCACTTGGTGTTTATATTCAGATTAGTTATTAAATCTACGTAAACCCTAAAGTAACACAAATGTAATAGTTTACTTAAGACATTCTATCATCTCCTGTATTCAGATCGAGCCACACTGTAAGAATTCAGCTATATTTTAAAACATTTAAATGTACAACCAATACCATTAGTTAATCAAACACTTTAGGTTAAAATTCCATCTATTTTTTGTGATTTATAAACTATTAATATACTTCCCCATTATAGTACCTAGTCTACCATACAGAATTGAGACAGCACAACATAGATGTTAAAAGAAGGGATGTGTAGTCACACTCCCTGGGTTTAGATTTTAACTTTACTGTTTACTCGTCCTGTGACTTGGAGCAGTTTACTTAGTCTGTCTAAGTCTCAGTTCCTCTCCACTAAGGTGGAGCTAATAGTAATACCTACCTCACAGGGCTTAGAGATCAAATGAGATTATATAGAGAGTACTTAGAAAGTTGCTTAGGTACCATCAACATAGTAGGCATTCAGCAAATGATGAAGATGATGATGTATCTTGTAAGACAAAGAAATTTAAAATGTCTTGGAGTGCTTGGGGCTCTGTATATATCAGTATTGATTATATAATCCTGTGTGTGTATATACATAATCTATAGACAGGTTTTTTCTATGAGCACGAAAGTAATGCATTATTCATGGGTGGGCTTATAGGGGGTCTGTGATGCTCCTGAAATTGTAGGCAAAAATTGTGAGTATGCATGTTTTTATGGGGAAGATCTGTGCCTTCATTCACTTCTCTCTGACTTTGTAAAGTTTAAGACGTGTTAGCATGAGAAACTTTGAGTGGAATGCGAAACTGTTAGTGAGAGCAAAATGAAACCCTGGTTGCAGGTGATCAGGAAGAAAGTCATTTTGTTATCTCATATAGCAGAGATTCCAAGGTAGGTGGTCCCAAGATCGGTGTAGTAGTTCAAGGATGTGATCAGGTGCTGAAGTTCTTTCTACTGTCTGTCATACTTAGATTAATGCTTTATGGTCCCAGAATAGCTACCATAGAAACAAGTACCACATCCTCATATGACATCACTGAAAACACAAAGAAGCCATGACAGCCAGGATGCTACGGTAGAGCTTTCATTATTTGTCTCCTTTCTTTTATTATAGATTTAAAACAAAACAGACAAAAAACCCCAGAAATTCCCCAGGAAGAACTCTCAAAAAGCAAGAGACCTCCATCCCTGTTTATTCTTTATGTGCCAGAATGGATTCATATCACCACTTCCAGCCAGAAGGGAAGCCAAGAAAGCATGTGTTTGGCTTTTTCAGCATCTCTAAGGGAGGTGGGCAAGCAGAAGAGGTAGTGTGGGTTAAAGACTTTTCTAACATCCATGCACCAAAGAAAACTTGTGAGCTGATGTGCCACACAGAGGTCACGCCAAGTATTTGCATGTTGAGGGGAGGGACAGTTGTTTGTAAGAGACAGACAATATCTAGAGAAAGAAGCAGGGGAAAGAGGCAGGACTTTCAATGGCTTCAAGATGCTTTAGCCTAAGCAGGCATCATTCATCAGTGAGTAATGTAGAGGAAGTGCCTGGATTCCAAATATATGAGTAGAAAAGCTGTCATGGAAGAGTCAGCCAGCAGCTCTTGTTTGCAGCTGCTGCTGCTGACCCACATTTGCCCTCCGCCAGTCCTCAGCTGCTGATCCTACCTCCTGGGAGCCGGTCCGTGAGCGCTGCCAGGATGCAGATGCCCATCTCCATAGCTCCCCCCACTGCTCTCCAGATAAGCTGTTCCTGGGGAAGGAGAGTGGCATCTACAGTAGAAACAGGTCTAGTAATTAGCAGCCGCCCCGGGGCCTTACAACATTTCTAAAGAAGACGAGGTGATTCAGTAAGATCTGTCACCACTGCTGAGAGTCTCCCAGGTGGAGAGACAGGTGGGGATCCCCAATGCTAATGACAGGGAGGCCTTTAACCTGCAGTTGTTAGAGGGCAAGGGACAGGAGATGTGGGACAGATGCAACCCATGTGGACGTGGAGTCTGCATGTCGGTTGTTGATGGAAGAGCCTGTTTTTATACATGACCTTGACAGATCGTGCTGCTCTAAAGGGCAGAGAATCCACTGAACTGTGATGGTGCCATCATGTCAAAATAAACATGCAAAATGTGAAAATACTATGCAAAGCCCAAACATTGCTCCGTCTCCTCACTGCTTAATCCAGAGGCTCAGGAGTTGGATGAACGTTCATTTTTTGTGTGTATTTATTGGTAAATAAAAGTTTGAGTGTTTAATAATGCATTTGTCATACTGAATCAAATACACTAAATTACTGCAATAATTATTTTCTCCAATAGAGTGGATGAATATAATAAGATCAGTAAAGAATTTGTACATCTTCCCTGGGAGCTAGGGAGCATCTCAAAGAAGATGTAATTCTTGAACTGATTCAGGAAGGCTTAGTAGCAACCTGCTAGTTTATGGAGGTTGTGGGTATTATCAGGGCTTTTGTGTATCTATTTTAGGTGGAGAAATAGCACCTAAAGGGCAAAAAATTGTAAAATTCAACAAGCATTTGATATTCTATTCACTAGGCACTTTCTCCCCCTCTTCAGAAAAAGAAAATCCACTTTTCTCCTCCCGGAGATGCTTCTTTACCACCTCAACTGTGTGGTTGGATTGGAGCAAGTATTCAATTCTAGCTCTGTAGATACATTTCATTGGACTGGAGGTAAATGATGTTTCAGGACCAATCAGAATCATTCCTGGGATCTTTTAAGCTGCATATGGGAGAGAGATTTCAGTCAGCTTATCACTAGGGACAAACTGAGAGTAAGGTATGGGATTTGTTGAGGGCTCTGACTCTCTCATTTGGAGTGACTCCTGATGCAGAAACCACACACTTAGATCAAAGTGGCATTGGTTGTAAAATTTCATAAGTGTAGTCCCTCTATCTCTTTCATTTCTGTGTTTACCTTTGTAAAAGCAGACTGGGTTCTTCCAAACGGTGGAAACCAGGATCAGCAGTGACTTCTGTATTTCACTTCTCATTGGGGTCAGGTGAAATGTGAGAGACATTAAAAAAAAAACAGTAAAATTTTATAAATAAGACAGTCTTGTAGAATGTTAGGATAGTGTTTTTATCAAACATTGATATCCTGTAAATCAGCTAGAGAATTTCCTATCACACAGATTTTGACTTGGTAGATCTGGAATTGTCCTTAAGATTTGCATTTCTAACAAACTCCTATGTTGATATTGATGCTTTTAGTTCAGAGACCCCACTTTGAGCAGCAAAGTGTTCAAAGATGATGCTTAAGAATTGAGGAAATTTGAAAAGCTGGTGTATTATATGGTAGCATGGGAACACAGGTAGACTTGAGTTGTAATTTTTCAGTAGGGTGATTAGGGTAGGCTCATGAAAGTGACACCTGAACAGACTTGAAAAAAGATGATTGTATTTACATGACTAAAAATAAATAAAAGTTTTATATATATATATACATATATATGTATATATATATAATTTTCTGTTTTAAAACACCTTTTAGTTAGCTATTGCTGCTTTACCCTCAAACTTTGCATCTTAGACCAAGAAGCATGTAGATTCCTCAGTTATGGTAGGTGGCCTTAGCTAGTTAGCTAGTTGTTCTTTCTCAGGATCTCTAATAAGACTACAGTCAAGGTGTTGGCCAGGGCTGCTGCATCCATCTCAAGGCTGGCATGGGATGGATCTGTTCCCAAGCTTGCTCTTGTGGCTGTTGGCAGGCCTCCATTCCTCACAGACTGGTGGCCAGCAGCCGCCTTTAGCTTTTTGCCATGTGGGTCTCCCCTTAGGGCCGATCTCAAATATGGCAGCAGACTTCCATCGGAGTAAGCAACGTGGGGCAGGTCGGGGGAGGGGCACAAAGGGTGGCCAGCAAGAAGGAAGCCAGAGCCTTTCTGTAACCTAATTTATCAACTGACTTCTCATTACTTTTGCTGTATTCTAATGATTAAAAATGGGCCACTAGGTCTAGCTCTTACTCAGAGGGGAGGAAGTCACCAAAGACATGAGTACCATGAGTCAGGACTCACTGGAGGCCATGTTAGAGGCTGCCTACTGCAGTGTGTATTTGCGGATCCTATCAAAAACTTGGGTGTCTTATGGCTTAAAACAGATAGTTGTTACTGCCAGTTTGTTTAGCAAAGAGGATCATGGGAAATTCTTGGCTCCCAGCAGAAACCAGGATGGGCTCAAATGGTTCTGATCGAGCTAGATAGAGTTGGCTTTGGCCGATCTTCAACTCTGGAGGTGGGTCCAAGCCTGCTTCTTTTTTGAAACGTTCGGGCAGAGTCTTGTAGGCCACCTGTGGGCTTGTGGGCAGCTGAGCTCTGACTGACTCCCTGGCCATTTTAGTGCTACCAATAAAATTGCCTGAGGAGCCTGCCAAGGAGACAGATGCTGCTGCTGGAGAAACACCTTCTGTAGCCTGGCATTTGTCCGGTAATTGCTCTCCAAGAGAAAATAAACTCTTCACGTGAGAGGGAAGGTGGATGGTGCCTGATTGTCAAGTAGAGAGATGATTTAGAACAAGTGCTACAAGTAAAGTGCCAAAGATTTTATTAAAAAATAGAAGATATTTGTTTGGAGCTAAAGTTAGGCTTTTTAAAAATCTACTGACTCAGGAAATGCTTCTTGTTTCAATGCATGAATTGAATTACATGCAGAATGCCTCACCTGTTCCCTTACTCTTGTTCCATTTGCAGTCATATTTCTTTTGCAGTCAAATTTCTTTTGCAATAGAGAGTACCACTATTTCCTTCTGGCTTATAGATTCATAATGTAGAAGGAAAACACTGGCTTAGGACTGGCAGTAGTCTTGGGCAATAGGTTCAACCTGTCAGAGATACAGGTTTCATCCTCAGGTTTGTTATCTTTAAGTTGGGATAGTAAACGCTTCCCTCATAAAGTTGTTTTCTTTATTCATTTTTAATTTTTATTGAAGTGAAATTGATTTACAGCGTTGTCTAAGCTTCAGGTGTACAGCAAAGTGGATCAGTTATACATATAACCACCCCACCTGCCTTTTTTTATATTCTTTTCCCATATAGGCCAGTACAGAGTATTGAGTACTGTTCCCTATGCTATACAACAGGTTCTTATTAGTTATTTTAAATATGATAACAGTTATACATATAACCACCCCACCTGCCTTTTTTTATATTCTTTTCCCATATAGGCCAGTACAGAGTATTGAGTACTGTTCCCTATGCTATACAACAGGTTCTTATTAGTTATTTTAAATGTAATAATGTGTATATGTCAGTCCCTACCTCCTAATTTCTTCTCCCTTTATCCCCTGGTAACCATAAGTTTGTTTTCTATATCTGTGACCCCTCTTCTTTTTGTGAATAAGTTTATATTTACCTTTTTTTAGGGTTACACATATAAGCAATATAATATGATATTTGCCTTTCTGTGTCTGACTTCACTTAGTGTGACAGTTTCTAGGTCTCTTCATATTGCTGTAGATAGCATTATTCCATTCTTTTTTATGGCTGCATAGTATTCCAGTGTGTATATGGACCACGTCTTCTTTATCTACTACTCTGTTGTTGGACTTTTAGGTTCTTTCCCTGTCCTGGCTGTTATAAATAGTGCTGCAGTGAACACTGGGATACATGTGTCTTCTTGAATTATGGTTTTCTCGGGGTTTATGCCCTGGAATGGGGTTGCTGGGTCATATAGTAGTCTTTTTAGTTTATTAGGGAACCTCCATACTGTTCCCCATAGTTGAAAGTGAACGTGAAAGTTGCTCAGTTGTGTCCGACTCTGAGACCCCATGGACCATAATTCAGTCCATGGACTTCTTCAGGTCAGAATACTGGAGTCAGGAGCCTTTCCCTTCTCCCGGGGATCTTCCCAGCCCAGGGATCTAGCCCAGGTCTCCCGCTTTGCAGGTGGATTCTTTACCAGCTGAGCCACCAGGGAAGCCCAAGAATATTGGAATGGGTAGCGTATCCCTTCTCCAGCAGATCTTCCCAACCCAGGAATTGAACTGGGGTCTCCTGCATTGCAGGCAGATTCTTTACTAACTGAGCTATCAGAGTCCCCATAGTTGCTATACCAATTTACATGCCCACCAGTCATATAAGAAGGTTCGCTTTTCTCCACACCCTCTTTAGCATTTACTGTTTGTAGAATTTTAAGGATGGCCATTCTGACTGGTGTGAGATGATACCTCATTGTAGTTTCAATTTGCATTTCTCTAATAATTAGAAAATATGTTGAACATCTTTTCATGTGCTTTTTTAGCCATTTCATAAAGTTGTTTTAAAGATGAAGTTAACACCAGGGGAAGCTCCTTGCCACAGAGTAGATATATTAGATGCTGTCTTTGTCGATGCTGCACTTACAATAACAATACTAGGAGGAACTTTAAATGTGAAGTCCTCCATTACAGATGGGAAACTAAGGCCCAGAAGGCTAAAGGCATTTCCTGTGCTGTGTGTGCTTAGTTGCTCTGTCCGACTCTTTGAGACTCCGTGGACTGTAGCCTGCCAGGCTCCTCTGTCCATGAGGATTCTCCGGGCAGGAATACTAGAGTGGGTTGCTATGCTGTCCTCCAGGGGATCTTCCCAACCCAGGAACTGAACCCTGATCTCCCACATTGCAGGTGGATTCTTTACCATCTGAGCCTCCAGGGAAGCCCTACAGATCACATAATAGTTCTGTTCCACCCACCAACCCATCTATACATCGAGTCATTCACTCAACCATCTAATCATACCCACCCAGCCACCCATCTAATCAGTATGTATTGAGGTGTACTTTCTGACAATGCTGTTCTCATTGCAGTGGCTATAAAGACATGAAGAAGTCAGGAAAACTGCCTGCCCTCAAGGTATTTGATAGACAATGAACAAATGCATTACTGATAGATTATAAATGAAATAAATACTGTAAATAAATAGGGATTGAAATGATAGAGAATTACTAGTTGGAGGGACACGAGGAGGTTGCTGCAGGTTAGGGATCTGGGAGAGGCTGATTTAAGAATGGCATCTGAAGGGAGACAGGTAAGATAAAAAGGAACCAATGGAGGAATAGCAACCAAGGACCCTGATGGGAAAGAACAGGAAGATGGCCAGGGTGGTGGGCACTTCCCGGATCAGATGGGATATCTATGGTCATGCCCAGAAAAACATTTGCTTAAATGAAATTGTGAAATTTTGGTCTGAAAGGTCAAGTGGGTTTCTTTAACAAAGGATCTTTCAACGTTTTAAAATATACTCATTCATTATGATTTTTTAAGAGATTGGGGACAAATGTATAATGAAGTCTTTCAACAAGTTTTTAACCATGATAGCGTTCCTTTCCTCTTCCCTTCCTTCCATCCATCTCTCCCTTCTTCCATCTATTTCTTTTTATTTTTTGTTGTTGAGGTATAGTAGGTTTACTATGTTGTGTTATTTTCTGGTGTACAGCAAAGTGATTTAGATATATGTGTGTGTACCTATATATATACACACAGTATATTTATGAAACATATAAAATCAATAAATAAATTTCACCTGATATATATACATATATATATATATATATATATATTTATATATACTGAATCACTTTGCTGTATACCAGAAAGTAACATAGCATATATATATGAGCTTCTGAGGTGGCTTTATGGTAAAGACTCCTCCTGCCAATGTAGGCAACTCAGGTTAGACCCCTGGGTTGGGAAGAGTCTCTGGAGAAGGGAATGGCAGCTCACTTCAGTGTTCTTGCCTGGGAGATCCGATGGACAGAGGAGCCTGGCAGGCTACAGGCACTGGGGTCATAAAGAGTTGGACGCACTCAGCGTGCATGCGCACGTACAAGTATATATATTCTTTTGGATCTGCCCATCTCTTATTTTTAAAGAGCATCCTAAAAAAATAGAGAGTTCTATGGGAAACCCTGGGGGCTTCCAGTCCCCGTTTTCAGTTTCAGCCACAGAACCTGGGGTATTGATTTTTCTTCCAAGTGCTCTGATATGTATTTTATATATATATATATATATATATTTGTTTCAGTTAATAGCCCATAAGAAAGTTGTGGTGAAATTTCTCTTTGCAGAGAAAATGTTTCCTTTCAAGTTCATTGTCATTATTCAGTATGCACCTGTATTGAGTAATGGCCACATTCCCACAGCTATGGGGAGATTCAGAGGAGTTGATAAATGAGTAAATCACATAGGGAACAAACTCATGCCTCCTTCCAAAAGGCTTACAGTCTTGGAAGAATGCCTAAGTTACATTTTCTCAGGAATAAAAATAACATAATATTAAGACCAAGGTCCATGAATCAAGGCAAATTGGAAGTGGTCAAACAGGAGATGGCAAGAATGAATGTCGACATATTAGGAATAAGCAAACTAAAATGGACTGGAATGGGTGAATTTAACTCAGATGACCATTTCTTCTACTACTGTAGGCAGGAATCCCTGAGAAGAAATGGAGTAGCCATCATAGTCAACAAAAGAGTCCAAAATGAAGTACTTGGATGCAGTCTCAAAAATGGCAGAATGATCTCTGTTCATTTCCAAGGCAAACCATTCAGTATCACAGTAATCCAAGTCTGTGCCCCAACCAGTAATGCTGAAGAAGCCAAACAGTTCTATGAAGACCTACAAGACCTTTTGGAACTAACACCCAAAAAAGATGTCCTTTTCATGATGGGGGGCTAGAATGCAAAAGTAGGAAGTCAAGAAACACCTGGAGTAACAGGCAAATTTGGCCTTGGACTACAGAATGAAGCAGGGCAAAGGCTCATAGAGTTTTGCCAAGAGAATGCACTGGTCATGGCAAACATGCTCTTCCAACAACACAAGAGAAGACTCTACACATGGACATCACAAGATGGTCAACAGCACAATCAGATTGATTATATTCTTTGCAGCCAAAGGTGGAGAAGCTCTATACAGTCAGAAAAAAACAAGACCAGGAGCTGACTGTGGCTCAGATCATGAACTCCTTATTGCCAAATTCAGACTTAAATTGAAGAAAGTAGGGAAAACCACTAGACCATTCAGATATCAGATCAGATCAGATCACTCGCTCAGTCATGTCCGACTCTTTGCGACCCCATGAATCGCAGCACGCCAGGCCTCCCTGTCCATCACCAACTCCCGGAGTTCACTGAGACTCACGTCCATCGAGTCTGTGATGCCATCCAGCCATCTCATCCTCTGTCTCCCCTTCTCCTCCTGCCCCCAATCCCTCCCAGCATCAGAGTCTTTTCCACTGAGTCAACTCTTCGCATGAGGTGGCCAAAGTACTGGAGTTTCAGCTTTAGCATCATTCCTTCCAAAGAAATCCCAGGGCTGATCTCCTTCAGAATGGACTGGTTGGATCTCCTTGCAGTCCAAGGGACTCTCAAGAGTCTTCTCCAACACCACAGTTCAAAAGCATCAATTCTTCAGCGCTCAGCCTTCTTCACAGTCCAACTCTCACATCCATACATGACCACAGGAAAAACCATAGCCTTGACTAGACGAACCTTTGTTGGCAAAGTAATGTCTCTGCTTTTGAACATGCTATTGACCTAAGTCAAATCCCTTATGATTATACAATGGAAGTGGGAAGTAGATTTAAAGTAGTAGATCTGATAGACAGAGTGCCTGATGAACTATAGATGGAGGTTTGTGACACTGTATAGGAGACAGGGATCAAGACCATCCCAAAGAAAAGGAAATGGAAAAAGGTAAAATGTTTGTCTGAGGAAGCTTTACAAATAGTTGTGAAAAGAAGAGAAGCAAAAAACAAAGGAGGAAAGGAAAGATAGACCCATTTGAATGCAGAGTTCCAAAGAATAGCAAGGAGAGATAAGAAAGCCTTCCTCAGTGATTGGTGCAAAGAAATTGAGGAAAACAGTAGAATGGGAAAGACTAGAGATCTCTTCAAGAAAATTAGAGATACCAAGGGAACATTTCATGCAAAGATGGGCTCGATAAAGGACAGAAATGGTATGGACCTAACAGAAGCAGAAGATATTAAGAAGAGGTGGCAAGAATACACAGAAGAACTGTACAAAAAAGATCTTCATGACCCAGATAATCACGATGGTGTGATCACTTACCTAGAGCCAGACATCCTGAAATGTGAAGTCAAGTGGGCCTTAGGAAGCATCACTACAAACAAAGCTAGTGGAGGTGATCGAATTCCAGTTGAGCTATTTCAAATCCTGAAAGATGATGCTGTGAAAGTGTTGCACTCAATATGCCAGCAAATGTGGAAAACTCAGCAGTGGCCACAGGACTGGAAAAGGTCAGTTTTCATTCTAATTGCAAAGAAAGGAAATGCCAAAAAATGTTCAAACTACTGCACAATTGCACTCAGTCTCACAAGCTAGTAAAGTAATGCTCAAAATTCTCCAAGCCAGGCTTCAACAATATGTGAATCATGAACTTCCAGATAAGCTGGATTTAGAAGAGCCAGAGGAACCAGAGATCAAATTGCCAAGATATGCTGGATCATGGAAAAAGCAAGAGAGTTCCAGAAAAAACATCTATTTCTGCTTTATTTACTATGCCAAAGCCTTTGACGGTGTGGATCACAATAAACTGTGGACAATGCTTCAATAGGTGGAAATACCAGACTACCTTACCTGTTTCTTGAGAAATCTGTATGCAGGTCAGGAAGCAACAGTGAGAACTGGGCATGGAACAACAGACTGGTTCCAAATAGGAAAAGGAGTATGTCAAGGCTGCATATTGTCACCCTGCTTATTTAACTTATATGCAGTGTACATCATGAGAAACGCTGGGCTGGAAGAAGCACAAGCTGGAATCAAGATTGCCGGGAGAAATATCAATAACCTCAGATATGCAGATGACACCACCCTTATGGCAGAAAGTGAAGAAGAACTAAAGAGCCTCTTGATCAAAGTAAAAGAGGAGAGTGAAAAAGTTGGCTTAAATCTCAACATTCAGAAAACGAAGATCATGTCATCTGTTCCCATCACTTCATGGCAAATAGATGGGGAAACAGTGGAAACAGTGTCAGACTTTATTTTTCTGGGCTCCAAAATCACTGCAGATGGTGACTGCAGCCATGAAATTAAAAGACGCTTACTCCTTGGAAGGAAAGTTGACCAACCTAGATAGCATATTAAAAAGCAGAGACATCACTTTGTCAACAAAGGTCCATCTAATCAAGGTATGGTTTTTTTAGTAGTCATGTATGGATGTGAGAGTTGGACTATAAAGAAAGGTGAGCGCTGAAGAATTGATGCTTTTGAACTGTGGTGTTGGATAAGACTTTTGAGAGCCTCTTGGCCTATAAGGAGATACAACCAGTCCATCCTAAAGGAGATCAGTCCTGGGTGTTCATTGGAAGGACCGATGTTGAAGCTGAAACTCCAATACTTTGGCTACCTCATGCAGAGTTGACTCATTTGTAAAGACCCTGATGCTGGGAAAGATTAAAGATGGGAGGAGAAGAGGACGACAGAGGATGAGATGGTTGGATGGCATCACCGACTCAATGGACATGAGTTTGAGTGAACTCTGGGAATTGGTGACGGATAGGGAGGCCTGCAGTCCTGCCGTCCATAGGGTCGCAAAGAGTTGGACATGACTGAGCAACTGAACTGAACTGAACATCTGCTGGATCCCAGGCATGGTGCTGGATGAATTATAGATTAAACCAGTAATGCTCACAAAGGTTTTGGAGGAAGGTGCTATCAATTCCATTTTTCGGTTAAGAAAATCATGGCCAATGTAGCCAATTAGAGCAATAGCACTGTACTTCAGGCCCCACTTTTAGGAGCCCAGGATCAATGTTTTAATTTTTTAAATTAAATGTATTTTTAGGAGCCCAGGATCAATGTTTTAATTTTTTAAAATCAGAAGAAGGAAATGAACTTTTAGGGTTGAAGATTACATTTGTTTTTAGGCCAACACTGTTGCGAATGGAACTTTAATATATATATTTTTAATGAAGAAGATGGGGCCTCTGAAAGTCACCATTGTGGGACCAGAGGAGGGCGCAGGAAAATTGAAACTTTTTTAGAGCCATATGGGGACACACAGATAGACACAATCCCAACCCTGCGTTCTTTCCGTCCCATCCTGAGGCCCTATTCTCAATTGCTTTGGTATTGTGTTAGTTGATCAGTCATGTCCAACTCTTTGTGACCCATGGACTGCAGCCTTCCAGACTCCTCTGTCCATGGTATGCTCCAGGCAAGGATACTGGAGGGGATTGCCATTCCCTTCTCAGGGTTCTTCCCGATCCAGGGATCTAACCCGGGTCTCCTACATTGCAGGCAGATTCTTTACTGTCTGAGCCACCAAGGAAGCTTTTACCTGCCGTTTTTTTTTAGTCTAAGCATCCTTTCACAGAAACAGTGCTTGAAAACTAGGGCTCTGTATTGTTAATTTCAGCACCCCGTCTGGTCTGAGAGAACTAGACAGGGAGGCATAGAACCTTAATGCAGAGGGCTTCCTCCCAGGATTCCTGGACAAAGGCACTAGCCCAGCTGGGGTCTTGATGAGAGCAAGGAGAGTTGATAGTCAGATTCTGCCCTGTTTTAAGCAGACAGTTCAGTCCCACAGAAGTTAGACTGAGTGTGGAATTCTTCTCCTGGAGCCCTTGGATGATGAGTAAGTGGAAAAACAGGTGGAAAGCAATAGTGTTGAGGTTTGCACGCAGCCCACTGCCCATCAGCTACTTTTCTGCCAATTAGAACCTTTGAAAAATTTGGCCTTCATTTCTCTGAGCAAGAGTCCAATGTCAGTGGGGGCCAATTTACATTCAAAGCACAAGGCACTTTCCTCTACTCTCCTGTGTAAAATGGAGTTTTACTAAAGCCTTTGGATGATTCTGGATTTCGCAATGACTGCATTTGATCCTGGGTACATTCGTCCATGGCCTGGTGATGTTTCCCATAGCATTTAGCTTCTGAGGCCATGCTGTCCTTTGACTGAGTTTATCATTAAGAAGTCTCTGAATTGTTACAGAAGGCAGTTGCTTTAGTAAAGGTATAATGTGGTCCCTCTTTGAACCTCAATTTCCCTCAATTTCCCCGTTTGTAAAATGAAAGGATGGGATGATTTCTAAACTCTTTTTGAGCTACTACTAAGTGAAAGACCCTAAATTAAGGGCTGGGACTTGTTTGGGGGATCATCTGAGATTATGGATGGAAAATTGTCATGTAAATCTTATTCACCTTTATGTTAATGCAGAATAACAACTCTCAGTTACTAGCGAATTAGAGTGGCCCAAGAATTTTACACACATACTTATTTTTTACATGCTTGTTTTTCTCCATAGTAGTAAAATTGTGAGATAAACCTTAGTGTTTGTATTTCAGAGACGAGGAATTTAGGCTTAGAGAGGTTAGGACCCAGTAAAGCTCAGAACCAGGAACTGAGTCTAAGATTGACTTTACCTCATGGCTGCTGCTATTTTCATCATCATTATCCTCATGTTATATGTTGCTTTTGTTTCACAGTCCATTGAGAAGAAAGCTATGTACAGAAAGACAATACACTAACAGTCATAGCATGTTAAATCGGCTCAAGTTCAGTTGTTCACAGGTGACCTTTGTCTGGATACAGATTCTTTTGAAAAGGTGTGGAACATTCCGGAGAGAAAAGCGACCAGAGCATGTTCATTTCTCCCGTGAGTTAAACTGAATCTTGATATATTGGGAGCAAAGTCCAGTGCAATAAACACGTGCTAATCTGCATGACCGATTTTTTTTCCTCTCCTTCAGATGGACTGGGGGCAGGAAGTCTTCTTTTAGAGAGGACTAAACCCCATCATCCTAAGAGAGCTACAGGGAATTTGATGTCTCACTCTCTCTTTTCAAGTTTAGCTCCCTAAGCCTCAGAGAGATAGGTAGCTGCCTCAGGTTCCCAATGTGATCAGGCTTCTGGAAGCCAGACTCAGCAACAGAAGCCAGACAGGTTTAGTCTTCCACCTATGGGATGGGGGTTCCCACGTGGGACCGCCCAGCTCTCATCCTTCGTAACAAACTGAGTCACTAGGACAACCACAACCACCGCGAGGCCATGTGACTCTTTCCACACTGCGTGTCATTAAGTCATTCCAGACATCATTTTTCTGGCCCTGTCATACATGAAGCTCATCCTAGCTGTGGCCCTAAGCGTCACAAAGACCCATGTTCAGATCCTGGTTCTGACACTACCTGTATTTTTCTGAGCAATAGCTGAACTCTCTGTGTCTTAGTTTCATATCTGACATAGAGGTGAAAATATTAAACCCACGTAGCTGCTCTGCAGAGGAAGAGAGGTGACACGTGGGAGTCCAGTGTTTTGAAATCATCTCACTCCAGTGGTAGGAGCTGGATTAGTGGGATAAATGAGATGAATTTATGATTGTTCTTAATTCATAAAGGTTTTCCTTTCCCAGGGTTGCATGGTGAGTGAATAGTGAAGCCAGCGCTGAAAAACCCAGCCTGGTGGGGAGCGTTGCTCTTTGGTAGCCTGTCAGCTGTGAAGAGTGAGGAGCCCATCCTGTGTGCCCTGGGGCCTGGCTCTGGCCTCTGTCTTGGCCTCACAGTTTGCTTCTTCCTCCCTCTCCGCTCTGGTCCACACCAGCTGTAGCAGAAATGCAGCCTCTGTACACTGGTGCTTGATTAGATCTTGGAGACAGTTTTGGGTGAAGCAGGGAGAAATAGCTTTATTGCTTTGCCAGGCAGAGGGGGCCACAGCAGGCTAATGCCCTCAAAACTGGGTCCCCGCCCTGGAGGAGATGGTGAGGATGTGGTCAATTTAGGGACATTCTTCTGACTGGCTGGTGGTGAGGTAACTGAGAGTCAGCATCATTAACCTTCTGGTTCCAACCAGTCTGGGGTCTGTGTGCTATGGGCACCTTAGTTAACTTCTTCCAGCTGATGGGAGTTTCAGTACCTGTGAAGCATCTCAAAGGACATGGCTCAGAATATTATCTGTAGTCCTTCCGGAGGAACTAAAGGTCTTTGACTTTGTTTCATGGCTAAATTATTATTGTTTTGTCTTGCTTGACTGTTTTCCTACCATTTTGTACTTTTTCACTTTTTTTTTTTTCATTTTTCTGATTAAATTTATTCCTTGACTAAAGTTTTCCTACAGGCAAAAGGCAGACAGAAGACATGGGTGGGGGCCTATTCTGAGAAGGCCTCCTAGGGTCCTGCTTGGTTGCACAGCATCCTCACTATCTTTCAAAATGATCAGCTTTTGGGGCTTGCTGTCCATTCTGTCTGAAATGTTCATCCCCCAAGTCTGCATTGGTATCACCTTTGCCTTCTTAAAAGCTTCTCTAAGTCATACGCAGTGAGGCCTGTCCTGACTACTCATTGGGAAATGTTCCCCTTTCCAGCACTTCTTCCCTCTCCACTCTTATTTTCCTCCTCAGCACTTCCCAGCTGTCTGACATATTGCATACATACAGTAGTACCTTATTTAACTGTACCTTGTGTTATTGCTCTTCACAGATACCGTTTTTTAGCTTTTTTTTGACTGGGAGATTTTTGTAGAAACTAATGCCTGTGGCCAGCAATTTCTATTTTGGCTAGCCAAAAGTTAATTCTGTTATTTCACTAACACTTTGCAGGTTGTCACATTTAATGGTTATAACTGACACACCTGTAAAATCTTTTAATTTTTGTGTAATGTTGTCTTCAATCCACTCTTCTGCAGAAGCAAAGGAGCATACTCCAGCACCATGAGTTTCATTTTCCCTTTACATATCAGAGTCAGTTTCTAAGGTTGTTTGTCTTTTTGTTGGTCTAATATTCATATCATCTGAATTAGAACTATATTCTGAAGAACCGTCATCCCCTGAGACACTAATATATATGTTGCTCGGACTATCAGAAAATATCTGCTTAAAATTCACCGAAAAATTCTCCTTCACTCAAAATTTTGTGATGTGTCATTTTTCAAAATGTTGCATTTGTAATATACACCAGGCTGGAACAAAAACCTAACGGAGCAAAATGTGAATGATGATGACAATCGTAAGTTGTATAATGAACCCTTCATCAATTTTAAGCTCTAACAACTTTGCATGGTAATGTTAATTATATCACCCTCTAAAAACACTCTCTAAAACTCTAACACTCTCTAAAAATGTCTTCAGTCAATAACATCCAGGTAACAAAAGACCTAACGGCTTCCATGGGGCTCAGTGGTAAGGAATCCACCCACCGGTGCAGGAGTCATAGGTTCAGTCTCTGGGTCAGGAAGATCCCTTGGAGGAGGAAATGGCAACCCACTCCAGTATTCTTGCCTGAGAAATCCCATGAACAGAAAGAGTCTGGAGGGCCACAGTCTATGGGGTCACAGAAGAATTGGATGCGACTTAGCGACTAAACAACAATGATGAAAGATGTATTAATATGTCTCCGGTCAGTAGTGTGGTAACAGATTCAAAGTGTGGGGAACCCTGTGTTGAGCAAGTCTATCCTCACCATTTTCCCTACAGCATTTAGTTACTTCATATTTCTGTGTCACATTTTGATAATTGTTGCAGTTATTTCAAATGCTCCACTAGCAAAAAGATTATGACTCACTGAAGGCTTAGATGATGGTTAGCATTTTTTAAGTAATAAAGGGTTTTTATATTAAGGCATGTGTATTGTTTTCTTAGGCCTAATGCTAATGCACACTTAATCGACTGCAGTATAAGGTAATCTTAACTTTTATATGCACTGGGAAACCAAAAAACTCGCGTGACTGGCTTTATTGCGCTGTTTGCTTAATCGCAGAGAGTCTGGAACCCACAACATCTCTGAGGTCTGCCTGCACTTGACTTTTTCATTTGTTTTTGTTTGTCTTCTTTCACTAGGACATAAGCCACATTCCCACAACTGAACAATGCATGGCAAACAGCCTGCAGTCAGTAAATTAAACTCTTTTGACTGAATGAATAAAGAAATATATTTGGAGTTGGGATCGGGGGTGCTCTGCTTGCACTTCCTTGTTCTGATGGTGTTCGTGGCAGAACACGTATGCTTCACCCCACGTGATCACACCTTGCCAAACCCCTTCTCTGGCAATCACTGAAACTTCTAATTGTGATTCCCAGCTGTGAACTTTGCCCTTCCTTCTTTGTGGAGTGGCTCTGGGCTGGGCAGTTATCTCTTCAGGAGCTGTTCTTTGCAGTCTGATCACATGGGTAATGTAACATTTAATTTAAAAAAATCTCTGAGTAGAGCTCTTTATTAGAAATTAATTTGCTCAGGTTCTCGGGTGTTGTTTACTTCTAGTGTGCTGAAGTGTTTCCCCTGGTAGGAGCTCTTTCTGTCCTCTGCTAAAGTTCTAGGGAAATGCTTTCTAGAATGTCACCCTGTGCAGCTCCGGTTTTCTAAATTCTGTTCTGAGCAGGGGGCACTTTCTGTCTATATCGTGAGCTGAAGTCTAACTCTTTTTTTTTTTTTTTTTTTTTAAAGGTTTCTTTTATGCTTTTTGAAATGTTTAAAAAAACAGCTTGTTCTTGGGGCAGGAATTTTGTAAAAGCAAATGATACGTTAGAAATTGTCTAATAAAATTAAACTGAATAGAAGTGTTTTCTATGGCTTATGTTACAAATGGAGAATATGTTGGACTGTGGTGGTGTCAGAAAAGGACTAGGAATCAGATGACCTGGCTAGTTGTTTTATGTAGCTTATTATTTGGGTGACTCTGGGCAAACCATTCAATCTCCCTAAGATACAGTTATTATTTGAAAAATGAAGTCTCTAGGCCATGGTCTTAATGCCATCCAAGATCCTTTCTAGCTTTAGAGCTCCTCACTGGAAGCCTAACAACTTCAGTCTTAACTTGGATACAGCTGGTTACTAGTACTGGGCCTCTGGGTAAGTCAGCTTCTTTCTTGGAGCTCTAGCTTCTCAGTCTATCAAAAAGAGACAAAGAGTTTGTGTTTTTTCCAAGGGCATTAAGAGAATTTTATTTGGACACACAAAGGTGAACATACTTTTTAGCTGTAGAATCCTGATTTATTGGAAGCAACTTCTTACTTTATTGTGATTTCATGGCACTCTGCCAACAGCATGGTTGGAGAAAAGGAGATGAAAAGTCATTACTTATCAAATTGACAGTTTTAAAATGGTACTTTAAAAATATTAAAAAAAAACTAAAAAATATATGTATGTTATGATTCACTTTTGATTTTTTTTTTTTTTTAATTCCCATCTTAAGTTCTTGACTTGAGCTTGGGGAAAGGATTCAGAAATAGCTTTCATTTTCAAAGGAGTATTTTCAAAGGAGTATTTCATGTCCCCGTTTTTAACCACTGAATTTTTTGTGGGTGTTTCTCCCTGGAATTCCTGGGGAAAGAGATCTTTTCATGCTTCTTCTGATCATGTATCCCTTCTTCTGTGGACGGATATTAGCAGGTAATACCTACAAAATCACAAATGCCATGCGAATTTGCAGGACCTGCTGGCTGCTTTCTGGAAACTTCCTATTGATAGGCACCTGATTGACACTGACTCAGGTTTTTTTTTTTTAATTAATTTATTTATATTTTATTGAAGGATAATTGCTTTACAGAATTTTGCTATTTTCTGGACACTGACTCATTTTTTAAAGATAAGCCTAATTAAAAATCTGGAGTCATTCATTTACCAGTTTGGCTCTTGGAAGTCATTTAGTATTGCTATCTCTATAAGAATAGAGTTAACATGGATATTATTTCTAATATAATGAATATTCCTGATTTAGACTGTACATTTGAAATGATGAATATTCCTAATTTAGACTGTAAATTTGAATGACCAGAGGCTGAAGTTCCCTCCAAGGAGGGAAAAGGCATCATTTTATTGGGGCCAGTGACCCTACTGGCTTGGCCCAGGTGGCTGTGCAAAGGTACAGAATTCCATCAGACTGGAGGAGGTGTGGCCTGGAGTCAGCAGATAAAGGAGGTGTGGTCTTGGCAGCTGGGAGTGAGAGAGGAGGGTTGGGACCAGCTAACATACCAGCCATCCTGGCCATGGGGTCCTGACCTCTTACTCTCATCCCGCCCTCATCCCCATAGTATTAATTTTAACTCTAGATGATCTACAGGGAAACATAAGACAGAGCTAGGTGTCAAGGTATGAAAAAAAGATCTTGGAATCCAGAAACATGAATTCCAGTCCTATTTTCAACACTACCCAGCTGGAAAACCACTGGCCCATCTCTTCTTGTCCGAACCTGGCAAAATAGGGACAGCAGAGCCTACCTTCCTGCGGTGTCACGTAGAGGAAATGAGTGTGTGGACAGGAAAGTAGTTGGCAAAACGTTGACAGTCTTTAGAAAGGAAATGTCAAATGAGTGCAGAGATGAAGGGGAGACCAGAGGGCACCCTCCAAAGAGAAGCTGGAGATCTTTTCCTCTCCCTGTTGCTGTGTTCTGACAAGGATGTGTTGTCTTCGTACCAAATGAAGATGGGAGTGTGGAATGGAGCTCTTTGGGCTTCAGACCTCAACCTCCACATGGAGCTCAGGCCAGCTCACCCTTGCTTCCCTGCAGAGAGGGCTAAAGGAGTCAATGATAAAATATCAGAAAGGCATTTGAGGGCTTTTAGAAATACTCACCCGGAGAAGGCATTGGCACCCCACTCCAGTGTTCTTGCCTGGAGAATCCCAGGAACGGGGGAGCCTGGTGGGCTGCCGTCTATGGGGTCATACAGAGTCGGACATGACTGAAGCGATTTAGCATAAGCATAGCATAGAAATACTCACCAGGTAACATTACATACATGTAACCATGTAGTGTCAGCTATTCAGAGCTGCATGGTTGTGTTATTTATTAATCATATTGTGTGTGTGTACACGTGTGTTTTCAAATTAGTATTAAAGTCTTGAACCAGAGCCCATTAAAATAAAAAAACTATTGTTGGGTGTGCTTAAGGAAACCAGCAAATATTTCTTTTCAAACTTTGTTTAAGAGAAGTCTACCCAGAATCCTCGTACTTGGCAGGCAGAAATTCATCTAAACTGTTATCCAAATTTACCAAGTGCTTTCCTGAATAGACAAGGAGCCTGGGGGTATTTCTTGCAGGAGTAATGAGTTGTGAATCCCAATATGAGATGTGTGTTAAAAAAAAAAAAAGTCCGTTTAAAGAGGAAAAAGAAGTTTCTGACTGTTTGGCAAAACAGCTTATTTTTAAACTGAAGAAAAATAGGATTGTGGGGATTTCAAAGTTTTTTGTGATTTTATTTGTTCATCTATAGGTGGGACTTTCTAACATCTCATTAGCACAGGGGCAAACTGAGATGTAAAAGGAATGGAAGACTGTCCATCACCTCAGGCGGCCTTCATGCTCATCAAGGGACAAGTTGAGGGTAGATCAGAAAGTGGCAATGTATGCAACACAGGGTGAATTTATGGAAACAGTGTGATGTTGGGAGATAGGTGCATCTGGGTTCTAGATCTGGATCCACCTGGGGCTTGATGTTGCATCAGTTCGATGCCTCAGTTTCTACTTATTCAAAACAAAGGTAATAAGCCTTCCTATGTTGTAAAGATGAATGAGACAAGGCATGTAGCCTGCTTATCGCAGAATGTGGCATGTAGTAGTGTAATCACAACTGTAATTATATTTTCCTTTCTTTGTTTCTCCCTTCAGTTTCATGCTCTGTCACAAGAGACGTATAGGCTTGACGTTCCTTAGGAATGCTGAAGGCTGTGACTAGCTTTCCTGGAGGAGGAGCTGCCCTTGGACCTTGAACTAGCTGTCTTCTGCCAGCTCTTCCAGGATGTGCTCTGCTCTCCCTCTTCCCTCCCTCCCTCTGCGTGGACTGCATCCATGGGCTTCCTGGCCTCTTGGCCTCTTCTTAGAAATAGCCAATGCTGAGTTCTAGCAGGAGGCTGAAGGGTGGACAGGAAGGAGAATGAAGAAGTCTGTGTGCTTTGCTCAGCTTTTAGGCTTTCTCTTATCATAGGGTTGCCTTGGACTTGCTGTATCCTAGACTGCATGTCACCACTCCATTTATGGCAATGTTTTCTACTGAGTTTGCTCCCCATTCTGGTCACCCTTCCCTTCTCTTACCCCTTCAAGCCTAAGAGAAGTAACAGGTTCTGCTATTCTAGCCCTGGGATCCTGGCCTATCCGTCAAGGTTAACCTTCCACTCAGCCCACTCTTGGGCACATAATCTTTGTACTAACTCTTTGCAATAATACTATCTTCAGTATGTCATCTGTTTCAGGACGGGACCTCAAACAGTGGGCTGAGTTTGATTAGATGAGGAGGTATAGCATTGGGTAACCAAGCTGTGCTCTGGGATCTATGACTGATGTAGTGTGGCCTCAGCGTGTGTTTCCTTCAAGAAGGATGGACTGGACTGTAAGTCTGGGGAAGATGTGCTGGTCAAGAGCCCGAAGGTCTGGTTAACATATCAGACTTCACATCATAGCAGAGATGGTTCTTGGTAATTGTTTCCTGATTCATTTTGACAGGTGTCTGTTGAAAAGTTAATAGGTATATGGTATAGGAAATAAATAGCAGAAATTTCTCTCCTTTCCTTCCAAATAATGATATGCAAATGAACTAGAGGGAAGGAAAAGAGAACAATATGGAATGACTCTCTCCTGTACAATTTGCATATGTCATCTTATTTATTCTGCTTAGCAGCCATTAGGGGTAAAGTACAAACTTCAGTGGAGTTGCCAAAAGTCACAGAACTGGGACTTAGTGGAGCCATAATTTGAAAGCCAAGGCCAGTCTGTGAAATGGTGATGTTCATGAATTTCCAACGTTGTCAGCTGCAAGATATGAAGAGTGATGTAATTAAGGGTTCAAATGAGAGGTACAGGTAAGAACAGCAGGGTGTGAGTCTTAGGCTGTTTGTTACAGCCCCATCACAGGAAGGAATGTGACATTGTAAGGCCATGCACAGCAGGAATTTCTGCAAGAGTAATCTATGCAGAAGGAGTTCCTCTATAATCTTAGAGTTGTCACACAGCCTAGCATCCCAGCCATTGGGGTGTGATTTCATAGCAGGAAGGATCCTGGATATCTCTCCGGGACTAGGTCAACTCATTCCAATTGCACAGGATACTGTTCTGTCCCTGCCATTGGGTACCCTGTTTCTACTTCTACGGAAAGTGATCTCTGTCTCTCCCCTAGTTGTACATGTATTTCTCCGCCTGGTGGCTTCTCCACTTCTGCTTACTCATAACTTCTGCTCAGTCTCCCCTTGCTCCCTCAGAGCCTCTTTATGTGTATCTTTTCACTTCTGGCCCTGTTACTTGTGGACAGAATCTGTATTAACGAGTTCAGATTCTTGGGAGAGAGAATATACCCATCTTTTCACATGTCCAATCTGGATCTAACTCTTCCTGCGAGGCCAAACTGTGACTCTGATCATCCAGTGAATTGTCCTTGGATAAGAAATAGACTTAGCAAAGCTATGGTTTTTCCAGTAGTCATGTATGGATGTGAGAGTTGGACCGTAAAGAAGGCTGAGTGCTGAAGAATTGATGCTTTCAAATTGTGGTGCTGGAGAAGACTCTTGAGAGTCCCTTGGACTGGGAGGAGATCAAACCGGTCAGTCCTATAGGAGATCAGTCCTGAATGTTCATTGGAAGGACTGATGCTGAACCTGAAGCTCCAACACTTTGGCCACCTGATGTGAAGAACTGACTCATTGTAAAAGACCCTGATGCTGGGAAAGACGGAAGGCAAAAGGGGATGGCAGAGGATGAGATGGTTAGATAGCATCACCAAATCAATGGACATGAATCTGAGCAAACTCCCGGAAATAGTGAAAGACAGAGAAACCTGGCGTGCTACAGTTTATACAGAAAGTCAGGCACTATTTAGTGACTGAACAATGAAGAATGGACTCTGTGAAGCTGAAAAGTTTATACCTTATGCCTAATGGTTGCTAAGCTGGGACTTAGATTAGGGAGTGGACATCTCCAGGAGGGGCCATTATTCTGACTCTTCTGGTCCACTTTCTGGCCCCCGCAAATTCACATCCAGTCCAAATGCAGAATACAGGCAAGGCCTCTGTATGACCTCATCAGTTCAGAAGTCCAGATTCCCATTATCTAAATTATCTAAAATCATATAACAGTGACTAGGGCATGGACATCTTTGCGAGGTAGGGTATTTTCCTACCTAACCCCAGCACTTACCACTGTGTGTTAAGCATCTTAAATAAATTATGTCATTTAATACACTAACCATATCTGGTGAATATTCTCAGAGCCATAGTATTTTGCAGTGTTCAGAGTCAGGGGAATCTAATAACAGACCCAGTCATGTGGGACCAGGGAGTGGATCACAAAGGCCTGGAAACTTGTGAATTCTCTTTACCATTGTGCCTGCATTTCCCTACTATGTTGCCGCATATTCAGATTACTTGGGGAGATTTTTAAGCATCCCAATGCCCAGGTGGAACCTCAGAGCAGTTAAATGAGAACCTTGAAATGGGTGTGTGTGCCCAGTTGCTAAATTGTGTCTGACTCTTTGCAACCCCATGGACTCTAGCCAGCCAGGCTCTTCTATGGGATTTCCCGGGCACCAGTACTAGACTGGGTTGCCATTTCCTCCTCCAGGGGATCTTCCCAATCCAGGGGTGGAACCTGGGTCTCCTGCATTGGCAGGCAGATTCTTTATCATTGAGCCTCCTGGGAAGCCAAACATAAATAGTCTTTCCACCTCCTCAGATGATTTCAACGTGCAACAAAGCTTGGGAGCCTCTGCCCTGCATTGCTTTACTCATCACTAGAGGCCAGTGCTCCAGGGGAAGGATGAACGTGGTAAGGAAGCCTTCCCCACGGAGGGGAGCTTCAGCTGACAGTTGAAGGCATTTGCTGGGTGTGACAGTGAAGAGGGTATTGTGTGGACAGGAGATATCTACTAGCAGATGGCAGGCTTCCTGATAGCTCAGTTGGTAAAGAATCCGTGTTTGCAGTTTGCTCGGTATTTGCTGAATGTGATGGAAGTTTTTTAAGATCCCGTGAGAAGGTTCACATAAATACATTCACACATCAGGAAACAACGGGCAACACACGCTCCTTTGTCAGAGCATCCGTCCTCATTTATGGCTTGAGCAAAACACAACCCCACGGTTATCATTGTTGTGGATACGTTTTGTGAGCGAGATAATTGTGGAAATTGGGTTGCTTCCCATCGAGAGCGAATCCTTTTGTAGAGAAAATTTGAGCTATCCATGTATTCCATTTTACAGTAATTGAGATTGGACTAGCAAGTCGTTAGTGAAGCAAAGGAAAATGATGGGTTCTTTAGTTTTTTTCCAAAGGAAGGTAGAAAAAATTGATGTTTGAGAAGCGAGAGAAAAATTAAAATGGGGTGTCAGTGGTTGGAGGGAACATGCCCATTCCTTGGCTCTCTGGTTAATGAGAGGGTGGCATCTCTGTGCTGAGATCTCCCTTGAGTGCAGCTAGTGGGAAGGTGCCCCCTGTGGTCAGAACAGGCACTGGGATGTAGACCATCTAGGGATGAGCCCATGCCCAGGACCACCCTGGGTACTGCACAGCTTGGGGACATCTGTCTTTCTCACCCAGCTTACTACTGGCAGATGTTAGTCTGTGTGGTTCTCTTCCCCACTGTCAACTTTGAAGATAATGAAACGCAGCTCGAGCAAAGGAGAGTCAATAACAGCGGTATATATTTTAGCTACATCAGTAGGTGAAGCTGCCAAATGCAATGCTTGCTTATTTAAAATCCACTTCACTGGGAGGGCCTCATTAAATACTTGTCTTTTCTTTCTATAAGGCCCCGGGGAATGGCCATAGTTCAAGTTACTCAGTCACATCATGGAGGAAATGGGGATAATAGTAGAGGGCATTCAGTCTCCAAGAGCAAATAGACGTTGTGCCCCGCAATGTCATGTGGCTTGTGTGGTCAAAATGAGGACAGGCATTGGCTAAGAAGCTAGGTGATGATGGAGGTGGAGTTTTAGGACTGGCGTTGGGGAAGAGGTATGAAGACCACCTGAGGCCAGTCCCTATCCCTGGGAGGGTGTAGCAGTCACCAGGCTTTGATTCATCTCTCTCTGTAACTTGCCCATGTAGTCTTCTGTGTACAGAGTAGGTGCTTAGAAACGTATATAGAATTGATTTGGTTTATAGAACCAGTAACTTGCTGGCTATGTGCTGAAGGAATTAGAGATATTTGCTCTTTTAGTATTTCTTCCTGAGAATTCATTTATCTAGAGTATCTTTGGAAAGAAAAATTTAAGAGCATAAGCTTTTAAACTCAGTAGCTCCACTGATGCAAGCAGTCTCCCAGTTGGTCCCCTTGTCCCCACCATCGTTGGTCTCCAGCCCCAGGGCAATTCCTAGGTTAGCATCATCTTGAAAGAATTGAGCTGTATCAGCCACTCCCCTCTTCAATCATTGTGGTATCCCTCTGTCACCTGCTGGTGAAGTGAAAGTTGCTCAGTTGTGTCCGACTCTTTTCAACACCATGGACTATACATATAGTTCATGGAATTCTCCAGGCCAGAATACTGGAATGGGTAGCCTTTCCCTTCTCCAGGGGGTCTTCCCAACCCAGGGATCAAACCAGGGTCTCCTGTATTGCAGGCGGATTCTTTACCAACTGAGCTACCAGGGAAGCCTGTCATCTGCTAGTAGATGTTTCTTTAATCACTTCTTCTTTCTCCCACTAATGAATCAATTTGAAATTTGCACCTGGCAGCAGCACATGAATTTTTAGATACAAAAATTTATATACATATGCTATTGTGAATCTTCATGTTAAAGGAATAAACTATCTACTTTTCATATTAAAATAATTGTAAGTAGCTATTACAGAGATTGATGTCTTCACTTCAGTGGATTTTTTTTTTTTTCAATCCTGTCTGGGCTGCCTACTCCCTAGTTTGAAGACTGTGGGGTCCCTGGATTGCCCATTGTACAGATGAATAAATTGAGGCTCAGACTAGTTTGATAGCTAAAGTACCTAAAAGTACATAAACAGTCAGTGGGAGAGTAAGGCAGGAGTCCAACCCAGCCCTCAGCTATTGCTTTAGGTTCTGCCACTTACTGATACATTTTTGTAAAATCATAGGTAAAGATTTTAGAAGGTTGGTTAGAAGTCAGGCCCCAAGTATTGAAAACACTAATGGAATTATTTTAAGCTTATACACTTTTTTCTGATCCTCTATTAGTTTATGTAATGAATTTTCATGGTGCAGTAAAGACTCAATGAAACTGTGTGATCCATTAGTTAAATGAAATGTTCCTAAGTATGCCGTGTTGCTGTCACATAAATTCCTTCAATATTGCTGAAATCTGGTTCTGACTTTTGTGAGCTTTGAGTTTGATTAAAGAAACACCTTCTGTTCCTCCTGTCATCTCCTTACTAAAGGATGTCAGATACCTGAGTAATAGCAGTACCTGTCTTCTGGAGTGGAGCATTTTATTTTCCCCAAAGTACTTTCACGTAACTTTCATTTATTCCTGTTCATTTAATCCCATGAATTATAGCCAGCATTATCCCATTTTACAGATGAGTAAACTGATGGACCATTTAGTTTTTTTTATTCTAGATCTGCCCTAGAAATGTCAGACTACCAGATAACTGTATAGCAAGATCCCAGTGGTTTATTTTTCAAGTTAAAAGAAAGCATGCTTTGTTCAGAGAGAGTTTAAAACAACTTGAGTCAGATTGTTTTGACTGTATTTAAAACTACTACTGCTATTACGCTTTAGGGGCTTCTATGGTAGCTCAGCTGGTAAAGAATCTGCCTGCAAGGCAGGAGATCCCAGTTTAATTCTGGGTCAGGAAGATCCCCTGGAGAAAGGTTTAAGCTACCCACTCCAGTGGGCTTCCATGGTGGGCTCAGACAGTAAAGAATCTACCTGCAATGCGGGAGACCTGGGTTTTATCCCTGGGTTGGGAAGATCCCTTGGAGGAGGTCATGGCAACCCACTCCAGTATTCTTGCCTGGAGATTCTCCATGGAAAGAGAAGCCTGGCGAGCTACAGTCCATGGGGTCACAAAGAGTCGGACATGACTGAGCAACTGAGCACATTATGCATTAGTATTATACTCTTCACATAAGTTAAGGAACACTGAAAATTCCCTGTTGGATTTTTTTTTTTTTTAAGAGAGAGACAGTGCTGATGTTCATGTCCATGGGACCATACACTGTTGATTTTATGAAAGCCTATAGACCCTTTTCATTTTGTTTCTGGCTTCAGGTTATTTGAGCATGGCCTTTGTGGAACCTGTAAACTGTTCACATTTCCTTTTTTGCTTTGTCCTCTAGGGCGTCAACAAACTTAGAGCTTATTTTCTGCAATCTGAAGATTGTTTTTGTGTCCTAGTCTTTTTTCTACCTCTGCCTTCATTTCCAATTCTTTGTTCCCCTTCACTCCAGTTTTCTTCATTCATTAATTTTATCCTTTTCTGGAGAATGAGTGTATATGAAACTTTATATAAGCTCCCTGACTTCTTTTTATTTTTTTTCATAATGTCAGGTGAACATAACCAACAAGCAACACAATTAACATGATGTCTCAGGCCAAGAGAGGTCTCCTACTTCTGTGATTTTCCCATCCTTTTCTGACATGTACAGTTGTGGCAAAACAGGTCTGCTGTGAGGTTGTTAATTTATCAACTTTGTGGCCTTCAGAGTTTTAATCCCAGGATATGTTCTGTCAGTGTAGGTATCTTTCTGGATGGGTTTGGTCTAAGCAAATGATGGCTGTGAGGATGGTGCTATTTTATCAGTAGAGAGATGTACTACCTTCAGATATCCTACTACAGTTTTATAGGCTTTGCATTTCTGATATCCCTGGCAGAATTAAATAATAAGCACTGCCATTGGGCTCCACAAAACCTTGCTCTTTCCTGTTCTCTTGACCCTGAAAAGAAGGATTATAGAGAAGGAGCAAATTTTGGGCAGTTTCCAAATGGAATATATCAGATAAGTTAGCCCTTGACACATTAAAAAAAAAAAACCAGAAAAAGGGTTGATAGTTTAAAGTCATAGTCCCAGGGATGGAGAGGGAGATGGTCCCAACAAAGGCTGACTCTGGCTACATAATTAGCGCTACCAACCAGGGTTCTTGGCCTCTTTAATCAATAGAAATTGATCAGAGGCCAGACAAGAAATCCTTTATTGGGGCACCTGCTGCAGCAGGGGCGAATGAGAACAAACAATAGGTTCCCTTGCTGGCTGGCTCCCAGAGAGGGGCAAGCTTTTTCCTTATATGGAGTGAGAATAGAGGTGTGTCCAGGGGTCAGGCTGGTAGATGGCTTAGGTGTTTTGCCCACCCCTTAGGTGGTGTTGCATGCAGAGGGCATGCACAGGATGCTGCTTTTTGCTCCCAGCTCCTCAAAAGTAACATTGGGTTTTTGTTCTCCTTGTATCTTTGGGGTTCAGAATGTGCCCCAACTGCACATGCATGCAGTTCCATACAGTTTCTTTGTGTTTTTTTGTTTCAGGAGAGGTATGTTCAGTTGCATGCATTGCAGCACTGAAGAAAAGGGTCCCTGTTTCCAGGCCTGTCACAAAAGGAGCTTGTGGTGATTTCTGGGGTTAATTGATTAAAAAGTCTTAGAGGGCAATTCCTGGCATGGAGGCAAGTCTGGAGGGGAGGTCCAGGGCTCAGGAAGAGAGAGACCTGCTTGAAACAACCTTGGTCAAGAGACTTGTGTCAAGTCAAGCATTCCAGGCAGATACAGGATGAAGTTGAAATCTATAATAAGAACTGACAGCCATAAACTAATTTTAAACTCAACTAGCCTTGGGAATTAGAAAGCAGTCCATCCAGGGAGCCGGAATTGGGTCTGAGATTTTTTTTAAAAAAGAAAGGTGTTGCCAGAATTGGCTTTGTTACATACTTGGGTGTGTTATGGTCTGAGCTAGGCTTTTTTTTTTTTTTAAATTTGAAGATAATTTCAGAATTACAGAAAAAAGTGTAAGAACATACAATAAATACCCTACACCCTTTACTTAGATTCACCTGCTAATAGTTTTATCTCATTTGCTTTAGTATTTGTGTATTCTCTCTGTGTATATCCATAGATATACATACACATATGCTGTATACATGTCCGAGATTTGTTTTTCCTGAATCATTTGGATGGTGCATGTAGCTTAGCCCTTTATACCTAAATATTTGGTATGTATTCTCTAAGAATGGGCTTCCCAGGTGGTTCAGTGGGTAAAGCATCTACCTGCAATGCAGGTGATGCAGGCAGATGCGAGCTTGATCTCCAGGTCAGGAAGATCCCCTGAATGAGGGCATGACAACCCACTCTAGTATGCTTGTCTGGAGATTCCCATCTAGAGAGGAGCCTGGCAAGCTACAGTCCATGGGGTTGCAAAGGGTTGGACATGACTGAAGCAACTGAATACACATGCATGCATTCTCTAAGAATAGGTATATTCTCTTACATAGCCATGAAAGTGAAATTGCTCGGTCGTGTCTGACTCTTTGCGACCCCGTGGACTGTAGCCCACCAGGCTCCTCCATCTATGGGATTCTCCAGGCAAGAATACTGGAGTGGGTTGCCATTTCCTTCTCCAGGGGATCTTCTTGACCCAGGGATTGAACCCAGGTCTCCCGCATTGCAGGCAGACGCTTTAACCTTTGAGCCACCAGGGAAGCCCTATATAGCCATAGGAAACATCAATTAAAATAAATTTAACATTGATAGAATATTTTTACCTAATTTGCCATCCATATTAAAATTTGTCGAGTGGCTCTCTGATTTCCTTTGTAGCATTTATTTTCTCTCCAAAAAGTGGATCTAATTTCATTTAGTTGTTGTACCTGTTTAGGTTGTTTTAATCTAAAATATTTCCACAGCCTACCTTTGTCTTTGGTTTGCCATTTTTGAAGAATAGACTTTTCTCCACATTTTTGTATGCATGTTATTATTAGATTCCTGGCCAGGATACTGCATCATAGTGATGTGGTCTTCTCAGGATATTACCTGATATCCATCTGCTCATCTCTGTTAATGTTTTTTTTCATCTCTGTTAATGTTAATTTTGATAACTTGATGGAGGTGTTGTTCAGTGTCTCCATTATATGATCACAGATTTTCTGCTTGCAACTACAGACAACAAATGGGAACACACTTTTAAGACCTATGGATGGCTTCCTGGATTTAGCATTTATTGACTTTCTGGGACAATAGGATATGTTGGGTTCATCTTGTAACTGCCCGTCACAGCCCTGGAAGAGCCCACTTCTAGAAACTCTCGGTCTTTTGACTAAGAGTTGTAGTAGAAACTAAAATCTGGGTATTAAGGTATCACCTTGTCACTGGGGAATCTTTGCTTCTAGACCTGTTCAGTGGACAGGGCTAGGAAATATATGCATATAAACACGTGAACACACACCTACATGCAGATGCATGTTTATTTTACAAACCATGAGTTTAAACCCTGAAATCTCCAGTTTCCAAATTATCCCCACAGGGCTCTTTCCTGGCTTCCCCCTTTCCGTATTTTAATGGTTATTCTTGAACAGTGAGAGTCTTGGCTCCCAGGAACATTAAAGAATTTACTTCTTTGCCCAATCCTATAATACATTTGGGAGAAGGCAATGGCACCCCACTCCAGTACTGTTGCCTGGAAAATCCCAGGGATGGAGGAGCCTGGTAGGCTGCAGTCCATGGGGTCGCTAAGAATCAGACATGACTGAGCAACTTCACTTTCACTTTCCACTTTCATGCATTGGAGAAGGAAATGGCAACCCACTCCAGTGTTCTTGCCTGGAGAATCCCATGGACGGAGAAGCCTGGTGGGCTGCAGTCCATGGGGTCGCACAGAGTCGGACACGACTGAAGCGACTTAGCAGCAGCAGCATAATACATTTGGAATAGTTTCATAATTTCTTTTCCCTTAACACTACCAAAAAAAGCCTACTAAAAGGAGTTCAAGGTTTGTTTGCGGTGCTCCCTGCCCTGGTCCTGCTCATGATAGGTTGTAAACAGTTAAATTCTGTGTTTGTAAGTTATTCATATTAATGATTTCTCTCCCACCCCTTCAGTGACTGTTTATGATGCTCCTTTGAAATACAATTGAATTTGTTTCAGTTCACTTCCAGTTTTAGCCCTTCCCCCACTTTCCATCGCTGTTAATTTTATTTTTTTATCTGAGATGTGAAGCATTAATATGCTTCCACATGTAGAAATTAAGGAAAAATCTACTCTGATAAGTATGACCCTCTGCCATGTCTTTCTACCTGGTCATCCTGTCATTGTAACATCTAGGATCTCCCCATGGAGAGAAACAGCTTCATTGTTTTCTGGTTTGTTTGTCCTGTTTCTTTTTGTAAAGATAAGCAGATTTACGTATCCTCCTTTCTTACATAAAGACTGGCATACTGTATATTGAGCTAGGCTTTATAAGTGCCCAAATCTCATTGATTTTCCAAATCTTGCACTCTTGGTGTTGGTCTTCCCATTATACTGATGTGGAAACTGAGACTCCTTATCTGTACTGTTGCAAACCTTTGTGCCTTATTGATAAATAGCCTGTTTTCAGTGCTTTATACTTTATATGAAAGTGATTAAGGTATGCCAAATCATGAAGTGTCAGGTAGTAGTACAATTTTTAATCCATCAAATTGCTGCCACTTGAAGTCTTGCTTCTTGGAAGTCTACCTCTTCATCTGGTTTTTAAAACTGGATGTCCCTTTAGACTGGAATTTTCAGTGTCTTAACATCTCACACAGTGCTTAAATAAGGATGCGGCGCACCTGGCTGGGAGAGTTGTTTTTGACTTTCTGTTTTTCCTTTTTAAAATTGAGATGAAATTCACATAATATGAAATTCACCATTTTAATGTATATAATTCAGTGTCACTTGCTTTACTCATAATGCTGTTTAACCGTTACTGCTATCTAGTTCCTAAACACCTCATCTCCACCATAGGAGACCCTGTAGCCATGAAGGTGTCAGTCCCCGTTCCCTGCTTCCCCCAGCACCTGGCAGCCCCTGCTCTGCTTTCTATCTCCCTTCGGATTATTTGTTTTGGATAGTCTGGAGGAAAATGGAATCATTTTCCATTTTCACAATAAGTGACCTTTCATCTTAACTTTTTTCACTTGGCGTGTTGTTTGCCGAGTTCATTCACCTTGCAGCCTGAATCAGTTCTTCATTTTGTTTTAGGGCTTGGATAGTATTCCGTTGTATGGACAGACTTTTGTTAATTCATTCTCCAGCTGATGGACCTCAAGGGGGTTTTGAGTGAAACTGGGGAGAAGATTGGCTTGCATCACCCTGCCTTGTGCTCTGCAACCTACTAGCCACGTGACTGTGAACAAGCTACTAAACTTGTGCCTCCCTTTTCTCATTTGTCAAGTGAGTGACTGAAGGATCGGATAAGATAATATATGAGAAGTTCATAGAAGACAACCTGGAGAACAGTAGTAGTAGTAATAGTAGTGTTAGTCGCTCAGTTGCATCCGACTCTTTGCGACCCCATGGACTGCAGCCTGCCAGGCTCCTCTGTCCATGGGATTCTCCAGGCAAGAATACTGGAGTGGGTTGCCATTCCCTTCTCCTGGCAAATAGTGGGTCCTCATAAACTTAGCTGTTTCACATTTCGATTGTATGAGGGTGGGAGGGAAGGAGAGTGAACATAAATGTGTATTATAGTAGGTGTTTTAGTGTGTGTTTGTTCTGTTGTAGCTGCTCAAACCTTTGTACTTTGTTTTATTAAAAAAGGCCTATCTGTTTTCTCTGCTTTGTGGTTTGGTATTTTTGCACCCCGCCCCTCCCTACTCCCCATCACTGAACATGGGATTTTACATTTAGAAGCAGTTCAGTAGACAGAATGTCTGTAGTGGAATGTTACATAATTCACATTTAGATTTGAAGAGCTCATTATAAAAAACCTGACACACTTCAGGAATATTAAATTACTGCAGATTGTGTGGAGCAAAGAAACATTATTGAAGCATTTCAAAATTCTAGGCGAGCCTGAATTTAACTGATAGGGTTTCACAGCTTTTACTGGGGAAAAATGATTTGAGTTGTCACGTGGTTTTCTGGGCCTAGAGGACTTTAATCTCCTTAATTACAAAGAAACGAATTTCCTAAATAATTTGGAGCTACTTCACAGCATTTGCTCAACCTCTGGCTTTTGGAAAATTAAAGGGAATGCCAGGGCCCTGGCCATAGAATGTTCTCTTCTTACTGAAGCTTTCTCAAGCACATTTTTATTCAAGATGATGCTAGTTTCCTTTCTTTATTGATATGGGGATGTACTTCAGGAATTCACAAGTAATGCTTATAACACTTGAACACAATCTCATTTTGTTAAACAAGTCGGACACTGGAGATGCCCACAGAATAGACAGAGGTGCTGTATTATGGCTTACAAAGTCAAAGGGAAGAAAATGGTGCAAATCTAATCCAGTTTTATACACTGACTTTTAAGAATGCTTGAAATGATTTAAAACCCACAGATTTTTCAGTCCATAACAATGTTTATGGATCAGGTACCTACTGTGTGCAAGCCCAGCATGATGGAAATATCTTAGCTCCTACCATTTCCTACAATTTGTCTTTAGAAAGCAAACTTAACCTGCCATGGTTTCCTCCTCTGTAAAAAGAGGATAGCAATATGACCCTGAGTCTGTGTTGTGATCTTGTATTCCTGTGTTCATAACACAGGAAACTATTCGTGCTTAGTATTTATTGAGTACCTGCCAGGAGATGTGTCAGACACTCTTCCAAGCATGTTCCATGTGTGATCACAATTTCCTTAGCCACTCTAATAAAGTTGATACTGTTACTCCATTATAAAGGTAGAGAAACTAGGCGAAGAGGGGTTCAGTAATTTCCTTAATATCACATTGCTCCTAAGTGGCTCAGGCTATGAAGATGGCCAAGAATCAGATCATAAGTAAGGAGATACACTGTTTCCAGTGAAAGCTCATACTGCTGCTGCACAACAGGCCCCAATAAGTCAAGAGATAAGTTGTCCAGGCAAGGAATAGTGACTTTATTTAGAAAGCCAGCAGAGAAAAAAGATAGTGGACTAGTTTCTCAAAGAACCATCTTACCTGAGTTAGAATTCAGGCTGCTTTTATACTAAAAGATGAGGGTATATGGTTGGTTGTTGCACACCTCTGGGTGTTTTAATCCTTTGTTCTTGCAGCTGTCCATGTAGGTCAGGTCACAATGTTCCTCTAAACCTTCAACAAGACAAATGTTTCTTTCTGCCTTGCAACTTTTTATCTCTATATGAATGGAAAAATGTTACACCTTTAAAGGTCAGAGCCTTGTGAATGGGCTATCCTGTATATTTCAGGCTATAGACAACATTCTTATAGCAAAAACAATAGAGTACAAAGGTTAAAGTAAAAGAAACAGATCCAACATGGAGTCAGATTTGTTCTTCCCTGTTACAGTTCCATTTAACAGAGAGATCAGAAACTCTTTCTGCCTAAGATACCTCTTTGAACTGGACCTTGAGAATGTCAAGGTAGACTTGAAAACTTCCACAGAAAAGTAACAGCACAATTGAAAATTGGGAAGTTAGGAAAGTATATCACCTCCCTACTAGACTTCTGCTTCCTTTTGTTATTTGGTTGTTAACGTAAAGCCTCCCTGGACATGCTGATGCTTCTGCCTGAGACAACCATTTATTCACTGATTATATATGCATTAGGACCCATTGGTCCTTTCCCTTGCCTTCCACCTGACGAAAGCATCATTCTTCAAGATCACACAGCGCAGAGCTTCTTGTCTGTGAAGCTTTATTGACTGTTTCAAACAAAGCAAAAAAAACTTGCTTCTTTGTGCCCCAATCTGTTTTTGTTCTGATCATGTGTATTTCAGTATCTTACACGACTAACACCTCTGCTAGACTGAGCTTCTTTGAGGACAAGAGATCAGGCCTTGACTCTCTACTCTTGGGTTGCATGGTTGTACAGTATAACCATCTGTTGACATGAATGAGCCAGCACTTGCACCTGGCCCTTCTTATGTTCTTAGTAGATATCTGTTAAAATGAAGTGACTAGTATCATTAATAAAATTATGTATTCCATTATAGGACAAAATTTTGTGACTCTGTCATCTCTTATGGAATGTTGTCTTTTGGGGGCAAGAGGTTAGGAAGGAGATGAGAGCTTTAGTGGTATGATACAGATAGACGGCACAGAAGTGGTGGGAAAAGTGCTCATTTTCAACGTAGTTTTCCATGTACCCCATTCTAGGAAAGTAATATTCCATTTTCTTTATTTGCAGTCTTAAGTCCTATACTGTAAGTACATTCATTCAGGGCTACTGTCCTTGTTAAAAAATAGTTTGTTAACAACAAGGAAATAAAATATCTTTGGATAAAGGTGTGAATTTCCCCATATTTAAGCCTTATTAAATTTTTGTGTGCCTTTTATGTTAAACATTTTCTAGTTAAGACATCTTTAATTGGCATGATTAAGGGGCTTGGGTTATTATTCTTATTGAGCTGAAACTGGCATTCCGGGTCACCCTTTTCAGATTAAACAGTTCTAGATCTATTTTGCAGGAGCTAAGAATTGGCTGCACAGTTTGAAGATCCATTTCCAGTAGCTTTATCTTAATATTCTTCAAAAATGAATAACTCCTGAATGTGTATTTTCAACTGAACTCTCACATGTAACTATCAGAGATAGAGAGTCACTGGGAAAGATTGTTGACTTGACACCGGGAATACATTCATTCAATTTAAATGAAATCAAATGAGATAATGTATGTGCAGCGGGAGCTGAGGGCACAGTATATAGTAAATGTATAGTAAATACTGGCCATAATTGAAGTGGTATTATTATCATTATTATCTCTTCCCAGCACAGTGTCTGAGCTTAATAGTATCTAGTAGTGTGCAATGCATGTTTATTACAGAAAGAGGGATGAAATGTGTGTCTGCCTGCTTCTTTTCCTTTTCTCTTCCTCCCCACATTAAATGCTTGTCTGCTCATATAGCTGGGGGGGAAAGCTGACATAAAAATTGGCTTGCTGGAAAGTTTCTCAGCCCCATTTGTCACCTTACCCTTGAAGCCCAATTGTATGTCAACTGCATGTCCCTTCTGATGCCTGCTCGTGAGGGACAGACCACAGGTCACTTCCCTATGATCTGCTTCAGCTGCCAAGGCTCTGGTCAAGCTCGCCTGATGGATGGGTGCCTTATTGTTGGAAATGCCTCCACGGAGCTGCTCAGGAAATAACGCCTGTCCTGCATTTTCTGGGTGGTTTTCCGTGCTTGACAATAAGAAACATGGAAAATAAAGCATTGAGTTTTGCTTTTCTTGAAAGTCCGGTGTTTTAAAGATCTGTTATGTGTTTTCTATTTGAGTTTTGCAAATAAGGCCTCTCAAGCTCTTTCCTTGAGAGCGTGTGAGCCCTGTCAATGGCTTAATGAAACCATGTGGGCAGTTTATACATGGAGACCAAGGTTTTCCTGTTTTTGTATGTTTGACAATTCCTTTTTGCCCTTCTAATTTCTGACTTCACCACGGTGGTTATTCTGAGTGTTCTCTTCTCTTGATTTGCAGCGCTCGGAAGGAGTGAATGAAATGTACAATTCGGGGTGTCGTTTCTGAAAGGAGGAGTCATTTTCTTGAAGAGGAGTCCTCAATGAGCCTGGCCAAGGCCCGGGATCTGTGTGAAGTGGACTAAGGATTTAGTAGGATGTCAACTGAGACAGAACTTCAAGTAGCTGTGAAAACCAGCGCCAAGAAAGACTCCAGAAAGAAAGGTAGGGCTCAATCTGTTCCTTTCCAAATGGCTACTTATTGTGCAGCAGTGGGTTTTCGGTCTTTGGAATAGGATTTGGTGCTATCTTTGTGATTGCATATAGTTTTACAATCACCAGCATTATTTGGTGTCTTTTGTATTCACAGTATCATGTTTTAATGGCTCATCCTTCTCTGGGTAAAATCCAAAAAAAAAAAAATTCATAATATACAAGGCCATTCTTAACCTGGCTTCTACCTCTCTGTCCATCCCTCTAGCAATATCACTGCCTAAATCTGCACCACATCCCCACCCAACCCTGTTTGCTTTCCAGGCATTCTGTGTCTTTAGTTCACCTTTGAATATATTAGGTTTGTCAAAAAGTTTGTTCAGAATTTTTCTGTAAATCTTCCGCAATGAACAAACTTTTTGACCAGCCCAATACCAGTGATTCTCAAACTCCAGGCATGCAAGCATGACCTAGAAGATTTGTTAAAACACAGACTGTTGAGTCTCGTTCCTGGAGTGTTTGGTTCACTATGTCTAGGGTAGAGCCCAAGATACATTTATAACAAGTTCTCAAGTAATGCAGATGCTGGTAGTTCAGAGACCAGATTTTGAGAGCACCTGGGCTAGCAGTTAAGCCCCAAATCCTTTTGTTGCTCTCCACTTTTTCTTAGACTGACCTTCTCCTACTTATTTTTCAGGGTTGAGCTTAGTAGGGCTCCTGAAGGGCCTTTCCTTACTCCCCAAATTGGGTTACTTCTTTTGTTTGTTTCACCAGCATTTTATTAGTATCACACTTTATTAAAAACACCCTGTATTTTCATTGGAGAGCTGTGCTATATAGTCCTTCAGAGCTGGATCTCTTGTTCACCCTTTTAACTCCCAACAATTGAAAAGTGTCTGACATAGGGGAGGCTCACAGGTATCTGGTAGAGAAGACTGGCATGCGTAGTATGAAAACAAAATGATTCTATTGCTTGTTCATGATTTTTGGAGGATTTGTTCCTATGGCTTTATGACCATGTCTATTGTTATAATAGGATGTAGGCAACTTGTTGCTTGGTGTATATGTGTGTGTGTCTGTGGTGTGATGTGTGTTTTCTGTCTTCTCTTTTCCTCCCTTGTCTTTTAAGACTGCGTGGAAGAGGATTAATAGAACTCTCTTTCAAGTCTTAAAATCTGTCAGTATGGGACTGCAAACAAGCTGTCGTTGGTTGCTTTGTATAGGCAGTGATTTGTCTGAGGCATAGCCATGCCTGCCCAGTCATGTTTTCTGATGGCATTGTCTGATGCTCCGTAGGAAGCAAAGGACATAAATGTAATGCATATGCAGTTCTTGGACAGTCAGAACCCTAAGAAGGACTATAAATTTTGCTTTAGATGTTTATTTTAAACACAGGTATTTTGGAAGAAGTCTATTTTATCCTTTAAAACCTAATATAAGCCTTGCTTTTTATGCATGAGAGTATAAGAATAATAGAAGGAAAGCAAGTGAGAGAACAGGTCCTAGGAGAACTGCTACATGGAAAAAAAATTATTGCAGAGCCCGGTATGTACTAGAATTCAAATGCTTTTTCACTGGAAACTGACAAGTTATATTTTTGCTTCAAATTTAACCTTTCCACTAAACTTATGCTCTTGAATGTTTAATGCATTAGAATTGTACTTAATGCATATCTTTTCATTCTTAATTTAAATACACAAAACCTGCAGCATTCTAAAAAGAGGATTCAGGTTTTAGAGAACATTGGCTTAGTTGAAGATTTGGAATGGGACTGTGAAGGTGACCTTTTGAACTCCTCCTTATCTTCACATCTTTAGTAGGTCTAAAGTCAACAGAGTACCTGTGCAAGGAGTATCCTCTAGTGAGTGGCCAATACTGTGAAGTCTGGGCAGGCAGAGCTGGATTCAGATTCTGCTGTATTACTTCCAAACTGTGTGATCTTAGCATGTGACTTCACCTCTCTGAGACTCAGTTTCCTTTCCCTTAAAATGAAGATGTAATATTACAAAGCTCAAAGGCTCACTAGGAAGATAAATTGAAATAAGGCAAATAAAACACTGAATATAGAACTTGGCATATGTTAAAAACGCAAAAAAGTTTATCTGGAATCTTCTTCTCTTCTTCCCGTTTCCCCCTCCTCTTCTCCTCCTCCTTCTCATCTTCTTCTTTCCCTGTCATCTTTCTCCATCTTTCCCACCTCTCCCTTCTTTTCCCTATTTCTCTTCTGCCTTTTCCATTCCATCCTCCTCTTCTTTCTCATCTTTATCAGAATCATCACATTGTTTTCTCTTACCCAAGGCGATCTTAAAAAGTATATAGATGATTTGTCCAGAACAAGATTTTACAATTATTTGTAATTATTCAACAGTGTTCAGTTCAGTTCAGTCGCTCAGTTGTGTCCGACTTTTTGCGACCCCATGAACGGCAGCACACCAGGCCTCCCTGTACATCACCAACTCCCGGAGTTCACTCAAACTCACATTTGTCGAGTCGGTGATGCCATCCAGCCATCTCATCCTTTGTCATCCCCTTTTCCTCCTGCCCCCAATCCCTCCCAGCATCAGAATCTTTTCCTATGAGTCAACTCTTCACATGAGGTGGCCGAAGTACTGGAGTTTCAGCTTTAGCATCATTCCTTCCAAAGAACACCCAGGACTGATCTCCTTTAGAATGGACTGGTTGGATCTCCTTGCAGTCCAAGGGACTCTCAAGAGTCTTCTCCAACACCACAGTTCAAAAGCATCAATTCTTTGGTGCTCAGCTTTCTTCACAGTCCAACTCTCACATCCATACATGACCACAGGAAAAACCATAGCCTTGACTAGGTGGACCTTTGTTGGCAAAGTAATGTCTCTGCTTTTTAATATGCCATCTAGGTTGGTCATAACTTTCCTTCCAAAGAGTAAGCGCCTTTTAATTTCATGGCTGCAATCACCATCTGCAGTGATTTGGGAGCCCCAGAAAATAAAGTCTGACACTGTTTCCACGGTTTCCCCATCTATTTCCCATGAAGTGATGGGACCAGATGCCATGATCTTCGTTTTCTGAATGTTGCACTTAAAGCGAACTTTTTCACTCTCCTCTTTCACTTTCATCAAGAGGCTTTTGAGTTCCTCTTCACTTTCTGCCATAAGGGCGGTGTCATCTGCATATTTGAGGTTATTGATATTTCTCCCAGCAATCTTGATCCAGCTTGTGCTTCTTCCAGCCCAGTGTTTATCATGATGTACTCTGCATGTAAGTTAAATAAACAGGGTGACAATATACAGCCTTGACGTACTCCTTTTCCTATTTGGAACCAATCTGTTGTTCCATGTCCAGTTCTAACTGTTGCTTCCTGACCTGCATATAGGTTTATCAACAGGTAGGTCAGGTGGTCTGGTATTCCCATTTCTTTCAGAATTTTCCACAGTTTATTGTGATCCACACAGTCAAAGGCTTTGACATAGTCAATAAAGCAGAAATAGATGTTTTTCTGGAACTCTCTTGCTTTTTCGATGATCCAGTGGATGTTGGCAATTTGATCTCTGGTTCCTCTGCCTTTTCTAAAACCAGCTTGAACATCTTGGAAGTTCACGGTTCACATATTGCTGAAGGCTGGGTTGGAGAATTTTGCGTATTACCTTACTAGAGTGTGAGATGAGTGCAATTGTGCAGTAGTTTGAGCATTCTTTGGCATTGCCTTTCTTTGGGATTGGAATGAAAACTGACCTTTTCCAATCCTGTGGCCACTGCTGAGTTTTCCAAATTTGCTGGCATATTGAGTGCAGTACTTTCACAGCAACATGTTTCAGGATTTGAAATATCTCGAGTGGAATTCCATCGCTCCACTAGCTTTGTTCGTAGTGATGCTTTCTAAGGCCCACTTGACTTCACATTCCAGGATGTCTGGCTCTAGGTGAGTGATCACACCATCGTGATTATCTGGATTGTGAAGATCTTTTTTGTACAGTTCCTCTGTGTATTCCTGCCACCTCTTCTTAATATCTTCTGCTTCTGTTAGGTCCATACCATTTCTGTCCTTTATCGAGCCCATCTTTGCATGAAATGTTCCCTTGGTATCTCTAATTTTCTTGAAGAGATCTCTAGTCTTTCCCATTCTGTTGTTTTCCTCTATTTCTTTGCATTAATCACTGAGGAAGGCTTCCTTATCTCTCCTTGCTATTCTTTGGAACTCTGCATTCAGATGCTTATATCTTTTGTTTTCTCCTTCGCTTTTCACTTCTTTTCACAGCTATTTGTAAGGCCTCCCCAGATAGCCATTTTGCTCTTTTGCATTTCTTTTCCATGGGGATGGTCTTGATCCCTGTCTCCTATATAGTGTCACGAACCTCCGTCCATAGTTCATCAGGCACTTTTTCTATCAGATCTAGTCCCTTCAATCTATTTCTCACTTCCACTGTATAACCATAAGGGATTTGACTTAGGTCATACCTGAATGGTCTAGTGGTTTTCCCTACTTTCTCCAATTTAAGTCTGAATTTGGCAATAAGAAGTTCATGATCTGAGCCACAGTCAGCTCCCGGTCTTGTTTTTGCTGACTGTATAGAGCTTCTCCATCTGTGGCTGCAAAGAATATAATCAGTCTGATTTTGGTGTTGACCATCTGGTGATGTCCATGTGTAGAGTCTTCTCTTGTGTTGTTGGAAGAGGGTGTTTGCTATGACCAGTGCATTCTCTTGGTGAAACTCTATTAACTTTTGCCCTACTTCATTCCGTATTCCAAGGCCAAATTTGCCTATTACTCCAGGTGTTTCTTGACTTCCTACTTTTGCATTCCAGTCCTCTATAATGAAAAGGACATCTTTTTTGGGTGTTAGTTATAAAAGGTCTTGTAGGTCTTCATAGAACCATTCAACTTCAGCTTCTTCAGCATTACTGGTTGGGGCATAGACTTGGATTTCCATGATATTGAATGGTTTGCCTAGGAAACGAATAGAGATCATTTTTGAGATTGCATCCAAGTACTGCATTTCAGACTCTTTTGTTGACCATGATGGCTACTCCATTTCTTCTAAGGGATTCCTGCGCGCAGTAGTAGATATAATGGTCATCTGAGTTAAATTCACACATTCCAGTCCATTTTAGTTCGCTGATTGCTAGAATGTCGACGTTCACTCCTGCCACAGCAGTTTTTATTCTTGATACCCTTGTCTGGACCAAGGCACAAGGAAAGCACACATATACATTAAAAAGAGAGAACAAGAATGTGCTGGTAATAGGATTAATTCATTTCCTGTTCTTTAGTTTCGGCTATGGGATTGTATAAGTATTCCATTAAACAAATGTTGTTAGCTGGGCCAAAATAAGTAGAACTTTAAAAGGAAGTAAGTAGTTTATATATTCATGGGTCTTGAATCTTGAATATAAGAGTGTTACTAAACTCTTTTAGTAATATTTTTCTATGACTCCTCTTTGATTTTCTAATGAAGCAATATATAACCTTATAAGTAAGTTTCAGGCTTCTCCCCAGTCTTTAAATATTTGTTCTTTTTCTTATTTTATTACATTGTCTCAGCCTGTTAGTACAACACACTTTCCTGGTAACTCAGATGATAGAGAATATGCCTGCAATGCAGGAGACCTGGGTTCAGTCCTTGGGTTGGGAAGATCCCCTGGAGAAGGGATTAGCAACCCAGTCTATTATTCTTGCCTGGAGAATTCCATGGACAGAGGAGCCTGGTGGGCTACAGTCAGGGGGGAGGTTGTAAAGAATCATTAATATGATATTTAGTAGACAGTAGGTATTCTTAACTTTTTCTTAAATTAATGGAAATGCCTTAAATTACCTGTAAGTGTGATATTTAAGTTTTTTAAACATTCATTATTAGTTCCCCTTCATTTATCATTTCTAGGAATTATTTTTTAAATCTTGAATTTTCATGTTGAATTTTATGATGCTTTTTCTAAATTTATTTCAATGATTATACATGTATTTTTTCTTTTAGTTTAAAATCAGTAATGTCATGGGTTTCACTGATAGAGTTTCTACATTTCTGTTTATGATATTTTATAAATCCTATGGTTTTAGTTTGATGTTTTACTTAATATTTTGTTATTTATATTCAGCAGCGAGGTTGGTATATATTTTTCTTTTCTTGAACAATCTTTGTGCCTGACATAGGTCAAATTTAATAACCTTACATAATGATATTGGTGGTAAGGAAACACAATAATTTTAGACTTCTTTATGAACAATAAATACTTTTTTCTTTTTTAATAGTTTCATAAGACTTTTTAAAAATTATAGATGCCTATTACTGAAAACTAGAAAAGACAAGGTAGGCATGCATAATCCTAAAAATTAAAAATAACTTATTAACATTCTAAGTTACTTCCTTCTGAACTGACTTTCCTGGGTAATATATGTACTTGAGATTATGCTGTTCATATGATTTTACATGCTGCTTTGTCAGTTGACATTCTATCATAAGTATATTTCTCATTTTACTACCTGGTATTACAGAATGGAAACGTTTTTCTTTTCTTGGCAAGATTTAGATGGTTGGTGGGGCAGACATTTTGCTTCCTTAAAAAAAAAAAAAGCACCTGACATGTGAGACATGTGCTGTGACAAAGAGCGGCATAAAGAATGTTAAGAGGCCATTAATAATTCTTCACAAACCTGTCACCCTAGTTCTTTGACCCAGGCTGTTGAAAGTAAGTCAGACAGATTCACAAACAAGTCACACTGGAGCATATTTCACCACAAATGCGTTTATAGACAGGCTGTGTATGAGATGCAACTAGAGTGTTCATAGTTCAGATAAGGAGGGGATGAAAGTAGTGAGGAATAAAGTTGTTTCCTTCATGTCATTTTTGTTGCATTGTGTCACTACACACACAGCTAGTCAGAGGTGCCTCTTCTGGGAGTGGGATTTCATGGAGGACCAGAGAGAAGGAGTGTACACTCTCAGGTTCATTATCTGCCCTGAAAGGGAGAGGATCAGCCGACAGTTTGTGGTGAGCCCGGCCTTAGGACACCCAGTAGAAGACTGTGGTAGAGGAGTGGGTCCCAGCATTAACAGACATATCTGGGGGTGATTTTAGTCAGCAGCATCTGGCAGCTTAGTGTCGTGGAAGAGCACTAACTGTGGAGTCCAGCAGACCTGGTTTTTCCTCTGTGACTCTTGTTCTTATCTATTGTGTCACCAGAATTTAGCCCCATTGACCCTTGTCTTTAAGTGTGTGATTCCAATGTGTGTGAGGGGGAGGTGGTGGGTATTACTTCTCTGCTTGTTATCAGAAAGGTGAGTGAAATTACCTTGGATAAAGGGCCAACTTGGGATCTGCAGTATGGTCAGGGTTAGCTTTTTTGTCCTCTTCCTTCTGAGATCGCGGGTTAGTATTTTCTCCCTATTTTATAGAAATGCTTGGACATAAACTTAGTCACTTTCCTTATATTTATTTTGGAGCTCTACTCAAGGATAATTAACGAAGAACAGTGGCACAGCAACCTGCTACCTGATTATTTCCTCCCAAACTGTGTTTGAACCCTAGCTGTGTGCCTCAGTAGCTGTGCAGACTTTGGGGAGGTTTCTTAGAAAATTTCTGTCAGTTGTGGCGAAGGAGTGGTTTCAGGAATGGCATGCTCAGGGTCCTAATCTCTCCACTGACTGGTGAGTCCTGGGAAAGAACTCTGTTAATAATAACGGGCTTACCACTTAGGAGCTCATAAACTTTCATATTTATTATTCCACTGGTCCTTAGGACCTTGGGAGAGTAAATTTGGAAAGTCATTTTATCAGCCCTTTGGTGCAGAGAGAGCTGCTATTTCATCACTTCTGTCTGCTGCTTTTATCCTGCAGGGAGGCAGACTTGGGGTCATCAAGACCTTGAATTTGTGTTTGTACCCCAGGCCCCCTGCTCTCTAGTTCACCTCCAGGCAAGTCACTTCCACACTTTGAGCCTTATTTTCCACAGGCACTCAGTGGATGTAGAACTTATATTTGCCATGTGTGACATGTAGAAGAGGCATATTTAATTAATTACTTTGTCTGCAAATGTTTATTCAGCCCTAGCCATGAGCCCCAGAGAAGGCAATGGCACCCCACTCTAGTACTCTTGCCTGGAAAATCCCATGGACGTAGGAGCCTGGTGGGCTGCAGTCCATGGGGTTGCTAAGAGTCGGACACGACTGAGCGACTTCACTTTCACTTTTCACTTTCATGCATTGGAGAAGGAAATGGCAACCCACTCCAGTGTTCTTGCCTGGAGAATCCCAGGGATGGGGGAGCCTGGTGGGCTGGCGTCTCTGGGGTCGCACAGAGTCGGACACGACTGAAGTGACTTAGCAGCAGCAGCAGCAGCAGCCATGAGCGCAGTGGGAGCTTAGTGTTCTGGAGGTGGAGCCGGGGGACAGAGACACTGGAGAAGGAGACTCGGACTCCAGCCAGTACCTATAGTCCAAGAACTTCTGCCTGAGGGGAGGCTCTTCTGACTTCTGTGGGTCTCATCCTTGTGGTTCAGTGGTAAAGAATCCACCTGCAGTGCAGAAGATGCAGTTTCGATCCCTGGGTCAGGAAGATCCCCTATAGGAGAAAATAGCAACCCACTCCAGTATTCTTGCCTGGGAAATCTCATGGACAGAGGAGCCTGGCAGGCTATAGTCCATGAGGTCAAAAAGAGTAGGACCTAACTGAGTACACACACATGCATGTATCCTTCAGAAAAAAAAAAAAAACATGTATATATGTTTCCATGTTGCTACTTTTCTTCATTTCCATCTGTTACTATTCATAAATTTTGTGTTTCATGTTTACTCCAATTTATATTTACCAAGTAAAATACTACATTTTTATCATACTAAGGAAAATTTTTATGAAAACTTTTTTCACTGCTTTCCTGACCCAAAGCAGGTGGATTTCAGCTTAATACAAGTAACATGATACTCCAAATGTCTATTTACATTAAAACATGAATAACTTGTCTAGAAGTACGGGAACGTTTAGAAGGAATTAGTGTTTGGGGGCCAGAAGAGCCTCTCTTTCAAGATGTGTTCTTAAGAGAAGATTGACTTGCCCGTTAATCACTCAGTCAGTCAGTGGCAGAGACAGAGCTGGAAGTCAGCAATAACTCCCTGGATGGTGTTGCTTGAGTTTATAGATTCTCAACAACTTTCCTTCTTAGGATTAAGCTCTTCATGAGTTTGCTCCCTCTTTTGTGTTGAAGCCTCCTGGAAGAGCTCATGCTTTAGAATCAGATAGACTGAAAGGTGCATCAAGGCTCAGCTCCTTTACTACATGTATATCTCAGGCTAACTGCTTAATTGTTTCAAGTCTCAGCTCCTTCTTCTTAAAATGGAGGTAATAATACCTGTCCCAAAGTGTTGTATTGACTATTATATGAGTCAAAAATATAAAGCACTTAACACAGTTGTCTGTATGCAGACTCAAGATAAGGGAATTTTCCCTTTCCCCTCTGGCCCCCCAGCTGCCTACCTGAAAGGTGACCTTTTTTCTTAGTGCTGCAGGATATAAAAAAACGGTACAAGTTACCCTTTTCTCCAGAGGTGCATGGAGGTAATCAGGCAGTGAAAAAAAACATACTGGTCAGTCTTCAAAAGGATGCTTTTTCCAAGAATAACTGGGAAGGTAGACAGGAAATACAAAGGAAAATGGACCATATTGTCAAGCTACATTCATTAATAACCATCATTTCTTGTGTGCTTCCTGCATGCTAGCCATTTTAGATAAATTGTCCCCAGTGAGCCCAAACCTTACACTACCCCATGGAACGCATAAGAAAACAATGTTCAGAGAGATCAAGGGACTTGCCCGAGGTCATGTAGCTGGTCTCCACTGGCTGCAATGCACTAACGAGTTTGTCCGATGTGTAAGTTGGTGCCCTCTAAACACATGTGTTGGCCCTGTGCCTTGATGTGGGAGGTGGGAAATGTGAAAAAGGGCTACACTCTTTTGGGGGGATGGACATAGAAACAGGTTAGCCACTTGAAGTCAATTTATGGCACCATTCTGTTTTCTCAGAGTTGGATCTTGGTGAGCTAATCACTCTCTACTAGTGGTGTGATTTACAGGCTTTGGAAATTCAGTGTCAGGGATTCAAGGATTTAGTAGCAAGACAACGTACATTTCTCTGGGGGTTGGTCCATGAAGTGCTTGGGCTAGAGAGCTTGAGAGGGAGGAAACACCATTTTGGGTCCCAAAGTCTAGTTTTTATGGAAAGACTGATGTACCGAGTTACATGTGGTAGGCAGAGTCTTCTGTATTCTCCACAAGCACATGGCCTTGAACTTATTACAGGACATCTCACTCACTGTGGCCATTCCCTGAAGACAGATTCGTTTCTGGCTTCATTGGTGACTTTGTTCTAACTGGTTTATTTAGAAAGTCGGTTTTCTTCAAATCCCGCTGCACACCTGCTCCCCTTCGTGAACATATTTTGTAACCCCAGCAGAGCAAGCTGCACCAGGCAGGGCAGCAAGCCAGCCTTCTGAGGCCTGGCCCATGCCTCTGTGTCCCTTTTTCTCTCCCCATCCTGTACCATCATGAGCCCTAGTCTCAGGACACACTTCTGCGACTTCATGCATGCTGCTCCCTTACTTGGATCATCTTTCTCTCCCTGTTCTCTGGAGTGACTCTTGGTCATCCTTCAGAACCCGGCAACCATTTGACAGATCCATCGTCCTTGACACTTCAAGCTTCCAAGTGCCCTCGATGAATTAATCAGTGATATTAGTTCCTGCAACCTCCTAAATATCTCTCAAATCCACTCATCCTCTCTCTCCACACTCCCCCTCTCCTCAGGATAGTTTGGGCTGCCTTCATCTGTCATCCAGACCATTCCATCACCTTCCTGAGCAGTCCTCAGGTTTTCAGAGTCATCCATCTCCAAGCTCTTCCTGACAGTGCTCACTAATGGGAAGATCTGATCAGTTCCGACCTTTGCGTCAGACCCTTCTGCGAACAGTCCCCACTGGCCTCAGGATAAAGTCCACGAGGTTTATCGGGGCTTCAGGGAAGCCCTGCCTGGCCTGTCCCCTTCTTATCTTTCCAGTCACATCCCTCACCACTCTTCCAGAATGATACTCCACTCCCTGGCTTAACTGAATTCGTTTCAGTCTCCTGATCGTACCATGGTATATTTCACATTTGGAATTTTGCAAATGTTTTTTTTTTCTTCTGAGAATAGTACTTAAAAATAATTCTCTTCAAAGCAACTCCACTTCTGCTTTAGCTTCAAGTTAGCTATTACATCCCTGGAAATATTCGGGGGGCCCATTGCAACCCACCCAATGCGATCCCCAGTTGTGATCATGACCAGTCTTTGTGCTCACAAAGCACCTCATTTTGCCCATCTTAATACATGGTTTTAATCATCTTTTGGTTCCTCTTTATCCCGCCACGCTGGGAGTTCTGTGAGTGCAGGGACTATATCTGGCTTCAGTTTAAAAAGAATAATAATAATTTTAAAAATTTATTTATTTTTGAATGTCCTGGGTCTTTGTTGCAACAGGCTTTGCTCTAGTCATGACCAGCAGGGAGCTACTCTAGTTGCAGTGCTTGAGCTTTCATTGCGGAGGCTTCTCTTGTTATAGAGCATGGACTCTAGGGCACTCGGGCTTCCGTAGCTGTGTTTCCCAGGCTCTAGAGCACATGCTCAGTAGCTGTGGTGACTGGGCTTAGTTGCTCCATGGCACATGGGATCTTCTCTTACCAGGGATCAAACCCATTTCTCCTGCATTGGCAGGCAGATTCTTTACCACTGAGCCATCAGGCAAGCTCCTAACTTCACTTTTACCACTAAGCCCAGTGTTGGAAGATGTAGGTGTGCAGCCTATTGAATGAATAAGTGAGTGAATGACTAAAAAAGCCTCTCATGCCTCGATTTGTGAAGGCTCTTATAGCACACTTCATTTATTCAAATCATCACATCTACCACATTTTTCTTATACTTTTTTGTTTATTTCTCTGCCTCTGCCACTAACTGTGAGTTCCCAGCACAGCATTTGGAACATGGTAGGTATTCATTAGATGTTTGTTGAATTAATTATCATAAAGTGTGGGGGAGAATGATTTGCAGAAAGAAAGAAATAAGCAGAAAGAAAATTTAAAACCATAAACATCTCCCTTAAGAGCTTGCTCTAGAGATTCTTATTATGTGGCATTGAAAATTCCTCCCATTCAGTGAACCACCTCTCCCTTTTGCAACGTGTGTCCAATCATGTCTGGTGCTATAATTCAGCATGATGTGGGCCATATTGGTAGTAAGAACTATAAGATTTGCCATATTAGTTCATCCCACTGCTTCATTAAGCTCAGTGTGCTGCCTCTGGCAGTGGCTGGGCTTGAATTTTGATGTTTGGAAGAACAAAGCCCTTCATATTAGCCCTCTGATTTCTATGAGTCAGGTAAAGTTACAGTCCTGCCCAGTGTCTGAGAGTCTTCATCTTTACAGATAGTCAGTGGCCCAGAGCATGGGGTTTTATTATTTGCATGGATTTTCTGAGCAGACAAGGCCCCAGGTGTGTCAGGATGTGAGCAACCCCATCCTATAATGACAGTTTCTGGGATGGTCAGAGTACAACATGTTGCAGGATTGCATGTTTCTGCCCAGTCCATCAAGAGAGCGCCCGTAGGTCAAAGGGAGAGGTGAGGGTGGAGTGGAGATGTCTCCTTTAAGCTTGAACACAAGCATCCCCTTATTTCATGAGAAGCAGCTGAGGCTCAGATTGATGAACAAGTTGCTTGAGATCACACAGCATGTGACAAGTTAGGGACACATTTTCACCTTAATCTCTCTGACCCCAGAGCTTGTGCCTGTGCTGAACAGTGGACTGAACTTTTCCCTACTGAATGAGTGTCCTCTTGTTAATTACCAAGTGACACTTACACTGAAAGACATCTTCCTACAGATTCCAGTAGCCACATGATTGGGCTGAGACGGCCTCGGCGGCATAAAGGAGTGATGGTAGACCATGTGGTGGAGGCAGAAAGGGAGTTAGCAAAGCATAGAAGCCCTAATATTTTACCCCTTGTGACTATGGTTTGTGAAAGGTTGCTACCTATAAGGGTTCTAGAAGCTGAGAAGGAAACATTTTGCTTTCTTTAGGAGGATTCCAGAGAGTCCAGGCTTTCCAGATGTTTTCCAGTTTTCACAGAGTTCAAGATGAGGTGTACTTGAAGGATTTCGACTGCATATAAATCAAAATACATTTTGATTTGAATTTGGAACAGGTGCTCTGATTTTGCAGATGCCCCAGTTCCGTGAATAGTATCATTGGCTCAGTTTACCTCCAAGTGGGCACCCCCACATCAGAAATACTAATGAGGATGGTGGTGATGAAGGTAACTACTCTCTGCCCACAATTACAGAATAATAGGCAATGTATTCACGCCTTTATATATATTTTCTCTTGCAGAATAACCCCTTGAAGTAGCTCCATATTTGAAATCTCATGTTTGCAGGGGAGAAAACAGAAATAGGAGAAGGGAGACAGAGTGAATGCTGTAATCTCAGAATCGATGCTCTGAAGAGCCCTGTGGTTCTGTCTCACGCATCCATTTAGCAGGCATTACATGTTCCTTACATGTACCTGGCACATTCTGAACAGAGTGACCTGCTTGAACCTCCTAAACATGCTTGAGTTTGCTCAGCTCTCCTTTCAATCTGGAAAAAATCCCCTTCTCTCCTGTCTGTTTTCAAGGTTCATCTGATCCTCTGAGACCCAGCTAGATGGCATCCCCCTCCTGCATGTAATTCAACCTTCCTTTCTCCATGATTCTCAGCATACCATTTTAGAACATTTTTAATTTAGATGAAGCTCTCCTTCCTTTCTTCCATCTATTAACATTTCACTTACAGACTTCTCTTCCTTGCTGGATTGATAGAGGGGACTGTGTCTTGTGCATCATTTTATCCTCTCAAAGTTGAGAGGAGGAGAATTATTAAAGCATTCCCAGTGAGGGAAATGGGAAATGGCATTAATTAGTTGACTACTCAATACATGCAGAGAATGCAATGAGAATCCAAAAAATTCATGAAGTCAGTAGCACTCCCATTTTTCAGATGAATAAACATACTCAGATAAGTTCCAAGTTTGTTCAGCATCGCTCATCATGTGAATGGAAGGAGCGGGAATTTTAAACTCAGGTCTCAATGATCCAGAGCACAGGACCTTTTTGATATATTCTGTGTTTTCTCCACAGTGGTCATTGACTAGAACCTCAGTGCAAGCTCATTTCCTAGGGGTCTGGTTGCTCTTGCAAAGCAGTGGCAACAGATGCACTTTACTTTTATAAAGAGTTTCTATATCAACATTAGAGATTTCACTTCCTTCTACCTGGGGACTATGGTCACTTCAGTCTGTCAACCTTCCCTGGCTGGCACTGCTGCTCTAGGAAGAACATGCATTCCAATTGTTAAACCAGAGGCAAGAAAAGCCACGCAGGAACTCACATTGGAAGAAGCCCAGCGGATGATGAATAGCAGACCTGAATCTTATCATGTATTTCAGGATGATGTACGGGACTGTTGGAAACTGCCTTTGACAAATGTGCCCGGGAAGGGGAATTATCTCCAACAATGAAAAATGTTCTTATTATGTGATCCTAAAAAAGGATCAGGACCCCTATCATTGGGGAAATGATTATCCCCACATCCTTTATTAACAGCGATATGGAAGCGTGTGCTAAAGACGATGGACATGGCAATGATGCTGTGATGGATAGCTGTGAGTGCTGGAGTCAGGCTGGACTTAGGAAAGGTAGCTTGATGCTTGATGGCAGACGGGAAATGTGTAACTGTCTCAGGTCGCTTTTAGCCCTTGCTTCCTAAGCTCTGCAAGACTTGTCCCTGCTGTCTTAGTTGAGTATCCAGTGGCTTTTGGTCAGGCTGAGGCTCTGATTAAATATAGAAGGGATATAAGTTTGTAGGAAATAAAGCTATTTTTATAGGGGGAAGAAAATGGTATGCCCAGCATGTTAAATATTTAAGTTCATTTTATTTTCACATTTCACATGCATATGTAGAAACCTGGAGTCATAGAGATTCAGTAGCCTGTCCAAGGCTGGAAGCCAGCAGAGTGAGGATTTGAACCTGAGCAGTCTGATTTCCAATTCTACATGCTTTGTAGACCATCTTGGCTTTTAATAAATAACGTTGTGGCTGGAGTTCAAAATAGGGGGAGAAGCAGCTAAATGAGGTGTGTATGTGAAGGTGCCTCCTGTCATCTTTAGTACAGAGTAGATGTTCAGGAAATGCTAGTTAGGTCAAGACTTTCGATACAGCACAGAGAGCTCAGGTTGACGCTCTGTGATGACCTATATGGGTGAGATGGGAGGTCTTTGAAAGTTCCTTCCTTTCTTCTCCCCTCCCCTGTCTCTTTCCTACCTTCTTCCCTTCATTCTATTTGTGAGCTTTTTCTAAAGCCAGGCAGAGTGCTGGCCACAGAAGAAGATTGTAAACAAGTCCCTGGCTTAGAGACCCTAAACTCTAATATGAAAGACAGACAACTGAGAAGCAATTATAGTTCACTGGAGCTAAGTTAAAATCCCAAAACAGAGATAACCAGGTTTCCGAGGTCTTCCAAGGGTTTGTGAGATTTAAATAAAGATTCTTAGACTTCAGATTTCTTTGTTTTTATTCAATGAATGCTTTGTGAAATATCTCCTATTATTACAGGCATTATCTACCTATGAGATTTAAGTCCCCAGTTGCAAAAAATAAATCTTACTCTGTCTTCCAGTGAAAGGAAGGCCAGAGGATCAGACATCTCACTGGGCAGCAACTTGCTCTCCCTTCTTGAGTAAAATTTCCTTCAAGATACACACATATTTTATTCATTTCCTATTATGCGTAGGACCAGGTACATAGTATGTGCTCATTAAGCGTGTGTTGAACAATAGAGCAGCCTATATTAGAGGTGATTCTTTGGCCTTTGGCCTACATTTTACTAGAATCAGTAATTTATATTCCATTAGTTTTCCTTTGATGTTTTAAAATAATGATTACTGTAGCTTCTCCTTCTGCTCACAGAGTTATAGACTGCAAATAGATTTTGTGTAATTTGCCAATGCCAGTCAATTTTAATGGCTGCTTGGAGCACTGTGTAGAGGATTCTGAAATCATATCCTAGCTTTGAGTGAAAGCAGTTAACACTCAGGTGTATCTCTTTTCAGTCTTTTTAGTTTTTTTAGTTTTTCTGCATAAAAGTGTGTGCACACAAGCCTGCAAACACATACCTTCCTGTTTGATCCTCTTGCGTATTTAATTCCATGCTTTTTCACTAAACCTTACATTTTAAGCTGTTTCATGTCGTTATAAACTTTTGACAGTCATCATTTACAAAAATCCCAAGTGATCTCGTTTTCTTTACTTTTACTCAGGAAATATCTCTCCCAGTCCTTCTGTCATTGTTGCCATTCTTCAGTGGCCCATTCCCAACTTTGCCAAATCTTGCTGAAGTTGGGGCATATACAGAACTGTTTTCAATAGCCAGTGATTCATTTTGCTTTTCCTCCTTCAGCTGATGCAGTGTTTGTCTTCTGTATTTTGTGGCCTAGGGAAGATGGTAACTTATTTCCTACAGTGAGAAGAAAAAGAGAGATGTTGGGGTGGGCTTCCCTTTGTAGGAGGGCCACCAGCATGGGCCACTCTTCTGGTACAGCCTTGGCATTGAGCTTTGCCAGTGCAGGCCTCTGAGCTCTGCTGCTTTTGCCGTTCAAATCTTTTAACCTCAGCTTATCAACTTTAATACATTGTCCTGGTGCCTTGATTTTTTGGTTCATCTATTTTAATGTGATGAAATGTAAAAACCAAGCACAGCCTTGTCCCCTCACAATGACTTTAGAGTTTTTCAGCTGATAACCTAGCTTTCATCTGTTAAGGATTCGAATTTTAAACAGTCAAAAATACATTTTCCTGGTATCTATCATCAAGTGATTAGTGCAACTCTTTAGTTCTGGTCGTCTTTCCTATTCTTGGTAGATTTATTTTCTCTTCTTAGAATTCTCCCATCGCCCTCTCTGTCTGGGAGACTGGAGATGTCATTTAAACCTTGCTTATTAGGATTCCATTATTTGTCTCTCATATACAGTCAGCTAAATCAAAAAGTCAGACAGTGTTTTTAAATTGCAAATTTAAATGACAATTTATAGACCAGGTCTACTGGAAATTTTCTGTCCTTGGCATCCATCATTGTTTGTGTGTACATAATTTTATGTTCTCCCTTTTTATCTTCTTGAGAGCACAGCACACATATCTATCAGGAGAATCAGAACTGCTTGCAATCGAACAAAAAAGGCAATAAAGATCTTGAAAGGAAATGAAGACAAACACCCTATACCAGATCTTACTTAAATATTAGCCCTTTTCCTCCTCCTTCCCCTCCTCTTCCTCTTAAAGAAGAAACTTGCATTAGTCACTTTTCTTTTTTTTAAGTATTGAAACTCATGGTTTAGATTCAGAGAAACTAAACATTTGCCCAGGGCCTGAAATATGCCAAATACTCTTAATCTCAGTTAATCTTTGTGATAAACCAATGATCATGACACTGTTATTGATATTGTGATAGCTAATGCTTATTGAACACTTACTCTATACTAAGGATTGTTGTATCTTTTGCTTACTGTGACTCATTCAAAATAATAATAGATTGCTTTTTGAAGGAGGAAACTGACATTTCATGGGAGGCAACTTGCTCAAGGCCCAAAGCTGAGTGAATGATGCTGCTCCTGCTTCCAGTTAGAACTCTGCCCACCACACTAGTTTCTATTTTTATTTTTAGTAAAGAAAATTTTATTTCACTAAGAAAATTGGGGACCTATTTAGTATCTCTATTTTATAAGAATGACAGGCTGAAAAGTCATCTCACTATGCCTTGCTGAGTTTTAATTTTGAGCAGGTTGCCTTCCATGGGGTAGCTTTAAACCTTGAAATCATCTTCTTTTATCGGTCCATTTTCTCTGGGATCAGAGTAGATTGGCAAAAGCATTATGATCTTCCATTTCAAAGTTGAAGGATTATCTATCTTGATGGGGCAAATCATCTCTGAAATCCTTCTAAAGCCAGCTGCAGAGGTTGGTACATTTCAGAAAATAACCTGTGGTACCCAGGAACTTCAGTGATGGGAATCAGTGGAGTAAGATTTACACCGGGAGGGCCCACCTTTAACACGTGGACCCAGGGCATCGGTTGTGTCAGGCATTTCCATTTGCAGCAGGAGCCTGAAGTTCCTCCTTGCAGCCTCAGCTCACTGCCAGACTACAGTGTCAGCAGCAGCTGGTGGAGTCAAGAGCTTATAGGATTCCAGTCAGACATGGGAGATGAGGATATGGGGCCATGAGATTTCCTTGTGTCTGGAAAAAAAAAAAGAGAGGGAGCCAGAGGATGCTCAGGGAGCCATAAGACCATAAGTGCAGGTTTGACCCTAAATGAAACAAAGAGGAAGGGAAGGAAGATAGGATAGGTAGAAGCATCTTAGGCATCAACAAAGTCTTTGTAGAGTCATTGAACCAAAGTCGCTCATCAGAGGAATCCTGTATCTCCTGGGAATGGTCGGCCAGAGTATTCCTGCCCTGATCTATTTTTGGCTGGGAACAGCTTGTGGGAAGCATAATCTTGGTGCACATGGATTTCTGTTTCTGATTTTTATTTTATATTATACTATAGTTGATTTACAGTGTCATGTAGGTTTAAGGCATTTAGCAAAGTGATTCAGTTATACATATGCATATATCTATTTGTCAGATTATTTTCCCATATCCGTTATTGCAGAACATTGAGTAGAGTTCCTTGTGCTGTACAGTAGGTCCTTGTTGGTTCAGTTCAGTCTCTGAGTTGTGTCCAACTCTTTGCAATCCCATGGATTGCAGCACGCCAGGCTTCCCTGTCCATCACCAACTCCCAGAGCTTACTCAAACTCATGTCCATTGAGTCAGTGATGCCATCTAACCATCTCATCCTCTGTCAGCTCCTTCTCCTCCTGCCTTCAATCTTTCCCAGCATCATGTTCTTTTGAAGTGAGTCAGTTCTTTGCATCAGGTGGCCAAAGAATTGGAATTTCAACTTCAGCATCAGTCCTTCCAATGAATATTCAGGACTGATTTCCTTTAGGATTGACTGGTTTGATTTCCTTGCAGTCCAAGGGACTCTCAAGAGTCTTCTCCAACATCACAGTTCAAAAGCATCAATTCTTCGGTGCTCGGCTTTCTTTATAGTCCAACTCTCACATCCATACATGACTACCGGCAAAAACCATAGCTTTGACTTGACGGACCTTTCTTGGCAAAGTAATGTCTCTGCTTTTTATATGCTGTCTAAGTTGGTCATAGCTTTTCTTCCAAGGGTCATCTATCTTATATATAGTAGTGTGTATATGTTGATCCCATCCTCCTAATTTATTCCCCTGCCACCTTTCCCTTTTGGTAAGCATAGTTTATTTTTCATGTCTGTGAGTCTGTTTCTGTTTTATACATAAGTTAATTTGTATCTTTTTTAGGTTACACATATAAATGATATTATATCATGTTTGTCTGAATTACTTCACTTATTATGATAATCTCTAGGTCCATTTGTGTTGCTGCAGACGGCATCATTTCATTCTTTTTTATGACCAAGTAATATTCCATTGCATACATGTACCATATCTTTATCCATTCATCTGTCGACGGTTGCTTCAGTGTCTTGGCTATTGTGATTAGTGCTGCAGTGAACACTGGGGTGCGTGTATCTTTTCAAATTATTATTTTCTCTGGTTATGTGTCCAGGAGTGGGATTCTTGGTTAATATAGCAGCTGTAGTTTTAGTTTTTTAAGGACCCCTCCATACTGCTCTCCTTGGAGAAGGAAATGGCAACCCACTCCAGTGTTCTTGCCTTGAGAATCCCAGGGACGGGGGAGCCTGATGGGCTGCCGTCTCTGAGGTCGCACAGAGTCGGACACGACTGAAGCGACTTAGCAGCAGCAGCATACTGCTCTCCAGAGTGAATTTCTGAGTGTAGCACCTGGGGCACCAGGCTATTTTCTTCCCTGCCATTGGTGGTCTGCAAGATGCGCCCTCATGGCCCTCTCTTGGAACCAAACTGATACTCATAAAGCCTAAGTATGATAAGTTGTTATCAGACATTCCCTCGGACTTCTTCAACTTGCTGCCAGTTGGTGCAAACCAGCCATTCAGAGTCCTCTCCCCAGGTCAAACTGTTCTCAGATAGAGGTGGGCAACTGTGGGGTCACAGGTGAAGCTCAATGAGATCAGGGTCCTAGATTCTCTGGCCAGTTAGTCCAACAAGTTCCAGAACATTCTGTCCTTTCACAGCCTGCAAGGACCAAATAAGAGGGGAGCTACAGCAGCTATTTGGTTAACAACCTGAGAAAAAAGCCTTCTTAGTACCTAGCATTCTTCCTGCACACAAAAAGAGAATGGCTCTCCCACCCGCCACTGCTCCCCCTGGCCACGAAGGCCTGGAGGTCACATTTCTTGAAAGTGTTGCTGATGGCTGGTGTGTGCAGGGCCTTATTTAAGTCAGCTCCATCAGCCTTCACAACCTGTGAGGCATATAGCCCAGTGATTGTGTTAATGTCTTCAGAATTACAAAGTGACTAGTCACACCTCTTTCTGTTTATTAAGTTATATGACCTTGAAAGTGAAAGTCACTCAGTTGTGTCCGACTCTTTGCGACTCCGTGGACTATACAGTCCATGGAATTCTCCAGGCCAGAATACTGGAGTGGGTAGCCATTCCCTTCTCCAGGGGATCTTCCCAACCCAGGGACTGAACCCCTGTCTCCTGCATTGCAGGCAGATTCTTTACCAGCTGAGTTGCCAGAGAAACCCTATGTGACCCTGCGCAACTTCTAAATCCTTTAAGCCTCACTGTTCATATGTAAAAGGGGAGTGATAGGGCTCATCTCTGGGGGAGATAATTCAGACCAAATGAAATCATATATGTAAATGTCAGCACATGCATTTGTGTGTGTGTGTGTGTGCCTGTGCACACACACGTACACATACTTAGTTTGCTGCTCTTGTGACCATGAGAAAACCAAAGCCCATGTATCATGGCTGATTGGTGGGACCATAGGGTTTTGCGGGGTAGATTGTGCAAGGCCTTGTGTGTGTGTGTCCATTGCTGCCTGGTTCTGTGCTGGAGGTGCTGCTGCTGGTGGAGAGATAGCATCTGCCCCCTGCCAGCCTTCAAGGAGGTCTCAGCTGAGCGCTCCAGTGTCACCTATTTGTCTCTAAGCACAACGTGCTACTCCACGGCTCCCTGCGCAGCCTTCACCTTGGCCTCCCTCAGAAACACTGTTGCTTAGAACAGAACTTACTCATAAAAGGAGCAACCTGGAAGGCTGGGCATCCTGAGGGCACAAGCCCCACCCTAAGAAGCCAGACACTGACATGTCCCCTTCCATCTCTCCAGAACTGTTCTTGCCTTTTTTCAGCTCTGCTTCCTGCTTCTCCCTCCCTGCAGCAGGCTTTCCTTGGTCACTGTGCTCGTGGCCAGCTTTACTGATTTGTTCATTCAATATCCCAAGTAAGACTTGAGTCACAAAATCCCAATTCTAGGGAAAGAAATTCTGTAAATCTCAGCCCAGTTCTGACAATGGTTACTCCTGGTCTTCAAGAGTTAGGGATATGTAATATGAGCCAGGTATTATAGCCCACCTTATGGGTCATGGGAGGAGATCACTATGCAAAGTAAGGAGGCACAGGCTGAATGCATACAGCTTCCGAAAAGGCTCAGTTTAGATGTCACTTCCTCCAAGAAGCCTTCCTGGACCAAGCTAAACAAGGTGCAAGGCTGGTTTAGACCCTCCTGTGTGCCACTTGAAGTTGGGGCTCTAGCCTCTGTTACATTAGATCTCAAGTTGTGCTAATGTGCTTTCCTCAACCCCATATCTGTCTTCATACCACATCCTGCCTCCTGCGAGCAGGAAGAGGATATAGTTCCTGTTTGCAAACCCTTCCTGTTGCCCAAGTGCCTGCTGCACAGTAGGTACTCTGTAAGTGTTAACGAAGTTGAGCAGCATTGGGGTTACAGACACGTAATTGCAATGTGGAATGAGAAATACTTCCTCGTGACAACACGAAATGGTCCCTTGGGCAAAAATAACAGTTGTCCCCAGCCTTCTCCCACCCAAGGTGCCTTCAGCATCCATGGACAGCAGCAGAGTGCAGACAGGATGGCCATTTTTCCATTTATAGTCATGTTCTGTGTCTTTGATCCCAGACTCTTTAGGTGTTGAATGTTAAAGAGCCCGCTGCAGCTCCTCACTTGATAGCCATCCTGTGCCCCACCCATTAGTGCCAGTTCCACCAAAAGATGAAAAGTTGGGGTTCAGAATGAGCTGAGTTGGCACTTATTCACTCAGCATCTCTTGAGCTGATTAAACTGCTGGAAGGTGTCAGGCTTAACCTTTCTGAGGAAGGGCTTACAAAGGCACTTTTGCTATAGCTTTTTCCAACCCTCATTTTATTTTGGGTGACTGACCTAAAGGTCTTAAAGTGAAAAATCTTACAAACCCAGGGCTCAAGCCATACCCATATGCAAATGCCCATCCCAGGCACTGCCCATGAGAGCTGAGGCACTGAGAACAAGGCGGAATGTTAGTGCTGGACACAGAACAGGTGTGACCTTCCCGCTGGCCTGGCCACTTAGGAGAAGTGGAGTAGGCCAAGTGCGGTACCTGGTGCCAAGGTTCTTGTTACTCAGTCGCTGAGTCATGTCTGACTCTTTACAACTCCATGGACTGCAGCACACCAGGCTTCCCTGTCCTGTACCATCTCCTGGAGTTTCCTCAAACTCATGTCCATTGAGTTGTGATGCCATCCAACCATCTCATCCTCTGTAATCCCCTTCTCCTTTTGCCTTCAATCTTTCCCAGCATCAGAGTCTTTTCCAATGAGTTGGCTCTTCACATCAGGTAACCAAAGTATTGAGTTTTGCCTTCAGCATCAGTCCTTCCAATGAATATTCAGGATTGCTTTTTTTTAGGATTGACTGGTTTGATCTCCTTGCAGTCCAAGGGATTGTCAAGAATCTTCTTCAGCACCACAGTTCGAAGGCATCAATTCTTTGGAAGTCAGTCTTCTTTATGGTCCAACTCTCACATCTGTACATAACTACTGGAAAAACCATAGCTTTGACTTTACAGACCTTTGTTGTCAAAGAAGTGTCACTGCTTTTTAATAGGCTGTCTAGATTTGTATTGCTTTTCTTCCAAGGAGCAAGCATCTTTTAATTTTATGGCTGCAGTCATCATCCACAGTGATTTTGGAGCCCAAGAAAATAAAATCTGTCACTGTTTCCATTGTTTCCTCATCTGTTTGCTGTGAAGTGATGGGACCAGATGCCATGGTCTTCGTTTTTTGAATGTTGAGTTTTAAGCCAGCTTTTTTACTCTCTTCTTTCACCTTTACCAAGAGGATCTTTAATTACTCTTCTCTTTCTGCCATAAGGGTGCTGTTATCTGCATATCTGAAATTATTGATATTTCTCCTGGCAATTTTGATTCCAGCTTGCAATTCATCCAGCCCAGCATTTCTCGTGATGTACTCTGCATATAAGTTAAATAGGCAGGGTGACAGTATACAGCCTGGATGTACTCCTTTCCCAATTTGGAACCAGTCTGTTGTTCTATGTCCAGGTCTAACTGTGGCTTCTTGACCTGCATACAGTTTTCTCAGGAGGCGGGTCAGATGGTCTGGCATTCCCATCTCTTTCAGAATTTTCCACAGTGTGTTTGATCTACAAAGTCAAGGGCTCTAGTGTAGTCAATGAAGCAGAAATAGATATTTTTTCCTGGAATTCTCTAGGTTTTCCTGTGATCCAGTGGATGTTGGCAATTTCATCTCTAGTTCCTCTGCCTTTTCTAAATCCGGCTTATATATCTGTAAGTTCTTGGTTCACGTACTGTTGAAGCCTGGCTTGAAGGATTTTGAGCATTACTTTGCTAGCATGTGAAATGAGTGCAATTGTGTGATAGTTTGAATATTCTTTGGCATTGCCCTTCTTTGGGATTTCCAGTCCTGTGGCCACTGCTGAGTTTTCCAAATATGCTGGCATATTGAATGCAGCACTTTAATAGCATCATCTTTTAGGATTTGAAATAGCTCAGCTGGAATTCCTTCACCCCCACTAGCTTTGTTTGTAGTGATGCTTCCTAAGGCCCACTTGACTTCATACTCCATGATATCTGGCTCTAGGGAGTAATCACACCGTTGTGGTTATCTGGCTCATTTTTTGTATAGTTCTTCTGTGTATTCTTGCTACCTCTTCTTAATATTTTCTGCTTCTGTTTGGCCCTTATTATTTCTGTCCTTTATTGAGCCCATCTTTGCATGAAATGTTACCTTGGTATGTCTGATTTCCTTGAAGAGATCTCTAGTCTTTCCCATTCTATTATTTTCCTCTATTTCTTTGCATTGTTCACTTAGGAAGGCTTTCTTATCTCTCCTTGCTGTTCTTTGGAACTGTGCATGCAGATGGGTATATCTTTCCTTTTTCCCTTTACCTTTCACATGGTGCCAAGATGCTGCATACCTATTGATGGAAGGATTGTCCCCGACATCCTGCAGTGTCACAAATGAGAGTGTCTCCCTCCCAAAGACACTGCTGTGTCCGTTGCAGTGTGACCAGCACCTCCACCAGTGCCCAGCACATAGCACATGCCTGGTAAATATTTGCTGAGTGAACAAACGAAGCAATGATGAACAGTGATTAAGAACTCTTGAAGGAGAGAAACTTCGATTTGAATCTTGCTTCTCCTACTTCTGAATGTGGCTAACACAAATCTTTTCCTCAGGCTCTTTCAGATCCTGGTCCTTCATTGTTCATTGAGAAGACCAGTATCTCTTATGGTTTGGGGCTTAACTATGAAACACTTAGCTTGGTGTCTGGTATCTCGTATGTAGTAGGGCTTCCCTGGTGGCTCAGATGGTAAGGAATCTATCTGTAGTGCGGGAGACCCGGGTTTGATCCCTGGGTTGGGAAAATCCCCTGAAAAAGGGAATAGCTGCCCATTCCAGTTTTCTCGCCTGGAGAATTCGGTGGACAAAGGAGCCTGATGGGCTACAGTCCATGGGGTCACAAAGAATCTGACATGACTGAATGACTAACACTTTCACTTTTTTTCATCATGGCTTGGGGCTTAATTGTGAAACACTTAGCATGGTGTCTCGTCTGTGCTGTGCTGTGCTTAGTCACTCAGTCGTGTCCAACTCTTTGCAACCCCATGGACTGTAGCCCGCCAGGCTCCTCTGTCCATGAGGAGTCTCCAGACAAGAATAAGTATCTAAGAAACATAGCTGCTTTTAGTAACTTCTGTTGTTAATGGAGTAACTTTAAATACAGCACTTGATACCGTGTTTGTCTGTTCATTTATCAAATGAAAATACTCTGTCTGCTATACAGGGTATAAGTGTATAGTATAAGATGGGGCACAGACCTGTATGCCTGGGATCAGTGCCTGATAACTGGTGGATGAGACGCATCACCTTTAGTAGGAGACCTTGAAGGCTCAGCTAGTAACCCCTCACCTCCCGGAGCAGCAGGCATGTTTGTAGCCAGGCCTGTCTAGAATGTGATAGCAGCTTTTCTGGGCAGACACCCAGGCTCTGCCCCTTCCTTGGCCTTTCTCCCTGAAAGAACTCAGGCTTTTCACAGGCGTCCGAGACTGTATTATCAGACTTTCACCTAGCAAGCTGTTCTTTTCAGCAGCCTGAAAAGCAGTTCTCATGACTGATCACCAACCCTTCTTTACCGAAAACCCCTTAATCCTTTGATCTTGTCTCAGTCACAAGAAATGATTGTCTGTTACCTCTTGCCATACAGGAGTTAGAAAGGATTACCAGGCAGCAGCCTCAGTCAGGCCTTAACCTTCTTCTCCCCCACCAGCCAGTCGTTTCCTGATGTGAAATCCTTCTCCTCTCTCCAGTCCCTGGAAAATATCCTTGGGAAGAGCAGAGCTAAGCAAGGTAGCTGGGTTAGAGCAAAGGGCATCTCAAGGTGAGTGGCTGATGGGAATATCCTGGTGATAGGAGTAGGGGTTGAGTTTGGATAGATATACAGTACTGCTAAGTGAAAGAAAATCTGCTGTGTGGTTCAGGAACAGACCAGGGCCTCACAGTTGACAAAGGCCCAGTGTCCAGGCCATCCTGCCTGGCCCTCAGATCAGCTCCAGGAGTTGGCAGTGCCAGGCATAACAAGTACACGATGCTTTTCCAAAACAGGCCAGGACTTGTGCAGCTTGCATGTGGTCATGTGGTGAATGGTGGCATCTTCAAGACTAGATCTCAGCTTCTTCTCATGATGTAGTGTTTTTCTGTCAGCAAGATCAAGGGCTGAGAAGTAACCCAGGTCTTGGCATCCTGATCTCTTGTTTGTTTGCTCTCAGATTCATCCTCTACCTGTACATGGCAGGGTATTCTGTGTATCCCAGGGAGCGGACATTGCAAACTCCATTCCCTTAAGCTCTCCGGACATTGGGTCTTCTGGCTGGGCTCAGCCAGTAGGAGGTCATGGAGGGAGATTGGAGGGTGGGACAAAGAGGTTGGACACTTTTCCCTCTCCCTCTTCTTCCTCTTGTGGCTTCGGCAGTCAGTGCAAGTGCTCTGTGGATCTGGGTCCTGCTGGACGCTGGCACTCCTCTTGATGTCTTAACCGCCCCTGGACCACACAGCCATGGTCCCAGTCCCTTGTCTTGCATCCTGGTCACAGCATCTCCTTTTTTTGTTGGTCTAATCCCAGGACTGCTCACAGCTTCCTGCTCTCGCTAATCCCTGGATCAGTTCCTTTTTCCCTGGCTTTTCAGCTTTTCTAACACCATTGTAAGGGTTCCCCACATGAAATTCTCTCTTTGAAAACTTGGCAAGGACTCTGTTTTTCTGATTGGCCCCTAACTGATCCTTTGTTTCAAACCTGGCTCCACATTATATGAGAAAACTTTGGACAAGCTGGTTAACCTGCAGAACCTCTTTACTCACTCAGAAAATGAGGATTTTTAGAATTAGAGATGAGATATATATATAGAACCTAATAGTGGGCTTGGGACATAGCAGGTATTTAAGAAGTGACAACTCTTACTATTTTTTTTTTTTTGCTAATCATTTAGGGAGAGAGTTAGAACGTCTCAAGGAAGGAACCTGGTCTTTTTATTTTTCAATTCCTTTCAGGATGCCTCACATTTAATAAAGAAAATAAACTTAATAAAGTTATATATACATATATATATTTATATACACGCACACAGACACACACACACACGCACACACACACAGATGTCTCAACTGAAAGAGTTGGATGAATTGAGAGACTCTGCCAACGTTATTCTAGGATTCTTTTCTTAATTGACCATATATGTGACAGTCTACTTTTGTCTCTCTCTTGTTTTCTGTTGGTCTAAATGGTCTGCTTTTATGCACCATATAGCACCACATTTAAAAAAAGTATTTATTTCTGGCTGTGCTGGGTCTTGCTATGCACAAGCTTTCTCTAGTTGCAGCAAGCAGGGGCTACTCATCCCTGTGCTGCACTTGCTTATTGAGGTGGCTTCGCTTGTTGGATCCTGGGCTCTATGGCATGCAGGCTTCAGTAGTGCAGCATGCGAGCTCAGGACTTGTGGCTCAGAGGCCCTAGAGTGTGGGCTCAGTAGTTGTGGGGCATGGGCTTAGTTGCTGTGTGGCATGTGGGATCCTTCTGAACCAAGAATCGAACCTGTGTCCCCTGCATTGGCAGGCGGATTCTTATCTACCGTACCACCGGGGAAGTCCCATTCTAGGATTCTTAATTTTCTTGGTGAATTCTCTAGTGAAATAATATCACCATTTTCACTTTGGAAGCCCATTTTAAATGTTAATCACCATAAAGTTAACAATTGGAAAATACCACAGGATCCTTTGGAAGGTACTTACTGTAGCAACTTTGTCAGTTCCCCTTTTTATGGAGGGAGGTGTCACTGATTCGTCTTCCCTAAACTCGCTGTTCAAAGCTGAATCCCTTAGCAGTTCTCAGTGATCATGGCTGCACCCCAGGCTCACATACACTGTTCCCTGCATCAGCACTCTTGCAGAGGTGAGCAGATGTTCCCCGTTTTGGGGTGGGGGATTGTAAGGTTTCCTTAGTCACACTTGCTGAAACTGCACGACTTCCAGTGGGCTTGTCAAACATGGGGAAATCCCTGTGTGTAGATATTTATGGATTAGGAATCCAGAGTTAAATATTTACTTCAGCTCCTTGGAATTAGAAATGATTTAACAAACCCTTTGGGGAGTTGGAATGACTTTGGTTTAGAACCAGCCCATATATTTTTCTTCCCGGCCCCCATTCATTCTTTTGTGACATAGCAGCACTGGGGAGATGCCCATGAAAAAGATGGAGAGCTCAGCTTTGAATCTGGAGGTTGGGTTCATCTGTTTTTGCCCTCTGTATTGCATGATCTGTATTTTCAGAGTGGGCATTCACGCAGGAATGTGAGGTGAAAACTCCACCCTTCAGTGCCATCCTTCACAGCCACACTGTAACGAAAACCACCTGGATGTTTATCAGAAAACACAGCCCTTCCTCAGATCCAGTGAATGGGCATCCACAGGTAGGGACTGAGCATCTGTATGCGTCCAAGCTTGCACTGAGAACCGGAGGAGGTTTCTCTCTGTGGAGCCCCTGGGGGGATCCTGATGTCAGAGAGAATACAGTCTTCAGAATGAGACAGGCCCAGATCTGAATCTCATCTCTGCTGGTCGATAGCTGTGTACCTTGAAAAAAACTTTTCCTCTCTCGACTTCAATTTCCTCGTCTTGATAGCAGAGATAAAGGTAACTCTGTACTAGTTTCCCAAGGCTGCTATAAAAAATTGCCACAAGCTTAATGGCTTAAAAGAACAACAGGGACTTACTTGGTGGCCCAGTGGTAAAGAATCTGCCTTGCAATGCCAAGGACATGAGTTCAATCCCTGGTCTGGCAAGATTCCACATGCCATGAGGCAACTAAGCCCACGTACTGCAACTAAGATTCAGTGCAGCCAAATAAATAATTAATTAAAAGAAAAATAACAGGAATGTCTTCTTTCACAGTTCCAGAGGCTAGAAAGCCAAAATCAAAGTGTCCACGTGAAGGTTTTAGAGGAGCTTCTGTCCCTTGCCTCTTCTGGCTTCCGGTGTTGGCTAAGATCCCTTGGTGCGTGGCCACATCTCTTTATGCTCTGACTCCCCTACATTTGTCCTTAGATTTAGTATCCACCCAAATAATCGAGAATGGGCTCTTTATCTTGAAGTACTTAAATATGTCTGTAAAGACCTTTATACTAAATAAGGTCACATCCATACACAGGATCCCCGAATTAGGACACGAAAAAGGTCATTTAGGGGTTGCCATTTAGCCCATTATTACTGTGGTTCAGTTGCTAAGTCGTGTCCAACTCTTTGCATCCCCATGGACTGCAGCATGCGAGGCTACTTTGTTCTTTACTATCTCCTGGAATTTGCTCAAAATTCATGTCTGTTGAGTCGGTGATGCCATGCAACCATCTTATCCTCTGTCACCCCCTTCTCTTCCTGCCTTCAGTCTTTCCAAGCATCAGGGTCTTTTCCAATGAGTCAGCTCTTCATGTCAGGTAGCCAAAGTATTGGAGCTTCAACTTTAACACCAGTCCCTCCAGTCAATATTCTGGGTTGATTTCCTTTAAGATTGACTGGTTTGATTTCTTTCTAAAGGGTTGGTGTTGTGTGTCACTGGCGTCAGTTCTGATTGGCTAGTACCCATGCCATGAATTTACTTGTAACAAGCCTGCTTTGTGGAGATATTGTGGTTGATTGAAATTATATGCATGTACCTATGTGCCTGGGGCATAGTAAGCATTTATTAAACAGTAACAGTTTACAAGGTCTTCGCATGTATTATTCATCCTTCATTCGGTTGTTTATTCATTTATTCACTCTATATTCATTTAAACAGCAGTTGGTGGAGTACCTGTCTACCATGGGCCAGTCACTAGCCAGGCCGTGAAGATATAAAATATAAAACACAGTTTCTTTCTTGAGACACAAGCCCTGTGTGAGAATAGACAGTGACTATAGCTCAGTGTGACATCTTCATGTAGGTATTTACCAGGGATTGGAGAACGCTTCCCAGAAGAGGTAGCCTTCAAGCTCACTTATGAAAGTTGATTAGGAGTTGACTAAACAAAAGGAAGACGTGCATGAGCCGCTTGCAGTGCTGTGTGTATTAAGGCATAAGAAATCATAGCGTTTTTGAGGGATGGTGACAAAGTCAAGGTGTGGGGGCACAAGGTTTATGCAGGGGAGGAGATGAGACAGCAATAGGAAACAAAAGCCAGATTTTATGTGATGCTCACAAAGTAAAAGTAGTATTGATCTCATTTTACTGGGGAAGAAAGAGAAATGGACTTGCCCAGCATCATGTAGCTGGTTAGCAAGAGAGCTTGTACTCAGCTGACTGCCTCTCCTTTCTCATAAGACAAGCATACCTGAATGCCCTTCTTCCACTGTCTGCCAGGATTCTCTGCAAGGTATTTTTATTCTCTCTCTATTGTGGTCCCTTTGATGCTAGGGGCCATGCCTTGTGACTAGCATGCACCCCTAGCCTGCCTTGTGCCTGGCACCCATCCGGCTTCAAGCAAATCTTTATTAAATGAGTTTCATTGCAGCTGAAATTCTGGTATCAAGCAGGAGAGCTCACTGTGATTCTTTTTTAAGTCCTCCATGACCTCAAGCTTCTAGATTGAGTTTGCTTATGTGGGAAGGTGAGGTTTTCTTTGGGGGTCAAAAGACATGGATACCATCTGGGGCCTGTTGTTACTTATTTCTCTGGGGTAGCAGGGTAGTATTTTTTCCCTGCAGAGCCTACTCCCCGTCTGTCACATGCTTTTTTATTGGTTTACAAGGATAGATCTATTTATGTTTGCCGTCCACGAGTGCTGCTCTCTCAATAATTCATGGAAACGTCGCGCAAAATTAATCTACAACAAGAACCTGAACTTGACTGAAGCTGAAGCCCTTGCTTGCGAATGTCTTTGTTACTGACAGCATATCCATTGGAGCTCTTTTCAGCATTTCCCAAGTTCCGAATTCTCCTTTAAGAAGAAGCAGATTGAGGAAATCATTAATCTCTGACAGTTGTATAGATATAATTAAAGATATATGAATTTAAAAATACCTGCTCTTTCAAATTACTTCCTAAAAGAACAGGGAGGGGAAGAGAGAGTGCTATTTAAAATGTCAGATACAGACACATTAGGCTGGGTAGTCAAAGCACTGTATGCCTGTCACTCATGAAAACTGACAATTAGGTCCATAAATAGATTTTACAGGCTTCCACACAAGAACACACATCCTGCTCTTCTTATCCGCATAAAGATGAGCACGGATGGCAGCCTCCCCTGACTCGCTGACTCACGGGAAGGGCGCAGGGCTTGGGAGATGCTGAATGAGACATTCAGAGCAAATTCACTGTGCCTGGGGGCTGGGTGTGGGGCTGGTGGGAGGCGGGGAGCCCACTGATGTTGGAGATGGATGTGTCAGAGAAGCCCTTCCTGGCTCTTCCATGTAGCACCCACGCAAACCCTGGCTGGTCTCATCTTTCCTGTTGTAGGTTTATTTCCCCATGTGCAAAATGAAATTGGCAGTAACCATCTCTACCATTCCCATCTCCCACTTCTAAGGGTTGTCAGATCAAATGAGGTTAGAGAACTCCTTGGAAACTTGGAAAGACTGTACATACATAAGCCATTGATTTATTATTACTAATTTGTTAACATTGACAGCTGAGATATTGACATATATACCAGGAAGAGATCGAGTAGATGATCAGAAAGGTGTTAAGACCAAGACATCAGAAGATAAAAGAGAAATGCCAGAGTTACACTGAAATTTGCCTCACCTTTGAGAACAGAAAATTCAGCCACACCCACATGGGTGAGAGCCTGGAAGCCTGGGTGACAGGATTAGGAGATTAGGAGACCAGCTTGCAATGTTTAGGCTGCATGCTCAGGCGTCCTCACTGTCTAGGGGTCAGTCTTCTTCTCCACAAAATAGGGCACATGGTTCTGTGCTTCCCTTCTCCACAGGATCAATGTGAAATCAAGTAAAATCTCAGATCTGTGTTGCAAATTATAACGCCAATATAAACTTTCTGGTTGAAAATAGGTTCATAATCAAATTGGAAAGGGGTCAGAGGCAGGTCAAGCACTCACCTTCTGTCATTCATTCGTTATCCTCATTAAATAAGCATCCATTTATTTATTATGTTTCCTGTGTTGATTGAATGTTAAGTTCCACAAAAGCGGGAATATTTTTGTGTTTATTCATTGAAGTTTCCCAAGTGCCAAGAAGGGTCCCCATCATCTGGTAGGTGAACAGTAGATATTTCATGAGTTAAGTTTGTTACATGTTAGGTGTTAGGATTCGGGCAGGTGCTTGGGTACAGAAAAGACTGTTGTCCTTCAAAGAGTTCATCGTTTGGTTGAGGGGTTAGTGTAGGGGAGGCATATGAACAGATGAGTCGAAAGCAAAATGTTAAGAGCAATATGATATATACAGAAGATATATACACTGTTTGGGCTTCCCTGGTAACTCAGCTGGTAAAGAATCTTCCTGCAATGTGGAAGACCTGGTTTCGATCCCTGGGTTGGGAAGATCCCCTGGAGGAGGGCATGGTAGCCCACTCGATTATTCTTGCCTGGAGAATCCCATGGACAGAGGAACCTGGCAGACTACAGTCCATGGGGTCGCAAAGAGTTGGACAAGACTGAATGACTAAGCACAGCACAGCACACACACATACACCATATACATATAATATTGCTTATTATATGTATATAAATATATGTTAAGATATTTTGGGTTGACAAAAAAATTCAGGATTTTCCATAACATCTTATAGAAAGACTGAAAGGAAGCTTTTGCCCATCCCAATAAACAGATTCAGAGATATATAGAGAAAGTAAGAAGTGAATACAGATGTATCAATATTTATAGTGAATATGTATAGAAAGTTGGGGAGCATAAAAGAAGGTATTCTCCCAGGCCAGAATAGGAGTCTGTATTCCTGATGTCTCCAATTTGCCCACTGTGTTCTGTTATATGGCAAAGAACCTGGTATTCTTGGAGTGTGGGACCCGTATTTCCTGAATCCGAGACTACTGCCAAGAGACCTTCTGTCTTAGACTTGGGCTGGGGGCAGAGATGCGAGGATGGTGAGCCTCTGCCCACGCACCCTCTGAGATGCTTTGGATCCCACTTCACATGATGGGCTCAGTACCTTACAAAGAGGAAGAGCAGCCCCAGTGGCCTGGCTTGATGCAAATGAGCCTCTTAGAGATGCAAATGACTTTCCTACAAAGAGGAAAAGAGCTCTGGGTGTGAGCTGAAAGGCTGAGTGACTTAAACCACTGTCTGCTGAAAGAAAGGAGGCAAACTTCCCTCAGGGACTTGCCAGCTCATTAGCGGTGCTGGCCCTGCTTGGTGGCCTGTAGACACGGGTTAAGCTAAGGGTCTAGTGCTCAGGCTTCATCCTTGTGGGCAGCCCTGGGGAGAAACCCCCAGGGCCAGAGCACAGGTCTTGGGCCCTGAAGTTCCAAGTCACATGGCACCAGTGTTGCTCACAGCTCTCTGGCAAAACTAAACTTCTCTAGGACCGTTTTGCCTAATGATTGTTATATGATTGTTATATGCAGTCCAGCAGGCCTGGTTCAAATGTGGCTTCTGTCATATAAAGCTGTGTGACCTTGGGTAAGTTACTGAACCTCTCTGAGCCTTGGTTTCCTCATTGGTGCCATAGGAATAGCAATGCTCCGTGACAGGCGTGGTTCTGAGTATTAACAGGTACAAGCTCCCTGGCATGTAGAATAGCTTCATACCTCACTGGGTGCAGCCCTTCTTCCTCTCTGCCTTGCATTCCTAGATTCCACTTTTTTGGCAGTCATTTCCTCTGTGGACTGGCTGGAAAACACCCCCTCCCCCAAAGCCTCCATTTTTTTTTTCCCCTGCACCAGTAAACTCCTTGAGGACAGTGGCTGTGCCGTGTTCATTTGAGTTTGCTCAGTGCATGTCCTAGATGGATGATGAGTAAATGATGTCCCCGTCATTCCATATAATAGAGCAACAATGACATTTCTGTACTGCACTTCAGTTTGGAAAAGTAATTTTACTATTCACTTATTGTTTAGTCTGCTTAGTGTTCTGTGAGATGGGATATATTGTTATCATTTTACAGTGACTTGTAAGTGACTTGCAAGTTGCAGTGACTTGCCCAAGGTCAGCCTGCTGGTATGTGGCATGTCTCACGCTTCATTCACTTGTTAGCAAGTGTGCATGAAGCACTTCCTGTGTGTTTGCGGAACAAGGACTGCTTTTGGAGGTTCCCGTGGGAAGCAGATTTGATTCCTGCTGAGACCCAACACTTCAATGAACATTTCTAGCTGCTTGAGATAAGCCAAAATAAACATGGATCACTGCCTTCATAGAGCTTGCTTTCAGTTAGTGGGAACAGAGTGCAGGGATAAGCAGCACATTCTGGGCTTCCCTGGTGACTCAGACTGTAAAGAGTTTGCCTGCAGTGCAGGAGACCTAGGTTCAATCCCTGGATCAGGAAGATCCCCTGGAGAAGGAAATGGCAACCCATTCCAGTATTCTTGCCTGGAGAATTCCATGAGCAGAGGAGCAGAGGAGTCCACAAGGTTGCAGAGTCGGATGTAACAGCGACTAACTTTCACTTGTTAAATGAGTAAGTTGTCAAGAAAATTAGAAGGTGATACCAGATATAGGAAAAAGATGAGTTAAGGGCTCTGATAGCTCTGAAAGGACTCTTTAGCCTATAACACCTCTTGTTATAAAACAGATTTTCTTTGATACTGATCTGCTGCTGCTGCTGCTGCTAAGTCGCTTCAGTCGTGTCCGACTCTGTGCGACCCCACAGACAGCAGCCCACCAGGCTCCCCTGTCCCTGGGATTATTCAGGCAGGAACACTGGAGTGGGTTGCCATTTCCTTCTCCAATGCATGAAAGTGAAGCTGCTCAGTTGTGTCCGACTCTTAGCGATCCCATGGACTGCAGCCCACCAGGCTCCCCCGTCCCTGGGATTTTCCAGGCAAGAGTACTGGAGTGGGGTGCCATTGCCTTCTCCGATACTGATCTGCATTTTGAGAAAATATGTGCCAGATCCCGAGGAGATTCATTGCCAAATGTAAGAATTAAATTCAGGCAGTCCATGTTTTCTTTCAAAGGCTGGGGTGGTGGTGGTGGTTGCAGGAGGGTATTAGAGAACCAGAGTGCCGGTGTATCCCAACAGATTAGGAGGGTATCTTAGATATCTGGGTCCCTTACATGTAGTAACTCATTTAATCCTGAGAACAAACCTGATTGATAGCTATTGGGCCTTATTTCATGCAACGGGAAACTAGCACAGAGAGGTTAATAACTTGCTCAGGTTCACACAAGAGATCTGGGCTGGAATCCAGGCTGACTGTCTCCAGAATGAGCTCTTTTAACCGTGCTACCTGCTGCAGAGTAGAAACCAACCCCCTGTGATTAAAAGAGCTGGCATTGTGTGGCCTGGAAACAGCCCAAGTCCTGCTGACATGGGCCACAGAGTAATAGGGACAAATGTCTAGCAAAATCACTCTGAGTGTGAGGAACCAAGAGCGCTGGACACCTCGAAGTTGTTTTTGACCGTTAGTGGGTCACCTGACTGCTGTGTGCCTCAGTTTTCTAATTCATACCCTGGGGGCTTATTGGGTTAGAGGATCTTGTAAAGACCCTTTTCTGTGCTGTGTAGCCTCAGGATCTTTGCAATTTATGCCATTGCATTAGCTCTTGACAGTCAAGTTGTCAGTAGCAAAGGTTCTAAGTTTGGAATTCAACCTGATTTAAGTTTGGAATTCATCCTGATTTAAGTTTGAATTGTGATTCTATGTTTTCCTGAGGGTAGTGAGGTGGCTTGGAAAAATAGCTTAAATTGGATAACTTGAAAGTCAGTTTTGTGGTCTGCTAAATGGATGTGCCAAATGATCCTGTCCCATAAGGTTCTTAAGAAACTTAAATGAGATCATGCATGCAGTGAGTTTGCTATTCTCTCTGGCATTCAATAAGCATCCAGGTGCTGGTGGATTCCTCTAACCATAATATGGTGAGAATTGTCCGGATCACCCACCCTAAAGTGTGGTCACCTTGGAGGAAGGAGGGACTGGGTTCTCCTTTTCTCCCTGCCCTGGACCCGAGGACGACACCTGGTATGGAACCAGCCTTGTTGAGTGTGGGTGAAGCAATGGCGTCTTTGTTTTTCTCTCTCTCTGCCCATAGAACTGGGCAGCAAGGTGCTTCTTGGAATTGTTCTTAGTGTATCTGAGAGTCAGTGCTGCATATATTGTAGAGTTCTGAGTCTTTAAGGATGCTTTCCATGTTGATTAGACAATGAAGAACAACCTTGACGTTTGCAAACTTATGTCATTTTTTTAAAAATCACCTTACTCCTTTCTTGCTCAGTATAATAGCAAACAAGAATAAATGCAGGATAATGTAAAACCACAACTACAACAACCAAAACCCAAACCTGATTATCTTGAAGCTGTGAATGCCATCTCAGTTAGGTTTTGATGTCCCGGTCTGTTTTCAATCATTCAGATCCCACAGCAGGATTGCATAAACCTGCAAAATCATTGGCAGCAGTTGGCAAGGCGATAAATTTCTCTTAAAACTTATTCATAATCTTTTTACTACTTTTTGTGCACTAGTTGGGCTTCCTAGGTGGCTCAGTGGTAAAGAATCCACCTGCCAAGCAGGAGACATGGATTTGATCCCTAGGTAGGGAAGATCCCCTCAAAAAGGAAATGGCAACCCACTGCAGTATTCTTGCCTGGGAAAATCCCATGGACAGTGGAACCTGGCAGGCTACAGTCCACGAGGTCGACAAGATTTGGATATGACTTAGTGACTACATAGCAGCAGCACACTAATTGCCTTGTGACCCAAGTAAATTACACGTGCCTTCACTTGTGTGTTATTTGCTCTGTTTTCCGCAGTTTCTCACCATTGCTTTGCTTTGCCTTTGCCCACCAGGAACTAGCAGGGCCTCACGCCTCCTGGAACCTTCCCTGCCCTCTCCTCCTCTAGGTCTTTGCAGGTGCCCTCTTCTCAGCCTGGGGTACTCCTCTCCCTCTCTCAAGGCCAACTCCTGCCTGCCAGTTAAGAATTAGTTCAGCTATCCCTCATTCTGGAATCAGATGCCCTGATGGGCTGGCCCCAGTTTGAATTAGGTAACTTTCTTCTCTACCCTTGTAGGATATCCTGCTTCCATCCTCCAGGCCTCACTTCACTGTTTCAATCACTTCTTTACTCATCTGCCTCCCATCTAAACTGTGAGTCTCCCAAGGACAAGAGCAAGTTCTGTGGTCATTACGTCCTCAGCTGATTCTTAGTATATTTTGTTGGCTGAATGGTTCATGAACAGGAAGAGATCAAACAGGGGCCTGGATGCAATGAACACCCTGCACAGGGAAGGCAGAGACCAGAGGATATGCTGTAGACACAGGGACTTCCCACTTTTTACAACAGCTACTGTGCAACATCATCTAGGTGTCAATTAGCTGTGTAGTGTTGCTCTCCAAGATGCTTAATCAAACCCATCTCATTAATCCTCAAAAATCTTCCAAGGAGGTGAGAATGTAGAATTCATTTCTTTGTAGCATGAGGAAATGAGACATCAAAGGTGCTGAACCTGCTGCATTTGGATGTTCGTACAGTTAACTCCCCAGCTCCTGGGGGAGTGGGTCCAGAATTCACTCCCCACCCTGAGCCTGTACCTCCCATTCTTTCTCTGACATCATCCTGACATGTCTCCCCACCTCATCCCACCGCCCACCTTCCCACTGCCATCTATTTATGACTTGCCGTGTCACATCCAGGTTCACAGATGATTTTAGAAGTGGGAAGCCAGCAGTTTAACCAGAATCAAAAGGATTTGGATCATTTGCGTAATTGGGCTAGCCAGATGGTAAATGTAGTTCAAAGTACAAAAATGTAGAATAATTACAAGGGGAAAAAGTAACGCAGTTTATAGATGAGGGAAGTGATTTGGGAGAAAAACTCATTGAAATCATTATCTCGATGTGTTAGAAATGAAGGACAAACAGCACCACTCTGGGTAATAGAGACAGAGCACGCAGAGTGCCCTGGTGACTCCCCACCTGCTTGGAATGCAGGAGAGAGGACATTTCCTGAAGCTAGGAAGGGAATGGATGGGGTGGAGAAGGGTCTGGGAGAAGGGATGGTGATTGGTCAGGCAGAAGAGCATTCATGCTCACCTTATTGGGTGCACCTCATGTGCTTCCGTCTTAACTTGTGACCCTCAGTGAAAATTTGTGTCCCCCTGAGCTTCAATTTCCCATGTGGTAGCATGAATAGGCTAATGCCTGCTTTCCTGATGCTTTGAAGAATGTATGAGGTCTCAGATGTGAGAAATACAGGCACATTGTTCTGGAAACTGAGGAAGTTCACTCTTATGAATATTAATACTATATTCACAATGCCAAAAAAAGAATCCAGTGCTTTCAATGAATGGAAGTTGGGAATGGATTGTTTACTAATTTGATAGGCTGAACAATGACCCCCTAAAGTATCCATGTCCTAATCCTAAGAGCCTGTGAATATTAACATTTATGGGACTTTGTAGATGTGATTAAATTACAGATCTGGCATTAGGGAGATTGTCCTGCATTATTCAGGTATAGATTAAATGCAATCACAAGTAGTTTTTGTTGAAGACTAAGGGAAATTGACATAAAAGAATGTAATGTAACCACAGAGGCAGAGATAGGAGTGATGAGGCCATAAGCCAAGGAATGCCAGCAACCATCAGAAGCTGGCAGGGACAAGAATAGCATTCTCTCCCAGGGCCTCTGGAGGGAGCACAGTGTTTCCAGGACTTTGATTTCAGCCCAGTGAAACTGACCGTAGACTTCTAGCTTCTATAACTCTGAGAGAATAAATAGCTGTTGCATTAAGACACCATGTTTTGGATAATTTTTTACAGCCACCACAAGAAGTTAATATAAATAGAGAATCCAACCAGCGCAGAAAAGATCTGGATCAAGTCCAGTCTCTAATTTTCACTTTGGTGACACCCTGGATCATCTAATTTTCTTCGTCTTTAAAATGGGATAATAGCATTTTCCATATGGGGATTGTTGGAAATACATAAAAGAGATAATGCAAGTACCTTATCCACTGTAGACACTTTATAAACAATTGCTATGCTTAGTTTTGAGTTTTACATCAGGTGGTATTTAGCCAGTACTCAGAGTTCCAGAGAAGCTGACAAGGCACAGTTTTGGAGGATGGAGGTGAGAGTCAGTACTGTGGAGGCTGCCGGTGTGTCAATATAACCTGTGCAGTGTGTTAGTAGAAGGCAGGACCATGGAACCAGAAAGAGGCTCAAGTCTGGCTCCTGTCCTAGAGAAGGTTAGGATGGGAGGAAGAGCAATCCAGCAGAACCCAAGAGCTGACACCATGATCAAGAGAAGGCGGTACCTCAGGTTAGAAATAGGGTTTGCACAGGGAAGTCATTCTGGGGCCTCTTGATCCCAGGTCCGACTGACAGCTGCCTTACTCCTCAGGTAAGACTGCTGGGCCCAGAGCCTAGGTTTCTAAGGACAAATAATGCCAGGCCCTAAGATTTTGAAGTCAATGATATAAATCCTGCTTTCATCAGAATGGGCCCAGGGACTGATACCGGTCTGGTCCAGGAACAATGACTGCCAGACTATTGGGGTCACTGAAGGCTGCTTTGAAAAATGGGACCACCTGGTTAAGGAAGTCTGAGCTAGATTTAGATGCTTCTAGAGAGGGCCAGGGTTTGTACCACTTCAGGAAACAGCCAAGCTGATCAGTTCACACCTTGATCAAGAAGGAAAACCAGAATACAGAGCTGGCCACAGTCTTCAAAGATTTGAGTCTGAAGGACAAAGCAAGGTGACAGGAAGTGAGGCACAAGGTCAGGATCTGAAAAGATCAGCCTTGTCTAGAAAGCTGGGTGCCAGGTGGGTGCAAGCTAGCGCTTCTAGCTAAAACTGTGGATGAAGGTAGGGCCAGAGGGACCCTACATGTGTGTGGGTGTGATGTTGGCTCTGATACATGGACGCTCTGATGGATACATATGAAACCTGAAGACCAGAGGGATTTAGCAACTTGCTTAAGGATGTGGCATGTTAGAAACAGAGCTGGACCTAGACATTTTGTCCTTGGCGAAATTTTTCAGCTGATCAAATATGACCTTTTTGTAGGTCTCAGAGACTCTTTGCTCTTGCATTTGCAGAGCTTCAGTTCCAGATCCTGCCTCTGTTCTAATCAGCATTCACCATTTAACAACTTTTGTGCTCTCTGATTACACCTCAAGTTTTTGACCATCATTTGAGGAAAGAATGAGCAGGGAGAAAGGGAGGATTCAGGAATAAAAAGTAATTAAACATAATAAGCCTGTTGAGATTAGCCATTAATTTGGATGTGAAATGTAAAATTGCCTTTAAAGTAATAAGGGATAATATTGAGCAACTGTAATATCCAGCCTGGGAAGTACCATGCTGATAACATTGCATAGGGCAGGATAATACATGTGGCAGTTCCCTGATTTTTGTAGAATTAATGATGTTGGTTTCATTTCACTGCTGATTTAAGATATACATTTCACAAATGGCACATTAAGGCAAATGTATCAAAATTGCACCAAAAGAGCTGAATAGTCGGGAAATGGCAGCCCCTTGAACTTAGCAATTTGATGATATCTTATGTTTAATGCTTAATCAGTAGATATTTACAACTGTTTATTTTAATGCCTTGAAGTCCCAGTTCAATAGAATTATCGGAACTATTATAAGAGAGGCTTTTTAGTATGCTGGAATAGCATTCTGATTTAGACAGTAGACTGAAAAAGAGACCAGATACTCTTAAAGAAAAGACACAGTATTTTTTTTTTAAACAGAACAGAGGGCCTGGATTTTTCTTGTCATCCTGGAAGAGATGTTTTGTTTGGATTTCAGAGAATATATTGATACATAAAGCATATAATAAAGTGAGTTAAGACAATTTCATAACCAGGTTTGACACATACTACATTAACTCCAGACTTTTATCATGATGGTGCCTGCTTCTGACCTAATGGTTTCTAAGAGAAGCCCTGGGATTGTACATCTGAATTATTTCAATATTTTCAGGGTAAAAACCATTCATTCATTCATTGTTTGTTCTTTTATGCTATTTATCCTTTCATCAGGTGTTTATTGAGTGCCTGCTATCTGCCAGGCACTGTTTTGAATGTTGAGGATTCAGTAATTAAAAAAGAATCAGTAGTCTCTTAAATTCTGCGTTATGGTCTTAAGATAGAGTATCATATGCCATAAGTTTTTTTAAATGGTTAAGGACTTGACAAGATTCTTAAGATCTCAGTGCAAAAGCAGAATGAATGTCTGCTTCAATTTTAATTTTCAAGTTTATCTCTCTGTGTGTATGTATGTGAGTAGGAGTAGAGGAATTAATTATTAGAGTGAAACACTCCAGATAGTAAGTGTGTAGATTTTGTAGATTAAGTGTAGATTTGATTTTGTAGATTAAGTATGCATTTTGTTTTCATTTTTGTATTTGTATTGTCTTCCACAGTAAATATTCATGGCTTAGCAAGATGAGAAAAGGAAATGGGTATCCAGAATGATTACTGGTTACATAACTGACCAGCATGGATGAGTAGAGGATTTTTAGGAGGTTAGCTAGGGTACAGAGGAAACTTTGTGTAAAACAGTAATTTATTTGGATCCTTTGTTTATCATGTGTTAAAGTCAAGAAGTCCTCTTCTTTCTTTGGCACATTCTTATCACTGACAAGAGCAATGATTTCTAATATGATGAAGGGATTTCACATTAGTGAAGGATTATTAAAAACTAGCCGCTTTTGGTAATTGATTATTTTGTGTGTGTTACCTTAATGATACTGTCTGAAGGATGAAATATCTTCTCTGCGTTTGCCAAAGCAGCCTTCTGTAACCCCTGGTGACACTGGGTTTTCCTCACTGCCTTTAATTACTCTATGCAGAAGCTCCTGGTTCAAGTCTGGGTGTGCTTCACCCACAGTGAGGGGACCCAGCTGATGAACTAGCCCACAAGAGCTTCCAGAGCTAGTCATGGAATTTGGAAACCATTAGAAAGCCGGGCAATTTCATTATTCATTCACTTGAAATAATCCTGAGACTGCTTTCAGTGACATGGTTCCTTCAGCAAATAAAGATAAGCCAAATCCCTGGGCACTCAAAGAAGGAGAAGATTCTCTAAATTAATTCCAGGCTCAAATAATTCAGCAGTATTTGTAATATTCTGTGCATAAATTGGCAATTTGCTGGAGAGATCAGGAAATGATAAAGGCTTTCTTTCCCCTCCCCCTTCTCATCTTAACAACTGCTGAGGCAGCTATTGGGATAAAAGAAATGTTTTATCCTTAATAAATGTCCTATCGGGTAATGCGCTGATTAAGGATGTCCCAACAACATCCGCCCCTCCCCCTTCAAAGCAATTATTTTTCATCAGAGAGACTGAAATACTTGGGATGTAGAAGATGGTCTTAACATGTCTTTTTTTTTTTTTGACACAAAGAAGTTTTATATGAAAAGTAAATATATACCAACAATATCAAGAAATACAGAAATATAACTGCTAAATTCCAGGGTTTCCTCTTGGCAATTGAAAGGTGTTTCAGTGGTTTTGTTTTGTGGTGATTTTTGAAAGATCATTCACTGATGTACTGCTGATCCAGATCCCAAATCCAGTCTTCAGTATCTCTGAAATCTCTTTCTGTCCTTTTCAGCCCCCTTGCCATTTGTGTGATTTGGATTCTTCTTGGGCAATCTTCATAAGGGTTACTTACTTGTGTGTCCCTCTCTGTCTGCATTTTGAGCTAACTGCAAACACGACATGGGGAACCAGATATAGAAAATACCTACATGTTGCTGGCAAAGCTGAGCCCGGAGTATGTGGCTTAGATCTAAGGTTGGAATCAGTCTTCATCCTCCTTGCCCTCCAAGTCTGTATCTGGAGACCTCCTGGAGTCAAAGTCACAGTTACTCAGCTGGTCAGGGAGGGGTGAAGGCAATGTTCTACTAATATCTTCCCCTTGCTTCTTCCCCTACCCAAACAGGACTTCCCTCACCCAATCAGAGGCAGATTGCCTCTGATTGGCCTGATTGGCCCGACACCAACGCCCTGATTGGCCCGACACCAACGCCCTCACTCTCATTATGTAGATCCTGAAACAGAACCCCAGATGGTCTGCTCTCCACTCCCTACATTCATTCCCAGTCCCGAGGATCAGATCACGCACCCCTTCTCTTACTAGAAATGGCAATAGAGAGGGATGAAAGGGCTAATGCTAACTTCCTGTCCTTTGAAAGAGGGTGAGGGGCTCCACTGTGTGGACTCACTTCAGCTTGATCCATACAGCCAATCTACCTTGCCCTTGGATGTCTGAAATCATCTGTCCAAAACACAGAACGTCAAGGCTGTATGTTGTCACCCTGCTTATTTAACTTATATGCAGAGTACATCATGAGAAACGCTGGGCTGGAAGAAGCACAAGCTGGAATCAAGATTGCGGGGAGAAATATCAATAACCTCAGATATGCAGATGACAGCACCCTTATGGCAGAAAGTGAAGAGGAACTCAAAAGCCTCTTGATGAAAGTGAAAGAGAAGAGTGAAAAAGTTGTCTTATAGCTCCACATTCAGAAAACGAAGATCATGGCATCTGGTCCCATCACTTCATGGCAAATAGATGGGGAAACAGTGGAAAGAGTGGCAGACTTTATTTTTCTGGGCTCCAAAATCACTGCAGATGGTGATTGCAGCTGTGAAATGACAAGACGCTTACTCCTTGGAAGGAAAGTTATGACCAACCTAGATAGCATATTGAAAGGCAGAGACATTACTTTGCCAACAAAGATCCATCTAGTCAAGGCTATGGTTTTTCCAGTAGTCATGTATGGATGTGAAAGTTGGACTGTGAAGAAAGCTGAGCGCCAAAGAATTGGTGCTTTTGAACTGTGATGTTGGAGAAGACTCTTGAGAGTCCCTTGGACTGCAAGGAGATCCAACCAGTCCATTCTAAAGGAAATCAGTCCCGGGTGCTCTTTGGAAGGACTGATGCTGAAGCTGAAACTCCAATACTTTGGCCACCTCATGGGAAGAGTTGACTCATTGGAAAAGATTCTGATGCTGGGAGGGATTGGGGGCAGGAGGAGAAGGGGATGACAGAGGATGAGATGGCTGGATGGCATCACCGACTCGATGGACAAGAGTTTGGGTGAACTCCAGGAGTTGGTGATGGACAGGGAGGCCTGGCGTGCTGCGATTCATGGGGTCACAAAGTCGGACAAGACTGAGTAACTGAACTGAAAACACAGAACTGGTCCTGCTACTCTTCTGCTTTCTAGTCTTTCAGGTTAGCATGGTTTTAAGCCCATTCATGAAGTGCCTGCCATCTACTCCCCCTGATTCATAGCTACACTCCAGCCGTGCACAGCTGTTTGTTGGTAGGACCTTAGAGCCTGTGCTCTCTCAGCCCTGAAGCTTTGCCTCTAATTCATGCCCCATTCTGCTGGGGGTGGGTGCCCTTCATCTCAGAGAGCCAGGCATCTGCATTTATTTTACATCCATTGTATTTCTTACCACAGTGTATTTTCACTGGCAGTATACTTTTCCATATCTCCAACTAGACATGTGAGATGTCGTGTTTGGTACACAGTAAAGGCTCATTAACTTATATTTGGGTATGTAAATGAATGCACATTTGGGGAAAAAAGAGCAATTAGCCTTACATCGAATCCATCTGAAAGGAGGTTGTCAAACTGATTTCTTGTTGCGTTTTGCTTTTTTGTTTCATGAAATAAATACTTCCTAATGCAGTTCTTCATTGTTTTAAAGATACCGTAAAAATAGCCCTGAGGTTTGTTATTATGATCACTGGAATCAGAATAAGAGCCTTCACCTCATCTTGACTCCTTTGTAATAAGCTGCATGAGTTCTTCATCCAATACTTAGGTTGCAGGGACTGGTTTTACTTGCATGACATTTTATCTTCTTGGATGTAGAATCAAATAGGAGAACACGGGCTGTGGGCCAGGTTTGTACTGATAATTAGCAATGGATGAAAGATTTTTTTTTTAAAATATAAGAGAAGGACAAATGAATGTATCTTTGTATTGGCTGTAATAGAAATTTCCCCCTATTATTAAATGTATTCTTTTCAGTTATAGAGAGCCCTTCTTTGATGTCTCTGATTCACTAATATTGGGGTAACAATGGCTGTGATTTATTCTTAAGGACTTAAAGGAAAAGGAAGACAGCCGCAGGTGTGTTTCACTTTCATCCTGTCCAGAGAGTCTCTGCTCAGTGTTCAGGCTTGTGGTCCCAGAGGTTTCTATGGAGCGTGGCTGCTGGAGGGCTCATGGTGACAAAGGTCATTCCCTATTAGTGCCTCGCATCAGCGAACACAGGCCCCTCCCACACCCTCTGATCGCATAGAAAGGCCACCATTTTCTGTTTCCAGAATCACTGTCTCCAAAGAAAGGAAGAAAACTTCTCCCAGCAGGTTTTGTTTGGAAGAAAAGGGTTTCAGGGACCAGGAAAGAAAAAAAAAATCCTTTTTCTTTCCATAAGCAAGTTAAAAGGAAAGATTTTTTTTTTTTTTTTTTGCTTTGCTTTATTTTCTGTTAAGGCTGAGCTGATAAAAGTCCTGAAATGAGAAAATCAGGGGGGCAGCAGTTATAAGCACTTGTCTAATGATGTCTTTTTCTGTCTCCTCAAGAGCGAGTTTAAGCTTCTTACTGGCCATTTCAGTGTTCTCGGGGTTACTCGCTGTATCACACACTAAACCTTTTAAATACTTCGTTTACAAAATTATTCATCTCCAGCAGGCTAGACAGTTTTAAAAGGTTGGCCTCTTAAGGAGCCGTCTGGGTAGAAGATGAAGCTGTGTACATCCTTACAAAATATTCCATAAATCTCAGCATTTCAATAGGTGCTAAGGACACTGGTGATTAACAGTGATATCAAGGCAGTCTGATGACTGGGTTTTCGGAAACGGCCCTGGAAGCTGGCAGCCCCAATGCCATTGCTTTTCTGCTTTGAAGCAAGACTTTCCACTTCAAAGAAATGTTTCACATTTACACGGACAGTTGACTATTTAAACTAGCATATTGAAAGGACTACCATTCACATTGGTAAGATGTGTTGACTCTTTTGGTAGCCCAGGGTGACATGTGGACAACTAAACATATCAAGGCCTTTATTTAAAATATTATATGGGGACTTCCCTGGTGATCCAGTGGTTAGGTTAGGGCTCCGTGCTTCCATGCAGGAGGCACAGGTTTGATACTTGGTCAGGGAGCTAAGATGCCACGTGCTGCATTGTGTGGTCAAAAAAATTTATTTAAAAAGTTTTTAAAAGATATATTATTTGCTAAAAAAAATTTAAAAATAATATATGATTTTGTCTATGAATTCAGTGATACCACATTTTGTTTTTCCCAGCGAATTAATACTACCCCTTCCCCACCCCCACCATCATGGCACTACCACACACACACACAACTCTTGAACACAGTTTAAATCTTGGGTCAGAAAAATACTGTCTGGATGACTTTAATCAAGTTAGTTCACCTTTATGGATATCAGATTTCTCTTCTGTAAAATAAGGAATAGAAGCATTTCCCTTAAAAGAAATACATGAAATTATGCATATAAAGCATTTAGTCATTTACTGATGTAAAAAAATCTAAATATGTGTATTTACCAAAATAATGAATTAAGGAAAAGCAGTTGGCTGGTGAATGAATCTTTGCTGTGGGCCCATTATTCTGCATTGATAAGCATGTGCAAATCATGAAAGGCTATAGATTTTTGCTGTAATGTCAGGAACTGGAAAATCTTAAAAAGGTTTTTGGAGTGAATCTGTTTTTTATAGACTTTATTGGAACCCAGCTTTCTGTGCTAGGTAATAGGAAAGTCCCATTAAAGAACTCTCTCAGTTTGTCCTTAAAGGATTTTATAGTAGGGTAGAAAGAGGAAGCTAAATGTTCTAGTTTTTAGTATATTTACCATCTCCCGAGGTTATGACCCCCTTGTGTAGGCACTACCTTAGTTTTACATATTTTTATTCCTTAGTAAGTATAACCTGAATATAAAAGATTGAAAGATTACTGACACAAATAGTTATAGTACAAAACCTAGACAGATGGATGCACTATATTCTGCCAATTGAAATGAGGAACTAACATTTGTCTCCAGACAAAACTGCAAACCAAAAAGTCCATGGCAATGTATTTGATTCATCTGAACAAGGGCATGAATTGGTTTCAGCTCTTCTACCAACTAGTTCTGTTGTCTGGGGCAGGCGCTTCCATTTCAGTGGGATTTGATTTCCTTCTTTGCAGTTGAGTTGAGGACAGCAAAGGTTGGCTGAAGTTTTGTGGGCCAGCTGATTCTAGGCACTGGGACCTAAAGGTAGAAGAGACTCAAGCCTTGCCTTCGATTGCCACCTTTGGAGAAGAGGTAGACCTGTACATCCCTAATTGCGTGTTAGTTGCTCAGTCGTGTCTGATTCTTTGTGATCCCATGGACTATAGCCCACCAGGCTCCTCTGTCCATGGAATTCTCCAGGCAGGAATACTGGAGTGGGTGGCCATTCTCTTCTCCAGGGGATCTTTCTAACCCAGGATCAAACCCGGGTCTCCTGCATTGCAGGCAGATTGTTTACCAGCTGAGTTACCAAGGAAGCCTGAATGTGCCAAATGCAAAAAGAAAATTATTACAAGACACACAGAGTAGGGCAGGTTTTAGTCTAAAAAAATTAAATTATCAGAGCAGTATAATAGAGGAGGAAATGCCCAGGCAACATTTTGAATGGAGATAGTTGTCAGACACAGGAAGTTAAACAGATGGAGTGGAGTAATGGAAAAAGCACCAGGCATTCTGGGTAGAGAGATAACATGTACAAAATCAGAAGAGGTATGGTATGTTAAGATCAAATTATAAGCAGGACTGTTTTGTCGAGAGCTTCATGAGAGTTGGGGACATTGTTTTATACAGAGATATAGCTCCAGTTCCTAGAATAAGGTCTGGGACATGATACTCAATAAACTAAAAAATGACGGAGTAGATAAATCAGCATAATACAGAAAATGGATGTTTTTCTCTATATGTCTAAGGACCACATCAAAATTCTGTGCCCGTGCTCAATTGTTTGTCACATCATGCATTCCTCACCAGCAAAAAGCACTTGGAAGGCCTTCAGTAAACACGTGACAGTTGAATAATCGGTTCAAGTCTGAATCACTGCTTAAAACCTTTAGAGAAGGTCTGACTTGACACTGCCCATATCTAGGGATCCTGAGCTTAGCATGCCTCTCTTGTTGAGGGGCATCACAGATCAAGAGGGTTAATTCTCATGATTGTCCTGGGAAGCCTGTTAGTGAAGGCAACACAGCATCTGCAAAAGACTTGACTGGGTTTCATAAGGAGGAGAAAAAGTGTTAGGAAAAAATTCATTGAAGATTAAATAACATCCCATACACTATAATGAGGGCCTGAGCAAAGGCAGATACCTGTGGTTAAAGAAAATCACAGCTCCTACCCTCCTAGCACAATTGTGGGCGTTGGGGACCTTCCTGCTTCATTATTCTGAGGAATAGCATTATCAGGGAATTGCAAAGATTTGAGCTTCAAAATCAATATGTGCTGAGAATTACACGGCAGGGAAGCCAGAAACTATAATACTTTGAACACTGTTTTTATAGTCAATTTTGACAAAGTCCATGAAGTCAAACTCAAGGACACATTTTCAGCCCTGACACTTGTTAGCTGATGTAGGTGTGGGTTTCTCCATTTTTTTTCCCCCTCATTTCTTTTAGAAGCCTTAGATGAGTATATGCCATTGGCCAAGCACTGTTCTAGTTCAATGGTACGTTCAGTGCTGTGGATCTGTGTGTTAAGGAGCATACAGTGGTGTTAGTTAGGAGAATTCCTGCCACTCAGCATAAATGCATAATTCAAGAGAAAGCAGAGTGAACTTCTTTCTCCTGTAGTAGCCCTGGACAGTTGAGTTGATTGGCAGGCATCTCTTTTCCATGAGCCATTCAGGAATATAGGCTAAGGGAAGTCCCATCATTTCCTGTATATAGGTCCAAAGCCTCCCTGGGGCTGGCTTCCATTCCAGAAAGGTAAAAAAGGCCAAGGGAAGAGTGTTCATAAGTGGTTTTTATGAACAAGACCTGAAAATGGCCCTTTTCATTTCTATTGATACTTTTGGTCCATGGGCTAGAACCAGTCAGAAGCCCACTCCTAGCTGCAAGGGAGGCTGGTAAATGTGGCCCAGTGCGGGGGTACAGGTTGTAGTCTCTACCATAGCAGACTACATGAGAAGATAAGTTAGGTTCAGAACCCATGGTAATATAAGAGGAGGACGATGTGCATTTATTGGCTACTGGGTGATAAGCCCCTCACTTTACACTGCCCCATGAATTACAGCATGTTGTCCTCCAAATATCTTCAAATTATATATTAAAGTTATTTTACAAAAGAAGTGGAGATGTGGAGCATTTTAAGTGACTTTTGATGGTGTTTATTTGAAGCTACAGGTAGAGAATGAAAGGAAGATTTGATGCAGTCCCTGTGTCTATGATTTGCAGGGCAAATGTTTTCACTGGTCAGGAGTAACAATGCAATGAATACTATTCTGTATCTCTCAAGACAGGGTTTTCAGCTGGAGATCATCTGCCCAGGTTCACCATTAGCACATTTTGGTGATATGTGACTTCCAGTAGCAGTTTAGTGGATAACAATCCTCTAAGGCATGGAACAGAGAGTCATTCACTTGTTTGCCCATCATCCACCTTTCCTTCATTGGTCCATTTGTTCGTTTTTGTTTTTTTTTTTTTTTTATCAAACATATCTAATAATTACTGTGCACATTGTGTTTAGCGCTATGTTAGGTATTTGGAATACAAAGGAAAAGTGTGGTGCCTTGCCTTTGACAAGTTCACTTTGTAGTCAGGACAGTCAGACATAGAAAACAATAATTAAAATGTTGTAAGATTTTGAAAAGGACATGGGGCAGAAAATGCAATTGGACTGAGAGAAGGGAAATCTGATTCTTCCAAAAAGGGGTCCAGAAGAGAGGATGCACAAAAAAGGAATACATAGATTTGGGGAAATGAAAAGGTTTCCCAAACTAAAGAAGCAACAGGCAGAACATTCCAGTTAGAGGAAATGGCACAGATAAAAGAAAAGAGGCATGTGAAAATGAGGTGTGTTCAAGATTGTTTAAAAAACAAAAGCCACGAAGTAAATGACTGTGGGGAATGGCAGGAGATGTGCATGGATTGGATCTGAATGTTAAGAATGTTCATCTGTTTCAATGATGAGCTGGGGTCCAGGTGGTTGTCAAGGTTGGTCTGTACCCTTGGTGTGCAGGATGTCACCACCACTACCACTGTTTATGTCACATAATAGGCAGTGCCAGGATCCATCTGCCCCAGTGGACCTCTCCAGAGTCTGAAAGAAGACATGACCTGTGCAAGGAGTAAATTTCCAGTGCATCAAAAACTGGAATTGCCTTGTCCAGCAGGCAAGCCTGACATGCAGAATGAGTCCTAGAGGTCAGACATTGGACAGATGCAAGATCCAAGGAGACAGTAGCAGAGAAGGGACAAGGGAGGTGGGAAGCCAGGGCTTTGGGTATGAGCTTGCTTGACCGCCCCCCCCCCATTCCTGGCATTCTTCCTCCTTCTCCAAAATGTGTATGTGCACACACATGGGTTGTGATTCTTCTACCTATTGAGAGCTTAGAATTTTTAGAATTTTATTATCTTAGTCATAAGGAAGAAAACACAGACTTGGGGGCCAAAAGGTGTTGGAAAAACTACTGTGCATGTCAGGATGTGTGGGAGAGATGCACCATTAACCGCTAATCCTCTATGGATTTTTTCCAAGTATGTCTCAGCTGTTATATTCATTCACAGTGATTTCAGGGACCACTCATAATTACACCAAGTAAGGCACTCTTTAAGAATGATTAAAGTAAAAATAATAACAATAAACATGAAGGTATTGATGCATCGTGGCTGATCAGTCATATCTTTTCCATTTAGCGGGTAGATAATTAGCACTGTTAACAGGTGGGATGGCTCAAACGTAAACTAGAGTAGCTCAGTTGAAGGGACCTCAGAGCACACCCACTTTAGGACTCTCACAGCTGACAACCCATTTCAACCCATTTCAACTCACAGCTGACAACCCACTCTCACAGTGACAACCCATTTCAAGTCAATTCAGTAAGTATTTATTGAGTATCTACTAAGCACATGAATTGTGCTGCCAGAGTAACAGTGATCAAAGGATACTGATCTGAATGAAATTCTGCTTGAGGTTTTTTCCAGTTGGTTAATTATGTTTAGAATTGTGGCTCTAGGGGATGACAAATGGAGACAGTCTAAGAACATAGTTCTGTTTAGATGTGTTTTAAAATGCTTTGTGAGACTTCTGGCTCTTTTATAATGAAAAGCAGGTTAAAATTTGCTTGAAGAATGACTGGAAGGTTAATGACCTTTAGTATTAAAATGTTTGGCAGAAATTAGGAGTCATAATAAGTGACTCCAAAAATTTTAAATGGATTGGGAAAAATTAAGTTACATAGATGAATTATTTAAGCATGATGAAGCAGCCAGCAAGGGGTTGTATGTAGACCTGAGGAGTTACATGCATGTTGCTCTTGTCATTGTGAATGTCCTTGTATTTTTCTTCCTCCTGTTTTTTCTTAAGAAGTAAGAATAAGGAAATTGTAAGGGCCAATAGGTTCTGAGATAGTACGTGTTCTGAGCATCTCCTTTAGAAATGCAGGCACCTCCTGTAGCTCCCTGATGTATAGCTCCCTCCACCCCCACCCCAGGAAAGAGCCTTGGCCCTTTTTCCACTCCAGAGGAATCCCTTTCTGTCTCTCTGCCTTTGCCAAGCAAAGTCCTTTATGACCCCTTTGCCCAGAGTTAGAAGATTAAAGGCAGAAGGGAAGCACCTGAAAATGCTTTTGTCTCCAAGATGCTCTGAATCCCCGAAGGGGGAAATCTGTAAAGATGCTTTTAACTCTTAGAAAAAGTTCAGGGAAAGTTTGAAGGTTGCTTTTTTCTAAGACCTTGGAGTTGGGCTTTAATAATGTCAACCATAAATCTATAACCATTTACTTGTGGTATCTTTTTCACATCCAGTACCTAGAAAAAGGTATATGAAATGATGCATATATACACATATGAAAAATCATACAAGTGAAACTAGCTCCCGCAAACTTAAGACTATATGGCTGTCATAACTCAAGCAGACTCTTCTATGAGATTTTGGAACTTTAATGTAAGATTGAGAAATAGGAATTAGGGAAAATTACTTGACTGAGGCTGAAGGCATTAACAAGCTATAGATAGCTCTTGAAAATATGGGCTTTCCTTCAGCTGGTCTTAGAATGCAGGGGGATTAATAAGGTAGCTGGGGCCTCACTGCAGAAGGGATAAACACTGGGTGTTTGAAGCTCTGCAAGTTAGAGGAACAGCCCATGGCTTCCTTTCCATGGCAGAACCCAGCCAAGAGCTCATAGTATGGAGAGAAGAGAAGTGAAGTTGCTTATTCGTGTCCGACTCTTTGCAATCCCATGAACTGTAGCCTGCCAGGTTTCTCTGTCCATGGGATTTTCCAGGCAAGAATACTGGAGTAGGTTGTTGTTTCCTTCTCCAGAGGATCTTCCCAACCCAGGGATCGAGCCCAGGTCTCCTGCATTGCAGGCAGACTCCTTATCAGCTGAGCCGGAGGGAAGTCATAGTAAGAAGATTAAGGCCCTAATTCCCAGGATAGGATCTGGCAAGGGCTAGATGGACTCGGAAGGACCCTCTATGTAAATGGTGGCATTCCCATTTCCAGTGAGAAACACTGTGCAGCTGCCAAGCAAGTTAGCAATACAGTCCTATCCTCAGGGCCAGGTTCGCAGACAGATAGTAACTCAGTTATTCTCTGGATGTCCAGGCCCCATTCTAAGCCCAGTGGCTATTAATAGGTCTATGGCCAGATGACCAATTCCAGGCCCTACATTCTAGTGAGACTGATGATCTATTTTCTGCTCCGGGTGGTAGACTTGAGACTCGATAGGCTGGAACCTGGGATGTTTCATATGCATGTCTTATTTCTCGATTAGAGGAGGACTGAAGAAGGCAGGAGAAGACTGACAAAGGTCATAGCCGTATAGAACAGTTCATTTCTCAGGGCTTTATTCCTGCTCTTCTTCCTCCTTCCCCTTGTTACATGGAATATTTGTGTATTCCTTTTGGCTGTTGTACAACACATACTGTGTTGATTAATAGTTGGCAAGAAACACAAAGCAGTTAAGTTCATGAGTACAGTACACTTTTATGGAGCACCTAATCTGGGTCAGGAGATACAATGGTGAATGAGATAATATCTGCCAGATTTCTGTATTGCACCCTCAGTTTTCTTTCTTAGTATACCTACTGTGCTAGTGGTTACATACATAGAAAAGATATATGCACGTGTAACTGTTGTCCATTATTTAATATATTTGGATGTGCACAGCTCAGATAACCCTACCAGGAGATACAAGAAGATACAAGGTCTGCATTTATCTTAAATAAGGCCTTTCCCAGAACAACAGTCAATCCCAGAGGGAAGGTCGATATAATTAACCAAACGTTGATAACAATAGTAATCTCTGTAGTTTAATCACATACATTGAATCTGCAATGGTAAACTCCATGTAATGACTGAAATTTTAATTTCCGTAGTACTATCATATCCATCCTTCATTTTCCAAGCCCATCCTCCTCAGCTCATTCTAGCCTATGTTCATCATTCTTACCTTTCATTAGTTAATTTGTAACATTAGAGGCAATGTTGTCTAATGGAAGAAATAGTGGACATGCAGTCAGAAAACCTGAGTTTGGGTCTTGGTGCCTGTATTATTTGTGACTTTGGTCCAGGATTTCCTGATGGCTCAGACAGTGACAAATCTGCCCACAGTGCGGGAGACCCGGGTTTGATCCCTGGGTTAGGACGATGTCCTAGAGAAGGGAATGCTGCCCACTCTAGTGTTCTTGCCTGGATAATTCCATGGACAGAGGAACCTGGTGGGCTGAAGACCATGGGTCACAAGAAGTCAGCCACGACGGAGCCACTAACACTCTCACTTTCACTGGTCTGGCTACCATCTTCTGAGCCTGAGTTTTCCTCATCTGTAATGATTCTGGCATTTTAGGGTTGGTGGGTCCAATCAGATGATGCATGAAAATTGCTTAGGAGTTCAGCTGTTTTTTCAAAACACCTTGCACTGTGTATGGCACTTTGTAGATGATCGATAAATGTGTGCAGTAAAACCATTATTTGTCATATGTCCTGGATAAGATTCAAATTTGCCTTTTTGAGTGTATTCTTCTTTGATTTATTGCATTTCAACTTTTTATAAATGTCTTGTCTCCCTAATCAGATTCTCTACTCCTTAGGGAAGTGCCTTTTCCTTTTATTTGTTTTGTCCCTCTTTCTCCCCACTCTCCAGGTCTTATTTAAGAAATGCTCAGTAAATAGTAATATAGTGCTTCTAATTTCTTTTCTACCACCAATTAATACATATTTGTCATCAGTATGAATGATGACACTGCTAGCATGCCTAGCATGTTTGGTGGTGGGTGAGGTTTGCAGTGTGCCATAGACAAATGAAACAAAACAATGAATACTAGTTCAATTCAAAATAATCAGGGTCAAGAGACAAGAAAGCTTAAGCTTCTAGAAGATACAGGCTGTTTCCTTTCTCATCTATGAATTCCGGGTGGAGGGACTGGTTCACAACAGGGGCTCCTTAAAAGTTTGCCAGTTGGATGGATGGATAAATTAATTAGTTAACTGACAAATGACTTGACAAACAGCGAAAGTCTTTGAGAATCAGAAGGCAGAGAATTTATTAATAGAGTTTTTTTTTTTTTTTCTTTTTTCTGAAGAGGAACCTAATTAGTCTATTTGGATTCTTTCAGGATGAAATAATCCTTTGGGTAAATAAAAAGAAAAAAGGGAATCTCTCTCCAGGCAGGGAAAACAGAACAGGCAAAACTGGTCTTTAATTTTCTTATGTTGAAATCTACCGCAGTCTTCGAGATCTACATATAATTCATTTTAGTTAACTCAAAGTGTTTTCCTTAAGTGTGGTAGGAGCTTCTTAGATCAACCTGGTTTTCAGTTTTAACTCTACCTCATAAAGCTTTGAATCTTTGAATAATTTGGAGAATTGCTCTGAGCCTTAATTTTTTCTGTAAAATGAAAATGATGATTAGAAACTTTCAAGGCTATTGTTGGGATCAAACTCATCAGTGCATGGGCAAATGTTTCATAAACTGTGAAGTGCTACTTAACACTAGTTATTTGGGCTATTATTTTTTCTTAGACTATTGTCCTTTATACTCAAGACTATTAGGAAGATTATAATGAACATTTTTGCTTAGCTCATTAGCGGTAGGAAATAGGAGTGGCCTTATGAGAAAGAAAGAAAATCTTCCTGTTTCAACAGCCCTGATGCTAAAAAGAAGCAAAGAAATTCTTTTGGTTGGATGATAAAAGTAAGCAGGGATAGTTTATTTTCCAACTTAGCTTACTTCTGGGCTATTAAAAATAAGTCTCAGAGATGGTTTGTGTTTAATTATAAAGCTTCCCTAAGAGAAGATAAGTCATCTCCTCGTGGGGAAAGATTGCCTTTCATCGGGGCAGTACTTGCTTCCACTCAACATACGTTCCTCATGTCAGGTCCTGAGCTGAGCTCTTTGGGTATATTCCCATAGAAGAGAGACAATTTCTGCCCTCAAATAATTCAAATCCAGTAGTGACAGGTGTCAGAAATGCCCACCACCACCATGGGATAGTCTCTCTCATCCACATATATGGGGAAGCTGGGTCCCTTGAGAAGAGAGAGTGGAGATGGAAACACCCAAAGAATTCTAATTCCGTGTTCTCCTATAAAGCTGCCACTTGCCACACATGGCAAGTTTAAAATTCAATTAATTTAAATGCATTTACATGAAAAATTCAATTCATCAGTTGCACTAGCCACATATCCAGTGCTCAAAAGCTTCATGTGGCCCACAGCTACCCTATCAAACAGCACAGAATATTTCCATTGTGTTAGAGAGTATGGCGGAGAAGGCAATGGCACCCCACTCCAGTACTCTTGCCTGGAAAATCCCATGGACAGAGGAGCCTGGTGGGCTGCAGTCCATGGGGTCGCTAGGAGTCGGACACGACTGAGCGACTTCACTTTCACTTTTCACTTTCATGCATTGGAGAAGGAAATGGCAACCCATTCCAGTGTTCTTGCCTGGAGAATCCCAGGGACAGGGGAGCCTTGTGGGCTGCTATCTCTGGGGTTGCACAGAGACGGACACGCCTGAATCGACTTAGCAGCAGCAGCAGCAGCAGCAGCAGAGGGTATGGTGGGGAAGCTCCAGGAATCCAGTTCCTGTGCCTTCTCTAGGGGCCTGAGGACCTGGTGGGATCCATGGTATCCGTTTTCACTAGCTTTCTGTCCCTTCATCTTGACCTACTCTGGGATCAGAGTGATATGTTCTACTCTCAAATGGCAAGATTTCTTATTTAGAAGAAAAATCAGTCCTTAACTTCCTATGCAGTGAGAAGAAAAGAAAGTGTTCAGCATGACATAAAAAGAGCATCCTTGGGATGGCTTCCCTGGTGGCTCCATGATAAAAAATCTGTCTACCAGTGTAGAAGACAACAGGCTTGATCCCTGTTCTGGAAAGATCCCCCATGCCACGGAGCAACTAAGCCCATATACCACAACTATTGAGCCTGTGCTCTCGAGCCAGGGAGCCATGAGTACTGAAGCCTGCAAGCCCTATAGTCTGTGCTCAACAACAAGACACACCACTGCAGTGAGAAGCTTACAAGACAAGCCGCTGCAGTGAGAAGCTTGTGCACTGCAACTAGAGAGTCACCCCACACACCATAACTAGAGAAAAGCCCGCACAGCAACAACAACCCAGCACAGCCAGAAATAATTAAATAAATAAAATTATTTTTTAAAATGTAAAAGAATTTAATGGGGGAAGGACTTCATCTGTTTTAACAACTTTAGCTTACTTCGTCATTTGTGGGGCTGATGGCCTATTGCATGGAAGAGGTAAAAACCAAATAAGAGAAATTTGTGCCCAAACTTCTGAAGCCCTTCTGCCTTAGAGCCCATGAACCTCAACAAGAGAAGCCATGCAGTGAGAAGCCTGCACACCACAACTGGAGAGTAGCCTCCACATGCCACAACTAGAGAAAGGCCTGTGTGGCAACGAGGATCCAGCACAACCAAAAATAAATAAAGTTAAGAAAAAAGAAAAGTAGCTTCTCATGTACCTGTAATATTATTGGGTTGGTGCAAACATAATTATGGTTTTTCCGTTGTTGAAATTTGCTGTTTGATATCGGAATACATTCTTAATAAATATGGTTAAGTTATACATCAAAAAAAAAAAAAGAGCATCCTTGGGATTCTTCCCTGTGCCCTCCCTGTCCCATGCCCCATGTGTGCTATTGCTGTATTGAATTCACTGTTTTTCAGTCACAACTTGTAGTTTCTTTCTCCGAGCCCTTTGCCTGCCTCTTACCCCTTCCCTCTTATCCACATTCTTTGTGTGCATCCTTCAAGGCACGTGTTAACTGTCTACTGACAAGGACTTCCCTGGTGGTCCAATGGTTAAGAGTCCATCTTGCGATGAAGGGGATGCAGGTTCAATCCCTGCTTGAGGAACTAAGATCTTACATACCGTGGAACAACTAAACCCGTGTGCTACAATTAGAGAACCTGTGCACTACAATTAGAGAGCCTGTGCACCGCAACTAAGACTCTATGCAGCCAAATAAAAAAATAAACTGACTTTGAAAAAAAATGTCTACTGACAGTTGGTCTCTTCCTTCATTGTGCTTTAGAGCTTTGCTGTGGCATTTCTCATGTCCTGCTGTAATGAACCTTTAATATGTCCCTCTTCCTCCTCGACGGAGAGCTCCTTGTGAGTAAGACCTCAATTAGTCACCTCTGAAGGCCATGCTTCTCGTAAAAGACAAAGTCGAAAGTGACCGTTTGAATGGGTTCCCACATGAATGAATGAACTGCAATGCAAACGGGTGAGCGAAAGAGTACACATGGGACTTCCCAGGCCAAATGAGAATGAGAGAGCTTTGTTAAAGCTTTTGGACCCCCAGACCAATTCTGTTCTTTTCTTGGCTATAGAATTCTAGCTGACCTCTCAGTGTCCAGAGCCAAATACCTTTGAACTTAGGGTGTTAACCCAAATACTAGGGCACTACCCCCCAAAATGAGTTAATCATACTAGGAAAAATGTAGGTCAGGAGATAAGGAAGCATGCTGGCTTCTGTTGAGACAGATGTTGCTAACAGGCCCTGTGTGTCCTCCTAATGAAGTGGACTATCAATTCTGCGCTGTGCACACCGCAGCAAGGGGGGACGCTGGCATTGTGATGAGTCTGCATGATTCTGGGAGCTTAGCGTTAAGGGGATTAAAATTCAAGCCATAAAATTGTGCTTACTGCTGTGGGTGCAGCAGACGTGATTCAGTAATACACTAGGCAATTGAAAGTTTCAGATGGAAAGCAAAGTGCTAAGGACTAAGGTCTAAATTTGAGTTTTGGCTGGCTCTGCTCTCATTTAATGAGGGACACTGAGTAAATTACTTGACCCTTTCTTACCTGTAAAGCACAGGTAATAATAGCTCAACACCTGACACGGATTTGTGAAACCTACATGAGATGACACACCACCATGTACAACATAGACTCCAGGAGGAAAGGAGCTGTTGTATATCAGGCACCTTCTGTGACCAGGCCCTATACTAGATGCCGTATCATGGTTAATTCCCATCGTAGTCCTTAGAATGTAATGTGATCATTACCACAAAATGATGTCTCCTGTCTTGGACCATTCTCTCCATTTCTGACTTCTGTCAGACATTAGTTAGTTGCCCAGGTGGAACTTCAGTAAATCCTCATACTCGGTAAACTGGTTCATAATATCACTTAATTATGATGAGCCGACTCCCTCGAAAAGACTTTCATGCTGAGAAAGATTGAAAGCAAAAGAAGAAGAGGGCGGTAGAGGATGAGATGATTGGATGGTATCACCGACTCAATGGACGTGAGTTTGGGCAAACTCCAGGAGATAGTGAAGGACAGGGAAGCCTGGCATGCTGCAGTCCACAGGGTCCCAGAGTTACTTAGTGACTGAACAACAACAGCGAAACTACGATGAGAGAGATGTTCAGAGAAATTCAGTATCTTGTCTAGAGGCAGAGATTAAATGGCAGAGTGGGAGTCTAAGCCAACGTTACAACTACAGCTGAGACTTTCCCCACTCACTCAGTTGGCTATGGTTGTGTACAAGGCAGCATTTCTAATATTATGCCCAAATGTTATTATGCCCTAATCTCTGAAATCTGTGACTATGATGAGATGCCAGTCTAGTGATTGCATTATGTTATGTGCATAGTTTACATTAAGAAGGAAGATTTTCCAGGTGGGGATGATCTAATCACTCAAGCCCTTAAAAGCAGAGAGATTTCTGTTTTTAAGGGAAGATTTTAAGATTTCTGCTTTAGAAAAAGAGTCAGAGAGATTCAAATCACGAGGGCAATTTACTGTGCTGCTGCTGTCTTAGAGGTGGAGAAGGGTCCCTAAAAGGTATTGGCATGAGCTTGAAGAGCCGTGAGTGGCACTAGGTCACAGCTGTAACTACAGAGAACCTAATTCTGCCAACAACCTGAATGTGTGTGGAGGTGGGTTCTTCTCCAGAGCCCCAGATGAGAACACCTCTGGCCAGCACCTTGATTTTGGCCTGGCCAGACCCTGAGCCAAGAAGCCTGCCTCAACTGTGAACTCATAAACAGGTGTGAGGTTAAGCTGCCAAATTTGCGATAACTTGTTACTCAGCAACAGGAAACTAATACAAATGCTTTAGATTAGTTTCTGTTAATAGCATCTATCTGATGAGGTTATGAGGTGAAAAAAAAGTATAAAGCATTTAGCACTGTTCTTAACATTTTGTTGTTATTTAGTTGATAAGTCCTGTCCGACTCTTTCATGGCCCTGTGACTGTAGCATGCCAGGCTCCTCTGTCCTCCACTATCTCCCAGAGTTTTCTCAAATTCATGTCCATTGAGTTGATGATGCTATTCAACCATCTCATCCTCTGCCACCCCCTTCTCCTTTTGCCTTCAGTCTTGCCCAGCACCAGAGTCTTTTCCAATGAACCAGTTTCTTGACATTTAGGAAGAACTTAAAAATTGTTCTTCCTTTTACCATTGCACTGATTTTACAGATTGGGAAGCTGAGCTTAAATAGGTTAAATAGCATGCCCGAGGCTATAGAACTAGTGGGAGTGATGGTGAGAATCTGCAAGAGGGCTGTCTCTTATAAAAGTGTACTCTTTGTCCATAGACCAGTGATTTTTAACCAGGAATGCACATTGGAATTATTGGCAGAACTTGCTAAAATACAAGTTCTTATGTCCTGACTAGTTATTATGATTCAAGGTCTAGGGTGATCTTGGGTAGCTCTCTTTTGTAATAAAAAGCTTCGTGGACACTTTTAATGTATACACCTGTAGAGTTATTGCCCTAGACTATGAGCTTCTTGAGTTAGGGACCTGTTTGTTTTTTTTAATTGAAGTATAGTTGATTTACATCATTGTGTTAGTTTCAGGTATACAGAAAAGTGATTCATATATATACATGTGTGTGTGTGTTTCAGATTCTTTTCCACAATAGATTACTGTAAGATATTGAATATAATTTCCTGTGCTATACAGTAGGTCCTTGTTCTTTATCTATTTTATATATAATAGTATGTATCTCTTAATCCCAAACTCCTAATTTATCCCTTTCTTGATCCTTTCTGTTTGAGTAATCGTAAGTTTATTTTCTGTGTCAGGAGTCTGTTTCTATTTTGTAGACAAGTTCATTTGTATGTTTTTAAAGATTCTATATAAAGATTCTATTTATAAGTGATATATAATATTTGTCTGTCTGACTTACATCACTTAGCATGATAATCTCTGGGTCCGTCCATGTTGCTGCAAATGGCATGATTTCATCCCTTTTTGTGGCTAACCGTCCATTGTACAAATACACCATATCTTCTGTATCCACTCATCTGTGGATGGACATTTAGGTTGTTTCCACGTCTTGGCTATTGTAAACAGTGGTGCTGTGAACACAGAGGTGCGTGTATCTTTTCAAATTAGTTTTTGTCTTTTCCAGATACATGCCCAGAGAGTTTGCAGGATCATATGGCAATTCTTTTTAGTTCTTTAAGGAGCCCTCATATTGTTATCCGTAGTGGCGTACCAATTTATATTGCCACCAACAATGTAGGAGGATTTTCTTTCCTCCACACCCAGTTAGGGGCCTTTTTAATCATTATCATCACAAAAGGACCTGGACTTGTAAATACATGAATATATATGCTACATATTATCCTTCCAGTGGATTGCTGGGATTTAACTCTTTCAACTAAGGTCCCATTGACCTTGTATTGGTTGTGGGTGAAAATGCTTCCTACCTTTCTGCTAAATCACCCCATCTTGGTGACTAGCATGAGCCCAACATTTATTGTATCTGACAACTCTCAGCCCTCATGGGTAAGCCTCTGCAGGCCCTACCTCCACACTTATCCATGTCTATAGTTTTTTGGGTTTTTTTTCTTAGTCCATGGAGGAGGCCTTGCCACTCATCTGACAGCAGCAGGTTTAAATAAGTTTAAGAATAGGAGCAGAAGTTTGCAGCTGTATTGCTGCGATGGGCAAAGCCTTACTGAGTTGGCAGAGCTGTTGGAGAAAGGCAGTAAAAAGGCAGCGTGGAGCAGGAGCAGGATAACCCTGAGAGGGAGCCCAACTTGGAGTGCTGGTACCTGGTGTTTCATTTCAGTCTCAGAAGTGGGTGCCAGTGTCTTTCGGTTTTTCCTACTCAGTTTTACCTTTAAAACAGTTCCCTTTTCTCCAGACAGCCCACACAGTCCTGTTAATAATAAATCATGCAATGAACACCTTCAAGGAGACAAAGGAAGGCCACTCCAACTCCTCAGAGGCATTGGCTGCCTGCTGAATGTTTGACTGGACATGGTCGTGATAATGACAGTCCTGTTCTAAAAAATTTGTACAGCTCCTGCTGTCTTTCCAAAGAAACCACACTCTACTGTCAAATTAGTTTCTAGTGCTTCTGGGGGAGCTGAATGCCAGGCCTTTTGAAATGTCCCTGCTTACATGGTGCCTAATAAATGCCAGCTCACATGTTGCTCATCAGATGGGCACCGTCTGGTGTATTGGACAGAGATTTCAATTGGAAACAGCAGAGAAATGGGCATTTACTAGACTTCTGGGTCTGAGTTTCCTCTCAAAAACTGGGAAAGAGTGGTGTTTAGACAATCTTTAAGGTACATTTCATCTGTTAGAGCTCAAGCAATATATTAAGGATGGAAGTAAGCTTCATGAAGGGTGGCCATCTGTCTTGTTCATTTCATATTCCCATTGTCTGGCATGGTGACCAGCAGGTAGCAGTTGTAGAGAAAATATTTGTTGAATGATGCCTGACTGACTGAATGGATGACTAAACTAATGTCAAAGTAATGAAGAAATCCATGGCATGTATTATTGTCTTTTATGCTCATCTTAATGGGATTTATGGGAAAAAAAAAAAAAACAGGAAAAGGAAAAAAATAGCTGCTTATATAGTGCCTTTGACAGGTGTATTAGCTGTGATGTATGAGAGTAATGATAGATATGTTGCTTTTGACTCATCAAACCCCTGGACAGTTAGTCTCCTTATTGGTCTTGGGTGTTTTATAAAAACTTGCAGTGTACCAGTCTGAATTAAATGTCCTGATGGAGTATGGTTGGCAGTGGCCACCAAGGGTGGTGAGTGAGAGAACTCAGAATTCAGTTTTCCCTTAGACCTCAGGTTTAAGCTGCTAAGAGATGAAATCTAAGAAAGTCAGCTTAGACAAAATAGGGAAACTTTACAGGTTAAGAGCTTAACCTGGGTGGCTTAACCTGGGCTTCCCAGGTGGCGCTAGTGGTAAAGAACCCATCTACTAAAGCAGAAGATGTCAGAGATGCTAGTCTGATCCTTGGGTTGGGAAGATCCCCTGGAGAAGGAAATGGCAACCCACTCCAGGATTCATGTCTGGAAAATCCCATGGACAGGGGAGCCTGGCAGGCTACAGTCCATGGAGTCTCAAAGAGTAGGACATGACTGAAGTTTCTTAGCACATGCCCTACGAGTAATCCATAGGTTAAGGGAGATGGTGTACAGACCCAGTGAGTGAGAAACTCAGGAGAAACAGTTAAGGAATAGGGAGCTTGATATCTGATATCAGAGTGAAGACTGGATGAGTCAGAAACAGATGTTTCATTCTAGGGCCCCACATGTGAGGGTCTTCATTCTAAAAGTTTTTATGTGCCTCCACTTTTCCCAAAGAGAGTTTGTTCTGTAAGGTGGGTGATCTAGATGAATGGAGAGAAGAAGAGTCTAATGCTGAAACCAGAGCGAATTTGAAAGCTGGTGCCATCATTTACTACTTTCATACTCTGAAATGGCTTCCTTCTCTGAATCTTGGTTTCTCCATCTTTAATATGTGGTTAGTAACAGTGCCTACTTGCCAGTGTTACTGTGAGGACTAGGTCAGGTGACAGGTATGTAAAGCACCTAACTCTGTGTCTGGCACACAGCAAGTACTTGGTAAATGCTTCTTTTGTTTTCTCTTTCTCATTCCTAGTCAGTCATTAATTATTCATTGAGCATTCAGAGTCTGGTAAGCTCTGTGCTTGACACAGGTGATGAGACATAAAAGAAACAGTCTCCTCTCCCCTGTAGCTCACGGCTGAGTGGAAGGAGCAGTAACAACAGTAAGTATACTAGAAATACAGAAGTATGAACGGGGAGTATCGAGAAAAAGAAATGCTCAGTTCTGTTTTGAGGAGTCAGGGAAGTTATCCATTTCACTCCATGTCAGGTATTTTGAAGATGCCTACGAAGATCCCCAGTTTGGAGAAAGAAAATGTTCTCTCATATCTCGAATGTTGTTGTGTGGGATTTTCATTTTAAAGGTTTTAATTCTTCATTTGAGTTGTAGGAATCAGGAACACTTTCTTGATGATCTGTTGAAAATAGCAAGGTCTCATACAAGTCAATTATGTGTGGCAAGTGATAATAATAATAGCTAATGTTTATCCCTGGTAGCTCAGATGGTAAAGTGTCTGCCTACAATGCGGGAGACCCGGGTTCGATCCCTGGGTCAGGAAAATCCCCTGGAGAAGGAAATGGCAACCCACTCCAGTATTCTTGCCTGGAAAATCCCATGGACAAAGGAGCTTGGTTGGCTACTGTCCATGGGGTCACAAAGAGTCAGACACGACTGAGCGACTTCACTATCTATCTATCTAAGAATATGACTGATAATTACTAATTCATCTTTATGATGTGACAAGCATTTTTTGAAGCCCTTTCATTCATCATCTCAGTTAATTCTTCACAGATTCCTATAATATACATTTTATTATCCCATAACCCTTTTGTTATCCCCATTTTACAAGGGAGGAAAGTGGAGTTTACAGAAGTTAAGTGATTTCTGCAAGGTCACCAGTTAATAATTTGCAGAATTGTGACTTGAACCCAGTTTTGTCTTCAAAACTCACGCTCTGTAAGAGAACACGCTGCCTCCAGAAATCTCTTTATTTAGAAAAGAGAAATAGCATGGTTGAGTTTAACTGCAAATCCAAATTAGAATATTGGGAATGATGTTTGTTCATTTCTATATAATCATTTAATTTTAATAATCCTATTTCCTTATCAGGATGACATTCTTTTGGAAGATGTGATGAGTACATTTGATATCTTTGTTGTCATTTAATTCACTTAACATCTGGAGCAGCTGTTCTCCCCCTCCCGCCCCCTGCCCGTGGTGGTAATTGTAATCTTTAGACAAAATTTTTGCTTTTTCTTATACATCTTCAATATTGAAAAACAAAGCAAATGGTTAAACCAATCTCTGAGTCATAGCTGACACATTTTCAGAGTAGTTCTTAGCTTGCATAAAAAAAGATAATGAAAACACTGTCAGAATGAGAGTTAAAGAGCTCAATTTTGGGTTGCTAGAGACATCATCTGTAATCATGAGAGAGATTACTTGGGTGTTCATTGAGTTCAGAGCTCAAATATAGAAGTCTCTGTAATAGTCACATATTTTTCATATGTTGGGAAGGAGAAATGTATGCTTCAATAAACAAGTCTTGGTAATAAAGACCAAATAAGGAAGGTGGGAACTGTGCATAACTCAAATCTTAGGCTCTTGCAAATTTCCCTCTGATGTTTGGGGCAACAAATCAGGGGTGCTCATCTCAGATAGAGTTCAGTTGAAAGACACTTACTCAACTCAAAGTGAACCCCATAGAAAAAAAGGTAAATTCAACTTTTTCGACAATGAATGTAGCACAGGGTATTTGCTTTTGCTTGAAAGCAGAAACATAATTTTGGGAAGATGCATATGGCCATATAGTTCTACAGATGGCCACCAAAATGTTGAAAAAGTCTCACTTGCAACCCAAAAAACCATTCTGATGTTTCATTGTTGCTTTTTAAAATTATGCAGATTTTAAACATACTGATAAATACAGAGGCTATTATTATAGATATCAGCATATCTACTTCCTGGTTTGGACAAAGCTTCAGATTTTTTTCTTTAAGAATTGAACCTATTCCATCTTTCCTCAAGTGGAAATCAGTATTTTGAGTATGATGTTTGACGTTTCTTCAAGAGTTAAAAATTTTACTGCATATGACATATCTAAAACAAAATGTGCTTTGGATGCTGTGTATTTTAAAACTTCGCAAAAATGCATTCATACTTAATATGAACTTATCTCTTTACTGTTTGGGTTTAGTATCAATTTTGAGATTTATCCCTGTTGATATATAAGTAGATCTGATTCATTCATTTTAACTGCTACTTAGTATTTAGTTAAATGAACATAAAAATATTTATTTACCGCATCTTCTGATGATGAGCCCTTAGGTAGTTAGTTAACAATGTGGGGCTATAAACAATCTTTAATAACTATTTTTATCTATCCCTTTGGCCTCAAGTGGGAAGCTATTGTGAAGCAGAATGTCTAGGACCAGATTGTTGGATCTTACTATATATGCGTTTTCAGTTTTAGTGGATATTTCCAAATTATATTTTAAAGTGGGTTTCCCAATTTATATATCCAGAAGCAGGGTGTATAAGAGTACCCTGTGCTCCATATAAAAAGAAATAACTAAATCATTTGTTACTGTTAGATTTTTAGTTTTTGCCAATCTTATGGGCATAGAATGATTCCTCATCTTTGTTTAAATTAGCGTTTGCCAGAAATTCCTTTGAGGTTAGGCTATTTTCATCTGTTTATTGGCTATTCAGGTTTTCTCTTCTAGGTTTCATGTTCATATCCCTTGCCCTGTTTTTATCTGGAGTGAATTTCCTTTTTCTTATTGATATGTAGATCTTATGTGTTCTATCTACAGATTTTTTCTTGGTGCCTTCATAAAAATTTTTGGGGTGTTGTTTTTGCAGATGATACAATAAATTCAGTGCAGTCCAGCTCAAAATCCTAACATGTATGGGTGTGTTTATGTGTTATTTGATGGCTTCTAAAATTTGTATATCAGAATGCAGATGTCTAAGGTTAGTGAAGACTATTTTGAAAAAGAACAAAGTGGCAAATATAATACTTCTGGATATCAGTCTTATTGAGCATGTATTACATGCCAGGTATTATTACAGACACTTGGTCTGTTAATAGAATGGAAGATTGGAAGTATTCCCTTTAATGCTTCAGGAACCAAAAGAATTTCTGCTGCTTCTCTTTCAGGTGATGAGGCAGGCAATAACTAATGCTTCTCTCCTCTTCACCATTAGATGTAATATTTCTTCCTACTTTTCACCTGGCAGCTACTCTGCTGAAGAATAGCTGGCCTCTCCTGTTGCTTCAGTGCACTGAGAGTATCCCTGTCTCTGCTGCTTTACAGTATCATTCTCTGTTGCTCCATATTCTTTACCCAGCTTTATCACTCTGTTTATTTGGTTGTAGTCACTAAGTTGTATCCTATTCTTTGCAACCCCATGGACTGTAGCACACCAGCCTTCTGTCTTCCACTATCTCCCAGAGTTTGCTCAAATCCTTTTCCATTGAGTCGTTATCTATTTTGTTTTATTGTATATCTTCCTCTTTAGACTATAAGTTCTCTGAGGACAGTTTCTGTATTCATTGCTGAACCAACAGGTCTAGAGTACTGCCAGATATGTAATAGATTTTCAAATAGTACTTGTCGTATACTTCAAAATCTTGTCTATGTATTTCAGTTCCACCAAGGCCTAGGATATAAATGTAGTTTGCATTTAATGTGCCAATGGCTTCTTGACAGTAGGGACTTATGATTGAGAGTGTGGGCTTTGGATTCAGAAGGAGTTGGCTTTCAATCATTCTTTTTCTACCATTTATTGGTGGTATGATTGTTTACTTAACCTAAGACTGTTTCCCCCCTTGTAAACGTTGACATAATTATAGCACTCTTGAGTAACAAGATCTGACTTGCTTTTTCAAAGACTTGCTGTGGTGACTGCAGTGGGGGTAAGGGAGGTAAGGGAGTGGTAAGGGAATGCATGTGGAAACAAGGAGATGATGAGGGGATGTAGACAGTAGGGGTGATGAACATACTTGGCTCGGAGAGGAAATGATGGAGGGGTTGAGAAACAGCTAACTTCCCCATTAATTTTAAGGATAGAGCCTGCAGAGTTTATTAAGAGTTTTGCTTGTAAAAAGGCAGTTGAGAATGTCTCCAAAAGTTTTGAGCTGAGAAACTGGGAAGGTTGGAGTTGCCATTTACTAAGCTGGGAAATGTTGAAGGAAGAAAAGGCTGGGGGAGTGTTACTATGGACATTTAAGTTTGAGATGTGGTTTACATTGGAGTCGGCAGCTGGGTAAGGAATATAGAGGTCAGGAAGGATATAGATGCAATCAGAAACCATGAGAACGTGTAAGAGTATTGAAGCAATGAGTTTGGGGAGAGAAGAGAAGAGTTTTGAGGACTGAGTCGTGCTCTCTCAACATTTAGAGGGTGAGGAGATAAGAAGGAACCAGTGAAGAAGACTGAGTGAAAGTGGCCAGTGAGGAAGGAAAAAATCCAGGAGAGTAACAGCCAAGAGAAGAAGTGTTTCCAGGAGGCAGGGGTGGCCAACTATGTCCAGCGCTGCTGGCCTGTCAAGTAAGATGAGGACTGAGAATTGACCCATATTAAGTTAAACGTAAATAGTTCTATACCTTGTCTTAAAGGTAAATGCTATGGTGGAGTTTGACCCAGGAAACTTCTGAAAATCTCTTTTATAAAAAAAAAAAACTGACAAAAAAAATTTTTCTCCATTATTGATCTCTTTTAAATGTTCATGAATTATGCTTTTCAGAGACCATTGATTTACAGCTGGGTGCACTTGAATTGGCAATCACTTAGTTGTGTTTTTTATTTTAAAGACTTTTAAAGAAAACTTTGAGGTTTACAACAAAGTTGAGAAGAAGGTATAGAGATTTCCCATATCTCTCCTCCCCGCACACAAACATAACCTCCTCTGTTATCATTATCAAAAAACTAAAGTGGTACAACCACTTTCACGAAGGATGAACTTACATTAATACATCATCATCACCCAGAGTCCATAGTTTACCTTGGTATTCACTCTTGGTGGTGTACATTTTATGGGTTTGGACAAAAGAATAATGACACATATCCATCATTATAATACATACAGAGTGTTTTCACTACCGTAAAAATCTTTAGTGCTCTGCCTGTTCATGTCTCCCCTCTTCCTCCACATGCACCACGGGCAAACACTGATCTTTTTATTGTCTCTGCAGTCTTGCCTTTTGTAGATTAACATATGGTTGGAATCATATTCACCATTTTAGATTGGCTTCTTTCACTTAATAATGTGCATTTAAAGTTCATTTCTTTTTAATTGACTAATATTCATTGTCTAAATGTACCATGGTTTATTTATCCATTCACCTACTGAAGGATATCTTGTTTGCTTCCAGGCTTTGGCAATTACGAACAAAATGACTATAAACATATGAATGCAGGTTCTTCTGTGGGCATAAGTTTTCAGCTCCTTTCATTAAATGCCAAGGAACACAATTGCTGGATCACATGGTAAGAGTGTGCTTAGCTACGTTAGAAACCTCCAAACTGTCTTCCGTAGTATCTTTACTATTTTGGATTTCCCCCAGCAATGAGTAAGAGTTCCTGTTGCTGCACATCCTTGCCAGCACTTGGTCTTATCAGTGCTTCAGATTTTGCCATTCTAACAGGTGCATAGTGGTATCTCACTGTTGCTTTAATTTGCACTTCCTCATGATATGTAAGGTAGACTGTATAAATTTTCATACGCTTATTTGTCTTCTGTGTATCTTTTTAAGTGAAGTGTCTGTTAAGCTCCCAGCCCATTTTCTATTTTAATTTTTCACTTTTTTAATTGGAGTATGATTGCTTTATAGTGTTGTATTGGTTTCTACTGTTGGGGAAGACTACCCCTCCCCACATCAGACTGCAGCTGCAAGAATACCTAGAAGAGCTATTAAAAAAAAAGGGGAGGTCTTAATGACCCAGACCACCATGATGGTGTGTGACTCATCTAGAGACAGACATCTTGGAGTGTGACGTCAAATGGGCATTAGGAAGTATTGCTATAAACAAAGGCTAGTGGAGGTGATGGAATTCCAGGGGACCTATTTTGAATCCTAAAAGATAATGCTGTTAAAGTGTTGCACTCAATATGGCAGCAAATTTGGAAAACTTAGCAGTGGCTACAGGACTGGAAAAGGTCAGTTTTCGCTCCAAACTCAAAGAAGAAAAATGCCAAAGAATGTTCAAATTACCACACAATTGCACTCATTTCACGTGCTAGCAACGTCTTGCTCAAAATTCTTAAGCTAGACTTCAAGAGTACATGAACAGAGAACTTCAAGATGTACAAGCTGGATTTAGAAAAGGCAGAAGAACCAGAGATCAAATTGCTAACATCCATTGGATCATAAAAAAGGATGGAAATTCCAGAGAAACATCTACTTCTGCTTCATTGACTACAGTAAAGCCTTTGTGTAAATCACACACACACAAAAAAACTGTAGAAAATTCTTAAAGAGATGGGAATACCAGACCAACTTACCTGCTTCCTGAGAAACCTGTATGGAGGCCAAGAAGCAACAGGTAGAACCAGACATGGAACAATGGGCTGGTTCAAAATTGGAAAAGGAGTATGTCAAGGCTGTATATTGTCAGCTTATTTAACTTATACACAGAGTACATCATGCAGAAATGCCAGGTTAGATGAATCACAAGCTGGAATCAAGATTGCTGGGAGAAATATCAATAACTTCAGATATGCAGATGACACTACCCTAATGGCAGAAAGTGAAGAGGAACTGAAGAGCCTCTTGATGAAGGTGAAAGAGGAGAGTGAAAAAGCTGGCTTAAAACTCAACTTTTAGAAAACTAAGATCATGGCATCCAGTCCCATTACTTCATGGCGAATAGATGAGGAAACAAATGGAAACAGTGACAGACTTTATTTTCTTGGGCTCCAAAATCACTGTGAACAGTGACTGCAGCCATGAAATTAAAAGATGTTTGCTCCTTGGAAGAAAAACTGTGACAAACTTAGAGCAGAGACATTACTTTGCTGACAAAGGTCCATATAGCCAGAGCTATGGTTTTCCCAATAGTCATGTACCAATGTGAGAGTTAGACCATAAAGAAAGCTGATCACCAAAGAACTGATGCGTTCAAACTATGTTGCTGGAGAAGACTCTTGACAGTCCCTTGGACAGCAAGGAGATCAATCAATCCTAAAGAATTTCAATCCTGAATATTCATTGGAAGGGCTGATGCTGAAGCTCCAGTACTTTGGCCACCTGATGCGAAGAGACGACTCATTGGAAGAGATCCTGATACTGGGAAAGATTGAGGGCAGGAAGAGAAGGGGCAACAGAGGACAAGATGGTTGGATGGCATCACTGACTCAATGGACATGAGTTTGAGCAAACTCTGGGAGATAGTGAAGGACAGGGAAGCCTGGTGTCTTGCAGTCCATGGGCCCACAAAGAGTCAGACACGATGGAGCAGCTGAACAACAACAACAAAATGAACCCACACTTCTGTCTGGCTGTCTACAAGTTGAGGGATTTGCATGGCCTCTTCAAGTTCAGAAATTTGTTAGAATACCTCTCAGAACTCAAGAAAGGAGTACACCTGTGATTACCTTTTTATTATAGAGGATCCAGATGAATAGCCAAATGGGGAGAAACATAGAGCAGCAAAATGGGGGAGGGAAGGGTGTAAGAGCACTCATCCCTGTGGAGTCAGGGTGCCCTCAAGTACTTCAGTATATTCATCAACCAGCAACCTCTCTGAGCCTCACTGTTCAGAATATTTATTGAGGTTTCACTGTATAAGCATTATAGAGTGCATCATTGGTCACGTGATTAAATTCATGCCCACAGAGGGCAGGGGACCAAGCTGAAAGTTCCACCCCTGTAATCACGTGGTTCGCCTAAATCTATCTCAGGGCCCTTCCAGAAGTCACCTTACAAGCAAGGGATTTTTGAATTCTCTTTCAGGAACTGGGGATATATAATTTTTATTAGACCACAGTGATTATCTTAAAGAGGACTGGAGGAATAATTGAGCTCCAGATCTGCCTCAAAGGAAGATGCTAAAAGTGAGATGCTGTCCAAAGAAAGGCAGAGGAAGGACTCCAGTGTGACGCAGGTTGGCATTGATGACCAAGGAAGGCCTGGCTTTTGGGTGGTGTTGGGTAGGACATGGCAGTCAGACCAGTTAGTTACTTGGCAGCATCTTGGCTCAAGAATGGTTCATCCTTTTGAAACAGTGTTCTATCATTGCCAGAAGGGAGGTGGAAGATAGATTGATCCTTTTCTCAGACAGTGGTTTAACTAAGATCCTATTCTCCAACCAGGGGTTATTAGCTAGGATATATCTGGTAGGTAATAATTTAGGTTGGCCATATTCCCAGCAGAACCCAAGTAGTAATCAGAGAAGAGAAGGGACAAGGTTAAGAGAAACAGCACTTATTAAGGGCTCCAGTGATGGCCCACTGTGCCGGGTTCTTTACACCTTCCACAGCTGTCCTCTGAGGTAGAGATTCAGTATTCATCAACATAGGTTTGTTGAGTTATGCCATGTCTCAGGCAGTATAGTAGTCACTGGGGATAAGACTGTGAATAAGCCTGAGGTGGTATCTATTTGAGGAACTTTAAATCTAGTTGAGGATAGTTACAAACTGGCAAGAACAGTAAAACATGTTACGCACAATGCAGGATGCTTGATAAATGCATAGAAAGAAGGTGATAAGAATTAGCCCAAACAGTAAAGAATCTGCCTATAATGTGGGAGACCCGGGTTCGATCATGGGTTGGGAAGATCCCCTGGAGAAGGGACTGGCTACCCACTCCAGTATTCTTGCCTGGAGAATTACATGGACACAGGAGCCTGGCTGCTAAGTAGGACTGCCCCAGAGGATCCACTGGGGATGGTTCTCTTTATTACAGTTCCACCGCAGAGCCCGAGGTGTTCTCCAGCATCTGCCTGCCTCTGTCCGGAGTCTGCTGAGGCAGCACATTCTGGGATGGGCTTGGCTTCCATCCACACTGCTCACTAGGAGGTGGATGGTGTGAGAGACCACTTCTTTTTACTTAATGAAAGGATAGCTCTGCTGAGCATAAGAACCAGAGACAGGGCTCCAGTCTGGTCACTTGTAGCTCAAAGAGGGAGTGACAGATAGGCAACTGCAGCGACCTGCTGTCAGTTTCCAAGCCAGCAAGGCTAATTTCCAATTTCTGGCGGGGGGAGACTTGGGCCATAAGGCCCTGGCAGATCCTGTACTTGTGGACAAAAGCCTTGCTGTTACCACGCAAAGCATCCTCCTCGGTAACACCTCCTGTTTTGAAATCTCTCATTTTATCTATGTTCTTCTCTCCTTTAAAAATAAAATTGATTCCCGAAGTCGTCGCTGAAAGTGCTTTTGGCAACCTCCACTGTCCAGGGTGGTGGTTCTCCTCGGCCTCTTGGTCCCTTCTCCCTTTTGCTTCTCTAACAAATGACTACATTGATTGTACTGTGAATAGCACTCGCCTTTGGTTTTTGACGAGCTGAAACAGTGGAGAGGTTTCTGTGCAAAGGTGAGTTATGCGCTGAGCCCTACATAGGGGAGCTATTGGAGACCTTCTCCTGCCAGGGCATCCGGAGGAAGGATGGGGAGATTTTATACTGCTACAAGTACCACTGCAAGGCTCCACCGGCAGCCATGCTGGCATCTTTGTGCCCCAATGAGGCATCTGGTGTGGGGCAGCTGTGTCCAAACTCAGTCGTGAAAGGCATTACAAGTCATTAATAATAAAATACAAACAATTGCCAATATGTACTTGTTAAAAGAACAGTTAGATTGGATATAGGATTGTTCCTGTCATTAATTTCCATGATGCTTAATCCTTTCATTTCCCATTGGGAGAAAAATGGGGATAGATTTTCCACTCACATGCGTGAAATTGAACATCATTATATTTACACCTATGAGAATGGTTCAACTGTGTGAATGTTTTGTGACTTGTGAGTCTAAAGGAAATTAAAACATGTGAGTCTGGGCTGTGGTGGAGTAACTCTAGATTCCTTGCTGCTGCTGCTGCTGCTGCTGCTGCTGCTGCTAAGTCGCTTCAGTCGTGTCCGACTCTGTTCGACCCCATAGACGGCAGCCCACCAGGCTCCCCTGTCCCTGGGATTCTCCAGGCAAGAACGTTGGAGTGGGTTGCCATTTCCTTCTCCAATGCATGAAAGTGAAAAGTGAAAGTAAAGTCGCTCAGTCATGTCCAACTCTTAGCGACCCCATGGACTGCAGCCCACCAGGCTCCTCCATCCATGGGATTTTCCAGGCAAGAGTACTGCAGTGGGTTCCTTAGTGTTGCATAAAAGGCCCTAGCCTGGGTCGCCCTGTCCAGCTGTATCTCTGCCACCCATTATTCATGTTCTGTATCCCAGGTTTGCTAACCACTGATCTGCTGGTGCCAAGCCTCCTCGGCTTATGTCCACCTGCACTGTGTCACCTGAAGCTCATGCCCCCAACCCCGTGGAGGACTCAGCTGGGCTTTACCCACAGCTCAGGCACTGACTTTCTCCAGCTTCCACTACCCCTGTGTACTCCCCATCACAACATTGCAGACTTTTCTATTATTCACTGCACTGACACTCCTTAGGATAGAACCAGAACTTTGTATCCATAGTGGCAGAATTTGTTCATGTGTTTGGAAGGAGGTAAAAGGGAGGGAGGAAGGAAGGAAAGAAAGAAAGATGAAGGACAGATAGGCTGGAGAGTCCTATGTGCTTGGATACCTTTCAGAGTTTTTTTGTGTCATCTCCAACAGATCTCTTCAACCCTTAAGGTTTTGTTTCTTCAGCTGGAAAAAAAAAAAAAAAGGAATAACAAAAATAATATTTTTCTCACTGAAGTATTACATTTGTAAAAGACCTAACAGTGCCTGGCCCTTGGAAAGCAAGATTGAATGCCACTTTCCTGCCCAAGTGGTCACTTTGGGCAAAGAAAAATAAAAAGGAATTATTGTGAAAGGAACTGGGAAAAATAATCTATAAACCACCCCCCCAACCCCCCCTGCCACAATCAGCTATTAACTACTGCCCATTTTAGGGTTAAAAAAAATTCTTTTCTTTAAATATGATGCAGAGGGTAGTGTTGCAGAGAGGAAATGACATCTTGTGATATTTTGTGGCAGAGAATGAAACGATGTGTGTATTTTTAATCTTTTTCTTAGAACAGTTCAGTTAACAGTTCAGTCGCTCAGTTATGTCCAACTCTTTGCAACCCCATGGACTGCAGCACACCAGGCCTCCCTGTCCATTGCCAACTCCCAGAGTTTACTCAAAATCATGTCCCTTGAGTTGGTGATGCCATCTAACCAGAACACTCACCACAAATTTTGTCTTGATTTCTCAAGGCTAAAGTAAGGAGGGTGTGATTCTACTGAAAGCACGAGTTAAGTATCTTCATGCTACCATTCTCCAGGGTCTTAGCTCACACTTATTAGCTCAGGAGGGAAGGATGTGGAGATTAGGATTCTCATAAATTGTGGGCTCAAGCCCCATGTGTGCCGGACAGTCTGATTCCAGAGCATCATAGTTTGTGAAAATATCACTAGATCTGGGGAAAAGAGACTGTTTATGTTATTACTGATTAGGTGACCTTTGTCCTGTAGCTCCTCTAAACCTTAGTTGTGCAATGAATATACTGCTTATAATGTCTGATGTCAGAAAATTGCCAAAAGGATCACGTGTGATGATGGGAAAGCTGGCTTTTGTGAAATCTGCATGCTGTACCAAGATCAGTCAGGGTTATGGTTGCTACCAAACATGTCCACAATTCAGGCCTCCCCCCATCCAACCTTCTTGGGAATTTTTGTCTTAGACCTCAGGGTGAAACAGTGCAGTTGAATGTCTTATTTACAGCTCAGAACACATAGTCTACCAATGCTGTTCTACTGGTGTCCTTGGGAAATCTTCTTGGGTTTCCAGAAGGATTCTAGCAACATGACTACCGCCCAGAGGGATCTGTCAAAGGATTTGGGAACCAAGGAGACCACCGTGTTGTAGCTACAATTGCATGGTTTCCAGTGCTTTGGAAACCTGAAAAACAGAGGCAACTGTTACTGACAGCCTTAAACCAGGGCTTCTTCTCAATCTGGAGCATTTATTCCCTAGCATTTATGTGCAGAACCTCTTTTGGCCCTGTGAAATCTTTTCTCAATAAGCTGGTGAAAAGGTTAGTTGCTCAGTCCTTTCTGACTCCTTGCAATCCCATGGAGTGTAACCAACAGGCTCCTCTGTCCATGGAATTCTCCAAGCAAGAATACTGAAGTGGGTAGCCATTCCCTTCTCCAGGGGTTCTACCCGACCCTGGGATTGAACCCGAGTCTCCCACATAGCAGGCAGATTCTCTACCATCTGAGCCTCCAGGGAAGCCTACCAAGATAGAGTCTTACAGAATTTATGTAATCACAGGAGTCAGCGACTGCCATCTCACTGCGCTGTATTCTGTTGAGAAGAAACACGTGCCAGGACCTGCCAGCACTCAAAGGCAGCAAATATACAGAGGCGTGGGTCACATTGAGTGGGTCTCCTTTGGGTGGATCAGTCCCATATGGTGTCAGGTAGGGTCTCTAAATAAAGAAATTTTATAGCACTGACTTGCCTAATCTGAACTGGTCTAATTTTTAGTAGGAAAAATAACAGTCTTGTGTATTTTTCATAAAGCCATATTGATTATTTTGAGACAAAATTTTATTTTGAGACAAATTTTCTATATTTTAGTGTTTAAATGCCTTTCTTTGATGAAACAACAGTCATAGTACATATATTTAAAAAAAATTCTTGGTGACTTAAATATGAAGATAGCAACACTATAGTAGTTCTTGTGAATTTTTTTTAATTGAAAATTTCACTAATGTGTAAAAGTCTAAGACTGAAACTCCTCATTTAACACATTAGCACTTGATTACTGTCCACTTGAGGGACCTAGATGATCTTATATCGATGTAATAGAAAAAAAGAAAGTTAACATGTTTCACTTAGGTTATTTATAGACCAAGCATAGTTTTGTCAGTGCCCTTCCCCTGCAAAGCTTTACCTTTAGCCTGAAGAATACCCTGATGAGAGACCAGAGCGCACTGATCTGGTTCTGTAAGTGCGTCTCCCACACCTGTGCAGCCGTCATCCTGAGGGAGAGGAATGGGGACTAAGAGCCCAGCATCCTTTGTCTTGGCCCAAGCTGCTTTGTCAAAGCAGTGCTTCTGTCACCTGCTCGTGAGCCCAGCTCTCTTGTTGACACTGTTACTTTGTTTCCTCGTCACCATGAACACAGAGCAGACTGTGCAAGGTGCTAAAATGTGGGTTATGGGAGCAAAAAGGAAGGAAGAGAAATTTTGTCTTTAATAGTAAACAAAGAAGATGACTTAGAAGCGTTTAAGCTAGGTTCTACAAAACAGGTAAAATTTTAAGAAGTAGATGGAGTGAAGATAATGTAAGTAGACAAAGGCTTATGTGGTGCTAGTGGTAAAGAACCCACTTGCCAGTGTAGGAGACGTTAAGAGTTAAGGGTTCAATCCCTGGGTCGGGAAGATTCTCTGGAGGAGGGCATGGCAACCCACTCCAGTATTGTTGCCTGAAGAATCCAATGGACGGAGGAGTCTGGTGGGCTACAGTTCATAGGATCACAGAGTCAGACACAACTGAGGTGGCTTAGCATGCACACATACAGAAAGGCTTTTATGCCAGAAGACACAAAACGAGGAGATGCTTTTTCTCTCCCCAGTGCCTGTGAACACGCTGTGTCCTCCCTTCAATGCCTTCCCTGGTGGCTCAGACAGTAAAGCATCTGTCTACAGTGCGGGAGAGCCGGGTTTGAGCACTGGGTTGGGAAAATCCCCTGGAGAAGGAAATGGCAATCCCCTCCAGTACTATTGCCTGGAAAATCCCATGGACAGAGGAGCCTGGTAGGCTACAGTCTATGGGGGGAAAATCCCATGGACAGAGAGCCTGGTAGGCTACAGTCTATGGGGTCGCAAAGAGTCGGATACGACTGAGCGACGTCACTTTCACTTTATTATTGACCTTCACATCACGGCTCAGCTGTTTGAGAAACCCTTTTCTGCTTTCCTGTAGCATGGTATGGTATCATACTAGGGTCCCTGTCAACCTTCTGTAATTATGGGCCTCCTTTTCTAGACTGTGAGCTCTTAGAGGCCAAGGATTATTTGTTTTACATCCCCAGTGCCTGGAGACAGTGTACCCATGTTTGGATGAATGAATAATGACTGAATGGTGATTTGGCCAAGGCATTGTGAATGTGAGCTCTACAAAGAGGCATATCTGGATATCAGCAAGTGGAGCAGGAGAGGGTGCTGGTGCATGGGATCAGATCTTGGAAGAGTTTTAATCCAATTGCAATCATTTATTCCTCAGATTAGGGGGTTGTTGTCTCTGAACAAGACAGTGACACTGTCAGAACCATGACTTAGGGTGATCATTTTATCAATAGGGTAAAATATAATTCCCAGTCTTCCCCTTCCCTGGCCCCGTTGATTCCATCAACCTAGAGATTTGCCAGATATCTTCTGAACTCTCTTTCTGTCATCTTGTTCTACGTGCCTGGCCTGTTTTGTGTCTCAGTGCTCTGCTTCTGTGTTTTCAAAGTGTTTCTTTTTGAATTCCTATGGCCAAGGAATATAGTGACATGAGTTGAAGTTAACATGATTTTGTTTCTGAACCAGTTGGGAAGTGTTACTCAGGACCTGTATCCATTGCTGACAGAGAGCCCAGCTCTGCCTGGTCCATTGTAGCAGGCCGACCTTCCCACAGCCCTCAGGAGGTTGGCCAAGGTGTACTAGAGTTAAAATCAATTTCCTTAATGCACTTTAGTGTAGAACCTACCACACATAGTCTTTAATTTAAATATTCCTAGCTTAGAGTGGCATAAGAAGTCAATTAAGATACCAAGCCCTTTAAGTATTGTGAAAGAAATAAGAGGTATTTAGGGAGGAAATTACAAGTGATACCCTGCTTTATGAAGACTAGTTTCGTTTCTTAGGCAATCTTCCAGTAGAATTATCTGTACCAGTCTGAGAAGGCCAGTTGGTTTGGCCTTCCACTTCACATCCTAGAGGGGCTGTGCTTAGAGTTCTTTGCAGGCATGCTGATCACTAATAGGTGTTCCAGAGCCACTCACCCTTGCCACAGACAGTTACTGGTCTGGGCTGGTCCAAAAAGGGACTTTCTGAAACCTCTGGACGTTCCCCAGAACCAATCTGAATTTGTGCAGAAGGAAGAAAGGAGGTGCGGATCTGCCTAGGTCTAGTTGTGGAGGAATAAGGTTGATGGAAGGAGGCAGTTTTTTACTTTCAGTGATCACTGTGTTTCCATTAGGAGCAGGATGACCTTCTCAGAAAGGTTATAGGATTGTTATTAGAGATCGTCAGAGCTGAGTAGACATTGGATTAATGGCAATTTGGTAAGTTTCTATAAAGAGTGCTTGAACGCAAAATTCATGGGCCAACACAAAGACATATTTTCAAACCTCAAAGACTGTGTGCTCAAAAGTTTTTGGCTTTAGGAAGCTAATATATATGTGTATGTGTGTGTGTGTGTGTGTGTGCACGCGCGTGTGCATGTGCACACACGCACGCTCATTCCTAATTCACAGTGCAGAGTTTTTAGGTGAAGCGATCAAGGGTGGGGCTGGCTTTCCTGGTGGTGCTTTGATTTGATTTCCTCTTCTCCCACATTCTGAGTGCAGTGTCAAACATGGAACAGTTGGTTTGTTCTAGCAAGTCCTCCTGGGAACAAATGTTTTCTGTTTTTATTAAGTTTCTACTTGCAGATTCTTCCCGAATGCTTCGTCTCCATCTGATTTGGAAAACTGCTTTTTCCCCTACATGTTTCATATCAAGCTAATATTATGCATCCATCAGCACACCATGGAAAACTGTGAGATCACAGCTTAGGCTGAAACCCCAGTGCTAACAGTCTCCAGGGGATAAGTGGACCTTCACCATCTCAATCGGAGTAGGAGAGAGATTGTAAAGCAAGTGAGCATTGCCTTACAAGTGCCTCACTTGCCTTAAGGCAAGTGATCATTCCCCAGTCTGGAATTCCACATGGCCCCTGATGCTCAGATCTCACGAATCTTCATGATTTCTCACTCTGTGTTTTGTTTCATTTTGTTTCTCTAATCTGAAATGGAAGCCATGCCTTCGTCCTCTAAGGCTGGATTGGTGAACATCAGTGTCAAGTTTCTTTGCTTTGGATTTGGATTTATCAACTTATTGTGACCATATTGGAAGGCTCTTGGTTACACTGGGGAAGAAAACTGGAAAAAGAAATAATAACTTAGTAACTGAGGATGACAGATAAAACCTCACCTCTTTGAGGCTGTTTATGATCCCCCTCAAACCAAAGGATAGTCACATTCTCTCTCCTTGTTGACCCCGTTATACTTTGCATCCCTCTGAAATACTTTTTTGTTCGTCTATTTCCCACCACACCTAACTTCTGAGGGCAGGGACTGTGTTCCTCAACTCTAAGCCCCTAGCAACTAGCACAGGGCTTGTGCATAGCACATGCTCAGTGGATGATGAAAGTTTATACAGGAGGAGGACCAGAGAGAAATGGAGGCAGGTAGGGAGAAAGAGATTGGGAGAGAAGGCACATTAACAAGTGTATTAGTCTAGGTTCTCCAGAACCCATATGATATAGACATATGGAAATATTTATGTATATGTGGGTATATATATATGAATATGTATCATATCTGTTTATGTGATATGTAAATGATTATAAATACAGACATATATAGAGAGATTTATTAATAAAAGACATTGCTAAGTCACTTCAATCGTGTCCAACTCTGTACGACCCCATAGACGGCAGCCCACCAGGCTCTCCCGTCCCTGGGATTCTCCAGGCAAGAACACTGGAGTGGGTTGCCATTTCCTTCTCCAATGCATGAAAGTGAAAAGTCAAAGTGAAGTCACTCAGTCGTGTTCGGCCCTCAGCGACCCCATGGACTGCAGCCTTCCAGGCTCCTCCATCCATGGGATTTTCCAGGCAAGAGTACTGGAGTGGGGTGCCATTGCCTTCTCCGAATATAAGACATTAGCTGACATGATTATGGAGGCTATGACATTCCATGATCTGCCATCTGTGAGCTGAAGACCCAGGAAAGCTGGGAGTATAGTTCCAATCTAGTCCTAAGAGCCCTGAAGGTGCAAGTCTCAGTTCAGGGAAGGAAAAGACAGATGTTCTAGATCAAGGAGTTAGGCAGAGAGCAAATTCTGTCTTCTTTTGTTCTATTTGGGCTGTCAGTGGATGGGGGGATGCCTGCACCCACATCAGGGAGGGCAGTTAGCTTTACCCAGTCTACTGACATAAAGGCTAATATCTTCCAGAAATATCCTTCCAGACACACCCAGAAATAATGTTTACTCAGATAGCTGGTTATCTCATGGCCCAGGCAAATCAACACATAAAATTAACTGTCACAGTCACCCAAGAATGAAAAAAAGACTGGTGAAATATTGCAAGGATCCTGGGTTAGTCAAATCATCTCATTTTATAGGTAAAGCCTCAGGGTCTAAAAGAGGTCACCTGCCTGTAACACACTGCACCCCAAGCTTTGTTCTGCAGTTTTGGTACCTTCTGCTTCCTCTCTCATTCTTTCCCCAGGGAGAGAAAGGAGGAAGGCCAGGCCAATGTGATGAGCTTCCTTTTTGTGTTCTGGGTGGAGACTGCGTGTTGTGTGATGGTAGACTCAGATGAGTTGTAGGAAAAGTACTGTCTTTCTCCTCTTCCCTTTGGATCTGTCCAGGACCCAGAGATCAGGACCTGGTCCCCTACCCACTACCTGAACTCTAGATCTGCACTGTCCAGGATGGTGGCCATGGAGCACCTGATTGTGTGATTAGTCAAAAATGGGATGTACACTGGAAGCAGAAAATACACCCCAGATTTTACTACCTTGGTACGTAAGAAAGGAGTATGGAATATCTCATAAGCGATTTTTGCATTGAGTGTATGTTGAAATGATAATATTTTGGATGGGTTGAATAAGATATATTTGTGAAATCCACCTGTTTCTTTTTACCTTTTTCAATGTGACTAGGAGAAAATGTTCAATTGCATCTGTAACACACATTTGATTTCTTTTGGACCTTAGCGCTCTAGATCTGCTATTAATATGCTGGGCCTTCAGCCACACAGTTCACCCAGCGCTTGGACTCATCTCCCACCTGCTGACTCTGTACTTTCCCGTTCTCTGTTGTGGCCAGCCCCTACCCATCCCTATTCCTGCCACTTTTCACTGGCCAGACTAGGTCCTCAGGTTCCCAGTGCTGCCTTTTCTGTAGCTCAGTTTAGGATGGTAGAAATCGAGGTCAGATCCAGCCTTCAGTCCACATTCTGCCACTGATTAGCCAGTTAACCTTGGAAAGGTCAATGCACCATTTTGAATGCTGGATTCTCCCTTGTTTAAAATGAGAGTAACAGTATTACCCTGCCTGCCTCATAGGGTGCTGTCAAGAACAAAAAAGAATTAGTCCATATGAAGGTGCTTTGTAAATTATTGGGTTGGCCAAAAAGTTCATTTGGGTTTTTCCATGGGATGTTATAGAAAAACCTGAACAAACTTTTTAGCCAAACCAGTACAAAGTGACATGCACATGTAATATTACCACTGGCTATGTTTTAATTTTTAAATTCATAATCCTTATTACCATTATTTAACTCCTGTCTCTAAGTTCCTTTATGGCCATTTGAAACATAAAAGGGTAGGCTGGGTATTCCTCCAGCTCCGTGACTTTATGGTAGGATGCAGGATGCTGTGACATAGAGAACAGGAGTTGGAAAACTACCAGCTCCCTGCTCTGGAACCATAGTTGGATCTCTCTTTCTGGCCCCGTCCACAGAGTGGCTGGAGTGGGCAGTGTTCCTGCTGATGTGAACACTATAGTCTCTCCAGTGGTGCTGGGGGCAGCTTCATCCTGCTTGGTGTTGTATCATGGTCCTTGAGATGTGGAAACACATTGGGGCCTTCCCAGACCATGGCTTCTTCGGGACTGGAGCTCAGGAAGCTGACCCAGGCTGGTTAGCAGGGCTTTCTCTGCAGATCGAGGCAGCGCTCAGCAAGGACGCCCTCTGGTGCCTGCAGTCCTTTTATCCTCACCAGCAGGAAGCCCAGTCCCTCAAGGTGGTGGATCCCATCCCCAAGTAGCTGCTACTACGGTACCCTGCCCCTGGGGTTTCCAGGCCAAGGGCTAAGTGTAGTGAGGAATGTGCCTTGCCCAATAGTCAAGGAGGGAAGGAGAGAGGGTCACATACATTTTTTAAAAATTTTACTAGAGTATAATTGATTTACAATGTTGTGTTTGTTTCAGGTGTACAGTAAAGTGTCAGTTACACATCTATGTGTGTGTGCATGTGTGTGTGTGTGTGTGTGTGTGTCCATTTTGGGGCTTATTCATTTAATGACCACAATCATTTATCTTTTAAAATAGAAATGTAGTTGACATACAATAGTTGTTTCAGGTATATATAGTGAGAGATGGTTGCTAAACTTCTACCCATTCTTTTTCAGATTCTTTTCCCATTTAGATTATTACAGAATATTGAGTTGAGTTCCCTGTGCTATACAGTAGCTACAAAAACCTAGGTTTTTGTTATCTATTTTATACGTGGTAGTGTGCATTTGTTAATCCCAGTCTCCTAATTTGTCACTCCTCCCCTCACATTTCCCCTTTGAAAACCATAAACTTGATTTCAAAATCTGAGTCTGTTTCTGTTTTATAAGTTCATTTGTATCACTTTTTAAAAATTAGATTTCACATTTAAGAAATATCATATGGCATTTATCTTTCTCTAGTTTACTTCACTTAGTATCTCTAGATACATCCATGTTGCTGCACATGGCATTATTTCATCCTTTTTATGGCTGAGTAGTAGTCCATGGCATACATGTACCTCATCTTCTTTTTCCATTCCTCTGTTGATGGACCTTGAGGTTGATTGGATGTTTCCACAACGCTTTGAAATTCTTATTCTGTAGCCCTAGTATGCAGATAATTTAATGGAGACACCCAGTGGTTAAATGATGTCTCCTAGATCATTCATCTGTAAAATGGGAAGGAGGGTTTGAATGGGTACCTCATATTGCTTCCTACGCATCATGTTGTATCTGGTAAAATATAGAGAAGAGAAAAACCTTCCTTTATAGTTCAGTGTAACTCTCACCCCTCTTCCCAGTATGGCCTCTGTGCAGATGTTTCCCTCCTGACCACTTGTGGGGTCCCACCTCTTTCCAGTGGTGAAGCATTTTAGAGACTCCAGTTCTTTCTTCCAAAAGCTTCCTCACTGAAGAGCCTAAATGAACCCTCAGTGTTTTCATTGACTTTTCTGATCTTCCAACTCAAGTTAAAAGCATCATTTTGCTTCACTGTCAGTCAATTTCACTTTTGTAAGAATTTTAAAGATGTATAAGCCCCTAAGGTGACAGTCTCAGCCTGATGCTGTCACACTGAGCTGTGTCATACTGAATTCTGTCACTGAAAAGAAACAAAATGAAACGCACCCAGGTGTAAAATTCCAGGCCTTGTTCCTTCTTATCGATACCAGATTAGAATGGCAGTGTCTAATATTATGAAATGGATATGATGAAGATGGATGTTTTCACTTTAATGGGTGGGTAGTAAAAGGTACCGTTTGTGTATTTATGCACACATAGTGAAAACCAGTTCATTTGTCCCCCCTTTTACATTTTAAGTGTGTTCTATTGGTAATTAGACTTGATGCCTCTTAAAATGTACATACTCTCTTTTTGCCCTCTTTCTGAAACCCAATGAATTTGATTGCAACCACATGGTGTTTCCATCAAATTTACTGATAAGTCTTTTGGTTTGAGATGAACTTTTATCTGCTTGTGTATATGGGTATGTGTATTTAGGTCTGGTGTCTTGCTGTGTTTCTCAAAATGCAGATTATTTTTTGAGATGGCAAGTTGATGAATGAGGCCTTTGGTATACTGCTGATGAGACACAGCAGTCTACAAGACATGAGGCTCTTATAACATTTACCAAGAAACCACTATCCCTCAATCTCCATGTCCCCCAACGAGCTGGGTAGGCTGGCTCCTGCTGACTTTACCTCCCAGGAAACAGGCTGGGATGTTTTATTTATTATTTTTGAGTTTTATCTTTATTCAGTAGAACAGTTTATCTTCAAGAGTTTAATGGCAAGAAAATTTTAAATGACTGTCTTATCTTACCATCTTTTTCAAGTATGATTTTGGTTATGTTTTCAAATTATAGCAATAGACATTTTCCCCTAAAATATTAATGGAAATTGTATGTCTTTAAATCACACAATAATGATGACTCTAGCAACATGATGCTTATTAATATTAATACCAGTGCTAATGAGAGTAGCTTCCACAGGTCAAGTTTTTAAGCACTCATTCAGATTTTTTTTTCTATCTTCCCATTTAATCTTCACCATAATCCTAGAAGTTAGACATTATTATCTCAGTTTTCTTAATGAGGAAAACCGAGGCTTAAAGAGGTTAATTCATTCGGCTAAGGTCACACCACTTATAAGAAGCTAAACTGACATTTTAGTTTTGGGCTTTTTATTCCAAGCTATGTGACTTTTCTGTAATCATATAAAGACCTTTTCCTACGAAATTGTGTTGTCGTTATATCACAGTAAACCAGGTATACTGAGGAAGTGCCTGGTGTGTATGAGGGAAAGATTGAGGATGCAGGTATTGGGATCAGAGGAGAGGAACAATTGTGAGCCATTGAATTAACAACAGTAAGAGGGCAGTGTGTTGTGAACCAGGCATTACGCCCATTGGTTTCTCCCACTTTGCAGTTGCTGGTTATCTAGTAGCAGTAGTCAAAGTTCAAGAGCAGATTAAGGTCAAATAAATCAGCCAAAGTTAGCTGTCAGATCTGTTCAGCTCAATGATGGGAGATGTGAGTTATATTACAGGGTGGTCCCCTTAGCTCACAAAACAAAGGTGTGGTAAGGAATGGAAGCTGACTGCTAGGCATTCACTCCTTCCTTTCGATTCCATAAAAGACATTATTGATGGCAGGGAGCACAGGCCACAACAGAGGCACAGTTTTGGTGATAGCTTACCCTGAAAGGTATCGGATTCATGATCTCTGAAGAAGAAGATGTAGCTTCAGGACCAGGGACCAGGCTTGATCACTCAAGAGCTTTTGTGTAGCAGTTTTATTAAAGCGAAAAAAGGAAGAGAAAACTTCTGACATAGACCTCAGAAGAGGGATAGGGAGTGCCCCCTTTGCTAGTGTTAGCAAGGGAGTTAAATACTTTTTAAATTGATTATTACAATAAATCAAAAGAATGTCTCAAGGTTGTAAAGATCTTACTAGACCAACTCCCATAGTTTACATTTTAAGATAACAGGATTAGCCAGAAGGTTTTCAAGAAGGAGAAACTGTCCTGAAGCAGGATACATTGTTGTTAAATAATCCTTCAGTCAGTCCAGTTCAGTCGCTCAGTCACGTCTGACTCTTTGCGATCCCATGAATCACAGCACGCCAGGCCTCCCTGTCCATCACCAACTCCTGAAGTTCACCCAGACCCACGTCCATCAAGTCAGTGATGCCATCCAGCCATCTCATCCTCTGTCGTCCCCTTCTCCTCCTGCCCCCAATCCCTCCCAGCATCAGAGTCTTTTCCAATGAGTCAACTCTTCGCATGAGGTGGCCAAAGTACTGGAGCTTCAGCTTTAACATAATCCTTAGTACAGAGTTTAAACTGAGTTGTTTGTTGTGTAATCATCAGTTCTGGGCTTAAAGAAAAAAAACATTTCATGTGACTTACTCTAAGGAATGTAGAGAAGAAAGATGTTTGTTCTTTTTCCTCTTTGAGAATTCCAGACCCCTATCTCCTCCTCAGGGACCCTGGACTTCTTATCAACCTGCCTAGGAATTGACTTTCTCAGGAGGGCATTGGTCTTATCTAAGGGAACATTATGATCTGTGGCATTTAGATGAGAAGCCTTGTTAGGAAGGGGAGCAAATGCTCCAGGGCCCTTCCGTATCCAGATCCAATGTCCTCTGCCATTCCAGTACCATCCATAGCTGCATTTCTGTGCCAACTTTGCGGAAACTGAGGATAGCCATTCTGCTAATCAGGATTGTTAACATCTCTTGCAGCCCTTAACCAATGACTCTGGCCATTATTATATAAATACCCCAGCTTCTTCACCCTTTGGGTGAAACAGTTGAGGTTGTGTGTTTTACTCTGTTTTCTAGACTTTTCTGGCTTCTAGTTTAATAATGGACTTTCTACTGGCTGTCTTCCTTCGCTGAATCACCTTTCCTTCCCCTGCCAGTTTTTCTTTCCTCTCCTGAGTCAGTTACCTGCATTGGAATCGTTATTTCAGGGCCTGCTTTAGGGCATCTCAAAGTAAGACAAGGAAGTATTTTCCCAGCTTGGTGTCCCAGGTCATATGGTATTTCAAGGTCTTTGACCTTTGTGAACACTTTGCACATGACCTGACAAATCAGCCATCAATTTGTCTTGAACTGTGGCTTTATTAAACTTTTAAGAACTAAGCCCTTTAAGATATAAATACCTAGTCCATCCCAAGACTTGCAGCATAGCTGGAGGAAATAAATATCTAGCAAAGCTTCTCGGATAGCTCAGTTGGTAAAGAATCTGCCTGCAATGCAGGAGACTCCAGTTTGATTCCTGGGTTGGGAAGATCTCCTGGAGAAGGGAAGGGCTCCAGTATATTCAAGTATTTTGGCCTGGAGAATTCCATGAACTTTATAGTCCGTGGGGTCGCAAACAGTCAGACTCAACTGAGTAACTTTCACACTTTCACAAAGGCAGCTTAAGCTCCTTTTGAAAATAGAGAGGTTAGAAATTTAATTCATTAAATTATTTCTGTAAAAGTACACACACTTTTTTTTTTTTTTTTTTGCTCTTCTTTTGGGGAAAATCATGAACTGAAGAAAGTGTCATCATCTACATTCCCATGATACCGGGAGCAAATGGTATTTGTTAACAATAAAAATAAGTCTGACTTTATTTGGAGTGTTCTACACAAGTCAGACATTGTACACACATCATGACATATGCTTGTTGTGATGCCCTATCTGACACACGAACTTCAGAAGGGCTGAAGGAGCGTATAATTAAGCCCAGGTCTTCCTGACCTCAAAGCTCCTTCATGTTTCCCTTGTCTCCATACTGCCTCTTGATGGAGCCCCATGCTTGGGACTCAGCTCTGATCTGTAGACACAGGCCTGCAGCAGAACCAAAAGGATCGTGGACTTTTACATGTGTCTTTAGAGGCGAGAGAAACTGTGAGAGCCAGATCTGAGCGGCAGTACAGTCCTTTGAGGAAAAGAAAGAGCCACCAGCCACAGCCTGGCACATGATGGTGCTCCTTTGTCTCGTCTAGTGAGAGAAAGCACGTGGAGGAGAGAGACCTGGGTCCTCAAATGTTCACTGAAATACAAAGGAAAGGTGAAAATAACCTGAGTGGTGCTGAAGGCTTGGCGGTTTTTGTAGAAACTTAGACTGTTCCCACATTACCACCATGCATGTGTGCATAGTCATGTCTGACTCTTTGCAACCCCCTGGACTGTAGCCTGCCAGGCTCCTCTTGCCCATGGAATTTGCCAGGCAAGAATACTGGGGTGGGTTGCCATTTCCTTCTCCAGAGGATCTTCCTGACCCAGGGATCAAACCGGCATCTCTTGTGTCTTCCACATTGGCAGGCGGGTTCTTTATTAGCTGAGCCACTGGGGACACATCTTACCAAGAAGGCAGTCAGAGTTAGGCATTTGGGTAACTAGAGCCTGGACCTTGGACTGCCCAGTGGAGCTCTGTCTGGTAGATGGAGTCCCCATTCCTTCAAGGTGGGGAGGAGGGTGATGATGAAAGAGATCATCTGGTCCACCCTGATGTCTTTAGTTCTATTTGCTGAGCATTCCTTCCTTCCTTCCCTTCTCCCTCCTCTCTCTCCCTGCCTCCCTGCCTTCCTCCTATCCCCACCTCTTCCCCAAAGCCTTTCTAACAAGCTCCCTCTTACCTAAATTACAGAACAAAACCAGCTTCCTGCTAACCCCTTTGGACTTCAATTAAAGGCATATTTAAATGTGTTCCGTGCTCCAGCACCATCAACCCTAAATAGCACATAAGCACTTTTGCAGTGCTTAATGTAAATTTGTTGAAAATGTGGATTATTTTTCATTGACTTTAAATTGGATAAATGCGCATTGAAAAGGATAAAGTGAATTGATACTAGAGAGAGCATTAAAAAAGAGAGTGACAAAGAGAAGAGCCAATAAAGGCGTGTGGTTTCTAAATGCAGATGCGCTAATTTTTCTTTGCGGCCCTCATTTGGTCGCACTGTGTGAATGTACTTGGAGATGTTGTACATTTTAACGAAATGAGGTTTGTTAAGCTTGTGTGCTGGAGATCCAAGTTGAAATAGCATTGCCTTTGAGACTAAACAGTCTCAGGTGGCTGCTTAGTTAGGTGCCTGGCCTGAGCAAGGAAGTTTGCCTTTTTTGAGGTTCACTTTTGATTATTAGAAAATCTGGATGAGATGAGGTGTTGAAGGTGGTTCAGATGGTGAAGAATCTGCCTGCAATGCAGAAGACCCAGATTTGATCCCTGGGTCAGGAAGATCCCCTGCAGAAGGGAATGGTCACCCACTCCAGTATTCTTGCCTGGAGAATCCCATGGACAGAGGAGCCTGGTGGGCCTAGTCCATGGGTCACAAAGAGTCAGACACGACTGGACAACTAATGCACTTTCGCTTTGGTTATTAGAAAACTGGATGAGATGACGTATTGACACATCCTGGTCTCTGATGCATAGTAGGCGGTCAGTTACTCAGTTCTCTTTCTAGGTAAGTAAAGTCTCTGACTTTGGGGGCTCTAGTAGGGGGAACTTTGACACCTGATCCCCTATTGCCTCTTATTTTTTAAATTTTAATTAGAGTATAATTGCTTTACAATGTTGTGTTGGTTTTTACTGTACAACATGAGTCAGCTATAATTATACATATGTCCCCTCCCCCCTGAGCCCCCTACTTGCCTCTGGATTAAGTTCAGAAAGGGCTAGACCTACCTTTTTTGTTTACTGCCTAGCACCGGGAAGGTGAATAATAAATATGTGTTAGAAAGAATAATGGGTGACATGAGCTGGACCAGCACACTGTGGTGGAGGTAGAACTGCCGGGAAGCCCAGTTTCGTGAGAGGTTTTGGTTTTCAGGACTTATGAGGTGCCCTGCCTCTTATTAGATGGTCTCACAAACTCTCTTTTGTTTTGGGTGAAGAGGGACTTTCCCCTCATGCTTTAAGATAACCAAGGAACTCTTTAGTAGTGAGAGAATACAGGAAGGGACCCAGTGCCTTCAGAAGAGCCCATTTTTTTTCTGGAATCCCATTAACACCCTTCAGTGGATGGTCTTGAATTTCCCACAGAGCAGCTTTGTTTTCCAAAGGTGACAGACCCCTCTGGGAGATCGCTGCAACCATCTTTTTATCTCTGTATTGAAATCTCCTTAAAAGTAGTGCTGCTGCTGCTAAGTCGCTTCAGTTGTGTCCGACTCTGTGCGACCCCATAGACGGCAGCCCACCAGGCTCTCCCATCCCTGGGATTCTCCAGGCAAGAACACTGGAGTGGGTTGCCATTTCCTTCTCCAATGCATGAAAGTGAAAAGGGAAAGTGAAGTCGCTCAGTCATGTCCGACTCTTAGCGACCCCATAGACTGCAGCCCACCAGGCTCCTCTGTCCACGGGATTTTCCAGGCAAGAGTACTGGAGTGGGGTGCCATTGCCTTCTCCGAAATTACTGTTGCATTTGTATTTTTATGGGGGAGGGCAGTTGAAGATCAGTTGCCATTTTTCAGAGCCTCCTAGACATATATCTGATCACAATGAGTAAAAGACAAGTTTGATAAAAGTCAATGGCAATAATAAACAGCACATCAGCCTTAGTTACACATGCTAATTCAACTTATATTTGCTGCTTCCCTACTCTATGGAATATTTTACATACACTTCTCTAACCCTCCTGACAGTCCCAGCAAAGCCTTTGTTAGGGTTCCCATCCCTGCTGTGCCTAGAAGGAGTCTAAAATGATTTTTCTGAGATCATGTCATCAAAGTGCCCAGGTCTGGAATGAAACTCTGCTGACCCCATCAGAGACCGCGTTCCTTGATGTTTCAGGCATGGACTAATTGCTAACCTCCCAGACCCAGTTGGAGTGACATTTAGCATTTTTCTAGACTGCTATTGCCATTTCTTGTTCTGTGGATCCTTAGATCTGCGGAGGTACATCAGGAGTGAAAGCAAGGGTGAGTCTGAATAAATGCTACCCATTGCCCCTACACCCATTTCAAAAGAACCGTCTTATTATTTTTTTAGATTTGGGGGTTTCTAAATACTATTTAATTTGGAAGAAATCTGCTCTTATTGTTTTTAAAGCACTGCTCTAAGAGGAGTTAGAGCCAAGCCCACAAAGCGTGTCTCCTTGTCCTCACCAGTTTTCTAGAACTAGACTAGGCTGTGTTATGTCCTTCAGGGAAAGAGGCCTTGGGAGTCTTAGAAGATGAAAAACCTAGGATGTGGGCTTGGGGTGGAATGGAGACAATGTATCTGATGCAAAGGCCACAGAATGCAGTAAGCTTTACCATTAACAGTCCCTCAGGAGGCCTTTCTCAGCTGTCATGGGGTGGGGTTGTGTAAGGATCCCCACTGGCCAATTTGTTCTTGGTCAGTTTAGTTTAAAGGCTGGCTCAGTTGGTTTTCTAACTGCCATTGCAACTGCATGGTGACAGCCGGTCTCAGGGGTGACTGATTCCTATCCCACCAAAGTCCCCTTTCTCACTGTCCCAGACAGAGGATCCTCCTCAGCTCATCCACACACTTGTGTGTCAAGTCCCACTCTTTATTTGCCTTTCCCTCAGGGAGCTTATAGTCTAGCAGAAAGGGATACATGCATAAGCAAAGGTTAATGGAGAAGTCAAGAAAACGGCTGGGGAGATGACAAGAGGGGACTTGAAGGATTAGGAAGAGTTTATCTAGTGGAGAGAGAACGCAGGATCTTTCTGTCAGATTGTTTGAAACTTGGATGTGTGACCAGTGGCTGACATTTAATTTGTGGGGTTGTGTTTGGAGTTGGGGGCAGGTGACGTTCTTTCTCATCCTGCTTTGTAGCCAGTTTCCTCTGCCTGAAACCATCTCTGCATGACTACCCCAAACATTTCATCCACGTAACACAGGTCCCCACTTAACACATGTCAACTTAAATCCCCTTTCCTCCAGAAGTCCCTGTGGTGGGACTTCTTAACATGCGTTTGCTCAAATTGATTGTCTGTCTGTCTTCCCTGCTTGTACTGAAAGATCTTGGGAAACAAGGCCTGTGCCTGCATGCTCATCACTGAGGCATGAATAATGGAATGTGCGTTAAATCCAGGTACGGCAAGCCTTGACTTTGGACTTCAACTTGAAAGCAGTAGGGTTCCTCTGAATTTACTGAAGTGGGGAGCTACATGATCTGATTTGTACAGAAAAAAGATAATTGGTGCCTGTGTGATAACTTAACCATAGGTTTTCAATGAGAATCAAATGAAATAATGAATAAATGTGTATTTTTTAAAAAGTGCTCTTCTAAACTGTAAAGTGCTTATCCAAATGGAGGGAATAGCCACTATATGCTTTTTTGATACCTGCTGTTCAGAATTAGTATGTCAGAGAATGAATCCTCTCCATCATCTTCCAGTTTCTAATCTTGATTCAACTGTTAATTCAGTGATTAATTCCACATTCCATTTGCTCTTCTTCCTGAGTGAATGCAGGTAAAGGGATCCTAGTTAGAGACCTGGCCTCTCTTTGCATCTCAATACGCTCCCACGTGGAACTGCCAAATTCCAAAATGCTATTAAAATGAGCAGCACACCAGCAAAAATCTGTCCTCATCAAAAATTCAGGAAAATAAAAAGATGTAAGGCCACGTTTTCAAAGGATTCAGCTTGACCCCCTTGTATTTCTTTGTGTATGCAAAATGTTTTTTCTTTTGCACCTGCAAACACAGTCTCTATAAGCCAACTATAGCCTCCAAATTGCCAGGGCTTAAAAAAATAAATCTGCTTTTCAAATCCAGCCCAGAAACCCAGCAATGAAACAAGAATGGGGTGGAGGGCTGCCTAAATCTATTTATAGGAACATTGGGCGAGATAATTACCACCTTGCAGCTTGTTCTCAAATACCTCTGCTTGGCAGAAATATGTATACCATACTCAGAGATTGAAGGGAATCCTTAAAGATGGCGGATTACTTGAATTTGTGACAGTAGCAACTCAAATGCTTCTTTTTCCTTGTGTGTGTGTGCACATGTCAGTTGTGTCTGTGTCTGACTCTCTACAACCCCAGAGACTGTAGCCCGCCAGGCTCCTCTGTCCATGGAAGTTTCCAGTCAAGAATACTGGAGTGGGTTGCCATTTCCTTCTCCAGGGGTTCTTCCTGACCCAGGGATTGAACCTATGTGTCTTGTGTCTCCTGCATTGGCAGGGAGATCCTTTACCACATGGGAAGTTCTTTTCCTTGACCTATTTTAAAAAACAATCTATATAAGGTGTTTTTGGAATTTGAACTGCTCACTCACTCATTTATGCATGCAGTCATCTTTCATTGGAACTTCATAGACCTCATCTATTAAGTACCTGCCAGGTTTCAGGCTCTATACTAGGCTCTGTGGATTTATTGGTGAACACAAAGCCAAACCCCTATTCTTATCCATCTTCCACATGAGTATAAATTACAGCCAGCTATTGATCATTCAAGGAATTCTTTACAATTGTGGTAAGGGCTCTGGGAGAAAATGCTACCTCTGCCTAGAAAGGAAATTTTGATGAGAGCAGTGAGTTTGTTTGTTGTGTTCCTGCTGAATTCTCAGGTCCTGCAACTAACTGTCCTAACATACCTTTCTGCATGAATTTAGAAACCCAGAGTGTACTTTCAGAGTACAGATGAGAGGGCTGACATGGACAGTGAAGCCCAGGAAAGTGGACTCTTCTCAGGATGTGACATTTAAGCTGAGACCTGAAGAGTGACTGGGAATTTGCTGGTTAAGAATGGGCATAGGTGGGGAGTGGAGAGTTCTGAGGGAGGGAAGAGTTTGTGAGAAGGCCTTCCAGGGAGACTGAGCTGAGTGCCTTTGATGAGCAAGTCTGGAGACAAAAGCAGGACCTGGGTCATGTGAGTTGTTGAAGGTGACAACCAACATGTGGAAGAAGTGCTTAAAAGGGTCCTGATCTGGGATAGTCCTGCTGGTGGAATCCAGAAAATTGTGCAAGGTGGTAGCATCATGTGTACTGGGTCTTACAGGACTGGTTCGTGGGAAAGATTTGGAAGTTGATGGATACCGTCTTTTGGCCAAGGCTGTAGACACACAGCTAAGTTCCAGGGGAGTAGGGTAGACACAGAGTGAATGATTTTTGACTAACAATGAATGAATTAATGCTATTCATACCCACCATGAGTGCCTACTGTGTGTCACGCAATAAGCGGTTTTATTGACAAAGGTACAGAAACTCGATGTCAAGGGAGTTTCTTTGCACTTTTTCTTTTAAATTTTATTTATGTTTGGCTACTCTGTGTCTTTGTGCTGTGCATGGGCTTTCTCTAGTTGCGGCGAGCAGGGGCGACTCTCGTCGTGGAGCCTGGGCCCTGGAAGGTGCAGGCTTCAGTAGTTCTGGGAGAGTTCTCAGTCGTCGCAGCTTATGGGCACGTGAGCTTAGTTGCCCCGCAGTGTGTGGAATCTTCCCAGACCAGGGATTGAACCCATGTCCCCTGTACTGGCAGGCAGACTCCTAACCACTAGACCACCAGGGGAGTTGTCTTTGCACTTTTTTTCTGATGGTTTTGCAGAAGTAGCAGTGGCTTCTGATGTCGGACTTAGCCCCTAGTGTTGCTTGGCTGTATGGCCTTGAGAGAATCACTAAGCTCTCTGAATTTAATGTATGTAATGCATCAAGCATAGTGGCAATCTCACAGAAAATGATGCCTCAATCCTCTCATCTTCATTTGTTCATTCAAGACACATCTTTTGCACACCTCGTATGTCTCTCACCCTGGGCTTAAGTGCTGAGGACCCTATGAAGAATTAAGATGTTAAGAAAAATGTCTTGCCTTGCCTACCTACTGCAGGTAGATTTGTTTTGATTATCAAGTGCAAATATGTATGAAGATGTTTTGTAAATTGGAAAGTCAAGTATAAACATGAGTTGTTTTTTATTCTGTAACCTTGCCTGTTTATTGATCATCACCTTCAACCATTAACTTACAAAATTACAAGTGAAATAACTTGTGGGGTTGGTCAAATGTAATTATTAAATTTTTCACTAGCATTTATTTTAGTTCTTATTAAGTTCTAGGTGCTGTCTTAAGGGCTTTATGTATATTAACTCATTGAGTCCTTGTCACATCTCTGTGCAGAAACTGAGGCCCAGAAGGATAAAAACACTTGTCCTAGAGTGTACCATGGCAAACAGCAGACTGGAATTTGCACTCAGACTGAACTGCCTGTAGATCACACATATTATACCAAGATTAGATTTTTATTTCATCGTCAGGTTAATCCTGGCTTAATGCCTCCCCTTCGTGTCACAGACTGAACTGCATGTTACATGAGGGCTGAGACCTAGGAGATGTTTACCCACTATGCCTAGAACATACCTGGTGCATAGTACGTGTTCAATAAATATAAGCTGGATGCATCCTTTCTAGCAACTTAAACACATTATTTGAGGCAAACCGGCTGACTTCAGGCTAGAGTGTTGCTGAATCACAGCTTTGCAGCAGCTAAAGATAGTCGAGGTGAAAGGAGGACAGGTGTGTGTGCGTGCTAAGTCCTTCAGTCCTTTGTGACCCTGTGGACTGTAGCCTGCTTACCTTCTCTGTCCATGAGTTTTTCCATGCAAGAATACTGGAATGGGTTGCCATTTCCTTCTCCAGGGGATCTTCCCCGACCCAGGGATCAAACTCACGTCTCCTATGTCTCCTGCACTTGGTAGGTGGCTGCTTCACGTGCGTGTGCTTAGTTGCTCAGTCATGTCCGACTCTTTGCAACCCCGTGGACTCTAGCCCACCAAGCTCCTCTGTCCATGGAATTCTCTGTGCAAGAATACTGGAGTGAGTTACCATGCCTTCCTCCATGGATCTTCCCAACCCAGGGATCGAACCAGGTATCCCACATTGTAGTTGGATTCTTTACCATCTGAGCCACCAGGGAAGCCCAAGAATACTGGAGAGGGTACCCTGTCCCTTCCACAGGGGAACTTCCCTACCCAGGAATTGAACCAGCGTCTCCTGCATTGCAGGCAGATTCTTTACCAGCTGAGCTACCAGGGAAGTTTGTGGCTGCTCCATAAGTGAAGTCACTCAGTCATGTCCGACTCGTGGCGACCCCATGGACTGTAGCCCACAAGGCTCCTCCGTCCATGGAGTTCTCCAGGCAAGAATACTGGTGTGGGTTGCCATTTCCTTCTCCAGGGGATCTTGCCGACTCAGGGATCGAACCCAGGTCTCCTTCATTGCAGGCAGACGCTTTAACCTCTGAGCCACCAGGGAAGCTGCTCCATGGTCGCCAACAATTTTGTATCCAGTAGGGGGCAGTATTCAGTTTTGCCAAAAGTTGCTCTAATGATCTCATCTGAAATAGAGGGACTTGATTAAATGAAATATTGGTTTGCTTCACATAGTCCTATGAGGACTACAGCATTGACAGGGCTGATATCTTACAGACCAAGATCTCTTGGTCCCAAGCCCATAGGCTTCAGGAGTGCTCACAGTTCAGGATCTTGGGGACCTATCCTTGGCCACACAGCTTTGCCGATGGCAGAGGTAGGACCAGAACGAGGGTTTTGGCTCAGGAAATAAAGTGATGGTCTGTTATACCCATAGTTCTGGGACTGCTGTTTTAGTTCGTGTCCCATGTTTTCCGAATTTCGAGACTTTGACTGATTTGGAGATCAGGTAGGTGATCAACATGGGGATTGACAGGAGAGCAGGACACAGCCCCAGGGCTTCTCATTTGGGTACGCATTCCTTATTCCCCTTCTTGGTGAACTGAAGCAATCTTATTGTTCCGCTGCCTTAAGCCCTCTCATTGCCTGCTCATATGCTACAGGGAGATTCCCGTGTTCGCTTTGCAGATGGATGCTGCAGGTTCTGACTCCTGCCTTGTTGCCGCCATGCCCTGCTCTTGGCACCCTCCTGACCTCAGGGCACCCCTCTGCCATATCTGTGCTCTTGCTTCCTTTCCTCCAGCTTCCAGCCCTCCTCACCTCCTGCTCAGATTATTAAACTCAGCACAGACATCACTTCCTCCAGGAAGCCATCCTTGAGTTCCCCTTCCCAAGCTTTTAGGGCCAGTCCCCTTTCCTCTCCTACTATCTGGTGCTTGCCTGGGGGTACTAACTACTGTGAAATTTTTAATAGAAGGCTTAGTCTGGATTCTTCTGTGAAATCAGAGTTTATTTCAGTATATGGCACACAGTAAATACATAATACATATTTGTTCAAACAGGTAAGTAACCAATTAATTATTCCACTAGGTGGCAAATCACATTGGGTCGGCCTCAGCTCTCTTTCACCTGTCTTGGAAACTCTTTATTTTGTTCTCTTTCCCTGAATCTCCTGTACCTTTTTTACTCAAGTGAGTAAAGTAATGCTCAAAATTCTCCAAGCCAGGCTTCAGCAATATGTGAACCGTGAACTTCCTGATGTTCAAGCTGGTTTTAGAAAAGGCAGAGGAACCAGAGAGCAAATTGCCAACATCCTCTGGATCATAGAAAAAGCAAGAGAGTTCCAGAAAAACATCTATTTCTGCTTTATTGACTATGCCAAAGCCTTTGACTGTGTGGATCACAATAAACTGTGGAAAATTCTGAAAGAGATGGGAATACCAGACCACCTGATCTGCCTCTTGAGAAATTTGTATGCAGGCAGGAAGCAACAGTTAGAACTAGACATGGAACAACAGACTGGTTCCAAATAGGAAAAGGAGTTCATCAAGGCTGTATATTGTCACCCTGTTTATTTAACTTATATGCAGAGTACATCATACATCATGAGAAACGCTGGACTGGAAGAAACACAAACTAGAATCAAGATTGCCGGGAGAAATATCAATAACCTCAGATATGCAGATGACACCACCCTTATGGCAGAAAGTGAAGAGGAACTCAAAAGCCTCTTGATGAAAGTGAAAGTGGAGAGTGAAAAAGTTGGCTTAAAGCTCAACATTCAGAAAACAAAGATCATGGCATCTGGTCCCACCACTTCATGGGGAATAGATGGGGAAACAGTGGAAACAGTGTCAGACTTTATTTTTCTGGGCTCCAAAATCACTGCAGATGGTGATTGCAGCTGTGAAATGACAAGACACTTACTCCTTGGAAGAAAAGTTATGACCAACCTAGATAGCATATTCAAAAGCAGAGACATTACTTTGCCAACAAAGGTTCGTCTAGTCAAGGCTATGGTTTTTCCTGTGGTCATGTATGGATGCGAGATTGGACTGTGAAGAAGGCTGAGCACCGAAGAATTGATGCTTTTGAACTGTGGTGTTGGAGAAGACTCTTGAGAGTCGCTTCGACTGCAAGGAGATCCAACCAGTCCATTCTGAAGGAGATAAGCCCTGGGATTTCTTTGGAAGGAATGATGCTAAAGCTGAAACTCCAGTACTTTGGCCACCTCATGCGAAGAGTTGACTCATTGGAAAAGACTCTGATGCTGGGAGGGATTGGGGGCAGGAGGAGAAGGGGACGACAGAGGATGAGATGGCTGGATGGCATCACTGACTCGATGGACGTGAGTCTGAGTGAACTCTGGGAGTTGGTGATGGACAGGGAGGCCTAGTGTGCTGCGATTCATGGGGTTGCAAAGAGTCGGACACGACTGAGCGACTGATCTGATCTGATCTGACCCTTATGGCAGAAAGCAAACAAGAACTAAAGAGCCTCTTGATGAAAGTGAAAGAGGAGAGTGAAAAAGTTGGCTTAAAGCTCAACATTCAGAAAAGTAAGATCATGTCATCTGGTCCCATCACTTCATGGCAAATAGATGGGGAAACAGTGGAAACAGTGGCTGATGTTAGTTTTCTGGGCTCCAAAATCACTGCAGATGGTGATTGCAGCCATGAAATTAAAAGACGCTTACTCCTTGGAAGGAAAGTTATGACCAACCTAGACAGCATATTCAAAAGCAGAGACATTACTTTGTCAACAAAGATCTGTATAGTCAAGGCTATGTTTTTTCCAGTAGTCATGTATGGATGTGAGAATTGGACTATAAAGAAAGCTGAGCACCCAAGAATTGATGCTTTTGAACTGTGGTGTTGGAGAAGACTCTTGAGAGTCCCTTGGATTGCAAGGAGATCCAACCAGTCCATCCTAAAGGAAATCAGTCCTGGGTGTTCATTGGAAGGACTGATGTTGAAGCTGAAACTCCAATATTTTGGCCACCTGATGGCGAAGAGCTGACTCATTTGAAAAGACCCTGATGTTGGGAAAGATTGAAGGCAGGAGGAGAAGGGGACAACAGAGGATGAGATGGTTGGATGGCATCACCAACTCAACGGACATGAGTTTGGGTAAACTCTGGGAGTTGGTGATGGACAGGGAGGCCTGGCGTGCTGTGGTTCATGGGGTCACAAAGAGTTGGACATGACTGAGCAATTGAACCGAACTGAACTGAGCCTGGATGCTCAACCTGGCCAGACCTTCCCCCACCCCCAACAGAGTGGACTCCCCTTGAGAAGGCGTGTGAGACTATGGATTGCATTTTGGACTAATTTGGACCCCTCAGTATGCTGTCGTGTGTTACCTCTTCTTGGCACTAGGCTAGACCATCCTGCAATGGACTGGTCATTCTTCTCATTTAATAGACAATGAAGCATGGGCTCAGACATGAGGGTCTCTTGACTCACAGTCACAAAGCTTGTCATGGAGCAGCCATTGGGCCGAGGACTTCTGACTCCAGATCCCATCATATCTTCTTTTCACATGACCCGTCTTTGGTAACAGTGATCTTATTCCCTAGGCATCCACAGTTGTCGTACCAATGACTTCCATGATATTACTATAATCAGAGTTGTTCTTTCACCAAGAAGATGTGGAAGAAATGATCCATCCTCTTGCTTACTTGGGAGCTTCCCTCATAGCTCAGTCAGTAAAGAATCTGCCTGAAATGCAGGAGACCTGGGTTCAATCCCTGGGTCAGGAAGATCCTCTGGAGAATGAAATGGCAACTCACTCCAGTATTCTTGCCTGGAGAATCCCATGGACAGAGGAACCTAGGAGGCTACAGTCCGTGGGGTTACAATAGTCAGACACGACTTACCGACAAAACCACCACCACCACCACCACTTGCTTACTCACAGCTGTCATGGCAGTGGTCACATCTCCCCCCCAGTGTGACACGGTTTCACATAATGATGGCCACGAGGCCATTAGGAGACAAGCCAGCTGTCGCTTCCCTTCAAGTTGTTAAGTGAAGGTGACAGAGTGCCCAGATGTTGGGCACATGTCTCTGGAACAGCCCTTGTGAGGCCTCTGTGAGCTGCACTAGGCACTTAATGATGCCCTGTTCCTAGCCGAAGTATCCTTTATGTGGGTATCTTAAAAGATAGCCACTAGTTCATCCCCTTTTCAAAAGCTTCGGTAGTTAGAATTTTTACTTTGCAAAAGAAGTTATTCAAGGCTTGAGGAGCACTGTTCATTTAAAAAATTATTGAAATATAGTTGATTTATAATGTCATGTTACTTTCTGTTATACAACAAAGAGATTTAGTTATATATCTATATACATTCTTTTTGAGCCCAGTTCTTTTGATTCCATTTCAGAGGGAATTTCTTAACAGCTTCTTGGCAAGGTAGCAAGGAAGCTACCTAGAGGGTTCCTATGATAGGTGGGTTGGGACTCAGGTACAGTGGTGGTTTTTGGTTCACACACCACCCTCACTAATTGTAACCTTAGAAAGTGTTTCCCTTCCCCAGCCCGTTTCATCATCTGGTCAAGCTTAGTCTCTTCCATACAGCTGCCACAGGCTTTTTCTTTAAAACAAATGTTTCTAACACCACTACCTTCCTTCATTCCCTTCTGGGGCCCTGCATAGTGCACACAGCTCACTGCAGGGTACTGACCTTGACAGGCAGACCTTTGGGAACTGGATTCGTTCTTGTCTTATTTGCACTCCACCCATCCTTCCATTGTAGGGCTTCCCTGAGAGCTCAGTTGGTAAAGAATATGCCTGCAATGCAGGAGACCCCGGTTCAATTCCTGGGTCAGGAAGAGCTGCTGGAGAAGGAATAGGCTACCCACTCCAGTATTCTTGGGCTTCCCTTGTGTCTCAGCTGGTAAAGAATCTGTCTGCAATGTGGGAGACCTGGGTTCGATCCCTGGAGAAGGAAAAGGCTACCCACTCCAGTGTTACGGCCTGCAGAACTCCCTGGACTGTGTAGTCCATGGGGTCATAAAGAATCGGACACGACTGAGCGACTTCCACTTTCACTTTCATCCTTCCATTCACTGAGTCTGCCTGCTTTCTCAGGGGTCAGCACCTCTCCTTTCCTCTCTGTCCCATTTGAAATACCCCATCTCCTCCTTTAGATTCCAGCTAACATGCCACTAGCGTGTGTGTGTGTGTGTGTGTGTGTGTGTGTGTGTGTGTTTGTTGGGCCAGGGTGTGTGTGTGTGTGTGTGTGTGTGTGTGTTGGGCCAGGATGTGGATGGAGAGGTAATTTCCGGGAAAGGAAACAGACTGCAGAGGAGAAAGAATTTGGTGGCTGTGTGTGTGTTGGGCAAGGATATGGATGAAGGGGGCATTTCCAGGAAAGGAAAAAGAAAACGCAAAGGAGAAAGCGTTTGGGGCACTGAGGGACTGAGGAAGGCTTATATTCCTGGCATGAAGGGGGAGTAGTGGGAAATGAGTCTCTAAACTTAGGGCTTTGGGACTATGCTCAGGAGTTTGGATTTTACTCTGAATGTGGTACAGAAGTTATGAGAGGTTATATTATATTTTGCTTTAGGACTATGTCTGTCTTCCCTTCTAGACTGTGAATTTCTTGTGGATAGCATCATGCCTTCAGCACCTCCCTTGTCCCTCCCCACCCCCTGCCATCTCTTACTCTGTATGTGGTGGGTGTTAGTAAAAGTTCAGTGTTTAGTAGAACAGATGCAAAGGAGGGAAGGCTGAGGTAATGAACCTAAAGATGCTAGAAGTTATTGAGATCCCTTCTCATTTCTCCCAGCTCATGTTTTAATGTCTTTGAACCCTATTGGTATAAGTTCGGCAGACAGAATTTATAAGAAAAGCAAGTTTTCATTGATTGTAATTGACGTTTATTATGTATACTGTAGCCTCATCATTTTATGTGCAAAGAATGTTTCTTTAGCAATACTCTTTGGGGAGATAATATGCAAAGAGATCTTCTCTTTCATTTTTACTAACACCTCTGCAGTTTGCTAAATCATCACCTTCGAACCATAGTCTAATCCACTAGATTGCTTTCCAAAGCACTTCTTCTAACATTACATTCCCTGGGTATTAAAAAAAAAAAATAACTGACTCTAAAAAATATAATAACTGACAAGTGAAGCTAAATAGGTGTTTGTCCCCTTCAGCCTTCTGGTGTCTGTGTGCCCATCTCTCATAGCTGAGTGATGGAGTTTGTGGTCTTAAGGAGATGATGTTACTCAAAGGGGATGTGAAACCATGCTCTCTAATGAGTACTCTCTGGATATGGAGGGAGCTGAATCTGGTTTTAAAATCAGGCTCTACTGCTAATTAGCAGTGTGAGATCTTGAACAAATCACCTAACACGTGAAAGCTCCAGTGTCCCCGTTTGTAAGTTAAGTAACTAGTTCATGTTGTGGTTTTAACATCAGTGTTTGAAAAGAAAATGTAGAAAGTGCTAAGAAGAGTTCTAATGATAGCAAGTACTGAGAAACAGCACTTGTTGTCATTTATAGTTAAAACCTTGCTTCTTGCCATGGGGTTTTTGATCCAGTTAGTGAACTTTGGTACTTCCATATCTTTATCTCTAAAATGGGGGGTAATGTTAGCAGTAATAGGTGTATTAAGTGGATCACGTGATCAAGAGTTTAGGAAGTGCTTGGCATATGGTAAATCCTCGATTAGTGTTAGCTTCTCTTATTACTAATATCAGTTATCATCATGTATGGTTGCTTCTTACTTTCAAATGCCAAATAAAAGTGAATTTCCGGACTACATAAAGACTAAGTTTTGAACAAGCAAAAGGGACTGTATCAGACATTATTGATACTTCATTTAATGTGATATGCCTGGAAGCTAGGAGTATTTTCAGTTTCTGATTTATCTGAATGTCTGTGTTGTGATAACTGTACTATTCTGGAGTCTCCCCAGTTTGGTTGATGCCATTGAAAGATGCCCAATAACTCAAGGCTCAAAAATTATCTTTATTAAACAGAACTGTTACTTCTGCTTAGATCAGTGTTGGGCGAAGACCAAGAGTTATTAAAATGGTCTGGTCACAAAAGGACAAATAGTGAATCATTTCACTTATATGAGCTACCTGCTGCTGCTGCTGCTGCTAAGTCACTTCAGTCGTGTCCGACTCTGTGTGACCCCATAGACGGAAGCCCACCAGGCTCCCCCGTCCCTGGGATTTTCCAGGCAAGAGTACTGGAGTGGGGTGCGATTGCCTTCTCCGATATGAGCTACCTAGAGGTGTTAAATTCATAGAGTCAGAAATAGATTGGTAGTTGCCAGGGGCTGGAGTGGGGGGGGATAAATGGAAAGCTATTATTTAATGGGTACAGTATCTCAGTTTTGAAAGATGAAAAGAATTGTGGAGATTGGTTGGACAACAATGTGAATATATTTAACACTACTGAACAGTATACTTAAAAATGATTAAAATAGTAAATTTTATGCTATGTGTGTTTTACCACATTTTATAAAAATACAGAATGTGATAAAAGCACAACTTAATGGCTTTTAAAGAATAGGCGTGATAGTGGAATTGTAAGATTTTTTTTAATCAAGGGAGGGCTAAACTGCACCCCCTCTGTACATATCATCAACACTGCTGTGCCCCTCCAAGGAGAAAGGAGAGGAAGGTACCCGGAAGCGCCCTGCCAGCTGCAGATGGAGAACATGGCATGCAGGGACGGCAGTGCTGTAATAAGAAGGACAAGTGGCCAAACCAAAGGAAGGATGATCTGGATGGTGCTGGTGCAGCAGTGCACCCTTCCTGAGTGCAGGGCACAGTTCTCAAGGCTTTGCCTGTTTTCACTCAGCCCTCTTTCACAGGTGAGTAACGCAAGGTCAAGAGAGGTTAAATCACTTAGCCAAAGGCACACCTATAGTTAGTGGAAGAGCTGGGATTTAACTTATATGCAGAGTACATCATGAGAAATGCTGGACTGGATGAAGCACAAGCTGGAATCAAGATTGCCTGGAGAAATATCAGTAACCTCAGATATGCAGATGACACCACCCTTATGGCAGAAAGTAAAGAGGAACTAAAGAGCCTCTTGATAAAAGTGAAAGAGGAGAGAGAAAAAGTTGGCTTAAAACTCAACATTCAGAAAACTAAGATCATGGTATCTGGTGCCATCACTTCATGGCAAACAAATGGGGAAACAGTGGAAACAGTGACAGATTTTATTTTGGGGGGGCTACAAAATCACTGCAGATGGTGACTGCAGCCATGAAATTAAAAGATGCTTACTCCTTGGAAAAAGGTTATGACCAACCTGGACAGCACATTAAAAAGAAGAGACATTACTTTGCCAACAAAGGTCCATCTAGTCAAAGCTATGGTTTTCCCAGTAGTCATGTATGGATGTGAGAGTTGGACTATAAAGAAAGTTGAGCATTGAAGAATTGATGCTTTTGAACAGAGGTGTTGGAGAAGGCTCTTGAGAGTCCCTTGGACTGCAAGGAGATCCAACCGGTCCATCCTAAAGGAAATCAGTCCTGATTATTCATTGGTAGGACTGATGCTGAAGCTGAAGCTCTAGTACTTTGGCCACCTGATGTGAAGAACTGACTCATTTGAAAAGACCCTGATGCTGGGAAAGATTGAAGGGGGAGGAGAAGGGGACAACAGAGGATGAGATGGTTGGATGGCATCACTGACTCACTGGACATGAATTTGAGTAGGCTCCGGGGGTTGGTGATGGACAGGGAGGCCTGACGTGCTGTAGTCCGTGGGGTCACAAAGAGTCAGACATGACTGAGCGACTGAACTGAACTAAATTTTCTGATGGGCTTTTTCGATGGCTCAATCCACCTGCAGTGTAGGAGACACAGAAGACGCGGATCTGATCCTCAGGTCGGGAAGATCCCCTGGAGGAGGAAATGGCAACCCACTCCAGTATTCTTGCCTGGAAAATCCCATAGAGAGAGGAGCCTGGCGGGCTACAGTTCATGGGGTCACAAAGAGTCAGATGTCACTTGGCACGCACGCACGCATGTAGGTCCAGAGCCCATAGTTTAAGTACTGCACTCAGCCTCGGTGCTGCGTTGTTCTTCTGACACTAACAGCAGTTCCTGTGGTTTCATCTGTTGCAGTGCTGCACTGTTGTTACAGTATGGTCCTCTGTTCAATCTCACATCCATCCTGTCTTGATTTTCACCACAACCCTGGGAGATCAGCAGGAGTGGGCCTTATCACCCACTTGTTACAGATTAGGCAGTTTGCAGCTCACTGACCCAAACAGAGTCACTACCCCCTTGAACACCAGGATTTTCCCCTCAACTCTGCACGCATGGTCTAAGACTGGCTGTACACTCTAAACCTTGCACAGGTTTACTTCGACATTATGATCAAGATAGAAATCTCCCATCACTGTTATGGAAGTGTCCATGGTTCAGAACTTTGAGTGGAATGGTGATTGTAAAGCTCCGTTTAACTTTCTATGAGCAGGAGATAGGCAGGGGAGGATGATGGGAAGTTATCAAGGAGGCAGGAGGACATGGTTCTCAGAGCTTTGCCTCAGGAGCATGTGAGAGGGCACAGTCAGGGTGACCCTCAAGACATGAGTCAGTGGTAAAGGAAGGGCAAGTGGACAGCCAGACCCAAGTATAGACTGGACAGTGACTGGGCTATAAGTAATGCTGCGTTGTTGTTTTGAGTCTTTAAATTGTTCAAGCATCCCCTAAAAATTCTCAGATCTGAAAGTGTGCCATGAATACAAAAAGATAGAACATTGCACCATCCTGTGAGGTCTTGCAGTTGGAGGCATCTCCGTATCTTAAGGAAACACAGGCCAGGAATGTAATAGCTTTTGATAAAAATGCAAAATCCCAAAGTAAAGAAGTCAAAGTCAAGTTCTCCTTGAAGAGCTCCTATTTTCAAGTTCCTTTCTCATGAGCACACATTCCTCATTGCTCATGATTCCTATTGATTTTTGTTGTTATGGCAGCTGACCATTCACCAGATATATACACCATACCGTTAGTTCACTCCTGCTGTCCTGTGTCCTGCGAAGTAGTATGACTCATGTTAGCAGCTCCTGTTTTCAGGTGAAGAAACTAAAACTCAGTGGAGTTAAGGGACTTAACTGACAAATAAGTAACTACCTCCAGATATTAAGTCTCATCTTTAGACCAGATGCACAGTCCTTGGTACCAAACAACTTGTAATTCTGAAGGATCTCCAATTTTGCACTTAGGCGATAAGTCATGGAGCCCCTTAGATGGTACTGTAGCACGCCACTCTTCCAGACCCCCAGCAGAATCCAACTTTGAATTGCACATGCATGCATTGAAGAAGGAAATGGCAAACCACTCCAGTGTTCTTGCCTGGAGAATCCCAGGGACAGAGGAGCCTGATGGGCTGCCATCTATGGGATCGCACAGTCGGACACGACTGAAGCGACTTAGCAGGAGCACAGCTGTTTCTCTGAACTTCTCTTGTGGTAGTCTCTGGGTGGTGCATGCGTCTTCCCCTGTGCATTTCATCTTGGGTCTGTTGGATTTGGGCAAAAGTCTCACAGAATGGATTGAGTTGTTGTATACTGGGGGAAAGCTCCAAATAGGCATTTTACAGAAGACAGACAGAGTAGTCTCAGGAGCTAAGAGGTCTTCCCGAAGTTCATCAGGAACTGGAACTTTTTCTTGAGAACAAATGTGGCTATTTTCAGGTCTTGAGGACCCTGATTCTGATCCTGGATCTGCTCCTTTATTAGCTGTGTGACCATGACCAGCTCACTTCACCTCTCTGTGTCTTAACGTACTCATCTGCAGAGTGTGGTTTAGAAAGTCTGCTTTTGTGTTTAAAAAAATTGAGAGCATCCTTATGGAGTGGGAAGCACTTTGGCACATGTTGGTTATAGTTGAAGCTGACTTAACCCTCATTGCTTTCCCTTCTCTTCTCGGAAGCAGTGGTTCTTAAAGTGTGGCCCCCAGACCATATTAACCTCACCAGTATACTCAGCAGAAACTCACATTTTAGGCACCTACTCTGGGGACCAGGTCGGTGATCCGTTCCTTAACAAGCCCTCCAGGTGATACGATGCTCACTCATATTTGAGAACCATTTCTCTCAAGTCACCTCCCTTTGGGAGTCTGTTCCTGTTTCTAGCTTCTGAGTGGGAATAAACACTGATTTGAACATGATGCCTCAGGCTCTGGGCCCTTCCCTAACACCAGTTTCTGTTCAGCCCTAGCGTGAGCTGCTCTACACTCCTGGATATCCTGCACGGTCCCTTGGGCATGATGGGCCATTATGGTAGTTTTGTTTAATTTATTTTTCCCTCTGCTGTTTTCTGCCAACAAATGTTGAACACTTCTGAGAGCCGGCCAAATATCCCGGTTTTAGACAAGCCTCCTTGTCTTCTTAATTGCTCTCCTGTGCGTCTCCTTGGAATGGCTGTGCCCATCCATCCAGGCTCCTCTCCAGATGGTGGGTGGATGGCCCCATTCTCCTCATCACTGACAGTGTGGTGGCATCTTTGTAGCTCCAGGCTCGACATCATGACCTGCCTGCCCTCTCGCTGTCAGAGATGACAGGGGTCTCAGGAAGTCAGGTGGCAAGTGCTCCGGAGAATCTATCAGGGTTAGTGATTCCTGCAAAACCATTTGCTCCAGACAAGAGATTGCTTACAAATAACTCTGTCTCAGCAAGCCAGGGTCTGTTATCCACTAATTATTTTTGGATTAGGAAGGGCTAACAGGACTTGGCCTTGGGAGGTCAGAGTAGTTTGAGTAGATAACTAGGTTGCTACGTTCCCCAGAGGAAAGACGGATCTGTGAGATCAAGGCTTCAGCATTTTGATTGAAAGGAAACCATGCTCTTGTTTTTTCTCTGATAAATGTGGATACAGGACTACCTTTGTATGATTTGCCAAATGTCAGCTGTTGTATCTGGTGGTTGAATCGTTTGGAGGATACTGATGCTGTGGCATCAGCAGCAAAATTCTTAGTAGGTGACAAGGAGCAGGAGAAGAGGGAAGAAGACTAATGATTAGGAGGTGACTGGGATCATCCAGATAAGTGGTAATCATCCCCTGATTAAGGCCATGGAGTGGAGTGGTCAAGTGAAGTCCAACAAGCCTGGACTTGAATTTCTGTCCCCTCACCCTCCCCTCTCCTCTGAACTTTGAGACGTTGGGCAAATTAAGAAAGAGTCTCTGTTCGCTGATTTCTAAACTGAGAGAAAATGAATAATCCTGTGGCATCACTATGAAGATAAAGTGAAAAACTTTTTAAGATGAATTTATTTTAGCAAAGGATCTGGTACATAGTAAAGACTCAACAAAGGCGAGCTCTAGTTATTCTTACAGGAATAGTGGTGATGAATTGATGTGGTGAGTGAGGCAGAGAGAAATATCTAGGACTGCACCCCAAGAGTCTTGGGATCACTGGTAAATGAAACTGTTTAGGGTAATGAGAGAAACAAGATGGAAGTCAAGCCAAAGACCAGAAAGTAGCAAGGAGAAACAAGGGAGATGTGAATAAAAGCAATGAGACTTTGAGTAAGTCACACACACACACACACACACACCCCGCTTTGATGATGACATCAGACAAATGAGATGTGAGAATATTTAGATGATGGCTCCCAGTGCCTCTTCTCTGGGTCATTATGGAACAGTGTGCAGTTAGCTATGAGCCAAATTCTGATCTTATTTTTTTCACTAGTCCGGGACACTTTTTTCCCTGTAAAGCCCCATTTATAATTTCTTTCTTTCTTCGTACCTTCTCTTATAGATCACGCACATTGAACCATTATTGTATGGTAGTGACTCATGATGAAAAACTCCATTTCAGAGTGTAAATGGTCAATGTGCTTAATTGAATAGGAATTCTAAATTAATTCTGAGGTGGATTATCAGTGAAATGGTTTGCCTGAGAGGTCTCTGCACTGTACTCAGGCACGGCACAGGGCCACAGGGCATGGCCTTTCCCTTTTCACTCTGCTAAAGAGCCAGACAGACTTTGGGTGAAATCCTAGCTCAACCACTTATTGGGCAAGGAATTTTTGGCAATTTACTTAACCTCTTTGTTAGCCTTACTCTTGTCTACCATACAGTGGGGATAAGAACATACATGTGTGTCTTACATTTGCAAAGTCTTCCCTGATTTCCCAAGCCTGGTTTATATGTGTCTCTGCTGTGTTCCCACAGCACCCTAGACCTTCCTTGTCATGGGCTTTTGCATGTTCACTTAGAATTATCCAAATATCTGTCACCCTTAGATGTCTGTGTTGTATATCGCTGTGTCCCCGGCTCCATCCTGAGTGTGCAGAATATAGTAGCTGCTCAGTTAATACTGGCTGAGTTGAATTGAATAGTGTGTTTTTGAGAAATTGCTTTGTCCAGCCCCTTTCATGTGCCTCTTAGTCATCTTCAGTCTCAGGAGATGACCATGGAAAGATTCTTTCCCTACGGATTTTTATTAATAACAGTCCTTTGAATCCTTTGACCGCTTCATTGTTCCCATAGCCCTTTTGTGTCTGGGGCATCCCTGGGGGTACAGGGCTTGTGCAGCTGAAGAGGGCAGAATGGAGCTCAGCAGACAGGCACTAGGTCTCTGTAATCACAGATATGAAGTCAGGTCCGTTGAAGAGCTGCTATCTGCACCCGAGCTGGCATGATTCCATAGCCCTTGTTCTTTGGACTCTGTGTTCCCTCTCCTAATTCCTCTCTGTCTTGGGGTTTGCTCTTAGATGTATCTCCATCACTTTTCCTGCCAGTATTCTTTTCCACTTCTGTATTGGTTGCCTGAAAGAAGATGACATTCTACATATGATATGGGAAAATTTGCTCAACCTAAGGATTTAAAGATCAGAGACCCATCTCTTTCTTTAGAGATAAGCACAATCATTTTGATAACTTCGGTCAGTTGTTTTAGAAGTTGATCACTGATGCGCCAGGGTTAAAAATGGAGGGAAACTTCTTCCTTTCCATAGTTGATTTTGAACTTCTATCCTCAGCCCCCAAACTTTATTCAGAAATTAATGCTTTTATTCTTGACTCAGATGTTCCTTGTGGGTATTTCTGGGGCACTCTCCAGCCTTAACTTGGCAATCTCAAAGGACAGGATAACAATTCTCAGGGGGATTGTCAGCCCTGAGGGAGGGGTGCTGTATGAGCAGTGGCCACATGACCAGATTATCTGGGAAGTTTCTAGTTTTCAGTATGCTGTTGCACAAGCCAACAAGTCCATTGACACCTTTGGTATGTGCACTTTCCAGAATCACATGCAATTTGCTATGATGCATTATCATAAGATGCTGTGGAGTTTCTTTACATTCGACCTTACTACAATGATGATGTGAGCAGATTTATAGTGATACCTACATTATAAGGCGTATTAGTTACATAACTAATATGAAAACAAGAGATGGTGGGTAAAAATCATGCAGTAAGGTCCTGTTGTTTGGTGTGAGCTCCAGTTTTGATTCTGAGCTTCCTGGTGCTCACAGGAAAAAGACAAACGCAACCAGTTTGAATATTTATAGTGTCAGTTCAAAGCAGAGTTGGTCAGGGGAATCACAGAAGGTATGTGCTTCATTTAATGTGGGTGCACATTTTTAAATTCAACATTCAGCATGAAGTTTTTATACCACGTGCATGCTAAGTTGCTTCAGTTGTGTCCCAGCTCTTTGCGACTCTTTGGACTGTAGCCAAAGAGTCTGGAGCCAGGCTCCTCTGTCTATGGGATTCTCCAGGCAAAAATACCAGAGTGGGTTGCCATGCCCTCTTTTCAGGGAAGTTTTTGTACTGCTGACTTAAAAATTGGAAAACGTGTATCCTAGGATCTTTTCAGATTGTACCTTTCTGGGTGGGTGGGTGGGTGGGGAAATGACAATAGCTATCAAAATTTGGCATTCCAATACAAAATGGAAATCAAACAGCCTTGAACTAACAATTTAGGAATTTTCTAGATCCACTCAATAGACAAATAGCCTGTTATTCAATTTTAGGACATATATTATTTCTTATGTAATTGAAACAGAGTAATTTCCCAGCAAAGCATCCTAAGACTGCTGGCAAGACTTCATTTGGAATACAGATGTCTTTACATCACTAATGGAACTTCACTAATGCTAAAATTCTTGAAGTTCAGCACTGAAAGAAGAATGTTTTGCACACTTTACAAATAATATGCCTCTGTGGGGGTGAATGCTGACTCGTACAGTTCAGGTGTTGGCTTATTTGGATATTCATTAGGTCCCTCTTTGCTAATTATGTCAGCACAACCTCTATTGAATTATGGATTGGGTATTTAATCAAGGCCTGTACCTTATTATTAGCTGTGTAACATTCCATTGTTTCGGTGGAAAATGAAATTTGTAAAACGTGATTCACATGAAGAGCTAGGGGTCCACTAATAAATAATGTTTTACAGTGTACTCTTTTTTTATCCTTATAATCCTTACCTGCCAGGGAAATGAGAATGTATAAAATACACCTCGCACCGGTGGATCGGGGAAGCACTCCTGTCAGTGGTGGCCAGCTAGACCCCGTGTGCGTGTTTCATGAGCTTGCTTCTCCTATCGTAATCCTAAACTTTGAGTCAGGGCTGTTTTTGGAGAAATGCTGATGTATGTTAGAGAGAGTTTGTATTCTAATGTAATCACTCAGGAGGTTTGATTTAGTCTGGTGATTCTGACCACTTGGTTGCATCTTAAGTAGAACACTTAAAAGTACCATTGCCAAGGATGTCCCTGGTGATCTAGTGGTTAAAACTTTGAATTTCCAATGCAGGGAGCATGGGTTCGATCCCTGGTCAGGAAACTAAGAGAGGAGAACGAATCAGACGAGGGCAGCAATGGAGGCAGTGTAACCTCTAACGCGTTCTCGCTCATCGAATTAGAGAGTCCTTTCCCTTCAAAGTACGTTACGAGTTTCTACCTGAATCAAACTGTTGTAATTTCCCAGGTCCTGAAACACTTTTGACTCACAGAGGGCTTTCACCCGCGTTCTCCTTCCCTGGGTGGGAGGGGAGAGTCTTCTCTAGCCCTGAGGCCCATGTCAGTGTGAGGAGTGAGGTGCCTGGATGTGGAGAAGCAGGAGTTCTGACCCTTTTCACAGTCTTGTTATGTGATGGGCACTTAACTCTTTTTAGGAAAGTCTTGATTAAAAAAAAAAAAATGATGGAAAGAAAAAGTGGAGTGCAGCAGGGAGAATTGGTCCATTCATAATAAATTCCCTCCCCACCATCAGTCTTGTCTAACGATGCCCTTTCAGGCTTTAAGACAACTGCATCTCCTCCATGAAACCTCCCACATTCTCCTTTGCTTATCTTCATCTCCATTCTCCCATCATTTTGCTGACTTCTTGTCTCCCTAATAGCATCTGTTTCATGAAAGCACTGCCTGTCTCCCCTGGAAATCACAAATCCTCTGAAGAGAGGGATTAGTTACCCATTTTTTCTAATTATTTTCCTCCACAGTCACATGCTTGGTGCACAGAAGGCTTTATTGCTCCAGGTGAGCTGGTTTATGGCTCACAAGTTATTAGGAAACAACTGTAGTTTGATGAAATGGCCCTGGGGTTTCTGCATCTGATTGCCTGGTGGGCATCTTCATCAGAATGTGCCAAAGGCAAGAGGTAAACATGCCCAGAAAGGAAGGAATCAACTCTCTCAGCCCCTTTCCAATCTCCCTTCTCTGTTTCATGCCCCAGGTAGTAGTAACATTATACAAATACGTTTTCTCAGCCCATGATCCTGGGAATTCTTTATCCTTCCCCTCTCAATACACCCAATATTGATTCTCTGGCTTCATCTCCTGCATATATTTCTCCATATGTTCCTGTCTCTCCATCTCTACAAGTTTAAGCCTAGGTTTAACTGCGCTTCTCACAGTATCTATGCCTTATTGTCTGCACCTTGCAGCTGGAATGACCTTTCTAACACCCAGACATGTTACCTAAGTTTTCTATTTAGAATGCTCAACAGCTCACCATCATCTTTGCCTCCTCGTAATCAGCTCTGTACTTCCCCCTCCAGCCTCTTCTGTTTGTGCTATAATGCTTTGTATTTTATCATCTAAAAATCTCATCCTCCCTTGCTGTTGCCCTGAATTTTTTGTGATAATAGAGATAGTCTACATCTGTGCTCTCCAGTATGGTAACCATTAGCCGCATAGGCCTGTTGAGTACTTGAAATACGGTTGATGTGACAGAAGAATAGAATTTTTTATTTTATTTAATTTTAGTTAATTTAGATGTGAATAGCCATGTACTAGTGTCTCCAGTCCATGTGCCATCGCAGGAGACGTGGGTCAGGAAGATTCCCTTTGAGAAGGAAATGGCAACTTGCTCCAGTATTCTTGCCTGGGAAATCCCATGGACAGAGAGGCCTGGCAGGCTAGAGTCCCTGGGGTCACAAAAGAGTCAGACATAACTTAGCGACTAAACAACAACCATATTGGACAGCACTGTTCTAGACTCTTTATACTAACGTATCCTTTACCTCTGTACCTCAGATCAAGGTTTGCTGTCTTTCCAGAATGCTCGTCCCTGAATCCTTTCCAAGAAAACTCACACCGGTCTGTAAGAATCAGCTCTGCTACTCTCCCCTCACTCCTGCTAAAACCTTTCCTGAACCTGAGACTGAATTTGGTGCTGCTTCAGCCTTGTCCTCACCCCCACCATAAAACTCATCATGCATTTTACTTTTACATCATACAGTCTCTTGCTTCTGTCTTTTCCCTTCCATCTCCTCCATTGAACGGTGGCTACTTCCAGCATGTGCGTGCTCCAGTCGCTTCTGTTATGTCTGATTCTATGCAAACCCACGGACTGTAGCTCACCAGGCTCCTCCGTCCATGGGATTCTCCAGGCAAGAATACTAGAGAGGGTTGTCATGCCCTCCTCTAGGGGATCTTCCTGACCCAGGGATTGAACCCACATCTCCTGCATTGGCAGGCAGGTTCTTTACCACTAGTGCCCCCTGGGAAGCAGCTGCCTCCAGAGTAGGGGCTAAATCTCTCCCCCATGGTATCCCAAGGATATTGCACAGTACCTGCTGCCACAACACAGCAAGGAGCCTTGTGATACAGGGTAAGTGGACAGGCAGTTCTACATTCCGGCCGCCTTTCTGCTACTTAACAATTCTGCAGCTTTGGCCAAGTCCACCTCCCTGAGCCTTAATTTTTTTTGCCTGTCAGTGGAGCATTATGACTCTTCATTGTTCAAGTGATTATGAGGATTACTGATAAAGTACGTCAAGTCCCTGGGACATGTGCACCCTTGGTAATTGATAGCTACTTTTATTAGATGTTCTGTACATGTTTGAGCCTTTCGCTCTGCAATTCCTCAGGTACTTGAGTGCTAATCAGTGTGTTAACCAGTTAATTAGGATTTGCTTTTTACGACAACCCTAATAAGGCAGTTATGACTATCACATTTGATGGTTGAAGTCATCATACTCCACAGCTAGGAAGTGCCTTAACTGGGATGCAAACCCAAGTTTGTTTGAATGCAAAGCCCATGCTAGACTTCCCCAAAACCACTCTCACATGAATTTGTACTTAATTCCAGGTAATGATGTACATATTCAATTAAAGCAAATCATGAGGGAGATCATTTTAACACAGCCAACAGAATAAGTGGAGAAGGCAGTGGCACCCCACTCCAGTACTCTTGCCTGGAAAATACCATGGACGGAGGAGCCTGGTAGGCTGCAGTCCATGGGGTCGAGAAGAGTCAGACACGACTGAGCGACTTCACTTTCACTTTTCACTTTCATGCATTGGAGAAGGAAATGGCAATCCACTCCAGTGTTCTTGTCTGGAGAATCCCAGGGACAGCAGAACCTGATGGGCTACAGTGTATCTGGTCGCACAGTCAGACAGGACTGAAATGACTTAGCAGCAGCAACAGAATAAGTAGAACAAGTAGACTTGGGAGACTGCAGTTGCATTCTTTGTACAGTTTCCATTCCCTGCTTGCAATTTTTAGGTAAAGAGATAAGGAAACATTTAATCCTTCCTCTCAATTAGACTGTGTAATAGATTGTCCTGAGCATTTTCAAGATAAGTGTTCAATGATAGTGTTGTGAAGTGCATTGATCAGCTGCATTCCCAGAAGTCTCATTGATTATCAGGTCTGTGTAAAGCAGAAAGACTGCTACTGTCTGATCCTTGGAGGACTCAAACTTGAGGGTTTGAAGGTACTTCATAGGAGCTTCAAGTCAGGCCCTCACTTTCTTTATCTATACAATAAGCTTTGCTTTTGAAGAGACTCAACTGGAGCCGAGATGCTGGCCCCTTTATTGACATCACTGGGTTCCTTCCCCTTCAGTTGCTTTTTGTTTTTCTGAACATCAGTTCCCTTCTCTGCCACTTTAATGGAGTATCTTACTATATAAAGACACTAGGTTTTATGGGCACTGGGTCAACCTGCTCTGGAAAGGCACCTGCCACTGAGATAGAGCTCAGTGTTGACCTTTGAGTAGACAGCACCAAGATAAAAGGCCTGCATGTGATGTTAGTGAGCACCTGTGGTTAGAAGCATCCACCACACCTAAGAGCCTTACACAGAGCAATCCATTTAATCCCCACCACAGACCTATGTGTTAGATACTGTCTGTCCCCATTTTATAACTAGGAAAACAGACACACAGAGATTGCATAACTTGCCAAAGATCACACAGCCAGTAAGGTTAGAGCTAGGATTTGAACCTAGGGAGTCCAGCTTTAGAGTCTTTGCTTACACTTAGAGTGCTGTATTGCCTTTCCATTGTCATAACTCACTGTGATCTTTCTTTAGATGCTATCCTGTTCACATGGTTTGCTTACAGTGTTACTGAAGGGGAAGCTGGGGAAGAGATGCAGCTTATTCTTCATTGCTACTTCTTTAATCTGAGAAAAGAATCAACAAGTTATAGACAAGGCATTGTATGATCAGGGAGTTGCAAATGCCATCCAATTAGTGATGCATGGGGCATGTGCTCCAGGGCTTAGATTAAACATTGCCTAGTTATCTCACATCTGTAATTAAGATTTTAAAGTTTGAAGTGAACAGAAATAAGCAAACAGGAAAGGGGCAAAAGAGCTAATTCTTCTGCAGAATTATGAAGTGAGGAGAGAGCAGGTGTTAAGGAGAGTTGGCATTTGAACTGGTATTGAAAGATGAATAGTGGTTAGCTTGGTTTCCTCTGTGAGAATAAATCTGGATTGTGCCTGGAAAGTTAGGGGCTCTCAGGAGAGAGAAACAGGGACAGAGATACCTCTATTACTTCCTCTTTAGTGTAAGTGTATGTAGGGAGCTTAGTGACAAGAATGTCATGTTAGCCAGGACCAAAATTAGAGTGAAATGTGTGCTGTAGTTCATGGGGTTGCAAAAAGTCAGACACAACTGGGCGACTGAACAACGACAATCATGTCCTATATGGAATGATATCAGAGCCTTCACAAAATTGCTTCTGAAAACCCTTGCCCATATGTCCACAAACCTTGAAATCTCTCCCAGTTTTGCTTTTAGGCTTACTTTTGCTTGCAGCTGGAAAATAAAAAGTCCTGGGTGGCTGACACGTTAAAATGTTAAATATTAATAACAGCACAACTGTTCTAATCTTTACAGAATAAACCCCTAGGGCCATAGCAGAACTGAGGGTGCAGATAAAAATTGTTATGCTACAAAATAAAGTTTGGGTTAAAACTACTTGTGAAAATAGAGTGAGATGGTCTTGGTTGGGGGAGTGGGATGGTGGAGACCAGAGGTAAGAGGACAAGACAGGGATCCCTTGGTCCCCTTTGCTGTGTTCTGTTACCTAAGACTGGCTGATCATTTCCATAGTTTGTAAACCAGATTGTTCTTAGAGTCTGTAGAAGAGCGAAGTGAAGATTTATAGCTTGGCGGGAGGATTAACACTTTAGCCGGGTGTGAAGAGTGTGTGCTGAGGAAGGGGTTCTTGCAAGGCTGCCACTTTTTCATTTTTCTTTCCCTTTCCCTCCCTCAACTAGGACAAAAAGAAAACAGAAAGACTAATTTGAAAACGCTAGAACGAGTTGGTGAAAATCAGCATGCTGCTGTCATCCTCTGGTTGACTGATTAATATCCTAGGGTCCATGTTCACCATCTGTCCTTATGCTTTTCTTGTTTAAATAGTACTTTTCCTTATTAGATATAAAAACAAGCCATTGAGGAAACAACAACAACAACAAAAACAAGCCATTAGATATACTACTACAAACTTACTGGAAACTAAAACTTCATACTGCCTCTGTCTCCAGCACACATGCCCACACACACACACACGTGTGCACACACCCCACAAACACACACACACACACACACACACACATCAGGAAAAAATTCAACTTAATAGCTAGTCATTGTCTCAAGTGCACAAAAATGTTTCATGTATGTATTTTCTAAAGAGGATTTCACTGCTTACCCCCGGCTTTTAAAGCAGGTAGGATTGAGGATTAGAGGTGATTTATTTGGATGATTTCAATAATAAAACTCAAGGGGAAAATTGGTTCATACTGAATACAACCACTTTTCATAAAATGCAGCTAAAGGCCTAAGAATGAATCTGAAATGGAGACTAGACCTGCCATTTGAATCAGGGACAAATACACACTTTGCATCTGACATAAATTCTCCAAGGCTCCCATTAGGAGTGTGGCAAGCAGGCAGTGAAATTGATATCTCACCTGTTGTTGCCTCTTCCTGAGCTCTGCTTCTAGAAGCCATTAAGTGACTCCAGGTACAATGGCTGGGATGTAGCCCTTGGGGGTTCCCCCTGTCCCTGAGATGTTTAGCAGATTGCTGCATTTTAGGCCTTGATCCATCATCCACCTCTGCTGCTGCTGCGCTGGAATCTTCTTTAAATAAAAGCAGCAGGGGTCTCTGAGCGCCACAGCCTGGAAGAACAGCCTTATGTCATTAAACAGGGTGCTGAAGCCTCACTTCTAATCCACCCCAAATCCCCAGGTGCCCTTAGGCTACGTGGTAGAGTCTGAATATGGAATTTCAGGATTGCTATGTAAGGTTGAAATCTGATGATACTCTTCTCCCCACACAAAATATTCATTCCTCCTCCATTAAAAGTAACCTGAGTGTATTGTTTTCAGTTAAAGAAAACCTTTAAAATGTTATATAATATTTTGTGTCTCATTCTCAGTGAAACTTTAATCTCTAGGATGTACAGAAGGGGTTGGGTGACAACTCGCCTTTTATTTCACCTAATAGATGCCACACACTTTGTTAGGTATCTGTGTGATTGGGTATCTTTGAGTTATTTTCAGTTTTGTATCATATAACATGATAAAAATTTAAAAGTACAGAAACAGTAATAAGACATAGATGGACAGCCTAATGAATGATTATAAAATGAATGCTTATAAAACTCATATCCAAGTCAAGACATTATAACATAACCAGCATCCTTAGAATTTTCCCATGTCCCTTCTTAAGCATAGTCCCCTCCTTTCCTCTAACAGAGAAACTCCTGTTTTTTATGACACTTTCTTCCTTGTTTTTCTTCATGTGCTGCTGTGCTTAGTCACTCAGTCATGTCCAAGTCTTTGTGACATTATAGATTGTGGCCTGCCTGGATGCTCTGTCCATGGGGATTCTCCAGGAAAGAATACTGGAGTGGGTTGCTATTCCTTTCTCCAGGGGATCTTCCCAACCCAGGGATCAAACCCACGTCTCCCGCATTGCAGGTGGATTCTTTACCATCTGAGCCACCATAGTTGATCCATAAATAAAACAATCCATAGTTTTATTTTTCAAGATTTTGAATTTCATGTAAATGTGAGCACACAGTGTATATTCTATCAGGATTATCTTGTTTTGCACAACTCTATAATGCATCCACATTGCTGCAGGTAATAAAATATTTTTTAGTTCATCTGTTTTTATTGGCATATAGTATTCCATTGTGTGAATATGCCACAGATAAAAACAATCCATCCTAAAACATCTGTGCTTGGAGCTCCTAGAACCATTTTTTAAAGCATATACTCTCATTTACATTAGCTTACATTCAGATGAAATGGGACTGCTAGATTGGAGGCTGTGTATATGTTTATATTTAAATAGAGGGTTTATATTTAAACATAGAAGGACACACCTCTGTAATATTGGTTAATGCTGAAACTAAAATCCCAGTCACCCAAGGGAAGCCGAGAATATTCCCACGCTAACATGCATCCTCTTCTTTGAGCCTCACAATCATCCCATGAAGTAGATACAACCGTAACTACATTGTCGATGGGGAAACTGTTCTTTAGAAAGGTTAAGTCTCTTGCCCCAAATCACAGAGCTTCAATGTGACAGAGTCTGCATTTGAATCCAGGTCCATCTATGTTGCACTTAACTGCTATACGATAATGCTCCAGATAAGGAAGAAAAATTCAAGGAGGAAAATCTAGCCTATTAAGAATGTCAGCCCTGGAAGCCAGCTTTCCTGAAAAGGTAACTTTACAGGGGCCGTCATTCTGCTAGGTTTTGCATTGAGTGTCCAGTATTTGATACTCTCTGCATTGTCCAGCAGTATTTACAAGAATGCTATTAGCAGAGAGCAAGCAACATCTGGAATTTGCAAGGAACACTGCAGTCTTTCTGAGAAATTCTCCAGGATGGGCCATTGTGATGCTATGTTGAGGTCTTACTATTTCAGTGCCGATATGCCATGCAAATGGTTAAATTTCCCTCATGTTCACCACAGAGCTAAATGCAAAGGCTTTAGTTGTAATTTGGATGTAATTTTTTTGTGGTGATATAAATACGACTCTATTTGAAGTGGGTTGAATTAGAAAACTCATGAATAAATGCTTTGACATAATCAGAGTTATAGAGCAAGGAATTGACCTACTTTGCAGGAAGACTCCCCCAGAGTTCCTTAGCTAATAGTACATTAACCCAACAGAGAAATCTTTCTGCTAATAGCAGTTAGCAGAGAAGATTGGAATCTGCAGTTGGTCAGGTAATCCAAAAAAAAAAAAAAATTATTTAAACTGGGAAATCATTTAAGAAATGACTCATGTTTCCCTTTACATTTTATTTCAACTGAAGACATATAATAAATATACATTAGTTTATTGACATTTTAATGTCAGTATAAGGACTTTTCTTGGGATACAGATTTGCTAATTGCAGTGCTGTATACTCTCCTAATAAAATCCATGCTTGTAAAACATATCTTCTATGATTACCAGTTTTGGTTTCTTATAAGTGGCATGAGGATTTAAAAACATTTCCAAAGTAACCAGAGGGGAGAATCCTTCTGGGTTTGTGTGCTTTTTCACCTAATTTTTTTTAGAACACTTTCTTTTCACAACTTGCCCATTTTGATTGTTTCCAGTTGTTGAACTTCATAGAAATAACACCTCCCCTTTCTTTTTGTATTCATATTTCACTGATACATGTAATGTTTAATGATTATATACTTACAATAACAAGTATAATTCTCATAAGCAGGTATGGGAACAAATGTGTAAGATTCTTGGTAAACATCTAACTTAACGGCATCAAACAGAAATCAAGCAGACTGCCTAACAGTGTGAGGAAGGCAGCATCAGATGGTGAGAAAGGTCAAATACATTACATTGGTTAGCTTAGGAGATTTTTTTTTTTCCTGTACGTCTTCTATAGCGTTGTTCTGTGGATATGATGTATAGTAAGGCATATAAAGAGACTAGCATAAAAAAGTGATGAGTACATAGTAGGATCTCAGAAAATCATAGCTTAATGTTTTCATCTTTTCCCACACCTATCAATTCATTCTCATTGGATGGTTATCATTGGTTTCAATATTTAGTTTTTCTACTAGCCTATGAGCCTGTGGGGATAAAGGGCATGCCAGAGTCATTTGCTTTCTCTCCATTATATTGCTTCGCATCTAGTAGGCCACCTGAAAATGTGTTTTAACCTTTGCACTTGGACCAGGGTAGGGATTACTCTTAGGGGGAAGAGCAGGAGAATTCTGGCCAAAGGGCCTGTGTTTGGGGTGGGGATGCCAAGAGCAAATGCTAAGGATTGGCATGTGGACAGGTGAGGGGGTAAGTATGGAGTTCCCATCACAGGTACCAAGTCTGTAACGCCCGTGACTAGATCCTGATGGGGTTGGTGGGACCACAAAGTCCCAAGTCAGCCTGATTTTCTCAAGTACCCTTCTGGGGAGCTTCTTCCTTTGGGTTTCAGTCTAGCATGCTGCCAGGTAAGATCATTTTATCAAAATTTTTATGGCGAGGTTTGCCACCAGACAAGAGGATTCTTGCAAAAGGAACCAAACATAATTCCAATCCTAGAAACTTCTTAAGAGCAGTGACGGTATCTTACTCATTTTTAGGTCTGTCTCTTTAAAAAGACAAATTGGAAATTCCATAAGTTTCCAGACTTTAAACAGTCAAAAACCTCAGGGTCCCCTGCGTGGACTGAACTTACTGTGATGCTTCCTCCCTGGGGAAAAAATACACTTTCCAGTTGTTGGCAACTCTGTTAATAGGAATCAAACCCTCTTTATTAAAGCCATGTCTAAACAAAAAAATGTTTCTTGGACCCTATGCCAAGTTACAAAGAAAAGAAGTGAAATGGCCTTTATGAAATGCGGAGAGCAAGACCCTTTCTGTGTTAGCTTGCTTTAATTTGAGAAAGCTGTCTTGGGTGAGTCACAGAATGCAGTCTCCGCTCTCTTGCTTTTCTCTCTGGCACTTAGTCTTTCTCTCTCCACCTGCTTTTCTTTCTGGCAGTTAGTCTCTCTCTCCACCTGGGGGCTGTTTTCTGGCTTTAATAACCCATGATTTGAAATCTGCATACTTTTAAGGGGTAAGCGGCTGATAGCAAGGGCCAGGTGCCTCCGATCACTATGCCTGTCACTTACAGCACTGTTTTCCTGATGTTGACGCTCAATATGAAGGACCACTCCTTGGGACCAGTCATCAGTGGCAGCAGGCAGATCAAGTAACCAGAGTTTCATTATGGTCAGAGGTTATATAGCAGAAAGGGCACAGATGGGGTCATTAGGTTCAGGTTCACGATTCAGCTCCATTCTTCTACCTTTGCAGTTTGGCCAGATCACTTCACCTTATTGAGCCTGCACCTCTTCATCAGTAGACAAAAAAGCATTATGTCTTTTCTTTTCCATGAAATTGTTTTGAAGATGAAATGAGCTAACATGGCCAAAGCACCTGTGTTATGAATTGAGTTGTGTACGCACCATCCCCTCCAGTTTTCATGTGTTGAAGTCCTAACTCCTGGCACCTCAGAATGTGACCTTCCTGTAGTAAGGTTGTTGCTGACGTAATTAATTAGCATGATACCATTAGGGCAGGTCCTAGTCCTATATGGCTGCTGTCCTCACAAAAAGGGGAAATTAGTACATAGAGACAGACACACAGGGAGAGTGCTGTGTGAAGATGATGGCAGGGATTGGACTGATTCATCTGTTAGCCAAGCAGTGCCAAAGACTGGCAATAAAAGCTAGGCAGGAGCCCGGAACAGAGTCTCTCTCACAGTCCTCACAGGGAACAAGCCCTGTCGACACCTTGATCTTGGACTTCTAGCCTCCAGAACTGTAAGACTATATATTTCTGTTGAAAGCTGCTCAGTTTGTGGTACTTTATTCCAGCATCCCTAGGACACTAACGCACATGTCAGTCCATCTTAGTTCCTGACCTTTCTTCCATCTGTCCCTCCTCCTCCTCTTGTTCAGGCGCTCAGTCGTGTCCAACTCTTTGTCACCCCATGGCCTACAGCCATCAGGCTTCTCTGTCCATGGGATTTCCCAGGCAAGAATACCGGAGTGGGTTGCCATTTTCTTCTCCAGGGGATCTTCCTGAACCAGGGATCAAACCCACACTTCCTGCTTGGCTGGTGGGTTCTTTTATCACTGAGCCACCTGGGCAACCTCTTTCTCCTCCTGTGGCCTCCTTTAAATGTATCCATGTAAGTGTGCCGCAGGACCCTTTTCAGGGACATCCATCTGGGTGTGCTGAACATGACATTTCTGCTCCTCCTAAGAGCACAGAGAAGAGGGGTCATCTTTTCTCAGATTGTAATGTGTATTTTTTAATCACCTGGGTCGTGCGTGCAGTCATCTTCAGCACAGACATCCTGCTGCAGGAGATTTGACAATAAGAACAGACTCATGATACCAGCCTGAAAAGGAACAGATAGAAACACGTTACTGTCTTTGTCATAGAGAGCTGGGAAAAGAGAGCAATTCTTCTAGGCCTCCTGTTTCTCCACTGGCAGGAAAAGATATTTACAGGTGTGTGGAGGTGGCTGGAGGGACCTAGGAGAGCAGCTTCCCTGGAACCATCCCGAGTGATTTGCATTGTACAAAGAGAGCAAAGAACGCTTCACTTTGCCATTCATATTTATTGAGCAATTTTTTAATGTAAAAGGGAGTTCCTTGTGTGTGCATAGTCAGGGCCACGCCCCAGTGTGTCACTGGACATTTCCTTGATATTGTCTTTATTTGGTACAGCTTCACTTTCAAGTTGGGGCTACATGGAAAAACCTCCACCAGACTGGATGATAGCTTACTTGTCACCACTCTCAGCAGCTTTCTCATAAAGAAACTAAGACTCTGGGAACCAGCAACCCCGATCCCTTGACTCAGAGTTTTCCAGCCACAACGCAAAACAGATTCTCTTTTCTCCCAAGCCATATTGAACCCTTTGCCTTGATCTGAGAACCTAGGATTTTAGCTCCTTCAAGTGTTCAGGTAGCTCTGAGGGAGCCAGGGCTCCTGCAGAGCGAGCCGCCTGCAGGCTGCAAAATTCCAGCAGAGAGAGGGTTTTTGAAGTATCAAAAGCTCCCCACCTGTGGGTGATTTCCATGCAGAGACTGAGAGCAAGAGTAGCCAACCCATGACCTCTCCAAAACTCACATCTATTCCAGCCCTTTGAGGAACAGAACCTTCCCTTTTGTTTTCCCAGACGTTGCAGGAATATAAAGAAGATGAAGTGTGTATAGATTAGGGAGAGAAAAGAGACAATGGGGCCATCTCAGAGGGCACTGGAGCTGGACTCAGAGATGTGCGTTCCAATTCTGCACTTGCCAAGTTACCAGGTAGGGAAGCTTTTCAAATCCCCTGTAGCTGCTAGCATCATAGTATCTTTATTTGTAAAATCAGTTCATAATAAGTACCTGGCAGGTCTGTTGCCAGGATTTTGTGTTGCAGTGTGTATGAATGCACCTTACACTTTTGTATGTATCTGTCAACCTGTTTTCTCTCCCCCATCTATCATCTGTCACATTTATTGAATGATTACTTTATGTCAGGCACTTTGCTAAGTATATCATATTCATCAGTTACATACTTAAAGGAGGCAGGGTGTTGTTAATAGTTAAAAATCACACTGCTGCTGCTACTGCTAAGTCACTTCAGTCGTGTCTGACTCTGTGCGATCCCATAGACGGCAGCCCACCAGGCTCCCCCGTCCCTGGGATTCTCCAGGCAAGAACACTGGAGTGGGTTGCCATTTCCTTCTCCAATGCAGGAAAGTGAATGGGGAAAGTGAAGTCGCTCAGTTGTGTCCGACTCTTCGCAACCCCATGGACTGCAGCCTACCAGGCTCCTCCATCCGTGGGATTTTCCAGACAAGAGTGCTGGAGTGGTACTTAAGTTCAAATGAATTCCAGCTGCCTGTGTGACCTTGGCCAAGCCCTTTTTACCTCTGTAAGCCTTGGTTTGGGCTTCCCAGGTGGTGCTAGTGGTAAAGAACCTGCCTGACAATGCAGACTTAAGAGACACAGGTGTGATCCCTGGGTTAGAAAGATGCCCTGGAAGAGGGCATGGCAACCCACTCCAATATTCTTGCCTTGGAGAATGCCATAGACAGAGGATCCTGGCAGGGTACAATCCATAGGGTTGCAAAGAGTCAGATATGACTGAAGCAATTTAGCATATACACATGCAAGCTTTGGTTTCCTCAGTCTGTGTAATAGAGAGAATAACAGTGTGTACACTGAGGGATTTTTGTGAGAAATCAGTGAGATGGAGTTTGCAAAATATATGCACAAAGCCTGGCACACAGTAAGTGCTCAGTTCAATTCAGTTCAGTCGCTCAGTCATGTCCAACTCTTTGTGACCCCATGAACTGCAGCATGCCAGGCCTCCCTGTCCATCACCAACTGCCAGAGTCTACCCAAACCCATGTCCATTGAGTCAGTGATACCATCCAACCATCTCATCCTCTGTCATCCCCTTCTCCTGCCCTCAGTCTTTCCCAGCATCAAGATCTTTTCAGTGAGTCAGCTCTTCACATCAGGTGGCCAAAGTAAATACTAGTAAAAACAAAAAGAACTCGTTGAAGAGTGAGTTTCTTTATAACTGCTGAAGGGATACACATACCTGTAAGGTTGTCAGGTACCTCTGTCTGTGTCTAGATTTTAGCTGTGTTAGAAAATATATTTTGTAAATTACTTGAGTTCTTTGTTAACACATATGTGTGCCCATTTCAGTTTATCTGTATTTCTTTTGTTCATAAGAAACTTTTCAGTATGAACTAAAGAGAAAGGGACATTTGGGAATGTCTGAGAATGGAATTCATAGATTGAGGGAGATAGATCAAGGGAAAAAATTGTATTTTGGAAGGAACTCAATTCATCACATAAGAGAAAACTAGGAGGCAAGACTCTAAAGATTTTGGACTGGTGGACAGAGGTGGGAACAGGAAGGTGATTGGCAGGTGGGGTAAGACAGACTCTTGCTTGTGCCTGAAAACGTGCAGGATAATGCATGGGTATGCAAACATGGAGAATGTGTTTGGAGACCTGGCTTCCAGTGGGCTTTGCTTGACTGAAGCAAAGATCTTATGTTGGGGAAAAAGAGAGTGAGGAAGAAGAAATGAATTTTTTTTTCCTAATTGAAAAGGCTGTGGTCTTCACGAGGGCAGGGAATTTATCCATAAGGTTCTCTTCTAGCTCCCCAATATTTAGCAAGTAGGCGTACAGTAAATATTTAATGAAATACTGAATCATTGACTGAGAAATTTCTGTTTCATTTGGTTTGAAGGGAAGTGGAACCATTGAAGACTTGTGAATAATGGAATTGCATTTATAAGAATATACTGTCTGAAGAGCATCTTATAGTTCTCTATCAAATGGACTTGAATAGGGAGAAATATTAACAGATAAACGAGTATACCGTGGAATTATCTAGGGAAGACTGAGGACCTGAATAAATGTGGTGACAGTGAGGATATTTTGGAAATGTTATTTAGACTTCTTAATAATGTGTGTGAAAGCTATGGTAAGGTAAACGGGAAATAAAAGCCTTTCCAAGGTTTCTACCTGAATAAAGGGTAGCCTGCTTGTGAGAGTTATCTGACATGTTACATGTATTACACTGGGCATTGTCCTAGACACTGAGGACTCTTTCACTTTGACGAGTGAAAATCAAAGTGGTACATCACATCTGCGAGGCATTGCACAGTGCGCTTGGTGCTTTTGTTGATGTTGGCGTAAACGAACAGTTAGGTTGTGGTGACTGCACTTAAACTCGGCCTGGTGAGGCTTCATGGGGGGTGGGGAATTGGCAATGGTATTGGTCATTGAGATGGAAGAGCTGGTTTGAGTAAAGGAGAAATTAGTCATCTTAGTTCTATACATATTGAATTTTGCTCATTGTAATAAATTCAGATGGCGGCATTTAGAAGGCAGTCAAAAAAGTGAGCATGGAGCTCAGGAGAGGCATTAAAGCTAAATATATTAACTAGGATGTCATCTAGGAGAGGTGAGATTGTCAAGTGCAAAATGAAGACCACGGACAGAATGTTAGGGAAAACCTCCAGTAAAGATCTGGCAAGAAAAGATATACAGCAGTCAGGAAAGGAGGAGAACCAAGATACTAGTCACAGAAGCATAAGAGGGGTGATATCTTTAGGAAAGTAGAGACAGTGAGATGTCCAGTTGTATGCAGAGGTCAAGAAGAGTGAGCGTGGCGAGAGGACTGTTGAAATAATAATTCCTTCATGTGTTTACCTTCATGAGAACACATCGTATGTCATCAACTCCATAGTGGTCTGTTGCTGTGTCATTTTTAGTGAATCTGGAACCAGATAAGTCTGTTTGCAGATTGTGGTTTGCAGATCTGGTTGCCTTTAAGATGCTTCACTTCTCATTTGAGTCCTAGCCTAAAATGAGAAGTAAAAGACTGAATTTCCACCTTAATTCCTCTGTTTCACCCAGACTTAGACACTTTCTCCATAATGCAGATCATGTTATAATAATGTTGCTTAGTGAAGACACCCTGAACACCCACAGAAAAGAGGTGGCCTTCACGTCCCTCCAAAATCTGAGCACAGGTGATGGATCATAGTGGAAAGAGGGTGAACTTTGGAATCAAATGGGCACCACTGAATGCAGCTGGCTGTCTTTCTTGGCCAACTTGTCCCTCTCTGATGCCCAGTATATTTTCTGTACATGAGCATCGTTTACCATGTGCCTAGTATCATTCCTGGCTCAGGAGGGATGCCCAATAATGTGGAGCAGTTATTACTGTGCAGAGTTAGGTAAAGGCTCCCTTGCAGTTTTTCTCATCTTACTTTTGCCTTTAACAATAGCAGAGACTGGACCTCTATCCCCTACTTGATGTAAGTTGTGCATCATTTGAGACCTGGCTTTTTCAGTCTCACCTCTTCCTGAAAACTTTGTCCAAGGACCTTGCTTCAAAGTCCTGTGTCTTTTCTCCAAACTCCTAGGACTCTGCTCAGTATAACATACATGCTAGTTATTCCTGGGCCGACCTGGGCCGTGATGTTTTTTGTCCTTAACTTTGTTTTTCTACCTTAATTTCTTGTTTCAGTTTTCAGAGTGTATGTTTACTTCCCTGACTGTAAATTCCCTGAGGGTAGAAAGAGGCCTTATAATTTATTGCATCTATAATTTGTAGCTATTTTTTTTTTCTTCTTTGTCTTTCCATTCTTTGGAAGATATGACCTAGCAGGGGGAAATATATTATTTAGAATCAAAAATGCCTGGACTGGAAATAATTAGCAGCTAAAGGAAGATTATGTGACATGGAAGAAATTACCCTCCCACTGGGAACACAACTTTCTTCATCTGTAAAATTGAAAAAAGAATAATACCTCCCTCATAATGTCACCGATGGCCCAAACACTGCATAATTGGTCCTCAATTATGACATTTTCAGTACTTCCCGGGGTCTTACTAAGGTGTGCAATACTGAATATATCTGTTTTCTCAGGACTTCTTAAAAGATTTGCTCTGGAAGCCTGTGCATCCCACAGTCCCCCACTGAAATGCCACCTCTTCGATATGCCAGTTTGTGTCTTCTCCATCAGAAATTGAGATTCTTCCCTGGCCCTCACTTTTCACATTGGTGGCACCTTCATTTGATGAAACACCACCTTTGATGAAACTGTACTTCTTCCACTAGACTATGATCTTCTTAAAGGGAGTAATTCCATTTACTCACTTTCTCAGGGAGAAAACTTATGCAGAGCGGAAATATATACAGATATGGAAACAACATAGCTGGAGTGGATCCTGTGAATCAAATCTCCTTATTGGCTATGTGAACTCTGGGCAGGTTTCTTGATTTCAGAAAGCTTCATCTGCACATAGGAAGGTCATAGCACCCATTAGGGCTGTTGTATGAGATAGATGAAAAGTAATGTATATTAAAATGTTCATCACTGTACCTGGAGCACAGTAGGTGTTTAATACATGGCAGTTCTAGCCCCAGGCATGGTATCAGTTACATGAAAGATGCTCACAAAATGTTGGCTGAATTAAACTGAAAGGGATTTAATACTTATTTGTTTTCCATTGATCTGTTATATCCTACTATTGCTGATTATCAACATTTGTCACATTTTCTCCCTGGCACTTTACTACAGTGGTTTAAGAAGCATTAGGATTGTGCTTGCAATCCTATGTTGAGCTCTTTGGAAAGGAGGTGCTTTGTTGAAATCAGCAAGACCATGTAGGCATTCAAGCTTTTGTTATCCGATCAAATAGACTTATCTATTTTTCATTGTTAGCAGAAAGGAGACAAAAAGAAGTTGCTTAGAAGATAATTGGCTCTTATACATAAAATTAACTGAAAGCTGAAGTTAATTTCCAAAGAGATAAACTATAAAATTAAACAATTTGTGGCCTGAAATCTTGGTGATGACAGTGGGGAAAAGATCATCAAAATTCAAATTCTTTCTCTTTTCATGGCTTTATTAGCAGGTATTAAGCTAGGTAGAAAGACTCAAAGATAAAGCAGATTCCCTGGGGCAGTGCCCTGAGTACCACCATCTACATTCCTTCCATTTGACAAGCATTTACTGACTGCTGACCACACAGAGGTGGGCCAGGGGCCAGATGTACAGAAATTAATATCCATTATTAATGAAAACTTTGTAGTTGCAAGTAATGAAAGTCGACTTGAATGGACTTAACAAAGGGACACGTTATTAGTACTGAGCATTGTCTCACAGACTTAAGGAAGGGCGTGTGTGAACTGAGCCTCTGGAAGATGAATCAGGGGTTGGGAAACAGAAAGGATATTCCGGGGCTTCCAGGTGGCTCAGTGATAAAGAATCCACCTGCCAATGCAGGAAACACAGGTGACACGAGTTCGACCCCTGGGTTTGGAAAATCCCCTGGAGAAGGAAATGGCAACACACTCCAGAATTCTTGCTTGGAAATCCCGGGGACAGAGGAGCCTGGTGGGCTGTATAGTCCATGGGCTTGCAAAAGAGTCAGACACGACTGAGTGAGTGAGCAGGAGCACAGCAAGGATACTCTACTTTCTGATCTTTCTTTCTCCTTTTCATTTCTTTACAGTGTTTTTTCTCTATGGTCACCTCTTCCAGAGCAACTTTTCCCTTGGCTTTTTATAGGATTGCCTTTCTGTTACCCAAGCCAATGGCAGGAAAAGTTGGCCACCCAGAATTCTATAATCTAGCCATGAGGAAAGATTGACTCCTCTCTGCTTCAGTTCTCAATTCCCAAGGCTGGGGCTCTAATCACCACAGCTTGGACCAGGTGTTAGCATCTGGTCTGGTCAGCAGGGGCCAGAGGGTCAGGTCATATGGTATAAACAAGGTCACTGTAATGATAACTGCTGTGTGGGAGGGGGCAGTCAGCTGGGGGATCAGTCACTAAGACTGGACAGATATCTTTAAAGTTGTCTAGTGACCCACTCCAGTGTTCTTGCCTGGAGAGTCCCAGGGATGGGGGAGCCTGGTGGGCTGCTGTCTATGGCGTCACACAGAGTTGGACACGACTGAAGCGACTTAACAGCAGAAGCAGCAGCAGTCTTGATGAATGAGGCCAAGTCCCAGTTCTCACAGTCAGTGAGATAGGGGGGAAAAAAGTGTTTTTAGATGATGATACGATGGCTTTTCAGCATCGACATAGCTCAGTCTGTACTCTGGGGCTACATTTAAACTGGAGGGAAAAGACCTCATACTTACGGAGCACCTGCCTGCCAGATGGACTACTCTCCCACATCCTGGTTTCATGCTCACACATCCAGGTAGGTCTTGTCTATTCCATATGATAAATAAGGCCCCGAGACTTAGTGGGGCCTGGGGCCCTCGTGACAGAACCAGCATTTGGGGGTTGCATCCGTCTGCTTCTGAATTCCACACACAGTCCACAGAGCTGGAATCTGAAAGGTCTTAAAGGGAACCTGAAGTCACCTGAATCCCTTGGCTCTGTCTCCATCACTCATTAGGATGGCTTTATCTCAGAAAGGGAGCCTGCCTTCCACTTGGGTCCCTAAGCCATAATCAAGAATCATACTGGACTCCTTCCTTTTCCTGCCTCTCCCACAGACAATCTGAATGAGTCCTGTCTGCCTTCCTGCAGTGTCTGTTTTGATTCAGCCCATTCTTCTGTGTGTTAATCCATGTTCCTGATCTCTTCTCTCACCTGGATCACTATCATACCTCCTGCGTTGACTTCACCCCCTTTTACCAAAGAGCAGTTGGAGAAATGGTTATAAATGGCATCATGTACCTGCGTAACGCCTTCCCCCTCTCAACGCCATGGCTTTTAGATGGGCTTAGAAACAAATCCACACCCCTCACCTGACCTCCTAAAGCGACACTTGCAGGAGTCCTGCCTCCCTCTTCCCTGCAGCTCCCGCCCTTCCTTCTTGGATCTGCTTCCATCACACTAGTGCCTTTCTGTTTTGTAAACAGGCCAAGCACATTCCCTCCTGCCATGACTGCCCTTTTCTTGATGTTCACATCTCGCTTCAAATGTCATGTCTCCTGAAATGTCTTCCTGGACCAGCCTGTCGAAATTAATTGTTCCCCACCCTGCCCCAGTCACTCTTCATCTTATCAAACTGTTTTATCATCTTCATAACACTTATCACTCTCTGGAATGATCTCGTTCATTATTTATTTATAGGCTTATTCACTGTCTTTCCTCTTCAGGTCTGAAGCTCTAGGATCTGACTTGTCCATGACCGTTGCCTGAGACCTGGGCCAGTGTTGTGTGGCGGGCATTCAACGCATGTTTGTGGCATGAATGGATGAATATTAGGCTGCCTGTGTTAGAAATCCAGGGGTGTCGGGGCTGGGCCTGTGCCCTTGCATTCATTACTGGCAATGTCGGGGGGCACTTAGTCACTGTCTGTTCCAGCACATTCCACTTAAACCCTCCATCACTGTGATTTATCTCTGAGTTTAATCAAATGTAATTTATATCGCAGCCTCCTCAGTAAATAATTGATTTGCCCTCTCTGTTGTCTTCATCACAAATACTTCTTTGTACTCTAAAGAGATCATTTAATCAGTCGATAGCATACACAGCCCTCTTGTTTAGAAGGCAGATGGAAGATAAAGCGTGAGTCTCGCTCCCACCAGAATCTTTTTAGGACCAAAATAATCTCCTTAAAAAATAGTCTGTGGGCAAGTTGGCAGCAGAGAGACTCATTAAACCCTCTTCTTCTTTTTTTTTTTTTTTCTGCTAATGGAGATGACCCTGTGAAAGTTGTGACTACTGCAGAAGAAAGTTCTTGACCAGTTGTAGGCTGTATATGAAAATAGAAACCCTTGTTCATTTGTGATTTAATTAACCAGTGTCTGGGTCCAAAAACAGACTTTCAAATGTTGGGTGTTTGTGCATGGGGGGTGACAACTTAAAACTGGGAGTTCAACTGTTCTGTGCTGCGCTATGACCTCAGCTTACTGACTAAAGCTGACTTCACCGGTTGTCTCTCTGATCTCAGTCGTCTGGCTTCCCATGGGCAGCATGTTCAGAGCTTACAAGGGATTCCTGTGTGACCCAAATCATAGACATCCTTCCTTCACCCTTGTTTCTCCCACTGAAAAGCTCTGAGAGGTAGATTTTGCATTTGCTTTCACATTTGCACTTGTCTGTTTGAGCCCACACTTCTCTGGAGCAGAAGGGTAACGGGAAATAATGAAACGTCATCTCTGATACATGTAGAAAGATTCCATGAAGCCGTTCTCACAGGGAAAATCCATCTTCCTCCTATCTTCAGCAGAAATTCTCAATATTGTATCTCTTTGCACTGTTTTAATTGGAAAGATCTTAACTGTCCAATCATAGGGAGTTGGTTAGATAAATTACGCCACGTCTATAGGATGGGGATATTAGGCAGACACTAAGAATCATGTTACAAAAAAATATCAATATGGAAGAAAAGATGTACTGCCCTGCCAAATGAAAAAAGCAAACTGCAGATGTACAGTATAAAAACGTTTTTGAGAAATGTACATTTGTGTGTGTACACTTAGGAAATTTTAATAGGGCATATCCTCAAATGCAGTCATAGATATACCTGGAAGGAATTCTGGATAACTTGCCCTCTTTTTCCTCTCTTGCATTTTCCAAATTTTAAGATTTGAGCATGTTTGTTTTTGAAATTGAAAAGAAAAGGTTTGTTTTTTTTTTTTTTTAAAGAATGGAAATAGAAAACGTTTTTAAATGTATCTGTTATTTTTCGTTGAAAAACAAGATAACCTTCACTTGTCATCAGCTCTCAGGGCTTTGTAGGTGCCTAGTATCTGCTATCATGTGCATTTGCCAAAGGGAGACAAGTTGTGAACTTTAGAAAAGCAAACCCCAGTGGCCCTCCCAGTTCTGGTGGTGGCAAGGATGCCCTTGGATGGGTGATCACCCAGCTGACTCCTACAGACTCAGCTGCCCACAACAGCTTTGCCAGGGGCCTTTGAGTTGCATTTGGTGAGTGTTAGCTCTGGATTTGCCCTTTTGATTAGGCTTAGCCTCATGGAGTATCAAACCTGGTTACATTATTGGGACATTCAGTGCTGCTCCCCCAACCCCCACCCCAAGCCCTCTTCCTGTTGCTCTTGGGTTATTACAGACACTTGCTGGCTTGCATCTCCATGTCAAGACCCCCTCTGTATCATCTATCAGAACGCTTTCTCTCAAATGCACTGATTTTGTACTGTCTTCCATCAAGTTCCCAGGAAACCAGTGGCAGAGATGGAGATTTGCTTAGGAAGCTTATTGGGGAGGTGCCTTCAGAGTCAGTGCTGATGAGTGTGGGTGGCAGGGCTGGACAGAGGGAGGAGTTGACCCTGATGCAGCTGCAACAAAGGCCTCAGCTGATCCCCACCATTCCACAGGGAGCTCTTGAGCTGCCTTCAGCAGCGTCCCCAGTTGAGGGTTGGGCTGTGGACCTTCATATTCAACCCCGTCTAATCAGCCAGTTATTGACTGGATGCAAGCTTTAGGGGGGCGAGGGAATGAGATGAGGGGAACCTGTCCTTGGGTGAGGGACTCTTTTGTGGTGGACAGTTCTCTGAGAGCAGCTTACCCAAGAGCCTTCCTGGGTCAGCATGTCACCTGGGGGAGGAGTCTTCAGACCAGAAACTGGATTTGGGAGACAGCACATGCAGGCTGCAGTTCACAGGAAAGGAAGTGAAAATATTATCAATATATGACGTGAGCCAGCAGGTGTTCGGCTCTGTTAGCTGCTTCACCCATACAATGGCATACAGTTCTTCCAGTAATCCTGCAGGAGCAGCATTGTTAACTGTCTTCTGTGCAGAGATGAAATGACTTGCTCCAGGCCAGGAGTCTTCGAGTGACAAGTCCCCCCTGAACTCCGTTCTTTCCCTTTCATCTCCTGCCTCCCCCCACCCTTATGTGCATCATCCTGACCTGCGTTCATCCCTGCAGCCCTGCAACCATAACAGGACCCTTTCTTTTGCAGATAACAGAATCAAAAATGAATTCCATGATTATGGATTTAGACTGCCCTTCCCTTGCTTTTTGTTTCTTTCTTGCTTTTGTGGTTTTGTTGTTGTTGTTTTGTAGTTTTTTATTGGTGTAACATTGGTTTGTAACAATATATAACTTTTTCATGTGCTCAACCTTATAGTTCCATTTCTGTATTCTCTACAGCATGTTCACCGCTAAGACTTTCCATCCATCACCATATAGTTGATTCCGTTCACCCACTTTACCCTCCCTCTAGCCCCTTCCCCTCTAGCAGCCACTACTCTCTTCTCTCTATCTACCTGTTTGCCTTAAAACTTTGACTTCAACTCCATGGATTTTCCATCATTCCTGGCTCCGCCTTTTCCGAGCTCTGTGGTCTTAGGCCAGTCTTTACCTCTTGGAGCCTCTATTTTCTCGTCTGTAAGAAGGGACTAAGAATGCATGCCATGCTAGGCTGTTTGTTGTGAGGAGTAAAAGAACAGTGGAGGGGAGCATACAAATTGTTTAAAGCACGTTCTATGCCTTGCACTGTGGCATCAGCATGAGATAAGATATTGCACACCTGGTGCTTTCCCTTACACATGGTGGCAGCACACACTGGTTTTACCCTCTCTGCCCCATGGCCACTAAGAAAAAGACACAAGCCCAGCTATCCAAAGACCTGAGGAGTAAATGGTGTGTGCATCCTCAGGCTCTTGGTAAGCAAGTGAGAACAAAGAAAGCTTCAGATTAGAGGCCAGAATGGTTAATCCTTGAAACAGGCTCAAGTTAGCAAAATCTACCAAGCTGGTATGCCTTCATGGAGGACTTCAGGACTCAGCAGTGGAGGATTATGGATATATTTATAATCTTAAACCAGAAGACCTCTATTTTTTTTCCATCTCACTGTTCTTCTTACATGGAGATATGATTGACATTATGCCTGACTTCTGATTGAGAAACATTGCTGGGTTTGCAGTTCCACTAATCTGATTAATAGCACCTGAGACTTTGGGCATCATGATGAGAACTTAAACTTGCCTTTCTGAAGTTATAAAATGCTATGTCTGTGTGTTTGGGAGAGAATATTGAAAACTCTGGATTAGTGAGAGCAAGTTCCCTTACTGAGTATATCTTTATTCAGCAAGTATTTATTGAGTACCACTCAGTGCCCGGACTGTCCTAGTTGCTTGGGATGCACAGAGAGGACAGAGGCTGGCCATGGGAGCCCTGTAGAAGCTGTCAGTCCAGTGAGGGGCTCCTGGGCCCAGATTCTTCCTGCCACAACATGCTCTCCGGCTCCAAGAGTCGCCATAAGGAGTATGATTCACACCCCACACTGACTTAGCATGATGGTCTCTGTAGTTGCCCTTCACAGAAACTTGAAAATGGGGTTTGAAAGAGTGCTGGCAGGAAATTGTTGGTTTAAGGATCTGTCGGAGTGGCATGCCCAGTGATTGTTTTCTCCTGTTATTGAGCTTATTAATGATGTCATACAATGTTTGTAATAGATTTGTTAAATGAACACCTGGCAGAAATAAAACAAGCGCTAGTAGACCTTTGTCAGGAAAATGAAAGAAGGGCCAATTATCCGAGAGTAAGAATTGGCTCACATATGTTTCACTAAAGGACCTGCCTTGTTCTTGTGTGGCTCCTAATCTGACTCTGCCTAGGAATCATTGGCCAAGCTTTGAAAATGCAGATGGCCAGCCCCTCACATTAGAATCTGTAGAAATCTTAGTGCTCCATTCTCCAGATGCCCTTTATACAGAGGGCATGTTTCCAAAAATACCAGAGAGGAGCATTTGTAAAGAAACTGCCTGTAGGAGTTATAGGTTGAATATTTATTTTAGTTCTTTAGTTAGTTTACCTTTTAGCAATGATGACAGCAACCATGTTCATAAAAGTGCCTTTTAACAGCCCCTTAAGTGTGCCGTTCCCCTTATTCTGCTCACTGCCCAGCTAGTTAATTACAGAAAAATCAGCATTCTCCCCTACACAGTCAGCATACATAATTTTTTGTCCACTGCAAATCAATACCTGGATAACTGCAAGATAGAATTCTAAATAAAATAAGTTGTCTCTGTTCCTGGGCCCTGAGATTCTCCCCACAATCTGTTCTTAAATCGGATGACCTAACAAACAATAGAGCTTTCTCAGCAGTGGACAGAATGATGTTGGTACGCTGTGGGTGGGGAACTCTGAAATTTTCTTATCATCGAGATGGATGGCCTAGTAATTCAGGGAGATATGCAGAAGGAGGGAGGATTTCTCTGTTTGGATACTGTGTTAATAATTCATAAGGTGGTCTCCCTGTAGCCTTCAGGAAGGAACTTCCTGTTCCTAATTGCAACCTTATTCCCGGGAAACCAAAAAAAAAAAAATCCCAAACAGCTGGGACCATTACTTATAAAGTGGTATGACTTTGCTATGGGTAGCTTTGGGCCACTGGTGCTTAATGTGAAATATATTATTTGGGGAGGAGGAGGGCAGTAAATATTTATTGAAAGACTGCCATGTGCCTAGGAGTGTGCTAAGAGCAAAATGTGTATCATCTCACCAAATCGTTCTAAATGTTCTAATGGTTGTTTAGTCACTAAGTCACATCCAGGTCTTTTCAACCCTTTGGGCTGTAACCTGCCAGGATCTTCTGTCCATGGAATTGAATTCTCCAGGCAAGAATACTGGAGTGTGTTGCCATTTCCTTCTCCAGAGGATCTTCCTGACCCAGGGATCAAACCGTTGTCTCCTGCATTGGCAGGCAGATTTTTGACCACTGAGCCACCAGGGAAGCAACTACCATAGTTAAGTTTGGTCACTCAGTTGTGTCCAGCTCCTTGCGACCCCATGGACTACAGCATGCCAAGCCTCCCTGTGCATCGCCTACTCCCAGAGTTTACTCAGACTCATGTTCATTGAGTTGGTGATGCCATCCAACCATCTCATCCTCTATTGTCCCCTTCTCCTCCCACCTTCAATCTTTCCCAGCATCAGGGTCTTTTCAAATGAGTCAGTTCTTCACATCAGGTGGCCAAAGTTTTGGAGTTTCAGCTTCAGCATCAGTCCTTCCAATGAATATTCAGGACTGATTTCCTTTAGGATGGACTGGTTGGATCTCCTTGCAGTCCAAGAGACTCTTAAGAGTCTTCTCCAACACCACAGTTCAAAAGCATCAATTCTTTGGCACTCAGCTTTCTTTCTAGTCCAGCTCTCATATACATACATGACTACTGAAAAAACCATAGCCTTGACTAGACGAACCTTTGTTGGCAAAGTAATGTCTCTGCTTTTTAATATGCTATCTAGGTTGGTTATAACTTTTCTTCCAAGGAGCAAGCATCTTTTAATTTCATGGCTGCAGTCACCATCTGCAGTGATTTTGAAGCCCCCAAAAATAAAGTCTGCCACTGTTTTCACTGTTCCCCCATCTATTTGCCATGAAATGATGGGACCAGATGTCATGATCTTAGTTTTCTGAATGTTGAGCTTTAAGCCAACTTTTTTTTCACTCTGTTCTTTCACTTTCATCAAGAGGCTCTTTAGTTCTTCTTCACTTTCTGCCACAAGGGTGGTATCATCTGCATATCTGACGTTATTGATGTTTCTCCAAGAAATCTTGATTCCAGCTTGTGCTGCTTCCAGCCCAGCGTTTCTCATGATGTATTCTGCATATAAGTTAAATAAGCAGGGTGACAATATACAGCCTTGACGTACTCCTTTTCCTATTTGGAACCAGTCTGTTGTCCCATGTCCAGTTCTAACTGTTGCTTCCTGACCTGCATATAGGTTTCTCAACAGGCAGGTCAGGTGGTCTGGTATTCCCATCTCTTTCAGAATTTTCCACAGTTTATTGTGATCCACACAGTCAAAGGCTTTGGCATAGTCAATAAAGCAGAAGTAGATGTTTTTCTGGAACTCTCTTGCTTTTTCGATGATCCAGCGGATGTTGGCAATTTGATCTTTGGTTCCTCTGCCTGTTCTAATCCAGCTTGAATATCTGGATGTTCACAGTTCATGTACTGTTGAAGCCTAGCTTGGAGAATTTTGAGGATTACTTTACTAGCGTGTGAGATGAGTGCAATTGTGTGGTAGTTTGAGCATTCTTTGGCATTGCCTTTCTTTGGGATTGGAATGAAAACCGACCTTTTCTAGTCTTGTGACCACTGCTGAGTTTTCCAAATGTGCTGGCATATTGAGTTCAGCACTTTCACAGCATCATCTTTTAGGTTTTGAAGTAGCTCAGTTGGAATTCCATCACCTCCACTAGCTTTGTTTGTAGTGATGCTTCCTAAGGCCCGCTTGAGTTTGCGTTCTGGGATGTCTGGCTCTACGTGAGTGATCATACCATTGTGGTTATTTTGGTCATGTAGGTCTTTTTTGTATAGTTCTTCTGTGTTCTTGCCACCTCTTCTTAATATCTTCTGCTTCTGTTAGGTCCATACCATTTCTGTTCTTTATCGAGCCCATCTTTGCATGAAATGTTCCCTCGGTAGCTCTAATTTTCTTGAGATCTCTAGTCTTTCCCATTCTATTGTTTTCCTCTATTTCTTTGCATTGATCACTGAGGAAGGCTTTCTTATCTCTCCTTGATATTCTTTGGAATTCTGCATTCTAATGGGTATATCTTTCCTTTTCTCCTTTGCTTTTCACTTCTCTTCTTTTCACAGTCATTTGTAAGGCCTCCCCAGACAACCATTTTGCCTTTTTGCATTTCTTTTCCTTGGGGATGGCCTTGATCCCTGACTCCTGTACAATGTCATGAACCTCTGTCCATAGTTCTTTAGGCACTCTATCGGATCTAATCCCTTGAATCTATTTCTCACTTCCACTGTATAATCGTAAGGGATTTGATTTAGGTCATACGTGAATGGTCTAGTGGTTTTCCCTACTTTCTTCAATTTAAGTCTGAATTTGGCAATAAGGAGTATCCTAGAGAGGACTACAAATAACTGTAGCGTTCTACTGATGGAGACTAACACTCAAAAGTTAAATGACTATCCTGGAATCCCACGTACACAGGTAGGCACAGAGCTACTGCAGTGCCATCTGATCCCAGAGTTAGGCAACCATGCCCCTCACTAGCAGCGTGGCCTTGTATTCAATACCATTGACCTCCATTCCCTTCTGACCTCCATTCCCTCATCTCTTAGTGGGATGCAGTCTTCCTCCAAGGTGGTTCTCAATTTTCAATTAAATAGTTTATGACTATGGAACAGACACACCTGCTTTTGGATGTCATCCAGCTTTTCCCTTTTCCTTCCTCCTTCCAGCCTCTTGTTACAGAATGAATGTTTGTGTCTTCTCCCCCAACACCCTCCAAAAATTTATGTATTGAAGCCTTAACCTCTGAGATGACATTGAATGTGGGGTCTTTCGGAGATAATTAGGTTTTGATTAGGTTAAGAGGGTGGGGCCCCATTGGTGGGATTCATGCCCTTACAAGAAGAGGAGGACAGAATCAGAGCTCTCTCACTTGCTGTTTCTCTCCACTGTGTGAGGATACAGCAAGAGGATAGCCATCTGCCAACCAAAAAGAGGGACCTTCCCCAGGGTCAAGTATGCCAGCACCTTGCTGTTAGACTTCACAGATATCAGAACAGGGAGAAATCGATGCCTGCCATTTAAGTCACCTTGTATGTGGTATTTTGTTATAGCAGCCTGAACTAAGACACCTCCTTAGGTGTTTAAGTATCTAAAAAAGAGAATTGAACATTCAGCTTAATATAAGAAATATGTTGATGTTGACCTCTGCTAGACAGAGAAATATGGTAACTGTCAAAAGTTAGAAGAATTCACAGCCAGACTGCCCACAGTAGAAAAAACAATCTTGGCTCTTGCGTGGGTTTCTGTGGCCATGATCATTATCATCTAGGATGTGTGGGGGAGGTAAAGAGAGAACAGTCCCGGGTGTGAAATCTCGTTTATTTGGCCATTAGCCGTCCTAAGTGAACAGCCTGGTGTAAGAGACGGATTATGACTCTAGTGAATTCTGTGGGCTCTCTGCCTCAGTGTCATGGGAAATGCTAATTGCCTGCTTCTTTGGGATTTAGGCTTCTGGCCAAGGGGCTTGTTTTTAATGATGTTTCTACAAGGTCACTCCCAGTGTGGGACTTCCACGCTGGGAGTGCCTTCTGCTCTAACACAGGGACGTGGTCTTCTTCCTGACAGCATCCTTGAGGCCTGCTCAAAACAGGGAGCTTCCTGGGTGTCCTCGGCACTGTCTCCATCTAAGTTCAGAGAGTCATTTCCCAGTTATGAGGTGAGCAGGTTGTGATGAGATTGAGAAATGCTCTTCCCCTAATGGCATGAAGTGAAGGCAACAGTAAGCTTAACTGCAGGTGTGACATTTGCTTCCTCCCATTAGGAATTTTATTCCTTGAAGATTTAGTGATCCACGCTTATGCAATGGATTTGAGATAAAGTCTGTTTGGAAGGGGTTTATAGTGACCCTGTACACTCCCCCAGAGTGATCCAGACTCTGGGAGTCAGTGGCCTCTTTTGAATAAATAAATAACGGTATTCGTGTATTCAATTATTCAGTAGAGCTGGGAACTGTGGGTCCATTCTCTGCCAGGCACCATGCTATGTTCAGAGAACATAGCCCCATCCTCAGGGATCCAAAGTGCAGAGAAGAAAAGAGGCTTGAAGACAAAGTCATTGAGGTGCCACCGTGCTGTGACAGATGCTGTGAGGGAATTGAGTGAAAATGTGTCTGTTGTTAGGAAAACACCAATTTCCAGGGATACCTTGGCTAACAAATTTAACATAGTCCTGGGCTTTCTGGACCTTCCAGAGGCATGAGAAGGAGGAATTTAAACAGATGATTACAAATGAGATTAATTTGTTGCAAGAAGGCAGGGGGCTTATCAGGAGAGTACTGTGGTCACATTTTAGAGGGGACCTCCCAGATAGACCTCTGGGATAGAGAATCCTGGGCATGTGGCATTGTGCTGAGACTTCAGGTGTCAAAGGAAAGTGGGGAGGGGCGAGGGGGATGAGGCAGGATGAGGATGGGGGTGTAGTGGCTTCAAGGTCCGAAGAACAGCAGGTGCAAAACTGCAGAGCCCAGCATACATTTGCTCAGAATCTGGCTTTTTGGAGAGACAGGATGAAGGCCATTGTGGTGAGAATGTGAGAAATAGAGGGGAGTGTGGTCCAAAAATGAGGCCATGCATTCAACAGGGACCAGATTTGTCGGGGCTTTGTAAGAAATGTTAAGGATGTTAATTTTATTTATACTGATATATACCTATCTTAAAGTTGTATGCTCAAAAATATTTTACAGACAGAGATGTGATTTTAAAAACTAAAAAAATCCCCAGAGACCCTGCTTCTGTGGCAGACCTGAGTTTAAATCTTCACTGTAGAACTTACCTGCTGCTGCTGCTGCTAAGTCGCTTCAGTCGTATCCGACTCTGTGCGACCCCATAGATGGCAACCCACCAGGCTCCACCATCCCTGGGATTCTCCAGGCAAGAACACTGGAGTGGGTTGCCGTTGCTTCTCCAATGCATGAAACTTACCTAAATGAATCAATTTAAGCAATGTGACCTCTCTGAATTTCTGGCTCTGGATTCAAAATATGTGGACAGCATCACATTTAATGTGAAACAGTAAACTGAGCTCTACAAAGTGCAACCATACAGTTCTGGCCATGGTTAGAGTCTCTAAGTATTAGTTCTAAATGGCAGAACTCTGTTTTGAAATTCTCATTCTGAGGGCCCAGTTTGAGAAATACCACCTCCTAGGAAATTTTCTATATAAGAAGGTTGCTGTTTGACCCCTTTCTGTTCCTGGTGAGCTTCCAGGATTACTAGTGTCTGAATCAACTCAATCTACTGGGTCTCTCCCATTAGGTTCAGTATCTGAATGGGTGGGATTTAGGAATCCCTGTTTTTTTGTGTGTATGTGGGGTGTGTGTATGTTTTAAATGGGCAGTTCTTAATTAAACTATACTTAGAAAATGACTGGAATAATCTATTGATTTTTCCACCAGAATGTAGGCTCCATAAGTACAGGGATATTTCTATATTTTGTTCACTACTGTATCTCTAGCACCTTAGAACTTATAGTGAGCACTCACTATACACACACACACACACACAAATACATACATATATCTATATATATACACTTATATATTTTTTAATGTGAATGATCTATCAACCAATAAAGAATCAATGAGAGTTTTATACTTCTGGAAATGTTGCTACACTATTGTTACTGTTTTAATCTAATCCTCATAACAGACCATAGCATTAATAGCTCCTGTGGGCTAAAGAAGAAGCCCAAAAGCTTTAGCTTGACTTCTAAAACTCTTCTTGATTAAGCCCCTCCAGCCTTTGTTAGCATCACTTGAGCTATGTGCTTAAACACAGTACTTTGCAAGCATATTGATTGGTTCAGGGTCACCCCAGATAAATATACTAAAAATCTATGGAGTAGTATTTGAAAAAGTTGCCAAGATAATTCTAAAACATGGCTAAAAGATGTGCATATATACAATGGAATATTACTCAGCCATTAAAAATGAAATAATGCCATTTGCAGGAACATGGATGGACCTAGAGATTATAATACTGAGGGAATTAAGTTGGTCAGAGAAAGAGAAATATCATATGATATCACTTATATGCAGAATCTAAAAAGAAATGATACAAATGAACTTTTTACCAACCAGAAACCATTGAACGAACTTATGGTTACTAGGAAGGAGAGGTGGGAGGAAGTAATAGGCAGTTTGAGATTGACTTTTAAATACTGTTGTATTTAAAATGGATAGCCAACAAGGACCTACAGGAAACACTGCTCAACATTATTTAACAACCTAAATGAGAAAAGAATTTGAAGAAGAATAGATACATGTATATGTATAACTGAATTACTTTGCTGTACATTTGATAGTATCACAGTATTATTAAGCAACTATATTCCAATATAAAATAAAAGTTTAAATAAAAGAAACAAATCCAAGCAAACAAAACATAGCTAGGGTTGAGAAACACTCAGTCTAACATGACTACTCCCTGTCTTTGAATATTACCATAATCTTAATTCCTCTAGAAAACTTCTTCCTTACTTTTCTATTTGTTGAATCTCTGCTTCTTACCATCCTTCGTCAAATGTCATCTCACCTCTGCAATGGTTGCTCATCCTCTCCCCTTCAAGCAGAAACAATTTCTCCTCCCTTCAGCTCCATATGACATTCACAGTCCTGATCATCTCAACGTTTTGTAAAGTGATCTGTGTCTCTTTCTGAAATGTGGCTTCCAGACCGGAGAAGAGACCCTCTTCACTCCCCTAGGTGCCACAGGAACCTGCACAGAGAGCATGCTGAGGCAGTACAGTGTACAGATGGTGATAATATAATTAGGGTGACCACATAATTCATCATCCAAACTGGGGCACTTCTGAGGATAATCAGGGTGCTATATAACAGTGTCAGGACATAAGGTATAAACAGGGACTGTCCCAGACACACTGGAAATATGAGCACCTAGATCGCAGCAGCCAACATTGATTACCTCCTACTGTTTGCTCCTCACTCTCCCGCATACTGTCTGTGTGGCATTTCGTTGACCCTGTATGGGAGCAACTGTTCTTTTCTACACTGAACAGAGAAAGATGCTGTGGGAGACATTGTAAAGGAACTTACCTGAGGCCACGCAGTTACGGCAGGGGTGGGAGAGCTGGGACTTGAACTCAGGTCATCTGAATCCAGAGCTCAGGGCTCCCCGTGGAGGAGCTCAGGCCTCAGAGTACACAGGATGAGGCTCTGTTCTGAGCCCTAACTGAAATAACTTTAGTCACCTTTCTGGATTTAGTTTCTTCCTCTTGAATGATGATGGCACATCCTTCCAGTAACCTTAGAAGATTAATTCAGACAAGATACGAGAATATCAGGCGAGGTGTATGTACTTGTGCTTGTCTTAGCGGTAAGCTATCTTGCAATTTACAACAGGCTCCATATGACATCTACTCAAGTGACTGTGGCACAAAGTGAGAAGTAGTTAGTGCTGTGACAGGTCGCAGGAGGCCCCATAGCCCAATGGTTAAAAGCATGGCGTTTTGCCTAAGACCTGGGGTCAAATTCAGCGTATCATGTTTGAATAGGCATTTCACCAAAGTGGATAGGCAAATGTGCAATGAACACATGAAAGATGCTCAACATCACTAATCCTACAGACAATGCAAAACACAACCATGGTGAGATATCATTAAACCCCTGCTGGGATGACTAGCAGTGACGATAAGAGATGTTGGCAGGAACAGCTGCTGTAGAAGTTGGAACCCTCATACTTTGTGAGATTTTAAACTGGTAGAACCACTTTGGAAAAACAGTTTGATAATTCTTCAAAAAGTTTAACAGAGTTACTGTGCTGCTGCTGCTAAGTCACTTCAGTCGTGTCTGACTCTGTGTGACCCCATAGACGGAAGCCCACCAGGCTCCCCCGTCCCTGGGATTCTCCAGGCAAGAACACTGTAGTGGGTTGCCATTTCCTTCTCCAATGCATGAAAGTGAAAAGTGAAAGTGAAGTCGCTCAGTCGTGTCCAACTCTTAGCAACCCCATGGACTGCAGCCTACCAGGCTCCTCCGTCCATGGGATTTTCCAGGCAAGAGTACTGGAGAGGGGTGCCATTGCCTTCTCTGAACAGAGTTACTGTATGACCCAGCAATTTCTCTCCTAGGTATAATCCTAAGAGAATGGAAAAATATGACTATATAAAAACTGGTACAAAAATAATTCATCTTAGTATTATTCATAATACCAAAGAAATAGAAGCTAAATGTCCAGCAACTGTTGTGGTATATCCTTACAATGGAATATTATTCAGAAAGAAAAAGACAAAATAATGATACATGCTATTACATCGAATGATCTTGAAAATGTGATGCTAAGTGGAGGAAGCCAGTCACAAAAGACCTCATATTACATGATCCCATTTGTGTGAAATGTAATTGCCTCCAGAACAAGCAAGTCCATAGAGACAGAAAGTAGATTAGTGGTTGCCTAGGGCTGATGGGTTTGGGGAAGATAGGGAATAACTGCTAACAAGCACAAGGTTTCCTTCTGGGTTGATGAAAATGTTATGAAATTAGCTACCCGTGGTGGTTGTATAACTATGAATGTACTAAAACTACTGAACTGTGTACTTTAAAATGGTGAATTGAATGTTATAGGAATTAAATCTCAACAAAGCTGTTACCTAAAAAAATTCTGGCAGTGCCCTTGGCTTGGGGCATTGGTGTCATCTTCTATAAAATAGGGCTCGTGACAAAGACAAACTCAAAAAGCAGGTATGAAGATTAAATTAAAAAATGCATGTGAAACTTCTGGCTCAGTGACCGATATCATAAATGCCTGATGATAGATGATTTTCCTTAAACACATGGCCTTTCTCTTGCCCATCCGAAAACAGAGGGTCAGTGGTACTTTCAGCCGACTAGGCTGGGGATTCATGATGACTTCGGATGTATGAAGATTGACCCTCCCTTCAACACCCTCAAGTCATGTGCCTCCGAAGGAATAGCCTTATGGCTCTGGTATCTGTTATTTATTTCTTAACTTATATATCTGAAACCTCGCTCAAGATGTGCTCATGAAAAATTACCCTTTTAATGGTGGAGCATTTAATGAGAAACTGGATTATCTACTGCATAAGTGCCCTTAATACAAATTAGCTTGGCCCTGGGTCCTAATCTAAATTGGACTCTCTACTTTCCTCTAAATGGCCTAATATTTTCTTATTAATCTCTGCCCTCATTCACCTGATCTCGCTCTGCCTCCTCTTACAAAGTGTGCTCCTCAGCAGAGCTCTGTGCCCTGACAAATGTTTCTTAAGGCTGTCTTTGTATCTGACTTATGGACATTTTTGGGACATGACCTGGAGTCTGGAATGTGTATGTTCCATTTTCAAGCCATCTTTCCAGTGGTGTTTTAATGCTGCCAGTATATTAAAGATCAACAGATTTGGGTGAGGTGAGTTTTTGTATAAGTATCATCTCAAGGGCTTCCCATGGTGACTCAGATGGTAAAGAATCTGCCTGCAATGTGGGAGACCCAGGTTTGATCCCTGGTTTGGGAAGATCCCCTGGAGAAGGGAATGGTTATGCACTCTAGTATTCTTGCCTGGAGAATTCCATGGACAGAGGAGCCTAGCAGGCTATAGTCCATAGGGTCACAAACAGGTGGACATGACTGAGTGACTGACACTTTTATAGGGAAGTCAGATAGATGAGAAACAGTTAATCATTATAATGAAGAGAACAAGCTTGAAGACATAGAACATAAGCAAACCGCAAGTATGGGCTTTGGCATCAGACAGATCTGGGTTCAGGTCCCACTCATTGAGTTTGTACAAGTTGCTTGGCCTCTCAGACCTTCAATTTAGATCCTCGTCTGTAGGATCTGAGTAACAGTACCTACTTCTAGGATTATTTTAAGGACTAAACAAATTGAGGCATATAATATGCAGTACATAACATGATAAATACTACCTGGTATTGCCATTATAGTTAAACTTTAGAGGAAGTTCCAGATAGTCAAAGAGATGTCATTAGTGATTGAAATAGTGTCAGGAATTGAAGAAAGAGTAAGATAAACTTCCCAAGAAATAGATCAAACCATAGGCCACTCCTACCAAATATTGTTTAACAATGCAGGGAGAGGTGACCTGCAGTGCCCACAGCTAGATGTCAGTATAGGGTGTATCATGGCAAATGTTATTCTTTTTGTTCTTAGCTTTAGTCTCTGACATCTGCCCTCACTGATCCCAGAGGCTTAATTTTTACATTGATTACACATTCAGACAAAATATCCATGTGTTATATTTGCTTAATGGAATTAATTCAGAGACTTCAATATACCAGGAGTCAGCAATAGTGTGATGGAAAAAATATCAAGTGGGATTTGGGGACGACAGGTCCAGGACTAACTCTGCAGACACCCCTTCTCTGTGCTCTCCTGCTCTCAGAATTGTATCTTCTAGGTGCTTCTTTTACTGAGCTGATAACAGGGGCGGCAGCTACCGTGTATAGAGAACTTACCATGTGAATCCATGCTATTCACGTGCTATCTCATGTAAGTTACTGTTCATAATAACTCTGAAAGTGAGTATTTAATCTTCATTCAATAGTTAGGAGATGGAGGCTCAGCACACAGCTTAGTTGACTTACGAGTGAGAGCCATGATTTGACATGAGGATGTCTGGCTGTAAAGCTTTTGCCTTCTTGTATACCTAGCATAACACACTACACATTTTTGTTTGCAGTCATCAAAAACTTGAGCCTCTAGGGGCATAGACTTTGTCTCATTCATCTATTGCCAGTGAGTAATAGCATCTGGCACAGAGATGCTGCTCAGTAAGGGATGAATGAATAAATGAATGAAATGCATGCTGTGTTCTATCAATAGAAAAGCATCATACAGTGGTTAGCTATTACTGTTGTGGGTTTTTTTTTTTTAAGTATGTCCTCAAATAATTCTCAGCCCCACTTAATGGAAGGGCCTCAATATGTGCATCATGTAGATAGAGAGAAATGGGCTGAATTACTTCTGATATCCTTAGCTCTAAATTTCCAACTGATGAAGGAAGGCATGATGGAGGAGGTATCAGAAGCTGAAGTCCATGATGTTCCAGGAGATGAATATCAGAAACCTATGGCATTCCAGGCTTAAGGACCGCATGATTGGGACTTCCCTAGTGATCCAGTGGCTGAGACTGTGCAGAGGGTACAGGTTTGATCCCTGATCAGGGAACTAAGATCCCATATGTGACCCCCCCCAAAAAAAGAAAAAAGAACCACGGAGCAATGCCCCAACCTGTGACTCCTCTGATGGACATTTGATGAAGTTAGAGATTCAAATTCCTATATATTCTGTTTCTTCTGACTGTGTGAATATGGACAAGCTATTTTAATTCCGTGACCTTCATCTGGGAGCTGGATATGGTTGAGTTGTGAAGAATGGAAATAAAGTTTATGAAACATCTCACAAGAAACACATGGTCTGTTCACAGTAACTTTACTGTCTTTATTTTATGTGAATGTGTTTGAACTTCTGGTTGATGTGTCTTAGCAAAATATTATGCTAATAATTACAGGGAAATCCCACTGCAAGTTATGGGGGCACCGTACCAAGGAGTGTGGAAGGTTATTTCTGTGCACACATGAGTTAACAGAAGAGATATTGTAAAACCATTCTTTGATAATTGACCCTGGGTCATTACTTGATACAAAACAATTACTCTGGAGCCTCGTTATAAAACGGCCCATAGAATTGGGTGTAAGGAGGGTCTTGGACCCTGGCCAAAGTCATTTTAAATGCTGGAAATACCAGAGAGACTCAGGGCTAATACTTTTCTAACAAGGGTGTCAGACATAAACTTGTAGTGGGTAATGATCATTTGTTGACAATCTAGTGTGCATCAGACTCCATATTAGGTATTTTATATGTGTTATCTGGCTCTTTTTAATCTTAATGCCACTTTGTGGTTGGTTACTTTTTCATTTTTTTCTTTGTTCTGCCTGAGAAAATACAATGTTAGAGAAAAGTATGTAATCTTCCTGAGGATTTGGAAGGATAGAGCCAGAATTTGTATCCAGGAGTGTCATCATTCTTTTGTATGTGATCCAATGATTTGACTTTCCTTGAACTTAGGTAAACCAGAGAACCAGTCTTGGAACTGTGGATATTTAAAGTCAATGGGTCTTGAATACCTACATATCCAAATCCTGCTTTTCTTTCTTTTTAGGTCAGGATCGCAGTGAAGCCACTTTGATAAAGAGGTTTAAAGGTGAAGGGGTCCGGTACAAGGCCAAACTGATTGGAATTGATGAGGTTTCCGCAGCTCGGGGAGACAAGTTATGCCAAGACTCGATGATGAAGCTCAAGGTACTGTGCCAACATTTTGCTTTAAACAGTGCACATTTGATATGACTGAGAGGGAAAGATGAGTACAATCACTCTGGTAAACCTATTTTTATTTCTTCACATACTGCTGTACTACTTAGTATCCTGGTGACTCACTGCATTTATATATTGGGAGGATATGTCACTCATTTAGCAAATATTTATTAAGCATCTCCTATGTGGATGTGTTTTGCTACTCCATGTTTTGCAGTTATTGATATGATAAAAACATACCACATTTAATTCAATTGTATCTTCATTGTGTGGTTCCAACAAAAATAAAAGTACCAAATCATCAAATCCTACAGTCACTCAATGTTATAGATTTTTCTACTTAATTTTTTAATAACTTTTCTATATCCTACCATATGATGAATATGGTAAAAGATTTTATGTTAATAAAACTGATTTTATTCATCCTTGTAATTTTTTAAAATTTATTTATTATTTTTTGGAGGCTAATTACTTTACAATATTGTAGTGCTTTTCGCCATACATTGACATGAATCCACCACGGGTGTACATGTGTTCCCCATCCTGAACCCCCCTCCCACCTCCCTCCCCACCCCATCCCTCAGGGTCATCCCAGTGCACCAGCCCTGAGCACCCTGTCTCATGCATCAAACCTGGACTGGCGATCTATTTCATATATCATAATATACATGTTTTAATGCTATTCTCTCAAATCATCCCACCCTCGCCTTCTCCCACAGAGTCCAAAAGTGTGTTCTTTACATCTGTGTCTCCTTTGCTGTCTTGCATATAGGGTGATCGTTACCATCTTTCTACATTCCATATATATGCATTAATATATTATATTGGTGTTTTTCTTTCTGACTTCACTCTCTATAACAGATTCCAGTTTCATCTGCCTCATTAGAACTGATTCAAATGCATTCTTTTCAAAAGCTGAGTAATATTCCATTGTGTATATGTACCATAGCTTTCTTATCCATTCGTCTGCAGATGGACATCTAGGTTGCTTCCATGTCCTGGCTATTATAAACAGTGCTGTGATGAACACTGGGGTACACGTGTCTCTTTCAGTTCTGGTTTCCTCAGTGTGTATGCCCAGCAGTGGGATTGCTGGGTCATAAGGTAGTTCTATTTCCAGTTTTTTAAGGAATCTCCACACTGTCCTCCATAGTGGCTGTACTAGTTTGCATTCCCACCAACAGTGTAAGAGGGTTCCCTTTCTTCCACACCCTCTCCAGCATTTATTGCTTGTAGACTTTTGGATCGTAGCCATTCTGACTGGTATGAAATGGTACCTCATTGTGGTTTTGATTTGCATTTCTCTGATAATGAGTGATGTTGAGCATCTTTTCATGTGTTTGTTAGCCATCTGTATGTCTTCTTTGGAGAAATGTCTGTTTAGTTCTTCGGCCCATTTTTTGATTGGATCATTTATTTTTCTGGTATTGAGCTGCTTGTATATTTTTGAGATTAATTCTTTGTCAGTTGCTTCATTTTCTATTATTTTCTCCCATTCTGAAGGCTGTATTTTCACCTTGCTTATAGTTTCCTTCATTGTGCAAAAGCTTTTAAGTTTAATTAGGTCCCATTTGTTTATTTTTGCTTTTATTTCCATTATTCTGGGAGGTGGGTCTCCTTGTAATTTTTATTAATATTCCCCACATACCTTATAATAAAGGGAAAATGTTTTTTAAGTGATGTGTAACTAGATATTGGTATTTGGAGATAGCACAAAGAGATTTCTGATTTTAAATGCTTTAAAGAAGCCTTTCCTTGAGAAATCTAAGAAATTGGGAAACATTTTAATATACAAAATAAGAAAATTATATTATTAAGTAACCTTTAAAAACATACAAAATCATGTATTGTCTGTTCCCAGATTCCAGTCTCCATGTAGTCTATGCTTCTTTTTTAAAAAAAAAAGTAATATAAAATATTAGAAAAATTATTTAACAAGAAATCTATAAGTATCATATACATTTAAGGTCTATAATTTAATTCCTTTTTTGATTATAGAATTCAAAAAAAATGCTGTGTAAAAAGTTTGAAAATACAGAAAAGTGTAAGAGGAAAAATTAACTTACAATCACACTACACAAAGAAAATCAGTATAAACATTTTTGTGTTATTAACAATCTGTATTTTTATATACATTTGTGTATATATATGTCAATCACATGCATATATGTAGTGTAATTGGAATGACCATTTATAGTTTCATATCTTGTTTTCTTCCATACCTAATAATATACATCATATACATTTTTTTCATATTTTCAAATAGTCCCTGAGGATACAACTTGGTAAATATAATTTTTTAAATGTAAGAAAAAGGGAAGGAAAAAAAGGCTGGCCAAGTGCCTAGTAATATTATATGGGACAGTGTCTATAAAATGAATTCTTTACCTTTTTTTTGATAAATGTTTAATAAGGCACAGTTATTACTTTTGTTTATATTGTACACATTTTCTCAATGGTTTATTTCAACATGTGTATCAGATTCTAAGACTCCTTGTAGTCTAGCTATAGGAATCATTCTTTTTAAAAACTCTTAATTTTCTAAACTGTGTATCCATTACTTTCTTTTTATTTTTTAAGCTGTTACAAAGCAAATTTTATTTTAATATTTATAAATCTACCAGAAGGCATACCAGAAAATGTATAAAAGATGTTAAAATCACGAGTTCACAGATTGCCTCCTTGGAAGAGGTTAATGTATCTTTTTATGAAAAGAATAATTAAACGATGTTATGAGATTTTAGGAGAGTCTAATAATGAGCCCCCTTCTTCTGCCAAATTCAAATCTGGGTGATAAGTAGACAAAGGAGTCCGACAGGAAGAACTCTAAATTTCAGCTTTACGACGGATAAATGCCGGTCTGGAAGACGTGACACAGCTACACAGCCACAAGGCATCCTTGAAGAAGACAGGCTGGTCAGTGGGCCTGTGGGGCAGCTGGCTGACTGCGGCCCTCCCTGTCACCCCCACTGCCTAGAGCAGCACTGTGACCCAGGTGTGAGATCACATCAGAACTCACCCTCTTTACCAGCAGGTGGATTTCAGAGCGAGAACCCAGAGGAGACTGTGCCAAGCCTGCTTCCCCACTGAGACTCTAATCAAGGATGGGGATAAAGGCCAGGACCTTAATTCTTGGTGAAGTTGGTCCTTACTGAGTATGAGGCCAGGCAGGTGAAGATGTGCTTTTGACAAACATGAATTAAAAGACATCAAGAAAATCTCCAGGGACTGGTTCTCACCCACAGCTACAAGTCTGCTGAGGACAAGAAAGAGGCTGAGGCATCCTCACTCAGCATCCTGATATAGCATTCAGCAGGCGTGGGTCACAGACCACCTCATCGGCCATCTGCCTCCGTAGAAGCATAGAGGTCTCAGCGGGTGTGAGGCAGGAGTTGGCTTGTGTGCCCTGAAGTTCTCCCTAAAGATTAACATTCACACAGGCTAGCTGGACCAGCCTGGTTATGACTGCTAAGCTCGTGGGTGGGTGGGTGGGTGGGTGGATGTGTGTGTGTGTGTGTGTGTGTGTGTGTCTTGGTTACCTGCAGTAAAGTGTCCCACCTGTCACCCCTTGTAACCAAGCGGTTCCCAAACCCCTGAGGCTTGGTCTGACCATAACACACTCCTGCCAAATGCTCTGCACTTGAGGAGAGTTCTTGGTTTCCAGACAACTGTCTTTCATTATTTGCAAGTTGCAGAGAAGAATGTTGACATTTCCGCTCCCAGTGGTGTTTCTTTAGGAAGCACAGAAACATAAATGATCGATTCTCCATTTGGCTACCGGCCCAGGAAAGAAAGACAAAGAAGTAAAAAATGTCTGTTAGCCTTGCAAAAAGGCCCACTTGTTCATGTCAGGCCATATGAGAAATTAAAAAAAAAAAATTCTGTTTGCTAGACTCTCTGACGCTGGTGCCTGTTGTAGAAGTTTTTCTCTTGGATTATAGAGATTTAAGAGGGGATTCACAATGTGAGTTTGCGTGAGCCATTGCCTGTCTACCGGCGAAGCTTCATTGTCATTTTATTTTAATTTAGTCAACAGAGCACTTTTATATATATTATCTCTTTTGATCTTGTGAGGTAGCTATTAGCCTCCTTGTTTGTAAGTAAGAAATCTGAGGCTCACGGAAGTTATAGAATTTGCCCCAGAGCCTTCATTTTAATCTGGAATAAGCCCAGAATTCATACCCGGATCTCCAGATGTCTCGTGTTTGATAGGATATTGTTAAGTGCTTCCTTCTATTCTGTTTTGTATCTGCACTGAAATGTATCTTAGTTGCCCAGCTAGATTTTTAAACCCCTACATGTAAGCTACTACACGGTAGCCCCACATCATTAACTTACAAAGTACTCACCTCTCAGAGGTATTGGGCAAAATGGTGTCTCATAAAGACAGTGCCTGGAGGACTGATTGCAGAGCCTGAAGTGAATCTATTAGTCAAGGTCCTGTAGGAAACAGTCACCCCAGCTAGGTCAGATAAGGACACTTTAATGAAGGAGCAAGTCATGCAGGGTAGGCCAGGTTAAGGTAGCAAACGGGCTGGTGAGGCACCAGAAACTAGAAACAGTAGGAAGCTGTTCCCACCCCAATGAGAGATGTATTAACTGGAACCCAGGGAAGGTGGGGTTGAGGAGGAAGTCCCCTTGCCAAACAAAAATATAGCTAGTGCTGGACATTGTAGAACAGGGGTGGGAAGGAAGCAGAAAGAAACACCTGGACCTCTCTCCTTCCCCCGCTCTGACGTCCTGTTTGTGCCCTCCTTGGTGGAATCCAGAGGACGGGATGCTCAGAGGACCTGAAAGTGCAGAGCTCAGGGGCCAGTCTCTGGGTATAAAGCGAGGAAGATATCTGTATTCCCTTCTTAACTGGGAAAAAGTGAAACTTACAATGAGTTTTCCCCCAGAGACTGCAGAGCTGATTTAACAACTAGGGCTGAGATTGGAGACCAGGTTTAGTTTATGGATCTTTCTGGAATAGCGTTCTAGATTTTCAGCGCTTCAGGCCTGCAGCCTGTTGTGTGGGCTCGCCTGCTGGATGTGTTCCCTGGGGGTCACAGTCATCCCATCATGGGCATGCACCCCGCTGCGTGAGGTTTCAGTTCTCGGACTCTCATGGCAATCCCTGACTGGACAGGTCCATCCTGCCTGGTGTGCCTGACCCCGTCTGTGTGTATACATTCCTCCAGTAAGATGCTGCCTTGGTGTGACTCCCTCAGAGATGCCTGCATCAGTCGTTCCACACAGCGCCCAGCACATGATGTCGCTTCACAGTATCAGGATTAGTACCAGTGGTGATGGTCAGTTGCTCTAGTTAAAAGTACGAGTAATCGCACTTTGAGTTCTCCTTCACTACTGCATCTGGAAGCTGGGGGTTCCACCTTTTTTTCATCCATGCTACCCCATAGAACCCTTCCATAGGAAGGGACCCTAACATTGAAATTCAAAAGATTGCTGTTGGAATTCCCTCTATGTCTTTTTAGTCCCTTGAGGTTTGGGGCAGTCACTTGACCCCCTGACCTTATTGTTTGTCATATGTAAAATAAGGGAGGTAATTCTTCCTTCCTAGGATTGTGGGGTGAGCTAAATTATGCCACATGTAAGAGAACTCCTTCCACTTGGTAGCTACCCAGAAAACACCTGACTCTCATTTCCAGGTTCCCAACAATGACTTCGTAGGCCAGGTGGCTAATATTAAACACAGAAACCCCAAAAGACACCTACATCTGTATCTTCTAATTCTCCAACCAGGCCTGTCACCTGATCCTCTGTCAGTTCTACAAAACACCATGGGGAGGTGTGACCCTGCGGCAGGCTGTCTGGCAGCAGACTTACTTGGACTTCGAGTAGTTTTTTCAGGGCTTGACTCAGGGTTGTGTCTCACAGGAGAAATGTGCTTAGTAAAATCGGAGTTTATTTTCCCCAAAGATTGTACCACGTGCATCCTCCTCTTTTGTATTTGTCCTGGGAAGCTGTATCACAGCAGTCCCAAGCAGAAATGCTCTCAAACATGCTCTTTCCATCCCTCTTTATCTGCAGCCACATTCTGCCAGGGAATTCTTGGAACCATTTGGAACAAGAAGTGAAGGGGAGCATTAGCTAGTCAGCATCACTGTGTGTTGGGAATTAGTGCTGTTTGATGTTAGGTAATTCCAAGAGCTGGGGGTTGTTAGGACTGTTTCGGAGATGGGGTCGTTGAAGCTACTCTTTATGACCAGAGGAACTGTGATATCTTCACGTTGGAAGGACTCAAACAAGAAAGAGAGGCTCCCTGCCCATTGCCACAGTCCTTCCAGTGCCTCTGTTTATAACAGGACTACTTCTTGTTCTGTCTTGTGTGTGCTTCTGGATCCTGAAGTTGAAGGTCAGGCTGCAGAGGGATGGCAGCATCAGTTACTTTTCTCCAAATCAAACTAAGAACACAGATTTCAAAGTCAAGGTTTTCATAGATTCAAAACCTAGATTGTTCACTACTCGAGTGAGGGGAGAGTCACTTCACTTGTTTGAGTGCCTTTTTTATTCCAGTCTCCATTCTTGGCACTGGGCACACAGAATGAATAAAACAGAGTTCCCATTGTGCCCGTTGAGCTTTTGTCCTATTGGACAGAGGCAGTCAACAAATGAATATACAGTATGCCAGAGGGTACCATAAGGGAAAAAGATTCAGGGAGAAAGATCAGATGCAGTTTGGAGTGGAGGGTGGCAGGGTCAGAGACAGCATCTTTGCTTGGGTGACACTGAAGAGAAATAAGAATTACCCCTGGGATTGCAAAAGCATACTCTGAGCCTTCTCCCATGGCCATAAAACCATCTCTCAGTGAATTTATGGGAAAGCAAGCAGCACATTGAGGAATCTAGAGACCTTTGAACAGGAGGAGGGGTTGAAGACTCAGAGGGCTTCGGTTGGAGTAAGTCACCCTGTAACTATGTAAAGGGCAGTCATTGGAGGAGGGATCTTATGTCAGTGGGTACATCCCTAAAAGTCAAAAGAGGAACACTAGGTAGGATTACAGGAGAGAGATCTGGGCTTATGAGAAAGAAGAGAGATGTAAGGAAGTAATGACTCTTGCACCAAGAGTCTTGAAAGTGGATGTGTGGTCTCAACTTTCTAACCAGTTCTCTGTACCATCTTCGAACTGTCTACCCAGCTTATCGAACATTATTTTTCGATAAGAAAATGTCAGTTGAGAAATTTAGACTGATTACTTTGAAGGTTTCCTGTGACTCTAACATTCTGGACATCTGTATGTCAGAGGTGCCTGAGGATGAATGTGTAACTCCCGAGGGAGTGAATTTCTTGTTACTAGTTCCCAAACAGAAACCGGACCACAAATGCTAAGGGTTGGTTATGACATCCTACAGTGTAGCGAGCAGTGTACCAGGTACTTTCCATGCGTTTTCATTTTCTCAAACATGCAAGGGAAGTATTTACATTCAAGGAAGTAGAGCTAGGAGTTAAGTCATTTGTCCAAGATCACAGCCAGAAGTATAATCCAGATGTTTCGATTCCATAGACTATTTCCAGTACCCAAAGTGAGTATAATCACACAACCTTAAGAGAGTGCCCCTTCCTTGTGCTGGTCATACCGCTGACTCAGTTCCATAACATGCTGTGCTGAGAACAACACAAAGGACTTTTTTCTCTTGGGAATGTGAAATCATTATTATTTTAGACTTTCCTACTCTGAAAAAAGCCCAGCATGATTACTGGTGAAAGATGGACTTAATCTCCCCTTCTGTGGAAGCTAGAAGGGATAAAGGGGTTAGAAACTTCAAAACACCTAATGCAGAGTCTGCAACAGTCCTTGAGCATAAAGCCCTTGAATGTCCTCATCCTCTGAGTTGTACCCTACCTAGTATGATGCCTGTGAAAAGTGAAGTGAAAGTGAAAGCCTCTCAGTCGTATCTGACTTGGCAACCCTAAGGACTATACAGTCCACAGAATTCTCCAGGCCAGAATACCGGAGTGGGTAGCCTTTCCTTTCTCCAAGGGATCTTCCCAACCCAGGGATCCAACCTAGGTATCCTTCATTGCAGGCAGATTCTTTACCAGCTGAGCCGCAAGGGAAGCCTGTACTTGCCTATAATTGGCCACCACAGAGGCTAATTTAAGAAGCAAGTGTTTTTACTCTTAACTTGCATCATATCAACTTTGGAGGGGACTCTTGATAGCACATTCATATCAGAATAATCTCTTGAGTGCCTCCCACCCTCCAGGGACTGTCCTAGGTACTAGAGAGAGATTAGTGAGCAGAGTAACATACCCACCTTTGGGACATTTACCTTCTAATTGACTCATACACATATCTTCAGTATTTTACAAAAAAAAATTGGTGAAGTGGGGAGACATGTTTTTGAGGAATAGAAGCTCTTGGTAGGTGCTTTTCTTGAAAGCATAAGAATGATTGGGAGAATGGTAGAACATAGCAAAATGTGTGGGTAAAAACTCAAGCCATAGGCAGATGACGATCACATTTTTCTAAACAGACTTGAGACATGCAGTCTGGCAATATTTTTTCTTTTCTTTTTAATCTCTATAATTAATTCATATGAAAAGTTTTTTCCAGAAGTATGAAATTAAAATCACATTTAGGAACATATCCCATGACTCATCTTTATTTAAAAGGTTAAAACCATATCTAATACAAAACCCAGAAAAGATCTTAACAAGAAAACCATATTGTGTTTATCCTAGGATCTCAAATTCTGAGCCGACTATCTAGGCACAAAGTAGGCACTCTGTAAATCTTGGTTTGTCCAATGAATCTAAGTTCAGATATTTGTTTATACAATTTTTGAGCAGTGAGGACAAGTGTTACCCTAAAACATCAAGAGGATGCAAGCGCATTGGGAAAGGTAGTATGGAAGTGGGGAGGAAAAAGAGTGTGCATGATTGGTGGCATTGGTTCATGGTATCTGACATGCCTTTGGGACCAGAGGGAATTTTCAAATGAAAACACTAAAGTAAAAACCACATCCTTCTTTTCAACAGGGCGTTGTTGCTGGCGCTCGTTCCAAAGGAGAACACAAACAGAAAATCTTTTTAACCATCTCCTTTGGAGGAATCAAAATCTTTGATGAGAAGACAGGGGTAAGTAAAAGAATCACATGGCATGGTGAAATTGAATCCATTGACAGATGTGCCCTTAAAAGCCTCCGCTCTTCTAGGCAGGAATATCAAACAAGCATAAAAACACATAAAGCAGCTGACAAACTTGATCAACTGTGATCGTTCATCAAAGGGAGGCCCTTCCCTGACTTGGCCACAGTATGACTGCACCGTGTTTCTTACAGTGTAATTGGGATAAAAGTGTCACACAGTCCTGGTAATGCAATGGGAGATTGATGTGCTTTGAAGAGCAGTGGGTAATGTGGCAGTTTAAGTTAAATTTCCTGTGTGTTGGCAACTTTAATGACATGCGTCCTAGAGGGAGATGTACGGGGGTCTTTTGACTTGGTCAAAGCATTCAGACTCTCTTGAATTGAACCTGTGGCACCTTGCAATTGGTGTCATCAAAAAGAATAAATGGAGTTTTCAATGTTAAAAAAAAATCTATCACTGCATGATGAGGAAATGTAAGGGCTGATCTGTGTGTTGAACCCACTGAAGATGTGGTTTGTATTTTCATCCACCTCCTGGCAGCAATTAGCTCCTAGGTTTATCCCCAGGACTTGCCTAGCATTGTTGACCCTGTTCGTTGATGGTAAGGGAAAAAGAGAAAAGCTTTTTATGATCTGTTTTGTCCAGAGAGCAAGAGTCAGATGGACACAATTTTCTTTTATTCACTCAGTGCTTTATAGCTTCTAACATACTTCCACTTATATCACATCCTATGAACTTCACAGGTAGTTTATCAAGCAATGTATAAACAGTACTCAATTAACCAAGCTACTTAACCTTGTCATTTTGCATTACAAAATTTCCCCCTTTGTTCTGATTCATATTAAGAGACCATAAGGTTAGTAGGATGATAATTTAATAGTAAAAAAAATTATTTTCTTGAAGAAAAGTTACTCCTGATTAGTAATAGCACAGACACGCCATGGCCTCATGGGATCCTGGGTAACACACATCGGGCAGAGAGCTTTGGAATTGTAGAAACTTGGAGGATATTATTCATCCTTTATCATCCTTCATGGGAGGGAACCAAGTAATGTGGATCATGCCTAACTGAGAGATACTTTCACAAGGATTCATATACCCCAATATATGTCATCATCTCCAGTCTCTTCCCAAGTCCACACCTGCCCATCACCGTGACACTGGCATCACCAAAGGGACAGAAATGACAGAGATAGAGTGTCAGATACTTTATCTTGCCTATCTTACTTTTTATTCTTGTGTTTTGGGGTCCTGCTATTCCATCATGTACCCCACCATCAAATAGTCCTAATCACCAAACTTTAGCTAATGAATAGAGGTAATTTATATTCTCCACTTTTATCTAAATCCTCACTCAAGGGTGGCTAAACTGGCCCCAGAGAAAGATACCACCAAACCTTGAAATGTGATTTTTGATTCTTTCTTTGGACACACAAAAAAAATACCCAAAAAATCATCATTTCAGCTCAAAGCCATTTGGCTTTGTGGGGGGAAAAAAATGTCATATCCTAGTGGAGATTCAGGATGAAGGCAGAATTAAATGTTATCTGTCTGACTTAGTCTGCCGACTTACCTTAAGCTCTTACCTTAGGGCTTTTGCGACCATAGCTTGTTAATTTGTCTTAACACAAGTCTAGGGAAGACTGGTAGAGAGGGCTGAACGTTTAAGCCTGAAGGTGAGTGTGGGGCAAGGCACTCTGATTCAGTAGGGTTGATCTCTCCAAAGACTTGTTCAGTGTTCTGTGTGACTCAGGGAACAGAACCAAGACTTGGTGATAGAAGTTTCTAGGAAGCAGTTTCGGTTTGTGAGGAAGAAGAGTTTCCCACAAATCAGAGCTATTCAGTGTTGAGATGGACCACCTTCTGTGCAAGTGAGTATACCATCCCTTGGAGGATTCAAGCAACAGTCACATGATGGAGATACTGTGGAAGGAAGTCAAGTAGAAGATGAGGTGTTGACCAAAGTCACATCTCAGTCGATTCCCCAGACTAGTTTTGATAGTCTGTTTCTCCTTTAAATCCATCCGTATTGGATGTGACTTATCTTCAGATAACTGGAGGGTTTTGAGCATGAACAATTTACTAAACTGTTGTCACTGCCCAGCAGGGACCCAACTGAATTTTGCAGAATAAGAGTCTCAGTGGTGTTTTGTCCTACTTATCAAAGAAGTGGAAAACTGGGTCTTTTTCATTTGGAATGACAAATTTTAGTTGTTTATCATGTCAGAAGTGTTCCTGTTCAAGCTTGGCTGTGCTGTTTTTTTTCAAAACCAAGAAAAGAAACATTAGCAGAACGTGACAATAGCTAGAATTTTAAAAATCCAAAAGCTGTCAAAAATGTTTTGATCCCAATTAAAGAGACCCTTTGCAGCAATTTACACCTTGTCTTGAATTTCAAAGGGGTTCTTGATCCCAATCCTTATGTGAGTAAATTTTATTATTAGTATGTTGCAGGAAATAAATCAATATCAAAAGCTGTCCATATGTTCAGATATCTAGGTATTGCTAATATATCAAAAGTATCAGTGAGAATGCAGAAAATGTCATAAATAGCTCACTGTTACTAGTAATAGTAGGAACAATAGCAAATTAGGAGTAGAAATGATTTCATGTCAGTATGTTACTAGGTCCTCAAAGCAGACCAATGCAGGAATGATGTCATCTTCATTTCACAAATAAGGAAACTGAAATTCTGGGATTATTCCTGATTTGACTGGAAACTCAAATCAGACCTTCCAAATCCAAATCCTATGTCTTTCCAGGGAAACTCACTAGCTTTCTTCTCTCCTCATTTACAATTTTATTCTACCATATTATTATTATGTGTGCTATTAAAAATCATAAATATTGCAGGAGCCTAAAGTTAAGTTTGTTTCTCGGGATAGAGGGCAGTGGTCTGATTCAGCTTTTCCAGATAATACCACATTCTGTTGCCAGTCACAAGTGGATTTTGCTTGTTCACTTAGTTTAGCTGGCACTGATTTGTCACTATTATGTGCACCATTTTATGCATATTATGTACATCACAACAATTCTATGATGTGCTATTATTAGCACCATTTTACAGGTGAGAACACTGAGGCCCAAACAATTTATACAGTTCTCAAATGGCAGAGCTGAGGTTCAAACCCAGATAGTCTCGTCCAAAGTCCTTGGTGCTAGTAAGGTACAACAAATAATTACATATTTTTCTTAGTATTTGGACTCCTAAAACAGAAACCTTATCAACTAGGTGGCTTATAAACAACAAACATTTATTTCACAGTTCTAGAGGCAGGAAAGTCCAGGATCCTGGCCCCAGGATTTGGTATCTGGTGAGAGCCCGCTTTCTCTCTCTGTTTTTTTCTTTTTTTTCTTTTTGCTGTGTCCTTTCATGGTGGAAGAGGGGGAGGATGCTTTCTAGGGCCTCTTTTATAAGGGCACTAATCCCATGTATCAGGGCTCCACCCTCATGACCTAGTCAACTTCTAAAGGCCCCACCTCCTAATATTAATGCCATCAGAATTCCAGCATATGAAATTTAAGCGCACTCTCAGAGTCGGACACGACTGAAGCGACTTAGCAGCAGCAGCAGCAAACAGACCAAAGCAATCTCAAAGTTTATAAATGATTTCCTTTCATATGTATGAGAGCAGATTCAGTATTATCCCTGTTCCACTGTCGTCATTATTCACTTTCATTTTAATGAGCTTTCCTGAGTGAAGATGCTAGGGGTGGCGTTACCATGGGATGTCTTGGGAGAATGTTGGCAGGGTTCCCACTGGTCACCATGTGGTCAGGAAAGACTGCAGGGGATGCTTGTTCTGTGCTGCATGATGTTCTGTTTCCTGGGGATTCAAAGATGAAGAAGATGTGTCCTTGTCCCTGAGGTGTTCACAGTTTGGTGGTGAAACCAGACTCACAAAATGAACTGACACGTGCTGAGACACAGGTGTGAATGGAGTTGTCAGTACTCAGGGGATGGAGATAGAGCTTTGCTTGAAATAATCAGGAAAGTTTTCACAGAAAATGGCACACTGATTTAGCCATGGAGGAGTGAATTGGAGAGGACCAGATAAGCAAGTAAGGGAAGAGAAAAATGTATTTCTAAATGCACAGGTGTCTAAAGGAGAAAGGTGTGTGTGTGCACGCACATGTGTTCATTCTTTCCTTCAGGAAATATTTATTGAACACGTCTATCAACACACAGGTTAACAAGGCTGTGTATTTTTGTTCATCACTCTTATGTATCTGGTTAGCACTTGAAGTCCACATAGTAGGTGCTTAGTAGTACCTATTGCACACAAACTAAAATGACTTAATGATCATAAGTCAGCAAGTGTATGCAGAACAACTAGGGCATAACAGGGGAGAGGTGGAGAGTGGCCCAAGATTGAATATTGTCCCTCATAATAGAGGGGTAATGATGTTTTAAATGCAATGGCTGCACTTACATTTCAGGACTGATTTAATCTCTTATTCTTCAGTGAAAAGCAGATATTACCCCTGTTTGTATCTCATCAAAAGCAGGACTGTTCTCCCTTTATTTCTAACAGAGTATTTGGAATGGACTTGGGGAGAGCAGCTGAGGTGGAGCAAAGGAAAGTGGTCCTAGGGAGGGAGACAGAAAGGAGGATGAAGGGGCTACAAAGAAGGATGCTGGGACCTGGGATACCCCTGTCACCCTGAGAGCTGCTGAAGCAGTACACAGGACACTCAGGGACTGGATATGATGATTAGCCTCTAAGCAAGACCATATGGTCTATAGCAGGTCTGTAGACAGGCTTTCGTGATCCTGTCTCATTTGATACCCAACAATTCTTGGAGGTTTTATTACCCTCCTTTTACAGATGGAGCTTCCCTGGTGGCTCAGACAGTAAAGAAGCTGCCTGCAATGTAGAAGACCCAGGTTCAATCCCTGGGTTGAGAACATTCCCTGGAGAAGAGAATGGCTACCTACTCCAGTATTCTTCCCTGGAGGAGAATCCCATGGACAGAGGAGCCTGGCAGGCTACAGTCCATGGAGTTGGACACGACTGAGTGACTAAATGTTTTACAGATGAGTCATCCAAAATATGAGTAGAGTGTGTGGCTTGCCTGAGGCTACATCGAGTAGCAGAAACTGAGTTTCCATTCACATTTGTAACTCCTAAGCTTGTTCTGTTTCTTTTACCCCAGAGATTCTCCACTTGACTGGTTCCATACCCATAAGGGCTGCTTTGGAACTTAATGTAGGCATTTTGGGTGTTCACAACTTTTGGGGAAGCGGGTGCTGATATAGGAATTCATTAGAGGCAAGGATGCCAGACACTCCACAACGTACAAGACATTCACACACCATACAAACATTTCCTGGCTATATGACTTTAAATGCCTTACCACACTTTCATGTATGTGAAAATTTTACTTACAATTATCTGAATGTAAAGCCCAACTCTACAAATAAAAAAGTAACTTCATATTCCCAATAGTGCATTTTGCAGAGTGCAACTAAACAGAAAGATGAGCCTTGTTTTGTTGGAAACTTACCTAGAGTTGGTCATCACTGTAGAAAACCACTCCCCTGTGACTGCTGTTCATATTAAGTCTACAGTAGGGCACAGCTCTATCAGTTCCATGTCTAGCTATTATGTTCACAGTTCGGTTCAGTTCAGTTGCTCAGTTGTGTCCGACTCTTTGTGACCCCATGGACTACAGCTTGCCAGGCCTCCCTGTCCATCACCAACTCCTAGAGTTTACTCAAACTCATGTCCATTGAGTTGGTGATGCCATCCAACCATCTTATCCTCTGTCGTCCCTTTCTCCTCCTGGCCCTCAATCCTTCCCAGCATCAGGGTCTTTTCAAATGAGTCAGCTCTTCGCATCAGGTGGCCAAAGTATTGGAGTTTCAGCTTCAACATCAGTCCTTCCAATGAACACCCAGGACTGATCTCCTTTAGGATGGACTGGATAGATCTCCTTGCAGTCCAAGGGATTCTCAAGAGTCTTCTCCAACACCACAGTTGAAGAGCATCAATTCTTCAGCACTCAGCTTTCTTTACAGTCCAACTCTCACATCCATACATGACCACAGGAAAAACCATAGCCTTGACTAGATAGAACTTTGTTGGCAAAGTAATGTCTCTGCTTTTTAATATGCTGTCTAGGTTGGTCATAATTTTCCTTCCAAGGAGTAAGCGTCTTTTAATTTCATGGCTGCAGTCACCATCTGCAGGGATTTTGGAACCGCAAAAAATGGTCAGCCACTGTTTCCCTTTCTATTTGCCATGAAGTGATGGGACTAGATGTCATAATCTTTGTTTTCTGAATGTTGAGCTTTAAGCCAACTTTTTCGCTCTCCTCTTCCACTTTCATCAAGAAGCTCTTTAGTTCTTCTTCACTTTCTGCCGTAAGAATGGTGTCATATGCATATCTGAGGTTATTGATATTTCTCCTGGCAATCTTGATTCCAGCTTGTGCTTCCTCCAGCCCAGCGTTTCTCATGATGTACTCTGCATATAAGTTAAATAAGCAGGGTGACAATATACAGCCTTGACGAACTCCTTTTCCTATTTGGAACCAGTCTGTTGTTCCATGTCCAGTTCTAACTGTTGCTTCCTGACCTGCATACAGATTTCTCAAGAGGGAGATCAGGTGGTCTGGTATTCCCATCTCTTTCAGAATTTTCCACAGTTTATTGTGGTCCACATGGTCAAAGGCTTTGGCATAGTCAATAAAGCAGAAGTAGATGTTTTTCTGGAACTCTCTTGCTTTTTCGATCCAGCAGATGTTGGCAATTTGATCTCTGGTTCCTCTGTCTTTTCTAAAACCAGCTTGAACATCTGGAAGTTCATGGTTTACGTATTGCTGAAGCCTGCCTTGGAGAATTTTGAGAATTACTTTGCTAGCGTGTGAGATGAGTGCAATTGTGCGGTCATTTGAGCATTCTTTGACATTGCCTTTCTTTGGGATTGGAATGAAAACTGACCTTTTATCTGGACTTATTTGACTCTTCTTTAAAAATGTCAAATATAAAGGAAAGTTACTGTTCAGTTGCTAAGTTGTGTCCAATTCTTTGTGACCCCATGGACTGCAGCATACCAAGCTTCCCTGCCCTTCACTATCTCTCAGAATCTGGTCAAACTCATGTCCATTGAGTCAGTGATGGTTGAATGCTTTCTTAAACCAAAATTTATTCATTAATTATAAGAAGGCTCATTGTCATTATGTTCTTCATTTGCAGTTGTAACTAAGCCTTTATATATAGAAACACATTATTTTTTGATCAGAAATCGTCTTATTTATCCTTTGGGTTTTAATTAGGACATTTTGATTTGCTTAAACTTTATGTGTGTAGTTAGATTATATAATCATTTCCAGACAATACAGTAAGATACAAGATACTGTTATATAAAAAGGAGGTTTTTCATCAGATAAGGTTAAGAATCTGTGTATAGATCATGCTGCCATTTTCTTTGGTTTATTCATTTCACAAATACTTATTAAGGGAAAAGGACATTCTACATGCTGGGTGGGGATGAACTAGCCTGAAACCTTTTCTTCAAGAAACCTATAACCTAGGAGGTAAGACATATATAATTAAAAACCGAAAGCAAGAATAACAAGAAAAAAATGCAAAGTGATCATGAGAGTTCAAAAGAAGAAATTATGTCTTCCATTTGAAAAAAAAAGATATGGAATGATTTAGGACCAGAGGGTTGACCCTTGAAGAATGGGCAGAGTTTGAAGTTGGAGACATAAGAGGACCAGTGAGTGACCAGATGAAGGGAATTATGAGAAGTGTTTACTGAGGCCCTAGAATGAGAAAGCAATGAAGGAGGCCAGGTTTGGAGAAGAGAGATGGCCAGATATTCTGGATTGGAGGATGTGAGTTTGCTATCAATGAGATAAAACTGAGAAGGTAGGCAGGGCCCAGTTGGGAGACCTGGAATGTAAGACCAAAGAGCTTTGGTTGAATGAGGTCCATTACAGCTCAGTTATCATTCAGTGTATTCTATGGCCCTGAAGCTGCACTAGTTATACAGAGAGGTAAGTACATGACTGTGAGGTCATCCTTGACCTGTAAGTTGCCTTTGTGCAAATCAGGGGAAAATCCCTTTCTTTAAGGCTCACTGCCTGGGATGACTTTTGCTGGGAAATGGTTACAATAATTAAACATGTTTTTGATGACTGGGTGATGACTAGCTCCCCATAGAGCTGTGCAGTGCACCCCCTGCTCAGCGGAAGGTAGCAGATCTGGGAGCATCATCTGTGCATGAGCAGAATCTGTGGGTCCTGTCTTGCCATTTCTTGTACCCACCACGCACTGCCCAGCTTTCAGGACTAGCTCAAGGAGACCCCTCCACTCTGCACATCCCTTTGCCCTTCATCACTCAGTGAATAACTCAAGGTCCAGTAATGTCAACAACACTAACAACAGCGACACAGGACCATAGTGACCACTCATCAAGACCTTTCTTGGGCCAGGTACTTTATTCAACTAAGTGCTTTATGCATTTCATTCTCCAAGCAGGATTCATACTGGGTCTGTCTGAATCTACAGCCCACAGTCCTCACCACTGTGGTACTGGCAGCAGAGAGTGGACAGAGTGGAAGGAGCTGCCTTGGATCTGCTCATGCCCAGCTATGTAGTCATAAAGCAGTGGTTTTTATGAATGACTTTGTACCTGTTTTGCTCATCTGTAAGATGGGGATAATCAAAGCAGCTATGTTTTAGGGTTGGTGCAAGATTAAATTTAATCACTTTTAATTTAATTTAATCATTTAAATTGTGATTTAATTTAATCACTTAAGACTTAGAATTGTGCCTGTTATAGTAAAAAGCTCTAGATATTAAATAATATTATATTATTAGATCTATTAATAATAGAATAATAATGACAATCTATTGTCCTCTGTCTGATATGGGCTTTCTTGTGTCCTCCCCTAAGAATTAAGAAATCCTATCATACATCTTGCACCATCCTCTGCTCACCTTTTTCATAGCACGTGGTGGTCCGTATCAGAATGAGCTTACTCATGCTTCCATCAGACTGCAGGCTCCATGAGGTACCTGGTCTCATCCACTGCTGTGTCTGCAGGGTTTACCACAGGTCCTGGCAAGTGACAGCGATACGAATGGCACATTGAAGGAAGGGAGAGGGGAGGAAGTCAGAGAGAGGTGGAAAGAAAGAGGAAAGGAAGGAAGAGAAAGTAGTGAATAAGGAAACTTATAACAAAATACTGATTGTCTGGGCTAGATATTGGAGCCCAAGATGCTGCGTACCAAAGATGCTAGTTTTGTCTTGCAGGCAGTGAGCATGGAGAGAAATATGTACGTGGTTCAGGGTTCCTCAGTCCTAGGGTGTCAGGGATGGAAGGTCCCTTAGGCATTGACTCACCCACAAGTGAGTCATTTACAAGTGAAGCAATTCAGAACCCAAAGAGAGGAAATGGCTCCTGAACCTCTTATTAAATGATGTGCAGAGCATCTAGGTTTGAACATCTCTCAGGACAGATCTGAGTCACTCCCTGCTGCTCACAAAACAGAAAGTAGACAGCATCCTCTTCCCTCCCTCCTCTTCCTCACTTTACCTTCCTGCCTCTGTGCTTTTTTCTCTTTCTGTCTCTACCAACTCTGTACTCTTTGCTCATTTGCTTCAATGTTCAGGCTCCAACAGCCTGACAGCTGCCCCAGATCCATTTTAATATCAAAGAGAATGAACATCTAAGGGGAAAAATTGGGCCTCTGTATGTTCAGTGTCTTATTGGATGATATTGGATTTTAATTTATCACAATAAGAAATCAATTTATAGCTCAAAACCAACATATTTTTAGAAATTGGCCCTGTCAGGAAGCTGCCACTGTTAGATAATTTAGACAGGATAATTCATGACAGAGGAGAAAGGATGCTCATATTACTCTGGAAAGTGAGAGCATGGATGTTGTCAAGCAGATTCGGTAAACTCAGAAATATACTGTCTTTCCCTTAATGCATCATTTTTATGAATTTTAGTCTTTAAGGAGATAAAGAGATCATATTCTCTGGGCTAGCTGCTTTTACATGTTTGGTCTCATTTAATTCAACCCCCTAAGAACTCAGCTACATATTATTTTTCCCGTTAAACAGATGGGGAAACTGAGATAGAGAAGTAAAGGAATTCACACAAGGCCAAGTGACCAACAAATTAGAAAGCCGGGCACTAACTCTAGCCTGGCGTGGTGCAAAGGCCCATGTTCTTGTCAGTGCCCAGCAGTGGTCTCTCTTTTCCTTTTTAAATTTAACTGGAGTTAAGTCGTCTTACAATGTTGTATTAGTTTCTCCTGTGCAGCAAAGTGAATCAGTTATACATAGATGTGCATCCCCTCTTTGTCACCACGTAACATTGAGTGGAGTTCCTGTGCTATGCAGTAGGTTCTCATTAGTTACCTGTTTTTTCTTAGTAGTGTATATATGTGAATCCCAATCTCCAGATTCATTCCTCTTGCCCTTTCTCCCATTGGTGCCCATACGTTTATTCTTTATGTCTGTGTCTCTATTTCTGCTTTTCACATACATTCATCTGTACCATTTTTCTAGATTCCACATATATGCATTAATATACGATATTTGTTTTTTCCTCTTTCTCACTTATTTCGCTGTGTATGGCAGTCTCTAGCTCCATCCATGTCTCTGTAAATGGCATAATGTTTTTCCTCTTTATAGCTGAGTAATATTCCATTGTATAAATGTGCTACATCTTCATCTCTTTCTCTGTTGATGGACATTTAGGATGCTTCCACGCCTGGCTATCCTCTGTATTGAAGCCTCTTACACTGTTGGTGGGAATGTAAATTGATACAGCCACTATGGAGAACAATATAAAGGTTCCTTAAAATAAAAATAGAATGATCATCAGTTCAGTTCAGTTCAGTTTCTCAGTCATGTCCGACTCTTTCTGACCCCATGGACTGCAGCACGCCAGGCCTCCACGCCCATCACCAACTCCCAGAGTTTACTCAAACTCGTATCCATTGAGTCAGTGATGCCATCCGACCATCTCATCCTCTGTTGTCCCTTTCTCCTCCCGCCTTCAATCTTTCTCAGCATCAGGGTCTTTTCAAATGAGTCAGTTCTTTGCATCAGGTGGCCAGGTATTGGAGTTTCAGCTTCAGCATCAGTCCTTCCAATGAATATTCAGGACTAATCTCCTTTAGGGTGGACAGGTTGGATCTCCTTGCAGTCCAAGGGACTCTCAAGAGTCTTCTCCAACACCACAGTTCAAAAACATCAATTCTTTGGTGCTCAGCTTTCTTTATAGTCCAACATCCATACATGACTAGTGAAAAATCATAGCCTTGACTAGATGGACCTTTGTTGGCAAAGTAATGTCTCTGCTTTTTAATATGCTGTCTAGGTTGGTCATAACTTTCCTTCCAAGGAGTAAGCATCTTTTAATTTCATGGCTGCAATCACCATCTGCATGATTCTGGAGCCCCCCAAAATAAAATCTGCCACTGTTTCCACTGTTCCCCCATCTATTTGCCATGAAGTGACGGGACCGGATGTCATGATCTTAGTTTTCTGAATGTTGAGCTTTAAGCCAACTTTTCCCCTCTCCTCTTTCACTTTCATCAAGAGGCTCTTTAGTACTTCTTCACTTTCTGCCATAATGGTGGGGTCATCTGCATATCTGAGGTTATTGATATTTCTCCTGGCAATCTTGATTCCAGCTTGTGCTTCTTCCAGCCCAGCGTTTCTCATGATATACTCTGCATATAAGTTAAATAAGCAGGGTGACAATATACAGCCTTGACGTACTCCTTTTCCTATTTGAAAGCAGTCTGTTGTTCCATGTCCAGTTCTAACTGTTGCTTCCTGACCTGCATAGAGATTTCTCAAGAGGCAGGTCAGGTGGTCTGGTATTCCCATCTCTTTCAGAATTTTCCACAGTTTATTGTGATCCACACAGTCAAAGGCTTTGGCATAGTCAATAAAGCAGAAGTAGATGTTTTTCTGGAACTCTCTTGCTTTTTGCATGATCCAGTGGATGTTGGCAATTTGATCTCTGGTTCCTCTGCCTTTTCTAAAACCAGCTTGAACATGTGGAAGTTCACGGTTCACGTATTGCTAAAGCCTGGCTTGGAGAATTTTGAGTGTTCCTTTACTAGTGTGTGAGAGGAGTGCAACCGTGCAGTAGTTTGAACATTCTAAAGCATTGCCTTTGTTTGGGATTGGAATGAAAACTGACCTTTTCCAGTCTTGTGACCACTGCTGAGTTTTCCAAATGTGCTGGCCTATTGAGTGCAGCACTTTCACAGCATCATCTTTTAGGTTTTGAAATAGCTCAACTGGAATTCCATCACCTCCACTAGCTTTGTTCGTAGTGATGCTTCCTAAGGTCCACTTGACTTCACATTCCAGGATGTCTGACTCTAGGTGAGTTATCACACCATCTTGATTTCTGGGTCATGAAGATCTTTTTTGTACAGTTCTTCTGTGTATTCTTGCCACCTCTTCTTAATATTTTCTGCTTCTTTTATGTCCATATCATTTCTGTCCTTTATCGAGCCCATCTTTGCATGGAATATTCACTTGGTATCTCTGATTTTCTTGAAGAGGTCTCTAGTCTTTTCCATTCTATTGTTTCCTCTGTTTCTTTGCACTGAACACAGAGGCTAGCTTTCTTATTTCTCTTTGCTATTCTTTGGAACTCTGCACTCAAATGCATATACCTTTCCTTTTCTCCTTTGCTTTTCGCTTCTCTTCTTTACACAGCTATTTGTAAGGCCTCCTCAGACAGCCATTTTGCTTTTTTGCATTTCTTTTTCTTGGGGATGGTCTTGCTCCCTGTCTCCTGTACAGTGTCATGAACCTCTGTCCATAGTTCATCAGGCACCTCTGTCTATCAGGTCTAAACCCTCAAATCTATTTCTCACTTCCACTGTATATTTGTTAGGGATTTGATTTGGATCATACCTGAATGGTCTAGTGGTTTTCCCTACTTTCTTCAGTTTAAGTCAATTTGGCAATAAGGAGTTCATGATCTGAGCCACAGTCAGCTCCCTGTCTTTTTTTTGCTGACTGTATAGAGCTTCTCCATCTTTGGCTGCAAAGAAAATAATCAGTCTGATTTCAGTGTTGACCATCTGGTGATGTCCATGTGTAGACTCTTCTCTTGTGTTGTTGGAAGAGGGTGTTTGCTATGACCAGTGTGTGCTCTTGGCAAAACTCTATGAGCCTTTGCCCTGCTTCATTCCGTATTCCAAGGCCAAATTTGCCTGTTCCTCCAGTCCATAGAGTCAGACACGACTGAAGCGACTTAGCAACAGCAGCAGCAGCCAGACCATATGGCTCAGCAATCATACTCCTGGGTATATACCCAGGGAAAACCATACTTGTGAAAGATACATGCACCCCAATGTCCATTGCATAAGTATTTACAGTAGTTAGAATGTGGAAGCACTCTCTTCTTTCCATGGGCGTAGTTAGGGCCTCTGGCAAGCAAGCGACCATTCATTTGTTCTCCAGGGCAGAGCTCTAACTGCTCTTCTGGTTGTTGTTGTTCAGACCACCCCTGTGACCAAAGGTTTATCAGCTACCATTTGGGCCTCTGAGGGGTGTGTGAGGTGCTGGTCTCAAAGTGGCAAGTGTCTAGATGTGCAGTATGACTTTGGGTGGCTCCTCTGCCCACTCTTTGGTACTCATTCCTTACCTGAAGACCGCGGTCATTTCTCAGACTTTTTATTAAGGTCCAGGTAGTAAACTTGGCAGCCTTATGGCCTCCTAACCATTTTCTTTTGCCGCTGTCATTTGAAGGCCCCCACAGATGGTATGTAGACAAATGAGCTTGGCGAGTTCCCATAAAACTTGCTTTGTAAAAATGAGTAGCTGGCCCATGAGCCATAAGCTGCTGGCTCTGTGCATGATGGTTACTGTGGAGTCTTCTAATTTGCTCATTCTCACCCCATGACAAGCCTTGCAGGAGCTTGGGGTGAGCTCCAGCCGAAGATCTCTGGTTTCTCATCTCTGGATGCTTGCTCTTTCTTTGGTGGCTTACTTTAGGGATGACATTGAAGACAAATATTCAGCTCTAGGAATCGTGTTAGTTACTTCTACCGTTTGTGAAGTAATAATTGCCAGACCCTGTGCCAAGTGCTTCATCTATATTTTTCTCATGTAATTCTTACAGTCCAAGGGTTAGTTACTTGTTGTCATTCCCATTTTACAGAGGAGGTGACTGACTACCCTTAAATTTTAATCCATTTATGGATTCAGCAAATGTTCATTGAATAAGTACTATGTGCGATGTGGTATTCTCAGGGGTGTGCATACATTGATGAATAAAAGGAGGTTATCTCTCTTGTGTTTATGTTTTAATGCAGGGAGACATACAAGAAACAATAGATCCACATAAATAATATGTGCATCTAATACTTTTTTAGAAAGTAATGAGTGCTGTGAAAAATGGTTAAAATATAGCGAGGTTATAGCATTTCCCCACTGTACCGCCTTTGTCCTCGCAAAAACGCCTGTGACATACGTGCCTTGTAAATTATAGATAGGAATGTACTCTGGGAGCTTCCTTTAGATTTGAGAGTCAACTGAGTAATGGAAAAAGATACTTCTGAAAATCCTCATCCAAATTCCAGAGGCCGTTGCTGTCCATTTGGCTGTCTCCGCCTTTGTTTAGATGGCTGATTGCTTTATATGGGGTCTGCAATTTATTGTTTTTCTATCTTACATGCTTATTTTAAATTTTAATTTAGAACTCATTTTCTAAGACTGTGCCTCGTTTATTTACTAGGTACTTCTATTTTAATGAACACATGCCTTTCAGGAGCTGTTTGTATCGAAATGGTGATGCTGGGATTATGCCCAGCCCTGATCAGATGGTTCTCTGTGCTTGTCTCGAGTACTTCTCGGTGGCAGCCAGAGGTGGAGCAGCATTAATAATTCTGGGAACAGTAGAGAAATGCATGTCATAGAAAGTGAGACCCCAGGTCAAGGTGAAAGTGAAAGTGTTAGTCGCTCAGTCGTGTCTGACTCTTTGTGACCCCTGACTACAACCCACCAGGCTCCTCTGTCCATGGGATTTCCCAGGCAAGAGTACTGGAGTGGGTTGCCATTGTCTTCTCCAGGGGATCTTCTCAACCCTGGGATCAAACCCCGGCCTCCTGCATTACAGGCAGATTCTTTACCGTCTGAACCACCAGACAAGTCCCAAGTCAAAGTGAGAGCTGGTAAAATCCACCTCTCAGAGGAGAGACTCTGTCTGGAGAGATGTGAATGGTGGAACGTGGGGTCTGGATGACCCGTGTCATGCAAAGAAGTCTGGGCTTGTTTTCAGAGGGCCTAAATTTGTATTGTCACTTGAGCTGTAATGATAAATACAACAATGACAATAATAGTGATGATAATGATGGCCCTTACTGTTGTCCCAGATCTTGTTGTATGTGCTTTACACACATCTCATACTTTTATGAGTCACTGAACCTCTTAGTGGCTCCATGTTCTCCTCTAGAGTATGAAGGCATAATTAACTAACCACGCTTTATAGCACTCTTACCAAATGACGTGTTATCTCTGGTTTACACAGGGTGGCACTGAGTTTCAGAGAGATGTAATGAACTGCCAAGATATCTCGGTTAATGAGGACTGCCCTGTGCACCATGTTATTTCGTATCGCACTGGTTTGCTGACCGGACAGGGAAGCTGATGTGTGGTTGTATCTCATGTGAGTGGTTAGGTATTACCTGGAACAAAACACTCCAGTGATATCCTGGCTGACTTTTTCATCGTTTGTTGTTTTGTGCTATGGTTACAGACTTTATGTATTTGAATTTGAATATTTATATGTTGATGCTAAAATTAAAAAATACATATTTTTAAAAAAAATCTAGCATCATCAATGAGATGAATCTAATGCCCTCCCATTTTATGTCTTATGCTCTTGGTCACTACTTCTTTCTTGTACCTTTTCCTGCTTTTCTGTAGATGAGGAATAACTGTGCTTCATGAAAAGTAGAGAAAATTTTAAACGAAGAAACAAAAATGCTATGCTGTGAGTAATTGGAAGCTAGGGTCCACTATTCGGTCACTCTTGTATCTACCACCTTCTGGCACATAGTAAGCTCCCAGGAGATATTTGTGGAATTTCACTGAATTCCTTCACTGTAGACATCAGGCAGCCCTCTGATCCACCTTCTTGTCTAGCTGTGTCCACTTGAAACCTTTGGGCATTGTGGGAGGCATCTGAATTTTAAGAACAGTTATCTCCCTGAGAACAGTAAGTAGCAGCTCTGCTCCCTCTGCCATGGGAAGTCATATCTGCCCTTCCTAGAGTTCCTTTAACTTCCAGATGAGTAGAAGGTTCTATAAAATGCCTTAAAGTTTGCATATAATGTATTCAGTCTCAACTTCCACTGTTATTAATGACCTTTATGCATATGTAACTTGTTTTCCCTATCCATCTGATTTACCTTTGCCTTCTTCTTCATCCCTTTTCTCTGCTTTCATATGCACGTAGATTCCCTATTGCCATATATGTTTTCCAAAGACATTACTAAGTACCTACTACGTATATAACATAGAAAGTACAGCCACCTGTTAAAGAAATATAGTGTATTATGCAAATAATGGAAAGTAAAAGTGAAGTCGCTCAGTCGTGTCTGACCCTCAGTGACCCCATGGGCTGCAGCCTTCCAGGCTCCTCCGTCCATGGGATTTTCCAGGCAAGAGTACTGGAGTGGGGTGCCATTGCCTTCTCCAAATAAAGTCTAGAGTTGCATTAATAGAACCAACCAATGTTGGCGCCTTAGTTAACATTAAGGATAAAGTGTATATGAGAAACCTCTATACTATCTATGCAACTTTTTGGTAAATCTAAAATTATTCCTAGACAAGTTTTTAAAAATCTGAACATAAAAGCTGCTTCTAGAGGTAGTATCTAATTTGGGGGAAGAAAAGACTTTAACGTTTTGACCATCTACTGTCTGTTGAACACGATACTGTGTGTCCTCAGACCATCAGTCATGTCCGACTCTTTGCAGTCCCTTTGGCTGTAGCCCACCAGGCTCCTCAGTCCATGGGATTCTCCATCCTCCAGGGAACCTTCCTGACCCAGGGATCAAACCTGAATCTCTTACGTCTCCTGTGTTGGCAAGCAGATTCTTTACCACTAGCACCACCTGGGAAGCCCCAGCTCTTATAAACTTGTCAACTAAATATTACAATATGAGTTCCTGGAGAATAAAAATCCTTGCTTTCTCCCACTCAGCCTGTACTCTGCCAGCAGGGGGAGCTTCCCCCAGGGATGGGAGTCCCTTCAGGGTCTGGGGATGTACGGCTCAGAATTTTGATACCTGGGCTCCCTGCAGCCTGGAATGTGCACAGGTATGCTTGGATGCAAAGGATGAGAGAAAGGAGGTTAGCCTGGGAGAGGTGATGAGGTGGTGAGGGGTGACCTAGGAGTGTTATATCCATTGTGCTGAGTGAGTTACATGCATGGTCTCCTTCATTCCTTTAGGTCACACGATAACCATAGGTATCACCAACCCCATTCTAGATGGAGTCCTGATCATGGCAGGTGGCAGAGAATAGAGGTAGTCCAGGCACTGAGGACAAAGACCAGTGATCTCTCAGTTCTGACTCGAGCCCTAGGTTTCCATCTGTCTGATGAGCCCACATTGGAGGCAGCATGCAGCCATCTCAGCCATAGGCAGCTCAGTCAATATTTCTTTTGGGATCACCCCAATACTCCCTTCCTTCAAGCTGCCTCACTCACATAGCTCAGGGATTTGCCTGGCAGGATGGATTTGACTTCTTAAATGATTTAGAAAATCAGATTTCAAAGGTGCAAGAAATTACATGAGAAGCATGGCCTCAATATCTAAATACAAAATGCCTGCCCCTCCAGAGACGGAGGTTTGAATTTTTCACGATATCTAAGAGATGTGTAGACTATTTTGAAATTACATGTTTAAAGTTTTGAAAATAAAGATTGTATTGGCCAGTGTCTAAACTCAAGACAGTCGTAACCTCACTTTTAAGGAAAAGATGCTTCATCTTCAATACAAATGGGTCCAAGGAGAGTGTCTGAGGCTCAGAGATACATCATCTCATGACTCCATGCAGGATCATTTATTCACCCACATAAATGGACATGCACACTTTTCATGTGTATTTCTGTGCTGTCAGAGTCTGTGCCTGTATTTTTTTATGCCTGTCTCTGGCCTGTGATACAACCTTCCTGCTGCTGCTGCTGCTGCTAAGTCGCTTCAGTCGTGTCCGACTCCGTGCGACCCCATAGACGGTGGCCCACCAGGCTCCCCCGTCCCTGGGATTCTCCAGGCAAGAACACTGGAGTGGGTTCCTAGCACTTAACAAAAGTTTCTTTGTCAGATACAATGATTAAAAAAAAAAACAGTATCTCTTAGGTTTGAGAATCTCTTTGTAGTTTGGGAAGTATTTTCACTTTTTTCTTATAGCTAATCTTTGCATTAATCTTACAATATCTGGACAGAGGAGCTCAACAGGCTACAGTCCATCGGGTCACAGAGAGTCAGACCCGACTTAGTGACTGAACAACAATGTGTATTACACATGCATTTCTATTGGTGATAAACATGGAACCCAGAGAGTCTAATTGCCAGCCCAATGTCACACAGTGATAACGGACAGAGACTAATCCTTATTTGTATTTTATGCCTTTTCTATTTATAATATAAAAGTAGCATATATTTATTATAGACAATGTATAAAATACAGAAAAGTCATAAGGAAGAATATGCAAGTTACCTGAAATCCCACTACTGAAAGAGAAACCCAGTCATTATTTTGGTGTATATACCAATAGTCTTCTTTATGTGAGTATATATTTTTTTAATTGAAATTATACTATAATACTGCTTTGTATAATACTGCTTTGATCTACTTTATTACTTATCCACATTTTTTCTTTTACTAAATATTTTTAAAATATTTAAAAATTTATTTTTAACATTTAAATCTAATTAAATGAAATTTAAATTAAAAATAAAATTTAAATAAAAATTAAAATGAAAAATTTCATTTTATTAAATGTTTCTATAGCATCATTTTTATCTACTATAAAGCATTCTAGTATGTTTTTTAATATATACCATATTGTTACTATCTGTATCTGCGGGCACATATTTTTATACACATCTGTACTTCTTTTAGTTAATTTCCAGAATTCCTGGGTCAACAAGTATGTACATTTTTAATGCTTTGGTCTTTTTTTTTTTTTCCAGGGAGGTTGATATTATGTTCTAGAAAGTTGTACCACCAGAGGTACAAATACTGTCTGTTTCACTGCCTATTTGTCAGCATGGAATATTACCATTTATTTTAAAGTATAAATTTTTAAACTTTATGATATTAAACTTTAGTTTTAATGCCTCTATCTTAATTTCCTTATCTGTTCATAATAGTCATTATAAGGCAGCAGCATAATAATGGCAGAATCTGTCTTTTACGCTGAGACTAATGGTCCATTAGTTTTACCTGCAGATCTGAATGATGTCAAAGGGCATTGAGAATTGGCTGAAAATGAATTTCTCATAGGGCTTGGCTTATCAGTTCTCAAGGTGTTAACTATCCGTTATCTATTTTGCCCTTGGTCATATACTTTCTCTGGGCAATATTTAGGGGATTATTATTGATTCTCTATGTCTGAATAAATGTCTCCAAGAATAGAAAACTCGACACTCTTTACTATTATAATTTAAGATTTATGATCTTCGACTTTCAGGCAGAATAAAATTTTTTTGTATATCCATTCCTGCACATAAAGCTGTACAATCCTGGCCAAGACCTTTTATCACTCAGAGCCTGTTTTAACAATTATAAGATGGAGATGGGGATGACTTTGGCTTTCTGCAGAGGTCTGTTGCAGTAATTCCAGGGGACAGAGTGTGTTCGGAAGTTCTTTCCAAATAAATGCTCCTTGTTGATGTATTAATACATAATTTTTGTCAGAAGAATGAAGCTGGCACTTACCAAATATTTAGGAATGAATAAATTCCTCCTTTGATATTCTAAGAACTTTGTCTAACTTATACAGAAAAGTTTTATTGAGCAAGAGATGGTGCCTAGAATTAGTGGGATCTAACCAGTCCATCCTAAAGGAGATCAGTCCTGGATGTTCATTGGAAGGACTGATGCTGAAGCTGAAACTCCAATACTTTGGCCACCTCATGCGAAGAGTTGATTCATTGGAAAAGACTCTGATGCTGGGAGGGATTTGGGGCAGGAGGAGAAGGGGATGACAGAGGATGAGATGGCTGGATGGCATCACTGACTTGATGGACGTGAGTCTGAGTGAACTCCGAGAGTTGGTGATGGACAGGGAGGCCTGGCATGCTGCAATTCACGGGGTCGCAAAGAGTCAGACATGACTGAGTGACTGAACTGAACTGAAAATAATGAGATTTGACTGTAGCCTCCTTCAGGACAGCTCTAGTATCCTCAGGGCACTCATCATGTTGGTCTTCTGCCCCCAGTGCCTATATTCCAGCCACCTAGATAAGGCCTTCAAGAGAACTGAATGTACCTTACACTTCTTAAGGCCATTTCTCTAGCCTCAGAGTACTTTCTGCACAAATCTGCCTTTGTGTATATTTCTCTTTGTGAAACTAGTATATGAATATCATTGGGAAAGATAAGGTTAATTATTTTATAGAGAGTAAAATTCTACCCTTAAAAAATCAGAGCTCCCATCGGCACCTTGGTGAAGTCATTTGTTTTTCTTTCCCTGATACTCTCATCTGTAAAAATTAAATTCTTCTGTCAAACATTTACCTAGTGTGCCCTGTGTCCCAGTCACAGAGATATGAAGATGTACCGGAAAAACCCCCTTCCTCCCCAGGACTCATGATCCAGCAGCTGAGTAAACAATCAATTATATGACTGTGTGATAAGCAGGATCATGGGATGACCGCCTCACTTCAGGTTCATACGCGTGTGCTTCTGTATTAATGACCTGAAAAGGAAAGCAAACAGAGTTATTCTAATTAAACCAGCAGATGATACTTAATTGGTCTGTACAGGGAATGTTGGTGAAGTAGACATCTAATACAGATACTGTGTAGAGAACAGAATCACCAAAATGATCATCTCAGATCATTTCAAAAATCCTCTCAGCATCATCCCCAGCTGACCCCCATGATCAAAGAGAACCACCGTAAGTTCTAAATGTGCCTGTCTTTCTCGACCTTTGCACATGGATTGGTGTGGTTTGGTTTTATTTTGCTGCCTAGACCTTTTTTCCCCTGCCTTCCCTCCACCTACCCTCTCTGTGCTCCTTCCTTTATCTGGCTGACTGCAGTTGCTCCTCAAGTCTTCTCAGCTTGGGTACCATTTGTTTAGAAATTCTTCCCTAACCTACCAACCTAGGTATGGTTGTCTCTAGTTTCATACACCAGCCACTTTGATTACAGTAGTTATTAAACTATATTGTACCAAAGGTAGAAGCAACCCAAGTGTCCACCAGTGGGTGCATGGATAACCTAAATGTGGTATATACAGACAATAGGATAGTATTCAGCCCTAAAGAAGGGAATTCTGACACATGCAGTAACATGAGTGAACCTTGAAGACATTGTGCTAAGTGAAATAGGTCACTTTTTTGTGTGTGATACACAAAAAAGCAAATATTGTAGGATTCCACTTACATAAGGTTCCTAGAGTGGTCAAATTCATAGACACAGAGAGTAGAAGGGTGTTTTCCAGGGGTGGGGTTGGGGGAAAATAGGGGTGCCTGTTTGACAGGTACAGTGTTTCAGTTGGGGATGATAAAAAAGGTGGTGGAAATTGGTGGTGGTGATGTTGGCACAACACTGTAAATATGCTCAATGCCATTGAACTGTATACTTTAAATAATTAGAATGGTAGTTTCTCTGTTATGTATGTCTTATCACAGTTGTTTAAAATGTGTTGTAATTGAGTATGTCATGACAGCATGCTTTCCAATACAGATGTGCCCTTGGGAGCAGGAACCATGAATTTTCATCAGTGTATCCTCAGCGTTAGCACACATCTTGCAGATAGTAGGTACTCCATTAAAAAAAAAAAAAAAACAGTTGAGTAACAGAATAAATGTAGAAGTTATCTATTATGACAATATCAAGCTAATACATCAATTTTATAAAGGAAACTCAAACTGTGAAAGGAAAAGTGCCCAGACTAAATCGTACAAGTAGTTAGTGTCCAAGTCAGGATTGAAACTCAGGTGCTGTCAGCTCCAATCCAGAAATACTCTTTTCATCATGCCAGCCTTTATGTGCCATCACTTTCTACATACAACTCAATAGAACCAGAGGAGTTGGATGCAGATAAATGAATGTAAAATGCCATATCTTAAATTAAAAATGATTTCAGAAGACTGAAAAGAGGGTGGAAAAGGAAGGGGGGGATAAAGAGGCTGATGTAAGACTTTCCCTGTGATATAGTCACTTTTCATTTGCTTTTTGTTTTTTTCCAATCTCTTGCCATGTAACCAAAAGAATTGGAATCGGGAGATTGATTGGGCAATCAGCTGTTTCCCAAGGGCTGTAACAGAATCCCAGTCTTTTAGGTAATTTAACCTGGAAGGGGGTTTTGCTATAGGGAACAGCCTACATGGTTGGGGATGGACAAGATGATTTAATAGGCCTCTTCCTGCCCTAATTACTAATCTTCCTTGTGGGAACTCCCTTCTTGTGCTGCATTAAAGACTCCATTAATTTGTTTGTATATAAATTCAAGCCACTTCGGTTCTGTCACACTTCTAAGAGGCTCCCATTCAGGAGTCTGTGGCTTGCATCACCCATTAGGATTTACTGATAAGAAAGACGCATTATATATTTTATTACCTTGTCTGTGGAGCACATGTGACAACTATAAAGTACATTCACGTATAGTATGAGTAACTGTCAGGGTAATTGATAAAGTAGTCTGTAATAAAGGTAACTAGAATGGCATTCCTAAATGTTGAGGTCTCTAAGTGCTGAAGAGGAGGGGGTGGGGGGCACTAAATAAATCCAGTCTTTCAGAAATTGCTGGCATTAAAAAAAAAAAAAAAAGCCAACCAGAATCCTTAGGCCTGCATTTCACTTTCAAGTGTAATTATTTTATGTTGCAATTCATATCTGCTGACACATTGGAATCAACTCAAATAAAGGAATGCTATAAATCTTGCATTGTTTGGATTAAGCACATGTTGATACTGGGAGAAGTCTAGGAGGAGGCTGCTCCTGTGTGTAAATAGTTTAAGAAAATCAAATGGCTGGAAAAGATGTAGATGTAGTTAAGATAAACGGTCTACCAGCAGACTTCCAGCCTGTTTAAGCATCCAAAGATGTGAGAGGCTCAGTACTTTATCCTGGAAGTGAATGGTAGCAGGCCATTATAATCATATGAATAATAATACTAGCTGACACTATCAATTATTGGGCTTCCTCTACATGTCTGCTACCTACATATATTAGCATTTTATCCTCAAGACAGCCCTACATGGGAAGTATTACCAGTTATGTTATCTGGAGCATGCTATTTAATTTATCTGTAACCCAGATTATTCATTTGGAAGTGGAAAATGATTACAACAACCCTCACAAATGTCACAGGGTTGTTGAAAGGATTCAGTGAGGTCAATGAACATATGGTGCCTAGAACAGTGCCTGGCACATAGTAAGTGCTCAGAAAGTAGGAGCTGGCAGTATCATTTTCACTTTAAAGATGAGAAAGTCATAGCAAGGTTCTGAAACTTGCCTACTTGGAAGATATGAACTTGGGTCTTTTTCATTCCAAAGTCTAAATTCACGCCACCCTTGCTGCCTGTATGCTACATGTTTTCTGTGTTAACATCATGCTTTGGTCTTTGTTCTGACTTTTGAGCCTGAGATGCAGTAGCTTCGTCTTCCCTTCATCCCTGTTGGTCTCCCAGCCTGTCGAAGCTGAGGAAGGTGATGGAGCAAGATTCCTTGGTAGAATCTTTTGTTTTCAACTGATAACCCGCTGGCATGCTACAGTCCATGAGGTGCCTGCCATGCTGCAGTCCATGGGATTGCAAAGAGTCAGACAGGACTGAGGGACTGAGCTGATCTGATACCTGCTAGAACCTTACCACAGCTTGTGTCTTGTCCATATGTGAATTAATGTGGCCCCTCAGGTGGTGCATTGGTAAAGAATCCACCTGCCAATGTGGGAGATTTAAGAAATGTGAGTTCAAGATCCCCTGGAGTAGGAAATGGCAACCAACTCCAGTCTTCTTGCTTGGAAAGTTCCATGGACAGAGAAGTCTAGCAGGCTACAGTCATAGGGTCCCAAAGAGTCAGATGTGATTGAGCACACATTTAGACTTTTACTCTTTTTTGGTTTTTTTGAAGGATAATGCTTTAAGAATTTTGTTGTTTTCTGTCAAACCTTAACATGAATCAGCCATAGGTATACATATATCCCCTCCCTTTTGAACCTCCCTCCCATCTCCCTCTCCATCCCACTCCTCTAGGTTGATACAGAGCCCCTGTTTGAGTTTCCTGAGCCATACAGCAAATTCCTGTTGGATATCTATTTTATTTTCACTCTTTTTTGCAGCATGATCTGTCTACACTTCCTCACCACCCCACCATGAAAATCTGTTGGCGGTTGTGATGGCAGCTCTATACTCTTAACTAGAAAGTCTGTTTGAATGATGACAGACCATTGTTGACTTTGGCCAAATGTTTTTCTTCTCCAGCTGTTTGTAATTATACTGGTTTTATGAACTAGAAAAAGTACTAGAGAAGGGGTCAGGTACAGGATTGGGCCACCTCATATACCTTTATCTAAATGTCCAATATCAAAAGACATAATAAATGCCAGCTCTTCCTCTGACGGGCTGTGTATCCTCGAAGATCACTGGGCTACAGTTTCCCCAGATGTGCCAGGCTATATCCTCAACTCTTTCTGCAGATGTACCAACCAGCAGAACTGCGGGTTGCAGAGTACAGGCTGAGGACATGTGAGGACTGACTCTTCACACCCCTTTCCCTACATTGTGTTGAAAATCTCACCCTTTTCATAATACTTTTATAACCAGGGCTGGAAAGGAAGTAGACTACAACATTCTAGGAAGATTTTCAATGTGAGAGTGTAGATAAAATAGCTTAGGAACAGAACGAATGCTTGGTATCAATACAGAATCAGAAGGGAACATACAGGGTCAATCCTAGTTATACTTGTGAGCTGCATTGTCTTGGCAGGTGATACAAATGCTCTGGAAACTCAGTGTCTTCACTTGTAGGTAATGATACATATTGCACTGCCCTGAGGGTTTGAACTATACTATGTGTGTCAGAAATGCCTTAAAAACCGCAAAATCCCATGCAAAGTGTTAATTGCTGCAAAAGTGGAAAGAGGGTGGCATTTAAGGACTGAGATAGAAGCTCAAAGAGCAGCTTTCCAACTGACCAGTTGTGTGATCTTGGGCATTTAACCTTCATGAGCCTCATTTTCTTTTTCTGTAAAATGGTCAAAATAATCTACATACCCTACACCTCTTTCCCAGAGTGGTTGTCAGGCTCCAGTACAATATAAGTGAAAGTGTTTGTTTCAGACTTGACCTCTACAAACGTTAACAGGTTTACAGTTTTACAAACGTTAACAGGTTTATTATAGGGATGGCCAGGCCGCGGAGTGGCTCTGTCGTTACAAATCCAAAGGACATCTCTGTAAACGCAGTTAATATTCCCATTGAGAGCCCCTTACTTTTTACTACAAGACAATTTCCAGCTTTCTCAGCCAAATGACTCTTCTCATCTATTTCATAACCTTCACTAGAGAAAGTATAGAGAGGAAACAGAAATCAAAGCCAGGAATCGCTGGGCTTTTCCACATAGGTGTGAATTAGAAGAGCTGTGACTGTCTTGGCCTCTCATTTTGCTGTCTGCTGGACGGTGTTTGTACAGGGGTGGGATGAAGTCACTGAGATCTCTATTCAGGATAAATGCTAGTTCTGCTTTGTAGCCAAAGATATATGCCAGGACATAAAAAGAATTCTTTCCATGGTGCTCCTGTTAATTCATAGCAGTTATAGAGAGCTGTAAAAAGCCACCTAATTACTTCTTCTTCCTGTGTATATTTCAAAGATGGCAAGTATCTTAGTAGTTCAAGGTAAGTCTAGTATTAAAGCCATTGGGCTATAATCTTCTTTCTTTCTCCTGTCTTGTAACCATCAGCTGAGTCAGTGAAAGAAAAAAGCAACTCCAAGAACCATTTTTATCCCTGTGCTCCCTTTATCCTTGTATGAGCAGATGAGTCCCTGAGTTGTCCTCTTTGCTCCTGCGGGCATCTGTTTGGCCACTTGTAAAATGAGGACAATTGTTGGAATAGCTTCTAAAGAAGTGTAGCTCATGCAGGCAGTAGGGCTGAGGGACCCTGTGAAGGCCTCCGCCTGCCTTTTGAGCTAATCTGTGTACAAAGGCAAAGCACTCTGAGATGAGAACCATGTCCCTAAACAATCCCTGAGCACAGTCTGCTGAGCTGTGGAAAGAGTATTTACACATGTTGTTGACATGTATGTGTGATGCATTAGCTCATGGATGGGTGAGGAGAGATGGGCTAGCATCCCCATGTAACACCTGGCAGTAGAGAAGGGAACTACTGTTTCATGTCATCTGCTCTCTGTGGAACAGTGTTCCACATGGCCTATTGAGGATCCCTCACTAGCTTGGGAGGGCTTCCCAGGTGGCACAGTGGTAAAAAAAAAAATCCACCTGCCAATGCAGCAGACATAAGAGACGAGGGTTCGAGCCCTGGGGTAGGAAGATGCCCTGGAGCAGGAAATAGCAACCCTAGAGATTCTTACCTAGAGAATTGCGTGGACAGAGAAGCCTGGGGACTGTAGTCCATGGGGTCGCAAAAGAGTCAGACGCAACTGAGCACTCACATCAGGTTGTTAGTCAGACCCTTCTAAGAGAGGCTCCAACCCAGCTCAGCTTCACATCCTTTTCCTGTTAAATGGCTCATGTCCTGTCACTCAAAGTGAGGACCAGCCTTCTACAGGTCAGAATCTGTTCTTTAAGAGGCCAGCTCAGGAAAAATCCCTAGCCCATATGGCTTTGCCTTGTCTGCCCATTTTGAAAACCCTGCTTTCTTAAAGACCCAAGAAACTTTAGCTCATCCTTCTAGAACTGGTGTTGTCCAGAATAGTAGCCTCTAGCTTCGTGTGGCTATTTCAGTTTAAAGTAGTTAGATTTTGATAAAATTTGCGAACACAGTTTCTCAGTCACCCCAGGCACACTTCAAGTGCTCAAAAGCCATATGTGGCTACTGGCTACCTGTGAAATAATAGGAGGGAGGGAAGGAGAGAGAAAGAGAGAGAGAGAGAAAGAGAGAGAGAGAGAGAGAGAGAGAGAGAGAGTGTATGTGTGTGTGTGTGAGTGCGTGTGTGTGCGCGCATACGCTCAGTCGCTCAGTTATTTCCAACACTTGCGACCCCTTAGACTGTAGCCTGCCAGGCTCCTCTGTCCATGGGATTTCCCAGGCAAGAATACTGGAGTGGATTCCCATTTCCTCCTTCAGGGGATCTTCCTGACCCAGAGATCGAACCTGTGTCTCCTGAGTCTCTGGTATTGACAGGTGAATTCTTTTAACACTGAGCCACATGGGAAGCCCAAAATTATAGGAAATATATACATATTGGTCTCTACCTCCAGTTCTTTGCACAGAGCTCCTAAATCCCTCAGAATTTCCTGGGTGTTGAAGTTTCATCTGTTCTAATGGAGCGACTCTGGGTGGACTTCTGGATGGCTCTTATGTGGGGGCTGGACACTCCAGGAAGATCAAGCCATGATAAGAAGCTTGCAGTTTTCAACGCGACCCCCTCCTCCTGAGAATGGGAAAATGGGCTGAAGATTGAGGTCCTGATCAGTCATGCCTATGTGACGAAGCCTCCACAAATTGACCAGAAATGTGGAGTTGGAGAGCTTCCAGGTTGGTGCCCAGGGAAGTCTTGGGAGAGTAGCTCCCTTGGGGTGGGTACAGAGCTCTCTACTCCTTCCATAGACCTCACCCTGTGCAGCTCTTCCATCTGGCTGTTACTGTCCTATCCTTTTATACCTAATCAGTATTCTAGTAAGGAAATGGTTTTCCTGAGTTCTGGAGCTGCTCTAGCCGGTTAATCAAACCTGAGATAGGAGTCATGAGCACTTCAGACCTATAACCCGTTGGTGAGAAGCTCAGGTAACAACTTAGACCTGTGAATGGCATCTGAACGAGGGGAAAGGTTTATGGAAACCAACCCTTACCTGTTCTGTCTAACCCTATGGCCAGGTCCTATCAGAGTTGAGTTACATTGTAGCTCACCCAGCTGTTGTCTCAGAGCATTGCTTGTTGTATGTGGGGAGAACCACATACATTTGCTGTGAGAAGTATAGTAAGCATGATTATAGTGTAAGAGTAAAGGAAAAACATATAGAAGGAGTTGTGTGTTTTTTTTTTTTTTCCTCTAAAAACTACCATATTGGAAACTGTGCATATATAACATTTCCTTCATTATAGAAAGTTCGTTCAGACAGGACTGTTCTAAAGAGTTGGTTTCACACTGCCCTGTGATGGAATTGCCCACTTCACACTGTGCCAACCCCATGCTAAATACTTTATAATCCCCTGAACATTTTTAGAACTATATGATTTAATACACGAGCAGCCTGAGGCTTAGCGGTGTCACCCTGCCTGAGGATACCTGGCTCGGAAGAAGGTGAGCTCGGACCAGATTCTGGGTCTCTCTGCTCTGAAACTCACTTTCTGAACCGCTTTTCTGCCCTGGCTGTTGGTGTCTGTATCCTGCAGTAGATGCGGTCATTGGCTCTGTTAGTTCCTGCGTAGCATTTTCTGTGAGCTGGTGGGATGTGCATGGGCTGAGACTGGGGCTAGGCTGATGCTAGCATTAGGGGTGCTAAGGATGGTTTGGCCATCCATTTTGCACGTGTTCCTTTGTTAGGAACTTAGCAGACTAAGCACTTTCCATGCATATACCATATTTAACTCTCCTAATAACTCCATCATGTAGATACAATTATTATCTTCCCCCTGCAGATGAAAAACATCACAGCTTAAAAGTTAAATAATCATCATGGTGGTTGGTATGTGACAGAGGTTGAGACCCAGGTGTTCTGAACGCTGAAGCCCCTGTCGTGTCTGCTGGGTCTTATTACTCTTATCCTCTTCAGTCTGGTTTCAGTCTTACTACCCACAGAAGGGTTTTCCACCTCTTTTGAAATGTGGAGGGCCTTGGTGCATCTTCTGCTTGCTTTGGGAGAGTAAACAGCGAGGTGTCTGAGTGAAATGGATGCTTCTGAGCATGGGAACTTACCTAGTCCTTGGAGAGCTGGCCTTGTGAAAAGGCTGGCCTTCTCCCTCGGCCACTGAAGTGTCAATCGATGCAGCAAATACAGCTGATTGACTTCTTGTCAGAGCCCCATTTCGCAACAATGGACAACATCTTCTGTAATTTGAAAACTGATTACAGACCTGCAGTACCGGTTTGCTTTTTTTCCCCAAACATAAATGGAATTTCTTGAGCAAAAGCTTTTCTGGTTGATTCCGATACATGTCCAAGGAGGTTTCTTTGCCAGCCCCCTTTAAGTTAATCTGTTCAATTACAGTAACTGAACTTGAAGATACAGCAAAGAAGAAAATAGCACCATGTGCATTCCATTTTCATTCATTAAGAACTCTGAGCCTAATAAAAAAGATGAACCTTCAGGAACAGTGTGTATTCATTCCATTTTCTCATTTATCTGGAGTGGTCTGTTAACTAATAAATTATATCTATGAAGTTGGTGTATCTGAAGTCCTAAATACAAGATGGCTGGGGAGGATAGATGCAACATAGCAGGTGGTCCCCCCCTCTGCATTCATATTTTGGTCAGGGAAGAAAATTTAAACAAGGATCACCGAGGCATAGGGACCAGGTCAGTTGCCATAGAAACTGCTTCTTACAGTGACTCTAAGGCATCACCAAAAGCAGCAGGAAAGTATTCCAGCCCCGAGCTGAATTCCACTCTGAGAGTGTGTACATTCTGTATTCCTTGGCCATCCTTGTCAAATACTCTTCAGGAATAGGGGCATTTATGAGAACGAGGACGTGCATTGGAAAGACAGAAGTTTGGATTTTGAGCATGTGTCCTGTACTTGCTAGTGAAGAGAACAGCCTCTAACATCAACCGGAATGGATTTACCTCCTGGATCTGGAGTCAGAGTCAGCCTGTAGCCTAAATGGAGTCCACCACCTGTGTTTGTACAGTCACAAATTAAGAATGCCTTTTATGTTTGTTCATGGTTGAAAAAAATGAAAGAAGATTTCATGATGTATGAAAAGTATGTGAAATTTAAATTTCATTGTCCATAAATAAAAGGTCATTGCAACACAGCTATTCTCATTGGTTTACATGTATTGCATGGCTGCTTGCATACAACCATGGCTTGGCGATACTCTCCATCCTTGCTTCTTGGAAGTCCAACAGGATTTCTCGGGTAGAAGATAGCATGAGGGTCTGCGAGGCCAGCAAGTGGACCACCCCATTGATTCACCCACTGGGCTGAAACAGAAGACATTCATGGGCGTGATGAGAACTTCCTAATAAGCAGCTGTGTTGATGTCCACTGACTCAGGATGGTCTGGCCTGGAGATTTACAGTGGATGACCACAGCCCCTACCCTGAAGCCCATCTTTGGCTGTCAGAACACAGGTCCCTGAGGCTATTCTATACTTTTAGCCTCCAAGACTGGAAGCAAATTTCTAGATAGGTGGAACAGATCTTGAAATTAAGCAGACAATTTGACTTTCTCCGTTAGACCCTAGAATAAAAGAAAGTGTGACAGCAAGAATGTCATAATGATATCACAGACTGTTAGGTGTTAGAAACATAATTTATCCATAAGTGCTTAATGGGAGGAGTATTACCTTAGTTGGCAGATGCTGAAACTGAGATTCTACTAATAGAATATTTCAGAGCCTGGAGCAAAATTTAAGTTTTTTGACTCCTAAACCTTACCAACAAATCCACCCTAAATTTGAGGCAGAGATTATTTAGTCATTTATCTGTGCAACAACTGTTTATTGATCATCTATAATAAGCCTGGAGGCCTCTGCACTCAGGGAACAAGACAGATGAGGCCATGATCCTTTTTGCCTTCTATTTTATTGGAGGAGTCTGACAGTAACCACATAAATAAATAAATAATTTCAATTAGCATTAAGTATTGTGATTTTTTTTTAATTCAGGGTAAAATGATAGGGAGTGGCTGGCAAAATTAGATAAGAGGAATGAAGGAAGGCATCTCTGAATAGGGGACACAGTGATAGCTTGAATTGGATCAGAATGAAGGAATGAGAGCATGGGATGAGGGGAGAGTGCTGTGGGGAGATAGGTACCAGCAGGCACTTGTGCTCACAAGAGGAAAACTGATACATCCCAGCCTTGGTGGTACAACAAGGACCATGTCACCAGCTGGAGAGGGGCTGAAGGTGCAGATAGGTCAACCTTACTTGCTCTTCTTAACAATTCCATCTCTCCCCTTTTCTCCCATCCAAAACCCACCTGTCCTTCAGCTCCTCTCTCAGAAACTTTCCTAGGTTTCACCACCAGTAAGTAGTCTCCTTACTTAAACCCTTTATCTGTACTCCTCTTTTTTTTTTAATTCTAACATATTCTCTCCTGTGTTGTATATAAGTTCAGTTCAGTTCAGTTCAGTTGCTCAGTTGTATCCCCATGGACTCTTTGCAACCCCTGGACTGCAGTACACCAGGCCTCCTCATCTATCACCAACTCCTGGAGTTTGTGAAACTAGATTCCACATGTATGCATTAATATATGATATTTGTTTTTTCCTCTTTCTGACTTATTTGACTATATATGACAGTCTCTAGCTCCGTCCACATCTCTGCAAATAGCATAATGTTGTTCCTCTTTATGGCTGAGTAATATTCCATTGTATAAATGTGCCACATCTTCTTTATCTGTTTCTCTGTTCACTGACATTTAGGATGCTTCCATGCCTGGCTATCATATGTATTGAACCTCTTACACTGTTCCTGGGAATGTAAATTGATACAGCCACTATGGAGAACAATATAAAGGTTCCTTAAAAAACTAAAAATAGAACGACCATCAGTTTAATTCAGTTCAGTTTCTGAGTCGTGTCCAACTCTTTGTGACCCCATGGACTGCAGCATGCCAGGCCTCCCTGTCCATCACCGACTCCCAGAGTTTACTCAAACTCATGTCCAATGAGTCAGTGATGCCATCCAACCATCTCATCCTCTATTGTCCCCTTCTCCTCCTGCCTTCAATCTTTCCCAGCATCAGGGTCTTTTCAAATGAGTCAGTTCTTCGCATCAGGTGGCCAAAGTATTGGAGTTTCAACTTTAGCATCAGATGAATATTCAGGACTGATTTCCTTTAGGATGGACTGGTTGGATCTCCTTGCAGTCCAGGAGACTCTCAAGAGTCTTCTCCAACACCACATTTCAAAAGCATCAATTCTTTGGGCTCAGCTTTCTTTATAGTCCAACTCTCACATCCATACATGACTACTGGAAAAACCATAGCTTTGATTAGATGGACCTTTGTTGGTAAAGTAATGCCTCTGCCTTTTAATACGCTATCTAGGTTGGTCATAACTTTTCTTCCAAGGAGCAAGCGTCTTTTAATTTCTTGGCTGCAGTTACCATCTGCAGTTATTTTGGAGCCCCCCAAAATAAAGTCTGTCACTGTTTCCACTGTTTCCCCATCTATTTGCCTTGAAGTGATGGGACCAGATGCCATGATCTTAGTTTTCTGAATGTTGAGTTTTAAGCCAACTTTTTCACTCTGTCCATTTTTCAAGACCAGAGTATAGTGTAGTAATTAAGACCGTGGCAATGGAGTTAGCACTAATTCTGGGTTTGAGTCCCAGCTATCTAACGCATTATTTGAGATAATTGATCTTCCTGTACCTCAGTTTCATAATGCATGAATAGGCATAATTATAATGCCTATAACATAGGGTTAGAGCTAAAACTGAAATAATAGCCATCACACACTTAGTTCATAGTAAGCACTCAATAGATGCAAACAATTGTAATTATTATGCCTCGTGACCAGTTGTTCACGATCCTGTATTAGGCTTGAGTTTGAGAGCAGTGACTGTGTATCATAGACATTTATATGTGCATTACCTAGCCTAGTGCCAAGAACACAAATTCAGTTCAGTCACTCAGTCGTTTCCTATTCTTTGTGACCCCATGAAAGGCAGCACGCCAGGCCTCCCTGTCCATCACCAACTCCTGGAGTTTACCCAAACTCATGTCCATTGAGTCGGTAATGCCATGCAACCATCTCATCCTCTGTCTTCCCCTTCTCGTCCTGCCCTCAATCTTTCCCAGCATCAGGGTCTTTTCAAATGAGTCAGCTCTTCGCATGAGGTGGCCAAAGTATTGGAGTTTCAACTTCAACATCGGTCCTTCCAATGAACACCCAGGACTGATCTCCTTTAGGATGGACTGGTTGGATCTCCTTGCAGTCCAAGGGATTCTCAAGAGTCTTCTCCAACACCACAGTTCAAAAGCATCAATTCTTCAGTGCTCAGCTTTCTTTATAGTCCAACTCTCACATCCATACATGACTACTGGAAAAACCATAGCCTTGACTAGATGGACCTTTGTTGACAAAGTGATGTCTCTGCTTTTTAATATGCTGTCTAGGTTGGTCATGGAGAAGGCAATAGCAACCCACTCCAGTACTCTTGCCTGGAAAATTCCATGGACAGAGGAGCTTGGTAGGCTGCAGTCCATGGGGTCGCAATGAGTCGGACACGACTGAGTGACTTCACTTTCACTTTTCACTTTCATGCATTGGAGAAGGAAATGGCAACCCACTCCAGTGTTCTTGCCTGGAGAATCCCAGGGACAGTGGAGCCTGGTGGGCTGCCGTCTGTGGGGTCACACAGAGTCGGACATGACTGAAGTGACTTAGCAGCAGCAGCAGGTTGGTCATAACTTTCTTTCCAAGGAGTAAGAACACAAACAGTGCATAGTAAATATTTTTAGTAAATGAATGAAATCTTCCTTTTCTCTGTAAACACTGAAACATTATAGGATTTCAGAACTAGAAGGACCCTTTAGCTGTCAAGAGGAAATGGAGGCCAACAGAGATTAAAGAGTTTAAGCCCAACATTACAAAACCTGTTGGTGGTGGATCTGAAAGCAACGTCTAGTCCCTCTCAGAACGGCAGTGTACATAGAAGTAAGTTATTGATGGCTCTGAGGGTAACATAGCTCCAGTTCTCCAAGATGAGCCCCAATTTAGAATATTTTATCCCATTAGAACACCTGTTTCTCTTGAACATATGGCCTAGTTTTTTCTTTTTTTAATTAATTTATTTGTTTTAATTGGAGGCTAATTACCTTACAATATTGTGGTTTTTGCCATAATCAGCCAAGGGTGTACATGTGTACATCCTGAACTGCTCCTCCCACCTCCCTCCCCATCCCATCCCTCTGGGTTTAGTGCACTGGCTTTGAGTGCCCTGTTTCATGCATTGAACTTGGACTGGTGATCTGTTTCACATATGGTAATATACATGTTTCAATGCTATTCTCAAATCATCCCACCCTCACCTTCTCCCACAGAGTCCAAACGTCTGTTCTTTATATCTTTGTCTCTTTGTCTAGCATATAGGGTTGTCGTTACCATCTTTCTAAATTCCATATATATGTGTTCGTATACTGTATTGGTGTTTTTCTTTCTGGCTTACTTCACTCTGTATAATAGGCTTCAGTTTCATCCACCTCATTAGAACTGATTCAAATGTGTTCTTTTCAATAGCTGAGTAATACTCCATTGTGTATATGTACCATAGCTTTCTTATCCATTCATCTGCTGATGGACATCTAGGTTGTTTCCATGTCCTAGCTATTGTAAACAGTGCAGCAATGAACATTGGGATATACGTGTCTCTTTCAATTCTGATTTCCTCAGTGTGTATGCCCAGCAGTGGGATTGCTGGGTCATACGGCAGTTCTATTTCCAGTTTTTTAAGGAATCTCCACACTGTTCTGGAAATGGTGACAGAGGCTGGTCTCATTCATCTTTTCATTCTCAGCAGAGGACAAACCCTTGAATAGAACAGATGCTCTGTCTATATACAGTAAACGAATGGACACATATGGCTACCTTACTTACAGCTCATTAATATACAAGTGCTTATGTGCAAACTCATCTCTAGGTTTGACCAAAACAAAGCGTTCATTGAATTATGCTTCCTGTGTCACAGAGTAACTTTTATAATCTCAGGCCTTGCCCTGTCCCCACGGCCCGTCTAATAAGAGAAATGTCTCCCTGGAAATTTCTTCCTCCCTTGGAAGTAATATGCATTGATCCATCCATGATTTGACAGCTTGTGAGCTTTAAAATGACAGCTGGGATATTGATTTTTGAAGCACAGCAGATTGTCTTTAGAAATCATTTAAGGGGTTTGGATTCATATAATCATTCAGCAAATACAGAGGAATACCTACTGTGTGCAAGGCCCTTTTCCTTTTCCTATTTAGAAATTAGGAATTTAGAAATTAAAAATTAGGAAAATTAGGAAAAATAATATCTCCATCACAAGGCTGCTGCAAGAAGGGATAAGTGAGACAAAGCATGTAGAGGACTGAACAGAATGCCTAGCACACAATAATTCCTCAGAATATAGCTGGCATTTCTAAAGTATGTGTATTCAAAAGACTGTGACAGTGACTTCAGTGATGAAGAAAGTGACCACAGAATACTTGGAATTTGCACACTGCAAAGCTGCTTTTCGTCCTTACTTTTTTCCTATTTATTTTTTTGAAGTATAGTTGATTTCCAGTGTTGTTAACTCTTGTTGCTCAGCAAAGACATTCAGTGAGGCTCAAGAAGAACGGAAGAGGATATATATGTATATACTTATAGCTGATTCACATTGTTGCACAACAGAAACTGTACAACACTGTAAAGCAATTATCCTCCAATTAAATAAATATCCTATGATCAACCATAATGGAAAAGAATATTTTTTAAAATGTATATATATATGTATGACTGAATCTTCCTTATTTTTTTAATTCACCTTCTCATAAATCACCTTACCTATAAACCAAGGATATCAGGCAAGATGATGCCCGAAATCCTCTCCATTCTCATGATACCCTGACCCCCTCTGTATTGATACAGTCCTGCTTCTCTGAGACCCTGGTAGTACTGATCATTTTTCTACTGCTCCATCTCTTCCTTTTTGTCTGCTTTTTTTTATTTTGTTATGATGCACTTGTTTATCTGATTCTGCCCTCTGTCAATCTGTGAGTCTTGAGGACAAGAGTAGGTTCTTATCCATCTTGGTTTCCACCAAGTTTAACACCAGAAGTTGCTCAGGAAGTGAAAGATGTGTGGGTTCTACTCCTTTAGTCCTTTATCAACTTTATGTCTTTAAAGGGACCTCATTTCTTTCTACCATTCAGTCAAAAGGAAGCCACTCTATATGTCTCAAACACTTTTCTGTCTTTGAAGGCCTCATACTGTATAAGTGAAAATTCACATTTTTATGATCTCTGATCCTTCATGGCTCTCTTTGGACAAGAAACAGAGAGGAAGCTCCACCCTACCAACTGGACCTCTTTGGGACTGATCCAGACCCACATACATCAAAGATGGGTTATGCTTGTTGTTTATAAAAGAGCCGCATACCCTGTGGAATGTGGAAAATGACCTAAAATTTGTGATGAAGTAGTTAAATTGGGCAAACAGAACACTCGCTCCTCCCACCCACTGTGTGGAGCTGGTCTTAATGAGCCTGTGTCTTGTTGAGATTAAAGGAACTAAAAATTCCCCCCCAAGGTTTGGTGCAAAGAAATAATACTGGGAAAAAATAAATGAACAGAAAGAGAGATTTCAAAACATCAAATAAAATAGCAGAGGCTTTATGTGTCATTTCAGATCTTATTTCTGTTTTAGAAAAGGTTAACCCGATGTGATCATGGTTGCCTAAGAGAAGGAGAAAGAAATTAACAGGAACTGAGCACCTACCACATAAGACAGATGAGGCAGCAAGGCAGGTTTTAGTCTTTGTGTTTGACAGATAAGGATGCTGAGTCTACTGAGGGTAAGGGATCTGCCTCAGGTCATCCCAAATAGGAAGCAAGGGAGCCTGGATTCAGACTCTGGGCTCCCAGCCCCACACTCATGTTTTTCTCCCCAAACCCATCAAACAGGGACATTAGGAATAAGGCTCTGAATCCCATGTATGCCCTAGAAGGAAATCATATCAATTATCAAATTAGAATAGGAAAATAGAAAAAAGGAAAAGGACAGAAAGAAAACTTTAAGGAAAATCAAAGTGGCACGGTATAATCAAGCTGGGTTGTGGAGGCTGTCTTTGCACAGACTGTTTAATTGGCGTTGTATTTTGAGGGTTAGATTAGAGGAAGAAGAAAAAAGACAGTGTTCAACGTGATTTACATGAAAATGAGAAGAAGGGGAAAAAGTGGGGTATTAAAATATGTGAGTTGAATCCTTAGATCTCTGCTTCGCGAGTGGTGCACGGTAGAACTTTTAAATTGGCTACATTGCTTTAATTGAAATATAGAATTGTAATAACACAATGTGACAGGCACCTACTGAGGAGGACTGCGGCTGCTCCCACCTCTCCCTGGAGCAGCAAACAACAGGAGGATGGAAAAAAATACACACCGAGAGCACTTGAAAGGGCTTTGTTCTTTTCCAGGCTCTTTTGAGGTTGGCTTTTTGAAAACTGCATTTTTTTTTTTCTCATTCGCTCCAGGGTCCAATTAATCCACACCACCCCACCCCCATTCCCAGCATGTGCTTCCTGTAGAGGTATTTTGCATCAATTAGGGTGTTTGTTGTATACTGGGTAGAAGCAAAAGAATTTGTAAAATACCCAGATTTGTCTGCAAGGATCCCAAATCTGTTGCTAGCCTGAACTAAACTGAGGACTTGGATAGGATCTTAGGTCCCCCTGAGATTCCCCTTCTGTTGCTGCATGGCTGTGATCATTTTCAAGTGTACCTAGATATTGGCGTTTATTGCAAAGATACTTGACCTAGGTCGAGTCAGCCCTGGGAGATGGGCTTTAGTGATCAGGGATAGATGTTCATTAGGGCATGCAGTGAAGTGACCTAATACTGGAGGTGGACAGCTAGGTTTCTCTCTGACATAGCTTCTCAAAGCCCCAGCACACCTCTATTAACAGAATTTGCACTGTGATAGGATTTGCTTATGACCAATCCTGATAGACCACTCCCTCAGCCCTCTTCCAGCTTTTTCTATAACACACATTCATGTCTCATTTCTCAAGCCTCTCCTCCTTCCATTTCTTAACATATATCTCAACCAGATGCCATGGAGTCCAGGTTGTCTTGATGTCAATGTTGTTGGCCCCATCCCGCTTTATCCTATAGGTACACTCGCTGCTGGCAACACATCAGCTCTGTTTCTACTCACTTCATCTTTTCCCATAGTTTATGCCTGAAACATATGATTCCCTGGAAATATACAGCTTTTCTGAACCATAGAGCATAGATTCAAGTAAGAGGCTGTGACTGAAACCAATTTAAGCCCTTTCTACCTTCATTCCCAGCACATCTTCTCTTCAGGTCATCTCGGTTTAGTGTTAAAAATCAGCAAATGTTAATTGCCAAAAAAAGTAAATTGTCAGGTATAGATTACCATGGTGTTCCTCTTTAAGCTCGTTATGGTGAAGGACGGGTCACTTAATGTTCTAATTCATCGAGGACCAAGAGGTGGTCTTGCAATGAATGCCCTGTGCCACACGTGACTTACCATGTGAGTGCCATGGTAACTAACCTCACCAGCACCCCTCTCGGTGAGATGGGACTGCTGAGCACACACCTGGATGCTGCAGCAACATTGCCATAGAAGTTTCTGGACAACATCTTTGTACTTACCTTGTCATGCACCAGTAGTAATTTACAGGCCATTTCCGGTCTGCAGACCACAAAATGTGATTCTGGACATTCTTACCTTCTCATTCCCCATGGCACGTGCTGTTCTGAAAAGAGACCTGTTCCCTCCAGGACCTCCTGTCCCTGGCACTGTTGTTCATCCATTCACACAAGCCATACACTTGATCCCCAAACTCTGACTGTGTTAAGTCTTGTTGATTTTGCCTCTTACCCATCTTAGACCCACCCACCTGCCTCATCTCACCGTCCATCACTGTAATCATAGCACCACCATCTCCCCTGGATGCTGGGCCTCCTACTTGGTTGATCTTTCTTACAAACTCTCTGGACCCAGTTCTCTCCATTCTGCAAAATCAAGCTCCAGCAACCTCTGTAATATATACACAGAGTAGGTTTCTCTTCTGCTTAAAACTCTTTGGTGGCTTCTTTTGCTAAAGATCACAGCACTTAACATGGCCTGTGAGGTGCTGGGGGCCTTCGTCCCTGTCTGCCTCCCTGAGTCACCCTGTCCCCACTCTGTCCTCCCCAGCAAACCTGGCCTTCTCTCAGTTCTTTGTAAGTCCTCTGCCCTCCCACACAAAACCTACTCAGGGTCTTTGTTCCTGCTCTTCTCCCCACAAACCCAGTACATATCGCTCCTCTACTCTAGGGCTCTGTACCTAGGTACTTTGTAAAGAGGGATCACAGTTAATCCTTACATCCACACCGTGTGATTAATTCTATTTTTTAAAATGAGAAACCTGAAGCTCAGAGAGGTTAAGTAGCTTGCTGTGTTAGTTGCTGAGTCGTGTCTGACTCTTTGCAACCGCATGGACTGTGTAGCCTGCCAGGCTCCTCTGTCCATGGAATTCTCCAGGCAAGAATACTGGAGTGGATTACCATCCCCTTCTCCAGGGGATCTTCCCAACCCAGAGATCAAACCTGAGTCTCTTGCATTGAAGGCAGATTCTTTACCATCCAAGCCCCCAGGGAAGCCCCAAGAATACTGGAGCAGGTAGCTATTCCCTTCTCTGGAGGATCTTCCCGATCCAGGGATCGAACCTGGGTCTTCTGCATTGCAGGCAGATTCTTTCACCATCTGAGCCAAGCAGCTTGCCTGGGGTAGAATGAACAACTTATTAGTGAGATCCACACCAGCCTGGGAGATCCTGGGGCCTCTCCAGAGGCCTCACCTAGTTCTGGGCCTTAGAAGGCCTCCGTGTGCTGAGATTAGAGAATCACACTATCTTCCTGTCTGCCCCCTCCCTCGCCACAGTGAAATATGCCCTTCCACGAATCTCTGAGTTTTGCTTTTTACCACCATCCTCCCCACCAGAGCTGACCCTACTTTCCTTTTAGCCTCTTATCTCACTTTCTAGATGATGTTAGCACCCAGGGATTCAGTATTAGGCAGAGACTGAAGAATGACTTGAAATATCCCCACTTTGTCCATTTTCTCTGGAGAGGCCTGGGTTTGTGGATTTCTAAGACCAGGTCTTAAATTCAAGGACTTTCCTCTCCCCAGTCCAACTCTGCCATTTTGAGGAGGGAGCTGTCTGACTCATATCCAGGACTTGGCCATTTTCAGCTTCTCATCTGGAGCTTCCTTGGGCACCAGACAGAAAGCTTCTGAGCTAACAATTTCCAGAAGGCCTCATCATATTCTGGCCTCTTTACACGTGTGAATATACAGTTAAAAATCCATTTACATGAATAAATGAACTATTCAGGAGATGAAAAACATTTTTTTTTTCATTTAAAATATGAGAAAGAGAATCCCCTGAACTTTGCAGCTTCATGATATCCTATACTTTGTGTCATGGGCCTCCACTGGAAGCGAGAAAAGTTCTGAAAAGAGGAGAATAAAAGCTTTCTCGATGAAAATAGTTGAACAGACACTGGCAATGGGAAAAATTCATATGCCGTAATTATAGATTTTTGTTTGTTTTAAATCCTGGCGCTCAATCTGTGAGCTCGGTTTAATAATAAAGTACTAGAATTATGCATGCAAGTGCAAATTTGGTATCATGTCAGTCAATTCCAAACACTATTTACAGACTGGAATCATTACAGTGCATTAATATAATGAAGACGGCAGTGTAGTCTATTTCAGTGTAGTGTCGTTAAAACATCACCATAGGGTGGTGGCTATAGCTCTTCTCAAGCTTTTAAGTTTATCTCAATCCATCTTAACATCCTTTGAGCTTTGTTACTGAAATGGTTTGGATTTTGCTATTAGCAAAATATATGTATGTTAATTGTTTGTGATTCCGCAGAGAGAGGGAGGGATGGGGGGTGGGCAGGGTGGGCTGAGAGAGCTTGGGGAAGGGAGAGAGAACGAATGAATGCAGAAGGGAAGATCCTCTGGCCAAGGTTTTGTATAAACATGCTACTGACACTGCAAAGATCACACTGCTTTGGCATTTGATTGATCACGTGTCTACTGCCTCACTAGATGGGGAGCTCACTGAGAGCATGGACCCTTGTTTATTTACCCCCAAAATAGTAGGCAGTGTGATATAGTGATAAAAGCAGTGATTCTGGAGCCAGATAGCCTTCGTTCAGTTCTCAGCCAACCAGCCTATGAGCTTGGCTTTGTGTAGGTAGTTCTGTTCTCTATGCCTCAGTGGCCTGACTCATAGAGTGGTTATGGGAATTAAATAAGTAGGACCCTAGAAATATGCCTGGCGCATCGAAAATGCTCACTGAATATCAACTGTAATCCTTATCTCTACTCCTAGTGCCCTGAACAGTGACTGGTATAGAGTCAATGATGAATCAGTGTATGAAGGGTGGGAGGATAAATGGATGGTTGGGAGAATAAACAGCATAGCTATAGTACAGAGCACACATTGCTTATTGGCATCTATAGCGTTCTTTGTATTTCAATGGCTCTGCCAGAATCCAGGCCTCTTTGTTGAAACTTGAGGCTGCCTGGAGATGACTGGACTTGGTTCAGAGGGCTAGCGGAGAGGCAAAGAAGTTTGCACATTAGGGACTGAAGTTGAGCCTTTGCAAATGTGCAAAACTGAGAACTGATGCAGAGGTCGTTGTTAACTCACACATTTAACAGGATGTTTGCCTTTCAACAAAGGGTGACTAATTAATGTAACAGTTGATTATGTAGCTCCCTTAATTTGTTACTGGTTTTCAAATACCAAAGTAATTATATCACTAAGGGAGGAGAGTTGTTAGAAAGTCAGTGTAGAGAAGAGATGGAAAAGGGGTTTGACTGTTGATTCTGAGTTCTGTTTGAACAGAGCCCTGTGTTGTGTTTGACTCAGTAGCAGTTTCCAAGGCCCTGAGCAGAAGTCAAACCCTGTGCCCTGGCAAGGGTGAGACTCAAGGAACAGGGCCTGGTGAGTGGATATGGAAGAGCTTTGGAGTCAGGCTGACTGGGTTCAGATTCTGCCTCTGTTGTGGACCTAGAGTGTCTCCAGCGCCCACCTCTGGAAATGGCGCTACTAAGAGTATCTCCCTCATGGTGGGGAAGTTGGAAGGATTGCAGTGCTTAAACAGTGTCTGCCTTACAAGGTCTGAAAATTATATTTGATTTTATTATTTATGATCTGATAAATCTGGTGCAAAGAGATGACTCACCAGAAAAGGACCTGATGCTGGGCAAGATTGAAGGCAAAAGGAGAAGGGGTTAGCAGAGGATGAGATGGTTGGATAACATCACCGACTCAACGGACATGAATTCGAGCAAACTCCAGGAGATAGTGAAGGACTGGGAAGCCTGGCGTGCTGCACTCCATGGGGTCACGAAGAGTCGGACACAACTTAGCAACTGAACAGAACAGAATTATTTGTGATCTATCTTCTGCTTTTTCTCTCCAGTTTCATCTCTAGCCTTCTCCCCTGTGAATCTTATTTCTCATTCCCTGCCCTCCACAGTGAGCCATGCCTACTCATACCGCTCCCTGGGACTCACTGCTTCAGTCTCCTGTCCCCACCTCTCTTGTCCGTACCCCTCTTCCAGCTTGGCAAGCTCCTATTTAACCTGCATTTTTTTTTCGATTTTTTTTTATTGAGGTATATGTTGATTTACAATACTGTGATTATTTTACGTGGACAGCAAAGCAATTCAGAGATGTACATGTCTTTTTTTCTTATTTCAATTCTTTTTCATTATAGGTTATTACAAGACTTTGAACATGTTCCCTGTGCTATTATTGTTTATCTGTTTTTATATATGATAGTGTGTATCTGTTAATCCCATAGTCCTAATTTATCATTTCCCTTTTCTCCTCTTTGGTAATTGTAAGTTTGTTTTCTGTATCTATGAATATCTCCATTTTGTAAATAAATTCCTTTGTACTAATGTTTTAGATTCCACGTGTAAGTGTGATCATACAGTAGAATATTTCTCTTTTCTGATTTACTTCACTTAGTATGATAATCTCTAGATCTATCTATGTTGGCATTATTTTATTCTTTTTTTATGACTGAGTAGTATTCCGGTGTGTGTGTGTGTGTGTGTGTGTGTTATGCATGTGCATGCATAGCGCATCTTTTACATTTCACCTGAACACTTAGGTTACTTCCATGTCTTGACAGTTGTAAATAGTGCTGCTGTGAACATCGGGGTGCATGTATCTTTTCAAATTAGAGTTTTCATCTTTTCTAGATATATTCCCTGGAGTGGAATTTCTGGGTCATATGATAACTGTTTTTAGTTTTGTAAGTAACTTTCATACTGTTCTCCACAGGGACTGTACCAGTTTACACTCCCACCAGCAGTATAGAAAGTTTTCCTTTTCTTTGCACTCTCTCTAACATTTATTATTTGTAGAGTTTTTGATAATGGCCATTCTAGCTGGTATGTAGTGATACTTCACTGCAGTTTTGATTTGCATTTCTCTAATAATTAATGATGTTAAGTGTCTTTTCATGTGCCTGGTGGCCATCAGTATGTCTTTGGAGAAATGTCTATTTAGGTCTTCTGGCCAATTTATTGTTTTTTGATATTGAACTATATGAGCTATTTGGAAATTAAACCCTTGTCAGTTGCATCATTTGCAAATATTTTCTCCTATTCCGTAGGTGTTCTTTTAATTTTGTCAACAATCTTTTGGTGTGAAAAAAAAAAGTTTACGTTTAATGAGATTCCACTTGTTTGTTTTTGCTTTTGTTTCCATTGAATTAGGACACATACCCCCAAAAATATTGCTATGATTTATGTCAAAGAGTGTTCCACCTATGTTTTCTTCTAGGAGTTTTATGGTTTCCAGTCTTACATTTACATCTTTAATCCATTTAAAGTTTCTTTTGCTTTGGGAGACTGACCTAAGAAAATATTGTAATTCAAAGAATATTGTGCCTACATTTTTTCTAAGAGTTTTACTGTCTCATATCTTATTTTTAAATGTTTTAGTCATTTTGAGATTATTTTTGTGTGTGGCATGAGGGAGTGTTCTGACTTCATTGATTTACATGCAGCTACCTGGCTTTCCCCTCACTACTTGTTGAAAAGACTGTCTTTTCTCCTTGGTACATCCTTGCCCCCTTTGTCAAACATTAGTTAGCTATAGTTGTGTGAGTTTATTTCTGAGTTCTCTATTCTGTTCCATTGATCTATGTCTGTTTTTGTGCCAGTGTCATGCTGGTTTGATTACTATTGTTTTGCCATATTGTCTGAAGTCTGGAAGAGTTATTCCTCCAACTTTGTTCTTTTTCCTCAGGATTGACAGCTTTGGCAATTCTGGGTTTTTTATGGTTCCATATAAATTTTAGAGTCATTTGCTCTAGTTCTGTGAAAAATATCCTGGGTAATTAGAGGAATTACATTTAATCTGTAGATTGCTTTGGGTAGTATGGCCATTTTAACTATAATAATTCTTCTAATCCAAGAGCATAGGATATCTTTCCATTTCTTTGAATCATCTTCGATTTCCTTTATCAGTGTTTTGTAATACTCAGTGTGTAACTTTTAAACTTCCTTGGTTAGGTTTATTCCTAGATACTTTATTATTTTTTTATGTGATTCTCCATGGGGTTATTTTTTTACTTTCTCTTTATGCTATTTCATTGTTAGTGTAAAGAAATGCAATAGATTTCTGTATATTTATCTTATATCCTGCTACCTTGCTGAATTGATTTACCACTTCCAGTAGTTTTTATGTCTATAGATTCTGTAGAGTTTTCTGTATAGAATATTATGTCATCTGCAAATAATGATAGTTTTATGCAGAGGTAATTTTGTACCTCTTCCCTTCCAATTTGGATACTTTTATTTCTTTTCCTTGTCTGATCACTGTGGCTAGAGCTTCCAGTACTATGTTGAATAGACGTGGTGAGAGTGGACATTGTGTCTTGTTCTTTTAGCAGGAAAGCTTTCAGCTTTTCACTGTTTAGTATTATGTTGGCTGTGGGTTTTTCATAAATGGCTTTTATTATATAGAGGTATGTTCCTCTATACCTACTTTGGCAAGAGTTTTTTTTTTTTACCATGAATGGATGTTGACTTTTATCAAATGCTTTTTCTGCATCTATTGAGATGATCATATGGTTTTTGTTTTTTGCTGATGTGGTATATCACATTCATTGATTTGCATATGTTATGATCCTGGAATTAATCCAACTTGATCATGGTCTATGATCCTTTTTTTACATTAGTGGATTTTGCTTGCTAACATTTTGTCGAGAATTTTTGCATATATATTCATCAAAGGTATTGGCCTGTGATTTTCTTTGTTTTTGTTTTAGTTTTTAGTGTCTTGGTTTTGATATACGGGTGATGGTGCTTTCATAGAAAGACTTGGGCAGTATTCCTTCTTTCTGCTTTAGTCTTTTAGAAGAGTGTGGGAAAGATCAGTATAAGTTCTTCATTGTATGTTTAGTAGAATTTCCCAGTGAAGCCATCCAGCCCTGGAACTTTGTTTGTATAACTTGCAGTTCTTCATCTAACTAAACCTTCTTCCTTGAAGCAGCCCTGTTTCTTCCAGGCAGAAGTGGGCACTCCTCCCCTTCTGCTACTTTATATCTTGAACATATTATGTTTCAGTGATTTTAAGATATTTTTTCTCCCAGTTTAACATTTCTGCAATAAGGGTTTAGCTTACAGTCTGTAGTATCTTGCAGTCAATGCAATACAGTTTGTTCTGTGTCTAGTATCATTATTTGTATCTGAACCACCTGAGGATAGAGATTGTGATGTATTTTCTTTGTATTCCCTAGTGCCTAGACAAAGCACACAGCCAGGGCTGTTAAACAAATAAGAAAATAAATTGACATACAATAGGACTAGGAGTCTGATTTTGTTGGATAGCACAATCTTTCTGGATGTATGCTACCATCTGAAAAATAATAGCAGCAGCTATGTAGCACTTACTATGTTCCAGGCAATATTTAAAGCACTTACATATATAAACTGTTTAGTTACTTCTTCTTTGTGATAACCTGATGAGGTACATTCTATTCTAATCTTTGTTTCATAGATAAGGAAACAGGTTCAGAAAGGTTATGCAATGTAGTGGAGGTAAAATTGTCACCCCAAAATGTCTCTTTGGCATGTGAATCAGTTCAAGCTAAAACAGTATGGATGTGAGAGTTGGACTGTGAAGAAAACTGAGCGCCGAAGAATTGATGCTTTTGAACTATGGTATTGGAGAAGACTCTTGAGAGTCCCTTGGACTGCAAGGAGATCCAACCACTGCATTCTGAAGGAGATCAGCCCTGGGATTTCTTTGGAAGGAATGATGCTAAAGCTGAAAGTCCAGTACTTTGGCCACCTCGTGTGGAGAGTTGACTCATTGGAAAAGACTCTGATGCTGGGAGGGATTGGGGGCAGGAGGAGAAGGGGACAACAGAGGATGAGATGGCTGGATGGTATCACTGACTCAATGGACGTGAGTCTGAGTGAACTCTGGGAGTTGGTGATGGACAGGGAGGCCTGGCGTGCTGCGATTCATGGGGTCACAAAGAGTCAGACACTACTGAGCGACTGAACTGAACTGATTGAAAACAGTCAAGGTTCAAGAGAGTCAGGAAGAAACTTTGACCTTCCGCCTAACTCCCTAAAAAAATTTAGATAGAGGACCTATTTCCAGAATAGAGCTGTCACCAGAGATACCTGCAAAGAACATGAGCTAATACAGGAGTCCATTCGTTTCCCATTGTCTCTGCATGGCCCAGAACATTTATTTACCAAACCTTCACTTTTCTAACTCCATGTGAATTGCCGTCCTCCCATTTGAAGCCCCAAACAAGTACCACCAACATCCACTTTTATCTTTAGCTAAAGATGATTTTTAAGGTGATGGCTTCAGCTATTTTTGCAAGTTACTTAGATTTCCTCAGTCTTTCTCATGTATACATGTTACAGACTTTTGCTAGATGTTTTCTTCTGTTAATCTGTCTCATGGAAGTTTAATTCTCAGACCAGCCAGAAGAATGCAGAAGGGTAGAGGAAAATTTCTTCCTCCCAGACAACAGCATCCCCAAGATCCTGTACAGCATCCCCAAGATCCTGTAGCTAGCTTAGTGATGATGAAGCTGGTATTTGAACCCAGGTGGTCTCGCTCTGGAGCCTGCAAAGCTCAAATAATATGATCCCCAGGGCTGTCAACAGTAGGTATATTTAGTGTATAAACCTAACAGTTTCCCCAACTGTTGTTGATTATTATTTTGGTTTCCTAAATGGGGCCCCATGATTGCTCATGGTCTGATAGAACGTCAGTCCTTAAGTTGTAATCTTCCATTTTTCCTTTCACAACTTTAAACAAGGAATAAGCCGTAACTTATTCATGATAAGTCAGTGACATTTATATAATACAGTTTGAATTTTTTCCACTGTGGCTTATAGAATGCTTTCATAGGGTGTTAGGATTCAAAGGGACAGTAGAAAGAAACAGTCCCAGCAGTTTATTTCCTCTGTCCTCCATTTCTTCTGTCTTCCACATACACTGGGCCCCAGTTAGGTAATTATGGGTTCTAAGAGCTGTTGTCACATACACTTGAGTTCAAATTCCAGTTGGATTCTTATTATTTGTCTGACTTTTGTCAAGAATCTTAATCCTTCTGACCCTTAGTCTCCACATTTTTAAAACTGGAGTTATAATATTATTTTATATGGGTATTGGGAGGATTAGATACTATATAAATAAAAGACCAACCACAATGGCACCAAGTAGACAGTAAATAAATGTGAGCTATTATTTTAAAAAGAAAGAGGCTATATATATACCTTCAATAAAGCTGTCAACAGTAATCAAAATGGAATTTTTTCCTGCCTTTGGTTGAGGTTATATCAACTCTGTGAAGTCATACTCTATAACCTATTCAAGAAAAATAAAGCTCCAATTGGTAGTTAACCATGTCTTTGCTGCTGCTAAGTCGCTTCAGTTGTGGCCAACTCTGTGCGACCTCATAGACGGCAGCCCACCAGGCTCCCCCATCCCTGGGATTTTCCAGGCAAGAACACTGGAGTGGGTTGCCATTTCCTTCTCCAGTGCATGAAAGTGAAAAGTGAAAGTGAAGTCGCTCATTCGTGTCCAACTCCTAGCGACCCCATGGACTGCAGCCTATCAGGCTCCTCCTTCCATGGGATTTTCCGGGCCAGAGTGCTGGAGTGGGTTGCCATTGTCATGTCTTTAATAAATAAATAAAAGTTAGACAATGATGAACTAATACTTTGTATTAGTGACATGTCCCACTAAAGTGTTGGGTGACATGTCCCCAAACCTGAACTCATGTAAGCCTCAGTGCTTCGTTTGGCTTTTAGGAGTTATGTAATGCCCAAGGAGGGAAGAAAGAGACTTGCTCCCCACCTCATACCCATGGCTCCTCCTCATTTTCAGCTCCTGCTAGAGCCACATGAGTATATCTGACTATGAACTGAAGTGACATACATCACTTTTTGGCCCAGCTCATAAGCATCAGATGCAACCCTCTGGCTACTACTTCTCCTACCTTAGCAACTATAGGGCCATGGGATGTGATTTGAAGGCATCCATTAACCAGAGCCCAGTGAGACTGTACATCAGAGCCCCTGCCAACCTATGTAGGTGCAATCCAATATAAACTTTAGTTGTAACAAGCCATTTAGTTTTCATGGTTAACCTACCATATATTTAATATAGTAAATCATAGACCTTTAAGGATAGAGTTTTTCAGGCAATATTTGTAAATTTTAATTTTTACAACTGAAAAAAATTATTGTCTGTTCTTTCTTTACTTCCTTTATTGTATCCATCCATGCATCAATCAGCCTATGTATTCAACAGACATTTTTCTACCACGTGCTCACTGCTTTATTCTTGTCTGGGTGCGTGTTAAGTCATTTCAGACATGTCTGATTCTTGGCGACCCTGGGGACTGTAACCCACCAGGCTCCTCTGTCCATGGGGTTCTCCAGGCAAGAATACAGGAATGGATTGCCATGTCCTCCTCCAGGGGATCTTCCCAACCCAGGGATCAAACCTGCATCTCTTATATCTCCTGCATTGGCAGGCGAGTTCTTTATCACTAGCACCACTTGGAAAGCCCCTCTAGTCTGGGGCTTTCTAAGTATTTACATCTAAGGATGTAATACTTAAAGGCCCCATCATCCTACCTTCTTGGAGCTGGGATCTAGCTGGAGAAACAGGCAAGAAAAATCTAGAATTATAATTGGTAAGAGCTGATAAATAAGAGAAGTGTTATGGGAATCCAGAAAGAGGGACACTGATCTCAGTTTTGGGAGGAAATTGAACTGATGTTGGTGGATAAGCAGGAACTTTTTATTGGTTCTGCAAATGTTTATCGGTCAGCTACTATATGCTCGGTTCTAGGCACTGTGGATATAGTAACAAACAAAGCAGGCGAGACAATATATAAAGACATAAGTAAGGGAACAAATTAATTTCAGAGTAATATTATGAACCCCACAAAAAAGGATGATGTCTTAGGGATGAGCTGAAGGGAGCAACTTTAATTGGGGTTAACAGGGAGGCTCTTGTGAGGAAGTGACCCATGAACTGAGTTTACCAGGGCCAAGGGGCTTCAAGGCCCCAAGGAGACATGAAAAATGCAGCCTTCAGGGTAGACAGGGATGTGGAGCAGAATCTTAACAAGCTTAATGCTATGTTAGATATGGCTGGGACACTTCATTTTTCTTTTGCTGAGTGTTTTCTTTAAGTTCCTTTGCTTGAAATGGGGAGTTTAAATCTATTTCATGCAGTGGCATGCATGCTAAGTCACTTCAGTTGTGTCCAACTCTGTGTGACCCTATGGACAGCAGCCCACCAGACTCCTCTGTCCACAGGATTTTCTAGGCAAGAATACTGGAGTGGGTTGCCATTTCCTTCTCCTCATGCAGTGGAGGTATCTATTATTGGACTTAACGTGTGTTTACTTTAGGCATTTCAGAAAGCAGTATTCTGAGAAGAGCCAGGAAAGAATGAGCAGTAAGCGTTTAAGCAAAGAAGTTGAGCTAGGCAACTGGTGTGTTTTGTGCATTTGGAGAATCCACAGGCTCTGTTGTTAGAAAGGCCTGGGTGTGAAGCCTAGCCCCAGTGCCTTTCCAGCTGGCTGATGTTGGGCAAAGGATGATCTCTCTCTGATTCAGTTTCCTCATCAATTAACTGGTGATATTAATAATAATAGTATCTTTTGTATAGGCTAATTATGAGGCTGAAATAAGATAGTACATAGAAGTTCTTAGCATGGCAAGTTGCAAGACTTCCCTGGTGGTCCAGTGGTTAGGAATCCACCTGCCAGAGCAGGGGACACGGGTTTGATCCCTGGTTCAAGAAGATCCCATTCCTACAGAAGCCCATGTGCCTGGAGCCTGTGCTCCGCAACAAAAGAAGCCACCACGATGAGAAGCCCACACGCTGCAACTAGAGAGTAGCCCCTGCTCGCAGCAAGTAGAAAAAGCTGGTGCACAGCAACGAAGACCCAGCAGAGCCAAAAATTAATTAATTAATTAAAAAAAAAAGAGTCAAGTGAGTCAGCTCAGCATGAGGGAGAGTGTGAATTTTAGTTGATGGAGAAATTATAGGTCAGTCTTGGAAAGCTGTAGCCAAAGAAAGGCTTTTAACAGGAAGCCGCCAGTTGGTAAAATTGAGGGAAATCAGGTGGTGAGGATGCAAGGGCAGTGATGAAGATGTAAGGTTGTCAGCAGTATCAGCCAGGGTGATTGGAAGGTGCTTTTCTGTGTTATAGAAGGAAGGCAGGGCTACTTTCCCAGAAACCAAATCTGCAAAGCCCTGCCTCCTGACTTCCACCCAGCCTGGCCTCCTGGGAATTAGCCTCCAGTGATCCTGGTGTAATTCAGGCACAAGAGACAAGGGATAGAGCATAGGCAGCGATAAGGTCCTTCAGGACCTGACCACGGAGAGTTCCCCACAGGAGGCACTCTCTGGTACAAATTTCCAAATAATATTAGGAGCTATAAAGTGGTGAGAAGGAAACCCTACTCATCCTAAGAAACTTAGTATGTCATGGAAGTCTAGATGGGACTGGCTGATTCCAGCATGACTGCACCCAAAGTTCCCCCTTCTTCTCCTGTCTGTAACCGCTCTGATCTCAGACCCTCTAACCTTTATAGACAGGCAGCTGAAAAAATGCATCTAGAAACCAAATCTCCATATACGTAGATGAACAAACGTTTGGATGTTGCTGCTAGAATTGCTCAGACTCATGAGGAAGGGAGAATGATGTAAAGGTTTACAAGGTGATGTTGGGCTCTATTTCTTCTTTGAAAATGGCTGTAGTAAAGGAGACACAACCAAAGCTGCCCTGCAGTGTGTCTGCCTGAGAGCAAGTACTCCATAAATATTATTGAAGGAGTGAAAAAATAATGAACAAGTAAAAAAAACTATGTTCAAAAGGAAGAAAAAGGAAAAATAAAAGGTTTCAAGATGACAGCTCTTAGATTCTTGGCAGTTGATCCCAGGGCCATTCTGAGCCCTCTCCTAGGTTCCTACAGAAATCATCTCATTTAATTCACAAGTTTATGATGTGAAGTTTATTAGTCCCCATTTTACAGATCAGGAAACTGAGGCACCTAGAAGTAAAATTATTGCCTATGGCCATAAAGGTTATTGGAAGATTGGGATTAACTCATCACCACCATTGATTAGAAGCTTGTTATGAGCCTGATCATGTGTGTTATATGCAATATCCATTTTATTTCTCATAGTCACCCTGCACAGAAGCAGTTGTTACTATCTATTTTGTAGATGAAGAAACTAAGACCAGGCTTCCCATTGCATGTTAGATGAAGAGAGAGTCCTCCAGTGCTGCTTCAGTGTCTGGCTTCTGGGCATGAGTCTGGAAATGGGTTCACAGGGCATTCAGTTCAGTTCAGTAGCTCAGTCGTGTCCTTGTGACCCCATGAACCCCAGCACGCCAGGCCTCCCTGTCCATCACCAACTCCTGGAGTTTACACAAACTCCTGTCCATTGAGTTGGTGATACCACCTAACTATCTCATCCTCTGTCGTCCCTTTTCCTCCTGCCCCCAATCCCTCCCAGCATCAGGATCTTTTCCAATGAGTCAACTCTTCGCATGAGGTGGCCAAAGTATTGGAGTTTCAGCCTCAGCATCAGTCCTTCCTATGAACACCCAGGACTGGTCTCCTTTAGGATGGACTGGTTGGATCTCCTTGCAGTCCAGGGGACTCTCAAGAGTCTTCTCCAACACCACAGTTCAAAAGCATCAATTCTTCAGCGCTCAGCTTTCTTTATAGTCCAACTTAGCTATATGTTGTTTCTGTGCTAAGAAGCCTCCAAGCCAGCAAAGGACAACAGCTTTTCAGCAGCACGAGGTTCTCAAACTCCCAAACTTTTGTCCTTCCTCCATAATGCCAAGAAGGAGCTGATGGGGAGCCACCTACCTCTCCCTGAACCTGTGTCTCACTTCTGTCATCTGTGCTGCTTATCAGCTCTGGAATCAGCCAGAGAAAGAACAGTCTGGACTCAGCCATGCACTGGCAGAGTAGCTGTGAGCACCCAGCACTGTCTGGCTTTAGCATTGTCTCATCAGGCCTTTTACCTGTTTTTCTTCTCCTTGTGGGAATGATGTGAGTGAAGCCCCCTCCACCCCCTCTCAGTCATTTGTCACTCCTTGCCTCAACTGGAAACAGACTACTTCATTTTGTGTATAGAAAAGGGAGACCTCAGAAGAATATTTTTTTTAAGTTAGGAAAAGAAATTGTATGATTTCTAAATGCTTGTGTTTAGTCTCAGAATGCAAGTACTTAGGGCTTACTCCATCCCTATACTGGTTAAAGGCATCTCCCATGGATTTTCTTCAGTCACCCTGTACTTCCTCTCTCAGGGCACCTAGCACATCACATTGCTGTTTCTCCTGCATGGCTTCCCACTAGACCTTGAACTTGGGGGGTGGGATGGGGGACAGGGGCCATGTCTGTTTCATTATCATGTCCCTAGGTTCTAGTGCAGTGCTCAAAACAGCAATTACTCCATGAATAATTCTGTTGAATGAACAAAGACATATATACAGTGGAGATGACTCATGTCACCCTGAGAATGTGTCCTTATGATGCTGTGGTTCTCCCAGGAGGCACACTTCCTTTTTCTGGCCTAGTATGGAGACTCAGCTTCAGTCTTTTTCTACATCTAACCCCATGTTCCAGAAGGAGAGGCATGCAAGCGAGTCTTCAGGATACACCTGAAAGTGTCAGACAGGCCTCAGTTCAAATCCTAATTCTACCAGTTCCTTACTGGGGAGTGTTGGGCCAGTTACAGGATGCTCTCAAATGGGGCGGGGAGGACTTCCCACAATAGGAGAAAGGTACATAAACTGAAAAAAATAAAAACCTAATACTTGAATGATATTTACTAGATGTAAAACACTATTTTAAGTGTATTGAATATTATAATCTACTAAATCATCACTGTTTCAATGGACCTGAATGTGGGCAAACTCTGGGAGACAGTGAGGGACAGGGAGGCCTGGCGTGCTGCAGTCCATGGGGTCGCAAAGAGTCGGACGCAACTCAGTGACTGAACAACAACCATCACAGTTCCTCGTGGTGTAGGAACTTTCTAACCTGAGGCTTATTTTACAGACCAGCAAGCTCAGACACAGACAGCATACATGTTTACCCAAGGCCCACAGCTAGTGAGTGGCAGAGCCAAGATTTGAACCCAGCAGCCTTATTCCCAGTGCCCATATTCTTAACCCCTGCATTTATTGTTTCTATCGAGATGACACAGAAGGAGCTTGGATGTCAGCCTCAGAAGGTCTTCATGGGTGCTGATTTCCTATCTGCTGCTACATATGACTTTGGGCAGATTACTTAGCCACTCTGGGCTATGTAGGTTCCTCATCTTATCATGAGGGGAATAAAACAAGATAGTGAATGAGATAATACATTAGAGAGAGCTTTAAAAGCTGTAAAACTCTTAGCATCTCTAAGTATGAAGTGGATATTAGTTGTTAGATGTCAAAGAGCCTTGAATGATAAGATGAGGTACTTGCCTTATATGCATGCCTTGGGCTTGTAAAAACAATGTTTTTTTCTTTTTTTCAAAACAGGGCCAGATGAAGGTGAGGAGGGAGAGTATGTAGATGGATGGAGAGAGAATTTATCAGTATTTTAGAAGACATACTTCAAGTAGAGGACACTTGACAAAGGAAATGTATAAGAAACAGCATATTATCCTGGCCTTGGATTTGGGGATTAGGCAGTTGCAGTAGGTGGGGTGGGCTGGATGTCCAATCCCAGGACTTCCACCTTCTAGCTCTTTGAGCCTAAAACCTGCAGCTTCACCTCTCTGAGCCTCAGTATCCTTTTCTGTCAAATAAGTGATAATAAAACCTTTCTCACTGGCTTATGAGAATTAAGTTTGATCCTCTAAGAAGAGCATCAGGCTAGTAGGAGGTGCTCCAAAATGTCCCCTCTTTCCCACTCACTGAGCCCCTGTTCCCCTTGCATCTACATGGTGTGAAATTTCTAGATCCCTACTTTGCTGGAATTAATTTCCTAAAGTGGGGAGATGGCATCCAGAATAAACACTGTGTATTTCACCCTTTTGCTTACCTGCTGCAGGTGCAACTGGTGGGGGAAACTCCCTTCAGCAGGGGTCTTTGTTCTGCAGCAATTAAGGCACCTCGCTAATCCTTCTCCTTCCCAGATGCTCTTGGAGCTGTATTTTTAGCTCATCTCTTTTATATGCCTCATTCGAAAACATCTTATTATTCATTTCAAAACTTGACAACTCCTATCACTTTGTCCCCTCGTTCCATTCTCATACACAAAGGAAGAATGAAATGTAGCAGCCTCAAGCCAAGCTTCTGCTCAGTGGAGACCAGAGATGTAAGAGTTTCTTCTGGCCGCATCCACTCCTGGACTAGCTCTGGGAGTCAGCTGGGAGTCACAGATGTGCATTCCCATCCTTATCTGCCTTGTATTATAAGATGTGCAATTAGATGCTGTGTGTAGATGCACTCAGGGGTCCCGCACGTGCTCCTGTGCAGACACAAGCCAGGAGGGGCTGCACAGTTCTGGGACCAGACTGAAAAATCATGTAGGAGTGAATAACAGAGCAAGGATGAGCATTTCAATGTTGAGTCATTTACTCAACAAACACTTATTAAGCATTGACTATGCATAAGAATTTGTGCTAGGTGAGGGCACGTATTTTGCATAAACAGAGAAGATATTCCCTCACAGGATATGTTTTGAATGACTTTGAAATAACAATGGCACATTTACTAAGCCCTTACTGTGTTCTGGGCTCAACGTGCTGTGTGTGTGTGATTCATAACAACTCTGAGAGATGGAGACAGTTATACCCAGGATCCGGGTGAGAAAGCTGAGTCACAGAAAAGGTTTGTGCCTAACCCAGGGGTCAGAGCCCATGAATAGAGAGGCCAGGCCTTGAACTCTGGCTCCAGAGCCTGGGCTCTTAACCTTAACCACTGAGTCATCCCCTCCCTTTGCTCTGTGCAGACTGCCTTCCATTCCTGGGCCATGGTGAATGAGGTCATGGACAACCCATTTAGCCCAGGGCCTGGGCTTTGCACTGTGGTTGGAGATTGTCATCACTTGTATAGTGTCAAAGATAAATACAGCCGGATGTGACCATAGTAACAGATTTTATTTAGGAACTCCTCCCAGTAGGGAAAAGAACTGAACTTCTTTCCAATTTGTGCAGAGGTGACTGGGGTTTGAGGGGGGAATGCAGGGATGAGGGGTGGCGGGGATGGTGAGTGGGGACTATGTAGTGTCAGGGAGCAAAACATGACAGAAAGCAGGAAATGGGGGTTTAGTCCACGTGAAACTCATCTGGGTTTGATAACTGGCCCTTATCCAAGCTTAGGCTCTAGCCTCTCACAGAGGGTGGGAGACCAGCCCTATCTCCAAGTGTGGCGGGAACAATCAATAAATTCTTTTGGCAGCCTTGAATTTTCTTAGGCAGGGACTTTGATGGGTGCTAGGGCCATTAGGAATGTGGCCTTGAGCTGTCAGAAGTGATGTTAGTGTTTTATTCAAGTCTTTAGAGGGCAAGGTGGAGGTCTCATCCTGCAGAGGGCTGGACAAGAGGAGGAGTCCAGCATAGGAGTCTGGCTGGAGTTTGACAAGGAGAGTCTTCATCACTAGTTCATCCTGCTTTCGATTGCTGGTCTCCGTGATCCTTGCACCAGCTTGGCTCTGGGTGAGCCACTGCTGTTCTTATTCTCATGAAGATTCCTGAATGGACAGCCAGACAAGTTACAGAAAGGTGCACAGATAACAGGTCTTCAGGTGACAGAAGGGCAAGTGTTTTGAGCATGAGGACAGCAGATGGGAGGCTTAGAGTACAGATTTGTTCAGTCGCTCAGTCATGTCCAACTCTTTGTAAGTCCATGGACTGCAGCACACCAGGCTTCCCTGTCCTTCACTATCTCCTGGAGTTTGCTCAAACTCATGTCCATTGAATTGGTGATGCCACCCAGCCATCTCATCCTTTGTCACTCCCTTCTCCTCCTGTCTTCAACCTTTCCCAGCATCACGGTCTTTTCCAATGAGTCATCTCTTCACATCAAGTGGCCAAAGTACTGGAGCTCAACTTCAACATTAGCCCTTTCAATGAATATTCAGGGTTGATTTGCTTTTGGGCTGCTGGTTTGGTCTCCTTTCTGTCCAAGGGACTCTCAAGAATCTTCTCCAGCACCATAATTCGAAAGCATCAATTCTTCAGCGCTCGGTAACAGAAACCCGTCAGAAGTCCCAGCACCCTCCTCAGTGGTTCATCCCCGGGATCTTGGTAGAATCCTCAGAGCCACATGACAGGCCTCTGCAGTGTGGCCCTGCCAGCCTCATTCTCCTTCAGATCACACTAGCAGGTAGTTCTGTAAAGAATACACAGAATGGTCAGGCAGATAACCTCATATTTGTACCCCTTGACCCCTCAATCCCAGAACCCCTCAAAATTACTTCAAGTCAACTAGTCTCCTTTGGCTTTTGCACGTGCTGCTCCCCTTTCTTGCCTTGCTAGCTCCTTACCTTTTTATGAGTCAGCCCAAATGCCTCCTCTTCCAAGCAGCCTGCCCAGCAGGGTTAGCTGCCCCTATTGGCAGTTCTTGGCATCTCAGTAGGCACCACACCTGGCTGTGATTGTCTAGCCCCAGCTGTGTCCTTCAGACTGTGTGCTCGGGAGGGCAAAGACCGCCTCCAGCCACGTGCCTTTCATGTGCCCTGTGCCACCATATAAGTCACCTCATAGCACGCCTTCAGCTGAGGCCTGATGTGAGAACCTGGGTTGTTCGTCTCTTTGCCTGCTGTGCTTCCTGGCCCTCCCAGATCCCCATCACTTAAGGTCACCAGCACCCGACAGCAGACACGTGCAGTCCTTCCGGTGGCCTTCTGAGCCAGCATCTACCAAAAGGGCATGTGGAGGCCTGTTACAAAGAAAATAGTGGAGCCAAGGAATGTTCCAGACCCACCTGACCCTGGCACGCAGAGCCTTGTGCTGTGAGATTGGGAGCCTTTCCAGTTATCTTCAGAAGCTACCAGGGCAGCCAGTGAAACAAAGCGGCACCCGGCCCTCATCACTGCCACCACCAGCACCACCAGTCACGTTTTTGTAAGACAGAACTCCTGTCATCTGTGAATCTTGGATGGTGGGCAGGGAGCAGGGGTTAGAGGTGGATGAAGGTGGGACCTATCTTCAGCTCTCAAATGTTTTTGCCATGTTGTCACCAGACCAGAGAGCATCCGGCTTTTAGAAGCCCAGCCTGCAGTCTGACCAGTGCCCTCAGGGCCTCCTCTCCACAGAACAGCCCAGTTCACTTGAAATCATCTGTCCACCTGTGAGCCTCCATCTCAGACACTTCAGCTATGCATCCCCTTGGCTCCCATGCCGATGGCCCCCAGCAGGGAGGGGCTGCTCAGTTCCCTGTCCTTCTCTAGCCTGAGTATGGACTCCCTTCGCAGCCTCCTGAAAGGGTAAATTACAGAGTTGAGTGGGGCTTTCCAGGTAGCTCAGTGGTAAAGAGTCTGCCATTCAAGCTGGAGACGTGAGACACGATCCCTGGGTCAGGAAAATCCTCTGGAGAAGGAAATGGCAACTCACCCCAGTATTCTTGCCTGGGAAATCCCATGGATAGAGGAGCCTGGCAGGCTATAGCCCATGGGGTCACAAAGAGTTGGACATTACTTTGTGACTAAACAGCGGGAGGAGAAGAGTCAAATAGAAAGCCACTGACAATTTCAACCACCCAAGTTTTTTAAGGGGCTTCCCTGGTCGCTCAGAGGGTAAAGCATCTGCCTGCCTTGCGGGAGACCCGGGTTGGATCCCTGGGTTGGGAAGATCCCCTGAAGAAGGAAATGGCAACCCACTCCAGTACTCTTGCCTGGAGAATCCCATAGATGGAGGAGCCTGGTAGTCTACAGTTGATGGGGTCGCAAAGAGTTGGACATGACTGAGCGACTTCATTTTCATTTTTTGTAAGTTTTTTAACCTGGCCTTCAAAAGCCCGCATTCCCTGGTCTCAAATCTATTTTAGCACACTCCGCTCTCTGCTAGCCTTATGGATTAATCATCCCAAACTGATTGTAGTTCCCTATCTGTAGTATGATGTTTGATGCCATCGGGTCTCTTTGGTATCCCTATGAATGGAATATCGTTCTTTTTTTTTAACTTTCTATTTTATATTGGAGTATAGTTGGTTTATAATGCTGTGTTAGTTTCAGGAGTACAACAAAATGATTCAGTTATATATACATATCCATTCTTCCTTCAGATTCTTTTCCCATATAGATTATTAGAGTATTGAGTAGAGTTCCCTGTGCTATACAGTAAGTCCTTGTTGATTATCTACTTTATACATAGTAATGTACTTTATATATACCAATGTATATATGTCAACCCCAAACTCCAATGACAGATAGCATTTAGATTTATATGTGGAATCTAAAAAACTGATACAAATGAACTTATTTACAAAACAGACTCACAGACTTCAGAAACAAATTTATGATTGTAAAAGGGGAAGGGTGGGGGGGGGAAGGGATACATTAGGAGTCTGGATGGAACATCTTAATCCCTACCACCCCCAGGAGCACTAATTTTTACCTAGTCAACTCCTACTAATCTAGTCCATTCTGGGCTCTGTTCCCATCCTGTTCATACCTTTATTATGGCTGCTGCTGCTAAGTCGCTTCAGTCGTGTCCGACTCTGTGCAACCCCAGAGACGGCAGCCCACCAGGCTCCCCCGTCCCTGGGATTCTCCAGGCAAGAACACTGGAGCGGGTTGCCATTTCCTTCTCCAATGCATGAAAGTGAAAAGTGAAAGGGAAGTAGCTCAGTCGTGTCCGACTCTTAGCGACCCCATGGACTGCAGCCCACCAGGCTCCTCCGTCCACGGGATTTTCCAGGCAAGAGCACTGGAGTGGGGTGCCATTGCCTTCTCCTTTATTATGGCATGAACATAGTACTCTCTTATTCACTCAAAAAACTGTGACGGGGCCTCACTAAGTGTCAGTCAGTGTGTTGGGGATGCAGAGATGACCAGGGCCTGACACGAGGACTGCTTCCCTAGTCTTCACAGACTGATGGAAGATACAGACAGTAACCAGGTGATCATGCCCATGAAGGGATAACTACGGGCTGTGCTAGGCATTAGGAAGAAAGAGAGTGGGTTTCTTTGGAACCATTAAACAAAGGCACCGAACGCCGCATCTTCCCAGAGATAGGGGATTCCCCAGGGCCAGGATTCTGCCCTGTATTCCCAGCACAGTGCCTGCCACAGAGTCAAGGGGGATGCTCCGTTACTGGAGCTGAGTTGTGGAAATAAGTCAGAGCTGGTCCAGCAGTGCGGAGTGACCAAGCCAAGCCTCCTGATAGCTGCCCTCACTTGAGTGCCGCTCTCTCTGAGTCCGGTAGAGACAGAGGCCAGAAGGAGGAGATGTGAGGATGAGAGAGTAGAGAGCTAGGCAGAACCTGCGATTGCTGCCCTACAGGAGGCATTCTGATGTGACAGGATGGGCGTGGGGTTTGCTGCCATCACACCTACTTTCAGCACCAGCTCTGAATCTCGCCATTGACTGGATGTTGACTGTACAAGTGGCTTACCAGGGAGCGGTCCCCAGCCTTTTTGGCACTGGGGTCCAGTTTCGTGTTAGGCAGTTTTTCCATGGACCGGGAGTGGGGGGTGGTCTTGGTATGATTCAAGCACATTACGCTTATTGTGCATTTTATTTCTTACATTATTACATCAGCTCCTCCCCAGATCATCATGCGTTAGATCCCGGAGGTTGGGGACCCCTGGGCCCCTGTGAGCCTCCGCTTTCTCATCTCTAACCAGAAAATGATGGAGCCGAGGGTTGGAAGGTATTACTTCACGGCGGTTTTGCCCCTGAGACCCTGAGGTGAGTTGGAGGACACAGCTACAGGATGGTGTTTGGTGCTTTTCAACGAAAGGGGCAATTTTGTGCTAATTTCTTTTCCTGACAGTTCATTTTCCAAGGCAGCAGCCTAACAAATCATGGGGCCAATTAGTGTAAAAGAAACAATTGATCCTGGTACTCAGCTCAGCCCACCACCTCAGTGGTTTGGTGGTGTTTATTCAGGGAAGCGCTGCACAACACTAAATGGGAACTAATTGGATAGACACCATTATAAATTGCATGGCACTGCACCACACTCAGCTTCTGAGTCAAGTCGCCAGGTCTGGCAGAAATAGGAAAACTAAAGGCTTTGCTGTCCTGCATTGACAAGCAGAGCAAAGCTGGTAGGGGCCCATCTTGCCCCTCATTTTACAGATGGGAAAGTTGAATCTCATTGAGGGAGCAGAGATGGGGCTAGAAACCAATGATTTTATTGTTTCACTATGGTATTCTTTTGGTAAACTCATCAAACAAAGGGATCTGGAGATAAAATTAAGGCGATTGCTGTGTTTCTCTCCTGGAGCTGCCATAACAAAGTAAGACAATCCAGGGGGTTAAACAGAAGTTTACCGTCTCATAGTTGTAGAGGCTAAAAGTCCGTGATCAAGTTTAGGCAAGGTTGAGTCCTTCTGACCACTGTGAGGGAGGGTCTGCGCCTGTCTTCTGGTTTCTGGTGGTTTGTTGGCAGTCTTGGGTATTCCTTAGCTTTTAGACACATAAGGATCTGCGCCTTCATGTTTGAAAGGCAATCAGTCCATGTGTCCGTGTCTACATTTATTTTATTTTTTTTAATTGTTATAAGGGCCTTAGTCATATTGGATTAGAGGCATACCCTATTCTAGCACATGGCACAGTGGTAAAGAATCTGCCTGCCAAGCAGGAAACACAAGACAGGAGAGTTCAATCCTGGGTCGGGAAGATCCCCTGGAGAAGGAAATGACAACCCACTCCAGTATTCTTGCTTGGGAAATCCCATGAACAGAGGAGGCTGGTGGGCTGCAGTCCATAGCATTGCAAAGAATCAGACATGATTTAGCAACTAAACCACCAACCACCACCATTATTCTGTGCGAAGTCACTTCAGTCATGTCACTCTTTAGTTGACCCTTTAATAACATGGGTTTGAACTGCACAGGTCCACTTATATGCAGACTTATGCAATAGATACATATTCCAGTACACACAGTGTATAGTTGGATGCAGAATTTTGTATACAGAGGGCTGACTGTAAAGTTATACATGGACTTTCTACCACACAGGGTAGGGGAAGAGTGGGGCATAGTGTCCCTAATCCCCCTGTTGTTTAAGGGTCTACTGTATTTCCAGATAAGGTCATATTCTAAAGTCCTGAAATTTAGGACTTCAACTTAAAGAGTTTGGGGAGGCTAAATTAAACATGTAATGATGACAGACAATTTACAGAATAGAATCTTTGAACTACCATTTATTAAGCGTGCCAGGCAGGGTACAAGGATCTTACTTAGTTTCCCCCCAAACAAATGGACTTACAGGTGAAGATATTAAAGTTCAGAGAAGCTAGGTGATTTGCCCAAGGTAGCATAAGTAGTACAGAATAGATTTGAATTTCAAGTGCTGGTCTGTGTCTATCCAAAGGCATGTGTTTCTTCAACATCCAAGTATCTAACTAAAATGGATCTTAGAAGCCATATTCACCACCACCACCACCTGCTATTCACCTCAATCTGTTAATATAAATGAAAACACCAGCCTGCTCACTCCTAATCCAGCGTTCTTTCCATTGGCTGCATTTTAGTTACATCACTTTCTTGTAAGTTTCTGTCTGGCATGCAAGACTTCTTTGTGACCAAGGCAGAGGTTAATTTCAGGCTGGTTACAACACAAAAAGTAATTTTCCATTAAATATAATGACCTCGTTTCTGCAGTGACTTGTGGCAAAACATGCTGTTTCATTTCTATTCATTCACACTCATTTGCCTACTTGCTACAATAATTTTACACCATAAGCTGAAATGTTGAAATCATTGGTTACATTACTAAACACCTACAATGGTTATTAGGATCCTTCATGCAGAAAGAGACAGAAATAAAAACACGAATTTTAGGAGAACGAGAGTAGAGGCAGTTAAAATACATTGAATACTGTATTCAAGGGCACAGAGGCTACCAGCCATACCTGGCATCAATCCAGGGTCTACCTTATCAGCAGTGTGACCTGAAGTGAGTTCCTCAGCCTCTCTGTGTCTCATTTACCTCAACAGTAAAAGGAGGGGAAATAACATGTAAAACTGTTGGTTGAGTGAAATAAATGAGGATTACATACGTAGAGTACCTGGCATGATGCCCAACACATAGCGGTCATTCTCTGGACGACTACTGTGAGGGACGGTCTATGCCATTATATATTTAAAATATATAGTGAAAATTAAATCTGAATCTGTATGAATATTTGGAGAATCTTCCAAGTTCGGGCTATTTTCCCATCCAGAGTTTTGAAAGTATAAATTGTTCCCATATTTATTCATCCTGAACTTTTACAAATATTGTTGCAAATAGAACCACCACTGGCTGATGTTTATTTATGCTGGCCTTGGGAAAGCGCAAAGGAACAAAGGGAACTGGCGGCTCTGTACGGAGCTCTTCTGAATGCACTCAAGGACCCCTTGTGTTTTGGACCAATGGCTGCCTGAGGTGGACTTGACAAAGGCCTTTTGTCTGCAGCCTACTTTCAATTAAGTCATTGAAGTGTTCACTGCCTTGATTTCTCCTGTTCTCAGAGAGAGGAAAAGGGAATGGGAGATAGAGAAAGGAGCACGTTGAGATTTTTTTTCCTAATGTATTATTATGAAAATGTTCAAACACACAGAAAATTTCACCTTTTGCCATATTTGCTTTACCTGATTCTCCTTCTCTTTAGATAGGTTAAGAGATCAATAGATAAATGGATATCTAACTAATAAGCAGCTGCATTTGGTGTGCTCATTGCTCCTGGGGTCTCATGCTTCTAGTCCCTTTCTGCAAACAGTGCTAAGAATACAGTTTTTAAATGATGAGCTCATATTGATATTCATAATTCAAATTACAATTATTGGCTTATTTCTTAAAGTCTATGTGTAGATCTTATTTTTCTTTCACTGAAAAGTTTGCTTTCTAATAACAATGTATTTGTATATATATTTATCCTAAAGTATAACCAAAGCACTTTCAAAATTGAAATTCCAACATGAATTACTGCTAGCAATAAACCAGGCATAGATTTGAGTGACAATGAGATTTGCTAAAATTTCCTGTTAGCCTGATACTCCCTGGGCGAGTCACTTCTTGCTAAGCCTGTTTCCTTTGGTCTAAGATGGGGATAATGATGATCACTGATTTAGAAATCTTTTCATTGCAAGTAACATGAAACTCACCTCAGTCTTAAGCAATGAAAGGAATTCACTGATTATGTAACTGGAAACTTCGGGGTTAAATTTCCCAGGATAGTAGGATCCAGCCTGTTCGATGGCATCATAAAGTGTGATGCTCTCTCTCTCTCAGCTCTTCTCTCCTTCCTGATGACCTGATTTCCCAGATTTTCTCACCATCCTCTGGTTATTCCAAGACTATTATCCAGGGAGCTCTAAGGAAGGCCTAACCTGTGGGAAACATGCTTGGTGACTGAACACTGTGTCACATAGCCATTAGATCTTAAACTCAGTTGTCTGGGGAAAGATCCAAAGTATGAAAACCTTACTGTCTACCAGACACCCTGCTAGACACATTAAGTGATCTTCTTCACATTCCTTTGAGGAAGGGATCATTCCCATTGTACAGATGAAGCAACTGAGGCTCAATGAGGTAAGGTGACTTGCCCATGGCCACATAGATGAGATCCAAATCCTTTCATCACACAACATGCTTTTTTTGAAATGGGGAAGGACAACACAATATGCAGAGTACTCAAAGAGTGAAGCAAAAGAGGAGCACCCTGACTTACACATGCACACTTACTGTGCTTTTGAGAGCACAGACTGCATCTTCTTCATCTCCATATTTCCAGGGCCCAGTGTATCCTAGTACCGATGGGCTTTTAGGCATGAATGTGAACTGAATGTGAGAGGATAGCCAGTCTACCTTTCCACCAACTGTGACTATGTGATGGCACATCCTAGGTCATGGGATGTTGGATTTTGTTTGAACCCAGTGTTAGGAAACCAGTACTTCATGCAGAAGCTGGTTTCCTGTGGAAGGTGGTTTTTATTTCTCCTGAGCAGAAATCTGCTTCCTTGTCACTGTGGTGATTGCTAAATTCAGCACACCTGGCTCCACTTTGCCTGTTAGACAAATTTAAGCCTAAATCATAGGTTGGGAATGCTTTCCGCGAGTTAACTAGTTCATCTCCCTATTTTTAGGCAAGAACTTTACTCACATGGTTGCAGAGCTCTGTTTTCATAAACATATGTTCAAAGAGTTACTGAGAAGAAGCTGTCTTTTATAACTGTTGTCTTGTTATAAAGTTTCAGAAGAAGTGTCAAGAGCAGAAAAGGACATGAGTATTTATTGAATTCGACCTCCTTATTTTAACAGCTGAGAAAATAAAGTGTTAGAGAAACAGAAGTAGAGCCAGTAGGGTTGTGTGTGTTGGGGGTGGGGTTCAGGGACAGACTTGGACTCAGGATTTTGCTGACAGATTCATTCATTCAAATTATTCATTTAAAAATAGGTACTGACGAAGTCATAGCGACAGAAAGTAGAATGTGGTTTCCAGGTTGGCTGTAAGAATGAGAAGTTAGTGTTTCATGATACTGATGGTCACTTTGGGAAATGGATGGCGGTGAGAGTTGCAGAGCAGTGTGAATGTACTTAATGTCAGAGAACCATGCACTTAATAATGGTTAAAATGTAAATTAAAGTTGTGTATGTTTTTCTATGATAAAAATATGTAAGTACTAAATCCTTACTATATATCAGATACTTTACCTGATTTGGGGATAAAGATGAGAAAAATATTGTTGCTACCACTCTGGAGCGGAAATACACATATCTTTGTATTGTTGTTTAGTTACTCTGTCTTGTTTGACTCTTGTTGCAACTGCATGGACCAGGCTCCTCTGTCCATGGGATTTCCTAGTCAAGAATACTGGAGTGGGTTGCCATTACCTACTCCACGGGATCTTCCCAACCCAAAGATCAAACCTGAGCCTCCTGCATTGCAGGTGGATTCCTTACCCTGAGCCACCAGGGAGGCCTTATATACATATATACATCATGGCAAACTAAAGAATTGTACCATGTGGTAAAGTCCAGGAAGCTTAGTATTTTTATGTAACTTGTAAAAATTAGAATACTTTTTTGCAAAAAAAAAATAGTATAAGTGAACAAACGTCCAGTTTTTTTAATCACTAGTAAATTCACCATTCAAAGGAAAAACTCCTATTAAGATTTTGTTGGATGTACTTCCAGACTTTTTATACACATACATATATGGAGAATCATACTCTTTTCAGAAACAGGATTATATTGAGCATACTATTTGGCGATATGCTATTTTTCATTCATTAGGATGTTTTAAATATATTTCCACAGCAAAAAGTACATACATTCCCAAGATGATTTTTGGCTAGCTGCATATTATTTCATCTTATAGCAAAATGCAGTTACTTCAGCCAGTCAGTTAATGCTCAACACTTCAGACATTTCTAACTTTTCACTCTTCTAAACACTGCAGGGAATATCTCATATCTAAGTCTTTTACCACATCTTACATTATTTATAGATACCCGAATCCCTACAAGAAGAATCATAAGGTCAAAATTTATGCATGTCTTTAATGCTTTGAGATAGCCAGTCTGCCCTTCAGAAAAGTTGCACCAAATCACAGTCCCACAAGTAACAAAAATAACCATAATGGCCAACATTTACAAAGCCCTTGCAATATGTGCCTTGCACTGCGCCAAGCCCTTTACGTGTACCAGACTAACTCATCAGTCTTTCTAACAGGACCATGAGAGAGGCACTCTTTGTCCCATTGTATTAATACGTATATTAGAGAAATCCAGTAGCCCAAGAAAGTATCTGTTTCCCCACACTCGTGTTAACATTGAGTATTACGTTTGTTTTTTTTTTTTTTTCATTCTCGTGGAGAAAAGTGGCATCTCACTTGTATCTGGTATATTTTATTTGAATCAATTTAATATTTTCAACAACTTGTTGGGTTCTGTATCATTCTTTGTATAATATAAAAAGAGAGGGCTCAGAAAGTTAGACATTCCCAAAGCTATGCAGTCAATGATACAGCTTGGATTTGAATTATGCTCTCTCTGGCACCAGTGTTAACATTCTTTCCTCTGTTAGCATGCTACCTCTTTAGCTAGAGTCTGGGATCTTTGGAAATCTGGTCTTGTCCTTGAGTAAAACATTCTAGAAGATTTCAGGATGGGAACTTAGAGAAAAATTCACTCTGACCTGTTCCATTGAGCCTCAGATGATGGGGTGCCTGGGGACTGGTACAGAGGTTGCCTCCAAGCCTTGCTGGCACTGCCATGTAGCAAATGCATCCAAAAATATGTTGAAAAAGAGAAAGGCCTTTATAATGAGCCTGGGCCTCTCTTTGTCTAGTGAGATTTTAACTACTGTAATTGCCTGTAGTGTGAAGTAGTGTATTTTTCATGTATCTATTTTTATTCTGTGTCTATCTGCGTATCTGGTTTTTTGTTTTGCTTTTTTGTTAACTCACTTGAATCCTGGTGGGTATTTTTCCTGTGAATAGTATAGCCTCGGGAAACCACACCCTCTCATACACGCATATACCCACACACAATAATAATATGAAGGCTAAATAGGCTAGAATTTATTCTTTAAAAAAAGCTAATGGTAAAGTCTGAGCAGATGACTTTCTAATCCATACTGTATTTAATTGGCTGTATTGAACCATACTACAAATTAAGTCTTCTCTGTAATTTATTCTGTCAGACAATAACCCTGCAAACAATTTGATACTTCATTTAAACATTGGTAAATGGCTCATGGAAACGCTAAGAAAAAAAATGGTAATCAGAGAAGGAACCCTCTGTTTACAGAATAACTCCTATGTGAAATATCATGAATTAACCTGATTTAGTCACTGAGCATGTATTGAGTGACTACCTTGAGCCCTGTATGTCTTTGGGTAGCTTGGCTCCCCCTTTCTCTCTTTTTTAAATTAGTTATTTATTTATTCTTGGCTGTGTTGGGCCGTCCTTGCTTTCTTGCGCAGGCTTTCTCTAATTGCAGCAAGCGGGGGACTACCCTGTTGTGGTGTGCAGGCTTTTCACTGCAGTGGCTTCTCGTGTTGCAGAATGCAGGCTCTAGGCACCCGAGCTTCAGTAGATGCAGCTCACGGGCCCTAGAGCGCTGACTCAGTAGTTCTGGGGCACAGGCGTGTGGAATCTTCCCAGATCAGGAATCAAACCCATTTCCCATGTGTTGGCAGGCAGATTCTTATCCACTGAGCTACCAGGGAAGTCCCTTTGTTCCTTTTAATTCATGAAACCTTACTTATGAAGTTGCTCAGTCGTGTCCAACTCTTTGTGACCCCATGGACTGTAGCCTACCAGGTTCTACCATCCATGGGATTTTCCAGGCAAGAATACTGGAGTAGGTTGCCATTTCCTTCTCCAGGAGATCTTCCCAACCCAGGAATTGAACCCGGGTCTCCCACATTGTAGGCAGACACTTTACCATCTGAGCCACCAGGGAAACCTTACTTAGCACTTGTTCAAAAGGAACATTATTAGGACCTAGGATAAGGCTGAGGAGAACCTGACATTATCTTTTTTTTTTTTTTTTTTTTTTGAAGAGTTAACATCCCAAAGTAGAAAGAAAACATGTGCACAGATGTTCTCCAGATGTTTTGTTTTCAGGACCTAGAGGCATCTGCCTGCTTCATTCTTTCTGCCTAGAATGCCCTTTCTCTGGTTTTCTGAGGATTTCCCCTTTATCTTTGGAGACTGAGTCCAAGGTCAGCTCCTTTGTCAAATATTCCCTGATGCTCCTGCCCATTTCTCCTCTGCTCCTTTACAACACCTTTAATATCAAGTTTGCCTTATTATATTGTGATTGTTAGGTTCTTTGCCTGCCTGTTCTTTGAGACTGCAAGGGTCTTGAGGAAGGGACCATGTTTTAGTCATTTGGGCAGATGTAGCACTTAGAATGAGACCTAGAATGTATTAGGCACTCAGTAATACAGTTATACAGTGTGAATAACTATATGCATGGACAAATGTGTAACAAAACTAAGAAGGTTGGAGCATCCCAGATAGAAGGAAAAAAGTACAACCCAATGAATTCTAGAGTTGGGAATTATTATTACAGGGAATAGGGGAGTTGAGGACGGTCCCTAGATGAGCATGATGTTGGAGCTAGGCCTTGAAGCATAGGTATACTATAGTTAGGTAGAGTTGATGAAGCATGGTTAGGGTAAGAAGAGGCAGTCAGCAGAGAAAACAATTTACATAATCGCACAGAGGTGGGAAAGTCCAGAACCCAAAGGGGGATGATGACCCCTTCAGATTATTTTTACTCCTGGGAGGAAAGTCAGACTGGGTTGGCAAGGCCGATCTCTGAATTGGCCTTGGAATTCTGTAGCAACAATTTCATCTACAATGAGAGGGTTCAGAATAGGAGGAGTAAATGAAGCAGTAGCAGAAAAATTGGGTGTTCTGGAAGACTCTCTTTTTAAAACCAAATTATCTGCTTTGATTTTTTGGCAGTGCTTTAATACCTAGATTGGGCTTCCCTGGTGGCTCAGATGGTAAAGAATCTGCCTGCAATGCAGGAGACCCTTGTTTGATACCTGGGTCGGGAAGATCCCCTGGAGAAAGAAAATGGCTACCCACTCCAGTATTCTTGCCTGGAGAATCCCATGGACAGAGGAGCCTGGAAGGCTACAGTCCATGAGGTTGCAAAGAGTTGGACATGACTAAGTCACTAATACCTAGATTATGTTTTTCCAAGACAAAAACTCTTTTCCAAAGGAAGGGTGGAAGAAGGTCAACCAGAACCTGCCTTTCTTCCACTCTCTCCCTCTGGCCTAGTATTCTCTGCATCTCCAGAAAAACACGTGATGCCTTGAAACTCCGCACAGAAACACTCTTGGGATGAAATGGTCTTTTGTTTTTTCTGTTACCAAGGACTTCAGCTCCCCTTTCTGGCCTTGGCTGCTCAGCAGATACTGCAGGTGGCAAGCCCCTGAAAGTGCTCCTCCAGACCAGGTGGTCTTGACCTTTTTCTCTGAGATCCTAATAGCTGGCCTTGACCCCAGACCTTCTGACTGGTGACCCTTTCTGACCTTAGTAATCTGCTGGAATCCAGAACATCCTCAGTTTGACCTCCTTCCTCAGTTTCCCTTCCTCATCCTAGCTTATCAGGGATCATGGTTTTGTTGTTGATCTAGGGAGCCAAGAATCTAAGGAAAGGAGACCTTGATTCTAAATGACCTTGTTTCCTTTATTCAATGCTTTTCCATTATGAGTAGGGAGAGTGGGGCCTGGATTAAGTATTGGTCCAGCCAGACACCTTCTGGCCCTCAGTCCTTTCATGAATGAACTCACAGTTAAACTATATGATGTTTACATTTCCTCTGGCTCCACCTGCCTTTGATTTGTGCTGATAAAACCTGCTTGAAGACATGGAGCAATTTGGAGGCTCACAGAACAAGTATTTGCAATGTCCTCTGAGTTGCCAAGATGAATGTGATAATGTGGGATTAGAAGGATTCTAATATATTTGTATTTCCAAGGATCTTTATGACGTTTGCATGGTTAAGGTTGGAGAAAGTAGAGACATAATCCCTATCTGACTGTTCGTTTCCAAATGATTGAGCCAATTTCAGAGCAATCCTTTTTAACACATCATAAAATTAACTATGGGAAAAGATAATGTTACAATATTTTTAAGCCCTTCATGCGCACACACAGCTACACTTTGTGAGGAAATATTAGGTATCATCAGGCATTAAAAATGTTTTGACTTTAAAACACTTAATGAGGATTCACAGATAAATTAAAACATCTCCATCTGCTGTCTTGCATAGTAGGTGATATTTTACCATTGCACAATCATCTCCGAATCTAATTCCACCAGGAAGACTTCTAATCGCAGTTTAATTTTAGAGCAATATTCCACTTGGCAATCAATAAAGTGCTGTCGTCAAACTTTGATTTAATAGGATACGTGGATAACATTCACTGTATTATGCAGAGAAAGAAATACTTGCAGGAAAGAAAGAGAAGGAGGTTGCCTTTGTCTCTCACTTTTCTCTTCTGTGTCCCATTCAAGCTCACAAAAGCCTCTAAATCAATACCGCCTTGTTTCGTGAATATAAATCTCATCAATTTTACATCATTAACACCATGGAAAAGCTACTGCTCTCTGAGCAGTTTTTCCCTGCTAAATAAGTATGCCCTCTTAAGAAAGCAGGAACAAATGGATCCTGGTCATTGTACTAATAAACACTTGCTTCTTCCCCAACTTTGTGTCAAAATCTACTAAAATTATAAAGTTGTCTTATGGCCATTTAAGGGGCTAGGGTGACCAAGCAGTGATACCACCCTCCATGCATCATGTGTAGTTGACACTGGGCAACCTAGACAGGCATGAAACCCACAGGAAGCATCTTAAGAGTGAGAAAGAGGTGAGCGAATGGCTGGCCTCTGGAAGGTAAAGCTGCAGCAGCAAATTCTGCTGCAGAAATGATTCCTAAGGTCAGAAGCCTGAAAAGATGGCAACAGGCCGGGAATGGACGTTTTTGAAGGTCAGGGCCAGCAATCCAGAACTAAGTAATGGTCATCATAAGAGGCAGGCGCCACTGTCCTGAGAGGCTGGCTGTGTGATGTGAGATCTAGATGACTAAAGGATCTGGGAAGATGGAAGGAGACCTGGGAGAAAGTCTACTTCAGTGGTTCTTAATATTTTCATAATCAAATTCTTCTCGTGTTAAATTTCTCCTTCCCTTCAGATTCAGTAACATAGGAGACTTTGTTCAGTAAAATGCATTTATACTCATTTACTTTCCGATTTGGATTATTTGAATCCATCACTGATTGCCAAAGAGGATCTGCTCCAAGGTGAGCTAAGGGGTACAACAGTAACCAGATATAATTCTAAATAAACTCAGCATTTTTATTTGTGTGCACAATAAAAGAAGTCATCTTATTAGGAATAATTATAAATTTCTGTTTAGCTTTTTGAAATGTTGAAAATTGCCTGGGACCTCTTTTCATTATTTTTAATGATCCCTATAGATCCAGGACTTTGGGTTAAGAGCCATTGATCTGGTTCAAAGTTCTCCTTTAATAGAGGAATAAACAGAGATCCAGAGAGATACAGTGAGTGCCTTGTGTTCACATATAGTGGCTAGAATTCAAGCTTCTTAGCACCCAGTATAATGAAAAGGTCCTTTGTAAGGACTTGAAACACATCATATAATGTCTGCTGCTGCTGCTAAGCCGCTGCAGTCATGTCTGACTCTGTGCGACCCCACAGACGACAGCCCACCAGGCTCCCCCGTTCCTGGGATTCTCCAGGCAAGATCACTGGAGTGGGTTGCCATTTCCTTCTCCAATGCATGAAAGTGAAAAATGAAAGTGAAGTCGCTCAGTTGTGTCCGACCCTCAGCAACCCCATGGACTGCAGCCTTCCAGGCTCCTCCGTCCATGGGATTTTCCAGGCAAGAGTACTGGAGTCGGGTGCCATCACCTTCTCCATATAATGCCTAGATACATATATAAACCTTTACAGAGTACTGTTTAATGAGGATTATTTTAGGTACATTTAATCTAGAAAAATGACCGTAAAGATCACCATCGTTTAACAGGATGGGGGATATTGCTTGTTGAAGTTTAGTTAACAAGGGCAGGAAGGTCAGTTTCAAATGATGTTTGAATTACTGATCAGCAGTCCCAATTTAGTTCAACAACTATGGGTCAGGCACAGCACTCGGTACTAGGATGACGAAGATGAAGACAGAGTCAGGTGGGGAAGACCAGGATTTAGGAAAGTGTATCAGAGAAGGAAGATCTATGAAAGCAGGAGCCCAGGGAGCTGTGTGTGAGGAATCCTTTGGGAGTTCCAGTATCGCTAGACTGAAGTTCTGGGAAACACAGAAGAGGGAGGAATCTCCTCTGCAGGGAAAGAAAGGGCAAGCCTTGTTCAGGGGATTTCACAAGGTGATGTGATTTCAAATAGGCTTTTCAAGAGGAATAGAATTCAGGCAGGTGGGTAAAAGAACAGGTCTTGCAGACAAGGGGACCAGCACACGAAAAACCTCAGAGGTGTGGGTCTAACCCAATTGGTGACCTGGGACAAAACAAAGAAGGGTGTTTGATCCTCAAGTCAGTCTTGTCACTGCCACCTGTTGGAAAATTGTCATGACCATGCACATCTGTGGTTCTCTGAATGCAGAGGGCGCCCCTGGTCATGGTACAGTGTACGCCGTCCAGCAGGACAAGCAAAGGCCCTGGTTATGTGAGTGTACTAGGTATCAGTGCAGAACTTAGACTGGGCTGTGGCATGAGGAAAGATGTAGAAGGAGCCTATACTGCTGAGTGAGGCTGACTGGGCTCGGCAAGCAGAAGAAAGAGCCACCATCACAGATGCTCACTCAGCATCTGAACAGTCCTGTTTATCTCTCTGGTCACAGCATCAAGACCATGGAAGGAAGCCTCCATTTCTCAAGGGCAGGCACAGCTCTTTTTTTCCTTCCATCTGGACCAAACAGCTTTTCCAAAGCCCTCTGGGCTTGTTCACACGTAGCGGAAACACATCTCTTATTGATCAACAGCTCGGAGGGAAAGTCCCCTGAAATAGGCTCTTCTTTTTGTCTCTCACAGGCCCTTCAGCATCATCATGCTGTTCACGAAATTTCCTACATCGCAAAGGACATCACAGATCACCGGGCCTTCGGATACGTTTGCGGGAAGGAAGGGAATCACAGATTTGTGGCCATAAAAACAGCCCAGGCGGTGAGTAGCCCCCTTCCAAGGAGGATGCTTTTCCTTGTACCTTTTCTGGGATAACACAGTCACACCATTAGTCTTCGGGGGCCCATTGTGACATGTGACTCAGCGATGCTGACACTCAGCTTCCCATCTAGAAAAGATAAACAGCCTCAGAGCAAAGAAACAGGCTCACGCCCATCCAGTTGTGGTGGTGTTGCTTTTTCTAATGGGTATTTCGTGATGACTAATTATTTTCCTTTCTGATTAAGCTGGATGGAGGCACACTATACAAATAAGTTTCCTTGTGTTGCTAGCCTCATTTAAAAAGAAAATAAGAGAAAACAAATAGCTGTTTTGCATAAGGCCTACCCTAATTTTATTGTATTCGAAATTACTAATAAATAAAAGCAGTGCCTTTTATGCTTATGATTATTATGAATTTGCAAATATAATTAGTTGAAGAAATGAACTTTAGCCTAGATGCAATTTGCTAAACCAATATAACAAGGTAGAATTAATTAAAGATGGAATGCTTTCAGTTTAATAGAAAAAGGAAGGGCTGCGGGTTGTAGCCAGCAAAAACAAAAATTGGTCGCTGCAGCTCAGTAACCATCCTCTTATTCATGTGCTTTACCACCTTTTACTCCAGGCTGAACCTGTTATTCTGGACTTGAGAGATCTCTTTCAACTTATTTATGAATTGAAGCAAAGAGAAGAATTGGAAAAAAAGGCACAAAAGGATAAGCAGTGCGAACAAGCTGTGTATCAGGTATACCTGTGAATTTATCCTGGTACTGGAGACAGCAGGGGCTTAAAATAAACAGATATGAAAACTGACAGTCAAGGCTTCTCCTCCTGCTGCCAAGTAGAAATAAACAAAGATGAAAGGTTCCTGTGTAAATTACAGGCACCGAAAGCATGCCATTAGAAATGATCCCTATTCTCTGAGATTCTAGACATATGAGAGAAAGTGAAGTCTTAAAACTGGGGAAGATTTCAGGGGAGGAGATCTAAGGAAAGTCAATTGCATTTGCTTCTTGTTAACAGTCGGGGTGGGGCGGCTACAAGAGTTTTCATTTTTTTTCCTGCCAATTTTCTGCCTTAATGACCCACCAGCCTGTCCTACCCAGAGCTGGTTTCTTCACTGTCCTGTAATTTCTGAATACAGTCTCACATCTCTCGCTTTATATTCTCTGCTTTTCATCCTCCCTTCCCTCACTCTGCTGTAGACAATTCTGGAAGAGGACGTTGAAGATCCTGTATACCAGGTAATTTTGGAAACTAGTCGGGGTTGAGGGTCAGGAAAGGCCTGGGCCTGTGGTAAAGGCATTTTGTCTCCACTGGCTGCAGAGCCTGGAGAAGGACCAAGATTATTTCTGAGGATGAGGCCTGCCAAGCCCTCCAGGAGCAAATTTCCATAAAAACTAACAGAAGTTTGGCCGGCATCAGTAGCATGGGATTTAGAAATAGGCTTCTCCCTTCTTGCCCCTGCTTCAGCCTTCTCAGCAATCTGTATAAGTTTGATCCTAGAGCTGAATGTTTGCAAGAGTCCCTTGAATATTCTGAGTTCATTAGAGAGACTGAATAATGAGGTGGCTTCAGTGAGTTAAGAACCAGAGATGGGGCCTGACATTTTGGCAACATTTGAACACACATCCAAAGGATGGTTTGTGAGCTGGGGAAAGGACTGTGAGGAGAAGTCTTTCTGGCCCCTGATTGTCCAGGCTGCCCCCCTGACTCCCTGGCTCATGCCAGAGGGGCTTTTGTGAGTGGGGGAACAGGAGATCCCCCAGACGTGCCTGCCCGTAGCTTTCTCTGTACTTTCTTCAGGGTTGCAGCCTAAGTGTGGGTAGAGATGGCTTCCCTTGGGTTCAAGTATATGCTCTGTTTTAACAGATGCAGATGAGAGAGGAGGCCTCTCCCACTCTGTGCTTATTCCCAAGGAGAGAGAGCAGCCAAACATTTGACTTATGGGACATAAAAGACAATCTGAAATGTACATTTCTAACTGGGACACACATGCGTTCTATATATGTGTGTCACACATGCATTCTGTAGTTTCACAGCATGCATACTTTCGCACGAAAGCTGCCACTGCTATGATGAAAAGAAAATAATATAGATAAGAAATTAATCGAATCTGAATCATTTGAAAGAAAAGTATCTAACATGGATGTAAATAAAAGTCAAAGGTGCATTTGATGCCAGGCTTTGCTTTAGAATACCAGGGGTGTGGATTCGTCTATAGTATGAGCTCAGCCCCTGGCTCATGGGCTCGGAGAGTGAAGAACATAGTCCTTCTTGAAATGGCCCAGTCTTTTAGAGTCTGAAACGTGTATATCGAAAATTTGACTTCAGTATTTAAAACTGAGAATGTAAAGTAAGGTGATATGTATGAGATGAAGGCGTTTGTGGCTTCTGAGCACATCAGGATTGGCTTAGGACTGTGGGCCTTAGGGAGCAAAGGGGAGAGACCGCTGAAACCCAGAGCTGGCAAAGTTGGGGTCCCAGGAGACATCATCCCCACACAGCAGTCCCCGCACAGGCAGACACTACTAAGATCAGTGCCACTGAAGGAAGGGGTTATATCTCCAGAAAGGTCTGCAGCGCCTACGCAGTCCTGACTAAAAGGCTGACCATCGGACCATGGCAATTTTCCTTAGAAGAGGCAGGAATGTGCCAGGCCACGTGGAATGTCAGTAATGTCTCTTCAGGGTGTTTTCTCTTGTGCCTGTGTCTTTAATGCTTACTACAATTTGTATCCTGAATTCCAAATGCTTTTTTTTTTCCTCTTTCATTTTCCCCTTAACTTTTCCTCTCTGGCGGCTGCTGTCATAGTACATTGTGTTTGAGGCTGGACACGAGCCAATCCGTGATCCCGAAACGGAAGAAAACATTTATCAGGTATAAATCACTTTCCTCTCCTTCCTTCGCACCGCCACCAGTGAACGCACAGAAGGGGCTGAGCCACCAGGGGCTCTCTTCTCACTCCCAGCCTCCACCTTGCTCTGTTGGTCATTCTGGGCTTGTTAAAATACCTCTGTGTGAATTGGCTCCTAGTTCCCTGCTGTTTACCAGTAGTTTTCATGCTTGATCATTGACATGTTTAATGGCCAACTGGGTAGAATATTTTAATTTTTAATGGATCTTAACTATTTTCAGTTGACACAGAAATCAAACATTCCATTTTACTAAATTAATCCTTTGGAGGGTTGTTGTTCAGAATATGAGGGTCCTTCATTTCTCAAAACAATGTGCTGTTGAATTCCCTTAAAAAGTCAATTGCATCGCTGAAAATGAAGGCCAAATTCAAAAATGCTGTTTGGAGACAACAGTGGGAATATTAACTGAATGAAAGAAAGTTGAGCTAAAGGTTTTACCCCTTCTGAAGGGAAGGTAGATTAATATTCTTAAAAATGTCTGCTTATGTGAAGAAGCCTAAACACGTGTTTTTTTTTTTAATTTATATTACCAAAGTATAATTGATTTACAATGTTGTGTTAATTTCTGCTATACAGCATGATGATTCATTTATACATGTATATGCCTTCTTTCTCATACTTTTCTATGATGGTTTATCACAGGATATGGAACATAGCTCCTTGTGCGTTACACAGTAGGACCTTGCTGTTTATCCATTCTATAGATAACAGTTTGCATCTGTTAATCCCAAACTCCCAATCCCTTACCCCCTACCCCTCTCCCTTGGCAACCACAAGTCTGCTGTACACTTTTAAACTCGTTAATTCTCCTAAATATGCTGTAAAGTAGGTATTTTAATCCCACTTTTTCAAGGGGAGACTGAGGCTCTGAGAGGTTTAGTAGCTTCCTCAAGGCTGTACAGCTGTTAAGAGCTGGGACCAAACCCACACTGCTTCCCCTGTGCTTTCCCACCAAAGAATCTGTGTAATTACAGCACAGCCACACATCAAACAAATGTGACAACCTCCAGTTTTTCATTAATTAGAATTTTATCCCTAATTTGAAATATAAACATTATGGAAGCAGGAAAAATTTTAATGTATTTAAATAAGTGATTTTAATTTTCTTAATTTACTCAGTTGTGTGGTCTGTTATTCTGCCTTGGGCATGCATTACTTGTGTAATAAAAGTAAAACATATTTTCAGTTTTCATCAAATGCACAGAATTCTAAATGACTAAAGTATGTTAGTTCTACCAGCACCTCAATTTAACCAGCCCTTGGAGAAGGAAATGGCAGCCCACTCCAGTGTTCTTGCCTGGAGAATCCCATGGACGGAGAAGCCTGTTAGGCTGCAGTCCATGGGGTCACACACAGTCGGACACGACTGAAGCGACTTAGCAGCAGGGGGTAAAGATCTATTTCTATGCACAGGTTCCATCTGGGTTCAAGTGCAAGCTTGCTCTTTGAAAAGTTGTCTAAAATCATCACTTACCAAGTTTCTGTCTTGGTAGAAGACAGAAACGTTGCATATCTGTCCTCAGTGTCAAATTTTAAAGTCCAACATTGCTGTGTCTCAGGATTGTTACTGAACCAAACTTGGGTCCACAGACAAATCTACTGACACCGGCTTGTGGTGAAGGAAAGAGCAGAGTTTATTGCAGGGTGCCAAGCAAGGAGCCCAGGGCTGCTAGTACTCAAAACACCCGAACTCCCTTCAGGAAAGCATTTTAAAGGTCAAGTGAGGGAAGAGAGTTGCAGGGTATGTGATCAGCTTGTGTACAACTCTCTGGCTAATCATTTGGTAACAGGATGGTGTCACAGTATTGTTCCTTAGGCATCAGTAGGTCTGGGCGCTACATGCTCATGGGCATCAAGTAGTTAATTTCTTCAATTTGTTGGCGGTTTTAGCATCTGCAGAACAGCTCAGGAAATGTGCATCAGATCCTATTGTCTAGGTACTTCCAGAAGATATGAGGCAGGAGCCCGTTCTGGGAAGGCCCCATAGGGTCCTGCTCAGTTACAGTGTGATGCCAGAGGAACCACTAACCAGTCATCTGATGAAGAGAGAGAACCTTTTAAAATAAAATTAGATTTTTCCAATATAAGAAGTTCTTAAATTTAGACTTATCTGTAGTTGGCAGGGCTTCTTTTGTGCCCTGTCGGGGTCTCTGGGCGGCCATCTAGTGTACTAGGAAGGACTGACTTTGGCAAGCAGGGAACTGGGATATATTTCCGACTCTGTCACCAACTACCTTTGGCTAAGGGGTAGCGAGCAAGGCACTTGCCCTCTCTGAGACTCAGTTTCCCCAGTGATAAAGTAGGAGAATAAGTTCTCCCTAAATCACATGTAGGCATGAGAATGAAACAAGATCACAAGGAGACTGTAAAGAAGAGGATTCATCCCAGGTCACACACTGCATCCACAGCCATTAAGCCACCTTGTCAATCCCTTTCCTTCTCTGGGCCTAGGTTTACTTATCTATCGAATGTGCAAATAAGATGGAAGTTTGTCGTGGGCATGGCCCTTTTCTGTTCTTTGCAACTAGTCCCTCAGCATAGGACTGTTAGAGAAGCATGCTACCTTGCTTTACAGAGCAACAAGACTTAGAAGTGCTGTGCATCCGTGTGTGTATATATGTGTATATAGTTTTGGTAACATTTCTCAAACAAGGTCTCTGTGAATGGGGGCTTACATACAGTATCTTCTTACGTCTCATAGCTACCCCAAATGGCTTGAGTCATAATTCCCACTTTACAGATGAGGAAAGAGTGCCGCAGACATAACGCATGTTGCCCAGGCTTACAGAGCTAGCAAGAGGTAGAACCTCCCACTCACTGACTTCTGTGCCTAAATAAGTAAATCCAAGGGCTCTTTTCAGTTCAGAATATCCTTGATGATAAGTTTTACAAGTAGATTCTATATAGGTTTCAAGTCAGTATCTAAAAGTCACCCTTCTGTTAACAGTTCTGACATCCAGGATCTTCCCCTCTGTCCATAATTAATAGGAAGTACCATTTAAGGGAATGACTGTTTTATTGCTTTCTGTTGGAAGGGCCTCTGGTCATCTTTCTCTCTTGTCTTGCCAGGCCACTGGGCCTCATTTTGCTTAACAAGAAATAAGCTCTTGGGCCTGAAGATAGGCTGTGCTTTTAAGGAGCTGCTATTGGGAGCCTCAACATTTTTTAGGGCCTACAAGTGTCCCATATTTATTCTTCCTGAGTAGACTTCAGTGTTTCTTATACTTCAGCTTGGTCAAGGTAGTCTCAGATTTTATTTTATTTTATTTATCCTCTGTTTTCTGGAATGAGGGCCTAAGTTTTAACTGTTTTGCGACCTCAAGTGAAGTACCTAGCTTCTGTGTCTCAATTTCCTGGGCTACAGAATATAGATACTATAGTCTCTGCTTCTAGAAGTGGTATGAATATGTAAAGCAACCAGGACAGCACTTGGTACATAGTAGGTTTTGTGTAAATGTTAGTTCCTTTCACTTCCTAATGCCATCAATATCAGATGCTGCTTGAGATGTCTTATGATGATGCATTAAGTGAGGTAGAACATGACTTGCTCACCTTATCTTGTCAGAGAGCCCAGTGGAAAGCTGCAGCTTCACTTGACTTCGCTATTTATAACTCCAACACAAGGGAGGGAGAGACTCTTGAGTACATGTCACCTCTCTTTGAGGATCAGTAGTCTCATTTTCCAAACTGGATTAATAATAATAATAATTGTCTTTCTATTTGCATGCCTCAGAAAAAATTATTAGTTGTCTTTTTTAAAACAACACAGAACCCCACAGTACAAAGCGTTTTTACCCATCACTTAATTCTGACCCTTCCAACAACTCAGTGAGATGAGAACAGTTGTAATAACTACCATTTTAAATGTAAGAAATTTAAGTCCTTCATACTTAAGTGATGGGCCCAAGGCCAGAGCCTCTGATTTTAAAACCTAGTGTTCCTTCAGACTTTAGCAAGCTTCCAGCATCAGTGAGATCGCAGCTTGCCAAGGGCACATTCTCCAAGTTTGTTCATTCAAAAATCATTTTTAATTACCCAAGATTTGTTACACATTGTTATTTTAAAACGACATGTCTCTAATCCTATGTCATCCAGCCATCAACCTGCCCCTCCACACTATTAATACATTGCTGCACTGAAAGTGTCTTCTGTATGAATGGTCCTTAATGTATAGTTTCTAGAGTAATTTCATTTATTCATTCAATAAATAGTTAGGTATGGAGCACCAGCCTGTGCTGGGTGCATCAGGATGCACAACCAGATAAGGAAACAGGTTCAGAGAACAGTGACTTCTCCAGGGTCATACAGCCTGTGGCAGAGCCAGGATTAGGAACCAGACTTTCCACCTCGTTTTGGTCCAGGACGGTTATCACTCTATACAGCATCATATTACTGAAATGGTCCACAGATGGGACATACCAGTTAGGGGAAGATGAGAGCCAAGACCAAGGCACTGTCTGGTCTTCATCCTCTTAGTGTTTCTGCTGGTTTTTCTGTCTTCAGCACATATGTGGTAAATGTGTGATGCTTAGAAGTTTCTTGTTTAACCGTTATTTACAGATGGGGAAACAAAGGTAATAAAATATCTACTGAGCCCTCAGCAGGCTTATAAATCAGTCGGAATTCAGAGTGACCAGGAAGCTGCAGTGTGATTTGACAACTACTTTGTAAGATAAAGCTCCTTTTACACCCTCCTTCAGTAGCCTGATGACTTTTCCATCTCCCCCAGCGAGACAAGGAGCGCTGATAAGTCAGGGGCCACGTTCATCTTGTTCACCACATTGTCCTAGGGAAAGCACCATGCGCAGACACTTAATAGGTTCCTGGTAACTTTTATTTCTTAATGAAAGAATGCACCGGATGTTATGAGTACAGAGGAATGCTCCACCAGTACTCTAGTGGCGCTCCCAACATGATGTCTTAGCTGAAGTAATTCTTAAAAGACAAACAGGCAGGTTGATATCTCACCCATGGGACAGCCAAGCAGAAAAGCTTTCTCAATTATGCACAGTTTGGGTTTCTCCATCCTACTGCTTCTCCTCCATTTGCAGGCATAATTGAGAGTCAGCTGCGGTTCAACTTACTAAGTGCCCATAGTGAGCAGTGAATTGCAGGGAACAGAAAAACACTGTTCATTTTGCTCAAGCAAGGGTGAGCTGCTAGTAAAAATAAAAGTGAGGGCTTGTAATTTATTGGCCCTTGTTAACAAGGACTCTGTAGGCATTCTTAGAGGGTTCCTTTTGGAGGGAGCTTACTTATCAGGAGCAAAGAAATTACATTCTTCATGGGCTGCCTGCTGCAGGAGTAACTGAAAGTGCATCTTCTGCACAGCCATGCTCACTCAGAGTCCTGTTGTTTTGCAAGGATGTGCACGAGCTTCCAGGAGTATAGAATGAATGTCAGAGGACAAGAAACACCCAAATCTACTGTGGGAATGGTTGGAACAGAGGGGAGCTGCAGCTATTTGTATGATGCAGTAGTTCAAGGCAGACTATACAGGCTGATGCTTCTGGCTTCCCACTCACGGAGATTAAATGAGGATGTATGTGAACATAAATGTTTAGAATAATGCCTGGCACATAGAAAATGCTCTGGCAGTGTTAGCTCATACCGTTAGTGATAAATGTCTTGTTCCATAGCCAGAATAAGATACCTTTGACTCTGATCACTTCCTAGCTATGAAACTTTAGGCAAATTTCCCTAACATCTCTGAGCCTCACTCTCTGCTACTTAAAGTGGAGAATTTAATACTAACTTCTCAGCATTAGTATAAAGATTTTAAGGTAAGTGAGAGAGAAAATGGCAAAGGGACTCCAGGAATAAGCTCAAATTCTTCTCTAAGCTGGTCCAAGCTTAAAAGATAATTTTTCTTAACTAGTCTCCACAATCCTCGATGATATACTTATGTAGCAGACACCTGCTGAAGGACTACTGGCTCTTATGTGCCATGCCTGTTTTTAAGGGGCTTCCCTGGTAGCTCAGCGGTTAAAGCAATGTGCCTGCAATGTGGGAGACCCGGGTTTGATCCCTGGGTTGGGAAGATCCCCTGGAGAAGGAAATGGCAACCCACTCCAGTATTCTTGCCTGGAGAATCCCGTGGACAAAGGAGCCTGGTGGGCTACAGTCCATGGGGTCGCAAAGAGTCGGACATGACTGAGCGACTTCACTTTCACTTTCACTTTGATCAAAAAGAGACCAGTTATCAGACAGAAAACCACTACTGGCTGATCCCTCCATGGAGGGTTTGAGTTAAGCTTTGCTAGTCACTGAGGATGAACTAGTGTCAGAAACTTGAATGTTTCAGAGCAAGGCCCCTGATAGACTCACTTGAAAAGTATTCCACAAGTCCATTGTTATTCATATGTATTTGGGTACATATGTACATAATGTATTAATGGCAAAAGACATTACCGTTCTAACACTTGACAGTATGATGGTGCCAAATAGACTTTTATTATTTACTCTCTTTTGCCTTTGATGTATAACCTAAGCAAGAAGCAGAGCTGAAGTTCCCATTTCAGTGAGGCCCAGAGGAGCTAAGTGACTTGCTTAGGCCTTGACAGTTTACACATGGCCCAGGAAGGCCAGATGGATAAGGAAGAGAAGAGAGGGAGAAAAGTTACAGAGAAGTGTTAGAAAACCATTGGAGAGTTTTTCGATTCTAGTCGCATGCTTTTTCTGCCATGGATGGACCCTTTTCTTACAGAAAAACCTTTGGTGATTATCAGATAGTATGTGAGTGATCCCAGCAGAAGCTGTATTTTGTTTTAGGACCTGGGTATTTGTTGAATTTTAAATAACCTGGATCTCAGATCAGCATGGAGTAGTACTTCAAGCTCAGCTGCAAACTGTTTGTAACAACTTAGGCACCTCCTAGCACCTCCCTGGCATCACTTTTGTCTTTGGTGAGATGATTATTTTTTTCACCACATGATCTCTGAAGTCTCTGCCTTTAGCTTCCTCTGCTGTGGTACTGTGAGGAGTCCGGTGGCAGAGACATCCTGCAAACCTCTGTGGAATGATTCACACCCCCTCTCCTCCTCCAGCTTGCCTGAGAGGAGGAGCCTGGCCTGACGCTTTCATGCTACCAGCAGCTCCTCCTTCTGCTGGAAGTTGGCTGCTCAGGCCTCCGGGGCTGAGTTCACACACGCTTAGCCAGTGGAAGGAAAGCCTGGTTGCTTTGTTCTTCAAAAGCAGAGTACCAGAGTGTTTTGACTGTGTTGAATTTGATTTTTTCGTAGGTTCCCACCAGCCAAAAGAAGGAAGGTGTTTATGATGTGCCAAAAAGTCAACCTGTAAGTGTAAGTACATCTCCTGTCTTCTACTGGGTCCCCACAACCTGGCTTTATACCGAGGCTTGGTCTGCAATCCGAGGAAGGGAGTCCACAATCCGCTCTTATGCATACGGATCACCACCTATATGGCTTTGCTGGGGACAGCATGCTGGGGACTCCTCAGTGGGTGAGGGGAAGGGGGTTAGAGGTGGAAATGATGGGGCTGAGTCTGCATGAAGGTCTGGCTCCCTGAGTGGAAATCTGCTGAATCATGAAAACTCCTATGTCCAAGGGATTCAGAGTCTCCGGTATTTTATGGAAAAAGTCTCCAGCCAAAGACTCCATGATGCCTGGTCAAGCAGGGGCAGTTCTTGGTTCTGGGAAGAGAGCTGTCCACTCAATTTGAAAGTGGTCAAGAAGCTTCAGAAAGACAGAACAAGGGCTGGCCAGAGCCTTTGGAGTGTGTTAAGGGTCCAGTCAGTGATCAGCACACTATAGAAAAGGCCATGTGTTGTATGTAGGCTTGCAGAGAACCGGGGGCCCGCTGCACCTGGACCTCATCTGCTAGGGGGACTCCTGGAAGTCTGAGATACAAAGGAAAATACTCAGTTGTGTGTCACTGCTGGGCTCAGAACCATGTTTGAGACATGTTTCAGTGCAACTGGAGTTGCACTCAGAAGGCGCCTTCTACCTAACCCAGGCAGCCCTGAGGAGCCAGTGCAGGCTTTGAGTGGGGGGACCTGTGACTTTGCCTCAGCTTGTGTAAAAAGAACTGGGGTGTTTAGTCTCTGCTGACTTCATTCAACCATGGGTGGGAGGAGCACCGGTTTTGAAGTCATACTGACCCTCAGGAACCCAGCTGTGGTCCTAACAGAGCTGTTGTGAGGCTAAATGACCTTCTCTGGAACACTGTTATCAGTCCTGGACCCCACACCATGAGAGACATAGAGACAGCCCTGTATGTTTCAAAATAAGATTAATAATGGGGTTTGAAACCCAATTTGGTGAACAAGTAGCAGAAGGACCTGAAAACCTTTGGCCTGGAGAAATGAAACCATGACTATGGAGGTGGGCATCCCTAGGACCATGAAATGGAAGAGGGATTATACTCTTCTGTATCTGCCAACTCTTGGAACTGAGACGGGGGTGGCCCTACAAGAAAGTCATTTCTAACTCCAGCTAAGGGTGGTCTACTGATGGTCAGAACTGCTCAAGGGTGGAACTCTGGCACCTCAGAGAGTAAGCTCTCCATCACTGGAGCTGTACAAGCAGAGCCTTGAAGACCACCTGTCAGAAGGATGATGGGATGAAGGTGGGGAGGGGCAGGGATTCAGACATTGAATGGCCAGAGGGGCAAGCCTTTGATACCCTTTCCAAACCTGAGTTTCTGGATTCCTCCAATCAGGAGTCTTTCTGGCCCCTTCTTACCCTCCCCTGGCTCCACTCCCCTTTTTCCTAGTGAACTTTCTTTCTGACTTATTTCCATTTCTCTACCCACTCTTCCAGTATCTTGAAACCATCCTATCCCACCTAAAGACGGCTTCCAAAACTCAATGCATGTTAGTTTTAATAAGAAGACATATCTGAGTACTAGCCCCTTTAAAAACACCGAGTGTAGAAACAGTAGAAGGCATGCAGTGTAGGGCCGTTCAGAAAAAGCAGTTTTTCTCTCAAAGGCCTTTGCATTTAATCAAGCCTGCTTGTCACCAAGACACCGGTCTGCTCTTCGTGTTTCAATTTGGTCCAGCCCCCATCGCACAGCTCCCTCCAATTCAATTTGTGCCTAGATTGCCTTACTTGCCCCTAACAGGCTTAGATACGTGAGGAAACATGCTCCATTTGCTGCCTTTGGTTTTTGTGAATTTATTAACCAGCCTGGCCACACCACCTCCATGCTTAGTAGCTCCAAAAAAAGAAAAAGAAAATCCAGACTCTCAACCTGACATACACGGCACTCGGGTCCCAGCCTCTGCTGTATCTTTGGCCTGCCTCATCCTGGTCCAGCTCCACTGGACTCCTCAGCTTCCCCAAGCAGTCATACCTTCCCCACCCTCCCTGAAGCCCTCCCCCAACATCCTGCCTTGTGTTTAGGGGAGTCTTTCTTGATTCTTCCAACAGCGTCAGCACATCGCCCCTGCATTTGTGCCTCCACACCTGTCATTCCTCCAGGAGTAGACCACACAGTGTTGGAATCCTTCTTCCTCAGGAGCTTCTGGGAGCTTCCTGGGGTCCTTGTGTTACTAGAAGCAAGCCCAGGGCTTGGTTCTTTGCAGCCAGATACAACACGGCTACTCTAGGGATAGTTAATAGATATATGGATCCTTTTTCCTTGTAGAAGGGATTTATGAAAATTCTTGCTATTTTTTTTAATGAGAATTTCCTGTTTCTCTGATTCTAAATAGTCATTGAGGACATATGCTAAGGTTTTGCTTCCAGAATGTCGGGGCTGCCTGAATGCCCCACAGTGGCTTCCCACCTATTATTACCACTGACTCTCAGAAGCATCTGATGATGATAATGGCTTTTCCATGAACTATCTCAGTATTTCTAAAAATCTGAGAGAGGGAGAAAGTGCAAAGCATAGTCTCAAGTTAGAGGCAGATGGATGCACCTGGAATCTCAACTCCTGTCTATCGTTACTGCCTGTAAGCCTTGTGATAGGTCTCCTTGCCTCTGAGGCACAGTGTTCTCATCTTCCAAAAGAAATGACTGATACTAAGTTGCAAGGTGATTTTGAGGATAAAATAGTCTGTGTATTGGAAAGTTGTTCCCATCTGCCTAAACCTCCCGGAGATGTCTTATGTATCCTGTGTCTCCCTTGCTCTGACATCTTCCCTTGCCCCAGGCTTCTCCTCAAAGCCCCTCCTCTCTGCCAAGTGCCTTTCCCCAGGATATATCTATGCTCTGAGAATCCCTGCCATACTGTCGCTGTTCACACCTTCACCACCTGCTCCTTACCCAGAAACACAAACCAAGGACAACCAGGCATCTTCCAAGGGAATCTGGGGGATCCTACAAGTTTCCCACAAGAAGGGAGACTGCCCATTGGTCTGTTAGTCTGGGGACCACCTGGTTTCTTCTTCCTTGGGACAGATCTGCACAGAGTCCTAATAAAGGACTCAGCTTGGTGCTGTCATTGAGGAAAACCACCAACCAGGCCAGAAATATACAACCACCTGATCTTCAGAGTCAAATCTGGGTATGGCTCTCATCCTGACCACCTATTAAGGGTCCTTGAGTAGCTTTTTGTATCTCTAAGCCTCAGTGTCATCATCTGTACAAAGAAAGTAGTGTCTGTCTTGTAGCTTTGTTTGACAGATTAAAGATTTATGTAAAACCTTTAATAGAGGACATGGAGTAGATTAAATGAGAACATTTCCACTTGTTGCTGAAACAAGCAATGCACCAGCCAACAGTTCTCACAGAGCTGAGGATTGCCAAGTATTCTAAGTGACAGCCCAACTCCACCAGGAAGCCTTCCTTGCCCCAGAGTAATCAGCCTCTCTGGGATACCTCTGTCCTTCTCTTTGTGATGATCATAAAGGATTATTTTCTCTTAATGTATCCACTGAGCCATTGGACCTTGGGTTCCTTAAAAGCCTGGCTTTCGGGTTAATGATAGCACTTACCTTAGAGTTTTTGCTAGAGACTGCTGCTGCTGCAAACCCCACTCCACTACTCTTGCCTGGAAAATCCCATGGACGGAGGAGCCTGGTAGGCTGCAGTCCATGGAGTCGCTAAGAGTCGGACAGGACTGAGCGACTTCACTTTCACTTTTCACTTTCCTGCATTGCAGAAGGAAATGGCAGCCCACTCCAGTGTTCTTGCCTGGAGAATCCCATGGACAGAGGAGCCTGGTGGGCTGCCGTCTATGGGGTCACACAGAGTCAGACACGACTGAAGCGACTTAGCAGCTACTTCAGTCGTGTCTGACTCTGTGTGACCCCATAGATGGCTAGAGACTAAATGAGCTTAAATATGTGAATGAGCACAGGACTCGGTACACAGTGAGGATTCAATAGCTGTGAACTGTTATTATGCTATTTGTTTCCCTTTCTTTTCTGTGAGCTCCTTGAGGACAAGAATTACTTTTAATCATCACTATCCATAAAGAAACTTTTCTTGGGATTTCTGTTCTTGAAATTTTGCTTATAGACTCGTTCCCCAGAAAGAAACACATGTCCACATGTAAGTTTTTGTAGACCTTGAAGCCAACGAGATCCCTTGATCTCAGCTCTAGAACCTCTATTCTAAAGCCTCAGTTTGTGGCTCATCATCACTCTTTCATGGTCAGAGAGATGCTCAGAAAGTGGCAAATTTGATGTATTGGGGATTTCAGAGGTTTAGGGCAGCAGATGTCGGAATTCATTGTGTTTGTTACATTGTTCCCAGGTGGTACTAGTCATAAAGAACCTGCCTGCAAGTGCAGGAGATATAAGAGATGCTGGTTCAGTCCATGGGTTGGGAAGATCCCCTGGAGAAGGGCATAGCAACCACTCTAGTTATTTTTGCCTAGAGAATCCCATGGACAGAAGAACCTGGCAGTCCACAGGGTCACAAAGTTGGACAGGACTGAAGTGACTTAGCATGCACACATGTATGCAGGTTCAGACAGAAAGCCAATTCTGTTTTTACTCCCTCACATTCACCTTCCCTGGTGGCTCAGATGGTAAAGAATCTGCCTGAAATGCGGGAGACCGGGGTTCAGTCCCTGGATCTGGAAGAAAATCCCGTGGACAGAGGAGCCTGATGGTCTACAGTCCATGGGGTTGCAAAGAGTGAGTGACTAACACTTCCACTTTCACATTCGCTCATCCCTGTCCTAGTTGAACATCCTCCTTGTCCCATAAACTTAGGATGCTCAGCTGTACTGGCCCCTTTCCTGTTCTGCTCTTGTAAATAACACATTAGGATGTTTTTGTTTGCTTATTTTACTTTGCACCTATAATATTGCCTTCTTCCAGCAGATTTGTTCTTGAGGTCATGCTTTGCTTCCCTCCATCATCTCCTGGGAATCTGAGCCCAGATAAGGATTAATCCCACTCATTCCTAGAAATATACATCCCATCCCTTCCTGGTCAAGGAAGTCAGAAGCTTTGCACAGGGTCTGATCTCCTCTGTATCTTAAACAGGTGGGTCTGCTTCTATGTCAAGGTCTCTGAAACCTGGTGGCATAAATGCTTGCTGGCAGGAAATGTTAGTTGGCTAGAGAGTTAGGAAGGTTTCAGGAAAGAAGGTACAACTTGGGCAAAGCCCTGAAGGATGAGAGGATTTGAACAGGCAAAAGAGACATGGAAACACCTCTGGGCAAATCACTGGGGTCCTGGTTCCTGAGTCCAGACTGCCTCTAAATAGCAACACTCAGACCTGGTTAATTTCTCATCAGTTTCCTTCTCAAAGAGGTGGGCAAGGCAGGCAGTCTCCCTTTCTGCCAGCTGATGATGCTGTCATATTCTTTAGACAAATTCCCTGGCCTCTTTGGGGATGTCAAAAATGTACATTCCTAAATGGAGAGGAAAGTGTCCACATTCATTATTTAGTGCCTTTTGCACTCTGTTAGCCTTTGGACATGGTCTAGTTTCACAGCAGGCATTCACAGGCTGCTAAAGGGCCCATTCCAGATCCTTTTATGCCTCACAGCGCTGAACTTGGTTGAGATTTTCTGTGAAGGTCAACGGTTTCAACGACAGGAAATACTCCACATTCTTCTTCTCCCCTACGCTCACCCTCTCATATAATATTCTTACAACTGAACAAGATCTTTTATCCTTCACCTTATAATTGCCCAGTTTAAAAGCTTTTTATGTAGTTGTATTAGATATAAAAGACTTTCTAATTATTAGTAATAACAAGTCAGTGATTACTAGCTGAACTTTTTTTGGCCTTCAAAAGAAATTCTGGAAAGTTTGGCATAGTGGTAAATAGGAAGGACATAGGTTGTCAAATGGATGCTTTGGTCTCAATATTAATTTCCTTTTGGTGTAACATGGATTCAGAAATTGAAAGGAATGATAAGACCTCCTTGAGATTCTCTCTTCCCTTTGTCAGTCGCTTTGACTTTCTGAGACTCCGTTTTTTGGGCTGCAAAGTGGAAAGGATCACCATCTGCTAGTAACACTTCAGGGCTTTCATGAGACTCACACATCAACATGAAACATTTCTGTGATGCTCAGGGGTCACTTTTATGAGATGCTGGGGAAGTAAAAATTGAAGGATGGTATATATTTGTTACTTCTACTGATTTTATGTGCTGTTCTATGATTAAGAGAGGGTCTTCCCAGATGGCTCAGACAGTAAAAACTCTGCCTGGAATGTGGGAGACCCAGGTTGAATCCCTGGGTTGGGAAGATCCCATGGAGAAGGGAATGGCTACCCACTCCAGTATTCTTAACTGGAGAATCCCATGGACAGAGGAGCCTGGCAGGCTACAGTCTGTGGGGTCACAAAATGTTGGACACGATTGAGCGACCAACACTTTGACCTGATTAAGAGAATGGCCCATGTTTAATGACGAGAGGTCAAAACTGCTCTCAATATAAGAAAGAAATTGAAGATCATCTGAGCTGATTTTCAGAAATGACAGCCTCTCAAAGTAGTGAGTTCTCCGGCCCTAGGAGTGTTCAGGCAGCATATAGTGGTTCTATAAGGAACCCTCATATTGTAAAGCTGACTACAGTGCTAGACTTCCAGTTCTCTTATCTCCTCTGGCGTTCCATTCGCCCTCATGTATTAATACTTATCTCATCATCTTGCGCGCAAATAGCTCAGCTGCCAAGCCATATGCCCCCTCCCTGTCTTCATTATTATCATCTGGCTTCATTATTAGAATCCTGTGTTCAGATGTCTACTCTGAAATGCCCATCAATAAGTCGTGGCCTTTCCCAGTGAAGTTAGTGCTCTGAATAAGAAGTTAACCAAGTAGTGTAATCAGATCACCTCACTGAGCGAGCATTGGCCCAGAGTAGGTGCTTAGAAATCTGTTCCTCCTTAATTTCCTCCTATAGAACTTGAAATCAAGGCTCTAGACCAGTCTGTATCCTCAAGGCTGTAGACCAGTCTGTATCCTGTATCCAGTTTATCAGGCTGGATGAAACTGATAAACATCCCAACGGTCAGATTTGAAGTTGAGGGATCCATTCGGTTCCTTTTTATGGACAGTAGCCATATGTACCGGATCTAGGGCTAACATAGCTGGGGAAAAGCAGAAAGACCCCACTGAGCATCTCTGCCCCAGACAGCCTAGGCTCTGATCTTGGCTGATCTCCTTCAGTAACCACAAACCTGCTAGGTAGGTGTCATTTACATATAAGGAGCCTGAGGCTTTAAGAGTTCACAAAACTCACAAAGCCAGAATTTGAACCCTGTGTTGTTCTGACTCAGGTACCCACATGATTCCACTAAAGTAATGCTGCCATTAGGTTTCCAGAAAATGCAAAGTCCTCCATCTCCTAACCCTCAACTGATCAGAATCAGTACTTGGAACTCAGTTCCCTGCTCTGATTACTCATTGCTTTTGAGTTTCTATAAACACTCGGAGCTCAGGAGGCCTGAGGCTCTGTGTATGACTGTGAACACCTCTCTCCTTCTCTAGACCCTCACTCTGTCTGGCACCACTGCTTTCCTCATCCTGCTGTTGAAAAGATGTTTTTGAATCCCAGAGAACAAATCTTAATGAAAGCAGCCTACCTCTAAAACTCAGAAACCTGCTTGTTTTAGTGCTCCTGCCTCCTACACTGCAGACTCCTTGGTGTTTTTCTGAGACCCCTGTCCCCCAGCAGTCAGCCTCTGGATGGCTTTCCTTGTCCTGGATTCATTTCCATTTTGCTGCTGCAAATGTAGGAAGAGGCAATCCATTCATGGGAAGAATTGCAAGAGTTCTCTGGACAATTGTTTCCTCCACGCCCAGTCCCCATCATTCACGGCAAATAAATTTTCATTCAGAATTTAGCAGTTGGTTTTTCCTTTAGTTTAAAATCTGAATCAAGATGTTGCATAATTGGATTAAGTCTAGTCTGAGCATTTGTCAGTTTCACTTCCTGATTAAGCACCACATTGCAGAGAAATTATAATGATCACAACACAGTGAACAGAGGTGTCACAAGAGAGGAGATCATCTCAAAGTGAGAAAAAGGAATCTGAATCTGCATATTCCCACAAAAGAAAGAGAAGCTTGCCTCTTCTAATGTTTCTTGAGTGGACTTTCTTTTAGCTGTATGTGAACTTTTTCCTGAGATAGAATCCTAAATTTCTAGAATCTTAAAGTTAATAGGAATATTAAAAGATGCTGTCTCGTTTAACCTGCCCACCAAAGCAAAAATCCTCCAAGGCTTGTGATGAGTGCAAATAAGCATTCCTGACTCCTGGGCTTCAGCTCACGTACCTGCAGTGACAGACCGCCATCACTTTTGTAATCCCAGACCTCTGATTGCTACAAAACCCTTCTCTCTTTGGAATTCCCTTACAACTTCTATTCATTTCATTCTATTTCTATTTCATTCTACTTTATTTCATTTCATTCTTTTCTATCCATCCTATCCTTTCATTCATCCATTTGGCAAATGGTTACTAAGAAGCTCCTACCTGCCATACAGTGTTCTATTCCATAGCGGTATAAAGATGAATAAGACCAGCTGCTGAAGAAAGTTAATGGTCTCAAAAAGAAGATAGACATATAAAAGTAATCCCAATCAATACAATCAAGGCTGTAAGAGGCTGTGTACAAGAGGCCCTGGGGGCAGTGGAGGGGCAGTAAACTTTGCCTGAGGGAGTTTAGTAAGGTCTTTACCTGGGGGATAGAGTTTGAAAAGACTGGAGAAAGGGTGGAACACTATACAGGAAGAGGAAATTGAGTGTTTAAAGGCACTGAAATGTGGAGAAGCCTCACATGTCCCAGGGGCTGATGAACAGTCTGGGATGACAGGACCACAGCATGCCCTCTTGGGAAAGGAGACAGGGATACCAAGGGGAGGGAAGGAGAGGGCCTGAAGTGTGACACTGAGAACCTGGGAATTTGGGGGAGGTCACTGTCACTTTCAGGTGGTGGAGTGACCCTATTGGAGGCGTTTTTCAGCATTGCTCTGGCGTATGGCAGGTGGCTCAGCAGGTGGGGAGGTTGTTACATAGCTAATGGAGTTATCTATGCATCTACATCAGGATGGAGTCAGGAACACAGAGTCCATACCAGGCAGTTTAATAAAGAGACATGAACATGGGGAACTAGTTACAAAGGTGTTCAGTTCAGTTCAGTCGTGTCTGTCTCTTTGCAACCCCATGGACTGCAGCACGCCAGGCCTCCCTGTCCTTCACCAACTCCCGAAGTTTACTCAAACTCATGTCCATTGAGTCAGTGATGCCATCCAACCATCTCATCCTCTGTTGTCCCCTTCTCCTCTCAACTTCAATCTTTCCCAGCATCAGGGTCTTTTCAAATGAATCAGCTATTCGCATCAGGTGGCCAAAGAATTGGAGTTTTAGCTTCAACATCAGTCCTTCCAAAGAACAGTCAGGACTGATTTCCTTTAGGATGGACTAGTTGGATCTCCTTGCAGTCCGAGGGTCTCTCAAGAGTCTTCTCCAACACCACAGTTCAAAAGCATCAATTCTTCGGTGCTCAGCTTTCTTTATAGTCCAACTCTCACAACCACACATGACTACTGGAAAAATCATAGCCTTTACTAGATGGACCTTTGTTGGCAAAGTAACGTCTCTGGTTTTTAATATGCTTTCTATATTGGTCATAGCTTTTCTTCCAAGGATCAAGCATCTTTTAATTTCATGGCTGCAGTCACCATCTGCAGTGATTTTGGAGCCCAGAAAAATAAAATCTACCACTGTTTCTCCATCTATTTGCCATGAAGTGATAGGACTGGATGCCATGATTTTAGTTTTCTGAACGTTGAGCTTTATGCCAACTTTTTCACTTTCCTCTTTCACTTTCATCAAGAGGCTCTTTAGTTCTTCCTCACTTTCTACCCTAAGGGTGGTGTCATCTCCATATCTGAGGTTATTGATAAAAGTGTTTAAAAAAACCAAATAGGCAACAGTGGGGCAACCCAGATGAGTCTTGGTCGGAAGTTGCTACTAGAGTTACCCCTCGAGCTCAACAGACAAAGGAAGGCAGTGGTGTTGGCAGAGCCCAGGAGTTGGGGTCGTCAGCAGGTACTGGGACCACAGAGGGAGCTGCCCAGCGGGAGGTGAGATCACGTGGAGAGGTTTGTCTGGTAGAAAGCCTGGAGAAACTCACCCATTGCAAGAAAACTGCCCAGGGAGAGCAGGGGAGAAATTCACAGTTTTCCTTCCCTCCCACCATCCAACTTCTGATCCTGGCCTCCTCTTGGTCAAATTTAAATGGAAATGGATGGCAAGGGACCCCGAGCAATGTGGTTTACTGGGATTGGTCACTGTCATTCAGCACAGAGCAGGGACGGGCAAGGATGGTTCTGAGGGCCAAGTGTTGAGGGGTAGGCCAGTGAGGACCACTGTGGGTCTGGACTGAGGGCGAGACCCTGCTGACAAGAGAAAGCGGGTAAGGCTGTGTGTATATTTGAGTGAATGATGGGGCTAGATCTAGACGTTCTTGCAGACGTGGATGGTGAGACAAATACAAGCTCTCTCCGAGGTGGAAAAATTTGGGACATCAGATAACTGGGTAATCTGAGCCAAATGCCCTGTCTCCTCTCCTATAGCTCTGTCATTTACGGACGCTTTTTTATAGCTCTGACTTCTAAGAAGGTTTGTTCATCAGCCCTTCCATTTGCTGTTTTCAAGTTCTTGTCAAAGGTTATAGTAATCCCTTTCATCTCCCTCTCTGTTTTCAATCCATGACTCACATCAGGGCCCAGTTACGTTACCACCTTGAATGATCTGGTTCTTTCTCCCAGGGTTAACAATCAATGTTCTCGTGAAGGGTTGTACAAATAGGGTTGTAGATGGCTCAATGTTAAGTCATCCCCAAAACTTGCTTTCTATAGAAGCCAATATAGAGGGGATAAATGGGTGTGTTAGCAGTTGCCCGGTTCCCTGCTTACTCAGTTGTGTATTGGCAAAAATCATATATGCATAAAACACTGATGACTTCATTCCTCTGCCACTGGTCTCCTGGAAGAATGATCTTTAAACTTTTTATAAAACTCAAAAAAATTTTTTGAATGAAGTGTGTCCAGTAGCCTTCTGTACAAACAGATGAAAGAGGAGGATGTGGTTAGACCCATGTTGAACCCTAAGGCCCACCCACTTGGAAACCCTCTACCTTCCTCTGTCTGAAGAACAGAGGTTTCTAGAAGGGAAGAGGTATGGAGAAGGTACTGCCAAAGAATCCCACAGTTATTCCATGGGTGGGAGAAGTTGGGTGGTCAGATGCAGAAAGCCTTCATATCATTTCCTATCAAGGCTTTGTTACTAGACAATCAAATTCTGAGTGCAGACCAGGACTGTAGTCTTTAAGAAGCAGTGAAACAGCAGAAACAGCGTGAAATTTTTTTATTGGAGTATAATTGCTTTACAGTGTTGTTGAAACTGAGTGTTAGTCGCTCAGTCGTGTCCAACTCTTTGCAACCCCGTGGACTCCATGCTGCCAGTTTCCTCTGTCTGTGGGATTCTCCAGGCAACAATACTGGAGTGGGTTGCCATTCCCTTCTCCAGGGGATCTTCCTGACCCTAGGATTGAACCTAGTTTCTGCTATACAGTGAAGTGAGTCAGCCATATGTACACATGTATCTCCTCCCTCTTGGACCTCCCCACACCCCCCACCCGCATTTCCTACCCATCAAGGTCATCGCAGATCACCGAGCTGAGCTCCCTGTGCCATACAGCAGATTCCCACTACTATTTCACACATCATAGTGTATATATGTCAATCCTCATTTCCCAGTTTGTCCCACCCTTCCCGCTGTGTGCACGTGTCCATTCTCTATGTCTGCATCTCTATTCCTACCCTGGAAACCGGTTCCTCTGTACCATTTTTCTAGATTCCACATGTATGCATTGAAATTTGAAGCAATTCAGAGCATTATTCTTCTTAACTGTGTGAATCTAGGCAAGGTACTTAACCTTTCAGGTTCTTCTTAGTGACCAGTTAACAATGTGGGGAGAGCTACCTCCCTGGATTCCTATAAGGATTAAATTATAAAACACATATGATTTCTGTTGTGTTTGCCCAGAGTAGGTATTCAGTACTTGGTAGGCAGCATGGGAGTACACTTAAAAACGTGAGCCTTGCAGACTGACTACTTAACGCTTGAAAATCTTCTGCCTCTATTACCAGCTATGTAAACTTGGGTGGGTTATTTAACCTTCTCTGAGCCTCAGTGTATTTGCTTGTAACATGAGAATAATGAGTGTGGTACCTACCTTCTGAGAACTTGAATAAGGTGATGCATGTGAAGCATTTAGAACAGCGCCTGGCATATAGTACTACTCAATAAATGTTAGCCATAGTTGTTATTATGAGCTGTTCTATGAACAAAGGGCTATATCAAATATTTCAAGAAATACGATGATGAGTAAGACCTGGTTTAACCACTAGGGTGCTTTTAGGATCCTGAGAGCACTGGGGGGAAGGGTAAGAGGCTGGAACGTTTTCGGTTCTCCTTGCTCAAGCAATAATGCTAACAAGACCAAGCTTAAATGGGGTGGGGCTGAGCCTGCAGGGGAGTGCCAGGGCTGTGGGGTGAGGATAAAACAGTTGTGATACCAAATGTTGAGCACCCTTACCAAGCAAGGGACTGTAGAAGGCACAGCATACTATGTCAAGGCATTCCCACATTACCCTGAGACGTACATCTCTTCTCTACGTAAAGGCTATTGGGGATCAGAGAAGTTAAACAGCACAGCTAGAAGAGGCATCACTAAGGATCTAATCCCTCTCTCTCTGACCCTAAAGGTAGGGTGACCTAGTTTATCATCCAAACTGGGTCACTTTTAAAGGGAAAGGGGGATTGCTATTAATAATTATGTCAGGACAATAGGTAGGAACGGGAGTGATCTTAGGTAGCCCAGGGTGCAGGTCCACCCTATCCACACACAAGAAATGCTCTTCCTACTGAGTCCAGCTGTCTCTAAGACCAGAACACTGAGATTTTAAACAGAAGGCGGGAGCTCTCTATCCGCTTTGTTCCTGAAACTCTTTGCCAGTCACACTATCTATTCTAAAACAAAGACAGTACTGCCCCCAAGATACAGGTGCCCCAATGCACACCTGCTCCTTCAGTGGGCATAAATCAGATTCCTTGGAGCTCTGTGATGTGGGAAGAAAATGGGATTCTGGGGTGTCTGTTAACTGCTGCTGCTGCTGCGAGTCTTTCCTTATGCCTCTAATATAGATCGTTAACATCCATAGAACCTTAACTACAGCATCTCTAATGAGCAGAGCTGTGATATACCGTTTCCCCATAAATATCCATTGAGGCTGACACTCATTGTCTCCCGGTACAGTAATTCAGTGTTTCTGGATAAATCATCATGCTAAGGCTCTTTCTTTCTCCCTAAATGCTGTTGTTAGTGGTTGCAGAAGAATAATGAATGAATTCTAGTTGTAAAAAAGGGGAAAGGGATGAATAAATGGTCATGGAGAATAAGAAAATAAGGTCAGTGACAGTCCCAACCCAAAGTGCGTGAAGCCTGTTTTTGCAATGACTTAGAAAGGAGGCAAGAAACAAGTATTTGCCAAGTGTTTACTGGGGGCCAAGGGAGTACATACAGTGCTTGGCAAGCTGCATCCAGATCAGTGGTTCCCGAATACCACATTGCCAAACAGTCATTGGTGACACTTTCTTTTGGCCATGCGGCATGTGGGAACTTAGTTCCCTGACCAGGGATCAAACCTGTGCCCTGCCCTCTGCATTAGAAGGTGACGTCTTAACTGCTGGATTGCCAGGGAAGTCCCTGGTGACACTTTTTTGAACTTTCTGGGCCCTCACCCCTACAGATGTGCTTTTGTAAGGGTTGTATGTGTTTATATTTAAAGAGAGATTGATAAAGTTCCCCCAATGGATTCCAACGCTTCACATTTATCTAGTTTAATTAACATGCCAACTATTATTTCTCTACTTTGTGGATGAGAAGAGTGAAGTTTAGTTGCTAAAAGGAGAGAGAAGTAAGGTCTGATGATGCAGGAGTCTCCTGCTTCTCCACTTGTGCACGAGGAACAGCTCGTGTTAAGGGAACAGTCACTCTCACTTCTTAACTCACTTTCTCCCGTCTCCACCTCTCATTTTTCTGTCTGTCACAGAGACCTGTCAATATGTCATCACATTTCTTTCCGGCAGCTTAGCTGCTGCCTGATCTTCTGTATTACTCTTCTTTCCCACCATCCCATGCCATCAACCCAGTAGTCTGGTTTTTTCCCCTTTTCCTGTGTTTGTAATCTCATAGCCTCGTCTCTTTGGCCGTCTCTAGGTTGTTGTTTCCACGGTCACCTCGAAAGTCCTCGCCCCTTCCCCCCTCATCATTGTAGAGATAACACTTGCCGTGTGATCAGGCCATGGTCCTCCAGAGAGGATGTAGTGGACCTGGAGGGCTGGGCTTCTGAACTACTCCTCTCCCCAGTGGCTGCTCCTTCCCAACCCCTTACTTTGTTTGACCCTCATTGTAAAACACGCGTTGTCTTACATCTTTTGTTCTCCTCGCCCTAGAGTACTGGTTAAGAACATGTACTTTAAAGCTCACCCACTTTGGCAAACATCCTAGCTCTGCCATTTACTCGCTGTGTGACCTTGGGCAAGGTCATTGACCCTTCTGTGCCTCAGTTCCCTTCTCTGAAAGTGAGGACAACAATAGCACCTACATTTGCCGTGGTAATTAAGTGAGTTATTATATGAACACACCTTAGAGTGGTGTCTGGCTTGTGGAGAGGAACTTTCATCTAAGCATCAGCTATTATGATTATTGTCATGCTTGATCCCTGCTTGGCCAAGAACAGATGAGGTCTTGATATTACTATTTAGCCCCTCCTTCCTCTTTAGACCAGAATGGACTGTTTGGTGGTGTGTTCTATAGATAGAGTCAGTATTTCTTATAATGACTGGATGTCAAGGTGTGGAAGAGTGAGGGATCAAGAGGAGCTTATATATTTAGGAACTTTATGGATCTATCAAAACAAGAATAATGATGTCAACCACTTGTGACCAAACCAGAAATACCGATTAAATCAAAAAGGTCTTTCATAGAGCAAGGATGTGGCTAAAGAGGGTTTCTGCTTGTGGGATCTGTATGGGATCTCACTGAATCTGACATCCTCTGGCCCTGGCTCCATGGTCTTCAGAAATGGGTTGCCCAGCATCAGAGAACAGGCAGGAAAAGAGACCAGAGCACAGACATCAAAGTGACAAACAGAGTGTTCCCTTGTCCCTGTAGAGGTACATACAAAATGTCCTTTTTGTTTTCATTTTACAGTTTCTGCAGTACTGGAAGGTACCTCCTAGAACTAGCCACTGGTCACTTAAGCATTTTTCTATTCAAGCATTCTTTCCCTCCTCCTTCTACAAATACAGTCCAGTGATCATCGCATATCACACACAGACACAGGTGCTGTACAAGTCAGACCGGACCCCATCCCTTGCCCAGCTCACATTTCACAGGAGAAGGCTGCCAGTGATCTAGTAAACAGAAATACAGTGCCTGCTGCTGCTGCCGCTGCTGCTGAGTCACTTCAGTCATACCCGATTCTGTGCGACCCTGTAAACGGCAGCCTACCAGGCTCTTCTGTCCCTGGGATTCTCCAGGCAAGAATACTGGACTGGGTTGCCATTTCCTTCTCCAATACATGCATGCATGCCAAGTCACTTCAGTCATGTCCGACTCTGTGTGACCCTACGGACAGCAGCCCACCAGACCCCTCTGTCCACGGGATTCTCTAGGCAAGAATACTGGAGTGGGTTGCCATTTCCTTCTCCAAACAGTGCATGAGTGCTAGCCAGAAAACCAAACAGGAAAATGTGACAAGAGCTGGGAGCTAGGACTGTATTTAAGTAAATAGTCAGAGGAGGTCTAGGGATGTGACACCTGAGCCAAGTCTGAGTTATGAGAAGAAACCAGCCTGATGGAGAGTGGGATGGGGACAGGGAAAGGTAGGGTCAAAGGCCTGGGACAGTAATGTTCTAGGGCTCCAGGGGGAACAGAGAGAAGGCTGATGTTGGCCAGAGCTTGGTGGGAAGGGGAGAGTGGTGGAGGGTGGGTTCTGACTCAGAGGCAGCAGCTGAATGTGGACAGTGGTATGGACAGTGGTATAGACAGCGATAAGGAGTTTGAATTTTATCGCAGGTGTAATGGAAGTCAGTGGAGGGTGTTCATCAGCAAGTGAACTTGATCTGACATTTAAAAAATATCACTCTTGCTGCTGTGTAGGAGATGAACTTAAGGGAGAAAGTGTTAAAAGCAACAGTCCAGGCAATAGAGGATGCCACCAAGCCGAGGGAAAGGGCAGGCAGAGGTGGGGTATGTCCTAGAAATGGAGTCAGCATTTCTTAAAGAATGATTGGATGTCAGCGTGTGGGAGAGAGGCGTAGAGGATAACTTTTACCTTTGAGGATTTGAGCATCCAGGCCTGAATTGGTAGCCTTTGTAGAAATCAGAAGACAAGGAATGAACAGACTTTAGGAGATCAAAAATTATTTGAACGAGTTAAGTTTGAGAGTCTGAACAGTATGGAATACAATCATTTCATCATTTGCTGGGAAGTAGGGTAAGCCTAGGCATTGGCTGGACTTTGGTGAGGAATGTCAGAGATTGACTGCTACCCTGGAGCCACTGATGGATGTTGCTAACGGAACGGGCTTGAATTCAGAAGAAAATGCCATCCAGATGTTAGAAGAGCCAGAAGAAGAGCATATTCCTGTTCATATGACTTTTTCTGGAACATCTCCCTAGTGTTTCTTTGAAGTTAGAACCAGAGTTATTTACTGATTGTGACGTTTCATTCAGTCGATGACAGTGGATATGACCTCCTTTCTGGAGTTTACAATAGCAAATGCCATGTCTCAGTGAGTGAGTGTGTGTGCGTGCACACGCGTACATGCTGAGCATTAGAAAACACCATATGGACCAGCATACCCTCTGCCTTGTAAATCATACTATCACTAAGTTTCTTTCTGTTAAGTTTTCTATTCTCTTGTATAAACAAGTGCCTCCATTTACTCCTTCTGGTTTTTTTTTTTTTTTAATCTGTCAATTCAATGAGTTTCCTTTTGTGTGCTAGCCACCTGGGGTATTTAGACATTAGGAATATGAAGAATAAGGTACAGCTTCCCATGCAAGGAACTTAGTGTCATGAGGTGATAGTCTGTAGTAGAGAAGAGAGAAAGTAATCAACCATTACAGCATATATGATGCCCAGAGGAGAATCATCTAACCCCTTCCAAGGGCTTGGGACAGATGACTAGACCCAGGTCTCCAGAGTCTTCTGATGAACGAGGATGGGAAGGGCAGCCAGTCATGAGGAGTGGCTTATACCAATGCCTGAGAGAGTAAGAAATATCATATACTGAGAGACCTGTTAAGAGAGCAAGGGAAATCATGACACAGACTTACAAACTATTTATAGGTTGGACAATCAATCTGAGACAATTATAAATAATGCTCTTGTAAATTTCCTCTGACTCCAACCTGTAGGCTGCCTTCCAAGTCTAGTTTATTGGTGAACATCGCCTCCCTTGATACTCAGAGCTCTATAAAGGAGTCATTTTCCTCACTGTCTTACATATGAGCAAGCTTGTTAGGGCCTTAGTTTCCTTGTTGTAAATTGTGCTCTGACTTCTTGTCTCCTCTTAGTTTGTTCACACATGAGGGGAGTGGTGATGGAAATAAAGGAACTAGACTAGGAGTTGGAAACTTGGGATTTCATCCCAGCTCTGCCACTAACATTATCATGATTTTGAAAATCTTAAAGGCCTCAGTTTCTTCATCTGAACAATATATAGGGTTGAGTTGGGTTGGAGATGTTTATAGCCTCTTCTAGTTCTACCTCCTTGCAATTCATAAAACTGTCCAAAATGCCATAAAATACCATCATACTCTGAAAGGATACTTCATTGTATTATTGACTTAATATTTAATCCACTAATGGAGATCTTGGGCTTCCCTGGTGGCTCAGTCAGTAAAGAATCCACCTGCAGTGTGGAAGACCTGGGTTCAATCCCTGCGTAGGGAAGATCCCCTGGAGGAAGGCATGGAAACCCACTCCAGTATTCTTGCCTGGAGAATCCCCATGGACATAGGAGCCTGGTGGGCTGCAGTCCATGGGGTCACAAAGAGCTGGACACGGCTGAGCAACTAAGCACAACACAGTGGAGATCTTGCTGTGTCTCAGGCACTTTGCTCACCAAGCTATTACCTCAAATCTTATTTAGGGAAGTCCTGTCTTAGAAGGTGGATAGTTCCCTAATTCTGCAATAAAGAAAATTCAAGAGATGGGTAAACTAGTCAAATTCCAACCGCATGGAAACGAATTCTTGTGTTGGCCATTTACAGAGGAGTTGGCTTCAGTCCTACAGCAGTGAAAACGGCCCCTGGGCTGTGAGAATCCTCCTCGTGGTACCCCGTCACCACTCTCCTCGTGCTCTGACCCGAACGGGCTTCCTCCCATGTCCCTCACTTGACGGTTGCAGCTCAGAGAAGGGACAGCATTCCAGTCCTCACAAGATTGGCCCAGTGCCTTCCTCCGAGAACGCATTCAGGAAAGGTTTATTAATTATGAAATGAATGCCTAAGATGTAAAATCTGCATTCTTCCAGAGAAGAAAGGGAAAAAACATTGTGCAGGGAACGGCTGTCTGAGCAGCAGGCACAGCCCCCCATGACTATTTTTTCCTTTGCTGTGACATCTCTCCATTTGTGATTTGCTCTGCCTTCAGCCTGAGCCTCTGCTGCTCTTGCTTGATTTCCGCTCCATCCAGTATTTCTCGTTACCGTTCGGGTGCCATCTGGACCGCGGGAGTAGCCTCTCTAAGAGAAACACAGCCATAGAGAAGGAGCTGACTGCCTATCTGAGCATCCCCCTGCCCTCCTCCCCAGGAGTGTGCTGAGAGCCTGTCATCCTGCTGACAGGAGCCGATTTCACTTTCCTGTGATTCTCATTCACCCCTTTTCAGAGTACTGAACGAGCGCCAAATCTTGTTAGGAGTTTTTGAAAAATCCTTTGAGTTTTTGCTAATGTGGAACTAGAATAATAGATTTTTTTAAGGAGATGAGATCAAGAAAGAGAGAATGAAAAACAAACAATTATAAGCTTCAGGACATGATTTCCCTGAGGTTTCTCGTTGTCACTGTACATTTAGACCTGGGCAGGTGTGTTTATTCTGTTGACAACCATCAGAGTAGCTAAGCTATTTGCAGCCTGCCCCTCACCCCACAGAGGAGCCCCAGCAAGGAAGGGGCCCGATATTCTAAACTCCTCATGGTCACACGTCAGAGCTTTGGAATGAGGTCATGGGTTGGGACCAGGATCTAGAGCCCAGGAAGCTTCCATGAGTATCAGAGCATAAAGTCATCTCCAGGGCTTCTAGAGAAGCTCCGTGGTAGGCTGGTGTTTTCAGCATTTATTCTCAATTCCTAACACTGCCACATCTGGAGCTATCACCATATTAACAACTATACCGTCACCTCTTTATAATCACTGCCTCATGACAATAGTATTGAAACTATTAAAATCCCCAGCACTGCATTTGCCACTGTCTCAAAATGTCTGACCCACCAAGAAGGGATCAGTTACCAGTGGTACTAACCACTGGCATGAATCATGTTGTTACTCTGAACTATGTATTACAAGCTTCATGTGAATTGTCTCATTTATGACACCAATCGTATGATCATTGCCTGTCTTCTTCTAAGGGCAAGGATTGTATCTTAGCATTGCTAAGTTGTTTCAGTCATGTCCAACTCTGAGCAACCCCATAGATAGTAGCCCACCAGGCTCCCCTGTCCCTGGGATTCTCCAGGCAAGAACACTGGAGTGGGTTGCCATTTCCTTCTCCAATGCATGAAAGAGAAAAGTGAAAGTGAAGTCGCTCAGTCGTGCCTGACTCTTAGCGACCCCATGGACTGGAGCCTACCAGGCTCCTCCGTCCATGGGATTCTCCAGGCAAGAGTACTGGAGTGGGGTGCCATTGCCTTCTCTGGTATCTTAGCATAATCGCTCAATAAATAGATATGGAGGGACTGAGGGACAGGTTAGGACAGCTTTAGGACAGCCATCACTGTCACCACCGCCATCACCCCAAACTCTGGGCGCTATCATTTCCTGAGATCAACTTACTTAGTGCTTAGTATCTTAGCCTGCAAATTGTGCCTCCAATCCCATCTTTAGGTGTATTTTTCAAGAAAATAAGGGATGTGTTTTAGAAGATATGGGCCTGAAAGCATAGAGTCGCCCACTGGAGGTCTGAAATTGATGTAAGGAAGGCAGTGGAGAAAAGAAGGGTATGGGGTAGATGGAATGAATGATGTGGCTGATGGGCTTCACAGTGGTCCAGCCTTGCTAGTGTTAAGCTTTGGGTAAAATGTGCAGGAGCAGGAACCCGCCGTGACTAGTGTCTGCCGTGTGACAATCATGTCACACCTTTAGCTTCTCTTCCAAGTGACTTTGTTCCTTCCCTGGACTAGTGTTTCCCAAATTTGCCGTAGCCTGGAACCTGCCCACAGTCACGTACCAGACATGCAGTACCATGGCTTCCCTTTCTTCTTCCCGTCCTTTCTTTCCTCCTCTTCTCTCTCTTCCTTTCCTCTCTCCTCCCCCTCTTTCTCCTCTCTCCCTGCCATCTCTTCCTCCCCGCCCCTTCCCCCCTCCTCCTCTCTTCCTCCCTCCCACCTGTCCTTCCCTTTCTGTACTTTTGGAAAAGGAACTGACATCCTTTGAGATGTTACTATGTCAGGTGCTGTGCTAATTCTTTTCATGTGTATAGACCTTCTCAGCCATTGCATGTTATAAGCATTATTTTCCCTATTTTTTCTGAGGAGAAAACTGGGGCTCAGAGTAAGGAAGGAATTCATCCAAGGATATATCAATGATGAAGCAGAAGTTCGAACTGAAAGCTGTTTTTGGAGTATAGTCTATTTACAATGTTGGAGTAGTTTCAGGTGTACAGCAAAGTGAATCAGTTATACGTATACATATGTCTACCTTTTCAGATTCTTTTCCCATTTAAGTTATTACAGAATATTAAGTAGTATTCCCTCTCTGTACAGTAGGTCTTTGTTGGGGTTATTTTATATATAGTAGTGTGTATATCGGAGAAGGCAATGGCACCCCACTCCAGTCCTCTTGCCTGGAAAATCCCATAGAAGGAGGAGCCTGGTAGGCTGCAGTCCATGGGGTCGCTAAGAGTCAGAGACGACTGAGCGGCTTCACTTTCACTTTTCCCTTTCATGCATTGGAGAAGGAAATGGCAACCCACTCCAGTGTTCTTGCCTGGAGAATCCCAGGGACGGGGGAGCCTGGTGGGCTGCCATCTATGCGGTCGCACAGAGTCGGACACGACTGAAGCGACTTAGCAGCAGCAGCAGCAGCAGTGTGTATATGCTACTCGCAAACTCCTAGTTTATCCCTTACCTCCCACTTCCCCCTTTGGTAACCATAAGTTTGTTTTCAAAGTCTATGAGTCAGTTTCCATTTTGTAAATAAGTTCTTTTGTGTACTTTTTAGATCCCATGTGTAAGTGATATCATATGATATTTGTCTAACTTATATCACTGTGATAATCTCTAGGTCCATCCATGTCGCTGAAAATGGCATCATCTTTGATGGCTGAGTAATAGTCCATTATGTAAACGTGCCACGTCTTCCTTACCCACTCGTCCGTTGGTGGGCCTTTACTCCCATGTCGTGTGAAAGCCACTGTTGCTAACGTTTGTCTTCCCAGTGCCCCTGGCCTGTCCCTCCTAAAATCATGACGTCTCTCACTTTAAAAGCATGCACATTGGTTTCCTTGGCCTGAGATTAAAGTTGGAAAGTTCAAGACTCCAGATTTAGGGTCCATAGCCACAGCTGCCCCTGTTCATTCACATTAGCCCGGTTCGGTCAACGTAGTGCCCTAATCTTCATGAAAGGAGTCTACCTTTCTCTTACATGCCCCTGAATAAAGCACCAGCAAATTCCTTCTACCTCTAGTTGGCATCCTGACTGTCTTCTTGCATGTTAAGAAAGGCTATTTCAACATAAGTATCTATTGACGCATGAATGGATAAACAAAATGTGCTATATACACGTGGTGGAATATTATATAGTCTTGAAAAAGAAGTCTGTCCCTGCTTCCATAACAACTTGGCTGAACCTTGAGGACATTATGCTGCATGAAATAAACCAAACACAGAGAGGCAAATACTGCAGGATATTGCTTATATGAGGTCCATAAAGTAGTCAAACACATATAAGCAGAGAATAGAATGGTGGTTGCCAGAGGTCGGGGAAGGGGAAATGGGGAGATGCTATTTAATTGGTATTAAGGTTGTTGTGCAAGAAGATTAACTCATAGAGATTGTGCCCCTAATAATGCTGTATCATACACTTGAAAATTTGGTAAGTAGATAGATCTCATGTTGTGTTCTTACCACAGTTGAAAAATGGAGAGAAATGGGGGCTGTTTTAAACCAACTTCATTTTTAGAAGGTTGGATATAAATATTTCATTGTCCCAGGCATTAGCAGATATATTACACTTGGGTGCACTTCAAGGGAGGATGTACCTCTCATTATAAGATCTAAGCATTTCCCTCCACCCTTGAGCTGTCTAGACAACCTTGGGCCCTCCTAAAATGTTAATTGGCGGAAGGAGAGCCGTTAACTGCTGAAATACAGCCCAGCTTTGAGTAGAGCCAACTTCTCAATCACTACAGGGACAGAGCCACAAAACAGTACCAAATCCTCTATTAGATCAAGGCACTGAGTCCCACAAAACCACTGAGCCCCAGATCTCAGTAGGCTGGGACATTTTGGCCTTTAAAGGGAGTTCCATTCTGTTGGAATGATGATAAGGCTCCATGGATTTCCACTTGAAGTTCATTAAAAGATTGTTAACCTCCTTTAAAAAAAAAAAAAAAAATCCCACCAATATTTGGCTCTGGCTTAGCCCAGGCAATGACAAAACTTACATCCAGAAGAAGGCTGTGGTTTTGCAAACTGAATTTAATTCATGGCTATCTAGACATAGCAAAGAATTCAATGCTCCCATAGAACCTTTCTCATCAACACAAAGATAGGATATTCTTTAAAAGAATAGAAGAGACTATATAAGGAAGGAATATGTCTGGTATTTAGAAAGCACCTAAATCAGGCAGCTGAAGTTTTTTTTTTTTTTTTTTTCTTTATGTCTATTATCTAGAGCTTTGCTGTCCAATACAGTAGCCACTGGTCACATGTGGCTATTTACAATGAAGCTAATTAAAAATAAAATTTAAAATGCACTTTATTAGTCATACAAGCCACATTTGAAGTGCTCAATAGCCATGTGCAGCCACTGGCTACCAAATTGGAAGTACAGGTGTAGGACTCCATCATCACAGAAAGTTCTGTTGGACAGGGGTGCTCATGAGAGAAATCATTTGTTAACAACACATTTTCTACTCCACATCTCAACTCCACCCCCTGTTTTGTTCGTCAGTTGCCAAACAGAGTTTCTGCTGTTTCTCTGCCAAGAAGTAGGAAAGTGACAGTTTATTCTTGGCTAAAGGTGATAGAGAGCATAAACTCCTAGATACTCCAGAGGGAATTAGTCTTCATTAGCGTGTTGTCTTCATGGTTAAATCACTCACCAGGGAAAGGCACACAATTCAAACGCTTGGAATCACTAGGTGTGTTAATAGTGCCCACCTTGGTGCACTTACAGATCACTTAAGTTAATCTATTTCTCCTGAGCCTTCTAAATGGATAATTGAATTCATTCTTTTGCAGTGCTGGCTTAGGTTCTGTCTGAATTGAGATCTTGATGCCTTGTGAGCTCCCTGTGCCACTCCTGTCCCACCTTCCACGCTAGAATGATGGTATATCCTGGCTCTGCTCTGAACTTTAAGAAAGCATGGCCCATGTATCAGTCATCTCTGTATATCCAACGCCTAGTCAGAACACAGCGTGTGGAAACACCCAGTGAGTGTTTGCTGGAGAAATTCATTCATCAATTATGTAATCAATCAAGATGTCTTCATTTTTCCCAGTAGGACTTTCACTAATTATTCCTACAGAGAGTTCATTCCCCAGCACAGTGCTTCACAAGACTGGCTTCCTATTAGACTCACCAGGGGAGCTTTTAGAACCTGCTGATGCCAGGACCTCACCCCAGATCAACAGAATCCAAATCTCAGCTGGCTAGGCTCAGGTATGTGTAGCTGTGGAAAATCTCCCCCCGAGGATTACACTGTGCAGCCAGGGGTGAGAAGCACTGCAGGTTTCTGATTTGGCAGCTATAAATAAGTTGTCATCCTTTTTGATGTGTTCACCCCAAGTCCCATCTCATCCACTCACATTTTTTAAATTGGTAAGACCGGTTTTAAAAAATAGTTTTTATTGAAGTACAGTTGCTTTACAATCTTATGTTAGTTTCTATTGTACAACAAACTGAACCAACTCTGTGTATATGTATATCCCCTCATTTTTGGATTTCCTTTCCATTTATGTTACCGTAGAACATTGAGTAGAGTTCTCTGTGCTATACAGTAGGTTTTCCTTAGTTACCTATTTTATATATAGTAGTATAAATATCGGAGAAGGCAATGGCACCCCACTCCAGTACTCTTGGCTGGAAAATCCCATGGATGGAGGAGCCTGGTAGGCTGCAGTCCATGGGGTCGCTAAGAGTCGGACACGACTGAGCGACTTCACTTTCACTTTTCACTTTCATGCATTGGAGAAGGAAAGGGCAACCCACTCCAGTGTTCTTGCCTGGAGAATCCCAGGGACAGGGGAGCCTGGTGGGCTGCTGTCTGTGGGGTCGCACAGGGTTGGACATGACAAGTGACTTAGCAGCAGCAGCAGCATAAATGTATCAGTCCCAGTCTCCCAGTCCCTCCCTCCAGCCCCTTCCCCCTTGGTGTGCATACATTTGTTCTCTGCATCTGTCTCTAGTGCTGCTTTGCACACAAGGTCATCTCTTCCATTTTTCTAGAGTCCACGTATGTGCATTAATAATACAATATTTGTTTTTCTCCTTCTGACTTACTTTACTCTGTTTGGCCGTCTGTAGGTTCATTCACATCTCTACAAATGACTCAATGTCATTCCTTTTTATGGCTGAGTAATATTCCATTGTATGCATGTACCACACTTCTTTATCCATTCACTTTTGCTGCAAGAGTAACATGAATCTGATCTTCTTCCGTCCATGGGGTTTTTCCAGGCAAGAGTACTGGAGTGGGGTGCCATTGCCTTCTCTGTCTTAAGAGTTACCCTATTCAGCTATGGGACAATACTGTCCCACTGCTCTAGATACATTGTGGGAAAGTAAACTTCATGTGGAAGCTTTATTTCAGTGTCTTAATGATGCTTTGGGCTAGAACTGTATTGAAACAACAGAAGAGAATCTCTTCTTTTAAACCTTCACCAGAAATGGAAGCTGTGAGTAAACTAGATTGTCATATTGAGATTTTAAGAGCAGAATTGAAAACTGCATGCATGCTCTGCTAGTAAGTGTGAGGAATATATCTAATAAGGGGAGAACAAGACTTGAAGGTAAATGAGCAAAAGCTGTAATAGTCAATGTGGGTAAAGCAGGACCTGGGGATGCAGGGAGACTAGGTAATGGACTCCAGGTTCCCCTCCTTAAGAGTCAACCGAGAGAAAAATGCAGGGACTAGAAGAGTCTTCTGATGGCTGGATGAAGTGCCCTGAGTATTCTTAAGGCTGTCCCGGGCAGGAGGAAGGAAGTCCAAGAAATGACTAGTATCAAAACAGGAATGTAACCATATATGCCAGGTACAAAGGGTATGGATGGGAAGATGCCTCCAGCAAGACTGTGTCAATAGGAGAGAAAAGAGGGAAAAGATGGGATCAAGAGTGGACTGGGCATTCAGAACTAAGAGCAGGAAGTGTTTGGCATCCTTTTACACAGGACCTAGTCCATGTTCTGAAGTGGGGTGGTTTCTAAAGAGGGGCTTTCCACAAGATATTTTTACTTCTCCTTTTTCCCCATATCATATAGTAATAGTTTCTTAATATTAAAAGATGTGTGCCTGTGCATTGCAGAAGTGAGCTAAGTTGATTGAGAAGATCCTAATAATAGCTACGATTTATTAAGCATCTCTGTGTGCCAAACAGCAAACAAAGCAGTGCACACACATCTCAGTTAATCCTCTCCGTAACCCTAAGGTGATGTTATCACTGTCGTCCCACCGAGAAAACCTAGGCTCCATGACTTGTCCAGGGTCTCACAGCCAGCACGGGGCACAGTCAGGATTCAGTCCATATCTGTGTGACTCCAAAGAGATACATTTATGCTCAGGTCTGGACCAGTCTCCATCTGGATTTACGGAAATCGCCTCCTCACACCCCGGCCCCACCCCTCATCAGAGACACCCTCTTCTGTCACCAGCAAAGTGACAGTCTCACACCAGTGCTGGCTATCCTCACATGTTTCCATTATATGCTGGGGGTTTTATGAGACTCTACCACCGGCTGTTTTTCAAATTTATTTAATTCATCCATCATGCTCTGAAGCCATTTGCTTTTTTATATTGGACAGATGTAATGAGATTTTGGACACTAAAAAATGTTTTTATTAAAAGTTATGACCCAGAGCTAGCTGGTAGGGGCTATGCCATAAATCCCAGGAAGTGTGGGAATTTATAAAGGATGTAGCAACATAACCTTAACCTTTCAGGCCACACCAGAGGTTACAGGATAACACTGTCTCCCCATCTCTAGCCAAATAATAATAATTGTTATTATTATTATTTCTGCCATTATCCAACGTGATCCTTCCTCCTCTTCTCTCAGCCACTGTTGAATCCTGGCGAGCCAGCACCTAGTGGGAGCAGGTGGTTGATGACAGAACTTGCTGGTGTTTGGCTTGAAGGCTCTGCCATGGTGGGCACGGGCATGTGTGTTGCCCTTCTCTGTGACCCTGTGACTGGGGCTGACTAATGTACAGTCACATTTACTATAGACAGAGTGGAAGTGGTCATGGCTGACGGTTCCTCCACTCCTCCATGGCCAGCAGGAAGCTCTCCTGAAAATTAGGGAACAATGCAAGTATTTCTGTTCAAGCATAATCATTCCAAGTTAATGTCAATATTATCAGACTTAGACTACTGTTACACTGCTTGGAATTCATCCCAAGCATAATTAGTTTGGACATATAGACCAAAAACATGGTCATTAAAAATAAATGTGTACATATGGAGATATTATGCATATTACCTACAATATGTATTAATGTTGTGGCTTTGTTCAGTTAACATTCCTTAAATAAAGCTCTGGGGTATTGGATGGTAAGCCAGGGTTCAACAGAAGACCACCAGGGAGTTGAAATAGAGTTTATTAGTGCAGGTCCTGGAGGAAGGGCCATATGCGGAGGTGAAGGGAGGAAGCAGGCAGAGAGAGCAAGGCAGGGTCTGGGGCACTTGCCTTTATTAGGGCCCCAGGGTAGAGTGCTTTAGAGTTCCTGGTCCGAGGCCTGATTGGTCATTTCAAACCCAAAAGAGCAGGGTTTTGGTAAGTGTCTAAGGCATCTTATCTAAGGGTACATAAGGCAAAGCCCTGGGAGGCTGGGGAGAGTGTAGCCATAAGAGCTGTTAGGATGGTCAGACCAGGAACTGACATTTGCTTGTGACTTTGTGGGCTGTTATCCAGGACGTACTTCACTGGAGAAGCTGGTGTCAATTCAAGGCCCCTGCAGGCCTCTTGGCCAACACAAAGGGGATGCTGAGGCAGCGGTATTATGGAGTGGTGTAGCAAAGCTCTCAGCAATTATAAACAACAAAGTGAAAAATTAACAAAATGATTGGATTTGGTCAGCTGCCGCCTATTTTTAAAATCGTCTATTCGTTCATATGTATTTTTTTTGAGCACTGCCATGGGACAGATCCCCCATGACCTGCCGGGGATGCGGGAACAAACGCATCATGGTCCCTGCTTCAGGAAGATCACTGTGTAGTGGGTACAGGTGATATCCTGTTGTTCGCAGAGGATGGATTTCAGCTCAGGGGACCAAAGAAAGCTTCACAGAAGAGATGGCCTTTCAGCTGGGTTTGAGGAACTGGGTGAGCTTTGAGCTTGCCAGGCTGACAGAAGCATTTCAGGCAGAAAAGGCTGGATGTACAGAGGCACTTACAAAACCAGCTGTTCAGACCGCTCCAAAGGTTAAGTTTGGCTAAAGCACAGGATAACACTTTTTCCTTTTAAAACAAAAATCTCAAGGGTAAACATCATGCTCTTATCTGCTGTCACCATTGAGACTGGCCAGGTCAGGTCTGTAATTTCAGGAAGATGGACTTTAAACTTAGAAACTCCCTATGGCTTGCATTTCCTAGCCAGGCACGTGTTTTCTCATCAGTTTATGCTGGGAACATATTCCAGGGTTTTCACAGCACATTGGCAACCACTCCCGCCTCCTGTGACCACGAGAGTGTAAACCATAGATAATGTCATCATTAAGCACATAAATCCATGTCATCTGTGTGTCATTCACTTCATCCTCATTCATCATCCCTTACGCTTTCAGAACGGCCGTGCGTTTGAAGATTTTGACGAGCGGTTTGCCGCAGCCACGCCGGTAAGCGCAAGAGGGCCCAGCCTGGTTAACGGTTTCACGTCATTGTCCCATCACTCATTTCATGCTCATAAGTCATGCCTTGTGGTTACAGAACAGAAACCTGCCGATGGACTTTGACGAGATTTTTGAGGCAACAAAGGTAAGGCCTCCATGGTCTTGTGAAGTGAGGGTTGTTCTGGTCATTCTTGTCTGCTCTATGCAGCCTCACTCTCCTCAGTGCTCTGCTCTGGTGCCGGCCTGTGCTGATGTTCAGGGACTCCTGGCGGGTCCCGCGGTGAGGGCGAAAAGTAGGAGCGTGTGTGTGTGTGTGAGAGAGAGAGAGAAACAGTGTATGCTGGAGAGGAAATGACACCCCTTCATTTCATCCAGCAAATATTTTTCAATCTCCTAATGTGTCCCAGGCATTCTGATAGATGTTAGACATGCAGTAGAGAGGAGGACACGACCCCTATCCTCGAGGAGCTCAAAGTGTAACAGTGTGGCATTGCATAGCAAAGGAGAGGGCAGGCGGGATGGGTAGAGAAGGGCAGGGTAGGATTGCCTAGTGGAGTGGAGTGTAACAGTATAGTGGAGATTCAGCACTGAACAGGAGCTGCTCAGTGCACCTATGGAGATAAAAACCAGTGTGGGGGTGGGGATGGAGGTGGTGATGGCAATGGCACCCCACTCCAGTCCTCTTGCCTGGAAAATCCCGTGGATGGAGGAGCCTGGTGGGCTGCAGTCCATGGGGTCGCAAAGAGTCAGACACGACTGAATGACTTCACTTTCACTTTTCATTTTCATGCACTAGAGAAGGAAATGGCAACCCACTCCACTGTTCTTGCCTGGAGAATCCCAGGGACGGGGGAGCCTGGTGGGCTGCCGTCTATGGGGTCCCACAGAGTCGGACACGACTGAAGCGACTTAGCAGCAGCAGCAGCAGCACCTATGGAGATAAAACTGCTATTTGGTCCACATCACCTGGAATAGAGGTGCTGGTTTGCAGCCAGTGTTTATTTAGATTGGTTAATATGTTGGCGAGTGAATGTTGTCACTCCTGAGTACATGGGTTTGGGAAGTCTGTAGGACAGGAGTTCTCAACCTGGGCTGCAAATTAGAATCATCAGGAAAATTTTTAAACTTTGACTTAGTAAACTACTTCAAACCAACTAATCAAGAACCTCAAGGGGTGGGGACCAAGCGTCGTATTTTTCCCTTGAGTTTGTGTGCTTAGTTGCTCAGTTGTGTCCAACTCTTTGCAACCCTGTGGACTGAGACATTCCAGGCTCCTCTCTCTGTCCATGGGGATTCTCCAGGCAAGAATACTGGACTGGGTTGCCATGCCCTCCTCCAGGGGATTTTCCCAACCCAGGAATCAAACCCAGGTCTGTCACATTGCAGGCATATTCTTTACCAGCTGAGCCACCAGGCTATCCAAGGCTGACAGTCCATCTAAGGGTCTCACATAAGCTGTATGGGGCAGTGGGATGGGGTACAAATTGAGTTAGAAAACACTTCCCAGGAAGAAATAAAGGCATCTAGTTTGTGTCTCGAAAGATCGGTAGGAAAGGCAGTGGGGGAAGGTATGAGTGTTCTGGTCAGAGGAGGAGCATGTGCCAAGGCCCTGAGGTGGCCCCCCTTTCGTGACCTCTGGTGCTTCTCTCCTCTGTAACATGGTCCTCACTGTGTTTATAGGTCTGTCTTCCCATAGAACAGGCAGCTCATGAGACTCAGTGCAGGAAGTTGCCTTATGCATCCCTGTGTCCCCTGCTTTTGGCACAGTAGCCGATGTACAGTAGGAACTACACGCTTGCCCTAAGTGAAGGAGCACCTAATACCAAAACTGAGGAAGTGGGTCTATGTAAATATGTACTGGTGGTCAGTCATGGACACCTCTGCATTCATCAATGGCGCTTTCAGAGCTTCTCTGCAGGGAGGGTCTAGGAGTCTACTTGCAAAGGTTTAGTGGAAAGAAGGACCAGGGGACTAATTATGAAACAGCAGCTATAGGGCATTCCAGATGTTATTGAAAAACCACCACTGATTCATAACAAAGAGTGGCTTGGGAGGGGACAGGCCTGATTGAGATACTGAGGAGCTCCAATAGCCAAGCATCTCCTCATCCTTTTCACTGGCTTTGGCAGCTTCTAGGGTCACTCTCTTTACCCTGGAGGATGCCCAGGACCTAGAGAAGGGACAGAATCTTCCATCAACAACCACATCTTTACCTGAAGATGTCTGAAGGGCCAGGAAGGGGAAGGCAAGAAGGAATCTTGGGTTGACCTTGGAGATGACTTCTTCAGAGGGACGTGAATCATGGCAGGCCTTATAAAAACCCTGGCTTCTGGTTAGAGAATATTGTGGGGCTGGGCTTCCACCATGAAGGAGGGCTAAGTAGGGCTGGGTAAAGGGACACATGGTTAAACAAAGTGCTGCTTGGTCTATGGGTCAAGCCCAGCTTTTTTTAGCTGACCGATCAGAGGCAAGTCACCTTACCTTCAGGCCTCTATTAGCTCATCTGCAAACTAGAGATAGTGGAAGAGATTCCTGTGCTCCAACTTCACAGAGTTCAGGGAGCATCCAATGTTACAGTAATGGTTGGAAAATATGTTATAAACTATCAAGTGCTCTACAAATGTGAATGGTTAGTTCTATTCTCATGAGGCTGTTAAAATGATTAATTACAACAATATTATCAGATGGAACATGGCTTCTTAAGTTACAAATAAAAGAACCAGGGTTAACAAGGGGGAGAGGGGCTGTGAAAATAGATATTATTCCAGATCCTCAATCATATACTGTTATTAGAATTATTTTTAATTTTATGGCCTAAGAATCCCCTTTTTCTATAAAATTTAATTAACTCAAGGTTCTATTTAAGCAGCAAGTCGAATGGAATGAAATAACAATCTAAGTTTTATGCCTCCGCATGTTTTTTCTCGTTTAATCCTTGAATGGAAATCATCTGGCAAGAGGAGAGTCTGTAGCTCAAGAATGAAGGTTATTTTAAAAGTTGTGCTTAAGGAGAAAATTAGCCAATAAATTATATTTATGATGTTAGTAAAAGTGTGCCACGAGTTCACCACATTTGAAATGTAAATTGTGCAACTTAATTATTAACTTCATTTTAATATTTTCATACCACTGAAAACAGTCATGGGCCATTTGCAAAGCATTGAGCTTCAAGGGCCAGGAATCCCAGAAACCTCCTTTGAATGAATTAAATAGAATTATGCCTTCTGTGGGTTTGGGAGAGAGCCTAAGGATTGGCACTGTTTCACCAAATAATATAAAATATTGCTCACATGCTAAATAAGTCTTCCTAAAGACAAGTAAACGTTTATTATTATATCTGTGGATTGTCCCCAGTAGACTGTAAGCTCCCTGAAGACTGAAAATTGACATTCCTCCTAAATATGTTCCTAGCACCCAGCACAGGGCCTAACACCTTATAGTTGTCCAGTGTGTACCAGCATATTATGTAGTTCAGTTCAGTCACTCAGTCATGTCCAACTCTTTGTGACCCCATGGACTGCAGCGTGCCAGGCTTCCCTGTCCATCACCAACTCCCAAAGTTTACTCAAATTCATGTCCATTGAGTCAGTGATGCCATCCAACCATCTCATCCTCTGTCATCCCCTTCTCCTCCCACCTTCAATCTTTGCCAACATCGGGGTCTTTTCACATCAGGTGACCAAAGTATTGGAGTTTCAGCTTCAACATCAGTCCTTCCAATGAATATTCAGGACTGATTTCCTTTAGGACTGACTGGTTGGGTCTCCTTGCAGTCCAAGGGACTCTCAAGAGTCTTTTCCAACACCATAGTTCAAAAGCATCAATTCTTCGGCACCCAGCTTTCTTTATAGTCCAACTCGCATATCCATACATGACTACTGGAAAGACCATAGCCTTGACTAGATGGTCCTTTGTTGGCAAAGTAATGTCTCTGCTTTTTAATATTATGTCTAGGTTGGTCATAACTTTTCTTCCAAGGAGTAAGCATCTTTTAATTTCATGGCTGCAGTCACCATCTTCAGTGATTTTGGAGCCCTCCAAAATTATGTAGTTAGGAAAGAAATTAATATGTATAGGGCCCTACTGTGTGCCAGGAACCATTCATTCAATCTGAAACCTGAAGAAGGATTGAAAGTGAGTTTATCAGGCTAAGGTGCTTGCTTTTCAGCAAAAAAAAAAAAAAAAAAAAAAACAAAAGATAATCTTTTGTGCCTTTTTCACCAAGCTTACCCAAACTTCAGAGTCCTTCTAGTAATATAATCAATAAATCTCCAAAGGAGATATTACCATCTCTAATGTCCAGGTAAGAGAAAAGTGGTCCCGAGGAGCTGCAGAGATTATCAGTGGTAGAAGATGCAACCCCAGGGATGGAACTCTTCCTGGGCCTAGAGTTCCCAAGTTTGTCAGTAGCGGAGAATATTCCTTTCTTCGTATGAATCTCGGTGTCCCACTTTGCCTGGTTAAAACAAATTTCTAGGGCAGGAGTCCTGTCTGCCAGGACAGACTGTCCCAGTGGTGTTTTTCAGTCCCCTGATTAGAAACTGTTACTTAAAATCTGAAGATGAGGAGAAAAGTTTTTTGTTTTTGTTTTTTTGCGGTGGGCAAATTTGCACAAAACACATGATTATATACTTTAAGTCAGGCTATTTGACTCCCGGCCATAGACCTCTTGCAGACTCTGAAGCTGGAAGTGTATACTGATTAATTTCTGAGTGTATCTTAAAGGGCTTCTCCCACTGCTCTGGCTGGCCTTGCTCAGACACTGAGGGATGATGGATGGGAATACAGTTGATATAGTATCCACAGAGATAGAGCTCCTTGGAGTGATTAATCGTGTATATACTGGGTTGTTTTTGATACCCTTCCTAGTATTAAATGATACATTTTCTCCTCCTCCAACTGTATTTTTTATCTTGAAGATGGATTCTTTCGAGGACTGTCATTTGACTGCCTGCTCTTCATGCAGAAAATTCAAGTCCTGGCCTAGGTAGTCTTGAGGTGACCTCTGTGAAACTCAGTTTATTCATCTGTAAAAATGGGGATGACAGTTCATACCTTTCAGGGTCAGTGATATTTACTGAGAAGTGGCCGTGAAGTGGTGACTTGCTATACTTGGTACAGGAAAAGCACTTTGTAACATGCGGATATACTCAGGAAAGAGAAGCAAATGATAAAGTTACCTCTTGCCTTTGTCTCCTGGAGAAGAGAGAGAGTGCTGACATTGGATGGTAAATATGTGTAAAATGGTATTATTATTGCTTATGCAAGGTGGCTAAGCCCAGATCTGCTTGACTAAGCCCAGATAAACAGCCAGGCACACTGAAACAATTGATTCACTGAAATAACTGATTCTGGCTGCATCTGAGTTGCTGTCTTTGGGATCAAGAAGTATCGTAATGACCAACTGGGTTTATTGTTTATACAGTCATGATGAAAAAGGGAAATGCATGTCCTCAAATCATACTGTTTTTAAAGCATTGCCCAGCAGCATCAGCTCCCCTTGTGGTTACATCATTATCTTTTTGTCTTTTCAGGCTGTGACCCAATTAGAACTTTTTGGGGACATGTCCACCCCTCCTGATATAACCTCTCCCCCTGTAAGTATGCACTGTGCTTGGAGCCCTGCATCTCTTTCCTTTCCTTCTTCAGTTTCATGGTGACAAATATATGGACTTTGGGTAAAATGAAGCTGCTGGTGGATTTCAACTCGGACTCTTCCAGCTGTGTGATTTGGGCATATTAACTAGCAATTCTAAATGTCAGTTTCCTCTGCTTTTTTTTTTTTTTTTAAAAAAAAAGGAATTATGATGCATGCTCTGTTTTGAGAAATAAATGAGATCATGCATCAGCAGTTCCAGACTCTGACTGGGGTGCTTGCCATTTTGCTGGGCAGTGGAAAGAGACAGGAGCAGCATGTGGTCCTTGCCTGCAAGGCGTACAAGGTCCACCTGGGAATATGGGTGAGAAGCTCCACGAGGCAGCAGATGAGATGAGACATTTGTCATCTCCTACCCAGAACCCGCACAGCCAGGTGGTCAACCCAGTAAAGGAAGCCTCTTCTCCCCCAGACCTTTCAGCTGTCTCCTGTCTTATTCCCTTCTTTCCTTCCTTTCTTCCTCTTTTCATTTCCTCCTCCCTTCCCACTTGCTTGCCGGCTTCCCTGAGCTTCTCAGGAAGCTTTGGATTCCCAACTCTAGTTTCAGCCATGCTATCTCAGTTATTGCTTGCACTAGGGCAGAGTTCACAGGGAGCCGAAGCAAAATAAAATCCCAGTGCTTTGAGAATGGGAGGCATTCAGAGGCAACCCAGCAGCCACGGCAAAAAGCCAAGCTAGCCCCTCCAGCTCCTGCCCAGTCCACTCCCCGGAAGTGGGCAGAGGGCAGTCAGCCACAGCTGCACCCGCTGAAGCTGCTGGGAGGGGGCGGCCCCTCTGGGGACCACACGTTATGGCAAACCCAGGGATGGTGCTACGGTTCATTGGCAAGCTGCGCCTCCCAGAGAAAAGGCTGTAACCTCACTGAGGACAGATGGCAGGAGAGCCTGCTGCCCACAGCTGCCGCCAGGGAATCTGAACACAGTTGCCCTGCTTCCAACACCTGGTACCCAGAGCAGCCGTGAAGGAGGGGCCAGCAGCTCCTATCTCCAGGGATGCTGGTTGGTTCTAGTAAGGCTTTCTCTCCCACCTTCCAGGGAAGGCAGCTGCATTTCTGAACCATGGGGCCATAGAGCTGGAAAGGTCTGGAGTGATCTTCTAGCCTTATTTAGCACCTTCGTTTTACAGAGGAACACACTGAGTTCCAGACAGGGCATGTGACTCACCCAAGGTCACACTGGAAGAAAGCAAACGGCATTGATTATGGTCTAACGTGCTTAATGCAGCAGCTCATGGCTGTGTTTCTGGCCCTGAACCTGAGTGCCATCCAAATGGGTATTTAATAATCCTCAGAACAATGCTATGCCTCCTGCAAGCTGCTAATCTAAAAATGGCCTTGTCTAATTGCCATGGTTTCAGGATTAATTGCTTGCCCCAATCTATTCCAAGGGGAAAGAGATAAAGATATTATGTCATCAAATATGCATACTCTGTAGGCAAAAGGGTTCTGGAAAGGCATGGACCTTAAAGAAACAAGTACTCAAGTTTTGATTTCAGTAGCCCTCACCTTACCCACCACGTCATGGAGCAGACATTTCTGAAGTCCCAGCGTGGGCCAGGGTCTAGAGTTGGCAGCTACTCTAGCATCGTTTTTATCATCTTCTTGAGAACATTTGCTTCTTTTTGCAAGTGAAGGTTCAGGCAGGATTCTTCTGGGAGGCACAAGGACCCAAGGGTCTCTGTTCCACTTGCTAATCTTTATTTATTTAGTCAACGCCTGTTTACTGACCATGTATTCAGTGACAGCCTTGAGCTGGGTGCACAGTAGGTCCTGAGTGAGTGTATGTCAGTTTGAATTAACTTCTAAAGGACGAAAGCCAGATATTATGGGATAAATTGAGGGCCCAAAGACACCCCCAGAGGGTATGGGCTCAAGCTAAATAGTCGTGATGCTGGCCAGTGTTAGCTGAGCACCTGTTCTGTGCTTCAGCATAGTACTAAGTGATTTAAATGCATGATCTCACTGAAGCCTCTCAGCAGCTCTGGAGATAGGTATTGATTTTCTCATTTCATGCTCTGTATACATAGCAGCTCATGGTCTGCAATTCACAAAAAGTGGCCAGGACCAGGGCTTGCTTCTGCAGCACCTCCCCGCTTAACTTCTGGGCCTGCTGCCTCCCACGCTGGTCAGCGATCAGGCTCTCCCAGGAGCCTCACACCCTCCGCCTCTCTGTCTGACAGACTCCTGCAACCCCAGGTGATGCCTTTATCCCGTCTTCGTCTCACGCACTTCCGGCGAGTGCAGACGTGTGTGGTTCCCTACCTTTTGGCACTGCTGCTGTACCCTCAGGTAAGCGCCTTCCACCTCCTCCCACCTCCGTCCACCAAGAGAAGGAAAAGGCTGACTGAGCCAGCTGCCAGGTTGTGCCAGACACCTCTGGGACGACCATTCTCTCCCTGTGACTCTTCAGGTGACGCCGAGAAGCCGCCAGGGCAGGGGGTAGTATGCTTACCGAGCTCTGGTATGCGGGAGGCTGGAAACCAGTCATGTCTTGAACCTGAAAGGTCAAGATTCCAGATGTATAGCTTTGGGGAGCTCAGTGCGCACACAGCTGTGTGAATCCGTGCAAATCCTGATTGACACTGTCAGCTCAGTTGGATGTGGGAAAGGTGCGGGTGGGGAAGGGGCAGCTATGCTCCACCGACCTCTTGAGATCTGAGTGATAGAAGGGGTGGAGGCCCAGGGAAGGGGAGGTTCCCCATGCAAAGAGGAACACTTAGGAGTTCTGCTGACAGTGAACAGTGAACTGCAATGGGGCTTAGTGACTTAGAGACTATTTGTTCTATTTTCCAAATATTCTTTTACAACAGGGTAAAAATACATATAGCAACAGTGTTACAGGTGCACATCGGTGGGGTCTGAGGCATCTTGTTTCCATGGCATTAGGCAGTCCATGAAGTCAGCCCATTCTACCTGGACACGGGCAAAGGTGGTGTTTTGCCGTTGGTTTTGTTCAGTCGTGTCTGTCTCTTTGTGACCCCATGGGCTGCAGTATGCCCGGCTTCCCTGTCCTTCACTACCTCCCAGAATTTGCTCAAATTCATGCCCATTGAGTCAGAGATAAGTGGTATTACTTATGCTGTTTGCATACAGGGGTTCTTAAAGACTTTTTTTTCCCTTAACTACATATTTGAAATATGTGGCTTTATCTTTTTCTACTTTATTTATATAAAGGACGGAGTTGGTATGTTTTAAAATATCAATTTCTTGCATTTTTCTATAAATAACTACTTTTAATTATATAGTGTTAGAAACAAATTCTTGCCACCAGATATAAACCTTATTGTTACTTAAAGTAAAATTAAAATTTCATACTCTGTTCTGAAATAGTTATTCCTCCTGAGCTGAAGGATCACTTCTAGAAGCAACAGAGGTTGGTAGCTAATATGTCTAACTCACAGTTGAGAATCTATAGGTAGCCTAGAAATGTCTTTAATTACTAAGCTTCCCAATCAAAGCTGTTTCACCCAAACCTATAATGGAACAGTGGCAATAGTTTTCCTTACCTGAACTGGATATTGAAATGTCCTTGGGAGTAACGGAATCTGTTGTTTTAAGTAAGAATAATAGTTCTCCATCAGAGCTGTCAGCCTTGCATTCAGAATAACCATGCTTTGTCCCATTTGATTCGTGAAGATATAGTGGGACAGAGGATGGGACCTCTAGGCACCAAATTTACTCATTTTCAGGCATGTTTATGCCATAAATTTTCACTGAGTATGCACTGTGGGCCAGGTCCTATTCAAGGTGTCTGGGGTGTGTCAGTGACTGCAATAGACACAGACCCCTGGCCGCAGAGAGCTTACTTTCAAGTGCGGAGAAGGACAACATGAAAATGAGTAACTTATCATAATCTGTTAGGAATAGTGGGTGAGTGGTACGAACAGAAGGAAATGTGGAGCAGGGCAGGTGTGAATGGAGGTGATGGTCAGGAGGAGGGGCTCATGCAAACATGTGATATGAGCCAGGAATGTGTCAGGGTCAAGAGTACTCCCAGTGGCCCCTCCCAGCCTCCACCCCCTTTCTCTGTAAGCAAGAGGGGCTGGATTCAGGTCTGGCCCTTACACTTGACTAAAATGCCTGAGGACCTGCCTGTACTCTGGGCCCTCTGCCCAGCCAGGGCCAGGTTATGGCTTTAAAGAACTCTATTTTACAACTTACCACTTGATCAGCCATGTTGCACACTGTGGACAAACCACTCCACCCATTCAGATTCTGTTTCTTTAGCTGCTTAAAAAAATGATAGATTACCTCCAAGATTTCAGTTTTTACAATGTAAGTCTAAAATTGATTTCAGTTAGCATATTTTTGCTTTCTTACTCTACTTAAGCTCTGCCGAGAAACAAAACTGGGCTTCAGGTAGTGTTAAACTGTCTGCCTTCTTCTTCCTTTAACTGGCCTTAAAAATCTCTGCAGCTGTTGAATCTCCATCTCGCTGTCCCTAATTGCCCTGCCAGCGACAGGGAGGTGGGAAATGACCTGGGGTGTGTAGTGCAGTGAACAGGCTGAGTTTGAGCCCTGGCTCAGCCATTTATCTATAAGCTTTAGACTCCTGGGAAAATTACTTAACCAGTCAGAGCCAGAGTTTCTTCATTTTTACAACTGAATTTAAAATAATACTTACCTTGCAACAATATCATGAGAATTAAATGAAATAAAATCCAGTGCTTCTGAAAAATGCTGGCATGTTGTAAATCCTTTGTGTAGAAAATGCTAGTATTATTATTACTCTGACATCTAAAGTAGAAGAAAATATGTCTTGTTTTTACCTTTTTTTTTTCCTTTTCCTTCTTGGGATGCTCCCTTTAAAAAAAAATAGCATGTAATAAAGTTTAGGTTTTTGGCCTTCTGAGCACATGGCAGAGCTGGCCTGAAGGGCTGGAGAGTATATAAATACAGACCCTTCTACTAACCAGCTGTGTGACACTCAGCTATATAATTTCAGAGCCTCAGGGAACTTATCTGTAAAATGGGGATGATGATTCTACCTCATCGAGCTGTTCCTGAATTAATCACATGTAGTAAAACATTTAAAACAGTACCTGGCAGTATTTACCTAAGTAAATACTCAGTAAAAGTTCTCTGCCCTACTCACCAGGGATCCTGACTCTTCTATCTGGATAGATACTCTGGGTAGCCACGTCAAACCTTCCACTCTGGAAGCTGTCAGTTCCTCGTATGCAGATTAAAGAGATATTTTTCAATATTTATTTATTTGGCAGTGCCAGATCTTATTTGTGGCAGGTGGGATGTAGTTCCCTGATTAGGGGTTAAACCCAGGTTCTCTGCATTGAGAGCATAGAGTCTTAGCCATTGGACCATCAGGGAAGTCCCAATTCAAGAGCTGTTGATAACAGCCACCCCAGAGATTTGTTGAAGGATCAGCTTCACAAAAAAAAACGTGAGCTCCACTCGGGTAAGGATTTATTTTATTTTATTTTATTTATTTTTAATACTGTCTTGTTCTTCACTGAATCTCCAGAGACAGTGTTCGCCACCCAGGAGGACTACTTTTGAACAGATGCAGCAAGTGACATAATGTAGATGAGAGGTACCACGCAAGTTCTGTATATATGTGGGAGAAATCCTTCCGTTTTCAGTGTTTTCTTACCTTTTAGTCTGCCTTTTTTTTTCCCCCTAAATAATGAGGGTATTCCCAGGTGCAGCATCTGGTTATAAATTGCAGTTTTCAACACTTTAAAAAATCTAACTGCAAGGCAGAGAGAGATTTATGATTGATCTGAGCTTCGTGGCATAAACAGATGCTCACTGGCACCTCCTTCCTCTGCTATTGAACGTTAGCGAGTAAACAGTTACTAGGCTGCTAAGTGGCCGCAGTGGCCGCCGCGCAGCGGCTTTCCATGTCTAATGCTAGTGCAGCCCTGCCACTGAGATGTCCCGTCAGGGACACACGATGCCACATGGCCAGAGAGCCTGAGCTCACAGGTCTGGGGAAACTGCCGGGACCCCCCTCAGGAAAAGCAAGTGAGACCTGCAAGTTCCCAAACATGATACCTAATTACCCTTGCTGTCTTTTTTTTTTCTTTTGAATATTGTACTTTGGTCTGAAGCAGATGGCATGAAGCCAGGGAGACATGCTAACAGCTCTCTCCAGAAAAGTGTGTACAGCCCATCTGTTGGTTCCTTGTGGATAAAAGGGAAAAAAGGACAGGGGGGGAAAAGCCTGCCACCAGCAGTAGACTGATCAGAGATCATAGCACGTATGGTTGCTGGAGTTGACTTGGACACTTAGAAAAATGCAGTGAGTTTATTCCACCGTGACTCACTCACCTCTATCTAGAGCCTTTCTCCAGCCTTAAGCATTTATGGAGCAGTGGATGTGTGCCCACGACTGTGCTGGACACAGATGGGGGAGGCAGAAAGAGATAAAAGGTTCCTACTCACAGGGGCTCTCCAGTCTAATGAGAGAAGACAAAATCACTGTGCAGTCACAACACTAACTTTTTACTGTGATGTGCACCACGAGAGAGATGAACATAAGGACCTGTGCCTGACCAGAGGAGAGCCACTGGGCGTAGAGGGCAGAGGTGATGCTGACCTGAGTCTCCAAGAGCAGAGGAGGGACAGTCATGTGAAGAAGTAGGGATGGGTTTCCATGCAGGTAGGCCAGCAGAGAAGAGGGAGCAGGTTGCAACTGCTGCAGGGAAGGGTGCCAATGAGAGCAAATGGGAAAAGGGGTGAAGAGGTGAAAAGGGGCTGACCCATAGCCCCAAGATAAGCTAAGTTCTCTGGGCATCATTTTCTAGGTGATGAAGCACTGTACCGCTGACCCTTGAACAATAAAGGCCTGAATTGCACAGGTCTACTTATATGTGGATGTTTTTCAATAAATACTACAGGAGTACTATGTATGATCCAAGGTTGGTTGGTTCCATGGGTGCAGAACCAGGCACATGGAGGGTCAACTCTAAGTTACACGTGGATTTTCCATTGCTCAGGACTCAGTGCCCTTAACCTGAGCATTATTCAAGGGACAACCGTATTTGCCTTTTAGAATATGGTGGCAGTGAGGAGGGTGGGATGGAAGCCAAGCATAAAAGTCTGACTGGAGACTGAAACCTTCCATCCATTTACCAAAATGGGCATCAGGGTTGGCATGGTAGGAAAATCCATGGGCAAGTCTTCATCCTGTCAGACTCAGTGCCCCTCTTTATGTTAAGGATCTATGATATCTCCTTTACTATCGTGAAATGAAATTCATCAAGAATATAAAATATCTATACAGTTGTTCAAAAATCAATATAGTGTCTTAGCTGTAGTAGAAAGAAGAAATAAAAGCAAATTTATAATAAAAAGATATGTTTTTCCATTAGGAAATACCCAGGTGCCACCACACTGGCTTTCCTCATAGCTCAGTTGTTAAAGAATCTGCCTGCAATGCAGGAGACCTGGGTTTGATTCCTGGGTTGGGAAGATCCCCTGGAGAAGGAAATGGCAACCCACTCCAGTATTCTTGCCTAGAGAATCCCCATGGACAGAGGATGCTGGCAGGCTACAGTCCATGGGGTTGCAAGAGTCGGACATGACTTAGCGACTAAACCACCACCACCACCACCACCACACTAGAACACATACTAAGTGATCAGATGTGTGTACCTAAAGGCAACAATAGAACAGACCAACCAGAATAGGAGTGTTAACGCTGTCTCCAATGCCATGAACAGGAACCACAATTTTCCAAGTTGTTGATCAACTCTTGACTATGTTCCAAAGAAACAAAGTATAATCTTCCCCAGTGTATGCATTTCTGAAAAATTAAGTGAATTAAAACTGTGCCAAGAAACTTTAAATTTCCACGTGATTCAAAGTACACACAAATAATCACAAATTGTTTGTCATGCACGTCATCTCCCATATTATAGGAGGTCTAGTATCAATGCTCTTGACCCTTAAATGTCAATACTGCCCCCCACCCCACCAAGTTTTCCTGACAATCAAAACACACCCCAGGATTTTCTAATCATCCCCTAGGAGGCAGTAGAGCTCCCACCAGGAACCATTCAGATCAGATCAGATCAGTCGCTCAGTCGTGTCCGACTCTTTGCGACCCCATGAATTGCAGCACGCCAGGCCTCCCTGTCCATCACCAACTCCTGGAGTTCACTGAGACTCACGTCCATCAAGTCAGTGATGCCATCCAGCCATCTCATCCTCTGTCGGCCCCTTCTCCTCCTGCCCCCAATCCCTCCCAGCATCAGAGTCTTTTCCAATGAGTCAACTCTTCGCATGAGGTGGCCAAAGTACTGGAGTTTCAGCTTTAGTATCATTCCTTCCAAAGAAATCCTAGGGCTGATCTCCTTCAGAATGGACTGGTTGGATCTCCTTGCAGTCCAAGGGACTCTCAGGAGTCTTCTCCAATACCACAGTTCAAAAGCATCAATTCTTTGGCGCTCAGCCTTCTTCACAGTCCAACTCTCACATCCATACATGACCACAGGAAAAACCATATCCTTGACTAGATGAACCTTTGTTGGCAAAGTAATGTCTGTGCTCTTGAATATGCTATCTAGGTTGGTCATAACTTTCCTTCCAAGGAGTAAGCATCTTACCCGTCAAAGTCAATGGGAAAATTAGAAAAACGAAGTTGCAGAATTCTTTGTTGTTACATTGAAGTCATTGTATTATTCTGTGACAGGCAACATAAGCAAGCTGTCAGCACCAAGCCTCTTCACCTTTTGCTACAGAGAGATATAATGATTTTAAAAGAAGCACAAGTGATACTTTATACCATAATAACAGAAACAATATAATTTCCACTTATTAAGTGCTCACAACGTGTTAGGTATAGTATTAGGTGCTTCACAAAATCCCTGCAGGGTCGATATCATTATCTCCATTTTAGGGATAAGGTGATTGGTGCTCAGAGAGGAAAAGTAGAGTGTCAGTGTGTGTCTCGTTTCCTTGCACTAGGACCAAGGTGATCTGATAAGGGTATTGTCTATTTTGTTTGTTGCCACTCCTGCCTCGTTCCATAAAAGTATTGAACAAATTAATTAGCAGGAAGCCTGTGTTTCTGTATCCACCCTTCTGGAGCCTCCTCTCACCTTGTAAGGAAATGGACTGGCTTTGAAAGTTGGCTGCATCTCTTATGAATCAGTTGAAGGGCAGGTGGATCTGGGGCTAGCACATGGGTGAGGCAGCCCACGTGTCATTTCTCTGGGTTCACCAGAGTCATCAATGCAACCCAGGTCATTTTGGAAGCTGCTAGGAAACCACACATCCACCCTCTTTTTTCCTGGTCCTACCGTTCTGTACCTGCAAATTCCTTCTGGTGGCCATAAAAATGCTTATTCTGAGAGATCAGTCTTCATCCTCTACTCTGCCTACACTGGCCGTCTGTCTCCTGGGCTTGATTGCACCCTGAGAAGGGCGGGAACCCCTGGAAGGACATGGGAGTCTCCTCCAGGCCCACAGTAAGCTAAAATATCTGATGGTTGGACTAACTTTATGGACTCTGCTAAGATCAGAAGTCAGTCTTGGCCATCTGGGCAAGGTAGTAGGGGGCAGTGGAGAGAATGCTGGTTCTGGGGACAGATAGCCTCAGTTCAGACCCTGATTTCAGCTTAATGTCCACTGTGTGACCCTGTGCGAATTACTTTTCCTCTCTGAGCACCAATCACCTTCTCCCTAAAATGGAGATAATGATACCTGCAGGGATTTTGTGAAGATGTGAAGCACCTAATGCTATACCTAACATGTTGTAAGCACTTAATAAGTGGAAATTGTGTTGATTCTGTTATTATGGTATAGAGTATCACTGTACTCCTTTTAAAACGATTATATCTCACTGTAGCAAAAAATTATGGTAACGTAAGTGAGTACCCTCCCTGGAGTTTTGCAGTGACCCATCTGTGCCACGGTATGTGGTATTCCTAAATAGATTACTAAGCTACATTTTTTAATCTCTAAGATTGGTATAATAATAATATATAATAATACCTAGAACTACGTTTTATTGCCTGTTTTTTACATATCAAGGAAGGTGTTAAGTAATTTTATAGGCTGTGATTCAAATCATACTAATGGTTAACATTTACTCAATATTCATTTTATGTCAGCCACAGTTCTCTATATCTTAAATGTATAATCTCAGTCTTTAACCCAACGAGGCAAAAGGTATTTTCTGCCCATTTTGCAGATAAGGAGAGGCTTAGAGACCTTCTTAAGCTCTCCCCAGATTCCACAGATAAGAAGTGGCAGTCTGAGTTTCAACCTTGGTCTCAATCATGTTGCACACGGTTTTGATGTGGAGAAGGAAGATGTAGCCTGATTTTACAACAAAGAGCTTGACTCTTAGCAGAAGCAATGGGGATGCCCTCATTCTAGCAAGAAGGGGAAGCAAGATTCAAACCCAGATATGCCTGTTTCCAGCACTCTGCCCTTCCCACTGAGCACACTGGTTCCTGAGCTGTATGATGTCAGAAACCTTTAAGAATGATAAGACTGTAACTACTCTAAGAACTATACCATTATTATTAGTACCCCCAGATGCCTGCCTGGCTTGCTCCCTCACTGCATGCTAGTTTCTACTTACAAGTCATCTCCTTAGAGCAGTTTTCCTGATCACAACTGTAGAAGGCAGACCCCGGGAGAGCAGGGACTTCTGTTATACTCCCCTTTGCAACCTAGCACACAGCCTGAGACTGAGTAGTCACTTGATACCTTTCTGCCAATCACTTGACTCCCTGAATGCTTCTTGCCCAGGGCTCCTGACTCTTCTTTTTCACGCCTGCAGGTTATGTTGCTATGGGCGCCGTCCTCCCATCCTTCTGGGGCCAGCAGCCCCTTGTCCAACAGCAGATCGCCATGGGTGCTCAGCCGCCAGTCGCTCAGGTGATGCCGGGGGCTCAGCCCATCGCATGGGGCCAGCCGGGTCTCTTCCCTGCCGCTCAGCAGCCCTGGCCCGCTGTGGCCGGGCAGTTTCCGCCAGCCGCCTTCATGCCCACACAAACTGTTATGCCTTTGCCAGCTGCCATGTTCCAAGGTCCCCTCACTCCCCTTGCAACCGTCCCAGCCACGGGTGACTCCGCCAGGTCAAGTCCACAGACCGACAAGCCCAGGCAGAAAATGGGAAAAGAAATGTTTAAGGATTTCCAGATGGCCCAGCCTCCACCTGTGCCCTCCCGCAAACCCGACCAGCCCTCCCTCACCTGCACCTCAGAGGCCTTCTCCAGTTACTTCAACAAAGTCGGGGTGGCACAGGATACGGATGACTGTGATGACTTTGACATCTCCCAGTTGAACTTGACACCTGTGACTTCTACCACGCCATCGACCAACTCACGTGAGTGTCCTTCTCTGGAGACATAAACCCCTGAGAACAACTGATGCCTTGTTTCTGCTGTCAGAGAAACCACCTCAGTTGCAGTCAACAGGCCTCTTTGTTTATATCACTACTATTACTACCACTAACAATAGCCTACTACCACTAACAAATAGGGGGGCTATTTATATGTACCTTCTCCATGCTTTATATGTGTTATTTCCATACTCTAACAATGCTTATGGCAAGTTTTGTTAGACCTGTTTGACAGATAATGAAAATGAGATTCAAAGACAAAGAAAATAGACAGAAGGGTAGAACTGAATACAAGCCTGTTATTTTTCTAGCATGTCACCCGCTTTTTCTGTTTTTGTTCATTCGCTCCTTCGTGTGTTCATGTATGTATATCCCAGCTCTGATACATAGTTTTGGGTATGGTTTATTGAACTAAAACTGAATGGAGTACGTGCATTTAAATTTTTTTAGGAACAAGGATAAAAAAATTAGAAAATTAAGATCAGAAGAAAATGCAGGCCAGAGATAGAGCAGTTGTAAAGCCTCCCACAACAGGTAAAGTAGCAGCCAGAATGTGGCTCAAAGCTTCACGTAGTCAAAGGGAAAAACAAATTAGTGGTTGTAGCAGAACACTCTGGACTAGGAATCCAGAGAGCAGCTTGATTACGTCTTAGTTTTGTGCCAATGAGCAAGTCATTTTATTTCTTTGTGCCTCAGTTTCCTCAACTATCTCAGGCTAAGGATCATAAAAAGCATTCAGTGTACTTTAGTACAGGTACTAAAACATCACAACCCTCACAGAGTAGCAAGTATTTTTATCATCATTGTTATGGCACACCCAGTGGATTCACGCAGAGTCCTGGCCTGAGGTTCTAATCCTGCCTTCTCTACCCCAAGCTGTATCTTTGGGCAAGTGTGTGCTTCTTGTAACCTTCCTTGTGTCTTGGGTAGGATAAGTGAGCTGGCTTCGATAGCTGTGTGCCTTGTCCTGTCTGTGGCATTCCGTGATTCTCTCCCAACTCACCTTTCTACTGCCAGCCTCTGGCAAACCAATACCGTGCAGCCAAACAGAATCCAGATACACTGGGGTACACTGATGCCAGCTCGACACCAACCCAGGAAGGTGCCTGGTGATCCAGTCTGTGCCCTACCAGTTGATAAGGGGGAGGAAAAGGCTCATGGCACAGCGAGGTTGGCGTTTTCATTACTGTCAGATGATGCGGATCACTGCTTAGCAAATACCGTGAATTGTTAAAGAATTTAAGATGTTAACACAATTAGATAATGTCACTCCAGCCAGGTCCAGGATGCTGCTCTGAAAATGAACCTCTTCTATGGGTATAAAGAGCCTACTTCTTCTCAGGCCGTATGATCTACATGGTGGGGGCATCTCTATTTACTCCAACTCACAGGGTTTCAATGAAGAATCATGAATTTTAAAAAAATGAAACGCTGAAGAAATGACAGCCATGCATAAATAAGCAAGCATCTTTTGAAAGCAAATGTCTCTCTTTCAAGGGGCTGGTGTGCTAGCTACATATAAAAGAGGGAAGTGTAAATTCTCTGAGGACAGGGAATATGTCTTAGTCATCCTCGTGTCGCTACACTTTTTTTGATGCTCCTGTGGTATCTGGCACATGGAGGTATTTTGGAAGGTTGTAGAGAATGAAGGAAAAGGAACAAAACAAAAGCCACTTAGTAACTCCTGTGTTTCAGAGCAGGGCTTTGTATCCTCGGCACTACTGAGACTTGGGGCCAGATAATTCTTCATTGTGGGTGGTTGTCCTGTGGATTGCAGATGTTTAGCAGCATCCTTGGCATCTACCCACTGGATGCCCAGTAGTCACATCCTCTTCCCCTAGCCTTGATGACAAAAGATGACTCTTGATAATGCCAAATGTCCCTTTGGGAGTAAAACTGTCCCAGATTGAGAACTACTGTTTTAGAGTATACAGGTATTCTATAAAACCTTCTAAAGGTTAAACACTTACATAAACAAACAGTTTTGCATCCCACTGATTACATCCAGTAAGTATGAGCAGTATACCTCTCAGTATTGATGGCTTGGTCAGATTCTCAGCCTTTAGTAAAAAACCACATCAAAGTCACTTTGGAATCCAATTTCACTAATAAATATTAAGTGTGTGCTGCATATCAAGGTGTTTTCACATAAACTATCTCTTTAAACCTACTTCCTTTTAATTAAAAAAAATCCTATGTTTTAAAGAAAATGAGTGCAGCCGATCTTTATATCCTCTGTCCGTCAGCATCACCTTTCAAATGTTTTGGGTGGAGAAGAACCAAAAGTGATCCTCAGATAGAAACAGAAAAGCGCAGTGGGGCTGAGCAGTATCAGGTTTGTGCTAACTCCCGGGGCTCCTGCTTCCTCACAGTTGTGTTAACTCTGAGAAAGGCACTTCATCGCTTTGAGTGGCAGTTTCTCCATCAGAAGAAGACAGCAGGTACAATAGCACCTGCAGTGTTTATATTAGAGGGCGTGATGAATGCAAAGTGCCCAGCCCCGTGTCCAGCTCACGGACAAGCAGTAAATAACGTCATTCTAAAGACGTTAGAGTTACAGAAGCAACTCACTAAGTTTTATAATCACTCACTGTCTGATGAGCAGCCAGATTTTGTAAATTCTGGGAAGTAATGGCAGGGAGACCTTATCAATGGCTTTTGAAGTTCAACTAGTAAATCAAGTCTTCTCCTCCTCCCCCTACCTTGGGGCTGAGCCAATGAGGAGTATTTTCCATGCCAAGTTAGAAATTATGGAAAGGAAAGCGGTTTCCAGTGGCATATTTATTATAAACCTCTGGAATAAAGAAGACAAGGAAATTGTGGGAAGGTCAGGACAGAAAACGCAGATCCTTATGGAGCGAGGAAAAAAGCATCAGCTGTGAAGTTGCCTTCAGCCATGTCCATTTCCCCAGATCACTGAGACACTCTTCATTCACACAGGTTTATCAGACAACACCTTCATGCAAGGATACAAAGCCTGTTTCCACCTCTTGCCAAGTCTGAGACCTTGAGCAATTTAGCAACCTTCACTGTCCTTATCTGTAAAATTGGAGAACCCCTACCTCAAAATGGCTTTATGAGGATCACAGATATTACCTGTGAAATTTGATGGCCTCTGATACATGGAAGGCATCCAATAAATGTCACACTGTCCTCATCTCTGTTTATTCTTCTTGAAATAATTGTATGAAATTAAGAAAGAGAAAGAAAGAAAACTATAGTCCAGTGGGTCTCAACATGAGTCTGTGGAAACATGGAGTTTCTGATTCAGCAGATGTGTCGAGGGTAGGGTCCAAGAATGTGTATTACCAACAAGTCCCCAAATGTGACTGATGCTACCAGTCCAGGGAACATCCCTTGAGGACCATTGCCTCACCCATCCCTGTGGACCAGCTCCTCCTGACTGTCAAGTATGTGAGAGGACAGGATAAATAGAGAAGAGAGATTAAACTGTTCAACTGATTTGACTTGTGATGGGAAGAGGTGTCCTGGGATTTGACTCAAACATAACCAGATCCCTGGGGTTTCCGGGGGGTAGAAACAGTTGCCTCTGGACACTTAGGATGTTTTCTCTTTTTGCATGGTCTCCATGTAGCTCCAACCCCAGCCCCTAGACAGAGCTCTCCATCCAAATCATCTGCATCCCACGCCAGTGATCCGACCGCCGATGACATCTTTGAAGAGGGCTTTGAGAGTCCCAGCAAAAGTGAAGAGCAAGAAGCTGTAAGTGACCAGTGTGTTCTGAGTTTTTTTTTTTTTCCATTTAAAACTTCTGTATCTAAAATGAACAATGCATGAGGACGCCTATGTAGAAAAGAATGCTGACTCAGACTCAGGTTCTAAGGGGTAACTAAAGGGGTTTTTTTTATGTTCAAATGAGCAGCTGAAAACTGCTATTCTTTCATTACATTGTTGCAAATTCTCACATTTGCAGAAGTGGCATCCTCTCAATAGAGTGCTGCCTTCTTTAAAATAATGGATGATATGTGTGCATGAAAATGTACCCAGCTGTCTTATATTTTAAATTACTGAAAAGAAAAAAAAAAAAAGTGTTATCTTCTTGTGTTCTAGCCTGATGGGTCACAGGCCTCATCCAACAGTGATCCCTTTGGTGAGCCCAGTGGGGAGCCCAGTGGTGATAATATAAGTCCACAGGCCGGTAGCTAGATAGCACAGGTCTGGGTAGGTATCTGTCCTTTTGATCTCCCACCCTTAAGCCATCGCTCTCCCTTTTGCTTGTTCATTGCCTCTGAAGTCGCATCCCTGATGTTCGCACCATCATCCTGGCCTGAGCGTATCCCCGACGTTTGCATCATCTCGCCTTGCCTGGTGTCTGTTTTCCACCTTGTTTATCCTCATGGATGCATGACCTTTGACATGTATTGGGAGTAGGGGTAAAGGTGAGGAGTGGGGAATGGTCATACTATTTTATTACCGATATGTTCTGAGTTGGGGAGGGGTGGTGAGGCATGGTCAGAGCTGCTTTAATGTGGATTCAGTGTCTGAAAGCATCAACATTCTGAGATGCACACATTCTTTCTCAGTGAGATGTGGTCCAGATGCTTAGACCCCTTCAGCGGTGTGTCACAGAATTTGCCTACACTCCACAGATCTAAAAAAGAGAGAAAAAAAAAAATCACCAACCAAACACACTTCAAGAAGGCAGACTAAGAACAAAACAATCAGTGCTTGAAATAAAATTGATAGAGATGTGAGATCGTGGTAGCCTGTTCTGTCTGGCCAAAAGAGGCCCTGCACCCTTTCTGACATGAAAGTGGAATTCAGAGCTGTGAAAATGGAATTAAAAGACGTGTGGCATTCGCTTCTGAGGCTCTGCTGTTTGCACCTGTGTGACAGCCAGTGGTTTACCACCAAACCACTTCAGACTCCATCAGCAGCAACTTCGAGAGAGGTGTACTTACATTTACTAGAAGTGGGTTTAGGCACTTGAATTTCAATACATCTGATTTGATGGAAAGAAAGAGGGGCTGATGAAGCCAACTTTCCCAGGAGACAGAAGTACCCGCTTGTTACCCAGACATGATTTCTAAGGTCACTCCTTGACAAATGTCTTCAATTTTCAGATGCTTTTCTAGTTTTCCATAAATGCCTAGGACCGCAAGGCCCTAACCAGCAGAGCTCCGTTTTTAGGCCTGAGTAGCATGGTCAGAACCATTAAAATGGTAAATAGTTTTCACTGTTCATAAATGGACTCTGAGGCTACCTTCGAATCAGTTGCCATTTGTGTATAAGTTATTTTGATGGTTATTGAAAGCTCATAGAGTATTTTCAAAGTGCGTTTTGTTCATAGATTTTATGATTAGAGAATCTCACATACCATACATTCTGCCACATTTCATTCACCTCAGTGCCGTATATAGCACACGAGAATACCATCGTGCCATGCAAACACCCGACTAAAAATGTAGTCTTACAAAGCTATGTGGGGGGCTTGTGATAATAGCCAGAGTCGATGTTCCAGGAAAGGCAGAAGGTGGAGAAGATGGGTGGAAACCTTGGGAAGATGCCCCAGCAGGTTATCCCACCCTTTTCATAGTTCTGTTTCACATGCTCACCCTTGCCTTGAAAAATGTGATGAAGTAGGGGTGGCAAGAGCCATTTGTCAGCATAACAGCCAACGTCTAATCCTAAAACTGAACTTCTAGACAACAGAGATGACGGACAGCATTTGCAGATCGATGCCTCACACCCTCATCGTTATGAGTCTGTTCTGCTTGAGATGGTTGTGCAAGCTGTTTTGTGGGGCTTCAGCCTGCCGTGTTGTGTTTGATGCTCTGTCTAGAACCCCAGGCCAGGGCCGAGTTGTGAATGGATGTGGCACAGTCTTGTGGGAAGAGCTCAGAATTTGGAACCTGAGTTCAAATTCTAGCTCAGCTACCTAATAGCAGGAAATCTTGGGCAAGAACCATACTTGCTGTTGCGTCTTGGTGTGCTTATCTGCTGGCAGGGCCTGCTGTATCCATTACCTTAACTGAGATGGCACGTAGAGACAGACACTCAGTACTCAGCTTAAAAATCTGGGTTCTGGAATAAGAGTGAATTCAGAACCTGGCACTAGCACTGATGAGCTATGTGACCCTGATGAGATGTCATAACAATTCCCTATCTTATTTAGAAAGACAAGGATAAAAATAGTCTTCCTCATGAGGTTATTGTTTGGACTAAGTGATATGTCTGGAATTCTTAACACCACATCTGAAACACGGAAAGTAGCCAAGCTGTTAGTTGCCATCAGCAACACCAACACCAATCACCACCACCCCAAACCGTCATCACATGTGCTCAATAAACATGGTTCACCAGTCCCTTGGATTTTATACATTTAGCCCTTGTGTTGAATACATTCCACCGTAAGGACCCAGGCCATTGCCTGGGAGGTTTTGCTTTGTACTTTGTATTTGCAGGTAATTAATTTTCAATATGCCTTAAAAGAGCTTTGGGAGAAAAAGAAAAACCCTATTTCCTAGTTCTGTGGCTCACCCTGCCCCTTAATCAGAACGACCCCTTTTAGGGCCTCAGGGGCCAACTCTCACTTCTCCAAACAGAGCAGCCTTATCTTAAATTCACATGTAAATCATAATAAGTAGTTCCCAGCTCCAAAGGAGGGCTGGGCTGTAATCTTCAATGAAGCAGTTTTCTCCCTTTGAAAGCTTAGTCTGGCAATTTCACAATGGCCTATCAAGGGTCACATGCCAAGAGGCCAATGCCAGCCTTGCTGACACATCCCACGTAGCCTTAGCCTTGCTAAGACACCCATGTAGTGATGGTGGTGGTGGTTCAGTCGCTAAGTCGTGTCCGACTCTTGCGACCCCATGGACTGTAGCCTGCTAGATTGCTCTGTCCATGGGATTCTCCAGGCAAGAATGCTGGAATGGGTTGCCATGTCCTTCTCCAAGGGATCTTCCAACCCGGGAATCAAACCCAGGTCTCCTGCATTGCAGGCAGATTCTTTACCAACTGAGCTACAAGGGAAGCTCCCAAGACACCCATGACGGAAGTCCAAATGGGGCTTCTGGGCCTGTCCTTCAATACAGCATAAGCCACATTTGATCTTTCTGTCTCCATTCCATTCAGCCATCCACTCAACCGGAAATTTACTGGCTGCAATTTCTTAGCGCCTTTCCAGGCATTTGGAGAAAGGATACACCATGCAGGGCAAGTTATGTCCACAGCTCTATTTTCCCCTCTGCCTCCATGCAGTTGGGAAGCAGGAGTCTCAGCCTTATCACCATTGCAACCATTATCACCAGCTGCTTTTTATTAGCAATGCCCGCACAATTCTGAGTAGGTAGGGGTGACATCTGTTGATAAGTTAAAACCATATCACACCCTCGTAAGAGGAAACAGACGGCCTCAATCCCTCAATCGTTGCAGGTGGACGCTTTGGGGCCAATCTCAAACAGCATTTCTGTTTTAGCAATAAGGGAGAATATCTTCAATTATTTCATGTTTTCCCCTACCCTCCCATCTGGGAGAATCACGTGTCTGTAAAAGACTGGGTCAACAAGGGCGCAAAAAAAGAACCCAAGTAATATTATAATGGCTGTTGTGGGAATGGCAGGTAATTTATACTCCACTGATGTGTTGCTGGAGCAATTTTAAGGGCGAAATGTTAGCTTTTGAGGAGATGAAAGAAAAATGAAAACATTTATTTGGTTAAATAGCTAAGTAAATAAACTGCCTATCAGACTTCCCCAGCTGTCAAGTCAAAGTAGCATCTGTAACAATGGAGAATTGTTTGGTCTGTCTCCCTTAGTAACAATAGATATTGCCATAAATAATAAGTCACTGTCATTTTTTTTTAAGACCAATCTTCATAGTGGGAACCCAAGACACATAAAATATAACCTGATGGATTTTTTAGTGTTTAAGGGAAAGAAAAGCAGAACTTTAGACGCTTTGGGAGAGAGATTTGGAAAAAAAAAAAAAAAGAGAGAGTGCAAACAGATGCCTAGAGTCAGGGGACTTGGGTCTGAATTATAGTTCGTAAGCACATGATCTTAGGTGGGACCTTAGCTAACCCCTGGAACCCCACTTCTCACACATAGATGAAAATGAATCATGACAACAGCTCCCTCCTCAGGCTCTCCTAGGATCCGAAGATATCATGAGTATGAGTGCTTTATAAGCTTTGAAGTAAAATAGCACATATTTGGCATTATTATTACTATTATTCTATTTAAATAGAATCACATAGCAAAAAGCCTTAAAACAGAGAACCACAGAAATGGAAAATAACCACTTCTTTCCATGAGCATAGTGGTGCTCTGAAGCTAGTCCAAGCCAGCCTGGTCCTGGCAGGAGATGGGAAAGCCTGACTGAGGGCAGCGGTAGCCAGGTTAGAGACGTAGGCTTGATGCCCAGGGACAGGAAAAGATGGAATCAGGAGGAGGTTAAGGCTGAAGGGAAGTGGGAAGAGAGGAAGAAGAGGCCTGCACTAGGAGACTCGCCGGATGCCTGCCTGTTGGGGATCGAGGCGGGGCCAGGAACTATGCTAAGAACACAGAGCAGCAGGCTTGAGCAGAGAAAAAGGCAAGTTTACATTGGGAACAAGTGTTCTTGAGGTTCCTTTGAACTTCTAAGTTCAGATGCTGGTAGACTGCTGAACATGAGACTCTGGAGGACAAAGGCCCAGAGATGGAGATTTCAGCATGATTTTCAGCCCCTAGAGTAGTGGGCAGAGCTAGAATCCACTGATCATTTAGATCTGAGTTCAGCAAACACTCTGTGAACAATGTATGCTTTGTGGGCTCTCCGGATCTCTGTCACAGCTAATCTGTTCTAGTGTTGTATCAGGAAAACAGCAAAAGACTGCATAAGGACTGGGTGTGGTGAGTTCCAGTAAGACTTTATTTACAGAAGAACTGGCAGTCACTAAAATGGGCTGGTGGGCTGTCCTTTGCTGAGCTGAGCTAGATCATGCTCATTGTTTCTAGAATCACCCTGCAGAAGGTAATGCAAGTAACCTTGCACTTACTACTACTAATGAGATAACTTTAAAAATCAGCAGTGTGTTTATAGCGCTTTCATTAAACATCACCTAGTTCAATCCTCAGGGAGACACTCTTAAGTATTTTTATTATTCCTGTTTCACAAATATGGCAGGTAAGGTAGAGAGGTTAATAACTTGTTGAAATCACAAGAATCACATGTAAGGAGGCTAGGATTTGACTCTAGACCCTGATTAGAGAACTTTAGAGCACTCAACCAAGACCAGGACACCTGGGTTTTAGCAGCCTCTGTTTGACTTAATTGCTTGTGATGTGAGGCATATGGCTTCATTTCTGGCCTTTGGTCTTCTCTTCAGAAAAGCAGTTACTCAGGCCCTTCTAGCTCTTACATTCTAGGACTTCTAACTTGTCCAGTGTCACCCAGCTAGAGCATGGAAGACCCAATCCTTAAAAAGTGTCTTCCAACAGCAGCCTTCTCCCAGGTTGTCCTTATTCCCACCTAATGAAGGAAAGGCCAGAAGTCCCTGAAATGCAGTGACTTCTTTAGGTGTTCCGGTGACTCTCCATGTGAGATGTAGGACCCTCTCCTGACCACCAGGAGCCTACTCAGAACAGGCCCATTTGCTTTTGGCAGAGAACAGGCATCAGCAACCTCAGTGCCCTCATCTGCTACAGGACAAGTTAAAAAAAAAAAGTGATGTCAACATGCAAAGCAGATTACTTGTGCCCGTCATTCGTCTTACTGGGGAAGTGCAGAGTTGATCAGAATGAGTGTGGACTTCCTGGGAACTCAAATTGTGCACCTGTGTTCACCAAGTGGGTTTTGGCACCGTGAGGCCCCTGGAAGCAAGTGCATTTGGCAGCAACTTCAGTCTCTAAGGTATTACCATTATATCCATCCTTTGTTTTGAAGGCTTTCCTATCCTAAAAGCCAGATTTTCAGGCTGAAAGTAGTCAGAAAGCTTTGTCATTTTCCCTTTTCTTTGAATAAAAAAAGAAAGGAAGACTCCTGCCACTTGTTAAAATTCTTTATGTCATATGAGCTCGTTTATTACATGTTACATGCAGGACCATGATATTGGTGTTACAAGCCCCATTATAGAGATGAAAAAACCCAGGTGAAATGCCTGCTTCAGTTCATACAGGTAGTTAGGAAGATTGCAGGAGTCTTTGTGGCTCTAAACATTTTTCATGGATTTAGATGGCACTTTGAGTTCTTTCCACCTTAGTTTTATTCCATGATTACCATCCCCCTTTTCACTTTGCCAAGCTAGGAAATGTAAGACCCTGTGGTAGGCCTACTGAGGTAAGCCCCAGTGTTGAGGCTTTAAAGACCCCGAGGCTGAAGTTGCTGCCTAAGCAGGGCGATGCTGAGGGCCTCAAGCTTTGGCTCACCTCCCAGCTGCAGTCTGACCCCCAGCTTGGCTCAGCGTGGCTCTCACTCCCCAGGCGCCCAGGATGGGGCAGATAACAGGCTTGCTCAGTAACCAGATTGCATGGCGCGTGACCTCACGTCCAAGACCACCTTTCTCAGCATGCTGCGTCTTTTCCCCACTCATCATCTGTTTTGAACCAAACTTTGCTTAACGTGGCCAAGCTTCCCCAAAACACAGTAAATTTAAAGTGAAGTCATAAGCACAATTGAAGTGGCTTTCCAAAGGGGCTCATGAAAATGTGGGATTGAAAACTATGTACCTTTGTACTTCAAGCCAAATGGCTGGGAAGAGGTAGGGAGGGGAATATGCACGAAAGGGGAGTCCAGACCCTGGGCTGCCCCTCCTGGCTCTCCACTGTTTCCTGTGGACTTTTGGTAAAACACCCCTCACATCCGGAGGCCTTCATTTCTTCCTGCTGGAAAGGAACTGTCAGACTGAGAGCCCTTCTTGCTTTGACATTTTACAAAAGGGATCACATGGCAGTGGAGAGGACAGTGGGCTTAGTAAAGACCTGGGTGTGTTTACATGAAACGCTCGAGAAAACAAATCTAACCTACAGTGGTCAAAAGCAGATCAGTGTGGCCACAATGGAATGAGCGGCTGACTGAGCAGGACATGGGGGAAGTTTGTAGGGTGAGGAAATGCTCTACATCTTGATGGCTTTGTCACAGTTTATGAAACTGTACACTTAAAATGGGAACATTTCATTGCATGCAAATTACACCTCAGTGAAGCTGATTTAAAAATAAGAAATAGGTAAATTCATAGAGATGGAAAAGTAGATGAGAGACTAGTTACTAGGAGTTAGGGGTCAAGGGGACTAGGAAGTCACTGCTTAATGGGTCTATTTGGGGTAAAGAAAGAGATTTAATAATGAATGTCTGTGAATTATATGCTTAAAAATGATCAAAATGGCAAATGCTTTGCTCCAAATATTTTACTGCAATAAAAAAAAACTAAAAATGTAACAAAGGTGATTATATCCCCATTCTGCCCTGTGCTGGCTGAGTGACCTTGGGCCAGTCACCAAACTCTAGGGAGCCCTGCTTCTTCCTGTAAAAGGAGCTAGGAACTCCCAGGGTACAGACTCTGTGATGTCCAAACGAGACCATGGCTGTGATCAAGGAAAGCCCTCTATAGACTCTAATTTGGTTTCTGTAAATATATAGTCTATTAATACTCTTCATTCTGTGATTCTGCTTGGTTGTTTGGCATGAGCTCATACCTCATACGTAAAGCCGTCTGCAGACACACGGAAGTCTCTGCTATCCACAGGGCCCTGCAGCCAAGCCCTTTAAATGTACTCTGCATTCTTTCCACATAGTTTCCCGGGACAGATCCTGTGCCATTATTAGGTCTCTTAACAGCCCAGTTACGATATGAAGAAGTGTCAATGAAGGAGATGGAATTATTAAAGCCACCTGCCGGTGATTTTTAGGCTGAAAACCATCTTCTATAAAGGAAGGATAGAATCACTCACCCAGATAGAAGAAGCCTTACTGTTTTGGGAGTAATTTCTCTGTGCCAGACTGTGTGCTCAATGTGTGTTTTCTCCTTCAATTCTCAGTGAGGACTTCTAGCCTCATTTTACAGATGAGAAAACCGATACCCAGAAGGGTTAAGCAACCTGCATGGAGTTGTAAGGTTGCTAAGTAGGTGACAGTGGAAAGAGAACATCACATGACAGCCAGGAGCCAGCCCAGCCCTCACAGCTGGGCACTTGGTGTTCTATTGCATGTAAACAGTTTCACAGATGGGCGTCAGACAAGGCACCGTGGTGGGTCAAGGCCCATTCAAGACCTCTCAGTAGCCATGGCTGCCATGAACATCATCCAAGCTCCAAAAATGACCAAACATTATTCGTTCCTGGCCTTAGTCTTACTTTGTGCGTCCTGCCTCCCAGGTAAGAATTATTAAGATAATCATGCTTCCTGAAAGCACCTAACCAAGAGAGACCCTCCCCCTAAACATCTAATATGTTTAAGCTTAACCCCATAGGAAGCCCTTTCTAATCACTTCTTCCAGACTTGCCCTTGGTTCCCCTCATTGCAATGAGCAATAAATCAAACTTGCTCAAGTGCAAGTGTGTTCCCACAGTGCCTGTGTACCACAGGCAGTTGGTAGGAAGAATACCAGCCTGGATCTGCCCGATTTCACATCAGTGTGCATATACTCTCTCACTGCATCTCCCAGAACATAGGGTATTCAACTTACGTCAAAGGCTAGAGAGTTGATTTGTTTTCATCTTTACTGCATGGTTTCTATCTACTTTGTTGTCCTCTAGAAACAAAGGTTATTAATATGCCAGATTCACAAGTGAGCTTATTAAGGTTCATAAGTATTTGCCCACTCCTAGTAAGAGAAGGCAACGGCACCCCACTCCAGTACCCTCACCTGGAAAATCCCATGGATGGAGGAGGCTGGTGGGCTACAGTCCATGGGGTCGCTAAGAGTCGACACGACTGAGCGACTTCACTTTCACTTTTCACTTTCATGCATTGGAGAAGGAAATGGCAACCCACTCCAGTGTTCTTGCCTGGAGAATCCCAGGGATGGGGGAGCCTGGTGGGCTGCCGTCTATGGGGTTGCACAGAGTTGGACACGACTGAACCGACTTAGCAGCAGCAGCAGTAAGAGAAGCAACTTTCCATTCACTCATTTACATCCTCACGCTCTATGTTGTAAGTAGGTATGCCTGCCAGGTTCCAAGCTTGTGCTCAGAATGTGGGACACTGACGTGCAAGGTACAGCAGAGCTCACTGTGTAGACAGCACTAGGAGGAAATGTGATGGCAGTGTAGACGTGGGTCTCTGCAGGGCACTGCTGGAGTCCAGGAGCAGAGTGGTCTGCGTCACCTGCACAGTCCAAGAAGCCCTTCTATTTGGGCTGGCTCCAAAAGTATGAACCTATAGGTGCGGGACAAGGAGAGGTCCCCAAAGTGGAAGAAACTGTCTAAGCAGAGTCTCAGGGGTGGGAATCTTATCGTGTCAGGGGGACGAGGGGCTTCACTGGTGGCTCAGACGGGTAAAGAATCTGCCTACAATGCAGGAGACCAGGTTTGGTCCCTGGGTCGGGAAGATCCCCTGGAGAAGGGAATGGCAACCGACTGCAGTATTCTTGCCTGGAAAATTCCATGGACAGAGGAGCCTGGCGGGCTACAGTGCAAGGGGTGGCAAAGAGTTGGACACAACTGAGAGACTAACACTTTGGCTTTCAAGGGAACCAGAAGAACAGAGCGGAAGTGTAACCTAAAAGAGAGTGGAAGTAGATGAAGCCAATGGGAAAGGGAGCCACATTGGAAGGGCCTCATGGGTCATTCCGGTGGGGGGATGAGGGTGGGGTGTCTGCATTGTCCCTGGGGACTTAAGGAGCCTGGAGGGTTGTTTCAATCAGGAAACTGGTATGACCAAATCCTTTGCAGAAAGATCATTCTGACAGAAGCATGAAGAATTTTTTTTTTGTTTTTAAAACATGATATATGTGACCAGAAGGGTGACTTTTGATTCATGGTCTGGAAAGGGGCATTTATTAGTTCTAATGGTCTATGAGACTAATAGGTCTTATGTGCCCAGTGAAGGAACTTTGACCTTACCCTGTGGGTAATGAGGAGACTTTGAAGGATTTGAAGCAGGGCAGAGAGATACGGTCAGATCTGACAAAAGAAAACAACAGATATCAAAAATGTGCTGTGTTAATGTGTGATTCCATTTAGGCTTTTTGGAATGTCAAAAAATAGCCTAAAGACCCCATGGTGACCTTGCCAGAAGTCAGGTCAGAAATTTCTGGATCAAATGATTTCTTAGTTCCCCTCTAGCTCTTGACAGTCTTAAGATTCTGTAACAAGGAAGGTAAAGCTATTTCCAAAACGTATAATGCATCAGAGTGTCAGACTTTGGGATTATCTGCTGCTTGGGGTTTTCCACACCAGTGCTCCCCTTCATTAGTGGGGATAATTGAGAGTTGACTGCAGTCGTTACCGCTGTTGTGATGGGTATTTGAAGCTAAACTCCGGCAAGCAGGAGATGTGTGAATATTTATCTCAGCTGCAGAAACTTAATGCAGTGTGGCATTAATTACCCTGTCTGAGCCTGCTGTCTTCTTCTGTTTTTAGGTGTCATTCTCAGTTGAATAAATTAGTTTCCAAAATTAGAATAAAGCAAATGGTAGGGTGGGATCAAGGCAGCCTGACTTCTTAGGGCCTCCAAAAAGCCGAGTGAGCTGAGAAAGTCTACCGAGGAAAGAGGGAGCTGCATTCTGTGGCCCACAGAGCACAAGGCGGCGTTGTTTCCCACTAGTGGTACTTCACAACTTTACCCCTCCGCCTTTGCTCCACTCACTCCACCCCCAGAACACAAACACACAGAAAAATTCCATGGTTAGGCTTACCACAAGTATCTGAAACATTTCAAGACATTGGCAGAGAATAAATTAGGTGCTTAATAAATCATCTTGCTGTAGCTTTTGCTCAGAATTTGATGCTGAAAGAATAAAGCCAGGGGAGAGTGTGTTTAGGGCAAAGGGATCAGAACAGTGAAAAAAGTAGAAACTGTATCCTAGACATTCACATTCATTCAACAGACCTTCATTGAGCACCCACTATGCTAATAAAATGGCAGACAGAACACACAGGTGGTAACTCAGAAGTCGGGCATGGAAGAATAAGCTTTCCTACTGTATGTCATCAGATATTTGGAAGAAGATTATACTTTTTTTTTTAACCTTTTCAAGGACAGTATGAAGTCCCATGGTTGGAAACCATGCAGGTTTCCAATTGACAAACTGTTCTATTACACAACTGGGTGCCTCCAAGAGAGGAAGCTCCTTGTTCCTGGAAGAACACAGAGATGATGAGCTCTAGAAGAAAATATGCTGGACTTGATCTCAGGAGTCCTGGATTCTATTTACAGCCTGGTTACTAAGTAATCTTGTGATTCTGGGGAAGCAAAAGCTCTCTTCATTGGGCTTCACATTCCATCTTCTTGCCCATCCCCACTTTACAATAAAAGCAAGCAATACAACATATTAAATCTATGAGAGGCAGCACAATGACTTTGAGTTCACACAACCTCTTTGATTTTCAGTTTTTACCTGCAAAATGAAGATGGAAAGAATAAAAGCCACTCCTGGGATGGTTAGGCAGGTAAAATATTGGGATGGCCAAAAAGTTCACTCAAGCTTCTCATAAGATGTTACAGATGAATTTTTTGGCCAACCCAATAAAACATAAAGGTATTTTATATAAATTCCAAAACACTCTACAACACCATAGCTGGAAGACTTTTTGCTTGTTTGTTGTGGGGTTTGTTATTGTTGTTATTTAATGGCAGCTATTGTAATAAATGAGAGAAAGCACTGGAACTTACTTTTAAGTCTCAAGTCCCATGTGACTTACTAGCCATGTGACCATGGTCAAATTACTTAACTTCTCTGTGCTTGGTTTCTCATTTGCAAAAGAGATAAATCACTGCCTTAATCACTACATTCAGAAGACAATGTACTTGAAAATACGTCAGACACATGGTAGAGCTACAGAATGCCAGTTCCATCTGTTGGTTCAAGAAAATAAGCAGTTGAAAAGAATCTATACCCACATAGCAGGAGGCAGGCTAATATACAGAATATGGCGGAATTAAGATGTCATTGTGTCCATTTAATTCTGGTACAAATATCTGAGAGTGACAGCATGGAAGTCAACTTTAACAGAAGGGACTGTGCATGCTTCATACCAATATATTGACCTGATCTGTTTGGCCAGTGCACCCTGGTCCATTTCAGTATGAACTGAAGTCTGAAGTGACTTCAACGAGGCCAAACGCCATTTCCCATCTGCATTTGGATTGAATTTTTGCTGTGTCATATATTGGTGAAAACCTTGTGTATATCTTAGGACAGCCCCAGGGTTGCAGGCAAGTGACTGACCCAACCTGAAACTGCAGCAGGAGTGGATGGAAACAAGCCCTAGAAGCTTTTAACTAAGAGCTAATGGCGTGGTTGCTGTTCTCTCGCTCTAAAGCACGCCCAGTCATCGCTTCTTACAGAAACCAAAGAGCAGCTTGAGACAGAATTTCAGCAGTCTCGAGTGGACGTTCATAAAACTGCCTTGGAAAAACATTGACTTGATGTATGAGCATTGTTACCATGTTCTGAAGAGCCTTTTCAACTGCTTATTTTCTTGAACATTCCTGCCAAACACTATGCTAGAGGCTTTATATATATTCTCTCTAATTCTCACAAGAACCCTGTAGGGTAAATGGAATTATTCCCATTTCATGGTTGGGGAAACTAAGGCTCAGAAAGTAAAAGTGTCTTGTCCATATCACACAGCTGGTCCAGCTCTGTCTGCTAGACCCTGTGATTTCCCTAACAGGCTCAGCTTGAAAACCAAGGGCACAACTGGGTGAGTTGTTCTTCTTAAGGATAAAAAAGGATGCCAAAATGACATGCACCATGACTGAATAATCCCAAAATAACCTAAGGTCATTCATCATAAACTGTCATCTTTCTGTTCTAATTCCAAACCCTCCTTCCCAAGCTGTCTTAGAAAACCCTATCAGGAAAAGAGCAGGTCTCATTTTGTCCCTCTGTCCATAGGAGCCGGAGCCTCTCTATGCGCAGATCAACAGATGTAAGAAATAGCATCAGTGCGGGCTTGTGGCGGGTGCTTCAAGACTGGCATGGAAATCAGCATCGCGACAGGCTCTCTTGTATTTTTTCACCTCACGTCATCCCACGAAGAAATTCACGATTGCCCAATGGAACTCCTTTGGAAGAGGGAACTAAGAGGTTTTGGCAACCACTGGCAGAGGTCTATGGCAGCACAAAAACAAACTCACCGAAGTATAAAAAACCATACCCAGCATCAAATCACAAATCAAGCAAGTGCTCACCCAACAAATGTTCCAGGCTCTCTTAGCGTGGGTTTAAGATGACCCAGTATGTGAAACCCTAATTCTCTTTTTATTTCTCAACCTGCTGACCACTGTAAAGACATCTGATTTGGAGTGACAGGCCTCGGAGAGGTACATCAGGGTTGGCACTGACGTCATTTAGGCGAATGTAAGGTCTCTGTCACCACAAGATGCTCATTCGTATGCCTTTTCCCATAGGATGGTATAATTACAATGTTCCACAAGGCCTGGTCTGCCATTTTTTCCCCTTTCCTTTCTTTGTCATGTTTGAAGTTAATGAGTGTACAAATTTTTGTATTGCTTTTGACTTTTTTTTAGATATTGATTAAGAAATTCAATTGGGAAAAAAGAAAAAACCCTATATGAAATGAATTCACTTGAAATCATCACAAGACAAATAAGTGGGTGATGATTCTTTTTGATTAAGAATGTTGCCAAAACAACCCTTTAAGCTCTTCTGCATCCCGGTGAAGAAAGACAGATTGTGGTTTAACCTTCACTCTGTGAGTAGGAAAGGACATCGAATCCCATTGATGAGAAAGATGAAAAGTACATCTGATTTCCTCAGAAGCTCTAAACTCTTTAAGTCCAATAAAATGAGATTTTTTATTTTTCCGATATCTTGCTGCTGTGATGCTATGCAGACAAGTGTCTTCTCCATGTGCCATTTCAAAGAAAAGTCATTTGCCAAATACTTCTGGTACAATCCTGGTAATGTGGTTTGGGATTTTAAAAAGTCAACTTGCTAACGGAACAGTGGTGACATGAATATTCAGAGTAACAAACTGATTCTGTGGTCACAATGGTTCATCTCTATCTCTTTTTGTACATCAGAAAATTCAAATGGGATTTTTATTTTATAACTTAAAAAAAAAAAAAAACCTTACCATTAAACTCTTTAAATATTTAAGGGAAATGGCTTTAAGGAGTTCTAATGAAAAAAAAAAAATTGCCCGTTTGTGTTTTTTTTTTTGTAAATATAAATGTTAATGAAAATGCTTTTTTAATAATGCCATTACACTGTAGAGAAGGTAGCAGATTGAGTGCAGAATGTGACAGACTTGATGGGTGGGGCTCACTTTCCGGAAACTACTCCGGAGCCTATGGTAGGAAGCTGGAGTTCAGGGACCACTGTCAGGAGCAGTCAGCCAATCAGCAGCTAGTGATCAGGAAGGGAGCACGTGACTCCAGCCTCTCATCTAAGTCTTTCTGCGAGAGTACGACCCTCTGTGTAAAACAAGAAATAGTTCACGCTCTGAAGGCCTGTCCTTCAGATTCTGAAACTCCCTCCCACATGTCCACTCCCACCGACCCTGTAGACATCACTGGACTGTTTGTACGTGAAACAGAAGAATTTAAGCTTCCTTTTTTTACATTTATGAGACAAAAAGTGCAGTGTTTGGTTCGTATGTTTAGCACATGATTTTCATAAAGAATCTATATATTTTTGCCCTACAGAGAATATTGTTCTACAGGTCAACTGTGTTTTCCTGATGTTCCTATGCAGTTACAGTATGTTGAATTGAATGGTTTAACACTAAGAAGAAAACTTTAAAGAATCATGGGATGAATTGGATTGGGGGTGGGGGTGATTATCCTTACTTGGTTTTAAAATTTGAAAGTAGAATTTACCTTGATATGATTGACTGCCATCAGCCTGTGTACTTTGATACTTCGTATCAACAGAAACTAAAATGATTTGGAAGAAGGTATACTTGGTGACCAAGGGAAATTTTGAGAAGTCAAGGTAATTGTTACTGTTTGAAGCCCATGTTTTACACCGTCAGGTCACTGGAATCTAAATGTTTTCCAGTTAACTGGCAAATGTGCATTGCAGAATAGATGGACATGGAAGGTCCGAAGAACTCGAGAGCTGAAAAGGGCCATTACCGTCCTCTGTAGCTGTCACATTTTGGTTGACATGACTTCTCCAGGAATGTGCATACTTTGGATGAGCTGATCCTTCCATATGAAGGGGAAAATGGGAGAGGTGTGATAACCATGAGAGTTGTCCTGAGACAAGTTCAATTGCGTTTTCTGGGGATTTGATGAGATAGGCAGTTCCCACAGGGAAGTAACCTAAATTGCTCTGTTGTCCGTGATTCTGATTCTGAACCAGTGGTGCTATCTTCTCCCTCAATATGGTTGTCTTGAGTTTGTCTTGCAGTATCACACCCTTCCACTGATTCTGCGGGTTGCTTCTGACACATTCAAAGTGAACTCCAGCCGATGGGGCTGTTTGAGGTACACCCTCTGGAGCTCATCTCATAGTGGAAAGTGACAGCCCAGTGGATTTGTCATCATTCGTTGAGTGTGGGTGAAAATGTAGCTGGCTCTGAACTTAAAATGGCCCCTGTAATACACTAAAGTGAGGGAAATAAAGTCAAGATTTTAAACTGCCATCCATGTTATCATTGGCTGAATTCTGCTGTCTAATAAGCACTGTTTGGGGAACTCAGAACCACTGTATCCTATCCCAGGAAAACAGTGAGATTTCCAAATGAGAGCTGAGGTGCAGGTACCAAAAGGCCATGGGGAGTGTGCACAGTTCCAGTTAGACTGATAGAAAATCCACGTGTACAACTGTTAATTCCTCATCCTTCACTAGCACGAAATTTGTCACTTTAAATTTTGAAACCAGGGAAACACCACCTGTCATTCTGTTCCCATTCCCCATAGCTCTCTTTACATGCCTCGAGACATTTTTGATAATTCGTACTCATCCCTGTGTCTACTGAATCCCCATCATGTAATGTACCGGGCACCTTCAAAAAAAAAAAAAAAAAAAAGTTTACTCTGTGGGTTTGGTTCATTTCAATTTCTGTGTTCTGACACATATTTTTTTAATAAAGATGAGAAAGAGAAAATGACTGTTGCAGTACATTTCTAGATCTACTTTAACTTTACCTCAGATGACAGTTTGTTAACATATATGGACACGTTATTTTTAACTTTATGTACAATGCATTCAACAGAACAGCAAAATTTTTAGAAATTTTCCATTAATTTCTGTAACACACCATGTAAAACTGTTACAAATAAACATGTTTGAGAACAACACCTTAGCCTGGTTTTATTCCATAAGCTTCTACTGGAGATTCAGGTTGAGGAATTGGAAGAAGAAACTGCTTCTCTTGAGACTTCCATTGGACCAGGTGAAGGCCTGTTTTCCTGGCACAGGACCAGAAAAAGAAAGCTCCATTGAGGAGTTAGGTCAGTTTGTCTTCAGTTCAATTCAGGTACTGGCTCTGCTTGGAAAATCACAGTGAGGAATGAGGAGGCTGTTGTCAGAAAAAGCACAGCCTGTGTAGGTGCGGTGTTCAGACCACACTTAGCGTGGGACTTTAGAAGTTGGGAAAGACCCCAGGACTTACCCTATGGATTTGTATCTTCTTCTAAAAAATATAAAAAATAAAACATGAAACCTGCTAAACTGTTGGTTAGAAGACCAAGCTTAACCTAGACTGTCAAAGAATTTGCCCCGTAGTTCAAGATCATCTGCTGTAAGAGACCCAAAGAATGAAGCATTTATCTTCCTTCACATTCTGCACACAATCCATACCAAAAAACATGAAAGGAAAAGAAGTCTGGAGCTGGACCTTGACTTTTATGTATTGAAGAACAGAAAGAAAAAAGTGTGTGCGTATTTATGTGTGTATGTATATATGTGTATCATTTTTATTTTCTCTTGTTATTAAATCAGTTTGTTGATCCAGTAATCAGCCAGATTACAGATGATGATTAGATCTTTGGGATGCCAAAAAACACCTCTGTTTAGGACTGGTTATGTTAATGGTTGTATAAACATATGCCCTCAGTCTGGTGTCATTAAATAGAAAGTATTAAACAGATGTTACCACCAACTTGGAGAAAATGAGAGAAAGGATTCCAGCAAAATAAATTTGGACCAGAGAGAAGGAACAACCTTCATACAATAAAAAATGGACTCAATTGTTAGAAGATGTTATAGAAGGCTTTCTGAATAAATAGTGCCTCATACTTGTTGAGCAGCTACCAGGTGCCTCAAAGACACTCCATGCTAGATGGCCATTGCCTTAGTTAATCTTCCAAGCATTAGACATTATCCTCAACTTATAAAGAAACTGAGACTTGGAGAGATCAAATAACTTCTTCAGCTAGCTGATGGTAAAGTTAAGAAGTTTCTTCCTCACAGTTGATTTTAAATTTTTTTAGAAAGCTGGATATTCACCCTTCTTAATAGTTCTAAATAGTCTTGTTGAAAAGCTTGATCGCCTGTGCCTCTTCCCAGAACTCTAGTTGTTCTTTGGTAAATAAGTTAGATTCTACGTTCCTCCAGTTGAAAATTTAAAAAAACATGAGATCTTAGTGTCTTTAATATGTTGCTAACTTTGTAATTTCTTTTTTAATTAACACTTTGAAAGGGTATGTGTCAGAGGGATTAAAAAAAAAAAAATACACCTTTCTGCCCAGCTGGTTCAAGTTTAGCTGAAACCAAGAACTGGTAATTTACTTTCCCAACATAAATGCATCTTAAAGAAGTGACAAATTAAAAGGTGTCCTATTTAACTGTTAGGCGGATGCCAAAATAAATCAGGCAGACATATCTGCTTTCATTTTGTGCTTGAGAGCAAACCCTTGTTGTTTTGACAGTAAATGGTTTTTGTTTTACTCAGAATGACAGTAGGAAAAACGCCTAGAATAAAAACAGGTTTCATTGAAATCAACCTTCAAAGCTTTGAAACCTTTTTAAAGATGTTTAAATTCAAGGGAATTGGAACAACAGTGCCTGAAAGATTTTTTTTTTTTAATGAACAGATGTAAATGGCTTTCAAGCCATTTAGTAGCCAGTTCTCAGTATTTATGTTAAAATCTTAATAATAGCTGTTACTCTTGTGATGCTCCTACTGTATACATGTCACTCATTTTCTAGCTATCATTTCCAAATTTTTACACAAGAAAAGAAACAGGCTCCCCACTTTACAACTTAGGAAACGGAAACTTAGAGATGTTATGAAACAGTTATTAATTAACAGAGCCAGCGAGCTCTCCCAGAGGCTGTTGAGGTCCCCAGGGTCTGACCTCCAAGTCCCTCTCCTCTCTTCCGTGTTTGCTTCTGTCTGCAGGGTTTCTAAGATGTCACATGGCGCACGCACCCTCTGTAAGATACTTTTAAAGTCTCTCTCTATTCCACTAAAAGTAGTGTCTTAGAAAAATCACACCCAGCCTTACTGGGCTGACTTAGTGCAGAAATGGATGCTTCAGTAAAACGACTGTAGATATTTTTTAAAAAGGAAAAATTGTTTTATTTTTAAGAACAGTGATAACTCTAACCCAATCCAATGAATATATAATTGCCAAAAAAAAAAAAAAAAACACTAGCATTCATTTTCTCATCTAAGATACAGAGGTCGGAAGAGGGAGTCTTTTTAAACAGGTTCATCGTTTGCTGAAGAATATTAATGACTGCCAAGTGGGAAATGTCGAAATATTCTTGTGAGATGGCAGCCTCTGATGACTTGGGTCTTTAATCTTCGGAACAACCTCTTGCCACTCTGTGACACATGCAGGGGCCACAGCCAGGATAGGGAACCAGCAGGGATGGTGGACGAGGGAACAGGCAGTGATCAGGGCTGACATCTTGTCAACAGTAAAATGCTCAGCTGTCTTTTTTCCTATTGTAAGGAACTCTACCCCGCCTCTTGGGGAGGCACCCTGAAATCTGTCTTGTTTCAGATGATAGAAGTTAGTTACCATAGTTCACGGCCATGAGCTCAAGAACCTAGGAACTTAGTTATTAAAGGGAAATTATTTCTTCGTACCTGTCTGTGCCCCTTCAAACTTTCATAGGTGGTAAAAGAAAGGTGGTCAGTGACCACACAGTCCAATTTTATTCTTTTAAAATAAAGCAACATCATATAAACTAAAAATAAAGAAACCCATAGTTGATGGTTAGTTCTCTTTCATCAGAAGAGAAGTGATGCAAAAGTCAAGCAGGTAGGTAGTCAATAGTTTTCTTGCTATTGTGAACTAACCTTAGGCAGAACCTGGAAAGTCGAGTATTTGACCAGATCATGCTTTGCTTAGCATTTGTCTCTTTTCTCCCAGAAGTGGAATGTACTATCTTTACTGGTGAGTTAATACAGATTACAGAGGGTAGACTCAATTCAGAAAGTCTTGGTAGTCTATAGCCGTACCACCCTGAACTCACCCAATCTTATCAGGAAGTCTCCATGTAGGTTCTGGCCCCACAGCTTTCTAGTTGTTTGACCTCAGGTCACTGAATATAATGTTGAGATGATAATATCTTCCTCATAAAGCTGCTATGAGACATACATTTGAAAATTTCGTACCTGGACGTAGTAAATCCTCAAGTTGTAGTTGTTTAGTCCTGCCCAACTCTTTTACGATCCCATGGACTGCAGCCAGCCAGGCTCCTCTCTCCAAAGGATTTCCCAAGCAAGAACACTAGAGCAGGTTGCCATTTCCTTCTCCAGGGGAATCTGTGTGACCGAGGGATGGAACCCTCATTTCCTGCCTTAGCAGGTGGGTTCTTTGCCACTGAGCCACCAAGGAAGCCCACACAAATGCTCAGTACACGTTACAGTACAGTAAAGAAAGTGATAGCTATTCTATATTTTTGCATTTAGTTCTTTTACTTTATCCTTTCACATTTATTACCCCAGAATGGCAATGGATGATTATTAACTCTGTTGTCAAAGAAAAGCAAAGAAGCATACATATACCTCTTTGAAATCTTTCTTACTGGCAAACTTTAAAGTAAAAATATATCATGGATTTATGTACCAGGATCTGTGATAAGCACTGGAGATTCAGAATTTTTTTTTAAGATGTCTATATGACTATTCCTACTTTAAGAAGTTCAGAGTCTAGTTGGGAAAAAAGACTAATAGGTGAGTAGTAGGGTGAGTGCTTTAACTATGGGAATGGTGGAAGAAAGCTATACAGAGCATTAATGATTGAGTTGTGTCTTTATAAATGAGCAGGAATTCCTCGCGAAGCAGTGGCAGTGGAGGCCAGAGCTGTAGCTGAACTGGCACAGCCAGGGAGCATGATGTGCCCGGAGTAAGTGAAGGGAAAAAATGATGCACTATTTAAGCTCTTGAGTAACACAGAAAAACCAGTTTCTCAATTCATATTTCCAAGCTAAAATAATAAAACATCAAAAATAGTACCAATTATAGCCTGATCTTTCTAATGTATAATCAGAAATTCCTAAATAGTAGCAAATTAAACACAGCTGTAAACCATGACCAAATAAAGTTAATTCTTGGAATGCAATTAATAGGTCAAGAGAGACTGTCTCATCTTCGTGTCTGCCAGGAAGACATCTGGTAAAATTCATTATCCTCTTTGAGAAAAACATGAGCAGCTAAAATTATAGAATTTCCTTCACACAATAAAGAATGTCAATCTCAAACCAATAGGAAATGCAGTAAAACTTGAAGGTATCCACTAAACTGAGGTGGAGGTCAAGGCTGTCAACCATTACCTCTATCATCTAGCAGTATTCTGAATTTAAGGCATTTAAAATGGGAAAGTTATCAGTGTTTGCAGATAATATTTTCTAATGGGAAATATCTACCAGAAGCTGTAAGAACTAATAAAAGAATCAAGGTGGTTATTTTTTAAATAAATATATAAAAATCAGTATTTTCTATATTATTGTAAATAACCTTTTAGAACACTGTTATTTTTAATGGAAAAATACGTGCCATAAAAATAACAAGAATAAAATATGCAAAAGTAAATTTAATACTGATGTAAGTTCATACGATCTAGATATTTTTTCATTATAAAACCTTGTAACATGGCACAGAGAAACAACAAATCCAGGGAGGAAGTTTCAAGATTATAAAAATGTCAGTTCTTAATTTGTCACAGTTCAGTTTCAATCATGATCTCAGTTCTCCACCTTCAATCACATTTATATTCAGTAATGTAAAGCATATCTGAAGAGAAAATCATGTGAGAATATGCAAGAAAAAAATATTGCAATGAGGATAAACAGTCTCTTAGATCTCAAAACATAAAGCTAAAATCACTTAGGGTTTTTGGCATAGGACAAAGAATAAAATGGCCTATGAAACAATGTAAACTGTAGAAACGAGCTCAATAAATGAGTGTATAATTAATCAATGGATAGTTGAAAGTATTCAGAGCAGTGGGGATAAAGACTATTCAATAAATAAAAATGGGATAATAAACACTGTTAGAAAAAGAGTCTTACTTCACATCATATAGTTAATTAAAATCCACAGAAATTAAATATCATATGTATCCATCAAAGCATATGAGAATAAATGAATGAATATCCATATGGGGTAGAAAACAACCTCATAAGTCTAATACCAAATGCAGAAAATACATATTTATATAAATGGGTAGAGATTTAACTTCTTGGAAATTTATTTTTTTAAAGGTGATGGAAAAATTAGGGAAGTATTATTAAAAAAAAAACTTTATTATCCTGAATACACAGAAAGCTCCTAAAAGCTTATAGGAAAATACTTATAGAAAAGTAAAGAATATGAACAAACAGTACCCAAAGAAGAAATGCAAAAAGCCCATAAATAATAGCTAGAGGTAGAAAACAGCAAAATGTTTTATCAGTAGGGAGCACATTAAATTACAGTACTATGCAGGCTTTCTTCAAAATGAAATAAGTCTAAATAAGCCTATATGAAATAGTGTCAACAATAAGAATGGGTTTGGTAAGTCCCCATTTCTATTAATAGTATAAAAATATGTATGTAGGTATTTATGTATCCATAGAAGATTTTTATTATGTTATTCATGAAACTGCTCATTCATTTAGTAATTATCTATTGAGTGCCTCCTATATGCCAGGAGTATTGTTTTCATGGAGCAATATAAGGCTTATGCTAACCCTGCAGTAAGTAACCTTAGAGAGGGGGACCTCAAAAGGGAGAAAACAAACTTCTCACCTCATTGTGCTTTTTGAAATTTTATATTGCTACAAACCTTATGTTTCCAATATTGTTATGGGCCAAGAAGTATTTCTTTGGCTGTATAAAATTTTGTAATCAAAGAAATGCATCAAGACAATGTTTTCCTATCAGATTAGCAATGATTATTTCTTTGTTGATGAAGATATGAGGAAACAGGCACCCTCAAACACTTTGAATGATTCAAAGGAATTTTTAAATCAAAATCTTTAAAAGTTGCATAACTTTCAACATGGTAATTCCATGTATAAGACAAATTTAAAAGATGGAAATTCCCATGATAACAAACATAGATATTAAGATATTCTTCACTTATTATGTATAATAATGAAATATTAGAAATTAAATTTCTAATACTGTGAGACTATCTAAATGTTATATCTGTAGGATGGGAGGCTATGCCTTTATCATCAGTGATAAGCTCCTTGAAGACAAGGGGCCATGTCTTTTTATTTATCTTTAGCATCAGTAAGTATATATTTATGCATATGAGTATGCATTCACTAAAATGATGTAGAACCTATATTTTGTCTCAGGGTTTCCCTTGCCACTTTTCATTAATAATTCAGTATAGCAGAGGATAAAATCATGTGTACATTATGATCCAGTTTTGGTTATATACATGTACATACATTCATAGAAGAAGCTTACAAAAACTTTGGTAGTAGGATTCATATAACTTCCATTTTGTTTTCTTGTGCTGAGTTTTTGGGGTTTGTTTTCCAGTTTCACACATAAGTGATTTCTCACTGTAAGCTTCAAACCCTGCTAATGAAGCAGTTGATAGAGATCCATCAGTCCCCTTCTCAAAGTAAGCTGATCTTCGGCCAAGGTTGCAGTGACTCACTATCTTCCTCTAAACAGGTTAAAGGGGACCATAAGAAAGACCAAGCATCCTGCCCTGCATGCATTCTTCAAAAGAGGTGAGAATGGTTTGGGGAGGGCTGGCCGGTTGTATAACTTGGATAGACAGCGACTCTGCTAATACAGCAAACACAAAATGCCACTCCAGAGCCAAAGATGTGTTAGAGATCATGGTGCTAGGTAAGTTGGAATAAGGAGAGGGCACAGAGATTCCTATTTCCAAGCCCCTGCAATCTGCCTCTCTTCTCACCGCTGTCACAGCACCAACATGCCCCCACCTCCCCTCACGCCAAAACATCATGCCATGATCGGAAGACAGCAGTCCATCTATGAAACCCCTTGTTTGTCCTTTACAACTTATAGTAATGTTGTTTTATTTAGCATGTATGTTTTATCCTTTTTCATAAAGATTATGAATAAAATAATTTTTATAAATATTTATTTTTAATATATATCTTTTAAAATAAAAATATAATAAAAGACATAAAGCTCTCATAAGTCCTCCTAACTCTGCTCTCTCTGCCAGCTTATTTTGCCATTAATTTTTTTTAGCATTTTTATTTCTTTTTTTAATATTTGTTTAATTGGAGGCTAATTACTTTCATTTTTACTTAATGTTAAAGTTAAATTCTATATGTTTTTAATTACATAGAAATCATACATATATCCTTAATATTAACAATAATTTGATATTACATAAAAAACGAACTCTTGACCATCCTTCCCAGAGAAAACCAGTTTTCAATTGTCTCTTCTAGATTTTCTAAGTATTTCCATTCACAAATTTTTATCACAGAAATACATAGTTTTACCTTATAGGAGCTTGGTTTTTTAATATGTAAGTAGTATGCTATGCATAGAACGTGTTTTTCTTCATGGAACCATGAGTTTGGAATATTATGTCTCATGTATGCATAAATCAATACAGATGAATGTGTGTGTATTAAATACTGAGGAACAATATTCTTACCGTAAGGTATACAAATCTTCATGGTACAATTCAAACTCCAGCTGCCCAGCTCTGTCACACAGTAACTCTGTGATGTTGGCTGAATTAACTTCTCATCATAAAATGGAGGTGAGATTATCATTGTATTAATAATGAGGCATAAATAAGCTGGTATTTATAAAGTGCTTGACACACCTAAACCCTAGGTTCGTGTCTGTTAAATATGAATACAGTGAGGTCCGCAATGGGTGAAGAATGGAGGTAGATCTGGTCTCACAGGCCCATGTGGCTGCTGCTGCACCATGAACTCCATCGTGATCCTCTCTGGGAAGAAGGAGTGAACACCAACTCCCACACTGCCAATAGGAAGCAGAGACCCAGCAGAGAAGTGGCTTGACATTCAACTATGGTGTGAGCTACTGTGACCCTCATCTTCCCACTTTCAAGGCTCTACCTGGGCCACTCCACATGGTTAGACTCTCAGCCTCACCCTTTCTCACTTTCTGAGCTTCTCCGTTGCAAGGGGCAGTGTGGTAGGGGGAGTGTGGTAGCTGAAGCATCCAGCCTTTCTCCTACAGAGACAGAGTACCCTGAAGAGGCCAGTGAAGAAGTGCTACCTGACTCACCACCATCCACACCTCTTTCCCTAGCCTTTACATAAGAATTCTTACAGTTCCACCTTGATCACGCATGTCCATCTGTATGCCCTTCTACATCCCACTACCACTGCAGGACAGGCCTCGTAAGGTGATCACCTTGTCTTTCTTCTGAAACAATGTCTGCAAAATATTCCTAAGCGTTTCTCTGCCTATTGACTCTCTTCTAAGAACTTCCATGGCTCCTTGTTATTAATTCTTGTAGACTTAAGTCTGGGTGAGTCTAATATTTCCACCAGGCTTTCCAAGAGACAAGGAAAAATTAAAATGACATGTAGCAGGTTTCTGGAATTCCATCATAAAGTTGCACCCTAAGCAGCTGTTACCTCTCCTCCCTAGATCCCCCAGAAACTTTGATCCAGCCCCACCCTGCTCAGCACTGAGCCAGTTCTGACCGTGGAGGGAGTTGGTGAACACCACCAGCAAGTGGGGTTTGGAGTTGACTTTGCTGTCCCCATGGGAGAGAGGAGTCCCCCGAGAGTGGCCACAGGTCTGACTTTCTTGAGCCAAGCCCCTGATTCTCCCTGGGAGGTGGGATCACTTCCTGTCTCATCAGACTGGACTGCTGCTTTAAGTCCCTCCTCAGTCTCCTAGAGTCTCCCTCTGCCTTGTTGCTGAACTGGCCCAACACAGTGGTCCACTTGCCTTAGATGGGGCTGACCTGTGACCCGCCAGTCCCTTCTGCCTCCTTACCCCCAAACAGCTAGTCCAGGATTCTATCCCTTAGCAGCTCAGTACTTGATTCCACTTGGAAGTTTCCCGCTTTTCACCAGGCCCTTCTTTCCCCACCTCCTCCTCAGGGCTTTTTTTTTTTTTTAAAGGATGGTATTTGAGATGAAACATATCTATATTTTTGGTTTTCTTCTCACAACAGGCCATAAGGTGAGTGTTTTAACTTGCATTTTAGAAGAAGAAAAAAGGAACTGAAATTCAAGTCAGAAAACATGCTCTCCAGATAAATGGTGTGGCCAGAATTAGATGGGGACAGACCCCTCTTTCCTTGACTGCTCTATGCTTCCTGGGGACAATGAGTAAATAACTGCCTTCCCACTTTTGTTTGGGATACACCTAGATTTCAGGAAACTGCTGCTCATGGTTGGCTATGATAGCTTTCTCTAGCTCTTTGTATATTTACCTGAATCAAAGATGGAAGGCGCTTAGTTAATATCTGTTACATTAATGCATGTGGATTGCCACTAACAATGCCATGTTCTCTCGGTGGAAATGTCTGATTTATAGATCATGAGGATAAGGATTTATCAAACTCCACATGAGCTTACTCAAAAAATAATATTCTTCAAAGCTATCCATGCTTTGTGCTGATGATGTTTTAGGTGGAGTGAGAATTGAATTTTTGCAAGTGGTTCTATAATTTGCAAACCACGGACAGCACTGGAAACTATCACCTTAAGGAAGATTTGTTCTTCACTGAAAGAAAACCAACATGCCAGAGGCACAAGTAAAGTTGGCCAAGGGGAGTATCTCTGTAATGGTGCCAGATTCAAGTTAATTTCACCGTAGATCCTGGGACTCACCTGAGGAATATCGAAGAGGGTGGCAGTGGCATTTGTGGAGCTAGGAACTAGAGAAGGGAATCTATATCAAGAAAGCAAGAGCCAGATTGAGAAGAGCCTCAAGATCGTGAAAGCCTGAGGATAAAACACAAGGAAGAAGAAGCCAGTCTCCAAACAGGTGAGTAGGGGGCAGAACGTGGGCAGAGACACCTGTCAAAGCCAGAGGATAGAGTGAAGGGCTCTGAGTCAAGGGAGTGAAGCAGCTCAAGTGTCACAAATAGTATCCTAGAGATAATGCTATGGAGCCAAAAGAGGAAGTAGTTCCTTTCATTGGGATAGTCAAGGAAGGCTTTGCAAAGGAGGTGACATTTAAGATGGATCTTGAAAAGACGAACATGGGTTCTCAGGATGGAGGATGGGGATCCGAGAGGAAAGCCCATCCAGACAGAGGAAATGACAGGTACCAAGTGTTGGGGGCTTCCCTTGTGGCTCAGATGGTAAAGCATCTGCCTACAATGCGGAAGACCCGGGTTCGATCCCTGGGTTGGGAAGTTCCCCTGGAGAAGGAAATGGCAACCCACTCCAGTATTCTTGCCTGGAAAATCCCCATAGACGGGAGGAGCCCAGTAGGCTACAGTCCATGGGATTGCAAAGAGTTGGACACGACTGAGGGACTTAATTCACTTCAAGTAGCAGAAGTCACAACGTTTAGAATTTATCAAAGGAGATCCAGGATTTGACCCAGAATATCATGCATTTTCTTGTAGAAAAGAAGGAAAGGAAAAGAAAATAGGAGAGGGAAAGCAATGAGGGAAAAGAGAGGAAATCAGATCAGATCAGTTGCTCAGTCGTATCCGACTCTTTGCGACCCCATGAATCGAAGCACACCAGGCCTCCCTGTCCATCACCAACTCCCAGAGCTCACTGAGACTCACGTCCATCGAGTCGGTGATGCCATCCAGCCATCTCATCCTCTGTCGTCCCCTTCTTCTCCTGCCCCCAATCCCTCCCAGCATCAGAGTCTTTTCCAATGAGTCAACTCTTCGCATGAGCTGGCCAAAGTACTGGAGTTTCAGCTTTAGCATCATTCCTTCCAAAGAAATCCCAGGGCTGATCTCCTTCAGAATGGACTGGTTGGATCTCCTTGCAGTCCAAGGGACTCTCAAGAGTCTTCTCCAACACCACAGTTCAAAAACATCAATTCTTCGGCACTCAGCCTTCTTCACAGTCCAACTCTCACATCCATACATGACCACAGGAAAAACCATAGCCTTGACTAGACAGACCTTTGTTGGCAAAGTAATGTCTCTGCTTTTGAATATGCTATCTAGGTTGGTCATAACTTTCCTTCCAAGGAGAAAGCGTCTTTTAATTTCATGGCTGCAGTCACCATCTGCAGTGATTTGGGAGCCCAGAAAAATAAAGTCTGACACTGTTTCCCCATCTATTTCCCATGAAGTGATGGGACCGGATGCCATGATCTTAGTTTTCTGAATGTTGAGATTTAAGCCAACTTTTTCACTCTCCACTTTGACTTTCATCAAGAGGCTTTTTAGTTCCTCTTCACTTTCTGCCATAAGGGTGGTGTCATCTGCATATCTGAGGTTATTGATGTTCCTCCCGGCAATCTTGATTCCAGCTTGTGTTTCTTCCAGTCCAGTGTTTCTCATGATGTACTCTGCATATAAGTTAAATAAACAGGGTGACAATATACAGCCTTGACGAAATCCTTTTCCTATTTGGAACCAGTCTGTTGTTCCATGTCCAGTTCTCACTGTTGCTTCCTGACCTGCATACAAATTTCTCGAGGCAGGTCACGTATTCCCATCACTTTCAGAATTTCCCACAGTTTATTGTGATCCACACAGTCAAAGGCTTTGGCGTATTCAATAAAGCAGAAATAGATGTTTTTCTGGAACTCTCTTGCGTTTTCCATGATCCAGTGGATGTTGGCAATTTGATCTCTGGTTCCTCTGCCTTTTCTAAAACCAGCTTGAACATCAGGAAGTTCACAGTTCACATATTTCTGAAGCCTGGCTTGGAGACTTTTGAGCATTACCATTCTTTATTAGAGATACATTTTTTTTCTGTCTTACCCGCCTTTTGTATAATATCCAACAGTTAATACAGAAAGCTATGAAATAGGAAGTATGAAAATGCATTTCAGTCTGGAGCACTGAAGCCATAGAAAGTGAGTTTCAGGGGAAAACTAGAAGTCATTCAAGATGAAGTTTCCTAACATGAACATTTTTTCTTTCTTTTATGCATTCTTCTTCTGCCTACTTCTTCACTTCTCTAATTTCTGAGGTTGGAAATGGGACAGGGGTGGAATTTAAATTATTTTTTTGGTTTCTAGCAGAATTTAGGCTGGGAAAAAATTACAGTAAGCACTTTCATTTTAAAAATGAGAAAGTTGGGGTCAGAGTACAGAAGGTTACTTTCTCTAGACCTCAGAGCTAGTGAATGCCAAGACTGGGAGTAAAGCCCCCATCCCTCCTTTCTTAACTCGTCTGTGATCCTCATAACTTCTCCAAGCTACACTGAGAACCTCTGCCTGCCCCTTCATCCTTCCTTGATGTGGGACACAAATATGGCAGGATACCCCCCAGGGTCCAGGACCGTCTCATGTGGCAACTTCAGGATTCGCCAGTGAATCCTACTCCAGAGAAAAAGACTCAAGTGTGTTGATGCCTATCAGCTAGCTCTTTCTTCTCCAGGGACTCCCAGGGATCCATCTGAAGAGGCTTTGGTTTATTGTCATTCCCTGGGGATTTAAGAGTTAAGAACAGAGATGAGAAGGAGGGAAGGAGAGTGAGAGAAACCAGATTCCAATTTCTCTCCAGTAAAGGAGAACTAAGGTTTGACATAAGAGTCTTTGACTCAGACCTTACCTTTATTGAGTAATGTTATTTAAATTATAATGCTGCTGCTGCTGCTGTTAAGTCGCTTCAGTTGTGTCCAACTCTGTGCGACCCCATAGACGGCAGCCCACCAGGCTCCCCCGTCCCTGGGATTCTCCAGGCAAGAACACTGGAGTGGGTTGCCATTTCCTTCTCCAATGCATGAAAATGAAAAGTGAAAGTGAAGTCGCTCAGTCGTGTCTGACTCTAGCGACCCCATGGACTGCAGCCTACCAGGCTCCTCCGTCCATGGGATTTTCTAGGCAAAAGTACTGGAGTGGGGTGCCATTGCCTTCTCTGTTAAATTATAATAGAGAACATTTATTGGACTTTACTTTGGTTCCAGGTACTATGCAGGTGGGGTGTCCACATCATCTTTAACCCTTACAAAATCCCAGAAAGGCTTCAGCATTCCCATTTTGTTGGTAAAGAAACCATAGAGTTTAAAGCCCTCATCCAAGGTTACACGTTGACAACTTTGGCAGCCTCAGGATTTGAGTGCAGATCACCCTGACTCCAAACCTTATTTTTAAAAGCTGTGTGACCTTGAGCAATGCAAGTTCCTCATCTGTGACACAGCAAATAATAATAAAAATTCATGTTGTGGAAAGACTCATAGAATAAATAAGTCAAAATAAATAAAGTAACTGCTACCTATCAGGATTGCCATCAGGATTAAATGAGTTGATAGGAGAAAGTGCTTTGTAAACTGCAATACACCATACAAATTTTATCAGTATTATTATTTCCAAAAATATGGTTGTTCCCATAAAGTAGTCTATGGCATATATTTATGACAACATGACTCAGAAACAATTTTCATTCTGATGGGTTGCCTCCCTATCATGTTATTAAAAGGTTAAGGAAAATGGACAATGGAGGATTAAGATTAGATCTTTCACACATGAAACCACAAAATCAATAAAGCCTCCCGTAATCCTTCCGACGTTACGAAGAAATAAACCCGAGGCACCCGGAACGATTACTCAAGGAAATGTCAACAGGTATTGACAAGAAGCCTGGCAAGGCAGCCTTGGCCGAGGCTTGGCCGCCTGCCTCCCCTCACTCTAGCATCGTCCTGGAAAGCTGAGACTCACTTTTGGAGACACGGAGCAGTGAGGGGGCTAAGAAGAGGGGCACTTTTCCTTCTTAAAAAGTTCTGTAAAATTTGTTTCTGCAATTGGGTCAGAGCTGCCTGGGAAAAATGATAGCCTAAGCAGCACCATGGGGAGCATGTGATTACACTTATCTGTGGTCAGTATGAAAGCCCATTTTTATAAAATCTGCTGTGATTATCCTTATGCTATGATGGTCATTAGCACTGCAGTTCTTGTTCAGTATTTAGAGGATGCCAACTGTGTTGCTGAACACCTGTGTGATTGGGGCCAAGGCTGAAAACTCAAAGCAATGCATTCTCGTTGGAGGGTTTCTTCTCCCTGCCCACCTAGGAAGGGATGCCTGGAGGTGTCAGAGTTCTGGTGATTGTTGTGGTCTGCTTTTGGTCAAAAGTCTGAGATTTGGCTAAATTTAAGATGAAAACCTGGCCCTAGGGTGCCCTAAGATAGCATGCTAGAGCTCCCTCATCCCTTCTACTTAGGTAAGGATACATCAAGTTGGAAAACAGCTATGAACCAAGAAGGGAGTCTCACCAGACACCAAATCTGCTGGCACCATGATGTTGGACTCCCAACCTCCAGAACTGTGAGAAGTAAGTTTCTGTTGTTCATGAGCTACCCAATCTGGTGTTTTGTGATAGCAACCCGAATGGACTGGGACACTCACATTGGCACCCTGCAGCAGGGGTAGAGAGTCCGTGCATACCCATGGCCCACATTGCCCTCTCAGGAGACAGGGGATTCCTTCTTGTCTGGCTCATGCACAAAGACTGTGGTGTCAGTTTCCAGAATCAAGAGAGCCTCTGAGAAGGAGGAGTGACAGACCTAGGCAAATGCAGTTATTTAAACATGGGTCCAGAGCCATTTGACTAGTACATTCAGGATGAATAGAAACTAGCGAAGTAATATTTTGCATAAAAATCAAAATTGTATTGAAATTCACACAAGACTTCTAAAATAATTCGTTTGTACATCAAGCAGTTTTTTGAAATGCCTTTCTTGGGCTGGTGTTATCTTCGTTCAATCACTCAGTTGTGTCTGACTCTTTGCGACCACATGGACTACAGCACACCAGGCTTCCCTGTCATTCACGATCTCCTGGAGGTTGCTCAAACTCCTGTCCATTGAGTCAGTGATGCCATCCAGCTATCACCCTCTGTTGTCCCCTTCTCCTCCTGCTTTCAACCTTTCCCAGCATCAGGGTCTTTTCCCATGAATCAGTTCTTCGCATCAGGTGGCCAAAATATTTATTGGAGCTTCAGCATCAGTCCTTCCAGTGAATATTCAGGACTGATTTCCTTTAGGATTGACTGGTTTGATCTCCTTGCAGTCCAAGGGACTCTCAAGAGTCTTCTCCAACACCACAGTTCAAAAACATCAATTCTTCGGTGCTCAGCTTTCTTTATAGTCCAACTCTCACATCCTTACATGACTATGGGAAAAACTGTAGCTTTGACTATACAGACCTTTGTAGGAAAAGTAATGTCTCTGCTTTTTAATACAATGTCTAGGTTTGCCATAGCTTTTCAGGATGAGATGGTTGGATGGCAGCACTGAGTTGATGGACATGAGTTTGAGCAAGCTTCAGGAGTTGGTGATGGACAGGGAAGCCTGAGGTGCTGCAGTCCATAGCATTGCAGAGTCAGACACAACTGAGCAACTGAACTGAACTACTTCCAAGGAGCCAGCGTCTTTTAATTTCATGGCTGCGGTCACTGTCCACAGTGATTTTGGAGCCCAAGAAAATAAAGTCTGTCACTGTTTCTATTGTTTCCCCATCTATTTGCCATGAAGTGATGGGACTGAAAGCCATGACTTGTTTTTTGAATGTTGAGTTTTAAGTCAGCTTTTTCATTTTCCTCTTTCACCTTTATCAAGAGGCTTTTTAATTCCTCTTAGCTTTCTGCCATAAAGGTGGTATCATCTGTATATCCAAGGTCATTGGTACTTCTCCTGGCAATCTTGATTCTAGCTTGTGCTTCATCCAGCCAGGCATTTCACATGATGTACTCTGCATGTAAGTCAAATAAGCAGGGTGGCAATATACAGACTTGATGTACTCCTTTAAACCAGTCCTTTGTTCCATGTCCAGTTCAAACTGTTGCTTTTTGACTTGCATAGAGGTTTCACAGGAAGCAGGTAAGGTGTCTGGGATTCCCATCTCCTGAAGAATTTCCCACAGTTTGTTGTGATCCACACAGTCAAAGGCTTTAGTTTAGTCAATGAAGAAGAAGTAAATGTTTTTCTGAAATTCTCTAGTTTTTTTTCTATGATCCAAGTGATGTTGGCAATTTGATCTCTGATTCTCCTACCTTTTCTAAATCCAGCTTGTACATCTGAAAGTTCTCAGTTCACATACTGTTGAACCCTAGCTTGAAGGATGTTTAGCATTGCTTTGCTAACATGTGAAATGAGTGCAATTGTGCAGTAGTTTGAACATTCTGTGGCATTGCCTTTCTTTGGGATTGCAATGAAAACTGACTTTTTCCAGTCCTGTGGCCACTGCTGAGTTTTCCAAATTTGCAGACATATTGAGGGCAGCATCATCTTTTAGGACTTGAAATAGCTCAGCTGGTGAGTCAGTATGATTTCGATGCCCAGGTGATTCAGCCTTAACATTGACTCTGCTATTCATCAATGCTGTGTAGGAACCAAGGCCACAGCCTTCTTCCCCAGCACAAGCTTCAAGGTGGGTATTGGCTACACCTAGAGAGACATTAATGTTCCCTCTGCCAAGAGGGCTGCCATCCTAGTCTTGTCCACTCTGGGTGCTAAAATTCTCTCATCAGTAGACAGATAGAGGAGCCCATCTGAATTGTGTATCCTGCCAGAGGGACATATACATTGGAATTTATGAAATTAACCATCAGGACAATGGCAATAATATTAATTGTTAAAATTTTTTGAAATCCTGCTGTACATGGCACTGTGCTAAACACCCTCACCAACCTAAACAAAAAAGTCAATAACCTGACACAAGTCCACTCATCCAGCAAGAGGCAGGCTTTATTTACAACCAGCCATTCTGACTGCAAAGCCAGTTCTCTTAATGTGTATGCAAGGCAGGCCTAGTGTCATATGTCTGTTATGACCCAGTAAAGCTGAAATAATGTAGAATGTGCTAAGGAGACACTAGACTGGGGTCCTGATGTTGACGTCTTCCTCAGCTGAGGGTGCAGCCTCAGTCCAGGTTGAGCTGCGCCTCCTGCTTTCTTTTGCTTGTCAGGTCTGTTGACTCTCTTCTGAATGTCCCTGCTCTTCTCGCTGATGCTCTGTGTCTGCATTGTGTCATTTCCATGTATCAGGAGTCTTTAAATCCTTTGAAGGAAGACCTTGGTCTTACACCTGCCAGTTCTCAAAGTTGGTGTGAGTCTTGATTCCTGATCAGAGAATTGCTGCCTTACCTGTGAGCCTGGAGATGGTGTTCTCCCATGGTGGTGGGACAGTGGCATACCCAGCTGTCTAATCAAAAAAGCCCACCTCCCTCTGTGAGCCATAGCTTCTAGAAACAGTGGTTAAAGAAAGGTATTTGCAGACTCTTTGGAGGAGAAAGAGGCTCTCCTGATTAAGACATATTTAAAAACAACAGTGTTATTAAACGATGCCACTTCTTGAATGAGGAAGCTGGTCTCCAAAGATGGTTCCCAGTGAACCACACCTGTGTGTCTCTTCCTTCCACAAGGGCAGGCCCTGTGACTCACTATAACCCATAGAATGAGATACAAGCAAAGTAGCACCAGTTCCAGACTAGAGCTTTGGTCTGGCAGCTTCTTGGAGCTCTGAACTGGCATGTAAGAATCCCCAAGTGGAGTGGTCACCTAAAGAAGAGGCCCTGAGGACAGAGGCCCCAGAAAACTGCCCAGCCGAGTCAACAGGCATATGAGTGGAGAAGCCATCTGGAATGTTCCAGAACCAGTAGACATCATATAGAACAGAGATGACCACTCCTGCTGGGCCCTGTTCAAATTCTTGACCTCCAGAATTGTGAGTAATAGTAAAATAATTGATGTTTTAAGTCGTTAAGTTTTGGGATGATCCTTTTTTAAAATGTATTTTATTGAAATATAGTTGATTTGCAATGTGTTAATTTCTACTATACAGCAAAATAATTCAGTTATACATATATATATATAAACATTTATATATGTTTATATGTGTGTGTGTGTACATTCTTTTTCATATTCTTTCCCATTAGAGTTTTTACAAGATATTGAATAAAGCTCCCTGTGCTTTATAGTAGGACCTTGTCCATCCTGTATAATAGTTTGCATCTGCTAATTCCAAATTCTTAATCTTTCCCTCCCCGTTGGCAAGCAAAAGTCTGCTCTATATGTCTATGAGTCTGTTTCTATTTTGTGGATAAGTTCGTCTGTGTCATCCTTTAGATTCCACATATAACTGATATCATATGGCGTTTGTTTTTCTCTAGCTTATTTCACTTAGCATGATCATCTCGGGGTCCATCCGTGTCACTGCAGATGGGATTATTTTATTATTTTTGATGGCTAGGTAATATTCCATTGTATTTCATTATTCCATTGTGAATATGGAATATTCCATTGTGGTGTGTATGCACCATATTCCATTGTGGTGTGTATGCACCACATTTTCTTTGTCCATTCATCTGTCAGTGGACATTTAGGTTGCTTCTGTGTCTTGGCTGTTGTAAATAGTGCTGCAGTGAACACTGGGGTGCGTGTATCTTTTTAAATCATACTTTTCTCCAGATACATGCCCAGGAGTGGGATTACAGGATTTTATGGCAACTCTGTTTTTAGTTTTTTGAAGACCTCCATACTGTTCTCCATAGTGGCTGTACCAGTGGTATAGAGGTTCTTTGAGATGATTATTCATGGCAACACTGGATAACAGAAACTCTGGTAACATTATTAATTGCATCAGTAATTCAAAATCTGATCACTTAACCACTATACTGTTAGTTTGGGTTTCCAAGTGTAAGTAAATTTTCCCAGAGTTCCTTCCCCTCCCCAAGACATCACCCTAATAATATTGGGCAAGTATATGATTTTACTTATAGTTACTCAGGTCGTCATCATAGATATGTACAATTACTCAATTTATTTCCTCTAGGAACCTGGGAGCTCAGTGTCGGCAAGGAACATGGGCTTTATTTACTGCTGCATCCCCCACTTTAACCCAAGGCTCCCTGCACAGTAGACATCAAAAATATCTAGATATTTGAATAAATATAGATACACTGATATGAAGTTCAGAGGAACTAAAGGATAGACTGAGAAATATTCATTTGCCAGGCTAAGAAGTTTGAATTGATCCACTAGTAAGTGAATGAACAGATGAACAAGGGGGCTTAAATTTCACCATTTTCCACAGTTAATCCACAAAATCAATGCAACTACATAATCCATTGAGTCATTTCAAGTCCCCCAGGTAATTAGTTTCCTGGCATATTGCCAGGCAGAATCCTATTTCCCCTCCTTACGCATTTCTAGCATTCCTGGAAATAATCTGAAATTAGAAAATGAGTACTCAATATTTTATTTTTAAATAATTGCCTGTACTTTAATCTAAAAACATTTACAAAAGCCTGTTACTCTGTGTTGAACTCCAGGCATTTTATTGCCTATGCCAGTAACACCAATGGACTTTACAGGGTCAGTGAAATATCCGTAGACACTGGAAACCAGAAGTGTTTCATAGAAAATATGATGTACTGTGCTCCAATATGAAACATGCAATTATGTATAGATTCTGTGCTCCAATATGAAACATGCAATTATGTATAGATTCTGAGAACCACTAGGTAACCTACGAATCATCCACTTTGCCCATGTGTGGATGCCAGACACACTGCTGCTTCATGATATTCCTCGAAGTTTTCCCCAGTTTGAGGACTGCATTAAAAGTATACTCTTCATCACTGTCATGACCCATCTGTCTGCTAATGTTTCTTCTTTACCCCTTCTTCTCACATATACTGTAGAGTCTCTCTGATCAGTGCTCTTGTCAATAACTAGGAACCAAGCAGTATGCCCTTTCCAGCTCTAAATCACTAGCATTAAGTCTATTTGTACCTAGGAGGGCTCTCCCGATCTTTCCAATTGCATTTGATAAGTACATCCCAGATGATGGAGGCAGAACCTGCACAGCTGCCTCTCCTCTTGGCATTCTAGCCAGCCCTCCCTTTGGAGCCCACCACTACCTTTCCCCATCTATCTGGCCTTTACAGTGCTGACCACCCCATCAGTGCTGATCCTCTGTTCTTGACACATTCCCTCTGTTTTCCCGAACTGTCCTGCTTATGCTCAGTGTCTTATGTCTGTTCTGTCTACTTGCAGCCAGAGAGAAATACATACCTACCCTTTATCAACCGTCGAGAATAGAAGAAACAAGGCATCTGTGTGGATCCAGAGAGAAACACCTATCCATATTTATTTGCAGAGATATACATATAATAGAGAAACAGAATCCCATACCCATCATCAGAAAGGACAAACCAAACCCTGGCGTAGACAGGGAGCTTCCTCTGCTGCTTTTCTGCCAGCACCAGCACTGTTGAAGATACTGGCTACTGTTTAGAACCCATGACTCCTTTCCAAGGGAGATTTGCCAGTTCCATGGGGGTGGGAATGAGAACTGTGGGAAAGAGAGTGTATTCGTTTAGGTAATGTGCATAACAGGAAAACACTGACATCTCTGCAGCTCAGCACAATAGAAGTTTATTTCCTTTTTATTGGCATTCATGTTTTTATTTTTAATTAAAATTTTTCCTTAGTCTTTATACAATTTTAAGATTACACTCTATTTATAGTTATTGCAAAATATTGTCATTTTTTGTGTGTGTTGTATAACACATCCTTGAACTTACATTACATCCAATAGTTTGCGCCTCCCACTCCCTGACGCCTTTTGTCCCTTCCCTCTTCTCTCCACGGGTAAGCACCAGTTTGTTCTCTGTATCTGTGAGTCTGTTTCTTTTTTGTTATAGTCACTATTTTGTTCTACATTTTAGATTCCATATTTAAGTGACATCACAGAGTATTTGTCTTTCTCCATCTGACTTCTTTCACTTAGCATTACGCCCTCGAAGTTCATCCATATTGTTGAAAATGGCAACATTTTGTTCTTTTTATGGCTGAGTAGAATTTCATTGTATATACTCTTAGCAGCTCAGCACAGTCGAAGTTACTTTCTTGCTCAGGCATAGACCATTCATCAGGGAGTGGGGAGAGTTTCTGCTCCACAGTCATACAAGAATCCAACCTGCCAGAGCTTCCACCTTCTTCAATACCGACTCCCAAGGTCACCACAGGTATCCACATTTGGCAGGTGGTTGAAGGAAAAGAGGGAGAGTAGTGTTAACAAAACAAAACAAAAGCACAATGTTAAAGTTGTGAGTTAAGTTTTATTTGGGGCAAAATGAGAACTATATCTTGGGAGACGGCATCCTAGGTAGCTCTTGAGAAACTGCTCCAAAGAGGTAGTGGGGAGGCTCAGTGTATATGTGATTTTGGTAAAAGGGAAGTACATGCAATCAAGCATTTTTTTTTTTTTTTGTAGAAGGTTTTCTGCTAGTCCTGAGGAGCAGATGTCACCATAAAGGAATTAAGTGCTTTTCTAAATATGAGGGAATGCAAGAATTGGGCTCATAAAATCAGCTCCTGAAAATCTCTCTCTCTCTGGAGGTCTGTTCTGCCAGTTTTTCCAGAGCACAGAGTGCCTCATTTCTGCTCTCCGACCTGAACTCCCTTCAGGGGGTGCTGAAGGTGAGCAGCTACAGCAGCACCTGATTGAATCCTTGCAGAGGTAGATGGCAAGTGCCAATTTGTAGTTGACGGTAGAATGGCACAAGGGAGGCTGAAGTGGCACTCACACTTCTCCCTGTATTTCACGTGACTTTAGTCATAGACCCAGGCAGAATTGTGGGGGTGCCAGGAACGTAGTGAAGCCAACTGCCTCAGAGGAAGGGGCTGGGGATCCATATTCTCTTTCCATGAGAAGATTGGACTCTTCATTCATTTTACTGGCTATTTTTTTTTTCCCCTTCTCATGTTTCTATTTTCAGAATAGAGACATTTCCTTTTCTCCCGTGGGTTATTGTTTTGCCAGTTAGTCCTCCAAAGAGCCTGCTGCCCTCTCAGCCCATTCATACTTCAGTCTGGCCCCGTTTTGCACCACCCTGGTGATAACACCCCTCCATGGATGAGTCCCAATATGAGTCACCACCACTGGTGATGCAATTATCACAGCGGGATGCCAAGGGCTGTTTTAAATCAGGTTCCCCAAGACTCACGGAAAAACCTACAGTGGAAACCTTGGAGGTGAGGGACTCCCAGACCCTGATGAGGACTCTGAAACAGCAGGAGGGGCATAAAGCTTTACCTCCAGAATTCTGGACGGTGAGCCTGGAAGACAAGGAACTCTACTTAAGATAGACAAGTCTGGGCACATTAATCCACAGGACCAGGTGACCAAGAAGAAAGCATGAGCTGTGTGGAGGGCGGCTGCTTGAAACAGCTGCTAAGCTCAGCCCTGGGTACTTAATATACCCTTCTTAACAGAGAACCATAATCTCGGTCATAATAATCCCACCTTTGTGCACAGTTGCATTGTTTACAAAGCCATTCACGAAGAGTATGTTATTTGCTTTTCTCAACGACAGGAGACGGATACTGTGTTTATGCCCTCTTTTGCTTTGGCACCACCACTGCCCTAATTCAGGCCCTCATCATCTTTCAAAGGACTATTATAACAGTCTGCTAACCGGTCTCTCTGCTCCAATTCGCCTCCCTCTAATCCATTCTCTATACTGCAGCCTAGCAATCTCTCTCACAAAGAAAGCTACCCCCTTCCTTCTCTCCGGAAACCCATCGAGAGCTCCCCCTTGCACTGAGGATAAAATCCATATCATTAGCCCTGCCCATTGAGCCCTACTTCTGACTCCCATCTGCCTCTCTAGCTTCATTCCTTTCCACTACTCAAGCTGAACTCCAGACTCCAGCGACACTGACTGTCTTAGGTTCCCCGCACATGCAGTGTAATTTCTCACCTTTGCATCTTGATTTTTCTGGCCTCTCCCTGAACTGCCACACACCCTCCCTTTGGTGCTTGGTTTGTTAACTCCTCCTGACCCCCGAGGGGCCAACTCAAGCATCACTTCTGAGAAACATTTCCCAGTGACCACATGCACACCCATGCGGGTGCACACATGTGCACACACACACTTGGCTAAATCCAAACCACGGTACTGCCCTGATATATGACTGTGTCTGTCCCTCTCACCATGGTGCCAGCTCTTACAGGAAGGTCTATTACATACTCATTTGTATATCTAGGCACCTAGGATTGTACCTGGCATCTAGTAGCTCTCAGTAAATGATTATTGAAATATTATTTCAACAAGCCTACACTGGAAACGAGGGAAACCAGTGCTCGGGGAGCTTAAGGGATTTGTTCAGGATATAAGGTAATAAATGAGAGAAATGAAATGCCAATCTAGGTCTGTCTGATGTCCCAAACATTTCAGACTGCTTTGCACTGCCTTCAAAGAGACCACAGATAATTCTGTGAGCTGAAGAAGTTCTAGCTCTTGAGGGAATTTTTGCTTCTTGTGTTATTTTATTTTTACTTCTTTTGAGTCTCATATCCTTCTGGAATCTGAGGAGGGCTATAGACTTTTTCCTATAGAAAAGCACACGTGCACACTGAATTTTGTATGTAGCAGAAGAGTATATTAGCCAGGGTAGGGTAGCTGTTGCTGTAGTAACATATAGACCACAAAGTCTCAACGAAATAGTGCAATTAAAGTTTAAATCTCACTCATAGGAAGTTCCTCATGGATCAGCAGGGACTCTCCTCAACCAGTGTCAGGGCTGTAGGCTCCCTCCATCATAAGACACTGTTACCTTAGCACATGCTTTGAAGTCACCAGCACAGAAGAAGAGAGAAATGGACAAGGCACGCTGGCTCTTAACTGCTTCAGCATGAAAGTAGCATGTTTGAGGTGGATTGCAAAATGTCCCCAGATTCTCTCCAACAAACCCTGATGCACACCCCTTTGCAAAGTGACTCTGCTTTTCCTCCTATCAACAGATATTATCTATGTCTCTATCTCTTGAATGTGGATTTGGCCATGTCTTAAGACATACTTCAGTCAGAGCTTTAAAAGCACTTGTGCATTGGAGCCTATGCTTTCCTGCTGCTCTTTGGAACCATGAAGACCACCGTGAAAGAGCCTTGGTTAATTAGTCTTTTTTGGAGACATGCTGCTCAGTTATCCCATCACATCGGCCAACAACCCAGATGTATAGACTGAAAGGATGGATCCTCAGGCTGGTAAGTAAGGCCATTCTGTAGCAACCAGCCCCCTGCCAACCCTCTTAACTGGCTGAGGTTGCATGAGTGAACCCAGGCAAGACTAGCAGAACCACCCAGCTTATTTAGCCCAGAATTACTTGATGACCCAAAGAATTTTGAGCTTATAAACGGCCATTCTTTTAAGCTGGCAAGTTTGGGGAGTATTTGTTATACAGCAAAAGCTAACTACTACAAAAAAGTGGGTACCAGGAGTGGAATGTTACTGTAACAAAAACCTAAACCATGTAGCATTGGTTTAGGAGGCTAGAAAATTAATTATCAAAGTGGGGAAAAACAACACTGTCAGTAGGTCCATAGACCTGGAGCTATGAATTGCTACATATCATTTAAAAGCCTGAAGGCCCATGATTGTTTTAAAACCCACTTTCCTGGCCAAAGAAGAGAGCTATGGCCAGAGAGTGGAGAGGCAGGTGTGATCATTGTACTAGATATTCATCAGTCCTATAAATTCCTAAGAGGACGTTTGTAAAGCGTAGGAATTATAAAAAGAAGAGGTTAGGAATAAGGAAGAAAAAAAAAAAACAACTTGAATCTAGCCATAGATTTATCTCTTATCAACTATAGAACCAATTGAGGAACCTTATCTCAGAGGCATATAAGATGACACTTCGTTTTTTTTTGTCAAGATCAAACAAGATGATATATGGGGAAAACTGTTAGATTGCTAAGAACTGTCCATGAAAAATACCTGTATTATCACCACAGCCTGAGGCCGAGTAGCACCTAAAGCCACCAGGGGGCGCTATGAGGTTGGAATTCCAGGAGACCCATTGGTGCCTGGAATCAAGCCCAGAAAAGTCCATTGGGAAGACTTTCTTGAGAAAGTGATGTTAATATGAAACATAAGAAATGACTTATATTTAGCTACACGGCACATATTCTGAGAAGAAGGAACAGCATGTATAAAAAATCTAGAGGTGAGTGAGCACCTGACTCATTCATGTAACTGTTTTCTCTAAAATGTGTGGCTTTCTCCATGAGTCCTTCAAGTTTAGGAGGTTGAACAAGAACCCCATCGTGTAAAGATGTGGCTCCTCTTAAAGGCAAGCTGAAACGAGAAAGGACATGGATCTTTCTTGAAATGCAATTTTCTGCTTGTTTACAAATGATTAACTACCACAATCAATTGTGTCAAAGTTCAGGTCACTGCATCCTTTGGGACAGCGATGAGATGGTGCCTTGAGCTTGGGATAATGACAAGTGGAATGCACACGGGAGGGTCTGAGAGCAGAGCTTGTGTTCCGTGTTCTGGGCACAATTACTGTGAAGGGCCTTTGCCCTCTGCGGCTTTCCATCCATCCCCTTGCCACTCTTCCTTGTTTGCACTCCCAAACCCCAGCCCAGCTGTTTCAGCAGACAGGGCAGGACAGGGAGCAGGCTGGTGCTTCCAACCCGTGTCAGGAATAAGTCAAGGGTTTAATGTTTTATATAGTTAAGCCTCAAAACAACCTTATGAGCTAAGTATTAATGAATCATGATCCCCATTTTCCAGATGGGAAAAAATTAGTCTCAAAGAAATTAGGTAGCTTGTTCAAGGAAGGCAAATCCAGTCTGTGTTCTTTCTACCAGACCACCCTCAAGTTGCCCACTGCCTGTTCCCTCTTAGGACCCTCACCTACACCCGCCTGATCAACAGAGATAGGATGGTTGTCGGCCCCGTTCCTTTAACTCTCTATGGTCTGAAGATTGGTTTTGTAAATGCCTGGTCAGTGAAGTTTGGACTTTAACTTGTTGATCCTGAGAGGTCAGTGGTAGGGGTACATTTGAGAGCCGGGGCCATTTGTATATGACCTTTGAGTTTTCACCATGCCTCTTTCACACCACACCTCTGTGCTCCTTGCCAGGCAGGGTGGGTACCACCTCCAGGTTGGGAGTCAGGGCTAATGCTTCGGCTGCAATGGACCTGAAAATGTAAAGACACACCTCACATGTGGCCACAGGCAATCGTTTCTAGGAATCATTTCTACAGGTATCAAAGTGAACGTTTGCTTGGATTATGCCATTTCAGGAGACCCTTAGAGCACATTCCTAGTGGTCCAGTGGACAAGACTCCATTCTTCCAATGCAAGGGGCACGGGTATGGTCCCTGGTTGGGGAACTAAGATCCTGCATGCCTTGTGAAATGGCCAAAAATGAAAACAGGAGACCCTGAGAATCACATTTTGTCTTCATCCTGTTTAATGGTACGTAAAAATGACAGGGCACAGAGTGCCATTCAGAGATGAAAATTCAAAGGGGAAGCATTTTTCCAGGCTCAAATAAAACAAGTCTGAATTACCCTACATGAATGGCACCTGCTTTTGCTGTGCTAAACCATCAAGTCTTCTTACCTTTAACACGGGAGAGGTGATAGGTGAAGGGTGCAGGTGATAAGTAAAAGGTATTTATTGAACTTTTTCATGTGCTGCTATCACTGTGGCTCTCAGGGTTATCAGTAAATGCTGGAGACAAATGTTTAATCTGTTACTGCTGCTGCTGCTAAGTCACTTCAGTTGTGTCCGACTCTGTGCGACCCCACAGACGGCAGCCCACCAGGTTCGCCCGTCCCTGGGACTCTCCAGGCAAGAACACTGGAGTGGGTTGCCATTTCCTTCTCCAGTGCATGAAAGTGAAAAGTGAAAGTGATGTCGCTCAGTCGTGTCTGACTCCTAGCAACCCCATGGACTGCAGGCTACCAGACTCCTCCGTCCATGGGATTTTCCAGGCAAGAGTACTGGAGTGGGGTGCCATTGCTTTCTCTGCCAGAATCCATTACACGTGAATAAAATCTAAGCTTTCCACCATTCTTGTTGGTGTCTGGAGTCCCAGATAAGTCTTCTGTCTGTGCAAAGTCTAGGTGTTTCTGGTCACTGGTGGCTTTCTGTTTACTTTGCCCAGCTGTTTACTCTCCGGAAACAGAAGCTGACGACAGGACTCCCTGGGTAGACTCTTCATGGAACTGGGAGCTGCAGTCAGACTTCCTGTCGCAGAGGGAAAATGAAGACCTCCAGGACATGGGCTTGGAGGGTACCAGCAGAGCTGTTTCTTCTCTGTGCTGCCCTGGGATCTTTCAGTGTGCCCAGCTCCAGGTAGGTGATAGTTCCAAATGACTTCCTAATCAATAATATGATGGGGAATATAAAGCCATATCATGCTGACCCTCTCTCCTTGTCACATGCCTATTGAATAAGGAACATCTCCTGAAGCAATTTACATGCATCTGATTGCACTATATCAACAACTCTTCAAATTATTGTGGAACCCAGCCACTGACTTCAACAAAAGTTCTCGTAGGAAACTGACGCGTTTAAAGGTATTTTATCACGCTAAGAAGAATAGGATCCTTGCTCTGTATTCTGAACAAAGCCTCAGCATACTTCCTTAAGCAAAAGGTCTGTTATGTATGGAGGAAGAAAAGCCAACTTATAGCAATGATTTTAATGCAAGAGTGACCTACTCTACCTGTTCATCAGGCTAAATTTTTGCTCTCAAACCACCCTCCCCCCGACACACACACACAAACTCCAGATATTCAATCTTTTAGGATTATTTTTAATTGGGTGCAAAACAGGCTAAAGAAACTATCTGAGTTGAAAGCTCAAACTTAATCTGAGTGAAAGTTCAAGGCGGGATCCAGTGAAGGAAGCCTCAGTGATGTATCAGCTGGGGGATCGTCCTGGTGTGGGAGAAGCTGCTGCCCTTGCAGAGAGAGGCTGAAGCTGTCGTGTCCCAGGCTCCTTGTGAGCCGTTCCATCGGAGGAAGGACTGTTAACATCATTTCTCTCACTCATCACATAAAGGCTGTGCATGCACAGCCTCTCATGGGAGGAGCAGCTGGTGCCCATTGGACGGCCCCTGGTGTCAGCTCTGCTGAGCACTCAGCCCCTGCTGGGCACCACCCGAGACCAGGGCGGTGAGTTTTCACTGCCCATATTGGGCACTCAATGACTGTTAGCTATTATGATAGAAAGAACCTCAACTTGGTCCTGAGAAGAATGAAGCAGCCAAGGCCTTCCTTGTGTGTACTATGTGTCTATCAGGAGGGTTTAAAGGGGTTATAGCAACCCTACCCACATGTGGACCCCTGTGTGGGACCTCTCACAGGCTCTCAGGATGCTGAGATGAATAGGACACAAAGGGGTCATGTTCTCGTGGAGAAAATCAACATGGGAGCACATCTAGGTGTACTGTTGCGAGAGAGAGTACAGGAACAAGTGGAAAACCAGAGAAGAAGGGGTGATTGGCTTTACCGAAGACAGTGTGGAGAGGCTTCTAGAAGAGAGGACGGTTGAGCTGAATATTTCTGTAGGAATAGGTGTTTGCCAAATGGGAGAGGGTGAAGGGGTGATTGGCTTTACCGAAGACAGTGTGGAGAGGCTTCTAGAAGAGTCGAGGGTTCAGCTGAATATTTCTGTAGGAGTAGGTGTTTGCCAAATGGGAGAGGGTGAAGAGCATTCCAGGAAGAAGCAGCAGCCTGGACAAGGGTGTGGAGATGAAAGAGCCTGGCTTGTTCCTGCAGCTGCATGTCCATGCCAAGGTGTAGCAATAGTGTTAGTCACTCAGTCGTGTCCAATTCTTTGTGACTTCATGGACTGTAGCCCACCAGGCTCCTCTGTCCATAGGATTCTCCAGGCCAGAATACTGGAGTGTGTTGCCATGCCCTTCTCCAGGGTATCTTCCCAACCCAGGGATTGAACTCAGGTCTCCCGTATTGCAGGCAGACTCTTTATCATTTGAGCTACTCAGGGAGCAAGCTAAAGTGAGGAGCTGCCAAAGACAGGACCAAGGCAGAGTCGGCAGGAGTCAGATCCTGGAAAGAGCTCGGAGGGGGCACCAGTACTCTGGCTAAGGACCTTGAACTTTATCCTCAGTAGTGGGGAGCCATGGAAGGATTGACACAGTCAGACTTCCATATTAGGAAGTTCACTTGGATGTAGGACATGAAGGGGTAAGATGAGTGAAGCTGACAGGCTGGGAAACCTTGCTGAACCCTCCAGTGATGTCATGAGATGGCTGTTGTACCTATTCACACTATGCAGAGCAGCAAGTGGGTCCTCAGAAAGGAGAAGAGATTCATTCACATCTCATGAGTCTCAAACCCTTAGCTGAATCCAGATTTAGTGCATTGGCCTCGACCTGTGATTCCCATGGAGCAGTCTTGAACATGGCATATGTTTGAATCCCTTAGATGAAATGGAAGAATAGCCTTCAGTTCTGCAACAGAAAATGCTGAGACCTTCATATTAGCTAAGAAAGGCTACCAATTTTAGTTACTCTTCTAATCAAGTCAGATGAAATTCTCATTCCATCTTCATAAGACAGACGTGTGTTTATTTATTGCTGCTCTATGTAAGGCATTTAGATGTATTAGGTCTGATCCTCACAGCTATTTGAGGTAAGTGCTATCATTTACAGTTTACAGAGAAGGAAACTGAGGTTTGGAGAGAGAGTGCAACTATTTCAGGATTCCTCACTTAATATGTAACAAAATATGGATCCAAATCCCTTTTTTTTTTTCTGGTTCCAGAGCCCCTGTATTTTTCTGCCTCTTGCTAATACATTCTCCTTTCTCCACCTGCATTGTGGATCTGCCTTGCTGGACTCCAAGGCCATTTCTGTATCTCTGGACCACACATGTGTTGCCTTGAGATGTGGCTTTAAATTCCATGTCTACAACAGCAAATGACACAGAGAAGAGAAATGGAAAACCTGCCACCCAGAAGCTGCCCCTTCCAGCAAAGAGGAAGGATTTTATTTGCAAAGGAGATGCAGCTGCCTAACAAATTGTGTGTGACAAGAAAGTTGTTGTGTCAGGGCATTTCTACAGAAAGCCAAAATATATTGACATACCCCATCTATATAAACTGATGGCTCGCAATTTACTGCTGACCTAATCCTGCCGTGCATGGTGGATCCATCTTTATTTTGATCAGAGACTCCTGTTAGAAAGACTAGGAGACAAGAACTGAGTGAAATATGTCCTCAGCATTCCACACACCTCGAGGAAAGGCAGGTTCATTCTTGTCAGACTTTACGTGGGGGATACATTCCAACACCTCGTAGAAGGGTGTTTGCTGTTACATTGTTTGCAATTGCCAAACGATGAAAAACTGTAAATGTCCTTCAAAAAGAAAACGTTAAATGCCTGTCTTATGATGGAACATTTAGATAAAAGGAAGGAACAAGATATCTTTATGAGTCAACATATATGGGCCAGAAATGCAGTGTTTTTTAAATATTTATTTTTAAAATTTATTTGTTTGGCTGCACTGGGTCTGAGCTGTGGCCTATGGGATCTTCAGTCTTCACTGTGGCATGTAGAATCTTTTTGTCATGGGATGGTATATGGGATCTAGTTTCCTAATTGGGGATTGAACCTGGGCCCCTGCATTGGGAGCACAGGGCCTTAGCAGGGCAGTCCCTGGAAACACCATGCTGATTGACAAAAGCAGGTTATAGAATACTATGCCTCGTATGAGTGCAGCTCACAAAAGCAATGCTGTATCTTTTGTCTATATGTGTATATATAAACATTTGAAAGACTGAAAGGATATACACCAAATTGATGACTGTAGTATCCTCTGAAGAATATGAGAGGAAAATGGATCTGGAGCTGGTGTCAACCACACATGTCAAATTTATAAGGTTATTTTTTATTAAAAAAAAAAAGACTTGAAGGAAGTATATCAAAATGTTAGCAATTGCCAATCCTGGGTTGTGAGTACCTGAGTATTTATTATTTGTTTTCTGTAGTTCTCTGGGCATGTTTAATTTTTCAACATTAAAGCATAAAGAGAATTTTGAATGACAGAGTCAAGTCCGTTGGTCAGAACACCCATCTGATTCATCTCTGTAAATTCATAGTGTGAAGGCACATGTTACAATAGCCATACACAGAGGTCCTGACTGCCCCTGTCTTCTGTTGGGTCCATGCTAGTCCCAGGAATTAAAGATGCAATTGAATGCTAGCCTCGCTTGCAGATGGCTTCCAAATCGTGCCAGTGGTAAAGAACCCACCTGCCAATGCAGGAGACTTAGGAGATGAGAGTTTGATCCCTGGGTCGGGAAGATCCCCTGGAGAAGGGCATGGCAACCCACTCCAGTATTCTTGCCTGGAGAATCCCATGGACAGAGGAGCCTGGTGGGCTACAGTCCATAGGGTCACAAAGAGTGGGACACAACTGAAGCGACTTAGCATGCACACACTTGCTTTCAGATTTGCATTTTGTAGTACTAATAAACCACACACATCTTATCCAGTGTAATTTACAAACAGACTATTCATTCAGCTGATTACCTCATTATATTGCCACCTCTGTAATGAAATTGGGTGCAAAAATGAGAGATCTGGTGGTTATAACTACTTTTTACCAAGTTCCTTCTGTAAGTGATCATCTTGCCCATTAACAGGCTTTCAAATCTCAGAGAAGAAAGTAATTGTGACTCTTAATAGCATGTGTACACATTACTTATCTGCTCAGTCTCCACTGTGGGCCAAAATGGATGGATAGTTGCTAAAAACACAATGTAACGGTTTCTTAGTGAAAACAGGAAGAGGATACCCTGCAGCGCTGTCAAATGCATACTTAAGGTGAAGCCAAATCACAGACAGTATTGTTTTGTCAAACCTGGGAAAATTAGTAGATAAGAGCACAGTTCTAACCACCCCCCCCACCCCCAACTGCTGTGCAAGTCCTGCCTCAAGTAACCATTTTAAAGAACCCACATGTGGTTTCCAGTAGTCTTTGACCTTTCATTAAACATTCAACTTTACGAGGCAATTGATTTTTGCTGGTCTCTGGGGTGGTCATGGAGATGGATTTCACTGTAGTTAATATTATTCTCTTTTTAGGACTTTTGCCAAGTGAGAATGTATTGTTAATGACCTTGTCTGAAGTGATGTGCTAGTGGAGATTATGTGATGCCTCTGCCTAAGGACTGAATCTTGGACAAGGAGATGAAGGAGGCCTTGCCTGGAGATGGAGGGGACTGGTAGAGGGAATGCTGGCCCTGTTCTTTCTGGGTAGTGTACGGAAATGAATGCAGCACAGAGACTAGAGGCAAGCAGAGCTCAGCTCGGACCCCCACGTGGCTCTTGACCATATCCCTCATCTGTCTAGGAGGTTGCTGCCTTCTAGCATTGCTGTCAGGATTAGATAAGATGGCAAGGGTGAAACATCTCATGCAGGACCTGACAAGTCCTGGATGCTCAACAAATCTTAATTCTCTTTCTTTTCTCCCTTTATGCCTTGAAAAGAAACACAAATTACAAAGAATTTTACACTGCTATACATTTTTTCAGATGGAAGAAAAACAGAAATTATAATATACCCATTGTATTACACATGGGGAAACTGGAGGCATAAACAGATTAAAGAACATGACCTTTCTTTGCCTGTTTTACTCAATGTCCCATGAGTGCCAGGGACTAAACAAAAAATGTTACCTTATTTTCTAGACAGATTTCAGGTTTCATGTTGTTTGACTGCTCTGCAGGTGTAGCACCACCTACCTCTCCCATCCCCCACTCACCTCTATGTACTATCTTCACTCTAGCCTGGCAGACACTAGTCTCTCCAGGGCTTATTCTTGGCTGGTATCTCTCAGGAATATTTTTATCCTCTCCCGTGGCTTTTCGTGATCAGATCTGTATCTCTAGTGTAAAATCTCTCTCCTGAGTTCCAGATCTACATAGGAACTATTTATTGAGTGACGCCACGGGCATCTGGAACTCAGCATGCCCCAACTCCATCTTCTGCAACAAATTCCTTTGCTCCTGGTTTCCCCACCCACCCAACCACACATCCAAACTAGAAACCAGCATCATCCTAAGCCCCTTTCTCTCTCTAATCCACATCCCGTCTGGTTACCCATCACTCTGTCCATTCCCCCTGAAAAACATCTCATATGTCTGTCTCCCCCATTCTCTATCCCCTGGATGCCGGAGTGGTTCAGGCTTACATCACTCATTGGTACTATTGCTTGAGCCTCCTACCTGCTTTTCCTGCCTCTGGGCTTTCCCCACCTCCATCTAGCCTCCATACTGCAACCATGGTGATGTCCTAAAGCTCAACTCAGACCATCCATCCTGCATGCTTAAAAACCCTGCCTCCTTGGTAAAGTCTGGAAGAGCCAAGGAAGGATACATGTTTGTCTTCTCTTATCCTAAGACAAACTGTGGGTTCCAGAGCAGAAGCTGTGTCTTATATTTCTGTGTTCTCTTGAGCACAGTATCCTGAATATGATTTGTTCTCAGAAAAAGTTTCATAGACTCATAACATGAAAGAGTGACTTAAAAACCACCTAGTCCAAACTTCTCATTTTCTTTTTTTTTTAATTTTATTTTACTTAACTTTACAATATTGCATTGGTTTTGCCATATATCAACATGAATCTGCCACAGGTATACATGTGTTCCCCATCCTGAACCCTCCACCCTCCTCCCTCCCCATACCATCCCTCTGGGTCGTCCCAGTGAACCAGCCCCAAGCATCCAGTATCGTGCATCGAACCTGGACTCAAACTTCTCATTTTCCAGGGGATAAAACAGAGGCCCTAAGATGGGAAGGGTACTGCTTGAGGTCATACATCTAGCTGTGGTTGTAATCCCTGTCTATCTCAAGCATTTTAGACCTTATAAAGTGTTTTTACATATACTTTCTTATTTAATCCTTCAAATAGCCTTATGAGGTATGTTCTCTCATTATATAGGTGAGAAAAGTGAAGTGCTCAGGGGCTGAAAAACCAGACCAAGATCACCCAGCTGCTGATGGATGATCTTCTGTTCAGAGTGCAATACTCTTTTGACTGTAGCTAGCCATAATCTGAGGCAATAACTGAGGGTTCCATAAATATTGCTGAATGAGTTAACTGATACTTGACTGATAAACTAATGTTCTGTCCTTAGTCCCTCAGTCATGTGTGACTCTCTGTGACCCCACGGACTGTATGTAGCCCGCCAAGCTCCTCTGTCCATGGAATTCTCCAGGCAAGAATACTGCAGTGGGTTGCCATGCCCTTCTCCAGGGGATCTTCCCAACCCAGAGATTGAACCCAGGTCTCCCGCATTGCAGGCAGATTCTTTACCACTGAGCCACCAGGGAAGCCAGCTTTGCATAAATGAGCAAATATATATTTATTGAATGGATGGATAGGCAGTGGAATGTAGACTTAATTACCTCCTGATACTTCACTCTCTTCTCTGTGATGACCTTTAGAGGTGAAAGGCCACCCTCTCTTGGGTCAAATGCAGTCAATGAGAGCCTTGCCAAGACGAGACAGACGCGGAGTGTGGATGTCACGCCGTTGCCTATTGATTGCGAGCTGGCCAGCTGGTCCTCCTGGACCACGTGTGATCCCTGTCAGAAGAAAAGGGTAGGTACCCAGACCTTGGGAGACCTCTAAGCTTCCAGGAGCCCTGTCCCTCAGCAAGATCAGTTAATGTACTGCTGACAGTAGCTGATCATAGTAGGAGTTTGATAAATGTTGGCTGATTTAATAAATGAATTTTATTCCTCTGAGCTTCCAAGGAGCAATCAGATCCTGCCTTTGATCCTTCAGGTTTGTTTTGAAGCATATCTGTCCTTTCTCCCATTAACAGCTTCCTAATTAGACTTCCTGCCTCCAGCCTTATTCTTTCAATCCATCTTTCATGGGGCAGCCAGGGGAGCCATTGGAAATGAAAGTCTGGCTGGTCTGTCCCCTGCTTGAACATCCAAAGCCTATGCATGGCCCTTAGGATCAAGTCCAGACTCATGGTCTTCAAGGTCCCCACACCTTAGATAGACCTGGCCCACATCTTCACAGAACATCCCCCACACCAGCACAGAGAATATATGTGTTTTTCTAACCATTTCATACTCTGTTCTCAGGCTGAAATGTCCTTCCCACTTCCTTCACTGACTAACACCTACTCATGATTTGAAACTTTGCTAGGGGCCACCTCTTTTGAGAAGCCTTCCTTGAGTTCTCAGCACCCCTCGCTCTTAGCCAGACACTCCTTTATGAACTGCAACAGCTCCTTATTCCTGCTGTGTCCTAGCACTCCTCATTTTCTTTTATTTGCCTTTCCATTGAACTGCAAGTGCTTAAAAACTTCTTCAATTCTGTGTCTTTGGTGTATAGGCCAATGTTTAACATGTTTGAGGTGCTCTATAAATATGTGTTTGATCTCCTTACATTTCCTGAAATCTCTGTAAGGGAGGATAATTGTTACCCTTTCTGTTAGGCAGATAGATCAACAGAGACCCAGAGCAGGTGAGTGAATTCTTGGGTTCACTTAGTAGTAAAGACAGATCTTGAACTTGGGCCATCGGCTTCTTGTCTAGCCAGTTCAACCAATCAAAACACACCATCTCTGTGGTATTTGTTCTTCGAGCTTTCTTGTCACAGGAAGGCTGATGCAGGATCCAGGCCTAAGAACAGCACATTTATCACAGAATAGAGAACGGTTCTCACTTTTCCCAGCTCCTCGGGCAACCAAAGCAGCCATGAGCTAAGACCCTAAAGAGGCTGTGGAATAGGCCCAGGACAATTACACACTTAATTGGATCAATGTGGAGAGCCAAGCAGATACATTCAGTTCCCACAGTAGGCTTTATTGCTGACGTGATTAACATTGATCCAATTATTTGGATAATTGCTTCATCTGCACCATAAACCAGGAAGACCCAGTGTGAGCCAGCCATCCATCCACTCATCCAGTCAGAGCTCTACACTCAGACTTTGCTATGCATGTTCCCTCAGTTGGACATCATGTCTGCAGGGTCAGTGGCTGGGAGTTCATCATTTCTTTCAACAGGGATTGAGAGATGTCTTTCCTTTATCATCTCCACAGTCCTCAAACCCATTTTGTCTCTGGTGCCTGGTGCTAGTCTTCTAGTATCTTCTTTGCAGACCTTATCCCTGTCCTGCCAGCCCCTGTCTCCTAGGAAGAAAGATGCTCTAGAAATGCAAAGGAGCAGAGGTGGATGGTTGTCTATATTTCTTTTCTAGATTTCTGGATGCCATGCACATAATAACTGGGGCTGGTTAACGTGTCAGTCTTCAGAGGGACTGCTAACAGGTCTCCTGCCTTTGGTAGCACCAAAATCTTGACTGCAGCTAGCATTTGGAAGTCACCCAAATCTGATAATTTCCTTCCCCTGCAGTGGCTTCTCATTTACCACGAAGAAGTACTAAATCCAACCTTATTAGGGCCCAGGAGGGCCTGCCTTAGCTGTTCCTGGCTCCATGTCCATCCGTCTCTTCTCACTCTCCTTCTTTAACTCTTCTCTCCAGCCAGGGTGGATTTCTTGTTTCCTGGAATAAGGCACGTACTCTCTAGCCTCTCAGGTTTGGCACAGCAATTCCCTCCATCCCGATTGCCCTTCTCTCCCCTCCTCATGCCAGCATTCCATGCTTGCCTGACGTGTCTCCTCACCCTTTGGGGCTCAGCTCTGATGTCGCTTCCCCGTCTCCTAAGTCTGTGCTGAGGACTTCCCTCTGTTTACGGAGCACTCTCTCCTGGCCCTATCACGGCTGCCCTCCCACTGTGTGTTCACTGCCTTGTGCTTACCATCATGACCACCACCAGCAGCTGTGACCTCCTTGAGAACAGTCCACAGGACATGGTTATGATCAAATACAAACAAAGCATAAAAAGCACCCACGTTTTTCCAGCATTGTGTAGCTGAATCAATATTTTGGAAATCCAGTCAATATTTCTGGAATAAACAAACAGGAAAGTAGAGACAGAGAAATATTTACTGCTAAAATTATTAATAATTCAAAAGAAAAGTAAGCAGAAGAAATTGAATGCCTACTCTGTACCAGACAACAATGAGATTTCATATATAATTGAAACTACATAGCTGTACATAATTATCCCCATTTTACAGATTAGTAAGTTGAGATCACAGTGCTTAAGTAACTTACCCAGTATCACATAACTAGAAAGTAACAGAGTCAGTGGCTCCAAAGTGGATACTTCTGCATTTTAAGCTACTTAGTAAATGAGAATACTTGAATCAACCCATTGGATTAATCAAGCTGAAAGACTGAACTGGCCCCATCAATTCACTTACTACCTTTGACTTGAAAGTCCATGCTTTCCCCAAATTCAACAAACCTGTATTGATCACTGTGGTACAGAGACTGAAGATAAAGTCCCTGCCCTCAGAGAGTTCCCAGGCTATTTGAAATAGGTAAACAGCCAGTGGCAATATAGATCTTTAAGTGTGCCCTCCGCTCCCCATGTCCCTGAGGCTCTGGCTCTGTCTCACCTTGCTCCTCTCTGCTATAGTACAGACATGCCTACTTGATCCGGCCCTCTCAGTTCCATGGGGAACAATGCAACTTCTCCGACAAAGAAGTTGAAGACTGTGTTTCCAATAGACCATGCAGAAGTCAAGTGCGATGTGAAGGCTTTGTATGTGCACAGACAGGTATAAAGGGGCACAGGAGTGGGAGGGGATGGGTATCAAGTGAGGTGATGGCATGTGATGATGGGAGCACCGGCTATTGCCTAGTGCTCAAGATCAAAGTCATGTGTCAGGCCAGGAGGCCTCCTTGTCCTCCTTGACCTCTTTTTACACATGTTATTTCATAAAAACAACCCTACCATGTAGGTGTTAATATTACCCCTATTTTACTAATTGAGAAATTGAGATTCGAGGAGTTACTCACCCACAATCACTTAGGAGGTAAGTGGAGGAGATATAATTAGGAATTTGGAAATTCAAATTACATTCACTGACATTAAGGACACCAAAATTCTGTGTGCTGGAATCAGAAATCCTAAATCAAATTTTATTTTGCCTTTGTAATTTAGAAGAAGTCATTTGAACCTTTCTTCATGTTGGCTGTCTACACAGAAAGTCAGAAGTGATGTTAACACCTTATAAGTTTGCTATAAGCATCAAGTACACAGTGGGTATAAGAGGTCCTTGCAGACCGTGAGCCCTGCTGGCTTTCTCAGAGGTTTGGGGCTAACTACAATGTAGCCACACTCTCTGCAATAGTTCAAAGGGGTGGTAGCATCATTTATCTCTGAAAACTTTGGTGAGATAGTCCCTGCATTTCTGTATCACCAAGTTTAGCATAACCCTTAATGCATGAGATAGTCTTTGAAACATTTTTGATTCAAAGAAGGAAGGAAAAAACGAAGGACTGATGGATGGGCAGACAGAGGGAAGGAAGGAAGGAGCAAACAAATGAATTATCATGAGCTGCAGAACTCAGTAAACACTTTCTTTTCAATTAATTCCTTTAACTAATTCAGGCAAACCTGACTCTCTTTCTCAAAGGCTGCAACAAAAATGAGAGTATTTTGACCCAGATTACCTAGACGCAAGTTACAACTCTCTACATTTGCCACAACTTTGTGAACTGTGCTTTAGTATCTTTTCAGAAAGAACTAGGGATTCTTAGAGCAATTTCTAGGCATTATTGCAAACGCAGAGCTCCATCCAGTAAATCTGAAAGATGTTTACATATATCCATGGACTCATTATGACTGGTGTTCCATGATTCTGACCAAAGCCAATAATGGTTATTCAGGCCAGCTTTAGTTTAAATGCCTTGTAACAAACATTTGAAGACGAGATTGTTACTCTTCTGCCTTTAATACCCAAAGAACATTGGTTTAAAATGAACAGACATGCTTAAGTAAAAATGGCCACCTGTTTTATGGGCTTTACTCCCAAAAGATATGCAAATAAGAAAGGAAGTCAAGTCAATGGGGAAAAGAGTTTCAAGGAAGTGGAGGAGCCTCAAATAACTTTAAATATATAGTCTAAATATTTTTAATATCTACTAGTCTGAGTGGCTCTGATGTTGAAGGCAGTGCTGTTTAATGTGGTGAGTTTGTGATAAGAAAGCTATAGGTTCCAATCCTCCTGCCAGTTCTTACCAGCAGTATGCATTTAGACCATCAAAGCACTAATAATAGTAATAACACATACCCAGCTCTTACCATGAGTCGGTACTGTTGCATTTATTTGTCTGAATCCCCAGTGACCTTTGGGGGTAGGTATGATGGCGTCTCTACTTTACAGATGAATACATTGAGACAGGGAGTCGGGAAACACACGGAAGGTGCCACAGCAGGTACTGTTGCAGGGCCCTCTGAACCCACCTCCTCTCTCCAGTCCCAAGCAGAGGAGTCCAGCCTTCCTTCCGGTCTGCCTAGCAAACCTGCCCTCAAGAGCGTTCAGAAACACAACACTGGCTTCTGACGGGGAATAAACAGTGAATTCCATGACCACTCACCCCCAGTACACGAGGACTAATGCAAACAGAGCATTAAAGTTGCAGCCAAGAATCTGGGTCATGGTGGGTCTGAAGCCATGTGAATCACCACCCCCCCTGCCCCTTCCTGGCCTTGACCTGTGGGTAACCCCATTTCTCCTTCCCAGGGAGGTGCATAAACCGAAGACTTCTTTGCAATGGGGACAATGACTGTGGAGACCAGTCAGATGAGGCGAACTGTAGAAAGACTTATAAAAAATGTCAGCAGGAAATGGAGCAATACTGGGCCATTGGCAGCCTGGCCAGTGGGTAAGTTACCTTTTTCTGTTGTGGAGTGGGGAGAACATACAAGTAAATGTGATCTGGAGAAGAGAGAGGGAGGGAACGGTAGACAGAGTGGCTCCTCTGTTCCCTTCTGGAAAAGGCTGGTGTGTTAGCAGACGCTCGCAGCTGCTTCCTGACGACAGACCCGGGGGCTCTGGGAGCACGTGCCATGACCAGATGGACCAGATGTGACTGCAAGGAGGGAGCACTGAGGAGAGAGCTGTGGGGGTGGGGGGGGTGGGTGGTGCATGGCAGCTCCACACGAGGGCTGGGGGAAGAGTTATTTGATGCCTGCTCTGTGACCATGTCAGGTACTTTCTAAGCATTACCTTTGAAAGCTGTTGACAACTGCCAGGGAGCTTTATCTGTTTCTCTGTCCCGAGGCCTCAGCAAGAGAGGCCGGCGCAGAGCAGAGGCCACCAAGTGACTGGTCAGTGCAGGAGTGCATTTCCAGCATGGCTCTGCCGGCAGCCTGTGTGCAGTTAGTCTGGGGGCTCTCAGTTGGTTAAATCCTCCGGGGAGGTGAGGGATCAAAAGGGGCTGACTGGCCTGGCACTCAGCCTCCTTTCCTGCTGTGCTGTGCAGCCTCTCAGCCTCTAGGGGAAAAGTCAGGGCCTCTCCTCACAGATCAGCATATGTGACGCAGTGTGGGAAGCAGAGAGGCCCTGGATGGTATTCTCCTCCTTCCTAAGCAAACATCAGGTCTCCATCCTGAAAGGTTGCTGTTAGAGACACAGCCTCCTCATGTGGGGAAGACCTCCTCCCAGGACCGCCTTAGACACTAGCGATGATAAGCCCCATCTCCTTGATGAGGACACTGAGGTCTGGGAAGTTAGAGCTCCTGGGGGGTCACAGGTCAATGAGGGTGGCAGTGGACAGACAAAGCCAGCAGCAGAAGGAGCTGGACCCTGCAAGAGGGGCAGAGGGATGGCTTTCGTGCTTTAGTTTTGTCATTCGTAGACAGAAGTCAGTCACACCCTTCTTTTTAGGTCTGTGAGGGATAAATAAGCTAATGCCGTGGTAATAAGCTAACACATGAGAGGCAAAAAATGTGGTGGGAAGAAAGCAGACTCTGCTCTTGACTAGACTTAGACGCTCAGACTTTGAGTCCTGGCCCCACCAGCTGCTGGGCAGGTCAGTTGCCCTCTCTGTGTCTTACTTTCTTCATCTGTTAAATGAGTATAGTAATAATACCTATGGATTCATTGAACCAACATGTGTAATTGATTATTATGGTATTAAAGAAAATAAATGAATATACATTATTATGCTACATGAAACCCTATCACAGGAAAGACAGCCTGAAATGATTCTGGTAGGAGCAGAGCAGACCAATAGGCAGAAGCTGAAAGGAGACAGAACTCCTTTTAACAAAAGAAACAGAGCTGTCAGTCATAGTCAAAGCAGGTCAGGAAATGGAGGCTTGCCTTAGGAGGTGGTGAGAAATAATAATGTTGAGGTAGAGATGAGATTTTCATCCTTTCTAAATGGACATAATGACATCTACTACCCAGGGCTTTAGGGACACTACATAAGGTGATGTCCTGAGCCATCCGTGACTGTGCCTGTTTCCAGTTAGAAACTCAGTAAATTGGAATTAATTTAGTGTCTTGTGATAGGAGGCATACAGAAATTAAAAGGAAAACCACCATATCTAAGGAGCACAGAATCTTGGGGAGATGCTGCTGCTGCTGCTACTAAGTCGCTTCAGTCGTGTCCGACTCTGTGCGACCCCAGAGATGGCAGCCCACCAGGCTCCTCTATCCATGGGATTTTCCAGGCAAGAGTACTGGAGTGGGGTGCCATTGCCTTCTCCAATGCATGAAAGTGAAAAGTGAAAGTGAAGTCGCTCAGTCGTGTCCGACTCCTAGCGACCCCATGGACTGCAGCCCACCAGGCTCCTCCGTCCATGAGATTTTCCAGACAAGAGTACTGGAGTGGGGTGCCATTGCCTTCTCCGCTTGGGGAGATGACAGGTAAATAATAATAAGTCTTTATCCCAGAACAAGCCATGTTCTAAGCACTTAGTAAATATGGATACATGTAATCCTCACAGGCACTCCAAGAGATAGGGTTTTCTTTGTTCTCATTTTATAGATAAGGAGACCTAGGTACAGAGGCTAACTGGTATGCCTGAGGTTACATAACTTGTGAATGCCAGCACATTGGCTCATCACCTCCCGTGTAGACCATTCTTGTAAGGTAACTACAGTAGGTGCAGAACAATAAATGCATGAATGGGGCAAGCATGGGATCTAGTAAGGGCCTCTAATGCAGCTTAGTACAGTTCAGTTCAGTTCAGTTCAGTCGCTCAATCATGTCCGACTCTTTGCGACCCCGTGAATCACAGCATGCCAGGACTCCCTGTCCATCACCAACTCCCGGAGTTCACTCAAACTTGTGTCCATCGAGTCGGTGATGCCATCCAGCCATCTCATCCTGTCGTCCCCTTCTCCTCCTACCCCTAACCCCTCCGAGCATCAGGGTCTTTTCCAGTGAGTCAACTCTTCGCATGAGGTGGCCAAAACTGATGCTGAGTTTCAGCTTCAGCATCAGTCCTTCCAATGAACACCCAGGACTGATCTCCTTTAGGATGGACTGGCTGGATCTCCTTGCAGCTTAGTACAACAAAAGAACTTAGTCTAGAAAGATAAGTAAGAGATAAAGGAGTGAGTATGGCTTCCCTGGTGGCTCAGCGGTAAAGAATCCTCCTGCCAATGCAGGGAGAATCAGGTTCGATCCCTGGGTCAGGAAGATCTCCTGGAGGAGGGCATGGCAACCCACTCTAGTATTCTTGCCCAATAAATCCTGTGGTCAGAGGAGCCTGGTGGTCTGCAGTCCATGGGGTCACAAAGAGTTGGACACAACTGAGCAACTAAGCAAGCGATGAGTGGCTAGAAGGGTATTTAGGCATAGGGAACAGCCCTTACCAAGAAGAGAAAGAGCAAAACAGACTGGAGAGAGAACATCTCCATGTAGTAGGGGACAGGCTTTGTGGTGGTGGCTGGGAGTGGCAGGGGATAAAGCCTCAACAGATACTGAGGACCATGTGTGCTGTGCCCAGGAATTTGGGTGTCCTTTAGTAGGTCCACCAGTTGGGATTATATACTCACCTCACCCCCTTTTCTGCCTCTTCTTCCCTGCAGGATTAATTTGTTCACAAACAACTTGGAGGGCCCAGTTCTAGATCATAGGTATTATGCCGGTCTGTGCTCCCCGCATTACATACTCAACACGAGGTTTCGGAAGCCATACAACGTGGAAAACTTCATTCCACAGGTATGTGCCAGCCAGGGCCATGGCAAGGACACTGGCAGAGGAGCCAGAAGCTTGGGTCTGGACCAGGTCAGCAGCCCCCTGCTGGGCCAGCTCAGATGCTTCGCCTTTTCTCTCTGAGCTTCAGTTCTTCATATGTAAAATGGGTGGTTGCTTCCTCCAGACACAGCGGTGAGGCCAACCTACGCTGTATAGTAGAGGCAGTGCAGATATGTAGTAGCATAATTATACCAACGACAATAACAAAAACTGCCATAAAGAGGCAAGCACAGCTTAGGATTTAGAGTCTCATAGATGTCTTTGCAACTTACCATCTATATACTCTGAGCCTCCATTTTCCTATCTTTAAATTGGGATTTTAAAGGTTCTGCCTGCACAGAGGGGATAAGTGAGTGTAAATGCTTAGCACACACACAATACCTGGTTTAATTGTGAGTCTCAGGAAGTGTTTTTTTTTTTTTTTTTTAATGAAAAAAGGTTCTTTTTGCCTTCTTATTTATAACTGATAGCTTCAGTTTCACATTTGGATCAAAAGCAAATGCAGACACTGTAGGTCCTTTATTTTGCCTTTGAAAAATTTCATAGACTTTCATATACAAACATGGGTATCACAGCTGGGACTTGCCAGCTAGACTTCCAGAGTTCATCCAGACATTTTGTGTGTGTGTGTGTGTGTGTGTGTATGTATGTGTGTGTTAGTCGCTCAGTTATGTCCCACTCTTTTTCGACCCCATGAACTGTAGCCTACCAGGCTCCTCTGTCCATGGAATTCTCCAGGCAAGAATACTGGAATGGGTTGCCATTCCCTTCTTCAGGGGAACTTCTGACCCAGGGATTGAACCTGGGTCTCCTGCATTGCAGGTGGATCCTTTACCATCTGAGCCACCAGGGAAGCCCCAAAGAATTACATCAGTGGGGTAGGAAGTGACCCAAGCAACTTAACCTCATGACTGGAATCACTGGTCAGTCAATGATTTGAATGAATGTAGTCAGTTGAGTGGCAAAGATGTAAATGTCCCAGATGCTCGGTGATACTAGAGACATCACGATAGTCATGCAAGAATCCTAGCAACCAGAGACAGCCAGACAACAGGAATCAACTTCTGTTATTATCAAATCCTTGCCTATTAGAACCAGGCATTGTTCTAAGCATTTCTGTAAGTTATAAAATGTTCTGCCAAGATAAGCCTGTGTTATTAACACAGACTTAAAAGCAATCTCACAGGGAGTGGGGTTCAGAGTAGACTATGTCACTGCATAATGCACACGTAAGGCAGAGGGGGAAGATCTGGGTGTACCCCAGGACCCCGGTGTACTTTAGGCTAAATTCTTGCTCTGTTCTTGACCTGTTTCCTCATGTGTAAAATGAGAGGACTGGACTGGATGACCAACTTTAGGCTAAATTCTTGCTCTGTTCTTGACCTGTTTCCTCATGTGTAAAATGAGAGGACTGGACTGGATGACCAGGTTGGTAGTTTTCATGTCTAAAATTGTGCAGTCCTAGGATTTCCCTGGTGGTCCAATGGCTAAGACTTGCATTTCCAATGTAGGAGGCCTGGGTTCAATCCCTGGTCAGGGAACTAGACCCCATAAGCTGCAACTAAGACCTGCTACAGCCAAATACATACATAAATACATCAACAAAAATTTTAAAATAAGATAAAATAAAATGGTATAGTCCTGAATGTTAAGCTGCTACCTCTCCTTTCTCTTCCTTCCTGGTCCCCTCCACACCCCCATACAGTTACTGGCTAAAAATTACAAAATGAGTCTTGGGATAAATACACCCTCCCCCGTGTTGACCAGCACCATCCCTCTGACCTCCACTTTTTTTTTTTGGTATCTCTATTTTTTTTTAAATATAAATTTATTTATTTTAATTGAAGGTTAATTACCATATTGTAGTGGTTTTGCCATACATGGCCTCCACTTTCAAAGGAGAATCTCAGAGCAGACGTTTCTCTCCTGGTAACCCAGGCCGGCTATGTAGCTCGGAGTCTCCTCTCTCTGTAGCTGTGTTTGGAGCACGTGGCAGGCACTGTGCAGTGTTTTACCCATACAGACTCAACCTCAGAACAAGCCCGCTGGCAGGAACTGTTACTGTTTCCATTTTATACAGGAAGAAACTGAGGCACAGAGAGGTGAAGCCCAATGTCCAGGGTTACCCAGTGAGAAAATGGTGCACTCCGCCTTAGGGCTCTCACTCCAGACCATGTTTGGAATCACGTCTGCTTTTCTTCCTCAGAAGCTGAGCTGTTATGGGGGACTGCAAGCCTCCAGAAGCCAGTGGATGGGAATGGAGACACTTTGGGGCTGGTCACTTGGGGGCCACCGAGGCAGCGCCCTAGATACTTCCCTGTGCACAGCACCACGAGCACCAATTTTTGAGCAAACAGCTCCTCTAAGTTCGCAAAGGCTTTTTGCTGTTCTGTCCCTGCATCTGCCCACCCCCATACCCCATCCCAAGACCTTTCACCAGCCCCTCACAAGCTGCCACTGAGCTCCTCGTCTGCACGGGTTTGCCTCTCTGACCCCAAATCCATCCCTTCCAACCCAACTGCTGTTCTGTCCTGTCATGAGTTTCCTGGTGCTCAGCCACTGCCTCTGTTGGCTTTTCGGCAAGTCATCCCAGAGCCCCAGAATCTGGATGCCAGCCCACTTTCTCACTCTCTCATGGACGCTGTCTTCTCCTCTCTCTTGTTTCTTCTGGTACAACCACACTCGCATTTTCAACCCCCTGCAGTTTCTGGCCCCACCCTGCCCTCTCGTACCTTCACGTTTCTGCCTGCACCCAAGTCCACAGCCTAGAATGTTCTCCTGCATTTCTGCCCATCAAAACCCAAATCAAGCACCCACCTCTGAGTGTCTGCTCACCGTGTTGGGCTCATCTGTTTCTCCTGCTGGATCAAGAGCCCTGGGAGTGGAGGTGTGGGTGCCTCTGAGATTTTTGCATCCAATGTACTTTGTTTAATACCTGCAACATAGTAAGAGTACAGTGTGTGTCGGTTGATTTGAATTGAACTGATGTGAGTCAAATGACATATGGAACATTTGTTTTTTTCTTCCTTCAGACCCGAGGCAAATATGACTTTACGTTGACAGAATATGAATCGTACTCAGATTTCGAACATAACGTCACAGGGACGGCAATTAGCAAGTCTAGTTTCAGCTTGGGTTTCAAAATTGCTGGAATATTTGAACTTGGCTACAGCAGCATGAGTAATATTGGCCAACATTTTATTAGCAGGATCAAACGATTCTCTCATACGGTAGGTACCCTTTGCTTGCTTTTCCATTCCTATGTATTCATTTGAATTTTCATATCCACGGATGTCTGTATACCGTGTTGCTATTAGTCCTGACAACCAATTATATTTGTTACATTGAAAAGCTTTTCACAAAAAATACCTTGGTCTTACATTAACTTTACTTTTCAGAAAGATCAGCCAGTGGTGGCCGTCTATAATTATTTACTCTACTTTTTTAGTATAGCGTTGTTTATTTTTAAATTGTTTTAGTTTTATTGGAGTATAGTTGATTTACAGTGTTGTGTTATTTTTTCAGTTTTAATATTTTTATTGAAGTATAGTTGATGCACAGTGTGCTTTCTGTTGCAGCCAAGTGATTCAGATATACATATATATACACATTCTTTTCCATTGTGGTTTATCATAGGATAGCGAATATAGCTCTCTGTGTACTCTAATTTTCTTTTCTTATTTTTTTTTTGTACTCTTATTTACTAATAAGCTTTTCACTTGGTTTTTATTAAACTAAGGAGCATAGTTTTGCCAAAACTAAATTATTTCTGGAGACTTTTCGACTCCCAGCAACTTGACTTCTATTCTAAACCTTCAGCTGAAATTCCTTTCCAGAATGTTATCCAAGACCTCATCTCCAGCTTCTTGGAGCTGTTGATGGAGTCACATTCCTGTTTCTCATGGTTGCTTTCTGCTCCTTATAAGTTAGTTTTCTTCCTGGTTTCTAACAGCCCCACTTGTTCTCTATTTAATTTTTGGTATCTTTTCTTCTTCCTCTATAGCCACCCCCCCTAAGTGTCCTTTTCTACTCACCCTGCTCCTCTGCCAGGGCAAGCATGAGCCTTTGCCACCACTTCTGCCCTTTCTGGGAAGCTCAGACCTGCACCACCCTCTCTTCTGGGTATCGTTACCCAGATGCCTTGTGGACACTCCAAAGCAAGTTCCTCTTCCCAAGCTCTCTATGTTAAATAGCATTCTTTTCCTTCTGCCTTTCGAGGCTAAGAATATCTGAGTCATATTTGGTTCTGTTTTCTCTTTATTCCCACATGTGGCTTGTGGCTTGTGCTAAATCACTTCAGTGGTGTCTGACTCTTTGTGATCCTATGAACTGTAGCCAGCCAGCCTCCTCTGTCCATGGGATTCTCCAGGCAAGAATGTTAGGGTGGATTGCCATACCCTCCACCAGGGGATCTTTCTGATCCAGGGACTGAACCCATGTCTCTCTGTCTCCTGAGTTGACAGGCAGGTTCTTTACCATTAGCGCCACCTGGGAAGCCCACCTCTGTTGGCCACCAGATCCTTCACTCATCAATATTTCTTCATTTTTTTACTGAAGTCTAGTTGATTTACAATGTTGTATTAATTTCTGCTCTACAAAAAAGTGGTTCAGTCCTAGGTTCAGTCCTAATACATATATATATTAAATTTCACATATAAGTGATATTATATGGTACTTGCCTTTCTCTGTTTGACTTACTTCACTTAGTATGATAGTCTCTAGGTTCAGCCGTGTTGTTACAAATGGCATTATTTTGTTCTCTTTCTGGCTGAGCAGCATTCCACTGTATATGTGCCACGTCTTCTCTGTCCGTTTATCTGTTGATGGACATTAGGTTGTTTCCATGTCTCGGTGGTGGTGGTTTAGTCGCTAAGTCATGTCAGACACTCTTGTAACCCCATGGACTGTAGCCCACCAGACTCCTCTGTCCATGGGATTTCCTAAGCAAGAATACTAGAGTGGGTTGCCATTTCCTTCTCCAGGGGATCATTTGGACCCAGGAATCAAACCCAGGTCTTCTGCATTGCAGGCGAATTCTTTACCGACTAAGTTATGGCTATCCAATATTTGTTAATCAAACTCTAATTACATCTTCTCTAGCCTAGGCCCTTTCACCTCTGGCTCCAGCCCTCCTAATGAGCCTCCTGTCTTTCAATTTTCCCCTTCAAATGTATGTGCTGCCAGAAAAATGCTTTTCTGATACTAACCTGGTCATATCACCTGTTCCCTATTGCCTATAAGGTGAAGGTCAAAGCCCGTGACTTAGTGGAAGCGGAGCAGTTGGAATGGGAAGTAAGGTGACATGAGGGCTTGGAAAACCTTGGATTCCAGAAAGGACCAGGTGTATTTATTCCCTGGTCACTGAGAGTTGGCCGCATGGGCGTGATGTTGTAGAAAACTAACCTGAGAGGAACATGGAGGAAATTAAAAGTCCACAGTGATTTATGTGAGAAAAAAGGAATGGTGAGGGGCTTAAGTTCTGCTGCCAAATTACCAACCAGCAGAAAATGAGCCATAAACATGAATTAGACTGTAATCGTCTCTGGTTGTTTTTCTTCATCTTCTCAGCTGTGAGCAGCTCGGGCACAGAGGCTGTTTCTTTCATCTTTAGGTTCAGGATGGCACTTGATAAGTGCTCAAGACTAAAATATAGTGATGAAGGACAGGACTGATTATAAAGGAACTTGTCTTGTTAGAGGGAAAGAGAGGGGTACCATCCTCGTCTCCTTTTGTCTCTCCGTCTCTCTCCCCTTCCCTCCCAGCTCCCTGATTTAAACAGCCAGTTACATAATGTTACCTCATGCTAGGTACTAATCTAGATACTTGGAATCTAGAGACAAGTACAGCACAATTCTTGCCTTCAAGTTCACAGTCTAGTAGGAGCAACAAACATGTATGCAGATAACGGTCCTGATTTTGACATCAGTTGTAATACAGCATGTGTGTGTGTGTGCATGCTAAGTCACTTCAGTTGTGTCTGACTCTTTGCAGCTCCATGGACTGTAGCCCACCAGGCTCCTCTGTTCATGATATTCTCCAGGCAAGAATACTGGAGTGGGTTGCCATGCCCTCCTTCAGGGGATCTTCCCGACCCAGGGACTGAAACCATGTCTCCTGTGGTTCCTGTGTTGCTGGTCGATTCTTTACCATTGAGCCACTGGGAAAGCCCAATACTGCATGGTTTATTCTATAAAGGAAAGATAAGCAACGTGCAATGCAGTCCTGGGAGGTGGAGAGTCAGGAAGTTCAAGGGTGCCACCACATAGAAAGCCCAGCTAAGCAGAAATTTTAAATATGAGGTGTGTGCCAGGCAGAAGAGAAGGAAGAGCATGTCTGGCAGAAGGAACATGTGCAAAATTATATTATGAGAGAGAATGACAGATGTGGGGGAAAGTAAGATTTTAGATGGATATTGAGGTATCATGTAGGTATTAGAGAAAAGTACAGTACGGGGGAGGGTGGATTTCATGGTTGTAAAAGTTGAAGCCAGGAGGCTATTTGGGGACAGATCATGACATTCTTACCTTCAGAGTAATGGAGTTGATTTTATTCTTGGGCAATGGAGAGGCCGACTGGGTTTTGTTTTAAGCACAGAGTGGCATTTAATGGTATTAATAGTTTTAGGACATCAACTCTCATTGGAGCACTGAGGGCAGCTAGAGGGAGAAGGGAGATCAGTGGGAAAGCTTTTGTCATAACCCAAGCAGAAGAGGAAACCTAAAATATTTAGAAAGACCATGAACAGAGCATCTAGCAGCTGCAAAGTTGGAAAGATGAGGAAGAAGGAGTCATGGATGGCTGTGGCAGGACTAGGGTGGGGAGCAGGGCAGGGAGCAGAGGTGGCATGACTTACAGAGCTGACAGGTCAAGCTGGGTAAGAGTTTTAAGATGCAGGAGGAATGTGCATTTCCTACTCATTCACCTTTTCCTCAGCCTTCACCGCAGTGTAGGAACGCCTCGTCTCAGGTTATATCAACATCCCTGGATGTTTGCCCTTCATCTAGTATTGCCATCTTTCAGTCTCTTCCACACACCAGGGGTCACCAAACTTGTTCTGTAAAGGGCCAGAGAGTAAATATTTCAGGCTTTGCAAGGCTGCAGCGTCTCTGTAGCAACCACAGAGCTCTGCCATCATAGGCTGACAGCAGTGATGAACAATGAACAGATATGTGGGCATGGCTGCATTGCAATGAAACGGGATTGCAAAACCAGATGCCACGTCCTGTGTGCAGGCTGTGGTCTGCTGACCCTTGCCATGCACTGCAGTGTCCAGCCTTCCTAAAGCATCGCTTTTACTCTTTCTAGAGTGCCTTTTCTTCAGTTTAAACAGCATCAACTGCCCCCTCTCACCTTCTGAGATAGCCCATCCTTTGTCTATGGAGTGTGTTTTTCCCATGGCTTCTCTTGCCTTCCAAGATGGCCCACACTCTGCCTGTGCAGTGTATAGCTCCCTGAATAAACAGTTTTTCTCTTTAAAAGAGGCTTTCCTGGTGGCTCAGATGGTAAAGAATCTGCCTGCAATGCAGGAGACTTGGGTTCAATCCCTGGGTCAGGAAGTTTCCCTTCTCCCCTGGAGAACGGAATGGCTACCCACTCCAGTATTGTGCCTGGAGAATTCCATGGACAGAGGAGCCTGGCAGGCTATATACAGTCCACGGAGTTTCAGTGAGTCAGGCACCACTGAGTAACACTTCCTCTCTTTAACAAAAGAAGCATCAACCAAGATGTTGCCTTTGGCGGTCAGCACACCCCGTCTCCCCTTGGAAAGCAGCACAGGCACCCGCTGCTGCCTGCCCTGTCTGCTGCTGCTTCCCTTCCTTCTCCTTGCTTATTTGCCATTGTAAGGAAGTGAGCAAAGAGCAAGCTCTTCCAGGCCGAAAAGGACATCAGAATATTTCTGAAAAAATGAAGGCTTGTCAAAGGGGCCGTCTTCCCTCAGGTCTCAAGGAATCATGAGTGATGACCCCTGGCCAGAACATTGGATGATATTTGCAAAGTTCATCTTCTCGTTCCAGATTTCTAACTTTAAAGGTCTGCTTTTCCCTTGTTGGTGTTTCATTTAGAAAAGCAAATTCCTGCACGCACGCTCTGACCTTGAAGTAGCGCATTACAAGCTGAAAACCAGAAACCTCATGCTGCATCATGAATTCCTTCAGCGAGTCAAGCAGCTGCCCTTGGAATACAGCTATGGGGAGTACAGAGATCTCTTCCGTGATTTTGGAACCCACTACATCACAGAGGCTGTGCTTGGGGGCATTTATGAATACACACTCATCATGAACAAAGAGGCGATGGACAGAGGAGGTACACCGCCCGAGGACCATGTCTTTACTGATGGGGCGCATGGAACTATGAGTTAACAGGGAGAGAGGCTTCTATTCCTTGTTGGGGGAGGGGTTATAAGTTATGCTCCCGGTTTTCCTTCTCCCTCCCTGGTTTTCCTTTCACAGTTTCATTTGCAGATTCCTCATCCTTTGTTGTGGAGAAGGCAATGGCAACCCACTCCAGTACTCTTGCCTGGAAAATCCCATGGACGGAGGGGCCTGGTGGGCTGCAGTCCATGGGGTCACTAAGAGTCAGACACGACTGAGCGACTTCACTTTCACTTTTCACTTTCATGCATTGGAGAAGGAAATGGCAACCCACTCCAGTGTTCTTGCTTAGAGAATCCCAGGGACGGGGGAGCCTGGTGGGCTGCCGTCTCTGGGGTCGCACAGAGTCGGACACGACTGAAGTGACTTAGCAGCAGCAGCAGCAGTAGCATCCTTTGTTGATGTGTTGATGGTGGTTCTCCTCTGCCAGCCCTCTCTCTGGGCAGTCCTGTTTTCTACATAACTCCCTCTAGACAATAACATCTAATCTCCTGGCTCTAAATGCTTTATACGTGCACACGTATATGTCTATCCTGGATCTCTTCTGTGTACTGAAGAGCTCATGTAGAAATGCCTCTTTGAGATCTCCATTTGAATGTCTGCTGACCATCAAAAACTTAACATGCCCCCAAAGAGAACTTTCCCATGTTTCTTCTGTAGTCATCTGCATTGCAGAATGATTCCACCTTTCAGTCAGCTTTGAGGTGATACCAGAGCTGCGGGTTCCTAAACCACACTTTGAGCAGAAATGCCTTAGATTATCAGAGCTTCCAAACTAATATTCAACTCCCATTTTCCTTCCACAGGCCATTCTCCATACAGATATTACAGGTCTTTCTAGTTGTAATCAAAGTCAAGTCTAAGATATGATTTCTTCCTCCCAATTCCGTACTCTTTCCTGCAATATGGCATTTATCAGGTTAAGGGACCTGCCCCAGGTCACCCAGGTTACAGTGGCAGAGCCGGGTTTCGGTAATAGGTCCAGTGAACTTGCAAGAGGACAGAAGGCATATAAGGTAAATTAAGGTCAGTGTGGCCTCCCTCAGTCTTGCCAAGATTAAGGGTACTGAACTCCATACCAGAGGTTTCAAAAGTACTTGTCATAATTCCTCTGATTGCTCTCTACAGAAAGGTTCTATGATCAAGTTGTGGAAACATAATAGATCCCACTTGAGAGTTTCACAGGCATACTGAAATCAAGTGACCTCTCCATCACTTTTGATACCACATTTATCACACTGACTCGACTGCAGAAGCCTGGTTTCTTGTCATTGTTGCTCTTAAAGAAATATAAGAGATATCATCATGGGATTCATGTTTCAGGGAACATGCTTTGGGGAAAACTGATCCACATCAATATTTCCAGCAATCCCAGGTGTTAAAGCTGTTTCCTCTCCTTTCCCTGACCTCAAATGCTATAGAAAGGTGCTCATATGTCATATGGAAGACTTCAGCAACCCCAGGATGGGAAGATGCCCTGGGGAGAATTGGAGAGGAATAGATGGGAAATGGTCCAGAAATGAAGACGAAATAAGGGAAATTGGTTCTTCTCTTTTCCAGGGACTATACCAGACATTTCATAAACATTATCTCAACTGACCAAGTAACTGTTCGTACTACATCAAAGAGTAGAGAAGGGAGGACAGCTCACAGCAGCCTCTATTCACTGGATCAATACCTAGAGACTTGATAAGAAGCCATATTTTTAGAAAGTGACTCCGAGCTCTTCCTGTCTTTGGAGAGCGGCAAAAACCCTCTGAGTATCTGTAGAAGCTGAAAGGGGAAGTTGATGCTGATCTCAAATGGGGTCTCTGGCCTGGTGCCAGGAGCTGCCTGCTGCATTTCTTGTCCCTAGTCTGGCCACCCGTTAATTTACACCTGAGTCCCTGTGGGCCTCCAGGAAGGGTTTGGCATCAGGGATCGACTACAGGAAAAGGCCCAGGACAAATTGCCATTTTAGGTCATAAACCTTTTTTCTTGCTTCCTTCAGATTACTCTCTTAAGAACATCCACGACTGTGCTAAACATGATTTTAAAATCGGCGCCGCCATAACATCGGTCTACTTGAAGCTGGGTGTGTCGGAGGCCAAGTGCAGTGACATTCTCAATGAGATAAAAGGTGAGTGGCAAGGGCATGTGACTTCTCTGCTTATCATCCTTCCTTCTCCAGCAGCCCAGACCCATCACTCTTTAAGCTAAAGATTGCATATTCCAAGACATTTCAATTAAAATACTAATTCATTCAATAAAAACCTACCTAGCTCCTATTGTATTGGTATGCAGAAATGAATAAGATGGTCTTCCTGTCTTCATGATATTCACATGAGTAGGCAAACAATTAAAAAATCAAGGACCGGGCAGTGATAAGCACCAAACTTGGTCTGGCTTCCAGGAACAGGCAACTTGAGGAGTAAGGTATCAAGGTTGCTTTTAGGGAGGAAGAAAAAAAAAAATCTAACAATGAAAATTTGCTCTGGGGGCCGGAAGTGGGCCTGGCTAGAGGTAGGATGGTCTAGGATGGAGAGGTAGGAGCCAGGTGGAGGCCGTGGGGGATACAGCTGAGGCAGCTAGTCCTTACCTGAAGCAATGGGCAAGAAGGAAACTAGAAAAGCAGGCAATGCCACAAGTCATGTAGCAGAGTTCACATGGCGGGTGAGACTAGGAGTGAGTGCTAGAGCCAGTCTGGGAGCAGAGATCTGAAAGGCCACACAGGGGAGCTGGGAATCAACACCGAAAGTAGAGTAGGAGAGGGAGGGATCAGCAGGGCTCTAGTCCCAACCTCTTCTGCACCCTGAGCTACTCTCCTTCATCTGCTCTACAGACTAAGCTTGTCCTTATTTCTGTGATCATATGTGAATGAAGAGTTCCACAGCCAAAGCAAAACAAAACTAAAAAACAACAACAAAATGAACTGCTGGTCTAGAAGAGTTTCTTGTGACTGATGTGCAGTGGATACTGTTGTTTGTTTATTTTGGTGGGGCTGTGTTGGAACATGCATCCTACATAGGGAGGTAGGCAGAAGACATACATGCTCTTCAAAGAAAACTTGTAAAGTCACTCCCATCCAAGTTACTGAATAGAGCATTACCCAGTACCCTGGGACCCTTATCAGTTACAACTTCTCCCTCTCTTTGGAGATAACACCATCCTGAAGTCTCTGTTAAACACATCCTTCCTTTCATGATAGTTTTACCATCTACATGTATTGCTAACCTCTATGACTTAGAGTTGGGCTTGCCTGGTAACTCAGTGGTAAAGAATTCGCTTGCCAATGCAGGAGATGTGAGTTCAATCCCTGGGTTGGGAAGATACCCTGGAGAAGGAAATGGCAACCCACTCCTGAATTCTTGCCTAGGAAATCCCATGGGCAGAGGAGCCTGGAGGGCTACAATCCATGGGGTTGCAAAAATGTTGGACAGGACTTAGCAACTAAATAAAAACAATGACTTAGAGTTGCTTGTTTTTGAACTTTATATGGATGAAATGTAATCTTTCAGTTCTGGTTTTTTTATTTTGTTTTTCTTTGATATCATGTTTTTGTGTAAAACTATGGTTACTTCTTTTTCACTGCTGCATAGTATTTTATTGTATGAATATATCAGTTTGTTCCTTCTGTTGTTACATTTGGATTCTTTCCTGTACCAAGCCATTATATTCAGAGCTGCTGTGAACATTCTTACACACTCTTCTGACGCACATGTGCAAGGATCTCTAGGGAATGTACCCAGGAGTAAAATTGTTGGGTTGTAGAGTATGTACTTATTCTACACCAGGTAATACTGAAATTTTTCTGAAATGGCAGTCTCAGTTTACAGTCTGACCAGTAGTATACAAGACTCCGTTTGTATGATGCTCAAGTGCTGCAAGCTCAGAGTAGAATAGTCACTTTATACCAGTTTCTTTGGCTTCGGGCACAAGAAAAATTAGAATAGGAATGACTTACTGATATGATTGAGGGCTTCCTGGGAAACTGCTTGAGAAGTCAAAATAATAACAGTAGACATTGAAAGAAATAAAAACAGTAGACATTATTTAGTGAGTCTATTACATTCATGCTCACACCTTATAGATTTTCCCACTTTTGTCATCCGAGACAAAGAAGTGGTATAGCTCAGAGGCTGGGCGTGGTACGGGGAGTGAATACTTTCCCTTGGTGCCTAAGATTTCATATCTGCAAAGGAAGGATTATATACTTCCCATTTCATACTGAAGAATAAGTGAGTTAGTACATGTATAATGTTAGATTAGTGGATGGCACATAAATGATGAATAATCTTTGTCTATTTACCTATGATCTTCCCTATGTATGTATGTATATATCTGTCTTTCAGCTCTTTTCCGTAGACTCACTTAACGACTATCGCTTACAGATGCTAAAAATAAATATCCCTTTCTTGTCCTGTCTCCAGCTTGTGTCGACTGAGTGCAGTACCCTTTGCCCTTGCACTGTGACTCCCTTGCTGGCAGGGATGCATATTGTCCCACTTACATCTCCAGGGTGACCTCCCTGAACATAGTCACCAGGTTGTCAGGTGGGTTGCAGCAAATTTCAAGGTGTGAAAATGGATCCCCTGACATGCCAGGGCTCCGTATCCATTCCAGACAGAAACAAGAAAGACAGCATGGTGGAAGACTTGGTGGTCCTTGTACGAGGAGGAGCGAGTGAGTATGTCACTGCCCTGGCATACAAAGAGCTGCCAACAGCGGACCTGATGCAGGAATGGGGAGATGCAGTTCAGTACAATCCGGACATCATCAAAGTTAAGGTACACGCACCCACCCCACCCATCCTTTCCTCTATTCAGAAAACAGCTTCTGAAGGGTTTCCCTGAGCCAGGGTATAGAATACAGAGCTCAGTAAGACACAAGCCCTAACCTTGAGATAGATACCTTATAGTAGAAAATGTATCCAGAGTGAACTGATTGTAATACGCTGCGCAACACCAGCTACAGACCCCTCACTCCCTCTCACTTGGGCTCCCAAGTTGCTCAAGTAAGTTAACCATCAGCTTCTAATTCCAGGCTTCTTAAATCAATATTGTTTGCAGTTTATTGGGGAATCCCTCACTTAGTTCTTTGTTCATTTAAACATTCATTCCTGCGACCAACAAGTCATTGCTAAGTTCCTGTGATGTGATGGGAACTGAGGCACTGGAGGAGAACAGAGGAGGGTGCGAGGATGAAAAATGTAGTCTGTGCTGAACAGTAAGATCCATGGATGCATTACTGTTTTACAGGACAGCATAATTCACAATGGTAATCACCAACATGTTTTGGGCACCTACCATGTTCATGATACTCTGCCAAGGACTTTGGGAATGTCATTTCATCTAATTCTTAATAGCCTGCAAATTTAGTATGCTTATCTCCATTTTATGGCTGATAAAAAATCAAGGTCACAGAGGTTTCATCCGTCTGTGACTGCTCAAAAGTCCAGACCTGAAAAGTTGACCTCTTCTCTCCCCTCCAAATTTTCCTGTGGGTTTGGTAAATAGAAAATAATGATCCCAACCACCTGTCACCCAAACAATGGCAGTTTTACAACCTTAAACTAAAAAGACGTTAGCTAGAGCAGTGCTGTCATACACATCAGCAGGGTTGGTCCTTGCCTGTGGGTACTTCAGCACGGTGTCCATGTCACATCTTACACTGCCCTCTTCTTGCCATTGTCTGTACAATTATTGATGGTCCAGCATTCACCCTCTGGAGATTTACTCTTACAGCCAAGGAGAGGAGTTAAGGGACTGGAGCTCTGATGAGAGGCTGTGCAGTTCCCGAACTTGGCAGTTTTCCAGTGTCTTTGTTTATATGTCAATTGCATGGTTGCTGCAGAACAAGAAGGCTGCCATTCAAATCCTTTCCTCTGCCATGTATTCAGTAGTTACACTTAGGGTTTAGTTGCTGGCAGGCATCGAGAAAGGTAAAGTGAGCCATAGCTTGCAGGAGGCTCTAGAGAAATCTGGGATGAGCTAATGACATGATGACATTGGTTGGTATCACAAACAAGCATGGGAGAGAAGAGAGTTCATGGAAAAATAGACCCCTGGTCTTTACTTTTTACTGATATCTTACCTGAATTTTGTTTTAAACTTAAAATTAATGGATTGCTCTGGTTACCTATCCATTTAGGTTGGAAGTGCCATCATGGGCATTGGGAATGTCAAGTATCCAGCAGCATGGGATATGATAAAGGGATGTGTGTTTTGTGTGTTTGTGAGAAAGAGAGAGAGCACATGTTAGCATGCTAAGCATCTCAGACCTGCCACCATCCTCAGAGATGTGGTACTTCACTGATGGCACAGAGGCTTCAAACAGCATGTATGTGATGCCCTGGAAAGTATTGTATCTACTATAAGTATAGTGCTGTGAAGAGTTGTGGGGACTGAAAGGGGAGAGATTAGAAAATCAGAGATGTTTCCAGTAGTGGCGGAGGTGAATTTGTTGAAAGCTTTTGTGCATTTCTCCTATATATCCCTAACTTGAGTTGGAAACATCTATTGTAGTCACAGATTCTTTCTGGCAAGAGAAAACTGTTTATGACTTCATATTATCTCAAAATAATTCTCTGCACAATCAGTTTACCAGGTAGTTGGAGCAGCAAGTACTTTCCAAGAGAGTAGAGACCACTCGATAAGGAATTCCTAGACATGGAGTATTGGCCAAGGCTCATGTACATAAACCAGTCTTAAAGATCAATATCTGGAAACACAGTTCCTATAGGAGCCAGGTAGGCAGGAAAGAAGACCAGAGAAGAGCCCATTCACATTGTTTACTGGTGAACATTAGATATAGAGACATGGTGCTTTGTTCAAAGAAGAGGTAGCGAAATCACTGGACATATATAAAGAGAACTTTGAACACAAAAGATTGAGATTATACCCAAGATAAAATAGACAAGCATACATCTAAACATAGAAGTAAATTTTACAATATATTTTCTTTGTGATTGTAAGAAAATAAAGAATTTATGAACTAAAAAATAGAAGCCGAGATGTTTAGTCACTAATCAGATGAAAAGGGAAATGGCTGAATGTAGGAAGCCAAAAGCACAATAGTAGAAGCAAAACCTACATTGGAAACTATAAAGAACAGAATTGACACTGCAGAAAATTGAGTCAGTGATGTGGAAGGTGCTGTAAAAATGTTCCTATAATGCAGAAGCAAAAGACAAAGAGATTAAAACAATGATATAAAAGAAATATGATGGACACAGAGTACAGCAGTGGAAATCTAAAACCCAGAGCATTCTTCCTGAGAAAGATACAGGAGTGAATGTGAAGATGCATTAATCAAGCACATAATAAGGGAAACTTCCCTGAGCTGATAATGCAAAATGAACAGCTCATTGAAAAGCAGGCAAAAGTACTGAAGATAAAACAATACTGAAACACAGCGTGGTGAAATTTTTTACTTTGAGGAACAAATAGATCCTACAGAAATAGAAGTCGTACTGATCTTAGAATTATTCGCAGTGCTAAATGCATAAAGATTGTAGAGTGACAACCATGAAGGAAAAAGCTTGTGTCCCAGTGAAATGGTCTTTAAAGGATGAAAAAATTCCCCAAGACATTCGAAGGATCCTGGCAATAGAGGATGTCCAAATAATTATGAACTTCAGACAAATAAGGAATATTTTTTTTAGGATAAGCATCTTTGAAATATTTCATGCGACATATTTGGTGGCTCGAATGGTAAAGAATCTGCCTTCAGTGCAGGAGACCTGGGTTCGATCCCTGGATTGGGAAGATCCCCTGGAGAAAGAAATGGTGACCCACTCCAGTGTTCTTGCTTGGGAAATCCCATGGACAGAGGAGCCTGGCGGGCTGCAGGCCATGGCAAAGAGTCAGACATGACTAAGTGACTAACACTTTTTCACTTCATACTAAAATTTCATTTGTTACTTATCTGAAATTCAAATTTAACTCAGAATACTATATTTGATTGTCAACTTTAGTCACAAAGTCTGTCATCTATGTACATATCCATTGTGGTTGGGGTGGCAAGGTTGTGGTCTGGGGTTCAGGCTGATGGAGACTCCATGGTACAGAACATGGCATGACCAAGTGTAGAAGGGAAAATACAGTGCTGAATGGTTCAAATGAGGCATCAGGAGAGCCTCGGTTATGCCACCGTGAAACAGCCCCAAATTTCAACAACTTAGGCCAGCAAAAGTTTATTGCTCAGTCACATTCATGTCCAAAGTATACTGGTAAAGAGGCTTTTCTGAATATCACTGTGGGATCTGGGCAGTGGAGGTTTTATCTTGTCATGTGCCCCCAATATCATCACAGCTGCTGCTGCTGCTGCTAAGTCGCTTCAGTCATGTCCAACTCTGTGCGACTGCATAGAGGGCAGCCCACCAGGCTCCCCCATCCCTGGGATTCTCCAGGCAAGAACACTGGAGTGGGTCACCATTTCCTTCTCCAATGCATAAAAGTGAAAAGTGAAAGTGAAGTTGCTCAGTCGTGTCCGACCCTCAGCGACCCCATGGACTACAGCCTTCCAGGCTCTTCTGTCTATGGGATTTTCCAGGCAAGAGTACTGGAGTGGGGTGCCATTGCCTTCTCTGCAATCTCTTCTCTGCCATTGCCATCACAGCAATGGTAAGGGAATGGGAAAATTCACCACACTCTCCTGCCAAAGCTTCAACCTGGAAGGGATGCTCCCTCTGCTTACCTCTCACAGCTCAGAAAAAGTCATATTGCAAACCTACCCTTAAGGATGGTTCAGGGAAAAGCAATCCTGCCAAGTGCCCAGAAGGAAAAGAAGCTGATACATTTGGTAAACAGTGATAATGACCATTACACTTTACTGAAGCAATTTATTCAAAGATTCTCTAAAAGCAGGTTACTCTGATTAACAGAAGGTTTAAAATGTAGATACTGTGGTAGCAAGAATCAGTAAGATATTTCGGACTTAGACTGTCAGATCTCACTTGAAATAATAAATTCTGAATTTCAAATAAGGAAACCCACAAATATTATTAAGTGGAAGGTAACACAACAACAAAATAATTTGCCACATGTGAAATCTTTCATGTGTAAGGAATGATACTGTTTATAAGAAAAATATCTCAAAAAAATAGAAAACTCTCAGAAGAACTCAGATGATAAATAAGCAAAATTTTAACTTCTCAGCAATAAAAATGAAAATTAAAGTAACAATACAAAGTATCTTTTGCCTATCAGATTAATGATGATTAAAAATCTTTAATACTCAACCTTATTGGGAGCAATGGGATGGAAACTTTTATATTATGAAATAGGACTATAAAATGGTACATCCCTTTAGGAAAAGAATTTAACTGTATATATCCAAGACCTTAACAATGTTTACAATGTTTGATCCAATAACCCTAAATGCAAAAATTGTCTGTAGAAATCATTTTAAAAATTGGTAAAGATGTATCTATAAAGACCCACCTGATTTTATGCTGCTGTAGTTTCACTTTATCTGAAGTTTTGCTTTCTGAGGTTCAGTTACTCATGGTCAACCATGATCTGAAAATATTAAATGGAAAACTCTAGAAAGAAGCAATTTTTCAGTTTTTCATTGCAAGCCATTCTGACTAGTGGGATGAAATCTTGCACTGTCCCACTGCATCCCCACCTGGGATCCCTAGCCATCAGCACCATCTGCTCCTGACATCCAACCCCTGACATGATCATGGTTCAGTAACCCAGGACCACCGAAGCAGGTGAACTTTCTGATGACACATAAACAGTAGCCTGACACTATGTCGTAATGCCTCCGTCATTCACTCACTTCACCTGATCACGTTAGCACGTTATGATCTCATGTCATCACAAGTACAAGAAGGGTAATACAGTACAATCAGATATTTTGAGAGACAGAGAGAGCACGTTCACACGACTTTTATTACAGTGTATTGTTATAATTGTTCTACTTTTAGTTCCCATTGTTAATCTCTCATCATGCTTAGTTCATAAATTAAATTAATCGTAGTATATGGGTATAGGAAAAGACATAGTATATGTTGAGTTTGGTGCTCTTCCTGGTTTTGGGCAATCATCAAGGGTCTTGGAATGTATCCTGACTGATAAGGGAGGACAACCATATTTGTAGTAGCAAAGGAAACATAAAAGTGGAAGCCACCTAAAGATTCAATAACAGAGTATAGTTGAATACATTGTAGTCCACCAGGACAACAGGATACCCTGTAGTCATGAAAATCATTTTATCAAGGATTATTGAATAGCATAGGAAAATGTTCATAATATGACATTAAGTGAAAAAAGTGGAATGTAAACATGTGCTTTTCTTATGCCATCAATTTGGTATAAGTATCTGTCCATCTACCCTTCCAAAAATATATTCTGAAAGGGCACAAATCACATTGGTAACAGTTCCTATCTGCTGCTGCTTACCGAGTGTTACTCTGGTAAATTTCTTTAAGTTTTCTGTGCCTCAGCTTTGCCATCTATAAAACGGGGATACAGAAGTTTACCTGACTCCTAAGATTGTTGTGAAGATTAAGTTAGATCACATATGTTTTTAGTTCAGCAGCTAATGAATGCGGGCTATGGCAATAATCAAGAATGCCAATCACCAGGGTCCATCATAGACACCTGCAGGGAGTTTTATAGACCATGCCTGCCTGGCGTGCTGCAGTTAAGGGGGTTGCAAAGGGCTGGACATAACTTAGCGACTGAACAACCACCACCGTCTCTGTGCAGCAATGTAATCAATCAATCAAGTTTTCACTACTGCAGGTGTGCTAAGAAACCAATGATCAATGTGAGTAGTTAGGATTGGGTGTCTGGGGGAGAGATGTAGAAGGAAGGAGGAGGAAGGGAGGAAGGAAGAAGAGGACAAAAGAGAGAAAGACAGGAAAAAGGAACCAGCAAACCAAAAAAAAAGACAAGTGAGCCGCATTAAGTTAAGAAGGAAACTGTGGAGGGAATCTTAGGAATTGCTGCCAAGTTGCAAGGCAGACTGTCCTGGAGAACCCTGGGATAGAGGTTGGAAAGGAGAATAATCACCATTTTTATCACCAGTTTTCATGAACTAGTAGGAGAAGCACAGATTTGGGATTAGAGTCCTGGCACCCCTATTCAATGAGTTCTTCAACTTAACCTCACCTGAAATGGCGCTGGTAATTGCTCCCATGCGAGGATGAAGGAGGATCATAGCACAGCCCCTGGCACACGGTGCCACTGACTTTATCTCCTGAAGCAGATCTCAGAACTAGTAGGAAAATGCCTGGTAGGTTAAAAGCAGGTTAAAGGCAGCCTTTCGAGGTGCTCTGGCAGGGAGAGCAGGCTGTTAGAGGAGCTCATTGTGGGTGTACAGCAACCCTCTATGTACCCCCGCCTACCCACCATGTGTGGCCAGAAGCTGGACCATTCTGCAAACAGCCTCTGGATCAATTCATTGACCACAAAACGGTGAGACAATGGGACCACCAAGGGGCCTTGCTTTGCCCACTGGAGTGAAGGTCAGCATCAGATGCATTAAGAAATGGAAGCAATTTTCTTCCCACTGGAGGCTTCTATTAGGCATGATTGCCTGTGTTTAGACAGACCCTAAACTCTCCAGGGCCGGATTAGCGCAGGATCACAAACAAAATCTGGCGAGGAACCTGACCCTGGAGCTGAAACTCTGAGCCAAGAGGCTCTGAACATGTTTAACTACCTCTTTGGACTTTGCCTCTGTCTTTTCCAAGGCCACAAACACCCCCACATCCACCTGTGGCCTCCTGCTCTCAGACACTGCCATGCCCACTGAGAACATCTTTCTCTCTGCTTGCCACACCCTGGCCTCCATGCCAGCTGCTGTTACCCTAATGAGGCCTCCCATTCCCTTTTCATTCTTCTACCCAGTCTTATTAGCCACTCTCATTAAGCTTTGGGCCGAACCCTCGAGACACAGCTGAGCAGTATATAGGTCTGATCTTCAGGCGCTTACAGTCTATTTAGAGATGAAGGAAAAGGGACTTCAGCCCAAAACATTGACCACAAGGGAGAAAAGAGGTAGAATTTGTATTGGATGAGTAGTGTAGACAGTATGCTGAGCATTTCATAGTAGGAAGGTGTTCTGGAAGCTTTAGAGCTCAGGGGAAGTTTCCCTAATTGTGGCTCTTGCATGACATGAAGGATTTTCACAGGTTTGGGGTGGGAGGTATTGCTGAAACAGGGCTCCTATAATACTTCCAAAGAGCAGCTTGCAAATCCCCTCCCCTCTCCCACCAAAGAGAGATTAACAAACTCCTCCTCTCTACCCTGGTTACTGTCCTGCAATTGGAGAAGGAAATGGCAACCCACTCTAATATTCTTGCCTGGAAAATCCCATGGACGGAGGAGCCTGGCTGGCTACAGTCCATGAGGTTGCAAAGAGTCGGACATGATTGAGTGACTTCATTTTCCTCTCTACCCATTACAAGTTACCACTGTTACCTGTAACCACTGTTCTGTAAGTATCCATTAGTACAACTGTCTGTATCTCTAGATTCTGAGTTCTGGGGGAGTGAAGTGGGGATTTTATCTTATTCCTTACTATGCTTCTTGCCTGGCACTTGGAAGGTATTCAGCAAGTGTTTGTTGACCTGAACTTGAATGGGCTTGTTTGTGGCTATTGGGTGGGATGGGAAAGAGAAAGGATGGGGTGTCCATCCGTGTGCTGTACCGTCCATCCAGTTCCATATGAATCCACTGTGATCTGCATGCACCAAACCTGCCCATTCCTATGGAGCCTTACTTTGGGCTTTTGTTACTATATGACCAATGTATTCTGTTGAAATCAATGCCTTTGCTCCTTTCCCAGGTAATGCCTCTGTATGAACTGGTGACAGCCACAGACTTTGCGTATTCCAGCACAGTGAAGCAGAACATGAAGAAGGCCCTGGAGGAGTTCCAGAAGGAAGTCGACTCCTGCCAGTGTGCTCCCTGCCAGGGGAACGGAGTCCCTGTCCTGAAAGGTACCGTTTCCAGTGTCGTTTGTGGAAGCTACCACCTGGATGGGCTGGTTCTGGGGCCAGATCACGTTGTCAATCCACACAGCCTCCAGAGGTGTGTTTCTAGGTCAAGGTTTGATGTGTATCTCCAGGGCAATTTCTAGGTCTTTCCCCAGTCCTCTGTCTCAAGCTCCAGGGACTGTCATAAAGCTCCCTTCTTTGTCTCAGAGGAAAAAAGATGAGCCCCTGGCCATTTGGAGCCTTTTAAAGCTGAGCTTCTCCACCCTGGTTGGGCATTAGAACCACTGGGGATCTTTAGAACTACTGATGCTAGAGCCCCAGATGTGATCATCACATGAAACTCTAGGGAAGAGACCCTCATCAGGATGGCGAGACCCTCCCCTCTTCTGGTAGTTCTAATTTGTGGCTGGGGTGTGACTCACCATTGCTGAAGCCCCCACCTTCCTGGAGCACAGTGAGGTGGGGTTGGACTGACGAGGCGCCTGTACTCAGGTGGCACTAATGGCAAGGTGCACGATGCTCCTGTCAAGGTGCGTGTGAGAATCACCCAGGGAGCTTTGCACAGACACAAAGCCCTGGGCCTCAGCCCGAAACAGTGAAAGCCAGTCACTGGGACTGGCCTTTTAAAAAGCCTACCAGATAATTCGGTGTACAGTGAGAGTTGGGCAGCTGTTACACAGCTGAATTCCCTGGCAGACAGAATCCATGATTTTGCCAAGCTTTTAGACTAGCAGGAGAGCTAGACTTGACCCAAAGGTTGCATTGAAATGTACCAGTGTTAGGACCAGGTAGTCAGAATGCAGGCAGCTAGAAGAGGCTGCTTAGGCTGTCAGGATACCTAGGTTATAGCCACAAGGGAAAGCATTAAACTGAAGGCAGGGACGAGATGAGACGCTATCGCCTGTAACAGAGAGTGGGGAGGGACTCCTGGTCAGACAAAAGGCCCTCCCTGGGCCGAGCAGGGGAAACCCCTCCTGCATATCCTGACCAATACATGGTGAGACAATTGGAGGATGGGGAGGTGGCAGCATGGATGGGCCACGAGAACTTCATTGCTAACTTGAGGGTCACATCCGGGGTCACCGCAGTGGGCAGAGCAAACATGAGCAGAGCTGGGGCCTGGGGTCATCTGCTCTTGTTTTGATGGGCTGAGGAAGAGTCCCATCCAGCATAATGCTGAAACAGGGTGCCAAGAGCACCTGGGTACGGCAGATCCCAGCCTAGGGAGCCAACCGGCAGAACTCATGTGGATAGAGTGAGCTCAACAGAGGGGACACGAGAGGAGATCTGTTCTCGGGGAGAAAGATTCCACCTGCTCAGCTGAGACGGATGGATATGTATCTTGCTTCTCAGAGGGGATGGAGATAAGCAAAGCAGGCATAAGTGACAGCCTAAGGATGGAGAGTTCTCCTTCAGGAACAGGACCTGTAAGAGAGGGTCAGTTCAGCAGGAAGTAGGATCCGTTCACCTGCTCCAGATTTTGATCTAGGGTTGCTGAAATCCTCCTTGCCTTGTGTGTAGTTTGGACCTAGAGACTGGGACTCCCTGGAGGCTCTACTTTGGAGGTGAGGGAGCAAAGGAAGCCAGAGGCTGAAAGGGCCTTACCTGTAAAGGACAGTCCTGTAAAAAGAGTTCACGTGGTTGATGTGAGAGAAGCTCCAGGGTGACATGTGACAGATTAACATAAAGAATAATTTCTAAAATGTCAGAACTGGCCAAAGGGAACATAAATGTGAAAAGTGAAAGAAAGTGAAAGTCGCTCAGTCGTGTCCCAGTCTTTGCAACCCCATGGACTATACAGTCCATACGATTCTCCAGGCCAGAATACTGGAGTGGGTAGCCTTTCCCTTCTCCAGGGGATCTTCCCAACCCAGGGATTGAACCCAGGTCTCCTGCATTGCAGGTGGATTCTTTACCAGCTGAGCCACAAGGGAAGCCCAAGGTAGCATGAGATGTCCAAGAGTAGTGAGTTCTTCATCACTAGAGGTGTTCAAGCAGAGACAAGGAAATTACTTGATGTGAAATTGAGCACCAGTGACCACTGGCCCCAATGACCTCAGTAATGTATCTTCTGACCCCCAAAATCCATAAGTTTAGGTCAAAGGTCAGCTAATGGGTAATTTTTCTCAGTAGCTCTACATCATTTTCTGTGGTGGAATAAACACCCTTTCATGAGCAAAGGACCTTCAAGAAAGGAGTGGGTATTCTTGGCACTGAACCTTCTTATTTCAAACCATTCAGTTAAACGTTTGTCCTATTTTAACCTAATGGAAAAGCTGTGAAGTGGAGGGAGGGTTGAACTCCAGGAGCTCTGTGTTTCACATGGTGTGATTCATGTTTTCTCTGCCTTGTCTTCTCAGGAACACGCTGTGAGTGCATCTGTCCCGCTGGATTCCAAGGCTCGGCCTGTGAGGTCACACACCGGAAAAGTAAGGAGTCTGTGAGGGTGGGTTGGGAAAGGAAAGTCTAGGGAAGTCCAGAAAATAATTTAAAACAGTAAGAGCAAAGTCAAGGCATGGACTAGGGAACTGGACACTATGAACTTGTGATCCATCTTTTTTTTTTAAGCTTTATTTGTTTATTGTTTTGGCTGCACCAGGTCTTCACTGATGTGAGTACAAGCTTTCTCTAGTTGCAAGGAGCTGGGCTTATTCTTCATTGCGGTGTGCGGGCTTCTCATTGTGATAGCTTCTTTTCTTGTGGAGCTTGGGCTCTCGCAAAGAGTGGGCTTCAGTAGTTGCAACATTCAGGCTCAGTAGTTGCAGAGCCTGGGCTCTAGAACTCGGGCTCAGTAGTCGTGGCGCCTGGGCTTAGTGGTCTTGCTGCATGTGGGATCTTACTGGACCGACCAAGGCTTGAACCCATGTCCCCTGCATTGGCAGGTGGATTCTTAATCACTGGACCCCCAGGGAAGCCCTTGAGATCCATCTTGACTCCTGACTTAATATTTTCACAACTGAGAGTACTCCATGTTACAAGACTGCTAATGTATGGCAGCCGCAAGTCATCTCTTCAAATCATTCTGGAATGTTTATCTTTTTTTTTTAAATGTAGTGAACTCCTTGGAGAAGGCAATGGCACCCCACTCCAGTACTCTTGCCTGGAAAATCCCATGGACGGAGGAGCCTGGTCCATGGGGTCTCGAAGGGTCGGATATGACTGAGTGACTTCCCTTTCACTTTTCACTTTCCTGCATTGGAGAAGGAAATGGCAACCCACTCCAGTGTTCTTGCCTGGAGAATCCCAGGGATGGGGGAGCCTGGTGGGCTGCCGTCTATGGGATCACAGAGTCAGACATGACTGAAGTGACTTAGCAAAGTGAACTCCTATTCAACCCTCAAAATCCAACACAGATGCCCTTTCTTCTATAAAAATTATTCTAACCCAAGTAGAATTAATTTCTACTGTGGGATCCCACAGGACTTCAAACATGTGTTTATTATATCTCTTAGCACATTCTATTTTGGGTTGTGTGTGTCTCCCTCCCTGTCTGTGAGTAGGGATCATGTCCTGTTTATACCTCTGAGTCCTCAGGTTCCCACACAGTTACTGCTGTTTAATTAACAACTGAAAGACTGGATTACCATTTTTTTAGCCAGTTTATTATCTAAGAATTCTTCACACCGCCTATCCCCCACCCCCACCTGTTTCTTTTCCTTTCTGTGCATTTTTGGTGATACCATTAAAAAAGGAAATGGCATATCCAATAAAAACACCAAACATATATTAAATTCTCCACTAGGAAGATCTCCTGGAAGAGGAAATGGCAGTGCAGTCTAGTATTCTTGCCTAGTCCACAGGGTCGCTAAGAGTCAGATATGACAACAACTGAGCGTGCACGCACACACACACACACGCGCACACACACACACACACACACACACACACACACACACCATTTGGTAGCCGACAAATTGGTGAGGGCTTTGACTCAGCATGGATTCAAATTCCATCTCATCATTTAATAGCAAATTACTTGACCTCTTTGTGCCTTGATTTCCTCATTTTTAAAATGGAGATGATGATATTAACACATCATTGACCAGAGATGTATTGGGTTGACCACAAAGTTCTTTCACATTTTTCTATAAGAACATGTGGAACAATCTGAACAAAGTTTTTGGTCAACCCAATATTAATGCTTCCCTGATGGCTCAGTGGTAAAGAATCTGCCTGCAGTGCAGGAGACACAAGAGACATGGGTTTGAGCCCTGGGTCAGGAAGCTCCCCTGAAGGAGGAAATGGCAACCTACTCCAGTATTCTTGCCTGGATAATCCCTTAGACAGAGGAGCCTGGTAGGCTACAGTCCATCGGGTCAGACATGACTGAACGACTGAGCATGCATGCATGTACACGTATGCAATATTAATGTCACATGTGTTAGTTTCTGCAAAAATCCCCTGGTCAATAATGTGTTAACTATCTCAAAGAGTTGTCTTGAGTCTCTCTTGAGACATAAAAAGCACTTGGAAGGATGCCTAACCCATCAGAAGAGCAAAATAAATATTTGTTCTGGAGCAAAATATACAGTTAATTTTTATTTCACGTATGTTAAATCCTTTCATCCTCTCAATAACCTCATGAAGTAGATACTGCCAATACCCCCATTTTATAGATGAAGAATCTGAGGTTCAGTGGGCACCTAATTAACTTGCCCACATAGTAGATATAGGGACCCAGTTTCAGGTCCAGTGAGCTTGTCTCTGTTGCCTTTGATCTTGGTGCCTGCTCTGCCCTCCTCCCCAGTAAAGGGATCAGGGGTTTCTTCACCCCCTCTCCTGCTATATCTCAACCAGACCCCTGACAGTGATCTGTCCAGTAAGAGTATAATGACAAAAATCACAGGATTTCCACTGGTTGGAGGAGACCTTAGAAATCTCCTTCTCCTGGTATCTCATGTTACCAATGGTGAGGCTCAGGGATATTAAATAATATGCCCAGAACTACACTGCAAGTTAGAGGCTCAGCCATGTGCATATCCATCATGGCGAATGTAATTGACTATTTTCCAGTCTCATCAACAACCAGAAATCCTAAAGGGAAAGGCAAATGTCAGGGAGAAGTGAGCATGGTGTTATCACTTCATTGAAAGCACTCCACGACCACTGTGGATAACAGAGCTCCCGTTTGATATGCTGAGAAGAAGTTAACTATCTGGCATTGTATACCTTGGAAGTGTCTAAGCTAGAAACCATTTATTCCACTAATATGGACTCAGGGATTCCTATGTGCCAGTTTAGGTGCTGGAGTTCATTCAGTGGTGGGAAAATCAGATATAATTCCTCTCACCATGGAGACTGCTCTTTAGAAAGACCAACATCATTTGAATCGTCTGTTTCTACTCTAAGGGCTACAAAATGCTCTGAGAGCTTAAAATATGAAATATTGATGAGGAGTTAGGAATCAGGAAAGGTTTCCCTGCAGAAATAACACTTAAACTGAGATCTGAAGGATGAATAGGATTGACCAGAGGAACAGAGGGTATTTGGGGCCAGGAGAACAGCATGTGCAGGGCCCTGTGGTTCAAAGGAGCATAGTGAGTCAGTGGCCTGAAAGAAGGACAGTAGACTGGAGTGGGGAGATCAGAGATTCAGATTCCCAGTGCCCTAGGGTTTATACACCTCACCCCTCCTGTAGGGCACTAGTGTATAATAAAGGCTAATTAACATTCATTGACCTTCTTTCTTATAGATGTCCCCATTGATGGGAAGTGGAATTGCTGGTCAAACTGGTCTCCGTGTTCTGGAGGACATAAAACAAGACAAAGGCAGTGCACCAATCCACCTCCTGGAAATGGGGGCAACCCCTGCTCGGGTCCTGCTTCAGAAACACTTAACTGTTAAGGAAGGAAAAGCATTTAGCAGGTGATGCTCCTGTGGGTTCAACGCAGCGTAAGTGCTGAGCCCTTAGAAATCAAGTCAGCTCAGCCCCACACCTGCTCCCATTTGGAGCTGGCCCATGGGTGGAGGGCTGTGCCATTCAGAATGTTTAAAATAAAGATATTATTTGTCAAGTGCACATCAATTTGAACAAATAGTAAGTTAAACAGTAATTAGGGTCTCCTGAAAGGCTTAACCATCCTGATAATTTTCACTTTGCTCATCTCAGCAATTTTATCTTACTCACATTTACTATCAGCTGGGATTGTGTTGGAAGTTGTCTACGTGAAAGTCCCACTATCCACCAGTGACCTGCAGTAAGTTCCCAATGATGGATGCTTGAATAGATATTAAACTGCTCCTATCCTGAGGACATACTGTCTCATTCATCATGTCAGTTGGCAATTCAGGTTTATTGAATGATTAGTGTGTGCCAGCCATGGTGCTCAGTGCATTTATTCATTCATTCCATCCTCAAGACCTTATAAGGTGGATACTTTATTAGCCCTATTAAACAGTAGGATGGAGAAGGCAATGGCACCCCACTCCAGCACTCTTGCCTGGAAAATCCCATGGATGGAGGAGCCTGGTGGGCTATAGTCCATGGGGTCACAAAGAGTCAGACATGACTGAGCGACTTTGCTTTCACTTTTCACTTTCATGCATTGGAGAAGGAAATGGCAACCCACTCCAGTGTTCTTGCCTGGAGAATCCCAGGGACGGGGGAGCCTGGTGGGCTGCCGTCTATGAGGTCACATAGAGTCAGATATGATTGAAGTGACTTAGCAGCAGCAGCAGCAAACAGCAGGAGAGCCAGCTTAGAAGAGTTCAGTTACTTCTCCAAGGTTATACAGTTAGGGAGTCGGGGAGCTGGACTGCAAACCTGGGCACTCAGGCTCCAGAGTTTTAAACTCTTAACAGTGATGCTCCCCTCCTCTCTGTATTGGACATTGGATTAACAAATAATTTTTTATGAAATGTAGAAAAAGGTGCTGTGTGTGTGTGAGTGATTGACAAATCCCCACCCACTGCATCCCAAAGAGCATGGATCCAGGTTCCTCAGCTCCTTTTGATGCTGAGCACAGGAAGTAAGTGTGTGTTCTGGGGCAGAGCTGAGTTGTTGTGACGTGAGTGGGTACCCAGAGAAGATGCTGAACAAGAGACGAGAACAAGGGAAATTCATCACTGAATGAGAGACAGTTTATAAAGAAAGAAAAAAAGAGAGGTTGTGGTGGTTGGAAGAGGAAACACATCAGGAAATGTTCAAGCTGATGGCCGTGGAGTGATGGGCAGTATAAACCTTCTGTGCCTCTGTACGCTGTAGTCTGCTCACTCATGCTTTTGTGAAAATCTCATTTGGGAAGGGAAGTACTTAAAGATGAGAATAAGAATACAGTTGATCTTTAGGTTACTAAGCACCAAAATATTTTTATTTTTTAGACTGAGTCAAGTGATCATTTAAGCTTTGTTGTTCTCTTTCATTCCATCTCATTAGAACATCAGTTAATATTTCTTTGCTCTCAGGCACTTCCTGTTGGATTGCATAACATCATGTGAATTTGTTGAAATCAAACTGGTGGGGGAAAAACAAAACAGTTGATTGAAGGTGAATTGGCTCATCCTGTGTATTTTCAACCGATTTATTTTCAGCCACATGATCTGCTGTAAGTTTGCCTCTGGGCTAGGTACTTGGACCCAAGACCATAAATGTCCATGACACCAAAGCACAGGTCCCCAGCACCCACCAATCATGCCGCCTAGCTCTCTGGAATTGAGTCAGTAGAACAATGTAGAAGAAGCCGATCCTTTACTGCTCAGGGCCTGTTGCAGCAAGCATGTCCATTCTGTCTGCCTTCTGCATCCTCACGTCCCCTGCAATTGAACTGACAGGTCCAGGCCCTTGTTTGGCTTAATATTATTGCTTTGCCGTCTGCTGTTATTTCAACAGGCTAATCCAATAATGTTTTATCTCTTTCATTATACCGAGACTGTATAATTTTCTTGTGTTATAATCTATCTTCTTTTAAGATTCCCCAGAGACGGGGAAGAGAGGTTCTGTCTTGGGTTGATGGCAGGCTCCCATGAAGCTGATACAGGGACGTGGAAGGCAACACTGCCAAATTAAATTCTGAATCTCAATCACAGCCACCGCTTCTAATGGGAAATTTGAGTTGATTATGGAGATGACAGCACAGGTTCACGTTTATTGCATTTAGCAGAAATTGTTTATCCTATTAAATACAGTCTTGAAGGAGAGACAATTGAATTGTAGAGCACCGGTGAATACCCGGGTGACGCCCAGGCACAGCTAAACTGTGTAATAATTATATTCTTATTTGTGGGCTGAACTTCCCCTTGTGGCTCTTTTTGCAAACAAATGCATTTAGGAGGAGGCTGAAACAGAATGTAAGAATTAAACAAAATAAATGCAGACTGTGCTTTTGGAAAACCTTGGCGACTGTAGCTCACACCGGCATCCCCATGAAGGAGCTGCAGCATCCGTGGGGCCCGGGGCCAGGCAGTATGTGGCCTGGCAGTGGTCCTGAACGCTTGATCACAGCCCAGGGTACCTGGGGGTGGGTGGTTTTGCATCTCAGGGTGTGAATCTCTGAAATGCTGGGGGCTCGGCCATGTGCTTGATGTCAAGACAGGGAGTTCTGTGTCTATACTTCCTCTGTGACCTTGGGATAATAATATAACTTCTGTGGGAATAGTAAGTATTATAATTATTTTCACAATAGTAATAATAATAATAGCTGCCAATTATAGAGCACTACTCTGTTTATGAAATCTTTTAACCTGCATCATCTCGTTTAATCTTTATTTGAATTTGATGGGGTAGATATTAATACAGTCAGCAGGTGACATGTAGGGAAAGCTTCAAAGGGAAACATGATACTTGCCACGAACAGGCTGACTATGAAAATCAACATAGATGCTGAGGCCGGGAGAAGAGCATCTGCTGGCAGAGAATCCAGAGGAAAATGGCATTTTTGTTTTAAAGGAGAGGACTCTGGTCTGCTCCAAAGCACATATACAAAAAAAAATCCCACTGGAAAGAGTGGGGCTGGAGCAGAAAGCCCTCAGGATACTTGGCCAGGTCTCCCTGGGGACCTTTGTAATTAGCATCTTGCTGGACATATTTTGTTTTACAGGTCGAAGATGTCCTTAATGACAGCTGTCTATTTGCCAGTGTTTCCAGGCTCTGCAGATACTGTATTTAGTTTGTTTGCTGTCTCCTATTCTTTCTGAAGTATCATGTCCCTGAAGCAGAGATAGTGTCTATCTACTGCACTCAAGTGTCCCAAGTACAGGGCCTGGCACAACAGGCAACAATAAGTCATTGTTGCATGAATTCATGAAAAGCAATGTGAGTGGGGCCAAGGGCAGAACCATCCCAGGCCAGGTAGATTCTTTAGTGGATCGGTGGTACATGATGGTGGCATCATAAAATTTGGGGTACTGCAACCTTGAGATAGTGGCATCCGTACAGCACTGACAGGGAGGTGCATCCAGTCAGCTTGGGGGACAGCACTATAGAAGAAGAGTAAAACAAAAGAGGCAGGAAAATTGTTGATGCAGGTCAGGCTGAAAGTACAGTCCTTGTTAGGGGACTTCGGGACACATACTGGGACCACCAGAAATCTCCAGGGAAACTTTACAGAGGAAGAGAGCTGAAAACTGTCTTCATTGGTGAGGTAAACCTGAGAAGCACATATATATATATTGAGGAAGAAACCAAAACTCAAGAGGGTTAAAAAGCCTGCCTAGCGTGCGTCAGAGGTAGGAGAGGAATAAAGAAAAACTTAGAAAAAAATCTTCCAACATCCTGCCTTCACCTTATTTTCTCCTTTGTGGATTAGTATTAAACCTAGTATGACCACCTAAACCCCACCAGCAGCACGCGGGATAGTACACTTGACACCTTTGAGAACCCCTGTTTATTGGATCTGTCATGAAATCAGATGTTTCTATTTGCTGTCTTCCTCTCTGAGTTCTTTCTGGAATGTTAATTCCAATACTGAGGGATGAGGGGTTCAGAAACTCAAGGGTAAGTTTGCTGTGATTCCTTCGTGGGGGGTGGGGGTGGGGGGCTAGTTTCGGGGAGCACCACGACCTCTTGGGCAGAGCTGGAAACAGGCGAACAGAGATGGAGTGAGGCTGTGCTGAGAACTATGTGCCCTGGTGCCACGCTGCTGCTTTTGTATCCTTGCCTGGCTCTGTGATTTCCTAGCTCTGTGGCCTTATACATGTTCCGAGCCCCTCTGTGCCTTGTTTGCACGTCTAGACAATGGGGATAGTCACAGCAATGTCCTCCTAGGGTTCAGGAGGATGTGAATTAACCATACTCAGGAGAGTACCTGGGACAGTCAGTGCTCCATAGTATCCTTGACATCCCTGCTTCTGGGGATTTTCAAAACATCAGCAAGAATATGGTTTATATGTTTGGTTTTTTTTTTTTAAAGTCATTTCAGACTGCTTTAAACTGATTTAGTACATTTCGGTACTAAACCCACTGTAACACACAAGAACAAGAAAGACATAAAATAGCTTAGCTCCTAGGAGATATCTTAATAAAGGACATGGAAGGCTTTTATATCCCAAGCTCTGGGTTATTAAGGGAAAATGTAACAGCATAATAACTAATATTTGCAGAGGGCATTACCAGTTACAAAGAACTTTCACATACCTAATCCAGCTTAATCCTCTCAATGCCTGCAAGAGGAAGGATTTATTATCTGCTTTTGACAGGTGATGAGACAGAGCCTCGGAGAGTCTGAGTGATTTGCCCAAGACCACACAGCTTGAAAGTGGTGGAACTGCCTCAGTCCATGGGTGGCTGCCGCAGGGCTCCCCAACTTGCTGCTGGTCCAGTTTCATTGTAGGGTGGGTGCCTACCCGCCTGCCCGCTTTCAAAGAAGAGATAGAGAGGCCCCTGGTCTGGCATTCCTCCACTAGAGAAGCAGAGTCATTTATTAATAGAAGACTTTGGGGCAGACAGACAGAGGCGTCAGACACCACACCACCATTTCCTAGCTGAGAAGCCTAGATGATTCCCTTATCCCCTCTGTGCCTGTGTCTTCATCAGAATATAGGGTCAGTAATCCCCACAGCACAAGCATGAGGTTTGAATAACATGGCACATGCAAAGGGACTGCTCTCATCCCAGAGTGCTTGGTCCACAGCGATGCTCAACTGCCTTCCCCTGCTTGGTTGCGAAACCAACCCTGCCTGACATCTGTTCATTAGCACTCTGCCTAGCGGCTCTCCCTGGTTGAGCGTGGAGATTGCATTTTACAGAATGGAAGAGGAGAGGAAATGGGACTTGCTTTTACAGCAGGGAATTCTTGGAGGACTGTCAAAGGAAAGCAAGTGGCTGGTCTGACATTCACCTCTGTGCAGGAGGCTGCATCAGAGCCTGGACACTCCCATTATTGGAGTCTGCAGCCCGCAGTTATCTCGTGTCTACACCTTGTAACCCCAGGTGCTCCTTCATCCATCACTAGCCATTGTCTGGTACCCATTCCTTCTTCCTCCACCACCTCCCGCCAAAGGGGCCTCCTTGTTAATAAGCCAGTTTGTTCAGATCCTGAAAACTATCTGATTCTGGTCCCTTTTATCCCAAACACCATCCATCCATCAACTGCCTGCTCCACATGCTTGGTTAGGAAAATGGGAATGGTCGGGGGAGAGAGACAAATAATAGATAAAACGTCTTAGCTGCTATCTCTAAAGAAATAGAATGGATAAATAGATCCATCAGACATGTATCATGCCATTGGACAGCAAAGTCCATTTGTGAAAAACAGGATGGGAGGATTTATCTCACATTTTAAGCTGTTAATATAGGAGGGAAACATATTTTCCTTTATCTCTCCCAGAGGAGGGGGGAGTCCCTAAGCTACAAATGCATAATCTTTAATTCAGCTTGATGGTTTTCCCTTCACTAAGGTGGAAAAGGTGAGGGTCTCTCTTAAATGTCTGGTGTGGGCTTCCCTCTGACGTGCCAGGAAGGATGTAGGACCTCAGAGCACTATGAAAACATCTTCCACAGGGTTGTCTCTCACCAGTTCCTACATGCTATGTGCAGAGGCTGTTTCAGAGCCTTTGCCTCTAGCACGGAGGGACCAGAGGGAGAAAAACATCCCAGTTTTTACTTGGAAGCTCCTAGGTGTTCAAGAGCTATGCTAGATACTGGGGCTTCACAAGTAAACCGCAGTCCCCATCTGCCCTGCAAGCTGTCACTGTGTAACTTGGCTACAGTGATGGGGTATGGAAAGTTCTGGAATCCAGAGCGATGTGAGGGAGTAGGATCTGATGAAGTGTAGGGGAGCAGAAGAGGTCAGAGTTGGCTTTCTGGGTAAATGGACAGCTAATTCTTAGCCTGCAGAGTGCTGGTTAAGAGTTGGGAGAAGGTGGGGGCCAGTAGGCAGCAGTGCTTCTCAGGCAGTATGTACAAAAACCTGGAGGGGACACAAAGCCTATAAAGGGGATTAAACTGGAAATATTAGGTTGGCCAAAAAGTTTGTTCAGCATTTTCCATAAGCTCTTATGGAGAAAACTAAACAAACTTTTTGGCCAATTCAGTAGTTCATTCAGACAACAAATATTTATTTAGTCCACTCCTAAGGAGAAATAATATTCTAGATACTGGGGATCCAGCCATGAAAAAGCTTTCATATTAATGAGGGGAGGCACACCAAAAAAATATCTATAATCTCAGGTAGTGATGAATGCCATACGAGAAAAAATAAAAGAGGGTAACGTATTTAGAGGGGAATTATTTGAGCAGAGAGGGGAGTGAATCAAGAGTGAGTCATGGATGAACTCCTTTAGAGGATGAGCATTTCAGGTGCAGGAGAAAGCAGGTGCAAAGGTCCTGAGGCCTGAGAGAGCCAGACATGTATGAGGAACAGCAAAAAGGGTCCCATGACTGGAACAGCAGGACTGTGGAAAGAGTGAGTGGAAGGAAATGACATCAGAGAGTGGTGAGGGCTCAGCATTCAGGGCTTTGTTGTCCTGTTAGGGACAACAGATTTTTTAGTCTATTGGCTCACAAAGTCTGCAAAGGGAGAAAAGATGGCGTGACCCATGGCGTCAGACCAGAGAAAACCTTGTGAATCTAGCTTTAGATTCTTACGCTTCAATATGATGTCTATGGAGTGTTGAAGCTCTAGGACCTCTCAAGGAGGGCAGGGTCATGACTGGAAAGTGGCCCTCTGTGGAAATCTCCCTGGGACCACAAGCTGCTGCCCTCAGGAAAGGCCCCATGACCAAACCAAAATGTCAAACTCAGCTCTTCCCAGCCTGAGGAGGACCAGTGACCACCCCCAGGAGCTGAGCAGTAACTATTTTCCACCCCCTCATGAAATTGGCCACCTCTCAGCTCTGCACACACTATTTCCTCCGAGATGTCCAACCCCTTCTTCACCTTTCTTTGCTTTTCTAGTGTGAGTCGCTCAATTGTGTCTGACTCTTTGTGACCCCATGGGCTGTAGCCCACCAAGCTTCTCTGTCCATGGAATTCTCCAGGCAAGAATACTGGAGTGGGTTGCCATTCCCATCTCCAGAGCATCTTCCTGACTCAGGGATCAAACCTGGGTCTCCTTCATTGCAAGCAGATTCTTTACCGACCGGGTCAACTCCCACACACTTCTTAGCTTCTGCTGGCCGTCGTCTCCTGTCCTATTCAGGCTGTCTTACCGCTCCCCAGGTTGGGCTTTCTGCTGCTTTGGGACCTGAGGCCCCGTTCACAGGCCTCCTCCATCAGACCAGATGCTCTTCCAGCGCTGGGCCTGTGTCTGATTCACTTCTGTTCCCCAGCACCCAGCCTAGGGCCTGGGACAGGGGTCCCTAGAGTGCTCGCCCATATCCCAAGCAAGGGGGTAGCCTCCCCGATTTTCTTCACAGAGGATAAGCCTCTTTCTGCCAAGCTGAATCACTTGCCCTTCCTCAAACAGCGCCCGGCGGCTTCCTCTACTGTCTCTCATTTCTGCACCGTGGTTTTTGAAGCCTCCCCTTGCTCTCTGTCCATTTTCTTCACCCTAAAGGCATCTAGTTCAGAAGAGATTCATTGAGTGCTGAACTCTTTAGATCTTCCTCTATCTCAAAGCAGAAAAAAAGAAAAAAGCCTCTCCTTATTGCTTTTCATTCTGTCATTAATTTACTTTTCAAAAGACACCTTGTCAAGCTGAAGATTATATCTTTAAACCGTGTTTTTACATCCACTACCTATAAAACTGTAGATTATAGATCTTCTGAAAAGACCTGAGGGAGAATACATTTGACGGGTTTTATGCCTTTTGCGTGATGAGAGCCAGACACTCTTGGAGAGGGAGAGATGCTGATCTGGTGAAGGGTGGCTGCTGCTGCTGCTGAAACTGCTGCTGCTGGTGCTGTATTTTCATTTCTAAAGATGCTGGGGATTCAGCATCCTCGGAGGAGCAGGGCAGACACTGGCCTTGCTTCTGTGGTTCAGACGACAGGAAGATGGCATTGCTCAGCTGGTCGTTTTGGCTCGCAGGTGAGCCAGGCAATTGTTTAATCCCAGTGTTCTCGTCTTGTGTCTAAAAGACTACACTTGCTAATGAGCTCCCTGGCCTCTGTTTCTCCTCTCTCCCCTGCACCCCACACGCCACATCCCTCCACTGGTGGGGAGCCCAGAGCAAAGGTTGGGGAGCGCATGCTTGATGGACTGCGTTCACACCCTCGCCAGCCTGTCGGCTCTGTGACCCGCCAGGTGCAGCCTCACTGAGATGCAGTTTCATTAGCTGTAAAGTGGGACTCGTAAAACACACCTAAGAGGTATTCTTTAAGACCAGATAGAGTACACAGGTAAACCTCACTGCGGGGCCCTTTTGTCACGCGTTTCACAAGCGTGTAATGACTCCTCCACTCTCAGGAACGCTCAGCCTTGACTGCATTGGAATTGCCTGGGAAGCTTTCATTGATTTATTTATTTTTAATTGAAGTGATACTACTTAATTGAAGTATAGTTGATTTACAACATTGCATTACTTTTAAGTGTATAGCAAAGAGATTCAGATATATATATATATATATATATATACACAGATGTTATGTATATATACATAATATATATATATACAGATGTTATGTATATATACATAGATATAGATAGATATTTCTTATTGTTGTTTAGCCGCAGAGTTGTGTCTGGCTCTCTTGTGACCCCATGGACTATAGCCCGCTAGGTTCTTCTGTCTGTTGGGAATTGCCCAGGCTAGAATACTGGTTGCCATTTCCTTCTCTGGGGAATCTTCCTGTCCCAGGGATCACAGCCATGTCTCTTATGTCTCCTGCTTTGGCAAGTGGGTTCTTTACCACTAGCGCCACCTGGGAAGCCCCCAATAAATAACAAATGGAAATTACTTATGATAAATTTAAAAAGTAGGAAGTAAGTTAATGACAGGATGAGAAGCAATATGAGAGTCTTTTTTTTTTTTCCTTTCAGATCAATCTAGAATACAGAAATAAACTTCTAAACTATAAGCTTTAGTTCATAATAGTAACAGTAAGAGTGACGCTAATAATGTCACATATGACTGGCATTGTGCCAAGTGTTTTATATAACTTAATTTATTCCCCGCTCCCCATTCCAACACATACGCACCCACACACACCCCTAATACACTTTCTCTGGTTCAAACTTTCTCACATGCTGTATTTCTATCTTAAAGTTCTTCTCCCTATCTACCTAGTTCAAAAATCCCTCAAGGTCTAGGTCAAGCCCCATTCCGTATATTTAATATACACAAGGAAAGGCAAATCTCTCTTTCACCTGTCTCCTTTGATACTTATTTTATGTGCCATATATTTTGGCATTAATTCAGCAGTTAACTTCCTGTGACCCTAACTTCTGATGTTTTTTATATATATGAATGGTTGAGGGGGCTCCCCAAGTGGTGCTAATGGTAATAGAACCTGCCTGCCAATGTAGGAGACATAAGAGACACGAGTTCAATCCCTGGGTTGGGGAGATCCCCTGGAGGAGGGCTTGGCAACCCATTCTAGTATTCTTGCCTGGAGAATCCCATGGGCTGAGGAGCCTGCCAGTCTACAGTCCATAGGGTCGCAAAGCAGTGGACATGACTGAAGTGACTTAGCATGCATGATTGAGAATTCTGGAAGGATAGGGAGATATATACATGTATGTGTGTGTGTGTGTGTGTGTGTCAGTCAATACACAGTTTTTGTACCAACTGGGAGGGCAGGTTTTACCCTCAAGGAGCTCACAATCTTTGGGTCAACGGAAAACTCAATGCAACACCCATGTCCGCTCTTTGAGGACTGAGTGGAATGCCGTGGGAACAGTGAGGCAGCCTCATGTGACTGGCTCTTCCACAGGTGGGCAAAGTCACAGCACAGGGAAAACCACTCAGTCCCATCTGACTCTGTGACCCCACGGACTATGCAACCCATGGAATTCTCCAGGCCAGAATACTGGAGTGGGGAGCCGTTCCCTTCTCTGGGGGATCTTCCCGACCCAGGGATCGAACCCAGGCCTCCTGCATTGCAGGCAGATTCTTTACCAGCTGAAACCGAAGGGAAGCCTGAGGTGTCTGGCAGATGCATGGATTTCACACTTCCCTCTGGGAGTGGAGGAGAGACCACATTTCTGAAGTGACTCTTCGTTCAGTCCCTCCCTTCAGCCACAGATGCTTGTTAATTCCCTCTGATTCAAGGCACAGCCCTGACCTCTGGGGACGCAGTGCTGAATGAGACAAAGCTGATCCCTGCCTTCCAGATTACCATCCATGGGGAGAGAGGTCAAAAATAGTCACAGGAAATGTGGGATCCAGTATATAATTACTAATTGTGAAAAAGGCAATGAAAGAAAAGACTAGAGTGCTATGAGAAAATAAATGGGAGAAAGGTGATATTTGTGGTAAGAACTCAAGCAAACACGAGAGATTAATTGAAGGAATACAAGAATATGTTGAGTCCCAGTGAAGGAAAATTGAAGGAACTTGAATCAGTCTGTAATTTTTCTGTTTGTTTCAGTTATCTTGCTAACTAATAATGGTTCTCCAAATGAACAAATGTTATCAAAGAACTGAGATCATTCTCATGGTACTTTGTTTTATTGGTAATTGATGGTTTCAAAAGTATCTGCCTGCCTTGTCCCTCCACCATCCTAAAAGTTCCTCTAAGACATGGATGGAGATAGTTCATTTTCTTTTCTTTTCTTTTTGGATGATCCAAAGTTCCATGAGCAGCTAACCCTCTCAACACCCAGTTTTGACTAAGTTATGTGGGTGATAGAACTGTTGGTTGTTGATGGTGCAGTCTGGTCCAGGACAAAGAAAAAGTCCGTGCTGATGGGTATCTTCTGTCAGCTGAGTGAGGTCTGTATCCATTGGTCAGCACAAGCAGTGACATCCCCTGTCCCCGCTCCAGCCTGTGCCTGGAGGCACTCAGCATGCCTGGGTCTGCACCCTGTGGCCTGGACACGAGGCACCTCCGTTCTGGGGTGCGGGATTGTTACATTCTCTCCTCCTCTCCTGGGTGCCCGATCTGCAAGCAGACCAGGAGCTCCAGCAGCTCCAACGACCATCCGCCTTAGCTCCTGCATGGATGATTTCCCGGGGAACAAGGTTAGCATACCAGCAGCAGCTTGGATAGTGAAGAGTGAAGCCCATCCCACCACCCTAGAGTGGTCTATAAGCTCTCCTTGGGGAAATGCCTGGGTGTAGCCAACCAAGACCTCTGTGCTTGCTGCCTCACACTTAATTTGAAACTCTGAGTGGAGTGAGAAGAGGCCACTGGGAGCCCATCTCATGAAATTGGAACCTGCGGTTCCATGGAAGATGGATAGCAGAGAGAGGCATGGAGGCGTGTGCCTCTGAAGAATGACTACAAGCCAGTGAAGTGTGTGCAGAGAGGGAGCTCATCCCACCTAGAGCTTCACAGACAAAGGCCAGCCAGACATCCCTAGGGAAAGGATTAGTGGGATTTTAAATGAGGGTTCAAAAACCAACCCCCTCGGCCTCTGATGGAGCCTCAGTGGTTGATAGATTCTCTGCACAGAGTATCAGAACCTGTGTGCTGAACATGCACTGTCTCTGGAAACCCAGCTTACACAATCCCTCCAGCCTGGGACTGCTGCCTTCTGCTGTCTGTATGCCTCTGGACCAGCCCATCTCCTCACTTAGCCTGAGTTTTCACCTCTGTAAAGGAAAAGGATGGATTCATCCAGTGGGGTTTTTCCATCATAACTTTTTTCATTACTGTTGTTGTTGTTGTTGTTGTTGTTTTGCCTTAAATGAAATCTTGGATGGGACCCGACATGGAAGTCAGATGAAAGTGAAGCTGTCCTATTTGAAGCTGGGGTGTCTATTAGGTTTCCCTGCTCCCCTGGGGCAGCCCCTAGGAGACCCCAGCCTTCGTCAGATCCCAGTGTGAATATCATTGGGTTAGATTATCTTCAGGTCCCTTCCAGCTCTGTAATTATACTCCCTGGTGGGGCAGCCACAGCAGGGTTCTCTATTCCTCTCACCTCTGTGGCTTGGTTCCTACAGGCAAAGATTTGCTGGGAAAATCCCTTGGGCCCTCCATTAGTGGGTATCCATGGTGGCTGATTCCCCAGCCTTAGATTTCCTTGCCAGATTGATCTCTGTCTGGCTGAAAGTTCAGTCTGATAGCCTCATGGCCACCCGAGGTCCATACCCTGCTTAGAACAAGGTTAATGGAACCCCCATGAGCTGAATGCAACTGACTGAATGTAATCTTATAGGGAAAACAGGGCTGTGAGGAAGACCCAGCGCCCTGTGCCCTGCCACCCCTTAGATCAATGTTATCATGCCCCATTTTCCAGTGCCCACCATGGATCATGTGACTCAGCATGGTTACCACCAAGCCCAGCACTGAATCACTGGCGAGGCATCTCTGGGTAGTCCACACCCCCTGTTGCCTTTGCACTATGCTGTGTGGACAGGAATCCAAACACATCCCTGGCTCTAGGGGCCCTTGACATGCTCTGATTCTAATCATCCAGATAGAGCCGACATCTGTTCTTTTAAACCAGGTCACCTTATAACCAGCACTTGGACCATATCCTCCCTGTCCACTCCCCAGAGTGATAGTCAGCGCACTCATCTCAGACTCTCTGCCCTCATTCCCTACATGCCCTGATTCTTAGGACAGTAGTCCCCAGCCTTTTTGGCACAGGGACCAGTTTCACAGAAGATAGTTATACCATAGACCGGGGGGGCAGGGGAGATGGTTTCAGGATGATCTGAGTGCACTGCGTTTATTGTACACTTTTATTTCTAATCTAATGCCACCTACAGGTGCACAGCCCAAAGGTTGGGGACCCCTGTCTTAGAATGTAAATTAATAGAATGTAACAGTTAAGAGTCCGGGTCCTAACATCAGATCACCTGGGTCCAAATGCTAGCTCTGACTCTCCCCAAATAGATGACCCAGCAAATTATTTCACCTTCCTTCTGCCCCCCTGTCCTCATCTGTGAACTGGGGTGATAAGGCATCACTGACTCAATGGCTATGAATTTGAGCAAACTCCAGGAGATAGTGAAGGACAGGGAAGCCTGGCGTGCTGCCATCCCTGGAGTCGCAGAGATTCAGACAGAATTTAGCAACTGAACAGCGACAACATCACATTCTTGGGGGGATAAAGGAGTTCATGCACATGAAGTGTTGCAGTAGTGCCTGGTGCAGGATTTGTAATTCTTTCTGTTCACTGACCTTTGGTTCCTCTGGAAAGTTGCCTGGCCAATGAGGCAAATGGGGGCTAAAACGCAGTCCAAACTCTGCTTGAAAAGTTAAGAGATCCCTGGGCCTTGGAGCTGGGCAGTATCAACCCTGCACGATTTTCTGTGTATCTCCCAACTTACACACCTAACAGGCAGTTTCTTTTTTTCCAGTTCCCATGAGGAAACTGTACCAGGCTTGGCCCATGTAATTGTTCTGCTTGGGTTTTGTTCTCTGCATCTTCCTTCATAAGGACTCTGGAATTGACTCACATCTTGGCTTACCCATCTTGGAATTCTTCCTACAGGATTATCAGGCAGCTTGTTGGGACCCCATTTATATTCCCTTTAGCCCACAAAGGAGGGATTTAGATGAAGCTCCAACTCAGGACAGATCTTCTACCAGTAGAGTTCTCTCTTCTTTTTTCTTACTGGAACTGAGTTTGCCACACAAATTGGCTAGTTTAATTCTCAGCCCAACCTGTGATGCAGGTACCAGCATCATCCCCACTTTACAGGAGACGCCTACCCAACATGAAAATTAGCACCACTGGGATGTGAAGGCCTATTTGACACCATAGCTGTGCTATCTTGCCTCCCATTTAGAACAACCCTCCCATCGATAAAATTGTTACCCATCCATCAGCTCACTCTAAAACCAGGCTCCTATCCCATCTACCCTGTGCCTCAATCGTTTGTTTTATAGATAACCTTAGTCCCTTCTGGAATTATTTTTCTTTATGCTTTCATCATTGCAGTTGTCAAATGAGACTGATTTATACATTGATTTGGTAGCCCATATTTTTGCCATCATTCTGTGTACGAGTATACATGGAAAAATTGGAAGCTTATGGATTCAAACATGCATAGAGATTCTTGAAGCTCAAATGGAAACATAGATGAGAAAGATGGGTCCCAGAAAGAAGAAATGATTATCAGCATATCAGTAAGTTAGTGAAACAGCTGAGATTCACACGCAGGTCTCTAGACTTCATCTTTAAGGGACTTGGACCCTTATTTGAGAAACTTCTTTTCTGATGCAATTGCTTTGTGTTGCAGCTTAATAGGTTTAACTTTGCAACCTTAAGCATTACATTACTTGCCCCAAGCTTGTGTTTAGTCATGACAATTTATCCCTTGTAGTGGATTGAATAATGTCCCTCAAAAGATAGGTTGATGTTCAACCCCATTACCTGCAAATGTTACCGTATTTGGATATAGGGTCTTTGAAGATAAAATCAAGTTAATATGATGTCATGTTGGATTAGGGGAGGTCCTAGTCCAATGACTAGTGTTTCTATACGAAAACAGAGATGTAGCATGGAGACCACCACGTGAAGACAGAGGCAAAGACTGGAATGGTGTAGCTACAAGCCAAGAATGCTTAGTGTTGCTGACAAGTGCCTGAGGCTAGGAGAAAGAAGAGATTCCCTTGTGGAGCCTTCACAAGAAAGCAGCCTGGCCAGTACACCCAGAATGGGATTTCTAATTTCTAGAAGTCTGAGTTAATAAATTTCCATTGCTATAAGCCACCCAGTTTTTGATACTTTGTTGTGGCAGCCTTCGGAAATGAATACAACCCTCCAGAAATTAGCCCCGTTGTCCATATGCGTCTCAGTCTAAAACTGTTCTCATCTGAGAGAGGGTCCCGATGGCAGGAAGAGAGCATAAGAACAGGTAAACGCAGGGGTCAGTCATAGAGCTCAGAATGTGGGTTCCTAGAGCAGTGGGCAAGAGGGCACAGAGCAGAGAGGCTGGGAACCCCAAGAACCCTCTGAGCTGGAGTAGGCTAGAAGCTGAGTGAGGATGCGCAGGCCTTACCCTCTGACTGCATTTGCTCACAGGCAAGGCCCTGGCGACCCACGGGGCACTGACACTTGCAGCTGGTACCCTCAAGGATGGGCTCCCCATTGTTGAAGCAGGGCCCACAGCGGCAGGCGTTGAATTCCATCAGGTACTTGTCCAGGGCCCGCCGCAGGTTCTGGCGCTTGGTCTCCAGGGACCCCAGGTTCGTGTGCTGCAGTATCTCATGGATTGGCTTCATCTGTGGGCACAGAAAGAACAGAGGGCTGCACCCTCGGCTCTGTACAGCTTCCCAGAGCCCAAGAACTGGTCATCAAGCCTCGGGAAGGCCTGCTGCATGCCAGACACAGAGCCAGATTATCCTGCTGCATTAGATCCAAGCAGCCACTTTACAGCCACTCTGTAAAGCGGGTATTAGGTTTCCCAGGCCATGGATAAAAAAGCAGAGTCTAAGAGTGTTTGAGTGACCAGCTCAGGACCACACACAATGGACCATGCTGAACATGGAGCTACATAACTTTGAAACCTGTGGTCCCCAGATCCCAGAGGAAGACAAGAACCCAAAAGCTATCTGTGCCAACTCATCCGCCCCCTCCAGCATTCTTAGGAGGCAGGAAGAGTATAAAGTACTTACATGTCTATGTGTATGTTTTACTGTCACCCTTCAATGCAGGGATTAATAAAATTCTTGACAGGCAGTTGTGTTGCCACTGCTGAGCACAACCCCTAATGGTGTGAGTGTGGGGTTTGCCTGTGTGTATGCTGGGGTGGTTTTATATTTGCAGCAGCCCATTCTAGGCAGGAATGTAGTCCAGGGTTTCTCAGCCTCAGCACTATTGCATCTCCAGCTGAATAATTCTTTATTGGCAGGGCCGGTCCAGCCTGTGCATTGTATGATCATTAGCAGCATTGCTGGCATTTACCCACCAGATGCCGATAGCATCTTCTAGCCATGAAAACCAAAACTGTTTTCTGATATTGCTAGATATCCCCTAGTGGGGAAAGGGTGGTCAACCCCGGCTTGGAAAGTCATAGATAGAACAGAGAGCATTGAATCTGGGGCTAGAAAATCTGGCTTCAAATCCCAGTTCTGCTTCTAGCTATGTGATCGCTGTCCCATTACACATGAGCCTTCCTTCCTCATCTGTAAAGTGAAAACAATAGTCCTGCACTCCTGATTTATCAAGAGGATTAAAGTTGAAAGACAGGGAAGGGCTGTCACACAGTCACAGCTAAATGAATGCTGCTTGCTTCTCAGCTGTGTGGCCCAGAGCTGCCCCTCCTAAGCCTGAGCCCCATTATCTATAAAATGGGAATAATAACCTACTTAAAATTCACATGAGGATCTAAGGAAATAATGAATGTGAGATACCATTGCAAAGAGGAAGAACAGTATAAAGTAAAGCACCATTTTTATTAGTTAGATGTGATGATAGCAAAAAAAAAACATTTTTTTAAACTGTATGTATATATGGTCATCTTCAATATGCTTATAACACTATTTTTTAAACACATAAACATAAAATAAAAACTCTTTCCCAGGTCTCTCATTTTACAGGAGAGGAACCTGAGGAGCTGAGAGAGGAAGGATTTGCCAAGGTCACAGAGCCATTCTGAGATGGGACCGAACCCCACTGGAGCAAACTTACTTCTCAAGAATCAGAGGTTAGTGAGGGCACTCGCCATGCTTTGAGTGGGTTCCTGGAAATGTGTACAGAAAGACCTGTGGCAAACAAACCTTGTCCTGTGACCAGGGGCCGTGGCTGAGGTCACCAGGCTGGTCATGTTGGTATTGGCTGGGCCCCCTGCCAAGGGGAGAACACCATTACTGGAAGTGCAGGGAATTTGGCCCCACTGTTAGGAAATTGGTGCAGAATGGACTGCCCTGGATAAATTGACTCTTAGTTCCAGAGAAAGCCAGGACCATTGGGCAGCTTCCCTTTGACCTTCCGGGGGAGCCCAAAACTCAGATCCTCATCTCTCCTTTCTATTCCCTGGGCTGGTGGGACTTAAAGAGGGAAGAAGATTGGGGAAATGATGCTTAAAATGTTAGAGCTTGAAAGCTATTGGCAACGGTCTCGTTCCCATTTTACAAATGAAAAAAAAAAAATCAGAGAAGGAAAGTAGTATGATATAACACACTATAAAATAACAGATAACATATAATAATGTATACCATAACAAGATCATCACATGGCATGATTCCTGTGTTCACTCAGTCTAAGCACCTGCCATAAACAGACACTGCTAAGCTCTGGGAATATGCAAGTGAAAAAGATTCTTTCCACTCTGAGCATCAGGTTCCAAATAACTCTCTAACTGGCCTCCCCTCCATGTCTGTAGTCTGATTGCCTGTCTGTCTGTCTCTAAGCATTTTCCTTTTAAAGCACAGCTTTAGTTGCATCAATCCCCTGCTCTATGACCTGCCAACAGCCTCATGCATCAAATCCAATCTTCCAGGGGTCATCATGGGTTGTGAAGAGATCCTGAGCATTAGAATCAGTCAGTCCTGGCTCCAGTTGGGCTGTGCCATTTTCTAGTTCTGAGATGTGGCCAGCTTCCTTAACCTCCGCAAACCTGCCTCCTCATCTGACTTCACTAAGTACTGATGTCTCTCTCCCTAACCTTGAGATGTAACATTTTACTATCCCCATGTTACACAGCAGAACCCTGAGCCTCAGAAGATGAAGTAACTCATCCAAGGTCACACACACACATCAAAAAGGTGGCTGATCCGTGAGCCAAACTACATCTTTTTTCACTCCAAACCCAAGCTCTCTCTCCCAAAAGACAGTATTGAGTCTTCTCCAAATCATGCACATCAGTCTTCCCCTTGGAAGTTTTACTCAAAGCAAACAAAGAGCTTACCTCTTGCCCATGAAAGGTGATATATTATTCCTGATATCAATTTTACAGTTTTGCCCAAATCACTAATAGCTTGATGATAGCAATTTTCAGACCCTATGTGAATTACAGGTGCGTGAAAATGGTCCCTTACTTATTGGAGAAGAAATGAAATCAAGGTTAATCCATCTGACCTCTTTCTTCATAGAAAAGAGGGTGTTGTAATAGATTTTTAGGTTTAACTGTTTGTATATATTTTAAAGAGAAGGAATGTGTCCACACCTGGAATTTTTAATTATATATAGAAAATCAGCAAAGGTCAGGAAAAATGGGCAAGAAAACAATAAAATTTTACTTAAAAGCCCAAAATGCAACTCTCATTTTCTAATGGCTTACATCTTCTTCACCCTAAACTCAAGCTGTCTCTCCCAAAAGACAGTATTAGGTTTTCTTACATATGAATTAAATGGTGTGATGATACTGGTGGAACAATTCACTTGATTTACAGTTTGAATATAACTTTACTTCCTTTGTGGGGTTAGGGATTTAAGGCAAGCTTTCTCAATTTTGGCGCTGTTAGCACCAGCAGCCGGTTTCCTTGCTGTGGGGGCTGCCCTGTGCACTGGGGGGTGTTTAGCAGCCTCCCTGGCTTCTGGCCACTAGATGCCAATAGCATCTTCTCAGTCGTTACAGTCAAAAATGTCTTCAGATATTGCCCAATGTCTCCTGGGGGAGAAAAATTGACCCTAGTGGCTGAGAACCATGGCTTTAAGGAAGGTGCTAGAATAGAGGGAAGAGAGAACTGGACATGAATTCCAAAGGTCTTGGATCCAGGTACTTCCACTTATGGGCTCTGTGGCCCTAAATGAGTCCTCTGATGACTTGGAACCTCAGTTTCCTAATCTTTTCAATGGGGAGAATCCTGTCTGTGCCAGAGGTCATCATGGTGACATCATTTAGAGCAGGGGCAGCAGACTATAGCTTGGAATCACACTAAGCCCACAGCTTGTTTTTGTATGGGCTTTGAGCTAAGAATGACTTTAACATTTTTACAAGATTGGAGAAAAAGAAGAACTTGTATGAAAGAGACTGTATATAGCCTAGAAACCTAAAGTATTTACTATCTGCTCTTTACAGAAAAAATTTTGCCAACCTCCAACTTAACAGATGTGATTTTTAAAGTCTTTTATGTATAAATGAGAATAGTGCTTTTTTTATAAGGTGGACTACTCCTGAAGAAATTCTAGGATTACCAGTATAACACTAGACCCTAACCAGATAGTAAGCTTGTGACCCCAGCCCTCCTGTGGCCTGCATATAGAGTCACGCATCCCTGTAGCCAGGCTTGGGTAAGGCCACCAGTTCAGCGTGCCGTTACATTTAATCTTGTTTTTTGATGGACTCATAATAAGAAATATAAAATGATCTGGTCTGCTTCACTTTCATTCCTTGTGGACCTAGAGTTTCTTCAGCTGCGAAAAGACTTACCTCAAAATCAATAACAGCAGGATTATACTTTAATGACCTCCCCCAGGAGTGGTACGTAACGAGGCTGCTGTCCTGGGTCAAGCTGCCTCCCCAGCCAGAGCTGCCGCCGCGCACCCGAGAAATGAAGTCTTCCACTCCCATGGCCTTCTCGTTTTCAGCTACCATCGAGAGAATAATCACGTTAGCGCATTTCCTTAGATGCCAGAGGGCCAGTTGGCAAGTTCCACTAAATAAGATTTGGAGCAGAGTTTAAGTGCTCTCCTTAGAGCTGTCTCCTAGTCTTCTACCTTGCTCAGTTAACTAGCAGGACAAGGCAGAAAAGAAGCACCAACACTTGGAAATCGACTCATCCTTTGGATTAGAGCAGGCCCTGGGAAGACAGCTCAGCCCAACATGGAGGAGGGAGAAGATGGAAAAATGGATAATATGAATTTATTCATGTATTCATTTACAGGCCAAATGTTTGCTTGGTGCTTACCATATGCCAAATAGCTTCAGCCAAATACTATAGGTACTAGAACTGATTTCTCAGTAGGGGTTCAGAGAAAGACGTGGTCGGATCTACAGTAGGAGTGGGGAGGTGGTCAGGTAGGAAGTCAGTTACCTAGAAGAATGGGTAAATCTTGGCAGATAAATGGAGGGAGGAGGGAAAGGCGACCAAGTGAAGTATTTGACTTAAGACCCTGAGACGTGAGTAGCCCAGTGCAGTGGAAGTAACTTGAACCTCATCTACTCATCCATCTATTATAAACATCTATTTCAGCATCCTTGCATCTTGTGTGTCTTCCACCTGGAAAAAATGACTCAGTACATGTTGAATGAATGAATGAATACATGAGCATGTACAGTGACCTGTGCAGGAGATGTTATCAAGTATTCTTGCACAATTTTTCTCTAATAACTATTCTTTGAACTTGGACTTGGTAACCACATTTTTATCTCTCAGCAAACTTGTGTCCTCCCTCTGAGCTGTACCTGATGGGACTTAACTTTCCAGATTCTGTCTGCACATGCCTTTCCTCCCAGCTCTTACTCAGATCTTTGTCTGGTGCTTGAAATCTAGGACGTTGTACAAATAGGAAGTCAGACATTTCTAAGGTGATCTCAGCCCATGTTGGGATTCAAAATAGGGTCACTACAGGTCATTGGTTTGGGGTATACAACAGACACACAGTGAGACCATCGACTGAAATGGAATCAATTGGGAAGGAGAATATATATGCCTCGATTAGGTGTCCAAGGGGGAATCTGGCTTCTTTGGGGGGAAGCCCATTATTAATACTTGCTTAGTTTGCCATCTCCAGATTTTTTACAGGGTCCTAATGATGAACTTCCTTTAATTTGTATCGCCTCTGAATACTCATACTCAATGCCCAAAGAGACTCCAAAGCATTTCTGGATTTCAGCGCTGGTAACACCTGCAACAGGAAGCAGAGAAACACAGAATGCTAAGACACAAAAGACAGTGAATATATACAACCAGCTCATAATAGTAGTTCATGGCTCACCAGCTCACAGTAGTGAAAACTAGCTTCTATTTTAGAGTCTATGAGATCTGGGTTGAAATCCCTGTTCTTTACCTGAGTTTCAGTGTTTTCTTCTCTACGGTCCCAGTGCAAATATTCCTGAAATAAGAAGGACTATGGATTGCACGTGCTAGTTGGTCAAAAGCGCTTGTGCCTTTTCCTTTGCACATTCTCCACGGGGCCTCCTTGAGCAGCTGATTCTGTCTGATCCATCTCCTTTACCCCTGTGCCTAGTGCAGTGCCTGGCCCATGATTGGCACCAATCTTGCATATGTTGCCCCTTCCTCTCTCCTTTTTCACTGTCATTCTGAAGTCCACACGAGCTCCAATTTAAACACCATTTCTTCCGTGAAGCACTTTTGAATCAGAACACATCCCTCTTTCTTCAGAGATACTCATGTGCTTTGTTCGGGCCTGAATAATCATTTGTGTCCTGATTCTTTTTGCCCAGGTGCTCTTTGCCCCTCAGAGAGGCTAGGTGTCAGAAGATTGATAGATCTCCATGGGGAGGCTGCCTGACCTCTGACCCCAGGAGAACTGTGAGGCCCACATTAGCTGCCTCTGTCTATATCTGAGGAGCTGCTGAGGAATCTGCATTTTGCAAATGAAGAACATAATTCTCAAAGGGAATTTGCCCCAAATCCCACAGCCTGTAGGTGAACAGATTGGGGTTTCCAACCCTTGGTCAACTGGCAAGATAAGGCTAGAAAAGCAGACGGGAGCAAGATATTGACCATTGCTACAAGGTTCAACTTCCTCTGTAGCTAAAGTCTTCTGAAGCCTGTGAACCGGAGTTTGTATTTTCAGCACATCATTGCTTTTCACTGCAACTATAAATAATTATAACTAGTCAGTGTATTATCCTGGCAATCAAAAAGGAAAGATCATTTAGGTTGTAATTCAGTTAAACTAAAGATTAGATTCAATATTTTCAAGAGAGTTTTGGGCAGCAAGTTTACTTGCTGGCATTCCCATGAAACTAAACTCCATGAGGTCAAGCACTGACATCTTATTTACCGCTCTGTCAGTCTGCCATGGAGGAGGATCTCCATAAATACTCTTAGGATAAATGATTGATGAATGAAAATGAATGCCAAGAATTGTTTCGTAACAGCTTCTGCTGGAAAGAATCTTAGAAGCCAGGAATCATGAATTCAAATCCCAGTCACTTAGATGAATGGACAAAGAAATCATATAGAATAATTATATACATATTATATAATTAATAATGATCAAATAGTTGTATATAATTATAACATATATAATCATTATAATTATAACATATATAATCATTATAATTATATAAATTATAAGTTATATACTTACATATAAATAATGTATGATACATAATTATATGTATTAGTATATATAATATAATTATAATATATATTATATGTAATTATTATATATTAAAAACTGTATACATATGTATATCCTCTATATAGCCCATATATATGTGTATATATATGTATGACATATATATATATACACACACACACCCTATAGATATATCCCATATAAAGAGATCCTACCTTAAAATGTAAAGAAATTTGGGACAATGTGGATGAAACTAGAGGACATTGTACTAAATGAAATAAGTCTTACACAAAAAGAAAAAAAACTTTACAATCGTACTTATACATGAGCTCTACAAAAGTCACATATATTGAAGCAGAGAGTAGAGTGGTGGTTTCCCAGGACAAGGAGGTGGTTGGCAAAAGGGGAGATTCTGCACGAGGTTGCAGTTGTGTTGGAGAAATAAACCTAGAGGGCTAATATACAGCCTGGCGACTCTAGTTAATAATACTATATTGAAAACTGGAAATTTGCAAAGGGAGTAGATTGCGAGTACTCTTATCATCTTATCACACACACACACACACACCTGACTATGTGAGGAGAATACGTGTTAATTAGCTTGACTGTAATAATCACTTCATATTATATATATATATATATATAATCATTATACTGTATACTTTAAATATATACACATTTTATTTTTTTTTAAGTGAAACAAAACACATCCCAGTCCCTGACACCCTGTATGAACTTAGAAAAGGTCCCCAATCTCACGGGGTCTCAGTTTCCCATGTATGGAGAGAAGGAGTTAGACTTGCTCATCCCCAGGCCTCTCTTGGCCGAGGCCCTCTGAGCCTCTGTGCACAGTGGTTTCTGAATAACTCTGAGCTGAGAGTTTCTGGGAGAAGGGATCCTTTAAGCACTACCACTCAACACCAAGCGAACGGCTTCTTCTGCCATTTCCATTCAAGTACTTTTAATTTTTAATGCACTACTAATTGAGGAAGATTTAGCATATTTAATTGTTTGGATTAAAAACTGCTTCAACAGTGATAAACAAAAGTGGATGAAAGGAATTCATGGGCAGAAGCCAGAGTGATTACTTAGGTGAGTGGTGGAGTGCTGCTGAGTGAAGTGACAGGACGGGCTGATTAGTGGGGGCTGGGGGATGCCTGTGCAGTGATTATGCTCACGAAGGGTCTGCTGACAGCTTGCCAGGCACTTCTGGGAGAAGCAAATTCTACAGTAAGGCTTGATTGCAAAGAATTGCCTCCTGAGGACCCTGAAGGAGGGTACCAGCCAGCAAGGGGAGGTCTGCAACTTAAGAACCACACAGCGTGAGGGCTAAAAGTATCCTTAGTCACCTACCTGACATGTCTCATGTTTAGCTGTGACATGCTTGGTTCATAAAGGTTAATTGTCTTGCCTAAGACAACATAGTTAAAAAGAACAGTGGAGCTGAGATTCAAACATGTCTGTCGTGCTTAGAAGAATTAGTGGTACTTTCACTAATTCCAGTTATTTCATCAGAATAAAGTCTGCTGAAAATTTTAGTAAGCATCTACTATTACCATCCCAGGCATACTGTATGTTGGACAAGGTAGACACTCTGAGGATAAAACTGATATAAATATGATGCCAATCTGAACGAGTAAGGTCCTGGCCTTGAGAAGCTAGCAGATGTGGGCCATATAGTCAGTGAAGACTCACTTGGATCTGAGAGTTGCTCATTTCGATACACCAGGACTAGAAGAGGAGTCTCTTGCCAGAAGTCATGGGGACTGCAAGTCAGAGCTGTCTAGAGAGCACCCATGGAAAACCAAGACCAGTAAGCTGGGATAGGGGCCAGGGGAGGTCAAATGTGATGCCCAAATCCAGGACTTGAGGCTGGTATCGAAGCTAAGACACAAAGCCAGAGTGACAGATGCAAAGAGCAGAGGAGGGGGTGAGGGGAAGAGCAGAAATATGTCCAGCACGATTGAGTAACGCTTGCCCAGATGGGCGCATGGCGTGGGTGGACAGACTGCAGGACCAGGTGGTGCTCTGCTGGGGCTCCACCCCACCTCAGCAGCCTGACTCCTTAGATGTCAGCTCTGGACCACATCAAACTGGCATTTGCTTTGGGCTTTTGAACTCAGTGAATTGGAGTTGATGTTTGCTGAACCTGGGTACATAGTGAGATCTTCTGGAGTGCTTATTAAAAACAGGTTCCAGGTCTCCACTTCTCTCGATTCTGATTCTGTATTTCAGAGTAATCAGCAAATGATATTTTAAACGAGTATCTCGTATGAAACCTATGCAGTGCATCTGGGATCAGATATTAAGTACCCTCGTCCTACAGAGAACCTCCGGTGACCTGTCACAGCAAGCTGGCCTCCGCCCTGTCCTAGTTAATCCCTTAAATAAGGACCTAGCAGCCAGGCTCATTGTATCTGCCCAGGCAGAAGGAACTAGAAAATGAACCAGGATCCAAAAAGCCCTCAAAAGGCTGATGAACAGACAGAAAGACCAAGCACGAGAAGTGAGATTCAGACTGGAAAGTTACAAGATCCTGTCCCGGAGATAAAATACCAAGTACACAAGCACAGTAAGGGATAGAGTCAGCTTAGCAGGAGAACCAGAGAAAAGGCCTAAGCGTGTTAGATAACTTCCAGCTCAGTAGGGCAGTGATGCCAAGTGAAAATTATAATCAATAGAGGAAAGGCAGTGATAACCTCACTCCTTCTGCACAGGTTAGAGAAACCCAGAACCTGGAGCCACGTTTTGGGAGCCACACTTTTCAAAGGAAATAAGAAAATGAGACATTCACTGGACACCATGCAGCCTTTGAAAAAAAGGAAATCCTGCTGTGTGCAACACCATGGCTGAACCCTGAGGACGTTATGCTAAGAAGCCGGTCACAGAAAGACCAGAACTGCATGATTCTACTTAGTGTGAAGTATGTATAGCGGTCAAACTCACAGAAACAGAGCACAGAATTGTGTTTACCAGAGGCAGAGGGAGAGGGTGATGCTGCTAAGTCACTTCAGTCGTGTCTGACTCTGTGTGACTCCATAGATGGCAGCCCACCAGGCTCTGCCATCCCTGGGATTCTCTAGGCAAGAAGACTGGAGTGGGTTGCCATTTCCTTCTCTAACGCATGAAAGTGAAAAGTGAAAGTGAAGTCGCTCAGTCGTGTCTGACTCTTTGCGACCCCATGGAGTGCAGCCCACCAAGCTCCTCTGTCCATGAGATTTTCCAGGCAAGAGTACTGGAGTGGGTGGCCATTGCCTTCTCCAGAGGGAGAGGGTGATGAGGCATAAACTCTCAGTTACCCTAGATGAATAAGTTCTGGAGTTCCTGTTGTTCCACTCTGTCCTTAGAGTGAAGAATTCTGTATTGTATGCTAAAACATTGGTTACAAGAGTAAATCATGTGTCAAGTGTTCTTACCACAATAAGATAAAAAAAGAAGCTGGGGAATGACTGGGTAAGAAGAAGCATAAGGTTGAAGATATCCAAAGCTTGGTCCTTTTGGGAATGTTTAAGGTGATGTGAACTTCCAGATGTTCAAGCTGCTTTTAGAAAAGGCAGAGGAACCAAAGATAAAATTGCCAACATCCGTTGGATCATCAAAAAAGCAAGAGAGTTCCAGAAAAACATTTATTTCTGCTTTATTGACTATGCCAAAGCCTTTGACTGTATGGATTGCAATAAACTGTGGAAAATCCTGAAAGAGATGGGGCTACCAGACTACCTAACCTGCCTCTTGAGAAATCTGTATGCAGGTCAGGAAGCAACAGTTAGAACTGGACATGGAACAACAGACTGGTTCCAAATAGGGAAAGGAATACGTCAAGGCTGTATATTATCATCATGCTTATTTAACTTCTATGCAGAGTACATCATGAGAAACACTGGGCTGGATGAAGAACAAGCTGGAATCAAGATTGCTGTGAGAAATATCAACAACTTCAGATATGCAGATGACACCACCCTTATGGCAGAAAGTGAAGAAGAACTAAAGAGCCTCTTGGTGAAAGTAAAAGAGGAGAATGGAAAAAGTTGACTTAAAGCTCAACATTCAGAAAACAAAGATCATGGTATCTGGTCCCATCACATCATCGCAAACAGATGGAGAAACAGTGGAAACAGTGGCAGACTTTGTTTTTTGGGGCTCCAAAATCTCTGCAGATGGTGACTGCCGTCATGAAATAAAAAGGCACTTACTCCTTGGGAGGAAAGTTATGACCAACCTAAACAGCGTATTAAGAAGCAGAGACATTACTTTGTCAACAAAGGTCCACTAGTCAAGGCTATTGTCTTTCCAGTAGTTATGTATGGATGTGAGAGTTGCACTATAAAGAAAGCTGACCACCTAAGAATGGATGCTTTTGAACTATGGTGTTGGAGAAGACTCTTGAGAGTCCCTTGGATTGCAAGAAGATCCAACCAGTCCATCCTAAAGGAAATCAGTCCTGGGTGTTCCTTGGAAGGACTGATGTTGAAGCTGAAACTCCAATACTTTGGCCACCTGATGGGAAGAACTGACTCCTTGGGAAAGACCCTGATGCTGGGAAACATTGAGGGTGAGAGGAGAAGGGGACGACAGGATGAGATGGTTGGATAGCATCACTGACTCAATGGACATGAGTTTGGGTAAACTCTAGGGGTTGGTGATGGACAGGGAAGCCTGGTGTGCTGCAGTCCACGAGGTTGCAAATAGTTGGACACAACTGAGCGACTGAACCGAACTGAACTGATGGTGATGAGGGATGTTTATCGGAATGACGAAGGAGAGATTTCTCTCTCAGAGAACTAGACTTAACTTCCCAGAGGGTTGTCTTAAGGAAAAGGAATTAATGGCTTGTTGGTGGGGCTACAAGGGCAAGAACTAGGACCAAAAGGGCAGATGCTACAGAGAGAGAGTTTGAGACTCAATGTAAGGTAAATCGCTGCAGCACTCAGAGGCCAAGGAGATCATTGCTTCGTGAGGCAGTGAGCTCCCCACATCTGGAGGGTGCCAAGCAGAAGCTAGCTGTGTGCTTGTCAGTAGAAGGGTTTGAAGTATTGACAAGTAGTCTCTTAAGAGCTCCTCTAAAGTCAAGATTCTGAAACTTTAAGAACATACCAGAACACTTGAGGAACATTTGGGATAACTTCATTATGTCCTTAGTAATTTCTTATTGTGTGCCAGGCATCTGGAAATACAGGTTAAGGGGAGTGTTTGCTCTCTGTATGCTCACAGCCAGGTGTAGAGACATGGACGGGTAAGCTGACAGTTCTTGTACTGTGTGGTGAGGACTTTGAAAGAAGGCAACAAATGCACAGATATAAAAGGAAGGGTACCGGAGGCAAGTGTGAAAGGATGAGTGGGGATTAACCAGATTGTGAGGAGGACGTTGAGAGGAGAGGGTGGGCACGAGAAGGCCTGGGGACCCTGGCAGCAAGATTCTGCTCAGAGAGGCCAACATGGTCTAAACTCAAGAGTGGAAGAAAGGGAGATGCAGATCAGTCCAGGAAGTGCTGGGAGACCCCTGGGGTCCTCCACACTCTCATCTGGTCCCTAGAGGAGCTGTTGTGCCCGCCAGGGAGGCCAGGAGCCAGGAGATGCGTCTCCGGCCACCGTGTCTGCTCCTTGTTTTCCACCTGGTCTGGACTGTGTGCAGGTGTGAGAGCTCTCCTCACACCTCACATCTCCATGTGGAGATGCTGCACCCACACGGCTCTGAGGCAGAACCAGGCAGCCTGACTTCTGAGGTGCCAGAAGCAGCAAGTCTCTGTCATTCCTCAGATGAAAAGCATCGGGTGGAAAACAGCAGGTGCGATGCATTATTTATCTCTATGCAACAAACAAATGCCACTCAGGTGGCTGTGATTTATGTGTTATGTTGCTTTGCTACATTGGTTGCTCCTAAAGACAGCCTCAGAAAGGAAAGGAAGAATCGTGTAGTCTATTTCATGCCGTAACATTGGAAAAGATGATTGTTTAGTGTGTGGCTGGATGGGCCGGGAAGTGTTGGCTAACTTCCTTGCCCCTTCTGTGCTTCTGCGTATCCATTAAAATGCATGCTTCTTCCCAACTACCTGAGAACAAGAGCGCCCGTAACTCTGTGCCCTGGCATGTGCTGTTCCCTATAAAAGTCCCCTCCCTTCCTTCACTGAGTTCCTCCCACTCAGCTCGAGGAAGCTTTCCCTTACCCCCAAAGGCCCTGTATCTGTGTCCCCACGGCATCCCTATGTGTCCATCATGGTATCCCCCTGCCTCCCTATAGCATAGTATTTGGCGCCCTTTGGCAATTGTCAATTTCTTGATCTGTTTTTCCAATTATTCTGCAAACTTACAATGTCATCTCTGGGGTTTTCAAGACTTAGCATGTGACAGGCCCCAGAAGTGCCCAGGGATGCACTAATTCCAACCTATCTAGACAATACCTCTAAAATCTTTGACAAGTCACCGGTCTTCTTTTGGTTGATGATACAAATTGCATCTTTTTAATATCTCCTGTTTGACTGAGTTGGTATTTTATAAAGCTCTTTCATCAGCATTATCTTATCAGAGCCTCAAAACAATCTTATGGGACCAGGAGGCTTTGCTCTTTTTACAGGCAAACTAGGGTGGGAAAAGGCAGTAACTGTGGGGGTTAAGTGTGTGAACTGAGGAGGCAGAGTTCTGCCCATACCTGGGAGTGTGGCTTTGGGTGAATGACTGAGCCTCTCTGTGCCTCATGTTGCCGATTTGAAAACGGAGATGAAAATGGATTCTATACATGAGTCTCTAAAAGCAGTGTCTGGTACAATTAAGTGTTCAACAAATTTTGTTAGTTTTTGCTGTGGTTATTAGGTAACTTGCCTTAAGATCTATGACTAATAAGCCCAAGAATCAGGGTTTGATGCATTCAGGGCCCACTCCATCTCATCAAGGCAGTCTTACTCTGCAGGAAACATTCATGATGGGGCATGAGCAGCAGTGGCCTCACCAAGACTTTCATTCCATGACCCCCTCATTCCACAAAGCAGCTCAGAAAAGGAATCTGTGCTTCCAATGGCTAATCTGGGGGCTGTGATCTCTTATACTCCTCTGCCTGATGAGAGGCTACCGTCAGAAACTCTGGCCCACTAGATGAGTGTGGTCATAACGAGAGGCTGGAGGATAGCTGAGGGCCAGGCACTGAAGTGGAGACTGATTGAGCCAGAATCTCTATGCACACTGACTATCTGGACCTCTCTATATCACAGTTATCTATAGCATGGAGATTAGAACATTCTCTGTCTCACAGGGTGGCCCTAAGGGTTAAATGAGTTAATCCATGCCATGTACAGTGCTTCAGATAGTTAAGGGTTAAATGAGTTAATCCATGCCACGTACAGTTCTTCAGATAGTTCCTGGCTTGAAAGTAGCCAAAATGGTCGAGAATTACTATTATTACTGCTGCCAGAAATGCCACACCATACACAGGCTGTGCTGTTGGTTCCTGATTCTGAACTGGAAAAATCAGAGACTAAGGGAAGCTGAAGAGTTTTTGAACACCTGTTTTCTTAATCAACTTCTCTGTAGTGTTAGCTGTACTATAAACTGAGATGGAATGAATGAAGAAGATGGAACATCCACATTATGTGCTGGGCAAAAATTTTCCAGGCATTATTTAATATGCACAGATCATTCCACAGGAGGTACACCTTTTCCCATTTTATAGATGAGCAACTCAAGGCTTAGATGGTTTCAGCCACTTGCCCAAAATGATACAATAAATAAATAGTAGATCAGGGATTGACCCAAGATCTGTGTCCAGAGCCCATTTTCTCCTTGCCACATACTTGGGGGAGGGGGAGCTAAGGATGGCCCTGGGTGTAATTTTGACATCATCATCACCTTCCTTTTGGGCTGAGACTGTTTTCAGTGATAGAGGTAGAAAGTCAAAATCAGGATAAATTCAGGAGGATGGAGCTAATGGTCTCAATTCCATGTGTATGTAAATGACTTAAGCGGGGTGGGGACAGAGCCAAGACACCGGGAGTCTGTCAGTCAATCAATACCATCCATCACTGTGAAGCCTGGTTGTCATGGTAACTGAGGATAAAGCCCGGAGCTTGTTAGAATCTAGTGCCTCTCTGTTCAAGATGATTGGTTGGTTAGCAAACACAGTGAAAGACCTTTTGGGCCAACCCAGACTACTTAGCCATAAGTACAAGACCCTTCGCAATCAGGTTCCTGCCCAGCTCACCATCCTCACTGTTCAATCCCACTCAGTCTCTGTAGGGATTCACCTCTGACTCTTCAGAGTATAAGAGAAGCTCTAGAGGGTGCCCAGCATCTATGGGTTTAGATTCTGAACCAGCCCTGCTAGAAAGACACTGAGTCTCTAATGTGAATCAGCCTCAGCCTATGGGAAAAATTCCAGGGACACATCATTCCCAAGACGCACTATAGAGGCAGGTGGTTGTAGTAGTGTGATATACATAGAGCTATGTCCTGGGTGCATTGAAGTACTTAAGACAGGCTTCCAACCCAGAGCCAGGGAGATGGAAAGGCTGCCTGGAAAATCCTGTGTGAGCAGAGACCAAGGGTGAGTAAGCATTAGCCAGGTGATGAAGACTGAAGGAGGGGAGGGGAACAGAGTCCCAGGTGGAAGGAACAGCACCAAGCAGAAAGTGTGATTAAGTCAAGGGACCAGCAAGTAGCTCAGTACAACATAGACCCAGGGGGAGCTATGGAGAGCTGAGTGCATGCTCCCTTGTCCAGGGCAGGGACCCTCCTGTCTCAATGTTCACCCTTGCATGGCTCCAGCAGCTTGCTGTTCTGTAACTTGTCATCCTCTCTGTGGCTTCCTGGAAGCAACACTGACTACATTTCCAGGTTACTGATACATCATCACTCCTCCTGCAATAACCTAAACTCTGGATTGTTCTCATGTATGCACTGGCCTCAGGGGCAAGCCCTCCACAGAGAGTCTGGCCTTGGGGTGAATCACTCGTCTCCTGTAGCTCATTTTCACCCCTTGCTGCTTCAGCCACTCCCATGCAACTCTCTCCTCTTAGGAAGATCTAGCTACATGTTCCACCAGGCACACTCCTACTCCAACTAACTTCAGAAGACCAGATTTGAGTGCCTCTGGAGTCTAGAAGATGGGAGTGGAAGAAAGGGTGGGTTGCTCCCTCCTTTGTACTTCTACTGAATTTTTTTCTATTCAAGCACTTATCACAGTGTATTATTCTTAGCCTCCAACTGACTACATATTTCTCCAGGATGGAGATCTGTGTGTTTTACCCCATATCTCTGGAAATCATGGCTTCTCTCTGAATATTTACTAGATGAGTAGATAGATTGCTGAATGGATGGAGATTGGATTATGAGAAGAGTTTTCCTTGGAGATTGTTTCCTGCCTCTTAAGAAGGGAAAAATGCTCTGCTCAGAACCTTCCTGAAAGGGAATTCTAAGCAAAAAATAGCAATAATATATAAATGTGATGGACTATATGAAAAATTTGAGAAACTTAGATTACACATCCATCTTCCCCAATTATTCCTCCTATACAGCTTAACCATCTGGGCTGCCTTTGTCCCAGTCTAGTAAAGGAACAGAAAATACATAGCTCAGAGGTTCTCAGTCCCTGCTCAGACCCTTTAGGAATCCACTCCTGACTCTCCAGAGTGCAAGGAAAGCTCTGGAGGATGTCCAGGATTGGTGGGATTAGATACTGAATTACCCCAGCCAGAAAGACATTGAAGCTCTACCATGGGTCAGTCTCTAACTCTGATAGACATCACTGATTGACCACAGTTCTTTCTGGCTGAGCCCTTATCTGGTGTCACAGTCCTCGACTCAACAGTCCCAGCAGCATTTGCAATTAAAACTACCTGCCATTGGTAGCTTAGATACATTTTATGGCCTACCGGTCTTTAAGGTTCACTTATTTGCGTGTCATGGGTGCCAGCACACCATGGTTGTTCCTAGCTCTGTGAATGTACCTAAGCTTCAGAACAGACCATCAGTAGCTGGTCAGTTTAACCCTTTACAATTCTCTGTTATAATTCCCAGTCAAGGTTCAAACTGACCTAATACTGCCCTTAGGAGTGGATATCGAGTAGAATACAACTTCGTGTGCATGCATGCTAAGTCACTTCAGTTGTGTTCAACTCTTCTGTGACCCCATGGACTGGAACCCACCAGGATCCTCTGTCCATGGGATTCTCTGGGCAAAAATACTGGAGTAGGTTTCCCTGCCCTCCTCCAGGGGATCTCCCCAACTCAAGGATAGAACCCATGTTTCTTACATCTCCTGCATTGGCAGGCTGGTTCTTTACCACTAGTGCCACCTGGGAAGCCGATAATACTCCCTTCAGTTGAGTTGCTCAGTCATGTCCGACTCTTTGTGACCCCATGAGTCGCAGCACACCAGGCCTCCCTGTCCATCACCAATTCCCGGAGTTTACCCAACTCATGTCCATCGAGTTGGTGATGCCATCCAGCCATCTCATCCTCTGTCATCCCCTTCTCCTCCTGTCCCCAATCCCTCCCAGCATCAGAGTCTTCTCCAATGAGTCAACTCTTCGCATGAGGTGGCCAAAGTACTGGAGTTTCAGCTTCAGCATCAGTCCTTCCAGTGAACACCCAGGACTGATCTCCTTTAGGATGGACTGGTTGCAGCTTCTTGCAGTCCAAGGGACTCTCAAGAGTCTTCTCCAACACCACAATTCAGAAGCATCAGTTCTTCAGTGCTCAGCTTTCTTCACAGTCCAACTCTCACGTTCATACATGACCACTGGAAAAACCATAGCCTTGACTAGACGGACCTTTGTTGGCAAAGTAATGTCTCTGCTTTTTAATATGCTGTTTAGTTTGGTCATAACTTTCCTCCCAAGGAGTAAGCATCTTTTAATTTCATGGCTGCAGTCACCATCTGCAGTGATTTTGGAGCCCAGAAAAATAAAGTCTGCCACTGTTTCCACTGTTTCTCCATCTATTTGCCATGAAGTGATGGGACCAGATGCCATGATCTTCGTTTTCTGAATGTTGAGCTTTAAGCCAACTTTTTCACTCTCTACTTTCATTTCATCAAGAGCTTTTTTAGTTCCTCTTCATTTTCTGCCATAAGGGTGGTGTCATCTGCGTATCTGAGGTTATTGATATTTCTCCCAGCAATCTTGATTCCAGCTTGTGCTTCATCCAGCCCAGCGTTTCTCATGATGTCCTCTGCATATAAGTTAAATAAGCAGGGTGACAATATACAGCCTTGACGTACTCCTTTTCCTATTTGGAACCAATCTGTTGTTCCATGTCCAGTTCTAACTGTTGCTTCCTGACCTGCATATAGGTTTCTCAAGAGGCGGGTCAGGTGGTCTGATATTCCCATCTCTTTCAGAATTTTCCACAGTTTATTGTGATCTACACAGTCAAAGGCTTTGGCGTAGTCAATAAAGTAGAAATAGATGTTTTTCTGGAACTCTCTTGCTTTTTCCATGATCCAGCAGATATTGGCAATTTGATCTCTGGTTCCTCTGCCTTTTCTAAAACCAGATTGGACATCTGGAAGTTCATGGTTCATGTATTGCTAAAGCCTGGCTTGGAGAATTTTGAGCATTACTTTACTAACATGTGAGATGAGTGCAATTGTATGGTAGTTTGAGCATTCTTTGGCATTGCCTTTCTTTGGGATTGGAATGAAAACTGACCTTTTCCAGTCCTGTGGCCATTGCTGAGTTTTCCAAATTTGCTGGCATATTGAGTGCAGCACTTTCACAGCACCATCTTTTAGGATTTGAAATAGCTCAACTGGAATTGCATCAACTCCACTAGCTTTGTTCATAGTGATGCTTTCTAAGGCCCTTGGGTATTTTTAAAACCTCACTTAACCACTTTCAAAGTTATCACAAGTGGTTTAATAGTTTAAAAAAAAAGAAGATAAGCAAAGTAAATATCCAGATATATCACAGAGCAGTGAACCAAGAATTAGAAATCCTCATTTCATAGTTCACTTTGCTTCTAACTGGTGGTGTCAGCTTGGATGTGTCATTTATCTTTCAGTGCCTTGTTTTCATCATTTGTAAAATGGCTATAGCCATAAAATACAGCTCAAAGCATTGCCAGGAAGCTTAAATGGGATGAAATGCATGTAAGCACTCAGTATGCTGCCTGCCACAGAGTTAGAACTCAGTGATTGCTTGTGTTTTTTTCATTTTTATTTGGATAAGCTGTTTCATTCCATGAGACTTTACACACCTGTCTCAGCAGTTAATACTAACATCTGCCTCTAGATTTCCCCTTTGACTACCTTCCTGTGATGGTTAATTGCATGCATCAATTTGACTGGGCCAGGGTGTCCAGATATTTGGTCAAATGTTATTCTGGGTGTTTCTGTGAGCTATTTTTGGATGAGATCAACATTTAAATCAGTAGCTTGAGTAAAGCAGATTTCTCTCCCTAAAGTGGGTGGGCCTCATTCAATTTGAAATCCTGAACAGACAAAAAGACTGACCCTTCCCTGAGTGAGAGAGGATTCTTCCTGCCTAACATTCCTTGACATAAATCACAGCAAGATCCTCTATGACCCATCTCCTAAAGTAATGGAAATAAAAGTAAAAATAAACAAATGGGACCTAATTAAACTCAAAAGCTTTTTCACAGTGAAGAAAACTATAAACTAGGTGAAAAGACAACCCTCAGAATGGAAGAAAATAATAGTAGATGAAACAACTGACAAAGGATTAATCTCCAAAATATACAAGCAGCTCATGAAACTCAATACCAGAGAAAGAAACAACCCAGTCAAAAAGTGGGCAGAAGACCTAAAGAGGCATTTTTCCAAAGAAGACATAGAGATGGCTAATAAACACATGCAAAGATGCTTAACATCCCTCATTATTAAATAAATGCAGATCAAAACTGCAATGAGGTATTACCTCACAAGGATCAGAATGGGCATCATCAAAAAATCTACAAACAATAAATCCTGGAGTGGGTGTGGGGAAAAGGGAACCTTCTTGTACTGTTGTTGGAAATGTAAATGGATACAGCTACTATGGAAAACAGTATGGATTCCTTAAAAAAAAAAAAAAACTAGGAATAAAACTACCTTATGACCCAACAATCCCACTACTGGGCATATACCCTGAGGAAACCATAACTGAAATAGACACATGTACCCCAGTGTTCATCACAGCACTATTTACAATAGCTAGGAAATGGAAGCAACCTAGGTGTCCATCGACAGATGAATTGATAAAGAAGTTGTGGTACATATATGCAATGAAATATTATTCATCTATAAAAAGGAACACATTTGAGTCCGTTCTAATGAGGTAGGTGAACCTAGAGCCTATTATACAGAGTAAAGTAAGTCAGAAAACAGACATTGTATATTAATGCCTACATATGGGATCTAGAAAGAGGGTATTGGTGAACCTATTTGCAGGGCAATAAAGGAGACACAAACATAAGGAACAGACTTGTGGATACAGCCAGGGAAGGGGAGGATGGGACAAATTGAGAGAGCAGGATTGAATCATATGTATTACCATATTTAAAATAGATTGCCGGTGGGAATTTGCTCTGTGATGCAAGAAGCTCAAATCTCGTGCTCTGTGACAACCTAGAGGAGTGGGATGGGGTGGAGGCTGGGAGGGAAGTTCAAGAGGAACATATGTATACCTATGGCTGACTCGTGTTGATGTATGGCAGAAACCAACACATTATTGTAAAGTAATTATCCTCCAATTAAAATTAAATAAACTTTTTAAAAAAGGGAGGATTCTTCCTGCCTAATTGCCTTGAACTGGAAAATTGGCTTTTTTCTTGCCTTTGCACTCAAACTAAGACATCAGCTCTTTCTGGGTCTCAAGCCTCCAACCTTCAAATTGGGACTACACCATCAGCTCCCCTGATTCTTAAGCCTTTGAACTCAAGCTGGAACTAAATCATCAACTCCCCTAAGTCCACAGCTTGCCAAATATGGATCTTGGGACTTGTCAGGCTCTATCATTGTGTGAGCCAATATTTTATAAGAACTCTCTTTACTTATATAAGTAAAGTATGTATTGGAGAACCTTAACTAATATACTTCCTAGTGCCTTTGTTATGGCTAGTGATGTTTTTTTCCTTTATTTAAGGTGATTAGATGCGTGGCTACAGTCAGCGGAGCACACTGGGTTAAGACAGTATGAAAGTGAAAGTGAAGTCGCTCAGTTGTGTTCTACTCTTTGCGACCCATGGACGGTAGCCTACCAGGCTCTGCGGTCCATGGTATTTTCCAGGCAAGAATACTGGAGTGGGCTGCCATTTCCTTCTCCCCCCAAAAGTAAGCAATACAGTTGACATCATGATCCAGCCCATTCACAGCCAGCTAAAATAAGTTGCAGTTCTTAACCATACTTTCTGTGATGCTCGCTGAGGTTTTCCTTCCTACTGTATTCTGTTTCATTTTATTAAATGCTAGTCATGGCTCACTAAATTTCTCTTACAATCTGCTAGTGGGCTGTAGCCTGTAGTTTGAAAAGCCCTACGTAAAACACCTCTGAGGCATTATAGAATGTTTATTAATATCACAGGTTCTCACACTGAACTTGGACTCCACCCATAATAACAAGGCAAACTTGACCTTGCACAAGATATTTGACATTGCTGAGCTTCAGTTCTTCATTTGTAAATTAGTGTTATAGTATGCTCTTCCCAGGTCTTTCCTGAGGATAAGATGAGATAGTGCATTTAAATGCCTTATTCAGTGTCTGCCATGTGATGAAATGCTCAGTAACTTTTAGCCATTTTACCACTGTTACTAGAGTCTAAGCCCTTGAATATAGTATCAGAATGAATCACAGAGTGTGAAGAAATGGGGAGGGGGTGATGGGAGGTAAATACATGGACAAGATATAAACTCTACATCAGAAGACCTTAATTCAATACTAATTGAATCATGTTGAGCCAATTACTTGGGCTCTTTAGACCAAAGCTTTCTCTATAGAATTAGGGAGAAAATTCATTTCTGTCCCTAGAGCTTCACATAACCACTTATTCCTTATAAGTGGTTATGAAGATCATCTTCAATACCAGATGTGAATGACTGTATTTTACCAACCTTAGGAGTTAATATATTTATTAGAATCGAATATTTTAAATATATTTTGTTAGAACCAAATATTTCAGTTATTACTAAGTACAGTGAAAACAAAAATAAATTGTTAATTCACTATAGGTGGTAACCAATCTGGTTGTCCCTATAATAAATCATCCCTGACTATAATCACATGATTATAACAGAGAAACCCTATTACCTGCTATATGAGATAATAGGATCCATGTTGGTGTCTAGACAGTGCTAACCATATTTTGTGTGCTTAATATATGTTTGTTGAATGAAAAGCTATTGAATAAATAAAGAGAAGGAAAGAGGACAAAGGAAAAGAATGTAAAACTATAATTGACATCAACTTTAGTGAGATTTTTGTCATGTGCCTATGGCTTTTTCTACCCAGTGTGGCTCCTGCCTGCAATGCAGGAGACCTGGGTTTGATTCCTGGGTTGGAAAGATCCCCTGGAGAAGGATATGGCAGCCCACTCCAGTATTCTTGCCTGGAAAATCACATGGACCACGGAGCCTGGCAGGTTACTGTCCATAGGGTCACAAAGAGTCAGACATGACTGAACGGCTTCACTTTCACTTTCTTTCCCTATGGCTTTTTCTACCCAGTGTGTTAGGTAGTAGACCAGTTGGCCCAAGGACCCTAGTTGGAGAGTGATGATCAGTGATGGGCTGAATGTACTGCATTTTCACTGAAAGGGTCATTTCCAGTGTCACTGTTATCTGGCATCCATCAAAGGGAGGCATGATGGAACACAGGCACTGATTGGGCTTGTTAAGACTTTGAAAGATAGTGAAAAGAATTCAAAGTGACCTTGATCAATGGGAGGAGCAGTCCCTCCAAAATGGGATGAAGCTCTAGGGACAGAAATGAATTACCTTGATTTTAAAAAATGGCCAGGTAAGGGAAGGAGGCATGAATGCTAAGACTCCAAGTCTTACAGCAAAAGTGTTGGCCACTGCAGGCTGGGCATAATGATGTTTCTTCCATTTGAACAATGTTTCAAAGCTGACCAATTGCAGAGACCTATGAGATAGGTTGCCTTATTGTTCCCACATTACAGATGAGAGGATAGTTAAGATTGTAGAATTAACAACTGGAAAGCTGGGAGTAATGAATGTGGTAATAGTAACACCAACATTGTTGTTGTTCAGTTGCTCAGTCATGCCTCATTCTTTGCAACCCCATGGACTGCAGCATGCCAGGCTTCCCTGACCTTCACTATCTCCCTGAGTTTGCCCAAACTCATGTCCATTGAGTCAATGATGCCATCCAACTATCTCATCCTCTGTCATCCCCTTCTCCTCCTGCCCTCAATCTTTCCCAGCATCAGGGTCTTTTCCAATGAGTTGGCACTTTGCAGCAAGTGGCCAAAGTATTGGAGCTTCAGTATCAGTCCTTCCAATGAAAATTCATGGTTGATTTCCTTTAGGTTCAACTGGTTTGATCTCCTTGCTGTCTAAGAGACTCTCAAGAGTCTTCTCCAGCACCACAGTTTGCAAGCATTGATTCTTTGGTGTCCACCGTTTTTTATTGTCTAGCTCTCATATCCATACATGACTACTGGAAAAACCACAGCTTTGACTAGATGGAGCTTTGTTGGCAAAGTGATGTCTCTGCTTTATAATATGCTGTCTAGGTTTGTCATAGCCTTTCTACCAAGAAGCAAGAGTTATTTAATTTTATGGCTGTAGTCACCATCTTCAGTGATTTTGTAGTGCAAGAAAATAAAGTCTGTCACTATTTTCATTGTTTCCCATTCTATTTGCCATGAAGTGATGGAACTGGATGCCGTGATCAAAGTTTTTTGAATGTTGAGTTTTAAGCCAGCTTTTTCACTCTCCTCTTTCACCTTCATCCAGAATCTCTGTAATTCCTCTTCATTTTCAGCCATTAGGGTGGTGTCATCTGCACATCTAAGGTCATTGGTATTTCTCCCCACAATCTTGATTCCAGTTTGTGCTTCATCCAGCCCAGCATTTCTCATGATGTACTCTGCGTAAGTTAAATAAGCAAGGGGACAATATACAGCCTTGACATACTCTTTTCCCAATTTGGAACCAGTCTGTTGTTCCATTTCTGGTTCTAACTGTTGCTTCTTGACCTGCATACAGATTTCTCAGGAGGCAAGTAAGGTGATCTGGTATTCCCATCTCTTTAAGAATTTCCCACAGTTTGTTGTGATACACACAGCCAAAGGCTTTAGCGTAGTCAGTGAAGCAGAATTAGATGTTTTTTTTTTTCTGAAATTCTCTTGCTTTTCCTATGATCCAACAGATATTGGCAATTTTATCTCTGGTTCTTCTGCCTTTTCTAAATCCAACTTGTACATCTGGAAGTTCTCAGTTCATGTACTGTTGATACCTAGCTTGAAGGATTTTGAGCATTATCTTGCTAGCATGTGACATGAACACAATTGTGTGGTAGTTTGAACATTCTTTGGCATTGCCTTTCTTTGGGATTGGAATGAAAACTGATCTTTTCCAGTCTTGTGGGCAATGCTGAGTTTTCCAAATTTGCTGGCATATTGACTGCAGCACATTACAGCATCTTTCAGGATTTGAAATAACTGGCTGGAATTCCATTACCTCCACTAGCTTTGTTAGTAGTATTGCTTCGTAAGACCCACTTGATTTCACACTCCAGGATGTCTGGCTCTAGATGAGTCATTATACCATTATGGTTATCCAGGTCATTAACACCTTTTTTGTAGAGTTCTTCTGTGTATTCTTGCCACCTCTTCTTAATATCTTCTGCTTCTGTTGGGACCACACCATTTCTGTACTTTATTATGCCCATCTTTGCATGAAATGTTCCCTTGGTATCTCCAATTTTCTTGAAGAGATCTCTGGTCTGTCCCATTCTATTGTTTTCCTCTATTTCTTTGCATTGTTCACTTAAGGAGGCTTTCTTATCTCGCCTTTCTATTCTTTGGAACTCTACATTCAGGTAGATGTATCTTTCCCTTTCTCCTTTGCCTTTCACTTCTCTTCTTTACTCAGCTATTTGTAAGGCCTCCTCAGACAACCATTTTGCCTTATTGCATTTCTTTTTCTTGGGGATGGTTTTGGTCACTGCCTCCTGTACAATGTTATGAATCTCCGTCCATGGTTCTTCAGGCACTTTTGTCTATCAGATCTAATCCCTTAAATCTATTTGTCATGTCCACTGTGTAATCACAAGGGATTTGTTTTAGGTCATTCCTGAATGGCCTAGTGGTTTTCCCTACTTTCTTCAATTTAAGTCTGAATTTTGCAATAAGGAGCTCATGATCTGAGCCACAGTCAACTCCTGGTCTTGTTTTTGCTGACTGTAAAGAGCTTCTACATCTTCAGCTGCAAAGAATATAATCAGTCTGATCTTGGTATTAACCAACTGGTGATGTCCATTTGTAGAGTCTTCTCTTATGTTGCTGGAAGAGGATGTTTGCTATGATCAGTGCATTCTCTTTGCAAACTCTGTTAGCCTTTACCCTGCTTCATTTTGTACTCCAAGGCCAAACTTGCCTGTTTCTCCAGATATCTCTTGACTTTCTACTTTTGCATTTCAGTCCCCTATGATGAAAAGGACTTCTTCTTCTTCTTTTTTTTTTTTTTTGGTGTTAGTTCTATAAAGGCTTTTAGTCTTCATAGAACCATTTAACTTCATCTTCTTCAGCTTTAGTGGTTGGGGCCTAGACTTGAATCACTGTGATGTTGAATGGATTGCCTTGAAAACAAACTGAGTTCATTCTATCATTTTTTGAGATTGCACCCAAGCACTGCATTTCAGACTCTTGACCATGAGGGCTCCTCCTTTTCTTTTAAGGGATTCTTGCCCATGGTAGTAGATATAACGGTCATCTGAATTAAATTCACCCATTTCCATCATAGTGTCACTACACCAACATAGTGCAGCAATAAGTACCATTTTTAAACTCTTACTATATGTCGGGCCCTGGGCCACCTGATCACATCTCTTTCTCTCTCTTAGTCGCTAAGTTGTGTCCAACTCTTGCGACCCCATGGACTGTAGCCTGCCAGGCTCCTCTGTCCATGGGATTCTCCAGGCAAGAATACTGGAGTGGGTTGACATCTTCTTCTCCAGGGGATCTTCCCGACCCAGGAATTGAAGCCAGGTCTCCTGCATTGCAGGCATATTCTTTACCGACTGAGCTATGAGGGAAGCCCTGATCACATAGACTGTTTCATTTCATACTCATAACAGGCCTATGAAGTGTCTTCTGTCATTGTCTCATTTAGGGGAACAGGAACCAGGCAGGAAGAGGGAGGCATTTGCCTGAGGGCACTTGCCTGAGGGTCACATGGTCAGTCAGTGGTAGAGATGAGATGTGAACACAAGGAATCTAGATTAGAACCTTTTTCAGCAATTGATGCTTAATGAGTGCTCATTATCATTAGCATTACTCTAAATATTTTCTGTGGATAACTTTTCTTATTCCTCACAATTAATATGAGTTAAATGCCATTAATACCTCCAGCTTAAGGGATGAAGAAATTAAGACATAAAATGATTAAATAATCTGCCGATAATCACACAGTAACGTGACAGAACTTATATTTTCAAACACTAAGCTATACTAACATCCTGCATTCAAGGGAAAACAAATCTCTTTAAACACTTACCATCCAAAATGTACTGATACTTGGAATTATTCTCAAACAAGGCTTTATTATCATTCCTATTTGGGTCTTAAAAAAAACTGAGGTTCAGAGAAATTAAGTTCCTTGATCGGGGTCACACAATACTAAATGGTAGAAGCAAGAGCTCCACCAAGATGTTTCTGACTCCCAAGTTTATATTCCTCACTACCATCTGCCAGCATATTTCTTCATTCCACAGACCTTGATCCAATGATTCTGCTACTTACTCACCCCACCTAAAACTGTAATTATAATAATAACCACTGCTTACACAGTATTTTCTTTATCATGATGCTTTTTGGAAATATCTTCATTAATTCTCGTAATGGTTTTTAAAAGTAGTTTATTATACTTATATTAGTTATGGGAAAACTGAAACTCAGAGATACAAAGTATTAGCTTTTAAATGGCAGAACCAAAAGCAAAGATATCTTTGTAAAAAGAACCCTTTTCACTACCACATTGCCTGATGGCTTTCATGGGGCCATAAAATACTATTGGCTTCCTTCACAAGTGGAGGGGCATCAACAGAAGTCATTCTCTGTAAGATCTTTGCAGACCTCAATATTCCAAACTACAGAATCAAGAGACTTCCCTGGTGGCTCAACAGTGAAGAATCCACATGTAATGCAGGGGACTCAGAGACATAGGTTCAATCCCTGGGTCAGGAGCATTCCCTGGAGGAGGAAATGGCAACTCACTCCAGTAATCTTGCCCGAAAAATCCCATAAACAGAGGAGCTTAGTGTACTATTGTCCATGGTGCCACAGAAGAGTTGGACACAACTGAGTATCTAAACGACAGCAATAGAATCATGAACCTTTAGAGCTCTGAGGGCTATTAGTTTACTTTCTATTCCATGCATAGTTTCTCTCACATCATCCCAGATGGAGGTATCTTATCTGACTTACTTAGATTACTTAACTTACAAGAAAATCTGTTTCGTGGGGCATTTGAGAGACAAAGGTCACAGAAGCTAAGCTAAATGTGTCTAGGAAGCCCAAATGCCTCAAGAGGTAAAGAATCCTCCAGCAATGTAGGAGATATAGGAGACAAGGGTTCGATTCCTGGGCTGGGAAGATACCTTGGAGAAGGAAATGGCAACCCACTCCAAAATTCCGTGGACAGAGGAGCCTGGCAGCTACAGTCCATAGGGTCACAAAGAGTCAGACACAGCTGAGCATGCATGTGCAGGACCTACCTACATTGGCCATAAAGGGAAAGTCTAGTTCATTGTCAGTAGAAAAGACATATAGATCATTTCAATTAGTATGGTGTATGAATTTATGTGTACATACATATATATTCTGGATTATTTTCCTGGCTTGAGAATCCCTGCCATATTTCCAAATGCCTAGAGGTACCTCTCTTAGGAAGTTGGCCCTCCCAGGCACACTCATCATGTTCTTCTTGCCCTAATGTGTGTGTGTGTGTGTGTGTGGCTGAAATATAATATAGAAGGAGTATTTACACTTCACAATTCACACCCAGGTCATCTGCAAATTACCCAAACTCTATTTCAAAATATGTCTCGAATCAATCATATTCTTTCATCTCCATTATGATTCCTTACCTGGATATCAACAGGAGTCTTCTAACTGTGCTCCTTGAGTCTGCTCTCACCCCCTCTAATCTGTGCTCTTCAGACAGTGGAATGACCTACTGACACAGAGATTAGACCATGGCACAGCTGGGTAACAGTTTAGTGATTTCCTTTTCACTACAGACAAAGTCTATACGTCTTACTATGACCTGCAAGACCATCTGCAGCTACTTCCAACCTCAGCTCCCTCCATCCCCCACCTTATCTGCAGGCTTCGGCCACACATTCTTATTTCAGTTCTCAAACACTCCAGGCTGTCCATTCTGCCCAGGGCACCTTCTCTCTTGTCTTGGGAGTCTCCTTCTGAGTATCTTTTTAGACCTTATCCTATTTACTCAAGAGACTTTCCCAGATAATCCTAAACTGATTTTCTTCTCCCTCTCCTTCCACAGTCAGTCTCTATTTCTACAACCTGTTCATTTTCTACATAGCTCATATCACAATTTGCAATTGGCTCAGCTGGTAAAGAATCCACCTGCAATGAGGAAGACCTGGGTTTGATCCCTGGGTTGGGAAGATCCCCTGGAGAAGGGAAAGGCTACCCACTCAAGTATTCTGCCCTGGAGAATTCCATGGACTATATAGTCCATGGGGTCTCAAAAAGTTGGACACAACTGAGTGACTTTCATTTCACTTCACTTCATGTATCTATTCATTAGCTCACTCAACAGAAGCTATTAAGGCCAAACACCATTCTAGGAAATGAATATATAATAGCAAACAAAACATATGAGGTCCCTGCTCTTATGGAACATGCATACTAGGAAGAAGAGGTTGACAATAAACAAATAAGCATGTGAACATGGTAATTACTGAATATGTGATAGCCTGAGAATTAAAATAGGGTGCTATACCAAAGAGGGACTTGCTACATGGTCATAAAAGGCCTTTTGGAAAAGGGGGCATTTAAGTTGAGATTTGAATGGTTAGAATACAGCTATGCAAACATCAGAGGGAAGGGTAGCCCAGACAGAGAGAACTGCTAGTACCAAGGCTGTAGGCTAAAATGAGCTTGCTATGTTAGACTGTTTGCAGAACAACAGTGACAGCAACAAGAATGGAAAGAAATGAAAGAAAAAGTAAAAGGAAAGAGGAGAAAAGTAAAGAAAGACAACACAAAAGCCATCATACTCTAGAGTGGCCAGATAAGAGATCACAGTGGTTCGGACCAGTTAGACGGTAATAGAGATGTGGTCAGATGCCATGTATGCTTTAGAAACAAAAAATGACAGATCTCACTGATGAGGGGCAGAAAGTAAAGGGGGAACCAAGAAGGACATCTGGATTTTAAGGTGTTTGTTTAGTTTCTTCCACTAGATTGTAAGCTTTGCAAGAACAGGAACCATATCTATTTTGTTTACCTGGCACATAATACAAACATAATTGATGAATGCATATCTGTATGAACAAAACCATGAAAGAATGGACAGAGGGATGTCAGGGCAGGTTTCACAGAGGTGGGGATACCCGAACAAGGTTCCGAAGAATAAGTTGAAATCTGTCAGGTTGGCAAGACGGGGAAGCGTTTTGGAGGCTGACAGACAGCACCCACAGAAGGAGGCAGGAAACATACATGAACAGAACAGTGTCACTGAAGTACTTGACCTGCCTGAGGTAAATCATCAGCTCGGTAATAGGGCCAGACTCCAGAGAGGCCAGATAATGAGTGCGCTATTCCCTTTGTCATATTTTTATATAAAGACAAATAATAGGAGCTCCAAAGAAGGGATGAAGGAGAAAAAAAAATCTAAATCCAGAAATTCCAGCCCAAAGCCAATACTGATTCCTGTAGAATGTAGAAAGCTGTCAGCAGCAGCCCTTGAGGAAAGTCTAGGGTCCCATTGAAGTCTAACATCACCTCCCCAACATCCGAGAAGTCCCTTGATTTTTGATGCATGGTTTCATGCTGTCTTTAGGGGAGACGTATTTTATCTAAAGGACACATTAGAAGAAAACAGCCTTGCGCATCCTCTGGGATGAACCCATAGAGGATCTGAGGCAAACCCAAGGACAGATGAGTCCCCAAAGCAAACCAGCCCATGTGTTCATTTAAATCATTCCGTTCCAAGTTCAGCTCTTTGAAGGAGGGGATGTATACCACACGGTGTGTTTCTTAGAAACAAGCATTTAATAGAACATAAATATTATTAAAGTCGTATAGATCAAAGACACCCAGAGAGAAAAAAGACATTGGAAAAGAGGAGAATGAGAGAAGGAGTGAGAGAGAGGATGAGAAAGAGACAAAGAGAAAATTAGACAGACATCAAACATGGAGTGAGAGTATGTGTGATTCTGTTTGTCAAAGGGAAAGAAGGTAGATGATTTTGTTCTTTGTAGGTTAATATGTAAATGACATTCTGATTTATTAGCGGGCTCCAGCAGATGAGGTGATGATTAGCACATTTCCATATTTATGGAAAAGCAACACTAACTTTCCGGATTTATAGAAAATCAGCTCTTCACAAACAGCAAATTGTGCTATTATCGACATATGGCTTTCTATAAACTGAGCTGAGGTAATTATCCCTGGGACAATTCGTTGGTGGGCTCCTTTTGAATTTTAACCACATTGGAAGCCCATTTCTGCCTCACAGATTTTAAAGCGGAGGGGGCTTGAGATACCCCCAGGCAATTAATTAGTAATCCAGTACCAGAGACCAAATGAAAGGCTGTACCAGGAGCACATGGAGAAAAGACACAGGTCCAGGGGTCTGACGCCAGCTTCCTGCAGCCCTGGGCCAAATGTAGGGAAGTAATTAACTTCCCTAAGGAGCCTCAGCATTTCTGGGGCTAAAACTAGAACAACACCCACCTCCAAATGTTGTCAAGAATATTAAATAAGAATATATACAACAGCCCCGGAACTTAGTAAGTACTCAATAAATGTTAGCTCTTTGTCCTTCCTCATGGTTTTGAGTGACTCTTAAAAAGATCCACTTGAATTAAGTTTTTCAAATTCTTTTTTTATACTGATCTATCCTGAACTATTTTATTTGTCATGACTCTGTACATATATATGTCTTTAACCAAAACAAGTTTCTTGAAGCAATAACTTATCCTCACTGCTTATAAACCATTATGATATTTTCTCTTCTGTGTTGTTCAAAATGTTTGTGATCCATACATTGATTTCAGGATCTACTATTGGGTTTCAACCTGCAGTTTGTTAAGTATTATGCTGCAGGAAGGTAGGGACTGTATTTAGATTTGCTTGCCTTTGTATCCCTAGCACAAACACGTAGAAGACACTGAATAGATATTTGAATTATAAAAGAATGGATATAGAGATAGATGGACAAATTTATGAATGGCCCTAGTTAGGAATCTAAGTTAACACCCTCTTCAAACTCACTCACTATGAGTTGTTTTGCTCACTCACTGTGTACTAAACCCTGTGTTGGGCACTAAAGAGGTGGAAAAGTGTCAGACAGGATGCTTGCTTTCAAGGATCTTGCTGTCTAGATGAAAAGAGAAATAATTAACGTTTGGAAAATTGCTTTAAAGACTAAACTGTGGAATTTATATGAATGTGTTGAAGGAAGGAAGTGACCAGCCTGAACTGGTGCAGTCAGAGAAACTTCTTAAAACTTGGAGGTTGAACTTGGGCTTGAAAAATGGATACACCTCTCACCCTTCTACTCATTCACTGGTTCTCAAACTATACTAAGCATCAGAATAACCTGGAGGGTGATTGTCGAAACCCACACTGCTGGACCCACACCCAGAGTTTCCCATTTAGCAGGTTTGGGATGAGAACCTGAGGATTTGCATTGTAACACATTCCCAGGTGATGCTGATGCTGTTGGTGGGAGTCCACACATTTTAGAACCACTATTCTAGCAGTTTGGAGTGAGACCATGGAGATTGTTGCTGTCTTGCTAAGGATTTTAGATTTTAGTATTAGCCTTCCAGGATCTTAGGCAAGGAGATGACGTTCTAAGATCTGTGAGGCAGAATGATCCTTCTGGTAGCAATATTGAGAATGGATTGGAAGGGGTGAGTCTTCCTCTGAAGACCATTTAGGAGTTGCTGCAGTCATAAGTGAAAGATGTAAACCCAGCCTCCCATTGAAGGAGGGGATGTAGAAGAAAGGATGGAGGAGAGCTGCTCAGGAGAGAGAACTGAAGGGTCTTAGAGATCTACAGGGATGGAGGGGTAGGAGGGTCTGGGATGACTCTAGGTTTCTGCCATCACTGACTGCTTGGATGGCCGTTCTACCCACCAAGAATCTACATTTTAAATGTTTTAACATTTAAACAGCAAAACCCCAGAGACCTTTTATTATTAAAGAGATAACTATGGTGCCATATTGCCTGGAAAATCCCATGGATGGATGAGCCTGGAGGGCTGTAGTCCATGGGGTCGCTGAGGGTCGGACAGGACTGAGCGACTTCACTTTCACTTTTCTCTTTCATGCATTGGAGAAGGAAATGGCAACCCACTCCAGTGTTCTTGCCTGGAGAATCCCAGGGATGGGGGAGCCTGGTGGCCTGCCATCTGTGAGGTCGCACAGAGTCGGACGCGACTGAAGTGACTTAGCAGCACAGTCCCATAGAAAATGCATGATTTTGGACAGCCAGACAAGTCTGCATTCAAACTCTATTTGTGGTGCTTCCTAGCAAGCCACTTCACCCTGTTGAACCTCAAGTTCCTGTAAATAATAATACTAATGCTACCGTAGAGAGTTGTCATGGAGACTAAATGAGATCGTGTGTGGCCGAGAGTCAGTGACTAGAAAACTGCTCACCATGTCTGGTGTACGCACTGAACACTATGTGCATCGCACACCGATTCTACTTACCAGCTGTTTCCATTTTTTCTCTGTTAAGCACCAGGATATACTCATAGACACCACCCATCAATCCAGACGTTATGTAATGGGTGCCGTAGTCATTGATGAACTTGGCGTACATGCCATAGTGGTATCGCTCTGGAAGCTCCATTAGTGACTGCAGCATACCTTCATCCAGCACGATGTTTTCCCTCCTCATCTTAAAATGAGCAGTCTGCACCTTTGTGAAAATTCTCATAAAGCTGTATTTCTGCCAACAACAACGACCACCATTAAATGAGGGAAAAGAACAAAGAGAGTATATATTTTACCACATGAGATCACATAAAAGGTCCGCATTTAGTACCTGTGGATATATATATAATATATATACACCTACATATAACTGTGGGAATTATATGTAAATGTATAGATATACTTGCATATATATGTATATAAATATATATAAGGGAGGATTACTGTGTTTTGCAAGCATATATTGGACACCAGTGTGTGCCTGGCTTGTTCTGTACCTTCATCTCTTTCCTACTATGCCGCCCGGGTCAAGTTCTCATCAGCCCTCACTGGGTTCATTATCACAGTGTGCATCACCATGTTCCTTCCCTCCATCCTGCCCTCAGCCCACTCTTACCTCCACATCTTTCTCTAATTAAAGCATTGCATTATGCAACTTCTAACATAAGTATTAGGCACCATTAAAAATTATGCTTAGGAATATTTCAATGACATTGTGAAATGCCAATATCATTTAATTTATTGAACGAGTACCTATCAGTGCCTGTCATCACATGCTTTCTGCTAGGTGCAGGGAACATGATCTTGAATGAGCTAGTCCCTGCCCTCATAGAGCTTATATTTTAGTGGTAATCTTATACCATTCAGTAATCAAGAAATGCAGGATCCTGATATAATAATGAAAAAAAAAGAAAAAAAAAAAAAAAGACAGGACCAGGGTGAGGTTGGATTGGTTTAAGAGGAAGTGGGTTATGCATGAGCTTTCCTTGCAGAGAATATAAACCTTGTTCCAAAGTGATAGTGAAAGTTGAAGGAAACGACCTGGTTTTTGAAAAGTCCACATTAACCTGAGAGTTGTTTCTCAGAACAACACTTCCCTTCAGATCAATAGCTTATTTGTGGCAAAGCTCCAAAATGTAATTCATGTTTGTTAACAAAGTTAACTTTTATAACTGAATTTTCATCATGTAAAATCATGTTTTGAGTCCTCTGTAAATCCCAAGTTCTGGTATCAATGTTTTGAGGCTTTGGGGTAAATTTCTGATCAATTCAATGAATATTGCTCTGGCTCCCAATTGCCTCTCCATCCTTATCACTCCCTGTTTTCCCTTCCCACCTGGGCTTCAGACAGTGGAAGTCCTTTCAGTCCACATCTGTGTGAGGCAGTTTCTCACCTCCAGGCCTTGGCACATGCTCTTTCCCAGGCTGAGAACAGCCTTCTGTTAGCTTCTGCCTCACTTCATCCAGACAACTGGTACTAGTCTTTAGATATCAGTTAAGGCAGACTCCCTGACTTCCTCAAGGAAGCACTGGCTGATAATAGACAGGATAATAGGCAATTAGTAGTAAATGGTTGATGAAGAAGTGTTGATGAAGAAAGATTCATTGCGCAGGCCAGCCATCCAATCTATGGAAAAGCCTGGAAAAGCCAGGCTTGCTGTAGAATTCTTCCAAGTCTAGTTTAGAGGGCTTGGCTGCTTCTCTTTAAGACACTACCATTCTAAGTATTTCCCTGTATGCTCCAGGTAACCATGAAAAAGGATGGGGAAATGATAAGAGTACTAGTCTTATCATGCAATGTTATTCCCTTTGTGATGATTCTGTATGTGAAAGTGTAATAAGAAAACAAACATAATTACCACTGATCAGACATTTCCAATTATACAAGCAAATGAAGGTTCAATTACTACTGTACTTTTTAATGCAGTTAAGGTAGTACGTGTTCGGCATAGATTATGGGATACTGTGCAACGTGGGCATTATGTTTTAATACCTTCTCATGATACTTGCTTAACTTTTTTAAGAAGGCAGCATCTTGTGACATGGATACACCTGCAGTCACGGTGACTGGGACGCCTCTAATGCCCACACCAATGGTCAATCCACTTGACACAGACTTGTCATTTTTTACTTTAGTAAGAAGATCATTTGCATCATTATATATCTCTGAAGAGATTTTAGTATCTGCCTGGGCCTGAAAGGAAACACATAGTTAGCTTTGTACACATAAAGTTATATTCCAATTCATAGGTAATATTTAAATCTTTTCTCTGTAAAATAACCAATGTTTCAGATTATTATAAATACTCCTTTAAAAAGGCTATTCCAAATTGATACTAAAATGCAGAAAATTCAGCAGTGCTTAGTAATTAGTGGTACTACTAAAATATTTATTTAAACATACACACATGATTCTGATAAAATGTTATAATGTTCTATGCATTTATTTCTTTCCAGAGGGCTTACTCTTCCTGTGTAGAAGATAGGAAGATAGATACCCTTCCTTCCTGCTTGACTCTGTAGTGGGGAAATATGGAAAGCCATATCTAGGCATGGACAAGAGGCAAAGGCAGGCAGGTGGTAACAATTCTACGTAGAGGTATGCTTAGGGACCACCCAAAAGTGTTTGGTTATTTCATTCCGGGATTGCATTTCTCAGCCAGCTTGACCTGAGGTCTGGTCATGTGCTTTGCTTGAGCCAAGAAAGTGAGGCTTAGGAGCCCATGGGTGGTTCACTCTGTAATCACAAGAGCACGTGTTGAGATGGAAGCTGCATTAATTTGGGTCCTGAGTGTCCGAGATGATGAGAGTTTCCTTTCCACGTTAGGATGAATGAATAGCAGAAGAGGGGCATTACTGTTTTAAAGCACTGAGATTGAAGAATCTTTTGTTGCCATAGCATAGCTTAGTCTATCTTGCCTGACACATAGGCCCTAGATCGTCCTCCGGTTAGGAAAACGGCATTACCTATGTCTTTGAGCTTGGCTTACTTAGACCAGATGGCAGAGGTGGAAGTGGGCTAGGGGGAGCCAGTTTCTTTTTTTTTTTAATTTAACTATAGTTGATTTACAGCATTGTGTTAGTTTCAGGTATGTAGCTTCAGATTCATTTCCATTATAGTTTATTACAGGACATTGAATATAGTTCTCTGTGCTATACAGTAAATCCTCATTGTTTATTTTATATGTAGTAGTTTGCATCTGTTACTCCCATACTCCTGATTGATCTCTCCCCTTCCCCTTTCCCCTTTAGTAGCCCTAAGTTTGTTTTATATGTATGTGAGTCTACTATTATTTTGTGCTTAGGTTGATTTGTATTAATTTCTTAGATTCCACATATAAGGGATCGTATAATGTTTATCTTTGCCTGGCTTATTTAGTGTGATAATGTCTAGGTCCAACCATGCTGTTGCAAATGGCATTGTCATTCTTTTTTTTATGACTGAGCAATACTCTATTGTATTTATGTACCACATCTTCTTCATCCATTCCTCTGTTGATGGACATTTGCTTCCACATCTTAGCTATTGTGGACAGTGGGAACCAACTTCTTAAAACAGAATCCATAAGCCTAGCCTTATCCTCTGTCAGTATTTTTCTTTTGAGAAACTTTGGTGGGGTGAGGGATGTGACTAGATAGTTGTTCAGGGTCCTGGCATCCTATCATCTCTCTCTATAGATAGAATGTAGATAGAATATATATGATACAGAGAGAATTTGCATCATCTGCAGTCCATGGGGTCATGAGGAGTCGGACATGACTGAGCGACTTCACTTTCACTTTTCACTTTCATGCATTGGAGAAGGAAATGGCAACCCACTCCAGTGTTCTTGCCTGGAGAATCCCGGGGATGGGGGAGCCTGGTGGGCTGCCATCTATGGGGTCGCACAGAGTCTGGACACAACTGAAGCAACTTAGCAGCAGCAGCAGCAGCCTCCCTTCTAAATGCTGTATAGCCAGGCTTAGTTCAGATAGATCTGGATTTAAATCTTGTCTCTGCTACCTATTGGGCCTGACATTTATCCCTCTACGTCTCTGGGATTTTTAATATCTAAAATGGGCCAATGGTAATATCCGTTCCATTGTCTTATAATGAGGATTCAGTGGGAGAATTTGTGTGAAAGTAGGAGGGGACACTTGGTAAGCCTCCACTGAGGTGTGCTGTGTAGATGGCTCACCCACAGGGTAAAGGGTAGAGAAATGAATGGTTAGGAGCAGGCCCTGGAGCTGACTGTGAGCTCCATGGTGACCAGGAGACTGCCGAATTTTTTTTTTTTTTTTTTACTGTACAATATTGTATTGGTTTTGCCATACATCAACATGCATCCACCACGGGTGTACACGTGTTCCCCATCCTGAACCCCTCTCCCACCTCCCTCCCCATACCATCCCTCTGGGTCATCCCAGTGCACCAGCCCCAAGCTTCCTGTATCCTGCATCGAACCTGGACTGGCGATTCATTTCTTATATGATATTATACATGTTTTAATGCTATTCTCCCAAATCATCCCCCGCCCCTCCCACAGAGTCCAAAAGACTGTTCTATACATCTGTGTCTCTTTTGCTGTCTCGCATACAGGGTTGTCGTTACCATCTTTCTAAATTCCATATATATGTGTTAGTATACTCTATTGGTGTTTTTCTTTCTGGCTTACTTTACTCTGTATAATAGGCTCCAGAATTTTAAAGATGTGGAGAATCTTAGGGAACCTTAGCAGTTTTCAAGCACTTTTCGATAGCAGAACCTTTTCTTCCAACAAAATTATGTACAGAAAGCCAAGAGATGAAGGTCATCAGTGAGGACCTGCCCTTGGGGAAGCAGGGGCACAGGTCTCAGGACCCCCAGCCACTTCCTGTCTTGCCACCACTTTACATCTTAGGAACCTGAGCCTGGGGAGGAACAGTGAGCTGCTCAAGGTCAGATATACATCTGTGCTAATAGTGTCAAAACCTGGAAATAGGGCTTCTGACTAGCAACCCAGAAAATAGGGCCCCAGTCTATTTCACTGCTTTAGGACCAGAACCGAGATCTAGCGGAGGTGGTCCCATTTACAGTACAGTCCCATTTACAGACGCTCCCTTGCCCTGACCTTGACTCTTCAGCCCTGAGCAGGTGCATTGGGAGCTTCAGCCACCAGCAAGCCCTATAGGAAGTAAAATCTTCCAAAGCAAGTCATCTTATCTTCACCAATAGACTTCCCCTCCATGCCTCTCTGCCACAGTGGCCTGTGAGCACCCCGTTCAGACTTACTTCAAAGTGATATTTCAGGAAATTGTAGGGTTTCCGGAAGTACTTATCATCATCTCCATAGTAGAGACGCTCACAGGCAGGGTCATACTGAAGCTCCCTCCATTCCCCATTGTATACAGTCTCACACTGGCCCCCGTAGTACCTGGCATCATACACATGCTGAGCTTCTTCCTGGGTCAGGATATTATACCTAAATTGAAAAGGAAAGCAGCTTCTAAGAGAGAGCACTGGAAAAGCAAAGAATAACACAAAATATCCTCTGCACGTTGATGTAACTGGTAGGCTGAGCAGTGTTTCTCCAACTGAGTTATGTGAGGCACTAGGTTTCCTTGGAGTACCTAATGGGCCATTCTGGGTAAAGGCAAGAAACCGAGTGGGCTGGGCATGAGCCCCATCTTCCCTTAAACCAGACCAGCCAGACAACATTGTTTAGCATCTAGGACAGTGCTCCCACATAGGAGGTCCTCCTAAATATTTGTTGAGTAAACTGAAGAAGAATATGCATGATTATCAAAATTCTGAGCCCAGGAACTAGGCAGTCCAGACCTGTTTCCTGTCTCTGCCACATCTAGCTGTGTGATTGACCTTGGGCAGATGATTTAATCTCTCTATGTTTCCGTTTAGTCATTTGTAAAAAAAAAACAGCTAATACTACTGTCCTCGCAGAGTTAAGCATGAGTTAAAACAAGTAAAGGAATCATAATAGTACTCATATGAAATATTAAAAAAATGTTGCTGTTGCTGGTTTTTGTTAACATTATTTCAGAAGAAGTTCTGCTGCTAAAAACTAACTTTGAAATATTGGTATAGTTCATAGTGGTAAGCTGATGATCTAATCCTCAGAAAGGCTGTAGTCTTCTAGGCAGCATGGAGAAACACAGTCTGAAGTCAGGGAGTTGAGTCGCTAAGTCATGTCTGACTCTTTGCGACCCTATGGACTGTATTGCCCACCAGGCTCCTCTGTCCATGGGATTCTCCAGGCAAGAATGCTGGAGTAGGTTGCCATTTCCTTCTCCAGAAGTCAGGGAGACACCTGGTTAATTTCTGGCTCTGTCATTTACTAGCTGTGTGACTTTGTAGAAAGTTTCTACAAACTTCCTGAAGATCATTTTCCTCATTTGAAGAACAGAATAGTAAAAGTGTCATTTAGTGAAGTCTAAATGAGGGCATTAGGGTAAAACAGAAGTACACTTGATAGTAATTCTTCTTTTCCCCTGGCCCAATACCTTTTCAGAAATATTTTCTAATACTTCCCTCTCTGAGGGTGTTTCACGTCTATCTGCCTAAGTCCTCTGTTTTAGGTCATGGATGGTTTAACCATATTTAGGTAAAAATAATGTGAAACAGGTGAAAGACAGCTTTAATTTCTTAAAAAGAGAAAGTTAACTGAACAAAAGCATGAAGCTTGACTAAGAGTTCAAAGACCTTACAATCTAAGCCTCTTATGTTGTAGACAATAAAATGATTGCTTTTCTTTTCATCTCAAACTTCTGTTTAGCCTTGAAGACCCAACTCAAATATTGCCTCCTCTGTATCACCTTTGATTATCCTGGACAGATAATTGTCCCTCCTCTGTGTTCCCATGGCATTTGGTGATTGCCTCTGGCATAGCATACGTCATGTTTGTTTATTTCCTTTGTGAAAAAGCACAAAGGCAAATTAGCAGTGGAAGGATTATGAATAAAACCTGCTTCAAAAGAATAAATGGATAATTATAGAGCACTTGGCATATAGTAGAAATTCAATGTAAGTAAACTTCCTTCTTCTCTTCCTTTCTCCATCTCTTTCTTCCTATTAGTGGAAGTGATGTAATAATAGCTGTGATGAATTGAATACACATTTTACCAGACATTTAGCATAGATTAGCTTTCAACCTCATAACAATTTTGCAAATGTGAAAATTGAAGCTCAGAAAAATTAAGCAACTTGCCTATAGTCAGAACTGGGATTTTTTCCTAGATTTTTTGGACACTACAACCTAGGTTCTTACTCTTTACCCTGTAATTTCTATCTTTCCACCTATGGGACATGTTGCTGCCTATAGCTGATAAATACAGGCTCTCTAATGGACCCAAGAAAAACTCAAAAGAACCATAAGCTCTAAGATTGTAATGCAATCTCTAACCATAAGTAAAACCTATGTATATTTGGAAAATCTGATTGCAGAAGCCCTAGTGGAAATAAAAAGAGAGAAATTCCACTTTCTGGAAACTTCTTCTGCAGAAATATTCACACGTGTGTACAAAATTATATATATGAAAATGTTCATTGTAGCACTGTTTATGAAAGGGAAAAGGGGGAAATAATCTAATTACCTTTCAGTTCCATAGGAGGTAATTTAATTATTATACAGTTACACTATAGAAGAATTGGAAAATTGTTGTTTCTTTTTTTTTTAATTTTTTTACAAAAGTCCATATAGTAAATAATTTAGGCCCTGCAGGTTGTGTAGATTTCTGCCGCAACTACTCAACTCTTCCACTGTAGGGCAAAAGCTGTGTTTCAATAAAACTTTATTTAAAAACAGACTGCAGGCTGAATTTTGCACCTAGGCCATGGTTTGCTGATTCTTGTTATGGAACATTACATTGTTGCTTAGAAAAAGACAATAGAGGATATGGTAGGAAAGCTTCAAAATATTAAGTGAAAACAAGTTGTGGGCAGTATGTATATTTATCTAATATCTAATCTATTAATCTAATCTAATAATCTAATAATCTAATCTAAATATCTAATCATATTTATGTAAAATATACTTATGGCTATAATGCACAATACATTTAATTGAATTCTTTCCATACGGTGTGTTGGCAGTACATCTTTACATGATTGGGAAGTCCCAACTTAACAGGGGTCAGCTCCAGGGAAGGAAGAGAGGGTAAGTGGGTGGGACAAGGTTAAGGACAGTGAAGGAAAAAGTTCAGTTTTTACCTCAAATAGTTATTACTTTTGTAACAATAAATAAAAATTAAAAACTGGGAAATGCCTAAATAAGAAAAAAGTAAAATATCAGGAAAGGCCTCTCAGATCTTACAGATGAATGGAAAAACCACCATAACGTCAGCTGTTGGGAGTGGAGGTGGACCCTTTCTGCTGTTTTCAGTGTTCAGTGTGAGCAAAGTACTCAACCCAACAAGTATTAATATATTCGAAATTCTCCTGATTGAATCACATGAGATCAGGGTCATGGTCTGAGATCTTTTTGTCAGTAAGGAGGTAATCATTTTCCAAGTCAACACCTCAGTATTTCATGCTCATACTCTTTGCATCCCATAGTCCCTTTCAAAATCAAGATTTTGGTGGTAGAGCCTGAAATACGCCCTCAAAATATTCAGGTATTGAAGTCCTGACTCCCCAAACCTCAGAATTTTACAGTATTTTGGTGGTAGGATCCTTAAAAATGGCAATTGAGGTAGAATGAGCTTATTAGGGAAGGCCCTACTCCAATATGACTGGTGTCCTTACAAGAAGGGGAAGTTAGGGCACAGCCATGGGCAGAGGGAAGGCACTGTGAGGACCCAGGGAGAAGATGACCATTCAGCAGCCAAGGAGGGGGGCCTCAGGAAAAGCAATCCTACCTTCATCCCAGGTTTCTAGCCTCCTGAGAAGAAATTTTCTATTGCTTAAGCCACCTAGCTTGTGGCACTTTGTTATGGCAGTCCCAGAAAATTAATATTATTGGTCTAGAAGAAACAAATACTTGATCATCTTTTCATGTGTGTGTGGCCACATGCCCTTACAGGATTCTGCCCTGTCTGGTAGGTGGGCTGTGATCTGAAGGTAATTAAACCACAGTGAACGAGCGCTGCTTGTCACAGAACCCACACGTGACTGGGAGAGGGCTGCCGCGTGGCCCAGCTGCTGTGTGATGATCACTACCTCTCTGTCTCCTCATCTGTAAAGATCCCGCTGCTCCTATTGATTTGTTTCACTGCAATCAATACTCAGTGGCAGACTGTTCTAGGAAAAGCTCTGATATAAAGGCTGAAGAGATGAAAAACATGAATCAGAGCAGCTTCTGTCCTCAAAGAGTTTATGTTCAAGTTAGGGGACAAGGCCCAAAGCAAAGACTAGCAATACCATGTATCACTACAAGCTCAGCCCTGTGCTGGGTGCTGGAGAGGCAGAGATGATGAGGGATCCTTCAGCCTGGGAAACAGATGTCTCTGCCCTGTTGGCTAAGTGCCGGCAGAGGAGGACACACACGGATGCTAGGAGCAGTGGGAGGGGACTAAGTCAGCCTAAACAGCATTGACAGGAGGAGAGGGGGTGTCAAAAAGACCAGCTAGAGGACATGATGCCTGGGTGTCTTAACTGGGCTGTCACAGCAAAATACACCCAGTACAATACCCAAGTCTGGGTGACTCAAAGAATTTTGACAAAGTTATGTTCTCTCAGTTCTGGAAGCTGGAAGTCTAGGAGAAAGGTACCACCAGGGTGGGTTTCTGATAAGGCCTCTCTTCCTGGGTTGCAGATAGCCACCTTCTCACCATGTCCACACATGGGGCCTTCTCTGTGCGTGTGGTGAGAGAGAGCTCTCCCGTGTCTCTTCTTCCTCATATAAGTATACCAGTCCTGTTGGATTAGGGCCCACCCTTATGACCTCATTTGACCTTAATTACCTCCGTAAAGGCCCTATCTCTAAATATAATCACATAGGTGTTAGGGCTTCCACATATGAATTTTACGGGGATGCAATTCAGTGCATAACACTAGGTAAAAAGGTAACCAGATAGGAATATAGGCAAGGATATTCCAGAAAGAAGGAACTAACTTTATGAAATCTCAGAAGAAAAGTGAGTGTTGTGTGTGTGAGTTTTAGCCTAAACATAAGGTATACAATGAAGCAAAGTTAGAATCAAGGCTCATTGGATCTCAACAGATTAAAAAAAAAAAAAAAAGTGTCCTGAGAGGTGTAAGTCAGCAGTCGCAAAGTGGAGATTCAAGCTCCACTGTGTCTCACCTTGAAGTCCATTTTCTTGCAGTGTGTCACTATGTTGGGCTTGGTTGTATCAGCAACTGCAGTGCAAAGCAGTGTATGAATAAGGCTACTGAAAAGTGCACTTAGTCAGAGAAGAGTTATTTGGGGGAATATTGGAAGCCTTTGTAGAAGATGTAGTGATAAATGGGCCTTGGAAATGGAATTGGCGCAAGAGGAATGAGCAGTAGAGTGGGAAAGGGTGAAATAAGGATATGCGGATAGAGACATAGAGGGGAAAACTGGAGCTATGTCATGTAAACAGGACTGAGCAAGTCACCTGTTATGGCCTGAATTTTGTGCCCCCCCCAAATTCATATGCTAAAACTCTAAGCCCCCATGTGGTGGTATATAGAGGGAGACCTTTGGGAGGTGCTTTGGTCATCATGGTAGACCCCCTCACGAATGGAGCTACTGCTCTTACAGAGGAAACCCACAGGGCACCCTGATCCCTTCCACCATGGGAGGACACAGCAAGAAGACTGCTAACTGAAAGAACACCCTCACCTGACCAGGCTTGTACCCTGGCCTCAGACTTCCAGCTGCAGACTTCCAGTCGCAGAAGTCTGAGAAACGAATGTCTGTTATCTTGTTAGAGCAGCCTGAATGAACTAAGACACTAGAGGGACAGTGGCCTCTCAGGATGCACTCTAGAGGAATTCCTCCCAAAGACCCTCTTGTTTCCCTGAAACCAATACTCATGATTGATGAGAGATCATGCCCGGGACTCACAGAGCCAGCAGGCAGTGACTCACCCCAAGGCCGCCTTCTCTGATCCTGGAATCGGGTCATACTGGCTGCAGTCATTTTCCAGGATCCTGACGTCTTCACAGTCGTCCTCGTCAGAGCCGTCCAGGCAGTCCTTGTCTCCATTACACACCAGGTGGCGTTTCAGGCAGCGACCTGAGCAAGGAGAGGCAGTGGATGCTTCTAGAGCCTCCAGGTCTCCTCCCCCTCCCTCATGACCTGTATCAGTTCAGTTCAGTTCAGTCGCTCAGTCGTGTCCGACTCTTTGTGGCCTGCAGCACGCCAGGCCTCCCTGTCCATCACCAACTCCCAGAGCTTCCTCAAACTCATGTCCATTGAGTCAGTGATGCCATCCAACCATCTCATCCTCTGTCGTCCCCTTCTCCTCCCGCCTTCAATCTTTCCCAGCATCAGGGTCTTTTCAAAGTCAGCTCTTCGCATCAGGTGGCCAAAGTATTGGAGTTTCAGCTTCAACATCAGTCCTTCCAATGAATATTCAGGACTGATTTCCTTTAGGATTGACTGGTTGGATCTCCTTGCAGTCCAAGGGACTCTCAAGAGTCTTCAACACCACAGTTCAAAAGCATCAATTCCTTGGTGCTCAGCTTTCTTTATAGTCCAACGCTCACATCCATACATGACCACTGGCTCTGTTCCATCTCTGAAACAGCCCTTCAGTCCTCAGTGCTGTCAAATCCCCCTTTAATCCTCACTGCCTCCACCCTCCTCCCAGCCTCGCTGTCTCCTACCTGCAGGCCCTCAGCTCAGACCCTGCCCCAGGCTCCTCCTCTCTACTCAGTCTCCACATCATAGTCCCAGGGATCTAAAATGCTCTGCACCCTCCAGAGTCTCCCCATTCCTCTGTCTCCAAATGCCACCATCTGGTCCCCAGTTAAAAACCTGGCCTATCCCCTGCCTCTCTTCCCAAAGCACTTATTTTGGGTTGATTGCAAGTCCCTAAACCCTTGTGCTTTTGCACATTTTGTCTCTTAGCAAACTTGTTCATTTTCTAAGTCTCAGTTCAAGTACCATGTTGAATCCTGCCCTGACTCTCCAAAGCAGATTTAGGCAACCCTGCCAGAGAATCTGTACATTGGGCCCTATACATACACTCATTACACTGGCTATCACAGGATATTGTCACTGATGGCTTATTGGTCTGTCTCCCAAAGAGTCTAGGAGTACTGAGGATCAAGCACATGAATTTTTTTTCTCTCTGCATCACCAGCAGGTAGCACATTACCTGGTCATCATATGCACTCAATTAATATTTATTCAATGAATGGATGGATGTGTGAATTGTACCTTTTTCAAATCAACATATGTTCCCAAAAACTTGCATCAAGATTACTTGGATTGCTGGCTTGGCTTCAAATTCAGGTTCCTAGGTCCCATCTAAAACTTCCAGAATGATAACTTTCAGGGCTCTGGAATTCTGCATTCTAACAAGGTCCTGGAGAACTGTTTTGTACATTAAGTTTGACAGGCACAGCTGTTATCCTGCTGAGATGCTACTCACCTGTCTCCTTACACTGGAAATCCTGTCCACACTGTGCTTGACTCAGACAAGCTGTGGGACTGTGACAGCTGGCTTGGTCCCAGACATTCCCACTGCAGATGGTTCCCCCAAACTTGTTTGGCTGCAAGAGGCTCCGGTATCTGTACTAAATCAGATTTGGAAACAGACACATTCATTGTCTTATCAATCAACCGAGATTGGTGCAGGCAGGTCTCAGGCTCAACATAAGGAATGACTGTCTTAATGATTGAGAGCTCCCTGCAAAGCTGTCTTTTGAGGGGATGAGTAATCATAAATGGTGATGTTCAACCAGAGGTTGTCATCAGCTGGAATATTGAATTAGGGCCTCCAAACATCAAATGAGAAGTTTGGACTAGGTATTTCTAGGGTCTTCCTCCTTGTCAGGAAGGACCTCCATCTTCCCTTTCTGAAAGCACCAGTTAGTACCTATTCATCTTTCAAGACTCATGGTTTATCTTCTTGGGAAAAAAACCTCTATAACTCAGTAATATATTCTCAGTTCCCCTGAATCCTCTCTCCTAGCACTTGTCATACAAGGTTGTTATTGTCTACTTCTTGTTTTACCTATCTCCTTATTTTAGGAACAATTTTCATATGGGGTTAGGGCTGCCAAAGGGAGGACCGTGTCTTATTTGGCTTCGTATACTTGGCATTTGATCTATGATGCATTGCATGGGAGGCACTTTTAGAAGATATTTATTGCTTCTCCTTTGTAAAATTTTTTTCTGGTCATGGCATCTCCTCTTTCCTTGTGACATATCTCATATGATTCAGGTAGGGGTGATGTCACCCCCTTAGTCACAGGGTTGTGTGGATATGATTGAGGCAGGGAAACCAGAGCCCCATATCTGCCAAGTTGCAATGATTGGTTCATGACTCAGCCTTATGGCAATCATAGTCCTCTCTGGGAATTTTCTTTCAGAACTTTTGGAAAAGACAGTTCCTTTTTAGCTGAAGCTGCCGGGTATCAAGTGGTCATGTTGCCTACAAGGTAGAAAGAGCCCATGCAAGAGGTCGAGAGACAAAGAGAGCTCTGAAGACACCATCTGAGCCTCTGTGTCCAGCTTTGACTGCAGATGAATAAATACTTACTGAAGAAAGGACAGAAAGAATAAAATGCATACCAATCTTGGGCTCGATGTTTTTATGTTACTGTTTTCTATAGGGTGTACAGTATGAGGTACTAGTGTATAAGGAGGAAGCTGAACAGTGAGATATTCCAAGAAATTGAAGTTCCATCCCCGTCTTTGAGAAGCTCAGAGTCTAGTTGATGAGATAAAAAATATAACAACACAGAACATGGGGGTATATGAGTGTCAGTCAGCACCATATTTTCTGCTGCCTCTTACAGCCCACAGGCCCTGCCTTCAAGATTGTAAGTAAGTAAATAAGAAGGCAATGACTTGAAAAGAAGAGAATCGAGTTCCTGACTCACTGTCTACAGTATCAGTGCCTGGTACTTTCTGCCTCAGTTTCCAAGTCTGTAAAATGAGGTGGTTGACCTAGTTGACTTCATTAATCATAACTACTAATGATTCCTCCACCTGTGTCCTATAGTTGGAAGAGCAGAGGCATGAAATTAGCCCAAAATTAGACCCACTTGGGTTCAAACCCCAGATTCACTTACCAACTGCCCATGAGCAAGTCACTTATCTTTTCTGAGCATCTGTTGTCTAATATGTAAAGTGGTTGTGATGATACCTTAGCTCAAAAGGGTTTTGTGAGAGCTAAGCGAGAGGTCTGAGACCATGCAGCCTTGTGCCTGGCATATCATTGGTGCTTCATAAGCAGAAATGTTTTCTACATCATTACCATTATCAATTCAGCCTTTTCCAGATGCTTTCAGGGATGAGTACAAAGCAATGTGACTTCCTGTCTCTTTCATCTTGCTCACATCTGCCTACATGACTGCTCCTTAGCAAAGAGGCAGTTGTAGCAAAAAGAAGTGAGGCTCCAACCAGTCCATCTGCCTTTCATGCCTGTCAATAACAGCGATGGCAGATCTGTAAACTTGATGGGAAGAGATTATAATTAACGGTCAATGTGGGAATATGAAGATATTTTCAGTGTCTACCCTCATTCTTGTTCCACAACGCAGTAAATACAAGAGAGCTTGTCATACCAATATAGAGCCAGTTCTCTTCTCTTTCTTGCCCTTCAAAAACATTCATCAATTATGAGACCTGCAGTTACCAATGTGTTGATGATGATGATGGTGGCTACCAGTTATTGAGTGCTTACTATTGGCTAAACACTTTACATTCTTTTAAAAAATATTATTACTTATTTAGCTGTGCCTGGTCTCAGTTGCAGCATATGGGCTCTTTAGTTGGGGTATGCAAGCTCCCAATTTGTGGCATGAGGGATCTAGTTTCCTCTGTGCAGGCTTGAGGGCTAAGTCACTTCAGTCATGACTGACTCTTTGCGGCCCTGTGGACTGTAGCCCACCAGGCTCCTCTGTCCATAGGATTCTCCGGGCAAGAATACTGGAGTGGGTTGTCATGCCTCCTCCAGGGGATCTTCTCCACCCAGGGATTGAACCTATGTCTCTTATGTCTCCTGCATTGGCAGGCAGGTTCTAGCACCACCTGGAAGCCCCCTTGTTCCCTGACCAGGAATCAAACCTGGGTCCTGTGCACTGGGAGTGCAGAATCTGAGCCACTGGACCACCACGGAAGTCCCTCTACGTTGTTTATCTCACTTCATTCTCACAAGTCTAGGAGCTTACATTCTATTAATGATCCCATCTTAAACTGGGTTAGAATTCCAGTTCTGCAACTCACAGTGTATGGGTCACTGGATAAACTCCTTAATTCCTCTGACCTTCAGTGTTCTCATCTATAACATGAGAGAGATCTGAGAGTGTTCTGAAGATTAGTGATCACACAGGTAGAGACATCGGCTCTCTGTTCCATTCTGGTGTGTGCCCAGTAATAAGAGCTGTCAACTTTGTCATCATCCTTGTAGCTGTTGGACTACTCTGGAACAATTATGACTGAGAAGGTATTGGATTAGGTAACCACTAATATCACTCACTACTCTCCATATAGCTCCAGGAGAGCCATACAGTTCAGATTCATGGGTATTTTGGAATCAAACCAGCCAGATTTTAAATTGAGGCTCTGCTGCATTCTTAATGGGCAACCTAAGCAAAGGGGAGGATGGTATCTATCTGTATATCACCCACTACTGGCTGCCAAAGTCAAATAAGAAGATAATTTATTTAAAGCATTAGCACAGTCCTTAGTCTACAGAAATTATTCAATAAATGGCCACTATTATTGTCATCAACATCGTTCCTGTGGTTTCTATACTTGGAATGATGATGCAGGCATCACGTTCATTCCCACCCACTCCCTAGTTTCTAGGGAAATAATGAAGAATTATGAAATAATTATGAAATAATTATTTCATTATGAAATAATGAAGACATTGTATTGCAGACAGGTTGATAAGGATACTCCCCCAGGGACTGCTCAGTGCCATTGCCCATGGTTGGTATCATTAAGACATAATTTTCTTTTCTACCTAGTAGACAATGTTTATTTTCAGAAATGCACATCTTTGGGAGATTTTGAGAGGAAGAAACATAATAATAATTAAAAAAAACTCAGATGGCCTTTCAATTAAATAGTTAACAGAATCATTTTAAGAATTACCTTAAAGACACGACTTTTTGAATCCCTAAGAAAGTAATCAATGAAGATGGAAACTGTAAGTCATTCATCTGTGCTATCTGCTATCTAAACTGTAACACAAGAGAAAATTGTAGCTTTAGGATGTTATTTCAATGTATAATAGGTTGAATAATGGCCACGCAAAGAAATCAAGTCCTAATCCTTGAAAGTAGTAAATGTTACCTTATTTGGGGAAAGGATCTTTGTAGACATCATTAATTTGGAGAAATTACTCTGGATTATCCAGGCGGACTCTGAATGCCATCACAGTGTCCTTATAAGAGGAAGGCAGAGGGGGATTTCACTTATACACATAAGGGAAGCACACAGAGGGGAGGAGTGATGCAGACAGAGGAGCAGAGATTGGAGTGAGCAACCCCCAGAAACTGGAAGAAGCAAAGAACAGCTTTTCCTCTGGAGCTTCCAGAGAGCACCTGACTCTACTGACACCTCGATTGCAGACTTCTGGCCTCCAGAACTGTGCGAGAATACGTTTCTGCTGTTCTAAGCCACCCAGTTTGTGGCATTTATCACAGCAGATTCAGAAAATTAATCCAGAATGTCAAAGCAGAATGAGAATCGGGGGCCAGATATTTTTAAACCGGAATGCCTAAAACTCTTTGGCATATCCCAGAGGTGGGAGAGGCAAGATAATAAATTTTAGCCTTCAGAGTCAAATAAACTAGGTCCAAATGGTGTTTCCACCACTGTCATCAGATCTTCCCAGAGCACTCTCCTGTCTCACTGAGGAGGGGGCTGGAGACAGGAGAACCATTCGCAGACTCTGTAACAGGTCAAATGAGAAAAGAGCAGGGCTTGATTCGGGGCAGAGGGAGTAGGGGTAGAGAGGAGGGCACAGGAAGGAAACCGCTCACATTTATTGAACACTTGCTATGTGCCCTGGTGACTCAGCCAGTAAAGAATCCTGCAATGTGGGAGACTGGGGTTCGATCCCTGGGTTGGGAAGATCCCCTGGAGAAGAGAACAGCTACCCACTCCAGTGTTCTGGCTTGGAGAAGTCCATGGACTGTATAGTCCTTGGGGTCACAAAGAGTCAGACAGGACTGAGTGACTTTCACTTTGATTGTGTGCCAGATGCCATGAAAAGCATGTTTGTATGCATTATTCTTTGGATGTTCTCAAAATCCCTATGATGTACATACTGTTCCTCCTTCACTTACAGACTAGAATCAGAGGCACAGAGAAGGTAAAACATATGTCCAAAGTAACACAGCAATTAAGGTGCAAACCAGAATCTAAGCTGTTCAATCAAAGCTGAAACACAGGCTTGACAGCAAGAGACTAGTAGACAAGGCTCAGCAGTGGTGTGCCACGTAAGGGGCTGCGCCCGCCCTGTGTCCAGTGAAGGTGTGTGTTATCTCCAGAGATTTTAAAATACTAAGAAAGCAGAATAGAGTCAGTCTTTTTACTATATCACTGATAGGCCAGTGATTCTGCACAAAGACAGAGCTGTAATACTTCTCCCTGCCAGAGCAGAGTGCGCCCAACATCCCCCTTATGCTGCTGAGTTTAGCAATCATTTTGGACTAATTAAAACCACTTATGTGGGCAAGATAGATATACATCTGTTCATTGGGCGTGTCAGCCTTTTTCAGTGCATGAAAGTGAAATCCTCAGAAACACCCTGTGTGGCATGCTTTGGTTTATCTCAGTTTTCCATAGGTCATGGACAGCTTGGCATTTTGTTCCCAAGTCATTGGGCCCTCCAGATGACTCTCACTAGAGGGCAGTAGGTTGGCCAGGACCCAGAGGGGCCAGTGGGGATCAGTGTGCCCATGTCTGGAAGGCTACTTTTTTCCATCTAAGCCATAACATACATGTCTGGGTAGCCTCATCCAAATGCCTTACAAACAAAATCAGAAGAAGCAGAAATATGTTCCACCGTCATGTGTGTATGGCTTCTGAATACCTATTTCTAGACCCATTTTCTCCCCAGACTTCTAGATGTATAGTGCCAACTGCATATCCCCATTTGAATGCATACTACACAATTCAAATGCCAAATGCTCCAAAATTGGTTAACATCTCACCTTTTTGTCCTGGCATGGAAAGCAGTCTGTCCACTCTGCCCAGTTGTCCAGCTGGCAGGAGACCGCTGTGGGGGTGAAACTCTGAACAGCTCGACTGACTCTCCTAAAGAGACGGAAGACCTCGATTCAGTTTTTAATTTTTTATCATGATCATTTTAATCTTTGTAATTATAAATGTGAAAAGGTGTTTTAATATGATGGCATCTTAATAATATGTAAACAGATGCTGAATTTTTCCCCAGCTTTATTGAGGCATAATTGATAAAAAATTGTATGGTAAATGTATGATGACGGGTGTGATAGTTTGATATGCATATACATTGTGACATGATTATCACAATCAAGGGAAACATATACCTCACCTCCCATAATTACCTTTTTTCCTTTTTTGGTGTGCTAAGACATTTCAGACTTACTCTCTTAGAAAATTCCAAGTGTACACTATGCTATTACTAACTCTAGTCACCATGCTGCATGCTAGAAACCCAGAACTTTTCATCCTGGGTATTGAGAGAGTCGATAAGAAGGCTGATAAGAAGTCCGGGGTCCCTGAGGAGGTGAAAGTGGTCTGGGGCTCTCGAAGTGGAGATAGGGGTCTGGAATTCTTAAGGAGAAGGAAGGGACAAAAATCTTTTCTTTTTTCCTCTTTACATTCCTTAGTCTTAGTCACATAGTTTTTTTCTGATGATTACACAACAAACAACTCAGTTTAAACTCTGTACTAAGGATTATATAACAACAGTGTATTCTGCTTGAGGACAGTTTCTCCTTCCTGAAAACCTCCTGGCTAATCCTGTTATCTTAAAATGTAAATTATGTGAGTGGGTCTAGTAAGATCTTTACAACCTTGAGACTTTCTTTTGATTTATTGTAATAACTAATTTAAAATGTATATAACTCCCTTGTTTAGACTAGCGAGGGGGGCACTGTCTGCCCCCCTTCTGATGTCTATGTCAGAAGCTTTTGCTGTTCCTTTTTCACTTTAATAAAACTCTGCTACACAAACGCTCTTGAGTGATCAAGCCTGGTCCCTTATCCCAAAGCTAAATCTTCTTCGGAGATCATGAATCCGCCATCACTTACCATAAGCTATCACTATGACAGAAAGTTTTTATCCTGTGACCAACCTCTGCCCATGTTTTTCTTGCCCCAAGCCCCTCTATTCTATCTCGGGTTCTATGAGTTAGACTTTTCTTTAGATTCCCACATATGCCTGAGATCATGCAGTATTGCCTTCTTTCTGCCTGGCTTATTTCACTTAGCATAATGTACTTCATGTTCATTTATGTTGTCACAAATGGCAGAATTTTCCCCTTTTTTATGGCTGAACAGATGCTTAATTTTTTAAAAATTTGTACAGGTTGCCCATTGATTTGGGCATCTGGGTACTTGTAGCCACAGAACATGAAACAATATCACAATATATATTCCCTTAACCTTCAAATTATCCGGAAGTAGGAATGGGGATAGAGCAAGGAAATGAGAGGAACGTTCATAAAGGCACAGTTTTTACTTGGAACCCTGGGCTGCAGGGGTATTTCCAATACTTGATTAATTCTATCATCCTTCTTAAAAATTGCATGTGCTGTTTTTAAAACAAAAGATATATGGCCTATTGCTCTTTTTATCCCAATATTTTATTGTGGCAAAATATACATAACATAAAACTTACACTTTACCATAATCATTTTTCAGTGTATAGTTCAGTGGCATTGAGTACAACCATTGTTGTTGTACAACCATCACCAGCTTCCATCCCGAGAACTCTTTTCATTTCCATGCATCACTTTTGAGATGTAAAATTTAAGCAAATAAAAAAAATAACTGTGCATGTTTGCCCTTCAGTCAATCACAGTTTTAAGAAATAAAGAATAAAAATATATTGTGCCTCTACCATATGCAAGGATGATGCTGTACTGCTTCAAAACTCAGTCTGATTATGCCATGAGCTGCTCCTCAAAAGGAATGATGTCCCCCTAGGCTGCAACCCCAGACAGGAAGCTGTAGGATCCTCAGGAAAGTGGTGTTCACATTTATCATTGGTTCTCAAACTTTGGTCCTAGGAACCCTTTATACACTAACATATTATGAGGACCCTGAAGAGCTTTTATTTAAGGGGACTAGACCTATTGATAGTCACAGAATTAAAAATCAAAACTAAGAAATTTTGAAGTGTTTATTTTCCCATTTAAAATCATTGTGAAATTGTTACATGTCACCATGTATATTTATTTAAAAATCCATTTCCAAGAAAAATAATTATTGAAAAGTGTTATGTTTTATGTTTTTGCAAATCTCTTTGATGCCCGGTTTATAGGAAGCAGCTAGACTCTCACCTCTGCTTCTGCATTGAATATGTTGCTTTATGTTGCTTTAATTGAAATCTATGAAGAAACTCCAACATCATACAATTATGTAGTTGAAAAAGTAATGCAGTTGAGGAGTGTTTTAATAGTCTTCTCAGATAATTGTGGATGTTCTTTGATGTTACACCAACACTTTAAAAGCAGTAATTTTTTAAATGTTAGTTGTAGTTGTAAACTGAAAGCCTGTTGGTGAATTTTTAAATTCTCTGTTACATTAAAACTCATTGGTCTGTGTACGCTTTAAATGGATCCAGTACCCATGCATGGGCTTCCCTGGTGGCTCAGTGGTAAAGAATTCACCTGCCAGTGCAGGAAATACGTGCTCAGTCCCTGGGTGGGGAAGGTCCCCTGGAGAAGGAAATGGCACCCACTCCAGTATTCTTGCCTGGGAGATCCCATGCAAGGGGATCTTGGCAAGCCATCCCAGGGGAGCCTGGTGGGCTACAGTCCATGGAGTCTCAAAAGAGTCGGACATGACTTAGCAAGTAAACAACAACAACATCCATACATAATTTTTATAACAGCAAACATTGGAAATTGAGAAAATAATGGCTCCCAGAGTGCATGTATCCTAAAAATATTCACATATTTCAATATAAGATATTTTAAAGTCAAATTTATTAATATTAACAGTGATCTCAAGCTCATAGTAGTGAATATGTTTTCCAAAATTTTAATTTTCTTTTGAAAGCCCAAATTTTGTCATTGGTAACAAATAATGCTATCTGTTTTCCTGGAAGTAATAGGCCCTCTGCTCATTTTTGAGACGATGTCTCCCAATTATCTTAGCCTGAAAAACAGTAGTTTGTCTAACAGTCATTTTGTCAAGTAAAAACAGTGTTCCAGCAAAAAGATATCAACCTTGACTTAACTCAAACAGTTGCTTTTTCTCAAGACAGTCATCATACTCAGGTTCAGTAGAAGTTCTATATGCATTATTTTCATTTGGCCATAAATAATATTTAAATAACAAGTTTTCAAAGATTGTGTTTTAATAAAATTAACAATTTTAACTGTTTTAAGGAATTTTCTAAGTGAAACAACTCCTTTCCTATAAGTTTGACGTCACTGCCTTGATATGTGTCAAGGCCACAGTTGCTTTATTCAACATTAATTTTATACCACCAGGGCAAACATAAACACAGTGAAAAGAGAAAATAATATCTTAGGATTATTGTGAAATTGTTTTGAATTCCCAGATGCTGCCCTCATAAGATCTTGGGGACTGCCTACAGTCTGCAGACCACACTTTGAGAAACTCTGATTTATAAAATGATGTTAGTATAGAACACCAGCTCTATCGTCCTTTCAAAGAAAACTTTAGTATTCAGTTTATCATCTTCCTCTCTACTCCAGTTCCTCTCATCACCCTGGGAGACCTCAGCATCTCTATAGATGAATCACTCAATGCTCTCTGCTCTCAGTTGTTCCTTTTCTTCCTCTTGAGTGACTCTTTTCTCTGTTCCATTATCTTCCATGATTTCATCCTGGACGTTCGCTCTCTGAAACAGCTTCCCTTCCAAATGACTAATTCATGGGTCACCTATGAAGTTATTTGGGGCTCCACAGCCTCTTTTCCTTCTATCTCTATATACTCAAGGATTCCCATGAACTTTTCTTGGACCTCGTTGGGGCCTCCATTGACTCCTAAGCTTTCTCTCTAGCAATAAGATCTCCCCTGTTTTCATTTTCCTTCACAATCAGTTTTTATTTCATGACCCATCATTTTAAAATTGTAATTATGTCCCGAATTTCTGGACCCCACTGTTCTGTTGATCACACCTATCTGGAAACCCAGTCTTGAAAGAATCCAAGTATCTTTCTCCTGGTTAATTAATTCCTAGGTGTCTTCAGCCTCATCATAAACATCAGTTCCTTAGGAAAACATTCTTCAGCACTCTGACTGATGAGATATCTCTCTTCACATGATTTGGTCAATGTTTGCACATTTTTGTCTCAAAACTTAGCACACTTATAATATTTGTATAGTTTCTGCCATCTCCACCAGATCATAAGCTGTATGAATGTGGATACTTGTACTGTTCACGTGTTTGCTACTGAACTCCCAGCACTTATCATGGTGCCAGACCCAGGGAAGGTGCTCAGTAAATATTTAGGAAAGTAAAGAAAAGAAAAAAGGGAGAAAGAGAGAAGGAGAGAGAAGGAGAGGAGAAGGAAGGGAGGGAGGGAAGGAGGGAGAATTAGAGGGCATGGAAAGAATGAAACCAGTTTATGGAAAATAGAAGGACATTGTTTAGAAATTTATTTGAACTTAATTTCCAGTTAGAATCTAATTAAATAATTCTGGTGTCTAGACATTCAGATGGCTCAAAGTTTTGTCCATATGTTATTTTTCTAATAGATTGTCCTAATATTAAAAGTTTGAAGCATAGAAACACGGAGAAAAGCAAGGGTTCTAATCACCAAAAGATGGGAGAGAAGTTACAAGGGCAGAGGTTTGGGAGCAGAAAATGACTACAGCATCAGTTCTGCGTCTCACTGTAGAACTGTCAAGATAATGTCATTGTAAGCCCACAGAGACCGCATTATGATGTCAAAATGGAAGGAAACAGTATTAATGGATGGAAGCAAAAGTTTAGACAGAGCAGTGCTGTGTTGCTGCAGTTTTAAAAGCTTTGTGACATGATGTCTAGACAGAGGCACATACAGTCATGCTATCACTGAAGCAAGGCTACAGAAGGAACACAAGGACCATTCATTAAGTCGTTACAGGGCTCCAACCTTTTAGCCAATATCAATATGACTGGCGTTTTCTCTTATGCCAATGAATTTTTTAATGTAGTTTATTTTTTATAGATTTTGAAAGTCATGCATTCTCCTTAAGAGAACATAGAAAAGATTATTAAAAAAAAAAATTGTCCCAACTTTCCACCACCATTAATTCTGTTTCTTTCCCTTCTTTATTTCCATAAAAGAGTTGAGGTCATACTATTACATTTTTATATGTTTATCTTTCCATTTAATATTATCAGAGAAATATAAATTTTTATGATGACTGCACATTGTTCCATTCCACTAACATTAAACAATTAGAGTATTGAGCACCCAGTTTTTCTGTATTCTAAGTTATTTAGTGAAGATACATCCTGTAGAATAAGATGGCTAAATTGAAGGATACAAATGGTTTTAAAGTTTATGACACATATGGCCAAATGGCTTTCCAAAAGAACTGTATCAATTTTTCAATTACTTAAGGAACATTTTTTTCTGTTTATTTATTTTACTTTACAATATTGTATTGGTTTTGTCATACATTGACTTGAATCTGCCACGGGAGTACATGTGTTCCCCCTCCTGAACCCCCGTCCCACCTCCCTCCCCATCCCTCTGGGTCATCCCAGTGCACCAGCCCCTAGCACCCTGTATCATGCATCGAACCTGGACTGGCAATTCATTTCACATATGATAATTTACATGTTTCAATGCCATTCTCCCATATCATCCCACTCTCGCCCTCTCCCACAGAGTCCAAAAGACTGTTATATACATCTGTGTCTCCTTTGCTGTCTCACATACAGGGTTATCATTATCATCTTTCTAAATTATATATCTAAATATATATGCATTAGTATACTGTATTGGTGTTTTTCTTTCTGGCTTACTTCACTAATAAATCTGTGGCCTAGTTAATCTTGGCAAATAGTTTGAAAGCATCTCCAAGCTACTGAAAATTTACTCAAACAGTAAGATTCTGGAGTCTTTGATTCTAGTCTTTAGTTGGCATCTACCTTGCTGTGCCACTCTGAGAAGAACCCAGAGAGGCTTTTAAGTTTTTCATCTACAGAATCAACACAATGAAACATAGTGGTCTGTGTAGGGTTCCTTTCACTCTGCACAATGTGCTCTGTGGAGTACTGCTTCCTGAATTATGCACTAGAGGTGGAAAAGGAAAAGAAGCAAAGTTATCTGGTCAAATAGAGTTGGATAAACCGCATACAACATACTGCTCTTGGAGATGTAAATGTCCAGTAATACTTAAAAGGCACTGAGAAGTTCTGCATTTTAATTTACTTAATCCAGAAGTTACCCAATTTTTGACCATAGGTCATTTTTTTTTTCATGTAATAAGACCATACAGCACAGTTGAAGAAACACTGATGTAACAGAAAGGGGTTTAGAGTATACCAAAGATGTATATAATCCAGATTCTGCTATTTAAAGCTGAAAATCAGAGATGGTAAAAACTTGTGAGACTGTTTTTAATATGGGAATAAGATTACATATGCAAAGCCCTAAGCATCAGCCTGACATGCATGCTAGTTTCTTCTCTATAACCTTCTCAATCCCAGACATGCTCATCAAACCTCTTCATCTTCATCAAAAACAGATTGAATGCCCACTCTGTGGAGTGCCAGAGACTAGTGATATGCTTCCCACCTGCCTTTTTAGAGGGTGACATATCGGGCAAAAGGCCTAAAACCTGGAATTGAATGTGGCCATCTTAGCAATGTAGATCACAGAATAATTAATTAGCTACCCATCCCAGGTGAGAAGATCAGAAAGCCCAACCCCGATTACTTCCAGTGGGTCATCCTAATAAATTGGCTATGCTTATATTCAAGGCTGATTGTCACTAATTATACAACCTTGAGCCACTCCCATTCAGTTCCATGGAAATTTACCTCATGAAACAAGTATTGGAAATTTTACTTCCAAAGTGCTGAGTCTCCAGTGACCTCCATGTTGCTAAATTCAGTGGAAAGCTTTCTGGCTTGGTCTTAATTGCCCTCTGTTAACCAGAATTTCCTTCTTGAAATATTTCTTCTCTTGGACTTCTTCAGCACCAGACTTCCTTGCTCCCTTCTTACCTCTGTGGCCAGTTCTCTTTGATGTCCCTGAAAACTAGAATCCTTCAGGGTACAGTCTTGCCTTTTGGCTTTTCTCATTTTTGAGAAAGTAGGATCCATTTCCTGGGCCTCTCATACCATCTGTGGTAATGCCTCTAGACTGAGATCTTCAAGCTTGGAAATCTTGTCTTATTTATTCAATTGTCCCATTTTATATCTCCACAAGTGCCTCTCAGGCATGGTGAACTTAATGGCTCCACGTTTAAACCCTTAATTTTCTTCTTTTAACCTGTTCCTCTCTCAGTTTTATCCATGTCAGTAATCAGAACCACCCTAACACATGCTTGCTCAAGCCAGGTACCTAGCAGTGGTCTTTAATTCCTTTCATCCCCTCACACCCGTATCCAGTCCTTTGGAAATGTCTGTCGGTTTTGCTTTCAAGATGTATCTCCAGTATCTTTCCCTCTGCCTATCTAGACTGCCTTGTCCTAATTTTAGACACCATTATCTCTCACCCAGATCATTGCTTGGCCTCCCATGGTCTGAGATGGTCCACTCAGTTTCCTCCAATCTTTGCTCTGCACAGACACATTTTAAAATGAGAAATCAGATAATACCCTCCCTATAGAAGACATTCCATGTAATTTTTTGTTTGTTTTTCACTACACATAGACTAAAATCCAAATTCCTCATGAAGGTGCCAAAGGATCTCTGTGATCTGGCCCCTGACCACCTTTCTGACATCTTCTTGGGACACAATCCTCTGATCTCATGCTGTCCCCGTCCTGCAGGTCCTTGAACCTGACAAGCCATTTCCCCTGGGGTTCCTAGTGTGTACTGACTTCTCCACTCTCCCTGCTCTTCACATGGTTTCTCCCTCCTCACTATCCTTCATCTCTCAGCTTAAATTTTAACTACCTCCACAGAGAACCCCCCACTTGCCTATTTTTAGATTGCTCTAGAGAAGGTAACAGGCAGGAAAGCCAGGGGTGTGCAAGTGAGGAAATAGGCTGCACGTGTTAGACATTTTTTTCTCTCTCTCTCTCTTAAGTGGCAGAAGGAAAAAGCTACAAGTTTTTTTCCCCCTTCTCTATATAAATTTGAAAAGGTGTCTTTTAAAATTCTATGTTGCCATAACACATACCTGATTCCACCTGAACTTAACTTTTCTCAAACATTGAGCTAACCAATGCATTTTTCTTATGGAAATGTTTTTCTTAAGCTATGTTAATGAACTATGTATTTACCCTAGACTCTGTCTTTAAGTTGGTTCCACCTAAGACTCAGAACCCACTTGACAAACCAGTATGTTTTACTCATACAGTTGTTCTCTTAATCTATGTTAATGAAACCATACATTTGCTTGGAAATCTGCCTTTCTTCAAGATTCATGTCAATCATTTTATGGCCTGGGATGACTCACCTTGTGCCAATATTATCTCAAAATGCATGTTGCGGGTGGGGGATCTGGTGCCACTCTGAGTTTTGAGACATCTCCTTTCTCTAATTAACAGCTTGCTGATAGGTATATAGCATACTGCTAAAGGCTAGCAGGGCGGCACTCTTTCTGCCCCCTTCTGATGTCTATGTCAGAAGCTTTGTCTATCTCTTTTATACTTTAATAAAACTTTATTACACAAAAGCTCTGAGCAATCAAGCTTTGTCCCTGGCCCTGGATTGAATTCCTCTCCTCTGGAGGTCAAGAATCCCAGCGTCCTTCATGGCTCAGCAACAGCCTTTCGCTCTGACATCCTCTATTAAAGGACCCTTTTTGTTTCCTTCAGAGTATTTACCACAATTTTTACTGAAACGTTCAGTTTACATGTTTATTGACTGATTCCATCACTACACTGTAAATTCCATGAGAGGAAGGACATTATCTGTTTTGTTTGCTATGTACCATACCTCTTTTTTTTGTTTGTTTGTCTAGTTACTAAGCTGTGTTGGACTTTTGCGACCCCAAGGATTATAGCCAATGAGGCTCCTCTGTCCATGAGATTTTTCAGGCAAGAATACCGGAGAGGTTGCCATCTTCTTCTCCAGGGTATCTTCCCAATCCAGGGATAAAACCCAGATCTCCCTCATTGTGGGAAGATTCTTTACCACTGAGCCACCTGGGAAGCCCATAAGCATATCTGGAATATGTATTAAATGAATGAATGGAAAGAAATGAATGAATGAATGAGCAGTATCTACTGTGGTCCAGGTACACATAGAATTCCACACAGAACTTCTAGTTCTGACCCTTTTCCAGGTTCTCCTACAATATGCATAACACTCTTTCTTCCACATGGAATAATCACACCCCATCCATCTGCCCAGACTGTCCCAGTTCCATTAGGTCTCATTTCCTCCAGATGGTTTTCTGCATCCCACCGTGCATATTAAGTCTCATCAGTCATGTCTGACTCTTTGCAACCTTGTGGACTGCAGCCTGCCAGGCTCCTCTGTCCATGGGGATTCTCCAGGCAAGAATACTGAAATGAGTTTTTGTGCCCTCTTCCAAGGGATCTTCCCAACCCAGGGATTGAACCTGGGTCTCCTGTCGCTCCTGCAGTTCAGCTGGATTCTACTGCTGAGCCACCAGAAAAGCCCACCTACCCTCTGCTAACATAATCGCACATATGTAGAACCTCCCACACTTTATGTCCACCCCTATACTGCAAATTCTGCAAGGTAGGGGGTCATGACTCTATTGATCACTGTGGTCCCCTAGTGCTGAGCACAGTACCTGGCATATGGTGGGAATTCAATAAAAACTTTCATATGAATATATCATCTCATTCAATCTTATATAATTTAAATTTTATCAGACTCCTGTGGAATATTATATCTATTTTATAGATAAGTAAAACAGATTCAGAGGAAGATGAGATAATGTGCTTTAAAGTTATATTGATAGTAAGTGGTGAAGCAAGAATTCACACCAAGACTTTTTTTGACTCCTTTGAATGAAAATGAATGAATGAATAAATGAACAAATGAATTTAAAAAAAAGTATCTACTGTGTTCCAGGTACACATAGAATTCCACATTGAACTATACATATTTAGAAAACATTCCAATATATACTAGAATAAATTCCATATTGGAAAACATTCCAACATATATTCCAATATGTATTGGAAGATTTTTAGAAAACATTTCAATTTATACTGTGAAGGATTGCTGACAAAAAGGAAATAAAGTAATAAGAGTAGTTTTCTAAAAGCTTACCATGTGTCAGCTTCTATGATCAGTGCTTTATGTGAACTCTTTTAACTCTTGACAAGCACTCATGAAATATGTATTATCTCTATAGATGAGAAAGTTAGCCTTGAAGGGTTTAAGCAACTTACCCAAGTTCCATAGCTACTAAGAGGTGAAGCCAGGATTTAAAACCAGGTTGATCGCACATCAAAGCCCACACCCAATGCTGCTTGAAGTACAGCTAGAGACTAGTTACCCCGAAAGAAATAAAGTGTCCATAGTAATGAGACTCATTTTGAGTCACATCGACTACTGCAGTTGTTTATATTAGCTGAAATTTCATGTAGCCTGAATACATATTGATTTCCAGTCATCTGGACAACTACAGAAAATATTCACATGGCCCTGGCCCAAGATACTTTGGTGAATACTCTGATGCCCATGAAATAAAATAAAAAAGAGGAGAGTGATTTAAATTTCATTAGGCTCCACTGCCTATTTCATCTGTTTAGAGAAACAAACAGACCCATGTAATTATTCTGTATGTTTGAGATCTTCACTTGTATTTCTTTAACCCCCCGCCCCAAGGGACTTATGTTCATTCTTCACTGGTGGAAATGTTAGATTGGAAGTGGTATAAAAGCCTTTGGGTATCTTAATTCCAAATTAAATAAATTTTTTTTACCTTTTAAAAATATTTTTGGAGTATATTTGGTTTATAATATTGTGTTAGTTTCTGGTATATAGCAAATTAAGTCAGTTATACACATACATACATCCACTCTTTTTAGATTCTTTTCTCAATAGATCATTATAGAGTATTGAGTAGATTTCCCTGTGCCGTACTACAGATCCATATTAGTTATCTATTGTATATATAGTACTGTGTATATGTCAATCCCAATCTTTCAACTTATCCTCTCCCACTTACCCCCTCTGATAACTGTTAAGTTTGTTTTCTTACATCTGTGACTCTATTTCTGTTTTGTAAATAAGTTCATTTGTGCTATTTGTTTTAAATGTGGGTATTGTTGCTTTACCATATTGTATCAGTTTCTGCTATACAACAAAGTGAATCAGCTATATGTATATATATTCCCTCTTTCTTGGATCCGTCTCCCATCCACACCCCATCCCACCCATCTAGGTAAGTGGTATAATATGATGTTTATATTTCTCTGTCTGATTTATTTCACTCAGTATAACAATCTCTAGGTCCATCTGTGTTGCTGCAAATGCCATTATTTCATTCTTTTTATGTCTGAGTAATGTTCCATTGTCGGAGACGGCAATGGCACCCCACTCCAGTACTCTTGCCTGGAAAATCCCACGGTTGGAGGAGCCTGGAGGGCTGCAGTCCATGGCGTCGCTAAGAGTCAGACATGACTGAGCGACTTCACTTTCACTTTTCACTTTCATGCATTGGAGAAGAAAATGGCAACCCACTCCAGTGTTCTTGCCTGGCCATTGTATATATGTACCACATCTTTAGCCATTCCTCTGTCGATGGACATTTAGATTGCTTCCATGTCCTAGGTATTGTAAACAGTGCTTATCAAAATGGGTGCTCAGTTTTGAAAAGATTTTTTTTCTGATGGGTGAGGGTAGCAATAATGGTGTAATAATATCGATCTAGGAATTAGAAGGCCTGACTGTGCACTAGGAAGCTGTGTGACTTACATATGAAATTGCTTTGTTTCCTCTCTGGCCCTCAACTGCTGGGGATAATAATTACAACAATCTCAGAGGAAAATAATAAGGGTTGAATTTGTCAATACTCATAAAATGCCTAGAGAAAACAGACTGATTGTTATTTAATATTCCACTTCTCTTTCTGGGACTCAGTTCCCTTATCTGTAACATGAGTAGATTCAATTTGATGTCAAAGTCCTTCCTAATTCTAAAGACACATGAAATAAAAGTGATGGAAGTCGCAAACAATGATTTTAAGAGAGTTATTTTAAGTATATTAAAGGGAATCATAAACATTATGAGAAGTGAAAGATGTCAAAAAAGTACCAAATGAAACTTTTAAAGCTGAAAAATTATAATAACCAAAATGAAAGATTCATTGGATGGGCCAAAAAAAAAAAAAGATTAAATATTGCAGAAGAAAAGATCAGTAAACTTGAAGATGTGATAGTATTTCCAAAATGAAACAGAGAAAAAATACTGCCAAAAACAATTTTTAAAAAAAGAAGAGAGCCTCAGGGCTCTGTAAGATAATATGAAGTAATAGACTATATCTACAGTCAGAAGGAGAGAAGAGAGTATGAGGCAGAAAACATATTTGAATTAATAAAGGCAAATTTCCCCCAAAATTTGATGTGAACTATAAATCCACAGAATCACACCAAGGCACATCATAATCAAACTGCTGGAAATCAATGATAAAATAGTTGAGTCCATTTTTTTTAAAAGTTTGACAACAAAGAATAACAAAGTAGACTTTTCCTCAAAGACTATACAAGCCAAAGATAATGGAGTGATATCTTCAAAGTAATGTGGAAGGGAAAGACGGAACTTTTCATGTAGAATTTCATATTTGTCAAAGATATCCTTCAAAAAAGGCAAGATAAAGAGCTCTTCTGACTAATAAAAATGGGTCATTCTCTCACCAAGATTCATTCTGACCTTAATAAGAAAGGTCAAAAGAAGTTATTCAGGAAAAATAATAATGGTATTAGAAGTGATATGATATTATTTGAAGGTAGGCTGTGATAAGTTAATGATGAATGTTGCAAAGCTTAGAGTAACAGCCAAAATAAATAAATGAAATAGAATCACTAATAAGTGATTTGGAATTAGAAAAAAAAAATCCAAAAGAAGACAAAAAAGGAGAAAAACAGAAACAAAGAACAGATGGGACAAGTAGAAAACAAATAGAAAATTGGTAAACCCAAACCCATGAGTATCAGTAATTATATCTTATATAAGTGGTATAAATACTATGATTAAAAGACAGAGATTGTTAGACTCAATAATAAAGTAAGACCCACCTATATGTTATCTGCATGAGTCATACTGCAAAATATAAAGAGTCAGATAAGTTAAAATATTGGGGGAAAAAATCACCATGCACAACCCAGGGATATGAAGGCCTTTTGTAATGATAAAGGGGCAAATTGTGGATAAACCTGTATATAGATAGATAAGAAGAGAGCTTCAAAATACATGAAGCAAACACTGACAGAACTAAAAGGAGAAACAGATAAATGCAAAATATAGTTGAGGATTGCAGCATCTTTCCCTCAGTAATTGTTAGACAAGGAGGTGAAACTTGAGCAGCTTTAACAACCAGCTTAATGACTTAAAACTGCACCAACAACAGATAAGAACACACTTTGAAGTGCCCGTGAAATATTCACTAAGAGCATATTCTTTGTCGTAAAACAAATCTCAGTAACTTAAAAGGATGGAAAAAATCTTTTAACTTTTTAAAGCAACACACATGCTGAAATATATCTTTTGTATAAAACACATAAAAGAGAGTCATGATTTTTGAGCTGAATATTATAATGTCTTTTCATCAACATTATCTTAAAATATTTTTTCTCAAGCAATTCCGTTTTTCTAAGAATTTATAGTAATGGTGTAATAACACACAGGCAGTATTGTTTATAATAATGGTAAATATGAGCTTATAAAAGTAAATGTATGCCATTAAAAATGTAAATATATACCATCTGTTTTCAATGTTAGTGTTTATATAAGATTTTATTTGAGAAAAATAGTTATTTATTTTGCCATTGTTAAATTTTCTTAAAGTTTGAAATCACAGACTAATCCAAAAGATGCATACTAACTGGCACATTACAAATTTATTCTCATTTTTATCAACCATTGGAGAGAAGAAAATACCCCAAAAAATGACAATAACAGTCACAGAACACCCCTGGTAACAGCTGTCATTGAATGCTTATTAAGTACCAAGGGTCATTTTAAGTACTTTTATGCACTTAATTGTTCCTGTTACTTGCCTCCCACTTTACAGCCCAGAAAACTTAAATAACTTGCCTAAGATCACACAGATAGTACATGCTGGTGCCAGAATTTGAACCCAGTCAAGTTATTTCACCATGTAATTTTGCGTTTGCAAAGCCAGGGTCAGACACTCTGGCATTAGACACAAGACCTTTGATTTCCTACTTCAGCACTTTGCAACATATTTAATTGGTTCTCTTTTGCCTTGACTTCAAATTTGCCTCTTCACTGGTCTGTCTTATTTGATAAGTTCATCAAACATCAAGACTCTTTGTTCATTTTCAAAAAGGATTACAATGATAAGCTTTTATAATTAAGGGTATCTCAGCAGAGATTTCCTTTACCACAGTTCTCTGGCCTTTTATCTTCTAATTATTAGAGATGAATTTTCTGATTTTTCAAAATGGTATTTGCTTGAAATACAAGTTGCAAATTAACTGCTTGTAAAAATGCCTTTCCCCCTTCTGAACTGTTGTTAGTTAAAGGAAATCTCTCGCTTAGCATTTAAAAGCAATAATGATTCAAAATTGAATAATCCAACAAGAATTTTAATAAAATAGCTCTAGTTGAAATTTTCAATGTTTAGGAGAGAGGGACTCCTTTAAAACTATCCCACAGGCAAAATAAGAGGCTCTTTAAGCACTACAAAATACTTGATGTTAAGATTAACAACAACAACAAAAAAAACACATGAAGCCAGTTTGGGATATTCAAGAAAAAGGAAAGCATAAAATGCAGCATACATAGATAAATATCTCATCCATTCATTACTCCATAGCAAAAGGTTGACTTTCTGGAATGAAATGACTCAGTATCTTTATAGTCTCTTGTGTTTACCAAGATAATTTTATATACTTTATCTAATTTTATCCTCCCCCAAACACTATGAGATGTGTATTCTTATACTTCACAAATGGACAAGCAGAAGTTAAATTGTTCAATATCATTCAAGAGAATTATCATTTATTAAGTTGAATATATTTTATATCCAGGATCTTATTTCATGTTCATTAAGCTAATGGTAGAACCGACCTGACAATGCAGGAGACAAAAGAGATTCAGGTTCGATCCCTGGGTTGGGAAGACCCCCTGGAGAAGGAAATGGCAACCCACACCAGTATTCTTGCCTGGAGAATTCCACAGTAGAGTTTGGTGGGCTACAGTCCATGCGGTCGCAAAGACTTGGACACGCCTGAAGCAACTTAGCACAGAACTGTGCTAAGCAACTCCTACAGAAGAGGTATTATCATTTTCATTTGACCAGTCGAGAAACAAGTGAAAAGAGATTAGGCGATTTAGTCCAGATGACCCAGCTCCTAAGGCTTGGATTTGCACACAGGCCTATCTGACACCAAGTGAATGCTCTTTTTACTGACCTGGAGTCCTTCACTGAATTAGTAATAGCATGGAGTCCTTCACTGAATTAGTAATAAAGTTCCATCCTATAACAGCCTGTTGCAAAAAAGACAGCAGCTCACTTCCTGGCTAAGTAACCCTTTAAACTGCAAATTTCGCAGAAGCTTTTGGCCAACTCACCAGTTCACCTTCTCCTGTATGGTTACCCCAGGCTGATAAGTCATCAAAAATAAGAGGAAAAAAGCAGCAGCAAACATCTCATCCAGGAGCTACCAACCTGTATTACCTAGAGAGTAATAAAATTACTCAGGGAGTTGGAATAAAAGACATCTACAGTCTGGGATCTATCTAATGTTTGAAACTAAAAAAAAAAAAAGACAACTCACTTGATTCTCATTCAAATATGGTTAATTACTTACTAGGGTATTGATTAGCCAACTTCCCTAAAATCCTACACACCAAAGGCTACTGCCCCTCAGATCTTTGGAAAAACAATATACACATGGTTGAGGAAAGGAGGATATTTATAATAACCGATATCAGCTGAGCAGAGGGATCTTATTTTCAGAATGAGGCAAAAACCAAACCAAAATATAGCTCCAGAATTCATGATCTTTTCAAGTAGCTCCTGGAATTTCTGAGGTCAGATCAATTTGTTTTATAAGACTGAAATAAGGCTAATACTGGCATTTCAACTCAGACATAAACAGCCAGCAAAATACAGGAAATGCTACTGGTCACATGGGGAAGTTCTCCAATGTATTGCCAAACATCTGGGGTCTGAGAAATGTGAGTAATTGAATGGGCTTTCCACCTCTCATCCAGACATTGGGTATCATTACCATCTTGTTTTTATTTTTTACCTTTTTTTTAAAAAAAATATTGGAGTATAGCCAGTTAACAATGTTGTGATAGTTTCAGGTAGACAGCAAAGGGATTCAGCCATATATATACATGTATCCATTCTTCCCCAAACTCCCCTCCCATACAGGCTGCCACGTAACATTGAGCAGAGTTCCCCTTGCTATACAGTAGGTCCTTGTTGGTTATCCATTTTACACATAGCAGTGTGTACATATTTATCCCCAACTCTCTAATTCTCCCTTCTCCCTATTCCTCCCCCTTGGCAACCATAAATTTATTCTCTAAGTCTGTGAGTCTGTTTGTGTTTTGTAAATAAGTTCATTTGAATCATTTCTTTTTTAGAGTCCACATATAAGTGTCATACAATATTTCTAGCATATTTGTGTCTTCAGGGAACCAGATGCCTTAAGTGGACATCTCCAGAAGCATCCTCTAGAATTGTAACAACAACCACACACTGGATTGATGACACCATGTCTACATACCTTCTCTCACTCGTCCAGACATAGTCATAAGTCAATTACATACAGATGGTTAGATAGAAAGATAATAATTGAACGTGTGTCAGGCATTTCATTTGTCTTATTTTACTTAATCCTCACACTAAGTTTATGAGATGGAAATGATTCATTTCATTTTGCAGTTGAAGAAATGGAGATCCAGAGAAGTTAAGCTGTTCAGGAATAGACAACTGTCTTGATATCCTCAGCAATCATCAGATTCTGTCATTAGCAGGATTGGCCAGTACTCTCATTATTCATCTCAAAATTATTTTTAAAAAATGTACTGAATAGCTTGCATGCCTAAGAAATCTGTACCTGGTTTAATTGTGGAGATTTAAACAAGGTCCTCGGTTGTTATTATTTCTAGTTCTTCAGAGATTAAGGTGCAGTTTGACAGAGGTGAATACCAATTATTCCAGGCCCTAGAAACCACACCCCGTCCCCCACCTGCCCAGTCTCTGATTTCTGTGTCTCTCTTCCTCCCTGTCTTTGTTTTGACTCCTGGGTCCTCTTGGCTGTAATTTTACAATCCTTCTGACCTATTTGGAAAACTCTGTTTTTTTACTTTTTCCTCAAGTAATCTAGCCATGACTAATACCTCATAATGCTTTTACTGACATGTGGATGTGATGGGAGGTGTTATATCTGGACACCCTAGGGGCAGCTCTGGGAGGCACGCCTGAAACCCACTTCTTTCCACCAACTCCCTCGGTGCCTCTGTCTTCCCTCCAGGTCCATCCAAAGTCCAGAGTCTGAACCAGGTCATCAGCCCCCTGGGGCATGTGGCTCAGATTTTCCTTCCACACTTCTGCAGCGATTCTAATGGGGAGCAGACCTCTCCCTACGACAGGGGTCTCAATGGCAATGACTTTGCCTCTCAGGGAATATTTGGAAATTTCCAGGGACTTTCATGGTTGTCACAACTTTGGAGGTTATGTGGCTGGCATCCCGTGGGTGCTAAGCATCCTACAGTGCAGAGGGCAGGTCCCCCAACAAAGAATTCTCTAGCCCCAGATGTCATAGGGCCAAGGTTGGGAAACACCACCAAAAGAATGGTCTGCCCTTCCCTGACCCCTGGAATCCTGGTGGATTAAGTTTCTTCTCCTTTTTGTATGCAGGTAATATTGTCTGTTTTGTTAGATCAGTTCCTTCTTGGCATTTCCCTGTGCAAGTCCCCTCAACCAGGACTTCAGTGGCACTCAGGATTCCTCCTTAACTTCAGATAACCTCTCTCACATTCCACACCTCCAACTTGCTTCCTTAAATCCTATAATATTTTCCCTCCAGGCTTCTCTCCTTCACTTTCCCTTTGATCCATTTCAGGGCCTCGGCTGTCTCCTAAACTTGTCTAATAGACTCCTAGGGTGCCTCTGTTTCACCTCACTCCAACCCTCCCTATGCATTACAGCTGGATTCACCGTCAGGAAAGCTGGATCTGAAAACATCACTCTCCTGCTCAAAGACCTTCTGTGGCTCCTCCATTTTCCCCTGAGGTTAGAAGTCCAAATTCCTCCATAAAAGCCCAATCCATCTTTGCAACCTTATCAGCCACAACCCTCTAATTATCCTGCACATTACGGTCTAGGTTCCCCTCACCTTTCTCACACTTTCTCACTGCTGTGATCTTGCTCATGCTGCATCTGGACGACTTTTATCCATTATCTGCTACTCTTCAGCCAAGTGTTTTCTCAAATAGCAGGTCCATCACAGAGCCTTGGCTGATGGCCCCATCTGGAAGGTGTCTCCTTGTTATCTTTGAACCTTACAAATACATCACCAGCACTTTTCATTTTTGCCATATGTTATGTTCTTCCAACAGAGTGCTGTATATCTTGAGAATGAAGGTTTCTCGAGGGTAAATTCTGTCTGATTCTCCTTTGTTGTCATCCTTATCATTGACCACTGAATCTTTCCTGAGAAATATTGAGTGATTGAGTGATTGACCAAAGGACTACAAATACTTTATAATTTCATGGTAGTTTCAGGCATATTTTCTCATTTAGTCCTCAATATAATTTTGCAGATAAATGTCATTATTCCGAAGAGAATCCTGAGAGTCAATGACACAGTGATTAAGGTAGAAAACAGAACTAAGAGATACAGAGTACCACTTTCTGTGTTTTCTATAAATCTCCTTTAATGTATTTAATCTTTACATGATCTTGCAAGACCAGTCATAACAGTGTTGTTTTGCAAATGAGGATATTGAATTTCAGAGTAGTTAACTACTTTGCCTGCAGTTGCACAACTGGTGAGTCTCAGAGTCATGGGTTTATTTGTCCAGCTTTAAAAACTCAGATAGTTTTTGGTCTGGTCACACAATGACTAAAGCAATGTATCAGGGCTAACACCTGGGTCTTCTAGCTCCAAGTCCGGATCTCTGTTTATTATGCCTTAACTCAGAGAATGAATACCATTTTCAAAGGCAAAAAAGCAAAATAAAGTTAATGGAGAGAGGCTCACAGGATAGTATCAAGAGAGAAGCTAAATCAGATGGGATCATTCTCTGCCTCTGTGACTACGTGTATGAGTGTGTGTGTGTGTGTGTGTGTGTGTATGTGTTGGAATGGGAGCAGGGCACTCATCTGTTTTCAGCCAAAATCTTCTAAGATGAATGGGAAATGCCAAAAATGTGTTAACTTTGCATATGTGGATTTCACCGTTAATTGTAGCATTCTGTTATCAGAGATAGATATTTATAAAGTATCATGCAGAGTAGACAGCAAGATGGCAGTTCATTTTGAAAACACATAACTTGTCTCAGGGAAATACTTTCCACTATCTAAATCAGTTTGTGAGTTATGGCCTCAGAATGGAGCATGTCCTGTGTCAGCCCAGACTCTCACTGCAGGGTGACAGCCAGGCCTGTGCTCTTTGAAAAGCTGCAGAAGCCCTAGGCCCATTCCCCTGTGCTGGGCCTGCAGGGTGTTCAATGCAGACACATCAGAGTTCTGCAAAATGAATGCAAATAGAGGCAATTTGCTAGAATGGAAAGAGTGCAGCTGTAGGTCAGAAGACATTAACCTGTAATTGTTTCCTAACCTCAGTTTCTTTGTCTGTAAGATGGACAAAATAATAACTTCAGGATAGGATTGAAGAATTGTAGAGGAAATTAGAAAATATATCCTCAACTGGGAATTCTGAACATTAGTAACTTGTTTATTAAAACAATCCTTCCCCTTCTTTTTGCTCCTTCTTCCCAATACCAGTTTATCTCCTTCATAGTGTGGAAGCTTTCATTTAAGAACCAAGGAAGGGGGGAAGTGGAAGAAAGGTGAGGCCTGGCAAAGAGAATGATGAAGGAGGACGAAATAAATGCGTGAGGTTCATGTCTCCAGGTATCTTGGGTTGTTGCAGGAAAATGGAGCATGAGAGAGTGGTCATGTCTCAGGTCTTGGGTGAGTCCCTGGGACAGGCTGTCAATGAGGGTTTTTAACTTCTCGCAGGAAATAATTCAAGAATGGGTCATGAGAAGCTGAAAGCAGGTTTACTGAGATACCACGTACCATAGGCAGAATGAGGTCTGTCTCAGAAGGTGAGAGCAACACAAGGGCTTAGAGTCATCTTGGAAAGTGAAGTGGCCCGAAATATTGGGAAGTTAATGTTTATGGTCTGGGTAATTTTATAGCTTAATGAATGGGAGGATTTTTCAAACTATTTTCAGGAAGGGGCAGGGATTTCCAAAAGTTGGGCCACCATCCACTTTTTGACCTTTTAAGGCAAAGGAGAAGCCCCAACAAGAGGGTAGGAGGGGCACAATCATGTTTAAAATCAAATATCATACCTGCCAGAGATGCTCAGAGGGCACAAACAAAACCTCGTGCACACCAGGACCCATGGAGAGGAGCAGTGACCTCACAAGAGACTGGGCCAGACCTGCCTGTGAGTGTCTCCAGTGGGGGCACAGGTCAGCAGTGGCCCGCCTTGGGGACAGGGGCTCTGGCTGCAGCAGACTTGGGAGGCACGGTGTGTGGCAAAAGTCCTCTTAGAGCAGGTCACCATTAGCCCCACCATAGAACCGCCGAGCAGACGACCCACAAACTAGAGAACAGTCATACCAAAGAAGTTCTCATACTGTTGCAAAAGTGCTAGGGCCCACAACAGACTTCCCAACCTGGGGATCTGGCAAAGGCACTGAAAACCCCCAGGGAATTTGACTTTGAAGGCCAGAGGGATTTGATTACAGAAGTTCTACTGCACTGAGGAAACAGACTCTTGGAGGGCACACACAAAACCTTTTGCACACCAGGACCCCGGAGAAAGGAGCAGTGACCCCGCAAGACTGAGCCAGACTTGCCTGTGAGCGTCCGAGTCTCCCTCAGAGGCGTGGTCAACAGTGGCCTGCTGCAGAGTCAGGGCAATGACTACAGCAGTCCTGGCAGCCTCAGCGTGCTGGCATAAGTCCTTTTTGGCCTCAAACCAAACTTCAGGGAGGGAGCACAGCCCCACTCATCAGCAGAAAATTGGATTAAAGATTTACTAAACATGGCCTTGCCCACCAGAACAAGACCCAGTTTTCCCCACAGCCTGTCCTTCCCATCAGGAAACTTCCACAAGGCTCTTGTCCTTATCCATCAGAGGGCAGACAGAATGAAAACCATAATCACAGAAAACTAACCAAACTGATCACATGGACCACAGCCTTGTCTAATTCAGTGAAACTATGAACCATGCCATGTAGGGTCTCCCAAGATGGACGGGTCATGGTGGAGAGTTCTGACAAAACATGGTTCACTGGAGTAGGGAATGGCAAATCACTTCAGCATTCTTGCCTTGAAAACCCCATGAACAGTATGAAAAGGCAGACATATATGACATGTAAAGATGAACTCCCCAGGTTGCTAGTTGCCCAGTATGCTACTGGAGAAGAGTGGAGAAATAGCTCCAGAAGGAATGAAGAGGCTGAGCCAAAGTGGAAACAACACCCAGTTGTGGATGCAACTGGTGATGGAAGTAAAGTCTGATACTGTGAAGAACAATATTGTATAGGAACCTGGAATGTTGGGGCCACGAATCAAGGTAAATTGGAAGTGGTCAAACAGGAGATGGCAAGAATGAATATCTACATTTTAGGAATCAGTGAACTAAAATGGATCAGAATGGGTGAATTTAATTCAGATGACCATTATATCTACTACTGTGGGCAAGAATCCCTTAGAAGAAATGGAGTAGCCCACATAGTCAACAGAAGGGTACAAAATGCAGTAATTGGGTCCAATCTCAAAAACAACAGTATGATCTTGGTTTGTTTCCAAGATAAACAATTCAATATCACAATAATCCAAGTCTAAGCCCCAGCCCTAATGCTGAAGACACTGAAGTTGAACAGTTCTATGAAGACCTACAAGACCTTATAGAACTAACACCAAAAAAAGATGTCCTCTTCATCATAGGGGACGGGAATACAAAAGTAGGAAGTCAAGAGATACCTGGAATAACAGGCAACTTTGGCCTTGGGGTACAAAATGAAGCAGGACAAAGTCTAACAGAATTTTGCCAAGACAGCAAACTAGTCATAGCAAACATCCTCTTCCAACAACACAAGAGACAACTTTACATATGGACATCACCAGATGGTCAGTATGGAAATCAGACTGATTATATTCTTTGCAGTTGAAGGTGGAGAAGCTCTATACAGTTAGCAAAAAAAAGACCAGGAGCTGACTGTGACTCTGATCATGAGCTCCGTATTGCAAAATTCAGACTTACATTGAAGAAAGTAGTGAAAACTACTAGACCATTCAGGTATAACCTAAACAAAATACCTTACGATTCTATAGTGGAAGTGACAAATAGATTCAAGAGATTAGATCTGATAGACAGAGTGCCTGAAGAACTATGGACAAAGGTTTGTAACATTGTACAAGAGGTGGTGATCAAAATCATCCCCAAGAAAAAAGAAATGCAAAACAGCAAAATGGTTGTCTGAGGAGGCCTTAAAAATAGCTGAGAAAAGAAGTAAAATGCAAAGGAGAAAAGGAAAGATATACCCATCTGCATGCAGAGTTCCAAAGAATAGCAAGGAGAGATAAGAAAGCCTTCCTAAGTGAACAGTGCAAAGAAATAGAGGAAAACAATAGAATGGGAATGACTAGAGATCTCTTCAAGAAAATTAGAGGTACCAAGGGAACATTTTATGCAAAGATGGGCACAATGAAGGACAGAAACACTATGGACCTAACAGAAGCAGAAGGTATTAAGAAGAGGTGGCAAGAATACACAGAAGAACTACACACAAAAAAAGATCTTAATGACCCAGATGCCCATGATGGTGTAATTGCTCACCTGGAGCCAGATATCTTGGAATGTGAAGTCAAGTGGGCCTTAGGAAGCATCACTACAAACAAAGCTAGTGGAGGTGATGGAATTCCAGCTGAAAGTGCAAGTGAAAGTCACTCAGTCTCGTCTGACTCTTTGCGAACCCATGGCCTATACAGTCCATGGAATTCTCTAGGCCAATGGCACCCCACTCCAGTACTCTTGCCTAGAAAATCCCATGGACAGAGGAGCCTGGTAGGCTCCAGTCCATGGGGTCGCTAAGAGTCCGGCACGACTGAGCAACTTCACTTTCACTTATCACTTTCATGCATTGGAGAAGGAAATGGCAACCCACTCCAGTATTCTTGCCTGGAGAATCCCAGGGATGGAGGAGCCTGGTGGGCTGCCGTCTATGGAGTCTCACAGAGTCGGGCACAACTGAAGCGACTTAGCAGCAACAGAGTACTGAAGTGTGTAGCCTTTCCCTTCTCCAGGGGATCCTCACAACCCAGGGATCAAACCCAGGTCTCCCACATTGCAGGCAGATTCTTAACCAGCTGAGCCATGAGAAAAGCCCAAGAATACTGGAGTGGGTAGCCTATTCCTTCTCCAGAGGATCTTCCCAACCCAGAAATCGAACCAGGGTCTCCGGCATTGCAGGCAGATTCTTTACCAGCTGAGCTATCAGGGAAGCCCTCCAGCTGAGCTATTTCAAATCCCAAAAGATGATGCTGTGAAGTGCTGCACTCAGTATTCCAGCAAATTTGGAAAACTCAGCAGTGGCCACAGGACTGGAAAATGTCAGCTTTTATTCCAATCCCAAAGAAGGGCAATGCCAAAGAATGTTCAAACTACTGCACAATTGCACTCATTTCATATGCTAGCAAAATAATCTCAAAATCCTCCAAGGTAATCTTCAACAGTATGTGAACTGAGAACTTTCAGATGTTCAAACTGGATTTAGAAAAGGCAGAGGAACCAGAGATCAAATTGCCAACATCTGTTGGAATATAGAAAAAGCAAGAAAATTCCCGAAAAACTCCTACTTCTGCTTCATTGACTATGCTAAAGCATTTGACTGTGTGGATCACAACAAACTGGAAAATTCTTCAAGAGATGGGAATACCAGGCCACCTTATCTGCCTCGTGAGAAGCCTGTATGCAGGTCAAGAAGCAACAGTTAGAACCTGACATGGAACAATGAACTGTTCCAAACTGGACAAGGAGTACATCAAGGCTGTATATCAACACACTACTTATTTAACTTATATGCAGAGTACATCACGAGACATGCTGGGCTGGATGAAACACAAGCTGGAATCAAGATTGCTGGGAGAAATATCAATGACCTCAGATATGCAGATGACAACACTCTTATGGCAGAAAGCATAGAGGAACTAAAGAGCCTCTTGGTGAAAGTGAAAGAGGAGAGTGAAAAAGCTGGCTTAAAACTCAACTTTAAAAAAATGAAGATCATGGCATCTGGTCCCATCACTTCATGGCAAATAGATGGGGAAACAATGGAAGCCGTGAGAGACTTTATTTTCTTGGGCTCCAAAATCACTGCAGATGGTGACTGCAGCCATGAAATTAAAAGATGCTTGCTCCTTGAAAGAAAAGCAGTGACAAACCTAGGCAGCATAATAAAAAAGCAGAGACATTACTTTGCCGACAAAGGTCCGTCTAGCCAAAGCTATGGTTTTTCCAGTTGTCGTGTATGGATATGAGAGTTGGATGATAAAGAAAGCTAAGTACTGAAGAATTGATGCTTTTGAACTGTGGTGTTGGAGAAGACTCTTGAGAGTCCCTTGAATGCAAGGAGATAAAACTAGTCAATCCTAATGGAAATCAATCCTGAATATTCATTGGGAGGACTGATGCTGAAGCTTCAGTACTTTGGCCACCTGATGCAAAGAACTGACTCATTGGAAAAGACCCTGATGCTGGGAGAGATTGAAGGCAGGAGGAGAAGGGGACGACAGAGGATGAGATGTTTGGATGGCATCACTGACACAGTGGACATGAGTTTGAACAAACTCCAGGAGATGGTGAAGGACAGGGAGGCCTGGTGTACTGCAGTCATGGGGTGACAAAGAGTCAGACATGACCGAGTGACTGAACAACAACAAATGGACAGTCTCCGAACTGTCATGGCACTGGTGGGTGTGTCATCTAGAATATACTAATATACGACAACGAGCATATAATGAGGCTCCAGGTCCACTGGAAGTCAAATCTTCCACCCTCTTTGACGTAGTTGATTCTAACTAGTTTTGTCCACTGTCTCTGTCATTCTTTACCAGTCGTGTGCTGCCCCTTTCCCTCCTGTCTCAGGCTGATTTTGAGCCTTCTGGAGGGAGATTGCTACCAGCAGAAGCTGATAGAATGATTTCAGCTGTGGGGCCTGGGTGACCAAGTGGCAGAGGGCCTGTTACCCTATCACTGTCCGGGTTTCCAGGACCATTCCAGCATCTCAAGGGTTGAAAACTTGGGGAACAATTCAAAGTAGCAACTTCAGGTGGGATAAGGCCAATCCCATGATGATTAGAAGCTAATGAAGCTTACTGGTTGGCAGTCCACACAGATGCCAAAACAATTTTTTATTAGTTTGTCTGACATCTCTCTCCTGGGTGTCTGTGGGGGTGGGGGTGTGGGGGTGTGTGTTCATGTGTGTGTTAGGGCTGGGTGATGACCTTCTACTCCATGCAGAAACCACCAAAATATTCCAAGACCTGGCACAAACTCTGCAAGTACTTTGCAGTCCACGTCCACTGCATTGCCTTTCCCCCACTCCTTTCTCAATCCTTTGCAAGACTGTGTGTCTCTGATACCTGTTTTTCCTTCTGATTACTTCATCAGCCTGGGGTTTCAGCCAACAGATTTCAGTAGAGGGTGTTCGGCTGGAAATGAAGTGGGGCTGGTTTGAGTAATTGGTCTCAGAGGCTTTACAGTGGGAGGGCTAATGCATGCCTACTGCTCCCATGCTCTCACTTCCTGGTGAAGCTTTGCCTTTGCATTTAAGGGTTAGGTGGGAGGGAGTCAGTGCCTGTCTCATTGGCATAGGAATTAAAGACCTTTCCTCAAAGAAGGTGCAGTATTTAAGCAGCTGTGACCAAATCAGGGTGGTCCTTTGGGAAGTTCCTCTTGGACTTTGGCTGCAATAAAAACCAGAGTACATTTGGCACCTGAGCTAGTTCTCCAGGCAGCGTCAGTTAATTGTCTCCTGTGTGATACCTTCACTCACAGCATGCTGTGCAGCATCCTTCTCCCCTCCTCCCACCATACCCTGGCCTCATCCCCTTCTCTGAAAGACATTGGATTTATGATTCTGCGACTCTAGGAAGACAAGGCCATGCTGACCCACAGTCTCCATGAACCAGATTTGTGAGAGTTCGGGAATAGAGCTAGCCTTTCTACAGCCAGACTGATTTCCTGTGCCCCATGAGTAGACAGCAGAAAATAACGGGCCACAGAGTGTGCACAGGTATGAAGAACAATAATAAAGCCCAGCAGAAGTCAGTCTGGCTTTTGGACACTTAACCATATATAGGCAATTCTAAACCATGTCTGAGGTGAAATTTCCTTCCCCACAGCCTTCCATCCTCTGTTCCCTGCCAGCATCACCCTGAGAGGGCTGGTTCCTTTCCATACCCCCCAGGATACTGGGGTCTTCTTGAGGGCAGAGGCCAAGTTTCAATCACCTTTGTGTCCCCAGTTCTGGCACAGAGTAGGTGCTCCATAGTATGCAGCCCAGTAGGAAGACTGTGGTTTTCAAGTCCGACATACCTAGATTGATGTCCCAGCACCATCATGAACCAACTGTGCAGATTTGGACAAGATATTTTGCCCCTATGCCTTAACTGCCCCTCCTGTGTAATGGGTTTGATAACACCATGCTATGAGTGAAGGCATCATAGAAAAGGAGACAACTTATCAATATATGTGTAAGTTCATCTGTGGTACACTTATATGCACATAGCACCTCATAAATCCCTGGAGAAGGAAATGGCAACCCAGTCCAGCATTCTTGCCTGGGAAATCCCATGAACAGAGGAGCCTGATGGGCTATACAGTCCATGGGGTTGCAAGAGTCAGACACAACTTAGCGAGTAAACCATCACCACCACCACCTCATAAATATTTGTTGGATTGACCTAAATTAACACGTATTTCCAGGCAAAATCAAGATGGATCCTGTTTTTCTTTGCAATCCTCTTCCTTCTTGCCTTCTCTGTCGTGACCCTGTTCTGGAAACACCCCCCTGTGACACTGAGGTGGGGCCTGCCCTCACCTGAGCAGCAAGTGTTCATGTGTCATCTGAGGACTCAGCAATGCAGTGAGGGTCACCAAGAAACTGATAGAGTGGACTTATGTGGGTGTCATTTTTCTCTATGTTAGGCATCTCTATTATCAGGCCATAGGCATTTACTGCTTAAATGAGGCTTCTTAAAGACAGTAGCACCTTTAAAACTCCAGCCGACAGTGACCCAGGGGGTCGATTAGTAAGACCATAAGCTCTGGGAGGACTGCCCAGGCATGTTTTGTTCCTTGTATCACCAAGTAGTTGCAGATTATAACCAATCAGCTCATTACCTTCATTCTGTCAGAGGTTGGCACTCAGTACTATGGCGGGCGCTAAATACTCAGGGGTGGGTGAAGGGAACACAGTCCCTGCCATCACAGTGCCCTGCCCAGATTCACTGTGCCATGGGGACCTGCAGGGGGCCAAGCTGGGAGCATCCTGAACAGCTGCTTATATGTGGTTTGGGCTTTGAAGAAGGCAGTGGGGGGTGGGTGGGAGGGAGAAGTTACTTTAGACAGAGGGGCGATGAACGGCATTCCTGGTGGAAGAAACTACGTCAGTGAAATCATGAAGATTCAAAGGGACATGACCAGTTTGAGGACCAACAGCTACCTGGTGGAACAGGGCTCCTTTCTTTTGCCAAGACCAAGATGTAGATTTTACCCCTAAGTGCATGGAGGGGCTACTGCATAAATTGATGCAACAGAGCCCCATGATCACAGTCCTTTGCACTCTGGGGACACGTGCTGCAGCTGAGGCAGAGGAACCAGCTTAGAGACAGACCCCTGGGGGTGGAATCCCAGGCACCTGACACACAAGAGGAAATGCCTGGGGATGGCCAGAGAGGATACTTGGAACTCAGAAGCCTGGGAGTCAGGCCTCAGCATGCATATGCTGACCTCCACAGGGTGACACTGCATAACCTTGGGACAGTCACCTCAGCGTCCACACCCTAGGACTGGCTCTTCTCTACAGCCTCCTCTGGTCTGAATCTTAGGCTTCTGCGATTCTGATCTGAGACCTTCCCCTTCGACTATAGGACTAGGAAACAAAGCTCTATCTATTTCCAAACCCGCCAAGTCTCTCTTAATACTTTTATTCAGGACCTGTCTTCCCAGGAGGCACTCGGGGCTGTCAGTCTGTAATTAGACTCTCTCCCTACTCGTACAGCCAGGCGTGCAGCACGGCTGCTGAAGCCGGATTAACCCACTGTAAACAAATTTGGTCAGTCCCCTTCTCGCCAGCCTCCGTTCCAGTTGAGCAGATTTCAGCAGCTCCTGGGTGAATGTTAATGCCTCCTACGTATGCGGTTGCAAGAAAATTATCACGTGTGCCTCTCCTTCTTGAGATGCTGTGGGTTTCGCTTCTCAAAGATCTCTGTGACACAGCATGGGGCAGGGGTGTGGGACGGGACAGGGAGGCAGTGCAAAGACATTCGAAAGAGCCTCAGGCAGGAGCTGGGGCACCTGGCTTTCAAGGCAAGCTCAGCCGCTAATTCTCTTTGTAACCTTGCAAAAGTCACTTCAGTTCCCTGAGCCTCAGGTATCTCAACTGTAAAATGAGTCTGAGAACACCTGCCTCGCAGGCCTGCTGAAAAGGGTAATTGAGGTAATGGACGTGAGAGCCTTTGGTAAAGCTTTGTGGGCGAGGGGCCAGCATTGAGGATCACAGGCTCAGCTTTCCTGTGCAAAGGATGAGGGAGTCAATGCAGGCCTATAGCATGTGGGAGTGTGAGGTTCAACAACCTCATCAACGTCCGAGTCCTAGAAAACAGGAGGACAGCAAACCTGATGCCCCATGAACTGTCCTCTGACCGAAATTGCCCAGAAAGTGGATGCCGGTTTTCAATCTACAAGAAGAAGAGTAGTAACATTTATTGAATTTATTTAATTGTGTTCTTCTTGGGATCTTTATGGCAGCTTCAGATGAGAATTCTTATGCCCAGTCCAAAGATGGAGAAACAGACCAGAGAGGGAGATAGGATTTGAGGCCACATTAGTCAGCCTGACATTAAAGTGTATCTCCACTCACTGTCTTTGGAATTACAAGCAGATGAAAGTCAGATTTAGATGTGAGACAGATATATAGTGTGTGGTAAGTCATTTCAGTCATGTCCAATTCTTTGTGACCCTGTGGACTGTAGCCGGCCAGGCTCTTCTGTCCATGGGATTCTCCAGGCAAGAATACTGGAATGGGTTACCATGCCTTCTGACAGGGATCTTCCTGACCCAGGCACACCTCTGTGTCTCCTGCATTGGCAGTCAGGTTCTTTACCACTAGCGCCACCTGGGAAATCCATAGTAGGTTATGAAGAAAACAAAGGTTATGTTTGCTGGAGAACGACTCATCTTTTCCCAGGGAGTCTAGGAGGATGAATCTATGTCATAAACTATAAGCATCAGGCAGGCAGTGATTGTTCATCATGATGCCCCCCCTCCCCAAACCTAGAACACTGCCTGGGATAGAGCAGGCACTCAGTAAACATTTGTTGAATGAATGAATGAACCCCATGAGGCTCATAGTCACCCCTTTAGCTTTTCTGGCTGATCACAAATGGAAAGTGCTTCACAGAAATTGTCCAAGGAATTTATACACCTTTCTTCCTCCAATTGTTTCCATCTCTATTGCTGTATAACAAACTATCCCACAGGTCAGTGGCTGGAAACAACATTGATTTATTATTTCATGGGATCCTGTGGAAGGTCACTGATGGGACTGCGTTCAGCTGAGAGCTCGCCTAGAGCTGAAATACCCATAGTGGCCTCTCTGCCTTCTGGATTTTTCTCCACAAGTCCTCTCATCATGCAGTAGTCTAGCCGAGGTTTCTTTCTGCAGAGCAACTGACTTCTAAGAGAGAATGCTCTGCTTATAGCATGCCTGCTAATGTCCAATTGGCAAAGCAAGTTGAATTACTAAACCCAGGATGACTGTGGGAGGAGGCCACACAGGAATATCAGGACGTTTGGTTCATAGAGACCTATTGGTCCCATCAATCTTCACAAGCAGCACATAATAATGAATTTATGTGTGTAAAGTGGTTAGAAATGGGCCTGACACTTAGTTTACACTATTTCAGCATTAGTAATAGCTGTTTAGTGTTAATAGCTAATTACTATAAGTAACTTAGTCACTGCAGTTGTCTTTATTTTATTGACTATGAAATAAGACTTCCCTGATGGCTCAGTGGTAAAGAATCTGCCTGCCAATGCAGGAGATGCAGGTTTGATCCCTGTGTGGGGAAGATATCCTAGAGTAGAAAATGGCAGTCTGCTCCAATATTCTTGCCTGGAAAATCCCAGGGACAGAGGAGCCTGGTGGGGTCACAAAAGAGTCTGACACAGTCCTTGGGGTCACAAAAGTCTGACACGACTTAGCAACTATACAACAACAATGTAACAAGAACCCCCATGCTAGTGACACTCTAGGGTATCCCTCTTAGTCTGAGCATAGTAGTCACTGGGTTACTGAAATGACATAACTGTGTTTGAAGACCTGCATCAGCAAGAAAATATGAAACCGAATACTTATTTCATCTTTTCCCCTACTCATGTCTTTTTACATACCTTCCCTAACTTGGGTATGCTTTTTGCTTATTCCTAAAAGTGATGTCAGACCCTAAATGAGGATTACTTCTTTCTGTAAGAACCCATTCACTCAACAACAGTGTTCTTGCCTGGAGAGTCCCAGGGACGGCGGAGCCTGGTGGGCTGCCATCTATGGGGTTGCACAGAGTCAGACACGACTGAAGTGACTTAGCAGCAGCAGCAGCAGCAGCAATATGGTATCTTTTCCCTTTTCCAGAGATGCATTTGGAGATGGACGGGGAGCCCAGTTCTGGCAGATGAGCTGTACAGAGAAATCTGTTGAGGAAGGCATTCCACCCTAATGACTGTATGTTTCTCTTCCTGCTTTTGGACATAGTTGTGTGCAGGCATGAGCTTCCCTGGTAAAGAATCCGTCTGCAATACAAGAGACACGGGTTTGATCCCTGGGTTAGGAAGATCTCCTGGAGAAGGGAATGGCAACTCACCCCAGTATTCTTGCCTGGAGAACCCCATGGATGGATGAGCCAGGCAGGCTACAATCCATGGGCTCACAAAAGTGTTGGACGTGACTTAACTAACTAAATGACAACAACAACGTATCCCGGCATGATGATCAGAGGTGCCTTTTAAGCCTCTGCTATCACCATGAGAACAATAGGCTCTGGGTCGCCCTCTAGATGGCAGCCCACTCCAGTGTTCTTGCCTGAAGAATCCCAGGGACAGAGGAGCTTGGTGGGCTGCGGTCTATGGGGTCGCACAGAGTCGGACACGACTGAAGTGACTTAGCAGCAGCAGCAGCAGCCCTCTAGTCCCAGAGGATAAAGACACATGAAACAGAAAAACTCTAGAAGCGTGCAGACCTTCAGCTTGAAGTAAGAGTTGCTCAGTTAGATGCGGACTCAGTCTAGCTGCCGCACCTCAAGCAGGGCTGCTTCACTGGCCGTAGCCAGATCTGCGAGGAAGGAATGTGGTTCAAGCCACTGAGTTTGGGGATAGCTTGTCATGCAGCACTATGTGGCAGCAGCTAACCCATGTTACTCCCCCGTCTACTGCCAGCCGAGCTTCTGAACTTGATGTCTCCGCCCAGAACCACCCTGAAATGAAGGGGAATAAAGAAAGTTCTTGAGAGAGGTGCCCTTGGAGTTTAGGAATTTAAGAAAATGCAAGCACTCCTCCAGGTTTATGAACACCAGAGACTTGCTGACATAGCGCACGTGAGCAAGGTTAAGTAGGGACCAAGGGACAGTACAAGGAAGTTGTTCTTAAGTTGTTCTTAACTTCCCTGGGACAAGGAAGTTAAAATACTGGGTTGAGTCTATCCTAATTCCAGAGAGCAACCAAAAAACTAGATTTACAAATAAAATATGAGAAAGCCGATTTCAAGGGAGCTTAGATGAAGGGCATGACTGGAAAAGAAGTGAAACTGTATCTGGTTTATACCCCTCGTTGTAATTATTCAATAAATCTGCTCCACCTGGTACTTCACTCTGCCTCAAAAATACAGTGTCACTTTCAACATGGAAATTTCACTGTGCCCTCTGTCACCTGGGCCATCAGTGAAATTCTCAACACTGCTCTCAGTATGTCTCCCTTTCTGTTTGTATTTTATTTTCTCACTTTGTGCCAATATATTCCTTCTATACCTGGCTTTTGCAGGAGAAATCTTTCAAAAGATATTTCAATGTATACATAATTTAAAACTTGTCTGCACGCTTATAGAAACTTTCAAGGAATATTAGGAATTTAGTCAAGTGTGATCAACACTGTTATTGCTAAAAATTAAAATTATTAACGGCAGCAGCAATGGCAACTACCATTTCCTGGGCACTTTCTACTTGCCTAGCTCTGTGGAGGTGTTTTGCATGTAATTTATTTAATACTCCTGCCAGTTGATTAGATGGATATTATTAGCCCATGTTCTTCTAATAATAATAAAGCAACATCTGTCAGCACTGCCTCCACACCAGGCATTGAAGTGAGCCCATTACATGCATTGCCCGCTCCCCACCCACCTTCTCACACAACCCTGTCAGCTGGAGTGATTATTTCCCCATTTGTCAGATAAGAAAGCTAGACATCCTGAGGATAAAGGGACTTGCCCATGGTACACAGTCAAGAAGAGGCAGTGCCAGGATTTGAACCTTGATCTTCAGGCTTCTAAATCCATATTCAGCTGTTTCAGGATTATTTATCAGAAGCAGAGACCATGTACCCATCTTGCTATTCTGACCTTGTGGCACCAGTCTAGACTGGGGCTCATTTGCTCCAGAAATCTCCCTTAGCAGCCCCCCTCCAAAAAAAGACCTGGATTACAAGATTCAAGCGTGGTCCCATGTGGATGAAATCTGGAGACTTCAGAGCAAAGGCAAGCACAAAAGAAAAAAGTCGAATGACTTTTAGCTAACATCCAAGTAGCAGTTCCCTTCTGTCTCCTCTGCCTCAGAGATCAAACTGTCACCAGCCCCAGGACAGAGGGGACCACACCCTGCTGATGTTGGGGCTTTGACTAGGGAGCAGCTGGGCGGGGGTGGGGGGGGGGCGGGGAGGTGGTTAACAAAGGAAACACACACACATTTTCCTTTCATAAAATGTTACAGCTCTCAACTTCCCTTTTATATACTTTGAGTCCTGCATTCTCTCTGTGAAATAAATATCATGATGCCCAGTTTATTTACATAGGAGGAGCCTGGTGGGCTGCAGTCCATGGGGTCGCTAAGAGTCGGACATGACTGAGCAACTTCACTTTCACTTTTCACTTTCATGCATTGGAGAAGGAAATAGCAACCCACTCCAGTGTTCTTGCCTGGAGAATCCCAGGGACGGGGGAGCCTGGTGGGCTGCTGTCTATGGGGTCGCACAGAGTTGGACATGACTGAAGCGACTTAGCAGCAGCAGCAGCAGTTTCAAATTCAACTCTCCTTTACTGAAGACCTAATATATGTTAGGAACTTTGCTGGACTGTTTCTGAACCTCATTTTTAAAAAATTTTTGTAAATTTGTTCATTTTAATTGCAGGCTAATTACAATATTGTAGTGGTTTTGGACCTCATTTAAATCACAAAAATTCTCTATGAAGTAGAGATTATTTTTCCCATTTTGACCAAGAGGGAATGACATCTCCAATCAATGGATAACATATTCAATACTGACCATCAGATCAGTGCCAGAGACTGGATTTGAACCCAGGTCACCTGTGATCACACCTGTGCTCGGCACTAGGCTGCTACAGAAAGGTCCCCCCTAGATTCTGACACAGCAGCCCGGCCTCTGCTGAGCTCTGATGGTCTGATGCTCTGTCTCAATATTGTATGAGGAAGTAGATGTCTTGTCTCTTTAGCTGACAGGACCTCTGATCAAGAAGGAGCTGTGTAGCTCAGGTCGGTATTCAAGGAGCCTCACTGACACCTCGACCTGATTAAATGACAAGAGCCTGAACCCAACACCATAACGAGAGGAGACTTTTCAGGGATATTAGGAGGTGCTGGAATACATATAAATAATTTGTGGCCCGAGGACAGGCTTTGGCGGGGTTGTTTTTAGAACATCCCAAGACTCATATGCTTTCCCTATCAAGAGAGGATTCTGTGTCACTCCCCCTTGAATCTGGACTCTAGGATGGCTTGGCTCACAGAATATGACGGAAGTGGCACTGTGAGAGTGCCAGGTCCAAGGCGTAATAAATCGACAACTTTCACTTCCTGTCTCTCGGGACACCTACTCTCCAGACCTCACCATTGCACTGTGAGGAGACCCAGCCGGGCTGTGGAGAGACTCAGGCAAGAGGCACCCCCAGGTAGCTTTGCCGGCCGTATGGGTAAGCCGTCCTGGAGGAGGGTCCCCCGCTGAGCCACCCCAGTCAGTGATGCGTGGAGCAGGGATGAGGTGTCTCTACAGAGCCCTGACTGCACTGAGCACTCACAAGCAAAATAGTGGATTGTTGTAGTCTGCAAGTGGTTAGTTACAAAGCAGGCTTCCAGGTGGCACAGTGGTAAAGAATCTGCCTGCCTGCAGGAGACATGAGAGACGTGGATTCTATCCCTGGGTTGGGAAGATCCCCTGAAGAAGAAAATGGCAACCCACTACAGTATTCTTGCCTGGGGAATTCCATGGACAGAGGAGCCTGGAGGTCCACAGTCCATGGGGTCACCGTGTCAGACACAAGTGAGTGACCGAGCACACACACAGTTACAGAGCAAGAGGTAATTGGATGACAGGTAAATGAACCTGATGTCTGTGGAGCCTGGACTCTATGACAAGGTCACTACAGTGGTGATCATTTTGACTTCTTAGAGAAACCCACTGAAAACACAGAGAAACTGAGGCTCAGAAAGGAGAGATGGCTTTCTTGAGGTCCCAGACTTCGTAAGTGGATCAGCAGGGATTTGGATTCGGTCTGGATAAAGCTTCCAATTCCCCTCAGTTCACTCAACCCCAGGGCAGTGAAACAGAGACAGCTGCTCTCTAGCTCTCTGGCTACTGGTCAGTAAAGAGTCCACCTGCAATGCAGGAGACGCGAATTCCATCCCTGGGTCGGGAAGATCCCCTGGAGTAGGAAATGGCAACCCACTCCAGTATTCTTGCCTGGGAAATCCTGTGGACAGAGGGGCCAGGTGGGCTACAGGCCATGGGGTTGCAAAGAGTCGGACACGACTGAGCGCACATGTATGACCTGCTTTTTCTAGCAAGATCCTGTGTAGACTGTAAACGCCAAACAAATATTCTAGACACCTCTTTGTATTTTCTGTTTCTTTTCATGGAAAGGCATTGTATTTTAAATATAGCAGTGCCCATATGTCAACCTCAAATTCCCAATCTATCAGACAACCGTTTTTATATCGCATGATGCTTATTTAGGTGTAAATTCCAGGTAGAACTCCAGGGGGCAGGGGGGCGGATGAGCAGCTTCTGGCTATGTGACCTTGGGCTTAACATTTACCATCTCTGAGACTCAGTTTCTCCTCATCCATAAGATAAGGACAAGCACATCAACCTCACAGAGTTGTTATCAGATCTAACAAGGGCGTGTTAGGTAAATGACTTCACACAGCATTTGTGTCTTAGTCACTCAGTTGTGTCTGACTCTGTGCTATCCCATGGACTGTAACCCGCCAGGCTCCTCTGGCCACTGGATTTCACAGGCAAGAATACTGGAGTGGGTTGCCATGCCCTCCTCCAGGGGATCTTCCCCACCCAGGGATCAAACCCGGGTCTCCTGCATTGCAGGCAGACTCAGTACCCGGCTGCAAAGAAACATTCAATATACCGAGTATCCCTGACCTTGAGAATTCCAGGTCAGAAGAGTTTTCTTCCCTCATCCCTCCTGACCCAGAGACAGACTCCCTAGGGTCACAACGAGACAGATGCATCCCACCCCTGAGCGTCATTTATTTTCACCTCAAAGACTGAGCCCTTTATGCCTGCACTCCTGCAGCCCCTCCAGACAAGAAGGAAGCACAAGTCACAGCCAGTGAGCTTTGCTCACAAATTCCTCCTTCACGACTGACTGAGCCCCGATACCGGAAAGAAACATTCTGTTGAAACATGTAAATCCCCACTCATCTCCAAATTGGGTGCTGGAGTGCCTCGGGGAAGTGATTTTACAAGCTCACTGACTCCAGCCAAGGTAGATGCCAATTGCTCTTGCGAGATAATTCAGCCTGACCTCCGCTCCCCACCACCCCCCGCCCCAGAAGCAAGATTGAGGGGCTCCCTCCCTTCTTACTAGAGGAATGGCCCCCTGAGCTGCTGGGGAACAGCCCCGTCTCCCGGGAGGCAGAAGGAGAGAGGCCGTAAGCCGCCTGCTTCTAGCCGTCCTCCTCAGACAGCACAGGGGGAGTTCAGTGACTCCTGGCTTTCATTGTCACTTGAACAAAGGATCTCTGATACTGCTCAGGAGGGCTATCTTGAGACAAGGTGTCTGGACTACAAGGTCAAGCTTGCCTGTGCTTTCTCTCATACCCTCCTGGATTCCAGAGGCAGGGGGATGCTATGGTGGACCCAGCCACCATTGCAACTCCATGCAAGAAAATGCTTTCTAGCCTGCTGTGCCTCTGGGGAGAACTGTTATCTTTTCTTGTACTGCTGCCTTTTTAAAAAACTTATTTCCAGAGCTCAGTTTCACCAATATTCAACTCACAGCCAAGTGGGCTGCATGAAGTGCCCAGCCAGCCCTATGTAACTCAAGATGCTATATCCACCTCATCATCAGTAGCAAGACTACCCACGTTAGTTGGAAAGATTATTTCCCTCCTAAGTCTTTGGGAGCCTAAGTCCAATCTAATATTTGGGAGCAAATATTAGAAAATCGGTCAGCAGTTCCAGTAATACTCATAATCATAAAAATTACTATCCACTTCTGAGAGCTCAGTCTCCCAGGACTTAATAACCACTCTATCATGGACTTCTTGCTTCCGCTCCAAAAGGTAGATCTTATTGCCTGCATTTTATGCATGCAGAAACGGGTTCAATAATCAAGTAATTTGTTCAAGGTCACACAGCTCATATGGGGCAGTGCTGGGATTTCCATTCTACCATCGTTGACACTGCTAAACCCCATGGGGTGAGTTCTCCTCTGACGGCAGTCCACAGGAAAGAGGGCCTCCTCATCCAGGCTGGCTAAGTGACAGCGCTTGACTGCCCCAGGCTCAGCCAGCGCCCTCTGGGATCTCCATCCACAGCTCACCTTCTCCAGGTTCTGAGTCAGTTTGGAACTGGCTCTGTCCTCATGAGCAGATGGTGTCTGGGAATTCTCTTGCAGTCTCTAGGTCACTGTCTGGTATGCTGGGAACCAACGACCTCACCAAACCGCAGTGCCTGCTTTTTTGGTCCAGGTTATGTTCCCTCTGCTGTATGCATCCTGCTCTTGAGGCTGGAGTAGATCAGCAAAAGAATTCCTTACAGAGGATGGAGCCATAGCAGAGACTCCCAGGGGCCTGAGGCTACCAGAATCAACAGATGTTTGCAAATCATTCATAGTCTCTTTATGATGAGCACGGATGATTGACAGCGTTGCGCTTGTCCACAGCTCTGCCCACACACACCCAGCCCCTGAGCTGCCCTGTTCAGCACACAACACCCTGGGAGCCTGTGACCGCACTAAGAGCAGACACCTGCCCAAAGGCCGGCTCTGATGTGGCCAAACGTGGAAAACTCCACCCAGAGAGAAGTGAGCTGCCCAATCAGATTTTCACTCTGGGGAAGCCAAATTAAAAGATGTAAGGAAAATACAATTATGAGTAGCAGAAACTAAGACAGGTGGAAGCCAAGAGAAAGGCTGTCAGGTAGAACAGAGACCCTGGAAAACCAACATGACGTGCAGACAAAAGTCGGGACGATGTGGAAGTCTGGGTAAGCAGAAGCTGTGAGGAAGACCATAGACAAGTGTTGGCATAAAGAGAAGCAGAGAGAATCCAGTCTTTGGACACAGTTTAGCTGTGCTAGCCACAGAACATAGTATGGATGCCAACCATTCCTTCCAGAAGGTTCTGCAGGGGCCCTGGATTCCAGTCACGACTGGGGGGCCCGGCCACACTCTGGTTCCTGCTCTTAGATTCCCAAGATATCCGCCTCTTTCTCACGGCCAAGCCCATCCTTACAGTGACACCCTGCCCGCTTCCTTCCCTTTTTGACATTGTCTGCACAATCCTCTTTTTATTACAGCTAAGAGAATGCTGCTAAAACCCCTATCTCTACACACTTTTGTGTGTGCAGGGTAATTGGCTTATTTGTATTTTATAGACTCGGAACTTAATAGATGTGAGAATCTGTGGGCATTTGGAAACCAAGGGGCTGCATGTGTGCCCTGCTTGATCTAGGGGAGAGATTATTATGCGTGCAGTTGTCTTAGTTTTATCTTTAATTCCAATGCATGCCCTGGTACGTGCTTAGTCACTCAGTCATGTCCAACTCTTTGTGACCCCATGGACTGTAGCCTGCCAGTACCATCTGTGTCCATGGGATTCTCCAGGCAAGAATACTAGAGTGGGTAGCCATTCCCTTCTCCAGGGCGATCTTCCCCATCCAGAGATTGAACCTGGGCCTCCTGCATTGCAGGTGGATCCTTTACCATCTGAACCACCAGGGAAGCACATGCCCTGGTACCCGTGGCTTTTAATTCCACTTTTAACTGTGGTGATTTCATGTGGTATATATCCTGATAAGCTCCTTTATAAAATAAGATAATGTATAAATAAATCTGCACAAAGGGATGATATATGCATCAGGGCCCTCGTGGAAATCAGGATTCAGCTCAGGTCATTCAAAAATGAATCTGAACAACAGGGCCTCTTAGGGAGGGGTGGACAGAGTTGAGGAAGCTGACAAGGGGGAGTGAGGCACCTAGAGATTTGCAAGCGCAGGAAGCCCTTATCTCCAGATGACTGGAGGAAAGGTGAGCGCAGAGGGCATGGTGCCAGGAGGAGGGTGGTGAAGTGCAGTGATGCTCCAAGTATCACTGATGTTGGGCAGAAATGCCCAACCTCCTTCTTATCCCACCTTTGGTGTTCCCACTGGCGCTTTACAACCTGAGGGTTCAGTCTGTGTGGGTCAGCCTCCGGGGGCCGAGAAAAACACTGAGGGAGGTAGAAGGTGGGAGGGGGGCCTGAGTCTGGGCAGCTGTGATGAACACAAGTTCACAAACAGGAATCAGACCAGGAGGAGTGGGAGGGAACAGAGCTGAGCGTCAGGACCAGTTCTGAGGATGGGGAGCTGGCTCTGGGCTCTCCACAGTGTGCTGGTGGTCCCTGTGGCATGGGGACCTTCCTCCTTAGGATCATCAGTTTTCTGTCAGGGCTGGGGTGCTGACGTGACTCCACCCACCCCCACCCCACCCCCAGAGTCCTGGTGACTGCAGGATGCCTGTGATGCTCCCTGCTTCCAGGCCAGCACTCGGCATGCCCCAGTTCCCTGATGCTAGCTGAGGCTCTCAGTTTCACCAGGTCCTGTTGTGCTTCTCACACAGTGGAGGAAAGGGTGTCTAAGTAACCGTGGCAGCTGGTGGGGAACATGGGCTTTACCTGTTCTCTTTCCCACTCTCTCCTTCTTTGGTCCCTGTGCTTGAGAAAGCCTTCTCAGCTCAGTTACATGCCTGGGTGCCCTGGAGACTGCACTCCCCAACAAATAGGCTGTGTGGTCCAGAGCTGAGGCATTCAGGGAGAGACCTCCCACTGTGCCTTCTAAGTAAGTTCTCCTGAATCCAGGTCCACAGACTTAGAATTTGTGGAAGTGGAGAACCAGGCTCTGTTCAGACTTATTTGTTGCCATCCTTAGGAAAACAAGGGGGCTTATCAGAGTAGAAAGCTGATATTCACTGTCCACTCGTGATGTGATAGGTACTTATGTATCCCATTTCATTTCATCTTTATGGTTATTCTGTGAGATGGGCTTTGCAGAAACTGCAGATCAGAAAGGTTAAGTAATTTGCCCATAGTCTCACTTTTGCTGGCCCACAGATGTGAGATTCAGGCTCTGTCTCTCTGGAGCCAGGGACCATGGTTGTCTCATTAACACAGGTTGCTGCTTAGCCAGAGTGCTGCTCAGGGGATTGACTGGAGACGGCAGAAGGGCCTGTCTTCACACAACAACCTGGTTTATGAAAGCGGGATCTTCTGAGCTCCATTACTTGGTATGAAAAGAATAAAACCATACTTCCTAAAATAATTCTATAATGTTCATTATTTAGTTGTTTGGACGAGATTATTCTATCCTACCTCCCCTGTGCTAGGGAAGAGTAAGTCAAATTCACTGTAGGCATACATGTGCACGCACACTCACACAACCACACACACATACACACTTATACACACACTTCCAGCTACCTCCCCCAAGCCCATCAAACTCCACTGCCTTCAGGGCAAATATCTCATGTCCACCAGGGCCAGAATTCACATCCTCTGATTTGAGTTTTGAAGACAGAGATTTACACAGGATTACAATCTTTTTTTTTTTTTTTTTTGATTGTGGTTGCTTCCGATTTCTATTGTCTGAATCATAGCCGTGGAAATAATTGAATCTTTTTGTAGCATAGAATATATTACTCTTGAAATAGTAGGAAATGTTGATAATTGCCTTTTATTGGACTCACAAATAATTTATAAGTTGGTCCGATTTGAAAAAAAAAAAAAAATACCATAGTCTTTTATTTCTTTGGCTTCTTCCTTGAGGCTAGAAGCAGCCTCCAAAAATAGCTGCCTGTGCAGAGATGGGGCTAGCGCTCCCCCTTGTGGCCACCGTGTGGGATTGCGGACCCAGTAAATGGACCCAAAACTGCAGACACTGGCATTTGAATAATTCTTTCTCCCCTAAGTACACAAAGAAATCTGATTTATTCTTCACAGTCATGTCTGCATTACAGAGCACTTCTCCTTATAAAGTCCATCTGCTTTGAGGATAAGTAAATGATCAATCCCTCATATACATTATCATGCAGTGAGCACTTCTCTGAGGTAGTAACAGCTTCTGTGGTTTTACCAAATGTCAGGGAAGCTGAGAGTTTCTTCTTTCCTTAAGAAGATACTGAAAAGAAATACAAATTGACCTTTATGTAACTGCTTACTGAGGGAATTAACAAAAACGTGAAAGTGTATGAGACGGGAGGGGGTGTTAGAGGAAAAAGAAGAAACTGGAGAAATAGAAGGCCGTGGGAATGCATTGCTTAGCTTAGAATCCTGGCTGTGCTAAATGGCAACCCACTCCAGTATTCTTGCCTGGGAAATTCCATGGTCAGAGAAGCCTAATGGGCTACAGTCCATGGGGTCACAAAAGAGTCGGACACGACCGAGCAAAAGCTCAGAATCCCACCTCTGCTTACAAACTGTGGTAGGCTAGGTCCTGAGATGGCCCTCCACTGGGTAACAGACAGACGGGCTCCGTCTTCCCTTCAGCGCGGAGGAAGACACTTTACAACTGGGAGCCACCCACTGAGTTCTGGCCAATGGGATGCAGGCAGAATGACAAGCCCATTTAGACCTTATTCCTGGAGCTCCCTAGTGATTTTTGGCACTGTCTCTGTATTCACACCATCGGAACAGAACATTCCAGGATGTCAGGGTTAGGGAAGTAAGCTAGAACCATGAGTCATCACTTAAGGACACTCACTTAGGAAAAGCACTTGATTGCCTTCAAACTATGATGTGAGCAAGAAATAAATTTACATATGCTAAGCAACCACAACTTGAGAGTTGTTGCAACAGCCAGTGTTAATTATCCTTCTAAAGCAAGTCACCTCTTACAGCCACATTTTTGTCAACTAAAAATAAAGATAATGCGTGAACATTCAATGAAACAATGTATGTGAAAACATTTGGCACAGACTTGGGGCTCAATAAATGCTGGTTAAAAAGCAGTTGTTTCTCACATAAGCAATATTTTCATTCTACAAAAGAATTTTTATTGTTATTACACAGATTTCTATCACAGGAAAAAGACGACCCAACTCCAACTGGCAAGCCAAATGGGGATTTTATTGGCTCCCAGAGCTAGAAATTTCAAGTGTAGATTAAGCCTTAGTGCTGATTTAATCTATCCAACAACTCCAAGAACCTGTGTTCTTTCTTCTGCCTGGTAAGCCTAATTTTTTGTTATTGAATTACAATTGATTTACAATGTTGTATGAGTTTCAGGTGTTCTAAACCCGACTCTCCTGATGGTCAAAGGTGGCTGTCAGTAGTCCCCACTACCGCATGCTCCTAGTGTACTTTGAGAGCAAGAAGAAGTCTCATTCCAGTATTCTGAGAATCATCTGCCTCCTCTGGACTGGTTTAGATCACATTATCACCACTGAACCAATTGTTGAGGTTAAGGGCACATACTGTTGACCTGTCAATCAAGACCCATACCTGGAACTACGGGTGGGATCACCTCTACTTTTCCCTACATCACTTGGGAAGAATGAGTGCATACATTTTTTAAAAGTATATTTTCAAGCACAAAAAAAGAGGAAGCAGGGGGAAATGAATGCTAGCTACAAAAAGCATGTACTAAAATTGGTATGTTTATTTTCTTTGAAGCAAAAAAAAAAAAAAAGATAAGTTGTAGGAGTAAATGTTATTTTGTGATCACTCTAAGTATCACCCAACCTTTCAGGAATCTGTAAAATAACTGGATGTTATGGTATTCAACTTCCAAACCTCTGACAATGAGTTCCCTAAAATATCCTCAGATATTGACTTCTTGAAATATACTTGGATATTGACTTCCTGTCTCTCTTGACAGTGCAGTGTTAAAAAAAAAAAAAAAGTCTCAAGAATAATTTATTTCTTTGCACTTTCCTTTGATTTTGTGCAAGTGTTTTAAAAAGCCTAAGATGCTATACCAGTGGGAGGGGCTGTCCTTTTCATCTGCTCCTCATGCCTAAACTAAATCATATGATGCTCAATCATAAAATAATGAGACTGACTTTTAAACAGACTCCTTAGATGTAAGAATGAGTACTGCAGTCACCTAGAGAAGTGATCTTCACATTCCAGTGATGTAACCATAGCTCAAATTGCATTAATTACACCTCAGTTTGGGCCACAAAAGCACAGTGACGTGTCTAACCATACTCTTCCTCTGAGGGATTCCCAATCTCCTGCGAGTTTGCAAAAAGGTGAATCTCTTGAGAGTCCCTTAGGCAGCAAGGAGATCAAACCACTCAATCCTAAAGAAAATCAACCCTGAATATTCACTGGAAGGACTGATGCTGAAGTTGAAGCTCCAATACTTTGGCCACCTGATGCAAAGAGCTGACTCATTGGAAAAGACCCTGATGCTGGGGAAGACTGAGGGCAAGAGGAGAAGGGGACGACAGAGGATCAGATGGTTGGATGGCATCACCGACTCAATGGACATGAATTTTAGCAAGCTTCAGGAGATGGTGAAGGACAGGGAAGCCTGCTGTGCTGCAGTCCATGGGGTCACAAAGGGTGGGACACAGTTGTGACTGGACAAGCACAATCCTTCAAAGCAGAGGTGTGCCTTTTCAAATATAGTATCTTGAGCTCAGAAGACAATCACCAGGCCAGAGAATTCCAACCTTATTTTGAATAAATGTAAAATATGAGCACCCAGGGGGACACTGGAGTTCCCCACTGGCTTAGCAGGAGGAGAGAGGATCTTGGGGTATTAGACTCTTCCTCTACAATGGCGATCATCTGACTACCACCCTCTGTCACCCTGCAGCTGAATTCCCCAGGCCTCCAGGCTACTCTGAGCTCAGCAAACCCTTCAGGCCTCGAGCTGCCCCTGTGTTCTGCTGTGGCCCCCTCTTGCCTGCTTTTCTGCCCACCCTCTTAGATTCTCTCTGCTCCCTGGGAACACTGGCCCCTCTCCTGAAGCTGAGGTCCTGGGCCTGTCATCGCCTCTCCTGAATGTCCCTTCCCTGCTTTCTCTTCATTCTCTCAAGGCTCACTCAAGACCTGGCTCATCTGTCATCTCCTCCAAGTTTTCTAACCCCTTCCATACACACACAAAAAGGTACTTTGTTACTCTTTCTCTCTTTTTTTGATCTTGAGAAAAACATTTGGCCAGTAGGAGGCATGACCGGAGATAGGATGGGAGGAAGGGAGACACCAGGCTAATTGCCTCTTTTCTGTAGAAGCCCTAGGAGGTTAATGTGCCAATGGCCATTTCTCTCTCACCCTCTGCCGGATCCAGCCTGAGCCCTGATAACACCACCTCCTCTTTGTTATGTCCCAACTTTTGAGAATCTCTGGGTTTCCTTGTGGTCCTCATTTTGGTTCTAGTTCTTCTATCCCTGGTGTAACCAGTTCTTTGTGTTAGATCCCTTCTGTTTCAAACATTCAGAGTGATTTCATTTTTCCTAATTGGGTCCTGACTGAGAATGGTTGGTGCAGTGAATGCCATCAGTGAATGGATGAACAGACGGCCGTGTTTACCTGTCATATATAATGTTTATGTTTTACTTTCTGAGACAGTTTCATGACCCTTCCTGTCACTCTCTTTCCTTCTGCCACCCCTAATATTTGTTTTCGAGCCCTATCCACTTTTCCTAGATGGATTCCCCCACCCTAACCCCTTGTTCAAGTTTACCCACACTCAGTCCTGCATGGCCTCTGCGTTGCTGACAGATGGTGAAGACATCGGGTGCAGAGTGAATCATCAGGATGAGAACAGCTGCAGAATCCAGCAAGCCCAGCCTGTTGGCCGGGACCCACAGGACGACGGTGGAGGATTCATAATCTCTCCGCTCTTCAGGTCTGTCTGTGACTTCAGCCAGAGCCAGGCCAATTTACAGTGATTCCCAGAGCCCAGTGCAATTTGCAGATAAAACGGAAGATGCACATTTGTGGCCAAAGTGGAAGATTCAAGTATTAGCCTGGCTGCTAAAATGCTCCCCTGTGCGTGAGACCAGCACACAGCCGGATGGTCTCCTCAGCGCTGCCCAGACCATCATTTTATTGCCATGGTCTGGAGGCCAAGTGAATACTACAAACCAGGCATTTGGAAGGGATCTGGGAGTGGGGCAGGTTAATGCTTCTGCTCCAGGAAGAGGGGGGGTGCCACCCAACTTCTTGCCCCTTCCTGCCCCACACAGCGTCTCGCAAATCACTTTGACCCACGTGACTTGGCTGTAAATGAGGCTGACCAGCTGTTGGGAAGAAGCTTAGCACTCAAGGGAGAAAAGGAAAATAATACAATTTCATAACATCTCCCCTGAAAGGTAACGGATTTATGGAGGAAACATGTATTGTGGGCCCAGCATTCAGTTGGATACAGAGGATAAAAGTCAATAAGATACAATCCCTTCCCTCGAAGGTGCTCCCGTCTACTCAGTGAAGACAGACCTGGGAAGAAAGGGCCAAAGGCAGTTTATGGGTTGAGCTGGAGCCCCGACAGTCTATGTGCGTCCACACTCAGCACTGATGAATATGTGCCCTGGGTGAGGAGACAGGCCTAATCCCAGCTCACACACTTCCCAGCCTGGTGACCTTGATCTGTGACTAACTTCACTGAGTCTCAGCTTCCTCATCATTTTTACAATAAAGTTAGTGTAGTTGGGAGAATGTGTTTACACGTGGGAAGTTCTTTCCACCTTGTCTGATTCAAGGTCAGCCTCAGGACACTGGTGTCCTCCTGGGTGGTCACCCTGGGTGGTGGTTCCTCTACCCATTTTATAGGCCCTGGACTCAGCAAGGAGGAGCCAGGGCCAGAAAGGGAGCCCTCAGTGAATGCCACGTGGTGACTGCGGCTGACTCCCTCCTGCTTGGTGGACACCTCAGAAGCCCTTTTTGAAGATTCTCAGACATCCCAGAGGGGTGGGGAGTTTGTAGTGGACTCAGAGAGGTTACCCATGTTTCTACAGGACCGGCTCTGTAGTCACAGCTGGGTTGTGAAGTAAATGATGAGGGAACTGTGGGAACAGAGGGTGGAGTATATCACCCTGCCTGAAGTCATCAGGAATGGCCAGATGCAGCAACTCTGGAAGGCTAAAGTGGAGGGGTGGCCAGGTGAATGGCAGGGATGCCAAGAATGGCATTCCAGGTAAAGGAAATGGAATAGGCAAACATCCAGAAGCAAGAAATGGCACTGTGGGCCCGGGAATAAACTCTGATGGCAGCGTGTGGAGTCGAGTGACAGGGGCTGCAGAAGCTCCACGAGGCCAATTCTGAAGCCTGTGTGTCCTGGGAGAGCATCTATGGCATCGGAGCCAGAGGAGGTTTTTGATAGTGGAGTAGATACATGGTCAGAGGGGCTTCCCTGGTGGCTCAGATGGGAAAGAGTCTGTCTGCAATGCAGGAGACCTGGGTTTGATCCCTAAGTTGGGAAGATCCCCTGGAGAAGGGAATAGCTATCCACTCCAGTATTCTTGCCTGGAGAATTCCATGGACAGAGGAACTTGGCAGGCTACAGTCCATGGGGTCACAAAGAGTCAGACACGACTGAGTGACTAACACTTTTACTTTCACTGTATGGTCAGGTTTGTGATGGGGAAGACCACTCAGGTGCCACTAAGAAAGCTTATCTGAGGGGAGGTGGGATGTTAGAGGCAGTGTCATTAGATTAGGAGTCTTGCTTGTTGCTCACTACTTACAAAATCCATAGAGTAAGTCCCCTACATACAAATGAGTTCTGTTCTAAGAGTGCATTCATAAGTCCAGTTTGTTATAAATCCAACAAAGTTAACCTAAGTACCCAGATAACACAATTGGCTATATAAAACTGTACTGTAGTAGGTTTATAATACTTTTCATACAAATAACACATAAAAAACAAAGCAAGCACAAAAAATAAAACATTTTTAATGTTACAGTACAGTAAACCTACCGGCCAACTAACTTACATGATTGGATATGCAAGCACATCTTTGAAAGTTCACAGCATCTTGTAAAGTTCACGACTTGAAGTTTCGTTTGTAGGGGACTTGCTGTACTCACAAAAGTTTGTAGCAAGGGAAAAGTGCCTCTAATCACAATGCTGGCAATGTGGAGAGATGGTGGATTCAGTGTCCCCCCAAAACTATCTCCAGAGATTCTGCTTGATCGTGAAACTTTTATAAGGAAAGAGAAAGTAATCTCGGTTGAGCATTGAGATAGGGGATCAGACTTATCACCATCCCCAACTGCGTGCAGGCTCGTTGACTCCTTGTGATCTTTCTTTAGATGTTGTCTTGTTCACACAGTTTGGGAGATTACTGAAGGGGAAGCTAGGGAAGCCATCTGGTCATTTGTTAATTACTTATTCTTCACTCCTCCTTTCAGTCTATGGAAAGAACTGATAAGTTGTTAGGCAAAGTATTATGTGATTAAAAGATTTGAAAGGTGTGCTTGGGTTGCAGATGAATAGAGTCTGGGAGTGCCTGGTTTAAAAGTTACTTACAATAAAATTTTGCTAAAGTGACAGGAAAAAGGGCTTCTATGGAGAGAGATTTCATGCAAAGGGCATCCTACAGCAGGGGGACCGCCAGCCTAAGCCTCCCTCCTCCCATAATAGGGATCAGTCAGTTCAGTTCAGTTGCTCAGTCATGTCTGACTCTTTGTGACCCCATGGACACCCCCATGCCATCACCAACTCCTGGAGCATGCTCAAACTCATGTCCATTGAGTTGGTGATGCCATCCAACGATCTCATCCTCTGTCATCCCCTTCTCCTCCCACCTTCAATCTTTCCCAGGATCAGGGTCTTTTCAAATGAGTCAGTTCTTCCCATCAGGTGGCCAAAGTATTGGAGTTTCAGCTTTAGCATCAGTCCTTCCAGTGAATATTCAGGACTCATTTTCTTTAGGATTTTGATTGGTTTAATCTTCTCACAGTCCAAGGGACTGTCAAGTCTTCTGCAGCACCATAGTTCAAAAGCATCAATTCTTCAGTGCTCAGCTTTCTTTATGGTCCAACTCTCACATCCATACATGACTACTTGAAAAAGCCATAGCTCTGACTGGACGGACCTTTGTCGGCAAAGTAATGTCCCTGCTTTTTAGTATGCTGTCTAGGTTGGTCATAGCTTTTCTTCCAAGGAGCAAACGCTTTTTAAAATGTCATGGCTGCAGTCACCATCTGCAGTGATTTTGGAGCCCAAGAAAATAAAGTCTGTCACGGCTTCCATTGTTTCCCCATCTATTTGCCATGAAGGGATGGGACTAGATGCCATGATCTTAGTTTTTTGAATGTTGAGTTTTAAGCCAGGTTTTTCACTTTCCTCTTTCACCTTCATCAAGAGGCTCTTTAGTTTTTTGGTTTCTGCCATAAGGGTGGTGTCATCTGCATATCTGAGGTTATTAATATTTCTCCTGGGAATCTTGATTTCAGCTTGTGCTTCATCCAGACCAGCATTTTGCGTGATGTACTCTGCAAAAGCCTTTGACTGTGTGGATCACAATAAACTGTGGAAAATTCTGAAAGACATGGGAATACCAGACCACCTGACCTGCCTCTTGAGAAACCTATATACAGGTCAGGAAGCAACAGTTAGAACTGGACATGAAACAACAGACTGGTTCCAAATAGGAAAAGGAGTATGTCAAGGCTGTATATTGTCACTCTGCTTATTTAATTTATATGAAGAGTACATCATGAGAAACGCTGGGCTGGAAGAAGCACTAGCTGGAATCAAGATTGCTGGGAGAAATATCAATAATCTCAGATATGCAAATGACACCACCCTTATGGCAGAAAGTGAAGAAGAACTAAAGAGCCTCTTGATGAAAGTGAAAGAGGAGAGTGAAAAAGTTGGCTTAAAGTTCAACATTCAGAAAACTAAGATCATGGCATCTGGTCCCATCACTTCATGGGAAATAAATGGGGAAACAGTGGCAGATTTAATTTTTTTGGATTCCAAAATCACTGCAGATGGTGATTGCAGCCATGAAATTAAAAGACGCTTACTCCTTGGAAGGAAAGTTATGACCAACCTAGATAGCATATTAAAAAACAGAGACATTACTTTACCAACAAAGGTCCGTCTAGTCAAGGCTATGGTTTTTCCAGTGGTCATGTATGGATGTGAGAGTTGGACTATAAAGAAAGCTGAGTGCCGAAGAATTGATGCTTTTGAACTGTGGTGTTGGAGAATATTCTTGAGAGTCCCTTGGACTGCAAGAAGATCCAACCAGTCCATCCTAAAGGAGATCAGTCCTGGGTGTTCATTGGAAGGACTGATGTTGAAGCTGAAACTCCAATACTTTGGCCACCTGATGGGAAGAACTGACTCCTTGGGAAAGACCCTGATGCTGGGAAAGACTGAGGGCAGGAGGAGAAGGGGAAGACAGAGGATGAGATGGTTGGATGGCATCACGGACTCGATGGACATGAGTTTGGGTGAACTCCAGGAGTTAGTGATGGACAAGGAGGCCTGGTGTGCTGCAGTCCATGGGGTGGAAAAGAGCCTGACACGACTAAGTGACTGAACTGAACTCTGCATATAAGTTAAATAAGCAGGGTGACATACTTGACGTACTCCTTTCCCAGTTTGGAAGCAGTCCATTGTTCCATGTCTGGTTCTAACTGTTGACCTGCATACTGATTTCTCAGGAGGCTTGTAAAGTGGTCTAGTATTCCCATCTCTTTAAGGATTTTTCATAGTTTGTTGTGACCCATATATATAGTCAAAGGTTCTTTGTGACTCCATGGACTGTAGCCCACCAGGCTCCTCTGTCCATGGAATTCTCCAGGCAAGAATACTGGAGTGGGTTGCCATTCCTTTCTCCAGGGGATCTTCCCAAACCAGGGATCGAACCCAGGTTTCCTGCATTACAGGCAGATTCTTTACCATCTGAGCCACCTGGGAAGCGACAATAGGAGATGGAGAGAAGAAAACTAGTTGGAGAGATGTTTTTGAGTGGTCTTGTCATTTTCTTAGGTGAAACTAGACTGTAAGCCTCCTGAGGGAAAGGATTGGCCACTTTTGTGTCAGAAAACTTCAATTGCCTCACACCAAAATGCTGCTGCTGCTGCTAAGTCGCTTCAGTCATGTCTGACTCTGTGTGACCCCGTAGACGGCAGCCCACCAGGCTCTGCCGTCCCTGGGATTCTCCAGGCAAGAACACTGGAGTGGGTTGCCATTTCCTACTCCTGGGCATATATCCTGAGAAAGCTCTAATTTGAAAAGATACATGTACCTCAATGTTCAGTACTATTTACAATAGCCAAGACATGGAAGAAACCAAAATGTCCATTGACAGATGAATGAATAAAGAAGACGTTACATATATATACAATGGAATATTACTTAGCCATAAAAAGAACGAAACAATGCCATTTTCAGCAATAAGCATGGACCTAGAGTTTATCATACTAAATGAAGTAAACCAAACAGACAAATATTATATGATATTACTTACATGGGGAATCTAAAAGATTAATACAAACTTATTTACAGAACAGAAACAGACTCACAGACTTGGAAAACAACTATGGTTACCAAAAGGAAAAGGGGGAGAAGGGTAAATTAGGAAGTTGGGATTAACATGTACACACTACTGCATATAAAATAATCAACAAGGACCTATGTATAGTACAGGGAACTCTACTCAATATTCTGTAATAACCCAAATGGGAAAATAATTTGAAAAAGAGGTATATGTATAATTGAATCATTTTGCTGTACACTTGAAGCTAACAAAGCATTGTAAATCAGCTATAGCGAAAGTGAAGTCGCTCAGTCATGTCCAACTTCTTTGCGACCCCATGGACAGTAACCTACCAGGCTCCGCAGTCCATGAGATTTTCCAGGCAAGAATACTGGACTGGGCTGCCATTTCCTTCTCCAGGGGATCTTCCCAACCCAGGGATCGAACCCAGGTCTTCTGCATTGCAGACAGATGCTTTACCGTCTGAGCTGCTAGGGAAGCCCAAATCAGCTATACTCCAATATAAAATAAAAAGTAAGGTTTCTGCTTTGGAAAGTAGATGAACTTGACACCATTTGAGCGGGTTTAGGGGATCAAGTCATTGGCTTAGTTATGACTGTGTTGAGTATGAGGTGTCTGTGGAATGCCCAGGTGAGCAGTCCAGCAGATAGTTGGATAAGTGGATCAGTGCTGAGTCCTCAATATATAGAACAGTGCCTCGCTCAACACACTGAGGAGGTGCTCAATAAATATTTGTGGGGTGAATGAATGAATGAATGGGTCTGGAATTCAGTTATGACTTAGACCCTTTGACTACCTTCTGTGAAGTTGTTATTGCGCTCCCTGTTTTCCTTCACAGCTCTTACAGTGTGAAGCATCAGATGACGATTCACTGGTTTGTTAAATGCCCGACCCCCTCACTAGACTGCAGGCTCCATTGCGGTGAGGACAGTGTGTGTTTTCTTCTCCACTGAATGTCTTGGCCTAACCTAGCTCAGAGTCAAGATGAGGTCAGTATTTTTTGAATGAATGCAGGGCTGGGGATTTGGATGTGGACACAGGATGTAGGCAGAAGCCAAGGGAAAGGATGGGTCTCGGTGAGCTGGAGCTTCCAGGTTCAAAGTTACTTGTTTGTAACATTTTTCTCCAACCTTCTCAATTTCCTCCTCTCCTCTACATGCCACTCCCTCCTAATCTAATCCTGATCAAATCCTTTCAGGTCCTTCTCTGAGCTTCTGTTCCCTCATCTGTATAATGGGGATTTATTATGTGCCCTGGCTGTGAGCACTGAATGAGGTAATTCAACTCAACAAATGTTTATATAGGTGATTAAATGCCATGGTGAGAAATGCCTTTGAATAAGCACACTGACCTTCCTGCTGTGTTTCACCTGGCTTGGAGCAGCCTCCTCTGCTCTGCGAAAGAGTGGGAAACAAGTTCTCTTTGACATATGTCACCCCCCTCCCCAGGAAGCCCTTCATTTCGACCACAAAAGACTCTTATCTTGCAACCTGAACAGGGGCCAAATGGCCTGTCCCATCCAACACCCTCGTTCAGACTTGATTGAGGTGGGGCTGGGCAGGCGGGGGGCCCTGGCTGCAACCCACCTCCCTACAAGCTGCTGCACCAGCTTTTGGCAGCATGGAGCCTGAAGTCCTGGCCACCCTGACAATGTAGTTAGTGAGTGAGAAAATAGCATTAGAGCAGAAAAGAATGTGCCATCATGGGGCTGCTTTCAGGATGATGAAGGGTCAGGAACAGCAACTCCTGAAAGTGGAGACCAAGTTTTTTAAGACTTTTCTCCCTCCTAAAGGGCCTACATAGGAGGTTTGATGATTGAAGCCAAGGCTTTGCACAATGCACTCTCTCCCCCTAGACGTCCCCTCCTTGACTACCCTAGGACTAAGATCAAGACTTATTTTGACTCTGAAGCCTCTTTCCAACCTCTGGGCAGAGATAGATACCTCCTTCTTTATGGAGAGGGAAGAGGGGAGGGAACCAGCCTTTACTGAGTGCCTGTTAGGGGTCAATTACTGTATGTTATTCTTTATATTACTGTGTACCATTTTGTACCAGAACCATCTGTGGGATTGAGTTTGTTAGACCCATTTTATAGATCAAAAAGTTGAGGGTCAAAGACATGAGTCACTCGGTTGAAGGAAAGCTTGTAATTGCCTGAGCCAGGATTGGTCAAAAATCAAATACCCAGTATATTTGCTTTCTCCATATTTCAAATGGGATATAATAGTGTTTTTAAATATTTATTTATTTTTCTTTTATCTTTTGGCTATTCTTGGTCTTGGTTGCTGTGTGGGCTTTTGTCTAGTTGTGGCAAGCAGGGGCTACTCTCTAGCTGCAGTGTGTGGGCTTCTCATTGCAGTAGTTTCTCTTGTTAAGCATGGGCTTGAGAGCGAGTAGGCCTCAGTAATTGCAGCTCAGTGGTTGTGGCACACAGACTTAGCTGCTCCGCAGCATGTGGGATCTTCCTGGGTTAGGGACTGAACGCGTGTCTCCTGCATTGGCAGGTAGATTCTTTACCACTGAGCCACCAGGGAAGCCCCAGTTGTATGGTTTTAGTTGATCTGTTCACAAGTGAGTGCCTCTAGGGCCAGAATCCCCTCTCATCCATCTCCCCCCCTGCCCCTGCTATACACTGAGTAGGTCTAGAGGCCTTTGACCACCAGGCCCAGGTCTGCTCAGACCCTTAGCATCTCCTAACCAAGTAGGAGGATGGTAGGGGCATCCACACCAGCAGGGGAAGAAGGGCTGGTGCTAATCCTGCTGCTCTGGTCTCGTGTCCACTGTCTCCTGGGATACATTTTCCATCACCGGTGTGCTGTTGTGCCTCAGCTGTCACCCAGTCATTGCTGTGTGTACCTTGTTCCACTGATTAAACATTTGCCTCTATTCTTGATTTTTACTCATTTTTCCCCTCCTCTGTAAGGCCTTAAACCCTAGTTTGCATTCCCACTGCCCTAATAAATTATCTAAATGCTACAACTTCTTGCCCTAGATGCTGAAGTCTATCTCAGGATGCTGTCAATAATCCTTTAGCTAACTGATACAGTCCCTGTCCTAGAATCACAGTGATGCCACCTCTGTGAGCTTTAGCTTGGCTACTGCCTATAGCATTGTGATTAATAGCACTTGACTTGACTCCAGTAGAACAGATGGATTTGAAGCTAATTCTGCCTCTTATAGGCTGTGGAAAACAGAGGAAAAACTCGCAGTCTCTTTGTGCCTCAGTTTCTTCATCCATATAAAGGGGATAATGACATCTAACTCTTAAGATTATTGAAAAGTCTGAATGGTATATATATATATATTTAATGTACAAAGGAAATTTGATATGTGTAGTGACCATTGTGCCTGATACAAAACAAGCACTCAATACATAAAGGGTGCCTGTTGTTATTTCTAACAGCCCAGATCATGACATTTAAGCATAGAAATCTGGTCTTCAATTAAATCCTCAAGAAGCTGGCTAAATCCCCCTAAGGATTCGTTTCCCTATTTCCTGACCCAACTCTTGCTATGTTCTCTTATTTTCCTGCCAGCTCACTGCCAGTTTTACTACAGCTCACTAATAACTGCATTAGTCAGAATAAGATAGGCTATGCTGCACTAACAAATAACCCCCTGATTTTAAGCTTTATACAGCAAAGGTTTATTTATATCAAAATCTGATGACTACTGGATAGGTCTCCTTAGAAGCTCTCTTAAAAGAACAGACTTTGGGATCCAGGATCCTTCTGTCTTGTGATTCCACTCTTCTGAGATTACTGCAAAAGGAGAAAAGAGAAAGTGGACCACTGAGCAGGCAGCCCTACAAGTAACATCCACTACTCTCCCCACATCCCATCAATGAGAACCTAGTCATACACCCAAATCTAATTGCGAGGGAGGTTGGAAAATATAGCCTTCTCAGACACCCAAGAAAGGGAGAAAGAATTGGGATTTGGTGAATACAAGCATTTTCTCTGCTCATCTTACTCCCTTAGTAAAATAACCTCCATATTATTTAGCTACCAGAAGAGGTAGCTATATCTCAGAACCTTGAGTTTTCTATCCCTCCTCCTCCAGGCTCATCAGCACTGTGCTGCTGCTGCTGCTAAGTTGCTCAGTCGTGTCCGACTCTGTGCGACCCCATGGACTGCAGCCTACCAGGCTCCTCCGTCCTTGGGATTTTCCAGGCAAGAGTACTGGAGTGGGGTGCCATTGCCTTCTCCGCTCGTCAGCACTGTGAGTCTCTTGTTAATCAGTACCCATGCTGACCTCAGTGGACACTGCTCTTTATTTAACACTTCATCCCAAATGTAGATCAAAGGTGCTTCCTTTTTCACTATTCCAAAGCTGAAGCTAAATATCAAATTATATTAGATTTTACCAAAGACTGGGGAATGATATATGAGGAATAAATACAGAGAAATCTACAGTTGCTCATTTGCTTTTTTATAAATGGATTTTATGCATCTTCAGCTGAGTCTTCCATAGGACCACCTGCCTGCCACACTTCTGTCCTGCAGCCACAGGTCAGGGGCCATCTGACCCGTCCTATCCAGGAATGCCATACATGTGTCTCAAGTCCACAAAGTAAAGCATGGCATTTGTGGGGGAGTGATTAGAGGCAGGGGGATGGCTATATGCGTGGAGGAGAGAAGCTATTCCTCCATAACGCCTTGCAAGGCAAACAGATCTAACTCTTACCCTTTGATTTGAGCTTTCAAATACATGTAAAATCAGCTAACCCAAATTATGATTCACGAGTCATATGCCAATTGACCTGTGCCACTCCTTCCTCAGTACTCCGAGCCTCCGAGTTGCAATCATGTGGTAATCCTGTGCCACATGTGGTATTCCATGTGGTATTCCTGTGTTTCCCAAGGAAACATGACCAAAGAGAGACAGAGAGTTTCCTGATAGAATTGCCCATCTGAAGAACTCCTTTTCTGGATGATGGGATATGGGCGTGACTGATATTGGGAACAATTCCCTACTTCCAGGCAAGCCCAGCTCCTTCCCACTGAGGAATGGTATTCCTTTGATCTCTACAAGATAAGCAGATCGGAAAAAACATATTAATAATTCATCTGAGTGATGCATACATAATGTAACTGGAGTTAATAGAGGGAGATGGCTTCCTTACAAGAGCCTAAAGGGTTGCTATGTTTCCAGTTCCGAGCAGAACTCAACACAAACTAGATGCTCAGATTCTTGATAAAAGGCTGTTAAAGGGAAAGCAACTTGCCTTAGTCATGTTTGTTAAAGGGAAAGCAACTTGCCTTGGTTGTGTTTATTTAGCATCCTTCAAAAAAGCTCTTACTAAATTATAATATACTATTAAGATGATGACTTAGATAAGCACAAAATTCAGATGTGAGCTTCCTTTCAGAAAAAAAGACAAATCATCTGGCTTGTACAGTTTTCACAAACTGGTAGAAAGGAAGCAGACCCTTTCTTGAACCCACACATCTCCTAACATAATTTGAGGTATTTTACCCTTAAATGATTTCCATTTAGATAATTGCATACCTTGTAGTAATCATTTCATGTTTCCACACTGCTCATCAATCCTTTCTGCCTTCCCATCCACCCTGTCCTCGGTATGGCTTTTATCTTTCTGTTTAATCATTCTGTTTTATTTGGCTCTGTATTGCCCAGTCCTTCAAGTTCTTCTGGATGCATCATGGAGGGGAGGAAGAAGCCACGGGTGAGGGTAGAGTAGAGTCAAAACAGAGAGTCAGACTTGGACTTTGCATGGCCGGGGGATTTTCCTTGACCTTTCTGAGTCTCATGTGCTTCACCTGTCCACCAGAGATAACCTCTCTTATCTCACATTGTCCTGAGGAACAGAAGAAAATATACGCAAACCATGTAGCTTGTTACACAATGGATTCTCAATAAATTGAGGTTCCCTTCATCTTTCCTTCTCTCCCTTTTGAAAGTAGTCAGGATATAAATTATACATAAATAAATCACACACTGCACTGGAAATCCTCAGAAATGATTAATGTAACTAATAATAATTTTAATATTAATAATGGGTTGCTTCAGCAGCACATCCTGATTCTGACAATCAATATGCTCCAGCTTTGTCTTCACACCACGAATACTGCTCAGAGCTTTGCCCTAGGAAGAGGTGAATGCACAGCATTGCCCATTTGTGGATATTACTTAAATCTCCCTTTTTTTAATATCACAGTATTCTGCTACAAACCCTTACTTATGGTGCAAAGTGTAAGCAATATGTTTGCTAAGAAATGAAAACTGAGACATGAATGGAAACACTAAAAAGCTACAAGCAGCGTGCAGGACTGAAAGTAAGGTTTGGAATCATGAAGAACGTGCTGGAAATACTGATTTCTACTGCTCAGTATGCCCAAGAATGGACAAGACCTCATTGGTGAGTATGGTCCATTATCCCCACTACAAGGAGGAGCAAACTGAAGCTAGGGGCTTGAAAGACAGCAATACCCATAAGATATGGAGCCTAACTTTAGCCCAAGGATCTGCTAAGCGTTCTTAGCGAATGATAAGACGGTTCAAATAACCCTCCAAGCTCTCAGATTCTGTGTTTATGAGTCTCTGTTTCTCAAGGATGCAAGTGGAAGCAACCAGAGGGGTGGTGAGTGTGGGCTCTGGAGCCAGACTGCCTGGATTGCAGTGTCTGCTTTCCCATTTATTAACTGCCTTAGCCTGGATCAGTGACTTTCATTGGTCTGTGGCTCATTTTCCTCCACTGGAAAATGAGAATCACAATAAAAACTAAATAAGGTGACATTTGTAACGTCTGGGGCACTGTTCCCCAGGAGAGTCCAAACTCGGTCAGTCATTTCCTGCTCCATGATTGAGTGCAGATCACAGTGGGCCACCCACCACCTTCCGGTATAGGAGGACCCCACAGTTCTTTCTTCAGTTGAATTATTTTTCCTGAAGTGTTCAGTTCAGTTCAGTCACTCAGTCGTGTCCGACTTGTTGTGACCCCATGGACTGCAGCATCCCAGGCTTCCCTGTCCATCACCAACTCCTGGAGTTTACTCAAACTCATGTCCATCGAGATGGTGATGCCATCCAACTGTCTCATCCTCTGTCGTCCCCTTCTTCTACCTTCAATGTTTCCCAGCATCAAGGTCCTTTCCAATTAGTCAGTTCTTTGCATCAGGTGGCCAAAGTATTGGAGTTTCAGCTTCAGCATCAGTCCTTCCAATGAATATTCAGGACTGATTTCCTTTAGGATGGACAGGTTGGATCTCCTTACAGTCCTAGAGACTCTCAAGAGTCTTCTCCAACACCATAGTTCAAAAGCATCAATTCTTCGGCACTCAGCTTTCTTTACGGTCCAACTCTCACATCCATACATGACTACTGGAAAAACCATAGCCTTGACTAGACGGACCTTTGTCAGCAAAGTAATGTTTCTTCTTTTTAATATGCAGTCTAGGTTTGTCATAGCTTTTCTTCCAAGGAGCAAACATCTTTTAATTTCATGGCTTCAGTCACCATCTGCAGTGATTTTGGAGCCCCTCAAAATAAAGTCTGTCACTGTTTCCATTGTTTTCCCATCTATTTGCCGTGAAGTGATGAGATCTAAACTTAGATCAAACCTCAAACTTCACATCCCCAATCCCCCTATCCACAGTGTCTCCACTATGAACCTTCTTTTCTGCCTCTCCCCTCCGTAAGCGTGTGTGCGTTCTCCTACCAAGCTGAATGCAAAGGGCTGCTTACTCATGGGATGGGGGCTCCCGAGCCAACTGGGATCGTTACAGGGAAATAAAAGTGTTCCTTCATCAGTACATCCAAATGTAGCATGGGCATTTTGACAGTGACATAGCCACCATGAATTGAGGAGAAAAGAAACAAGGAAGAGAGGAACTTTTTGGTGCTTATTTAGCAGTAAGCACTGTAGAGATTTTTGCCTGGCACAGTAATCCTCAAGCCAACATTGTCAGCCCTCTTATCTAGTTGTACACACCAGGAACATACATCTCAGGGGTTTGTTGAGAATCCCAAGGCCAACATCTAGTGGCGAAACTGAGTTTAGCACCTAGAGGATCATAAGGTAATAACAGGGGATCCTACTGAGTTCCAAGAGTCACAGTTCTTAAGCCCACTTGCAAAACACTCCTAACAGCTACCAATAAGTAGTGCCCACGACATCCTTTGACCTACCACGGTAACTTGTCCTAAACCAAACCAGAAGTACAGAGCTGTCAGTCTGGCCAGGTCCAGAGAGATGAAAGCCCTTCTGACCTACCTACTCCATCCCTCTGTCTTTGTAGGCTGGCCTGAAGCCACCAGGGGGTGCCCTAGCATTAAGAGCAAAAGGTATTTGACAACCTAATTATCACCTGGGGTTGGGAGGATGCTTCCTTTCCTGAGAGCTTCTGCCCATGATTTCTCATCATATGTGGTAAACATATGACCTGAGTGAAGGCTGGGCTTGGAGGGAAAGTTACAGAGAATCTTGGGCTTGTGCCTCATTTAGCTTGCAGGAGTGGCACCCCCATCTGTTGGTGGGCAGAGCCCACACCACTACAGTGTGGAGCAAACTGTGAAATCAATGGAGTGGGTGGGCTGACCATTGATTTTTTTAATTAAATAGCACATCGAGGCTCAGAAAATAGAAAATATCAGTGTGATCACACACAGCACGAGCAATTATTGTTTTGAAAATTTTAAATTGTAGTGTGTATGTGTCTGTGTGCTGACTCATGAGATAAAAGGTAGATCTGTGAGTCATTTATTATTAAAACACCTTGACCTAAAAATCTGATTAAAATTCAGATTCCCAGACCCTAGACCAGAAGAGGGTGCTCCTGTCTTCCTGTCTGCCCCGGGGGCCTTGAAGCCTATAGTTTTAACACAGCTGGCAGCTGAGATGATCAGCTCTGTCTGGGAGCCACCTGTTAGAAGAAAGGGCACTTAACTGAGTTTTCTCACCTGCTTCCCCACCCCCCCTTTTCTCTGGACAGGGTAGGGCAGGCTTTTCACTTCTTGGGAACCTGGCCTAACAAAGCAAGAAAAGTCACACTGACTGTACTTGAGACAGAGAACAAGCTTCTGGCTGCCCCCCACCCACCCCACTCCAGGACAGCTGTGAGCTCTGAACAACCAGAGATTGGGTTTCCAGCACCAGCTCTGTCAGAAAACAAACAAAAGCCCGAACACACACACACAGAAGCCAGAAAACAAAATCCTTTTAGAATTAGCCAGACCTGTGTTGAAACCTTGAGCCTTCTACTTACCACCTATGTGACCATGGGGCAGGTTTTTGGATCCTGTTTCCTTCTCTCGTTTTAAATGGGATTATAAGCCTCCCCAGGGTGAATGGAAGATTTGGGTGGAATAATGTATCCACATGCTCAGATAGGGCCTGACCAAAACAGGTGTCCCGCTCTAACAGCTCTCATTCTGGCTCCCTGAAATCCCCCGTGAGCTTGGATGGCTCTGTCCCCTTTGGGCTTTGGCTTCCCCGTTGTTAACAAGAGGGAAAGCACCCATCTGCAGGGCTGGAGTGGGGCGGAAACTGTGACCGAGAAAAATTACATTGTATGACCTGAGCCTTCTGCCCTAACCGGAGCCCCGCCAGCCGCCTTGTTCACCAGCTACTCCCACGAGGGCACAGCGTGAACTCCCTGCAGGGCGACGGGCGGACCAGCCTGGGAGAGAACAGCGGGCAGAGCCGCTGGCTGAGAAGCGCCAGAGTCTGCGGATCTTTGGACGGAAAGATCCCTTGCCCACTGCAGGTGCCGGTCCTGCGAACTCGGCGGATGGAGGCCGGCGCGCGCCCCGCCGCGGGCGAGAGCGCTCCAACCCCAGCAGAGGGAGGAGCCGCCGCCCAGGTGGGACAGGTGGGGAGCCTGAGCGCAGGTGTTTCCGCGGCGGCGGCCAGGGGAAGCGCTTGCTCCCTGGCAGGCGCTGGCAGAGCCAAACGTACCCTTGGCCTTAGGATCCAGCTCTGGGAAGCCGGTTTTGTCTCCCAGACTCTACCTCGGAAGAAAGTCATGGAAGCGGTAAGTCGTGGCGGGTTTGGTCGTGGGCTTTCTTGTGCGTCCAGTTCCTCCCGGCAGAAAGCATGGGGAGAGGCTGCCTGTGCACCCCGCCTCCTGGAGAGGAGTACACTTTCATGCCGTCCAGCTCACACTGGCCTGGCCTGGCGGGGGTGTGGTGGAAAGCGGAAAAGGGGTGTGTGTACTTGTCCTGTGCCACCTTGGAGGCTGAAGGGCAAGGGTCTCGAGGGGTGGCGTGAGGGACTCTACCTCCAGCGCTGTGAGCCAGGCTTCTAACCTCCCCTCCCCCGACTCAGCCCCCAGCCTGGGTGTCAGTGAGTGTTGGTCTCTGTCTGCTTGTCCTTTTGCCAGGCTGCAGGGGCTCTTCTGGCACCCCACTCCAGTACTCTTGCCTGGAAAATCCCATGGACGGAGGACCGTGGTAGGCTGCAGTCCATGGGGTCGCTAAGAGTCGGACATGACTGAGCGACTTCACTTTCATGCATTGGAGAAGGAAATGGCAACCCACTCCAGTGTTCTTGCCTGGAGGATCCCAGGGATGGGGGAGTCTATGGAGTCGCACAGAGTCACACAAGAATGAAGCGACTTAGCAGTAGCAGTAGCAGCAGGGGCTCTTCTGTGGCTTGCGGTTTTCCTGCGGGCTCTGCTTCTTATAAGCTGTATGGCCTGGGGCCAGTAAGTTCATTTTCCTTAGCCTCTGGTTCTTCACTGGTAAAATAGGATTACTACTAGAATAACTAGTGAGATGATTGGAGGTGTTTGTTAAAAAAAAAAACAAAAATTGGGGAAGTGCCCTGCACCGAGCAGGTGAACTTCCCTTCTGCTTAGATGGATGGCCACATCCTGTTTGCCTAGTTGGAGAGTTTTTTCACCTGACTGACCATATTTTCCTCTTTTCTAATTCTCCACCGCCTCCCTACTTCTCTAAAATAAGTCAGTTTCTCTACAAGGGGGCAGGGCAATGATGTGTTTCACCTTCATTGTCTTCTTTATTATGCATCTGGAGTCAAGTCATTTTCTTCTGTGAGTCAGGCACTTCCTTCCCAGAAGTTGGTTGTACGTGGGGATGGAGGACCCATTTTAGTGGTCACCGATCAGAAGAAGCTCCCTTTGGTCCCAAGGCAGTGGACACATGTCTCTGTGGCTGACCCTCCATTCCAGCTAGCTGAGTTTTGGAAGAGAGAGCAAAGGCACGCTGGTATGGTTTCTGTCTGTCTCCCCTCCTCTGAATTCTCTCCCTATCCTACAGTTTAGCAATTTCTGAGAAACTCCTAATTGATGGGAAAATGCCAGGGTGAATAGATCCAGTGTGGTTGTGAATAAAAAGAAACAAACTTATATTTTGCCCTCTCTGATATGCCAGGGGTATGCACTAGCTTCCATTGTTTCAGTGTATCTAGGTAACAACACAGTGAGGTCAAGGTCAGTGCTTTCTGCCCCAGTTCTTACAGGGAGGAAACAGAATGTTGTTCGTTACCCAATATCACACAGCTGGTAAGCAGCAGAGCCAAAGCACGGGCTGTGATTTGTCAGTAACAAATATTGAGTGCCAACTATAAGCCAGGCATTGCCGGCAAGGATGACAACTGGAAAATGGGGGAATGTTAGGTAACTGGAGAGAAAAATGTACCAAAGGGCATGTTAGCTCATGGCATTTTTATGGGATAAGATAATGCAGTTATGGGATAAGCTGATGTGGTTATGCAATGTTTTCTGCTCAGAGAAAGAGGGGGGAAAAAGATCAAAAGAGAAATATGGGTTATTTCTCATTTTAAAAGGATTTGTTGTAAAGCTAACAAAACACCAGTCCATATGCATAACTAAGCACCTGCATTGTGTTGTTAGGCCTCCTTCAGGGGCTGCAGATGCAGCAATGACCTAGCCAGAAATGCCTGCCTTCATACAACTTGTGTTCTACTGGTGAAGACACACACACGTTAGGTCAAATGGTGGTGAACTCAGTGTAGAAGCACAGAGTAAGGCAGAGTTTGAAGACTCTGAGGCAGTGAGCAGGAGAGGCTGGTATTTTAAATGGGATAGTTTCAAGAACAGCATCAGTACAAGGTGCCATTTGAGCAGACGCTTGAAGCAGGTGAGGACTTTGGTGCTGTGGATCTTGTAGGGAAGAGCGCTCTGCAGAGGGATACAAAACAAGTGCAAAAAGGCCCTGGGGCAGAAGCTTGTCTGATGTGTTCAAGGGCTCAGTAAGATGCCCAGCATGGAGAGATCAAAGGAGAGAGTGCGTGCGAAGAAGTAGAGGTCAGGTCACGTAGGATGCTGGAGGCCATTGTGGGAATTCCAGGTGCTCCTTGGAGTGAGATGGAGAGCACCTGAGTGTAATGAGTGGCAGAAGAGAATGATCCAGCTTGCTTTTTAAAAGGATCACCTGGCTGTTGTTTAGAAACTAGATGGTAGACGAAGCAGGATTAGAAGCTGGCTGACCAGTTAGGAGGCTCTTGCCTGAATTCAAGCAATAGAATATGGGGGCTCAGGCCAGAGTCTTAGCAATGAAGGTGACTAGAAATGGTTAGGTTCTGGATATGTATTAAAGGTGGATTTAACAAGATTAACTGATGGATGAAACAAAAAATGTGAAAGAAAGCCACGCTAGGGTGTGAAGCCTAAGCACCTTGAAGAATGTAGTTGACATTGAATGAGATGATTTAAGGTGGAACAGGTTTGCAGGGAGACCAGGGGGTCAGTTTTAGACATAGTAAATTATAGGTTGAGGGGCTGAGTAGACAGATATTGAGTTTAGAGTTTGAGGGGGAGGCCCAGCTAGGAATATGATTAACATAAAAAATTTTCATTGCTTGGCATAATGCTGGGTGCATAGCAGCATTTAGTATATGTTGCTGTGGCGGTTTTCAAACTTGGCTACACATTCTCTGACATTCCTCCCATCAAGATGTGGAGTCTGTGTTCCCTTGCCTTGAATCTGGGCAGAATCATGACTGGTTTGGCCAATAGACTGTGACACAAGTAACATTATGTGACTTTAGAGGCTGTGTCGTAAAGGACTATGCAGCTTCTACCTGGTTTGTGGGAACCCTTATTCTTGCAGCCCTTAACCCCCATGTAAGAGGTCTATGGAGACATCTGTCAACCAGCTGCTCTGGTTGACTGCTGCTGCTGCTGCTAAGTCGCTTCAGTCGTGTCCGACTCTGTACGACCCCATAGACAGCAGCCCACCAGGCTCCCCCGTCCCTGGGATTCTCCAGGCAAGGACACTGGAGTAGGTTGCCATTTCCTTCTCCAGTGCATGAAAGTGAAAAGTGAAAGTGAAGTCGCTTAGTCGTGTCGGCTCTGGTTGACAGTTCCTGTTAAACCTAGCCTTCCAGCATTCCTGCATGACAAAGAACCAGGGTTCTGCAGACCAGCCCATTTACTGGTGGCAATTTTATCACCACCCTGTGGAACAAAAGGGTCACCCTACTGAACCTAGCTCAAATTTCTATCCCAGCTAAATTGTGAGATAAGGAAAAATGGTTATTGTTTTAGGCCACTCAGTTGTGAGGTCTGTTTTGCAACAGTAGATACCGAAACTATTAATTTTTTCTTTATTTTAGTTATAAAAGTATCATTCTCCCTCATGGATATAAGGCTCTAGAGAGTTCTTTAAAAATATACTTTGTTACATAGTTCAGAGGTTGATGAAGTTCTACCTTGGTGCCTTCCCTCAGCTGAGTAGTTCCCCAGTCTTGGCAAGAGAGAATCCTAGCATTTTTAAGCTGAGATTGCTTGTCAGTGGGGGAGCTTAGAAAGTGGTACCTGAATTCTTGATGAATGAGCATTGTCTGCTGCTAAGTCGCTTCAGTCATGTCCGACTCTGTGCGACCCCATAGACGGCAGCCCACCAGGCTCCCCCGTCCCTGGGATTCTCCAGGCAAGAACATTGGAGTGGGTTGCCATTGCCTTCTCCAATGCATGAAAGGAAAAGTGAAAGTGAAGTTGCTCAGTCGTGTCCGACTCTTAGCGACCCCATGGACTGCAGCCTACCAGGCTCCTCCATCCATGGGATTTTCCAGGCGAGAGTACTGGAGTGGGGTGCCATTGCCTTCTCCTGAGCGTTGGCATTGGAGCCCAAATACCTGTATTTATGTTTCCTTCTGCCTCTTACTAGCCAAGTGACTTGAGCCAACCATTGAATAATAAAATGTAAGAGTTGGTAGATTTCTCAAAGACCAGCTAGTCTAATGACTCCCATTTTAGAGATGGGAAACTTGGAGCCCAGGAGGGAAAAGTCACACACTTTGCAACTACTTCTCGGCTGTGCCTTATACATAGTGGATGCTCTTAAATGATCTTGTTATTTTTTGAGAGTAAACTCTAGCATCAGATCATTAGGCTCTCCTCTTGCACTGTTCAGCAGAAGATCACCAAAGATCTTCTCTGAGTCAGGCCCTAGCTTAGAACTTCTAAAAGGGGAGTCTGTCATACATGTCCTCTAGTTGCTCAGTTTGGCAGGGGAGAATGTCAAGAAAACAGACAATTGCAGTATTAATGAAAAGTAGGGTGATGAAGAAAGGCTCAGGTTTTACCAGGAGCATCAAGAATGGGGACCTAACCCTAAGTGGGACCATCCAGGGTCTGTTGGAGGAGCTAGTATCTGAGATGCATGTCAGAGGAAGGACGGAAAGGGGAGGGAGTAGGCAGGGATGAGGGACAAGGGAAGACCCAAATCCCAAGAAGTAAATTGGAGCCAGATACTGAAACATCAGCATCTGGATAGCATCACCAATTCAATGGACGTGGATTTGAGCAAACGCTGGGAGATAGTGAAGAACAGGGAAGGTTGGCGTGCTGCAGTCCATGGGAGTCGGACATGACTTAGTGACTGAACAACAACTGAATCCCTTGAACACAGATGTACTTCATGCTGGAGACCAAGGGAGCCACTGAGGGCCAGCACCTCTGGGATGGGACTAAACACAGCCCTGTAGTCTTGTCATGCTCTGATGTCATAGGACTGTCCTAAGGTCATAGATGGCTTATTTTTGACAGTTCTGTCTAGAACCCAGGTTCTGAATGCTAAGTGAGACCACTTAGCAAGCCCTCAAGAACGATTTCAGGGTTTTTTTCTGAATATTCTGATTCTTAATAAATAGGTCATGAGGCAGGGTAACATCTGGAAAGGGGTGGGCCCACTGAGAAAGATATTGCTGTGAAGATGGTCTGTTGTTAATGAGCTTGTCCTTGGACAAGTGGAGTGCACAGGGATTCAGATCAGATGGTTGGGTGAAGCTTCTTGGGAATTCCAAGAGGTGGCCTTAAGACTGGTCACCTCCCTTCTATCTTTGCAGACAAGCTGTGCTGCAGAGGCCTCTTAAACAGTGTTGTGTAGTCCTTGATCATGAAACATGAAGTGACCTGCACAGCTGCAGGACTGATGTTCAGTCTTAACCAGCAGCTTGTACCCTGGAGTTACCCACAGTTACCTTGACATTGAGTCAAGCTTTCTCTTCCCTAAACTAGGCGTCCACATTTCTCCACTGGAGAAGTGGTTCTAACAGGCGAGTTTGATCATGTCACACCCCTGCCAGATCCCCTCAAATTGTCCCCCATTGCCTGTGCAGCAGAGCCCAGGGGCTTCACCTGGCTGACAAGGTCAAGGTACTCCCACTTAAGCCTCCTGGTCCTGCATCCCTTATGCTCCAGCCTGTTCTGCACCATGCACATTCCTCTTGCTAGAATCTTGTCACTTCATTAATACTCAGCTCAGCTATCACCTTCCTGAGAAGCCTTCTCTTGCTCCTGGGTGGTCATGATTGGTTTTTCTCCAGCTTGCAAGTTCCCAGCCCTTTGACCAGCCCCAGGTCTGGACTGTGAGATCCCAAAGGTAGCACAGCCTGAGGCTTAAAGGCATGGGCTCTGGGGCAGCCCAACTGGTTTCAGTTTCTTGCTCCACAATTTACTAGCTGTTTGTCTTTGAGCAAGTTACCTATCTCTCTGTGCCCAGTTACCCCATCTATAAAGGGGAGAATGGCATCTACCTCTCAGCAGTCAGCTGAGTTTTATATAAAGGGCTTAGGTCAGCTCAGTGAGGTCACAGGGCAGGAAATTCTACAAGCTAAAATAGTGATATGGTATAGTAAAAGATCTGCCTGCAATGCAGGAGACCTGGGTTTGATCCCTGGGTTGGAAAGATACCCTGGAGAAGGGAAAGGCTACCCACTCCAGTATTCTGGCCTGGAGAATTACATGGACTCTATACTCCATTGGGTCTCAAAGAGTTGGACATAACTTAGCAACTTTCACTTCACTTCCCAGTAATAATACATGGACCATTATGAATTGAACTCTGTCCCCTCCCCCAGTCCCGTATGTTGAAGTCTTAACCCCCACTGCCTCGGAAGTTGACCTTATTTGGAGATAGAGTCTTTACAGAAGTCACCAAGATAAAGTGAGGTCATTGGGGCAGGTCTAATCCAATATGACTGATGTCCTTATGAAAAGGAGGGATGGACATGGAGATACACACAAAGGGAGGACAGTGTGAAGATAAAGTGAGAACATCTTGTGAACATGGAGATGGCCATCCACAGGCCAAGGAGAAGGGAACAGACCCTTCCCTCATAGCCCTCGGAAGGCACCAAAGCAATGACCCTTGATTTTTGACTTCCAGCCTCCAGAACCATGGGGCAACACATTTCTGTTGTTTTGAGTCACACAGTCAGGGGTACCTTTTCAGAGCAGGCCTAGCAAGCTCTTACATGGACCTGACTGGGAAGTTAAGAGAGTTCACTTGAATACTCAATACAGTGCCCTTCCCCCATCAACCTGGGAAGGATTTTGGGCCATGTTGTTGTTCTGATGATCAAAAAAGACAGCTGTGCTTAGCTCTTCAAAGAAGAAATCTGAGAAGTATTTATCAGCACCTGGCTTGAGAAATGGAGTGAAATGATCTCAGGATCGTGGTCAGTATTCCTTTCTGATCACTGAGCCCTGGGTTTGGTTTTTCTCATCTGTAAAACTCTAAAATACTCAAGTCTTGGGAAGTTTTTTCAAAACGAATACTCATATTTTGTTAGGACATACTAAATATAGGCAAGTGAACAAATTATGTGCTTCAGAAAGAATAAGCAGTTTTTGTTTGTTTTTAATTATTTTTAAAAATTGCTAGACCTTCACCACGGTGCTCAGGCTTCCTCTAGTTGCAGGGAGCAGGGGCTACTCTTTGTCATGGTAAACAGGCTTCTCCTTGTGGTAGCTTCTCTTGCTGTGGGGCACGGGCTCTCGAGTGCACGGACTTCAGTAATTTGTGGCACAGGGGCTCAGTAATTGTGGTCTACAACCTTAGTTGCTCTGAGGCATGTGGAATCTTCTCAGACCAGGAATTGAACCCATGACCCCTGCATTGGCAGGCAGACTGTTATCCACTGCACCACCAGGGAAGTCCAGAATAAGCAGTTTGGGGTTATAATATTGGAAAAAGTTAGTTTTTATTTCTTAGTGTTCACTCTTACCGTTTTCATCTTCTCCATTTTATAGATAAGGCAGACTCAAGATTCAAACTCAGATATATTTGACTCAAAGTCATCTTGACCTTTGGTTCAAGTATGGTCGTATTGAATGGTTTTTTGGACAGAGATATTTCAAAATTTTTAAAACAGAACACCTGACCAATTCGTGTTGATGTTTAGCAGAAACTAACAAAATTCTGTAAAGCAATTAAAAAAAGTACACCTGAATTCAAGTCTAGGCCTATCATCCCAGTCACTCTACGTCTCTGAGACCCAGTGTTCTTTTCTCTGTGTCTAATAATACCTATCTGATATTTTGTCCATGAGGATTATATAGGATAATGTCTGTAAAGTACTGTTGTAAATAATAGAATGCCATAAAAATATTCAGAATTGTTGATATTATCACATTCCCCATTCCAAAATTTGAGCAGAGGAGACATAGAATTCAAAGCACTCTCTACTTTGTGTGAGCCAGTCAAGAGCTCACCTTAAAGATCAGTGTGTGATCTTCGGTAGGAATAAGGAAATCATACTTGGGAACAATGTTTAACAATTCGAAGTTGATATACAAGAACAAACCAGCATTTTCCCTTAAGCACTTAAAGGATCAGGACAGAGGTCCATCTTCCACATCCTTAAAAATATCACCCCAAAGTCTCCTGTGTTTTATTTTGTACCCAATGCTGTTTCTGAGTACAATGCCTAGGGACGTTCCCCCAAGCTGTGGTACCCAGGAAAGGGCACTGAATTGGGAGTCTGAAGATCATGATCTGAATTTAGTCTCTGCCACTCCTGCTTGTGTGCATTGAGGCTGCGGTCTACCCAGGGAGATGGGGAGGGACCCTCAGTTTTTATTTTTTAAAAATTATAAAAATATATTTTTATTCAGTTCAGTCACTCAGTCATGTCCAACTTTTTGTGACCCCATGGACTGCAGCACACCAGGCCTCCCTGTCCATTACCAACTCCCAGAGTTTACTCAAACTCATGTCCATTGAGTTGGTGATACCATCCAACCATCTTATCCTCTGTCATCCCCTTCTCCTCCCACTTTCAGTCATTCCCAGCATCAGGGTCTTTTCCAATGAGTCAGCTCTTTCTGTCAGGTGGCCAAAGTACTGGAGTTTCAGTTTCAGCCTCAGTCCTTCCAATGAATATTCAGGACTGATTTCCTTCAGGATGGACTGGTTGGATCTCCTTGCAGTCCAAGGGACTCTCAAGAGTCTTCTCCAACACCACAGTTCAAAAGCATCAATTCTTTGGCGCTCAGCTTTCTTTAGTCCAACTTTCATGTCCATACATGATACTGGAAGAACCATAACTTTGACTAGACGGACCTTTGTTGGCAAAGTAATGTCTCCGCTTTTTTATATTCTGTCTAGGTTGGTCATAACTTTTCTTCCTAGGAGCAGGCGTCTTTTAATTTCATGGCTGCAGTCACCATCCTTACTTATTAAACAGGATTAAATGAATGAGATGACATATTGAAAAAAAAAGCATCAAATATATCCATGTGAAAAGTGAAAGTGTTAGCTTCTCAGTCATGTCCAACTCTTTGTGACCCCATGGACTGTAGCCCACCAGGTTCCTCTGTCCACAGAATTCTCCAGGCAAAAATACTGGAGTGGGTTGCCATTTCCTACTCCAGGGAATCTTCCCAACCCAGGGATCGAATCTGGGTCTCCCACATTGCAAGCAGATTGTTTACCATCTGAGTCACCAGGGAAGCCCAATATCCAGGTACTCTTAGTCTAACCTGCTATTCACTTTTAGGCTGGGTGGTGGAGACCCTAGGAAGAACTTAAGATATTTCTGCTTCATTCTGGTGTACGTGTCATGGACAAGGACCCTAATGTCTGGAACTATAGTTCTCAGAAACAAAGGAATTACCAGTTCTGTGCTAACCAGCTCTGAGCTCTTAATTCCCTCTTAGTGCCCACCCCCATCCCTTGCTTAGTGACTGTTTTGTTGACCTATATTCCAGGAAGGAAGAAAGATAATACTGGTGGAGCACTCACTCTGCGCCACTCCTTGCGTCTAGATGCATTGTTTTGTTCAAACCTCACAAATCATCTGTGAGAAATACTATCCCCATCTTACAGATGAGAAAACAAAAGTTCTCTGGGGTTTCACTCTTGTCATGATTAACAATAGTGGCTAACGCTGACACTTAGATACATCAGCCATGACTCTTAGAGCTCGTTATGTACTACCTCTCAGCCCCTCTAGGATAGGCACTGTCATTAGGCAGGTAGGCACTCCCTGGAGGTCTCCAGTATTGTGAGAGACCCAGAGAGGGTGGACAATTTGCTGAAAGTCACACAGCCAGTTGTGGTGGCACTGGGTTTCAAACCCAGAAGCTGAAGCTTTGAAGAACACATTCTGTAAGAGTTCGTCTCTCCCAGAAACTCTACAGAATGAATAGTGGTGTCAGGGTGTGAAAAGGACAGAGCTGGCTGAAAACGGGAAGGCATCCCAATACCAACACTAGGAAACCCTAGGACACAACTAGCCACATTCTCTGCTTAGAAAAACAAAAGCATTTTCGGCAGTATACAACCCCTAGGGGAAATGGCATAGTCGAAACATTCTTACCATTCCTCCCACCTCTCTTTCAGGCAAGACATCTCCTCATAGCATGGATTCACAATGAAAACCAGTAAGAAATCTCCTAGCAGAAAAATAGATCCTGGCTACATCCTTCATCTGAAAAGTTGTTTCTGAATATGTTGTTCTGAGTGCTTTCCAGTTAACTCCTTAAAATATCAGCTGGTGAAGGCGTTCATCTTTGCTTCATGGGGTATAAATCTCCCATATCTTTACTAGTGCCAAAGACAAATTTATATCGACTTTTGGCTTCACAAGTTTGATTTAGGAGAGAATATTCAACTTTTAGACTGTTGGGAACATTTCCTGTGTGAAACTGGGGACTGTAAAGGATAAGGAATTCCAGTATTGCCTTTCCATGCCACCGGCACTGATGAAGAGAGGGCTGCATCCTCCCAGAGGAGGTGGCGTAGATTAGGTTAGGAACCTGGGCAGAGTTCCAGAGGCTCAAAGTTAAGCTTTGCTCCTTGGGCCATTAACTCCACGGACCTGTTTTTCTTCAATCTGAAAAGTTGGAATACTCTCTGAATATATCACATCCTCCACTCAGTTGGGGCTTCCCTGGTGGCTCAGATGGTAAAGCGTCTGCCGGCAATGTGGGAGATTTGGGTTCGATCCCTCGGTCAGGAAGATCCCCTGGAGAAGGAAATGGCAACCCACTCCAGTACTCTTGCCTAGAAAATCCCATGGAGGGAGGAGCCTGGTAGGCTACAGTCCATGGGGTTGCAGAGTTGGACACGACTGAGTGACGTCACTTTTTTTTTCTTTCTATATCTTATGAAAATGATTCACAGATGTACGTGAAATGTCTTTCTCTGCTTCAGTTGTCCCACTCAAAATGTTAGGAAACATGTTGTTTTGAGAAACAGCTTGGCCTTGGGAAGAAATCTATGTGACTTTGGACAAGTCTTCAGTATCTTCATCTGTAAAACGATGGGTGGAATCAGAGTCTTCAGTTACCACTTTGAGACATGCGAAGAATTTCTGGTTCATGGGGGAGGTTAAGAGGATTAGTGATGTTTTTCTTCTTCTTTATTGGTAAACCCGCTGTTTTGCCCCAAGTAGAATCTGAAGCAACTTAATGTTGTTTATGAGTCTTTATGCTTTGCATATGCTTTATGCATTTCTTTATGCTTCTCTGGCTAATGAGCTCCAAATATAGGATTGTAGTCAATACTGAGCATCTAACAGCTTCAAGTCAAACATTTGGTTCAGATTCTGGCTCTCTGACTTCCAAGTCATGTGTTGAGAGGATGACATCACTAGTGGTGTGTCCCTCAGTGAGTATTACCAGCTCCTGTTGAACATGTAGTGTGTGTGTATATGTGTATGTATAAGTGAGAGACTGACCCACCCTGACCTTTAGGTTAAGCCACTGAGATTGAGGAGTTGCTTCGTTACAATAAAACCTAGTCTATCCCAAGTACCGTATACCCCAAAAGTCTTATTTCAGAGCATGTATGTGGGTTTCCAGTTGATAACATTTTGGAAGATAAGCATGAACACAACTGAGTGACTAACACAGCCACACTGTATCTAGCTCTTCCTTTGAATGTGCTGTGCTAAGTCGCTTTAGTCGTGTCCAGCTCTTTGCAGCACTATGGACTGAGCCTGCCATGCTCCTCTGTCTGTGGGGTTTTTCAGGTTAGAATACTGGAGTGGGTTGCCATGCCCTTCTCCAGGGGATCTTCCCATCCCCAGAATTGAACCCAGCTCTCCTACATTGTCGGAAAAGGCAATGACAACCCACTCCAGTACTCTTGCCTGGAAAATCCCGTGGATGGAGAAGCCTGGTAGGCTGCAGTCCATGGGGTCGCTAAGAGTCGGACACGACTGAGTGACTTCACTTTCACTTTTCACTTTCGTGCATTGGAGGAGGAAATGGCAACCCACTCCAGTGTTCTTGCCTGGAGAATCCCAGGAACGGCGGGGCCTGGTGGGCTGCCATCTATGGGGTCGCACAGAGTCAGACATGACTGAATCGACTTAGCAGCAGCAGCAGCAGCAGCTCCTACATTGTAGGTGGATTCTTTACTGTCTGAGGCACCAGGGAAGCCCGCCCTTTGAATAATATAGTCTAATCTGCACAGCAATCTGGCAAAGATGAGTACCATTACTGTTTCTGTCTTCAGCTGGTGAGAGTGGGCTTCAATGAGTTTAAGTGACTAGCCCCCAAAACCACAAAACTGTTAAGCTGATCCCAGCGTTGAATCCATCTGACCCCAGAGATATTTAATTTAACAGACAAGGTACTGAGGAACCAAAAAGAAAGTTGCTCAGTTGTATATGACTCTTTGTGAGTCCAAGGACTATACAGTCCATGGAATTCTCCAGGCCAAAATACTGGAGTGGGTAGCCTTTCCCTTCTCCAGGGGGTCTTCCCACCCAGGGATTGAATCCAGGTCTCCCACATTGCAGGCAGATTCTTTACCAGCTGAGCCACCAGGGAAGCCCAAGAATACTGTAGTAGGTAGCCTCTCCCTTCTCCAGTGGATCTTCCCGACCCAGGAATCAAACCGGGGTCTGCTACACTGCAGGCGGATTCTTTACCAACTGAGCTATGAGGGGAGCCCGAGGGACCAAAACCTCAAATACAATTTAGACCTCTTCAAATTGCTCTGAGTTTAGTAGAGAAGATCTATAAAAATAGCATGTTTTTAATACACTGTGACAGTTATAATATGAACAATGACATTATGTTCAAATAACTAAGGAAAAAGAGAGAATCTTTTAACTTGACTTGGATGAGGCAGAAAAGCCTCTCCCAAGGGAGGTAACTTGTGATTTGGGTTTTAAAAGTTAAAAAGCGTTCACCAGGCAGTGGGCTATGGGGGAGGGAAAGGCATTCCAGGCACATGTGCGTGCTCAGTCATGTCTGACTGTGCAACCCCATGGACTATAGGCCACCAGGCTCCTCTATCCATAGAATTTTCCAGGCAAGAATATTAGAGTGGGTTGCCATTTCCTATTCCAGGGGATCTTCCGACCCATTGATTGAACCTACATCTCCTGCGTTGGCAGGTGGATTCTTGACCACTGGGAAGCCCTATTCCAGGCATGGGGAATAGCATATATGAAGGAGGCAGAAAAGTGGCATATTTGGGAACAAAGAGACATGAGGCAAAGGAAAAGATAGGGGCTTGTGTGCCTCTGTTGAAGACTGCATCCTCCGCACAGCACTAGATAAATTCTGGGTGAAGAGTAGGGTGGTAGGTGGGTGGCAGGAAGAATAGAGCAGGTGCTGAATTAACTAAGTCCTCCTCCCCTTCCTCAAGTTGCTTATGATCCAATGGGTATGTGGCTATGCTTATTTCAAGGTTTCAGATAGAGCTTTGGGGAATCATTATGAGTCCTGCTTTAAGCCATTCCCTTTTACCTCATCCCCCCCACCATGAGGTTTATTCATCTGTTCATTAATTTAGTATCTAGTTTTGAGTATCCACCACATGGCAGGTGCTGTGTTGTGAATGCTGGAATCCCAAGCTAATTGCTTATTCTCTTTGGTAAGCCCATTCCAAGGGTTAACTGCTCTTTCTATGTGGAAAATCCTTTTGTGTCAGATCTATGGCATTTATATATATTTAATGTCTTAAATCTGTGTTGCATTCCATTTATTTTTTACTTTATTCAAAGTGTCCTTATAATTCATTTTATATGATATTTATAAGAACTTCATGGGGTAGATAGGATAAATAGAATTATTTATATTTCCAGTATCACCCCAAAAGAATGTGATTTTGTATCTTTAATTGGTCAATAAGTATATTGAATAACTACCTTATTCAATATGTTATTGAATAATAATTGAATTATTATATAATTATTGAATAATATGCTTATTCAATATATATATAATATGTATATACTTATACAATAAATATATTGAATAATTAACTTCCTCAAGCCATGATAAGTACTTGTGAGAAACAGTTTCTATATGGTTGAATAAGATTATGATTACAAAGTTCATGTATGCATATTCCTTTAGTCAATGTAAATTTATTAATTGCTTACTGTGTGATCAGCATCAAATGTTAGAATCAGGGATTTCTAACCCTTACAACAGACTTTCAAAATCAAGGGTCCCATTCTGTAGATGAACAAACTGAAACTCTGAGAAATTAAGGGACTTCTCAAAAATCACAGAGTGACATATTCAATCCTGGGCTGATTCAGATATTATTTTTCTATTCAGTTTGACTTCAACAAGTCAAAAGCCCACACATTCTTCATAAGGATCCAGGGTGTTACACCTTAAAAATCAGCTAGACCACTTCTCTTCTATTTATCATATTTCTTCTCTTGGAGTTAAGCAATTGTCAATGATTATTTTTTGTTTGCCAGCATCATTTGTTATTAAAACCTTATTATGTTCTCTTGTCAATAATCCAAAGAAAAATCCCAGTTAATATTCCATTAAGTGCTACATTCCCATTATTCTGCATTGCAGTTATTCTGCCTGTTTCTCAAGATAGTATCCCTGAGCTAAGTGACAGTCTGACCCAGAAATCATGAGATCAGTACAAGGCCATCTCCATCTAGTTGCCTGGTCATTTTTTTCCTTGCCAAGTGGCATTAGTAGTAAAGAACCTGCCTGCCAAAGCAAGAGACTTAAGAAATGCAGATTCCATCCCTGGGCCAGGAAGATCCCCTGGAGGAGGGCATGGCAACACACTCCAGTATTCTCCAGTGCCTAGAAAATCCCATGGACGGACAGAGGAGCCTGGCAGGCTACAGTCCGTGGGGTTGTCGAGAGATGGACAGGACTGAGCACACACTTACTTACTAGAGAAACCTTCAGAACAGAGTGCAAACGTGGATTAAGCATAAGTAAAGCCAAACTGAATGTTTGAAGGGTGAGTCCCGTGTTGTCCATTGTTCTGAACTAGTTTCGCTGGCTGGGCTGGAGCACAGGTGAAGAATTGTGAGGGATAAGGAGATTGGAGAATCCCATGGACAGAGCAGCCTGGAGGGCTATGGTCCATAGAGTTGCAAAGAGTTGAATACAACTGAAGTGACTTAGCATACACACACATGGAGATTTCACAGAATGAGGAGAAGTAGAACCGAGGGGTAAAGTCCATGGATACTTCAGGTCAGTGAATGCGGAAGAGGAAGGTCAAAATGGAAGCACTGGAAATTAGAATACCACCTCTCAGAAATGCAATTTTTCATCTGAAACCAGCAGACCGATTAATTCTGTACATATTTCTTAAGCATGTGCTTTTTGCCACAGACATTCATTTCATCATAAAAATCACCACAATCATCATAGTCATCAACATCAGTGTCCTCCTCCTCCTCATTCTCTTTATTCACATCACAACCCTTCTCATCACAATATCATTACTGGAGGCCTCCTTTGTGTCAGGCCCTGGGCCAGTCTTGATGCCCATGGCAGTTCTATGATGTGAATAGTTGTATCTTCAACTTACTCACCCAGAAATAGGGAACAGAAAACTGAGATAGCTTTGTCAAAGTGACAGAGCCATAATTCATAGAGATGGGGTTCTAAGTTAAGACTCTCCACCCCAAGGCCCATGTGCTTATCCCTATTGCTGCACTTAAGGTAGCTCTTAGTCTAGGGAGGAAAGGGGAAATGGAGAAGACAGTAATTGTAATAAACACTGCAATTGAGAGAAGTACAGGGTTTCTTGGAGCAGAGAGGAGTGAGCACTCTCACTGCATATTTGTTAGAAGGCTTCCTCATGAAGTTGCAAGTGATCTGAGTCAAGCAATACATATGTTCCAGACAAGGAAAGTGGAGAAGGGAATTCCAGGCAGTGGATGAAATGTGTGCAAAAGCATGGATGCCTTCATTCTTTCAACAAATATTTACTGCCTTCTCTGCTTCAGGTACTGTTAGAACACCCAAGGGTGAATTAAAAAAGAGAGAGACGTATCCAGTGCAATGGGTGCCCTGGAGAAAAGTCTGGAAGCTTCAAGGACAGTGAGAATTTACAGGTAAAAATGAGGAGAAAACAAGCTGTGGATAATATCCTGTAGTATGATGCCTTCAACACGACCTAGTACATAATAGGCACTTGACTAGTGAATGACCGAATGATCTCTGGTGACCTTTACCACAGTCCAGCTGCTTATAATAAGTCCCATGAGGACAGAGTACATTTGTTCACCACGATCACCACTTGTATCTGCAGTGGAGCCACCAAGTTGCACCTCTCCAGGGGACTCTGTCCACAGGGTAGCCTTTGTGAATGGTCTGTGTGATCACAATGTGACAAATGCCTCTGGGAGTGTGCAGCTTGGCAGCCTGGGTTCACTTCTGCTCCAGGAGATTCATAATTATTGATTGAATTAGCTAACAAATGAACAAGGCAGGCTCAACAGAGATTAGTGTTCTTCAGCCTCTTAGTCATGTAGAAGGCATTAGTTAACTCTCATGCTGTAAATCACCATGTCTTATTTCACAGGTGGGGAAGAGATACAGAAAGCCTGTCTCTAAAGACACATTTATGGAGTGTAAGAGCTGAAAGAGAAACCCAGGCTTCCCTTAGTGTTTTTCTACTACAGCGTGCAGTTTCTCTGTAAATCCGTCAGTTCATGGTTTCCTCCAAGGATGCCTCTTTCCTGGGAAACAGCTGGGTTACAGAGAGCATCCTTGGCCCCCTGCCAAGGTAAAGGAAATTGGGAGCTGTGTCAGGGATCAGTGTGTAACTAATTGCTACTGTAAACCTCTCACAAGAGGCTCTGACTTCACTAGCTCTTTGAGGAAAGACGATCCTGAGGTTTAGTGAGCAGATTAGAAGAATACATATTTAGAAAGCATAAAGACTGCTGAGCATCAGTTTGGATGAAGAAATTCTGCCCCAGATGAAGGGCCTTGCATATACTCTTCAGTTGCATTTATCTTAACTGCTTTCAGACAAAAATTGAGGCTGCAGTAGTATGCTAGAAAGAACCAGGGATTGAGGTCTAAAGGTCTAAATCAATCTTTCATTAATCTTTGATCACTTGGCCCCTCCAGTTTAGGTTCTTCATCTGTAAAATGAAGTTAACCATTTCTCCACTGCAGTATTGTGGGAAACTAAACAAAACAATGTATGAAGAGGGTCTGACCCAATGTGGTGGAGTGAAAAGAACTTGAGTTTTGGAATCAGACTTGATTTTTAAATCCAAATTTACCTCTTAATAATGATGCAAACTTCAACAACATCAGTAATAGTAAAAGCAATCATGATAATAGCTAGCGTTTATAGAAAACATGCTAGGCACCAGGCACTGTGATAACCTCTAACAAGGATGGTCTAAATTAATAGCCAGCAGTAAAGTAAGCTCTACTATTGTCTCCATTTTATTGATGAGAACTCAGGTGATCGAGTTGGACATGGCCTCACTGAGAGTAAAAGGGCACAATCCAAAACAGATTACCTGATGCTAAAGTCCACAATGTGGCTTTTTATTGAAATATACCTGATTTACAATAAATATTACATTAGCTTCAGGTATATGGCATAGTGATTCTTTTGCAAATTTATTCCATTATAGGTTATTATAAGATGTTGGGTATAATTATCTGTTATACAGTAAATCCTTGTTGCTTATATATTTTATGTGCAGTAGTTTGTATCTATTAATCCCATACTCCTAATTTATCTGTCAGCCCTCCCTCTCCCCTTTGGTAACCATATTTTCTATGTCTGTGAGTTTATGTTTTGTGTTTGAATTCATTTGTATTATTTTTTAGACTCTACTTATAAGTGAGTTCAGTTCAGTTGATCAGTCATGTCCGACTCTTTGCGTCCCCATGGACTGCAGCACACCAGGCTACCCTGTCCATCACCAACTTCCAGAGCCTGTGCAAACTCATGTCTATCATGTCAGTGATGCCATCCAACCATCTCATCCACTGTCGTCCCCTTCTCCTCCTGCCTTCAATCTTTCCCAGCATCAGGGTCTTTTCCAATGAGTCAGTTCTTTGCATCAGGTGGCCAAAGTATTGGAGTTTCCGCCTCAACATCAGTCCTTCCAATGAACACCCAGGATTGATCTCCTGTAGGATGGACTAGTTTGTTCTCCTTGCTGTCCAAAGGACTCTCAAAGTCTTCTCCAACGCTATAGTTCAAAAGCATCTATTCTTTGGCACTCTGCCTTCTTTATGGTCCAGCTCTCACATCCATACATGACTACTGGAAAAACCATAGTTTTGACTATATGGACCTTTTTCAGCAAGGTAATGTCTCTGCTTTTTAATATGCTGTCTAGGTTGGTCATAGCTTTTCTTCCAAGGAGCAAACGTCTTTTAATTTCATGACTGCAGTCACCATCTGCAGTGATTTTGGAGCCCCCCAAAATAAAGTCTGTCACTGTTTCCATTGTTACCCATCTATTTGCCATGAAGTGATGGGACCAGATGCAATGATCTTAGTATTTTGAATGTTGAGGTTTAAGCCAACTTTTTCACTCTCCTCTTTCACTTTCATCAAGAGGCTCTTTAGTTCTGCATATCTGAGGTTATTGATATTTCTCCCCACAATCTTGATTCCAGCTTGTGCTTCGTCCAGCCTAGCATTTTGCATGATGTACTCTGCATATAAATTAAATAAGTAAGATGACAATATACAACCCTGACATTCTCCTTTCCCAATTTTGAACCAGTCTATTGTTCCATGTCTGGTACTAACTGCTACTTCTTGACCTGAATAGAGGTTTCATAGGAGGCAGGTAAGGTGGTCTGGTATTCCCAACTCTGTAAGAATTTTCCAGTTGCTTGTGATCCATGAAGTCAAAAGCTTTAGCATAATCAAGAAAGCAAAAGTAGATGTTTTTCTGGAATTCTCTTGCTTTTCCCATGACCCAACAGATGTTGGCAATTTTGTCCCTGGTTCCTCTGCCTTTTCTAAATCCAGCTTGAACATCTGGAAGTTCTCAGTCACATACTATTGAAGCTTGTCTTGGAGAATTTTGAGCATTACTTTGCTAGCATGTGAGATGAGTACAATTGTGTGGTGGTTTGAACATTCTTTGGCATTGCCAAAGAATTGGGACTGAATTGAAAACTGACTTATAAGTGATACCATATACTATTTGTCGTTCTCTGTCTGCCTTACTATACTTAGAATGATCATCTCTAGGTCCATGCTTCTGCAGGAGATCTTCCCAACCCAGGGATTGAACCCAGGTCTCCTGCACTGTAGGCAGACGCTTTACTGTCTGAGCCACCTGGGACGTCCTAGGTCCGTCCATGTTGCTGCAAATGACAATATGTCATTCTTTTTATGGCTGAGTAATATTCCATTGTACATGCATATCTTCTTTAGTATGTTGATGGACACTTAGCTTGTTTCCATGTCTTGACTACTATAAATAGTGCTGCTATAAAAATTGGGGTGCATGTACATTTTCAAATTCGAGTTTTCATCTGTTCTGGATATATGCCCAGGAGTGGGATTGCAGGATCATATGGAAACTCTTGTTTCTCAAGGAATCTCCATTCTATTCTCCATAGTGGCTGCATGAATTTATGTTCCCACCAATAGTGTGAGAGGGTTCCCTATTCTTCACACCTTCTCCAGTGTTTGTTATTTGTAGACTTTTTGATGATGGCCATTTTACCTGATATGAGGTGATATTTCACTGTGGTTTTGATTTGCATCTCTCTAATACTTAGTGATCACAGCATGGTTTTTAATCTCTAAACTGTTCTCTCTCTCCAAACCTCAGCTTTCTTTTCCATAAAATGGGGATAGTAACACCTGCCCAGCCTGGTTAGTAGAAGGTGATATCTGGAAAGCACCTGTTGCAGGGGTCCAAGTAGCTTAACATGTGGTATGGTGATGGGGCCATGGTAGAGGGGGTGGTGATACCTCTGAGGATTATTGGTTTTGCAGATCTTCCAGGTGACTTCTGTGGCTGTTATTGGAGAGAGAAGATACTGGATAGACAGAAAACCAGATAGGAGCTGCTATCTCTTCTTTAAAAAACAAAACAAAATCACTGAACACCTGTGATTGCTCCCCGATCTCCCTCCGTTGCATATAGAGTGCTGTCTTTGATTTCTTTTACTATTTTTTTGTGCAGCTGGGACTCTAATATGAAAAGCAAACCTAGGAACTAAAAATGGTTGCGTTGGCTGAGGAGTTTACATCACATGCTGTAGGGTGAAAGCTTATAAAGTGACTCAAAGAAGTTATTCAGCCCTTCTCTTTTCAGTGTTCAGTAAATTGCTCCTTAAGTAAAACCATCACAACCCAAAGGACACTAAATGACTGTTCTGCCTGGGGCGAGAGGGCAGCACAGAGAGCAGGCAGTGCTCTCAAAAAAGGACCCTCTGTGGTCAATATTTCCAACTTGCTGGCAGTCAGTTTCTAGGGAACTTTCCCTGTTCTTGCCCCAAGTTTCAGTGACAAACAAGCATGGAGAGTGTAATGAGGAGGCCATAATGGGGTAGTTCAAGGACCGGTCTGCTGGCAGGGTCATAAATTTTGACTTCAGGCCCTTATCCCCAGACTATTAACTCAGTCATACGTTAGCCCTTCTGCTGGGAGGCACATTTTGAATTAGGCATCTGAGGACGTATGACCCAAGTTATCCCCTGAGACCCTCACCCCCACCACTAAATGCCATTAACAAGCAACATTTTGGTATCTTAAAGCAATTTCTAGCCCATTGCCCCTTTTCTGTTTTGTTTTAGGTTGTTAGTATTTTTTTTTTTCTTCTTTTCCTGATTTCCTAAAAGGCATCATAACCTTATTGGTTTGAAATGAATAGCTCTTTCCGTTTTCTTCATCCTGAGGGTTTCTGTACTGCTGTACCTTGAATGAAGGTATGTAACTTGCAAAATTGATCACTAACTCACTATTTTCCCGTATAGCCTGTGAAGGTATTGAGAAGCATAAAAATGCAAATGTATGTTGATAAGCTTTTTAATGGCTTTCAGGATGCAGCCTCAGCCCCATTTCTTACCCCTCTTTGCCTCACATTTCAGCCACGCTCCCCACTTTGGAAATGCACACATGCCAGACTCTCTCATGCAGCATGCGTGCGTACCTGCTCAGTTACTTCAGTTGTGTCCAACTCTTTGCCACCCTAAGGACTGTAGCCCTCCAAGCTCCTCTGTCCATGGAATTTCCCAGGCAAGAATACTGGAGTGGGTTGCCATGCCCTCCTCTAGGGTTTCTTCCCAACCCAGATATCTAACTTGTGTCTCCTACACTGCAGGCAGATTCTTTACTGCTAGGCCACCAGGAAAAAGCCCTTCTCATGCCTCAGGTCTTATAAATATGTCCTCTACCTAGAATGCCTGCCACCCTTCTGACAGTCACGCTCCTGTTTATTCTTTGCATCTGGGTTTCTCCAGGAAAGACTTTGTACTCATCAAACCTGGTTTGGTTATCCCTCTGTCTGCCCTGGTACTGCCTGGTCACAGTGACCACTGGGTCCTGTTATCATCATTGTTTACTTGTCTGTCTTTTCCAGAAGACTGTGAACATCATGAAGGCAAGTCCTGTGTCTGTCTTACTCATTTATGTTAACTATTGTAGAAATGCAACAAGTAATTGCCGAATGAATTTGGGGAAAGACAAATGAAAGCCTGTCACAGAGAAAAAGCATGCTATAGCACTGAGTTCATTTGAAAACATCACAAGTTTTAACTCTTTACAGTAGATAAGACATGGGAACAAATGTCTATCAACAGATGAATGAATAAAGAATATGTGTATACAAACACACACAGGAATATTAGTCATAAAAAAGAATGAAAGAATTCTATTTGCAGTAACATGGATGGATCTAAAGAATATCATACTAAGTAAGCCACACAAAGAAAAATATTATAGGTTATCACTTATATGTGGGAATCTAAAATATGACACAGATGAACATATCTACAAAGCAGAAACAGATTCACAGATATAGTGAACAGACTTTGGTTGCCCAGAGCAGAGTGGAGAGGGAAGAATTGGGAGTTTGGGATTAGCAGATACAAGCTATTATATATAGGATGGATAAACAACAAGGTCCTACTGTATAACCCAGGGAACTATATTCAATATCCTATGATAAACTATAATGGAAAAGACTGAATGCGCGCACGCACACACACACACACACACACACACACACACACACACACACACACACAAAATTTATATAGGCTTCCCTGGTGGCTCAAACGGTAAAGAATCTGCCTGCAGCACAGGAGACCTGGCTCTGATCCCTGAGTCAGGAAGATCCCCTGGAGAAAGGAATGGCTACCGATTCTAGTATATTGCCGGGAGAATTCCGTCGACAGAGGAGCTTGGTGGGCTACAGTCCATGAGGTCACAAAGAGTTGGACATGACTGAGTGACTAACACTTTCACTTTCATGTATAAACTGAATCACTTTGCTGTACAGCAGAAATTTTTTTAATAGGGTATTGAGTTTATAAGAAATTGAAGGATAGTTTCTTTACAATGTTATGTTGTCTGTGCTGTACAACAGCATGAATCAGCTATAAGCATACATATATCCAATCCCTCTTGGGCCTTCTTCCCACCCCCTACCTGCATCCCGGCTCTACAAGTCATCACGGAGCACCAAGCTGAGCTCCCTGTGCTATGCAGCTGTTTGCTGTTAGCTAGCTAGTTCACTCATGTGTGTGTCAATGCTGGTGTCTCAGTTTGTCCCGCCCTTTCCTTCCCTCCTGTGTCCACTTGCCTGTTCTCTGCATCTGGACCTCTATTCCTGTCCTGGAAATAGGTTCATCATGGACTGCAGAAATTAACACAACATTGTAAATCAACCACTGCTGCTGCTGCTAAGTCGCTTCAGTTGTGTCTGACTCTGTGCAGCTCCATAGATGGCAGCCCACCAGGCTCCTCCATCCCCGGGATTCTCCAGGCAAGAACACTGGAGTGGGCTGCCATTTCCTTCTCCAATGCATGAAAGTGAAAAGTGAAAGTGAAGTCACTCAGTTGTGTCCAACTCTTAGCGACTCTATGGACTGCAGCCCACCAGGCTCCTCCGTCCATGGGATTTTCCAGGCAAGAGTACTGGAGTGGGGTGCCATTGCCTTCTCCAAAATCAACCACAGTTCAATACAATTAAAAATAATAATAATGAAATGTGCGGGGAGCGAGCTCCGCCCCTGGCAATAGGCTTTAATGTCTGGACTGGGTTCTGCCATTGGCTAAGGTACTCATTAGCTATGTGACCCGAGCAAGCTACAGAAGACTCTGATCCTTGAGTTTTTCTTCATTTTCAGGAGCACAGCTCAGAAGCCCATGACAAGGATTAAAATAATTGAGAGGAATACATATGTGCACCGTGCCTGAAAGCATAATAACATAATAAGGATTCAGTACATCTTTCATATCCTTTTATCTGGAATTACTAACTTTCCCTCAGTTTCCTCCATCCGTAAATACATCTGAATGCTTTCTAATCAGCTCAGTTCAATTCAAATAAGACGTATTATCCATCTAAATTCAGTGTGCCCAAGTATAGTGAGGCAAGAATGAGTAGAAAAGAATACATGCAGTCTGGTCTATGACCTTGAGGACCTCACAGTGTGAATAGGATATAAGTAAAGCAGACATAAATATGGAAGTTTTTTTTTTTAGTAATTCCAAAATTGTGTATTCCTTCTTGAAGTTGTTTTAGTAAGTAGCCTTCTGATTCACAAGTAAAATATCTGTGATTTTATTACTCTCTTTTTAGAACCTTTTAGAAGCTCTTAATAAAATTAAATGGGAAAATGGCAGTAAGCCAAATGTGCCGCAGAATATGGATCAGGTACTGCTAGGGCTTCCCTGGTGGCTCAGTGGTAAAGAACCCATCTGCTAATACAGGAGATATGGCTTTGATCCCTGCTTCGGGAAGATCCCCTGGAGAAGGAAATGACAACCCACTCCAGAATTCTTGCCTGGAAAACCCCATGGGCAGAGAAGTCTGATAGGCTACAGTCCATGGGGTCTCAAAGAATCAAACATGACTTAGCAACTGAACAACAACAATTTCTAGGCTAACCTAAGAACTGGAGGAGCTTTTGGGACAGATTGATAACTTGGCTAAATCTCAAAAAGATGAATAATTTTAGCCAGATGAATAAGTATTTAGAAGGCATTCTAAGCAGAGGGAACAGCATGAATAAGTTGCACAGGGCAAGTTAAAATTTGCTGGAAAGTGAAAGAAAGTCAAGTCGCTCAGTTGTATCCGACTCTTAGCGACCCCATGGTCTGTAGCCCACCAGGCTCCTCCGTCCATGGGATTTTCCAGGCAAGAATACTGGAGTGAGTTGCCATTTCCTTCTCCAGGGGATCAGGGATTGAAGCCAGATCTCCCTCATTGTAGGCAGACACTTTACAGTCTGAGCCACCAGGGAAGTTCAAAAGATTTGCTGGAGGGGTTAGATAAAGACAGGAAGTAGGAAATGAAGCTGGTGACAGAAGCAGGAAAAGAACAGAGGGTCGTATGTGGATGGCTAGGGAAGGTCTGATTTACCATGAGGACGGTGGGGAACCACTAGAGGATTTAGCAGGGAGAGGTATAATCAGAACTGCATTTTTGATGCATCATTAGTGTGAACTTGATTTATAAGTCTCTAAGAAAGACTTTTTAAAGAGCATCCCCTCTAGGTCATTACCCCTGAAAACCTATTTATTTTTTCATTCAGTAGTCATTTGGTAAGTACTTATTGAGTACTTACTAGGACTAAAGCATTATGCTCTATTCCTGTGGGCTCTATAGAGGTACATATGGTTTTCTACCTGCTGCGGTATTCACAGACTTTTGGGGAAGATGAGATATTTACTTGAGTAATTGTGTAGTAGGACATGGAATATAGTAAGAGGCATGAGACCAAAAGAGATATGCAGGTAAAATTGTATAGATATGTTTCCCAGTCTATTCCTTGGACCAGATATAGGCTTCATAATAAGCCTCTTGTGATAATTCATAATATATGGGCTCTCCAGAAATTGTTTTAGTGGGGTGGGTTTAGGATTCCCCAGGACATTCCAGTGCACTGCAAGATTTGAGAACCATTGCCAGAGGGATCTGATAAAGGAGTGGTTACATTTTAAAGGGGGCCAGTGATGAGGGTTCGGAGAAGGCAATGGCACCCCACTCCAGTACTCTTGCCTGGAAAATCCCGTGGATGGCAGAGCCTGGTAGGCTGCAGTCCATGGGGTCGCTAAGAGTTGGACACGACTGAGTGACTTCCCTTTCACTTTTCACTTTCACGCATTGGAGAAGGAAATGGCAACCCACTCCAGTGTTCTTGCCTGGAGAATCCCAAGGACGGGGGAGCCTGGTGGGCTTCCATCTATGGGGTCGCACAAAGTCAGACACGACTGAAGCGACTTAGCAGCAGCAGTGATGAGGGTTTCATGGCATAGGAAGCATTTGAGCTGTGTCAGAGAACAAGGGGATGTGGGTTTGATCCCTGGATTGGGAAGATCCCTTGGAGGAGGAAATGGCAACCCACTCCAGCATTCTTACCTGGAGAATCCCATGGACAGAGGAGCCTGGTGGACTATGGTCCATAGGTCTCAAAAAGTTGGGCACAACTGAAAGAGCTTATCCTTTCCTAGACAGATGAGTAGAATTTGGACAGTAGATGTCTGGCAAGGCCATTCCAAGTGGCAAATGAAGCACAGGTTATGGTGGGATTCAGGAAAAGAAAGCACCTGTTGGGGGAACCCCAGGAGTTCTGCACAACTGTAACATAAAGAGGTATGATGGTTGTTTGGGACCAGATTAAGGAGGCAAAGGACTTAATACTTTAATGGCTAGATAATTATAAAATACTACTAATTTTTCAAAAATGGAAAGGCAAAACCAGAACTATATTTTAGATCTATCAGGTCACTGAAAAAATGTCTAAAGAAGCCAGATCACCTGTTAGAAAGTGATTGCAAAAATCCAAGTAGATAAAGATGACCAGCTAGACAAGAGATAATTGGTGGCTCAGATAGTTGGTGGCTCAGTATTCTTGCCTGGAGAATCCCTGTGGACAGAGGAGTCTGGCAGTCTACAGTCCATGGGATCAAAAAGTGCTGGACATGACTGAGTGACTAAGCAACAGCAGCAAGTAGATGATAACCAGCTAGACAAGGAATAATTATGGTAACAGCTGCCATTCACTATGCTTAGAGTTAGGATAATTGTTGTGTGTTTTTCTTCTTCTTTAAGCCTTGAAAAACCCTCAGAAATGAATAGGAACCAGTCCATGATTTCTTAACCATAATTCCAAAATCCAATAAACACTAAAAACCAGTGTTTTTTTTTTTTTTTAAACTCTTTTGGTGTCAGAAACCTACCTGAACCAACACAAGCCATTTTACAGTCTTTATTTTTGCTATATTAGATGAACATTAATATGTCTTACCACAGAAATAGTACCATGTTTGATCACAGCCTACTGCCTCAGACCACATGTATAGAATTTGTAACATAAAACCTTTCTAAAATTGCAAATTTTCTGGATTCCAAAGTACACCTGGACCAAGGGTTTTGCTGTAGAGGGATTGTAGACCAAATTAGTATTGTTTTGTAAAGGTGGAAACTATATCTGAAAGAACCCACGTAATTTTCCAAGGAAAGAGAAAGAAAGGGGCCTGAGTGCCTATAAAGGGGAAGGCACAGACGGAAGGGCCTTTGCAGAGGTAGAGCTAACCTGCAAGATTCCACGTTGATTGAGCACAGGGAGATTGTTATTTGTGTTGGTGCCAAAGTACAATTGGGATTCTGGAATGAAAGGTCGAATGGCTCTGTAATTAGTGATGGTTGAGCAGACAGGCTCTCATGAAGAAAAGGATGTAGGCAGATAAAGACAGGAAAGCAGCAAGGGGGTTGGATATTAAATCCACCAAAAGGCTCTCTGCACTAACATATCATCTCTCTTTTATTGCCCATCAAATGCAACTTAAATTGCTTACATCTTTGAGTGAAACTTTGAGTGAACTTTGCAGCACTAAGTGAGACAGGCTTCAGGGACAAATAATGACTTTCTCCTTCCACTTCGCCTGCTCTATCTACTCGCTTGAAAATTCAGTGTGCCCACATGCCTCCCGCCTCTGCCTGTGCTGTTCCTTTGGCCTTGAATGTCTCCAGAGCCCCACTTCTCTCCAATGAACACCCATTTGTACCCTTCAATCTTACCTCCTTGGGAAGGACTCCTTGAACAGACCAGTCCAAACTAATTTTTCACTTCCCTGTATTTTCATGAATCCCATACATAGACTTTGTTAGGTTACTGTTTAGTAAGTGTCTTCACTATCCAAGGATCGAATGTTTTGAATTGGTCTGTTTAACTAGCCTAGCTATCAGCAGAAGATACAGTGATGGAATGACATGGTCTTTGCCCTGGGAAAAGATCGAATTTAGTGGGAGAGAGAGACCAGTAAGCAATTATGATAAGCTGGAGCGTGATAAGCACTGAGACGGACGTCAGCAGAGGGAGGCATTTGGCTTGGAACTGGGAGAGGACAGGAAGTTTGGGGAAACAGTGCCACGAATGAGACTTGAGTGCATAGGGGTTACCTACTGTGTCTCTTTCCTGCTTGCAGTCTTCAGAGACTTTCCAGTACCTACTGAATAAAATCCTAAATCCTTAACTCCAAGTTTTTGCATACACCCACTCTATTAGAGAATTCCAGTTTTTATACACTGCAAGGTAGGAGCTACCAAGAGTAGAAACAGAGTTTAACTCGGGAATTCTAGCACAAGTAATGTGAAATGGGAGGGAGGTAAGAGAGATAATATACTCCACAGTGATTACAGTGCCTATGCATGGGATCTAATTTGGGTATATGGGGGAAAAGAAGAAAGAGTAGAGAGGGAAGAAATGTTGGGGCCTGAGGATTAATGTGCTGGGGTCAAAGAATTGCTAGAGTTGAGGTATCAGAGTAGGCAAGTGGCTGAAATAGGAGGTGATGATGCAAGAATAGGATACTTGAAATTGATGTGTTAGAGATGGCCCAGTTATTGGTAAAGAAGACTCGGGTGTATCCTTGGAAACCAGTGGCTGAGGTTGGGTGGAGAACAAAGTCATCAGCAATGAATCTAGGGTGTTGAAAGGATTATCTATATGGATTCTAAATTTGCTTATTGTCATGGCTGTCGTAGGGAAGAGAGGGGAGTAAGCCAGCTGCTAAAATCTTCAGTAAAGAAGAGGAATGGCCAGAGCATTGTAGATGACTTCCATAAGAAGCAGTGGGTTTAGTTTGGTATCCTGTTAGGTGGAGTTGGTATCTCTAACGAAGAAGAACGATCTGGAAGCAGCAGTGAAGAGCTAAAGAGAACATTTACCCACCTCCTGGCCCAGGAGAAGAGGGTGGCAAAAAACAGCCACACTTGGGAGGGCGTCAGGGGAAACTGTGTGTCCAAGGGAGACAGCAGTTTGAGTTAGAGAGACGAGGCAGACAGCAGGTTCATAAATGAGATTGAGAACCTGAGGAATTTTCCTGACCACTGACTGCAGTGTCCCCAGAGTGCTTAATGAAAGGATTGGGGAGGTGAGGGAAGGGTGAAGAATGGGATTCAACTGGGGACATTATTAATATAAAGATCTGTGGGAGATAAATCCCTGTGTTAATGGACTAGCTTGGCTTTCTGATAATGACCAAGGTAAACGGGGATATAAGCCACGATGGCCTGTTGTTTTAGGAGAAGCTGAGTGATTGGCTAACTATTGCCCACTACAGCTTTCAGGGTGATGCATGGGGTATAGTGGTGAAGGAAGCAAAGCAGTCTTATTAGGGCCCCATGGGACTCTGTGGACTGCTTTTAAAGGCAACAGTGGGCAGTGTCATGGCTGAAGGAGGAGAGGTTTTACAGGTAGCCTGCGGGAGCTCAAGATGCCTCCTTTTTAACATGCAGCATATGGGGTTGCAACCAGAGGAGGGGCAGTCTTACCAAAGCACCGGCCTGGGGTAGACACTTATCAGGCTTTGTTCCCACTTGACTGAAAGCTTACAATAGCCCCATGTCACAGGTATTATTAGCCCCATTTTACAGATGCTGAGAGATTTAGTGGTTTACTCAAGATCACACATCTAGCAGAGCTGGGCTTCTTGCCCATGTTTAACCTGAAGGATGAAAAGTACTGACATTATCTACTGGATAATGAGATAGGGTTTGTGCAGTTATTGGTTCTTGTTCCTTTATGATGGAAGTTTTAAAAAATTTTTATTTTTTAATTGAAGGAAAATTGCTTTACAATGTTGTGTTGGTTTCTGTTGTACAACAACATGAATCAGCTCTAAGTATACATATATCCCTCTTCTTCTTGAACCTCTCCACCCTCCCCACATCCCATCCCTTTAGGTCATCAAAGAGCACTGAACTGGGCTCCCTGTGTTGTTTGGCAACTTCTCACTGGCTATCTATTTGATACATGGTGGGCATATACCCTGAGAAAACTGTAATTGAAAAAGACACATGTACCCCAATGTCCATAGCAGCACTATTTACAATAGCTTGGACGTGGAAGCAACCTAGATGTTCATTGGCTATGATGGAAGTTTTTAACCTTTCTATCCTGGGTCTGTTCAGAGGGCAGGTGGGAAGACTTTAAACAGCACTTCTATGCTCTGTTATCCCTACCTCTTCCTTGGGGGTTTTGGAATCAGTCATTGATATCAAGAACACAGGCCACTTTTTCCCAATGGTAACAGCTCTTGTAGTATTGAATATTGAATTGACGCCCTTTTATTTGTGAAGGATGACTCAGGTGTTAATATTAATCAACTTTTGCTTCTTTACTTGTTAGGGATGATTTGATAGCTCGCTCTTGGGCTTATAATTTCTTGGCTTCTACTGCCTTCCCGGTGCTTCAAATTTTGAGTTTGTGTTCTCCTTACTGCTGCTGCTACTGCTAAGTCGCTTCAGTCGTGTCCGACTGTGTGACCCCACAGATGGCAGGCCGCCAGGCTCCACCGTCCCTGGGATTCTCCAGGCAAGAACACTGGAGTGGATTGCCATTTCCTTCTCCAATGCATGAAAGTGAAAAGTGAAAGTGAAGTCACTCAGTCGTGTCCGACTCTCAGTGATCCCATGGACTGCAGCCTACCAGGCTCCTCCGTCCATGGAATTTTCCAGGCAAGAGTACTGGAGTGGGGTGCCATTGCCTTCTCTGGTGTTCTCCTTAAGGATCTTGCATTTGCTTACTAGAAGAATGTTCACTATAAACTTGCCATTGATGTTGGTCACTGTTTCTCCCTGTGGAAGGCACTATTCAGCAATTCGCAGAAATTGAGGAATGAGTTCACTTTTGTTTTTAAACCAGCATCAAAACTGTCTTCTCCTAATATCCTATGACATCCCTTATGTATGGAATCTAAAAAGAAGTGATACCATTGAACTTAGTTACAAAACAGAATCAGACTCACAGACTTCCAGAAGGAGCTTTTGGTTGCCCTAGGGAAGGAAGGGGGGAAAGAATAGTTAGGGAGTTTGGGATCATCATGTAAACACTGCTGCATTTAAAATGGATAACCAACAAGGACTGTATAGCACATGGAACTCCGCTCAGTGTAGCGTAGCAGCCTGGATGAGAGACGGGTTTGGGGGATAACATATATGTATGGTTGAGTTCCTTTGCTGTCCACCTGAAACTGTCACAACATTGCTAATCAGCTATACCCCAATACAAAATAATAATTTTTTTTAAACCTGTCTTCTCCTTTGGGAACTTATTTTATGTACATTCTGATGGTGACTTCCACTTTCTGAGTCACTGTGAATTCACTGAGCACCTGTTGTCCTTGTTCACTGCAGTTTGCAGTGTGCTGGGATGTATGTCATTGTAGATTAAACTCAGGGAGCTATGATGCACGAGTGGGTTACCAAGCAGCCTACTGTAGCAGGGCAAACTCCAGAGAGGGTGGAGCAGCTCTCTATACCATATTTTATAAATCAGAAGTCAGGACATGTGACTTGACACAGAATTTATTCTCATTTGCAGATCTCTTTTGAAAGGGTATTTAAATTGTATTTTGTTATCTGGTTCTGCATTTTCTTATCACCTTTTAAATTACGTTAAGTCAGGACTGCCTTGAAAATGCAAGATACATGGACATGGTGTAATATAGTTAAGTGGTTTTTTTATTCATTGAAGTATAGTTGATTTATAATGTTGTTTTACTTCTGTACAGCAAAGTGATTCATATATATATATATATGTAAAATTTGCATATATATTCTTTTTCATATTCTTTTCCCTTGTGGTTTGCCACAGGATACTGAGTGTAGTTCCCTCTAAGTATACAGTTGCTGCTGCTGCTGCTGCTGCTGCTGCTAAGTCGCTTCAGTTGTGTCCGACTCTGTGCGACCCCATAGACGGCAGCCCACCAGGCCCCGCCGTCCCTGGGATTCTCCAGGCAAGAACGCTGGAGTGGGTTGCCATTTCCTACTACACAGTAGGACCTTGTTTAACCATCCTGTATGTAATAGTTGACTTCTGCTAATCCCAGACTCCCATTTCTTCCCTCCTCTCCCCACCTCTCCCATTGGCAACAAGGAGTCTATTCTCTGTATTGTTGATTTGTATTGTATTTTAGATTCCACACTTAAATAGTATCCTATGATATTTGTCTTTCTCTTTCTGGCTCATCAGTACTTTATAGTAATGTCTAGATCCATCCATGTTGAGATATAGATATACACGTCACGTCTTTTCTACCCACTCATCTGGCAGTGGACATTAGGCTGTTCCCATGCCGTGGCTGTTATGAATAGTGCTGTGGCGAGCATAGGGGTGCATGTGTCTTGTTGAGGTACAGCTTTGTCTGGGTATGTGCCCAGCAGTGGGGTTTCTGGATCACACTGCAACCCGACTTTCAATTTTCTGAGGAGCTTGCATACTGTTTTCTATAACGGCTGCACTGGTTTGTATTTCCACCAACAGTGTAGGCGAGTTCCCTTTTCTTTACACCCTCTCCTGCATGGTTGTTTGTAGAATTTTTAACGATGGCCTGAAAAGATCCAGGCCAGATCTTTGCGAGTCAGATACTTTCTGACTGGTGTGAGGTGGTACCTCATTGTAGCTTTGATTTGCATGTCTCAAATAGTTTGTGATGTTGAGCATCTTTTCATGTGCCTGTTGGTCTTCTGTATGTTGTTTTGGAGAAATATATAGATTTAGGTCTTCTGCTCATTTTTCAGTTGGGTTGTTTGGTGTGTTGTTGTTTTGTTAAGGGTCTAAACAGTGCCTGGCCCATAGTGATGTCATGTAAAGCATGTATGCATCAAACAGGCACTTCACGGCTATTTTGGTTATTATTATTATTATCATTATTCTTCCTTAGATTCCTGTAAAATAAATAGTGAGAGAGGTCTGTTTAGAGTTTTCCCCCCTAGTTTGGCTATACATATTCTTGTAGATATAATAATACCACATATAGAGAACTAGGGCTCAGACTTATAACCATCTCACTCTGTTCTCCTTATTCTAGAATAGCAAGTGAAGTGAAGCAGCTCAGTCGTGTCTGACTCTTTGCGACCCCATGGACTGTAGCCTAGCAGGTTCCTCCGTCTATGGGATTTTCCAAGCAAGAATACTGGAGTGGGTTGCCATTTCCTTCTCCAGGAGATCTTTCTGACCTAGGGATTGAACCTGGATCTCCCACATTATAGGCAGAGGCTTTACCGTCTGAGCCACCAGGGTCTTTGTTTTTCTTGGCTGGTGGCTATGTCCTTGGTTCCTTGGTTAATTTCCATATCAAAGGAAATAAATCCCTTGTGTTTAGTGGATACCACTGTCTTTTATCTTAGGTTGTTCCTACAATATCTGGAATTGTTTTGGCTTTGCTTCCCCAGTGAGGTATTTGAGTCTCGCTCCATCCAGATCAGAAGTGCCAAGGCTGTCTTCGACGGCTGTTTTCAGGGTTGTCTCTAACATTATAGCTTATAGATAATTTATTTCTGTGTGCATTCTAAGCTGTGTGTGGGAAAAAATAAAATTCTGTAAAATTATAGTGCATGAATTATGTGAACCCACTAATTTTTCTAAATGTTCTGTTTGTTTGTTTGTTTTAAAGAAAACTAATTTATTCATTCAACAGGGCTTCCCTGGTAGCTCAACTGGTAAAGAATCTGCCTGTAATGCAGGAGTCCCTGGTTTGATTCTTGGATTGGGAAGATCCCCTGGAGAAGGGAAAGGCTACCCACTCTATTACTCTGGCCTAGAGAATTCCATGGACTGTATAGTCCATGGACTTGCAAAGAGTCGGACACGACTGAGAAACTTTCACTTGCATTCATTCAACAAGTGTTTGGTGCTCCCCAGGGCTGGTACTGGGAGTACCAAAATAAATGAGACACCTTCGCTTGAAAGGATACTGAAAGACTTGTAAATAAAGAATTCATTCATTCACCTCACTTTTATTGAGCACCTACTATGGGTCAAATATGCTTTTGACCACTGGTGCTATTGCAGTGAACACATGCTGACAAAGTGTGTGTATGCACACGCGCATGCTATAATGCCTGTTCTCAGAGAGTTTACATTTGGACAGAGGGAGTTATGGGGCTTCCCAGGTGGCACTAGTGGTAAAGAACCTGCCTGCCGTTGCAGGAGATACAAGAGATGCGGGTTTGATCTCTGGGTTGGGGAGATCCCCTGAAGGAGGGCATGACAGTCCACTCCAGTATACTTGCCTGGAGAATCCCATGGACAGAGGAGCTTGTGCGACCCCATAGATGGCAGCCCACCAGGCTCCCCCGTCCCTGGGATTCTCCAGGCAAGAACACTGGAGTGGGTTGCCATTTCCTTCTCCATGATTGGCACTATGAAGAAGCAAAAAACTAAGATGTACTGGTTAGTAGTTTTTATTATAGACAACCAAATCTCTTGTTGCCAATCTGAGCAGAAAAGATTTATAATGGGTTATGGTAGGAATCTCCAGAAGGGCTGAGGATGGGCTTGTATGCTCTATCTAAGCGATATGTCCAACATGGGACCGTTCCAGTGGGAATCCATCAATAACTGCTGCCCAGTACACAGCATGGGAACATCTGCCACAGCTCCTCCACAGGGGATCCATTGTCACCCTAAGTGGGTATACTCGAATGTACTTGCTTCCCTTGCCCTGTGGATGTCTGTGCTTGGCAGAATTCTAGCTGAAAGAGTGCCTTGGAAGTAGAGTTCTTTGCTTTCCAGGATCTGTACTAGGGTAAGGCTCAGTAGGAAGAAAAATTAATTTAAAACCTTTGGTGGATATTGAATCCCTTTCTAAGTATTCCCCTCTCCTTTCTTTGCCATGCCCGCTTCCTAAAAGAAAAGTTACAGTCATTTATTTTACTCCCTCACCTCCCATTCACTCTGGAAGCCACAGCAGCCTTGTTTCTGCCCTGATATTCTTTTGCAGTGTCCATACAGTGGTTTCCATCTTGACAGACTCCACCAGACGCTGTTTCATCTTTATCTTACAGAATTGATCCGCTGCACTTGCCACTGCAGGCACTCGTTCCTCACTAATACTGCCCAGCCCTTCTCCTTCTCTCCTAAGCTCTCACCTCTCTGCTGCTTCTTGGCCTCTGCCATTGTCCCTTGACTCTGATCTCACTGCACATTCTCCTCCATGATCCCCTCCAGTTTCATGGCCTCAACAACCACTTCTAATAGTAACAGCAAGAGTTAACACTCAATGAGCACTTATTATGCCTTCTAAATGCTTTGTATGTATTTAACAATTTAATCCACATAACAGGTGTGTTAATTTCCTAGACTGCTTTAACTGATTACCATGAGTTTAGTAGTTTGCAGTAACAGAGTGATTATCTTACAGTTCTGGACATGAGATGCCTAAAATCAGTGTTTGCCAATGGTGTTCTTTCTGGAGGCTCTAGAGAAGACTGTTTCCTTACCTTTACCACTTCTGGAGACTACCTGCTTTCCTCGACTCATGGACCCTTCCTCCATCTTTATGGCCATACGTAGCATCTTCAACCCTTACCTCCTTATGTCTACTTCTTCTTTTCTGACCTCATGCTTCCTTCTTATAAGGACCCTTGTTATTACATTAGACCTATCTGGATAATCCAGGATAATCTTCCCATCTGAAGGTCCTTACCTTAATCACATCTGTAAAGTCGCAAGGTAACATAGTCACAGGTTCCAGGAACTAGGATGTGGACATTTTTGAGGTGCCATTGGCCTCCCTGGTGTCTCAGATGGTAAGGAGTCCACCTGAATGCAGGAAACTCAGGTTTAATCCCTGGGTCAGAAAGATCCCCTGGAGAAGGGAATGGCAACCCACTCTGATATTCTTGCCTGAAGAATTCCATGGACAGAGGAGCTTGGGGTCCATGGGGTTGCAAAGAGTTGGTAACAACTGAGTGACTAAAACTTTCACTTTTTCTTTCAGTTTATCTTACCTATGACATCTACCCTTTGAGGAATGCAGTTATCTCAGATAAGGCAAAAAACACAGTGTAGTTAAGTAATTTGCTCTGAGTCATAAAGCTAATAATTGGCAGAGCTGGCATTTAAGCTTATTTGGACTTCAGGGTCCATGCTCTTAAGCTCCACATGAACCAATAAGCCAGTAACTCCAAATCTAAGTTTCTGTCTCCCACAAATGTCACATATAGAATCGCCTGTTAGATGGCTTCCCTAAAAATGCAAACCATCACATCCCAAACTGGGCTCACCCTTTCCTCCAGTGTCTGTATCTCCAGTCCTCAGCCTTAGTGTCAGGTACTAGCGTTCATCTCTCACCCAGTTTAGAACCTGGGCGTCATCCTGGAGTCCTTCTTCCCATTGCCTTCAGACCCAGTGATCTCCAGGCCCAGTTCATGCCACTCTGCATGTTTTTCTTATCTATCTGCTTCTTCTGTGCCCACCAACACTGCCCAAGTCCAGCCTCTCATTATTTTACTTGACCATTGTGAAAGTGAAGTGAAGTTGCTCAGTCGTGTCCGAGTCTTTGCGACCTGTGGACTGTAGCCCACCAAGCTCCTCTGTCCATGGGATTCTCCAGGCAAGAATCCTGGAGTGGGGTGCCATAAACCATTGTAGTGGCCTCTTAATTGGTTTCTGCTCTATAATCAGCATGAAATATAAGCCTAACCATGTCATTGCCCTGTGTAAAACTCATCAGTAGCTCCAGTTACTGTGTAAAACTCATCGACTCTGAAAATTAAGTCCAACTACTTAAAGGAGACTTGACTTCTACTTCCTTCTCCAGCCTTACATACTGAACATTGGGACTCTAAGAATAAGGAATTCTTTTCATGTATGTCCTCTTATTTCACATGTCATGCCTCCTTTGTTGATGTTCTTCTCTCATCTTAACTGCATTCCCACTGTCCTTTGCTTGACTGCCTGTTTTATCTGAGGAGTCAACTCTAGGAAGCCTTCTTTGTACCCTCTCCCACCCAACTGGCCTCATGATCTCTTCTCTATGTTCTCAGAGCAGACTTTATACCTTGTATCTAATAACTTTGCTTTATGCTAGAATGATCAATTTGTGCCTGCTTCCCTCATTCAGCAAGTTCTGAAAGGTCAGGGACTGTTTTGTTCTTTTCTAAACTGTAGTATAATTGACATAAATCATTATATTAGTTTCAGGTATGTAACATAATGATTTGATAATTATATACACTGTATACAGTTTATACACTGGAAAATGATCACTTCAGTAAGTCTGGAAACATCCACAACCATGCATAGATACAAAGTACTTTTCTTGTAATAAGAACTTTTAAGGTTTACTCCCCTGGCAACTTTCAAATACGCAATACAGTGTTGTTAACTGTAGTCCCTATGTGGTACATTACATACCCGTGACTTATTTACTCTAACTGGATGTTTGTACCTTTTGACTTTCTTCACCAACTGCTCGTATCTCCCAGCTCCCACCTCTGGCAACCACCAATCTATTCTCTGTATCTACAAACTTGATGGAGTTTTGGTTTCGTTTTTAGATTCCACATTAAGTGAGATCATACAGTATTTTTCTTTCTCTGTCTGACTTATTTCACTTAGCATAGTACCCTTAAGGACTATCTACATTGTCAAAAGTGTTATTATTTTATCCTTCTATGGGTGACTAATACTCCATTGTATATGTGTATATAACATTTTGTGTATCCATTCATCTATCAACAGGCATTTAAGTTGTTTCCATATGTTGGCTATTGTAAATAATCCTACAGTGAGCATGGAGGTGCATGTCCTTTTGAGGTACTGTTTTCCTTTGCTTTAGAGAAATCATCAGAAGTGAAATTGCAGGAGATCATATGGTAGTTCTATTTTTAATTTTTTTGAGGTATCTCCATACTCTTTTCCATAGTGGCTGTACCAGCTAACATTCTCATCAACACAGGGTTCCCTTTTCTCCACATCTATTCCGCCTCTTGTTATTTCCTATCTTTCAGATAATAGCCATTTTAACAGCTGTGAGGTAATATATCATTGTGGCTTTGATTTTCATTTTCCTGTTTATTAATAATGTTGAGCACCTTTTCATGTACCTGTTGGCCATCTATATGTCTTCTTCGGAAAAAGATCTATTCAGATCTTTTACCCATTTAAAAATTGGTTTCTCTGTTACATTACAGTTGAGATGTATGAGTTTTTATATATTTTGGATATTAAACCCTCAAGTATATGATTTGCACGTGTTTCCATTCACTTCATTGTCTTTTCATTTTGTTATTATTTCCTTGGCTGTGCAGAAGCTTTTTAGTTTGATGTAGTACCATTTGCCTTTGTTTTTGGAGTCAGATCCGAAAAGGCTGTCACCAAGACTGATGTCAAGGAGCCTACCACCTATGTTTTCTTCTGTGAGTTTTGTGGTTTCAGGTCTTATATTCAAGTCTTTAATCCATTTTGAGTTGATTTTTGTGTATGGTGTAAGATAGTAGTTTGATTTCATTCTTTTGCATGCGTTTGTCCAGTTTTCCCAATACTGTTTATTGAAGAGACTGTTCTTTCCCTGTTGTATATTCTAGGTATCTTTGTTGTAAATTAATTGATTGTATGCATGGATTTATTTCTGGGTTCTCCATTCTGTTCTGCTGATTGAAATCTATGTTCTTATGCCAGTACCAAACTGCTTTGACTACTATAGCTTTGTGATGTTTAAAATTAGGAAGTATGATACTCCAGCTTTGTTGTTATTTCTCAAGTTTGCTTTAGCTATTTCGGGTCTTTTATGGTTCTATACAATCTTTAGAGTTTGTTGAAATTTTTATAGGGATTACATTGAATCTGTAGATTTCTTTGGAATTCTTTCCATTTATTTGGGTCTTCTTCAATTTCTTTCATTATTAATGTCTTTTTTAAACCTTAATTCTTTTCAAAAAATTTTTATTGAAATATAGTTGATTTACAGTGTTGTGTTTAGTTTCTGCTGCCACCCTTATGGCAGAAAGTGAAGAGGAACTAAAAAGCCTCTTGATGAAAGTGAAAGAGGAGAGTGAAAAAGTTGGCTTAAAGCTCAACATTTAGAAAACTAAGATCATAGCATCTGGTCCTATCACTTCATGGCAAATAGATGGGGAAACAGTGGAAACAGTGGCAGACTTTGTTTTTTGGGGGGCTCCAAAATCACTGCAGATGGTGACTGCAGCCATGAAATTAAAAGACGCTTACTCCTTGGAAGGAAAGTTATGACCAACCTAGATAGCATGTTCAAAAGCAGAGACATTCCTTTGCCAACAAAGGTCCGTCTACTCAAGGCTATGGTTTTTCCTGTGGTCATGTATGGATGTGAGAGTTGGAGTGTGAAGAAAGCTGAGCGCTGAAGAATTGATGCTTTTGAACTGTGGTGTTGGAGAAGACTCTTGAGAGTCCCTTGGACTGCAAGGAGATCCAACCAGTCCATTCTGAAGGAGATCAGTCCTGGGATTTCTTTGGAAGGACTGATGCTAAAGCTGAAACTCTAGTACTTTGGCCACCTCATGCAAAGAGTTGACTCATTGGAAAAGACTCTGATGCTGGGAGGGATTGGGGGCAAGAGGAGAAGGGGACGACAGAGGATGAGATGGCTGGATGGCATCACTGACTTGATGGACATAGGTCTTAGTGAACTCCAGGAGTTGGTGATGGACAGGGAGGCCTGGTGTGCTGCAATTCATGGGGTCACAAACAGTCAGACATGACTGAGTGACTGAACTGAGTGTGTATATGTCAGTTCCAATCTCCAAATTAAAACTATTTTTAAAATTTATTTATTCTTGGCTGTGCTGGGTCTTTATTGCTGCACAGGCGTTTTTCTAGTGTAGAGCAGGAGCGACTCTAGTTGTGGTATGCAGGCTTCTCATTGCTGTGGCTTCTCTTGTGGAGCATGAAGTCTAGGGCATGTGGACTTCAGTAGCTGTGACACAGGGTTCAGTAGCTGTGGCTCCTGGGCTCTAGAGCACAGGCTCAGTAGTTGTAGTCCACAGACTTAGTTGCTCTGTGACATGTGGGTACTCCCAAACTAGGGATCAAACCTGTGTCTCCTGCATCAGCAGGCAGATTCCTTACCACTGAGCACCAGGAAGCCCCCAGTCTCCTAATTTATCCATCCCCCTGTTTTCCCCCTAGTAAACATAAGATTGTTTTCTACATCTATGACTGTATTTTGTAAATAAGTTCATTTTACCATTTTTTAAGATTCCATGTGTAAGTGGTATCATACAATATTTGTTCTTCTTTGTCTGACTTGGCTCAGTATGACAAGCTCTAGGTCCATCCATGTTTCTGAAAATTGCATTCTTTTGTTATGTTTTATGGCTGAGTAATATTCCATTGTATATATGTGCCACCTTTTCTTTATCCATTCCTCTGTCACTGGACATTAAGGTTGCTTCCATATCTTATCTATTGTAAATGGTGCTTCAGTGGACTTTGGGGTGCATGTATCTTTTTGAATTATGGTTTTCTCCAGATATATGCCCAGGAGTGGGATTACTGGGTAATATGGTAGTTCTTAGTTGTTTAAAGAACCTCTATACTGTTCTCCATAGGGGTCTACCGATTTTCATCCCCACCAATAGTGTAGAAAGGTTTCTTTTTCTCCACACCTACAGCTTCTATTCATTGTCTGTAAATTTTTTAATGATGGCCATTTTGACTGGGGTGAGGTCATACCCATTTTAGTTTTGATTTACATTTCTCTGATAATTAGTGATGTTGAGCACTTTTTCATGTGCTTTTTGATCATCTGTATGTCTTCTTTGGAGAACTATTTATTTATATCTTACACCAAATTTTTGATTGGGTTGTTTGGTTTTTGTTATTGAGCTTCATGAGCTGTTTGTATATTTGGGAGATTAATCCGCTGCTGGTCACTTTTTTGCAAATATTTTCTTGCCTTCTGAAGGTTGTTTTTTCAATTGTTTGTGGTTTCCTTTGCTGTGAAAAAGTTTTAAGTTTAACTAGGTCCCATTTGTTTCTTTTTGTTTTTATTTTTATTACTCTAGGAGGTGAGTCAAAAAAGATCTTCCTGTAATTTATGTCAAAGAGTGTCCTGCCTCTGTTTTCCTCTAAGAGTTTTATGGTGTCTAGACTTGCATATTGGTCTTTAATCCATTTTGAGTTTATTTTTTGTAAATGGTGTTAGGGAGTGTTCCAGTTTCATTCTTTTACATACAGCTGTCCAGTTTTCCCAGCACCACGTATTGAAGAGACTGTCTTTCCTCTGTCATATATTCTTGCCTCTTTTGTTATAGATTAGTTGACCATAGGAGCATGGTTTTATCTCTGGACTTTCTATCTTGTTACATTGATCTATATTTCTGTTTTTGTGTCAGTATCAATTGCTTTGATTACTTTAACTTTGTATTATAGTCTGAAGTCAGGAGCCTGATTTCTATATCTTCGTTTTTCTCTCTCAAGACTGCTTTGGCTCTTTGAAGTCTTTTGTGTTTTCATAAAAACCATGCAATTATTTTCTGTAAGACATTTGTAAGAAATTCTGTAAGAAATTTGGTAATCCCATCAGTAATCTGATAGGGATTACATTGAATCTATAGACTGCTTTGTATAGTATACTTATTTTGATAAAATTGATTCTTCCAATCAAAGAACATGGTATATCTCTCCATCTGTTTGTATCATCTTTGATTTATTTCATCAGCATATCTTTTTACCCAATAGTTCTGTAACTTTGACAATCAGTGGTTAGTTCTCATTCACATTAACTCTCTGTAGATTTTTAAAAGTGGTGACAGGTACATAAGTAACCAACATGTAGAGCTTATGTGATGAATTTTCATCCTCGTTACTATACTGTGGACAACTATACCAAATTCACTGAGCTCTAGTAGTTTTCTGGTGGCATCTTCAGGATTTTCTGTGTATAGTATCAGGTCATCTGCAGTGACAGTTTTACTTCTTTTCCATTTTGGAGTCATTATATTTATTTTACTTCTCTGATTGTTGTGGCTAAGACTTCCACATGTTGAATAGAAGTGGAAAGAGTGGACACCCTTGTTTTATTCCTAATCGTAGAGGAAAAACTTTGTTTTTCACTGTTGAGAATATTTGCTGTGGCTTTGTTGTATGTGGCCCTTATTATGCCCACTTTTGGAGAGTTTTTTTTTTTTTTTAATCATAGATGGATGTTGAATTTTGTCAAAAGCGTTTTCTGAATCTCTTGATTTATGTGGTTTTTATTCTTCAGTTTGTTAGTATGATATATTATGCTGATTGATTTTTAAGAATCCTTGCATGCTTGAGGTAAATCCCACTTGATCGTGGTGTATGATCCTTTTAATGTACTGCATCTATTTGCTAGCATTGTTTTGAGGTTTCCTGTGTCTATGTTTATCAGTGATACTGACCTATAATTGTCTCCTTTTGTGCTATCATTGTCTGACTTTGGGATCAAGATAATGGTGGTCTCATAGAATGAGCCTGGGATTGTTCTCTGTAATTTTTTGAAAGAGTTTCTAAATGTTCAATAGAATCACCTGTGAAGCCACCTGGTCCTGGACTTGTGTTTGTTGGAAGTATTTAACCACAGTTTCAATTTCAGTACTTGTGATTGGCCTGCTCATATTTTCTATTTGTTTCTGGTTCATTCTTATAAAGCTGTACCTTTCTAAGCATTTGTCCATTTCTTCTAGGCTTTCCATTTTATTGGCATAAATTGCTTGTAGTTGTCTCTTACACTCTTTTGTACTTCTCTTGTTTCAGTTGTAACTTTTTAAATTTTTAATTTTACTGATTTGAGTCCTCTCTCTTTTCTTCATGAGTCTTGCTAAGGTTTTATCTATTTTGTTTATGTTCTCAATTAACCAGCTTTTAAATTTTGTTGATCTTTGTTTTTTTCTTTGTATCAATTTCATTTATTTCTACTCTGATCTTTATGATTTATTTCCTTCTACTAACCTTGGGTTTTGTTTGTTCTTTTTCTTTAGTTGCTTTAGGTATAAGGTTGATTGTTTATTTGGCAGTTTTTCTTGTTTCCTGAGGTAAGATTATTATTTTTTATTTCCTCTGATTTCTTCAGTAATCTCTTGGTTGTTTAATGGCATATTGTTTAGTCTCCATGTGTATTTGTTGTTTTTCACTTTATAGTTTTTTTTCCTGTAATTTATTTCTAATCTCACATCATTGTGGTCAGAAAAGAGGTTTGATATGATTTCAGTTTTCTTAACTTTTAATGAGGTTTGATTTGTGGTCCAGTATGTGATCCATCCTGGAGAAGGTTCCCTGTGCTCTTGAAAAGAAAGTGTATTCTGCTGCTTTTGGATGGAAAGTTCTATAAATATCAATTAAGTTCACATGGCCTAATGTGTTATTTAAGGCCTGTGTTTCCTTATTGATTTTCTGTCTGGATCGTCTGTCCACTGATGTGAGTGGAGTTTTAATATCCCCCACTATAGTTGTGTTCTGTCAATTTCCCCTTTTATGGCTGCTAGTATTTGGCTCGTATTTGTGATGCTGTTATGTTGGGTGCCTATATATTTACAACTGCAACATTTTCTTCTTGGATTGATCCCTTGATCATTATGTAGTGTCCTTCCTTATCTCTTGTAACAGTCTATTTTGTTTGATCTAAGTATTGCTGCTCCAGCTTTCTTTTGATTTTAATTTGTATGGGATACCTTTTTCCATCCTCTTACTTTCAATCCGTATGTGTCCCTAGATCTGAAGCGGGTCTCTTGAAGACAGTATATGCAGGTCTTGTTTATGTATGCATTCAGTTTGACTATGTCTTTTGGTTGGAGCATTTAATCCATTTATAGTTAAAGTAATTATCAATATATATGTTCCTGTTGACATTCTCTTTATTGTTTTGGATTTGTTCTTCTAGGTCTTTTTTCTTACCTTCTGCTTTTGCTCTCTTGTGATTTGATGTCTATCTTTGGTGTTGTGTTTGGGTTTTTCTTTTGTGTGTGTATGTATCTATAGATTTTTTTTTTTTTTTTTGGTTTGATAGTCCCATGAGGTTTTGATATAACAGTGTATGTACAAACGTTGTTTTAAGTTGCTGGTCTCTTTCCCACCTAGAGAATTCCTTTAGCATTTGTTGTGAAGATGTTTTGGTGGTGCTGAATTCTCTTAACTTTGGCTTATCTGTAAATCTTTTGATGTCTCCATCAAATCTGAATGAGATCCTTGCTGGCTAGCGTATTCTTGGTTGCAGATATTTCCCTTTCATCACTTGAGATATATTGTGGTGCTCCCTTCTGGCCTGCAGAATTTCTGCTGAAAAATCAGCTGATAGCCTTATGGGGATTCCCTTGTATGTTATTTGTTGCTTTTCTCTTGGTGCTCTTATATAATTTGTCTTTGTCTTTAATTTTTGTCAGCTTGATTAATATGTGTCTTGGTATGTTCCTCCTTGAGTTCATCATGTATGGGACCCTCTGAGCTTCCTGGGACTTGAGTGACTATTTCCTTCCCCATATTAGAGAAGTTTTTGACTGTAATCTCTTTGAATATTTTCTCAGGTCCTTTCTCTTTTTCTTCTTTTTCTGGGACCCCTAATGCAAATACTGGTGCATTTAATGTTGTTCCAGAGGTCTCTGAGGCTGTCTTCATTTATTTTCTTTGTTTTTTCTTTACTTTATGGCAATGATTTCCACTTCATTTATGGGGTTCTTATGGGGTTTTGTCATGTTCCTTCATTTGCAACATGTCTTATGTCAACTTTTCTGTGTTTGTAGTCTCGTTTCTACATATTTCAGGATCACAGTACCTCTTGCTTCTGGTGTCTGCCCCCTAGTGGGTGAGGTTGCTCCAGGGGCTTATGCAGGCTTCCTGGTGGGAAGGACTGATGCCTGCCCTCTAGTAGATGGAGCTGGATCTTGTTCTTCTAATGGACGGGGCTGTGTCAAGTGGTGTGTTTTGACGTAGCTGTTAGCTCAGTATGGCTTTAGGCAGCCTGTCTGCTGATGGGTGGAACTGTGTTCCTGTCTTGCTGGTTCTTTGGCCTGAGGCATAACAGCTTGGAACCTCTAGGTTGTTGGGTGGGGCCAGGTCTTGGTGCCAAAATGGGACCTATGGGGGAGCTCAAGCCAATCAATATTCTCTGGGGCTTCCTCCACCAGTGTCCTTGCCCTCACAGTGAGCTACAGCCAAAGCCCACCTCCCAGACCCCTAGTTAGGCCTAGCCCCAGTTCATGTAGAGGTACTGCTTTGTGCTGGTTCCCAGTGCGTGTGAGACCTTGAGTGCAACCTCCAAGAGAGAAGTCTCTGTTTCTCCCAGCCCTGTGGAGCTCCTGCTTGCAGGCCCTGGTGGCCTTCAAAGCCAAATACTCTGAGGGTTTTTCTTTTCAATTCCTCACATGGCCTTGGAAGGCTGTTTTTTATATGGTAATGTCCCTGTGCAGTCTCTGTATGTTTTAAATTTTTTGATGTGAGGACTGTTTTAGTACGGATGTCTACTACCCCTTTCCTCAGTGTATGCTGGCCATTATCCCCTTGATAGGAGATGTGACTGATGTTGTGGTGACCTGAGCCTGCGATGGATACTGAGCAAAGCTCCCCACCCCCACTTTCTCTGTGTTGTTACTTCCCTGTCAGGGGCAAGTCTGCTCCCTAGTTATTGGAGTAGAGGTCCCCAGATCTGTCTCTGAGCTGTGTTTCTGATCTGCAGCGTGAGAGAGGCAGAGTTGGAGCGCTCCCACTGGGAGAAAAGTCACTGAGTTTTCCTCCTCTGGAGCTATTTACCTGTGTGTGTGTTCTGTTGTGTCATTTTTCACCTCTTGTGCTGACTCACAAATTACACTATTGTTGAAACTGCCCTCAGCCCCACCTTAACCATGGTTATAGTGGCAGTTGTTCCTGGTTTTTCTCAGGCCTTGTTTTCACCAAGCCACCAGTGCAGATCCCCCAAAGTCAACCCAGGACTGCAGTAATCATGTGCCTGGATCCACTGTGGGAGTTAATGGAGACAGCTCAGATTCGGACCTGCTCCAGTCCCCCTGTGTATGTGCCCACAAAGCCCACAGCTGCTAAAGCTAGACCCATCTCAGACGCAGGAGCACTCATCCATTCAGATATTCTGCAGGTGCTAAGTTTTCAAAGCCAGCAGCAGTGGTGTAAATCTATGGTCCTTGCAGCCATGACGAGAGAATCCAGCTCATCTTCCTTTGTTGCGTGACCCCAGGGGCTTAACTGTGGTTTCAGTCCCACCTCTGCATGTGTTCCTCCCAGCAGCACCTGTACCTGAGACTCCTCTAAGGCCAGTGGGGGTGGAGGCAGCAATGGGCAGGGTGTGCAAGCCCACTGGGGCCAGCAGGGCCAGAGGAGGTATTGGCAGGAGGGAAGTGGGAGCCTGCTCCGGTGGGTGCTCCTCCTAGTGCCCACCAAGGCAGGGGACAGGGGCAGGGGGCACAGTGGGGGCCCTGCCTCTTGTGCACCACTCAGCAATGGCATTTTGCTTCTCTGGCGGCCCAGATTTCTTTCACAAACATTCCTGATTGTGGAACTCCTTATTCCTGCCCCTTCAGATCTGTCTGTTTGCAGCCAGTAGCTGTTCTCTTCCTGAGCCCATTCTCCAAGCCCCACATTCCAGCACCCAACCCCTTCCACACCAGTGAATGTGACTCAGGCTGGGGCATGCAGAGCTGCATCACAGACCGTTCATGTAGGTCTTACACTGTCCTGCCTGCCACAGACCAGTGTCTGTACTCCCTTTCCTCTCTGTCCCAGCTCTCTCGGGGGGAGGGGGAATGGGAAGCTGTTGTTTAATGAATATAGTGGTCCAGTTTTCAAGATGGGAAGAGTCCCGGACATTCACTACAGTGTGAGTGTTCTGAACATTACTGTACTATACTACACATTTAAAAATGGCTATAGTGGTAAATTTAAAGTTAAGTGTATTTTACCACAATTTAAAAAATATTAATCACTGAGGTATATACATCTGTCATGTCATGTGTTGCAATAACCCTGAACTGTTAGTAGGATATCCCCATTTTATAGTGAGGAGCTTAAGGCTCAGAAAAGTGAAGTAAATTGTCCAAGGCACATGACTGGAATGGCAAAGCTGAGCCTCATACTCGGATCTGCTGGTTCCATGCCCAGTGCTGGCTGCTAGCACATAAGAGGAAGGTCAATGGAATCAACTTGACTGCTGGTTGAAATATAAGAAATTAACCCTTGGAAGTTTGTGAAGAAAGCTATAAATGTGTGTGTAGGGATATGTGTGTGTGTGTGAGTGAGAGAGAGAGAAAGGAGGAAGAGAAGGAAGGGGATGGAGGGAGGGTTGAAGAAAGAGAGAAGAGCATGCAAGCATGCTTCCAGACACCTGCTTCATACTTCCTGTTCAATATTCCTCCCTTCCTAATTCTTCAGAGGGCAGGTGTGAGTCAACTGTAAACACAGTGAGAAAAGGTCACCCAACAGTTATTCCTTCAGCAGGCAAAATCCGAAGTTACCTGCATGGAGATTGTATACCTAAAATTAAGACCCTTAAGATGATCGGAAGAAGTTGATGGCTCTTTGGAAATGGCTCCATTAGATGTCCTCCTATGCTCTATCCACCCACCACCTCCTCTGAAGACAGAAAATGCCAAAATACATTTACAAAAGTAAATTTAGTGAGGGTGGCGGGGACTAGGAAGAGCACTGCATAAGCCTCGAGCCCAATCCCACCTACATAGACCACCAACTTACTGTATGATCCTGTGCGTGTCCCTTCCTTTGCTCCAAGGGTTGGCCTGCTGTTACTACCACCATTTTCATTCACTGAATTTGGGTGGAATTTAAAGTAGAACACAATCTCCCAAGGAGAGTCAAAAATACAAGAGCATCATCTCGTCCCTTTTAAATAGCTTTTATTTACTATGTGCCAGGCACTGTGATGGACTCTTTACATATGGCAGCCCTCATGCTTCTACTGCTTGCAAGTTATTTTTATGATGAGACTTCACTGATGATACCAAGTTTCCCAAAGTATTTGCCTAGATGATAAAGAGTGGAGTCAGAAATGGAACATGTACCTGTCAGGTTCCAAAGATTGCTCTTGTCTCCACCCTATGATGTTAAGCTCAATAGCCAGGCAACATGGAGCCAGGGAAGGAGTTAGTCTACCTGTCAGCCACAGGGCAAATCTTGTGGAGAAGGTGGGCATTATTGTTGCAAGAAAGCAGTTGACAAGTAGATGGGGGGATGCATTGGGGGAGCGGGAACACATAAGCAGGGTGGTAGAGAGTATAAAGTTTCTAGAAACTTGTCAATTATCCTTTTGGTTTCAGTTCAATTCAGTTCAGTCGCTCAGTCGTGTCCGACTCTTTGAGACCCCATGGACCGCAGCACGCCAGGCGTCCCTGTCCATCGCCAACTCCTGGAGCTTACTCAAACGCATGTCCATTGAGTCGGCGATGCCATCCAGCCATCTCATCCTCTGTCGTCCCCTTCTCCTCCCACCTTCAATCTCTCCCAGCATCAGGGTTAAGTGGTGGTAAAGAATCCATCTGCCAGTGCAGGAGATGCCAGAGATGTGGGTTTAATCCCTGGGTTGAGAAGACCCCCTGGAGGAGAAAATGGAAATCTACTCCAGTACTTTTGCCAGGAAAATCCCATGGGCAGAGGAGCCTGGAGGGCTACAGTCCATGAGGTCACAGAGTCAGACACAACTGAGTTACTAAGCACACACGCACATGTTGATCTGTGGCTGAGATCATAATTCCACAACTTTTGTTCTTAAATGCCACATGAAGGGGTTTATTTGCACAGGCAGCAGAGAGCTACCAGAAGTTTATATCAAGGGGTTTATCAGCAATTGTTAGTGCTATATATCTTATAAGCATTCTTTGTATGTTGTGAAGAAATTAGGCACACCTGCAGTGTTTCAAAGAGCATGTAGTTAGTTTGACTCTGCCTCACGTAGACAGTAGCATTACTGATACTACTCAGTAGATAAGCAATGGCATTACATCAGCACCTAGAGCCACTTAGCAAGCACAGTGAAGTCAGCTAATGGTGCTGCTTGTTTCTTTTCTTTTATGCTCTAGGAAGGATTAAGAAACTTCAAGGAACTTCGAGCCAAATTTCAAAATCTTGATGCATCATCTCTTTCAGGACCTATCAAATTCCCAGCAGGTGTTTCTCAAAAGGGAGACTTTGGAAGCAGACAGTCCATGAAGACTTTGGCCAGTGGGAAACCCCCCTCATCCAGCCACAATCAGCACTCACCCAACTGTGCTGATGGTGATCCGCAGCCTCTTAAACCCCAGCAAGTGAAGGGGACTCAGAAGAGTGAGACTCAGAAATGTTCTAATTACCTGGAACCGCCAAGTTTTCCTGGTTCTGCAGTAAGGTCACAGAAGGCTTCTCCGCTGTTAGATGTGTATCAGTCAAATGGTGAGATAGCCAATAAGAAGAAAGTCATGGTGAATGATAGCTTCAGAAACAAGCTCTGGAGCTGGGAGGTTTTATCTCAGAAAAGTGAGACACCATCCGTCTTTCTCCCTGCCAGTTGTGGAAGCAGGGCCTTCCATCTAAAAGAGCAGAAAAGTATCAAGCTGACTTCAGAGGAGCCCATGGAAAATATGGAAATAAAAGAAGCCCAGTCCCTACCTTCCCACAGGCACCTGATGGCTCAAAGAAGATTGTGTGCCATCTCTGAAGATCCCACCGTTCAACCTTCTCAATGTAGCAGGGAGAGCGAAGCAAACTCCAGTCCTGAGAGGAGCTTGACAGGGAGCATCTGTCACCCTGTCTATGACAATGAGCTCACCAGCCAGACCTCAGGTAAGAAATCAAGCCCCCACAGGCCTAGGGGGAGGGATCACTGTATTTCTCTAATTTAGAGCTTACTGGCATGGGTGGTCTTATATGTGGCCTGGCCAGTGTTTGTCCCACACTCTAGCACAGATATTCTAAGCCCATCTGCTAGATTATAACTTCAGGTTTGGATTAAGTGATTAATCTCCTGGAATTATATGGAGAGACAGGTGGGACAAACCCAGATTTGAATCCTTTAGCTCTGCTTCTTACAAGATGCCTGAACTGGGGCAGTCTGCTTAACTTCACAAAGCCTGGTTTCCTTTCCTATCAATCGATCCATTGCCAGTCTTCCTTGTCTTAATAAGTAGCACAACCACCCTCCTATTTGCTCAGGCCAAAAATCTAGGAATCATATTCTGTTCCCCTCCCCTATCCACCTCCCTGCCTCTTTGTTTGTAACTAATCATTGTTTGCAGCAAGTTCTTGGCTCTGTCACCAAAATACGTTCTGAATCTCCTGACTTGCTTCCATTTCTGCCTTCTGCTCAAGTCTACACCACTGTGGACCATCTCTTCTTGGACCACTGCAAGGTCCAGCTGGTCTCCCTGCTTTCACACTCTTGCCCTCTTGTAGTCTATGCTCCTCCTCACAGGTACAGTGATGCTCTAAAGCATTAATCCAATCATATCACCCCCCTGCTCATTTCAACTTTAGCTGTCTTACTGTGGCTCATACAGTTTGCTCCTTGCCAGCATCTCGTACTCTCTCCTCTCTCACCACATTGACCTTCTTTCTATTCCTGATATACCAAGCTAGTTCCACCCCAGGGCCTTTATACTTGCTGCTCTCTCTGTCTGGAACACTTTTCCTGTAGAACTTTGACATCTCACTCCTTCACTTTATCAAGGTCACCTGCTGCGTGTGGACCTTGTGGATCACTCTATCTGAAATAGCCACCCACCTCCAGCAGTCTTTTTCTTACACAGCTTTAGTTTTCTCTCACTTACCCCTATCTAGTTTGTTATGTATTTGTTTACCTCAGTAAAGTATAAGTTAAGTGAGAATAAAAACTGTCTTCTTTACCACTGTATCCCCATAACCTAAAAGAACAAGGCCCGTTTCAATGAGTTCTCAAGAAAGTATTTTTTGAATAAATGGCTGGCCGGCTGGCTGGCTCTCTTGCTTATGATCCTGTTTGGTTTCTCTTTCCCTCAGAAGAGCATCTAAACTATTTACTGCTGACTTCATAGCGCTGCTGCTTTTGGTCCCTGCTGATGTCTCGGACTTACTTCCTGCTGTCTTTCCCTGGCTCACTAGCCTATAGACAACATCCTGGAATTCCTTGCTGTTTTGTGAACAGACTTCATTATGACTCAGGACCTTATGATTTCTGTTCCTCCTTCCTATATAATACTTTTCTTTGATCTTTCCTTCATTACCTTTAGGTCTAAGTTTAAATGACACTTTCCCAGATAAGCCTTCTCTAGCCAAAGATCTCTATCTAAAGTCTATTACCTCACCACCAAGAATTCACATTCTTTCATATCATCCTGTTTTATTTCCTTTATAGAATTAATAGATTGCTGTGATTTTCTCTTTTTACTTTTTAAAATTGAAGTATAGTTGATTTACAATGTTGTGTTAGTTTCAGATGTACATCAAATGATTCAGTTATACACACACACACACACACACACACACACACTCTTCTATTCTGTTTAAGATTCTTTTCCTGTATAGGTTAATACAAGATAGTGAGTTTAATTCCCTGTGCTTTCCAGTAGGTCCTTGTTGGCTATCTATTTTATGTATAGTAATGGTACATGTTAATCCCTAAATCCTTATTTGTCCCACATCACCGCCCTGTTATGGTTTTCTTATCTGTTTATCTGTTTGCATGTTTATCATCAGCCTCCTCCTATTGGAATGAAAATTCTTGAGGGCAGAACTCTCTCTTTTCTTGTCCTTAACTCTAGTTCCAGCTCCTAGAACAATGCTTGGAATATAAATTATTGTTGATGAAGGGATAGGGAGGAAGAAAGGATGAATGGGAGCAAGGAGAGATGGGAGGAAAGAAAGGTCTAGATAACCTAGCTGACAGAGCTGCTGGGAGGATCAAATGGGATAACCCATGTAAATTGCTTAGCACAGTGCCTGATAAAAATTAGGAGCTCAGTTAGTAAGTAAGTGATCATGCACTTTTACTGTCTTCTCTATTATCTGATAAAGACTAAAATCTCTGACTTTGCAGCTTATACTTCAAGTCTTAGAAGAAAGGAACTTTGGCCCTAACTATGTAACCCCTGCTAGTAGGGCTAGAAGGACCCCTGCTCCTTGACTGCAGAGGATAGCAGGGCCTTGAGGGGGTTGCACTGATGTTTTTGTAAAACACTAGCCAAGTTTCTTTAGTTTTACCATGTGGTCAGCCACTGTGTTATGTCAACCAAAAGTCAAGGTACGTGAATAATATAAGATTTTGTGCTGTTTTTGGTGTAGAAAGCCTATGCAATATTTATATATAATGTTGGAATTTCTGTTGGTTAGCTCATCAGTGCAGAAGAATAAAATACATAAAATTGGGACTGTCCTGGAAAATTACAGGATATAGAATCCACAGGTGCCCAGGTACTACAAAGCCAGCCTTGAAACCTGTTCTAGATATTGGAGCCCTGGACATCAAGAGACCAGTTGTTACTCCTCTTCATGTCTCCCGTATTATTTGCCCATCATGAGTGCCCGACGAATCCTTTCAGGGAATAGTCATTGTCATTGTGCATTTCTGCTGATGCTGGTCCTGTGCTTGGCACTGAGAGGAGATCCCTAGGGCTTAGTTGCTTCCCTCTAGGAACCTACATTCAGTGGGAAGATAGACCAGCCCTTCTCATATGTCACAGCACTGATGGAGAGGTGGTAACAATGTGATAGGTGATACTGAACAAAGAGTGGTTGATTATGAGCTGGTTTTCTGGTAGAAATCAGGAAAGGTATCATTGGAGGAGGGTCTTAAAAAATGAGTCAAAGTTCACCAAGGGAGGAGTAAGGGAACAGCATACCAGAACAAGAATGGCATGAACAGTTCAGTTCAGTTCAGTCGCTCAGTCGTGTCCGACTCTTCGCGACCCCATGAACCACGGCACACTAGGCCTCCCTGTTCATCATCAGCTCCCAGAGTTCACCCAAACCCATGTCCATTGAGTCGGTGATGCCATCAACCATCTCATCCTCTGTCGTCCCCTTCTCCTCTTGCCCTTAATCTTTTCCAGCATCAGGGTCTTTTCAAATGAGTCAGCTCTTTGCATCAGGTGGAATGAACAAAATCTTGGATATTTGAGAGCTATTTAAGGCTTTTGAAATCAAATCTGGACTTGTAATAACCTAGAAAAGAATCAGAAAAGGATCTTATACACATATAAAAACGGAGTCATTTTGCTGTATACCTGAAATGAACACAACTTTATATACATATACACGCACACACAAACATATGACTCACTATGCTGTACAAACACAACTTTGTAAAATAACTATACTTCAAATAAAAAAGTGAATTAAAAATAGAATGAAAAAGAAAAAAAAAAGAAACTGCAAAAAATATTTATGAAATCTGAAAAACTGAGAAGCCAGGCGTGTGAGCAAAAGATGTTGGGACTGAAGGTTGGGGAAGCAGGATGGTAAAGTGTGGTAAGAAAAAAAAGTGTAGACTGATGCTGTGTGGTGGTCTAATACCAGAGGATGGAGTGAGTGGACGGCAGCTGAGGAGACTGAGCTTCATCCTCTGGGCAGCTGGGATGGTGGCCAGCTTGGGTTCACATGTTGATCAGGACACTCTGGCTACTGGGTGGAGAATAGGTGGGACGGGAGTGAGACTGAGGCCAACCATGAGATGGAAATAATGACCTATATTTTGGACTCTTTGTGCCCAGAGGAACAGCCAGATGTCAGGCATCCACAACTCCCCAATACCAAGCCACTGCCTTCCGTCGAGTCCCTGGGTCCTCCTCCCCCAAAGCCGCCAAGGCCCCCAGTCGTGACCCTCCAGGCCTTCCAGAGGCAGGCAGCTGCTCTTTCCAAGCCCGATGGGGAAGGTAAGGAAACACACACACAGGCCCTTGCACAGCCAGCCAAGGGGAGTCATGGCTCCCGTGCCCCCGTCTCTCTGTCACCTCCCCCCGCTGCATCAGCTCCCAGGGGACGGTGCCAGACTGCTTTTCTGTGGGGCTGGACATCCTTCACTGCGTATTCTCATATAGAGACTGTGGCAGCTTGCCCGTGAAATGACAAATCTGTGAGAATTGGCCCCTTATCGCTCTTGGGCCAGCCTGCTTCCCCTGAGAGCTTTGCGTTTGATCACTGGGAATCTGTCCAAGAGGAAGAAAAAGAAAAGTAGCTGAAGAGGGAGGCAGGGAGTCTTTGTTTTCCTACAAAGCCTGTGTTGTCAACACAACCAAGTGGAGTAGGAGAGGGGGAGGGAGCGGAGAGAGGAAACTCAGTGTGAACTTGACCTGGGATGGTGATGGGAGTCACCAGGGCCACTGTGGGAATGGACTGGAGGGCCCCACCCTGCCCCCACTTGTCCTCCGTTCCATAGCCTGCAGCGTCCCTGCTTGGCAGCCTTCTTTCCGTGCTCATGTGTTTTCCTCTGCTATGCAAGGGAGCCTTCTCACCCCCTTCTACCTCCATAGCCTGACCCCACTGACACGGTCAACGCCTTCGCTCACGTTTGCTCTAAGGAAACACGAGGTGAATGTACACTTTGGGGCGATGTGTAGTGCGGTGCTAGCGTTTTTCTTACTGTGGCCACGAGCACCAGTGGACGGTACACTGAAAGAGCTAATTCTTCATTCATTTCTTCTTAGCTTGCTGGTTGCTCATTTGACTGCTTTGGGCAACCTCAGGGTGAAATTTCTTTAACTCAGTGGTTCTCAAACATCAGCATGCATCAGAATCAACTGGAGGACTTGTTAAAATACAGCTTTCTGGGCCCGAACCCAGAGTTCTGAGTCAGTTGGTCTGGATTTGTGCTTAGTCGCTCAGTCATGTTCGACTCGGCAACTCTTTGGACTGTAGCCTGTCAGACTCTGTCCATGGGATTTCTCTGGCAAGAATACTGGAGTGGGTTGCCATTTCCTCCTCCGGGGGATCTTCCCGACCCAGGGATCAAACCTGCATCTCCTTTGTCTCCTGCATTCCAGGTGGCTTCTTTACCCACTGAGCCATTGGGGAAGTCCAGTCTGGGTTTGGAGCATTTGAGAATTTACGTTTTTAACAAGTTCTCTGGGAGACACTGATGTTGCTGGTCTGGGGGCCATGCTTTGAGAACCATTGCTAAAAGTCACCTTAAGTCATATCCTAAAAGGAAATTCTGTAACGAGAAATAGAGCTCTTCTAAGTGTACTTTGATAATATGGCTATCTCTATATCAAAGAGGGTGAAGTTTGATTTTTATAAACATTAAATAATTCAGGCCTCAAACCATCTCTCTGAAAGAGAAAAAAGTTGTCAGAGAACAGAGGACTAAGTTTTGGGGAATAAAACGGGCTCCCCATTTTATTAAATTTTATTAAACCCCAGCTCCCTCATCACTGGCTATTTAGGTTTGGTCGTGGGACCCACTGAGCTTCATTGTCCCTGTCTGTAAAATGGGGATGATAGTAACACTCCTCTCATAGGATGATTGTAAGGAGAAATGAGATGAGGCCTGGGAAGACTGAACAGTGCCCAGCACAACAGTAAGCGCTCAGGGAAGGCACTCTTACCACTACCTCAAGCATGCGTCGAGCAGCTGCTCTCTTCTTTCCCGGACTCTGTGATAGAAACAAGACATTAGTTACAGCAAGTGCTGTTAGAGCTAGTGGACATCCACAGGGCAAAGGGAAAACAAGAACATCAACCCAGGTCTCATACCATTGAGGAAACTGGGTGAAGAATATATGGGGTCCCTCTGTATTATTTCTTACTACTGCATGTAAACCTACAATTATCTCAAAGTGGAAAGTTTAATTTAAAAAAATTTTAAAGAAACAAGAAATTAAGAGATAAATCCCATAGGAGTTTCAGGGCCCAAGGAAGTCAAAGTCTAATATAGAGAGACTGCAGTAATAAATAAGCACCATAAAGTGTGTGTGAATGCTACATGTAGTCCCTGGCAGTCCCTGGGTGCTGGGGTGGGGCGGGTGAGCTGCACCTCTGCATTTTCTCTGGTGGTGGGAGGGGGTCAGGTCATTGTACAAACAGTTCACTTAAACAGACTGCCACTAACATGTCTTTTTTTTTTTTTTTTTTCCACCCTGCATCTTGCTCTTGCAGAAGCTGCAAAAGAAGGCAGCCTGCCTCCAGTGAGGTGAGTACCCATTTCTTAATTGTGCAGCAATGCAGCCCATCAACGAGGCTGCTTAGCCTGCCCTAAAGCAGGCAATAAGCCCAGGTCAGGTGTCTGTATTTCTCAGAAGAGTTGGGGGAAGAAGAGATAACAAACCGCAACCAACTGCAACTTTTGATTAAATGAGAGATTAAATAAACTGCATTTAACAACTGTGTTGATGTTAAGTTGCAAAGATGGGTCTCTGGGGTCCTTTTATTTACGGTACAGTTGGGCTCAGTAAATTGAAACATCAGCCTCCTAGTAATAAATCGGATTAGAGACTACAGAGTGCTGTGGGCAGCTAGTAAGATCCCCTGGAGAAGGCAATGGCAACCCACTCCAGTACTCTTGCCTGGAAAATTCCATGGATGGAGGAGCCTGGTAGGCTACAGTCCATGGGGTCGCAAAGAATCGGACACAACTGAGCGACTTCACTTTGCATGGGACAAAGGCCTTTCTGGCTCTGGTGCGCTTATTGTAATACTTTTGCCGTGGAAGTGTCAGTCTATGTATTGCGCCTCTGATGTGTCATGTGTTGAGCTGACCACTTTATACTGAGGTTCTCACGTCCTCTTCTCAAGAAGGCTGCAAAGTTTCTGGCTCTGTTTTCATTTTATAGCTAGAGATACTTTGGCTCAGAAAATTTGCCACTTGCAGAGCCATGATTCTAACCCACGTGTTCCTAAACTATTTTTTTTAAGCTGAGATATAATGGATATGTACAACTGTGTAAGTTCAAAATGCACAATATATTGGTTCAGTATACATATTTCACAATATTGTTACTGTGGTAGCATTAACTAACACTAGCTCACACCTTTATCACCTTACATAATTATCATTTCTTTTGAAAACAGTTAAAATTCTAGTCTCTCAGCAAGTTTAAGTTTATAATACAGCATTTTTGTTTTTTTACTAGAATCCCTATATTGTGCATTGAGTTTCCAGAATTTATGTTGCAAGTTTGTACTCTTAACATCTCCAGTTTCCCCACTCCTCAGTCTCTGGTAACCACCATTCTACTTCTGCTTTTACAAGTTCAGGTATTTTATTTTTTTAAGATTCCACATATAAGTGATATCACATAGTATTTGTCTTTTCTCTGACTTATTTAGCATAATGTCCTTGAGGTTCATCCATGTTGCAAATGGCAAGACGGCCTTTTTCAAGGCTGAATAATATTCCATATATATCTATCTTTATATATACACACACATATATCACATTTATAATATATTACATTCACATATCTTTAACATTTGTTATCACATTTACTCACATATATATCTACTATATACACATGTACATTATATATATCTCTCTCACATCTTCTGTACCCATTCTTCTGTTGATAGACATTTTGGTTGTTTCCATATCTTGGCCATTGTGAGTGATACTGCAGTCTACATAGGAGTGCAGGTATCTGTTGGAGATCCTGTTTTTGTTTCGTTTGGGTATATACTGAGGAGTAGGACTTCTGGATCATATGGCATTTCAATTTTTAATTTTTTGAGGAACCACCATACCGTATTCCATAATGGCTGTACTAATAGATATGCCCAAACTGTTTTGAGTGTATCACCTTAACTCCTTCCCAAAGATGCTCCTGTTCTCAAGAAGGTCAGTCTTAGAAGGAAAACTAAACCTAAAAATGATCATACTACCTATTCACTCATTAAATGTTTATAATAGTAGAATGTTTTACATTTTATAATAGAGAAAGGTACAAGTTTCAGAGGTTGCAAAAATGTGGAGAGATCGCTTTTCCTTGGGAGGGTCAGGGAAGTTTTTTTTATAGAAAACATATCAGTTTGCTATTACTACAATAATACTCCATAATAACAATATAACAATAGTAAACACAGTGAGTATGGGTTCAGTTGATCTGGGCTAGGCTCAACTGCCTGGCTCATATGTTGCAGACTATCCAGGCAATCTTGCAAATACTGACTTAGAGTAAAACACTGAAAGGTTACATGGCATTGGGCAGGGATCCAGGAAGGGATGAAGAATAGAGGCATTATTTCAATCAACCTAGCAGGGAAGATGCAACATGTGAACTAAGTATTAAGGATAAACATCTGTCAGAAAACACAGGAAAAGACATCATAACCGGAACCAAAAAGTGTGGAGTATCCTGTTTTCTTTTGGAAACTGAACTAGTTGAGTTAGAGTATAGAAAGTATAGTAAGAAATGGGAAGGAATGCGTTGTTAGAGGGAGATAGGTACCAAATAATGGAGGATTCTGTACACCAAGGATTGGATGAGATGATCTGGTTCAACAAGGAACAAACTGCATGGAGCTAGATAAAATTCATGTGCTTTGGGAACCCCGTTCAATTACCTATTTGAAAGAGTTCAGTGATGACAGGGTAAGTCAGCTGCCTTCTATGTGCATTTGCGTGAAAGAGAGAAAAAATTAGACAGCTCGGAGATGATCTGTACCGTTTACTCTATGAACGTGGGCCCCAGTGTCACAGTTTGAGGGGACAATGCACTTCTGCTGTGCTCTAAGTTGGTCTTGATTCCCTCTTGCCTTGAATACTGTGAGCATCTCAGTGTGATTATGAGTGCGCTGTGATAGTAGTGTTCAGCTCGATATGCATTTTCTCCACAGCTTGGCTCTGAACTAAGCTGACTTCTTTTCTGGCATTTTAATCATCCATTTCAACATGCGGGGCAGTGGGGCAAACTTGCTGTGATAGGCAAGTATTGGGAAACTGTAGTCAGTCTCTGGAGTGACACGTTCTTGCTAAGGGATTTACAAGCAGAGTTTCAGTTTGACTTTAAACAGTTTCCTTTGACTTTAAAACTTAATCTCATTTAAATGAGACTCGCTATACCTCAGTGATGATATGAGCCATAGTGCTATGACAGTGAAAGATGAGAGATGAAGAGGGACCAGAATACTTAGGTGTGGCTTCGTGGAAGTAAAAAGAACTTGAAATGTATCCTGTAATGATAGGTCAGGATTACACAGGTTTCCTTATTTGTTCCCTTTTGTGAGACTCTGTAGCTCAGGCAGTAAAGAACCTGCCTGCAATGCAGGAGACCTGGGTTCGACTCCTGGGTCAGGAAGATCCCCTGGAAAAGGGAATGGCTACCCACCCACTCCAGTGTTCTTGCCTGAAGAATTCCATGGACATAGGAGCCTGGCGGGTTATAGTCCATGGGTGGCAAAAAGTCAGACACGATTGAGCTGCTAGCACTTTAACTTTCTAAGGTAGGTGAGGGTAGAGTATTATTCCCAGAAATAATGACATTCTTGACTTATAGTAGGTAGATGGAAGAATGGGTGGTTGGACAGACCAGTGGATGTTCACTATAGAGCTAGAACATGATTGAAAGCAAGGTGGTAGAGAAGAGGATATAAACAGACAGAAGAAGGATGCTGATGTGGAAAAGTAAGACATGACATTGAATTCTGAAATACATTAAGTGCCATGCTAAGGGTTTTGAATTTTATCTTGTGATGCCAAGAAAGTACTTTGAACAAGTAAATGCTATAACTATAACTATAGTTATTCTTAACCACTGAATCAGCAGGGAAGTCCCTTTATTTTTTCTTTACATGATATTTTAAAAAAGTATCTAAGGACTAGATTCTTCCCTAATCTCAAACTCTTATTGTTTTTAACTATTATTCACATAACAGGGGTCTATGTTTTTGCTGTATCTCTGCGGATATATTTTGTAATCCTCTTTTTAGGAACTCAGTGCATTTACAACAGCCATTTTTACTTCTAAGCCCCTTTATACTGTGTATTACATATAAGCAGCATTGTGTAATGGAGCAGTACAGGCCCAGAGTCAAATTAGCATGGGTTCATCCCTGCCTCTAATACAAGTCACTGAACAGCTCAGAGCTTTGATATGCACATCTCTAAAGTGAACATAGTAATATTTACTTTATTGATTGTCACAAAGACTAAATGATATAGATTATATAAAGCTCAGGAGTACACAGAAGATGATCAATGAGTCTTAGTTTCTTCAGCCCTTGGCCTCTCTCTCTCTTCTTCTCTCTAGAATATTAATATCACATTAATGAAATGACGCTTTGGAGTTTATCCTTTGTCATCACTCTTTCACGCAAACCAAGCTAGTTGGCATGCCATTTGAATAAGCAGCTTCTATTTGTGTGTGTGAGCAAAGCAGGTTAGTCCCAGGGCAGCAATCAGCCCTGGGTCTATGTCAGTACTTAGCAGAGTTGACTGTTGGCTAATATATTATTCATTAGCTATAACTATGGGTTTTTTCCTACTAAGAGTCAGAGTGGAGTCCTGAGTCAGGAAATCTCTGATTCAGACACTGACAGAGAGAGAAGCTTTTTATTTCAGGAGAATAGATTCAGACAGTACAATGTTTCTCTCATGTGAGGGTCTGTGGGTGGATCTTGGGAGTCCACCATATTCTCTCCCAAGCATTTAATTTTGATTTTCATTTTGACAATAGTCTTTAAAAGATAATATAAACCTGTTTTCAATGTCTGGATGGCCTCCTTCAACCTGGTACTTTGGAACATACTTTTGTGTTTGTGTTTTTGGTATTTCTACCCCACACAGAGTGGGGAATATAAGTGTCTTCCAGGGCTGAGCAGATTATGTGATCATGTCTAGGACCTATGTTATGACTAGGAAGAACAGATCCCAGGGAGTGAATGCCTTTCCTAAGGCAGTCAAGTAAAATAATGATAACAGAGAAATGACACGGTGGTCAAATAAGATATGGCTGTAGTTCTTACCTAAACAGTGGTAAATGCTATGAGGGAAAAAATATATATAAGTTTTAAAGGTTATACTCCACTTACAGTTATTACAAATATTGGCTGTATTCCCTCTGTTGTGTAATATATCATTGTAGCCTACCTTACATCCAAGAGTTTGTCCCTCCTTTTTCCCCACCCATATATTGACCCTCCCCCTACAACTGGTAACCACTAGTTTGCTTTCTGTATCTATGAGTCTACTTTTATAAAGAAAAAAGTTAAAGCATATTAGGATAATAAAATGGGATTGGAAATGAAACCAAGGAGGTAGAGGGTGATCAGGAAAAGCCTTCCTGAAGTGGTGACATTTGGGCTGAGACCTCAATAACGAGGACCCCGTCATGGAGGGTCTAGAAGATGTTCCAAGAGAGGGACAGCCGGGATGCACTCTCAAGGGAGAACCACTCTCAGTGAGTTTCAAGAACGAAAAAGGCAAGGGCTAGAGCTAAAACACAGTGTGCTAGGGCAGTGCCAGTGGTGATTCTTAGAAGCCATGGGCTGAGTTTGGATTTTGCTCTAAATGCATGGGGAAGCCAGGTAGTGAGCTGACGTTTATTTGGGGAAGATCAATCTGGATGCTGTATAAATAACATATGGTGAAGAAGCAGGTAGAAATAGGCAGATAGCCTAGGGAGCCACTATGACAACCATGAAACAATGACAGTATTAGAAATAGCAGTCAATGCTGACATAGTGTCCGTTCTAATTATGTGAATGATTTCATTTGTGACAATCTTTAAGAAGTAGATACAACTATTATAGATCTTATAAGTGAGAAAACTTGAGTCACAGGCTAAATAATTTGACATGGCCACACTTCTAAGGTGAGTCCTGGTGGTTGAGAGGCAGCTGGCCATACAGAAACATTCCAGGAAGCAGGAACAGCATTTGCAAAGTCCTTGATTTAGGAGAGTGCGTAGCATCCTTGTAAAACAGAGAGGAGACCAGTGTGGTTAGAGTGTAACGAGGGAGAAAGAGGGTCGTAGGGAGTTTGGAGAGGTTGCTAGGGCTGAGATCATACAGGTGAGGCATTCGATGGTTTTGTTGTTACTTTTTGTTTAATTAGAAGATAGTTACTTTATGATATTGTGATGATTTTTGCCATACATCAACATGAATTAACATTGTTGTTAATTCATTTAACAATATTTTTAACAACACGAATTAACATTTGTTGTTTTTAAATAGCATAAGCAAGATTGTGACAAGATCTGAGCTATCTTTTTAAAAGATCGTCCTGGCTGCTGTGTGGAGAATAAAAACTGTTGAAGGACCAGAGAAAAATGATACTTAATTAGTGTCTTAAAGAGTAAGTAAGAGCTACTGTATAGCACAGAGAACTCTATCTACTGAGTACCCTGTGGTAACCTAAATGGGAAAGAAATTCAAAAAAGAGAGGATACGTGTATATGTACAGCTGATTCACTTTGCTGTACAGTAGAAACTAACACAACATTGTAAAGCAGCTGTACTCCAACAAAAAAAGTAACGTAAAAAAAGGCCTGTTCACTTGTTAGTCATCATAATAAAGGAAAATGACCAAGCTGAAAAAAAATAAAGAATAAGTGAAAGTTTGTGGAAAGGACATTGGAGGTAAGGTTGTTACAAGCAGAGGAACCACACGTGCAAAAGCACAGGGGCAAGAAACACCCTGATGTGTGGAGGATCCACAGTAGCTCGACATAATTAGAATGCATAGTGGCAGCCTGTGTAGCAGGTAATAATAGTTCAGCCAGTACTGGCTGAGTAATATAATGGACTTAGATGGTTCTTAGTTTGAGACTCAATTATATACAGTCTGTTTTTGTTATTTTCTAGATTCTTGGGTGTAGTTCAGCTCCCTGTCCAAATTATAAATTATTTGAAAGCAGGGAGAGAATCAAATACTTCTTTCTTACCAACTACGTAATTTTGAGATTTGTTTAAATTGAACAACACAGCAATACTTGAAAATAGGAAGATCGAAGGAATGTGTTATAAGGAGTTAAGAGCATAGACTTTGTGGTCAGATAGCCTTAGGTTTATATTTTGAGCTCCACACTAGCTGTGTGATCTTAGAAGAGTTATTTAATATCTCTGGGCCTCTGATTTCCTCACATGGGAAAATGGAGAAATCAATAAATCCTCCCTTTTTTGGGTCGCTGTGAAGAGCAAGATATGTATCTATAATTCCACAAAGTGCCCAGCAATGCTGTAAACACTTGATAAGTGGCAGCAATTTGTCGTGTGTTTGGAGTGCAGGGTTTGTTTGTAACAAGGTCTAGGGCTGCAGGCAGCGCCTGGCTTCAGGAGGTCTGTTTCCTAGGAAAGCCTACCAGTAGCTCAGATGACCCTGCCTTTCACTTCTTAAAACAAATGCTCTCAGATATGATGTCCCACCTCAAAGCAGACACCCTGAAATTTGAAATTCAGATATTTTAAAGCTTGACCTTAATAATAAAAATGAGGGCTTAGGGTCATCTTTTATTCATGCATTGAAAGTGGCCACTAGATTATTAGAAAAATTGCTTAGTGGTTGCATTAGTAGAAGTCAGGGTGCATTTAAAGAGTCATTCCTAAGTTCATCAGTGATTTCATTGATTCTGTTAAGTAATACTATTAAGGTTAAGTAATACTATTCTTATAAGTGATAATATCAGGCACAGAGAAATATAGTAACTGCCTTGTCACATGTTCCCCATATAATGACTGCTATATAGAAGAATTGATCTGTGAAACCATTGGATCAGCCTAACGAAATTTTGAAAAACATCATCTAAAACCCACTTTTAAGCTCCGTGACCTTCACCATCACTCTGGGCTTCATCATTTTCATTTCTCATTTTTCCTTGTTCCTGTAGTTCCAAGGAAAAGAGCAATGGACCAGGAATTAGAAGGCCTGTTTTCCTGACCCACAGTGGTGCTGTCTTGAGTGAGTTACTGAAACTGTCCAAGCCTCAGTTTCCACATGTGCTACTGAGAGGATTCAAGGAGAGAACGTATATAGCATTAGCGTGAATAGAGTTTGAGGGAATGAGGCCATGCGAGTTAATGAGTGAGAAATCTCATAGCTTCTGTACCTCCCCGTCTTCATCACACACGATGGCCTCTCATCGTGGCTTTGCTTCATAGTTTGTTTGGTCCTCTTGGGTCCTCTCTGCGGTGTGTGCCAATGACCTCCTCCTGTAATGACTTCCATTGCTGTGGGAGCTGTTCATGCTCTGTTTGACCTCAGCTGGCACTTCTATTTTTCCGAGAAATTCTACAACAGAGTGATTGGGACCCAAGATTCTGCACTCAAATATCTAGCTTCTAATCTCTGCTCTGCTGCTTATGACTCTGTGACCTGGATTGTGCCTCAGTTTTCTCATTTGAATATGGAAAAAGTGATAGTATCTTCATAGGGTCAATTGAGAATCAAATAAATTGAGAAATATACTTGGAACAGTGCCTAGCACAAAGTAAGGGAATAAAAGTTATTAGCTATTATTATTGTTGACATGCCCTCCTTATGAGTGAGATCAGTGGTTTGACAAAGTAGTTTCAAAGTTAATAATATTACTTCTGAAACTGAGATTACTCTAGTAACATTTACCTGGTCATTGTATTAGTCAGGGTTCTCCAGAGGAACAGAACCAGAAGGGCATGTATTTTATGTATTTATGCATTATATATTAGATTGCATATATTACATATATAATATTTCATTATTTATTAAGTATGAGGAATTGGCTCACACAGTTATAGAGGCTAAGAAGTTCCATGATCTGCCATCTATAAGCAGAAAAGCCGGTGGTATAATTCCAAGTCCAACAGCCTGAGAACAGGGTAGCCAATGGGATAAATCCCAGTCCAAGAGCAGGAGAAGATGAGTTGACATGACCCAGATCAACAGATGAGCCAGGACAAATTGAGTGAATTCCTCTTTCTTCCTCCTTTGGTTCTGTTCAGACCCTCAATGGATTTCATGATGCCTACTTGTATTAGGGAGGGCAGTCTACTCTACTGAACCCACTGACTCAAATGCTAACTTCATCTAGAAACACCCTCTAAACAGTTCTAGAAATAATATTTATCAGGACACCCTGTGACCAGTCAAGTTGACACACAAAATTAACCATCCCTTTAGTCAGTGTACTTTTGTGGCCCTTATGTAGAGAGAGTTGACTTACCCATTCGTGAATTAGAAACAAAACCTGGTGTTCAGGGCTGAATGACATTGTTGTTGATGCTACTGTAGAGTCATAGTAGGATCTGTGAAGTTATGAAACATGCAGGAGTAGGAATTGGGCATGCATACACACACGTGTATACATGTATATGTACATAAACATATAGAGGCTACATAAACTCATATGTAAAATGATAGTAAAATCAAGTACAAAGAGGTGTGTATATGTAGAGGTGTGTGTGTGTATGTTCTGTAAAAGTGGTAAAAGTTGAAGAACTGGTGGTAGAGGCAGTAGAAGCTAAAGTCCAAGTGGTTGATGTGAGCAGAGGGGGAGATGGTAGTAAATATTACTGTAAATGGAAGTAGTGAACTCTTTGTGCCAAGCACTGTGCTAAACACAGCATAATGGCAATCATCTCGTCCTCATCAGAAACAGGATTAAAGGAAGAAGAGACTTGGATCCAACTGTGTATGCAGGGTCACAGCCAGGTAAAGCTGGCTAGAGGTGTGGAGCCTCTATTTCCAGAAGTGTGTCTCTCCTTATAGCCATTCTGGTCAACTACTTCATCTTTAACCATTATCTAATATTTAGAAGACAGAGGTTGGAATAGCTTATGAGGAAAAATTTAAATAAAAAATTTCCATGCAATTTTGTAAACCTCGCACAAATGCATTTTGAGATCCAGTTTAGATAGAATGGATGCCATTGTTTGTAGTCTAATTACCAGTCATTTGATTCAAGAATTAATTCTTTCATTCAGGAATTTCTTAGGGTAAAAGCCTATGGGGAGGTTAGTCTTACAAGAAGTATTTATTGGAGATAGAAACTTTTCCACTTTGGGACATTGGGTAATTGAGAGATCAGATGGTCTCATCCTTTCTTGTCACCAGGAACCTGTAGAATGTCACAGGGAGCAGCTGCTGGCTAAGCTACAACTCTTCTTCCTATTTCTAGAACTGGTGGACCATCGAAAAAATTGGAATAAGTTGGATTTTCAACTTAGGTCCACACCCCTAATAAAACAGATGAAAAGTAGGGCATGCTGGTTTTGTTGTGTAAGTCTCAGTCTTTTCTATTTTAATTCAGGTTCTTTAGATTTTTCAGAACTGTCTTGCAGCAAAACTTTTTGACTCATCCTCATGCAGTGTGGCATAGGAGAAGATGAGCATGGAAATGTACCTATCAGGCATTTCCCACATGTTAACTCAGTTATTCCACCACTGAACTGCTGGTGACCCGACCAGTGAGATCACACGACCAGTGAGAGGTGGATGGGATGAATCTAGGTACAGTGTCCAGTATGTAGCACCCTCAACAATTAGCCGCTGATCCTGTCGTGGAAAACTTCACTGTTTGACGAAGGGAATAGGTGTTTGAATATGCTATGTGAGCTGCTTCTCTAGCAGGTACAGTCTGATATAGAGGTTGATTAATTATTTTCTTCAAAGGAGGGTGGTGGCCCAGGGGTGGACATGGCAAGTGGAAACAACCATGAGAGGAAGTCACAAGTCTGTGTTTCATCCAGAGAGTCCAAAAATCTGTTTAGAAGATAGGTTTCTAAGGGTCCAAATACAGTTAGAAAAGATTTGCTTTTACAAGTCATCTTTAACATTTCCACTGCATTTACAGGGTTCTTATTTCTCCAGGAACATAATGTTGAAGGTATCATTAAGAAGCATTCATGTTTTATTATGTAATGTTTAAATTACTAGAGGTTTTCTACAAGAAAGGCAGAAAAGATAAAAACCTGATGCTATATGCAAGTAACAAAAGGAACTTTCCAAAATGCAAACCTCAACACTTCTTTTTTAAAATACTGTAATTTTAATAATATAATAAATTTGTAGCACAATTTTGGTGGAATGCCTATATTCAGAGGGCAGATATTTCATTCAGTATCTATAGTATACCTTTCAAGTAGATTTTATTATTACTGTTTTGTGGAGTAGGAAACTGAAGATTTAAGGTATTTGTTCAATACTTTTAAAACTAGAAAATGGAACAGAGAGGATTCAAATTCAAATCTGTCTGACCCCCAGCTCCGAGTCTATCAGTAATTCTGTGTTGCCTCCCAATGACGTCTAAAGTCCTAGATATAGACTGTACACAAATATTTTAATGAATGTGGAAACAAAGAAATTGAAGCATAGATATATTTAAATTGTAGAATTATTTCTTCCCAGAAATCTAGGGTCATTATACTGACCCATGTCATATTAAATCAAGGTGTATCTCAGATCTTGTTTTAATGGACCAGGAAAAAGATAAAAGACATTCTCAGATGGCAGAAAGGGAAGTTTAAATACATGTACAGTGTCTTTTTTCCCTTTTAACATAAATCCTAGGACTGCCTCTCTCTAAAGACAACTGATCTGAAAGATGACTTTTTTTATGCTCTGTTGAAATTCTTTCTGATTATCTGAAGTCAGATATTTATTCATTTCTGACAAAAGTAGTCCAAGAAATTGATTAGACATTTCTTTCAACATTTCCACAAATTGTTTCTAATTAATAAAGTTAATTTACCATAGACCCATGGAGATTGTTAGGTCACTGGAGCATAAGATGCATGGCATAGTCTATAATTTAAGAACATTTTTCTCGATTATTTTATGCAGGGGGAAGGGAACAAAATAGTGAGGGGAGAAATTACTGATGCATTAGAGTTCATAATTTTTCCTCTTCAGCAAAATGAACTGTTCATACATATCTTAACATATTACAGAGATTATGAAAGAAAAACCTGAAATAACCAAAGTGGTCAAATGTAGATAGGGAATCGAGTGGAATATGCTTATAATATAAAAAAAAAATTAGGGAAACAAAGGAGGAAGTCCGGCCTTTCCATTGTCTATTACTATAGAAATAGGGCAGAAATCTGGAAGAATACCAAAATGAAAAGAGCTCACTTGTGTGATGGTGGAAGGATTATGGATGATTTGTCTGTCTCTGTCCTATCCACAGTTCGGGTAAAGAAGTGATTTTCCTTTTGCTGTAGATACAATTGTAGGAAACCTTCTTCCTTTCACTCCCTAGTCTTGTTTCTTTCTTTCCAGTGCAACTCCAACTATGAATATTAGAGTGTATCCATTTGTATTTCTTATTCTTCAGCTACAAACTCAGATATCTGTTAAAGATACAGAATTTTACATTTTTGTATGAACAGCATCGTTTATCCTTCTGAAACTTGAATTTTTTCAAAGCTGTTTTCATATTCTATCTATGCTGATGCATGTACAGCTAGTTTATTCATTATAATTGCATACTATATATATTTCATGTGAAAGTGAATCACTCGTGTCCGACTCTTTGCAACCCCATGGACTGTAGCCTACCAGGCTCCTCCCTCCATGGGATTCTCCAGGCAAGAATACTGGAGTGGGTTGCCATTTCCTTCTCCAGGGTATCTTCCCCACCCAGGGATCAAACCTGGGTCTCCTGCACTGCAGGCAGATGCTTTAACCTCTGAATGTATCATAATTTGTGTATTTTCTGACTGAGGGACATTGAAATTGTTTCTTATCTTCACATTTCCCAATGATATTGCAATGATCATCCTTATGTATTTCCAAGTGAATATAAGCAAGTTTCTCTAGGTTATTTACTTAAAGTAGAAATTGCTAAATAATAATAAATAAGAAACTTCAGTTTTACTATAATAGGTATTGAAAACTTATCTCTCAAAATGGCTGTCCTCTCAAACCAGTATAAGGAGTTTCTTGTGTTCTTGCCAAATGTGGTGCGCTTTTCCAGTTGGGGGATTCTTGCTAAACTGATGGTTGTAAATGAAATTCTCATTGTCTTGACTCTATCTTCCTGTTGACCATAAGACTTCAAATTTACTTTTGTAAATGATCATTTTTTTTCTTCTGTGATGTCTGTCATATCCTTTTGTTCAATTTTCTATGGATTTGACTTTTTCCTATTTCAGGCATTCCCAATAGAGTTTAGATATCAACTAAAGTTTATTAGACTTCATTATTAAGTGTGGTATTTGTTGGCATTTAACCTAGTTGAGAGAGTTTATCTACACGGAAATTTTTTAATATCTATTAAAATAGTTAAATGAGTTTTTCTCTCTCATTGTTTCAATGTGATTCATTGCAGTGATAGATTTTCGGATGTTGAGCCATCCTTGAAGTCTTGGAATAAATTTTAGTTATTCTTAAGTTGATTTTAATACTAATTCATTTATTTAGTACTTAGTTTAAAACTGACTAAATTTTCTTACATGAAACTGGGCTTTATTTTTATTTCATTGTTTGAACTTTTTGTGATTTTCATATCAAAATTACACTATCCTCTGAAAATGAGTAAAGTAGTTTTTCTCTTTTTCTGTCCTCTGAAACTTTGCTAAAATTTTCTCATAAAACATAGTGGATGAAAAGGAGAGAGATGCATTGAGTGTGAAGGTGGGTGTGAGTGCTATTGATTCGAGCCCTTTAATGGTTTGTTAGCCTACTAGTCTTTCTAGTTCTTCTTCAGTCACTGTGGTAATTTTATATTTCCCTACTAATTTGCCAAATTTCCCTAAAATTTCAAAGTTATTGGCAGAGAGCTGATCTTAATATTTTTCTTAGATTTCTGAAAGTCTGAAACAAACTCTAGTTTGGTCCCCTTTTGTATCTGTAATTTGTGTGTGTACGGACACGCGTGTGCCTTCCCTCATTGTCTTGATCAGTCATGCTAAAGTGTGGTCTAATATTAATACACCTACCTAAGCTTTCTTTTGGAAAGTTTGCTTTACACACTTTCTCCATTGATATGGGAGTTTTGGTTTATCTGGCAGTTTTTAGCAGCATTAGCAAGATTTTTGCAACATCCAGTCAGATACTCTCCATTTTCCTTACAGTAAACTAATCTTTGTGCATTTTTTGTGATTCTTGATCAGTCTGGACTTCTTCCTATTATATTTTAGACTTACCATGCAAATGCCTTATGTTCATTTTTCCTTTCCTGCCTTCTTAATATTTAAGCTTTCTCATTTAGTATTTTCCTTCTACCACGTAGAAATAGAGGAAAACAACAGAATGGGAAAGACTAGAGATCTCTTCAAGAAAAGTAGAGATACCAAGGGAACATTTCATGCAAAGATGGGCATAATAAAGTACAGAAATGGTGTGGTCCCAACAGAAGCAGAAGATATTAAGAAGAGGTGGCAAGAATACACAGAAGAACTGTACAAAAAAGATCTTCATGACCCAGATAATCACAATGGTGTGATCACTGACCTAGAGCCAGACATCCTGGAATGTGAAGTCAAGTGGGCCTTAGGAAGCATCACTACAAACAAAGCTAGTGGAGGTGATGGAATTCCAGTTGAGCTATTTCAAATCCTAAAAGATGATGCTGTGAAAGTGCTGCACTCAGTATGCCAGCACATTTGGAAAACTCAGCAGTGGCCACAGGACTGGAAAAGGTCAGTTTTCATTCCAATCCCAAAGAAAGGCAATGCCAAAGAATGCTCAAACTACCACACAACTGCACTCATCTCACACACTAGTAAAGTAATGCTCAAAATTCTCTAAGCCAGGCTTCAGCAATACGTGAACCGTGAACTTCCAGATGTTCAAGCTGGTTTTAGAAAAGGCAGAGGAACCACAGATAAAATTGCCAGCATCCACTGGATCATCAAAAAAGCAAGAGAGTTCCAAGAAAACATCATTTCTGCTTTATTGACTATGTCAAAGCCTTTGACTATGTGGATTACTGCAAACTGTGGGAAATTCTTCAATAGATGGGAATACCAGACCACCTGACCTGCCTCTTGAGAAACCTGTATGCAGGTCAGGAAGCAACAGTCAGAACTGGACATGGAACAACAGACTGGTTCCAAATAGGAAAAGGAGTACGTCAAGGCCGTATATTGTCACCCTGCTTATTTAACTTATATACAGAGTACATCATAAGAAATGCTAGGCTGGATGAAGCACAAGCAAGATTGCTGGGAGAAAATCAGTAACCTCAGATATGCAGATGACACCACCCTTATGGCAGAGAGTGAAGAAGGACTAAAGAGCCTCTTGATGAAAGTGAAAGAGGAGAATGAACAAGTTGGCTTAAAGCTCAACATTCAGAAAACTAAGATCATGGCATCCAGTCCCATCACTTCATGGCAAATAGATGGGGAAACAATGGAAACAGTGACAGACTTTATTATTTTGGGGCTCCCAAATCACTGAAGATGGTTAACTGCAGCCATGAAATTAAAAGACTTTTACTCTTTGGCAGGAAAGTTATGACCAACCTAGACAGCATATTAAAAAGCAGAGATAGTACTTTGCCAACAAAGGTCTGGTTAGTCAAGGCTATGGTTTTCCAGAAGTCATGTATGGATGTGAGAGTTGGACTATAAAGAAAGCTGAGCACTGAAAAATTGATGCTTCTGAACTATGATGTTGGAGAAGACTCTTGAGGGTCCTCTAGACTGCAAGGGTATCCAACCAGTCCATCCTAAAGGAAATCAGTCCTGAATATTTATTGGAAGGACTGATGTTGAAGCTGAAACTCCAGTACTTTGGCCACCTGATGCGAAGAGCTGACTCATTTGAAAAGACTCTGATGCTGGGAAAGATCAAAGGCAGGAGAAGAAGGGGACCTCAGAGGATGAGATGGTTGGATGGTATCACCGACTCAGTGGATATGAATTTGAGTAAACTCCGGGAGTTGGCGATGGAAAGGGAGGCTTGTCATGCTGCATTCCATGAGGTTGCAAAGAGTCGGACATGACTGAGCGACTGAACTGAACTTGTACCACTTAAGAAGTTAAATATTCTATTTCTATTATTTTTGTGGTGACAAAGTTTGACATCCTCAGTTAACTAAGTCTAATAATAATCAAAATATCTATCCTGCTCCTGAATGGTACCTGAGAATAATTCCCATAGCCCTGTTTCACAATCTTCAATATTTATTATTTAGTATTTTAATTCTACTTTATTCTTCTTTTAATTTATTTTTTAATTGGAAGGTAATTACTTTACAGTATTGTGTTGGTTCTTGCTGTAAAACAGTGTGAATCAGCCATAACTATTTATATATATATCCCCTCCCTTGTGAACTTTCCTCCCTTCTCCCTTTCCACCCCTCTTCATCACCACAGAGTGCCTGGCTGGGCTCCCTGTATCATATAGCAGCTTTCCACTAGCTATTGCCTCTGATAGCCCAGTTGGTAAAGAATCCACCTGCAATGCAGGAGACCCTGGTTTGATTCCTGGGTTGGAATTTGCCAAATTTTAGGGAAATTTGGCCAATTAATCGGAAAAGATCTGCTGGAGAAGGGACAGGCTACCCACTCCAGTATACTTGGGCTTCTCTTTTGGTTCAGCTGGTAAAGAATCTGCCTGCAATGTGGGGGACCTGGGTTTGGTCCCTGGGTTGGGAAGACCCCCTGGAGAAGGGAAAAGCCACCCACTCTGGTCTTCTGGCCTGGAGAATTCCATGGACTGTATAGTTCGTGGAGTTGCAAAGAGTCGGGCATGAGTGAGTGACTTTCACTTTCACTTTCTCACTAGCTTCCTGTTTTACACGTGGTAGTGTATATATGTCAGTGCTACTTTCTCAGTCCGTTCTACTGTATCCTTCTGCTGCTGTGTCCACAAATCTGATCTTTATGTCTGCATCTCCATTCCTTCCTTGCAAATATTTTCATCAATACTATTTTTCTGGTTTCCATATATATGTGTCAATATATGATATTTGTTTTTCTTTTTCTGTCTTACTTCACTCTGAACAACAGGCTCTTCATTCGATCTTTTGACTACCTATAGTGGCTCATCTTCTTGTGTGATTAGCAGTTTTCCATTATAAGCCTGTTTTGAGTGGGAATTCTTCCCTTGGGAAACCATGACTTCAGGTTTCCTTTACAGGGGAGCCAGTGGTGGTGGGGATTTTGCTTCTAACAGCAGGTTGGCTTCATGTCTCAGGAACACACAGGTAGTATGCATTTAGAACCCCGTCCCCTTGGTGCTGGGCTGTAGAGTTTCTTCCTTCTTCTGGGTGACTCTTGGAGCTACAACTGCCCTCCTCAGATAGGAGGCTTTCCTGTTTGCTCCTTGGGAGAGTGCATGGTTATTACAATTAGTTTTACAGATGGGATGGCGTTTTGTGACCCTGGACCTTATTCCAGCTTCCCATTCAGTTGAGGCCTGTGGCTTAGAACTGAATATAATCCCCAGCCACCAGTCACTGGGATCTTTTTTTTTATTTGATCCCAATTTCCCATGGAGTCCCTTGGCTGAATTCTCACTGACACTTTAATTGCGAATTTCCTCTCTGTCTGGCACCTGGGGATTTTTACCTTACTGATTTCTAGGTAAATGATGGGTTCTTGATATAATTTTTTACATTGTTATATTTCATCCAGAAATCTTCTGTATTTAAAGTGGGGGTGGTGTGCCGTCCATATTGGCCATAGGTCACCACGTTGGCCAGACTTACTTGTGTTACTTTTCTAATGAGGAAAAAAATACCCAGAGTTTGAAAATGTGTTTTAAAAATATTTTGCTTTAAGTAACCTTTTTTTCTCCACACTTCTCAGTGCTGAATTTGAAGAACCACATAATTATGAGGCAACCATTTCCTATCTGAGACACTCCAGCAACTCCATTAACCTGTGCACCGCAAAAAAATCTGCTGATTGTAAGTGTGCTAAGCCAATTAATATTGTAATCCTGTATGGAATGAAAATATGTCCAAAATGGTATTTCCCCCAGCTAACTCTAAGTTTAAAAGTCAACAGCCATGCTGCTTTACTGTCACATTTCTCTCTTTTCCCCTCTTCCAGCCTCTTAAATATATAAATAAACCCAGCTCTGCACCAGTGCTGTCTCCCAGCGCCTAGTGCTGCCTTCTCATTACTTTCTTCTTTCCTTCACCAGTCTGCTTAGACACTTTGCCTTTTGTAGCTATATGGGGGAGAAAATCAAGTTATGGTGATTCATTTTTCTTCCTTCTCCTCCAATGGAAACTTCATCTCTCTTCTCTTGATGTCTGTCTTGAAGTCCCCTGGTAACTCCCTGTGGAAAAGGGAGATAACAGACTAGGGGAATGAGGTCCCTGTGTTTAGCCTGAATAGGAGCAGAGGATTCATTAAATGGATCTGACAACTGGTTCGGAGCTGGGTCTTCCTGTCTCTGGTATTACTGACAAAGTTCAGACCTTTCCATGAAAAAAGAGACTGTCTCAGGCAAGATGGTGAAGAATCAGAAACTCATAGCATTTCCTCAGGTTTCTGTGTCTTTCTTCTGCTTGTATCAATAGAATCAACCAGTTCTCTACAAAAGGCATAAATATTAGTGCCAGAATAAACACTAGTATTTACTGAGCTGTGCTGTGGGCCACAGTCCTGTTAAAGGTCCTCTTACATGCCATTGTATTCACCCACTTTTAGAGACAGAAAACTGAAAATCAGAGAGACTGAGTTGCATAAGGTCACACAAGTAATATGTAGAAGGGCTGTACTGTGCAACAGCCCAGACTGCCTCTAAGATCCATGCTTTCCCCACAGTTTTACGCTGCTTCTCATTCAAGAGTGTTTGACTTCCCTGAAAGGAGAGTTAGAGATCCCCTGGTTCAGCCTCTTTATTGTACAGACAGGAAGCCCAGGGCTCTGGGAGAGGAAGTCATTTGCCTGGGAACATGTGCTTAGGAAGTTCATGGGTAAGAGTTAGAACCCATTGAAATTTCCATTCTCCCCCAGGAAATAAGGGGCCAAAGAACTACTGGAAAAACTTTCTCCTAGGCTGGGTAAGCTCTAGATTCTCCAAACTGGCTTGTAAGATACTAGCTTAAGAAGTGGAACTACTGTCTGCATCAACCCAGAAGGTAGGACTGCCTCGTAGTTGGGGTGCCTGGGCCCCTGACTTAAAAGCAAGGCTTCTTAAACTCTAATGTTCACATGAATTTTCTGGGCATCTTGTTGTAACATATATTCTGGGCCAGTTGCTCTGGGTTGGGCCAGAGATTCTGCATTTCTAAAGGTGCCCTGATGCCACTGGTCCGCAGACTGCACTTTGAATAGAAAGGTCGTGAGCCCCATTTGGACTGCAGCCCAGCTGCATGTTTTCCTACAAAGCTAAGTGCTCACAGGGCCAAGGGGATGCTCCCCTGCAGCTTCCCTCTGGACTTCAGGAGACCCCCAGAATGCCCTCCTGCAGGTGGGTCTCTAAGATGCTGCTTGGGTCTCTTCCCTGGGTCCTTCCATCTCAGAACAGATGGAGCTGCAGAGAGATCTGTTTGTGGTGGGGCAGGAGAGGATAAGGGTAACATAGGCAAGGTCCTTCGTGTGTAGGGTGAAGCTGAGGATTGGAAGGAAGGAAGCTGGACCAGAGGCCTGCATGTGTTCTCTCCAGGCCACAGATGTTCAAGGTGGGTCTGTTGGGGATATCATTTGGGGTACCCAACGAAGGAACCGCTAACCCAGGCCTCTCCTTAGTCTTTCACTGAGGAATCCTTTGTGTCCCTCAGTGCTGCTGAGGAGGTAAGTGTTCATGACTGAAAAGAGAAAGGGCTCAGAAAATAAGCCACTGATGCAGCTGGGAGGTCACAGTGCAAAGGACAATTGGAAGTGGGGAGAGAGGGAGAAGGGCATGGATGGCGAGGGTTTCCCCAGCCAGGATGGCGTCCTGTGGGGGATAGGAGAGAAGCCTGCCAGGAGATTCTCTGTGGGAGCCAGAGAACCCTAGTCTGGGATGGAAAGGATGCTGTTTTAGCCCACACTCCTTTCCCTGCTCCTGTCTAAAGAGGCATGGGATAGTTACCCTACAGGCAAAAAAAGGGAAGGAAATAGGCTATTTTGCCCCCACTTGTCCACGTTCATTTGACTTTTCCCCATGTGCTTCATCCTCTTTACACTTACCGTTTGAAAGATGTACAAATCTCAGTTTCTTTATCTACTAAATGGATATAATATCTTCTTTGTGTAACTGTTCTGTGTGTTTGAGAAGGTAATGTGTGTAAAGTCAAGTGACTCTTCTCTGAGAGGATGGAGCACATATATTTTTCCCTAGTGCTCCTGCTAGGTACAACTAAAACCCCTGGACATTATATATTTAAAACAAATATATACATATATTTATATTGTATATTTTTATATACAAACATAAGAAAACTAGAGCACTGTGAAAAGGTAGAAAGAAGGTAGACCAGCTAGGCATCTCTAGACCCAAGGAAGGATAAGTGGTGAGTTCCCTGGGTTTTCTTCTTGCTTCATATATCCCAGCCTTGGAGCTGAAGAAGCTGGCAACCCAGAAACACCACAGGGTACAGACAAAGCAGCTCCAACAGAAGCCTGCTCTTTGTAGCCAAAGGACCAGTAAAAGGGAAGCCTAGAAAAACAGAAAGCATCTAGACAACAACTACTTTATCCCAGCTAAATGTCATAGAAAATAACAAATTGGCCCCACCGCCACCAGCCAAGGCTGAGTGGGGAGACTGGACATCCACCCTTATCAGGCTGTGATGATGCACCCCAACCCTTCTGCTGGTCAAGAAGGTGAAGTAGGGAGCTGGGACTTTCGTCCCTGCCAGGGTAACAAACTCCACCTACAGTGAAGGTCAGTGAAGACCATGTGGGGATGCGGACTCCAGCCCTCCACCCAGCAATAACAAGGTGTCCCTTCCCCTCCCTGTTGGGACAGCACCAGAGCAGACCTTGTGGAGAGTCAAGACTTTCACACACTCTCAGCAAGAAGGCACCCTCTCCCTGTGGTATCAGTAGAGGCTATGGGAGTAATAACAAGCACTCCCACCCCTCCCAGCCAGAGTGTTACCAGCAGAAGCTTAGCAGGGGGCCAGAGCACCCACTCCTGCTCAGAAGTGATGAGGAGCCCTTGCCTTACTTGGATATCAACAAGACCAAGAAATGGGGAACCTACACTTCCACCCTGGCCTGGCAGGAAAGAGGCAGTCCTCTGCACTTCTGCTGCCATGCTAGCTGAAACAGAAGGCTTAAATAGTATCCAGGGTCTCACAACATAATACTCTAAAAGGTCACAGTTCAATCGAAAATCACTCATACCAGCAGCCAGCAAAGTCTCAACTTAAAGAAAAAGACACTGAGGAAACCAGAAGGGAAAGAGACACGTGTACCCCAATGTTCATCGCAGCACTGTTTATAATAGCCAGGACATGGAAGCAACCTAGATGTCCATCAGCAGATGAATGGATAAGAAAGCTATGGTACATATACACAATGGAGTATTACTCAGCCATTAAAAAGAATACATGTGAATCAGTTCTAATGAGGTGGATGAAACTGGAGCCTATTATACAGAGTGAAGTAAGCCAGAAGGAAAAACACCAATACAGTATACTAACACATATATATGGAATTTAGAAAGATGGTAACAATAACCCAGTGTACGAGACAGCAAAAGAGACACTGATGTATAGAACAGTCTTATAGACTCTGTGGGAGAGGGAGAGGGTGGGAAGATTTGGGAGAATGACATTGAAACATGTAAAATATCATGTAAGAAATGAGTTGCCAGTCCAGGTTCAATGCATGATACTGGATGCTTGGGGCTAGTGCACTGGGACGACCCAGAGGGATGGTATGGGGAGGGAGGAGGGAGGAGGGTTCAGGATGGGGAACACATGTATACCTGTGGCGGATTCATTTTGATATGTGGCAAAACTAATACAATTATGTAAAGTTTAAAAAAAAAAAAGACATTGACAGATGCCAACATTGGGATGACTGAAGTGTTAGAAGTGTCTGACAAAGACTTTAAAGCAGCTATTATAAACATGCTTCAGTGAGAATTATAAATATGATTGAAGCAAATTGGGAAAAAAGTCTTATCCAAAAATAGGGGATATCTCTGTAGAGAAATGGGAGATGTAAAGAAAACACAAATGGAAATTTTAGAACTAAAAAATACAGTAAAGAAAAAAAAAGCTCAATAGCAGAATGGAGGGAACAGAAGAATCGGTAAACCTGGAGAAAAAATTAGCTCAGAATGGATTTCTTCCTTCCTCTGCTCACCAAGGGTGAGGAATCTTTAAATATTGCCCTTCTAGGAAGAAGAGAGGGAGAAGGAAAGAAAGGAAAGGAGGGGAAGGCTTTTGCCATCACCTTTGGGTGAGTCTGTCTCTTTAACAATGCCAAGAAAAACAGAAGGTCACCCCTCAGGGTGCCTAGCTCAGCACAGGTGACTTTCTGAAACTTCACCCTTTCATATCAACTGGGTGATGGGGAAGCAGGATTTAGGCTCTTCTGAAAGCTCTGTGGAATTGTCCTCATAGCTCATCTAGACAGTGGCTTTCAGACTGTGCTGTCCTCAGGGGGCGGTCCTAGAAACCCCTGGGGATAACTTCAACCAGAGAAGTTTCATTTATGCTCCTGTAATATTGTGTTTAAATGAGTGAATGATTCCATGGCTAGGAGACAGGTTGAAAGCCATTTCCTAACTGAGCAACCCTGGGAAAGTTACTTTACTTTTCTGAGTGTCTGTTCCTCATCAGTATATCAGATATAGTAGTGATTATCATGAAGGAAAAAAAAAACTGTCAGCTATTTTTTTATTATTTTGTTCTAATATTAGTAACAATTGTCTCACCTCCTGGTGTAAAACATGGGAAAGGGACTTTTCCAGAGTGACACAGGGAGTTAGAAACTCACACAGGGAGTTTCCCAGTTAGTTACTCTGGACAAAGAGCTGAGGGTCTGGAAGACATGACCATGATGTGGTACTAGTGTCCCATACTGGGAAGTACAAGTGAAGGGTTGCTGAAGACCATCTTCTGACATTTGTCATTTTCCTCCCAGCTGGGACAGAGCTATTCAGTGGAAAGAGTTAGACAATTCCCCGTGGAAGCTAAGTGAGGGCTCTGATGCTTTGGGGTATATCCTCCTATTATAATTCCTAGTCCTTTCCTGACCCCCTGAGGTTTGATCATTTGTACTTTATATTCCTACCTTGGGAGCAAGTTTTGATGGCAACACTTACTGTTGAGAACACCCACTTTGTTTAAATTAAAAAAAAAACAAAACAGTATCAAGTTAATGAATGCATTATTAATTGTTTATGTATTTTCTTTGGTTATTAGCCTTAGCAAGTAAGTTCTCTCTGGGCCTTGGTTTTCTCATTTCTAAGAATAATAATATCTCCCTCCTCATCAGGTGACAGGTAGAAGCAAAAATATCATGATTTGTTAATTCTTTCAAAAACACATAAGGGTGAATAAATTGAAGGAGGGAGAGAAAAGGAGATTATCATTTTTTAAAGGTGGAAATAAATCCATACTTGAAAAGGATGAGGCCACCTGCATCATAAGCAGATATTTGTAAATGTTCTTAAAGCAAGTAATAGAATAAAATGTGTTGATTCAAAAATTGGTGAAAACAAGTGTATAATTACCAAAATACTCTTGCCTGGAGAATCCCATGGAGGGAGGAGCCTGGTAGGCTACTGTCCATGGGGTTGCACAGAGTTGGACACGAGTGAGTGACTTCACTTCACTTCAAGTACAGGTTATTAATCTGCCACACAGAATTTTAGGTCCTTGTGTCAACAATTGCATGCAGATAGTCCCTAAAAAGAAACTGATTTCATTTAAATCATTTATGAGTGAATTGTATATGTAGAGTAAAAGTGGCTGAAATGTGTGTTGTTTGGTCAGTTCTGTAAACTAAACCTTTAGGACTCCAGCAGCAAGAAAGAGAAAAAGAACAGGGAAAGTCTTACTTATTATGTACGTGTATTCACTATCAGTAGGTGAAATGTTTATAGAAAACTTTTAAGCAAAGAAAAATTAAATTAGCAATTTTATTTTTAAAATATCATTTTCTATACAATGTCTCGGAGAAGGCGATGGCACCCCACTCCAGTACTCTTGCCTGGAAAATCCCATGGACAGAGGAGCCTGGTGGGCTGCAGTCCATGGGGTCGCTAGGAGTCGGATATGACTGAGCAACTTCACTTTCACTTTTCACTTTCATGCATTGGAGAAGGAATGAAACCCACTCCAGTGTTCTTGCCTGCAGGATCCCAGAGATGGCGGAGCCTGGTGCGCTGCCGTCCGTGGGGTCGCACAGAGTCGGACACGACTGAGCGACTTAGCAGCAGTGTCTGGTGCTCTGCTAGGTTTACATTTCTTTCATCGTCTGCTTTAATCTTCCCATGAGCTCTGGAAGGCAGATACCAGTTGGCCCCATTTCACCGATAAGCAATCTGAGGTTCAAAAAAAGGAAGTGATTTGTTTGTAATTCCACAGGTAGGAAGGGGCAGGACTGAGCTCTGAACCCCAGTTCTTGCTACTACTGATATTAATTAATGATTAAGTTTGGCATCATGTCATTAAATAAAATCCACAAAACTTTTGGAAAAATTGAAAGGTATTTGAGCCTTAGTTGACAGCCAGCTGTTCCATGGAAACAAAATGCTTATTGGAGCCACTTTCAGGCACACTGTGGAGTTGGATTTGATGAAGTGGGCCTGGGCTTTTGTGGCCTTATTTCCTTTCCCTTTCCTTTCAAGTCTGCCTTCTGATTGCTACCACTCAATTGCAGTACTTTCTCTTCATAATGAAGTATGAATCTGCTTAACAAAAAGGAAACTGACAACTGTTTCAAATGTTTTCATTGACTGTACTTTCCATCCTAGAAATCCCCAAAGGAAAGATACCAGGATCAATGACCTGAGAATTTCCTAAACCTTGTGGACAAGTTTCCCATACATTGATTGTTCTGAGGGTTGAGAAGACTGAACTCTGCCACCGTCCATAATTGCTTTAATCTGGGGTACTGTATAAGAAATGGATGCTATGAGAAATTGCTTTGAAATAATTGTCTCATGTTAATTTTAGCAACTTACGAAGTCAGAATTGAAGAACTCCGAAAGGTACAGTATCTTCTTCTTATCAGCTTCATAGCTAAAGCAAGTGTGCAGAGCTGATTCTGAAGTAGTTTCTTTCATGAGGGAGGAAAGCTCTTTGTTTTGTGTTTCCCTGCAATTTCAGAGGCATTTTTAGACTTCACCTGCTAAGATTCTGAAGTCTGAGCCCAGATTGATCAGAGACAGAAACCGTGTTAGGATGGGAGAAGGCGGTGGTAACGTATTCCTGGCACCTGATGTAAGGTGGTCAGTACCAACTGGCCTCTAACAACTGTCCCTTCCGGAGAGAAAAGTTCCTCGTCACATGCCAAATTTGTATAGCATGTGCTTCCATGAGAATAACCAGACCCTTGAAGGCATATTTTTTGGACTTCTGGTGGGCATAGTGCTAGCAACTTGATTAGGGCCCAAGCAGAATCACAGGCTTTGATTCTGGCTTCTGGCTATATGACCTGGAACCTCCATTTCCTCATGTGTGGCCATAGGAACACCCCCATCAGAAGTCACTGTGAGAATGAAAAGAGGTAAATTCAGGCAGTTTAATAGTAAGTGCTGGAATCTATCCTGGCACTTTACCTCTCTGAGCTTCAGCTGTGTCTTCTGTAAAATGGTGTGTTCTCTGGAATGGCAGGAAGCATAAGCCTTGGGCAGTAGTAGATGCTCAATAAGTAATGAGACCAACAGTTGTTCCACTGAATTGCTGAGTGAACTAAGCTGGATGAAGCAGGTGAGCACCTAGTCCAGCACTCAGCACACAGTAGGTACTTACTGTTCTAACTGGGTCAGTTAAGGTACTACTCCTTCCTCACTGGGTGCCTTTACTCGAGGTCCTTCATCTTTCTGCTTTGTTTTTCTTATGATTACTAAAAAGGATTGTTCATTGGTGATACACTTTAGAGACAGAAAACTAGAAATGATTATTATTCCTATTAACGAAAGTAGAAAGATGCTTCACTTACCTGGCAGTATCAGCAAATGACAAACTTTTCTGCACAATGGAGCTTTCCAAATGACCACAATTTTATCCCATTCAAAATTTAAAAAGCATGAAAGTATTTTTCTTTCAACCTTCAGACATGTATTATGTTCATCTCATGTTTTTGAGCTCAGTGGCTGGAACCTGATTTCTCCATTTCTTGATGACTTGGAGTTCTCTGAAACATAAGGGCTGAATGGGCACTGTTCATGTTTTTCTTGAGATGCTCTTAAGCCCTTGTAGGTGTTCAGAATGAGTTGCCTTCACGCCAAACTGCCATTGTCTATATGCTGTAGTTTTATTATTTCTATCAATTGTTATTTCCTTCTCCAGTCAACCTCTTTGTGTCCAGCAGTGAGTTTCCATGTGGTCCAGTACACACCAGGTCCCTGTCTGGGGGCAAGTATCTGTGTATATGGTGGCTCAGATGCAAAGAATATGCCTGCAATGTGGGAGACCCGTGTTTGATCCCTGGGTGGGGAAGATCCCCTGGAGAAGGGAATGGCTACCCACTCCAGTATTCTTGTTTGGAGAATCCCATGGACAGAGGGGCCTGGCGAGCTACAGTCCATGAGGTCACAAAGAAGTCAGACACGACTGAGTGACTAACACTTTCATTTTTTCACATGGCATCATATAATCCTCACAGTCACCCTGTGAGCTGGCATCACTGCTTTTTACAGATGAGAACTCAAGGCTCAGAGAAGTTAAATAACTGTAAGTAATGTAGCAGAGATATAAAGCAAGGTCAGTCTAACTTGTTCCCATCCTAACAAGTTCCCATTCTAACTTGTTCCCATTCCTAACAAGTGTTCGCATCCAGTCTGTTAGAATTGTGTGGAAAATGAGAGCCAGTCGTCCCGGAATGCAAACCGCGAGGCTCTCCTCAAAGGAAGGGATGTGAGCTCCTGGGCGGGGACTCTGCGGCAGCGTTCTGGATGCTTATTTTCTGTTCTCTTCAGGTGCTTGGCTAGATTCCAGATTGTGAGTGATATGTGACAAGCGACTAAATGAGGGACTAGGTTGTGGTCACTGGGGCCTAAGTTTAATGGTGCCAAGTCTAGATCATACAAGAGCTGATTTTTGATCAGGTAGTGTGTGATCAGGAAAGGAAGAATGCCCAATATGGCTGGCATACTTGCCTGTTCCAGTTTTGCTCACTGGAACATTGCTCAAATATCACAATTCCTATTTGCTCATGGGGTTTAAAAGTTCTTTATTCAACAGAGGCATTCCTGGATGGGCATGCAGAGAACAACTTAATTTTCTAAGTCAAATTATACATTACCTCTGGCATGCACCATGACTTTAGAAATGCCTGTTTTTTGTTTTTTTTGATTGATCTTCAGCTCCACTGGCAACAGTTCATGAAGCATTCTGTTGTCAGCATCTACTTTGCTCTGTACAGAGACCTCACTTGCCTCACCCTTTGGTCATGTCTCTAATGATCTGTAACCAAACAACAGAGGCCTGGTTGGGGTTTGACATGGGTAGATTTATGAAAATGACCATTTTTCTCTTTACTTTCAGGCTTGGAAGAGTTTTTACCATCAAGAACTTACGTGAGTTTTATCTTCAAAAGGAAAAGCATTAATTAGCCACTGACCCTCTGATGACAGAACTGTTTTTCCTTAATGGGCCAGTTGTCTCTAGGGCCTGACCTGATTCGGCACCCCTAGTACCCTGCAAGGTGTCTGGTACAGAGAAGGTGCTCAAAGGTCCTGCCTGGCCTTTTGGGTTCACCTCATTCTAGCTCATTCTGTACTCACTCAGCAGAGGCTTGCTGGGTCCCCAACATGCTGGCCATTTGCTAACCACAAGGGCTGGGTGTTCCCTGGTAACTCAGCTGGTAAAGAACCCGCCTACAATGCAGGAGATCCCAGTTCAATTCCTGGGTCAGGAAGATCCACTGGAGAAGAGATAGGCTACCCACTCCAGTATTCTTGGGCTTCCCTGGTGGCTCAGCTGGTAAAGAATCCACCTGCAATGTGGGAGACCTGGGTTCAATCCCTGGGTTGGGAAGACCCCCTGGAGAAGGGAACAGCTACCCACTCCAGTATTCTGGCCTGGAGAATTCCATGGACTGTATAGTCCATGGCATCACAATTGAGAAACTTTCACTTTCAGGGGCTGGGGCAGTGACAGAGAGCTAGCCACTACGCTTGGGGGTTCCCCAGTGAGAGAAATACAGTCAAACAGGCATATGACAATCACATGGGTCCCAAAGAATTGACAGTTTCCAAAACGCACCGTGCTGTTTCAGGTCTCTTTGCCTTTGCTCATTTACTTCATTCAGCCCAACTTAATGATCTGGCAGACTTCTACTAACCATCAAATGACCCCTCCTGTAAGAAGCCTTCCTCATTCTCCTCCTCTAGTCCCTTCCCTGTGGTGCTGCTGTAAGACACGCACACTTTTGCACTCACATCATGTCCGTCCTTTGTTTGCTAAGATGCGAGTTCATCCTCACTCTCCCCTTCTCTGAGGTCCTTGTGGGCAGGGCCCATTTTTCTCATTCTTGATCCAGACCTGGGCTTGGCCTATAGCAGTGCTTTTGCCTGATCCTTCAGAGTCTGCCTGTCTCTCTCACCACCTACCCATGGAAGTTATTTATAATGCGTTAAAATAAACATGGCCTGTGAGCTCTGGAGGAGCATGTTAGCCTCAGCATTTCCTGGCTGAGGCTAAAAACACACAAACTGGATCATGGAGGAAAACCCTTCTTCATCTCTATCCTTGAGCTCCTGCCTGACCTTGAATTCATGAGTCCTGTGATTACTCTTTGGCACCTAACACAGTGCTGGGCACGGAGTAAGCACATGTCAGATGATTAGCTACTTAGTTCAACATTTATTGAGCTTTTTCTCTGTTCAGACACTGCTAGATTCTCAGGTACAGAAATGAATAGAATGTATTCCCTATACTTAATTCAGCTTAAGAATGAAGACCAGAGTGGTAGTGGTGAGGGGGTCACTTGGAGGGGAAAATGACCATGGAAGTAGGAATTTACAATATCAGATAATCACTGTTAAAAGTTATGAAAACACAGAAGTGAGGTGGTAGGCATGCTTTCTGCAAGAGTGACAGCTGAGCTGAATCATGAAAACATGTAGGAACTGGCCGGGTGAAAATGGCAGGATGCATGTTCCAGGCAGAGGACAAGGTGGGGGGCAAAGATGCAGTATTGCACAGTGAGGTCATTACAGGTGCCCACGAAGAGCTGGATGATGCTTGCGCATAAAGTGTGGTGTGGAGCAGCAGGAATGAGGCCATATACAGAGCAAGATTCAGGAGGACCTGCATTCCCTAATTAATCATTCAGACCAATCCTGTCTGGTGGAAATATAATGCAAATCACATATGTCACTTAAAATGCCTCTAGTAGCTATCTTCTAAAATGCAAAAAAAAAAAAGAAAAAAAGAAATGATCCTAATATATCCCAAACATTATCATTTCAATTAGTATTAAAGTTTCTACTGAAATATTTTAGATCCTTTTCTTCACACCAAGTCTTAAAGATCCAGATGTGTTTTACACAAACAGCTTGAGTTTGGACCGTACACATTTCAGATGTTCAAAAGTCACATGTGAACAGTGACCTCTTGGACGGCACAGTTTTAAACCTTATTCTATAAGTCAATGGAAGCCACGAAAGAGTTTTAAAGCAGAAATAATATACCCCTAGCATTCCTACGAGTCACAACATTAAATGTAATTTGACAGTTATTCATGGAGATCCCAGCCATGTAGAAACTACTGGACGAAACCTGGGGGATAGAAAGATGGATTACAAAGGACATGTACATCAGCAAGGCAGGTAAATGCCTTAGGAAAAATTTCAGCAATGGGAAGAGAAGCCTTGGGTAATTCTAACTCAGCAGATGCTGTGATGGAGAAAAGGACACTGACAGTTATGAGAGCCAATTACATGCTGTAAGCAGTGTTAGGCTTTCAACATTTTTATCACATTTCACTTTCATGGCAACTGTGGAGACTAGCATTACGACTTTTCATTTACAGATGGAAACATGTGACTTTTAGAAAGGTTCATCTTAGGATCTTAGAGGCAGAATAGGGGCTCATCCCAGCCCTCCCTCCACAGCCCCTGTTCTAGACTTAGTGGCCTTAATGGTGGATAAGAGTCACCAGTCATTTGGATGAATGAGACTCTTTAAAATTCTTCCCATTGTCACAGAATATTTCTCTCTCCTGGTGTTTCTCCTTCCTGCATGACCACTTCTGCTTTTCTTTGAGGGCTCTCTGTCTCTGCCTTCCATGTAAAAGTGGTTGTAGAACTCTCTGCTTCACTATGTTGCCAGAAACAGACGTTCATATCTGGACGCTGATGCTCCTCAGTGTTCTGTCGCCGGGCCTCAGCTTGCTGACTATACTCTTCACCTTGACTCCCCCCTCCACTCCTCCACTGCAGCTATTGTCAGTACACAGGTGTGTGGTAGTCATGCCTTTCATGAGGGAATACTAGCTGGAAGACTTTGCTACTGCGGGTTACAAAGCGTTAGTGCTGGAGGTACACACGTGAATTAATAGAGCCCTGATTTTTAGTTAGTGTCAAGGAAAAATGGGAGAGCCAGCAGCAGATCTGTAGACTGTACATTTTAATATAAAACAGAGGGATAAAAGAGAGTCAGGCAACACTTCTCAGAGGGGAGCCGATTTAGACAGACTGGAAAGGGTGCTCTGTTTCTCTGCAGTGTAAGATGTGGAAGGCAGGACTGAAAAAGGAACTAGCAAATATGAAGGAAGAGTTGCTCAAGATAGGATGGAAAGTTTGGGGAATTAGAGTGTAGATTAGCATAAACATGGAGACAAGAAGCAGAGAGGATGGAGTTGGAAAGAAGGGTGGGGGCCAAATCACAGTGGGGCTGATATTTTATCCATCAGCCAATAGGAAGTTAGATTTTAAGCAGGAATTCACTCTGGCATTGACTGGAACAGCCAGAAATGCAGGGAAATTTTCTATGGTTGACTTGATCCTGGTCCTCTCATGTTTAAAGAAGAAGAAAAGGAGGAGAAAGGGAAGGAGAAGGGGGAAGGGGAAGAGGAGGGTTCAGCTCTGTTTAAATTCATTTCCCTCATTCATTTCATTTAGGATTGAGGGGTACACTATCATCAAAACTCTCTCATCTTCACTTTTTCCCTGGTATCGCTTCACATTTCAGACCCCAAAACGAAGATGAAGATAAACAAATGAAGGAAAAAGAACCATACCAACTGAAACTTCAAAACACAGAAGATCTACACTTAGACCATCTTTTCAAGGTATCTGTAATTCTAGGGTTCCAGATCAAACAGTCCAGGACATCCATATAATAGGTTCAGTTCATGAAGTGACTTTTTAGAGGCTGAACCATGCAACTCTCCAGAAAGACAGAAGATGGAATGGGTGTTGGGTGTCTTATAAAAGAAATTGATGGGACAAGAACACTGAACTCTAGCCTCTGATTTCTTATTAGCTGTGAAGTAGGTCTCATAAACTGGGCTGAGATTAGTGTGAGTTCAGCAAGACACCCGGAGGGCAAATTCAAAGAGACAACTCAGGTGCCCACCCTGCTTTTGTGGGACCTGATGGGAGGGCCTCCTGAAGTTCTGTGCTCTGAGGCTCTGCTTAAAAGGGACCTAATCTCTGAGCTTAGGCATCTCATGTGTAAAATGAGTATAAATAACCCCTATCTGATTACCATCCCCACTCCCATCCGAACTGTCTTATCTTTGATAATGAAATAATGTAGATGAAGGTGCTTTGTAAACTGTAAGCTACCATGAAAATGAAGTATATTGTTGTTAATTAACTAATCAGATAACACTGATTGTTGATAGGAAACACCGTATATGTGTATATCCACATCCAATGGACACTATCTCCTTCAAAACAGTCAGAGGCTTAAATAACAGATACCACCGGGGCTGTTACCAGGGTTCAAAACATCTGGGATGCCTGTTTGAGATGGGCCTGTCAGATCAGATCAGAACAGATCAGTCGCTCAGTCGTGTCCGACTCTTTGCGACCCCATGAATCGCAGCACTCCAGGCCTCCCTGTCCATCACCAACTCCTGGAGTTCACTCAGACTCATGTCCATCGAGTCAGTGATGCCATCCAGCCATCTCATCCTCTGTCGTCCCCTTCTCCTCTTACCCCCAACCCCTCCCAGCATCAGAGTCTTTTCCAATGAGTCAGCTCTTCACATGAAGTGGCCAAAGTACTGGAGTTTCAGCTTTAGCATCATTCCCTCCAAAGAAATCCCAGGGCTGATCTCCCTCAGAATGGACTAGTTGGATCTCCTTGCAGTCCAAGCGACTCTCAAGAGTCTTCTCCAACACCACAGTTCAAAAGCATCAATTCTTCGGTGCTCAGCCTTCTTCACAGTCCAACTCTCACATCCATACATGACCACAAGAAAAACCATAGCCTTGAGTAGACGGACCTTTGTTGGCAAAGAAATGTCTCTGCTTTTGAATATGCTATCTAGGTTGGACATAACTTTCCTTCCAAGGAGTAAGCGTCTTTTAATTTCATGGCTGCAGTCACCATCTGCAGTGATTTTGGAGCCCAGAAAAATAAAGTCTGACACTGTTTCCACTGTTTCCCCATCTATTTCCCATGAAGTGATGGGACCAGATGCCATGATCTTCGTTTTCTGAATGTTGAGCTTTAAGCCAACTTTTTCACTCTCCACTTTCATTTTCATCAAGAGGCTTTTTAGTTCCTCTTCACTTTCTGCCATAAGGATGGTGTCATCTGCATATTTGAGGTTATTGATATTTCTCCCGGCAATCTTGATTCCAGCTTGTGTTTCTTCCAGTCCAGTGTTTCTCATGATGTACTCTGCATATAAGTTAAATAAGCAGGGTGACAATATACAGCCTTGACGTACTCCTTTTCCTATTTGGAACCAGTCTGTTGTTCCAGTTCTAACTGTTGCTTCCTGACCTGCATACAGACTTCTCAAGAGGCAGATCAGGTGGTCTGTCACATCACATCAAATTGTTCCAGTCCCCCGTGCAGAGCTTGGGTAAATCAGATGTCTTGGTGGTGCTATGGGCGTCAACTGAGGTGTAGGCCCAGAGGCCTCGCTGGAATAGGTTGGGTGTTTACAGAATATAAAAAAGCATAATTCAGGGAAGTCATTAATAATGAAAGACAGGGACCAGAGACAGGGGAGTGACATGATGTGTTAAGATGGGTGGTGGGACCAGAGATCAGGGAGGGGTTCATCAGGAGCATTTCATGATGAGAAAGGCAGCAGAGAAGCATGATTAAGGGTGTGTGCGTGCTCAGTCGGTTAGTTGAATCCGACTCTGTGCAACCCTATGGACTGTAGCCCATCAGGCTCTTCTGTCCATGCGATCCTCCAGGCAGGAATACTATAGTGGGTTGCCATGTCCTCCTCTAGGGAATCTTTCTGACTCAGGGAATGAACCCACATCTCCTGCAGCTTTTGCACTGCAGGTAGATTCTTGACCACTGAGCCACCAGAGAAATCTGATATGATTGAAGATACCATGAAAGAGCAAAAGCATGCATGCTCTCTTTTTCAGTGTATCCCTGGCAGCCAAGAGCACAGGGCTCTGGGATCCAGTCCTGCCTGGGCAGATGACTAGCTGTGAGACCAGAGGCCAGTTATTTAACCTTTCTAAATTCTTTATCAAGAAAAATAATGGTATTTTTTGAATGAGATGTCATGAACATCAAGATAAGATAAGATATATCAAGAGCCTATTCCATGGTCAGCCTGCCATTATAAGCCTGATTGCATCCTGTGGGCCTGCCTCCAAGCCAGACATCTGATGGCTATTCAGAGGGGAACAAAAGACATTGTATGTGCCCTTGTGAAACTTAGAGAAATGAGACTGTGTTAAATAAAACAACAAACAATGGCTAGCTGGGAGGAATGAATGAATACAGAATAGCATTAGTAAGCGAAAAACCAATAGTTAAGTCAAAACTGTGCAGGACTGTCCTTGTTACATGGGTTTAGGTGGATGTCTATGAAGAGATACCTGGGAAAACCCAGATGGCAGAAGACCACACAGGTGGGAGAATCATGCCACCCAGAAAGCAGGATGCTGCGATGGACATCATCCAGGTGGAGGCTTGTCCTGAGGACTTCCAGCCGGCCAGGCACCCCATTGACTACTGTGAGTTTCATTTTTTCCTGGTTCTTTTTACCATTACTGAATTATTTTAAAGCTGTGTGTGACCAAGATTTTAATTGATTTTATAAATATTCACCTAGCATCTATTATACATCAAATCACTTGCCTGAGTGAGGCAGCTGTACTAGATTTAGAGGTAGAAGGCCCAAGTTCAAATCAAGGCTCTTATACTTTTAGCTGTGTAACATAATCCTTCATATTCCTCAATTTCTTCATTTATAAAAAGGGATCATAATATAGATTTCACTGGAGTTTGGCACAGACCAAATCTGACCGTATGTTGCATAATAGTTACACAATTCAATGTTTACTCATTTCTTCTTATATCTCCAGAACCTGTCGTTTTTTGTAGACTCAAGACATTGACACATTGATGACATAGTATGATACGATTATTTGACTTTATTCAGGTTGAATTTTTATCTTCATGTGAGTCAAAACTCTTGATTGCAAGTAACTGTAATAAAATCATATTGTGTTAAGCAAAAGAGGAGAAGGAGGCTCACCTAGAGAAGGTCTGGACATGGCTGGACTCAGGGACACAAACAGTATCCCAGGGACTTAGCGTTACTTTTTTTTGCTCCTGGCTTTGTTCCCCTCCCTCTTGGCTCCATCTTCAAGCAAATTCTATGCCTGTGGAGACAAGGTGGCACCTGGCAGTGACAGATTTACACGCTATCTATCCTCTTAGGAACCCCAACAGAAAGCTGGAAATGTTTATCCTCTCAACAGCTTTAAGAAAAGGTCCAGATTTGAGTCTTACTGGCTTGATTGTGTCACATGCCAATCTCGATCCAAGCGTCATGAATGTGGGATAGGATCCTCTGACTGACCCAGGCCTATGTCATAAATTCATATCCGTAGCTGGAGGCAGAATTAGTTTACCAAAACAGTATCATTTCAGATTGAAGGATTTCCCAAGTTAAGAGCTGTTATCATAGGGAAAAAAGTAGACACTGGATAGACAAAACAGATGTCTACTCACGGCAAACCACTGACATGCCATAACGTGTTACAATCAAAGCTATAAGAATATATTACAATCATAAGATTGACTCAGGCCCTATAAAATCTGCCTCTAGGCTAGTTGACTGCATCCCTGCCATGCACTTCCTTCCCTACACACTGTTTATTCTAAGTTAACTGACTGTGTCATGTGCTTAAGTGCCCCATCACTTTGCCTGAACTCTTTCCTGTGTCTGAAATGCCTTTCTGCCCACCCTCTATCTGCTGATGTCTTAGCTATCTTTCAGGATCTATCTCCGAAGTCAGTTCTTCTGAGGACCTATACTCCACTTTCCCACTCTCCAGGGACCATAGTTGCTCACTCCTCTCTGTTTCTAGGACACCAAAACAGCAATGGAATGACCAGTTTTCCATATTAGGTTTTCATTCTTCAGTCACTAAATCATGTCTGACTCTTTGCGACCCCCTGGACTGCAGCATGCCAGCCTTCCCTGTCCTTCACTATCTCCCAGTGTTTGCTCAAACTCACATCCATTGAGTCAGTGATGCCATCTGACCATCTCATCCTCTGTCATCCCCTTCTCCTCCTGCCCTCAATCTTTTCCAGCATCAGGGTCTTTTCCTGTGAATCGTTTCTTTGCAAGGTGGCCAAAGTATTGGAGCTTCAGCATCAGTCCTTCCAATGAATATTTAGGGTTGATTTCCTTTAGGATGGACTTGTTTGATCTTCTTGCTTTCCAGGGGACTCTCAAGAGTCTTCTCCAACATAATTCAAAAGCATCAATTCTTCCGCATTCAGCCTTCTTTATGAGATCCAACTCTCACTGTTGGATGCATCTGTACATGCTACCGGAAACAGCCTTTGTCAGAAAAGTGATGTATTTGGTTCTTTTTAGATTCAAACGTTTCTGGGACACCAAACCACTATGTATTAATCCTACAACCCTGGGAAGTTCACTTACTTTTATGTACACATGGGGACAGTACTATTTATTATTTCCCAGGGCTCTTTGTCAGTGCATATAAAGTATCTGGTTCATTGCTAAATAACTGTCAGTTCCCTTTGCTCACTTACTTTTCTAAAACAATTACAGCATGCTTTACTTTATAACTCATGGTGTACATGTTTGTTTCCCATGGTTCACTGTGAACACCTTGGGGTCAGAGACCGTTTGACATTTTTCTCTGTATCTGCAACCTGCAACCAACAAAACTTTGTTAAAGGAAAGAATGAAATAATAAATCAGACTTCAGTGAGAGAGTACGTTAGATTTGACAATCTTAATGATTCTTCTGACTAAAACAACTAAAGTGAAGAAGAAAATTGGGGGTGGGGGGGACAATTCATTAAAGCATCACAGAATTGACTTAAAAGGAAGTATCCACATGCCTGCAGGAACCAGGAACCCTGAGAAATGAGTGAGCACCAAAGCTGCTCTCGCCCTGAGGCCTTTCACTGAGCTCTGAATCCTTTGTTCTCCTGTTTTGAATGCATGGTGTGCAGAGGACAGGAGCTATATCCCAGGGCCTGCCCAAAGCGAGTGTATAATCCGAGCGTGCATGTGTGCATACCCAGTCATATCCGACTCTTCCGTGACCCCATGGAGTGCAGCTCGGCGGGCTCCTCTGTCCGTGGGATTCTCCAGGCAAGAATACTGGAGTGGGTTGCCTTTTCCTCCTTCAGGGGATCTTCCTGACCCAGGGATCAAACCTGTGTCTCCTGCCTTGGCAGGTGCATTCTTTAACACTGAGCCACGAGGGAAGCCCATACAATAGGAGACTCTTGTATAAAGTTGGGACCTCAAAGAATTATGTCCACACAGAATGGATAGCACTATGCCTGTTGTTAACAATACTATATTGTGTACTTAGAAATTTACAAGAGTAGACCTCAAGTGCTCTTAAACCATAAAAATTTTTTTAAAAATTAAGAAATAGGACAAATAAATACATTTCTAATGAGATAAATGACACATGAGAAAGCACAGAGGCAGTACTAAATCAAAAGCCACATCTTTAGATGAAAAACGGATAGACTCATTTGGACTATAGAAAAAAATGGAAGGGCAGAAGGGGAGGGAAACAAGCTGAAGTAAATAAGAGTTAAAGGAGAGGCCTGAACACAGGGCTGAAGGCATTTTCAAGCAATTACGTATTGTCCTTGAAGAGTCACTGCAGATTTCGGGATCACACTATGTTGCAACAGTCTGAAGAAAATTCTTCTGAGTAATCTGTACATACCGCTAAAGCACAAAGGGAGTCTGTAATAAACTTGTGCTAAACCCCCCTGAAGAGTTCTCTGCAATACTTGTGATGAGGAGCACAAAATGCTTAGTCAAGGAAAGTGGGCACGAACACAGAGAGGAAAGTTTCGAGGGAAAAAAAATATACAGTTGTTTTTCTAATTCCTTCTATATGAATAGGTCTCTTTTGAAAAAAAATGAACAAAATAAAAAGAACTCCTTCCTTCCATTAAAAAAAAAGAAGAAGAACATTAAAGACAAACACCAGGGAGCAGAAGGATATTTGCTCATTTGCTCCTGGTGCTGGGTAAAGGAAAAAAAATATGTTACCATCCGATCCTCATATTCACTTTGGGAAAATTTATTGAGCTGTACTCATGATTTGTGCCCTTTCCTGTCTTTCATACTGTAATTTTACTAATGTAATTGTCAAAAGACAGACATAGAGTGTGTACTTTCCAAACAAACAAAAAAACAGAATGAAGAAAAAGAGAAGAAACCTCAGTCAAACACAAGGAAAATGAGGGAAAACAGAACAAATAAAATGTATGTAATAAAACACTAAATATTTATTTCAAAATATCAGTAAATACTATAAGCATAAAACTCTCTAATTAGAGGACTGCTGCTGCTGCTGCTAAGTCGCTTCAGTCATGTCCAACTCTGTGCAACCCCATGACGGCAGCCCATCAGGCTCCCCCGTCCCTGGGATTCTCCAGGCAAGAACACTGGAGTGGGTTGCCATTTCTGTCTCCAAAATTAGAGGACATATGCATTCAAATCATTCAATATTAAAAATATTTCAGGGCCTTTTATGTCCCCAGAATTGTTCTAGGTGTTGGGGGTATAGCAGTAAACAAACCAGACAAAAATTATGGAGGTTGCATTCTGATCAGAGGAGACAGATGATAAATATATAAACAGTAAAATATTCACTATGTGGAATTTTAATAAATATAGAAAAAATAATAAAGCAAAAAAGAGTTAAGGAAGTAGGTAGAGGAAGTGGACGTTGTAGTTTTAAAGGGCTGACAGATGACCTCAAAGACAGAAAGCAGATGAAGAACAGAGCCATATCTATCCAGTATGTTCTAGGGAGAGTGGGAAAGGAATGCAGCTGTCCTGGGCAAGAGCCTGTTAGATGTGCTGGTAGAATAGCAAGGAGGCTGGTGTGGCTGGAGCAGTGATGAAGGAGACTGGTAGGAGACGAGGTCAGAGATATAACAAAGGACCAGGGGTTTTTGTTTTTGTAGACCATCGAAGAACATTGGCATTTATTCTAAGTAATATTAAAAAAAAAAAAAAACAGTGAAAGGTTTTGAGCACAAGAACAGAAATGATCTGACTTGTATTTTAAAGAATCATCTTGGCTGCTGTCTTGAAAGAAGAACGTAGAGGAAGAACCTGGGACCTGTTACGAGTTTGTTGCAATAATTTAAGTGAAAGACAATGGTAGCTTGGAGGAGGGTACCATGGTTGAGTTGAGATTTGTAATTTTGGATTCAGGATATAAATGTGAGAGTCAGGCTGACAGATGGCTGTGATTGGAGGTGGGGTATAATACAAGAATCAAGAAGGTCTTCAAGGTTTTGGACCTGAGCAACTAGAAAGGTGGGTTGCCACTCATCATTGAGATGAGGCCAACTTCAGGAAGAGCACATCTGCAGAAAGTAAAGTTTGGTTTGGCATGTATTATGTTGAGACAACCAAATGGAAGCAGTGTGAAGGCTGACGAAGTATCTAGAACTCTTGAGAGAGATGTCTAGGTTAGAGATGTAAATTTGGGAGTTGTGTATGTTTTTAAGTTGTCTATGTCTTTTTAAGGCTTCCCTGGTGTCTCAGATGGTAAAGCGTCTGCTTGCAATGCGGGAGACCCGGGTTCGATCCCTGGGTCGGGAAGATCCCTGGGAGAGGGAAATGGCAACCCACTCCAGTACTCTTGCCTGGAGAATGCCATGGACCGAGGAGCCTGGTAGGTATAGTCCATGGGGTTGCAAAGAGTTGGACGCAACTGAGCGACTTCACTTTCTTCTTTATGTTTTTAAAATGAAGCCATAAAATTTTGCTTCAGCCAAAAGGAAAGATTAAGAAAGAAAAAAAAAATCCCTGAAATAAGAGCATCTTTGCTTATAAAATAAAAAAGTTAAAAACATAAATGGTATTCTTAATTTTTAAAAAATATTTGTGCTAAAGAAACTTACTGATAACTCTGTAAGGAAAAGCAGGGCCTTTGTGCCTCTGGGAGCTGACATTCATTGAGATGGTTTGGGGCTGATGTGCTAATTGACTTCTTATCAGAAGATAAAATCATGTTGTCTGGTGCTTTTAATTAATAGACAAAAGTCAATGTGCCTGTTGCTACTTATCAGATATATTACTACTTATTTCTGATTAATAGTTCATATCTGAAAATGGTTCTGAATCACCAGTGCTCTAAATATTAACCTATGCCAACTGATAAAAAGGTGGAAGTTTTATGGCTATGACAAGTTTACAGCCCTGTGAAATAAACCAAATTCTGCAGTTAACAGGCTAGCTACTTGTGCAAACAATCCCTAGACATTCTTCAACCTGGCATACTATCTCACTGATGCTATCATTAATGAATAATAAATGTTGGTGTGTACTCAATCAACCTAAGAAATTCTACTTTAAGGGAAAAAAATGCTACAAAACTGGATGCTGCTGCTGCTGCTAAGTCGCTTCAGTCGTGTCCAACTCTGTGCGACCCCATAGACGGCAGCCCACCAGATTCCCCCATCCCTGGGATTCTCCAGGCAAGAACACTGGAGTGGGTTGCCATTTCCTTCTCCAATGCATGAAAGTGAAAAGTGAAAGTGAAGTCGCTCAGTCATGTCTGACTCTTAGTGACCCCATGGACTGCAGCCCACCAGGCTCCTCTGTCCATGGGATTTTCCAGGCAAGAGTACTGGAGTGGGGTGCCATTGCTTTCTCGGAAAAAACTGGATAAAGGCATCTAAATGTAGGAAGAGAAACCCCAGGGGCTGTACCTTGGCAGACTTCAACATTTGTGGTTGGGGATTAGAGGAAGAACCCTCCAAGAAGAAGGAGGGGTCATTGGCTTACTGGGTAATTAGCACCTTTCATAAAGATGTATTAATCTTTGCCACAGTCATCTAAAAGTAGGGGTTACCATCATTAACCTGGCTTGAGAGAAACGTAACTGAGGCTCAGTACGAAAGCTGGTTTGCCACAGGATCATCCAAACCAAAGTTATAATCCAGTGTTAGCATATTTAATCTGCCTTTTTCTATTCTTGATGTACGTGAATGCATTTAGGAGAGTGGTTGATGAAATATTCTCAGGGGGTTCTCTGTTTTCCTTGCAGGTGGTTATGCGAAGGCCTTGGAGATGACTAAAGAAACCCAAGGCCAAGGAGCCATTAAGCCAAATTCCATTTCAGAGAACTATGACGATGTTGAGTGCTCTGGGAGTAAGAGGTAAGCATTTCAGCCCTGCAGTGAGATGAATGTGCTGAGACTGTAAAATACATGTGCTTCTCTGGTGGTCAAGTGGATAAGACTCCATGCTTTCAATGCAAGGGGTGTGGGTTTGATTCTTGGTCAGGGAACTAAGATCACAAATGCTGGCATGGCCAAAAAAAAAAGTACAACACAATAGGTCAGTGGTCTTTGTATCTTTTCTCCCCATAACAAAGTCAGATTTCTCTAACTTATTTATCTCATATAATGGTAAGTATAAGAAGATGTTTGAAACTGTCAGTAGGAATTGCTGAATTTCTGTGGCACATTAGTAATGAGGTATCTTATATTTATATACTTGTATTAATGCCATTTGGGTGCAGTGATGATAAACTAACAGAAGTGGTTCAAGGTACGCATGAATAGGTGCATTTAGAATCATGAAGGTGCTGGTAGTGGGTCTTTTGTGACAAGGAAGCAACTTTGGTATGAAACTTCCTGATCTCCTCACAATCCAAGACTGATGATAGAATGTGTTTTACTTAAAACACTTCTATGGATTCTCAATATGTTTTTAATTGAAGTATAGTTGACTCACAACATTAGTTTCAAGTGTACAACACAGAAGATTCAATATTTTTATAGATTATACTCCACTTAAAGTTATTATAAAATACTGGTCATAGTCCCTGTGCTATACATTATATCCTTATATCCTGTATCTTATTTATTTCATAGGTAGCAGTTTGTATACCTTAATGCTCTTTCAGTCCTGCCCCTTCCTCCCCTCGTCTTCCCTCTGGTAACCACTGTTATTGCTGTTCAGTCATTATGTTGTGTCTGACTCTTTGCAACACCATGGACCGCAGCGTATCAGGCTTCCCTGTCCTTCACTATATCCCAGAGTTTGCCCCAACTCATGTCCATTGAGTCAGTGACGCCATCTAACCATCTCATCCTCTGTCACCCCCTTCTCCTCCTGCCCTCAGTCTTTCCCAGCATCAGGGTCTTTCCCAATGAGTCTACTCTTCACATCAGGTGGCCAAAGTATTGGAGCTTCAGCATGTCCTTCCAATGAATATTCAAGGTTGATTTCCTTCAGGATTGACTGGTTTGATCTCCTTGCTGTCCAAGGGACTCTCAAGAGTCTTCTCCAATACCACAATTTGAAACCATCAATTCTTCAACATTCAGCCTTCCTTATGGTCCAGTTGTCACATCCCTGGTGACTCTGATGGTAAAGTGTCTGTTTGTACATGGTACAAACAGATGGTAAAGTGTACAATGCAGGAGACCTGGGTTTGATCCCTGGGTCGGGAAAATTCCCTGGAGAAGGAAATGGCAACCCACTCCAGTACTCTTGCCTAGACGATCCCATGGACGGAGGAGCCTGGTGTCCATGGGGTCGCAAAGAGTCAGACACGACTGAGCAACTTCACTTCTCTCACATCCATACATAACTACTGAAAAATCATAGCTTTGACTATTTGTCAGCAAAGTGAGGTCTCTGCTTTTTAATATGCTGTCTGCTGCTGCTACTGCTGCTAAGTCGCTTCAGTCGTGTCCAACTCTGTGCGACCTCACAGACGGGAGCCCACCAGGCTCCGCCGTCCCCGGGATTCTCCAGGCAAGAACACTGGAGTGGGTTGCCACTGCCTTCTCCACTGTGTGAAAGTGAAAAGTGAAAGTGAAGTTGCTCAGCCGCATCCAACTTGTAGCGACTCCATGGACTGCAGCCTACCAGGCTCCTCCATCCATGGGATTCTCCAGGCAAGAGCACTGGAGTGGCTTGCCATTGCCTTCTCCGAATATACTGTCTAGGTTTGTCATAGCTTTTCTTCTAAGGAGCAAGTGTCTTTTAATAATTTTGTGGCTGCAGTCACCATCCTTAATGATTTTGCAGCCCAAGAAAAGAAAATCCGCCACTGTTTCCACTTTTCCCCATCTGTTTGCCATGAAGTGATGGTACTGGAGTCCATAATTTTAGTTTTTTGAATGTTGAGTTTAAGTCACCTTTTTCACTCTCCTCTTTCAACCTTCACCAAGAGGCTCTTTAGTTTCTCTTCACTTTCTGCCTTTAGAGTAGTATCATCTGCATACCTGAGGTTGTTGATATTTCTCCAAGCAATCTTGATGAATCCAGCCCAGCATTTCACATGATATACTCAGCACAGAAGTTAAATAAGCTGGGTGACAATATACAGCCTTGATGTACTCCTGTCCCATTTTTGAACCAGTCCATTGTTCCATGTCCAGTTCTAACTGTTGCTTCTTGACCTGCATGCAAGTTTCTCAGGAAGCATGTAAGGTGGTCTGGTATTCCCTTCTCTTTAAGATTTTCCCACAGTTTGTTGTGATCCACACAATCAAAGGCTTTAACATAGTCAATGAAGCAAAAGTAGATATTTTTCTGAAGTTCTCTTGCTTTTTCTATAATCCAACAATGTTGGCAATTTGAACTCTGGTTCCCCTGCCTTTTCTAAATCCAGTTTGAACATCTGGAAGTTCTCAATTCACATACTGTTTAAATCTAGCTAGAAAGATATTGAGCATGACTTTGCTAGCATGTGAAATAAGCACAATTGTGTGGCAGTTTGAACATTCTTTGGCATTGCCCTTCTTTGGAATTGGAATGAAAACTGACATTTTCCGGCCTTGTAGCCACTTCTGAGTTCCAAATTTGCTGGCATATTGAGTGCAGCACTTTCACGGCTCATCTTTCAGGATTTGAAATCCCTCAACTGGAATTCTATCATGTCTGCTAGCTTTGTTCATAGTAATGCTTCCTAAGGTCCACTTGACTTCACACTCCTGGATGTTTGGCTCTAGGTGAATGACCACATCGTCATGGTTATCCAGGTCATTAAGAACTTTTTTTGTACAGTTCTTCTGTGTATTCTTGCACCTCTTCTTAATCTCTTCTGCTTCTATTAGGTCCTTGAAATTTCTGTCCTTTATTGTGCCCATCTTTGCATGAAATGTTCCCTTGGTATATAATTTTCCTGAAGAGATTTCTAGTCTTTCCCATTCTATTATTTTCCTATCTTGCATTATTCACTTAAGAAGGCTTTCTTATCTCTCCTTGCTGTTCTTTGGAACTCTGAATTCAGTTGGCTATATCCTTCCCTTTCTTCTTTGCCTTCCACTTCTCTTCTTTTCTCAGCTATTTGTAAGGCCTCAGGCAACCATTTTGCCTTGTTTCAGTTCTTTTCCCTTGGGATGGTTTTGGTCACCACTTCCTATACAAAATTATGAACCTCATCCATATTTCTTCAGGTACTCTCTCTCTCAGATCTAATCCATTGAATCTATTTGTCACTTTCACTGTATAATCATAAGGGTTTTGATTTAGATCATACCTGAATGGTCTAGTGGTTTTCCCTACTTTCTTCAATTTAAGCCTGAATTTTGCAATAAGGAGTTCATGATCTAAGCCACATTCAGCTCCAGGTCTTGTTTTTGCTGACTGTATAGAACGTCTCCATCTTTGGCTGCAAAGAATATAATGAGTCTGATTTCGGTATTCACCATCTGGTGATGTCCATGTGTAGAGTCATCACTTGTGTTGTTGGAAGAAGGTGTTTGCTATGACCAGTGTGTTCTCTTGACAAAACTCTGTTAGCCTTTGCCCTGCTTCAGTTTGTACTCCAAGATCAAAGTTGAGTGTTACTCCAGGTATCTCTTGACTTTCTACTTTTGCATTCCAATCCTCTATGATGAAAAGAACATCTTTTTTTGGGTATTAATTCTAGAAGATCTTGTAGGTCTTCATAGAACCACTGAACTTCAGCTTTTCAGCATCAGTGGTTGGGGCATAGACTTGGATTACTGTGATGTTGAATGGTTTGCCTTGGAAACGAACTGAGATCATTCTGTCATTTTTGATATTGTGTGCAAGTAATGCATTTTGAACTCTTTTTGTTGACTATGAGGGGTACTCCATTTCTTCTCAAGAATTCTTGCCCACAGTAGTAGATATAATGGTCATCTGAATTAAATTCACCCATTCCCATCCACTTTAGTTCACTAATTCCTAAAACATAAATGTTTACTCTTGCCATATCCTATCTGACCACATCCAATTTACCTTGATTCACGGACCTAACGTTCCAGGTTCCTATGCAAATTGTTCTTCACAGCACTGGACTTTACTTTCACCACTAGACACATTCACAACTGGGCATCATTTCCACTTTGGCTCAGTCTCTTCATTCTTTCTGGAGCTATTTCTCCACTATTGCCCAGTAGCATATTGGACACCTACCAACCTGGGGAATTCATCTTCTGCTGTCATATCTTTTTGCCTTTTCATACTGTTCATGGGGGTTCTCAAGGCAAGAATACTGGTTTGCCACTCCCTTCTCCAGTTGACCACATTTTGTCAGAACTCTCCACCATGACCTGTCTTGGGTGGCCCTGAATGGCATGTCTCATAGTTTGACTGAGTTATACAAGTCTGTGATCCATGTGATTGTTTTGGTTAGTTTTCTGTGATTGCAGTTTTTGTTCTGGAGGCCATGGGATTATAGTTCTTCTTCTGTCTGCCCTCTGACGGATAAGAGGCTTGTGCAAGCTTCCTGATGGGAGGGACAGGCTGTTGGGAAACTGGGTCTTGCTCAGGTGGGCAGAGTAAATCTTTAATCCAGTTTTCTGCTGATGGGTGGGGCTGTGCTCCTTCCCTGTTAGTTGTCTGACCTGAGGTGACCCAGTCCTGGGAGTCTGCAATCTCTGTGTTAGAGCTAGAGGTTCTACGGTAGGGATAATGGCGACCTCCTCCAAGAGGACTTATGCCAACACGCCACACCTCCCAGTACTGCTGCTGCCCCTGACCCCATCGCAGGTCACGCCTCTGTAGGAGACCCCCAAACACTCACAGGCAGGTCGGGCTCAGTCTCTTATGGGGCACTGCTCCTTTCCCTTGGGTCCTAGTGCACACAAGGTTTTGTTTGTGCCCTCCAAGAGTCTCTGTTTCCCCCAATCCTGTGGAAGTTCTATAATCAAATCCTGCTGACCTTCAGATTCCCTGGGGATTTCCAGTCCCTCTTCCAGATCCCCAGGTAGGGGAGTATGATGTGGAGCCTAGAACCTTCAACAGTAAGAGAACTTCTTTGTTATAATTGTTCTCCAGTTTGTGGGTCACCCATCCAGCATCTTTATGGTAGGGCTAATGGTGACCTCCTCCAAGAGAATTTATGCTACACATTGTGCCTCCCAGGACTGCTGCTGCCAGTGCCCTGTCCCTGTGGCAGGCCATTGCTGACTCACACCTCTACAGGAGAGCCTCAAACACTTACAGGCAGGTTGATAACCATTGGTTCTCTGTATCTGCAAGTCTGTTTCATTCTTTTACTTACTTTTTATTTCAGAGATTCCACTTGTAAGTGAAAACATACAGTATTTGTCTTTCTGTTTATGTTTTATGTTTAAGTATTATGTTTAAGCATAATATTCTCCAAGTTAATCCATGTTGCTGAAAATGGCAAAAATTTCATTTTTTTTTATGGTTTAGTATTCTTATGTGTATGTGTGTACACTACATCCTCTTTATCCATGCATCTGTTCATGGATACTGAGGTTGCTTCCATATCTTGGCCATTGTAAATAATAATGTTGCTATGAACATTAGGGTCTGTATATTTTTTTGAATTAAGTGTCTTCATGTTCTTCAGATATACCCAAGAGTGGAATTGCTGGATTATATAAGTTTTAATTTTAATTTTTTGAGGAGACTCCATCCTGTCTTCCATAGTAGTGGTAGCAGTTTACATTCCCACCAACAGTGTGAGCATTCCCTTTCTTCTGCATCCTCACTAACGTCTTTTGCATCTGTTTAACAACAGCCGTTCTGGCTGCTGTGAGGTGATAGTCCACTGTGCTTTTGATTTGCATTTCCTTGACGATCATTGATACTGAGCATCTTTCCTTGTGCCTATTGGCTATCTGTTTGTCTCTTTTGAAAAGATGTCTATTTAGGCCTTCTGTCTGTTTTTAATTGAGTTGCTTGTTTTTTTTTCCCCATATTGAGTTATAAGTGCTTGTTATATATTTTGGATGTTAATCCCTTATCAGACATATTATTTGCAAATATCGTCTCCCATTTAGTAGGTGGTCTTTTTGCCTTGTTAATGTTTTTCTTTGCCATGCAAAAGCTTTTGAGTTTGAATAGCTCCCATTTGTTTTTGCTTTTGCTTCCCTTGCCTGAGGAGACAGATCTGGCTCTAAATACAAAAATAAATAGCAAAAATACAAATAGCAAAATATACAAATCCAAATAGCAAAAATACATTGCTAAGACTTATGTCAAAGAGCCTATGTTTTCTTCTGGTTTTCCCAGCACCACTTATTGAAAAGACTGTCTTTTCTCCATTGTATATTCTTGCCTTCCTCATCATCAATTAATGGACCATAAGTGTGTGGGTTTGCTTTTCAGCTTTCTATTCTGTTCCATTGCTCTCTGTGTCTGTTTTTGTGCCAGTACCATACTGTTTTGATTACTGTAGCTTTGTCGTATATTCCCAATACCTTTACAATTGACGTTAACATGGTATAGAGGACTTGAGTGTCCCTATCTACCCCTCCAGCCTCTTCTCACACATGCTCAGTCTTCATCTTTGAGATGCAGTCATGGTGACCTTTTAACTTCTCTGACTTGCTAAGCTCCCACTGCAGAGTGCTTGCATATGCTACTCCCTCTTCCTGGAATGTTCTTTCCTCTTCTGTGCCCCTTTGTTTAAGTGACTCTTAATATCTCTTCTGACCTCAGCTCAGTCATTATTCCCTAGGGAATATTCTCCTACGTATGTAGTTTTATAGTATTACCATCACCCTTTCTTTAACAGCACTTGTCACAGTTATTAATAATTCTATATTTATGTGATTCTTTATTAGCTGTCTTCCCTCTTAGATGATTTTCTTCTTTACACTTACCGTTTTTCCTTACCCACATTATAATGCCAGGCACATGTTAAGATATTTTAAAAAATTATCTTTTACATGAATGAAAAGGTAATGGAGGAGGGATAATCAAATGCTACTGGTTTTTGTTTTGTCCTTCTTAGAATGTCAGAGATGGAGAAGCAGTCTAGAGATCATTAAACACAGTACCCTCATTTTTAGAAAAGGAAATTGAGGCATAGAGAAGTGACTCTCCTAAACTCAATGTGAATTAAGTTCTGAACTTGAAAATCCTCCATTTCCAGGGTAGATTCAAAATATATCTGTGTATTTTAAGCCTATATATTGGGTGAGGTGAAAGCCATGCTATAGAGGAGGATTGTTCAAGATGTGTCTGGTTGTCTCCATTAGTTCTCCAGCATTCGGCACAATGTCTGGTGTTTAGTAGACTGATTGTTAAATGTAAAATATGCAAAGGGGGAGAGTCAAGGAAGGAATCTGTTAATAAATTAACTTTCTCTCACTAAATGAGAACAAACATGGAAACAGGGTAGAAGCAAATATTAATTTTTGTTTGTACATACTTTTATAGAGTTTACTTAATTTTACCACCTGCTTGTAAAAACATGTGCATATGTTGCCATAAAAACTATTTCAAAAACAGAAGATCAGAGTACCTAGCACCTGGTAGGTATCCATAATTTTGTGTCAAATATGAATCTGTATCACTGACATTATATACTTTTTTAATTTCAAAAGAAAATAGTGAATAAATGTATGAAGATGTCTACAAAACAAAGAGCAACGACCCAAAGATAGAGCAAGTTTCTCTTTTTCTTGACTTCATACCTAAGGGTATTTCCTGCTAGTCTGGGAAAACCAAAGTTTAAGAAATGACCTCCATCACTACCCACCCCATCTTTAGGGAAGATTTTCATAGAGAGTGGAGATAAGCTGTTGTAATAAAATACTGTTATCAGTAGGTTATTTGTAATTGTATATAATCATATCTTGTAATTTTTAAGCATGTTGCTTTTTCTTTTGAGAAAATGTCCATCTCCCCAAGTAGAAGACTTTGATATTGCATTAGGGAGTAAGTGAGAAAGAAGAAATAAATAGCAATAAAATGTTTCAGTTTTTTTTCCAGGAAGAAATCAATGGTTATGATTTACTTGTGTCTTTTCAAGCTAATGAGGCTATCTCTGGAATTGGGGCTTAATTTAATATGTAATAATTCAGTGTTATCAATATTTGCTCAAATGGGGATTATTAATCAAATTCAGTTATTAGGGGCACATTGTGGCAAGGAAAATAGCAGCAGTCAAAAGCAAGAAGTTTGAAGGTTGAAAGGAAAATAGGGCATTTATGCTGGGTGGGATGATGTGGGTGTATCATCCACTTTCCCTAACCTTTCCCCCACCCCCGAAAATCAGGGTATATTTGGAAAAATTTTAATCATCAAGTAGGCAGTCAGTGTAGCATCACTGTTATATTATTATCCCATAAGTTAAAGATCAGTGATATGAATCTCAGGAGCCAGGAATTTCACTAATGTATCAGTCTTTGAGTCATGGTCTCTAAAAGGAAGACTTTGCTCCATAAACTCTGTAAAACAAAGACCATTTGGAGTAGGTGAAAGTTTGTATTGAAATATAATAATTTCCTTCATAGCTGGTATGTGCTAATTCCTATCAGAATCTAAAAGAAGAACATACGGGTTGACAAGGTGTTTCCTGCTCTTCCTTAAGTGGGTGTGTTTTAATAGTAATGAGACTGAAATCTCTGATCTTTTTTACTACAGCAGCTTCCCATCCCCAGTACTCTCTCAAACAGTATTTATGTTTGTAAATATGTTTATGTTATATGTTTATGTGTTATTTATATTCTCTGATTCCTCTTAGTTCAGATGGAAAAGCATCACTTAAAAGACTGCAGAGGTTCTTCAAGAAAGAAAAGGATAGACTTAAAGTGAACAAAATCAATTCAAAAGAAAATATAAGGTAAAAAGTCCCTTTTTATTTCTCTTTCTAGGAGAGGATTAGCAATGCCACCCTGGTAGTTACACAGCTGATAGTCTCCATCCTGTTCTTCTAGTGAAAGGGGTACCAGAAGCTAAAACCAAAGCCCTGGTTATCACCTACCTCCTCCTTGCCAGTATTGAGTGCCTCACACACACACATGCTAGTGAGAAAGTGACAATGTCCTTTTTGAAAAAATTGACAAGGGAAGATTGTGAACAAAGGTAGAGGGAAAGTCTTAAAAAGTCCAGGAAAGGAACTTCCTCATCATCCTTGGCATATATTCCTATTGTTACTACTGAGCATTACGTTATCAATTACATTCTTTTATGCTTTCTCAGTCCTACAGGCTCCAGTGGTTTTTGTCTACACTTCCATATTCTAATTTGCCTCTCTTGAGAGAGGTAGTGTGTGGAGAGGGGAGATGAACTTTTCAGCGGAATGGTCCATGTATCTCAGTCTTAGCTCTGGAAGGGACCCTCCAAGTTCACCCTAGCTAGTTACTGATGGGAATTGGGAAGGTTACAATTCATGTGTAGGAGTGACTTGACTCCTTGATTCCGGATTCTGGTTTCAGCTCTTCCATTTATTCAGTGTGCAACTATGGGCAAGTCACTTCCATTTTGCATCCATAGGGACCACATTTCTTTTAGCTTATAATAGGAGATTGCATGGTCTCTGAAGGCACTTCAGAGAGGGAGGGAGAGAAACACAGACATAGATCTGTATTTTATGAGGGCAGGGGATGGTAAAATAGTTTGCCCCAGGTCACTACATATGTTGACATCGAAATTATCTTGAAGTTCTTTTCAATTGTAAAACCTTAAAGTAACATGAATTTAAGTCTAACTGTATGTTGGATCTAGATCTACCAAGAGATTTATACAGTATATGAGGTTCACAAATTGCAGTCCTAAACACGGAAGACAGAGTCTAGTTCTAGTGGCCAGTGAGACCCTTAAGGGGTTGACCTTAGCAGGTTAGATGTTTCAACAAAAATTATTAGCATGGTGGCTACAGCCCCTTAAAATTTTAATCCAGGTGAGAATGCTGATGTTTTTTACATGTAAATGTGATTTCCTTTTCCTTAGAACTATTCAGTGACTGTTCATGACTTTTAGAACAAATATCCAATTCTTTTTCATTGCAAGTAAATACTATATGGCAGTCCCCTTCCTATTTGTCCAGCTCCATCTTACTCTCAGATTTACTCTCGGCTTCGCCCCATAACACACAGCCTGTGTACACCGTGCTATTTCATGCCTCCTTGCTTTCAACCATGACATCCATAGGTCTGAAATGCATCTGCACTTCTCTCTCTTCCTTTGATTTTCAGAGTTCTAGCCTTCTCTTAAAATTTGGTTAAATATTATCCCTTCTACGATGCATTCCGTGAATCCCAAACCTGTATTACTGGTTTCTCTTCTGTGTTTCCAGAACATCCTGTGCAAATCTTGTAAGATCTATTACAAGAAATCCTTTTCCTTACAGTCAGAGAATCTCAGGGTAAGAAGGGTCCATATGACCTTGTACAACCCACTACACAAGCTTCTCTGCAGCTATTCCTAAGAGGCCAAATCTCTGTGTCTGCACACCTCTATAAATTCACTACATTCAGGGGAAAATCTGCCATTTTAGTAAGGTCTGAAAAGATTTTTCCCCTTAAATTTTGCCAAAATTTGCCTCTTTACCTTAATTTTTCAATTATTGCCATGGAGACATACCAAGATAACACAGAACTTTATTTACCTTTTATCCCCAGGCCTATAGGACTGAGCTTAAATTAACTGCTTAAAACACATGAATTTTTTTTCTACCACATCATACTCTTTCCATGTGATCTCTGTAACTATGAGATTTGACGAAAACCGGACAATCTACTTAGCCAAGTGTCCTCTCCTACTTGGCACGTTTACCATCTTCCATCTGGCCTGGCATTCTCGGCTTAAGTCACTTCTCTGGTTACATCTGTACATAGTCAGGGTCCAGCGTCTCCAGAGGGTCATCTCTCTCACCTTGTGTCCCACGCACTGGATATATCTGATTGGCACCCTGGAAGGTTAGAAAGGAGAAATAGGATCCTGTGGACAGAGAAGAGCTGTGGGAGAGCCTGAGACTGTCCCATTAGGTAAGTGGGTAAGGATGGTCACTGGGGATAAATAAGCTCATTTACAGGAAGGGGAGAGGTGATCAGAATAAAGCTGCAGGGAAGCTTGCTTCATATTGCCATTTTTTTTCCCCCAAAAGCATCCAAATCAAGAAACCTAGTCATCGCTATGTTGTTTGAGATGTTATCAATCAGCATTTCTGAATATGGCTTTTTCCTTAACCCTTTGTGTCTTTTGTCAATTAACAGGGCATTTTCCCTTTCGCTGCCTGATTTAAGTAAGTGACATTCACTTATTGCTGGAACAAAATTACTCAGCACTGACATTTTCAGTCTAAGAAAGAAGTAGTAATCCTCCCTGAATTCCATATGTAATGAAAAATTGATACATTAAAATCAAGGAAGATATTTTACATCATAGTATTACTTACTTTGGGGAAGACGGGTGACATTGCTCAAGTGCCTCCTATAGACCAGGCGCCCCTTAACATCTAAGAAATAGATGCATTGTCCCTTTGTAGGAAGACTCTCGGACTAAGATCCGTATTTTAGTGACCTAGGATTTGTACTCAAGTCTCTGAATACACAACGTGTGTGTGTTTTACATTTTACCACAGTCAGCTCACCCGAATTAAGACACAGTAATTTGACCATGAACACTTTCCAGTATACATACTAACTGAATCCAGGGCGAGTCACTAGAATACTGTCTGCTTTGCTGTAAAAGCGATGGTGCACACATTAGCACAGTGCCTGACATACAGAGTGCTCGCTCTCCATCGCGTTCTGTAGGCTGACTGTGTCAGTGAGGGAGGGCCGTGTGTTTTGTTGTTTGTTAGCTTCAGTTTATGGGCTCTAGTGACAGTGGCTACTTTGATTTTACTCTGACTTGGCAATTAGAGTGTATTTTACATTCCACAAATGTGAGTTTGCTGCACTAAATAACAATTAATTATATAAATCTGGTATAATTACATCTCATAAAATCATCCTTGGTCCATTTAAGTCTACTTAGAACAGGCATGCATTTTACCTCCATCCAAATTTATGAATAACCGAACATGAATTGTGAATAATTACGCCAAAAGGTTTCTAACTAGTTCCAGTGGTGAGTCACTGGAACGTTATGGAGTTCTATGCAGAGCACCAATAAATGTGAATATCCTAAACTGAAAATGTCTAATTATGATTATGTACTAAGTTAGATTCAATTTTACACAGGATTATTATAAAGAAGCAGTTGTCAATGGTTTCAAATAAAAATCATGGAGGAAAAATCAGCATTAATGTCTATTAAGTTGGTGTTTTCCCCTTGAAATTCAGCCCTCTCTTGTTCTAGCAGTGTTAACATCTTTGTCCGGTTCCAGGTTGATGGGAACCCAGTCTAAAATGATCCCTTCAGCAACTCATATTTTTTAGAAAGTTGCATAAAATCAAATTGATATAAATATTTATGCATGTGTTTCAGATACCAGGACATCTCTTTTTTAATCCTCAGTTGAATTTTTCCCAAATGGATTCTTTTTTTGTTTCTTGATCCTTTAAGCCTATCTATAGTCTATGATCAGATTTTGATAAAACAGGCTCAGATACATGTGGATAATTAAATAATTGTGTATAATTTGGAAAGTCAAGGATTGTATAAACCATGTCAAATAACAGACTATTTTTATCCTATCTTGATGCCAGAACTTAGGTCTCAGGAAGTTATTATCTATGATGATGTGGCCATAAATGGAAAACAGCCAAAGTAAGTCAATTTACTGCACTGGTCATCTCTGGTGTTTAACCCATTTCCTGATGTTTTGTTAACTATGGTCAGAGGACCATCTCTTTAGATCCTTGGGTGAAAAGTCAGGTTGTAATACATTGCTTCCACTAGGAATGGGGAACAATGAATAATACAGATGACCTAACAGTGGTAGGTGTTTCAAAACTCACTGGAGCTTTGTTTCTTACTTTTGAATCTATAGACTTGAAACTCATTTCAATACAACACTTACTTAATAACCTCCTCTGGAGGATGGCAAGCACCACCTGGCAGAACCAACATTCTCAAAGCCTAAATAACTCAAATCTATCAAAGTGTTCCTGCTTCCTATCCTCACTACTAGCCACATGCAGGCACCTATTGTTTCTCAGCTGGATTACTGCAATGGCAGAATGAAATCCAAACTGCTTAAGAAGACATAAAATTCATTATTGATACAGCCCTGGCAAACTCTCAGCCTCAACTGTACTTGCCACTCACCCATTATTCCTGTGTTCCATCCATACTGTAGTATCTGGGTAGTCCTTGAACTCATCAAGCTATCCAGCACATCTAAACTTTCATGTTTGCTCCAACCTCTTCAGTTCATCCAACAAATACTTACTGGGCAGGTACTATATGCCAGGCACTGTGCTAAGTGTTGGGTAAAATGCAGTGAACACACAGTTATAATTCCTATTCCTTTCTGGTTGGAGAGATAGATAGATAAATGATGGATCATTAAACATGGGAATCTGATTGCTTTGGATATTCTGAAAGAGACTGGGGATATGCTATGTGTGTTGGGAGGAGGCTGATAGTCATTTTAGGGTAGATATCTGGGAAAAGGCTTTCCAAGGTTAGAATTTAAGAACGAAAGAATTGTTCTGCCCATAACACACTTTGCCATGCTTTTTGCTAGGCTAAGTATTTTATCCTTTATTATTTAAACCTGAATTCAAATTTTGCTTTCCCCAGGAAGCAAAAGCTCAGAGAGCTTTTGGGTTACCTATTTTGGGTTATGTACCCCTTTTTATCAGAACATTCTTTTCACAGTTGTATTGGTCTTATTTCTTCCCTGTCTCCTCCTCTACATGGAAACTTCCTGAGGTGGGGCCTGGGCTTTCTAATCCAATGTATCATGTGGCCTCATACCAAAAGATAGTTTGTTAAATTGGTTAATGAAGAAAGACCTGCTTTCAAAAAATTTGCAAAATGATTTATGGTCAAAATAGGCAGACATTTCCATTTTTAGGGGATCCAGAAAGCCTGTGCCAAGCTGAAGCAAGCAAGGATAGGAAACATTTTGTCAGTTGGAGACTGGGGATTGAGAGAGGGAAGTGAGGATGATTTGCTGTGGGAGAGAGGAGGGCAGCTGTGTACACGAAAGACGTGTGTTTGGGAAGCTTCACTGGACCATGCGGTGCATGATCAGGAAACTGGTGTCATGAGCAGGAAATGTTAACTTGGCAGGAGATGGAGGAGAGCACTGGAATATAAAATTGGAGTTGTAAGAAAACAAAATGTGGCCACACTTTTTGGTGGAAAGACTTCATATTAAAAGTGAACATTTTGAAAGCTTTTTTGATTGGTGAAAGAAACGAACTTGGAATAACGCCACCACAGATCAAGTGGGAATCGCCCTTTCACAGGTGCCATTCTTATGAGCCAAGAATTTGGTGTTTAAAAGTTTATATTGGGGGAATAACATGTAATATAGTTTGAAATAGAGGTATAATAACCTTATGAAGAGCATTTTATAACTGATACCATTGTGAATGGGGTGAAATTATTAAAGGAATGACTTTGGTAAAGCTTTTATACACAAGCAAAATGTAGTCATTACATTTCTACATAGTGATCTGTTTTTAGCATATAATTTGTAGTCCTCAAGACTTTCAACAAAAAACAGAAGTCCATCCTTACCAAAAAAAAAAAAAAAAAAGAGGCAGAGACACAGAGGTTAGGTTATTTGCCCAAGCTCATGTAGCCAATAAGGATTCAAACCCTGGCAACTGGGCTCCCAATCCATTCTCTTCACTGAAGCACTAAGCTAATTTCCTAGTGATACTTTATCTTGATCTTTCATGATCTTTATCTTGATCTTTCTATTAGTTAGTATTTCCCTAGTATACATTTTTAATCTTTTTTCTGATTTCCATATTCTTGTTCACTGTGTCTTGTATACATATAGCTGAATTGGCTTTTAAAAAAATCTAATATAATGACCTGTCTTAACTCCTACCTTGCCCTTGATGTAAAGTTTAATCTTCTGAAATATCATGGTGCTGACAGCACTTTCCTCAGGACAGACTTGTCTTCTACGCTTGCATATTGCTTACGGCCCTATCTAGTTTCAATTTGTTTGCTGGGGGTTATTAGAATATAGTATGCAGGACTTACTACAAGGGCAAAGCATAGCAATTTGTTAAAAACAAACAAACACAAACAACTTTTATCCAGGACCTAGTAGTTCTGTATTGGGAGAGCCCTATTTATAGAAAATTCTTTTGCCCAACTGCCAAATAGGGCTTCCCATGTGGCTCAGTGGGTAAAGAATCCTCCTGCTGCAAGAGACACTGGTTTAATCCCTGGATTGGGAAGATCCCCTGAAGGAGGGCATGGCAACTCACCCCAGTATTCTTGCCTAGAGAATTCCATGGACAGAGGAGTCTGGTGGGTTGGAGTCCATGGGTTCACAAGAAGTCAGACACGACTGAGTGACTGACACTTTCTCTGCTGAATAAGGGAGTCCAGAACTATGGGCAAGAGGACAAAATAATTAGTCACACTTTAGGAAGAGTAACTCGACCTAGACCCTTCTGCAGAAAGCTTTGGAGGGAAGGTTGGATGCAAAATATTTATTAGAATATTATTAAAGTTGCTCAGATGAAAAAGTGATCAAAATGTGTTCTGAGATGGTGATAAAAATGAAGATATTGTATGATTAAATGATACTTACCAAGTCACTTAAGCCTATCGAAAACCTGACCAATTTCTGTTTCATGTGATGCAGCATATCCTCTGTAGTATGGCCTCAATGAATCAATTACTAAAGACATTTGTAGCAGATGGAACACTAATGGAAAAGAGCACAACTGGGATGAGAAGGGAGGCGGAAGGTGATGCCCGAGGTCTTGTAAGCATGGGTAGTTTGGATGTCATGTCCTGGCAGGTGTTAGGTTGAAGAGATGCCTAAACAACTCTGGATTAAATTGTTGCTAGATAATCCAGACCTCTGCTTTTCATCTCCTTTTGTTCATTAGAATTTCTCCTAAAGAGTCACCAAGGAAAGGAAGAAGGGGGGATCTTAAAAAGGACACTGGAACAGCTTCTGCAATCTGGTACTAGTGGGGCCTATGGCATGTCATCTTCTCTGAATCTTAGTTTCTTAACCTATGATATGACAAAAACGCTATCCTTGTCCTGTCAAATTCATTAAGCTCTCTAACTAGATCCCTATAAAAGCTAAAACAAGTTGCAGAGAGGCAAAGAGTTGACCATAATGGTCACATGGCTAGCAGCGGTAAAAAGTGTTACGACTTTTCCAAAAGAACAATATGGTACTATGTATCTACAATGCCCAAACCCTTTCTGTAATTCTGCTACAAGCAATTAGCTCTAGTAAAAAATAAAGGAAACATTAAAATTATATATAAAATGTCTATCTCAGGGCTGTATATAAAAAGAAATGTTTAATAGAACCCAAATTCACCAGGAATATTAGGCAACATGACCACTTAAGTGTATGTAAAATAGTTTCCAGTGACATGGGTAAATGCTTTCACTATAATTGAAAAATAGCAGAATGCAAAATTATATATACAGTTTTGATCACAATTCAGCTTCTAAAAGTGCTTAGAAAATGTTTAGAAGGAAATTTGGACCTTTGAGAGGTCAGATTATGTTTAATTTGTCTCTCTTACAGTTCTGCTTCCATTTTTTTAAATACTCAGGATACAGTGCTTTATAATCAGTAAAGAAAATAAGCTGTTCAGTAGGCATTTGCTTTGCCTATTCCCTGCCTACATAGCTATGCTGCTGCTGCTGCTAAGTCGCTTCAGTCATGTCCGACTGTGCGACCCCATAGACGGCAGCCCACCAGGCTCCGCCGTCCCTGGGGTTCTCCAGGCAAGAACACTGGCTGCTGCTGCTGCTGCTAAGTCGCTTCAGCCGTGTCCGACTCTGTGCGACCCCAGAGACGGCAGCCCACCAGGCTCCCCCGTCCCTGGGATTCTCCAGGCAAGAACACTGGAGTGGGTTGCCATTTCCTTCTCCAATGCATGGAAGTGAAAAGTGAAAGTTAAGTTGCCTAGTCATGTCTGACTCTTAGCGACCCCATGGACTGCAGCCTACCAGGCTCCTCCATCCATGGGATTTTCCAGGCAAGAGTACTGGAGTGGGGTGCCATTGCCTTCTCTCACATAGCTATAGCTCCTTCCTAACAAGTCCATGCATGAATTCTCACTGAACACTTCCTCTTTGCCTAGCATTGTGATAAGTTTGTAGTAGATACATCTGGAATTCTTGTCTGGATCCCATCTTTTGTGAACCTAAAATGGAGAGATAAATGAGTGAACATTAGACAGGTAGAAAAGTAATTGCTGAGCTCCTTGTTATAGACTCCAAAGGCAATGAACGTTGAGCAAAGAGTGATGGGAGATCCCTAGGCAAGTCCTGGAAAACCTTTTATACAAGATCCCTAAGCAAGTTCTTGAAAGCCTTGGCTAAGATGCGTCTTTCTATTTTATTGAACTCCAGTTGACTACAATATTGTGTTAGTTTCAAGTGTATAGCACAGTGATCCAGTTTATTTTTTTCTGATTATGTCCCATTGCAGGGTATTATACGGAATATAATTTCCTATGCTATACAGTATATCCTTGTTGCTTATCTGTTTTATGTATAGTAGTCTATATCTGTTAATTTCATATTCCTAGGCTGCATCTTTAATGCTGGTTAGATGCTGCATCCTTGATATTCTGTTAGACACCTGGACCATAATCTGAAGGGAATGGTGACACAGTGTCACTAAGAACTTTTAAAATTCCTCTGATATAGTATCCTTGTAGTTCTAATTTACCCAGTGAAGAATTACTGTGTTCTGATGTGCAGACACCACATACATACAAATGGTTGACAGAGGAAGGGTTAGTTTTGCTCACATCAATGATGAACATATAAATTGCCAACATCTGCTGGATCATTGAAAAAGCAAGTTTCAGAAAAACATCTGTTTCTGCTTTATTGACTACACCAAAGACTATGACTGTGTGGATCACAATAAACTGTGGAAAATTCTGAAGGAGATGGGAATACCAGACCCCCTGACCTGCCTCTTGAGAAATCTGTATGCAGGTCAGGAAGCAACAGTGAGAACTCGACATGGAACAACAGACTGGTTCCAAATAGGAAAAGGAGTATGTCAAGGCTATATATTGTCACCCTACTTATTTAACTTATATGCAGAGCACATTATGAGAAATGCTGGGCTGGATGAAGCACAAGCTGGGATCAAGATTGCCGGGAGAAATATCAATAACCTCACAGATGCAGATGACACCACCCTTATAGCAGAAAGTGAAGAAGAACTAAAGAACCTCCTGATGAAGGTGAAAGAGGAACGTGAGAACGTTGGCTTAAAGATCAACGTTCAGAAAACTAAGATCATGTCATCCAGTCCTATCACTTCGTGGCATACAGATGGGGAAACAGTGGCAGACTTTATTGTTTTGGCCTCCAAAATCACTGCAGATGGTGATTACAGCCATGAAATTAAAATATGCTTACTTCTTGGCAGGAAAGTTATGACCAACCTAGAAAGCATATTAAAAAGCAGAAATAGTACTTTTCCAACAAAGGTCCGTCTAGTCAAGGCTATGGTTCTTCCAGTGGTCATGTATGGATGTGAGAGTTGGACTATAAAGAAAGGTGAGTGCCGAAGAATTGATGCTTTTGAACTGTGGTGTTGGAGAAGACTCTTGAGAGTCCCTTGGACAGCAAGGAGATCCAACCAGTCCATCCTGAAGGCGATCAGTCATGAGTATTCATTGGAAGGACTGATGTTAAAGCTGAAACTCCAGTACTTTGGCCACCTGAAGCGAAGAGTTGACTCGTTGGAAAAGACTCTGATGCTGGGAGGGATTGGGGGCAGGAGGAGAAGGGGACGACAGAGGATGAGATGGCTGAATGGCATCACTGACTCAATGGACATGAGTTTGGGTAAATTCCAGAAGTTGGTGATGGACAGAGAGGCCTGGCGTGCTACAGTCCATGGGGTCCCAAAGAGTCGGACACGACTGAGTGACTGAACTGAACAAGTGAAGAAACATTTTGAAGCAGCAGGCATGATCAAAGACTGTAGACTTCGTTGTCAAGCACACTTGGATACAAAGCCACTAGGTTCAAAGTACTGTTTCTGTGACCATGATAAGTTACGAAGATCATCTATTTTCCACTTTGTAAAACGTTATGAAACACTGATTGTTGCAATGCTTCCTGTAAAAAACACATTAGTTAAGATATGTGAAGTGCCAAGCGTAAGACTTGACACACAGGTGTTCAAAAATAGTTTCTTCTGTAACACACTCTCCACTCTTTGCATCCTTTTCTGCTAAACACATCCTTTCCTGTCTCACAGTGAGGGTCCATTTTATCATTCATGTTCTATAGGTGAAGAAACTAAGGCTCAGAAAGGAGAGAAAGTATGATTATAAACAAGTTGATCTCTTGCTTCTGGCTTCAAATTTGCTTTTTTTTTTAATTTTTATTTTAATTTTATATTGGAGTACAGTTGATTCACAATGTGTTAGTTTTGGGTGTATAGCAAAGCAATATGGTATATCTATTATTTTTCAGATTCTGGCTTCAAATTTGGATTGCCACAGATCAGACGTTAGCATATCTGGGAGCCAGATATGGCCACCACTTGTTTTTGTGAATACAGTAACAACAGCAATGTCAAATTGTTATGATAGATAGCATGGCTTGCAAAGCGTAAGATATTTACTCTCTGGCCTTGCCAGAGATTATCAAAACATACTTCTAGATGACTTTCTAATTTTTTGGTAAAACACAATTGCCCAAAAAGTATTGATGGTTCCATGAAGACTTTAGTTCAGTCTTAATTTACTTGCACAAAATATTTTTCTTCTTAGTGATGAACTTAAAGGAAAGTCTTGGAAGCTGAAGTTTTTGACATTGAAAGAAAAAAAGAAAAAAGGTGCTAAAGAATCGGAAAGGTAAGCACACAAGCGCACTCACACCACAGCTTTTCTGTTGCAGTTTACACGTCTTACTGGCTGTGTGATCTTGTCAGGTTATTAAATTTGATATTTGGATCCTCATCTACTGAATGAAAATATTAACATCTATATTACAGTACAACAGAGAGGATTAAAAGAGAAAGAGAATATGAAAATGTGAGTGTCACACACATTTATCATTCCTGCTTTTGGTAGATAGGGAGCAAGAAAAGAATTCTAGCCATCATTTTTTATCAAAGGATGAAAAATTTCCCGTCTTCCTCTAGGCTGTAGGAACCTTTTCCCTGTAAGAATGAACTTAAATAATATACCATTTAGAACTTGAATGATGCCTTGAGAAGAGAAACTGGGTATCATATAGCAAGGCTGATTTCCCTAACGTATTGATACAATATAATTCTAGTGATCACTACATTAGTGTTAGAAATAAAACAATGTTTTATTGACTCAAGATCTATCCTTTATTCATGTGATTCAAACTCCTAGGTGGCTGTGGGGGGAGGTGATGTTTTTTTACTATCCCTGATGGTGACTTACTGCTCTGTGCTTCAGTCTTCTCAGTTGCTGGGATCTAGGGCAGGAGCTGAGGCACTTTAACTAATGTCTTGGGGAAATCCTTGTCTAAACAGTCACTGGGCTGAAAACACTGTATGGTCTGTCTGCTCTGGGAAATCTGTCTAGAAAAGTCCTAGAGGGGCACCCCAGAAGAAATCAGACATCAATCTATACCAAATTTAAACTCAGAGGATGGCATAGGGTGAGGATGGCCCTTCTCTAAGTTTTTAAGTTTAGACTTGATGTAATTTACTTTTCCCAAGTTGGAAATATGTATTCAAGACTACAAAAGCATCTTTCTACCTTAAACATCACACTTCTACATTTTATTGTTCAGTCACTCAATCATGTCCAACTTGTTGCAACACCATGGACTGCAGCACACCAGGCCTCTCCATCCTTCACCATTCCCCAGAGTTTGCTGAAACTCATGCCCATTGAGTCAGTGATGCTGTCCAACCATCTCATCCTCTGTCATCCACTTCTCCTCCTGCCCTCAGTCCTTCCGAGCATCAGGGTCTCTTCCAATAAGTCTGCTCTTCACATCAGGTGGCCAAAGTATTGGAGCTTCAGCTTCAGCATCAGTCCTTCCAATGAATATTCAGGGTTGATTTCCTTTAGGATTTACTGGTTTGATCCCCTTGCTGTCCAAGGGGACTCTTAACCATCATCTCCAGCACCACACTTTGAAACCACTGATTCATCAGTGCTCGGCCTTCGTTATGGTCCAACTCTCACTTTGGTACACCACTATTGGAAAAACCATAGCTTTGACTATATGGACCTTTGTTGCAAAGTGATGTCTCTGCTTTTTAATACGCTGTCTAGGTCTGTCATTGCTTTTCTGCCAAGGAGCAAGCATCTTTTAATTTTGCATAGCATAGCAAAACAAAATTCCAAGAAATGAAATATCAGTGAAATTTTTTACTTTCCCCATCTCCTGCCAAAAACAAGCTTTCCTCAGTCCATGGGGTTCTCCAGGCAAGAATGCTAGAGTGGGTTGCCATTTCCTACTCCAGGGGATCTTCCTGACCCAGGGATCGAACCCACATACCCTATGTCTCCTGCACTGCAGGCGGATTCTTTACCCTCTGAGCCACTGGGGAAACCCACTATTTTAATGACTATACATAAACCATTTTAGGAAACAATCTTCAAGTGCTTTATTTCTTACAACAAACTGATATTATAGTTGTTTTCTTCAACTGAGTAATTTGAAAATGCAATACTGAGTTTAACATTATTCCTGTATATTGATGTATCCATTTCTATGCATTCTTTGTTCCTTTTCAAATGATTTTTTTCCATAACTTACTCTACCAATAAGTAAGGATTACTTTTTTAGTGTAATTTTACTGCAACCCTTTTTTTATCCCTTTATTAATCAGGATGATGGCCAGTTCTCAGAGAAGTTTGAGGGCAGTTTCCTGGTATAAAGGCATGGAAATGACAGCCCACCTTCTAGGATATTCCATGTAGACTTTGAATGTTATATGCAAAAGGACAGCTGCAAAGGGGGGTTGGGCCGGATTATAAAATAGCCTGTGTACAACACAATGGGACCTGACTTTATCTTACAGTAGAGGCAGCAGAGACAGACAGGAAGGCTTTAAGAAGGAGAGTGATATGATCAATTAAATTTTAGAAAGATGACTCTGGAGGCAGGTATACAGATGGATTTGAGAAAGAAGAGGCAACAATAAGATGGTATAAAATTATACACAGAATTATACCTGAATTTATCCTGGAGTAGAATGAGTTTATAGCTTTGGAAGCTTAAAGAGTTTTTTATATATAGTAACACTTAACCCTACCTGCACCTTTCTTGCCATCTTCTAGGAGTTTCTTCAAAACCAAGAAGCAAAATTTACAAAAGGACAGGATGAAAAGAGAAGAAAGACTTTTTAGAGAAAGATTCAAGGTATGTTCTTCTTTGAAGGTAAACATTAACAGAGAAAGTAAAAAAATATTTTTTTAAATTCTGTTAAGTGTGGTGCACATCTGTCTCTCTGGGACTGTCATGATCTTTGATTAAACATGTGATAGGTTAATTTTTCCCCATACATTTCTGTATTATCATGCCTTTGTACATGCTATTTCCTCTGCCTGGAAAAACTGCTAAGTTGTTCTTTAAGACTCTGTTCAAATGTCATTTACTCTTCCTTAACTCCTTGAGCCAAAGAGTGTGTGTGTGTGTGTGTGTGTGTGTGTGTGTGTGTGTAGTCTGAACTAAAGGCTTGAGTCCCTTTTAAAGGACAGATTTTTGTCTTTTTCAAGTTCCCCCTTAGCTCCCAACATAAAAGTGGATACACTGAATGATTAAACAACTCTGTCACTGAGTCCATGGAGCATTTTCTGTATTTCCAAGGTTCACACACTCCTCCCTTTTGATTTCATGTACTGTCACAGTGAGAATTATTAAGAAACATATATTGAACACCTCCCATGTACCAGACACTGGATTGAGAGAGAGTTATACAAAGCTCTTCATGTCATGACCTTCGTCTTTCTGGTTTTATTTCTCGCCATTTTCCACCTTGCACTTTGTGCCTTGGCAACACATTGTGCATCGCTCTGTTTCTCGAGTGAACATCCACCGCATCCTTGTCCCGCTATTTCCTTCCTCTAGACATTGACGCGATCCGTTCCACTGTCCAGTGTACCCTTGCTGCTTCTCCATCTGACTAGCACCTGTTAATCTGTGATGACCTAGTTCAGGCATCTCCTCTAGGAACTCACACTTGCTGATGAAAGAAATTACTTTTCCTCTGCTGCTGCTGCTAAGTCGCTCCAGTCGTGTCCAACTCTGTGCGACCCCAGAGACGGCAGCCCACCAGGCTCCCCTGTCCCTGGGATTCTCCAGGCAAGAACACTGGAGTGGGTTGCCATTTCCTTCTCCAGTGCATGAAAGTGAAAAGTGAAAGTGAAGTCGCTCAGTCGTGTCCGACTCCTAGTGACCCCATGGACTGCAGCCTACCAGGCTCCTCCATCCATGGGATTTTCCAGGCAAGAGTGCTGGAGTGGGGTGCCATCACCTTCTCCAACTCTTCCTCTACAATACTTTATACCTGAGCAAACCTCTAGCTTATCACAAAACATTAGCATTATTGCAATACATGTTCATCAGTTAAACTTTGAATTCCTGGAGGACAGGGGTTATATTATGTATCATGTCCATGTAGTGAGACCTAATACTGTATAAAAATGTTTTTGGACTCAACTTAGGAATAAACACAAATTCTTCTTAGTCATTAATACGTTCTGCTTGAACCAAGCTAATTTAGGTTACTAGATCTATAATATGAAATTACTTACTGCAAACCATGATGTTCTTTGCTTAGTTGAAAAACGAGTGTGTAACAATTACTTGTTGAAAGGACCCTATGTTCCATCTAGTGCTTTTATTCACCACTGTATTTCTGACGCTCTCATAGGCAGCAGAAATTCCCATTCTCTTGAGTCCATTCTTCCCAATCACCTGTGGTGAGTCTCCTTGATATATCATTAAAAAAACTATACAGTTTCAATAATTTTTACTCATCTCAAATCACACCCAACCAAAATATTGGGTGCTTCATTTGTGTCAGGCATTGAGGGTGCAAGGATGGATAAAATTGCTTCCCGTTTTTATTTTATGAGACAATATGTTGATTAAATGTCATCATGGGGTACATACAAAGTGCAGTTAAAACAGTAAATTATACATGGCAGTCATGAAAGCCTTCATGAATAGTGCTTAAGAGAAAAAAAGCATTTCAGGCAGAGAAAACAGCAAGCGCAGTGGCATGGAAATATGGAAGGTACACAGTGCATTCAGAATTATCATATAGCTTGATGAAGCTTCAATGAAGGGAAAAGAAAGAGGGGGGGATGGGAATAATGATGTGCAAAGGACCCTAAATGTCAAACTAAGAAATCTGGGTTTGAATGAAGAGTTTTTAGAATTTTATTTTAAGAAATCAGATTTGCATTTTAAGAAATCATTGTGAACAGTGGTCTGGGAAGGGTAAGATCAGTTAGGAAGCTATTACTCTGTTAGGCAAAAGAAAAACCTGTCTTGTGGATTAGATCACATTTGGTACCCATCATAATTCATCATCCAAATCCAGGACATTTCTGAGGGGAAGGAGGCACACTTAATCATTGTAAGTATTTATAACTAGAGACATTAAATATAAACAGAGACTATCCTGAGTAAAGGAAGATGTGTGGCTACCCTAATTTAGTGAAATAGACATCTGCAAGTATAAGCTACATATTCTAGAACTTTTTCCAATAAGTGGATTTCAATACATTAAAAGGTGGTGTACCTGTACATGGACAGGTTGGCTAGTTAATAACACAGGAAAAACAAACAAACAAACTCTCCTAAGGCCAGAAATCGAATCCCTCAGTTGTTCCACAAGTGTTTGTCTTCAACCACAAAAGGATAGTGGGACCTGCTCCCAAACACCATTCCTAAAGTGAAAGTCGCTCAGTCGTGTCTGACTCTTTGTGACCCCATGGACTTAGTCCATGGAATTCTTCAGGCCAGAATACTGGATTGGGTAGCCTTTCCCTTCTCTAGGGGATCTTCCCAACTCAGGGATTGAACCCAGGTCTCCCACGTTGGAGGCTGATTCTTTACCAGCTGAGCCACAAGGGAAGCCCAAGAACACTGCAGTGGGTAGCCTATCCCTTCTGCAGGGTATCTTCCAGACCCAGGAATCAAACCGGGGTCTCCTGCATTGCAGGCAGATTCTTTACCAACTGAGCTATCAGGGAAGCACACACCATTCCTACCTCTTTAAAATATGTGTGCTGCAGCTATTAATACATGTATGCAAGAATATATGAGCCCACTAGAGAGGAAGGGTGGAAAGAGTGCCATCTGGAAATGCAATATATATAGGAACATTATAAACTCTAAAGCCCTACACTACACAAAGAGGTTTTCTGTTTCCCTCTTTTTGTAACTTGTCCTTTCCTGGGTTTACTGATTGGCTTCATTACTAGAACAATTAATACACCATTCACAATACTTAATTTACACCAATGTTACCACCTTTTCTCCTCCCAGAATTCCTTCTAACTACAATTCGATAATGGGTATGAAAACATTTTGAAAATATGATCTTACCAAACAAATGTAAAGGTTGTGATAATAAATAAATGTACTTTTATTTCTTTAAATAACCTTTCTTTCCCTAAATATCTTGCTATTTTCTTTTTCCTTAGACATTAGTTAACAGATATCTGGCCTCTTGAGTTTATTTTGAGGTTACCATAGTATGTCTTCCATTAATGTTATAATGAAAAAATAAATCTATGCAAACATATTCTGATTACTAATTTTTTATTTCAGTATGACAAAGAGATTACTGTCATCAACACAGCAGTGGTGTGTTCCAATAATTCAAGAAATGGAATATCTGACTTGCCAATAACCCCTGGAGAAGAACTAGATGTCATTGATATCACTGAAGAAAATCTAGTGATATGCCGCAATTCTGAAGGCAAATGTAAGTTACTAGGTTATTGCCCGTAAGATTTCAATCACTGCTTTTGAAAAAAACTCAAAAGCATTATAACTTTCAGATTAGTAATAGTGATTTTTATTTCTATAGATGGATATGTGCTAATTGAACATCTAGATTTCAAGTAAGTGGTTTGACTTTATACTATAAATCAAATTCTGAATACTTAATACATTACTGTGTACATGAGTCTCAAGGAAAGACTATTGCATATATGTACTTCAGGCAAAGTTTGTAAATATGCAATGCTCTATTCTACAAGGAGCACTTCCCTGGTGGCTCAGATGGTAAACAATCCGCCTGCAATGTGGGAGACCCAGGTCCAATCCCTGTGTCAGGAAGATCCCCTGCAGAAGGAAATGGCAACCCACTCCAGTATTCTTACTAGAGAATCCCATGGGCAGAGGAGCTGGCGGGCTACAACAGTCCATGGGGTCACAGTCAGACACAACTGAGAACTAATTCTTTCTTTCTTCTATAAAGATTACTTGGAAGAGTAATTTTTTTGTCTGCCACTCCTGAGTATGTTATCAGACTTCTCTATAGAGCATATTTGTAAACATTTTAAAGGAGTATAAGAATATTAAACTGAATAAGAAATCCTCCCCAAATCTCTTACTCTTCCATGGGCCTGTATTTCAAAGTGTTTGTTTATTTCTCCTTTTTTCCCTCAGGCAACAAGTCTGATCACCTTAGAGAGATCAAGATCAAATGGTATGGTCTGCTCAAGTGTGAACTAGTTCTAAGGTCTCAAGGATTGAGAAGATGCAAGAAAGGTTTAACAAGGACCTAGAAGAAATAAAAGAGAGTCAATATATAATGAATAATGCAATAAATGAAATTAAAAACACTCTGGAGGCAACAAATAGTAGAATAACAGAGGCAGAAGATAGGATTAGTGAATTAGAAGATAGAATGGTAGAAATAAATGAATCAGAGAGGATAAAAGAAAAACGAATTAAAAGAAATAAGGACAATCTCAGAGACCTCCAGGACAATATTAAACGCTGCAACATTCGAATCATAGGGGTCCCAGAAGAAGAAGACAAAAAGAAAGACCATGAGAAAATACTTTAGGATATAATAGTTGAAAACTTCCCTAAAATGGGGAAGGGAATAATCACCCAAGTCCAAGAAACCCAGAGAGTCCCAAACAGGATAAACCCAAGGCGAAACACCCCTAGACACATATTAATCAAATTAACAAAGATCAAACACAAAGAACAAATATTAAAAGCAGCAAGGGAAAAACAACAAATAACACACAAGGGAATTCCCATAAGGATAACAGCTGATCTTTCAATAGAAACTCTTCAAGCCAGGAGGGAATGGCAAGACATACTTAAAATGATGAAAGAAAATCACCTACAGCCCAGATTATTGTACCCAGCAAGGATCTCATTCAAGTATGAAGGAGAAATCAAAAGCTTTTAGTTCTACGGTCTCAGCCCTGCTTTACATTAGTTTATGTTGCCAGCATGAGACGGTGGAATCTGTGGAAATTTTCGTTAACAACTTAGAAAAGAAAAATCCTCCACATTTAGATGTTGGTTTTACTACTAAACAGTTATCTTTCGATGTCTATTTCAGTATATATTTCACTGCTGGCTCAAAATGTGAAACAGTGTGAGTTGGCATTTGAGCACTTGTTTAATGAGCCATGTCCAAAGTTAGAAATCACGCCTTATGGCACCTAGTCAGTTGTGCAGATGGTTAGTTTGCTTCTAATGCTTCTAATATTAGTACACGAGTGTTTATAATTTCAAGAAGATGTGCATTTAAATTGGGTGTAATTTAATTCTGAAAAGTAAATAGTGTAACCAACATCTTTCAAATACTCCAATTTCAGGTATAATCCTAAAGCAAGAGGACATTTCTACATTGATTTTTATCATAAAACTAAAAATCTAACAAATGTTGCCAAAAATTGGTTTTGTTGGGAATAGGATGCTGAAAAGTAGTTTTTTCCTAAATTCACCCAACATTTTGAGAATTGCCTAAATATGTTTAAACATTTAAATTATACACTGTATCAGTTTAAAATAACCATTTTTTACTTTAGACAACAGGATATTTTGTTTATGACTTAATATGTATTAAAATTATTTATAAGTATTTTTACTTACAGAGAGTAAAAATAAGCTGAGCTGTAAATAACATTCTATTTTTCAAATGATGTACACGGCACGTTAGGCAGGGTGACCCTGACCTTCAAGGGCATGATCCACGGCCTCATCCTCTATACTGTGACACTATTTTTTAAGCTTCTAGGTTCTTTTATCTTTTTTTTCTTGTTGCAAATGGCATGTGCCAAGAAAGGCCAAGCTTATTCCAGATGAAAAGTATCAAAATTATTCATAGGGCTTAGAGAGGAAAATAGGTGGAGAGATTATTACAAATAACAGTTATAACAACATATAGGTGACACTGAAACTGGGTCTTTAAACATAATATATTTGCTGGACAAGACACAGAGAGGTCGATGCTCTCCCTGGTGACTAGGAAGAAATTGCTGGGCATACACAATGAGGAAACCAGAAGGGAAAGAGACACGTGTACCCCAATGTTCATCGCAGCACTGTTTATAATAGCCAAGACATGGAAGCAACCTAGATGTCCATCAGCAGATGAATGGATAAGAAAGCTGTGGTACATATACACAATGGAGTATTACTCAGCCATTAAAAAGAATACATTTGAATCAGTTCTAATGAGGTGGATGAAACTGGAGCCTATTATACAGAGTGAAGTAAGCCAGAAGGAAAAACATAAATACAGTATACTAACGCATATATATGGAATTTAGAAAGATGGTAACAATAACCCGGTGTACGAGACAGCAAAAGAGACACTGATGTATAGAACAGTCTTATGGACTCTGTGGGAGAGGGAGAGGGTGGGAAGATTTGGGAGAATGGCAATGAAACATGTAAAATATCATGTAGGAAACGAGTTGCCAGTCCAGGTTCGATGCATGATGCTGGATGCTTGGGGCTGGTGCACTGGGACGGCCCAGAGGGATGGTATGGGGAGGGAGGAGGGTTCGGGATGGGGAACACATGTATACCTGTGGCGGATTCATTTTGATATTTGGCAAAACTAATACAATTATGTAAAGTTTAAAAATAAAATAAAATTAGAGAAAAAAAAATTTAAAAAAATCAACCATTTATTTTACTACATACACATCTACTGTAACAAGTTTAATAAATTTCTTCAAGTAAAAAAAAAAAAAAAAAAAGAAATTCAAAGTAGAAGGAGTCTAGTCTATCTGGTAGGAAGTAGCAAGAGCTGAAATGGGGTAAGCCAGGGCTAGAATGTAACAGAGGTCACTTGGACTTTTTCCTCTAGAGAGTAGGAACCATCCAGCGGTCTTAAGCAGGAAGACAACACCAGACGTCTAGAGAAAAAAGGGAAAAAAAATCACAGCAATATGGGTGACTGATTATGGATGACAGATAAGAACGAGGAGAGACTAGTCATCTTTGCGATATTCAAGGCAAAAGAGCACTAGACCTTAATTTAAGACAGCCACAATAGAAGTATATACAGTACAGGAGCCCCATTAGAGGGAGAGGTAAGAGAGAAACAGAATTGAGACGTGATGATGAAATTTCTTTTTTGGGAGATGAGATTAAGGCTGACACCAAAGACTGGGAATATATTTCTGCTTGTACCCCCACTAACCTCCCCGGATGAAATTTACTACTCTGAGAGGCAGGGCAGCCAGGCAACTGTAGCCCTCTCCCACACTGTGGGCACTGTAGGAGACTAGGACAGGTGTGGCCCAAGCTCAGTGAGAGGGAGTGCAAGGCTGTGCTGAGCAGAGACCATTCATGCAATAATCCTATACGAAAGAGGACCAAAACCTACGTATCACTCTTGCCACCTCACCAAAACATGACCTTAGATCTGAGGTGACAGTGGGACTCGATTTCACCTGACACAGCTCTGTCCCATTCACGTTCTGTCTCATGGCATGGCCTTGTATTCTGCGTCTGTGGCTTAGCTCTGAGTCTCATTTCCTCATCAGTAAAGCAGCGCTAATAGCACTCACCTTGTCCACTTCTCAGCATTGTTGTCAGGCTGTAATGTAATAATATAAATAAATAAGTGTCCTAAAACCCTTAATACAAAATACTGTATAAGTGTGGTTATTTTAGTACCTGGCCTTTTGTGAAGTTGGAAGATGCTGAACACAAAAACAGGTTTTGGAAATTAAGACTTGAAAGAATGGCTAGGATATCTCTACCTCTTAAATTCAGAAAATCATCTGTAAGGAAGATCAAGGCAAAAAGGCTGATGTGTACATCACTGCATAACCCTGTGGGTGTGATATGGCCTCGTAACCAATCCAAGGTGACCTTAGGTGCATCAGGCCATCTGCTCTATTTCCTAAGCAGTGCAGCCACTTCCAATGGACCCCAGGGCTACCAGAAATATTGTTAGGGGAAAACTGTCATCGTTACTCCTCAGAGAAGGAAATGACAACCCACTCCAGTATTCTTGCCTGGGAAATCCCATGTACAGAGAGGAGCATAGTGGGCTGCAGTCCATGGGATAGCAAAAGAGTCACTACAATTTAGTAAGAAATCTTTTATGCTAGTAAATCTACTAGCCAAGAAAAGAGGATAAAAATCATATAATGAAAAAGAAGCATGTTGGTTTCAGTGAATTCTGTTAAAATTGGATGATACTAAGATGCAGAGTATGTCATGAGCAACGCTGGGCTGGAAGAAGCACAAGCTGGAATCAAGATTGCCGGGAGAAATATCAATAACCTCAGATATGCAGATGACACCACCCTTATGGCAGAAAGTGAAGAGGAACTAAAAAGCCTCTTGATGAAAGTGAAAGAGGAGAGTGAAAAAGTTCGCTTTAAGCTCAACATTCAGAAAACTAAGATCATGGCATCTGGTCCCATCACTCCATGGGAAATAGATGGGGAAACAGTGTCAGACTTTGTTTTTTTGGGCTCCAAAATCACTGCAGATGGTGACTGCAGCCATGAAATTAAAAGACGCTTACTCCTTGGAAAGAAAGTTATGACCAACCTAGATAGCATATTCAAAAGCAGAGACATTACTTTGCCAACAAAGGTTGGCAAGGCTATGGTTTTTCCAGTGGTCATGTATGGATGTGAGAGTTGAACTGTGAAGAAAGCTGAGCACCGAAGAATCGATGCTTTTGAACTGTGGTGTTGGAGAAGACTCTTGAGAGTCCCTTGGACTGCAAGGAGATCCAACCAGTCCATTCTGAAGGAGATCAGCCCTGGGTGTTCATTGGAAGGACTGATGCTGAAGCTGAAACTCCAATACTTTGGCCACTTCATGCGAAGAGTTGACTCATTGGAAAAGACTCTGATGCTGGGACGGATTCGGGGCAGGAGGAGAAGGGGACAGAGGATGAGATGTCTGGATGGCATCACCGACTCGATGGACGTGAGTTTGAGTGAACTCCGGGAGTTGGTGATGGACAGGGAGGCCTAGCGTGCTGCGATTCATGGGGTCGCAAAGAGTCGGACATGACTGAGCGACTGAAGATGTTAATAAAATAATCCAAGCTTAAAAAAAAAAGAATGGCTAGGATATAAGATTTTTACATAGAAATACTTAACAGGTTTTTGAAACAACACTTTTCTATGTTTTTAAAGTATAAACCATTTGGTCTAATTTAAACAAATACCTAATAACTACTGATATGGAATACATTTTTAGGAAAAACATTCCATCCACATCAAAGTAGTTATTTCTATTTCATGATCAGCCACATTCCTTCCATTCTTTAAATCACAGTGTGTGAAGTTCAGTTTCAATGCTATTAATCTACAGAGTCCCTTAATGCAAACATTATAATTTCAGTGATGTTTCAAGTAGATGTCATCTGTCTCCTAGAAACCCTAATCTAGCAAAACATTTCAATGGAAAGACTGAGTTTCTATTTAACTTTTAAATTTTGTATCAAAAGATATCATTAGAGATGACAACACTCTGTCAGAGAAAAAGACAGTTTGCAAAGGGACCTGAACCTAACAGAGGTTAACGATACCCTCATTCATGTATAGGCCAAGCCAGCAGCAACCTGCTAACACGCACCGACAGAGCTGTCCCTTCCTCCTTTCCAGTACCTCTGACACACCTGGTCTTCCAAGCCGCCTTAGCATTCTCTCCAGCAGGGCCTCTCCCACATATGTTCACAACTTTTAAAACATAGGATTCTAGAGGGAAGAAGAGGAAGAGAAAAAAGTCAATACATAAAGACAAATTGCTAAGAAGTGGTTGTTTCTGGGTAACAGGGGTAAGACTTCAGGGTTTCAACAGTTTGGACACTGATGGCTGCTGAGAATAGAGAACAAGCAATGTAGATGTGGTCTGATGTGCTTATGATGGTCACCTCCCGTACACTTTCTGAAAAACATCCAAGTTGAGATTTATAAGAGTTCTATTTTCTTTATCCAAAATTTGAAGAGAACATGTTTGTTTTTGTTACTGAATACCTTTTCCCTTTATTTCCTAAAGTGTAAAGGTAATAGATGCTTATTGTAGGAAATCAGAAAAGTACAGACGTTTGAGGAAGCAAATAGAAATCTTATAAATCTCAACTTGGATGTTTTTCAGAAAGTATATGGGAGGTGACCATCATAAGCACATAGGACCACATCTACATTGTTCTCTATTCTCAGCAGCCTGCAGTCTAAAACGCTGCTGTAAGCCTGAAGTCGTCTAGGCCTTTGCCTTCCTCTCCTATGATAAGCAGAATTTTGGCTTCAGTGATCTTCTTATCCTGGCTTTAATACCTATAAATATGTTATGTGACTTGGGAAAAAGGAACTTTTTACATGAAATTAAGTTTGCTTACCAGTTGACCTTAAAATAGGGAGATTATTCAAGTGAGCCCTATTTAATAGCATGGACCCTGACAACCAGAACAGTCAGCCAGTCAGAGATATAGTGAAGAAGAGGCAGGAAATGTCTGTTACTCGCTTTGAGGATGAAAGGGGCCATGGACCAGGCAGTAAATGTCTGTTACTTGCTTTGAGGATGAAAGGGGCCATGGACCAGGCAGTAAATGTCTGTTACTCACTTTGAGGATGAAAGGGGCCATGGACCAGGCAATGATGCTGGTCTGTAGAAACTGCAAGTGATTCCCAGTGAAGAGCCAGAAGGGAAACGGGCCTGTAGTCCCATAGCAGCATGGAATTGAACTCACCACCAACTTGAATAAGCCTTGAAACAGATTCTGCCCAGAGCTTTTCCCTACTGCTGCTGTGGTTGTCAGCCTGTGTTGACTTGATACTGAAACACCAGCTAAGCCCACCAAACTTCTGACTTACAGAACTGTAAGATAATAAATTTGTGTTATGTCACCAAGTTTATAGTAACTTCTTATGGCAGCAATAGGAAACTAATACAGTGGCTAAAGTTAGAGACTACAGTGCAGAACGAAGAAGACAGAAGTGGACAGATGGTATGGAGTCTCCAAGGGGTTAGAGGCAACCAAGTTCTACAACAGCTTTGTCTGCAATTGTTAATTGACATGCAGAGTATCAATGACTGAATAGAAACAAAAGAGCTTTCAAATTAACCAGAGACTTTAATTTGATTTTGTGAAAAAAGCTTGGAAGCAATCATTTCTCTTTTGTGTTTGTTACCTGTGAGCTTATACAGTGCAAATATTAACTAGGGAGAACCTGTAACTATGAAATGCTGTGTAATTTAAGAGGACACCCATAGCACACAGTTGCTGGAAGACAGATCCTTCCACTGATCATTTAACATTCACAAAAGAAAAAAATATATATATATAACAAAACTGAAATTTGCATCTATGGTTATTAAAACACAAAAGCACTAAGAGTCTGGTCTTTTTTTTTTTTTTCCATTTTTTAAATGAATTATAAAACATGATCCCAATTTTAACAGTTTAAAAAATTATCTTACTAGATTTGTAATCAAGTGCTTTGATGGGTAAATATATCAGCCTATGGAACTTTTTTTCCTAAAGATCTTCTTGAAATTTTTTTGAACAATATCCAATCTTATATTTTCTTATGATTGTCATGGACACAACAGCCTAATGGCTGTCAACTTTCAGTTTTGTTTGTTGCACTCCAAAGTCACTGTCTATTTAAGCAGATATGATATAGAATACAAGCATTCTTCCTCAAACAATATTAACGATTACTATGCTCAGAGTTCACAGTTCTATAACAATTTTACATTAAACACTCAAAACATTGTACAACCATAGATATTTGTGAGTAGTCTCGAGAAAAAGCTGTAATTTGGTATGTTAAGGCATCTTCAGCCAACATATTAAGAAGTTCTGAATATCTCTCGCAACAAAAGATGAATTTAATATTTGAATATTTGATATTTTCAAGAAATTTCAAAAGTCACTTAAAAATAAGAATACCATAATTTGTGAAATTGTGTTCCTAAACATTCTTCTACATTCTTACCACATAACTTACCTAAAATCAAGATACTCATCCTATCAGTATCAACGATATCTATTAAAAAAAAGGGGATTTACATTAAATATGATGATAAACCCTGTATTTAAACAAGGGCCTCCAAACAGTTTCTCACACATATCTGTGAGGTAGGTTATACCCATATTTTATAGATGAAAACATTAAATGAGGTTAAATGACCTGCTGCTGCCACAGCAGCCAAACTGAGAATCAGATTCCAAATTAGATTTTGTTCTTTGCTCTGCATTATTTCTTTCCTTTACAAACTTTTTAAAGGGTTGAAATATAAAGATTGTTATTCATTGCTTTCATTTTAAAGCCATGAGAAGGCAGCCAAACTTTTACCAAGGTGACTGAAAAAGTGAAGCGGCATAAACAGACACACCTGGTGAACAATTTCTGACAGTGACAGTGAGGTCTGGCCAAAGGAACCGACAGCAAACAGGCGAAAACAGTGCAACTGTGGAGGGACGGGCAAGTACAAATGAGGGGAGTCAGGGCAAAAACGAGTTTAAATAAGTTTTTAACTAATTATTATTCCTACAATTTAAGAGAGAAGGCACAATTAATTAAGGTGTTTTGCTTTTTTAGTGGGATCTATTTCTCTTTTCCACATTAGGAAACCAAAGAAAAATGGTTTTTCTTTGTAACAAAATTTAAAAAGGACTTTTACTTGTGAAAAGTGCAAGCTTAAATTAACAGCAAAAAATTAACTGTGCAGTTCTCCTTGGGTAGAATGTTCCTATTCCTTCCTTGAAATTATAAATCAACACAAAGTAGCAAACCTTGAATTAAAAAATTCACACTGTATGAACCTTGTCAAAATTCTGTATATGTTTAAAAGTGTTGTCATGCTAGCATGTCCTATAAACACTTCACTTTTTCCTCCAAAGAGCTTCCTACGCTAGGATTTCCTTAATTGCACTTTTTCAAATGTAACTTAAATTTACATACCCTGTTTGTCCAGATAAAACCATGAGCTACTTCCATAACATCTGGACTGCTTTATATATAAACGGTAGTTACAGAAAGTCACATACACAGCCATGGCTGCAAACTGGCATTGCTGTGCAATGCCGGCAGTAAACACTGACTCACAACATTAACACAGTCCCACAGTCTGATCACTTCTAGACCCAGCCTGATTCTTATCAGGTTATGGCTGAAAAAGCTGAATTAAAACTTAATCTGGTCTACACTGTGGGTCCTGTTCTTCATGTTATTACTGTTCAGTGGCATCAAATGCATTATAATTGTATATGGAAGGCTGGTAAGGATGCCAGCAACTTGTGTAAATAAGATATACTCTTAAGAGCTCAAACATAAATTACATTTCAAATTTCTGTAAGGTCTGGAAGAATCTGTATCAAGTTGATAATACTTGGTAGTTTGTGAATAGAAATATACTCTATGAGAATAGTATCTTATCATCTAATATGCATATGAAATGAAAAATTACCAATTTGTATATGAAATTTAGATAAGCCTAATTTAGATTAATAGTAAAAAATGATAATTTAAGATAGGAGTTGGGGCTGGTTTTACTTTTTTAAAAAGCACTGTGCTACAAGAATCACATAAATAAAGGGAGAAGCATGGCCTAAAAAGTTTCTTCAGTAGTTTTAAGCACCCTCAATAACTTAGAAGTACTTAACAAAAGTGAATATAATCATAAACACATCTAGTTAGTACAATCAACTCATTCAAATAAACTAAAAAATATTAAGACTACTTCATGTCACTCTAAGACTTGAAAGCAATGCTTCTGTGTTTATTATTTAACTACTAAGATGTTTCAGTGATTCAGACTGTTTCCCCCAAGGGAAGGGGGCACATAAAGTGATCATCATTGAACATTATATGGCATTAAAGCTTGTGAAAAGCTTTCTGGTCCTGCTTTCTCATTTGGAAAATCATTAACACACAAGGTGATTATAATGTATTAAATAAGTTAATAGATATGGAGGGTCTCTGGATCTAAAGTGACATGAAAGTTGCTCAGTTGTGTCCAACTCTTTGCGACCCCATGGACTATACTGTCCATGAAATTCTCCAGGCCAGAATACTGGAGTGGGTAGCCTTTTCCTTCTCCAGGGGATCTTCCCAATCCAGGGATCGAACCCAGGTCTCCTGCATTGCAGGCGGATTCTTTATCAGCTGAGCCACAATCACCATTAAAATGTATGGAACACTTCCATCACTCCAAATTTGTCATCTTTTGCTTTATGGAAAGTATACATACATGATATTAATATTTTAACATATTTGGTTTTCTGGATGATTTTCTCATTTGTATTCCAGGGGGGCAGCTGTGTTTAGAAAAACATTCAAGTATGTGTCTTCAAAACACCAAGCCAAGCAAATGTAGATCATTCACATCAGTATACAATCTCTCAGCATGTAAAAAGTGAACGCTAATACAAATCATATGAAAAGGCAGAGAAGAGACAATTTTAAAGCTCAAAGGTAATCCAGAGGTCTTTTAAGCTATCCCTTCCACTTCAGAGGTTATAAAAATGAGGCCCAACACAGGATGTGACTTACAAACAAATTGCACAGATCCCTCATCCAGAATTTTAGAGTCTCTGAGATCTATTATTTTAAAAAAGTACATTCTCTATTTAAAAAGTCACAGAGTGACAAAAGTATCAGGTAAAGAAATGCCAAACTGAAAATGTGGAGGTCTTTTAAAAAGAAATAAAAACAGACAAAACTGTGAATATGTCTAGCATTTAGATACCTAGATTTCACAGTCATTAACAAGATTTTAAATTATTAATCAGTGAAGAGACAAAGATGCAATGCCTCTGGCAGGCAGATTCCAAGATCATTTAGTTTATAAAATCGAAGGTACATTGCTTAGATTAATTCAATAAAATGTACATTTTCAGATAAATCCAAATAGTCAAAGAATCTGTAACAGTTGTCTATGATTATTTTCTCAATTATGTCTTATCTAATATAAAAATCAATTTGTATTCCCTGAGTACAAACTGGCTAGGGAATAAGAGAAAGCAAGCCCAGGATTATGTAACTGTCATAGGAAACCTATTTGCAGAAAGGAAAGGAGAGACCTGTCTGCACTACATATAGCCAATTGCCTGACATGGAATACTGTTACTTCCGAATAATTTAGGCTCCTGGATTCTCTTTAGGGCTAGCAAGTATCAAGGAATGCAAACACCAGAGGTTACAAAAGTGTTTCAAAAGTCTGTTGATCAAAACAAAAGCCCAACTTGTAATAGTCTTGCCTCCCACCCTACATATGTAATTTGGGATGTTGTTTGTTCCTTCATTGAAGAATAACCAGAATTAGGTCTAAATTTGGTGTCTTCTTATATAAAAGTGTTCAGAAATGTTCACTGATTACACTTTCTGAAAGAAGGAATCAAAGCTATTGACTCATTACCCATTGAGCCAAAGCATTAGTCACGAGTCTCTTACACCATTTTTAGAAGTAATCTTATTTAAGGTTTTTCAGTTATCCATTCAACACAAAAAAGAATAAATTTTGCTTTCCACAAAATACCAAACCTGATTTAGACAATCAAAGTGCTATGAAATAAGTTGTAGGCATGCAAAATTCCATTAACCCATTGTTCGCTCAAGATGAATATGTATACTGGTTAAAATAATTCTGATTTTGAATGAGAGTCTCTCCAACAACTGATAAGAGCAAATGAAATCTTAGTTTTATTTTTATCTACCTAATTATGGCAACCTGGTAAATAATTTTCTTAAAATCATATTTTCTGAATATGCTTTTCCTCCCAGGGGATAGTAAGTTTAAAACAATGTTTAAATTAATTTGGACAAAGCAAGATTAAACAAATTTAAATGATTTTCTTTTTCCACAGAAGAACTGGTCAAAGTCTTTAATGATCACATCCTTTGTCATCTTCAAGCAGGAGAGCAACATGTTTCATTTATCAGACTTGCTCAATGAAACCCCCTTTCTGCAGAGCATCTCACAGAATGCAGTTTCAGAAATGCCGTTCTAGAACCACTATGGGCTCCATTTCCATGATATAGCTAAGACTTTATCTGTAGCCTAATAATAGAGTTCTCCTTCAAAATCATAGCATGAAGAAAGTGTTCCTACCCCCGGTCTGTCTACCACATACCACATCCACACTCATCCAGGTTACAAGACTGAAATATGGGAATTTAGCAACTGATTCTTTCCCTCGCCCTGCATGAGCAGCAAAGAGACTCCTATGAAAATGTTCTAGACCTATTACGCTGGACTGAGCCTCCTGTAATCTTCTCTCTGCAGACCAATGTATCACACCATCTACATTCACAGAAGAGCTGTCTCTCAAAACTTCAGCACACAAGAACCCAAACTGTGACCCTTGGTTCTCTGAAAACACATAGCTATCGAAATGTAGATATTCATAAATACTGGCAAGAATGAAAAAATAGTAAATACTTTTTTAACTTTAAAAAACATGATAACTATATAAATCAATTTTAATATGTTTCTAACATCTGATTTATTAAACTAAGGAAGTTAAAATGCCACTGGATTCCTTCCTACTGTTTCTCTGCCTTCAAAATTATTAGGGATTTTGTCATTGGGAGTAAGGAGTCAGATTATTTTGAAGGTCATCCCATTAACAGGTAAATATTATGAGGTGGCCCTGTGTTTTCCAAAAGAGGTATTTACACATTTGTTGGGGCCAAAATTTTGCCAGATGTATATATACATCAAGATTAATGCAGCAGGACTGCTTATCCCTATAAAAATATACACAAAAAAGTTTATTTTGATGCCACTAGATGGCAATATTTCAAAGGTTAAAAAAAACACCTTAACTGCAACCCCACTCTCTTTCTCAAATTGCCAAACAAGGATTCCTTGTATTTTGATATTAAGTCATACTTAAAAGTTATGTAATACCATTTTTTAAAGTTCTGCTAAACAATATTATGTGACACACTGCAAACTCCTGACTCAAAACTCTTTAAAGACAGACATACTTGTCTTTCCCAAACCCAAGAGAAATTTGGTTTAACATTCTCATTTGCTTCTTGGTAGAAAACACATTTTTTTTTGGCAAAGAGACAGAAACCTGTCAAGGAAGTGTTCACTTTTTGTTTTCAAGAGCTTAATCACTTAATCATTTCTAGGGTAAGTCAGGTGAATGAGACTGTTAATTACAACATATTGAATAAGATGAATAAATACAAATTAGATAAATTACACATAATTTAAAAACTAAATATTTTTTACTAAAACAATATAATCAATGGGCTATTATCTACCCTGCTTTTTATATAGGGTTTTTTTTTTTTTAAAGCCTGAAAAAAACTTGCACAAAGCCAAAAATAAAAGTTTGGTTTTCCTTTAAAAGCACTGGTATACAAATACATATATGTATATATGTAAACAACATACATATTTATTCAAGAGAGAATTTTTTTGAATGTTTAAGGCTTCCCTGCCCTAACAGGTTCAACAGTGAAGGTCACAAGCCTACCAAGCTTTGGAAGTACAGAAAAGCCCTTAGGGCCAGAACAGTGTTTCAAATTGGATGGCTAGCAACCAAGATGTAGAACAAAGAAAGAGAACCAGAGAAGATTTCAAAACTAAGCCCATCAGCCACTAAGGATCAAACAATAAACAAAGACAAAGGTGATCAGGGGAGGTGAGGGAGCGGGGTGACTACAATAGCAAACTTCTGATGAGTAACTGGCATTACAGGATGCAAAAGGACAGGCACACACACACTCCTTACCACTACACACAGGAAGAGACCAGAGATAAGAGTTCTCTCTAAGGGACTGTTGACATTTTGCTTTGTTTCATTTAACTATTTTATCATGCTTGGTGGAGTACAAAAATAAATACAGTGAAAAAGAACTTGAGAAAGGTAGATTTTGAAGGCATGTTGTAAAATGATACAAGTTTATGAAAAAGACAAAAGTTGTAACTCCAGATGTTCCAGTACTGAGTAGAACCTTGAAGGCTCTTATATATGTTATTCAGGAAAATCTCAAGATAAAGCCTCTGGTTGGTTATAGCTGTTTTGAAGGAACTTGGAAATGACCATTACCTGTCTCAGGACCACAGTCCTTCTGTTGAACACTGGGCAATATCTGCAGAAACTGCTAGAATTTGGTTCTAAAATTTGGGGGAGGGGGATCTGGCTCTTAAGATTTCAACATTTAAATACTATCTTACTAATATATATGTTATTTTTAAATCTTGTGCATAAACACAGCTTAAAACCTGCTGAAATTTAGGAAGCAAACTGGATTTACCTACACTAAACAGTAAAGCAAGATGTTGCCAAACCACCTGTTGACTGAGATGGTTCACCAGTAAAGGTATATTAATCATCTGTAGTGAGTCCACAATTTCAGGTTAACAATAATCATGAGTGTTCACATATTAAAGATACTGCCTATGTGAATTTATAATAGGCAAAACAGAATTACAGATGTCTACAGTAAATAAGATGTCAGACTTTTTCTTTTCAGTAAATTTCAATGGTACTGTGTCCCCTGAAGACAGTCACGGCTCTCAACCAGTACTTCAGAATATGTGATATCCATAAGTAAAATAATAATTTAAAGAATATATCTGATTTTCACAGTGCAATAACAGAAAGAAAAAAAACTAGGGAAAGATCATCAGCGTGCTAAAGTAGTGATCAGACTGGCACACATTTCAAAAAAATCCATGGTGTGACTGCCCAGGCGAGGTGAGACAGAGGACGACATGCTTCCGGTCAAAGAGCCCGTGAGAGAGCCAGAGAGTGAATGGCCCTCCGCAGTTACAGAATCCAAACTGGACCGTGGTCTGTGTAAGCCAGCAGCAGAACAGGACCGCTGAGGTGTTGAGGAACCAGACCTCTGCTCCACCACCTCATCTGAAATGGACCAAAGAAAAGCAATTTACATGAACAGTGTATTCGCCCCAGCCCTTCCTATGAAGGTATCTTATTCAGAATATTAAGTGAACACATCTGAGCTAGGGCATCCTGGGAGCCAATGTCATGTTGCAGGGTTTTAGGAGTAGGGGTGGCAAAACCTTTTCCCTCCTGACTGTGAAGGACATCACTGTCCAACTGTAACACTGCCACACAGTCAAAATGTGATGCCTGAATCCTTCTCAACATACTGTTTGACAGTAACCTTGAAGTCAAAGTTTCCTGACACCCTTTTATCTGAAGAAAGCACACCTTTGGAGGATTATTTTCTTGCAGTGTATAAACAACAACAAAAAATAATTAAGATAAAAACAGAAATTACAATTGCACTGATTCTTCAGAGCACACTGCAATTGCCTGGCGGAAGGGGCAAAGGAAATCTTGTTAAAAATGCTGATTCCCAGTTTCCCAAGGACCCATCTCCAGAGATTCAGATTTGCTAGGTTTGGGAGAGTTCCCAAGAATCTGCATTTTAATAAGAACTCTGGGTAATTTTGATAAAGGTGTTCTAGGGACCATATAGACACAGCTATAGTTTATGGCAGTTTAAAAGAATAAACTGTTGAAAATAGCTTCTTTAACTCTGAACTCAGTTTTCCTCTGATTCCATCCAGCAGTGGACCCTTGGTTTATTCTGCTCACATCCCACTTGGGCCTCTGAGCAGAATAAGCACATTTGCTCAGCCAAGTATGACTCTCGACTCATACTAGATCCTTGGACGTGACCACCTCCCCTGACTCCTTTGCCTCTTGGATGGCCATGGGCATAAAACCCAACCCAAATCCCAGGAGAGGCCTATCTGGACACCATGGCCACCCAAGATAAAAGAAGCTAATCAACAGGGAATTTTAGATATTATAATGCTTACTGATAAAATATGAAAGGAGAAGTGTGACAAAGAGCCTAATTCAGCTAATTGTAGGTAAAAATTATTTCCCTATTATTCCTTATTTTCCTCCACAGTCAACACTTTAAATGACTTTTTAAATGAGGAAGCACTTCTCCAGAAGAAGTGCTAGATTAGAGATTTTCCTCATCTTCAATCCTTTTTGTTTCACTCACATTCTTAGTTAAATCTAGGTTACTAAAAACCAGTATAGAAGACTACCCACCATGTCTTTGAGATGATTTAACATCTTGTCAACTAGTGCCAAGTTTTATCTTCTCAGAGCTCATGCTTGCATGGCTTCCTTACCATCAATGCTTTTAAAGTCCAAAAGATAGCTTCTGTTGTCAACCAGGTACAGCTGTAAGCTCATTTTCACATAATTGCCAGTCACTGGATTTCTTCTTCTTACACGTAGATGGTATGCATTCACTACCTAAAATGAAAAATCTTCTTTATGGAAAAACATTCCAAATAAAAAACTATAAAATATTTCCATTATTTTTATTGCAAAGAATAATATCTAAACAAATAATTGGAAGGAGTGGGGTAGAGAACAAATTTCTGAATCATTGTTTACATTACATAGTAGTTTAGTATTTATTTAATCCCCACTAACAGTACTGTGTGGGAAACTGCTACCCACCGCAGTATTCTTGCCTGGAGAATTCCATGGACAGAGGAGCCTGGCAGGCTACAGTTCGCGGGGTCGCAAAGGATTGGACATGACTGACTGACTTTCGCTTTCAACAGTACTATGTACAGCAATTAAAATTGAAAGGGAACTCAGAGACTCTAAGAGTCTAGCCTTCTTTCCAGACACGCCTCCACTCTAAACCATATTTTGGCTGCCAAAATATTTTGGTTTCCCTGTCTCAATTTGAATACCTTTAACTGTGAATATAGAACAGACAGAAAAAGGAGATATAACATGTTAATGGTTTGAATCAGGCTCTGTTAATAGGTACTGTCACAAAGTTTAAGTATCATAGTAATCTTGTGAGGAAGATATTATTTGCCTTTTGAGGATAATAAAACTGCAACTCAGATAAAGAAAATTCTAGTTTTCAAAATACCTTATCAAATTAGTTCCAAAAATTTCTCAATAAGGACTTTTAAAGACACTAACATGTCTTTTTTAACTAACTCAATAAAACTGTTCAGAAAATGGAGATATTCCTTAAATGGTATTAAGGAAATATTATTGTTTATTCCCTCATTGCTCAGTTGGTAAAGCATCTGCCTGCGATGCAGGAGACCCCGGTTTGATTCCTGGGTCAGGAAGATCGCTGGAGAAGGAATACGCTACCCACTCCAGTCTTCCTGGACTTTCCTTGTGTCTCAGCTGGTAAAGAATCCACCTGCAATGTGGGAGACCTGGGTTTGATCCCTGGATTGGGAAGATCCCCTGGAGAAGGGAAAGGCCACCCCCTCCAGTATTCTGGCCTGGAGAATTCCATGGACTGTATAGTCCATGGGGTCACAAAGAGAGACATGACTGAGCAATTTTCACCTTCACTATTGTTTATTCATTCCATATACAAATAATGAAATAAAAACATGTCAAATGAATATTTACATGGTATGTTTGAATATGTTTTTCTTCCCTTAAAAGTACATTCACAGTCCTCAAGAAAGAACAAGGGTAAAAGATACTTGAAAATGAAAAACAGATCCCCCCACATATAGTCAAATAGAACTGAAATGAATTTGAATACTAATAAAAAACAAAAAAATACTAATAAAGCAAAATGTGGGATGAGAGTAACAAAAATACATCATAACTAAGGACTAAAAATACTAGCCAGATAAGAAATTTTCTCAATTTACAGAAAAGTATTTGTTTACTAAATAAACATGCCCTGACAGTATAATGTGTATCAACTACTTGCACTACAGCTACTGGCAAAAAACCCCCCAAAAACCTGCCCTTAAAGAGACAGAGAAAGGTAAAAATATACTATCTTTGAAGACACATGACTGTTACTGTTATGATACATGCTAAAACAGGTGGACTATTTTCTCAAGGAATTTCAAGTTGATTAAAACCATATTTCTCAGCCAAGAATGCTATTCTCTAATTCAAAAATATATAGGTCCCCAACATCAACAGTTCTTCATCCTTACGAAGATTTGTTTTGTTTGGAATGCACATGGTACATTATTGGAAAGAATAGGATTTATCAGCCCATATATTTATTGAGACAACTAAATTCACATCAAAACCAACTTATTATTGATCTTAGTATTCAATTCAGCAGCTCAGACAGGCTTACTATACAGAAAATGGCTTCTACAAATGATCTTCATATACTACAATTCCCTACCTTCCATTCAAAATCCAGCTGCTTCATAGCTCGGTAAACTTCAGCCATAATGTCATATGGTTTGCTTTGACTTCGGATTCCAAGATGCCACTTGGCTTTTTTCACAGCTAAAGATTTGGGCTTCGTTGTATTCAGTGCATCCAGTGGACATCGTGCTTTAGGGCTGTCTGCTATAAGAGGTGGCATCCTTTCCGGATGAGGTTTCAGGCCTGGGGGAATATGCATGGTACTATCATCCATAAAAGAACCAGTTGGGGGACTAGAGGCGAGGTAGAACTCACTGGCTTGGTTCATTATTCTCCGATTGTCAATGATAAGATGATAAGCCACTGCAAGCTGGTCTTGAGGGTCACCACTATATAAACTGTTCATTACTTCTGATTCTGTACACTCAAATTTTTCACACACTTCTTTCACAGCCTCATCATCAATGACGTTAGCATCATAGGAGGGGTCTTCAGGAAATAAGTAACTGGGCAAATCTTGTTTAAACCATTCATGCTCTCTAGGAAAGATACCACAATACACTATTGTAAGAACATGCTTTGGCAAGTCCCAAATAATTTAGACATGGGGCAATACAATATATCAGAATCAGAAAGACCTGGGTCTCTAGTCACTTACTAACTATGGGACCCTTGGGTAAGTTCATTAACCCTTGCTCTAGAGTAACTATGATTATTCAGACTTGGGTATTTTGCTGACATTTTCACAAAAAGAAATAAAATAAGTCTGTCACTTCAAAGGAAACAACTGGCAGTATTTGGTGCCAGTGATGAAATTCAAGCTTTCAAGTAAAATGTTAGAATTTGGCTTATAACGGAGTTCTATATATATATATATATATAGAATTGTATATAACAGAATAATTTATATATGTTTCCATAAGTTTGACAGATTCTCAATATTTAAGAGACTTTTCTACTTTTAGAATGAAGAGGATAATGCCTATAATTTGATAGTATATAATGAAATGTGTTACCATCCTGAACACCAGGCTATCTCACTAACCCAATATTTTCCATATGACCAATGCAAGATGTTACATAGTCACACATGGGCAGAAGCTCCACTCAAAAGGCAAAACAGACCCTGTGGATTTCAATGTAGTAAAGTACAAAAGTTCACTGGTGATTTGATATTGCAATTAACATATTAAGCTTTGATTTAATATCAAAGAAAAAGATCTAACTATATGAAAGGTTATGAGAATGTTCCTCCCTTTTCCGGCAATATCTGAGATCAGATATGTTTCCTAGACTTCAACTAATACAACATATTGCAACAGATGAATCAAGAAGTAGGCATGAAAACCTAGCTGCTGTCTCTGATTAAGAGGATTTGAAAAATGTAAAATAATGGTACTCTTGTCATCATATTTTGTTTTGGAAAATAAGGTTATTTTTCATAGGAGACATATTATTCAGAATAACATGTTTACTATTATTTTTAAGTGAATTAACTATTTAAAAAATTTTTCACTTTTGATTTCTAATCTGAAATTGGTAAAAATAACCTGCATTAAAAAAAAAGACCCTCTGGAGTCCTCAATTTTAAGACGTGGCAGGGGGGAGGTATTCAAACCAAAACATTTGAGAACCTAGTCTCCTAGATCTTATTTTCACACTATTCCAGGCCTTTACACATGATGTTTACTACTGACACCCTAGAATATCCCATCCCTTTTCATTTAATTAACATATACTATTTCTTCAAGACTGTGTAACCATTGCTACAGGGTAAACTGGGCACTCCCTAAGCTAAATTCAGATCAGTATATATTTTACCTGAATGCCTTCTACTGAGTGATTAATTCATTTATGAATATTTATTGTGGTAAAGGACATACTGTGGTAAAAATGCACACTCATTCACACAGAGATTACATTCTAGCTGAAAACAGACTAAACAAATACTCTCAAAAATAAACACAGAATTACAAATACACAAATACAAAAACCCTGTGATAAAAATTATGAGTGAAAAGCACAAGGTAAAATAAGAGTGTTTAACTCAGAATGGGAGGTGAGTGCTTAAGGAAGCCACTCTCAATAATATTTAAGCAGAAATCAGAATGATTAGAAGTCAGCTAAGCAGAGCTGGGGAACAGATATTCCCAGCAAAACAAACAATATATGCAAAGATTCTGAGGTTAAAAATGTTTTCCTGTGTTCAAGGAACTGAACTGAGGCCAGAATCATGAAATCATAATAAGTTACTGGTTGGAGTGGCAAAAGATATCAGGTTTTTCTGACAGCTGTAGGCTATAAAAATGGTTTTGGGGCTGAACCTATGGTTGATGATAATAACAAAGGTGTTAAAGAGGCAGGGGTGACATGATCTAATTTGCATTCTGTGAAGATCATTCGGCTTGTGATAAAGTAACTGAATTGAAAAGATAAAACTAGTAATGATGAGGAGGAGGAAGACGCTAGTGCAATAGTCCAAGTGAGAAATGATGGTGTGCCATGTCTTGTGGATATATACAGAGGTGAAACTTCTACAGCTGCTACTAAATGATACTATTATAACACTCATACTTTCTCACAGTTGTTACAGATTTTTATACTAAACTGAGAGCTCCTTGAAACAGGGACCATGCTTTATTCACCTGCGTTTCAGTAGCCAGGACAGAGCAAATGCTCAATAAATGTGGAATGATGAATAGACAAAGAAGTAAAAACTGAATTATTAAAGTATTTAATTGCTGTATAATGATAATAATAAGCACCTCAATAAACATCTGGGCTTCCCAGGTGGTGCCAGCGGTAAAGAACCCGCCTGCCAATGCAGGAGATATGGGATGCAATTTCAATCCCTGGGTTGGGAAGATCCCCTGGAGAAGGATATGGCAACCTACTCCAGTATTCTTGCTTGGAGAATCCCATGGACAGAGAAGCCTGGCAGACTACAGTCCATTGGTTCACACAGAGTCAGACATGACTGAGGTGACTGAGCACTACTAGCACAAATAAACACTTAGTAATCAAATGACCAGTAAGTACTAATTTTTTGAAAAGAATTGATATAAAAAATAAATTGCTACATATCTAGCATTTTTAAAACATCAAACTTTAAAATAGGGTAAACACTTTTGAATAAACTCCAAAAATTCATTCTTCTATTAAAGCAATGAGATTACTAGCAGAAACTGTCAATATTAACTTTTTTCAGAACTCTGGAAATTAACCAAAGGCTTGTAATAATCTGAGGAGTGTTTTTTGTTTTTTAAAAAATGGTTGTGTCTCAATAAGAACAGTGAGATTTGTGACACTTTCAGTTACCCAATATCCACTTCCTCTTCTCCATTTCTATGGTGGCCTTGAAAACCAACAGCCTCACAATCATTTTAACCCCCAAAACTAGCACCTAGAACCACTGGGAGGCAACTGGGGAGAACAGGCTTAGAGTTCTCCAAAAGTCCTATCCCCAGAGAACTGTCATTATTAGACAGGGCTGGCAGATCTCTGGAAACCTCTTCTGTCAAGCCCTGTCTTCATCTGACCTGACTTAGCGTTCCATCTGCAAACAGCCTTTTGTCCAGCACACTTGTCAGAAACAATCAGTGGCAACTGTCTAACATCCCAGCTGCCAAACAGCAAAAAAAGAATTGGAGCAAACAAGTAGCTGATCAAAAACCTTGAAAGGAAACGTTAGGGACTAAGTTCCATAGGAGTCCTTAAAATACTCTTAAAATCCTAGAATTCACAAATGCAGGACTGTTGTTCATGACCAAGAAAGCCCCTGATTTCTCATCACTGATTGACTCTGAGGCTCTAAGCTAGAAAGAATCAAGACTAATGCAGAATTATGAACTTCTCATTAAAATGCTGAAGACACACCCCAACATGGACACAGAATCCCTCAGCAAAGGCTGGGAGACTGATTAGATCAAGGCCTTTAAGGAAATCTTTCTCTAGCAATTAGCTGACCATTAAGCTAATGAAGCAGAGACTTCAGTGGCCACCCTTGACAAAGAATACAGACTTAACAGAATTAGTTAAGTAAAATCACTAAGTAAATTAAAGCAACAACAGTGTACAACAATTATAAATTCCAGGCATCTATGCAAGAGAAATAAAAACATATGACCATTTAAAAGTGTGTACATAAATGTTCATGGCAACATTATATGAACCAAAATTAGAAACAACTCAAATATCCATTAATAAATGGATAAACAAAATGTAGTTTATCTAAACAACAGAATATTTTTCAAGCAAAACATTAAGTACTGATATTCTACGCCATGAAAGAACCTTGAAAACATGCTAAGTGAAAGAAGCCAGACTCAAAAGGCCACATGCTGTGATTCTATTTATATGAAATGTCCAGAAGAGGCAAATCCATAAAGACAGAAAGTAGATGAGTGGTTGTCAGGGGCTGCAAGGAGGAGAAAGTGAGTACAGAGCGTCTTTGGGGATGAGAAAACTGTTCTGGGATCAAAGAGTGGCGATGACTATACAACTTTGTGAACATACTAAAAACCACTGAATCATACAATTTAAAGAACAAATTTATGGTATGTGAATTATATCAATAAAATAAATGTTTAAAAAAACAGAAATAATCTAAATTTTCATTTCTAATTAATTCAGAAAAAGAACCACAGTTCTTCATAATAATAACAGTGCCAATTAAAAAGCCATACTTTGGGATAGGGGGAGGACAAATCAGGTGATTGGGATTAACATATACACAGTACTATACATAAAATAGATAACCAATAAGAACCTACTGTACAGCACAGGGATCTATACTCAATATTTTGAAGTAAGCTATAAGGAAAAAGAATCTGAAAAGGAAGATATATACATGTGTGTATGTATATGTCTCTGTGTGTGTGTGTATGTGTGTAACTGAGTCACTGTGCTATATACTTGAAAGTATCACAACACTGTAAACCAACTATATTTCAATTAAAATTAAAAAAATATTTTAATGATAATAAAGCAACCCTGAACATGTTAAAAAAAAAAAGTCATACACCCAGCTTTTAATTTTAAGGAGTCAATTTCTAAACAAGGTAAGTAGTAACCAGGATGTTTATGAAGGTTCATCTGAAACAAAATCAATTCATTTCAGATGGGTTACTACACAGCCTCCAGAAACCGTCTTTCTGTCACTGCTGCCTAATATCTGATTTTCATATAAGACTTAAGACTAAATGAGCTATAATGACTCCAATCAAATTGTATAAATTTCACAATGTGTGCAAACTTCTTTAAGTGCAGCTAAAAGGTCCTTATATATTCACTTTAGGATAGTATTAATGGCTAATATTATATGCTGGGCATTATTCTAAAAATGGGAATTATATTAGAATGAATACTTGTAGTTTCTAACATTCAACTGTGTCTAGACCTATAGAAATAGTAAATTCTTATGTTTTAACCTAAGACTATCCTTCAAACAAATCCACTATAAACGATGTAACTAAAGCACAATGAGGTAGGAAATATGCCAATAGCTAACAAAGAATCAGAATTTGTGATTAGACAGTTGAACTTCAGATCTTTCATTTTAACCATAACAACATACTAAGCACTACTGAGCAATACTAAGCTTAAAGCACTTAAAGATATGAGTTTCCTGAAGACAATGTCTGTCTTGCCTACCAATATTCCCAGCAATTAGCATAAGACCTTGAACAAAGCAGATGTTAAATAACTGTTAAGTAAATAAAAATGATTAAATGAACAAATAAATACAGATATATTTTCTAACCTCCAATAGCCTACCATCTTAAGAGAAAAAGAAAAGATATATACAAAAATAAAAGCATACCTTAAAGATATTGCGGGCTTGGTTTTAGAACATTGCAATAAAGTGAATATTGCAATAAAGCAAGCCACCAATATTTTGGTTTCCCACTGCATATAAAAATTATGTTTACAGTGGGGCTTATTTATAGGATAAGGCCAAAATTGATGTGTGATCTAGTAGGTAAAGGCTTAGGATTCCTTCCCTCGGTCCTCAGATTTAGGTAACTCATTGGCCTTTTCTTTGACCAACATAGCACATATCAAGATAGTTAAAATAGCATGCTTGAAAATATATATAAAGTCTCTTTTACCTGTAACTGTTTAAGCCAATGAAACCTTTCAAATTTTATTACTATGGGGCTTTTATGTAGCACTTTACATTTTCATGTTGCTTATAGTTTTATTCTACTGAAATAAATGAATGTCATAAAAAATTATGCTTAGAGTATCTGTAGACTATTAAATTTGCAAAAACATTACGCCCCCAAAACAATGTATGTCTTGATTAAAAAACACTTTATTGCTAAAAAATGCTAGCCATCATCAAATGAGATGAGGATTCCACAAACCTTTAATTTGCAAAACAAACAAACAAAAAAAAAACACACCACAGTATCTACACAGTGCAAAAAAGTGAAGCACAATAAAACTAGGTATGCTGGAGAAAGGATGGATGTCATAGGACTGGTGTAGCAATACGGATTAGTTGAAGTAGTACAGGTTCTGAAATCAGGCAATTTCTCAGCCCTACTTTTGTAAAATGAGAATAACAATAGCTACCTATTAAAACTTGGAACTTCCCTAGTGGTCCAGTGGTTAAGAATCTGCCTTCCAATGCAGGGGACATGGGTTCAATCCTTGGTCCGGGAACTAAGGTCCCACACGCCACAGAGCAACTGAGTCCACACACAACTAGAAAACCCGAGCACCGCAACTACTGAGCCCTTGTGCTACAACTAGCAAGAATCCTGCACGCCATGACGAAGAGCCCATGTGCCACAACTAAGATACGAAGCAGCCAAAAAGAAAATGAATATATATTGTTTTAAAAAAGGAAATACTATAAGCATTTAAAAAAAATAAGAGCTACCTATTAGGAATCAATGCAAGAAAATACGTCAAGTATCTAGCAAAATGCCTGTTATATAAAATCATTCAATAAATTAGTAACTCTTTCTGTTGAATTGTATTTTGTCAAATGAAGAATTTCCAAACACTAAATACAGAATATGAAGAAATCTTAAAATGATGAAAACTATAAATTCAAGTTACTACTCAAATTAAAATACACTTGCTCCTTGGAAGAAAAGCTATGACAAACCTGGACAGCATATTAAAAAGCAGAGGCATTACTTCACCAACAATGGCCTGTCTAGTTAAAGCTATGGTTTTCCAGTAGTCATGTATGGATGCGAGAGTTGGACCATAAAGAAGGCTGAGAACCAAAGAACTGATGCTTTTGAACTGTGGTGTTGGAGAAGACTCCTGAGAGTTCCTTAGATTGCAAGATCAAACCAGTCATTCCTAAAGGAAATAAGTCCTGAATATTCATTGGAAGGACTGATGCTGAAGCTGAAGCTCCAATATTTTGACCACCTGATGCAAAGAGCTGACTCATTAGAAAAGACCCTGATGCTAGGAAAGATTGAAGGCAGAAGGAGAAGGGAATGACAGAGGACAAAATGGTTGGATGGCATCACTGACTCAATGGACATGAGTTTGTACAAGCTCCAGGAGATGGTGAAGGACAGGGGCGCCTGGCGTGCTGCAGTCCATGGGGTCACAGAGTCAGACATGACTGAGCTACTGAACAACAACAACAATTTTAAGTCCTGAGATGGTTGCCACTCTTTTATACCACCCACATTATGTGCAAATTAACTTCTCCTAGTAGGTTTTTATTTACATTATTCTTCTAAAGCTTGTGAATATACAGGTACCTGTTTAATATAACAGAATTGGTACTTTTATTATTCTAAGTACATGTGCTGATGTGAACAGGTGCAAATATATATACATATTAGCATATTTAATGCTCTAAGGAAAAGCCAACTAAGTGACCTATTTACTCTAAAGAACTATGAACACAAAAGAATTTTCCCCTGCTAAGTTGTTCATTTCCATTCCAAAACTAAATATGGTACTAATTTACAATTTTATATTTTTATGTATGAGGCCTGGAACACTAACAGAGGCTAAGGGAAGAAGACACAAATGCAGCAGGAATGCAAAAGAGATCAGCAGCAGTCACACAAACAACTACCCCAGCCATCATTTAAATATTTCAAGAGTCAAGACAAGGCAGAGTATTCAGGAAAGATGTTAAAAGAATGTGTTTGCAAATAAATACCTGATGAAATGTCAGGTAAGAACAAAAAACCCTCTAAGAAATATGACTGATAAATAAAACACAGAGGGCAATGAATCATCCTGACTTGTGTGTGCTATATAAAGGTCATATTCACAGTAACACCAGCAACTGCACTTTCCAAAGTTTCTCACATAACAAGAAATCCTTCACAGCAAACCCACTAGAGGCTATTTTTGGATTCAAAATCTTAGCAAAACTCTTTATGGTTTATTTCATCAACTCTATGTAAAATATATAACTCTCACCCTGTTTTTTTCCATTTGAAACGTATTCAAATACTTTCTGAATGTTTACTGTATTTCTAGGCCTTCCAGCACTGTATATACAAAGGTGCTAAGACACTCTCTCTACCCTTTTATAATTACAAGAGAGGAGAAAGTTACACTGAAAGCAGCCAGATACAAAATGAGAATGAGAGCATGAACAAAGTGTGGAAATCACAGAAGTGCAAGCAACTGACCATGCCCTGGAGAATCAGGAGTGATTGCACAAGGCAGGTGATAAGTGAGCAGAATTTTAAAGGATGAATGGAAACTTTTAGGTCCGAAAGGGCAGAAAAGGTATTAGAGGCAAAGGAATAATACAAACAAAGACATGAAGGCATAAAATATGCATCATTATATTTGAGGAACAAGGAAAAGTTCACTGTGGCTGGAGCTCTGGTACAAGGGGTAAGAGCAGGAAGAAGTAAGCAGAGCGTTACTATGACAGGCCTTGTATGCTTTGCTACTTTAACTGAAAAGTTTGGGACACAATCTGAAATAATTAAAAGTTGAATCATAGGGCCAGGTTTACATAATAAGGAAAGTAAAATCCATATAAAGTGTTACAGTGCCTAACATAAAGCAAGCATTCAGTTAGTGGTACTAATATTAATACTAGAATATGTACTTAATAGTCACAAAAAGAATATTCACCTTATGTCTTTGATAGTTGCTCGTTTCAGGGGATCAACCTGCAGCATATGCATCAGGAGAGTAGCAACAGAACGATTGAGATATTCTGGGATGTAAAAAACACCCCCTCGGATCTTCTTAAACAGCGTAGGCACATGCTCATCATCAAATGGGAGGGTGCCACAAAGAAGAGCATACAAAATAACACCGCAGCTCCAGATATCCACTTCAGGACCTGCATACAGCCTAGGGGAAGATGACAGCACAAAACTGAAGCGCAAGTGTCACTTCTCAATTGCACGCACCCTACTTCTTCTCTGTGCGCCTGTAGACACAGTGCAGACTCCAAATGTATTGCTTTCCAAGCTCTTTAATGAAATCCATGGCCACTCCCCAACACTCAATGGTTGGTCTCCAGAGAGAACAATTGGTCTAACCCATTGCGATTCAAATTTCCCAAGAGAAAACAGTACTTACGTGTATTTGACACAAACTAAACTGAACTTACTAATTAAAAAGTATAAAACTTTCTGTGGTTGATTTTTGATAGAAACATCAAAGTAGATGACCATAAACTTTAAGAAAAGCAATACTATATAGTGTATTAGTGTATAGGCTAAATCTTCTTACATAAAGCAATTAAAAGACAAGACAATGCATAAAAAATAGAATGTTTATGCCCAACAGACCTATTTTAAAGAATATTTGAAATAGTAAAGTACCTAACTAGTTCTATAGCAATCTCTTTCATGGTATTCATGCTATATCACATTATCCTGCATAACTACTACTTTCATTCAAATAACCTGGTGGCTCATGGGGCTGAGACGACCTTTATCCAGAAAACCTATGCCTAGAATGCTGTCCCTTTTGTCTCTCACCTTTCTACAGTGTTAAAATTGCCCTGATGGCACATTACCAAACTCAAACCTAAGCCTCAGGTAATACAGTATATCTCTACAATTCCAATTAAAACAGTATAATCCATTTCAATAAAAATCACTATCCAATGTTTACAGCATTTGCTATGTAGCCCAAGCTCCTATATATGCAATGATAACTGTTTTATATTTTCTCTCACAGAATTCTGTTAACTTAAGATCAGACACTGGTCACCAAAGAATACTTAAGTTTATCACTGCAATCTGTATAAACATTTAAAAAATGTATCAATGAGTAAGTTACATGAATAATTACAGTCTTCTCTTGTGCAGTTTGTTTTCATGAAATGACAATAACGTCTCCCCTCAAAACCTCATTCTTCCAAAGACAACATAAATATACTCTGCATGCTTTATAAGAGTATATAAAGTATGATTAAAAGACTGTGTCTGATAAGTAAATAATGAGCCTGGCAAATGCTTGCTTTCCTAGCTGCAACTGCCTAAAATGAAAAAAAAAAAAAAATCAAGATTTTTTTTTTTTGCAATTTTAATGGAAAAACTCCTTAAATACTTCATAACAAAATTAAAATTAAATGTTTTAAAAATTGTTTAATGTAACTCTTCTGTCTTCAATGACAGAAAAATTAAAGGGACAATGTGCTTCTATTAAAAACCTTATCTTCCAAAGAGAAAGTTAAATGTAATCAGAATGAACAAAACATTACGAAAAGCTTACTCTTCACTGATATACTATATTACCTGCCTGAGATGACTTCAGGTGCTGCATAATTTGGGGATCCGCAGCTAGTTCGCAGAAATTCACCATCTGACATCATGTTAGATAATCCTAAAAATAAGAGTAGTATGTTTAGCTGGTGCTAGGTATCCCGGGGTACTCAGGGGCCAGCTTGCCTGCCAATGGACCAGACCCAGCAGCTGCAACTGGGACCCTTTTGTCCCTGGTCTCCTCCTGACATGGACAACTGTCCAGAGTGCCCCGACTGGGTAAGGAACAAGAGACTTTATTGACCTCTCTCCCCTGCCCTCTCTTTCCTCTCCTTAACCCTTTCTATCCTTCCCTGTTTTTCTAGTCCCCCAGTCCTGGACGCAGGAATCTGGTCGAAGGGCCATCAGCCTGAGCTGAGGATTAGAGACTGATCACCTCCTCCTGGCAGAGAACTCGAATTCTGGTTCTGGTCTGGTCTGATTTCTGGTAGGGCCGAGTTCCAGTCCACCCTTCTCTGGAAGCCCAGGGAAAAGTCCCATAACGCCTGGGTATCTGTAGGTGGCAGGTCTGTAAGGCCACCCCTTTTGCCCCACCTCTCCCGCCTCCTCCCCCTTCTTCTTTCAACTTGGCTTCCTTTCCTCCCTCGAAATCTTTGATGTTAGTACTTGGATCTGAAGTTCTGTGTCTCTATAGGAGGTTTTCTGAGAGACTGTATTCTTGTATTTAAGGGCTTCCCTGGTTGTGCAGAGGTTAAAGCGTCTGCCTGAAATGTGGGAGACCTGGGTTTGATCCCTGGGTCAGGAAGATCCCCTGGAGAAGGAAATGGCAACCCACTCCAGTATTCTTGCCTGGAGAATCCCATGGACGGAGGAGCTTGGTGGGCTACAGTCCATGGGTCGCAAAGAGTCGGACACGACTGAGTGACTTCACTTTCTTTCTTTCACTTTCAGATATGTTTAAAGTAAATATGGATTAATGCAAAAGGAATAACATCAAGTCTGTAGTGCCTCAAATATCATAATGTTTACTTATGTTAAAAAGCAGTAGAAAGTATTTGTTAGACTCGAAAGAGACCATTTCAGAGTGCTTATACCTGACAAAAAAAGGTAAAGCACATCACACGTAAGACTGAGATTCCTTTCCTAAATAAGAATGTTGATTCATTTCACAAATATGAGGTTATTCTAAATTATGCATAATTTTTCAAACATAAAAGCATCAAAATATTACTTACCCATTTCTCCAAGTGAAAGAAAACAGAGAGTACTATCACTTTTTTATACTCTGTTTTCATGGGCCTTTTAAAAAAAATCTCTAGGTAGAAATCAGATAGGCTCCATTTTATAAAGATTATGTTCCAAAAGTTTTTAATTTGGAAAGCTTTAATTCAACATAAAAAAATATTCTATTGAACCAAAATCTAGTTGAACTACAGCACTAAATGAGGTTTATGATTAGAGAAGAGAAATAGAAAAAGGAATTTCCTGACTTTTAGATGAAAGACAAGGTACAGACAAAAATGTTAACTAAATAATGCTGAACTCTGGCACCTTTTCATCTCTTTCTATAATCTCTCACTTCCTAAACCCTTTCCCCTACTATGGCACCCTGTCCAGGTATGTTAATCCCAGAAAATGTCTGGTCATAAAAATTACATTTTATCCTTTATTTTACCCCCCAACAAAAACTCCTATTCTTTTATCAACAGCTGTTAGATGTTACTACTCAGTCTACTGACATTCCTCCTCCACCAGTTCAGAAGGATTACAATGCTCCACAACTGCATGGAAATTTTCATGAACCTCCATTTAAATGCATTTATCAGGGAAAAAGCCCGTACTTTCATTAGATTTTCAAAGGGGGTTTGTAACCCTCACAAAAAACAGTCAAGTCTCATTTCCTCAGGAGGGAATGCAGGTTGAGTAGGTTTACCTTGATACCAGTTCTCTAACTTCTCGAGATGTACTTGCATTTTTAGAAAGTGGTTTAAATGAACAGAACAAGCTAGTGTGCAGACTGTGCGACTAATCCCTTTTCACAAAATAGGATTTACATCCTTGAAAGTGAAAGTTTTAGCTCATTAAGAGTTGGTACTGTCACACTTGCAAAGGCAGCTAGTACACTTCTGAACAACTCTGGAGTTACATACCAAAATCAGCTATCTTGGCATTCATCTGTGCGTCCAATAGCACATTCTCTGGTTTCAGGTCTCGATGAACAACCATGTGCCTGTGACAGTAATCCACGGCAGACAGAATCTGCTGAAAGAGCCGCCGAGCTTCCATCTCTTCAACCTATCAGGTACAAAAGAAAGTATACCAAGAATATTTGGGACATCTACATAGCAAGTTTTAGTTTCACAATCAACCTAAATATAACTGAGTAATAAAGCAATTAGAATTGTGTTAAAATTCTCAACAAATCAGACAAACAAGCCAAAAACTTGCATTCAAGCTCAACATATCAATTGACAAGCTTTTCTTTGTTGCTAGATGTCACAGGTCATTTTCAAATAATATTACTAAATGTGCACAATGTTTCACAAGTAAAACAATCTAAAATAGAATTTAAGTGAAACTGCTAAGAAAAGGAAATATCTGAAGCTTCAGCATGGTGTTATGGAACTGATTTTGCACTTTGAAAAGCATAGGCTTTTCATGTTGGCAATTAAGTGGAATATATTTCCTAAAATCACTATGTCATAAATTGCATGTTTTAAGAAAGAAAATACATCTAACACTCTGTATGTTTAGTTAGACATTATTACAGAAACAATCTCACTTTGAAGATATCTTTGTGGTTTGCTATTTCTTACTACTTTCCTCTTTTTTTTGCTTAAGGGTTTATTGTACTAGATAGAATGTTACTCACCCGTCCATGTTTACAGATGTAGTCAAACAATTCACCACCAGACACATATTCCATTACCATAAAAAAATCTGTTGGAGTGCTGATCACCTGGTATCTTTTTTTGTCAATGAAAAATATAATAAAAATATTACTTTAACCAAAATCAGCCTAGCATGTTCATTCCTACTATAAATTGATATTCTAGTGTTTTATAATACTTTAAGATGTCAACAAATTATATAGTGTTAGCAAAATAATCACAGAGTTATAAACATGGAGGTTCATAAAACTCAGTTAGGTCCTGGAGCTTACAGACTTCCCTCCAGATCCCACTTTTCATGTTTACAAAATCTAGGAAATCATCCATTCCTTGACAACTAAATTAAGAATTAATTTTTCCATTTAAGCAAAAATGTGTTTGTAGTCTATGGAGATGGACTATGACCAACCTAGATAGCATATTAAAAAGCAGAGATATTACTTTGCAGACAAAGGTTCATCTAGTGAAAGCTATGGTTTTTCCAGTAGTCATGTATGGCTGTGAGAATTTGATTATAAGGAAAGCTGAGTGCCAAAGAATTGATGCTTTTGAACTGTGGTGTTGGAGAAGACTCTTGAGAGTCTCCTGGTCAGTAAGGAGATCAAACCAGTCAATCCTAAAGGAAATCAGTCCCGAATATTCATTGGAAGGATTGATGCTGAAGCTCCAATACTTTGGCCACCTGATGCAAAGAACTGACTCATTAGAAAAGACCCTGATGCTGGAAAAGATTGAAGGCAGGAGGAAAAGGGGACAACAGAGGATGAAATGGTTGGATGGGATCACTGACTCAATGGACATGACTTTGAGAAAGCTCTGGGAGTTGGTGATAGACAGGGAAGCCTGGCATGCTGCAGTCCATGGGGTCACAGAGAGTCAGACACGACTGAGTGAACTGAACTGAACTATGGAGTTGAGGTGTGTTATATTTAAATAACAGTGGAAAATATTCTTGGAAAGGAAAATGTTATCAATGTGGATACAATCAGAAAAATCTTAAAGTTGACAAATGATCCTGTCTTCAAGATATAAAATGCAAAAAAAGGGAAGGAAGGTATAGATTAAAAGTAAATTAAGAGACATGTTGTATAGACTAGTTTTGATTCTAGTTCAAACAGACCAACTTTAAAAACTATTTGTAAAACAAGAAAAGAAAGTCTGAATGACTGGTTGATAATATTTAACTGTTTAAAATATTAGATGATACTAAACTGTGCTTATTTTATTAAAATACAGTCTTTACCTTCCAAAGTAGATATTGAAGAGATTACAGATTAAAAGGTGACTCAGAGGGTAAAGTATCTGCCTGCAATACAAGAGACTTGGGTTCGATCCCTGGGTCAGGAAGATTGCCTGGTGAAGGGAATGGCTACCCACTCCAGTATTCTTGTCTGAAAAAGTCCATGGACAGAGGAGCCTGGCAGGCTACAGTCCATAGTTCATGGGGTCAAAAAGAGTTGCATACGACTGAGTGACTAACACTTTCACACTTTCACTTTACAGATTAAAAACATACTATTTGGGATTTGCTTCAAAATAATTTGTGGTGGGAGAAGGAGGAGGAAGCAGATAAAATAATACACTGATAACTGCTGAAGTTGAATGATAGACATATAAGGCTTCATCACTTTACTTTTTTTTTGTATGCATTATGAAACTTCCATAATACAAAATTAAACAGATGTATATATGTACATATGGTGTGTTTATACGTGTGAAAATATATATGTTCTAGGCACTCAAAACTGAGCACATAAAACAATAAAGAATCTTAGCTCTATTTGTCAAAATTTTTCCTAAAAAACTATTACTTCCACATCCACACACAATTATACTAGAGTTTGAAAACTTTAAAAACATGTTAACTATAGTATTAATGTTTTAAATGATGGTCACATCTAACACATATAAATGAACAATTGTTCTACTCTGCTTTGTTTATAAAGGATTAGTTACATCTAGTTGATTATTAGAAATATCTAAATGACACTGAGTTTCTATTGAGAGCTGCTATGTATAGCTGTGTGGTTGTGCATGGCTTGCAGGCACCCAGTGTAAGGCACAAGCAGGGGCTAAGAAGTGGCCCAGATGCCACCCCGCAGGCAGCACACCCTGACACAACATGTGTCAGGAGCAGGGCAGGCTTCTGGTAATTAGTCCTCCAGATGGGGCACTGTTTATTATTAATGTTCAAAAAAGAAAGTTCTAAATGGTGGTCCTGGTTACTATTCTTCTTTAAAGAGGAAGGAAAAAAATGGCCATGAAATTGGTGACATAACTACATAGTATATATTGTAAGAGAGGACACATCATATATAAATTAATACCTGCAAAAAGTAAAATAGTTAACAACATTGTGAACCAACTATACTTCAATTTAAAAAGAAATAGGAAAAAAAGTAAAATATAAAAGCTATCCTTTTATAGCTTCCACATCTGAAAATGATTACAGATTTTCAGAAGAAATATTTATAATAGCAGTCGCTAGTCTTTGGGATGAAAAAGGTACCCTATTTTCTATAGATTAATGTAACTGGCAGATAAGGTTGAGTCTTCTCAAATGAACTGTCAACAGGGAACTTACCCTGAGAACTCTAGGGGCAAAAAAAGGTTCTAAAGAAGCAATCCTAACAGGCACCAAACTCTAATGGAATAAAATGAACAGTGAACAGCAAGAGCACCCACGCTGTCACCTCACTGCAGGCTGATCTGATTTATCAACAGAAGTCTCAGCCACTTTCATGCTTTGTGCATCTTTGGGTATAAGAAAAAGCAGTGATTCCAATAAATTTAGCTGCTGATTCCTCTGAGTATATCATCAGTCTTCAATAAATATTGTTGGACCCAGAGACTTGATCAGATACCATTTGATTTTTATTTTCTTTCTAAAGACTAGATGGTTGTGCGTGCTTCCAGCCAAAGGTGTATGATGTCTGTCTCTTTTCTGAGATATTAGGAGCCATTACTGATCACAGCATAGATCTTATTAAGTCACAATGAAATTTTAAATGCTGGCCAATTTCCATAGTCTATTAATGAACTATAGTCTATAGGAAATACTCCCTCAAAACCTCCATTGTCTCTGAAGTGCAGGCCATCAGGTAACTGCCTGGTTCTTTTTCTTGTTATATTCATTAACCAGTCTCCTTATCATCTTCCTGTCATTCTGACTTAATGTCTTTTTTCCCACTACTAAGGTTGTCAATATGCCAGCAAATCTGGAAAACCCAGCAGTGGCCACAGGACTGGAAAAGGTCAGTTTTCATTCCAATCCCTAAGACAGGCAATGCCAAAGAATGCTCAAACTACCACACAACTGCACTCATCTCACACGCTAGTAGAGTAATGCTCAAGATTCTCCAAGCCAGGCTTCAGCAATAGTGAACTGTGAACTTCCAGATGTTCAAGCAGAGAAACAAGAGATCAAACTTTAGAAAAGGCAGAGAAACAAGAGATCAAACTGCCAACATCCGCTGGATCATGGAAAAAGCAAGAGAGTCCCAGAGAAACATCTATTTCTGCTTTATTGACTATGCCAAAGCCTTTGACTGTGTGGATCACCACAAACTGGGAAATTCTTCAAGAGAGGGAATACCAGACCACCTGACCTGCCTCTTGAGAAATCTGTATGCAGGTCAGGAAGCAACAGTTAGAACTGGACATGGAACAACAGACTGGTTCCAAATAGGAAAAGGAGTACGTTAAGGCTGTATATTGTCACTGTGCTTAAATTTAACTTACATGCTGAGTACATCATGAGAAACGTTGGGCTTTATGAAGCACAAGCTGGAATCAAGATTGCTGGGAGAAATATCAATAACCTCAGATATGCAGATGACACCACCCTTATGGCAGAAAGTGAAGAAGAACTAAAGAGCCTCTTGATGAAAGTGAAAGAGGACAGTGAAAAAGTTGGCTTTAAGCTCAACATTCAGAAAACTAAGATCATGGCATCCGGTCCCACTGCTTCATGGCAAATAGATGGATAAACAGTGGAAACAGTGGCAGATTTTCTTTTTGGGGGCTCCAAAATCACTGAAGATGGTGATTGCAGCCATGAAATTAAAAGACACTCCTTGGCAGGAAAGTTACGACCAGCCTAGATAGCATATTAAAAAGCAGAGATGTTACTTTGCCAACAAAGGTCCGTCTTGTCAAGGCTATGGTTTTTCTCATAGTCATGTATGGTTGTGAGAGTTGGACTATAAAGAAAGCTGAGCGCTGAAGAATGGATACTTTTGAACTATGGTGTTGCAGAAGACTCGAGAGTCCCTTGGACTGCAAGGAGATCCAACCAGTTCATCCTAAAGGAAATCAGTCTTGAATATTCATTGGAAGGACTGATGCTGAAGCTGAAACTCCAATACTTTGGCCACCTGAGCAATTGCTCATTTTCATTTTCTTTTGCTGATTCCTCCCCTTCTCCCAGACATCTTAACATCATGGTGCCCTAGAGGTCAATTCCTTGAAATCTTATGGAGGAAGAAGTGGATTATGGAATTCACACTCCATACTCACATCCTTGATGCGAAGAGTTGACTCATTTGAGAAGACCTTGATGCTGGGAAAGATTGAAGGTGGGAGGAGAAGGGGATGACAGAGGTTGAGATGGTTGGATGGCATCACTGACTCAATGGACATGCATTTGAGTAAACTCTGGGAGTTGCTGGTGGACAGGGAGGCCTGGTATACTGCAGTCCATGGGGTCACAAAGAATCCGACACTACTGAGTGACTGGATTGAACTGAATGTTGTCATCATTCTGGGTGAACAAGATATGCATGTAGATGATCTGTCCAATACATGCCCTCTAATTTCTTTGACTCCTTTTTCTCATTCTCTTTTCCTCTTCTACACATAGCCACTTACTCCAGGGTCACATACTAAGACTAATTCCTCCAATTATGCACTGGATTCCTTTGTCCCACATACTGAAGAACTTGGTTTCTACAACTGGCTATTCTTTCTCCTCTATCAATCTCTCCCTCTTGACTGTATTGTCCTCTTTGACACACAAGCATTCTATAATATCTTCCATCTTAAAAAACAAATACTGTTTAGATCTCACACTTCCTTCTAGTTACCACTCCTATGTCTCTCTTCTCTAAAATCCCTGAATGCTGTTGTTACTATCTCCCCTTCTATATCTCAGATTCTTTCCTACAGGTTTTTGTCTTCACTATTCCAACAAATTTCAAAGACACCAGCAACTTCCACCTTGCCAAATCCAATGGTCAATTCTCAGTCTCATCTTACTCAATATTCAACAGTATAAGGAAAAGTTAATAATCTCTCTTTCTTCAAATATGTTTTCCAATTGGCTTCGAGACACCAAAAACTTTCTTGGTTTTCCTCCAACCATTTTAATTGCTCATTTTCATTTTCTTTTGCTGATTCCTCCCCTTCTCCCAGACATCTTAACATCATGGTGCCCTAGAGGTCAATTCCTTGAATTCTTATGGAGGAAGAAGTGGATTATGGAATTCACACTCCATACTCACATCCTTGATGCGAAGAGTTGACTCATTTGAGAAGACCTTGATGCTGGGAAAGATTGAAGGTGGGAGGAGAAGGGGATGACAGAGGTTGAGATGGTTGGATGGCATCACTGACTCAATGGACATGCATTTGAGTAAACTCTGGGAGTTGCTGGTGGACAGGGAGGCCTGGTATACTGCAGTCCATGGGGTCACAAAGAATCTGACACTACTGAGTGACTGGACTGAACTGAATGTTGTCATCATTCTGGGTGAACAAGATATGCATGTAGATGATCTGTCCAATACATGCCCTCTAATTTCCTTGACTCCTTTTTCTCATTCTCTTTTCCTCTTCTACACATAGCCACTTACTCCAGGGTCACATACTAAGACTAATTCCTCCGATTATGCACTGGATTCCTTTGTCCCACATACTGAAGAACTTGGTTTCTACAATTAGCTATTCTTTCTCCTGTATCAATCTCTCCCTCTTGACTGTATTGCCCTCTTTGACACACAAGCATTCTATAATATCTTCCATCTTAAAAAACAAATACTGTTTAGATCTCACACTTCCTTCTAGTTACCACTCCTATGTCTCTCTTCTCTAAAATCCCTGAATGCTGTTGTTACTATCTCCCCTTCTATATCTCAGATTCTTTCCTACAGGTTTTTGTCTTCACTATTCCAACAAATTTCAAAGACACCAGCAACTTCCACCTTGCCAAATCCAATGGTCAATTCTCAGTCTCATCTTACTCAATATTCAACAGTATAAGGAAAAGTTAATAATCTCTCTTTCTTCAAATATGTTTTCCAATTGGCTTCGAGACACCAAAAACTTTCTTGGTTTTCCTCCAACCATTTTAATTGCTCATTTTCATTTTCTTTTGCTGACTCCTCCCCTTCTCCCAGACATCTTAACATCATGGTGACCTAGAGGTCAATTCCTTGAATTCTTATGGAGGAAGAAGTGGATTGTGGAATTCACATTCCACACTCACATCCTTGAGGATCTCATCTAGTCTTTGGGCCTTAAATATCTTAAATACCATCTATATGCTGATGACTTCCAAATTTATCTCTAGTTTACAGCTTTCTCCTCTAACTTCAGACTCACATATCAAATAAACTACTTGCATTTCTACTTGGATAATTAATAAGTATTTCAACTTCAAAAAAAAGAAAAAATCAAATTCTTGATACCTAAAACCCCACTTCAAATCTGTTCATTCTACAATCTTTTCTGTTTCAATTAATGGCAGCTCCACTTTTTTGTTTGTCCACACCAGCAAACCTTGGAGTCATCCTTGATTTCTCTCCTCTAACAACCTACTGTGCTGTGTTTAATCACTCAGTCGTGTCTGACTCTTTGTGACCCCATGGACTGTAGCTTGCCAGGCTTTTCTGTCCAAGGGATTCCCCACACAAGAATACTGGAATGGGTTGCCATGCCCTTCTCCAGGGGATCTTCCCAACCCAGGGATTGAACCCAAGTCTCCTGCATTGCAGGCAGATTCTTTACCATCTGAGCTACCTAGAGAAGCCCACAACCTACATCTGTCAGCAAATCCTGTTCTCTACCTTGAAAATATATATAAAATATGTTTACTTCTCAATACTCTCCACACTATGTTCTAATCCAGGCCACCATCTCTTTCACTCAGAATACTGCAACTGACCCCTAATCTGATTTATCTGCTTCAACATAAGTCAGATAATATCACACCTCTGGTGAAAACTTTCCAGTGGCTTTCCTTTACTCAGAGTTAAAAACCAAAGCTCTTACAATGGTCTGGTATACCCTTATCCAATCTGGCTCCCCTCTGTGTCTCTGACTACACCTCTTACTCCATTTCCCCCAGATCACTCTGCTCCCATGATCTACCACCTGTAGCAATTTCCACCTCATAGCCTTTGTATGTGCAGCTTTTGCCATCTGTTATTTCCTCCCTCCAAAATATCTGCATGCATATTTCCTCACCTCTTTACTATCTAATATATAACATATTTTACTAATATAGGATTTATTGTCTATCTCTTCAATGCCACAAGCACACAAGCACACACACACACAAATATAAGCTCCATAATAGTAAAGATTTTGTTGTTGACTTCTATTTGTTTGCTGATGTATCCCCAGTGCTATCTGTTGCATGAATGTATCAACAAGCTAACTTTCTGGCCTTATTTTCCTCCATGTCCCTATACAACAGTCTGTGTGTTAGACAAATCAAACTACTTGTTCCCACCATACCACGTTCCTTACACTTTCATTCTTTTGCTTTGTTGTTTTTCTAGAACCATCAGGACCTTGTTCATATGTCACTTCTTTATACACAGAGTAACCACTGAACACCTACTAGGTGCTGAGGAGATAAAGATGATACTGACGGCACCAATCTTCACTATCACTTAGATAACTAATGGGATGCTCAACTTAACACAGCCAAGGCAGATCATTAACATTCACTTGTACCCCCAACATGGTTCTCCTCTAGTCTTCCTATTTCAGAAAATGGTACCATCAACACCTAACTGTTCAAGTCAAAACCCCAAATTCCAGTTGCTTAGGCAAAGAGAAGATTCCTCATTCCCTTTCTTTTCCTCAGTACTTTATTAGTTTTACCTCTAAAATATACATTGAATTGACAGGTTTATCTCCAGCTAGACCAGTGCCATCAAACAGAACTTTCTATAGTGATGGAAATATTTTATTATACTTTCCAATATGATAGTCACTAGCCACATGTGGCTATTAAAACACCTGAAATGTGGCTAATATGACCAGAGAACCAAAACTTTTAATTTAATTAAAATTTATGCCACATATGGCTAGTGGCTACTATATTGGACAGCACTAATCTACACTACCATTTTGGCTAAACCCATCATTAATCTCCCAGCTGGACCATAGCAACAGCTTCCTAATTGGCTGGTCTCTCTGCTTCTACTTCTGTCTCTGTACCCATTCGACACTATGGCCGTATCACTCCTCCAACTTTCTCACTCCCTCAACTTCTTGAACAAAATCCAAACCTCTCGGCAAAGTCTTCAAGATCCTATGATATGTGGTCCATGGCTACTCTCTGACCTCATGAACTACCTCTCTTTCCATCACTCACTCCATTCTCGACATTATAGATTATAGTCATCTTCTTTTTCCTACAATACTCAATCTTTCTTTCACCCCTCTGAGGTTGCTTTACAAATACTGTCCCCAGGTTTTCAAATGGCTAGATCTTTATAATCCTTAAGCCTTATCTCTGCTCAATGAGGCTTTCCTAACAGCCTAATCTAAATTAGCACCTCCTCCTTCCTCGTCACACCCAAGGACAGCACCATGTTTCACTCTCCATATAGCACTTATCAATGCCTAAGATAGTCTGGTTAATTTGTTTACTTACTATTTTGAGCTGCTAGATAAGGCCAGCCATAAACATCGCAAGTGCAGAGAGAGACCCTGTCTTTTACTACTGTACCCCCAAAGCCTTAGAACAGTGCTTATCAGATACTAGGTACCTGATAAAAATTGGCTGAATAAAAGATGAAAACAAATATTGTTTTTGCACCTAAAGAATTCAATCTTGTGGAGATACTAAAAAGAAAATGAGCAATTACAATGTAATGTCCAGGGCTTTGGAAAAGCTGAAATTCTGGGTGCTCTAGGAACAGAGAGGATGAAACTTGACCCATTGTGTTACGGCTAGGGCAAAGTAGTTTTTCTAGAGGTAACTGCATTTAAAAGCTTGTATTTAAAGGACAAGTTGGAATTGGAAGCCTAGAGGAAGGGAGATATAGGTAAAGTTTTCCAAGCAAAAGCAACACTTGAAATACAACAAGTAAGAAAATGGTAACAATAAGAGCAGAGAGAAATGGGCAGATTTAGGAGACACTGGAAAAAAAGTAGTAGAACTTAATGATCAATTGTATGTAAGGGGTAAGGGAAGAGGAATTAAATATGATCCTCAAGTTTTAGGCTTTGGAAATTGTATGAGTGGTATTTTCATTCATGCACACAAATTTATTTCATTCATGCACACAAACATATATATAAACTAAGTTGAATTATATACATATATAAACTAAGCTGAACTCAATAAACTAATATGAATTTTTCATATGCATATATATGAAAAAATTCAACTTAGTTTCAAATGGCTCTTTGATTTCAGAATGGAAAACACTCAATAAATAGTTCAATGAATGGGTTCAGAATTCAGCAGAAACATAGATTTGTAAATTTTTAAGATAGAGATGACAAATCACACCATGGTGGCAGATGAGGTCACCTAAAAAGGATTCACTAAGATTACACTAGCTCAGAATGCTGAAGTATATCAGTATCTAATGGTCAGGCAGATAATGAAGGGCCCATAAAAGAAAGCTTCAAGAAAAGGCAAGAATGTAAAAAGAAAATCAGAAAACCGTGGTGCCATAGAAATCTAGGGACTACAACATTTTCAGGTGGTGCTCATGAAAAATGTTAAAAGCTGTCCATGAGGTGGATAAGATAAAGATATTTAAAAGTTGGTAGGCAAAAACCATCTTTGCCAAATTATAAAGTGTTGATCCTTTGACCAGTTAAAGTGAAATTTCCCTAAGAACCATGGGGAAATGAAAAACCAGGACAAAAATCAATTCAACAAATTCTAGTTGATGGGAAGGTTGGAGTTTCCTTTCAATCCGGTTTATTCCTTTTAATTTTCTCCCCATGGGTTTTTTTCATTTTGAGTTAATAGAGAAATTATGCAACATACAACCTTCATTTTCAGTATTTAGTTTTCAAACTTTCTTGCTTATTCTAGAAGTCCATTCTGTAGCAAGGAAACTATTTTTGGCTCACTTGCGTAGTTCAAGATTGCAGAAAACAAACAAAACCACTGAAAGGATCAGGTCTCTCTCCCTGTTTAAATCACTAACACTGTTAGAAGGCTGTGTCAGCAAGTTTATTCTGAAGCAAGAATACATGAGTGCCTTTTTAAAACCAAAAAATCAAATTCACAATTAAAAGGCAACATGGTTAAATGGACTAAGCTTAGGCTGGTAGCCAGAAACTTTAAACATTAAATTCACCTCTGTCAGTTACCTTCTGACCAATCCTGAGAACATCCTAGTACTCCTTCACAAAACAGAACATAATGAAATAATTCTGAAACAGAATGGGGTAAATAGTCAAACCAAAGTCAGACAACTATAAATAGTTATAGAAATGGAAGCAAGAAAACACTAGTAGCTATAACATCAAAAAAAAAAAAAGCTTTTAAGTCCTTTTAACAATCGCAACTGCTTACTGACAAAATGATTTATTTATAGGAACAAAATAGCAACTAGAACTCATGCTCTAAAAGAACAAAGTTTCCTTGGCCTCTTTCAGGGTTTGCATTATATAAGTGATAAGGTCAAGAAAGGAAGAATACAGAGATCTCTCCTTTCTCCACTCTCACTTTGGCATGTGACAGTTTTAGCCTGGCTTAGCAGCTTTCCCCTCTTATAGGAAGTGACCACTCAGGAAGGAAGAGCAAAGAGATTTATCTTAGAAGCTAAATTCATCCACTCAGTTATTCATTAGCTTGAATAAAATAATTATTAACATGGAATTGAAGTCAGACATGAACTGGTTCAGTTAACTGAAAATCATTTGGAATCATGAGAGGAGTGAAATCACTGACCCTGCTTCTGGGTCAATGCACTTCAACCAGCAGGCACTGTAACAATGAGAACACAATAATTCTCAAACAGCACCATGAAGTATCCCCATTTTAAAGTTAAGGAAACAAAGAGTAGAAGAGTGAATCATAGGTGATATTTTAATTCCTGTGATATCTTTAAAAACCTGTATATACAAATTTTGGATCATCTAGACCACAGGTCTTAGATAATATAACCTTAAAATCAGTACAGCCATGCAATTTCAGGGACCTCATTTCTTATTTATGCTTATGATCAAGTGAACTTCAAATGAAGATCAAACGACACTGAAGCTTATTGTTAGAACCAAGTCTTCATCATAATGATGAGAGAACTGAGTCATCACAGGTCATCCAATGGCACACCAAACCCCCACAAAAGCCTCCTCTGAACAGTTAGTGGCATATTTATGCTGTTAGTAAGATACACTGAGGGGGCTCCCTCATTTAACATACCAATTTGCACTGGTTCCCTAGCAATAAATACATCTAGTTATAGAAAAGACTAAATGCGTGTCCCAAATCCTAGCAATAACTGGATCAGCCATTCACTTAAAGATTTCAAGAATGCTACTCTATTGGTTTTCTATTGCTGCCATACTAAGAACTTAGTGTGCTTAAAACAACACAAATGTGTTCTGTATTATGTTACAGTTTTAAAGGGAAAAGTCTGATACATGCCTCTCTGGGCTAAAAATCAAGGCACAGCAGGGCTTCATTGCATTCTGGGGGCGCTAGGGGAAATCTATTTCATCATATTTAGAAATCACCTGCCTTCCGTGGGCTCATGGCCCCCTTCCTTCACCTTCAAAGCCAGGCACAGCCAGTTGAATCCTTTTCATATTTCTTCTCTCTGACCTTGCTTCCATCTCAAATCTTTTTCTCTGGCTTATGATTCCCTTGTCCACTTTTAAGGACCGCTGAATTACCCTGGAACCACCAAGATAACCAAGGAAAATCTTTCTATTTTGTCAGCTGATTAGCAACCTTAAATCCATTCATAACCTTAATTCTCCTTTGCCATATAATATAACACACTCACTGGAGATTAGGACATCTTCCCTTTTTTTGGGTGGCCAGGGGTGTCGGCGGGGGCACTATTGTCTACCACAGCTGTTATGCAACCTTGTTATGGGTAAACAAAGTGCCTCTACAGGGTTATCAGATTGTTTCTCATCAACACTGATACCTAAAGACAGCTCACTAAAAAAGTTTAGACTAAATATAACCTCTGACTATGATGCTTGGAGGGATTGGGGGCAGGAGGAGAAGGGGACGACAGAGGATGAGATGGCTGGATGGCATCACCGACTCGATAGACATGAGTTTGAGTCAACTCCGGGAGTTGGTGATGGACAGGGAGACCTGGTGTGCTGCGATTCATAGGGTCGCAAAGAGTCGGACACAACCGAGCGACTGAACTGAACTGAACTGATAACTAACTAGCAAAGTCTCAAAGATATTAATACTGCTTTTCTCAGTTTTTTCAGTCCTGGAATAGAGGTTAATAGCATGGCATCTGAAATCAGATATGAAGTTAACAACTAGCTCTGCAACTTACTAGCTATTTGACCTTGGTCAAGTTGCTGATACTCTTTAAACATGTGATTTTCTTATCTGTATAATGAAGATAATAATATCCCTTATACACTTATTGAGAGGATGAAGTGAAATTATATATGTAAAATGCTCAATACAGTTTCTAGCCATTATCAGTTACTCAGTAAGATTAATATTTACTTTATTAAACTCTGTCCAAGCTTTAAGATAAAAAATAAAGACAGTCTTCAGTGTTTTAGCATATTACATTTTCACAATTAATATTAAACACATCTTCAGTCTAATGTTCTCCCAACTGAGCTATTTCAGCCACTTTAAACACAACTTCAAATGATGTAAAAGAATGCTGCTGCATACTTAATGTCTAAATTTTCTATGGGTCTAGATGATGTTAAATTAATTTTCTTTCAAATTAATTACTTATTTACTAAACTCTTAATTTATTATCTTCTAAGTTTGTAACTTGCTTTATCCAAAAAAAAAAAAAATTAATTTGCCTTCCTAAGGACTTTACTATCAGTAATTAAAGTAATGATGGCAGTTTTGCAAATAATATAATGGCAGATAATCTTTAACAGTTACTTTCTACCTTTTCCAAAAAGAAAATACCCTGTTCATTAAAAGTGACTAGAAAACAATTATAAAATAAATCTAGAAATAGCAAAGTCCTAAATTACCTTCAACATGAATACTAGAGATAAGAGTCAATTTACAATTAGACTTTTAATTCTAAACCAGAAGCATGCAAAAAAGGATAATGAGGTTAAATGAATTACATTTGTTAAATGTAAATATGAAAAACTGTATATTTATAAAAAGTTTAACTAAAAATAGATAATTATTTATAAATTCAAATATATTTTGAGACAGTTTCTCTCATGTAATCAGGTGCAGAAGTACTTACAGTTTGATAATATGAGGATGACGAAAGAGTTTTAGATTTTGAATTTCTCGTTTTATTTTTCCAACAACATCTAAACTGCGAATCTTCTGTCTATTTAAAATTTTAACTGCAACTTTATGGCCTGTCAATTGATGCTCTCCAACTAGAGAAAAGAAAAAGGAAAATAACTTTGCCACCATAGCAATGTAATCATTTATCCATGCTTCCTTCCTCTGTAACCCCAAATTTTTTTCCTCATATTTACCACTTTAATATCACTTATTGTATAGAACAGAAAATAACCTCTTTTCATGTCTGTCTACTCTACTGGAGTATGTGCTCCTGAAGGACAGAAACTGTATCTTATCTTCTCTGTATCCTCAGCACCCAGCACAGAGATGTTAATTAAGTATCTGTGGAAAGGATTACTGAATTCCATTTTCATACCTAAAACTATAGGTATGAATTTGAAACATCTTTTGGATAGAATAGAATTACTATGTTTTGTCCCTCTCTTCCTCTTCTCTGGTCAATTCAATCACTTGTATTATGAAAGAATAAATAATTGCTATAATAAATTAAAACTCATAACTAGTTTCAGTACCATTTCATCAGAAAATTCACATGTAGCCCTTTTTCACCTTTTCTACAAAGGTTTCTTGTTTTCCCACATTCGATGGAATCTCTTTCTTTCAAACCTTCACAGTATACTGACAAAGTTCATGTTCCTTCATCATTTTTAGGCTGTTATATATATTTATTTGTGTTCTTGAAAAATCATATGGTAAGAGCTACCAGCTCTTACCCTCCTCAAATAAGACAGTCAGTATTCATCTGAGTCTGCCAGGAAGTGTCTAGCACAGTATTTTGCACATACTAGATGTATCACACTTCTTTATTTCAAACTATCTTACAAAGGTGTAAAAACTAAAAGAGCATAGTCTTGGCATAAAACCAGACACAGAGATCAATGGAACAGAATAGACAGCCCAAAAATTAGCTCATGCATAATTAAGGTCAATTAATTTATGACAAATGACTCAAAAACATACAATGGGGAAGGGATAATCTCTTCAATAAATGGCACTAGGAATATTGGATAGCCACATAAAAAAGAATGAAAATAGACCCCATTTCATACATTATACAAAAATCAACTCAAAATGGATTAAAAACAAATTTAAAACAAAACAAAAAAAAACATAAACCTTCCAGAGAAAAACCTAAGAGGTAATCTCCTAGAATTGACCTTAGCAATAATTTTTTGAACTTGATAACAAAAGCAAAGGCAACAAAAGCAAATATAAATGAGTAGGATTAAATCAAACTAAAAAGTCTCTTCATGGCAAAAGAAATCATCAACAAAATGAAAAGGCAACCTACCAAATGGAAGAAAATATTTGCAAATTACACATCTGATAAGGGGTTAATATCCAAATTATGTAAATTATCTAACAATTTAATAGCAAAGAAACCAATCTGATTTGATTAAATAAACTTTTTGCCAAACAAAGTATACAAATGGCCAAATACACAAAATCTTCAGGTAATCATCAGGTAAATCATGACTAATTATCAAGTAAATGCAAATCAAACCTACAATGAGTTATCACCTCACATTTGTCAGAATAGCTGTCATTAAAACTGAAGAGACAACAATGTTGATGAAGATGTGGAGAAAGGGGAACCCTTGTGCACTGATGGCAGAAATGTACATTGGTGTAACCACTATGTAAAACAGTAGAGAGGTTCCTGAAAAGTTAAAGCAAAGAACTATATAATGATTCTGCACCCCCTTGTAGATATTAGAAGGAAATAAAAATTGGATATCAAAGAAGTATCTACACTACCATGTTCATCACAGCATTATTCACAAAAGCAAAGATATGAAAACTACCTAAGTGTCCATCAACAAATGAATGAATGGATAAAGAAGAATGGTCTGCTTTTTTCTCCTCTCACCACACACACACCAGCACCACCACCTACAGGGAGCTCCAGGGACAAGCACAAGCCATCACTACCATCCTGGACTCTCAGGAGTCCCAGAAGGAGAAGAGAGAGAGAAAGGGCCTGAGAAAATATTTGACGCTATTACAGACAAAACCTTCCCTAACCTGAGAAAAGAAACACTCACTTAAATCCAGGAAGCACAAAGAGTCCCCTATAAGATAAACTCAAGGAGGAACCTGCTGAGACATGTATTAATCAAACAGACAAGAATTAAAGACAAACAAAAAATATTAAAAATAATAAGGGAAAAGCAAAAAATAATGTATAAGAGAATCCCTATAAAGTTATAAGCTGATTTTTCAGCAGCAACTCTGCAGGCTGAAGAGAGTACTACAATATATTCAAAGTGCAGATGGGGAAAAACCTAAAACCGAAAATACTCTACCCTTCAAGGCTATAGTTCAGATTTGACAGAGAAATCAACAGATTTTACAAATAAGCAAAAATTAAAAAGAGACTTCAGCTCTGTGAAAAATACCATTGGTAGCTTGATAGGGATTGCATTGAATCTATAGATTGCTTTGGGTAGTATACTCATTTTCACTATATTGATTCTTCCAATCCATGAACATGGTATATTTCTCCATCTATTAGTGTCCTCTTTGATTTCTTTCACCAGTGTTTTATAGTTTTCTATATATCAGTCTTTAGTTTCTTTAGGTAGATATATTCCTAAGTATTTTATTCTTTTCATTGCAATGGTGAATGGAATTGTTTCTTTAATTTCTCTTTCTATTTTCTCATTATTAGTGTATAGGAATGCAAGGGATTTCTGTGTGTTGATTTTATATCCTGAAACTTTACTATATTCATTGATTAGTTCTAGTAATTTTCTGGTGGAGTCTTTAGGGTTTTCTATGTAGAGGATCATGTCATCTGCAAACAGTGAGAGTTTTACTTCTTTTCCAATTTGGATTCCTTTTATTTCTTTTTCTGCTCTGATTGCTGTGGCCAAAACTTCCAAAACTATGTTGAACAGTAGTGGTGAGAGTGGGCACCCTTGTCTTGTTCCTGACTTTAGGGGAAATGCTTTTAATTTTTCACCATTTAGGATAATGTTTGCTGTGGGTTTGTCATATATAGCTTTTATTATCTTAAAGTATGTTACTTCTATTCCTGCTTTCTGGAGAGTTTTTATCATAAATGGATGTTGAATTTTGTCAAAGGCTTTCTCTGCATCTATTGAGATAACATATGGCTTTTATTTTTCAATTTGTTAATGTGGTGTATTACATTGATTGACTTGCGGATATTGAAGAATCCTTGCATCCCTGGGATAAAGCCTACTTGGTCATGGTGCATGATCTTTTTAATGTGTTGTTGGATTCTGATTGCTAGAATTTTGTTAAGGATTTTTGCATCTATGTTCATCAGTGATATTGGCCTGTAGTTTTCTTTTTTTGTGGGATCTTTGTCAGGTTTTGGTATTAGGGTGATGGTGGCCTCATAGAATGAGTTTGGAAGTTTACCTTCCTCTGCAATTTTCTGGAAGAGTTCGAGTAGGACAGGTGTTAGCGCTTCTTTAAATTTTTGGTAGAATTCAGCTGTGAAGCCGTCTGGACCTGGGCTTTTGTTTGCTGGAAGATTTCTGATTACAGTTTCAATTTCCGTGCTTGTGATGGGTCTGTTAAGATTTTCTATTTCTTCCTGGTTCAGTTTTGGAAAGTTGTACTTCTCTAAGAATTTGTCCATTTCTTCCACATTGTCCATTTTATTGGCATATAATTGCTGGTAGTAGTAGTAGTAGTAGTCTCTTATGATCCTTTGTATTTCTGTGTAGTCTGTTGTGATCTCTCCATTTTCATTTCTAATTTTATTGATTGATTTTTCTCCCTTTGTTTCTTGATGAGTCTGGCTAATGGTTTGTCAATTTTATTTATCCTTTCAAAGAACCAGTTTTTGGGTTTGTTGATTTTTGCTATGGTCTCTTTTGTTTCTTTTGCATTTATTTCTGCCCTAATTTTTAAGATTTCTGTCCTTCTACTAACCCTGGGGTTCTTCATTTCTTCCTTTTCTAGTTGCTTTAGGTGTAGGGTTAGGTTATTTATTTGACTTTTTTCTTGTTTCTTGAGGTATGCATGTATTTCTATGAACTTCCCCCTTAGCACTGCTTTTACAGTGTCCCACAGGTTTGGGGTTATTGTGTTTTCATTTTCATTCATTTCCATGCATATTTTGATTTCTTTTTTTGATTTCTTCTGTGATTTGTCAGTTACTCAGCAGCATGTTGTTCAGCCTCCATATGTTGGAATTTTTAATAGTTTTTCTCCTATAATTGAGATCTAATCTTACTGCATTGTGGTCAGAAAAGATGCTTGGAATGATTTCAATTTTTTTGAATTTACCAAGGCTAGATTTATGGCCCAGGATGTGATCTATCCTGGAGAAGGTTCTGTGTGCGCTTGAGAAAAAGGTGAAATTCATTGTTTTGGGGTGAAATGTGTGTTGGTGGGAATGCAAACTAGTACTGCCACTATGGAGAACAGTGTGGAGATTCCTTAAAAAACTGGAAATAGAACTGCCTTATGACCCAGCAATCCCACTGCTGGGCAAATACACAGAGGAAACCAGAATTGACAGAGACACACGCACCCCAATATTCATTGCAGCACTGTTTATAATAGCCAGGACATGGAAGCAACCTAGATGTCCATCAGCAGATGAATGGATAGAAAGCTGTGGTACATATACACAATGGAGTGTTACTCAGCCATTATAAAGAATACATTTGAATCAGTTCTAATGAGGTGGATGAAACTGGAACCTATTATACAGAGTGAAGTAAGCCAGAAAGAAAAACACCAATACTGTATACTAACGCATATATATGGAATTTAGAAAGATGGTAACGATAACCCTGTTAAGCGAGACAGCAAAAGAGACAGATGTATCGAATAGTCTTTTGGACTCTGTGGGAGAGGGAGAGGGTGGGATGATTAGGGAGAATGGCATTGAAACATGTATAATATCATATATGAAATGAATCGCCAGTCCAGGTTCGATGCAGGATACTGGATGCTTGGGGCTGGTGCACTGGGACGACACAGAGGGATGTTACGGGGAGGGAGGAGAGAGGCGGGTTCAGGATGGGGAACATGTGTATACCTGTGGCAGATTCATGTTGATGTATGGCAAGATGAATACAATATTGTAAAGTAATTAACCTCCAATTAAATTAAAATAAATTTATATTAAAAAAAAAAAGAGAGACTCAGCACCATCAAAACCAGCATTACAATAAATCTTAAAGGTACTTTTCTGGGCAAAAAATAAAATGCCACAACTAGAAACAAGAACAATAGAAATTAGAAAGATGACTGGTAAAGGCAAACATAAAACAAAGGTAGGAAATCACCCACACATAAATCTGATACCAAAACCAGGGACTGTGAAGACAGTACAAATGCAGCATATTGAAAATGTATTGGAAATGAACAGATCAGCAACTTAAAACATCTTGTACATATACAGACTGCTATACTAAAACCTCTTGGGAATCACAAACAAAAAATCTGTAATAGATACACATACAAAAAAGAAAAAGCAAACACAACACTATAGATATCAAATCACAAGGAGAGAGAAGAAAAAATGAAGGGAATAAAAAAGACCCCTGGTGGCTCAGATGGTATAGAATCTGTCTGCAATGCAGAAGACCTGTGTTCAATCCCTGGGTTGGGAAGATCCCTGGAGAAGGGAATGGCAACACACTCCAGTATTCTTGCCTGAAGAATTCCATGGCAAAGAATCAGACACAACTGTGTGACTAACACTTTCACTTTCAAAAATAAAAGCTAAATCACTTAACAAAATGGTGATAAGAGCATACATTATCAATAATTACCTTAAACGTAATTGGGTTAAATGCTTCAAACAAAAAACATAGACTAGAATGGATATAAAAACAAGACCCAAATATATGCTGTCTACAAGAGATCCATTTCAGATCTAGGGACATACAAACTGAAATTGAGAGAACGGAAAAGGATATTCCATGTAAAGAGAAACCAAAAGAAAGATAGAGTAGTAATACTCATATCAGACAAAACAGACTTTAAAATAAATACTGTTGAAAAAGACAAGGAAGGACAAGGATCCATAATGATCAAGGGATCAATCCAAGAAGATGTAACATTTATAAATGTATATGCACCCCCTCGTAAGACTACCTCAATGTATAAGGCAAATGCTAACAGCCATTAAAGGAGAAATTGCCAGTAACACAGTAATAATAGGGGACTTTAACACCTCACTTTCATCAGTGGACAGATTATCAAAGCAGAAAAATCAATAAGAAGACAAAAGGCCTTAAATGACAAATTGGACCAGATGAACTTAATTGATAATTATAGAACACTCTATGCAAAAGCAACAGAATACACTTTCCTCTCAAGTGCAGATGGAATGCTGTCCAGGATAAATCACATCTTGGGCTACAAATTAAGCCTCAGGACATTTAAGAAAATTAAAATTATATCAAGCATCTTTTCTCACCACAACACTATGAGATTAGAAATCAATTACAGGAAAAAAAAAACTGTAAAAAAAAAAAAAAAAAAGACATGTTTACATGGAGGCTAAACAATGTTACTAAACAACCAACGAATCATAGCAGAAACCAAAGAAATAAAATAAACAAAAAACTTAAAAACAGGTGACAACAAAAACACCATGATACAAAACCTATGGGATGTAGCAAAAGCAATTCTGAGAAGGAGGCTTGTAACAATACAATCTTACCTCAGGAAACAAGGAAAATTTCAAATAAACATCCTGATTTTATACCTATAGCAACTAGAGAAAGAAGAACAAAACCCAAAGTTAGCAGAAGGAAAGAAGCCATAAATATCAAGAGTAGAAATAAATGAAATAGAGAAAAAGAAAACAAAAGAAAGGATCAATGAAACTAAAAGCTGGTGTTTTAAAAAGACAAACAAAATTGACAAACCTTTAGCCAGACTCATCAAGAAAAAGAGAGAGGGCTCAAATCAATAAAATTAGAAATGAAAAAGGAGATGTTACAAAAGATACTACAGAAATCAAAAGAAAAAGTCATTTAGGAGACTACTACAAACAACTAATTATATACCAGTAAAACGGACAACCTAGAAGAAATGGACAAATTCTTAGAAAGGTACAAACTCCCAAGAACTAGGCTGAACTAGGCTGCACCAGGAAGAAACAGAAAATATGAACAGACCAATCACAAGTAATGAAATTGAAACTGATTAAAAATCTTCCAGCAGAAAGAGAGTGCAAAAAAAGGAACCCTCTTAAATTGTTGGTGGAAGTGTAAATTGGTACAGCCACTATGGAGAATAGTATGGAGGCTTCTTAAAAAACTAAAAATAGAGCTACCATATGACCCTGCAAGAGCTTCCCAGGTGGGGCTAGTGGTAAAGAACCTGGCTGCCAATGCATGAGACTTAAGAGATGCAGGTTCGATCCCTCGGTAGGAAAGATCCCTGGAGGAGGGCATGGAAACCCACTCCAGTATTCTTGCCTGGAGAATCCCATGGACAGAGGAACCTGGTGGGCTACAGTCAATATGGTTTTATAGAGTCAGGCACAACTGAAGCGACTTAGCAGGCACATGACCCTGAAATCCCACTCCTGGGTATGTATCTGGAGAAAAACATGGTCCAAAAGGATGCATGAACCCCAGTGATCAATGCAGCACTGTTTATGAAGCCAAGTCCTGGAAGCAACCTAATGTTCATTGACAGAGATGGTACATATATACAATGGAATATTACTCAGCCTTTAAAAAGAATGAAATAATGCCATTTGCAGCAACATGTATGGACCTAGAGATTGTCACATTGAGTGAAGTCAGTCAGTCAGAGAAACAGAAACATTGTATTGCATCCCTTTTACATAGAATCTGAAAAGCCATGATACAAATGAACTTATTTACAAAAGAGAAACAGACTCACAGACTTAGAGAATGAATTTATGGTTGCTGGGAGAAGGATGGGAGGAAGGAATAGTTAGAGAGGAAGAAACAGTTAGCACTGTACATACTGCTATATTTAAAATGGATAACCAACAAGGATCTACTATATAGCACAAGGAACTCTGCTCGATGTTATGTGGCAACCTGGATGGGAGAGAAGTATGGGGGAGAATGGATACACGTGTACATGTGTGTGTGTGTGTGTGTGTGTGTGTGTATAGCTGAGTCCCTTCGTTGCCCACCTGAAACTTGATCAGCTATACTTCAAAACAAAATAAAAAGTTAAAAAAAAAGTCTTCCAGCAAATAAAAGTCCAGGACCAGATGACTTCACAGGCTAATTCTACCAAACATTTAGAAAAGAGTTAACACCTATCTTTCAGAAACTCTTCCAAAAAATTTCAAGGGAAGGATCACTCCCAATCTCATTCTATGAGGCTACCAACACCCTGATATCAAAACCAGACAAAGATGCCACCAAAATAAAGAGAAAAATTGAAGGCTATCACTGGTGAACATAGAAGCAAAAATCCTGAACAAAATACTAGCAAATCAAATCCAACAATACATTAAAAGGATCAAACAACATGATCAAGGGGCATTTATCCCAGGAATGCAAGATTCTTCAATATATGAAAATCAATCAGTGTGATACATGGCATTTAACAAACTGAAGAATAAAGACTGTATGTTCATCTTAATAGATGCAGAAGAAGCTTTCAATAAAATTCAACAAATGATAAAAATTCTCCAGAAAGTGAGCACAGAGCAAACTTACCTCAACAAAATAAAGGCCATATAGGACAAAGCCAGAGCTAACATCATTTTCAATGATGAAAAGCTGAAGGCCTTTCCTCTAAGACCAGGAGCAAAACAAGTATGTCCACTGTCGCCACTTTCATTCAATGGTTTTGGAAGTCCTGGCCACAGCAATCAGAGAAGAAAAAGAAATAAAAGGAATCCAAATTGGGAACAAGTATACTATACATAAAAAATCCTAAAGATGCTGCCAGAAAACTACTAGAGTTCATAAAGTTGCAGGATACAAAATTAATACACAGAAATCTGTTGCATTCCTATACAGTAACAACAAAAGATCAAAAAGAGAAATTAAGGAAGCAATCCAATTTATCACTGCATCAAAAATAAAATATCTAATAATAAACCTACCTAAGGAGACAAAAGACTTGTAGTATGGAAACCACAAGATGCAGATGAAATAAATCGAGGATGATATAAGCAGATGGAAAGATATACTATGTGCTTGGATAGGAAATATCAATATTATCAAAATGACTACACTGCCCAAGGCAACCTAGAAATTCAATGCAATCTCTATCAAATTACCAATGGCATAATGGGATTTTTCACAGAACTAGCAGAAATTTTTAAATTTTTATAGAAACACAAAAGGTCTTGAATAGCCAAAGCAATCTTCAGAAAGAAAAATGGAACTGGAGGAATCAGGCTCTGGCAGCAAAAAAAAAAACAACAACAACAACAACCCAGAAATACAGATAGAAAGAACAGCACAGAAAACCCCAAAATATGCCCATGCACCTATAGCCAATTACTCTATGTCAAAGAGGCAAAGGTATACAATGGAGAAAAGACAATCTCTCCAGTAAGTGGTGCTGGGAAAACTGGACAGCTTCAAGCAAGAGAATGAAAGCAGAAAATCTACTTATACCATTGACAAAAAATAGACTCAAAATGGGTCAAATACCTAAATGTAAGACTGAACACTATAAAACTCTTACAGGAAAACATAGGCAGAACATTCTTTGACATAAATCATAACAAAATCTTCTTTGATCCACCTTGTAGAGCAATGAAAATAAAAGCAAAAATAAATAAATGGGACCTATTAAATTTAACTGTTCCTGCACAGCAAAGGAAACCACCAACAAAAGACAATTCACACAATGGGAGAAATTATTTGCAAATGATGCAACTGACAAAGGATTAATCTCCAAAATATAAACAGCTCATACAGCTCAATATGAAACAAATTTTTTTTAAATGGGCAGAAGATCTAAATAGACATTTCTCCAAATAAGACATAGAGATGGACAAAAAGCACATGAAAAGGTTCTCAACATCACTAATTATCAGAGAAACGCAAATCAAAACTACAATGAGGTATCACCTCACACTGGTCAGAATGGTCATCATCATCAAAATGTCTACAAATAATAAACATTGGAAAGGGTGTGGAGAAAGGGGAGCCCTCTTACACTGTTGGTGGGAATGTAAATTGGTACAATTACAGAGAATAGTATAGAGTGTCCTTAAAAAACTAAAAATAGAACTACCATGCAACACAGCAATTCCCACTCTATATATCTGCAAAAAAACAAAATTAGAAAAGATACATGCACCCCAATGTTCATTGCAGCATTATTTATAATAGCCAAGACATGAAAGCCACCTAAGTGTTCATCAACAGAGGAATGGATAAAGATGTGGTACATATATACAATGGAATATTACTAAGTTATAAAGAACAAAATAATGCCATGTGCAGCAACATGGATGGACCTAGAGATTATCACACTAAATGAAGTAAGTCAGATAGAAAAAGGCAAATATCATACGCTATCACTCATATGAGGAACCTGATTTCTTAATGACATAAATGAACTTATTCACAAAACAGAAAAAGATCTACAGATACTAAAACAAACTTATGGTTATCAAAGGGAAACCTGGCAGGGAGGGATAAATCAGGAGCTTGGGGTTAACATACACATACTACTATATATAAGACAGACAACCAACAAGGAACTTATAGCACAGGGAAATCTACTCCATATTCCACGATAACCTAAATGACAAAGGAATCTGAAAAAAAAAAGGAATATATGTATTAATATAACTAAAACTGTACTGTACACCTGAAATTAACACAACACTGTGAACCAACTATACTCCAGTAAAGAAAAAAAAAAAAAAAAAACAGAAAGAAATGGCATCATCTCTTGAAAGAGTTAAGCATAATGATAAGTTAATTGGTTATCTGAGATCAAAAGATTCAAATGCATTAAGAATGCCCCCTTTTTTGCTGAAATACAATAGCCTCTATTACCTACTAACTTAAGTGAATTAGTACTTAGTGATAATTAAATACAGATAGTTGTCTCATAATCACATCCCACCTGAAAGCTGAATGAATATTTCTTAAAATCTTGTAATATAAACAGATTTAAGACCAAGAATTTCTTTTATGTGTATTACAGCTGTAAACTTTCCTAGGGAAATTAACTGAGAGGAAAGGTTTGGATTCATAAACATTTAACATTCATTTGGGCTTCCCCTGGTGGTTCAGTGGTAAAGAATCCACCTGCACTGTAGGAAATGCAGGTTTGATCCCTGGGTTGGGAAAATCCACTGGAGCAGGATTGGCAACCCACTCCAGCATTCTTGTCAGGAAAATCCCATGGATGGAGAAGCCTGGTGGGCTATACTCCATAGGGTTGTAAAGAGTCAGACATAACCAAGCACAGCAACATTCATTTATTCAATCTAAAAGCATTTACTGAGCACCATTCACATGGTAGGACTATGCTGATCAAAGACATGTGTTAAGAGAGATTCAATAGGTCTCCAAGTTTTAGTGAGAAGAAACATCAGCAATAAAGGATTCTGCATGGTAGCAAATCTATATGAAAACTCTTAGGGATACCTTAACTATGAAGAAAGAACACCGATGAAAAAAAGCAAAACATTTTTAAAAACCAAGGGTGAACAAATTTGCCATAATTTATCGTGTATATCATATATATAAATATCCAGATCAATATCTAGTTTGACAGCAGCAATAAAGAACACTCATCCATGGAACAACTATTTAACAAATGCCTACTATGGTGCACTCTGTATCAAGTGCAATTATAGGCACTTGGGATAAAGTGGTGAACATACTAATTCTGTCACATTGTGAGGTGTTCCCCAATATCTATTCCAGTCTTCCTTCCTAGACGTATGACTCCCAAATTACACCTGAATATATATCCACCTGAAGTAGAGACTGCCTCCAGTATCTCTTGTTAAGTAGATATGGCCATGTGACTATGCTCTGGCCAATGACATGCCAGCAGAAATGTCCCTAGCAGCAGCTTCTTCAGATCCTTCCACCATCCTGAAGCCTGGAACTACCTGCTCAGACTGTTAAGTGAGTAAAATACTATCTTGTTTAAGCCATTCTTATTTTGAAAATTCCTGTCATTCACAGCTGAGTCTCAATAATACGGTCTAGAATATTTTTATTTTTTTAAACTTTTTATTTTGTATTGGGGTATAGCTGATTAACAATGTTGTGAAAGTTTCACGTGAACAGCACAGGGACTCAGCCATACATACACATGTATCCATTCTCCCCCAAACTCCCCTCCCATCCAGGCTGCAACATAATATTGACCAGAGTTCCATATGCTATACAATAGGTCTTGTTATCCATTTTAAATATAGCAGTGTGTACATGTCCAACTCAAACTCCCTAAGTCCACCTTCCCCTCAGCAATCATAAACTCCTCTGTAGGTCTCTTTCTGTTTTGTAAGTAAGTTCATTTGTAAAATGTCCATCGACAGGGGAAGGGATAAAGAAGTGGTATGTATCTACAGTGGAATATTACTTGTCCATTAAAAAAATGAAATAATGCCATTTGCAGCAACATACATGGACCTAGAGACTGTCATACTGAGCGAAGTCAGAGGAGAAATATGTGGCATTCCTTATGTGTGGAACTAAAACAGAATAATATGCAAAATGTTTTAACTTATTTCAAATTTCCAATTTTGCTGAACTGCCATCTGTGAACTAATGGAAATAAACTATATTTATAGCTCATATAATTTCTTGGATTAAATGATTCTACAAAGTTATCACTCAGTGGTCCATTTTGTTCTTCCCGAACTCTAGCCTAATTATACAAAATACTCTCTAAAGCGACTGAAACATATAGACTTACCCCATCTATCCTTTTATTTTTTTTACTTATTTACTTTTATTTTGTAATAGAGTATTGTTACCGTATAATTATCTATAACCCATTACATTATTGTAATAGAGTATTGTTGTTTGGGGCTTCCCTGGTGGCTCAGATGGTAAAGAATCTGCCTGCAGTGCAGGAGACCCGGGTTCAAGCCCTGGGTCAGGTCCCCTGGAGAAGGGAATGGCAACCCACCCCAGTATTCCCGCCTGGAGAACTCCCCCGACAGAGGAAGATGGGCTACAATCCATGGAGTTGCAAAGTCACTAAGTTCTGTCTGACTCTTTGAGACCCCGTGGACTGTAGCCCACCAGGCTCCCCTGTCCGTGGGACTTCCCAGGCAAAACCACTGGAATGGGCTGCCATTTCCCTCTCCGGGGATTGAACCCGGGTCTCCTGCTTGGCAGGCAGATGCCTTTTTTTTTTTTTTTTTTTACTTTACAATAGTGTATTGGTTTTGCCATACATTGACTTGAATCTGCCATGAGTGTACGTGTGTTCCCCATCCTGAACCCCCCTCCCACTTCCCTCCCCATCCCATCCCTCTGGGTCATCTCAGCACACCAGCCCCGAGCACCCTGTATCATGCATCAAACCTGGACTGGCAATTCGTTTCATATATGATATTTTACATGTTTCAATGCCAGTCTCCCATATCAGCCCACCCTCGCCCTCTCCCACAGAGTCCAAAAGACTGTTCGTACATCTGTGTCTCTTTTGCTGTCTTGCATACAGGGTTATCATTACCTTCTAAATTCCATATATATGTGTTAGTATACTGTATTGGTGTTTTTCTTTATGGCTTACTTCACTCTGTATAATAGGTTCCAGTTTCATCCACCTCATTAGAACTGATTCAAATGTATTCTTTTTAATGGTCGAGTAATATTCCATTGTGTAAATGTACCACAGCTTTCTTATCCATTCATCTGCTGATGGACATCTAGGTTGCTTCCACGTCCTGGCTATTATAAAGAGTGCTGCGATGAACATTGGGGTACACGTGTCTCTTTCGATTTTGGTTTTCTCAGTGTGTGTGCCCAGCAGTGGGATTGCTGGGTCATATGGCAGTTCTATTTTGTTTTTTAAGGAATCTCCATGCTGTTCTCCATAGTGGCTGAACTAGTTTGCATTCCCACCAACAGTGTAAGAGGGTTCCCTTTTCTCCACACCCTCTCCAGCATTTATTGCTTGTAGACTTTTGGATCACAGCCATTCTGACTGGCATGAAATGGTACCTCATTGTGGTTTTGATTTGCATTTCTCTGATAATGAGTGATGTTGAGCATCTTTTTATGTGTTTGTTAGTCATCTGTATGTCTTCTTTGGAGAAATGTCTGTTTAGTTCTTTGGCCCACGTTTTGATTGGGTCTTTTATTTTTCTGGAATTGAGCTGCAGGAGTTACTTGTGTATTTTTGAGATGAATTCTTTGTCCATTGCTTCATTTGCTATTATTTTCTCCCATTCTGAAGGCTGTCTTTTCACCTTGCTTATAGTTTCCTTTGTTGTGCAGAAGCCTTTAATTTTAACTAGGTCTCATTTGTTTATTTTTGCTTTTATTTCCAATATTCTAGGAGGTGTGTCATAGAGGATCCTGCTGTGGTTTATGTCAGAGAGTGTTTTGCCTATGTTTTCCTCTAGGAGTTTAACAGTTTCTGGTCTTACGTTTAGATCTTTAATTCATTTGGAGTTTATTTTTGTGTATGGTGTTAGAAAGTGTTCTAGTTTCATTCTTTTACAAGTAGTTGACCAGTTTTCCCAGCACCACTTGTTAAAGAGATTGTCTTTTCTCCATTGTATATTCTTGCCTCCTTTGTCAAAGATAAGGTGTCCATAGGTGCATGGATTTATCTCTGGGCTTTCTATTTTGTTCCATTGATCTGTATTTCTGTCTTTGTGCCAGTACCATACTGTCTTGATGACTGTGGCTTTGTAGTAGAGACTGAAGTCAGGTAGGTTGATTCCTCCAGTTCCATTCTTCTTTCTCAAGATTGCTTTGGCTATTCGAGGTTTTTTGTTTTTCCATACAAATTGTGAAATTATTTGTTCTAGTCCTCTGAAAAATACCATTGGTAGCTTGATAGGGATTGCACTGAATCTATAGATTGCTTTGGGTAGTATACTCATTTTCACTATATTGATTCTTCCGATCCATGAACACGGTATATTTCTCCATCTATTTGTGTCCTCTTTGATATCTTTCACCAGTATTTTATAGCTTTCTATATATAGGTCTTTTGTTTCTTTAGGTAGACATATTCCTAAGTATTTTATTCTTTTTGTTGCAATGGTGAATGGAATTGTTTCCTTAATTTCTCTTTCTGTTTTCTCATTGTTAGTGTATAGGAATGCAAGGGATTTCTGTGTGTTAATTTTATATCCTGCAACTTTACTATATTCATTGATTAGCTCTAGTAATTTTCTGGTGGAGTCTTTAGGGTTTTCTATGATCCTCTACATAGAAAACCCATCTATCCTTTTAGAATTTTACATTTGATAAGGTGAACAGCTGTTATACAGAAGAGTGAAACTGTTTTATATTGTTCTGGGAGCAGAACTGAGAATAATCAATACAAATTCTTTCAACTAACAGAGTCATCTGCTCCACGAAGCCCCTCTCATCTCCACCTTTCTCACCATTCAAGTCTACACTGAAAATTTCCTTTTTAGTATTACTAACATACCCTGAGCATACTTTTTTGACAGGATGTGTAACACTAACATCTATTGGTTTTTCATTTCATCTCTCAATACTACAGGGGAAGAGATTGGAGGTCAGGTCCCCTGTAGTGTTTTCCTATTGCCAAGGCTGGAAATAAATGATAAACCAAGACAATGGAGCACAGAGAGGTTAAGAATTTGCCCACAGTCGTTCAACTATGAAGGAGCAGCATCAGGATTAAAACTCAGAAGCATGCACTATCCGATATCCAAGCAGAGAAAGCTCAGTCATTTGTCAAGATCAATTCAGTTCAGTCGCTCAGTCATGTCTGACTCTTTGCGACCCCATGAATCGCAGCACGCCAGGCCTCCCTGTCCATCACCACCTCCTGGAGTTCACCCAAACCCATGTCCATCGAGTCGGTGATGCCATCCAGCCATCTCATCCTCTGTCGTCCCCTTTTCCTCCTGCCCCCAATATCCTCCCAGCATCAGGGTCTTTTCCAATGAGTCAACTCTTCACATGAGGTGGCCAAAGTATTGGAGTTTTAGCCTCAGCATCAGTCCTTCCAATGAACACCCAGGACTGGTCTCCTTTAGGATGGACTGGTTGGATCTCCTTGCAGTCCAAGGGACTAACAAGAGTCTTCTCCAACACCACAGTTCAAAAGCATCAATCCTTCTGCACTCAGCTTTCTTCATAGTCCAAGTCTCACATCCATATGTGACCACTGGAAAAACCATAGCCTTGACTAGACAGACCTTTGTTGGCAAAGTAATGTCTCTGCTTTTGAATATGCTATCTAGGTTGGTCATAACTTTCCTTCCAAGGAGTAACTGTCTTTTAATTTCATGGCTGCAGTCACCATCTTCAGTGATTTTGGAGCCCAGAAAAATAAAGTCTGACACTGTTTCCACTGTTTCCCCATCTATTTCCCATGAAGTGATGGGACCAGATGCCATGATCTTAGTTTTCTGAACGTTGAGCTTTAAGCCAACTTTTTCACTCTCCTCTTTCACTTTCATCAAGAGGCTTTTTAGTTCCTCTTCACTTTCTGCCACAAGGGTGTTGTGATATATTAATTCATTTAAATACTCCATTCAATTTTAATATCATATAATTTAGAACATTAATATATCTAATGAAGTAAAGAAAATCTAAGATTTATTAAAATTTTACTAAAATTCTTATAGAAATTCTTTATTAAAATCTAATAAAGGAAGAATTAAAAAATTATTGTATATTTTAGGTCTAAATTACAATCTATTTGTCTTTGAGGTTCAAGCAAAGCAAAGAACTGTCAAAATGTCATTCTGCTATAAAGGTTACAAACATACTGTATAATATGTATTATTTGAATTATATTCTTATCATACAGTATATACAATGTATAGTCTTAATGTAATACTATACAGCAATGGGAATAAATGAATTACAACTACATATAATGACATACGTAAATCTCACCAACAAAACCTCAAGTGAAATAAATGAGACAGATATGGCTATAATTGTATGAAGTTAAAAAATAGATAAAACTATAATCCATGGATATTTGATGGGGCAGAAGATGGAAACAGTAACTAAAATGGGACACAAACTGGGGGCTTGTGGGAAACTGGTCATTTTTTGTGCTTTTAAGTAGTAGTTATGTTCAGTCTGTGAAAATTCACTGAGGATTTATGTAAGAAGTCATTTAGACTATAAGTACTGCTTCACATATATGGTACACTTCAATATAAAAAGTTAAGAAAGAATGTTTGGATGACACTATACCCTGCCAGGCTTTACAAGCCAAGGGACACTAAGTGCCAGCAAGCAGGGCAGTGCGGGGGCATCAGCCACCCCTTACTCATTGCATCAAGAGTCTTCACTCTGGGAATTAAGACAGTCATCTGACTGCACACATGTTCTGGCCCCTACCATCACCAGACTTCTGCCAAAATAACACAAGCCTCCTTTCTTCTTCACCTGTGGTAAGACAAAACAATCTCATTGCTCTCCAAATTTCCTTTCCCTGAAAGTCCTTTAAAATTCTATAAAGGATAGTTCTGAACAGGAAGCAAAAGACTTCCTGTTTTGATATATCACTGATTAAGCAAGTACTATGAGCACATTATATACAAATCTTATTTATTCCCCAGAACTCTAGAAGTAAACATTACCCTAAGTTTACAGATGAAGAAACTAGAATTACAGAACAATAAGGAACAAAATGGTTCATCTGCCTCCAACACACAAGCTCAAAACTCACATTACTTCACTTTCCAATAGCCAGGATCTCTTTAATTATAACACATCAAGAGTGCTTACTTGCATGTTTATCCTTTTACGCCCAGCATTTCAGCTGAGAAATTCGGGCACAGTGAAGGGATGGAGTAAGAAAAATTAAGGAAGAATTGATATGTTCAGGTAAAATGGAGGCTGGAGTAGGGCTGTGGCCTTTCCTATGGATCAGAATATACAAAAGTTGACTACTTAATTTCAAGAAAATAGAACATGGACTGAAATAATCCCATTATACAATATATAACATGCACTAAATTTTTACTGAGAGAACAAACTCATACATCTTTGAAGACCTTTTTCTCTTAATTTTACTCCCTGTTGGCCTGAACATTCATTTGTTCATTCATTCAAGAAATATTTTCTGAGTGTCTAATGTGTGCTAGCCACTGCTCCAAATGCTGAAAATGCAGGTACAAATGGAACTTGCATTCTGGAGGAGAATATAAACAATAAACACACATGATATAATGGTGATATAATGACAAAAAATGAAAATCATGCTGAGTACTGGGAATAACAAAAATAATTGGGGTTAAGGTGGGAAAATTATTTGAAATAGATCAGGAAAGGCCTGAGGATGTGATTTTTTTTTTTTAAGCAAAGTGATCAATAATAAAGTGAAAGCTTACGCTCAGTCGTGTCTGACTCTTTGCAACCCCACGGACTATAGCCTGCCAGGCTCATCTGTCCGTGGAATTCTCCAGGCAAGAATACTGGAGTAGGTAGCCTTTCCCTTCTCCAGGGGATCTTCCCAACCCAGGGATCGAACCCAGGTCTCCCACGTTGCAGGCAGATTCTTTACCATCTAAGCCACCAGGGAAGCCCTTTTTAAAGCAAAGATTGTTCTAAAGCAGGGTTTCCCAAGTGGTGCTAGTGATAAAGAATCCACTTGCCAATGCATAAGACACTGAGATGAGGGTTCGATCCCTGGATTAGGAAGATCCCCTGGAGGAGGAAATGGCAATCCACTCCAGGATTCTTGGCTGGAAAATCGCATGGGCAGAGAAGCCTGGTAGACTGCAGTTCACAGGGTCACAAAGAGTCAGACACAACTAGAGTGACTGAGCATGCACATGTTCTAAATCTACCTTCGAGAACTGATTACTGATAATGATATTCTGTATTCGGCTTCATTTTTAAAAACATGTTGGCTTGGATTATAATTTTAAAGTACTTCTTTAAAACTGAAGTCAATCAAGAATTTCACAGGAGAATCAACTTTTTATAGAATCATTTAAGATGAATTATCTACACAGAGCCAGGGAAAAAGTTTTCTAGTATAGAAGAGATTATTTAAAACTGATGGACAAAGTACTGGGTTGGCTAAAAAGTTCATTTGGGTTTTTCTGTAAGATGTTGCTGGAAGACTCAGACTTTTTGGCCAATCAAGTATTAGTATTTAGGTCAGAGATAAAAGATTTGAAAAAATGTTCACGTATGTAATCACTCCAGATGAAAAACAAAATCTTCCAAAAACATTCCCAAAGCTTCTTAAATCATCCCCTCTCTTATCTTTCCAACTCTTGTCCTTACGTGTCTGCTCTCTTTCTGTGTGTCTTATTTTACATGCTTTGTCTCCCTCCTGTTCACTCCCCTTTCATTTTTTCCCTTCAGACATCTCCCCTTCAATGCCCCTAACTGAATAATTTCTGTTGTTGAATATATTTACTTAATATAATTTTATGTTCCATAGACATCTTCTAGAGACATACTCTCTCAGTTTACCGTTGCCTGAAAACATATTATGCTTTTATTTTTGAAGAGTATTTTTGTTGAGTACAAAATTATAGGTTGGCAGTTTGTTTGTTTCACTTCTCTAAAGATATCACTCCACTATTTCCTTGCTTTCATTGTTTTTGGTTAAAAAGTCAGCTTATTTTCATTCCTTCGAAAATAATATGCATTTTTAATCCTCTGGCTACTTTTAAGATTTCCCTTAATATTTTCCCCATCTCCGCATACACAGATGAAGTCCACTCCAGTATAGGAAAGTCTCAAGGGAAAACAAACAAACAAACAATTTTAACCAGTTTTCCAATGATATACCTATGAATGGTTTTCTTGTATTTATTCTGCTTATGGTTCATACATCTGAATCTGTGGCCTGATGTGTTCATCAGCTTTGAAAACTTTTCTATTATCTCTTCAAATATTGAGTACAAAACTATAGCTTGAAGCTGAAACGCCAATACTTCGGCCACCTGATGTGAAGAGCTGACTCGTGTGAAAAGACCCCGATGCTGGGAGGGACTGAGGGTGGGACGAGAGGGGACGGCAGGGGGTGCCCTGTCATCCTCTCTCTGCCCGCCTCCCTCTCCCTTCCTCTTCTAGAATGATCATCAGTAGTATTGGGTTCAAAATAACATTCAAACTCACAGGACACAACAGGTAGTCATCTCATCACCAATTTCACTTAGCTCTTTGGAAGGACTTAGCACTGGAAATATAGCATGTCAGTATGACAAAAATCAAACACATCTTTATCTGGAGTCCTTAAAATATCCAGTTGCTGCTTCCCAGACCCTTAATCAATCACACAGAGAGACTCAGAGCATTTGTAGATTTCAAACAGTAACCACATGAAATAACAGTCCATGCATGCAGCTTCTAACCCCTGCACAAAGGATGCATTGAGTTAGAAGAGATGTCACAAAGGGGAGCTGAAGAGCTATTTCCCTACAAATTTTATGCTAGTGAAACAATGAAGCAGTAATGTATATCCTTAGAGATATACATGTGTTTCCTTAGTCCTCAAAGTCCAGATGTAACTTACCAATCACAGATAATTTTCACCATAAATACTGCTGGTTGGTAACAGAACTGAAATAGCACATTTATCTTCATATATGTCCAAGAGAAACTGTATCAAAAGAAGGTAAAGTAAACCTAAGGTCATCTTTCCACAGGAAATTTGGGTGCCTTTTATTTCTTTGTCTTGCTCTGGCTAATTGCTCTGGCTAGAATTCCAGTACTGATTCAGTCTTGGTCAGTGAGTCAGTCAGTCAGTCAGTTCAGTCGCTCACCCGTTTCAGACCCTTTGCGACCCCATGTACTGCAGCACACCAGCCCTCCCTGTCCATCACCAACTCTCGGAGGTTACTCAAACTCATGTCCATTGAGTCGGTGATGCCACCCAACCATCTCATCCACTGCCATCCCCTTCTCCTCCTGCCTTCAATCTTTCCCAGCATCAGGGTCTTTTCAAATGAGTCAGCTCTTCACATCAGGTGGCCGAAGTATTGAAGTTTCAGTTTCAACATCAGTCCTTCCAATGAATATTCAGGATTTATTGCCTTTAGGATGGACTGGTTGGATCTCCTTGCAGACCAAGGGACTCTCAAGAGTCTTCTCCAACACCACAGTTCAAAAGCATCAATTCTTCAGCGCTCAGCTTTCTTTATAGTCCAACTCTCACATCCATACATAACTACTGGAAAAACTATAGCCTTGACTACACGGACCTTTCCCATGAACAGTACAAAAAGACAGAAAGATGAACTCTCGAGGTCAGTAGTGCCCAATATGCTACTGGAGATCAGTTGAGAAATAACTCCAGAAAGAATGAAGAGACAGAGCCAAAGCAAAAACCACACCCAGTTTTGGATGTGACTGGTGATGGAAGCAAGGTCCAATGCTGTACAGAGCAATATTGCATAGGAACCTGGACTGTTAGGTCCATGAATCAAGGCAAATTGAAAGTGGTCAAATAGAAGATGGCAAGAGTGAACGTCAACATTTTAGGAATGAGCAAACTAAAATGGACTGAAATGGGTGAATTTAACTCAGATGGCCATTATATCTACTACTGTGGATAGAAGAAACGGAGTAGCCATCATAGTTAACAAGAGAGTCTGAAATGCAGTACTTGGATGCAGTCTCAAAAATGACAGAATGATCTCTGTTCGTTTCCAAGGCAAATCATTCAATATCATGGTAATCCAAGTCTATGCCTCTACCAGTAATGCTGAAGAAGCTGAAATTGAACAGTTCTATGCAGACTGGTCCCAAATAGGAAAAGGAGTTCGTCAAAGCTGTATATTGTCTGCCTGTTTATTTAACTTATATGCAGAGTACATCATGAGAAATGCTGGACTGGAAGAAACACAAACTGGAATCAAGATTGCCGGGAGAAATATCAATAACCTCAGATATGCAGATGACACCACCCTTATGGCAGAAAGTGAAGAGGAACTCAAAAGCCTCTTGATGAAAGTGAAAGTGGAGAGTGAAAAAGTTGGCTTAAAGCTCAACATTCAGAAAACGAGATCATGGCCTCCGGTCCCACCACTTCATGGGAAATAGATGGGGAAACAGTGGAAACAATGTCAGACTTTATTTTTCTGGGCTCCAAAATCACTGCAGATGGTGACTGCAGCCATGAAATTAAAAGACGCTTACTCCTTGGAAGGAAAGTTATGACCAACCTAGATAGCATATTCAAAAGCAGAGACATTACTTTGCCAACAAAGGTTCATCCAGTCAAGGCTATGGTTTTTCCTGTGGTCATGTATGGATGTGAGAGTTGGACTGTGAAGAAGGCTGAGTGCCAAAGAATTGATGCTTTTGAAGTGTGGTGTTGGAGAAGACTCTTTAGAGTCCCTTGGACTGAAAGGAGATCCAACCAGTCCATTCTGAAGGAGATCAGCCCTGGGATTTCTTTGGAAGGAATGATGCTAAAGCTGAAACTCCAGTACTTTGGCCACTTCATGTGAAGAGCTGACTCATTGGAAAAGACTCTGATGCTGGGAGGGATTGGGGGCAGGAGGAGAAGGGGATGACAGAGGATGAGATGGCTGGATGGCATCACTGACTTGATGGACGTGAGTCTGAGTGAACTCTGGGAGTTGGTGATGGACAGGGAGGCCTGGTGTGCTGCAATTCATGGGGTGGCAAAGAGTTGAACATGACTGAGCGACTGATCTCTGATGCAGACCTACAAGACCTCTTAGAACATCCAAAAAAACAAACAAAAAAATGATGTCCTTTTCAGTCTTGGTACATTCTGTGTTTCCAGAAGTGCATCAGTTCCTTCTAGGTTATACAATCTGTTGGCATGTTATTCATAATAGTCTCTTTTGAGTCTACATTTCTGTAGTCAGTTGCAATGTCTCCTCTTTCTTTTCTAATTTTACTTACTTGAGTCTTTCTTTTTCTTAGTTCAGCTAAAGGTGTGTCAATTTTGTTTTGTTTTGTTTTCAAAGAACCACCTCTTAGTTCCATTGATCCTTTCTGTTGTCTTTCTGGTCACTATTTCATTGATTTGCATTCTGATTTTTATTATTTCCTTCCTTCTACTAACTTTGGGCTTAATTTGCTCTTCTGTTTTGAATTCCTTGAGGTATTAAGTTAGGTCGCTTATTTCAGATCTAATTTCCTAATACACATGTTACTACTGTTGTTCAGTTGTGTCCGACTCTGTGACTCCATGAACTGCAGCACACCAGGTTTCCCTATCCTTTACTACCTCTCAGAGCTTGCTCAAACTCATGCTCATTGAGTCAGTGATGTCATCCAACCATCTCATCCTCTGTCACCCCTTCTCCTCCTCCCCTCAATCTTTCCCAGCATCAGGATCTTTTCCAGTGAGTTGGCTGTTTGCATCAGGTGGCCAAAGTACTGGAGCTTCAGTTTCAGCATCAGTCCTTCCAACAAATATTCAGGACTGATTTCCTTTAGGATTGACTGGTTTCATCTCCTTGCAGTCCAAGGGACTCTCAAGAGTCTTCTCCAGCACCACAGTTCAAGTCAATTCTTTGGTGCTCAGCCTTCTTTACAGTCCAACTCTCACTTCCACACATGACTACTGGAAAAACCATAGCATTGACTAGATGGACCTTTGTTGGCAAAGTGATGTCTCTGCTTTTCAATACAGTGGCTAGGTTTTTCATAGCTCTTCTTCCAAGGAACAAGTGTCTTTTAATTTCATGGCTGGAGTCATTGTCTGCAGTAATTTTGGAGCCCAAGAAAATAAAGTCTCTCACTGTTTCCATTGTTTCCCCATCTATTTGCCATGAAGTGATGGGACCGGATGCTATGATCATAGTTTTTGAATGTTGAGTATTAAGCCAGCTTTTTCACTCTCCTCTTTAACCTTCATCAAGAGGCTCTTTAGTTCCTTTAGTTCTTTAGTTCCTTTAGGCTCTTTAGTTCCTCTTTACTTCTTCACTTTCTACCACTAGGGTGGTGTATTTCCTGCATATCTGAATTTATGTGTACATATTACTATAACCTTTCCTCTCAGATATACTTTTGTTGCCTCCCAGAATATCTACTATATTTCTACTTTCATTTGTCTCAAGATAATTTATTTCCATTTTCTTTTTTTGACTCAATGGTTTTTTATAAGTGTGTTTAGTTTTCACATGGTTTCAGACCTTCTTACTATCTTCTTCTTGTGGATTTCTAGTTTCAAACCACTGTGATCAGAAAAGATGGTATGATTTCAATCTTAAATCTGCTAAGACTTGTTTTGTAGCCTATCATATGATCTATCCTGGAGAATGTTCCATGTGTACTTGAGAATAATGTGTATTCTGTTGGACAGAATGTTACATATGTCCATTTGTTTTCAAGTGTGATTCAATTCCAATGTTTCCTTGTTGAATTTGTTTGTATGTTCTATCCACTCCTGATAGTGGAATGCTGAAATATCCTACAATTACTGTGCTGCTGTTTATTTCTCCTTTAAGATCTGTTATTATTTGCTTAATGCATTTTGGCACATATATATGCCTGTGTTGGGAGCATATATACTTATGATTGTAAGGAAATGGCAACCCACTCCAGTATTCTTGCCTAGAAAATGCCATGGATGGAGAAGCCTAGCAGCATACAGTTCATGGGATCACAAAGAGTCAGACACGACTGAGTAACTGAGCACATAACCTCTTGATATACTGATAGTTTTATCATAATACAATGACCTTTTTTGTCTCATTATACTTTTTTGACTTGAAGTCTACTTTGTCTGATATAAGTGTGCTTATGCCTACCTTCTTTTGGTTTCCAATTACTTGAAATATCATCATCCATCCTTTCCTTTGAGCCATTCTGTGTCTTCAAAGATAAAAAGTGTTCTGTAGATCACATACAATTGCTTTTTTTTTTAATCCATCCAGCCACTGTGTGCCTTTGGATTGGTGAATTCAATCCATTTACATTTAGAGTGACTATTTGACATGTAAGAACATACTACTGCCATATTGTGCTTTATCTTTTTTTTTTAAATTTTATTTTATTTTTAAACTTTACAATGTTGTATTAGTTTTGCCAAATATCGAAATGAATCCGCCACAGGTATACCCGCATTCCCCATCCTGAACCCTCCACCCTCCTCCCTCCCCTACCCTCCCTCTGGGTCGCCCCAGTGTGCTTTATCTTTTATTATTTTACTGCTCCACTATTTCTTCTTCTGTTTCTGTCTACCTTTGTAAGTTGGTGGTTTTCATAGTGATTTTCTCAGTCTCCCATTTTTTAAAAAAAATATTTCATTCTCCACTAAATTTTTTTATGGTTACCATGAAATTTATATAAAACTTTTCATAGATGAAAGTTATTTTTCTGCTGATAGCAACTTATCTTCATTTGTCTATAAAAGTTCCATTCTTTAGCTCTTTCCTTTTTACATTTTTGACATCACCAATTACCTTTCTTATGATTTGATTACAAGTTGTGGTAGCTATACTTCATTTCCTTTACCTTCTGTGCTATAATTAAGACTTAAATATATTATTACAAAAGGTTACTTTTCTATCATCATAATCAGAGTTGTGTACTTTCATCTTTTGTGCACTTTCAACTTGAAGAGCTCTTTTCAACATTTCCTGTAAAGCAGGTCTAGTAGTGATTAACTCAGTTTTTGTCTGGGAAAGCCTATATTTCTCCTTCATATATGAAGAGTAATTTTGCCAGATTGAGTATTCTTGGTTGGCAGGTTTTATCTTTCAACATTTTGAATATGTCATTCCACTGTCTCCTAGCCTACAGAGTTTCTCCTGATAAATCTGCTGATAGCCTAATGAGGGTAACTCTATAGGTTACTATTTTTCCTTGCAGTCTTTAAAGTTATCATTGACTTTTGTCAGTTTTAATATGTCTTGGAGAATGTCCTTTCATGTTTACATATGTAAAGGTGGATGTATATATCCAGTATCTTCTCCAGGTTTGGAAAGTTCTCAGCTATTATTTAACACACTATCTGCTCCCTTTTCCCTCTCTTCTTCCTTTGGCTCACCAGATGAAGTCAGAGAGTTTTTGCAGTTTCTTCACTTTTTAAAAATCTTATTTCTCTTTCTGCCATCTGAATCATCTCTATATCCCTACCCCTGAGCTTGCTAATTCTTCCATGTGACTTGCTCTATTTCCATTGCATTCTAATTCTTAATCTCATTTATCGAGTCCTTTAGCTCCATAATTTGTTTGGTTTCTTTTTAGAATTTCAGTCACTTGGGTAAAGTACTCCTCCCGTTTATTAATTTTATTCCTGAGATCATTATATTGCCTAAGTTTTCCTGCAGCTCACTGAATTTCCTCCTAATAGCTATTTTCAACTCTTTATCAGTTAGATCACAGTATTCCAGATCTTTGGGTTTGGTTGTGGGAAAACTGTCACTTTCTTCTTGTGATAACATGATTACAATGATATTTTCCCATGGTGCTTGATGAAATGAGACTTTGCTCTCACATTTGAAGTAGCAAAGATTTTTCTTTATTTAGGCAAGGCTTTGTTTATTCCTAACAATTCAGTAGGTTGGTAATTAGAAGTCTTCCTTTTGTTTTCCAGAAGGTGGTGCTATAACACAGGTTATTATTATTTTTAATTTTTTTCATTTCTCTTACCAGTACAAGGTTGGGAGTTGGGAATGTGTATCAACAACAAAAGTTAAGTTGGCAGAGAAAATAAAAGAGGAGAGGGTAGCTGGTGGCACATTGGAGGAGATGTATGTTAATCTTTGGGCTTTGGGTGTGCCCACAACCTAGTAGAGGGATCCCCAAGTTTGGGGTGAGGGTCCCACCAGCCCATGGGTAGTTATGGGCTGGTATGGCCCATGGTATGGCCAGAATCATGGGACCAATGGACAGGAGATGTTTTCTTTCCTTTCTCTTTCCTTTCCCTCTCTCTAGTCACTGAGCTCTCTCCACAGAGAGAGCAGCAGGTCCCTCTAGCTGCAGCATGCACAGCTGGGCAGACCCCTACTCACCACCATCACCCTCCACCTCCTTTGCCAAAAAAAGGTCTGTGCTGGCCCACTGCAGACCTACTGGCAACATTCCCTCACTCCACAGCCTTTTCTGCATTCCAATCCACTCACTTTCAGGTACAAAGATGGATGGATCTCGAGTGTCCTGGAATGCTATGCAGAAGAGCTTTTTAAAAAAAATTTTTTTTGGTTATGCATGTCCAATTAGATGTACATTGAAGGGGAGAGGAAAAAGAGAAATAACTCATACTGACACCACTTCAATCGTAATTATTTTAAAGTCCATGTCTGATAGCTTAAATATCTGAATTCCTATGAGGTTTTTTCTATTGTCTTGCCCTTGTTTCCTAGCATGTTGAACACTGTGTGAAAATATAGAGGGCCCACTTTATTTTATTCTCCTTCAGAGAATAAAGACAGGAGGCAGATCATCTTAATATGTCTAGTATTAAGCTGATTCTAAGGATTTCGGTCTTCAGGGGCTTGCAAACAAAAACCCAAGTGCTTACCTGCGACTCTCCTCCTTGATACGTTGTGAACTCCAACTGCTGTCTCCCCAGGATTCAAACTATGCCTAGCTTTTCTGCCTTTTATCCACTGTTCTCTGTTTGGCTTCTTACATTTACCATCTTTACAAATTAGCAAATGACTCAAAAAGAAAGGCCAAACAAAATGTCAGACTCACTCCAATGCATTTTTCTTCTCACAGGGATATCAACCACTCAAGTCCTGGCTGCCTTCAGATTTTTAATTTTCTCCAGATTTTCAATTCCACTTTAACTAGAAAGTTGATTTGATGCAAGTTAGAAATCATAGCCAGATAGGGAAGACAATCTCGAGTCTTTAAAATTAAAATATACAAATATGTGTGTGTGCACACGCACACATGTTTATCAATTCAGTTCAGTTGCTCAGTCATGTCCGACTCTTCAGGACCCCATGACTTCCCTATCACCAACTCCCGGAGCTTGCTCAAACTCATGTCTGTCAAGTCGGTGATGCCATCCAACCATCTCATCCTGTCGTCCCCTTCTTCTTTTGCCTTCGATCTTTTTCAGCATCAGGTTCTTTTCCAGATTAAATCTAGATAAATTCCAGATAAAATCTAGGAATATATTCTTTACCATACCTCACATGGCATACTTTCTGAACTCCTCTAGTTATAATGATCATTCTCTGAATGAAATATATGTGGCTAAGATTTTTTTCCAAATTATGGAACCAAGAACTAAAGTCAATATTCAACATTTAGCTTAATACAAAGTACAGAACTATACTATTAATACTTCTACAACTATCTACTAATATGGTTCATTAATATCAATCTATATGTCTATTTTCTACCAAAAAACAATCTTTACACTTAAGTACTCATAATATATACATAATATATACTCATAATATATACTTCAAAACTCATGGTCAGATAAAATTTCAATATGTTAGAACCGCTATCAACTGTTCTACTCTCTTATATACCTGCTTTTCATTTTTGTTTTTACCCTAGATTTGACACTTATCCCTATCAAATTCTACCTAGCAACTCAAAGAGTCAATGAATATTTAAATTCTCATTCTATGACTTGTCTATCAATTATCTCATCTAGCTTTGTTCTATCCCAAATAGGAAATCTTACTATACATATTAAATAGAGTAAAGGACCAAGATTTCCCTTAGAATGACACGTAAGTTCTTTGGGAATAGTTGTTCAGCAGCAATAAGCCCTCCAAAGCACATTTCTTTATCTTAACCAAAAAGTTACCATAAGACACAAAGCTAAATTTCTTACTAAAAGCAAATTTATAGTATATAGTATAACCATCATACTACTTAACTGTGAATTAGTAGAGCACTGAGAAGGCCTGGTATAAATTTGAGTAAAAGGTAGATTCATTACATCATATTTGACATAGAATTCAAACATGAGAGATGAATCATTTAAGTAAATTCTGTTTTGAACATTTCCCTCTTCCTTCTTTCCAGATACTCCCAATTTGTAGCATCATTGCCACATTTTTGACAATGACATAAACAGTTTGCTTAAAATCTTGTATGACTAAACATGTAGGTGCTTAAGATATAATTGGTTCTATTATTTCATTATATGGAGCTACTCTACGTCCAAGGTCAGGGGCGGCAGCTGAGAGGAGCTACCCCATGCCTGAGGTCAGGGGCGCAGCCGAGAGGAGCAACCCCACGTCCAAGGAGCAGCAGCTGCGCAGGCACAGGAGGGCCGAGAGGAGCTACTCCACGTTCAAGGTCAGGAGGGGCGGCCCTGAGGAGATACCCCTCATCCAAGGTAAGGAGCAGCAGCTGAGCTTTGCTGGAGCAGCCATGAAGAGATACCCCATGTCCAAGGCAAGAGAAACCCAAGTAAGATGGTAGATGTTCAAAGGGCATCAGAGGGCAGACACACTGAAACCATAATCAAAGAAAACTAGCCAACCTGATCACATGGACCACAGCCTGTCTAACTCAATGAAACTAAGCAATGCCATGAGGGGCCACCCAAGACGGACGGGTCATGGTGGAGAGGTCTGACAGAATGTGGTCCACTGGAGAGGGAATGGCAAACCACCTCAGTATTCTTGCCTTGAGAACCCCGTGAATAGTATGAAAAGGCAAGATGATAGGATACTGAAAGAGGAACTCCCCAGGTCAGTAGGTGCCCAATATGCTACTAGAGATCAGTGGAGAAATAACTCCAGAAAGAATGAAGGGATGGAGCCAAAGCAAAAACAACACCCACTTGTGGATGTGACTGGTGATAGAAGCAAGGTCCCATACTGTAAAGAGCAAGACTCCATAGGGACCTGGAATGTCAGGTCCATGAATCAAGGCAAATTGGAAGTGGTCACACAGGCAATGGCAAGAGTTAACGTCGACATTTTAGGAATCAGTGAACTAAAATGGACTGGAATGGGTGAATTTAACTCAGATAACCATTATATCTACTACTGTGGGCAGGAATCCCTCAGAAGAAATGGAGTAGCCATCATGGTCAACAAAAGAGTCTGAAATGCAGTACTTAGATGCAATCTCAAAAACAACAGAATGATCTCTGTTCATTTCCAAGGCAAACCATTCAATATCACAGTAATCCAAGTCTATGCTCCTCAACCATTAACACTGAAGAAGCTGAAGTTGAACAGTTCTATGAAGACCTACAAGACCTTTTAGAACTAACACCGGAAAAAGATGTCCTTTTCATTATAGGGGACTGGAATGCAAAAAGTAGGAAGTCAAGAAACACCTGGAATAACAGGCAAATTTGGCCTTGGAGTACGGAAGGAAGCAGGGCAAAGGCTAATAGAGTTTTGCCAAGAGAACGCATTGGTCATAGCAAACACCCTCTTCCAACAACACAAGAGAAGACTCTACACATGGACATCACCAGATGGTCAACACCAAAATCACACTGATTATATTCTTTGCAGCCACAGATGGAGAAGCTCCATATAGTCAGCAAAAAGACCGGGAGCTGACTGTGGCTAAGATCATGAACTCCTTATTGCCAAATTCAGACTGAAATTGAAGAAAGTAGGGAAAACCATTATACCATTCAGGTATGACCTAAATAAAATCCCTTATGATTATACAGTGGAAGTGAGAAATAGATTTAAGGGACTAGATCTGATAGACAAAGTGCCTGATGAACTATGGATGGAGGTTCATGACATTGTATAGGAGATAGGGATCAAGACCATCCCCATGGAAAAGAAATGCAAAAAAGCAAAATAGCTGTCTGAGGAGGCCTTACAAATAGCTGTGAAAAGAAGAGAAGCAAAAAGCAAAGGAGAAAAGGAAAGATATAAGCATATGAATGCAGAGTTCCAAAGAACAGCAAGGAGAGAGAAAGCCTTCCTCAGCGATCAATGCAAAGAAATAGAAGAAAACAACAGAATGAGAAAGACTAGAGATCTCTTCAAGAAAATTAGAGATACCAAGGGAACATTTCATGCAAAGATGGGCTCGATAAAGGACAGAAATTGTATGGATCTACAGAAGCAGAAGATATTAAGAAGAGGTGGCAAGAACACACAGAAGAACTGTACAAAAAAGATCTTCATGACCCAGATAATCACAATGGTGTGATCACACACCTAGAGCCAGATATCCTGGAATGTGAAGTCAAGTGGGCTTTAGAAAGCATCACTACGAACAAAGCTAGTGGAGGTGATGGAATTCCAGTTGAGCTATTTCAAATCCTGAAAGGTGATGCTGTGAAAGTGCTGCATTCAATATGCCAGCAAATTTGGAAAATGCAGCAGTGGCCACAGGACTGGAGAAGGTCAGTTTTCATTCTAATCCCAAAGAAAGGCAATGCCAAAGAATGCTCAAAGTACCACATAATTGCATTCATCTCACACACTAGTAAAGTAATGCTTAAAATTCTCCAACCCAGGTTTCAACAATACGTGAACCGTGAACTACCAAATGTTCAAGCTGGTTTTAGAAAAGGTAGAGGAACCAGAGATCAAATTGCCAACATCCGCTGGATCACTGAAAAAGCAAGAGAGTTCCAGAAAAAACATCCATTTCTGCTTTATTGACTATGCCAAAGCCTTTGACTGTGAGGATCACCACAAACTGTAGGAAATTCTTCAAGAGTTGGGAATACCAGACCACCTGACCTGCCTCTTGAGAAACCTGTATGCAGGTCAGGAAGCAACAGTTAGAACTGGACATGGAACAACAGACTGGTTCCAAATAGCAAAAGGAGTATGTCAAGGCTGTATATTGTCACCCTGCTTATTTAACTTATATGCAGAGTACATTATGAGAAGCGCTGGGCTGTAAGAAGCACAAGCTGGAATCAAGTTTGCCAGGAGAAATATCAATAACCTCAGGTATATAGATGACACCACCCTTGTGGCAGAAAGTGAAGAGGAACTAAAAAGCCTCTTGATGAAAGTGGAGAGTGAAAAAGTTGGCTTGAAGCTCAATATTCAGAAAACGAAGATCATGGCGTCTGGTCCCATTACTTCATGGGAAATAGATGGGGAAACAGTGGAAACAGTATCAGACTTTATTTTTCTGGGCTCCAAAATCACTGCAGATGGTGACTTCAGCCATGAAATTAAAAGATGCCTACTCCTTGGAAGGAAAGTTATGACCAACCTAGATAACATATTCAAAAGCAGAGACATTACTTTGCCAACAAAGGTTCATCTAGTCAAAGCTATAGTTTTTCCAGTGGTCATGTATGGATGTGAGAGTTGGACTGTGAAGAAAGCTGAGCGCCGAAGAATTGATGCTTTTAAACTGTGGTGTTGGAGAAGACTCTTGAGAGTCCCTTGGACTGAAAGGAGGTCCAACCCGTCCATCCTAAAGGAGATCAGTCCTGGGTGTTCCATTGGAAGGACTGATGCTGAAGCTGAAACTCCAATACTTTGGCCACCTCATGCGAAGAGTTGACTCACTGGAAAAGACCCTGATGCTGGGAGGGACTGGGGGCAGGAGGAGAAGGGGATGGCAGAGGATTAGATGGCTGGATGGCATCACCGATTCAATGGACGTGAGTTTGAGTAGACTCCGGGAGTTGGTGATGGACAGGGAGGCATGGCATGCTGCAATTCATGGGGTCGCAAGGAGTTGGACATGACTGAGCAACTGAACTGACTGACTGATTATCTCATAACTAAGTCTGGCAAAACTCAAGTCAATTATGGAATACGTATGGTACCAAGTTATGCCCCAACACGTTAAAAACAAAAATTAGATAATATTTATGGTATTTATCGAGTAAAGTAAGAATTTAGAAAAACACTTATGGCATACTTAAAACTTTAATTCCATTATTTTCAATTATGATAGCTATATAACCATCTTATAATTAGTTTATAATTAAGAAATTGAGAGATTAAATGAGAATATATTGCTCACTATGTTTTTAATAGTGCATAAAATGTAAATACAAAATAATATGAAGAATAAAGAGTCCAAAAAAAAGTATTTCAATAAATTAACACACTAACATTCAGGATAAGAGATGTTAGAGCAATATTTGATGATTCTATAAAAGGCATTTAAAAAAACTAAGGGCAAATTTTAAAAAGGATTATTAACACTTAAAAATAAAAGCACTACCAAAAGAAATACAGTAAAATTTATCAAAGGCAAACACTGTCAACCATAAGACACCACTTAAGCAAGAATACTGTTCCCTTGAAGGGGTGCAGGTTTCTATTATTAGCAGAGATAAGAGCTGCCTCAAATTCTTTCCTTAATAACACTATACTAAAAATAAAATGGTTGCCACATTTCAAAATAAACACATTGCTTTGCATATGCATTTCAGTGGTCTAAATAATAGATAAAAATCGATTTAACCTGATTCAAAGTGTTTTCTCTTACATTTGCAACTAATAAACACACTAGGGAGACTGGCTGTCACTTTCATAGCACATTCAATATTTTAGGGGTCTTCTGCCACCCACTTTTTCATCTGAGATTAGATCTTCTCTTAGATCCAATTAAATTATCTACCTGGCTTCAAAATATTAACTACTTGCTCTATAAAGTACTTTCCCTATCATTAAGGAAACCACAAGAATCTCAGAAGAGTAAATGCGACAATATAATCACTACAAAGCAGTACAAACACTTTAAGGAAAGCTAACATGAACTACAAGGTAAGTGACTATTTTGGCACATTGGAAAAAAAAAAAAAATCTAGATAAAGCAGTGCTGTGTCAGCATGGGAAAGGGAGAAAGTCCACAGAATTGAAGTAAGTTCCTCAGTATATGATCAACTACAAAAATCCTTTCTAACTCACATAGATATGTGTGGAGAAAGATTGTAGAAAGGCATTTTTAGCTCAGAGTCTGCATTTTCCGAAGTTTGAAAAAAATTAACTGTATTATTTTGGTTCTGCTCCAAGTAGAACCTTGACAACAAACCACATATAAAAACTGCCAGCTGCTGCTCACATCCTCCTCCCTTTCCCAGCTTTGCCTCCTTTATCCAAGAGTTCTATGATCACTACCATGAGACCTGGAATAGATATGTTACATGTTTGCATATATTCATTGCATACATATACACGGTATACAGAAGAGGGTGATAAGTGAGCAGTGTCTGGAGAATTAGATTAATAAACATACACAAATGAAATATGAAAAAAGACCAGAGAAAAATAGAACATAGTAAACTCTTTCTTCTCAACATCAATTAAATCCTGGTCTCAGAACCAGATCACAGATTATTCTGAGTTCAGCTAATTACAGGTTTACAAATATATAAAATAGGGCCCAAGTATACAAATACATAAAAGTTAAGTACTTGTATATTTTCACCTACATTTTCTCCTCTATTACTCTCAAAAGTATAAAAGAACATATAAGTCTTATTCCCTTTTTCAGAGATCAAGTGACTTTGGCTTGCAACAGCAAACTTCCACACAGGAGGCCTTCTAAATCCAGTATTCTCTATATTGTATACCATCCTGCCTTTGTGGACTTCCTCTGAATCTATCCATCTATAACATTGTTTCCTATAGAAAAGTGTCTTTCAAGAATCAATCCATTACACAAAATGAACAAAATCCATTCAGCATTAAGGACAAAACACTGAAATCACAAAAATGAGATAAATCAGGGGGAAAAAACCCTAAATAGCACACTATTTACTTGATTATTTAAGAAAGATGATGAATTCATTTTCATTCCATTAACGGTCTAGTATTTCAGAAAATATATAGCTTCATTAGTTGGAAGTATTGCTTAACAGCTGTTTAGAATTACATATTTTCAGAAGTAAAATCAGTTCAGCTAGCAATTTATATGAACATCAACAGTTATTTTCATTTCATTCTTATTCATTTTCCATATTTGTGAAAAAACAAATTTCATGGCTTAACCCAAAAAGATACTGGATTTTTAATATAAACACTAAAAACTAAACATCATATAGCACAAATGAGTTAATCATTAGGAACTTTCCAATGCAGGCAACCAAAAAAGTTGGGGCAAATTATTAAAGTTAAGTCTCAATGTTGCAATCAGAGTTGCAATCAGAATCACAATCAGTAAATATTTATTATTAATAACACCTCACACAGGGTACAGGATTCACTCAAACTGGCCATGTATCTAGTCATCTCCACAACAGCCATCTCTCTGTAAAGTAACTCATTTTCTCTTAAGCCATTTTATGTGCCTCAATTCATTTAATCCTTTAAAAAAAACACCTAGAATGGAGGTAGCCAAGTATTGTTATTGTCATTTTACAAAAGAGGAAACAAGCTCAAAGAAGTTTAATGGTTTCCCAAATTCATATAACTGGCAGTAGCATGAAATGAAAATCCCCAGCTAATGCCTTCCAAAACCAATGTTCCTTCATCCTAGGACATCGTTATGTTTTTACAAATTCTCTTTAGTCTGGTTACTAAAGGCCACTGGCAATCTTTAGTCAAAGTTATTTTCATAATGGGGATGGGGCAACCCTGAAATACCTGGTATTTTAAAGAAATTTAAATAGTTAAATTAGTTAATAGTGTCAGAATTCAGTAACCTTATCATATTAAAAAAATGGAATGGATTGAGACACAAGAGTAAAATTTATATGAAAATATAATTTTTAATCATCCATATGTAATTTATCCATCTGCCAATGCAAGAGACTTATGAGACAGGGGTTCGATCCCTGGATGAGGAAGATCCCCTGCAGGAGGGAACAGCAACCCACTCCAGTATTCTTGCCTGGAGAATCCCCATGGACAAAGGAGCCTAGCAGGCAAGAGTCGCAAAGGGTCACAAAGGGTCGCAAAGAGTGGGACAGACTTGCATCAGAGAACCCTAAATTTGCCACTTCTGCAACTTACTAGCACTGTGACCTTAGGCAAATTAAGGTATCTAATTCTCAATATCTACATTTGCAAAATGGAGATAATACCAAATCCAGGATTACTTTGGGGAATAAATAAAACCAAGTGCATATATAGTAAACATAGTATCAACTTAATCAAGTTGTAGCTTTTATCACTAAATTGTTACAAACATGTTTCCCTTTTCTTTTGTTTTACATTATTTCAGCTATGGTCTTCAGTAATTCAAACCTCTACTAAACCAGAAGGAACAATTAAACTTATCCATTTTTTGAAATTAAATCTTCAAAAATTCGGTTGCAAATAAATTTCACATTCCAGTGTTGTTGCTAAGGACAAGAAAAAAACAAAGCCCAAAGAGGTTTCAAGTATTCTTTAGGGCCTTGACACTACAGTTCAGTTGCTCAGTCATGTCCAACTCTTTGCAACCCCATGAACCGCAGCATTCCAGGCTTCCCTGTCCATCACCAACTCCTGGAGCTTGTTCAAACTCATGTCCATCGAGTCTGTGATGCCATCCAACCATCTCCTCCTCTGTTGTCCCCTTCTTCTCCTGCCTTCAGTCTTTCCCAGGATCAAGGTCTTTTCCAATGTCAATTCTTCACATCAGGTGGCCAAAGTAATGGAGCTTCAGTTTCAGCATCACTCCTTCCAATGAATATTCAGGACTGATTTTCTTTAGGATGGACTGGTTTGATCTCTTTGTAGTTCAAGGGACTTGTCACTACATGAGGGTCAAAAACAATGCCAGTGTGGGTCAGAAATACCACAGGTATAACTCTGAGGTCCACCAACTGACCAGGTAGTTGTCTGAGATATAATTTATCACTTAGGACTTGGTATTTATATTTCTAGGGCTTCCCAGGTGGCACAGTAGTAAAGAATCTGCCTGCCAATGCAGGAGGCACAGGAGACAGGAATTCAGTCCCTGGGTTGGGAAGATCCCCTGGAACAGGAAATGGCAACCCACTCTAGTATTCTTGCCTGAAAATTTCCACGGACAGAAGAGTCTGGCAGGCTACAGTCCATGGAGTTGCGAAGAGCCAGATACAATTGAACAACTGAACACAAGCTCTACATTTGCTTATCTTTCCTGTTATCTTACACAGAAGTGAAGATTTAACAAAATATTTACTTAATTTCTTGAAAGCCAATTCTGTGAGCTATTCACATAAGTATTTGAAAAACAACAAAAAACAAAGCCTTGATGAGACCTTGCTGACTAGAAAAGGCTACTTTGACTGAAAGCCTCCTATGAGATGGTTGGATGGCATCACCAAGTTGATGGACATGAGTTTGAGCAAGCTCTGGGAGTTGGTGATAGATGGGAAGCCTGGTGTGCTGCAGGCCATGGGGTTGCAAAGAGTCAGACACGATTGAGCGACTGAACTGAACTGACCCTATTGTGTATAATTCTAATGAAGAATAATGATTTTATAAATCAAATCTGTCAGTTCTCACCCTGAAAATACAAGCTTCTTTTAAAAATATAATTACCATTATATTTAAAACACTTTTTTTCTTCAACTGGTCTTTGTAAAACACATGCACAGATCTGTTCTTCTAGAATTTCTATGACCTTCATTATTTAGGTAGGAACTGAGCAAGTCTAATTACAAGACCTTTTAAACAGCAGTTATACCTTACCTGGGAAAGAGTAAGAATCAAAACAATACATAGAAAAAAATTTAAGTAGATAAAATGCACTACTTTAAATTCTGACAGCCAACATAATCTGTTTCCATAAGTACTCCCCTAGTACTCTTACACTAGAACAATGGAGAAAAATCAACTCAATATTTAAAATAAGGTTTCAATCATTTATCAACAATTAGAAGGATTTCCATATGTTTTTAAAAGTAGCTTTAAACAAGTGCTATTAAATGAAAACTAGTTCTTTCCATTTTTGTTCATTGCACCTAACTTTGCTCTGTAAACTGATACATCAACAACTGAAGTTAAATGTTCAATATCTATAAATAACATAATAGCTAAAGAGAGAAGGCACATAAAATATTCAGCACTTCTCCATGTTTTTACAGCCATATAAAACTAAACCATCTACTACTGTTTTTTAGTAGAAATTAAATTTATAAAGTCTAAATCAATAGCAAATCAAAATGTAAGTATTTTCAATAAACGCTCCTGGAACAATTGGATATCCATATTCAAAAAGTTGACCTTAGAATCTCAACTTATACCATACTCAAATGTTAACTCAAAATGGGTCCTAAATGTAACTATAAGAGCTAAAACAATAAACATCTATTTTTTTAAAAAATGTGAAGAAATTCTTGAAACCCAAAGCAAAGATTTCTTAAATGTAACATCAAAAGCATCATCCATAAAAGGAAATAGTCAATAAGAAGGACCTCACAAAAATTCAAAACACTTAATACATGTCAGACAACTGACATGAAGAAATATTTGCAATAAGGGACTTGTATCCAGAATTTATAAAAAAAAAATTCTTATAAACTCAACCAATCCAACAAATGAACGAAAAAAAAGACATTTCGCCCAAGATACACAAATGGCGATTCAGTACATGAAAAGATGTTCAGTATCATCACTAGGAAAGCACAAATTGAAACCCCAATGAGTTACCATCTCACACCTACTAGAAGAGTCATAAGAAGACAATAAATAAATGTCAGTGAGGATTTGGAGAAATAGGAACCCTCACACATTATTGGTGGGATTGTAAAATGGTACAACCACTTTGAACAGTATGCAGTTTCTCCAACAAATAAAAATAAAATTATGATACAAGCCAACAATTCTTCTCTTGGGTATATCTACCCAATATACATGAGAACAGATATCTGCAACAGAGATTGCACACAGCGTTCATGGTGGCATTATCTGTAACAGTCCCAAACTGAAAACAGAGGTCATCAACAGGTGACTGCACAGGCAAAACGTGGCATTTCCATGAGGTGGAGTATTATTAAGCAAGGAAAAGGAACAATGCTATGTCATGCATGAACATCAAAAGCCTTGTTAAAGAAGTCAGACACGAGAGACTTCATATTCAATGATCTCATTTATAAGAAATGTCCAGAGAAAGCATATTTATTCAGACAGAACACAGATGAACAGTTTCCTAGGGCTAAGGGTTAATTATAAATGGCATGAGGAATTTTATTGTGGTGATGGAAATGTTATAAATCGATCTATAAAATGGTTGCACCATTCAGTAAAGTCACTAAAAATCACTGACTTGTACTATGCATAATACATTTGGGATGGGTGACTTTTATGATATGTTAAATATGCTTGGAAAAAAGTTGTGTTTAAAAATAAGAGTGCTCTTGTTTGTAGTCCCTTAAAGAATTACAATGGACCCTTGAACAACACTGGAGTTAGAGGCACTGGACCCCAGGAAGTTAAAAACTTGTGTATAACCTTATATTCATCCCTTAGTATTCATGGTTCCACATTTTAGGATTCAACCAACCTGGACTGTATAATACTGTAGTATTTATTTAGAGGAAAAAAATAATCTGTTGTAAAAGTACACCTGCAGTTGAAACTCATGTTGTTCAAGGGTCCACTGTAAATGAGTAACTTCAGACTGCTGCAACTTATATAACTTATATTTTTATTTTAACTTATATTTTTATTAAGCAACTGTACTAATTCTAACTTTGGATGGGAGAGCACTGTCTAACTTTGGAGAGGTGCTCATACAGTGCTAGGAAATCTCCCCAGTTAGTTGCTCACTGGGAAGGAGTCTTCCAGGAAAAGGATTTCTCATAAATTCAAGTACCTTCTGTTGGTTTATATTTTAAGTCAGTGCCTAGAAGCAGTTCAAGGATATATACAAAAAGAGATTTAAGTTGTCCTGTGACAATGGACCAAATGATCTGATGGGTATTTTAGCCAACATTCAGATTACACAAGAATTTTTTTTAAAAAACAACAATTTTTAACACAATTTGAAAAGGAACAGTATACATTATATAACCTGGAAAGTGTACATGCCTAGATGGTGAAGACTTGAGTGTATAACATCAAAACACAATAGTCCTTAGTAATGTCACAGCATTAATCCAGTTCCTGAATCTTCATATATTCACTCTAAATATATTCTCTTCACTTACCACTTTATGAGGTCTTGCAAACCTAAGCTAGAACTTCACAGCCCTCACAGGACTTGAAAGAATTTTACAAACCTGAGGTCTTTACATAAATACCACCCTATCTGTAAGGCCATGCCTGACAATCTTACTGAAAATTGCTAACTGCACAAAACGGATTCATTTTTCTTCACAGCACTAAAAATACTACACACACACACACACACACATACATACACACAAATATATATATAGTGATTACTGTCTTCCCCTACTAGAATATAAGCACCACAAAAGGAAAGATTTTCAAGATTTTGTTCCTAGGGTATCCCCATTACCTAGAACAGTGCCTGGCACACTGTAGGCACTCAGTAAGTGTTTACTGAACAAAAGAAAGGGTATCAAATGTGTGCAAGTAAATAAAAGCTGATCCCTGCCATATGAATGAACGAGTCTCTTCTACCCACTTACAGCCTGGACTCAAGGTTAAAATAGGATTTTTGGACGAAGTAAAAGAGTAGTACTGATCTCTACACTACCATGTGTAAAACAGCTAGCTAGTGGGAAGCTAAGGTCTGGCACAGGGAACTCAGCTGGGTGTTCTGTGATGACCTAGCAGGGTGGGAGGGAGGCTGAAGAAGGAGGGAATTCACGTATACTTACAGCTGATTCACAATGTCATAGAGAAGAAACTAACACGAAATTGTAAAGTGATTTACTATAATTTTAAAAACCTAAAATTTTTTTCATTATGATTTTTTAAGGAAGCAGAGGCCTCAATAAAATCTTCAAGCTGCCTACCCAACATTTTCCCAGCAAAACGAAAAAAAGAAAAAAGCAACAACCAAAAGAAGTATTTTTAATAAGTTGATTCTAGTTCTGGAGAGAGGACAAGTTAATTAAACTCACATGACTCTTAAGAAAAACAGGAAAGTTCAATACTTAACCAGTAACCAGTTAAAAAAAAAAAAAAATCAAAGCAGCCTGTTTTTCTACACCCAAAATGGGATCCCATCACCTAGGAACACAGAGCTCAGCAGAGTATGTCTTACAGTTCTGGCCTCAGCCCTACATCCTCCAAGATCCAACTCCAAAGTCCCCCTTTCCTTTCCCTCCATCCTGGAAGCCTTCCTAGAACCATTTTACACACACCAAGCAAGCTTCAGACCTCCCAGTTCTAACTAAGCCCTGACCCAACCCAGCTGCATCCCAGCGTTTCCCACGGCCCGCAGAAAGACCCACCCATCTCGCGCCCCGGGATCCCCCGTAGACTACCAGCCCTACTAATCCACAACCAGGGAGCACGAAAGAATCCAGACTTGAGGACTTCCCAGCCTGGCCAAAATTGGAGGACATTTTAGACCTTTATCCCAGTTCTGCCAATTTCGGTGTGACCTTGAACACGTCCCTCCTAGGAGGTCCCCGTTTTCTCACGTTAAAGGCGAAGATAACACCTGCACCTGCTGTAAGGATTACAGGAGATCACACGTGAAGCACCTAACGGGACACCTGGCACGAAATGGGAACTCCACCATCAGGGCCGTGGATCATTCCCCAGCCCTATCCCTACAGCCTCCCAGCTGAAAGGCATCTCGCCCAACAACCCAATCTCCGGGTTTCAGAGGCGGGCACTGAGGTCGGCCAGTAGAAGCGTGCTGGACGCCAGTCCCAGGACCTCGCGACGCCCCCGCCCGAGCCCCCTAGCCAGGCCCCCGCCGTTGCCGCGGGGCGAAGCAGTACCCACTGCCTTCCCTGGGTCCCCAGGTTCCGCGCGGCCCGGGCGCGGCCGCTCCACCTGCCGCCAGGCCCCGCCACCCGCTGCCCGCTCGCGGCCCGGCGCTCCCGGACTCCGGGGCTGGGCCTCCCGCGAGGCGCGGCGTACTCAACTCTTCACTTTGCCGAAGGTGCCGACGCCCAGCGTGTCGCCCAGCACGTAGTGGCCGATCTTCACCCGCCCGTCGTGCTTCTGCTTCTCAGCCATGTTCGGCGCGCGCAGCCTCGCTCCGCCGCCGCGGGATCCTCTGTGCGGCCGCCGCCGCCGCCTACCCACAGTGCAGCGGGCCCGCGGGGGGCGGGGGCCCGAGACTTGGGGACCAGGCGAGGCGAGGCGGGGCGGGGCGCGGGGAGGGGGGACGCGAGCAGGTGGGGGGGGGCGTGGGCGTGTGCGCGCCGAGGCCCCGTGGGCGGGCGTCAGGCCGGCGTGGGCCCAGGACTAGGGCCCTGGGGGCGCAGTGGAGGGAGGGTGGCGCTCGGTGCGGGGTAGGTCGGAGGCCGACAGGTGTGCGCGGAGCGGGGAGGAGGAAGGATGTCGCCTCGCTACCTGGAGGAGGGGCCCTGGGGTGGGAGCCGGGTTAAGGGGCCCTTGAGCAGAACCTGACGGTGGAAATGAGAGGGTGAGATTTGGGCCGAATCTTGGCGAGTGGAAAGAGATGGAAGTATTAATAGAGCCTGGAGAAGAGAAACAGGCCTGAAGTGTGGGGAGAGAGGGGCGTGAAAAGCAGCGTGTGGGTCCGAGGGAAGTCCAGGCTGGCGGCAGTGGGGAAGGGCCTTGATCGAAGGTCAGTCGGAGGAGAGTCACAAGGAAGCGTTTGGAGTCACGCACTGTTTTCATACAGGTCACCACAGCACAAACAAAAAAAGCCAACTCTGCTGGCTTCACTGGTCCTCCTCTACGTACTGTCTAATTCTCAGTTGAGGAGAGACCCTCTCTAGAGCTCTCGGTTCTAACTAATTTGCACAAAGTTCCCCAATCAGTCCCAATATTTGATCAACTGTATTTTAGACATACTTATATAAATATATGGGCTTTCTAGGCGGCTCAGTCGTAAAGAATCCGCCTTGGAGACAAGGATTTGATCCCTGGGTTGAGAAGATCCCAGGGAAAAGGAAATGGCAATCCACTCCAATAGTGTTGCCTGGGAATTCCCATAGACAGAGGAGCCTGGCGGGCTGCAGTCCATGGGGTCGCAAAAGAGTCAGACACGACTAATCAAGTATATATAGCATAGAAATTGTGGCAGAGCTGCACAAAAGGGAAATAGTGAAATAAATTGAAGAGGGAAACTGAACGTAGTGAGCTTGGGGAGTAAGCTACCTAAGGGACAAAGGCAAATGTAAGGGCACGAATTAAAGGTAAAGATTGAAGGGGGAGTGAGGAAACGGCAAGAGGAAACTAGAAGCAGGCAGAGCCTTAAAAACTGCCCAGATACAGTAAGTACAGTGATTATGGCTTCCTCCTTCCGCCCTCCTTTCTCCTCTCTTTTCTTCTTTCTTTCCTTCCTTCAGTCTCCTAGTTTCCAGTGTTGCCTGTCTTTCAGTGCTTAAAAATCATTTGCCTATTGGGAATAAATGTTTAAGGATTAGTTGAACATCTTTTACCTTTGTGTATGACAGTAGAGTTTCAAGGTCACATTCCTCAAATAGTAAGTCTCATCGCATTATTTATAGGTAAAGAGAGAAATGTATTAAAAAGGATAAGATGTAACACAAGTTCTTTTCCTGAGAAGTGATGAATATGCAAACTGCAAACTTGCATCTATTCTGCACACCAAGCCAATCTGATGAGAGATGATCATGGCTTATAAATTATAGACATCACAGCTGTTGAACAGAGGCTATTTCTGTTCATTCTTGGGATCATCTTTCTTGCTGACAAGAAGTATCATTTAAGAATCACTCTACCTAGCCGGCAATTGGAGGAAAATAGCCAGTTATTTTGATACTGGTATTTGGTTAAGGATCACTCCTTCGGTATTTATTCAAGTAAGAAAAAATATCTGTTCTGCTTTTGAGAAATAAGATGAATGTGTCACTTGTTTTAACATCCCAGTGAAAGATGTTAAAGGCTGTTAGATTGCTTTCTTGAAGCTTTATGAAGACAGCCTATAAAGAAATTTTAAAGCATTCTGCAGTGTCTTAACTATTGGTGGATAATTAAACTTTAATTATTATATGCCACATAACTATGATCCTTACCTAGCAACTATGACTACTTTGTAGTTTTATTATTATACCAAACAAGTAGATGATACTTCATAGATTAAAAAGCTCATTTAAATGCAATTATCTCAGTTGTCATAAAAGAAACTTATTATTATCCCCATTTTATGATGATAAAACCTAGATTTTCCCTTTCTGATTTGCCCAATGCAGATCAACTAAGTGGCAGACTCAGAACTCATATCCAGTTCTGACCTGTCCTTTTGTATTTTTACCATGAAACAGCTACCCATATAAAAAAGAGTATGTGATGCTCTAAAAACATAAAATTTTTACAACTATAGTTTCATTGTCATGTTTTTATTATTTTTAGGGAATGTCAACCGGAGAAGGCAACGGCACCTCACTCCAGTACTCTTGCCTGGAAAATCCCATGGATGGAGGAGCCTGGTGGGCTGCAGTCCATGTGGTCGTGAAGAGTCGGGCATGACTGAGCAATTTCACTTTCACTTTTCACTTTCATGCATTGGAGAAGGAAATGGCAACCTACTCCAGTATTCTTGCCTGGAGAATCCCAGGGACAGAGGAGCCTAGTGGGCTGCTGCCTATGGTGTCGAATAGAGTTGGACATGACTGAAGCAACTTAGCATCAGCAGCAGCAGGGAATGTCAACAATATGTACTTTAATCTTGTATTTTTGTCTGTTTTCATGACTTTCGTTTAAAGGATAGATGGAATGCTAAGTGGGTGATGACGATGGGAAAGGACAATTCTTGGTGGCATCACTCAGTCTTCTGTTGCTGAATAATTTCAATTGTGATTCCATATTTGCCTCTCCTACCCAACAGTACAACGTGAGAATTCATCAGATTGAATCTCCTTAAAGAGCCATGCCACTTAGAGGGTCTTACCACCCCCCAAAAAGTCCTAGTAAACACAATAGACCCCATTTTATTGTTTTCCAGTGATGTTTTAGTGTCCACTTGTTTAGTACCAGTCTCTAAGATTACTGTCCCCTGGGAAGCTATTCAGTTCTTAACCAGGTCCAGCTATTACTGCTTTACCTTCTTACTACGGTAACTTTGGAGTTACTTGACTTCAAATCCTCTATACTGGGGACCTGAGTAAGAGAATAATGGAGCACCACCTAAGCAAATACACTTAACTAGATTCCATTGGTATTATCAATAACCACTTTCTTAAATTCTTTGCTTCTCCTTGAGGCTTACCGACTCTGACCACGCACCTGTGCTCTCTATTCCGCATTCTCCATTCCCCTAGCCCTTCTCTGCTTTTTCCATGGCACTAACCTTCTGACATACTGTTTAATTTACTCGTTTATTACATTTTTGTTTTGTCTATCTTTTGCAACTAGAAGGTAAGCTTCACAGTTTCTTCCCCTCTCTTTTTATTCACTAATGGATATATCCTCAGCACAGATGTACCCTAGTAAGTCACAGGCTCTTTCTTCAGTGGATTAAGCTTGTGTGGCACCTGAAGTTTATACAATGAGGCAGAACCTCCTTAATGAAAAAATATGAAGTTGAAGATGTAAGTAAATATTTGAAATTAAATCTACAAAATTTTTGAAGTTAACAAATAACACAAACTTACCAAATCTAGAAAAATAACATTTTTATAAATTAACGATTCCACCTATCTCTATAATATGTGCTTTCTACATATTTTGGCTGTGTATTCTTTGATTGTCTCCTCATATTTTATATTTTTATAGAGAGAATAGAAAGATAATTCTGTCCTTCCTCTAACATGATTGATTGAATTTTTGTTCACATCTTCCTCTTCAGGATTCGCATAGCGCTTTTTTCATAGAATTAATATAGCATCTATCAATTCTGTTATTATATATGTGAATATTTCATATACCTTTCACATTTCATATACAAACTAATATTTCATATACATGTGAAAATAACATACCCTTTCTGCTGCTCCTGGGACTTGACAGAACCTAGTATATCATTCCCAAAATATTTATTGAATTAGATTAAAGAAAAAGATTACCAAAATGCAGAACCAAGTAGCAAGAATACAGGGAAGAGCATTTGAAAACTAAGTCAAATTAATATCAATTTGATTTCACAAACACATGTATTAAATACAAAGCAGAATTTTTGGTATAGCAGTCATTAGTGAGATTGGAGATGGGCATAACCCAGAACATATAGGACCTTAGAGACTCATGATAAGGTATTCTTTCCTATTATTGTTCTCCAATTTAAAATAAAAAGAAAGTTGGACACTCAATGATTAATAAAATGTGCTGATGGTATCTGATAGTATTTGTTCAGTAATTGCTTCTTTTTTGTTTTTATTATGAAAAATTTCAAACATACACCAAAGTAGGATAAATAACTCCCACCTTTAATGATTATCAGTATTGTTTCATTTAGCAATCTATTTTTTCAGTTTTTTTGTTTCATAGGGTGTTTTATTAAAATTATTTGCTTGCTGTTTCACTGGTAAATACTTCAGTATACACTGCTAATAGATAAGAACTTCTTTTTAGCATAGTGATGCTACCATTATTATATCTAACAAAAATAACAGTAATTCCTTACTATTATAAACCACCCATTTTGTGTTCAATTTCTCTTGATTGTCTTAAGAATAACTGTACATTTGGTTTATTCTAATCAAGATTTTTGAATAGCATTTTATTGAAATGCATCTTATATTTCTTTTAATCCGTGACTTTTTTCCTCCCTCTTTAATAAGTGTCATTTGTTGTTTAATAAGTAGGTCATTTTACCTGTTGAATATTCTAAACCCTGTTGGATTTACTTTAACAATTATTCTTGATTATCAAAGTATGATGGTCTGGTGTTGTAGGAAGCATAGTATTTAGAAACAAAAATCCTGAGTTCCTGTCTCAGCTTAATCACTTAGTGTGTCCTTAAACAGATCGATTTACATCTCATTGGTAAAACCAGTAGTGTCAGGAAATTCAATTCCTAAATCCACTGCCCGTGTTAGAATGAAGCTATCGAAGGAAAAAGGGAGAGTACTATGAAGTACTATAGGCTGTAGTCCAAGGTATCTCAACAAACTGATCTTGGTACATTATTTTCCCTACACATGTTTTACCTCTTGACATTTATTATTACTGGAGTGTAAGGTTGAGAGGATAATATTACCTGGCCCAACAGTCTTCCAACAAATAAGTAGATACATGTGACAACCGTTAAAACCCTTTAAAGGAAGTATAAAACTTTGTGATGTTATTTTTAGCAGGTATTCTAATAACAAATATTAAATTTAATGTAATCCATTTTCATTTTCATCTGAGTATGTTTCTAAATTGCTTCAATATGAGTCAACTTTTTTTTCAGTGTAGTTAAGAAAAATATAACATTTTGGATCAGATTTTCTCCATGGCCAGATGCATTAATTGGAATAACAAAGGTTGTTTGCTTTGCTGTATAAACATTATGGATCTAACAGCATTTTTAGAATCTTGCTTTCATGTGTGTGTTGACAGCTTGTCTGGAAAAAAAAAACAAACTCAAACATACTTTTAGATCAATTAAATCAATTCTTTCCCGCCTGGCATGGATTCAGTGCCTAGCTATACTGTGCTTTTAAACTAGTGAGGTTTGAATAAAGTGATACCAATGTCACCTTGACATGATTATCATCGTATTATAGCTGTGTGTTGGAATTAAAACAACCCTTGACAAAACTATAGAGTATACACATTATTTGAAGTCTTTTATAATACACTTTTAATGACCCCCAATGGGTGTTAATGCTTTGGGTTTTTGCTTCAATCCTGTGAACATTAACTACAAAGCTTTAACATGATTAATTAGTGCAAACGTAAGACCAATTAGCTAATTTCAAAATTTCCTAATGCTGCATATATATTAAAGTAACTCTCCCTCTAAGATTAAAGACCTAAAAAAATACCCAGAGATTTCTATTTCTTTTCTGTGGGCAAGCACTAGGTGCCCTTCAAGGGCTCTTAACTCTGAGGTTCTGATTCTCTGAAATTAACTGTGTTACATTCATTAAGGGGCTTCCCTGGTGGCTCAGTGGTAAAGAATCTGCCTGCAATGCAGGAGACTTAGGCGATGTGGGTTCGATCCCTAGGTTGGGAAGATCCCCTGGAGGAGGGAAATGGCAGCCCACTCAAGAATTCTTGCCTGGAGAATCACATGGACAGAGAAGCCTGGTGGGCTACAGTCCATGGGGTCACATAGAGTTGGACACAACTGAAGTGACTGAGCACGCATGCATTCATTAATAAACTTTACACCCTTTATTTTTTTAAGTGTTGAAATGTTTTTAAAGTGGTATAAAACTAGTGATCTTACCAAGTAAAGATTCCCAGATTCTTTGGGTATATTGCTCCTTGTTCTAAATATATGCATTCATTGAAAAATACATGTACTAAGTGCCAACTGTGTGCTAGATACTGTTTTAGGCACTGGGGATATAGTAGTGAACAAGACATCTGCTCCTTGTCTCATTTATCACTCATAGTGTTAGCATTTGTTAAAGAAAAGCTATTCACAGCAGTTTTAAAGAAGCTTAGTTGACTATATCTGTAGGGACTACTGTAATGGGGTATTACAAGGGTGAGAGAGATTGGCTTGGGCTCCACTCTGAATACAACAAAGAAAAGTGGGGATTTGTAGCCAAGGAGCTGCATGGGAATATTGGTGAATAGAAAATTACTGGGAGGCTAGGGTAATTCTTTGTTCGACTAACCTAACAGGATCCTTGCTGAAAGAAGGCCAAGATGATGGTGAGGATAAGGATTTTATTGGATATTGAGGGTGATTATTCTGGCTAAACCAAACTTAACAGCGTGTGTAGGTGTATATGCTTAGTCGATCAGTCCTGTCCAGATCTTTGCAACCCCATGGACTGTAGCCTGCCAGGCTCCTCTGTTCATGGGATTCTCCAGGCAAGAATACTGAAGTGGGTAGCCATTTACTTCTCCTGGGGATCTTCCCAACCCAGATATTAAACTCTGGTCTCCTGCATTGCAGGTGGGTTCTTTATGACTAGTGCCACCAGCTTAACAGGATTCTTGCTAAACTTGAGCTCTTGAGGACATGTCCAAAGATTGGGCCTAATTGGGTTTAGAGGAGCCTGACAAGAGTTAGGTCAAAGAGAGAGTCTTTTTCACATTCTAGTGGAAGAGGCAGACAATAAGCAAACAGATGTATCATATCATATACTGTTAGTGACAAGAGCTGTAGAGGAAAATAAGCAGAATAAATAGATACAAAGATGAAAGTGGGGAAGGGGGAAGGTTGAGTGTGCATTTCATATAGATGGTCAGAGAAAGTCTTGCTGAGAATGTATAGAGCAGGGACCTGATAAGGAAGGAAGGAGTCATTGAAATATCTGGGATAAGAGCATTCCAGACAGAAGGAAAAGCAAGCCCAAAGGCCCTGAGACAGTACAAATAGCATATTGGAGGAATAGTGAGAAGGTCAGTGTGTCCAAAGTGGTAAGTACCAGAATGAGAACGGTGGGGTTTGCAGTTGGAATGCCTGGAGCCAGGTCATCTGGGGTAGGCTATGGTAAAAATTTTGAATTTTCTTTCAAAGTGTAATCACAATTTTGGGAAGGTTTTTGAACAGAAAAGTGATGAGATATAAATGTAAAGGATCTCTTTAGATGGCCATGTGGGAAAGACTCTAAGGGGACAAAGTGGAAGAAAAGCAAATTAAGAGGCCATTGTAGCAGAACAGATGAGTGCTGATAGTAGTTGACACAATGGTAGTTACGATGAAGATGGTGACAAGCATTCAGATTTGGCATATATTTTTATATTAGCACCAAGAGAATTTGCTAATAGTTGGATGAGAGGTGTAAGAAAAATCACAAAAGAGGGACTGAATACTTAGGTTTGGGGGTCCACGCAACTAGACGAACAAGGGTGCCATAGACTGATGTGTGGAAGACTTCACGAGAAATTAGTTGGGAAGAAGGGAAGGACAACGGACAAAATTCTGTTTTGATCATGGTGAACATGAGATGTTTAATAGAAATTCTAAAGAATATGTCAAGTAGGAGACTGATACAAGACTGAACTTCCAGGAACTTCCAGGACATTTCCAGTCTGAAAATGTTTCAAAATAGTCAGCTGGAGATCACTTAGGAAATAAATATAAACAGCAAAAGGAAGAGGTTCTCAGACTGAGATATCCCAGGTTTAGAGATATGTAAAAGGAAGAGAAGTTATCAAAAGATGCTGAAAAGAGGAAGGAAGGGACTTTCTAGGCAGTCTGGTGGTTAAGATTCTGTGCTTCCAATGCAGGAGGTGTGGGTTTGATCCCTGGTCAGGGAACTAAGATCCCACATGCCATGTGATCAAAAAATAAAGTGGGAGGAAATTTAAAAAACTGTCATCAACCATTTCAACAAACACCAACTATGTCTGATGATACCAAGAGATCAAGTGAATGAGAATGAAGAGTTGCTGGTTGGATTTGATGACCTTGACAAATGACTTTGCAGCAGAATGGTGAAGATTAAAGAATGGAGTGAGCTTATGAAAAAGTTGAAGAAGTGGAGAAGGTGATTATATACAATTCTTTTATCTTTTGTCATGAAAGGAAGCAGAGAAGTTTTTGAGTTTTGCTATGAAGGGACCATAGCAAAGGCAAATTTGGATACAAGGGTGGGATTTTTTAGGGTGAAGAAAAATGCAACATGCTTATATGTTGATAGGAATGATCATGTAGAAAAGGAAAAAATGATGGTGTATGATAGAGTGAATAACTATAGAACGTTTATTAGTGGATCCTATGTTGGCAGTCCTTAAGGAACTTCCATACCTGCTTTCAGGAACTTATACTCAAATGGAAAACATATACACTTAAATTAGTAAATTGCAAAAAAATTAGTAAATTTGAAAATGGTGAAATCAATTCAGTTCAGTCGCTCAGTTGTCTCTGACTCTTTGTGACCCCATGAACTGCAGCACGCCAGGTTTCCCTGTCCATCACCAACTCCCGGAGCCTGCTCAAACTTACGTCCATCGTTGGTGATGCCATCCAGCCATCTCATCCTCTGTTGCTCCCTTCTCCTCCTGCCTTCAATCTTTCCCAGCATCAAAGTCTTTTCCAATGAGTCAGTTTTTCACATCAGGTGGCCAAAGTATTGGAGTTTCAGCTTCAGCATCAGTCCTTCCAATGAATATTCAGGACTGATTTCCTTTAGGATTGCCTTGTTTGATCTCCTCGATGTCCAAGGGACTCTCAAGAGTCTTCTCCAACACCACAGGTTAAAAGCATCAATTCTTCGGTGCTCAGGTTTCTTTATAGTCCAACTCTCACATCCATACATGACTACTGTAAAAACTGTAGCTTTGACTAGATGGACCTTTGTCAGCAAAGTAATGTCTCTGCTTTTTAACATGCTGTCTAGGTTGGTCATAGCTTTTCTTCCAAGGAGCAAGCATCTTTTAATTTCATGGCTGCAAAAATGGTGCAATAAGTAATAAAAAGTTGTGGATAGGATTGACTGAAGAGTGTAGGACAGTTATTAAAGGGTTTTGTGTTTAACCAGAAGAAAACTAATGGCAGTGACAGTTCCAGTAGGAAAGGAGAGGAATGGATGAATTTCAGAGATATTGAAGAAAAAGAATGAATAGGATTTAGTATGGTTATTTATAAATTAGAGAAATGGGACAATTCTGGATGAAGAAGTTGTGATGGCTGAATCTTCTAAAAACTTTCTTAGTTTATCACTTCCTTCCTTCAAAATATTCAAACACTTTACATTGTCTAAAGATTAAAAGTTTAAAACTCTATACTAGAATTCATGGACCCCTAAAATCTGCCCTTTAGGGCAAGTACCTTCATCTTCCTGAGATATGTCCTTGGAACTCAAGGACTTTGTGAAATCCAGTTTAAAAAGTACTGGTCTACAGCATCAAATTCCAAGTCTTTAAGTCTGCATTCAAGGCCCTCTATCTGATCCCTGGCAACCTCATGTTCCTTATCCAAAGCTGTATTCATATCAGATTTCTTTCTGTTTTTTGTACACACCAAGCTGTAGTTAGACTGTACCTGTGCTCGCTTTGTTCTCATTGTCTGGAACCTCTTTAGTCCTTGGTATTCTAAATCACAGTCTGCCTAACAGACAGTTTCAACATTTGTTGCAGAGAAGAAGCCAATTCTGACTCCATGTTAGAACTGTTTATATGACTTGCTTTTGGTTGCTTTTGTTATTGTAATCATACAGAATGGCCTGGCCTCAGAGAATCCTGCCCTCTGCCTAACTGTTTTAAGTGACTTTGTTCAGAACCCTGTCCACCAGTGGATGGCAGGAAGGAAGAAATTAATACATCCCCTGCCTGAGGCTTGCCGTTCTGGGAGATGCTTGCAAAATTAATCGCCTTTTTGCTTTGCTTCCTCACCTGCCCCCATCTCTGATCTATAAAGAAGTCTGGCATTCAGCTCCCATAAGATGGTTATTTTGAGGTGCTATCCTGCCATTTTCTCAGTCATCCAGCTCCCCAGTGAGTCTCTTCCTTACCTCAACCCCTCTTCTCTTGGGTTCATTGGTCTGTTGTGTGGCAAGCAGAGCAAGTGAGCTTGGACTCTGTATCAGTAACACATTCACTTCCTCTATTCAAAATTCATCTTCTCTTGGTAGGCTTTCCTCAACTTCCCAGATGCATTTGACCATGCTGCATCTATTAATAATAATGCTAAATTACACTTAATTAGATCCATCACTATACTTATCCATATGTCTGGGCCACTATTTGACTATTAATTCCTTGAGAGCAGGCACTGTGAAAATCATAGGTGCTTCATGCATATGAATTGGACAAGTAATAAATGAATGACATCTTAGTTCCAGCATAACTCTATCTCAGTTGACCTATTCCCTCCTAGAAGCACTAAAGGCTTCTTTTTGTTTATTCCTATAAGGTCCTCTGTCCTCTCTCCCGGCACCGTGCTGTGCTATAGCATTGGAAGCACTGGAGGCTCCTTTCTGCCTGTCCCTGTAGGGCCTCTGTCCTCTCTCCCGGCACCGTGCTGTGCTATAACATGGTGTTTGTTTCGTTGCACTGTTGTTTTCTTTTTCTTCTGTTTTCAGGCAGAAAAACATTTCTCCCTGCCTGAAATAGTCAAGGGTGTGGGGTTTATCCTGTTTATCTTTGTATCCCAAGTACCTAGTTTCTCCATAAATGTTTTAAGAATGTATTGCTCAATAATTAAAGAGTTATCTTACCTTTTAAAGTCTTATATCATGTAATCATGCCCATCTTTTTCCACCTTCACAAAGAATTCCCTAATCACTCTTGGCTAGAATTAATCTTTCACTCTGGCATTCTGTTACTAGGGCTATTAATATATCTCTTTGTAATTATCACTTGGGGGGTGTTATTGATGTAGAGTATCAACAAAAGCCTAAGAACAAGAGAACTTTTATTCTTCATTGTTTGCCCGTGTGTTGTGATTCTCAACTTCTCTGTGTACTGCTACACTTGGGTAGTGCACACCACTGCCAGTTCCTAGATCACTTGGCACGATTCTACCCTTTCCCACTGGCGAGAGCTGTCAAGCAACACTCTTCTATTTGTTATGGTTTATTTTATTAAACAATTAATCTACTGCATTTGCACAGTATTTTCATAAATTAGTAACTCTTTATGATCATCTTTTGCTCCACTGAGTCTTATTCACTAGGTGTTCTTTAAATATTTCATGAATGAATAAAAGAAGGAAGGAAGGAGCATTATTTCCACTACCAAGTCCAAAGGGAATTCAGACTTGGCCTTTTGTACAAAGTAAGTCCACTCATTTAATCTATTACTGTTTAGAGCCAGAAATAATTATTTGTGTGAGCTAGAGGGATACAATAATGTCCTTCGTAAACTAAATTCTAAAGAAAATAATAGTTTTACTTTTAAAATGATGCTTATTTCCTCAGGTCATGCTAGTCTTGGAAGCAAACAGAACTATTTCAGGAACCCCCTGAGGTTTTATTGAGCTCTGACCTCTATGGAGCCCACCTGACCTGCACTTGTTTCCATTTCCTAGTGATACTCAGCACTCCTTACCCACCTGGCGCCCTCTACTGCCATCCTGATCCTCAAAATTCAAGAGGAAGAGTTGTTTTTTTTTTCCTCTTCCCAGCAACAGCTCTAATAATTGAGAAGGTGACTTTGTTCTCTTAGTCTGTAGGCCCTTGTTACAATGCAGAACTTGCAGTGGATTTCTCAGGGAAAGGACTGAGCAACATACAGAGAACATCAGCCACACACAGTCATAAGCAGTATCCCTGCTCCCTGCACACAGGAACTGAGTGCTGTGTGTGCACTCAGTGGCTCAGCCGTGTCCAGCTCTTTGTGACCCCATGAACTGCAGCCCGCTAGGCTCCTCTGTTCATGGGATTCTCCAGGCAAGAACACTATAAGTGGGTTGCCATTTCCTCCTCTAGGGTATCTTCCTGACCCAGGGAGACCTTGCCTCTCCTGAGTCTCTTGTATTGGCAGGCAGATTCTTTATCACTGAGCCACTGGAATACCCCATAACCAAGTAGCTCAAGTCAATTGTATGTGTCTTTTATACTTTCTTCTACCATTTGAGTTACCTTCACCCGGGACATCTTCCACTTTTCCAAAGACTGGAGGCAGCTTTAATTCCCCCCTCTGTAGGAAAAAAGCAAATTAGCCACGGTGGCCTGTGTGGTCAGGCTCTGTCCCCCCACAGCCTCTTGCTCTTTGGAAAAGCGGAAGATGTCCCTGGTGAAGGTAACCCAAATGGTTATGAGCTGGTCACGAGCTGCTTTGTGCAGTATGCCTGTAAGAGTCCCACCATGAAAGCCCTGGCTGCTATGGCACTGGGGCTACACTGGAGTGGCATCATGGTTATGTTATATGAGGTTATGTTATGGCTGCTGCTACGGCTGTTGCATCAGCCGTGAGAGAGGCTGTATTATGGCTGCCGTGCCAGCCAGGAGAGAATAAAAGTGTCTGCAGTTCCTACGGCCCCTCGAGTCTCCTTCGAGCCTCTTAGCTCACACCTTGCCTACCCTGGGTTCAGTGGACAGTGTGGACAGCACAAGTCAATTAGTGTCACGAACAGGATCAGCGATACATCCACTTTGTGTTTTCTCTTTGTGTCATCATTCTAGAAGGCTTCTCCTGTTACTGGGATAAAGGGAGAAGGGAGAGCAAGGCGTGTTGGGGGGAGGGCTGTCTGCAAATTGGACAGTTTGGTGCCTTGCCAGAATTCGAAAAGTGAGCATGTGGTTGGCATCTCCACAATGATTCTGCTCCTTTACTCTTTCATTACTTGATCTACCTGATATCTCACATAGATTATGTAATAAGTTGTGTAGAATTTCAGGCATACTTAGCTACAGACATAGGGAAATCCTAACAGTTATGATGTATAATGGAAAACATCACAGCATCTCTCATGAATTTTTCCAGAAAAAAAAAAGAATTCAAAGCTATCTTTAACCATATTCTTAGAAATATGGCTTTGAGTTTATCCTCATAAGGAATTAAAAAAAAGCACTTTAAGTATCTTCCTGATAGCTCAGTTGATAAAGAATCTGCCTGCAGTGCAGGAGACCCCAGTTCGATTACTGGGTCGGTAAGATTCCCGGAGAAGGAAAAGGCTCCCCACTCCATTATTCTGTCCTGGAGGATTGCACGAACTATAGTCCGTGGTGTCGCAGAGTCAGACATGCCTGAGCAACTTTCACTTTCTCTTTTTAAAAAGTACATTTCAAGCCCTTTACAAACTATTTCAAAGGTTTGTGTGAGGAACAATGAAATTTTTTTAAATTGGAGGGATTTTTTTAACTGATAAAAGTCACTTATCTCAAATTTACAACTACTTTTGACATGACTTTTTTTCCAGTTAATTGGTTTTTGGCTTATTATAAAATTGAATCATTAGAGGACCTTTAGGAGTAAGTTAAATGCTATTTTTCAGAATATAATTCAAGCCTCAGGATTTTTGAATGCCTACCCTTCTAGATATAAAAGAACTATCTCATGAATAACGCCCTGAAGGCTCTTACCTTCTCAAGGAAATTTGTACTCTGGAAACAATTTAGAGACCAGTAACTTGTTTTTTAACTCATGGGTTAAAACTGCTCATGGATGAAAACAGAAGTTCATTATATTTCTTTCACCAAACTCTCTTTAGTTACATAGGTGAGAAGTTACATGATTTTTGGTACCTACTTTTGTTAGATCTAATACCCTCAGAAACATAGACTTGTAAAAAAAAAAAAAAAGACAAGACTGTGATTATACATTTTTTCCTGCCCTTTTCTTTACTTCTTCAATTTAAAATCTAATGGTTTTATGATGCCCACAGAACAAAAGCTAACTGGTATGATAATTGCTTAGTGAAAACAAGCTGGAAGGCAAAGAAACTTTTTTTGAGACAGAATCAATCAAATCTGTCTGTAATAAATATGTTTCTAAGTCACAACATTGATTATGTTCCTTGAATCCAAAATTCAGTTTCTACCCTGAGTTATTGCTGGAAGTGCTCTCTGCATTAGTCATAAATCCAAGCTCACCAGCGGTTCCTTACCTTCTCTCTTAGTTTGCCAGTAAATTCTACATTTTTGATGTTTACCCCTGTTTTCCATTCCTGTTTAATTCAGAGTCTAAAGGTTTCAAGAACAGTTTCAAGAGTCTAAAGGTTTCTGGCTTATCTTCACAGGTTCAAAATTCATTCTAAAAACATTGGACGCACCCAAGCAAACTCCAGGTTTTCACCTGAATAAAAGGTTGTCATAGCATTGAATACACCAAGAACATGCCAGTCTGGCAAGTTTCTTGTCACACTAAATGGTCCCCAACCTTGTCACTCACTAGAATCTATCAGCTTTGAAAAGAGATGGCTTTTTCTCTCTTCTTCATGCAAGAAGATGCCAAAAACATTTATTTTTGAGCTTGGTCAAAGAGTCCAGCCTACTAAGAGGTATCAGATGAGAAAATGTTTGGACTGTTAGTAGAAGCAATGAACAACTTTTATAAATTGGAGAAATGAAGTCTTAGTTTGGTTAAAAGTACACTGGATACCTTATTTCCTATTCAATAAATGGAGCATTTTCATGGGAATAAGCCAAAGCTTTTGTGAATAGCTCCTTACTTTTTCCCATCTGTTAGAAACATTTTTCAAATATAAATTAAAAAATAAATCCCTCCAGGAATTTGTATGTTCTCCTCCTTTACTGTTGGGAGTTCTATATCATGAGTTTATGTCATGAATCTTAGCTGAGTTTATATTTGATAACATCCTTAGAATAGAGTCAATCATCAAATAAAAACAAATCTTTCTTGTTTTCAATCTTACTGTATTGCAAATATTTCTCAACACCCAGCAAAGAATTTTGAGATTTCAAATGTTAACTATTTTTAATCACTTTACTATTCCTGACATGATATGTCGAAGTTCCAAAGTTAAAGTCTTCTTCTGAATGTTCATGACAAATCTGATATTTCATGGGGCAAGCTGGCTTTGCTGTGTGAATTTGGATAATTCATTTAGTCTCTAAACTCTTATCACATTTTAACTTATGAGGGAAAAAGAACAAGGTCACTTGAACTGAGAAATTACATCCCTTTGAGTCCTCAAAAGTTTTGTCATGAGCAATTAAGTTTTCTGTAGATATACATTTGTAAAAATCATGAGGAAATTCTGTTTCCTTTAGTGCAGTTACACTAAAATAATTCTTTACACTCTCGTCACGTACATAGTCTATCTAAACTAGCTACAGAATTGGAATGTTATAGTTTGGGGAAACTATAGAAATGATATCTGTATTATTTCTGGATGACTTGCAAAGATAGGAATTTTATGAACTTCACTTGAAAATACTTTCAAGTGAAGTTAAATCATGAAAAGTACACAGTTTAGCCAAGTGAATTTAGCAATACTTTTTTTTTTTTTCCGGACTTGATACCATTATCTCTCTTTTTTTCACTTAAAAATTTAATTGTGGCAAAATAAACACAACATAAAATTTACCATCTTAATCATTTTTAAGTGTACCATTCAGTTAGGTTAAATATATTCACACACTGTTGTGCAACTAATCTCCAAAATTTTTCATCCTGCAAAACTGAAAGAGATTTAAAGGTTTATTATTTGTGTTGAATGGTAATAGAAACCAGTTGGCATTCTGCTATTTCCATTTTTGCTTTTTTAAAAATTATCATCAGCTTTCTCATATCTTTATGTTGTCTGCTGTTTACTATGAAGGCACTGCATTACACAACCTGTTTGAAATCTTTTTATCTGTTCTAGTATGGTAATCGTCCACCTGACAGGCTCATAACTACATAATGTGAAGGTTATGAGGTTTTCCCAATAAGCAAATCACACAAGAAATAAGTGTGGCAAGAACTTGGTTCAGGAATTGATTTTCATTGATAGTATAGTGAATACTCTAAACTTATATCCTGATAGTGTAAAAACTTCACCAGATCTCTTTCTCCTTCACACACAAACACATTCACACACAGCCAGGTGCACACATGTATATGCACAAAGTTTGTTGGCAAGGAAACACTTGAGATATATCAAACCAAGCGTGTTCAACTTATTTTATTTAAAATAACCTCCTTGAGAGAAGGAAAAATAAAAAGTCCCAGGTAGGAAAAGAAAACGGGGAGCAGAAAAAAAATTATGTTAGTTCTACAATGTTATAAAATACAAATAATTTCACATTAAAAAAAGAAACAATAGAACAACATAGTCTGGGTTATGTATGCATGAATTCATTTCATCATTCAACAAACAGTCATTGAGTGCTTACTCTATGCCAGGGAATTTAGTAGTATACAAAGATAATCAATAATGCTCTGTCTTAGAAATGAACAATCAGAAAGCAGAGTGATGAGCGACATGATAAAGGAAAGCCAGGTACTAAGGAAGCCGCAAAGAGGAAAGAATGTGTTTCATTTTGTACTTTTATAGATTTAATTAGTTATTGGACTTTTTTCTCTCACCTTCCACTCTGGCTCCCAAATAATAATGTCTCTGGTAAGTAGCTGTTCAAAGAGATATTAAACTTACTCACATTTGTGATGGTATTTTAGTATTTACCTCTTTTTGTAGCTCAGGGATATGATTTAACTTTATAATCTGTAGTCATGATAGAGTGTGTTAATATTATTGTATCTCTCCAGTTCCCCTTCCCCTACAATGGGAGGAATGTACTTCCCCAGGAACTTGCTTTGGCCAAAGGAACGTGGGCAAATGTGACCCACACCCCATCTTTGCAGAGGTATTAAATATACTTGCATAGTTTGGCAAGGCCTCTTGAATTTCTTACCTCTGCCAAAAGAAGAGTTGTCCTCAGATATCCCTAGACTGAAAAAATACAGAGCCCATCAAAGCTGTAGGCATTATGTAGAGTCCTTCCTTGTCTCTTGAAATGGTCTTTAAGGTCTCTTTTATAGGAGTCTTGCTACTCCTGCTTTCTTTTGACTTCTGTTTGCATGGAATGTCTTTTTCCAGCCCCTCACTTTCAGTCTGTATGTGTCCCTAGGTCTGAGGTGTGTCTCTTGAAAACAGCATATATAGGGATCTCATTTTGTATCCATTCAGCCAATCTGTGTCTTTCGGTTGGAGCAGCAACCTAGATGTCTATCGACAGATGAATGAATAAAAAAGTTGTGGTACATACGTACAATGGAATGTTATTACTCACCTCTAAGAAGAAGTGAATTTAAGTCAGTTCCAATGAGGTGGATGAATGTAGAGCCCTATTATACAGAGTGAAATAAGTCAGAAAGATAAAAACAAATATTGTGCATTAATTTATATACAGAGAATCTAGAAAGATGGTACCGATGAACCTATCTGCAGGGCACCAATGGGTTGGCAATGTTGGTGGCTCATATGGGAAAGAATCTGCCTGCAATGCAGGACACCTGGATTTGATCCCTGGGTCCAAAAGATCCCCTGGAGAAGGGAATGGCTACCCACTCCAGTATTTTTGCCTGGAGAATTCCATGGACAGAGAAGCCTGGTGGGCTACAGTCCAAGGGGTTGCAAAAAGTTGGATACAACTGAGTGACTAGCATTTTCACTTACTTTCAATGGAGATGCAGACATAAAGAACAGACTTGTGGGCACATTGCGGAAAGGAGAGGGTGGTACGAACTGAGAGAGCAGCACTGAAACATAAAACATTGCCATATCTAAAATAGATTTCCAGTGGGAATTTGCTGTGTGACACAGAGAGCTCAAATCTGGTGACAACCTAGAGGGGTGGGAGGTGGGAGGGAAGTTCAAGAGGGAAGGGAAATATGTATACCTGTGACTGATTCATGTTGATTTATGGCAAAAACCAACATAATATTGTAAAGCCATTATCCTCCAATTAAAAATAATTTAAAAAGCTGTAGGCAATTCATAGGCCTATGAATATGAAATAAATATTTTGTTATGTAGCAAATAAGATTAATACAAGAATAAACTTTATAAGCACATATTCATGAAAAACTTTAAGCAATATAAACAAAAAGCAGACTATTTGAAGTGACATTCAATACAAGAAGTTAAAGTTGTACACTGATTGTGTAATGTGCTCCATTTGTTCACCCTTAATACAGTGTCTCCCTTTTAGTACCAAAGTGTATGTATGAGACGAAAATTTCAGGAGCCAGGAAATAATCTACAGGTATGTCTATGTATCTGTATGACTGTGTAAATAATTAATAGCTATGTTTCTGTCACAATTCTCCTTAGATTGTAATATTCTAAAGGACAGTGGTTCATTTTTACAATGAAATTTATTGCCATTAATCTAATGCAATGCAGAAAATTAAGTGAGGTAAGGGAGTTTCAGGGCTTCCCTGGTGGCTGGGATAGTAAAGGATCTGCCAACAATGCAGAAGACCCAGGTTCAATCCCTGAGCCAGGAAGATCCCCTGGAGAAGCAAATGGCAACCCACTCCAGTATTCCTGCCTGGAGAATTCCATGGACAAAGGAGCCTAGCAGGCTACCGTCCAGGGAGTCACAAAGAGTCAGACACGACTTAATGACTGAACAACAACAACAAAGGGAGCTTCACCCTAGTAAAATAGAACTTTAAATTTATTTAATGCTTCCATTTCACTATCCGCTCATGATCACAGGAAACAAAGAAACCATATTTATGAATATAATATCATATCATACCATACTTGTATATGTGTGATAATAAAAATATCAATAATAATCATACTAAACATTAGCAATTTTCTCATTTGGAATGAGGTTCTAGTTCTAACACTGAAAAAGAGTTCTTCAATGCTGTGCATTAGAAAACTTGAAAATCATCTACTGCTCATTTATGACACTCATTTATATTTCTGCTGTTCTCACTACAAAGTATTTGTGTATCTTAGTTATGTGGCTCTCTCAAAGCAATCTCCCTGTTCCAAAATTAATTATAAAGTTGACAATTTATATGAGGGAGTGGAGATAATGTAACCATATAAAATATAATGATATTATGCTATTTCCAGTATGAGTATTTTATAGCCTCTAAAATCATGCAAGAAAGCATATTTTTAAAAATTGAGAAATGTTTTATAAGCACCAGTGGGATACAAACTTCCTTCACAAAGACACATATTGGCTCATTCCTGAGCTATCTGGTACTTTTCATCTAAATGAAGACTATTTTTACAGCTGATTTTTGCAGTAGTTTTTCATTGTACCCTGCAGATGTTTTAATGTGTTTTTATCATGTTGACATCTTATTATAAACAAATCCATTTTAAGTTAAGCTTATGGTGTTTCCCTTATGCTTATATTAAGAGGGAGTAGGGGACTAGTTAGAATCCAAGGAAGTATCTGATATGGTCCTTCCAGGAGTCCCTAGTCCCTGTAGACCCTTGCCAGCTTTGGGCTGATTTTTTTTTTTTTTTTAGAGTGAGGGATGGGGGGAGTTGAACACAATTATGTAAAATACAAACAAATGGGTTTTCCCAAAGTTCCTTGAACCAGAAAGGAAAAATATGTTTGGGATACACCATACAGTTTTATTTGAATTCCTTTGCCCATTCCAAGTGAACCCATAGCCAAACAAATGAAGCTTCTGGTTGCACAGCTGGAGACATATTACCTCCTCATTTCATAAAATAAAATCAAAGGTGATTGTGTACTATTGGTCTGAAATCATACGTGTAGCAAATTGGTAATGTATTACTTCCTCCACTTTCTCTAGGTACCGAATGGGAGCGTTTATCATAAATATGTCATATACTGTATGTAGGAGACTGGATAGGAAGGCTGAAAATTACTTTTTGAGCAGTCATTTTGCCGATTCATTCCTTGATTTGTTCCTTTGTCCTTTTCTTCATTTATTTATTCATTCATTTAACAATAAATATTTATTGAGCTCTTCCGATGAAGTAGTCACTGTGGGAAGTTCTGGGAATACAGTGGTAAATAAACACAGGAGGAGCTCAAAATACAATTCCAGATCCTTCTCAAATTCACTCATCCATTTATTCACATTTATTTCCAACAGTACAATGGAAAGAGTCAAACAAACATGGATTTAATTTACACGTAACAGCTGGGTGATCTTGAGCAAGTTATTTAAATCCTCAGAGCCTCAGTTTTCGTATCTGCTATCTACCTCACAGAAAGATAGAGCGGGTTACAAGCACAACATATAAAACTGCTTGACATTTTATTTTCCCCCACACCCACACGAAATCGCACCAGTTGCAGACATGTTAGGTACTAGGGAAATAAACTGGATGGTTAAAAAAATGGGTGGATGAGTTTCCTATGTGCTTATCTGTAGCTAAAAATAAAGAGAAATATAAAATTTAGAAAATTAAATTTACAATAATAATGATTAGCATTTATCAACAAAACAAAAAAATACCCTAAGGATTGGGAGAAAGTATTTGTAAACAATGCAATCGACAAGGGCTTAGTTTCCAAAATAGATAAACAACTCAGTATAGGAAAAAAAAAAAAAAAACCCAACAACCCAGCCAAAAAAAATGTGCAGAAGATCTAAACAGAGTTCTCCAAAGAAGAATATTCTTTGTATTTCTCCACACAAGACATACAGATAGCCAACAGTCACATGAAAAGATGCTCAACATATAATTATTAGAGAAATGCAAATCAAAACCACGTTGAAGTATCAACCTCACACTGATCAGAATGACCATCATCAAAGTCTACAGGGACTTCACTGGTGATCCAGTGGTTAAGAATCTGGCTTGTCATGCAGGGGATGCTGGTTTGATCCCCGATCCCGGAAGATCCCACATGCCTCAGGGCAACGTAACCCCTGTGCCACATCTGGAGTCCTCGAGCCACAAGTACTACAGCCCTTGTGCCTCGAGCCTGTGCTTCTTAAAAAGAGAAGCCACTGCAAAGAGAAGTCCGTGCATTGCATCTAGAGAGTAGCCCCCACTCTCTGTAACTAGAGCAAGCCTACATGCAGCAGTGAAGACCCAGGGCAGCCAAAAAATAAAGAAATAAAAAATTTTAGGTCTACAAATGATAAATGATGGAGAGGGTGTAGAGAAAAGGGAATCCTCTTACACTGTTGGTGGGTATGTAGATTGGTGCAGCCACTATGGAAAACAGTGTGGAGGTTCCTGATAAAAACTAAAAATGTAACTACCATGTGATCCAGCAATTCCTGTCCTGGCCTTATATCAGAAAAGACAAAAATGCTTATTTAAAAAGATACCTGCACTCCAGTGTTCATAGCAGCATTATTTACAATGGCCAGGGTATGGAAGCAACCTAAGTGACCACTGACAGAAGAATAAATACACAAGATGTGAAACACACACACACACACACACGCAATATCACTCAGCCATAAAAAAGAATGAAATAATGCCACTTGGGGCAACATGATGGACCTCGAGATTATCACACTACCTCTCAAGGGGAGGCTACTGATACAAGAAAACAAATGATAAGCATCTTATGAGTGGTTTAACCAATAAGTGAATGGGGGCAAAGAAGTCAGGCGTATATGGGCCAGAACTGTAAAAACTGATAACATATTAACAGAAGCATGGATAATATTAAAGAGAGAATACAGGACATTGCAGGAGGGTTTATTTTATCTCTTGAAAAATGATTCTTCTATACATCTAACACAAATATATTACGCTGGAGATTAAGCCACTGTAATTAGCTGTGATGAAAAACATTGAGAAAAATAACATGTTTATTATTTCTGATTTATAAAATATATGCTAATCATAGAAAAACTAATAAAAATAGCAACATACAAAGAAAAGCACTTTAAAAATTACTCCTAGATTCACCAACAAAAAAGATAGTCACTTTAATATTTAATAATATTTCCTCTGATTCTCTTTTCTATGCATATTTTATAAATGTATTTTTTACATAAAATAGGCAATGTACTCATATGTGGTTTTCAGTCCTGCTCATTTCACCTAATATTTAGCCTAAGCAGCAAATGTTATTTTTCCCTTTGATGCCCCAACAGTGTCTACTTCCTTTCCTGCTTAACTCAGTAACACAACACTATTAACACACTGCACTTTTTCTTACTTCTTTATTTTGTGTATCTATCTTCTCTTCCTCCTCTCCCCTGCCTCATATACACATGAGAAAGTAACCTCCATGAGGGTAAGAATATACTTATTTTGTTCTCTATTGTATCACCAGTGCCTGGAATGCTGCCTGGCACCTAGTGGGTGCTCTATTTGTTGAATAAATAATGTCAAAGAGGAAAGTATAAGAACACCATCACAAAAGGTAATTCCTAATGTAAAAACTGATCAATACTATGACTATGAAAACAGATATTCATGCACAGTGCATAGTGAATCATTCTTATCTCTTGTATCAGGTGGCTATTTCTAGTTATTCAGACTAACAAATGTGGGTAATTGGATGGACAATTCTTCACAAATAATGAATTAGTAGTAATTTTGTTCTCAAGGAGTTCTCAAAACTCTTGTTTTTTTCAGGCTTTTCTCAAGTATTACCTTTTCTGTTCTGTCTTTGTGTACCTCATGCATTCTCTATAATCCATTGTCCCTAACTTCGCTGTTGTCTGGTTTATTTTCACGGATTCTCTGCAGTGTGTCAGGAGTGTATACGCTATTTTTGAACTCGATTTCACTCTGATGGATGTTTTGTTTGTTTGTTCAGCTAGCTAAGTCTTGTAATACATACCCCTGCCTTTGATTAATCAGTTCTTTACAGAGCCCAGATGTTAGGTGGTCAGGTATGGGCCTACGTGAACGCCCATCTTCCTACTTAGTTAAAATTTGGTCACTGAATATGTTTGTATTCAGTGGCTCTCTTCCTTATTTTTATCAGTAATGTTTTTTTCTAGTCTTTTACATATGTGTATAACAAAGTATATCTAACACTGACATTTTTACCTTGACTCAGTTCTATAAAAACTATTAAAATGAGGTAACATATATGAAAGTGCTTGGTAAGATTTCAAGTGCCATACAAGTGATACTCCAATACAATCACCATGAACTCGTATTATCTCAGACTATATAGTCACATAAACACACCATTCTCTGTGTGAACACCCTTCACATGCTAGAAGGTGTTCCATCATCAAATCCTCATTCTGATTTTTAGGCTCAATAACTATGTTTGTTTAAAATTCCCTCCCACAAACTCTTTCTCAAACTTTCAGTGATCTTTGTATTTTGTCACTTTGATCTCTCAACTGTTCTATTTTGTTAACTTGATGATCTTACAATTGAATCTTACCTTATAGAATACAGCCATGTGAAAATAATTTTTTAATAGATTGTGTTATTTTACACATGCACTAAGAATGCGTCCCTGGTGGTTCAGTCAGTAAAGATGCAGGAGACTTGGGTTTGATCCCTGGGTCAGAAAGGTCCCCTGGAGAAAGAAATGGCAATACACTACAGTATTCTTGCCTAGGAAATCCCATGGATAGAGGAGCCTGATGGGCTACAGTCCATGGGGTTGCAAAGAGTCGGACAGACTGAGTGGCTAAACAACAAGAATGCTTAAGTTACCCTCTGCAAAGGGAAAGGTAGGAGTTATAAAAGACTTGTGTGTACTGAGCACTTGCTTTTCTGTAACATGACCTTGTCACTTAGCTTCTCTAAGCCCTGGTTTCCTCATCTGAAAAGTGGGGACTCACCATCAACACCTCCTGTAGTGATTCTCAATGGTTGAGGTCCCGGGGCACATTTGAAACTGTGGGGGAGTCCTTTCAGTCCTCACAGTAACTGGGGGTGGTCACTGCTATTAGTAAGGGGGTGGAGTGGGGGGCAGGGACACAGATATTCCCAAATGTGGATGACACCTCAAAACTAGAAATTGTCCTGCCACAAAATGTTGTTAGTACTGCCTTTGAGAAACAGATAAAGCCACTCCTTTCAAATTTGATAAACTAGTGAACACTGATGATCCCTCCTGATGCTGGGAGGGATTGGGGGCAGGAAGAGAAGGGGACAACAGAGGATGAGATGGTTGGATGGCGTCACTGACTCGATGGACGTGAGTCTGAGTGAACCCCGGGAGTTGGTGATGGACAGGGAGGCCTGGCACGCTGCGATTCATGGGGTCGCAAAGAGTCGAACACGACTGAGCGACTGATCTGAACTGAACTGAGTGAACACTAGATGGCAGAACAGAGTGTTCACGATTAAAGGGGCCTTCAGAATACACAAGACTCTTCTGCTCTATCAAAATAATAGTTATAAAGTTGTTTCCTGCATAAGCCTGCCCAACACAAATCTGAAATCCTCCTGCTATGTCAAAAGCATCTTCGGTTCAGTCAGTTCAGTCTCTCAGTCGTGTCTGACTCTTTGCAACCCCATGAACTGCAGCACGCCAGGCCTCCCTATCCATCACCAGCTCCCGGAGTCCACCCAAACCCATGTCCATCAAGTCGATGATGCCATCCAGCCATCTCATCCTCTGTCATTCCCTTCTCCTCCTGCCCTCAATCCCTCCCAGCATCAGTCTTTTCAAATGAGTCAGCTCTTTGCATCAGGTAGCTAAAGTATTGGAGTTTCAGCTTCAACATCCGTCCTTCCAATGAACACCCAGGACTGATCTCCTTTAGGATGGACTGGTTGGATCTCCTTGCAGTCCAAGGGACTCTCAAGAGTCCTCTCCAACACCACAGTTCAAAGGCATCAATTCTTCAGTGCTCAGCTTTCTTTATAATCCAACTCTCACATCCATACATGACCACTGGAAAAACCATAGCCTTGACTAGGTGGACCTTTGTTGGCAAAGTAATGTCTCTGCTTTTTAATATGCTATCTAGGTTGGTCATAACTTTCCTTCCAAGGAGTAAGTGTGTTTTAATTTCATGGCTGCAATCACCATCTGCAATGATTTTGGAGCCCAGAAAAATAAAGTCAGCCACTGTTTCCACTGTTTCCCCATCTATCTGCCATGAAATGATGGGACTGGATGCCATGATGTTAGTTTTCTGAATGTTGAGCTTTAAACCAACTTTTTCACTCTCCTCTTTCACTTTCATTAGGAGGCTCCTTAGTTCCTCTTCACTTTCTGCCATAAGGGTGATGTCATCTGCATATCTGAGGTTATTGATATTTCTCCCAGCAGTCTTGATTCCAGCTTGTGCTTCCTCCAGCCCAGCGTTTCTCATGATGTACTCTGCATAGAAGTTAAATAAGCAGGGTGACAATATACAGCCTAGACGTACTCCTTTTTCTATAAAAGTCTCTAACTGGCTCACCATCCAGATTAGAGGATTTTAGTATGACATTAGAGACAGACTAGTTGATTTGCATTTTTGTCTGTGATTCTAAAGTATTAGGCGAGTTTAGTCAAATCAAGGAAGCTATATTCTTAATTGTAAGTTGTATCATTTACTTCTTTGGAGGTACTTGTGTCTCATTCTAGTTGCTGTAGGGTCAGCCAGTTCTGCATGGCTCTGACAAAGTTCAAAAAAGCTGAAGTGGAAAGTGTTTTGCCTCCAGGACTTGCCTGGCGCTTCTCTCTCCCCATCCCAGAGTTTCCTTGTGTTACAGCCCCTTCTGGCCCCTACTAGGGACTGACACCCAGACATATGCATGTGTATGTGCTCAGTCGCTGTCGTGTCCAACTCTTCATGACCCCATGTACTGTAGCCTGCCAGGATCCTCTGTCCATGAAATTTTCCAGGCTAGAATACTGGAGTGGGTTGCCATTTTCTACTCCAGATAACTTGCTGACCCAAGGATTGAACCCAGGTCTCCTGTGTCTCTTGCGTTGGCAGGAGGATTCTTTACCACTGTGCCATCCAGAAATCCCAAGGGCGGACACTCAGACATATGCAACCTGGAAGCATAGTGGTGAACCAAGGATCTCACAGATTATAGTCAATGGCCAAAATCTTTCTCTCTTCTACCAGATTCTCTCCTAAATAGACAGTCCTGAGTTACACTGTGTCCTGATTCTTAAGAGCACAGTCTTTTGAAACTAGCCATTAATCATACTTTGCAATAACTAACATACAACATCCTCACATTGGCTTTCTTGTCTTCCTTGCTGCACTCTGCCTGCCTTCACTCTTCTTCCCTGGAATTGTACTCCTTAATAAAATGAGAGCACTTAAGCCCTCTGCTTCAGGCTCTGCTTCTGGAAGATCCAGGCTAGGACATTAATAAAGGGGAAAATTGAAACCATCATCTGGTTAATTCAGACCAAACTCTTACAGAGATCAATTTGGATTAATTTTGCAAGCTAGGAAATTAAATACAGAAGAAGAGTAATGTTGCCAATGATGAGTAAAATGATCTGTCAGCACTGTCCAACCATCAGGCTCTGTTTCTCTCATAAGCTCTCTTTTGAATTGTCTGAGATATCTGTTTCATAGACTACCTTCAAACTTCCCATCCCTATCGCTGTCATCTTCAATTGATGACCACTCTTCATTTTGAATTGGGAAAGTAGAAACCATCAGATGGGCACTCTTCATAAGCTTATCACTAGATCAACAAACCCATCTGTGTTTGCCCACCTCACCTCCTTCTCTCCTCTCATTTGATGAAGTCTCCCTTCTGTTGGTGGCTGTTTCCTCAGAGCACATCTGGACTTCTCCAGGGTTTGGTTCCTTGTTATTTCTCCCTCCTCCTTGCAATGATCACCTGTCTCACTCAACTACATTCAGAATGCGCAGAATGCGCTTCCATCTTTAAAGTGCTAGTCACTCAGTCGTGTCAGATTCTTTGTGACTCCATGGACTGTAGCCAACCAGGCTCCTCTGTCCGTGGAATTCTCCAGGCAAGAATAACTGGAGTGGGTAGCCCATTTCCTTCTCCAGGGGATCTTCCTGATCCAGGAATCAAACCCTGTTCTCCTGAATTGCTGGAAGATTCTTTACAATCTGAGCCACCAGGGAAGCCCCTCCCCTCTTCAAAAGACCTCCCTTTACTGTACATTGTTGTCAGCCAATCCCACAGTTAATGTACTTCTTTTCCCAGTCTATAGAGAAAGCTGACTCCATTTTTCACCTTCCATCCACTCCTCAATTCACTTTAATTGGGCTTCCACCTCCACCACATCACTGAAACTGCCCTTATAGAAGTTACTAAGGAATTCTCTGTTGCTCAGTGTAATGACTATTTTTTATGGCTTTACTTTAACTCAGCCTTTTAGGCAGCAATCAACACAATTCAGCCTTCTGTCCTTTAAACACTCTCTTTTCCTGGCCTCCTTTTAACCCCACTTACAGGCTGCTATTTTTCTGTTACATTTGTGTGCTCCTCCTCCTCTTTCTGGCTGTGAATGCTGTTAAGTTCTCAAGATTTGGCCCAGGCGTCTTCCCTCCTCATTACATTCTTAGACATTCTCATATACACCCATGATGCAAATTATATTATTTGCAGATGACTCACAAATGTGTCTCATCAACCAAGACCTTTCCTCTGACATTTATTTTGATTCTGTGCTTACTATCTTGGAGTCTCAAATGCACTAGTCTCAGTATGTCCGAAAAACCAACTCACTATTTCTAACCCACCTTTCACTCTGCCCAACCTGGTTGTCTTTTGGTGTTCCCTGTTTCAGTGATTGGTATCACTGACATCAAGTCTAAGCAGAAACACAGTTGACGGGGAAGGACCCACTTAACCAGTTCATCACCGCTGCTGCTAAGTCGCTTCAGTCGTGTCTGACTCTGTGTGACCCCATAGATGGCGGCCCACCAGGCTCCCCTGTCCCTGGGATTCTCCAGGCAAGAACACTGGAGTGGGTTGCCATTTCCTTCTCCAATGCATGAAAGGGAAAAGTGAAAGTGAAGTCACTCTGTCGTGTCCGACTCTTCACGACCCCATGGTCTGCAGCCCACCAGGCTCCTCCGTCCATGGGATTTTCCAGGCAAGAGTACTGGAGTGGGGTGCCATTGCCTTCTCCAAGTTCATCACTAGACATGTCTATTTGTAGAGTTTTTAAATATGTTTTAATTTTTATTTTATATTGGAGTGTAGTTGGTTTACAAGGTTGTGCTGTGATTCAGTTGTATGCATACATGTATTTGTTGCTGTTGTTTAGTCACTGAGTTGTGTCCAATTCTTTTGCCACCCTATGGACTGTAGTCTACAAGGCTGCTCTCTCCATGGGATTTCCCAGGCAGGACTACTGGAGTAAGTTGCCATTTTCTTCTCCAGGGGATTTTCTCGAACCAGGGACTGAAACTGCATCTCCTGCAATGGCAGGCTTATTCTTTCCTGCTCAGCTACCCGGGAAGCCCCTACATGTATCTGTTCTTTTCTTCAAATTCTTGTCCCAATTGTTCTTGTTGTTCAGTCACTCAGTCGTGTCTGACTCTTTGGACCCGGTGGACTGCTGCATGCCAGGCTTCCCTGTCTTTCACTATCTCCCAGAGTTTGCTCAAACTCATGTCCATTGAGTCGGTGATTCCATCCAACCATCTCATCTTCTGTTTCCCCCTTCTCCTCCTGCCCAATTTAGGTTATTACAGAGTATTGAGCAGAGTTCCCTGTGCTATACAGTAGGTCCTTGTTGATTATCTATTTTAAACACAGCAATGTGTACCTGTCAATCCCAAACTCCCAGTGTATCTTCCCCCAAAGTCTTCCCTCCCAGTAGCCATAAGTTTGTTCTCTAAGTGTAAATCTGTTTCTGCTTTGTACATAATTTCATTTATATCATTTTCTTTTAGATTTCACATATAACTGATATCACATGACATTTCTTTCCCTGTCTCACTAACTGCTTGAAATATGGTCATCTCTAAATCCATCTATATTGCTGTGAATGACATTATTTTATTCTTTGTAATGGCTGAGTAATGTTCTATTGTATATATGTATCACATTTTCTTTATCCATTAATCTGTTGATGTACATTTAGCTTGCTTCCATATTTTGCTGAATTTAATTTCCATTAATTCTATTTAAAATTCTTCTTGAATCTGTCTACTTCAAGTTTTTTTCACCTAGCAGCCAGAATGGTGTTTTAAATCTCCAAATTCAATTAAGTCACTGCTGCTGCTGCTAAGTCGCTTCAGTCATGTCCGACTCTGTGCGACCCCATAGACGGAAGCCCACCAGACTCCCCCGTCCCTGGGATTCTCCAGGCAAGAACACCGGAGTGGGTTGCCATTTCCTTCTCCAATGCATGAAAGTGAAAAGGGAAAGTGAAATCACTCAGTCGTGTCTGACTCTTCAAGATCCCATGGACTGCAGCCTACCAGGCTCCTCCGTCCATGGGATTTTCCAGGCAAGGGTACTGGAGTGGGATGCCATGTCACTAAGTTGCTTAAAATCTTTAAATGGTTTCTGTATATTTTAGGATGAAACAAGGAGTCCATAATCTAGTCTACAGATTCTGCATGTTCTGGCCTCTACCTACCTCTCCAGTTTATTTTCTTTTGCTTTTTGTGCTTCTAACTCACTGGATTTCTTTAGTTCCTCCCAATCTTCATGTACTCTTCTACCAAGTACCTTAGGATATGCCTTTCCCTCTGCGTGGAATCCCCTTTCTTGCTCTTCCTCTAGCTATTGCCTATTCAGTGAAAAGACCCTGATGCTGGGAAAGATTGAGGGGAGGAGGAGAAGGGGACAACAGAGGATGAGATGGTTGGATGGCATCACCGTCTCGATGGACGTGGGTTTGGATGGACTCCAGGAGTTAGTGATGGACAGGGACGCCTGGCGTGCTGCAATTCATGGGGTCTCAAAGAGTTGGACACGACTGAGTGACTGAACTGAACTGATTCAGTATTCAGGGATAGAAATCATCTTCTCAATGCAAGCATTCTTTGACTTTTCAGTGAAGTCAAATTTCTATTGCACACTCAGTCCTAGGCACCAAGAAGCCAATAATATGATGTAAGAGACAGCATTTCTAAATAGTTCACAGAGTTTGGTGGAACAACCAACATCCATAAAACCCTTAATATACTGCAAAGATGGTATTAATGTCAAAAAGCAAAAGAGGTAATATAACCCTGGGGGAAAATTGTGAATGTATCTAGTTGTCTATTCCATGTGAACTGATTCCAGTCCCTTTTCTGGACTGAAATAGAAAAGAATACATTCTTTAAGTTAATGATTATGTGCCATATACTTAACACCATAATTAATCTGCTCTCATAAATGTTCAGTATGCTAACTGAAATTGGAGTTATAACTTGGTTGAGCTTGCAGTGGTGTGCTATCATTCTCCAGAACCTGACTGGCTGGACACATGGAGGTCTGGTAGGGAGTACCACTCCTGCATCCTTGAGATACTTCAGAGTGATACTAATCCACTCCATCTTCCCTGGGATACAGTGTTGTTTCTATCTAGATTGGTGGATAGAAGTGGGGGAACTTTAGAGACCTCCACTTGGCCCTCCCTACTGTCGCATTCCTTATCCCACGTGCTCAGTGCTATTCCAAATGCCAAGTGTGTCAATGTCAATTATACATTCAAGAACTGGGGAAATAACTACAGGGTGAGTGCACAGACCTTGTATACAGACTTCAAGTCAAACTGTGGCCAAGAAGGTTTCCCTTGTGGTTCAGATGGTAAAGTGTCTGCCTGCAATTCAGGAGGCCTAGGTTCAGTCCCTGGGTTGGGAAGATCCTCTGGAGAGGGAATGGTAACCCACTCCATATTTTTGCCTGGAGAATCCTATAGACGGAGGAGTCTAGTGGGTTACAGTCCATGTGATCACAAAGAATCAGATGCGACTGAGTGACTAACACTTTCACTTTGCCAGTTCAGTTCAGTTGCTCAGTTGTGTCTGACTCTTTGCAACCCCATGGACTGCAGCATACCAGGCTTCCCTGTCTATGGGATGCCTGACCAAGAATCCACTTATTGCTTGACTACCTTTTGCATCCACTCTATAGAAAGCTGTGATGATACTGGGTTTCTAGGTATCCATATTAGTCTGGATTTTCCAGAAATAAAAGCAATAATGTGTATGTGTGTGTATATATAGAAAAAGATTTGAAGGAACAGGCTCATGTGATTATGGGGACTGGCAAGTCTGAATTCTGCAAGGCAGACTGGCATGCTGGAGACCTAGGCAAGGGCTGACATTGTAGCTTAAGCCCAAAGACAGTCTAGAGGCAAAATTCCTTTTTCCTATAGATGACCCCTCTTTTTATTCTTAAGGCCTACAACTGATTGGCTGAGGCCCACTCAGGTAATCTGCTTTGCTCAAGGTCTTCTAATTTGAATGCTAGTCATATTTGAAAAAATGCTCTCACAGCAACATCTAGACTAATATTTGACCAAAAACATCTGGCACTGTAGTCTTGCCAAGCTGACACATAAAATAAAACATTGCAGTATTGATGCCAAAAGTCAGATCCTATAGCATAAAAATGAATAAATAGCCTCATCTTTCTTATAAAAGATTGAGTGACTCTAAAGTGACATTGTGTAAACCTTTCCTTCTTGTTACTATGGGACCACCATTAATATTGTTAAGCTTTCTCAGTGGGCTCACCAGGATCCCAAGTCCCCACATGTGTCTGCCTTTCCCATGGGGATCCTTGAAGTTTTTTCCTGGTGCTACAGCTGCTCCAGGTGTCCCTGCTGTTTTGGCACTTGCTGGGCTCATTCTGAAACTGCTGCTGCTTCCCTTGCTGGTATCATCAGTCATGCCTGGGAATGGATAAAAGGTCCTTTCCTTCCAGCATTTATGGGTTTGTATTTGGCTCACAAGGGGCTTTATCAGTTTTTCTCCATTGGCTGGAATGAAACACATTTGACAGTGATTCAATGTCCTTTTTTTTCTTTTTGTTTTGTTCAGTTGCTCGGTCATGTCCAACTTTGTGACCCTATGGAGTGCAGCACGCCAGGCTTCCTTGTCCTTCACCATCTCCCTGAGCTTGCTCAAACTCATTCCACTGAGTCGGTGATGCCATCCAACCATCTTGTCCTCTGTCGTCCCCTTCTCCTCCTGCCTTCAATCTTTCCCAACATCAGGGTCTTTTCTAATGAGTTGACTCTTCCCATCAGGTGGCCAAAGTATTGGAGCTTCAGCTTCAGCATCAGTCCTTCCAATGAATATTCAGGACTGATTTTTAAAACCATTCCAAATTGAGCCCCAAGCTGTCTTAATTTTTTCTGACTTCAAGTTGATTTTACCCCACAGAAATTAGAGATGGTCTTTATCTCCCTTTACTCCTTTTAGCTTGAGGTTTAAACACCCTCATGCTGGATTTCATGCAATCATATTTAAAGTTTACTTCATGCTTTCTCAAGAGCCCTAGGATCCACAGCAAATATCTGTGAGCATCTTGGGGACAGTTTTTTTGTCCTAAAACCTACCAAGAGTCAATGTTCAACTGATGTTCATTTTAATGAATGGATGATTTGAGGAAACATAGCTGTTAAGTACGCATGGTAGTTATGCTACACAAGAAAAGTGTGGAGCACAGTCCATGGGTTCGAAAAGAGTCATACATGGCTTCGCAACTAAACAACAGCAATAACAATTTGTCTTAATGATTGTTACTTCACGTTTTTAGTATTAGTGATGTTAAAGATCAAAACCCAAGTGGTAAAGAACTGGTCTGCCAATGCAGGAGACATAAGAGATATGGGTTTAATCTTTGGGTTGGGAAGTACCCCAGGAGGAGGGCATGGCAGCCCACTCTAGTATACTTGCCTGAGAATTCCATGGACAGAGAAGCCTGGTGGGCTACAGTCCTTGGGGTTGCAAAGAATTAGACATGACTGAAATGACTTAGCACAGCACAATGGTAAAGGGTGACATATACAGTTTAAGGATTATAAATATAATGTCATTATAAATATGTTTCTGAAAATATTCTCAGAATTTATCCACTGTTCCATGCTAAGGCTCTCCATATTTTTAACCACATGGCTGCCTACTAGGACTGCTATGCTTTACAAGCCCAGGAGCCTTCATGTGTATCCATGTGGATGGAGACCCTGAGATTGTGTGGCCATGTGTGGTGGCCCTAAGGTTACATACATTTTCAGAATTTTTATGGACCTATTTCTCTGTCCCCTTATTTGAAAATTATACAACATACCTCTCTAGTCCAATCCCTATCAAATCTTAGCATTTACTAGAAATCAGCTCAACTATTCCATCAAAGCACTTGATCATTTTAACAGTAAAAACAATAATAGAATGTCTTCTCAGAAATTAGGTTCTTAAAAAGATAATTTTTAAAAATATGATCATTTTAGTTTGCAAAGAATTTCCACATTCATTATTTCATTGTATTTCCACATCAACCAAGCATGTAAGATTGGTAATTCTCACTTGATCACACTGGGAACTAAGGCTTAGGAAGAGACAGCAACTTGTCCAAAGCCACACAGCTACTTAGTGACTGATTGGGATTCAAACTGCCATGATATTTGCTATGATATTTCTATTATTCTAGTTTTTTCAAATATCAGAAATACCTTATCTATGCCAGAGAGAATTCCAATGTTCTCACAGGCATATATAAAATCAAAGGGTGTAGAATGATAACTCAAAAACAGCAGAAAAACTACTCACAAATATCAGAAGGGTCTTCCTGGGAAAATTCTATTTATTGTACATTAAATGTTTTAAAATTCATTTTGCTATACATAGTTGATTGACTCATTCATTAATTCAGTATAAACTTTGGGGATATCTGTTATCAACAAGGCAATGAACTGAACACTATGAAAACTGTAAAAATGTGTATGACACCATCACTGACCTCATGAAAATGTACAATATTCTAGTGCACTAATAACTATAATAGCAGATAGAATGTTATAGATACTACCAGAGATGTGAGTACAGTATTATAAGAAATTAGCAGAGGAAAAGGGGAGGCAGCATAATTTTAGATTTTAACGTTCATCTATATAGATATGTATTCAGTTCAGTTCAGTTCAGTCGCTCAGTTGTGCCCGACTCTTTGCGACCCCATGAATCGCAGCACACCAGGCCTCCCTGTCCATCACCAACTCCCGGAGTTCACTCAGACTCACGTCCGTCGAGTCAGTGATGCCATCCAGCCATCTCATCCTCTGTCATCCCCTTCTCCTCCTGCCCCCGATCCCTCCCAGCATCAGAGTCTTTTCCAATGAGTCAGCTCTTCGCATGAGATGGCCAAAGTACTGGAGTTTCAGCTGTAGCATTATTCCTTCCAAAGAAATCCCAGGGCTGATCTCCTTTAGGATGGACTGGTTGGATCTCCTTGCAGTCCAAGGGACTCTCAAGAGTCTTCTCCAACACCATAGTTCAAAAGCATCAATTCTTTGGCGCTCAGCTTTATTCACAGTCCAACTCTCACATCCATACATGACCACTGGAAAAACCATAGCCTTGACTAGACGAACCTTTGTTGGCAAAGTAACAACATATTCTGCTTTTGAATATGCTATCTAGGTTGGACATAACTTTCCTTCCAAGGAGTAAGCGTCTTTTCATTTCATGGCTGCAGTCACCATCTGCAGTGATTTGGGAGTCCAAAATAACAAAGTCTGACACTGTTTCCACTGTTTCCCCATCTATTTCCCATGAAGTGATGGGATGGGATGCCGTGATCTTCATTTTCTGAATGTTGAGCTTCAAGCTTTAAGCGAACTATTTCACTCTCCACTTTCACTTTCATCAAGAGGCGTTTTAGTTCCTCACTTTCTGCCATAAGAATGGTGTCATCTGCATATCTGAGGTTATTGATATTTCTCCCCACAATCTTGATTCTGGCTTGTGTTTCTTCCAGTCCAGCGTTTCTCATGATGTATTCTGCATATAAGTTAAATAAGCAGGGTGACAATATACAGCCTTGACGTACTCCTTTTCCTATTTGGAACCAGTCTGTTGTTCCATGTCCAGTTCTAACTGTTGCTTCCTGACCTACATACAGATTTCTCAAGAGGCAGGTCAGGTAGTCTGGTATTCCCATCTCTTTCAGAATTTTCCACAGTTTATTGTGATCCACACAGTCAAAGGCTTTGGCATAGTCAATAAAACAGAAATAGATGTTTTTCTGGAACTCTCTTGCTTTTTCCATGATCCAGCAGATGTTGGCTATTTGATCTCTGGTTCCTCTGCCTTTTCTAAAACTAGCTTGAACATCAGGAATTTCACTGTTCACATATTGCTGAAGCCTGGCTTGGAGAATTTTGAGCATTACTTTACTAGCATGCGAGATGAGTGCAATTGTGTGGTAGTTTGAGCATTCTTTGGCATTGCCTTTCTTTGGGATTGGAATGAAAACTGACCTTTTCCAGTCCTGTGGCCACTGCTGAGTTTTCCAAATTTGAGAAGGGAATGGCAAACCACTTCAGTATTCTTGCCTTGAGAACCCCATGAACAGTATGAAAAGGCAAAATGGTAGGATACTGAAAGAGGAACTCCCCAGGTCAGTAGGTGCCCAATATGCTACTGGAGATCAGTGGAGAAATAACTCCAGAAAGAATGAAGGGATGGAGCCAAAGCAAAAACAATACCCAGCTGTGGATGTGACTGGTGATAGAAGCAAGGTCGATGCTGTAAAGAGCAATATTGCAAAGGAACCTGGAATGTCAGGTCCATGAATCAAGGCAAATTGGAAGTGGTCAAAAAGAGATGGCAAGAGTGAATGTCGACATTCTAGGAATCAGTGAACTAAAATGGACTGGTATGGGTGAATTGAACTCAGATGACCATTATATCTACTTCTTCGGGCAGGAATCCCTCAGAAGAAATGGAGTAGCCATCATGGTCAACAAAAGAGTCCGAAATGCAGTACTTGGATGCAATCTCAAAAACGACAGAATGATCTCTGTTCGTTTCCAAGGCAAACCATTCTATATCACAGTAATCCAAGTCTATGCCCCGATCAGTAACGCTGAAGAAGCTGAAGTTGGACAGTTCTATGACCTACAAGACCTTTAGAACTAACACCGGAAAAAGATGTCCTTTTCATTATAGGGGACTGGAATGCAAAAGTAAGAAGTCAAGAAACACCTGGAGTAACAAGCAAATTTGGCCTTGGAATACGGAATGAAGCAGGGCAAAGACTAATAGAGTTTTGCCAAGAAAATGCACTGGTCATAGCAACCCTCCTCTTCCAACAACACAAGAGAAGACTCTACACATGGACATCACCAGATGGTCAACACCAAAATCAGATTGATTATATTCTTTGCAGCCAAAGATGGAGAAGCTCTATACAGTCAGCAAAAACAAGACCAGGAGCTGACTGTGGCTCAGATCATGAACTCCTTATTACCAAATTCAGACTTAAATTTATATGTATTACTCTTGTAATAATAATAAAAAGATCCACTTAAAAATATTTATTTTTTTCGCTGCACTGGGTCTTTGTCACTGTGTGTGGGCCTTTTCTAGTTGTTGCAAGTGGGTACTCTTTGCTAGCTGTGGTGTGTAAGCTTCTCCTCGTGGTGGCTTCTCTTGTAGAAGAGCACAGGCTTTGGGACGTGCGGGCCCAGCAGTTGTGGCACATAGGCTTAGTCGCCCTATGGCATGTGAAATCTTCCCAGACCAGGGATTGAACCCATATCCCCTGCAATAGCAGGTGGATTCTGAGCCACTGGACCACCAGGGAAGTCCCATTTATTTGTTTTTTAAAGAAGAGATTGTTACATTCATGGAAGAGAAACAAAGGTATGAAAGTGACCATATAGTCCAACTTCTCTTATTTTTTTGCTGAGTGAATTAACAGGAGAAGAAGAAGTAGCTTCCTTTCCCAGCAAACTTTCAGGGAAATGATGTAGACTGGGGAAAACTAGGTTTCAGTTAAGATAAGCAAACGGAAAAGAGTTTTAGAGCTGGGAAAGGGATCTTGGTTATTATCTTGCACAACCCATCCCCCCCCCATTTTAAAGATGAAGAAATTGATGAAGAAACTAATGAAGATACTTACTCAAAATCATATAACCAATTGGAACTGAGATGGAATTAACATTCATGTCTTCAGACCCCTTGCTGTTTTCACTGATTCATTGACAGTATGTAAAATACTGTCAGAGACATAAAGAGAGTTAGATTATCTTTATTGGATATTTACAGGTGGCACCTTATACCTACTCAGTTCAGTTCAGTTGCTCAGTCATGTCCGACTCTTTGCGACCCCATGAATCGCAGTACGCCAGGCCTCCCTGTCCATCACCAACTCCCGGAGTTCACCCAGACTCACGTCCATCAAGTCAGTGATGCCATCCAGCCATCTCATCCTCTGTCGTCCTCTTCTCCTCCTGCCCCCAATCCCTCCCAGCATCAGAGTCTTTTCCAATGAGTCAACTCTTCGCATGAGGTGGCCAAAGTACTGGAGTTTCTGCTTTAGCATCATTCCTTCCAAAGAACACCCAGGACTGATCTCTTTTAGAATGGACTGGTTGGATCTCCTTGCAGTCTAAGGGACTCTCGAGAGTCTTCTCTAACACCACAGTTCAAAAGCATCAATTCATCAATTCTTCAGGGTTCAGCTTTCTTCACAGTCCAACTCTTGCATCCATACATGACCACTGGAAAAACCATAGCCTTGACTAGACGGACCTTTGTTGGCAAAGTAATGTTTCTGCTTTTGAATATGCTATCTACGTTATACATACTAGGCATTCACTAATTGTTCACTGAATGAATAAAAAATTGGTAATATCTTATTTGATGTTATAAGGATAAATAAAATGATATCTATCATATACATCTGTCTACTTGACATCCTGAATAACTAATAGGTTATTAACTAATAACCATCCTGAATAACTAATAGGTTGTTGTTGAATCACTAAGTTGTGTCCAACTATTTGCGACCCCATAGACTGCAGCATGCCAGGCTTCCCTGTCCTTCTCTGTCTCCCAGAGTTTGCTCAAGTCCTAATTGCTCAAGTTACTCTAGTTATCCTGAGTAACTAGAAGGAAGGGGCTGTCATCCATAGGTAAGAAGAACTGAGAGGAAGCAGGTCTCGGGAGTGAAGATCAGGAGTTCAGTATTGGACATGGACCTATTAGTTAGTAGTTAATAACCTATTAGAATTTGAGCAAATGTCACTCAGGCTAAAAGTCCTGAGTCATCTTTGATGTCTGTCTTTTTCTCCTCCTACACATCCACCTTGTCAACAAATTCTGATGGTTCTACCTTCAAAGTATCTCCAGAATTTGACCTCTGTCATCACTTTTATTCACTACTGCCTTAAATCAACCCACAACTGCTTTCTCCTGGATTACTGCAATAGTCTCTAAACTAGATTCCCTCCTTGTACCTTTGCCCACATCCAATCTACTTTCAAACAGCCAGAGTGAGAAAGATCGTATGACATCCCTTATAGGTAGAATCGAAAAAAGAAATGATACAAATGAACTTATTTATAAAACAAAAAGAGATTTACAGACTGAGAAAGTACATGTATGGTTGCCAGGGGGAAAGATGGGGGGAAAGGATAGTTAGGAAGTTTGGAATGGACATGTACAAACAGCTATATTTAAAATGGATAATCAATAAGAACCTACGTGGGTATAGCACATGGAATTCTGTTCAGTGTTATGTGGCAGCCCTGGATGGGAGGGATGTTTGGGGGAGAATGGATATGTGTATATGTATGGCCAAGTCCCTTCGCTGTTCACCTGAAATGATCACAACATCGTTAATTGGCTATACCCCAGTACAAGATAAAAAGTAAAAACAAAACAAACAAAAAAACCCAGCTAGAATGATTCTTTAAAAAATGAAGTTAGATCATCACTCCTCCAATTCTAACTCTAAATTTTCATTTCACTCTGAAAAAAGGCTAATGTCCCTTTCATGAAACAAATGTTTACAGCAGCTTTAGTCATAATAACCAGGAAGTGGAAACAACTCAATGTCACTAAATAAAATGTGGTGTACCCCTAAGGTGGAGTAATAATTGGAAAGAAAGAAGTGAAAGATTAATACATGCTACAACTTGGATGAACCTTGAAAACATTGCCCAAGTTAAAGAAGTTAGTCAAAAAAGACCATATATTGTACAACTCCCTTTACATGAAATATTCAGAATAAGCAAATCCATAGATTAGTGACTATTTAGGCCTGGAGGGATTGGAGGAAATAGAGATGGCAGCTAAAGTGTACAAGTTTCTTTTTTTAAAAAAATATTTTATTAAAGTATAGTTGATTTACAGTGTTATGTTAATTTCTGCTGAACAGCAAAATGATTCAGTTGTATATGTATATGTGTATATATTTTCAGGTTTCTTTTGAGGATGATAAAAACGTTCTAAAATTGTGGTTATGACTGCTCATCACTGTGCATATATTAAAACCATTGAACTGTACACTTTAAATGAGTATATTTTGTGGTGTGTAAATTACATCTCTATAAAGCCATTAAAAATAGAAGTATTAAAGGGGGAAAGAACATAATAAAAGGGGCAGTGCATATAAAGAAAGACCCCAAATTGGGAACGGACTTAACATCTATAAGGAATAGAGGGAAAGCCAATGTCCCCAGACTGCACAAACAAGGTGGGGAATAAGCTGGAGAGTTAGTTAGGGACCATATTAGGCAGGATTTTAAATTTTATCATAAGCCTCAAAGTTTAAAAAGCAGGTAAATGACATAATCAAATTTATGTTAAAAAAAATCATTTTGGTTGTTGTGTGGAAAATTGTATGTGTGTGTGTGCGCTCATTCACTTAGTCATGACCAACTCACTGCGACGCCATGGACTGTCGCCCGTCAGGCTCCTCTGTCCATAGGATTTTCCAGGCAAGAATCCTGGAATGAGCAGCCGTTTCCTTCTCCGTGGGATCTTCCTGACCCAGGGATGGAACCCATGTCTCTTGGGTCTCCTGCATTGGTCGGTGGATTCTTAACCACTGACCTGTCTGAGAAGCCCAAAGTGGGCAAATGTAGAAACAGAGCAATTAAAAGGTTATTGCAATAGATTAGAAAGAAAGGATGGCTGGCATTGCGACAGGGATAAGAGACAGATTTTGTCATCTACTTTGGAGGGAGAATCAGTGAAAGTAGGTGACTGATTGGATGTAGAGCATGAGATAGCTGGAGATTCTGTTTACTTAGATGGAGACTCCTAAAGGTAGAGTGGTTTGGGATACTGTATTTCTGGACATGCTTAATTTGAGATGCATTTGAGAACAACCCCGTGTCTATGTACATGGGTAGTTTGATAGGTGGTTTAGATTGGGTTCAAATATGGGCTCTGCCGTTTACTAACTCTATGACATTGAGAAAAATTACTTTTTTCCTGATCCCTTCACCTGTTAATGGAGATAATAACAATAACCTCTAATAGCCAAATAATAGCATACTGGGTTATTAGAGCTTGTTGGTTAAGAGCACAGATGGTGGACCCCAACTCTCTGTTTTGGATCCTGGTTCCACGATGACTATTGTTGTGTGACCTTGGGCAAGTTATTTAACTTCTTTGAATCTCATTTTCTTAAACCACATATGGGGTTTAATAAAAGCCCTTGTTTCTTAGGGCCATTAATTAGTATATGCATTAGATAATGCCAAGCAAAGTGCTTTGGACTTGGCATATAAGCACAATGTAAGTGGTAGCTATTACTATTATTTCACAGTGTTAACATGAAGAGTTGAGCTAATACATATGAAAGATACTACTGTATAGTCTGAAGAATGGGACTAAAATTTCTTTATTTGTCCACCTGAATTTTGCCTTAATCAAAATTTTACTTCTATCCTGATTGGATCAACCCAAGATATTCTCTCCTAAGGGAAAACCCACTACACTGCCCAACAATTTAAGATGGGAGAGAAAGGCCAGTTAACATTGTTGAAGAGGGGACAAAAGATCAGAAAAAAACAATGTCTGAGGGGAGGAAACAGTCTAGGCTGGGGAGACAGAATGCCAATAGCAAACTTAGAATTCATCTTAAACAGTAAAGCAGACTGTAGTTCCTAAGGAACTGTAGTTTGTGAAAAAAGGAGAGTTGGGCTAGTCTGGGACACTGCTGCTAAGAGATGAAACCCCATAGCCGTGTCTTGTATCTAATAAATATCAATAGAGCAGGCCTCCTCCAGTGAGGACTCTGACTTGACAATATTTAAAATTATCATTAACTCTTCCTGAAGTGTTCATGAGTGCCATCCCAGGTAGTCATTCATTCATTCACTTGCTTGTTTTATTATTCACTGGAATACGGAATGAAGCAGGGCAAAGACTAATAGAGTTTTGCCAAGAAAATGCACTGGTCATAGCAACCCTCCTCTTCCAACAACACAAGAGAAGACTCTACACATGGACATCACCAGATGGTCAACACGGAAATCAGATTGATTATATTCTTTGCAGCCAAAGATGGAGAAGCTCTATACAGTCAACAAAAACAAGACCAGGAACTGACTGTGGCTCAGATCATGAACTCCTTATTGCCAAATTCAGACTGAAATTGAAGAAAGTAGGGAAAACCACTAGACCATTCAGGTATGACCTAAATCAAATTCCTTATGATTATACAGTGGAAGTGAGAAATAGATTTAAGGGCCCAGATCTGATAGATAGAGTGCCTGATGAACTATGGACTGAGGTTTGTGACATTGTACGGGAGACAGGGATCAAGACCATCCCCATGGAAAAGAAATGCATAAAAGCAAAATGGTTGTCTGGGGAGGCCTTACAAATAGCTGTGAAAAGAAGAGAAGCGAAAAGCAAAGGAGAAAAGGAAAGATATAAACATCTGAATGCAGAGTTCCAAAGAAGAGCAAGAAGAGAGAAAGCCTTCCTCAGCGATCAATACAAAGAAATAGAGGAAAACAACAGAATCGGAAAGACTAGAGATCTCTTCAAGAAAATTAAAGATACCAAGGGAACATTTCATGCAAAGATGGGCTTGATAAAGGACAGAAGTGGTATGGACCTAACAGAAGCAGAAGATATCAAGAAGAGGTGGCAAGAATACACAGAAGAACTGTACAAAAAAGATCTTTATGACCAAGTTAATCAGGATGGTGTGATCACTGACCTAGAGCCAGACATCCTGGAATGTGAACTCAAATGGGCCTTAGAAAGCATCAGTACGAACAAAGCTAGTGGAGGTGATGGAATTCCAGTGGAGCTGTTTCAAATCCTGAAAGATGATGCTGTGAAAGTGCTGCACTCAATATACCAGCAAATTTGGAAAACTCAGCAGTGGCCACAGGACTGGAAAAGGTCGGTTTTCATTCCGATCCCAAAGAAAGGAAATACCAAAGAATGCTCAAACTACCACACAATTGCACTCATCTCACACGCTAGAAAAGTAATGCTCAAAATTCTCCAAGCCAGGCTTCAGCAATATGTGAACAGTGAACTTCCTGATGTTCAAGCTGGTTTTAGAAAAGCAGAGGAACCAGAGATCAAATTGCCAACATCCGCTGGATCATGGAAAAAGCAAGAGAGTCCCAGAGAAACATCTATTTCTGCTTTATTGACTATGCCAAAGCCTTTGACTGTGTGGATCACAATAAACTGTGGAAAATTCTGAAAGAGATGGGAATACCAGACCACCTGACCTGCCTCTTAAGAAATCTGTATGTAGGTCAGGAAGCAACAGTTAGAACTGGACATGGAACAACAGACTGGTTCCAAATAGGAAAAGGAGTACATCAAGGCTGTATATTGTCACCCTGCTTATTTAACTTATATGCAGAATACATCATGAGAAACGCTGGACTGGAAGAAACACAAGCCGGAATCAAGAATGCTGGGAGAAATATCAATAACCTCAGATATGCAGATGACACCATTCTTATGGCAGAAAGTGAAGAGGAACTAAAAAGCCTCTTGATGAAAGTGAAAGAGGAGAGTGAAAAAGTTGGCTTAAAGCTCAACATTCAGAAAACGAAGATCATGGCATCCGGTCCCATCACTTCATGGGAAATAAATGGGGAAATAGTGGAAACAGTGTCAGACTTTATTTTTTTGGACTCCAAAATCACTGCAGATGGTGACTGCAGCCATGAAATTAAAAGACGCTTACTCCTTGGAAGGAAAGTTATGTCCAACCTAGATAGCATATTCAAAAGCAGAGACAGAAAAGGAGAAAAGGAAAGATATACCCATTTGAATGCAGAGTTCCAAAGAACAGCAAGGAAACATATGAAAGCCTTCCTCAGCGATCAATGCTTCAAGAAAATTAGAGACACCAAGGGAACATTTCATGCAAAGATGGGCTCGATAAAGGACAGAAATGGTAGGGTCCTAACAGAAGCAGAAGATATTAAGAAGAGTTGTCAAGAATACACAGAAGAACTGTACAAAAAAGATCTTCACGACCAAGATAATCACAATGGTATGATCACTCACCTAGAGCCAGACATCCTGGAATGTGAAGTCAAGTGGGCCTTAGGAAGCATCACTATGAACAATGTATATACATATATGTATATACATATACATATAGATATACATATATATATATATATTCATTTGTAGTAGATATTGCCAAAGAGTTTTCAAAGCAGCTGTACCAATTTTCACTTGGTCCACATCTACCAACACTCAGTATTGTCAGGATTTTTAATTGTAGCCATTCTGATAGATATATAGTGGTTGATTTGCATTTCCGTAGATGGTGACTGCAGCCATGAAATTAAAAGACGCTCACTTCTTGGAAGGAAAGTTATGACCAACCTAGATAGTATATTGGAAAGCAGAGACATTACTTTGCCAACAAAGGTCCGTCTAGTCAAGGCTATGGTTTTTCCAGTAGTCGTGTATGGACGCGAGAGTTGGACTGTGAAGAAAGCTGAGCGCTGAAGAATTGATACTTTTGAACTGTGGTGTTGGAGAAGACTCTTGAGAGTCCCTTGGACTGCAAGGAGATCCAACCAGTCCATTCTGAAGGAGATCAGCCCTGGGTGTTCTTTGGACGGAATGATGCTACAGCTGAAACTCCAGTACTTTGGCCACTTCATGCGAAGAGTTGACTCATTGGAAAAGACTCTGATGCTGGGAGGGATTGGGGGCAAGAGGAGAAGGGGACAACAGAGGATGAGATGGCTGGATGGCATCATTGACTTGATGGACATGAGTTTGAGTGAACTCCAGTAGATGGTGATGGACACGGAGGCCTGGCGTGCTGTGATTCATGGGGTCGTAAAGAGTTGGATACGACTGAGCGACTGAACTGAACTGAACTGAATGCCTAATTATGTTGAGCACCGTGTCCTATACTTATTGGTCATTCATATATCCTCTTTTGTGAAGTGCCTGTTTAAGACTTTCCCCTTCTTCCCTGACCCTTTAAAAGTTTTAAGTGATGCCTATATTTTTGATTGATTTATGGTTATTTATACATTCTGAATATGTCCTGTTTGTGGATATGTGTATTTTCCTAATCTGTCCTAATTGCCTTTTTAATTTCTTACTTATATTTTTTAGCTGTCAGCAAACTTTTTCTGTAAAGGGCCAGATAGTAAATATTTTAGACTTTGTAGGCCATGTGGTCTCTATTGCAACTACCCAGCTTCACCTTTGTAGCACAAAGCAGCTCTAGAAAGTCATACATGAAATGAATAAGCATGGTTGTTCCAATAAAACTTTATTTACAGATACCAAAAATTTGTATTTCATATACATTCCACATATCATGAAACATTATTGTTCTTTAAAGTTTTTTCAACCATGCAAAAATGTAAAAACCTTTCTGAGCTCACAGACTGTACAAAGACATGTAGTGGGCTGAATTTTAGCCCATGGTTTGGTGACCTCAGGTGTATTTTATAAATGTAAGTTCTTAATTTTAATGAATTCCAATTACATCTCTTCTTTTGTCATTATTACTTTTTATTCCCATATAAGAAATCTTTGCCTACCCAAGGTCATGAATAGATTCTTCTTTGTTCTGTTCTAAAAACAGTATTTTATCATTCATGTTTATGTCAATTATCCCTCTGGGGTTAATTTTTGCAAATGTTTTTTTCTCTTTTGTTTCTGTGTACTCAAGGTTTTTTTCCCAGGTTTTTTTCATAGCCCTTCCTTATCTGCTTTGTGAAACTTTCCCTGATAGCCCTATGTGGAACTTATATCTCTCTACTAGCCTTTCATTCAATGGCTACTTTTTGATGACTTATTATGTACCATGCTAAGCACAAAGATTTCGCTTTTGTCTAAAGAGTATAGATTTTTGAAGAAAGCAATTAAATCTTTACAATAAAATGTGATAAGTGTTAGGATAACACTGCAAGTATTTGTTTTTTTTTTTCCTACTAAGAATGAGTCATTTGAAGAAAGAGACCATAAACTTTCATTTGATTATCTCTAGCATCTAGCATGAATTCTAGTATAGAATAGGTGCTCATGAAAATGTGATTAAATTAATAAATGCCCATATATATACAGTGAATAAATGCACATATATGTATACAGTGAATACATATATGGAATATGTATACCATATGAATTCAGTAAATAATGCACATAGATGTGTATGTATGTATATGTGTGTGTTAAGTTGCTTCAGTCATGTCTGACTCTTTTGACCTCACAGACTATAGGTCGTCAGGCTCTTCTGTCCATGAGATTTTCCAGGCAAGAATAATGGAGTGGGTTGCCATAGCCTTCTCCAGGGGATCTTCCCGACCCAGGGATCGAACCCACATTCCTTATGTCTCCTGATTGTTAGACAGGTTCTTTACCACTAGGAACACCTGGGAAACCCATATGTATATACACATGCACACACACAACACCTTCACACATTCTATTCTTTTTCCAGACACACACAGCTGAAGTGCCACTAGGGAAAAGCTCTAATTTCTCCCTTGTATACCTAGACAGAGGACAAATTTATTCAGATTGATGATAAAAGTTTCAATGACTCATGTATCAGATGGCCCAAGTTCAAATCCAGGGTCTACCACCTTGTAATCTCAGACCAGTTTCTTAAATTCTCTGGGCCCCAGTAACCTCATTAGTAAAATGGGAACACTTTCCTCACAGAGTTTTTAATGAGTTCATACATATAAAATAACTAGAGGCCAAAAGGCTCAACAAGGACAGGAATTTTTGTCTGCTTTGTTCATTGCCATATCCCTAGTTCCTAAAAGAATGTTTGGTACATATCAGTTCAGTTCAGTTGCTCAGTCGTGTCCAACTCTTTGCGACCCCATGAACCGCAGCACGCCAGGCCTCCCTGTCCATCACCAACTCCGGGAGTCCACCCAAACCCATGTCCATCGAGTCGGTGATGCCATCCAACCATCTCATCCTCTGTCGTCCCCTTCTCCTCCTGCCCTCAATCTTTCCCAGCATCAGGGTCTTTTCAAATGAGTCAGCTCTTCGCATCAGGTGGCTAACATATTGGAGTTTCAGCTTCAACATCAGTCCTTCCAATGAACACCCAGGACTGATCTCCTTTAGGATGGACTGGTTGGATCTCCTTGCAATCCAAGGGACTCTCAAGAGTCTTCTCCAACACCACAGTTCAAAAGCATCAATTCTTCAGTGCTCAGCTTTCTTTATAGTCCAACTCTCACATCCATACATGACCACTGGAAAAACCATAGCCTTGACTAGACGGGACCTTTGTTGGCAAAGAAATGTCTCTGCTTTTTAATATGCTGTCTAGGTTGGTTATAACTTTCCTTCCAAGATGCTCAATAAATCCTTGTTGCATGAATAACAAATGCTGGATCAGGAAAATATCAAAAATTCTTGACTATTATCATTTAATGTACAATATAAAAATTCTGAATTATCCTTACAATTATTCCACCAGCTACAATTTTTACTTTGGGAATCCTAGCATTTTTCTAAAGTGACACAAGGGGGCAGCATCAGTCTCCTTTTGAGTTTGCAGCCGTGCTCCAGGTTTACTTGGTCTAGAGACAAACTGCCACATCTTAAATTGGCAAGTTCCTTTGTCCATTCTGGATTTTTTTTAAAAAAAAATTAATGAACAGCATTGACTGTTTAAATTATTATGCAGTTAGTTCTTAACTGTGTAGTTTTAGCTAAAGAAAAGATTATTGCTTGTAGAAAGGTAAAAATATTGAAATGAATTGAGGCTGCTTTACAGTAATACTAGCGATTTGTGTTCTCAAACTTCCTTTTGGTAACAAATAACTGCTTGACAAACAACGGACCCAAATCTTCCTTTTCAGTGACACAAAGTGCAACATTGTCATTCCTTTCCAAATCTATAAGAAAAGACAAAACAGTGTGAAACTTTTTCTAGTTCTTTTTAATAAAGATGTGAGACTAATTTTGCACTCCCTTTAACATACTCTGAAACCATAGATGAGAAGCAGAAATTTCTGGTATCTTTGAGGGTGTAAAGGAAAGAATCTTAATTTAGAAATTAAAGAGTGCTTCAGGAATTCTAGAGATTCCCTGGTGGCTCAGCCAGTAAAGAGTCTGCCTGCAATTCAGGAGACCTGAGTTTGATCCCAGGGTCGGGAAGATCCCCCACAGAAGGAAATGACAACTCATTCCAGTATTCTTGCCTGGAAGCACCCCATGAACTGAGGCGCCTGGGGTGCTACAGTCCATGGGGTCGCAAAAGAGTCGGACATGACTAAGCGACTTCACTTTTTCACTTTTAGGAATTCTAGTGCTTCAGGAATCCCCTTAACTCCAACTTTAAGTAAATCTCTTATCTTTCAAAAATTCAGTGCCTTAACTTCTAAAATGAAGATAATGATCTCTGCCTTACCTACCTGAAATGAGATCAGTGAATGTAAATACCTTTATAAACTGCAAAGGGCTCTATTTTACACAGCATGAGCTAATGTTAGAATCATTTCCATTTTACCTTCGGGGAAAACCATTCCTAGCCAGTTAAATGGGCTTGCCTCAGTTTTCTCATCTATAAAATGGTCTAATGATATCAACCCCACCTACTCTGGTGAGCTGTAAGAATAAAATAATAGATGTGAAAGGGCTTTTAAAATGAAAGTACTCCACTTGTACAAGATCATTAGTTTAAGCAAATAGCTTTTCTTGAGTTTCACAAACAATCCTGAAGAAAACCATGTGTAACTAAATTATGTAAAAGAAATAAACATGCTTGATTTAATACCTTCAGAATTCTCAAGAAACTGCACGTTTAAAAACATATAGATATAGAGATGCTGAAAGTGTTATTTCATCTAGGGGAAAAATAAATAAAATTAAATGATACATTCAGAGTTAGTACTGGATGGGTGTTAGTCACTCAGTTTGTCCAACTCTTTTTGACACTATGGACTGTAGCCCACCAGGCTCCTCTGTCTGTGGAATTCTCCAGGCAAAAATGCTGGAGTGGATTGGAATATCTCTGCCACATCTTTATTTGCATCCTGGGCAATCTGATACATGAATCACAAAGACTTTAACCCTCAGTCTATACTGGATAACTTTTAAAATCTGAATTTAAAATAGGTATATTGTAGAAATAAAGTGCTCATTTAAGACAGTAACATTTAATTAACATTTGTCAACTATCTGTTGTATGTATGTGTGCATGCACATGCTCAGTCATGTCCCACTCTGTGACCCCATGGACTGTAGCCTGCCAAGATCCTCTATCCATGGAATTTTCCAGATAAGAATACTGGAGTGGGTTGCCATTTCCTACTCCAGGGAATCTTTCCAATCCAGGGTCTGAACCTGGGTCTCTTGAGGCTCCTGCATTGGCAGGCGGATTCTTTCACCACTGTGCCACCTGGGAAGCCCATTTGGTGTGGTGAACTAGGTGTTTTCAAATCTTATTTCATTACTAATGTTTTAGTCCCTGGAACCAGAGAGAAATGTCAGTTCCATTGAAAAGTTGAGGAAATTAAAGTTCAGAGAGGTTGTTGAGTGTTTCTCAAGTCAAACAGCACTCCCAAGATATTCAGACCTTAAATCCTCTGCTCCTTCCTGCCTTTCCTCCAGAGTGTTGCTCTGGAGGCCTCTGCTTAGTCCAGTGGGAGCTCTTGTGCTATTGAATCCAACACTTAGGAGCAGCAAGCCAACAAGTTTTGTTTAGTAAAAACCAGAGATGGAATGTAACACTTTAAAAGAACCTGGATAAATGGGTACTTGTTAGCCAAAACTTAGGTCTCCTTAAGTGAATTTCAACGACTTGGGAAATTTGGGCTCTGACCTTTTGACTACTCAATTTTATGTAAAGAAACCCAGTTACCTTTCCTTTAAATATTTCCAGAGCCAATTCATGCCTTTTCAAAAAATAAAGAAATGATTAATTATTAAAAGTTAGGGGTTAAAAAGAGAGAGAAATAAAGTTATGAGGTAACGAGAGATCTTAGAAATGAAGGCCATTTAAATCTCTTGGGAGGTATTAGTTATTTAAGAATGATGTGCTGTTGTTGCCACACATAATAAGTTAATCTTAAGAAGGCATTTATCCCCGCTGATGTTATAGTCTTTATACAAACTAGTTTAGTGAACTGAATGTCATTTTCAGGTGTGCATTCCGGTAGGCTATGTTTACCAGGAATTTAAATTATGTAATTACTTTGAAATGACACCACTCTAAACTATCAAGTCAGTTCTGTTGCATTTTACTTGCTAGTTGGTTTCTCCAATTTTAGGATTTAAAGCAAAGAGGCCTTCAAATGTATGCATCTGGGGAGGCTGTTTTATATCCTATTATCTAAAGAATGATACTGACACTATGCTTATGGCTTGTTCAAGTCCATTTTAATGAGTATCTGTAGTGTTCTGCTCCTTTGAAGAGTAATCCAAATGTAATAGTTGTTTGCACCCAACAACATGCATCAATTAGCACTATGATCTTTTTGTTATGGAAAAAGTAGCCCACAGAGCCTTGTAAATGGAAATATAAAGCTCTTATTTAAACATTCATTTATTTTCCCCTTTTTTCCACTCCTGGAATAACAGATTTTTATCCTTCTTAATAAGTAGCTGAATTTAATCCAGGGAACCTTAAAGCCAAAAAGGTTCCTGGTATTCAGTGTAAAGCTGAAGTTTACCATCAATCTTACCCAGTAACTTTAAGGACCCCAACATCGATTGTTGAGTTATACCATTTAACTACAGTAAAAGTCTAGCTTTTCAAAATGTGTATTCTTAAATTAATAAAAGTCATTCCATAGAGAGGGAAAAACAGACAGGAGATGTAAAGGGAGGTAACTTAAAATTCAAATAACAGAACAGAGGATTCTACAGTGGGATATAAGTGGCTGTCAGTGGCACTTACGATCCTCAGAGGACTTTTGATGCTCAGAGGAGGGAAAAATCAGAGAGGGCTGCTGAAGTCTCAGGGGCTTGTTTTTACTTTTCATCTGGGATTCCAAAGACGTAGTTTGGTGACTTCGAACTTCAAGGACGATCGTCTTAACAAGGAGCGTGGGGTGGGCAAGGGTAGATACCAGAATCCCAGAGTTCCTCTGAGAATGTCAGTAATGGTGAATTGGGCTTGTAATTGTTGTAATTGGCCTTGTATTGTTTCTGCTATTTTAACATGTCAGGAAGAAGTATTTCTCACTGTAAAGGTGTCTAAGGGATCGGTTCTCTTAATTTCCCTGACTTTTCCTTGCTGCTATTTGAATGGAGAATGCTGGGTCTAATCTGTATCTAGATACCGCAGCTCCAAAACTGTCTTGGAGATTCAATTACTCTCTCTTTCAGAAGACAGCGATTTTGCCTCTCTTTGCCCACTGATTGCTATGCCATCTAGACTTGAGCTTAGTTCTGTAGGCACCAAACTCTGTGCAAGATACCTGGGAGATGCTTCAGAGCTGATGATCTACAGAGGGCACTAGTCTTTACTAACTATAGCACCAAATCAGATTGTGATAAATGCTACAAGAGTAAAGTGTTGAAGGGGAAGTTAATTCTATCCAGGGGTCAAGGAAGGGCTCAGAGGAAAGGTGACATTTCAGACTCTAAAACAAGAGAAGCATTTTGGTAGTTAGAGAAGGGATAGATGTGTATTACAGGCAGAAGGAGAAGGAGGACAGAGTGTGGAGTGGGAAATGACTATTGGAGACAAGGCAAGTGGCTTGTGGTGGCTGGATATAAGGTTACTGAACCCCATAACAAGTCAGTATAAAAAAGAACATGATCAATATAATGTATAAAAAAGCTACAATATTTCTATTTCTGGATGTACAAAAAAAAGACATCTGGAAGGAATATCTATTTACAGTACTGTGTGCCCAGTTTTCCTATAGGCACTACAGAAGTTAAAAGGAAAGGCCCTTGCCTTGGAAATGTTTGTACTCTACCTGGAAGAAAAATTAAGAATTAAATACATTTTAAAATAAAATTAAAAATTAAATAAATTTAAAAGTAAAATTAAAAATAATTTAAAAGCATATAACAATCTCTAAGGCAAAGCATTAGATCACCCCCAAACTACCCCCCACCCCCGCATAGTGGTACAGGTAGGTTGGGGGCCAGTTGATCTAGTGGAGGGCTTGGAATTCCTTCACCCTGGAAACAGGAGTAAAAATCACAGTTAACACCTATACCTGGCACTGTTCTAGGCCCTGAGGTAGGTTAGCTATTTAAGTCTTCACAATTCCTCTGTTTTGGAGAAATACATTAACTCCAGTTGACATATCGGGAAATCGGAGTACAGAGCTGTGGCCAGGCCAGGATTTCAAACCACAGGTCCAGTTCCAGAGTCCTGCAGTTCTTTTCCTGTTCCTATCCTCGGAATCCTGGGCTTCCCTGCCTGCAATGCAGAAGATGCAGGAGACGAGGGTTTGATGCCTGGGTCAGGAAGATCCCTTGCAGGAGGAAACTGGCTACCCACTCCAGTATTCTTGACTGGAAAATTCCAGGGACCGAGGCGCCTGGCGGGCTCCAGTCCATGGGTCCATACAGTCACAAAGCGTCAGACACGACTGAGCACACACACACACACACACCCCCCCTCAGATTTTACCCCAGTATCTGGTGCTGGGTGTTAAGATCTTAAAAACAATAAAAAACGATTTTTTTTCCTTTGAATATTTTTGGGATAATACGATTCAAATCAAAATAAAGACTTGAAAGCCCCAAACGTGTCACAGAGAAGAAACGCTTTTGAGCTGTACAGCCTAAACTTAAGCCTGACCCAAGGCCAGCAAGAAAATGTTTCTTTTTATACTTGTTTTCCCCCCTCCTTTTGTGACAGTTCAGTGTTTCTGAACGCTAGGGGCTCCCGGATTCTCTGGTTTGAGAGTAACTTTTCCTTTTAGGATTTTTTTTTTTTTTTTGGAAGGGGGTGGGGGAAAATGTGGCCTTAATTATCCTACGTCTTAGGCTGCTTAAGGAAGGGGCTGTGCTTTCAGAATCCCTTCTGAGCCAAGTAAGGAGGTCCCTCTCTTTCCCTCTCTCTTTTTTAAAAGGACCTCGTGCAATAAAAGTGCTGAAAACAAACCCTGGTGATCACAGCGGCAGCCGCGGCGGCAGCAGCAGCAGCAGAAAGAGGAGGAGGAGGAGGAAAGTTGGAGTCGCGGCAGCGCTCGGTGGTGGCTGGGCTCCGCTCAGCTCCGCTCCGCGCAGCTCCCATTCATTAAGCAACCAGGCGCGGAGGAAGGTGGCCGAGCGCCCGGGCTGCCCACTCGCTGGTTTGCTCAGAGACACGCCAGCTCGCGTTGCAAGCAGCGCAGCGCTGCAGAACTTTCCTCTCGAGAAGTTGGCTCTTTTCACCCTGGACTTTCGAACGATTCAGGGTTGAGACAGGAAAAGCAGAGGAGCCCCAGGGGGAGCAGAAAGCACCACCGCCTGCCTTTGGAAGCGGGCAGCGGGGCCGCATTCTCCCGCCGCGCCCCGAGCAGCCTCGGCCGGGAGGCGACCCGGGCGTCTGGGTGTGTGGTTGCTGTCGCCGGGCGTCTTGACCAGCGCCATGCAAAACTACAAGTACGACAAGGCGATCGTCGCAGAGAGCAAGAACGGCGGCAGCCCGGCGCTCAACAACAACCCGAGGAAGGGAGGCAGCAAGCGGGTGTTGCTCATCTGCCTGGACCTCTTCTGCCTCTTCATGGGTGAGCCCGGCCCCACTGTCCCTCGGGCCCTCGGCGCCCGGCGCGCGTCCCAGCCCGACTCGGGCTGCGCACGGGGCGGCGTCTCCCGGCGGTGCCGCGCAGTCAGCCTCGGGGGCCCCTGCAGGCTTCTCGGGGAGCCTTCGCGCTGCTCTCGGCCCCCGGGTCCCCGCCCTCTCGGTTCCCGCCGCCTCCCCGGCCTGTAGAGAAGTGTTGGGAGCGCTGTAGGCTTTCGCGGGCCACTTGGACACCGAATCCTAAAAGCCGAGCTGCAGTTGGAAGCTCGGGTAGAATCCCACGAAAAGAGTGGGCTCGTCCCGTTAGGAAAGGGGAAGTCGATGGAACCGGGACCCGGAGCCGGCGTAGAGCTGGTTGGACATCCATCCAAGTAAGATGGATCTCCTGGAGCGCCGGGCTCCCGCCTGGAGAGCGCTACCTTCTCCCGGCCGAATGTAAACATTCAGCCCTTCCGCTGAGACTGCCCAGGCCTTTTCACTTGCTGCTCTCCTGCACGCCCCCCAGGGGTTGGGAGAGTGCTCTCGAGGGGCTTGATGCGTGGTGCCGACCCAGCAGTCACTTTTAAAGCGCCTACTGTGTACCAGGTGTTAGTTTTGACTGGCCCTCTCCGTGACTCGGTGCAGTACGAGCGAGGAGGTCCATTTCACCAGTGAGGAAACTGAGGGACTGGGAAAACTAGCCACCGTCCTGCATTGGGACCAGCATTAATTGTACTCCCGAAAAGTTGAGGCAGTAGCTTGCTTCTGTTTTCCAAATTGTTTGGAAGTCACAGCTAGAAGGAGTATAGGGCGTGGGGTGGGAGGGTCAGGAGGATTTATGAACTGCCCCCGGGGCGAGGGGTGGCTATTGACACGAATCTACAGGAGTTCCAAGGTTGAAGTCAGCTTAGATTTTTTTTTTAAGCGAATCATGGTGAAGTGGAAAGCGTGCAGGACTTGTCATCGGAACAGGGCCACTCTGCCACTTGCTGAGTGTGCCACCTAACTGCCTCTTTGGCCTCAGTTTCCTTATCAATTGAGTGAGTGGGTTGAACTAGTTGCTCTCTGAGGCCCCTTCCTGCATTAAGAACTCGGATTTGGTCCAGGGGCTGTTCTGCCAACTCTGCTAACTGAAGAAACATCTGTGTTCCCAGTTTCATTCCCTTAAAATAGAGCTCCTGCACAGGAGGTTCAAGTCCCCTTTGAATTGGATTTGTGCACGCAGAGTGTGCAAACCAGAGACTTCTTGGGCTGAAGTCCCAGGTCCCTGTGTTCATGACTCTGTAGCAGGGTCCTTAACTGAGGTCCATCTGACCTTGGCTTGACTGTCCATAGTGAATTTTCAGAGTCGAAGAAAGAAGAGACTCTCGGAGTTTAAATGGAAGAATGGCCTCTTTTAGGTACACGGAGACAGCTGAAGGTCAATTGTGCTCTGTGGAAGGGAAGCAAGGTGCCTGTAGTTCAGGTCGCAAATCCCATTCTCACCCCTTCATATAAATTCAACATTAAGATGTTATGTAAAGGAATTGTCACTGGGGGGCCCACCTTCCTGAAGGCAACCGACTTATGCACAGTGGGGAGATTAGTGCTTAAAGTCTCCTTGCCAAGCTATTGAATTTTTAAGAGATTCTCCCTGGTCCTGGGGGAGTACCAGGGACCCAGAAACACACTGAAGCTGTTTGCTGTAAACTTATCTGGGGCTTCCAGTCTTTACTGGTGCGGTTTGTTGGTGGAAGGGTGAACTCTTTCTAGACTGTCTGTTGCCATGTACCCTCCTATCTCCAACTTGGTGGTTAGGGAAGCAAAGCTCAGACAGTTTTGTTACCCTTCCTTCTGCTTTCCACTCGGATTTCAGAAGGCAATCCCAAGAGATGGTGTGTCTTATCAAAGGAAAAAGTGTGAAGGAATTTAAGACACACCTATCAGCTATAGTTTAGCCAGGGACACACAAATCCTAAGATACTGTTGTGCATTGAAGGTGTGAGTAAGGTGTACAGTTGTGCATTTCAGCTCTTCATCTGTCCCGAATCTCCCTATGTCCCTTCCAAAGCTAATATTCTATACCTAGCTGTTTATTAAGTTTATTTACTCTTGGCCTGTTCCAGCAAATGGTTTTGTTTACTGTAAAAAATGTTTATAAGATAATAGGATCTTTTATTTTACCGTAAGAATCACACAGCTCTGTTTTAAGGGTATATGCCTTGCCGTTAACATCATGTCAACCAAGTCATTTAAAAAGTGTCTCCCCTGTGCATAGATCAGACCACAATATCACTAATTTGATGCGTCTTGACCTCCTATAATAGGAAACACTGCAAGGTAAACATTTACTTGAGAAATTATGCAGGAGAACTCCCTTTGACTTCCAAAAGAAAATTATTAACACAACATGTGATTTTAATATTCCACACATCACAGTCCTAAAAAAATGTTTCTACTTGGTTCACTTTTTGCCTGGGACTGTCAGTCATGATTTAATTTTTATATAGTCTATTGATCATGTGGTCTGGATTACAAAGCCCTAATATATGACAAAAGACACAGTTTTCTGTTTATTCTCTCACAGGAATATACACCAAGATTCCTCTCCTTGTGTCTGGAAAAAAATAAGAGGCAATGTGCAATATACGTGTTGTTACCTTTTTTGGAATGTAAAATTCTTGGTGAAACAATAGAAGTCCACTCGCCTTTGAGGATGAAAAGAATCTGGTGTCAGAGAATCACCTGTGGGAGTTTATATCTCAGAAAATAGCTATCTTTGCCAATCATTGCTTATAAAAATGGTTATGAATCTTTGCATAGTAGTTTTTCTGAAATTGATTTTGTTTTTCTTTTGGTTGCATAATATGGATGGCCTTCTATTTTTTTTAATACAATGCTTTTGCTGTACCAGGTTACAAGAGAGCAGCAGAGACAATTCCCATGCAAGGAGGAAGGAGCATCTTTTCTATCTAAGCTCTATTAGACTCTTTGTCAAGTAAATTAGTTTATGTACTTTTCACTGCAACTGATGAAGAGACTATCTCCTTTTTATAGATGAGAAAACTGAGATTCACACAAGTCAATTTGAGTTGATCCCTAATCTTCAGCGGGCATGACTGGAGTCCATCCCCCTTCCCTCATCAGAAGAATCTTAAAACTCAGATTATTAGAAAAAGTTTAAAGCTCTGTTGGCAGAAAGCCAGGATTTCTCTGGTGATTCAGTTGGTAAAGAATCGGTCTGCAATGCAGGAGACTGGGGTTCGATCCCTGGGTTGGGAAGATCCCCTGGAGAAGAAAATGTCAACCCACTCCAGTATTCTTGAGTGGGAAATCTCATGGACAGAAGGAGCCTGGTGAGCTACAGTCTATGGGGTTGCAGAAAGCTGGACACACTGAGCAGCTAACACACACACACGCTGCCCCTCCACATTTTCCAGCTCATTATTAGCAATGAAACAGATGGATAAAGGTGGTTCAGCTCTTCTGGTCAATGATATGGTCTCATTGCCCTAAGGCATTGCTTTGATTTGGGGCGGTTCTAACACTGAGTAATTCCCAAATTTTGAGGGTGCTTTTTTACCCTATAAGACAGTGGTTCCAAAAAAAGCACAAAGAGCAGTGCATAACTGTAGTGCAAATGTGCAAATTTGGTAAATCTACGTGGAGCTTCTCTGAGTCATCTCATCTCTTCCCCGTCTCTCTCCCCAGGTATTTACTGACTGCCTCCTCCCAGCCTGTGCATTTTGATAGGTGGGCAGAGTTAGCCAGTCTAGCTTTTTGTCAAGGGCTCTGTTCAAGGGCCTTCATCCTCTGAGGTCAGTGAGCCCATCTGTGAGATGGTGATCAGAGTAGCCGCTCCATTACGTTGCCATGAGCATCAGAGGAAATATTGGATGTGAAAATTATTTGTCATCTCTCAATACTTGGGCAAATGCAAAGGATTTATAACCCAGACCCCTATATGAAGCTTTTGTGGCTGTGTTTATATGCTGTGTCTCAGAATCATAGGTAGATGAGACCATGAAACAAAAACTCAATAACAATATTATAGCAAAGACCACAAAGCATCCACGTCCAAAAGGAGAAGTTCACACTGGCCTAGCAGGTTGAAGACAGATGATTTTCATTCATTGTTGATCTAAATTTTAGCTGAGAAGGCAACCCCTAAAATTTAGCAGTATTTTGAGCCATCCCATCTTCACAGTATATTCTGATCATGCTTTAGAGAAGGTTTTTTGTTCAGAATTTTGAGCATTACTTTGCTAGCATGTGAAATGAGTGCAGTTATGCAGTAGTTTGAAGACTGTTCCTCCTTTGACTTTTGATACTAGAAGGTGGGGTAACTGAGTTTATGGTGGGGGTGGGAGATCTCTGAAGGAACAGGTGTGAAGACTGTTCCTCCTTTGACTTTTGATCCTAGAAGGTGGGGTAACTGAGTTTATGGTGGGGGTGGGAGATCTCTGAAGGAACAGGTGTGAAGACTGTTCCTCCTTTGACTTTTGATCCTAGAAGGTGGGGTAACTGAGTTTATGGTTGGGGTGGGAGATCTTTGAAAGAGCAGGTGTGAAGACTGTTCCTCCTTTGACTTTGGATACTAGAAGGTGGCGTAACTGAGTTTATGGTGGGGGTGGGAGATGTTTGAAGGAGCAGGTGCTCAGGCAGATTTGGTTTGAAAGGCTTGGCTCCTGTGCCATTCCTTACCAGGAAACACGGTTAGTGAGGCAAAGAGAAAGAAACTCAAATGGGTAAAAATAGAGAATTTGGATAGTCAGCAACTATGCTAGTAACTTAGTGGTTCTAGAATGTTTTTGGACACTTCTTGATTTGCAGTTAAAAGGCTGAAACAAAATTCTAGAACTGGTTCAGTCTATGGGATAAATAAAATTATCATGTATTATTATTAAACTCTTCACTTTTAATAGTGAGAGGGAGGCAATGTGATGTAGTGAAGAGGATGGGGGACTTGGAGCCAGAAGTTCAGGTTCCAGGGTGGCCAGTGCCAGCAGCTAGTTGTGTGGTTGTGGCAAGTTAGTTTTTAATGGGTCTCAGTTTTTTCCAACAGTGAAATGACTGGTTGGGCGGGATGATGTCTAATGTCACAAGCTGCCTTGTGACCTTCCAGGACCGATTTCTAGTAGAGAGGAATGAAACTTGGATTTATGGAATGTCTACCTGGTACCTGATACTTGTGCTCTGCTTAGCTCTTGGTTGTATATTAGCCCAGGAAGTCACAAGAATAAGGACCTAGGAATAGGAGCTCTGGTCTTGTACTGCTGTGTCGCTGTGTGCCTTTGAGAACATTCCCTTGACTTCTGTGGGCCTGATTTCTTGATTATGATCACAAAGGAAAGGGATTAAATCATCTCTCAGACCCCTTCTAGCACTAATGATTTTATGAATCTGTGCTGATAGATAACTGGTGTAGAAACCCAGAAATTGTTTCTCATGGATTATTTATCAACAGTTGAATTTTTATGTTTTTGTATCACAGAAGTATTGCTGACAATTAGCTTGAATTGGGGTTCATTCTGGAGGGATAAAGAGCATTGTCTTTTCTTAGAGTTCATCCAATATGCTGAGAACCTGGCTAGATTTTTTCCTGGCCAGATGCGTCCTTTCACCTGCTTCCTAAAATTTATAGGAATTATAGGTGAAATAGGAAGCAAGCCCAACAGGTTTTCCCTTCTATTTTTTTTTTAACTGTGCTATTAGAGTCACTAAGTATGTGTTTTTAATAATGCAGTAGACTTTGATAACTTAATCTACCACATGAACCAAAGAATTTAGAAATAGATTTTCACTTAATAACTAGTGAACCTTCCAGCCAAGAAGCATCCTGCACTGATCGTAATGAGAAGGGAGCCTCCATTTCGTAGGTAAGCCCTGCTGACTCTTCCAGGACATTTGAAAACGTTTATTTCTTCATTGTCTGGATTGGCTAGTTTTTTTTTCCCCCCTCTTAGCTCTTTCATCCCTTTCTCTTGTACTTGATATATGCCATAGGGATATAGCTGCCTTTGTGGGAGACTGTTGAAGTCAGGGTTGGTGGCCTCTTCCACGTTTAGTGCTATTGATTTCCTGTCAGTTTGACATTCTTTCTTTTCCACTTCCTGTGCAGTTGTTTGGGCTGGCAAGCCCTGCTGTGCATAGCATGATGTTAATAATGCCAACCCCCTGGGGCTACTTCCCAGTTTAAAAAGTTTTATTAATGGAGACTTGCTACCCTGAGTGTCAGTTTAACATGGTACACATTATTTGGGGAGTGATAACTTTCAGGATTCCTGCTGTATCAGTACTTTATAACCTCAGCTAATAAGAACACCTGTCTGGTGTGAAATACAGATTCTCAGGCTTCTTTCCAGAAGATTCAAATTCAGTATGCACTGGACCACGGCCTAGGATTCTGTGTTTCATAATAGCTTCTAGTGATTCTTATCAGGCTAAATTTGAGAATCACTGTGTTGTTTAATAGCTAGTGTCTTAATGGCGATTGAGAAAAAGCTATTGGTTTATAGAGAAGGATTAAATGTTCTGGCACTTCTTAAATTGTTAGGTTGTCTGTATTTTTTTTTTTTTTTTTCTGTTTGTGGTCAGTACACCTGTCTTTTCCAATAAAAATGTTTAAGACACCTAGAGATGGCCATCCTAAGTGAAGTGAGTCAAAGACAAATAACATATGATATCTCTCATATGTGGAATCTAATTAAAAAAAACGATACAAATGAACTTGACAAAACAGAAACAGACCTGCAGATGTTGAAAACAAACTTATGGTTACCAAAGGGGGAACGTCCGGGCAGCAGAAGGCGGGGCAGATCAGGAGCGTGGGATGAGCCTATACATACACTATAATATGTAAGATAGATAACCAACAAGGACCTCTGTACAGCACAGGAAACTCTACTCAGTGTTCTGTGATAACCTATATAAGAAAAGAATCTAAAAAATGAATATGTGTATGTGTATAGCTGAATCTCTTTGCTGTATACCTGAAACTAGCACAATATTGCAAACAAACTAAACTCCAATAAAATTAAGAAAAAGATATTCAAGACTTTTAGAATTCTTTCAAAAGGAAAAATTACCGCTGGGTGCTTGCCTGAAAGTCGCCTGTGATTTTTAGTGCAAGGACTTGGTGAATGTGAAAGTGTCCAACTCTATGCAACCCTATGGACTGTAGCCCACCAGGCTCCTCTGTCCATGGGATTCTCCAGCAAGAATACTGGAGTGGGTTGTCATTTCCTACTCCAGGGAATCTTCCCCATCCAGGGCTTGGTGGTGTCTCCTAGTTGCTGAGAATCTGGGATTTTTACTTAAACTGAGTTCTCTGTAGTATACTTATTGAAGGCCAAGTAACCACTTTGGATAAATGAAGTGTAAACTCTATAAATATTTTCTTTTGAGATATTGAAGTTTGTTGTGTGTGAGTAAAAAGTAAAATGAATGAATTAGATTTCTAAAGAGAGCCTTTAAAAAATCAAAGTTAGCTTGGCAGAGTACTGCAGGAACAGTACAAGCTTTGGATTCACCCAGAGCTGGGTTCAAATCCTGACAGAATGTCCTCTACACATGTGACTTGGGCAAAAACTGTTTAATCTTTCAGGCCTCAGTTTCCTCATCTGTAAAATATAAAAGCAAACCTCATGACACTCATGTATGGTACAGCGTAGATGATATCATAAATCTGAAACTACTTGGAAAAGTTTCAAAGCACTAAGTCATTATTGGGTAGTATGTGGCTATTATTATTCATAGTAATAACATTTTCCTTTCCTCCCCACTGTTCTTACTCCTCAATGGTTCTATGAAATCTTCTTTAATGTTTTGGTTGCAAAGTTGCCTGAAATATATCAGGGGAAACAATTGTGAAGAGAGTCTAAGAAAAAGCCAGACAGGGAATACAAATGTTTTCCATTAGCCAGAGGAGAGCAGTGGCAGTTTTGGGGAAAGTCAGTGTGTGGGAACCTCAAGAGCCTTTGGTGGTTACTTTCTTCTCCTCTGGAAGTGACATGGCCATATCACTTTAAGGGAAAGACAGATACACCTTAGGAAAGCTGGGAGGAAGTTTGGACAAAGGGCCTGTTTTAGGGTCAACTCTTTTATGTGTCTTTTGAAAGCCCAGGGGAAAAAAATCTAACTAAGAAGAGCAGCCATGTTTGAAAATAATCGAAATGCTTGTCATCCAGGGCATTCTCCATGTCTCTTGAGGAAGGGAATAACTGTGATAGTGATTGTATTTATTGTATGCCAACCATGTGCTCTAGATATTTGATCCGTTTAGAGAGGAGGAAACTGCAGTTCAGAGAGGTTAAGTAACTTGAACAAGAGCACCCAGCTAGTAGGAGTCACTAAATTTTCCAGAACTCTTGTCAGCTTACCTTGCTGCCCACTTTCCAACGCAGTTTATGCCATGAAGGCTCTCTCTTTCTATTCCATTCCATTTCATTTATGTCCATGTTACTGGGTCCACATATGTACAAATGTGTTCTGTAGGGCCAATATAGCTTCTATTTTATGTCTTAGTTCTTCGACTGGAAGGCCTGTGGGATCTTACCTCCCCAACCAAGGATTGAACCTGTACCCTCTGCAATGGGAGGCAAAGTCGTAATCACTGGACCACTAGGGAACTCCCAATATAGGACACAAATATGAGTCTTAATGCAAGGATCATATCGGGCAGTAAAGGGCACAGAGTTATATAGAGGTAGCTGCGCAACAGCTTGGTGTGTGCTGACAAGCCTCTCTGGACATAAAGAAAATTCCATCGGAGCAATTTTTCAGTGCCTAGATTTGTGGACACTTTAGAATTTGAAAGTACCTTGAGGATTTCATTATCAGCAATACTGAGATCATTTTTCTATCTCAGTCAGAAAAATAGGCCTCTTTGAACAGGGGACAGGTAGGAGATCTGAGGAGGAAGCACAGGCTTTGGAGACAGACAGGTGGGAGTTTGCTTGTGGTTATAAGCTGTACACCCTTGGGCACGTTGTGACTGTCTCCGAGGTCTCTGTTTCCTCACCTGTGAAATGGGATAGCATGCACTGTGGACCTGTGAGGTGATGCCTGGTATAGTGCATGGCGCTGGCACTCCCCAGCTGCTGTTGTCATTGTCACCACGTCCTAGTCAGTGCTCTTCACATAGGAAGACGTGGAGGCTAGGACTGGTTAGTAGTTGTCCAGTGACGAAGGAGCAGGGCCTAGAACCAGTGCCTTCTTACCATTTTGCTTTTCCGGTGTGTCCTTGTCAGTTTGAAACTTGATATCGTATATGAGGTAGTTCTCCAGAGAGCTCTGTTCTCATTTTTCTCTTGCCTGGGTCAATTAAAAGAGGAACAAGACAAACAGGTTTAACTTTTAATCCAAATCAGAGGATGATAGCTGAGTGAGGCTAGAGACACGTGGTGCAGATTTGATGGACTAGGCAGTTTTTTTTCATATATCGCTTTTCTTCAAACTGGCCCTTGTTCTAGAAACTGCTTATTACCAAAGATCACTGCTGACTGATTTGAACTTGAACAGGCACCGTCTTTTTCAAATGACCTGTCTCAGGAAAGGAGAAAGAGAAGCCAATGTTTTCAAAGTGTTTGCTTTTGACTGAGGAGGAAACTGAGTCTCAGATGAAATAATCTCCTCAAGGCCATGCATGAGCTGGTGGTCCTCATATTCTAAAGAAGGCTAGGTCAGTTTGTCTGACATCCTGGTGAAACTATTCTTCCCTTAAGTCCAAGTTAGATTATAAATGATGATCTGCATTAAAATTCCCAAATTTAAAACAAACTGAACCAAACAACACACATAAGATCCAACTGGCGACTTATGAAAGGAACTTGATGATTTCTGTGTGCTTTTAAACTATACATTGCAATCAGAGTATTGGTGGGAAGTGTGTTTTTGAGGTTTGTCACAAATTAACAAAATGATATGCCTAGAGAGTTTTGCAGAGAAATGCAAATCAGTGTAAGCGCCTTGTCATAATAAGCAGTATGCTTTGGTTCCTGTTTATGTGTCTTTAAAGCACATAATACACATGATTATTGACATGAAGGAAGCTGTTCTCATTGATGGTTTCTTTATATCTGGCCTCCAAATTAGTTTGTGGCATCAATCTGTATAATTTCTAGAGAATCTATTTAATTTTTATGTTTATACCTTTCAAGTATGTCTTATCTTCTGCAGTTGTTTCCTGAGCATCCACTATGTGTAACCCCCCTCAGTCCCTTCTTCCCCTCGGTTTGGGTCGGGAGGTAGGGTTCCTTGCACTTCAAAAATTCCCAGATTGGAAATGGGTACAGACTTTTTAATAATTTCACACATTTAGTCCCACTGACTTGGGAGTGGTAAGGGAGGGGCTATAGCTGCATAAGGAAAAGCAATGAATTTGCCTGAGGGCATGGAGCTGGGTCTTGCTAGAGAAATAATAGCCCACATTATACAGAGTAGAGAAGTAAATGGCAACCCACTCCAGTATTCTTGCCTGGAAATCCCATGGATGGAGGAGCCTGGTGGGCTATAGTCCATGGGGTTGCAGAATTGGACATAGCTGAGTGACTGAGTACATATAGAGTGGGAGAGAGTAGCAGGGGAAGCATCAGATGCTGAGACTTGGAAACAGGAACATGTTTGGGAAGGGTGAGTGGTTGCAGGATGGAATGTAAGTGGTGTATATTTGCATTAAGTTGGGGGGATAGAAGATGTTGGGGATGAGGCTGGAGAGATGATTAGGAGCCAGATTAAAAAGGAGAGTTATAAATGGCAGGCTGCTAAGGACTTGAACTTTATTTTGGAGGACCAGTGAATGAAGTTGTATTTTTGTTTTCATTTTTCTTTTTATTGTGGAATATTTTATATAGAAACCAGATTCAGTATGTACCTAGGATCTGGGTCATAGGGTAACTCCATGTTTAACTTTTTAAGGACCTGCCAAACTGCTTTTCCATAGCAGCTGCATCATTTTAGAAGTGTTGTAAGGTTAGTTAAAATGTGTAAGGAAAAAAAATTGCAAAAGTTTTACAGGCAACCTTTGGAATTAACATATTCATGAGCAATTTTTTAGAGGAGGTAAATCTACTCTGATTTTTGTTTGAGATCTTTGGATTTGAGGAGAGGGAAACTGCAGGCAGAGGAGGGAGATCAATTGAGAGACAGATGAATCTGAGTTACTGGGGACAGAGAGGAGAAGGATGGGTGAAGAAGGAGATTAAAGGAAACTGGGGAGGGGTAAGGTAGAAGGGATGGGAGGATGGTGGTGGGGTTCCTGATCTGGTTGGGAGCCTCTGAACCATGGTAATGCCCCTCCCTCCACAGACATTTTAAATGCAGTGTTTGTAGAAGACTTATGAAGCCCCTATTATAATAGGATTAGTAAATACTTCTTTATATTCATAATCTTATTAAAAAGATGAGGCTATGAGTTTTATATATATATATATATATATTTTATTTATTTATTTGCTCTGTAATCTTTAAATTTCTCAAATGCCCCTTAAAATAAATGGGCCATTAGAAATCCTCTTGGTTTAGGGAAACAGTTTTAAAAGTTTTACTGAGACCCAATTTATATACCATAACATTAATTCATTTAAAGTGTTCAATTCACTGGTTTTTAGTATATATTCACAGAGTTAAGAAACCATTACCGTAATAAATTTTAGAAATTTTTTTTTTAATCACTGCAACAATAAACAAAACTGTACCTGTTAGCTGTCATTCAACATTTACCCTCCTCCTTCCCCATCCCATAGCAACTGCTGATCAACTTTCTATTTCTTTGCCTTTCACTCAGCATACTAGGAGAAGGCAATGGCACCCCACTCCAGTACTTTTGCCTGGAAAATCCCATGGTCGGAGGAGCCTGGTAGGCTGCAGTCCATGGGGTCGAGAAGAGTCGGACACGACTGAGTGACTTCACTTTCACTTTTCACTTTCATGCATTGGAGAAGGAAATGGTAACCCACTCCAGTGTTCTTGCCTGGAGAATCCCAGGGACGGGGGAGCCTGGTGGGCTGCCATCTATGGGGTTACACAGAGTCGGACACGACTGAAGTGACTTAGCAGCAGCAGCAGCAGCAGCAGCATGATATTTTCAAGGTTCATCCGTATAGTAGCATGTATGTTCAGCTTGTATCAGTACTTCGTCTACTTTTATTGCCAAGTAATATTCCATTATATGGACATACTGCATTTGGTTTATACATCTATTGGTTGCTAGAGCATTGGGTTATTTACCCTTTTTGGGTCTTATGAATAGTGCTGTTATAAACATTCATATACAGATTTTTGTATAGACACAGAATTTCAATACTCATGGGTATATTTACCTGGGAATAGATATGCAGAATGATATGGTAACTCTATGTTTAACTTTCTGAGGAACTGCCAAACTATTTTCCATAGTGGCTGTACCATTTTATCAATAGAGGTGTCTTAAAATTAATTAAGATATATATGGGAAAAATGCAAACATTTTACTGAAGACTTTTGGAATTAACATATTTATGAAAACACTATAGTGTTGCTTTGTTTGTCAGAGAATTTTTCACAAAGAAAATTTTCAACCAGTTTAGCAGTGTCACTGGGTTTAAGATGAGTGAATGGAGAATAATAAAACTGCTTGAGGAATAGCTTGGTGGTCAGCTAGACCCACTCACCTGCTGAGTGACATACTTCCAGAAACTAGAGTGTGACAAGCAGATTCCTGCTTCAGTAAAATGAAAAGCAGCCTTGGATCTTCAGAGTACCCTGAAAACAGTTAAAAGTACAAATATTGAAATCTATATATTCCTTGGATTTGCTTTATGATATTTTTAAGACCATGAAATAGAACTGTAGGTCCTGATAAGACTGATTTCTTTTTTCCCATCCTTTCCCCACTGGAGATACAGCTGTATACGTGATTGCCTCTCAGAAACTAAAATTACGGTCCGTCTTTTAGGTTTATGTGCTGGACACTGGGTGATATTAGAGTATAAGACACAAGGACAAATCTTTAGAAATTGGTTGGAACTGAAAATTACAGTACAGCTTAAGCTATAAGTTAATGAAAAATTAGACCACATACAATTCAAGAGGGTGAGGAAAAGACACTCAACCTTGAATATTAGGAACTTTAGATGATATTTCACTTATCTTTTCAATCACAGAATAATGTAGATGTCAATAACTGGTTTTGCAACTCAGAGAGGGTAAATGATTTGCCCAAGTTCACACAACTAATACGTGTTAAGTCTGGGGTTTGGACTCAGGCCTGACTAAATAATGACAGTTGCCAACATTTACCAAGTACAAGTATGTACCTCTCACTGGGCTATACAGGGTGCAGGCATTCTCTTATTTAATCCTCGCAATATGCCTATGAAGTCTTTATTACTATTATCTGTATTCACAGAATTGAGATTCAGAGATATTAGAAATAACTTAACAAAAGTTACGAGCAAGTGAGTTTGAGTTGGGGTCAGACCTGAGAAGTCCATCTCATGAGGCCATTCTTAAACAATAGGCTCTCCTGCTTTTGTTCTATTTCTGAAGCTCAAGTTTTCTGCACTGTTCCCTGCCAACTTTCACGTCAGTAACACATGAAGACTTGTCCAAAATTAATTAGTCTTGTGATCCTTACCGTGGGTTCTCTGGGCCCATCAAGGTCTACTAGGGCAATCACAGGGCATCTCGTGCGCTTTTCAGAACTTCAGAAATATCTAACATGTACTGTTCATTTTTCAATGATTAACTTGCCTAGGTTAACTGAGAGCATCGGCCTCTGCCCGGACTGGTCAAAGCGCCGGCTTTCTGTGCTTGTGATTTGAGTGTGGAATGACACCTGGCAGATCACTCTGGTCTTGCTGGTTATTTCCACTCATTAGGAGATGTGATCGGCACTTCCCGTGCTTTGATTAACAGAAGCAAACAAATGACTTACATGTAGTTTACCTGGTAAATAAAGATGTCATAGAGAGTCATGGAAGAACGGCAAGGGATCTTTGGTGGTGAAAATGTTGAACATTCTAGAATGGACAGGCAGCTCTGTGGATAGTGGACAATGATTAAATGCCTAATGTCTTCTTTTGAAGCAGCCGTTTGTATTGCTAGCAATGGAAGGAACTTCTGGCAGGCTGAGATTTTAAAATATTTCCAAAGGTAGTCCTCCCTTAATCTGCTGTTTCCTTTTCCATGTTTTCAGTTACCCTTGCTCTGAAAATATTAAGTGGAAAATTCCAGAAATAACTCAAAAGTTTCAACTTGCACACAGTTTGAGTAGTGGGATCAAATCTCTCACCAGGACCCGCAGCTGTCAACATGGGCTGCTACTGACCTCCAGCCATCCATGTTGCTATGTCTTGATGATCCACAATCACCCGATGCAGATGGTCCTGCTCCTGACGTAAGATCAGAAGGTCAATAGTAGCTTAATACTGTATCGAACTTTATCTTATCATGTAGGTATTGTATCATCTTACATCATTGCAAGAAAAAGGGTGGCTACAGTACAAGCAGATATTTTGAAAGAGAGAGACCACATTCACATAACTTTTATTGTAGTATATTATCATAATTGTTCTATTTTATTCTTTGTGATTGTTTTTAATTTCTTCCTGTGCAAAATTTATAAATTAAAACTTTCTCATAGCAAGGGTATGTACATACAGGAAAATTCTTAGTACTTATATTATTCAGTACTGTTCACAGTTTCAGGGACCCACTGGAACGTGCTAAGTCTCTTCAGTCATGTCTGACTCTTTGTGACCCTATGGACTGTAGCCCACCAGGCTCCTCTGTCCATGGGATTCTCTAGGCAAGAATACTGGAGTGGGTTGCTATGCCCTTCTCCAGGGGATCTTCCCAACCCAGGGATTGAACCCAGGCCTCCTGTATCGCAAGCAGATTCTTTACCATCTGAGCCACCAGGGAAGCCCCAGAGGTCTCAGAAGTCTCCCCCCAAAATAGGAAGGCTACTGTACTGGAATCTTGTGTTTAGCAGGCTTCTCATTTAAATCTGTTTGAAGAGAGTGGCTCCAATGACACAGAAGGAGGGATGATGGTCCCACTCTTTGGATGGTCTGTGCTGTAGGCATGGTGTGAATGCAGACTTCTCTGGGGCTGGCTGGGAAATTAAAGTATACTTCTTGGGTCAAAGCATTCAAAATACAGAGCTTTAAATCTCAGGGGAAAATAAGCCCTCTTGATTTTAGGTTTAATTTTCCAAAGGCCAACTGATAGAGTTGAAGAACCTTTAATTATAATTTTGCTTTAAATTGGTTGTTTGTAGCTGTATTGGCCTCAGCTGTGAAATCCAAACATTCATCATTAATTAATAATACCTTTCACTGAATAGTGCTACCAAACGATAATGTGTGCATTAGATAATTTGCATGTAAATATTCTTTCTTGCCTCAGTTCATTTTTCTCAGTCTAGCTCTTAAGCTCCCCAGCCCTGAAAAGCCCCTAGAAAAATATACCCAAACCACCCTACTGAGGAGGTCATTTTCTAGATGTCAACATGAAAAAGGCTGGGAAAGGAACATTTTTGAACCCTTCCACTATAGTCAAGCACATTCCCATTTCTCATCAAAGTCTACAACGGTGAATGGAAGATACTACTGTAACTGATGTTACAGATGTGGCAGTTGCCTTTGGGAAAGGTCTAGGAGCTTGTTGGGTATCCTGTATCTAGAAAATGGTGGAACGCCTGGGATAAGAACCAACCAACACCTGTGTGGACTCTTTCCTCCCATGGTGAAGACTGGCACTAAAATTTGCACTGGCTGCTATTTTCAATTATAAGCATATGGAGAGCCAGCAAGCCAGCCAGAAAGTTTCAAAGTGAAATGACCAGGCCTTGTGAGGTGTTCAAGTGTTATTTGGGGGTTAAAGCATTTTGCCCATTTTACTATTGTTTGTTTCTTTGTAAATTCCTGGAAGATAGAGGTTAGACTCAAAAACCTCTGGGCTGGAAGTGGGAAGGGCATGAACTAAAGAACATCTGTCTCCATTGCAGGCAGTCATGCAAGGGGCTGGTTAACCTGCTTGAATTTCACAGCAACCTATGGAGGAGGGTGTCGGAGTTCATTTCAGTTTTCTCAGCACCTGGTTAGCCCTACCTGTCTCAACTCTTTTTGGTGGGTGGTATATTAATAATTCAGCCAGTTCATCACTAGGGGAGATGGTTTACTGAGACTCCAGGGGAACTGCTTTGCTAGGATCTACTTGGAGCTGGTAGCTTGGACCATGTATCCATTTTGATTCAAACTATGTCACAGAGCTTCCCAACTCCAGTTCTGCAGAACTTGAGATGAGATGAGATGAGATGAATACTTTGCCGATTTTATACAGGAAGGGAATGACTTCTTTTCACGCAGAGGGATAGCAACCTCAGATGATATTGTTAATTCTTCTTATTGGTCTTCTGCAAAGGAGTTTTTTTAAAAGGCCGAGAAATGCAACATTTTGAGTGCAGCAGCTTACACTTGGGTTAGAGGCTCTGTGTATTTCCCAGGCTATTGTAGGGCTCCTATTCAGCTGGGATTTGAATGGAGTGTGATTTGCATAAGAGCAAGTGTATAAAGTAGGTCTTTTTTCCCCTTTCCTCAAAGAAGTTTTGTGGCATTTCTTTTTCTGACAGAGTTGGCATGAAGCTTTGACAAACACAGAGCCATGGAAAAGTTAAACAGGACTGAGAGCAAGCCCATTTTGTACAGATCCTTCACTCTTAGAATGCAGAGCAGCTGGCAGGAGGCAGCTCAGATCATAGGAGTCATGGCAGGGGCTGTTCGTCTGCTGTGAACTGGTGATGAATGGGAAGCCCTCACAGGACCAAGGGGAAAATGGATCATTGCCTATTTACCATTCTTTGTGGTTGGGGGAAACTACAGATGAGAACATTCCTGGACTCAGCTGGCTATCTTATCTATCCTTCAGTATTTATTGAGATAAATACAAAGAGATAACAAAGAAATACTAAAAGGCGGATCCTGCCCTCAAGCGGTAGGTAAGAAGATGGGAAGGGAGACACACATTCATTCTTGGGGAAAACATGACCAGGTGTCTTGAGCTGATCCTTAAATGAAAGTTTAAAAACAGGAGGTCTACGAGGCAGCTCCATGCTGATCCTGGGCTGTGTTCCCAACTTTGCTGTATTAGTTGGGTGATAGAATGGAGATGATGATTTATTCCTTGCCTACTTCATGAAGCTCTTGAGACCAAGAGTATGGTATCATGTTTATATAAGGAAAATGCTTTGAAACTGTAAAGTCATATTTGTACAATGAATATAAATGTATGTGCATGTGGCTTCCCTGGTGGCTCAGACAGGAAGACCTGGGTTCAGTCCCTGGGTTGGGAAGATCCCCTGGAGAAGGAAATGGCAACCCATAGTCTGAATCTGCTGTCCTCTGTTCTCCCTGTTTCTATCCCATTTTATCTTTAATTTAAAAAATATTTATTTATTCAGCTGTGCTGGATCTTACTTGCACCATATGGGATCTACTTTCCCGATCAGGGATCAAACCTGTACCCTCTGCGTTGGGAGTGCAGTCTTAGCCATTGAAGCAGGGAAGTCCCTATTCCATTTTAAATGAATTTCTTCATACACCTAGATCTGAAAACATTCCTTTACAGGTTTTATTTCTAGGGGGATAGGCTCTCCCATATATTATTTATGCATTAACTATATAGGAATAATTTCTCAAAACTGCAATTTTAATCACATAGGTCCTTCTCTTCAGGATTTTTTTGACCACCCCCCCCCGCCCCCCCCACCGCCCCCACCCCACCGCCCTGGTTGACTATACTAAGACTTCTTAGTATATTTGAGGCTCTTTAGAATCTGGCCCCAACCAACCTGCTAGTCCCTTTCTTCCCATCCTCCCACTTTGTGCCTTTGCCCAGATGTTTCCATTCTGTGACTGCTCCAGAAACTTTCCCACCAAATCATTTGTTTGTTCCATATATGTTATTCACCTCTTTTAATCAATTCAAGTGCCACCCAGTCTGTGAAGCCCTTTCTAATTTCCTCTGGGCAGAATTAGTTCTTCTTTAGGCAATCATAGCACTTTGTATTGACCTTTCTTATGTCAAAATTTTTGGCTTGTTTTATAGTTTGGTACAGGTCTGTCTTAAAAGACTATGACTCCCTTGTATAGAACTAATGCTTGAAAATTTTTAATAAAGTCAACACATTGAAGAAAGTGTCAATAAAAGGCTGTTTTGGTAAATATAAACAAGAAGCAAACAGAAAAATACAATTTTTGTTGCCTGTACTGCACAATCTTAAAACAGCTACTGGCACAATATCTCTTCTTTCTATAAATAGCTGAATTATTATTAAGTATAATTATAAAGCTGAACACTGGGTGCTTAATACATACTTCCTGCAAATCAGTGTGATGAAATGGAAAAAGCCTTCACTTGCTAGAGTTTGTAATAGCCTATAATAAAGTATTAATTAACCTGAGAGATCGGGAGTATGTACTTAACTAAAGGCAGCTAGATATTTTAAGTTCAAGTTTTACATGAACATAGTGTTTTGAACTTGGTCAACAGACTGAATTTGTACTAACCATGATAGCTTCCATTAAAAAAAAAAAAAAAAAAAAAGCTGAAGTTACCCTAAAAGCTAGGGCTATATTTTAGGATGATTGGGTTTTTTCATCCTAGTCCTGCCCTAAGGAGAGGCTCTGTGAATGAGCAGAGCAGAAGCCTCCTATCAGAGAAAGATGCCCAAGCGGAGAGTTAAGAAATCTGGGTTTATGTCCTACCTTTCTTGTTAACTTACTGGATCACTTTAGCCAAGCAGCTTTCCTTCTCTGTGACTCTGTTGCCTCATCTGTGAAATGCAGCATGGAGAATTCTCCAGGTATTTCCTCTGAAATCTCTCTCTGTGCCATAAAATATCGTGAAGTTCACGTTGAAGGAGGAAGAGAAGGCTTTTTTTTCTCCTTTCAACTCTTTTCTGTTTTATCATATTACTGTTCTGTTTATTTCTGCTATCACATCAACAGTATTGATTCATTGCTTTTACCCACTGGAAAAACTTTTAAACAATCTCTTAATATCCTGCTGCTGCTGCTGCTGCTAAGTTGTTTCAGTCGTGTCCGACTCTGTGTGACCCCAGAGACGGCATCCCACCAGGCTCCCCCGTCCCTGGGATTCTCCAGGCAAGAACACTGGAGTGGATTGCCATTTCCTTCTCCAATGCATGAAAGTGAAAAGTGAAAGTGAAGTCGCTCAGTCGTGTCCAACTCTTCTCGACCCCATGGACTGCAGCCTATCAGGCTCCTCCGTCCATGGGATTTTCCAGGCAAGAGTACTGGAGTGGGGTGCCATTGCCTTCTCTGCTTAATATCCTAAGACACCACAATTTGTATGTTTACCTTTTTAAATATTCATCTGGGTTAATCTTGCTTCTCATAATTCTGAGAAGGCTGAGATTGAAGTACCAAAATGTCTGATTCAGAAGAGAAAGGAACTCAGAACAGAGCACCTAATGTGTTTTATTCAATCCTTATGATATCCTTGTGTAATGGATTATCACTTGAATTTTACAGATGATAAAACTGAGGCATGAAGAAGTTAGGTACTAGGAAGTAACCCCAGTGTCTACCTTGCTATAATTTTAACCCAGTATCGGCTATGTTTGGTTGTCATGCTGGTAGGTCATTATTAATATTAATAATAATATCAATCAGTTTTCTAATTAGAAGCCCCTGAATAATCGGTGGTGATGCATCACTTCAACTAACATCCATTGAGCACCTTTCATGTACCAAGTACTGTGCTTGGTGTCGGCGTCTAATGATGAATTGGATATAGTCTTCTAGAGTCTTCTAGAATGGACACTGGGCGGTAGCACTTCTAGAAATACAACCTGGACACTGTATAGAGGTAGCAGAATTGAGCTGAGGGGTCTGGGGGTAGTAACATCACCACTTGTTCGGATGGCCAATTCAGAAGAATGCTCTTGTGCACTGTTGCTGAAAACGGCATTGCACTGAAGAACTTCATTGAGCTGAGTGATTCCTCTGCCTAAGTTCTAACCATTGGTACAGTGACCATCCTTTAGAATAATCTTAGATGCAGGAGTGGAGGGGCCCAAGGATCAAGCGTTTCCCCTTGCCCACTCCCATCTCATAGGTGGGGAAACTAGGCTCAGAGAAGTTTACTCTCTTAAGAAAATGAGTAAAATCCAGAGCCAATAAAACCCTTACCTTGTGTAGGTTCAAGTTTAAATCCAATAAATACCTTATTTTAAAGCATCCCTTTACACTGTGGATTTGGTTATTCTGTAAATCAGATAATGGTCCCATGTGTCATAATCTACAAAGCCTTTTAAACCTTAACATAACATCCCAAAGCACTCTTATAGTAAAAATATTCCAAAAATATGATTATGTTAAAAGGAGATAACCCTCTCACCATCCCTCCAAATTCCATTCCCTGGAGGCATTGCTGTTAACAGTTTGTAGTTCCTGCCGACCTTATTTTGAATGCACAGGTATTCTCAGTGGCACCTTCATCCACATCGGTCTCATTTTTTTTCCTGGACACACCCCACAGATGTCTGCTTCTGGCCTTGGATCATGTCTTTGCTCTTCAAAGCACCCTCCCCTTCTTCTCTGCCTATGGGAAATAGTATCCACCGCTAGGCTGGTTTCTGCACATCTCATGCCCTCACTAGTCCAACCTTAGGGAACTTTCACGTAGTGACCTTCAATCACTTTGTTGGTCTTTTCTTTCCTAAATAATGGGACAGGTGAGTGAGATGATCTTTAAGCTTTGCTGAGTTCATCAAATATAAAGGACTCCACATTTAGTTCAGTGCTTCCTGGTTGGATATTTTGATCCATGTTGAATTGCTGAATCCTATCAGAGGGTTGCGACATAAAAGGAGAGATGAAGAGAGTCACCCTAAGAAGTTCCCACAGTTTAAACTCAAGTCAGAAAGTTTTAAACTTTCAGAGGCCACATGACATAGTGGAAAGAGAATGTGTCCTTGGGGACAGTTCTGAACTCAAATCTTGGCTCCACCATTTGCTAGCTTATAAGTGGAGGCCAGGGTTGTAACCTCTGAACTTCAGTTTCATCATCTATAAAATGGGAAGAACAATTCCTGTCTGACAGAGCATCCCCAAATCAGGAGATACAGACAGTAGGCTCTTCCACATTAATCTCTACCCTCCTTCCTAAAATCTTTTTGTTTGGAAACTCTTATCTGTCAGAGTTGGCAAGCTTCACAAGGAATGTGAGATAGCCTTACCAGGATGTATAGCAGATGTAGTGTACAGAGAATGGATGAGATGCGGTTTACCTGATCTGTGAAAAGGAAAACTTTGGAGTCCTTCCAGGGACTCATCAAGCAGCTGCACAGATGTAGTTACCTTTCCATCCGCGCTTGATAAAGGAAGGTGTTTTCCCATTTGGAGAGAACCTGCTGGAAATGTGTCTTTAATGCATTCCACTGTTCTGAGGCAAAACTTCCCAAGAGATTGAGCAGAGCCTATGAACCAATATCATTGAAAGTTGATTAAAACTATCATCTTAATTAAATACAAGGGAACAAGAAGTTCTCAGTATTCTGGTAGCAATTAAAGACTAAAGAGTCAATTTGAAGTTGTTTTTGCAACTCTTAAAATAATACTCCCTCTCCCCCACCCCTCATGAAAAGAGTTTTTAGCTATAGACATGCCCTCACATTGAGGTTTTTGAAAGCCATGAGGACCACAAACCTGCTGGCAAAGCCTTCTGCTGCCAAGACATCGAAGTTCTCAAAAGCAAGAGGGTTCAAGCTCAGGATACGCTGATTTGGAAAGAGAGTCCAAACAAAGGGCCTTTTGAGGCAGGAAACTGGGCTTTGGCATCAGCACAGAGCAATGTGGGATTGGAAAAGCGCCCTGGGACTTGCTGAGGAGGAGAGGGACTATGAGATCGATGGAGGAAGTATAAAGTTTCTCCATACAGTGAGAGCTTCTTTCCAAACCCTTGAAAGTTGGTTTCAGAAGCTGTTATCTTTCCTCTGTCAGCTTCATCCGCATGCCTTTAAAATGTGGACTTCACAACATGGTATGTCTTTGAACAGAAAAGGGGAAATGAGTCTCAAAGGTACTTGTGGATGTTCCCCTTTTAGCACGACGCCTGACCTGAAGGCCAGTGGTTTTCTTTGAAAACCAAAGCAACCACATTCATGAATTCATTCATTCACTCGCTTAATTGCAATATTTTCTGATCACCTGCTACATGCTAGGTTATGGGGCTATAAAGCTAAACGGCACAATTCCTACTCACGGAGCTCAACATCTAATTAACCAAAACTTGAAGTATGTCCCACTGTGTTCTGTACACATGACTCTCCTCCCCTCCATCACCCTAATAGGGTTTTACATGTGACCTTTCCTGAGGTGAAACTTGTCGTACAAGTTTACAGGTATCCTAAATAGCAGCGCACTGACCAACAGGAGTCCAGCAGGGCCAGTCCAGGCAGAGGAGCACTATAAGCACAGGGGAAGGCTCAATGATGGAGACGAGGGAAGAGAAAATGAATTCTGATGGATTCTAGTCTTCATTTTTTTTTTTCTGTTGTTCATATTTCATTTATATATCTAAATTCACCTGTCAACTGCTTGGTAAGAGGGAGGGAGGGGAGTGGAAATAGAACAGTAGGAACAACAGAAGGAAAAGGGTGGATTTGGCAGAACCACCGGCAAGAGAACTTAATCCGGAGGGGCTGAGTCAGTGGACTCTGTCCGTCATTGTAGAAGAAGAACAGTGACTTTGGGTTATACATTTGGAAAACTGAGTTTCCTGGAACACAGAGGACTCAACGATTTAAGGCAAAAAGGGACGAACTTTCATGTATTATCGATGTTAACTGTTTACTCTATGCCCCAAATGTGTATTGATAACGTAGCCCATGCTTATATGTCTTCCAAGAATCAGGACTCCAAGCTTACCCAGTCTCTGCCTCGTAATGTTATGTGCCAGGTTACTATTAATTGTTCCTAAACAGTAGTTTTACCAGCATATGCTCCATCAACAAATGCAAACATGCTTGAATTCAGAGGTGTAAGGGCCTTGAATTTGAGTAGAGGTTACCCTAACATTAGATGTTGTCCTGTGACATAGAGATGTCTTGATTCCTACTACAAGTGGTATTTTTGATGACTGAACTTAATCAGAGAAGTTACAATGGCTGGTTGGTAGACTGAACAAGATTTAGAAGAAAACTTTCTGGTGTGTTTGCCAGCACTGGACCACACACATGGCTTTTCTCTTGCTCTTTGAATTGGAGCATTTGTATGGTGGATTAAAATTTTGGGAAAATACTGTGTTCCCTATGTATATGGAGAGATATAAAGAATAAGTGAGGGTTTATGTAGAACCTTGACAATGAAATCTGAGGTGGGGACCTTCTTTTTCTTACTTTTCTATTTCTAGTGCTTAACTTGGGCCTGTACATATAAGTTGTTCAGTAAAAATTCAAGAAAATAGAAAAACCCAAGTCAGTTTTGACACTCACATAAGTTTTATAGATTTTTTTCTCAAGGTAAATTTGTCTTTCAACATGATATGTTAAACTACATCACCAAAAATATAAGGAAAAGAGGGAAGATCATGTATAATTCACCAACTTGCACAAACATTACTATTAGGCATATTCCCTTTTAATCATTTTTTATTTAATTTTCTTTCAGTTACTTAGATTATTTCTGTGTTGCTAATAGTCACCATAATGGAAGTTACTTTGTCTTTGCTTGATTGTATGACCCTTTACAATCATTCAGAATTAAGCATCATCCTCTAATCACACAAATTTCTCTTTCACCCTCTTTCTTTTTCCTTCATCCTGCTCCCCTAGACCAAAACTCTACTGGGGGAGGCACTGTTGCCCCCAGTTTGCTTGGATGCCTGTGACAGTACCACAAACTGGATGCCTTAAACAGCAGAAATATATTGTCTGAGAGATATGGAGATGGAAGTCTGAAATCAAAGTGGTGCAGGGGATTCTTCCTGGGGGCCATGCAGGAGGGATCTGCTCCCGACCTCTCTCTAGCTTATGGATGGCTGTCTTCATGTTCACATGGCATTCTCCCTGTGTACCCTGTATGCGTCTCTGGATCCAAATATCCTTTTCTGCAGGTCATCAATCATATTGGATTAGGACCCACCCTACTGTCGTCATTGTAACTTGATTTACCTCTCCAAAGACCCCCTTTCCAAGTAAGACCACACTTGGAGGTCCTGGGAGGTTAGAATTCCAATATATGAAACTTAGGGGAAGGCACAATTCAATCTCTAACACCTCCCATTTATATGTGAGAAAATTGAGGCCCAAGCCAAGTAGCTGATCTGATTTTGGGCCTAAATGACTCTGAGGTCATGTGCTATCATCACATCCTGTTTTCTCCCCATGAACTGAGAATATCATGAAGAAAGGGGGAAAAAAAATCTTCCTTTATCTGAGTTTATTTATCATGAGATAAGTTTGATGGTTATTAACTGATAAATTTAACTGAATTTGACCAGTTGAAACCTGTATAAATCATGTTATTTAAAAATAAAGTCAAGTATAGGACATTATGCTTAGTTAAAATGTTTTATTGCTCTGAAGCATCTGCTAAGCCTGTTACACAGATTCTTCTGTTCTTATTTGAAAGTACCGGGGAATACAATGACTGGTAGGCTTTATAGCATCCCAGTAATTGTCTGGCAATTGGACCACACTTTATAGCAAAATCAATCAATGTTAGCTATGGATCACCAATTTTTATCTTGTTTGTCTGTCTTTTCTGTAGATTCCGTTTAGGTTTTTCGTTTTCCTTCTCCTGGGCTAGTGACTATGGCAGGCTACATGCGAACACCCCCTGCCCGCCCCCCACCCCCCCGCCCCACCCCCGACACACAGGTAGGCGCCAGGGAAGGCTAGGGCCAGCGCAACAATAATCAGCTAATGGAGCCCAGCATGGTGCAGCTGGTCAGTGCATGGGCATCTGTGTCCTTTTGCCATTGAGCGCACTTAGGCAAGTCAACGCCACTCTTAATTTCCTCACATGAATTAAAAAAGCAAACAAACACTTTGACTTAATGATCACTACATCACCCCCGTTGCTCTTTTCTGTGCTTTGTTCATTGTAGGTGCATAAAAATATTTACTGGGCAAACATGATTGAAAAGAAAGTGAACACATAGTCTCGATAGATGTGAACCAAGGAAGATCCAAGTGACATTCCATACAAACCAGCATGAAGTGCTGAGAAAATCCTGTTATTTTCTTTTAGCTGGAAATAATCGAACATTGAAAAGACGTTGGTGTTTTAGAAAACTCTGCATATACTGATGGCCTTGCCTGCTTTAAAGGAAAGGAAAGCTCCCACATAGAGACATAGGGCTATCCTCATCATCATTCTTCATTCTAATGTATTTTGGGGGGAGACCATGGGAATAACCGTAGCTTCATGAATTGAGTGCACTCTGAGATGATACTGTACCTCCAAACTTCACAATAACCCCTCTACTGACCCCATTTTGCAGATTCCCTGGAGAGGTTAGCAGCTTACCCAGTATCACAGGACTAAACAGAGACAGAGCTGAGCTTCACATCTATTTGACCACAAACCCTGTGCTTTTCTTAATCATCTGTATTGTCAGTTACCCACTCCCATTTCATAAAAAAAACAGAGGCTTGGTGATTTTAAGATACATCTTCAGTAACTATATGTGAAGTACATAATGCATTTTAGAAATATATTTATTTATTAATTTAGCTGAGTTGGGTCCTAGTTGCAGCACATGGAATCTTCAATCTTTGTTGTGGTACATAGGATCTTTAGTTGCCACTTGTGGGACCTAGTTCCCTGACCAGGGATTGAACCTGGGTTCCCTGCACTGGGAGGGTAGAACCTGAGGCACTGGCCCACCAGACAAGTCCTCATAATGGATTTCTTAATGAGCCAAGGTGACGCTTGTCTCGCTCCTTCTTAGAGAAGACACACCATCCCATATTCATGATACCAGTAATATTAATTGAGCATTTCAGTGTGCCTGCATTATATGAAGCATCTTTGCATATCATATCTTTTTCATGTCATATCCCTATGGAGAGTTAACTGATGTGTTTAAGGTGGAGGCAGGACTCAGGCGTGACTGACTCCGAAATCCACACCATGCTATTCTTTGCCATGTTCTTCAGTAGCCAGCAGATGAACTGCCACTCCCTTTCACTGCATTCTTCTTCTATACCTAGTTATGCTCCTGAATAGTGCTGTGTGTTAAGATAACCTGAAAGAGTCTGATACTAGCAGTGAGTTTAATAGAGGTGCAGAAAACAAAGAGGGGAACAGCCTTGGCCACTCCTGGAGAGAAGGCAGTGATTATTTGGGTTGTCCTCTCCAGGACCTAGCTTGCTGTCAAGGCTTTAGTTTCTCTTTTTAAGGGCTAATGGAGATGTGTCTAGAAAATACAGATTTTTTCCTTGGGAAGATGCTTGGTCATGCATCATAAGCAGGGAGCTTTAGATATGAAGTCCTATGTTCCAACCCCTCTTCCCCATGGCCACCAGGGTGCTCTTTCTCAAACACAGCCTGGCCATGCTGTCCACCCCACATCTACCCCCTTATTTTGAGTCTCTGCAGTGCACCCAGCACTATATGATTGAATGGCATTACCGACTAATAGGATAGGATTAAAAAAAAATAAGATAAAAAAACACCATCCCTGATGGCTAGGAAATCAGTCTCTTTGAAAGCCATACCCTCAAAACATAATTTTGGAGCTGGTGAGAGATCATTCAGGCCAGCTTTTCTTAGGGAGGGCTCTGGAGAATTCTGGTTCTTCTAGGTTGTACATTTCCCTGTTGAAACTCAAAAGTGAACTCTGATGAAAGCTCCAAGGAAAACAGTTTGTGCCAAATATGCTTTGAGATATAACTTGAGTTGTGCAGCCTCCTCTCCTTAATAGAAAAGGAGGCTTGGCGAAGAAAAGGGACTTTGTGAAGTCATGAAAGTATCTAATGTTGGGTTCCAAGAGCCAGCCATGGGCTGCTTCTGCTGCACAGAGCCCCCCTAACATTTCTCTCCACTCTGTTTCTGTCTTTAGACCAGGCAGTCCTAAAGTATGTATTTTCTCCTGTATCCTGAAACCATATGTTTCTTAGGTTTTTTTTCTCGCCTCCCCTCCTAAGATAAGCCTCTGATGTTTTGTGTCTGAAATCATTCTGGGTTTTTTTTTCGGAGCCATTTCAGCAAAAACATTAGAAAGCTAGGTTTATGATGCGGCAGAAGAGAATGTGAGAGGAGGATTGCAGGTGTGGATTCTCTCAGGAGCTCTAGTAGGAAAAACAGGGTTTCTATGGGAATGTTACTGGCCCCCTAAATAGAGAGCTGCTTGAGGGCAGGAACCCTGCTTTACTCGTTGTGATATTTCCCAGCTCCAGGACACAATAGGTGCTCAGTAAACCTTTGATATTTGATACGGTTTAAAATTTTGTTTATGCTTTTTAGAGTAGTGATTCCCAGATTGCCTTGGGATAGAATCATCTTGAGGTCCTATTAAAAAGGGCAACTTTCAGGCCCTTTCCCCAGAGAGTCTGATTGAGTTATCAAGTGGGTTCTAGGCCGTGCCCAGAATGTGTTTTTTAATAAGTGTCCCTGATGGTTTGGATGATTGACCAAATCTGAGAGTCACTATCCAGAAGGTAATCTTGTTTGATCCTCCACGTCACTCTTAAAGACAGACATGAAAATAAGCACTGACCTCCAGGCCTGGAACCTTCAAACAAACACACCCACAAAGAGCTGTGTGGAGAGGAATATGGAAAGGATGTGTGCGAACAATTGGCCAGTATAGCCTGGGTCAGATGGAGAGGGGCGATGGGCAGCAATGATTTGCAAGCCTAATTAGACCTGCTCCCCAGTTCTCAAACCTGCAGCTCTAAGCCTCCTGCTAATTGGCAGTCCCTTAATAGATTAGGACTTGGCATCAGGTCTGCATGTTATTATAAACCACACACAGAAAAACCCAGTGGCTGAGGAACTCCTGCCAAACCCAGGCCTGGGTTTTTGTGAGGCTTTTGAAGTGCGCTGGCCTTTCAGTATTTTGTATAGTCCGTGTACTAAAAGGCATCCAACCATTCCTTTGGATGGGATTTGTGAAGGGTGAGTCTGTTGAATAATTAATTCCCCAAGACCCATTCTGTCATCTTGATGGACAGGCCAGAGCCCACATACACAGCTCTGCTCTCAGAGGTCCTTGGAGCACGACAGGAGAGACGATTTCTCACAGATCCTGTCCTGTTCTTAGGAATCTGTCCCCCTCCCCTTTGTGCGCTTGTGGGATGGGGAAGAAGAAACGTTAAGAGCCCATCTGCTGGAACCAGGCTGTGTGACACACCATCTCAGGAAATCCTCACAGCGGCCCTTCCGAACTGCCTGATCTGTTTTGCCAGGGAGGACGCAGATGTCCTGAGAGCTCACGAGTCCAGGGTCACACTGCCACATGTGTCAGAGGGGGGTGGGACTCCCACCTGAGTCTGCTCCCTCCAAACTGCCACCAGACCACACCAAAGCCCGAAGACCCTTTTTATTTTTCTTGGTGTTCAGCTGGTTAATCATTGGGCAGTGAAGGAACGTTTTCTGCGATTTACAGCACCTGCAGGCACACCTGGATAATATATGTCCTGTAAGTCCTCCCCTCCCCCTGCATGTGAGATAATAGGGTCCCTGCCCAGAGGCGTGGTGCCTTTACAAAATGTTGTGCAGAGGGGCACAGTGGACAGAGTGGGGCTGCAGAGAGGGGCTTTGCCGGAGTGCGAAGGCCTCCTAAGGGCTGCCAAAGGCACACTCAAGTATTCCTGGGGCCTTTGAGCCATTCCATGGGCCTTGCCCTCTGCTCTTGTCTGCCCAATTAGGTTTCTGTGGGGGCTCCTTCCATTTTTTTCCAAATCCATTTCCACAAAGGGTGAGCTGTAGTGGAGCCTGAGATTTCCATGAAAACCTTCCATTTTTCAGGCAAACATACCAGGCAGCTCTCGTGGCAATACCATGGTGAAGGAGAATAATGTTATTTGGCATTTCGCCCTTTTAAGAAAGTGTATGTGTGTGTGAGGGGGGGCGGGTGGGAGGGGGCGTGGGGGGTGTGTGGGGGGGACAGGTTTGGGGGAGGATGGGTAGAGAGAACAGTGGGGGCTTTGTAATTTACTGCAATAGAGAGGTCAGTGGGCAGGGTCATGAGGAAAAGAGGGGAGCAGAGAAGGCCTGAACGCCCCCAATTCTTGGGCTTCAATATCCTCTACTCCCCGTTTTCCTGATTCATACATTTTGAGAGGTTGTAAAGGGGACGTTGACGAGTTCTTTTTATGTTTTTATTTGGAAGAAGGACTCTAGACATTCTGTCCCTCTGAGAGCAGCTGGCTCCTTGCTGCTTTGCAAGGATTAAGGGCCTGGCTTCCAGAACCGTTGAAGAAACATCCCAGGAGCTACCCTTTTCTCTTCACAGCTGAAAAATGCATCATGGAGCAGTGGCTTCCTGCAGAGTTTTGGCACAAGAGCTTCCCTCTGGAACAATAGGGTTCCTATAGCAAGCCACCTAGGAGTTCTTTACTGCTGTGGCTCTCCCACGTGTATCTGAATGCCCACATTTTGTTTCCCTGATCCTGGTGGGGATGGGGCGGGGCCAGAGCAGTGGAGGGTGGCCCCAGCGCACAAGGATTTCTAGCTAAGGAGGGCTGAGAAGTACCCCTTTGGAGGTCCAGTCAAGTCACCTACACATAGGAAATGTGATGTGGGGCACTGTGCAAAGCCAGCCTGACCTGGCAGCATTCCTGCACTGCTGCTCTGTGGACTTATTTCTCATCTTCAGTTCTGGCCTTTGCAAAATCAAGCGGGTACTGTTTACTGGAAAGGATTACTGGGTGGGTTAGATGGCTCAGACAGTAAAGAATCTGCCTGCAATGCTGGGGACTCAGGTTTGATCCCTGGGGTGGGAAGATCCCCTGGAGAAGGAAATGGCAACCCACTCCAGTATTCTTGCTTGGAGAATTCCATGGACAGAGAAGCCTGGTGGGCTACAGTCCATGGGGCTACAGACAGTTGGACACAACTGAGCAACTAACACTTTCACTTTCACAAATGAGAGGCAGCTCAAACTGCCCAGAATGGTATCCAGTTTGCAGGAGTAACTGATGCTAATTCCCCCTGCCTCTAACCCACACTGAAAATGTTGTTGATATCTACTTCTTTGAGTGAGCCAAGAGCTGCCTGTCTTGAATTTGGTTTGTATCTGAAGATGGGCAGATTTGGGGATGTTTTCTGAGGCTCTTTATTTTTATGAATGAGCATCTTTGAATCTTCACAAACTTAAAATAGCCTGGTCCCCGGTGGCCCCAGCTGGGATAATGGACAGGAGGTGATGCCCATCTACTCTGTGAGGATGCCATGGAAACAAAGCATGGTTTGTTCAAAACATGCCTCACACTCCTTGGATAGAGATGACAGCTCTGGAAGGTCCATTAGACACCTGGTGGGACCGCCTATTTCATTTTGCACTAGGTACTGCATGCCTGTTGGCTGCCAAGTCACATGCTATCTTCCGTGCTCCCTGAATATTTTAGAAATGCCTCCGTCGAAGTTCCCATGAAGAAATAGAACCCAAGTGAGCTGAAGTGTGGTGATATACAGTTAGCAGCAGTTAACATTTCTATTATTAGTTATCATTTGTTAGTATTTATTTTTAAGGTGGCCTTAGCTGTGGCTCAAACGGTAAAGAATCCACCTGCGGATACTGGAGACCCAGTTTTGATCTCTCGGTTGGGAATATTCCCTGGAGATGGGAATGACTACCCACTGCAGTATTCTTGCCTAGAGAATTCCATGGACAGAGGAACCTGGAGGGCTACAGTCCATGGGGTTGCAGAGGGTTGGATACGACTAAGCGACTAACACTTTAGCTAGAGAAACTTAAATTCCCCAAACTCACTTGTGCTGTGTTTTTACTACCAGGCATTACTCCACTGAATTAAAAACTAGTGTGGAGATCATTTTCCTTCCAGGATATTGGTCGAGCTGAGCCAGCTCAGACTACTCGAGACTCCTCCTTGCTCAGTAGGTGAAATTTACTCAGTAGGCTAATTTACTAGAACAGACACAAAGCTGAATGACTCTAATATACTGATCTACCTTCAACTTATTACAATTTATAGTGATCCTAGTGATGAGAAGGAGGAGAAGGGGATGACAGAGGATGAGATGGTTGGATCGAATCACTGACTCGATGGACATGAGTTTGAGTAAGTTCCAGGAGTTGGTGATAGACAGGGAAGTCTGGCATGCTGCAGTCCATGGGGTCACAGAGTCGGACGTGACTGAACAACTGAACTGAACTGAATTGAGTGATGATTAAGTTAGAAACTTTTTCCTCCAAGAAAGAGACTTTTTCTGGAATGAATAACATTTTTAATTATGTTTTTTCTCTTTTTGCGTCTTTTCAGTATCTGAGTTTTAGGAATTAGGTGGGTCCCCTCACACTACTTTTCTCCTTTTTTCTCAAGGGTAAAAGGTAGGTAGGAGATGTGGGTGAAACACTGAAGCAGTTTTTTGGGGGTGGGAGAGGCTTTTCTATTCTGGATTTTTCTTTTCTTTTTTGTATTGCCTTAAGTACAAAATTGGCATTGGAATGACAGCAAGGAATCTTTGAAATGCATTTACTGGGCTAGTCAATAAACCGGTATTGCATGCCTATTGGCTGCCAAGTCATGTGCTAAAGGGCGTCTTCCATGCACCCTGAATGTTTTAGAAATGCCTCCGTGGAAGTTCCCGTCACGTGGCATCATGGGTAGTTGTCCCCAGAGTATGCCTTCTTAGAGGGCAGAGACCACTTCTTATTAATTTCTGTAGCTCATAATTCTCTCAGTGAGGAGTTCCCTCCTTCAAAGCAGGCTTTTTCTCCTTCACTTTCTTGCCACCCAGTGCAATTTGGAGAACTCAGTGAGGCGTGCACCAAGCCTCAGATGTCTGGGAGAGAAGTTTGACTTGCACTTTAATCAGGTGTTCTGTAATGCCATTCACTCCCTGGATACATCTAAAACGAAAATATAGCCTAGAAGGACAGCACAGAGAGAGGAAATAAACTACAAATTAAAAAGTGATTAGTGAGTGTTTAGGCAGAAGGTCAAAGGGATTATTTTGGACTTCAAACTTTTCAGCTTTCAGGGCTTGTATTCAGTTACAAAATTACATCCTTGAATTATTTGTGCAGGTGGCAGCTGTCAGATTTGAAGAAGGTTTCTGTGTTTTACAAAAGGAACATTGACAGGGCCAGGAGTGGGGAGGGTGCTCCTGGGGTGAGGGCTGTCTTCTCAGCGCGCACTGGAATTGCTGTCATCTTGGGCAACCTGCGTGACAGTCCTTGTCTGAGCTGACACAGCCTTGTCTAGGTTAGTCCAGCCACCTTCTGGAGGAAACCAGTCAAGCTGGTTAATTGGTATCGTGGAAACAGCCAGAGAGTAGATTTTTAGGACTGTGTTAAATGCAAAGGTACATTTAATAAATACCTTGATTAAATATGGTATTTCATTCTCATGGCTCTTCAAAGTGGCTCTTGGCGTCCTTTTTTTTATAACTGGGCCTCAGCGAAGTTAAGCAATTTGCTGAAGATTGCTTAGATGATAAGTAGCAAAACTGGTTTTCAAATCCAGGTCTGTTGCTTTCTTGAAATCTGTGCTCTTCCTCTTACTGGGAACTTTCTTCAGGGCAGAAATTCCCAATAAGATCAGAGCAACTGGGTTAGGTCGAGGTGTGCTGAAATTGATCCTTAGCCCTTAGCCGACGGGACAGGGTGGAGCAGGTGCTAAATCACCGCAGCAGCCTCCTCACTTTACCCCTTCCCAGTATTTTCTGATAGTTTCAAGCCATGAAACATGTGGGAAACTCTGAAGATTAATTGTCTTAAAGATTATCCAGTCTAAGCACCCATCTGGTACTTGAAGCTGGTTAGGTTCTCCATAATTTATTCCTGGCACCGTCATCTGCGCTTTATGAGGGTACTGTGTTGCTTTGGGAGGCTGTGTTCAAAAAACAGGATTTAGGGCTATGAAAGAGATTAGATTAAGTTCAGAAGCAAGGGAGCATGGCGGGGAGGATTCACAGATCATAAAGTGTGTTAGGGGTGGAGCCTTTTCTTCTGAATTTTAGTCTGTTTCCTATACATCTATTCAGTACATGTTTGTTGAGCACCCAGTAAGTGCCAGGAATTATTCTTTGTGCTGAGGATACAGAGCTAAATAAAATAAGGACCCTTTTCTGAAGAGATTTCCCAGAAAGGAGTAATCACAATGCTAGGGTGTGATGGGTCTCAGTATTCCCATCTAGTAAATGGAATATACTATAAAGAAAGCTGAGCACTGAAGTACTGATGCTTTTCAACTGTGGTGAGGGTTCAACTCTTGAGAGTCCCTTGGACTGCAAGCAGATCCAACCAGTCCATCCTAAAGGAAATGAGTCCTGAATATTCATTGGAAGGACTGATACTGAAGCTGAAACTCCAATACTTTGGCCACCTGATGCAAAGAACTGACTCATTTGAAAAGGCCCTGATGCTGGGAAAGATTGAGGGTGGGAGGAGAAGGGGACGACAGAGGATGAGATGCTTGGATGGCATCACCAACTCAATGGACATGAGTTTGAGTGAACCCCGGGAGTTGGTGATGAACAGGGAGGCCTGACGTGCTGCAGTCCGTGGGGTGGCAAAGAGTCGGACATTACTGAGCGACTGAACTGAACTGAACTGGAATAACTGATGCCTTGGATCTCTTGTAGTTTCAAAACTTTCCAGCATATTACTATAATGTTCCTGACTCCGCTAGAGTAAGATTTGTAATTACCAGCAACTATTTGGTGGATTTTGTTTGTAAATTCCTTCTCACTTGGCTTTACTTTTTAGAATGAATGAGCTTCTAATCAGAAAGAGGCTTTTTCTTTCTTTAACACTATTGCCTTGAAAAATAGAATTCTCTGATAACTTCATTTAGTATATCACATAGACATGTATAAGTTGTGTTTACTTCTTTCTCCTGAAGCATAACCATGTAATTTATTAACATGTACACCTTGTCTAATTGGCCAGTAAGGCAGATTCGTTCTGGCCCGACTGCCACCCTCATTGAATAAACTTGCAAAGAACTTTGTTGTTCAACAAGCCTTGGCTTCCTACCTCATTCCTTTTACTAACTGAGATCTTTGGCAAATCACTTAGCTACTGAACTTCAGTTTCCTTGTGTCTAATATGCAGATATTATTAACTGCCTTGCAGTGGTGACTTGACACAATGTTTGGCTTTGAAAACATTGATAGGAGGCACGGTCTTTGGTTACGTCTTTGACATATACCCATCCACATGGATCTAATATGGCCATCACTTACCATGGAGGAGATGATAAGTTGAATCAAGTGTTCATTGTTTCTATTTTTTATGGTTCAACTACGGATTTTATATTCTTGAGAGCAGGGATGGAAAAACCAAACATCTCCAGGGATCAGATATTACTATTAACCTAAATGACTGAAGTACACCAGTTACAGGAAGATTGACAGCACAGATTCAATGGGAATGGAACCAGGATGTAGCCTTGGTTATCAGGGGGACAGAAGGGCATGATAGTGCTTTGGAGAGTCTGTGTAGCTAGTTACCGCTACCTACACTGATTGCCACAGGACAGTAGAGCTGGCTTAAGACGCTGAAATCTGGGACTTCCCTGGTGGTCCAGTGGTTGGGAGTCTGCCGGCCAAGGCAGGGGACACAGGTTCAGTTCCTGGTCGGGGAAGATTCCACATGCCGTGGAGCAACTAAGCCCATGAGCCACAACTACTGAGCCCTCGCACCCCTAGATCCCATGCTCCTCAACAAGAGAAGCCAAGGCAATGAGAAGCCTGAGCACCACAACTAGAGAAAACCCTTGTGCAGAATGAAGACCCAGTGAGGCCAAGAATAAATAAATAAATAAAGGAAGGAAGGAAGGAAGCTGAAATCTGAATGTTATGTAAGACCTCCTGTTATTAAATATTAATGATGAGTTTAAAAATATCTTAAAAACTGGGTGGGCCAAACAGAAGATCTCTGAAGGCTAGATTTGGCCTTGGGCTGCCAGTGTGTCAACTTTGACCTAGAACTTGGTAGGGCTGTGTAGCTTGATGAGTTGGCTTAAAGTGCCCTGATGGCCTTGGATTACCTGCCAGCATGTTTTTGTTCTTGCAAGGCCTTCAATAATGCTTCAGTTCTTCATTTTTGGCACTGCATCTGGCTGCAGGCTTGCTTTTTGACTATCTCTAAAGTGTCTGATGTCCTGCCAGTCCCCGTGTTGTTTACTGTACCACCACATGAACTTGGTGTTTGTGTACACCTGGATAGCGTGACTGATGAGAGCGCACTGCTGACGAATGTATGTTTAACTGTTGGAAAAATAAGAAATGTTTTTCACCCTTATTACACCTCCCCTTCAGCCTCCTGTGATCTTTAAGAATGCAGGGCAGGGTGCCTGCTGTGATATTTCTTCTCTGCGTCAGGGTGCCAGTTCCTGCTAACCCCTTCTGTTTACACAATCCCAAGAAGTCCCTGGAATTAAAGGATTTTATGAGCATGCTTTTCCCGTGGGATCAGATTGCATTGGGAAAGGGGCTGGTGGGGCTGTGGCTTTTGACAGAACTCTGATCATGTCTTGTCCCTGCTTAAAAGCTTTCTGTGGATTCCTATCACATACAGAAGCAAGAAGTAACATTTACAGAGCCAGGTGACTACTGGATGCTTTATAAATTGTCTCAGTCCTCCCAATCCACTTTGTATGTTGAGAAATATTGCACAGTGATGCAAATGGAGTTCAAAGAGGTCAAGTGACATGCCCAAGGTCATACAGTAAGCATGACAGGTGATAGAAGTAGAATCCTGTCTGCCTGATTCCAAAATTTCTGGTTTAATTGGAAAAAAGTAACTCTGCCAGAGTGGGTTACGTGGCTAAGTGGCTCCTTTGTAGAAAACATATTCAGGTCTTGAATCAGAGTTTGCCAGTGATAGTTTAATCCAGATGTTAAAAACATTACTTTCCAGAATTGTCAGGAAGATCAGAGGTGATCATTTACCTAAGAACTGTGAAACCACACATGTGATTCTTACCATGTCCTAGTTCTGGGCAGTATATTGCAAATGAACATCTCTGGCTCATAAGAGAGACTGAGAGTAGCTGGATCTGTACAAATGCATCTCAACATCTAAGGCTTTACTTTTTAATCCTTGTTTAAGGTCAACCTCCACTTTCCAGAGCTTTGTAGCTTTGCGAATCATCTGTATAGACAGAGTTTATGTGTACTTAAGAAGGGCAGGCTCACTGGCCCCATCTCTGAATGAACTTTAGAGTCAGAGTATTTGATTACATACTCTGGTTACACCTCTTATTAGCAAAGTGGACACTGAGGCAAATTATAATCTTCTGTGCTTTGGTAATTAACTGATAATTTAGAGGATTGTTTTGAGAGTTAAATTAGTTGATATATCCAAACCTCCTGGCACACAATAAGTGCCCAATGAGTGTACATGGACTCCCACTCTTATTTAAAGGGGCATCAAAAGAGAGAAAGGAGGTCTTGACTTATTTTTACCTGGAGGAGAGGAATCATAAGTCCTTTGTGTAGTAATAGAAATAAAGTATCCCATTTGTGAAATATATAATGGCAACAAAAGAGGTCTGGAATTCTCTCAGTGAAAGGCATAAATCACTGACTATTGGATGACCTGTTTTTTACTTCTTGGTGGATATGGCAGCCCTTTAAAATTCCAACTGCAAAAGCCAAAACTGCCAGAGCTGAGACTTTAAGGTGGCTATTATTTATTCTAAAGGATAAAATGCTTTTATAATACTTTAAGCACTTTCAAATTAGAAAGACCATTCAAAGTCATTTTTCATACACACAAATAGACTAAGTCAGGTGTCTCTTTGTCACGGAACCTGAGACTTTCTGAAGTTAAGGAACCCAACACGGTGCTCTAGGTTGTGTGCTGAGCACCTCACACCGTGCCCAGTGCTCAGGAACTGTCCATATGTGCTTGTGGAATCCAATTGAGGACCCAGGATTTAGACTCAAGGAACCCAGGAGCCAGGGCTGGACCTGCCATTCCTTTCTTCATTTCTACCATGTGGTTGCTTTGGGTTCTGACAATCTTCTTTTTGTGAAAAAAAAAAAAAAAAAAAAAAGGCCTGAGCTTTCCAGGACCAAAGAATTGAGCATTTGTCAAAGAGAACCTCTAGACCAGAATGCTGAATGTTCACACCAGCCAACAGCAAGTGTTTTTCATGGCAGCCTCTTTCAAAGGTGGGAAACGCCTTCATAGTAAACTTAGTTTTGTCTCATCTGGATTGTGTCCAGTCTAAAAATCTGGACAAATATCGTAAACCAAAGAAAGTTTGCACACTTCTAAGACCAGTAGCAATTAATTACTTTAAATAGAAACCCTGTCACTTACAAGCAACATAAATATTTGTATTTTGAACCTCTAAGTAGTAGTTGGGTTGACCATTCTGGCCTTAAGTGATTAAAAAAAAAATCAGTTGGTCATATTTTAACAGGGAAGACATTTATAAAGAAAGGGAGGGTCAAGAGTAAGAAAACATAAGCCAAAAGAAAGACAGACCTGAGTTCAAATCCCAGTGACCAGTTGACTCACTTGGGAACCTTGGCCATGTTATGAAAGTTCTGGCTTCAATTTTCTGTTGGGTAAAAATGAAAATAAGAGCCTTTAACTTTTCAGAGCTGTTGTGGAGATTAAAATACATTAATTCCTAATTAGATTCTAAACTCTTTGGAATCAGAAACCTGGTGTGGTCCATCTGTATTTTTCTTTCTTTTTCTTAATATTTATTTATTTTTGGCTGCATTGGTCTTAGTAGCAGCAGGATCTTCCTCTGTGGTGTGTGGGCTTCTCTCTCGTTGGGGCTTGCAGGCTCCAGAGCACACGGGCTCAGTAGTTGGGACACACAGTCTTTGTTGCCCCGTGGCGTGTGGGATCTTAATTCCAGGGTCAGGGATCCATCCTGTGTCCCCTGAGTTGGCAGGTGGATTCTTTGCCACTGGAAGTCCCCTGTCGAGCTCTACTTCTATACTGGTCTGAATTGGTGCCATTTGCTCACTTTGACTTCAGATGGGCTTCTTAACCTTTCTGAGCCTTAATTTTCCATTTGCAAAGGGAATAAAACAGTAAAATTGATAGAACTCTATACCCTAGCTAAAATGTATAAATTCCTGTCACAGAATCATTAAACTAGACTGCACATGGGCTCTTTATCCAATATTATTTTGTGAGTAGATATGTAGGCTTTCTGCAGGTATTAGCTGAATGCTAGACTTGGCTCATTTTAGGGTAACTACAGTTTGGGTGAAGTGGAAAGTTGGACAGTTCTGGAAAAGGCCTACAGGAATGATGGGAAAATCTCTCCCTGATGATCTGATTTGGGTCATGCAAAAGTGCAAAAATTTCTCATTCACTCTCCCACCCTACTCTTCTCCTACCTTCACAAATGCTTTCTAAAAATCACTTTGAGAACAGGAGGCTGTGTTTAATTTTGCACAAACTTGAAGCTGTGGCTGGAGGGAGCAGGGCTCTGGGGTTGGGTCACTTTGGTAACACTTCCCACATGACTTTATCAATGGGTGGGCCACGAAAACTTATCCCATGTTTTTTTACACCCCACCCCCAAACCGCCCAACCTGCCCAACTGTTAGTTTTTCAAAGCCCAAGAACTTTCAAAGGCTGAACCCAACACAGGGGCTTTTCTTCATGCTTTGATTTTCTGCCCATTAAGTGTTTGTCAGTGAGTTCGTATTTCACCTCCCCTGCAGCCTACACATCCCAAGAGGTCCCTGGAGGTTTAGGAAGTTAATTGATCCTTGATTAAAAGAAGGAGAAATGCTTGAGTCTGAGGTCTTAGAATCACCAGATGGGGTGTGTGTGTGTGTGTGTGTGTGTGTGTTCACTTACATTTTCATTTTTCTTTGCAAAAAGCTTGTAATGTACCTTTCAGTATAGATAAATTTAATTCCAGGATATTGGCCTCAGAGTTTTAATAATATTAGACACTAATGTGTGTAGTACACGGTAAATGTTCAGGGAACAGGAGCCAGTGCTGTTGCCTTGACTGTTCCAAACAAAGCACTTTCTTTCTTCAAAGATCATGAGATTTGCTGAGCTTCAATTAATTATTAATACTCATAGGTGCTTCCTTCTATTTTAAGTGACTCATTTACTTTAGAATGTGCCCAGGAGTCAGAGCATTTGATCCCATCCACCTCCACAGCTTTTCTGACCCAGTGACTCTGGTAAGTCACTTTAATCCTTTTGAACCTTAGGGTGACTTAATGTGTTAACGTTTATGACTGCTTCTCCTATTGGCCTTTGGGCCACTGGAAGGCTGGGGCTCCAACTCAGTAGTTCCATCAGTGCTGAGAACAGAACAGGCCACAGGTTTGTCTGACTTGCCAGTTTATGTGGGGATCTTCTGTACCTTGGGTATCTCTCCCACCTCTGTGGCCAGATTTAAAATTGTATTTTCATCATAGCAGTGAGCCTCATTTTGTTGATAGCCTATTGTGGTCCCTGTGCTCTGTGCTCAGTTGCTTAGTTGTATCTGACTCTTTGTGACCCCAGGGGCTGTAGCCCTCCCAGGCCCCTCTGTGCATGGCGTGGGATTTTCCAGGCAAGAATACTGGCTTGGGTTACCATTTCCTCCTCCAGAGGATTTTTCCTGACCTAGGGATGGAGCCTGTGTCTCTTGAGTCTTCTGCATTGGTAGACAGATTCTTTACCACTAGTGCCACCTAGGAAGCCCTACTGCAATCCCTAAGCTACACTGTTTCTATAGGTGTATTTAGGACTCCAGGGAGAAGGAAATGGAAACCCACTCCAGTATTCTTGCCTAGAGAATTCCATGGATAAAGGAGCCTGGTGGGCTGCTGTTCATGGGGTCGCACAGAGTTGGACATGACTGAAGTGGCTTAGCATGCATGCCTGCATTGCTGCTGCTGCTGCTAAGTCGCTTCAGTCGTGTCCGACTCTGTGTGACCCCATAGACGGCAGCCCACTAGGCTCCTCTGTCCTCGGGATTCTCCAGGCAAGAACACTGGAGTGGGGTGCCATTTCCCTCTCCAAGGCATGAAAGTGAAAAGTGAAAGTGAAGTCGCTCAGTCGTGCCCGACTCCTATCGACCCCATGGATTGCAGCCCACCAGGCTCTTCCATCCATGGGATTTTCCAGGCAAGAGTACTGGAGTGGGGTGCCATTGCCTTCTCCTATGCCTGCATTAGGATCCCATAAACCTACTCACATCAGTGTCAAATTAAACCTCCCCTCTGGACCATCTTTAGTGTCCCCTGTAGAGTGCTCTTTTGTGCATTCATTGTACTTTCTACATCTGTCGGTCCTCACACTGTAAAAATATTTTAGTGCACTTGTTTTCTTGACTTTTTTACAACACCATGAGCTTCTTGAGGCCAGGTACTTTGATGTACTGTCACCTCAATTTCCAGTACCTATCACTAGGAATTTTCTTGAAATGAAACAGTCAGGAAATATAGTGATTGGTAATAAAGATAGTGCCAACATTGGAAATGGAAATCCTGCTTTGGATTAGAATGGCCTCATCTCTGTGTCCTGGAGAGGCAAGGCATTATGTCACTTGAGGACTGGCTGCCCCATTGAGGGAGACATATTTATGCTTCTCCCATCAACCGAAGGGAATCTGAGGTTATTCTTTTCCTGGAGCCAAGTCAAGACTCGACTGGCATCACCCCCAATCATGCCACAAGTCTGTAGGGGAGACAGAAAAGGCCATTGGGTTTTCTCAATGCTGTCTCCATGCCTTTCAAGAAAATAAAATGAACCATATTCAGATCCAACTTCTTGTCTGCTTGTGGTCATCATCCATATTATTGGAACCGGAAACCCTCCCCAAGCCTTGGACTAGGAAGGAAGGAAGAGGGCTTGGATGGCTCCCAGGCTGAGTGCAGAAGAACTGACTAGACAGATTTTCTTTCCTAACCTTCTCTGTGGGACTTTCCCTTCCTTCTTCCTTACAGAATTTTTGAGTGTCCACAATGTGCACCAGACTCTGCGCTGACCCTTCCCCATGCTCTTGCCTGTTTTTTTCCAACTAAAACAACTCCCTGTACTGATTTCATTCCATGATCTATATCTTCCCCTACTTGACTATAAGCTTCCTGAGGGCAGGACTTATGTCATTTCTGTATTCCTTGTACTTCATAGGCATATTTGAGACTCAATAAATATTTGTTGAATGAGTGAGTGAATACATTAATGTATTATACCATCCCATCAATCTCAAAGCAAGTCTCTATTTTTCCCATTGAGCAGATGAGAAGGGGGTCGTGAGATGGGAAGTAACTTGCTCAAGTAGGGGCGAGCAGAGTTGAAATCATTAACCGAGTTCAGTCTGACTCCACAGCTCCTTTATATGTGTTTTATTGTCCTTAGAAACATATGTTTTACAGGCCTATCATGTGAACACTATTAAAAATAGAAGCTGGAGGCCTAAGAGCGGAGCACAAATGTAAGGAACTGGGGGTCTGTTCCCTTCCTGAGTTTATTAGCAACGCTTTGGCTCCTCGGCACCACAGAGGCTGCGGCCGGGCTCAGATGCGAAGCTAACAGGGCTGATCACAATGTGTGGAACTTTAAAAGCGGACTATTAATATCATACTGCTGGCTTCGCAGCTCCTTTTCATAGCCAACTTGGCCACATTTCAAAGTGTTTAGGCAGTGGAATGAAGATGGCTCTGGCCCACAGGATATCTTCTGTCTCCTAGCCCCCAACCCAAGAGGACCAGCTAACTGCACTTGCCACCACTAAGCCAGAACATGCATTCACTGTCTCCCCTTCCTGCTCCTTTTCTCCGTCCTTGCAGAGACAGAATTTCAAGAGCTGCTGGTGATTGCCTTTCAGGGCCCCTCTGTGTTTACTTTCTGAAGGTCAGGCACAATGCTGTGGTGTGTGGCTGGGCTTTCTTTTCAAAGCACCAGTATGAATTTGATAAAGTAAATTGTTGTTCTAGCAGGAAGCAGTTAGGGGTCGCAAAATAAATGGCTGTAGAATTCAAATAAATCCAAGGAATAAAACCAAATAAATCCATGTGTGTATGCACAGTGATACATAAATACACTTTTTAGAAAGTGAGCATTTTTATCACTGCTGGCCTGGACTAAAGTCATTGAAAAACTGTGGAGTTCATGGTACATTGCTTTTTTTTTTTTTTTTTTTTTTAAGGCAGTCTGGGCCTTTGAGTAACATGACATGAGCTTAATTCTTTTGGAAAAACATGAAAATGGAATCTTATCTTTTAAATGGCTGCTTATCACATTTTTTTTCCCCCACTAATGAAATTCCTATATGGATGAAACCAATTTGTAAAGTTAAACTGGGGATTCGGGCACTTTGGAGGTGGACTAAGAGACTCTGAGTGAGCTAAACAGTCATTCTGAGCCTCTCTTTTCTCTACTGGGAGATGAGGGATAGCAGTGCTTATATGATTTTAAAATGACCACTCAGGGTTGTTAGAGGGCTCAATGCAAAAATGGATGCAAAGTGTCTTCTACATTGTTGGCGCACATCAGCAGTGGCTATTATCATTGGCCAGATATTTTTCACGGTCTTCCTTAGTCTTGACATTCAGTGGCTCACCTTTCACTTCTATTTTACCTTTTCCTCATCTTGGTGAGGTGGCAACGGGGCTTGGTGTTGAACTTGGAGGTAGGGGAGGAAATGTCTTTCAAGCTTAAGAGGAGAGCACGAACCAGAACAGAGGTCCTGTGTCATTTGGTTGGAGTGTGTGTCAAGGAGGTTCGGGTTGTGGGAACTCCAGAGGTTGGACTTAGGGACGTCATCTTGTCCTGTGTGGTGGGGAACCATTGACAAACCTTGAGCGTGGCCATGACATGCTCATGCCCAGGAAGTAAACAGGTGGATATATGTAAGAGGCACAGAAGGCCAGGAGACCAATTTGGAGGCTGCTGCCTGGTCCAAGCAAAAGAGATTGTGGGCCTTCACTTTTTGCTTCAGGCTTATAAGGGCCTTTCCTGGCAGGTGATGAAATCTATTTTCCATGACCTTTAAGAAAATGGCATCTGAACTGGATGCTGATAAACTCGCAGCAGCTGCGAGAGTGCCTCGCGGTGCTCCTGATGCCCTTGGGCTCCGCTCCAGGTCTGCAGGCAGCAGGGCCCAGCTCAGCTCTGTTCAGTCTTGTCAATGTCTTGTTGAACAGTGAAAGAAAAGAATTGGAAATGCTGTTCGCTGAGTAGCTTCTGTGTGCCAGCACTCTGCTAGGAGTTTTGAATGCTTTGATCCCCTTTAGGCATTAGTACAACTCATTTGTGAGGAAACTAAGGCTCAGGAAGATGGAGAAGGAAGCAGAAGCCTCATTGCTAGGAAGTGGTGGATCTGGGGGTTCAAATTCAAATTATCTTACTCCAGGGTTTTCAGAATTCCATGCCTGAGTGCCTTGAGGTGAGCTTTTCAAAAGGGAAATGGTTGGCTTAAGAGAGGAAGGCACTTGGAGGCATCATGAGACCTCATTAGATTTGGAACTTTGTTAGTGATAGTTACAAATCGTGCTTTGACTTTAGCAGGATGACGTAGAATAGTGGAAAAGCTCCTGCCTGGTGCTTGCACTGTCTCCCTCTGTGCTCTTGGTCAAGACAAGAGGCTCATGCTACATCTCTTAGTCATGAGTGAAGGCAGAAAGGGGTTGCATGTGGAGAAGGCTTTGTTGTTGTTTCGTCACTTAGTCAGTCTTGTCTGACTCTTTTGCGACCCATGGACTGTAGCCTGCCAGGCTTCTCTATCTATGGGATTTCCCACGCAAGAATCCTGGAGTGGGTTGCCATTTCCTTCTCCAGGGGATCGTTCCAACCCAGGGATGGAATCCTGTCTCTCCTGCACTATAGTCGGATTCTTTAGCACTGAGCCACCTGGGAAGCCCCAGAGAAGGCTGTGCTGCTGCTGCTGCTAAGTCGCTTCAGTCGTGTCCGACTCTGTATGACCCCATAGACGGCAGCCCACCAGGCTCTGCCGTCCCTGGGATTCTCCAGGCAAGAACACTGGAGTGGGTTGCCATTTCCTTCTCCAATGCATGAAAGGGAAAAGTGAAAGTGAAGTCACTCTGTCGTGTCCAACTCTTCGCGACCCCATGGACTGCAGCCAACCAGGCTCCTCCGTCCATGGGATTTTCCAGGCAAGAGTACTGGAGTGGGGTGCCATGGGTCACTACAAAGGCAAGGAATCGACGTCACTATCGATGCTGCTATCTGGGGTGGTGTTTGCTTCTTCTTTGGCCCCTTTGCACTGATGTTTTCCCTGTTTTGTTTTCTCCCCTGTACATGGTGATGATGGTTCCATCTTGACCAGCCGGCCTGCCTTTCATCATCATCGAGACGAGCACCATCAAGCCTTACCACCGGGGCTTTTACTGCAACGACGAGAGCATCAAGTATCCACAGAAAACTGGGGAGACAATCAACGACGCTGTGCTCACCGCTGTGGGGATTGTTATTGCCATCCTCGCGGTAAGCGCCCAGACTTCAATGGGCAACCTGTCTGATTCCCTGGCAGCACATCATGGTCTATCTGATATAGCAGAGGTTTAGAAGATCAAGTAGAATTTCACTTGATTAACACTATTTCATGCAGTTACTACTATTACTAAAAGTATTGGGTTGGCCAAAAAGTTCATTTGGGCTATTCAAAACCCAAAAGAGATTTTTGTCCAACTTAATACTTTAAAATAAAAAAATACATATGCACTGTAAATATTATAAAAGTATGCTAAGCAACCTTCTAAAATACTTTGCATACATTATCTCTACAATAGTCAAAGTGTAGATATTATCCTTATCTTTCTTCTACAAATTAAGAAACGGAGGTCCGCAGAGTAAAAATAATTTGCCTAAGGTCACTTGGTTCATGAATGATAGAGTTGGGGTTTAGACCTAGTTGTCTTCCTTATCCCAGGCTTCCCAGGCGGTGCTAGTGGTAAAGAACCCGGCTGCCAATGCAGAAGATATAAGAGATGAGGGTTTGATCCCTGAGTCAGGAAGATCCTCTGGAGGAGGTCACGACAACCCACTCCAGTATTCTTGCCTGGAGAATCTCATGGACCAAGAGACACAAGGCTACAGTCCGTGAGCTCACGAAGAGTTGGACACGACTGAGTGACTGAGCATGCGTGCACGTCCCTTACTCCAGAGTCTGAGCTCTGAGCCGCCATGTTGTAAATCTGAGCCCCAGAGGACAGGAGAAATGCCTTACTGAATATCTTGGGCATTTTCTATATTTTTTTCCACACGATTGTGCTGCTGCTCTGACAGTGATAATGCCGCTGGCATGATCTGGCATATTGTTTAATTCTCTCACCTGGTAAATGAGACTTGCAGTCCAAAGACCTAAGTTCTAGACCTGGCCCTCCACTGCCAAGCTTGTACATATTTAAAACCAAGGGTGACCATCTTGCTTCAAAGCTTTGCAGTGAGGAATAAAAGAGATCATGAATATTGAAGTACTTGATAAACTCTTAATTGCTGACCAGGTCGCTCACACCCAGGGGTAAAGTCTAGACTTATATCCAGATCTTCCCTTAGAGGATGAAGCCCTCACTGCAGGTGCAAAAATGTGCTACCAGCTTGACAAGGTCCAGAATTATTTTGAGCAATGGTAGCCATGTGGGAATTGGGGTGTCGTCTATCTGGGCTGTACTTAGATCACAGCTTTGTTTTAGATGTGTCCATTTAGAGCAGGGGAGGGGACGAGTGAGGGAATCCAGTCTTATAATTTGTAGTTCATACGTTTTCACAGACATCCATTCCACATATCTGCTATTTTCAGTTTTTTCTTTGTCCTTGAACCCCAGCAACATGGGCAAAGGGCTAAGTATCACGTTCACCAAGATAAAAAATTCTCTCTTCTAGATTCTAAGTCATCTTTGTGTTAATCCAATCATGGAAGCTTATCTTTGGCCTATATTAGCAAGCCAAGAAGGGAGAAAGTTAATGGACTTCTCCAGGCCAGAATACCGGAGTGGGTAGCCTTTCCCTTCTCCAGGGGATCTTCCCAACCCAGTTCTCTCACCTTGCAAGCAGATTCTTTACCAGCTGAGTCACCAGGAAAGCCCAAGAATATTGGAGTGGGTAGCCTATCCCTTCTCCGGCAGATCTTCCTGACCCAGGAATTGAACCGGAGTCTCCTGCATTGCAGGTGGATTCTTTACCCTCTGAGCCACCAGGGAAGCCCAATATTAAGAACACTGCAACACTGCATGTAAAATAGGGGCTTAGTGTTCCCATCATTCAAATGGAAAAGCGGAAGCTCAGAGGAGTTCAGTGATATCTCAAAGTCAAAAGCAATTAAAAATTGGGGTTCAAGCCTAAACCTGGTTTATTCCAAAGCCCTCTGTCCATGTTGCTGACTTGATTGTGGACAGGTGGTTGGCTGTCCTATTCAAGTGCTCGGTGGGATAGGCGGTTAGCTACTCTTGCCTTCTCTGCATCAAATATGAACAGCTGATGGTCCACGGAGTGCACTCCATGAAGTTTTTCTTTTGACTTCCCCACTCTGGGGGTGGGTTATAAACTTTGAGACCCCTCTTTGTTTTTTAATAACATCGTAAACCAGGCACACAATCAACAGTTTGACATTGGGGAGGGGGCAGGGAGGCAAGTAGAATTCTTTCCAACCTTTAAAAGAAAAACAGTCCATTTGCAAGCGTGGTAAAGGTGGACAAGGAGCTTTGTGTTCAGAGGCTGAGAAATACAAAATCTAATTTTACTCTCTGCTCCAGAGTTACAGTTGGGGTTGAGTTCTTTAGGAAGAATGGCTTTGCCTGGAAAAAACGTTTGTAATGGAAGGTGAATACTTAACACGGTATCTGGCGCTCAGGTTTGAACAGGTGTTTTGACACTTGGATGCTCAGTTAAATTGAATCCTTTTAGAAGCTGGCTCTAACTCGGGAGCTGTTGAGGTAAGAATATCACATTCACAGGGATGGTCTGTGGTCTCTGCTCTCTTTACGTGCAGTTATTAGTGGCCTGCCTAGTGGGCTCCTCCTGGGCACGGCACCAGGGAGAGAGACCTGGGGCCCCCTGAAGTATGTGAATTAGGTAAATCCCTGGGCTGCCCTGGTGGCTCAGTCAGTAAAGAACCTGCCTACAATGCAGGAGACCCCGGTTCCATCCCTGGGTCAGGAAGAACCCCAGAGAAGGAAATGGCTACCCACTCCAGTATTCTTGCTTGAGAAATTTCCATGGACAGAGAAGCCTGGTGAACTACATACAGTCCATGGGGTCACAAGAGTTGGACGTGATTTAGCAACTAAACCACTGCCACCTGGGTTTTCTAGGCCTCATTTTCCTCATCTGTAAAATGAGAGTACTGTTTGATTTCTCACCTGGGGGGGGACATCCTTAGCTGCAGTGGGCTAGGAGGATCCAGGGTGCTCATGTCGCTTCTTCTGGGTCCTCACTTCTTCCTTCCTCACTAAGAAAAACCTGCTTTGAAGAGCTTGGTTGTGGCTGGCTTCTCTCCTTGTGTCATGTGGAAGTTTTAATTAAAATGCTCCCTGACCTCCCAGATTCCCCTGAAAGAGTCATGCACTGGGCCTTGGCTGTGGGGTGGGATGTTATGGGATGGGCTTCGAGGACATTTCCCCCACCCTCACAGTGCCAGCAGCATAGGTCTGGATGGTGCTTCCCTTTGGTTCTGAGAAAGCTGTCCTTTGTCAGGTGCTACTGTTATGTCCTGGAAACCTGGGGCCGTATTCAAGCCTTTTGCACCCTCCCAACACACACACACATGCACACACGCACACACACACACACACACACACACAGAGTTTTCCGGTGTCTCAGTTTCACATGGGGTTAAAAGTGTGGGCTCTGGTTTACCTCCAAGCTCCTCTGCTATGGAACGTGTAGAAAATTAGTAAGCCTCCTTGCTCTCATCTATGAAATGGAGATACTATGTCTACTTATGAAGGTTTTCCGAAATAAATGAGCTAATATGTGGAAAGCAACTCAGTGCCTGACACAGGCAGTATATTCAGCAAACGTTCACTGTTTTTATTGTGAGTAAACAGCATCAAAAAATGAAGAAGTAAAAAAAATAATGATGAAGTGACTTAGTCAAGACCTTTTACTTGGCAGAAGTAGAATTAGGAAAGGCCCTCCAGCCTTTGGATTCATCACATCTCCCGCTCTTCCCTTGTAGTTTATTCATGAGAACTCAGGTCTCTTGACTCTCGTGCCAATACTCTTTGCAAAAAAACTTTAGCCTCCTGATCCAGCTGCCCCTGCATTTCAGCTGAAGGCGTGAGATGTGGGCTCCTAATGAGGTATGCTCACCCGCTTACCTGTCATTAAGAACCGGAGTAATCATGAACAAGAGGAAAAGCAAAGACCTCGGAGGAAAAGTGAATAATTTCCATTAATACATACGGTCAATTCTGGAAAAGCTATACAACTTGAATTCAACAACAACAACCCTCTCTCCCGTTGTGACTGGCCAGAGAGCCTGGCTGGCTCCATGCAGAATCTGCTTCTGATCAGAGGGCGTGAATGACAGTCAGGGAGGGTGAAGGGGGACCCGGAGCTGGAAATCTAATCAGCCTGCTACTTGCTGCCCTGGCCTCCTCCCGCCAAATGTCAGGTTTGTTTAAAACAACAAGAGAAGCCTTGACTGATCTGGGTGCCCCTGCTCCAGTCTGAACAGTCCCCACAACAAAGGAATGGCACACCAGTGGGGTTTCAAGATGCAAATTTCAGAAGTTATAGACAAAGCAGACACCTTTCTATGGCAGGAGACGTGGAAAAATCGGGTCATTTTGACCTCTTTTTCAGATGTATCTTAGATTTTGAAATTATAGCATAATAGGAATTCCTTCCAAATCCACAAGGCAGTGGTTCCTATCCCTGCCTCCTAAGGGTTTAATGACTCTAGCAGCAGTGAGATTAGGAGCAAAAACAGTAAATATCATCTTTTATCTAGCCTTCTCTCCAATTGCCTTGCACCATGCTGTGCAAAGAATTATGTGCAAAGATTTTAATATGGAAAAAATGCTTAGTATTCCTTTTAAATAAACATGGGCTCAAGTGCTTGCTTTGGTCAGACCCTGAAAGGGGTTTAATAAAGATTCTTAATATCTGGGAGTTGAAGTTTGGTGAGTCATGAGTGAATCCACTTCTCCCTCTGGCCATAAAAATGCTCCTTTTCCTCACATCCCATCCATTTTGAACCTCTGTTATGACATTCCTAACTCGAGAAAAAGCTCAGATTTTGGCTTTGATTGAGGTTCGTGGCCTAAAACTTCTGAGCTTCTTCATTCTGTGACGTGTCCTTCAACTTCTGTCAAGGCATTGACCCCTGTGGAAAAGAACTATACCTACGTTTACTGTAAATTGGTGACAATAGTTCACCAACTGCATAGGCTAGTTCTGGGAGTCAAATCAACTGACGTTATATGTGTCATCAGTGAGAAGTGGCCTTTTCATCTCTATAGTGTTGTACAGTTTACAAAGTGCCCTTCATGTGCACATTCTCTTGTCTGCACTTAGTAGTGATTCTATGATTCTCAGGGGTGGATTGGTATGGCTAAGGGAACTGGAGATCAAGAAATGAAGTGACTTTCCCGTAATTAGTGAGTGGCAGGGCCAGACCAGGAGTCCTCTGATTCTAGGGCAAGGCTTTTTGAAATGAGACCATTGCTGCCTTCTAAAGCCTGCTTCCCTTCCACAATTACTTATTAAGCCCACAGGGCATGGCAGGTGCTGGTGATCCAGGATTGAACCTTCGCCTAACAAGCTGTGTGTTGTCTCTTGTCACTAAACTGCCCGAAGCTGCCCCATCTCTAGCAGACAGATAGCACCTTCAATATATATCACCCTGCAATGCGATTTGTGTCCGTTTTTCATCTCCCTAGCTAGATAATAGGTTCTTGCAAGGCAGAGATCAGATCTTTCCCTCTTGCATGTGGTAGGTGCTTAAATACACACCAAGCCAATGTCGCCTTCTCCAGGAAGCATTCCTTGACTGCCTCCTCCCCCACCTTCCAAAGATCCCAGAGGTCCCTGGGCCCACCTCTGTCTTTGCGGTAACTGTATTGAACTAGCATGTCTGTTTACTTGACTATTCCTGGTGATTCTGCTAGAGTAGGGATTGGTCTGATTTTGATTTTATATTGCAGCATAAGGCACAAACTTGGGTACTCAATATATATGATTGTGAAAATCATAGAGGAGGCCGTACATTTCGAGCAGAAACCGACAAGCATTAGGTCAAAAGATGTTAGAGGACCTAGGCGAGCAGGGACACGTGTCCTGTTTGTCTCCCTAAAATCTGGATGATGGCCTCTGATGCACGTGGGAGCCTGCTCTGTACCACATGCACATTTCTGGCTGGAGAGACAAGAAGAAGAACTTATACCTCCAAAACTTGTTTATTCAGGATCAGGCTTCGGTTTGCCCACATCTGGACTTCATTACTTCCTCCCCACCCCCCATCTCCTTTTATCTGAGAGAGCACTGCCAAGAAAACAAGGTTCCCCAAGACCGCCTCCTCATTAAAGGTTAGTCGAGTCTTCAACTCTGAAAAAAAATGTGAAGTCAGGCTGGCCGAGCGGTGCCTTGGTGGGAGACCCAGTTCCCCCAGTTTACAATCCACTATATCTGTGCAATTACCAAGACCACCAACAGAGAATGATCACGTTAATCCTTCAACTGTGTCATCCCTGATCAGAGGGCTACAGAGTTCTTCAGACCTCCTTACTGCCTGAGGGGGGGGGGGGGGGGAGGGGCCCAATTGCCATGTAACAAACACAGGCACTGAGATTAGGATTTAGATCCCTCCCCGCCTCCCCCCCACCCCACCCCCTCAACACACACACACACTGTAGTAATTTTTCCTTAGTTACTATCATTCTTAGGGATTCAGGACTATTTGGAAAATCTATCTAATATGCTACTGCTGCTAAGTTGCTTCAGTCATGTCCGACTCTGTGCGACCCCAGAGACGGCAGCCCACCAGGCTCCGCCGTCCCTGGGATTCTCCAGGCAAGAACACTGGAGTGGGGTGGCATTTCCTTCTCCAATGCATAAAAGTGAAAAGTGAAAGTGAAGTCGCTCAGTCGTGTCTGACTCTAGCGACCCCATGGACTGCAGCCCACCAGGTTCCTCTGTCGACAGGATTTTCCAGGCAAGAGTACTGGAGTGGGGTGCCATTGCCTTCTCCGATCTAATATGAGGGTGATGATATTCTCCACTTTAAGTGACAATTCTTAGGAGGCTGGGCAATCTGTTCATGTGAGTCAGTGTTAGGGGATGGGATAGAGGATTAGACACCATTGACCCACTATCTAGTGGGCTGGAAACTAATATGCCTTATCTTAAGTCCTCTTCAGCATCTGCAGGGGATAGGTATTATTGACCCCATTTTACTAATGAGGGAGGGTCCTAAGGTTTACAAGGGGAGTGTGGCCAGTGTGAGGTCATTCTGCTTGGTGAACAGGGAGCAGGAATTGATACCCAGGTCTGTCTGGCTTCAAAACCCAGCACAGGAGCTGACATTGAAGACCCACTGTGTGCTTGGGGCTATGCAGAGTGCTCTGTATTTAGTGAGCTAGAAAATCTGTAATTCCTGGTTTTAAAGAGCTCTTTGTATGGAGGAGGACAAAACAACTAGGCCCCTGGGCAGATGATTGCCCAAGACTGACAGTGTGGGATAGTGGGTTTTCCTTTTTTAAAAAACAAATTTTTTGTTTGTTTTAAAATAGATTTTAATTTAGTTCTTACTCTCTTTTTATTTTAATTATTTATTTGTTTTTTGGCCTTGCTGTGCAGCATGTGGGATTTTAGTTCCCCGACCAGGGATTGAACCTGCAGTCCATGCATTGGATGTGCAAAGTCTTAACCACTGGACCACTGGGGAAGTCCCTGGGATAGTGTTGTGTAGGAAGTAGTTGTTCAGAAAGTGAAAGCCTCTCTGAGTGAGACCTTCCTTAGAACATACAGGCAGCTTCTAGGCTTCCCTTTAGCCTAGAAGCTGAGATACAAGACACAGATACTGTCCTTGGAGCTTATGGAACAGGCCAAGTACATGACTGACTGTACCATTAGATCCTCCGGGAGACTAAAGAACTGGTCAGGCAGCTAGAAGATAGGGCAGAGAAGGAGAGTAAGCCCCAGAGAGGTGAGAGTTTCAAGGACAAAACAAGAGAAATGCTGTAAACTAGCAGTCCCCAACCTTTTTGGCACCAGGGACGGGTTTTGTGGAAGTCAATTTTTCCACCCACCAGGGTGTGGGGGGGGAGGGATAGTTTTGGGATGACTTGAGCACAATACATTTATTTTGCACTTTATTTCTATTATTACATCAGCTCTACCTCCGATCATTAGGCATTAGATCCTAGAGGTTGGGGACTTCTGCTGTAGACGGTCTAAGGCAGAAATAAAGTACTGTGGGAGTTGATAGGAAGATCACTGAAGGTTGTTTTCATTGGTGAAGGCTTCATCATCATCATCATCATGCATGGAGCACTCCATTTAATTATCACACCAACCCTTGGGCTCTTGCTACTGCGATCATATTATCTCCCTTTGTACACATAAGGAGTCTGAGAGTCATAGAGCTCAGCTGCCCAAGACTCTTGAGTAAAGGAGCCCTTTAACCTGGTGCACTAGCTGGCATTGAGCTCTACTTTGAAGCAGAGGTGAGACTTTCATCAGAGATCCTGATGTTTCAGACAGAGGGGATGGCTTCACCGAGACTGAAACAATAGGGCCTTTTCAGGAAGTGTAAGCAGACGGACCTGTTCAGCTAGAGAAATAGAGTATAAGGGAGAAGACAAAGATAAGGTAGGAAGAGATGATTGCAAGATTGTGAAACTCCTTGAGTGCTGAGGAGTTTTCACTGTCATTAATAGGCTACAGATTGATGAAAGTATTTTCAGCTCACGTGGCCAACTTTTCAACCAAGGTTAAGGATGCGGTCTGAACTGCCATGGTGGTAATGCAAAGAGAAGAGAGAGAATAGGATGGATATGACATCCCACCTTGCAAACATGGGATGAACAGAACTGGATGACAATGGGGTAAAGGAGAGGGTGTTGTCTAAGATTTCTTGTCTTTGCAGTTCTGTGTTTGGTGGCATCTTGAGTAGGAATAGAGGCAAGAGAAGTGAGGTTTGGGGCAGAAGTTGGAATGAGTGTGACTTGGTCAGGTGGACTTGCTGATAATACTGGTTTGATAACTAGTTGGAAGATTTGGCAGAAGGTTGGAATAAGACTGATGGGGTAAAGGGTGAGCTGAAACTAGAGAGTGAAAGAAATGCCCTTTTGAAGGTCGTTTTCACAGGTGAAGTCACAGAGAAAAGGCAAGGATACAACCCTAGGAAGACTGACATTTATTAACAGCACCCAGAAGAGGAGCCACTGGAAAGAGAAAGGTGTTTGAGAAATAGGAAGAAAGGCACAGTGGTGATATTAAGGATGGTAGGAAATTCAAGGTCAAAGGAGCGAGAAGTGGGCAGTAGGCAATGCTATAGAGAGAACTCTTGCGTGGATAGGCAGAGCTGATCATCTAGGAGACTCACGCCTTTGAGTGCCTGACTAATGTCCATGGGATTCTCCAGGCAAGAATACTGGAGTGGGTTACCATTTCCTTCTCCAGGAGATCTTCCCAACCCAGGGATCGAACCCAGGTCTCCCGCATTGCGGGTAGACACTTTACCATCTGAGCCACCAGGGAAGCTCTTGGAAAATAGACTGCTTCATCTTTCAAAATGCCTCCTTTGTAAAGCTTGAGGGCTTAGGGCGGCCACTGTTGATTTCAACCATAAATAGCTTCTGTGACCTCTCTCTCTGGCTTCTTTGCTGTCCATATTCTAGACCTACCCATAAAGCCTAGAAACTCCACTGGTGGCCTTGGGACAGATTTGGGTGCCCATTGCCTTTCCTGATCTATGAGGCACTGATCTTCTACCAAGAGGTTAAAGACAACTGAGTGGGAGAAGAATGGGAGACTAAATTTCTCATCAGTTATTTCTAGTCACTGAAGATACTGCATTTCATTGTAGTAGATGGAGCAAAGCTCAAAGAAAATAGAGCAACACTTCTGTCTCCATCCTTAGAAGCAGGACTTCGATATGTTACATTTCCCTTTCCCTTACTGAGAAATCAAGTGAGAAAAATGATTCTTCCTTCATTAATCTCCATCATTCAGTGCTTGTTGAATAAATGAATCTCTTCTGGATTGAAAAAAGTTCATTAATTCACAGAGCTGGGATGTGAAGGGCGAGCTTGGTGCTCTGTGGCTGATGGGGATCTGGATGTTCAGGTGCCTGACAGGGTGACATCCTGCCACCTGCTAGGGCTTCTAAGAGAAAGCCAGCTAGATGCCATTGGGCAGAGCATGGAAGGCCCAGGCTGCAGCAAGTGCCCTGCCACTGTCCACTACCTTATCCCCAAGGGTGATGCAGTGGCCTCTCTGGCCTTCATCACACTCATTTATAAAGTGTGGAGAATAATTTAGCAATTCTTAGGGTGTTGTGAGAAGCAGGTAATGCAGTGGATAGGGGAAAGTTTTGTAAGTTGTTACAGACTATGCAGATATTCTCATTGAAGCAGATCAGAGTATTAGGGAAGTTTGTCCTTCGAATTTGGCAGCAGAAGATGAGTTCTCAGACTATGTAAGAGGGATTGTTAGGACTCTGTGCAAAAGCCTTGCTTTTCTTGGGATAATCTATATAGTGGACTGTTACAAATAACACGAACAATGCAGTAGGGTAGCCCTTGCTGCCTGGAATTTAGACTTTCTTTCTGCTTTGTTCCCCTGAAAAAGACATCCTAGGTGAAATGGTCAAAACCCAACATCTCCATACTCATATTTTTCTGGTTCTACCCTGGAGAGGTGGTACTTCCAAATTCTTTAGTGTGATATGTTCTTTTCCAGGGATCTCTTAGAACTATTTTGGAAAAGATGTTTTATACAAGTATAGACATTTCCTGGAGCTATTGCACGTTCCATTTCAGATCATTGCAATAAAGCGAATATTACAATAAAGTGAGTCATGGGTTTTTGGTTTCCCAGGGCATGTAAAAGTTACGTTTACACTAAACTGTAACCTGTTAAGTGTGCAATTGCATTATGTCTAAGAAACAATGTTTATGCCTGAATTAAAAATACTTTATTGCTAAAAAATGACCACTGATCATTGATTGTAACAAATATAATAACAATGAAAAATTAGAAATATTGAAAGTATTACAAATTTCAAAACATAGTACACATAGACATGAAGTGAGCAAATGCTGTCGGGGGTCGGGGCAGGGCGGAATAAAAGCCAATAGACTTGCTTGATACAGGGTGGTCACAAACCTTCAATTTGTAAAAACCAGCAACCACAACAGTATCTGCAAAGTGCAATAAAATGGTATGCCTGTGTTAATTTTTTGTTTCTTTTTTTTCCAAGGGAAGGAAAAAAAAAAACAACCATTATTGTTTGCAGAGCTTTTCCGCTAGGTGCCAGATATTTGATATATCATCTTCTTGATTCCCCTGGCAATCTTGCCAGGTAGATTTTAGTCCTTTTTAAATTTTTAATTTCTTTTTTTCCCTTTAAAATTTTTGTTTTATATTGGAGTATAGTTGATTAACAGTGTTGCATTAGTTTCAGATGTACCGAAAAGTGATCCAGTTATACATATACACATATCAGTTCTTTTTCAAACTCTTTTCTCATTTAGGTTATTACAGAATATTGAGCAGAATTCCTGTTGCTATACAGTAGGTCCTTGTTGGTTGTTTTAAATATAGCAGTGTGTACTTGTCAACATATTACTCTTATTTCATAGACAAGGAGACCTAAGCCCAGAGAGGTGAAGTCACTTCTCTAGGTTCATGGTAAGAGATGGGATATGCAGATCAAGATTTTTCTGGCTCCAAAAGTCAGTGCTTCTTTCATCACTGTGTAATCTCTCCTTTCCAAAATGTCTCTCCTAATGTTTTTCCAAATTTCCTCTCCAGAGCAGCTCAATATTTGTGAATATGTGGGCAGTTGAGCTCTTGTATACCAGAAAAGACAGGAAGAGGAGCTGTCTTAAGAGTTGGAGCCAACTTCCCTCAAACTCAGCCATTCTCTGGCAAGGACTGATTGATCCCTTTCTGTCCCCTCATAGCTTAATTGCAATGCTTTCCCACTTTATTAGTTTCCAGATTTTGTGCCAAGTGCTTTAAAAGGCAGGTAGGGGAGAATTCTCCTCTGCTTGCCTGGCAGCCTGCCATCACCCCCAGAATCTGTTGCTTGCTGTTTCAGAAAGGGATCGACATTGAAGGCATTTTTCTCAGCTGTGAAATTTACATATCACAACTTTGCTGACTGAAGCAGAAATGAGGGCTCCAGGGGCCAGAGTGCGAGTGGGGACAGAGCCTTTGTAGGGGGAGGGGGTGGGAGGGAAGAGCTTATTTTATTACCCGGGAATAAAAACATTGCGAGTAATGAATAAAGTCCGAAAGCAGTAAATCTGGAACTCCAGAGTTAGGTGTGTAACGTGTCGGAGAACAATTTAAGCCTTCGTCTCTTCTGCAGAAGTGAGGTATTTGGGCAGCCCGAATTTCATTAAATGGTCTTTTAAGGGTTAGGATTACAAGAAGCCAAACCTGGCCAGTTCATAATGATGATTTATGGCTGTATTGTCGACTCCCCGACCCTTCTGTACAAGGGGATGGAGAAAATACATAATTTGTTGCTCATTAACTCCAAGATCTGTCAGGGCTGCCCCAGAAGCCATGTGGTCCTGGAGTCATATGTCTGCTAAATGGCTTCAGCCTGATCCTGTCCTTGAAAATACACAGTTGCTATTCTATAGTGGAAATTGTTTTTAATAACAGAAATAATAAAACGATCTTGATGTAGTCTTTTGTGGGTCTTTGAACTTGAGAGTTGGAATATCTGGGCTCTACTTTTAACTGTCAGCTTTCTAGCCTCAAATCCTTCAGATAAGTCACTATTTCTCAGTGCCTTAGTATTCCCACCAATAAACTGGGTATATTGTCCTTACAGGTTGCAGATTAAATGCAACTGTAAGTTGCAAAAGAAATATAAAAGATTGCTAGTATTACTAGAGTTGTTATTGGGAATTTGAGGGGCCATCAGATGTTCTCTTTATATCATTATCTTCCTGTGAGAGGAGGAAGCATTTTACTTAGCAGCTTGCTATTTGCAAAACTGTGGCATTGAAAACTGAAGTTTCAGAATGAAGGATGTGAGAGCTAAAGATTGTCCTTGGGGTGTAACCAAACCCTTTCTCCCTGAGATGACTGAAGCAGAGAGGTGACTCCCCTGGGATTAATCAACCATAACATGATGTAAGAGATGCTGATCTGCAGTGGGAACCCACGTGTTCTTCTTCAGTATCAAATTGGAATCACACCCAAGACATGCCCATTTAGAAACAGTTTCTTAATCTGTTTCAGTGGATGGTTCAAGGAACTCAGAAGCCATCCTAGGGCAGGAATTACGCATGGGGTCTTGATTCTGTTCTTGGCTTGTGTCATCTCACAAGTACGTTTCCTTTCCTGCTGCTTATTATCTTTGCTTTGATGAGAGGCTACTGCTGAAGGGAGCACAGGAAAGCTGGGAATAAATGTCACTGCAGTTATGAAGGAATTAATCACGGAGTCTAGTGCCTTCATTTTGCAAATGGAGAAGCTGACTTGTCCCAGATCACTCAGTGAGTAGGGACTCGAACTCTGGCCCCTTGACTCCTAGTTTAGTGCCTCTCCCCCCATGTCTAAAGTCAAGTGAGCATGATTTATAAAAAAAGAAGAAGAAGGAAGAGAGAACGTGATGGTGGTAATAAACATCTGGAACATGTTAGCCCATAAGGTTACACAGGGTAAAAGTATAAACAGGTTCAAAAGGGGAATTAGACCATGAATGGTAGGAAAGAATGCTGGGTGGAGAATTAGAACACCTGGGTCTAATCTTTAGATGTGAGTTAATTTGAACTTCAGTTTCTCCCATATATAATGGACCCTTTCATTTATGACTAGCTAGGCTTCTCAGATTTTAATCTCTGCAGCATGTTGTCAGAGGACTCTTGGTAATGTTTAGAGGACATTTCCAATTTTGCAATAAAAACAACCGTGTGGACCACCATCTTGCTCCTTCATTCACTGATTCATTCAGCTGATAGTCCTGCTGCTCTCCCAGAGAATGGCTAAGCCAGGATGCCAGACGGGGCTGGCCATTGACCATCTCTCTAAGGGAATCATATGATCTCGGAAATTCAATATGATCCAGGAAACCAAAGGGTGGCACTGAGAAATCACCAGCATTTATAAACACAGGATCACTGTATAAATGTTAGCAGCACTGGTAGCTGTTCTCACGACTGCACCTGCTTGCCCCTGGGCCCAGCTGGCATTTCATGGCCATCCTCCCCTCCAGACTTGGGAGCCCTGGACTTGGATCAGACGCCCAGCCTGGATGCCTTCCCCAGCTAAAAAAGAATGAGGGAAGACCATGAGAAGAGTGCCCGGATGTGTCAGTCTATTGCTTCCCTTGTGGCTGTGAACATGCTCTCTGTTCCCTGAAAGGGCAAGTGTGGCTCATCAGCCTTCCCTGTGAGGAAGTGTGAAAGGGACTTTGTGGTGAGTGATGAGTTGAACATCGTTGTCCCGGCACTGTGGTTGTGACCAGGAAGTGGCCAGGGCTGTGCTGTGGAGTTAAGTCAAGGACAGCAGGCTGAGGGGTGGTGTATCACCAGCGCAGAACTTATCCTCAGCTGTGTAGGCATTTAAGGTGTCTACCTTACAGAGAGTCAGCTGACCCGCTTCCCTGCCCCAAGCCCCCACCATTCTTTACCTGCATGTAGAATCAGGCAGCTTCAGTTAAAGTGCTTTTCCTCTCTGAGTCTCAGTCTGTCTCCTGGTAGTTGAGGGGGTGTCATAAAGTATATAAAAAATAAATACTGACATGCTGTTCATAATCAATAGTTGCTGGCTCTTTTTTTTTTTTTCTTTTTAAAGAAGTTATGAATCTCCCTCCCCTAAACATTAAAGAGTAGACACAGTGGGATGGAGGAAGGATATGAAAACCCAGACTTGCTCACTGTCTTTCAGGATGGAGGAGACAATGCAGGCACCCTTGGGAATTCACAAACTCTGAAGGGCCTTGTGTAAAAGTTTCTTGGTTTGTAGGCCGGTACTCTTCTCATCACGCCCTACTTCTTAAGAGTAAAATGAAAGAATCCCTTTCTGTGACCCAGGGCATTTCCAGCACTTGCCACGTTTCTGACTACCTCTGTAGAGGCTCAAGTTATTTTAGACGGACACCAGGTAGGTGACAGAGCCTGGATTCAAACCCAAAACCAAGTCAGGGAGCATTCACCCTTTCCCGAAGAAACCTCAGCCAGGGCCCAGTGTGGTACAGGCAAAGGCCCTGTGTAGGGTTTGATCGTGGTTGGTGATTCGTGACCCCCAGTCCTAGAATCTGGAGATTTGCTCAGACCCTCTGACATCTTGCCATGCTGTGCTGAGTCGCTTCAGGTGTGTGCAACTCTGTGCAAGCCTATGGACTATAGCCCTGGCTCCTCTGTCCATGGGATTCTCCAGGTGAGGATACTGGAGTGGGCTGCCATTTTCTTCTCCAGGGGATCTTCACAACCCAGGGATCGAACCCATGCCTCTTATGTCTCCTGCATTGGCAGTCTGGTTCTTTACCACTAGCGCCACCAGGGCCACCCTTAATCATGATTTTGGTTCCTCGATAGCTAAGTCCTTATTTGTCTCCCTCTTTGGTAATGTGTGTGTGTGTGTGTGTGTGTGTATCAGTTTGGCCAAAAAGTTTATTCAGGTTTTTCCATAATGGAAAAACCCTGTTTGGCCAACCCAATACACACACACACACAGAGATATCTATATCTTAATATATATATTATATATTTACATATGACCGTATTTGATTACATATATTTCTTCCTACAAAGGTCCTATATGACCATGTACGACTTTTTATATAAGGAAAAAATGATTGTGTTAGTATTTCAATCTTTTCTCCCGTGCACATTGGTGTCTTATATACTTCTTGAATAGAAAATTGGGATTTTTCTAGATTATAACCTATAGCTATGTACTGAATATCTTCTTATGTCACTGAATATCCTTACAGCCTCACTTTTGTTGATGGATCCTGATGCCGCCTCACTTCCCTCTCCGTTGTCTTTCAGATCATCACAGGGGAATTCTACCGCATCTATTACCTGAAGGAGAAGTCCCGCTCGACGATTCAGAATCCCTACGTGGCAGCCCTCTACAAGCAGGTGGGCTGCTTCCTCTTCGGCTGCGCCATCAGCCAGTCCTTCACAGACATTGCCAAGGTCTCCATAGGGCGCCTGCGTCCTCACTTCTTGAATGTCTGCAACCCTGATTTCAGTCAAATCAACTGCTCTGTGGGCTATATTCAAAACTACAGATGCAGAGGCGAAGACAGCAAAGTCCAGGAAGCCAGGTGAGACTCCACCCCCGTGGCACTGGGTGCACGCCTTTGCTGCAGGCAGATCAGTGAGTACTTACTTAGTACCACGCTCAGTGCTGGGGCCCTGATTCAGATGGACGAATAAGGCAAAGTCCCCATTCCTAAGGAACTCATGGTCAAATAGCTGACAGATGGTAAAAACAATTACAGTGGAGCTTTGTAAGTCCGTTCATTCATCTGTTTTTTCTTTCATTTATTTGTTCATTCACGGGTGCTTGCTACGTCCTGGGCAAGGTGTCCAAAGCACGACCACGGATGCAGCAATGAGCAAGTGCTACTCCGAGGGTCACAGTCCCGGGAGGGAAGACAGACAGACCAGCATGTAGTGGGGGTATGAATATGGCCCTTACACAGCCATCTCTTGCTCTTGCAGGAAGTCCTTCTTCTCTGGCCATGCCTCCTTCTCCATGTACACTATGCTGTATTTGGTGGTAAGTACTTTGTCTCTGATTCCAATGAAGTCCAACCCCAGCTTAAATCTCATCTGTACATACAGCCCTTGTAATGGTTAGGGGCAGACTTCACTGAGGAATCTTTGAAAAAGAGGTTGGCTAGAAGAATTAGTTTCTATTCTGAGCCCTGCCACTGCGTTAGCAGAAGTCATTTCACTTTCCAGATTTTTCCCGTTTTTCAAATAAAAATAATATTTACCATGGCTGCTTGATAAGGATTGAGCACCCATTTTGGAATGATTAAGTGATAAAGACACTTGTATAACATTTTGTGGTAACAAGCACCATTTTCTGAAAATCCATTAACTCAGTTGATCCTTCCAGGGACTTTGTTATAAGTAATATTATCACTACTGTGGGAAAGGATCACTAAATAAGGTTCAGACAATTCAAGCAAAGTGCCAAAATTCACATAGACACCAGAACTATCGCTCAAGTCCATGCCTTCTGATCAAATTCCTCATAATGTTCTCCATGCCGTGTCCTCCTCCATCGTCTTCTGATTTAGGCTTTAACTGTCATTATCTGCCTGCAGACTGATTTTGAGTTTTGCAGAATCCTTCTGCATCCATGAGCACAGGTGACCTCGTAATAATAGAGTGAAGTAGGAAATCCTCAGCCCCAGTGCTCAGACCTAGAGACCAAGGCCCAGAGAGGATCACAGTGTGTTGGAGGGCCTTCAGCTAGTGGTGGACCCGTCTGAGGCCCCATGTTGGCCTTGCCATGGCCATGCTTCCTGGAGATGCTGGGACGGTTGGTGCAGGTGAAGCGCCCTACTCCCCTCCGGCTGCCACAGAGACAGACAGCTGCTGGTCTGTTTCTGTTTGTCAGTTAAATATGGTCCCCCTGCCTTTCCTCTCCCCTTGAACTGAGGTTCCTATGCCAAGGCACTTCCTGCTTTTGGCTGCTTTGATGGAGTTCAGAGTGAGAAGGCGCTGAGAGGTCAGACATAGCTCAGAGGAGCATAAAGTTGTTTGGAAAAAGAGCATTTTGCTTTCGTATTTAAAAAACATAATTAAGAGTTGGAAGAAACAACAGAGAGGTTTTTTTGTTTTGTTTTTTCCCCCCAGTCCTTTCCAAGTCTGGAGGCCTCCAGGCTTCCCGTTACCTAGGATACAGAGCTACAAGGTGGGCCCCAACCTCTAAAAGCATTAAACAAGGATTTTTAAAATTCATGGATAGCACTTCCCACCATACTTTATTTTTTTGTTGTTTTTTTTTCTGCTTTGCTCTGAGGAAGGACAGTTTAACGATGATATTTCATTTCCTACTGCATTTGTATTTTACCCAGGTCTGGAAGCAATTTTACAAAATGTAATTTCACTGTTTTGTAAAGTACAGGTGCTGACAGGTTTCTGGTGCCTTCTGTGTGCCAGGCACTGTGTCGTGCTCATGCTATGACTCTGAGAGTCTCTCAGTAAGCCAGCGAGATGTGTTTTGTGTTCAGTTTCAGACACAGAAACAAACAAATCTGAATTTAAGAGGCAGGAAAGGTACTTGAAGGCTGGTCTTCATGACCCGAGCCTTGTTGTATGTTCTTTTCATGGTGCTATGTGATAAAAAAAATCAAACCTCTGCAGGATAAACTTAAGATACAAGCTCCAGCCCTAATCCCAATGTCACTTGAAGGCGACCTGCTTTTCTCAGATCTGCTCTAATGGGTGAGATGCCGCCTTACCCCCACTGCCCATCACCTCCTGGCAGCTATGATTATAGCAAGAGTGCTCTACGGGGGTGTTGGGTAAGGCGTGGATTGTGACTCAGTGTTTATTTACATCTTCAAGGGAGGAAAAAACTATAATGGCTAGAAAGAAAGAGAGAGGAAGAAAGAAAAGAACCTCTTTAATTCTTCATCTCTGCAGCATATTTTGACACACTCTTTGGAGCACCTGCACACACACATTCACAATTCACAGGCACCCACATATACAATGTGCAAACACAGGGCTCTCTTTTTAGCTCTAAGATTATCTTGTCTTAAAATAACCTCTGAAAGTAAGAGCTGAGAAGTGGGGAGGACAGTGTCCTTCACCATGGCTCCTTTTTATGTGATGTTACACAGAAATCTCAACCCTTTGAAAGTCCAATTTGCAAAGCCTTCAAAGGAAGTTTGAAGAACACTTTGCTGCCTGTCTGGGGAAGTAGAAGATACTGCAGTCCATCAGAGAAGCTCCTCCCGCAGCTTTTATGTTGAGCTTCAGATTCTGGCAGCCCCCAGAGCCCTGTGGGATTTTGTTCAGGCAACCTGGGCTCCAGCTTCCTTGGAGCCTTAGGAATATTCCCATTTGGACTGGCTGAGTATGGCATTGCCAGTGTTTGCCTTTAGAGTCAAACAGACCTGGGAGATTCTGGACATGCTAATTACTAGCTGTGGAACTGTGAGTTGGTTTCTTAGGTTTCGAACCTCCGTGTACTCTTCTGTCAAGTGGAGACAATCATGTCTGTTTTTGGAAGTTGGTGCCACTTTTCTTCTCTAGGCTCTGCTTTCACCAGCTACCAAATGTCAGAGTGGAATTAGATGGTGTCTACTGTCTAATTGATTTCTCAGTCCCTTGTGGTTGTTTTTAAAAGAAGTTTGGATTAGGTGTTGAAAGGGAAGATGGAAAGCAGGCAGAGACAATTTTGTCCCGATTTCCATGGAGTTCAGAGAGCGGCAGACCAGAACACCAGCCATCCCTTTGCCAGGCTGCCATCTAGAGCTTCCCATGGCTTTGGAGGGTGCTCTGTATTAGGTTTTGATTTGTAAAATGGATAGCTTGGAAAAACCATAGCTCCAAATACCAAATTATCTCTGGGTACAGAAGCTTAAGGATGAGGTTAAGGCTTGCCAGAGATTAATGCAGATACAAATCAGAGAAATCCCACAGCATATATAAACCTAAATGGTGCTCTCTACCCTTGAGCCCTGGTCTAAACTCCAGAGGACCACATCTGGATTGGCCCTGAACCTCCATGGTCAGGGACTGAGGATGACCTGGCTATCTGGATAAAATGCCAACAGAGTTGGGGGAGGGAAGGGGGCACCAATTCACATAGCATATCTGGAATTACCTCTGTTGTACCAGGCATGCTGCTGCCTTCTGGGGCTACTAGATTAATCAGCCCTGGGCCCTGCCCTCAAGGAACTCACCTATGCTTTCAACATTCATCATTCAGCACCAGTTTAGTGAGGAATTGCTTCCCAGGTGGAGCTAGTGGTAAAGAACCAGGCTGCCAATCCAGGAGACATAAGAGATGCAGGTTTGATCCCTGGGTCAGAAAGTTTCCTTAGAGGAGGAAATGGCAACCCACTCCAGTATTCTTGCCTGGAGAATCCAATTGACAGAGAAGCCTGTTGGGGCTACAGTTTATGGAGTCACAAAGAATCGGACATGACTGAAGCAACTTAGCATACGCACATGCAAGCCCCAGGCTAGAGGTGGGAACGTAGTGACGGGCAGGGCATGGTCATGGCCCTCAGGGAGTTCAGTCTAGAGGAGCAGATGGACAATGACGATAGGCTGGTCCATGATGCAGGAGGGACAGGGGTCTATAGTTTATTATGGAAACTCGCTAAACTGCAGAGGCGGGTAGAAGCCAAAGAGGGTGTCCTGTAGGGTAGTCTCTTGATGGTGGGAGGTTAGAAGGACATGAGGACAGTGGTATGGGGTCTGCACATGTTCACTTGAGCATGGCTTTGATGGCTGATAGGAAGTAGACCATGGAAGGTACACTGAGAGCTGAGAAGACCCCGTGAGCATCAGCCCTGGCTCCTCCTTCTGTTGCTCAGATCAGGCAACAGCAAGTTCAAGTGAGGCCTTTCCTGGACTGCTGAGTTCCTCTCCCAGGAATCTGCACCTTGCCCTTCCACTTCCTCGGGACACTGTCAGAGAAGCCTTTCCTGGCTGTCCCATCTTATGCTCCCTAGCTTCCTTTGCAGCCTTATTTTTCCCCCCAGTTTCTCACCATCTGAAACAGGCTTTGTGTATCTCCACTAGATATATTACAAGCTTTGTGGAGTAGAGGATTTTGTCTTTTGATTTATTGCAGTCTCTCACTTCCCCAAAAACTGTCTGACAATTAAGAATGCAACAAATGCTTGATGAATGAATGAACGAATGGACCCAAGTAGTGTCTGACAGTTAAGTATGCAGTGAATGTTAGATGAATGGATGGATGGATGACTCCTGTATCTTCTGACACTTCCAGGCCATTCTGCTTTCCATTCCAATCAAAATTTTGTTCACCTCCTCATCACTGACTTATAGATCATGAAGGGCCCATGTGATGTAGGGAAGGACTTTGCTGCCTCTGAAGTATTTACCTGTGGGCTCTTCACTGTGGTACCCATGAGAATTGGTGTCAGAGGGTTTGTTGGGTACCAAGGAAACAGGGAAGTGGCTATGCTCTGACAGCCATGTTCTCCATCCTGTGGTTCTTAGTCATTGAGGTTTTGTTCAACATGTTTAGAATCCCAGAGCAGTGGGGTCTGGTATGTCCACGAGACATGCCCACAGATCCTGGGAGTGTCTGGTGAAACCCCTGCCAGGAACAAGATTGTTGTTTCCACAGGGGAATAAAGAAACCACTGGACCAGATGTTTTTCCTCTTCTTCCTCTCTGCTTCATCCATCAATCCAGCATTTTCTGAGTACATGTTCTGTGCCAACAGCTGGGGACACCAAGAGAGCTCACATTTTGTGAGGAAAGCTTGAAAAGTAAATAGTTGCAAAGCAGCTGGCTGAGTTCTCTGATTGGGGTGGACTGAGGGTTTGGAGGTCAGAGGAGAGGGCTCTGAGGCATGCTGAGTCAATTCACAGGCTCTGCTGAACTTAAGATCAGGTCAGAGACTCCTCTACTCTAGCTCTTACGAAAGCTATACATCTGTGTTTTCAGACATGCACACTTAAGAGGTGTGACAGGTGAGCTAGAGGAGCCTGAAGTTCTAAATGTCCCATTCAGTTTGTCCTTTAGTCCATGACACCTGTGTAGTCCCCTCAGATTGCTTCTCCAGAGACAGAAATCCAATACAGAAGACCAATACTTGGCTTGCAGAGCACTCATTCCCTAAGGAAAGCCAGGTGGTTCTGTGGTTAGAGCATGGACCTGTAAGAGGCCGCTCTTACTCAGTGTCAATCATGATCCACTGTTACCTTGAGCAGGTGGCATGGCCTCTTTGGCCTTGATCTCTTCAACTGTAAAATGGGCACAATGGTGTCTACCTACCAGGATGGTTGTAAAAATTATAGGGAATGTAATTTAAGGCCCCTTGCTCAGTGTCTAAATGCTGAGCAAACTGGTAATTTCTTTTTCTCCCCCTGATAGTGACAGAGAGCAAGACCTCTTTCCTTCTCAAGGAGGAGAAAAGTCAACTAATAACTCCTCTTTGTCCTGAATATAGTTGAATAACTTCCCAGTTCTGTACCATGTAGACTCACCAGCTCTGTGAACCAGAGTCAAGTATGAGCTATGGAGGAGATGGGAGAAGGGAGAAAGTTTCTCCCTGTGGATGTCAGCGATCTAGACAGACTTCCAGGAAGAGAGTGGGCAGGGACAGAGGAAGGACAAAAGCCTCCTTCTCACGCCTAGCAGAGAGCTCCCAAGAGCAATGGAAATGAAGCCAGAGGACAGTACAGACCTGTTTCACCCGTATGCAAATCATGTAATGAAACACAAATGACTTAGCAAGAAGCAGTGAGACTCACCCAGGTCTGACTTGCTGCTTCAGCCCCGAGCCAGCCTGAACTCAGCCAGACTTTTCTAAGGAGGTTTTGTTGGAATTCCACAGGACCACAGTTTGGAAGCTCGGACCAGAAAGAAGAGAGCTCCATTTCTGGAGTGAGTTCTGTGTGCTGGGGACTTTTCCTGTACATTGGGGTCGGGGGCAGATATATACTTTTCTACTGTATTTTCCATATCTACAATCAGCAGTTTTATTTTAGCAATTGGAAGAACAATCTTAGCCCCAGAAAAAGATGGAAAGATTATATTCTTTTGTGTGTGTGTGAAGGAATTTGTTTTATTCGTGTCTGTGTCTTTCACAGAGTTTTGGACAGAACTGATGCTTACAACATTTTTTTAAGTGAAAAAAAAAAAATGTCCTTATGTTACATATGGGAAAGCAGAAATTCAGAGAAGCGGAGTGCTTTGTCCAGGTCAGACAGCTGGTATGTAGCAAAAAAAAGATTCAAATCCAGTTGTTCTGTTTGCAAGTTAGGCACTTTCTGTGGCATCACACTGATGCCCAGGAAGTGGGTTCTCTGAGCCCAGAGGCCTTAACACCGTTGGGGAAATAAAGACAGAGAACTCAGGACCTTGGGGTTGCTGACCCGCAGGAGAGGTCAAGCTGATTTAGGCTTTCTGGTTTTGTCCAGTTCTGCTCACCTCTTTCTAAATCACCCTTTTCAGGGAGCCTGGGACTTCGCTGAAGCCCCTGCAGGAGTTTTAATTCTTGGAAAGGCTCCATGCTCTTTGGCCCATAACAGGGGATTACATCCTTGTGGCCGGGATGTTTGACTCTGTCTCCTGGATAAGGGCTACCTGCCCCTATGGAGTATGGAGCCTCCTGACCCACATGGCATTCCCAGGTCAGATTTCCCAAGGAGCAGGGCACTCCAGAATGTACTCACGGATTCTGAGGGGGCCTGAGCCTCTGGTCCTGGAATGAGTGGCTCATATGAACTGGGCTCTGAACTGGCAAAATCCAATCCATTCAGCACTTAGATTGGGATGGGATAGAGGGTGTTATCAGATTCTTTGATCAACCTCAAAGCCTGCTGCCCTCAGCTGACTTCTCATTTCTGAAGTAGTCACTGGGCTAAAGGTCATTGCACAATCTTTTTCTTTAGTGATTCACTTATTTTGGTGAAATCAACTACAGTCATTTGAGTCAGTCTCATCTATCAAGGCGAATGGGTGGTGTTGATTTCTAAAGAATGCCTTCAGTCCCTGTCTTCTGCCAGGCAGGGTCCTGTGATGTCTCATTTGATGCTGGCAACCCTGAGAGGAAGATCCTGTCCTTCCTGTTTCACGGAGAAGGAGACTGAGGCTTAGAGAAGTTAGTAAGGGACTGAAATAGGGGCCTGTGATGCTAAGTCATGTCTGACTCTCTTGTGACCCCATGAACTGTAGCCCGCCAGGCTCCTTTGTCCTTGGCATTTCTGGAGTGAGTTGCCGTTTCCTTCTCCAGAAATCAGGGTAATCTCACCCCAGAATTCACTTAATTACTGCTGTGCCCCAGCTGCGGACACCAGGCTTGATCCTGAGATCTCGAGACATTTCTCAATAAAGGTACTAGTTACCAGTGGATGTAGGGGAACAAGCTTCCATCTGCCCACTAATTCCATGTCTGTGTGTGTGTATGCTCAGTTATGTCCAACTCTTTGCAATCCCAGGGACTGTAGCCCACCAGGTTCCTCTGTTCATGGAATTTTCTAGGCAATAATACTGGAATGGGCTGCCATTTCCTTCCCAAGGGGATCTTCCCGACCCAGGGATTGAACCAATGTCTCCTGCATTGACAGGCAGATTCTTTACCAACTGCCCCACCTGGGACTGCCTCCCAAAGGGACTCTAGCCCCATGGTGGCCCCCTCCTCCTTCCTAAGCACTCCCTTCCTGAAGCTATTCTGACGACACGTCTCTTCCTCCCTCCTTAAGCTCCTCTCACATATTTGTTCTTTTCTTGTATTAAGCTCTAGCCTTCAGTATCTGAGTCGGTGGATGGGGAGATGTGTGCCTTGTCCAGCTGGGAAACCTGCCCTTCCTCTGCTCCATCTCCGTCTCCAGGGCCGGTGACTTAAAGGCTACATGGAGAAGGGCAGGGAGACTTGGAAGATTTTGAACAATCATTTTCTGAGGACCTATAGATTTTTAAGTTGAGAGAAATGAGAAAATCTTGAGGTTATCAGGTCCAAATTAAGGAAAAGAAAAGTGGTTACAGAGTAAAATCATCTGTTTCTTGGAGCAGTACCTGGTGCCAGGCATTTATCACCAATCTGTGCTACAGCCTATAAGGCAGTTGTTAAATTTATTTTACATGGGAGAAAAGTGAGGCTCAGTGAGGTTTATCTGATGAAAACCTGTGCCATTTCAGCTACCCTGTTCCCCCTTCATCCCTGTTCCTTGCCAAGACTGGCTGGAGGAAGGCTGGACCATGGTGGTCACGCTGGATATGGACTAGTCCTTCTTCCCTGAACTCGCCGTTGTCTTAAGGACCAGATTGAGTTGGGGCTACCAACATCATTCCCATTCTCACTCTCAAAAGAAAGAGATTCCTTTGACTCATGATTGCAGAATCTGCTGTTTGTTGGGTTATTTCACTAGAAATGAGGGAATGGCCTTCGACCTGCACATTATTTTAGGGGGGGTACTGAGTCTCTTACTTAAAAATAATTTGATTTTTTCACCATGGCTAACAGTAATATTTCCTGGTTGGGATTCAATAGATAGATACTCTATAAAAATAATAAGTCTTATAAGTGATAAAAATAAGGATTTAGTATTTATCAACCTTTTTTTTTCTTTTTTTTTAAAAATATAAATTCATTTATTTTAATTGGAGGCTAATTACTTTACAATATTGTATTGGTTTTCAACCTTTTTTAAAAAAAGACCTTTGGAATGTTCCATGAAGTATGGTTTGGGAAAGAAAGACTTACCTAAATAGAGGCCACATTCCTTTGACATGCAACCTCCGTCATGAATTGCCCCTGCTTGCCTCTGTAGCCCTGTTTCTCACACCCTGACTCCCTCACACCCCCACTGGTCGTATATACACTTTTCTGTTATTACTGAACCTCCAGAAGTTCTTTGCAGCTCTGACTGTTGGCTTCTAAGCCACTGAGCTGCCTAGGATACACACTTCTCAATACATCCCCTTCAGTTTAGCTCAGTTCAGTCGCTCAGTCATTTCTGAATCTTTGTGATCCCATGAATTACAGCATGCCAGGCCTCCCTGTCCATGACCAACTCCCAGAGTTCACTCAAACTCACGCCCATCGAGTTGGTGATGCCATCCAGCCATCTCATCCTCTGTTGTCCCCTTTTCCTCCTGCCCCCAATCCCTCCCAGCATCAGGGTCTTTTCCAGTGAGTCAACTCTTAGCATGAGGTGGTGGCCAAAGTACTGGAATTTCAGCTTTAGCATCATTCCTTCCAAAGAACACCCAGGGCTGATCTCCTTTAGAATGGACTAGTTGGATCTCCTTGCAGTCCAAGGGATTCTCAAGAGTCTTCTCCAACACCACAGTTCAAAAGCATCAATTCTTCAGCACTCAGCCTTCTTCACAGTCCAACTCTCACATCCATACATGACCTCAGGAAAAACCATAGCCTTGACTAGATGGACTTTTGTTGGCAAAGTAATGTCTCTGCTTTTAATACTTATGTATCTTTAGGATTCAAATCAAGTATGCCTACCCCTTAGTAACTGACCCTGGTACCCCAGCTTCTTTCATAGGTCTATAAAATCCATAAGTGCACTTAAACCTGTTTGCATATATTCATCTATATTTCATATATTGCCTCTCGTAGGGGAGGAATGATAACTTCTCATTTCTGTGTGCTTAGCACTTAGCATAGTGCCTGGCTTATGTACGGATCTATTTGTGTGTGTGTATGTGAGTGTATTTACTTATTTGACCTTTTAGGTTAATTTGATAATAATTTTTTAAAGTTTTTTCTCTAAACCTTTTTAGGATGTTCCTAGGAATCTGATCAAATTTACGTATTATCTTTTGAGTTTGTAAGTTGAGGGTTCTTATAAATGAGTGTTCTTAAAAATAAAAATTCTGTCTATTCAAATTGTCTTCCATGTCCTTTGTTTCATCCTGGCTCTATGCAGTTCTTGGTGAGCTAACTTCTACTTATATCATCAGCTGGGCTATTATGATGATTTTACCTCTTCTTTTAGATTTAAAAAAATTTTTTAAATTGGCATATAATTGCTTTACTTCTTTTTGATATTTAATGGGGTGTTTTTAATATTTGAAAAATGACTGGGTTTTATCACTTGCTTAGCAGCCAACAACATCAGTACACTGTCTTTTTAAATTTTTTGTCTGTTGTTCTTAGATTTCCCCAAAATATATTTATGTAATTTCATAATGATTATAAAGTTGCCTGCTGTTTTCCAGGTCTGGGTTTTTTGAAATTGTCTTCCAAGTAGTTGAGGAGTCAGTTTTAGGCATTCTTTCTACATGGGCAAGAATGATTCTGGAATCTTCCACCCTTCTGTCTCTCAGGTTTGCTGCTGGCTTTTCTTTCCTGACCACCCCGAGGAAGGTGTCCATTTGTCTCAGGAAGGGCAGAGTCACTCCCTTGCCGCTGCCCCAGGTCTATCTTTAGGCCGCCGGCCCGCCCCTCCACGCTCCTCCCCTTTCTCTGGTCTCCCAGCGCCTTTCTTTGATTTGTGTCGGAAGTTCCCCTTCGTCCTCTTGCCTCTTCCCCTTCATTTCCCAAGTTCCCACAGGAACCTGAGAAGTAGGTTGTGCCCAGAGGTTAGAACGGAAACTGCAGCAAGATAACTTCAAGGGACAATACCCAGTTGACGTCATTGCAACTTCTTTGCCTCGGCCAGAGTGGCTTTTTTTCTTCCATTTTCCTTCAGGTTACTCTTCTACCCCACCCAGTCCAGTCTCTGTCAACCTCTGTTTGAACGATCTCGTGCATTGTTTGGTTGGTTTATGTGTTTCCTCGTGTTGTGATGCAAAATCCATAGTTCCAGGTGGTGACTTAGAAATTGTTCTTTGTTAGAGTTGCTTTCATTTGAATCAGAAGCATTGCCTTGTGATTGTCATAATAACCTCCCCTGATCAGCATGCATGAGTTTCCATGATGCTTCTTAGAGGTGGGAAGTGAAGGAATTGTATAGCCATAATCTCTAGGAAAATACACAAATGCATGGAATGAACTGTCACTGAATATAAAAAAGAAACTGTTATGAACCCTGGTTGCTGCTGCTACTGCTGCTAAGTCGCTTCAGTCATGTCCGACTCTATGTGACCCCATAGGCAGAAGCCCACCAGGCTCCCCATCCCTGGGATTCTCCAGGCAAGAACACTGGAGTGGGTTGCCATTTCCTTCTCCAATGCATGAAAGTGAAAAGTGAAAGGGAAGTCGCTCAGTTGTGTCCGACTCTTAGCGACCCCATGGACTACAGCCTACCAGGCTCCTCCATCCATGGGATTTTCCAGGCAAGAGTACTGGAGTGGGGTGCCATTACCTTCTCCATGAACCCTGGTTAGTATTCTTTAATTGGTTTCAATCAAAAAATGAGAAAAGGAAACTCCCATTTATGGAATGTCAGGCAGCGTGCTAAGGCCATTCTCTTGGATTTTTTTTCTTCAATTCTCTCTAGCTTAGCTCCCTAGAAAAGCTCCATTTTTCCTAGTTTTTAGTAGAGGAACTAAGGCTTAAGTTAAAAAATGGGCTTGAGGTCAAGTCCAATTTGAATGCTCTTTCTTGCAGATGATTCCATGCATGGGAATTGACCTGGGATTAGAATGCAGGTGAGCGGTCAGTCACTCAGTGTTTGTTCTTTCTGTCTCCTCCCTCCAGCTGTACCTGCAGGCCCGATTCACTTGGCGAGGGGCCCGCCTGCTCCGGCCCCTTCTGCAGTTCACCCTGATCATGATGGCCTTTTACACAGGACTGTCCCGTGTGTCTGACCACAAGCACCATCCCAGCGATGTCCTGGCAGGATTTGCTCAAGGAGCCCTGGTGGCATGCTGCATAGTAAGTAGCCTCTGGTCCTCAGCACATGAGCAAGGTCCTGAACAACTTGCTCATTAAATGTTTTTGGTTCAGTGATCAGAGCCAGGGCACTCTCAATCTTCTTCTCTGCCTGGTGTCCAGGGAGCCACCCTGCCCCAGGACCTCTTTCAATGAACTGAGGATAATTCCTGCTTCTTTCCAACCTGGAAGTTTTATTTTATTTTTAAATTTTTATTGAGTTATAACTTACCTTCCATACAATTCACTTGCTTTACTTGCATAATTCAATGCTTCTTGGTATATTTACAGAGTTGTATAACTATTGCCACAGGCATAGGATTTTTTCACCACAAGGCATGTGGGATCTTATCTCCCCAACATAAAGGGGGATCTTATGCCCCCTACATTGGAAACATGGAGTCTTAACCTGTGGACTTCCAGGGAAGTCCCCATGGAAGTTTTAATCCACCAGACTCTATAAATCCTCTTCTCCAGAAGGGTTAGGCTCATAGTTGCTATTGCAAGATATCTTAGATAGTATCCTACTCACTTACTCTATTCATGAGGGCATTTAGGGTTCAGGAGGGGAAGAAACTTGTCCCAAGTCATATGTCAAGAGTCTAAGTCTCTGACTCATCTGTTGCTCACATGCTGCTTTGGTGATCACTTACTATTCAGAGGCACTTCCCAGTTTCTTGAAAACTTTTACCCTTCTTACTGTGACCTTGGGCTTCCCTTGGAGCTCAGTCAGTAAAGAATCTGCCTGCAATGCAGGAGACTTGGGTTTGATTCCTGGTTCGGGAAGATCCCCTGGAGAAGGAAATGGCAACCCACTCCAGGATTCTTGCCTGGAGAATCCCATGGACAGAGGAGCCTGGCGGGCTACAGTCCATGGGGTCTCAAGAGTTGGACATGATTTAGCGGCTAAACCACCACCACCACCACCACCACCATGACCTTTACTGGACTTAGTCAGATTCTTGTCTCGTTGTTGGCTGGGTGAGAGAGAGCTTGGTGAAGGCTCAGCTCTCTCCTAGCCTGAGGGCTTTGTACATCAAACCACAGAGCTTCCTGGAGAATGGTCTTGAATGGATCACATTCTGATTTGCCCCATATGGCAGAGTTACCCCTTCACACACCTCCTCCCTGACTCCTGGTGAGGGTGGGGTGAGGCATTCTACCTCTGAGCCTCTGTGTCTTCAGGTATCTCTGCTTTTCTTGCCCGCAACAAGCTGTTTTTAAAAGTCAAAAAGAGAAGCTTAAAAAAAAAATCTGTATAACATTAAATTTTGTGCTGGAAACTTTGAGGGGCTTATTCAGCCAACATGACTGAGCACCTCCTCTGACACCATGCTTTCCTGGTCTGTACTAAGGGGTACTTACCCCGGTCCAGCAGGAGTTCTAGAACAGAGAGTACTGGCTGGGTGTTCGAGTACTACATGTGCAGGTCGTATTGTTAGTTTTAACCCTTGTTCATTCCCGGTAAGAATCATGAGGCAGAGAGATCTATACTAGCCCCTGGTCCTTTCCTGGGTACTCAGCCTGGCTGAAGCCTGGTATCTCCCTGCACTAACCACCTTGTCTCCTATATTCATCACTCTGTGTTGAAACTGTGAACATGTGTCTCCCTTTACACCTTTCCTCCTGGACAGGGATCCTAGTCAATATATGTGTTATTCTCCTTATGTCACCAACACCTCTCAGGGATGCTAGCTCAGACTAAGTGAATGGGTGTGTAATCAACAAAGCAAGGATCTGTGAGCTGATCCACTTTTTCTTGAGAACATTCTCTTGAAGGCAGGGGGATGGATAAGGCACAGTCCTTGCTTTCAAGGCAATCCCAGTTCAGTTGCTCATAGCCAGGCCAGGCACAGGAACTATAGGAGGACGAGGGGCCATCATGGGGACTGGCCAGGACACTTTAGCAGGCATACAAGGTGAGAAGAGGGGCATGGAGTTGGGGCAATCAGAGTGGGCACCACGGAGAAAGTAGCATCTGAGCTGCCAGCCAGCCTTGACCTGGGAACCCTAGCCTAGGGACTGGCTGTTTTGCGGGCTTTATTCTTTACTTTCTTTAGTTTTTTTTTCCTAGTCAAGGCCAGAAGGGAGAGAAATTGGGGGAGCGCACCGTTAATGAGAGTGGCTTTCACTGGGTAGCTTGTTCTCTGCAGCCTGGCCCTTTAATGTGAAGTGACAGCGGGGGATGGGTGTTTGCATGACAGGGTAACCCTCTGCTGACCGTGCTGTCTGAGCTTCACTCGAGGCAGGAGGTCGGCCCACGGGGGCCTGCTGTGGTGTTTCCTTTTTGGCGCCACTGCCCTAATTAAAATCTCCTGCACCCCAATTAAAAAAATTGAAAGATCGGGGGTGGGGGTCCTTGATAGCCTTCCTGTCTTTTATAGAGCACGTTGTACTACGTACAATGGGACAAAGTGTATGGGAGGACCAGGATTTATTTTCGAGAAGGGAAATGAGGGGTCTGACTTTTATCCTGTTTGGCTCTGGCAGGCTGGAGCACTGGATAGGAATTTGGTCCTAGCGTTTGTCAAGCACCTACTCTGTGTTGGTCTCTTATAGATTCTTTACTCATCGGTTCCTTATAAGGCATATGAAGCCATTGGAGACTATAGCCATTTTACAGATGAGGTAACTGAGACTCAGAGAGATGACTCAGGTCATCCAAGATGAGAGCTCCTGGGGATGCTCAAAGCTGTGCCCTCTGGGATTGGCAAAGAGGCGTGGTCACCTGAGCCAAAGTAGCCAGCGTATGCAGCTACTTCAAGAGCAGAATTTAAGGGTGTCAGGGGCCTTCCCAAGCCTTTAGGCTGCTTCAGTTGCTGCTTTCAGTTTGTTAGCCTGTTTTACAGTGTAAAGATGGCTTAGAAAAGGGTTGCAAGCATTTTCCCTGTCCCACTCAGCTCTGAACACACGAGTGTAGGGACTCAATATTTATTATTTTTCTCCCAGCGCCTGACTCCCAGCTTAGTCCTCAGGAGCCCGTGGTCCTAACTGGCTCAGGATTCCAGCACCGAGTGAGCCATTTCACGTAAGCTACTCAAAGAGGCCAGAGCAAGATGTGGGGTCAGCTTAGGAGCTTGAGAATGCTCAACTGGGGGAAAGGAAGGCAGTGTGTCATTTTCCATCATAAGAAGTATGAGGAAGACAGAAACAAAACTCAGGACACCGGGATGAGCTGGAGATGGGTCTGGGGAACTAAGAAGAGGGGACAGGAAGGTGGATGAAAGGCATCTGCCTTACAGGTTTTGCCGCACCACTTATCAGGTGCTTTCTTGGAGTTGTACCAGGTAGCTTGCAGCCTAGGCAGGAGCCTGTGGTCTCTGCCCTGCTGTGTCTCATAGCAGAACTTGGTCCCAAGAAAAAAGGCTGCCCAGGCACATCCCAAAGCCATATTCTCTTCTCACCCATGAATGTGGCTGATTTGAATGGATCTTGACACAGGGGCATCACCTGAGACTGGTTAGGAGGACCAAGAAGAGGCAGCCCAGTAAGGTACAAGGCCACTTCACAGGGGGCCAAGGAATGTATAAGCCATTTCCCACCCTTGCCAATAATCTCCTGAGCCAAGCTTCAATGCACCCCCAGTGACAAAAGCATCACATTTGCTAACAAGCATGGAAAGCTCATGTGCAGCTACTGTGTCAAGCACTTTACACTGATCGTCTCCAGTGCCCGGAAAACCCTGCACCCTTCACTGTCCTCACTAAAGAGATGAGGAAACGGACTAGGAAGGATGAAGTAACACAGAGAAAGGGTAGAAGGTAGAGGGTCGACTCCAGGCAGTTCAGCAGGGCCAGCTCTGAAGATCCCAGCCTCTTGTAAGACCTCATCTCCCACTCCTCTCACACCCCCTCACCTCCAGGCATAGCACTTGAAACAGATTTTTTGGAACCCTGAGGTCCTGTCTTAGACAGCTGTCCCCTTTTAATGGAGCACAGTTTCAGTTTCACTCCATCGTTGATGAAACCTGTGTTACTTTCCCATGTCCCTGCTCTAACAAATTGTCACAAACTTAGTAGCTTAGAACAACACAGATTAATTTTCTTAGAGTTCTTGAGTTCTGAATTCCAGAATGCATCTCACTGGGCTAAAATTGACATGTTGCAGAGCTGCATTCCTTCTGGAAGATCTGGGGAGAGTCTCAAATACCAAAGATTGCTTGACATTTCCAGCTTCCAGAGGCTGCTTGCATTCTTTGGCTTGTGGTCACTTCCTCCATCTTCATAACCAGCAGCGTAGCATCTTCATCTCTTTTTCAGGCTCTCTGGCCTCTGATCCCATCAGCACATCTTCTGTGTTTCTGACTCTCCTGCCTTCCTCTTTTGAGGGCCCCTGTGATTACATTGGGCCCACTTGGATAATATAGCATCATCTTCCCATCTTGATATCCTTAACTTAGTCACATCTGCAAAGTCCATTTTGCCATGTAACATATGTATTCGCAGGTCCTGGGGATTAGGGACCTGGGCATCGTTGGGGGTGGCATTGTTTAGTTTGCCACATCTTCTCTTCTTCCTTTTCTGAAGACAGTTGCTTAACTTTCTTCTAATGGTGCCATGGCCCCTTGAATGTTTTCCACTATGACATTCAGCCTGGTTCTGTCATGATTGTTCAAATGTCTGTCTCCCCAAGTAGCCTTATGGGTACCTTGATGGCAGAATCCATGGCTTAACCCTTGGTTGTTCATTCTCAGTGCCTAGTGCTGTGGCTGATACACAGTAGCTGCTTGATAAGCATTGGTTAAAGAATGAGTAATGTTAGCTTGTGACTTTCGGCAAGATACTTCCTCCCTGAGCCTAGTTTCCTCATCTGTGAATTGATCTTGGAAGCCCTTTAGCTCCATGACCTTCTCCCACAGAGATTCCAAGGCTCAGCCAACTTTGGGCTTTGTAGTAACTGTACTGGATTTGCCTTCTTGGGGCTTCCCAGGTGGCTCAGTGGTAAAGAATCCACCTGCCAATGCAGGAGACACAGGAGATGTGAGTTCTATCCCTGGGTCGGGAAGATCCCCTGGAAAATGACCATGGCAACCCACTCCAGTATTCGTGTCTAGAAAATTTCATGGACAAAGGAGCTTGAAGGGCTGCAGTCCATGGGGTCGCAGAGTTGGACATGACTGAGCAGACATGCAGAGAGACCTGCCTTCTCAGACAGAACTGTCTCTCTGCATTGTCCATGTAGGTGGCCTCTACTGGGGGCCACGGCATATCTTTAAGTCCCCAAGGGTTATAACACATCACTCCAGACTGTGGGCTCAGCCACTGTGGAGCCTTGGGCAATAGGCTATGACAGCCAAGCACTTTGACCTGGGTCTTGAGAGTAAGTCCTGTCACAGCAAAAAGATGTGTCTAGACAAAAATCACACGCCAAACAGGAGAGGGTTCGGTTCCCTCCCCCACTGCTTGGGAGTTGAACTCTTTCCAGAGGAGGGAGGCAACGGTGCCCATCACAGACAAAAAACCTACACGGCATCGTGGACTCAACACGGAGACACAGACGCATGGGGTCCGAAGGGCAGGCGCACTGATATACACCTTCACACATGTGGATGCGGGTGCATGGCACAGAGGCACATGGTCAGACCCAGTTGTACACTGTCATCCATCCTCTTTCTGTCACCAGCTCTCAGAACCACGGATACACAGACAGGTCAAGGCAAACACAGGCACATGCTCACTGTCCCCCGCCTCCCCCAACACACACACATACACACAATCACCCCTCCCAAAATTTGAACTCTACAGCTGGGCTCAGCATTCCCACCCTTGGAGTAACCCAGGGACCCGGATGAAGCGACAGACAGTAGGTTCATTTCCTGTCTGGTGACAACTTGCCTATCTGGCCACCTCCTCCCTGACCCTCCAACAGATGGCAAATTACGGGGCCCTGGGAGGGGTCAGGGCAGGGCCAGGCCACCATTGCTGTGGTGCAGCAGAGGAAGCAGCTGCTCGTGAATTTCATAAACATGAGGCAGAGTCTTTCCTGGTTTTCCTCTCCTGGGGGGTGTGGCTCAGCCAGCCGTTGCTCTTTTGTGTGCTGCTGTCTTCCTCCAGGATGTAGGGAAGGGCAAGGGTGTTCTTTGTCTCTGCCCCAGAGAGGTGACCTTGAGGGAGGAGACAAATGAGGATGTGAATGGAAGAAGAGTTCAGCAATGACAGCCCCCCCAGAGGAAACTGGGGTGCAGAGAGAGTGAGACACACCTGAGGACACATGGTGGCAGAGTAGGAACCAGATCCCAGCTCTCCTGATCTTATCTTAAAAGATTAAACTAGGAAACCCTAACCATGTGCAATCTATGCCATGAATTTGTGGGATGATCACCTTCTGTACCGGGAGATTTCCATGTGTTTCCACTGGATTTGTTCCACTGCTGCCCAGGCACAGGGAATGGATGAAATAACCTCCTGAATCTCTCTGACCCTGCAAAAGCCTTGCTGTTTGTCCAGAAGCTCTGGGATGACCTTGCCACTCTGGGCCCCCATTCTCAGATGGGCAGGGGTGACAGGAATATAGGTGTGAGAGAGAGAAGAAAGCAGGGCAGAGTCATTGTATTGGGTTGGCTAACATGTTCATTCAGGTTTTTCCGTAAGATAAAATCTGCTTTCTTATTCCCCTGCTGAGATGAATGGGATGGATGCAAGGCTGACTCAGAAGGGGGGAGTTGTATTCTCACCACTTAGTTAGATATATCGGCCAAGTTACTTCCTTTCAGATGCCTCTTTCCATCCCACCAGGTGGGGATGATACGTCTTAACACACAACCTCATCTTTGGATTGAGGAATCAATGAATTAAAGATGTGTCATGCTGGCATGTGCAGCACATTGATTGAATGTGTATTCTGTGTTAAGTATGATGCTTCGTTTTAAATATTCACAAACTGAAAAGAATTGGTCCTTAAAGAGCTTAGGGTTCAGTGGTTTCCCAACCACAGTTCATAATAAGAAATACACCGCACATCATAACCCATGAGAGGCAACTGTGCATGCATGTTCAGCTGTGTGTCCGACTGTTTGCGACCCCATGGACTGTAGCCCACCAGGCTCCTCTGTCCATGGAATTTTCCGGACAAGAATACTGGAGTGGATAGCCATTCCCTCCTTCAAGGGATCTTCCTGACCCAGGGATTGAACCCACGTCTCGTCTCCTGCATTGGCAGGCAGATTCTGTATCACTGAGCCACCTGGGAAGCCTAATAGAGGCACTGACACATAACTAAAATATTTTGCAAAATAAGACACTTATTATAGGTGATACAGTCTACTGTTTTAAATTTAACCTTTAAAATGCTGGTAGTGACCACCTAATACATTGATGTCATGACTTATTAATGACTTGAACTGTGCAGTTTGAAAAATGCTACTCTAGTGGGAAGGACATAAAACACCCAAGTGCAGTAGACGGGCAGAGCCATTAGGATGGGCTCCTGTCCTGGGGACAGTGGGGCCATGAGAAGGGGAGCACTCCTTTATCTTGAAGGTGATGGAAGTCTGGAAAGAATTCCTAGAGTAGGAGAATATTGAGCAATGTATGGGTATTTTCTCTGAGATATGAAAGATAAGGAAGGGCATTTCATGTAGGAGCAATAACACAAAGACATGGGGATGGATGTGTATATGGCATGATCTGTGACCCTAAAAATTTCAGAATGATGGAACATGTGGGATGCTTGGGAGAAGTCAGTTATAGTAGCCTCCTTTACGCTTTCCACTTCAAAAGATGGGATTTCTGGAAGTGGTCTCCTGCTTCCTCCAGTTTCTATAATTCTTGGGTACCATGTTCCTGAACTCTGGCTGATGCTGGATCTAGCACCCTAGTGACCGAGCGTCAGCTCTCTGGGTCCTCCTTACCAGCTACCCTCCTCTGTATTAACTGAGAAGTGCCCTCCTGTGAGGATCTCTACAGGGTTCAGATGCCTGTCTCCTTCAGAACTGCCCATGACTTTCCTCTGCTGCTCCAAACCCTCCTTCTTTTCATGGGACTAATTTCCTTCATGACCCTCAGTATTGATGATGGTCATAAAAGACGATGACTGAGGATTTGAAGACCCTTTCATAGGTATGAAGTGTTTTTACATGAATCCTTCCATTTAAGCCTTACAGAAACCGTAGGAAGGTAGATTTTTAAATAGCCGTAGCACACAAATGAAGGGCAGACCCATCATCTGATATCACAAACCTCTTTGTCTTGCGCAAGTGCAAGCCTAGACAAGAGTGTGCATTGGCCTGGGTCACACAGCAGTAGCAATTTGGGGACTAGATCCTGTAGCCTGACTTCTTGTGTGACGCTCTTTCTACCTCATCAAGTTCCCACTCACATACACAAGGAAATCACTCAGTATGGACACTGGTAAGTCCCCAGGGCCAAAAAGTCACTGACACTGGCCTTGTTAAGGTCAGAAAATAATTATTGTAATAAAGTAACTCCTATTTAGTCAAAAGACAGGGCTGCCAAAGATGCCTTTTCTTTGCATGTGTGCTCAGTCACTCAGTCGTGTCAGACTCTCATGCGACCCCATGGACTGTAGCCCGTTAGACTCCTCTGTCCATGGGATTTTCCAAACAAGAATACTGGAATGGGTTTCCATTTCCTCCTCCAGGGGAACTTCCGGACCCAGGGCTCAAACTCTCGTGTCCTGCATTGGCAGGCGGACTTAAGGTGTGAGGGTGAGCCAAGACTCAAGGCAAAGGAAAATTATTCTGTAATCGGTGAGATTGTTTATTATGGTAGAGCAGGATGCTCTAAGGATATCCCAAGACCAAGGCATAGGGGGGTATGCAACAGGGACAGCCCATGGTTTCTAGCCTCACGAGGGGAGTGAGTGGACTAGATTTACTGAGGGTTTTGCATGCTGGGCTCTGAGCACAGCTCATTCCCTTGAGTAGCTTGTTGTCTAAAGGGAAATCATGACATCACATTTAAGCACTGCATCTGCACTAAAGTCTAGGCCTCATACTAAGATGGAAGGTCATTAAAAGTTCAGTTTGGGTACCGAAGAGAGCAGGTAAGAGCAGCTCAAGGAAGGGCTCATGGAGCCCCAGTGTGCAGATAGGGGAGTTGCTCTCAAAGAGATTACAAGATGTCTAAGACACACAAGCCATTAAATAGCAGGCCTAGCAGCCCATCTGATCATCTGGAGCTTGGTGAGCTCTAGGCAGGCAGCCCCTCAGCTGGGCTGGGCTATGTGCTCTGGGGAGTGGCATGTCAGGGCTGGTGAATGCTGGCAACACGACACTGGAAGCATCTTTCTTTTTGATTGGCTGACTCATTCTCTCCAAAAGCCCCAGAAATTATTAGACTCAGAGAGCAGATCCTATGTGTCCTATGGAAAACTCCCATTTCACATGGTCTTCGTGTCTGACTTGAATCGATACAGGCTTTCACGTACTCATTCATATTCTCGATCATTTCTATTTCCTTCTAATTTTTCTTGTTTCTACTTCCTTCTCTTGTTTCTTTTCTTTCTACCCAAGAGGCTGCGGAAGAGAGGTGACTGGATGTGGGCAGGCACTTAACACACAAGCCGGTGATCATGGCTGTTTGCTATCAAGCCCCACTTGCGCCTTTCGTGACACCACGTATTCCTTAAGTAAGCCTGAGGTATCATATCCCTCATTTAGGTATTTTGCTGAAAGTGGCAGAACTTTGATTTGAAGACAGATTTGCCCTACTCCCAAGAGCAAAGCCTGTCACCGGTGCTGCATGTGTAGGATGGGGAGTGGGACATGGTGACCCATTGGCACAGTAATAAGAGTAACCATTTATATAAGGAGACTCCTGTACATTTCTCATCTCATCACCTCCAGTGGGATTCCTCCAGCCTGGAGTTGTCATGTTTGTGTGTAGCCTTGCTCTGGGTAGAAGGACTACATTCTCCTGAGTGCTTGCCTGAATCAGATCACCATACTCTCAGATTACAGATCCTCTCTGACTCAGGAGGTTAGAACCATATTTCTAAGCCAATGTCAGAGGGACCCAGAATATTAGAAGGCAGAGGAAAGCAGAACTATAATTCCCTGCCACCCCCCAGGATAGTTACCCAAACAGAGTTTTGATGGGAACAAGTGCAAGATTTCTAGAGTTGAAAACAAGACTACAAAGAGAAACATAGGTCCCCCTGCACACACATCCACCCACATACATACGCACACCTCTCTCAACCACAGTACTGGCCTCAGCCTTTCAAAAACCCATCTTGTCTTCTTTGTCTTCACTGCGTGATGGTTGCACAGGACTCATCGTCTCCTCTTCTGCAACAGTGTCCTGACCAGTATCCCTGCCTTCAGGCGCCCAGCTCCCTTTCTGATGCCTTATTCTTAGATAATTGTGATCTTAATGCAGGTCTCCCCACCATGCTGCTTTCCTGCTTCAGCCTTGACCATGGCTCCTCAGGCTGTGTCATATTCCTTCTCAAGATCTGGCTCCCCCTCCAGCCCCCCTCACCGCTCGGCCCTCCCCACACTGAGCTTCCCACAGCTCCTGGACTTGCTGGGCTCCCTCACTCCCTTTTCATGTGCTACTCCCTTTGCCTAGAACAACATTCCTGGCATTCACCACCTGGCTCCCTCCTACTTATTCTTCAAAGCTAAGCTCAAATAGACCACCTTTGGGGGAAGCTTTCTCAGGCCCTCTTCCCTCCCCTTCATCCTGGGTTAGATGCTGTGTTCTCTGTACTGCTTTAACACCCTGGCTTCCCTCTATCCTAATCCTAAACCATGCTATTGTATTGCTCTATTTACCTGGATCTCTCCCTCATTGACCTGGGAGCTCTTAGAGGGCAAAGAATTCTGTCTCCTGTATAATTATCTTTATCATCTCAGGGCTTGGAACAGAGCAGATGTTCAATAAGTGTTTACTGATTGTGCTTTTCAAGAAGGTAATTTATGAAATGCAGAGAAGAGAATAGGAATTGAAAGCTTATGCTCAGGGCGAGAGATCTTAGAACTCTTACTGGTGCTTCACACAATTTTGTGTTTGCTGAGACCGTTGTCTGCTGGTACTTTCCCGTGGCAGAGAAGTTCTGTGCAGTGGGCTATGGGCTTGGAGGGGGTTTGTCCCACACACCTGGGGTAGTCACCTAATTTGTACAGATCTTTCACAGCCTGGGCTTCTGGGTTTTCTTTCTGGGTGGAAATCATCTTCTATGGAAAATAGAACTGCTCCAGGACAAAAAGTTTTCAGTTTTTCTAGTCCTTTTTGTGTTCTGCTGTTCAAGCATGAAGAAGACAGAGCCCTGTTTGAGTCTCAACAGGATCATGTTTCATGATCCCCAAAAAGTGTTTGTTGTAACTTCAAGCCACGCGAAAGGTGAAATATAGCTTATGGGGGGGCAGGGAGGATCCTGCTGGACCAGAGTCTACTTTTCATCTTGCTGTGGGGCTGTGTGCAGTTGGTGTGGGAGGATTTGATCCCCCTGAGGTCTGTAAGAGTTCTACATGATGAGAAGATCCAAGGCCAGAGTGCCTGCTTCCAGTAGAGAGAAGTGTAGAATTTCGACACTCAACATTTTATAAGCTCCTAATATGTGCAAGGTTCAATGCAAAGTGTAGGTGATACAGGATGATCGGGATTGGACTCCATCCTTAAGAAGCCTCCCATCAGAAGAAAGGCTGATGAGCAAAGTTTTGCAGACACGAGAGCACATGGCTTACTCTAGGCCCAGACATGACTTTGGTTCCCAGACAAGGTACACCTTTTCTTGAACTATGTGCCAGACACAGGTTCAGAATTCTTATCAAGTACGTTCTCTCCTTTAACCTTCATTTCATTCTTATCTCGCAGTTAGGAAACGGAAACTCTTAATATGTATTGGGTGTGAGCTCAGGAAATTAAATCGGGAAATCAGCCAGTAGACAGAGGTGGTGTCAGGATCTTGAAGGGAGGGATGTTTGTTTGAGGGTGTCCTCTGCTCTCTTTGCCCTCAGTAGATGGCATGCAGGCTGGGAGAAAGATCTCTAAGAAATGAGATCAGTAAGAACCTTTATTTGGGGGGCTCACTGCTGGGCTAGAGGAAGTGGAGTTGAGAGCCAGCAGTGGAGGGACTGACTGAAACCTCTTCCTTGGGGACAGAGAGAAGGAGGAAGGAGAAGGTAATTTCCAGGTAGTGATGAGGACATAGGTTCTGCACCTGTCAGAGAAGAGTTGAAAAGTTTTATTGATTTTACATTTAACTGTGTTTGTTCAGATTTCCTTATACTGAGGCATCTGAAAACCCCCTTCCCCACTTGTTGGTAAAGAGTTCCCAGACAGGGCAGCCTCGGGCCTCCTGGCAGGACTGAACAGACCTTTTCTCTCCTGAGTCTCAACTTGTCCCTGGCTACGAGACAAACCTTCCTGTGCCACAGCTGTCACTGTTCACACCTCATTAGAAAATGAGACAAAAGGTTTAATTTTTTCCTTTGCAAAGGGTCCATTCAATTGCACTCAGACTGTAAATGTTTTCAAATGTTCCATTTCTTGACTAATATCTCACTTTCTTTTTTATTTTTATTTTTCACTTTCTTATAACTTAAGAAATTGCCTGGCCTTTCTTACTTTTTTTCAACAAAGGAATAATAATAAAATGTTTGAGTAGGTCATCTATGAAATGGGTGCAAAAACTCAAAAGGTACAAAGGATTTTGTGGTGGCTAGTAAGTCACTGTTTCCTTTGGCCTTCTAGTCACGGAGTTCTCCCAGGGTAACCAAGCATCCAGTGATAACCAGCATCCCCAGTGATTTTGATTGCATTTTGCTGATGACTGTATAACTAGAGAGAACACTGTGGAAATTGGTTCAACAAAGAATACAAGTCCCTTCTGTGGCCAGGCTCTGGCTGTTACAGCCTTGGTATTGGTGCAGTCTTACTAAGAACTTCATTTTTTTTTTTTTTTTGCCTGTAATGTGTTCAGAATGAAGTCACAGGGCTGTCCTTATTAGTGAGTGCATTACCATCTGCAGGACAAAGATTCTTCCATCCAGAAAGCTGTTAGACATAGGAACTTTGAAGTGTTTTAGTCCCCATTTCAAAACCCAGCCATATGTTTCCTATTAAATTACATGACTGACAGCTGCCTCTTACAGTTACTTAGTACAAACTCCTGTTGCTAACTTGCTCAAATGGGGATCTGTGTATTTATTTTCCCACCTAATACAAATCATAAATTTCTCTTACTTGGGTAACTGAGCAAGTTCTTGAATCTTTCATCGTAAGCTAATTGAGGCAGAAACTGCCTGAGCCATCCTTATACACTTGTGAGTAAGCACTCAGTAAATGTTTCTCAATGATTCTAAGACGACTTAGTGAGGTCATATGCTCAGGAGGAAGGAGGTTGGGAATGAGTGATAGGAGAGTTTTCATTGACCTTTCCTCCGGGTTAGTTGCTGACTCCTTCAGCCAAGAGACCCTGGCTTCTTGACCTCCATCAGCTTGTTGACATCACTGGGCTTTCAGGAAAAAGTGATCATGACTGCTTCCTTGCTCCAGTGCCTGCTGATAGGAATTCATATTGGCTGATCTCTTTTGGTTACACCCTAGATTCCTTTGTGAGGAAAGGGAAAGTATTGAGGACTAATGCCGGTGACTAATGCTTCCTTTGTTTGAGAACTTATCTTTCACTGCTATTCATTTACCTTGAGAAGTAAGGAAGTGGGGCATGTAGATAGGGAGCACTGGACTGAGAGCCCATGGATATGAGGGCTGCTCCTACCCTGGCTGTGCAACTTTGGGCCTGTCACTACCCTTCTCTGGGCCTCAGTTTCCCTTTCTGTGCAATAAGAATTGGACTCTGTGGTCTCCATGTCGTTGTGTGTTTAGTCGCTCAGTTGTGTCCAACTCTCTGCAACCCTTTGGACTGTAGCCCCCTAGACTCCTCTGTCCATGGGATTTTTCAGGCAAGAATACTGGAATGGGTTGCCATTTCCTCCTCCAGGGAATCGTCCTGACTTAGGGATCCAACCCATGTCTCCTGCATTGCAGGCAGATTCTTTACCTGCTGAGCCTTTGGGGAAGCCCATAGTCTTGGTGGTCCTCCCTATTCAAAGTTGGGGGGCCCCTTTTCCTAAAGTCCACACTCCTAGGATCTTCCCTTTGCCTGTCCCCAAGGCCCAAATGTTAGTGACTGATTGGGATCTCTGGTTTTATGCTTCTAGGTTTTCTTCGTGTCTGACCTCTTCAAGACCAAGACCACACTCTCCCTGCCTCCTTCTGCCATCAGGAAGGACATGCTTTCGCCTGTGGACATTGACAGGAGCAATCACCACAACATGGTGTAGGCGCCACCCACCATGAGCTGTTCTTGGAAAATGACTGCTGACAGCAAGTTTTGCTGCTCTCCAATCTCATCAGACAGTAGAATGTAGGGAAAAACTTTTTGCCCGACTGATTTTTAAAAAGGAAAAAAAAAAAAAAAAGTCTTACCTTGTGGCCTTCCAAAATAGGTAGCGTTCACCTGTATGGAAACAACAGCAAGCTAACAGCAAGTGCGGGAATCCCGGATATGCAGTTGGTTTAAGTGTTCATGTTCTAGTGAACACAGGCTTGTTCTGGAGCAAACACTAAGACGATTTGAGTGGAGTCTGCTGGTCACCTTTGTGAAAGCTGTTGGGAAAGCTCACATTCACCTTGTAGCACATGATGCCAGAAATAGCACTGAAGCAACAAACTAGCCATTGGGGGCTCCCCTCTTGTGTCTCTGTCCACACCACTCAATTCTCTACTGTGACTTTGGTTCAGGAACCTTATTTGTTTGTTTTTGCTTTTAAATATAAGAAAAGAGCAGGTTTGCTCAGTCCAGCGATCAAATCCTGAATCCAGATTCCCAGTCATGAGGCCTCATCACTCACTTCCTCAGCCCATAGGCCAGCACCCACAGTCCCTCACTTATAGTGATTAGGTGACTCTTTGTGGATGAGTGAATTTCACAAATAGCACAATTTTGGAAGAGCTGGAGGGTTCAGGCCCTCCTGTGTCTTCTCTTGACGCACCATCCTGTGATGCTGAAATGTCGATTACAGGATGCTGATGTTGTGTACAGCAATCACCCGGGCACTGGCACACTCGAGTAGTGATGATTAGCTTCGGCTACTGCTTTCTCCCTGGAAACCCTTGCTGGGTGCCCACCGGGATGGTCTCTGAGGGCCGGAGATGAGCACAGTTGTGGTCTGCCATCAGCTGATGGAAAGCAGCCTTCCATGCAAGAGATGGAGGAACGAAGGGGGCAGAATGAAAAATGAAGCAACCCTTTGGCTACTCACAGTCTGAATGAGCCAGAGTAGCAGACGGTCTCACATCCCAGAGGCGGCCCTTCCAGATAACGGAGTTGACGGGGGCAGGACCTCTGGGGGAGCCGCTCTTGCTAAGCTGTGTAAAGCACTATTGTCTTGGGGTTGATCTCTAGGGCAGTTCTTGGTAGGTTCTGCTGGGCAGAACACGTGGGTTAAATCTCCGTAGAGTTTCCTCATCTTCTCTCCATAAGTGTCCTTCCAAGCAAGGTCCCACTTGAGGCAGCAGTCAGGGACCGCTTCTACTGAACCTTTGAGGAAAGGAGGAAGGAAGAAATGCTTTCAGATCTCGGATGCACACCTTTCAAAGGGCTAAGTGTAACCACATGGGTCAACCACATGCACAGCCTTACTACAGAAGCCGTCCTTTCATTTCAACTTATAGCAAGCTATGATTTTTATATATAAATATTATATAAATAATGTATAAAACATTAAAAGTTAACTATGTAAAATATTATTTCTGAAACAATTTTAGCTATATCCACTATGATTATAAACTGTGTCTCGACCTGTGTTATTTACATTAGCTGCTTAAAAAAAGCATCAAGTTTAATTTTTTTTAATATCAACTAAAATACCGTAGTTCTGTGGTAGATGTTTTTACAATGAAAGAAATAACTGCAACTAGAGAAAACTGTATAAAAACATTAAATTGCCAGTATTTTTGTAAGGTTCCATTTTGTAAAGAGAATAATATTCAAAGACTTTTGTAGAATACAAAGTGAAAATTTGTATCTGCGAAACTATACTTGTATTAAATGTGCTTTTTAAATAAAAGCTCATAACAACTAAGGAGGGAGCTGGAGACTTGGAATGGTTGAGGGGGGTTGGTCTTGGTGGTTGGGGGCTGGGAGGAGGCCATACTCCTTCAGGGGCTCCCCTCCCCGACAGGGCACCACTGTAGGATTCTCTCCCTGCGAAATACAGTGGCTGTGGTGTAGATACTGATGCCCTGAACTCTTTCATCTCCAAGAGCCTGTTTGCAGAGTGACGCTCTGGTCCTGCTCTCCTCTCAGACAGCCCTCCTCTTCTAAAGAGCTTTTGTATTCTAAAGGGGGGTTTCCCCAGGGAGGAGGGAGTTGTGAGTCCCCCAAAGGCAGATAAGGAGCAGGCTGTCGATAAGTTATGCTTGGGGAGTTCACTGAGGCAATCCTTTACACAGCTGGTGACATCAAAGGCAGGAGGGTGCACTGCTAAGAATGGCATTTGGCTCCTGCTTTTCCTCTCTGATCCCCTGGAGAAGGGAATGGCTACCCACTTCAGTATTTTTGCCTGGAGAATTCTGCAGACAGAGGAGCCTGGTGGGCTACAGTCCATGGGGTCGCAAAGAGTTGGACGCAACTGAGCGACTTTCACTCTCTCACTTTCTTCTCTGTGTTTCCCCAACCTGTAAGAGGAGGGGAAGCTGGACACTAACGTCGTTTAAGTACCAGTGTGCCAGGCACTGCAGCCTGTCTGTCGCTTTTGATTCTTCCAGGAGTTCTGATTTTGAGAAATAAGGAATACAAAGGAATGCAAAAATGATGTTTAAGATTGTGGAGGAGTAAACCACAGGCCAGAACTTGGATTCCTCTCCTATTGCTGCTATAAAAATATTACCCACTAACTTGTGGCTTAAAACAGCACAAGTGTATTACCTCTTAGTTCTGGAGGCTCTAGAGGCGCTGTTTCCTGGTCTTTTCCACCTTATGCAGGTCATCCACTTTCTTTGGTTTGTTTCCTCTCTTCAAAGCCCAGCAATCTTCTGTCATCTCTCTGATTTTCTTCTGCCACCCCTTCCACATTTAGGGCCCTGATGCTGACATTGGATCCACTCAGATAGCCCAGGATAATCTACCCAAGTTACAGTCAGCTGATTAACAACCTTAATTCCATCTGCTACCTTAATTGCTTAACTTCCCTTTGTCATGTTACATAGCATATTCACAGGTCCCAGGAATTAGGAAGTGGACATCTTTGGGGGGACCATTATTCTGTCTACCTCTGGCTCCCGAAGATTTACATCCATCCCATATTCAAAGTACACTCACCCTATCCCAGCATTCCCCAAAGTCTCAACACATTATAACATCAGTTCAAAATCTCAAATCTCATCATGCAAACTACATCATCTAAGTAAGGTAAGATTGAGGTTCTGGGTTTAATCTATCCTGAGGCACACTTGCTCTGCATCTATGAATCTATGAATTTGTGAAACTTAAGAGATAAGTTACCTGCTCCCAAAATTCTGTGATGGGACAGGCATAGGATAACAGTTATAGATAGCCCTATTCAAAAGAGAAAATGGAAGGAAAAAAGGAGTCACTGGTCTCAAGCAATTCTAAAATCCAGCCAGGCAAACTCCATTTGGTATCTCTACTCAGATCTCTGTCCTAATTCAGCATTTTCTCGGCATTTTCCTGTGAGTGGACATAACTTTGGATCCCAGAATGCAGAGAGGGAGATTCTTAAGGCCAGAGTCTGAAGTTTTCCCTTCAAATCTAGGGGAACAAAAGTCCAGATAGATAAAATAACTTGCTAGCAGGAGGAGGGGGATACACAGCAAGTTAGTGGAGGAGCTGTGGAGATCAAGTCACTGCATACTACTGGTCTCCCTGTCTTCCCATTATACTTATCCAACAGTACTTGATGAATTAAACTATTCTCAATAAGAAGTAGCACCATTTCATGGGTACTTAAGGGAAAGATGGGCTTCCCTTATGGCTCAGTTAGTAAAGAATCCACCTGCAATGGAGGAGACCCGGGTTCGATCTCTGGGTCAGGAAGATCCCCTGGAGAAGGGAATGGCTACCCTACCCAGTATTCTTGCCTGGAGAATTCCATGGGGTTGCAAAGACATGACTGAGCGAATGACACTTTCACTTAAGCAAAGATGGAGCCATGCCATAATATAGGGCAGCTCTGGGATTCAGATTCAAATTATTTCAGTTATTTGTTGATTAATACTCATTAAGTACTCTGTACCAGGCACTAGTAAATCCATGAAGGACAGTGGGTAAAAGGGACGAGATAATAGCTTCAGGGACTTGTGAGTTAGAGAAGGATGCAAAAAGTCAAGTAATCATTTAACTAGGCAATTAAGAACTCAGACAAGTGTTACAAAGAAAGAATACAGGAAGTTAAGAGAGATATCAGCTGGAGGACCTATCCTGTCTGATGGTGGCTTTCCTGAGATCCACCAAGGGCCAAAGCCTGTTTACACTATCCGGACCAATGACATGAATGGAAAGGGCTCCACAAGATGTAGGTCTAGGAGAAGAGACGAGTGAGTGAGTAAGTGATTATCAGTTCAGTTCAGTCGCTCAGTCGTGTCCGACTCTTTTCGACCCCATGAATCGCAGCACACCAGGCCTCCCTGTCCATCACCAACTCCCGGAGTTCACTCAAACTCACGTCCATCGAGTCGGTGATGCCATCCAGCCATCTCATCCTCTGTCATCCCCTTCTCCTCCTGCCCCCAATCCCTCCCAGCGTCAGAGTCTTTTCCAATGAGTCAACTCTTTGCATGAGGTGGCCAAAATATTGTAGTTTCAGCTTTAGCATCAGTCCTTCCAATGAAGTGATTATGGTAGTATGATAATGGGCGGAGGAGCCTATGTGAAGTGTTGCAGGAGTGTAATGAGTAGAATGAGTTAGACTTTGATGTCCTCCATGTGGACCCTCTCCCTATCTCTGGTAAGCATCCCTTCTAGAACATCCAACCCTGAAAAAATTCCAGCTTCTGGATGAACCCTTCCAATAATGCTAATTTTGCCTTCAACAGCCCACTGCAGTCTTTGGAAAACTTGAGTGCACACATCACATTTGGATTCTCTTTACCTCCTTTGAACAGAAGACAAGTCATGAATGGCCCCAGATATCAGAGGTGAATCAGCGAGGCTTTGGTAGAATTCTTTTGCTATCAGAATGGTTTGTAAATGATGAGTAAGAAAAAGAGAGACAATCCATTTTTAGAACTTTCTAACAGAGGGTATCTCCTCAAAGTTGCTCTAGTGCTTCGCAGCCACTGCTCCAGTGCCTACCGTCTTGGTGGGGCTTCTCTGACCTTGGACATGTGGTGTCTCCTCAAAGTCACTGTAGTGCCGCACAGTCCCCACTCCAGGGCTGTATTTTGACACCGTACTTATTTAACTTTCTATGCAGAGTATGTCATGAGAAATGCTGGGCTGGATGAAGCACAAGCTGGAATCAAGATTGCTGGGAGAAATATCAATAACCTCAGATATGCAGATGACACCACTGTTATGGCAGAAAGTAAAGAAGAAATAGAGAGTCTCCTGATGAAAGTGAAAGAGGAGAGTGAAAGAGTTGGCTTAAAACTCAACATTCAGAAAACATTCAGAAAAGATCATGGCATCTGGTCCCATCACTTCATGGCAAATAGATGGGGAAACAGTGGAAACAGTGGCAGACTATTTTGGGGGGCTCCAAAATCACTGCAGATGGTGACTGCAGCCATGAAATTAAAAGACTCTTACTCCTTGGAAAGAAATTTATGACCAACCTAGACAGCATATTAAAAAGCAGAGACATCACTTTGCCAACAAAGGTCCATCTAGTCAAAGTTTTGGTTTTTCCAGTAGTCATGTATGGATGTGAGAGTTGGACTATAAAGAAAGCTGAGTGTCAAAGAATTGATGCTTTTGAACTGTGGTTTTGGAGAAGATTCTTGAGAGTCCCTTAGACTGCAAGGAGATCCAACCAGTCCTTCCTAAAGGAAATCAGTCCTGAATATTCATTGGAAGGACTGATGCTGAAGCTGAAACTCCAATACTTTGGCCACCTGATGTGAAGAACTGATTCATTTGAAAAGACCCTGATGCTGGGAAAGATTGAAGGTGGGAGGAGAAGGGGATGACAGAGGATGAGGTGGTTGGATGGCATCACCGACTCAATGGACATGAGTTTGAGTAGACTCCGGGAGTTGGTGATGGACAGGGAGGCCTGGCATGCTGCAGTCCATGAGGCTGTAAAGAATTGGATGCTACTGAGAGACTGAACTGAACTGAATGGAGGGTGTACAAATGGTAGACAAACACAGAAGTGTGCTCAACTTTATTAGTCATAGGGAAATGCAAATTAAAATCACAGTGAGGTATTGCTTCATACTTGTGACCCCCTTGTCTAATTAAAAAACAACTGGCAGTATGAAATGTTGTTGAAGAGGTAAAACAACTGAACTCTCATTCACTGCAAGCAGGGATGCAAATTGGTTCAGCCATTTTGGAAAACGTTGGGAGTATCTACTAAAGCCAATAATATGCATACCCCATCCTCCTGAAATTCCACTCCTACCTAAATATACACCCAACAGAGGGATGTATATTATCTCCAAAACTGGAAATAACTCAAATCTACATCAACGATTGAGCAGATCATTGAATAATGAAATCAAACATTCACACGAGGATACAATTTAGCAATGAAAATGAACAAACCCCTTCAATGCACAACAATACAAATAAATTTCACAGAAAGAATATTGAGTGAATGGAAACAGGCACAACAGAATGAAGTTCAAAATAAGCAAACTCACAGCAAAAGAAACAATCCACTAAAAGACAGTCTACTGAAAGGGAAGATAAATATCTGCAGACTTTATATCCAATAAAACGTTAATACCCACAAAATATAAATAAATCATACAACTCAATAGCAAAAGACATATAATCCAATTTAACAATGGATAATGGTCCTAGGTAGACATTTTTCCAAAGTATATGGATGACCAACAGGTACACGAAAAGATGCTCTACATTACTAATCACTAGGGAGACGGCAATGGCACCCCACTCCAGTATTCTTGGCTTGAAAATCCCATGGAGGGAGGAGCCTGGTAGGCTGCAGTCCAGGGGGTCACGATGAGACGGACATGACTGAGCGACTTCACTTTCACTTTTCAGTTTCAAGCATTGGAGAAGGAAATGGCAACTCACTCCAGTGTTCTTGCCTGGAGAATCCCAGGGACGGGGGAGCCTGGTGGGCTGCCGTCTATGGGGTCACACAGAGTCGGACACGACTGAAGCGACTTAGCAGCAGGGAAATGCTAATCAAAATCATAATGAGATATCACCTCATGCCTATTAGAGTGACTAATATAAAAAAACAAGATATAATAATTGCTGGTAAAAATGTGAAGTACAGGGAATCCTTGTTCAAATGGTGGGATGTAAACTGATACAGCCACTATGGAAAAACAATATGGAGGTTCCTCAAAAAAAAAAAAAAAAAAAGTAGAATTATTATATGATCCAGCCATTCTACCTCTGGGTATATATCTGAAGAGACTGAAAACTGTGTTGAGATATCTGCACACCCCCAACAAAGTTTTTAACAGCATTATTTACAATAGCCAATTCATGGAGACAACCTAAGTGTCCATCAACAGATGAATGAATAAATAAGGTATGGAATATATTACACATGTGATGGAGTATTATTCCAGTATAAAAAAGAAATTCTAACATTTGCAACAGTGTGTATGTAACTGAAAGGCATTATGCTAAGTGAAGTAAGTCCGACAGAAGAAGGCAAATGTTGAGTGATCTCACTTATATGTGAAACATAACAAAAACCAAACTCTCATGTGCCAAGAGGGAAAATGATGTAAGATAAGCGGTTAGTGACTAATGGAACACAGTCGAGTCAAAATAACTGAATCTAGGTTGTTTGTGCTCAGTGGCCAAGTTGTGTCTGACTCTTTGTGACCCTGTGATTGTGGCCCACAAGGCTTCTCTGTCCATGGGATTTCCCAGGCAGGAATTTTGGAGTGGGTTGCCATTACCTTCTCCAGAGGATGTTCCCAACCCAGGGATCAAACCCATGTCTCTTTCATCTCCTGCATTGGCAGGCCAATACTTTAGCACTGTGCCACCTGGGAAGCCCAACTAAATCTAGGTTACTAAATCCCAAAGGAACAAACACATCATGAGTGACACCAAAAGGGATTGCTATAGGCTTTCTCCAGTTCCTTTCATCACCTACTAGAAGATCCCTCCAAACAGGGGGTCTAATCCCTCTTCTTTACATTTTATATCCTCAAAGTCTGGGTTATCTAGGAATTAGTATGAAAATGGTAAAATATATGAAAAGTCAGAGTTTCTTTCACTGGGGGTTTCAGGTCTAGACTCCTCCATTGGTCACTGATAAACACATTTTCAAGAGTGGCTATTTGCTTGTTTCAATTTATTTTATGTCCCGATGAACCAATTTACTTTTTAAGATACACATCTTTTATAAATGAAAGAACATATGACAAACAGAGTTATAAATTACCAAAACACTGTGGGTTTAGGATGATGCTAAGAGGTAGTTTTGGAGAAGGCACTGGCACCCCACTCCAGTACTCTTGCCTGGAAAATCCCATGGACAGAGGAGCCTGGTAGGCTGCAGTCCATGGGGTCGCTGGGAGTTGGACACGACTGAGCGACTTCACTTTCACTTTTCACTTTCATGCATTGGAGAAGCAAATGGCAGCCCACTCCAGTGTTCTTGCCTGGAGAATCCCAGGGATGGGGGAGCCTGGTGGGCTGAAGTCTATGGGGTCGCACAGAGTCGGACACGACTGAAGCGACTTAGCAGTAGCAGCAGCAAGAGGTACTTTAGTTAAATTGACATTTTCATTTTTAGAACTAAGTTATTTTGGCAAGAACTAACATGACCTTTTCAACATGATATTCACATTTTATGACAAATTTAAGAATGATTATCAGAAAAGATAATCTTTAGAGAAATGTTAATGTTTGTCCATTCTTTGCTGATATTTATTATATTCTGGGAATTTTAAATTTTATAGCATAAATCAGGGGGAACAAGGATTTTAATATACATAATTTTGATTTAAGGATAATTTCCCTCTCAAATATGTTGGCTGGAAAATGTATATAAAATTTTAAATTTAACTGTCACCCTTATTTTATTATACACTCCAACTCCATAGGCATTGTAAGTTCATTTGTTTAAAACAGCTAGTGAGGAGGGAGGCGCCAAGATGGCGGAAGAGTAGGACGGGGAAAACACTTTCTCCCCCACAAATTCATCAAAAGAGCATTTAAACGTCGAGTAAATTCCACAAAACAACTTCTGAATGCCGGCAGAGGACATCAGGCACCCAGAAAAGCAACCCAACTCTTCGAAAGGAGGTAGGAAAAAATATTAAAGACAATAAAAGAGACAAAAGAGGGAGGGACGGAGTTCCGTCCCGGGAAGAGAGTCTTAAAAAGAGAGAAGTTTCCAAACACCAGGAAACCTTCTCACTGCCGAATCCGTGCCGAGCTTTGGAAGCACAGAGGGCAACATAACAGGGAGAAAAAATAAATAAACAATTAAAACTCGCAGATTGTGAGCCCTACGGTAACTCCCCCAGCGGAGAAGCAGCGCAGACGCCTGCATCCGCCATTAGCAAGCGGGGTCTGGGCAGGGAGGCGCGGCGCGGGCTGCATCGCTCAGAGTAAGAATCTGGCCTGAATACCCTGAGCACTATCTGAGCGAAATAATTTGGGCTAGCAAACCAGACTGTGGGATATCTACCATGCGAAAAGCCAGCCCTAACCTAAGACACCGCCAGCCCGCGCACGGAACAAAGGACTAAACAGAGATAGCCGGCTGCAGACCTTCCCCCTCCGGTGACAGGCAGCCAGAACCGGAAGGGGGCAATCGCAGCCCCAGAGAGACATTATCTATAAAACTGTAAGCAGGCTTCTTTGCTAACTAAAACTTCTTGGGGGTCTGGACGGTTAACATCTGCCTGAGAAGGTGCGCCGGTTTTACACCCAGATAACCGAGTGGCGGGGAGGCGATAAGTCGCAGCATTGGCGCTCGCCAAACACCTCATCACTTGAGCTGCTCGGACCTGGGAAGAGCACAAAACGCAGGCCCAACTGAGTCTGCGTCTCTGAGGACTACCTGAGTGCCTGAACCTGAGTGGCTTGGACCTGGGAGGTGCATGCAACCCAGGGCCAGCCTCGGATTGTTCCCGGCGGAACAATCTAGAGCCTGAGCAGTGTGGGCAGGGAGGCTACACGCGCCGTGAGCGGGGGCAGACCCAGTGTGGCTGAGGTACTGCGAGCGCACGCCAGTGTCATTTGTTTGCAGCATCCCTCCCTCCCTCCCCATAGCGCGACTGAACAAAGAGAAGAAATACAGCTCCACCCACCAGAACACCGACACAAGCTTCCCTAACCAGGAAACCTTGACAAGCCACCTCTACATACCCACACACAGCGAGGAAACGCCACAATAAAGAGAACTCCACAAACTGCCAGAATACAGAAAGGACTCCCAAACTCAGCAATTTAAACAAGATGAAGAGACAGAGGAATACCCAGCAGATAAAGGAACAGGATAAATACCCACTAAACCAAACAAAAGAGGAAGAGATAGGGAATCTACCTGATAAAGAATTCCAAATAATGATAGTGAAATTGATCCAAAATCTTGAAATTAAAATGGAATCACATATAAATAGCCTAGAGACAAGGATTGAGAAGATGCAAGAAAGGTTTAACAAGGACCTAGAAGAAATAAAAAAGAGTCAATATATAATGAATAATGCAATAAATGAAATTAAAAACACTCTGGAGGCAACAAATAGTAGAATAACAGAGGCAGAAGATAGGATTAGTGAATTAGAAGATAGAATGGTAGAAATAAATGAATCAGAGAGGATAAAAGAAAAACGAATTAAAAGAAATGAGGACAATCTCAGAGACCTCCAGGACAATATTAAACGCTACAACATTCGAATCATAGGGGTTCCAGAAGAAGAAGACAAAAAGAAAGACCATGAGAAAATACTTGAGGAGATAATAGTTGAAAACTTCCCTAAAATGGGGAAGGAAATAATCACCCAAGTCCAAGAAACCCAGAGAGTCCCAAACAGGATAAACCCAAGGCAAAACACCCCAAGACACATATTAATCAAATTAACAAAGATCAAACACAAAGAACAAATATTAAAAGCAGCAAGGGAAAAACAACAAATAACACACAAGGGAATTCCCATAAGGATAACAGCTGATCTTTCAATAGAAACTCTTCAAGCCAGGAGGGAATGGCAAGACATACTTAAAATGATGAAAGAAAATAACCTACAGCCCGGATTATTGTACCCAGCAAAGATCTCATTCAAGTATGAAGGAGAAATCAAAAGCTTTTCAGATAAGCAAAAGCTGAGAGAATTCTGCACCACCAAACCAGCTCTCCAACAAATACTAAAGGATATTCTCTAGACAGGAAACACAAAAATGGTGTATAAACTCGAACCCAAAACAATAAAGTAAATGGCAACGGGATCATACTTATCAGTAATTACCTTAAACGTAAATGGGTTGAATGCCCCAACCAAAAGACAAAGACTGGCTGAATGGATACAAAAACAAGACCCCTACATATGTTGTCTACAAGAGACCCACCTCAAAACAGGGGACACATACAGACTGAAAGTGAAGGGCTGGAAAAAGATTTTCCATGCAAATAGGGACTAAAAGAAAGCAGGAGTCACAATACTCGTATCAGATAAATTAGACTCTAAAACAAAGGCTGTGAAAAGAGACAAAGAAGGTCACTACATAATGATTAAAGGATCAATCCAAGGAAAAAAAATAAAATAAAATAAAACAGCTAGTGATTTTATCTTAAAAAAAAAAAAAAAATGGAAACCAAACTCAAAGAAAAAGACCAGATTTGTGGTTACTGGAGTCAGGGGCTGAAGGGAGGTGGAATTGGATGAAGGTGGTCAAAATGTACAGACTTCCAGTTACAAGATAAGAACTAGGATGTAATGTACATGATGATGTAGTTAATGCTACTCTATGGGAGAAGGCAATGGCACCCCACTCCAGTATTCTTGCCTGGAAAATCCCATGGATGGAGGAGCCTGGTAGGCTGCAGTCCATGGGGTCGCTAAGAGTCAGATACGACTGAGTGACTTCACTTTCACTTTTCACTTTCATGCATTGGAGAGGGAAATGGCAACCCACTCCAGTATTCTTGCCTGGAGAACCCCAGGGATGGGGGAGCCTGGTGGGCTGCCGTCTATGGGGTCACACAGAGTCGGACATGACTGAAGCGACTTAGCAGCAGCAGCATGGTATACATGGAAGTTAAGAGAGTAAATCCTAAGAGTTCTCATCACAAGGAAAAAATATTTTCTTAATCTTTTTTTTTTTTTTTTTGGTATTACAAGAGATGATGAATACTGACTAAACTCATTGTGGTAAACATTTCACAATATATGTAAGTCAAACATTATACTGTACACCTTAAATGTATACAGTGCTGTATGTCAACTATATCTCAATAAAACTGAATAAAAAGAAAAAAAAAACAAAACAAGCAAGTAAAAACAAGGAATTAGGTAAGAACAGAAAATTCCAAAGCAATGATGACACATTAGTCAGAAAAACTTTACACTTGAACCAAAAATAAATATTTGTACTACTTGATTCCTAGTATTGAGTGGGCCTGGTAGGAAACCAAGGAAATTATTTGACTGTCATAATGATACCTAACCTTGTTTTTCCTACTCATCTCCCATCACAGATTCTCAAAACGGGGATCACTGACTTTCCCAGCCTCCGTGAAGCTGATCATGTTCTATGTATTTGAGAAAACAGGAAAGCACTTGAGATGTCTCAGTAGCCTGGTTATTGCTGCTTCCTTCCTTCAACATTTTTCTGTGAGGGTATGATGTTTGGGGCTGTGGCAGCCATCATTCCAGCCATAAAGGAAAAGTCAGAACCTCACAGAGTCACTGACCCAGTGCCCTGGGTGAATCAGCTCTGGAACCAACTGGCATCTAGACGACTCACTATGTGTGACAACTACTGTGTGTGTGTGAGGTCTGTTGTGTCCAGCTATTTGTGAACCCATGGACTGTAGCCTGCCAGGTTCCTCTGTTCATGGGATTCTCCAGGCAAGAATACTGGAGTGGGTTACCATTTTCTTCTCCAGAGGATCTTCCCAACCCAGGGATCAAACCTGCATCTCCTGCGTCTCCTACATTGGCAGGTGGATTCTTTACCACTCTGCCACCTGGGAAGCTGTGATAACTAAATGCTTGTTATTTCAATAAATTCAAATCAATATTTTAAACACAGAAAATTTATCTATAATGATAAATGTCAGGTTTGTGATCACCTTTAGGCGCATATTGACTGGGAGAGGACTTAATTTGGGTGTTGGTCACTTTGTGAAAATTTATTTCACTCATGTATTTGTCTATTGCTATGTCATACTTCAACTGAAAAAGGGAAAGGAGCAAAGTTTACTAAAAAATGAAACAAAACAAATCTTGATACCAAAGGAAAAGATTGACAATACATTGGCAATTTTTATTTCATAAATAGCTTTCAAACTCACCCCTTCCCTTTACTGCCTTTATTTGAGGCCTCATTAACTCTTCAAAATATTATTTATTTATTCATTTGGCTGTGCCAGGTCTTCTCTCTAGCTGTGGTGTGCAGGCTCCAGAGTGCTTGGGCTCAGTAGTTGTAGTCTGTGGGTTTAGTTGCTCTGTGGCACGTGGGATCTTAGTTCCTTGATGCTGTGCATCGCCTGCATTTCAAGGTGGATTTTAACCACTGGACCACCTGGGAAGTCCCTCATTAAGTCTCTTTTAACCAACTCCAAGAGCCTCCAGTAATCAGGTTTTCCCTGCCTGAGTCTTCATTCTGGTAAGAACTCTTCTGCATAGGGGCCAAAGAGAGCTTTCCAAACAGAAATCTGACCATGTCATTCACCTTCTCAGGGAATACAATCCTTCACATAGTATTTATTCTTCTTTTTAAATTTGAATGCATTTCAAAAATGTAATTTATACAGAGAATAACACAAGAACCATGTGCCTACCACTCAACTATAAGAGATTAGTATATTGCCCTGTTTGTTCCAATCAAATATTGTTGCTAAGAAAGAATCAGTTAAGATACAATTTCAGCCCCGTCCCTTAATTCCACACAGTCCCTCCCCATTATCCTGAATTTGGTGTGTGTCTTTTCAAATCAGGTTTTCTTATTAACCCAACATAAGTATACATCCATGAACTCTATATAACTTTTGTGAGTTTAAAATATGTATATATGTAAATAGTATCAAAGTGGTTTTTTTAATAATCTGCTCTGATCACAACATTGTGTTTTTACAATTTATACATGATGGCATATAGATCTACAATATTCGTTTAACATGCTATAGCATCACTGTCGGAAAAGGCAATGGCACCCCACTCCAGTACTTTTACCTGGAAAATCCCATGGACAGAGGAGCCTGGAAGGCTGCAGTCCATGGGGTCGCTAAGAGTCGGACATGACTGAGCGACTTCCCTTTCACTTTTCACTTTCATGCATCGGAGAAGGAAATGGCAACCCACTCCAGTGTTCTTGCCTGGAGAATCCCAGGGACGGGGGAGCCTGGTGGCTGCCGTCTATGGGGTCACACAGAGTCGGACACGACTGAAGTGACTTAGCATAGCATAGCATAGCATAGCGTCATACCTTATTGATCTATTATAAAGTTGGTGAACATTTAGATTATTTTCAGCTGTTTGCTATTACAAACAATGCAGAAATGGACTCCTTTATGTATTTCTTCCTTTAGTTCCAGTATACAAAGAAATGGAATTGCTAAATGGTAGGAATATAATATACCTCCACTTTAACAGATATTATTGCCTAAATGCTCTCAGAAGTAGTTGTAAGAAATTTGTGCCATTACTAGCCAATAGCAGCATATGAAATTTTGCAATTGATTTCCATCCTCAACAACTGGTATTGTTAGAATTTAAAATTTTAACAATCTGTTAAGTATGAATATGTATAATCCCTTTGAATTTTAATCTTCATTTTGCATACTAGATAGATTAAGCTTGTGTGGTCTATAATTTTTTTATTGTGAGCTTATCTATAGCAGGGCTTACGTTTTCTGTGGGAATGCCATGCACCCTGGTCTCTAGAAAGCCATTTTGTCTTTGTGCTGCTAGGAAGGAATCCCAGGGGGTTCACAGGTCCTAGGCTATGCAAATCTAATTTTATTATTCTCTTTTTAAACTTTCTACAGAAAGATTTCAGAAAATAGTCCAGTTTCATTGGATGGATGTATAAGACTGCATGATTTGGCTTCTACACACTTCAACTTCAGCTAGAAGCTTATTACCTTGATTTTATACTCTCCTTTTATTTCTGTTACGTGAAATGTCTGATCCATGCATCAGAGTTCATTAGATCTGTATTCAGTGGAGGGAGGAGCTATTGTGTTTTATTCAGTATTTCTGTGTGTGTGCTTTTTTTTTTTTTTCTGGGATGGCAGTTCTATGTTAATGAAGTCTGCCATGTTGCTAGATTTGGAATTTCAGCATGGAATTCCTTTCATGAGTTCGTATTTCCCTATCCCTCTACCCCTATTTTTTATGATTCATCTACCTTTCCCCTTATCCTCTAAAATCCAGCTATGTTGAACTGCTTGCAATTCTCCCAAATTCATATCACTTTGCTTTTGTATATGTAGCTACCTTTTCCTAGTCATTGTTAAGGATCACGTCTGCCTCTACCTCCCTGGAAAAACTCTGAGCTCAGAGGTTGGGCTGGATGGCTTTGCTGGACTTCCACTGTTATCTGGCTCTGCAACTGACTAGATGTCCATCTATTTCGCCTACTAACTGTGAACTCCTGCAGGCAATGACAATGTCTTATCTTTCTTTTCTTTAGGATGGAGCATAGTGGCTGATACAGAGTAAGTACTCAATTAATTATTTTTTGACTAAATAGATGCCCAGAGGGTGCCTTTTTTAGTATATGTGAAAACATGGTTATGTGTTAATTATATGCAAGGATGTATATATAATTGCAAATATATGGTTGTGTAACTCTGGACACGCATGCAAGTGTGTGTGTGTCTGAGTATACGCATGTATGCAGATATTTGCTCTGCTACTTCTGACTGGGTGACACGAACTCTTAGGTGGCTTTTGTGGGGATGCTAAGATGTTTGCGGTGACAGTGGAAAGAGGAAATAAAGGATAATTGCCACTTGGGAGACCAAACTGTGGAATATGTGGTCCAAGCAGCTCTCAGAAACTCACCCCATGGAGGGTGCCTTTTATGGGGCTGGGGGTGGAACTCAATGTACCTAAGTAAACATTATGTTGCCTTTGAAATCAGGGGTTTGAGAGGAAGGGTTGGAAAGAGTTTTGACATCAGTGGGACAGCCTCAGCGGACAACTCCTATGGGCCTGATCTCTTTGATTCCAACTGAAGCTTTGTGCCAAATTTTCAATTTTCCTTTTCTTTTTAATCCTTTTGGGGCAGTTCCTGCCTCACACTGGAGCCTCTTTCCATCCCATTAAGCCTCTGCTTTCTATTTCTATGTTTCCTTTCCTCTCATTACTCTGGCATGTGTGGGCAAACTAACTTTCTACTGGCACTCCCAGTTGACATCTTTCTCTTTCTACCGGATTCACAGGATGCAGTCTGGGGGTCCACCTTGATTGGCAGAGGACTTCTATGACCATGATGTCACCTCTGCTCAGTTGGTGAACCCCAGCATGAATCAAGACATCAGAGGAAATGAGTGGTGATCCCCCAAGGAGACAAGCTCATAAAGTCATCATTGGTGACAGCAAAGGAAATTAAGGAAAACTGAGGTCAGAGTTATACGAGTGCAACCAGTGTTTGTTTATTCATTTCTCATTTATTCAGTGACTATTCACTTTGTTCCTACACTGTGAATTAGACATAGTTCCTGCCCTCAAGGAATTTCCAGTCTAATGAGGGAGGCTGATTGGATGGACAAACAGAAAGACAAAGGGAAGCCCAGGGTATTCTGAAAACCTATAAGAGAGGAATCTAAATGGCAGGATGGGGAAACAGTGGAAATAGTGACAGACTATTTTGAGGGGGCTCCAAAATCACTGTAGATGGTGATTGCAGCCATGAAATTAGAAGACGCTGGCTCCTTGGAAGAAAAGTTATGACCATCCTAGACAGCATATTAAAAAGCAGAGACATTACCTTGCCAACAAAGGTCCGTCTAGTCAAAGCTATGGTTTTTCCAATGGTCATGTATGGATATGAGAGTTGGACTATAAAGAAAGCTGAGTGCCGAAGAATTGATGCTTTTGAACTGTGGTGTTGGGGAAGACTCTTGAGAATCCCTTGGACTGCAAGGAGATCCAACTGGTCCATCCTAAAGGAAATGAGTCCTGAATATTCATTGGAAGGACTGATGTTGAAGCTGAAACTTCAATACTTTGGCCACCTGATGTGAAGCACTGACTCATTGGAAAAGACCCTGATGCTGGGAAAGATTGAAGGTGGGAGGAGAAGGGGATGGATGACAAAGGGTGAGGTGGTTGGATGGCATCACCGACTCAGTGGACATGAGTTTGAGTAAACTCTGGGAGTTTGTGATGGACAGGGAAGACTGGAGTGTTGCAGTCCATGGGGTCGCAAAGAATCAGACATGACAGAGTGACTGAACTGAACTGAAATGGCAGGAAGATCAGAGAGGAGACAAATTTTACACACATTGATAAAGAACATGGGTTCAGAGTCAGATAGACTTGGGTTTAAATCTCCACTCTGCCACTTAACTACAGAAGCCTGTCATTCCTCGAGCCTGTTTCTTCAGTTGATATTGGAAATAAATACTTAGATAAAACGGTTGTGATTATTAAATGAAATGAATTTTTTCTTTAGTTTAGAGCCTGACTCACAGCAAGCATTTAAACGGAAGATATTTTCTATCTTATATAGATGATGCTTAAAGTTAAAATTTTGAATCAACAAATAGGAGATGACTAGATGAAGAAAAGGGAACATGATGTTCTGGGCAGAGAGCACAACCATGTCCAAAGGACTGACATATTTCATGAGCTGATATTAATATATAGTATGTTGTGGTTGTAATAAAGCGGTTACATGTGGGAACAGTGGCAGATGAAGTCAGAGAGGTAGGTTGAAGCCAAACCATGTAGTCTTATAAATCTACCCAAGAAGTTTGAACTAGTTTCTGAGTTCTGTCTTTAGAGATTTTCAAAAGGGAATAACACGATTAAATTCACGTTTTTAAAAAGTTTCTCTGAGGTAACTTGACAAAAGCTTTAGGAGCCTTAAGCATGGCCATATAATTTGCTCTAATAATTTTATTTCTAGGAATTTGTCATAAGGAAATAATCAGAAATGAAGACAAAAATGTATGTCCAAGAATGTGCACTGAAGACACATTAGTAAAACTGGAAAGAATCTAAATGCTGAATAATTAGGAAATGATTAAATAAATTATGCTACATGCAACTGATGTGATATTTAAAGCATTCAAATCATTTGGCAATATTTCAGTGTATAGGGACACATGCATAATAAAATGCCAAGCCAAAAAGAAGAATGCATGATTCAGGTTTTGATTTAAAATAGATAAATATATGCACAGCAAAACCAGGAGGAACTGTACCAAAAGCAAAAAATAATTATAGTTATCTCTGCATAGTGGAATTATTGGTGATTTCTGTTCTCTTTTTCAAGTTTTTCTGTACTTTCCACATCTTTATAATGAAAATTCGGCTTTTACAATTTAAAATATATTTTTAAATGATCACTTATAGAACAGAGTCTTATGTAGGAGAGACAGAAAGAAATGAGATAATTAGTTGACTACTACAATAATTCAGGAGAGAAAGATTTTCAACCAAGGCAAACCCAGAAAGAATGTAGAAGTAGGGGGACAAATTCTAGAATATAAAGAGTTGGAATTGAGAAGACTCCATTGCCTACTAGATATGGGTAAAAATAGAGAAAAGAAATCAAACATGATGCCCAGGTTTCTGACTTGGGCCCTGGAATGTGCACTGATCTCAGAGGGAGAGGGAACGTGGAAAGGGTAGTTGGGAGGAGAGAGTAGCAGAGATGAGGAATTCTGGGATACGCTGAATTTCAGGTGTTTGTGAGATGTTGAGATGGACGTGTCCAGTTAATAGTTGGATAGACAGTTCATTTAGTTGCTCATTCATTCATTCAACAAATGTTTATTCAGTAACTACTGTGTGTAAGACAATGCTTTGGTTTTGGAGAGCTTGCATTCCAGTTGGGGACAAGGACCTGTAGCTCAGAATAGACATAACAGACATCTGGTCTGGAGGCAGACTTTTAGAAGTCAACAACCTGGACGTGGTAGAGGTGGAGAAAGACACAAGAAGTGGATGAGATAGATGACCCAGTGCGAGAGTGTCAAATGAGAAGCGTGGCTTATTTTGGACCAAGTTCAGTCAGGGTATTTATTTTCTATGGCTTAGAGGATTGAACTGCTTTGGAAAATGTCTGCATACCACTTAAATATGATTACTTTCTGACTGTACCTAATTTCCAGTCTAGCTACCACTTCTGTGAGTGCTGCACAAGTCACTGAATCTTAGATTTGATGGTCTTATCTCTAAACTAGAAATAATATAGCTTTAACCTGCATCAGTATAACTTTCTTGCTTCAGGACCTCTGCGGTCTCTGTTCCTTCTGTCCAGAATGTTCTTCCCCATGAACTTTCCCTGCTGGGCTCCTACTTCTCATCAGATCTCTGACCCACTAACACTCCTGCAGAGATGTGCCTGACCCTCCAGGATAAAGCAGTATAAACCCTGGCCCTTGCCTGCTATTTCTTTCACTGTGCTTCACTCACTGTTGATTCTCACTCCCTAACAAGAATGTGTTAGGAGAGTGTGAATAAAGTTTGCTTTGTTCTTTGCCATAGTCCTATCTCCTAGAACAGACTCTGGCATGTAGCAAGCAAGCAGTACTTTTTGAATTATTTTTTTCCCCCAGTAATAATGGGTTTATACGGGATCAGCCAAGAATTGCACTCCAGAGTAGCAACCATGGTGAGACTCAGGCAAGTCCCCCTGAATTATTTTGAATTTGAAATATTTGAATAATTTAATTTAGAACAAATAAAGGATTTTTCAGCTTTATCAGTAAATTAAAAAAAACAACTATTGAACATTTCTATGTGCAAAGACTTCGTTAAAGTCCTGCGGATACATAACTAAACCTTCAGTTCAGTTCACTTCAGTTCAGTCGCTCAGTCACGTCCGACTTTGTGACCTCATGAATCGCAGCATGCCAGGCCTCCCTGTCCATCACCAACTCCCGGAGTTCACCCAGACTCACGTCCATCGAGTCAGTGATACCATCCAGCCATCTCATCCTCTGTCGTCCCCTTCTCCTCCTGCCCCCAATCCCTCCCAGCATCAGGATCTTTCCCAATGAGTCAACTCTTCGAATGAGGTGGCCAAAGTATTGGAGTTTCAGCCTCAGCATCAGTCCTTCCTATGAACACCCAGGACTGGTCTCCCTTAGGATGGACGGGTTGGATTTCCTTGCAGTCCAAGGGACTCTCAAGAGTCTTCTCCAACACCACAGTTCAAAAGCATCAATTCTTTGGCGCTCAGCTTTCTTCACAGTCCTACTCTCACATCCATACATGACCACTGGAAAAACCATAGCCTTGACTAGACGGACCTTTGTTGGCAAAGTAATGTCTCTGCTTTTGAATATGCTGTCTAGGTTGGTCGTAACTTTCCTTCCAAGAGGTAAGCGTCTTTTAATTTCATGGCTGCAATCACCATCTGCAGTGATTTTGGAGACCAGAAAAATAAAGTCTGACACTGTTTCCCTATCTATCTGCCATGAAGTGATGGGACTGGATGCCATGATCTTAGTTTTCTGAATGTTGAGCTTTAAGCCAACTTTTTCACTCTCCTCTTTCACTTTCATCAAGAGGCTTTTTAGTTCCTCTTCACTTTCTGCCATAAGGGTGGTGTCATCTGCATATTTGAAGTTACTGATATTTCTCCTGGCAATCTTGATTCTAGCTTGTGTTTCATCCAGCTCAGTGTTTCTCATGATGTATTCTGCATATATTAAAAAAGTAGGGTGACAATATACAGCCTTGACGTACTCCTTTTCCTATTTGGAACCAGTCTGTTGTTCCATGTCAAGTTTTAACTGTTGCTTCCTGACCCTGCTTATAGGTTTCTCAAGAGGCAGGTACTTGCTTCTTATTTGCAAACAGGTTTATAATCTCATCAGAGATACAGATGCTTACACAGCTATTATAAGGGAGTGAATAAAGATGGGGGCAGAAGTTTGGGTTGGTGTGAGGAAGGGTCGGAGCTGTGCTGTATGTGTGGAGGATGAAACTAGGTGGTCTCAGGGCTCCAAACTGGCATACTGGCATCATGATGCCATCTTGATATTCTGACCCAAAAGCTTGATTGATGGATTAAAAGATGGGACAGGAGACTGAATCCACTTTCATCTACACTAGACTATGAAAGTGAAAATATTAGTCACCTAGTCATTATATCTGTTTGACTCACATGAACAATACATACAGATGTATATACACATAGAAGGTGCTTAATAAATATTTTTGAATAAACAGAAGTGTCATTTCAATGTGGAATATAATTCACAGTTGGTGAATATGGAATGGAAAATGGAATCTCATTCAGCCTAGCAAGGAAGGAAATTCCAACACATGCTGCAACATGGATGAATATTGAGGACATTTTGCTAAATGAAATAAGCCAGTCACAAAAAGACAAATACTGAATAACTTCACATATATGAGGTACCTTGAATATTTAAAGAAATAAAAGTAGGAAGTAGAATAGTGGCTGCCAGGGACTACAGGGAGCAGGGAATGAATAGTTGTTTAATGGGTATAGAATTTCAGTTCTGCAAGATGAAAAAGTTCTGGCAATTGGTTAGACAAGAATGTGACTATACTTAATGCTACTGAACTGTACACTGGTAGAACTGGTTAGTTAAGATGGTAAATTTTATGTTTTCTGTATTTTACTGCATTAAAAAATAAAAAAAAAATAGAACAGATAAAAATCAGAGTGTGACTAGTGATTCAGTCACATATGAATCTGTGTTATTCTCCTAAGTTAAAGAATTCATCAAATTCTTTAGGAATGTTGAATGCGTTCCTAGCGAGAGTTCCTCCTGCTTTCAGAATCTGTGGACATGCATGAAAGGCGCAATGGGAAACTGAAGCTCAGAAAGAGCTTATTTATCACTTGTCCCAGGTCACACTGTCAGCAGCGCTGGTCCCGTCATTAGAACCTAAGTCATTGACTCGAGTGCAGTGTTCTCTCCATTCTACTTGTCAGGGTCAGGGGCAGTCTCTGCAGCCACCTCTCACATCCTGATCCTTCCTGGGGCACCCCCATTCTTTCCCAGGACATATGTACCTTGGCATTTCTGCATGAAAGTCTAATAGGCACCGTGCAAATAGCTATGTGGAGCTCCAATTTAGTAGTTATCAGGTAGTATATTTTTAAAAATATCATTTATTTTTTTGCTGTGCTGGGTCTTCATTGCTGTATGAGGGCTTTTCTCGAGGTATAGTGAGTGGGGGCTACTCACTAGTTGCAGTGCTCGGGCTTCTCAGGGCAGTGGCCTCTCTTCTGGTGGAGCACCAGCTCTTGGGTACACAGACTTCAGCAGCTGCAGTTCTGGTGTCAAGAGTACAGGCTCAGTAGTGTGGCTCATGGGCTTAGTAGTTCTGCAGCATGTGGGATCTTCCTGAACCAGGGATCAAGCCTGCATTTTCTGCGTTGGCAGGCAGATTCTTCACCACTGAGCCACCGGGGAAGCCCCCTTAAAAATAACTTTTGATGACAGTTCACTATGTGATTTTTGGCATATAACTTAGAAGGAGTTCAAAGAATGAAGTCACATTTCTATAAACAAAACTCTTTTCCAGTGAACTGATTTTTGACACTAATTGCTCTCAGTGCTAACATCTGTAAATAAGAAAAGCAGGACTAGAATTGATGCTTAATCCTCTGTCACTGCAGCAATAAATATTATATACCAGTGGATGTTGCATGTTGTTTAGTCAATAAGTCGTGTCTGACTTTTTTTCAACTCCATGAACTGCAGTCTGCCAGGCTCCTCTGTACGTGGGATTTCCCAGGCAAGAATATTGGAATGAGTTGCCATTTCCTTCTCTAGGGAATCTTTCCAACCCAGAGATCAAACTCATGTCTTTTTACCACTGAGCCACCAGGGAAGCCCATATCAATGGATACATAAACTAATTAAAGAAAAATTTCAGAGATCTCATTATGAGATAATTTCCTATAACACTTTATATGTTTAGGAATTATTTCTAAAAAACCATATTTGCTATTTTGATCAATTGCATACTATTAACCATTATGATAATGCAGATGGAATTTTTTAATGTTTACAACCATATGGTTAGAGGAAAGAAAACATTTTACATTTCTATTTATATACATTTTGTTAGAGATATATGACATGATCAATTAGAGACTCTCAATCACACAATCTGTGTTAGGTTAAGATTTTAGAGGAGAGGTAAATACAATGAAAACATGAGTTCAATAAATAAAAAAAACTAAAATTTCTGATTGTTAAAAGGAGCTCTTTCATATACTAATACTTTTTAAGTAAATGTAAACATCAGAATGCTATGATATTCACATTCAACTAGATCTTTTAAAAGAGTGACTTAGTATCTTCATTTCAAATTTTCAGTATTTATAAATTGTCATAAATTACCTCTTTACAACGATTAAACTTACAATGAACATTAAGAAGAGGTGGCAAGAATACACAGAAGAACTGTACAAAAAAGATCTTCACGACCAAGATAATCACGATGGTGTGATCACTCACCTAGAGCCAGACATCCTGGAATGTGAAGTCAAGTGGGCCTTAGAAAGCATCACTAGGAACAAAGCTAGTGGAGGTGATGGAATTCCAGTTGAGCTATTCCAAATCCTGGAAGGTGATGCTGTGAAAATGCTGCACTCAATATGCCAGCACATTTGGAAAACTTAGCAGTGGCCACAGGACTGTAAAAGGTCAGTTTTCATTCCAATCCCAAAGAAAGGCAATGCCAAAGAATGCTCAAACTACCGCACAATTGCACTCATCTCACACGCTAGTAAAGTGATGCTCAAAATTCTCCGAGCCAGGCTTCAGCAATATGTGAACCGTGAACTTCCTGATGTTCAAGCTGGTTTTAGAAAAGGCAGAGGAACCAGAGATCAAATTGCCAACATCTGCTGGATCATGGAAAGAGCAAGAGAGTTCCAGAAAAACATCTATTTCTGCTTTATTGACTACGCCAAAGCCTTTGACTGTGGATCACAATAAACAGTGGAAAATTCTGAAAGAGATGGGAATACCAGACCACCTGACCTGCCTCTTGAGAAACCTATATGCAGGTCAGGAAGCAACAGTTAGAACTGGACATGGAACAACAGACTGGTTCCAAATAGGAAAAGGAGTACGTCAAGGCTGTATATTGTCACCCTGCTTATTTAACTTCTATGCAGAGTACATCATGAGAAACCCTGGGCTGGATGAAGCACAAGCTAGAATCAAGATTGCCAGGAGAAATATCAGTAACTTCAGATATGCAGATGACATCACCCTTATGGCAGAAAGTGAAGAGGAACTAAAAAGCCTCTTGATGAAAGTGAAAGAGGAGAGTGAAAAAGTTGGCTTAAAGCTCAACATTCAGAAAACTAAGATCATGGCATCCAGTCCCATCACTTCATGGCAGATAGATGGAGAAACAGTGGAAACAGTGTCAGACTTTATTTTTCTGGGCTCCCAAATCACTGCAGATGGTGATTGCAGCCATGAAATTAAAAGATGCTTACTCTTTGGAAGGAAAGTTATGACCAACCTAGGCAGCATATTCAAAAGCAGAGACATTATTTTGCCAACAAAAGTCCGTCTAGTCAAGGCTATGGTTTTTCCAGTAGTCATGTATGGATGTGAGAGCTGAACTGTGAAGAAAGCTGAGCGCTGAAGAATTGATGCTTTTGAACTGTGGTGTTGGAGAAGACTCTTGAGAGTCCCTTGGACTGCAAGGAGATCCAAGCAGTCCATTCTAAAGGAGATTAGTCCTGGGATTTCTTTGGAAGGAATGATGCTACAGCTGAAACTGCAGTACTTTGGCCACCTCATGCGAAGAGCTGACTCATTGGAAAAGACTCTGATGCTGGGAGGGATTGGGGGCAAGAGGAGAAGGGGACGACAGAGGATGAGATGGCTGGATGGCATCACTGACTCGATGGACATGAGTCTGAGTGAACTCTGGGAGTTGGTGATGGACAGGGAGGCCTGGCGTGCTGTGATTCATGGGGTCGCAGAGTCGGACACGACTGAGCAACTGAACTGAACTGAACAATTTTAGATGTCAGTTTGAAATATGTGTTAGAGTACATATTTTTCAAAATTCTTTTGTGGGTATGTAAACCAAACCAGTTTGAAAACCGCTGGCACAGACTGTCCTTGGTAAGCTGTACTGTAAAGGATACTCAGAAATGGGTAGGTAGCCAGAGGAAAATATTGAACCTAAAGAGACGCTTGATTTGGGTTTGCTCTTGTTTCTAAAGATGAGAGAAAAATGCAGAATGTTTGTGCGCGGAGGAAAATGATTTCGACAGGAAGGAAAAGTGAGGGTGCCAGAAGGTGGTTTGGGGCAATGAAAGAAGTGGGCACGGAGTACCCAAAGAGGTGAGGCCCTTGAAAGGGCAAGGCAGAGGACAAGGCAGCCTTGTCGCGGGGGCAGAGAGGAAGCGCGAAGGGCAAGCGTGGATATCCATATGGGCTGGCGGGGAGCGGGTGGTGGCTGGAGGAAGCTCTGCTGGGATGGAGTCTATTTCCTCAATAAAACCGAAGCAAGATTAGCAGCTGTGAGGAAGGGTGGGGGAGGAGGTGTTGGGGATGACAAGAGAGAGACGTCGAATGGTCGTTTAAAGAAGTGGGATGGAATCCACTCGGGAAGTGTATTAGGACTTCGGCTTGGTTTCTGGAATTTGTTGAGAGGAGTCAGCCAGGCGATGTGCGCCGGGTTGTCGCACGTGAAAATTGCATTTAACTGGCTTGGCAGGTGCTCACACTGATGCGTGAGAGTGCAAGGGAACTGAGGCCGAGTCATTAAAATGATGGAGTCTGGACTTGAAGTTGCGGAAGGAGAGAAGGGACGGCATAAGGATGGGTGATACGATCCATGAATTATTAATTCCCTGTGTGTGTGGGGGGGGGGCACGGGGGGACGGTCAACTGCTGCGTTTGGAGTTAGGACTCTTTCAAATGTCAGCCGTCTTATTTTCTTTTTCCTAAGTGCAATGACTCTCCGATTCTCCTCTTCCTTCCTCAGTACTTCTGCCGCCGTTTTCACAGGTGGAATATCTTCTAACATCTTGAAAGAAGTCAGATGCGGTTTCTTGCAACGTTACTTCTGCAGCCCGATTGGCCAGTTTTGTGCATTATCTCGGAACTCACTTTTCAGTCTGTTTTGATCCGGGGCTTTCTTCCCGCCGCAGCGCATCGGGGCGGTCCCTTCAGGGTCTGGGAAAGAAGGAAGCGCTGATTGGTTGCCCTGCGAACCGGGGCGGGGCTTGTCGTCCGGGGCAGAGAGGGAGGCCTAGAGAAGAGTCAGCCAGGGTGCTTCTTGGGCCGCTGGTCTCTTGTGATCCCAGGGTCACTTGTCAGCGAGACAGACGCCCGGGACGGGACTGCACGGGCCGCCTGGGACCTGATTCCTTGTTTTCTGCCCAGCTGGACGTTTTGGCATGCAACGCAGACACTTTGGTAGCTGGGCATTTATCTGGGAGAGAGTTTGCGATGACATCACAGTTGAAGGTTTTTGTTTGGCCGGCACCCTTCTCCGCCAGCTTCTTCGGGTGGGCAGGCACGGGCCCAGTGGGGGCAGCCCAGGGCTTCCTGCCAGTACTCCTTTTGAAGGACGCAGGGTCAGAAGGGCAGTTGAACATTAACTCTTTGTGGCGGCAGTTTATCTATCGGGAGGCCTGGTGGCTAGCCGATTTGGACTTCCAAGCAGTTCTATACACAGAGTGCCATCCACCAATACTTTATTTCCTGCTTCCCTTGTACCACACCCTGGGGATGTTTCTAAAGAGAAAGGCAACTTCCAGTTCGTTCCAGTGACTCTCTCTCGTTCTCAGGTCCCAGCTCTTGGTGGTCCCTGCACTGAATTCTGACAGCCTGTAATGTCAACATTAATCTCCTATTTTTCAGATATGGCAGTTGGGTCTTAAGAGAGTTGAAGTGACTTACCAATATCATTAGATAGGTGGTTGGGACAGAATTTGGTTTGGCCCGGATCTGCCTTTAAAGCCCAAGTGCTATCTATTCTGCTGGAGCCATGTCCTCCAGGGCTACTGGGTTTGCTGAGTGGGAGAAAAAGAGAGAAGGAGTAAGTCGGAAGTGCTGAATCCAGGTGACTGTTAAAAGCAGGAAAAAGATGATTTTCATCTTCCCTTCAAACAACACTGGACAATACGACTTTCCCGATCCTTTCATACTAGAGAGTAATCTGGGATGTTGTCAGTATGACACAGTAGAAATAGTAATAGTAGGAGTTAAGAGGGTTTGGGACTAGACCTGCCTTTACCATAACTAAATGTGTTATGAAGAGCAAGATACTTATTGCTGTATCTCAGTGCCACCGTGTACAGTGGGGTATGATAGGTTGTGGCACAGAATTAATGGAGATAATAATAAAGTCACTATTTAAACATGAGAAAAAAATAAAAGCAGGGAAAGTACCGTGACTTACTTTGATTGTTTGCTTTTTTCTGTGCCTGTCACGGAAGTATGCTCAGAGGAAGTATGCTCAGAGTTTAACCTGGCCCTACTTGATGAGCAAGGAGTTCCACAGGCAGACAATGGACATTTCAGACCTCGAAGAGTTCAAAGGGGCAGAGATTCGGGTACCCACAGAATGTAATGAAGGAAAGCCCTTAGGGAGGCCCCATCCCTTCATTTTACCGAGGGAATAAATGGAGGACCAGAGACGGTATTTAATTATTTAAGATCAGGAAACAGGAGTGCCCAAACTGGAGCTGAAACCCTGGGTCATTGTTGTTTAGTCGCTCAGTCGTGTCTGACTCTTTGTGACACTACAGACTGTAGCCCGCCAGGCTCCTCTATTCATGGCATTTCCCAGGCAAGAATACTGGGGTGGGTTGCCATCTCCTCCAGGGAAATCTTCTCAACCCAGAGATCAAACCCACATGTCTTGCATTGGCAGGTGGATTCTTTACCACTGAACTAATCTATGGTTTGTTTTTATTAGTAACTTAGTAGTCAGACATACTGTAAGAGTTATTCACACTTGTTTCAGTTCAGTTCAGTTCAGTCGCTCAGTTGTGTTCAACACTTTGCGACCCCATGAATCGCAGCACGCCAGGCCTCCCTGTCCATCATCAACTCCCGGAGTTCACTCAACTCATGTCCATCAAGTCAGTGATGCCATCCAGCCATCTCATCCTCTGTCGTCCCCTTCTCCTCCTGCCCCCAATCCCTCCCAGCATCAGAGTCCTTTCCAATGAGTCAACTCTTCGCATGAGGTGGCCAAAATACTGGAGTTTTAGCTGTAGCATCATTCCTTCCAAAGAAATCCCAGGGCTGATCTCCTTTAGGATGGACTGATTGGATCTCCTTGCAGTCCAAGGGACTCTCAAGAGTCTTCTCCAACACCACAGTTCAAAAGCATCAATTCTTCGGTGCTCAGCTTTCTTCACAGTCCCACTCTCACATCCATACATGACCACTGGAAAAACCATAGCCTTGACTAGATGGACCTTTGTTGGCAAAGTAATGTCTCTGCTTTTGAATATGCTATCTAGGTTGGTCATAACTTTCCTTCCAAGGAGTAAGCGTCTTTTAATTTCATGGCTGCAGTCACGCTTGTTTAGCAGTTACTAAATGAGTATATTATATACATTCCTTTCTTTTAGCCCTTGGGGCAACTCTGTGAGGTAGACAGTATTTTACAAGAAAGAAAACTGAGACTGAGAGAAGTAACTTGCCCAGGGTCACATGGAAAGTCTAAGCCAGGAGCCCAGGCTCTAAATGATAAGCAGATAAAGAAAGGAGGGTGTGACCCAAAAAACCCCTTTCAACGTATATATTTTTATCTTCCTTATTCATATAAGGAAACCAAGTTTCAGAAACAGTCAGTGACTTGCCCAAGGTCACAGAGCAATAAAGCGGTGGAGTAGGCAGTGGTCTGGATCACATTATACCCAAAGTCCAAAGTGTGAGACCATTCCTGGGTTCTCTACTCCTAGCACAGCCCCCTTCTTGCATAGAGAAGCAGTCAAAGCCCCTTGTCTCTTGCTCACCTTTCAAATCTTCCAGACAGCTCTGCCTTGGGAATGTTGTCCTCGGCAGGCAAAGTGGCTTTAATCAAATCTCACTTTCCAATGAGGGGTTATTAATATTATCCTAACAGGATGGTGACCCAGTTCTTCCAGCTGCCAACATGGTGATTTTCTGCATTCCTCCTCACTTTTTCTTGCACAGCTTTGTTATCAGGGGGTCTGGATCACATTATACGCAAAATACCAGCATGTGAGACGCTTTTAGCTCCACGACCCTTTGCAGAAGCCACTTGGTCAAGCCCCTTTGGTTTATGTTTGCAGGATAAGCATCAAGGGGCAAAGCCTGGTCAGGACAGTGGTGCTGGAGGCACGGGGCCTACTTGAAGTTCACTAGCACCTCTTAAATCTGGGTGAAGAGTGACAGGTAGACAGAATTATGAATTGGGGGTGGAAAAATGAGTCTTCTCAAATATTTCTGTTCATGAGTAACCCTCACTGACTGAGTGAACAGGCTGCATGCAAGGGTTCAAAATTAATTAGGCTCATCTGGCTTGTTTTCACTGCTAAATAAGATATCTATCTCTGAGGGCTTGGCTTCCAGAAGCAGTGTTTGGAAGGAGGGTTTCTACTGTGGAAGGAAGCTCTAGACCAGACCCCAGGAGGTCTGGGGGGCTTGAGTCAGCTCTGCTAATGGCTGACCCTGTCACCCTGGAAAAGGCAATTCACCTCTCTAGGCCCATCATTATTCATTCACATTTCTAGAAGTGCTCCTGTGGGCCTGGCATTTTTGTAACGGTTGAGACAACTTGTAACAAGACAGCTGCTGCAGTGGAAGACCTCGAGGCTTCTGTGGGGAAATGAGCAAGGCCAGAGACTGTGGATTCTATGCTGCTCTGGGGTATGGCCAAAGGAGCCCTGGAAGACCTGCTATCAATAGGACGCTAGCCTTATGGAATCTGTGTGATAATTTTAAGTTTCCCCTTTTACTGGGTAAATGCAGCCCCTAACCTGTGGCACAGCGTGATAAGCAGAGCCCAGGCAGATGTTTGTGTCCCCAGTTGCCTCCTGGGCTGATCACTCTTTTATTTTTTACATTTAATTTAATTTTAATTTTATCTTGGAATGTAGTCACTTTATAATATTGTGTTAGTTTCCAGATCACTCTTGCCTGATGAACAACTCGCTTATCTGAACACAGCAGCCCTGAATGTCGACTGAGATAGAAAGGTCCAGTAGAGGAAGAGATGGCAGAGGCCATTTCAGGCTGAGGAAAGAGCATGCATAAACCCTGCAGGCTGGAGAGAGAGCTGCCTCAGCTTGGGGACCTGCCTGTGGTTCACTGACTGGAAGGCTGAGTGGATTGTGTCTTATTAGGGGGTGTTGAAGAGAGAGGAAGTTGGGAAGATTGGCAGAGGCTGTTTCTTCCCTTATGAAGCAAACAGTGGGCATCAGTTCAAGTGTAGTATTGGAACACTAGGGGAAAGAGTGGACAAAAACCAACCTAATCCCCTTCCCTGGGGGAATTCACATTCTAGTGAGACCCTGATGGGCCTCCAGTGTCCAGTGTTCTGACCCACTTCCCCTCTAGCACTGTAAGAACCGCCAACTGAGATAATGTATGTAAAAGGCCTTTGGGAAGTGGGAACTTCTGGATCATTCCAATGAATAATCACTTTTAATGTTGTTGTTGTTGTGCTGCACACCGTATAGGATCTTAATTCTCTGATTCTCTGACCAGGAATTGAACCTAGGCCATAGCAGTGAAAGCGTCAAATCCTAACCACTGGACCACCAGGGAATTTCCAGTCACTTCTCCCCCCATCCCATGTTAAAAGTCTTTATTGAATTTGTAACAGTATTGCTTCTATTTCATGTTTTGTGTGGGGTTTTTTTTTGCCAAGATGCATGTGAGGTCTTAGCTCCCACCAGGGATTGAATCTGCACCCCTGGATCACCAGAGAAGTCCCCTCAATCACTTTTAATATTAATCTGATTGACCAATACTGGTGCTCAGGGATTTGGGGACCTGTTCCTGGCACCCACCTGATCCTCCCTTCTGGGAAGAAGACATCTTTGGTTGTGGTCATAATGCTACAGGAAATGTGATGCCTTCCTTTGCTCTGCTCTCAAGACCCATTCTGACCAGGAGAGATCCATCCCTCTCTTGGACAGCTGAGCAGGCTGGACAGGATGTGACATCCTGGGGCCAGTATAGGAATTCACTGGCTTGTTCTCAGGCTGTGAGCACCTGCTGTGGTCAAAGGTTCTTTCCCTTCTGGCTGAAGCACCCATGCGAATGAGAGAGTCACTTAAAAATCACAAACAAAAGGGAAACTCTGTCTCTGTGGTTAGAGAGGGATGTCCCCGGGCTAGCAGTTGTGTCTATCCTGATCAATAGATAGGTCTGGTTCAGTGAAAGAGGCTGATTCCTAGGCCTGGGAACTTGTCCTCTCCATCACTGTGTGACTGTAGGCAAGTCAATTCCCCTTTCTGGGTGCTAGTTCTTTCCTCTATTACCAGGAAGTTGGACTTACTCAGGCTTGAGCACAGAATCATTTGAACTTTTTTGGGGAACCTCGATATATAAAGTAGATAAGAGAGATGAAGATGCAGTAGAGGCAGGTTCCTGGAGATCTGTTGACCTCACCTCATCCTGTCTCATCTTCCCTGGACAGACTTCTCCCACTATTACCCTGCAGTCATAGTGGAATTTGGTTTAAAAATAAATGGATTATATAATTTTCATTCTAACTGGGTCTTCTGGCCTCTAGGCTCAGGGTAGGGGGTGAGGGTAATTTAAAAAGTCTTGTGACAACTTCTACAATTTTGTGTATACATGGAAATGGTTATCCAGCCCTCTTTCTATTCAATATAAATATAATTTGGATTATCTGGGGGACCCTCTATTTCCATGCATAGACATGAAGTTTCATTGGCTCCATTTGACTTTGTATTTATGACTGTGACAATACCATGAACGTGTCTAAAATGTTTCCCATCTCACTTTCCATGCAGTATGTTTCCCAAATTGGACAATCTGTGATTTTATTTTTTCGTAAAAGGGATGTATTTGCTAGAGGCCAGCAGCATAAATAAGATAGGAATTTATTTCCCTCTCACATATGAAGTTCAGGTAGATTATCAAGGGATAGAATGATGGCTTCTTTTTTTCTCACTTTATTTATTTTTTAATTGAAGGATAATTGCTTTACAGAATTTTGTGGTATTCCATCTGTCATACAGCAACAAGAATCAGCCATAGGTGCACCCATATCTCCTCCCTCTCAAACCTCCCTCCCATCTCCCACCCCATCCCACCCTTATAGATTGTCACAGAGCCCCTGTTTGAGTTCTCTGAGACATACAGCAAATTCCCATTGGCTATCTATTTTGTATATAGTATTGTAAGTTTCCTTGTTACTCTCCCCATACACATACATCTCACCCTCTCCCTCCTCCCCTCCCCCTCCCCCACGACCATGTCCATAGGTTTGTTCTCTATGTTTCTTCACTGCTGCCCTGCAAATTAATTCATCAGTACCACCGTTCTAGATTCCATATCGAATGATAGAAGAACCCAAGTTCTTCCCATTGTGCTGCCTTATGGTCCTCATCACGCGCCTTCCATCCTATGATCCAGGATGGCAGTTCCTGCCATCAAATGTGCGTTTCATCCAACAGGAAGAGGAAAAGAGGAATTAGGGAGAGCTTACCATTTCTTTTTCAGGGAAGAATTTGCACATATCACTTTTTTTCATATTCCACTACCTATAATTTGATCATATGGCCACCCTTACCTTTAAGTAAGGCCAAGAAATCTCTTTACCTGGGTAGTCTTGTGACTAGATAAAAATTCTGTCATTATGCAAAAGAAGAGAACAGACCAATGGGCCAAGTGGAAATCTCTACCAAGAGTCTAGCCATTTCTCGGGCATGGATTTTTACACTTTTTTTAGGTGTGGAATTCTGTGATGTGAGTAGCATCTAAAAACTTCAACCTGGACCGGTACTCAAGATTTCAGCTAATCCAGTCTCTTTCATCAAATGATGATGATGTTATGAACCCATTTTACAGATAAGGCAGCAGAGAGATTATGTGACATGCCCAGGGTTAACTTTGTCAGTAGCCCAAGGAGAAATTCATGTTGTAGAGATAATCACAGAAATGGTGGGATTCCCTGAGAACCTGAAAGGGCCCTTTTCTCTGTGCTTTTTATTCCTCTTCCCATGACATCCTGGCTCTTTAGACCATACCTTACCACTGATGCTATAATTTGAGGGATAATGTGGACTCTGATCGGGGGACTGGGATGTCCTGAGGGAGCCCGAGCTTTGCAGTTACACATAGCTGGTGTTCAATAGTAGTTCTGCGTTTTATGACTGTGTTGCTGTGGGCGAGGCATTTTCTCTTGACTTTAGTTTCCTCTTGTTTAAAAAGAAGAGCGTATCCATCTCCAAGGTTTCTTCCCACCCTTCCTTCTTCCTTCCACCCTTTCTCACTGCCCCTGTCCCCTTTCCTCCTTTCTTTTTTTCACTCATAGAATGAATGTATAAAGGAATCTGGTCTGGGACTTAGTACTGCTAAGTGAAAACCAGTGGTAGTTTCCTTCCTTTCTTCCTTCTTCTTTCCTCTTCTCCTTTCATTTTCTTTCTCTTGTTTCAGTTTCATGTAATTTTAGATATTTTTTCCCACCAGGTTCATTAGTCACAGGACCCAGAGGACTTAGATTCTCTGGTGCCCAGAAATAGTTGCCCCGATGGGTGAACTTCTAGTTCCCTTTACCAGTTTTTTTTGTTTTTTTTTTTTCTTTCTGAATCAGACAAAGAGAACTTCAGTACCTCTTGGGTTTCCCCCTCTGATACCTTATCACTGTACCCTAACTTGGTAATTTCTCCCCTTCTATGTGTAAAATTTTTTGAGTGCTTGAAAATATCTCGTGCTTCCTGTGGGGTTTTCTCTCCCTTGTATGTAGCTCTGGTTTTCTATAAGCTCCTTGAGGACAGGGAAGGACATCTGTGTATTCCCACCTTTACGTGCTACAGAAGTGAAAACAGAAGCCTGATTGGAGATGAACTTCCGTTGAGCGAGGACCCTGTGTTCTGCTTCTTCGCATTCATCATTTGTTATGTGAAGAACAAAGGAAGAAAAGAGGAGTGAAGGGAAAGGGAAAGAAGGAGGGCTGGGGGAGAAAGGGAGAAGATTGGAAAGTGAAAATGTTAGTTGCTCAGTTAGTGTCCTACTCTGTGACCCCATGGACTGTAGCCCACCAGCTTCCTCTGACCATGAATTCTCCAGGCAAGAATACTGGGTTGGGTAGCCTCTCCCTTCTCCAGGGAATCTTCCTGATCTAGGGATTGAACTCGAGTCTCCTGCATTGTAGGCAGATTCTTTACTGTCTGAACCACCAGGGAAGCCAGAAGGAGGAAGGGAGAAGGTGGGAAATCAGCACTTATTAAGCACAAAAAGTACCAGCTTTTAAAACATGCTGTCTTACTTAATCTTGACAGCACATGTGTGAGACAAATTACGAAGGATAAGATTGAGGCCCAGAAAGGTGCTGTCACTTGTCCAAGTTCCCATAGCACATAGGAAGCAAAATGAGAAGCGGAAACAAGGTCTGTGAAGCTGAGGTCAGGCTCATAAGAGCCTTGAACCTTGAACCACGAGTCAGAGTTACTGACACAGTCAAGTGTGAGAATTAAATGGACTGTGTAGGAAGCCAGATCTGTCTCAGGGATTCCTTTTAACAATAGTAATAAAAAGTTCTGTAACCTTGACAAAGTCGCTGGCTGTCTTGGAACCTCAGTTTCCCCATCTGTCATGAAGGGGGCCCTCTGTAAGTGTGGGGGTCCCTCTCAGCTCTTTTGTGTGGCTTACAGCCTCTCTCCCTGAATTCCTAACCATCAGGGTGAGCCATTTAAACATGATAGATTCTTCCAGGAGGAACCATGCCTCTTTAGCTAGGTCAGGCCAACCAAACTTATTTGGGGTTTTTGATGAGATTTCTCTTAATTGATTGGGGTGAGGAGTTCAGAGCTAAATTGGAAGACTAGCTTTTCAGCTCCAAGATGGAAGAGACTGGGGCCTGACATTACTTGAGGTTGTCTGCCCTTTTTGAAGGCTGATGAGAGAGCATTCTGCACCCAGCCACACTCCCTCCTCCCTGGAGAGCACAAGGGGAGCTGATGAACAATGAATAATAAATAAGCTGTCTTGGTCCTGGAAGAAATGATGTCAAATTTCTGGGGCTTTCCTTTTTGCCTCTCTCCATTGCTGGACAGTTTTCAATGTTCTTTTGTTTTGTTTTGTCTATCTCTTTTTCTTTTCTTCTCTGCCTCCTCTCCTCCTTCTCTCCTTCCCTCTCTCAACTTTCCTTCTTCCTTCCGAATATTTTCTTATTCTAAGTTTCAAAACATTTAGGAGAATAAGAGATTTGGAATGATAATGCTCTCCAGAGTCTAGTTTACAGTGATTTTTATGTCTTCTGATGTTAGTATTTTCTGTCTCTTCCTTATTCATAGAACTAAAGATTCATTAATAGTAGCAATAGTTACAACTGGCAGAACTTAACAATGGATACCAAGCACCATTCTTTCAGGTCCTACAAGGCACTACATTCTTTCACTCAACAAATATTTATGAAGCATCCAACCATTTCCAGGCGCCATCATGGAAAAGATTCAGCCACGACCAAGGCAGAGTCTCTTTTCCTAATGGAGCTGACATTGTAGTTGGAAGCAGACAATGAGCAAGTAAACAAATATTTAATGTATTTTCAGGTTATTTAATTGTATCTTCAAAACAACCTCATGGCAGCTATTGTAGGTTCATTTTACACATGCATAAACACTGAGGTGTGGATAATGAAATTATCTGTCCAAAATCAGGTGAGAAGTTTGAATGCGCCCCAGCCCAGTGGTCTTTGTAGGACCCAATGAAGCTTTTTATTGTGAGTCCAGAGACAGTAAAACTGTGAGACTATGAAACTGAAGCTCCAGAGCTCTTCACTTGCATGGGCCATTCCTCAAGTCACTCAGGACCCAAGTTTTAATCCCTTAGTGCGGGCCCATCACATTTTATAAGCCTTGGGCTTCACAAAACCTGGACCAGTCTTCACTGACATGAGGATTCACAGACTTCTAGTTTTCCTCAAGAACTCAGAAGCCAATGGAGGAGAAAGACATGAAAATAAAACACTGTAATACATAGAGATGAGTGCTATAATGGAGGTGTTATGGACTAAATTGTGCCCTTCAAATTCATATGTTGAGACTCTAACCCTCAATGTGTGGTTGTATTTAGAGATAGGGCTTTTAGGGAGGCAATTAAAGGAGGTCATAAGGGTTGGGCTTTTTATAAGGAGAAGAGACAGCAGAGAGCTATCTCTCGGTGTGCACACACAAAGCAAAGCTCGTGTGAACACACAGAGAGAAGGCAGCTGTCTGTAAGCCAGAAAGAGAGCTCTTAGCAGAAGCTGAGTTTGCTGACATCTTGGTCATGGATTCTAGCATCCAGAACTCTGAGAAAATACATTTTTGTTGTTTACACAAAAATGGAATTTTGCCGTGGTATCCCCAAGCAGACTTGTATAGGATGGATGTACAAGGGAGATGGATTTGAGGATGGGAAAGCATTCCAGGCAAAGAAAACAGCTGAGTAAAGATGTGGAGACCTGAGATAGCACAGCATACCTGTGCCCAAGGCATGCACGTGTGCATGTGTATTCAGTCACTAAGTCGTGTCTGACTCTCTGTGATCCCATGAACTGTAGCCCATCAGGCTCCTCTGTCCGTGGGATTTCCCAGGCAAGAATATTGGAGTGGGTTGCCATTTCCTCCTCCAGGGGATCTTCCCGACCCAGGGACTGAACTGGCCTGACTGACTGACTGTGCCTCCTGTATTGGCAGGTGGAGCCTTTACCACTGAGCCACCTGGGAAGCTCCAACTTACCTGTAGAATCATGAATAATAATTATGCATACTTATGGAGTACAGAGGCAGAGATAAACAATGGCGGGTGGGTGGGGGAAGACCAAAACCACGTAAGATGCCAGGCTCAAGACTGGGTTTTACTGATAGATGTGGAAGTGCCCCTGGTTTGCCCTTGAGCAGGGCAGAGTCAAAACCATCATGGTGGCAGGAGGAGGGAGATGGATGGGAGGGAGGGACACTACTCAGGTGACTTCTGTAATAGCTCTGGTAAGAAAGGGTATAGCTCTGAAGTAGGTCAGTGGAGTTGGAGACAAGGATATGTTTTGGAACTGGGAGGAGGGAATGGGAGAGAGGAGGAGGAGGAGCAAGAGTCACACTTGAGTTTCTCACTTGGATGTCTGGTGCTTTTGGCCACATCAAAAGTGACTTTATATATACCTAGATTTAATTTAATTATGAGGAAAAGGGTTTGGAGTTTTTTATATTTCAAAGAAATATCAGGTGGAGGTGTGCTATGGTCCTAGATTTGCAGGTTTGGTCAGCTGGATGCTCTGCTGTGTGGAAGCCAGCAGAGTGGGAATAGGGTGTCCAGGAGGCATGTGAGTGGATCTGCAGGCAGCCTTCATTAGCAGCATTATGCTTCTCAGTAGGATGATGGTTCCTTTTTTTTTTTTTTTTTTTTTGAATAAACATGAAACAAGCCAAGGAGGTTGCAATGTTATAGAATTAGTCAGTGTCAAACTTGGTAACTGCTTGGCTTAGGACAAAGAGTCTGATAGAGTTCTGATCTTGACCTAACTTACTATATGCCTTTGGGTGGATCGTATACTGTCTCTAGGTCTCAGTCTCATCTTCTCAAAAATGAACCACTTGGGTTAAATGATCTTTAAATTCTGTTTTAGTGCTCACATTCTATACATCACTGTTTAACCAACATTATGTTAAAAAATGTACATAAATCAAGAGTTTGGGGGAAGATTAGGGTTTTATTTCTGAGGACAATACCTAATTCAGTCGCAAAACAACAAGCTTTAACTCCTTTGACATTTCATCTCAGGCTGGACTCATAGAGGACTCTGGGGAGAAGAGATTATCTGGATATCATCTAGATCAGTTTCTTTATTCCAGACTTGAAAGGAATGAGGAACAGCGAGAGCATCACCCGAGGTCATACAGCTGGTGAATAGCAGAGACAGGAACTGAACCCAAGTCTCCCAAAAAGGGCCACAAGGGGCATATAACCACCAGGTTATGCACTGCATGACTTTGTAGACTCTTATGTGAGTGGTACCCCTGAAATTATGGAGGCAGAGATCCTGCTCTTGATCCCTACTTTGCACTCCTCTCACTCTATGTATCTAGTTGTTTAAAATGCCTCCTCACCCCTCTGGATACCCAGCACCTCTCTTCTTCCCTTTTCCTTGCCAGTTGGAATCCTATTCATCCTTTAAAACTCAGTACAAATATGACCTCTGTGTCCCCTTTCTTCCCTTTGTACATACCCCTATGGCCATATATGGAATTTCCAGGTGGTTCACTGGCAAAGAATCTGCCTGCTGATGCTGGAGATGCAAGAGACATGGGTTTGATTCCTGGGTCAGGAAGATCCCTTGGAGAAGGAAAAGGCAATCCACTCCAGTATTCTTGCTTGGAAAATTCCATGGACAGAGAATCCTGGTAGGCTACAGTCCATAGGGTCACAAAGAGTTGGACAAAACTAAGTGACTGAGCACTCATGCATGCAATGGCCATATATACATAACACATTACATGGGAATGGTTTCTTATTTGTCTACAATTAACAACATTCAGAAAACTAAGATCACGGCATCTGGTCCCATCACGTCATGGGAAATAGATGGGGAAACAGTGGAAACAGTGTCAGACTTTATTTTTGGGGGGCTCCAAAATCACTGCAGATGATGATTGCAGCCATGAAATTAATAGACGCTTACTCCTTGGAAGGAAAGTTATGTCCAACCTAGACAGCATATTGAAAAGCAGAGATATTACCTTGCCAACAAAAGTCCGTCTAGTCAAGGCTATGGCTTTTCCAGTGGTCATGTATGGATGTGAGAGTTGGACTTAAAGAAAGCTGAGCGCCGAAGAATTGTGTTCAAAAAAGCTTTTGAACTGTGGTGCTGGAGAAGACTTGAGAGTCCCTTGGCCTGCAAGGAGATCCAACCAGTCCATCCTAAAGGAGATCAGTCCTGGGTGTTCATTGGAAGGACTGATGTTGAAGCTGAAACTCCAATACTTTGGCCACCTCATGCGAAGAGTTGACTCATTGGAAAAGACCCTGATGCTGGGAGGGATTGGGGGCAGGAGGAGAAGGGGACGACAGAGGATGAGATGTCTGGATGGCATCACCGACTCGATGGACGTGAGTTTGAGTGAACTCCGGGAGTTGGTGATGGACAGGGAGGCCTGGCGTGCTGCGATTCATGGGGTCACAAAGAGTCAGACACCACTGAGTGACTGAACTGAACTGAACTGAACCCAAAAGGGTAGGAATTGTGTCTTATTCATCTCTGTACTTCTAACGTCTAGCCCACGTGCTCAATTAATGTCCATGAAATGAATGAAAACAAAGGATAAATGATAGGATGAGTGTAAAATGAGGTTTGCTGGAGAATATAGAATCAAACAGAAAAGCTTAGGAAGCCATGTCCCATGAGGTGTAAATGAGACTGTGGTTTTCCTCTCATCTGGCTATTTCTTGGACCCACAGGTCATCACCCTCATTAATGACAGCTCCCCTAAGCTGTAAGCAGGAAATGCTTTGGTATCAGGCCTGATGGCCCATATTGAAGACATAATCCTTTGGCCCGTGACTCACCAATGGATTCCAGAAGGCTCAGTGTGGGTGGCCTTCCTCAATCAATCAATGGTTGGGCGTCCCAGCTTGTGATTGGATCCAAGCCACCCAAGCGTAGAGGTCTCTCAGATGCATCCTGTATGGAGCCCTCTGGCCATCAGGCCTGTGTAAGTTGTAGCCACCCACCAGGAGATGCAGACCAGCATCCATAAAAGCCAGCTTTTATGACCACTGACACCCCCTTGAGCATGGTCATTATGATTATTTAACATTTATGAGACACCCTTGGTGCAGTGGGGCTAAGGGAAAGCCAGTTTGGCAGTCTCAACACAAACGGATGTTTCTATATAACCGTACAGAGGTGATCCCTCCCACCCAGATTAGTTCATTTACAACTACATTCAGGAGCTCATATAGGCCAGAGCAAACCTGAATGTATTCTGTATAGTATCAATCCAGGCATTAACCCAGGGAAACCTCAGTTAATCAAAACCCAGAGAAGGAAAATTCTCAATTAACTCTTTTGATTTTTACACTACCATTGATTTGTTCTCTGAGTGATGTTGATGTGCAAAGTCTTTTGTTCACTCTTTCTCATTCAATAAAACATATAAACTGCTGACCATGCCACATCATGTGTCTGCTCTTGACATTGTAGAGATAAATAGACAGCCTGTACCCCTAGACAAGGCAATCTTATGGGGAAGAGAGGCATGGAAATAGAAATATAGTCTTGCAGGTGAAGTGTAAAAGCCAAGTTGATAGAAAAGTGGAGGGCTAGAGGAAGGAGTGGTTAACAGGTTAGGCAAGCTTTATAGGAGAAAAAGCTCAAGATGGCATTTGATTGATGATGACAATTTCCAGTGGGTTGTACAGAACCACACAGGAATGTGTGGACCTTATAGGAGAGGAAATGAATGAACAAATGAATGGGAAGGTAGAATGTCACAGAAGATTGAGAGAACCCTAAGATATGCAGAAGGGCTGAAATCTACAGTGTGAGGGGATGAGGTAGAAAATCTGGGCAAGGACTAGATTATAAAGGCCTTGATCATTGTTTAAGAAGTGACTGCTGGAAGGCTTCCTTGGTGGTCCAGTGGTTAAGACTCTGCACCCCAAATGCAGAGAGCCCAGGTTCGATCCCTGGTTGGGGAACTGATCCTACATGCTGCAACTAAGAGTTTCCATACCACAGCTAAGACCCAGCACAGCCAAGTAAATAAATAAAAGAAGAAGTGACTGCTGCATTTGGAAACATGGGTCTCCTTGCAGTGCTCTCATCCCTTGATTTGGGTGGCATCACATTCTGATGCAGCGGCTCCTACCTCTTTGGCCATGTCTCCCCTCTATTATTTCGGAGAAGGCACTGGCAACCCACTTCAGTACTCTTGCCTGGTAAATCCCATGGACGGAGGAGCCTGGAAGGCTGCAGTCCATGGGGTCGCTAAGAGTCGGACATGACTGAGTAACTTCACTTTCACTTTTCACTTTCATGCATTGGAGAAAAAAATGGCAACCCACTCCAGTGTTCTTGCCTAGAGAATCCCAGGGATGAGGGAGCCTGGTGGGCTGCCGTCTATGGGGTCTCGCAGAGTCAGACACGACTGAAGAGATTTAGCAGCAGTAGGAGCCTCTGTTATTTACATGGAACTATCTTCCTCTGCCCATGCTTTAATGACAGTTCCTCAGGGTTCCTGCCCCTGTTTTTCTCACTCTAGATCCTTCTCTGAGCAAGTTTCCTACTGCAGTGATTCCCCAAATGATATCCCTCATCCAGATACAGTCTTTTCTTAACTCCATATAAGTACATAGACCTAACTGCCTATGGGACATCTCTACCCAATGGGGCAGCCATCTGCTCCCTAAACCTTCATTTGTTGTGTGTTTCCAGTCTTACGAAAAGTGTCAATACCTGGAACTCTCCTAGACTCTTTACTTTCCCTCATTTGTTGTTGTTCAGTCACTCAGTTTTGTCTGACTCTTCAAATCAATTCCACCAACCATGCATTCATTCACCCATTAGATATTTATGGAGTTCTTATGTTTTTTCAGAGATTTGACCAGCATCTGGGGATGTGGAAATGAGTAAAACAGAGCCCTGACCTTTGAGGAGGAGTCAGAAGAAAGGGACAGGATTAGGTGGCTGTCCCTGTGGATGTAGCAAGACAGGGCTGTGGGTGCAAGGTGAAGGCCCCTATCCCAGCTGGATGGCTGGGCTGGTGTGAAGGAGATCTGGCAAAGCCTCTTCAGGAGAAGATGCCTGTGCTGGGTCTCAAATACTGAGTAGCATTTGGGCAGTGCAATAAGAGGTGGGAGATGGTGAGGGGAGGGAGTTGTTCTGGAAGAAGGGTCACAAGAGGAAGTGAATAGAGATAATACATGGCACAGCTGAGAGCTGCTGGGGAGAAAAATGGGTGGTAAGAGATAAGCAGCTGAGAGTCCCTTGGACAGCAAGGAGATAAAACCAGTCAATCCTAAAGGAAATCAACCTTGAATATTCATTGAAAGGACTGATGCTGAAGCTCCAAATACTTGGTCCACCTGATGTGAAGAGCTGACTTTTTGGTAAAGACCTTGATGCTGGGAAAGATTGAGGGCAGAAGGAGAAGGGGGCAACAGAGGATGAGATGTTTGGATGGCGTCATTGACTCAATGGACATGAGTTTGAGCAAACCCCAGGAGATAATGAAGAACAAGGAAGCCTGGTGTGCTGCAGTCCATGGGGTCACAAAGAGTCAGACATGACTTAGTGACTGAACAACAACAACAAGGGAAACAGGAAAGGAACCTGGTGTTTGGAGCTGGGAACTAACCTGATCAGGTTAATTGTGCAGGAAGAGCATGTCAACAGGTGGGGTAGGTTGTCAGGGGAGGGAGGGTCTGCTACTATAAGAAGGTCATGAAGAGGTGATGAGGTCAGACTTGAGGTAGGTGCTCTAGGAATGGAGAGACAGTGCTGCTGGGGAGACAGCTCTCAAGTAGGGTGAGCTGCCTTGCTCATCATTTGACTGTGGGTATGGTCCCAGGGTAGAAGGAAGGGGCTGAGGTTTTTCCCTTGAGTGAGAGGTGAATATTGCTCGTGTTTTTGGAACACAGGAGTGGAAGCAGGCTTTGAGCATAAAAACCTTCAACTTTAGACCAGATTTGAGATATTATATGCCAAAAAGTGTTGCACACCTGATTTTCTCCCTGTTCATGGAATGGGGGCAGACTGCAGCTCCTGGATCTGACCTTGACCTCTCTGGGTTGAATCCATAACCTTGAACTGGGCACAGAGATCCAGGACAGAGCAGAGGGCTGCTGGGCCATGTGGATGGTGGGAGTGAAGTCATAGTCACCTTTGCTGCCCCACAGACTGCTGGCTGTGGTGGGGCTCCTGCTCTGCTCCATTTCCCACTAGGAATGCTGGGTCACTGGAGAAATGCAGCCATCCCCATCCATACCAAAGAGGGAGAAGCTCCTTGAACCCTGCCTATCCATGCTGCCATGCCCCTCCGCCTCCACAGTTCAGTTCAGTTCAGTTCAGTCACTCAGTCATGTCCAACTCTTTGTGACCCCATGAACCGCAGCATGCCAGGCCTTCCTGTCCATCACCAACTCCCAGAGTTTACCCAAACTCATGTCCATTGAGTCAGTGATGCCATCCAACCATCTCATCTTCTGTCGTCCCCTTCTCCTCCTGCCCTCAATCTTTCCCAGAATCAGGGTCTTTTCCAATGAGTCAGCTCTTCGCATCAGGTGGCCAAAGTATTGGAGTTTCAGCTTCAGTATCCATCCTTCCAATGAACACCCAGGACTGATCTCCTTTAGGATGGACTGGTTGGATCTCCTTGCAGTCCAAGGGACTCTCAAGAGTCTTCTCCAGCACCACAGTTCAAAAGCACCAATTCTTCACATGTTTCTCATTAAAGGGCTAATGGAGGGGCTGCTGTGGTTGGTGGATTTGTCATTACTCTGTCCTCCTCCGATTTAATCCTCCAGAAAATCTTATGATTTTAAAGGGAAAGGGGTGCTGAAGAAGAGCTTGCCGTTCTCCGGGAAAAATGAGTTTTAGGGTTCTGTCTAGATGATGGTTTCCTTTTCTCTTTCTTTGTTTTGCTTTTTGTTCATTTTGTTACAAAGGGCAGGTGTCTCCTGTTGTCTTTGAACAGAGTAGCATCCCTCTGGTACTTTCTTAGAGCAAGTGAAATGGGGTAAGTCTGAAGGAAGGACGGTGGGCATGGGGTTGCCAGCTCTGAGCCTCTCCTTCCTCATCTGTAAGAGGCTGGCCTAGATAAAGTCCAAGTCCTCTTAGCTCTAAGCATCTAAGATATGGTTCTGAGGGTCAGTGAGTTGGGGCAGCAGCACCAACGAATGGGAAAACAGGGAGTCAGGAGTCCTCACTCTGCTTGCTAGCTGTGAGAGCCTGGGCAATTCAATTCACCTCCCTGAATCAGGATTTTCCTGTCTGTCAAATAAAGACAGTTATCCTGTTTATATATTTTCAGGCTATTAGGAGGAACAAATGGAAATGTCAGAGTGTAATTTGTAAAGGGCTGCACCCTTCAAGGAACTTGGGTCCAGTGGATGACTTTGCTCATCTAAGTCCTTCAACAATTTAAGCCGGTTGAATTGTGCCCTAGAACATGGTCAGTATGAATAGTGTGAATAACCCAGATTCCTCCTCAGTGAGACCAAGATTTCCTCATCTGTATCATAAGTACAATAATAACTATCCCACAAGGTTGTAGTTAGGAATAAATAACATAATTCCATTCACTTCTTTTATCCATTCATCTATCAGTCCATCCATCCATCCATCCAACCATATATAAACAAACCTATCACACTTGTTGTTTATCAGATTCTTTGCTGACCTCTGGGGACACAGAAATGAATAGGACATGGTCCTGTCCTCTGTGAAAGCACAATCTAGGTAGAAAGACACAAAACTAACAATAAATAAATAAATAAAACAAGTTGTTGAGGGATACATGTACTCTAGATGTTTGGGAGCCCCATAGAAGGGCAGCATTTAGCTTAGTTTGGGGGTCAGCTAAGTTTCTTTGGAAGAGGTGGCATCTAAGCTGAGACTAGAATGAGTCAGCCGGTGCTGGGAGGGTTAAGAGAGGGCAAGGGGGACCACCATCCAGACAAAGGGGCCAACATGGAATATTCTATCTTCACAGCTTTGCATGACTTACTCCCTTACTTCTTTCAGGCCTCTATGCAAAATATCCCCTCCTCACAGATATTTTCCCTGAGCACCTTGTTCACTGTCCATCCCTTTATCCTGCTTTAGTCTCCTTCACATCACTTATCATGACCTGAAGTTGTAGTGTATTTAATTTTGTATTCTTAGGGTATTCTCTATTGAGAGGCAAACTCAGTGTGGGCAGGGACCTCATCTGTGTTGCTCAGTGCTGATCCCCATAACTTCATGTCTGATGCTGTATTAGTTTGTCAGGGTTGCTGTAGCAAGGTGTTATAGGCTGGGTGACTAAAGCAACAGAAATGTATTTTCTCACATTTCTGGAGGCTAGGGATCTGAGATCAAGGGGTCTGCAGACTTGGTTCCTTCTGAGGGCTGTGAGAAAGAATCTGCTTCATGTCTTTCTCCTATCTCCTGGTGGTTTGCTGGCAGTCTTTGGTGTTTCTCATCTTGTAGACATATCCCCTTGCTCTCTGCCTTCATCTTCATGTGGTATTACCCCCATGTGTACGCTTGCAAATTGTCCCTGTTTATAAGGACACAATTAACCCTATTCCAGTGTGACTTCCTCTTAATTAATTATATCTGCAATGACCCTATTTCCAAATCAGGTCACATTCTGAGATATTGGAGGTTAGGACTTTAAGATGTGGATTTTGGGGAAAGGGACACAATTCCCCCCACCAAAGACCCATAATAGATAGTTAGGATATAAGTGTTTGAAGGAATGCATGGATAAAGGCACAGAGGCAAGAATTAGCATGGTGCCTCTGGGGGGCTCTGGGTTGTTTGGGATTCTTGGAGCTTCAAGGGCAAGTCAGGGCTTGGTAAGCACTAACACCCAGGAGGTGTGTATACCTCCTCTTTAGCACATGAGAAGCCTCCAATCAGAGGTAGCTGCTACCATTCTAATTTCTACTGGTTGTTAAGTGGAATGCATGACCATCTCTGTGGCTATGCATCTTTGCTCTTAGAAGACCCCTTTCACATCATGGCAGAGCTGAGTGTTAGCAGCTTGGGCCAACACCGTCCTGTTTGTTGTTGTTGTTCAGTCACTAAGTCATGTCAAACTTTTGTGACCCCATGGACTGAAGCACGGCAGGCTTCCTTGTCCTTCACTATCTTCCAGAGTTTGCTCAAACTCATGTGCATTGAGTTGATGAAGCCATCTCATCCTCTGTCATCCCCTTCTGCTTCTGCCCTCAATCTTTCCTAGCATCAGGGTCTTTTCCAGTATGTTGGCTCTTCACATCAAATGGCCAAAGGATTGGAGTTTCAGCTTCAGCATTGGTCCTTCCAGTGACTATTCAGGGTTGATTTCTTTAGGATTGACTGGTTTGATCTCCTTGCTTTCCAAGGGACTCTCAAGAGTCTTCTACAGCACCCCATTTCGAAAGCATTAATTCTTTGGCACTCAACCTTCTTCACGGTACAACTCTCACATCCATACATGACTACTGGAAAAACCATAGCTTTGACTATATGGACCTTTGTCTCAAAGTAATGTCTCTGTTTTTTAATATGCTGCCTAGTTTTGTTTTAACTTTTCTTCCAAGGAGCAAGTGTCTTGGTTTTGTGGCTTAAATCACCATCCACAGTGATTTTGGAGCCCAAGAAAGTATCCTGTTTACCAAGAACCATATGCACATCAGCTTACTCAGCAGGTCCCAAAGACCTATGTCTTATATGAGGCCTTCTAACCTGGTCACCTTTTCTTTACATCCCAACAATGGGCTGCCTTCTGCTCTCTGATAAACAGCCTATCATTCATGAGCTGAGATCAGGAATGGTTACAGAGGCTGTAATATATTTCCTTTAGGGTCATAGCCTCTGAGAAACAGTTTCTGATTAATCAACCCTTGTGATAAAGCTTGGGAAAGGTAACAGGACATAAATAGCAACGGAAACCAAGATTAATGTGGAAATGTCCTTGAGATATCAGGATAGGAAGTTGGGAAGGAGCCAAGGGGGCTCCTTAAAGAATAAGCCGGAGTCAGAGGGAGATAACCTCAGAGCAGAATGAAAAGGGTGGTGACTGCCTGTCATGAATCCAGCCTCTGCCACCTACTCGCTCTAGAATCAGGGCGTAAGTTATCCTTCCACTTGAACCTCAGTTTCCCTAGCTCAAAGGCAGGGATCCTATGACCGGAGTCATTGTGAAAATGCTAGAGGATGAATAAGAGTTTAACATAGAGCCTGGAATTTAACAAGACTTCAATACATGGTAACAACTATACTATCATATACAAATTAAGTGCTTATAATGGTCAAGGCATTATTCTAAGTGATTTGACCCCATGAAGTGGCTACAATCATAAAACTCATTTTGCAGTTGAGAAAACTGATATTCAGAGGGTTTAAGTAAATGCCCAAGGTCACATAGTTACTAAGCAGTGAAACTGAGATTCACACTCCGGCAGTCTGTCCAGGAGCCCATGCTTTTAATGGTTATGCTGTGTAACTCTTGGCCTAATTATAATTGATGTTAGTATCCTTTAGTTATATGATGAGACTTTAGGGCATTTTCAATCAAGAATACTGGACGTAAGACAAATAACAAAAGTTATTAAATGATTCCTAGGTGCTAGGCAACAAAATACTTATATCACTTAACCCTCACATGCAGTCTGGAAAAAATGCATTTATCACCTGTATTTTAGAAATAAGGAAATCATGACTCAGAATTATTGTATAGCTACGATTCAAACCCAAGTCTGTCTCAGTCCAAAGCCCAAGTTCTCTCCACTCCCTCTGCATCCGGGAAACTCACTGGACGTGCAGTGGGGGCTAGCATGACATCCAGAGCCCCATCTCTAAGGAGTGATTAAAACTGGGAAGGCTCTTCCTCACTTGCGTCAGAGCTGAGTAAGGTAAGGAAGACCATTATCAAGTTCACAAGGCACCAGGTCCAAAATGAGTAACAAGTCAGACTCCCAGGGGAAGTTAAGAGGGCAATAGGAAAAATACTGCTGGGTTATGGTAGTCCATGAAAGCACAGAGGAAAATTCAGCCAGTAAGGAAGATGGATAGGAGAGCTTATAGTTAAAACTGGCTGGAGGTAAGGAAGGAAGTGATTGACCTAATTTTAGAAAGCCTCAGACTCTGAGGCTCCTAAGGGATGAGACAGGAGTTTGGGTGAGGAATATTTACCATTTATCATCCCTTGGCCTCTGCAGGAGGGGTAGGGGATGATCCAGCTTGGAGACATCCTCCAGTGGGGTAGTAAAAGGATGAGCTTTGAAGTCAGGGAGAACTAGGGTTGAGCAGCAATGGTCAACACTAGAGGTGAGGTGGGAAAGGCTTTCTCAGGGATCATCAGTAGGGTCTCAACCAAAGATCTGATTTATTCAAGAATCTGAAAACATTCTTCAGTGAAAACTATTATTAGATGCTGCTTGTACTGTGCTATGGACTGTGCGTATACTGTTTTCGGAAGACTTGAAATGCCAGTGATAGCTTAAAAACTGTACACTTGATGGAGAAGGAAGGCAGTTTAATGTTTTATCTGGATCCAGAGGTGCATCAACTTAAAGGACAGCTCCAATCAACAAACACGATGATATCCAAGAAGAAATGGTTGGTGATGGACAATTCAGAAATGCTTCCCCAAAAGGTGAATGGTTCTTTCAAAAGTTTCAGGTCCTAACCCTTGTAGAAAACACTGACGCCCAACATGCTAATTCTTAGTCCAAGAAACACGGGTCATCCAGGGATTATAAAAAACACTGGGACTTCCCTGGTGACCCAGTGCTTAAGACTCCACCTGCTGATGCAGGGGACATGGATTGAATCCCTGGTCAGGGAACTAAGATCCCACAAGCAACGGGGCAGCTAAGCCTGTGTACCATAACTACTAAGTCCGCACTGTAGAGCCTGCAAGCCACAATTACTGAAGTCCGTGCTCCCTAGATCCCATGCTCTACAACAGGAGAAGCCACTGCGAGGAGAAGCCACCACGACTAGAGAAAACTCGAGGCCAAAAAAATAAATAAATGAAAATTTAAAAAGCAAACAAACAAAACCCCCAACTTCTTTCATCTCTCTGAGGCTTGTCTTCCTCATCTATGAAACGGGACAAAAGTATCTGCCTGTTAGAGTTTTTGTGAGTGATTATATGAGAAAGGTTGAAAGAGCCTAATAAATTGCCTGGCTCATGGTGGGCAATGAATTAATGTTCATTGGGTGAATCTCAAGGGGAGATGAAATGTTTGTAAAAGGAAGTCTTCACTGAATCATGATAAAAGTGTCATCAGTAGATTTCTAGTTTCTTTAGATCAGAAAAGAAGTTTTCATGTCTTCTGTGTTTGGCCTTTCTTTTGTTCAATACCTACTATGCTCTCAAAGCTTTAAGACTGTTTAATAATGCACGAGCATAAATGCATGTACTCAAACCCTGGCATACAGTATTGTTGCCAATACATAATGCTTGCTGAAGTTTGCCTTATAGGACTTTAACATCATTATCTCTTTTTTATTCAAAATTAAGATATATTTATGGTTGCTTTCCTGATTTTAAAAATAATAAATATTGGTTGAAAATAATTTTATTAATTCAGGATGATATAGCTAAGTCACTTCAGTCGTGTCCGACTCTGTGCGACCCCATAGACGGCAGCCCACCAGGCTCCCCCGTCCCTGGGATTCTCCAGGCAAGAACACTGGAGTGGGTTGCCATTTCCTTCTCCAGTGCATGAAAGTGAAAAGTGAAAGTGAAGTTGCTCAGTCGTGTCCGACTCCTAGCGACCCCATGGACTGCAGCCTACCAGGCTCCTTCGCCCATGGGATTTTTCCAGCCAAGAGTACTGGAGTGGGGTGCCATTGCCTTCTCCGCAGGATGATATGGAGTAGCAAGTAAAAGAATTCTCTCTAATTTGACTTTCGAGCATAACCATTTTTTAGTGTGTATATGCTTCTAGAGTTTATTTTATATGCTTATAAACCTATATGTTGCATTCTACACACACGCACACACACACCCCTAGTGCAGAATTTTTATCTCTAGCTGGGCACACTTCCACCCAGAATAAAGACCACATTGCCCAGTTTTTGTTCTAGCAAGATGTGTGCAGGGAATTAAGTTTTAGACAATAGCATATAAGCAGACAGGTTGTACAGCACCCAGAAGGTTGCTTAAGAGAGGCTGATGCAGGTGGGAGGCATGTCTTTTCAGCCTTTTCTCTGACTCCTTCAGTTCAGTTCAGTCACTCAGTTGTGTCTGACTCTTGGCGAGCCCATGGACTGCAGCATGCCAGGCTTCCCTGTCCATCACCAACTCCCAGAGCCTACTCAAACTCATGCCCATTATGTTGGTGATTCCATCCAACCATCTCATGATCTGTTCTCTGTTCTCCTCCCACCTTCAATCTTTCCCAGCATCAGGGTCTTTTCTAGTGAGTTGGTTCTTTGCATCAGGTGGTCAAAGGATTGGAGTTTCAGCTTCAGCATCAGTCCTTCCAATGAATATTCAGGACTGATTTCTTTTAGGATGGACTGGTTGGATCTCCTTGTAGTCCAAGGGACTCTCAAGAGTCTTCTCCAACACCCCAGTTCAAAAGCATCAATTCTTTGGCACTCAGCTTTCTTTCTAGTCCAGCTCTCACATCCATACATGACTACTGGAAAAACCATAGCTTTGACTAGATGGACCTTTGTTGGCAAAGTAATGTCTCTGCTTTTTAATCTGCTGTCTAGGTTGGTCATAGCTTTTCTTCCAAGGAGCAAGTGTCTTTTAATTTCATGGCTGCAGTCACCATCTGCAGTGATTTTGGAGCCCAAGAAAATAAAGTCTCTCACTGTTTCCATTGCTTCCCCATCTATTTGCCATGAAGTGATGGGACTGGATGCCATGATCTTAGTTTTCTAAATGTTGAATTTTAAGCCAACTTTTTCACTCTCTTCTTTCAACTTTCTTCAAGAGGCTCTTTAGTTCTTTTTCGTTTTCTGTCATAAATGTGGTGTCATCAGCCTACCTGAAGTTATTGATATTTCCCCTGGCAATCTTGATTCCAGCTTGTGGTTCACCCAGCCTGGCATTTTGCATAATGTACTCTGCATATAAGTTAAATAAGCAAGGTGACAAGACACAGCCTTGATGTATTTCTTTCCCGATTTGGAACCCGTCTGTTGTTCTATGTCTGGTTCTAACTGTTGCTTCTTGACCTGCATGCCTGACTCCTTCTTAGCTACAAACAGATAGGAAGGCAGAGTTTCATAGGCATCTTAGGCCATGAAGGGACTCTGAGGATGAAGTCGCACACTGGGGACCAGAAGAGAAGAGCTGAGACATCAATAACTTAAAGGAATAACCATACCACTCCCCATCGGCCTGCTCCAGGCTTCTTTAACATTGGAGAACAACTCCCTGTGATTTTAAGCCACTGTGATGAGGTCTTCTATGACTGGTGCCTGGACACAGTTTCTAAATGATACATCCTTCCACTTAATAGTATTATATACATGTTTATTTTTTCCCTGTCAATGCATAAAAAAATCCACTGTATTCTTTTTCCTGACTATATAACTATTCCATTGTAAGAATATACCATAATTTCCTCAATTCCTTATTGATGAAACTTAAATTCTTTTCAATTTTTGGAAATGATACACAGTGTAGAACTTAAATCTTTGTGTAGATTTTAATATTTTCTTAGGATAAGGAAAGGAATTTTAGGGGTCTTCCCTGGTGGTCCAGTGGTTAAAACTGTGTACTTCCACTGCAGGGGGCATGGGTTCCATCCCTGGTCAGGGAACTAAGATTCCGCACACTGTGAGGTGTGGCCAAAAAAAGAAGAAGAGGAATTTTAGGGCTAAAAGATACGTGCATTTAAAATTGGTAGTTTAATTAATGAAATTGATTAATGGCTTTGTGTATTATAATTGATATGTATTGCCAAACTGTCCCTAGAAAAGAGACCGGTAGATTTAAATAAAATTCTGTTTTCTGAGATTTTTCATACATGCAAAGCACAGAGAAGAGCATGAAAAATCTACATACATAACTATTCAGCTTAAGAAGTAGAACATTTCTACAATGGCTTGATGCGCCCTGTGTATCTCATTCCAATGAGACCATCCAACTCATGTCACCCAGCATGCATCCCTAATCTTTCAAAAACCCTGTGGCCAGAGGCTAAGTCCATAGGATTCTTTTACTTGCAAGCCATAGACACTCTTCCCCACCCAAAAAGAATGCATTGGTGCATACAATTTAAATGTGTGGGGTAGAGCTTGCTGGAGAGAGGGGTCAAAAGATGTCATCAGGACCCCGTCTCCCTTCTCCTCTCAGGCCTCCTTTCCTCCACACTGGCTTCATTCTCAGTTTCCTCCAGGCCTTCATCCTTTAGGTTCATATCCTGAATCTGCTGGAAAAAATGGTACCTCTTCTCAGTACCTCCCACATAAGGCCTGGTTTCACTGATTAGATTAACCAAGCTGAGGTACCCATTCTGACTGTACCTATTAATGGCTCCCATTATGGATTTCTCATCTGGAATCTCTCAAACCCTTCTGATGCTCATGAATATTTTTTGCCTGAGATGGGATAACAAGCCCCAGGGTTAAATACCTTTTTGGGAATGTGGCCCTTGGCAGAGGATCCAAGGATAAGCAATGCTAACAGTTACTGAGTGCTATGAAGTACTAGGCCTTTATCTCATTCATCTGCAAGGTGGGTATAACATCTGTTTTGTAAATGAGGAAAGCAGAGGCTTAGAGAAGATGAATGGCTGCCCTGAGCTCACACAGCTTGTGTGTGTTGGGACTGGGGTTCGGCCTTAGAATTCTCTCACTCCAGTGTCCAGTGGAAACACGGCCAGGGCACGCTGTCTCTCTCGCAATAGGTATGCATTCACCTCACAAGGCTGTTGCAAAGTGTAACATGAAAACACTGTGCAAACTGAAGCGCTTCACAAACATTAGCACATTGACCTCATTGTGATGTCCTAAATTTACCTCCTTCAGGCCCCCTGGGGGAGGGAAGGAGACAGCTTGGTAATTGGCCTGGCAATCCTGAGTAAACAGATTAAGTAAGCGCTGAGAGAGACAAGTTATTCCCTAAACTATTCTTTTTTTCTTTATTTCTACAAATATATTTCAAAAGTATATCTACAACTCTTTGAGATTTTGAGAATCATTAAACACTTATAATAAAGATTTACTCTGGGTGTGCTGGGAGGACCCTACAAGCTATGATGGAAAGAAGTAGGGTTCAGGATAGACTGGTGGGGTGTCTAGCCTGCCTCTGATCATTGTTGGCCCTGCTGTGTACCATGGAGCTGGTATCATCTCCTTGATGACCTTAATTTCCCCATTGGTTCCATGTAAGCTTAGGATAAAGACATTCCCATGCTAAAGCTTTTCATCCATAGAATAATTATGGGGTGAGGGTGATTAGGAGGTGTTGGTGACCCACAGCTAGCCCAGTGTCATCCATGAGAGTCTTAGAAAGAAAAGGAAATTATCTTCCATTGGCTGCAGAGCAACCTTCTTGTGGGCCGAGGAGGAGCTGAGGAATGGGACCCTAGGGGTTTTCCTGCTTCTGGAAATATTTGGCGTTGGTTATTCCCCAGCCAAAAGCTTCATGACCCCTGCAAGGAGTCATTGGAGAACCTGGCCAAGCTCCAGTTTGAATGTGAGGAATATAGGTCATTAGCAAGAGACTTTAATGTCCCGTAAACTGGCTTCCTGGAGGGGAGAGCTCACCCCGGCATAATCAAGCTTTTAGCAAGAAGCTCAGCCAGTTTCCAGCCTGGGGCACACAGAGCTTCTGGAGGACAGGCAGTGCCAGGAGGTGGGAAGAGGGCTGGATTCTGGGTGAGTGGGTCTAGTCCAGGCTCTACCACTGACCTGGGAAGTCGCTCCCTCTCTCTGGGGCTCCTTTTCTTCGTTTTCAGAATGAGGGGTGATTTTGGATGTGCTCTGGGGCTTTCCAGCTCAGACAAAAACCACACAAGGAGATGAAGTGAACAGACTGTGGAGCCTCCTCGCCTGTGTTCTGACACAGCCTTGCTGCTCGCTGTCTCTGGGTCCTTAGTTCATTTACTTAAACTCTCTGTGTCTCAGTTTTCTCATCTGTAAACTGAAAATACTCAGTTTACACACTTCATTGGGTTTTGCGACATTTCAAGTTAAAGCCCTTCAGATAGAGTCTAGATCAAGTAAACACCCTCCACCTATAAAATGTTACTGAGCGAGTGTGCTAAGTCTCTTCAGTCACATCTAGCTCTTTGCAACCCTATGGACTATAGCCTGCCAGGCACCTCTGTCCATGGGATTCTCCAGGCAAGAATACTGGAGTGGGTTGCCATGCCCTCTTCCAGGGGATCTTCCTGACCCAGAAATCGAACCCACGTCTCTTATATCTCCTGCATTGGCAGGCGGGTTCTTTACCACTAGCACCACCTGGGAACCCAAACCCTCACTGTGATCATCACCCAATCCACAGCAGCCAGTGCCCTCTGTCTAGGAGGGTGGGGTGAGCAGACCTTCTGAGATTGGAACCTCAGGCCTGCAAGGCTCTGACAATGCATGAGGCTTCCTGTGGTCTTGGGAAGATGCCTTTATGCCCAACTCATTTTGCTGGGGACTCTGTAGGAATGAACTTCCTTCAGCAAGGAAACCCCTGGGAGGGTGGGCGTCAACATGTAAGACTTAGAGGTGTTCTGCTGGGAAGAGGGGAGGGCAAGAGGAAGAAGGGAGAGAAGAGGTGGAAAGACAGGACCAGGCTGACTTGGGTTCAAGTCCTGGCTATGCTGCATCCTTGCTGTGGGAACCTTGAACAAGTCTCTGGATTCCTCTGAACTTCATGTCACTCTTCTTTAAGTTAAGAGCATGGTGTCCAGATGGAAGATTTGTTCAGCATGTGAATCAAACAGTGGAGTGAGAACACGTGGCCTGGTGTTCTAGGGTGTTCTGGTGTTCACCTGGCCCTACACTAGGGATGCTCATCAACAGATGCGAGCTGAATGTGAATCAGAGGCCTGGAGGATGCAGCCTGTGATGGCAGCAGGGTGTGAGGAGTGGTGGAAGTGGTGTGTGCGCGTGTGTGCCCATGCCAATGTGTCACAGTGGGGGCTTGGAAGAGGAGGGAGGGGAGAGATCTGCCTCTTACCTAACGACTGTCCAAGTCTCTTTATTTGAAACACCACTGCCGTGGTTCCTGCCCACACCTCTCCCATCAGACGTTGCCCTCCTACCGGACATCTGCCACAGCCTTGACCGGCCACCCTGCCTCTGGTTCTCACACACTGCTCATTTTCTTTCATCTGTAACCAGAACCTTCCTTCCAAAATAGAGATCTAGTGTCACTCCATGACTCTTTGCTGTCCCCAGGATAAGGTAACAAAGCCCTGGCCAAGGATGTCTTCTGATTGCCCCCTGCAGGGCCCCCATCTTCCCTTCTTCTCCCTGGGCCCTGATCTCTGACAGGCCCACCACGTTCATGTTCCCAGTTTGGTTCAGCCAATGAAGCCCCGGGAGATGGGAAGGGAGGAGGAGAATGATCAGAGTACTGACCTCCCACTTGCCTCCTGCAGGTTCCTGGGGAGGGTCGTGTCCGTCTGCCAAAGACCACAGCTCCCTCCACAGTCTTCCCCGTACCCTGCCTGCTCAGGTCCCTTCAGGCTTCATGGTGGACCAGCTACTAGCCTGTGAATGCTGCAGCATCCGTCATCACATCTCCTGTTTCCCGTCTACACTTTGTATCAAGTTTCTTACACTTTTCTTAAATCACTCAGGTAAGCATGCCATCTTTGTCCTGCTGGGACCCTGCCTGATCAATAAACACTGCTTACAAGGCCCCATATGATCCTCCCTAGCTGGTCTGGCCCCTGCACCCTACGTGCCCACTTCTCCCCATTAGTCACACCAATCAGCCTTTTTCTCACCCCAAGACTTTCCCACAATTGGAGCTTCTGTCAAGATCACATTGTTAGTCTGCCCTTTCTTCTACCAAGAAGCCCTCCGATACCTGCAGGCTTGGTTGGAGCCCCTCCGCTAGCTCAGGGGTCCCTTTGTACTACCCCCTCTATCCCAGCATGAATCTTGATAGTGCAGTTGTCTGCTTGCCTGTCTTTCTTTCCTACCAGACAGTGGACCCCATATCTCACTGGTGGAGAGTGAGGTAGAGGTTAAGGGCGCAGACGCTGGGGCCGTACCTCCCGGGTTCATTTCTAGCTTTGCACTTCTCAGCTGTATCTGTGGAGCCTTAAACAAGTCACTTAACCTCTGAACAGTTACCCTGTAGGTAAGATGGGGATATAGAAAATATCTAGTTTTAGGGTTGTTCTGGAGATTATATTAGTTAATATATGTAAAACTAAGTATTTTTGTAATTCCATATGTTAACTAAGTTTGAATATGCTGCTAAGTCACTTCAGTCGTGTCTGACTCTGTGCGACCCCATAGACGGCAGACCACCAGGCTCCCCCGTCCCTGGGATTCTCTAGGCAAGAACACTGGAGTGGGTTGCCATTTCCTTCTCCAGTGCATGAAAGTGAAAAGTGAAAGTGAAGTTGCTTAGTCGTATCTGAATCTTAGTGACCCCATGGACTGCAGCCTACCAGGCTCCTCCGTCCATAGGATCTTCCAGGCAAGAGTACTGCAGTGGGGTGCCATTACCTTCTCCGAAGTTTGAATATATGTAACTGTTAATATTAACTCATATCTCTAATACTTAGTTTTACACATATTAACTTAGTTGAAATATGGAACTTAATATATGGAGTTATTAACTAATTTGGTTATAGTTGGTACCCAGAAAACATTAGGTATATTTTAAAAAATTTTGGCCGTGCTGTGTGGCATATAAGATCTTAGTTCCCTGACCAGGGCTCAAATCTGCACCCCCTGCAGTGGAAGCACAGAATGTTAACTACTGGACAGCCGGAAAAGTCCCAATATTAGGTATTATGGTCAGTTGGTGAAGCAAAGGGTATGCTCACTAGAGAATGAATGGCTTCTCTGTGACAGGTGTGTCATTGCACAACACTGTACTTTCCCTTTTAGTTTTTACAACAAGCTTGGGAGGAAGAGAGGCTAGAAATTCTGTCCCCACTTGACAGATGAGGACACTGAACTTGGACAGACCTGCCCGGGGACCTACACCTGACACAGAGCCAAGGGGCCCCGGAGCCTGGCTGTGGAGGCCCCTGGCTGGGTGCCTTTGCCTCTGGCTGCTGCAGAGAGTGAGGTCTGTGTGCTTCAGCTCTGTCCCGGTCTGCCTGGGGAAGGGGCAGCTGCAGAGTGGGTGGAATCCAGGGGCTTTAGAGGCCTCGACTTTGGTCACTTTCCATGAAAGTCTCTGAGTCACCTTTGGGATTTTCCAGGCTAGAAGATCCTGGAGGCTTAAAAAGAAAAAGCCCAACGTGTTGCAAGTTCTGAAACCAACTGCCAGTACAAATTCTGCTGGCCCAGGCTTCTCATCTGAGGAATACGGATGTAGAGGGAGAGCCCCAGGCAGAGACGAGAGGGGAAATGAGCCTTCATGTGCCAATAATTCTCCTAAGTTTCATAAAAACATTAACCCAGTGCATCTGGGCAGCAAACAGTTCTCTAATAATGCTCGACATGCTGCCTTCTGATTGGCTGCATCTATCTTTTATCCTTGACATTGAACATTCTCATTCATCCCCCAGGCCCCAGACCCCAGCTCAGACACACCAAAGGAGCCCCGGCAGTGGCTGTGGATTGACCAGCTGAATATGGGGATGGATCTAGTTTCTTGGTCCCCACACAACTCTGTTTTACAGATAAGGAAACTGAGGTTCAAAAGGGCTAAATGCTTTGACCAAGGTGACGCTGTTAATAAAGGGAAAGACTGAAGCGTGGAGGCATTTCCTCTAGGAGGTGTAAATGCGGCCAAAGCGTTCAGGTCCAACAGACCAGGGTTCATAGTCCCAATCTGCCAGCTACCTGCTGTGTGGTTTGTGTAAGTGACTCAACCTCTTTGAGCCTCAGGGGGCTGTGTTGATGAAATGGATTCAGTAAAAGTGATGAAATGGATTCAGTAAAAGTAAATATTTTTTCGAGTTGTTATGAGGATTAACACAATGTATGCAAAGGGACTGGCACATTGGTACAAAGAAAGAACTCCCTAAGTGTCCTTGTTCTTATTGTCCTTATTCTCCTTTTTAAATTGCTATTATTACTATTATGTAAAACAAACAAACAAACAAACTTCAGAATTGGTTACTTCTGTCATTGAATATATGCCTGGTATACAGATGAGCTGAAAAAATTAGTTTCTTCCCTTTCTGGGGGTTAGTCTATGGTAGCGTCTACTATGACTGGTGGTCTCAGGACTGAACGTTTGCCAGGGGTTCGTGATGTCCAACTCAGGCACATTTTGGGGATATGGACAAGAGATTGGAGGTGATGACCTCCAAGTACATTTGCTCTAGGCAGGTGGATAAATCCCCTCCTTCTAAGCAAGTGCAGAATCACTTCACACAAGCCCTAGCTCACCCATGCTGTTCCTGCTCTGCTTGCGTGAAGTGGCTTGGAGAGCTCTCGCAGGGACTTTCCAAGGATTTCTCTAAGCTTCTTGCTTCTCCCAAACACTCCGGCACCCCAGTCCCCCTCCTAGCCTCTCCCTCTTGGCCGGCATAAACTTGGTGCCTTCTGAGGTATTTTCCCTCTACAAAGACAGCTCAAGGACCTGCTACTTAAACAATATCCATTTATAATCCAGCCAGCAGCCAGGCCATCTCTCCAACACACAGAATCTATTCTGAGGGGTCTCTGTTGTCTCAATTTGCAAACCTGAGAGGTACTGGAGGTCTTTTCACAATTCAGAAAAGGAAACAGATTGAGAGAAGCAAGTAGTTTTCTCCAAATCACACACTGGTTAGTGGCAGGGCTGGGAAGACACCCAGACTTTGAGGCTCATTGTCTTCGAGGAGCGTAAGCGGGTGGGAATTGAGCCTGGACTGTGGCCTGGTTCGGCTACTTGCTGCCTGTGTGGCCTTGGCAAACAGTCCCATACCCAGAACCTCTATTTTCTTACCTCTGAAATGGGCATAATGATGCCTTCCTCACAGGAGTGGTAGAAGGAGTAGAGAAGACCCTGAAGAGGAGGTCGCTCAGCACAGCGCTTGGCATAAAATAAGTCCCCTTCCCCTCCTACCTGCCTCTTCTTTCTGGGCATGAACAAGGGCTTTGGAGTCAGACAGTCTTGCTTAACTGACGTGTGGACTTGAAGAAAGCATTCACTTTGGGGGTCTTAGTTTTTTCCTTATTTATCAAATGGCAACAGGAATGACCATAATGAGGGGCCTTTGAAGAATTCAAAGTATGAAAACTGAGGAATTCAAAGAGATGATAAACATAATATAGGAGTCTTTCTAGACAAAGCTGCTCTTTTTTCTTTTTCCCTCCACAGACTTACAGATTCGGGGCCCCAGTCCTAAGTTACATGCACAGGAGAGTGAGTGAATTTTTGGTTCTTCCTCTGGGCACAGAGCAGGGCGGCTCTGGGCTTGAGCAGACACCTGGTTCAACCAGCAGAGCAATGGCTCTGGGGACAGAAATGCTCCCTCTTGCCCAGTCTTTGGGCCACTTCAGGACAGGGATCCCTTGTGGGAGGGGGTGTCAAACCAAAACAGGGTCACTGTAGTGGCTTCCAAAGAGGGTGTTGGAGACCGGGACACATAAATAACCCTGAGGAGACAGCCCCTTGGCACCCCTTCCTGATCAGGAGTAAACATTACGTTATTCAGAGAGACACTTAAGATTCAAACCACTTCATATTTAATCAGCAATCACGCTCCCTTCCAAAAGCCATTCCAGGAAAAACATAAGTCGAGTTTTTGACAAGAAACAAAGCTTTCTGAAAACTTATGCACACATCCCAGGCCTCAGGGGACAAACTTGTGGCCCCATTTTGATCAGTGGTGGCGCCGACCTAGGACACTGGGGCCCGGGTAGTGCATAGCTGTCTAGTATTCCCGCTGTCCTGAGGAGTCGAGGTGGTTCAGGAACAGAGAGGCAGACGTGGGCTGTGGAGATGACAGGCCTGCATTTGAATCCCATGTCTTCCTTCCATGCCTGTGTGCCCATCAGCAAGACTCGTAACCCCCAGGAGCCTTGTGTTCTTAAAGGTAAATCAGGAATAATTATGCCCACCTGGAACGTTGTGCTGAGGTTTACATCACCTACACCCATGGATTAGGTTGAACCGTATGAACCTGCCACTTCTGAAGGTCAAAAAGTGTTGCCTGTTGGCTTCAGGCTATCTTGTAAAGTGCATGGCACATTTGAATGGACCCTAAGTTGGGTTAAACATTTACAAGTGCATCTCAAAACTTAGTAAGCATAGGAAGTGGAGAGGGGGCATGAGGCGTGTGAGCAAAATGTCTGATTCAGAAGCTCCACCTGGGACCTGGGAATCTGCATTGAACAGGCTTGCAAACCCCCACTTCATGTGAAATGGTTGAGGTGGTGCTTAGTGCTCAGCTGAACTAAGCTTTGAACAGAGAAAAAACAAGAGATGGGGGAGAAGACAGTAGAAAAAATGACAATTCTCTCCCCAAACCCTTGTCATCTTTTTTTGTGTGTGTGTCCAAGTAGATAACAGGATTACCTTGGTGTGCATATGTATGTGTGTGTGTGTGTGTGTGTGTGTGTGTGTGTGTATGTAAAAGAGAGTGGGAGAGAGGTTGAGACCTTTCTGATTACATTGAAGCCCCAAACGTCAGACCAGGGGCTTGTCCTCTTTTTTATATTCAGTTCAGTTCAGTTCAGTCGCTCAGTCGTGTCCGACTCTTTGCGACCCCATGAATCACAGCATGCCAGGCCTCCCTGTCCATCACCAACTCCCGGAGTTCACTGAGACTCATGTCCATCGAGTCAGTGATGCCATCCAGCCATCTCATCCTCTGTCGTCCCCTTCTCCTCCTGCCCCCAATCCCTCCCAGCATCAGAGTCTTTTCCAATGAGTCAACTCTTCACATGAGGTGGCCAAAGTACTGGAGTTTCAGCTTTAGCATCATTCCTTCAATTTCCTAAATCTTTGCACCATTCTGAGGTGATGGGTTGGTCGATATGAGTTTTACCCCCAGTAGCTGCCTCTAAAATTCTGCATATTTTTTCAGCTATTTTCAAAATATCCTTAAAAGTTGGAGTAAGAGGAGTTAGCCAGTGGAGACATGTGAACATCAGACTTGAAAGTGTGTTGTGAGTTCTCCTGATCCCCCCTCTTCCCATGTTGGTTGAGGAAGAGGGCATCTCCCAAGGTCATGTGATATGAATTGGGGCAGAGATGGAACTTGAACTTGAGTCCTTGAGGGCTAAACATTTGCTCTCCTGGGATTTTGTAACTAAGCTTTACTTTAGTCTGCTTATTGCTGTTGTGACTTAAAGCCCAGGCAGCAGATTCTCAGTCGCATTAACAGCAGTCTACATGACTTGTCGTTAAGTGCTTCTTCCTGGTTCAGCTGACACCCTACACACACTGCTGCCGGGGAAAGCAGCCTATTCATTCATCTGTTCATCCAGTACCTAGAGATCAGCCACACCAAGGATGCAGTGCTGAGCACATTAGACACATGTCCTGTTGTCATGAACTCCTCGGCCTCGGTGTTCCCACTATGTATAATTATAGGAACTATAAGGCAAATGCTGTGCCGCTTTGAGGACATATAACAAGGAGGCCAGCTTTAGCTGAGGCCGATGGGACTTGCCTGCCCCTTGCTTTCACCAGGATCTTTCATTGTAGCACACAGACTCTAGTTGTAGCTTTCAGGCATACTGGTTGTGGTGTGCTGGCTTCGTTGCTTGGACACATGTGGGGTCTTAGTTCCCCAATAAGGGATAGAAAACCTGCATCCTCTGCATTGTGAGGCAGATTCTTAACCATTGGACCACTAGGGAAGCCCCTGCCCCTTACCTTCATAAAGGGGAAATTGGAAGTCCCTGCCCCTTACTTTCTGACAGAAACCTAGTGTTGAGTCCAGGCTCCAAAAATAGGCACAAGTTTCAATGAAATCCTTGCTAGCTCCAGACACCATGCTGGTCTTTATGACTTTAGCTACAGATCTAAAAGAAAGGATGATGAGACCAGAAAGAGTACTGATGCTCAAGCTGAGGTGATGTTGGCAACAGCCAACACCTCAGGGTATTTGGGGGAGTCCTCCTTCTTCCATGGGGAGGCATTCCTTACTCCCCATTTCACCCATGAAGCAAGGGGCTCAGAGACTCTGCCTATGTTGTTTGATCTTGGGCTCTGTCCCCACATCTGCAAAACAGAGACAGTAAGAATCTCTAGCTCACAGGGGTCATGAGAATTAACTGGAATAAGAGCACCAAGTCTCATCTTGTAGTACCTGAGCAATATTTCCTTTTTTCTTCCAGGAACTTTGGTCCATGTGGCCTGGGCTGAGTTTCAGCTAGATGTGTGTGACTCCTAGAGGCTGGAGTACCCCTCAACCTCCTGTCCTCCTGTTCCATGAGCTCTCCTTGGAATCAGTAGTGAGAAATCCTAGAAGACCTTAACTTTATGAACTTCATTCAAGACCTTGATTTTGAACTTCATTTGGGAGATATTAGGGATCCACTCAAGTTCTTTGAGCTAGGAGTCATATGACAAAGCTGCTTTTAGGTGATGAGAGACCAGGGTAGAGACATGGTGCTTGAAGATGGGGTGAGAGCTAGAGGTCAACAGTCTATTTCATCTTGGCTCCTCTGTGAATTCAGTTCTAAAGGGATGCTCTACTCTTGAACGGGGCAGGGAGAGGCTGGGAAGGACAGGTGAGAGAGTGGTCATCTCTCACCCCAAGGCATTTAGTGGCTACCATGTAATTTGAGCCTGGCTCTGATTTAAACTATGTGGCCCATCTGTTGCCCCCAAAGTGTCTGCCTCAGTGTCTGCTTTCTTCAATGTTGGCTGGCAATTACACCATTCCATTCTTTGAAGAAGGCAGTGGCTTTAGATGCTAAATTTAAATTGCTATCATTCAAAATTAAAGTGGTAATCATGCTGCCAGTCACCCATCAGGAATAATGCCATAGTTGCTCTTCATGCTAGGAATTTTCCAGATATTATTTCTGATTCTCTCAGCAACCTTGAAAAATGGGTGTTATTATTTGTCCTTTATAGAAAAGAAAGCTGAAGCTCCGAGTTTCCTCTAAACAACATACCAAGGAAACACAATTTACTAAGTTGAAAAAGTAGCCTGCTCTGAGTGTGCAATCTATTGCTTTATTCTTAACCACTTTTTTTTTTAAATAGATGATCCATTTTTCCAGATGAGGAGACTGAAGCTCAAAAGAGTTCGTGAGTTGCCCAAGAACGTGCAGCTCTGACAGTAGCTAAGGAACTGCTAATTACAGGATACTCGCTATGGACTTCCCTTGGAGCTCAGATGGTAAAGAATCTGCCTGCAATGCAGGAGACCTGGTATTGTACCTGGGTCGGGAAGATCCCCTGGGGAAGGAAAAGGCAGATCATGCCAGTATTCTTGCTTAGATAATCCCATGGACAGAGGATCCTGGCAGGCTACAGTCCATGGGGTTGTAAGAGATGGACATGACTTAGAGACTAAACCACCATCATTATGGTCTAGTGGTGGGCTATGGGTCTAATATACAGTATCTCATTTAATCTACATAACAGCTTGCCTTTTGTCACAAACAAATATCAGAAGTGATATTTGTAATCATGTCTAGCTGTCTTCAGAGCTTTCAACTGCCCAATTTTGCTGTAAGGATGGGGGTGATATAAATCTCAAGACTTCAATGGAGGAAAGGTAACGTTGGCTAAGAAAATACGTAACAGAATTTATGGGATGAAGTTGCTACAAGTCACGTTTTCCTCAGTGCAATTCCTGTTCATTCTTGAGTGATGGATAGAAAATCTGAGCACTGAGGATCAGGAATGTCTGACATTTGAGTGAAGGGTGCCAGTCACTTGCTATGATCAAAGGAAATGTAAAACCCCAAAGACAACCAGAGTGGCTGAGATCAGATGGATGAATGCAGGCTGCCTATCTGGGAAATTAATGGAATATACGTCAGGCCTAGCTCACAGCATTCCAGCCCAAAGGATCAGCTGTCCATGCTCTGCAAGTGTCCTGCACCCAGAGGTGAGGGAGCTAGGAAAAGGTCCTGAGAGCCTCTGACCTAGTCCTGTCTGCTCTGTAAATACCATAGACATTCCTGGTAGATGAAAGGCATTTCCACAGGCAGCATTGTAAGCCCCTCCAAACTCCAGATATGCGCTGGTTGTCTTGGCTGGCTCCCTCTTCAAACAACATTGGCTAATACAGGTATGACTGGGAAGGGTGTGGGGACTAGAAGCCAGCAGTTTTATCAGAAGCACAATTTATTTTTTCTGTGCAGCCTCAGGAGAGTCACTGCATTGTGGAGCTGGAATGCTAATCAAAATGAATGGACTTTGGTGGAAATTTTTGGATTATATGAGTGCTTGCATATCAACAGTCTCTTGTCTCTCTCCCAATAGCCCAGTGAAGAGTGCATTGTTGTTATTCCCAATTTTATGAACGAGGTGACTGAGGCTCAGAAGAAGTAAGTCATTTGTTCTTATGTCTCATCTAATAAGTTAATGGAACAAGGTGTTGGGTCCAGGGCTCCTAACTCTGGCTTATATTTTTCTAACGATGGGACTTAGAAATCACCTGGTTTAACCTCTGGCTGCCTCCACCATCCAATGGACAGAGGGACATCCCAACTTTGCTTGAAGATCCAACGTGGCCCTTTCCAGGGTTAAACAGCCACAACTTAATGTTAAAAAGAGTAGTGACCATTTATTGAGCTCCTGGTATAGATCAAACTTGATACCAAATGTGCATTACCCCTAACTCTCAGATCAGCCTCATACAGTTTAAATTTGTGGGATCTGAGTTTCACAGAACACAAGTGACTTGTCCAAAGTCACGCAACTGGTGAGTAAGGAAGCAAGGATTCAAACTCAAGTCTGTCTTATGTCAGACTCATGGCACCACCCATTTTTTTCTTATATTGAGTGAAAATCATCTCAAATCCCCATACAGACGTCTTAGTTCTGCCCCGTGTGGCTGCATGGATAAGCTTGCTTGTTTTTTTTTTTTGTTTTTTTTTTTAACCAATAGGCCTTCCTAGCTGGTACTGGGTGACATCTTTGCCTTCTAAGCCTTGACTCCTCCAGGTATAGAGTTCCTGGATCATCTATTTCTGATGGTATGTGGCTGTCAGATGGCTTATTCATCTGTTGTTCACCCTGTAACATGAAGCATAGGGTGGAAGAAAGAGCATCAGGCTTGAGGTCTGAAGAAGTGGGCTATCTTTCAGTTCTGGATTTACTGGTTGTGCTTCATCACTGCCCTCCTCTATTACATGAAAATACCACCTAATTCTCACGGTTGTTATAAGAACACAGGTGTGAACTAAGGATGTGATATGTCCTTAAAAAGGGTAGATTAAGTATTTGGATGTCCAAGGTGGCAGCATTATTTATAACAGCACAACCAATAAGAGAAAAGCCATTCATAATAAAACAGACAATAGCACTAACTTAAACATTCACAACAGGAGAAAGGATAAAAATAATGGTGGCACATCAATTTAATGGAATGTTATCAGATACTAAATTTTTCTTGAAAAACAATGCCTATATGATGATATGTTAAGCAAAACAGGCAAGATATGCCAATTATACACCAAAAAGGCTGAAAAAAACAAACAAGACATAAAATTTTAGTATGATCTCAACCCTACGGGAAGCATGGTTGGAGTAAAATACATCCAAACACTAAGAACAACTATCTCAGCAATTATCTTAAGGTGATGGGCTTATAGGTTGTGTGTGTGTGTGCTTCTTTGCATTGTCTGTTTTCCACGTTTTCTGCAATGAGCCCGAGTCACTTGAAAATCAATACACGATATGGAGCTCAGAATGGAGCACAAAAAGCTACCCCCAAATAGAACGTCACCAGCCTAAAGATCAATTAGCACCTTTTCAAAACGCATTCTTTTTTTTTTTTTCCCTGCTGTGCCAAAGTGCCATTTCAGCGTCTCTCCTCTGCTCACTCATCTCTTTTGGCGTCACTATCTTGATATGACTGGACTCAAAGAGGAAGCAAATACAATAGACTAAAGCCAGTCTGTAGGAACCGCCTGGGCTCATGTTGCAAATAGGATGTGCTGAGATAGTCTTTACAGAAAACACCCAAACCAACAACCTCTTTAGTGTCTGTCTCACTGAACAAATGGGATGATGGGGAAGCTACTTCAAAGGTGAGATTCTGGCCTTAGCATCTGCTCCTGGAGGTGTCCCAGGCATGGTGGGGCCAGACAGGGCAGGAGAGGCTGCCAGATGAAGCATCTGGGCTCAGATACCTTCGGGTGACCTGGGCACCACTGAGTCTTATCAGGACAGCTCCCTAAGTTATGTCTCCTGGGTCTGATAATATTATAACTGATGGCCTCTAGGAAAAATGCTGTCTCTTGCTTGCTGGGGAAGGCAGTGGGGAAAAGGTAAGGCAGAGAAGGTTTTTTGAAGTTGCTTCAACTATGTGTTGTCCTCTGTGAGCACTGGTGTGGCTGGTTCTGAAAAATGGCAGAAGCTTAGCCTCTTTCTTGTCCTGCTGCTGGAGTGGCCAGTGCTGGGAACTTCATTTTTCTCTGTTTATTCACTAGGATTATGTGAGAAGGAAAGGGATGTAGACTTTAGGGGGTGCATCCTCTATATTAAGTTTTGCCTCTATGTTAAGGTCTTGCCAAAGTTGTCCAGGCAGCAAGGCACAATTAAAACCTAATGTGCCTCATGGCCTACTTTTGTCCATTAAGGCACATGAGAAAGAACTGGTGGTCTTTCACCCCACAATTTCTCCCTGTGACACCCACGCCCAAGATTCAGTTATGTGCCGGGCATCATGCAGGCATTTTCTGTCATGGTCTGAATTGTATTCCCCCCAAATTTATATTTTGATGTTCTACCCTCCAGGACCTCAGAATATGGCTGTAATTGGAGATAGGGACTTTAAAGAGATAATTATTAAAGTGATCTCATTAGGGAGGGCCTTAATCTCATAGAGCTGGTGTCCTTATAAGAAGAGATCAGCACACAGGGGGAAGCCTATATGAGGACACAGGGAGAAGACACCCAGCTACAAGCCAAAGAGAGACGCCTCAGAAGAAATCAATTCTGTTGACACCTTAACCTCAGACATCTAGCTCCCAGAACTTTGAGAAAATGTTTCTGTTGTTTAAGCCAGCCAGTCTTTGGTGCTTTGTAATGGCAGCCTGAGCTGACTAATAATAAAGACACCATCCTAATCATAATCTCCCATTAGGGAGCCCTGGTCCCGTGTGACAAATGAGGAAATTCAAGCTTAGAGTACAGAATTAGCTTGCCCAAGGTCACAGTTAATAAGACTTGATTAGAACCCAGTCTAAATGAAATCTAGGGCTTGACTATTGCTCTTAAAAGAAACGGGGACATTTTGGGGACAGTGCATTGCTAACTGTACATGGTTCTATTACTTTTGCTATGGTAAGTGGCAGTCCTTTTATAGAAAATTCCAGGCTGAGCCTGGTCCTCTAGGAAGGCACCTCCTGGGGATGCTTTGCCCTTCAATGCCAGGGCCTCATCTGTGGGCTGGAGAGGGCTCTCCCCAGTCTGCCTCACAGGTCCAGGGCATTGTGACACAGCAGTCTTGGAGCTGGGGTCCCAGGTCTCCTTGTCTCTTCCTTGCTAGAGTCCTGGTGGTGACCTTGGGCAAAGTATAGTCTCTCTCGGCATTTTGAGTCTGACCATCACACACTCTGATTGCTCTGCCGATTTTTGCTATCAAGTTTTCTGTGGGTATCTTAGAGTGGAGGCATTGACATCTTCCCATAGGCAATCCCAGTTCCTTGACAATCATGGCAAATTTCTAGTCTTTTTACCTCCTGGCTTTTGCCTTCTAATGCTGGCTCATCCCTTAGATCTTGGCTCAGCTCTTACTTCCTCAGAGAAGCCTTCCCAGCCTGGACCAGTTTCCTCTGTTATTAGCTAGGCTGTCTCCATAGTGGACACTTAGTTCTCTGACGCATCCCTCCCAGAGCTGAGACCTCTGCTGGGCATATAGACAGACACGGATGCACAATGTGTCCTGTGATTTCACTTCCTAGTCCTTACCATAATTTTAAATTGTGCAGTTGATTAACGTCTGTCTCCCTGTTCCTGGTTATAGACTGAAACTCCACAAGGGTAAGGACTTTGCTTTGTTGTTCAGTTCAGTTCAGTTCAGTTCAGTCGCTCAGTCGTGTCCAACTCTTTGTGACCTCATGGACTGCAGCATGCCAGGCTTCCCTGTCCATCACCAGCTCCCAGCTTACTCAAACTCATGTCTATTGAGTCGGTGACACCATACAATCATCTCATCCTCTGTTGTCCCCTTCTCTTCCTGCCTTCAATCTTTCCCAGCATCAGCGTCTTTTCCAATGAGTCAGATCTTCGCATCAGGTGGTCAAAGTATTGAAGTTGCAACTTCAGCATCAGTCTTTCCAGTGAATATTCAGGACTGATTTCCTCTAGGATTGACTGGTTGGATCTCCTTGCAGTCCAAGGGACTCTCAAGAGTCTTCTCCAACACCACAGTTCAAAAGCACCAATTATTCTGTGCTCAGCTTTCTGTATAGTCCAACTCTCACATCCATACATGACTACTGGAAAAACCATAGCTTTGACTAGACGGGCCTTTTTCAGCAAAATAATGTCTTTGCCTTTAAATCTACTGTCTAGATTGGTCATAGCTTTTCTTCCAAGGAGCAAGTGTCTTTTAATTTCATGGCTGCAGTCACCATCTGCAGTGATTTTGGAGCCCAAGAAAATAAAGTCTCTCACTGTTTCCATTGCTTCCCCATCTATTTGCCATGAAGTGATGGGACTGGATGCCATGATCTTAGTTTTCTGAATGTTGAGTTTGAAGCCAACTTTTCCACTCTCCTGTTTCACTTCCATCAAGAGGCTCATTAGTTCTTCGCTTTCTGTCATAAGGATGGTGTCATCTGCATATCTGAAGTTATTGATATTTCTCCCAGCAATCTTGATTCCAGCCTGTGTTTCATCCAGCCCAGCGTTTCTCATGATGTACTCTGTGTATGTTAAATAAGCAGGGTGACAATATACATCCTTGACATACTCCTTTCCTGATTTGGAACTAGTCTATTGTTCCATATCCAGTTCTAACTGTTGCTTCTTGACCTGCATATAGATTTCTCAGGAGGCAGGTCAGGTGGTCTGGTATTCCCATCTCTTGAAGAATTTTCCAGTATGTTGTGATCCACACAGTCAAAGGCTTTGGCATAGTTAATAAAGCAGAAGTAGATTTTCTGGAACTCTCTTGCTTTTTCGATGATCCAGCAGATGTTGGCAACTTGATCTCTGGTTCCTCCCCCTTCTCTAAATCCAGCTTGAACATCTGGAAGTTCACGGTTCAAATACTGTTGAAGCCTGGCTTGGAGAATTTTGAGCATTATTTTGCTAGCATGTGAGATGAGTGCAATTGTGTGGTAGTTTGAACATTCTTTGGCATTGCCGTGCTTTGGGAGTAGAATGAAAACTCACCTTTTCCACTTTTCTTCCCCCCAGTTTTGACTTTTTTTTGACCATTCAACAACAACAAAAAAAGAATTCTTAAGACCCAGCCATACCCCAAATAGAGGAAGCACTTTAAGAATATTGATAAATCATTTCAGCCATGTCTGACTCTTTCTGACCCTATGGACTGTAGCCTGCCAGTCTCCTCTGCCCATGGGGTTTTCTAGGCAAGAATACTGGGGTGGGTTGCCATGCCCTCCTCTACAGGATCTTCCTGACCCAGAGACTGAACCTGTATCTCTTAAGTCTCTTGCATTGGCAGGTGAGTTCTTTGCCACCAGTGCCACCTGGGAAGCCCTTAAGAATGTTAGTTGCACAAAATCCAGTGAAAGAGGTCGAAAGGGCAGAGACGTTTTTGATTTATTCAAATGACAAGGTCCCCAGGTGAATTTTCGGGCCTTGGGAGAGCTCACTGTATACCATTCATTGCTTTATTCATTCAACTAATGTTTACCCATCTGCCTCGTCTTGTGCTAGGCAATGCATTTGCAAAAGCATTAAGAAATTGTCTCAGCCTCCATGTGGTCACAGTCTGCTGTGGGAGGGAGGCATCTGTTGACACTGGTCATAATAATTCCATGTGAGCAGTGCTGGAACTGGATTGGAGCAAGCACACAGCAGGGTGCGATGGACCCAGGCCTCAAAGAGTGGAGGGCAGAGAGGAGGCAGCTTGTGAGCTGAAATGCTGAAGCCTGAGTCAGTGCACTTAAGGGGAAAGGAGAAGAGCATGTTAGATAGAGGAAAAACATGAATGAAGGCCTAGAATGGAAAAGAACATGGCTGGTAGGGGAGAGCAATTAAGCTGCATTCCTGGAGCTGTGTGGGGTGAGGAGGGGCAGGGAGTTGGGGGATGAAGCTGGAAGATGGGGTGGGCCCCAAAGGACCTGCACACATGCTTGCCGTTGCCCCCAGCCCTAGCCCTTTGTAACACAAGGAGGAGGAGGGCAGGCTGTCCTTCTTATCAAGCTGGGGCTCAGCTTTTGTCCCCAGTCTGGGCCCAGCTCTCTTTGATCCTGGCAAGGCCATTGTTTCCCCAGTGCTGGCCTCTCTGCCTTGCAGGGGAAAATGTGGTCTTTGTTCTTCTGAGACTTTTTTATCCAAGTTCTGCCCTGGTGGGGACAAGCCGGGAGGGGCTCCGTGTGAGGATCCAGTCCCCGCAGCTGAGGGACAAGGGCCGCCCCTGTCTCCTGGCCTCCGCCTTGCGTGGGTTGCTCAGAACCTTCTGGCTTGCACAAGTCATGCTGTGTTGGGGGTGGAGAGGGAACACTGGGCAGTTTCAGCTTCTTTATTTTTAAAAATTGCCTTTGTTAACGTTTCCAGCATGACCTTAATATAAATCAAATGCAGCAAACACTTGGCGAAAACCTGCATTTGAATCTTAGTGCAGCTATTTACTGGCTGGGTCAACATGGGTTAGACATTTCACCAATTGGGGTCTCAGTTGCCTTCTCTACACAATCAGGAAAATGAAAATATTTATGCTACAGTATTATCAGGAGGTTTTATTCATCCATTGAATATCTGTTAAGCATCAACTCTTCGTCAAGCACTGTAGAAGCAGTGCAGAATGAGATAGACTTGATCAAATGCCTCCTGAAGCTTACCAGAGAAGGACATTCAACTGACATATTTGTGAGTCCTGCAAGAAGAAGTGCAGATTGTCAGGGCAGCGTGTACTAGCGCTTCACTGAGTCTTGGTGGTCAAGAGAGAATTTTGCAAAAATTCAACATGCATCAAAGGAAGCTGGGACTTGGGAGCTAATTGAACGCATTGGTCCCTCCCACCCCCAAACCCCTGCGCAGGATCAGATCCTTTACCAACACCTGCTGGGTTTGAGCAGGTTTAAGAAACTCCTGGCCCCTCTAGGGAACATACTCAGCTGAAAAGGAGTAGAGGCTGGGAACTGCTCCAGGGGCCTGGAAATTGATGAAGACGCATACAAGGTATGAAGATGGGGCTGGCTGTGACATTTTCTGTGTTCCTTAGTGAGAAGTACTGGGCCTGCGCTACTCAGAGATGAACTCTTGGCCCAGCTCCCCCGGCTGGAGCAGAAGGGGGAGAAGCTGGCAGACTACAGTGCTTTGTGCGGGGAAAACAAATGGGTCTGTAACTTGATCGAGGCGGTCAGGGGAGGCTGCAGGAGCTGCGATGAAGAATGGCTTCTCAGAGGAGTGTCATGGGGAGGGGGCAGCCTCCTCCCCTCCAGTGAGGGCCTGTGCAGAGCAGGGCCGACTCCTGGAATAGCCTCAAATCCCAGTGGGTGGGGCGGAGGTGGTGGTGCCCCTTTGGGCGTCCTTGGGCTTCAGTGCTACCTATATGGAGCACCTTCTATAGGGTAGGGATATTTACAAGAAAAAAAATGAGGCAGTCCTTGCAGCAACTCCATCTGGTCAGGAGTATTTTTACCCCCATTTTGCAGATGAGACAGCTGAGACTCAGAGAAGTGAGGGTAACTTGCCTGAAGCCACACAGCTAGTAAGTACTGAAGTGGGGTTTATATTCTGTTCTGTATGTTTTTAAATACTTATTTCTCCTACTGTATCATGCTGTCAGACAATTTTTTCGGACAATGGTCTCTTTCTGAATTTTCTGTATCTAATAATAATATTTGTTGTTGTTTAGTCACTAAATCATGTCCGACTCTTTGCAACCCAATGGACTATAGCCCCCCAGACCCCTCTGTCCATGTGATTTCTGGGGCAAGAATACTGGAGTGGGTTGCCATTTCCTCCTCCAGGGGATTTTCCCAACCCCAGAGATCGAACCTGCGTCTCCTGCATTGGCAGGCAGATTCCTAACCACTGAGCCACCAGGGAAGCTCAAAAATGACAGTAAGAACCCCTTTATGTAATATATTTTACAAACAGCACTCTTGCAAACACCGTTTCACAGAGTCTTTATAGCGCCTCCCCTTCATGGTGACATGTTATTATCCTCTTATTAGAGATGGGGATGTTGACCCACAGCCAGGCTGGTGTCTCCCCTAAATGCTACTCAGAAAGGCAGCCAGGGAGTCAAACCAGGAGGTGCCAAATCTCACATGCTTTCCACCATTGTGTTGAGACCCAGGTGAGCTCCTCAGGTATCTGCTGACATCCAGACCATCTCCTAATCCTTCAAATGAAAAGCCAAAGCACAAACAGTTTGTTTTTCTAACAAGCTCAGAGCCTTTGCTTTGTTTCTAACTCTTGATAAAGCCAGCAGTGAAAAATCCCCTTTCCTGGGCCCCCTCCTGCTGAGCAAGTGATGGTTGGCCATGTGTATTTTTCACTGGGGCTCCCACAAAGAATGCTGTGTATAATAGGAAACATGTGTCACCGATGTTTGCTGGAGTGCCCCACCCCAGGCCCTTCCCCGCACGGTGGGAGCCCCCTCTTGCAAGGAGTCAGTGCAGGGTGATTGGCAGGGAGACAGAATCCTGTACACCTAGAGAGGTTCCCCCCCAAAGAACTGCCCCCTCCTGCAGGCAGAGCCAGAACCCAGCTCCATCAGCTCTCCTGTCTCACTTCCCCATGGGATTCCGTATCCCACCATGTTTCCATTCCTGGCAATGCGTGGTGAGCTCAGACTCAAACTCAGAGATATCTGAGTGCAAGCCAGAGACATATATGGTGTGTGTGTACGTGTGTAGTCACTTTAGTCGTGTTCAACTCTTTGCTACTCCATGGCTGTAGCCTGCTGGGCTCCTCTGTCCATGGGATTCTTCAGATAAGAATACTGGAGTGGGTTGCCATATCCTCCTCCAGAGGATCTCCCTGACCCAGGGATTGAACCCACGTCTCTTAAATCTCCTGCATTGGCAGGTGAGTTCTTTACCACTGGTGCCGCCTAGGAAGCCCAAACATAATGGTACATGCTCTGTAAACCTGTGGGGTAAGTTACAAAGTTAACAGGGGAAGAAGAAGTCTGCCTTCCATCTCCATGCATTTCGGGTGCTGGAGTGTTGCTGAAGGAAAGAATAGTGCTCTGTTATGGGACTTTCACATTGATGTGTTTCTAGAGAACTCTGAAGCCAAAGGAAGAAAATTGCTATTTCGTCTAACAGGATTATTGGATGTACTGGTTTTTGAATTTGAGTGTGTTAGTATCACTAGGAGTCCTATTACAGATTGCTAGCCCCGCCCCAAGGATGAGCAAGTTCCCAATTGATGTGATGATGCTGATTCAGAGAATCAGGAGCCCAGGTAGTCCTCATTCAAGTGGGGTGAGGATAAAGCCTAGTAGGAAAAAACAAGAAGCATAGTGATTATCTCTCGGTGTGGTTGTCTGAAGACACCTTGAGGGCCCAGGATCAGTGCGGACTAGAGCCATCAGGGTGGGCTTCCTGGACACATGGCTGTGAAGGATTCGGAAGGTACAAGGAAGAAGGGAAAGCTGTGAGTGAAGCCAGGCACATAGATGGCACTGATCAAATAGCGTGGCGGTGAGGAGGCCAGCCTGCAGAGGTACCGAGACAAAAACAATCTTCCTCATCAGGGTTGCCTGCAGTTTACACTCCACAAAGCCCCTGCACACAGCCCGTGCACACAGCACAAGCAGCTTGGCAGGACAGCAGTCCCATCTCCAGGGAGAAAATCAGTGCGGGGGGTCATGGGAATTGTAGGGGAGAGGGTCCAGGGCCACAAGGTTGGGCAGTCCATTCTTTTATGAAAGGTTGACATTTCCCCTGATTTAAAGGCTCTTTGCAGCTGCTTTACCAAGAGGTAAACAATGCAGTTTACTCCTTGGCAGGCAACATGGTTTCTCTCACCTGATTTTTTACTGTTTCACTTTGCACTTAAAAACATCACTGCAGAAACCACTCTTGTCCTCCTTAAGCCCTTGGCCAGTGATTGTCTCTTCTTCCTGATTCCCTGAAACCAATGAGGTTCTCCCCAAAGCCCTGGGGAAGAGAGGGGGAAGAAAAAATCTGGGCTGAGAACTCACCATGTGTTGGGACCACACTGTGCCCATTTATACATGAAATCTCACTCGGTCCAAGACGCTGAGGGCATATGTAGACAAAGCTGCTGAAGCTCATGCTGGGATGAAGGTCAAGTTCAAGATGAAGCCCCTGCCCTGAGGTCTTGCTGTTAGATAGTGGAGCCAGGACCCAACTCCCAATCTTTCTGAATTCAAATGAGCTAAATAAACAACACTAGCTGAAATTAAAAGCCATTTACTCCTTGGAAGGAAAACTTAGACAAACCTAAAAAGCAGAGACATTACTGACAAAAGTCCGTCTAGTCAAAGCTATGGTTTTTCCAGTAGTCATGTAAGAATGTGATAGTTGGACCATAAAGGCTGAGCGGCGAAGAATTGTTGCTTTCGAATTGTGGTGCTAAAGAAAACTCTCCAGAGTCCCTTGGACAACAAGGAGATCAACCGAGTCAATCCTAAAGGAAATCACCCCCAACTATTCATTGGAAGGTCTGTTGTTGAAGCTGAAGCTCCAGTCCTTTGGCCACCTGATAGAAAGAGCCGACTCACTAGAAAAGACCCTGATGGTGGGAAAGATTGAAGGCAGGAGGAGAACAGGGTGACATAGGATAAGGTGGTTAGATAGCATCACTGACTCAGTTGAGGTGGGTTTGAGCAAACTCCGTGAGACAGAGGAGGACAGAGTAGCCTGGAGTACTATAGTCAATGGGGTTGCAAAAGAGTCAGATACTACTTAGCAACTGAACAACAACAACAGCTGGTTAAAAAAGCTCAGAAACCGGAGCCCTACCTGAGAGTGAGCATGCAGTGGGAACATATTGGCAGAACATCATGCATTCTATTGCAGGTTCATACCTAGCACACGCTGGCCTCCTTCCTGTACTTTTCAATCTCCTCTGCCCACAAGCTCCTGTTCATCCCTGAAGCATCCCCATGATGCCTTTGAGGTCCCCTACCTAAAATAGGCACCACTCCTCCAACCTCCCCTGACTTTGCATTTATCCTTAACATGGAATTTAGCACCATCTATCATAATGGATGCTTTCCTGGGCTTTTTTCAACTGACTATAAACTCCCAGAAGCAGGCTTTTTATGAATCTCCAAACCCTCCCTGCTTAGCACAGTACTTGGCACACAGAAGATGTGTCAGGAGATTCTTGATGACTAAATGGATGAACAAATCAAAGAATAAATCTTGTCCTCAGAATCATTTCACCACGGTTGATCTGATAGTCCCACCTCCATCTTAGAGCAGAAGAGTTTCAGAGAGATGAGGTGACATGCCCAGAGTCCCATAGGTAGCAGGATGGAAGGCCTAAAAAGCTAAACAAAGGGATGACCAACCAAAGTCCCCCATCCTCCAACACTTTGCAATGATCACCTGCCCAGACCTTTTACTCAGAACTCATGTTACTCCATCATGATATCCACTGTCTTCATTTTGCTTACTAATTTAAATAAATTGAGGGTCGCAAGATGCCCAGTTAAAAAGGACATTTCCTAGCTTCCTTAGCCACAAAATTTGGCCCTGTGACCAAGTTCCATACAAGGAGATATAAGAAGTTTTTTGGGGGAAAGCTCCTTAAAAAGGCAAGGAGGTGTGGCAGATCTGTGTTTTGGTTTTGTTTTGTTTTTAGTTTTCCCTTTTGCTTTTAGCTTAGGGGTTGCCCAATAGCTCGGTTGGTAAAGAATCCACCTGCAATGCAGGAGACCCTGGTTTGATTCCTGGGTTGGAAAGATTCGCTGGAGAAGGGATAGGCTGCCCACTCCAGTATTCCTGGGCTTCCCTTGTAGTTCAGCTGGTAAAGAATCTACCTACAATGTGAGAGACCTGGGTTCAATCCCTGGGTTGGGAAGATCCTCTGGAGAAGGGAAAGGCTATCCACTCCAGTATTCTGGCCTGGAGAATTCCATGGACTGTATAGTCTATGGGGTCACAAAGAGTTGGACACGACTGAGCGGCTTTCACTTTTCCCTATAAAATGTGACACGATGATAATAGAATTGCAGAAGCAGTCTTGGACTGTGAAATCACACTGAGGGTGGATGTTTGGTGAGGATGGAGGAGCAGAAAGATGGAAGGGCCTTGGGTTCCTAAAGGCCATGGAATCCAGAGTTGTTTGCTTCTAGACCGACTACCTGAGGTCAAAATAGACTTCTGTTTTGTTTCAGTTTCTCGTATCAGTTTCTGTTTATTTATGGGAAGATGCAGGAAGGAAAGTAAGGGGTCACCTGTTCTGGGCTTTGTGGCCTGGAGTTCCGAAAGCTGCCAGATGCCACCTGGCTGAATGCGTGGCGTGCAGGCCAGGGGGCAGTTCCCAGCTGTGGGGTCCTGCCTCTCTCAACACCACCTCCCACCCAGCTCTACCCAGAAGTAACAGGGTAGGACTTGGAGGCTGGGAAGGGGGTTCTCAGTGACATTGGTCTGATCTTAGCACTGCACTTGGGGCCTTTCATGTCCTTCAGAAACCCAGAGCCTGTGTCAGACCTGAGGATTGTCTGCCTGGCAGGCAGTTCCTTGATGGTTTTGTTATCAGAACATGGGTTTTGTTCCTTGACATGATAATTCCTTTCCTTTTTCCTGACTTGTTTAGATAAGAGACATGCGATCACCCTCCTTCCCCTGTCTCCCCTTCTGAAATACAAGGGACAGGTCTGGGAAAGTTCTTTATGTTCTTTTCTTAAGAAATCCAAGGCAAACATTACTCTTCTCTTGCCTTTGGGAATTATTGGGTGGGAGTATGAAGTTTCCAGCTGTAGGATCATCTTGATACCATTAAAAAATCACATAGAAACTGGTTTGTGGCCCTGACACCTTTGAGACATTGTAATACCCAACCTGGGATGCCTGTATCTGAACTTCTTGCTGTTGTGAGATAATAGATAATGTTACTGATTATCACTTGTTTCCCTTGTAGCCATATGTATCCTAACTAAAATAGAATCCAACCTCTTTATGTGACAAATAGGGACGATGAGGCTTAGAGAGAGAAAGCAACTTACCCAAAAGTACACTCGAGGTGCTGGGCTCACTGGATGGCTCAGCAGTTAAGGAATCGCTTGGAATGCAGGAGACATGGAAGACGTGGGTTTGATCCCTGTGTTGGGAAGATCCCCTGGAGGAGGAAACAGCAACCTGCTCTAGCATCCTTGCCTGAAAAATCCCTTGGACAGAGGGGCCTGGCGGCCTACGTGCACACTGTAGGTAGAAGAATGACCGAGTAGAATCCTTCTCTCCCATGTTCCTCTCTAATGACAGAAAAAAACTTTTTCCTGCACAACACATGGGGTTATCTCAAGAACAAAGTGAGATTCCACACATGTTTGGAATACCTGGAGACCATCTCCCTGGATCTGTTCTTTCTATTTTTCTAGATAGGGAGGAACAGACACAGGATCAAGTCTAATTCTACTACAATGAGCATAAATTCCTCATGATATCAAAAAGAAAAATTGTTCCTCAAATTTACAGAGCACTTTATCCTTTATACAGCATGTCGACATTTGCCAAAGTTTTTCACATCTGTGATTGTATCAGATTCTCATAACACTAGGGTTTGGGCCAGAAAGGGTTATTCCCATTTTACAGATGAACACTCTGAGGGTCAGAGAGGCTACTTGATCCAGTTGAGCAGAACCAGGTCTCAAAACTGAGATGTAAGGGGATGAAGTGCAGGCTTACCAGAGAGTTACAAGGACAGTGCTCTTTGCTGTCTGCAGAGTACTGCTTCCTCCTGTGGTCCAGGTTAAGACCCATAAGCACTCTGCAAGGTGGGCCAAGTCAGTATGTATCCCCATTATACAGATGAGGAAATAAAGCTTAGCGAGGTGGAAAATGCCACAAAGCCGAGTTGTTTGCCTGTAAGCCACCATCTTTCCACAACTCCACAGCCTTTTCTATGATCATTCCCAATACATATATTTGACCTTGTGGTGAAGAGGGCAGATATGGCCACCCTGTGTAAGTAACACATCATGGGCGGAGAGAGGCTGAGTGACTTGGCTGAGATAACGGCACTCATAGCAAAGATCTGAATCAGGGTTTCCTGGCTCCCTGTCCATGACTCCTCCTTCCCTTCCTACTTCCACAGCCTTACTAATAAGGTGATAATGGCTCATGTCACCTCTCCAAGGAATCATATTGTTGGGAATATGCCCATCCTAACCCTTGCTCTACCCTAGTGCCTGGAACAATGTCTGACTCAATAAATATTTGCTGAATGAACAAATGAATCTATGAATACTTCCAAGCAAACATTTACTGATGGTTGACTGCCACGTGGGCCTTGGGAGGAGATGAGAGGGGCAAACTCAGCAGTAACAAAGCACCTGTTGGAGTCCACCTTTTATTTTTTATTATTTTATTTTAAAATTATTTATTTATTTTGGTTGCACTGGGTCTTCATTGCTATGTCCAGGTTTTCTCTACTTGTGGTGAGCAGGGGCCTCTCTGGTTGTGGAGAACAGACTCTAGGGGCCCGAGCTTGAGTAGTTGCGGCTCACAGGCTCAGTAGCTATGGTGCATGGCTTAGTTGCTCTGAAGCATGTGGAATCTTCCTGGACCAGGGATCAAACCCACGACCCCTGCACTGGCAGGTGGACGCTTATCTATTGTACCACTAGGGGAGTCTAGAGTCCATCTTTTAGTTCTCACTCTCCCCACTGCTCTGTGTCCTCATATACTGGCCCCGTGTGACATCCCAGGGATGGTTCAAACCTGAGCTAGTCCAGGCAGCTCTAGCTCCAGCCCTTATGGGTCTTAGAAAAGGCATGGCTGTCAAGGTAGCCAACAGGTCTACTAATTCAACTTATATATTCACTCATTCATTCATTCCATCTATTTATTCACTTATGAATCTAACCAACCTGGTCTTGGGTCCAGGGGATGCTAAGAGTTTTGGCCCAAGAGTTGATTACCATCTAGTAGGGCCACAAGTAGTGAGTAGATATCAAAACAATGAGCTAAATGGAAGCTACAGATAAAAGTACAGGGTGCCCTAGGAAAACAGAGGAAGGGCTGTTAATCCAGTCTGGGGTCCATGGAATACATGACTACAGCTGCCCTTCATGGGAGCTTTCCACATGCCAAGTTCCATGCCAGGCTCTTTACTTTCATCAACCAACTTACTTCTCAGAACAACTCTGTGAAGAAAGTGTTCACATTCCCAATTTACAGATAAGCAAACTGAAGCCCAGAGATGGGAGGTCACTTTCCCAATGTCACACAGCTCTTTTGTGCTAGCGCTGAGATTCAACTCTAAGGTCTGGGCTGCTAACCATTCTTCCACATGCCTGCTGGGTAGAGTGTCTCCTCCTAGTGAGGTTACACTTGAGTCAGATTTTGAAAGATAAGTATGAGTCAGCGGGACAAATTGGCTGTGGCAAAGCTGGTGGTTGTAGGAATCGCAGAGTGTGAGGGGTGGTTTGGAGGAGAGGCAAAGGCGTTTCAGACAAAAGGGAACAGCCCAGCAAAGACACAGAAGTTGAAAACAGCAGGTTGTGTCTCAGTGGGGAAAACAAATGGGAGGTGGGTCGTCCCCGCGGACCTTTTTGAAGAGTTTACATGGGGCATCTTCCTGCCTGTTGAAGTCAGGGAAAGGTTATCCCATGACCCTGACGATTCCGTAGTAATTGTGACCTATTGGTGACTGGTTGAGTCATTTAACATCACCCAGAAAGTCCTGCTGGAAAGGAAAAAGCCGTATTTGAGCTTTGTAAATTTTGTAGAGTTTTTCTCCAGGAGGACTAAGATAATATCTGGCCCTTGCTTTCAGAGGGAGAGCAAGAATGCGGGCCTGTCTGGCGCTGAGTGGGCAGGAGGACTTGCTGGGTGAGCTGCTGTTGTTGGGGAGAGGCATCTATTTCTTTCTCTCCTTTTCTCATTTTCCTTCTTGCTTTTCACATGTATCCCCTGAGCATCCATTGTGTGTCTGTCTTGATGCTGTAGAAGCTACAAGGAAGGATGAATCACACACCTGGTTGCTGCCCTCAGAGTATCTAGTCCAGGAGGCGGGTATGAAGTATTGATAGACATACTAGTGAGTGATGCCAGGCAGGGCATCTGTTACAAAGTGCTTTTAGTTTGCTATACATTTGCAGAAGCCCACATGTGGCCAGGTGTGGGAAGGCGAAGATAAATAACCACAGAACCCTTGTTTCTGAGAAGCCACAGTTAGGAGAGAAACGGAAAAGACTGAGTGTTAAGATGGAAGCAGGTGCAAAGTGCCATGAAGCACAGAAGAAGGGGGGCAGAGTGAGGGAACCACAGATGCGGGGGGACGTCGGAGTCAGGCCTCCACCCCAGCCAGGAGTGGTCACATGCACGTTTCCCGCACGTACTCTGAGGAGATACGTGTGTGATGCTACCTCAGCATCCTTCAAGACTCTGTGAAATCCCTCTCACCAGTTCTGCGTTTCTGTTGAGGGGACTGCGGCTCAGAGACGTGAAGTAACCCACCCAAGGTCACACAGCTGGCAGGTGGCAGAACTGGGGGCACAGCTAGGCCTTTCGATGCATGCTTTTTTTCAAGAAACTCTGCTGCCACTACAAATAACACAAGGGAGAGAGTGGCAAGTGCCATGTGCCCATGCGCCGCCTGCTTTTAGCTGCTTCATTGGACCAAGGCCCAGAAAGTGTCCCATTGTGTCACATCTGTTCAAGACTGCGGTTGATCTGTGGGCTCGGGCTTAATCCAGTAGGAGGATTTAGTAACAGGTTGCCTGGCCTCGCAGTGGGAGAGCTGGTTAATCCTCCAAACTCCCTGTTCCAGCTCCATCCTTCCGTCACGCTGAGCAGGAGGGGCTCAGAGCCCCATCCTGGAGTCTTTGAAATGTCAGTGGTGGCAGTCACCCTGAAGCATTCCCTGAAGATGCCTGGAGGCTCAGGGCACAAGTGGGGCGTGGGGCACAGCTGCCTTGTCCTAGGCAGTGAGGTAGGCAAAAGTGAACGGGGCCTCTTTTTAAAGCTGTTGTAAGACAAGGAGAAAAATGTCTAAGCTAGCACAGTGGACTGACTGTTTTACATACATCTGAGAGGAAGCAGTCACTACCCAAAGGGCCGAAGGTTCTTGCAGCAAACGTCATTCTTTTTTTTTTTAATTGGAATATAATTGCTTTACAATGTTGTGTTAGTTTCTACTGTACAATGAAGTGTGTGTGTGCTTAGTCGTGTCTGACTCTGCAGTCCCGTGGACTGTAGCCCACCAGGCTCCTCTGTCCATGAGATTTCCCAGGCAAGAATACTGGAGTGGGTTGCTATTTACCTCTCCAGAGGATCTTCTCTATCCGGGGATTGAACCCACCTCTCCTGCATTGGCAGGAGGATTCTTTACCACCTGGGAAGCCCCAGACAACAAAGTCAATCAGCTGTGTGCATATGTATATGGCCTCCCTCCCTCATTCCATCCCTCTAGGTCATCACAGAGCACTGAGCTGAGCTTCCCGTGTAATACAGCAAGTTCCCGCTGGCTGTTTATTTTACACATGGTAGTATATACATTGGAGAAAGCAATGGCACCCCACTCCAGTACTCTTGCCTGGAAAATCCCATGGACGGAGGAGCCTGGTGGGCTGCAGTCCATGGGGTCGCTAGAGTCGGACACGACTGAGCGACTTCACTTTCACTTTTCATGCATTGGAGAAGGAAATGGCAACCCACTCCAGTGTTCTTGCCTGGAGAATCCCAGGGACGGGGGAGCCTGGTGGGCTGCCGTCTCTGGGGTCGCACAGAGTCGGACACGACTGAAGCGACTTAGCAGCAGCAGCAGCAGCAACAGCAGCAGTATATACATATCAGTCTCCCAACTCATCCCACCCTCCCCTTTCCCCTTTGTGTCAGCAGGTCTGTTCTCTACATCTGCATCTCTAATCCTGTCCTGGAAATAGGTACATCTGTACCATTTTTCTAGGTTCCACACATAAGCATTAATACTTGATATCTGAAGACCAGTGTGGATGATGTAGTCCCTGCCTGGTCATTTTACCTGCTAGGGTAGCAATCACTTTCAAATAACACAGGAGAAAGCATCCCACTTGGCCCCACCTAGAGGCCTGTTCTCCAGTTTTGCAGATGACAGGAAAGTTACCCAGAGAGGTCAAGCAGGGTCACGGAATTAGTCATTGGTACAGCTGAGGCTTAAATTTTGGTCTTGGACTCCAGAACAGCAGGTGGAGAAAGGGGAACACTTCTGGGGAGGTTTAGGACCACTGAACCCTGAGGAGGAAGGTGGAGCTGGGGGGCCACGCCTATCCTTGGTAATGTTTGCTGAATGCGTAAAATCCAGATGAGACGTGTGGAGAGGAAAGAGGCTTGTGTGCCGGGTCCTGGGCTCTGAAAGCAAGCTCTCACAGACAAATGCTTGCAGCTCCGCTCTTTCCAGAGGAGCTAGTCAGATCCAAGCTCTGGAGGGCAAAGGCCATTCCTCTGAGAGAATGACCGCTTTCTCTCCCAAAGCTGCTTCTTTCAGAGCTGTGGCTCCCCCAACCCCAGCCACTGAATGCAGCTACACCAAGAAATCAATGGTTCTCACGGCCAGAGAGATGCTTCCACACAGTTTAATTTGGCATAATTATAAGTTTCTTCAATACATTGTATGATGTGCATTGTTGTTTCAGCAAAAATTGTTTGGCCACAGAGAGTTTTTTATTGTTGAAAAAAAGGTAATTTTTTTCCCATGTTCTTTATCATCCCTTCAGGCTGGTTCTCCCCCACATTCACACGCTTCCATGATAGACACCGTCTGGGGTTGCTTTCTCCCTTTCCTCTAGTTTATGCTTTGGAGGGAGAGGGAAGCCTAAATTATATGGTATGATTTTAGAGGTTGTGGAGGCCAAGGGAAGACCAGGTCAATGGGGAAGGGCGGGGGGAGGGTGCCTCCTGGAAATGGAGATGACCTCAGGCTCCCTGAGTCAGGCTGTCTGTGACCAAGACCCTGACACACAGACTGGAACCCACGAGCTCCCATGATCCCTGGCTCAGGATTCTGCTCATTTAGGACTCAAAGCCTGGGTCTGTCATTTGCTAGCTGTATGACATCAGACAAGTTGCTTAACCTCGCTCTTTTTTCAGTCCAGTTTGCTTCCCAAACTGAAGTTCAAATATTCCTGGAAGGAGTATGTTACTGTACGGCGGGGGAGGAAGGGGGCAAAGTCAACCATCAAGGAATTTTTCATGACGCACCAGTTTTATCAGAACAGCAGTGTGTGTGTGTGTGTGTGTGTGTGTGTGTATGCAGCAACAGTACTATAATATTTATATGAAAACAAATCCTGCGAGGTAGTGGAGGGGATATTCACATGCTCGTGAATTTTTAAGGCTGAACAGGCAACTTTGAAGATATTTAATGTTTGTCTTGGCCAGTTTTTATCTACATGTTCTCTCTTAGTTCTTACTCCTTCTCTTTTTTGGCCTGTTTAAAGATACTTCAGAGAAAAGTGTGACAGACGACCATTGCTGTAAAATAAATGTTATGCTCCTTGCCTAAGAGCAGTGGTGTCATGCTTACCTAAGAGAAAGTATTTAAAGTCATTCGAGGCTCAGCACTGAGTTTCTAGTGCTGAGAACAAGGGTATGACCCATGAAAGAAGAAGTTAGTAACTTGGACTTGACTAAAATTAAAAATTTCTGCTCCATGAAAGACACTATTAAGATAGTCAGAAGATCAGCCACAGAATGCGAGAAAATATTTGCCAAACACACATCTGATGAAAGATATATTCAAAATATACAAGAGACTTCCTTGGTGGCCCAGTGGCTACAACTCCATGCTCCCAATGCAGGGGGCCTGTGTTCGGTCACTTGTCAGGGTACTATATCCCTCATGCCGCAACTAAGAGTTCCCACAGCGAAGACCGAAGATAAGATCCCAAGTGCCACAGCTAAGACCTGGCACAGTCAAATAAATAAATATAAATTAAAAAACCCAAAATATAGAAGGACATTTAAGACTCAACAGTAAGAAAATGTGCAAAAGATCTAAACAGACTTCTCACCAAAGAAGATCTATAGAAGGTATGTGTGCATGTGTGCTAAGTTGCTTCAGACATGTCTGACTCTGCAACCCTATGGACTGTAGCCCGCCAGGCTCCTCTGTCCATGAGATTCTCTAGGCAAGAATACTGGAGTGGATTGACATGCCCTCCTCCAGAGGATCTTCCTAATCCAGGGATAGAACCTGCATCTTCTGGGTCTCCTGCATTGGCAGGTGGGTTTTTCTGTGGCAGAAGCCCACAGAAGCTAATCACATAAAAAACAATGCACATCATTTGCTACTGGGAAAGTGAAAGTTAAGATGACAATAAGTGTGTATCACTACACACCTGTAAGAATGGCCCAAATTCGAACCACTGACAGCACCAAATACTGGTGAGGATGTGGAGCAAGAGGAAGTCTCATTGATTGCTGGGGGATGTAAAATGGCATGACCTCCCTAGGAGACAGTCGGGCAATTTCTAACAAAGCTAACTCTGGTTTCACTATGCTGCTAAATCGCTTCAGTCATGTCCAACTCTGTGCGACCCCAGAGACAGCAGCCCACGAGGCTCCCCAGTCCCTGGGATTCTCCAGGCAAGAACACTGGAGTGGGTTGCCATTTCCTCCTCCAATGCATGAAAGTGAAAAGTGAAAGTGAAGTCGCCCAGTCGTGTCCGACTCTTAGCGACCCCATGGACTGCGGCCCACCAGGCTCCTCCATCCATGGGATTTTCCAGGCAGGAGTGCTGGGGTGGAGTGCCATTGCCTTCTCCACTATATGATTCAGCAATTGTACTGCTAGATATTTCTCCAACTGATTTGAAAACTCATGTCCAAACAAAACCCTGCACACTGGTATTTATAGAAGCTTTATTCATAATTGCCAGAAAAACCCTGCTGCTGCTAAGTTGCTTCAGTCATGTCTGACTCTGTGTGACCCCATAGACGGCAGCCTACCAGACTCCCCGTCCCTGGGATTCTCCAGGTAAGAACACTGGAGTGGGTTGCCATTTCCTTCTCCAATTCATGAAAAGCGAAAGTGAAGTCACTCAGCCGTGTCCAACTCTTGGCAACCCCATGGACTGCAGCCTACCAGGCTCCTTCGTCCATGGGATTTTCCAAGCAAGAGTACTGGAGTGGGGTGCATTGCCTTCTCTGAGAAAAACACTAGCCCTCACAAATACCCAAAATGTCCTTTGATAGATGGACAAACTGTGGTACATATATGTACTACATATTGTAGCACAATATTATTATTATTGGAATGGAATATTATTCTATAATAAAATAAAAAGAACTATTAAGCCATAGAAAGACATGAGTGAATCTTAAATGCTTATTGCTAAGTGAAGGAAAGTAGTCTGAAGAGACTGCATACTCTATGATTCTAATTATATTCCATTTTAGAAAAGGTAAAACCATAGTGAAGGTAAAAGAGGCAGTAGTTACCTGAGGATTTGGGGGAGGGTTGATAGGTAAAGCACAGGGGATTTTTTTAGGGTGGTGAAACTATGACACTGTAACTGTGGATACGTGACATCATGCATTTATCAAAACACATAGATGTTTACACCACTATGCAAATTAAATTAATGTATGCAAATTAAAAACTCATGTAGGAGTTCAAGGAGTCCCAGGATGGAATGCAGAATGTGACAAAATGATATAATTGTATTACAAATGTATGAGACACTTTAAGTTATGTGAGTGGAGGAAAAGGTTGCTAACCTAAGTAACTTTGGAAATGGGTAGAGTTTGTAAAACTAAAGGTACAAGAAACTATACACGAGCACCGTACTCTAGTTAAAAGTTGCTTTTCCATGGGAATATGAGCTAACAGTTCTGATACTGTTATACAAATATGCTGGAATTGAGCAGTTAAATAAGTGGATGGTGGGATCCTGCTTTCTTAGTATTGGAGTGCGTATGCATGGGTGAGCAAGAGGAAGAAGTTAGAATGATCCAGGAGGCAATGGATCAGAGTTGGAGACATCGGGATGAACTATATTTGGCTTAATATAGATATATATGGTTAGATCCAGAAATATTTATGGATATATATAAATTCCCTATTTTCCTGGTGGCTCAGACAGTAGAGTCTGCCTGCAATATGGGAGACCCAGGTTTGATCCCTGGGTTGGGAAGATTTCCTAGAGAAGAAAATGGCAACTTATTCCTATATTCTTGCCTGGAAAATCCCATGGATGGAGGAGCCTGACAGGTTAAGTCCATGGGGCTGCAAAAAGTTGGACATGACTGAGTGACTAACACTAATAATGCTATGCTAAGTCACTTCAGTCGTGTCCGACTCTGTGCGACCCCATACACGGCAGCCCATCAGGCTCCCCCACCCCTGGGATTCTCCAGGCAAGAACACTGGAGTGGGCTGCCATTTCCTTCTCCAATGCATGAAAGTGAAAAGTGAAAGTGAAGTCGCTCAGTCGTGTCCGACTCTTTGCCACCCCACGGATTGCAGCCTACCAGGCTCCTCCGTCCATGGGATTTTCCAAGCAAGAGTACTGGAGTGGGGTGCCATTGCCTTCTCCGAACACTAATAATAGGTTCTCTCATGTTATAGAGCAAGGAAACATTTCTGTGTGTACTAAGGAATAATCCATGTATTTATACACTAATACTAATAATGTATAAATACATGGATTATTCCTTAGTACACACAGAAATGTTTCCTTGCTCTATAACATGAGAGAACCTAGAAGTTATGACACTCCAGTCATAAGGAGCATACCTAGTGTCCAGATCTTGGTTTCTAATACCATTCTGTAATAAAAGGAACCATTTCTCCTTAGAGAAATGCCTGAATCTAAGACTGGGTAGGAAATTTATAAGATTAGGCTAGAACACCTCATGCTGCTGCTACTGCTGCTAAGTTGCTTCAGTCATGTCTGACTCTGTGCGACCCCATAGACGGCAGCCCACCAGGCTCCCCTGTCCCTGGGATTCTCCAGGCAAGAACACTGGAGTGGGTTGCCATTTCCTTGTCCAATGCATAAAAGTGAAAAGTGAAAGTGAAGTCGCTCAGTCGTGTCCAGCTCTTCACGACCCCATGGACTGCAGCCTACCAGGCTCCTCCATCTGTGGGATTTTCCAGGCAAGAGTACTGGAGTGGGGTGCCATTGCCTTCTCCAAGAACACCTCATAGTACCAGAAAATAAGGAAGTGCTCAAAAAGAAAATAAAACAAGGCATGACAATGATGGGGTCTGTCAAAGGGATGCAGGAACCAACTAAAAGAACTCTCAATGGCCAAGGCTGGAGCAATTTAAGCAACAAAATTAATAAGCTAATATTCAGTTATAACATAAAATATAAAATAAATATCCATGAGTTCATGCTGATATAAACAAATGACTGAATAAATAAATCAACAAGGAAGAACATATAAGTTTCCTTCCTATTCAGGAGAACTCCAAATAATTTATGTAGATACACTGCCATTGAGGAGGTGAAACATATCTCCCCACTCAGGTGTAGACTTCACATACTGGTTTCCTCCCAAAGAGTACAGTATGGAAAGAGGGAAAAAAAAGAGTAACTCTGCCTTGGAGAAATCTGACAAACACTACCTCAGTCAGGTGATCAAAGTGTTAGTCTCTCAGTCGTGTCTGACTCTTTGTGACCCCATGGACAGTAGCTCACCAGGCTCCTCTGTCCATGGAATTCTCCAGGCAAGAATACTGGAGTGGGTTGCCATTCCCTTCTCCAGGGGATCTTCCTGACCCAGGGATCAAACCCTCGTCTCCTGCATTCCAGGCAGAGTCTTTACCATTTGAGCTACTAGGGAAACCCCCAGGTGATCAAAGTCAACATCAATAATGTAGGTTCATCTTTGATATGCTGTGACCAAAATGGCACTCTGAACTTTGTGGTCTTCCTTCCCAAACCTGTCTATCTAACCCTATGAAAAACATCAGATGAAGTCTAACTGAGGGACAGTCTACAAAATACCTGATCAATGACCCTCAAAACTGTCAAGGCCATCTAAAACAAGGGAACTCTGAATAACTGTCATAGCCAAGAGGAGCCTAGTGGACAAGATAACGAAATATGATGTGCTATTCTGGACAGGATTCTGGAACAAAAAAGTGACATTAGGTGAAAGTTAAAAATATCTGAACCAATATGGACTTAAGCTATAATACTGGCACATTAATGAGTTAGGGCTTTCCTGGTAGCTCAGTGGGTTCAATCCTTGGGTTGGGAAGATCCCCTGGAGAAGAAAATGGCAGCCCATTCTAGTATTCTTGCCTAGGAAATCCCATGGATAGAGGAGCCTGGAAGGCTACAGTCCATGGGGTTGCAAAGAGTCAGACACGACTGAGCAACTAAACAATGATAACAAACATACCACGCTGATGTACAATGTTGGGGGAATCTAAGTGTGAGATATATGGGAGCTCCTTATCTTTCCAATTTTCCTGTAAGTCTAAAACTATTCAAAAATATAAAGTTTATTTTTAAAATGTGATAATACCATAAAAAATCATTTGGTCAGTGGCTGCTATTAAAAGGTAATAAATGATCATGAGATTGAGAAATTTTTTTCTACTCAATGGCCTACAAGGAAAGCACTCAGAGGAATGTCCTGATAAGGGTTGCTCTTATGGAAACTGAAATTCCAAGGGCATGGATACTGGCTGATGCCAAGATTTCAGAGAAGGGGTACCATTATTCTTTTTGAGACAAGGAAATCTTATTTTTCCTTCTGAAAGGGAGGAAGAAGTTGAATAATACAATAATGAACATTTATTTGGTACTGAACTATGTGCTACATGCTTTACTGATAGAGGGAAAAAGAGGAAAAACTAATGTGCAGAGAACCTGACCTGCCCAATAACATATGACTAATAAAGGATGGGGGCTTCTCTGGTGGCTCTGACAGTAAAGAATCTGCCTATAATGCAGGAGACATGGGTTTGATTTCTGGGTCGGGAAGATCTCCTGGAGCAGGAAATGGTAATCTACTCTGGTATTCTTGCCTGAAAAGTCCCATGGACAGGACAGCCTGATGGGCTATAGTCCACGGGGTCTCAAAAGAGTGGGACACGACTTAGTGAGTAAACAATAACAAGAGAGGATGGGAAGTATGAAGCAGGATTTGAACTCAGGAAGCTTGGCTCCAAAGCCATCTCCATGAGGCTACTTGCCAGGAAATATGATGTTGCCCTGTGACCACTCAAATCCTCTGCAATATGTCTAAATTCCTGGAATGTGTGGTGTGAGCAGTATAATTTCTGTAGAAATAAAAAAAGGACTGAACGTATGGTCTTGGATGACTTTGGACCGTCAAAGGTCAGTTAGAGTTTAGGTCAAGTTTACTTAGATCTCTGAGTCTCAGGACAGCGTGGTGCCGTGGGAGCATGGTACTTAGCTGACACTGGATAATGCTATTATTAATACCACTGGCCATCCCCTTCCTGCCCCACTCCCTACTCACCCCTCACTCCAATACCCTAGAGGCTCCTTCAAGCTGGGCCTCTTCCTCAGGGGAAACAGGATGTCTTCTACAGGCTTGGGCCAGGTCTCTGGGGGTTCAGGGTGGGAAGAGGCTGTCTAATTGGTTAACCTGGAGCAGGGCACCAGAGAGGAAGCCATGTTTCCGGGAGCTGAGGAAACCACCATTTCCTCCTTCAGCAGGAAGCGGCCTTAGCTATTCTCAGCACCCTGTGCTCCTTGGCCGGGTGGAGCAATGGAAATCACAGCCTGGCAGTGTCTCAGGCTTGCCTCCTGCTGTTTAACAATCTCCCAGTCAAAATAAACTGGCTCCTTAGGTCTCCAGGGCATGGTTAAGGTAATAATTGAGAGGGAGAAGCCAGAGGCCTGGCTGCAGCACAAAGGCGTGGAGAGACTTTTAAAATATCTGGCTGGTATTGGTTGCTTGTGCCTCATTAAAGTGGTTTAATTGAAGCATTGTGAAGACAAACAAGCCCAGAGATTTTGTTATGTTTCTCAAACAGCCAGTCTCCACCTCTTGAGAACCTGGACTAATGGGGACGGGGAGACTGTCAATCCTTTAAGCATAGATGTGGATAACTTTTCAACAGGAAAGCTGTGTGATTCAGTAGAAAGGAAACTGGAACATGAATCAGAGAGAAGTGGGTTCAGATTTGAATTTCACCAGACACGCTATTTTGAGAGGGTCATACTATGGCTGCCCTAGGCTTTCCTCATGCCGCAAAACACACCCTGTTTACATCAGGATGTATGCTGAGATCAACCTGGATCCTTTCTTTCCTTTATCTCCTCACATCTACCAGTTCCAGAGCCTTGGAGATTCCATCCCTCTCTCCCTCATTCTTTCATTCCTTCCAGAAAAGTTTGAAAGAAAAGTGAAGTCACTCAGTCGTGTCCGACTCTTGGCAACCCCATGGACTGTAGCCCACCAGGCTCCTCCGTCCATGGGATTTTCCAGTCAAGAATACTGGAGTGGGTTGCCATTTCCTTCTCCAGGGCATCTTCCCGACCCAGGGATCGAACCCAGGTCTCCTTCATTGTAGGCAGACGCTTTAACCTCTGAGCCACCAGGGAAGCCCTTAATGTCTGGAAGCAGTCTTGCCTTTAGGGACTCAGGGAATGACATAGCTTACATTCATTTGAGGAAACAGATAACAGATCAGTAAACACAAATACGTGAGATAATTTTATATTCTGATCAGGGCCATGAAGGAAATGAGCATATGCTTTGACAGAGAGTGGTTTTGGGGGCTCACATTTGAGCAACGCCTCACTGAGGAGACAGCTGCCTCTTTAAGGGGGTCAGGTGAGTGGGTGACCTGGCCTCTGAGTGGGAGGGGGCAGGGCAACTGTTCATTGATGGTGTGTTTTTACTGGGGGACACTCGATACCAGAGGTGTAGTTGTGAGCCAGACAGTCAAGGTCTCTGCTCTCATGGAGCTTATATTTTAGAGGGGGAACAGAGAAAACTAAAAAAAACCAGCTATAGGTAAACACTTTTCATGCAGAGAATGAAGTCAAGGTTTGGTCACAGACAGTGTTGGGGCACTAGGCAGAGGAAACAGCAGGCAGAGGGCCTGAGGCCAGAAGGGGCCTGCAAGTGAGATAAGCAAAAGGAATGGGCTGTTCCTCGGCCCACACCTGGACATTCGCCATGCCCCACTGATCACATTCATTGTCACCCAGATCACAATGGCTCTGAGTCCCCTCTCCGTTTATTTGTGAGAATTCCAGTCTGGTTCTCCTCCTGGGGGAGTGCTCATACAGTCGGCAGCTTGGGCATTGCTCACCCAAATCCTCCTTGGAGGTGATCTCCTTGACCGCACTGAAGGGGGAGCTGGCTGTCTAACGAATGTGATGTCTAGAGAAACACAGCCCATCAACACAGAGGTAGGTTCAATGATGCCCTGTGGGACTCCCTGACTCTGGGAAGCATATAATGTACTAGGGAAAGATCTGGGTGTACTCATTCAAAACAAATTTTTTTTTTCCTAGGGTGACTGCTATGTGCTAGATTGATGGGTATGTGCTCAGTCGCTTCAGTCAAGTCCAGTTCTGTGCGATCCCATGGACTGTAGCCTGCCAGGCTCCTCTGTCCATGGGGTCCTCCAGGCAAGAATACTGGAGGGGGTTGCCATACCCTTCTCTAAGGGATCTTCCCGACCCAGGGATTGAACCTGTGTCTCCTACATCTCCTGCATTGGCAGGGGGGCTCTTTACCACTAGTGCCACCTAGGAAGCCTGGAGAGGCTGATAATACCAGGGGAAAAGACAGACTAGCCCTTGACCTCACCACTCATCGATGTTAGAAGTTAGTAGGCCTTTAAACCAAAGGTAGGGTGTCTGGATGCCATCCAAAGTATACTAGGAGGTATATGAATGACCAGGGAGACTCTCTGTGGAAAGTTCTAAAGAGCCTAGCCCATGCTGGTGTGGAGAGTAAAGAGGGCTTACTGGTTCACCATGACTGAAAGGCTGAAAGGTGGACAGGCTCCAGATGTGTTCTTGTCAGGGCTCCAGCTCTGGGTCCCTGTGATTCCCCTGGTTCCATCCTCCTCGCACGGGCCAGCGCCTTCTACCCTCTGCGTTCCCTCCAGGTTCCCTTCAGGTGATGGCTGCAAGCAGACTCACAGGCTGTGCTTTCTCATTCATGTTCTGGAAAGAGAGTGAGAGTGAGAAAGGGAGCAGAAAATTACTCCATACCATCACAAATGGTATTCATTTCTGAGATAATGGCCTCTCCTTGGAACCTGCCTAATCTCTGCAGCCCAATCTCTGTGGCCAAAAGAATGGCTTCGCAGGTGGCACAGTGGTAGAGAATCTACCTGCCAATGCAGGAGATGGAGGCAGGAGACAAGGGTTGGATCCCTAGGTCAGGAAGATCCCCTGGAGGAGAAAATGGCAAATTAGTGTAATATTCTTGTCTGGGAAATCCCATGGACAGAATAGCCTGGCGGGCTACAGTCCTTGGGGTCACAAAGAGTTGGACACAACAGAGAGCCTAAACAACAACAACAAAGAGAACGCAGTGTCCAGATTACCAACTCCCGTAGCAGGGCCAGAGGGACTCCTGGGATTGACCAAACCACGGGCAGATGCGTGGCCAGAATGGATACTGGGCAGCAGCAACAACACCTATCCCCACGGAAAGACTTCATGCAGAAGTTTGATATAACCTGATTTACATTTTGAAAGATCACTCTGCTTCAGAAGAGGGAAAAAGAGAAAGCAGGTGACCCATTCAAAGCTGTTATGAAGAGAGATGATGGTGACTGGGCCCAGGGTAGGAGGCAGAGTGGATTCCTGTCTTTGTTACTTAGCAGTTCAAGTAGCAATGACATGTGCCTTAAGTTTCCACCAGTTTCCCGATTCATATTGTGGTTGTATAGACTTTTAACTTTCAGGATTGGAGTGATACTGTAAACCTGTCTGCCACAGTGAAGGTCTTCAGTAAGTGACATTATTAGTGTTAATGTCCAAACTCCTTAGGACGACACACATGTCCCTTGATGTGCTGGACTCAGATAACTCTAGACGGGGGAAAGAGTAGGTGGGGAGTCTCCTGGGTTCCACCGACACAAGCACTCTTCCCATAACATGGTAGGACCTTCCGAGATGGGAAAAAGCTATCCGATAGCCAGTCACGAAACTTCAGGTTTATTCCCAGGGGATTTTGTCTCTAGCCCTGTTAATTATTGTCTGTATCTTGACCAGCACAGAGGTTGTTTGTCATGTTAGCTCACAGATATCGACAAAAGAAGGAAGGTTGGCCCAAGACGCGAAACAAACCAGCTTGCTCAAATTTCCAGGAATTTTTTCTCGAGCTGAATTGCAGTGTAGTTTTTTGCCACTCCTTAAAACCAGTGTCCTGAGCCCAGGAAAACCCCCTGCTTATCGCTGTCAGTCCAGACTGTTTGCGCCAAAGTCAATGGATTGAGTGTTTTCCCTGAGAATAATTTTGCAGAGTAAAATGGAGTCTCAGTTTGCAAGGGAGATATGAATTCCTGGCAGAAAGTGAGCTCATATGTAATACTAGGGCTGTACCCAGCACATGTACATTGTGGGTGGATTCAAAGGGGCTAGTGGGAGGGGCTTGATCATGATGGAGGGGGTAACTCTTTCTGTTTTCAGTTAGGTTTCAATGGGGATAGTGGAAACCCATGAATCTGGGAATTAAACTGACCTGGGTTTTAGTCTCCTCTCTGCCACTCATTAGTTGTGAGATTTTTCATTCATTTAAAACAGGCCAGATACCAGGGACTAAAAACTATTAAAACCCACCCTAAGAAATGACTGTCTAACAATAGATGAAGAGTAGTAGATTATAATAGAGTATGGATGGGGGAGAAAAATGGAAGTGGGAGGTTATGAGAGCTCAGAGATTGGGGGGGTGGGCACCAAATCTGGTCTTGCTGTTGGGGGAAGTCATGGAGGGCTTCCTGAAAGAAGCGTGAAGCTTTGGGTAGGAAAAGATATTAGCTTGGAGAAGGGCAGTGGAGAGGTGAGCAAGTGTCAAATAATTAAGGCCCTGAGAGTTATTTTTGTTTCAACTATATCTGAGGACAAGCTGAAGTTCTTGAAAGATTTGAAGCAAGGGAAAGTTGTGGTGGGCACATATGCATTTTACAGCATTTTTGGTTGCTGTATGAAGAATGGACTGAAGGGGAACAAGGCAGGAAGCAGAGGGTGTCATGCAGGCAAGGTAAGAGATGACGGATCCTGGATTAAGGTTGTGGGTTGGAGAGAAAGAGTAATACATGGAATTAAGGGATATTTGAGATGTGGTTACTTGATCTCAGAGAATGATTGGAATATTACATGCCAGACACTCTAATTGTTTCATTCTGTTTCTTGTAAAGTCTCTGTGAGGGGAGTATGGTTCCAAGAGGTTAAGCAACTTGTCCACAACAGTGACTACAGAATTCAAACCCAGGCCTGCCTGTCCCTGAATCCCTCATTTCCCACCACTAGGTCAGGCTGCTTCCTAAGTCAAATATAACAATGTATTGTTTATCATGTTTGAATTAAGCACCATAGAAGTTATACAGTTCTGAAGGATTTAAGCAGAGTGATATAAATTCAGAGTGAGGAAAGTTGATGACTGATATCTTTGGGAGTATCATGGGGGCCACCACCTTCATCTGTCAGAAATCCCACCCACCATCCTTGCAGGGAGTTTAACTAGGTCACTTGTCACTTTCACTTGGAAACCTTCAAGGGTGGGCCTCCTTCCCGAGGCAGAATTAACAGCACTTATTATCTTCTTATCCTTGTCTGTCTTCAAGTCTGTTTTGACCCCTGGCCTGGGAGCTTCTTGAGGGCACAATGTTCTCATTGCTGGGTTATACCCAGTGCGAAGCTAAGGATGGTAGACTTGTTTGACATTGGATGAATGAATGATTGCAAGAAGATCATGGTCTCGATGACAGAATCTGTCTTGATAGAATGTGCCAATGATGGCTCAGTTTATTACACCAAGTGCTTTGCCCTTCTTTATACCAAGTGTGGTTTCTTCCTGTGAAACTCTATTTTCTGTTTGGGTTCCTTCTTCCTCCTCTGGAGTCATGACTGAGCTGCAGTGTCCCTTGTGTATGTATTCAGTGCGATTCTTCCTTAGCTGTTGTTCGCTTGGTCCTTGGACAAATTACAGGTTTCTCCTAGCCTGGCTCTAATCATCACAACCTTGACTCCTCATCAAACTCTCTGCCCCATCTCAAACCAGTGCTTAAAGGACGCTCTTACCCTCAGAAGAAATGGTATAATTTTCATAAACACAGGTCATTTCCTCCTTGCATCAATGTCAGATACTGAAACCATCACTTAACAAGATGTAGCAGAAATACAGAATGCCTGAATAAAGTCTGTGGACAATGGTATTATTATTTTTTTTTTTTTCTGTTTTAGAGTTCTGTGGAATTGCTCTCCCAAAATATTCCTAATGTTTTATTTACTTCAGCATTGGGTTTATTTTGGGAGAAACTTTCCTGAATCTGAGTCTTAGGATGTGATTCTTATCCTGGTCACATCCTGGGGCGTTGTTTGGCTTGAATGGGCTCTAGCTCTTCCAGGGAACCCCAGGCGATGAGGAAGAAGCCGGAGGATATCAACTCCCGAGAGCAGGACAGAGACAGGAATGACAAACCTACCCTTGGAAACACTCCCCAAAGGAAGGCCAGCCTCCCATACTGTAAGGACAACGGCGAGAGACAGCCCAGCTCAGACTTAATCAATTATCTATTCCGGAGACTGGTGTGTCTCATAGTTTCCAACATCTGAGTGATTTGTGAATATTAGGAATTCAGACACTGGATGATTAAAACCACTAGTGCTGGGAATTTTCTTATTTCAGGAAATTTTGGTGGTGAGGCATGCTGGAACCTCACCAGCAGGCAGGCCGAAGGGAAGTCCAGACAGGGGGTGGGAATGGGACTGACGGAAATGACCAGGAGGCAGAGCAAGGACTTGGCTTTCTTGCCAGACAGAACGGTGTGGGTATCCTGCCTCCCTGAACCTCAGTTTCCTCTCTGGCAAATGGGGATGATAATATCTGTCTCATAAGAGTGTTGGGAGAATTAATTTCAATACTGTCATGCTTGACACATTGTAAAGGCTTAGGACTTGTGAGTCCCCTCTATTTCTGTAGGGGTGAGGTGGACAGAAGTATAGCCTAGTTAGGAGGGTCTGATTTGAGGACAAGTGGTGGTCAGGGGTCCATCTAAGCCAGAATCTGGAGTTCAAGAGACTGGATCTGACCCTTAGAGGTGGGAAAAGTGCTGGCCAAGGTCAAGCGGGTTGTCAGAATCACCAGGCCTAGGACAGGGCTTTAATTTAAACTGATCCCCAAGGAGGCTCATGTATACCCGGGTTTATCTCAGAGAGTACTGTATAGAGCAGCAGTTCTCAAAGTGTGGTCTGAGAACCGTGGACGAAACTGAGACACTTTCGGGTTTCCATGAGACCCAAATTATTTTTAGATTGCTAATGAGATTAGATTTGCCCTTTTCACTGTGTTAGTGTTTGATCTGATGGTGCAAAACTGGCAGTGGGTGATGCTGATGCTTTAGTATGGATCAGAGTGATGGTACCAAACGTCAGTTGTTTGTTTTCCACCATGTGCCGTGAGATCAGTCACTATGTTGTGTCTGACTCTCTGCGACCCTATGGACTGTAACATTCCAGGCTCCTCTGTCCATGGGGGTTCTCCAGGTAAGAACACTGAAGTGGGTTGCCGTGTCCTCCTCCAGGGGATCTTCCTGACCCAGGGATTGAACTCGGGTCTCTTACATCTCCTGCTTTGCTAGGTGAGGTCTTTACCACTAGTGCCACCTGGGAAACCCCATTTACCACCACACATGAACTTAAAATAAGAAAAAAAAAAAGCCAATTTCACTGGAGAATGTGCTGTTTGCTCAGTTGCTCAGTCATGTCCAACTCTTTGCAACCCCATGGACAGGCTCCTCTGTCTACGGAATTTCCCAGTAAAGAATATTGGAGTGGGTTGCCATTCCCTACTTCGAGGGATTTTCCTAACCCAGGGATTGAACCCAAGTCTCTTGCATCTCCTGCATTGGCAGGCAGCAGTAAAAATCATCAATTTATTAAATTTCAACCCTTGAGTATCTGTCTTTTGAATATTTTGTTTGATAGAATGGGATGCATAAATAAAGCATTTCTGCTGCCTGTCAAGGCACAATGGAACCTCGAGGAAAATCTCTGACAGTTGTTTGGGTTGGGAGCTGGACCAGCCATTTTTCTCACAAGACACCATTTTCCCATGAAAGAATGAGTGATATATGTACTGTGGTTATTCAGACTTGGGTAGTCGGTAATTAGGTAGTTTGTTTGTTTGTTTTTAAAACAATGAAGTCAGGGCTGTAACTTTGAGGAAAACAAATGATGGTATTTGTTGCTAATAATAAAATTTGAGAGTTCAGATGAAAAATGAGAATTTTGAAAAATTTGTATTCTCTACTTTGAGCTGTCAGATCCCACACGGCAGCTACACTTTAAGAAACCACCTCCTGTCAACTTGTGCTGTACATCAAAAAAGAGTCTTCACAACGATCTGAAGAGGCTAAGATAGTCCTCCATTTCCCATGTCTGTGTGAGGCCAGGCTTCTTCATATATATTTTTTAAAATTAGTTTTTATTGGAGAAGTTGCTTTACAATGTTGTGTCGGTTTATACTGTCGGTTTATACTGAATTAGCCGCACATATACACGCATTCCCTCCCTTTTGGACTGCCTTCCTATTCAGGTCACCGTGATGCCTAAGTAGAGCTCCCTGTGCTGTGAGTGCACGGATGCCCAGTCGCTTCAGTTGTGTCTGACTCTTTGTGACCCTGTGGACTGTAGCCCGCCAGGCTCCTCATCCATGGGATTCTCCAAGCAAGAATACTGGCGTGGGTTGCCATTTCCTTCTCCAAGAGATCTTCCTGACCCAGGGATAGAACCTGTGTCTCCCGCATTTTCTGCATCGCAGGCGGATTCTTTACTAACTGAGCCACTGGGGAAGCCCCTCCCTATGCTATACTCTTCATAATATTTCAAGTGTTAAGATACTAAACAAGGAGGCTATCAGACTTGAGATGATTCTAATGCTTTAGCAGCCTATGAAAGCAACCCAAAACCTAAGCTGTAAATGTATCACATTTAAGAACTCAAAACCAAAGGGCAACCAATCACAGTCAACTAGACTTTCCTAAATGAGGCAACCACTTAAGCTACAGTCAGTCAGACAGCTTCATTCCTTCATTTCCACATCTTTTCTATAAAAGCCTCTTTCCTGGTTCTTCTTCGTGGAACACTCGTAACCACTACTGGTTTGGTGATGCCAGATTTGAATTGATTTTTTGCTCAGATAAGTTCTTAAAAATTTCCGCCTGCCTCAGTTTATCTTTTAATACAACCAAATACCATATCACAATAGATAGCACAAAAGAAGATATGAGAATACGCTTATATGCTAAGTCAGACACCAAAGAGATTTACAAACATGAAATGACGTCATTCTTCTCACCAATCTTTATGTTGATTTTTTCATTTAAAAATATGTTATTCAGGGAGAGGGTGGGAAGATTTGGGAGAATGGCATTGAAACATGTATAATATCATGTATAAAATGAGTTGCCAGTCCAGGTTCTATGCACGATACTGGATGCTTGGGGCTGGTGCATTGGGACAACCCAGAGGAATTGTATGGGGAGGGAGGAGGGAGGAGGGTTCAGGATGGGGAACACATGTATACCTGTGGCAGATTCATTTCGATATTTGGCAAAACTAATACAATTTTGTAAAGTTTAAAAATAAAATTAAAAAGAAGAAAAAAATATGTTATTTAGATTCATGTGTAGTGGGTTTATTATTGCTATTTTAGATAATTAATAAATGTTTTAAAAACTTCTCAACTTTAATTTCTAATATAGTAAATATCACTTGATTTGATCCACATAAAAGCTCTTATAGAGTCATTGGAGAAGGAAATGGCAACCCACTCCAGTGTTCTTGCCTGGAGAATCCCAGGGACGGGGGAGCCTGGTGGGCTGCCATCTATGGGGTTGCACAGAGTTGGACACGACTGAAGCGACTTAGCAGCAGCATAGTGTCATTAGTCATTTTAAGAGTGTAAATAAGCTACGATCAAATCTTGATTCTAACATTTACCCGCTGTGCTACTCTGGGCAAATTACTTAGTTTCTCTGTGCCTCATTTTCTCCTCTGTTCCCAATAGAAATAATTTTAACCTACCCCATAAAGATAGGTTGTGAGGATTAAATGAGGCGTATCATGTAAAATGAGTAGAACGGCTCTGCTCCTGGCATAGAACAAGTGCTAAGTAAGTATTGCAATAATAATAGTCAATGTAACACAGCTTCGTAGTGTGATGGTTTGTGTTCCTGTCAGTTTTGTCCACCAGGCTGTGAAACCCCCAGAGCGGGGTATGCCCCTGATTTATCCCTGTGCCCTAGTACAAAGCTTAGTATCCACTAGGTAGTCATAAAGTTTAGAAAGTAAATGGATATGAAGCTAGGAGAAGGCAGGGCCGAAGCAGGGCTGATCCCAGAGGGATCCCAGAAAAGACAACCAAATTCCTGAACCAGGAGACTCACATCCCAAGTGATAAGAGTGAGGCATGAACAGGACCTGGAGTGAGGTGGCAGCAGATAGGGATGAGAGAGGAAGGTCCTACATGTTTGCAGTCCCTTCTGCAAAGCCACTGGTGCTGGGCACTGGGTGTAGCCGGCTGTATCAAGATCCAGGGTGGGGACCGGCTCCACCTGGTGGTGGGGCTGGGTGACACAGCTGCCTCGTTCCACCTGGACTGCAAGGCGGATTTGCTAACAATGGGGATCTCCGTGTCTGCTGCTGTGTGGAGTTGGAGAGATCAAAGCTCAAAGAATTAAGCCTGGAGCGTTAAATTTGAGTCTTTCCTATTTTTCAGACATACATTTTACATGGTTAGGTACGTGTTTGGCCATCTTGCCTTTGTGAATTGTTATCCTGAGATATTTTTGGATATCCAGGAAGGAAGGGGAAAATGTCATTCAATGTGTACTCTTTGCCAGGAGTTTTATTTATGCTTTCTAATTTATTTCTCACAACTGCCTCATGAGGAAGGTGCTGGTCTTGCTGTTTTGGGTATGAGCTAACTGAGGCTCAGGGAGTGTAAGTCATGTCTCCATGGTCACATTGCTCCTCAGTGGGCTAGCTGGCATTTGAACCTAAGTCTGTATGAACACTATGTCCATGCCCTTTAAAAAAGCAAATTTCATTGTATTTTTATTATTTAAGTAATGAACTTTATCATCCGAAAGTGAGAAAATACTGATAAGTGAGAAATAAAAATTATACCCATATATTCTACCATTCAAATATGAATTATTATCACATTTATATGTTGTTTCAGACTTTCCCCCTTGCGTATATTACCTGCTTTTCTGTTTAACAATATGTTGTGGATGTCTTTCTGTCTATGACTGTGTTTCTATATAATTTTAAAAGACCACATAGTATTTCCTTATATGAATGTACCATTTATTTAACCAATCTTCTGTTGTTAAGTATTTAGCTTATATCTAGTTTTTCACTAGTATTTTAAAAAACACGGCAATAAACATCCTAATAGCTTAATCTTTGTGTATATCTTTACTTCCTTAGGACAAATTCCTAGAAACTGAACTGATGATTTCAAGTGCATTTGGGTTTTAAAGCTATTTCAATATACTCTATTGCCAAATTATCCCCCAGGAAAGCTGTAAAAATTGAATTCCCACCAATAGTGGGTGGACTTTCCCGTTCCCCTGCTCCCTCAAGAACTGAGTATAAAAAGATCTTTAACAAGCACGAAATACCATATTCTCTCAATTCCACCTTCTAGCTTCTTGATCCAGTTCAAGTAACGCTCTATACTATGAAGTTTCAATATGTTCGTTACCCAAGAAGACAGTCTGCATTTCCTGTCTGAGCTGGTGGGATGGCAGGGGCCAGGGAGCCAAGTGGGAGGGAAGGTATGGGTCTGCATTTGGTTAGGCAGTGGGATGGGTTGGTTGGAGAGGAACTGGGTACTGGTAATTATTCTCATTCACGGGGTGTTGGCTGTGGTTAGAGTCAGGGCCAACTGCACAGAAGGGGAAGGATGAGTTCTGCAAAGGTGTGCTTTCTCCCGAGGGACTGTGGTGGGCAGTCCAGATTGAAAGCAGGTGCCAAGACCTCCACCCGGCCAAGTGAGGTCTCTGGGGACAGGGTGGGCCAGCAGCTCAATAGGGGCAGACAGAAGGGAGTACAGAAATGCACTCCTGTGGGTGGCAGCTTCAGGAGGAACAGGAAGAAGTGGAATTTCACATGTAGGAAAGAGTGCTCTTCTTGGAAAACGTACGTCCTACCAGTGAACCCCGTGGCTTGGCCACCAAAAGGTCTCACAATTTGTCATCCACTCCTTTGGTGAACTCTCCATCACCCTGGGGGCTTTTAGACTTAGACTACTTTGTGGGGTTTCTGGCAGCTTGTCTGTGACTCAGGGGTAGACTCTGCTGTGAGATTGGAGGAGGTCTCAGAAACCCAGTTATTTCTTTAGTAACTCACTAATTCAAGGCTACCGCGATGGAATGCTCCCATTGGCAATAACAAATTCATGCTTTCCCTGAGAGCAGACCTACTGGGAAAACTCAACCCTGTATGCAAGGTTGTGTGATATGAATGAACTAGAAACAAGGAGAAATAGATGCATGAAATATTTAATGACATCTTGATAAGACCTCTCAATTATTTATCATGTGGTGGGGACGGTCCTTCCAGCAGGGCTGTGAAGTCTATGCACTGCTCGGCTCAGTCTTCTCCATAGGCAGAGTCCCTCAGTTTGACTTTCTGACCTTCTCTTTTTGTGAGTTAATATGGTTGGCCGGCTTCTTCCCTGATAGCTTCTTCACGCTTCTTCCCTGATAGCTCAGCTGGTAAAGAATCTGCCTGCAGTGCAGGAGACCCTGGTTCGATTCTTGGGTCAGGAAGATCTGCTGGAGAAGGGTTAGGCTACCCACTCCAGTATTATTGGGCTTCCCTTACGGCTCAGCTGGTAAAGAATCCACCCGCAAAGAGGGAGACCTGGGTTCGATCCCTGAGTGGGGAAGATCCCCCGGAGAAGGGAAAGGCTGCCCATTCCAGTATTCTGGCCTGGAGAATTCCATGGACTCTTTAGTCCATGGGGTCCCAAAGAGTTGGACAACACTGAGCGACTTTCACTTCATTTCACTTCACGGTTGGCCAGCTCCCCAGAGGCATGACTCAGCTTCCTTCGGAGGTCATGGGGGTTTTCAGCCTCTCCTGCCTGGGAGTCCTTCCAGGTCCTTCAGGTGACTTTGCATATTTCTGTTCTCACCCACTGGTGGGGCCGCTCTGCGCTCATCTCCTGCCCCAGCTGGAGGCCTTAGGGTTGACACGGGACTCTGAGTTCTAGGAGGTGGTCTGACCAGAGCAAAGCCCCACCACTGGAGGAACTTGGGGACTGGACAGGAAATCTCAGCAGGGGCAGGCCCAGGGACCCATGGCACCTTCTGAGCCATGGCCTCCAGGAGCACTGTCACTGAAATTGGGGTCACCCTCCCAGTGGATTCAATAGGCTGGCCTACGTGTTCCCCCAAACCCCAACTGCCCACAATGGGCATCCTCAGTTCACCTGATTCACCTGCCTTTGTGAAACTACAGGCAGAGTGAGAGGGGACAAGTGCAGGAATGAGAAGGTCGAAAGGCAAGGACTTCACAAAATGTGAGGATTGAAACTTGTCGTTAGTCAAGCAGTGTCTACACTTGGCCTGTCTACACTTAAGTAAGGGTGAGGTAGGAAACTGGCTGCATATGGAAGAGTCGGAACAGGACTGAGCGACTTCACTTTCCCTTTTCACTTTCATGCATTGGAGAAAGAAATGGCATCCCACTCCAGTGTTCTTGCCTGGAGAATCCCAGGGATGGGGGAGCCTGGTGGGCTGCTGTCTATGGGGTCGCACAGAGTTGGACATGACTGAAGCGACTTAGCAGTAGCAGCAGCAGCATGGTGAGTTATTTGCTTATCCTCTACCTTGCTATAGAACATATGAAAGAAGCTTACTTACAAAGATCCACTCAAAGCAACAAGATAAAATACATTTCAAGTCAAGCGGTGCAGCAAAGAAAAGCTCTAGGTAGAATAGAAGGAAGAAGCTATGGGCAGGTGAGGTAAGTGCACACACCACAGATGCTGCTAAGTCCTTCATGTATGTGACGGGGAGCCACACACTTGGATCAGGTTTCCTAGTAGTCAAGGAAAAAGGGGGCCTATTAAACCCATTTTTCAAAGCCCAGCCCATATGTCTCACCTCCTCCTAAAAATTGCTATTGAATACACGTGGACATAAAACTTATTATTTTATTTTTTAAAACTTTTTATTGAAGTATACTTGATTTACAAGATTGTGTTAGTTTCAGGTATATAGCACAGTGAATCAGTTATACATATACATATATCCACTCTTTTTTTTTCAGATTCTTTTCCCATATAGGCCATTACAGAGTATTGAGCAGAGCTCCCTGTGCTATACCACAGGTTCTTATTAATATTTGTTATCTATTTTATATATAGTAGTATGCATATGTCAATCCCAACCTCCCAATTTGTCCCCCACTCCCAATCCCTGGTAACTATAAGTTTGTTTGCTACGTAAGACAGATTCTTTTAGAATAACAACATAACTCTGCTTGGGCTTCCCAGGTGTGCTAGTAGTAAAGAATCCAGCTGTCAATGCAGGGGACGTAAGAGACGTGGGTTTGATCCCTGGGTCAGGAAGATCCCCTGGAGGAGAAAATGCCAACCCACTCTAGTATTCTTGCCTGGAGAAACCCATGGACAGAGGAGCCTGGCAGGCTACAGTCCATAGGGTTGCAAAGAATTGGACACGACTGAAGTGACAGCATGCATGCATGTATAACTTCTCTCAAAAACTTGAGTTTGCTTAAAGCAAAGATCATACTGCTGCTAAGTTACTTCAGTCGTGTCTGACTCTGTGCGACCCCATAGACAGCAGCCCACCAGGCTCCCCCGTCCCTGGGATTCTCCAGGCAAGAACACTGGAGTGGGTTGCCACTTCCTTCTCCATTGCATGAAAGTGAAAAGTGAAAGTGAAGTTGTAGCAACCCCATGGACTGCAGCCCACCAGGCTCCTCCACCCATGGGATTTTCCAGGCAAGAGTACTGGAGTGGGGTGCCATTGCCTTCTCTGAAGCAAAGATCATATATGTGTCTTATTTCACTTTGGAAGCATGAGACTTGGGAGATGTGATTTGGGAATTAGACAGAACTGGGTTCCATCTGAGTTCTGGACATTAGCTATGTGGTCTTCAAGCCATGGGAGGCTTGAACCTCTCTGAATTTCAGGAGGTTGCTGAGAGGTTTCAAGGGCTAGGGTTTTTGCTGTTTTATTTTTATTTTTATGGATGAAGAACCCAGCACTCAGAAAAGCATCACTTCTCTAGTTCTCCACTTTCTCTGTGTGTGGCAGATTCATGTCTGTCTGATTTCATAGACTTTTGGCAAACAACGCTTAGAATGTTTCAACGACTTGTCAAAAATACCACAGCCAGTTGCGAGGACCTAAACCTGGTCCTGCTGGTTTCCTAGTCCTTGCTCTTTCCACCATACATGCTGCCTCTCCCCATCACTCTGGTTCCAGCTGCCTGTCAGAGAAGTTTCCTTTTACAAGCGGTCCCAAGTTAGCAGACATGTCATCGGGTTGACAGGACAAGTGCCTGCTTGTCCTTGGGGGCGGCTCTGACCTTTGCTGCATCGCTCCATTGCTGGGCTATTTTGAGTCTTGGAAATGTAAGGAAGATCTATGGTGGGAAGCTGTGTGACCAGTGTTTCAGACCGCTGAGATCCCTTGAGAAAGTCTTGACTCGATGCCTGCTGAGTGCATACAAGGATCCTGGCTTTGCTGGACAGCAGAGGGTCCCCTTGGTCTTGAGGAGAAAACTTAGAAGGAGAAAAACCTTTCCATGGGGCATTCTGGAATGAAGTCAAATGGGAAGAGGAGCTCGACTGGGCTCCAGGAGACCTCACTGCTGTGGAACGTGGAAAAGGAAGCGGGCGTCAGACTGCTGGGCTTCGGGGAGTAAGACAGGGTGGGCTCGGTGCTAGGGTGGCCTCCTCCATGGGGAGTCAAGTTCCTGTGGAAGCGGACGTTCACTTGCCCTCAGGATCTCTCAGGGATGTCTGGGTGTGTTGATTCAGACTAGAAAAACACGTCCTTGGCTGCAAGCTCCCAGTGGCTACTAACTGTTTTCCACTTCTCCAACCAGGGCAGGCTTACTGTTCAAGGACCTCAGTTTTACAGACCGTGACTGTGGAGGGAGGCCAGCCACACAATCCCTTGGGCCTGTGGATGCTTTGGTGAGGTCTGGGGCCAGTGAGGTTCTGCACCAGAAAACACAGTGAAGTCACTTAATTTTTTCCCTTATAGAAAGATGAGAAGTTACATAAACAGGATTTGATCCCAATCAGAAGCGCTTTGTTCATGATATTAATCAGTCAATAGACACAATGCACCATGTGTTGGATGTGACTCCTGGGGATGCGGATCTAGCAGTGAAGAAGACGTAGGGCCTTCCTCAAGAGCATCTTGTGATGCAGACAGAAATCTAATCAGGCCTGGTCCTGCAGGGCCTCCTGTCCTGACCTAGCTCACGCTGTGTTTAGTGGTGTGGTGGGAAACTGCTGATGGTTCCCAGCAGGCGGGTGGCAAGGTCTCTGGCCACTCTCAAGGGTGAGATTGAGTGAAACAAGTCTGGAAGCGGGAGAGCCTAAGATTTCAGAAACATTCAGGAGTTTCCAAAAGTGTGTCGATACAGGCAACATAAGCCTGGATGCGTTTAACCGACAATCAGCTTTAACAATGACCTATGTTGATTTTTCACTGAACATCTTATGAAATGTATTTACAGCTCTTTTGAGCCTCCTGAAATTCTCTTTTGGCATCACTGGGGTCTTCCCATTAGTCTACTGGTATGGGGCTCAGATTCTACTATGAGATTCATAGTGCCTTTCTTCCCAAGTAGGATCTGGGTGAGGGGTTCTACCATCATGAAGGAGGGGAAACTTGCTGTTCTTTCCAAATCTCCCTGAGGTTTCTCCTCAGCTCTCCTTACTCTTTTCTGTCCCTGAGTTTGGTGGCTTCACTGACATATAACTTCAGGGGGTGAGGTCGATGACTGTGTGAGGCCTTCCGGGCACAGCTAAACCTGTAGAAAATCCCCAGTGGTTTAAGCTGAGAGGAGGGAACCAACATGTTGTTAGTTGGGAGGTGATCTCAGTACCTGTAGCTGGCAGAGAGTGTGGAGGGTCAAGTTCACTAGGAAGGGTGAAGATGTAAATGGAAAATGGTCCACGAAGTCAGAATGTCAAGAATAGGGAGCAAGGTGGGGTGAGATGGGAGGAAGAGATGAGAAATCCTCTAGGACTTAGTTCACCACAAACAGGATTGTGCTGTGCGCCCCCTTTCTGTGGTTCTAGGTACTGAAGGTTCTGATCCTGAGGCTCAACAGACCCATTCAAAGCATTGCAGCCAAATATCAATTTGAAAAGGAACCTAGGTCTCATCGTATTTTAGACAGACAAAAGTAGAACAAGGAATCAAAGAAAAATAGGTGTCTAGCAAAAAGCAAACAGCAGGAAAAAAGGCACAAGCAGGGTTAACATCCACTTGTGGTAAAGAGCTCTAGTAGCTAAGAGCACATGGCTCTTACATAATATTAGAGACCAAACCTCTGCTCAGATTATATAGGCATAGTCATAGAAGGAACTGCAACTATAGGCCTAATACAGGAAAGGAGAGCTGGAGGGGGTTTGGTGAAAATATGTAAATTCAAACCAGCCAGCTTGAAACTTCTAAAAACTGTGGTTTTTCTGGAAGAGTGCAGAAGTTTCCAGTTGAGTATTCAGTATGAGCATGTTCATGACTCTCTCTGCCTTTACTTTCTGGATGGGGTGAGATCATTCTGGGTACCTGTTCTAACCCTGATGGGGATGACAGTGAGGATGCCTTCTTGCCTCTTGCTATCACCAAGGCTGACTGAGATCATCCTGAGGTCTCGGTACTTGGTGCAGGTTTACCTTGTTCTTAAAGGGGCCACCATGACCTGGGGCCACTGTGAAGGTGGTGGAGGGATTTCCTAGGCAGGGAGGGAGGCCTAGCTGAGGGGGCGAGATGCAGCTCACGCTCAGCTTGCTAAACCACGTGCTCTGAATGGAGGAGGGGATGTCTTTTTCTAATTTGGATAAAACATCATATCTGGACCAGTGTCCTGGTCCTGACCCCATACATGGTATCTCAGCTGGTCACATTTGCAATTTACAGCAACCTAGAGAAACAGAAGGACACTGATGATTATAGTTGCCAGTATTAGATGAGGAGAGGTAAGGGCAGAGAATTACACTGGCTGATTTGGGCTCATCTCTCAGTTTGTTTAGGGCTTTCTAGGTGGCACAGTAGTAAAGAATCTGTCTGCCAATGCAAGAGACGCAAGAGATGTGGGTTCGATCCCTGGGTTGGGAAGATACCCTGGAGGAGGAAATGGCAACTCACTCCAGTGTTGCCTGGAAAATTCCAAGGACAGAGGAACCTGGTGGGCTACAGTCCATGGGCCGTAAAGAGTCAGACATGACTGAGCGACTGAGCATGCACACAGGCACACAGTTAGGGTCATGAGTCGAATCTGCTGAGACTTAATCAAAAATCAAGTACTCTCTCCACCATGCCTCCTACCAGCAGCTCTCTCTCTTCAGAGATCCCATCACTGGAATTTCCAGAGTCAGAAAGGCTGCCATGACAGGGCTCCTAGCTCAGCAGCACACAGTCTGATGCGAATTCTTTCTTGAACACACAGCGCCAGGCCTGTGTGGGTGACTGCAGAGAAGACCTCTGAGTATTGACTTGGTCTGCTTCAGATTCTCTCCTTTCTTTAGTAATTTCAGGCTTTTCCCTTGCAGGGTGAAGATAGGCAAGGGCGTAACAGGGTGGTGATAGGGTGGGTTTGCAAAACATTAATGAATGTAATCTGCATTTTTCCCCTGACCCAGCTTTGCCAGCTGCACTGGTCTGAAATTCCACATTCCATTGTTCTCCTTCTAAGAAAACACAACTGGCTCTGTTTAGCCCTAGGAATTGTCTGTGTAAACTTGTTTAAGAGAATTTGCAAACCAGATAGGTTTACTGTTTACTGTGTCTCCTCTAGACCAAGGGTAAAATATTATTTCTGAAGGCCACCAGTGACATATTTTGAAAGGTTCTCCAACCACTGTTCTCATTCTGGTCACTGCGCTGGCTTAATATGACTTTCTCACTTCTTACCTCAAGATTAGAAATGCATGCTGCACATTTCTCACATCCCAGCCATGGTGGTTATTTACTGCCCAGTTCCTTTCTGTGTGAACTACCCTTCTCTATCAATCTACAGTACATGGTCACAGTGACGAGGCTCTGGCAGCCACTTTGCACAGTGCCTTCTGCATCATTATCCTGGTCACAGGATAGACCAGTAATGGGTGTCCCATTCAAGCAAGTCTCATGAATTTGGGTCTGGCACAGTGAAAGAGTCCCTCAGCAGTAAAGAATCTGTTTGCCAATGCAGGAGACATGGCTTTGATCCCTGGTCTGGGAAGATTCCCTGGAGAAGAAAATGGCAACAGACTCCAGTATGCTTGCCTGGAGAGCCTCATGGACAGAGGAACCTGGTGTGCTACAGTCCGTGGGGTCACAAAGAGTTGGGCATGACTTAGTGACCGAATAACAACAACAACAAACAATGAGAGAGTCAGTGTTTCTTTGGGTTGCTGGCTTTTCATGGTATCACCTTGGAAAATGCTGCCTGTCTGGTGGTCTATCTCTGGATAGGAGGGCAGATTCAGGAGGTAGTATAAATAGAAGACAAATAAAGCAAATTTCAAAGAGAAGCCAAGATGAAAGCTGAGATAGAAGCCTGTCTCTGGTTCCAGACCTATTTGAGACTCAATTATATTCCTTCCTTTGGGTGAAAGGACATGGTAAAATACTCCTTTAGGGCTCAAATTACCTCCAGTTGGGTTTTACTAATGACAGTCCTTTCTGATATCCTAGCCAAATGTTTCTCAAAGTGTAATCCCTGGACCAGCATCAGCATCTTCACTGGGAGACTTGTTAAAAATGAAGATTCTCAGACCCCAACCCATTCTGACTAAAATCTGTAGGTGAAGACCAGCCTTCTGTGTTTTAACAATCCCTCCAGTATTCTCATGCTTGAGAACCACTAACTTAGTTATCTTTAGTAAATCATGGGAAAAGCCTGGACTTAGATTTAGACTGGCCTGGATTAGAACCCTAGATCCATGAACAAGTGATGTGATTCTGGGCAGGTCACCTCACCTCTTGGAGTCCCAGATTTCTCAGTGGTGAAATGGAGGATAGGTTGTTTACATTATGCAACAACCAAAAGAAAAGCACACACCTCTGGGCACTTGAAAAGCATCAATTCTTGTCTCTGTGGACCCTGTTCTGACATGCAAAGAGAAGTAGCGGTGACTCAGGCCACTCACTATGGAGACACAATGTGAGCTTTTAAAAAGCAAACCATTGCCTTAATAAGCAGGTTACTGTTCAGAGCTCATACCCCATTTGTGTACCTAGACGTTAGCACTGCGCCCAGATTATCTTAGACTACCACTGGGTGGTTGGGAATTAAATCCAATCAACCCCAAACCCATTTTTATTCCCCTGGTTTAATCGACCTGTTTTTCTCCTTTGTTGTGAGAATCATGCTGTGTAGGCCATCCTAGAATAAAACAAGGAAATCAACTAATTTATATTTGAGGAAGGAAAACACAGGTTTCTGGTTATTAATTTATTAATTTACTTATTCACTAACTCTTTGATTTATTCTTCCACTTACTCATTTATTCATTCACTGATTCATTCATTCATTCATCCACTTAACACTCAATGAACTACTTCTAGATACCTTGCTAGATGCTAGGGAGTTATAGGTAAGGTCTTTGTGTCCCCTCCCTCCTCTGCCAATTGTTGACAAGCAAAAGATGGATGTGGGGGGTAGAGATGGTCATAGCCTGAGGGGATTACAGTCAGGAGTTATTTCATGCTGAGGAAAAGAATGCATGGGTGTTAGTCGCTCAGTTGTGTCCAACTCTTTGCAACCCCATGGACTGTGGGGCTCCTCTGCCCATGGAATTCTCCAGGCAAGAATACTGGAGTGGGTAGCCATTTCCTCCTCCAGGGTATCTTTCAGACCCAGAGATCAAACCCAGGTCTGCTGCATTGCAGGCAGATTTTTTAACATCTGAGCCACTAGTGAAGATTCAAAGTGAAGAACAGGTGTTAAGAAGTATTGAGGCATGAAAGTCAATGACAGTGAAGATAAAAAAGCTGAGAGTCAGTATCTGCTTTGGTTTTAATACTGTACTTTTCTGTAATTAACAGAGCGAATGTTTTGCAAGGAACTCCCAGTTCCTTGAGTCACATTTGAACGATCCTGGACGGATGACCCTACAGTAGGTAGATGTATCTGCCAAATACTGTTCATGCTGTTCATACTCTACAAGGGGTGGGCTAGTGAGCTCTCATTAAGAAAGAATCCCCGTGTCTGCTACTACTTGACAGATGAATCAATCCAACCCCAAGTGAACTCCTTCTGGTATCCAGAATGTCTGGCTATTTTCTGGATGAATCTCCACCCAATTCTTGGCTTTCATAGCACTGGAACTTCTAGCTATGTGAAAGATGGGGCAAAAACATCCAGCCTCTCCCCAGACAGCTCTTCGGGAAGTACATCCAATTGGATGCTTCCTCAGATGTATCCTTTAGGGCTGTCTGGGACCAGTATTTCAGATGGAGAAGAGACATGAATAATCTGGGAGAGAAGACAGTGGCTGACTGTTAAACCCTGCGTCATATTTGACAAACAGTTTTTCCATTTTTGTTGGTTACACACTGGCTGAGTAAGGGTCAAATTGTATGCTTCTTATTTTCAGACTGTATAGAAAAAAACTGAAATAATGACTAGCAAGTCATATGGGGTTGATAACATCCTTGACTTCACTTGACCCTTGTCATTACCATAGACGAGTTATTAGCATTTCATTTCCGTGGAACAGATGGTGGGAGGTGGTTCATTTCATCCAAGTGTCTAAGCTTGCTCTTAATCCCACTTTCTTGACTGTAGATTTGATGCTCATTCCGCTCCACTGGTTTGTTCCCAAGGAAAATTTTTGTTGCCAGCACACAGGATTATAAGCAACTTCCTGGGAGAACTCAGAAATATGGAAACATGATTATCCTCTGAGAGTTAAAGTTTAAGAGAGGCACAGAGGATTAGAAAGGAGACAGGATGGCTCGCAGGACTGTGAGAGTCAGCTGATCTTAATCCGACCATAGATCTCAAATATATTTGAAGAAGGAAGGAAAGCAGAGTCACAGAGGGACGTTTTGGCACTCTGTCCAGGCTGTGTGCTCAGAATCACATGAGGTTATCTTAATTAGGTGCTATTAGAGAGTTTATTCATCTAATTTCTCTTGTGCTGATAGTCAGCTCGTCCGGCAACCTTTGGAGTATGATGTGACATCCCAAGCAGCGTGGCCCATGGGGAGAGAAGCCACTGCTTGTGCTGAGGTGTGGGTTCCACCTCCATGAGTTGGTACTTCCTGGTTCTCTCTCTATTAATACAACAGCACATCAGCAACCCTGCTTCCAGGGGACTAGCTCTTGGTGTGCCAGAGAGAATGATCAGCTCTTGGGGGCCCTCAAAATCAGGTTTCTGAGCCTGTGGAACTGCACGAGATGTCTAAAGCTAGGCAGAGTCGGTCAGGAAGTGAACAAAACGTTTCCCCTGGACGGCCTCTTGGAAGCTTGAACCGTCTGCTGCCTCCCCTTGGCAGTGAGCATTCTCCAGCCTGAGTTAGGGATCCATGCTGTGCTAAACCTTGGTTTTGTTTCTACTAGAGGTCAGGGAGGCTAACACATCCAGGTCGTGTGTCAACTCCTGCCCCAAATCATCACCTGAACACCCAATCAATTCAAGAGCAACTTCTAGGACCTTAAATGAAGGCAGGAAACACAGTTTCTCCAATGCAAGTGTCCAGTCTTACAGGGGAGACAGCATTGTACATAAGTAATGTTTATGCACACACACACACATATGTGATTATTTTTCACAACTAATCCATGCACAGATGCAAAGATGTGGTCTCCAGAATGAAGAGGTTTGCCACATGTCACGGGCTGGTACATGATACAGCGTGGATTTGACCCCTGAGACACAAACTGCAAGAAAGGCTATGACTGGCATTCCAAACAGAAGAGAGGAGACTGTGGGGCTGAGACTGTTCTCCTGCTAATTACTCCTCACTTCCCTGGTTCTGTCCTGCGAGCTCATCAAAATCAGGGCCTGTCTTGAAGAGTACTGTCTTCTTCAAGACACAGGAGATTTGGACAAATGGATCGCAGTGTGTCCAAACTGGGAGTTCTAGCCTAACACACATTGTTAAAGAGGGTTTAAGAATCATTTTTTTAAAATAATTTCAAAATTTATTTTTGGTTGTCCTGGTCTTCATTGCTTCATGCAGTCTTTCTCTAGTTGTGTGTCTATGGGGTCACGCAGAGTCGGACATGACTGAAGCGACTTAGCAGCAGCAGCAGCAGCAAGTGGGGCTGCTCTCTAGCTGCAGCGCATGGACTCTTGATTACGGTGGCTTCTCTTGTCGTGGAGCACAGGCTCTAGGCACGTGGGCTCAGTCGTTGCGGTACACCTGCTTAGTGGCTCTGTGGCCTGTGGAATCTTCTCGAACCAGGGATGGAACCTGTGTCCCCTGAATTGGTAGGCAGATTCTTAACCACTGTCCCACCAGGGAAGTCCCAAGAACCATTTGCAGTAACAAAAATTATGATGGAATTTGTTTCTTTATTTTAGATAATACTACACATATTGACTAAATAGTTTTGGCTAGAATTTTATCACCCCAGTCTAGTTACACTGGATATCTATTCCTCATGAGTTCTGATTAACTAGACTCTTTGACTTCTTACCTACTGTTTATAGGGCACCGTGTTCTAGGGAGACAGAGACAAAAAAAGACATTCTTTCCATTTCAAGAAGCTTTCAGTCTAGGGAGGGAAGCATATCTTAAAATATTTTCTTTCAAATTATTATAATATTTTCTTAATGTAAACCAAACAGTAGAAAAGTATTTATCTTTTAGATACTAGAGGGCCATTGAGGGATATTATGCTCAGGCAAGGCAGTAAATTGGCATTTGGAAAGATGCTCCTGGCTGACATGTAGAGGTTGGCCTAGCTGGGCCTGGCTGGAGGCAGGAAAGCTGGAAGACTTGCAAAGAGGCCATGAGACGGGGGCCTGACCCAGGGAGGAGGCTGCTGGCGTGGGTTTGAAAGATCACTGGGAGGAAATGTGTTGGGGGACTGAGAATAGGGAAAATGAAGCCACTTTGACTTAAGAAATGGGTTTTTCTAGACAACACTTTTCACAAGCTGATCTCCTGGAAAAGGACTTGAAGGCACAGCTAACCAAACAAGTGTCCCTCCCGGGCAAAGGCTCCCCACCAGGTGAATGGCTTGCCATATTTCCGATTCCGGGAACTGGCTGGAATAACACTTATGCAATGGGAACACATGAGGCCCAGTCCCGGAGCCTGGCTGCTGGAGAACTTGGCAAGGCTGGAGTCCTCTGTGGAGTGGAAAGTCCTGCTGATCAGCCACAAGTGGACTTCCCCTGGATGGCTGGCTCGGGAAGTCAGAGCTGGCTGTGCGGATGGCTGCGTGGACGGCTATGTGGGCCCGAGGTCTCTGGCAAGGAGGAGCTGGGGGTGGGCAGGGAGGGGTGGATCACCCTTCACGGCCTCTTCTTTGATAGAACAGACAGAGGACACTGGTCAGATAGGAAGCTCTACTGTCTCCCCTTTGCAGTGGGTAAAGTGAGGTTTTAAGAGCCCAAACGTTAGCGTTCCCCTGCTGGCTCAGTGGTGAACATCCTCTGGCAATGCAGGATGCTGCCTGCTAATGCTACAGACGTGGGTTGGATCCCTGGGCTGGGAAGATCCCCTGGAGAAGGAAATGGTAACTGCCTCCAGTATTCTTGCCTGGGAAATCCCTTGGACAGAGGAGCTGGCAGACTACAGTCCATGGGGTCATAAGGATCAGATATGACTCAGAGACTAAACTACTACCACAAGAGCCCAAATAGTTTGCTCTGTCACTTCAGCACCGTGGGACCCTGGGCAAGTCACTTAACCTCTTTGATCCTCAGTGTCCTTGTGTGTGTAACGAGGATAAGCATAGCAGTTATCACCTAGGATTGTAGCGAGAATAAGAGAAAATTAGTGATAACTGATAATACTATGCCCAGCACCTTGCTGAAAGTAAATCAGTGATAATCACCGTTTGAAGGGTCGTAACTATATGCAGCTCCTGGGAGGTTGGGGTGGGCAGGTGCAGAGAGGCAGAGGCCATCTGTCAAGTCAGAAGACAAGTAAAGAATAAACTTATAATAATAAAGGCATTCTCTGTGCACTTGGAGTAGGCAGGCTTCTGAATATTTGTTTGTGATTCAAACATATGTAAATAAAATCATTCTCAAAGTCTCAAGGAGGGTTCTTGTATCCAGGTATCCTAGTGGGAGACTTTGTAAATCGATGCTACCGCTGATTACAATAAAGGCTACTGTCTCACCTGGGGTAGTTAGAAGAAAGAAATAATTTTTCTATGTAACGTCAGCACCTCTTTGGTCCTCTCTCTTTATTTTTAATTGAGCCAAATTGTTGAATCTCATATTTATGTAGTGTTCTTGGTCAAATTGTTGTTCAGTCGTGTCAGACTCTGTGATCCTATGGACTGAAGCACCCCAGGCTTCCCTGTCCTTCACCATCTCCTGATGCTTGCTCAAACTCATGTCCATTGAGTCAGTGATGCCATCCAACCATCTCATCTTCTGTCATCTACTTCTCCTCCTGCCTTCGATCTTTCCTAGCATCAGGGTCTTTTCCAATGAGTTGGCTCTTTGCATTAGGATTGGAGCTTCAGCTTCAGCATCAGTCCTTCCAATGAATATTCAGGACTGATTTCCTTTAGGATTGACTGGCTTGAACTCCAAGGGACCCTCAAGAGTCTTTTCCAACACCACAGTTCAAAAACATCATTTATTTGATGGTCAACCTTCTTTATGGCCTAACCCTCACATCCATACATGACTACTGGAAAAACCATAGCTTTGACTAGATAGACCTTTGTTGGCAAAGTCATGTCTCTAATTTTTAATCTGCTGTCTAGGTTTTTCACCTCTTTTCTTCCAAGGAGCAAGCATCTTTTAATTTCATGGGTGCAGTCACCATCTGTAGTGATCTTGGAGCCCAAGAAGATAAAGTCTCTCACTGTTTCCATTGTTTCACCATCTATTTGCCATGAAGTGATGGGACCGGATGCCATAATCTTAGTTTTTTTGAATGTTGAGTTTTAAGTCAGCTTTTTCACTCTCCTCTTTCACCTTCATCAAGAGGCTCTTTATTTCCTCTTCGCTTTTTGCCATAAGGGTGAGGTTATCTGCATATCTGAGGTTATTGACATTTCTCCCAGAAATCTTGATTCCAGCTTGTGCTTCATCCAGCCCAGCATTTCTAATGATGTACTCTGCATATAAGTTAAATAAGCAGGGTGACAATATACAACCTTGATGTACTCCTTTCCCAATTTGGAACTAGACTGTTGTTCCATGTCCGGTTCTAACGGTTGCTTCTTGGCCACATACACGTTTCACAGGAGGCAGGTAAGGTGGTCTGGTATTTTCATCTTTTTAAGAATTTTCCACATTTTGTTGTGATCCACACAGTCAAAGGTTTTAGCATAGTCAATGAAGCAGAAGTAGATGTTCTTCTGGAATTCTCTTGCTTTTTCTATACAGAATTGTAGATTAAGGTTAGATTCGAATCTGTTTTATTTATTTATTTATGAAACGCTGACTTGAAATTTAGTTGATTTACAATGTGGTGTCAGTTTCAGGTGTCCTGCGAAATATTTCAGTATAGATATAGATATACCCATTCTTTCTCATATTCTGTTCCACTGTAGACTATTATAAGATATTGAGTACAATTCCCTGTGCTACACAGTAGGACCTTGTTGCTTATTTTATATTTGGTTAGCCAAAAAGTTCATTTGAGTTTTTCCATAACATCTTATGAAAAACCCAAATGAACCTTTTGCCCAACCCAGTACGCATAGTAATGTGTATATATTGATTCCAAACCCTCAATTTGTCTCCCTACCTCCTTTTCTCTTTGGTAACTATATAGTTTGTTTTCTATGTCTGTGAGTCTATTTCTGTTTCGTAAATAAGTTCATTTGTATCATTTTAAGATTCCACATACAGGTGATATCCTATATTTGTCTTTCTCTATATGATTTATCAAGTCTCTGTTTTAAGGTGAGAAACAGAAGCTCAGAGGGATCAATCACATGGTTTCCCTAAAGTCACTAAGCTAGGAAGGGGTGGATTTAGAATCCAAACCCATGTCTTCTGTGTCTCAGGCCAGTGTTTGTGCTTCTCAGCTTTCAGCTCTTCTCAGGGACGTGACGAGCCTTCCCTCTCTTGCATACATACAAAAGGCAGGACACTGAAGACCCAGTGATGGGGAGTGGGTGGGTGAACAGGCGGTGGGATTTCACCATGGAGCATGGTTGTCTGGTGTCTGAGTGTAAGTGTGTAGGAGAAACACTCACCCTGCTTGTGTGTGGGAGGGGATTCTGGGTCACCACACCAGCACCACTACCATTAGAAGATTAATAATGTGTTCTTCAGGGCCTAAAAATCCTCCCATCAAACTCATCGCCGGGTTCTAGGTTTTAGACAAAGCGTTCTAGCAAGGATTAGCCTGAAAATTTCTCACAAACCTCCTTCACCAGCCTCTCCCAGCCTAGATGCCTCTGTGTTAGTGACCTTCATTGCTGGGTAGGAACATCCAGGGAACAGGACTCCTGCCCCTGCTCTGATCAGAAGCAGGACTCACTCTCCCCCATCAAAGTAATGCCCCATGGTAAGGGTTATCACAGATGGGTGTTTGTTAGATTTGTAACAAGTGACAAGGAAGTTCACTTGCATTTTGACATCAAAGGACTGAAAGGCAGTTTCTGCATTGCCCCTCAGAAGAGGGGTGATCTAGCTTTGAATTCTGGTGCTCTAAGTGGGGACGGACAAGAGGGGTCCTGGAAAAGGTGGCATTTGAGCTTAAACTTGAGTGAGGAGGAGGAGCTGGCATGTAAATCTATAGGGAAGCACATTCCAGAAGGAGAGAACAAAGGGTGTCCAGGAGGTGCCAAGGCCTTGAGGTGGGAGTGAGGTAGGAGTGATTTTGGAGAGTTCAAGGAACAGAAGGAAGATTAGTATAGCTTTAACCAAGCATGTACCTACTTGTGAGGTGTGGAGACTCTCTAAAGAGGTGGGAGAGGCCAATGTTGTAGGACTTTGATTTTCTCCTGTGCTATGTGCAGATAACTTCTCTCCTATTAGATACTAGGCAGGTGAAAGAACTTCGCATTCTGGGATGCACTCTTCCAAGTCTACATCATTTTCTCTTGGTCCTGTTTCTCCAAGGACTAGGGGGACATCCAAATAAAAGACAGCTGTGGTGGTGGTAGTCGTTTCGTCTCTAAGTCATGTCTGACTCATGACTCCATGGACTGCAGCCCATCAGGTTCCTCTGTCTATGGGACTTCCCAGGCAAGGATATTGGAGTGGGTTGTGATTTCTTTCTCCAGGGAATCTTCCTGACCCAGGGATTGAACCCACATCTCCTGCACTGCAGGCAGATTCTTTACTGCTGAGCCACCAGGGACGCACAAGACAGCTGTGGGCTGCAGCATTTTCTTGGTTTTCCTGTCACCCGATAGGCAAGAGAGCAAATAGCAAGACCAAAGCTTCTGGTTTGGCAAAAGCACTATGCTTGCGGCCATCTTATAATCAGCCTGTGGGGTTTGAGTGATGGGCACAGACTGAATGTCATCACTGCCAACTGCAGCACCACTGTCTTAGAATTGAGACAGCCAGAGGAAGGGGCTGAGAGCACTCAGTCCCAGACCTAAGACCCTTTTCCGAGAGCCCTCCTCTCCCTGCTGTCTTCAGATGGTTTGCCATCATTCCTTCAGCATTTGGTGACACGATGTATCCTCCGGCCAGTGTGAAGCTCACTTGGCACAGTTCAATTTCTCAAAAACCCATAGTGCTTGTTTTCTGACAATACGTTCCAGGGATGGTGGAGGGGAAGACCTAAATCTTGTTTCCCTTGTAAGGCTGACCAGTGACTGAACTGGTACAGATGAGAAGTATCAGTGGAGTCAGGCACTCGTCTTTGAGCTCTGGCTCACAGGCTAGTGCACGTGGCACACTCAATAATTAAAGGCACGTTTCAGAAACATGCTAAGGGTTTCCCCTGCACGGTCTTTAAGCCCACTCATGTCCCAAGGACTGCTTGAGGGGGAAACCCACTGTTTCCTTTGTCCTCAAGGAAAGCTTCTGAGACATGGTGGTGGGGCCCATTCTGTGCTTTTTTTGTATTACATTTGGTCCATGCTGCTTTCAAGTCCATTGCTTCTGTTTTAATTTCTGGACTCACTTTCCCTCTTGACCCTGATAATCAGATTTATTCTACCACCACTGGGGCTCCCCTTCAGCCCTGAATTCTAGCCTCTTATGGTCTAACTCTAGGAGTTGGACATGACTGAGCGACTTCACTTTCACTTTGCACTTTCATGCATTGGAGAAGGAAATGGCAACCCACTCCAGTGTTCTTGCCTGGAGAATCCCATGGACGGGGAGGCCTGGTGGGCTGCAGTCCATGGGGTTGCACAGAGTCGGATATGACTGAATCGACTTAGTAGTAGTAGATGGTCTAACTCATGCCTGGGAACCCAAAAACCTTGGTATTTCCCTCCAGTGGGCAATCCTATGGAGCCCCTAGGGACCCTAAAAGCTAGAACTAACTCAAAGAATTACCCCTTGGTCACCTGGTCTACCCCATGATCCATTGCATTCATGCTTCAGGGTGTAGTATCTTCCTCTAGGGCCTTCCCAGGTGTCAGTGGTAAAGAACCCATCTGCCAATGCAGGAGATGTAGGGGATGAAGTTTCTATCCCTGGGTCAGGATGATCCCCTGAAGAAGGAAATGGCAACACACTCCAGTATTTTTGCTTGGGAAATCCCATGGGCAAGAGGAGGTTGGCTGGCTACAGACAATGGGGTCACAAAGAGTCAGACATAACTGAGCAACACACACACACACACATAAACACACACACACACAAACACACACACACACACACACATCTTCCTCTAGCTCGAAGGGAATATATTCACCCAACAGCCACACTTACTTCCCAGCATTTATAGGGTATCTAGGAATGTGCTGGATTAGCATTATAAAAAAAGGAGAGGAGGTTTGTTATAACAGAGAAGAAATAGACTTTGGAACACAAGAAGACATTCAAGTTCAAAATAAAGCTGCATCAACTAGTCGTATGACCTTGGGTCAGTTAGTTGACTCTTTTAGCCTCTGTTGTCCCATCTGCCTAATGGAGCTAATTGCTATCTTATATGGTGATGGGTGAATTGGAATGTTCAGTGGGATTAAGCATTTAACATACTTGGCCTTCAGGAGCTGCTGAATGAATGGCAGCGCTGCCCAAGCCCACAGACACACTGGCAAATATTGGGGAAAAACATCAAGTGCTAGCCTCAAATATGGAGAAATTATCTGTTTCTCCCACTTCTTTGCCCCTGTGCCATCTTCTTCCTACCTATTAGCATGTGACCAGTTGTACTTCTCAAATGAAGCAGGTTAATACTGAGATTGTTCCTTTATTTGTAAACTGGCTTTCTTAAACAGGGACCCAGTGTGCTGCCTTGAAATTGCCACCACAAAAGAGCACTGCACATTCCCCTGGGTGTGTGTGCTTGTGTGTGTGTGTGGAAAACTAGGCATGGTGTGTGTGTGATACTATGCAGGCCCTTTTATGTGTATTCTCCTATTTGCCCTTATTTATTAATTGTGGTAAAAATACTTAATATAGAATTTATCATCTAAACCATTTCTAAGTGCACAGTTCAGTTGTGTTAAATATATTCACCTTGCTGTATAACCCATCTTTAGAACTTTCTCACCTTGCAAAACTGAAACTTGATAATTCATTAAACATCTCCCCATTTTCCCCTCCTGTTAACTTCTGGAAACCACCACTCTACTTTCTGTCTCTGTGAGTTTGAATACTCCAGGTACCTCATGTAAGTGGAATCACACAGCATTTATCTTTTTAACTGGCTAATGTATTCTCTTGTTTAATCTTTAAAACCATTCTGTGACATGTGTGTGCATGCTCAGTCGCTCAGTCGTGTCCGGCTCTTTGTGACCCCATGAACTGTGGCCTGCCAGTCTCCTCTGTCCATGGGATTCTCCAGGCAAGAATACTGGAGTGGGTTGCCATGCCCCCCTCCAAGGGATCTTCCCGATCCAGGGATGGAACCTATGTCTCCTGCATCTTCTGCATTGCAGGCAGATTCTTTACTGCTGAGCCACCAGGGAAGCCCCCCTGTGAGATATTCTTTATTATTATTTCTACTGATGCCTGAGGAAATAAAATCTCCAGGACATTAAGAAATTTGTTCAGTGTCACATAGTGCATGAACCAGGCAGGATTCAAACTCAGTTCTCATAGTTTCATGTTGGACCCCACAGGCACACATACATATGAATATCCTGGAAAATAGTGCAGAAAAAGTAGATAAATATGCTTTTATGTATACATTTAAATCTCTCTCTCTATACACACACACACATACACACATGTATTTATAAATATATAACTATATGCAGCATTATCTTAAAAAGAAAGAACTGTTTGGCTCCACATCTGTCTTAGAGGGTTCTTGTTGTGATACTTGGAAATAGGAGTATAACATTTTCCCTGGTGATGGCCACGCTTTGAAGTTTATTTGGGGAAACCTGTGTAGTTAATGGAAAGAGCACAGGCTGGGGAGTAAGGAGGATGGGGAGCTTACCATTTAAGCTTCAACATTTACCATTTGGGGAGCTCAGGTTGGTCAGTCTGCTTTCAGATGATAATAGCTATTCCCCAGCATGGCCCAGAGGGTCCAGGGAGGTGGTGTGTATGAGAATCCCACTTTGCCCCCACTCCATCTCCCCCTCCACAGCACACCCTTCTCAGGAAGCACTTTCCTACCTGTCTCTGGGTCCTGGGTTCTAACAGAGGCTGTTTTCCCCTTTCTTTTTCCTCCCTCTCTCCCTCCAACCTTCCTTCTCTCTTCCCTCCATCCTTCCTTCTCTCCCAGATCGTTTCACCTCTAAAGGCTCTTGCCCATGGACGAATTCACTAAGAAACTGAATTCCATGTTCAGGCTGACTGCAGAACTCCCACTGCTGTCAGGGAGATTTCTAGGCCTTTAATGAGGGGAGAATTTGATCCTAAGACTCCTTGTTAAGATAAAGACCTGGCTGGTTTATTAACTCTATCCAGCTGGGGTACAGACTCACAGAAAAATAATTAAACACTCCCTGCTTAAAGAAGGGCCAGAGCTGCAGAGAAAACCTGGCCTGGATCTTGCAAGAAAGAGGGGAAGGGTGATCCCTTGCTGCTTTTAGGAATCATTTCTTCTTGAGTGCCTACAGCTGATCTGAGAACTCTCTTCTCCCTTCCACACATCTGGCTGCTGCTGCTGCTAAGTCGCTTCAGTTGTGTCCGACTCTGTGCAACTCCATAGATGGCAGCCTACCAAGCTCCTCTGTCCATGGGATTCTCCAGGCAAGAGTACTGGAGTGGGGTGCCATTGCCTTCTCCGCCACATATCTGGACTTTATCATAAAGTGCACCTCAGAGTGGCAGAGTTTATTTATTCATTTGACAAATGTTTATCAAATATCTACTATGTGCCAGATACTATGCTGAGTTTGGGGTGAAAATTGACGTACTTAGGGGACATTCGGAGAAGGCGATGGCACCCCACTCCAGTACTCTTGCCTGGAAAATCCCATGGGTGGAGGAGCCTGGTGGGCTGCAGTCCATGGGGTCGAGAAGAGTCAGACATGACTGAGTGACTTGACTTTCACTTTTCAGTTTCATGCATTGGGGAAGGAAATGGCAACCCACTCCAGTGTTCTTGCCTGGAGAATCCCAGGGACAGAGGAGCCTGGTGGACTGCCGTCTATGGGGTCACACAGAGTCAGACATGACTGAAGTGAGTTAGCAGGGGACATTCAACTCATTAATATCATTTTATATAGAAAGAAATTGAGACCCAGGGAGAAGTAACTTATCTATGATAACAGATTCAGTCAGGACCTGGTCCCTCTTTTACTGATATAAAATACTTTCTCATGCTAAGCAGTTCTGCAGGTGGCTCAGTGGTAAAGGATCCACCTGCCAATGCAGGAGATACTGGAGATGAGGGTTCATTCTCTGAGTTGGAAAGATGCCTGGAGAAGAAAACAGAAATCCAGACCAGTATTCTTGTCTGGAAAATCCCATGGACAGAGACGCCTGGTGAGCTACAGTCCATGGGGTTGCCAAAGAATCAGAAACAACTTAGCAACTAAATAACAATAACCCCCTCCATACCTCCTCTGGCCCTCCCTCATCTGTTAGGACTTTAACCCTTTTTGTTGTTGGCACCTCAGAGATTCAGCTGCTAGACAGTAAGCTCCCTTTGATGGAACCAGGCCTTCCACCTCTTGGCTGGCTCTGTAGCCTGTATCTCAGTAATCAGACGACTACAGGTAAATCGTTTATTAAAATAGATGGAATATAAGACTTCCCTGGTGGTCCAGTGGTTAAGACTCCATCTTGCAATGCAAAGGATGAGGGTTTGATCCCTGATTGGGGAACTATGATCCCACATATTGTGGGCCTACAAGCTGCAACTGGAGAGTCTGTGCACCACAAAAGATCCTGCGTGATGCAACTAAGACCCGATGTAGCCAAATAAATAAAACTGGAGAAAACAGTAGATGAAATTCAGTGAAGAAGACCTTTCTTCATTGTGAGAGAAAGTATTTAAATAGTCTTAAAAGAAGGGATAGTGTTCAAGAGAGAGATTAAGGATCAGATGGGGCATGTGCTTGTGTGTGTGTGTGGTGTGCACACATGCTCGTGTGTGGGGCAGGGGTGTATGTGAGTGTATAGGCCATTGTAGACCCAATAACCTAAGTGGATTCTGCATGAAACATGGTATGTTTGCAGAATGATAACTTTGAAAGCCTGTTCTGGAAGGTGTTTTCATGAGGCAGGCACATGGGGAGGAAATAGAAGGAGAAAGGACCTGAGGTATGTGTGGCTGCTGGGGGTGGAGTTCAAATCTCCATTCTCTGACTTACTAGTTGTGTGACTCTGGGCAAGTCCCTTATCTCAGCTTGTTTCCTTTTCTGTGAAATGATCATAATACTGACTACAGCAAGGTGATTGTAAGTATTAAGTGTAATCAGGCATGTCAACACCACGTGGCCTAGGGCCAGTTTCTTTTAGGTGTGCAGGATCAGTTAGTACTGTCTTTCAACAGAGGAAAGGGTTGTTTTGTGGTTGGTGATGCAAGGTCTAGAAGGAATCTTAGGGCTGATCATGAAGCATAAAATGTCAGACTGAAGAGTCTGAATCGTGTGTCCCTGATTTGGAAGGTGTTGGAGGTTTGTGAGGAGTGATGTGGACAAATCGTCTTTTTGCTTGCTTTTGTCTGTTTGTTGCTTTTAGAAAATTGTGCTTAGGATAGGAACACAGGAATGTGGAGGCAGATCCGGCAGGGAGTTGCTTAAAGGATTTCAGTGAGAAGAGAAATTCCTGAGAATAATGAGGTAGGAGGGGCCCCCCAGGTGGTTCTAGTGGTAAACAACCCGCCTGCCAATGCAGGAGACATAAAAGATGCAGGTTTGATCCCTGGGTCAGGACAGGACAACCCACTCCAGTATTCTTGCCTGGAGAATCCCATGGAAAGAGGAACCTGGCGTGCTACAGTCCATAGGACCGCAAGGAGTTGGACACGACTGAAGTGACTTAGCACACACGCAAGCAATGTGGCAGGAGAGGAATGGGGAGGCAAGGCAGAGATAAATGATCAGAGAACAACAAAAATAACATGCATTGCATACTTGCTATGTATAGGTATTGTTCTAAGCGTGTTAAAGACTTAGCTTATTTAATGTGTCAAATGTATTATCCTGTCCAATACTTAGAGCATACCTGAAGGTGAAACTCTTTTAATGCTACTCAGAGGTACGGAAACTGAGGCACAGAGACAATAAGGTGCAAAGAAGGCATATCTCCACCCCAACTCATTTAGAATGGATTAAAAAATTCTTCACGAAGCATGCTCACGTTCTGGAAAATTCAGGTTTTAATTTTCTACCTCTCTTCTGCACCCAATGTGAGTATTCAGTATGTTTCTTTTGAGAATGTTTTAGCCTGTTTTCTCCACGACTTACACGGAACTGTAATAGTGGTGTGCCTTTATAGATTTCATGAGCATATTGCCCCTGTCTTCATGATAGTCATTTTAAATAGTGGTTTCATATTTTATTGAGTGGATATACCAGAGCTATTTTTTTCCACTAATATGACCATCTTGGGACATAAATCTTTGACAGCACCTCTTATTATGTTTTAAAGATACATTTCCTGAATTTGAATTACTGGCTGAAATAGAGTGACTAATTTCATGGCTTTTAATTCACATTGCCAATTTGTTTTTTCCACAGGGTTGAACATACAACATCCTCAACAATGCAGAAGGCTATCAATTTCACTGCACCCTTGCTAGCATTGGGCATTATTGTTATTACTGGTAAAGTTATTAGAAGAAATAAGGTTAGTCACTTTAATTTTAATTTGCATCTCCTTTCCCCTCCCATGGGACTGATACTTGCAGTTTCTCTTTAGTTATTATTGTTATTTTTTTGGAGGCCATTCTTTCAAAGCAAAAATTTGTGTGTTAGAATGAAGTATACAATAGGGTGAGGAGTGGGGTAAAGTTGAGGAACCAGGAGGTTTTGAGCCTAACAAACTGGGAGAAAAGCCATGCTTTAATATCCACCAGCATCGGAGAAGGCAATGGCACCTCACTCCAGTACTCTCGCCTGGAAAATCCCATGGACAGAGGAGCCTGGTAGGCTGCAGTCCATGGGGTCGCTAAGAGTTGGGAACAACTGAGCGACTTCACTTTCACTTTTCACTTTCATGCATTGGAGAAGGAAATGGCAACCCACTCCAGTGTTCTTGTCTGGAGAATCCCAGGGATGGGGGAGCCTGGTGGGCTGCCGTCTCTGGGATCGCACAGAGTTGGACACGATGAAGTGACTTAGCAGCAGCAGCAGCATAGGGGAGGACAGATTCACTGGTAGACTGCTTGGAACCAGTGTCCATGCTGTTAGGGAAGAGGTGAGGCTTGCTGTCTATCTTCTGGCTAATATCTTCTTTTTAACTCTTATTATTCAAATGGAATATGTTCATTGCAGAAAAAATAAAGATAAGGAGGAAAGAGATAAAAATCACAGAGTTAAGGTGCAAAGAATATAGATTCCCAGTATTTAAAGATAAGTCCTTTGATGTTTTATTATATATGGTTACAGAATCTCTTTATATACACAACATTATAGGATATGTATACTACATACAGGGCTTCCCTGGTGGCTCAGTGATAAAGAATTAGCCTACCAATGTAGGAGACGTGGGTTCGATCCCTGGGTTGGGAAGATCCCTGGGGAAGGATTTGGCAACCAACTCTAGTATTCTTGCCTAGGAAATGCCAGGGACAGAGAAGCCTGGTGGGCTACAGTCCATGGAGACACAAAAGAGTTGGACACAACTTAGCAACTAAACAATAACAATATTACACACATTCCCACATCTGTATCTGCAGTTGGCTGCAGTTATTTCTGTCTTTTTTGTGTGTATATGACTGATACTATTTGTTGCCATATTCCTTTAACTGATAGAGGACCATTTGGCAAAATTTGGAGGTAGAAACATGGGATAAATCTTATGTGTGTGTTCATGTACATAATCACTTTGCTGCATCTCTGATAATTTTCTTCAAAGAAGTGTTGAAAAAGTTCCTACCTGGCTGACCTAATTATCTCTATGATGAAAGAATTAAAGCTGTAAAGGCAGATTTCTTCATAGGCTCAATTTATGGAAGAGGACCCCACTCTGTTCTTACAGTTCTTTCTTGTCTTTTAAAATTGGTTCTATGGGGATAGTTGGGTTTTAATGAGGCCCACCAGGCCAACAGGTCTTAAATTCCCAGTCAGAGGCAGAACTTTAGATGGAGGAGTCATCGCACTTGTGTTACACACCTGATATATGCTATGCTCTTTTATACATGCATAATCTAAATTTTCTAACCTCTCCAAACCTCAAGTCCTGCGGCTGCAAAGTTAGGAATAATAAAAATACCTACTTTATAGGTTTGCTTAAATGATATAAAGAAGGCAAACATTTAGTAGAAGGACTGGAAGAAGTGAAAGGTCTCTCTTTTTGTATAAAGGGGCTGGAAGGATGTTCTTACCCTATCACTCACCATGACCTGCAGTAACGTTGGAAGCGCCACTGGGAAAAGGATCACCTGCAGACAATATGCAGGATGAGTGACATACACCGTCCTGTCCAATCCCTCCATCATCCTAGATGAAGGCGAACTATTACCTCCATTGTATTTATTTAAGGATTCAACAATAATTATAAGGTACCTTCTGTGGGCTGGGCACGATTCTAGATGTTTCAGACACAGTGGTGAACAGAGTCAAGTGCTTGCTCTCAGGTAACAAGCAATTGCATGAATATTTAGGTGGCAGTAAGATAATGTGGTGTTGAAGAAGATTCTTGAGAGTCCCTTGGACTGCAAGGAGATCCAATGAGTCCATTCTAAAGGAGATCAGTCCTGGGTGTTCTTTGGAAGGACTGATGCTAAAGCTGAAACTCCAATACTTTGGCCACCTCATGCGAAGAGTTGACTCATTGGAAAAGACTCTGATGCTGGGAGGGATTGGGGGCAGGAGGAGAAGGGGACGACAGAGGATGAGATTGTTGGATGGCATCACCGACTTGATGGATATGAGTTTGGATGAACTCCGGGAGCTGGTAATGGACAGGGAGGCCTGGTGTGCTGCAATTCATGGGGTCGCAAAGAGCCAGACATGACTGAGCAACCGAACTGAACTGAAGATAATGAGAGAGAATAAAGCAGAATATGGAGGATGATGGTGCAGGAAAGGAGGAGGTTGCTGTCATGTAGGAGAGTAAGGGGTGGTGTCTTTGATAGTGTGAAATTTGAGCAGAAACCTAAAGAAAAGGGAGTGAGTGAGTCACATGGATAAGCAGGGGAAGCACCTCTCAGGCAGAGGGAACAGCATCTGTAGGGAGCCCTGCGGTGGGATACGCTCACTGGAGGACAGTGAGGGGGGCGGCATGGAATGGGTTGGGATGACTTGGATGACAGGGAGTGTGGTGGGAGGAAATGAGAGAAGTGTGGGCTGTGAGAGAGGAGGAAATATTTTGTAGAGCCCTGTAGGACATTGTTAAGACTTTAGCTTCTACTGAATGAGGTGGGAGGTCCCACTGAAGGATTTAAATCAAAAGGTGATTTTATAAAGTATCACCATGGCTGCTGAGGGACCAAAGTCTAAAAGGGGCAAGAATGGAAGGTTGGAAACTTTCCAGGGAGGTGACTGCTGCAATTGTCCAAGCAGGAATATTGGGAACTTGGGTCTCAGTGGTAATGGGGTGGGTAGTGAGAAGGTGAGATTGAAGGAGGCAGAGCAGGCAGCCTTTGATGATGGACCAGAAGAGGGGAGTGAAGTCCAATATGATTCGAAGGTCTATATACCCAGGTCTGTCCTAGAATGGAGTTGCTATTTACTAAAAATAGGGAAGACAGGACGGAGCAGGGATCAAGATGTTGGTTTGGGGCATATAAAGTTTGAGATGTCCATGACATGGTCCAGTCGAGATGTTAGGTGTGTAGTTAAGTATCTGGCTCTGGGATTTTGGTGAGAGGTCTGGGACAAACATTTAAGAGTCATTGGTACAAACAAAGTATTTAAAGCCAGGAGTAAGATCATGGAAAGTGAAGTAGCCAGAGGACTGAGGCTTCCAACTTCTCAAAGTGGTGCAGGTGAAGGGAGTCTGTTGCACATGAGGAAATACAAACTTGGGAGTCAAGCAATTTGCTTCACAGTAAGAGACAGAGATGGGAATCTGTGCTCAAGGGTCTGACCCTGAAGTCTGTGTTATTAACCCCTCAGTAATACTCCAAAGGCTGGAGCAAAGAAGTCTTTTCCTAGAGACATGAATCATGGGTGGTTTGCCAGGGCTTCACCTCTAACTATGCTGGGATAGCAAGCTGAGCCCTCTGCTGCTGCTAAGTCGCTTCAGTCGTGTCCGACTCTGTGCGACCCCAGAGACAGCAGCCCACCAGGCTCCCCAGTCCCTGGGATTCTCCAGGCAAGAACACTGGAGTGGGTTGCCATTTCCTTCTCCAATGCTTGAAAGTGAAAGTGAAAGTGAAGTCACTCAGTCGTGTCCGACTCTTAGTGACCCCATGGACTGCAGCCCACCAGGCTCCTCCGTCCATGGGATTTTCCAGGCAAGAGACTGGAGTGGGGTGCCATTGCCTTTTCCGAGCTGAGCCCTCAGGTCTGAGCAAATAAGACACTTCTCTTTTGCTCCTACAACCTGACGACTCATCTATCAGCCCCACCTGGTGTAGTACTCAAGGATCTCAGGGGAGCAAGAAAGGTCTGGTAATTAAGAAAGATTCCTTTCCTGAGCTGCAGTGGGTCACAGTGACTGTCAGGGTTAAAAGATTGATGGCTTCATAAAGACCACCTGAAAAGGCAATTGACCAGTAAGGGGAAAAAAACTCATTGCCACCCACCCAGTGCTGCAGCGTCTTTATTTCGAGACCTGCCCACAAACAGAGCTACTTGGAACTGCTTGTACCAGTCACTACTTGGCCCCATTTTATGGCTGTAAATAATCCTCAACAACCAAAGGATGTGTTCCTGCATTCCCTGATCAAAGTTGTATCTTCCTGGTTCCTTGACTGGATGTGTAGGGACAAATAAAACTCAGTTCCCTTACTCTCAGGGGTTCATCATGGAGACCGCCACTGCATTCAAGATACTCAACAAGTCCAATATTCTATTCTATAATATCACATGTATTTAAAAATTCACTTCTCTAGTGATATGAGAATCAGAGTCCAGCATGTAGTAAATACTCATTAAGTTATTCACAGAAGTGTGTGTGGAGTTGTAGACAGAGAGTCCAGAATTAAGCCAATCTTGCAGCTATAGCTTTGCTAAGACCAAAGCTTCATGATGTCAGATACGTCACTCCTCCCTGCATCTTAGTTTGCCTATCAGTCAAAAAGGGGTTTGGATTAAATTATCCTTGAAGATCTTTTATTGACTGATTGATTTTTAATTGAAGTATAGCTAATATGTTTCCCTGGTGGCTCAGATGGTTAAAAAATCTGCCTGCAATGTAGAAGACCTGGGTTTGATCCCTGGCTTGGGAAGATCTCCTGGAGAAGGAAATGGCAATCCACTCCATTATTCTTGCCTGGATAATTCCATGGACGGAGAAGTCTGGTGGGCTACAGTCCACGAGGTTGCAAAACAGTGAGATACGACTTAGTGGCTGAACAACAACGAATATTCCATTATACACAGACACACCATATCTTTTTAAATCTATTCACCTGTTGACACTTAGGATGCTTCTGTATTTTGGCTGTTGCAAATAATACTGCTATGAACACTGGGGAGCATGTATCTTTCCAAATGAGTGTTTTTGTTTCTTTCAGATAAATACCCAGGAGTGAAACTGCCAGGTCATATGGTAGTTCTGTGTTTAGTTTTTTGAGAAAACAGTTTTCCATACTGTTTTCCACAGAGGCTGCACCAATTTACATTTCCACCAACAGTGTAGGGGATGGGGTTTCCTTTTCTCCTTGGAGATCCTTTAGATCAAAGGCAAGATGTGTTGAAAGGTCTGAAAAGCCCCAGTAAAATCTCTCTTCCTAAAATGCTGTTAAATGCCATGATGTGTCTTGATAGGATAGGCATTCTAGAGGGTTTAAGAAAAGAAAGCTCCTCCATGCCTCCTGTGTGCAATTGGCCCTTGTCTTTGTGGAATCAACCTCCCCCCAACCCCCCAGTATTCTTTAGATCACAGTTCCCCAGGAGTTTAGCCCAATGGGAGACTTGGCTGGGCAGGTTGCCATGGGGCAGCCCAACAGTGGCAAGGTGGAAAATCTATGAATTACCTTGCCTTTTTAAGTGCCTGCCAGCATCCGTGCATGTGCTGGCCAGGAATATTGCCATTATAGAGCTTGCTCACACCTTAAGCCAAATGACTCCCCAACCCAGAATTCAGGCAGATGGAAGAAGGCATGCTGCAAGGCAGAAAGTTACTCTTTTCAATCAATACATCCTGAAAGAGAACTTGCTCTATTTTTACCTTAAGTAGAGGAAGCTGCCTTCCGGGGGGCTCCTAGAGTGGAGTTTGCCTAAGGCGGACCCCTCCCCTGAGGCTGCTCCCTCCATTCTTGCTGCCATCAGATTAGTTCTGGCCTGGCTTCTTTTTTTTTTTTTTCTCAACAGGACAATTATGAAATCTTCAGTGAGGATCTGTCTCCAATCTCCTTGCAATCCAGTTTTCATTAAGGAACTAGAGTCATCTATTTGGAAAAAAATAAAAGAGAAAAGAAAATATACCAACCAAACTAGGTCATGCTATCCTCAGGCTCAGGAGCCTTCAAAAGTCTCCCCTGCTTAACATCAAGACAAACACCCACCACGGCCTGCAGGACCCAGGCAGTGTGGCCTGTCTACCCTTCCAGTCTCTTTTGGCCAAATTATGTCATGTCCCTTCACTCATTAATTCCATCCATTTTGGGTTTCTTGAATTTTCTATGTTCCCTCCTGCCTTGGGGGTTTTGCCTAATCTTCTCTTTCTGCTTGGGGTCCTTTCCTTACTCCCTTTTTTTTCTTTCTTCTTGGATGAAATTTGCCTCCTTGGAGAGCCTTTCCCTATTCATTTCACCTGAAGTTAAAGCTCTCAGTCTTTTTCTGGCTCAGCTAATTGTCCGTTACAATGTGCAGATGCTTTTTTTCATTTGTTTATTTGTGTTTTCCCCACCACTCCTATTAAACTGTGAACTGTAAACTCCAGGGAAGCAGAAACCATTTCCGTGTTGTTTATGGTTGTCTTCATCTCCAGGGCTTGCTTCAGTGCCGAGCTGGTACTCCATCATTGTTTGCCAAATGATTAATCTGGTTCTGCTCAGCTTCCTAGTGAGATCCTTCACCCCAGCCCACTTCTCCTGCCATATCAGAGTACCACCCCCTAAGGGCAGTATTCTTCGAGCCTCTGCTCCTGTGATTGCCCTGTGCCTTCTGCCTGAAATACACTTCTTCCCTATTTTCCTCCTGAAAAATGAACTCAGCCTTCAAGACTCAGCTCAAATATCATCTCTGCTTTGATGCCTGTCCCCATGCCTCCTGGCAAAATGAAAAGCATATGCTCCATGGTTTGTGCACATCTGAATCACAGCCTTTGTCACTCAGCATTGTCCTCACGCTTTTCTGTATCTATTTTCCCCACAAGACGGACCTCTTGGGAGCAAAGAAGAGATCTAATTCATCTTACATTTCCACTTCTTAAAAGTACTTATCACATAGGAAGGTTGGATAAAGGCTTTTGGAGGGGATGCATACATTAATAAATAAAAGCATGTCCTTGGTGAAATTTCTCTGTATGGAATCTTCCTCTCTGAGTAATCCTTATGTACTGACACCCTGTTTGGATATTCTTTCCTGGGAATTTTCTCTGGGGTTCCTGCTTTAGGGAGACCATCTCTCTGTGTTTTGTCTTCTAGGATTATACATCTGGTTTGGTTTAGAAAGCAGAGTTAGCTCTTGCCTGCTTTTTAAAAGGAACCTGGCAGTTCATACATGTCCCGTGGTAGGTAGGGGCTTCCCAGGTGGCTCAGTGGTAAAAAAAAAATCCATCTGCCATGCAGGAGATGCAGGTTCGATCCCTGGGTCGGGAGGATCCCCTGGAATAGGAAACAGCAACCCACTCCAGTATTATTGCCTGGAGAATCCCATGGACAGAGGAGCCTGGTGAGCTATAGTCCATGGGGTTGCAGAGCACTGGACACAGCTGAGCAACAGAGCACACATGCAGGGGAGGTAGGATAATAAGTAGCCAAGCTTCCCCAAATACTTGTTTTTTCTTTCTTTCTTTTTTTCACTACTTGTCCCAGTCTGGTAGAACTGGTTGTTAAATATTCATTCATTCATTGTCTAGCCATTGTTCTCCTGTTATTTGCCAGATACTGTTTTGGTGTTATGTTCACAGTGATGCAAGAGATCCTGTTCCTAAAGTATTTTTCTTGGAGGGGGAAGCACTTACAGACAAACAACGTGATCAGTGCTCTGATGCAGTGTATGTTTGCAGAGTCATGTGGGAGTAGGAGTAAAAAAGGCTTCCATCTACCTGGGGGGTGGGGGGTGTTAAGGAAGTCTTCTTAGTCCAGAGACTCTTTGTGTTGACTTTTGATAGATGAATAGAATTGTTTGATGGGAAAGGGACATGAGAAAGGGAGGAAAAGAAAATGAGGGGAGGGACAGGGAACAGCACACACAAAGGCAGAAGCAAGGGGTGGTAGGTGTGGTTTAAAGTCATGAGAAGCTCACAGAAGTCCAGAGCTTTTGCTGCCCAGTTTGATGTGTGGGTAGCAAGTGCCAGCATCACCTGGGAACCTTCTAGAACAGCAGAATTTTGAGCTTCACACTGGACCAACTGGGCTTCCCTGGTGGCTCAGATGATAAAGAATCATCCTGCACTGCAGGAGATCCACGCTGGATCCTCGGGTTGGGAAGATCCTCTGGAGGAGGGCACAGCAACCCACTCCAGAATTCTTGCCTGGAGAATTCCACGGACAGAGGAGCCTGGTGGGCTACTGTCCATGGGGTCACAAAGAGTTGGACATGACGGAGGGACTAACACACACACTCACTGGACCAGTGAAGTCAGAATCTACATTTTACCAAGATCCCCAGGTGGTTCCTGTCCACATTAAAGTTTAAGAAAAAGTAGCTAAGGAGGTGTTTTTCTGGCCATGACATGCATCAAAATCATCTGCAGGGCTTATTAACAGACTGGATCACTGAGTCCTACCTTAGAGTTTCTGAATGAGTAGCCCTGGGTGGACCTGAGAGTGTGCATTTCTCAGAATATGTGATGAGATGTGTGCTGATGCTGACTAGGTGATGCTGATGCTTCTGGTCTGAGGACCACACTTGGAGACCCACTAGGGTTGAGTATAGTGGGAAGGGTAATTTCTGGGAAGTGAGCTTGGGCAGGTAGCAGGATTCAAATCCCAAAGGGCTCTGATGGGGAGGCATGGGCTTTATCCTGGAATGCTGTAGACATCTGCAGAGTTTTGATGCTGGAGGGTGAAGTATTCAGACTTTTCTTTGGGGAAGATCACTCTGGCAGCATGTGGTAGATGAGCTGGGGAGTGTCAAGATGACGGACTGTCACTGTATTCCAGGTGAGACTGATGAATTCTGAACTAAGGCAGTGGAGTTGCTCTCAAGACAAATTTGGGGGTCAGAATTTTGGGGAGTCAGTGAGTAATTGACTATAAGGGTGAGAATCACAAACCTCCCACCTACCCGGAACCTGGGTGCATATCACAGCCCGTGACTCCTTCCCTGCCCAAGGCTGTTGCCCTTTCATGCCCAGAAAGCTGCTCTGTTTCATCTGCCTCCTTTTCACAAGCGTGCCTCTGGCTTCCTCTGACAGGTTTCAGCCTGCAGTGTTTGAAGAAAGGGGTGCAGTGCAGTAAACCATTCAGAAATAGGATTTATTAATGGGAGGCATGTAATTACTGCCAGACACAGCAATCTGAAGAGTTTATGGCCTAAGTGTTTGGTGTCATTCATTAAAACAAAGTGGGTTCTTGGCGTGGACACTGTCACCCTGTGACCAGACCCATCTGTTTCTGTGATAGCCCCTCCCCCACCCCTGCATCTGCAAGTTGAGCCAGGCTGGAAAGGCAAAGGCAGATAAATCACAGGGCAGGGGCTTGGCTCCAGGGACCATGGCCCTCGCCTGGACCCCTTGGATGGGCTGGTCCCAGTTCCCAGCAGGGCTCCTGGAGGGGCTTGTGCCCTGAATGCTTTCTGTCTGGAGGGCTTCTGTTTCTGCAGTAACCTGTCAGCAGACCCTCTGAAGAACATCCTGCACACTTAAGACTTCTCCAAAACCTTCTTCCCACCCATTTCACTTCTTAGTCAACCCTTACTGAACCCTGGGATGCAGGGAGCAGAGCTTAGCATCCCCTTGTGACAAGTGGAAGCCTAGAAGTTCTGGTGAGTCTCCCAAAATCCTAGGGCCTGGAGGACAAGCTTGTGCCAAGACCCCATGAAGCCATTCCCACTTCTCCACCAGGTAGGCTAGGCTGGCCCCACTCCAGGATGAGAGTGCTACTTTGCTTTGAGGACAGACTGGGCTGTGAGAGGCACAGCTCCTGCAGGCCTTGGGTTCAAGCCCAGGATTTCTCTTGCCTAGTCCTGTGTTCTTGGGAAAGACGCTCTAAGCCTCAGTTTCCTCAGAGAGAAAATGGAGGGAACGAGGTCAGCTCTTTCCCAGGGCCCTCTGAGAACTAAGAGGCCTTGCAGGGCTTGGCGCTGGCTGGTCCTCTTTCCCGTGACTTGTCATCATCTTCAGGCCTCCCAAAAAGCCCTGTAGTACTTGACACAGGGGTGCTGAGCTCAGATGAGATAATAGAGGGAATATGCTTTGGAAAATTCAAGCACACCATTCAAATGTGAGGTAATAATAGGAACAACGAATCTGCCGTAACCCTGCCAAAAAAACCCAGCAACTTTTGAGACAAAAAGCAGACCTGGATTCTAGAGTCCTCATCATCATGATTGGTTTTGGACAGAGGAACTTTTCTGCCCTTTCAAACATCTATCTCAAAAGGTTGTTTTGTTCCGAGACTTGCAGAGGCCGATATGGGGGGAAATGGATAACTGGCAGGTACTTGTGTGCTAATTAGGAGGCTGAGGTGCCTGGAACTCTTTTGGTGACTGACACCTTATATATCTTTGTATTTGCTAGTGCCCAGCACAGGGCCTGGCATAGGTAGATACTCAGTGATTATTTATTAAATAATTGGAACCAAGCTCGATTCTGTCCTATCCTGTGGGTTCTTTGAAGGCAGGGCCTGTGTTTTACTCATTTCTCTCTTCCCAGGGCCAATCCTAGTGTCTGGCACAGAGTAGGTGCTTAGTCAATTCAGGCTGGATAGAAATTAAGCCCCATGAAATATAAGGCAGACATATCTAGTGTCTGCCCTGAACCACAGGAGAACCCGGGGCTCCAGGTAGGAAAGGAGTCTGGGATTTGTAGCCGGAGTCAGTACTGGTCAGATGACAGGCTCACTTCAAAGGCACGCGGTGGGGAGGGGAGGGGACTGTGGTTTCTCCAATGCCTTCTTGGCTGTGTGGGAGCTCTTGTTGGCGGCAGAGGTGGGGAGGGGAGGTTGGCAGCCCAGTGGAGGCCTCAGCCGGGACTTCAGGATGGAACAAATGAGCCAGAGGAAAGGAAGCAACTCAGATGGAGACGAATGCGCTTAAAATCTCCTTCCCCTCTCTGCATCCGCCGGAACAGATGTGGCAGTTCTGTGTGTGTGTGTGTGTGTGCGCGCGTGTGCATGCACGCATGCACATGTGTGTGTTGGAAGGAAAACAGGCTTTACAGCCAAATAAATCTCTGCGCCTATCCCCTCAGTGCAAAGCCAGGGCTGTGGGATCTTGAGTATGTTTTATTTTTTTTTCTGAATCTCCATTTCCTCATCTTAAAAAATGGGATCAGTGATTCTTACCATCCAGCGTGGCTGTGGCTATGCAGGGTGTTTTGTAAGCAATAAAACAGCCGTTTATGAAGCACCTGCTCTCTGCTAGGCACTGAGCCTAGTAGCTGGATGGATTTAATCTGTAATCCCCTTAACCATCCTGTGAGGTGGTGATTATCATCTCCAGTCTCCAGAGCAGAGCAGAGGAAGCTGAAGTTCAGAGGCAAGGAGCAATTTGCTCAAGGGAGACTGCCAGAAATTCAACTGGGTTCTCTTTGTAGAGATTACACTATGGAAACACACAGGGTGATTGTATTTCATGAATCTCGGTCAAGCCTAAAACTCTCCCGCAGCGGCAGTTTTCCTTTATTGTCAGCACTTTTTCCTCTTCATCTCCCTTTTGTAAAAAAGCTAAACCTTTGGCTAACCTGTCTGTCTGTGGAAGAAGGGTGAGCTCTACTCAGTGATTTCAATGTGATTTGATTCTCTTTGTCCAGGTGCTTTTTGGTTTCCATGGGACAGAGATCAGGAAATTATGTCTAGGTGTTTGTAAGAGGGAAGTGGAAAAGCTGCTGAGACTTAAACTTTTGGACCATCCAACAGCATCTGAAATATCAGAACTATCATTCCAAAAAAAACCTATCAACCCTTTTGACATTTTTGGGAGTCTTTCTTTAAAGCCTCAGCCAAATATGAGGTAAATGTGGAAGGTCAGGAAAGCCAGTTCACTTTTATTAAAATCTACCACGTGCCTGGACGCTCCTCATGGTCACCCTGTATGGTAGGTATTGTTAGATCCACTTGCCACCTAAGGATACTCAGAAAGGTTAACATTTGTCTGAGATCACACAAGGATGAATCTCAAAGTCAAGATTCAAACCTTAGACTAAAACACAGGCTCTTTTTTCTGCCATTTCCTGTTTCCGAGTCCCCAAGTCTACAGATGTAAATTGTTGCTTTCTCTACACTCCTTCTTTTGGGAGCCTGGCCCTTTTTTATGCATGGCCCCAGGCAGATCTGGAGAAAAGGCATACCTGCGGTTTCAGAAGAAAAAGGCCTTAGCATTGTGACTGCAGGAGACCACCAAAGGCAGCATCAGCAAAGGCAGATGATCCCAACTTTTGGAAGATGCTCTTTGTGAAATGGATACCAGTTGGATGCTTGTATTTTTGGGTGTGAGTTCCAGCACCAGGAGCAGGCTGTATCTTTTTTTTTGGTTTTTTTTGTTTTTGTTTTGGCAGGGTGGGTTGGGCTTTCTAGAGGAGGAAGAAAGAAGCAGGGAAGGGAAGCTCCCTAAAGCTCATTCAGTTCAAAACAAGTATCATGGCTTTAAGTCACATAATTGCAGATCCCATTATTGAGTGGTTTTATTTAGATCCAGGTCACTGAAGGTGGAAGATGTCCTACCTGTCCCTCCTGATTTAATTTTTAATGAACTTTTGAATTGAAGTCTGGAAAAAAATCAAAACAAGCTACCAAATTCTTGGTTAGCAGGCGATCCCGAGAGTTCTTTATAGAACGCTGGAAAACTCACAGATTTTGGAGTTTATGAGAGGAGAGTTCAACTTTCAGCCATGTCACTTATCTGTGTGGCTTTGGGGAAGCCGTCTAGCATCACTGACCTCAGTTTCTTCATCTGTAAAATGAGTATAATAATACCTGCTTTAGAAAGTTGTCCAGGTGGTCAAGTGCTTAGCAGACAGTCATTAAATGTTAGTTGCTCTTTCCTCCCTTTATCACAAAGTGCAAACTCTTTACCTAAATTCTCGCAGGTAGAGAGCTGGGCATGAGTGATGACCTGTAACTTTTGGGACAGCTCAGATTCGCCCAGATCGTTGGCAGGGCCCATCAGCCGTGGTTTAAGACTTAAGCCAATGCCCAATATGTCATTATGGAGCCTGCAGAAGTGATTACTAATGTTGCTTTTCCAGTTCACTGTGGAGCAGAGGGGAGAGTTTTTCACACTGCTGGCGCTTTGTTGGAGCACGACGATACAAATCACAGATGGCTTCCTCGGCAGATGTGGCTCTGTGGAACCACAGTGTGGGTTTACAAGGGGTTTAATGAAAACCTGGCACCCTTCCAGGCTTGAATCAATCCTCCGGGGTTCTCGGCTCATGCACGTTAGGGCCAATCTGCAAATGTCCACCCTGATGACGGTGAGGGGAGTACGAGGGTGAAAAGTTTTTACCTGGGAGACAAAGCCAAACCTACGCGGCTAAGTTCACAGCCTTGGGGGCCTGGGAGGTGGAACGGTGACGTGGAAGGGAAGTTGGTAGGAGGAGGGAGGTCTCCAGCTGGAAGGTATTCAGATGGCTGTTGCCTGGCTGGGGGTGAGCGGAGCCCAGGACAGAGCGATGACTTTCCCAGATGCTTGGGACTCACTCACACTCTTTTCTTCCTTGCTGTGGGTTAAGCTAAACGGGGTGAACGGGAGCCGCAAGTCAGGGATATGGAATAAAAAAATAGTTTCAATTTAGTTGACAATATAAACTGGAACTGGATTGGACTATCACTGCCTCTGCTTGAAATGCGATTGCTCTTCAAATGGTTACCTTGCTATTATTTCCTCGTCTGTTTTATTTTGGTGTCCATGTCATCTTCTTGGATAAGCCTTCTTTATCAACATCCTAAAAGAGAACCTCCCAGCCATAGCCTATCTGAGCTGTATATTTGTTTCATAATATAATCACAATTTATTTGCCTGTTTGCTTTCTGTTTTAGTCCCATAGTAAAACACATTGTTCCTTAAAAGAAAGAGCTCATGACCGAAATAGCCCAGCACCCAGTGGAGTACCTGGCACATTGTAGACATTCAATAAATATTGTTGGAAGAATGAATACATTTCAGGACAAAAATAAGATAGATCAGTGTTCGTAGCTTAACACCATGATTAATAAGCTGTGAAACTGTCCAAAATACATAATCTTTCTTAGTCTGGGATTCTTCATCTGTAAAAGGGATAAAAATACAATATATTTTTATCTACTGTTTATGTAGAGTAGTGTCTAATGCATAAGAAATAGTCACTAAGTCAAAGCTACTATTATTCAGTCATTGAAGAATTAAGTTAACCACTAATACATATTTACCAGTATTTCCATTCAGCTAATATTTACTGAGATCTAGCCTGTGCTGTGCGCCCTACTAAGCACTTTTATATGCATTATCTTATGTGATTCTTGACAACAACCTTGGGAGAGAGTCTTCCCACTTTAGAACAAAAGAAACAGAGATTCAGAGGGATTAAGCGGCTTGACCAAGCTTACACAGCTACTGAGTGGCAGAAGCAGTATTAACTCCATTTCTATTTTTAAAGCCATAATTTTCCTCCATAATTCCAGGCTGCTTCCTATTAACACTCGCTCTGGATAAATAAACATAAAGAAGCCACATTCTCTGTCCTCTGGGGGCTCTGGTTTAGGTGATAAGACATGTGTAAGAGTAAAACGAATACTAATAAAAACCCATGTTTTTTCACTCTGCTTTGAAGTTTACAAAGCTTGTTCCAATATTTACAATACATTCGAGTTTTAAAAACTGATTAACCAGGATACATAAATAATTCAAACAAGTCAATAAGAAAAAGACAAACAACTCAATGGAAAAACTGACCGATTGTGAGCAGGCATTTCAAATGGCTAATAATCACATGAAAAGATGTGTGGAATTACTGATCACAGGGAAATTCAGATGAGAACAATGCGATACCATTTGTCATCCATCAGACTGGCAAGAAGAACAGAGACTATCAAGGATTGATGAGGATAAGGATGCCAAGGTGGTGCTAAAAATTGGTAAAATCAGTTTGGGAAGTAACAGTGAGTAGAGGTGACCATGAACATGCCCTGGCAACCAGGGCTGCCTCTGGGGAGCAAAAATCCTAGAAAAACTCTTGCCTATGCGCAGAAGGAGAGAAAATGTTCACTTTCATCATTTTATCTGATATTGAAATGTTGGAAATAATCTAAAAGCACATCAATAGGGGAATGGATAAATAGACTGGTCATTTGTAGATGAAATATGAAACAACAGCTGAAGGAATCAGAGCTCCACTTAGTGACAGGGATAAATTGCAGACACATACTGTTAAATAAAAAAGAGTGAGTTGCAGAAAGACAGACAAGATAATGTCCTTTATACACATTTTAAAAAAACATGTAAAGTAAACCCGCATGTTTAAAATGAACTCTCTTTACATGACGTAAATATCTGGTCAGGAAGAGTATTTACACTATGCAATAGTAATTACTTCTAGGGGAGAGTTGGAGGATTGAGGTCAGGGAAGTTTGCAAAGAGAACTTCTACTGAACCTTCAACTAAATGTTTTAATTAAAAAAAAAAAAAAAATCTGAAGCCAATACAGCAAAATGTTAGCATTGTTAGATCTAGGTGGTGGGTTCAGCCGTTTGTTCTGTCAGTCTCTGAACTGTTCTGTATGTACAGGATATTTTATAAAGCAAGCAACGATCCACTAATCCACGTCTTCTTCCCTAACCTTATTCAATGTGCCCCACATTTAAAACTTTGGAAGCAGCAATGGAAGAGAAGATACCCATTCTACAGGCTTTCCTCTCCTGGCACCTGCCTTTTTCGTTTGTGCACATGAATGGGGTAAAGTACCAGGCAGATGGAAAATAGACTAACTGATTTTCTTTAGGAAGGGCCTGCAGCTCTGGTGTGGGCAGGGATAGAGGTAAGACAAAAAAGGGAGACAACCAGAAGAGCAAGAGGTGCTAAGGTTTTGAGAAAAGGCTGGAGAAACTGAGGTTCAGAGATGCAGAGTCATTTATCCAAGGCCACAGAGAGGCAGAGCTGGAATCTGCCTCTGGTTACCTGCTCCCATATTCAGGCCACAGGCAAGTGCTGGGGGCAGGAGGAGGGACACTGGCCTCGCAGGTCTAGGGCAAATCCCAGCCCTGTTGTTTAGCAGCAGTGAGACCTTGGGCACCCCACCTGACTCTCTGAGATTAAGTCACTCTTACTTTTCTCAGACAGACCTTGGGAGGAACATGTAATGTGTGTAAATAGGCTAGTGGGAAGTGCTGGGTCTAAGTCTTGGTATTTATTCCATAAACAGTTACCATCACCATCTGCATCATCATTTCAATTTGTTTCAACCATTCTTTAATAACTTCAGTAACTATTTCTCTCTCCCTACATTTTCCCCCTGCCCCCAATCAATGTCAGGGCAGTTTCCTTGAGGGCAAGTAATCAGTTTACCTGTGTCCAGGGATTGGTCTGTCAGCAATGAAGTCTGTCAGATCTTCCCTTCTAGTAGCAACTATTCAAAACAAACAAACAAACAAACAAAACAAAACAGCTCCCTCCTTGCACCCATTCAAGCTTTTATTTTGTTATTGTCACGGTCTTAATAGTTTTTTCTCTTTATTGTTGTGGAGTGTGCTGTAAATCATTACTAGCATTATTTGTTTTGCTTCCTCAATTGATTTGACCAGTTCTGTTCAGTTCAGTTCAGTTACTCAGTTGTGTCCAACTCTTTGTGACCCCATGGACTGCAGCACCAACTCCCGGAGCTTACTCAAACTCATGTCCATTGAGTCGGTGATGCCATCCAACCATCTTATCCTCTGTTGTCCCCTTCTCCTCCTGCCTTTAATCTTTCCCAGCATCAGGGTCTTTTCAAATGAGTCAGTTCTTCACATCAGGTGACCAAAATATTGGAGTTTCAGCTTCAGCATTAGTCCTTCCAATGAATATTCAGGACTGATTTCCTTTAGGATTGACTGGGATCTCCTGGCAGTCCAAGGGACTCTCAAGAGTCTTCTCCAACACCACAGTTCAAAAGCATCAATTCTTCAGCGCTTGATTTGACCAGTAGAGATTCCTTTAAACCAGTGTCTGTCCTTTTGATGTGTCTCCAATGATCTCTCAGTACTTCCTCATTCTCTGGCATAAGATGTTCCAGACTTACCTTGTAATTCCTTGCCCCAGGGCCAGAATCAGCTCTTTTTCCAAGGAGCTCTGGTTCTTTTTGGTGGGGAATGGGATTTAGAAACTAAGATTTGGACATTATGTGTGCTCTATATTACAGGGGTATCATTGCTTTGGGGACCTTTCAGTACAGAACTAAAATAAATAAATAAATGTATATGTGTTAACCTATCTCTATCTCTGCTTCTATCGAAGTCTGTGATAGTTAATTTAAATGTCAACTTGGTTGGACACACATTATTCTGGATGTTCCTACAAGGATGTTTTTGGATGAGTTTAACATTTAAACATGTGACTTTGAATATAGCAGATGGCCCTCCATAATGTGGGGGGACCTCATTGAATTGGTGGAAAGCCCGACTATGAAAAGACTAATTTTCTCTGAGCCAGAGAGAATTCTGCAGCAGATAGCCTTTGATTTGAATCACAAGTTGGCTCTCTTTTGGATCTCTAGCCTGCTGACCCACCCTGTAGCTTTTGGACTTGTCAGCTTCCATAACGGTGTGACCCAGTTCTTAAAAAAAAAAACCAAAAACAAACCCTCTCGCTATATATACACCTTGGGTATGTTTCTCTGGAGAACCCTAACATGAAGTCTAAAATCCCTAGTTCAAATCTAATATGATTGGGTTCTTGCTCAGCTAACTCATTCAGATTTGTTTCTTAATTTTTTACAGTGAGAATCCCAGTTTCTACTCATTTATTCTAAACCAAACACACATAAGTCAACTATCCTGGGCTCTTCAAAAATGTCAGTGCCATGAAAGAAAGAAAGAAAAAGGGCATAAGAACTATTGTATACTAGAATCTGCCTGTAACTCAGGAGTCTCAGGAGACATGGGTTCGATCCCTGAGTTGGGAAGATCCCCTGGAGGACGAAATGGCTGCCGACTCCAGTATTCTTGCTCAGAAAATCCCATGGACAGAGGAGCCTGGTGTGCTACAGTCCATACGGTTGTAAAGAATTGGATATGACTGAGCGCACATGCGTGGCACTTGAAAGAGACGTGACATCCAAGTGTGGTGTGTGGTACATGTTTGGATGCTGGATGGAAAAAGAAAGAACAGCTGTAAAGAGAATTACTGGGAAATGTTAAATACTAAACATGTATTCCATAGTATTTTATAAATATTAAATTTGGAAGCATGATAATGATATCATATGAGAGAATAAAATTGTAAGAGATGCATATGAAATTATTTAGAGATATTAGTGTTTTTATATTGGTAAGTTATGTTCCAATAATTCACAAACTATATATATGTGTGTGTGTGTGTGTGTGTGTGTGCACATATATAAAGAGAGAGAGAGGTAAGGAAAGAGCCAATATGGCAAAATATTAACAGTTATTAAATTTGTATAGAAATCATAGGAAGTAATTGGACTATTAATGTTTCTGTTTTAATTTCTCTGAAACTTTAAAAAATTAAAAGATGGGTGAAATGGTAGCAGGTATTACATATTAAGGATCATATATCTAGTAGCAAGAGTGTTACATATCAATTACCAAGTGCTGCTGCTGCTGCTAAGTTGCTTCAGTCGTGTCCGACTCTGTGCGACCCCAGAGACGGCAGCCCACCAGGCTCCCCCGTCCCTGGGATTCTCCAGGCAAGAACACTGGAGTGGGTTGCCATTTCCTTCTCCAATGCATGAAAGTGAAAAGTGAAAGTGAAGTCGCTCAGTCGTGTCCGACTCTTCTCAACCCCATAGATGGCAGCCCACCAGGCTCCTCCGTCCATGGGATTGTCCAGGCAAGAGCACTGGAGTGGGGTGCCATTGCCTTCTCCACCTACAAATCAAGTGCTGACTGTGCTAGGCTTGTGTTAAGTGTTTTACATACATCATTAATTTATTTAATCCTCATCACAATCCTCTAAGGCAGCTAACATTTCTTTATACTTGAGGTATCTGAGGTTCAGAGAGGTGCAGAAACTTGTTCAAGGTCACTCAGTTAACAGGGAAGGAAGCAGAGGCACCGAGAGAGGAGTAACCTGCCCAGACCATCACCTAAATAATGGTCATGGCAGGGTTAGGACTGAGGTGTCTGATTCTTAACTGGGATTTGGTCAATTGTATTAAAAAGGTTATTCCTCCTTGTTTTCTTGCCCAGTGGGACTCCATCTAGAGAAACGTTTCCGCCAGCTCTACTAGACTTATTTCAAAAAGAAAATATTCCGTTTTTTCATTCCACTTTGAAAAGATAAGGCATCCAGCTTCCTGTCCTGTGGCTGTTGCTCAGACTTCTGTACTAGTTCTCAGCAATGTGTGTTCTCCGTGATTATTGGGTCACAACTTTTATCAGATTCCAGAGATGGGAAAACTCAAGCAGCCAACAGAAGCTCCAGACTGAGAGCAAGCAGTCTCTTTCATTACTAGAGGGACAGTGATTCTTTGTCTGCTTCTGACTATTCACTTTAAACACAAGCACAGAGTTAGCCTGATACAGGGTTCTGCAAGCTGAGGGTCATGACCCTTTAGTGGGTCTTGAGATCAACTTAGATGGTGGCTGGCAGCGTTTAGAAAATGATTTTGAAGATAACAACAAGGACCTACTATATAGCACAGAGAACTACATTCAGTTTCTTGTAATAGCCTATAATGGAAAAGAATCTGAAAAAGGTATATATATATATAACTGAATCATTTTTCTGTACATCTGAAACACTGTAAATTAACTATTTTAATAAAAAATGATTTTAAAATCACATTGACTAGAATATAAAATATTGGTGTATGTTCATTATGAAGGTAGATTTTTTTTGTGTGTGTGTGTGTGAAAGTACTCACATACAGACACACACACACAAGTTTTGGATGATGGTATAAATTTCATTTCTTATTATGAGTCACAGTTAAAACAATTCAAAAGCTACTGCTTTAGGACAGGGGGTCAGCAAATGCTTGTTTTGTGGAACAAAATTCATTGGAACGTAGCCTACCCACTCATGCATGTATTGTCTTTGGCTGCTGTCACACCACAGTGGCAAAGTTGAGAAGTTGTGACACACCGAATGGCCAGCAAAGCCTGAAATATTTACTATTCGACCTTACATAGGAAAACCTGCTGGACCCTACAGTCTAAGATATTGAGGGGAAAATTTCTAATTCAAATAAAGCTTCCATTATATATAATTTCCAGAATTTCTCTTTTTAGTGTTTGTCCCCCACTGACTAAGTTAGTATTCACATATAGATTCATGTACAGGCATATATAACTCCAGAAAAGTAGGCACAGCAAAAGCAATTATCACCTAAACTCTATATTTCTAACATAATACCAGGAGTATTCAGAGCAAGGTCCTGCTGGCACATGGCAAACAGGATGACCTTTCCATCCTAGGAAAATATGTCGATGTTTAACCTCATTGCACTCAACCAGACGTTTCCTTGCACAAATTTTCAAGTGAAATATTTCAATCCTGCATTCATCTTGGGGGCCACATGTCTTATCCAAGTTAAATATTTCCAGAAAATAAATGTCTAGACACCGTCTCATATAAATTAAGCACCCGGTTTTTAAAAGATTTCTAGCAGACCTCCTTTTTGGTGTGCGGGTGAGTATAATTTGACTCCTGTGAACAATTCTGGGTCAGATCTGATGTGCCTAAGCCTGTGCACCTGCGGGTGGTTAATGAGCACTGCTGAGTCACGGTGGACGGTGTGGGTTAGGGGAGGGGTACTGGGTTAGGGGAAGGTGGTGGTGGAGGACGGGGGCATGATGGGAAGAGAGGACTCTGGAGGATATTCCATAGAAGAGCAATGAGATCTGTTTACTTGGAGGTCATGATTTTCAAGAATCTTGGATTGAAAAAGTCCTTATATGCTGAAATCCACCTCAGGGAGGCTTGCCATATTGGTTAACCCTCTCATCGGAGAATAAAGAAAATGTGACAGTACAGGAAGATAAAATTCTATTTTATCTCTGACTTTCCGTTTTATTCATATTTGAGATTTTTCAAATCACGGTGGTGGTTTAGTTACTAAGTCATGTCCAACTCTTGTGAACCCATGGACTGTAACCTGCCAGGCTCTTCTGTCCATGGGATTTCCCAGGCAATAATACTTGAGTGGGTTGCCGTTTCCATCTCCAGGGGATCTTCCTGACCTAGGAATTGAACCCGGGTCTCCTGCACTGCAGGTAGATTCTTTACCAACTGAGCTACGAGGGAAGCCCATGGCTCCCAATCATGGCTTTGTTTAATTCAAGTGAACTATTTTTAATGCTTTTGCTATTTATAGTATTTTCTTTTATATATACTTCTGTGTCACAGTGATTATAAATTACTTTTCCCCCCACTATTAAGAAGTGAAATCTTTAAGAAAGAGCAGATGCTTAGAAGAAAGTTCAAAATGGTTTTTTTAGCTACTCATTATATTTTATAACATATATTTGTATTTTATACTTTTCATAAATATTATAGTTACATAGTAGAAATTTTATATGATATAAATATAAAGCTTATAAAATGTTTTATAAAATATAAATATGATCAATATATTCAACATATTTATACAAATATAAATATTATATATAAATAAATTATATACTATATTTTGTTGTATATTTTATTGCATATTCTTATTATATATTTTTAGCTACACTTAAAAAGAAAGAATTCCATATGAGGGAATTTATAATGGAATGTATTGAACCACCTGAAATTCTGTGGGGAGGTGATTCAAGAAGTAGTCATTATATTTTGCTTTTCTAGATTTTTGCACATAGTGAGGTGGTTGGGTTCAACTTCTGGGAGTTCTCTGGGTTCTGAATATGAGCTCTGTGGCAGACTGCATTCTCCAAAGACAGCCACAGCAATGTCTCCCAGCCCACATGCCCTTCTTACAAGATAATCTTGACATTCCCCATTTTAATTATGGGAGTCTAGTTTCTTCATCTTCAATCTAGGTGGGCTTGTGACTATACTAGCAGAGAGTCTATGTAACCTCGGAGACTAGATCATAAAAGGTAACATAACTTCCATTTGGTGCTGTTGGGGTGGTAATGCTTGGAATCCAGGTGCCATGATGTGAGGAAGCACAGGCAGCCATGTGCTGAGGCTTCCTACAGGAGTTCTGATTGATAGTCTCAGAGGCAGTTCTCACAAACAGCATCAACTCCAGACATGTGAGGAAAGGAGCCTTCAGATGGTCCTTGCTCCCACCTGTTGAGTCACCCCAGCCCAAAGTTTTCCAGCTGGGTCCCCAGACATTGTAATGCAGAAAACAGATGTACCCATCATGCTTTTTACCAATTCCTGATTCACAGAATCTGGGAGCACAATAAAATGATTGCTGTTTTACACCCTCAAGTTTGGGTGGTTTATTTCACGGCATTAGACACATGGACATATCCTTAGCATCTTTATTGTCAACTGTGGACGTTGGTGGTCTCTTTAGGCAAGAGAGGACACCACTTAGGTTCCTGTGCCATTGTACTAAAAAGTCAACCTTGTGCAATCATTTACTTATAAAATGGAATAGTAGACTAGACTACTCAGACAGGTCAAGGTGGGCCAAAAAGTGGTGATGCTCCCCTCCTGTATATCTTTGCTGGTAGGAAGCCAGACACTATCTATGTCCCTGCACCCTCTACCCAATGACTTTCATGCTGCCTTCCAGAATGAGGCCCCTCTTCCACATGACCTTTTCACAGAGCTAAAGACAGGCATTGTCTTCTTGTGGTCCAACCAAATGAAGTCTTTTGCCATTCTTTGAGGGTGGTCTGCAAATTTCCACCTCAGAGGATTTGATCAAGGACTCCTTTCCTGCCTTAAATTCTGCATGCTAACACAGCCGTGTCAGCTGGGAAAAATTCTATTATTTACCTCCTTTGCAGTTTATAGCATTCAGTTTAATAACAGACTCTCTGAAAGTATCTGCCTGATTCAAATCCTTGCTCAATAACTTAGTAGATCTAAGTACATTAAAATATATAAGCTTTCCTAATCTGTAAAATGTGCAGGATGATAATAGTACATATTTCATGGAGATAGTATGAGAATTAAATGAGTTAATCTCTAAGACCATTTTTAAAAAGGTGTGGCTCATATTAAGCATTATAGTAAATACATACACATGAAATATATACTGATATTTAATATAATATACATATAGGAAGTATGTAGTCTATATATAGGATAGATATACATAAGTATTGTGTATCAATATAGGTATATGGTATATATATATATATATATATTTATATTTGTTATTGCTTAATCACTAAGTCATGTCCAAATCTTTGCAACTCCGTGGACTGCAGAAGGCCAGGCTTTGCTGTCTGTCACTATCTTTTGGAGTTTGCCCAAGTTCATGTCCATTGAGTTGGTGATGCTATCCAACCGTCTCATCCTCTACCACCCTCTTCTCCTTTTGCCTTCAATCTTTCCCAGTATCAGGGTCTTTCCCAGTGAGTTGGCTATTCACATCAGATGACCAAAGTATTGGAGCTTCAGCTTCAGTGTTGTGTGTATGCGTACATATATATAATATATGTAAATATATATATATATAATATGTGCATATATGATATATTTATTTATTTGAAATGTATGTATATACATACTTATTCCTTAATGTCCTTGCTACCCTCAATATTATATTAATTGTATTATAGCCATGTGGTTATACATATTCCTTTATTTACAAACCCTGCAAACTCATTGATATGAGTGAGCAAGTTTTAGTCATGGTCATTTCATCTTGGAATAATGCTTCATCTTCTCCATGGTAGGGTATATACTTTACTTACTTCTGTGACGTCAGAAATCCAGCACAACCTTGACCATTGTAACAGCTCTATAAATGTTATTTGAATTAATGAATGGTGAAGTGATCCAGGTGGGGAGTGTCAGTGTGATGTGAAGCCTAACAGTATGATACTGAAAAATAATCAGTGTCTTCTTCCAGGAGCTCTCTGACTATCTATTGCCTCAAGTGGCAGAAGGCCTGAGACAAGACCCAGTGATCTGACATGTCAGCCCCAGAGACAGCCAAGGTCAGAGAAATAAGAGTCTGTCCTGAACCATGAAGGAAGAGCAAGAGCAACAGAGAATGTTTTCTGTGTTGTAACATTATCTCCCATCTGTTTATAACGGTGAAAGGGGTTTACCAATGGTTCAGGGAATTTAGAAAGAAAAAGCAGTTCAACTTTTCCCCTACATTTAAGAATGTAGATGACCCCAGGCAATGACTTGGGTGCTGAGGTCGTTCGCTAGATGGGCTTACAAAATTCATTTGTCATCTATTTCAAGACCAGTGCAAAGCAACTGAAAACATGGATGTGGATGGTTCTGGAAGGTGAGGGAGGAGCAGATATAATACTTACCACCCATGATCTGAGTGGGAACTTTTGAAATATGACTTCCTAAGCCTAGGACCAGAGCAGGCTGAAGTGATCAGGCACCTGGATGTGGAATATGGAGGGAGGAGGGGAAACCGAGTGGAGTACACCCCAGCCCAGGTCATGAGGGAATGTGGAGTCCTGTGCATTTAAGGACAAAGAGGTCAATGTGATCTCTGTCCTCATGACATTAATAATCTAACACAAGGCACCAGCATATAAGCAGACATGTGTACCAAGAGTAGTGAAAGAGGGGAGCAGAGGGGATGTGGAAGCAAAGAGGAGGAGCCCGCATACACCTGCCAACATGAGTAGGTACTGCCAGTGGAGGGAGCCGGGTAGAAGGAACCCTTGACTTATGATCCCCGCATGCCTGACAGGGTGAGCTCTCTGAATTGCTAATGTTACCATATTATTTCCTTCTTGTAACACCTTTTTATAATGACCATTTCTACAGACTGGATGTTTGTATCCCTCCCAAAGTCAAGTATTGAAGTCCTACTCCCCAGTATTTGAAGATGGGGCCTATGGGAAGTAGTTAGGTTTAGATGAGATCCTGAGGGTGGAGTCCCCATACAACAAGCAGATGGCTTTTTGTAAGCCAGGGAGACAGCTTTCACCAAACGTGATGGCACCCTGATCTCAGACCTCCAGCCTCTCAGACTGTGACACATAAACTTCTCTTGCTTATTTCTATGATAGTTATTGTAACAGCCTGAACTAAGGCAATAATTAAAGATAGTAATAACTAATATTTGCTAAAGGCTTACTGTGTGTGAAGCTCTGTTCTAAGTATGTGTTTTTTTAAATTTGTATTGACATTACATCCATAGCTTTTTGTTGCTTATAAGAGAAATTTTAGTTTCCTTGGCAAACCAGTCAAGACTCTCCATGATCTGCCTCTGAACTTGTTTTTCCAGTTTCATTTTCTACTACTTGCCCATGAGAACCTTGAACCACAGCCATGCTCAAAGGCTTGCAGTTGCTTCTGAAGAAGCTTCCATGCTTTGGCATCTGCTGTTCTGTTTGTTCTGGTGGTGACTCTCTGCATTTCATTTGTGAGGTCTGTCCTGCTGCTAAGTCGCTTCAGTCATGTCCGACTCTGTGCGACCCCATAGACGGCAGCCCACCAGGCTCCCCCGTCCCTGGGATTCTCCAGGCAAGAACACTGGAGTGGGTTGCCATTTCCTTCTCCAATGCATGAAAATGAAAAGTGAAAGTAAGTCACTCAGTCGTGTCCGACTCTTTGCCACCCAATGGATTGCAGCCTACCAGGCTCCTCTGTCCATGGGATTTTCCAGGCAAGAGTACTGGAGTGGGTTGCCATTGCCTTCTCTGGAGGTCTGTCCTAGTCCCACTCAAATTCACATCTTAAAGTCCTTCAAGGCTCTGTCACTTCCTTTAGGAAGATTTCCTTTCTCTCCAGGGGAGGAATTCATAGTCATGCTCTGTGGGCCTCCACAATGCTGTACTAGTGGCCTGGAATGCTCTTTTTCTGGTTGTTAATTTATCTTTTGAATCTTATCTCCCTGATAATTATGTGACGCAACAGAGACATTAGCTAATGCCATGGTGGTAACCATTTGGGCACATATAAATGTATCAAATCAATACATTGTATGCTTTAAACTTGCAAAAATGTTATAGGACAAATACATCTCAATTAAAAAAATCAATCTCCAGAATCACCCTGTGAAGTCTTCAGGAAGTCTGAAGAATTTACAGACTTAACTGAGAAAACCAGCTGTATCCTCCTGATGCTCCCTCTAGGCCGACTCTGTTGTTCCACCTATAACACCTGTGACACTGGGCCTGTGAGCTCCCTGAAGACTAGGGCTGTGGTTCTGTCTCCAAATATTCAATCCTTAGTAAATGTTTGGTAAACAAATAAATTGGTGCATTCATCACATCACATTGCAATTAACCTGCCTACATGTCATTGTGTACCACTGTATGTCATGAGCCCCTTGAAAGCAGGAATTTCTTCCTCTTATCTGTTCTGTGTTCTCTTATTCCATTTTTCTTTCTCCAGCACTGCCGTTCACACGAAGTAGTAGGCAGTGTTTGCTGGATGAGTGAGTGAAGACTCAGCAAACTCATCTGCTTGCATTTGGCTTATTTTTAAACCTTAGCTGAAGTGACACAATTAAGAGTCTATGGTGAAGTCAAAACACCTTATAAGAAGCCCTAATCTCTGGACTCTGGACCCAGAGTCTTTATCATGACCTTGGTCAGCACTTATACAATTTGAATGATTCGTCAGTTAGAGTAAGAATATCTAATACGCAAAGTGGTTCTGAAGACCAAACAAGACAGTATACATAAAATGCCTGGCTGAACCAATATTAATTTCCTCTCACTTGGTTAGTGTCATAACATGGCTTTGGTTGGGTTAGTTCCTTAAAAGCAAAATTCTGTAGGTCTTTGAGCATTATAATCTAGTTACATTCGTTGTCAGCTAGATGTTAAATGGTACCCTTGAAACCTGACCCTGGGCTTTGCCAGGAAGATATTAGCCTACTCCCAATTTATACTATTTTGGGATTTGATGGCTTTGGAAAGAAGATAACAGCTAACTTTTATGCAGATAGAGGATGGCTGTGCTCTGGAACAAAATGCCAAAACCTCAACTAATGCCACTTGGAAAGAACTCAGCAAGCTCTGAAGTTGGGCATTCAAAGGCTATTATTTCCATGCCAACATAAGAGTTTATTCAGGAAGTTGCAAAAAAAAATGTCAAATCTCATAGCAGTGAACTCCAAGGGAACTAGAAAATTCTCTAACCCTGCTGCTTACACAACAGTCAGGAAGATAGAAAACAGGGTGCATTTGTCAGCATAGTCTTGGTTATGTTGTAGTTACAAATAACTTCAACATTTCAGGGACTTAAAACAGCAAAAAATTTATTTTTTCATTAATGCTACATGCTGATCATGTGGGAGCAGGTTTCTGCTGTTTCACTCAACAATTGAGGCTGATGGACCCTCCATCAGATGTAGGGTTGCTGTTGGTCCTTGTGTTAGGGCTATAGGTCATGGTGAATCATGCACCGAGTCTTACAGCTTCTGTCTGGGGGTGATCTACGTTACCTCTGCACATATTTCATTGGCCAAGCAAGTCATAAAGCTTTACCAATGTCATGAAATGAAGATGTGAACCCTGAAAGGGGAGTCCCAGAAAAACCCATGAACCACAAGAGAACAGCACAAGCAGATTCAAGAGATATTTGAGGAGTAGAATTAATAGGATTCAGATGAAGAATAAAAGGGAAAGGAAGAAGTTTAGGCTGATATACATTGGTTTCTGGTTTGGATGACTGAGTAAAGATGGCACAAATTGCTGAAACTGTATGCTGGTCTGAGCACATTGCATTTGCTCTGGCTAAAGGCAACCAGGAGGAGATGGTATACAAGGAGTTGAATATATGGATCTGGAGCTTAGGAGAAACTTTTTTTTTCTTTGTTGAGGCAAGGAATAGTGACTTTACTTGGAAACCTGGCAGCCCAGGAAAATGACAGACTGATGTCTTAAAATAACCATCTTATTAGAGTCTGGACGCTGGTATATTTAATAGAAGAGAGAGAGAGAGGAGGTGAGGAAATAAAGTAAAAAGGCCATTAATCTTGCAATTATCTCTTTGAATGGCAGGCCTTGGGTGGGGATGTATTACTCTCTTCTTTCTTGCAGCCATTCACAGGTGGGCAGGGTCAGATTGAGGAGAAACATATTAGCTAGAGGTCAATGTCTGGTGGTCAGCAGCTCAGAAGTGGTGGTTGAAACTAGGGGAGAGTTGATAGAGTAAAAATTAACTTAGAAAAGTATGACAAGATCAAGTGTCAGTAAGGATGGCAAACAACTGGAATATTTATGCAGTGAGGATGGAAATGTAAGTTAATGCAGCCATTCGTAAAAACAATTTTTACCTAGGGAAAATCTGCAGCCCCTCTCATCCAGCAGTACTGATCCTGATTCTATAACCTAGACAATTTCAGGGATGACATATTAAAAAAGTTCATAGCAGCATTGTGCTAGCAAAAAAATGGGACACAACCCAAATATCCATCAACAGGAGAAAGGCTAAATAAATCCTGGAGTAGTCATACAATGGAATGATGAACCAATAAAAAATAATGAAACAGAACCTCAGAAACATGGATGAACCTCAAGAACATAAAGTGAAGTAGAAAAGAGAAAATCACAGAAGAGAACATCCAGTATGGTTCCTTTTATATAAAATACAAGTGCTTGCAAAAGTAAACGGTTGTGGAGAAACTTTAAAATGAGGAAATGATAAACACAAAAGTCAGGAAATGGTAAAAGTCAGAGTTTTCAGAGAAAACTCTGAAGGAAAAGTGTAGGGCATAGGATCCCAAAAGTGCACACAGGGCATTTCAAGATGATATAATGTTCTATTTCTTCAAAAAGTTGGTAAAAACAGGGGCATGAGTTGTCTTTGTTTCCTTTTTAACTTACATCTATTTCACAATTTTTTTTTTGTTTCTACTCATTACTTTTTACTACTTTGCTTCTTAAAGTAGTAATCTAAAATGTAAAAACAAAATAAAGGAGTCTTTTAACAGGAGGGAAAGGGGCAGGGCACAACTTTTGAAAGAATGACATAGCCCAAGGACATGACCTAAACCAATTAGAATCAAATCCTAGATGGCAGGTAAGAATTTGATAAGACCTTGATCCTCAGTCAGCAAGCTCAATTACACACCTAGAGGTGCCATGGCAGTTCCAGGTCACTGTCAAAAGACTAACGAGTGGGCAGTGGCCCAGTTCCTGGAAATCGCCACCCCTTCCCAAAAATAGTTGGAATAACACTCCCACAAGATGGTGGAGTAGAAGGCTGTGCACTCATCTCCTCCTGTGAGAACTCCAAAATTACAACTCACTGCTGAACAACCGTTGACAGGAGAGTGTTGGATCCCACCAACAAAAGATACCCCACATGTAAGGGCAAAGGAGAAGCCCCAGCAAGATGGTAAGAGGGGCAAAATCCTGTTTAGAATCAAACCCCACACCCACCAGAAACGCTTGGAGGGCTCAAACAAAACTTGTGTGCACCAGGACCCAGGAGAAAGGAGTGGAGATCTCACAACAGACTGACCCAGACTTGCCTGTGAGTGTCCAGGAGTCTCTGGCAGAGGCGCGGGTTGGCGGTGGCCTGCTGCAGGGTGGGGGCATGAGTGCAGCAGTGCATGCATGGGACTTTTTGAAGGAGGTCACCATTATCTTCATTACCTCCACCATAGTTTGGCCCCGGGTCAAACAAAAGGGAAGGAACACAGCCCCACCCATCAACAGAAAATTGAATTAAATATTTACTGAGCTTGGCCCCACCCATCAAAATAAGACCCTGTACTCCGCAGGTCAGTAGGTGCCCAATATGCTACCGGAGATCAGTGGAGAAATAACTCCAGAAAGAATGAAGAGATGGAGCCAAAGCAAAAACAATACCCAGCTGTGGATGTGACTGGTGATAGAAGCAAGGTCGATGCTGTAAAGAGCAATATTGCATAGGAACCTGGAATGTCAGGTCCATGAATCAAGGCAAATTGGAAGTGGTCAAACAAGAGATGGCAAGAGTGAATGTCGACATTCTAGGAATCAGTGAACTGAAATGGACTGGAATGGGTGAATTTAACTCAGATGACCATTGTATCTACTACTGCAGACAGGAATCCCTCAGAAGAAATGGAGTAGCCATCATGGTCAACAAAAGAGTCTGAAATGCAGTACTTGGATGCAATCTCAAAAACGACAGAATGATCTCTGTTGGTTTCCAAGGCAAACCATTCAACATCACAGTAATCCAAGTCTATGCCCCAATCAGTAACGCTGAAGGAGCTGAAGTTGAACGGTTCTATGAAGACCTACAAGACCTTTTAGAACTAACACCCAAAAAAGATGTCCTTTTCATTATAAGGGACTGGAAAGCAAAAGTAGGAAGTCAAGAAACACCTGGAGTAACAGGCAAATTTGGCCTTGGAATAGGAATGAAGCAGGGCAAAGACTAATAGTGTTTTGCCAAGAAAATGCACTGGTCATAACAAACACCCTCTTCCAACAACACAAGAGAAGACTCTACACATGGACATCACCACATGGTCAACACTGAAATCAGATTGATTATATTCTTTGCAGCCAAAGATGGAGAAGCTCTATACAGTCAGCAAAAACAAGACCAGGAGCTGACTGTGGCTCAGACCATGAACTCCTTATTGCCAAATTCAGACTTAAATTGAAGAAAGTAGGGAAAACCACTAGACTATTCAGGTATGACCTAAATCAAATCCCTCATGATTATACAGTGGAGGTGAGAAATAGATTTAAGGCCTAGATCTGATAGATAGAGCGCCTGATGAGCTATGGAATGAGGTTCGTGACATTGTACAGGAGACAGGGATCAAGACCATCCCCATGGAAAAGAAATGCAAAAAAGCAAAATGGCTGTCTGGGGAGGCCTTACAAATATCTGTGAAAAGAAGAGAAGCGAAAAGTAAAGGAGAAGAGGAAAGATATACACATCTGAATGCAGAGTTCCAAAGAATAGCAAGAAGAGATAAGAAAGCCTTCTTCAGCGATCAATGCAAAGAAAGAGAGGAAAACAACAGAATGGGAAAGACTAGAGATCTCTTCAAGAAAATCAGAGATACCAAAGGAACATTTCATGCAAAGATGAGCTCAATAAAGGACAGAAATGGTATGGACCTAACAGAAGCAGAAGATATTAAGAAGAGATGGCAAGAATACACAGAAGAACTGTACAAAAAAGATCTTCACGACCCAGATAATCACGATAGTGTGATCACTGACCTAGAGCCAGACATCCTGGAATGTGAAGTCAAGTGGGCCTTAGAAAGCATCACTACGAACAAAGCTAGTGGAGGTGATGGAATTCCAGTTGAGCTATTCCAAATCCTGAAAGATGATGCTGTGAAAGTGCTGCACTCAATATGCCAGCAAATTTGGAAAACTCAGCCGTGGCCACAGGACTGGAAAATGTCAGTTTTCATTCCAATCCCAAAGAAAGGCAATGCCAAAGAATGCTCAAATTACCACACAATTGCACTCATCTCACACTCTAGTAAAGTAATGCTCAAAATTTTCCAAGCCAGGCTTCAGCAATATGTGAACCGTGAACTTCCTGATGTTCAAGCTGGTTTTAGAAAAGGCAGAGGAACCAGAGATCAAATTGCCAACATCTGCTGGATCATTGAAAAAGGCAAGAGAGTTCCAGAAAAACATCTATTTCTGCTTTATTGACCATGCCAAAGCCTTTGACTGTGTGGATCACAATAAACTGTGGAAAATTCTGAAAGAGATGGGAATACCAGACCACCTGATCTGACTCTTGAGAAATCTGTATGCAGGTCAGGAAGCAACAGTTAGAACTGGACATGGAACAACAGACTGGTTCCAAATAGAAAAAGGAGTATGTCAAGGCTGTATATTGTCACCCTGCTTATTCAGCTTATATGCAGAGTACATCATGAGAAACACTGGACTGGAAGAAACACAAGTGGAATCAAGATTGCTGGGAGAAATATCAATAACCTCAGATATTCAGATGACACCACAGAAAGTGAAGAGGAACTAAAAATCCTCTTGATGAAGGTGAAAGTGGAGAGTGAAAAAGTTGGCTTAAAGCTCAACATTCAGAAAATGAAGATCATGGCATCTGGTCCCATCACTTCATGGCAAATAGATGGGGAAACAGTGTCAGACTTTATTTTTCTGGGCTCCAAAATCACTGCAGATAGTGACTGCAGCCATGAAATTAAAAGATGCTTACTCCTTGGAAGGAAAGTTATGACCAACCTAGATAGCATATTCAAAAGCAGAGACATTACTTTGCTAACAAAGGTTCGTCTAGTCAAGGCTATGGTTTTTCCTGTGGTCATGTATGGATGTAAGAGTTGGACTGTGAAGAAGGCTGAGCGCCAAAGAATTGATGCTTTTGAACTGTGGTGTTGGAGAAGACTCTTGAGAGTCCCTTGGACTGCAAGGAGATCCAACCAGTCCATTCTGAAGGAGATCAGCCCTGGGATTTCTTTGGAAGGAATGATGCTAAAGCTGAAACTCCAGTACTTTGGCCACCTCATGCGAAGAGTTGACTCATTGCAAAAGACTCTGATACTGGGAGGGATTGGGGGCAAGAGAAGGGGACGACAGAGGATGAGATGGCTGGATGGCATCACTGACTCGATGGACATGAGTCTGAGTGAACTCTGGGAGTTGGTGATGGACAGGGAGGCCTGGCGTGCTGCGATTCATGGGGTCACAAAGAGTTGGCCACGACTGAGTGACTGCTCTGATCTGATCCCCCTCAGTCAGTCTCTCCCATCAAGAAGCTTCCATAAGCCACTTATCCTTCTCCATCAGAGGGCAGACAGAATGAAAATCAGAATCACAGAAAATTAACCAAATGGATCACATGGACCATAGCATTGTCTAGCTCAATAAAACTATGAGCCATGCCATGTATGGCCACCCAAGATGGACAGGTCATGGTGGAGAGTTCTGACAAAACGTGGTCCACTGGAGAAGGGAATGGCAAACTACTTCAGTACTGTTGCCTTGAGAAACCCATGAACAGTATGGAAAGGAAAAAGATAGGACACTGAAAGATGAACTCCCCAGACCAGTAGGTGCCCAATATGGTTATGCTACTGGAGATCAGTGGAGAAATAACTCCAGATTGAAGAGACAGAGCCAAAGCAAAAACAACACCCAGTTGTCAATGTGACTGGTGATAGAAGTCAAGTCCGATGCTGTAAAGAGCAATACTGCATAGGAACCTTGAAGCAGAAGATTTAAGAAGAGGTGGCAAGAATACACAGAAGAACTGTACAAACTATATATAACTATACATACTATATATAACTATACAAAAAAAAATGTTTATGACCCAGAGAACCATGGTGGTGTGATCACTCAATTAGAGCCAGACATCCTGGAATGCAAATTCAAGTGGGCCTTAGGAAGCATCACTATGAATGAAGTTAGTGGAAGTGATGGAATTCCCGCTGAGCTATTTCAAATACTAAAAGATGATGCTGTGAAAGTGCTGCACTCAATATGTCAGTAAACTTGGAAAACTCAGCAGTGGCCACAGGACTGGAAAAGGTCAGTTTTCATTCCAATCCCGAAGAAAGGCAATGCCAAAGAATGCTCAAACTACCACACAATTGCACTCATCTTACATGCTAAGAAAGCAATGCTCAAAATTCTCCAAGCCAGGCTTCAGTGATACTTGAACACAGAGTTGGACATGACTGAGTGACTGACTTGAGCTGAACTGATCCATAGTACCCGCAGTGCAGTAGAATGGTGCTCAGTTCAGTTCAGTTGCTGAATTGTGTTCGGCTCTTTGTGACCCCATGGACTGCTGCAGCACGCCAGGCTTTCCTGTGCATCACCAACTCCCAGAGCTTGCTCAAACTCATGCGTCAGTGATGTCAGCCAACCATCACATCTTTTGTTGTCCCCTTCTCCTCCTGCCTTCAATTTTTCTCAGCATCAGGGTCCTTTCTAAGGAGTCAGTTCTTTGCATCAGGTGGCCAAAGAATTGGAGCTTCAGCTTCAGCATCAGTCCTTCCAATGAATATTCAGGATTGATTTCCTTTATGATTGACCAGTTTGATATCCTTGCAATCCAAGGGATTCTCAAGAGTCTTTTCCAACACCACAGTTCAAAAACATCCATCTTTTGGTGCTCAGCTTTCTTTATGGTCCAACTCTCACATCCATACATGACTACTGGAAAAACCATAGCTTTGATTAGATGGGTCTTTGTCTGCAAAATAATGTCTCTGCATTTTAGTATGCTGTCTGGGTTGGTTATATATTTTCTTTCAAGGATCAAGTGCCTTTTAATTTCATGGCTGCAATCACCATCTGCAGTGATTTTGGACCCCAAGAAAATATTCTCTCACTGTTTCCATCGTTTCCCCATCTATTCACCATGAAGTGATGTAACCAGATGCCATGATCTTAGTTTTTTGAATGTTGAATTTTAACTTTTTCACTTTCCTCTTTCACTTTCATCTAGAGGCTCTGTAGTTCATCTTCACTTTCTGCCATAAGGGTGGTGTCATTGGCATATCTGAGGTTATTGATATTTCTTCCCAGCAATTTTGGTTCCAGCTTGTGCTTTATCCAGTCTGGCATTTTGCAAGATGTACTTTGCATATAAGTTAAAATAAGCAGGGTGACAATATACAGCCTTGAAGATCTCCTTTCCCAATTTGGACTAGTCTGTTGTTCCATGTATGGTTCTAACTGTTGCTTCTTGACCTGCATGCAGATTTCTCAGGAGGCAGGTCAGGTGGTCTGGTATTCCCATCTTTTGAAGAATATTCTATAGTTTGTTGTGATCCACACAGGCAAAGGCTTTAGTGTCATCAATAAAGCAGAAATAGATGTTTTTCTGGAACTCTCTTGCTTTTTCTATGGTCCAATGGATGTTGGCAACTTGATCTCTGGTTCCTCTGCCTTTTCTAAATCCAGCTTGAACATCTGGAAGTTCATGGTTCACATATTGCTGAAGCCTGGCTTGGAGAATTTTGAGCATTACTTTGCTAGCATGTGAGATGACTGCAATTATATGGTAGTTTGAGCATTCTTTGGCATTGCCTTTCTTTGAGATGGAATGGAATCTGACCTTTTCCTGTCCCGTGTCCACTGCTGAATTTTCCAAATTTGCTGGCATACTGACTGCATCACTTTAACAGCATCATCTTTTAGGATGCTGAATGCTGCTAGTGAAATTCAAATTAGTGAAATTCAAATTAGTGAAATTCAAATTGCATTGGATCAAAGCATGAATTGGAAGTGATAAATTCAAATGTAGTATAGAATATTCCTTGGATGGTGGCTGTTTAGTTGCTAAATCATGTCCCATTCTTTTACAACCCCATAGATTGTAGCCTGCCAGGCTCCTCTGTCCATTAATACTGGAGTGGGTTAACATTTCCTTCCCCAGGGGATCTTCCCGACCCAGAGATCCAACTGGAATCTCCTGAGTTATAAGAGGATTCTTTACCACTGAGCCACCAGGTAAGTCCTTAAAGGAGAAAAATAGTCTTAGGCAAAAGTTGCCTTAATGTGGTGATAACTGGCAATCTGGGTAAGTAGGAGAATTATCAGTGGGTTGCAATATCAGCGATCTGATTTGAAACAGGAAAGAGAGGATGGGAATATGTGAGCAAGAAGGCTCATGAGGAAACAGTCAGGGTAGGTGACTTCCACTTTTAACCAGGATGCAGTAACAATGAATGAACTTCACCTCCTTGCAAACTACAAACATGAGGACTAAATATATAAAACATCTATTTTCCAATATTGGACAACAGGCAGTGCAGGGCTATAATCCTTGAGGAAAGGTAAACAAATAAGATGAATTTAAATTTGTGAACTGCAGGATCAGGACGGAAGAACCTGAATGAGCCTGGAGACCTCACTGACTTGGGGACAACAGCAAAGATGATGTAGTTGTGCTATTAGGAATTTTTAGGGAAGAGTTACAGAAAGAAGGGAGCTATGCCAAAAAATAACTCCAAAAATCTTCATAGGAGTCCCCTAAAATCTTTGCTGAGTAAAAAGTTACTAATATTTAGAGTGAAAAAAGGCCAAAGAATGAGCAAGTGTTATAATCAGAACAATTTACAGAATTCATAAAAGTCAAGGAAACATTCAATTTCCAAGTCAAATTCAACAGACTTGGTGATCATCTGGGGAATTCATTGAAAACTCTGGAGGGATCATTCCTATCATGAGCTGGACAATTCCCCTAGTAAAGCTTGTTCTGTAACTGCCTTAGAAAAATGTAAAATCAGGTCTCTAAGGAATCAAACAGATCCATAAGCAATTTAACTACCTGCAAAAACAACTGTTTTCAGAAACACATTATGACTGGAGAAGAAAACTATCTAAGATTAAAATATTATGTGCTTACTAATAAAACTAAGATAAAAATTTTAAGATCATCTCAGTAGACATAGAAAAAGCATTTGACAAACTACAACATGCTTTAAAAATAAAAACTCTTGACAGAATTGGTATAGAAGGAACATACTTCAACATAAAGAGTCATATATATATACATATAAAATATTCAATGGAAAACATTTGAAATCTTTTCCTCTAAGATCAGGAGCAAGACAAGGATTCTCACTTTTACCACTCTTATGCATATGGTACTGGACAGCAATCAGGCCAAAGAAATAAAAGGCATCCAAAGTGGAAAAAAATATGTAAAAATGTTGCTATTTGGAGATGATCTAATTTTGTGTTTAGAAAATCCTGAAGACTCAACCAAAAATAAATACTGTTGGAATGAATCAAGAATTGCAATAAAGTTGCAGGATACAAAATCAGCTTACAAAAACCAGTTGCATTTCTACTCACTAGTGATCTGGCTTCTTATATTCTTCACGATCCAACCCTTGCCATTCTGTCCAGTCTCATCCCTCACCACTCCTCTCACCAAGTTTTAAGCTTGTGGTCTTCCATGCCTAATACTTCTGTCACCCTATGCCTAGATTCCACTGTTACTACTCTCTGGAATATCTTTTCTTCATATGTTAACTAGGTTAAGCCATACTTGACTTTCAAGACTTAAGTCACCCGAGAAGTCCTCCTAGAAGGCTTTCTGACTTTCCCCTCTCTGTACTCCATTACCCCAGGGCTGTGCTACATAATGTTTGTCTGAGTCCCCATATACCTTCAGTTCAGTTCAGTCGCTCAGTCGTGTCCGACTCTTTGTGACCCCATGAATCGCAGCACGCCAGGCCTCCCTGTCCATCACCAACTCCCGGAGTTCACTCAGACTCACGTCCATCGAGTCAGTGATGCCATCCAGCCATCTCATCCTCTGTTGTCCCCTTCTCCTCTTGCCCCCAATCCCTCCCAGTATCAGAGTCTTTTGCAATGAGTCAACTCTTCGCATGAGGTGGCCAAAGTACTGGAGTTTCAGCTTTAGCATCATTCCTTCCAAAGAAATCCCAGGGCTGATCTCCTTCAGAATGGACTGGTTGGATCTCCTTGCAGTCCAAGGGACTCTCAAGAGTCTTCTCCAACACCACAGTTCAAAAGCATCAATTCTTCAGTGCTCAGCTTTCTTCATAGTCCAACTCTCACATTCATACATGACCACTGGAAAAACCATAGCCTTGACTAGACGAACCTTTGTTGGCAAAGTAATGTATCTGCTTTTGAATATGCTATCTGGGTTGGACATAACTTTCCTTCCAAGGAGTAAGCATCTTTAAATTTTATGGCTGCAGTCACCATCTGCAGTGATTTTGGAGCTCAGAAAAATAAAGTCTGACACTGATTCCACTGTTTCCCCATCTATTTCCCATGAAGTGATGGGACCGGATGCCATGATCTTCATTTTCTGAATGTTGAGCTTTAAGCCAACTTTTTCACTCTCCACTTTCACTTTCATCGAGAGGCTTTTTAGTTCCTCTTCACTCTGCCATAAGGATGGTGTCATCTGCATATCTGAGGTTATTGATATTTCTCCCGGCAATCTTGATTCCAGTTTGTGCTTCTTCCAGCCCAGCATTTCCCATGATGTACTCTGCATATAAGTTAAATAAGCAGTGTGACAATATACAGCCTTGACGTACTCCTTTTCCTATTTGGAACCAGTCTGTTGTTCCATGTCCAGTTCTAACTGTTGCTTCCTGACCTGCATACAGATTTCTCAGGAGGCAGGTCAGGTGGTCTGGTATTCCCATCTCTTTCAGAATTTTCCACAGTTTATTGTGACCATAGACCTTAATCACTGTGTCTTTTTTGACCATATGGGGCAGTTTCCTTCCAATCTTTCATCCTAATCTTGAAGGCAAGGATTGTCCATCTCTGTTTTTTTTTTTTTTTTAAAATAACACCCAGAGCATTGGTTGGTATCTAGCAGGTATCACTAAATATTTATTGAATGGGTGGTCTGAGAATCACACAGTTCATAGTTTATGAAAAGAAACTCTTCCTCAATAGGATGTGATATTCCTTTACACCCTCAACCCACCTCCAATGCTTAGTGCAGAACCTTGAACAGAGAAGGGATTTAATCAATGTTGACACCTTTGTTGAAATGTACATTTAAAAGAGGTTGCCTTTAGTACTTCTTTTTATCTTAAAATCAAGACTTTAGTTCTAGATTTGCTTCTGTTGACCTTGTGAATTTGGATATTCACTTTTTCTTCTCTTCACTTAACTTTCTACATCTAAATAATGGGAACAGTAAAACTTACCACTACGTTTATTTTGAGAATTGAGTGAGATGTCATGTAGATCCAGAACTCTTTATTGCATTTGAAATTGTCAAGCAGGGCTTACCCCCAGGGTGATAACCACAGTTATCCAGAGGGATTCAAGTCTGGATGACCTGAGAACACTATTTTAGAAAGGTTTCATAGGGTATATAGAACAGTTTTGAGGTCTTGGCTGACAGAAAATCTTGAAAGAGCGTCATGGATTGTGGCATAGCAAGGAGAGGCCAGATCTTTCCCCGCCTCTTTCTTCCTTCTGTCACATCTGGTTTAGGTCATCAGGTAAAATTAATTTGTTAGTTTCACCGTGTTGACATCTGTCTCTGTCAATGGAAGCCCCAGGCAACTTGGGTGCAAATCAGCACAAGTGTAAGCCTTCTCCCTGGAGAAACCCAGAGATTATGCCTGGATTAAGAAGGGGATTTGGGAATGAGGGAAAAACAATTTCATGATGTCGTCTGTGTATATTTTGGGTGCACTAAATGAAAAATCTAGAGGAAGGGTTACCTCTGGGTTTTATAATAAGTTTTAAATCTCTCTCTTACAGATAGTAACACAACAATGGACTTTGAACCAGAAGAAAACCTTCAATTTACAGAATCCTGGAGCATCATAACCAGAGGGACCTTTGGCCCAGCTCCCAGCACCAACTGTAAAACTCTCTTTCTTCCTCTGCCGCCTGATAATTAGGAAAGCCTCGGCAATTTGCAGAAGAACTTCAAGGTCTGTTCTGGCCCTGAGAATCCAGGACAAGGTGCACCTTGATGGGTTCTGGACCAGATCTGGAGCAGGTCCTAGGAAGGACTTGCCAAGATTCCACCTGTTGTAGACCTCCTCATGACACTTAGGGCCAAATACAATTGTCCTGAAGATTTAGCCTGGTAATTTAACAGGACTCCAACTAAAATGCATTGAGGGAAATAATTGACTTCAAAAATTAACCAGTAAAAAATACATACATATTATCAACAAGTGAATAATGGGCCAAACCAATTCTAGATTACTAATTCCTGGAGTAGAAGCAAAATGGATGGGGCATGAAGAGATACATTTTAGAGCTGAATAGCTTTGAGTAGAAATTTTGGTTCTGTCACATGAAGTGACTTGGCAAGTTAGTCACCTGTCTTTCCCTGTATCCTTATCTATAACTTAGGGAATATTCATGCCCATTTCTCTGAGGAATAAAGTAATTGATGGTGTAGGGAAAGAGTAACTAGCCAAGATGGTGGTAATCAGGCTCTTTCCCCATACTTCCTCTCACTCATGCCCCATGTTCTTTCACTCTCCTCCCACAGTCTGTAAACAATGACTTTATATTTCTATATTCAGTTGAGAGCATTTATAGCACTGCACGTGTGCATCACTCCTATATTAGCGCCACTTGAACAGCCCTTGCTGAGCACTGCGGAGGCATCAGACATTAGAGAATAAAGCATGTCTGCCTTGCTGCTGCAAGTAAAGAATGTCTTCAATTCCTACGACTCCTCGCATCTTCTTCCAGTTTATTCTTTTCTGATTCCTAGCTTGTGCCTTGCCTACCCTGGGTTCAGCAAACAGCAAGACAGATGGATATGGCACATAGTAGGTGTTCAACAAATTCCAATTTCTTTTCCCCTTCCTAGAAATAACAGGATGTTCAATGATTGAAAATGGACATCAAGAATCCATCAAAATACTAAGGGAAAAATTTAGGAAATTGTCTACTGCTTTCCTAGACTGAGTGAGGACCAAGGGCTAATGTTATCATCTGTCATTTAGTGCAATTTGAAGCAAAAATGAAAAACTGTAGGTCATTAATCTGGCTTAAGGGGTCACCCTACTCAAGGCCAAGCCAGATGCCCTTCACCTCTTTGTCTACACTGAGTTTTCCCCTGCACTCTGGGAGCCCTTCCCCCACACCTCGTGCCCCTGTCAGCATGACTGATGAATTCAATATTCCCCTCTCCACAGCTGACAGTCTAGAGAGCTGACTCCAATCAGCAGGTCCCCTGGTTGCCTGACTCAGGCCTCCCCAATCAGAGACGGGGTCTGCCATGGACAGACAAACAGGTCTGGAAAGGCTGGTAAGTGAGAACTCCCCAAGGGCCTCTGCCAATAACCCATTTGATGAAGCTGCCATTCACCCTGTCAGACCGAGTGTGGGATTCATCAGGACCCAACCAGACTCTCCTTCACCCCCATCACTGTGATCTAAATGATTGTTCTTTAAGCTTGATTGCTCCGAGGGCATTGATGAATCTACCGGTTTGTGATCCATCAATGCCTGACAGTCTGTTATTCTAGAAGCATTTATGCTTTGAGCCAGGAGAGTAGGAGAAGGCTTCTTGTTGCCATCATGGGGCAGAGATCATTGGTTTATTGATGCATCCCACAAATATTTACTCAGCCTGATGGTTAACCATAGAGATTAACTGAGCGGGGAAGAGGTTTACTGGTGGGCCTCCCTATAAAGAACTCCTACTCAATGTAATGGAACCCAGAAGTTTAGACTGAAGAACTATGAATGTTGAAAAAACTATTTTTTATTATTTTTTGTGGGTTAAAAATATTTTATAGAAATATAGTTGATTTATAATATTATATTAGTTTTAGGTGTACAGCATAGTGATAATATTTTATAGATTATACCCCCTTTAGAGTTATTACAAAATTAAGGCTGTATTTCCCTGTACTGTATAATATATCCTTCTTATTTGTCTATATTTTAAATGGTTTTTTAATTCATTTACTTTTTAATTGAAAGATAATTGCTTTTCAGCCGTAGGTATTCATATGCTCCCTCCCTCTTGAACCACCTTCCCATCTCGCTCCCCATCCCACCTCTCTTGGTTGTACAGAGCTCCTCTTTGAGTTCCCTGAGTTATACAACAAATTCCCCTTGGCTATCTATTTTACAAGTGGTAATGAAGTTTCCATGTTACTCTCTCCACACATCTTACCTTGTCCTTCCTCCCACGTCCATAAGTTTGATCTCTATGTCTGTGTCTCCATTGCTGCCCGGCAAATGATTTTATCATTCTCATCTTCCTAAATTCCATATATATGTGTTAGTATATGATATTTCTCTTTCTGACTTACTTCACTCTGCATAATAGGCTCTAGGTTCATCTATCCCATTAGAACTGAGGCAAATGTGTTCCTTCTTATGGCTGAGTATTCCACTGTATATACGTACCATAGCTTCTTTATCCATTCATTTGTCATTGGAGATCTAGGTCGTTTCCATGTTCTGGCTATTGTAAATAGTACTGCAATGAGCAATGGGATGCATGTGTCTTTTTCAATTTTGGTTTCCTCAGGGTGTGTGCCTAGTAGTGGGATTGCTGGGTCATATAATTGTTTTATTCCTAGTTTTTTAAAGGAATTTCCATACCATCTTCCATAGCAGCTGCATCCATTTACATTTCCACCAGCAGTGCAAGAGGGTTCCTTTTTCTCCACACCATCTCCAGCATTTATTGTTTGTAGACTTTTTAATAATGGCCATTCTGACTGGTGTGAGGTGATGGCCCATTGTAGTTTTGATTTGCATTTCTCTAATAATGAGGGACGGTGAGCATCTTTTCATGTTTTGTTAGCCATCTGTATGTCTTCTTTGGAGAAATGTCTGCTTAGGCCTTTTCCCCACTTTTTTGATTGGGTTGTTTGTTTTTGAAAAACTATTGAACGTATGTGTCAGACATTGTATATACATCACCAAATTGACTCCATAGTGTCCCTGTATGTAAAACTACTATCTCATTTTATAGGTGAAGAAACAGGCTCAGAGGGGCTCAATGACCTATTCAAGCTCCATAGACAGAAAGAGTCAGAAATGGAATTCAAACCAGTCTGGCTCCAAATCCCATGATCTTCCCCATTTTTGTGGTATTGCCTGTTTCCACTGCTTTCTTAGTTGTTGGTAGCATAAAAGGAAGACACAGCTATAAATGGAAGCACTTTAAAAAAATAGAATGCTCTCTGCTGTAAGAGAATAATAGTCTTTTGGTGACATCTAGAATTGTGCTTGGTGTCCGTGGACAATGGAGCATTTGGATCAACTGACCTCTCCTCCAGTTCAAGAGGCCTCTCAGGTTACAGCCATCAAGACTGCTTTGGAGCCCTGGGATTCTGAATTATTTCCTGGCATGCTGCTCCCAGACTGAGGCTCCTGAATGTGGCCTGAACCTGATGGCCCTCTGCTGCCCACAGAGAGATGAGGTCGCCTGGGACATTACCCTGCAGTCTTAACCGAAATAATCCCTGGAATAGGCTGTATTCAGCACAGTGAACATGTTTATTTCTTATATCAATTTGAAGTAAGCTTCCTTTCCAAAGTCTCCCCACTAAAACTGCAATATGGCTTTTCTGAGAGATTTCTCTTGAATTTCTTAGCTACCTGCTATAGAGATTGAGTCCTTCAGTCCAGAAGACATGAAGGTGGAGTGTTAACAGACAATATAGAGCAGCAGAAAATGCACTGAATTAGGGGTCAGAGTCCCAGATACTGCAGGATTCACTCATTGTATGTCTTTGGGCAAGTTGCTTAACTTCTCTGTTTCCATTACTCCATCTATAAATTGGAAATGACAACACTTCTTCATCATACAGAGCTTGTGCAGGACAAAAGTGATAATAAATTCATTTACCCTTTCTTTCATTCAGTAGCTGATAGAAACTTGAGATATAGTGATGAACCAGATAGTCACAGACTATGCCTATGGTCTAGTGGGAGAGAGAGATACAAATCAATATTGATAGAGATTGTTTCTGAATAAAATATTTCAGGAGTATTAGGAGAGGAATTTAGGGTGCTTTGAGGGCCAGTGGCTGAAAGTGTCATTTGAGGTGAGCCTTGAAGAATGAACAAAAGGTGGTTGAGTGAAGAGGGTGGGTAAGGGCGTTTTGGTGAAATGAAGCAGCATACATAAAGTTGCAAAGGAGTTCAACACAAACCATGGATGGAAAGGAGAGAAGGCCGATGTGTAGGGTGACCATATGCCACTGCTTGCTAGGGAGAGTCCCTTTTTAGATTCAGAGTACTCATTAATAGAGCTTTCTTGCCCTCTCCAAACTATTTCTGTTTGGTTGAGCAATTATACAGTCATTTCACTAATGTGGCTGCTCGGTAGTGAACAGAGTGGAGTGGAGTGTTAGGCTGGATTGGTACACAGGGCCAAGTTTTCTGGCCACATTAAAAAATTTAGTTTTTATCTTTTTACCCTACAAACTAAAGGGTAAAAAATAGATAATAGTTGACATTTAGTCAGAACTTCTATAAGTCTGCCTAATGCTTGATGCCTTAGAAGAGGCAGGTGGGTACTATTGCTAACCCCATGTTATATATGAGGAAACTGAGCCTTATAGAGATCAAGAAACTTGCCCAAGGCCACATGGCTGGTTAGTGGCAGAGCAGATTTGAAGTTGGCCTCATTCCAGAGGCTGGCTCTTACCCACTCTGACACTGCCTCCCAAAGAGAAAGTCTTTGCCTGTGAATGTATTCTATTCAAGGGCTTCTGGTTTTCTGGACACCTAACTGACTTTAGTACATACATATTGGAATGAATTTAAGTCCCAACAGCAACATCTCTTTACTCTATATGGTGAATAGTAGAACTGAATGCTAGCATGACATCAAAATAGTAGGAATACTAGTCACTGTGGTGTTGAGATTCAGGATGAAGGCCCTGGTTCTGTCAGCTGCGACCTGAGCAAAGCCATTTTACTTCTCAGAGCCCAGTCTTCAACTCTCCGACTGGACAAACCTGGGCCTCACCAGGCTGTGTCCAAGGACACGGAAGATGTAAAAGGGCTCTGTGAGTTGGAAATCTCAATAGTGAGAACAAAACACACGGCAAACACTTGTGAACTTCCTTCTTCCTTCTTACCAGAGGACTGTGTTAGATGATTTATGTAATTTTTTTTCTTTTACTCCTCAACATTACTCCCTGTGCTATTATTACCATTCAGCACATGAGTAAATTGAGATCCAGAGAATGAAGTAACTTGTTTAAAGTCACAGTGTTGGCATTCACAGTCAGCCTAGTGACCTCCAATAGGTCTCCTTAGCCATTATGTAAACAAACAAACAATTATATCCACGAGAAAGAGGACAACGTACCATAAGTGGCACTGAAACATTTCCCCTACGGGCTCAAAAGCCCCAAGGAAGGGTGAGGGCATTCAAAAGGAAATGTGCCAGAGGGCACTGGCTTGTGGGGGTCTATGCAAGAAAAGACACGGGCTCTCAAGTCAGTGCTCCCCCATGATGCTTTGAGGGGGTTATGAGATGGTCAGACAGGGTTTGGAGAAGTGTCAGTGATGAGACCTGAATTTGTTAGGAGGCAAATGATGGTTTTTGTTTTGAATATAGCTCTCTTTCTCTGCCCCAGTGGCATGGTGAATGAGAGCAGGACTGCCATCTGGGGACTGCTCAGGTGGTTTATATTAGAGCTGTCACGTGCTTTCTTTCCATCTCAAGTCAGCAAACACTGCACAAGCCAAAACTCAACTAACATGATAACTGTTATATCCAAGACTTTATTACATGTCAACCATTATTCCATATTCCTTAAGTACATTCTTCATATTAGTCTTTAAATCGGGCTTTATTATCCCTGTTTTGCTGAAAAGGAAACTGAGCAGAGAGCTGAAACCTTAAGCCCAAGTCCCCAGAGTTGGCAAGTGGGTTAGAATCGATTTGCTGTGACTTCAAAGTTTGTCCGAGTTGTTGTTTGAGTTGGTATTCTCAATTGCCAGGCAGGATGGCCCTCCACTGACAGAACACCACAAGGACTTGTCTCCCAACTTACATATTTATGGAATACCTGCTGTGTGCCAGATAAGGTATTTAACCCTCCTGGGCTTCTGCTTCCTCATCTGTAAAATGGAAATAATAATAATGCTGATCAGAGGGCTAATGTGAGGAACAGAGGAGATAAACAATGCAAAGTACTTAATACAGAATCTGATGAGGAGCATCAGTGCTTGCTAAATGAATAATCTCCACAACTTTATTAAGTAGTTACCTTATTTCATTATTCCTATTTAAGCCTGGAGTTGGGTGCCCTGAAGAAGTTAGCCCTCGCCTCTGGGGTGACATAGAAGAGCTACTTTTAGAATTGTAACCATGCTTCTTCTCTTTTTCTTTCTCTTACTTCTTCTTCATATACAATATACTGCATGTATCTCAAGTGTACAATTTGATAAGTGTACATATATACCTATGAAACCATCAACGTAATCTGAATACTTAATACATCCAGCATCCCCAGGTATTTCCTCCTGCCCTTCAGAATCTTTTCTTCCTGTCCTTATCTGCCACCCTCCCAACCCTCACCTCCAGGCAATCACAGATCTGCTTTTTGTTATCACAGAGAGGTTTGCATTTCTAGCTTTTTTATATAAACAAAATCATGAAGTAAAATATTCTTTCAAAATCTCACTTCTTTCAATCAGAGTCATTATTTTGAGGCTAACCATGTTATTCCCTGTATGCACAATTATTCCTTTTTATTGTGAAGTCCATTGTAAATATGTACCATAATTTATTCCTTCACCTGTTGATGAACATTTGGTTTATTTCCAGTTTTTGACTATTAAGAGAAGGCTGCCAAGAGCATTAGTCTTGTTAAATTCCAGAAGCAAAATGGGTCACATGATAGATGTGGGTTTAACTTTTTAAAAAGCTGCCAAACTGTTTTCCAATATGGTGGCAGCATTTACATTTTTACCAGCACTTGGTATGTCAGTCTTTTAGAATTTTAGACATTCTCAGTTCAGTTCAGTCACTCAGTCATGTTTGACTTTTTGTGACCCAATGGACTGCAGCATATCAGGCCTCCCTGCGCATCACCAACTCCTGGAGCTTGCTCAAACTCATGTCCATTGAGTCGGTGATGCCATCCAACCATCTCATCCTCTGTCATCCCCTTCTCCTCCTCTGTCATCCCCTTCTCGTCCTGCCTTCAATCTTTCCCAGCCATCAGGGTCGTTTCTAAGGAGTCAGTTCTTCACATCAGGTGGCCAAAGCATTGGAGCTTCAGCTTCAGCGTCAGCGTCAGTCCTTCCAATGAATATTAGGGACTGATTTCCTTTAGGATTGCCTGGTTTGATCTCCTTGCTGTCCAAAGGACTCTCAAAGGGTCTTCTCCAACACCACAGTTCAAAAGCATCAATTCTTTGGTGCTCAGCTTTCTTTATAGTTCAACTCTCACATCCATACATGACTACTGGAAAAACCATAGCTTTGACTAGACGGACTTTTGTCAGCAAAATCATGTCTCTGCTTTTTAATATGATGTCTAGGTTGGTCATAGCTTTTCTTCCAAGGAGCAAGTGTCTTTTAATTTCATGGCTGCAGTCACCATCTGCAGTGATTTTGAAGCTCAAGAAAATAAATTCTGTCACTGTTTCCATTGTTTCCCCATCTTTTTGTCATGAAGTAATGGGACCAGATGCCATGATCCTAGTTTTTTGAATATTGAGTTTTAAGCCAGCATTTTCACTCTCCTCTTTCACTTTCATCAAGAGGTTCTTCAGTTCCTCTTCACTTTCTGCCATAAGGGTGGTGTCATCTGCATATCTAAGGTTATTGATATTTCTTCTGGCAATATTCATTTCAGCTTGGGCTTCATCCAGCCTGGAATTTCTCATGATGTACTCTGCATGTAAGTTAAATAAGCAGGGTGACAATATACAACCTTGACATACTCCTTTCCCAATTTGGAACAAGTCTGTTCCATGTCTGGTTCTAATTGTTGCTTCTTGACCTGCATACAGATTTCTTAGGAGGCAGGTCAGGTGGTCTGATATTCCCATCTCTTGAGTGAGTGAAGTCACTCAGTCATGTCTGACTCTTTGCTACTACATGGACTGTAGCCTACCACACTCCTCTGTCCATGGGATTTTCCAGGCAAGAGTACTGGAGTGGGTTTGCCATTTCCTTCTCCAGGGGATCTTCCTGATCCAGGGATCGAACCTGGGTCTCCTGCAGATGCTTTACAGTCTGAGCCACGGTAGCTCAGGGGCTCTTGGTAGAATGTCTGTTCAAATATTTTGTTTATTTTTAATTGGGTTGTTTGTTTACTTATTGTTGAGTTTGAGAATTCCTTATGCATTTTGGATACAAGTCTTTTATCAAATATATGATTCAAAAATAACTTCTCCAAGCATGTGGTTTGTCTTTTCATTTCTAAATAGGGTCCTCCCAAAGCTCATTGAAACTGATTCATTGTTTTTCCAGTCTTTTTTCCTCTCGGTGTTTTATTATGGACAGCCTTCATGTTCACTATCTTCTGCAATGTTGAATCTGCCGTTAACTGCATCTAGATGAACTTTTATCTCACATACTATAACTCAGTTTGGGTCTTTTGTTTTTTACCTCTTTAACATCTTTACTTAATATATTGAATCTTCTCCTATAGCTTCTTGAACATAACAGAGTATCATTATAATAATGTTTTAATGTCCTTGTCTAATTTTATTATTTGGGTTTGTGTCAGTTGATGAATCTCCTCATAACAGGTTAGTTTTTCTGCTGCATGTGCTGAATAGTTAAAGGGAACCATCTGCAGATTCCAGGGTTCTCCCTCTCTGTGCCTCTGTTTCTAGTACATGCCAACTTGGTCTCCCCAGACTCTTAATTTTGTCTTTGCAAATCAGAAAATCCACTGACCTTCACTTGGGTTCCCCATCCTGTGATGTGGCCTACAAACTCTCTTAAAGCTATAAAGAGCCAATTTTAAGACTTGCCTCACTTGTTTATAGCTATTAGGAATTATGGTTCTTCACTGCTTAAATATGCAGTGTCTTGAGAAGCATTGGTTTTGTTGTTTGTTTCACCCAGTGGAATGGTAAATCTGGTCCCTATTATTCCATCATGGCTGGATGTAGGAATATTCAGTTTCTTTAGGTGTAAAGAACACTTACTGTCTTGTCAATATCTCATTGTTATAGATTAAGAAACTGAGAAACTGGACATATATTATCTAAACTATAGTAGAAGATAGTTTGAAGTTTAAAAGATATAATGTGCAGTATTTTGCGTGGGGTTGAGAAGATAATGCTGTCAAGGCTGAAGCAGTAGATTGCAAAAGATACTGATTCATGCAAGGGGAAGGGACTATCTTGTAGATGGTGAAGGAGAAATTGAACAATCACTTTAAATGAATGGCATAGTGAGGCTTGATGGACTAATTGATATTTACACATCTCTCTCTCTTTTTTATGTAGTTGCATTGTATTCACCTCTAATTGTAGAAGGGAGATGGTAGAGATGAGGAGTTGAGCTTGCTGAGCTCTGGAACACATTCTGATCCTATCTTTGTGACTCTGGACAAATCAGTTTATTGCTCTTAGGCCTCAGTTTCCACACCTGTAAAATGAGAATCCTAACATCTACATCTGCATCCACCGATTATAGTGAGGATTAGATGAAACAATAGGTTTTAAGTGCCCAGAACAGTGCCTACCATATAGTAAGCCCTCAATAAAGATGAGCAATTATTAACTCAGAAAAGAAACTCAATGAGGCTGTTCTAATTGTGGTACCAGAACAAGTAATAAGCAGTATGCAGCCTCCAACTCAGTTCTCTGATAGCTTTCCATGTCATGATCCTTGAAAGCAGAATTTAACCCAAAGGAAGTAATAATGATTGGTTAAGGCAAATACCAAAAGAACCACAAAGATATACATAGTGGTCATAGAAGAGTCTCCTCTGCTCAAGGGACACTCCCTGACCCAGTGGTCAGAGCCCAGCCTGACATGATTTTCTGAGCGGTGAATGTCGAAGGTGATTGGATTTCAGCCGTGCAGAGGCTTACATTTCACCAGCTAGAATAAAGAATCACAGCTAGATTGTAGAATGCGATGCTTTGTGGTTATATGTTTTAATACATTTGGGGCAAAATTAAACTGTAAGAGGTTTAATCATGAAACAAAAGCTTTTATTTATGTATGTTCTCTCATGTTGCCAAACATTTGTACAGACTGTTCTCATGGCCTAAGATGCAATGTCTTGTATATTCAGTATTCCTTATGTGTCTGATTGCAAAAATGCCCTCTTCCTTCAAGTTCAAATACTATTAAGCCTTCCCTGACTTCCCCAGGCAGATGGTATATTCTTTTCCTTTTGATTCTTCTGCATTTTGCAAATACTATCATTTTCATAATTGCCTTGTTTCCTTTTTATCTCTTTGTTTATCTGTGTCTTCCACTAGACTGGGAAATCTATATCAGCAGAACTTTACCTTCTTTTTTCCCCCTTTTTTACCATGGTATCCTTGGAAACTAGGACATGCCCAGAACTATTAGTGTTCAATTAACATTTTTAGAAAAATTACTAAAGAAATGGACACTGGGAATGTAAGTTGAAGTCATGTGCATAAAAATTCTTACACAGAGTGGGATCTCAATTTTTTTGCATTTCCCTGCATTATATTATCCTGAGCTTTAGGACCGTATGTGATGTCTTATTTATTTATCGTCACAGAATGTAGAAGAGGCTCAAAAAGTGCTGTATGAGTGAACAAACAAATAAATCTTGAGCCTTAGTTGCTTTATCTGTTACATAAAATGGTTGGACAAGAGCATAGTCATTGAACCAGTGTTTTCTGTTTGTCTACCATGTACCAGGCACAGAGACTGTATCCTTCATGGTCAGTGCTCTTAAGAAGCCTACAGACAAATAGAATTGAGCCAGAGACTATAATTCAAAGTAGAAAATAACAGGCCACGTCTCAGAATGTAGCTGAGACCAATGGGGAGTGAATGAGACTTCAACCTGGACCTGTCCTGTAGGATAGGGCAGGTTCTCATGGGTGGACTGGGCCATGGGGCTCCCTGACATTTGGTCAGACATTATTCTGAGTATGCGTGTGGGGGGGTTTCTGGAATGAGGTTCATATTTTTGAATAGGTAGGCTGAGTAAAGCAGATGGCCCTCCTTAATGTGGGTAGGTCTCATCCAGCCAACTGAACAAAAAGTCTGAGTAAGAGGGAACTCCTCCTGCCTGACTGCTGAGCTGAGGCATAAGTCTTTACCTGCCTTCAGACACAAACTGAAAAATCAATTCTTCTTGGGTCTGGAGCCTCCTGGCTTTTGGACTGGACCCAAGCCATCAGCTCTCCTGGTTGTCAGGTCTTCAACTTGGACTGGAAACACACAGTGGGGCTCTTCCAGGTTTCCAGCTGACCAACTGCAGATCTTGAGACTTCTCAGACTCTGTAATTGCCTGAGTCAGTTCCTTGTCATCAATCCCTTTATCTATCATCTCCTATTGGTTCTGTTTTTCTGAAGAACTTTGAGTAGTGCAGAGTGTTAGAAGAAAACTACTCTTTCCTGAGCCTGTAGATAACAGGAACTGGGCTGGATGCTCTATATTCATTACTCATCCATCTCACGTAACTGCCCTCTGAGGGGGGGTGTAATTTCCAGTTTGCAGATGAGAACACCAAAGGTGAGAGAGCTGAAGCAACAGAACCAGGTCACCTGACTAGCAAACAGCAAAACTGGGCTAAAATCTCAGTCCCTTTAGCTCCACAGCCCACGCTATTTCTCTTCTACTCAGCCACGTATTTCTCTGCATGTTTTTTCTCTCTTAGATAGTAAGTTCTTCACGAGCAGAAATCAGGTGCAATTATTTTCTGCTACTTGCTCACCTTGAAATCTTATACCTGATGCAATATCAGGTACATGCATGGTGGTGAGGGTGGAGGGTGGCCTTCAGTCACCTGGGTCATGGGACATCTCTGCCGGAAAGAACTTTGAGACCACTTAGCCTTACCTGTGTCTTCTTCTACCCCTGTTTCTAGTCCAATTCGCTTCTACGTGCTGTTGTTAATGACTATATGCTATACATTCCTCATGGGAATTCTAGGGTGTCCTGAATTTTCACCTAAAGCCGAGGAGCACAGCTCATAGGGAAAAGCTCCCCCCAAGCCCCTTTCTGCACTCTGACTCAGTTGTGCCACCTGGGCCTGGAGCCAGGTCTGCAGCTGGGTGGGGGCAGGGAGGGGAGAATGTGAGCTCCAGAGGACCCTGACAGGCCTGTGGGGCCCCTACTGGTTGAACTCTGACTATAAATAGAAGGAATACTAAGCAGAATGTCTTTTTAATATGCACATGGAATTCATTTATTTTAATGAAGAATTTTCCTGGAAGAAAGCTGAGCTGTCAGAGCTGAGCTATTTTTAAGTAGGATGTGAAAGAAAAACTCGAGAGAATGATTTGCTTTGGGGATATATGTTTTTAAAAGAGGTCACAATAAAAAGCAACACTATAGGTTCAGAAATAGGATGAGTATTTGTAGGGGGCTGGAGGTAGGGACAAGTGGTTGTCTGGAAAGGGGCATGATGGAACTTTTAGGGGTGGTGGCTCCATTCTATACCTCATTGTGGTAATAGTTACATGGCAACATATGTTGTCAAACTCACAGAACTCTTCACCTCAAATGTATAACTTTTACTTGACTTGTAAACATGTCACAATGTTCCTTTTGAGGGAGAAAGGGAAACAGTGGGGAATGAACATTTTCAAACATCTACTTTGGGTGGGGTTTTCTGTAGTTTCTTTAAATAATTTACCTAATTTAATTCTTGGAAAAACACAGTGAGTTAGAGGTATTGTCCACATTTCACACCCAAGGTTGAAATGCCCAAGGTTGAGAGAGTTGACATTGGTTACTCAAAGTCACGTTAAACTCGTCCTGGGCTTCATGAGGATGTTTCAGAATTCCAAAGTGTCCTCTCTCCACCTACCTGGGTGTGCAGAAAGATGAAGACTCAAGTCCTTGGGAAAGGCAGAACTCAGCTTTTCTCCTTGTGTGAAATGCATCAGATTCATGCATTCATGCTTTCTCTCCAAGCCGTTTCTCCATTCTGTATTCTTTGGCTGTTTCTGGCTGCATCTGGGAAAAGGTCTTAATAAGGTGCTAATGGTCTCTAAGAGCTTTATTTAGTACCTTTAGACCTCCCTTTTTATCAAGTGTGTTTGACTTTGGGCAGACTTTGAGATCTGAAAGGGGGTGAGGTACAGTCTGTAGGGCCGGCCATCATTCCTGGATCCCATTCCCATGGTTGATGTCATTAATCAATCATGATTTTCTATGAGCCCTGATTTGCTCTTGCATTCCTTCAGAACAGGGTCCTCTGGACAGGGCTAATTACTAACTCCTGTCAATCAACACTCAAGATCAGAAACTTGTCATTCTACCTGTGTTGTTAGGTCTAATTTGTTGTTTAGTTGCTAAGTCATGTCTGACCCTTTTGCAACCCTATAGAATCCATCAGGCTCCTCTGTCCATGGCCTTCTCCAAGCAAGAATATGTGGAGTGGGTTGCCATTTCCTCCCCCAGGGGATCTTCCCGACCCAGGGACCAAACCTGCATCTCCTACCTGGCAGGTGGATTCTTTAACACTGAGCCACAAGGGAAGCCAGTCTATATGTTACTTTTGTTCAAATTAAGGAAAAGTGCCCACTCTGGGCAGATGAATCACAAAAGTCACTTCCTTTGGAAAGACACAGCTGTACAGGATGCAAAGCTGAGAGTGATTGGATGAAAAAAAAATTGAGTTCCTTCCTTTGGACAGAGGAATTAATATAGGGGTAGAATCTCAGCAAATGTTCTATCACTTGACTGGTATCTTTGTCTAGTACATAACCTGTGCAACAATATAAAGTGGTCTGTATCTTGACAAATGGGAGAGGCATAGTCTCGGGGGACTTGGGAACAGGTGAAAGATGAATGTCAGATAAATAATTTTGTCAGGCAGTTCATATCATTGGCCTGAGTGAGCACTGGGATCCAGATCTGAATGATTCCAAAGCCAGTGTCACTTAGGGTGTGAGGTTAGGGGTCAATTCTTGATAAAAGGCAGATTACTAGGCCTTTCCTCTGATCACTCCAACTCAATAAATCTAGAGTGGATAATTCTTGTGATTAGAAAAATTGAGGAAATAGTGCTTTTTCTCCTGCTCATCACACTGTATTGCAGTTGTCTCTATTAGCAGCCATGGGGACCACCTGGCCTTGAGGATGGGGGGCATGTCTGATTCAAGTTTATATCCAACATAGCATATAGAGTAAGGTGTGGCACATAAATGAATTAAAAAGTAAGAACCAACAGAGAAACAGTCCATCAAGTGAATGACTTCATTGCCCATCAAAGAATTCAGGCTTACTTAGCACGCTATTGCTCTCTCTGCCAAGGTAACTGATGTGTTCCTTTCCTGCTTCTTCACTCCATCCTGACCCCCTGCCACCACCTGTTCCTCAACCTCCCCCACAGGAGACACCACCATCCTGGGAGCTCCCTTAAGACTCATCTAGAGTGTGATGTGTCTCCTGATATATCTATGTCTACTTTGGGCCTGGGCTGTGCTTCCAACTCATTGTCTGTGATTGGGCATGTTTAGGCTTTGTTTCCTTCTCTGTCCAATGCAATGGTTTTATAATATTAATAAGACTTCTGAGGTCTCTTGCAGCTCAAACATGCTAAAATTCTCCAACTGGAATCTACAATTTCTGGTAAATTCTATAAGATGAGCTGGCCTTTCTTGTTGGCCTTCATGTTGGCGTCATATAGCCTGTTGATTGGAGCATGGGTGATGAGCAGCTGTAGTCAGGGATTTTCCTGAGGTCTGCTTTGCTGGTGGAAGCCTTTTTTAAATGGGCATGCTCTAGCAGGTGCTGGCTACCTCCACGGGTAACTCGATAAATTCTGGCTGCTTGATGGATGTGCTGGATGGGAAGCCAATTGGAGGAGGGATACGTGAGGAGCCCAGGAAAACATTGCAGTTCAAAGGCAGAGGGCTGTGCTGAGTAGGCTTCCAAACACATTCACCCTCCTAGGCTTCAAATGCAAGCTCCATCGGAAAAACATGAGTGTCTGATTCCAAGGGAATGGCTTCTAGTAAAAATAATAATAAAAAGGGGCTTTGAAGGTTTCTTGGAAATCAGCTTCTATAAAATAGTGTTTGAGAAATTGAATGCAAGTCAAGCAGAAACATGGACTGAAATACTCCCTTTGCATACTCACTTTTTAAAAATATTTTATTTTAAAATATGAAAATAATATGTGCATATGGTTAAAGAATCCAAACAGTACAGAAAATTACAAAATACAAAGCAAAAATCTCCCATCTTCCCTCTCCTGATCTTCTAATCTCCTGTTCCATGAGGTAACAATTTATTTCTTTTTCTGGTCTGTGATTACTATGTGAGTTTATAAAAGATAAAAAAAAAATACTGTGGTAAAATATGCATAACAAAATTTACCATTTTAACCATTTTAAAGTGTATAGTTCAGTGGCATAAAGCATATTCACATTGTTATGCAGCAATCACCACCTTCTATTTTTTTTAAAAATTGAAGTATTGTTCATTTACAATATTATATTAGTTTCAGGTGTGCAGTATTACTGATTCAGTATTTTTATAGATTATACTCCTTTTAAAATTATTACAAAACAATGGCTATATCCTATTTCCCTGTGCTTTACAATATATTCTTGTTGCTTATTTATTTTATAATAGTAGCTTATGTCTTTTAATCACATATCCCTATTTCACCCCTCCCCCATTCCCTCTCCTTGCTGGAAACCACTAGTTTGTTCTCTGTATCTATCTGTTCTGTTATATACATTCATTCGTTTTAGTTTTTAGAGTACACATGTGATAAAAGAGTATTTGTCTTTCTCTGATTTATTTCACTAAGTTTAATACTTTCCAGGTCTATCCACACTGTTGCAAATGGCAGAATTCCATTCTTTTTTATGGCTGAATAGTATTCCACACCTTCATTATACATTCATCTATTGATGGGTGCTTAGGTTGCTTCTGTATCTTGGCTATCATATATAATGCTACTATGAGCATTGAAGTGCATGTATCTTTTCAAATTAGTATTTTCATTTTCTTTGGATTATATTCCCAAGAGTAGAATATATATATGTGTACTAGGGTTCCCTTCAGAGAAGGCAATGGCACCCCACTCCAGTCCTCTTGCCTGGAAAATCCCATGGACGGAGGAGCCTGGTAGGCTGCAGTCCATGGGGTCGTGAAGAGTCAGACACGACTGAGCAACTTCACATTCACCTTTCACTTTCATGCATTGGAGAAGGAAATGGCAACCCACTCCAGTGTTCTTGCCTGGAGAATCCCAGGGACGGGGGAGCCTGGTGGGCTGCCATCCCCGGGGTCGCACAGAGTCGGGCACGACTGAAGTGACTTCGCAGCAGCAGCAGCAGCAGCAGCAGCAGGGTGCCCTCTTCTCCACATCTTCACCAAAGTTTGTCATTTGTAGACTTCTTGATGACAGCCATTTTGACAGCCATCTTACAGTGGTTTCGATTTGTGTTTCTCTGATGATTAGCTATGCGGAGCATTTTTTCATGTGTCTGTTGGCCATCTGTATACCTTCTTTGGAAAAAATGTCTACTTAGGTCTTCTGCACATTTTTAAATTGGGTTCTTTATTTTTTGGATACAGTTGTATAAACTGTTTCTATATTTTGGAAATTAACCCCTGTCACCTTCTATCTTCACAACTTTTTTCATCTTCCCAGAAAAAAAACTCTGTACCCACTAAACAGTAAGTCCTCATCCTCACTCCATCATCATCCAAATCCTATAAATTTGACTACCTTAGGTTCCTCATGTAAGTGGAATCATACAATCTTTGTTCTTTTGTGACTGGCTTATTTCACTTAGTATAAACATTTTTTTTTCTTTTTTTTTTACTATTTTTAATCTTAGGTTACTACCATAATTCTAATTTATATATGTATATGATATTACTTAATCTCTCAAATTTAAACAGTATTTATTGATTCCTTGCAATGAAAGATTTAACATCATTGCTCCACTTCCAAAATTCCTTCATGCAATCCATCTCTCATGTCACTATTTTTATTTCTTCAAGCTATTTTTAGTTCTTTAAGTAGGTGGTTTTCTTTACCGAACTCTAGACTCATACTCAAGTGCCTACTTGATCTCTCCACTTGGGTGTTGAAAAAACATCTCAAATGTAAAACCTCCTTGGCCCTATCCCACTCTGCCTTCTCAAATCTGCCCCCATTGCCCATGGTCTTCCTTACTCAGTAAAGGCCAACTTTTTCTTTGCAGTTGTTTGGATCACATATCTTGTAATCATACCCCATTACTTTTTGTCCCCATCATGCCTCACTGCAATGCAAACTGAGAGAAAATCTTGCTGACTTTACACAAAATATATTCAGATTCTGACCACTTTGCATTACTTTCCCTTGTCCCAACCATTGTCATTGCTTACTTAAATTATTAAAATATTGTAACTTGTCTCCCTGCTTCCTTCTTTGTGCTCCTATGGTCTAATTACAAAATAGTAGGTAAGAGGTGGTTCTCTTTTCTGAAGTATAGTTGATTTACAATATTGTGTTAGTTTCAGCCAAGTTTCTTTTTTTTTTTTTGTAATGAATGTCAGATCACGTCACTCCTCTGCTCAAAATTAGCCAATGGCTTTCTCTCTCATTCTGAATAAAAGCCAAAGTCTTTGTGATGGCCCAGGAGGATTCTCACCAGTGCTTTACAAAGCACTGGGGTTTGTTAACCTGGCACCTTGTTAAAGTGCAGATTATGATCATAGATGATTTGATGCTGTTGATTCATGAACCACACCTCTATGACCAGACTTCATGATCTCTACAACCTGCATACATATCCTTCCTTGACTCTTGGGCTGGTCTCTTACTACCCTCCTACTCCAGCCTCATGTACACTCCCACCTCAGTCTTTGCTCTTGCTGTTCTCTCTGCCTAGGATAGCCTTCTCCCAGATATTTGTAAGGCTCATTCTCGCCCCTTCCTGCAGATTGTTTCCCAAATAACAGTTTCTGAAGCCTTCTCTCATCTCCTTATCACAAATGGCAATCCTTCTCTCTGTGGTTCTTCCTAGCCACTGTCCCTGCTCAAGTTTTCTTTAGAGCAAGGGTGTGCAAACTATGTCCTGTGGGTTCAAATCTGGCTGTCTGCTTGTTTTGTCAATAAAGTTTTATTAGAACAAAGCTGCATGCATGTGTTTATGTTTTGTTCATGGCTGATTTCCTTCTATAATGTTAAGGTTAAGATGTTAGGCTCTGCAAAGTCTAAGATACTTACTCTCTATCTGACTTTCTACAGAAAAAGTTTGCTGACCTCTGCTTTGTATCATTGATCACCATCTGACTTGATAAGTCACTCATTTATTTGCTTATGATCCATCTTGTCTCACTAGAATGTAAACTCTGTGACGAAAAGTGCTCTGTCTGTTTTGTCCATTGTTACATTCCTAATACCTAGAAATGTTCCTACCATAGGGAGTCATTCAGTAAATATCTGTGAAATGAACAATTGATTACTGATGTTGGGAGGGATTGGGGGCAGGAGGAGACGGGGATGACAGAGGATGAGATGGCTGGATGGCATCACTGGCTGGATGGCATCACCGACTCAATGGACGAGAGTCTGAGTGAACTCCAGGAGTTAGTGATGGACAGGGAGGCTTGGCGTGCTGCAGTTCATGGGGTAGCAAAGAGTCAGACATGACTGAGTGACTGAACTGAACTGAACTGAGGTTAAAGTATATTGTGAAGTAGTGTTGGTTGCTCAGTCATGTCTGACTCTTTGTGACCCCATGGACTGTAGCCCAACCAGGTTCCTCTGTCCATGGAATTCTCCAGGCAAAAATGCTGGAGTGTGTAGCCATTCTCTTCTCCAGGGGATCTTCCTGACCCAAGGATCAAACCTTATTTAATTTTTTACTTTGTCCGCCATTTTAGACAGCCTCTACTGACTCATTGGAAATAGATGGGGAAACAGTGGAAACAGTGTCAGACTTTATTTTTCCGGGCTCCAAAATCACTGCAGATGGTGACTGCAGCCACGAAATTAAAAGACGCTTACTCCTTGGAAGGAAAGTTATGTCCAACCTAGATAGCATATTGAAAAGCAGAGACATTACTTTGCCAACAAAGGTCCATCTAGTCAAGGCTATGGTTTTTCCCATGGTCATGTATGGATGTGAGAGTTGGACTGTGAAGAAGGCTGAGCACTGAAGAATTGATGCTTTTGAACTGTGGTGTTGGAGAAGACTCTTGAGAGTCCCTTGGACTGCAAGGAGATCCAACCAGTCCATTCTGAAGGAGATCAGCCCTGGGATTCCTTTGGAAGGAATGATGCTAAAGCTGAAACTCCAGTACTTTGGCCACCTCATGCAAAGAGTTGACTCATTGGAAAAGACTCTGACGCTGGGAAGGATTGGGGGCAGGAGGAGAAGGGGACGACAAAGGATGAGATGGCTGGATGGCATCACTGACTCAATGGACGTGAGTCTGAGTGAACTCCGGGAGTTGGTTATGGACAGGGAGGCCTGGTGTGCTGCGATTCATGGGGTCGCAAAGAGTTGGACACGACTGAGCGACTGAACTGAACTGAACTGAACTGACTTCTCATCAGGTGAAATGATGACACTGTTTGACCTTACCCTTGATGGCTAACATTTTTTTCATATTAGATTTTGTACTATAATTACAACTAGACCTTACTTGCTTTAGCTGTAGGTTGATTCTCAAAACACTTGACCAAAAAATGGCATTTCAAATACATATTATAAATGGGTAAACTACAGAATCTAGAATTATTATTGAACCCACAAAGAAATGATAATTCTAAGTTATTTGTGCCTGAAGAGAAATGTTTGTGCTATCAAGGGTTACTGGATGATCTTATTAAACTCTCTGTGAATTGTTTAAAATCAGGTATATTGACAGAGAAGGCGATGGCACCCCACTCCAGTACTCTTACCTGGAAATCCCATGGATGGAGGAGCCTGGTAGGCTGCAGTCCATGGGGTCGCTAAGAGTTGGACACGACTGAGTGACTTCACTATCACTCTTCACTTTCATGCACTGGAGAAGGAAATGACAACCCACTCCACTGTTCTTGCCTGGAGAATCCCAGGGACGGGGGAGCCTGTTGGGCTGCTGTCTATGGGGTTGCACAGAGTTGGACATGACTGAAGTGACTTAGCAGCAGCAGCAGCAGCAGCAGGTATATTTGAAGCATGACTTTCATATACAACTTTTGACTTTTCCACAAAAATTCATAAAATATACAAACATTTTCATCATATATTTAAGGCCATTGGGCTTCTTTGTCTTATAATTTTGCAATGGAAGTCACTTTTTCTTTTAAGATGTTTTTTCCCCATAAAACCTTCTGGCTTTCTATTTTAATTTTTCTAGAATGGTTGCTGGATTTCCTGTACAGCTCTAAATCTGGTCTTTACATTTTGCTTCTGAATTAGTTCCATTGTTTCTTGCATCACATATATTTCTCTTACTTAGCTTCTTCTTCTTCTTTTTTTTTTTTTTTCCGCTAGAGTACACCCTCAAGTAATTTTCAGAAGAGAAAAGTGAAAGGTAACTGTAAAGTTTCCAGTTGTTACTATAACATATCACCACAAACTTAGTGGCTTAAAATAATACAAATGTGTTACTGCAACAGTCTCATAGGTTATATGTGTAAAATCAGAACGTCAGCAGGGTTGGATTCCTATCTGCAGACACTCAGACACTGTTTGTCTTTTCCAGCTTCCAGTGGTCACTCACATCCTTTGGCTCATGGTTTCTGTTCCTCCCTTTTCAAAGCCAGCCATGTGACATCTCTCTGACCATTATTCTGTGGCCACATTTCCCACTGACCAAGAAGAAAAGGTTTCCCACTTTTAATGACCCATGTCAAGGTCCTTAATTTGATCACATTTCCAAGAGTCTCTTGGCATGTAAGGTAATGTATTCACAAGTTTCTGGATGTAGGACATGGACAGTTTTGTGGGAGAGGTCATTCTTCTGCTTATCACATGAACTTTTGGTGTCCTCCCAAGTCTTAAAATTTCTTACATTAGCCTCAGACTGCTTATAGAGTTATAGGTTCAAAAATATGTGTCTTTATAACTTTGGAGACATTATTCCACATCATCTGGGGTCGATGATTATTGACACAAGATCTGAGCACAGTCTGATTCATTTTTTATAAGGCACATTACTGCCACATCCTCTGGCATCTTTTAGGATTCTCTCTTTAAGACTTCACCAGATAATGACTGGGGATGGGTTTTTGTTTTCTGCATTTGCTTTGTTTACATCCATCAGATTTTACACTGAAAAGATTCTTTCTTCCTAAGAACTTGAATCTCTATTTCAGGACAAGAATATATATATATTTTAACTTCAATATATGCACCCTCCTCCTCCCCATGGCCATCACTAATATTGACATCTATTCTCTCCAAGTCTGAATTCCCACAGGACTGGAAAAGGTCAGTTTTCATTCCAATCCCAAAGAAAGGCAATGCCAAAGAATGCTTAAACTACTGCACAATTGCACTCATCTCACACGCTAGTAAAGTAATGCTCAAAATTCTCCAAGCCAGGCTGCAGCAATACGTGAACCATGAACTTCCTGATGTTCAAGCTGGATTTAGAAAAGGCAGAGGAACCAGAGATCAAATTGCCAACATCTGCTGGATCATGGAAAAAGCAAGAGAGTTCCAGAAAAACATCTATTTCTGCTTTATTGACTATGCTGAAACCTTTGACTGTGTGGATCACAATAAACTGTGGAAAATTCTTCAAGAGATGGGAATGGCAGGCCAACTGATCTGACTCTTGAGAAACCTATATGCAGGTCAGGAAGCAACAGTTAGAACTGGACATGGAACAACAGACTGGTTCCAAATAGGAAAAGGAGTACGTCAAGGCTGTATATTGTCACCCTGCTTATTTAACTTCTATGCAGAGTACATCATGAGAAACGCTGGACTGGAAGAAACACAAGCTGGAATCAAGATTGCTGGGAGAAATATCAATAACCTCAGATATGCAGATGACACCACCCTTATGGCAGAAAGTGAAGAGGAACTCAAAAGCCTCTTGATGAAAGTGAAAGAGGAGAGTGAAAAAGTTGGCTTAAAGCTCAACATTCAGAAAACGAAGATCATGGCATCTGGTCCCATCACTTCATGGCAAATAGATGGGGAAACAGTGGAAACAGTGTCAGACTTTATTTTTCTGGGCTCCAAAATCACTGCAGATGGTGACTGCAGCCACGAAATTAAAAGATGCTTACTCCTTGGAAGGAAAGTTATGACCAACCTAGATAGCATATTGAAAAGCAGAGACATTACTTTGCCAACAAAGGTCCGTCTAGTCAAGGCTATGGTTTTTCCAGTGGTCATGTATGGATGTGAGAGTTGGACTGTGAAGAAGGCTGAGCACTGAAGAACTGATGCTTTTGCACTGTGGTGTTGGAGAAGACTCTTCAGAGTCCCTTGGACTGCAAGGAGATCCAACCAGTCCATTCTGAAGGAGATCAGCCCTGGGATTTCTTTGGAAGGAATGATGCTAAAGCTGAAACTCCAGTACTTTGGCCACCTCATGCGAAGAGTTGACTCATTGGAAAAGACTCTGATGCTGGGAGGGATTAGGGGCAGGAGGAGAAGGGGACGACAGAGGATGAGATGGCTGGATGGCATCACTGACTCGATGGATGTGAGTCTGGGTGAACTCCGGGAGTTGGTGATGGACAGGGAGGCCTGGTGTGCTGCAATTCATGGGGTCGCACAGAGTCAGACACGACTGAGTGACTGAACTGAACTGAACTGAGCCTTCTGGATCTATTCTCTGTTTACTTTAACTTTTAGTTTTCTTTGAAAAATCTCATATTTTCCTTCTCCTCACTTTTGTTACATGTTCCATGAGATTTCCTTGACTTCATCTTCCAGATTACTAATGTGGTCTTTAACCATGACAAATCCATAACATTTAAAAAATATGGACAAAATAGTGCACACTTCCAAGAACGCTTGGCTGCCTGTCTCTCATAGTAACAATAACTTTTCAAGTTTCTCTGAGATTCCTTATTAAATTTATTTCAAAAATCTTCTTCTAGTTCTTGCTTATTTCTATTTCCTTCAGGGTCTGCTATTTGCAGTTTTTAATCTTGGGCTTTGTCTTTCTCATCAGTTTTCCTCAAATGTTGATCAAAATTGATTTACTTTTATTTACAAATCTCTTATTTGGCAGCATAGTAGCTGGCATTGTTTCTCTCAGTAATCCAGTGGGTCCATTTGCACCAAAGACCTTTTTCTCCACACTGGAAGGCAGATGGAGAACTCTGTGCAGATGAGCAGCTTTTGATGAATAGCAGACTTGTCTTTATTGTCCGTAAAGACTGGTTATGCTTGAACATCTACAGTTCCTACAATGAAAGAGTTCACTGCAGTACTTTCATTTTTTCCCTCTGAGTAGAAGCATTTTTCCTCCTTTTCTTCTGGTCAAGGTGGAAGTATGAATTTACTTTGAACTCTTCTTTGCCTCCATCCCCTGCCACCATCCAGATTATAGGCCCTTCCCAGGCTAGTCTTGATTGCCTCATTATGGTTATCCCGTAGCCCTCTCTTTTGTCCCCAAACCTGCTCCATCAGGTTATATCAGGTCACACACTCACTGTAGTCTTCTCTCTGGGTTTTGGACTGACCCTTTATGCTTCAATTCATGCTTCGGTGACCCCATTTGCTTTCCATCTTTCAGAAATTGGTGTGTCAATCGCACTGTCTCTTTTTTTAAAAAATGTGAGCCATCAAAATATGTATTCCACCTTGTATTTATTTTATCTGTTTGATGGGGTCTTATCTAGGATCAAATTGCCAACATCCGCTGGATCATCAAAAAAGCAAGAGAGTTCCAGAAAAACATATACTTCTGCTTTATTGACTATGCCGAAGCCTTTGACTATGTGGATCACAATAAACTGTGGAAAATTTTGAAAGAGATGGGAATACCAGAACCCCTGACCTAGCTCTTGAGAAATCTGTATGCAGGTCAGGAAGCAACAGTTAGAACTGGACATGGAACAACAGACTGGTTCCAAATAGGAAAAGGAGTATGTCAAGGTTGTATATTGTCACCCTGCTTATTTAACTTATATACAGAGTACATCATGAGAAACACTGGGCTGGATGAAACACAAGCTGGAATCAAGATTGCTGGGAGAAATATCAATAACCTCAGATATGCAGATGACACCACCCTTATGGCAGAAAGTGAAGAGGAACTCAAAAGCCTCTTGATGAAAGTGAAAGTGGAGAGTGAAAAAGTTGGCTTAAAGCCCAACATTCAGAAAATGAAGATCATGGCATCTGGTCCCATCACTTCATGGCAAATAGATGGGGAAACAGTGGAAACAGTGTCAGACTTTATTTTTCTGGGCTCCAAAATCAATGCAGATAGTGACTGCAGCCATGAAATTAAAAGATGCTTACTCCTTGGAAGGAAAGTTATGACCAACCTAGATAGCATATTGAAAAGCAGAGACATTACTTTGCCAACAAAGGTCCATCTAGTCAAGGCTATGGTTTTTCCTGTGGTCATGTATGGATGTGAGAGTCGGACTGTGAAGAAGGCTGAGCGCCAAAGAATTGATGCTTTTGAACTGTGGTGTTGGAGAAGACTCTTGAGAGTCCCTTGGACTGCAAGGAGATCCAACCAGTCCATTCTGAAGGAGATCAGCCCTGGGTTTTCTTTGGAAGAAATGATGCTAAAGTGGAAACTCCAGTACTTTGGCCACCTCATGCGAAGAGTTGACTCATTGCAAAAGACTCTGATGCTGGGAGGGATTGAGGGCAGGAGGAGAAGGGGACAACAGAGGATGAGATAGCTGGAGGGCATCACTGACTTGATGGACGTGAGTCTGGGTGAACTCCAGGAGTTGGTGATGGACAGGGAGGCCTGGCGTGTTTTGATTCATGGGGTGGCAAAGAGTCGGACATGACTGAGCGACTGAACTGAACTGAACTGAACTGGACTGCAAGGAGATCCAATCAGTCAATCCTAAAGGAAATCAGTTCTGAGTATTCATTGGAAAAACTGAGGTTGAAGCTCAAACTCCAATATTTTGGCCACCTGATGCGAAGAACTGACTCATTTGCAAAGACCCTGATGCTGGGAAAGATTGAGGGTGGGAGGAGAAGGGGATGACAGAGGATGAAATGGTTGGATGGCATCACTGACTCAATGGCTGTGAGTTTGAGTAAACTCCAGGAGGTGGTGATGGACAGGGAGGCCTGGTCATGAAGAATTGGACATGACTGAGCAGCTGAACTGAACTGAACTGAACTGATTTAGGAGGGATGCCCAGTCTGCCATTTTTTTTTTTTTAAACTGCAGTTCTGGAAGTCTAAACACAGTTCAGATTTAAAGGAAGTAACTTGTATCATCTCCTTTCAGAAGCATTTTTCTCCTTTCTCATCCCTCTCCATCCACCGATTGTTCAGTGCCCTCCTTTGGACTCCTATAAATGTATCTTGTGCTTCATTCTACTGTGTCACACCGTATTATTATTTGTCTCTGTGTATTGGCTATGTCTTCATAGATATGTATGTATTTATGTGTTGGCTATGCCTTCAGGCTGTAGTGTCTCTGAGTGTAGGACTCATGTTCATCTCTGGGTTCACAGTGATATACACATAGTGGATGTTCATGTGGCATTAATACTTTCCAGAAACAAAAGATAAGTTCAAAGTCACTCATGGCTGGGTTAAAGTATAAAGAGGGTAGTGGCAGAAGAAGGCATCTGAACAGATAGACAGCCGCCAGATTGTGCCGAGTGTCAATGACCAAACCAGCATTTTGCACTGAGCCACTGGAGGATTTTAAGCAAGCAGTAGTATGAGCCTGTTGACATATTAAAGATTTTGACCCCAATATGGAGGATAAACTGGCAGTCCTGATGATTTGGGACATCATTGCAATAGTCTAGGTGAGAAGTGACGAGGGCTCAACTGAGGGAATAAAAGCTGGGATCAAATTAAAGAGATACGTTTGGGAAATGGCAAGAGGATAGAACTGGTGGGATTTGATGACTGTTGTATGTGCTGATGGAGACAGAAGATGCAAGCTTTTTGAAGGCTGCTCTAGTGCTGGGTTTCCAAGATCTAATTATTATAGGAAAATACATGAGCTCTTTCATATTTTTGGTAAATCTCAAGGGTAAGGCAAAAAGGCTGTGACAGGAGTAATTTATGAGACAACTGGGCTGTTTAAATCCTTTCTGAAATTGCCCATTCCAGCTGAAATGAGGAAAAGGCGTGTCTTCAGTTCTGTTTCGGACAATCAAGCTACCCATTTCCTTCCCAAGAAATCAGCTGGGGGTGGGATGTTCTGGTAAGATACATGAGATCAGCTTCTTGTCAAGTTTGGATTAATTTTTTAAAATTGGATTAGCATCCAACTGAAATAGATGTCAACTGCTTGGAATGCATCTTTGGATCTGAGTGATTTTGATATGAACCAAATGTGATCGCCTAGTAAAGTTTTTATTTATGGAAAACCATCTTGATGTCTCAACTACTTACTTACATCCAAGTTTAACTCCTAAGAGTTAAAGGAACCCGTCAAAGGAAGGAATACATTTCATCTGTTTTGCAGTTGTGCATTTTTACTTTTCTTTTTTTAACATCAGGCTCCTTACCTCTTCTTAATCACGATAGCACAACTCAGAAACATTCAGTAAAAGGGAAGGAGTAGGTTTTATCACATACCAAGAACCTTCTCTGGGGTATGTGGTACCTTCTCTTCCACTAATGGTATTACTAGACCTTAACACCCACACCGAGCATAAGAATTGCTATCCCCATTTGATAGATGTGGAAGTTAGACCTTAAAGAGATATCTTAAGTTAGTAAAAAGGAGAAGGGATTCAAATACTGACCCATCTGATGCAGCAAGTCCCTATCATAGCCTGACATACTTGCCTTACTCCATTTAACCCTCACAGCAATGTAGAAGTATAGACCTATGCGCTTGCATGCTCAGGCGTGTCTGACTCTTGCTGACACCATGTACTATAGCCTGCCAGACTCCCCTGACCACGGAATTTTCCAGGCAAGAATACTGGAGTGGGTGGCCATTTCCTTCTCCAGGGGATCTTCCCGATTCAGGGATTGAACCCGTGTCTCTTGCGTCTCCTGCACTGGCAGGCAGCTTTACAGCTGAGCCACTGGGAAAGCCCTATAGAGACTTAGAGAGGCTTAATAAAAAGAGGCTTAGCAAGACTAAATAACCCCTCCACGGTCACTCATACACATTATATGCCTAAGAGTGTAAAAAAGTATATGGATAGTTTTATATACCATTGCTAGGAAAACACCCCACAGTGCTATTCAGACAGTGAGACATCTGTTTGGGAAGTTCTGTTTGCTTGATGGCCATTCTCACAGCCTTTAGAGATGGGAAACAGGGAGGAGAGTGACTGATTTCTGATCCTGCATTGGAATGCTCCCCATACCACGCCCGATTCTAATACTCCAAATAATCCTTGGGGGTGGCATCATAGTTGCTCTTCCCCAGATGAAGAAACTTAAGCTCAGAAAGGTTAAGTAAAGGTTAAATAACTTGCCCAAGTTCACACTCATGTCCGGCTGACCCCAAACCACAGGTGTTCATGATAGTGCTAACCCAATTTGAGGTCAGATATTTAGAGAAATATGGAAGAAGGAAGAGGGCCATCAAAATGTGAGCTCTGCCTTTGGTATTTCACTTGGCCCACGAAGTTTCCCTGGGTGGGTGGTGGGTGAATAAACACCCTTTGATGAAATTTGCAGATGATTCTAAATCGGGCCCTCTGTAAACAGGAGCAATACAAAAAAGCGATATAAGTGATCCCAAATGAGGGAGGTTAGAAGTGCAGGCAGGAAATAACAAGATAAGACTGATTACCACATGGTAAATTCTGAATTAAAACATCTGGGCAGGCCCATGTAAGTAACATAAGCACCTTTCAGTAGCTCAGAACTCTGCAACTGGAAGGGCATGAGTGGTCACCATATCCAGTCTCTTCATCTACAGATGAGGAAGCTCAGACTCAGACAGGGGAAGGAAATTATCCAAGGCTTCGGTCAAATTAATGGCAAAGCTGGAATAAACCCCAGGTCTCCTGTCTCAAAATGAACTTTGCCCTCCATTATCACCATGGGTTTTGAAATCAAAGGTACTTAAGTGTAATGCTACCATGTACATGTTATGTGTCTTCAGGCATGTTACTTAACCTGCTTGAAACTGAGTTTTCTTATCTGGAGAAGTGGTAAAGTAATAGACATTCCTTAGGGTTATTTTGGAAAATAAGTGAAATAAGGACTGGTATTTGACATACAGGGGTTCCAGAAAGATTAATTTTCTCTATTATTTATAGCAGGGAAATGCCTTAAGGGCAATAGCTATGGTGCAGGGTATGTAACATCCATGACACCATGCTTGAACACATGCTGAAGGCACTTTTGGGAAGACTGGCAATGGATATGGTGGGAATAAGTAATATGATACAGCTGCAGCCCATGGTCTCTTCAGATCAATCATAGAGGGCCCTTGACAAGCTAGATAGACTTTGTGCCACCTCGTGGCTCAGACAGTGAGGGATGCCGTGACGTCACTGTCTACTGAGGCCATCAGTGAAGACAGCTTGAGGGAGGTGGGACTAGAGCTGATAGGAACGGTTTTCAGAGGGAAGGTTCCATGCAAGGGGTGATTTGGGAATGAGTTCTACATTGTATACTGGCTAACACGGTAAGTGGGGCACACTGAAAGTGTGTGTGATAGGCTGTTTGGGGGGAAGTTGGCCGTGGCACCACAAGATACCTTAGAAGCTGCATTCACCAGGAGTGGAATTTACAAAGGAGAGAGCCCCAAATCCAGTCTGTGGCTCATAATCCTTGGATTCTGTATCCACATTAAGGGCATAAAATACTGGCGTAAGTGAAGAAATTGAGAATTAATAGAGGATTTGAGAGGAAAATGTCTTTGACATGAGTTGTGCTTTGAATTCCACACTCCCAGGGAAAGGATGAGGTAAGAGCTCATCCCTCTTTCTTCAAAACAAGAGTGTGGGCCTCCTCAGGGCCACTTGGGGAAGCTGGTGAAGGTCCTCAGCAGCAAGGGTGACTCAGTGGGCTGGCTCTGCCTGCTGCCAGGAGAGCTGGCCCAGAGGCAGCCTGGAGAGCTGCCGATGGCTGGAAGGATGGAGAGGTGGAGGCACTGGATTAGCCAGCCTCCCAGAGTCTGTCAGGTGAAAGATTTGTGGATTTCCTGAAGAACAGATATGGACCATGTGGGAGAGAGCAGGCCTGGAGCCACTGAAATTCTACCCAAGCCACTTACTGGGGAAAGAAAGTGCAAGTGTTTGTTGCTCAGTCATGTCTGACTCTTTGCAACGCTATGGACTATAGCCCACTAGGCTCTTCTATCCAAGGAACTCCCCAGGCAAGAATACTGGAGTGGGTTGCCATTTCCCTCTCCAGGGTATCTTCCCAACCCAGAGATCGAACCCTGGTCTCCAGCATTACAGGTTGATTCTTTACTGTCTGCGCCACCAGGGAAGCCAAACTACTGGGGAGGGATAACTAAATAGAGAGGCTATGTGAGCCAAACTTCTGGGAAAGGGGTCTGGGCCTGGGGAGGGGAGAGCCAGCTTAAGCCAGCCCCATTTAATGACACACCCATCACTCATTCCCTATAGTGTAATTAAATGCTTTCAGTAAGGATCCTTGTAAAGGCCATAAATCCTGTCCCCTCTTCCAGCTTTAATTATCTTTTTTAAAAATTGGAGTATAGTTGATGTACAATACTATGTATGTTACAGATGCAGTACTTACAATTGTTAAAGCTTATACCCCAATATTATAAAATATCGACGATGAACATCAGGGTGCATGTATCTTTTCAAGCTAATCATCTTTTATCAGGCACCAGGACTGATAGTTGATGACAATTCATGTGAAGTAAAAGTTCTCCCACTCTGTCTGTTACCATTTTATCTTCTCTCTTTGTCCCTCTACCAATCCAGCTTCAGAATGTGCTCACAGACCAGAGTAAGCAAGTTGTGAGAGGAAGAGCTGGGGCACTAAATTAAGAAGACATTGTCTGTAATCCTCCCCTGGCCTGCAATAAGCCAGAGATGGAGGAGGAATAATTACTCATCTTAAATGAACTTGGAGACTTTTACATTGACTCTACTGAACTGAGACTATACTTAAGCATTTTAAATGACTACCAAACTTAACGATTATCTAAGACTAGATAAGGAACTCAGAGGGCCTACCTCAACTTTCATCCAGGAATATAGGAAGGACTACCCCCATTGAGAGGATAGGAGGACAGTGCTGCTGCTGCTGCTGCGTCACTTCAGTCGTGTCCGACTCTGTGTGACCCCATAGAAGGCAGGCCACCAGGCTCCCCCGTCCCTGGGATTCTCCAGGCAAGAACACTGGAGTGGGTTGCCATTTCCTTCTCCAATGCATGAAAGTGAAAAGTGAAAGTAAAGTCACTCAGTCGTGTCTGACTCTTAGCAACCCCATGGAGTGCAGCCTACCAGGCTCCTCCGTCCCTGGGATTCTCCAGGCAAGAGGACTGGAGTGGGGTGCCGTTGCCTTCTCCAGGAGGGCAGTGAGAGACATATAAAGTTGCTTTTTCAATCGCAGCCCATGCGGCCCACATGAGTACTGGTCTAATTTGCATATTTGATTCATTGGAATGTACTCTTTGTGTTGGCTTGTTTGGATTCTTACTTTATGCTGAGTTTTTGATGCAATCAGATTTATGGTTGTAAAGCTTGTGCCAAGCACACAGTAGGTCCTCAATACATGTTGTGGACTGAGATGTGTAGAGGAAAAAGAACACATGTGGTTAGTAGAGCAAAGACTACCCTCCAGATGCTGGCCTTTCCAAGTGGTCATCCAGATTTCATACCTTTAATCTGTTTACTTATTAAGTGTGTTTTATGTCATTCCCCAAATTGTCTTTTCTCTTGTGTCACAGTGAGTGAGTATGACACCATCCTAACCAACTCAGCTTCAGGACTTATGGTGAATGCATTTTTCTCTTCTCATCTTCTACCACTATTTATCTTTGTATAGTTCTCTCTGAGGGCCAGGACAGGATTGTACATATCTCTGAACCGCCCCCACCCCAACACAGCATCCAGCACATAGAAACTGTTTAATCAACACAGAAAAAAGGACTGAACACAGCAAATCTGAAATCCCTATGAAACTGGACATCAGGACCACAGAACCAGAAAAAAGATAACTCCAATACTGCCCTGATATTTTTTGAATGTAGTTTATGCAATGGTTAAGATTAGGAGCTGCAATTTGGAGGGTTGACTGAATCCCAGATCCACCAGCTATTTGGAAAATGTATGCTGTTTTGTAAGACTTAGTTTTGGCCATAATAACAAGAGCGATAATGCTCATTGCAAATGAGACATGAAAGTCTAGTAAAAGTGTCTCTAATTTGGTATCTGATAAATGACAGGTTTTCTCTCTGTCTCTCTGTTTGGCTCTGTCTCTATGTCTGTCTATCTGTCAGTCTCTCTCTCTCTCTCTCTCTCTCTCTCTATATATATATATATATATATATATATTATATATGTTATAATTATAATGATAAATATATTATATATATATATGTTAGGTTGGGCAAAGTTTGTTTGTGTTTTTTCCATAATATTTAACAGAAAAACCCAGATGAACTTTTTGGCCAACCTAATAAATAAATGGGCTTCCCTGGTAGCTCAGCTGGTAAAGAATCTGCCTGCAATGTGGGAGATCCGGGTTTGATTCCTGGATTGGGAAGATTCCCTGGAGAAGGGAAGGGAATGGCTACCTGCTCCAGTATTCTGGCTTGGAGAAGTCCATGGACAGAGGAGCCTGGAGGGCTACAGTCCATGGGGTCGAAAAGAGTCGAACGTGACTTTCATTTTCTTTCTTTCAATAAACAAATATAGAAATATATGTGTATGTATATATATACACACACAAATTTTTAACACCTTCTTCCTCCTTATCCCCTGTACTTGAAACCCAAGCTGTATCTGGTGGTAGGAATCATAGGAAAAGGTGATAGTAATGGTCAAGATCAAAGATATGATCATGCTGGAGGACAGTAGATTAAAAGCATTATCTGATGACTTGGTATAAAGAACACAGGAATTAGAGGGAGAAGATTTGGGTTTGGGTTTGAGCCTTGATCCTGTCACATACCAACTGATGACCTTGGCAAGTCAATGAATTTTCTGGGCCTCTTTTCATTCACTATTAAATAAGGTCAGGAAGATTCCTCTGTGCTTCTTGAGGGCAGAATTTGTGTCTTATTGATCTCTGTGTCCTTAGCACCTATCAAAGCATCTGGGTTACTATGATAATTGTAACAACATAAATCATAATAAATTACTCTTTTCTAAATATTTGAATATGTTCATTCTTAGAGCAGCACAATGAGGTCACTGCTCTTAAATTTTAATGAATACTTGAGGAATGAAATTTTACCAATATATCAGTAAATTTTAAAAAAAGCAACAATGTCAAACAAAAGTACTGTGTCGGTCTCGAGTGCTACAAAAATAGGACAACATTTTCATTCTTCTATTTCTCTTTGATTCAGAAGACTTGCTTCCAGGATTATCATAAAAAGAAGGAGGGAAGTCATTTATAGAGATTTTACAAACAGTGCCTGCCCTTTATATATGCTATTCCATTTAATCTTTGCTACAGCTCTTTGAGGAAGATATAATTAGAGATTTGGAAACTGAAGCTAAAGTAAATTAAGTAACTTAGAGAATTGCTCAACCAACTGTTCATTGGCAGAGTTATGGTCCAAATCGAAGTTGGCTATCTCCAGAACCCAGGCACTTCTAGTGAGGGCTAGGGAAAGGAAAGGAGGGGAAAGGAAGCTGCGGATGAGTTTGCAGTGGGTTTAAACAGTGCTTTAAAACCTCAAAGGAAGAGCTGAAGCCTTGCAACCCCCCTGCCTCCAGCCCCACTTCAAATGTTTTCCTTATTCTGACAGTGAGAAGTCAATGTCCCTGTGTGCCTCTGCTCCCAGGAACAGAGGCCAGTGATAACTCTACCGGGAACTGCAAAAGATAAGGTGACTGTTATTTCCAGAGAAATCTGAGAGCATAGGAGGAGGTCAGACCGTGGATATGTGTGCCTGTGGGCTTCTTTACTTGTAAACATTTTTGTTCTGGTTGGGTTATAGTTTTAACTCTTTCTCCAAGGGCTCGGGAGGCAACCCGGCAGGGATTAGGGTGAAGAACACTGTGGTAGAACTTAGGTGAGACCCCCAGTTGGGAACATCACTTGAACTTGCTTTGGTTCCTCCTCCAGTCCTCCCCCTGCACCTCGTTTTCCTCAACTGAGTTAAGAGTGGACTGGGGCAGCTGACATTAAAGGCCCTTCCTGTTCTATATTCTGTGGTCTGAATTTACTGTTTTTTATTCTAACTTCCCACGCCGTAGGGAGGGTGATGAAGGCCTAGTTTTGGGAGAGGAGAGGCATTAGAGACTGATATTTCTAAAGTGCAAATGTAATCATGTCACTTCCCTGTGGTAGCCCTCATGCAGGTTTCCCAGGTGGCGCTAGTGGTAAAGAATCCATCTTCCAACATGTGAGACGCAAGAGACGTGTGTTCCATCCCTGGGTCAGGAAGATCCCCTGGAGTAGGAAATGGCCACCCTCTCCTGTATTCTTGCCTGGAAAATTCTGTGGACAGAGGAGCCTGGAGGGCTATAGTCCATGAGGAAAAGACCCTCGAAAAGTTTAAGTGACTTGCTCAGTCCCACAGTATGCTAGGAAGAGCAGTGAGAGCTTTAGGATTCCCAGGTGGTGCTAGCGATATGAAGAATCTGCCTGCCAATGCCAGAGACACAGAAGACGTGGGTTCAATCCCTGGGCTGGGGAGATTCCCTGGAGCAGAAAGTGGCAACCACTTCAGTATTCTTGTCTAGAAAATTTCATGGATAGAGGAGGCTGGCGGGCTATAGTCCATGGGGCTGCAAAGACTCGGACACAGCTGAGCAACTGGGCACACAACACACACAGGACTGTATTTGCATGTGGGACCCAGAAACACCTGGGATATGCCCAGTTATATAACCAAAACTGTGGTTAGTTTCTACCCAGAGGCCGGTGGGCAGTGGAGGCAGAGCACGCGGGGGCAAGCCCCGAAGGCACAGTTCCCAAGAACAGTGCGCTCCATGGCTAGCCTGGGGCCTGACCTCAGACAACGATTCTTCCCAGGAGTCAGGAAACTGAGGCGCAGAAACTCGGGAAGGGGGCGCTTTTTTAAACGGCAGTTGTAATTTAGCTGCACCTTAGTTATGTTCAAGGCCATTCATAAACTGTTCACATCCTCACCTTTCAATCTCATCTACAAGCTGTTTTATTTCAGCCTTATCTGGATGCTCTGTATCCTGGGTCCTTTAAATGCCAGGCTGTTCCAGGAAACAGGATGGCTTGACCTCCTCCCCCAATCTTAATCCTTCCTGTTGTGACAAAGAAAAGACTTGATTAAAAATTTCCATCTTATTTTTAATTTGGATTCAGTTCAGTTCAGTTCAGTCGCTCAGTCATGTCCGACTCTTTGCGACCCCATGAATCGCAGCACGCCAGGCCTCCCTGTCCATCACCAACTCCCAGAGTTCACTCAGACTCATGTCCATTGAGTCAGTGATGCCATCCAGCCATCTCATCCTCTGTCATCCCCTTCTCCTCCTGCCCCCAATCCCTCCCAGCATCAGAGTGTTTTCCAATGAGTCAACTCTTCACATGAGGTGGCCAAAGTACTGGAGTTTCAGCTTTAGCATCATTCCTTCCAAAGAAATCCCAGAGCTGATCTCCTTCAGAATGGACTGGTTGGATCTCCTTGCAGTCCAAGGGACTCTCAAGAGTCTTCTCCAACACCACAGTTCAAAAGCATCAATTCTTCGGCGCTCAGCTTTCTTCACAGTCCAACTCTCACATCCATACATGACCACTGGAAAAACCATGGCCTTGACTAGATGGACCTTTGTTGGCAAAGTAATGTCTCTGGTTTTCAATATGCTATCTAGGTTGGTTATAACTTTTCTTCCAAGGAATAAGCGTCTTTTAATTTCATGGCTTCAGTCACCTTCTGCAGTGATTTTGGAGCCCAGAAAAATAAAGTCTGACGCTGTTTCCACTGTTTCCCCATCTAGTTCCCATGAAATGATGGGACCAGATGCCATGGTCTTTGTTTTCTGAATGTTGAGTTTTAAGCCAACTTTTTCACTCTCCTCTTTCACCTTCATCAAGAGGCTTTTTAGTTCCTCTTCACTTTCTGCCATAAGAGTGGTGTCATCTGCATATCTGAGGTTATTGATATTTCTCCTGGCAATCCCAAAGCCTCACAATATGTTAGTATCATCTAAAACTGCAAAATCTTTCCCAGGGCACATTGAATTTAGATGAAGTAGTCACCACAAAATAAAATTGACAGTGACTCAAATGGCACAGGCTAATCTTTATTACTGAACCAAGAAAGAAAATAAAAGTGTTTGTCTAAATTAGATCTATATTCTTTGATGGGAGCAATTAGATTTATTGGAAATAATAGAAAATAATTATTTTCCATGATTTGCAATGACAGAAGCTACAATTAATAAATTAAGATAGAAAAAATGAAGTGAATCAGTGAACCAAATCTATTACAATTGAAATTAAGATTTTGAAGAACATAGAAGTGGAGATCGAGGAATTAAGTGCATTTTACCTATAGTACAATGATGATTTAAGTGTCCGAATCCATAAGTAACATGCATCCTTAGGGTAGGTAGGGTCAGAATACTTGATGAGTCAAAAGTCAACATCTGAAGAGTCAAATAAATTTCACTTTGCCCAGCAAAGTGGTTAAAATGTTTGATGACACATTTCTCTAGAAGCTGAGGCGATCCTGGTTGGATGTACTGTTTTACAACCTCATAAAATGGTCACGCAGCTCTTAATGAACTTACCCTCTGTTGGCTGGGATGACCTGTATTTTCTGAAATGAAAAGATCTTTTCAGCACCATGAGCACCAGTGAATAGAATGCAAACACAGTGTGAACGCAGGCTGTGCTGTGTGCTCCAGCTCCCGAAATGTGCTGGTCAAGTCATTCTCCTGGGCAGTTTTGCTTTAGAGGCCAAAGAAAGTAGCTTCAACAACTGGTGCTTAAAGTACCTAAATCTCATATATATATTTGGTCCACAAAAAATTTGTTCTAGAAAAAATCTCTTTTGTGTGTATGTGCATGTATGTCTTTTCATTTTTTTAAAAATTATTTTATATTGGAGGATTGTTGGTTAACCATGTTGTGTTAGTTTCAGATGTACAGCACAGTGAGTCAGTTATACATTTACATAAATCTATTCTTTTTCAAATTCTTTTCCCATTTAGGTTGTTACATAATTTTGAGCAGAATTCCCTGTGCTGTACAGTAGGTCCTTATTGGTTATCTATTCTAAATATAGAACGTGTACATGTCAATCCCAAACTCCCAGTCTATCCCTCCCCTTCCCCCCTGGTAACCATAAATTTGTTCTCTAAATCTGGGAGTCTGAAAACACTTACTTTGAATGTCCTTTTGTGAGTGTAGTTATTCACCAATCATTGAGCTAGAACTCCAGGTGTTAGATGTGATACATGCCTCCAAAGAAGGCAACACACAGTCGTTCACACACATGTAGTACAATGTGCTAAGTTTCATAACAGACTCTATCTAGTTGCAGAGGCTGTGGTAATTAACCTTGCCAGATAAGTGTGAGAAGGGGGTGATACTTATGTAGAATTTCCAGTCAAAGGGATGAATGCATCCAATTGAACGCATAGCATGGATGGCATGGTGAGGAAAGGACTTTGAGTAGCTGGGGGCATGGCAGATGGAGAACAGGCTCTGGAGATAAGAGCTTATGGGAATTATGGTGGTGACCATATTCCCTTCCCAGATCACAGTGAGCTTATGGGCTCCAATCTAACCCTGAGGCACAGGCAGGAGTCCTCTTCCCCGTTGGGTATGCAATGGTTCCCTGAGGGCTAATGGGTGTTCTGAGATGTTGAAAAGTCTCTGAATAGCCTCTTGGGATTGATAAGTGATTTGGGGTTTGAACTTGAGGCACAAGTGGAAACAGATAATATTCCCCCCATGACCATCACACATCTCGACAACTGGTGGTAAAGGGTCCAGGCTCAGGAAGGCATAGCCTTAACTCAGACCTCAGGCTGGCGGTCTTCAAACTGAGGTTAATACCCCCTTGGAGGTGCCTGCAGACTTTTCAAGAAATGTGCAGGCATAGATAGTTCTAGAGGAATCAGTGTCCAACTCTGCAATTTTAATATTCATTCTTTCTCAGCATTGATCACAACAGCTTTCCATTGGCAAAGATTCTCCCCTCTCTCTTACCTCCCCTTTCATAATCTCCCTTCCCCACACCCTTATATTGTTTTACTTTATTTTTTTTTATTCATTTTTAATTGGAGGTTAACTGCTTTACAATGTTGTGTTAGTTTCTGCTGTACAACAATGTGAACCAGCTGTAAGTGTACATGTATCTCTTCTGTCTTGAGCCTCTCTCCATCCTCTCCCCCATCCCAGCCCTCTAGGTCATCACAGAGCACAGAGCTGGGCTCCCTGTGCTATACTCCACTCCCTTTCAAACACCTATTGCTCTACGGTTTCAGGAAACTAAACTAAAAATTTGACACACACACACTCGACACAAGTATCAGATGGTCGATAGGAGACTGAGTTCTAGCGTGAAAATCTCATACATTGGGATAAAATTCTGTGGGAGTAGTGAAACAGAAGCAAACAGGAGTTTGAGTTCTTCAAAAAGAAAAAAAAAGAGCAATGTAAAATTTCCAACTGTTAAAGGAGAGCATGTTTATACATTTTTCAAATGGATTGTGGTGAGTTTTAAGTCACTATGGTATTTAGACTAAATTGGGTACATGCAAAAACTGTAAAGTAACAGTTTTATTTTAAAATCTCAATATTTACAACATGTTGTTTAAAGTTCTGATGAAAAATTTCATATGTCAACTTAAAATGTGTGAGGGGATACAAAGCTTTTACAAAATTGTTTTAAGGATACAGTAGGAAAAAGTTTGCAGGCCACTGATCCACTGAGACTGCCTGGTAAGGGATTCCTGGCCTGGGGACTGGACACTGTCCTCTGGGCCAATGCTGTTTCACTCATTCATCATTGTCCTCAGGGGTGGGATCCAAAAGCTGGGACATAGAACCTCACTTAGGGTCCCTTCCCAGTTTTCTGCCTGGAGATTGGGTCCCACATTTCTAGGAAACTGTACACACAGAGGCCTTCATTCTGCATATTTTTTCCCATTAATATGATGCTGAAGCTGAAGCTCTAATGCTTTGGCCACCTGATGTGAAGAGCCAACTCATTGGAAAAGACCTTAATGTTGGCAAAGATTGAGGGTGGGAATAGAAGGGGGAGACAGAGGATGAGCTGGTTAGAGAGCAACACCAACTCAATGGACTTGTAGTAGAGCAAACTCCAGGAAACACTGAAGGACAAGAAAGCCTGGCATGCTGCAGTCCATGGGGTCACAAAGAGTAAGACATGACTTGGCGACTGAACAACAAAAAATTATGTTCAATAGCCCATTCAAAAGAGATTAGTGTTTCCTTGACTAGATCCCAAATCCCTAGCAATAAGGTAAAGAAAGCTACATCTTTTTGTCTTTAGGGATAAAACATAACAGCGGCCTTGATTATCCCCTTGAATAGAGAAAATAATGCTTTTATTTATTTTTTTTTTAACAACGTGTTACCCTCTTTCCTCTTCACCCAGGTTGGATATAAGGGTTCTAGCTAAGTGCAAATAGCCCAGATGTGACAGGAAGTTCCCTGTAAATCATTGCTGGGCAGAGGAAGAGCGAGAATACTCTTTTACCCTGATGCCACCCACCATTTCAGGGCTGTGTGATCTCGAGCAGCTGTCTCACCCTTTCTGAGTCATAGTTTCACATCTATAAGGTGAGATTATAAAGTGATTTTCCTATGATTTTTGTAAAGTTAGATGAGATATTTTTGAAAGTGCCTGGCCTAGGGTGTGAAATGTAGTAGGTGGCTAATAAATAGCTATTTTGGGCTTTGACTCTAAGTTCTATTTCTTGTACTGTGTATGGGAAAATGAAGGGGAAGAGGATAAAAGTATATTCTCAAGAAGTTTTCAATCTAATGAGTCAAGCAAGCCTAGCAGGCAGTTAAAGCAGAGCAGTACACGATGCTTACAGGGGCAGAGATGCACGTGGGCTATAAGGGCAGAATATGAGGAGGACCACTGATCTGGTGTTGGGATAGGAGATGGTTTCTTAAAGAGCCTGACATCTCAGTGAAGAGCTGAAGGCCAAGAAGGAGCTGGCCAGGCACAGAAGGAGAAATGTCAGTGTGGGCATAGGGGAAGTCCTAGGCAAAGGCCTGGAGGCAGAAATCTGGTGTGGGTTGGGATGGAGTTATGGTGATCAGGCTGGAGAGGTAGGTAGGGTCCATGTGCCATGCTAAAACACTGAGACTTACCTTCTCTTTATAAAAAGGAGCCATTACAGAGTTTAATCTGGCCTGTTTTCTGGTTTAGAAACCGCCAGCTCTAGGGAGGAATAGATAATAGGGTGTCAGCCTGGCGATCAGGAGACCAGTAGTTCTCCTCCATCCACAAGCCTTTCGAATGCACAGAGAATTATTTCCATCCTTTGCAAATTCAGGGCCTTGGACAGTGCCTGTTAGAAATTAGAGTTTGTTGAAGGAACTAGTCAATAACTCTGCAAATTAATTTCCCCCAATTTTATATTCACCAGGGCAAAAAGTACTGCTGAATATAATATCTCATCAACGTCCACTTTGATTGTTCCCTCAAAGCTCTCAGCAGATTCAGGCCTGTAAACATGGCAACAGATAAAACTGATCAAGCTGCCTGCTAGTTAGCTTAGAAATTGCCCTAATACACACCATGCCCACTTGAATATTGAACCAGCACTGCCCCCAATCTCTGAATTCTTTGTCCTCATATCTATCTATCTGTATATATCTTTTTTTTTTCTTTTTTGCTGAGCTCTATTTGTTTTGATGGCCACTAGTCATGATCTGATTTACCTGCCTCCATTCTGGTACACACAGAAGGTGTGTTTCTCTTTTCCCAGTGGCATTCCCACTTACCCATGGAAGATAATCAGACAATCAGCATGCATAAAATGCCAGCCAACAGTTCACTTAGCGTGGCGACCCTATTATGGCTACAATATGATTTCTTTGAAGCTTTGTGCAATTTTGAGAGTTAAGATGCCCTGAACTACTCTACATTGGGGAACTTTATCTCCAACTTCCTTCATGAGGCTAGACCTCGGGGCTTGTAATTATACAGCAGGACAGCAGGAAAGCAGTTGAGGAGGAAAAATCAATGAAAAGGATTCTTATCATAAGCTCCTTCTCTAATTTGGGGAAACAGAAATCTCTGCGTGTTTTCTCAATAAGCACTCCATCAGAAGCCTTCTTATCCTGACAGGCTTCGCTCTTTCATAAACACAGCAAGAATAACCTTTGCACGCTGGCCTACCATAGTCAAGTATGAAAATGTGAATTCCACGGGTCACTGTTTTTGCAGCCGCCAGATGTGGATGAAAGGAGAAGGGTGTTTTATTGTGTTTTCTCAAGAAACAGAGAAAGGTCTGTCCTGAGATGGGTATGCTTTCCTCCCACACAAGTGGCCACCATGTGGCCAGAGGACAGCTAGCTAATTTGCAAGATTAAGCTTTTCCAAATATTTGGAATTGGTCTATTCTGTCTTCAGCTAATAAAATGGATTTCTGCTCCAAAATGGATTTAGGAAGCAGACACAAGAACTCCTAAGGGCTTGTTGGCAAGTTACCTGTTAACAGGGTCCATCTGTCAAATGGATGTATAATGGATAGGCCTTATATGGATTGTCTCCTACTTGCCCTCGAAAGGATGCCTACCTTTACACAGAGGTTCTACCAAGGGAAGCCAGTGCCAGCTGATAATAAGAGATGTCCAGGACGTGAGCTTCTGTCGCACACACACCCTGTGTGTGTTGTGCTGAGCTAAGTCGCTTCAGTTGTGTCTGACTCTTTGCGATGCTATAGACTACAGCCCGCCAGGCTCCTGTCTGTCCATGGGATTCTCCAGGCAAGAATGCTGGAGTGAGTTGCCATGCCCTCCTCTAGGGGATCTTCCTAACCCAGAGACCAAAGCTGGGTTTCCTGCATTGCAGGCAGATTCTTTACCATCTGAGCCACCAAGGCAGCCCCAGAAGTGCATAAACAGCAAGCATACATTAAAAACAAACAAACAAAATGAAACACAAAATACCCCCACCAAATGAGAAATCTACATTAACTGCAAGTATCTTTATTTGATGCAATGATTCATTCATTCATTTAATATTGAATGTCTACAGTGTGCCAGAGACTCTGTTAGGTACCAGGAAAATAGATGAGTAGGACACAGTCCCTGCCTTAAGGGAGGTGGTAGTTTATTTGGGGAGATATGGCGATAAACATCTATAATATAAAGTGCTATACAATATAAACTGTTCAAGTAGTCTTTGGAGGCTCCCAGAGTGTGCTGGGGAGGCAGGGAGTTTCACCAGGTAAATAGCCCTTGAGTTTGTGTTAAAGAATGAGGAGATTTCCAGGGGGGAAAGCGTGTTCAGAGCCAGAATACAGACTCTTTAGAAAGGATGCTGTGTTTGGTAAGTGACATAGTCACAATCCACATGGTGGATTGTGAAGTAGGAGGAAGGGAGAGGTGGCCTTAAGGAAGTGAGAAAGGCCAGCGCCCTGTCACCAGGGACATTAGTCATGCTGATGCACTTATAGTTGGCTCTGCAGGCAATGGGACAGGGGCACAGTGGGGCATTGGCGAGTGCTGAGTTGGGGAGCACGTTGGCCCTACAACAAGGTAGGAGATGGTTTGGAGTTGAGTTAGTCTAAAAAGGGAAGCATACCTTCTGACAGTGAACAGTGATAAAAGATAATGAACTTTCATATAGTGACATGGGGCTCTTTCCTTTACCTCTTAGATCTATTCTCCATCCTTCTCCACCATGCTCTTTGTCTCAAGAGTCTGACCTATATCAGTGACTATATTAGTGGTTTCCTAGTTCCCTGAGTCTATTGGAGAAGGAAATGACAACCCACTCCAGTGTTCTTGCCTGGAGAATCCCAGGGATGGGGGAGCCTGGTAGGCTGCCGTCTATGGGGTCACACAGAGTCGGACATGACTGAAGTGACTTAGCAGCAGCAGCAGCAGCCCCCTGAGTCTAATTAGTTTTTTCCTAATGGAAGCCCAGGCAAGAGATGGAAAGGAAAGAGGGAAGTGGAGTCAAGCAAGGGATTTATTCTCCTAGGTCCCTCTCTTTGGGACTTCTTTGGACTGATTTGTCCCTTGATTTGTCCTTCCCTTCTTGAGAAGTCACAGATATTCTCAACATGACCCTTTCCTGCAAGATCCAGTAACCTCTCCTTGTCCTCACTACTTCAGGTGAACAGATGTTAAAACCTATTGACCCATGGGTATGTGTTAGTCCTTATACTTTCTTCACATCCTGCCCACATCTTCTTAAATAATTCCTTTATTAATTCCTTCTTGAATTACCTAAAACTGAGCGAGTCATTTGTTTTGTGGTGGGACTTTAACTGCTACTATTGTGCGAAGCATAGCAGAAGGATGGATAGAGTAACTAGTTCTCCCCAGGGCAGGGAAAAGGGAACCAAGAAGGCTTCAGAGAAGTAGTATATGAGTCCTGTCTTGAAAGAGGAACTTGAGTTTCCCAGGCATCAAGAGTGTGAAAGGCATCTGGACTGAAGTAATAAAATAAACAAATGATGGCAGAAAGAATGAGTAGGGTGTACAAAGGGAGCCATGGTTGATTGGAGGGGCGGGTGCCTGGGAAATGAGATGAGATGCAGCAGATGAAGAGGGTCAGAGTGGATGAGCCTAGAAACCAGCTTAGAAGTGTGGGCTTCTAAGAGGGCCTAGAGAAAAAGGACAAGAATGGAGGCAGCACTGGAAACTGACCTGGATAAAGAGTGGTAGAAGGACCTGAGAGTGTTTAACTCAGAGAAAACACTTAGAAGTAGGATCACTGTCTTCAGATACGTGAAGGGTCTGGATAGCAATATACCAATATGGAATATGAGTTCATGTGTTTTGACCCAGAAATTCTCTATCTAGGATTTTAGCTGAAGGAAAGAATACAAAGTTTTACTGATTATTCATACTAATTGAAAGTTGGAAACAATCTACATGCTCAGTAAAAAGAGGGTTGGTAAATAAATTATGGTGGATCTTTATAATAGACTAGTATGCGATTGTTAAAGTGTCTAAAAAATTAAAACCATGGGAACATACTTTTAATATCATGCTAAGTAGAAAAACAGAGTATGAAATATATAGAATGATCTCAAGGACATAAAAATATATGGACAAAGTAAAGATGCAAAAATCTTATCCAGAATACTGCTGTTGATGAGTTTGTGGGTGACAGATATTCTTAGGTTGTTCCACAGATCATATCTAAACAGGAGTTGGTAGTAACACTGAGAATAACTGTTTGAGAATAAAGGTACTATTAGGAACTTAAGCAAGAAAAGAATAGGCAAACTTCTGTCCCTGAGAAGGTGAAAAGAATTTGTTTTTTGCTCTAGAGAAAGAGAAGGGGGAGCGGAGATTTTGTTTATAAAAACTATCCTTTACTTTTCCATTTTGTGTTGCTTTGAATACTTAGTGAGACACAGCACCTTCCCATGTATTAAATGACAATTTGCCTCTACCTTCATAAATTGTCTTTTCATTCCTTTCCCTTTTGGTTTTGGATTTGACTCCTATTCAAATGTAAAATAGTTCTCTCATAGCATGAAGAGAGGTGATTATCCAAATATCTTAACATCTCACCTATATGATAACAGTCTTTGACCCCTTCATCAAAAAAGATGAGGAGAGTGAGTGGAGAGTAATCATGACAGTGAGCAGTGTTTGCCAAACTGTGTTTTCTGGAAAAATAATTCTTGGAGAAGTTAATGGATGTGGTGGGGAAAAGGGTTCAAATGAGTTGGAAAATGCTGCATTAAATAAAGTAAAAGTAATGGTTTCTAAATTGCAGCTAAGCTACAGGATTTACTATAGCTTGTGTGTGTGTGTGAATAGGAATTAAGACTTCTCTAGAAAGGGGGAGAGGGAGATAGATAAGGTTTCCCAAATACCCGGGACCCCATGCTCTTTGGGCAACCCTGGCGTGGATAACGGGGTACAGGCCAGGATGGCTGGAGGCCTGTCTTTTAGTTTGCCACTTAGTGTGTTTTGTGACCTTGGGCAAATTCCAACCATCCTCCGTTGGTAAAATAAACAAGGATATGTTTGAGATGGGGGTTGAAGGGTATTTAGGGTTTTGATGGGAGCAAAGACTTGCTAGGTGGAGGTAATTGAATGGGCCAAGTATAAGGCGCTTTCCTGCCCAAGGATAGGAAACCAAGTAATTCTGGGCCCCGTTTTGTAACAAGTCGACCATGTAAGGAGGAAAGGTGACAGATGTGTTTACTTCTGAGAAATGGACTTTCACCAACTTCTTTTTATTTCTGTTTCAAAGCCCAGAAACCCACCTGCCTTTTCCTAAGTGCTCCTGCCCACATAGGTAGACCACATCATAAAAATTCATATTTGAAATAAGAAACCCCACTACTTCAGTCACTTTGACAGCCAGACTTTGGGCTTATGGAGAAATTACAGATGAATGTCTTTAAAATCCAGTGAAGGAATTTTATGATCCGTTACTTGAATGGCAAGTCTAGAGTTTTCATACATGGCTTATTTTTACTAATTATATAATATATCCAGGGAAGCTTATTAGAAAATAATTTGTTTTATTAAGAAAAACTAGCCTGAATCAGAACATTATTTAGATTGCTAATTGTGAAATGAGTTACCCTGTTAAAAAAATGCCTTGAATTTGCAGCCAATCTACATTTTCAACTAACTCCAGTTTCATGTCATTTGTATCTGGCACAGCATTGGTGCTGCAGAAATGGGTAATGTAGGCCTACATTACTTCTGCTTCATTGATTACACCGAACCCTTTGACTGTGTGAATCACAACAAACTGGAAAATTCTTAAAGAGATGGGAATACCAGTCCCCCTTACCTGTTTCCTGAGAAACCTGTGTGCAGGTCAAGAAACAACAGTTAGAACCAACCAGACATGGAACAATGGATGGTTCCAAATTGGGAAGGGAGCACGACAAGACTGTATATTATCACCCTGCTTATTTAACTTATATACAGAGCACATCATGCAAAATGCCAGGCTGGGTGAATTACAAGCTGGAATCAAGGTAATTGGGAGAAATATCAACAACCTCTGCTATGCAGATGATACTTTAATGTCAGAAAGTGAAGAGGAACTAAGAGCCTCCTGATGAAAATGAAAGAGAGTGAAAAAGCTGGCTTAAATCTCAACATAAAAAAAAAATAAGATCATGGCATCTGGTCCCATTACTTCATGGTAAATAGATGGTGAAAAAGTGGAAACAGTGGCAGATTTTACTTTCTTGGGCTCTACAAACACTGCGGATGGTGACTGCAGCCATGAAATTAAAAGACGTTTGCTCTTTGGAGGAAGAGCTAGGACAAGCCTAGACAGCATATTTAAAAAAACAGAGACATCACTTTGCTGACAAAGGTTTGTGTAGTCAAAGCTATGGTTTTTCCAGTCGTCGTGTACAGATATGAGAGTTGGACTATAAAGAAAGCTGAGCACCAAAGTATTGATGCTTTTGAGCTGTGGTGTTGGAGAAGACCCTTGAGAGTCCCTTGGACAACAAGGAGATCAAACCCATCAATCCTAAAGAAAACCAACCCTAAATATTCATTGGAAGGACTGATACTGAAACGGAAGCTCCAATACTTTGGTTACCTGATGCAAAATGCTGACTCACTGGAAAAGACCGTGATGCTGGGAAAGTTTGAGGGAAAGAGGAGAAGGGGATGACAGAGGATAAGAAGGTTGGATGGCATCACTGACTCAATGAACATGAGTTTGAGCAGACTGTGGGAGGACAGGAAAGCCCTGATCTGCTGCAGCCCATGGGGTCGCTGTCAGATATGACTTAGCATCTGAACAGAATAGGCCTTGTGCTATCAGTTTGTGAGGAGACAAACTAGAACGGGGGTACAGTGAGTGGTAAAGAATCTGCTTGTTATTGCAGGAGATGTAAGAGATGTGGGTTTGATCCCTGGGTCAGGAAGATCCTTTGGAGGAGGAAATGGCAACCCATTCCAGTATTCTTGCCTGGGAAATCCCATGGACAGAGGAGTCTGGCGGTTCATTGGGTTGCAAAGAATCAGACATGACTGAGCACATACGTATGTACAAGATGCTGACACAGTGCCCCCAGAGCTCTGTTAGTGTCCTTAACAAAAACCCTACAGATCCTGAAGCAAAGAATGTCTTACTTGGTGAGATGCAGATGACTTTACAGAGGTATCTGAGCTGCCTTGAAAAGCTGAATGGAATTTTCTCCTTAAAAGGAAGGGCATAAAGGCATTACTGAGTCCCAGAAATGTCCCTGGGAGGACAGTCCCTTCCCTGTCCTCCATAACTAAATCAATTTCTTCTTCTATGGCTCTCATAGACAATATTCTGCCCCAGAGTAGCACGTACAACTTCTGACATTTCTATTTTGTGCATTTTTAGTTTGTGTCTATCTGGTTAATCTAGTTCATGTTAGACTACACGCCTATGAAAGTAGGGGCCATGTCTTTTCTTTTTTTTTCACTGTTCAGAACCCTGGCCAGAGAGGCTCCTATTCAGTAGTGTTTGTTGAATGAATGAACAACATGAACAAAGACCAAACAATAGAAGATGAGAACATTTTAGGAGAATACAAAGTGGTTTATTCAACATGGCTGGAGTAGGATGCAGAGGGAAACAGGAGACTGGAAAAAACTTCAGCAAAAATTTATGAGCTTTTACTTAGCTACCAATTTGGAACTAAAGTAACCGAGTGAAAGTGAAAGTTAGTCCACCAGCATTTCTAAATAAATGTATAAATCTCCCCCAACCCTGCTGCTGCTAAGTCGCTTCAGTCGTGTCCGACTCTGTGCGACCCCATAGACGTCAGCCCACCAAGCTCCCCCGTCCCTGGGATTCTCCAGGCAAGAACACTGGAGTGGGCTGCCATTTCCTTCTCCAATGCATGAAAGTGAAAAGTGAAAGTGAAGTCGCTCAGTCGTCCGACTCTTAGCGACCCCATGGACTGTAGCCTGTCAGGCTCCTCTATCCAGGCATGAATACTGGAGTTGGTTGCCATTTCCTTCTCCAATGCATAAAAGTGAAAAGTGAAAGTGAAGTCCCTCAGTCATGTCTGACTCTTAGCGACCCCATGGACTGCAGCCTACCAGGCTCCTCTGCCCACGGGATTTTCCAAGTAAGAGTACTGGAGTGGAGTGCCATTGCCTTCTCCAACCCTAGCCCCTTTAATCTAGCATTCTGTACGTCCTGTGTTTGAAAGTCTTTGTCCACTCTAAAGTCAGGTGAATAGGCCTCTGAACTTTTTTTTATCGTTAAACTCCTTCTGGTTCAAAGACATCTCATCTGGTGGTCTACTCACTCAAAGTGAAAAGGAGCAGTGGAGTACCAAAATCCTTTTAAACCTACAAAGTGAAGTTCACGTACTGCCTCATGGCATCCTTGAACCTCAGAGCTCTAGAAGGGACATGAGCGGAAGAAACTGAGGCTTGGGTTGAGGAAGTGATTTGTCAGAGGCCACTCAGCCAGGAAGGAACCGTGCTGAGACTGGAACCCAGATTTGTCTGACTGGACACCATCTCATCAGTCCCTAATTTTCCAAAGCCACTTGCCTTTCATTCAGCAAACTTCTGCACTTTCAGGCTTCCTGCCCCAGAAGAGTTTCCTGTTTCACCTCCAAAGCCATCAGCAGCCCTTAGGGCCCTGCCAAACATCTGGCACTTGACAGGGATGTTCCTCTGTTTCCCTCTCTCTGCAGGGTGCTGAAGGGGTGGGTCATGAATTATGCCTTGATTCCCTCCAGCCTCGCAGAGTGTAAATAAACAGGAGCAGGGAAAGCACATGTGTAGATGGATGGTGAACCTTCTGTGTCCCTGTCTGAGTGGCTATCTGCAGGAAAACCTGGGCAGCTCTTGTCTGTAGGAGCCTCAAACATGGCTCTGTCCTTGGTGGGGGTTCCTGGAGCCTCTGCCGCTCTTCATGCCCTCAGTTTCTACCCTCATACACCCTATCTTAACCCTCCTGTGATACAGAACTGCTACATATCCCATAACATGCCACGTTGTCATATGCCACATTTTCCTTTCCACTATGTACCTTGTTGGGAATTTTCTCTTTTGATTGTGGGTTTTTAGAAAGCTGTGTTTAAGAGAAATTTCCTCTGTGAAGGATCCTTGATTCCTCCAAATGTAAGGCTCCTTTGCTTGTTCTCCTGCCCTTTCAGCTACTTTATACTTTACAGCATTTGTTTTTATTGGATTATACCTATCTTCCCTACCTAGAAGAGAATTTGTTGCTAGTCACTCAGTCATGTCTGACTTTTTGTGACCCTGTGAACTGTATCCCACCAGGATGCTCGGTCCTTAGAATTTTCCAGGCAAGAATCCTGGGGTGGGTTGTCATTCCCTTCTCCAGGGAATCTTCCCAACCCAGGGACTGAATCCTTGTTTCCTCACTGGCAGGAAGTAGTTCTAAGTAAATGTAGAACTAGGTATTTTGGGAGCATAGAGAGGGAGCTCACCTAGTTTATGGGTCAGGAAGGCCTTGGGAGGAATTCAAATTTAAGCTAATACTCTAAGAATAAGTACATTATGGGGGAGGTGGGTAGGAGGAGGAAGAGCACATAAATTCCTGGAAGCATGGCGGGATTGAGGAACCAAGAGAAGACGGTATAGCTGTAGTTGTAATAACCGAGGCTGGAGAAGTTGATGCGGTTGGATTGTGGGAGGTTACTTTGTAAGCCAAATTAGGAAAGACCATTCTGGTTATGATAAGAAAAAGTGATTGGAGGAAAGCAAGATCAGAAACGGGAAGACCAGGTATGGGGCTGTTGCAGATTTCCAGTGGAAAGATGATAGTAGTTGAGTCTAGTGACACAGGGATGGTAGGCTTGGTGAAGTGGATGGATTATGGAGATATGTACAGTAATCTCTTGGTATCTGTGGGGGACTGGTTCCAGGAGCCCCTTGGACACCAAAATCTGCAGATGCCCAAGTCCCTTATATAAAATGGAATAGTACAATGAGTACAGCTGGTCTTCTGTACCTATGGGTTTTGCATCTGTGGATGTGAAGGGCTGATTGTACAAAGTTGAATGGTTAGGACTTGGTGATTGTCTGGAGGGAGGTGAAGAGAAGCTGACATCAAGGAATGTTTCCCGGATTCTGTCCTGAGTAACCAGATATTGGTAGCAGGATGTAGTAAAACAGGGAGTGTAGGAGGACAAGGTTGGGGAAGGGTGGGTGATAGAATCTATCTTAATCATACTGGAAGGTAAGAAGGCGAAGAAATATCGTGGTAGATCAATGACCAGTACACAGGCTGGAAGGTCAAGGGTCCAGGCTAGGGTTAGGGAGGAAAATTTAAGGAGGTACTCACTCTCAGTGTTCAACAAGTGAGGGTTGAACTTGAGAATGAATATTTCCTTAAATTTTTCACCGTGGGCTCCTTTCCTGCCTCACTCTAGTCCCGGCCCTGTCTGAGTCACAGGAGAGAGGTTGGGCTAGAATTACAAGTTTGGATGATATCAGTATATAGGTGATGGAATGGACATTTACCATTGTTTAGCTTCCCAGAATTGATTTCCACTTCCTTACAGCACTTAATTTCATTTTGGGGAATTAGTTTCCTCTCTTGTGTGTCTTGGACATTGTTCGAAATAGGTGCTTGCCTCCCACAATAGAAACCCACAAGGTCTCTGAAGAAGCACAGTCTGAATATTAGAGCTGGATTCTAAAGTCTATTGTACTTGGTGTAAGTCCTAAGCTAATGGCTCTAGCTAAACAGTTAAGCAAGATTTCAAAGGACAAAACGAATAACCGTAGGCCATTTAAGTTTGCTGGCTTATCTTTCTGTCCTTTAGCCTCCTTCCTGCCACTTTGTGATGACAAGGGAAGAAAATATCCCTCTTCTCTGCAGTGTGTTGTGTGAGGATTTGAGGGCTGTATGGACTTCCCTGGTGGCTCAGATGGTAAAGAATCTGTCTGTGATGCAGGAGACCTGGGTTCGATCCCTGAGTTGTGAAGATCCCAATATTCTTGTGTAGAGAATCCCTTTGGACAAAGGAGCTTGGAGGGCTACAGTCCATGGGGTCACAAAGAGCTGGACATGATGAGTGACTAAGCACACACTGGCTGCAGAAATTTCTGTTAGTATCCAGGAAGACCCTGGAGCTGTTTTGGGGTTGGGGGAGTAGTGGCCAGTTATGGGAGAGGATCACACAGAGTCTGAAAATTAGATAAACACAAATGGAAACAGAACAGAGTCAGTGAAAGAGACTGGGTCCTCAGTGACATTGTTGGAAATCTCTGAATCAAGTCTCACCTGAAATTGTTAGTAAGTTGGCAGCCAGATTGCTATTACACAGACTCCTCAGCAACAGGACTTCAGTAATATACAAATTAAGGTCTCTTTCACATAACATCCCAGAGGCAAGTGGTCTAGGCTGCCAGAGTAGGTCTGCCATTCTCAACATGTGGCTTCCATCTGTAGGTCCCAAGTGATTGCTTCAGTGGACTCTTTTCTCAACCCAGGAGAAGAGCAAACAAAGATATGGAGAGCAATATCTTTTTTAAGAAAGTGACCTGAGAACATACTTACCTCCTTCATTTACATTCCACTATACAGCCATGTCTAGATGCAAGGAAGGCCAGGTGAAGAGGTCTCTGGAATGTGTGGGAGAGTTGGTCACAACCTTTGGATCACAGAGGCAGGGAGTCCTATTACTAAAGGGAAGGATGGGAGAATGGATCTTGGGAGTATTTATCTGTTTTGCCAAAGCAATAAACTCTTTTTTCCCCCTCCCTCAAGCCATTTTGAGTTGGAGTTTCTGTTCTTTGCAAAAATAATTTATCTTCTATGACAGTGGTCTCCAGCCTTTTTGGCACCAGGGATTGGCTTCATTGGAAGACAATTTTTCCATGGACTGGGGGTGGGGGAGTGGGTGGGATGGTTTTGGATTTACCCTCTGATTACCTCCTGCTGGGTGGCCCAGTTCCAACAGGCTGTACTGGTCCATGACTTGGGGGTTGGGGACCTCTATTCTATGAGACAGAACCTGTCTCTGAGCCTTTGTCTGTCCCATCATAATGCTTCTCTGTGACCTTGAAGGAACAGTCTGGTGCTGTGTGTTTGAATGCAATTGAGTTTAATTTGTTAAGGGAGGTAGAGGAGAGGAAATCATCTGGGATTATACTCTGAGTTCTTGGTTATTTTCACACTTTGTATCCTTTAGTCCTTTCATTTTCTTTATCTCCAGGTTGCATGTAAGGAAACTGAAGTTGAGGAAGGTTTATATATGGTACAGACACCAGATAGGTACTAGGGTTACAATACAGCCCCTGTCTGTAGGATTTAAAGCCGGTGTCCTCACTACTTCATCCTCACTGTATCCTGTGGTATTGAGATGCATGGTGCTGTAAGAATTAGTGGGGATGTGAGGGGTCAGGAAAGTTGGTGGTAGAGGTAAGTAATGGAGGTGAGTATAGGGAATAAGGGGCTTCCCAGGTGGCTCAGTGGTAAAGGTTCCACCTGCCAAGGCAGGAGATGCAGAAGACGTGGGTTCAATCCCTGAGTCAGGGAAGATCTCATGGAGAAGGGAATGGCAACTCACTCCAGTATTCTTGCTTAGAGAATTCCATGGACAGAGGAGCCTGGCGGGCTACAGCTCATGGGGTCACAAAGAGTTGGACACGATCGAGTGACTGAGCATGTACACATGTGCAGGGAATGAGGATGGCTGCAGTCGTGTGTGTGTGTGTACATGCATACATACGTGTGCTTAGATCCACAGAGATAGAAGGCAGGTAGGAAGGAGGCAGGTGTTCAAAAGACTGGCGGGGGACCAGTCCAAACATCCCTCATTTTCCCAAGACCTCTTCTTGTCGACCACACTCCTGATTCCTCTTTGACATGATGCTTGCTTGTTGACTGGGTGTTTATTTGAATGGGGTATCTTGTAGACTCAGAGCTTTCCTTTTTCTGACAAGCTTGGGAAGTCTGGTGGAAAAACAGTTGCATCAAGGAGTCTGGAATTTAATGGAGAAAGTCGCTTACGCCCATCCTGACTGCAAGGGCTGCTGCGTTAGCAGAGGAAGGGGGCTGGAAGGGCAGGGCCGCCAGCAGGGTTGGGAGAAGGGTGGGGAGGCAATTCACTAATAAGCTGGACTTCCAGGAAGGAAAGCCCACCCTCCACTCCCCCACCACCAAGGCTGAATGAAGGCTGCCTTTGGACGTCTCCTGCCTGAGAAGGCTCTCTCGGAAGAATTCTATTGTCTGCTCGTCGAGAGGAAACTTGTTCCTTAGAGAGCACAATGAGGACACGGCCTCCAAGGACACAGGGAGGAAGCTGGGAGTCCTTGAGTTCTCCAAGAACCTACTATAGACAGCCTCTGGGCAAGCGTTCATGGGGTAGCTGGACACTTTACCCTGGTGGAGCAGCCTGGGTCCTGGGAACAGTGGTGAGCTGGAGGAGTCAGCCTTCCGAAGGCTCTGCCCAGCCCAGTCCCTCTGCAGCCTACGGTCACTTTGCCCCTGTGATGGGGAAAGTGAAGCTCCATTTCTGTGACCCGGTCTGTGCCCTCTTCCCAGCCAGTTAGAACTGCTCACTGCTCCTGGATAAACGTCACCCACGCTCCTCATCCCAGGGTCACCGCAGTGTCTTCTCTTCCCCACCTATGTTTTCTCATCTTTTAGGACCGGATCAAATGCCACCTCTTTGGGGAAGCCTTCCTGGTTTGACCCAGGCAGTCACTGATTCCGACTTTCTGTAAGCACATGTTATTTTTACGTGAATATCTTCACAACTAGCTTATTGTCTTGCATTTTGTAGACATTCAGTAAAGGAAAGGAAAGGAAAGTCACTCAGTCACGTCCGACTCTTTGTGACCCCATGGACTGTAGCCTACCAGGCTCTTCCCTCCATGGGATTCTCCAGGCAAGAGTACTGGAGTGGGTTGCCATTTCCTTCTCCAGGGGATCTTCCCGACCCAGGGATTGAACCCAGGTCTCCCACATTCCAGGCAGATGCTTTAACCTCTGAGCCACCAGACACTCAGTAAGTATGTCTGTAAATGTGTATGTGAGTGTGTGGTCGCTTCAGTCATGTCCTACTCTTTGCAGCTCTGTGGGCTGTGGCCCTCCAGTTTCCTCTGTCCATGGGATTCTCCAGGCAAGAATACTAGAGTGTTGCCAATTCCTTCTCCAGGAGGTCTTCCTGACCCAGGGATCGAATCCCAGTCTCTTAAGTCTCCTGTATGCACAAGCTGGTTCTTTACCATTAGTGTCACCTAGGAAGCACAAAGCATTTCATTTATAAACTTTATCAACAGTAAAAGCATTCAGATCAGATCAGTCGCTCAGTTGTGTCCGACTCTGCGACCCCATGAATTGCAGCACGCCAGGCTCCCTGTTCATCACCAACTCCCAGAGTTCACTCAGACTCATGTCCATCGAGTCAGTGATGCCATCCAGCCATCTCATCCTCTGTCATCCCCTTCTCCTCCTGCCCCCAATCCCTCCCAGCATCAGGGTCTTTTCCAATGAGTCAACTCTTCGCATGAGGTGGCCAAAGTACTGGAGTTTCAGCTTTAGCATCATTCCTTCCAAAGAAATCCCAGGGCTGATCTCCTTCAGAATGGACTGGTTGGATCTCCTTGCAGTCCAAGGGACTCTCAAGAGTCTTCTCCAACGCCACAGTTCAAAAGCATCAATTCTTCAGTGCTCAGCCTTCTTCACAGTCCAACTCTCACATCCATACATGACCACAGGAAAAACCATAAACTAAGTCAATAAATGTATAGTCCTGACTTAGTTTAAGTTGTTACCATTGATAAAGTTTATAAATGAAATACTTAAGGGATTGTATAAATACTTGTATATGTTCATGGTTGCTATTCAAAATATTTTTTTGTTGAAACTTGTGTTTTAATTCTTCAGTTCAAGCTGTGTGGTTACTGCCCTTGTCTCTTCAAGGTGCATTCAAGTCACAGCTAACTTCTTAAATGAATGACATGGCACTTGTCTTTGTGTACTCTTCAGTAAGTCACCTCTCTCTCTGATTCCTGTCGTTAATATAGGGTTTGAGAACATTTGGTGCTGAGGCTCCCTTTAAGCTGAACAATGCTATAGTTCTAGCCATGAAATATTTAAAATGTGACCTCCCAGGAATGTTTGTATTTTAAAGGAGTCACTTAACTAGGGGCAAAAAGCATTAACAGTGGGAATTCACTGGAGGATGAAATAGCAGGATTCCAAAGGCAACTATTAGCAGAACTTTCTATAGAGTGACAAAGTATTCAGCTTCCTTTGAGTTGAGTTCAGTTCAGTTCAGTCGCTCAGTCATGTCTGACTCTTTGCGACCCCATGAATCGCAGCATGCCAGGCCTCCCTGTCCATCACCAACTCCTGGAGTTCACTCAAACTCACGTCCATCGAGTCGGTGATGCCATCCAGCCATCTCATCCTCTGTCGTCCCCTTTTCCTCTTGCCCCCAATCCGTCCCAGCATCAGAGTCTTTTCCAATGAGTCAGCTCTTCACATGAGATGGCCAAAGTACTGGAGTTTCAGCTTTAGCATCATTCCTTCCAAAGAACACCCAGGGCTGATCTCCTTCAGAATGGACTGGTTGGATCTCTTTGCAGTCCAAGGGACTCTCAAGAGTCTTCTCCAACACCACAGTTCAAAAGCATCTATTCTTCGGTGCTCAGCTTTCTTCACAGTCTAACTCTCACATCCATACATGACCACTGGAAAACATAGCCTTGACTAGACGGACCTTTGTTGGCAAAGTAATGTCTCTGCTTTTCAATATGCTATCTAGGCTGGTCATAACTTTCCTTCTAAGGAGTAAGCATCTTTTAATTTTATGGCTGCAGTCACCATCTGCAGTGATTTTGGGGCCCAGAAAAATAAAGTCTGACACTGATTCCACTGTTTCCCCACCTATTTCCCATGAAGTGATGGGACCAGATGCCATGATCTTAGTTTTCTGAATGTTGAGCTTTAAGTCAACTTTTTCACTCTTCTCTTTCACTTTCATCAAGAGGCTTTTTAGTTTCTCTTCACTTTCTGCCATAAGAGTGGTGCCATCTGCATATCTGAGGTTATTGAGATTTCTCCCGGCAATCTTGATTCCAGCTTGTGCTTCCAGTCCAGCGTTTCTCATGATGTACTCTGCATATAAGTTAAATAAGCAGGGTGACAATATACAGCCTTGACATACTCCTTTTCCTATTTGGAACCAGTCTGTTGTTCTATGTCCAGTTCTAACTGTTGCTTCCTGACCTGCATATAGGTTTCTTAAGAGGCAGGTCGGGTGGTCTGGTATTCCCATGTCTTTCAGAATTTTCCACACTTTATTGTGATCCACACAGTCAAAGTCTTTGGCATAGTCAATAAAGCAGAAATAGATGTTTTTCTGGAGCTCTCCTGCTTTTTCAATGATCCAGCAGATGTTGGCAATTTGATCTCTGGTTCCTCTGCCTTTTCTAAAACCAGCTTGAACATCTGGAAGTTCACTGTTCACATATTGCTGAAGCCTGGCTTGGAGAATTTTGAGCATTACTTTACTAACGTATGAGATGAGTGCAATTGTGTGGTAGTTTGAGCATTCTTTGGCATTGCCTTTCTTTGGGATTGGAATGAAAACTGACCTTTTCCAGTCCTGTGGCCACTGCTGAGTTTTCCAAATTTGCTGGCATATTGAGTGTAGCACTTTCACAACATCATCTTTCAGGATTTGAAATAGCTCCACTGGAATTCCATCACCTCCACTAGTTTTGTTCATAGTGATGCTTTCTAAGGCCCACTTGACTTCACATTCCAGGATGTCTGGCTCTAGGTTAGTGATCACATCATCATGATTATCTTGGTCGTGAAGATCTCTTTTGTACAGTTCTTCTGTGTATTCTTGCCACCTCTTCTTAATATCTTTTGCTTCTGTTAGGTCCATACCATTTCTGTCCTTTATCAAGCCCATCTTTGCATGAAATGTTCCCTTGATATCTCTAATTTTCTTGAAGAGATCTCTAGTCTTTCCCATTCTGTTGTTTTCCTCTATTTCTTTGCATTGATTGCTGAGGAAGGCTTTCTTATCTCTTCTTGCTATTCTTTGGAACTCTGCATTCAACTCTGCCAATTGAGTACTGCCATTCAACTTGGTATGCATATACCTCCTCCTTACAAGAACTTAATCAGGGAATAGACACAACGAAAACTTAAATGCATATTGCTATGTGAAAGAGATCAGTTTGAAAAGGTCATGTACTATCTGGTTCTAATCATCTCACATTCCAGAAAAGGTAAAATTATGGAGATAGGAAAAAAAACAAAAAAACAAAACAGTGGTTGCCAGGGAATAGGGAATCGGGCTGGTAAAGGGAGAGATGGAATCCAGAGGATTTCGGGGGAGCGAAACTATTCCCTGTGATGTTCACTCTATACATCTAAAACTGCTTAAAAATAAAGTCTATTAATTAAAAAAACCTTAATCACACGTCTCCTTAATCATAGCTAACATTTATAGAGCACTTACCAGGTGCTGCTCTAAGTAATTTGTATATATTGACTCTTTTCAGAGATTTCCACATCAAACTTGAGTTGCTGTTCAGTCTCTCAGTGATGTTCTGCTCTTTGCGACTCCATGGACTGCAGTACGCCAGGCCACCCTGTCCTTCACCATCCCCTGGAGCTTGCTCAAACTCATGTCCATTGGTGATGCCATTCAACCATCTCATCATCTGTCACCCTTTTCTTCCACCTTCACTCTTTCCCAGCATCAGGGTCTTTTCTAATAAGTCAGCTGTTCGCATCAGGTGGCCAAAGTATTGCAGTTTCAACTTTAGCATCAGTCCTTTCAATGAATATTCAGGATCCATTGCCTTTAGGATTGATTGGTTTGATGTCCTTGAAGTCCAAGGGACTCTCAACAGTCTTCTCCAACACCACAGTTCAAAGCATCAATTCTTCAGTGCTCAGACTTCTTTATGAGCTAAGTGGTATTATCAGTTTCATCTTACAGATGAGGAAACTGAGGCACAGTGAGGTTGGGGGAACTTGCCCAGGGTTGCACAGCTAGTAATCAGTAGGGCCCTCTTTGATCCCAGGCAGGCTGGCTACAGAGTTCACACCATGCTGTACCACCTGCTTCTAGCCTCTACCCTATCATGGGCCAGAGATGTGGGATTTCTCTGCTCAGGTAAGCCTCCAGCCTCCCTCTGGAAGCCTTTCAGACCTGCCGCAGGCCGGGTAGGTGACTGTTCCATGCTCTCATACACTCTGGCCTTGACTCTGCAGACATACTGTAATTAGAGTACATTTGTTGAATGTATCCTAAGGATTGCCAAGGAGTGTTTGGCATGTATTTTGTTGAATCCCAGAGAAACCATGGACTTTCACTAAACTGCCTACTCTATCTGTTCACAAAAAGGCAGCCAGCTGAGTGAGCTTGCTCCCGTGCTCACTGCTGCTTCCTTCTCCAATGTCCTGGATATTCCTTCTCCAATGACTTTGATCGTGTGTCTCCATCCTCGCTTGGTCTCAGTGTCAAGGACACAGTGACATTTCCTGTGCCTACTTTTTTCTCACTGTGAAAGGTAAACACAATATTGGCCACACTCCTGTCCTTTAACTCTGCCCTTGTTCTTCATATTTCCTTAAAGTTTTATCTGTAGCATTGCTCATTTCTTGGGCAGAGTCTAATTCAAGCCAGGATGTGAGCAGGTGAGAACTCATTTAGGGAGGCAAATGGTTCACTTTTGTGCCCTCCTCTCCTAAAGGTTATTTCTTTGCCAGCAAAGACAAAGAAAAAGAGCTGGGAAATTGAGCTTGCTCTGTCCTAAACACTGCATCACAGGTACTACTTGGTGGACAAATTATGCCTCCCCAGTTCACACTGATTCTTCCAATCACGAGAATAAGACCCTGGAGATGTGAGTGGAGGTGGTCTGGATTCCCCTCCCTGACAAGTGGCCCCTGGGAAGCTGGGCCTTGCCTGGGACTCTGGGGGCTGGGCTCTCACTAAGGACTGTAGGTTGAAAAGCTGAAGCAGGTCTAGAGACTACATGCAGATTGGGAAGCTGGAGTAAGTGGAACAAGTAGCCCTCCCCTCTATCTGCTGGCTCTGCTTCAGCCACACCTCCTCCTTTCCCCTCCCTACTCCCTAAAGCCCAGGGAGAGCGCCCTCCTTTTAGCTCCCTTATTTCTTGCTCCCCTTCCCTCAACTAACTCTTAGCCTACTGTCCAGGCCTGGCTGAAATGTCAATTTCCCCAAACATCTTCAAATTCCCCTTACTTCCTCCCCTGATAGAGGGCCTGCTGTATGTTCGCAGGGGGTCTGAACTTCCCCAAGCTTTACACTCATGTCACCTACTTGTAATAAATAAAGCCATGGATTGACTATCCAGTTAGTTAGTAACTTCCCCATGTAAGGGGAAGCTCTGTCATGTTGGCCATTTTATCGCTTACTACAGTGCCTGGAAGAAGAAAAGCACACATTAAGTATTCATCAAATAAAGGGATGAAACTCTGAAGTACCAGGTCATAGGCCAGAAACCACCCTGAGGAGGGTAGCAGAAATAGCCTGTGTGTTCGTTTTACTCTGTGCCCCATTAATGTGTATTTAATAAATGAAAGAACATTGATTTCACTGTGCTTGGAACCCCCCACCAGCAAGTAAACTAAGTCTTGAATGGAGCAAAGCACCTTTTCCCCCAAGAATCAGAATGGCCCGTGCTAATGTATTCTGGGGGAGTTTTGGACCACAGATTAAAAAATAGGTTACCCCTTCCAAACCACTTCCTTGAGGATGCACTGAATCACAGTGAATGGCCAATTGAGCTGCCAGTAGGCCCATTAGAAAGTGGGTTGTCAGAGACTTGTATTACGTAGGATTAACATTAGGCATCTCTGTCTCAACCCAGTGAAAGGCTTCAAGTGTCCTTGGAATTTCAGTGACCTTTCCCCATCAATGACGATATTGTTCTCCCGCCTGATGGCTTAATTCGTAGGAAATGCAACCCACTCCTCATCATCGCTGCCCACCACATCTGGGATGGGGCCGAGGGCCTGAGAGCGCTGAGCATGTTACATTCACTTGCACCAAACCTCCTGGGGTGCAGGGGCTCCTGAGAGTTGTTTTCTGAGACTTTTTACAGTTTTTCTCAATGGTCTTAGCTGAGAATTAGGAGGCAATGGCAAAGGTTCTAGGAGTCTAGCAGGTCTTAAACCTGTCATCAGCAGAGCTCCTCTGATGCAGTAGGGTAAAACTGCTGATCTGAAGCCACCTAGAACTCAGGTAATGGTGTGAGATCTGAAGCCCAGAGAGACCACATTCATTTAGGGAAAGCACAAGGGAATAATGGTTGTTGACATGTTTGTTTTTGAATCCTCTCTGTGGCCTGAAGACTTTTCTGCCTCTGTTTTCCTCCTGATGAGAGGGCAATGGCTCAGAGGACACAGTGACTGGATGGACTGTTAGAATTCAGACATCAGGTGGGTGGTGGGGATATCTACTGAACACCTTCTTGGGTTACACAGGATACTAGGGATTTAAGATTCTTTTCCTCCTGGTTCTCATTGTAGCCTTAAAATGTCGAAACTGAAGCCAAGGTAGAGCTGGTTAATTCCTTTCTAATGCAGTTCAGCATCGTTAGGCAAACTTCTCCAGCAGCTTGGCAGCCAAAGCAGAGAATATGGGTGGCTGGGTGGAGCAGAATGAAGGGTCTGTAGGAAGGTGAGGGGAAAGTTTGGGCAGGGGAGGAATTGAGGCTGGTGGAAAAGCAGGGACGGATCTCATTCAAGGTGACTCCTTCGTGTTGAGAGTATGATTGGTCCTCAGAACATGTCTTCTGAACAGGTGTTTGAATGCTAGCAGGGAGTTGATAGGCAGGTGAGCTAAGTTCCTGTAGGGTCTAGGGATGCATGCTTCAGTGCAGTAGTTATAAAAGTGAGCTGCTAGAAGTTGGGGTTACCAGGGGAGGGTAGTGGCCTTTAAGAGCTTCAGAGGAGGAGACATCGGGAGTTAGGAAGTGATGGCCACCATGGGACCATTACTGGGCAGCTGCAGAAGCATGTGGCAATGGCCACTGGCATTGAGGAGCAGGAGGCTGATGAGAAACAGCCCGGGGAAACTCCTTCCATGCATCCCTGGGTTTTTCACACTATTCTGTGTGGAGATGGATGAAAATCTCTGATAACTTTGAAGAGTCAAGTGTTAGGCTTTTCCAAAGCTCTATTTCCAAGGGATAGAAAAGACCATAAACAAAGATTGTGCATGCTCAGGTTGCTCAGTCATGTCCGACTCTGCGACCCCATGGACTGTAGCCCTCCAGACTGCTCTGTCCATGGAATTTTCCATCAAGAATACTGAAGTGGGTTGCCATTTCCTACTCCAGGGGATCTTTCTGACTCAAGGATCAAACCTGTGCCTCTTGCATTGGCAGGCGGACTCTTTACCACTGCACCATCTGGGAAGGCCAAACAAAGACCATTGAGTGCTAAGACACTTCAGTCGTGTCCAACTCTGTGTGACCCTATAGACTAGCCTGTCAGGCTCCTCTGCCCATGGAATTCTCCAGGCAAGAATACTGGAGTGGGTTGCCATGTCCTCCTACAGGGGGCATCTTCCTGACCCCGGGATTGATCCTGGGTCTCCTGCATTGGCAGGCAAATTCTTCACCACTAGTGCCACTTGGGAAGCCCAATAAAGACTACAAACATCTCTGCATCAAGGTCCACTTAGTTCTTGGGACATGAATGTCACCCGCAGTGTATAACCAGGAAGCTCAGATGTGGGCTAGAGTGCCTCCCACTGTGTCTTTCTCTGAATTTGGTTGGTGGAAGACAAAGTCGGTGCTAATCTATGGATACATTTCTTTTTCACGCAGGCACTGCCTTTACTCAGCCTTGGCGTCCTGCAGCAGAGGTCTGGGCTGTAATAGAGTGGGTCTTATTTTTTACGAAGTTCATGAACTTTGAAGGAAGGAACTTGGAAAAAAAAGGTCTCATTACCTCAGGAATGAAGGTTCATGCTTCTTTTAATGCCAGACATTGGTGTGGCCTTACTTGTTAGAGACACAAATAATCTGGGTGGAAAATTGCAACAAAGTGGCAAGCAGAAAACAGGATGGCTTCTTGGGGTAAAGCAGGTTGGGTGAGGGAGAAAAGGTCAGGGAAAGGTCAACCTAAAGTGGAGAGAAGCTGAGGAAAGGCATGCAGATTTAAATTATGGTTAGACATTTGTATAGACTGACTTTGTGACAATACTCTGCCATAGACCCTTCCAGAATCTGGGATAATGGGAAGAACATGATTCTGGATTCAGATGGATTTGGCTTTAAATTTCAATTTGGCTACTTACTATAAGCTGCATGACCCATACCTTCCCCGAATCTCTTGAGTTTCAGTTTCCAAATCTGTACAATGTAAAAAAAAAAAAAAAAAAATCTACCTGGCAGGATTGTTGAGGGGATTGGATGAGACACTGCAGGATAAGTGTCAGGCACTGTGTTCATAAAGAGAAATGTGGTACAAAGCTTCTGAATTCACACTACTACTATTATTATTGTTAATTTTTGCTGCAAAAAGCTTTATTGTTTGCATTTAGTCCAAGTCTTCGGATAGGGCTCCAAGATAGTTAAAAAGCAGCCTACTGGCTGCAGAGTGTCAGGTGGTTGCACTGATATCAGAGGGGGCTTCTCAAAGGCTGCTGGGCTCCAGAGCCTCCTGGTGCTGCATGAGGGCGAGCCTTTGGCAGAGATAATTACCCAGCCCTACCTGGGGGTCAGCCAATTCACAGAAGTGGCCCATGCCCTCCAAAGTCGTATCGTTGTGGTGGAAATAGAAGCCCAGAGAGAGGTAGGTGTAGGAGGCTTGCAGATGCAGGTTGACCAGGAGGTCAATGGCAGCTTCCTCCTGATGGCAATAATTCTGATGAATGTGGGATCATGTGGTTGATCAGCAATAAGAAATTAATATCAAAAAGTGGTGTGAGCTGGTCCCAGAGTCTGAGGCTAGCTGAGTGGTTGGTTCCGAAGGTTTGATAGGAAAAATATTTGCAAGTGGTTAGAGGCTGGAGGAGGGAACTTCCCTGGGTCTTTTCTGTCCAAACACCATTGAAGCAAGAGACAGATCCACAGGATCATCAAGCATAGTGCTCACAGTCACATTTTTTAATGAAATATATCTTTAAATTATACAGGGCAGTGGTTCACACGAGTTAATCATTAATGGACCAGGAGGCTCACTGCTGTGCTGAAGTTTACCTCCTCTGCAAAGAGTCCTTGGAGGAGTGCTGGACATCAGGGCCCATGATAGCTCAGGGTTTGCCAAACTTCTCTGTTGATGGGAATCTCCTGTGCGTACTTGTTAAACTTTAAAAGTTCTTGGCTTCATCCCAGACCCATTGAGTAAGAAGCTCCAGGGGTCCAGGAAGCTGTGTCACCTGTTGTTTGCTTTTTGTGACTGGACTGGGTCTTTGTTGCTGTTCTTGACTTTTCTCTAGTTGTGGCCAGTGGGGGTGACTCTCTAATTTCAGTGCATAGTTCAGTTCAGTTCAGTCACTCAGTTGTGTCTGACTCTTTGTGACCCCATGGACTATAGCATGTAAGGCCTCCTTGTCCATCACGAACTCCTGGAAGTTACTCAAACTCACGTCCATTGAGTCGGTGATGCCATCCAACCATCTCATCCTCTGATGCCCCCTTTTCCTCCTGTCCTCAATCTTTCCCAGCATCAGGGTCTTTTCAAATGAGTCAGTTCTGATACAATGAGTATCAGGTGGCCAAAGTATTGGAGTTTCAGCTTCAGCATCATTCCTTCCAGTGAATATTCAGGACTGATTTCCTTCAGAATGGACTGGTTAGATCTGCTTGCAGTCCAAGGGACTCTCAAGAGTCTTCTCCAACACCACAGTTCAAAAGCATCCACTCTTCAGTGCTCAGCTTTCTTTATAGTCCAACTCTCACATCCGTACATGACCACTGGAAAAACCATAGCTTTGACTAGATGAACCTTTGTTGGCAAAGTAATGTCTCTGTTTTTAATATGCTGTCTAGGTTGGTCATAACCTTTCTTCTAAGGAGCAAGTGTCTTTTAATTTCATGGCTGCGATCATCATCTGCAGTGATTTTGGAGCCCCAAAAAATAAACTCTGTCTGTCACTGTTTCCATTGTTTCCCCATCTATTTATCATGAAGTGATGGGACCAGATGCCATGATGTTAGTTTTCTGAATGTTGAGCTTTAAGCCAACTTTTTCACTCTCCTCTTTCACTTTCATTAAGAGGCTATTTATTTCTTCACTTTATGCCCTAAGGGTGGTGTCATCTGCATATCTGAGGTTATTGATATTTCTCTCAGCAATCTTGATTTCAACATGTGCTTCATCCAACCGAGCATTTCTCATGATGTACTCTGCATGTAAGTTAAATAAGCAGGGTGACAATATACAACCTTGATGTACTCCTTTCCCGATTTGGAACCAGTCTATTGTTCCATATCCAGTTTTAACTGTTGCTTCTTGACCTGCATACAGACTTCTCAAGAGGCAGGTCAGGTGGTCTGGTATTCCCATCTCTTGATGAATTGTCCACAGTTTGTTGTGATCCACACAGTCAAAGGCTTTGGCATAGTCAATAAAGCAGATGTAGATGTTTTTCTGGAACTCTCTTGCTTTTTCCATGATCCAACGATTGTTGGGAATTTGATCTCTGGTTCCTCTGCCTTTTCTAAATCCAGCTTGAACATCTAGAAGTTCACGGTTCACATGCTGCTGAAACCTGGCTTAGAGAATTTTGAGCATTACTTTACTAGCCTGTGTGCAGTTCAGTCACTCAGTCATGTCCGACTCTTTGCGACCCCATGAACCACAGCACTCCAGGCCTCCCTGTCCATCACCAACTCCTGGAGTCCACGCAAACCCATGTTCATTGAGTCGGTGATGCCATTCAACTATCTCATCCTCTGTTGTCCCCTACTTCTCCTGCCCTCAATCTTTCCCAGCATCAGGGTCTTTTCCAATGAGTCAACTCTTCGCATGAGGTGGCCAAAATATTGGAGTTTCAGCTTTAGCATCAGTCCTTCCAGTGAACACCCAGGACTGATCTCCTTTAGGATGGACTGCTTGGATCTTCTTGCAGTCCAAGGGACTCTCAAGAGTCTTCTCCAACACCACAGTTCAAAGGCATCAATTCTTTGGTGCTCAGCTTTCTTCACAGTCCAACTCTCACATCCATACATGACCACTAGAAAAACCATAGCCTTGACTAGATGGACCTTTGTTGACAAAATAATGTCTCTGCTTTTCAATATGCTGTCTAGGTTGGACATAACTTTCCTTCCAAGGAGTAAGTGTCTTTTAATTTCATGGCTGCAATCATCATCTGCAGTGATTTGGGAACCCAGAAAAATAAAGTCTGACACTGTTTCCACTGTTTTCCCATCTATTTGCCATGAAGTGATGGGACCGGATACCACGATCTTAGTTTTCTGAATGTTGAGCTTTAAGCCAACTTTTTCACTCTGCTCTTTCACTTTCATCAAGAGGCTCTTTAGTTCTTCTTCACTTTTTGCCATAAGTGTGGTGTCATCTGCATATCTGAGGTGATTGATATTTCTCCCAGCTTTCTTTATTCCAGCTTGTGCTTCCTCCAACCCAGCATTTCTCGTGATGTACTCTGCGTATAAGTTAAATAAGCAGGGTGACAAGGGAGCCTTGACGTACTCCTTTTCCTATTTGGAACCAGTCTGTTGTCCCATGTCCAGTTCTATCTGTTGCTTCCTGACCTGCATACAGGTTTCTCAAGAGGCAGGTCAGGTGGATGACTGCAATTGTGCGGTAGTTGAGCATTCTTTGGCATTGTCTTTCTTTGGAATTGGAATGAAAACTGATCTTTTCCAGGCCTGTGTCCACTGCTGAGTTTTCTGAATTTGCTGGCATACTGAGTGCAGCACTTTCAGAACATCATCTTTTAGGATTTGAAATAGCTCAACTGGAATGCCATTACCTCCACTAGCTTTTTCATAGTGATGGTTCCTAAGGCCCACTTGACTTTCCATTCCAGGATGTCTGGCTCTAGGTGAGTGATTATCTGGGTCTTGAAGATCTTTTTTGTATAATACTTCTGTGTATTCTTGCCACCTCTTCTTAATATCTTTTGCTTCTATTAGGTCCATACCATTTCTGTCCTTTATCGAGCCCATCTTTGCATGAAATGTTCCCTTGGTATCTCTAATTTTCTTGAAGAAATCTCTAGTCTTTCCCATTCTATTGATTTCCTCTATTTCTTTGCACTGATCGCTGAGGAAGGCTTTCTTATCTCTCCTTTCTATTCTTTGGAACTCTGCATTCAGATGTTTATATCTTTCTGTTTCTCCTTTGCTTTTCGCTTCTCTTCTATTCTCAGCTATTTGTAAGGCCTCCTCAGACAACTACTTTTCCTTTTTCCATTTCTTTTTCTTGGGGATGGTCTTGGTCACTGCCTCCTGTACAATGTCATGAACCTCCATCCATAGTTCTTCAGGTACTCTGTCTATCAGATCTAATCCCTTGAATCTATTTGTCACGTCCACTGTATAATCATAAGGGATTTGATTTAGGTCATGCCTGAATGGTCTAGTGGTTTTTTCTACTTTCTTCAATTTACATCTGAATTTGGCAATAAGGAGTTCATGATCTGAGCCACAATGAGCTCCCAGTCTTGTTTTTGCTTACTGTATAGAGCTTCTCCATCTTTGGCTGCAAAGAATATAATCAATCTGATTTCTCTGTTGACCATCTGGTGATGACCATGTGTAAAGTCTTCTCTTGTGTTGTTGGAAGAGGGTGTTTGCTATGACCAGTGCATTCTCTTGGCAAAACTCTGTTAGCCTTTGCCCTGCTTCATTCTGTACTCCAAGGCCAAATTTACCTGTTACTCCAGGTGTTTCTTGACTTCCTACTTTTGCATTCCAGTCCCCTATAATGAAAAGGACATCTTTTTCGGGTGTTAGTTCTAGAAGGTCTTGTAGGTCTTCATAGAACCATTCAACTTCAGCTTCTTCAGCGTTACTGTTTGGGGCATGGTGGTGGTTTAGTCGCTCAGTTGTGTCTGACTGTTTGCAACCCCATGGACTGTAGCCCACCAGGCTCCTCTTCCATGGGATTCTCCAGGCAAAAATACTGGAGTAAGTTGCCATTTCCTTCTCCAGGGGATCTTTCTGACCCAGGAATTGAACCCAGGTCTCCTGCTTTGCACACGGATAATCTTTACTGACTGAGCTATGAGGGAAGCAAGAATACTGGAGTGGGTTGCCATGTCCTCCTCCAGGGGATCTTCCCAACCCAGGGGTTGAACCCTTGTCTCCTGTGTCTCCTGCATTTGCAGGCATATTCTTTACCACTGAGCAACCAGGGAAGCATAGTCAGGACATAGACTTAGATTACTATTGAATGGTTTGCCTTGGAAATGAACAGAGATTATTTTGTTTGTTTTTGAGATTGCATCCAAGTACTGCATTTCGGACTCTTTTGTTGACCATGAAGGCTACTCCATCTCTTCCAAGGGATTCTTGCCCACCCTAGTAGATACAATGGTCATCTGAGTTATATTCACCCATTCCAGTCCCTTTTAGTTCACTGATTCCTAAAATGTCGACGTTCACTCTTGTCATTGCCTGTTTGACCACTCCCAATTAGCCTTGATTCATGGACCTAAGATGCAGTGTGTAAGCTTCTCATTATGGTGGATTCTCGTTGTGGAGCATGGGGCTCTAGGACATGCAGGCTTCCATAGTTACACCACATGGGCTCAGTAGTTGCGGCACATGGGCTCAGTTGCCTTGTGGCATGTGGGATCTTCTTGGATGAGGGACTGAACCCATGTCCCCTGAATTGGCAGGCAGATTCTTATCCACTAGACCACCAGGGAAACCCAGACAAGTCTTGTTATCAGAGAATCTGGGGAAACACCAGCAACCCTAGTCATACCATTCATTGATTAGTGATAACAAGGTAGTTTTAGAGTACATTTAAAAAATTTAAAGTAAAAACTTACTACAAAGATGATATCCAAGATTCAGAGTTATTTAAAAAGGATCTTCTTGTATCATTATGCTTTTAGGAGAAAGATGCTCTTTCATTCCTCCCTGCTTTGGCTGTTGTAGTTCTCTCTGAAATTCTCTCTACCTTGTCTACCTGCCAAATCCTGCTCCTTCTTTAAGGTTCAATTCAACAATCACACTCTCTAAAAAGCTCCCACGATTCTCTCAGTTGAGTCAGATGCTTCGTCCTCTCTGTGCCCTTTGTGCCTTGGTGTTACATCATTTATAAGGTGAATCACATTGTTTCATGGGTTTGTTTTTGTTTCTTTCCACACTAACTTTTGCATATAAAAATCAAGACAGTGGGTTCTGATATCAAAAATGTCTCGGTTTGGATCTCTCTGAAGGATTCCAGCAGACAAAACAGAGGGAATCACCTGAATTGGGTGTTGGAAGATGAGCAGGAATTGCCCAAGTGGAGAAAAGAGATTTCCAGTGAACAGCAAGTGCAAAAGTATGGAGGTCACAGAAAAGCACACTTTCCCCATCTTGAACCATATTTAATGAGAAACTTAGTTTTTGCAATAATACATTTTAAGATCTTGAAATTTTTCCATTAGGTCACTTTTGGTGTCTTTTCATTAGACTTTATTTACAAAGGCCATAAAAAGAACTATTGTAATTCTGAAAATAGTTTTAAATTGTCAAGTCAAAGAGAGTCTGAGTTAGTCCTCAGATATCCCATACACTGTATGATTTTGCAAAACACCATATAACGCTGTGTGTGAAAGGCTTTGGTTGCAAATATGCCTGGTTCAGATCATGTGTCTTCCACTTATCACTGGGTGGCTTTGAGCAAGTTATTTACCTTCTCTGAGTTTCTCAAGTATAAAATAGAAATTTAATTCTCTTTCTCTCTACTCTCTCAGAGTAGAAAGGATCAGTTAATAAATAGACAATACTCAGATAGATTTTAAAATAATCTTGATAGACCAGGGCAGTGGGCTATCTACTTACAAGAAATTTTAAAAAAAAGTCAAGTCCAGAATTTAAGATTATATACATAATGGAACTACTAGCTTGAGGAAAATTAGTGCAGTAGCAGCTTACATCAGAAACACTAGGAAAAATTTTTAGAAGTCAAGTTCAGTTGGTTCCAACAGGGTGCTGGGGCACTAAACATGTGCCTTTTACTTTGGCATCATAACTAGGTTGGCAAACAATTTTTAGCTGTGTAATACCAAGTGTTGTTGGGGAAGAGGGGATCAGGACGCCTCATGCACTGTTGGTGGGAGGGTAGACTTATGTAATCATTCTGTAGAACAATCTGGCACAACTTGAGCGAATTAAGTTTGTATATGCCCATGATCCAATAGTCCCACTCTTGGTTTCTGGCAAATTCTCTAGACTGGTTCACCCAACTTCCTTCTGCCTCACTTAGAAGTTGATTTCCTAGGGGAAATAAATGCAAAAAATCTGTGTCTTCCAGATGCCCTTATTGTTCAGGTTCCATTAATGACCTAGCTTCCTCCAAGGAAAGAATGTATGTGACATTTTTATTATATATATATATCTGATATTATATATACTATTTGGAAGGTGAGAGTGATTATCACAAGACAGAGGTCTTGTTTCTGCTGTGTCTGTTATTTTTGTTGATATGTGTGATCACAAAAACTTTTAAATAGCTGCAGTTCACTTTTCAGTTCATTTTTCAGTAGAGGGTCTGATATCTGGTCCTAATATGTGAATGTCAAGAAACTGGGCAATGGAAATCCCTAGTTTCAGAGAGGTCGTGTTGGTTTCTAGGTCCTTTGGCTCCATTGCTCCCTGGTGGGCCAGTTCTGCTGTGTAGTTCCAGTTGTCAATCTTGGAAGCTCAGCATAAATCTTTCTTTTTTCCAATTATTTAATGATAAGAATTCTCTCTGTTTTATATATATATAAATATATAATAGTTATGTATATAAATATATAATATTTATGTATATAATAGTTATACTTATAAATTTTATATATAACTATACATAAAATTTATATGATATAAATATATTTATTTATATAAATATAATATAATATTATATCTATATATCTATATATATATATTTGGCTTTATGGAAAATAGATGGAGAAACAGTGGAAACAGTGTCAAACTTTATTTTTTGGGGCTCCAAAATCACTGCAGATGGTGATTGCAGCCATGAAATTAAAAGACGCTTACTCCTTGGAAGGAAAGTTATGACCAACCTAGATAGCATATTGAAAAGCAGAGACATTACTTTGTCAACAAAGGTCCGTCTAGTCAAGGCTATGGTTTTTCCAGTAGTCATGTATGGATGTGAGAGTTGGACTGTGAAGAAAGCTGGGTGCTGAAGAATTGATGCTTTTGAACTGTGGTGTTGGAGAAGACTCTTGAGAGTCCCTTGGACTGCAAGGAGATCCAACCAGTCCATTCTAAAGGAGATCAGTCCTGGGTGTTCTTTGGAAGGACTGATGCTAAAGCTGAAACTCCAATACTTTGGCCACCTCATGCGAAGAGTTGACTCATTGGAAAAGACTGATGCTGGGAGGGATTGGGAGCAGGAGGAGAAGGGGATGACAGAGGATGAGATGGCAGGATGGCATCACTGACTCGATGGACCTGAGTTTGAGTGAACTCTGGGAGTTGGTGATGGAAAGGGAGATCTGGCGTGCTGCAATTCATGGGGTCGCAAAGAGTCGGACACGACTGAACAACTGAACTGAACTGAACTGAAACAAGTTCAAGGAGATTCTGGTAATTAAAACTGATCATGTCCCATTTCTCTTAAGTGGGACTTGAATGAAGTATTCATCACAATATTATATATTTATCATCATTGAGGAGATGGATTTAGCAAATGAGTTGGATATACACTCAGGAATACTATACAGCAATTATAGTCAAGAAAATAATTGTCTACATGGTAATGTAGACAGATCTTAATAATAACCTTTACTTAAAAAAAAAAAGAAAATGAAGTCTCTAGCATAATACCATATAGGCAAATTGAAAGATACATGCATAAAAAGCAACTACATGGTTGACAGTGGCATAAATCTTCATCTCATCTTTCTCACATTAGAAAGAGTGCCTAATCAGGAAAGAGACATAAATGTCAGGAATGCTGACAATGAGGCTAAAGAAACAGGGAGTCTTGCACGTAGTGACCCATGAACTTAGAATGATGTTGGCACCTGAGATGGGGAAAAGAAAAGAACCAATGTCATGTATCACAAGAGAAAATCTACCACATCTATGCTGCTGCTACTAAGTCACTTCAGTTGTGTCCAACTCTGTGCGACCCCATAGACTGTAGCCCACCAGGCTCCCCCATCCCTGGGATTCTTCAGGCAAGAACATTGGAGTGGGTTGCCATTTCCTTCTCCAATGCATGAAAGTGAAAAGTGAAAGTGAAGTCACCACATTTATACTGCAGTATAAATGTTTCTGTGCTATACATGAAGAAGGACAATGATAAAGACAAATGCCTATAAGGTGGGAGAGAGGATGGTAAGAGATCACATATGGGTTGCAAGAGTGATAATTGAAGATCATGGGGTTATTTACCCTGGAGGAGAACAGAGAGGGAGATAGGGTGACCAACCAACCTGGTTTAGCTGGAAGTTTCCCAATTTTAGCACTGGAAGTCCCGTATCCCAGGAAACCCTTGAGTCGTGGGTGAACTAGAATGGCTGGTCACCCTAAGGAGACATCACTGGTGTCTCCAGCTATCTGAAGCACTTTCCTAGAGAAATAGAGGAAGTAAAGGTATGATTCTCTACCGTCAGAGGGCAGACTTTAGACCACTGGTAAGAACAAAGTTAGAGTAAGGAAATTCCTGGCTCAATTCATGGAGAACTTTCTAACAGCCAACTGTAAACCAATGAGCAGTTACTGCTCCTGACCACTACCATTCAGTGGATGCATGATGTTACTGTGCCCAAGCTTGTTCTACTCATGGCACAACAGGCCAAAAAATCAGGAGGCTGAGGTGTCAGGGCAAGAAATAATGACTTCATTTGGAAAACTGGGAGTCAGAGAAGATGACAGACTAACATCTTAGAGAACCATCTCACCCAAGTCAGAATCAAGGTTTTTTTTTTTTTTAACACTGATTGGGAAGGGGGTGTCACTGGTTATTTCAAACTTCTTGGTGTTGGAATCCTTTGTTCTTGCAGCCGTCCATGTAGGGCAGATGATGATGTTTCTGTAAACCTCCAACAAGACAAATGTTATTCTCTGTTCTGCAACTTTCAATCTTTATACGAATGGAAAAGTGTTGTATCCTTAAATGTCAGAAACTTGACAATAAACTATCCTGTATATTTTGGGCTATAGACAACATTCTTAATTTGACACAAAAGTTAAAGAATACAAAGATTACAGTAAAGAAACAGATCCAATATGGAGTAAGATCTTTTCTTCCCTATTACACTTGGAGGTACATAATAATGTCATTCAATCTTCAAAGTACTGCACTGAACTAACGATGAAATAAAATAACATTCCCAAGGTCAGACAATTAGGGTTTTAAACTTAGGGCTGTCTGACACCAAGAAGCCCAGGCTCTTAACTAATACCTTTTAAGATAATCTTAAGCATTTTTTTTTTCTATTCCAAGATAGTAAAATTAAGTCTTCCATGGTGTGTTACAGACTAACAATTCTTAGGAGTTCAAAGGTGAACTCCTAAGAAAGCTGGTCTAGCCTGAGACTAATTGTGACTTGATATGGAAAACACTTAGTTGCCCTAACAAGTCTAGCAGTGGACACCATCCTGTGAGTCTGCCTCTGCCTGGAGCTCTCAAGGACACTTGATAAGGAAAGAGTTCTAAAGAGGTTTACCATGTGCTAACTTTCTCAGCCCAGCACAATCCCTCCTGTTATTGAAACTAAAGACAAAACAAAACAAAAAAAACCCAGGTGCAGTTTCTGTTTCTACTTGCAGGGTGGCTAACCAGGATCATTCTAAGTGGGCTTAATAATAATAGTAACAGGTACCATTTTTTGGTACAGATACTATGTGCCAAGCATGGTACAAAGCACTTTACACACACCCAGAGCTTATCACCAAAATATGGTAGTGAGTCAATAAATATTTTATGAGCAAATTAATTTTCTTGTTTAATTTTCTCCCATACAACTATACCTGGAGACTCCACAAGTCCTCACGGTAGCTCCTATTATTAGGCCCACTAAATATATGAGGACCCTGAGACTCAAGAAATCATATTGCTATGATTATATTCTTTTATCTACTACTGTAGTAAAGATAGTAAGTTAGAGATATGTGGATTTAACAGACTCAGCAAATCAGGTCACACACATTATTTTCTTGTATAATTGGTAAAGCCCAGTTTTTGCATGTTTTAATGTTATTAATCATTACATTTCTCCTTTAGTTTTCAACACATTGTTCTTGTCAGTGGAGGTATTTCGAAGTTTTGCTCTCATTTTTTTCCTTAATTTTATTAATTCAGTTTTGGCTAGAGATACTTTAAAATTGATTGTATCATCTGACATAATTTTCTAGATCCTTGTCTGAATTCAAGGAAAACCTGGAGCTCTTATTAACAACTGTGATTTCCAGGTCCCTCTCTTGAGATTCTGCTTCAAAATCTGTGATAGCATCTGTCACATTGTATAATTTGTCACATTGTATAATCTGTCACATAGTATAATTAGCTATTTACTCTGCGATGAGCTTCTCAAGGGAAAGCATACAGAAAGGGCTCAACAGTTATTTATTGAATGGATGGATGTATTTAATGAGCTTATCTTATGAATCTTTATCAAGTAATTTGTATAACTGTTAATCAGGAAAGCAAAGAAGTGATGACAACCTTCTCCCTGCAGACTAATCTTGATATATTCATTAACACATAAATTTAACCAACTAAAATTTGTCTAAATAGCATTATCTTTCTGCTAATGTTTTTCTCTTTTCATATGGACCTTATACACAGTTTGTTAAATACTTGAATGGGAGAGAGAGTTAGGGAGGATTGATGATTTGAAAAACTATGCATTACTATAACCCAATGATCACTTCTTTGCTTTAAAATGCTCCTAAATTTTGCTAATAATCAGTTATAAGTTAATTTGCTGATGGTCTTAAATTCACCTTCAGCTGCCTTTTGGAAAACTAACACTTGTATCTATCTCCTGTCTGTGGCATTTCTCTAACTCTCCAGTATTTTAGAAATTCCTCAAAATACTTCTAGTATTTAAACTCAGGAGCATACTTCTCTTGAATTGGATTGGCTGTAACTTAGATGTGTTGGTTAAGCATTCATTCATTTATTCCTTCAGTTTTACTGCCTTTGTTGAGTATTTGCAGTCTGCCAAATTTGTGCAAGACACCTGGGATGTGGCAATGAGTGAGACAGCATTCTCTCAGTTGAGGCAGGGCTAACAAAATTTAAAAGGCAATTATACTATGATGGAGGTAATCTCAGACTACTTACAAGAGAACAGAGAAGAGCTTCTACATCAGGGGGATGTCAGAAGAATCTTCTGGAAAAGCAGATTCTTAAGCTGGGGCTCAATGAACCTGGTCAGGCAGGGATGTAGGGGAGGAGCATTTTAGGCACAGGCAGAGCATTTTCCAAGCTTGGAGACAGGGAGAAATGAAGGGGCAACCGAGGACTGGAATTTGCAGGAATCTGGGACCTTTATTTCCAAGACCCAATGTAGAATCTCTTAGACCATGTAATCATTCAATGATCATCCCCCTGTCCTCCACTTGGACACCAGGGGAGGGAAATTCCAGGCTCATGAGGCAACTAACTCCCTACCTCTAACAATAGATTGGCATGATATTGGGAATTGTGTGGAAACAATATTATTCTGACCAATGAGCTGGCAGATGTAAACAGATGCCCACGGGGCTGATGGGAGAAAATGAGAAATTTTATAGATTGGACTCTGAGGAAGCCCCTATTCGTTTAAGCCTTATTGCAAGCTCGTGCCTTATTGCAAGCTCGTGCCTTATATAATCACACTCATTAGTGTCGTGTGCTCCTTATCCCTCTCACAAAGCCTTCTGGAAAGCTAGGATTTATATTCATCCATGGCTGCTCTGTCTGTAATCAAGAAGCTTTGCTTTTGACTCCTGCAGATGTTTCCATTTAAATAAAAATGAAATTGAAATCAAATGCTGCATTTGAAGCTGCTCTGCACCCTTTGTATTTGCTAATCAGCCTTCTCATTATTTAACCTCAGAAATCAGAGCCTCTGAAACTGATAACTGCATATGTGCCATCCATATGCAGTTACTGACTCTGCTTATTCCTAAGCTCCCCTGTGAAACTGTCCCCCGTGACTGTTTAATAGAGAAATAAGAGTTGCTCAGTGTGGACTCCAAATCCTGTGCATAGGAATCATTGGGAAATTTACTAAAAACGAACATTCCCTAGACCCCACACAGACTTTCTGATTCAGCAGTTCTAGAGTTAAGGTTTAGGGATCAGCATTTTTTTATTTATTCATTTTTTTTACTTTACAATATTATATTGGTTTTGCCATACATCAACATGCATCCGCCACGGGTGTACACGTGTTCCCCATCCTGAACTCCCCTCCCACCTCCCTCCCCATACCATCCCTCTGGGTCATCCCAGTGCACCAGCCCCAAGCTTCCTGTATCCTGCATCGAACCTGGACTGGCGATTCGTTTCTTATATGATATTATACATGTTTTAATGCCATTCTCCCAAATCATTCCCCCTCTCCCTCTCCCACAGAGTCCAAAAGACTGTTTTATACATCTGTGTCTCTTTTGCTGTCTCGCATACAGGGTTGTCGTTACCATCTTTCTAAATTCCATATATATGTGTTAGTATACTGCATTGGTGTTTTTCTTTCTGGCTTACTTCACTCCGTATAAGAGGCTCCAGTTTCATCTACCTCATTAGAACTGATTCAAATGTATTCTTTTTAATGGCTGAGTAATACTCCATTGTGTATATGTACCACAGCTTTCTTATCCATTCATCTGCTGATGGTTCTTTTTAATGGCTGAGTAATACTCCATTGTGTATATGTACCACTGCTTTCTTATCCGTTCATCTGCTGATGGACATCTAGGTTGCTTCCATGTCCTGGCTATTATAAACAGTGCTGCGATGAACATTGGGGTACACATGTCTCTTTCAATTCTGGTTTCCTCAGTGTGTATGCCCAGCAGTGGGATTGCTGAGTCATATGGCAGTTCTATTTCCAGTTTTTTAAGGAATCTCCACACTGTTCTCCATAGTGGCTGTACTAGTTTGCATTCCAACCAACAGTGTAAGAGGGTTCCCTTTTCTCCACACCCTCTCCAGCATTTATTGCTTGTAGACTTTTGGATCACAACCATTCTGACTGGCGTGAAATGGTACCTCATTGTGGTTTTGATTTGCATTTCTCTGATAATGAGTGATGTTGAGCATCTTTTCATGTGTTTGTTAGCCATCTGTGTGTCTTCTTTGGAGAAATGTCTGTTTAGTTCTTTGGCCCATTTTTTGATCGGGTCGTTCATTTTTCTGGAGTTGAGCTGTAGGAGTTGCTTGTATATTTTTGAGACTAGTTGTTTGTCAGTTGCTTCATTTGCTATTATTTTCTCCTATTCTGAAGGCTGTCTTTTCACCTTGCTTATAGTTTCTTTTGTTGTGGAGAAGCTTTTAATTTTAATTAGATCCCATTTGTTTATTTTTGCTTTTATTTCCAATATTCTGGGAGGTGGGTCATAGAGGATCCTGCTGTGATGTATGTCGAAGAGTGTTTTGCCTATGTTCTCCTCTAAGAGTTTTATAGTTTCTGATCTTATGTTTAGATCTTTAATCCATTTTGAGTTTATTTTTGTGTATGATGTTAGAAAATGTTCTAGTTTCATTCTTTTACAAGTGGTTGACCAGTTTTCCCAGCACCACTTGTTAAAGAGATTGACTTTTCTCCACCGTATATTCTTGCCTCCTTTGTCAAAGATAAGATGTCCATAGGTGCGTGGGTTTATCTCTGGGCTTTCTATTTTGTTCCATTGATCTATATCAGCATTTTAAACAATCTCTGGTTGATTCCTGTGAATATTCACCTATTATGTGCATTTACTCCCAGCAATGGCTATGTACCATTGCTTGGGGTTCAAAGTTGAATAAGACACATTTCCTGCTACCAAGCTACAGTCTGGTGACTGTGAGACAAATGAACACCCCCATTTCATTCAGACTAATTCAAGGATGGAACACACACAGCATAAGTGGTGACCAAATGTGAGGCCTTGGTTTGGTGGTGGGTGAAAGATGCAACATGGTATTTTTTTGCTATTAGTGAAAAAAATCAAGGATTGCAAATATTTTTTTTTAACAAAATATGTATTAAGTCTGAGTTTAGATTTTCCTATATTATTAAAAAAGTTTTTATTATGAAAACTGTCCTATATACACAAAGTGTATGAAAGTAAAAGTGTTAGTTGATCAGTCATGTCTGACTCTTTGTGACCCCGTGAACTGTAGCCCGACCTGCTCCTCTGTCCATGGGATTCTCCAGACAAAAATATTAGAGTGGATTACCATGCCCTCCTCCAGGGGAATCTTTCCTACTTAGGAATCAAACCCAGGTCTCCTGCAATGCAAGCAGATTCTTTACTGTGTGAGCCACTAGGGAAGTCTGAAGTGGTGAGAAAATAATAGTAATGGTACAAGAATAGTACTGAACCTGGGTCTCCCACACTGCAGGCAGATTCTTTACCATCTGAGCCACCAGGGAAGCCCATAATATAGTACAATAATGTAATAAACTACATATAACATTCATAGTATGCATGTTTGTGTATATATGTATGTATGTGTGTATGTGTATATATATTTGCCTCTCTTGTTTCATCACTTGCCCACCTACCCCAATTCCATCCAATTGTTTGCTTTTTCTAATCCAAAATCTCATGTCATTTCACTTATGAATGGTCCAGGGTATGTCTTAGAGGAATATGGACATTTTCTAGGCTAGCCACAGGGCTATCATCATACCTAAAGAAATTCACTATTATGCATTGGTGTAGTACTTAGATTTCTCTAATTATTTCAAGAATGTGATGCACCGTTGTTCACATCAAGATATAAATAAAATCCACACATATTGCAATCAGTTGTATTTTTCAAGTCTCATCTAAGCTACAACAGCCCTTTTTCCCTGGTGTCTTTCCCTGATTCCTTCCCTTTTATGCTGTTTTTCTTATTGAAGAAACCAGGCCTTATAGAAAATCCTGCATTCTGAATGTATCTATTTGCATCATTGTAGTGTCATTTAACTGATTTCTGTGTCCTTTCTATTTATAGTAAGCCAGAAGCTAGTTAAGTCTTGCTGAGATTCAAGGCCAAGGTTTTTCCCAAAGAGCATTTCATTGTTGGTGCTTTATACTTCATGCTGTGTTACATTAGGAGGCACAGAAAGTCTGATTGTACCATTTTTATGATGCTAATTTAATCAAAATTTTCAGGTAGCAACAGTCTAATATCTCTATTCCAAGATTTCCTTTAGACTTTCACCTGATGGTTTCATCTACAGACAATCTTTGCTTAAACCAGTTATTTTGTTAGGAGTTGAAGATGGGCACTTTTTCTAGTTCTCTCTTCCTTTCCTATGTATTGGCTGGAGTTCTTCTGTATGGACCCATTGTGCTGACAAATCGTGAACATCTGTTTACTCTGAATTCTTCTTCATTGAGGAAAGGCAGGATAAATGATTTGGTCCCTTTAATAGAGGTGAACACTGAGTGCTGAGGTTATTTATTCTTCTACTGGATATCACTTTGAGCACATAGGTTTTATATGCAGCATATTTTAAGACATTTGCCATGGGTCCTTTTATCATATCTTCAACACTCTTTGATAGCTTCCCTCCATTTTGGTACAAGAAGTCTCCGGAAATTCTTTGGTCCAGATCATCATCCTCTCTTCAGAGGAGTCTGTGTTCCTTTTGGAGAGGAATGGTCTTTAGAAGCCACAATTTGGGTGCTAGGGTTTCTCACTGCCATGAAGCTGTAATTGCTTCTGAGCACTTTTAGTGGGCAAAGCTAAAAAAAAAAACTATTTAAAAAACTATATTCAAGCTAATCACTGACAATCCAAAAATAGTAATATAAAGCCTAATGTTATTGAATTTACACTTGTTTCTCTTTTCCTGTACACTAAAAATCTTGGTTCCTGAAGAAATTAGCATAAATACTTCTTTGATATATCAGAATATATTTCTTTGTGGACAAGAAAACAAACCATAAAAACCATTTGATATGATTTCAATTTTCTCAAGTGTATAAAGACTTGTTTTCTCTTTTCACTTTCACCTACTTGCATTCTGCTATAGTACAATTTTTTGAGTGGGAGTCAAAGCAGTGAAGTTTCATCTGGCAGCATGCTGGCTACCATTTGTTCGGTGCTTATTATGTGGTGGGAAAAGTTTAAATGGCTTGTGTTTAAATGATTAACTCAATTAATCTTTATGCCAGCTCCATGAGATAGGTACTATTATTAGTCCCATGTTACAAGTGGGGAAGCCAAGGAAACAAGGCACTTAATAACTTGCTCAAGATCACACCAATGGTGAGTGGTAGAGCTGGGCTTTGAATTGTTGCTCTTGGGCTGCAGAGTCCCTACTCTTACCCATGAGAAACTGCCTCTCTGAAGCTACCGGCTCTAGGTCATAGTAAACAAAGAGTTTGGGAGGTGTAATTCCCACGGTTCTCCCATCCATACTCACCTTTCTTTCTCTTTCAGTTTCATCTTTAGCGACTGTTTCAGTTTCACTAACACTAGCCCATTCTGTGCTCTCTGCTACACCTTTGGACACAGTAGATATTTCATAAATACTTTCAGATTTGTTTGCAAATCAGTAACTCTGAAGTACAATCTGATTCATATGTAAACAGGAAAGAAAATCTATTTTGGTTGTGATTTTTAGGAAACCAGAGTATTCCAGTTTGAATGTAAGCTTTGTGCTGTTGTTGGGCTTTTTTTTTGAGAACAAGTACACATTCCAGCACAAAAATATTCTTGTGTCCTACAAATCCCCTATGGCCTTATTAAACCTTAGAATTAAGGTTGGGTGGTACAGTGAAAAGTGCCTGGAAGACTGGGGTTCTCATCTTCACATAAAACAAGCTGGGTGGAGCCCATTAGAGGCACTGACCACAAGGAATGACTTGTGGCTGGAAGCTTCTGGGCCCAAGTTATAGAAAGGGAGAGTGTGCACTCAGTTCATCTTCATGTGGTAAGCTTAAGTGATAGTGAGGGTCCCAGAATCTTTGCCAAGAAGGAAGAGTGGAGCATTGAGCCATTTTGTTAAGGCAAAGGCAGTGTTGAGAAAATCACAGGCAAAGTCAGGAAAAATTCAGTAGCGGGATAGAGTCAGGTGCAAGTGATGGGCAAGGGGGACCACTCTGGACTAAGGTGGTGGATGAAAGAAGGAAATGTGCTGAAGTCTCATTTATGCGGTGTGTAGTATGGATTTCCAAGGTGGCTCTGGCTGTTTAAAACCTTGCTACTCAAAACATAACTCACAGATCCTGATCACTGGCTCAGCTCAGACCTGCTGGGTCAGAATCTCCTTCCAAACAAGATTGCCAGGTATGTTAAGGAGCACAGAGTTGGAGGAGCAGAGGTCTGATGGACTTTGACAATGGCAGCAGTGCAGCGGGGAAGTCCATTTCCCTCTCTGGGCCTCCAAGTTTTCATTTTAAAAACAGGTTACATTTAAGCTTTCAAAATATTTTTTAAAATTGAAATCTCACTCACTCCTGCTCTGTATCACTGATGCTGTCTTCTCCCCTACACAGTCAGAGCCTGGCATGAAGATACTGGAGTGCTCTGGTGCCATGGTGGGTGATGGAGCTCCTTGAGCTGTCAAGGGTCACACACATGGCCCACAGGCCAAGTTGGACCACACAGAGGTAACTTTCCACTGGGATAGATAAACTGCTTCCTAATCAGCTTTTGAGGGGCCCCATGATATGACTCAGAGGGGAGGGGAGTTAGCTCCTTATGGAGTAAACCCTGATCAATGGGAAAGGAAGACCAGGAGGGCCAAGGCAGATTCATTTCTCTCTTTCCTCCTGTCTGCTGAGTTGCAGCATCTGCTTGAAAATTCTCTGGAAAATCATAGTGGCTAAAGGGATAAACATGCCTTTGCAGGATCAGCATCTCTTTGTAGCTCACCCTGAAGAGTGCAATAATGGAGATGTACAAATCACACATTGCTTTCATTTCTGCTTTTCTTCCTCACCTTGGCCTTCCTTGGCTTCCACCTCCAACTAGATGTCCCAGCACTTTAATCCTTGCCTCAGACTGCTTTATAGAAGATAAAGACAAAAACCAAATGTTAAATACATCATGTTGTTTAATTGGGGAAAGTACTGTCATCTCATTTTATAGACTATAGACAAATGATATGCATGAGTTGTCCAAGGCCATGTGACTATGGAGTGCCAGAGCTGGATCTTTATCCTAAGTCTATTGGCCTCAAGTCCATGTACTTCTTTACTCAGATAATGAACTGAGATTTATGGAACATAACATGCCAGTTTTTCCACTATATTCTTAACAACCGTTCTGGGTAGTAAGGATCATTGCCCTCAATTTACAGATGGGGAAACCAAGGTTTAGAAAGTTATTGGATTTGCCTGAGATCACACAGCAAGTAAGTGGGGGAATTAAGACTTAGTTTGAATTCAGCTTATTTATGGAGCAGCTAACAAATAATTCCTGGTGCCCGTGTGCCTGTGCGTAAAGGGCTTTGTAGCCACGTTACTGTGAGAGCTAAGGCTGATTAGAAAATGTGAAAATCACTACAACAGACATCTTTTTAAACCCTCAGCAAAAAGACTTAAAATCATTTTTAACAACTTTTTCTCATGGCTATGACTGTCATTTCACCAAATTGTTTCCAAAAGAGTTCTTTATGGTCATGGAAGACTGAAGTGTGTCCTTCAACCCTGCATAAAAAGACAAACAACTGGATTTCTCAAAATACAACAGTTCAAACCTATGGAATGGATTTTGATGTATAGACTTCAAATCAACACCAATCTATTTGCAGGGTCATCTTTAGCCACCCTGTCCCTTCTCTATGAATGGTGCAGAATTACCCAAACATTCACTGGGCATATCATTTGTGGGGGAAAAAAAATACCCTACCCCAGCTGTAGTGCTTTGAAAAGTGGAAAGTCTTGAAATGTGCCCCAGGCTAGAAAAAAACAAGAAAAAATGACCTAGATAGGTGAAAATGACCTTAGATCCATAATCATTTTCATCAGGGCAAAGTCTTCTACCATAATGGATCCGTGGAATCATTCCTCACACACCAGCTACAAGATGAAACTGAAGCCACAGCAGAATGTAAGAGGCCAGGCTGAGGCCAGGCTGATGCTTCCCTTACTGATTGGGCCACAAAAGTCCCCCTTTACATGCGGTCAAACAAGCCACTCCATTTGGAGGTTGATGGCAAATGGCGTGTATGCCTTTCTATATGTAATTTTCATCTGTCTCAGTACCAGGCCTCACTACCTGGATGTTGCACCAGCCTCCTATTTACTTTTCCTGTTCCCCAGTCTGTCCTATAAGATCTGAATGGTGTCAGAAGACCTGTTAACTATCCTGCAGAATAAAATTCAAATGTCTAAGTGTCTCATGTGAAATGCCGGGCTGGATGAAGCACAAGCTGGAATCAAGACTGCTGGGAGAAATATCAATAATCTCAGATATGCAGATGACACCACCCTTAGGGCAGAAAGAAGAACTAAAGTGCCTCTTGATGAAAGTGAAAGAGGAGAGTGAAAAAGTTGGCTTCAAACTCAAGGTCATGGCATCTGGTCCCATCACTCCATGGCAAATAGATGGGGAAACAGTGGAAACAGTGGCAGACTTTATTTTTTGGGGGGGCTCCAAAATCATTACTGATGCTGACTGCACCCATGAAATTAAAAGGCACTTGCTCCTTGGAAGAAAAGCTCTGACCAACCTAGACAGCATATTAAAAAGTAGAGACATTACTTTGCCAATGAAGGTCCATGTAGTCAAAGCTATGGTTTTTCTAGTAGTCATGTATGGATGTGAGAGTTGGACTATAAAGAAAGCTGAGCACCGAAGAACTGATTCTTTTGAACTGTGATGTTGGAGAAGACTCTTGAGAATCCCTTGGACTGCAAGGAGATCCAACAAGTTCATCCTAAAGGAAATCAGTCCTGAATATTCATTTGAAGGACTGATGCTGAAGCTGAAACTCCAATACTTGGGCCACCTGATGTGAAGAACTGACTCATTGGAAAAGACCCTGATGCTGGGAAAGACTGAAGGCAGGAGGAGAAGGGGACGACAGAGGATGAGATGGCTGGATGGCATCACTGACTCGATGGACATGAGTTTGAGTAGACTCTAGGAGTTGGTAATGGACAGGGAAGCCTGATGTGCTGCAGTTCATGGGATCGCAAAGAGTCGGACACTACTGAGCTACTGAACTGAACTGAAGTATCTCATTTAAAGACCTTCCCTTAACTAACTCCTGTTGCACTTTCCAGTATCCTTTGGTTTTGCTTTATATTCTAGCAACATGAAGTTTGTGCTGGTTGGTTTAAGTTATACAGCCAAAAAAAGGTCTCTGTGGTATACAGAAACAATGTCTTGATTATGCTGTGTGTTCATTGAGTGTTCTCTGGGCCCCTGCTCTGTGTCTCTCACTCACCAGCCAAGGGTCATGGAGACTCGACCAGTTACCCCAGCTCTGTTCAATGTGGCAGCTACCAGCATATGTGGCTACTGAGCATTTGCAAAGGGCCTAGCCCAAACTGAAATGTTCTATAAGTGTAAATTACACACTTTGAGCACAACACAAACACGTAGAGTGAAAAATAATATAAAATATCTCATTAATGCTTTCATATTGTTTATACAGTGAATGATAATGTTTTGAATATATTAGATTAAAATATTTCACATATTATTAAAATCAATTTTGCCTGTTTGTCTTGACCCCCCCATTTTTTTAATGTGGCTAATATGACTGCTGGAAATTTTAAAATCACATCTATTTCTTACAGAGGGCTTCCCTGGTGGCTCAGCAGTAAAGAATCTGCCTGCAATGCAAGAGATGAGGGTTTGATCCCTGTTTCAGGAAGATCCCCTGGAGGAGGGTATGGCAACCCACTTCAGTATTCTTGCCTGAAGAATTGTACAGACAGAGGAGCCTGGTGGGCTACTCTTCATGGGGCCACAAAGAGTCAGACATAACTGAAGCGACTGAGTATGCAAGCATGGCTTATAGAAATGACAGCAGTCACTTTGGTTCACATTTCATAAGCTAACGCCAGCCACTGCTGCTGCTGCTGCTGTCTCTTCAGTCGTGTCCGACTCTGTGCGACCCCAGAGATGGCAGCCCACCAGGCTTCCCTGTCCCTGGGATTCTCCAGGCAAGAACACTGGAGTGAGTTGCCATTTCCTTCTCCGTCATCATCTCTACAGGTACAAAATTAAAGAAACAAAGGATTTTCTTTTGATGCAAACTCAGGATTTATTCTCTTAATAAGTTTTGTATATAATATGCAGCAGTGTTAGTTATTTTTAACATGTTGTACATTGCACCCTTAGTACTTATTTATTTTTTAACTGGAAGTTTGTACCTTCTGATGGTCTCAGGCTGTTCTTGAAATGGCAGATTTGGATCTGCTCAGCGTAACACAGGTGACAATTGTTTCTATGTCCTCAGCATCTTCACACTCACTGTTTCTCACCACTCGTTCATCTCTCCCTCCATCCATTTTTTTCACAGATTTTTTTGAGTACCTATTGTACTAAGCCATACATACTGCTTTGAGGAACAAAGGCTCTTGAATCAGACTAGATAAAATAATTCTGCCACTTAATATCTGTGTGATCTTGGATGAGTTTAACCATTCTTCGCCTCAGTTTCTCATCACCAAAATGGGAACTACAATGACTCTTTCTTCACAGGGTTGTGTTGACGATTTTCTATTGCTGAAGATTTCGTACCTTAAAAATCATCCCCTTTTATTATTTCAAAGGGGCACAGGCTGGCTCAGTTGGCTCTCTGCTCTGGGCTTCACAAGGCTGAAATGAAGGGGTCAGTAGTAGTGTCTGCTTTTCTGGAGGCCACAGGAGAGTAATCTCCTTCTAAGCTCTTTCAAGTTGCTGACAGAATTCAGCTCCTTGTGGTCACAGGACTGAGGTTGCCGCTTCCTTTCTGACTGTCATCCTCAGCTTCCCGGGGCCACTTGCATTTCTCGTGTCCTTGCCCTTTTCCTCCATTTTCAAAACAAGCCATGTATCAAGTCCTCACACTTCAGATATTCTGCCTGACCTCACCTTCTGCCTCATTTCTCCTGCCTCCAGCTGGAAAAATTTCTCTGCTTTTAAGGTCTTATGTGATTAGATTGAGCCTATCCAGATAATCCAGAATAATCTTCCCATCTCAGAATTCTTAAGTTAATCACATCTGCAAAGCCGCTTTTGCCATTAAGTTAATATTCACAAGTACTAGGGCTCAGGGTATGGACATCTCTGGGGGCCATTATTCTGCCTACCACAAAGATTAAATAAAAAATTCATGTAATACACTTGATAACATGCCTAGCCACATTGTAACCATATTCAATTAGCATAGATACTATAATCACAGTTGTGCTATTAATTTTTAAATTAGCCCTATGAATAAGTCAGGGAAGAGCATGTTACCTTATACGATGGACAAGGAAATAGATACCCCAGAGATGTGAACTCTGGTGATCGGGAGCATCACTGACTTTTCATCTTCACATCTCCAGAGCCTAACATGGCATCTCAGAAACAGTAACAATCACCATTTTTTAAGAACTTGCTGTATTTCATATGCAAAAGTGTTTCTCATTCCTATAATAGCTCCGTAAGGCAAGTATTATTAACCCATTTTATAGTGGAGAAATGGAGGGTCAAAGAGTTAAGTGAGATCTCAGCATCCCAGAGCTTGTAAGTAGTGAAACTGAGACTTGAACCCGACTGTGTTTAATTGTAACTTTCTGCCCCTGCATGCTGGTCCACTGGCTTGCTTTACTTCAGTGGACCTGGCTAGTCCTGACACTCCCTAGTAGTCTGTGTCCTGCCAGTATTTTTACTTTTGATGATAGCGTGAAATTCAGAGAGTTTAAATGACTCACCCAAGATCACCCAGTGGCAGGGGTGGGAATCAAAACCAGGTCAAACCTAATGTTGAGGTCCTTCTCCTCCTTGTGCCTAGCTGCCAAAACAGGGGGCTCAACACGTGTACTGAGTGAAGGAAGCTGTCCATTCCAGGCCCACCTCCATCTCCTTATTTCACATGAAGGACAGTCAAGGGGTGCAGTGGACCTCAGGAAATGGGAGGGCAGCTGGTTTCTTGAATGCTGAGAAAGATAGGCATTTTCCTCTGGGAATGAGAATTCTGTGACATACTCTGAATCTCTGTTTTCTCTTCTGAGATTTGACTCTGGGCGCCTTGGAGTTGCCCTTCATAGATGCTAATAGGATGCTGACTAGATGGTTCTTCAGTTATTTGCGTTGCTTTTAAAAGGCCCAAGTAAAGGTGTCTGAGAGGCTCTGGAGCCCTGGCATCACTTTGGCTTTCTGACCTTTTCTATCCCATTTATGTCCATGAAAATGCAGACGGCTAAGGACTCTGGTACCTCCATTCAGAGAAATGGTTTCAGGTGGTTTTAGTGATCAAGGGGGCAAGAGCAATTTTGTGTCAGTTGCTGCTGATTGACTTTAAAATGTGTTGAAGGCTGTTAACCTCTGAAATCTCAGTTGATCCTAGAGCACCCAGAAATGTGAGTGGGGCACTGACTGTATATTGGCAAAGGTCACACTAACAAAAGTCATCAGACTGGTTTGAATTCCACCTCTGTCATTTACCACGTGTCCTTAAGTGACTCACTTTACTCCTCTGATCCTCAGTTTCCTTACTACTATATACAGAAAATAACATCTAACTAGTTTGGGAATCACATGATGAAATGTAATGATAGCGATTGCCTCTGTGACTGTTGCAGAGACACTGTGAGTAAAGGGCACTCTTCATTTCCAGGAGGGCAGGGTCCACAGAAGTCACAGAGCAGAACGGCTCTCGTTCCAGAGGCTTTAACTCAGATCTGTCCTGATTGGAAACTGAAATCCTCTCCTCCGAGCCTGCTCCATTCATCATCCTTACCACTTCTTTCCACTTATTAACCAAGTGGAGACCTTTTCTGAACCATAAACATGAAGTAGGTTGCATGAGGCAGATCCATCTCCTGGCATCTGTCTCCACTGACATGCCCAGTTTAGATCTGCAGCCTTAACCTAGGTATTTCCAACCCACTCTTAACTGCTTTCCCATTTTCTCTTAGCCACACACCACTGCTAGAGCATCATGCCTTAAAGCAGTATTACCTTTTTAAAGGTTCCTTACCCAGCAAACTAATACTGAACACGCTCCAGGCTCACAGTGTGAAGTAGGGTCTCTATTTCTCTTACCCCACCTTCGCCTTCTAGTACTGGTTGAGGGACATGATCTTCTCCCCAAATCTTTGGAATGTAAATAGTCCATCCACCACTCTAGACTCTCTGGGTTCTCTTCTGAAATCAGCTGGGCCATCAGAAGGTCAGAGGACTGCAGTGTCAGGGAGACTTGTGGAGTCAAGCTGTGTTTTCTCCTCCCTGCTCTGCCTCAGGGACATTATCACTGGTTAAATTGTGTGTTCCCATCCCCAATTTATATGTTGAAGTTCTAACCCGCAATACCTCAGACTGTGATTGTGTCTGGAAATAGAGACTTTCAAGAGGTGTCGACTAAAAAACGATGCACAATGTGAGAGTTGTGAGTTAAGTTTTATTTGAGGCAAAATGAGGACTGGAGCCCAGGATGGAGCACCACAAATAGCTCTGAGAGACTGCTCCAAAGAGGCAGTTGGGGAAGGTCAATATATAAGATTTTGGTGAAGGGGGAGTTCAGTGCAATCAAGTGCTTATTTCACAAAAGATTTTCTGCTAGTCACAAGGAGCTGATGTCACCACGAAGGGATTTAGGGCTTCTCTAGATATGAAGAGATGCAAAGATTAGAATCATGAAATCTGTTCCTGAAAATATCCAACTATCTAAAGACCTGTCCCATCAGTGTCCCTGGAACACAGAGTGCTTCACTCCACCCTGAACTCCCTCAGGGAGGACTGTTGAAGGTCAACAGCTGCAGCAGTACAGGGTTCAGTCTCCACAGAGGCAGATGGCAAATGCCCTTTTTGTTGTTGAGTCGCTGGCAATGCTCTTGGCAAGTGCCCATTTGTAGTTGACAGGTAATTAAGGTAAAATGAGATCATATGGGTGGGCTCTTGTTCTATATGACTGGTGTTTTTATAAGGAGAGATTAGGACACAGACACACACAGGAAAGACCATGTGAAGACAAGATTTAAAGAATAAAAGCCATTTATAAGCCAAGGAGAGAGTTTTCAACGACAGCAACAACAAAAACCCAACAAAGCAGAATGAAAAACTCTGCCAACACCTTGATCTCTGGCTTCTAGCTTCCAGAACTGTGAGAAAATAAATTTCAAGTTAATTTCTGTTGTTTAAATCACCCAGTCTGTGGTTCTGTCTTATGGCAGCTCCAACAGACCAATCCGGACCCCACTGTGGATATGCTCACTACATCACGTCTTGTCTCCTTTGTGAAGCTGGTGGAAGAAATATTTTTGGAACTGTCCTGGGAAAGTAATTACAAATTGGTTCTCCCTTCTGCTTTGGCTGCCAGGAAACTGGATGTCAAACTTGAAACGAAACCATCCCAGCCATGTGAGACTCTGTGGTCAGGGTATTTGTGTTCTTTCTCCCATATTAATCAATGATTCTTCTGCATATGTTCTCTCATTCTTTCTCTTGATGCACATTTCCCCAGTTACTGGAAAGAATTATAATTCAAAGTAAAGTGATTGGGGTTGTAGAAGTTGATGTTTCAGGTAATTATTATAATAATGATAATAATTAACACTTACTGAATGACTGCTATGTAGGAGGCATTGTTCTTATTCTTTATTTGTAGTATCTCATTTAATTCTCATAGAAACCCTATGTGGCAGGTGATATTACTGACCATCTTTACAGATGAGGAAACTGAGATATGAGAAAATAAATTATTTTCTCAATGTTACATAGTAGGGAAGCAGCCATGACAGGCTTGCAAGGTGGGCCAGTCTAACTCCAGAATCCAAGGTCTGAACCATTACAACTCAGAGAAGGGAAATAGATGCAGCCTGTTCAGGCTTTGGGCAACTTGTCTTTGCTTACGAGGAGTGAGAGATGTGGTTTAGGTAAGAGGTTGCTGAGGTCTGATTTACTTATTGGAGCAATTAGGGAAGCTGATGCATCTGAGCAAGGCGGAAGGCTCTGGAGGGCTCCAGCAGCCTCCTGGATGTCTCACTGTGCCCTGGAGTGAGGACACTCATGAGAAGAGCCAAGGAAGTTATTTTTGTTCCGGGAGCTTCTTCCTACACATCCTGCTCGCCCCTGCAACTCGAAGCTTCAGCCAGGCCAATTATTTGCAGACCCACAACACTGCCAACTCACACACCCCCCAGTCCCTGGGTGTGAACATTCTACTTCTTGTTCACCCTCAAGTTTGCCTGGTAGACTTCAGTCCATTTTGGGAAACAGCTCAGTAGTTCCTGCCTCCAGAAGCACTTTCCTGGGTTAAGTGCCTCTGTCACGTTCTCCAAGCTTACAACTTGATGTCTTTTCCTTTCCTGTTATGCTGAGCACAGTCTTTTTTACATTTTTAGAAAAATATTTATTGATTTGACTGCACTGGATCTTGGTTGTGGCACGTGGGATCTTGTGTTGTGGCCCGTAGGCTCTAGTGCCCTGACCAAGGACCGAACCTGTGTCCCCTGCATTGGAAGGTGGATTCACAACCCCTGGACCACCAGGGAATTTCTTGAGCACACTCTTGAAATGTCATCTTTATTATTCTGCTGTCTCTTCTAGACTGTGAGATCCTGGGGGCAGGGAGTGCCCTGCCTCCAGATTTGGTCCAGTACAGAATCCACCTGCCAATGCAGGAGCTACAGGAGACAGGGGTTTGATCTCTGGGTTGGGAAGATCCCCTGGAGAAGGAAATGGCAACCCACTCCAGTATTCTTGCCTGGGAAATCCCACGGACAGAGGAGCCTGGTGGGTTACAGTCCATGGGATAGCAAAGAGTCAGAGGTGACTGAGCGATTGAGCATGCCCACACAGGGGTTTAGTAAGGGCATGTTGAGGTGATTGCTTTTATGAATGTGAGATTGGTGTCCACAAGGTTTGTTTGTGCCTGCAGAGTCTTCCTCCATGAAGATCTGACAAATGGAGAATTTAATCTCTTTGGCACTGATATCTGGATGACTGTGCAGTATTATTTCACTGTGTGTGGTCTCACTTTGGCCTTACTTTGAAATGAAATAGAGTATAAAACAAGCCAGTGAATAAACCAGTACATGTGACTCATATTTGCATAATGCTTTACTGTTGAAGAAATCCTTTCCTATATATTATCTCAGTGGTTATAGCATTCTCATTTTATAGATAAGATCAGAGAGCATGACTTTCCTCAGGGTTGCCCAGCATGTAAGGTGGTTTGGGGTGGGCTACCATCCAGAAGATGGGCCTGTGATCAGACAGGTCCTGGGCATGAAGTTTTTCTTGGTCACTTATGAATCTCATTGAAATTCATTTTTCTTATTTGTAAAATGGAATAATAATAGAAGCTAGGGAGTTGTGCAGATCAAGGGGGTTAAGTACAAAGTATCTGCAAATGCTGGTGAGTTAATTAATATATGACTTGACTCTGTAGAGGATTTCCCACGTGGCGCTAGTGGTAAAGAATCCACCTCCCACTGTAGGAGATGTAAGAGACTTGGATTTGATCCGGAGTCTCATCTTCTCATCCTGGGTTCAGAAGGTTCCCTGGAGAAGGGCATGGCAACCCACTCCAATATTCTTGGGTGGAGAATTCCATGGACAGAGGAGCCTGGCGGGCCATGGTCCACAGGGTCACAGAGAATTAGACAGGACTGAAGTGACTGAGCATACACACATGACTCTATAGAATGCTTTGCAACGAATTTCAGGCTATAGGAAAGCAGTGAAATTCCTTGTGTTTTCCTGACCACATTCATTCTTCCCTTTAACTTCTGCTCATTTACTTCCCTCTAGTTACTGCAGTTGCTAAGATTCTTGGTTCTTGCCACGTGGACTTTATTTCATGATTCTCAGCCTTGCTTTGGACTCTCACTCTCCCCTGGCTCTCTCGTTCCAAAACTTGTTCTTTTGCTGAGTTGGAAAACTTTTTTTTTTTCCTCTTGCACAACTTCTCTGATTCCACAGCTGTGACACTCCACCTGGCAGGGAGCTCTGCGGTGGAGACAGAACCGACTTGGGGGCCTCAGCCAGGAACACAGAGACCTCACTGCCTTGGCCTGGCGGAGAACACCTTCCTCTAATTCTAGGCAACGCACAAAAAAGGACCTGCAGCATCCCAAAGCCAACATTTTTTAGGCATTGGACAAATTGATGGTGGAGTTCATCCCCCCTCCCATCTGGCCTGGCTCATTGGGATCTGTCAAGTGGCCTTGGGGCCAGAAGGAGTGCCAGATTGGGTAATTTTCTCAGAAAAGAGCTATAAAGATGAGGGTTTCCAATGTGCTTTCAGCATGACTCATGTCACGGACACCAAGGCCAATGGGAAGCACATGTCCACCAGTGGGTGTGGGGCAAAGCAAAACCAGGGTTAGGTAGGACATCCTTGGGGCTGTCAAATTGCAAAGGAGAGTTCCGTACCTGTAAGTTGTGAGTACTTGTTTTACGTATCGATTTTTCTACCAGCCCATTAGATTGAATTCATATTAGTGTTCGTTTAACAAAGAATTATTGAACCTTGAAATCGATATGGTCTTGGTAGTCTAGTGGGAAAAACAGACATGTAAAGTGACAATTACAATACAGTGAGAGAAGGGCCATGGTGAAGGATGTCCAGGATAGTACGGGATACTGCAGGAAACACCCTCAATCCAGACTTAATGAAGCTGGTGAAGTAGAGGATGACGGGTATCGGGCCAGTTTTGTCATGTAGCTGAGATCTCAGGGATGAGTAGAAATTAGCTACTTAAATAAGGGAGATACAGTGTAATCCAGGAGCAGGATACAATATGTGTTAAATCCTAGAGGTGAAAAAACATGACTTGTTTGAGGAATGAATGTAATTTCCCGGTGGATGTCGGGTAAAGATGGAATGAACACAAGTGAGATGAAGACTCTCACTCCCCACTTTTCCTCTCTTCTCTGTGTTCCAACTCATGTCTGACTGAGGTTTGTACAAGCAAAACGTGCTCAAGAACATGTCTAGTGGGAAATTCCTTACCATTTATAGATTCATACATTCTTTATAAAAAAATTTTTTATTGGAGTATAGTTGACTTACAATGTTGTGCTAATTTCAGGTATACAGCAAAGTGAATCAGTTACACATATACATATATCTACTCTTTTGAAGATGCTTTCCCCTTAAAGTTATTACAGAAAATTGAATAGAGTTCCATGTGCTATATGGTAGGTCCTTATTAGTTAAGTATTTTATATGTTTAGTCGTGAAGTTGTGTCTGACTCTTTTGCAACTCCAGGGACTGTAGCTCTGTCCATGGGATTTTCCAGGTAAGAATACTAGAATGGGTTGCCATTTCCTTCTCCAGGATCCTGACCCTGGGATCAAACTCACGTCTCCTGCATTGGCAGGTGGATTCTTTACCACTGAACCACCTAGGAAGCCCCATTTTATATATAATAGGGTGTATATGTCAACCCCAATCTCCCAGTTCATGCTTCCCAACTTTCCCTCCTGTCCCTCTGGGAACATTCTTAAAGTTCTGATGGGATTTTAAAAGCTCCCCATCTGCACCCATGTTGTTGGTTCTGTTACTCCTTCTGTGTATATGTCTCTGTTTACCCCAGTGGTTCGACTCCAGCATAACTGTGGAGCACTCATACGACTCTGAATGACATCACAAGCAATTTGAACTTGAATCTGAAGTCAATAAAGTGACATCAGAAGTTTTAAAAGAAAAACAGTCAGTTCAAATGAATAGGTTGGTAATATGAGAGGAAATGACTCAAAGGAGGTAAGCCCAGAGGCAGAAGAACTATCTAGAGAGCAGCATCAATAGTCCAGGGAGAGAAAATGACCACATGAACCAGAGCATTGACTATGGGATGGACAGGGAGGAAGACTCTGCAGAGATACCTGAAGAGGGTTACATAATAACCTCCATCAGACTCACCTGCTTGCTTCTTCATTAATCAGGGCAGTGGTCTTCAACCCTGGCTACACATTAGAATCTCCTGGAGGAGATATAAGCCCAGTACATATGTCAGATTAATGGAATTTAAAATTGTTGAGGTTAGGGCCCTGGTCCTTTTTGTGTGGCCACAAGCATCATATTGAAAATTATTACCTTAGGGAGAGTTCTCCAGGCCTTTGATCTCTGGTCTGGGAGAGATTTGAGATTTATTTACATCAGGAAAATTAGAAAGGGGAAAGTGCACTGTTATATGGATGAATGAGTACAGTGTGTTAATAGAAACCTAGACAGAGCTGTCTATACTTAAAACTGTTTTGCTGTATGATTTACCATCCAGACTGGGACACTTCTGACCGGGCCATAGCACTCACCTGCAGGTGCAGACGGGGATTGCGATAGCAAACAAAGGCGCATGGTGGCCCTGTCTATACTCGGTCACTAGTTCCATTCCTCCCATTTGCTCCAGGACCTGCCTCTAATCAAGCTTGTGTGCAACTGTTCACAAAACCTTATTCAGATCACCAGTTTCTACATTGTTAGAACTGATGGTCAGTTGTGCACATTTAATTTGGCCCAACAATTGGCGTAAGTGATTCTTCATCACTTAATTATACACCACCCCCCTTGGTTTTTCTCCTACTTTGCTGGCCACTTTTTCTTTGTACTGGTTCCTCATAAATTCTTGGATCCCTTAATATCAGGTTTAGCCCCAGACCCTCTTCTCTTATCTGTCTTTACTATCTCCCTTGATGAAATCATAAGTTGAAATCATCTCATTAGGTTGATATGTCCCAAATTTATATTTTTAGCTCTGGCTTCTTCTGTGAACTCTAGACTCTTCTTTCTAACTGCCGACTTGACATCTCACCTGGATGATAAAACCATTTCAGACTTCAATGGCCCACAGCTGAATTCTTGAATCCTTGTTCTTCCACAAGCTCTGTTTCTCTCATAGTCTTGACAGTGAGATTATCACCTCACAGGCATTAGGATGGCTACTGTATCAAAATGACAGACAACAACAAGTGTTGGCTGACTTTGTCCACCTCTTAGCCTCCATCTGCAGCACTCTGCCTGGAGCCTCCTTCATTCCTAGGTTATTGCGCACACTGGTCTCTGTCTGTTTCTGCTCCCACTCCCCTGTGATGTCTCAACACCACAACCAAACTTTTATGTGTTTAAAACACATATTAGTTGATCTCATTTTGCTGTTCAAAACCTTTCAACAGCTTCCTATTTCACAGACAGGGAAGGTCTAAGTCCTTACTATGACCTCTTAGGCTTTATGTGTGCTCATATCCCATTTCCTCTTAATCTACTCGCTTCTGTCTCTTCTACCCACACTGGTTTCAGACTTGATCCTAAATACACCGTTGCAGAACAGGTAGTTATTTTCTCTAAATTGGATTGTTGCTATTGGTGCCACCTTGGGGCCTCGGTGCTAGATATTCCTTTGTCTGGTGTGCCTCACACTCTCCTATTTGCCTGCAGAAAGGGAGGAGAGATTCCTTCAGGGGAGGAAGGGTGCTTTGCCATAGAAGCTTCCTTAGGGAAGATGGCATTTGAGTCACACTTGAATCAGATGACAACTGCAGCAGAGGGAGAATGGGGGAAAGCGCATAGCATGGAATGCTGACCAGGATATGCATCTGGTCAGTGGGGGATGGCCTCTTCATTATGACTGCTTTGTAAAGTAAGTGGGTGGATTTACTGGGAAAGACATACAGACAAAGGGTTGAAAGCCAGATCATTTAGGGGAGGGGGTAGTGCCATGCAGGAGAATTTGGTTATTTTTCAGTAGGGTGTCCACTGCATTTTAGAGATGTTAAGTGATGTCATATAACTGACTTTGTAGTGTGATAACTCTTAGCCTGAAAAACTAAAGAGACCAGAAATTTTGAGACCTGTTAGGAGACTATTTCCCAGATAAGAGATTATGAAATGGAGATGAGGCATCTGCTTGTCCATTTTCTTCACCTCTCACCCACCTAAATCCTGACCATGCTAAAGACCTAATGATTCTAGGAGTCCATTCCAACCTCCTTCTTCCCATCCATTTATGTGCCCTTTATCTGTTCATTGGTTCATTCAGTTAGCTTACAGGTATTTTTTAGGCATGTTGTTATGATGATTTTAGCTTAATGTTATTATTTATTATTATTCATTTTTTTATTAGAGTACAATTGCTTTGCAATGTTGTGTTAGTTTCTGCTGTACTGCAATGAGAATTAGCTATATATATACATATATCTCCTCCCTCTTGAAACTCCCTCCACTGCCCCCGTCCCACCCATCTAGGTTTCCATAGAGCACGGAGCTGAGCTTCCTATGCTATACAGTAGCTTCCCACTAGCTATCTGTTTTACACATGGTAATGTATATAGGTTGCTCCTTTCAAGGACTGTGCCACATGTGCTAAGAAATGCAATGAGAAATAAAATGGTCCTAGATTTTGTTAAAGGCTGGGAAGGAAAAAGAATAGAGAGACACAAGAAAATAAGTAATGGGAAGACTTCTTTCGGTTCATGGAAGGCAAGTTCTTTCTACAGAAGTCACATTTGGGTTCTTTGAATCAAGAATAGAAGTTGGCCAGATGAAGAGAGGAGGGGAAGGCTGTCCCAAGAAGAAGCCACAGAGGTGTACAGACACTGTAGTGGGAAAAAATTTGTTGGTCTTACTTGCCAAATGTGAACCCTGCATCTTAATACCCAGAAAAGTACCTGGGGCATAGTAAGTGGTTAGTAAATATTAGTTTGATGAATGAATGAAAGCATGAGCCAAGAGGAAATATGAGTGGCTATTTGACAGACACCCTAGAATTTGTCTAAATCCAATGTAGCTTCATTCCAATGTAGTTTATAAATTATTCATCTGGGCAAAACACTTATCACACCTATTCTTGGGTACAATCACTCGCATTCTTGGGTACAATCTTCTAATAAAGTGGAAAAAAAATCTTGTTCATGCTGCTTTATTGTTAAATCATTCTTCTTGGAAAGCATAGAATAAGGGGCTCAAAGTTAAATAGATCTTATAGACTGGGTCCCCCCAAAGCTTTATAAATGAGACATAAAGAGTCTTAATATCTCATCTGTGGTTGCACAGTGCTTATGTAAAAATGGTGGAGCAGGGTATTGGAGGCCAGAGGAAGTTTGCAAAGTCTGAACAGTAGTTCCCCAATTCTCAAAAGGCAGAGAAAGAAGTCTAAGGGGGAGGAGGAGGGTTGGTGGTGGCAAATGCTAAGACAGAACAAAACAAAAAGGAAGTTTTAGATTGCGGGTTAAAAAAAAAAAGGACCTAAAATGGAACTGATCTTTTCAGATATGGCCTTTTTGTCTCCAGGGAATTTCAGAAAACCTACATGAATCAAATTTTTTCACAGATCTTCATAGGAACTTTCCTTAAACTCTTCCGTTTCTCACCAGAACCTAAATGACCATCTGGTAATGATGTCACCAGCAGAGTGGATCCTCCTGTCCTCAATCCACTTCATTCTTCTGTAGATTGTGCTTGTCATGCTGGATCCCAGGAAACCTTAACTAGCTCAAGATCACAAATGTTTTCTCCTATGTTTTCTTCTATAAATTGCATAGTTTTAGATTTTACATGTAGGTCTATGGTCCGTTTAGAGTTAATTCTTGTTTATGGAACAAAAACCAGATTGAAAGTTGTTTTTTATTTTTTTTTTCACAAGCATATCCAAATCTGGCACCATTTGTTGAAAAGACTACTCTTCTTGACAGAATAGTCTTTGCACTTATATTAAAAATCATATATATATATATATATTCATCTCCTTATATCTTTGGACTCTACAGGGAGACCTGGCGGCTGCAATTCATGGGGTCACAAAGAGTCGGACACGACTGAGCGACTGAACTGAACTGAACTGAACTGTACCATCGAGCTATTGTCTATCTTCATACCAATACAACTGTTTTGATTAATGTAATTTCTAATAAGTCTTGAAATCAGATAAAATCAGATAGTGGAAATTATCTAAATTTGTTCTTTTTAGAAGTTCTTTTGGCTGATTTAGATCCTTTCCATTTTCATATGAATTTTTGAATCGGTTTGTCAATTTACTAAAAAAAATTCTGCTGGCATTTTGACTGGGATAGCATTGAATCTATCCATAAATTTGAGGAGAATATCTTTAATATTGGAGATTGAGTTGTCCAGCATATGATTATAGTAATCTCGCCATTTACTCAGATTTTCTTAAACATCTTTCAGCAATGTTTTACCATTTTTTAGTGTATAGATATTTCACAGATTCTTCAGATTCATCACTAAATAGTTCATATTTTTATGCTATTGACAATGATGTATTTTTGATATGTAAAACTTCTGATATTTTACTGCTACTATATAGATATATAATTGATCATTATAAACCTGCTAAAGTCACTCAGTTCTAATAGTCGTTTTTTTTTTTTTTTTTTGTAGATTCTGTTAGATTTTCTATATAGGTGATCATGTCATCTGTGACTAAAGTAAGCGTCACTTCTTCCCATCCAATATGGATATCTTTTTTTCCCTTTCTGGGGGTCTGGAAACCATCTCAATTGAAGCAGGAAACCGAGGCAATTGTGAGACTCAACTTGTTTGCTTCTTACACATCAGTGACCACTATCCTTTTGGGCCTGGTACTCAGTTCCTTAAAAATCATTCTTATGTATATGTTCAGTTCAGTTCAGTTCAGTTGCTCAGTCGTGTCTGACTCTTTGTGAATCGCAGCACACCAGGCCTCCCTCTCCATCACCAACTCTTGGATTTCACTCAGACTCACGTCCATTGAGTCAGTGATGCCATCCAGCCATCTCATCCTCTGTTGTCCCCTTTTCCTCCTGCCCCCGATCCCTCCCAGCATCAGAGTCTTATCTAATGAGTCAACTCTTTGCATGAGGTGGCCAAAGCACTGGAGTTTCAGCTTTAGCATCATTCCTCCCAAAGAAATCCCAGGGCTGATCTCCTTCAGAATGGACTGGTTGGATAGACTAGAGATCTCTTCAAGAAAATTAGAGATACCAAGAGAACATTTCATGCAAAGATGGGCTCAATAAAGGTCAGAAATGGTATAGACCTAACAGAAGCAGAAGATATTAAGAAGAGGTGGCAAGAATACACAGAAGAACTGTACAAAAAAGATCTTCACGACCCAGATAATCACGATGGTGTGATCACTCACCTAGAGCCAGATATCCTGGAATGTGAAGTCAAGTGGGCCTTAGAAAGCATCGCTAGGAACAAAGCTAGTGGAGGTGATGGAATTCCTGCTGAGCTATTTCAAATCCTGGAAGATGATGCTATGAAAGTGCTGCACTCAATATGCCAGCAAATTTGGAAAACTCAGCAGTGGCCACAGGACTGGAAAAGGTCAGTTTTCATTCCAATCCCAAAGAAAGGCAATGCCAAAGAATGCTCAAACTACTGCACAATTGCACTCATCTCACACGCTAGTAAAGTAATGCTCAAAATTCTCCAAGCCAGGCTTTAGCAATACGTGAACTGTGAACTTCCAGATGTTCAAGCTGGTTTTAGAAAAGGCAGAGGAACCAGAGATCAAATTGCCAACATCCGCTGGATCATGTATATGTAAATATATGTAAACATATATGTGTGTGTATATATATATATATATATATATATATATAATTTATATGTATGTATGTATATATATATATAAATTTATATGCAAACAACATTGCTGCTGTTGTTAAGTCATTTAGCATCCGACTCTTTGAGATCCAGTGTACTGTAGCACACCAGGCTTCCCTGTCCTTCACCATCTCTTGGAGCTTGCTCAAACTCGTGTCCATTGATTGGGGGATGCCGTCCAACCATCTCATCCTCTGTCATCCCCGTCTCCTCTTGCCTTCATTCTTTCCCAGGATCAGGGTCTTTTCTAATGAGTCAGCTCTTCACATCAGATGGACAAAATATTGGAGCTTCAACATCAATTCTTCCAGTGAATATTCAGGATTAATTTCCTTTAGGATTTACTGGTTCAATCTCCTTGCAGTCCAAGGGACTCTCAAGAGTCTTCTCCAATACCACAGTTCAAAAGCATCAATTCATTGGTGTTCAACCTTCTTTATAGTCCAACTCACATATCCATACATAACCACTGGAAAAATCATAGCTTTGAGTATATGGACCTTTGTAGGCAAAGTAATGTCTCTGCTTTTTAATATGCTGTCTAGATTGGTCATAGCTTTTCTAACAAGGAGCAAGCATCTTTTAATTTCATTGCTGCAGTCATCATCTGCAGTGATTTTGGAGTCCCCCAAAATAAAAAGTCTCTCACTGTTTCCATTGTCCCCCCCATCTATTTCCCATGAAGTGAGGGGGACTGGATGCCATGATCCTCATTTTTTGAATGTGGAGTTTTAAGCCAGCTTTTTCACTCTCCTCTTTCACTTTCATCAAGAGTTTCTTTCGTTCTTCACTTTCTGCCATAAGAGTGGTGTCATCTGTGTATCAAAATCTGAGGTTATTGATATTTCTCCTGGCAATCTTGAAGCACAATCCAGCTTGTGCTTCATCCAGCCTGGCATTTTGCAAGTGTATTCTGCATATAAGTTAAATAAGCAGGGTGAAAATATACAGCCTTGATGTATACTCCTTCCCCAATTTGGAACCAGTCTATTGTTACATGTCCAGTTCTAACTGTTGCTTCTTGACCTGCATACATGTTTCTCAGTAGGCAGGTAAGGTGGTCTGGTATTCCCATCTCTTTAAAAATTTTTCACAGTTTGTTGTGATCCACACAGTCAAAGGCTTTAACAGAGTCAATAAAGCAGAAGTAGATGTTTTTCTGGAATTCTGTTGCTTTTTCTATGATCCAATGGATGTTGGAAATTTGATCTCTGGTTCCTCTGCCTTTTCAAAATCCAGCTTGAACATCTGGAAGTTCTCAGTTCATGTACTGTTGAAGCCTAGTTTGGAGAATTTGCAGCATTACTTTGCTGGCATGTGAGATGAGTACAGTTTTGCAGTAGTTTGAACATTCTGTGGTGTTGCCTTTCTTTGGGATTGGAATGAAAACTGACCTTTTCCATTTCTGTAGCCACTGCTGAGTTTTCCACATTTGCTGGCATATTGAGTGCAGCACTTTCAGAGCATCATCTTTTAGGATTCGAAATAGCTCAGCTGGAATTCCATCATCTCCACTAGCTTTGTTCATATTGATGACCCACTCCAGTGTTCTTGCCTGGAGAATCCCAGGGACTGGGGAGCCTGGTGGGCTGCCATCTATGGGGTCACACAGAGTCGGACACAACTGAAGTGACTTAGCAGTAGCAAGGCCCACTTGACTTCATACCTCAGGATGTCTGGCTCTAGGTGAATGATCACACCACTGTGGTTATCTGGGTCATGAGGATCTTTTTTGTATAGTTCTTCTGTGTATTCTTACCACCTCTTGTGAATAACATACATATAGTCTATTTCTTGGTTGTATCCAGCAGGAGGGTAAATACAGTCCCTGTTACTTCACCCAGTAGCAGAAATTCTTCCCACTTGGATTTGAGATAAAGGGAAAATATGACATTTAAAAAATTATCTTCAGACCCTTTGTCAAATTCATAACCACTACCCCAAAGCTTTCTGAATTGTCTGTGGTTAATTTCACACGGGAGCAGACCAAGGATGAAGAGATATTGTTACTAAGGGAAAGACAGAGCCCAAAAGATCTAAATTATTTTCAGGTCAATAGTGACAGTAACAAAAACAGTTCTGAGCATATTTATAGCCTTTCATAGTTTATAAAGTGTTTTCACCTTCATGGACTCATTTGGCCCTTAGAGTATCATTTGGAAATAATGAAAGGAGATTACTGCTGCTGCTGCTGCTAAGTCGCTTCAGTCGTGTCCGACTCTTTGCGACCCCATGGACTGCAGCCCACCAGGCTCCTCCGTCCATGGGATTTTCCAGGCAAGAGTACTGGAGTGGGGTGCCATTGCCTTATCTCTACATTATTTTTAGGGAAATGGAAGCTCAGAAAAGTGAATTTCCATAGAACATATGGTTAAAGAGAAGAGATACAGGGGCTGCTAGTTGAATCCAGGGCTGTCTGATTTCTTGTCTAACTATTTAAAAAATTTTTATGAAGAGTTTCAAACATATACTAAAGTAGCCTGAACTGAACAATCAATGCCCATGTACTTATCACCTAGATTAGACAGTTATCAATTCATGGATACTTTTGTTTCATGTCTAGCCCCACCCATCTAGTCCCATTCTGTATTAGTAAATCTTAGCTATCATATCAGTTCAGACTTCTCAGGTGGCTTAGTGGTAAAGAATCTACTTCCAATGCAGGCAAAACAGGAGATGCAGGTTATATCCCTGGGTCAGGAAGATCCCCAGAGGAGGAAATGGCAACCCATTCCAGTATTCTTGCTGGTAAAATTCCATGGCCAGGGGAGCCTGGTGGGCTACAGTCCAACGAGTTGCAAAGAACTGCACATGACTCAGCATCTGAGCATGTGCGCACACACACACACACATGATATCAAGTCACAAGAAAATATTTCAGTATGTACCCTAAAGTCTAAGGAGTCTTTTAAAAATACATAACTATAATAACAGTTCACACCTAAACATAGCTTTATTTTTTTAATTTCATTATCCTGTCAGTTTATACATTTCCCAAATAATAAAAATGTCATAATTTTTAAAGTAGTTTATTTGAGTCAGGATCCAAATAAGTTCCACACATTGTTATTGGTCTCTGTTAATGCACATGCTTCTTCCCCACATCTTTTTTTCCCCTTCCTAATTTATCTATTGAGAAAACCAGGTTGTTTTCCTATAGTGGTTTTTCCTAGTCTGAATTTGCAGATGACACTTCTGTGGTATGGCTTAGCATGTTCCTTTGTCTTCTATGTTCCCTGAAAATTGATAGTTGAACTAAAGTCTTGATCAGATCAAGGATCTTTTTTTTTTTTTTTTTTTAATTTATCAAGAGAGCTTCCTAGGTAATCCATTCCGTCTCAGTAGACATATAAAATCAAATTGTCCTGGGTTTTGTAATGTGAAAAGCCACATATGCTTGAAGTCTGCATCCACTAATTCATGATGGATTGCAGAACAATGATATTGTATCACCTGTATGGGATGCTTCTCCTTACATTCTCATACACTTTTCTTAACTAACAGGGAATCAAAATCAGAAAACGTAATCCCAATCATCTTGAAATCAGTTAGATAATATGAATACAAATAGTAGAACAAAAGTTGAATGCTCTTCCATCTGTAGGACATAGCACTTTATCCTTTACAAAGTGTCTCTAATTATATTAGCTCAGATGTTTGTAAAGAGCCCTGGAGGCAGGACAGATGCGTGTTAGATTGGTACAAAAAGCTCCCCGCCCCCACATCCATGAATCCCCATGAATCATGCCTCTCTGTAACAATGTCCCTTTTTGTAATTTGACTTTGCCTTCATCCCATCGAAGGGTCTAGTCTGTTTCCCCAATCCTTGAGTCTGGGCAGACCCTGTAACTTGTTTTGACCAATAGAATATGAGAGAGTGACTCTGTGTGAGGCAATGCTTTACGCACCCCTACAATCCCACTTCTCCTCTCCTGGAACAGCATCGGAATGGAAGGAGGCCCAGTCTGGCACCTTAAGTATACAAGACTCTGTACAGAAAGAGAGGCTCAGAGTCCTAACTGTGTCCAGGGGGCCCAAGTCCCAGCTGACTCCTCAGCTGAATGCTGCTCCTGGGCCCAGAAAGATGAACAGAACTATCCACCAGCCCACAGAATTGTGGGAAACAAGCTCTTGCTCTTCTACATCACTGAATTTTGAGGTGATTTGCTCTATGGCAAAGGTTAATGAAACCAGGAGAGGTTATCCACATTTTACTGAGAAAACTAAAGCCCAGATAGGGAAGATGTTCAAACTAGAAGACTGCAGAGCTAGGTCAGAATTCAGGATTTCTGACTCCTAGTCCAGTGTTCTTACCATCTATATGGTTCTTTCTTGTTTTGTAATTTACTCCCATCTTAAATTCCCATTACCTTTAAGCAACCTCTAAGGTTGAGCTTCCCTTTACCTTGAGAAGTCCTATGAATTGAGCTGCATTTAATAACTCAGTTATGAGCTAGGATTCTAGAAACTTCCTTAAGGGAAATAGAAAAGAAACTGAAATCTTGAGTGAAGTTTCTGTCTTAGCTATATTTTGAATTACTATTGCTATTCAGTTTTTGGGAAAATAAACTTGAACATTCTCAAACTGGGCGTGAATTTGGAGAAAAGATTGGAATATCCATAGGGTTAAGGGCTTAAAAAAATACCCAAGCATAACAACTGCTTTTTGTGTAAGTCAAGTAGGTGTTGACTGATTCTATCAATTTGTAAGTCCAAACAACTTCCAGATGGTTCTAATAACAGTAAAAGTATTTTATATTTGACTAGCGCCTTTCAGTTTACAAAGCGGTTTCGCATCTGTGTCCTTATTCCAACCCCATGATGGAAGGAAATAGGCCAGAGATTATTGGTTCTATTTTCTGGATGAAAAAACTGAGTCTAGAAGGGGAGGTGACTTGCACAAAACCAATGTCTAAACAAGTAGCAGAGCCAAGATTTAAATCAAATATGATTTCATGGTCAATGAATTTTCCAGCTCACTGCCCTTAGTCTTGTCCACAGTTTCCTCAAGAATATTCTTCATCCATTTCCACTGTAACATCAACAGTGAAAGGGGCAGCTATTATGTAGTAAGTCCAGGAAGAAGGGACACAAAGAGAAGGAACTCACAGTCTGGCAGAGTGATGGATATAGAGACAAATAATTGCAACAACAATAATGGTATTAATAATGATGAACAGTAATGGAGTACTATGTGTCTAACCCTATTCTAAAAGACTTAGACACCTTAGTTAATTCTCAAAACAATCCTGCCTGGTCCATGCTGCTATTATCCTCATTTAGTTAATATGAAAGAGGTGCTAAGTAACATCTTGAGACTCAGCTAGGAAGTGATGGCCTGGGACTGTAAGTTCCAAGGGGAGGCTTATAGAGGTAAAGGAGATCAGAAAAACATCCCTAGTCTCCCAGGAAACATCCAGTAAGTCTTCATGCAAGAGGCCATGAACCAGGCCGTGAAGAATCTTGGATTTGTCAGGAGACATGGTGATGTGATTGTTGTTCAGTTGCTCAGTCGTGTTCGACTCTTTGCGACCCCATGGACTGCGGCACACCAAGCTTCACTGTCCTTCACCATCTCCGGGAGTTTGCTTAAACTCCTGTTCATTGAGTCGGTGATACCATCGAATCATCTCATCCTCTGTCATTTCCTTCTCCTCCTGCCTTCAATCTTTCCCAGCCTCAGGGTCATTTTCAACGAGTCAGCTCTTTGCATCAGGTGGCCAAAGTATTGGAGCTTCAGCTTCAGCCAGTGAATATTCAGGGTTGATTTCCTTTAGGATTGACAAGTAGGTAGTATTAGGGAACAGCATGATGATGGACTCACATGTAGTTTAATGTGGTGAAGCTAAATATGAAGGTGTTACCACCCAGAGATGTACACAGACAGACAACTATATGCACCATTGCAAGCCAAATACTCATATAACGCTAGGTGGTTTTGGTGTTTATCAATCCCTTTTCCCTCACCATGGCAGCACTCTGAGCTAGGAATAGTGTGGCTCATCTGCTTGTTTTGTTATTAGTCTGCTTTTGGGTCCCTTTGCCAACTCTCACTTGTGTTATTTACTTCCCAGTTTCATGTGAATCCACGCCCCATGGACCACTTCTCAGTATCAGGGCCAATTATCGTTATTACTGACAATTTTAATTAGTGTAATTACTCTCAGCCTACATTTTGATTAATAGCCATTAACAGTTATTTTTAAGGTTCATTATTATAGCTGAGATTTAATTACTTAATTAACATAACAATGAATAATAACATTTATATGGGGCTTGATAGTTTGCAAAGTGGTTTCAAATATAAAGTCCCATTTGATCCTCCTCGAAACTCCAGGTGGCAGGCAGAGTTACTATGCAGATTTGATACAAGGAATCTTGTGAACAGAGCTGCAGAGACTCACCTAGTTTCCTGGTTTCCAGTCTGGTTCTATTTCTTTCTTTATCTCTGCATCTGCAATTGCTCAGACTTTCACTCCAATGTGATGTGAAAGTGAAAGTCGCTCAGTCATGTCTGGCTCATTGTGACCCCATGGGCTATACAGTCCATGGAATTTCTCTAGGCCAGAATACTGGAGTGGGTAGCCTTTCCTTTCCCCAGAGGATCTTCCCAACCCAAGGATTGAACCCAGGGATCGAATCCAGGTTTCCTGCACTGGAGGCAGATTCTTACCAGCTGAGCCACAAGGGAAGCCCTATGTGATATTTCAGACAAAGCTTATGGCATGAGTAGCAGTCAGCCAGTCAAAGAAAGGGAAGAGTATTGAAGGCTGCAGGAAGAGTGATTGCAAAGATGATCGTAGGGTATAAAAGGCATGGCTCATTCAGAGAACTGCCAGTATTTCAGAATGTTCATGTGGCAGAGTACAGAGAGTTTAGGAATCAGATGGACCTGGGTTTGGGTCTCAAGTTTGCCACCTGTGAGATCAGCTGTGTGATCCTGGGTAGATTCCTTAAGTGTCTGAATCTGAGTATAATAAAAGTATGAAATATCTTGTAGGATGTTTCTGAGAATTTGTGAAAAATTGTTCTACAGACTCAGACATGCAATAAAAGATAGACGTGTTAGTAAGTATCATTGTCATGATGAGTAAGGTGGATCCTGATGGTGTGGTAGGCCAGGGCAGCAATGGGATGCTGCTAGAAGAATGTGCAGAGGTCAAGTTACAGAGGACCTTAAGAAAGTGAAAGTGTTAGTTGCTTAATCATGTCTGACTCTTTGCGACCCCATGGACTATAGCCTGCCAGGGTCCTCTGTCTATGGAATTCTCCAGGCAAGAGGGTAGCCATTCCTTTCTCCAGAGGATCTTCCTGACCCAGAGATTGAACCCAGGTCTCCTGCACTGCAGGCAGATTGTTTATCATCTGAGCCACTAGGGAAGCCCATGGAGGACCATATTATCTAGCAAATAGGAAGCCACAGAAAGGTGATCAGCAGGGCTAATGTGGTCAGAATCTCTGTTTTATGAAGATCACCCTGGCACCATTGTAGAGGTGAATGACTGATTAGGAGGCTTTTTAAACAGTCCCAGGGTGGAAGTGTGAAGGCCTGGGCTGAGGCTGTTACACAGAGTGGAAAGGGACCCAGAGAGGAGGCGGGCTGGGAAAGTCCATCACCCAGCCTAGAGCCTGACTTCATGTGTGGGTTTAAGAGTAGGAGGATTACGCCACAGTTCCTAGTTTGGGCAAATTTGCAGCTGATGGGCCATAGAGAGAATGTTGGCTGACAAAGGCTTCCGATAGAACCTTGCAGTTATTTCCTAAGGATGGAAATTATTCCACAGAACCATAGTTCCTTAGAGGATTGCCATCTGAGACATTGCAGTGGGGCAGAACTCATTGCTTAAATGAAAGGAAGATTTCATTTTCTTTGTTAATCAGTACATCACAGCAAGAGAAAGTTCAGAAGAAACCAATTATAATCTCATGTCATAGAAACAGGTGAAAAGAAAAAGTAAGCAGAAACCAGGTGGTGTCAGCACAGAAGGAATCCAGAGGAAAAAAATTGATGTCTGTTTTGAAAAAAACCAAGAGGAGCCTAACATTTGGATCCAGGATAAATTAACTCTATTTTTGTTTCCTCAGTTAAAGTCTGTTAACCTGGAATTATTAAAAAAACACATAGTGTAAAATATTCAGGTCTGTCTATTGGCTCTTCGCAAACATACTCTTATTTCAAAGAACAGATTTTGCTTTACACGACGTCTCAAAACCATGGCATACTGGAATCTGGAGGAATAAAATGACAATGCAGCCTCACCTTCATTAGCATGAAGTTCTTTTCTCAGCTCTTTCACTTTCAGTCTCACTTAATCTTACGATTATAAAAGTAAGCGAGCAGTAATTGTCATCCTTATTTTGCACACAATAAAACTGGAGAGCTTAGGAGTTTTGTCCAAGGCCACACAGCTCGACAGTGCAGAGGTGGATCCTGGGACTCCTGCATTTTACCACCCTCACTTTAGTTCCCAAGGAAGCCAAAGTGGGTATAATTAGGTTGAGAGTTAAAGGCATGGATTTGGAATCAGCTCAGAATTCAAATTTTGCTCCAACCACTTCCTAGCTGTGGGACATTGAACAAATCAATAGGCCTCTCTGAGCTTCAGCTTTCCTATATATAAATTAGATATCCTTGCTTCTCATGGTTGTGGGGAGAATCAAATAAGGTCATCAAAGAACAATGTGAACAACGTTCAGAGACTGCCATGCCTTAAATATCCCATTAATGGCAAATATTGCTATGACTTTAGTAGATCCTCTTCGGAATGACTTCTTGATGCACCAAGAGTTTGGGAGAATGACCCTCAAATCACAGGGGTGATCCCTTGATAGCCATGTTTGTGTTACTGGTTGTGGCTGATTGATTCATGAGTGGACAGCACCCACACTGGGCCAATCAGAAATCTTTCCCTAAATTTAAAAAACTGAAACTAAGAGCATGTCCTTCTGTAGCAGAAAGCCCCAGAACTGTGGGTGACCAAACTCCTGCTAATATGGAAGAAGGAAACGGTTGGTAGTAAAAGAGAATAAAGCTCATGGGTAGAGAGTTACGGAGGAGAGACAGAGGGCCCTAGTGAATTTAGCAGTTTCTGAGGCCCAGGTGAACTCCTGCCCCTCTTATGCCCTAGTACTAAACATTTCCTTATTTATTTCCTTAATTCTGACATAGCTACTATGTCTTATTTACCTAAGCTAGTTGAATTTTGATTCTTGTCATTTACAGGTAAGAGTCCTGACTCCTGCCAGTCTTAATCACCCACTTGGGTAATATTCTGAAGGGATAAGGAAGCCCTTGGAAATAGAGGAACAAGACAGTCCCGGGAGTCAAGGAGGAAGAATGAAGCATGAATGTTCCCACAGCCAATTTGCTGCACCTTCTGGTGCCTCTGTAGAATGGAGCTCTACCTGACTGTGTCTGGCAGCTAGTAGGTGCTCAATAAATATCAGTTCCTTTTCTGACTCCTTTCCTCTTTCCTGTTTCTCTCCCCTTTTATAATGCTGGCATCTGCCTTGTTAATATCCACAGGACACATCCCATGCTCTGACCGCACCTTTGCCATCAGAATAATGCTCCTCAGTACTATTTTTATTCAACACCAGTGCTTCTCCCTTTAGCATCCTTACCCTCATCCTGGGTCTATCTTTGTTCTCTTTGTCCCCACGACACATACAAGCACTTGCAGTTCCCCAGACAAATCACATGCTCTCGTCTTTGGATTTGTGTGTGTTCTGTTTCCTCTGCATGCACCAAACAGCCCCTTCTCTGTTGGATTCTCGTGCAGCCTCAGTTCTGAGCTTAGACATCACTACCTCCTGAAAGTTCTCCAGCTACCCCTGCCCTCAGACAGGTGAACTCCACTTCCTCTCTGCTTCTGGCTTCGTGGCTTTCTTGACCGTAATACTGAATCTCTCTCCCATAGTTGCCTGCTTTACTTGTCCCTCTTCCTCTTGGTTTTCATCAGTCGTTCCAGCTTATCTCCCTCACCTGCACTATTACCCTGTCTTGCCCAGGAACCTCTTTGAAGACTCCTCTGACTTGAATGGAAGCACCGTGTCCTGTCCCCCACTCGTTTCATCTACTCATGGCTCCTTGTGCTGCTTCTTCATGGCACCCACTACAGTGTGAGGGTATTTCATGAAGGTCTGTCTCTGCTTTTTGCTCACCCCTTTAGGCTCAGCACTTTGCACGTAATTGGTCCTTGCAAATATTCAGTGGCTGACTAACTCACAGAATGAAGCAATGTCCAAATGCTCTGGACCCAGCAGAGAAACTGGGATACAGAAGGTATTTTCTCACCAAAGCATAGGCATATATGCTAACCAGTGGACATCCAAAGCAAAATAGTGGAACCCAGAGCAAAATAGTGGCAAAATTATGATAATTCCAATCAGCTACTAGATTGATGATTTTGAAATGATGTGTAAAAGTGGAGGTTTGGGGCTCAGAGAGTCCTGGTTAGGAATACTCTATATGATCTCTGAAAAGCAACCACACCTTTCTGAGACTCAGATCCTTCCTCTGTACAGAGGCAAAGAGGGACTGTGGAGAGAATAAGAATAAGAATCTATATACAAAGAGCACCTGCAGAAGGGCAGCAATGGAGACACAGACAAAGAAAACAGACTTGTGGCCGTGGTGGGGGCGGTTAGGAGGAGGGCGTGTGACGAATGAGAGAGCAGGGTGAAAACATATGCACTACCATATGTAAAACAGAAAGCCAGTGGGAATTTGCTTATGACTCAGGGAACTCAAACCAGTGCTCTATGACGACCCAGAGGGGTGGGACATGGGAGGGCGGTTCAAGAGGGAGGGGGCTTATGTATCCCTATGGCTGATTCATACTCGTGTACGGCAGAAACCAACACAATATTGTAAAGCAATTATCCTTCAATTAAAAATAAATATATCTATATTTTAAAGAGTACCTGCAGAGCAAGCACTTAATGTTGGCTCTTATGACCTGGATAGCTCTACTGCTATGTGGCCAGTTTGGCCTTGACATTTGGATCACTTTCTTTATTTTTCACTGTGTTTGGCAGGGGCAGGCACTTTTTCCACCAAGCTCCACCATGGATTTTCCATGAAAGCCATTTTACTGAACTGGAATTACTTTGACTCTAAGCACCACGGGTCAGCATGTCCCCGTGGAAAGAAACTGAGATGGAAATTGTTTCTACTCTGAGTGTCCAGAATAAAGGGAGACCCAAATGATGAGCGCTTCTAGAAATCCACAGGCTGTAAAAGTGAGTTGTAAAAGAGAAAGTGATTCCTAATAGATTTTTACTGTTCTGATGTCTATGGAAGATGTAGGGACTTTATCCAGGCCACCAGTTGTGTGTAGATTTTTATTATTGGGTAAGCATCAGATCGGAGAAGGCAATGGAACCTCACTCCAGTACTCTTGCCTGGAAAATCCTATGGACGGAGGAGCCTGGTGGGCTGCAGTCCATGGGGTCGCTAAGAGTCGAAAATGACTGAGTGACTTCACTTTCACTTTTCACTTTCATGCCTCGGAGAAGGAAATGGCAACCTACTCCAGTGTTCTTGCCTGGAGAATCCTAGGGATGGGGGAGCCTGTTGGGTCGCCGCCTATGGGGTCACACAGACTTCGACACGACTGAAGCGACTTAGCAGCAGCAGCAGCAAGCATCAGATGGTCTCACTATGGCCAGGTTGTTAGGAGTCAGAAGCAACACTGAGGCTCACATATCCTTAGACAAGGCTATGGAAGACTGGTAGTGCCACTAAGCATTGATAAGTACCAGATTGAACACGCATTGTAACTTTGTGCTTTTGCTTGTACTGGGTTTTTTCCCTGCCCAGAACACTACCCCCAACTTACCCACATGCTAGATTCTTGCACTTATTTATGGAAGGCAGTATGTCAATAGTCAAAGAGCTGGGTGTAGGAATTAGATTGACCTGGATTTGAATCTTAACTCTGCCATCTACTAGCTGTGTGGGAAAGTAAGTAACCTCTGTAGGCCTATTTCCTTCATCTTAAAAATAGTGACCAGTAATGGTGCCCACACAAGAGGGCTCTTGTGAAGATTAAATGAGATGATGCATAGAAAGTATCTAGCACATTGTCAACATAAATGCTACATACACACATACATGCATGCTAAGTCACTTCAGTCGTGTCCGACTCTTTGTGGCCCTATGGACTGTAGCCTGCCAGAGTCCTGTGTCCACGGGATTCTCCAGGAAAGAATACTGGATTGGGTTACCATTTCCTTCTCCAGGGGATCTTCCTGACCCAGGGATTGAACCCGAGTCTCTTGCACCTTCTGCATTGGCAGGCAGAGTCTTTACCAGCTGAGCCACTGGGGAAGCCCAAATGCTACATCGCTGTTGTTGTTCAGTTGCTCGGTCATGTCTGACTCTTTTTGACCCCATGGACTGCAACATGCCAGGCTTCCCTGTCTTTTGCTATCTCCCGGAGTTTGCTCAAACTCAGGCCCATTGAGTCAGTGATGCCAGACAACCATCTCATCCTATGTCACCCCTTTCTCCTTCATTATGCTACATAAGTAAATGATAGCAATGTTTACTCATTCTTCAAGTCTCAGCTCAAGCTCTAGCTCTTCTTTGTATCTGGTCACCTTAGGTATCCCCCTTTCATATTCCCACTGCTTTTTGTCCAGCTTTCTCTTTGAGCACTTACCACACTTTATGGTGACAGTCACGATTGTACAACACAAATCTTATTCACCAGGAGCTTAGGATGTTTTTTGATACCAACCTCCTTACTAGATGACTTTAACCCATCTCCTCCTACTCCCTTCTGATGATCTATTTCACAGTTTATAAAATAAGGCTACTGGACTCTTCTTTATGATCTAAAACCCTGACCCCGATGATGGTGGGATGTCAATAGCCCCTTTCCCAAGTCACAAAAATATCTTTCCTTCTGGAATGTTTATTATTTATACATCACTGAGCCTAGATGGACCGTTTTTCAAGAGCTGTGCAAAGTGAATTCTCCATCATGGGAAACAAACGAGCGATTGAAAGGGATTTCACGCCTGAATGCTCTCATTCTGCTCATGCTTGGACATCATGGCTGCTACCTCTCTGTGCATTATCAAGGGAACTGGGGTTTGTCACTTGCACCAGACCCTGGCCTCTCCCAGAGAACCTCCAGAGAAGGCCTCAGCGGTTACCGTAGAAACGTCTTCCTTCCTGGATTCAGACTCATGAAGGCTCAGGCAGCCAGGACCCAAGAGGGGCCTTGTTTAAACAGGAAAGAGCAGACAGTTTAATGGGCAGCTTTGCAGCTCAGATTCCTACACAGTTTACAGTAGTTGGACTAATAAAATTCATAATGAATGTTTCTTTATTTAACAGCTAACTTTTTTTTTTGCTTTTTAATTTTCTTTTGTTTGTTTGTTTTTATTTATTTTTTTCTGAACACTAACTGATGGTAGGCAGGGAGAGTTTTAATTTTCTTTCATTTTAAAGGCCATGGAAATAACATTGAAAAAATTGTGCTGTATGTACATTTTTCTCATTCATTCTTCATCATATTTTTATGACATATATAATTAGTTGGGAAAACTGAGAGTCAAAGGACATAGGTTACCAGCTTAGGAATACATGGTTATTTGTAAGAAGTGCAACTTTTAAATTGATAACCATGAAAAAAAATTCTAGTTCCATTAATTATGAATTAAATGTGGAATTTCCCATAGATAAATAGCATTTGTAATTTGACCCACAAGGAACTGTAACATCTAGCTATCAAGAAACGTTAATGAGCTACTAATTCAAGGAAATAGAAAAAGAAGCTAATTATTAAACTCTCTTTGTGAATTCTGCCTTTGGTTGCCTTTGGAGACTTGAGATCTCAGCATTTGTCAACAAGCAACTTCAACTTTGGTTGAAGCCAGAGAAGAGCTAGAATAGCCACTACATACCTACTGTATTATATGTCAAGGGTTTTGCCCATACTATCTTATTGAATGCTAGTAATAAGCCTATTGGGAAGGCCCGACTATCTCCATTTCAGTGATGCTATAAATTGAGTCTAAGAAAGGTAAAATCGCCACGTGGGTGAGTGAATGTGAGAGTCAGCGTCGCGCCGCGCGCGCCGACCGCCTCCGCCGCCCGTTAAAAAAAAAAAAAAAAAAGAAAGGTAAAATCATTCAAAAATCTAACTCAGTTCTTTCCGATGACCAAGCTCAGTGCTTTGCTGGTGCTTCATACTGTATCTCCTCAAAGATATTCTCATAAGAAAAAAAAGATCTATTGTCTCAAGGTGGATGGCATTTCTTTCAATCTCAGAGACAGGTAATCTATTAAGAGTTGGTCCTGAGTTGTAAGAAGTGCTTCTGTGACTCTGAATAGGAGCTGGAGTACTGCAGTATCAGTGGACATGGTAGATGGAGACTAAACTCTCTCCCACTCGTGAAGCAAAGCACAACCCTCTGAAAGGCAGCTGTTACCCTGGAACAGTCTCAGGGAAGAGCAGTGGGCGCTTATGAACTGTGAGAACTGCCCGGAGTCAGCAGAGCAGATAGTTTTAAAACACAGAGGGGAGTTTTATCAGGCCAGGGGGAGTTTTGGTTGACAGAGTATCTCTTATACTGAGGACAATTACTATTCTCTACTGTGCTCATTAAGCCAGGAGAAATAAATTACTGAGTGTGTGCAAGTGAGGATGTGTGTGTGTGTGCATGTGTGAAAGAAAGGAGGGGGAGAGAGAAAGAAGAGGGAATGAGTAGAGGCTTGGAGGCAGGGTGGCTTGGAAGGACCTGTTGATGTATCCCACATACCCAGATCCCAATATAAATGCTATTCAATATTTGTCAGATGACTAAATGAGTGAATGAACTAATGAATAAACAAGAGCAGGAAGGAAAACGACAGGTCCCAAGCTTTGGGAACACCTCAGACCTTTCCATTTGTGCTCAGTTTCCATAGGGTTGCAAAGAGTTGGACACAACTAAAGCAACTTAGCACACACACATGCACCCAGTGAGGCATGTGAGCAAGTGTGCAAGCTCCCCACCCTGCCCCAAGCCTCCACACTTGTGTACAAGCCTTGTCCTATGTCTGGCATGTCCTCTGCCATCCTCCTCTCCAGACTTTAGTCACATGGTAGATGCCTCCTTCTCCTTCTATTTCTTACCTCTCTATTTTCCTTCTCTGTTGTGCATACTGCCCTGAAAGCAGAACCAGATCACATTCTCTGTATGTCTTCATTTACATGACAGTGTCAGGTCCTGGAAAGGAGAGATCAAAGCTTTTATGTCTTTAGTACTTAATGTCTTTTCTTGCACACAGGAGGATTTGCAAATGAATGAATGCATAAATCCATGAATGGATGCACTAGGCAAACCCACTTACTTCAATTTGTGGCCCAGGCTTAAAACAGAAAGGCCCTGTGGTTACAGAGAGAATTTTGACGTGAGGCCCAGGAAACAGGGTTCAGGGGTCACGTGTGCCCCCAGCTTACTGATTGATTTTGGGAAAATCACTTCCCATCTCTGAACCTCACACCTGTTGGACTTAGATAATGATCAGTGCCTTCTTACCTCCTGGGTCCTAGAACTTAAAGTTTTAGCAAGAGTCTCTGTGGGTTAGAAGCTAACTCTATATTTAAGTTACTGTAATTGAGACCATATCTTTGAAGTTGTGTGTTGTGGAGTGCCAATTATTCAAAATGTTATTAGGTCTTCTGCAAAAAGAGAATGATAGAGCTTGAAAATGGCTGAGAAAACAAAGTTAAGGATATGCCTTTGTTGCAAGTCTTTTTGGTTCACTTGATCTGAAAATGGACATTGTGATACCTCAAGCGAGACATACCATACCTGAAATTGCATTAGTTAATATCCTATGGGACAAATGATCTGTAGAACTCATGCTGGGAAAGTTCTGTGCTGGGTGTGTAAGGAAATCCTTCCACTGCCAAGATTCTAGGAATTCCAGGTTTTGACCCTGACTGGGTTATAATCTCCTTGTAAAGGAAGCTGTTCATAATGGAGTAAGTTAGGATTTCTTTGTGGTATCAGAGGGGTCAGGAAGGGAGAATTAGGACACTGAGTGGTTGTACTGGGGACCCAACTATGAGCTATTGCTCTATAGCGATCCAGTCAATGGGGATGGGGCATCATGATTTGACATTGTGACCCTAGAAACCCCTCACTTGCAGGTGGAGTGAGAGGTCCAGGGAATATGGTGAGAAGTAAAACTGCTAAGTCACTTCAGTTGTGTCCGACTCTGCACGACCCCATACACGGCAGCCCACCAGGCTCCCCCATCCCTGGGATTCTCAAGGAAAGAACACTGGAGTGGGTTGCCATTTCTTTCTTCAATGCATGAAAGTGAAGAGTGAAAGTGAAGTCACTCAGTCGTGTCCAACTCTTAGCGACCCCATGGACTGTAGCCCACCAGGCTCCTCCATCCATGGGACTTTCCAGGCAAGAGTACTGGAGTGGGGTGCCATTGCCTTCTCCGCGAAGTAAAAAGGGACAACTAATAAATATTGAACAGCTATTGCATCCTTCACCTCATTTAATTCTCACGGATCTAAGAGACTAGTGTTGCTCTGCCTACCATTTTACAGTTGAAGTGACTGAGGCTCAAAGAAGTTCAAAACATGCCCAAGGTCACACAAACAATGGATGGCAAACCTACAATTTGAACTTGGATCTTTTGGATTCCAAACCTTGAATTCTTCCCATACAACATGCCTATCAGAGCAGAGCACTTGTTTTTGTTTCTTTGTTTTATTTTGGTCTTGATTGTTTTAGCCATTGCTCATCTGTCCTACTCCATTGTTTATGAGCCTCATTACTTATATGAAAAACAGGAATAAGATTTTCTCTGTTTCATTAAAGTTGTCAGGAAAGTAAAATGAACATGTTTTCTTCCTAATACTTTTCTTTCTCATTTGGTTCTTTAAATGGAGACTCAGTAAAAGAAAAAAAAAAAGGTGAATATGTCATTTGTTTTTGTGTAACAGTGTCAATCCTAAGCAATTTAGTGTAAATGTAATTTACAGCTCCCATGACCTCCCATGAATATTGGGGGAATAGATACACATTACTGGTTTTATTAAAATACATAAGTCAAACAGATGGTAATCAAACATAAAAATTACCCTACTCTGTCTTTGAAAGGGTTATAAGTACAAGCAACAAACCTTGTCCTTTTATTTGCATTATAAATAAAATTTATGAGAAAAAATAGTTCAGAGGGGCTAATATTATATATGTTCATTTTTTGCTGTCCCTACTGGTAAAGCTTGTGAATGGGAGAAATCCCTGAGTGCAGAATTCAGGATGGAAGCAAAAACTAACAGAAAGGGAGCAGAAGTGAAAATCCTTTGTGTTCTGGCAGGATAGCAGTGCTCATTACTGTTCACATCTACCATTGTCTCCCTGGAGAAGGAAATGGCCACCCACTCCGGTATCCTTGCCTGGAAAATTCCGTGGGTGGAGGAGTCTGGTAGGGTACAGTCCATGGGGTCACAAAGAGTCGGACACAACTGAGCGACTTCACTTTCACTTTCACTTTTCACCATTGTTAGGGCAGAATTGAAGTAGGCTAGATATCACAGTGACCTGGACCTCATTTAAACCTTCTCTTCATTCTTTGTGCAAACCTATGAGTGCCTCCCTCCTTTATGAAGTAATGCCTGATTACATCTCCCCATATTTTTTTCAGCCTCAGGAGGATCTTGTGTCCCAATTAAGGATTATCACATAAACCAATTCACTCTGCAATGACAGAATGTCTTTCCTGAACAGACACATTTATCATAATACTTAATAGTAAGTCCTCACGGGCAAGGACCAACACACTTGATCTTTGTGTGACCCAGGTGTTCTGTGGTGCTGAGTATATGGTAATGTTGGAAAGGATAACAACGAGCATTCCTGGATGCTTAAAATTGCCAGACACACTTAACGTGGATTAACTCATTTGGTCTTCACAACACCTCTATGAGGTAGGTGTTACTCTAATTTCCACTTTGTAGATGAAGAAACCAAGAAAACACACCATTGAGTGACTCATCTGAGGGAGACCAGAGAGTGGAGGTCAGAATTAAACCTACGCAGTGTGGCTCAGAACCCATGTTCTTGGTCATAGTACTGTTTCTGGTTGGGTTCTCTGGAGGAAGGTGGGGACATAAGAGTTCAGGGCCCCTATGAGGAAGCAAGATGGGGAGGAGGGAGAACTCAATTTGGGCAGAGCTGGTGAAGAGTGCTGGAATATATTGCTCATTACAGTTGATCTGACCTGGGCTGGGCTGGCTGGACCTCTATATTTCTGCCTTGCCTGGTCTCCAGATAGGGCTTCTCTGGGGAAGGCAGGACCACAGGCAAAGCAGCTCCTTCCAGCTAATGCACTCTGATGTTGCTGGCACCTCCACAGCTGGTCAGAAAGTCCTTCCTTGAAGGCAATCTGGATGACCCATATCCATGTCAACTATAAATACTAGTTTGCCTCTTGGCAAAAACATAATAAACATTTGCTAAACTAACACAATTTTCATTAATTATAATAACTGTAATAATGGCTGTCACTTCTTAATTGGTAATTACAAACCATATAAAGATGGTTACAATTTATTAAACCATTAATCATCAGCAGAGTACACTGAAGTTAATACTGTATTACATAACCTTATTTTCCTAATGATGAAATAGAGATTTACTGATGTTAAATAGCTTGACCAGTGTGATATAATTAGCAAGTAGGAGAGCTAGGTTCTCTTACATGTCCTTCGGACACTGGAGTCCATACCCCTAACCTCTGTGTGAGTGTATATATATATATCTTCCCAACTTGATTGCTGTGAGCTTCTCTACAGCAGATGCCATGGCTCTTTCAGTTGTGTGCCTCTCAGCCTGACACACAGGGTACATTGAATATACATTTGTTGAATGAATAAGCTGCTGCTGCTAAGTCGCTTCAGTCGTGTTTGACTCTGAGCGACCCCATAGATGGCAGCCCACTAGGCTCCTCTGTCCCTGGGATTCTCCAGGCAAGAACACTGGAGTGGGTTGCCATTTCCTTCTCCAATGCATGAAAGTGAAAAGTGAAAGTGAAGTCGCTCAGTCGTGCCTGGCTCTTAGCAACACCATGGACTGCAGCCTACCAGTCTCTGCCGTCCATGGGATTCTCCAGGCAAGAGTACTGGAGTGGGCTGCCATTGCCTTCTCCATGAATAAGCTGGTCTTCCATAAAAAATCGTGATCTTGATGGAAACTGGAAAAATAATTTAAATAGTAATTTAATTACTCTAATTAGAAGCAACTGAGTTTTTAATCAGACATAGTAAAACCACAAATCTTTGCTTATTTAACAAGTCTTGTCAAGGCTGAGAGTTGTTAGCAGAAACAACAGGAAGAACACACACATGAAACGTGCATAAGTGGCTGGAGTGTTGGGTAAATCACTCAGAATGAATGAGAGGCCGCACACTGTAAGGGCAAGAGCATTGGCCTAGAAATGAGAAGGTTTTCATTGCAGGCATTTCACTAAGGTGCAGTTTGTTGTTGACAAGTTGCTTCAATACTTCTGTCTGAAATGAGGAAACTGTAGAAGATGATCCTTGAGTTTAATTTTATGCTTCTATGCTATATTTCTGTAAAAAAAGAAAGAAAGAAAGAAAAGCAAGCCCTGACATTCTGCTAAGGAACAGTGAGTGGAACTGGACTGGTTGGTGGTAGATACAGTAGGAAGATTTTGGCTGACTATGATGAAGGACAGAGAGAGTATTTCTCCTCAATTACAAGTGTTCAGGCAGAAGCTGACTATAGTCAAGAGTGCTCTGGGTGGGCTCTCTCTGTGGGGTCAAAAGCTGGATGAGCTGACTACAAAGGTCAACCAAACCTAAGAGCTTGAAAACATAAAAGGCAAGAATTAAATCATTTTACAGAAGTGTGAGAGAAAAGAGTGATAAACTGTACTGAACAATGGCTAGAATATAGTAGATGCTCAGGGAACATTTGTTGAATAAATGAATATTCAAATCTAGTTAATAATGATCATTGTTTCAAATCAGGGTTAAATATAATTGATACATACAGTCCTGGATAGTTTGAGATTGAAATGAGAATATCAATGTGAATAAGTTTGGCAAATTTTTAGTGTTATTGTTTGGATTTCCTAGGAAAAAGAACCCAGTAATAAGAAAAGAGTGAATAAAAATTGAGTACGTGTAATTGGTTCTAAGTAGTTGGTAGTCATGGCAACCGTTTCTACTAAAGAATGAGGATTTTCCTGAGGATAAAGGGGCTCGGGAAGAGGAAAGAGTATTTCAAAAGGACTGAATGGGACAGAGCTGAATATTCTCTGGGAAGCAAAATTATTTTTGCTTGCCACTGGGAAAAGGAATTGAATGAAGCTAGAAATGCCTGATCATGAAGGCCTTATGAGACAGACATGAGGTGTTTGGACAAGTTTAAATATATTGAACAAATGCAAAGCATCTCTAAAACTATGTACGAAAACAACAAAGCTGAACTCAATAAAAGACAAAGAGAGTGAAAGATCCCACTGATGAAAGTCCCACGAAGAACAAAAGCTCAGGCATGAAGATGCAGAAAAAAATCTAATCCGAAAAGAATTGTGCATTTTTCTTCTTTCTCTTTTCCCCCCTTTTTTCTTTTCCTCTGTTCTTTCTCTTCCTCCTTTCCTCCTACCCTCCTCCCAAACTCTGTGTCTCTTTCTTTCTTTCAACAACATCAAACATATTTGAGGGGCTACAGATGATAGATTTTAATCTGGCTCTCTACTTCCTCTTGGAGATTTCTTGCCAGTTAATGCCTTTGCAATTTATGTGACAGAAACACTTGTAGTTAAAGCTGAAGTTCAGAGGCAGCTTGATGTGCATGCAGTTCATGCCAAAATAAACATCTCAGACAGGACCTCAGATGATTTTTAGGGGTTATGCTTGAATGATAAGGACCACTAACAATCAATAGCACTTTATTGATAAAATTCCCATCCCAACGCTGAAATATTGAGCTCCTTACAGTGTTTTCAAGCTGCCATGCTGGTTCTTACTTCTGTGCTTTTGCATATACCCCTCCCTTTGGATCAGATGCCCCACAAATTCCACCAGCCTCTCTTCACTGCCCACCTGGCCCACCCAGCTAGATAGCAACAACATTATATTTTATCTAACTTAAATTCTCCATAGCACCCTGTACTTATCTTAGTGTTGTCCTGAGCCCAGTGCATCTCAGTCTTCAACATGTATAGGAATACCTTAGGACCTTGTGAAAGTGCTGGTGCTGCCTTAATAGGTCTGAGTGGGGAATAAGATTCAGCATTAAAAAAAAATCTCTCAGATGGTGATGCTGCTGGTCCATGGACCACACTTAAAATGACAAGATCTTAGCCCATCCTATTGCAATAATCAGTTTATTTGTCTTTGGGGTTATTGAGACCAAGGCATTTTTAAAATTTATATTTTTATTGAGGTATAGTTGATTTACAATGTTGAGTTAATTTCTGCTATACAGCAAAGTGAATCAGTTATACACATAAATGTATCCTTTTTATATTCTTTTCCATTATGGTTTATCCCAAGACACTGAATATCGTTCCCTATGCTATATAGAGAAGCCTGGCATGCTGCAGTACATGAGGTCACACACAGCTGGACACAACTGAGCAACTTAACAACAATGCTATATAGTAGGACCTCGTTGTTTATTCATTCTATATGTTGTAGTTTGTTGTAGTTTGCATCTACTAACCCCAAGCTCCCAATCCTTCTTCCCTCACCCCTCTCTCCTTTTGTAGCCACAAGTTTGATCTCCATGAGACCAAGGGCTTTTTTGATTGCTATTGCCCAATAGTCTGACACAGAATAAGATACTCGGTAATCTTCTGACGAATGAATGTATTAAGCACCATCTCATCAGTTCATTATAACAACCTGAATTACTAGGACAATTATTAGTCTTTTTCTAAGGAGGAGGTGAATACTGTGATATGTCATATAATGAACTAAAATGTTCCCAGTCATAGAGTGATGAAACCAGAGCTCCAAGAAAGTTCTGATAACTCCAAGCTTTGTGTGCTTTTCATTCCACCATTTGCTTTCCAAAACCCAGACTGCAATGTGGGTTAGATCTGACTAGTGGAGAACTTTAAATCTTAAAAAAAAAAAAAAAAAAAAAAAATTAATAGAATGCAACTATTCCTAATGCTGTGTTTAAGAGATTGGAATTTTACATCTTAGTCTTAGAGAACACAGACAATATAGAGTTGCAGGAAATCCTTGGTCTTGAGAGATTTGGACCACACTCCAAACTTTGACGTTCTACACCACTCTCACAGCTGAACAAATATGACATATATAATTGTCAAGCCCACCACTGATTTTATGAATTAATTCTTGGGATTTATGGTGTTTTGCACTCTCTTTTCAAAGCACCTCACAACCGTTAATTATTTAAGCCGCCTTACACCCCTCAGAGGAAGGACAGGGATATTATTCTGCCCTGGGCCTGGGGGGAGAAGGAGGTCAAGAGAGGTGGAATACCAGTGGTTACCAAAGTCAAGGGGAGAAGAGATCAGATTGCACCTGAGTGAACTCAGAGGGCTTTATTATGGAGGAAATCCTGCTGGCAAGTCCGGACAAGACTTCTCTTGTGGGTTTCTGAATCAGAGACGAGAGAGCAAAGGCAATTTTTGTCACTTAACAATGATAACAGCTATCACTCATTGAGTACTTACTGTGTAGTGGGTAGTGTGCTATGCCTTTACATTGTTTCGTTTAATTTCACGAAGGAGATGTAAGTTGGATAATGATGACAATGTATTGAGAATTCATGCCATGCAGGTATTTAACATGTCTTGCCTTTTTAGGTCTTCACAGCAACCTCAAAAAGTATGTGATTTCTATATGACAGAAGGGAATTAAAAAATCATGGTCACTTTGTCGTTGTTGTTCAGTTGCTAAGTGAGGTCCAACTCTTTGTGACTCCATGGACTCAGTATGCCAGGCTTCCCTCTCCTTCACTATCTCCTGGAGTTTGCTCAAATTCATGTCCATTGATTCAGTGATGCTATCTAACCATCTCATCCTCTGCTTCCTTCTTCTCTTTTTGTTTCAATATTTCACAACATCAGGGTCTTTTCCAATGAGTTGGCTCTTTGCATGAGGTGATGAGAGTATTATATAACAAAACTGAGATTTGAATCTAAGACTTATCTGCCTCCAGAGTTTATGCTCTCTCCATTTAGATCTACTGGCATATTATTGCATCCCTCTGAACCTCAGTTTCCCCAGTTGTAAAATGGGACTAATAATAGCTACATAATGAGGTATAATGAGGATTCTCGGTGATAATATCCCTGGTAATTCATAAAGATGTTTTAGCAAGATCACGAGCTTTCAGGCAACAAAGTCTTAAGTCTGAATAGTATCTTAATATTTAAGAACTGTAATATCTTACATTAGTTATCTAAACCTCAACTTCCTAATTTGTAAAATGGGATGATAATATCTACCTTACAGATTTCAGTTAAGATTAAATGAAAGGATGTTTGTGAAATGCCTACTTCAGGAGCTTGGCACATAGCAGTGTTTACTACAATTGGTTTTCTCCCTTTTCCCCTCCTGTATCCCACTTTCTTCCTGTTAAACTGTCTCTCAACCAATAACACCATTGTCTTCTCAAATGCTAAGTAGAATCTTAGAGTTCTTTTATAGACATTCTTATTCTTGTCATTCACATTTAACAACTATCAATCATATTCAATGCATTATATCAGGAATAGAACTTTTTCAAGCACCACTTGTTAAAGAGATTGTCTTTAATCCATTGTATATCCTTGCCTCCTTTGTCAAAGATAAGGTGTTCATATGTGCGTGGATTTATCTCTGGGCTTTCTATTTTGTTTCATTGATCAATATTTCTGTCTTTGTGCCAGTACCATACTGTCTTGATGACTGTGGCTTTGTAGTAGAGCCTGAAGTCAGGCAGGTTGATTCCTCCAGTTCCATTTTTCTTTCTCAAGATCATTTTGGCTATTCGAGGTATTTTGTATTTCCATACAAATCGTGAAATTATTCGTTCTAGCTCTGTGAAGAATACCATTGGTAGCTTGATAGGGATTGCATAGAATCTATAAATTGCTTTGGGTAGTATACTCATTTTCACTATATTGATTCTTCCAATCCATGAACATGGTATATTTCTCCATCTATTAGTGTCCTCTTTGATTTCTTTCACCAGTGTTTTATAGTTTTCTATATATAGGTCTTTAGTTTCTTTAGGTAGATATATTCCTAAGTATTTTATTCTTTTCATTGCAATGGTGAATGGAATTGTTTCCTTAATTTCTCTTTCTGTTTTCTCATTATTAGTGTATAGGAACGCAAGGGATTTCTGTGTGTTGATTTTATATCCTGCGACTTTACTATATCCATTGATTAGTTCTAGTAATTTTAAAAAGAATACATTTGAATCAGTTCTAATGAGGTGGATGAAACTGGAGCCTATTATACAGAGTGACATAAGCCAGAAAGAAAAACACCAATACAGTATACTAATGCATATATATGGAATTTAGAAAGATGGTAACAATAACCCTGTATATGAGACAGCAAAAGAGACACTGATGTATAGAACAGTCTTTTGGACTCTGTGAGAGAGGGAGAGGGTGGGATTATTTTGGGAGAATGACATTGAAATATGTAGAATATCATATATGTAACGAGTCGCCAGTCCAGATTCGATGCACTATACTAGATGCTTGGGGCTGGTGCACTGGGATGACCCAGAGGGATGATACGGGGAGGGAGGAGGAAGGAGGGTTCAGGATGGGGAACACTGTATACCTGTGGTGGATTCATGTTGATATATGGCAAAACCAATACAATATTGTAAAGTTAAAAAAAAAAAAGAACTTTTTCATCAAGCACTTTCTATAGCCCCATTCTGATGTCAAGTCCCTCCTAGTTGTGAGTCTAATTCTTAGTGGCTTATGGTCTAGGAATCCCTGACACTTATTTTCTGTGAATCGCCTGGAGGAGGAGGGCTGCTAGACTCTTAAGCCAGGTTCTCAGTATTTTATTGGGGAGTTGTCTTTTATACTCATTCAAATGAAAAAAGAAAGAACATGTACTTGAGATGCATCATTCTAAGTGTGTATGTTAGTAATAAGTACTGTTAGATTGACACAATAGACTCTAATTTTAATTCTCATTCTCTTACTATTAACAGAGTGGCTTTAGGGTTCCACGAGACCAGAGAGTGTGAAATTTTGTCCACCTGTCACTGCTGCAAGTTGTCCAGAAATTGCTAAAACTTGCTTTGTGATTGCTGAAGGGAATGTTGGCCCCATTGCCAGTTTTCAGGTTCTGTTCTTTGAACCATGACAACCTAGAATTTTTCTTCCTGCAATGTCTGCAGCTGACCAAGTGAGCTGAACCCAGTGGTACATTGACTGATACCTGGTGGCTGTTGATGAGACCCTGGGCTGGGAACTGATTAAAACTTTTTCCCCCAAATACTGAAATGTTACAGATGAATAGCTCCCATGAGAGTTTTGATCAAGTGATTAAGATCAAGGAAAACCCTTTCACGCACTTTGACTTAGAAAAAATATTGGAGAACTAGACTTCACTTTTATTCAGAATATCTTTCTGTTCTAAGCAATTTTTATTTCTAATTCTTCACCATTTAAAAGTAATAATATAGTAATAATTGTGATATTGTTGGCTAAAGATATACCAGAAACTATTAGAAGCACTTTAAATACATTAATCTATATAATCCTCACAATTAGTCTATGAGGCACACAAAATATTATTACCCTATTATTGATATTCTGATTTTGAGATTAGGCCACTTTGCATGGATATTTATTTATTTATTTATTTTTTAAATTTTATTTTATTTTTAAACTTTACAATATTGTATTAGTTTTGCCAAATATCAAAATGAATCCGCCACAGGTATACCTGTGTTCCCCATCCTGAACCCTCCTCCCTCCTCCCTCCCCATAACCTCCCTCTGGGTCGTCCCAGTGCACCAGCCCCAAGCATCCAGTATCCTGCATCGAACCTGGACTGGCGACTCGTTTCATACATGATATTATACATGTTTCAATGCCATTCTCCCAAATCTCCCCACCCTCTCCCTCTCCCGCAGAGTCCATAAGACTGATCTATACATCAGTGTCTCTTTTGCTGTCTTGTACACACGGTTGTTGTTACCATCTTTCTAAATTCCATATATATGCGTTAGTATACTGTATTGGTGTTTTTCTTTCTGGCTTACTTCACTCTGTATAATAGGCTCCAGTTTCATCCACCTCATTAGAACTGATTCAAATGTTTTCTTTTTAATGGCTGAGTAATACTCCATTGTGTATATGTACCACTGCTTTCTTATCCATTCATCTGCTGATGGACATCTAGGTTGCTTCCATGTCCTGGCTATTATAAACAGTGCTGCGATGAACATTGGGGTACACGTGTCTCTTTCCCTTCTGGTTTTCTCAGTGTGTATGCCCAGCAGTGGGATTGCTGGATCATAAGGCAGTTCTATTTCCAGTTTTTTAAGGAATCTCCACACTGTTCTCCATAGTGGCTGTACTAGTTTGCATTCCCACCAACAGTGTAAGAGGGTTCCCTTTTCTCCACACCCTCTCCAGCATTTATTGCTTGTAGACTTTTGGATCGCAGCCATTCTGACTGGCGTGAAATGGTACCTCATAGTGGTTTTGATTTGCATTTCTCTGATAATGAGTGATGTTGAGCATCTTTTCATGTGTTTGTTAGCCATCTGTGTGTCTTCTTTGGAGAAATGTCTATTTAGTTCTTTGGCCCATTTTTTGATTGGGTCATTTATTTTTCTGGAGTTGAGCTGTAGGAGTTGCTTGTATATTTTTGAGATTAGTTGTTTGTCCGTTGCTTCATTTTCTATTATTTTCTCCCATTCTGAAGGCTGCCTTTTCACCTTGCTAATAGTTTCCTTTGTTGTGCAGAAGCTTTTAAGTTTAATTAGGTCCCATTTGTTTATTTTTGCTTTTATTTCCAATATTCTGGGAGGTGGGTCATAGAGGATCCTGCTGTGATGTATGTTGGAGAGTGTTTTGCCTATGTTCTCCTCTAGGAGTTTTATAGTTTCTGGTCTTACATTGAGATCTTTAATCCATTTTGAGTTTATTTTTGTGTATGGTGTTAGAAAGTGTTCTAGTTTCATTCTTTTACAAGTGGTTGACCAGTTTTCCCAGCACCACTTGTTAAAGAGATTGTCTTTAATCCATTGTATATCCTTGCCTCCTTTGTCAAAGATAAGGTGTCCATAGGTGCGTGGATTTATCTCTGGGCTTTCTATTTTGTTCCATTGATCAATATTTCTGTCTTTGTGCCAGTACCATACTGTCTTGATAACTGTGGCTTTGTAATAGAGCCTGAAGTCAGGTAGGTTGATTCCTCCAGTTCCATTCTTCTTTCTCAAGATAGCTTTGGCTATTCGAGGTTTTTTGTATATCCATACAAATTGTGAAATTATTTGTTCTAGCTCTGTGAAGAATACTGTTGGTAGCTTGATAGGGATTGCATTGAATCTATAAATTGCTTTGGGTAGTATACTCATTTTCACTATATTGATTCTTCCAATCCATGAACATGGTATATTTTTCCATCTATTAGTGTCCTCTTTGATTTCTTTCACCAGTGTTTTATAGTTTTCTATATATAGGTCTTTAGTTTCTTTAGGTAGATATATTACTAAGTATTTTATTCTTTCCATTGCAATGGTGAATGGAATTGTTTCCTTAATTTCTCTTTCTGTTTTCTCATTATTAGTGTATAGGAATGCAAGGGATTTCTGTGTGTTGATTTTATATCCTGCAACTTTACTATAATCATTGATTAGTTCTAGTAATTTTCTGGTGGAGTCTTTAGGGTTTTCTATGTAGAGGATCATGTCATCTGCAAATAGTGAGAGTTTCCTTCTTCTTTTCCTATTTGGATTCCTTTTATTTCTTTTTCTGCTCTGATTGCTATGGCCAAAACTCTCAAAACTATGTTGAATAGTAATGGTGAAAGTGGGCACCCTTGTCTTGTTCCTGACTTTAGAGGAAATGCTTTCAATTTTTCACTATTGAGGATAATGTTTGCTGTGGGTTTGTCATATATAGCATTTATTATGTTGAGGTATGTTCCTTCTATTCCTGCTTTCTGGAGAGTTTTTATCATAAATGGATGTTGAATTTTGTCAAAGGCTTTCTCTGCATCTATTGAGATAATCATATGGTTTTTATTTTTCAATTTGTTAATGTGTTAAATCAATTACATTGATTGATTTGTGGATATTGAAGAATCCTTGCATCCCTGGGATAAAGCCCACTTGGTCATGGTGTATGATCTTTTTAATGTGTTGTTGGATTCTGATTGCTAGAATTTTGTTTAGGATTTTTGCATCTATGTTCATCAGTGATATTGGCCTGTAGTTTTCTTTTTTTGTGGCATCTTTGTCAGGTTTTGGTATTAGGGTGATGGTGGCCTCATAGAATGAGTTTGGAAGTTTACCTTCCTCTGCAATTTTCTGGAAGAGTTTGAGCAGGATAGGTGTTAGCTCTTCTCTAAATTTTTGGTAGAATTCAGCTGTGAAGCCGTCTGGACCTGGGCTTTTGTTTGCTGGAAGATTCTTGATTACAGTTTCAATTTCCGTGCTTGTGATGGGTCTGTTAAGATTTTCTATTTCTTCCTGGCCGAGTTTTGGAAAGTTGTACTTTTCTAAGAATTTGTCCATTTCTTCCTCGTTGTCCATTTTATTGGCATATAATTGTTGATAGTAGTCTCTTATGATCCTTTGTATTTCTGTGTTGTCTGTTGTGATCTCTCCATTTTCGTTTCTAATTTTATTGATTTGATTTTTCTCCCTTTGTTTCCTGATGAGTCTGGCTAATGGTTTGTCAATTTTATTTATCCTTTCAAAGAACCAGCTTTTGGCTTTGTTGATTTTTGTTATGGTCTCTTTTGTTTCTTTTGCATTTATTTCTGCCCTAATTTTTAAGATTTCTTTCCTTCTACTAACCCTGGGGTTCTTCATTTCTTCCTTTTCTAGTTGCTTTAGGTGTAGGGTTAGGTTATTTATTTGACATTTTTCTTGTTTCTTGAGGTATGCCTGTATTGCTATGAACTTTCCCCTTAGGACTGCTTTTAAAGTGTCCCATAGGTTTTGGGTTGTTGTGTTTTCATTTTCATTAGTTTCTATGCAAATTTTGATTTCTTTTTTGATTTCTTCTGTGATTTGTTGGTTATTCAGCAGCATGTTGTTCAGCCTCCATATGTTGGAATTTTTAATAGTTTTTCTCCTGTAATTGAGATCTAATCTTACTGCATTGTGGTCAGAAAAGATGCTTGGAATGATTTCTATTTTTTTGAATTTACCAAGGCTAGATTTATGGCCCAGGATGTGATCTATCCTGGAGAAGGTTCCATGTGTGCTTGAGAAAAAGGTGAAATTCATTGTTTGGGGATGAAATGTCCTATAGATATCAATTAGGTCTAACTGGTCTATTGTATCGTTTGAAGTTTGTGTTTCCTTGTTAATTTTCTGTTTAGTTGATCTATCCATAGGTGTGAGTGGGGTATTAAAGTCTCCCACTATTATTGTGTTATTGTTAATTTCTCCTTTCATACTTGTTAGCATTTGTCTTACATATTGCGGCGCTCCCGTGTTGGGTGCATATATATTTATAATTGTTATATCTTCTTCTTGGATTGATCCTTTGATCATTATGTAGTGATCGTCTTTGTCTCTTTTCACAGCCTTTGTTTTAAAGTCTATTTTATCTGATACGAGTATTGTTACTCCTGCTTTCTTTTGGTCCCTAAATCTTTTTCCAGCCCTTCACTTTCAGTCTGTATGTGTCCCCTGTTTTGAGGTGGGTCTCTTGTAGACAACATATGTAGGGGTCTTGTTTTTGTATCCATTTGGCCAGTCTTTGTCTTTTGGTTGGGGCATTCAACCCATTTATGTTTAAGGTAATTACTGATAAGTATGATCCCGTTGCCATTTACTTTATTGTTTTGGGTTCGAGTTTAATCTGTGTTTCCTGTCTAGAGAAGACCCTTTATATTTGTTGGAGAGCTGGTTTGGTGGTGCTGAATTCTCTCAGCCTTTGCTTGTCTGAAAAGCTTTTGATTTCTCCTTCATGTTTGAATGAGATCCTTGCTGGGTACAATAATCTGGGCTGTAGGTTATTTTCTTTCATCACTTTAAGTATGTCTTGCCATTCCCTCCTGGCTTGAAGAGTTTCTATTGAAAGATCAGCTGTTATCCTTATGGGAATTCCCTTGTGTGTTATTTGTTGTTTTTCCCTTGCTGCTTTTAATATTTGTTCATTGTGTTTGATCTTTGTTAATTTGATTAATATGTGTCTTGGGGTGTTTCGCCTTGGGTTTACCTGTTTGGGACTCTCTGGGTTTCTTGGACTTGGGTGATTATTTCCTTCCCCATTTTAGGGAAGTTTTCAACTATTATCTCTTCAAGTATTTTCTCATGGTCTTTCTTTTTGTCTTCTTCTGGGACCCCTATGATTCGAATGTTGTGGCGTTTAATATTGTCCTGGAGGTCTCTGAGATTATCCTCATTTCTTTTAATTTGTTTTTCTTTTATCCTCTCTGATTCATTTATTTCTACCATTCTATCTTCTAATTCACTAATCCTATCTTCTGCCTCTGTTATTCTACTATTTGTTGCCTTCAGAGTGTTTTTAATTTCATTTATTGCATTATTCATTATATATTGACTCTCTTTTATTTCTTCTAGGTCCTTGTTAAACCTTTCTTGCATCTTCTCAATCTTTGTCTCCAGGCTATTTATCTATTATTCCATTTTGATTTCAAGATTTTGGATCAATTTCACTATCATTATTTGGAATTCTTTATCAGATAGATTCCCTATCTCTTCCTATTTTGTTTGGTTTGGTGGGCATTTATCCTGTTCCTTTATTTGCTGGGTATTCCTCTGTCTCTTCATCTTATTTAAATTGCTGAGTTTGGGGTGTCCTTTCTGTATTCTGGCAGTTTGTGGAGTTCTCTTTATTTTGGCATTTCCTCGCTCTGGGTTTGTACAGGTGGCTTGTCAAGGTTTCTTGGTTAGGGAAGCTTGTGTCAGTGTTCTGGTGGGTGGAGCTGTATTTCTTCTCTCTGGAGTGCAATGAAATGTCCAGTAATGAGTTATGGGATGTCTATGGTTTTGGGGTGACTTTGGGCTGCCTGTATCTTGGAGCTCAGGGCTGTGTTCCTTGTTGCTGGAGGATTTGCTTGGTATGTCTTGCCCTGAAACTTGTTGGCCCTTGTGTGGTGCTTGGTTTCAGTGCAGGTATGGAGGCATTTGATGAGCTCCTGTCAATTAATGTTCCTTGGAGTCAGGAGCTCCCTGGAGTCAGGGTTTGGACTTAAGTCTCCTGCTTCCAGTTATCGGTCTTATTTTTACAGTAGTTTCAAAGCTTCTCCTTCTATACAGCACCATTGATAAAACATCTACATTAAAGATGAAAAGTTTCTCTACCGTGAGAGTCACCCAGAGAGGTTCACAGTGTTACATGGAGAAGAGAAGAGGGAGGAGGGAGTTAGAGGTGACCTGAATGAGATGAGGTGGAATCAATAGAGGAAAGAGTGGGCTAGCCAGTAATCTCTTCCTTATGTGCACTCCACAACTGGACTTCTCAGAGTTGTTCACGGAGTTATACAGAGAAGAGAAGAAGGAGGAAGGTGACAGAGGTGGCCAGGAGGATAAAAGGGGGGAATGAAAAGGAGGGAGACAGATCCAGCCAGTAATCAGTTCCCTAAGTGTTCTCCACCGTCTGGAACACACAGAAATTCAGAAAGTTGGGTAGAGTAGAGAGGGGTTAGGGAGGAGACACAGGTGACCTGGTGGAGAAAAAGGAGAGTCCAAAGGGAGAGAGAGCAGTCAAGCCAGTAATCTAGCTCCCTAGTGAAAAATGGGTAATGAAAATTGGGTTCTTAAAGGTACAAAATTGGTAACAAATACATGAAAGCAAAAATTAAAAATCTAGAGTAGAGTTTGGAATTTCAAAAATATGATGTTAAAGAAAAGAAGAATGAAAAGAAAGAGAGAAAAAATGAACAAACAAAAACAAACAAGGTCACGAAAATTATAAAGAAAATACCGGTACAAAATTGATAACTAATACCCAAAAGCAAAAGTTAAAAATCTAGAGTAGAGTTTGGAATTTCAAAACTACAATGTTAAAAAAAGAAGAAGAAAAAGAAAGAGAGAGAGGAAACAAACAAACAAACAAACAAGAACAAACAAGTCACATAAATTATAAAGAGAATATAGGTACAAAATTGATAACAAATACCAAAAAGCATAAATTAAAAATCTAGAGTAGAATTTGGAATTTCAGATATACAATGTTATTTAAAAGAAGAAGAGAAAGAAACAGAGAAAAAGAAAAAATAAAAAAGGGTCCCAGAAATTATAAAAAAAAACAACTATAGGTACAAAATTGATAACAAATACCAAAAAGCTAAAATTAAAAATCTAGAGTAGAGTTTGGAATTTCAAAAAATACAATGTTAAAGAAAAGAAGGAAAAAAAAGAAAAAAAAAAACAAGGTCAAAAAAATTATAAAAAATATATATATGAAGTTTGCTTTAAAAAAAGAATAGGGTCTTCTCTTTTTTTTTTTTTTTTTTTTTGCAAAGTAATCAGTTATAAAAGTGAAAATTAGAGGAATAATAGAGGACTTAAAAAAATTTTTTTTAATTAAAAAAATAAAAAAGAAAGAATGATCGTAAAAATAGTAAAAATATATCTAGGACTTTCTCCAGTTTTGTTGTGAGTATTGTGGGTTCAGTTCATTTTTGGCTAGTTCCTTGGTCCAACTTATATTTCTCAAGATCTATAGGCCCCTTCCTATGTAGTTGGTACTAACCACAGGGTTTTAATCTATTGCCTATAGCTTCCAAGGCGGTTCCCTCTGTTATAGCTTCTTCTGTTTGCTGGTCTCTTCAGTGTCTGGTTTCTGCCCTGACACAAAGGGGACGGTGGAGGACACTTTTTTTTTTTTTTTTTTAGGCTCACTTGTTCAGTCACGCTGTGGGGAGGTAGGGAGGGATGCTGCAAACAAATAACACTGGCGTGTGCTCGCAGTGCCTCAGCCACACTGGGTCTGCCCCCCATTCACTGCGCGTGTAGCCTCCCTGCCCACGCTGCTCAGGCTCTAGGTTGCTCCGCCGGGAAACATCTGTGGCCGGCCCTGGGCTGCCTGCACTTCCCGGGTCCAAGCCGCTCAGATTCAGGCACTCGGGTAGTCCTCAGAGGCACAGACTCTTGGTTGGGCCTGCGTTTTGTGCCCTTCCCAGATCCGAGCAACTCAGGTGATGAGGTGTTTGGCGCATGCGATTACTGTGACTTATCACCTCCCCGCCGCTCGGTTATCTAGGTGTTCAACTGGTGCACCTTCTAAGGCAGATGTTGACCATCCAGACCCCCAAGAAGTTTTAGTTAGCAAAGAAGCCTGCTTACAGTTTTATAGATAATGTCTCTCTGGGGCTGCGATTGCCCCCTTCCGGCTCTGGCTGCCTGTCACCGGAGGGGGAAAGTCTGCCGCTGGCTATCTCTGTTCAGTCCTTTGTTCCGTGCGCGGGCCTGGCGGTGTCTTAGGTTAGGGCTGGCTTTTCGCGTGGTAGATATCCCACGGTCCGGTTTGCTAGCCCAAATTATTTCGCTCAGATAGTGCTCGGGGTATTCAGGCCAGATCCTTGCGATGCAGCCTGCGATGCAGCCCGCGATGCAGCCCACGCCACGCCTCCCTGCCCAGCCCCCACTTGCTAATGGTGGATGCAGGCGTCTGCACTGCTTCTCCACTGGGGGAGTTACCATAGGGCTCACAATGTGTGGGTTTTAATTGTTCATTTATTTTTCCTCCCTGTTATGTTGCCCTCTGTGCTTCCAAGGCTCGGCACAGATTCAGCAGTGAGAAGGTTTCCTGGTGTTTGGAAACTTCTCTCTTTTTAAGACTCCCTTCCTGGGACGGAACTCCGTCTCTCCCTCTTTTGTCTCTTTTTTTGTCTTTTATATTTTTTCCTACCTCCTTTCGAAGACTTGGGTTGCTTTTCTGGGTGCCTGATGTCCTCTGCTGGCATTCAATTGTTTTGTGGAATTTACTCGGCTTTTAAATGTTCTTTTGATGAATTTGTGGGGGAGAAAGTGTTCTCCCTGTCCTACTCCTCCGCCATCTTAGCTCCTCCCCCTGCATGGATATTTAGAGTTTACGATGGATGTTCTCATGTATGATCTCATTTTATCACAAGAATCTGCTGGAGTAGTCAAGGGATAACATTATTCCTTCACCATTGGAAGGTTGTAGGATATAACAGCTGAGAGCATGCACTTTGAACTCAGAATGATATGGGTTTGAATTGTGGTTCTAAAATCTGAGCCTAGGTTACTTCATCAGTCAAATGGGTATTGAAATATCATGTCATGGGACTTTCATGAGGATTAAATGACTTAATGTAAACAAAGCACATCACACTGCATTGAATAAATATTGATAATTGTTAGCTAGTTTTCCTTCCTTACATTATATATTTTTTTCATTAATATAAAATTAACTGTATTCAGTTCAGTTAAGTTCAGTTCAGTCGCTCAGTCATGTCCGACTCTTTACAACCCCATGAATCACAGCACGCCAGGCCTCCTTGTCCATTACCAACTCTCGGAGTTCACTCAAACTCATGTCCATCAAGTTGGTGATGCCATCCAGCCACCTCGTCCTCTGTCATCCCCTTCTCCCCCTACCCTCAATCTTTCCCAGCATCAGGGTCTTTTCCAATGAGTCAACTCTTTGCATGAGGTGGCCAAAGTACTGGAGTTTCAGCTTCAGCACCATCCTTCCAAAGAATACCCAGGACTGATCTCCTTTAGGATGGACTGCTTGGATCTTCTTGCAGTCCAAGGGACTCTCAAGAGTCTTCTCCAACACCACAGTTCAAAAGCATCAATTCTTTGGCGCTCAGCTTTCTTCACAGTCCAACTCTCACATCCATACATGACCACTGGAAAAACCATAGCCTTGACTAGACTGACCTTTGTTGGCAAAGTAATATCTCTGCTTTTGAACATGCTATCTAGGTTAGTCATAACTTTCCGTCCAAGGAGTAAGCTTTTAATTTCAATGCTGCAGTCACCATCTGCAGTGATTCTGACACTGTTTCCACTGTTTCCCCATCTATTTGCCATGAAGTGATGGGACCAGATGCCATGATCTTCATTTTCTGAATGTTGAGCTTTAAGCCAACTTTTTCACTCTCCTCTTTCACTTTCATCAAGAGGCTTTTTAGTTCCTCTTCACTTTCTGCCATAAGGGTGGTGTCATTTGCATATCTGAGGTTATTGATATTTCTCCTCGCAATCTTGATTCCAGCTTGTGTTTCTTCCTGCCCAGTGTTTCTCATGATGTACTCTGCATAGAAGTTAAATAAGCAGGGTGACAATATACAGCCTTGACGTACTCCTTTTCCTATTTGGAACCAGTCTGTTGTTCCATGTCCAGTTCTAACTGTTGCTTCCTGACCTGCATAGAAATTTCTCAAGAGGCAGGTCAGGTGGTCTGGTATTCCCATCTCTTTTGTGTTAATGATCAATAAATAAAATTAATAGTGATTAATAGGATTGTATTTTATTAATACAAATTGATGATTAATAGTGATATGTTATTCAATTTATATATTATTTTTATATATACTATATATAAAACTTTTCTTTAATCCCTAGTGCATTGCATTCAGGTGATGGCATGGAAAAGTTAGGTTTGAGCTGTATTTGAAAGGATTAGTTGCATAGTTCAACAAATATTTACTTATTTTTATTATTTTTTAACTTTTTATTTTATTTTTAAATTAATTTATTTTAATTGGAGGCTGAATACTTTACAATATTGTGGTGGTTTTTGCCATACATCAACATGAATCAGCCATGGGTGTACATGTGTCCCACCATCCTGACCCCCCTCCGACCTCCCTACCCACTCTTGAAGTATGGCTGATGAACAATGTTGGGATAGTTTCAGGTATATAGCAGAGAGGCTCAGTCATACATGCACATGTATCCATTCTCCCCAAACTCTCCTCCCATCCAGGCTGCCACATACATAATAATATTGAGCACCTCCTCTGAGTTGTCTATTGTGCTAGGAAAGCACTGGGGATACAAGTGATAAAATGCAATCCCTTCCTCCAAGTAACACATAGACCTTGAAGAATAGAAGGGAGAGAACATTGCGAACCTGCTCTGTGCCAAGTGCTGCACTTTGTACAGATGATCTCACGTGTGATCTCATTTGAGGTGAGGAAATGGAGGATCAAAGAGAGGGAGGGAAGGAGAGAGAGAGATTAAATTACTTTTTCTAGATCATTGCTGCCCAGTAGAATTTTCCATTAATGAATATATTTCATCTGTGCTTTCCAGTATGGTAGCAACTAGACTACTGTTAATTTGACATGTAGATAGTGCAACTAAGAAACTAAATATTAAGTTTTATGTCATCTTAGTTAATTTGCATTTAAATAGTGCCCAGGAACCGGTTGGTCCTTCATGGGACAGTGCAGCTTTAGGAGATAACACAGCTAGCAAGTGGCAGACTTTGAATCTGAGCCTTGGTCTGTGTGAATTTGAGCCCTAGTTTGGCTTCCCTGAGGCTTTCCTGGTGACTCAGATGGTGAAGAATCTGCCTGCAATGCAGGAGATGAGGGTTCGATCCCTGGGTTGGGAAGATCCCCTGGAGAAGGTAATGGATACTCACTCCAGTATTCTTGCCTGGAGAAATTCCAAAGACAGAGGAGCCTGGTGGGCTACAGTCCCTGAGGTGGCAAACAGTTGGACACGACAGAGGAACTAACATTTTCAGTTTTCACTTTTTGTGTGATTACAAAGCCAGGATTCTTTCTATTGTGTGAATAGACACAAAGGGGGCTTCTTTGTTCTTTTATAGTCTATTCTCTCACTTGAGGGTGAAAGGGACCCCTCCCTCTTCCTCCACTGGCACAGGAGGACCAGCCCTGCCGGTGGAAGGTGGCCTGGAGAACACCAGCCCATACTTCCTCTTCTCAGACAGCTGGAACAGGGGGTGTGGGCACTCATCCTTCTACACTAAAGCCCTGATAGTCAGCGCTAAAACTCATCCTTCCATTCTGAGTGGAATTCCCTTTGTTGCAGCAGTAATTCTTGTAGAATTCTAGTGTTGCTAGGGCCCCAGGTAAGGAGGACTCTTGAAATCTCTTAGTGAGAAAATAGGAAAAACACTGCTCATTATTAGGGTGAGGCCTTATAATAATATCGTGGGCCAAAGGTTTCAGGTTTTCTTGTTTCCATGTGCAGAATTTCAAAAGCTACATCACCAAGAAAGTGCTTGTTGCCAACTTGAATATACGGATCTGATGACTCAGTTCTTCCCATGGTCCAGGCTGACACCAAGGCTTTAAAATTCTAAACAGTGGCATTTCTTCTTTGGCCTTTATTATTGCTGTCATTGTTAATATTAAGAAGGCAGTTAGTTTCTATAGGAAAGACTGGATGGGGCAGATTTTAGAGGTAGGGGGATGAATTACCACACATGCAGAGAATTTGTATGTGAGATGGGTTATCAATATTGAATGAATGAATGAATAAATCATCCTTTCCAGAAATAAAAAAGCAATTTTTGCTTCATAACAATTGGGATTATGGGGTGAGGCCTGGGGTGGGAGATGGAGATTATATTCCAGGCAGAAGGAAGGCAGAAGGACCAGCATATGCAAAGGCCCTAGAGTTAGAGGGGGCTTGCATTTGGGAAAAATGTATCAGATTAGTGTGGTTGGAGCTTAGGGAGAAGGGGCATGAGGTGATAAAATGTTGAGGAGAGGTCAGATTTACAAGTCAATTTAGACTACATTAGGGTTTTGGTCTGTAACTCAAGCGCAACAGGCAGAATTTGAAGGGGTTTTAGTAAAGAAGCAGCATTGCTATATTTGTGCTTTTTAAGAGATGTCACTATTGCTGTGTGAGAAACAAGCTAGAGGGTGGGCTCAAGGAGATTATCTGTAGCTAAGGATAGCAGTCCAGGTGAGAGACTGATCAGACTCAGGGCAAAGGATTCCATGCAGGTGGAAAGAAGTGGATGAACTTGAGAAACAAAGAGAAAAACAGATAGGACTTCATGATGATGTGAATGAGGGGATTTGATGAAGAGAGAGAACTCAAAGCTCATGGTGGGTTCCGGATCATGGCAACTCCTTAAGTTTTAACCATCTCAAGAATGGAAATAATGTGTGAAAGTGCTATGTAATGTGCTATTTCATGATACTTGGAATAGAATGTTTTGATTATTCTCTATGCTGTTTTTATATACAGGATTGAACTCTATGCAGATACGTAACAATCACAGAATGTTTCCTAAGAAGATGGTGAGGTCCTTGAGGTCAGAGACTAAGTGTCTGTGATTGCATGTCTCTGGTTTGTGTGAGATTGCACCATCACATGCTCAGTAGTTTTGCCCTCTGTGTTGGTCCTGGACCATCTTGCCTTAAGATGCATTCCTCATCCTTCCCTGCTTGTACTTATGTTGCAGGGTGGGGGCTGGCCCTGAGGTCTGTTTCCCAGGCTCCTATGCCAATCATCTAACTTCTGCCTGGGTTTCCCCGATGGGATATACTGCTGAGAGATTGGTGAGTGGGGAGAAAGGAAAAGCCAGAATGTTCCCCTTCTCTATGTATGCCTTTTCTCGCAGACTGTGGCTTTATCTCTTCCAGGACCACAGCTCATCATGATTCCAGCTTTAGTCAACTGACCTTGGCTCTTGGACACCTTGCTTTGTTCTTCCAGTTTATAGATGGCAGCAATGTCCTGCCATGGCTAACATGTGGAGTGCCCCCTGGTCATCCATGTAGCTTCTCACTCTTTTTATCTTCTGTGTAACCAATTTCTTATATTAGATTCCTTCTATTTTAGACACTTGGAGTAGTTTTTGTTTAACAGGTTAGATTCAGAGTGATATGTAAACACACACAGATCAACTTTCATTAATGATCAAATAGTCTTCTTTGCAACAGAGAAATATTTTCACATAAATAAACTTTGAAACTTTAAAATACATAATAGAAAAGAAAATATCCTGTCAATATAAGCACACTTCAGAATCATCAACAAACTTAGAATGGTCTTCATTGTGAATTAGCAATAACAAAATTAATTGTACTTTTTTCAACTTTATTTTTTCAGCTGACTGAGCTTCAGAGCTGAGATAAATGTTGTCACTTAGTGTTCTTTAAATAGTTTTTGGCTAGTTTTAATTTGAAGAAACATTCTTCAGTAGAGACAGGATAGGAATTACCAAAAAAATAATATAAACAAGTAACATACTTTGGAAAAACTTACCATTATGTCATAGTATTACATACTATTTTGGCAAATTTATGGATAATTTTAATTTTTTTTCAGTTTCACTTGGTAATGGTTTGACACAAAACAGTGATATCATTGGCAATGATTTTGTTATGCTGTTTGAAAATTTATTTGGAGTCTTCTCTGTATTTCTTACAATAGACTTTTTTCCAAAATATTATTAGTTGATTTATTGATGTACTTATTGGTTTATGAAAAACATTTATGAAATAACTACTTTAATTTCTTTAAAAAAAAACCTCAAAATATTTAGATGTAGAATAGTCCTTTGAAGGACCTTCTTTGGACACTATTGAAGCTGTCAATCTATTGAAAAATAATTTATTCAGATGAAATTCACACAGTAGAATTAACCATTTTTTAAAAAAACAGAAGCTTTTTATATTATCATTTTTTCAGTTTTTGGCCTTGCCATGTGGCATGCAAGATCTTAGTTCCCTGCACGTGTCCTCAGTCACTACAGTCCTGTCTGATTTTGTGACCCAATGTACCATAGCCCTCCAGGCTTCAGTGTCCTTGGGATTCTCCAGGAAAGAATACTGGTTGCCATGCCCTTCTTTGGGGGATCTTCCCTACCCAGAAATCTTACCTCATCACCTGCATTGCAGGCAGATTCTTTACTGCTGAGCCACTGGGGAAGCCCCTTAGTTCCCTGACCAGGGATCAAACCTGTGCCCCCTGCAGTGGAAGCACAGAATCTTAACCACTGGACTGCCAGGGAAGTCCCTAGAATTAACCATTTTAAGGTTAACAATTTAGTGGCATTTAGTATAGTCACAATGTTGAGAATGACCACCTTTATCTATTTCTAAAACATTCCATCACTCCAAGTAAAACCTCTTACACCTTAAGTAGTTTCTCCCCATTCACCCTTCCCTGTCCCCTCCCCAACCCCAAGCAACCACAAAGCTTCATTCTCTCTATATAAATGTATTTATTCTGGATATCTCTCATGAGTAGAATAATACAATATGTGATGTTCTGGATTTTTTCTTTCACATAGCATAGTGTTTTCAAGTTTCATTCATGTGGTAGCATATATTAATCTCTCTTTTTTTTCATAGCTGAATAACATTCTATTTGCATCTCAGTTCAGTTCAGTCCAGCTGCTCAGTCGTGTCTGACTCTGTGACCCCATGGATTGCAGCATTCCAGGCTTCCCCATCCTTCATCAACTCCTGGAGCTTACTCAGACTCATGTCCATCGAGTTGGTGATGCCATCCAGCCATCTCATCCTCTGTCGTCCCCTTCTCCTCCCACCTTCAGTCTTTTCCAGCATCAGGGTCTTTTCCAATGAGTCAGTTCTTCACATCAGGTGGCCAAAGGATTGGAGTTTCAGCTTCAGCATCAGTCCTTCCAATGAATATTCAGGACTGATTTCCTTTAGGATAGAGTGGTTGGATCTCCTTGCAGTCCAAGGAACCCTTAAGAGTCTTCTCCAACACGACAGTTTAAAAGCATCCATTCTTCAGTGCTCTGCTTTCTTTATAGTCCAACTCTCACATCCATACATAACTACTGGAAAAACCATAGCCTTGACTAGACAGAACTTTGTTGGCAAAATAATGTCTCTGATTTTTAATATACTAGCTAGGTTGGTCATAGTTTTTCTTCCAAGGAGCAAATGTCTTTTAATTTCATGGCTGCAGTCACTATCTGAAGTGATTTTGGAGCCCCCCCAAAATAATGTCTCTCACTATTTCCATTGTTTCCCCACCTATTTGTCATGAAGTGATTGGACCAGATGCCATGATCTTAGTTTTCTGAATGTTGAGTTTTAAGCCAACTTTTTAATTCTCCTCTTTCACTTTCATCAAGAGACTCTTTAGTTCTTCTGCATTTTCTGCCATAAGGGTAGTATCATCTGAGTATTTGAGGTTATGGATATTTCTCCTGGCAATCTTGATTCCAGCTTGTGCTTCATCCAGCCCAGCATTTCTCATGATGTACTTTGCATATAAGTTAAATAAACAGGGTGACGATATACAGCCTTGATGTACTCCTTTCCCAATTTGGAACAAGTCTGTTGTTCCATGTCCTGTTCTAACTGTTGCTTCTTGACTTGCATACAGATTTCTCAGGAGGCAAGGAAGGTGGTCTGTTATTCCCCTCTCTTCAAGATTTCCCACAGTCCGTTGAATCTATGTACTACAATTGGTTTATCCTTTCATCTATTGATGGATATTTGAACTGTTTCCATCTTTTGGCTCCTGTGGGTAATACTGCTATGAGCGTATGTGTACAGGTACTTGCTTCTGTATCTGTTTTTAATTCTTTTGGATATGGTAATTCTCATATGGTAATTTTATGTTTAACTGTTTGAGGGTATGCTAAATTGTTTTCCACAGAAGCTTAACCATTTTACATTCCTAATAGCAATATACAAGTGTTCTGAGTTGTCCACATTTTCCCCAACACTTGTTATCTTCCATTGTTACATTTTAAAAAAAATAACCATTCTAGTGGGTGTGAAATGATACTTTATTGTGGTTTTAACTTGCATTTTTCTAGTGACTAATAATGTTGAGCATCTTTTCATGTGCTTGTTGTCCATTTGTGTATCCTCTTTGGGACTCCCTTATTTTTTTTTTTTAATCTCTATAGTTTAAATCATGGGAATTTTAAAATATTGTGGATACTAGAATCTTATCAGATACATGATTTGCAAATATTTTTCCCATTCTGTGGTTTGAATATCCTTTGATATACAAATGGTTTTTAACTTTGAAATTGTCCAGTTTTTTTAATTATCTCTTGTTACTCATGCTTTTGATATTATATCTTAGAATTCATTGCCAAATCCAACATCATGAAGACCAATATTTTTTTAATGTTTGTGCTTTTTTGTATGTCTTTTAGATAATGTACAGTTTGATAGACATATAGCTATGTATACATGTGTGTGTATGTATATGCACACACATATATTAATATTTGACACACATCCATTTACAAAGCATTTTAAAATTTGTTGATTGATTTGATCCTTTTAGCAATGCTGTGAAGTAGAAGAGACAATAGTGACACATTTCTTTTAAAGATTAAAAAACGCTGAACTTTAAAAGGGGAAACTGTCTGTCAAAGTCTCATGGGTGGTAAATAGTAGATGTAAGATACAAATTCCACTTATCTTACCCCACTCATGTGGTTGTCCCTTTCCACCATCTTGCTTCATAAAATGCCATGTGACTCAGAGAAGGGAGGGGAGCGTTTGTTGTATTCCTGAATGCACAAGGCTTTATTAAAGTGCTTTTGTGTGCATCATCACAAAGTTCTTATACCATCCTAGAGGCAGAGTTGGATATTCTGACTTTAAAATGAAGAAAGCGAGGCTCAGAGAGGCAACCAGAAAACCAGTGACAGAGCCTTTGTTCAATCCCAGATCAGCTTGACTCCTTGTGGTCATTTAGCACAAGGAAAGCCCAGGGGCAGGGGACTGTTTCAAAGACATATAATAATAGAATCAAACCAAAACATGGAAAATGATATTGGAAATTTTGTGTGTCCTCAGTTGCCTAGGTGTAGTGAAAGCTGAGCATCTGTTTCTTGCTCTTACACCTCATATGCTTAAATGATAAGCCCTGATTTTTTCCCCCTTTTTAATCACTCCTTCAACCATCATCCTTGACAGTATGAAACATTCCACCACAGGGATGTGGAATCATTTTTCCAAAGTTTCAGCCTCCAGACCTAGCTAACCAGGCCTGTGGTACAGCTTTCCTAGTGACCGTGGATCCTCATCTGGGATTTAACAAATTGTACCCTCTCACAATGCCCTCTCCCCTTTCTGCCCTTGGCACACACACAGGAAATTAAGGACTAAGGAAAATTCACTTCTGACCTTTAATTCACTTTTTAATAAAGGCATTCAGAATCACTTACATGCTTCAGGCCAGACATAAGAGAGCCAACTTAATGGCCCTTTCAAGGAAAACCCATCCATCCTCATGCATTGACATTTTTTAATTGTGTCAACCCTCAAAGGCAATTGCTAGTCCTACGCATGTTTATATGAGGACTTTGCCCAGTGCTCATAAATATTGACTGTGCTCAATCAATGCAATCAGTGTTAGATGTTCCTTTTCTTTAGTCAAAGTATAATTGACTTACAATATTATATTAGTTTCAGGTAGAACATGGTATTCAATATTTATATACATTATGAAATCATCACCACAATAAGTCTAATCACCATCTGTCACCATGCAAAGTTATTACAATATTATTAACTACATTCCCTACGCTATACATTACATCCCTATTATTTGTTTATTTTATAACTGGAACTTTGTGCTTCATTCCGTTCCACTATTTTGCTGATGTTCACTCCCACCTCTGGAAACCACCATTTGTTTTCTCTGTCTATGAATCTGTTTCTCTTTTACATCTATTTGTTTTGTGTTTTATATTTCACTATATAAGTGAAATCATACAGTATTTGCCTAACTTATTTCACTTAGCATAGTACACTCTGGGTCTATTCAAGTTGCTACAAACAGCAAGATTTCATTCTTTTTTATGACCTAGTAATATTCCATTGTGTATATGTGGGTATATATTTATTATTTTATCCATTAATCTATTGATGAATATTTAGGTTGTCTCCACATCTTGGCTATTATAAATAGTGCTGTAATAAATATTGAGGTTCGCATGTATTTTTGAAAGTGCTTTCATTTTCTTTGAATAAATACATCAAAGTAGAATTGCTGGATTATATGATAGCAAACACCCTCTTCCAACAACACAAGAGAAGACTCTATGCATGGACATCACCAGATGATCAACACCGAAATCAGACTGTTTATATTCTTTGCAGCCAAAGATGGAGAAGCTCTATATAGTCAGTAAAAACAAGACTGGGAGCTGACTGTGGCTCAGATCATGAACTCCTTATTGCCAAATTCAGACTTAAATTGAAGAAAGTGGGGAAAACCAGTAGACCATTCAGGTATGACCTAAATCAAATCCCTTATGATTATACAGTGGAAGTGAGAAATAGATTAAAGGGCCTAGGTCTGATAGAGTGCCTGATGAACTATGGACAGAGGTTCATGACATTGTACAGGAGACAGGGATCAAGACCATCCCCATGGAAAAGAAATGCAAAAAAGAAAAATGGCTGTCTGGGGAGGCCTTACAAATAGCTGTGAAAAGAAGAGAAGCGAAAAGCAAAGGAGAAAAGGAAAGATATACACATCTGAATGCAGAGTTCCAAAGAATAGCAAGAAGAAATAAAGCCTTCCTCAGTGATCAATGCAAAGAAATAGAGAAAAACAACAGAATGGGAAAGACTAGAGATCTCTTCAAGAAAAGTAGAGATACCAAGGGAACATTTCATGCGAAGATGGGCTCGATAAAGGTCAGAAATGTTATGGACCTAACAGAAGCAGAAGATATTAAGAAGAGATGGCAAGAATACACAGAAGAACTGTACAAAAAAGAGCTTCACGACCCAGATAATCATGATGGTATGATCACTCACCTAGAGCCAGACATCCTGGAATGTGAAGTCAAGTGGGTCTTAGAAAGCATCACTACGAACAAAGCTAGTGGAGGTGATGGCATTCCAGTTGAGCTATTTCAAATCCTGGAAGATGATGCTGTGAAAGTGCTGCACTCAATATGCCAGCAAATTTGGAAAACTCAGCAGTGGCCACAGGACTGGAAAAGCTCAGTTTTCATTCCAATCCCAAAGAAAGGCAATGCCAAAGAATGCTCCAACTACCACACAGTTACACTCACCTCACATGCTAGTAAAGTAATGCTCAAAATTCTCCAAGCCAGGCTTCAGCAATACATGAACTGTGAACTTCCAGATGTTCAATCTGGTTTTAGAAAAGGCAGAGGAACCAGAGATCAAATGCCAACATCCGCTTGATCATGGAAAAAGCAAGAGAGTTCCAGAAAAACATCTATTTCTGCTTTATTGACTATGCCAAAGCCTTTGACTATGTGGATCACAATAAACTGTGGAAAATTCTGAAAGAAATGGGAATACCAGACCACCTGATCTGCCTCTTGAGAAACCTATATGCAGGTCAGGAAGCAACAGTTAGAACTGGACATGGAACAACAGACTGGTTCCAAATAGGAAAAGGAGTACGTCAAGGCTGTATATTGTCACTCTGATTATTTAACTTACATGCTGAGTACATCATGAGAAACACTGGGCTGGAAGAAGTACAAGCTGGAATCAAGATAGCCGAGACAAATATCAATAACCTCAGATACACAGATGACACCACCCTTATGGCAGAAAGTGAAGAGGAACTAAAAAGCCTCTTGATGAAAGTGAAAGAGGAGAGTGAAACAGTTGACTTAAAGCTCAACATTCAGAAAACGAAAATCATGGCATCTGGTCCCATCACTTCATGGAAAATAGATGGGGAAACAGTGGAAACAGTGTCACACTTTATTTTTCTGGGCTCCAAAATCACTGCAGATGGTGACTACAACATTGAAATTAAAAGGCGCTTACTCCTTGGAAGAAAAGTTATGACCAACCTAGATAGCATATTGAAAAGCAGAGACATTACTTTGCCAACAAAGGTCCGTCTAGTCAAGGCTATGGTTTTTCCAGTGGTCATGTATGGATGTGAGAGTTGGACTGTGAAGAAGGCTGAGCGCCAAAGAATTGATGCTTTTGAACTGTGGTGTTGGAGAAGACTCTTGAGAGTCCCTTGGACTGCAAGGAGATCCAACCAGTCCATTCTAAAGGAGATCAGTCCTGGGTGTTCTTTGGAAGGAATGATGCTAAAGCTGAAACTCCAGTACTTTGGCCACCTCATGCGAAGAGTTGACTCATTTGAAAAGACTCTGATGCTGGGAGGGATTGAGGGCAGGAGGAGAAGGGGATGACAGAGGATGAGATGGCTGGATGGCATCACTGCCTCAATGGACCTGAGTTTGAGGAACTCCGGGAGTTGGTGATGGATAGGGAGGCCTGGCGTGCTGCAATTCATTGGGTTTCAAAGAGTTGGACACACTGGATGACTGAACTGAACTCTACTGATGATAGTTTTGTTCTTAGCTTTTAAATTTATTATTAAATTATTACAATTTATTAAATCTTAATACTGCTTCCCATAAGGGTTGATAAACTTCCATTCCCAACAGCAGTGCACAAGGGTTCCCTTTTTCCACATCCTTGCTAATACATTATTTCTTGTCCATTTGTTAATATCCATTTTTACAGGTGTGAGGTGATGGTTCATGTGGTTTTGAGTTGCATTTCTCTGATGGTTAGTGATGATTAGCATTTTTTCATGTGCCTATTGACTCTGTATAATTTTTAAGAGAAAATTAGATTCAGATCCTCTGCTCACTTTTTAATAGGGTTGTTTGGTTTTGATTGGTTGTGAGAGTTCTATATGTATTTTGGATATTAACTTATTAGACTTACTGTTTGAAAATATCTTCTTTTATTCACTCAGTTGCCTTTTCATTTTGTTAATGGTTTCCTTTGCTGTATAAAAGCTTTTCAGTTTGACATAGTCCCATTTGTTTATTTTACTTGTGTTGCCCTTGTAGAAGGACAGATTTCCAAAAAATATTGCTAAAATTGATGCCAAAGAGCATATTGCCTATATTGTTTTTTCTAGAAGTTTAATGATTTCAGATCTTACATTTGTCTTTAATATATTTTGAGTTTCTTGTGTACATGGCATAAGAAAGTGGTCTAGCTTCATTCTTTTGCAAGTATTTGTCCAGTTTTCCCTACACCATTTATTGAAGATACTGTATTTTCTCTAATTTATATTCTTGTATTCATTGCCATAGGTGAATTGGCAGTATAAGTGTGGGTTTATTTATGAGCTCTCTATTGTGTTCCATTAATCTGTGCGTCTGTGCCAGTCCCATTCTGTTTTGATTACTATAGCTTTGTAGTATAGTTTTAAATCAGGAAATGTGATACTCTCAGCTTTGTTCTTTCTCAAGATTGCTTTGCCTATTCAGGGTCTTTTGTGGTTTCATACAAATTTTAGAATTATTTATTCTGTTTCTGTGAAAAATGCCATGGATATTTTGATAAGGATTGAATTTGTAGGTTGTTTTGGGTGGTATGGACATTTTAACAATATTCATGAACATGGTACATCTTTCCATTTATTTATGTTGGTCTCAATTTCTTTCAGGAATAGTTTTCAGAGGTATAAGTCTTTTACCTCCTTGGTTAGATTTATTCCTAGGTATTTTATTCTTTTTGATGCAATTGTAAATCAGATTGATTTATTAATTTCTCTTTCTGATAGTTCATTATTAGTGTATATAAATGTAGTATAGTTCTGTGTATTAATTTTGTAAATTTACTGAATTCATTTTTTAGTTCTAATACTTATTGTATGGATTCTTTAGGATTTTCTATGTATAGTATCATGCAATCTGCAAATAGTGACAGTTTTACTACTTTCTTTCTAATATGGATGCTTTTTACTTGTTTTTCTTGCCTGATTGATAAGCTTGGACTTTCAGTTCTATGTTGAATAGAAGTGGAATGAGTGGGCATCCTTGTCTTATTTCTTATCTGAGAGGGAAAGCTTTTTAACTTTTCACCACTGAGGATAATGTTTGCTGTAGGTATATCATATATAGCCTTTATTATGTTGAGGTATGTTCCCTCTATATTCACATGGTTGAGAGTTATTTTTTAATTATAAATGGGTATTGAATTTAGTCAAATGGTTTTTCTGCATTTATTTAGATGATCATATGTTGAATGTTAGTTGCTCTTGAAAAGAAAATGATGGTACTCTTATCATACACAGCAAAATTAATTAATGGATAGAAGCGTCCAAATTTTATGTTTTTCCCTATCAATTTTTCTTAAAACGTTGGTGATTTTGATGTGATAATATATATTAGAATTACGTTTTGGTTATTTAAGAAACACATTGAAACTGACTTAAGAAAACAAAGAGGGAAGTTAATTGGCTCACTTACCTGACGTGGCTGGACTTGTATTATCTTTAGCAACTTGCCTCATTCCTTATCTCAACCTGCTTTCCTCTTACTGGCTTAATTCTCAAGCAAATTCTCTTGGCAACAAGATAATATTTTCGTATCCTTAGGCATATATTTTACTAGTTTGAAAATATCAGCTGGAAGACAGAGATGGTATCCTAATAATCTAACTCAGATCCAGGGATTGCCTGTTACATGCCTATATCTGGGCCAATAACAGTGTCCAGGATGCTGTTGTATTATCATTTGTTGGTGGAAGGCAATGGCACCCCACTCCAGTACTCTTGCCTGGAAAATCCCATGGATGGAGGAGCCTAGTAGGTTGAGGTCCATAGGGTCACTAAGAGTCGGACACGACTGAGTGACTTCACTTTGACTTTTCACTTTCATGCATTGGAGAAGAAAATGGCAACCCACTCTGGTGTTCTTGCCTGGAGAATCCCAGGGACGGGGGAGCTGGGTGGGCTGCCGTCTATGGGGTCACACAGAGTCGGACATGCCTGAAGGGACTTAGCAGCAGTAGCAGCAACACTATCATCCTTGGATCCAGGAGTGAGGATAAGCATTCTATGAATAGACAAGAGTGGAGTAAGGGGGTTCCTAAAAGAAAATTGGGATGACATGTACAGATGATAAGGGAAAAGGGAATAAGTAGGCCAAACTACAGATGCCCAGTACATATCTAATACAGTAAATAATAATTTAGGAATTATAAATTTGCTATATGAAATAACAAGTTTGATTCTTGGTGTTAAGCAAAATTATTTTTAAGCCTTTGTAATTGAAATTGAAACATAAGATGAATTTCTAACTAGAATATACATTCAGACAGCTTCTTTTGAAGCTCCCTTTATGCACCTATGAGTAAAAGTTGTGGTTGCCTAAAGTGATATTTTGACTCATTCCAATTCATTGTTTAGTTTCCACCTTCTCTACTACACATTGACTGATGGCTTACTATGTACCAGACGTTGTGTCTTACATTGAGAATAGAATGTTAAGTAAGTAAACTATTTCCATTTTCATGGAGGGTATAGCCTACAGGAGCTTACAAGCTACATTTAATTAACTTTTAACTTGTGACTTATTAGAGTTATTGCAGTAATGCAGTGAAGTTGTTATATTTTCAAAGAATGGATATGTAAATAATCCATTTTACATAAGAACTTAATGGTTAGCTGAATAGCTTGAATAATAATTATTTGCTTTAATAGTATTGGGCATGTTATACTGATGGTCACTTTTATACTTAAAATCATTCTATAGTTCTTTTTTACAGATAAAGCAAGAGAAATTGGTCCACTGTCCCACAGCAAGAGGATGAGAGAGCTGGGTGTTCAAACAGGTTTGACTTTGAAGCTTTTCAAGGACACCAAGACTATATTGGATGATCTATGACTTCTTAAGTCACGAGCATGAGTCACACCTAGAAATACATACACATATACAGTATATTTATAATAGCCATTGGAAAAAATTCTCAAGAACTTCTGGGAAGGCTGTGATGACAATATCATTAGTTGGATCCTGTGCCCTTTACAGATTCTCTATTCATGGGGTTGCAAAGAGTCGGACATGACTGAGCAACCGAACTGAACTGAACTGATACCTTCCTCAAGTCTCCCATCCATGTTTTCTTCACTCCTAGGGCATTATAAATATAGCAAAAGGATGTTTATGTGTGTTTACTTGTGGTTATAGTAGGGGGCTGGTGGAAGGCTGCTGGCCCCAGAAGCTGTGAGCAAGTTATTGGTAAGGGATTTGTGGCCTACAGGGAGAGTCCATGGCAAGAGCGCGCAGTGCTGCTCAGGTGGAAAGGCACTGGACAGGAAGCCTTATGATCTGGCTTTGAGTCCTATCTCTACCACATAGGAATTGCGGTTAGGTAACACTTCAGATTATATTTCTATTACTGAAAGTAAGAATCTACTTCCTGATGTTTCATGCCTCCCGGGTGTTTGGTGAGAATCAAATGCAACAACACCTGTGAAGATTGCTTTACGCAATGCAGAGAGTTGTAATTTGTAAGACTTTACTTTGTGTATCACTACCCTATCTGCCTCTGCTTGTCCTCTCCCACACATATGCCTTGTGATTTCCAGCATTACAGAGGTAGCATACATGCATAGTATAAACAAGTCTTTGCTTCCACTTTCTGCTTTTTAAATTGTTCTTACCCATCAACTATTTCCTCAAGTGTCTTCTATATTCTAGATACTGTAGTAGGTGCTAGAGATAAGGGGAGAAGCATGAACTGGGGAAAGACTATGAAGTTTGGACTTGGACAGGGTGTGAACTCTGACTTCTTCGGTTGCACCATTTTGAATAGTCAACTAACCTCTCTTAAGAATTATATTTCCTCATTTTATTTTATTAATATTTATTTGGCTGACATTGAGTCTTAGTTGTGGCACGTGAGATCTTCATGGTAGAGTGTGGGCTTCTCTAATTGCGATGCATGGGCTTCTTTGTAGTTGTGGCATATGAGCTTATCAGTTGCCCTGCAGCATGTGGGACCTTAGTTCCTCAACCAGGTATCCAACCCACGTCCACTGTATTGAAAGGCAGACTCTTTACTGCTGGACTACTAGGCAAGTCCCACATTTCCTCATTTTAAAACAGGAATCATAATCATGATTTATAGAGGCTTTACTGAGTGCTTGAGGGAACATGCTTCCTAAGGCCCACTTGACTTCACACTCCAGGATGTCTGGCTCTAGGTTAGTGACCAGCCAGTTGTGGTTATCTGGGTCATTAAGACTTTTTTTTTTAAATTTATCTATTTTTTATTGAAGGATAATTGCTTTACAGAATTTTTCTATTTTCCGCCAAACCGTATGTAATTCTTCTCTTTATTCTTGCCACTGCTTCTTAATTGCTTCTGTTAGGTCCTTGCTGTTTCTGTGCTTTATTGTGCCCATATGTTCATGAATTGTTCTCTTGGTAACTTGGATGTTGGCAATTTGACCTCTGGTTCCTCTGCCTTTTCTAAAACCAGCTTGAACATCTGGAAGTTCATGGTTCACATACTGTTGAAGCCTGGCTTGGAGAATTTTGAGCATTACTTAGCTAGCATGTGAGATGAGTGCAATAGTGTGGTAGTTTGAGCATTCTTTGGCATTGCCTTTCTTAGGGATTGGAATGAAAACTGACCTTTTCCAGTCCTGTGGCCACTGCTGAGTTTTCCAACTTTGCTGGCATATTGCATGCAACACTTTGTCAGCATCATCTTTTAGGATTTGAAATGGTTCAACTGGAATTCCATCACCTCCACTAGCTTTGTTCATAGTGATGCTTCCTAAGGCACACTTGACTTCACATTTGGGTATACACAGTTGGGTATATCTTTCCCTCTTCTCTTCCCTTTTGCATCTCTTCTTTTTTCAATTATTTGTAAGGCCTCCTCAGACAACCATTTTGCTTTCTTGCATTTCTCTATCTTTGGGATGCTTTTGGTCACTGTTATGAACCTCTGTTCATAGTTCTTCAGGCACTCTATCTGGAGGCCTGGTAAGTCAACTATTATTTTCATCAAAACATTTTCCATGCCATCAGGGAACTCAGAGTTTAGAAATGGAGAGAAGACATTTTTTAAGACTATTCTATATCCCCTTTCAGTGGTTGAGTGGTTATCCAAAGGCACCCATTTCTACCTGGTAGAATACTGTCTTGAATCCATATTTCCTAGGAAATTTTCAATATGATATACTTCTTTAGGCTTACCAAAATATTGCTTGGGCATTTATTTTTAAGAACATTTCTGGAAATTAGTGACCTTTCCAGTGAAAAGATGAGCTGGTAAATCCTATGCCAGTTTAAGGGGCATATGTGTAGTACTAGTGGGGAAGAAAAGTGTGGCTTGTTTTTTCCTTAAAGAAAATAATGAAATGTATTGTAGGGAATTGAATGGGTCAGGGAAGAAGAATTCTGGCACCAAGAAGCTGTTTGATTTTATAACAAATTGTTACTGTCATAAAGCTACTCATTGGCTGGCCAGTCTAGGGCCCCTCAGTGGTTTTGGCGGGTGGAGTCCTTCAACCAATCGATGTGATGCAGTTGTGTGTTCTTCCAGGGAGCAAGCACTCTCTCCATTATACAACATTGTCACTGCTATCAACCTCTTTCAACCGTTTCCTTCTGCTTCTCTCCCTTTCCCTATAAAATACCCACAGTGTGTTTATGTCTGCTCGGCCCTTGTTGTTTATGATGACGTCCTTGAGAGATTGCCTTGAATGTTCTCATGGAGTATGGTTTTCAGTGTTTCTCTGTAGTAGACTGAACACCAGCACCCCCAAGATATCAGCTCCTAATCCCTAGAAACTATAAATGTGAACTTTAGAAAAGAGTTGTTACCAATGTGATTAAGTTAAGGATCAAAAGATAGGATATCCTGGGTTATCTGGGTGGACCCTAAATACAATCACAAATGTCCTTATGAGTGAGTCAGAGGGAGATTTGACATGGAATAAGAGGAGAAGGCAACGTGACCACAGAAACTAGAAGCAGATTGAAGGGATGTAGTGTAAGCCAAGAGCCCACCAGAAACTGATAAGAGCAAGGAATGGATTCTCCTCTGGTGACTCTGGAGGGATAAAACCCTGTCAAAACCCTGATTTCAAAGTCTCCAGAGCTAAGAGAATAAATTTCTGTTATTTTCAGCCACCGCTTGTGATCATCTGTGTCAATGACCTTAAAAGGCTAATGTAACATTCATCTCCTTTCCTTAGCCATTGTACTATTTTTAATGTTATTATGAACATTAACATTTTTTCCATAGTCATTTAATATGCTTTTATTTTAAAAGTTAATTTTTTTTGTTTTGCAAAATGAAAGGAATTCTGAAGACTAGTTACACAATATTTAGTACACTTAAGATGGGTAGGATGACAAATTTTATATGTATTTTTCCACTATTAAAATTTCTGTTTTGTTTTTTTACATATTTAAAATTAATTATTTTCCATGTCATTATTTTATTTTTAGAGTTTTTTTAAGTTTATCTTTAATTGGAGGATAATTACAATATTGTGGTTTCTTCCATATAGCAACACGAATCAGCCATAGGTATACATATGTCCCCTGCTTCTTGAACCTCCCTCCCACCTTCCTCCCCATCTCACCCCTATAGGTTGTCACAGAGCACTGGCTTTGGGTTTCCTACATCATACAGCAAATTCCCACTGGCTCTCTATTTTAACATATGGTAATGTGTATGTTTCAAAGCTTTTCTCTCAAATCATCCCACTCTCTCCTCCCCACATTGTGTTCAGAAGTCTGTCCTGTATGTCTGTGTCTCCTTTGCTGACCTGCAAATCGAATCATCAGTACCATTTTTCTAGATTCCATATATGCATTAATACACGATATTTGTCTTTCTCTTTCTGACTTCTGGTTTTCTGAGGGTGGGATCTCTGGATCATGTGGTAATTTTATTACTAGTTTGTTAAGGAACCTCCATACTATTCTCCATAGTGGCTGTATCAATATATGTTCCCACCAACAGGGCAAAAGGGTTCCCTTTTCTCTAAACCCTCTCCAGCACTTATTGTCTGTAGAATTTTTGATGATGGCCATTTTGATTGGCGTGAGATGACACCTCCTTGTAGCTCTGCTTTGCATTTCTCTAATAATGAGTGATGTTGGGCATCTTTTCATGTGTTTATTAGCCATCTGCATGTCTTTGGAGAAACTTCTACTGAGGTCTTCTGTTCACTTTTTGATTAGTTTGTTTATTTTTCTGGTATTGAGCTGAATACGGCTCCTTGTATATTTTAGAGATTTTAATCCTTTGTCAGTTGTTTCATTTGCTATTACCTTCTCCCATTCTGAGGGTTGTCTTTTATAACCTTGCTTATAGTTTCCTTCATTGTACAGAAGCTTTTAAGTTTAATTAGGTCCTATTTGTTTATTTTTGTTTTTATTTCCATTACTCTAGGAGATGAGTCACAGAAGATCTTGCTGTGATTTATGTCAAAGAGTGTTCTACCTATGTTTTTCTCTGAGTTTCACAGTTTCTGGTCTTACATTTAGGTCTTTCATCCATTTTGAGTATTTTGTTGTTGTTGTTTTTGTATGTGCTATTAGGAAGTGTTCTAATTTCATTCTTTTACATGTAGCTGATCAGTTTCCCCAGCATCTCTTGTTGAAGAGACTGTCTTTTCTCCATTGTATATTCTTTCCTCCTTTGTCTAAGATAAGGTTCAAGAGGACAGGGGTCTTATGTATACTTATGGCTGATTCATGTTGCTGTCTGGCAGAAACCAACACAACACTGTAGAGCAATTATCCTCCAACTACAAATAAATTAAAAAAAAATTAATTGTAATTGCTTTACAATGTTGTGTTGGTTTTTGCCATACAATGACATGAATCAGCCATGAGTGAACATGTGTCTCCTCCCTCTTGAACCTCCCTCCTGCCCCCACCCCATCCTACCCCTCCAAGTCATCACAGAGCCTGGGCTGATCTCCCAGTGTTACACAGCACCTCCCCATTAGCTGTCTATTTTACATACAGTAAAGCACATGTTTCCCTGCTATTCTCAGTTCATCCCCTCCCTCTTCCCCTGCCCCCTCGCTGGGTTCACAAGTCTGTTCTCTATGTCTGCATCTCCACTGCTGCCCTGCAAATAAGTTCATCAGTACCATTTTTCTAGATCCCATATTATATGCATTAATATGCAATGTTTCTTTTTCTTTGACTTACTTCACTCTGTATAACATCTCGGGTTCATTTGCCTCACTAGAACTAAATAAATGATCTTATAAAATAAGCCCATCCACATTCCAGTAAATCATGAGAGACAACATGTGATGAACCTTGGTCCTTGGAATCCACCCCAAATTTCCATTATAAGGTTGGGGAAACCGAGATGCAGGCAGAGAGGGTACTTGCTTCTGACCACCCAATAGGTGAATAGTATAGCTATTACCTAATGCAAGATTTGAGCTTCTTGTTTTAGCCAAGTGCTTTATCCACCATAGATAAGGGGACATAACTATGAGGATTTCTGACTCAGGAAGTAGATATGAGAAAACCTACTTAAGTTGAAGAAGATGACTGCTTTTGAAAGAAAAAAAAAACTACTATATATATTGATAAACTATTAATAGATAACCAAAAGGAACCTATTGTAACACAGGGAACTATACTCAATATTTTATATTAACAATAACCTATAAAGGAAAAGAATCTGAAAAAAATAGGTATGTATGTACGTATAAATGAATCACTTTACTGTACATCTGAAACTAACACAACATGGTAAATCAACTATATACTTCAATAAAAAAAGAAATGCATTTTCAAAGCCTCAAAAAAATGAATTATGGTTTGGCACCTTTACTATAGTTAACTAAACCCAAGAAACCTATTTGGGAATAGGAGAAGACAACAACCTTTTCTTCAAGAAGGAAATATGATTGAATAATTGAAAAAGACCCTGATGCTAAAAAAGATTGAAGACAAAAGGAGAAGGGAGTGGCAGAGGAGGAGATGGTTAGATACTATGGCTGACTCAATGGACATGAATTTGAGCAAACTCCAGAAGTTAGTGGAGGACAGGGGAGCCTGATATGCTGCAGTCCATGGGATCACAAAGAGTCACACATGACTTAGCACCGAACAACAATATGTCTGACTTGAAAAGATACCCCTGATGCACAGCTGCAGTTAGGTGTGTGCATTCTGGATCTCGGGACCTGCCTCGAATTCTGTTTCTGCCATTCTCTAGCTCTGTGAACTTGGGTATGTGACTCTCTGGGAGACTCTGTTTTCTCGGCTGTAGACTAGGGGTAGTAACAGTACTTGTGGGAGACTGTTGTGAGGATTAAATAAGATCCTCATTTAAAGTGACTCACCCAGTGCCTGGCAACTAACAGAGGATCCATAAACACCAGTAAGTATTTTGTATTATCAAATAAAGAGTAAGTTGAAGCAGAGTATACAGTATTTTATCTTTTAAAAGTTTATTTGGCTATTTTACAGTGACCCTGGAATTTCTTTAGTAATCAGGAAAAACAGTAAAGATGAAGAACAGGTCTGACTCACAGGGAGAGAGCCTGTCGTGAGGCACTGGGGTCTTTGGTGCAGCCGCTGCTGAGGCTGTTATCAAACTCCCAGAGCTGATGGAAATCCTCTGACCTCTCTTCTGGGAAATGCACAGTTATAAATGTACATTTACATAAACATGAATACACAAATGAGATCAAAGACTGCTTGATCCTTGAGGAGTGAGGTGAGCTCATTCCTGTAACTCTGAGTTACACAATGTCCTGAAGCTGTCTAGAGTCCTGGAGATGGTGGTCAGGAGACTGGACTCCAGCCCCAGCCCAGCTTCTCTGACATGGGCAGGTCAGTTTTCAGGCCTGTGTCCTTGTCTGTTCAACATACAGGCTCCTTATAAGGCTTCAATAAGGTTAAGTACTTAGTAAAAAGAAAACAAATCCAAAGGGGATCCTATTACACACCCTATCAGTTATGCTCAACAGAGTGTACCTCTGAAATATATTTCAGTTCTTTTCATTCTGTTAAAATGGTCCCTGTTGAATTCATTTCTCATTGCTTCTCTTTTGTCTATTATCATCTTAATTGGTCTTCCTGATCCTGATTTTTTTTTTTTAACAAATTTTCTTCTCTTTCTCTGTCTCTCTTTTTGCCACCATGCATGACATGCAGAATCTTAATTCCCAGACCAGATATTGAACCTGTGCCCCCTGTGTGTGGAAGCATGGAATCTTAACTGCTGGACTGCCAGAGAAGTCCCTGGTCTTTCAGATTCTTTTGTGGTTTTTCTCTATCCTAACAATAATCTTCCCTAAATACACCTTCTGCCATGATATTCTACCTGTGCATTTATCTGTAGCTCCCCAATACCTGCTATTAGAAATGCTTGGCCATAGAAGATGAAGGAAAGCTTTTGTCAAGATACAGAGCCACCTGTTTTAACTGAACAGCACCGAAGAGAGCTGTGAACTTTATTTTTCTAATCTTGTTATTGGGATGCCTGTCCTCTGGCCCCTAGAGGGGAGTTTGAGTGACCCACCCTGCTGGAAACAAAGGCTCTGGGTCTTCTCTCCTCCCCTGGGGTCCTACTCCTGGCTCCTAGCCCCAGTTTAGACCTGACAACAAATGGTTTACATCATCTGACCAGCTGCTGAGCTCTTGGTCATGTTTTTGTACTTCTCCCTGGCTACTTCTGGTAAGTCTCCTTCTGACTGATGGGTTGACACTCTCTGACCCTGTCCAGACTTCTTCATGAAAGGACAGTTTTTGTTCTTTCATTCTATATATGTCTTGAGTGCTAATGGGAACTAGGATTTATGCTAGTTGAATGTGGGCCCTGCCTTCATGGAACTTGGTGGTGGTGGTGGTTTAGTTGCTAAGTTGTGTCTGACTCTTGCGACCCCATGGACTATAGCCTGCCAGGCTCCTCTGTCCATAGGATTCTCCAGGCAAGAATACTGGAGTGGGTTGCCATTTCCTTCTCCAGGGGATCTTCCTGACCCAGGGATTGAACCCAGGTCTCCTGTAAGATAGGCAGATTCTTTACCAACTGAGCTATAGCTTAATAAATAAAACAGCAATTAAAAAGCTATTATGAAAATTAAGACTATTAAATAAATAACTAGGAAGGGCAAGATGTTGTGGGATAACAGTAGAAACCCTAATTTAGATGGAGATGTCAGGAAAAACCACTTGAGAAAATGACATCGAGCTGCAATTTCAAGATGAATTGGAGTCAAATGCCAATTGGGATCAGCATGTGGGGAGAAATGGAGTTTAGCAACATTTAAAAGGGATCCCCGCCTTACTTATTCCACTCACCCAGATCAGATAGCCTAGATCATCCCCCAGAATGTTTGAGGGTACCAACTTGCAGATAGAAATCTGGGCTGGCTGGAAGCAAACGTGTGAACACTAAATCATCATATTGTTCTATCTCTGCCATCATGGGCTGTGGGACGTTTGGTGAGTTCCTTATCCTATCTGATCCATAGTTTCCATATCTGGAAAACACAAATGATAACCCTTCAGGGTCATTGTGAATGACTAATGAACACGAAAGCAGTTTGGAAACTGACAGCCATGTGAATGAGAAGGAAGAAGTTGATCTTAGGGTATCTGACCCAGCACTGAGATGGAACAGGAATAGAAAATGTTGACCCTGTCAGGAGCCAGTCCTTTTTGTCTTGTACTATCTTGAAATTTCAGAAGTTCCATATATATTAAGGATACATGTGCCTTCTATGTTTTATTTAAAGGGATAAGAGCAGTTTTTTATATTTTCTACATGGCTAAATTGTCCTAAAGGAGACAGCCCTCTCCATAAATGATATCACTGAAATTTGGGTTGCCTGGCTTATTGGAAACCTGTACCTCTGTAAATCTCTGGGGTTGGATGGCTATGTCCTACTCTAGTAGTGTATAATGACATGGGTGGGTTGTTAATGCTACCCTTTGACAGCAAGAGTCCACAACTTTAATCATATCTGACGGCCAGTGATAGGTTAGCAGAGAACATCTGGCTTGGTCTCTAGAGAAATCATTCTGCTTTTGGAGGAATAAAGCTATATTTACTGATTATAATCTGGAGCCAAGAGTGCCAGGCATCACAAGGGCTCTGGAATGACTGAACTTCTGAGAGATACCAGGCATTAGCAGTATGATGAAATGGCAAAGACCTCCATAGTTCCTGATCCCTGGATGTCCACCTGTTACTTTTTTGGAACATTTATGTCAGTAAGACTAGCACCCACGGTGTCCTTTGGCTGGCTAATCACTTGTCACTTCCAGTTTGAGATACAATTGCTCTTCCAACTGCTAGTGACCAAAGCTGGAGTGAGGAGTCCAACTGTTGGACGAAACCTTAGCAATAGAGAATATTGGGGGTGGCTGCTCCCCCTGCAACCTGATTACTTCAGAGCTGTATCCGATTAGATGTGTTGCAAGGGTTAAATACATCCTGTGAGCAATGCACCAAGATGGTGCCTGAGAGAGGGTGAATGTCCTGTATATACTTTACTTATTAGTTATTTGTTAGCAACCATCACCCGTGGGCATGGGAATAGAGTCTAAACTCACCAAAGAACAAAAGGCTTTAGAAAAAACAGCACATCCCTTTTCCTTAGGTTTCCCACAGCGTTTCTCAGAACCTCTTTGGACTGACCACCAGAGCTATTTTCCTAGTTACAAAGGTCAAATCACAAGAGGAGACAAGAGCAGTGAAGACATGTCCTCCTTGGAATCTGAAATGGCAGATGTCCAAATGCCCAGTTTAGGGTGTGTGTGTGTGTGTGTGTGTGTAGTTTGGTGTCAGTTTGTGTTGTGTGTGTGTGTTGTGTGTGTGTGTGAGTATACTAAGCATTTGAGATGGAATTTTCAGATCCATCTCCAAAGGCCATTCTGGCTGGGAGTTCTATGTCTGATACCATTAGTGTTACACAAGCTCAGAGAAAAGAGAGATTAATAGTGAGGAGGACAATCTATAGTCCTCCAACCAGTTCAGAATCAATTTCCATGTGCTGCTTGCTATATTCCATAATTTAACCTCAAAACTATCTTTTGAGACACAGATGTATACTCCTTTTTTTTTTTTTTTTTTTTAATCAATGGCAACACTGAGGCCAGCAGGTGAATAGTTATCCAAGGTCATATAACTAGTAAGTGACAGGGCTTGGTGTGGATAGTAAGTGATAGACATTGGTGATTCAAAGTCAGCCTATACCTGAGAAAGTGAAGAGCTCAGGGAATGGGACTGTACAAAGGGGGCTACAACCAGACGAGGTAGTGAGAAGTTGAGAGCGAGGTTTATGGGCTGGTATGAGACCCTGGAGATCCCAGCAGAGGTCTTAAGGGAATAACATTCTTCAAAGCCCTCTTATTTTGGCCTTCTCGGAAGACTAAGGGGGAAGAATAGGAAAATGAGCTCCCAGAAACAGATCCTTCCAAATCTGTATTTAGCATCAATGGGTTGAAGTGAAGAATATTTGTGATTAAATTCCCTTGGGTGTCACTTTCCAAGGACAAGTTTTAGATTCTATATCGGACAAGAGTTTAGACTTTTTTTTTATTGTTACGGCCGGACTTTGATTGCTATCTGCAAGGGAAACAGACAGTGGAAACTATTTCATCAGGACTGATGGGAAAAACACATTTTCACAGTGCCCTGAATAGCAATGCCTGGTGTTTGAAGTCATTATCATAATAAAGGGTAGGCTGGGAGGAGGAAAAGGCACTACAAACGGCTTTAAAGAGAGACAGAGGAGAGAAAAAGATAATCAGGAAAGTCAGATTGTGTGTTGATTGTTGGTGAGAAATTTCCAGTGAAGTTTAATCTTCTTCAAGAGACTGTCAGCCTCATTTTATTTGTCCATCTGTGCTATGTTAGCACTAAGTTCATAGCCTGGCACTCAGGAAGTGTTGAGAGCGTATGTAATGAATGAAGAAATGATTAAATGAATTAAGGAATAAAAATAAAGAACCCATGAGATATTCAGTCCATTAGGCAGCCCTGGCAAGTCCTGAATACGCTGTATCCAACAGATGTCTAATAAAAATTTTGTGCAAATGGAGTAGGTTTCTGGTTTCAAACTAACTGACACTTAATTCCGGGATTTGCCACTTAAACCATACTACCATCCAGTCCTCATTGCTGTCTTTCATCCCTCAGACCATCCCAGAAGACTTTATTCAATGTAGAGCTATTCACATATTAGGCCTCGTCTAGTAATCTAGTGATTTTATCAGCTAGAGAGCAAGACTAACGGAGGATTGTTTGATTTTTCTGAACTTCTGATAACCACATTTCCTTTTGTTTTGGGTCATTGCAAAACATATTCTAGACTTCTTTCATCAAACAGTCCAATTTTGTGTGAGTTCTTAGTGATAATGGTGCTATTTGTAAAAACACTCTACTTTTCAACACTAAGGAACTATTATTGGTATGGAACTGAGTCACCACTTAGTTGAAACTCTCATTTCCCAGGAGGGGATACCCAGACCCCACAGAGTTTGTAGCAGGGCTGGTACTGCCATCTCGTGCCCTCTGTCCCATCTTGGGTGTGCTTTGCCCATCTCCTGGCCAAACCCATTCTCCTCTTCCTAAGGAAAGAGGCTAGGGGATATGTGAATTGGAACTTTTCACGTCAATCTGGTATTACAACACCGCCCTCTGATGAGTTAAGTGCAAATGAATCAGAACCAGATGAGCAAATTTTCCTGAAAACAACGTGATTAAAAAGTAGAGGAAGAGAGAAATTTTTGGCAAAATTCTATGATATGTGGCTACATCAGATGGATAGCACTTTGCCTTGCTTTCAGCTCCTCCCATCATTACCACCTGGAGAAAATGACATGTCAGAGCTTCCAGGTGGAAACAGAACAGTCAGAGGCAGGGATGGTACCCACAGTCCTATAACTAGCAAGACTGTCTTCAGCCCTCATTTTTTCAGAGGTCATTCTTGGCAGGCAAATGAGGTTTGGATGAAAAAAGCAATCATAAGGAATTAATTCTGGAGAAAAATTTAGGCTTAGATTTTTAACATGCGTTTCTCTTGGACTGCTATGAGATTCACATTTTCAGATTTGACTAAATTCTCTTGAGTGCTTATTAAGTATAAAATTTTGTGCTATGCACTCTTGTGGTTCTTTTCTCACCTTGTCAGGCCACTGAAGTTGTGAGGTGGCAGGATCAAGAACAGATGAGTGATATCAGGCTCAGAGAAATGAAGTGACTTGTTCAAGGTCACACAGCTAGGCAGAAAGAGAGCTGTACTGTCCAACTCAGTAACCACTAGCTATGTGCGGCCATGTAAATTTAAATGAGTTAATTCTAACTAAAATTGAAAACTGAGTTGCTCAGCTGCACTAGCCACATTTCAAGTGCTCTATTACTGCACATGGCTAGTGGCTACCATACTGGAAAGCACAGATACAGAATATTTCCATCATCATAGAAAGTGCTGCTATAGAAAAGCTGCTATAGGGCTGGCTTTCACCTACAATCTTTATGACACAGTTCTGTGCTCCTTCCGTTATATCAGCCTGAATTCTCTCGTGTAATACAAGCATCTAAAATGGGAGACAGTTTCTCTTAAGCACAGCTAGAAGCCTTTTCCTCCTCACTCTGGATGAAGTATACACTGAGACTCAGGCTGTGTCTTTATTAAGTTTGCTCTGTTCTGTATGTGGCCAGGGTGAAACAGCTATGGGCCAGGAGTCCGATGGGAAGTCAGATGGTTGTACTGTGTCCCTGTTAAACTCATCCACATTTCAGAGGCATCCTTGGACAGCACAAGAGGCTGTTGCTATGGGATGTGCTAACACGCAAGGGAAGATAGGAAGGGAATCAGCACCATGGAGTGGAAAGATGGTGCAAATCGGGTTGGAAAAACTGGAGTCTGAACTCCATAGCCATATGGGCTTGAGCAGTTGTGAAGAGGGTGGTGTCAGCTCCCTTAAGTGTAGATGTAAGACAGTTTTCATAGTAGGTGTCCATAAAAGTAGCCCCTTTAGCCAGTCACATCCTCCTCTTTCTGTTTCTCCTCCAAGCCCTTTCCTGGTGGTAGTTACCACCAATTTCATAGTTTTCAAAGAACACTCTTTGACTTCAATGCTTTTCGCCCATTTTCAAGACTAGTTATCAGAAAAACTACAGATAATTGTTTTTTATAATATGTACGAATTAAAGCAATCTTCCCAGGATGTATCTTCCCTTTTGTAAGGTGTTATTTAATCTTATAAAAGCAGGTATTTCTATTTTAATCCTCACACTAGGATAGGTTTGAAAATGGCTTGAGATTTACTTGGAATAGATGCAGACAAAACCAGTGAATTTTAATCCTGGAGCATTTCTCTCCACTCTTTCTTGTGTGTTTATATATCACTATCACATTTCATCCTGTAAAGTATTTGCAGCAGCTTACTCAGTGTGGCTATACTAAAATGGTCAAGCAGAAATTTAACATATTTAATATTCAGAACCTGGGAAAACATAAATTAGAATAGAAGTTTACATTTCAGATTATAATATAATCTAGAAAAAATTTCTATTCTAATTATAGTATAGATTATATTATAATATAATCTAGAAATGTAGATCATAGGAAAATATACTGCATCGAAATGATGACATTTTATAGTTTTCATAATTAACCAGTACTGCAGTAACTAGTCAATAATATAATGTTTATGCCTTATGTTTGGCTAACACTAACACTTCACAGAATGATTCACAGAAACCTGCCACATAAGGGAGGTTTTGTGACTATTTCTTGAGCGATGTGAGGAAAACGAATCTCCAAGAGGTAAATCATTCGTGAAGGTCAACCCAGCCACTTAGTGGCAGAGTCAGGATTCAAGCTCTGTGTCCCCCGGCTCTAATTCACTGCCCTTTAGAGTGATGACAGCTCATGTTTATTCAACACTACAATTATAAAGGGCTCTTTATTTCTGGAATACTTCTATCGAGCTTCCCAACAACCCTGCGAGGTGGGCATCGTTACTCCATATTCCAGGTGAGAAGTGACTCACGCCACATAGCACGGCTTATATGGGAAAAACAATAAGTGCTTAAGTTCTGATAGTTTCACTTGAAGTTCCAGTGGTTTGCTTTTTTCCCCCCACCACAGCCCAGGCCTTTCACCCTGTTCCCAAAGGAGCAAAAGTAAAAATAAAAAGTAAAATACAATATTTCCAAATCAGGATGTTACATATCCATGGGTGATCTGGCGGGTGACAGTTCCATTTCCCAATAACAGAAAAAGACACACAAGGAAAGTCCCCAGTGGTTGGTAACTCTTGCAGACCCTTGGAACCAGTGTTCTGGTATTTGTTTAATTAAAGGGCATTTAGATTCTGAATGTCACTTCAGGGCTGATTCAAGGATAAGCCTGTGTGTCTTGGTATATGGAGAATGTGAAAGGATTCAAGAAACGCTCATGGCCATGTCACCAAGGTTGCTCAGTGACTGCATCAAATCAGCTCTTCCCGACTGGTGGTTTCTTAAAGACGCTGTTGGGGTGGGATATGCTAATGTGCCCTTGTGCGTGTGTGTCTGTGCATGTTTTATGTGGGTCTCTGTGTGTTTAGGGTGATTTTTTCCAATGTGTGTTGTGCTTTTTATGATCTTCACAAATATAAGACTTCACTGTAATAAGAATGGGGGTGACTATTTTTGGGGAGCTGAGGAGAGAGGTGAAATTTAAAGGAAGCAGGAAACAGAACTGTGTAGAACTTATTGTCCTGCTTTAACAGCATTTAGCTCTGTTTTTGGAGAAGGAAATGGCAACCCACTCCAGTATTCTTGCCTGGAGAATGCCATGGACAGAGGATCCTGGTAGGCTACAGTCCGTGGGGTCACAAAATTGGACACGACTGAGTGGCTAAATACAAACGCACAACCCTGTTTTCACGGAGTAGCAATAAAGAGGCTCATAAACGTAAACCATTTCTCACTATTACTGGGTCAGAAAAGAAAGTTTCATTGTTATTCTTCCTCGGAGCTCACGTGGCCGTGCCAATATGGACTCCATCTTGCCTCATGGATTCAGTATTTCAGTGAAATTATCTGAATATTGGCTGAATTTATAATGATGATCCCACCTATTTGCAAAGAGATTCAGTTTACAAAACATTGGTCTGTGTTATTCCACCTGCTATGTTATCTCCAGTATAATCCCATGAAATACCCAGTGCAGATTATTATTCCCATTTTCCTAAGGAGAACACTGAGGCTCAGAGAAGTTAAGTGACTTAGTAAAATCATAGGCAATACCAGGCCTAGAAAGGAAGACAGGGCATTAATATTTGTTGATAATCAATTTGTGCTTCTTGTGCTGAAAGAGAAGACAAATCTCAGAGAAGGGTCATAATTGGCCTAGTCACTCAATTTAGGCTCCACCAGCAACTTGGGGTGGAGAAGGCAATGGCACCCCACTCTTGCCTGGAAAATCCCATGAACGGAGGAACCTGGTGGGCTTGAGTCCATGGGGTCACTAAGAGTCAGACACGACTGAGTGACTTCACTTTCACTTTTCACTTTCATGCATTGGAGAAGGAAATGGCAACCCACTCCAGCATTCTTGCCTGGAGAATCCCAGGGACAGGGCAGCCTGGTGGGCTGCCGTCTATGGGGTCACACAGAGTCAGACACGACTGAAGCGACTTAGCAGCAGCAACAGCAGCAACTTGGGGAGTCAGAATCAGAAACTGAGACTGCCTGTCTCTAAAACTAGTGGTCCTTTCTATTATACCGCAGAATCTCTGTGTGTAATAGCCAGCAGGCAAATTTTGAAAAAAAAAAGATGTTGGCATTGATTATCCCAAACCACTGACAAACCAAACATTATGCAAATCAGGACCCACCATGTGAATAATAACTCACATGTGTAAGGCACTTTCAGAAGCACTCTGTGTAGATCTTTCTTTAACCCTCACAGCAATCCTGTGAGCTGGATATTCTTATTATTCCCATTTTACAAAGGAGGAAGTAAAGGCTCGGGGAGGTGAGGAGCTCGAAGGTTATACAGCTAGTGGGTAGCAGAGCTGCAATTCCAACACAGATCTGATTGGAAAAGATTGTCCCCTGTTCCTGTTAACCTGTGCTGCTTACAGGCTAATTCTTCTGGCATTTCGGTCATTTCATGGTCACATGTCTTAAACTGAACCTACTCCATCCCGTTATTATTACCTACAGCACAAAACTCAAACTGCTTAGCTTGAAGTTCAAGATCCCTAGGCTTTCTGAATCCGTTTCCCACTACCTCTTGACACACTCACGCCCCAGTCACGTTTCAGTGGATGCTTTTCCCTGACACATCCCATTGCTCTCCAATCTTTCCATTGTGTCAAGAATGGCCTTGTCATTCTGCCTCCCCTTTGAGGATCCTTTCTCTCTTTCATGGACCATCTCAAATGCCATCAATTCCAAGTTCTCTTCCAAGAACCCTGATTAATTGACTGTAATGTCCCCACGGTGCTCCCCTATGATTTAGAGCATCCTTATCTTGCCTTCCTCTTCCTCCCCAGATCCCACCTAGAGTGCCCTGGCAGGGTCTAATTCACTGCTTCATCCTCAGCATGGATCAGTATCTGACTTATGCTGGGCATAGTAGATTAGGAATGAGCATTTTCTTTAGACATGCAAAAATTGACTTTTATCTTGTAATATACAAGTTGCTTTCTATCATTCCTTTGATGTAGGAGAACAACTCAGGGCTTTGGAACCAGGTGTGTGTGTGTGTATGTGTGTGTGTGTGTGTGTGTGTGTGTGTGTGTGTGCGCGCGCGCTCGGCTGTATCTCTTTGTGACAGTATGGACTATAGCCCACCAGGCTCTTCTGTCCAAGGGGTTTTCCAGGGAAGAATACTGGAGTGGGTTGCCATTTCCTTCTCCAGGAGATCTTCCTGACCCAGGGATCAAACCCACATCTCTTGCATCTCCTGCGTTGGCAGACAGACTCTTTACCACTGCATCACCTGGGAAGTCCTTGGAACCAGGCAGATCTGGCTTCAAGTCCCAACATGTTTACTTCTCAGTTACAACCTTGGGCATTACTTAGTTAGACCTCCTGACCCTCAGCCCTTCCTTGTGTTAGAATGGTGATAGTGGTGCCATTCCCACAGAAAGAGTGACTGTTAGGATTGAACACGATGGAGAACAAAGCACTCAGGACTTCGCTGAGCACAGGGAGCGCTCAGGAAATGTTAGTGGTTAGGCAAGAGTGTTATTATTCGAGTAGTTTATAACATCTCTCAGCAACGTGCTTAGATTTTCTTTGGCTCTGAGTATGCCATCCTATTGTTTGGGAGTTTAATTCCTCACCTTGACCAATGCTCAACTCTTGCCACTTTCCACGTTTGCTTGTTTTGCTGTTGCTGGTATTATCTATTTAGAATTGTGGTTTTGTAAACCATTTCTTAAAATGCTCCTGTCCTTTAAGAGATAGTATATCGGGGAGAGAACAGCAGGCAGAAGGGAGTAGGGGAGGATGGGAACAGGGCTGGAATCTATTTCTAGGCAAAGCCACTCGGCCACTCTGGGACTTCTTCCCACATGTGCCAATTGAGAAGTAATGGCAAAAGTGAGATCCCTTAGTGCTTAAATGCGCTGTGTGTATAAACCCTCTGCTCTTCAATCCTGGGACAGTAGATGCTCTTCAGCAGAGAGATGTACGTTAAGGGCATCTCTCCCTGCCCTCCCTCCAGAACACACACACCACTCGCAAATGCCCGGAGGAAACCTGCAGTTCTGTTGTTTGAACATGTTGTTTTCCTTAACCAAGTGGTTGTTTGCAAATGTTTTCTGATTGTAACAGCAGTGAGGCCGCCTCTCCTAGAGGAGATTGAGTTCTTTCTCTTTGAAAGATACTGTTTACTGAAATAAATTCCACCTCCTCCTTGGTTTGGCTTTTCCTCTGTAAGCAATCAAAGCCAACTGGCAGAACCGGCAAGCTTGCTCAGTCCATTGCGGCATCTGGCTTTCTTTTCTTTTTCTAAGTTGAAGTGCAGGCTGTGTTGTGAGCCTCACATTTCTTTGCAAAGGCAATTAGTTTTGTAAGCACTGACCAAGAGTCCACCACACAGAAAGACCCATGGGAAAAAGAGGAAAAGGTGGTCCTGATGCTGGCTCAGGATGGTGGAGGATCAGGGCCAGGTAGGGAGAGCATCAGTGATCACCTAGTCCTATGTCCCCAAGTGTTTTCGCACAATCCTTGTCCCACGAATAGTTCCTCAGAAAAACGCCGGGTGGCAGATGAAATTGGAAAAAGAAAAACATAGCAGAGCTTCTAATCTGGATTCACAGTGGACCTGAGCATATGGAAGGTTCTGAGACTTGAAATTCGAAAAATTGTATTTAATTTTGTTTAATTGAATTTCCCAAGTTTATATGACTAGGTGATGTGTGTGTGTGTGTCTGTGTGTGTAAACACATGTGTGTGAAAAGTGTTAGTCTCTCAGTCATGTCCGACGACTACTTGCACAGGTTATACTAATTCATGGCAGAAGCAACTTTGCACCGAGGTATTTTGACCTCAAAGCCTAGCTCTCTTGCCAGTCCATCGGTTGTACCTGCCAAGTAGTTGGCCATTCAAGACAGGCTTATAAATGAGCCTCTAGCATCCGGCTCATTTCTAAGAGTTTGATTGGGCCCTAATAGTATTTACCTCAGAGAGTTTTACATTTTTAAATAATTTATCAACATTTCAATATTAGGGGTTTTCCTATTAAAAGCCAAGATTCTTGCTTTTCTAGAAAAATTAGAAGAGCTGGCAATATATTACTAGAGTCTATCATGGCGACAGCAAGAGTGCAGTTGTCTCCTTGGATGAGGCTCTGGCTCTCCAGTTCACCACATTCCCACCCAGACTGACTTCATTCACTGTGTCTCAGGTGTGGCTTTGCTGGCATTTGAGCTGGTTCAGAGGATGCCCTGGTGAGTCAACTGCTGCTCCTTGTACTCTCCCCTCCTCTCTTCCAAGAGCCTACTTCAGGCTCTGAACATCTTTGACAGGTGAAACCCGAGCATGCCTGGCATATGTAAACCACTGCATAGTAACAACAAAGTCAGTATATACTGAGTGTTTTTCTGGAACAATCTCTGTTTTTAGCATTTATCAAGGATTCCTTTATTTAATCTTTGTAACAATAATCTTAGGAATTATTATGACCCTTTTCAAAAGAATTTTTTTTTTTACTGGAGTATAGTTGATTTAGGAGACGGCAATGGCACCACACTCCAGTACTCTTGCCTGGAAAATCCCATGGATGGAGGAGCCTGGTAGGCTGCAGTCCATGGGGTCCCTAGAATCGGACACAACTGAGCGACTTCACTTTCACTTTTCCCTTTCATGCATTGGAGAAGGAAATGGCAACCCACTCCAGTGTTCTCGCCCGGAGAGTCCCAGGGATGGGGGAGCCTGGTGGGCTGCCGTCTACGGGGTCGCACAGAGTCGGACATGACTGTCGAGACTTAGCAGCAGCATAGTTGATTTACAATGTTGTGTTCATATGTACGGTGAGGTGAGTCAATCATCCACACTTTTTTAGATTCTTTTTCCATGTAATGCCATTCATTTTCGAGATGAGAAAACTGGAGCATAGAATGATTAGTATAACTTGTTCAAAATAATACAAGTAGAAGAATCAGGGTTTAAATAGAGAGAACATGCTCTTCGCCACTATACTACATTTCAGAAAACATTGTTTTACGTAAGTGACATAATAGTTTTTTTAAAAAAAAAACATTTTATTTTGAACTAATATTAGACTTACAGAGAAGTTGAAAAAAAATACAAGATTTCCTTATATTCCTCACCCTGCTCCCCTTAACATCTTAAATAACCTTAGCACAATTATCAAGTACAGGAAAGTAACAGTGTTAACTAAATCACAGACTTCTCATTTCGCCGGTTTTGACATAGCTGTTTGTCTGTGTTAGTTCCAAAGTTCTATTCCTCATCTCACATTGTGTCTCTTGTTATTTCTCCTTTGTCTCCTCTAGTTTTTAACAGTTCTGCAGTTTTTCCTTGGCTTTTATGTCCCTGACACTTTTGAGGAATACTGATTAGCTATTTTGTAGAACACTTTTCAATCCGTGTATGTCTGATGTTTCCTTGTGATTGGAATGAGACATGTACTAGATTTTGGCAAGAATGTAAAAAAAATGATGAGTCCTTCCCAGTGTATCATAGCAATGAGTTAAGGATGTTGATTGCCTTATTGCTCGAAATGCACCTTCATCCCTGGGCTAAGTTGGTATCTGCTAAGTTTCTTTATTTTAAAGTTACTATTTTTCCCTTTTCAGTTGAGAAGTTTTTTGGAGAAGATAATTTGAAATTATGTAAATCCCTTTTCTCTTCAAACTTTTGTGCACTAATTTTGGCATCTTTCAGTTGTTCTTATCTGCCACTTTGTGCTTCTTTTGCTTACTTACAAAATAAATAGACAATTTTGGAAGATTATAGCATGAATCACTATTTTAATGCAAAATGTTTGGCGGTGACTTTTTAATAATCAATATTGCTTTTTCATTTTATCATGGAGTTGACATATCCTAACTTCACATTCGTGAATTTTGTGACTTTGAACAAGCACTAGCCATTCAGAATTTCAGTTTCCTTATTGTTAATAGGGACAGCAAAGTGGTGCTGTATAGATAGAAAATCATAAGAGTGGACAGACTGCTCCAGTCAGACTGGCTGGGCTAGACGCCTGAAGCTGTTACTCATGAACTCTACGACTTTCAGAGGATCATATAACCTGGCTATGCCTCACTTCTTCCTAGAGCCAATGGAGGATTAAATGAGATAATAGATGTCAAATGCTCACTTAGCACAGTAATGGGCATTTGGAGAAGGAAATGGCAACCCACTCCAGTGTTCTTGCCTGGAGAATCCCAGGGGTGGCAGAGCCTGGTGGGCTGCCATCTATGGGGTCAAACAGATTCAAACACGACTGAAGCAACTTAGCAGCAGCAGAAGCAGCAGGGCATTTAGTAAGTGATTGCTGCATATTTGTTGAATATTTAAACATTTCACCATATTTGATATATTTAACCATTAACCTTAGAAGTAACATTTGTTAAGGATTGTAGAAGGTCTAAGACTTTCTTCAACCTCCAAACGAATATACAGGTTACTCTGCTGCAGTTTCATGGATGCTGACGAAAGTCATAAGACCCCTGGGTCAGAGACAAAGGATGCCATTACTCAAAGTACAATAAATAGCATGATCTTTTGTTTTCATTAGCTCTGCTTGACTCCTAAATCCCTTGAGGGTGATGTGGCATGACCCAGATGGTTTGCTTCACAGCTGAGAAATCCTGAGCCAGGAAGCCTTTATATTTTATATTGGACAGCAAACAAACCTGCTCTCCTCTCTAGAAACAGACACTCTATTTTCTCAGATTGTTTACTATATAAATATCCTTGATAATTTAGTTCAGAACAAAAGATGTCAGCTCCTCTGCTCAAAAGATGTACAGAAATGGGAGAGACTCATGGACAACTGTCTCCCCTCCAAACACTGAGTAACTGTGCTTCCTTTTGGAAAAGAACAGACCTATAGGCATTTTTACCAGGGTCTCAGAAAGTGGTCACATGGGCTTCCTTTGTGGCTCAGCTGGTAAAGAATCCACCTGCAATGCAGGAGACCTGGCTTTGATCCCTGGGTTGGGAAGTTCCCCTGGAGAAGGGAACGGCTACCCACTTCAGTGTTCTGGCCTGGAGAATTCCATGGGCTGTATAATCCATGGGGTTGCAAAGAGTCGGACGTGACTGAGCGACTTCCACTTTCAGAAATTAGTCAACTCAGTTAATTTCATAACTCCCCCTGGTTTCTTAAGACTCTGTTGCCACTATGTTTAAGCTTCTGTAGGGCTTTCCAGCATATAAATCCTATATTAATGCTTTTTTCCTTCTAAATAGGCAGCATGAGATTCCAGCCACTGTTTCAGGTCTGAGTGTTAATTGTATCTCAGAGCAATCAGCTCCTGAACCAGTGTTTTTTCTTGTGTACATAGAGAAAAATGATCTTCTCCATATATTTGGAATGGTGGGCAGCAACAAGCTTTCTCTTAGAAAGAGCAGAGGTATGTCTGTGGAAGTACACTGTGCCCTTCAACCATGCCCCAGCCCCATTTTTGTCTCTTTTCTGCTTTTTACAATGGAAGCTTTTAGAATGTCACATCTGTTTCCAATCACTTCCTTTGGTCTTCACTGTATGATCAACTCAGCAACCTGATTTGTAAAGGGATCCAGACTATTTTGCAAGACAACCAACATATGTTAAAGAAAATTGCCCTTTTAATATCCAATTGCAAAACAAACAAACAAACATACAAGAAATGTTTTCTTTAGTGTTTACACTCAAGACACAAAGAATGAACTGCTCTTTTATGACAAAGGGTTTACTGCTTGACTTAACCACAAAGATGTCTAAAGCAATATATTATGCCTTTTAAAAAGAAAATATTTTTAAAATTTTGAAACACTTTATGCAGAGAAAATAATCTGGCAAATACTTATTATCTCTCACAATGTTTAAACACACATCTTAACATTTTGACATATCTGTTTCAGCTCTCTCTAAGACAAACAAAAAAGAAAAAAGGAAAGAAACATAGCTAAATCCAACCCTCTTCCTTCCTTTTTCTAAAGGTGTAACTTCTATTGTGTATGTTTTAAAAATAATCATAATTGATATATTGGCAGTATGCTAGAGGCTTTTTACATTCAACATTATATTTTAGGCATTTATCTCTAAAGATATATTTAATCTAATTTATTTATTCATTTTAAGTGATTTAATATTGTGTTAAATTGAACTCTTATCAGATTTTCTGGGTTTAAAATCTGAACACCACTATTAACTAAGTACATGAAATTGGGCAATTTATGTAATCTTCAATTTATATATCTTCATTTCCTATATGTCATATGAGAATAACAATATCAATATCACTTAATTGTAGTAAAGATTAAGGAGGTCATGAAGTTAGTCTATAGAATGGTATTTTAGTTCCAGAGCTGCCATAACAAAATACTAAAAACTATGTGCTTAAACAGTGGAAGTTTATTTTCTCACAATTATGGAAGCTGGAGAGCCTTCCAGGTGGCTCAAGTGGTAAAGAATCCACCTGCCAATGCAGGAGATGCAGGCAGGAGACATGGGTTTTATCTCTAGGTTGGGAAGTTACCCCAGAGAAAGAAATGGCAACCCACTCCAGTACTCTTGCCTGGAAAATTCTATGGGCAGAGGAACCTAGTGGGCTACAATCCATGGGGTCACAAAGAATCAGCCATGACTTAGCAACTGAATACCCACACATGGAAGCTGGAAGTCCAAGACCAAGGCGCCGGTAGGTTTGGTTTCTTCTGAGGCAGGAGGCTGTCTTTTTGTGTTGTCACATGGTCTTTTCTCTGTGCTCGTGTGTTCCTGGTGTCTCTTCGTGTCCAACTTTCTTCTTCCTATAGGGACACCAGTCAGATAAGATTAAGGTCCAAACTTAACTTAGACCTTGGGCTTCCCTGGTGGCTCAGATGGTAAAGAATCCACCTGTGATGTGGGAGATCTGGGTTCGACCCCTGGCTTGGAAAGATCCCCTGGAGACGGGAATAGCTACCCACTCCAGTATTCTGGCCTGGAGAATGCCATGGACAGAGGACTCTGGCAGGCTCCAGTCCACAGGGTCGCAAAAAGTTGGACGTGACTTAACAACTTTCACTTAACTTAGAAGGCCCTCATTCTAAGTTAACCATCTCTTTAAAGGACCTATGTCCAAGCGCCATCACATTCTGAGGTACTAGGGTTAGGGCTTCTAAACATGAGTTTGGGGGTGACACAATTCAGTGCATAACGTATGGGAATTATTGTTATTATTTTCCATTACGTGAGTGCTCCACCATTTCTATCCCTCTCCCTATTGTCACCACTGAGAAAGAGTTGAGATTCCCCCTTTTGACAATTTCAAACAGTTCTACAATAAATATCTTTGTACAGATCTCTCTGGACATATGTAAGATGGTTTTGTTGTTGCTATTGCTTTTGCTTTTTAGGATAGAAATCTAGAAGTGGACTTTCTTGGTTATAGAGTATATAAGTCTTTTTATCATGTGTTGTCAAGTAACTCTCCAAACTGACGATTTTAATGAATGATTCTACCGATAAGGTTTAGGTGTTTCTCTTCTCCAAATCCCTGCCAACATAGGTGTTACCAGATTTATCAATTTCTGCAAATCTTGGCGCTCTAAATTAATATCTCATTGTTTTAATTTGTATTTTAAGTTTATTAATTATTTTAATTAATGAATTGATTTTGTCAATTACTTACAAAAATTATTTACTACTAAATTCTAATAAATAAGCTTTAAATGTCTTATTATAAGCCTGTCATTCAGCTTCCCTGTTCCCTATGAACCCATTTGCCTCCCTTTGCCTATTTTTCTGTTGGATTGTCTTTATATAAATTTGTAAGATCTACTTATATATTCTGAGTAATAATCATTGGTTAGTTAAATATGTTGTGATTATAGTTTTTGAGTACTTAGCTTGAGTTTTCATTTTTTGATACCTTTTGTCATATGAAAGGTTTTAATCTAAATGTAGTAAAATTTCTTAAGTGCGTCATTAATAGTTAGTAGTTTTTTTTAATCTCAAGAAATCTTTCCCTACCACAGTTCAGCAAGATACTATCCAATCTTTATATGCATGCAGCAAACTGAATCCTGCTTCTTTATTTTCCTTCTTCTGCTTTGTTTTAGTTATACTTTGGCCATTTATTCTTCTGTATGAATTCTATTATCAGCTTATTAAGTTCTTTGAAAATTCATATTTGGATTTTGATAATAGCTAAGTTTATGACAGTGTGTAGATTACTTAAAGTAAAAGTCGCTATTTTATACAAATTTTCAAGGCTTGAATTTTCAAAAATGAGTTATGAAATTTTTCAATTTGTTATTAATCTCTGGCATTCTCTGGAATAGTTTATGAGATACAGCTTATCTGTTTCTTGAAAGTGTTATAGAAGTTATCTATAAAATAGATCCATCTTGTTTATTTACTTTGTGATAATTCACTTTTTAATCTGTTAAAGAAATATTCTTTTTTCTCAGTTTTTTGTTGGTTATATTTTCTAAGTTGTCTAATATTTAAGTTTTAAAATTATATTACTCTTATGATTTTCAAAATCTGTTTAAATAGATACTTTTACTTTTATTCCTAATATTTTTAATGCATTTTTTCTCTCTTTTTAAATAAACTTTGCAAGAACTTTGTCTATTTTGTAAAAAGATAATTTTGGGTTTTTTTCTTTTTACAATTACCTCTCATAAGGGATATAAAGTTGCATTTTGGTCCCATGACTTAGAACACATCCATAATAAATTCTTGGCAAGTAGTTAATCTTTAAGTAGACATACTATAAGGATTCATTCAATTAATTTTAAGGACTATCTACCTTTGATATGTTTTTACTAACAGAACTTCTGACACTAAATGTGTGTGAATTTTGTCACACTAACCAATTCTCAAATTTTTCAGACACCAACAGGGTGTCCTATCAGTTCAGTTCAGCTGAGTCGTGTCCGACTTTTTGCGACCCCATGAATCGTAGCACGCCAGGCCTCCCTGTCCATCACCAACTCCCGGAGTTCACTCAGACGCACGTCCATCAAGTCAGTGATGCCATCCAGCCATCTCATCCTCTGTCCCCTTCTCCTCCTGCCCCCAATCCCTCCCAGCATCAGAGTCTTTTCCAATAAGTCAACTCTTTGCATGAGGTGGCCAAAGTACTGGAGTTTCAGCCTCAGTATGAGTCCTTCCAATGAATACCCAGGACTGATCTTTAGGATGGACTAGTTGGATCTCCTTGTAGTCCAAGGGACTCTCAAGAGTCTTCTCCAACACCACAGTTCAAAAGCATCAATTCTTCGGTGCTCACCTTTCTTCACAGTCCAACTCTCACATCCATACATGACCACAGGAAAAACCATAGCCTTGACTAGACAGACCTTTATTGGCAAAGTAAAATCTCTGCTTTTGAATATGCTATCTAGGTTGGTCATAACTTTTCTTCCAAGGAGTAAGCACTTCTCAGGTTATTCACATTAATATCTGACTTGGTTACAAATTTGGGGGTTTTCATAGACCCCCTCCTTCTCAGGTTTGCTAATTTGATAGAATGACTTGCACAACTCAGAAAAATTCTTTACTTAACTATTACTAGCATTATAAAAGTTACAACTCATGAACAGTCAAACAGAAGATGCCTAGAGCAAGATATGGGTTGGGGTTCTTCCTTGTTCTCTTGAGGCACATCACCCCCTCAACACCTCAATGTGTTTACCAACCTGGAAGCTCTCTGAACCCACCATTTAGGGAGTTTTGTGGAAGTTTCATTCCACAGGCGTGATTGGCCATTGGTAATTGACTTCGTCTTCAGTCCTTTCCTCCCCAGAGGATGGGGAATAGAGCTGAAAACTCCAACCCTATAGTCATGCCTTGGTATTTCTGGCAACTAGCTCATATCCTGGAGCCCTCTAGGAGCCTCTAGCAACTAGTTATCTCATTAGCATAAATCCAGGAGTGGCTGAAAGTGGATAATCATGAATACCAAAAAATTCTCTTCTTACCCCATCACTCAAGAAATTCCTGGAGAAGGCAATGGCAACCCACTCCAGTACTCTTGCCTGGAAAATCCCATGGATGGAAGAGCCTGGTAGGCTGCAGTTCATGGGGTCGCTAAGAGTCAGACACGACTGAGCGACTTCACTTTTACTTTTCACTTTCATGCATTGGAGAAGGAAATGGCAACCCGCTCCAATATTCTTGCCTGGAGAATCCCAGGGACAGGGGAGCCCGGTGGGTTGCCGTCTATAGTGTCGCACAAAGTTGAACATGGCTGAAGCAACTTAGCAGCAGCAGCAAGAAATTCCAAGGGGCTCAGAAGCTCTTGTGCTTGGAGCCAGGAAAAGATTAAACATACATTTCTTATACCACAATATCACAGCATCATATGTTAAAAATTGGGCTATTAGGGCTTTTGGGAATTTGTGGTCTGTCTTTGATGACTGATCATCTAATGAAATGGTGGTCACATATATTAATAATGGTAATATTATGTGAAAAATGCTGAAACTGAACTCTTGATTCCTTCTTCTGCAAAGGTCTCTGTGTCAGTGAACGGCATTGTAATCTGCTTCATGCTCAGGCCAAAATACTTGAAGTGATCTTTGACCCTTCTCTTTGACTCTTTCACATTTTGTATCTATCCATCAACAAATCCTATTATATTCTATATTCAAAATATATTCTGAGTATTATGTTCATTTGTTTTATGCATTTAGGTCCTTCTATATTTGGTGCATATATACTTACAGTTGTTATATCTTTTTGTTTGATTGATCTCTATACCATGTTCTTGCCTGGAGAATCCCAGGGATGGGGGAGCCTGGTGGGCTACCCTCTATGGGGTCGCCCTGAGTCGGACACGACTGAAGTGACTTAGCAGCAGCAGCAGCATACCATGTAATATCCTTTTTTGTCTTTTCTTAAAGTCATTGTTTTCAAGCTTATTTTGTGTGATGCTAGTACTACTAACCCAGCTTTCTTTTCATTTCATTTTCATGGAATGCCTTTTTCCACCCCCTCACTATTAGTCTGTATGTGTCACAATATCTGAAGTAAGTTTCTTGTAGGCAGCATATATATGGATCCTATTTTTGTATCTATTCAGCCACTCTATGTCTTCTTCTTTTTTTTTCCCCTCTCTTCTCATTCTAGGTCTTTTGATTGGCACACTTAGTCTATTAACATTTAAAGTAATTATTGATAGGTATGTACTTAACCAAGATTGCTGGGAGAAATATCAACAACTTCAGATATGCAGATTATACTACTCTAAAGGCAGAAAGTGAAGAGGAACTAGACAGCCTCTAGTTGAGGGTGAAAGAGGAGAGTGAAAAAGCTGGCTTAAAACTCAACATTCAAAAAACTAAGATCATGGCATCCAATCCCATCACTTCATTGCAAATAGAAGGGGAAAAAGTGGAAGCAGTGACAAATTTTATTTTATTGAGCTCCAAAATCACTGCAGCCATGAAATTAAAAGATACTTGCTCCTTGGAAGTAAAGCTATGACAAACTAGATACTGTATTAAAAAGCAAAGACAGAATAGCATGGCAACTAGATAACCATGATATCTAGAAACTAGATATCTATGTCAGCTAGATAACCAATGGGAATTTACTGTATGACTCAGGGAACTCAAAAAGGGACTCTGTAACAACCTAGAGGGGCAGGATGGTGAGGGAGATGGGAGAGGGTTTCAAGAGGGAGGGGACAAATGTATACCTGTGGCTGATTCATGTTGATATTTGGCAGGAGATAGCAAAATTCTTTAAATAATTATCTTTCAATTAAAAAATAAATTTTTTTTTTTTTTTTGAAAAAGCAAAGACATCACTTTGCCAACAAAGGTCCACGTAGTCAAAGCTATGGTTTTTCCAGTAGTCATTTACAGATGTGAGAATTGGGCCATAAAGAAGGCTGAGCATTGAAGAATTGATGCCTTTGAATTATGGTACTGGAGAAGACTCTAGAGAGTCCCTTGGACTGCAAGGAAATCAAACCAGTCAATCCTAAAGGAAATCAACCCTGAATGTTCATTGGAAGGACTGATGTGAAGCTAAAGCTCCAATACTTTGGCTACCTGATGTGAAGAGCCAACTCATTGGAAAAGACCCTGATGCTGGGAAAGATGAAATGCAAAAAGAGAAGAGGGCAGTAGAGGATACAATGGTTAGATAGCATCATTGACTCAGTGAACATGAATCTGAGCAAACTCCAGGATATAGTGAAGGAGAGGGATGCCTGATGTCCTGCAGTCCATGGGGTTGCAAAGAGTCAGACATGACTTAGTGACTGAACAACGATAGTGTACTGGCTTGCCATTTTGTTGATTGTGTTCTAGTTGCTTTTGTAGTTCTCTTCATTTCTTCTTCTTTTGCTTTCTTCTCTTGTGATTTGATGATAAGTATCTTTAGTGTTATGTTTAGATTCTTTTCTTTTTTCACATACATACCTATTACATATTTGGGTTTCTAGTTACCATGAAGTTCATATAACATTTTTAAGGTTTATATATAACACATACATGATATTTTTTGGTTACTGATCTCTTAAGTTCAAATGCATTTTAACAACCCTGTGTTTTTATTCCCCATTCCTCTAAGCTTAATGTTTTTTTACAACATATTTTACATATTTTTGTGTATCCCTAACTAGTTATTAATACGAAGAAGGTAAGGGCACCCCACTCCAGTACTCTTGCCTGGAAAATCCCATGGATGGAGGAGCCTGGTAGGCTGCAGTCCATGGGATCGCTAAGAGTCAGACACGACTGAGCGACTTCACTTTCACTTTTCACTTTCATGCATTGGAGAAGGAAATGGCAACCCACTTCATTATTCTTGCCTGGAGAATCCCAGGGATGGAGAAGCCTGGTGGACTGCCGTCTATGGGGTCGCACAGAGTCGGACACGACTGAAGCGACTTAGCAGCAGCAGAAACTAGTTATTGTGTCCCTGTATGTTATTTTACTACTTTTGTATATTAACCTTTCTACTAGCTTTAAAAGTGCTTTATTTACTACCTTTATGTTTGCCTTTACTGAAGAAACTTTTCATGATTTTCATATTTCTAGTTGTGGTCTTCTTTACTGTTTCGATAAGTCCTTTTAACATTCCTTGCAAATCCAATTTATTGGTGCTGAATTCTTATGTTTTGCTCATTTGTAAACTCTTTATGTCTCCTTCAAATCTAGATTATAGCCTTGTACCATATTCTTAACTGTATGTTTTTTAACTTTCATTACTTTGAATGTATCATGCCACTCCTTTCTGGTCCAAAATGTTTCTGCTGAAAAGTCAGCTAATGATTTTATGGAAGTTCCCTTATATACAAGCAGTTGCTTGTATACAATCTTGTTGCCTTTAAGATTCTCTTTTTATTATTAATTTTTCATTTTAATTATAATGTGTCTTGGTGTGGACCTCTTTGAGTTCACCTTGTTTCAGATTATCTGTGCTTTCTAGACTTAGATGTCTGTATCCTTTCCCAGGTTAGGGATGTTTTCAGCTATTATATTTTCAAATAAAATCTCTTCCCCTTTCTCTTTCTCTTCTTCTGGGACTCTTATAAATGTGAACATTAGTATGCGTAATGTTGTCCAAGAGGTCTATTAAACTATCTTCATTTTAAAAAAATAATTCTTTCTGTTCACTTGAATAATTTCTACTGCTCTGTCTTTCAGTTTGCTGTTCTGTTCCTCTGTATCATTTAGTTTACTGTTGACTCCTCCTAGTGTATTTTTAATTTTCATTATGTTTTTCTTCAGTTTTATTTGGTTATGCTTTGTTAGAAAGAGTTTATCCATTCATCCAAGTTCATTGAGCACCTTTATGATTACTACCTTGAATTCTTTTTTGGGAATATTGCTTATCTCCACTTTGCTTATTTCTTGTTCTGGGGTTTTGTCTTACTCCTTTGTTTGGAACATATTTCTCTGTCTCCTCATTTTGCCTAATCCTCTGTGTTTATTTCTGTATATTAAGTAAGTTATATATGCTGATGTTGGAGAAGTGACTTCATGTATGAGACTTACAATGGGGCCGGCATCACACTGCTCTTGCATCCCCAGAGCTATACGCCCCAAATATCCCTCTGTGTGGACTGTGTGGGCCATTCTTTTGTAGCAGTGCTGACTACAATGGGTGTACTGACAGGCAGGACTGCCCCCAACCTGGTTGGCTGCCATGTTCTGTCTTGGTGGTAGCTTCTAGACCACTGGTGGGTGGGTCTGGGTCTCTGTGCATCTGGCTGCTCAGTCCATGGGATCCCAGGACTGCCAAACCTCTGGCAAGCAGGTAAGCCCTTGGCATTTATAGGCTAGAGAGAGGGCTCCAAAGTGGCCACTGTCAGCACCTGTATCCTTGGGGTAAAACGGGCTCTCCAAAATGGCTGCCTCCAATATCTGTGTTCCGAGGGGAAACTCCACTTGTTTCTGTCTCTCTGGGAGGCTTTTCAAAATCAGCAGATGGACTGGCTCAGTTTCCTTTCGAATTACTGCCTCTGTTCTGGGACTCAGAGTATATGAGATCTGTGCACACTCTCTAAGAGTGGGTTCTCTGTTTCCTATAATCCTCCCTCTGACTCTCTTTTACACAAGCGTGCCTGGCCTTCAAGAGGCTTATCTTCTTATTGAAAGTCCCCACAACCCCCAGGGCTGGGGAGCTCAGTGTGAGGTTCAGAATCCTTGCTCCTTGGGAAGAAGTTTGCAATTGTGATTATCCTGCTGTTTGTGGGTTACCTACCCAGGATAAGGACTTGACTATACCATGTCTCTGCCCCTTCTACCTAACTCATTGTCATTTATTCTTTAAATCTGTAGTTGTGAAAAACATTGTCTGCTAGTCTCCAGGTATTTCTTATACACAATTACTCTGTAAATGGTTGTATTTTTGATGTGCCTGTTGGAGGAAGTGAGCTCAGGGTCTTCCTATTCTGCCATTTTGATCACGTCTTCCTAGATAAGAATTTGGTATCATTGTTTCCCTTCTCAAACCTCCAGCATACCTCTATCCTCTTCTCTCACTCTTTTCTTCATGAACTTGTTTCCAGTTTCATTGAGAAAGTAGAAATTTTACATAGTTTCATAGCAGAATCTACCAATGAACCACACTATTCTAGCATTCCTTTAATACAGATGTACATTCACGATCTTATCAAAGGCTAGCCCTTCTCCTTGTGCACTGGATCCATCCCCTTTTACCTATTCAATGACTTGTCTGTAGGATTATACCCTCCCCTAAATCACTAATACATCTGTCCTTCTCTCTCACCTTGGATCTTTCCTATAAGGATATAAGCATGGTGTTAGATATTTCATCCACAGAAGTAATCCTCCCTTTGCCCCATATTCCCCTCCAGTTACTTCCTTATTTCTTTTCTTCCCACGAAGTAAAACTATATAGTTGCTTCTAAATTTCTCTTCTTTGGAAAAGCAATTTGAAAGTGAAACTAAGATATTCAGTTTTAGTGGATCTCAGGTAAAGCCAGGAAATTGCATTATATGTTTATAAGACTCCCTTGGTGAGTGTGTTCAGGAATGAGAACAATTAATTTAAGTTTTTGTGTTAGGAACTATTCCTAACTGAAGATGACCATAAATGAAAATGAAACTTTCCAATTTTACTGTCAGTAGAACAAAGCATTTGATTTATAAGACATGTTTAATTTAACAGGAACATGGTCTTGATGGAAAAGTTAATATTATTTCCCCGTTTATAAGACTGTCATAGAAATCTGGGATGAGTAACAGGAGTAACAGGAAATCTTAACATTAACTTTTTCTCTGAAGGCATACACTTGCCTTTTCCAGACTTATTGATGTGGGAAGCAGGCAGCTTATAATGTGGGAAGAAGAGGTGGGAAGGAAAATTACAATTTCTCTACCTACTAACAGTATTTTTCAAACACAGATGAAGAAGAACCATAAATATTCTAGTGAAATTTTCACAATATTTAACACTTTGCCTTTTATGTGGTAGTTGTTCAGCACACATGAATTGAGTAAATGAAAATAAGAAGCTGATCTTGTCCACAGGAATCTCCATGTTTGCAATTCCAGAACTCTTAGGAAGTTCATAATGTCGAGCCAAAGATGGCTAAAAAGTAGGATAAATCTTAACTTTAATTCCTTCATATAATTATTCATCCTTTCATTCACTCACTCAAAAAATTTTTATTGAGTGCCTCTCACATACTGGCACTGGGATTGGTGCTGTGGATGCAGATTTGATGTCCACCTGCTGGCACGAGTAGTAAAGAACCCACCTGCCAATGTAGAAGACAGGAGAGACTCAGCATTTGATCCCTGGGTCCAGGAGATCCTGTGGAGGAAGGCATGGCAACCCACTCCAGAATTCTTGTCCAGAGAATCCCATGGACAGAGGAGGCTGTCCCATGAACTGGCAGGCCACAGTTCATAGGGTTGCAAAGAGTTGGACAAGACTGACGTGACTAGAGATCTTAACCTAATGTGATTATAATCGAGGCAATAGTCTGATGCCACTGATCTCTGACTATGTTTTTTTAAAAAAATTATTTATCTATATTTGGTTCTCCTGGGTCTTTCGTTGCTGCATATGGGCTTTTCTCTAGCTGCAGCAGGCAGGGGCTACTCACTACTTGTGATGCGTGGGCACCTAACTGCAGTGACGTTTCTCGCTCTGGAGCATGGGCTCAGTCATTGTGGCACATGCGCCCAGTTCCCCACAGTATGTGAAATCTTCCCAGAGCAGGTATTGAACCTGTGTCCCCTGCATTTTCAGGCAAATTCTTAACCATTAGACCACCAGGGAAGTCCTGGCTATATGGTTTTGTGAAAATAATTTCCTTGGTCTGTGCCTCAGTGTCTCCATGAGAAAAAAAAAATGCATTTCCATGGATTGCAATGAGGATTAAAAAAGAATCATATAAAATATTATTTATAGACTATGAAGGATAGCATAAGCCTTACTTATACTGTAACAGTTCACACCTTACACTTTAGTATATTAGAAGAAGAGCGAATTTAAGGGGTGAAGTTAAATTGTTTTGCTGTCAAATGAGGCTTGAAAACTGCTAGTTTTTGAGAATAATCCTTTAAAATGAATATATTCAGTTGATGAGATGGATGTAAATGTCATCATTGCCAAGCCTAAGCTGAGAACTGGTCTTCAGACATCCCGTATCTATATGATCCTTTTAACTTCTGAAGTTATCAACCTCTTGCCCTGTCAGAGGGGTTTTTTTAGGTTTCTGCTATTAAAGCTAATTGTTGTGAATGAAAGGTCTACTTTCTACTTCAACCCTCAAGTGCAACGGCCATTACCCGATACTGATCAAGTCTGACTTGCTGGGCTCACGGTGCTGTGGGAGCAGTGTGTTGTTGGTGGGGCTCTTCAAATCTCAGGCCCTCTGTTGGATGTGGATAGCTCCCAAGCAAAATAAGTTGGTAATCAAACATTGTCTTTAAGTATCAGATCTTGGTTGGGGTTCCTCTCTGATGTTGTGCTCCCAGTGGTAAACCACTTAATTAAACTCCCCCAGAATATCAGAAACATTATTATTATCAGAAACTGCTACCTATCACTAAGGGACCATATTTCTTTTAACAAACATGCTCATGTTGCCTTCAGAGAGGTTGATAACTTCAGAAATTTAAAGAATCATGTAGATATGAGATTCCAAAAGACCAGTTCTCAGCTTAGGCTTGGTTATGATGACATTTACATCCACCTCATCAGCTGAATATATTCATTTTAAAGGACTCTTCTTTATTCTTTCGTGACATATCAGATTGATAGTGAGAACAGTATGATAGTTTTCACACACACACACAGCCCCTCCTCCCCAACACACACAATCTCTGAAATCACAGCTTTCTGGGAACCAGTTTCATAGTTAGGGGAAATGAAACTGTTGAAACTCAAGTGATATAATTTCCCTAAAATGACCTAGTCCTCACTTAAATTCCAGGTATCAACCTTAGGGCTAGTAATTAATAGTTTATTGTCAGCTAAGGAAACAGAATTGCATATAATGAGAAAATTGGTTTTCACATGTTAGAGAACTCCCTACTTTCAGAGAAATTTGGGCAATGCAGAGCCAATGTGCCTCACTGTTGTCTTGCGTTTTGGCTGAAAGACAGTTTATGTAAACCATCAGTACCCACAAATTTTCCACTCATTCATCCTTAAAAAGAAAAATAAACACTGCTAGGAAAGGCTTTATAGCATATAGGGAAGGGAATTATACAGAAAGTTGGTACTTGTGATGCATTAGGACCCAGTTCTGCTTTGTTATTGGCAATGTCACTTAATACCTTGAACAAATCTCTTTATCTGTAAAGCCCTTCTTGATCTGCTCATCTTCATTCAAGGATAAAAAGAGAATACACATATGAAAATGCTTGGTAAATTGTATTATCTTCTACAGATTAAAAGAGTGATTTTTTAATGGTAAAAACTTGAAGTTACTACCTTTTGTTTAATAACAGGCCTAGCTCTGAAGTGGGTTAAAGAGACTCTGAAGTTGTGTGTGGTTATATGTTGGCAGGAGAAAGAGGTGGCTGAACTTGCATAAACATCAGAGCAAGGACCTCCTAAAATTTTACACCTTAGGCATGCTGTAGTCCTTGGGGTTGCAAAGTCAGACATGAACACGAATGAGTGGATGAACTGAGATGAGATATCTTCTTGACTCATCCTGTTCCCAGCCTTGTTTTCTTGGGGGAGATGTGAGATGGTTGTCTTCAGCTGAGGGCAAGTCCCAGAGAGAGATTTAGTTCAGAACTGTTGGCTGCCAACATTTCTAGTGGATGAGGGAATGTGTGCTTTAGTCCTGGAAGGGGGAATCTGGGCAGCATACCACAGCAGCACTAAACCACTGTAGAAAAGTGCTGGCAGTCTCTTATAAAATTAAAATACACCTACCCTGTGACCCTGTAAGTTCATTCTTATGTATATTTCTAAGAGCAGTGAAAGCAAATGTCCACAAAAATACTTGCACAAGAGTATCCATAGCAGCTCCAAATTGGAAACAACCCTTTTGTCTAGACAGGTAAATGGATTCTCAGCAATGAATGAATTTCATGGTTAAGTGTCTTAAAGACTATGCTAGGCTAAAAAATGTGGGTAAAATAATACATTACACATAACTCAATTTACTTGAGGTTCTAACACAGGCAAAAACTACTTTGTTAAAGAAAACAAATTTTAGAATGGCTCTCTCTGACATAGGAGATTGCCTGGTGAAAGGGCAGTTGTGATCTTTCTGGGCAAAGGAAACATTCTATATTTTGATAGGAATGTCAATTATCAGGTGCACACATTTGTCCAAACCTTCCCTATTATTCATTTACTAAATATAAATAGAAATTAAAAAGAAGCTCTCACTTATTTTTGTCTACTTGGGAAAATGCTAATTTTTAAGGCTTAGGAACTGTTTAAGAGGTTACTATTCACATGAAAAGAATTTTTAAGTGTTTCTTATACTATTAAAAATTTGTGTTTCTCATAATATTATGTTGTCCAACAACACAAGAGAAAATTCTACATAAGGACATCACCAGATGGTCAATACTGAAATCAAATTGATTATGTTCTTTGAAGCCAAAGCTGGAGAAGCTCTGTATAGTCAGCAGAACAAGACTTGGAGGCTCAGATCATGAACTCCTTACTGCAAAATTCAGACTTAAATTGAAGAAAATAGGGAAAACCACTAGACCATTCAGGTATGACCTAAATCAAATCCCTTACAATTATACAGTGGAAGTGATAAACAGATTCAAGAGATTAGATCTGATAGACAGAGTGCTTGAAGAACTATGGACAGAAATTAGTGACATTGTACAGGAAGCAGTGATCAAAACCATCCCCCAAAAAAAGAACTGCAAAAAGGCAAAAATGGTTGCTTGAGGAGGCCTTACAAACAGCTGAGAAAAGAAGAGAAGCAAAAGGCAAAGGAGAAAAGGAAAGATATATCCATTTGAATGCAGAATTCCAAAGAATAACAAGGAGATAAGAAAGCCTTCCTCAGTGATCAATGCAAAGAAATAGAGGAAAACAATAGTATGGGAAAGACTAGAGATCTCTTTAAGAAAATTAGAGATAGCAGGGGAACATTTCATGCAAAGATGGGCACAATAAAGGACAGAAATTGTATGGACCTAACAGAAGCAGAAGATATTAAGAAGAGGTGGCAAGAATACACAGAAGAACTATACAAAAAAGATCTTCATGACCCAGATAACCACGATGGTGTGATCACTGACCTAGAGCCAGACATCCTGGAATGTGAAGTCAGGTGGGCCTTAGGAAGCATCATTATAAACAAAGCTAGTGGAGGTGATGGAATTCCAGGTGAGCTTTTTCAAATCCTGAAAGATGATGCTATGAATGTGCTGCACTCAATATGCCAGCAAATTTGGAAAACTCAGCAGTGGCCACAGGACTGGAAAAGGTCAGTTTTCATTCCAATCCCAAAGAAAGGCAATGCCAAAGAATGCTCAAACTACCACACAATTGTACTCATCTTATACGCTAGCAAAGTAATGCTCAAAATTCTCCAAGCCAGGCTTCAACAATACGTGAACTGTGAACTTCCAGATGTTCAAGCTGGATTTAGAAAAGGCAGAAGAACCAGAGATCAAGTTCCCAGCAATCACTGGATCATAGAAAAAAGCAAGAGCATTCCAGAAAAACATCTACTACTGCTTTTTTGACTATGCCAAAGCCTTTGACTGTGTGAATCACAACAAACTGCAGAAAACTCTTCAGTTCAGTTCAGTTTAGTTGCTCAGTCGCATCCAACTCTTTGCGACCCCATGAATCGCAGCACACCAGGCCTCCCTGTCCAACTGGGAGTTGTCCTCCACCAACTCTCGGAGTTTATCCATACACATGTCCATTGAGTCGGTGATGCCATCCAGCCATCTCTTCTTCTGTCGCCCCCTTCTCCTCCTGCCCCCAATCCCTCCCAGCATCAGGGTCTTTTCCAATGAGTCAACTCTTTGCATGAGGTGGCCAAAGTATTGGAGTTTCAGCTTTAGCATCAGTCCTTCCAATGAACACCCAGGACCAATCTCCTTTAGGAAGAAAACTCTTAAATGGATGAAAATACCAGACCCCCTTACCTGCCTCCTGAGACATCTGTATGCAGGTCAAGAAGCAACAGTTATAACTGGACATGGAACAATGGACTGGTTCTAAATCGGGAAAGGAGTACATCAAGGTTGTATATTGTCACCCTACTTATTTAACATATATGCAGAGTACGTAATGAGATACGCTGGGCTGCATGAAGCACAAGCTGGAATCAAGATTGCCAGAAGAAATATCAATAACCTCAGATATGCAGATGACACCACCCTTATGGCAGAAAGTGAAGAAGAACTAAAGCGCCTCTTAATGAAAGTGAAAGAGCAGGGTGAAAAAGTTGGCTTAAAACTCAACTTTCAGAAAACTAAGGTCATGGCATCTGGTTCCATAATTTCATGGCAAATAGATGGGGAAACAATGGAAACAGTGACAGAGTTTCTTTTCTTGGGCTCCACAATCACTGCAGATGGTGAAAGCAGCTATGAAATTAAAAGACTTTTGCTCCTTGGAAGAAAAGCTATGCCTAACCTAGACAACATATTAAAAAGTAGAGACATTACTTTGCCAACAAAGGTCCATCTAGTGAAAGCTATGGTTTTTCCAGTAGTCATGTGCAGATGTGAGAGTTGGACTATAAAGAAAGCTGAGCAATGAAGAATTGATTCTTTTGAACTGTGGTGTTGGAGAAGATTCTTGAAAGTCCCTTGGACTGCAAGGACATCCACCTAGTCTATCCTAACGGAAATCAGTTCTGAATATTCATTCAGAAGGACTGATGCTGAAGCTGAAACTCTAATACTTCGGTCACCTGATGCAAAGAACTGACTCATTGGAAAAGACCCTGATGCTTGGAAAGGTTGAAGGCAGGAGCAGAAGGGGACTACAGAGGATAAGATGGTTGGATGGCATCACTGACTCGATGGACATGAGTTTGAGTAAGCTCTGGGAGTTGATGAAGGGCAGGGAAGCTTCGCATGCTGCAGTCCATGGGGTCGCAAAGAGTTGGATACGACTGAGCAACAGAACTGAACTGATACTATTAGAGCAAAGGTGTGATAGGGAAGCTTTTGGCTTCAGATAAAAATAAATATTGACTACAGAATGGCTAAGGAAGATAGACTAGAAAGAGATGATTTTGCATAACCAAGGAAATAAAGATTGGTACTGTCCCCAGGATAAGTAACCGGTGTTAGACATTTTAGAGGATGTCTCTGTATGGTGCATAATCTCCTAAAGAACAATTGATACCAATTTGGTTCTAAAGTTTCAAGCAATTGTATATGGTCAGGGAAATTAGAAGTCTGCTTAAGTAGTAATAACACCCGAGATATCAAAAGTGACACTTTGGCATAATAAAGTGCCAGAGAAGTTGGGCAATGCAATTCAGAGCAGGCTAGATGATGGACCCATTGGCTCTAAGTCAGGTAGTTTTTAAAAGCAATTCAATTATTACTATTGTTTGTAAAATGTCATTCGTAATTGTTCTTAAATTAACCACATAGAAAACAATATATGGGTCTATTTGATAATGTAATTTGGTTACTCTCCAAGAAATCCACTTTAAGGAATAATACTAGGACTGTCACTGATAAATAAACCACATTTGATTGTTCTAATAAAGTTGGAGGACAAAAATCACTTGAACAGCTTTCCTTATGGAATGTCATTTAACATGGCCTATTTATGTCTGAATCTATTCACTGGTATTGGCTTGTGTTTTAAGGAATCTTAATTTAATAAAGTCAAACCCAACCAAAATGAGAATGTTATATAAAATTCCCCAAATTTCATCAAGTTCTCATCCCACAGATTGTCCTGGTTTATTTCCTGCTGTTAGTGCCTCTGAGAGTTCTTCTCAAAATAACCATGGCTATTTGTATTTTCTATGGTTAAATTGGGTGAGGGAAGGGAGAGGGAGATGATTTGTTTAAAATTTTTGCACAGAAATGTGCCCCAGATTTAATAAGCATCAGAGTTCTGATTGCTGAGTGGTCTACTCCATTTGAAAAAGCCACCTTTTCATAATTTTTCTTGTTAATTATATGAGAAATTTTGATTTCCTTTTCATTCATTGATTCATTCAAACTTTAATACTTGAAATACTTATTGAGAATCTATTAGAGGGCACATATTAACAATATGAGGAGAAGGGAATTGCACCCCACTCCAGTACTCTTGCCTGGAAAATCCCATGGATGGAGAGGCCTGGGAGGCTGCAGTCCATGGGGTCGCTAAGAGTCAGACTGAGCGACTTCACTTTCACTTTTCACTTTCATGCATTGGAGAGGGAAATGACAACCCACTCCAGTATTCTTGCCTGGAGAATCCCAGGGACGAGGGAGCCTGGTGAGCTGCCGTCTATGGGGTCGCACAGAGTCGGACACGATTGAAGCAACTTAGCAGCAGCAGCAATAACAATATGATGCTAATATGACATAAAGAAAAGTCATCATTGAGTCAATAAATCAGAACACAAGGAAATAACACAATGTTAATTTATTTGAACACAGAAAAATAATGTTGAAGCAGAAAGCATAAAAAGTATATTTTGGTGTGAGTTGGGAAATGGCCTGATGTAAACCTTAACACCTATATCATTCATTCTTTCCTTTCAATCTCCAGTTAATTAGTGACATGGATTATTTATGAGTTAACATTTACTCCTCTTCTTTCACCTTCAATCTTTTCTTGCCACTCTAACTAGTTCTGAAACATGAAACACACACTCAAAGAATTTTGCTACCAAGTTTGATAATTTGGAAACACTATTATTTTCACATTTGGCCCATAAAGTTGGCAAAATCTTTCTGCGTGTCATGAAATCTCAGGTTTCCTGTGGCTCTCTACTCAATTTATGGAGACTGACACTGAGGAGCATCAGTCTTTATCTATTACATGTACTTTCTTGATATAGAGATCCCATCACTTCTGATGCTCCATCTTCTGCCTTTAAGGAATCTGGTTGCTTTATCAGTAGCTACTAGCCTGCCTTTCAGTGCCTAAGTGTGCCTGTATTCCTTATACTGGAATTCTCAGGTTGCATACTGAGAATTGAGACTGTCCCTGAACCAGAGATGGAAAGTTTATTTCTTTAAGCTCTCAGTTTTCATTGTTCTTTCTTTCTCTTGGATGTCTCCCAGTTTATGCCTTTACTTTCAGGCAAAGGGTTATTATTAGCCTCCAATGAAGGCATTTCTTTTCCACCCCAGTCTGTTGATTTATTGTACCTTCAATTCTTTCCATAGTGCATTTGATAAAAATAATAATTGCAATCAATCAGGTTTAGGCCATGTGCCAGGAATTGGCCAGTTGTTTTACATACAATATATGTAGCTCTACCAATAATCCTGCAAAGTAGGCATAATATTATCCTGGTCTAACAGTAAGGAAATGAGTCTCAGAGAGGTTAAATAACTTGTCACAAAGTGAATAAATGGAGAACCTAGATTGAAGCCCAGATCTCTTGACTCCAAATGTTAGACTTTTCCCAGGTTACCATTCTGCTTTTTCTTGGGGAACAGTGCCAGGAACTTGTTAGGTATTTAATAACTCTTTGTTAAATTAATGCATAAATGAACCTGTGGAATCTCCTATATACTTTTTGCTAGAATGAAAAGATAAAAATATTTATAATTAGTATTATAACTTGTTCATTGGTCATAAGCAATTAGAAAAACTGAACAATATACATGAGTCATCTGTTTTCAGACACAGGAAAACATGGAATTTTACTAAGAGAAGATAAACAAATGAGGTGAACCCTACAATCAATTGGCTTTCAGTCTGGAGGTATTCTCTGAAGTGTGGGACAGGAACCCAAGCACAGCTTCACAATTTCTCTGAGCTGAGAAAACAAGTAGATGTCTGGAGGAGGGCTCACTGACTTGAATTGCAGGGCTGAGCGCCATAGAGGAGGAAAGAAAGCCCAGAAAGAGATCCAGTAAAATGCATAGGGATCCTTTTGAGTCTGGCTGAATACGATCCTGTGCATGTACAGGGTGGGACTCTCTAAGGTCAAGCAAGAACGAGTATCTGGCAAAAAGTATGCTTCAAGGAGGTATAAGCCAAACAATGCACGGAGCCCTCAAATATCTGGGAGTTTCAGGTGCCAAAGTAGAGAACTTGTTGACTGTCTAGGCCATTCTGTAAAGATCCAAGAAAGTTAATGCCATAGTAGCAGACTGTGTGGATCACAATAAACTGTGGAAAATTCTGAAAGAGATGGGAATACCAGACCACCTGACCTGCCTCTTGAGAAATCTGTATGCAGGTCAGGAAGCAACAATTAGAACTGGACATAGAACAACAGACTGGTTCCAAATAGGAAAAGGAGTATGTCAAGGCTGTATATTGTCACCCTGCTTATTTAACTTCTATGCAGAGTACATCATGAGAAACGCTGGATTGGAAGAAGCACAAGCTGGAATCAAGATTGCCGGGAGAAATATCAATCACCTTAGATGTGCAGATGACACCGCCCTTATGACAGAAAGTGAAGAGGAACTAAAAAGCCTCTTGATGAAAGTGAAAGAGGAGAGTGAAAAAGTTGGCTTAAAGCTCAACATTCAGAAAACTAAGATCATGGCATCTGGTCCCATCACTTCATGGGAAATAGATGGGGAAACAGTGGAAACAGTGTCAGACTTTTTTTGGGGGGCTCCAAAATCACTGCAGATGGTGACTGCAGCCATGAAATTAAAAGACGCTTACTCCTTGGAAGGAAAGTTATGACCAACCTAGATAATATATTCAAAAGCAGAGACATTCCTTTGCCAACAAAGGTCCTTCTAGTCAAGGCTATGGTTTTTCCAGTGGTCATGTATGGATGTGAGAGTTGGACTGTGAAGAAGGCTGAGTGTCGAAGAATTGATGCTTTTGCACTGTGGTGTTGGAGAAGACTCTTGAGAGTCCCTTGGACTGCAAGGAGATCCAACCAGTCCATTCTGAAGGAGATCAGCCCTGGGATTTCTTTGGAAGGAATGATGCTAAAGCTGAAACTCCAGTACTTTGTCCACCTCATGCGAAGAGTTGACTCATTGGAAAAGACTCTGATGCTGGGAGGGATTGGGGGCAGGAGGAGAAGGGGACGACAGAGGATGAGATGGCTGGATGGCATCACTGACTCAATGAACGTGAATCTGAGTGAACTCCGGAAATTGATGATGGACAGGGAGGCCTGGTGTGCTGCGATTCATGGGGTCGCAAAGAGTCGGACTTGACTGAGGGACTGAACTGAACTGAGCAGAGTATTCTAGATTTCCCCTTACGAAGTTTAAAAATAAAGCTTGAAAACGTCAAGCTGATTCACAAGCAAATTAAACTCCTGACAACACAAACTTTCACACTCTTTAAATGGAGACAATAAAAGCCAAATATTTAATAATGTAAAGCTTATAATGTCCAGCATCCAATAAAGTTTTACTAGACGTGCAAAGTAACAAAAATGTCACCCATAGCTGGAAGAAAAGTCAATCTGTAGATATAAGCCCAGAAGTAACAGAAACAGTGGAATTAGCAGACAAAGACTCTACAGCTATTATAAATCTTTTCAAGAATTTAAATAATAATAGAAACATCTAAGTCAAGAAATAAAAGATATAAAGAAAATTAAATGTAAATTCAAGAGATGAGAAATAAAATATTGTAAATAAAATATCTAATGAATTGGGTTACTAAAAAGAGATTAGCAAGCTTAAAACTATCCAAGTGAGAGCACATAGAGAAAAAAACCATAAGAAATAAAATAAACAGAGCCTCAATGATATTGAGAAAACATAAACTAATTCAGTATTCATGTAATTAGTGAAGCTGACAGTGTGGTAGGTGATGGTAGAAAAATTATTTAAAGATAAATGCCAAAATTTCTCCAATAATTTCAATAGGATAAACACACCTGAAAGAAAAACCGCTTATGCACAAGATTACCAAATTGCTAAAGGCTGGCAATAAAGAAAAAATATTAAAACTGGACAGAGAAAAAGACACATTATATACAAATAAAAGGACTACCAAATTCTTTTCAGGAGTGATGCAAAACAGAAGACAATGGAACAATTTCATTAATGTGCTAAAAGAAAGTTGTCAAACTAAATTTCTACATCCAGAAACAAAAATATCCTTCATAAGTGAAAGGCAATGAGAATTCTAGTTTCTGGTCTGATATATAAAGACCTTAGAAGTCATTACTCCCATTTTATAAGAAAAAAACATTGAACAAACTGGAAATCAACAACTTGTCTTATATTGATGAGGCACAAGGTAATCTAATCCGCCACTTTGAAAACGAGAGTCATGTGAATTCAGACTCCAGCTCACTGGGAGAAGCAGCCCAGGATAACTGCTGGAGCCCGTACTACTTACCACAATGTCAACTGGGCTACTAAATAATAATAGAGGATTATAGCTAAAGGAGTTGCAAGCCTCAGACCTTATTTAAGGAGTCTCTGAGTAAATCCAAAACAAAGGAGACAAAAAAAGACATCACAGGAAATTTTAACCTTTGACACGTACAGCTACAGCAATTGGTAAACGTAGCCTAACTCCTAGCCAGATAAACATTAAACCTCGCACATACACACCCCAATTCCTTTTCTCCTTTTTCTCTTTCCTTTACTCTTTGTATTTTATATGAGGAGCACTGGTGGCAGTTGCCTTTCTATTTAGTTTTAAGGTTATTGAATTTCCAGGTGGAATTGACTCATGGTAGTTGACAAGGCTTTATCTCTTCTAGTGTTTTAAAAAGGACGAGAGGATCTTTGTACTAGAAAGAGGTTCATCATATTAGGTAGAATCATGTTTCTACTATGATGGAAGTTAAATATGCCTAAGAGGGTGAGACTGCATCCGGGAAGCTGAAGGGTTAGCTTGCCTTTTGCTGTCAGCTCCCTCCCAATTTTGCCATGCCCATGCCTGTACCACAGCAAGCTAGACCTCTGCAAGCTACACTTGCCCAACTCCCTTGATGGCTTCCCTGTCTATTTAACCAGTGGGAGGAATTAGGCTGTAAAGCAAGGGTAGAAATGGACAAAGGAGGTAGGTATGGAGGAAGGTCATTTTCTTCTGTTTCTGCTTCTGGCGTTCTCTCTGGGAGAAGGGGGTGCCTCTGTCCTGCCGCTATCTTCAGTACATCTAGCAGTAGTAGATCTGGTGGGCAATTGTTGGTGACTATCAGAGGCCATGGACCTCAGGGGTATTGGATGGATAACAGAAGCTGCAGCAGCAGAGGCAGTAGCTGCCCACTACCTCAGAGGCTGCTGAATCTGCAGTGAGTATGACGCTAGGCTCTGCCCTTATTACCTCCTTCCTTTTGTGGCTCCAGCTCTACCGGTGGTAGCAGCTTCCTGCAGTCACTAATCTCTAGTATTTATCACCCCCTCTTTGGTTTCCTTTGCCTTCAGATTCTTTTGGAGCCAGGCGCTTGTGATACCTACACCCATTATTTGACATCACTAGTGTGGCTTTGATTTTCCTGAGGGCGTCCTGACTCATATAGGGGAATGAGACGTTTAAGCAGATTTAAGCTCCTTCTAAATAGTTTCTTAATATCTCCACAGCAGGATAGATAAACTTGTGAGCTATCTAGCACACCCCTGTCTCTTTGGTCAAGCCTGCCCTACTCCAGCTCCTTGCCCCCAGGGCTTTGAGTGTGTTCAAACAGATAACACATGCCTAGCAAACAGAATGCTGTAGCTGGGTTGCATTTATTAGGTACTGAGATGGTTTATATGACAGTAAACGTCCCTTCTAATCCTAATATTTTAGAACATTGCTTTCTACTCTGTGGATCACTGTGAAAAGCTATAGATTTTTTTGGAAGGGACTCATGAGCACAAGAATTTGTATGCTAAAAAAATGTCTAGCAACTCAAAGCTCTATCATTTATTTTTTGTATATAGAAGTGTATTATACTGTTCCTGCTGCTGCTGCTGCTAAGTCGCCTCAGTCGTGTCCGACTCTGTGCGACCCCATAGACGGCAGCCCACCAGGCTCCCCCGTCCCTGGGATTCTCCAGGCAAGAACACCGGAGTGGGGTGCCATTTCCTTCTCCAATGCATGAAATTGAAAGGTGAAAGTGAAATCGCTCAGTCGTGCCCGACTGTTCGCGACCCCATGGACTGCAGCCCACCAGGCTCCTCCGTCCATGGGATTTTCCAGGCAAGAGTACTGGAGTGGGGTGCCTAGGATTAGTAAACCTGCAAATTATGCACAAATGAATACACATACTTTTAAAACAGCAGTTTTAAAAATTAACATAAACTAATATCACTACTTTTCTCATTATGGCAGGTAGTGGTACACAAATTCTTTTTTATGTTTCAAAAGGGACACTTTTACCCGAAAGGGTTGGAAACTATGAGACAAGCTGTGACTTTCAAACATCACATAATTTCAAATTCAGTTGCCTCCATTTTGAGGTTCTAAAGTTTTCAGTGTTCAGAGGAGAATTTTCTGGGACTCGTCTTTGATTAACAAGATTTTACTTATTTAAACTATAGTATTACTAAGTAACTCAGATTTAATATGCTTAAGTCATTTGGGAATTCCATAATAAATGGGCTTTTGTTGGCAAGACAATTAATTATTTGAACAAGTGTAGTTTTTCTTTCCTTCTCAAAAGGAAATTTTAATTCTATCCTAAGAAACCTGGGAGAAATCTTTGAGATTAGCAGTGAAATATGACTCTAAAATGAATTTAAGATATAGTTCTTTTTTTCCCATTGTCAATACAAATGCTGTGGTTTTATATTAGATTAACTAATATAGTTATTTCTTCCATAAAAATGACTAGTGGCAATGTGTTATAGGGGAAGTACTGTTTACTCGTGGCCTACAAAGTCTATGATGTGGAACTAGGCACACATACACGTGCATGCACACACACATACACAATTTTGTTTAACAGAGGCTCCTACAATGAAATAATTTAGTCAAAGCTAGACAGTTAATCGGAGAAGGCAATGGCACCCCACTCCAGTACTCTTGCCTGGAAAATCTCATGGATGGAGGAGCCTGGTGGGCTACAGTCCATGGGGTCACTAAGAGTCGGACACGACTGAGCGACGTCACTGTCACTTTTCACTTTCATGCATTGGAGAAGGAACTGGCAACCCACTCCAGTGTTCTTGCCTGGAGAATCCCAGGGACGGGGAAGCCTGGTGGTCTGCGGTCTATGGAGTCACACAGAACTGGACACAAGTGAAGCAACTTAGCAGCAGCAGCAGCAGCAGACAGTTAATAGTAGAAGCAAGATTTAATTCAGTGTTTGCTTAATTAAGAGCTAGATTTGACACAGAATGTCTGGGTTTGGTCCACCAATAATTACCTGTGTGACTTTGGTATAATCACCATCTCTGGCCTCAGTTTCCTCATCTGTAAAATGGGAACAGTGATACTGCCTCTATCATGGGATGCTTTGAAAATTAAATGTGAGAATGCATAAAATGTACATAGCATAGTGTCTGACACATAGTGATCACTGTAAATATTAATACTAGGTTCTGTTATTTTTATCATACTCCATTTTCCTTAAAGTGAATATTAGTAAAACGGATGTTTCAGTTTAATTTGTCAGTAAGTTTTAAAGTTGTGAAGATTTTGAGGAAATCGCTTTCAACGTCTGACCTTCAGGTTTTTTCATTAGTAAAATGGAGATAATAATTCTTTCCCAGACTCTTTTTCAGGTTGTTATAAAAGAATTAAGTTAAATTAAGAGATCAAAACTGCTGTGCATGAATTAAGATGGCACAGAAACCTGAATGAACTTTTTGGCCAACCCTATATATATATTATATATATATAAAGTTTCACATTCTTAAGAGTTTATCTGTTTTAGGAATAAGGTGTTGCTTTGTTTAGTTTTGATTTACTTATATGTCTTATATAATATTAAGTGTCTCCAGGAAAGGACGTGCAAATTCTTTTTGAAACTCATCACCGGTTTCGATGTTTCCTCTTTTTCATAGAGAAATGCTCAATTTAGCAATAGAGCAAACTGGACACTTTCTCGCCATTTCTTTTTCCACACAAAGGAAGGCATAGTAATTTGCAGTCTCAAGCTGACGTAAAGGATGTTTCTTGATATCTTCAACTTCAACTTATCTCATTTGACGGGAGAGGCTAATTTATGTTGCCAGATCAGTTCTTTCAGAAAAAATCCACTTTTCAGATGCTGCACTTCATTTAGTGACTTTCCAGGCACTTCAAATCCTTTGTGGAAAGAGCTAGATCATGCACATAAATATAAAGAGACAAAAATAGCAACTTTCCTTGCAGCTGAGTACAACACCTTAATTCAGCATAGGCAAAATGAACTGAATTTGTGGATGCTAACCAGCCATATTATCTTTTAAATGGTTAATTGAAAGCCAGAGGATACAGTACCCTTGCAAAATAATTCTGAAATTTCTCTTTAATTTATCCTTTTTTTGTACCCTCTGGATTTGGGCCTTCATCGTTTTTAATTCAGGCTATTGCTGCAGTCTCCTAAAGACACCCACCCTCTCTAATTATCTAGTCTGTTCATAGTCCAGTGTCCACCTGGTTGCCTGAGAGGGACATTTTTTCTGATACAGATCTGAGTATGTTATTCTTTTAGTTTCTCTCCATTACCTACAGGACAAAAATGCACGCCTTGTGCATGGCAGTGCTCACAAGACTACCTTTCTACACCCCTTCATTGCATTGTGTGGCACTGATGTCCTTCAATCTAGCTCTGCCTGCTCTGATATTTCATTTTCCTCTGCCTTTTTCCACATTTACAAATTCTTAGCCATCCAGAATATCTTGATGTTCCCCAAAGAAGGCTTAAACTTCCACATTTTTATGCCCCTTTCCATTATTTTCCTCTCTTCCCTGCCTGGCAAATTTGTCTCCATCTTTTCAGAGTCAGCTTCTTTGTGCCATGATTATGTGAAGATTTTCTTGCCTGCCCTTCCACCAGAGACACGCAGCTCCTCTACCTTTTGCTTTCAGAGCGCTTGATACAAAGGCATGTCTAAGATTCTTGAAGATTAACCTGCCGTGTTGTATACATATCTGTTTCTCTCTTTAGATGGTGAGTTCCTTGAGGGTAGAGACTGCCTGTTTTCTTTTGAGTCATTAGTGCCGAAAATATTTCCTGGCACAGAGTGTTAGACTGTAGTGGCTCAGTGCTTTAATTGCAGTTCAGACAGACTTGGGTGGGAAGTCCAAAGTTATTACTCACTAGTTGTGTAATCTTGGGAAACTTACCTAATTCCACTTGATAGCTTTCTCATCTGTAAAATGTAGACAAAATACCTATCTCATAAGAATGTTGTAAAAATCAAATGAGTTAGTATATGTAAAACTTCTAGAACAGCATCTGGCATGATGACTCGGATGTCACAATTACCATGATTGTTTACAGTTTTTATTATTATTACTAGGTCTCACAATTGTTGGAAAGATTGCAAAAGACTGATCAAACCTAGGAAGTGTTTGGCATAGTAACTGGCATAAAGTACATGTTCAATGCAGATTGGATATTTTTTATGATTATTACTTTTATTATTAAAAATTGTTGAAGAGATGAATTTCCTGTTTTCTTATCTGTTGCCCATCAGAAAACATTCCTGGAAATTATACTAGCTCCAGCACTCAGTATGTCCAAAATTTATCTTCATATTTCCCCTAAAACCAGCCGATGTGAAAATGCTCAGTAGAGTAGTCACTTAAACACTTTCTTCTTCCCTTTCTCCCTCCCTTCCTCTCCCCTTCCTTTTCTGATTTCTTCCCTAATTATCCCATTTCAGTCACCATGCTCTTGGTGTTTTGAGCTACAATCCCTGAAATTACTTTAAACTCTGCCTCTCCTTCCCCTAGACATGATCTTTCACTGGCTCCCATAATTTCAGTCCTTGAAATATGTCTGGGATACATATGTTTATTTCCTTTTCCATTGCCATTTCTTTGTTGACGTTTATATCACCTGCCACCTGGATTACTTCCTATTTTTCTATAGCCTTTCCAGGGCAGGGACCAAGAATCACTACAGTGCAATGCACATGATCCAGAAAGGGTCAAAACCTGGACTGCCAAGGGGCACACAGAAATGTTAACGAGTGTAGCCAACCAGAGAGCCATGGTGACCGTGACATATGGGAGTGGTCATGTCTTATCTATAGCAGAGTGTTACTATACAGAGAAGCGCCTGCCCGTTGCTTCCGTATGGGGATGCTGGCATTGCTGGATCCTCTGATATTTTAGGGGAAACTGCTAATCTGTACATGGACTCTGCTGATATGTAAAGTATGGCAATTACTTCAAATTTAAAAACCAAATTGTTTGGACTAGACAACCCAGGTCAGTTCTGGCTTATAGGTCATTATGTCTAAAAAGATGTTCAAGAGATACTTACAAGAATAAACGGATCCAGGACTCATTCTCTAGCTCCCCTTCTCTCCCCCAGGCCTCTGCTGAATCTCTTCCTACATTCCAGACTTCCCCTCTTATTTAATTCCACCTCAAAATTCTGTTTATGTTTCTCTTTTTTCATACCATTCATGACAATTGCTCATACCAACTGAGAACCTACTGTGTTCTAAGCACTGAAAGTGAATTGATAATAAGGAAACATTGTCCCTGAAACTATTCACAGGATCACAGACAAAACCGCATTGTTTATGGTAGTGGCAAATAGAAACAATAATCTAATTATTTTGAAAAATCTAGTTTTCTTATCTTTCGTTGCCCTTGGAGGATAATTATAAATTAAATTTTATGTTTATGATTGAGCTGTAAGTATTTCAAATTTTACAAATGTTTAACCAGATCGTGGGTTCCTCAATGGCAAGGAACACCTATTAAATCTGATTTATATTCAGTGCTCCTATAGATCAGCAAATAGGCAGGTATATAAATGACAACAAATAATCACTTACAAGTCCAGTGAGTACAGGGAGTTGGTAAAATTCACATAGTCTTTCAAAGCGGAGCCAAGATCTTTGCTTTGGCCTTGGATCCATTGATTGGGAGCTTCCCAGATGGCTTAGTGGTAAAGAATCTGCCTGCAATGTAGGAGATGTAGGAGACACAGGTTTGCTCTCTGGGTCAGGAAGATTCCTGGAGGAAGAAATGGCAACCCATTCCTGAATTCTTGTCTGAAAAATTCCATAGGCAGAGAACTGGCAGGCCATAGTCCCTGGAGTTGCAAAGAGTTGGACACAACTGAGTTACTGAGCACACACACGCACTGAGTGATTGATCACACACTGATTAGAGATCACAGTTGACTCTCTTGAATGGTTGTGCTCATAAGTTCTAATATTCTCAGTTTCTTTAAACTGAAGCAAGATGTAAAGGACATTTCAAAGAAACTTGAACATGTAGGCTTCCTAGATTTTTACACTTTTCTTCTGGTCTTTTACAATGGTCTTGTTGATGTTCAGTTGCTAAGCCGTGTCTGACTTTTTGCAGCCTCAGGGACTGCAGCACTCCAGGCTTCCCTGTCTTTCGTTATCTCCCGGAGTTTGCTCAAATTCATGTCTATTGACTTGGTGATGTCATCCAACCATCTTATTCTCTGTCACTCCCTTTTCCTCCTATAAGCAATCTTTCCTAGCATCAGGGTATTTTCCAATGAGTTGACTCTTCACATCAGGCAGCCAAAGAACTGGAGTTTCAGCATCAGTCTTCCTGATGAATATTCAGGGTTGATTTCCTTTAGGATTGGTTGGTTTGATCTCTTCACTCTCCAACAGACTCTCAAGAGTCTTCACCAGCACCATAGTTTGAAAGCATCAGTGGTCTTGCTCATTACTAATTTGATAATATTGTCTTTTACCACATTGCCTTTAAAATAGTTGATATATAGCAATCATCTGTATTTTCATATAAACAACAATTAGCTATATAAAAGCTTATTTTTTTATTAGTTTACATGATATTTAATCAATGTTTCTAACAACATTAAGAAATATAACTAGAATAAAGAGTATGGGAACAAATATCACTAACTTTTGATCAGCTTATCACTGAACTAGGGAAAAGTAAGTTTTTGGTGTTCTAGGAATCAGTCCACCAGCCTTAGATATCCTCTGTGCCATGGTGTGGCTTCATCTTTTACAAAATGAATGACAACTATTGATCCTATCAGGTCAGTTAGGTGAAGTTTTAGTTAAGTCTGCTCTATTACTGACTGAATGCAGGTAGTATTTGTTGGATTCTTTATAATGCTATTATTTCTACAAATAATATTAATTTCTCACCTATTTCCATGTTCAGTGGTCCTTTTAAGGTGCATTTACTTATATTATTGTACTCTTATGAATCCCTAAGAGTAAGACATTTTTCTCTTTTGACAGATGAGAAATATAATTTTCAGAGAGGTTGAAATGACTTCCTTAAGAGCTTGTAGCTTGAAAATAACAAGAGTGGAGGCTCGTGCCCTGTTGCAGTCTGATCAAGTCCAGGACTCTTCTTGCTTCCCTAGTTCTACCTCTCCAAACCAGGCTAACTGAACTCCAAGGATTCTTTCAGCTCTAACATGCTCTGATTCTGTGATATATTAGCAATATCCTGTACACATCATCCATTCTACTGCTAAGACCTAGCCATTCCCTTATAGCTCTGTGGCCACTGGCTTGACAAGGAGGGGAGAAAGAGATTAAGTAGAGGGTCCAATTAGTTTCAGACTGGTTGGGTAAATGTTTCACAACATTTCTGAGTTAGTCTCTCTCTCCTTTTATCAATGATTCTTGCCTTTTTTTGACAGATTGATCTTCAGTGCTGGGTATTTTTCTCTCAGCACATGAGCTGCCAGTTTTTTAGGCTGTCCCCCCCAGGACCAAGATGAGGTGAGAGGTAAGTTGTTTGTACATATGACTTGACTAAGCAATGCAACCAGGCTGAATGTTCAGAAAGCCCTTCTGGGCTTGGAGACTTCTTTCATGTCTTAGAAATCTTGATTTATTTCCGGACAGGGAAAATCCAAGCCAGCTTTCAGAGTGGAAATTAAAATCTTAAAACTATGTATGAAAATTGAATATTCCAAATGGCCTGGTTTAAACATCACTCTGCATCGTTGATCAAATGTAAAAGTTCTTGAAAAGAAGCAGGGGGATTTATGACTAGGTGTAGGACTGGGGAAAGGCTTGGAGAATATTTATGGGTAACTTCAAGGAATTCCAGTGACTGTACTTTCACCTGATTTTGTACCCTCAAGTTTCTGCTTTGGCAATTTCAAGCCTGCAAATGCTTATGGATTGAAAAATATTTTGCTTTGGCTGTATTCTGTTAACTTCTGAATTTAGGGGTGGGAGAGACACTATATATATATTTATTTGGACACATTTATCATGCTGTGTGTAAGTATGTGAACATATGTTTTTATTCTTTTAGATTTATCTGTGACTTTCTTGAGGACAGGACCTTTGCTTTAACTATATCTATACCTTCAGACCTAATATAATCTCTGGAAAATAGGAGGCTCCCCATAAATGCTCTATTGATGCATATTGTTTACTTAACCTTTGTTGAGCACCTTTTTATGCTGAGTCCCATGCTGGCTTCTGAGGAGTCATGTAGACAGAAGGAGGGAGTGGGGAATTTCAAAATAAACTATACTTTAAAACATAAAAGCATATATTTTAAAAGGTGAAGCATAAAGACAGCTACCCTTATACATTACGGCTGACTCCTGAACGACTTGGGGCACTGACCCTCTGTGCAGTTGAAAGTCCACATATAACTTATAGTCAGCCCTCTGCACCTACACTTCCTCCACGTTTGTGGTTCTATATTCATGGATTCAACCTGCAGGAGATCTTGTTGTGTAGTACTGTAGTATTCACCATCGAAAAAAAAATCCATAAAAGTGGCCAGTACAGTGCAAATCCATATTGCTCAAGGATCAGGTGTAATTTCCTTTGGCAGCCTTCCATAGCTAGCCCTGCAGGTCCATGGGGGTTCATCATTTCATGTATTTATCTCAGGTGTCTTGCAAAGATTCAGAGAAGCCAATAAGTGTTAATTCTCCTTTCAATTGATAAAGAAAGAGATTGATGTACATGTACAATATAGGCTGTTGGATTGGTTGGTCACAATGGTGTAAACACCATCAATGAATCCCAAAACAGTTTTGGGCACTTATTTCCATGTAAATTATATTACTTAATTCTCTGAAATGTTTTATAGGATTGGCAGTATAACACATAGTTTTAAAATGCTGTTCCTCTTCCTAAAAGATCCTTCTTCCCTTTGCTGTCTGTTAAATACACCTGATCTTTCAGGATCCATCTCCAGTGATATCTCTTCTGTGATTCCTTTTCCTCCAATCCCAGCCAGATTCATAGGCTTCTTCCTTTCTGTTTCCGTAAGACCTTGCATATACATCGAGCATGGCACTCAAACAATTGAAATCCTTTCTGCGTGTTGGAACATGAGCTCCTCAAAGCAGCTTCCCCATCATATTCCTCATCACATGAATTGCACTTAAATCCACCTGGTTGCTCAATGTAGAATTTTAGAACTTTTCTTGCTGCATTCTCTACCTTTTCATTCCATATCAATGGCCCCAAAGCCTTTGCATCTTACCCCTAGCTAAGCTCCTCTCACCTGTGCTGCCTTTGCTTCAGTTCTCCTTAATCTCATGTCTCTTCAGACTGTGGCAGCAGCCTCCTACCAGGTCTCATTGTTTCTAGTCTCATGGGTCGTATGGCTTCCCTGGTCAGGATAGTCCAGTGCATTCCCATGGCAGCTAAGCTAAAACTCACAGATCTTCACATCACATCTGGGACCCTGCGTGGTCTGGCTCCTCCCCACCTCTCCAGCCCCATCCTGTACCCTTGCTCACTGCACTTGAAACAGTTTGACTTCTTTGTCAAATGCTTTTCTACCTCAGGCTGCTCCCTCTGCCTGGGATGCTCTTTCTGTCACTCTTCACCAAGTCAGCTGTTGCTCAATCTTTAGATCTTAGCTCAAATGTTGCTTTCACAGAGTGGGCTTTATGAAGCTTCTGGGGTCCTCATCAGAGAAGTCTACTCTTTTTCTTTATAGCATCAATCAGAACATGTATGCATGCATGCATGTATATGTTTGCTTATGTCTGTCTCCTCCACTGAAATGCAGATTTGTTGGGGAAGAGATGTATCCATTTCTTGCTTTTTCACTATTATATGTCAGAATTTAAGGCCGGAAGGTACACTGGGCATTTGCTAAGTATTTATAAAAATTTAAATGAATGTATGAAAACTGAATTCTTCATATGTGACTATCACATTGGTACTATTGAATGGGTCCCTTATTTTTGTTTAGAGTGTTTCTCCACGGTAAAGGTAAGCAAAGTATCTTTTGCTAAATATCTACTGGCTGTCAGTTTCCTTTGAGTCCCACCTTCCTGGCACCAAACAGCATTTGGAGGGTGCCAGGAGAAGGTAATGGCACCCCACTCCAGTACTCTTGCCTGGAAAATCCCATGGGTGGAGGAGCCTGGTAGGCTGCAGTCCATGGGGTCGCTATGAGTGGGACACGACTGAACAACTTGACTTTCACTTTTCACTTTCATGCATTGGAGAAGGAACTGGCAACCCACTCCAGTGTTCTTGCCTGGAGAATCCCAGGGACAGGGGAGCCTGGTTGGCTGCCGTCTATGGAGTCGCACAGAGTTGGACACGACTGAAGCGACTTCGCAGCAGCAGTTGCCCCATTTATGAGAAGCACCCATCCGAAAACCAGAGAAGGCAATGGCAACCCACTCCAGTACTCTTGCCTGGAAAATCCCATGGATGGAGGAGCCTGGTAGGCTGCAGTCCATGGGGTCGCTAAGTGTCGGACATGACTGAGCGACTTCACTTTCACTTTTCACTTTCATGCACTGGAGAAGGAAATGGCAACCCACTCCAGTGTTCTTGTCTGGAGAATCCCAGGGGTGGCAGAGCCTGGTGGGCTGCCGTCTATGGGGTCGCACAGATTTGGACGTGACTGAAGCGACTTAGCAGCAGCAGCAGCAGTATCCTAAAATGTCCCCCTCTTCCTGTTTGTCTATAAGCAGTCCATACCTTCACTCACTTGCTCCTACAACCCAAGTGAGGATGGGTCTGTTTACTTCAGTGAGGTCTGTTCAGCAAGCCATTTTAGCCCCATTTCAGGCTGAGGAAACTGAGGCAAACTGAAGTGACTCGGCTGAGGTAGAGCAAGGTCTTGCACCTGCCTGTTGAATAAGATAGATGAAACAGGCAGGGAAAGTGGAGAGACCAGGTGTCTGGCCCAGGCTGGCAGCAAGGCCACTGCAGGTAACCACACTTAACCTCCTGCGCTTGATTTGAAGTGCCCTGGTGGTCTGAGAAGGGAGCCCAAACACATCCACCTTGGTGCCAGTAGAGAAATTCTCACTCTGAATATTTCCCAAAGAACATTTTTATTGAAAGAAACACAGCCAAATGAAAAGACACACAGAGGGGTTTCTTATTCATTTCCCTGTGTGTGTGTGTGTGTGTATTTTTTTCTTTTGTGTTCCTGAGATTATAGTTTTATTTTGAGATTTTAGAATAATTTCCCTGTAACGCATTCATCTTCCTGTCCTAAGGTAGAGTGACTGTTCACATTTTCCAGCCAGTCTTAATGTAGTAGAAACAATCAGAGGTACTGCTGTGTATTTAGGTGCTGGAGGAGGGAGCAGAGCTGGAGCAGGTGGGCTGGGCTAATAAACAGAGCTGGAAAACAGGAAACAGGAGAGGAATTTCCCTGAGTTGCCCTATGTTGGAGCTTGGCCATGCTCTCCTGTGAAACCTAGCCCAGCTCTGGTTTCCTACCCAATTCCTTCCTGGGATTGAGAAGCTGTTCCCATCTCGGTCCTTCATTGCTCTCTGTTACAGCACCCCGCCTCCATCCCCACACTGAGTGTTGCTGCCTATGTGTAAGATAGGACTGTCAGCAAGCTCATTCCTGCTTCTTGCTGTGATGCTGGATTGCTGGTTAGGCTTATGGCAAAAACAGCATCAAATTTACAAACATGCATCCTCCCTATCCTCACCAGTTTGCTCATTTTTGCAAGTAAGCCAGAAGAGAGCTCCCTCTGAATATAAAACAAACAAAAGAAACAAACAAAAAATCCCACATCCTCAGTTGGTCTTAAAGAATCTGGCATAATTTATTCCAACTTGCTTTTTGTTTATTTCATTGTTCTAAACGTGAGCTCACGCAATCCACCTATAAACTGAGTTCCAGATTACCTTCCTGAAGCTTATCTCTGAGAATATCATTCAGACTCTTCTGTGGTTTCCTCGGGGCCTTTGCTGTATGCTATTTCCTTTGCCTTGAATGGCCCTTCCTAGGATTTTCCTGTCATTACCGAATTCTCTAGACTTAAATCTAATTTTGTTTCCTCCACCAAGAAGCCTTCTCTGAGGCCATTAGGGAGAGAGCCCATGCTCTAGCACTGAAGTCTCCGGGTTTGGATCCCAAGTTATTCTCTTGTAAATTTGTGCAATGTAGAACCATTTGCTTTATCTGTGCCTCAGTTGTCATATCTGTATGATGAGAATAATATTTGTATCTATTTCATAAGACTGTTGTTAAGATTGAGTTAAGGAAGTGGTTAGAATAGTTAAGTACTCAGTCATCCTCTACACAATCACAATTGAGCTGTATTTCCATAATTACTGAGTTTTCATTCACCCCTTAAATTTTTTTAAGGTTCTTTATGTTCTAGGCACTTGGTTAGGTAGTAGAAAGAGCGTATTCTCAGCCAGGGATGCTGTGTCTGCAGTATTGCATATTTGTCTCCTGTTCTTGCTCTCAGGCTATAAAAACTACAAAGGTAGAAACTTCCCTTCCTTTCTGAAGACCTCACATGATAGTTTCTCAGTGAATGTACTCTGGATTGAATTCCATTTTTCTGTGGATTAAAGGAGAATAGACATGGGCCCTGAAGGATCCACGTTTTACCATCTGATTGGCCCTCATCCCATAGACGATATGGGTTTAAGGATAACTTTTGATAACCTATGAAACTCACATTGCATGTAACAGGATAATGTACTAATGACACAAGCACCACCAACAGTGCTGGTATCACGGCTCCCCTCACCCTCATGTACACTGCCCCCATCATCAGCATCACCATTCCCGCCACAAATACCCTCATGACAACTGTCACCATTAGATACAGCATCATCAGCACCCCCATGACCACCACTGCCACCGCCAGCTGCACCACCATAAACACATGTATTATAATGTTGATTATAATATAGACAAAGCAAATTAACAGACATTGCTTACTTTCAGGATTACCCAATAACTTTATGAATTATTTTTATCTGCATTTGATGGGTGAGAGAAGTGAGTTTCAAATGCCATCAGTTCCTTAATTTATATGTTTTCCATTTTAGAAATAAAAATGATACAATGATTTTATGGCGTATATTCTCTTTTCCCTCCAGATCCACTGTTCACCCTTCTTTTCACCTGCTCTGTACCCCAAGAAGCTGACCTCAACAGACTGAATCATCTACATACCCTTCTTCTCTATCATTCAGCTACATTCAACCAATGGAAGCCATTAACAGGAGACTGGAAGGAGGGAGGAGAGAGATTCTATGTTTACTCCCATCCATTCTACACTTTTATAGACATTGTTCTTCTTTGGGGACAATTTTCTCCAGCAGCTCTGGTTTTCTCTTGGTTCTAAAAACTGCTTCCTCCTTTCTTCTGACTTAGGAATAGTAACAACTTTCAGGTGTTGCTGGACATCAAGGTATTTTGTCATCTCTTGTTGCTTCTCCTTAACTCTGACCACACTCCTGTGAGTAGTCTTGCAATTAAATACTTTTCAATTATCTCTTGAGCATGCCACTTGTTTTCTTCCTGGACCCTGAATAATGCAGTGTAATATACAATATACCCAGTATCAAATATAAAATACCATTCTTTAAACAAGAAGGAAGGAAGAAAGAGAGATGAAGAAAATAAGGAAAAGAGGAGTAAGGAAGGAAGGGAAATGAACTTAAATTTCTACCACTAAAATAGAATCATTATTATAATTTTAGTGTGTTTATATTTAGTTTTTGTTTTCCATGAAATTTTTATGTAGTTGTCATTACAGCATGCATGAATTTATGCTTCCCAGTTTTTTCACTTCATTAAGTTGTCATTTTTTTTTTTAACATTGCTTGGTCTTCATAAACATTACTTATAATGATTGAATAATATTCGGTCAAAAGATCTTTCAATATTTTTGGTATAAGCAATGCTTTTTCCATATTTTAGTTTCACATATGATAGATTCCCTGAAGTATGATTCTGGGGGTCAAAAAATGAGTATATTTTTACTCTCAGTTTTATTCACAAACTTCAATGAAGGGATATTTATTTTAGAAGTTAATATTAATCTCATTCTTTAAGTTCAGTTCAGTTGCTCAGTCATGTCCAATTCTTTGTGACCCCATGGACTGCAGCATGCGAAGCTTCCCTGTCTATGATCATCTCCTGGAGCTTACTCAAACTCATGTCCACCGAGGTGGTAATGCCATCCAACCATCTCATCCTCTGTCGTCCCCTTCTCTTCCTGCCTTCAATCTTTCCCAGCATCAGGGTTTTTTCCAATGAGTTAGTACTTCATATCAGGTGGTCAAAGTATTGGAGTTTCAGCTTTAGCATTAGTCCTTCCAATGAATATTCAGGACTGATCTCCTTTAGGATGGACTGGTTGGATCTCCTTGCAGTCCAAGGGACTCTCAAGAGTCTTCTCCAACACCACAGTTCAAAAGCATAAATTCTTCAGTGCTCAGCTTTCTTTATAGTCCAACTTCACATTCATATATGACTACTGGAAAAACCATAGCTTTGACTAGACAGAACTTCGCTGGCAAAGTAATGTCTCTGCTTTTTAATATGCTGTCTAGGTTGGTCATAGCTTGTCTTCCAAGGAGCAAGCTTCTTTAATTTCATGGCTGCAGTCACCATCTGCAGTGATTTTAGAGCCCCCAAAAATAGTCTGTCACTGTTTCCATTGTTTCCCCATCTATTTGCCATGAAGTGATGAGTCTAGAGGCCATGATCTTAGTTTTCTGAATGTTGAGTTTTAAGCCAGTTTTTTCACTCTCCTCTTTCACTTTCATCAAGAGGCTCTTTAGTTCTTCTTCAGTTTCTGCCCTAAGCGTGGTGTCATCTGTGTATCTGAGGTTATTGATATTTCTCCTGGCAATCTTGATTCCAGCTTGTGCTTCATTCAGCCTGGCATTTTGCATCAGTTAAGTAAGCAGGGTGACAATATACAACCTTGTCATACTCTTTTCCTGATTTGGAACCAGTATGTTGTTCCCTGTCCAGTTCTAACTGTTGCTTCTTGACCTGCATACAGATTTCTTAGGAGACAGGTCAGGTCGTCTGCTACTCCCATCTCTTGAAGAGTATCCACAGTTTATTGTGATTCACATAGTCAAAGGCTTTGCCACAGTTAATAAAGGAGAAGTTTTTCTGGAACCCTCTTGCTTTTTCGATGATCCAATGGATGTTGGCAACTTGATCTCTGGTTCCTCTGCCTTTTCTAAGCCCAGCCTGAATATCTGGAAGTTCACAGTTCATGTACTATTGAAGCCTGGCTTGGAGAATTTTGAGCATTACTTTGTTAGTGTGTGAGATGAGTGCAATTGTATGGTAGTTTGAATATTCTTTGACATTGCCTTTATTAGGGATTGGAATGAAAATTGACCTTTTCCAGTCCTGTGGCCAAATTTGCTGAGTTTTCCAAATTTGCTGGCATATTGGGTACAGCACTTTCTCGGCATCATCTTTTAGGATTTGAAATAGCTCAACTGGAATTCCATCATCTCCAGGAGTTTTGTTCATAGTGATGCTTCCTAACACCCACTTGACTTCATACTCCAGGATGTCTGGCTCTAGTTGAGTGATCACATCATCATGTTTATCTAGGTCATGAAGATCTTTTTTGTGGTTCTTCTGTGTATTCTTGCCACCTCTTCTTAATATCTTCTGCTTCTGTTAGGTCCATACCATTTCTGTCCTTTATTGTGCTCATTTTTGCATGAAATGTTCCCTTGGTATCTCTAATTTTCTTGAAGAGGTCTCTAGTCTTCAAGAAAACAAAGGTAGGCCAAAGGCTAACAGAGTTTTGCCAAGAGAATGCACTGGTCATAGCAAACAACTCTTCCAACAACACAAGACTCTACACATGGACTTCACCAGATGGTCAATACCAAAATCAGATTGATTATACTCTTTGTAGCCAAAAATGGAGAAGCTCTATACATTCTTTAAAGAGGAGATGAAAAACATATATGGTTATTTTCATAATTGTTTTGTTCCATATGGCTTTTGCTTTCTATGTATTTTTCCTTACTATTTTCCCCATCTTTTGTTTTCTAAACTGAGTGTCTAGGTTTCTTTCATGACTTGTAAAAATTCCTTTGTTTTACTACTCTTGTGACTTTTTTGCAGTTTTCTTGCAGTTTAAATGCATTTTAAACTAATAATTATAAGTAAAATCATATTTTTAAAATACTTTGTGCACTGTGGTTTTTTATTGCATCAGTTTTTGTTTTAAAAAATGTTGCCTTATCAAATATTTTTTATCTTGATAATTGAGTTCTTTGGGCATTCCCTTAAGTTTTGCTCCTGAGGCAAGCATCTGACATGCCTCATCCTAATCATGGCACCGAGCCTCATCTCTTATTCACTGTGGCACCTCCAGTCCTTAGCATGCTGCAGCACCTAGAAGGTGTATGGTACTTCCTGTTTGCTTGTTGCTTTGGTTTATTATGTTACATCTTACATATGGAGCATTTTGAAAAAGAGATTCTCTAGCTAGTTGGCATGAATTACTTCCCTGTCCACAGAAACAGACTTTCCCATGCCCTCCACTGCCCGCTGTCTGGGTAAATGAAGCATTTCTGAGGCAAAGGCTTTTGTAAATGTGCCTTAGAGCACTCTGTTTGATTATGGTTGCCTTTCCTTACGCAAATACTATCTAAATATTATGATGAGAAATAAAAACAAAACAAAAATACTGAAAGATGAAAAAGGAAAACCAACAATCCATTCTTCTTTCTCCAGGATTAAGCATTGAGCAAAAGTATAAAACAATTATGGCTTCACCTAATCGACTGCAGCTGTGCAAACAGACAAACACACTAGGAGACGGGTGTCCCCCATCCTACACCGTGAACATCTTGATATCTGGATTTGTTTCACTTTGCCCAAGGCAAGGTGTGTGTAGGAAGAATGAAACCAGGCCCCCTGGTTGAAAGGGAAAGGGATATATCCTTTCTGAACAGTTGAACTTGAGCTTGAGCCCATGGGATTTGATTATGCTGAGGTTCCAATCTCCAAGACTCCTTTGTCAAGAGGAAAAGGACCATCAGGTGTAAGAACAAATCGGTGAAGATCAGAGCAATGGTCTGCTTTGTAGGTTTCATCTAATATGGGAATTTTTTGTTTTTTGGTCAATGTGTGTCAGATATTTCATATTTGTCTTGCTCTCATTTTATTCACAGAAGTATGTGTGGTTATCCTCATTCTTTAGATGAGGAGATAGGGGTTTAGAATGGTTGATGGCTGAAAGTTAAACAACTTTTCTAATTAGTAGTGTGGGATTTTGGATTTGGATCTTCATTGCTTACCTCTGAAATCCATAGTGTTTCTATGACATCATGCTCCATAACCAGTTTTATCTTCAGAGCTCAGGAATCCAGCTTCTATCCTTTCTACGTAATTCTTTCTCCTACCTAACTTGCTAAACCTCCCGCCTCTCCTCCACTATCCTGCTCACAATTGCCCCATTGTCTTATCCTTGTTATGTGCCTTTTTCAGCAAAGGAGTCCCTTATGGTCTGATTTTTTTTTTTTTTTCCAGAGCCATGGAGATTTAAGGTTAAAAGGAGTCACCAGAAAGGGTTTCCTCAAAGAGAGGATCAATGAATCTTATTCATTTTTGTAAAATGCTTATCACTCTAGAGGAGCACTTGGTACATAAGAAGATACCAAATACCTGTGTGTTAAATAAATAAAATTTAACACACACACAAGGATCTTGATTTTTAAAGTTTTGTTTAATGAATTATTATAGTGATTTCATAAATTAAATTTTTACTAAAATTGTTGTTAGTGTTTTATCAGATCCTAGCATGATATATAACACTTAAGATTTGCTAGTTGAATTTTAATAAATAGAATCTTGGGTCTCCACCTGCTACAATGTTTATTAATAAGTATAATCAGGAAAATTAAAAATGAAACTACCATATGATCAAGCAATTCCACTTCTGGGTAATTTACATGAAGGAAATGGGAAAAAAAAATAACTGGAAACACTTTCTGCACCCATTAGAGCATTATTCACAATAGCTAAGACATGGAAACAAATGTGTTCCATAGAGGAATGGGTTAAGAAGATACGGTGCATATATACAATGGAATATTATTCAGCCATAAAAAGAAGAAATTTCTGCCATTCACAGCCAGATGGATGGGCTTGAGGGCATTATGCTAAATGGAATAAGTCAGACAGAAAAATACAAACACCATTTGATCTCAGTTATATGTGGAATCTAAGACAAAAAAACAACCAAACAATAACAACTGAGCTCATAGACACAGAGAACAGGTTGATGGTTACCAGAGGCGGGGAATGGGTGGTGGGCAAAATGGGTGAAGGTGGTGAAAAGATAGAAACTTGCAGTTACAAAATAAACAAGTCCTGGGACTGTAAGTGCAGCATGGTGGCTCTATAGTTAATAAAACTGTATTTTATAATTGAACGCTGCGAAGAGAATATATTTCAAAAGTGCTCATCACGCAAAAACAAATGATAACTATCTGGTGATGGCTGTTAACTAAACTTATTATGTGATCTTTTCACAATATATAAATATATTGAATCATTATGTTGTACACCTGAAACCAATATAATGTTATATGCCAATTATATCTTAATTTAAAAGAAGGCCCTCCCTGATGGGATTATGGCAAGAGGAGAGGCTGCAGAGTGACTGTGATAAAGGTGCCCTTACACTGGCAGAGGACAGTGCTTACTCCAAGTGGAGCATCCTTACTTGACTTCTACTGGAAGCAGCTCTGGGAGATCCTGGAAGCAAGCAGTCTTGTGGAGAAAAGGATAGAGAAGCAAATTTCTGCTTAAAAGAAAGAGCTTTCCAGCAGGTATAGCTGCCCAAAGATGGAATGGGCCAGCACACGGAACAGTGAATCCATCTTCAAAATTATTTAAAGACAGGCCACATAAAGACCTGCTGGGGAAGTTGGAGAAGAAATTTCTATTGTAACTTGAAGTCCCTAGCTTATGAGTTCAAAGAATGACATCTTGCTAAAAAATACAAGTAAACAATGTGATAAAGAAAACTTTTAAGAAAGAATCAGTCCAGAATAAGCCAGGAAGGTTACAGCATGGGTATATATCTTGTCTATACTAGACACTTAGCATCTGTGCGACATCAGGGCATGAGACACCGAGTCCAAAGGTCTGAAGTTGGAATCAGAAGTCCCAACTTCTTTGAAATTCTTTTCGTCCTTGGGCCAGTCCCTTGTCCTCTCTGAGCCAAAGTTTTCTCTTATTTTAAAATAAATGAGATGATTGAGACACCTGATATATATCTCAGGTTCCACTGAACTCTAAAAAGCACTGATTCTGAGGTAGCACATGCTTAATAATAGGAAGAGTTCACACTCTCAGAGAGGGTTTATGTCAGCTTCGGAAGGTAATAATGCAAAACATCCTCCTGCAAACGATTCCCTTCACACACATCCTAGATCTGGGTGAGCAGTGGTGGTAGTTGCTATCACCCTCTCATATCCCAGAAACCCACAGAGTGCCTTACATCCTCAGTCCTAGGGACATTTTTGTGTGGAAACATGACTTGCAGGTTTTGAACCAAACCCAACAGAATGTTTCAGGTTTGCTCTTGGCAAAGACCTTCTCTCCCTGCTCCCTAATAAAGGATTAGAAAGCCAAGAGAGGTCTCACACGGCTCTTCTTGGCTGTAGCCTCCCTCTTTAAACAATGGCTGGATGCGTTCTGTAGGAAGAAAAGGAAACATATGGATTGAATTTCCCCCAAGTGCACTGTGGCCTAGGAGTGGATTGGGGGCTGGGTGTGGGGGCAAGTAGAGGGGAAGGCTTTGGCACAGCACATCGGGGAACTTAGTGAAACTTGGGTCCCATGAGAAGTGGTGGGGTGAGGGCTGGGGGTCAATAACTAGCTATGGCCAGGTGTGCTCTCAACTGGCTGCAGTGGGACAGACATTTCCAGGGGACCCTTGGAAAAGGAGGACTAAGTGTAGTGATGTTGTAATGGGAAACAGGGAGAAGATGCAGTCATCAAGTCAGGCAGAGGCATCCAAAATTTCTGGAGTCTTCCAGAGTGTGAATGCCGAGGGATCCTTCCTGAGGAAGGCAGGCCTGGATCTATCCTATGCCTTGTGCAATGGGATTGGAAGTTTGAAATTTAATTAGGTTTAATCAGAACACCATTAAACAATGTGTGTGAATCCTGCATCTCTAGCCGAATTACTCAGAGCTCATCAAATGGAAAGTCATGATGGGGACTCTCATTGGCACTGCAGATGCCAATGCAGATGGCATCTTGGAGGACAAGAAAGAAAAGTGGGGTTATTTGAGAGTTACAAGCTCATCTTTGTATTTTTGTATGATACATTGTGCTTCCATTCACAAAGCCTTCTCATACGTCTCTGTCTTTGTGACCAATTCTGCCTTCCTCTTTGTTTTCTGAGTTTCCAACCATGGGTGTCCATGCTAGCGAGATCATGATTCCCCCAGGACCAACGAGCCATATAAAGCTGCCTTGTCACATGTACATGAGATTTGGGAATAATCTGTAGTTTTACATGTGTATCTCTTATTCCAGACACCCATGAGCTTGGGGTTGTTTTCTCTTATTTCTGAGCCTGGATGCTTGTTTCTGTCCTACTGTTACAGAGTAAAAACCTAAAAGCTGAGAAGTTGGCTGTTGGAGTGATTCCATCCTGGTGTTTTCCCCTGGGGAACCTTGTATGTGACTTTTGTCATCTCCCTTAGAATGAAACTTTTTAGTTTACATGTGGCTCAAAGAACAGAAAATGCCCAGAAGCCCGAATGACAAGCCTTATCTCATTTCTTTGTAAAAAAATTCTGCCTGGTCTTGGACTAGATTGAACCTTGCCCATCTCCTTTAGACTTGGTTTTGAATTGCCAATTCAAACGGGAAAAGTGTAGATTCTATAGACCAAAGTCCCCTTCTCCAGCTCCTAAATTTGTGTTAGTCTGGCTTAATCCCTTCTCAGTGATGGGAGCTCCCAATATACCATGTCATCAATGAACCCATCATTTAAGACATCCTAATGTTACTTGTCCTGTGAAGTCTGTCTTTCCTTATTCCAGAAAATTAATGGCTCTGTTTCATGTGCTTCATATGTTTATTTTGCATTATGTTATATTATGTACTTTGGCCACCTCATGCGAAGAGTTGACTCATTGGAAAAGACTCTGATGCTGGGAGGGATTGGGGGCAGGAGGAGAAGGGGACGACAGAGGATGAGATGGCTGGATGGCATCACTGACTCAATGGACGTGAGTCTCAGTGAACTCCTGGAGTTGGTGTTGGACAGGGAGGCCTGGCATGCTGCGATTCATGGGGTCACAAAGAGTCGGACACGACTGAGCGACTGATCTGATCTGATAACTACCTAGGAACTACTTCCCAGGGAAGTAACTGGCATACTTTATAATTGAATGATTACAGTGATTCAGCCCTATTTTCATTCCTTGATATCTGCCAGAGGGTATGGAAAGACAAAGGATATCAAGAAAAGCTTCTTGAGTGGATGAAACATTTAATTCAATGTCCCACTATTACAGATGAGAAAATTGACCCTCAAAGGAGATCAATGACTTAAACAGACTCTCAGTGAAATCTTTTAGGGAAAAGACCATGTCAGATTTAGCTTTGTATTCCTGATGCCCAGGACAGCATCTGGCACATATTAGACAATGTACATATTGTATTGAGTTGAAACAGAATTCTGGAGACCACAAATCTAGTTAGTGGCAAGTCCAGGGCTGTAGATAGGTATTTTGACTTTTAAACTCTTGGCCTGTAGTCAGATTAAATCATAACTAAGATGCTCAAGATATTACAAAAAAATAAAAAATAAGTGACATGACAGCATCTCTTAAATTTTAGACTTGGCAGATAGCTCTTATCTATTTTTCCTTTAAACCGGATATCCCTTTTTATTGTCCAGTACAAATCATGCAAGACTTAAAATATGTGGTTGGCTTAACACTGAGAAAACCATTTCCTTTCTTTTTGATAAATATTGCAGATTTTGAAAAACACCTTCAAGTACCAAGTCTATAATGAGGTTTATTCAAGAAAGGACATCTATAAAAAGTAAATGGCTATTTCTGAAAATATTAGGTACACACAGATTCTGAGAAATGTCTCAAGTAAGCAAGGTTAAATATAATAGTTAGAGGGGCTAGGACTACAAGGGGGCATCCAAAAGGAATAACAAATTACTTTGCTGTATTTCCTCCTGTACACCAGAGGGCTCTGTGCCAAATATGGCTACCTGTTTACTTTCTGGCCATCAAAGCTCTAATTAAGCAATCTTTTTCTGTAAAGGGCCAGCAAATACTTTAGTCTTTGCCAGCCATATGATCTATCTTGCAAGTACTCAACTCTGTTGTTATAGCAGGAAAGTAGCTAAAGACTATGTGAATGAATAAATATGGCTGTGTTACAATAAAACTTTATTTATGCACAGCGGCACTTGATTTCACACAACTTTCATATATCACAAAATAGTATTGTTTTTTAATTTTTCTAAACCATTAAAAATGGAAAAATCCTTCTTATCTCACAGGCTATACAAAAACAGGCAATACAGATTTGGTTTGGGGGCTATAATTTGTCGATTTTAGGTCCAGTTAATAATACTGCTGATGACAATGATGATGTTACTGATTTCCTGTTATGTAGCAAGCACTATATCAATTTTCCCACCTGTTTTTTTTTAAATAAACTTTTTTAAAGAGTGATCCATTTTTCAAAGGAGGAAACAAAAAGGCTAATTTGGTTAGTGTCATTAAGTTAGTAAGTAGAAGAGCTAAGAATGAAGTCCAGATCTGTAAATCTTAGAAGCTATGCTTCTTACCATTATGCCATATTGCATCTTATTTTAAAATACGCAGTTTTAGACAACTCTTTTACTAATAAACTGTAGTTTAGTTTTTCAGTCTTTGGTGGAAAGAACACCCTACTGGAAATTAAGGTACCTGAGTCACGGTAGCAGTCATGCCAATAACTCCTCATGTAACCTTAGCAAAACTCTTAAATTTTCCGAGTCTCAGTTTCTTCATCTGTGAGACAAAGGGGTTGGAGAGTGGCAGTGGTTTTCAAGAGCAGTGGTGATTTTGTCCCCCAAGGATGTCTGGCTACATCTGGATACATCTTTGCTTCTATTTTCCCCATGTGATTGGCTTCTAGTGGGTAGAGGCCAGGGATGCTGCTAAAAGTCATACAATGTATAGGACCCTCCCCCCGCCCCACGACAAATTCTTAGTACTTACGCAATACAAAATGTCAACAGTGCCAAGACTGAAAAACCCTGGACTGGGCACCAAAACACCTTTTTCTACTTCTGAGAATCGGATTTCTTTTTTATTCCTTGAAATACAGTTGACCTTGAACAACATAGGGGTTAGAGGTGCTGACTCCAGCTCCTGCACAGCAGAAAATTCACGTACTGCTATCTCTGCCTCAGAAACAAAGGGACTGATAGATGACTCACCCATGCCAAGAATCTAAAACAGTTTGGGTAGAATCAATACTCAGCCCCTACTTCTTTTGATTCCACATGTTGTGATCTCTAATAGAACACAAACTTTGAAATCCCTGTTATTCAAGGGTCAACTGTATATATAATTAAAATCCAAGTCACTTCTCTCTGAATCACAGATTCTTTTTTTGTAAAATAAGAGAATTAAACCATATAATCTCTGAGATTCTTTCCAGGTTTGAAATGCTCAAGCCTATGATTAACATGAAAATTTTAAAAATAAATGTTATGCTACTAAATCCAAGATAATACAAATCACTTTATATTTTTGTCTCAAGAACCAGTGTTGCCCAACTCCCTCATCCCCACAGGGCAAGGGTTGCAAATATGCAGTCTTTGGGCTGAACTCAGCCTGCAGATGTGTTTTGTTTGGCCTGTAGAATATATTAGATCTTTGTGAATTAGTGGCCAAGGTGGATATTTCCAGTAAACATTCACTTTTTTGGCTTCTCTTAAAAAATTAGGAGACTGAGCAATACTGGGCTTGATTTTTGCATAGTGCTGGTGAGTCAAAATCAATTAGATTATGTCCCTTCAGATGGCGCTGAGTTCTCCAGCTTACCAGAGGGTCCTGTTCATGGGTTTGAATTAGAGACCTACCCACCTTCACTTATTTATCTTACCTGCATCTACCTGCCTGGTGGTTGAGTTTGCTATTCTTGGCCTAGAATTCTCTGGCCACTCATGGAATGCTCAGAAATATACAAGGTTGGCCCCTTGGAATTGTGGATTCTTAGAATAAATGAAATAGATGTTAAGCCCTGAAATTGGGTCTCAATAAACAAGTAGATGAGAATAGGATGAGGGGAGAAGCCTTTGCAGCAACTTATGAAAGAAAGCCATAAGAGTTTTAATGGACAGGATGAGGCATGGTGTTTTGTGCCTGCCAACTAACTAATGCGGTCCCTGGCTGCATTATTAGGAGTTCAGCATTTTGATGGAAATGAGGTAGTCCCACTCTTCCCTTTGCTGCTCAGATGCATCTGAATCATCATTTCTTGGCACTACACTCTAAGTGTGATTTTAACAAGGAGTTGAGCAATGGATTGGTGAGATGGTTTGGAATATCTTTCTGTGAGTGTGATTGGCAAGAGTTAGGGCCACTGATTCTGGAGAAGAAAGCACTCAGGAAGCACAAGATGGATCTTTCCAAATACCACACATTTGTCATGAGGAAGAAAGTCAGATCAGCTCTATGACCTTCAACACATGCCTCAAAACCCTCTCTAAACTCACTAAAAGTGAGTTTTATCACTTTTGTAAGAAATCCCTTAGGAAAATTAATCTTGAAACAAACTGTATAACTATGCAAAATACATCAATTCAAATTGATTTGATCGAGTCAATTAAATGAAATTGAATCCATGCTCTGGTTGGGTGAGTGCAGAATGTCCAGAGTGCCTGCTGGTTATCTCTTCAGCTCTCTAAGGATACACAGGAAAGCACTTTGCAGAGCTTCTGGGACCCCATGACTTGCAGTGTGAAGAGCCCTGATTTAGATTTCTAAGATTCCTACTAACCCTAAAGCCTTAACTTCCCATAGCCTATATGTTCTGGCTGTGAAACATCAGGACAGACTTTAGATATTAGCTTGAGGAAAAGATAGGCCATCAAAGGCAGGGGTTGGGGAAGAGATAGTCCCAGTGGAAGGAGTAGCAGGAGCCAGGGAGAACTGGACAGTCTGTCTGAAACACACAAATGTGTTGTGAGGTATAAATCAAGACCTCATAACTGTCTAGTAAGACATGCAGATGACAGTTTTGTTTGGTCTTCGTTTCTTTAGGAATTCTTGAAGGCTCTCTTGTAAACACCGGAGTTTTCTCTTTAACATCATTTGCCTCTTTAGTCCACCTCCTTTTTATAGTAGCCCCGCAGTTGTGGATTATCCCAGGGCTGGAGCTGGGCCCTAGTTGGCTTAAGCAGTCATGATGATCCCTCCTTCTTGACAATGATTGGTCCAGGGACTCAGGCATCAACCAATCAATGTGCACTCATTTCAGTTCAGTTCAGTCACTCAGTCGTGTTCAACTATTTGCAACCCCATGGAATGGCACATGCAAGGCCTCCCTGTCCATCACCAACTCCCGGAGTTTACTCAATCTCATGTCCATTGAGTTGGTGATGCCATCCAACCATCTCATCCTCTGTTGTCCCCTTCTCTTCTTGCCTTCAATCTTTCCCAGCATCAGGCTCTTTTCAAATGAGTCAGCTCTTCACATCAGGTGGCCAAAGTATTGGAGTTTCAGCTTCAACATCAGTCCTTCCAATGAACATTCAGGACTGATCTCCTTTAGGATGGACTGGTTGGATCTCCTTGCAGTCCAAGGAACTCTCAAGAGTCTTCTCCAACACCACAGTTCAAAAGCATCCATTCTTCAGCGCTCAGCTTTCTTTATAGTCCAACTCTCACATCCATACATGACGAACGGAGAAACCATAGCCTTGACTAGATGGATTTTTGTTGGCAAAGTAATGTCTCTACTTTTTAATATGATGTCTAGGTTGGTCATAGCTTTTCTTCCAAGGAGTAAGCATCTTTTAATTTCATGGCTGCAGTCACCATCTGCAGTGATTTTGGAGCACCCAAAAATAAAGCCTGCCACTGTTTGCACTGTTTCTCCATCTTTTTGCCATGAAGTGATGGGATTGGATGCCATGATCTTAGTTTTCTGAATGTTGAGCTTTAAGCCAACTTTTTCACTCTCCTCTCGCTTTCATCAAGAGGCTCTTTAGTTCTTCTTCACTTTCTGCCATAAGGGTGGTGTCATCTACATATCTGAGGTTATTGATATTTCTCTCAGAAATCTTGATTCCAGCTTGTGCTTCATCCAGCCCAGCATTTCTAATGATGTACTCTGCATATATGTTAAATAAGCAGGGTGACAATATACAGCCTTGACATACCCCTTTTCCTATTTGGAATCAGTCTGTTGTTCCATGTCCAGTTCTAATTGTTGCTTCCTGACCTGCATACAGATTTCTCAAGAGGCAGGTCAGGTGGTCTGGTATTCCCATCTCTTTCAGAATTTTCCACAGTTTATTGTGATCCACACAGTCAAAGGCTTTGGCATAGTCAATAAAACAGAAATAGATGTTTTTCTGGAACTCTCTTGCTTTTTCCATGATCCAGCGGATGTTGGCAATTTGATCTCTGGTTCCTCTGCCATTTCTAAAATCAGCTTGAACATCTGAAAGTTCACGGTTCACGTATTACTGAAGCCTGGCTTGGAGAATTTTGAGCATTACTTTGCTCATGTGTGAGATGAGTGCAACTGTGTGGTAGTTTGAGCATTCTTTGGCATTGCCTTTCTTAGGGATTGGAATGAAAACGGACCATTCCCAGTCCTGTGGCCACTGCTGAGTTTTCCAAATTTGCTGGCATATTGGGTGCAGCACTTTCTCATCATCATCTTTTAGGATTTGAAATAGCTCAACTGGAATTCCATCACCTCCACTAGCTTTGTTTGTAGTGATGCTTCCTAATGTGCATTAAACTCTTGTAATGTGATTGTTGAGGAGTGGATGCATCGCCCAACTTGAACAATGAGAAATTCAAGGGAGTGTTTACTGACTGGCCCTTTGGAAGAGTGTCTTCATTTATGAGCGATCCAAATGGACAGTTTCTCTCTTGCTCTGGATATTTGGATGTGGTGCTATGTGGTTGAAAGACTGAGTTATGCTGTCATTTTACTATAGCAGTTATTTCATTACTTTCCTTCTTTCCTTAGTATTTTAGTCAGTTTCCTTTGCATTGTTGGCTGCTTAAAGCTTAATGATTTCTAACTGATATGTTGGGTCATTCAAGCTGGAATAATTTCCTTCTGGTGACAGAGGAGTATTTTGAAGAGTACATTAGACATATCTTATGTCCAACCTTGGATTCTCTTGGATAGATCTGTCTCTTGAACCTCTGACTATCTGTTCCATGCTAGCTGCTTAAGCTCTCTGACTCTGTGTGACCCGCAGAGTTAAACTACTTGAAGCTGACCAACAACATACGTGAAAGTATTTACGTCTCACAGAACTCCTGGACTCAGATGAAGACCACGCTGCAGGCTTGAGAGCGGCTTCCTGAGCAGCTGCAACAGGGGCTGAGTAATGCAACCCCGGAGTGTCGAGTTAAGTCTCTGGAAGGCAAACTTAGAGTGATAGAACTCAGGAGATGTGAGGAATCTGGCAAATAAATTTACTCTCGTTTCCTCCCTCCAATAGACTGAGCCAAGGAGTGTTTTCCCCTCTGAATAGCCCATTTGGAGACATCTCATAAGCTGCCTCAAATAGGTGTCTTGCTGGAATGCATCACCTTGCATTACTTCCTGTCCTTCTCGGCCTCACTTCCCTTTTTGCTCATTTTTGCAGCCGTACTATTGTACCTACTAAATAAGGCATTAGCACTTAATCCTTGCATTGGGCTCTGTTTCTAGGAGAAGTCACTAAGATAGAGAAGAAAAAGCCAAAGAAGAAATAATTGGTGGAGAGTTTGGTCTATTGGCTGGTGTGGTTTTAATGTTTAGAAAATCTGGTATTTTATGAAAATCAACAATCCAGGTGCAAGGCAATTGCAATGCAATCCTATAGTATAGTGATTAAGCGCTCAGACATCATATGTTAAAGCCCTAACTCTGCCCTTTACTAATTGTGGGCTCTTATTCATCAGGTTCACTTTTCTCTCTTGTAAATAATGAAGATCTTTCCTGCCTAACAGGGCTATCGTAAAGATTAAAATAGACGGTTGATTTAAAAATACGATTACAGGTTTTACAATCTGAGTACTATAGACTTGTTGGGCTGGATAATTTACTATTGTGCACTGTCACGTATTTACCAACATCTCGGGCCTCTAACCACCGGATGCAAATAACTCCCACTCAGTTGTGACAATTAAAAATGTGAAATCAAAAACAAACAAAAAGCTGAGCTCTCCAAAAAACATCAGAGGAACCATACAGCCAAAATTGTGAGAAATTATAAATCACTGTCATTTTAAGCCACTAAACCTTGGATGATTTGTTATGCAGCAATAGGAAACTGAAACAAATTGGTAACTAGAAGTGTAATGCTACCATAACAAAACCTCAGCTATGTAGCATTGGCTTTGGGACTAAGTGGTGGGTGGAGTCTGGAAAGAGAAGAGAGAAGAGAGGCTAAAGAAGCAGAAAGGAAATGGTTATTGAAGACAAGAAAAGAAAGAGCGGTCCTTGGTATATGTAACTTGGAAGATAGAAATTACTAATGAATTTATTTGATCTGGCTAAGAAGACATTAAAGCAGAAGGATAAAAATTTCAAATGATGTCTAAAACTGCATATATTGGGTTGGTCAAAAAGTTCATTTGGGTTTTTCTGTAAGATGTTACGGAAAAACTTAAATGAACTTTTTGGTCAACCCATGAACAGAGAGATGAGCTAACGAGCAAACTAGCATTTGCAAGCATAATTTGAAGGAAATATAAAAGAATAAGGACTTGCTGGTTTGGAAAATAAAACTGCTTTATATTTTTTGTGTCTACAGCTAGCAAAGTGAAACTGAAATTCACTCAGTCGTGTCCAACTCTTTGATACCCCATGGACTATGGCCTGCCAGGCTCTTCTGTCCATTGAATTCTCCAGGGAAGAATACTAGAGTGGGTTGCCATGCCCTCCTCCAAGGGATCTTCTTAACTGAGGGATTGAACTCGGGACTACCACATTGCAGGATTCCCTACTCTCTGAGCCACCAAGGAAGCCCAAGAACACTGGAGTGCATAGCTTATCCTTTCTCCAGGAGATCTTCCCAACCCAGGAATCAAACTGGGGTCTCCTGCATGGCAGGCGGATTCTTTAACAGCTGAGCTACAAGAGAAGCCACAGCTAGCAAAAGATTACCAAAATAAAGCACAGCTTCAGGGCAAAGGTCAAATCAAGGGTATGGCTGTAATAGTTTTTGCTGATATCGCATAAGATTTAAGGTTCTCAATTGTTCCTCTTTGCTGCAAAGGGGGCTTCCAATAGTCACAGTGGCATTGTCCCAAAGAATCCTGAATTTTCTAAAGTATAAAAAAGTCTATCTCAAAAAGAATCATGGATTTGTCTTTTGGGAGCATGAAATGAATGCTGAGATTAATAGGAAACCCACAAAGATTTCAAGAAAATTATATTTCCAATAGCATTGGTAACTTTGGTGATTTGAACTGGGAGAGATGGAGATAGTTCAAATGAAAATAAGACTGTGAGAGGAAAAGAGCAAGCTTCTGGAGAAAGCTACTTAGATATAAGCACAAATAAAGAAGAGTCTTTTAGAAAGCTAGAGCAAGAGCTCAGAGAGAAGAGTGAAGAGATGAGGAGAACAATGAGACCACTCAGGAAAAGAATCTCTTCTAATCAAGAAACATTTCTCACCCTCAGGGCAGGGAGCCTGAAAACATGTGACATCTGGATTTCAGAATTGCTATTGATAAGTAACCTTTATGTGTCTACCACTATCTCATTATTCCATTATGCATGAGATTGTCAACTGTACATAATTTTTCTCTATCTCAGTGTTATATGTTGAGTATGTCTGGGGAAGATGCAGTATCTTTTTAGTTCACAAATCTGTGTAGATGCTGCTATTCAAGAGTACCTGAAAAACCACACTTAAGGAGGCCCATTCACATTCAGGTTGAGGTATGTAATGAAATTTTGGACTTTAAGCTTGATACCATAATTGATGTGGTAGTCAGCCTCCAAAAATGGCCCCTGATGATCTTGTGTAGTTTTTTCCTATACTCAGTGGGGCTGAGTTGAATGAGATATTATAGGAATAACTATGTTTATCTTCCATGGCAAGGTCACAAATGACCTCTCTTTTGCTGCTCACTCTGTGGAAAGCCAACTTGCCTGTTGTGAGAACACTTAAGCAGCCTTGTGAGGAGGTCTGTGTAAGGAGAAACGAAGTTTCTTATCCACAGGCTTGTGAATGAGCTGCCTTAAAAGTGAATTCTCCTGTCCCATAACACTTCAAATGGGAACCACAACTCTGGCTGACACTTTGACTAAACCTACAGGAGTGAGCCTGGGACAAGTATCCAACTAACCTTCTGACCAACTTGTGTTAGATAATAAATGTTTATTGTTGTTTCAGTCAACTAAATTTGAGGCTAACTTATTATGCAGCAATAGAACAATTGGGATGAGAATTTTGGAGGTCTTAGTTTGGAGGTGATCACATTTTACATGTAGGAGGAATATGAATAATTTATGGCAAGCAGGTACACTCTAAAAAATTGCTTAATGGCCCCATCACAGTATTCTTCCCCCTTTTTGCAACATGAGTTTGCTACAACTCCCACGAAGATGTGAATTTTATTTGTAGATAGAATATGGCAGAGGTGAGATTGTGATGTCTGAAGTTAAGCATTGTAAGATCTTGCGATTTTCGCTTTTGCCCTTGAGACTACTGCCCTGAGATATCCTAGGGATGACCTAGGGAAAGTCAGCCCTGTCTCCTAGAGGATGAGAGGCCATATGAAGGAGAACTGAGGAACCACAACACACAGTCAAAACCACCTTTGAGTTTTATAAGTGAGGCCATCTTGGACCTTCCAGCCCAACCAGATCTCCAGCTGACAGCAGCTGCACAACTGAGCCTGGGCAAATCTATCTGAGGGACCCTCAAGCTAATCTACAAAACTAGTTGCCATTGTTTTGGGGTTGTAAGTTAAGTAGCAAAGATAACTGAGAAAAACTTTGTTACAGGAATTTATCATTGAGTATAGCTTTGAACGAATTGTTTTTCAACAATATAAAACACTTAGTATCAAGAAATGATTAGTTATTGCTGACTTCCTGGACTACTGCTTTGAGGAAGATTCTAAAACCATGCCGGCAAAGGCAATGGCAACCCACTCCGGTACTCTTGCCTGGAAAATCCCATGGATGGAGGAGCTTGGTGGGCTGAAGTCCATGGGGTTGCTAAGAGTCGGGCATGACTAAGCGACTTCACTTTCACTTTTCACTTTCGTGCTTTGGAGAAGGAAATGGCAACCCACTTCAGTGTTCTTGCCTGGAGAATCCCAGGGACAGAGGAGCCTAGTGGGCTGCCGTCTATGAGGTCCCACAGAGTCAGACACGACTGAAGGGACTTAGCAGCAGCTAAAACCATGCAGATGCTCATTTAAAAGAGAACTGTTGTTAATCAGTAGTGTATTACATAGATGCGGATAGGGTAGAGAAAATGGTATCTATTTTCTGTGTGAAAGTGAAAGTTGCTCAGTTGTGTCTGTCTCTTTGTGACTCCATGGACAGCATAGTCCATGGCATCCTCCAGGCCAGAATACTGGAGTGGGTAGCCTTTCCCTTCTCTAGGGGATCTTCCCAACCCAGGGATCAAACCCAGGTCCTCTGCATTGCAGGTGGATTATTTACCAAGTGAGCCACACAGGAAGCCCAAGAATGCTGGACTGGGTAGCCTATCCCTTCTCCAGCAGATCTTCCTGACCCAAGAATTGAACTGGGGTCTCCTGCATTGCAAATGGATTCTTTACCAACCAAGCTATCAGGGAAGCCCAAATTCTGTATAGACACAATGAAAAAATGTGAATGACTGGTCTTTGTGGAGTCTGTTATATATTTTGAGTACTTGCTTTATAGTGTTCACCTGAGTACAAAGAAAAAAATGTCCAAATCTTTAATATTCAGTTATATCTTATAGGACTATTAAAGTCCAATTTTTTAAAAGCCTTAATGAACCCAGCAAATGTTTATATTTGCTTTTCTTCTCTTATGTATACAACTCTATACTTAGATTAAAGCAGATCATCAAAGAAGTACATATACACACATATATATTTAAATTTTGTTGAAATCTAGTTGACTTAGAATGTTGTGTTAATTTCTGCTGTACAGCAAAGTTATTGTTATACACATATATTCTTTCCATATTCTTTTCAACTATAGTTTATAACAGGATATTGAATATTGTTCCTTGTGCTATGCACTGGAGAAGGCAATGGCAACCCACTCCAATACTCTTGCCTGGAAAATCCCATGGATGGAGGAGCCTGGTGGGGTGCAGTCCATGAGGTTGTTAAGAGTTGGACATGACTGAGCAACTTCACTTTCACTTTCACTTTCATGCATTGGAGGAATGGCAACCCACTTCTCACTGGAGAAGGAAATGGCAACCCACTCCAGTGTTCTTGCCTGGAGAATCCCATGGATATAGGAGCCTGGTGGGCTGCTGTCTATGGGGTCGCACAGAGTCGGACACGACTGAAGCAACTTAGCAGCAGTGCTATGCAATAGGACCTTGTTGTTTATCCATGCAGTATGCAACAGTTTGCATTTGCTAATTCCAAACTTCCAGTCTTTCCCTCCCCTACCCCACTTCCCCTTGGCAATCACAAACTGGAGTAGAAAATGGCAACACATTCTGATATTCTTGCCTGGGAAATCCCATGGACAGAGGAGCCTTGTGGGCTACAGTCCATGGGGTTGCAAAGGGTCAGACATGACTGAGCATGTGTGTACACACACACACACACATGCACACACACACACATATGTAACAGTTTGCATATGCTATTCCCAAACTCCCAGTCCTTCCCTCCCCTATCCCACTCCCTCTTGGCAATCACAAACTGGAGTAGAAAATGGCAACACATTCTGATATTCTTGCCTGGGAAATCCCATGGACAGAGGAGCCTTGTGGGCTACAGTCCATGGGGTTGCAAAGGGTCAGACATGACTGAGCATGTGTGTACACACACACACACACATGCACACACACACACATATGTAACAGTTTGCATATGCTATTCCCAAACTCCCAGTCCTTCCCTCCCCTATCCCACTCCCTCTTGGCAATCACAAATCTGTGCTCTATATCTGAGAAGCACATATATTGTTTGATTTGGTTCTCACATCAACCCAATGATGCAGGAATGGTGGGTATTATTTATCTTCATTTTATAGGTGAGGTCCAGTCATATAATGTCCTTCAACTAAGGATATACATTTAACATAAAGTGATTTACTCCCATGTATTCCTTCTTTGCATCTTGTTCCCGTTCCACTATAATGTGAGCATGTCTAGATGATTGGTAAGGTTCTTCTAGATCTAGCATTCAGTGACTTGAATGAACCTAGTGTACACCACGTTATAATTCATCTGGTGGGAACCAAATGCCAAAAGAGTGTGAACTTTAGCAAGTGGTTACTGAGTTGCTTGGTTGTCTGGGCAGTTGACTGGTGGTTGGAGATCCTGTTTCAACATCTGTCTGGGGAGGCAAACAAACAGAGCTTTACACTGTGTTGACGTGTGTCCTGGGTGACTCAAGATTCTGACAGGAAGATAATAACTGGAGTGCAGCTAAGCTATGACTGGAGCAATGTTCCACTTGATGTGGAATTCCTCAGAGAGGCAGGGGTGATGTGGTTGGTTAAATTATGGGCTCTGACTTTACAGTGCAAATCAGAAGGACTGTATGCTCAAGGCAGTCACTTAGGGGAAAGGGTGGGTTAAGAGACTGAGTCAGGTCTAAGGAGACGGGAGATGTGGACAGGGGCAAATCATAGTATTTGTTTTGCAGAGTGAAAAGCAATAGAGTATATAAACCACATTTAATTTGTCCTCTCTGCCACGTCCCCAAATACACACTTATAGATATAACTTATTTTCCAGTACTGCAGGGCTCTTGCCATTTTATGAATGCAAATCTTACCATAAAGTATTTCAGTCTAGGTAGAAAGGCAGATAGGAAATATAATAATGCCTCTGCCACTTAGTGGGCTTCCCAACAGTGGTAAAGAACCCGCCTGCCAATGCAGGAGACATAAGAGACTCAGGTTTGATCCCTGGGCCAGGAAGATCCCCTGGAGGAGGGCATGGCAACCCGCTTCAGTGTTCTTGCCTGGAGAATCCCGTGAACAGAGGAGCCTGGAGGGCTACAGTCCATAGCGTTGCAAAGAGTTGCACACCAGTGAAGTGACTGAGTACACGCGTACTCAAGCCACTTAGCGGTTGTCCCCAGGACAAATAACTTATTCTCTGAGCTTCAGTTACCTCATGTGTACAATGGTGATGATAATATTTATTTAACAGAGTTTTTGTGAACAATAAAACATTTAGCAAAATGTCCAGTGTATAACTAATACACACTAAGTATTCACTTGTTTAAAAATGAAATTACTTGCAAAAATCTAACAGCTGTGAAATATAGAACTTGGGCTAACTCTAATGAATGAACTTACACATACTGAGCTTTAGTTATGTGTGAAGTGCTTTGCTAAGCTCTTTCATACACACCTGTCACATGTAACCCTCATAAAACCCCCGTGACATTAGTATTTTAAAAATCATTTTAGAGAAAGTAAATAACATGCATAAACCATGATGGTGTACCATTAAAAATTTTTATTACATAAAAGGATATCTTAATAATCACAAAGAAAAGAATTTTTTAAATGTAAGACACAGCACACATAGAATTGATAAGTTCTATCTCATTAAAATTAGATCCTATTTACCAAAAGGATACCAAAACTAGAGTTAAAATTAAAGCCTAAAACTGGGAGAAGATACTTGAAATGTATATGCATGACAAAGGATTAGTATCCAAAATGTATATATTTTAAAACTCCCATAAATTCATAAGAAAAATATGAAAAAGTTAGATGAACAGCTTAAAAGGGACAAAGATACAAAAGCAAATACAAAAATACAAATATAAATTTTACAGAAGAGAAAACATGAATGTCCCATGAAGTTATAACAAAGTACTCAGGGTCATTGGCAATTAAGGAATATACATTAAAATTAGAGTGAATATATTTTCATGCCCACCATATTGACAGCTAAGAAGTTTGACAATGAAGTGTTGTCCAGGATATGGTGAAAAGAAGCTATCATACCTGTGGGACAGAGTGTGAGTTAGTAATAACTTTGAAGAACAGTTTGGTACTGCTTCAAACAGAAGTGTGTCTGTACCCTATGATTAAGCGATTGCAATCCTAGATATGTTCTGTAGAGAAATTCCCACCCGATGGTAAATGGAAACATGGTTCAAATGCCACTACCAGAAACAAATCTATGGAAGATAGAGAAACAAATCATAATATAGTCACGTAGCAATATATTCCACAGCAATAAAAATGAATAAATTACAGCTATGCCAACAAGATGGATACATTTCAAAAAAAGTAATATTGAGTAAAAAGAGAAAATCAAAGAGCAATGCATTGTATATGATTCATTTACGTAAAGGGCAAAGCCAGGCATATGAACAGGATATTGTGCAGAGATGAAACAACAGTAGAAATAAAGTGATTAACATAAAATTTTGCTTTGGGAATTATTTTGGTGGGGAGAGAGAATTGACATCGGGGAAGGCACTTAGTAGGCTCTCAAAGTCCATGCACTCTTTTGTGTACGTGATGTGCTTCAAAAAAGAAAAAAGGGTTAAACAAAACAAAAACCACGTTCTCCCATCCCCCCAAACCCTATAGCTGAGTGACAAAAGCAGCAGAATGAATCTCATCATAGCATATGATTTCTATAAAATTAAAAGCATACATGCGTCTAAATCAGCACTATGCATTTTACAAGAATAGATCAATATTTAAGGATGTATTTCAGACTCATTCACGTGAAGACTTGTGGCAAGAAGGGGAATAGGAATTAGACTGGGGGTAAAGATGGAGAAGGTCAAGAAACTATCACCAAGTATGAATTAATTTTGTATAGTTATGTAGGGTTATTTCCTCACTCCCAACTTTGTTCCCAAAGGGATTTAAGGAGGCAGAAAGCCTACTGAACTACTCAGATCCATATTCCACCTTTGGAGCCCCTCAGTTTTCTAGATTCCAAGGAGGCCAGCAGGAACAATCTGTATTGTAAAAGAATCTAAATGATTTTGACAGGGAGCAATTCATTTTCTGAAGGCTAAGCTGAGTCTTAGGAAATGGCAGATGTTGGATTGAGAAGGAGAAGCTGAGGACGGTACGTGCATGGGGCAAGCCTCAGGCATTTCCATGCCTCATTCCAGTTCGGCAAGACCCTCATGTTTGTCCTCCCCCTGTCAGGACTGAAGAGAAGAAGACAGGTGCCCCATTTTCCAGGCTAATGTTCCACAATTGGTCATGCAGGACCAAGTCCTTTGCCAACCAGATGGATTGCTGGCCTTTGGGCTGCCCTGTGTGAGCCAGAACTGATGGCTCATTATGGATCTTACACTTTATCCCACGGGCTTCTTAGGAGTGAAGTGGTGTGGGGATGGTGGTTTAGTTGTCATGTCTGACTCTTTGCAAAGCCATGGACTGTCGCCTGGCAGGCTTCTTTGTCAGTGGGATTCTCCAGGCAAGAATACTGGGGTGGGTTGCCATTTCCTTCTCCAGGGGATCTTTGCGACCCAGGGATCAAACCTGGGTCTCCTGCATTTCAGGCAATTTCCTGCATTTCAGATGGATTCTTTTCTGACTGAGCCACTGGGGAAGCCTGACAAGTGGAGTAGGAAGGCCCAAATGTCAGGACCCCCACCTAGCCCAAATATCTGCTACATGGACAATGGAGAAAAGGGATGACTGAAGGAGTGAGGATCCCAGAAAAGAGGCAAAGTCAACAGCATCCAAAGTGTAGGCAGATGAGTTTACCTTAATCAGAGAAAGGGGAAATCTCATTCTTGTTATTTCCAACACACAAATAAACAGATGTAAGGCCTGGTTATGTATACAAGAAGGTAACTTTATAGATAGGGAAGGGACGGAGTTCATGCACAAAGCCTTTATTTTTTTTTTTTTTTTCTTTTTTGTCAAAAGTAGACAAAGGCATAATTAGGTACAAAGTCTGGTGCTAAGTACTGAAGGAGATGAAAAGACTAAGTCACAGGCCTTGACTCCTAGGAGTTTGCAAGCCACTTTCAAGTGTTCAACTTACACGTAGTATAGGACAGCCTACACGTGTTGAATGGTCATTTAATAGGTATTCACAACAAGGAAAGAAGAACTCAGAGTGGCTGGGCGAAATAAGCGCTGCTGTTAGACACAACATGCATGCTCCATTTGCCCTTGGCCCCCCTCCAACTTCAGCCCCCTTCCAACTTCCAACCAGAGTTGTGACAGATCAGACTCAGCTCCCTCTGGCAGTGTTCTTGTCTTTCAGCATCTTACCTCAGGGCCTTCTAGATGTTGGGAGCTTTCCCAGCCAGCTGGCAAGCATAGCCTGGACCCCTGTCCCCTGGCTTATATGGACCTGCATTCCAACAGCCGGCAGCTATAATTCTTTGCCTGTGGGCTTGCTCTGACAGCCAGACCCCACTTGGTCTGTGTGCTGGGGATGCTGGAAGTGCCAGGGCATTAAATTCTCAACCCCACCTCAGAGACAGGCTTCAAACCTCCAAGTAGGACTGATGGGTGTAGAGAGACTCTTCAGCACCCTGTCCTCTGCAGGGAAAATTCTAGACATGATTCCACACTGGCTCCTAGAATTCCTCAACAGGACTGAGCTCCAGGCACCCTCAGGGGCACTTCAGTTGTTGACCCACCTTCACTGTCTTCCTTCCCTCCCAGCGACAATTTCCTGCCCTCTTGCTTTCTTGCACTACCTCTCACGTGACTTTCACTCAGATCCTCGTCCAAGGGTCTACTTCTAAGGGAACTTAAGTAAACCCAGATAAAGCTCTGGGGCATCCTTCATCTAGGGATGGGGACTGGGGGCAAGAGGGGAGGAGATAGAGGAGAAGCTGGTGGACAACCGCTCCAGTCTTCCATCTGACTGGTGGATATTTCTGGGAGGCAAGCTGTAGGCTTCTCAGGAGGTCCTGGCAAAGGCCACCTTCACAGTACAACTTATGTACTTGGTTTTTCCTTCATTCTTTCACTCACCACACTCCTCACATCTACTTTCTGGGATTGATCTCAAATAACGTAGCAGCATTCAGTCTCTGACTTGGGCTCTTGTTTTCTGGGGAATCTGAAACAAGGCAGAAAGCTTTGTGGGAGAGGAGGTGTGAAATGGGCTGGAACGCTAACTGTGGGCAGGAGTTAGGGGAGTGCTCAGAGAGGATGCCAGGGAGGAAAAGGAAATGGCCAAAGGCAAGGAGGTGGAACTGGCTAGAACATTTTCTGTTGGCTCTCGTGGAAGGTTCTTGGTGGTAAGCCATGATGGAGAATACCAGAAAGGGAGCCTTATTCCCTTTCTTGGCCTCTTGAGAAGAAACCACCCCATGTGAATGAGCTGGCACCGAAAAGACACATAAAGCCACTGCAGGTGCTTATCTTATACCCTGTGTACTAAAGTCCTCCACAACTCCCTGTCATCTGTCCCCAAAGTGGCCTGACCATTTTAAATTGTAGCCTTATCCTTTCTTGTCTGTTCTTCACCAGGCCCACTCACTTGGCCCCCACTATGGACCTACCCTCCCTCCTGTGAGAAGAACCAGGTTCTTGGGATCTTCTCTAGTTGGAGGAGGGTACACATCACTGGCCGAAGGCCCTGCCCTCCCTGCTGCTGGTTTCCGCCTTCAAAGGGGAGGTGTGGTAAATAGGATGCTATCAGCTATCTGCTGAGGTCAGGGTTGATGGGTTGGCTGGGAGGAAAGGCAAGCTAGCCAACAGAGCCTCCTGGGATGCTGGGCAGGTAGCTGCAGGAGGTCAGTGGCAGTGTGTGTAGGATGCTGGAGTCAGTGTGGTCACCGTTCAGCACAGATCAAGATCTCGAACAAACCACAGACTCCAGCAACAGAGCATTTCTGCACAGTGTTCCCTCTTCCCTCTCACCGCTGCCTCCAGCACACAGGAATGTAAGTTCTGTTCCTAATACTGACTGCCCTTGGGACTCTGCTTCAAAGTCTGTGTCAAGAGTTACAGACTCCACCATCCTGCTTTTCCTCCTCACCTGATCCTGCTCAGACAATTTTCCTGCTCAGTGAAGCCTGAGCTTGGGGAGAGTTTGCTTCACCCCAGCTTATGTGGGGAATCACTGGGGGTTTTCCCTGAACATTTGTTCATTGTTATGGGCTTCTTCCTGCCAGCCTTCATAGATGGCTGGATGTTGTCCATGTGCTGGAAGTCACTCCAGGATGACTTGGGGGAGAGAGAGAAACAGCTGCAACTCGTAGGAGGGAATGTCCACTGATGTGGTGGTGGAGGCCTGGGTTATAGCACCTACAAGGGACTGTCAGAGGGAGGAAAGGCCATCGGACCCCAAAGGTCCAGAGATGGGCTTGAGCTCTGGGGCAGACACTCTCTGTATTCTTCCTTGTCCCCTCTCTGGACCTCAACTTTTCATCAACAAAACACAAACAATCCCAAAGCACAGTCACGCTTTACTGGGGGACCCATTGCAGAGTGTGGCTCCTGTTCATATTGAGTTTGCAGATTTTATCCTCATTAAATGCATTCTTCATTCAGGTCTCAAATATCTCTGACCTGAATGGAGGCAACAGCTTTTTGATGGGTCTCCTTGTCTTCCACCCACTTCCAGTTTTTGTTTTTGTTTTTTCCCCCACTTCTGCTCCAGTGACATTTCTAAATTAGAAATCTGATTATGGGTTTTCCCCAATAGTGTGTATGTGTGTGACCAGTCATGTCTGACTGTTTATAGCCCTTTGGACTAAGGTCTGTCAGGCTTCTCTGTCCATGGGATTTTTCAGACAAGAATACTGGAGTGGAGCTGCCACTTCTTCCTTCAGGGGATCTTCCTGACCCAGGGATCAAACCCATGTCTCCTGCACTGCAGGCGGATTCTTTATCTGCTCAGCCATCGGGGAAGTCCTTGTCCCAAAAATCACAAGGCAAAAATCTAAATGGGTGAGACATATGAGGCCTTTCAAAATCTGAGCTCCTTATCATCTTTCTGCCTCAGCTCCCAAGCCTTTCCTCTAATGGCTGTATGTTTCAGCTACTCTAAACAGCTTGCTTTTCCCTGAAGATACCATTCTACCTCTCTTACCCTCATTTGAAATAGAAGTACCAAAATACAATTTTAAGATGAGGAACATCTGGGCCCAGACCCAGCTCTGCCACTTACTGCCTTTGTGAATTTGTATGTATTATATTCCTTCTCTAAGCGACAGTTTCATTGTCCCTAAAATGTAATAGCAAAGGCTATGAAGTTCCTAGCCTAGTTTTTGGTTCATGATAGCTGGTCAATAATTTACTAGAATTATTACTATAATTACTGTCCTTTTTTGGTAAATTCATTTGGTAACTCCAATATTACCTCCTTTCTGAGGTCCCTCCACATCCCAGAGACAGGGGCTTGCTTTTTCTTAGAGCTTTGTTCCAAGTTTTAGAGTTCTCACCAGTTTGTATCTTTATTGTCTATTTATATGTTGGTTTCAGGCACCAGACTGCAGGCTCCTTGTGGGAAAGAATTGTGTTCTGTTTCTCTCTTCATTTCTTGTACCCAGCACCAGACCTGTCCTGGAGTAGGTTTTCAGCACATGTTAAATGAATGAACAAATGGTTGTTTTTGTTCCTGGGTAGAAAGAACTTTCATTAAGAACCCAGAGGAAGGAAGAGGTCAGAAAGTGTAGGTTTGTTTAGTCTGCTCTGCCCTATTAACTAGGCACACCCACCCTCTCTGGATCCCCGTGCTAGTCTGTTCTCTGGCAAATGTTGGAAGGTCACGTAACATCCGGTCTCCTTATCTAGGTGGGTGTGATGCAGCTAGGGAAGCCTCCACACCCTCTATCCAAATAGACTGGCCAGCTCTAGCCACTGGGAGTGCTTGAAAAACAAATTCAGTGTTTGTCCCTGGGAGGTCTGCAGAGGTAAACATTATAGTCAAAGCTTGTCAAAAGTGCCTGCTCAAACTTGCCTGTATGGAACATATAAGCAAGCCCCAAAGTGTCTGGAAATAAAGTGTTCCTTCAAGCTACATCTGATATGTTCATACATGAAAAGAAGTGGCCTGGAATTGGAAAAAGAGCAGGGGTTTTAGAGCTGGAGAGATCAGAATGTGAAAACTAGTTAGCAGAGTGAAATTTAACCTTTTTGAGCTGAATTGGATTTTCGTTATTGAAGAATTCTGATTCTATAGGTAGATGGAATGATGAAAGGACCAAGATAAGAAAAGTCCTTTGTCATCGCTAAAAGGCTCAATGCTTTATGTCTTCTGAGTACTTTATGAACAGCAATGCCCATTCACAACAACTCTAAGAGGATAGGTAGAGTCATTATTATTAATGTTTTGCCTTGCTCCTCTGGATCAACTCCACCCTTTTCTATCTTGCTTTGTTCCCCAGGAGACTGATATCTAAGGAGATCACTTCTTCTGTTCATCTCAATCATTATTAATGGCTAGAAAATTCTTGCTTAAATCCAGATTTTCTTATTACTTACTTCTCATTGCCAAAAGATATTATACTTAATAATGATTCAATAATTCATGGATTCATTCAGCCAATGTAACATACATTCTCTTATTTCTCCAACATTAATTATGTGTCTACTATGTCAGAGGCTGATAATAATTTTCTGTACAGGGCCAGATAGTAAATATTTTAGGATTGCAGACCATAAAGTCTTGGACCACTCTGAGTGGTCTTGGACCATAAACTCTTGGATCACTCATTGCAGTAAGAAAGCAACCATAGATAAAGTGTACTTCACTAGAATTGGCATTGTTCCAATAAAATTTTGTTTATAAAAACATGTGGCAAGCCATATGTGGCCCATGGGCTATATTTTGTCTACCCATGTACTATATACCAAAGATGATATTAGGTCCTGGAGACAAAGATGGTCTCTGGAAGCTCGCACACAGTATTGTGGGGGAAAAAATTAACAAGTATGATGAAATTGGACTGGTGCTCTGATTAAAGTCTTTACAGTGTTTAGTGGGGGGTGCAGAATAAGTAAACAGGCAATTCTTCAGGTGTGAAGAGAGAGGAAGGGACAGAGGGGGATGAAGGGAATACAATTTCATACAGAGGCCATTTGAAACTAGGATAGAAGTGAGTTTCTAGGGAGGTAGCCTGCTAAGGAGTCTGGACTTAACCTTTGGGTCATGGAGAAACATAATAGTAGATGCACATAAACACACAAACTTGAATTTGATTGCTGATTTGCCCATGTAGTAGTTTCAGGAATTTTTTTCTGAAAATATAAATATCCATATTTCCTTCATAGGGTTGTGAGACTCAAATCAGACAATGAAAGTAAAGAATAGCATGATTATTGACACATAGAGTATGCTTTAAAAATGGGTGGAATACACTGATAGGCTTTTGGTTTAGGAAGATTACCACAACATGATAAATATATTAGAAGGGGATAATACTGGAGGAAGGAAAACCAGTTAGGAAATGATGGCAGCAATCCACGGGAGAGAGAATGAAAGCTTGAACTCAGGCAGAGGCAGAGAAAATGGAGGGAAGAGATGTGGCTGTGAGGGCTAATTGATGTTATAGGGAGGGAAGTTCAGTTCAGTTCAGTTCAGTTCAGTCACTCAGTTATGTCCGACTCTTTGCGACCCCATGAACCACAGCACACCAGGCCTCAATGTCCATCACTAACTCCCAGAGTTCACAGAAACTCATGTCCATTGAGTTGGTGATGCCATCTCATCCTCTGTCGTCCCCTTCTCCTCCTGCCCCCTATCCCTCCCAGCATCAGGGTCTTTTCAAATGGGTCAGCTCTACGCATCAGGTTGCCAAAGTATTGGAGTTTCAGCTTCAGCATCAGTCCTTCCAATGAACACCCAGGACTGATCTCCTTTAGGATGGACTGGTTGGATCTTCTTTCAGGCAAAAGGACTCTCAAGAGTCCTCTCCAACGTCACAGTTCAAAAGCATCAGTTCTGTGGCGTGCAGCTTTCTTTATAGTCCAATTCTTACATCCATACATGACTACTGGAAAAACCATAGCCTTGACTAGACGGACCTTTGTTGGCAAAGTAATGTCTCTGCTTTTAAATATGCTGTCTAGGTTGGTCATAACTTTCCTTCCAAGGAGTAAGTGTCTTTTAATTTCATGGCTGCAGTCACCATCTGCAGTGATTTTGGAGCCCAGAAAAATAAAGTCTGACACTCTTTCCACTGTTTCCCCATCTATTTGCCATGAAGTGATGGGACCAGATGCCATGATCTTAGTTTTCTGAATGTTGAGCTTTAAGCCAACTTTTTCACTCTCCTCTTTCATTTTCATCAAGAGGCTTTTGAGTTCCTCTTCACTTTCTGCCATAAGGGTGGTGTCATCTGCATATCTGAGGTTATTGATATTTCTCCCAGCAATCTTAATTCCAGCTTGTGGATCATGGTGTCACTAGGCACTTAAATTCTGAAGGTATTTTTGGGCCCTTCTTTGTCCCTCCCTAGAGACACTCAACTAAAGCCAGACATTCTGGAATGTGAAGTCAAGTGGGCCTTAGAAAGCATCACTACAAACAAAGCTAGTGGAGGTGATGGAATTCCAGTTGAGCTATTTCAAATCCTGAAAGATGATGCTGAGAAAGTGCTGCCCTCACTATGCCAGCAAATTTGGAAAACTCAGCAGTGGCCACAGGACTGGAAAAGGTCAGTTTTCATTCCAATCCCCAAAAAAGGCAATGCCAAAGAATGCTCAAACTACTGCACAATTGCACTCATCTCACATGCTAGTAAAGTAATGCTCAAAATTCTCCAAGCTATGCTTCAGCAATACATGAACCGTGGACTTCCTGATGTTCAAGCTGGTTTTAGAAAAGGCAGAGGAACCAGAGATCAAATTGTCAACATCTGCTGGATCATGGAAAAAGCAAGAGAGTTCCAGAAAAACATCTATTTCTGCTTTATTGACTATGCCAAAGCCTTTGACTGTGTGGATCACAATAAACTGTGGGAAATTCTGAAAGACATGGGCATACCAGACCACCTGACCTGCCTCTTGAGAAATCTGTATTCAGGTCAAGAAGCAACAGTTAGAACTGGACATGGAACAACAAGCTGGTTGCAAATAGGAAAGAAGTACGTCAAGGCTGTATATTGTCACCCTGCTTATTTAATTTACATGCAGAGTACTTCATGAGAAACACTGGGCTGGAAGAAGCACAAGCTGGAATCAAGATTGCTGGGAGAAATATCAATAACCTCAGATATGCAAATGACACCACCCTTACGGCAGAAAGTGAAGAGGAACTCAAAAGCCTCTTGATGAAAGTGAAAGAGGAGAGTGAAAAAGTTGGCTTAAAGCTCAACATTCAGAAAACTAAGATCATGGCATCTGGTCCCATCACTTCATGGCAAATAGATGGGGAAACAGTGTCAGACTTTATTTTTTGAGGGGGCTTCAAAATCACTGCAGATGGTGACTGCAGCCATGAAATTAAAAGACGCTTACTCCTTGGAAGGAAAGTTATGACCAACCTAGATAGCATATTCAAAAGCAGAGACATTACTTTGCCAACAAAGGTCCATCTAGTCAAGGCTATGGTTTTTCCAGTGGTCATGTATGGCTGTGAGAGTTGGACTGTGAAGAAGGCTGAGTGCTGAAGAATTGGTGCTTTTGAACTGTGGTGCTGGAGAAGACTCTTGTGAGTCCCTTGGTCTGAAAGGAGATCCAACCAGTCCATCCTAAAGGAGATCAGTCCTGGGTGTTCATTGGAAGGACTGATGCTGAAGCTGAAACTCCAGGACTTTGGCCACCTCATGAGAAGAGTTGACTCATTTGAAAAGACTCTGATGCTGGGAGGGATTGAGGGCAGGAGGAGAAGGGGACGACAGAGGATGAGATGGCTGGATGGCATCACCGACTCGATGCACATGAGTATGGGTGAACTCCCAGAGTTGGTGATGGACTGGGAATCCTGGTGTGCTGCGATTCATGGGGTTGCATACAGTCAGACACAACTGAGCGACTGAACTGAACTGACTGAGTGATACCATTTACCAAGGGAAGGAGCATGGAGGAAAGCCAGATTTGAACATATTAAATTGCTTTTGGACACATTAATTAAGTGGAAATGTCTAGCAGTCATTGAGGCTGCAGTTTCCTAATTGGTTATCATCATCAGTGAAAGAATCATCAGTGTGAAACCCCAGAAACAGATGAAGTCACCAAGGAAGTAATAATATATTTTAAAGAAGTCAAACTAGGCTTGGAAAACCCAGTATTTCAGGGAGAGGCAGATATCAATATCAGTCAGTTTGTCACTTCAGTCGTGTCTGACTCTGTGACAATATGGACTGTAGCCTGCCAGGCTCATCTATCCATGGGATTCTCCAGGCAACAAAACTAGAGTGGACTGCCATTTCCTCTCAGGGGATCTTCACAACCCAGGGATCAACCCATGTTTCTTATGTCTCCTGCATTGGCAGGTAGGTTCTTTACCACTAGCACCACTTGAGAAGCCTACATGTATGTGTTTGTGTGTGTGTGCATGTGTGTGTGTAGCCAAGATATGAAGAATATATATATTCATACATGCACACACACAAACCAGGATCTGGTATACATATATAAATAAGGAAATATATATATATGTGTGTGTGTGTGTGTGTGTGTGTTTGTGTGTGTATTGGAGAAGGCAATGGCACCCCACTCCAGTACTCTTGCCTGGAAAATCCCATGGATGGAGGAGCCTGGTAGGCTGCAGTCCATGGGGTCGCTAAGAGTCGGACATGACTGAGTGACTTTACTTTCACTTTTTTTTTTCATGCATTGGAGAAGGAAATGGCAACCCACTCCAGTGCTCTTGCCTGGAGAATCCCAGGGACGAGGGAGCCTGGTGGGCTGTTGTCTATGGAGTCGCACAGAGTTGGACACGACTGAAGCAACTTAGCAGCAGCAGCAGTGGCATATGTATGTGTATATATATATATATATATATATATATATATATATAAATGTGGATATAACCAAGAAGGAAATGTCAGAGTAGGTCAGGGGACTTAGCAAGGAGTCACAACATCTCAGAAGCCAGTGATAGAGAAGGCTAGAAGAAATTAGACAATTTGTAATTAGAAAATGATTGGTAACTTTGGCTAAGAAACATTCATCAGAGTCATGAAGGGGAGCTGATTATCATGGATTGAAGCCTAAAGGAGGAATTGGAGAGATGAAGGCAATGACTGTAGATTATTCTTTGGGAGAATTTGATTGTGGAGGGTAAGGGAAATGAGCAGAGGTGCTAGAAGAAGAGGGTGGATTTCTTTGAACCTTTAAGAGATTCAGTTTCCAGGAAAGAGGAAATCTCTATGGGAGTTGGGTGAAGATCAACTAGGAGAAGAAATGGAAGAATTTGTCTTAGATTGGAGAAGACTGTTTATTGGTCTGTTACAGGATCCCAGGAGGTAAAATTGGACTCAGTTGTATATGTTTAAGTTTGTGGTTTTGGAAGGAGAGTTTTCAAGTGCTTATCTGATAGCCTCAATCCTCTCTCTCAAAAGGTACCCAGTTTATTGCTAGGAGAAGGGAGCAGCAATTAGGAAGGTAGTCTGACCAGAGTAAGATATGGAATGTTTGCTCTGGCAATAATGCCCAGTGAATTTGGAAACCATAAATTTGGGATGATGCCAATCTATCCACTTGTGTTATTTCTTTCAAAAGTGTTCCACATCCAGGGGATGAGATGGGGAGAAGACAGATGGTTACATTGATATAAGACAGAATTTGAAAGCAAGCATAGTGAGTCCCCTATATATGAACATTCAAGTTGTGAAATTTCAAAGATGAGAACATGCATTTGTATGTCCAATCACATAAGTTAGTTCTATTGAGGAGGCTCTGTTACTTTTAGAGGGACAGGACCAGAACAGTTCACGGAGGTTGCAGCAGCCATTCATAATGCAATCCAGTGCTATCATGTCATCTCCGACAAGAGAAAAAGAGCTACTCCCCAGACATCACTGGGTCATTTTTTTAAGAGGGTAGATGGAATTGAATCCAATAAGAAATCAGAAGTTGTACCATTGAAATCAGGTGTGAGTGAAATGGCAGCTTGCCCTCCAGGTCCTACTGTTGATGACCTTCAGGTCTACTATCTCCCACATCCCCTCCCCTCCTCCCATCAGTAACTCTTCTTGCCTGTTCACTGAGTACTAGCTCCTGCATGCTGGCTGTTAGACTGTACTACTGTACTTTTCATGGTACTGTACTGTAAGATTGAAAATGTTTTCTTCATTTTTGTTTGCTTTTTAATGTATTATTTGTGTGAAAAGTATTACAAACCTATTGTAGTACAGTACTGTATAACTGGTTGTGTTAGTTGGGTACCTGAGCTAATTTTGTTGGACTTAGGAGCAAATTAGACTTCTGAACATGCTCTCAAGATGGACCTCATTTGTATGTAGGGAATTTACTGCATGATGGAAGAGCAAGAGATTGGGAGGGTGAGTGCATTTGTAGCAAAATGATTACAGTAATAGACACTGTAGTTCTAGTGGACAGGAAAGGAAATGAAGGTGGGAGGAGGCTAATAGTGGGGAAAAAAAGGTCAAAGAACTAAAGGGTTGTGATGAGGTCACAAAATATGTGTGGTAGGCGTAAGGAAGGGAAAACTGGACTGATAGGAAATTAGAAGCAGAGATTTGTATATTAGAGTTTAAGGTGTCAGGGGTGGAACATTTCCTTCTAATGATAAGCTCTAGTATGTAGCCATAAAATACATCAGTCAATCAGGGTTGTAGACGTTGGCCGAGAAAATTTGAAGTGATGATAACAATACAGAGTTCACATCTGTGTGATATTTTACAGATTGCAAAGCACTTTCACAACCATTATCTCACTTGACCTCATCCAATGAGATGGATAAAGCATGAATTATCTCAATTATTATTTTAATTTGACACATGAAACAATCGAGGCCTGAAGATATTAAATATCTTACCAGGCTAGTTAAGTGATGGAAATTCCAACTGGGATGAAATCACTAGCATCTGGATTAAAGCTAAAAAAATCCAGTTATTTACACCAATTCAGCTACTTTCGTGTTATGTATACACTGAATGAATATTCTTGATAGAATTGATGAAAACAATGCAACAATAACTTTTTTGGAAGAGTTGATGGACTCAAGGTCGTAGAGTGATTTTTTTTGTTCCTCTGTTTTTCCCCTCTAAACAAACCATTCTTTACCTGCTTGATCACCCCTCGTCATTTCGCAAGGATTAGGTGATCCTGTTCCCTGCCTCTACTCACCAACAGCAGGGCCCCTCGAAGTTGTGCTTCTCATTTCTACTGTGGACTGGAGCCTTTCCAGAGCTCTCTGGGGCTCTCAGGCTGGGTGAAGATGGATAGAGATCAGATCCAGTGGCGGTGTGTGGAGGAGGGTCCAGGAAACAGACGCCAAGCGAGGTAATTCATCCAAATGGCAAAACAGAGGTGGAATCTAGGGGAGCTGGAAGCAGCCCAAACAGGGTATGGGGGAGAGAGAGATGCCCTTCCATCTCCAGCTCAGATTTCTCCTTTGCCTCCGGTGCTTCATGCCGGCCTAGTCCAGTCCCAAATTGGGTGTCAGATTCCATCTCAACCCCGGCTGTGTGCCGCTTCCTCTACCAGATCCCACATCTTGGCCTAAAAAATTATTAACTTCCTCCTTAATCCCCACCCTACCTTTTCACATTCTGTTCATCAGAAAATACTGCTTCAGCCAAGCCACTGTGTATTTGGGAGAACCAAACTGGATTCTACTTTATTTGTATCACTATTTTGCTCTCTGACCCTGCACATGTCACTTTCTTTCTTTGGACCTCATTTTTCTCATCTGTTGAATTAGTTGGTGGAATGACCCATAAAAGCAAATAGATCTCCTTGTAAGTGCTAACTCAGGAGCACTGGTAGTAGCTTCTTGGATCTCTGTGTCAAGAGGGATTCTGACATGTGCTGATGTTCATCGTAACTAGCACTTCCCTTTTTTAGTGGCTCAGATGATAAAGAATCTGCCTGAAATGCAGGATTCCCAGGTTCCATCCCTGGGTCAGGAAGATCCCTTGGAGAAGGGAATGGCTACCCACTGCAGTATTCTTGCCTGGACAATTCCATGGACAAAGGAGACTGGTGGACTATAGTCTATGGAGTCAAAAAGAGTTGGACATGATTGAGCAACTAACATTAAGATAGTGGTTCTCAAACAACAGTGAGCATCTCAGTTATCTGGAGAGCTCATTAAAATGCAAAGTTCTGGGTCCCACACCCAGAATTGTCAATTCAGCGGGTCTGAAGTATGGCCTGAGAAGCTGCCTCTGCAGCAAATCCTCAGGTGAAGCTGACACTGTTGGTCCAGGGACCACACTTCAGAAACAGTATTGTAGGACTTAATTTCTATGACTCAGTTTAGTTTTCTTGAAACAGTGCAAATGTTGTGACTAGTTAGCCGACACAGATGCACAGACTTAGGGCTCCAGCTTCTTTAAGAAATGTTGAGAGAAGTTAGAGATTCATTAAGTAGTATAAGTTATACATCTGGGCTTAAAAAAAAAAAAGATAATCTTTAGGTTCATCCACATTGCTGCAAATAGCATTATTTCATTCTTTTTATGGACCTAGAGATTATCACTTTAAGTGAAACAAGTTAGGCAAAGACAAACATCATGTGTTATCACTTATTTGTGGAATCTAAAAATATAATACAAATGAACTTATTTATTAATACAAAACAGTATAGACTCACAAACAGAAAACAAATTTATGATTACCAAAGAGGATAGTGGAGGTGGGGGAGGGCAATGATAAATTAGGAGTTTGCAACTAATATATATATATATATGTATATATAAATTAGATCAACAACACAGACCTACGGTATAGCACAGGGAACTATACTGAATATGGTATAATAACCTGTAATGTAAAGGAATCTGAAAAAGCATATATGTATATATATGGCTGAATCACTGCTTTACTAACAGAACGTTTTAAATCACCTGTACCTCAATAAGAATAAGAAGGGAAGAAACAGATCCCAGAAACCACCTTTTCTGGGTGGTTCTGGGTGAGATCCTTGCCCCTTTTACCATGTAAGGACACAATAAGAGGATGGCCACATGTGAACTAGACAATGAATCTGCCAGGACCATGATTCTTGGATATAAATTTCTGTTGTTTACTTGTAAGAAAAGAGCTACAGGGGATAAGGTTCTGTATTTTTCCAGTTCATACTCAACTAGTAGGATGAATAGAAAGAGGATGGGCTTTGGAATCAGACATACCTAAGTTTAGACACTGGCTCTACAGTTTAGTTTATTAATTATTTGACCCTGGGCCAGTTACCAAACTCCTCACTTTGTATAGTGAGCTCACTACATTTTCTGTTTTGTTCACTATTTCCAAGGCCTAACTTACAGTAAGCAGTTAAAAATATTCTTTGAATGAAAACACAATGATTTGTCATAGACAAACCTGCACTTCTTCTGTAGACATGCTCTCTTTTTGCCCTCTCTGTTTGTAGAGATTAACAAATAAATTCTCAATAAGCTTTAGGAAATGTCATGCTAACTGTGCACCAAAACTCAACTGTGATAAAACCCAGCTTCTTTATTTCTTACAGTGACTCTGATTTTGCTCATGAACCTCATCCTTCTTCTTTGCAGTGAGGAGTGGACAAGAGGAATTCAATGGTGAAAGTTAGCTCAGTTTCAGCTCTTTCAGAATTCCCTCTGCCCTCCTCAGGGTTAAAGGTGGCTATGAGATTTCATAAGGTCATGAGAGGACCCCTCGCCAGTCCCTGTGGTTTAGTGGTTGGTCTGACGTTGCCTTTGGAATGATGGTTATGAAGGTGAAAATTGTTTACTCTTATTCTTTGAAGCATATGATTCAACATTGCAGTAGAGTCCATTGTCCTGACTGTTTACCTCTGGTTGCTAAGCCCAAGCTCTCTGAGGCCTCCTTGTCCCTTTCCTGGGACCCTGCAGCTCTCTCATCATTCTCAGGACCCCTGTGTCTCCTCACCTGAGTAAGGGGAATTTCTGGTCTTTCTCCTGCAGTGTAGCTGGGCTACTTGATGATCTCAAAGGTAAAACTATGCTCCAACAGCTCAATATGAATTGAAAAGAGCCCAGAAATGAGCTCCAGAAGACCTGTGTTCAAGTCCTTTCCTTTCCTCCTACTAGCTGTGGGATTTGGAAGTAATTCTGTACCTCCCTTCACTTCTACTTCTTCATCCCTACCAATGGGATTACATAGTAGTACTGAAGGAAGAGTGGATGTACTGATCAAAAGAAATATGATTTGTAAAATTTCTTGTTAAAAGTGGACCTTTCTTCCACTCTTTGGCTGATAGTTTTTCAGAAGTTTCTATCTGTACTAACTCTGAAGAAATAAAGGAGAAGAGGATACTGATAATATTCTCACTTTGTTGACAGCCCCATGGGGGTGCCTGACCCACAGACTAAGTCATTGGAGAGAAGCACTAAGGACTGTTGGAAATTGAGCACAGACCCAAGAGCCTGTGCTATGTGGTCCCATTGCTTCAGCCCCAGAGGCTCTGGGCCTCATATATAATGGGACTAATACCAGCATCTTAATAGCAATGTATTGTATATGAAGAGTAAATGAAATGTCAGTAGCAGCATTTTATCACTAATATGGAAGTAATGGTGCAGAAGTTATAATTCAAATGTTAATTAAAATAAATATATTTGTCCTTCCTTTCATGGAACCACAGTCATCTCAGAGTTTGGAAAAAGAACAATGATCTTTCATCACAAACTCAAAGGAAATAAATGGAAATCTCATGGTTTAAAAGGCAAATACATTTAAATGATTTTATTTTTGCTCTAATTGTGAAAGACAAAGCTCCCTAAATTTAAGGGCTAGTAAGGAAGATCTGATATAGTGTGGGGGCCCTGGTGGCTTCTAAAATAGAGAACCTGAAATGAAAAGTAGGGAATATAAAATTATCAGCTTGACTCATTACTTTGCCAACAAAGGTCCATCTAGTCAAAGCAATGCTTTTTCCAGTAGCCATGTATGGATGTGAGAGTGGGGCTGTAAAGAAGGCCAAGCACCAAAGAATTGATGCTTTTGAACTGTGGTGTTGAAGACTCTTGAGAGTCCCTTGGACAGCAAGGAGATCAAACCAGTCGATCCTAAAGGAAATTAGTCCTGAATCTTCATTGGAAGGAGTGATGCTGAAGCTGAAGGTCCAATATGTTGGCCATCTGATGCGAAGAACTGACTCATTAGAAAAGACCCTGATGCTGGGAAAGACTGAAGGCAGGAGGAAAAGGGGATGACAGAGGATGAGATGGTTGGATGGCATCACCGACTCAATGGACATGAGTTTGAACAAGCTCTGGGAGATAGTAAAGGACAGGGAAGCCTGGTGTGCTACAGTCCATGGGGTTGCAAGAGTTGGACACAACCGAGCGATTGAACAACAACAACAACAACTTGACAATGTAACAGATGCCTTGTTTCACGCAGACCTGCTCCCTCCCCGACACACCTCCCCCCGCCCCGCCCCGATATTCCTGACAATGCTTTGAAAACGTGTGCCATGCAATTAATATATACCAGCAGCAGCTTTAGTTGAGCAGTTATGGTCTCTAACCCTGGATATATATAGGATATTGTTCCTGTGGCAATGGAACATGAATGAGGGGCCTGCTGAATACATCTGAACCTTCAGGATTGAGGATTTTCGCATGTGGAGGAAGTGGCTACTTAGGACATGATATGCGGACCTGAATATATGCATATTAGGATCATGGGATCATAGGCAGTCCTAGCTAGGAGGGGTTTTAGAGATCAATCAGTGTAATCTATTCTTTTTATAAATTTATTTTTAATTGGAGGATGATTGCTTTAAAATATTATGTTGGCTTCTGCCATACAATGTGAACCAGCCATAAGGACACATATGTCCCCTCCCTACTGAACCTCTCCCCAATCCCGCACCCCATCCCACCCCTCTAGGTTGTCACAGAGTACCAGGTTGAGCTCACTGTGCTATGCAGCATCTTCCCATTAGCTATCTATTTTTCATGTGGTAGGTATGGACTTCAGAGCTACTTTCTCATTGCCCCCCACCTTCCCCTACTGCCTTCAAAGTCTGTTCTGTACGTCTGCACCTCTATTCTCATACAGATGGAAAGGACAAGACACATACTTGGAAGTGGCACCTACTATGGGCAGTCACTATGCTGTGTTATTCCACTCAATCCTGAAGGCAATTTTGTGACACGGCTGTTCCTACCCCTATTTTCCAAGTGAGAAACCATGACTGGAAGGAGAAAACCACTTACTTAGAGACACTCTTGACTTGGTAGAGTCAAGATTCAAAGGGAACCAGAACTACTATGGGTTTGGTGAGTGATAACAATGTTATAAAAGCACTTTAGAAATTACTAAAAGTGGTGAACCCAGCATATCTGACACTTGAGACAAACCACTTAGTACCCCCTTCACCACAAAACGTCAAAATTATTTTTAGTGATAAATATGAAACAAAACAAATAATGATAGGAAATGACAGGCAGGACATAACACTTTAAAAAATTAAATTGGGTATACATTACCTTGTTAGTAAAAGCTAAAAATAAATATCATAGCATAAACAAAAATATTACACCTCTCTGTTCTACTATTTTAAATTTTAAATGCAAATATAAACTCCAGGTGATCACACAGACGGAAGCACATGATAGAATTGGGTCACATGATGAAATTATCTTAACTTGAATTTTGTGCCTTTGTCTTTACAATTATTGTGCTGTCATTGCTTATTTTTAAACTAGAGTTTAAATGCATGGATTGGAGACATGGAATGGCACCCTAGGTGAGACTGCATGATACCATTAGAAAATTACACTTGAGTTCAGGTGTACTGTGAGCCAACCACTTTATGCATGTGACCCCGATTTAATCCTATATTTAATGAAATAGGTGCATTATTATTGCTCCCATATTACTGATGAGGATGCCAGAGTTTAAATGAGGTAGAGTTTAAATGATCTGACCAAGGTCACGAGACTATGATTAGAAGGGATTAAACTGTTGGGGTGGGTTCTCAGTCAACCCTCTCAGTCCTTCTGCTTTAGCCCTTCAATTTCAATTTGTATCTGTGAACACACACGGTGCTTCACCTATTACCTCTTACTGAAGCCATGGAGTAGTTGCTTTGTTTCAGTGATGAAAGCACTCTAGGTAAGCTTTCTGGTTTGCTTTTTGTTTTGTTTGCTTTCTTGTTTTGCTTTTACTTAGAACCCAAAAATATGAAGGATAGGAAAGGTAGCAAAAACAGGGATTAGGGTAGATGCAAAATTTCCCTTTCAGAGGAGTCTGCTCCTTAATTAATAAAGTAATTAAGTAGCACTAATTCAAGGTACACTATCCCAGGAATGGTACTAAAACCCTTGGGAGAAGGAGGGTATCAAAAATTATACGACATGAATCAGCCATAGGCATACATGTTACCCCTCCCTCCCTACTCCACCCCTCCAGGTTGTCACAGAGCATTGGCTTTGGGTTCCCTGCTCCATACATCAAACTCCCTCTGGCTATTTATTTTATATATGGCAATGTACATGTTTCAGTTGATGTATGGCAGAAGCCATCACAATATTGTAATTAATTATCCTCCAATTAAAATAATAAATAAATATTAAAAGTTATAGGACAAGATTGCCATTTTAAAACACCATCTGGTTAGATATCCACAGAACTTCCCTTAATATTTTACTGTAAAATGAGACACTGCTGCTGCTAAGTCGCTTCAGTCATGTCCGACTCTGTGCGACCCCATAGACGGCAGCCCACCAGGCTCCCCCGTTCCTGGGATTCTCCAGGCGAGAACACCGGAGGGGGTTGCCATTTCCTTCTCCAATGCATGAAAGTGAAAGGTGAAAGTGAAGTCGCTCAGTCGTGTCTGACTCTTAGCGAACCCGTGGACTGCAGCCTACCAGGCTCCTCCATCCACGGGATTTTCCAGGCAAGAGTACTGGAGTGGGGTGCCATTGCCTTCTCTGAAAACAGAAAAAGGCAAAAACTCACAATACTGAAGCATCAGATTGACAGTTAACTTTTGGCCATGATGAGGCACATAGTGTATTGTTTTTTCCTGAAACATAATGTTTGAATTGTGTTTTAAGTGGGATATATAAATATAACAAATTGCCTCACATAAATTTAGGGGTGGGGGGTGGGGGTGGCTGCCGAATGAGTTTGCCACAGACTTGCAAACAAAACAATCCCTCCAGTTTTTCAAAGCTTTTTGAGTTTCACAATTGCAGATGAGGGATTATGGATCAAAGATAACGACATCAAAGACCAGGCATGTCCCAAATATGCCTTCTGCACTGCTACTGGTGACTAACGTGACCACAGCAGCTCCACTGTGCGTGTGGGTCCTGATCTCTGATCTCCAGCCCCAGGGACAGGGTACTTCCCAGTCCAGTCCAAGGCCTCCTGTGGGAACAGTTTTTTCCTTCCACACAGCAGCTAAGCAGGGCAGGGAGTTCAGACTCAAGCTGCTGGTGTTCCCAGGAACTTGACACAAGTGGGTCATGCCCTCTGTAAGGGCCAGTGCCCACTCAGCCAAGCACATCTTTCCACTAAGGCTTTCATTTCTCTTTTAAACACCATCAAAAGTATAAGCCCTATGGTCTTCAGTTTTACCAGTATCACCACAGGTTTAGATAAAGCCCTCATCCCTGACCTAGCTCTCTAATTCTCTGAAAACTTCTAAGCCTTTCCTTTCTGTCTATGGGATCACCACCCCAGAATCCACCGAGTCTTCTTCCCAGACTGTTCGCTGAACTGAAACTTGATTTTCTATTGTTGGACTTTCCCTTCTCAGACCGTCCTCCCAAGTAGATTCCTTGAGCAAGGGCTCCTTATTTTCTCATATGAACCTTGGTATTGGAGTGGGTTGGTTTAGTTGTTTGTGCCCTATTTCTGCTCCCAGATTTCTGTCTCTTTCAGCATCCTATAAGAACCCAGTGCCCATGCGGCCTGTGCTCATTTTACATATCTCCACCCACCCCCATCACTAGCATCTCCTGTTACTTGGTGTTTCCCACATCCTCACTAAGCATCACAGGCTGAATCAGAGTCCTCCCCATTTCAAGCCCTTTCCTTATCCACGTAGATCTCACCATCTGAAGGATGAAGAGGTGCCCTGATGTCTCAATTGCTCCATTTCCTTCCTTACTCCATTTCAACTCTCCACTCTGTCAGTCCTATTCTGTATCTTATTGTTCAAAATATCTCCAACTCTAAAATAGCTAGTTTGAGCATTTTATTTTCTCTCTATAATCTTGTACTGTTCCAGTATGCTTGTTAAATTACTATTAGTACAATAATTCTTTGACCCCTTTGGGGACTTCTCCAGTAAATTGATTGATTCCTCATTACTCCCAATCCATCATCCCTCTTTTTTTTTTTTTTTTTTAACTTCTCTCCTTCTCAAGTTTAGACTGAGTGGTCCATCATCTCCATAACTCTGTCACCGATACTCTAAGTTCCTTTATCCTGTCTCTTGTATAATAGCCATTTGGCCAAATTCTAACAGAAGCAGAAGATATTAAGAAGAGGTGGCAAGAATACACAGAAGAAATATACAAAAAAGGTCTTCACAACCCAGATAATCACAATGGTATGATCACTCACCTAGAGCCAGACATCCTGGAATGTGAAGTCAAGTGGGCCTTAGAAAGCATCACTACAAACAAAGCTAGTGGAGGTGATGGAATTCCAGCTGAGCTATTTCAAATCCTGAAAGATGATGCTGTGAAAGTGCTGCACTCAATATGCCAGCAAATTTGGAAAACTCAGCAGTGGCCACATGACTGGAAAAGGTCAGTTTTCATTCCAGTCGCAAAGAAAGGCAATGCCAAATATACTCAAAGTACTGCATAATTGCACTCATCTCACATGCTAGTAAAGTAATGCTTAAAATTTTCCAAGCCAGGCTTCAACAGTACATGAACTGTGAAATTCCAGATGTTCAAGCTGGTTTTAGAAAAGGCAGAGGAACCAGAGATCAAATGCCCAACATCTGTTGGATTATCAAAAAAGCAAGAGAGTTCCAGGAAAACATCTATTTCTGCCTTATTGACTATGCCAAAACCTTTGACTGTGTGCATCACCACAAACTATGGAAAATTCTTAGGGATGGGAATACCAGACCTCTTGAGAAATCTGTATGTAGGTCAGGAAGCAACAGTTAGAACTGGACATGGAACAACAGACTGGTTCCAAATCAGGAAAGGACTATGTCAAGGCTGTGAATTGTCACCCGGCTTATTTAACTTATATGCAGAGTACATCATGAGAAATGCTGGGCTAGATGAAGCACAACCTGGAATCAAGATTGTGGGGAGAAATATCAATAACCTCATATACACAGATGACACCACCCTTATGGCAGTAAGTGAAGAGGAACTAAAGAGCCTCTTGATGAAAGTGAAAGAAGAGAGTGAAAAAGTTAGCTTAAAACTCAACATTCAGAAAATTAAGATCATGGCATCTGGTCCCATCAGGTTATGACAAATAGATGGGGAAACAGTGGAAACAGTGACAGACTATTTTGGGGAGCTCCAAAATCACTGCAGATGGTGACTGCAGCCATGAAATTAAAAGACGCTTATTCCTTGGAAGAAAAGTTATGGCCAACCTAGATGGAATATTAAAAAGTAGAGACGTTACTTTGCCAACAAAGGTCTGTCTAGTCAAGGCTATGGTTTTTCCAGTAGTCATGTATGGATGTGAGAGTTGGACTATAAAGAAAGCTGAGTGCCGAGGAATTGATGCTTTTGAATTGTGGTGTTGGAGAAGACTCTTGAGAGTTCCTTGGACAACAAGGAGATCCAACCAGTGAATCTTAAATCAGTCTTGAATATTCATTGGAAGGACTGATGTTGAAGCTGAAACTCCAATACTTTGGCCACCTGATGTGAAGAGCTGACTCATTTGAAAAGTCCCTGATGCTGGGAAAGATTGAAGGTGGGAGAAGGGGACGACAGGATGAGATGGTTGGATGGCATCACTGATAGCATCATCAATGCACATGAGTTTGAGTAAACTCTGGGAGCTTGTGATGGACAGGTAGGCCTGGCATGCTGCATTCCATGGGGTCACAAAGAGTGGACACGACTGAGCAACTGAACTGAACTGGCTCCAAATTCTAACCCTGGATTACCTGCCCTCACTTCCATCTCCTTTCTCTTATCTGTCTCAGAGGAGTTGAGGCTGCTGTAGTAAGTTAGGTGATAGGGAAGAACATTATCTCCATCAGGCCTTTCTTTGCAGAGTGCTATAGATTATATGTTTGTGTTGCCCTAAAATTCATATGTTGAAACCTTAATCCTCAATGTGATATTTTTGAGGGATGGGGCCTTTGGGAGGTAATTAGGTCATGTGGATGGAGGCCCTTATGGTGGGATTAGTGTCTTTTGAGAAAAAGCATATGAGATACAAGAGTCCCCCCTACCTTCAATGTGTGATGACCATCTATCTGGGAATCAGAAAGAGGGCTTTCACCAGGAACTGAATTTTCCAGCACCTTGATCTTGGATTTACCAGCCTTCAGAACTGTAAGAATTAGTCTATAATAGTATTAGAATCAGAAAATGTAGATATTTTAAAATCTGCATGTCTTATATGTACTGTTTGATCACAATTATTTAAATTAGAAACACACTGGAAGACAGTACAATGAACTCTTAACAGAGGTTATCCCTGCATCCTAAGACATTTTCTTTTTTTTTTTTCTGAATTTAATCACCTTCATAATGAAAATGATCTTTACAGGGAAATAAACATATATAGGACCATATGTATACCTCAGGAGCTTACAAAAATTGCTAGCACAAAGTTGATGATTGAGAATAGATTGCAGTCTTGTAGAAGCACAGGCTAGGCAAACATTTCAGTAAAAGTTGAAATGCTTAAAAAAAATAAAGTTTCCTCTTTAAAAAATTATAGTGAGATAAATTGTCACTTGTCTTGCAAAGATAATTTTATAGTGGGGAGTGACTCTGAAGCCATGAACTTGGGCACTGGGTTATATCAATTGTCAATTTCTTCTCCACTCTGTGAAGTCTACTTTATAAGTACCAATCTTGGGAATTGAATAATGAAAAGAAGTTTGCTATTCTGAAAGTAAAGTTAAGTATTATGCTTTAAAATACAGAAATATCAATGACATTTTTGAGACTTTTCACATAGTAGGTCTTCAATAAAGTTTGAAATTTATAAATTATTTCCTGGAATTTTTATACTGGGAAGGATACAAATGTGCCATCTGAAAGGTGAGGGTAAAATTCTTGATGGTTATATAACTAGTACTATATAAATACTTTTTCCTTCTTTCTTTGGCCATTTGAACCCTCTCTTGACTTCAAGATTTATTCATATCTTGCATCCATAACTGCTCTAACCTTCAACTGTCATTCCCTCTATGACATTCTTTAGCTCATTATCTCTTTCAAAACTCATTATCATTCAAAACTCATTATCTCTTTTATTAAGCTACATATTTTCTTAAACATTTCTTTAAAATAGTTACACTCACTGCTATACAAGATTCTAATCCCTTTGTATAGTAGCCTTAGTTTTGAACTGCTTTCCCTCTCACTTTCATCCTTCCTAAGTCTATCTTATTTCTGACCTCCATAAGTATTCATATTGCAGCTGAATGTCCTTCTTTATTTGCCCAACTCTTTTATTTCTGTTGATCAGCACCACTGGTCATTACCTTGGCTGTTCTGAATATTAACACTGGTTCACTGCCCTGGCTAGTAGTCTAATAATTCTTGGATCCTGGCCCCTTCTTCACTCCATTCCCACTACATCCGCTTTGGCAGTGGGGTGGGACTGAAGCTACACAACTTGGCTAAGAAAGGATACTGCAAGCCCCATGGGATACAATACTATTTTTTATAGTTAAAAAGCCACACAGAATATTGAAAAGATATCTGCATTCCCATGCTTATTGCAGCATTCTTTACAATAGCCAAGACATAAAGACAACCTGAGTGTCCGTCAGTGGGTGGTGGATAAAGAAGATATGGTAAATATATACAATGGAATTTCATTCAGCCATAAAAAAAGCAAACCCTGCCATTTGTAATGGCATGGTTGGACCCTGAGGGCATTATATTAAGTGGAAAAAGGTCAGAAAAATACTGTATGACCTCACTCATAATATATGTAGAATCTAAACAACTGAATTCATCGAAACGGAGAATGGATTGGTGGTTGTCAGAGGCAAGGGATTGAGGATATGGGTGAAGGTGGTCAAAAGGTGAAAACTTCCAAGTATAAAGTAAAAAAGCCCTGGGGATGTAATAATGTACAGTATTATGACTGTAGTCCACAATGCTATATTGTATATTTGTAAGTCGCTTTAAAGAGTTGATCTTAAAAGTTCTCATCATAAGAAAAAAGTTGCAACTATATGAGGTGATGGATGTTAACTAAACTGTTTGTAGTAATTATTTCACAAGATATACATTTATCAAATAATTAGGTACACCTTAAACTAATACAATGTTGTATATCAATTATATTTCAATAAAATTGGAAAAAAAAAACAAAACAAAGCATTATTGTGCCTCAGATTTCTCATACATATATGAAAATAAAACACTATATATTTAGGAGTCATAAAATTAAAAAAAAAATTATGTGCATCCAATTCAATGCTACTATATAGTAGGTACTTGTAGAAGCTAGTTTTTTTTTCTTTCTTTGGTATTACATATAGTTCTATTTTCCAAAATTTGGAATACAGATTTTACAGTTTGTTAGTGGGTATGTTTGAAGTAAGGATTCAGTGGTTAACAGTTTTGGGAAACACTGGAATTAAGTTAAATTTGAATAATTTCTCCTCAGAGTCGTCAATATGTAATGCTAGTCTAGTAAAATACACCAGCCAAATTTCCTCAAATACATTTGACAGACGATGTCTAGTTTTCATGGAATGTTTATAAAAACTTGGATTAGAGGATCATATTGCCAATTTAATTCCTCTTTATGCAGACCTCAAATAATGTTTCTGTTTTAATGATTGATATCCTAAGATAAATTATTTTTTAAAAAGACTCTATGTTTTGCAACTATATACCATATAAATCAAAGTTTGTCAATACTGTACAATCAAACAAAATAGGAAATTAAGTTGGATGCTGAGGATGTAGTAGATGGCAACATGGGGATCATAAAATGTAATTTTAGACTTGATATGTTTATGAAGAGATCCCTATTGTTTCAGTTAATGACTTTATAAAAGTTTAAAGTTATAAAGTTGAACATAGAATATATGAAAAATTTTAAATTAATAAACAGAATTAAAGTATCACTTTCAGTATGAAGTACTAAAGTGCTGCAAATAATAGAACTCTAAAAAATACATGCAACATGAACCAAAGGCTTTGGTGACTAAAGAAAAGCAGCAGAGTTTAGAAGGAATTAAAACTGGAGATGAGGAAACTAAACGGAATGGGGTCTTTGTTTTCTGTGGCTTTACTTTGAAGGCACCCACGATCATGGTGGAGGTGGTGCCACATGACTAAAATTTTGATAGAAATCCCTGCCATGGTTTTGGCCACATGAACTGGGTGAATAAGCCCTGAGGCAACCAGAACTACGTGAGAGTTAGGGGAAAACCCTGAAAAGGAGAAAGTCACAGCATAATGAACCCCTAACTCAGCCTCAAGTTTTTCGATGACTCCTGAACCATGTATGTGTGGGGCAATTGAAAGCAGCTTCCAACAAAGTCTTAAATACCTGAACTGAGATATGAGCCTCTGCCCATGACAGGTATGACAGTATGTGACTTTAGGATAACTAAGTTAAACACCCACTGAAACAAAACAGAACAAAACAAAACAAACTCTTTTAGAGGACCATAAAAAAATCTAGAATCCACAAAATATAAAAATTTACAATGCCCAGGATACAGTCCAAAATTACTCAAAATATTTAAGTCAGAAAAATACAAACCAATCTTGAATGGAGCAAAAAAAAAAAAAAATCAAGATGCCAAACTTTGAACTATCCCAGACAGTCAAATTATAAGATATGGATTTTTAAAAAGGTATAATAGCTGAGTGAGATAAAATTAAATGTGCTTTAATGAATACAAAGAGAAATTCTCAGCTGAGAAATACAGAATATAAAAATAAGTAAAAATTTTTGAAGTGAAAAAATACAATATCTGAAATTAAATATTTACTGGATTAATTTACTAGTAGAATGGAGATAATAGAGGAAAGAGTGATTTGAAATTATATCACTAGAAATGATCCAATTTAAAGAAGAGAGAAATAATGGTATGAAGAAAATAAAATGATTCAAGAAACTCAGTGAATTCCAAATATTCATAGCATAAATTTGATGATAATGATACTTGGGTTCAGTATAGTCAAATATCTGAAAACCAAAGATGAAGAGAAAATTTTGAAATAGCCAGAGAAAAATGAACACACTACAGAAAGGGGGACAAAGGATTGAATAACTGTGGACTTTCCATGACAATTAAAGGAAGACTTTCATGAAGACCATGAAAAAATATCTTAAAATCATGGGAGAAAAGACAAACCAAAATTCAAGTAGGAATTCTATAGCCAATGAAAATGTTTTTCAAGCCTGAAGGCAAAATAAATCTTTCAGCTGAAGAAAAACCAAGTGAATGTGTCGCTGTTTGAACTGTGCTGCCAGACATGATAATGAAAATTATTCAGCGTGAAGGGAATGGAACCAGATGGAACTCAGATCCTTAAGAAGGAATGAGTACCATTGGTAAATATATAGGTGGATATGAAAGTCTACTTTTTCCCTTAAATTCTTAAAATATATGTTAACATATAAAGAAAAATTTTTTAATATTTTCTTGAGGGGTTTATAATATATGAAGATACATGTGACAACTACAACATAAAGGATGGTGAGGAGTTAAGTGGACTTAAATGGTTGCAAGTTTTTTATATTATATATGAAGCAGTACAGTTTCAAGTCTAGGTAGAGTAAAAAGTTGATATGCAGTGTAATATTTAGAAAACCCATTTAAAAATAAAGCAAAGAACTGTGAGTAAATAGGCAATCAGTTTAGTTCAGTTGCTCAGTCATGTCCAACTCTACAGCCATACAGACTGTGGCATGCCAGGCTTCCCTCTCCATCACCAACTCCCTGAGCTTGCTCAAATTCATGTCCACTGAAACAGTGATGGCATCCAACCATCTCATCCTCTGTTGTCCCCTTCTCCTGCCTTCAATCTTTTCCAGCATCAGGGTCTTTTCTAATGAGTCAGTTCATCATATTAACTCATTGCATTAGGCAGCCAAAGTATTGGAGCTTCTTCAGCTTCAGCATCAGTCCTTCCAAAGAATATTCAGGGTTGATTTCCTTTAGAATTGACTGATTTGATCTCTTTGCTGTCCATGGGACTCTCAAAAGTCTTCTCCAACACCACAGTTCAAAAGCATCAATTCTTCAGTGCTCAGCTTTCTTTATGGTCCAACTCTCACATCCATACATGACTATTGGAAAAACCATAACTTTGATTAGATGGACCTTTGCTGGCAAAGTAATGTCTCTGCTTTTCAATATGTTGTCTAGGTTTGTCATAGTTTTTCTTCCAAAGAGCAAGGATCTTTTAATTTCATGGCTGCAGTCACTATCTGAAATGATTTTGGAATCCAAGAAAATAAAGTCTGTCACTATTTCCATTATTTCCCCATCTATTTGTCATGAAGAGGTGGGACTGGATGCCATGACCTTAGTTTTTTGAATGTTGAGTTTTAAGCCAGCTTTTTCACTCTCCTCTTTCACTTTCATCAAGACACTCTTTAGTTCCTCTTCACTTTCTGCCATAAGGGTGGTGTCATCTGCATATCTGACATTGATATTTCTCTTGGAAATCTTGATTCCAGCTTGTGCTTCATTCAGTAAGTCAGTTAAAACTGAAATTTAAAATATGTAAATAATTTAAAGGAAGGCAAGAAAGGGAGATATAGAGGAACAAAACACAGGAGACAAACAGAATAAGTTCATATATATTAACAATTATGCTAAATGTTAGTAAATTAAATACTCCAATTGAAAGATAGGGTTTTTAAGAATAGATAAAAAGCTGCTTAGAAAGACTTTATATTTTAAAAGTTCAGTTATCTTGTAATTGTTGAAAATGATATGCCCTGCAAACAGTAACTATAAGATTAGACTGTTGCTGCTGCTGCTAAGTCACTTCAGTCGTGTCTGACTCTGTGAGACCCCATAGACGGCAGTCCACCAGGCTCCCCCGTCCCTGGGATTCTCCAGGCAAGGACACTGGAGTGGGTTGCCATTTCCTTCTCCAATGCATGAAAGTGAAAAGTGAAAGTGAAGTCGCTCAGTCATGTCTGACTCTTAGTGACCCCATGACTGCAGCCCATCAGGCTCCTCCATCCATGGGATTTTCCAGGCAAGAGTACTGGAGTGGGGTGCCAGATGGGAAGATGCCCTGAAGGAGGGCATGACAACTCACTCCAGTATCCTTGCCTGGAGAATCCCATAGACAGAGGTGCCTGGAGGGCTATATAGTCTGTAGGGTTGCATAGAGTCAGACATGACTGAAGTGACTTAGTACGCATTATTATTTGATGAAGTATACATCAAAATGAGGAGTATTACCAAAGATAAATAATTTTGGAATGAAAAAAGTATCAGTTCATCAGGAACACATAATAATCATAAATATGTATATACTGAATGAAAAAGAGAAGTGAAAGTAAGTTGCTCAGTTGTGTCCAACTCTTTGCAAGCAACCACATGGTGTACAGTCCATGGAATTTTCCAGGCCAGAATACTGGAGTGGGTAGACTTTGCCTTCTCCAGAGGATCTTCCCCACCCAGGGATCAAACCCAGGTCTCCCGCATTGCAGATGGATTCTTTACCAGCTGAGGCACAAGGGAAGACCAAGAATACTGGTGTGGGTAACCTATCCGTTGGCCAGTAGATCTTCTTGACCCAGGAATTGAACCAGGGTCTCCTGCAATGTAGGCAGATTCTTTACCAACTGAGCTCTCAGGGAAGTCCTTATGTACTGAATAGTAGACCTTTAAAATACATGAAACAATAGTAGAATTAAAGAAAAATAGATTCAAAATAACACTAGGTAATTTTAACACACTTTGTTCAGCAATGGCTAAGACTAGACCAATAAAGTTCTTAAAAACATGATCAACACCTTAATCTAATATATATATAATTTAATATATAAATGTATATATAATTATATAAGTATGTATAATTAAATTTATATATACATGAGTATTATGTATATATAAATGCCACAACTGTAGAATACACATTCTTCTTAAGTGTATATGGCATGTTAAAAAAAGACAGATTATAGGATGGGTCATAAAGTAAATCTCAATAACTTAAAAAAATTGAAATAATACATGATATATTCTTTGAATTTAACAAAATTAAATTGGAAATCAGTAACTTTAAGTAAAATATCTGTGAGAAAAAAGCCCATATATTTATAATTAAGTAAAAGACTTCCAAATAATCCATAGGGCAAGGAGAAAATCACAAAGAAAAATAAAAATTACTTTAAATTGAATAATAGCCAAAATAAAATGTATTGAACTATGAGATACAGTTAAAACAGTGCTTAGAGGAAAGCTCTTGGCTTTAAATTTTTATATTAGGGAAGAAGAAAAGCTTTCTTTAGTAATGTCAGATTTTACCCCAAGAAGCAAACAAAAAAAATGCAAAGTGGAAGGAAGAAAATAAAAAGCAAAAGAGGAGAAATAAGTGAAATATGAAAAAGTTCAAACACTGGAGAAAATCAATGTTAAGCCAAAAACTTGTTCCTTGAAAAGTTGGATAAAATCGATAAACTTATAGATGAGTTCAGTTCAGTTCAGTAGCTCAGTCGTGTCCGACTCTTTGCAACCCCATGAACTGCAGCATGCCAGGCCACCCTGTCCATCACCAACTCCTGGAGTTCACCCAAACTCATGTCCATTGAGTCAGTGATGCCATCTAACCATCTGATCCTCTGTTGTCTCCTTCTCCTCCTGCCCTCAATCTTTCCCAGCATCAGGGTCTTTTCAAATGAGTCAGCTTTTCACATCAGGTGGCCAAAGTATTGGAGTTTCAGCTTCAACATCAGTCCTTCCAACAAACACTCAGGACTGATCTCCTCTAGGGTGGACTGGTTGGATCTCCTTGCAGTCCAACGGAGTCTTCTCCAACACCACAATTCAAATGCATCAATTCTTTGGTGCTCAGCTTTCTTTATAGTCCAACTCCCACATCCGTACATGACTACTGGAAAAACCATAGCCTTGACTAGATGGACCTTTGTGGACATAATAATGTCTCTGCTTTTTAATATGCTGTCTAGGTTGGTCATAACTTTCCTTCCAAGGAGCAAGCGTCTTTTAATTTCATGGCTGCAATCACCATCTGCAGTGATTTTGGAGCCCCCCAAAATAAAGTCAGCCACTGTTTCTACTGTTTCTCCATCTATTTGCCATCAAGTGATGGGACCATGGCTTGCAGCCCATCAGGCTCCTCCGTCCATGGGATTTTCCAGGCAAGAGTACTGGAGTGGAGTGCCATTGCCTTCTCCGTTATTAAAGTGCACCAAATATCAAATCTCACTTATAAAAAGTAGATAACCTGAATATCTCTATACCCATTAAATAGTTTGTTAAATTTTTTGTTTTTTGAAACATTAAATTGTTCGTTAAAAACCTTTGCATAGAGTGCCAAGTTCAGATGGAATTACTGGTAAATCCTTCTAAACACTTGTGGGAATAAGTAATAGCAATTTGACACAAATACTTTCACAAAGTAGAAGAGGAAACATTTCCTATCTCATGTGTTAGTCCATCAGTGTCCCTGACAAAACTACAGCAAGACATTGAAAAGAAAGGAAAATACATTATTTCTTATAATTATAGATGCAAATCTCCTTAAGAACATTTTACAGAATTAAATCCAGCAAGATAATAAAGAAGACAATGCATCCTGACCAAATGAGATTTATTTTAGAAATGCAAAATTTAATATTTTTATGAATATTATTTTATGAATATTTTATGAATTTTAAATATTAAAAATATTAAAAAGAATACAAATCCATACTTATAAGGGATCCATACTATCCCATATAAGATTTTCAATAGGATAATTCCAATAAATGCCAAAAAGTACATTTTAAAAATTCTTCACCCATTTATAATAAAAATTCTTGGAAAAATAGGAATGAAAGAAATATCTGACTTCATAAAGGACATCTACAAAAACCTACATGTAACATAGTTAATGATGAAAGATTGAATGCTTTGCCTCTAAAATCAATAACAAGACAAGGATGTTCCCTCTTGCTACACCTACTTAACATTGTATTGGTAGTCTGGTCAAGACAATTAGGCAAGAAAATGTAGAATGTGGTATTAGCATAAGGATAGATATATAGATCAATGGACTAGAACTGAGAATGCATAAATAAACTCTTGCATTCTTAATCAGCTGATTTTTAACAAGAGTGTTAAAAATGTTCTTCCTTAAGGAGATTCAATGGGGAATGAAGCGTCTCTTCATCCATATGCAAAAGAATGAAGTTGAACACTTTCTTCACAATATACACAAAAATTAATTCAAAATGGGTCACAGATATAAATGCAAAAGCTAAAAACTATAAAATTCTTAGACAAAAATATAGGAATATATCTTTATGACCTTGAGTTAGGCAAATCTTATGGATCTATATCTTGGTTTTGTTATGTTTATTCACTTGTTTTGTAGATTCCACATATAAATGAAATCATACAGTATTTGTCTATCTCTGTCTGAGTTATTTCACTTAGCATAATGCCCTCTATGTCCATCTATGTTGGTTGACACAAATAGCAAGATCTTGTTTTTTATGACTGAGTAATATTTCACGACTCATTTGAAAAGACCCTGATGCTGGGAAAGATTGAGGGTAGGAGGAGAAGGGGACGACAGAGGATGAGATGATTGGATGGCATCACCGACTCAATGGACATGGGTTTGGGTGGACTCTGGGAATTGGTGATGGACAGGGAGGCCTGGCGTGCTGTGGTTCATGGGGTTGCAGAGTCGGAAACGACTGAGTGACTGAACTGAACTGAACTGAATATTTCATGGTATACGTATCACATCTTCTTTACCCATTATATGTTGATAGGTGCTTAGGTTGCTTTCATATCTTGGCTATTGTAAATAATATTAGTACTAAAATGAATATAGGGGTACAATATCTTTTCTAGTTAGTGTTTTTGCTTTCTTCAGATAAATACCCAGGAGTGGAATTGCTGGATGTTATGATAGTCCTAGATAGCATATTCAAAAGCAGAGACATTACTTTGCCAACAAAGGTTTGTCTAGTCAAGGCTATGGTTTTTCCTGTGGTCATGTATGGATGTGAGAGTTGGACTGTGAAGAAGGCTGAGCGATGAAGAATTGATGCTTTTGAACTGTGGTGTTGGAGAAGACTCATGAGAGTCCCTTGGACTGTAAGGAGATCCAACCAGTCCATTCTGAAGGAGATCAGCCCTGGGATTTCTTTGGAAGGAATGATGCTAAAGCTGAAACTCCAGTACTTTGGCCACCTCATGCGAAGAGTTGACTCATTGGAAAAGACTCTGATGCTGGGAGGGATTGGGGGCAGGAGGAGAAGGGGACAACAGAGGATGAGATGGCTGGATGGCATCACTGACTCGATGGACGTGAGTCTGAGTGAACTCTGGGAGTTGGTGATGGATAGGGAAGCCTGGAGTGCTGCAATTCATGGGGTCGCAAAGAGTCAGACACGACTGAGCAACTGATCTGATCTGATCTGATGATAGTCCTATTTTTAATTTTTGAGGAATCTCCATACTGTTTTCTAGAGTGGCTACACAATTTACATTCTCAGCAACAGTGCATGAGGGTTCCCTTTTCTCTACTTACCAACACTTGTTATTTGTGGTCTTTTTGATAATAGCCATTCTGATAGATTTACCTCAATTGTTTTGAAGTACTTTTCCTTGATAAATAGTGATGTTGAGCATCTTTTCATGGGAATTTTCACCATCTGTATGTCTTCTTTAGAAAAAAATGTCTTTTAGATCCTTTGACCATTTTTTAATCTCTTGTTTTTATAAGAAGTTTGGGACTTCATTATATGAATTTGGGTGGGTGGGGGCATAATTCATCTTGTAACAATCCTGTCACTGACCCATAAAATTCATATCCTTCTTGCATGAAAAATGAATTTTCCAAAAGCGTGATGCCTGTGGATTGTTTGCACATAATACTGATTGCCATCAAGGTAACAGGAGATTACCACAACTTTTGGGATAGTTGTACTGCCAAAACAAAAGCAAAACAAAATCTTTAAATGCAAAAGGAGCAACAAGAATATGAAAAGTGATTCTGACTGTTCATGTTTTAAAATAATCTCCAAGACCACTAAATTCTATTGGTAGACAGTGGACCGATAAAACAGCTTAGCCTCCCCAACCTCAGAACATATTGCCCAATAGTTACTTCCGATGTAATCAAAAGAATAATGGAAAAGGAACAATAACCAGACATCAGAGCCAAGCACAATGGGGAAAAAGTCCACTCACCTTTGTGAGTATGGACTCAGGGCACGATTTAGTCCCAATCTCCACACCTAAGTAGGGACCTTCAGGACTTCTGCCCTACTATGGAACAGTGTGTGCTGTGTGTTTCCTATATTTTCCCTTTTTAAATGGGATTATTTATTGTGGTTTTTCCATTCTGTTATATATCGGGTGTGTGGAGAACAGATAATTTGTCTTTTTAGTACAGAGGTCTCTGGATCAAGAGAAGCCACATCTGGACCTAATAAAGAGACTATTTTTCATAGTGCTCTGATGAAGAGATTGCTGCAGATCACACAGCATTATGGGCTGAACTGTGTCCTTTTAAAATTCGTATATTAAAATCCTAACCCCAGTAACTTAGGATGTGACTGTATTTGAAAATAGGCTTTAAGAAAAGTATTTAAGGTAAAATGAGACCATATAGGCAAGCTCTAATTCTGTATGACTTGTGTCCTTGTAACAAGATTAGGACACAGGCAAAGGGAAGACCTTGCAAAGACACAGGGGGAGGACAGCTATCTAAGAGAGAGGTTTTGGAAGAAACGAATGCTACGAATACCTTTACCTCAAACTTCTATCATTCAGTAATATGCAAAAATAAATTTCTTTTGTTTAAACCACCCAGTCTCTGTTATTTGCTATGGTAGCCCTGGCAAACTAACACATCCAGATGTAGGGAAGTTTGTGATTGCTGCAGTGCTTAGAGAGACTTTTGGGGTGACTCCATGAAGAGGGGTACACGTGTAATATTTGCACAAAAGAGAGGAAACATTTTTTCAGTAGAAGGGCTGGCCTTGTGAGTCATTAGGGTAATGTCTCAATTATTTCCAGTCTTCTCTGTGTTAGTCATCTTTTTCTAGGTTATGCTGCCATAGCAAATGTCTCCAAGCTGTCTGTGGTTCACAACAAAAGTTTATTTCTCATATATGTTACATGTTTACTATAGTAGAACATGACTCCACTCCATAGATCTTCTTCATTCTAGAACTCAGGCTACAGAAAAAGCTTTTATTTAAGATATAGCATTCTTGTGACAAAGGAAAATCAACAGCAATAAGAAAATTATAAGGCTCTAAATTTTCTGCTCAGATGTGACCCCTATCACTTCTGCTTCTATTTAATTGGCCAAGCCTGATATCAGTAAAGTGGGGAAATATACTTGTCCCACAGTAGGATGAAAATGAGTGGGTATATATAATCCTCTTATAGGAGGGCAGCATGTAATTGGTACCAACAATAAAATCCAAGCACAAGCTTAACCGCGCTTTGAAATTAACTGCTTGAGCAAACAATGTGAGTGCGTGCTATGTATGTCACTTCCAGGAAGAAACCTTTAAAGGCCATTGCACGATTCACCACTTCCCTTTCTCCCTGTGGTGGGAGAAAGTTGAGGGATGTTCAGCATACCTCTATCCCTGATAAACAAGGTGGAGCAGAACTTTTGGCCAATTCATGATAGACATGCAATGTGAGAAAGAAATTAATCTTTGTTTTCTTAAGTCATTGAAATTTTATAGTTGTTTGTTATCATAGCATAACATAACTCATTCATTCTGACCAAGGTACTAAAGGAGGTTTGAAAACCACTGCCGTAAAAAGCTACCTACAGTACGTGTACAATAAATGCTTAGTATTGTGTGATAGTTTCTCTCTCTTTCTTTTTATAATGAGAGCTGTTCTATTTTCTGACCATTGTGATAATCATTCCCTTCTTTCTTTGTGCTTCTCTTTTTGGTAGAAGATACCTGAGAAGGCTGTTTGCCTCTCATGCCTTTTGGGGGAACTTTTCCTTTTCTCTCCATTTGAGTGTTTGTGATAGAAGTTGCCATGGAATAAACTGCTACTGAAGTAGGAGGGGTACACAAAGTTAGGCCAGTGAGTTTCTTCTGGGGATTTCCTCCTGGAACCAAGTGAGATGTCTAAGACTGTCAGTGTGAGTGCCTAGACTGTAACATGTTGGATTCAGGCCATGATGCTGGCTAGAGCTTACCATAGTGTTATTATTAGTAGTAGCCTGCAGAAAAGAACACTGCAGTTCTAGGGAGAATAAAATCGATGCATAGAAGGGATAGAAGAAAGTCAGAGGTGTTTTGAGTTCTTGGATCCAGTTTTACCTTGGCCACATCTGAAGTAAGCAAAGGTGTATGTATATGAGGCATCTGCAAACGATGGGCCTCAGGTTAAATCTGGCCTGCTGCATGGTTTTGTAAATAAAGTTTTATTAAAACACAGCCAAACCCATTTGTTTACATGTGGCTGTTTTTGCGTAGTTGATTTACCGTGTTATGTTAATTGCTGCTATACAGCAATGTGATTCAATTATACATATATACTCTTTTCCATTATGGTTTATCACAGGATGTTGAATATTGTTCCTTTTGCTGTGTAGTAAAACCTTGTTGCTATCCACCCTATATATAATAGTTTTTACTTACTAACCCCAAACTCTCTATCCATCCCTCCTTCACCCCATCTACCCATTAGCAACTACAGTCTGTTCGCTATATCTGTGAATCTGTTTTTGCTTCATAGATAAGTTTATTCATTCTGTATTTTAGATTTTACATATAAGTGATATCATATGATATTTGTCTTTTTCTGACTTACTTCATTTAGTATGATAATCTCTAGTTCCATCCATGTTGCACCAAATGGAAGTATTTCATTCTTTTTATGATTGAGTAGTATTCCATTGTGCATATGTACCACATCTTCTTTATTCATTCATCAGTTGATAGACATTTAGGTTGTTTATGTGTCTTGACTATTGGGAATAGCAATGCTATGAACATAGCAGTGCATGTATCCTTTTGAATTATAGTTTTGTCTGGGTATATGCCCAGGAGTGAAATTGCTGGGTCATATGCCAACTCTATTTGTAGCTTTTAAAAGAACCTCCATATTGTTTTCCATAGTAGTTGTACCAACCTACATTCCCAGCGACTGTGTAGAAAGGTTTCCTTTTCTCCACACCCTCTCCAGCATTTGTTATTGCAGACTTTCAAATGATGGCCATTCTGATCAGTGTGAGATGGTGCTGCACTGTAGATTTGATTTTCATTTCTCTAGTAATTAGTGATGTTGAGCATCTTTTCATGTGACTATTGGCCATCTGTATATCTTGTTTGGAGAAATGACTATTTAGTTCTGCTCATTTTTGGGCAGTTCAATCTGCTCTTGATTGGGTTGTTTGTTACATATGGCTGTTTTTGTGCTACCATGGCAAAGCTGAGTAGTTGCAGCAGAGACTTTATAGCCTATAATGCCTAAAGTATTTACCATCTGGCCCTTTTCATAAAATCTTTGCTAACCCCTGGTATATATTATCTCATCCTTAATATATATATATATAAGAAAGTAACTCAGTCATGACTGACTCTTTGTGACCCCATGGATTATATAGTCCATGGAATTCTCCAGGCCAGAATACTGAAATGGGTAGCCTTGTAGTCTTTCCCTTCTCCAGGGAATCTTCCCAACCCAGGAATTGAACACATGTCTCCCACATTGCAGGTGGATTCTTTACCAGCTGAGCCACAAGGGAAGCCCATATATATATATTCAAAGTTTACAGATGAAATATATAAACTTATAAATAAACATCTCATCCATAAATGAAGAACTATATTCATAAATAAAAAATAAATGAAATTTTCATGTGTAGTAGTGCAGAATCAAAAAAGACCAGAGAGTCGATTATGTATGAATAAAAAAAAAAACTGGAGAGTACTGTTATAGGCAATAATGAGTCCCAGAAGCATTTGATCAAGTCAGCGGCATAATAAAATTAGCAGTACAACTCTATTGTCAGTTTGAATGCTTTTTTTGTCCTGAAGCAGGAGAAAAAGTTATTAATATTGATTAATGTTTTGTATTTGAGACTAAAAAGAAAAAAACAAACAGCAAAAACCTGGGTAGAGGAATGGCAGTTGGGATAGAAAGGAAGAGATTCATGCAAGTGACTCAGATGTGGCCTTTCAGCAGTCCTTCACCTACAGATGACAAACTCCAGGTTTGGAGGAACAGGTTGTTTGGCTACAAGAAACCATCAATAATGATTTCCGTGATCGTCTCATCTTGGCCGAGACCCCATTCCAACCAAGTTATTAATACACACATTATTCTTCTAAAAGAAATATAGAAATGCATTCCAGATTGCCAAAGAAAGGAATTCCCTGTGATTTATACTACAGTGTTCCTAGAACTCTTTTTTTTTCTTCCAATCATCCATCTTCAAGAAATACTAAAGACAAATATTTCATGAATCCAGAGGTACTTCTGGCCAGCATCTGGAGATGATCTTGAAAATACAAATCTGTTATCCTTTTCCAGCATGGGCTCAACTGTCTGAATGTGTAATAAACATAAGCAGCCACAGGGCTGGAGGAAGGCAGAAAGCACACAGTTAACCACTGTACAGGTGGCAGCCGAAATGAGGGTGTATTTGCTGACACTTTTTCTGTACCTACTTTTTATAGCTCCACTTCATCTCTTTTCCTAACAAGTGTTTGAATGCTAGTTAAACACACTCCTATTGCTGATATTCTCCAAGAGTGTGAGAGTTACTAAATTGTCATGCAGAGATATGACTTTGTGCAGTAGAAGGGGTATAAACTATGAAGTCAGTTGGATCTGAGTTTGATTGTTGGTACTGCTACCTAATATCTGTGTCAACTTTGTTAGCTTTGCTGAATGCTATTCCCAAATCAGTAAAGTGGACTTGTCCATAATGTGATAATATAGATGAAATTATTAGCATAGCATTTGTCATAGCCTTAAAATAAATGTTGTTGTAATTATCATTTCAAAGCCATCCTCATGTTACCACTCACTACCCATTCATCAGATGGTTAAATGAAATAGAAAATACCAATTTTGGGTAAGAATATGGAGCAAATGGAATTCTCATATACTGCTGGTTATAGTATAAAACTAATACAAAACTGTGGCAATACCTACTAAGCTGAATATAGCCCAGTACTCAGCAATTCCACTCCTAGGTATGTACCCCAAATAAATGCTTACTTGTGTTCATTAAGAACATGAATCAGAATGTTCAAAGCAGAACTATTCATAGTAGTACTCGACTCAAATGGCCACCAAGAGTATAGTACAGCATTCAGCAAAAATTTTCAGTAAAGTTAGTAAATATTTAGAATCTTTAGGCCAAGAAGCAAAATCAACTTATAATCACATCACTTCTCTTTGAGATGCACCAGCAGCAGTGCAAAGCAACAGAGGGCTGCACCAGTCTCTGCTGAAACTGGTTAACTGTCATCATAATGTGAAAGCAGCCACAGATAAGGCAAAAAAGAATAAATGTGTGTATTCCCGTAAAATGTTATTTATGAACATAAATTTTATATAATTTTCATGTGCCAGGGAACATTATTCTTCTTATTTTTTAAAGTGTTCAAAAATGTATAAAGCAGGGTTTCCATGGTTGCTCAGTGGTAAAGAATCTGCCTGTCAATACAGAAGACATGGGTTCGATCCCTGGGCCAGAAGGATTCCACATGCCATAGAGCAACTAAGCTGGTGAGCCACAACAATTGAGACTGGGCTTTACAGGCCAGTGACCACAACTCCGGAGGCCTTGCTCCAATTGCTGAAACCCACACATCCTAGATTCTGTGTTCAGCAGTAAGAGAAGCAAATGCAATGAGAAGCCTGAACACTGCAACTAGTGGGTAGCCCCCACTTGCACAGCAATGACGACCCAGCACAGCCAAAAATAAATAAATAATAATTTTAAAAATGTATAAATCAACTTCATTTTCAGGCTGTACAGAAATAGGGGGTAGGGCAAATTTGGGTGTAGTATGTCAACCTTTGGGAGGGTAGATAAATAATTTATTCACAGAGTAGAATACTATATAACAACAGTAAAAGAAACCTGCAAGTATTTTACGCAACAGTATGAATGGATCTCATGAATAAAATGTCAACTGAAAGAAACCAAGTGCAAAAAGTATAAGATTGCATTTATATAAATTAAAAAATGAAGTAAATTAATCTATGATTCTGTAAGTTTGCATAGTGGCTATCACATGAGGGGTAATGACAGAAAAATTGAACAGAAGAGGTTCTGGGGCTAATAGTAATGTCTTTCTCTTTCATTTAGTTTGCTTTATAAAATTTGACAAGCTATATACTTATGTGCACTTTATGTGTATGTTATACTTTAAGAAACACTGGAAAAAACCCCAGCAAATTCTCTTCCTTTGGTGAAAGATTTCGCTGCATCACACCTAAACAACTAGATTTCTAGATGCTCTTCCCCAGTCCAGGTACCTCACTGGCTGTTCTAGAGAACTGGAACCACAAATTGGTCCTTTGATTTACTTGAAAAAGCAGCTAAGGAACAGACTAGAGTCCTGGACTTGGAAGTGAAGACCTAAGCAGAACTCCACTCTGTATTCATTGTGCTATATGGGCAAGACACTCAGTCTTTCTCAGAAGACAAAGGCACTTTGTCTTCTGGAAAATAGGAAAGGAATTCCTTATTTCTACATTTGGTGTAAGGAATACCCTTGATAATTATAGAAATTGCTCTGTTAAACTCTTCATTTCTATGTAAATTATAAACATCTAAGGCATTCTTTCCTTAACCACCACCATGCCCAAGTTTATACACATCCATCTTCTTTCTTCTTTAACTTCTATTCCTTCACTTGGGGAGACAGTTTCACATAACAGTGTGGAACATAGACTGTCAGTTCAAATCGTGTCATCTCTGTGCCTCAGTTTCCCCACTGGTAGAATACTCACTTTATATTCTTCTTCTGGAGGTTGTGGGAGCCAGTCTCTTAGATGGTCCTAATGATCCTTATATTCTGGTAGTCACACCCTTGTGAAAGCCTCCCACACTGTACAAGAGCATTGGTCTGCATGACAATATATGTGTGCATGTGTGTGTCAGTGTGTGTGTGTGCTCAGTTGCTCAGTTGTGTCCCACTCTGTGTGAAGGGCAAAGGAGAAAAGGAAATGTATATCCATCTGAATGCAGAGTTCCAAAGGACAGCAAGGAGAGATAAGAAAGCCTTCCTAAGAGGTCAGTGCAAAAAAATAGAGGAAAACAATAGGATGGGAAAGACTAGAGATCTCTTCAAGAAAATTACAGATAACAGGGGAACATTTCATGCAAAGATGGGCACAGTAAAGGCCTAGAAGAAGCAGAAGATATTAAGAAGAGGTGGCAAGAATACACAGAAGAACTATACAAAAAACATCTTAATGACCCAGATAACCACAATGGTGTGTTCACTCACTAAAGCCAGACATCCTGGAGTGTGAAGTCAAGTGGTCCTTAGGAAGCATCACTGTGAACAAAGTTAGTGGAGGTGATGGAATTCCAGCTCTGCTATTTCAAATCCTAAAAGATGATTCTGTGAAAGTGCTGCACTCAATATGCCAGCAAATGTGGAAAACTCAGAAGTGGCCACAGGACTGGAAACAGTCCATTTTCATGCCATTCGCAAAGAAAGGCAATGCCAAAGAATGTTCAAACACTGCACAATTGCACTCATTTCACACACTAGCAAGTTAGTGCTCAAATTTTGCCAAGCTAGGCTTCAACAGTATGTGAACCAAGAAATTTCAGATGTTCAAGCTGGATTTAGAAAAGGTAGAAGAACCAGAGATCAAATTGCCAACATCCAGTGGATAGTAGAAAAAGCCAAAGAGTTACAGAAAAACATCTACTTCTGCTTCATTGTTTACACTAAAACCTTTGACTGTGTGGATCACAACAAACTGGAAAATTCTTAAAGAGATGGGAATACCAGACCCCCTTACCTGCCTCCTGAGGAACCTGTCTGCAGGTCAAGAAGTAACAGTTAGAGTTGGATATGGAACAATGGACTGGTTCCAAATTGGGAAAGGAGTACATCAAGGCCACATATTTTCACCCTGCTTATTTAACTTATATGCAGAGTACATCATGAGAAACTCTGGGCTGGATGAAGCACAACCTGGAATCAAGATTGCCAGGAGAAATATCAATAATCGCAGATATGCAGATGATACCACCCTATGGCAGAAAGTAAAGAGGAACTAAAGAGCCTCTGGATGAAAGTGAAAGAGGAGAGTGAAAAGCTGGCTTAAAATGCAACATTCTAAAAACTAAGTTCATGGAATCTGGTCCCATCACTTCATGGCAAATAGATGGGGAAACAATGGAAACAGTGACAAACTTTCTTTTCTTGGGCTCCAAAATCACTGCAGATGGTGACTGCAGCCATGAAATTAAAAGGCACTTGTTCCTTGGGAGAAAAGCTATGACAAACCTACAGTGTATTAAAAAGCAGAGATGTTACTTTACTTACTAAGGTCTGTTTTATCAAAGCTATGATTTTTCCCGTAGTCATGTATGGATATCAGAGTTGGACCATAAAGAAGACTGAGTGCTGAAGAAGTAATACTTTCAAACTGTGATGTTGGAGAAAATTCTTGATAGTCCCTTGGAATGCAAGGAGATCCAACCAGTCAATCCTAAAGGAAATCAGTCCTGAATATTCATTGGAAGGACTGATGATGAAGCTGAAGCTCCAATACTTTGGCCACCTGATGAGGCGAGCTGACTCTTTAGAAAAGACCCTGATGCTGGGAGAGATTGAAGGTGGGAGGAGAAGGGGATGACAGAGGACAAGATGGTTGGATAGCATTACTCACTCAATGGACACGAGTTTGAGCAAGCTCTGGGAGATGGTGAAGGACAGGAAACTTGGTGTGCTGTGGTCCCCATGGTTGCATAAATTTGGACACGAGTGAGTGACTGAAAAACACGGACTGTAACCCACCAGGCTCATCTGTCCATGGGATTCTTTAGGCAGCAACACTGGAATGGGTTGCCATTTCTTCCTCCAGGGGATCTTCCTGACATAGTGATCAATGCCACATCTCCTGCATTGGTAGATGGATTCTTTACCAGTGAGCCACCAGGGACGTCCTCCTGCATGTCAATAGGATATGGTGTAAATGAAGGCATTGAATGTCTGAGATTAGACCATGAAAGGCTGTTGCTTTTACCTTGAGTCATAGCTCTGTCTCAGATCACTTGCTACAGGGGAAGGCAACGGCGGAGTCAAGCTATCCTATCCTCAGTGAGGAACTGAGGACTGCTGGAAACCACAGGAATGAGCTTAGATTTGGACTCTCCAGCCCCAGGTATGTTCTGTAATATCTGCCACCCTGACTGTCAACCTATCTGCAACCTCATGAAAGACCCTGATCCAAAACTATCCAGCACTTTTCTCGCAGATTTCTAATTCCTAGAAAATATTTGATCATCAGTGACCTTATAACAGCAATAGTGACTGGTACATACCGAGCATGCAGTAAAACATTAGCTGTCTTTATCATCTGCCTCCTAATAATGGGCGCTTCCACATCTGTAAATTTCATTGCCAGTGTCACCATACTGTGTTGTGGAATAGTTAATGTCAGTGGCTCAAACATGGCAGTTTCTCTTCCTTTCCCTGGCTGTCATAAAGACACAGGGTAAGTAGATGGCTTCTGACTGAGGGCATTGGCAGGGTGGTTGGCAGACCCAGTGGAAATTCTCCCTCCCTCTAGCACATGTCTCTCAAGGGATTTCTCCCAGCTCTGACTCTCAGACTGCCCCTACTGCCCTCTGGTCTTTGTTGCACATCCTGTGTTTCAGGTCTCTTCCTTGTTCTTCCAGTCTTTTTAGACACACTGATAATCCAGATTTTCCTTCTGTGTGATGTGCACTTTTGTTTCCTTTTTCTGTGGTCTACATAGTTGCAGGGTGAGCCATTGAGTCAACTGATTTTTCTAGAAGCAGTGATTGAGACTGAATTAGGAGCGTAAGAGCTTTATTGAGAATAATGTCTATGAAAAGTACTAGAAAGAGAAGCAGAGTTGAGCAGGGAAAACCTCAGGTTGTGACATAGTTCTGACACCTGAAAGAAAATGAGGAAAGAAGCAAGACTGGGTCAGGATAACCTGAGATAATGTTGCAGATCTGAAAAGTCAGTGATCTAACAGTGAGCTGGAAAGCAAGGAGCCTGAAATGAGTCCAAATTCAGGCTGAAATGGCGAGGGCCCTAGTACCTTTGCCATGCTTATGTTTAGTGAGAGCTCCCCGGGAAACATGAGGCTTTAGTTTAAATACTGAAACTTACTCTAAAGATGCTAACAGCCAAAGGCTTTCAGCTCACTGCTTTTTGCAGCTGAATGGCAGGTTCTTTCTTGAAGGGAGGTCTGAGTGGTGCACTTCTGTAACTGCTACAGCCATCTTCGTTCCCATAGCCAGGTCTAGCATCCTGGATCCCCGACCTGTGTCAAATGCCTGAGTTTCCATTTGCTTGGCATCAGGGATTTGACTGGCCCGGAATGGACTGCCAATATGAAGAAAGAAGGTACTTACAGAAGGTAGAATTACCTATCTCCAGGGAACCTTTAGGGGATCCAGGGGTATTTGGTAGTAATGAATCATCATATTTTCATTGAGTACATATTAATACTATATGCTCTGTAGTGTGCGTGGTGCTTGCAATTAGAAACCCCCAAATATAGAATCATAAAACTAAAAGGGACTTGAGTTGTCAGTTAAGTCTCCCTCCCATGAGCAAAAGAATTCCTTGTGTAATACCCCGTGTGGGTTCAGTGGCCTCTTACATACCTCAAGCGATGGCAAGATTATCACTTCAGTCATCCCTTTGGTTGTTAGAAAGCTCTACTTAATGGAATCTTTCTTCTTAAGTTATACTCAAAATGCTCCAACAACCTTTAATTTGTAAAGTCCCTTTAATAAGATTTCTGCCCTCTCATTTTATTAATCCTTTAAATGTTTGAAGACAGTTTTCTTTGTTCCTAAAATGCTATAGGATAAAGAGGTTATTGAAGTCTATGATTCCCCTACTGCAGTACAACAGGATCTGACTACTTCTGATCAGGAGTCTCTTTATGACCTAAAAGTCTATTAAGCCATGAAAACTTCATGGAACAATTCTCAAATAAAAGAGAAATCCATATAAATTAAAAGACAATGTGCATTCTCTCTGAAGTGTTTGTTGTACATTTCCTCTGGAGCACACTGGGACTCAGGAATAGTGGGACCAGCTGCTGAGCTATTGCCCATTTATGTTGAAGGAAAACAGGCTCTTGCTAATTAGAAGCATGTTCCACAAGATGAAACAATACAAGCTCTTCAACATTTCCCCACCATTAGCAATTCCTGATGTTGACTGGACATGTTACTATAACCCTACTCTCCATCAGGAAAACAAATAAAACAGACATGATGGTTCACAGTACAAGAAAGAATTCTTTATCCTCCTACTCAATCAGCACACATTAATGCACTAAGCACTCACTACACGCTGGTCTCCATAAAAGGTTCTTTCACATGTATTATTTTATTTTATTTAATACTCACAAGAACATTATGAGGACGATTATATGAACTCCACTTTCCCCATGAGGAAAGTTGAGCCTTAGAGTAATCATGTAACTTGTTCAAGGTTCAGTTCAGTTCAGTTCAGTCCCTCAGTCGTGTCCAACTCTTTGTGACCCCATGGGCTGCAGCACGCCAGGCCTCCCTGTCCATCACCAACTCCCAGAGTTTACTCAAACTCATGTCAATTGAGTCTGTGATGCCATCCAATCATCTCATCCTCTGTTGTCCCCTTCTCCTCCTGCCTTCAATCTTTCCCAGCATCAGGGTCTTTTCCAATGAGACAGTTCTTCGCATCAGGTGACCAAAGCATTGGAGTTTCAGCTTCAACATCCTTACCCATCTGGTAAATAGATAAACTAAGACCTTTTGACTTGAAGTCTGGTACTCTGTCCTCTCTAATGCCACAAGGAAATTTCTTAATAAAAGATCCATGCCCTTGTATGTAGAATATGCAACTGTTTTAGTTTGGGTCACCCCAGAAGCAGATCCTGAAATAAGGGTTTAGGTTAAAGTAGTTTATGAGTAACATGGAAACATACATATGTGAAATAGATTGCCAATGAGAATTTGATGTATGACTCAGGAAACTCAAACCTGGACTCTGTAACAACCTAGAGGAGTGAGATGGGGAGGAAAATGGGAGTGAAGTTCAAGAAGGAGGGGATGTATGTACACCTATGGGTGATTCATGTTGATTTTGGCAGAAACCAACACAATACTGTAAAGCAATTATCCTTCAATTAGAAGTAAATACATTAAAAAAAAAGAGGATAAGGAAAAACCAAAACAGAATGAGAAAGGGAGTCAGAGAAGGGAAGGTAACCAATACATACTGCATTATCACATCAGCTACCACTGTGGACAACTGGAAATAAATCCTGCTGGGAAAATTCTGAGAGCCAGTTTAGGTAGGACACGGGGCACAGAGTTAACCTATCCATGGGGGAAGGAGCTGGTATATTTATAAACCAATGCTACCAGTCATTGGTTGAGGTCTCCTTCTAGTAGACATTAATTTCCTGGCACTATCTGCTATGCAGGGACAGACATGCTTTAGAATCTTGGGAAAGACCTTAGGCAGAGAAACTCAAGAGCTGGAAATTGGAGATTGAGTTGGTGGGCACTCAAGTAAAGGGCAAAAGATATGGGCAGAGCCCTGACAGAACCTGCTCTGGGAATTAGGTGGCAAATACTGTGGAACCTGTCAACTTGACCATCTACTGTGTGAAACAGCTCAAGGGTGAAGCACACAGATATTGACCTGCCTTCATGTGACTTCTTAGCCAAGGAATATGGCAAGAATGCAATGGCAACCCACTCCAGTACTCTTGCCTGGAAAATCCCATGGACAGAGGAGCCTGGTAGGCTGCAGTCCATGGGGTCGCTAGGAGTTGGACACAACTGAGCAACTTCATTTTCACTTTTCACTTTCATGCAATGGAGAAGGAAATGGCAACTCACTCTAGTGTTCTTGCCTGGAGAATCCCAGGGACGGTGGAGCCTGGTGGGCTGCTGTCTATGGGGTCGCACAGAGTCGGACATGACTGAAGTGACTTAGTAGCAGCAGCAGCAGCAGCATGGCAAGAACAAATTTTTCCAAATTAATATGAAATAATTAAAATGTGCTAAGTGTTGGGTAGGAGAAAGTCTGAGCCCACTTACATAATCCTTACAAAAAAAAAAAAAGAAACAAACTCATTCAATCTTACCCTTTGTTTTTGTTTTTTTTTACCTCTGATTCTATTTCTTTTTTTTTTTTAATTTTATTTTATTTTTAAACTTTACAATATTGTATTAGTTTTGCCAAACATCGAAATGAATCCACCACAGGTATACCTGTGTTCCCCATCCTGAACCCTCCTCCCTCCTCCCTCCCCATACCCTCCCCCTGGGTCGTCCCAGTGCACCAGCCCCAAGCATCCAGCATCGTGCATCAAACCTGGACTGGTGACTCGCATCATACATGACATTATACATATTTCACTGCTATTCTCCCAAATCTCCCCACCCTCTCCCTCTCCCACAGAGTCCATAAGACTGATCTATACATCAGTGTCTCTTTTGCTGTCTCGTACACAGGGTTATCGTTACCATCTTTCTAAATTCCATATATATGCGTTAGTATACTGTATTGGTGTTTTTCTTTCTGGCTTACTTCACTCTGTATAATAGGTTCCATTTTCATCCACCTCATTAGAACTGATTCAAATGTATTCTTTTTAATGGCTGAGTAATACTCCATTGTGTATATGTACCACAGCTTTCTTATCCGTTCATCTGCTGATGGGCATCTAGGTTGCTTCCATGTCCTGGCTATTATAAACAGTGATTCTGTTTCTTTTCTCTTTGTCATAGCCAAATTTCCTAAAAGAGAGTTGTTTAGAAGTCAGTCTAGTATAGTAGATTATGAGATCCTTCGGGGGTGCATCTTTTTCTTATCTTTAATTATATTATATAGTATTTAATACATAAAAAGGAATATATGGACTTTGGCATGAGCCAAGATAGAGTAAGTTCACTTGAACTTCTCTCTCTCACTGACTGACTACAAGTAAAAACTTCTGACAAAATACAAAGCTTTGACAACTCTGAAACCACAGTAGGCAGACTGGGAAGGAAGTCCATTCTTGAATAACAACCCATAACAGGTGTGAGTTTCAGATATTCTTTTTTTCCTTTGTCTCTCCCAGCTTTGATTTAAGGGTGCAGAGAGTTCTAGACTGCAGAGAATATATTGTTTTTGTTCAGTCACTCAATCATGTATGACTCTTTGTGACCCCATGGATTGCAGCATGCCAGGCTCGCCTGTCCCTCACCATCTCCCAGAAATTTCTCAAGCTCATGTCCATTGAGTTGGTGATGCCATCCAACCATCTCATCCTCTGCTCCATTTTCCTCCTCCCCTCAATTTTCCCTGGCATCAGCATCTTTTCTAATGAGTCAGTTCTTATCAGGTGGCCAAAGTATTGGAGCTTCAGCTTCAGCATCAGTCCTTCAAATGAATGCTCAGGACTGATTTCCTTTAGGATTGTCTGGTTTGATCTCCTTGAACTCCAAGGGACTCTCAAGCATCTTCTCCAACACCACAATTCAAAAGCATCAATTCTTCAATGCTCAGTCTTCCTTATGGTCCAACTCTCACATTCAAACATAGCTACTGAAAAAGCCATAGCTTTGACTAGATGGACCTTTGTCAGCAAAGTGCTTGCTGACATCTCCACTTTTTAATATGCTGTCTAGGTTTGTCATAGCTTTTCTTCCAAGGAGCAAGTGTCTTAATTTCATGACTGCAGTCACTATCTGCAGTGAATTTGGAGCCCAAGAAAATAAACTCTGTCACTGTTTCAATTGTTTCCCCATTTATTTCCCATGAAGTGATAGGACCAAATGCCATGATCTTAGTTTTTTGAATGTTGAGTTTTAAGTCAGCATTTTTACTCTCCTCTTTCACTTTCATCAAGAACTAAACCTCTTTAGTTCTTCTTTGCATTCTGCCATAAGCATGGTGTCATCTCCATATCTGAGGTTATTGATATTTCTCCTGGCAATTTTGATTCTTGCTTGTGCTTCATCCAGCCCAGCAGAGAAGATATATATATATATATATATATTAAAAATTCTGGGAAAAAAAATGTTCCCATTTAACCAGAAGACTGGGAATAGGAGACATCCATAAGCTGACAGTTGCAGGGGAGAGGTTCCTGGGATTTTTTTGTCTGTCCTATTTCTTTTTTTCTCTTGCTTCTTCCCTGAGGCCAGCGCCATTTGGGAAGCAGTAGTGGTCATGGTGTGGGAATCTAAGTGATGAAAAGAAAACCTTTCTTTTCTGATCAAAGAAACTGGGAAAGGCATCCCTCTGGCTCAAAAATATAGTGGAAATTCCTCCCCCCTCTTCTTTTCTAGAAGTACTCTGTCACAAGGGTAGGCATATTTCTGTGGAACTTTTCAATAACACAGGGGGTACAGTTCTAAAAAGTATCTTGACCATTTCTAGTTAGAGGATGCAAAAAAATCCTTTTTTTTTTTTTCTCATGGGAACTAAAGAGTATAAAGGGAATCTTGGAGGGAAGATATTTGGAAAAGGAGACACCCTATATCTCTGTGTGAACTGACATAAATCCCTAATCCACCACTGAGATGCATGGACCTAATGAAACATAATAAGAGTTTGAAAACTAAAGTGATATTGAAACCACCACTCCCAGAAGGTGAGAAAGAACTTGTGGTATGAACCTAACTGGGTAGTTTACCTGCTAAAATAACAACAACAATAAATCAACATTCACTAGAGGACATTAACAAGACCTAGAGTCTCACAACAAAATATTTAAAATGTCCAGGATATAATCCAGAATCAGCTGACATACAAAGGACCAGAAAACTCTGGCACACTCTTCAGGGAAAAAGACAATCAATAGATATTAAGCATGATATAAACCTGACGTTGTAATTATAAGGTATAGACTTTAAGGCAGCTATCAGAACTATTCTCCATGGGGTAAAAGTGAATATTTTAGAAATAAATGGGAAGATGGAACTTTTAGCAGATGAATAGGGATGATAATAAAGAATCAAACTGAAATGTTAAAACTAAAATAGTAACTGAAGTAAATGATTCAGTGTGTAGTCTCAGTAGAATGGGAAAACAGAGGAAAAAAAAATAAGTTGGGAAAAAATTAAAGAGACAAGAATCTATGGGACACAAACTGTACATGTGTCCCACACGTATATAAAGTATACACAAAGTATATGATGCAGCATAACAAAAAAATACCTAGAAACATGTGACCAAATTTAAGAAGTAGAACAATGTTAATGCACGAGTTGTCTCCTTCCGTTGTCATGCCTACTTCTCCCAGGTAACCTCTCTCCTAATTTCTGTATTTTTCATTTCTTTTTTCCATAGCCTTATCACATATACATTTATTCTCCAAATAATTTCTTTTAAATTATTTCTGTTACAATACTGAGTTTAACAGTTTGAAATTTACTTTACAGCATAATATCTCAGATTTGTCTGTGTAGTTGTCTATAGCTGTAGTGAATTAGCTTTCATTGTATAAATTTGTGTGTAACTATGACACAATTTAAATGTCATTTTTCTTATAGGTTAAGATTGTGTTCGTGTCAGTTTCTATTTGTTCACTTTTTTATTTTTCTATTATAAGCAATGTTGCTATCTATGATCATTCTTTTGCTTATCTCTTGTTGCCCAGTTATATGATTTCTCTAGAGAGAAAAACATGTCTCTAGGCATGGAACATCCTCTGGACCACAGGATATGTGAATATTTAATTTTATCAAAAAAAGGCCAATTAATTTTTCTACCTATTTGCGTTCCCTTTCCTTCATATCCTCACCAACACTTATCAGATCAATGAATTTTTATTAGTACAGTGAGTAAAAATTACCACAATTTGCATTTCCCAGACTTCTGAACAGTTGAGCAACTTTTTAAATGTTTATTTGACATATATATGTGTGGCTTTTTTTGTGTGAAATGCCAATTCATATTTCTTACTCATTTTTATTTTGGGTTATTTGACTTTTCTTACTAAAGCAGTTCTTTTTTATATTCTGTGCACTAATTCTTTATCCTTAAAAGTTTACAAATATGTTTTCTTGATTCGTTGCTTTTTCTCCCTTTCTCTAAGGTATCTTGAAGAATAGACATCTTTAATTTCAATATAGTTGAATATATCACATTTTTTTCTTTTATGTTAGCATTTTTTGATGTCTTATTTAATAAATGTTTTACTCTTTTGTCATAAAGATCATCTCCTCCATAATTTGCTAGAAATTTTAAAGTTTTGCCTTTCAAATGTATCTTTAATCCATTTAGAACCGATTTTTGTGTGTGCTAAGTGGGAAGAACCCAATTTCACTTTTGTCTATTTAGACATACAATAGTCTTGGTACCCTTAATGAATAAATCCATTTTTCTCAAATTATTCAAATAACTGTGAAGCTCTTCTAACAGAAATAATGGTTTTTCATATAAAGTGAAGTGAAATGAAAGGCACTCAGTCCTGTCTGACTCTTTGTGACCCCATGAACTACATAGTCATGGAATTCCCCAGGACAGAATACTGAAGTGGGTAGCCTTTCCCTTCTTCAGGGGATCTTCCCAACCCATGCAACAAACCCAGGTCTCCCACACTGCGAACCCAGGTCTCCCACATTGCAGGCAGATTCTTTACCAGCTGAGCCACAAGGGAAGCCCAACAATATTGGAGTGGGTAGCCTATCCCTTCTCCAACGGATCTTCCCGACCCAGGAATTGAACAGGGGTCTCCTGCATTGCAGGTGGATTCTTTCTCACTGAGCTATGAGGGAAGCCCTTTTCATAAATGTAGAGGTCTCTTTCAGGAATCTCTAATTCTATAGTTTATTTGTCTGTGCCTGAACCAATACCATGGACTTTCCAGGCAGTGCAGTGGTAAAGAATCCCCCTCCCAATGCAGTAGCCACAAGAGATATGGGCTTGATCCCTGGGTCAGGAAGATCCCCTGGAGTTAGAAAGTGGCAACCCCCTCTAATATTCTTGCCTGGAAAATTCGATGGAGAGGAGCCTAGCAGGCTACAGTCCATGAGGCTCGCAGAGTCAGACAGGACTGAACACACGGGCATGAACCAATATCATACTGTTTAAATTAATAAACTTTATAGTAAGTTGATATCTGGTGGAAGATATCCTCCCATTTTGGAATCGTATTAGCTATTATTTGACCTTTGTTCTTTTATATACATTTCAAAATTAGGGAGTCAGTTTCCCTAGAACATCCTAATAAACTTTTACCTGGAACTATACTGTATCTGTTTTACAACAGTTTCTCTTTCCATGAATATAGTATATTTCTCCCTTAATTCAAGTCTTTATTTGAATTATATTTTCTGGATACTGAAATTTTTCTTATTGTCTCATAAGAGCTGTTTATATTTCCTGTAGGTTTATAAAAATGAAATGAATTTCTCTATATTGATCTTATTAGCAGTTACATTTAAAAATTATTTTATTATTCTATTAATTGGTACATAGACTCTTTAGTCCTGTATATTATTATATAATTCTCAAATATGCCTTTTTTTTTCTTCCATGCTGCTGCTGCTGCTAAGTTGCTTCAGTCGTGTCCAACTCTGTTTGATCCCACAGACAGCAGCCCACCAGGCTCCCCCGTCCCTGGGATTCTCCAGGCAAGAATACTGGAATGGGTTGCCATTTCCTTCTCCAGTACATGAAAGTGAAAAGTGAAAGGAAGTCACTCAGTCGTGTCCGACTCTTCACGACCCCATGGACTACAGCCTACCAGGCTCCTCTGCCCATGGGATTTTCCAGGTAAGAGTAGTGGAGTGGGGTGCCATCGCCTTCTCCATTTTTCTTCCATAGACCTATTTTTGTTTCTTCCCTTCATCTGATGTCCCTGTTCATCTGATGAACAGAAACCATGTTCTGTTCCCTAGAGTACTGTAGGACTTTCTAGTACCTAAGACTAAGAGAAAGAATAAGGAGAAAGCTGTAGGATTTATACATTTTTTTTTTAATCTAGGAAAATGAGAGATTATTTCCACTTAAAATATTTTAAAATGATAATGGAAAACAGAGTTATGTTTTAAGTATTCTACAAATCACACTTAACATATTCATTATTCTCACATCTCTAATCAAAGGTTGTTGGGTATCATTATTTCCACTTTACAGATAAAGAAATTGAAACTAAGGGATGAAACACGCTGTCCACAATCATGGCTCTCTAAAGCATGGGATCTGCAATCTGAATCCAGTCTGTCTAGATTGTTCCAGTATGTCAGGCTCACTCAGAACTTGAAGTGAGTAGAGGAAGAGGCAAAGAAGGCCAGTGAATTTCTTACAAATAATATAGGGTACTGGGTCCTTATTAGGATGGAGCAGTCAAAAAGGGTGTATGGATGGGTTGGAATAAATGAGTTTGATTCTTGACATGTTTTTATTTCAAGTTAAGACCTATTTTTCCCTTACGGTTTAGTGTGCTGTTGATTCAATTCTCTTTGTTATAGTGAGAAGAATTATTTTATTGGCAACGTACTTAGCACTTTAAGAAAAGAGCACACCCTTCTCTTTTTGCTACACTGCAGCCTGACCCTGTGGCCGCTGTTCATATATGCCCTTTTCAGCCAGCCAAGAACAGCCGCTAACTGTCAGACCTCAGCCACGTGACAGCCACCTAGTCCATGGCCCACAGCAATGGAATTCACTGTCAGAGCAAATTTAAATAAATCCAAACCTCCATTTAGTACAGCCTGGCAGAGCTCTTGCTTTTGGGGGGCGGTAAGGGTGGGAAGCCCTATTAACATCTCCATCCAAAAAAAAAGAAAAACTGTTTCTTAAGTCTCCCCAAGAAAGAGCCATTCCATCCAGAACTCTGAGACCTCCACAGGGGTGTAAATCTGTAACAGCAGTCATTTTAAGACCCTCAGGCAATCAAAACCATTCTTCTACAATGAGAGGGGCACCAGTTATTTGTATCAGTCAACATCCAAGCTAGAAACAGATGACATTCTCAAACTAGCTGATTTGAGGATAGTTTCTAAAAAAAGTATTATTCATATGGTATAGTCATGGATTAGGGAAACAAGGAAAGGTGAAGTACCCTGAGGCTAGTAACAACAGGAAATGATTCCAGGCTTGTGCTAGGAAGGTGGAGGAGGGGAGGTGGTTACAAAAATCGAGAGAGATTTGTGGTGGTTACAAAAATCGGATCAGGAGAGGGCATCTGACAGGACCTTAAAACCTGGGACACAGCCAGCCTAAGATGATCTTTAACTGAACCCAAGGAAGCCGTTGATCTTGGGAGCATATTGATGGGTTCATAAAGGGCAAATCCAGGAGCACAGAGGAGGTTGGAAAATGGTGGAGAGTGATTAAAAATGCCCAACTGGAAGATAATTGGTCCTGTCTACTGCCTTTGCCCTTTAACTTCCCCCTCTTTACTTTGTTCAGGTAAATGACTGCTGTCTTCCATGTACATGATACAAAAATCAGATACTATAGCATAACATGGGGATCTTGATTTGGCTATATTCCCACCTGAGTCTTAAAAGAACCCTAGCCACCACCAGGTTATTAATGAAAGATGGGTAGAAATGAAGGAGGCTGGATAAGAAAAAAAAATTAAATAAAACATATAGCTATTAATATAACCTCAACCTCCATATGGAGAAGACAATGGCACCCCACTCCAGTACTCTTGCCTGGAAAATCCCATGGACAGAGGAGCCTGGTGGGCTGCAGTCCATGGGGTCGCGAAGAGTTGGACACGACTGAGCGACTCCCTTTCACTTTTCACTTTCATGCATTGGAGAAGGAAATGGCAACCCACTCCAGTGTTCTTGCCTGGAGAATCCCAGGGATGGGGGAGCCTGGTAGGCTGTTGTCTATAGGGTTGCACAGAGTCGGACACGACTGAAGTGACTTAGCAGCAGCAGCAGCAGCAGCAACCTCCATATAAGTGATTGTGAGACCTATGTAGATAATTATAGCTGCCTTCCTTCACTGCTATAATTATAGCTACTTCCTTCACCGTATTTCCATTTTTCACTGCCTGTCCCTCAGCCAGATGGCATTCTTGACCTATTGAAGTAACCCAGAGCTTTATTTTTATGACATCTAAGGCCTTGAAAATCATGTTTTTGTTTTTTCTTTTTAACCAAATTTTTAATTGAAATATAGTTTATTTACAATGTTGTGTTAGTTTCAGGTGTACAGCACAGTGATTTAGTCATACATATACACATCTATATATTTTATTCTTTTTCAGACTCTCTTCAGTTATGGCTTACTACAAGACATTGAATATAGTTTCCTGTGTAGGTCCTTTTTATCTATTTTATGTATAGTGGTGAACATCTTTTAATCCCAAATTCCTAATTTATCCTTCCCCCACCCCCCTTTCCTTTTGGTAATCATGTTTGTTTTCTATACCTATGTATTTATTTCTGTTCTGTAAATAAGTTTATTTGTATGATTTTTTTAGATTCCACACATAAGTGATATCATATGATATTTGCCTTTCTGTCTGATTTACTTCACTTAGTATGATAATCTCTTGGTTCATCCATGTTATTCCAATGGCAATTGTATTCTGTTATGTGTATTGTGTATTACTTCACTTATTATGATAATCTCTCGGTCCATTCATTTTCTTCCAAATGGCAGTTTTATTCTTGTATGTGTATTGTGTATATATACCACATCTTTATCATCCATCATCTGTCCATGGACATTTACATTGCTCTCATGTCTTTGGTATTGTAAATATTGTTGCTAAGAAGACTGGGGTGCATGTATAATTTCAAATTAGAGTTCTTTTCTAATTTTCCCAGAAGTGGAACTGGAAGATCATATTGTAAGTGTGAAAATTCTATTTTGGGTTTCTCCAGTTTTCCATTGAACAGGACTGTTGGAGAACAAGGAGTGACCCTATGAATCTCCTAGGTTATACAGTCATCTTTACCACTATTGTGTGGTTGCATCTCTATTTCTTTTTGGTGACTGGAATCAAATATCCTTGATGGGACAATGGCACCTTTCTTTGCCTATTGGCTCAGCAGCATGAGAAGCCCAGAAAACATGGGGAAGTGGTAGTCTCAGCATTTTATTCAACAGTAATAGAACTTATTCTCTGGTCAAAGTATTTCTCCTTTGGAACAGTAAGAACTCCAAACCTACTGAACCTAAGATAATGATTTGGAAAGCAAAAATTTCTCCACAGAATGTTGCCTCCCAGCTGGTACCAAAGATGAGCCTTTATTAGGCCATTCTGTCATTTTCTCAAGTTACCTGTATGTGATTAATGGAGTCCATGATAAGATTAGCAAATTCTGTGAGTGGGAACTTACAGTCATACCTCCTTTGCTATAAAATGTTTTCACTAATTGGAAGCAAAGTTACATAGTAAATTATGGAAATGGACTTATTTGCTATTTTCCAGCTACATACAACAATACTTGGTACATAGAAATTACTCAAAAATATTTTTTTAAGTGTGGAGAAAGGAGTAAATTGACCAAGAATGAAATGAATGAAATATAGGAAACACAAATATTTAAGGGGAGAATAAGGGAAAAAATGAGAAGCTCTGAGAAAGAGTGATCAGAAAGATAGAAATAAATATATAAATAAACAGGGAAAAGTAGGGGAATGGAAAGGAAGGAATGGCCAAGAGGGTTACCTGTTGCCAAGATACTATATACAGTAAATGCAGGGAATGTGTGCAGTGAAATTGGCAACTCTAGGAAAGAGATGCAGAAGACCAAGAAATTGGTGGGTTTAAGTGAGGAAATGGAGCCAGGGAGTATAGACTACTCTTTTAATAAAACTGAGTGAGAAAGAAAGGAAAGAAGTTAAATAAAATAAAGGAAGATTCAGGAGCAGGTTTTAATTTTCCTTTTTTTTTTTTTGGCTCAACTATAAGTGATTATTTTATTTATTTTTTTAATTTAAATTTATTTATTTTAATTGGAGGCTAATTACTTTACAATATTGTATTGGTTCTGCCACACATCAACATGAATCTGCTACCGGGCATACACATGTTCCCCATTCTGAACCCCCTCCCACCTCCCTCCCCGTACCATCCCTCCGGGTCATCCCAGTGCACCAGCCCCAAGGATCCTGTATCGAACCTGGACTGACGATTCATTTTTTATATGATATTATACATGTTTCCATGCCATTCTCCCAAATCATCCCACCCTCTCCCTCTCCCACAGAGTCCAAAAGACTATTGTTGGCCCTAGTATTTTGGGGGGGTTCCAGGTGGTGCTAGTGGTAAAGAACTCACCTGCCAATGCAGATGATAAAAGAGAGGTAGGTTTGATCCCTGGGTCAGGAAGATCCCCTGGAGGAGGGCATGGCAGCCCACTCAAGTATTCTTGCCTAGAGAATTCCCATGGACAGAGAAGTCTGGAAGGCTGCGGTCCATAGGGTCACAAGGAGTTGGATACAACTGAAGCAACTGAGCATACACACAGCACACTAGTATTTTTAAAGCAATGTTATTTCTTTTGGATAAAAGAGTTTTGATCAGGGTTCTGTGCTGAAGGAGGAAGGGAAATGTTATATCTCAAAGAGGAGATGATTGATAGAGCAACATTTTAGAAAAGATTTAACCAACCACCGGAAGAACTGGTTGTTCTGCTTTATTGACTATGCCAAAGCCTTTGACTGTGTGGATCACAATAAACTGTGGGAAATTCTGAAAGACATGGGAATACCAGACCACCTGATCTGCCTCTTGAGAAATTTGTATGCAGGTCAGGAAGCAACAGTTAGAACTGGACATGGAACAACAGACTGGTTCCGAATAGGAAAAGGAATACGTCAAGGCTGTATATTGTCACCCTGCTTATTTAACTTATATGCAGAGTACATCATTAGAAATGCTGGGCTGGATGAAGCACAAGCTGGAATCAAGATTGCTGGGAGAAATATCAATAACCTCAGATATACAGATGACACAACCCTTATGGCAGAAGGTGAAGAGGAACTAAAAAGCTTCTTGATGAAGGTAAAAGTGGAGAGTGAAAAAGTTGGCTTAAAGCTCAACATTCAGAAAATGAAGATCATGGCATCCAGTCCCATCACTTCATGGGAAGTAGATGGGGAAACAGTGGAAACAGTGTCAGACTTTATTTTTCTGGGCTCCAAAATCACTGCAGATGGTGACTGCAGCCATGAAATTAAAAGACGCTTACTCCTTGGAAGGAAAGTTGTGACCAACCTAGATAGCACATTCAAAAGCAGGGACATTACTTTGCCAACAAAGGTTCGTCTAGTCAAGGCTATGGTTTTTCCTGTGGTCATGTGTGGATGTGAGAGTTGGACTGTGAAGAAGGCTGAGCGCCGAAGAATTGATGCTTTTGAACCGTGGTGTTGGAGAAGACTCTTGAGAGTCCCTTGGACTGCAAGGAGATCCAACCAGTCCATTCTGAAGGAGATCAGCCCTGGGATTTCTTTGGAAGGAATGATGCTAAAGCTGAAACTTCAGTACTTTGGCCATCTCATGTGAAAAGTTGACTCATTGGAAAAGACTCTGATGCTGGGAGGGATTGGGGGCAGGAGGAGAAGGGGACGACAGAGGATGAGATGGCTGGACGGCATCACTGACTCGATGGACGTGAGTCTGGGTGAACTCTGGGAGTTGGTGATGGACAGGGAGGCCTGCATGCTGTGATTCATGGGGTCGCAAAGAGTCAGACACGACTGAGCGACTGATCTGATCTGATCTGATCATTTTAGCAGCAGATGGAAGTCCCCTCACAGTTATCTGCTGCTGCTAAGTCGTTTCAGTTGTGTCCGACTCTGTGGGACCCCAGAGATGGCAGCCCACCAGGCTCCCCTGTCCCTGGGATTCTCCAGGCAAGAACACTGGAGCGTGTTGCCATTTCCTTCTTCAATGCATGAAAGTGAAAAGTGAAAGTGAAGTAGCTCAGTCGTGTCCTACTCCTAGTGACCCCATGGACTGCAGCCTACCAGGCTCCTCCATCCATGGGATTTTCCAGGCAAGAGTACTGGAATGGGGTGCCATTGCCTTCTCCATCACAGTTACCTACATTTTAGAAAAACCTGGCTCAAGATTCATCTGTGTCTTCCTTTCCCTGAGTTTCTGTGCCTGGTTTCTGTCAGCTAATGTAGCTAAGGATGTATCCTAGCTGGAGTGGGAAAAAGGAAATTGAGGAAGAGTTTGGTAAGAGTATCTAACATCCAACGTCCATTTGCGTTCTGGAGCTGACTCACACTCAGCATCTTTCTCACCCGCAGCTTCTTGGGGTTTGTCTACAGAGTCCTTTTTATTTTTCCTATGGAATCCTTCTTATTTTTTCCTCTGAATCAGAGTAGGTTTGGTAATATAAACACAGGAATCATGACAAACTTGCCCATGTGGGAAAGAGAAGATGTCAATGCTATTTTAGTGGAGCATGTGGATAGCAGTTATAGCAAGAGGGCTTTATTAGGACTAAAAATGTTACTTCTTTTCTTTCTTTATCCTTATTAGATAAACTTTATTTGCTCTAAGGTGGGAATTCAGAGATGAAAAAGTCAAGTTATTTGTTCTCAAGAAATGGTTGGTGTAGTCAGATACAGAGGTGAAAAATATGGACCAAAAACCAAAGACCAAGACCTCCCTGGAATAGAAGCAAATTTGCAGGTGGGTTCTGTCCTTTCCAAGCCTGAGAAATGAAGATCCCAAGACAAATTAAAAGAGAAATCTTTCTTTGGGGAAGGAAGTTTGGGAGTGAATAGAGTGAAGTGGCTGATTCTTCTGCAACCTAGCTAAAATAAAAAGATTAGCAGAAAGGAAAAATCAGAATTGAAGAGTAATATTCACTCATTCATTAAACATGTATAGGGTACCTCATAGTAAACAAAAGAGTCCGAAATGCAGTACTTGGGTAAAATCTCAAAAACGACAGAATGATCTCTGTTTGTTTCCAAGGCAAACCAATCAGTATCACAGTAATCCATGTCAATATACCAACCACTAATGCCGAAGAAGTTAAAGAGTTCTATGAAGACATATAAGACCTTCTAGAACTAACACCAAAAAAAGATGTCCTTTTTATCATAGGGGACTGGAATGCAAAGAGTAGGAAATCAAGAGATACCTGGAGTAACAGACAAGTTTGGCCTTGGAGTGCAAAATGAAGTAGGGCAAAGGCTAACACGAGTTTTGTGAAGAGAACACACTGGTCATAGCAAACAACCTCCTCCAACAACAAAATAGAATTCCATGTGTACATGGACGTCACCAGATGGTCAATACCAAAGTCAGACTGATTATATTCTTTTCAGCCAAAGCTGGAGAAGCTCTATGAAGCCAGCAAAAACAAAATTGGGAGTTGACTGTGGCTCAGATCATGAATTCCTTATTGCTAACTTCAGACTTAAATGGAAGAAAGTAGGGAAAACCACTAGGACATTCAATATGACCTAAATAAAATCCTTTATGATTATACAGTGGAAGGGACAAATAGATTCAAGGGGTTAGATATGATAGAAAAGTGCCTGAAGAACTATGGATGGAGGTCCGTAACACTGTATAGGAGGCAGTGATCAAAACCATCTCCAAGAAAAAGAACTGCAAAAAGGCAAAGTGGTTGTCTGAGGAGGCCTTAAAAATAGCTGAGATATACCCATCTGCATGCAGAGTTCCAAAGAATGGAAGGACAGATAAGAAAGCCTTCCTCAGTGATCAATGCAAAGAAAGAGAGGAAATCAATAGAAGGGAAAGACTAGGGATCTCTTCAAGAAAATTACAGATACCAAGGGAATATTTCATACAAAGATGGGCTCAATAAAGGATAGAAATGGTATGGACCTAACAGAAGTAGAAGACATTAAAAAGAGGTGGCAAGAATATACAAAACAACTATCCAAAAACATCTTAATGATCCATCAAGATAACCACAATGGTATGATTAGTCACCTAGAACCTGACATCATGGAGTGTGAAGTCAAGTCAGCCTTAGGAAGCATCACTGTGAACAAAGCTAGTGGAGGTGATAGAATTCCAGCTGAGCTATTTCAAATCCTAAAGGATGATGCTGTGAAAGTGCTGCACTCAATATGCCAGCACATTTGGAAAACTCAGCAGTGGCCACAGGACTGGAAAAGGTCAGTTTTCATTCCAATCCCAAAGAAGGCAATGCCAAAGAAGGTTCAAACTCCCTCACAATTGCACTCATTTCACATGCTATCAAAGTAATGTTCAAAATTCTCCAAGCCAGGCTTCAATAGTACATGAACCAAGAACTTCCAGATGTTCAAGCTGGATTTAGAAAAGGCAGAGGAACCAGATATCAAATTGCCAATATCCGTTGGATCATTGAAAAAACAAGAGAGTTCCAGAAAAACATCTACTTCTGCTTACACTTGATTACACTAAAGCATTTGACTGTGTGGATCACCACGAACTGTGAAAAATTCTTAAAGAGATGGGATAACAAGCCACATTACCTGCCTCCTGAAAAACCTGTCTGTAGGTCAAGAAGCAACAGTTAGAACTGGACATGGAACAACAGACTGGTTCCAAATTGGGAAAGGAGTAAATTAAGGCTATATACTGTCACCCTGCTTATTTAACTTTTATACAGAGTACATCATGCATAATGCTAGGCTGGATGAAGCACAAGCTGGAATCAAGATTGCTGGGAGAAACATCAACAACCTCAGATGTGCAGATGACACCACCCTTATGGCAGAAAGTGAAGAGGAACTAAAAAGCCTCTTGATGAAGGTGAAAGAGGAGAGTGAAAAAGTTGGCTTAAAGCTCAACATTCAGAAAACGAAGATTACGGCATCTGGTCCCATCACTTCATGGGAAATAGATGGGAAAACAGTGGAAACAGTGTCCGACTTTATTTTTTGGGGCTCCAAAATCACTGCAGATGGTGATTGCAGCCATGAAATTAAAAGACACTTACTCCTTGGAAGGAAAGTTATGACCAACCTAGATAGCATATTCAAAAGCAGAGACATTACTTTGCCAACAAAGGTTCGTCTAGTCAGGGCTATGGTTTTTCCTGTGGTCATGTATGGATGTGAGAGTTGGACTGTGAAGAAAGCTGAGTGCCGAAGAAGTGATGCTTTTGAACTGTGGTGTTGGAAAAGACTCTTGAGAGAGTCCCTTCAACTGCTAGGATATCAAACCAGTCAATCCTAAAGGAAATCAACCCTGACTATTCACTGGAAGGTCTGATGCTGAAGCTGAAGCTCCAGTACTTTGGCCACTGATGAGAAGAGCTGACTTATTGGAAAAGACCCACATGCTGGGAAAGATTGAAGGTAGGTGGAGAAGGGGATGACAGAGGGTGAGATCTTTGGATGGCATCACCAACTCAATGGACTTGAGTTTGAAAAAGCTCCGGGAGATGGTGAAGGACAGGGAAGCTTGGCTTGCTGTAATACATGGAGTCACACAGAATCAGACATGACTGAGTGACTGAACAACAACAGGGTGCCTGATGTGAGCTAAGTAATGAGTGGATCAACCTGTAGTAACACAGGGGGTGTTACCTCCCTTTTATAAACTCATAAAACTGATAACCTAGGCTATCTGGGATCCCTAGACTTTTAGAGGCCTGTCATACTGTAGATGCTGTGTAAACATTCTGCCTCTCTGATTGTCCACCTCCTTTATTTTCATATTCTAGGTTTATATATCCACACCATTTCAGGTAACACTCTTTGCACATAGTTCTTCCAATTGCTATTTAATTGCTTAGTCATGTCTAACTCTTTTGTGACACCATAGACTATAGCCCACCAGGCTGTTCTGTCCAGTGGATTTTCCAGGCCAGAATACTATAGTGGGTTGCCATTTCCTTCTCCAGGGGATTTTCCAGACCCAGGGATCAAACCCACATCTCTTGCATTGGCAGGTGGGTTCTTTACCACTGGACCACCAGGGAAGCACAGTTATTCAAATATTTCATTCCTTTTCCTTTTCTTCATTTAGTCATTTTAAAAATTATTCTTATTCATTAATTATTTTTAGCTAAAAAAGTCATTTGGAAAAATCCTACATCTATTCTCTCAGTATTGACTAAGTGATCCTGGACTAGTGGTTCTCAAACTTTTTGGTCTCAAGAACCCACTACACTCTTGAAAGTCATTGAGGAACCTAAACCACTTTTATTTGGGTGGGATACATCTATTAATAGGACAAATTAAAGCTGTGAAATTATAAAGAATATTTATTAATTTATTTTAAAATAACAGTGATAAATCCAATATTTTAATGACAAATATATTTTTCAAAATAAAAATAGTGAAAAGTCTGACATATTTCTTATTTTTGCAACTCTCTTTAATGTCTCCCTTAATAGAAGATAGCTGGATTCTCATAACTGCTCTGCAGTTAGGAACTGCAATATTTGTTTTGTTGAAGTTATTAAGAAAATCCACATATGTGGTTGGGTGTAGGATTGATTTTAATAACCTTTTCAGATAATCATGGATAGTTTTCTTTTCTTTGATACTACACCAAAACTTGACAAGTGTTAATTTATTCAGGTGTAGTTGCAATGTGAAATTTGAAAACATATGAATGAACCACATATTTTACTACATTGAAATACACTGGCCTATTTTTTGAATGGATTGTTTTGCACAAACATAATTTTATAACACCATGTATTGGTTGTATGGAAAATACCAATTTTCTAAGTTACATAGATTTTCAAAATGTTGACTCACTTCATTATACAAAATAAAAAAAAAAAATCACATACCTATTATAACCACCAACCTCATCAGAAAATCTGTATTAGTATGTTGCTCATGATGGCAAACAAAAGTTTTCAAAAATTCAAGTTTTTGCTTGAAAACTTACATTTAATCATTGGCAACAAACATCATGAGTTATTTTCTTTGAAGTGGTAGGCTCTCTTCATTCATTTTTGAGAATATTTATGACATATTCCCAAGTCTGAATAACCATAGTTTTTCAGTTAATCCCTATTACAAGTAATACAAATAGCTTTTACTGCTTCTTCAAGAAGACTTTTAAGTGAAATTAGCTTTTATATTGCTTTTAAACTGACTGTGAGTTATTAAAGATTACAACTACTAATAGAATTTTGTTCCATTGTCTTGACCTCGATGAAAGCATTAGTGGTTTTACTCGCCAGAGCTTTTGCACTGTCAGTTAACACTGTGTAGGCACTGTGGGAAAAAAAAAAAAAACTTCTATTATTACGAAAATGGTTTTTCTTTTACAGATTCCCTGAAAGAATCCGAAGTATTCTCAGGATCCATGGACCACGTTTTTGGAGACATTGCTAATATTTTTTTTATTTTAAGAGATAAGCTCTCCTCCACTGTGGACTAGACATCAAGCGCAGTTCGAAGGCAGTTCTCACTTAACTTTGACAACAATCATGCCTCCTTTTCCAAATGACATCTGCCTAATATGTCATTGGTGACTACATCCAAGTAAACATGTGGAAAATGAAAGCAAGTGGGTGTGTGGGCTCAGAGGGAATTGCTTGTTTGGGGAATGATGGGAGAGTGCAGTTCTGGAAGGAGTTCAGTGCTATGAGTGTGTATTTCTAGTCTTCAAAAGATTACCACATACATGCTGTCATACAATTTATAATGTGCCCAAGGAGGTTAGCTTAATATAGAGAAGAAACATGGGTTTTGCACTCAGCCAGGCCTGGGTTCTAATACCAGCTCAGTAGCTACTGTCTATGTGATCTCTTCCATGTTACCTTTACACGAATTGTTCCATCTGAAAATGAAGCTACAGTGCTTAGAGCAGTATGATGTTAGGCATTTAAAGAATGAGACATTGGGTGGATGCTCCCATGTGCCATGCATATCTTCCCTCAGGTATGGACTTACTTCCCCAGCTGCAGAGAGTACTACCAATGATAGCCCTTGATGTCGGTCCTTAACAAAATAAAACTGCTTTGCTCAATGTCACTCCTCCTCTCAAGAGATGACCCACTTCCAATAACTAATCAATGGTCTTGCCAACTCATCCCAACATGGTGTAGCTCTGAAAGGCCTTGTTAGGAATGTATCATAGCTCAACTTCTCACTCTGTCCCACCCTGTCTTTCCTCTCCCTGGCCTTCCACAAACACCAACCTCAAAGAACTCTTAAATAAAATTGTGAGTGCTAAGTTTCAAGTAAGAGTCTGGTTTCACGACTGAGTGACTGAACTGAATTGAAATTCAACTTGAAGTATTAGTCATTCAGTTGTGTCTGACTCTTTGTGATCCCATGGACTGTATAGTCCACCAGGCTCCTTTGTCCATGGAATTCTCCAGGCAATAATACTGAAGTAGGTTGCCATGTCCTTCACCAGAGGATCTTCCCAACCCAGGGATTGAACCCAGGGGTTGAAACAGGGTCTCCTGCATTGTAGGTGATTCTTTACCCACTGAGCCACCAGAAGAGTCCAGACTCAACTTGAAGCAGATGCTTTATTAATCTTAAAATTATTTATAACCCTCTACGCTTCCCTATGATGGGTGGGCCCTAGTGGCCAATGGGGCCCTCTGTATGCTGAGTACTCTGATAGTTGTAAGAAGAGGGTTTTGAGGCTAGATCCATAAGAAGGTTAAACTAATCTCCATATTTAGGAGAGTGTCAGTACAGTTTATGAGGAGGAAGAATCTGAGTTATAGTGAGAGTGGAGATTGGAAGACTAGGTAGAAGAGGACAAGAAGAACCGACTCTGGAAAAAGAGTAAAAAGAGGAGACTTTGGAGGTCAGACATGTCTGATGAGAATTTCTATATAGCAAAGATTCTAGAACCACCACATTTGGGGATCAGTCCCAACTCTGCCTCTTAAAACTTTTTTGTGTGACTGAGCAAGTTACTTTACAAGTTATGTTTCATTTTATTCACCCATAAAATAAGAATAGTAAGAGTATCTGTGTCAAAGCATTGTCCCAAAGATTAAATGGTTTGATTAAAAATAAGGTATTCACCTAAAACTATCACAACATTGTTAGTCAACTACACCAATACAAGTAAAATAAAAAAAAATTTTAAATAAAAATTAAAAAAAGACAATTTTTAAAAACCATCTACTTAGCAACCATCTACTTGCTATTTATCCAATGAAGAGTCAGAGAAACACATACAAATTATAGCCATAAGGTTTTATGATGTGGATGTACATGATTTGAGTAGTTTCATGGAAGACAGAATTTCTAAGGCCACATGGGAGAAAAAATTAAGTCTTGGCAGAAAAAGTGACATTTGAGAGATTGTAGAATGAGTGGGGAAGGAGATTCACAGGGAAGACCGATATGGAAAGATACAGAGGATGGATGGTCCTTGTGAGGCTCAGTGGTGTGAGAGGTCTGGAGACCATAAGGATTTCTAAGGTTAGTGACTTGATCCAACTGAAAGTTACAAACTGGGAGGGAGTGGGTTGTCAGAGCTGATGTGGAGGATTGGCCAGAAACCAACCTGCTCTGCTGTATCCTGTGTGCCAGCTAGGATCTCAGCCTGTGGGTGCTAAGGAATAGCGAGTGATAAGACCAGATTAATATTCTGCTACCTTTGAGGAAATGAATAAAAAATGTGGAGTCAGGAGGCTGAAAAAGATATTTCCATCTTTATCTTCCTCATTAGATGATTCGTAAGAATTATTGAATTAATATTTACAGTTATTCTGGAGTTCATATCCATACTGTTATTTGTTGTTGTTGATCAGTCGCTAAATTGTGTCTGACTCTTTGTGACCCCATGGACTGAAGCATGCCAGGCTCCTCTGTCCTCCACTATCTCCCGGAGTTCACTCAAATTCATGTCCATTGACTCGGTGATGCTATCTAACCATCTGCCACCTTCTTCTCCTATTGCCTTTAATCTTTCTCAGTTTCAGGGTCGTTCCAATGAGTTGGTTCTTCACATCAGGTGGCCAAAGTATTGGAGCTTCAGTTTCAGTATCAGTCCTTCTGATGAATATTCAGGGCTGTTTTCCTTTAGGATTGACTGGTTTGATCTCCTTGTAGTCCAAGGGACTCTCAAGAGTCTTCTCCAGCACCCCAGTTCAAAAGCATCAATTGTTCGGTGCTCAGCCTTCTTAATTGTCCAACTTTCACATCTGTACATGGCTACTGGAAAGACTATAGCTTTGACTATACAGACCTTTTTTGGCAAAGTGATGTCTCTGCTTTTTAATACACTGCCTAGGTTTATCATAGCTTTCCTTCCAAGGAGCAAGTGTCTTTTAATTTCATGGCTGTGGTTGTTGTCCACAGTGATTTTAGAGCCCAAGAAAATAAAATCTGTCTCTACTTCCATTATTTCCCCTTCTGTATGCCAAGAATTGATGGGACTGGATGTCATGATTCAAGTTTTTTGAATTTTGAATTTCAAGCCAGCTTTTTACTTCTCTTTCACCCTCATCAAGAATCTGTTTAGTTCCTCTTCACTTTCTGCCATTAGAATGGTATCATCTGCATATCTGAGGTTGTTGATATTTCTCCTAGCATTATTGATTCCATCTTGTGATTCAACCAGCCTGCATTTTGCATGATGTACTTTGCATATAAGTTAAATAAGTAGAGTGACAATATATAGCCTTGACGTACTCTTTTCCTAATTTGGAATCTGTCCCTTGTTCCATGTCCAGTTCTAATTGTTGCTTCTTGACCCAAATAAATTTCTCAGTAAACGAGGTGGTCCAGTACTCTAATCTCTATAAGAATTTTCCACAGCATGCTGTGATCCACCAAGTCAAAGGCTTTAGCATAGATAATGAAGCAGAAGTAGATGGTTTTCTGGAGTTCCCTTGCTTTCTCTGTGATCCAACAAATGTTGGCAATTTGATCTCTGGTTCCTCTGCTTTTTCTAAACCCAGCTTGTACATCTGGAAGTTCTAATTATACTTAAATGTTGAAATGTAAATTGCAGCAATCTTTTTGTAGAGCAATTTGTTAGTATCTTTTCATTTTGAAAAGCACATACACTTTAACCTATACTTCTCACTTCTAGATATTTAACTTTATTAACACATGTACAAACATATTTGAAAAATGGTGTTCCCTAAAGCACTGTTTGTAATGGCCAAAGACTAAATATGTACTTAGTATGTATAAGTGCTGTGCTTAGTTGCTCAGTTGTATCCAACTCTTTGTGATCCCAAGACTCTAGCCCACCAGCTCCACTGTCCACGGGGATTCTCCAGTCAAGAATAATGGAATGGATTGCTATGTCCTGCTCCAACGTTTGAGTATGGAATCAATTATTTTAATTATGGTAGTTTAATGGGATACTATGAAATCATGAGAAAGAATGAAGCAAAAGGTATACATGTAGACATGGGACAGTCTCCACCTTCTACTTACAGGAGGAATAATCATCAAGCATAGTGCTTAGTATCCTTTTATTTGAATACGTATATTATACACAAAATGTTTTTGACAGAATACTCAGACACTGGTGACATTGATTGTCTTTGGAGAAGGAAATGGGCTGACTGATAGTCTGGAGTAGAAGAGTATAATGGGATGAATACTTGTATCCCCCCAAAGTTAATATTTTGATGTCCTAACCAACAGTGTGGCTTTATCTGGAATTGAGATCTCTAAGAAAAAGATCAAGGTTAAATGCAGTCATGAAGTTAAGGTCCTGATCTAATAGGATTAATGTCCTTATAGGAAGACACATCAGAGAGAGCTCACTGCCCACACAGGCACCAAGGAAAGACCACGTGAGGATATCGTTAGAAGGCAGCCATCCACAAGCTGGAAGACTACTCTCACCAGGAACTGAATTTGCCAGCATCTAATTTGCTGGCACCTAATTTGCCAGAACTAACTGTGAGAAAATAAATGTCTGTTGTTTAAGCCACTCAATCCCATAGTATTTTGTTATTTCAGTCTAGGCAGACCAATAGAAAGGGAGATTTTCCACTGTACACTTTTAATTGTATTGTAGATAGCTTGGTAAAATTATTTGTGCCATAAGCTTAATAAAGAGCCACTAAATTAAGAAAGTGGGAAATATCTTCCCCTCCTTTTCTAAGAACCTCAAAGGTTTCTCTCGCTGTGGACTAGAGGGCATGTCCACCCCAGAGGCCATCAATGTTTACTGCTACTGTAGACATCTCTGATGACTAGAAGATTCAGCAACACCTGCAGCTCTTCAAAATCTGATATGAGGTATCAGTGTTATTCAGTTTGCCTGTCTTTTAGGTTGACCTGACTGGTATAAAGCAGTGGCAAAGCACAGTAGAGGGTGTGTGAGTTTCAAGCTAGACAGGCTTATGCTTGAGACCTTAGCTCTGCACCTTATTAGTGATCTTGCCACAGTCATCTATAAAACTTCTCTGAGCCTCTATTTCTTCATTTAAAAAAAAAGCAGACAGGAATCAACAGTGCCCAGAGAGACCCGTCATGAAGATGAGTTATAAAACATACAGAGGATATCTGGCACCTAACAGGCACTTGGTAAGTGGTAGCTATTATCACAAATGACAGTGCTATTTTTCTTGTTTCTTTTGTTCTTGAAAATGACTTTTCCAACCCAACACACACCAGTGGCCATTCTCTCTCTGATTTGTGGGACTATTCCCTCTATATCAAGACCACATTTTTGTTAATTAGTTGCTAGGCTATGTCCAACACTTTTGTGACCTTCATATACTATAGCCCACCAGGCTCCTCTGTCAATGGAATTTCCCAGGCAAGAATACTGGAATGGATTGCCATTTCCTTCTCCAGGGGATCTTCCTGATCTAGGGATAGAATCCACGTCTCCTGTATTGTCAGGCTAATTCTTTACCACTGAGACACTTGGGAAGCCCATTAAGACCATAGCTTCTTACTCTTTCTATTTTGTTATGGCCTATTAAGAAGAGGTGGCAAGAATACACAGAAGAACTGTACAAAAAAGATCTTCATGACCCAGATAATCACGATGGTGTGATCACTCACCTAGAGCCAGACATCCTGGAATGTGAAGTCAAGTGGGCCTTAGAAAGCATCACTACGAACAAAGCTAGTAGAGGTGATGGAATTCCAGTTGAGCTATTTCAAATCTTGAAAGACAATGCTGTGAAAGTGTTGCACTCAATATGCCAGCAAATTTGGAAAACTCAGCAGTGATCACAGGACTGGAAATGGTCAGTTTTCATTCCAATCCCAAAGAAAGGCAATGCCAAAGAATGCTCAAACTACTGCACAATTGCACTCATCTCACACGCTAGTAAAGTAATGCTCAAAATTCGCCAAGCCAAGCTTCAGCAATACGTGAACCATGAACTTCCAGATGGTCAAGTTGGTTTTAGAAAAGGCAGAGGAATCAGAGACCAAATTGCCAACATCTGCTGGATCATGGAAAAAGCAAGAGAGTTCCAGAAAAGCATCTATTTCTGCTTTATTGACTATGCCAAAGCCTTTGACTGTGTGGATCACAATAAACTGTGGAAAATTCTGAAAGAGATGGGAATACCAGACCACCTGACCTGCCTCTTGGGAAACCTATATGCAGGTCAGGAAGCAACAGTTAGAACTGGATGTGGAACAACAGACTGGTTCCAAATAGAAAAAGGAGTACGTCAAGGCCGTATATTGTCACCCTGCTTATTTAACTTCTATGTAGAGTACATCATGAGAAACGCTGGACTGGAAGAAGCACAAGCTGGAATCAAGATTTCCGGGAGAAATATCAATCACCTCAGATATACAGATGACACCACCCTTACGGCAGAAAGTGAAGAGGAACTAAAAAGCCTCTTGATGAAAGTGAAAGTGGAGGGTGAAAAAGTTGGCTTAAAGCTCAACATTCAGATAACGAAGATCATGGCATCTGATCCCATCACTTCATGGGAAATAGATGGGGAAACAGTGGAAACAGTGTCAGACTTTATTTTTGGGGGCTCCAAAATCACTGCAGATGGTGACTGCAGCCATGAAATTAAAAGATGCTTACTCCTTGGAAGGAAAGTTATGACCAACCTAGATAGCATATTCAAAAGCAGAGACATTACTTTGCCAACAAAGGTCCGTCTAGTCAAGGCTATGGTTTTTCCAGTGGTCATGTATGGATGTGAGAGTTGGACTGTGAAGAAGGCTGAGTGCCGAAGAATTGATGCTTTTGAACTGTGGTGTTGGAGAAGACTCTTGAGAGTCCCTTGGACTGCAAAGGGATCCAAGCAGTCCATCCTAAAGGAGATCAGTCCTGGGTGTTCTTTGGAAGGAATGATGCTAAAGCTGAAACTCCAGTACTTTGTCCACCTCATGCAAAGAGTTGACTCATTGGAAAAGACTCTGATGCTGGGAGGCATTGGGGTCAGGAGGAGAAGGGGACGACAGAGGATGAGATGGCTGGATGGCATCACCGACTTGATGGACGTGAGTTTGAGTGAACTTCGGGAGTTGGTGTTGGACAGGGAGGCCCGGCGTGCTGCGATTCATGGGGTCGCAAACAGTCGGACACGACTGAGTGACTGAACTGAACTGATAGTTTGGAGGGGCTTTTGAGATATGTTCTCTCTGATTTCGCAGGAGGACATTTGCATGACAGTGCCAGTGCCCGCAGATAATCATAGATACTCCTTTTGTTGACCTTAACCACCAGACCTTTTAATCTTTTAAAATAGACTTTTAAAATTAGTTGATTTATTTATTTTTGGCTATGCCAGGTCTTTGGTGCTGTTGTGGCTTCCTCTGTTTTGGTATGCTGGCTTGTCATTGTGGTGGCTTATCTTATTGCAGAGCACAGGCTCTAGGCATGTGGGCTCAGTAGTTATGGTTCATGGGCTCTACAGTTGTGGCACACAGGCTTAGTTCCTGTGTGGCATGTGGGATCTTCCCGGACCAGGGATTGAACCCATATGCCATGCATTGGCAGGCGGATTCTTAACCACTGGACTACCAGGGAAGTCCTGTAATCTTCTTTTAGCTTGTAGTTATTTCCTGGTCAACCTACAGCTTGAGGGCAACCTAGTGATGAACCAATTTTGTTTAATATTTTAATACCCACCAAGTGAGAAAAGCATATTCTGAAAATTTTAAACTTGTCATTCAGGTGAATCATTAAATGAAATAACACTGACTTTGAGGTCAAACATCCGTGTATTGATTTTGCTTTTATCCTGATAGTTGGGTGAACTTGGGCAAGTTGCTCAGCTTTGGTTATGTCCTCTGTCCAAAAGAAATAATTCCTATATCATAGAAGGCTGAGAGAATTCAGTGGATTGTTAAGTGTCAAGTTACTAAAGCAATGCTTAGTATATTTTAGATAACTTATAAATAGTAGTTTTCATTTTATATCCTTGCAAATAAGAAAATAGTATTGGCCTTCAGAGGTGTGCCAGAGTACCTGAAGTTGTCATGGGGATTGAAGTTGTCCTCCTAGACCTCCAAAACTAAATTAAGTTCAGAGAACAGATTTGTGAGCCACTGCACAACTTAAGTGATAAATGCTAGGCTTTGGGAGTCATTTTTGTAAATTGCTTTTAACAATTTTACAATGGCATTTGTCATAAAGTTCTAAACAACAGTCTTATGCATGTCTTTAATGTTATCCATTCACTCTGCTTCTCCTAATGATTTAGGAATATTTAATTTTGTATTGACATGTTTTTGTAAGCTCTCCCAAAGTCTTTGTGAAAAGAATAGGGGTAAAGAGCACATAAACAAAACAATGGAGTGAAGTACAATAAATAAAGCAGCAGAAGAAAGGATTTATCCAGGACAACTTTCTGTCGCAATGTGTGCTTTGCATCTTAATTAGGCTGAAAGCCTTGAGAGAAACATACCATTTTAATGACAAAACACTACTTGACATTTCTCATTTTTTTTTCCTACCCACAAAGAAAATATCTAAAGGACAAAACTTTCTGATATGGAACAAATTCTTATTTTTCTCTGGCACATCATTTATGGACTTGTCATAGACAAAGGGAAAAAGACTGGCCGAGGGTCATGGGAGCCTGTGGTGCCTGCGATGCACCTGGCATTCATGGATCTATCTCCTACTGGGGCACAGAGCTTCGCAAAGGGCTGGATGTTTCCAATCACATGCTGGCTTTGTCTGTAAGATTAACCCTATGAGCCTTCTCCAGTCTTCTCATAACATTTGGAGTGTATCTCCTTCTTCAACTCTGGGCTAATAGGACGAACTAGGAGAATCAGTTGACACAATCTGTATCAGACGCAACTGGGCTTGTCTCATCCAGAGCCAATAATGCACAACACACAAGATGGCTGGACTCCAAGGTCGTTGCACATTGACAGAGGGGAGGAGAATTATCAGTGGAGAAATACAATCAAGCACCATGTGGATAGGTGACAAGAAGTCCTCTGGCCAGAGAAACAGATTACATACCAGCACTACCTTGGCTCACTGCCCTGAAGAAATACACAGCAATCCACACTCGGGGAAAATTCCATGAAATAGCAGAGCAGGAACATCCCGAAGCCAATGGCAACACATTCCAAGAAAAACATCCAATGAACCAAACCCCAAACAACACAGACCTCAGAAACATAAATAAAAATTAACTGAAAAAGGAAACCTGCAGAGTCTTGGGAAGGAACACAACAGATTAAATGACCACAAAACACTAAAACACCAACTAGTTATTTACCCACTGCTTTGTGGTAAACACAAGGCCCATAGTCTCCAAGAGGTTATTTCTGGGCGCCAATGACTTAGCACATAGGCCAGCAAAAAGCATGGACTTTATTTTCCTCCCCAGGGCAAGTGGCATTTATCATGGGCCTGAGAACCAGAAGGAAGTTCCTTTGGACCTCTTAGTGTTGTAGTTATTTATAAGAATGAGAGAGGAGCAGAGGATGGGAAAAGTGCTGGGCGTAGAGTCAGAAGCTCTGGGTTTGTATAGCCTGCCACTTATGAACTCTACTATCTTGGGCAGACTACTTAACCACACTGAGTTTAGGGGTTTCCTCATTTGGAGAAATGAGTAGATACTAATAATTATCATTTCTCCCTTACAGTGTTCATCTGAATAGTAAATGAGAAGATGACTGTAAAGAGCACTTCATTAGAGGTAAATTACAACGCAACAGCAAGTCATGTCTGTTCATTCCTATTGCTGTTACTAGTTCAGTTATTTGGATTCATAGGAGAATTAGCATCCTCCTACCTGAGAGCTGAGGTGTACCCCACTGAGCATCTATTTCAATGAATTTGATCAATGTCTATAATCGACATCAAAAGGTTATTGAATAAAGTTTAAATTTTTATTTTTTCCCAGTGGCAACTATTTTAGATTTTTCTTTTCTTTATTTTTTTTAAAATTGGGGCACAATAATTTTTATGATTTTGTGTTGTTTTCTGCCATACAGCAATGTGAATCAGCTATATGTACACATATACCCCTTCCCTCTTGTGTCTCCCTCCCAACCACCCCACACCTGTTTTACCCCTCTAGGTCATCACAGACCACCAAGCTGAGATCTCTGTGCTATACAGCAGCTTCCCACTACCTATCTGTTTTACATGTTAGTATATATACGGTTTTAGAAAAGGCAGAGGAACCAGAGATCAAATTGCCAACATACGCTGGATCATGGAAAAAGCAAGAGTTCCAGAAAAACATCTATTTCTGCTTTATTGACTATGCCAAAGCCTTTGACTGTGTGGATCACAATAAACTGTGGAAAATTCTGAAAGAGATGGGAATACCAGACCACCTGATCTGCCTCTTGAGAAATTTGTATGCAGGTCAGGAAGCAACAGTTAGAACTGGACATGGAACAACAGACTGGTTCCAAATAGGAAAAGGAATATGTCAAGGCTGTATATTGTCACCCTGTTTATTTAACTTATATGCAGAGTACATCATGAGAAACACTGGACTGGAAGAAACACAAGCTGGAATCAAGATTTCCGGGAGAAATATCAATCACCTCAGATATGCAGATGACATCACCCTTATGGCAGAAAGTGAAGAGGAATTCAAAGATGGAAGTGAAAGTGGAGAGTGAAAAAGTTGGCTTAAAGCTCAGCATTCAGAAAACGAAGATCATGGCATCTGATCCCATCACTTCATGGGAAATAGATGGGGAAACAGTGTCAGACTATTTTTCTGGGCTCCAAAATCACTGCAGATGGTGACTGCAGCCATGAAATTAAAAGACGCTTACTCCTTGGAAGGAAAGTTATGACCAACCTAAATAGCATATTCAAAAGTAGAGACATTACTTTGCCAACAAAGGGTCTGTCTGGTCAAGGCTATGGTTTTTCCTGTGGTCACGTATGGCTGTGAGAGTTGGACTGTGAAGAAGGCTGAGTGCCGAAGAATTGATGCTTTTGAACCGTGGTGTTGGAGAAGACTCTTGAGAGTCCCTTGGACTGCAAGGAGATCCAACCAGTCCATTCTGAAGGAGATCAGCCCTGGGATTTCTTTGGAAGGAATGATGCTAAAGCTGAAACTCCAGTACTTTGGCCACCTCATGCGAAGAATTGACTCACTGGAAAAGACTCTGATGCTGGGAGGAATTGGAGGCAGGAGGAGAAGGGGACGACAGAGGATGAGATGGCTGGATGGCATCACTGACTTGATGGACGTGAGTCTGAGTGGACTCTGGGAGTTGGTGATAGACAGGGAGGCCTGGCGTGCTGCGATTCATGGGGTTCCAAAGAGTCAGACACGACTGAGCGACTGAACTGAACTGATGAGCTGGTGATGGACAGGGAAGCCTGGTGTGCTGCAGTCCGTGGGTTTGCAAAGAGTCAGACATGACTGAGCGACTGAATTGAAATGAACTGATGTATAGTAACATGTTATATACAAACCGTGAGTTTTACTTCTCTTTTTCCAATTTGTATTCCTATGGTAGCGTTCAGAGACCTTTTCTGGCCTAAGATTAGAGAGTGAAAGCTATTAGAAAAGCTCACCTCAGGATGGACACATGGAGCCCGAAGTCTGAATTCTTTGAATATCTTTGGTCTGCCCTCATCTCTCTCATGTTTCAGCATAGGTGGGTACAAGTGTGCTCATCACCATTTTATAGTCAGTGAAGAATGAAGCCTGAGACAGAAGGATTGGTGTTAGGAACATGGACGTGTCTTGAGGACCTGTGGGGCATTCCCATTCAACTAAGTTAAACTCTTTATTTAGACTCAGAGTCATACAGTTCAGGGACTTCCCTTCTGGTCAAGTGATTTATATTCTGTGCTTCCACTGCAGGGGGTGCAGGTGGGGAAGTTCTTCATGCCATGAGGTGCAGCCAATGGAAAAAAAAAAAAAAAGAAAAAAATTTAAAAATCAGCAGTAATCACATTTTAAAAAGAATCATACAGTTCATCAGAATAGATTATTAGGTATGTTTCTTCTCTGGATTAATTTTACCCCAATAAACTATTGTTTTAGAAGCATCACCTCTCACTATGATGGAATCATGAAAGAATCACAGGACATTCATGCTAGAAGAAACCTTCCAGGTGAAACAGACTGTGGTTCCCTGATGCTATTCTAAAGGTCCTTGTTGGCCCTGAAAAAATTTTTCCAGTCTGGAAAAATGAGGAAAATGGGAAAATTCAGCCATTTTAAAAAAAATAAAGTTAACTCATTCCATTTAAAGAAATGCCTTGTATCCTATAATTTTGCTCTTCTTTCTTTTCTGATGTCCTCTATCCTTTTATTTAAAATGATTGTAATGGTAAGTGCCAGTTCTCTGAAAGGGATCTAAATATTTATCAAGTCAAAAGTTTGAATTCTATGTCAGGCTTCTGGTTTGTGATTACTCTGGTTTTATTGTTTGATCTATACATTTCAAGTTTGAGAATTTAAGAGTTAAAACTTAAGACTTTCAACCAGCTCCTTTATTTTCAGATGGGAGAACAGAGACCCTGAGGAAATCACCAAAGAGAACACAACCAGAAAGCTGGAAAGCCAGAACCAAAGGCTGGTCTTGCTGTTCTTTCTGCTCCACATCTCTGTCCTTCAATAGGTAGGATGTTAGTCTTATTACCAATTCTGTGGGATGAAAAACATGAAGTGTTTTTTTTTAAATTATTTTATTTTTTAACTTTACAATATTGTATTGGTTTTGCCATATATCAACATGAATCCGCCACAGGTATACACATGTTCCCCATCCTGAACCCTCCTCCCTCCTCCCACCCCGTACCATCCCTCTGGGTCGTCCCAGTGCACCAGCCCCAAGCATCCAGTTTCGTGCATCGAACCTGGACTGGCAACTCGTTTCATACATGATATTATACATGTAAACATGAAGTTTTTAAAGAGGAAGGGATTGGAGAAAAGGGAACTCTATTCCTCAAACACACTGATGTATCAGACAATCTGAATACTTCATCTATGTTATTTTGTTCATTCTTTTAGACAACTCTAAAAGGAAGTTTAAAATTGGATGCACATTATAACTGGAGAAAACTAAGTTCAGAGATGTGAAATAACTTGATGATTCAGAGTCCACCAAATCACATTATCACCTAGTTATTGGTCATTCAACAAATATCTATAGAGTGTCTTCCCCATACAGGATAAGTCTAATGCAAGTAATTAAATAATTTAGCAAATTATAAAGTGATAACCAGGCAATCAGTAATTGTTTACAATTCCTCTCAAACAGTGCTGTTTATCTCCATTTTACAGATGAGGAACACAAGCTAAGAGAGTTTAAGTGGCTTGCCCAAAGCCATGTATTTGCCATGTTGTTGAGCTGAGGCTGGCTTTCTGACTTTTAATCTTATCTTCCTTGCCCTATTTTATGTTAGGCGTATCTTTTTCTAGAGAGGAAACATGATGCACTGGCAAAACTTTAGTCTACAAAGGATCATGAGTCCACAAGCTGCAACTGTTGCTTTGAAAAGGCAGAAGTAAAAGAAGAGTTGATGGAGATACCAGACATGAAAGGGTTGTAAGTTCTGGGCTTTCCAATAATAAGCCATCCTCCTCCAGATGATTTTAATAATCTCCAGCACATGTGTTCTAACCCCTTGATGCTGTACAATATGTGTAACCAAATAAAAGATCTCTCCAGATTCAGAGATTTACTGTTTGTGATGGGAAAAGGCCAACCAGATGACATCATTTATATTCCAAATATGAGCTGCTGCCAAGGCTGGTGATGTTAAGCTGGAGAAATTGATCCTCAACATTATTCTATGAAGGAAAAAAGAAAAAGGTCTTGGCCTAGATAGTATCATTTTTAAAAATTTATGTGACTACAAAGACAAGTTTAATAAACTTCTATTTTATCTAGAATTGCTTAAGTCCAATGTGTGGGTTGTTTAGGTACACAATCACTTCCATATATTGCAAGTTACCAGGTTAGGGACTAAGAGTTATCATTTTGTTGTTGCTATTGAATGCTGTTGAATTGGTGGGGAGATTGACCTGAGGCTGTCTGCTCCAGCAGAGCACACAGCTTTCAGGGCTGTGCTCACTTGTTCCAAATCAAAGGTCCCCAGTTTATATGTGCAGTATAATAGTCTCTGCTCCCATTTCTCAACTTCTTCATGTCTAACACAATCATGGTTTCTTTTTTTTTTCTTCAGGTATCAACATCCTGCACTACCATGAGATACAGGGAGAGTTGGCCCCATTACCAGTTACAAAGGTAGATCGTGATTCAGTTCAGTTCATTTCAGTTGCTCAGTCGTGTCTGACTCTTTGCAACCCCATAGACTGCTGCTCACCAGGCTTCCCTGTCCATCACCAACTTCTACTTAAACTCATGTCCATCGAGTCAATGATGCCATCCAACCATCTCATCCTCTGCCGTACCCTTCTCCTCCCACCTTCAATCTTTCCCAGCATCAAGGTCTTTTCCAATGAGTCAGTTCTCCACATCAGGTGGCCAAAGGATTAGAGTTTCAGCTTCAGCATCAGTCCTTCCAATGAATATTCGGGACTGATTTCTTTAAAGATTCACTGGTTGAACCTCCTTGCAGTCTAAGAGACTCTCAAGAGTCTTCTCCAACACCACAGTTCAAAAGCATCAATTCTTCGGCACTCATCTTTCCTTATAGTCCAACTCTCACATCCATACATGACTACTGGAAAAACCATAGCTTTGACTAGATGGACCTTTGTTGGCAAAATAACGTCTTTGTTCTTTAATGTGCTGTCTAGGTTGGTCATAGCTTTTCTTCCAAGGAGCAAGTGTTTTTTAATTTCATGGCTGCAGTCACCATCTGCAGTGATTTTGGAGTCCAAGAAAAGAAAGTCTGTCACTATTTCCATTGTTTCCCCATCTCTTTGCCATGAAGTGATGGGACCAGATGCCATGAACTTAGTTTTCTGAATGTTGAGTTTGAAGCCAACTTTTTCACTCTCCTCTTTCACTTTCATCAAGAGGCTCTTTAGTTCTTCTTCGCTTTCTGCCATAAAGGTGGTGTCATCTGCATATCTGAGGTTATTGATATTTCTCCCAGCAATCTTGATTCCAGCTTGTGCTTCATTCAGCCCAGCGTTCCTCATGATGTGCTCTGCATATAAGTTAAATAAGCTGGTGACAATATACAGCCTTGACGCACTCCTTTCCTGATTTGGAACCCGTCTATTGTTTCCTGTGCAGTTCTAACTGTTGCTTCTTGACCTGCATACCGATTTCTCAGGAGGCAGGTAAGGTTGTCTGGTATTCCAATCTCTTTAAGAATTTTCCACAGTTTGTTGTGATCTACATAGTCAAAGGCTTCGTCATAGTCAATAGAGCAAAAGTAGATGTTTTTCTGGAACTCTCTTGCTTTTTGATGATCCAACGGATGTTGGCAATTTGATCTCTGGTTCCTCTGACTTTTCTAAATCCAGCTTAAACATCTGGAAGTTCACAGTTCACATAATGTTAAAGCCTGGCTTGGAGAATTTTGAGCGTTACTTTGCTAGAGTGTGAGATGAGTGCAATTGTGTAGTAGTTCGAACATTCATTGGCATTGCTTTTCTTTGTGATTGGAATGAAAACTGACATATTCCAGTCCTGTGGCCAGCTCTGAGTTTTCCAGATTTGCTGCCATATTGGTTTAGATCTTGATTAATCTAAACCAATATACACATGTCATTCCCCTATGACCAGTGATCCAAGAGTGACCTGTTATACTCAGACAAAGGAAAGGGCTTGGGTTCTGCTTGAGGGAAAGGACTTTTCATCTCTGTCTCTTGATATATGATTAAAAATAGGTATAGAGCCCCAATTACTCTTGGCATCCCATTTATAATTTCAGGGTGGAAGGATCAGGTTTAGAATGAGGCCAATGTTGGGGATGGCTGATTGGAGAGATGAAAAAAAATTCAATATATTTGATTATATCATTGAGCTTCAGATTGTCCTATGCTTTCCCTATCCTTAGACTTTTATGGAAATACTGCTTTTCCTTATTACTTAAGCCAGTTTTTATTTCTGTTGCTTGTAGCTGAAGCATCCTGATTGGAAGAGGTGACAAAATTTGCTTCCTGAGGTCCTATCAACTTTTTGCACCACACCCTCATGATGTTTGCATTGTCTTAAATCTATGCTGAATGAATCACTTTATGTGTTCAGTTGTCACCACATGTGGATTTAGTAATTTTAAATCAAGAATTACTCACTATACTCCCTGGCTCTTGTTGATACCACTTCCAGCTTCATCTCTAGCCCTGCTCATCAGTCACTCTATCATCTTTCAATTATTCTGATATGCCAGTCTTTCTCTCACCTCTAGCCTTGTTCATGCTCTTTCCACTGACTCTGACAATTTCCTTGATGACCTCTTTCCCCAAACTTCCCTCCCACTGAATCTTGACTTAGGCATAATTTCCCCTGGGAAGCCTTCTCCTCATTGACCTTCTTATACTTCTCTAGCATGCTCTTCTTCCTTTATCAGAGCGCTTTCCATTGTATATGGAAATGACCCATCATCTCTGTTGGCCTGTGGATCCTTTGAGGACAGGAAACATCTGTTTATAGTTTTGTTCCCAGTGCTTAACACATAGTTGGTACTACATAAAATATTTGTTGAAAGAATGATGAATTAATTACTTAAAGCTATTCAGACATGCCACATGCCTAGTGCCCAAGTGCCTTAATATGGCTTTCAATGATCTGGCCCTGACTTCCTGTCCAGACCCCTCTACTGTTACTTACCAGAAATTTCTTATTTAAAGTCTACTGAATCACATATCCTTTGCTGTTTCACGTCTCAATGCCCATGATAGGCATCTTGCTACTTCCTAAACCTACCCATTGTTTTGTGGTTCTGCTTCCTTAGGTGGGGAGGGTGCTATAAAATGATAAAATGAGTTAAAAACAAAAACAAAACCCACCCCAAAAAGCCCAACCTGGGTTCAAATTCTGATCACTCTTCTCAGTGACATTGGGTAGTATAATTCATCACTTGATCACAATGTGGGTATATAATTGCACCCAATGGGTTGTCATGAGGATAAATGGATTAAGAAGTCACCTGGCACAATACTCTTTGCACCAAATTCTTGGAATATCTGTTTGCTTAATCATTGTTGAACTCTGCCCTTCTGGCTTTAGAAACAACTGGCAATTTGATTCTATACTATTTCTTTGAATTAGTAAAATCAAAGAATAAAAATTGACCATGAAGTTTGGCTTCAGGAAAAGAAAATGTTTGTGAAGGAACAAAGTGGCCTTGCAGGGCCTTTATTTGTCTCTACTTTAAAGTCTGGAGAGTTTTGGGTCAGCGGGAATACTGTTTGGGGTTAGTGGGAATACTCTTTGGGAAATTAACTTGGTTTTGGCTAAAATGATTACTTCATTAAGGCTGAACCTGCAATTTCCAGGAAGTTTCAGAGTTTCCACAGTTTCAACAAAAATTTCAGAGCCCACAGGGCAATCCTTCAAGGCCAGATGAAAACACAATGGCAGGTGTTTAGTGGTGCTTTTCAGATGCTGCTGGGCAAGAGGGGAAGAACTGGGGAGAAACTCATTAAAACATGTTCCAGCTAGGAGGGAACCATGCTCTCTGGGTTCACAGAATAAGCTGGGCTGACTGTCCTTGCAACTTCCTCCCATCTTATTTGGTTCTATTTCTTGAATAAGCTCCTAGTTTCTGATCCCTGGCTTCAGCTCAGTGGTTTCTGTGGTTTGGGGCACTTTACCTTTTCAGCAACCAGCTTTTCCTTGACACATATTACAGGGGCAGAGGAGGAAACAAGATAGCTTCTAGAAAAGGGTACAGAAATTAGAGGCTGCATCTAACAGGACTTTGCCATCACTTAAATGTCTTCAGTGTTGATTGAGAGGGGACAACATGTGCTTTGGAACCCCAGAGAGTCAGTTTTGAGTTTTGGCTTATCCGCATGACTTTGGGCATGCTATTTAACCTCTTTGAGCCTCAGATTTTTCATCTATAAAATAGGGATAGTATCTGCCTTGTAGAGTTTTTACGGTGACGAAATGAGGCCATGAATGCAAGACATCCAGAAAAACGAAGAATACTTAGTAGGTGTTTAACAAAGGTGACTTTATTGCTAATCTTTTATTATCACTAGAAAGTTGTATTCCCTGTAAATTGACTATAGTCACTTCAGAGTGGGGTGGTAGGGACAGTTCTCTTTTAACCTGATTTACATTTTATAAGGGAAGAGATGTAATTCAGAAAGTGTCAGAATCACATTCACTTTATATTTTAACCTCTCTGAAAGCTTTATCCCTAGGAGAGAGGGCCAACACAGTGTCTTAGAATACCAAGAACCAGATCCACGTTCTTCACTGTGAATGAAGTGAAGGGTGGGGCGAGCTTTCCATGGAGGGAGAATTAAGTATGATCTCTCCTAGAGGCAAGAAGTAAATGGGCAGAGAGAAGGAGAACTAAAGGTAGAAATGGCAGTAAGAATGTCCTGAGACTCAGTTTCCTCATTTGTAGAATAAAGAGGTGGATGACTGTGAACTGCCAAATTATTTACATTTCCTTCAAGGGGCCCAGGGAGAGCAGGGATGAAAGGAAGAAGAGAGAAGAGAAAAACAGTATCATCACTGTACTAAGGATCAGGAGTGGGTAGGATAAATGTAGTGATATTTTCTGTCTTTGGTCCATGGACTCCAGCTAATGCTTAAAGTCCCTTCCAACAATTTTCCTTTTTTTTTTTTTAAATTAAGAACCAACAAATAATCAATATTCCAAGGAGAATATACTCAAACTAAACATTTTCTGAACAGCTACAAGCAGCTAGGGATATGAAGATGATTAGAATGTGGTCCAAGACTCCATTGACTCCTACAGTCTAGTGGGAGAGACAGAGACCATATATATCACTTCTGTTTAGAGCCATGAATGCTGTGATTGGGTAAGCCTAGGGACCGTGAAGTTTTGAGGAAGCAACTTGATGGCAAATTTTGGAGAGGTCACCCTCAAGGATGTGATACCTTGCTGAGTCTTGAAGGATGAGTAGGAGTCAGCCTTGTAAGGAAAGGGTCTCCATTCAGAGTGACCCTAGCAATCCTGGGTTATTTTTCTGAATCACCCTTGGGGCAACAACATGGAAATCATTCCAAATCATTGGCTTGGGATGGTTTATTTTGGATGTGCTCAATCACTGAGTACATATTTTTCCAGGATTTGTGAGGAGATGGATTTCCATGTGTGCTGTGCTTCAGCGTGTCTCCTCGGGGTGTTTATTTACTGTGCTTTATTCCATAACTTAGCAGGGTGTCACAGCTGGAGGCAGCTGGTGGTAAATAAATAGCTTCCATTACCCAATCCCATCATAATCCTCCATTCTGCTTCAGAAATATGGTTTCAGCCTATGGTTCCTTCACCCTCAAATCCATTGCAATATCAAAGCCCCGTGGAGTTGCAGGAGTTTCTTTTAAAAAATAAAATTGAGAGATAAAGCAAAAGACAATTTAGGGCACCAGGGAATTTAGACTCTAAGAAGGTAGACTTTCTTAGTGAAGCCTAATCAATCACATCAGTTCCTCGATAGGAAAACAGAGACACAAACAAACCAAACTCCTCATATTTTGGTCTGCTATGAATGTGATTTTGGGGTGATTTAATTAAACATGGTTTGGTTGAGACTCCTCTGTGTGTCTCTGCTTTCCCATACTTTATCTCGTTTGGTGAATAATATGTGCTAGGGTTTCCAAACTAATAATGAATGAAGGCAGAGCAAATGGGAAGGATGAAGGAAGGAAACTAGAATTATCTGCTTTCTTCCTGGTAGAGGGTTGGTGTAGTAAAATTCAGATCCAGACTCACAATTAATGTGGCGCTGTTGTATCCAACACTACAGTGCAGAAAAGAAGGAGGGGGCTCTTCACGAGTCAACAGCCAAACATTCTCAGTCCAGTTCCTTAATATATGCAACTTACAGGCTTTCAGTTATTTACAAATTCAACCTAAGCTCTCCTCCTGTGCTGTCTGGGAGGAGGGGGTCTAGTGGTATACATGAAGAGGAGGGGACCACTTAGACACTTAGTGGAGGAGAGGAAGGCAGGCCTTAGATTCCTGAGTTAGCAAACTCTAAGAAGCCTCTAAAAAAGTGAAGCTGAAAACACACATTAGAAGTGTATATGGTATTTATCCATTGAGATATTTAGCATTTAAAAAGCAAAGTACTTGTCCAAGGGAGGAAAACATTGAGTGCATATTATTTTATTTTTTCATTTAGTATAGCATTAGCAAACACATGATGAAGTGGAATAAGGAATTCTTAGATCTTTGCCTTGATAACATCCCTGATAATATTCTTTTACTAGGCAGGTGTTTTTCTTGAAGTAATGCTTGATAAGTCTCCATGAATAGCTCTTGGCAAGTAACAGATCAGAGTAAGACCGAACTATTGCCACAAAAACAGTTTCTGTTAGACTCTGAAACAACAAGTACCAATCCTGTTGGCACTTGAGCAGTCAGGAGGCCAGCGTGAAAAATGGAAGCCTTGTTGTAGAAATAAATGCATTTCTTCTTCAACAAGTTTGAATATGATCTCCCTTCTGAGCCTTTCCTGTTATCTTGATAAACTTGACGTCAAATGAGTTCTCTGAGGAGAACAGGAGAGACCAGCACATGAAGAAGAATCATGGTAGAAAAGAAAGCACATTTTGCCTTTTGGGAGCAATTCTTTCATTTTAACAAGATCCTATAAATAGTTTTTGTTCATTTATTTGTTTGTTTTAGCTGGGGACAGTTTTTTGTATCTATGGAGCCACAGTGTTATGGGGTATTGAACTTATTTCAAGGTATTCTAAAAACTGAGACCAGAAAAGATTTGCCACAGAAATTTGGATGCATATCTGAAGGCTTCCAAAATGCAAATGGTTAGTGTGTAGTTATCATAAAAGCAAATTTTATATTCATCTTGTATAAAAATGTTCAAGTTTGAAACTTATGAGAACGGTCATAAAGCTTGAGATCTGTCTGTATGCACAGATAGATGCTATTTCATAGTATTAAGAAATTATTTTTTAATATTTCTATATTTCATTTGTTAATTGCATTTAATTATAGGCCATATTGAAAGCAAAGACTGGATAATCAAGTAGTTGAGATTTTTTGATGGTTTCTTTGTTTTGTATTTTGGTGTCCATTTAATTTAAGGAAAACTGTTCTCTATGGGCCCTATGCACATGTAAGTGTGCTAAAGCCAACAAAATATTTTTTTTGTCTGACCTTATCTTTTTCCTAAATTTACCAGCCCATAGTAGTATCATGCTATAGACGTTCTTATATAATCTTTATCATTTGACATTTTAAAATCTATTGACTTGTCCATAGATGGCACAAAACACCATTTATTAAATGTTAGAGCGCTCATCTGCCCCAGCCCTTTTTTCCTTTTCTGCCTGTGGAGATAGAGTAGATGAGGAATCTTTCAAAATAGATGGATAGAGAGATTAATGCATAACTTGAGATATGCTATCATTTAGACCAAAGGGATCAGATGTTATCGGCTCTGCAACTATAAACGCTTTGAGGTTGTAGAATGTCACATGACTCATAGGCATAAAAGCTCATCTAGGCTTTTTCTTTCCTTTCAAGCTCTAATAACATGACAAGAATCCTCATAAATTCACCCAGCACAAGACCTATATGTGGCAGTCTGCTGACTCCTTGGCTCCTGTGTTCCTTTTCTCAGCACAGCTAAGCGGCTTCGTTATCACCTTGCATGTTTAACTTGGTCTTTCCATTAGAAAAAGTCTGGCCACTGTGCTCCTATTTCCTTGTCCATAATGTGGGAATAATCATTTCTGTCTTTGGGGAGAAGAGGTCTTGTGAGGATTAAATCAGATAATAAAGTAGTATATCTAGTTCCTGATATTGAGCAAGTTTTCAACACGGTAATTTATACCTTCTCTGTCTCCTTGAAGGTCAATAGTCAGTGCTGTTTTAGGGGTGATTTGAAGTCCCCTAATTAAGTGTATATGGTGACTAAGGTTCAAGGTAACCTACTTAATAGTTCTGCAATGAATGTATATTTCATTTCTAAAATCTTGGTTTTTTAATCTTATTCCTAAGGTGGGGGGGGGGGGAGGAACTTATCCTGTATTTGAAGAAGAAACTTTGGATCTCTCTCTCTTTTCAGTCTTGACCTAATTGGTGCTTTCCATCCAGCTGTTCAGAATGAGCCCCAAGGCTATTATAGCTTTTCCTGCCCAGCCGAAGTTTCCTGCCAGCAATGAATTGCAATCTAGCCTCATTCACCAATGCCATTAGTGATCTTTTAGATGACACAGTTAAGAGTTGAGCTGTCTTTGAGATCTAAAGAAGATTGGTTCCAATCTTTACTTCTCTGCCTTTCTCAAGATGCCTGTGACTTTCAAGAGACTTAAGTGATGGTGCCTATCTTTGACTCTGTTTTCTCTCTTATGAATGATCTCACTATTTCTATCTAATTTCTCTGTTCTACATTATATTGTTCCTCTGCCTTGATTTCTATGCAAAATCAGCTCGTACAGTTGAGCTGATTTATTTGTGATACATTTATTGAGGATAAACAAAGGATTCTAAGAAGGAATTTACACTGCTACAGTGAAAGCAATTTAAAATTTAAAATTTAAATTTTAAATTTCGGTATATTAGATCATTGTTTAGCAAATATCTACTCCATACTGCTACTTCTGCCTTCATCAGAGTTTACCTCTCTACTCCAATGATAATAGGCTTGGTCATGTGACTTGCCTCAGCCAACAGAACATTATCAAAGGTAACAAGGAGCAGAGGCTAGAAATGTGATGTGATTGTGAGAAGGGATCTGGCCCTTGCAGGACCCCACTGGTCCCAGAGGAATGAAGGCCATATGTAGCAGACCTGAGACAAACACAAGGCCTGGAGCCAAAATTAGCCTAGACTTTCAAACTCACAAATGTTAGTTAATAATTACTTATTGTTGTTTTCTGTTTTGGAATCACTTGTTATACAGAAATATCTAACTGATACAAGGTCTCATTGTTCTTGAATATCTTTCAGAAATGGAGAATTTCTTTGGCCATGGTGAATTTCCACTGTTCTCTTCAGTCTTTACAGCGGCCTAGTCCCATGCCATTTAATTTTTCTCCACTTCCCCTACTTTTCACTAATCTTGTCTTTTTCCTCTATCACCCAAACTCATATTAATTTTGGATGTAGTGTACATTATTTCTTCTTTTCTGCCTTAGCTTCTGCATCCCCCAGAACGGTAGTTTCATTTCAAGATGCTTTATAAGTTTTTAACAAACAAAGAAAAATTTTCCCTTAGAGGAATTCTTGCTCTACTTGTTAAATCATTTTCTCTTATCTGTCATCTGCTCCCATCTCCATTCCCCATTTCAGAGCTCAGATCCACATATGGTAGCATCTTGGAGAATTTCAGCAATGATATCAGGTGGCAGGCCAAGCTTGATTGGTCTGGGCTTGCTTAGATTACAATGTTTGCTTAGTATTCATACTGGCCTGAGCATTTAAACTGGTGTGATCAACACTAAACAGCATGTGTCCTTGAAAAAGTATTGTGAAATCTCTTTTTTTGGCCCTACCTCTGGCCTCATTCTCCTATCCATTCCAATACTTCTGTAGTTCTATATCATTTGATTTTGTCTCCTAGTCTTTGGGCTTCCTTGGTAGCTCAGCTGGTAAAGAATCCACCTGCAATACAGGAGACCCTGGTTGGACTCCTGGGTCAGGAAGAACCTTGGAAAGGGATAGATTACCCACTCCAGTTTTCTTGGGCTTCCCTGGTGGCTCAAATTGTTAGTCTTTTATTCTCTGCGACTGTTTTGTTTTTTTTTTAACTTTTATTTTATATTGAAGTATAGTTAAGTGATGGCACCCCACTCCAGTACTCTTGCCTGGAAAATCCCGTGGACGGAGGAGCCTGGTGGGCTGCAGTCCATGGGGTCACTAGGAGTTGGACACGGCTGAGCGACTTCACTTTCACTTTTCACTTTCATGCATTGGAGAAGGAAATGGCAACCCACTCCAGTGTTCTTGCCTGGAGAATCGCAGGGACGGGGGAGCCTGGTGGGCTGCCATCTCTGGGGTCTCACAGAGTTGGACACGACTGAAGCGACTTAGCAGCAGCAGCATAGTTAAGTGACAATATTGTGATAGTTTCAGAAGCACAGCAATATGATTCAGTTATACATATATATATGTATCTATTCTTTTCCATATCCTTTTCCCATTTAGGTTGTTAATATAGTATTGAGCAGAGTTCCCTGTGCTGTATATGAGGTTCTTGTTGGTTATCCATTTTAAATACAGCAGTGTATATGTGTTAATCCCAAGCTCCCTAACTCTCCCACTGATTTTTAACTAGCAAGTATTCACTTGATCTTTCCTATTTCAGGTCCCTTATATAACTGCAACTTTCTTCTCTGCTCAACTTTAATGACAAAAGACTCCCATACACCAGAACAGTGCCTCAGTTGCCCTGATCAGAAGGCTCTGAGATAAGGGTAATCGTGGTTTTTCCATCCACTCAGGGCCTAATGAAGGGATGGGGGAAATACAACCCACAATCCCAGCCATGTTTGACACTGTCGTTTCTGTTTCTTGCCAGTACTGCATCTAGAATATCTTTCCTTCTGTGTTTTGGACAAAGTTCTGGCTGATTCTGTTCTTTCTGGAGCTGTTGCCTTCTCTGGCCTGGGCTCCTAAGATCAGTCTCTGTCCCACCCTTCTTGATTCCCATGCTCCCCAGAACTGTGTTTCATCTGCTACCCTGACCCATCCTTGTGACTTGTATGTAGAAGTGTTCACCCTTCTACAGAGTGACCACTGCTGTTTGCCTCATGTTCCTGCTGAAGCATGCCATTTCTTGCACTCAACACCTCTCTGCTATGGGCATGTCAGGCAGAAGGACTCTCGGGTTGTGGTCCTACCTTTTAGGAGCTCTTGTTGACACTCAGTACCCCAGTGCCTCCTGGATCAGAATCAGGGTCACTAGATATCTAAAGCACTGAACTGAAAGGATTATGGTGTCCCTCCCTCATATGCAAATCAAAATAAAATTGAATAAAGCCATAAAACTGATAGGCTAGGTGAAATTAAAATCACCTCCTCCTTCAGTTTTGTATTATTAATAGAACATTCTGGATCTACCAGAGCAGAACTTCTATTATATTGTTTCTTGTAAAATTACTCATTCATTCATGTATTTAATTATGTATTAGGTAACCTTTCCTAAGGCATGGTTCAGATGGCTGCAATTAGAAAACCCCACACTGATGAAATCTCTCAGCCTTGTTCACACTGCCCCACCCCTTGCCCATGTTACCTTTATGCACGCATGTGTTCTCAGTCGCTTCAGTCTGTCCCACTCTGCCTCCCCATGGACTGTAGCCTGCCAGGCTCCTCTGTTCATGGGATTTTCCTGTCATAATACTAGAGCTAGTTGCCATGCCCCCTCCAGGGAATCTTTCTGACCCAGGGATTGAACCCACGTCTCCTGCACTGCAGGTGGATTCTTTATCGTGGAGCTACTGGGGAAGCCCTGCTACCTTTATAGCATGCCTTTATACACTTGCATGCTACACATTTCCTCTTTCCAGGCCCTCCAGAACGATGAATGGTCTTGTCCACTATTTAGAAAGGCCTTTCTCTCCTGCTTCCTGTCTTGTGGGGAGAGAAACCTAGTTAGTGCTGTGAGTGGCTAAGCCTAGGTAGTGCTGTGAGGAGCACTTATATTTCCTTCACTAAATTTCCAGGCTGGTTTGCTTTTGCAGGGCAAGGACAGGGAGGGGCAGTGAGTAACGTCAGCAAGGCCTCTTATGTTGAAACCCAAACACACTCAGGTTGTGCACTTAGAACCAGCCCAGGAAGGCTGCCAGGTGTTTATACTGCCTTTCCATGGAAAGCAAAGCTCTTTATTTTTGTTTGCTTATTTGTTAAGTTGTGAAAGGGAAGTTTGAGTAAGACCCGTTCCTGGGCAATGAAGAGCAGAATGTTTAGAGGTCCTGATGAAATACATGACTGATCTCTAGGTGGGTGATGGTCTTGCTGTTTGATAGCTGGGGAAATTGGAGGTCCTTGGAGCACAGATGGGACAGGATCTTGTTCTGGCTTGTCATTTGGAGAGCTGTGTGCTTGTTGGAAAGTCACAGTCCCTAGGGAATATGGCTTTGTAGCTAAGAACCTAGGCTCTGGAATTAGTTCTGGGATTGAATCATAGTTCCACCTTAGGCAAGTTGTATCCTATGTCTGGGCCTTAGTTTCCTCAGTTAAAAGTGGGGATCATATCTTACTGGGCTCTTTATTTTAGAAATTAATGATATAATCTAGTTCAAACAATTAACACAGTACCTGGAACTTCCCGGAAGCTCTACTCCTTCATCTACAGGTGAGATATAGGACTTCATCTGGGTCATGTGTTCTTGGGATCCACGGTGGTACCAGGACTGCTCTGGGATGCTTGCTTTCACAGGCAGACACCCCTTTCTTGGCCTCTGGATGATCTTCAAGGTTTTCCTTGTCTTTTCTTGTTGTCCTGACAACTCAGGCCCTGACTCATGAAGAGCCTCTCTCCACATGAACAAACACATTGATGGTATGTATGTATCTTAGACCAGAAGTTGTGGTCTGTGTAACCAAGGGAGAATTTCTGTTGAGTCACAAAATTAGCTGCTAGCATTTAGACACTAGAGGTCAGAAAATGTAAGGGTGTATGTTATGGGGATGTTTTCTGCCTCTTTTAGCGGTCGCTTGTGTTGACCCCTCACTGAAAATGTCTTTCTCTTCACTTTACCCATTTGTTGTACTTACAGACAGCATGGAGCAGAAAAGAAGTGCTCACCAGGATTCAGTCTTGAATCTGCTACTGTCTCACAGTGGGACCTCAGGAACATATTTCAATATTTTGATCTCTTTGAGGCAGTATGCATGATGAGTATAGCATGGACTAGAGTATCTGGTTTCAAATCCAATTGCTCAGTGAGCTTTGTGACTTTGAACACACTGCTGACCTTCCTCAGTCTCAGGTTAGGATGGGGATAACAATAGCACCTCTCCCATTTCTTGTTGCAAAGATTAGATAAGATATAGTAATAATTAATGCTTCCTTAGTGTTTCAGAGGTAAAGAATATGCCTGCCAATGCAGGAGATGCAGGAGACATAGATTCCATCTCTGGGTTGGGAAGATCCCTTGGAGGAGGAAATGGCAACCCACTCCAGTATTCTTGCTGGAGAATCTCATGGATGGAGGAGCCTGGTGGGCTACAGTCCATTGAGTCACAAAGAGTCAGACATGACTGAGCAACTGAGCACAGCACAGCAGTAATAATTAATAAAGCTCACAATAAAATATACTAAATATATACATTTAATGTGTGTGTATATATACATTAAATAGCTGATATGTGTGTGTATATATAGACACACACACACACACACACACACACCCTTGGAGGAGGAAATGGCAATCCACTCCAATATTCTTGCCTGGAAAATTCCACAGACAGAGGAGGCTGGCAGGATACAGTCTATAGCATCATAAAGAGTAAGACACAACTGAAGCAACTGAAGACACACACATGCACACATATATATACACACACACACACACAAACATATGTAGAGATATTTTTATCACTCATTTATTATACATACAGTTATATAAGCATATATACAAATATATCACTTAGAATTGTGCTCAGTGCATGGTTAATGCTAAGAGGCTGTTGTCACAGCCTCTTAATCTTCATTCAGTTCTTTTACTATTAAACAAGTGATGATAAAACTCCCTCATAAAGTTGTTTTAAGATGAAGTATTTCCTTTTCTTCATTCTTGTTCCCAGTCCAGCTCAACTTTCTCTTTCTCTCTCTCTCTCTTTCTTCTTTCCTCCTTCCCTCCCTCTCTATTTTCCTTCTTTCTGTCTTTCAACTGTAGGGTCTTTGTTGTTTGTTTGCTTTTTTAAAGTTATCAACTCAAGACATAAATACAAAGCAGAAAACCGTATAATTGCAACAATTGAGTCTGGAGAATAACAGTCTAGAGAAATATATAAAACATTTTTAGCTGGTTGAAAACAAAGCTTGCTAATAATTACTTTCACTATGAAGTGCAGATGGTCAATACCAAAATCAGATTGATTATATTCTTGCAACCAAAGATGGAGGAGCTCTATACAGTCAGAAAAAACAAGACCAGGAGCTCATTGTGGCTTAGATCATGAACTCCTTTTACAAAATTCAGACTTAAATTGAAGAAAGTAGGGAAAACCACTAGACCATTCAGGTATGACCTAAATCAAATCAATTATACTGTGAAATTGACAAATAGATTCAAAGACTCAGATCTGATAGACAGAGTGCCTGAAGAACTATGAACTGAGGTTCCTGACATTTGTATAGGGGGCAGTGATCAAGACCATCCACAAGAAAAAGAAATGAAAAAGGCAAAATGGTTGCCCGAGGAGGCCTTACAAATAGCTGAGAAAAGAAGAGAAGTGAAAGGCAAAGGAGAAAAGAAAGATATACCCATTTGAATGCAGAGTTCCAAAGAATAGCAAAGACAGATGAGAAAGCCTTCCTCAGTGACAAGTGCAAAGAAATAGAGGAAAACAATAGAGTCGGAAGACTAGAGATCTCTTCAAGAAAATTAGAGATACCAAGGGAACATATCAGGCAAAGATGAGCACAATAAAGAACAGAAATAGCGTGGAGCAGAAACAGCATGGACCTAACAGAAGCAGAAGATAAGAGGTAGCAAGAACGCACAGAAGAACTATACAAAAAACATCTTCATGACCAGATAACCACAATGGTGTAATCACTCACTAGAGCCAGACATCCTAGAATCCAAATTCAAGTGGGCCTTAGGAAGCATCACTTCAAACAAAGCTAGTGGAGGTGATGGAATTCCAGTTGAGCTAGTTCAAATCCTAAAAGATGATGTTGTTAAAATGCTGCACTCAATATATCAGCACATTTGGAAAACCCAGCAGTGGCCACAGGGCTGGAAAATGTCAGTTTTCTTTTCGATCGCAAAGAAAGGCAATGCCAAAGAATGTTCAAAGTACTGCACAATTGCACTCATCTCACACTCTAGCAAAGTGATGCTCAAATTCTCCAAGCCAGGCTTCAACAGTACATAAACCGGGAACTCCCAGATGTTCAAGCTGGGTTTAGAAAAGGCAGATGAACCAGAGATCAAATTGCAAACATCCATTGGATCATCAAAAAAACAAGAGAGTTCCAGAAAAACATCACTTCTGTTTTATTGACTATGTCAAAGCCTTTGACTGTGTTCAGTTCAGTTGCTCAGTTGTGTCTGACTCTTTGTGACCAAAGGGACTGCAGCATGCCAGGTTTCCCTATCCATCACCAACTTGCAGAGCACGCTCAAAATCATGTCCATCAAGTCGGTGAACTGCCAACTGTCTCAACATCCTCTGTTGTTCCATTCTCCTCCTGTCTTTAATCTTTCCCAACATCAGGGTCTTTTCCAATGACTCAGTTCTTCGCATGAGGTGGCCAAAGGATTGGAGTTTCAGCTTCAGCATCAGTCCTTCCAGTGAATATTCAGGACTGATTTCTTTTAGGATTGACTGGTTCAATCTCCATGCAGTCCAAGGGACTCTCAAGACTCTTCTCCAACATCATAGTTCAAAAGCACCATTTTGGTGCTCAGCTTTCTTTATAGTCCCACTCTCACATCAATAAATGACCACTGGAAAAACCATAGCTTTGACTAGACAGATCTTTGTTGGCAGAGTAATGTCTCTGCTTTTTGATATGCTGTCTAGATTAGTCATAGCTTCTCTTCCAAGGAGCAAGCATCTTTTAATTTCATGGCTGCAGTCACCATCTGCAGTGATCTTGGTGCCGGGGACCAGCCCCGGCTGAACCAGGGTATTCGAAGGAGAGACGGCGTCGGCGAAGATCAGGAAACAATTGCTTAATTAAACGTTAATTAAGGATATAAAGAGTAATAGAATGAGGATAGCTCAGTAGGAAAATTCAGTGGAGAAAAGAGGCTGAGATAAGGATAGCTCAGTGAGGAAATTCAGTGTAGAAAAGAGGCTGAATAATTCAGCCAGAAGGTAAGAGAAAGAACGACATGGTGAGACCAAGTTTCGGTGAACAAGGCCCGTACTTTATTTTCCAAAGTAGTTTTTATACCTTAAGTTATGCATAGAGGATAATGGGGGAAGGGGTAGAGTCAGGCAGCAAGCCAGGCTTTCTTCCTGCAAACTTATCATATGCAAAAGCTTAGGTGATTTGCATCATCTTCTGGCCCAGAGGCCTGTTAACATTTTAAGACCTTTTCTTCAGAAAACTTATTTTTCTCTAAAGGTGATTGGTCAGGAGCCACCCTCCAAAAGCATTAGATAAAGTTGCATTCCTACAGCGCAAAGGTGTGGTGGGCTATAACAAGAAAAAGAATTAACTCAAGGGTCCCAGGTTACAAACATTAAAGCTACTACTTACACCAATTATATTAATCAATACACTGCCAGGGACACAGCAGGTAAGGGATATGGAAACTTAGCAGCAAACATTGGCCCAACAAGTGAAAATCCCTTCACCAATACAATTTCTAATCAATCTTTTAACTACTCAAAAGAATCTGTGTTTAGACAGTTTAGAACATCTCCTGCCTCTCACAGTTGGGAGGCTCTGAACAATCACATGTGGCCGGAAAACCTATTCAGGCAGGCTAGAGGATTTCCAAAGGAGTTTGTAGGTTAAACACTGTCACACCCAGGAATTATTAACTGGAGCTGTAAGCTAACTTTTTTCAGAGAGGTAGTGGGGGACAGCCCCCCTTAAAGTCAGAGGTGTAGGTGAAAGCACAAAGCAGAAAGTAGGCAGACTCTGGTTTTGGGGGTAGATTGCTCGAGAATTTCCAGGGAGACTCCTGAGGCTTGATCCCGCCTTTGCGTATGCCAAGCCTCCTTCCTCATGACCTTTGTCATGGGTGGAGTTCCTCACGCTGGCTACCGGCAGTGATAGAATTCCAGTTGAGCTATTTCAGATCCTGAAAAGTGCTGCACTCAATATGCAATATGCACTCAATATGCAATATGCCGGCTCCCGGCATCTCCCCCTTTTTTATTTCTTAAAACAGCCAGATGCAGCTCAGTCGCGAGCTTTTGAATGTTCTGCCGAAGAATCCTGACAATACAAGGAAGAATGATTACGAGAAGCAAAACTAGAACTAAAGATATTAGACAGAATGTTTTTTCCAGAAATAAAGTTAGAGAAGGTGAGAAAAAAGTCATTAGCTGCTCCAGCGGTGGTAAAATCCAGTCGACAGTGTTCCAGGGCCTGTATTTGATTATGAACTTTCCCTAAGTCCAGGCCAATGTCAGAGCTGTTCCAAACACTTGAGATACGATTTTTGATTTTTTCCCATTCATAATCTGTCTCGTTTACCTTTAAAGATGTCACGCATATCCACCGGTAATCAGAGTGGCAAGACAGAGCCATTTTCACTTTTAAAGCCTGTAACTCAGTCCCAATATGCATTATTGCCTCTTCTAAGGCCTCTACTCTCATCTCCAATTTTCTATCTATAACTTTCTGTGTTGCTAGAGTTAAAGAAACATTTTTAGACATGGTATCAACATATTGGGCAGTATGCACTTGTTGAGTCAATGATATTGCTGCCACAGTAACAGAAGTAATTGCTGCTATTAAAGTTGATATTCCTAAAATAAGTAAAGCCCACAAATCGTCGTGATCACATTAAATCTTGTAGTTGTTGTAACATAGCAAGACTATAGTTAACATATCAATAAGTGGTTACATCATAAGATAAGGTGGACATTGTAACACTATAAAGGAGCAAACATTATATTGAGGGTTTAAACAAGATGAGAGCACGCATTGTTCACAAGTCACTACATTGGGTCCACCAGTGAAAGTCACATGTACATTAAGTTTTCCAGAATCATTGGTAAAGAGAAAAACATAAGGAGAGGGTAGACAAGCCAAAACAGAATAAGTAGAATTATTTTCTGGTTGGAGTTCGCGCTGCAGCAGCCCCGTCGGTCCCGCCGGGATCTCGATGTTTATCTTGCCTCCCCTTCAGGCGGGCTCCTCTTTTGTGATCGAAGCAATGGGGGAACTGGATGTCTGGGGGTCTGCAACATGGCGAATCAACCTGTCCTGGATCTAAATTGGAGAATCTGCATCCTGTGGAAAAATACAAGCACATCCTCGACCGCTAGTTAATAATGGGTCAGGACCCTTCCATTGTCCTGAGAGGAGGTCCTTCCATTTGACTAATGGTTTTGCATTTAATTGCTCCAGGCACCAATGACGAAGCATTGCAGTAGTTCCAGCCAGATCAGTATTTAGAATATTTATTATGAAAAGAGCATGTTGCAAGATTTGATGGGGAGAACTATACTTAAACTCCCCTTCTTTTAGTTTTTGAATTTGGATTTTTAATGTTTGATGCGCTCTTTCAACAATGGCTTGTCCCTGGGGATTATAAGGGATGCCTGTATTATGTTTAATTTGAAACTTTATACAAAATTCCTGAAAAGACTTAGACGCAGGAGCATTGTCAGTTTTCAGAGCTTTTAGCAGGCTCAAATATGAAAAACAAGTAAAGAGATGTTGTATTACATCTTTAATTGCTTTTCCGGTACGAGCAGTTGTAATAATAAAATGAGAAAAGGTGTCTACAGTTAAAGAACAAAGGACAGTTTTCCAAATGAAGAGACATGAGTTACATCCATTTGCCAGAGTACGTTAGGTTTGAGACCGCGAGGATTAACTCCCATAGGTAGACTATTATAAACAGTGGGGCAATATAAGCAAGAACACACAATTTCTCGAGCAGTCTCGCTGGGAATTTGGAATTGATATCTTAAAGCAGTAGCGTATTGATGATGAAGTGAGTGAGAGGCTCTGGCCTCCTCAATCACAGTAGCCACTGTATTTCTGGTTAACAAGTTAGCCAAATCATTAAAGGCATTTTAAGGGCCGGGCAATCTGGAATGAGCCCAAATGTGTCCAATGAAAAATATTTTATTTGTTTTCCAAATTTGTTGCTGTAATTTAGTTAACAAATGAAATATGGTAGTTTTATTTTCAGACAAAACCGCAGTTTCAATGTGTGGAAACAACCTGACAATATACTGAGAATCAGAATAAAGGTTAAATTCCTCATCTGCAAACATAGCAAAAGCCTCTATGACTGCTGTTATTTCAGCGCTTTGAGCTGAAGTTTCCTGTGTTTCTAAAACCTTTTGGTGATTTTTAGTAACTATGGAGGCTTTACCGTTTGTTGACCCATCAGTAAAAACTATTTGAGCATTTGGAATAGGAGATTGTTTACATCTGACAGAAAAAATAACTGGATGTCTGGATATAAAATTCAGCAAAACATGTGAAGGTAAATGATGCAAAAATTTTGACCAAAATAGTTTCTTATAACAATCTGCCAATTTTCAAACATTAGAAGAGCATCAAGTTGTTCCTTATTATATGGAATTACAATTTCTGATGGCTCTTTACCAAATAATTCAATGTTCCGCTTTTTTCCTTTAATATCAAAGTAGCTATCAATCCCGGATAAGAAGCCACTACAGTTTTAGTTTGAGCGGGAAGATGGACCCACTCTAGGGGGCTGTTTTGCTATAAAACCAATTTTTTGTCTGGCCACCCCAATTACACCTATGGGGGTTTTATGCAAAGGAATTATCAAGCAGTTGTCAATTTAATTTTTAAAATTTTTTAAAATTTACATTTTAACAACATAAATTTAGAGATATGTTAATTTAGGTCTAATGTTTAGTTTAGGTCTCTATAAATTTAAATAATAAATGTATAACCTCCTTATCTCATTTTGGTATACAGATATACCTAAATGTAAAATGTATTTATATATGGCAACAAGTATAAACTTATTGACATACAATATATATAAATCAATATACTTGAATTAATCTTATAATTAATATATTAATTCATATATATTACAGCAATACAACACGCACACAGCCAGTACCAACCAACACAAACCAATGTACTGCAATAATACATGTCACACATATATAATTATACAGCATACAGAACATATATCATCACAGCACATCAATCCATACCAATTAATATCAGCCACACACATTATATTACTGCAATATACATTTATACAGTATATATATAATACATATATTGATTTATATACAAATTAAGTAAGTATAGATCTATAAATAGAATTAGGTATACCTTTATTATGTTTTATTTATACTCATACCTAATTAGGCAAACTGTAGTTAGGCAAATATATTTATATTACGTATTTATAACAATATATAAAGTATTGTTAATTGTACCACCTGTTGATAACTAAGAAATTGAGAAAACCCTTCTCTGAGTATCTCCTATTTGAGACAGCACGTCCCTCCCCCATAGGGTAAAGGGGAGCGTAGGAACTACATACGGTTGGAAAGTTCCACAGGTATCCTCAAACTGCCAATCTAACATTTTTGAACTTTTAACGACTGTGGGGGCTTGAGGGCAAATGAAACAAAATTTGACCCCTGAAATCTATCAGGGCAACTTGCCAATCATCACTATTTTGTAAAAGACTTGCAGTTGATCCTTATTGAATGGAATTACTATATTTGCTACTTTTTTTTTTTTTTTTTCTAAAAAGTTCCACACTTCTTTTTTCCTCCTTTTATAATTAATTGTGCCACTGAGCTAGGATAAGATAAAACTATTTTTCTTGGGGTCACTGGTAGATGGAACCAATGGGCCTTTTTGTCACAATCACCCTGTAGGTGTATGTTTTATGGCAAGAATAATTTAATCTCATCTTTTGGTAGTATTAATCCTAATTAACTGATCATTTAAAGTCTCATCTACTTTAATAAGAGCCAACTCTGTCTCACTAGTCAACTTAGAACTGGAATTAGGGTCACTTTTTAAGCAATTAAACAAAGGCTTTAAATCTGCAGTAGTCAGTTTTAAATGTGGGCATATCCAATTAATGTCCCCTAATAATTTTTGGAAATCATTTAAAGTTAGTAAACAATCTCTCCGCAGCCTCAAAGGGGCATTACCAGTTTTTAAAACTTTTGGCAGACCTAAATATGAGAAGCAAGTAAAGAGGTGTTGCACAACATGTTTATAAGCTTCTCCAGTTATCGTTTTGTAAACTAAATCTGGTCTATAGCCTTTTAGATGACAAGCAACCATCTAATCTTTGCTTGAATACTTCCAGCAATGGGGAACTCACGACTCTTCAAGGTTTTAAACTCTCCCTCACCTTTTTCTCTACAGCATTCCCACCCCGCATACCAGTTTCTCTGATCTCAACTCATTTTTAGTAGTATGTGTTGGCCAGGAGCTGGGTCAGTCTTTCCCAGCAATGTTAAGAGACGTCTGTTCCTGTGTCTAATAGCCCTGACATTTTATTTTCTTGAATTAAAAGATCTTTTAAAGGCCTTGGAGCTGTAATTTCCTGCACCCAAAAGGCTGGATCACTAGATCTAAACGCTCTGTGGCTCTTAGCTTGAGAAGTCAAGTTTTTTCCTGCCTGATAAGGTAAAAGCAAAAACTGTGTTATTCTTTGACCTTTATTAATTTGCACAGTTTTGGTAAGCGGCGAGATCAAAACTATAATTTCTCCAATATAATCAGAATCTACCACACCATATACCACCGAAATTTCTTGAAAAGAAAGCGAGCTACACCCTAGCACAAGTCCTATAATGCCCTCAAGAAGGGGGGCCAGCCACTCCCCTTGGAATCGGAGCAACCGGCATATCAGGGGTTAATATTGTTGCTATATCCCTTTACCGTCCGCTTTTTTCTTAGCCTGGGTGAAGGAGCACTGCATATTGTGCACGCAGTCTGTTTTAAAATCTCCACTGTTCAAAGAACTTTTTATCTTCCTCAGGCTTAGGCAACACTTTGAGAAACTTTGGGGGCAAAGTGGGGAACTCTTGGGCCCTGGAAGGCGCAAACGGAGGCGGCAGCAATGGCCTTAAATCAGAAAGTGGTCGTTAAGTTTTTTTTTTTTTAAGGTTTGCGCAGAGGGGGTGGGGGGGAGGGGGAGCTCGCCAGGGCACCTGGTCACAGCGTCTCTTACAGTCTCTCTCTTCCTCTCTTCCTGCTTTTCTCACTTTTTTCTCCCCCTTCATTTTTCGCTACCCTTCTCTTTCCTTCGTTTCTTTCCCTTTACCCTCTTTCTCTCTTCTTCTTCCCTCCTCCCTCTCTTTCTCTCTGTATCTCTTTTTCTAACTTCCTTTCTTCCTTTCTCAATCTTGCTGCATTCCCTGATTCCTTCCTTCTCTGTTCCTCCTTTTCACTCTTTAGCTTTTTCTCTATCTTTAGATCTTTCTCTATTTTCTTTTTTTTTTTACTTTTTTTTTTCTTTTTTCTTTTTCTTTTTTTTTTTTTTTTTTGCTTGGGTGAGGCCCCCCTGAGGGGGTTTTCTGCAAGGAGCAGGCTCTGTATATTGTGTATTTTTTTTTTAAAGCTCCTTTGTTTAAAAGAAATCTTTTTTATCTTTTTCAGCCTTATGCAATGCTCTGGGAGACTTTGGATGTAAACTGGGGAATTTTTAGGCCCTGGGAGGTGCAAGCGGAGGTGGAGTAGTCGCCTTAAATCAGAAATTGTTGGATAAATTTTTAAAGGTTTGTGTAGAGGGGGAGGGGGCTCTCCAGGGCGCCCGGCCGCAGCGTCCTGTAAGCCCTCTCCTTCCTCCGGAGGTAGAGCACAGTCTCCCTCCTTTTCTTCGTCAATGGCAGAAAATATGATCTGCGCAGAAGGTGGAGACCCACTACCATCCACCGCTATAGCCTCTCCCATAGGCTATCCCACAGCCTCATGATGAGGGTCCAGAACATTTTTAATCATATTTATAGGATAAATTTTTAGTTGTTTTTTACCTTCACCCAAGTATCTAAATTAACAGTAACCTCTTTAACAGTTTCAAGATTACTTGTATAAAGAGTTGCCATTCTTAGTTTCAGTGTTACCCATGTCAGAAAATTAAGTATAATAGAAGATAAAGCTTTTAGCTTTTAGAAGATCAGGCTTTTCTTTGGCCTTTTAACTCTAGAAACCGGGTTTTCTCTCAAACCCCTTTGACACTTTCAATAAAAACCGGGTTTTCTCTCAAACCCTTTAACACTTCCCACCAGTACTCGCCCTGTCTGTCCTACAGGGGGGTCCGCGGCACCCTGGGTGGGGGCCTATCTGTCCCGTAAATTGAACACTTTCTCAACACTTTTTCAATTCAACACTTTCTCAACACTTTTTCTGAGGTACCTACCTTCGAATCAGCCTGTTCGGAAAGAAAGTATCACTGTTTCCATTGTTTCCCCATCTATTTGCCATGAAGTGGTGGGACCGGATGCCATGATCTTAGAATTCTGAATGTTGAGCTTTAAGCCAACTTTTTCACTCTCCTCTTTCACTTTCATCAAGAGGCTCTTTAGTTCTTCTTTGCTTTCTGCCAGAAAGGTGGTGTCATTAACATATCTGAGGTTATTTATATTTTTCCCAGCAATCTTGATTCCAGCCCTGCATTTCACATGACACACTCTACATATAAGTTGAATAAGCAGGGTGACAATATACAGGCTTAACCTACTCCTTTTCCTATTTGGAACCAGTCTGCTGTTCCCTTTCTGGTTCTAATCATTGCTTCTTGACCTGAAGACAAATTTCACAGGAGGGAGGTAAGGTAAACTGGTATTCCCATCTCTTTAAGAATTTTCCACAGCTTGTTGTGATTCACACAATTGAAGTCTTTGGCATAGTCAATAAAGCAAAATTAGATGTTTTTCTGGAACTCTCTTGCTTTTTTGATGATTCAGAGGATGTTGGCAATTTGATCTGGTTCCTCTGCCTTTTCTAAATCCAGCTTGAACATCTGGGAGTTCATGGTTCACATACTGTTGAAGCCTGGCTTGGAGAATTTTGAGCATTACTTAGCTAGCATTTAAGATGCATGCAATTGTGTGGTAGTTTGAACATTCTTTGGCGTTGCTTTTCTTTGGGACTGGAATGAAAACTGAGCTTTTCCAGTCCTGTGGCCACTGCTGAGTTTTCAAAATGTGCTGACATATTGAGTTCAGCACTTTAACAGCATCATATTTTAGGATTTGAAATAGCTCCACTGGAATTCCATCACCTCCACTAGCTTTGTTTGTAGTGATGCTTCCTAAGTTCCACTTGTTTTCATACTCCAGGATGTCTGGCTCTAGGTGAGTGATCACATCATCATGGTTATCAGGGTCATGAAGATCTTTTTTGTATAGTTCTTCTGTGTATTCTTGCCACCTCTTCTTAGTATCTTCTGCTTCTGTTAGATCCATACCATTTCTGTCCTTTATTGTGCCTATCTTTGCAAGAGATGTTCCTTTGGTATCTAATTCTCTTGAAGAGATCTCTAGTCTTTCCTATTCTATTGTTTCTTCTGTTTCTTTGCACTGATCCCTGAGGAAGGCTTTCTTATCTCTTCTTGCTATTCTTATGAACTCTGCATTCAAATGGGTATATATTTCCTATTCTCCTTTGCCTTTCACTTCTCTTCTTTTCTCAGCTATATGTAAGGCCTCCTCAGACAACCATTTTGCCTTTTTGCATTTCTTTTTCTTGGGGATGTTCTTGATCACTGCTTCCTGTTCAATTTCAAGAACCTCTGTCCATAATTCTTCAGGCATTCTTTCTATCACAGTGTGTGTCTTTGACTGTGTGGATCACAACAAACTCAGAAATTCTTAAAGAGACAGGAATAACAGACCATCTTACTTGCCTCCTGAAAAATCTGTATGCAGGTCAAGAAGCAACAGTTAGAACTGGACATGTAACAACAGACTGGTTCCAAATTGGGAAAGGAGTATGACAAGGCTGTATATTGTCACCCTGCTTATTTAACTTATATGCAGAGTACATCATGTTTAATGCCAGGCTGGATGAAGCACAAGCTAGGATTAAGAATGATGGGAGAAATATCAATAATCTCAGACACACAGATTTTACCACCCTTATGGCAGAAAGTAAAGAAGAACTAAAGAGCCTCTTGGTGAAAGTAAAACAGAAGAGTGAAAAAGTTGGCCTAAAATTCAACATTAAAAAAACTAAGATCATGAAATATGGTCCCATCACTTCATGGCAAATAGATGGGGAAACAATGGAAACAGTGACAGACTTCATTTTCTTGGGCTCCAAGATCACTGCAAGTGGTAACTGCAGCCATGAAATTAAAGATGCTTGCTCCTTGGAAGACAAGCTATTACCAACCTAGACAGCATATTAAAAAGCAGAGACATTACTTTGCCAGCAAAGTTCTGTCTAGTCAAAGTTATGGTTTTTCCAGTAGTCATGTATGGATGTGAGAGTTGGACTATAAAGAAAGCTGAGCGCTGAAGAATTGATGCTTTTGAACTGTGGTATTGGAGAAGACTCTTGAGAGTCCCTTGGACTGCAAGGAGATCCAAGCAATCAGTCCTAAAGGAAATCAGTACTGAATATTCATTGGAAGGACTGATGCTAAAGCTGAAACTCCAATCCTTTGGCCACCTGATGCAAAGAACTGACTCATTGGAAAAGTCCCTGATGCTGAGAAAGATTGAAAGCAGAAGGAGAAGGGGATGGCAGAGGATGAGATGGTTAAATGGCATCACTGATTCATATGACATGAGTTTGAGCAAGTTCCAGGAGTTGGTAATGGACAGGGAAGCCTGTCGTGCTGTAGTCCACGGGGTCACAAAATTCGGACAGGACTGAGTGACTGAAATGAACCGATGAAGTGCTCCTTTCAAGAGTAAGAAAAAAATTTCCTTCTCCAGAGGACCTTCCCAACCCAGAGATCTAACCCAGGTCTCCCACATTGCAGGCAGATTCTTTACCATCTGAGCTACCAGGGAAGCCCTTAAAGAAAAAAAAATTAACTTAGACTAGAAATCCTAGATGTGATCTTTTAGGCAATTCTAAATGTCAAAGTTGAAAAAAAAACATAGGCAATAATTTTGCACATAACTGTGTTTGCTTATGGAAAATTTGTTAGACAAGTGTGATTTCATTTGTTAGACAAGTATGATTAATCATGATTTAATAAAATAGTTGAATTTCTTCATGCTTTTCTAGCTAACCTATCATCTTCTGATCCTTCCAGCTCACATCACATCTCTTTTTCTGTATCCCCAGCATGTGATACCTAATAAAATTAAACAAATATTGTTTAAAGGATAATAAGAACCATAGTTTAGAATGTTCTTTTAAAATTCAAGGCTCAGGTCAAATCTACTTTTGCTTCTGTAGACTCTCCCAAGGCAACTCTTATCTCATCTTTCTCTATGTGCCTAGTTGGAGATAAAAGCTGTAAGGGAAACACTGTTTGCTCTTAACTGATAAACAGTCCATACTAAAAACTGCCCTCAAAAATCCCCTTTTCGTATGCAGTTAGTTGAGGTTTCCCAGTCTCCCTTATATGAAGTGTGACCACGTGTCTGAGTTCCCTCCAAGGGTCTGTGAGCACAGTGATGGCTCTGCCTTCAGGCCTGGCCCACATCAGCCTCCCACGTTTGCTTCTCCATGCTCCTCTGTCTTCCAGCCCACTGAGATGTCGACACCTAGGGTAATCTTGGAAGCCACAAAGTAAATATTCCAAGCTTCCATCAGTATGGAGGAGAGTGGCCCTGCCAACACACACTAAGGACTGTTAAGTGAACAAGAAATACATTTTGATTGTGTTAAGCCACTGAAATTTTGTCTGTTTGTTACTGCAGCCTGGCCTAATACAATATTAGGTACATAAACAAATCAAATTTGGGGTCCAGAAAAATAGGATCACAAGTGAATCTGAGCTACCAAAGTGAAGGGTAATAGAAACTAACTTTCCTTTTGGGCTCACTGAATACCAAAACTAATACTTGGCAAGTGGCAGGTGCATTGCATAATTTCTCCCATATAATTTTTCTTGGAAGCCCTTTCTTGGAAGCCATAATGCCAGGTATTATGATCCCTGTTTAACAGATGAGGGATGTGAAATAGAGAAAGGTAATATAAATTGCACAGCAAGTGAGTGAGAGAGCTGAGATTCAAGGCAAATCTGATGAAGTCCAAAGCTTTTGCCCACCCCTTACTGCCTCTGGGGAGATGTCCAGTCCATTGCTCTAGTCCATAGATGTTTAATGGGGGCAAAGAAAGCATCGTATAAGTTGATTTATGTCAGTCTTGTTTTCAGACACTTTGAATGAGCTGCTTATTTTTTTAACCACATAACTGAGGCTGTTTCATGAGAAGTCTCTACCCCTGCAGACTGGGGAATCATCCATCCCACAGGACTAAGTATGAACATAGGTGACTCTGTCAAGAGCCTGGCATGTGGCCTGGTGCCAGGGCAGAGCAGCTGATCCCAGCTTTCATGGCTCTATTTACGGTTCATGGCCTTCCTGGCCTCTGTCATACCCCTCAAAGTGGCTGCCTTGTCTACATTCCTTGGTCATTCTGGATAAACAGAACACCCTGGCCCACTTATGCAACTTTCAAGAGAGATTTCTAAACATAGAGATGTTTGTAAACCTTCCTTCTCCCACTTGTTTTAATGGAGTGTTGGGGTTTGGAAACCAGTCTTCCAGCTGGGTCATCTTGGGCACATCTCTGGGCTTCAATTTACCCCTCTGCAAAAGAAGCTGGTCTAGAGCTGGATATTTAAAACTTCGTATCACTAAAGACATCATTTGATATAATAAATGATTTCAAGCACCCTTTAATTTTCTATTAAAAAGAAAAAACTAAGGACATGTCTTATCTTTGGTGCCTAATACAATGCCTGGCACAAAACCAGAGTTCTGTAGATATTTGCTTACATGATTAGTGTCTCTAAAACTTCCTTAAGCTTGGTAGTCATTTGTGCTTTTTACCAAGTATTTCAAATGCTCTCCTCTCCCAGGCATACGGTAGGATGGCTCTGCCAAGTCCCCTCATGACTGCACTAGGCCACTAGACATGTTCTGGCCAGTGAGCTGTGAGAGAAAGGCTAAACATGTAGTCTCCAGGACAAGATCCTCAAACCTTCCGTTTCTGTCCACAGGAAGAAGACGATATTCTCGATGGGGGCTATCTGGTCTGCCTGAGTCCTGGAGGGAGGACAGTGGCGTGGAGTCTTAGCTGACTCAACAGATGTGCAGCCGAGGCAGAGGCACACTTTTATTGTTCTAAAGCACTGAGACTTTTATTTATCTACTTATTTATTCTTAGCTGCACTGGGTCTTTGTTGCTGTGTGTGGGCTTTCTCTAGTTGCTGTGAGCAGAGGCTACTCTTCATTCTGGTGTGAGGGCTTCTCATTGCAGTGGCTTCTCTTGTTGAGGAGCACAGGTTCCAGGAGCACTGGCTTCTATAGTTTCAGTTTGCAGACCCTAGAGCTCAGGCTCAGTAGTTGTGGCATGGGGACTCAGTTGCCCCGCAGCATGTGGAATCTTCCCTGACCAGGGATCGAACCCATGTCCTTTGCATTGGTAGGCAGGTTCTTACTCCTTAAAACCAGGGAAGTCCAATACTGACATTTTGAAGATGTTTATTGTCATAGTGTAATCTGGCCTGTCCCAACTGATTCAGTAAATTAGATCATAATCAGGTGGATTTCTCACTTTAATAACCACTTCCATCTACAGCCTCTAACAAGAATAAACAAAGTAGTGTGATCATATTCAACTGATAGTATTCCTGCCAAAATCAAAGCAATGTGATAATTTCAGTAGCAATGATCACAATAGATAGTTTATTCCACTTAAAAATATAATTTCTGTTAGGTTTTCATTTTTTATTTTAATTAAAATTTTTAAGTGAAGGAGAGTTGATTTATGATGTCTCAGGTATAGAGCAAAAGGATTCAATTATACATACATACACATATATATATACATATAGTGGTTGTTCAGTCACTAAGTTGTGTCCAACTCCCTGCGACTGCAGCACACCATGCTTCCCTGTCCTTCACTATCTCCCAGAGTTTGCTCAGATTCATATACATTGAGTTGGTGATCTATCTAACCATCTCATCCTCTGCTGTCTTCTCCTTTTGCCTGCAATCACCGCAATTAGATAATTCATGACTCAGGGATTTCACTTGGGTTTCCTGCATGGTAGGCAGATTCTTTACCATCTGAGCCACCAGGGGAGCCATATATATATATATATTCTTTTTCAGATTCTTTTCCATTTTAGGTTCTAACACCTCAATTTTCCCTGGGGAAATAGGATATAGAAGAGAGGTAACTAAATAATCATTGCCAGCATGGCTGGGTTCTGGTGAGGGCTCTCTTCTGGGTAGCAGACTGCCCACTTCTCCCTGTGTCCTCACATAGCTGAAGGAGAACAAGTGAGCTATCTCATGACTTTTATAAGGGCCCTAATACCATTCATGAGGGTTCTACCCTCTTGATTCCATTTATTAATCCCAGTTACCTCCCAAAGACCCTACTTCCTAATACCATCACATTCAGTTCAGTTCAGTCACTCAGTTGTGTCCGACTCTTTGTGACCCCATGAATCGCAGCATGCCAGGCCTCCCTGTCCATCACCAACTCCCAGAGTTCACCCAAACTCATGTGCATCGAGTTGATAATGCCATCACATTAGAGGGGAAGATTTCAATATATGAATTTCGGAAGAAATACAAACATTCATTCCATAACATTCTTTATACATTTCCCCTAGATTTTCTAAATGTCAATATCTTATTAAAATTTTAGAAATTCTTTTCTCTTTCTCTCTGTGTTTTTTGAAACATTTGAGAATAAGTTGTAGACATATTTCTTTATCCCTAAGTGCTTCAATGTGTTTTTCCTAAAAACAAAGTTACTCTCTTTTGTAACCACACTACAATTAGCAAACTCAGAAAGTTAGCATTGAGAGTATGGTGGTGGTGGTTAGTTGCGTCTGACTTTTGCAAACCCATGGACTGTAGCCCATCAGGCTCCTCTGTCCATGGGATTTCCCAGGCAAGAATGCTGGAGTGGGTAGCCATTTCCTTCTCCAGGGGGTCTTCCTGACCCAGGGATTGAACCCACATCTTCTGTATTTCAGGCAGATTCTATACCAATTGAGCAACCAGGGAAGCCTCAAACTATTATCTAATCTATGAACCTTTTTCAAAAGTTTCCAGTGTCCCAACAATATCCTTTATAACAAAAGAAAATTACGGCTTACTCATTATACTCAATTGTTATGTCTCTTTGGTCTTAGTTAATCTGGAGCAATTTTGTTCAGTCTCCCTATTTCTTTCATAGCACTGACATTTTTTAAATGTGCAGGTCAGTTATTGTGTGGAATGTTCTTCAATTTGGTTATCTATGTTCCCATAGGATTAGATTCAGATTATGCATTTTTGGCAAAAATATCACAGAATGATGTTACAGTCTTCTCAGTGCTTTATGTCAGGAGGCATGTGGTGTCTGCCAATTTTCTCTACTGTAAAGATCCTATTTTCTTCTTTATAATTAAGTAGTTTTGGAGAGATACTTTGAAATTATGTTGATATCCTGTTACTCCTCAAACTGTCACCCACTAGTTTTAGCACTCATGATAATTCTTGCCTGAATCAATTATCGTCATGACTGCCAAGTGGTGATTTTCTAAATCCAATATTTTGTCTGTTTTTATTAGTTGGCTTTCTACTGTAAGGAGTATCTTTCCCTTCTTCACCATTTGCTTAGATTCATATAGACTCATGCATGTATTCTTTTTTAATTCAGCGAATTACAATATTTGCTATATTTATTTTGCTGCTCATGTTGTACCATTGGTCACCTCTAGTCATTTTCCATATTTGTTTCAAAACTCATTGTTTTCAGAAGCCTGGTCCAGTCTACAGGGCCCAGTGAGCGTCTCAGTTCTTTGTGTGCCCTTGTATTATGAATGTCCCCTTCCTTACACATGGTTCTTGTTGGGTACTTCTTGGTTTCTATTTCCATATTAAATTGTGAGCTCGAGTATAGGGAGAGTATCTGATTCATCTCTATATCTTCAGTGTTTAGTGCAGTGACTGGTGAAAGGGGGAAATTCAGTTCATCCTTGTTCAGAGCTTGAATGAATGGAAGAAAGAAAAACAGTGCTTAAATTTCTACCAATCTGCCTCAATCCTCTTCTGGGGCACTAGCTCCAACTAGCTAAAAGGAAATCATCTATTAATGTTCATAGCACGCTACTGTGGGTCTTGCAATAGCAAGGCCAAATCAACGCGGATTAAATTGTTGACATGTAGGAACTTAACATAAACGTTCCCCCCCATCACAGGGGCTGCCTGCCAACTCTGATCTCATATCCTTACTACTTCTTTACCGTTAATTTGATATGGTTCTGGTTTTCCTGTTGGTTCTTCATTCATTAAGAACCTCTCTTCTCAAAAATAAAATAAAGAGGTGTTATCAACCCTTCCACTGGAGGTGGTGAATTAGTGGAAAGAGTCTGGGCTCTTGATCAAGGGACTTGGGTTCGTTTCCTATCTGTGCAGCTAGATATGTGACTCTGGGTGAGTTATTAACTTTATTAGGTCTTTGTAGCCTTTACTCTGAAACAGAGCTCATAAGACCTGTGATGCAAAGGTATTCTGGGCTCCAAATGAGGTAAGCTCCATGAAATAACTTTGAAATTCTCTTGGAGAATCTGAATCTTTACTTGGTGTTCCATTTTGTCTGAGATGAACCTTCCTGGTCTCTGCTGCCTCTTTATTGGAAAATCCCTCCTTAAGATTCAGAATTCCACTCATATATTGCCTCCTGGTATGTGGCATCTTTGGGCGACATATTGTACCCTTCAGATCTCAGGTTTGTCTTACTACAACAAAAAGGGACACTGGGATATATATTTTCCATCCACAAGCCACACACTGAATTGTTCCCCCTGAACTGTACCTTGATTATATTCATGGTCCTGGCATTTATTTGTATAGATTCTTTGCACGATCCCTCAGTTAAACTTTCAGCTCTTGGACTCTGAAAGAATCATTTGGTTCCCAAAGGTTCCCCCTCTCAGGGTAATTCATGCCCCAAAGCTGACCTCCTATGTCAAACACTCTTTCCTGGCTCACCCTAACTCAATGGATTTTCCCTAGATCTGAGAAGAAGAGAAAAAAAAAAAAAAAACTGTTAGAGATGGACAGGAAGACTACCCAAACCAGAACATGTGTATTAAAAAGGTAGCAGCTATTTTAATTAGGAATTTACAAATGGAGCCAGATGAGACTCATCAAACTTTTCCTTTGGTTGTTCATCCCCAATAAGGAGTATTCATCCCTTCTACCCTGCCTCTGTAGTGGTATTAGGTTTACAGTATGCTATAGTGAGAAGGATTTTATAGTTGTTCCCAGGATGGAATGGAGTAATTGATTTGCAATTCTTCCAAGGACACAGAAAGGGGGAATTGGCGGCACCTGTGCCATATTTGTGCCAACCTTGATCTAGTCCAACATCTTCTACAGTTAATGAATCTTATTGTCATCTTCGGACTAGACGTTCTTTCTGGTCCTTGACAGTTTTACATTCTCAGTGCCTGGTCCCTCCCATTCAGAAGGCAGTGTGGGTAAGATGCTCTCCAAAGGTGAGGTGTAGCAGGATGATGGATGATTTTTCTGCCACTATGTCACTCCTGAATTTTCATCACCACATTCCTGATTTGACAAGTGATTTAGCGTCCCAGGCTGGGGAAGGACTGATGGATGAATCGGTCCTCTGTGCATGGCCGTTGGGCAGGAAATTAATAAGAATGCTAGCTGACATGATCTATGGTACTGTAAGCTCATTATGCCTGATTAGCTTCCAGCCTTTCACTCCCTCTGACAGCTACAGGGCCTCAAGGTTTCCAATGGCAACCATTTCCCTTTCTCTAGCTGATTGCTAGGTCTCTGACCATGAAACCAGACCACCCCCTACCACCACAGACTTGTCAGAGTGGGGACTTTTCTGCATAGTGTTACCTCCTCCTCTTGGCAGTGGGAAGGTAAGCTCCTGGGTTGTCTAAGTGGTGTTGACAGTGAGGCCCTTTGAACTCAGGAAACAAAGTTTGAAGGGGTCAGTTCAGTTCAGTTGATCAAGTTCTTATCAAGCTACTTACTATGTGCTGACATCTGTATTCATTATGGAAGAGGCAATAGAAGGAGACCTCATGAAGCAGAAAATAAGGGTTTAATTTCTATAGCAAATATTTATGAAATACAGTGGCCCCAAGCACTGTGGTAGGCATTAGGAACAAAGGGTTATGGATAAGTAGATAAAATGAAATAGATGAGAGTGCCATAAATGAATTCAAATCAATATATATTTGAATTTACATATTATTATATGAATATAATTATATATATATATGTTCAAGTGAATTCAAGATGATGTCTAATATGTATATATATTCGTATACAAACATACATATATTTATTCATGAATATATTCACACATACATATATTTATGTATATATTCTAAAAGCACCTACCATACCTATTATATCCTCAAAATTGGGTTAACCTCTCTTTGGCATCATCTTTGTCATCCTGAACCCTTGTCACCTCGTTCATACTCCCCTAAAACACACTTTTTTGTACTTTTATTTCACGTTTTACTTTATTTTGTTTTTCAAATAGCCATAGATTAGCTTACATTTGTCATTTTGAATAAGACATATGGGTTGAGATTTCAGTTTCAGTAGAGATGGGAGAGAAATGAATAGTGAATAAATCTAATTTAGGTAAATATTACTGGCAGTTTTTATAGTAATTATTTTTATGAATATAGATTCTAAACAAATCCACTTGAAAGTGCTATTGATTCTTCTCCCTTGGGCAGCCAAGTGGAGACTTTTCTATCTTGCTGCTGCTGCTGCTGCTGCTGCTAAGTCACTTCAGTCGTGTCCGACTCTGTGCGACCCCAGAGATGGCAGCCCACCAGGCTTCCCCGTCCCTGGGATTCTCCAGGCAAGAACACTGGAGTGGGTTGCCATTTCCTTCTCCAAGGCATGAAAGTGAAAAGTGAAAGTGAAGTCGCTCAGTCATTCCCGACTCTTAGCGACCCCATGGACTGCAGCCTACCAGGCTCCTTTGTCCATGGATTTTCCAGGCAAGAGTACTGGAGTGGGGTGCCATTGCATCTTGGTGGAGTAGAAATGAGATAGATTTTAGCTTTAGGGTAAAACTCAAAAGTTACTGAGGCAGAGAGAGCTCTTCCCTGATCCCATTCATGAGGTGAGGTTTCTGTTACATGAAAAGTGTATTTTCTTTTTCAGGCAAGGGTTTATTGGGGCACCTGCTGCAGTAAGAGAGGGTGAGAAAAAAATAACATGTTCACTTGCTTGCTTGCTCACTGAGGTGGGGACGAGCTTATTCTTTATATCAGGTGAGGGTATGGATGTGTCCAAGGCTTGGACCAGAGGGTCAGCTTAGGCGTTTTGCCCACTCTTCTGTAGTGTTAAGTACAGGGGGCATGCTCAATTGAAACTGAGTCTCTAAAAGTCATACAGTGCCATGCAAATTTTAATAATTATTATCTACTATGTAGGGCTTCCCTGGTGGCTCAGATGGTAAAGACTCCACCTGCAATGTGGGAGACCAAGGTTTGATCCCTGGGTTGGGAAGATTCCCTGGAGAAAGGAATGGAAACTTACTCAGTATTCTTGCCTGGTGAATTCCATGGACAGAGGAGCCTGGTGGGCTACAGTCCACGGGGTGGCAAAGAGTCGGATGTGACTGAGTGACTCACATACACACACACACACACACACACACGCACACATACAACCTAGGACATGATAAGCGGGAAATAAAATGGTCAGATACACTTCTGCATATCTTTGGGTTGCTGCTGCTGCTGCTAAGTCGCTTCAGTCGTGTCCGACTCTGTGCGACCCCATAGACGGCAGCCTACCAGGCTCCCCCGTCCCTGGGATTCTCCAGGCAAGAGTGCTGGAGTGGGGTGCTATTGTCTTCTCTGATCTTTGGGTTAGGTCTAGTTTAATTTTAGCCTATGGAAAAGGATGACGTTTTCTTCTTCCCACCATTCGTGGCCAACCACAGGGGACCTCATTAGTGACAAGTTTGTACTTGCCACACCCCTGTTGGCCTAAGTAAGAGGGTCTGAAAATGTACATGGCCTTAGAACAATTCAGACATGGATTTAATAGCATTTAAAGGATAACAACCAGGCAGACATGCCCAGCCTCCCTGAAACTGTCTCTCAATGATCTCATAAGAAATTAACATTTGAGGTAGTGGGAAGTGCATTAGTCTGGGCAGATTGTGCAAATCTTAGTCCTTGATTAAAAGGGGGAGCAAAGGGCCTTGATCCTCCGCATTCCTTGGTCTCTTGTCATTAGCAAGACATTCTGGCTCAAGTTCGATTCAATTTGCAAAAGATTTTTCAAATACTTTAAGAGGCTGTGTTTTCCTCTCTTTCTTTCCCAGGGATCGTGGAGGGTGGTGTGGTTTGCTCGCCATGTGAACTCAAGTGAGTCATTTCAAGTCTCTGAAGCTGCTTCCTCATGTATGAAATGAAACTCAAAATCTCTACCCTGTCTACCTCTGAGGTTGTTTGTGGAACTGAGTCAGCAAAGAGAGAGAAGATTCCTTAAAACTCTGTGGAAATACAAGGATTCTTTATTATCAGGGGTTTCTGGAGGGAGTACAAGGACGGTATGTTGCTGTCTTCACAGATCAACACCAACATTTTCAAAATCAAGTTGACACATACAAATTAATAGTCCCATCTTGGTATGCTCACTGGACAAGAACAAGCAGAGACACTAAAGCACCGGCTGACCTGCTCACCCCGACCCCATCCCACTTCCTGCAAGTGCGTGTTTGTGGTTTTGGACAGCTTGCGCTGAGAAGTGATCAGCTTTGATTTTCTTTCTTTTTTTCCCACACAGCCATAGATTAGCCTACTGTCATTCTGAATAGATATGAAGACTGAAATGTCAATTTTAATAGTGATGGTGAGAGCAAATTAATATACAGTGAATCTGATTGAGCTAAATATTACTGGCAGTAATTTTATCATGATCATTTTTATGACTATAGCGTTCTAAAGAAATAGAACTTGTAGGTTTGTTGGTGGTTCTCTTTCCCGTAGACAGCTAAGCAGAGCGTTTTCCTCTGATCCTGGTGGAGTAGAAAGGTGATAGGTTTTAGCCTATCTTAGGCTAAAATAGAACTCAGGCAATTCTGAGTTCCAACCTTGATCAAATTACTTGATTTCTACTTGTGTATTATAACAGACCACTTTTTTTGTCAAACATTTTTAGGTGCACTTTCATATCTTACAAATCTTATTGCTTGCAGGCCTTCTCACTCTTTGAAACAATGAAATTCAGGGCTTTGGGGAGAAGCCCAGTACCTTTATAAAACAACAGAGCTATTGCTCAATTTTGACTTAATGTTAGGCATCTGAGTCCATAGCAAGTTAAAAGTTTAAGGGGAGTTTTTTGGAGGAAGAATACAGCAGTTAGGATTTGCATTTGGTTTCATGTCACAGAAATCTGGCTAGTAAGACTTTATCCATAGAGTTTTGTTTGGTCCGTTTGTGTGTGTGGGTGTGTGTGTGTTTTCTTACATAACAACAAATCCAGAGGCAGGTAATTCAGAACTAGTGTGGTGGCAACACAATGTTCTTTAGGACCCCATGATGGTTGGTTTTATGTGTGAACTTGGCTAGACTACTATAGACTATAGTCTCCAATTAGTGTTGGGAAGGCATTTCCTAGATGCAATTAAAATCTACAATCAGTTTTCTCTAGGCAAGGAAGATTATCTTAGACAATCTAGGTGGCCCTGATTCGGTCCATTCAGAGCAGATCTTCAAAGCAGAACTGAGGCTTTCCCGAAGAAAGAAAGAATTTCACTATGGATTGCAGCTTTTTCCTGGACCCCAGAGTTTTAGCTCACCTTTCCTGACAAGCTGCCTTACAGGTTTTAGACTTGCCTAGCCTAGACAGTCCCTACCATTACATAAATCAGTCCTTTGCAATCTAGCTCTCTCTCTGTCACCGTCCCCAACCCCCCAAACTAGTTCTGCTTCTCTATGGAACTGTGCCTGATACAGACCCAGACTCCTACCTTTCTCTGTCACCATCTTTAGTGCTTGCAAGTTGGCTACTGCATGGCTGGGCGTCATGCCTACATTCCTGGCAGGAAGAAGGGGAAAAGAAAAAGGACAGAAACCCAAAACAAACACCAGTCAAAGCCTGTTCTCTTTTAACAAGGAAAACCCTGCCCAGAGCTTTCCACTTGTAGCTTATTGGGGAGGACCGAGTCACATGACCAGGACTAGCATAGCAACCTTTGGGTCTGTGGAGGAGAGCACTTTTAACTGGGCACCCTGGGACCCTGGATAAAACAGAGGATCTAGAGTAAGGAAGGACAAGGGAATGGAGATTAGGTTGGCAACTGCAGAGAAGATTTTTAAAATTCCTTTATCACATAAAGAACAAATCCTGAAAGTCTTAGATCGCAGTTTCTTCTGTGATAAGCTATAGAAATATTCCTGGCCCCACCTGAGGCAACCAGGCCTTGAAGTAGAAGAACACATGTGTAGGAAATGAGAGCCCTGAGGCCCATGCCTTCCAACTAGAAAGATTCTGGGAAAAAGAGAGAAATAAGAAAGGCAGGCAGATTGTGCCCTACCTCTCTCTGAACCTCAGCCCAACATAGAGAGAACATTAGGTGTTAGCTGCCTAGTATGTAGGCAGGCCAAGGCACTGCCCTTGGCCTTATATTTAGGACTCTGAAAGGAGCTACAAATTCGAACTCATTGGGATAGAATAGGGAGACAGAGGGATAACCAGAACTAGTTTTTTCCAAGCCATCCATCTCCCCTGTGTGCTATGAACAGGTGACCCAAATTTCCCACATGACCCTGGCAGGCTTGGAAGGTGATTGATTTCAGAGGCAGCAAGCTTGCCTTAGGGGCTTCCCAGCTGGTGCTAGTGGTAAAGGACCCATCTGCCAATGCTGGTAGATATAAGGGACACAGGTTCCATCCCTGGGTTGGAAAGATGTCCTGGAGGAGGGCATGGCAACCCACTCCACTATTCTTGCCTGGAGAATCCCATGGACAGAGGAGCCTGGCGGGCTATGGTCCATAGGACCGCAAAGAGTCAGACATGACTAAAACAACTTAGCATGCACCCAAGCTTGCTGTAGGACCTGCTGTAATGAGTAAGAAAAGCCAGGGCCAGGATGAAGAGCATGGCAGGGACCGGAGGTGAGGCCTTGGCAGAACCTGAAGTGTCAGAGACAAAGGTATGAACAAGTGCCCCAGGACCTTCAGGAGCTGACAGGGGGAATGGGAGGAGGTGGGGAAAGACATAGAGACCTTGAGTTACTTAGCTGTCACCACTGGTAGCAAAGAAGGGCACTGCCCAGACACAGGGGTAGTTGCCAGAAGTAATAGCAGTGGCCAGTCCAGGGAGCAGCTCTAAATGGTCCCTCCACAGAAGAGGGTGACAATGGTCTCAGAGTGTCCAGGTCTCGGTCTGCTGCCGTTGGTCTTTCTCCACTAGATGGGAGCGGGAGAAAAGGGCCAAATATGAGTGACTGAGTCAGTTTCACCCAAAGAAAGCTAACTAACTGCAAAGGACTACTAACTTATTGCATCAGAATGTATGTGCAGCAGACTGCATTAGAATAGTCCTCCCATCCCCACCCAACTCCCCAGGAGATGGAGAGTCACTCATAGTTCAACTCATCAAAGTTAAGGAGAAAATGAACTATATTTCTTCGCACATTAGAATCAGTGTGTAATTTTGCAATCCCCTCCCCCACCATGTAAGATAAAGACAATAACACCTCCTGAGGTGGTTGGGAGAATGTGAATGAATCTCTCCCCCTGTGCAAATGCTCAGGTGAGTCAGGCATGATTAATGGAGTAGCTTAATATTAGTCACCTGTACTGATTGGCAAGCAGGACCTAAACAAAGCAAGGCTTCCTGTCACCCTTGGGATAGCAGAGTAAGGAAGGTGCCCAGGAGCACACATCCCGATCAGATTGTCACATTTTCTACCCCACATGTTCCCCCTCCACCATCACCCATATGTGTTACTTTATTACCTTGTTTCTTTTCCTTCATAGTGCATCACAATACTGTTTATGTATTTTTATTGTTTATTGTACATCTCTAGAAGGGCAAGAGCCATATCTAATTTCCTGAAAACTTAGGTATATTGTAGACATATATTCGGAGAAGGCAATGGCACCCCACTCCAGTACTCTTGCCTGGAAAATCCCATGGACGGAGGAGCCTGGTAGGCTGCAGTCCCTGGGGTCGAGAAGACTCGGACATGACTGCGAGACTTCACTTTCACTTTTCACTTTCATGCATTGGAGGAGGAAATGGCAACCCACTCCAGTGTTCTTGCCTGGAGAATCCCAGGGACGGCGGGGCCTGGTGGGCTGCCGTCTATGGGGTCGCACAGAGTTGGACACGACTGAAGCGACTTAGCAGCAGCAGCAGCAGCAGACATATATTAACTAATTAGTTGATGATGCCATTGCTTTCTTAGAGCCCTATGAAATCCAAGCATGGCCCATCATACGTGGGAGCGTTTTCATCAAAGGTAAAAATAGCTTTCTCGCTGCAGTCACTATCCACTAATATAATTTGCTAATTTTAATTTAGTTTTCAAAACCAATGAAAAATTAGCATTTTAATAAATACCAACTTTGAAGTATTTATGAATTGAGATTCAAATATGTGATGATCTATTTATTCTTATGTAAAATGCCTGTTTTTTTTAATACATTTACAATGCCAATGTAACATGAAACCAAAATATACCACTTCCAAGAAATCCATATCTAACCTCGCTTTCATTGTGATCTGTTTTCTACATTCTTTCATTACTCTTAGTGTTTTTTGTAGGGGAATGAAGCTCTCCTATTAACCTCAGTTCAGTGCAGTTCAGTTGCTCAGTCGTGTCTGACTCTTTGCGACCCCATGAACGGCTGCACACCAGGCCTCCCTGTCTATCACCAACTCCCAGAGTCCACGCAAACCCATGTCCATTGAGTCGGTGATGCCATCCAACTATCTCATTCTCTGTCGTCCGCTTCTCCTCCTGCCCTCAATCTTTCTCAGCATCAGGGTCTTTTCAAACGAGGCAGCTCTTCGCATCAGGTGGCCAAAGTATTGGAGTATCAGCTTCAGCATCAGTTCCTTCCAATGAATATTCAGGACTGATCTCCTTTAGGATGGACTGATTGGATCTCCTTGCAGTCCAAGGGACTCTCAAGAGTCTTCTCCAACACCACAGTTCAAAAGCATCAATTCTTCGGTGCTCAGCCTTCTTTATAATCCAACTCTCACATCCATACATGACCACTGGAAAAACCATAGCCTTGACTAGAGGGACCTTTATTGGCAAAGTAATGTCTCTGCTTTTCAATATGCTATCTAGGTTGGTCATAACTTTCCTTCCAAGGAGTAGGTGTCTGTTAATTTCATTGTTGCAATCACCATCTGCAGTGATTTTGGAGCCCAGAAAAATAAAGTCTGGCACTGGTTCCACTGTTTCCCCATCTATTTGCCATGAAGTGATGGGACCAGGTGCCATGATCTTAGTTTTCTGAATGTTGAGCTTTAAGCCAACTTTTTCACTCTCCTCTTTCATTTTCATTAAGAGGCTCTTTAGTTCTTCACTTTCTGCCATAAGGGTGGTGTCATCTGAATATCTGAGGTTATTGATATTTCTCTCAGAAATCTTGATTCCAGCTTGTGCTTCCTCCAGCCCAGCGTTTCTCATGATGTACTCTGCATATAAGTTAAATAAGCAGGGTGACAATATACAGCCTTGACGTACTCCTTTTTCTATTTGGAACCAGTCTGTTGTTCCATGTCCAGTTCTCATTGTTGCTTCCTGACCTGCATACAAATTTCTCAAGAGGCAGGTCAGGTGGTCTGGTATTCCCATCTCTTTCAGAATTTTCCACAGTTTATTGTGATCCACACAGTCAAAGGCTTTGGCATAGTCAATAAAGCAGAAATAGATGTTTTTCTGGAACTCGCTTGCTTTTTCCATGATCCAGTGGATGTTGGCAATTTGATCTCTGGTTCCTCTGACTTTTCTAAAACCAACTTGAACATCTGAAGTTCACAGTTCACGTATTACTGAAGCCTGCCTTGGATAATTTTGAGCATTACTTTACAAGCGTGTAGGATGAGTGCAATTGTGTGGTAGTTTGAGCATTCTTTGACATTGCCTTTCTTTGGGATTGGAATGAAAACTGACCTTTTCCAGTCCTGTGGCAACTGCTGAGTTTTCCAAATTTGCTGGCATATTGAGTGCAACACTTTCACAGCATCATCTTTCAGGATTTGAAATAGCTCAACTGGAATTCCATCACCTCTACTCGCCTTGTTCATAGTGATGCTTCCTAAGGCCCACTTGATTTCACATTCCAGGATGTCTGGCTCTAGGTGAGTGAGCACACCATTGTGATTATCTGTGTCATGAAGATCTTTTTTGTACAGTTCTTCTGTGTATTCTTGCCACCTCTTCTTAATATCTTCTGCTTCTGTTAGATCCCTACCATTTCTGTCCTTTATTGAGCCCATCTTTGCATGAAATGTTTTCTTGGTATCTCTAATTTTCTTGAAGAGATCTCTAGTCTTTCCCAATCTATTGTTTTCCTCTATTTCTTTGCATTGATCATTGAAGAAGGCTTTCTTGTCTCTCCTTGCTATTCTTTGGAACCCTGATTTCAAATAGGTATATCTTTCCTTTTCTCCTTTGCTTTTTACTTCCCTTCTTTTCACAGTTATTTGTAAGGCCTCCTCAGACAGCCATTTTGCTTTTTTGCATTTCTTTTTCTTGGGGATGGTCTTGATTCCTGTCTCCTGTACAATGTCATGAACCTCCATCTGTAGTTTATCAGGCACTCTATCAAATCTAGTCCCTTAAATCTATTTCTCACTTCCACTGTATAGTCATAAGCAATTTGATTTAGGGTTCAGTTCAGTTCAGTTCAGTTGCTTAGTCATGTCCGACTCTTTGCGACCCCACGTACTGCAGCACGCCAGGCCTCCCTGTCCATCACCAACTCCTGGAGTTCACTCAGACTAATGTCCGTTGAGTAGGTTATGCCATCCAGCCATCTCATCCTCTGTCGTCCCCTCTCCTCCTGCCCCTAATCCCTCCCAGCATCAGAGTCTTTTCCAATGTGTCAACTCTTTGCATGGGGTGACCAAAGTACTAGAGTTTCAGTTTTAGCATGATTTAGGGTAAGACCTGTTAATAACTTGTAAGAAAGAAGTTCCAGAATGGCTTTCCAGAGTGCTTACTCCAAAGAATATGTGTGTGTATACATGTGTGTATTTCATATACATACACACTCACACATATATTTGTGTGTGTGTTTTATATACATATACTCTGATGTCTATAATTATCACATAGAGTACATATATTTGAAGTATAGTACTTTGAGTCATGAAGTCAAAACCAGAAGGCTCCTAAAGTTCATCACTCCAGTTCCCTTGTTTCAGAGTTAAGGAAACTTAAATCCAAAGAGGTCAAGGGATTTTTCAAAGATCAGAGTCCTTAGGTGACAGAGCAGTGTTTTGCATAGCAAGCTCCTGACTTTTGTTTGCGAGCCCTTTCTAGGACTCAGTCTGCCTTCAATAAATGTGTCTTCCATCTGGCTGGGAATTGGGTCCTGCAACCAGCCTAAACACTTACCACTCTATTGGAGAGTAATGGTGAAAATACCCAATTTCTTAAACCCTATCAGTGAGGGAGCTCATTTGGAACCCTCTCTGTTAACAGGAAAATTTTGACCTTCTCCTGTAAGCTTCATTATTATTCCAGCAGGAAATTGGAAAGATTCTTATGTCAAAAAGACTGTGCTGGAATGATAAGCCAGATAGAGCTGCTAATGGAGGGTATCTGTGGAGGAAAGCAGGGAGAAGGATGGAGGGGTTAGGGGAAGGATGGACAGATATGATGGAGAAATGAGAAGACAAAGAAAGGAGGGAGCCAGTGAGGATTAGAGGGAAGCAGAGAGACAGATGGACTTAGGGAACATACAAAAAGAAGAAAAGAGAGGAAGAAAGAGAAAAGGGAAGGTGAAGGCAGAGACAAACACAAGATATCCAAAAGCCAGAGGACTTAGAATAAGCTTATTTTTAAAGGGTATATTAGTTATTTTTCCAGATACCATGTGCAATATATTTTTCTTCAACCTCCAGACACCTTTTTAGGTGAAGTACCTCCATATTTAAAGCATTGGGTCCAATTGCTAACCTAAAAAGTTCAAATAAACACACCATTTTCCTTGAATTTTCAGACTTGTTTGTAGCATACTGGCATCCTGGAAAGAAAGAGATACAGAAGAGAGACAAGGAGAGGAGAGGGTGAGGCGAGACAGGCAGAGCAAAACCAAGAGCTAGGAAAAAAGATAGATATGATTCAGAAGCTTAGACCAAGAAAGCTACATGAAGAGCTAAGACAGAGACATGTACCATGCAACTCTGCAACTCAACCACAGAAGTGAAGAATGTGGGGGGCCTGGAATGGGAAATCCTAGAGAATCAAAGGCCAAAAACATGTCTTCCAAGGGTAAGGGGTTTTGAGTGGAAGTAGATTTGAACTGTGAGATGATTCTCTCTTTAAAGAACAGAGTGGAGGGGTTCTTTTCAATACACAAATCTGAAGAAAGAATGGGGGATCTATTTTTTCTAACTTGCTTATACAATACTACAAGCTCTGGAGAGGTTATGAACTGAGTTTTGAGCCCCTGAAACTCACATGTTGGAAGGCCTAACTCCCAGTGTGAATGTATTTGAAGATACAGCCTATGGGCAGATAAAAGGTTAAATGAGGTCATACAGTGGGGCCCTGATCTCATAGGCCTTATGTCCTCATAAAAAGAAGAGGAGACACCATTTCTTTCTTGCTTCTTCATTCCCTCCTTCCTCCTCTCTCTCTCCATACACAGAGGAAAAGTTATCTGAGGACAGAGCAAGAACACAGCTATATGCAAGCAAGGAAGAGATTGTCACCAGAAACTGAATCTGCCCACACCTTGATCTGCGGCTTCTAGACTCTAGAGAAAATTAATGTCTGTTGTTTTAAGCTACCCAGTCTGTGGTATTTTGTTATAGCAGCCTGGGCTGACTAATACAGGCCATATGACATTCAATTAGGTTTTGTCAAATGCCTCTATTTATAGGCGTCAAAATTTACAGCCAGACCTGACAAACAGTGGTTCTCAATAAACTTGTGTTGAAAAAGATCAATAGGTAGGTATTTTTACCAGTTTACATGAAGCTAATTATAATGTAATAGCAACAACATTAACATATGAGATAATAAGAAGCTATGCAAATGTTAGTTGATTTTGTATTTGATCCTCACAGTAACTCAAGAGACACAATTATGATTATCCTGCCCATTTTACAGATGGGAAAATGGTCTTACCCCTTTCATGCTTCAGTGTACTGAAGGTCCCTCATTAGGTAGGTGTCAGGGCCAGGCTCAAATTCACACCTTTTGGCTTCTTCTGTGGCTCTCTTCCACCAGAAGTGCTTCTTCTTGGGGAAGAAGTTAGAACTCACTTGCTGAAGTTACTGCTTTTTTGAATCTGTCTGAAAAATCTCATGTGTTCCTTCAGAGCTCAACGTGATCATAGCCAGAAATTTTTGGCAAAGATTTTTATCATCACAGTATGTTCTGAACGACTAATGGGTTGACGTGGATGGTGAAGCATGACATCTATCCATAATGCATGGAGGATGGGTCAGGAGGAGCAAGGGGAGGGGTGAGCAAAGCCCCCCTGGAATCAGGAACACTATGTGAACCGTTGGAAGTTACATTAAACAGAGAGGAGGAATGTCGAAGTCCTGGAATTGAGAGAAATCCAATACTGGAGCGTCAAGGCAGAGTAATTTAGAAGTTCAGAGCAAGGAAAATAGAAAATGACATCTGATACAAGAAAAGGTCTCTGACCTGGACAATAAAATAAAATTAGCTTGCACTGCATGTTGGGAAGGCAGGGTTTTAAAGAAAGGGAATTTTGGCAATGGCTAGTGACTTAGCTTTTGCAAGGGAAAAAAAAAAATAACTACATAACTATGCTTTTTTTCTTTGACTCCTGGGTGGACAGTTTCAAGTTGCATTTATTGAGCACCTGTCTACCATAGCTATGGCCAAATCAACAATGTTACCTTGTATTGGCTTTCTCACCTTCCTCTTTCTCGCCTGTGTTTTTCTGCTGCCCCTCATCCCCTCTTTCTGGAATCACTTCATAAATAAACTGCCTGCATTTTTGTCTTGAGTTCTGCCTTTGAGGGAAACCAGACTAAGAGAGTTGATTATAGAAGTCTTAGAATGACATTTTTGGGATTGATCAGTAGGCTCTTTGGGATCAAAAGCTTAGTTTCCAAGAAGGGAACTTCAACCAGGTGACACAATAAGATTTCCACCGAGTTTCAAACTGTATTTTCACCTGGCCATTTTGGGCTCTGGTATCTTTAGACCAAGAAGCAAAGAAGGAGTTGCTGAGTTGGTGGGAGTAATGGATCCTGACTCCCAAGAGAAGCTAGGGTTGCTGCCACAGAATGGAGGCAGGGTTGAGTACATCAGAAACTCAAGGGACTCATCTTCCATGTATGGTGAGATTGATAAGTTGACAACTGAAGCAACCATGCCCAGGAGCTGCCATGGGCTTAGACACCTTAGAGATATCATCTTGGGGCAGGTCGCCAGGAAAGCAGCCTAGACTGACTCAACTGCTAGATGGGAGTGACGGCAACCTGTAGAAGGTGTTGGAGGAGTGAGGTGATAGATACTAATTAAGGCTTGGAACGGCTGAGACTGTGAGGATCTAGATTGTTTCACTTGCAGAATAGCGGCTAGGCACCTCCTGGAAGGAGATGAACTTAATGGAAGGCATGAGCAAATCTCAGTTCAGTTCAGTTCAGTCACTTCATCATGTCTGACTCTGCGACCCCATGGACTGCAGCACGCCAGGCTTCCCTGTCCATCACAGATCCCAGAGTTTACTCAAGCTCATGTCCATTGAGTCAGTGATGCCATCCATCCATCTCATCCTTTATTGTCCTCTTCTCCTCCTGCCTTCAATCTTTCCCAGCATCAGGGTCTTTTCCAATGAGTCAGTTCTTCACATCAGGTGGCCAAAGGATTGGAGTTTCAGCTTCAACATCAGTCCTTCCAATGAATATTCAGGACTGATTTCCTTTATGATGGACTGGTTGGATCTCCTTGCAGTCCAAGGGACTCTCAAGAGTCTTCTCCAAAACCACAGTTCAAAAGCATCAATTCTTTGGCACTCAGCTTTCTTTATAGTCCAACTCTCACATTCATACATGACTCCTGGAAACACAATAGTTTTGAGTAGATGGATCTTTTTTGGCAAAGTAATATCTCTGCTTTTTAATATGCTGTCTAGGTTGGTCATAACTTTCCTTCCAAGGAGTAAGCGTCTTTTAATTTCATGGCTCCAGTCACCAACTGCAGTGATTTTGGAGCCCCCCAAAAAAACATCTACCACAGTTTCCATTGTTTTCCTGGCTATTTGCCATGAAGTGACAGGACCAGATGCCATGAACTTCGTTTTTTTAATGTTGAATTTTAAGCAAACTTTTTCACGCTCCTCTTTCACTTTCATCAAGAGACACTTTAGTTCTTCTTTGCTTCCTGCCATAAGGGTGGTATCATCTGCATATCTGAGGTTATTGATATTTCTTCTGGCACTCTTGATTCCAGCTTGTGCTTCATCCAGTCCAGCGTTTCTCATTATATACTCTGTATACAAATTAAATAAGCAGGGTGACAATATATAGCCTTGAAGTACTCCTTTTCCTATTTGGAACCAGTCTGTTGTTCCATGTCCAGTTCTAAGTGTTTCTTCCTGACCTGTATACAGATTTCTCAAGAGGCAGGTCAGGTGGTCTGGTATTCCCATCTCTTTCAGAATTTTCCACAGTTTATTATGATCCACACAATCAAAGGCTTTGGCATAGTCTATAAAGCAGAAATAGATGTTTTTCTGTAACTCTCTTGCTTTATCGATGATCCACAAGTTTGGGCTTCTCTAATAGCTCAGTTGGTAAAGAATCTGCCTGCAATGCAGGAGACCCCGATTAGATTCCTGGATCAGGAAGATCCCCTGGAGAAGGGATACGCTACCCACGCCAGTATTCATGAGCTTTCCTTGTGACTCAGTTGGTAAAGAATCTGCCAGCAATGTGGGAGACCTGGGTTCCATCCCTGGGTTGGAAAGATCCCCTGGAGAACAGAAAGGCTACCCACTCCAGTATTCTGGCCTGGAGAATTCCATGGACTATATAGTCCATGGGATCACAAAGAGTTGGACATGACTGAGCAACAGTGACTTTCAGAGGATGTTGGCAATTTGATCTCTAGTTCTTCTGCCTTTTCTAAAACCAGCTTGAACATCTGGAAGTTCACGGTTCATGTATTGCTGAAGTCTGGCTTGGAGAATTTTGAGCATTATTGTACTCGCATGTGAGATGAGTGCATTTGTGCGGCAGTTTGAGCATTCTTTGGCATTGCCTTTCTTTGGAACTGGGATGAAAACTGACATTTTCCAGTCCTGTGGCCACTGTTGAGTTTTCCAAATTTGCTGGCATATTGAGTGCAGCATTTTCACAGCATCATCTTTTAGGATTTGAAATATTTCAACTGGAATTACATCACCTCCACTAGTTTTGTTTGTAGTGATGCTTCCTAAGGCCCACTTGTTTTCACATTCCAGGATGTCTGGCTCTAGGTGAGTGAGCACACCATTATGGTTACCTCGGTCGTGAAGATCTTTTTTGTACAGTTCTTCTGTGTATTTTTGCCACCTCTTCTTAATATCTTCTGCTTCTGTTAGGTCCACACCATTTCTGTCATTAATTGAGCCCATCTTTGCCTGAAATGTTTCCTTGTTATCTCTAATTTTCTTGAAAAGACCTATAGTCTTTCCCATTCTGTTGCTTTCTGCTATTTCTTTGCATTGATCACTGAAGAAGGCTTTCTTATTGCTCCTTGTTATTCTTTGGAACTCTGCATTCAAATGGGTATATCTTTCCTTTCCTCCTTTGCTTTTCACTTCTCTTCTTTTCAGAGCTATTTGTAAGTCCTCCTCAGACAGCTATTTTGCTTTTTTGCATTTCTTTTTCTTGGAAATGGTCTTGCTCCCTGTTTCCTGTACATTGTCATGAACCTCTGTCCATAGTTCATCAGGCACTCTATCAGACCTAGTCCCTTAAATCTATTTCTCACTGCCACTGTATAATCATAAGGGATTTGATTTAGGTTATACCTGGATGGTCTAGTGGTTTTCCCTACTTTCTTCTATTTAAGTCTGAATTTAGCAATAAGGTGTTCACGTCTGAGCCACAGTCAGCTCCCGGTCTTGTTTTTGCTGACTGTATAGAGCTTCTCCATCTTTGGCTGCAAAGAATATAATCAATCTGATTTCGGTGTCAACCATCTGGTGATGTTCATGTGCAGAGTCTTCTCTTGTGTTGTTGGAAGAGGGTGTTTGCTATGACCAGTGCATTCTCTTGGCAGAACTCTATTAGCCTTTGCCCTGCTTCATTCTGTACTCCAAGGCCAAATTTGGCTGTTACTCCAGGTGTTTCTTGACTTCCTACTTTTGCATTCCAGTCCCCTATAATGAAAAGGACATCTTTTTTGGGTGTTATTTCTAGAAGGTCATGTAGGTCTTCATAGAACTGTTCAACCTCAGCTTCTTCAGCACTACTGCTCAGGGCATAGGCTTGGATTACCTTGATATTGAATGGTTTGCCTTGGAAAGGAACAGAGATCATTCTGTCATTTTTGAGGTTGCATCCAAGTATTGCATTTCGGATTCTTTTGTTGACTATGATGGCTCCTCCATTTCTTTTAAGGGATTCCTGCCCACAGTAGTAGATATAATGGTCATCTGAGTTAAATTCACTCATTCCAGTCCATTTTAGTTCGTTGATTCCTAAAATGTCGATGTTCACTCTTGCTATCTCCTGTTAGATTATTTCCAATTTGCCTTGAATCATGGACCTAACATTCTAGGTTCCTATGCAATATTATTCTTTACAGCATTGGACCTTACTTCCATCACCAGTCACATCCACAACTGGGTGTTGTTTTTGCTTTGGCTCTGTCCTTCATTCTTTGGAGTTATTTTTCCAGTGATACAATAGCATATTGGGCAGCTACCAATCTGGGGAGTTCATCTTTCAGTGTCCTATCTTTTTGCCTTTTCATACTGATCATGGTTTTCTCAAGGCAGGAATACTGAAGTGGTTTGCCATTAATTCCCTTCTCCAGTGAACCACATTTTGTCAGAAGTCTCCACCATCACCCAGCTGTCTTGGGTGGCCCCACATGGCATGGCTCATAGTTTCACTGAGTTAGAAAAGGCTGTGGTCCATGTGATTAGATTGGTTAGTTTTCTGTGATTGTGGTTTTCAGTTTGTCTGCCCTCTGATGGAGAAGGATAAGAGTCTTATGGAACCTTCCTGATGGGAGAACTGACTGAGGGGGGAAACTGGGTCTTATTCTAATGGGAGGGGCCATGCTCAGTAAATCTTTATGCTTGAACAATGGGGTCAATAGCCAGTGAGTAAATTCTGCTTCCACTGACCTCCTGGGCAAATAGTTCTGAGATACATTCTAGAAGACTCCTTAGGAGTGCTGGCAGGATCAAGCATCACTCTCCTGTGTGGTGACCAAATTAATAACGATTCATCCTCATGTAAGTTTTCTTTCCTTTTCTCTTTCTGTTTCATTTGCTCTGCTCCCAACTCCTATTTCCAGGAATCATTTCCCAAATAAATTATTTGCACACTAGCCTTTTTCTCAGTGTCTACTTTAGAGGGGTAGATAGGTTAAGATCATGTAGTTTTGAGATTGTCTTCTAATTGTACTGGCTAACTAGTCTTGTGTGTGTCTTAGTTGCTTAGTTGTGTCCGACTCTTTGCAACCCCATTGACCGCAGCCCCACCAGGCCTCTGTGTCCATGGGATTCTCCTGGCAAGAACACTAGATTGGGTTGCCATTTCCTTCTCCGAAAGGAACTATAGAAAGAAAGAAAGTGAAGTGGCTCAGTCGTGTCCGACTCTTTGTAACCCCATGGACTGTAGCGATACTATATTACACATATAGATATACAGATATAGATATATTAAGTAAATACTATATTATTAGATTTTTATTTGTTTTGATGAATTGGAGACTGCTTACCTTTTAATTTGATGCAGGTTCTATCCCTCAGTTAGGAAGATCCCCTGGAGTAGGAAATGGTAACCCACTCCAGTATTCTTGCCTAGAAAATTCCATGGATAGAGGAGCCTGGTGGGCTACAGTCCATGGTGTTGCAAAGGACACTACTGAGTGACTAAGCACACACACACCTTTTAATTTACTTTGAATTATTCACGGTAGTCATTTTACTTACAGTTTGCAAACAATTTTTAACAATTCTTTTCTGTTGTCTATTCTTACCATCAGATTTTTGCCTTCCTGTGTCTGGTTCTCAGAATGATATTTGGGAATTCTCACTAGGGATGCTGATTAGATGGCTAATGACAAGGTGGGTAATGAATCTTTCATAACAATTTATATTTGCTATGGATTTTTTCCTAGTCTGTTGCTTACTTTCTAAATTAGCTTTTTTTATTTTAAATTGTTGATCTTATATTTAATGTTTAATAATAGTCAATGATTAGGGAGATTAAACTGTACATATTAACAACAAATAGCACTAGCTCTTAAAACTAGAACTATAACCAGAAAAATATGTTTATGGTATAACATTAAATGAAAACAGAGAATAATAAAACTGTATTATATTGAATACAATAACTATAAAAAAAGGTTGACAGTGATTCTTCTGAGATAGTAACAGATAGTATAGTACTCTAGTCTTGGGCTAAAGGACAAAAATATTTTTTAAAAATGTTATATAATGCTGTTAAATTCCTTAAAAATATTTCTAAAGTAAATAGCAGTTAAACACATGCAATTTTTGGTGTCAAAGTAAACTGATGTGATTCAAATCTGATTGCGTCTGTCTTTTCCATGCAGTTGGTAACACACAGGGCTTTGTTCTTTCATTTGGAGAAAGTCACACTTTATTAATAATAACAACCCAATCTCTTGAGGGATCACTGAGCAAAGGCACAGGGCTTTGGAATGCTAGGTTCTGCCCCTGCTTTCAGGATATTTGGAAAACATTTCCCTGGAAGCTAAAGGAGCAGGGAATTTGCTTTTTTTCAGTGGCCTCCTCAAACACATGTAACTTACTGGAGCTTAAAGACTTACATTTGTAAAAGCCATTAGTGTCGATTAATGTAGACAAATGATTGAAATAGGGACATTGGGAGGTGCAACTCCGCACCTTGTACCATTTATGGGCAGGAAATGAGGAACAATTAGGTTGGTGAGGCTGGAAAACACCCCACTAGCCTTGCCTGCATGGGGTCAGCTTCAGGAAAGCTCAGGGGAGTGTAATGGGAGAAGGACTGGGGCCAGGACAGCGACAGATGGGAGCAACAGACAGCAGCTTTGGCCAAAGCAGACTTCTCAGCTTTGCTTCTCCGTATTGGACGTTGCTGGTAATACTGATGACAACTTGCGCTGGGTTCTTACAGATACCTTGGACGTATACTCAGTCACTGACTAATTCATCTACTTTCTCAGTCAGCAAATGTTTTCTGAGCACTTCGTCTCTTCAAGGGATCCTGTGGTGAACGGGGCATAATTTCTACCTTTCTGGAAGTGATAGTCTAGGGAATTTCAGGGTAGTGTGATGGAACATGGGGGCTGTAGGAGCTCACAGAGAGTCACTTAAATCCAGTTGTAGATGTTATGGAAGGCTTTTCATAGGAGGTGAAGTGCAAGGTGAGATGTGATGGACAAATAGAAATTCTCATTTTAAAAAATGAGAAAACTGACTTAGAAAGTCGAAGCCATCTGCCCTAGCACGGAAAACAAAGAGGAAGCCAACTCATGTCTGGCTCTAAGGGCAAAATAACATAAATGTTTCCAATGGGAGTTGACCTACTTATATGCCTAATGCATTTTGAATTTTTTATTGAATTATTTGTGAAAAATTGCATTTCATACTCTCTGCTTAAGTAGGCTAGGAAGTGGATGATTTTTTTTTTTCATTTTCTTACTTCAATTCACTCAAATACAGACTTCTCAAATAACTCCAAGGCACTTTGCTTTGCCGTAAGGGGCACATAAGCAAATTCTATGATGTGTCTGTGTTCTAGACTCATGGTCTGGTGGAGAAGGCTGTGATAAGGATGAGAAGAGAATTTCTCAAACTGTGAGATAGGGGAGTAAGAAATTCCTTCTGGTTTTGTTTAGAGAATATGATTAAAAGATTTGGATAGACCTAAAGAGGTATAATATTTGAGTAAGGCCTTAAAGTTGAAGAGAGGAGAAGGGACCAACCTTATAAACAAGCCTTCATGTAATATGATATCATAGTGTGATGCTACATTTTGATATGACACTTTATGATAATGAAGTGTTATGTCTGCTGTTGGGTTTTTCTTTCTCCTGATTATTAACTATATCTCTTCCAACACCCATTTTTCTATCAGCCAACTCATATAAATGCTTACCTGGTTTAGTCTTTAAAATTGTACTTGGACTGGAAAATTTGATAACTCACTGAAGCACATGGTAGGTTAAATAACTGTTCAAACATTTTTAGAATGGGCATAACACAGGGATCGATTCTGAAAGAGATGGGAATACCAGACCACCTGATCTTCCTCTTGAGAAATTTGTATGCAGGTCAGGAAGCAACAGTTAGAACTGGACATGGAACAACAGACTGGTTCTAAATAGGAAAAGGAGTTCATCAAGGCTGTATATTGTCACCCTGTTTTTTTAACTTATATGCAGAGTACATCATGAGAAACGCTGGACTGGAAGAAACACAAGCTGGAATCAAGATTGCCGGGAGAAATATCAATAACCTCAGATGTGCAGATGACACCACCCTTATGGCAGAAAGTGAAGAGTAACTCAAAAGCCTCTTGATGAAAGTGAAAGTGGAGAGTGAAAAAGTTGGCTTAAAGCTCAACATTCAGAAAATAAGATCATCGCATCCAGTCCCACCACTTCATGGGAAATAGATGGGGAAACAGTGGAAACAGTGTCAGACTTTATTTTTCTGGGCTCCAAAATCACTACAGATGGTGACTGCAGCCATGAAATTAAAAGACGCTTACTCCTTGGAAGGAAAGTTATGACCAACCTAGATAGCATATTCAAAAGCAGAGACATTACTTTGTGAATAAAGGTTCGTCTAGTCAAGGCTATGGTTTTTCCTGTGGTCATGTATGGATGTGAGAGTTGGACTGTGAAGAAGGCTGAGCGGTGAAAAATTGATGCTTTTGAACTGTGGTGTTGGAGAAGACTCTCGAGAGTCCCTTGGACTGCAAGGAGATCCGACCAGTCCATTCTGAAGGAGATCAGCCCTGGGATTTCTTTGGAAGGAATGATGCTAAAGCTGAAACTCCAGTACTTTGGCCACCTCATGCGAAGAGTTGACTCATTGGAAAAGCCTCTGATGCTGGGAGGGATTGGGGGCAGGAGGAGAAGGGGACGACAGAGGATAAGATGGCTGGATGGCATCACTGACTCAATGGACGTGAGTCTGGGTGAACTCCGGGAGTTGGTGAGGGACAGGGAGGCCTGGTGTGCTGCGATTCATGGGGTCACAAAGAGTTGGACACGACTGAGCGACTGATCTGATCTGATCTGAACACAGGGATCACAATTTCAGGAGCAAAATATATATGTGAGAGTGTTTGAGCATAAGGTGACTTAGTTCAGCTCAGGTCAGTTCAGTCACTCAGTCGTGTCCGACTCTTTGTGACCCCATGGACTGCAGCACACCAGGCCTTCCTGTGTATCATCAACTCCCAGAGTTTACTCAAACTCATGTTCATTGAGTCAGTGATGCCATCCAACCATCTTATCCTCTGTTGACCCTTTCTCCTCCTGCCTTCAATATTTCTCAGCATCAGAGTCTTTTCAAATAAGTCAGTTCTTTGCATAGGGTGGCCAAAGTGTTGGAACTTCAGCTTTAACATCAGTCCTTCCAATGAATATTCGGGACTGATTTCCTTTAGGATGGACTGGTTGGATCTCCTTGCAGTCCAAGAGACTCTCAAGAGTCTTCTCCAACACCGCAGTTCAAAAGCATCAATTCTTCAGCACTCAGCTTTCTTTATATTCCAACTCTCTATCCATACATGACTACTGGAAAAACCATAGCTTTGACTAGATGGACCTTTGTTGCAAAGTAATGTCTCTGTTTTTTAATATTGTGTCTAGGTTGGTCATAGCTTTTCTTCCAAGGAGCAAGTATCTTTTAATTTTATGGCTGCAATTACCATCTGAAGTGATTTTGGAGCCCCCAAAAGTAAAGTCTGCCACTATTTCCACTATTTCCCCATTTATTTGCCATGAAGTGATGGAACCAGATGCCATGATCTTAGCTTTCTGAATGTTGAGCTTTAAGCCAACTTTTTCATGCTCCTCTTTCACTTTCATCAAGAGGCTCTTTAGTTCTTTTTTGCTTTCTACCGTAAGAGTGGTGTCATCTGCATATCTGATGTTATTGATATTTCTTCTGGAAATCTTGATTCCAGCTTGTGCTTCATCCAACCCAGTGTTTCTCATGATGTACTCTGCATACAAATTAAATAAGCAGGGTGACAATATACAGTTTTGATGTACTCCTTTCCCAATTTGGAACCAGTCTGTTGTTCCATGTCCAGTTCTAACTGTTGCTTCTTGACCTGCATATAAGGATCCTGATAATATACTGAAGAGTTCATCCTTTTTTATTTTAATTTTTAAATTAATTAATTTATTTGTCTGCATTTAGTCTTGGTTGTCTCACGTGGGCTTGTTAGTTGCAGCATGTAAATTCTAGTGCCCTGACGAGGATGCAACCCAGGCCCCCTGCATTGGTAGCTTGGAGTCTTAGGCACTGAGAGAAGTCCTAGGAGCATGCTTTTTAAAAATAGGGCCAGTTGTTACTCATGGACCAATAGATTATGGCCAGGGAGCAAGAGGTTTTCAGAGTTACTAGATTGTCTGATTTTCCAAGAGAAATCTGCATTTTTTGTGGATAATCTAAAGCATTTTAAATGTTAGCAGTAAATTACTGCTTTAGAATATACTAAGTGAAACAATTACAGTTAAAAACAGTCTGTAAACTGGATCCTATCTATAAGCCAGCAATTTGCAATGGCTGGCCCAATAAAAACTGAACTAAGCTTTTGAGCACATTCCTAAGTTCCTTATTTATATGACTCATTTAATTCTCACAATAAACCTTTGGAAGCAGGAATGGTGATGAAGATGATCATGATGATGATGCCCATTTTACAAATGACAAAATGAGACAGAGGTTAAGTAATTCCAAGAACACCTAGTTATCAAATAGGAGAATCAACATTCAGTTGAAGGAAATCTAGCTCTAGAATTTGTGTTCAAGATCACTATACTGCAATGTTTCTCAAAATAAATGGCTTTATTTATTTTGTTTAAGGACTTCTTGACAACTATTGGAGGTACTCAGTGACCTTTTTCTCTTTTTTGGGGGGAGGGATTTTTCACTTGAGTTTTTTTTTTTTTTTAATTTTATTTTTAAACTTTACAATATTGTATTGGTTTTGCCAAATATCGAAATGAATCCACCACAGGTATACATGTGTTCCCCATCCTGAACCCTCCTCCATCCTCCCTCCCCAGTGACCTTCTTCTGATCTTAATTTTGTTTCAGATGGTAGGGGTGCGAGAGACTTCCATGAATATATGCAATCCCTCACTTATTTAAAGCATATTTCTCAGTAACATCAAACTGTATTGTCAAGAAGAATGGGCTTTGGAAACCTAGACTCAAGATTGAATTCTTGCTCCTCCAATTATTGGCTGACTTGAGTCTTGATTTCCTCACTTGAACAATGAGGATATTGAAAAATACCCTTCAGGGTTATTGTAAAAAATGGAAGTAATGCATGAAAAATAACTTGGCTCAAAATAAGTGCTTGTTAAGTTAGAGACAGTATGATGACAATGATCGTTTTGGCGAGGAATTTAACTAGTACACACAAAACACTGTGTTGTGGGGAATCAAATGTTAATCCCATAGAGTTCCTGTCATAAGAAAATTGAGGTGTCAAGTAGCTAAGTAGAGGAGAAAATACACTTTCATACATTTTTATAAATTGTGATAATATAAGGTACCATAAGAGGTGTACAGGTGAGTATGTAAAGTAGAGATCACCATCATTGGAGATCAGTGAAGACTTCTTAGAGGAAGTAGCATTTGAGCTACTTTTTTTCTTTGTTTTAAAGATAAACAAGTTTTAGGCAAGAGGATTTGAGGTTAAGGGGCCATAAATTAAATGAGATAGTTTGAGCAGAGGCACCAAGATGGGGCACATGGATGTCCTGATTGTGGAAATACTAATTAGTTAAGTGAAAGCAGAGAGCAGGATGTGTGGAATACAATGGCTATAGAAACATCTGTAGGGCCATTCTTCAGGTTCAACCAACAGTTAGCATTGTTTCTCACCAACTGGTACACGCAGGGTCTGTCTTCGCATATTACCTGGGCTGTAAAAGGGAAATGGAGGGGACAGCTGGCAAGTGTGCAAACTAGAGGGAAGGAACTTAATTTCCTGTTCAATCAAGGTTCACTGGCTTATGGAGAAGGGATTCCAGTTAGAAAGCCATATGTCCTTGAATAAAAGCAGGAGGAAGACATGTGGGATCCAAGAGTTCTATAAAACAAGTTGGAAATTTGGAGTTGTGAAAGTGTCTACTAGAAGAACCATTTGAAATCAATTGGCTCCACCTAAACTTTCCTAAGTGCAGAATGGAATACTTAACTGGCGAGTTCTCTTTTCACAACAAAGTCTATGTTCAAACCAGAAAAGCAATGCTATAGGGTAGGAAAAAGGCCAACTGTGGAATCATTCACCCCTGGGTCCAAAGTCTGGGTCTTTTCCTGACAAGTTCTAAGAACTCAAACAAGTCTTTTGTCTCTCAGCTCCTGAACCATATATTCCAAAAAATAATAGTATTTATTGTGATTTAATGGTGTCATAATTAAACACTTTAAGAGGAGATGTTTGTATTTTAGGGGTGTCGCAATGCCGGTATCACCTGCAGCATGGTGTAAACAGTCCATTCTCTGTGGTGCATTATCTTAACTTGGTGTCTCTGTTATAACATCCTGACATATGTCCATCACCTTGTTCCAAATTCCTTCAGGCTATATCCTTATCTCTGCATCCTTTCAAATTCCACTCCATTACAATTGAGGATAGGTGTGCCCAGTCAAAAGCAGTATGGTGCAGGATAAAGAACATGGATTTGCAGTCATAAGCCATGGATTCTTAGCATTGGCTCTACCAATAAATGTGGCTTTTTGAGCTTCAACTTCCTCATCTGAAAAAAAGTAGTAAATAAATGAGACCATGTATATGAAAATATATGATACAGAACAGGTACTTAGTGCATGCATAATAAATGATAGGGGTGGAAAGAAGAAAGCCAAGCAATTCCTGGCCACTGGGTCTAGACATTGGCTGTTTTGGGGTAGGACAAGGTGGTGGGGATGGAACAAAATTATCCACGATAGCTTCAGTTGCAGATGACTGTAGTCTTCCTGTGCTCTTGCTGACAAAACAAGACAACTTGTTTCTTTCCTAATCGACTTGTGTAGTTAAGCCTGACAGGGGTTCGCAGATAGAAACCAGAACTATTCATTCCACAGTCATCTCCTGAATTTTTCATATCTTTGTCTTTGCCCAGTATATGCCCTCCATCTAAAATTCATTTCTTTTATATTTTACTCTCTGTTCTCTTTTGTTATACCACTGAGGCTGAAAATTGAGTCTTATTTTTACTACATCTTCTATGCTTTCCTCTCATGACCCAGATAATCACAATGGTGTGATCACTCACCTAGAGCCAGACATCCTGGAATGTGAAGTCAAGTGGCCTTAGAAAGCATCACTATGAACAAAGCTAGTGGAGGTGATGGAATTCCATTTAAGCTATTTCAAATCCTAAAAGATGATGCTGTGAAAGTGCTGCATTCAATGTGCAAGCACATTTGGAAAACTCAGCAGTGTCCACAGGGCTGGAGAAGGTCAGTTTTCATTCCAATCCCAAAGAAAGGCAATGCCAAAGAATTCTTAAACTACCACACAATTGCACTCATCTCACAAGCTTGTAAAGTAATGCTCAAAATTCTCCAAGCCAGGCTTCAGTAATACATGAACCGTGAACTTCCAGATGTTCAAATTGGTTTTAGAAAAGGCAGAGGAATCAGAGATCAAATCACCAACATCTGCTGGATCATCAAAAAAGCAAGAGAGTTCCAGAAAAACTTCTATTTCTGCTTTATTGACTATGTCAAAGCCTTTGACTGTGTGGATCACAATAAACTGTGGAAATTCTGAAAGAGATGGGAATACCAGACTACCTGACCTGCCTCTTGAAAAACCTGTATGCAGCTCAGGAAGCAACAGTTAGAATTGGGCATGGCGCAACAGACTGGTTCCAAATAGGAAAAGGAGTACGTCAAGGCTGTATATTGTCACCCTGCTTATTTAACTTATATGCAGAGTACATCATGAGAAACACTGGGCTGGAAGAAGCACAAGCTGGAATCAAGATTGCTGGGAGAAATGTCAATAACCTCACATATGCAGATAACAGCACCCTTATGGCAAAAAAATGAAGAGGAACTAAAAAGCCTCTTGATGAAAGTGAAAGAGGAGAGTGAAAAAGTTGGCTTAAAGTTCAACATTCAGAAAATAAGATCATGGCATCTGGTCCTATCACTTCATGGGAAATAGATGGGGAAACAGTGGAAACAGTGTCATACTTTATTTTTGGGGGCTTCAAAATCACTGCAGATGGTGACTACAGCCATAAAATTAAAAGACGTTTACTCCTTGGAAGGAAAGTTATGACCAACCTAGATAGCATATTCAAAAGCAGAGATGTTACTTTGCCAACAAAGGTCCATCTAGTCAAGGCTATGGTTTTTCCAGTGGTCATGTATGGATGTGAGAGTTGGACTGTAAAGAAAGCTGATCGCAGAAGAATTGATGCTTTTGAAGTGTGGTGTTGGAGAAGACTCTTGAGAGTCCCTTGGACTGCAAGGAGATCCAACCAGTCCATTCTGAAGGAGACCAGTCCTGGGTGTCCTTTGGAAGGACTGATGCTGAAGCTGAAACTCCAATACTTTGGCCACCTCATGCAAAGAGTTGACTCATTGGAAAAGACCCTGATGCTGGAAGGGATTGGGGGCAGGAGGAGAAGGAGATGACAAAGGATGAGACGGCTGGATGACATCACTGACTCGATGGACATGAGTTTGAGTGAACTCTGGGAGTTGATGATGGACAGGAAGCCTGGCATGCTATGATTCATGGGGTCACAAAGAGTCTGACACGACTGAGTGACTGAAGTGAACTGAACTGAACTGATGCTTTCCTCGTATCACCTAACCCAAAGCTATGTATGTTGTAAGTTTTGAGGACTCCTTTTTTTCCTAAGGGAGGGTCAAAAAAAAAGAGGTTAAAAGAACATAACTCAGATACTCAGTCTAGTCCAAGGTTGCCATTTCTCAAACTGAGATCCACAAATTATAGATAGCATTCCACAAAGCACCTGAAGATATGTGTAAAATGTTGCATGTAAATCTGAATATGTATTTTTTTCTAGGTAGGGTATCCATAGCTTTTCTCTATTTTAAAAGCAGAACACAATCTACAAAATGCTCAAACTGTACCCTTATGCTTCATGAATGAAGCTTAAAGAAGTACAAGCCTAATGAAGCACATATTTTAGCTAAAGTAATATAGTCACCAAGAGACTAATAGAATCAGGAAGAGACACAGGACCTGCTGGTTTTCCTCCCAGAAGTCTTGACAAGCATATCGTAATTAATTCACCCATTCATTCACCCTTTCAACTCTTTCTTATATGGTTACTCTGCACTACTTATTATTTAAGTGCTGAGTTTAGAGCATTGAACCAAACAGACAAACATCCCTGCCTTCGTAAAGCTTACTTTTTAAAAATTTTATTGGAGCATAGTTGATTTACAATGTTGTATTAGTTTCCACTGTACAGCAAAGTGATTCAGTTATACTTACATACGGATACATATATCAACTCTTTTTAAGATTCTTTTCCCATATAGGTCATTATAGAGTATTGAGTCAAATTCCCTGTGCTGTACAGTAGGTTCTTCTTGCTGCTGCTGTTCAGTCGCTAAAACGTGCAACTCTTTGTGGCCCCAGGGACTGCAGCATGCCAGTACTCCCTGTCCTTTGTTATCTCCTGGAGTCTGCTCAAAGTCACGTCCATGGAGTCAGTGATGCCATCCAACCATATCATCTTCTGTGGTCCCTTTCTCTTCCTGCCCTCAATCTTTCCCAGAATCAGGATCTCGTCCAATGAGTCAGCTCTTTGCATCAGGTGGCCAAAGTATTGGATCTTCAGACTTAGCATCAGTCCTTCCAATGAATATTCAGGGTTGATTTCCTTTAGGATTAACTGGTTTGATCTCCTTGCAGTCCAAGAGACTCTCAAGAGTCTTCTCCAGCACCGCAGTTCAAAAGCATCAATTCTTCAGCACTCAGCCTTCTTTATGGTCAAACTTTCACATCCATACATAACTACTGGAAAAACCATAGCTTTGGCTATATGGCCCTTTTTCAGCAAAGTGATAACTTTGCTTTTCAATATACTGTCTAGGTCTGTCATAGCTTCTTTCAAGGAGCAAGCATCTTTTAATTTCACAGCTCAAGTCACTGTCAGCAGTGATTTTGGAACCTAAGAAAATAAAATCTGCCACCATCCACTTTTTCCCCATCTATTTGTCATGAAGGTTCTTACTAGTTTTTTATTTTATATATAGTAGTGTGTATACTTACTTTCTAGAGGAGAGAGGCAAAAAATAAACAATTAAAGTCATGCTATTGAATATGTCAGAAGGTGATTAGTGCTGTGGAGAAAACTAATGGTGAGAAAGGGAATGGGAAGTGCCTCTGGAGAGGAGTGGCACTGGTTTAAATAAAGAGGTCAGAGATTTGGAGACTTTTGAGCTGTCACTGAATTACAGCTAATTCTTGTTATTTATGGACCTATGTTCTCTAAAGTTGCCACAAGTACCAAATTAGAAAATACTGAACCTTGGCTCCTAGGGGAAATATAGTGTTAGGCTCCTCTGAGCCTCTGTTCACAACACCTTTGTCAACTAATCAATTCATAATCCTGTTTTATGTGAATTTCTGTTTAAAGATACCTTATTTAATATATATTGTTGAATCATTAGCCTTGAGCTCACACCCAACAGTGCTATAACTCATGGCTAAAGGAAGCTGGTCAAACACACACATATTTTTCTCTGTAAGGCACATCACAATCTTCCTACACTTAGAAACCCTAGACAGAATTGCAACTATGTTTGGTGGTGGCATTTTCAACAGTAAAATCACCAAGAGAGAGCAAAAATGTGTGAAAAAACCTGGCCTGTTAGAACACAAGGAGGACGCTCATTTATAGGGTGGGCCAAGATGAGAAGACCAAGCATCTCCTAGTTTGAACTTAGCTGGTGTTGTGTGTGATGAGCATCTCAAATATTCTGCGCCTTGTGCATGTCTATGAATAAACATGAAAGCCCCCTAAGTATTGACTCGGGGGATTACAAATAAATTTTAGCAAGCTTGTGATTTCACACATATTTTGTTGTTGTTGCTCAGTCACCAAGTCATGTCCAACTCTTCATGACGCTGTGGCCTGCAGCATGCCAGGCCTCCCTGTCCTTCAGCATCTCCCAGATGTTTGTCCATGTCCATTGAATCTGTGATGCCATCCAACCGTCTCATTCTCTGTCACTCTCTTCTCCTTCCACCTTCAATCTTTACCACATCAGGCTCTTGTCCAATGAGCCAGCTCTTCACATCAGGTGGCCAAAGTATTGGAGCTTCAGCTTCAGCATCAGTCCTTCCAAAGAGTAGTCAGAGTTGATTTCCTTTAAGATTTACTGGTTGGATCTCCTTGCAGTCCAAGGGACTCTCAAGAGTCTTCTCCAACACCACAGTTCAAACACATCTGTTCTTTGGCACTCTGCCTTCTTTATTGTCCAGCTGTCACATCCATTCACACACACAGAATCAACAAATAATGAGGACCAACTCTAGTTGGCTTGCTGGGAATTGGAGGTGGTTTCCTGGGAGACTGATTGGTACCCATTGGTTTCCTAACTCTCTGCTCAGTGCTCTTTAGTTGTTTATAATCTGTGCTTATTCGAAATGTTGGTTCTCAATTGCCATGGTATAATAAGACTTTTTTCTCTAAATCTACTCAAATGCTACTTAATGGGAAAAAGAGTGAGAAAAGCCAGATGTAGAAGCAGAGGAACTTTTTCATCTAGGAGTTTTGTTCAGGCAGACAGCCTGCTTGTATTTCCTGCAGACTTTTAAATTCAGGGGCCCAGATCCTAGCCGCTGTGCAGGGATAATTTGTGACTCCTTTACAGTGTAATTAATCCCTTCCCCCACCTCACCTCTAATTCCCCAAGTCCCCTTCCCTATGGACATGGTCCAAAAACATTAGCAAAGTTTCTTTTCTGATTTGTGACTTGCCCCAAAGAGCACAATGTCTCTAATTAGGTGATTTTAATCAAAAACTTAAGAGCAATTTTACATTGTCTTTAAACCAAAATTTTATCCCCCTTCTTCCCCCCAAACCCCCCACCAACCTGGGTAATGCAATTCCAGTTTTTAAATGAAAATCATTGGAAATGAAAATTGTTACTAAAACAACAGTTTGAGAAAGGCAGTTAATTCTAGAAAACAGGACTCAGCAATGCAGCTTGATTATGCTGCAGGAAGTCCTTGAATGGAGTGGAGAGATTGGTCTTAAACATCAGACTAAGGAGGAGAAGAAGCTCAGAGTCTAGACCTAGTTCTCTTGTATATCCTGTGTGACATTAGGCAAGATTCTCCCTCTTTGTGCTTTCATTTCTTAATTGGGAAGTGAGAGGTTAGATACTCTCTGCAGGGGTCTCCAACCTTCTTGGATCTGATGTCTGATGATCTGAAGTGGAGCTGATGTAATAATAATAGAAATAAACTGCATACTAAATGTAATGCATTGACTCATCCCGAAACCACCCCTTCTCCCAGTCTGTGGAAAAATTGCCTGCTAGGAAACCCATCCCTGGTGCCAAAAACGTTGGGGACTACTGCATAGGATAACTTCCAGCTTTAAGATTCTGGGACACTGGAAATATAAAATCTAATAGTACTCTTTATCTGTATCCATTAATTTATCAGAAAATATTTTGAAGTATGTTTTGAAGCCTAGCCTCTTTCTAAGAAAATAGTACTAAGGCTAAAAAATTTCAGAATTTGTAGAATATCAGAGTCACCATTGATGTGCCCAGAACATCTGTACTTTATGCAGCCATGGTATTCCTGGTAACACAGTCTACATTTCCTCACACAAGAGCTAAAAACTTGTGATCTCACCCTTGCCTATCAATTCATAGTCACTTTTCTTCATCCCAACCTTTATTTTTTAATTCCCCCTGTGTCAAGCCATGTAAAAGTTTTCTTTAATTCCCTCTCCGTATCAAGCACACTCACTTTTGCTCTCTTTGGGAAACCCATTTCCCCATTTATTCTTTTGGAAGGGGTTTATTTGTTCGATGTTTAAGAAACTGTTCGTATCTCGGCTCTTCTGGAAAGGCTTTCAGGCCTTTACCAGGTCTATCTGACTTCCCTTACTCCATACCAGTAAAGAGTTCTAGCAAAGTGCTGGTAACTCTGGTAAAAGTTTATTTATAGACTCATATTTTTTGCTAGACTGTGAACCCCTGTCTACTTCCCTTACACAGAGTTTGATACATGATATTCAGGAATGTTTGATGAATGAAGAATGAATAAATAAATCTAAGATAAAAAAAAAAACACATGGAAAATCAAAGCATGATTATTTCATTATTTACCCCAAATTATGGGATCAACCTCTACTTAGTACTAGCCATGAATGCCACAAATAATACGAGCCTAGTATTGCCAAATCTTTCAAATTTTCAAGAAAAGAAAAAAAGCCTGAACATTTATGTAAAATTTTACCACTTTTAATATTGGGAAGTCATTTAACCTTATCTCAAATCTGGTTTGGCACACAAAACATAGGCCTCCAGGTGTACAACCACTAGCCTAAGATAAGATTCAGATTCCTTTGCATATAGTCCATGCCTTTCCAAGTTTGTACCTGCCTCCCTCTATTCTCCACTTTATTTTTATCCACTCTTGGCAATCACTTTCATTTCTATCATTCTTTGATAACAATTCATGCTTCTATTCTGTAAGACCATTGCATCTACTTTTCCTCTTATGGTCTTTTCTTTCAATCTTCAGTTGGAGAAATGCTCTCATATTTCACAATCAGCTTCATGCAACTTTTCCATTTCCTAAGAAGACTTCTACTCCATAGAAAGAGAAACTTATTCCTCTAGGATTTAATAGAACTCTGGGTGGACTTCTATCATTGTTTTTGCTACCGTGTATTATAGTGATTTTCTGTAAGTTATTCTAGAGCATTCTTTTATGTATCTATTTTTTTAAATAGATAAATATATTAAAATAAAATAAAATCTCCACTGCACCAGATACTGTGTTCCTGCTAAGGGTTCAGATGTGAAACCAACATTGTCTCAGCCCCCAAGGAACTCACAATCTAACAAAAAGGGCCATTATTATATTTATCTCTGAATTTCTAGCACTTTTCACCAAATAGTAGGGGCTCTATAGGTTTCATCAAATTAGTCAAGTATTCAATTTTACAAGCATTTTTGGTGAACAGAGCACTCTGAGGAAGGCAAAACATGCCCTTGGTGTCTTGTATCTAGTAGGTACTCCATCAGTATTTGAAGACATGGGTAAGGCATGAAGCCCCTGTCTCCCCTAGATTATTACAATCTGCTTCAGTTCAGTTCAGTTCAGTTCAGTCGCTTAGTTGTGTCCAACTCTTTGTGACCCCATGAATTGCAGCACGCCAGGCCTCCCTGTCCATCACCAACTCCCGGGGTTCACTCAGACTCAGTGATGCCATCCAGCCATCTCATCCTCTGTCGTCCCCTTCTCCTCCTGCCCCCAATCCCTCCCAGCATCAGAGTCTTTTCCAATGAGTCAATTCTTTGCATGAGGTGGCCACAATACTGGAGTTTCAGCTTCAGCATCATTTCTTCCAAAGAAATTCCAGGGCTGATCTCCTTCAGAATGGACTTTTGGACCTCCCTGCAGTCCAAGGGGCTCTCAAGAGTCTTTTCCAACACCACAGTTCAAAAGCATCAATTTTTCGGCGCTCAGCTTTCTTCACAGTTCAACTCTCACATCCGTACATGACCACAGGAAAAACCATAGCCTTGACTAGATGGACCTTTGTTGGCAAAGGAATGTCTCTGCTTTTCAATATGCTATCTAGGTTGGTCATAACTTCTTTTCCAAGAAGTAAGCGTCTTTTAATTTCATGGCTACAGTCACCATCTGCAGTGATTTTGGAGTCCCCCAAAATAAAGTCTGACACTGTTTCCACTGTTTCCCCATCTATTTCCCATGAAGTGATGGGACCAGATGCCATGATCTTCGTTTTCTGAATGTTGAGCTTTAAGCCAACTTTTTCACTCTTCACTTTCACTTTCATCAAGAGGCTTTTTCATTCCTCTTCACTTTCTGCCACAATCTGCTTAGGAATATTTTTATATCTATATCTGTATACTAATGGAAAATGATGATTGCACTTAAAGTCCCACATAGAAAGTGGGGTATAAGTATAATAGAAGTTTAATGTAATAAAAAGTAATCATGGCATGGTATACTTAAGAAAGACTCCAGTAAGGAGGTGGGTTCTGGGTTGTGGACTATAGGATTAATATGATTGGGTTTGGGAAAAGGTGTGGAGTAGATGATGTCTATGGATGCAGATGGGGATTTAGGAATGGGTAAGGCTTATTTGGAGGTGAATAAAGGAGAAAGAAGCAACAGAATGAATGCTTAATGAACACGTCCAGTGGGCCATGTATGATCATACACACGACACACACAGTTATCTCACGTCCTTCCTTTAGGCAGGATGGAAGTTCTTGAGGACAGGGATCTTTTCTTTTGGAGTCATCACAGTATCCCCACAGTAAGCAACATATTTTGCACATAGTAAACACTCAAAATACTTGAGTGAATGAAGCCTTCTTTTATTTATCTATTTTTGTCTACTATGAAGTAGACATGATTGTCTCCATTTTACAAATAAAGAAACAAAGTTCAGAAATGGACAACGACTTTCCTAATGTCCAGGCCAATAGTCAAAGTGTGGATCACAACATCAGCATCTCCTGAGAATTTTCTAGGAAGGAAAATTCTTTAGAACTATGGAATCTGAAGTCGAGGTGGTTCTGATGCACAAGAAATTTCGAGACCTACCATTTCAGGGGAGAAGGTAGCAGTGGAAGTTTGGCCTGGCTTAAAATCCTAAACTACAATCTATCTGAAGCCAAAAAATTATATAAGACTACATTTTCTAAAGTTTGTTTTGTGCAATGTTTTCTAATGTTCCTAATGTTGATACATATTATGACAAAATAAAAATTTCCATGTTCAAGTATGTTTGGGAAATAGTGGGTTTAGCAAGACTGAACAGGTTTTTTTTTTTTCTTTTTTTTACTGTAGAATTTCTCTGAGACTTTAAAGGGCACTAGATCATGCATCTCTAACATGGCAATAGGATTTTTCCAGTCTCATATAAGACAGCATGGGTTAATAGTAAATGTGGGCTTTGGTGTTTGACGACAGTATTCTAGTTCTTTATCATTGTCCATCTTTGTGACTGGGCAAAACTGCCAACAGCTCTGCTTCTCAGTTTCCTAATCTGTGCATGGATAAAAATAATTCATATGTCATGGGATTTTAAGATACTACAAGTAAAACATTTTTCATAATGTCTAGTAGTATATAGTAGTTAAAATAGATGTTGCTGCTGCTGCTGCTGCTGCTAAGTCACTTCAGTCGTGTCCAATTCTGTGCGACCCCATAGACGGTAGCCCACCAGGCTCCACCGATCCTGGGATTCTCCAGGCAAGAACACTGGAGTGGATTGCCATTTCCTTCTCCAATGCATGAAAGTGAAAGTTTCTTGCATTGGAGAAGTTGCTCCAATTGCTGAGCAATTGGAAGTTGCTCAGTCATGTCCGACTCTTTGCAACCCCATGGACAGCAGCCCACCAGGCTCCTCCATCCATGGGACTTTCCAGGCAAGAGTACTGGAGTGGGTTGCTAGCCACTATAATTGTTCTTAATCAAAATATTACAGATTGGCTCACTCAGCACCCATTTTAGTCCATTTTTAGGGTGTCTTCCTACACTGGATAGACATCCCAAAGTTGCATTTGCTAGACATCCTTGAACTAAAATGCTGTGTTTGACTTGAGTCATGCCAAGCAAACAAGTTTTAAAAGGAAGAAGAGTAAGTGAGAGGAGGGAGCTCAGAATGACTCAATCTTCTAGAAGGGGAAAATGGAGAGATGTTTAGTTTTGGGAAAAGGAAGTTGAGGCAGAAGCTCGAATGTCCAGTTTTAGCATCATGAGTCTCCTGTGGCGTGTAGCAGCCATGATAGTTAGGACTGTGCTACAGGCAGTCTCACTACCCAAAGTGTGTCTCACAGACCAGCACTGGCATCACCAGTGAGCTTGTTAGAAAAGCAAAACTCAGGCCACACCCTAGACCTGTAGAATGGGAATCTGTTTTAACCAGAGTCAAAAAAGATTTGTGTACATATTAAAGTCTGAGAAAATGCTTACTGGAGTCCTATGGGCCGTTCTTATGGTGCAGCTAGACACCTTACTTGGAGAAGGAAATGGCAACCCACTCCAGTGTTCTTGCCTGGAGAATCCCAGGGACGGGAGAGCCTGGTGGGCTGCTGTCTATGGGGTCGCACAGAGTCAGACACGACTGAAGTGACTTAGCATTAGCATAGACACCTTACTGGCTGCATGTAGTACTTAATATTAGGTTATATAGTGGTTTCTATAAAATTCTTTCTGCTGAAATTAGCTAGTGTCGGTTCTATTGACTACAACTGAAAGTTTGACCATATAACCACAAAAGTAATTTTTTGGTGGGGGGAGGTTAGCATGTGACACTTTTGAAAGCAGTTTTGTAAAACAATAGGAAGTAAAAGGTCACTTATGTAATAGGGAACCAGATCTTAGAGGGAAGTCTACTTCTGTTCTCTTGAATTAGCAAGTACAAACTTTGCATTGGCAAGTACAAAAATCCTCAGTTGACAAAACTGGATTGTGTTTAAAACAATCTGGAAATTTTCAGTGGAGGCACTAATTTGCTTCCATGCACTTTAAGTAAACATTTATTTCTCTTTGCAGAAACCTTTTTCATATGTGCAAATTGCCTTGGTTAGTTATAATGCAAGATATTAAGGTCATGTGTCAGAAACTGACTTAAGTCAGTTGGGTTAAACACACATCTTGGATTCTTTTTGGTAGAAAGTAGAAGGTTCAAAGAGTTTGGGGTGGGCACGCTTTAGCTGCTCCCTTAAAACCTTGCTACCAAGTTATTTTAAAAGCTAATCTCAGATCAAATTATTCCATGCATATAAACATTTCATAAAAAACAAATATATCATTAACAAGCTGATACCCAACAGTTCATACATGTGCTTTCTAAAGTTGAATATCTAGCTCTTTGTCTTTTCAGTTACTATAAACAGAATTTTGAATAAAATGTGACTCCCAAGGCAAATATAGCAACTTCCCAGAGGCAGGGTTCTATGACTCTTGAAGTTACCACCAGCCATCCAGGGCAAAAGGTGAAGGCAACTTTCTGAAGAGTTACAACTTCTAAACCTTGCTGGATTCTTAACACCCTGAATATACAAGAGTGTGAGAGAATCTCTAAAATACTTTAGCCAATTGGTATGTATTTCACCAATGGGAGCCCATTCCAACATTTGTCTTGGTGATTTTCCAACTATCAATATCACCAATTAAATATATTTATGACATTCACTTTGCTAAATAACAAAGCCTTGGAATTGCTTCTAGCTGTTGATGTCATAGTTGCTTCTGACTACAGCCTTTTTCATGTAATGCCAGCTCATACCCTCTGCAGTTTCTATTCCTGATTAGAATCCTTGTGGAGGCCTCTGGGCTTAGTTTTTACCTAGGGAATGTACACATAATTTCACATTATTTATGGTGAGTAAATTACAGACAGTTTAGAAGCATGGATGTGGGTTCGTTTAAATAGAATTCTGGATTAACAGGGAAACCAAGTTTTAGTCTTAAAAATTTATGGCTGATTCATGTCAATGTATGGCAAAAACCACTACAATATTGCAAAGTAATTAGCCTCCCATTAAAACAAATAAATTAAAAAATTATTGATTCATTCCTTTACTCATTGATTACTGAGCCATATACTATACGCTGAGGTACAGAGATTAAAAGGGCAGCCCCTGCCTCAAGGGGAGCAGAGTCCACAGAACAGAATATGCAGTGAAAACAGTATAATAGGAACCATGGCAAGTGAGCCCCAGCTGCTGCAGTCACATTGATAATGGGTAGAGAATGAAGGGTTGGCCTGAAATGGGTGATGTCCTGAGAAATTGACATCTAGGGGGAGTTTTTAGGATGAACAGAAGTTTATCAGTCCGTTCAAGGTAGACAAAAGTGAGCGGTGGGTATGGTGTTTCAATAAAGGCAGTGTGCTATGAAATTTACTTTAATAATGATGAGACCAATAAGACCACATTCTTTCCCTTCCCCCATCTCTCATACTTAACGAGTTTGAAGAAATGAAGAGTTTGAATTGCTATATACTGTGAACTGGAAGTGATTGCTTTAGACTCAGAAAACCAAAGACTCATAGAATTACAACTACTATGCTGAAGACTTTTCACTAGGTATAAACCATTTTCTTTTTCTTTATTATCACTGACTGATTTTTTTTCCCTTTAAAAGAAAAAGAAAGAAAGTGAAGTCCCTCAGTCATGTCCAACTCTTTGCGACCCCATGGACTATAGCCTACCAGGCTCCTCCATCCATGGGATTTTCCAGGTGAGAAGTACTGGAGTGGGTTGCTATTTCCTTCTCCAGGGGATCTTCCTGACCCAGGGATCAAACCTGGGTCTCCCACATTGCAGGCAGACGCTTTATCATCTGAGCCAAAGACTTCCCTTTTTTCCTCTTAATGAGGAAGCAAAACACAGGCTTCCATCGCTTTTGTTATTATTTGTTTTCAGTTATTCAAGATATGTAGTTCCTCATACCCACAGTTTCATACAATATATTCCTCAGAATTTTCTGTTCATATCCTTATTCTGCTACTTACAAAGTAATTGGACAATGTAATTCAACTCTTTAAACCCTTGAAGAGGTCCTGATATGGACTTAATTTGTTCTAAGAGTTACATCAAATAATTTACAATTGCCTAATCCCATGCTTATCCTATAGAAGGAACTGAATACATGATATTTACATGATAATGATGTGTTATTAGTGATACTAATAGTAACATTTTAAAAATGATAATGTTCTGTTGTCACACTGCACAGGTGAGACGAGGAGACTCATGTATGGTGGTGGGATTGGTCTAGGCCCGAACCGTTGGGCTGTTGATCCATCCTGACCATTGAATTTCCTTTTAGTTTTGGAACTGAGTTCAGAAAACCATCTTTATACAGGAGTGGCTCAATTTGGCATCTCCAGGTAAAGCTTCTATTTGGCATAAATGTGCTGCCCTGCATTCAAGCCCTGCCTCAACCTTCCAATTGCTGGCACCCTCATTAGTGCTGGCTTCCTGCCTGGCTTCAGGTGCTCAGGTCGTGGGTGTCTCCCAAAGTAAGTTCTAAGCCCTGCCTCCATCACTGTCTTTCTAATCCATTACCTATCCATAGGTAGCTAATAAGGATCACCTTCTTCCAACAGTGACTTCCCTGGTGGCTCAGGTGTCTGCCTACAATGTGGGAGACCTGGGTTCAATCCCTGGGTCAGGAAGTTCCCTGGAGAAGGAAATGGCAACCCACTCCAGTACTCTTGCCTAGAAAATCCCATGGACGGAGGAGCCTGGTGTCCATGGGGTCGCAAAGAGTCAAAAACGACTGAGCGATTTCACTTTCTTTCTTTCTCTTTTCTTCCAACAGTAGAAAGAGCATACATTTTGCAGTCTGAAAAGCCTAGTATCCAGTCTTGGCTCTGAACAAACAGTGCAGCCTTGGGCAAGTTACTTCACCCCTCTGACCTTCTGTATCCTCAATTGTAGGGTTGGTATAAAATATGCATTTCAAGAATTGTTGCAGTTGAGGAAGATGATGAACGTAAAGCATTTCATACAGTGTTGGCACATAGTAGATGCTCAGGCTGCTGCTGCTGCTAAGTCGCTTCAGTCGTGTCCGACTCTGTACGACCCCATAGACGGCAGCCCGCTGGGCTCCCCCGTTCCCTGGGATTCTCCAGGCAAGAACATTGGAGTGGGTTGCCATTTCCTTCTCCAATGCATGAAAATGAAAAGTGAAAGCAAAGTCATTCAGTCGTGTCCGACTCTTAGTGACCCTATGGACTACAGCCTACCAGGCTCCTCTTCCCATGGCTTTTCCAGGCAAAAGTGCTGGAGTGGGGTGCCATTGCCTTCTCCAAGATGCTCAGGAAGTAGGTATTATTTTTTCTTGTTTTTATTATATATTTTTCTCATAATAATTTCCCTCCTGACTAATGCAAAAAAATGTGTATAGGTTTGATCTTTTGGGGTTGTAAGAAGAAAATGGTAATCTATGGGTTTTTTTGTTTTTTGTTTTTTTGTTTTTTGGTCTTCCATCAGCTCCTTTGCTAGTTTCACTGGACCCTTAGCACCTCTATAGAGATCAGAGACCTAGGGTCAACACCCTACCTCCTTAAGGCATAGTGACAGATGTGTGAGAGATAACACTCAGGAAAGACTGACTTACTAAATGCATTTTAAAGACAAAAAAAAAGCCAAGTCACAGAATACGTGGGTGTGGGTACAACCCAAAGATTGGTCTTTAAAAGCAATTTGGTTCAGGGTTTAGAGTGTTGTAAGGGTGCATTTTAAACTTCAATCCACTTAATCTGTTAGGACCAGCAGTAGCAGCAAATTAACTGTGTGGTTACTCCTCCCTTCCTCCCACTCTCAAGGGGTGGCCAGTTGTGAGGGGAAGAGGTGAGGGGGTGGGATTAAGTAGTGACATAAAAGGAACAAAGCAGGCCCAAGGCTTTAGAGGAGCAGAGAGGGAGACTTGGTCTTAATTAATTTCTTCCTTACAACCAGCCCCAGAGGCCTTGGGGAGAATCAATAATAGAAGGAAACTCTGGAAACAGCTAGAAAGACAGAGGGCGACAGGAATTGAACAGAGATAGGAAGCAAGCCTGTAAGAGTCCAGAAGGAAGCAAATGAGGAACTTGCCTTCCTCACAGCTGAGAAGGAGCTGGAGACTTGCCTCTGTTTGTGTCTTTCCCGCCACCAGATATAACGTATTTATGTGCATACTGTTTTGCAGTCACAGTAATTCTAAGGCACACACAATTATTTTTGCAGGATGCTGACTTTCCACAGGACTTAGAAATGAAGGGTGAAGGGAGGGCGGAGCTGATAAAGCACATTTACAGATGCCTAAATTGAGATGGTTCCACCAGAGGCCCATTCTCCCTGGCAGTTAGGTTAGATGCCAAATAACCTAGAAGAAAGAACAGATAGTAGGTACTATTAATACAGTGTTCCAGGTCTGTTCTTAAGAGCTTTATCCATGTTGTTTAACAAGCCTTATAATAACCACATGTAGTAGGTGTTACCATCTCCATTTACAGAAATGCAGCTCCAAAGATAACTGACTTCCGTGGACTCACACTGCTAGCAATTGTCCAAACTGTGATCTGATTTCAAAGCCAGTGTCCTTTTCCTCTCATTGTGCTGCATTTGTAGTTCGATCTTTAGGGACACAAGAGTCCCTTTAGCTATCGGAGAGTGGCAGTGAATCTGTTACAACCCTCACCTGGCAGTTGTATCAGATTTGATGCAAATTCTTTGATTTGATGGAACCTCTCTCTTCTATTGTGTAGCTGCCCACTATCTCTTTCTCCTCTTTCTCTTCTCTTCCACTCCCCACTTTTCACCCATGTGAATTTCAAGGAAAATGAAATCCGTATGTTTTTGATTCATTTGCACTTAACCCATCAAAACACAATTTTGAGAGAGAGTGGATTTGCAGAGAAGTGAATTTTAAAGGCCTCTCTTGCTGGAAAACAGGATGTCTACTCTGGCCAAAATCATAAAAACTTCAAACTTCAAGTGTTAGGGTTCAGCTTAATACATTGAAATAATGTGATTTGAGGGAGCTGTAATTTTAGAATAACACTTTGTTGCAAGCCAAGTATGAGAGGATATGAGCCTGCATTAGTGCTATCAGATGAAAACTTGAAGGTGCCCAGTTAAATATATTTCTTCTATTGCCATCATCACCATAAAAGACATTGACATTAGGGGCACAATAACATTCATATTTTAGAATTGGAAAAGATGCCAGAAGTCACATTATTCAATATTCTCAGTTTATGGACCAGGAAACTGAAGCTCAGCAAGATCTGAGGATATGCTCAAGGTCACAGAGCTGTACCTAACCCCTTGGGTCCTGGACTCTGAGCACATTGCTCTTTTTTTGGCTTATTGTAAAAAAATACAGATAACATTGTATTACTTTTACTAAAAATCTCTCTCAAATATACATCATTTTGATTTAGATGTTAATTTAAAAATTTTTTAAAATAGGATTTACTGTCTCTATGGCAAATTGAAAAAAAAAAATCTCACTTTGTATGTCAGCAGGCAAAATGACCCTAATTCACTTGAGAAAATGACTGTTGCACCTCACCCACAATACTGTACATCTTTGGTGGTGTTGTTTAGTTGCTAAGTCGTGTCCAATTCTTTTGCGACCCCATGGACTGTAGCTTGCCAGGCTCCTCTGTCCATGGGGTTTTCCAGGCAAGAATCCTGGAGTGGGTTGCCATTTCCTTCTCTAGTGGATCTTTCTGACCCAGGAATCAAGCCCAGGTCTCCCGCATTGCAGGCAGATCCTTTACCATGTGAGCCACCAGGGAAGCCCTGGTATACATCATAGATGGTAGTAAATGCTCCTTTACACATAAAAAGTAGATTAATTAAAAAAAAATAACCAGTCTGTGCCAGCCACCTTACATAGGTTTCAGTAATAATAACAATAATATTAATAGCTGATAATTCAGAGGTAATATGCATATTATTTCTGAGTAGGATTTTGCAGTCAGGGTCAGATCTGACTATGCAAGTAGCTATGTAATCCTAGGCAAAGATGAATGTTATCTTAGGCAAGTGAAGCCTCAGTATAAACATCTTTAAAATGGGATTAACAGCAATAATTACCTTAAGGGGTGTTCTGGAGATTAAAGTATGCACATAAGCATGTGTTTCAAATGTGCAAAGCAGGACGTGATGTTGATAGCACTGAATGCTTACAATTTACAAAGGCTGTGCTGAGCGATTTACAATTGTTGATCTTAATCTTTATAAAAACACTACCAAATAGATATTATTATTATTATCCTCATTTTACAGGTGAAGAGACCCTGGGCTAAAGCAATGAATAAGGCTCCAACCCAAATCTGACTTCACAGCACATCTGTTTCTTCAGAGCACCACTTCATATCACCATTGTACTTATTTTATTTATTTATTTATTTTTTGCTGTGTTTGTGGGCTTTATCTAGTTGCAGTGAGAGGGGGCTACATTGTGGTACCCAGGCTTTTCATTGTGGTGGCTTCTCTTACTGTGGGCACCAGCTCTAGGGTATGCAGACTTCAGTAGCTATGGCTCGTGGGTTTAGTTGCTTCACATATGTGGAAATGTGGAATCTTCCTGGACCAGGGATCAAACCCATGTATCCTGCATTGGCAGGCAGATTCTTTACCACTGAGTCACCATAGAAGCCCTACATACTTTTTAAAAAATCAATTGATTTTTATTTAATTGAAAGATAATTGCTTTACAGAATTTTGTTGGTTTCTGCCAAACATCAACATAAATCAGCCATAGGTATACATATGTCGCCTCCCTCTTGAACCTCTCTCACATCTCCCTCCCCATCCCACCCCTTTAGGTGATTACAGAGCCCTTGTTTGAGTTCCCTGAGTCTTATTTATTAATATAGTAGAAAATTTCATTTGGACGTCACAATTCCCTTATGATGTAGGTATTATTGTGTCTATCTATAGATGAAAAACTGTAGCTTAAAGAGTTTCATATCTTAACCATCTTTCAAGGTTATTAAGCAGCAAAGTGAAAATTAGTATCCTATTTTCAGATTCCAAGTTCTGTGTTCATTCCAATGTCATACAGCCACTTACGGAAAGTTTGATCAAAACATAGAGTCTCGGAAAGACTGATTATAAAAAATATTCCAGGGGTTGGTTGAGGGTTAGAAACTGGATACGATACTGGGAAGAATGAGCCCATGTCTGCTGCTCTTAGGTCTTCCTGTCCTGCTGAGCCCTATGTAGCTGTCAACCTCCATCCAATCTTCCAACCTGAACCGCAAGGCGTTTAGAATTCCAGCATTGTATCTAAATTTGATCCTTCCACACAAATTGGGGTAGCTTCTGTATTCCAACCACTTTGTCTAAACTGGATCTTATGAGAAGGTTGCTTTCTGTGGCTTCAGAATGCATGGCAGTCCCTAACACATGAGCTTGTCTCATTATGATTCTTTCACATGCATGAATCCAGAGAATGCTTTCTTATCTTAGCTATCATTTTCATCCTTGCTTTTTGGATTCATTATTACTAAGAGTTGGAAAAGAGAAGGAAAGAGCATTCATTTCATTCAATAGTTTGACTCAACGAGTATCTACTATGTTGATCCAAAGGACTAGGAATGCAGGGATAAATGCTAATTCTTTGGTCTTCTTTCATCATTGTCTTAATCAAGTCCAGTCAGAGAAACATAACCTACCAGGACATTTAATAGGGGAGATTTAGCTTGATGAACTGGTGACAAATTTGTTAGCAGAACTGCAAGGTCAAGTAGAGACAGTGAGTCAACCTAGAGATTAAAAATTTAAGAGAAAGCTGCTTCCACTCTTAGGGCCTCAGGGACCAAAGGAATTCATACTGCATGACAGCGTTAACCCAGGAGAGAGGAAAACCAACTGGGCCTGGGAATATCCAGAGAGGGGCTGGCACAGGGTGCTGTGACAGTAAAGGAGAGGCTGACGCTACTGGGGACACCTCTGGAACAGAAAGAGGGGGCAGAAATACGCTGGTAGCTTCCGTCCTCCCCCTTCCAAACTGCCACCAGTGCCTCACATTGCCAAGCTGAACTGAAGCTGGTTGGCATGGGTGCCTGGGAACCAGAGTTTCACAGAATTCAGCTTTCCTGCTCTTCAAGGCCCAGCAGGGTGGGGAGTTGATATCACAATCCTTAAACCCCTCCTTTCTCTTTTCTCATCCCTGTCACCTCTATCCTTCTAGCTTCAAATCACAGGACATTGAAACAAATTTAAAAGAAAAAAAAGTTTGTCCCAGTCCTGATTGTAAACCATTCAGCTGCCTTCAAACTCAGATCCAAATGTCTTACCATATACACGTCGCCCTCTTTGATCTGGACTCTTCCTGCTTTTTTACCAATTCCCCAATACTCCTTGGCTCCTATGAAACTAAGGTATGTACATTTTCTTTCCTCTTTTCTTTTGGCCAGCTTGTTCTCTATAAATGTCTGGATTTTCCTCTCTTTACATAATGTTATTTATTCAATAGATATTGCCTTAGGTTCTCTCATGTGTCAGAATCTGAGAACAGAGGTAAGATATGCTCCTTGCTCTCAAAGTGATTCTTGTGTCTTCTTCCTTCATGGAGGACTACATCCAGATAAGACAGGACATTTATACAAAGCAGGCAGAACAAGAAAAGACAGAGGAGAGCACTTTTGCGGCTGTTTCCTAAACTAGGAAAGTCAGGTTCAATGATCAGTTTCAAGAAGTAAGCACAGATAAGACATGAGAGATAAAGCTAGAGGTGAGAAGATAGTCAAAACTAGATGGGACCAAAGCAAGGGAGTTAAAACACTTGTAGAAAGTAGGTTGAAAGTAGTTGGAGCTCATCTTTAATTGACCCACTATATGATAAGTTGATCTGTTTTAAAGGCATAGAATTGACCTCACTATTTATATAGCAGGAGAGATGGTTCAAGCATGCATATTCCTTAAACTAGGAGTTGGCCAACTTCCTCTAAAAGGGCCAGAGAGTAAATGTTGTAGGCCTTCTAGAAACATGGTCTCTGATATGACTACTCAACCTAGCTGTTGCAAAAGTAGCCATAGACAGTACATAAACAATGGGTGTGGATGGGATTCATTAGAATTATGTCTACAAAAACAGGTATTAGCCTTTTGCCCAACTTGTGCTAAGGTACCTAACCTGTCTCCATGCCTCATAACTGGCCCTATGTAGGTGAGACTGTGGCAGGCTTAAATCTTCCTACATCAATGCTAAGGCTTTGCTTTCATTCATTTTATGCCATGTTTCCCAACGTGTTTCCTAACCTTCTTTATTTCTCACCTCACCATCCATTTTTAAAATTAATTTATCTATCTATTGGTTAATGGTTTTGCCAAATTCTTTAAAGCTAATGTTCAACACTACCTTTCCAGTGTGGACATCTTTCTTCTTAGTTTGGAAATTCCTCTAGCATTAACTCTAGCTCTATTTATTGAACTTGCCTTAAGCATACAGAATTAAACCAGGTGCTTTGTGTTTGTTTAATCTATGTTAAATAAACTGATATTCACAGTAACTCTGTGAGATGGGTATTACTACTTTAATTCAGCAAATGAACTTTAATCTGAGATGTTGAATAGTTTATCCCAAGATATAGCCAGTGGATGCAGCAGTTGGAATTTAAACTATGTATATTTAAACACAACGTGCACTGCTGTTGCTTTTTTCCCCCACTCACTATACTGTCAAATTATATGCTAACTTTTTATCAGATCAGATTAGATCAGATAAGTCGCTCAGTCATGTCCGACTCTTTGTGACCCCATGAATCACAGCATGCCAGGCCTCCTTGTCCATCACCAACTCCCGGAGTTCACTCAGACTCACGTCCATCGAGTCAGTGATGCCATCCAGCCATCTCATCCTCTGTCATCCCCTTCTCCTCCTGCCCCCAATCCCTTCCAGCATCAGAGTCTTTTCCAATGAATCAACTCTTCGCATGAGGTGGCCAAAGGACTGGAGTTTCAGCTTTAGCATCAGTCCTTCCAAAGAAATCCCAGGGCTGATCTCCTTCAGAATGGACTGGTTGGATCTCCTTGCAGTCCAAGGGACTCTCAAGAGTCTTCTCCAACACCACAGTTCAAAAGCATCAATTCTTTGGCGCTCAGCCTTCTTCACAGTCCAACTCTCACATCCATACATGACCACAGGAAAAACCATAGCCTTGACTAGACAAACCTTTGTTGGCAAAGGAATGTCTCTGCTTTTGAATATGCTATCTAGGTTGGTCATAACTTTCCTTCCAAGGAGTAAGCGTCTTTTAATTTCATGGCTACAGTCACCATCTGCAGTGATTTTGGAGCCCAGAAAAATAAAGTCTGACACTGTTTCCACTGTTTCCCCATCTATTTCCCATGAAGTGATGGGACCGGATGCCATGATCTTCGTTTTCTGAATGTTGAGCTTTAAGTCAACTTTTTCACTCTTCTCTTTCACTTTCATCAAGAGGCTTTTTAGTTCCTCTTCACTTTCTGCCATAAGGGTGGTGTCATCTGCATATCTGAGGTTATTGATATTTCTCCCAGCAATCTTGATTCCAGCTTGTGTTTCTTCCAGTCCAGCGTTTCTCATGATGTACTCTGCATATAAGTTAAATATACAGCCTTGATGAACTCCTTTTCCTATTTGGAACCAGTCTATTGTTCCATGTCCAGTTCTAACTGTTGCTTCCTGACCTGCATACAAATTACTCAAGAGGCAGATCAGGTGGTCTGGTATTCCCATCTCTTTCAGAATTTTCCACAGTTTATTGTGATTCACACAGTCAAAGGCTTTGGCATAGTCAATAAAGCAGAAATAGATGTTTTTCTGAAACTCTCTTGCTTTTTCTATGATCCAGAGGATGTTGGCAATTTGATCTCTGGTTCCTCTGCCTTTTCTAAAACCACCTTGAACATCTGGAAGTTCACGGTTCACATATTGCTGAAGCGTGGCTTGGAGAATTTTGAGCATTACTTTACTAGCGTGTGAGATGAGTGCGATTGTGCAGTAGTTTGAACATTCTTTGGCATTGCCTTTCTTAGGGATTGGAATGAAAACTGACCTTTCCAGTCCTGTGGCCACTGCTGAGTTTTCCCAATTTGCTGGAATATTGAGTGCAGCACTTTCACAGCATCATCTTTCAGGATTTGGTATAGCTCAATTGGAATTCCATCACCTCCATTAGCTTTGTTTGTAGTGATGCTTTCTAAGGCCCACTTGACTTCACATTCCAGGATGTCTGGCTCTAGGTGAGTGATCACACCATCGTGATTATCTGGGTCATGAAGATCTTTTTTGTACAGTCCTTCTGTGTATTCTTGCCATCTCTTCTTAATATCTTCTGCTTCTGTTAGGTCCATACCATTTCTGTCCTTTATCGAGCTCATCTTTGCATGAAATGTTCCTTTGGTATCTCTGATTTTCTTGAAGAGATCTCTAGTCTTTCCCATTCTGTTGTTTTCCTCTATTTCTTTGCATTGATTGCTGAAGAAGGCTTTCTTATCTCTTCTTGTTATTCTTTGGAACTCTGCATTCAGATGTTTGTATCTTTCCTTTTCTCCTTTGCTTTTCACTTCTCTTCTTTTCACAGCTATTTGTAAGCCCTCCCCAGACAGCCATTTTGCTTTTTTGCATTTCTTTTCTGTGGGAATGGTCTTGATCCCTGTCTCCTGTACAATATCACAAACCTCATTCCATAGTTCATCAGGCACTCTATCTATCAGATCTAGGCCCTTAAATCTATTTCTCACTTCCACTGTATAATCATAAGGGATTTGATTTAGGTCATACCTGAATGGTCTAGTGGTTTTCCCTACTTTCTTCAATTTAAGTCTGAATTTGGCAATAAGGAGTTCATGGTCTGAGCCACAGTCAGCTCCTGGTCTTGTTTTTGCTGACTGTATAGAGCTTCTCCATCTTTGGCTACAAAGAATATAATCAATCTGATTTTGGTGTTGACCATCTGGTGATGTCCATGCATAGAGTCTTCTCTTGTGTTGTTGGAAGAGGGTGTTTGTTATGACCAGTGCATTTTCTTGGCAAAACTCTATTAGTCTTTGCCCTGCTTCATTCCAAGGCCAAATTTGACTGTTACTCCAGGTGTTTCTTGACTCACAAGGTTCCTCTGCAAAAATCAGTTGTGCTGTATAGAAAGAGATATCTTGTTGTAAATATAATAACAGTGACCTGGGAATCCTGCTCCATGGACATGGTCCTGATCCAGATTGAACTGGCTGCAGGACTTCAGCTTCTCCAGGACTCCTTCTTGAGCCCCTGGGTCTTCTGCTATTCATCCTTTTTTACCTTCTGTGGGAATGATAAATTTTCTTTGATGCTCATATTTACACTGCTATATTTAGAAAATGTAAAATTTATTCATTTAAAAATTATCAATAGGGGCTTCCCTGATGGTTCAGACAGTAAAGAATCTGGCTGCAATGCAGGAGACCTGGATTCAATCCCTGGGATGGGGATTGAATCTCCAGGGAAGGCACCCTGGAGAAGGGAATGGCTACTCATTCCAGGATTCCTGCCTGGAGAAGTCCATGAACAGAGAAGACTGGTGGACTACAGTCCATGGGGTCACAAAGAGTTGGACACGACTGAGCGACTAACACTTAAGATTTTAGCATGTATTATATGCCTAAATTTCCAATTTTCTAATAAAGTCTAAAGCTTTTTGTTGTTGTTCAGTCACTAAGTCATGTCTGACTCTTTGCGACACCATAGACTGCAGCATGCCAGACCTCTCTGTCCTTCACTATCTCCAGGAGTTTTCTCAAAAACTCATGTCCCTTGAGTCTGTGATACCATCCAACCAGCTCATTCTCTGTCATCCCCTTCTCCTCCTGCCCTCAATCTTTCCCAGCATCAGGGTCCTTTCCAATGAATCAGCTCTTTGCATAAGGTGGTGAAAGTACTTTAATTTCAGCCTTAGCATCAGTCCATCCAATGAATATTGAGGGTTGGTTTCCTTTAGGATTGAATGGTTTGATCTCCTTGTTGCCTAAGGGACTCTAAGTCTAAAGCTAATCAGTGTTTATATCCTATTCTCAAAAGATATGTGGATCTGAGTGTGTTTTCACAGCTCTCTGCCAAAGCCCTACCCCCACTATGATGATACTGTTATCTATTTTTATGTTATTGTTGTTTAGTCGCTAAGTTACATCCAACTCTTGTGTGACTCATTGGCAAGTGGATTCCTTACCTGTAAGCCACCACAGAAGCCCACCTAATTTTATACTTTCAGCTCATTTTCAATACTTACATGAATATTTTCATGCTTATTGTTTATTCATATTATAGTTGATTCTTATTTACTTATTTAGAATTACCAATTAGTTTGCCATTTTTTTCTTCATAGTTATTTCTTATATGTACTTCTATCTAACAGTTACTTATTTTCCAGCAAAGCTCCATTGATAGTAAAGTGAATATGAAGTGATATCTTGGTGGTTACTTTGGTTTTTGTGGGCTTCCCTGATGGTTCAGATGGTAAAAAATCTGCCTGCAATGCAGAAGAGCTGGATTTGATTCCTGGGTCAGGAAGATCCCCTACAGAAAGGAATGGCTACCCTCTCCAGTGTTCTTGCCTGGAGAATTTCATGGACAGAGAAGCTTGGTGGGCTACAGTCCATGGGGTCACAGAGAGTCAGACATGACTGAGCGACTAACACTTACCTTGGTTTTTGTTATATTTACTTTTCAAAAATCTCCCTTTTTCTTTTTGTTGCCATTTTGCCTTTGTTCTTTAAACATTTTAAGTATGCTTATTAAATTTCTCTTCAGATCACAATGTTTTCTGGTCTTCATGTTTAAGTGTCCCTATTTTACAGGGACACTTAGACACTTAATGATCCTTCTTACATGCATTGATTTATGTATTGATTTATTATTCCTTTGAATATATATACATGTTTTATAATATATACTATATGACATATAATAATGGCTTCCCTAATAGCTCATTGGGTAAAGGATCCACTTGGAATGCAGGAGACATAGGAGACATGAGTTTGATCCCTGGGTTGGGAAGATCCCCTGGAAGAGGAAATGACAACCCACTCTAGTATTCTTGCCTGGAGAATCCCAATGATAAAGGAGCCTGGCGGGCTATAGCCCATGGGGTCATACAGAATCAGGTTTGACTGAGAAAATTATGTCTTTGAACATATATACATGTTTCATAATACATATTATATGCTACATTATATATATATATATTTAATTATATATTTACCTTTATATGTGTGTGTGTATACATACATATATATATGTTTTGGAATGGGTTCATCTTCTGTGTGAGTTATCTTATGCAGGATTTTTCTCCCACATTTATGCTGGGTTGTGAACGTCACATCTGGATTGTCACTGTCCTTTGAACAGTCTCCACTATATCTAGGAGTGAAGTATGAGAATTACATTTCCCAGAATCCTTTGGTTAGAATTTGACAGTGAGAAACACATAAGACTTGGATAGTGTAAGAACTGTTCTTCAGGCACAGCTGCTGCAAGAGTGTGCAAGAACACTGGCAACAGCAAAGGTGGGGTTTTGTCAAGCACCTTCCAGAGAGCCTCATGAGGAAGGGTCAAGAAAACTTTTTCTGTTAAGGTCTAAGCTATAAATATTTCCACCTTTGCAGGCTATATGGTCTCCATTTCATATCCTATCTTCTTTTTAACTTCCCTCTGTAAATATAAAAAAAGAAGAAACATTCGTAGGTAGCCAGCAGTGTAATAACAGGCTGTGATCCAGGTTTGCCCCATAGACCATAACTTTCTGACTCTTGCTCTGAAGAATCTCCCACTTCAAGCAGCTGAACTCACTGGCAGCAGTCTGCTTGCTATTCCTGCACTGCCATATCCTGAAAGCCAGCAATGGCCTTCCTGATCTTGTTCTCCAGGCCCTTCCAAATGCTGTGTAAAGTTATAAATTCTTTAAAGTAGCTTTTGATTTTCTGTCCAAAGTCAATCAGTTCAGTTCAGTTCAGTCACTCAGTCGTGTCCAAAGTCAATAAGGTATTTTAATGTTTGTCCTTGACCAGACATTGTAGAGCTTGTTTCCTCTAAATTGTTTTCCATGTTAGTTAGTTTCTAGAATTTTGACTTCCCACATGTATAAGACAAGTTAAGTTTGTTCCTGGTAAGTCACAATTTTAGATTCTCATTTCATGCTGCAGCCTACTCTCAGTAAGGGGCCCGGGTACTTTAGGCTTGTTTCTGGTTATGGTCTAGTGCCACTTGTTGGAGATTTTCATATCCTTCTTCATGGACAAAAAGCCTATTCTAACTCCTGTGTCCATGCAGGGGTCCTAGCTTCAGATCCTCATAGAAATCTGAGTCTTGCCCCAATCCTTTTCCAATGTAGCATTGAAACTTTGGTTCCTGAAGCTTGTGGTGGACCTAATCCCCTAGGGGTAATTCAGCCTCAGCTTCCACTCACCACTGGGGTTCTCTCTAAATTTCTGGCAGAGTGACATTTTCCTTCTTTGCTTTGTAGTTGGTTTATGTCCTTTTAAAAATATTTCATCCAGAATTTCTATGAGTTTGAACTGTGGAAGGGGTAATTTTAGCATGTACTTAATCTACCCTCTTGACCTGGAAGTCCAATGTTCACATCTGTGATGTAAGAGATTTGTGTTTAATGATTCCCAGAGATCCTTCAAGCACTGTGCTGTTCGAAGTTGCTACATCTAGGCACATTGTGTTTATATATAAATATTGCTGCCAACACTCAGACACATGTGCTGGCCTTTTGGTTATTTATCTTTGAAGGAAGACCATTAGTAGGAGGTTAAGCCAGCATGCATTTAATATTTGGTGATGGAAAGGAAAAAAAAAACAACAACAAAAAACATGGCCAATACATTGCATGCAATGATTAAATTCACCACGTGAACCAATGCTAGTGAATCCAAATCCAGTCCACACAAGCTATTGTTTACAATAGTACCATCATTTTGGGAAAACAAAGAAGCATTAAACAGCACAAGACAAACCACACTTGATACCTCGATTCTATGATTCAATGTGTAGCAGTCTATAAGGATGTGAGTTAGAGGTTGTCTGTAGGAGAAGGCAATGGCACCCCACTCCAGTACTCTTGCCTGGAAAATCCCATGGATGGAGGAGCCTGGTGGGCTGCAGTCCATGGGGTCGCTAAGAGTCAGACATGACTGAGTGACTTCACTTTCTCTTTTCACCTTCATGCATTGGAGAAGGAAATGGCAACCCACTCCAGTGTTCTTGCCTGGAGAATCCCAGGGATGGGGGAGCCTGCTGGGCTGTCATCTCTGGGGTCGCACAGAGTCGGACATGACTGAAGTGACTTAGTAGTAGTCGTAGTAGCAGAAATGCTCAGATTCCACACATTACTCATCTTTTCAGTTGGAGAGTTAATCCTTAATTTAATTTATTCATTCACCATGTATTAACTATACACTCAACATGTGAGAGTTGGGCCATAAAGAAGACTGAGGCTCAAAGAATAAATGCTTTTGAACTGTGGTGCTATATAAAACTCTTGAGAGTCCCTTGGACAGCAAAGAGATCAAACCAGTCAATCCTAGAGTAAATCAACCCCAAATACTTACTGCAAGAACCATTGCTGAAACTGCAGCTCCAATACTTTGGCCACCTGATGCAAAGAGCTGACTCACTTAGGAAAAGACCTAAGGCTGGGAAAGACTGAGGACAAGAGGAGAAGGGGTGACAGAGGATGAGATGGTTGGATGGCATCGTTGACACCATGGGTATGAATTTGAGCAAACTCAGGGAGATAGTGAAAAACAGGGAAGCCTGGTATGCTGCAGTTTGTGTGGTTGCAGAGTCAGACGTGACTAAGTGACTTAAAAACATCATGTTCCACTCACTGGGCTAGGTAAATGGAAGAGCAGAGCACTCAGGGTAGTCAGAGCACCAGTCCTCACAGAGCACATGGTCCACAAGGAAAGATAGATGAGGACCATGTGTTTCAAGGCTGCTGAATGAGACTATAGATTAAACAAAGATTGCCATGGGAGTGTGTTAAACGAGGAGCAAAGGCAAATGGTTGTCTGAGGAGACCTTACAAATAGCTGAGAAAAGAAGAGAAGCAAAAGAGAAAAGGAAAGATATACCATCCAAATGCAGAGTTCCAAAGAATAGCAAGGAGAGATAAGAAAGCCTTTCTAAGTTACCCGTGCAAATAAATAGAGGAAAACAACAGAATGGGAAAGACTAGAGATCCCTTCAAGAAAATTAGAGATACCAAGGGAACATTTCATGCAAAGATGGGCACAATAAAGGACAGAAATGGTATGTACCTAACATAAGCAGAAGATATTAAGAAGAGGTGGCAAGAATACACAGAAGAACTACACAAAAAAGATCTTAATGACCCAGATAACTACAATGGTGTGATCACTCACCTAGAACCAGACATCATGGAGTGTAAAGTCAAGTGGGCCTTAGAAAGTATCACTACAAACAAAGCTAGTGGAGGTGATGGAATTTCAGTTGAGCTATTTCAAATCCTAAAAGATGATGCTGTGTAAGTGCTGCACTTAATATACCAGCAAATTTGGGAAACTCAGCAGTGGCCACAAGACTGGAAAATATCACTTTTCATTCCAATTCCAAAGAAAGGCAATGCCAAAGAATATTCATACTACTGCACAATTGCACTAATTTCACATGCTAACAAAGTAATGATAAAAATTCTCCAAGCCAGGCTTCAACATACATGAACCAAGAACTTCCATATGTTCAAGCTGGATTTAGACAGAGGAACCAGAAATCAAATTTCCAACATTTGTTGGGTCAACAAAAAACAAGAGAATTCCAGAAAAACATCTACTTCTGCTTTGTTGACTACACTAAAGCCTTTGACTGTGGATCACAACAAACTGTGGAAAATTCTTAAAGAGATGGGAATATCAGATGCCTTACCTGCCTCCTGAGAAACCTGTATGCAGGTCAAGAAGCAACTGTTTAAACTGTACATGGCACAATGGACTGGTTCCAAATTCAGAGAGGAGTATGTCAAGGCTGTATAGTGTCACACTGTTTATTTAACTTATATGTAGAATACATCATGCAAAATGCCAGGCTGGACGAAGCACAAACTGGAATCAAGATGGCTGGGAGAAACATCAATAACCTCAAATATACAGATGACACAACCCTTAAGGCAGAAAGTGAAGAGCAACTAAAGAGCCTCTTCATGAAGGTGAAAGAGGAGAGTGAAAAAGCTGGCTTAAAACTCAACTTTCAAAAATCAAAGTTTATGGCATCTGGTCCCATCACTTCATGGCAAATAGATGGGGAAACAGTGACAGACTTTCTTTTCTTGGACTCCAAAACCACTGTAGATGGTGACTGCTGCCATGAAATTAAAGGATGCTTGCTACTTATAAGAAAAGCTGTGACAAACCTGGACAGCATATTAAAAAGCAGAGACATTACTTTGCCAACAAAGGTCTGTCTAGTCAAAGCTATGTTTTTTTTCAGTAGTCATGTATGGATGTGAAAGTTGGACCATAAAGAAAGCTGAGCACCAAAGATTTGATGCTTTTGAGCTGTGGTGTTGGAGAAGACTCTTGAGAGTCCCTTGGACAGCAAGGAGATCAAGCCAGTCAATCCTAAAGAAAATCAATCCTGAATATTCATTGGAAGGACTGGTGCTGAATCTGAAGTGCCAATACTTTGGCCACCTGATGTGAAGAGCTGACTCATTAGCAAAGACCCTGATGCTGGGAAAGATTGAAGGCAGGATGAGAAGGGGATGACAGAGGATGAGATGGTTGGATGGCATCACTGACTCAATGGAAATGAGTTTGAGCAAGCTCTGGGAGATGGTGAAGGACAGGGAAGCCTGGGTGCTGCAGTCCATTGTGTTACAAAAAGTTAGACATGACTAAGGGACTGAACAACAACAACAACAAAAAACTGATCTGGAATGTTGGAAGGTGAACTTGCACACATGAAGTTTTGGCTGAGGTCTGAAGTCTGAGTGTTAACAAAGCAAATATGTCTCCAAGCACATGAGAAGGCAGGGTGGCGACCTGGAGAGCAGGATGGAAGGCATGTCTGAATGGAGATCAGATGCACCATCTGAGGATCCTGTCAACTCTATTAGGAATTTGGGAGTTATCAGTGAGTTTTAGGTAGAGCAATGATACAATCAGATAAGATCCCTCTAGCTCCTGCATGGAGTGTGGAGATGGGGGGTGAGGGGTGGGGAGTGGTTGATTGAAAGCTTTCTATGGTGGTCCAGGTGATAGCTGGTGATGTCATGGGTAGTGTCAGTAGGAGGGGAAAGAAGTAGGCAGATTTTTAGGAAAGAGCATGTACAAATCTTAGAGCTTGATTAAATGTGGGGCTTGAAAGGAAAGGAAGACTAGTTTCTGGTTTGGTCACTGTGTGCATGATGGTTCTATATACTGGGAAAGGACCCTATAAAGAGAGAGAGAGTGAAGAAACAGAGAGACCGAGAAAGAAGAGGGAGAGATAGAGAAGAGGAGAGGAGAATGATCAGGGTTCAGCTACAGCCATGTTATTATTGGAGGGGACACAAGCTTTGGAGTTGGACAGACCTGGTACATTCTTCCACTTTCCTGCTATGTGCACATACCAGGTTACTTAAAATTTTGAGCCTTAATCCTCTCATCTATAATATAAAGATAATATCAGTTATCAATGAAGTTTTAATGCTCATGAGGACAAAATACACAATGAGTCTCATAGAGTAGGTCAATAAGTGAGATTTCTCACCTATCCCCTGGCTAGATGGTCTTATCTGTCAAATCATTGGTTGAGGGAGCAGTAGTCAGTGACAAGAATCCAAGCCTGGGAATCAGGGGCCTAGAACTATGCTTACCAGTAAATTGTTTTGTGACACGGGATGAGTGATTGCCCCTCTGCTTCTCAGTGAGAGATTATCTCAATGGATCCTAAAGCTTCTCCTAGTTTAATAAATCAATGACACTACAGTCAGTATGTCTACAGATGTCAGGCTATCTCCCAATGCCATAGTCATAGTCTCCCTCTGGAGAAATACCTTGTGGACACAGGTATTGTGGAGCACTGGAAAGACACAGAGAAGTTTCCTATTTCAATTTCATTCAAAACAACCTGAATCTTCTTCTCAGCAAGCAGCCTTCCTTTACTGACAGGATTGATATGGCACTTGCCTTGATGTGCTCACACTTCACTCTTCTCGCCAGATCCTTATAGTGAGAGAGATGTATATTGGTTTCTTAAAACCAGCAGCTCTGTGGAATGGGACTGCCTGGAAGAGAATCACACATGAAAAAGGAGAATGCCACAAAGCTGTGTTTTCAAGACAGTGCAGAGAAGCAAGAATCTGTTTTTCATTATAAAAAATGTTTTCCTAGATGGTGTAGGAAGCCTTAAGTGTAGTATTCTGAAATGGGGGCATTGATGTCTCCAGCGTACACTGTCCTGGTCAGACCACAACTAAGAATCCTGTTTGAGAGCTGTCGTGTGTGAAACCTCAGGCCCTGGAATCAGTCTCAAGCTTCAAAATATGACACTACTATTTTCTAGCTCTGTGATGCTGGAAAAATAATATAACTAGCCTAAGCCTAATTTTCTCATCTTAAAGTTGGGATAATAATCATTACATCTTCTTCCATAGGTTTCTTGTGAGAATTTAATAAGAGAGTAAGTAAAGAAATTAGTACAGTGCCTGTCAATTCATGGCACTGCTTCTGATGGTTCAGTTATGGCCCATGAAAGATTCAAGACCACATCCCTTCTGGAATCAGTATATTAGCTGAAAATGTTTGGCTGAGAAAAGGAAATGCTTGGAGCTTATGATCATAAGTTTTAAGAGACTGAAGAGCAACAGTAAAGAGGAAAATGGATTTGTAGATGGAATTCAACCATTGTCTGAATAGTTGGATTAGATGCCTTTAATGACCTGTTCCAGTCTGAGATTCTGAGACTCAGTGGAAATTCTAGAATCGTATTTGCTCTTCTATTTAGTTGATATTTGCAGGACATATATTATCCTTGTCAAGTGTGTAAGAAAACAGAAATAAGCAAGATCTGCTCTTGTTCCTCAGGGTGTTTACAGCCTAATCTGCCATCAGAAAAATCATTAGACCCTACCTGCCTCCGAGAAACCTGTATGCAAGTCAAGAAGCAACAGTTAGAACCAGACATGGAACAACAGACTGGTTCAAAATTAGGAAAGGAGTACATCAAGGCTGTATATTGTCACCCTGCTTCTTTAACTTATATGCAGAGTATATCATGTGAAATGCTGGACTGGATGAATCCCAAGCTGGAATTAAGATTGCCAGGAGAAATATCAATAGCCTCAGATATGCAGATGGCACCACCATAATGGCAGAAAGCAAAGAGGAGCTAAAGAGCCTCTTGATGAAGGTGAAAGAGGAGAGTGAAAAAGGTGACTGTAAAAACTAAGATCACGGCATCTGGTCCCACGTCCTCGTGGCAAATAGATGGGGAAACAATGGAAACAGTGACAGACTTTATTTTCTTGGGCTCCAAAATCACTGCAAATGGTGACTGCAGCCATGAAATTCCAAGATGCTTGCTCCTTGGAAGAAAACCTATGACAAACCTAGACAGCATATTAAAACACAGAGACATCACTTTGCCAACCAAGGTCTGTCTAGTCAAAGCTTTGCTTTTTTCTGGTGGTCATGTATGGAGGTGAAAGTTGGACCATAAAGAAGGCTGAGTGCCAAGGAATTGATGCTTTCAAACTGTGGTGTTGGAGAAGACTCTTGAGAGTCCCTTGGACTGTAAGAAGATCAAACCAGTCAATCCTAAAGGAAATCAATCCTGAATATTCATTGGAAGGACTGATGCTGAAACTGAAGCTCTGGCCACTTAAGATACAAAGAGCCAACTCATTGAAAAAGACCTTGATGCTGGAAAAGATTGAGGGCAGGAGGAGAAAGAGGTGACTGAGGATGAGATGTTTGGATAATGTCATTGACTCAATGGACAGGAGTTTGAGCAAACTCCAGGAGATTGTGAAGGACAGGGAAGCCTGAAGTGCTGCAGTCCATGGGATCTCAGAAAGTCAGACACGACTGAGCAACTGAACAATAAACAACAAGACTGTGTCAAGAGGCCTGGTTTCTATTATCAAATTCATATTCTAGCATTAATTTTCATACAAATCACTAGTCTTCTTTAGACCTTATTCGTAAAGTTTATTGCTTTTTGAAATGGGATTCACATTAGCCCTAGAAATTTAGACCTTTTTTGAAGATCAAATGATGTAATAGATGTGGGATTCCCATCAAAATTTGGTGGACTAGGCAAGTGTTAGATGCTGAGTGAGACTTTTTGATTTTCCTTGAATTACGACTAAGAACTAAAGATGAGAACAAAGTAGAAAGTGCCAGATTTGGAAGCAGCACCTGCCCAAGAGGGCTTGCTGAGAACACGCTCATCTCCTTCCTAATTTCACAGTAGAGGAGGGCTGGCACAGAGAGAGGACATCACAGCTCATGGGAGAGCTAGACTTTCCGTTCACTTCTCCAGGAATTTCCCTTTCCTGAAGCACAGAGAAAAATAACCCATAAAAAGTGTTCATAAAGGTAGAGGATACTCAAGATGTGCCCCCTGCACTCAGCTGGGGATTTCTTCTCTTGGAGTTGCTTAACCAACAAATTAGAATGCCCAATGCTGGCAGGGTGTGAGAAAGAAAAGAGTGAGATTTGGGGGCTCAATGCCAAAGGACAGTCAGCAAGGACTTGGGAATTTTCCTTCATCAGGCTGGAGTTGAGCAGTTTTGCTGGCATCACTGATGTAAAATAGTCAGTTAGTGGGATACTCCCAAAGCAAGAGAGTGGTAGCTAGGATGCCCTTGATGATGTACTGAATGGGAGGAGAAGACGGAAAATGTAAACCAGTAATTTCCAGTTGAGATGATTATTGGAGTGCCTTCTGCATCAAAAGAAGCTAATGGCCAGTCAGTGTTAGAGAAACACCACAATTCATCTTAGAGAATCCAGCAACCTCCCCTGGCACGGCCATTTAAGTGGGGACAATGTGTTTTTCCTGTTTCCTTCCCATCACCCCCAATATAATGTGGGAAGAACAGAGGGAAAGGAGGGTGAGGGGATGTCTGTGAGAGCTGACCATGGGCTCTGTCCTCAAGGGCCAGAGCCACTAACCAAACCTACATGGGGTGAGAAGGAAGGATTACAAGAATGAGACTGAAGTTTTCAGAATGGATGACACTATTCTGAAAAACAGAATGAGTTTTCTTAGTAAGCAAGAGTAATTGAAAGCTATGGATTCTTATTGAAGTATGATATAGAGAACATGCATCCTGCCCCCAATAGGAGATTTAACAGAATATAGTTGATAAATGTTAGAATAAGAATAAACTGTTTTAAATTTATTCTTCAGTACCTGGAGACATCTCACTAAAGTTGTTATACTGACCAAAACTTAACAAATAGAAGAGGTCATTCCATGCTCCCAATGCATAGATCACTATCAGGATCCCAGCAGGAAACAGAGGGTTTGCACCCAAACCGGGTGATTGAGGAAAGTTTAATAAATGGTTTATTTCCAAAAATGTATCCAGAATATATGGAAGCCATGAAGGAATAGATCAGTGCTGCAGATTATTAGCCAGGAGGTGTGACTACCATGAGACCCAAAGGGTCAGGGAGAGAACTAGGAGTCTAGCTGCACAGGAGGGGTCCCCTGACCATAGGTGTGACCTTTGGTGAAGGACGTAACCATCCCAGGGTGGTGCAGCAGGGACCTTTCTGATGTCACCTATTCAGGTCAACCTTCCAGGGCACAGTAGAAAAGGAAGGAGTATGAGTCTATGGAGACTAGCCAGCATGTCCCCTAACTTTTTATAAAGCCATCCATGCTGACTTGATTGAGGCAAGTAGAACACTATTATTCCCTGACATCATTCTACCCTCATGCCAGCTCTTGGTACTTACCATCCATTTCAGTGCATGTGTCAGTGTCAGGTCTGTCACCTTTGGAAGGCCTAGAGATGTTCTCCAGAAATTAACGAAAGGGAAACATGTTTACAAGTCAGTCGCCTTCATTCTTCACCTAGTAGGGTTTTGGAATTAGCATTTCTGCTGTTCTAAATCTCAGAGGTTATGATGTGGTGGTAACCTCAAGCATCTTTTTCCCAGTTCTTCCAACCCTTTTGAGGTGATCATGGCCTTTCTGATCCCCTTTTGCCAGTTCCCTGGATAGCTGAGCTAGACTTAGGAGTTGGAGGAGGAGTCCTTTCCTGTGTTCAAAAAAGGGACAATCCCTGTGTGTGTTCCTCCTCCATCCCCAAGGGTCTCATTTCTGGCAAGATTCCTGGATTTTCCTAAGGTTATGTAGCGTCTGATATAGTGATCTGGATAAAATAGGTACTGAGTAAACATTTTTACATAGCAGAATAGGAAGTAGCAAAGCCAGGTTTGTCTGAGTCCAATGCTGCTTTCCTTTTCTCCCATAGGATGTTGCATTTGAGGCAATTTTCTGTGAACCCTGTTAGAGGGCATCAGAGAAGCTCCCTCCATGGTAGCAGAGTGTTCTAAACTGTGCCTCAGCAGGTCAGATCAGCCTGGATCAGTAAGGTGGTTTGTAAAACAAGGTTTGTATGAGGAGACCCAAATGGGTGGTGCTCAGCACCTGGGAGAGAACAAAGAGGTTCTGTGGGTGCTTATGTCCTTTGATTCATATGTGTGGCATTCCTCCAAGATGCCACAAACCATAGTAGGCACTTCACAGATGCAGACCTTCAGAATTCTCCCAAGAACCATGCAATGTAACTGATCAGACCCTTACTTGACAGGTGAGGAAAGCAAGCACCAGAAAGTAAGAATCATTTACGTAGTCAACATCAGAGTTGGAATTCTGACTCAGATTCCTCTGAGTTGAAAGCCCATTCTCTATCGCACGTCACGATGCTGTGGGTTACCCAATTAGCCTAGTCTCTTGGGGTGGAATGCCCTAACCTTTCTAGAGAAAGCTAGTAGTTATCATGTATTAACTTCCTTAATACATCCTTATAATTATTGTTTGAATCTGCAGAGAAGAGTTTATAGGACCTGAATCTGCCTCAGAAGGGGATCACGTGCTCACTTGGATGCTGTGGGTTTCACCACTGGGACAGATCTCTTCTGTAGCAGGCACTAAACCAGCCCTCTCGACCTCTTAGCTGGAGGTACAGTAGATGCCCTTGGTGCTACTCCCTCCCGCATCCATTCCCTGCCTCTATGTCTCTTGTATTGTTAAGTACCCCTTGGCAGAGGCCACACCCACCCCCAGATGCCAGTTGTGCAATTCTTCATTCCTGGAAGCACAGAATACCGCCCTGTTCAGCTTGCCAGACTGTAAGTTCCAGGGCTTAAGCTTCAGTTCCCTGGCTGGTAGGTGACTTAATAATACATCTTTTATGGGCCATCTTTATTCTTCTGTTTTTCTCCATTTACCTACTAATGTTGTCTGCATGACCCAAATAAACTACTTGTATGTGAATCCTCATCTCAGGGTTTGCCTCTGGGAGAGTCAAAACTAAGAGACTAAGAGTCGTGGTTTTGGTTTTGACCCTTGTTCTATGAGGGTGTGTCTAAACTTCCCTCAGAGCAGCATAATTGCTTTGTTCTAGGGTCACATTCACATGGCATGAAAAACAGCAACAATCTGTAACAAACAGCGTAACTTCCCTGTAGTGTCCCTGCCCAGGGACCTTCAGACCCATAACAAAACAGTGTGGGCTAGGTTCTTTCAGTCACGTGATCTCTGGTTCTTTGGTATTGCCCAATCTGGCTTGGGAGACATTTCCACACATTCATCATGAATGTTCTTGCTTTCTCTTCTGCTGTTATTCATCTAATACCTTCCTAAAGACCCCCACTTCGTTTCGAAAAATCCACACTTCTCAGCCTTAAAGCCGTTTTGTTGTTGCTGACACTAGTCCATTGCTCAGACCCTAATGCCTCATTTTTTCTTGTTATGTAGGAGATTTTCTTACAATGCTGGAAGATGCCCTAGGAGATAAAAAGCTCAAAAGGATCTAGTTTCTATTAAAAGCAAGTCTATAGGATTAGAAGCTTCTTAATGCACAATTATGAAATGTATATCACCAAATGTAGTCACCCATATCTTCTTTCTTATTCCTCCTTTCCAGTTATTACTCTGCTTAATGTTTCCACAGGGAAGAGCAGCTTCTGAATCTTTAAGGAAACTCTCAGTTGATGTGTCTGAAGTATAATCATGATACCATCCCACATGTCTACATCTCTTTGAGGGATATATCACATGCTATAAACCAGCTCTGCAAAGCCTCATTAATGACACAGAGCATTGGAGGATATTAAAAGGGACCCTGCCTGGCAGATAGAACAAAGTATCTGTCGGCCATGGTGACTCATGGTATATCCATCCAAGCTAGGGGGGTGTTTCAGAGGTCACTAAAGTGAGCACACTAACACTTAAACCCATAAAGGTGATAAAATAGTGGATAACAATGCAAAATCTCATATGCTAGGAGGACTTCAAGGTTAGGGACTGGGCTTGAGTCCTAGCAGTGGTTCTTCAACTATTAAGAGTTGAAATATGCTCCATGAATGTTCTACAACATTGTAGAAATTTCAGAAAGAGAAAGAAGACAGCAACATCCAGTCTAATATCATAGCTTCCTTATCTTTATTTTGATAATAATACATCTTATTATGTTTTGTAAACTCACGGGAGACATTGAATAATATTTACCTAATTTTTCTTAGGGAAGAAACCTAATAATGTATGATAAACCTGAATTCAGTTTAAATATTATTTGTTCATCCTGTGCCTCACACTAGAGATGTGTTTCTCAAAGTCATTTTAATCTTAATTAGCTTAGTATTCTCAGCACCTAGCACAAGAATTTCTATGTAGTAGACACTAACTAAATGCAGCCTTTGTTGAATGAATGTTGAAAAAGAAACCATTTGTGACCTCAGCACTTAACACAATGATCTAGTGTGCAAACATTTTTTGAGTAGCTGAATTAAGTATACAAAATATTGCACAACTCAGAGATCTGACTACAAAACATAGTAAGATTGAGTCTTCATGTTACACAGATAAGAGTGGGTCTAACTACAACAAAGGGAGGGAAGTAGAATTTTAACTTGGGGACGACTCGGGTAGACTGCACACAATTATAGCTACTAAAAGCAAAACCTGGGCATGGGGATTCTTTTCTCCTCAGTCCCCAAATGCTACTCCCCCCATCACTGATTTCAAATTCTTCTCAGAGTAACCACTAAATGTAAACAGATCATCCTGACTTTGCAAATACAGAAACAGAGAAGTTAAGCAAGTTGGCTCCTATCATTCAGTAAGGCTGAGAACTTGAAATAAGTGTTATCATTTATAATTCCTCTTTCAGACCACCTAGTTTCTCATTCATGTATTATGTTTCCCTAAAGAGTACACACTTGAGAATACTTCCTCTGGAGTGTGCTCCAAGAACGTTTACTAATATCAATACAAACTTCATCTTACGACCTAGGAATAAAAAGGATAATAGGGAAAAAACGTTTCTGAGAGGAGGAGAAGGTAATGTGAGGTAATTGAAAGAGTCAGGAAACTGGGTTTTATTCCCAGTTCTGACACCAACTAACTGTGTGGCCTTGGAGAGAAACTATAAAACCTCTGTGGACCTCAGTTTCCCCATCTTGAAAATAAAGAGGTTGTGGAAGTTAGTCTCTGCAGCATGATATTGTAAGTCTCTATGCGATTCTCCAAGTAAATTAGAGCACATAAAAGTATGAGGTCTTGGGAATACTATCCAAGAGCCATCAAGAGAGAAGGTAAGCCAAGTTCATAAGGCGATTTAATCCTCAGAAGCAAGACCCAGCCAATAGCCAGCCAGGCTATGATTCCCTCTGCTATGTTTTCCTACTTTTGTGCCAACCCCAAAATGCTAAGTCATTGCTTTTGCTAGAAGGATATTTTCTTATTGCATTCTGAGGATTTGAACAAATATTTTCATTTTGAGGAAAGCTTTCAGAACATTTTCAAATTGAAGGTTAGGCTTTTAGGACAAGAGGAGCCGCCAGACTGAAAAATAGAGCTCCCAGGTTTGGACAGACTCTGCACTTGAAGGAGGGGGAATCAGCATTTGTTTGACATGGCCCTTTCTTTCCGCTGAAACTCAAAAGGCTTTCAGCAAAGTCTGTGGGTACTGCGGTTGCCATGGCAGTTCTTTTGGAGGAGCAGACACTGACAAAGCATTTAGCTTCAGCCTCATGACTGGTAACACGCTGAAGCCAACGAGTTGGCCACCTATGTGGAAAACTACAGACCCGCTTCCACCCTCACCCTCCATCTGTAGGCATGCCTGCTCAAAATTCCATTTCTGGGTCCTTCTCCCTTTCATTCAACCAGACAGCTCCTTTACCCCCAACCCCCACCCCCAATGCCAATTGCAGTTCCCCTGGGAAAACACAGTATGCAAAATATGCTAATCAGTAATACAGTACTGAGTGAGAGGTGTCATATTTAACAGAGCCCTGCATAAAATTGCACCCCCAAAGTGGTTACTCATCTAATTGTCAATTCATCTTCTAAATATCGCTTTATCAGGAATAGAAAATATAAGCTTTATATTAGAGTTTATTCACCTTTTAAAATTAGTATCAGTAGTTACCTCCTCCAAAAAGCCTTTCCTAGTCCCTAGATTGGAGAGTTTTCCTCTAACCTGTGTGGCACCTGAACTTTGCTTTGTCATTTGCCAAAACATTAAAAATGTGTTTCTGTCTGTCCAGTAGAGAAAGAGCCTCTGTGTGTGCCTCTCACTTCTTTATTTTACAAAAGTGCCACTTTCTCAACAAGAGCACTTTATTTAAAATTTCAATGTATCCTCCACCCCTTTTTTTAAAAAAAAAATTCATGTAGCAGGTATGATTTCTAACATATTTAATTGTTCATTTGCTTATTTACTAGGGCTGTTTTTTATTTTGATAGACTGTTATTTGGAGCAGTTTTAGGTTCACAGAAAAATTCAGTGGAAAGTACAGGGATTCCCAGATGCCACACTGCCTCCATTGATGCATGCTAATGCTATGCTAAGTCACTTCAGTCGTGTCCGACTCTGTGTGACCCCATAGACGGCAGCCCACCAGGCTCCGCCGTCCCTGGGATTCTCCAGGCAAGAGTACTGGAGTGGGTTGCCATTTCCTTCTCCAATACATGAAAGAGAAAAGTGAAAGTGAAGTCACTCAGTCGTGTCTGACTCTTAGCGACCCCATAGACTGCAGCCTACCAGGCTCCTCTGTCCATGGATTTTCCAGGCAACAGTACTGGAGTGGGGTGCCATTGCCTTCTCCACCATTGATGCATAGATGCCTCCATTTCAGCTTCCCCCACCATAGTGATGCATTTATAATAACTGATGAGCCTGCACCAACACATCATCGTCACTCGAGGTCTATGGTTTACATTAGGGTTCACTCAGTGTTTTACCTTCTCTGCATCTAGACAAATGTATAAAGACGTGTCTCCACCACTATAGTATCATACACAGCATTTTCACGAATGAGGCTCACTTTTATTGTCTGCCTCCCTCTTCAAGCTAGAATGAAGGCTCTACAAATGCAGTCCTTGTTCATTGGTGTATCTCAAAAGCCTAAAATAGTGCCTGGCATAAAGTAGGCCCTCAAAAATATTTGTTGAATAAATGAATGGGGGAAAATAAAATACCTTAGCATCCTTCAGGTAAAATGGTAGAACCTTATTATCCTGTTGTGCTTAAAATTGTAAGACCAGATTAAGCACAATCATGGTGGCTTTGATGTCTTTAATACTCTTGTTTATTCCCATCTATTAAAGCTTGAATCTGGAACAGTTATTTAAACCAGATAATGTTATAGAAAACCTAAGAGAACAGTGACTTTGATTAAGGTTTACTTAGCTATGAAGATCATTGGTGAATTGAGAGGACAAAGGGTCAAGGAAGCTATTACAAGATTGCCTTCAGAAGGAATTGATTAATCTTGTCAAGACTGTTCCCCTGTAGACAACAGGAAACCATCATGGACAGGATAGATACACAGAGCAGGGTTTCCCACTAATCCCTTTAGATTTTCCATGAAAAAAAAAAAAAATCTTTAATGGCCGAATCATGTTAGGAAACTTTGCATATTTCACAATCTATGATAGCACAGGATTTGAGATGTTCTGCAACAAAGAATTTAATTTTGTTTAACCAATGTTTTGTTTGACCTCAGAAACCTGCCTTCGTTGTTCTTTTTCTTTTTTTTTTTAAACATCTGTGCAGATATTCCTCTTTTTTTTATGAAACTTTCCTTAAAGTCCTCTTTTCTTCCCATCTATTCACATGTGGCCTAAATCCCCCTAAATCAATCCTAACTTCAGAACTAATATAGCAAAGACTTCTGGGGGGATAATATCTCTGGGAAGGCCTCAAGCCAAGGATGTCAAAATCCAATAATTATTTATTGAAAAGCAGCTTAAATGAAGGCCCAGTCATAATCTCAAAAACTTTATGCTTAATATTGGGATGTAAGACATAGAGAAATACCTCTATTACACAGTAGAAGATGGGAAAGATCTTAAGAGAGATGCCATTAAAAAAAAAACACAGTTTAAAGATATACAAGGTCTTAGGAGCACAGGGTCAGTGAGAAGAGGAAAGAAGATAGAACTGACTACAGAAGGTTTGGGTAAATTTTGAAAAATTGTTGTGGCTTTAGGGCAAATCTTTGGCAGGGCAATGATATCATGTTCAATATTCAAAGGGGCATAGAGAATGTATGTTTGGTCCCAATAGGCATCATTAGTCATGGAACTTCATCAATAACATATTTACTAGTGAAGTAGCCACTTGCTAGGGACATAGAAAAGAATATCCTCTACATGTATCTATAGTTTCTGGAGACCACAGTCTAGAAAGAAGGAAAAGATGGATGATCGACTTTATGATGTTACTCCACTATGGTAAATAATACTTTCTCATTTGAGCAAATTCTCAGCACTCCATGTAGAATTGCAGGAAGCAGATAGTACTATAAGCCAGAAGGAAGTTGACCTTGTCTGGCAATTTAGTCTTTCACAGTAGGACTCTACTTTCAGGAGTCTGAGGCAACAGTCCTTATAAAGAGTGAGTTATCAAGAAGGTATCAGCAGCCAGGTGGACACTTTGTTAGGTAACATACATAGAAGAGTTTGTTTCATCCTCATAACCATTTCTTAAGCTAGATATTTTCCAGATGAGGGAATGAAGGCTCAAGATATCAAGTAACCTTCCCAAGATTCCACAACTTGTAAATACCAGAGTCTGGTGTCTTCATGGAGTTTGGTCTTCATGAGCTATCATCATAAGCTATCCAAATATCAGCAAGTTGGAAAGTATTAGAGATATAAAATTAGATCCAGACATTTAGGCAATTGGGATAACTTAGATTTCACAGTTTGATTAGTTTATGTGGAAATGTTTGTGCTAAGTTAAATACTAAAGGCTTCCCAGGTGTTGCAGTGGTAAAGAGTACACCTGCCAAAGCGGGAGACACAGGTGATGCCGGTTAGATCCCTGAGTTGGGAAGATTCCCAGTAGTGAGAAATGGCAACCCACTCCAGTATTCTTGCTGGAAAATTGCATGGACAGAGGAGCCTGGCTGATTTGGGGGCAAAAGGTAGAGGTGGGTGGAAGATTATATAGAAAATTAAGTGTAAGTTACCAAAGTATAAGTTAAAAGTGTAAGTCATAAGAAAAATAAATTTTAAAAAATTCCCCTAAGTGTTTAATGTTTATCTAGAATATATGATGCTAAATTTCAGTAATTTCATAGTAAATTACATAGCATACCCAGCCAGAAATTATATCAAAAGAGCATATTAATAAGAATCTAGTATTCCCATATCTAGAATCTAGACTCTAGTGTACCCAAGTTTGTTTAATCAACATCGTTTACTTTACATTTCCATTGTTTTCTACAGATTTTTTAACCTGAGATGTAATGAGGATGATGAAAATGTTTCTTAAAAATATCTGAGTGAACTTGAATGAAACCTTTAAAAATGTACTCTCAGTGGATTCAAAATTAAAAACATATCTCTGTAAATATCTCCACTCTTTTTTATAGATATATTTTCAGTGGAATTATGAAATCAGTTTCTGGTATTTTCTTCACGCTTAGTTGATTACTACTAACTAGTATGATGCAATTAACTAGAATTGATGCTTTCAAATCATGGTACTGGGCAGGTTGATGATGAATCTGAAGCTCTAATACTTTGGTCACCTGATGTGAAGAGCTGACTCATTGGGAAAATACTAACACTGGGAAATATCAGGCAAGAAAAGAAGAGGGCAACAGAGGATGAGATGGTTTGATGGCATCGCTGACTCTTTGGGAAAATCCTAACACTGGGAAATATCAGGCAAGAAAAGAAGAGGGCAACAGAGGATGAGATGGTTTGATGGCATCACTGACTCCATGAACATGAGTTTGAGCAAACTCTGGGAGATATTGAAGGACAGCGAAGCCTGGCGTTCTGCAGTTCATGGCATTGCAAACAATCGGACAAAACTTAGTGACTGAACAAACAACAATATACAAACAATATATAAACAAACAACAATACAAACAAATAATATATACATGCACAAACATACTGACAGTTTTTATTCCTTATAGTAGAACTTGATTGACTGTATAAAGAAAGCTGATCGCAGAAGAATTGATGCTTTTGAACTGTGGTGTTGGAGAAGACTCTAGAGAGTCCCTTGAATTGCAAGGAGATCCAACCAGTCCATCCTAAAGGAGATCAGTCTTGGATGTTCATTGGAAGGACTGATGTTGAAGCTGAAACTCCAATACTTTGGCCACCTGATGCAAAGATTTGACTCATTTGAAAAGACCCTGATGCTGGGAAAAGTTGAAGGCAGGAGGAGAAGGGGACGACAGAGGATGAGATGGTTGGATGGCATCACCGACACAATGGACATGGGTTTGGGTGGACTCCGGGAGTTGGTGATGGACAGGGAGGCCTGGCGTGCTGCAGTTCATGGGGTCACAAAAAGTCAGACACGACTGAGTGACTGAACTGAACTGAACTGATAGTCTTTAATTTTGCTTTAATATGTTTCGTACAATGTAGTCTGCACTATTAGCTCCAGAGATCCATTTTTTTTATGTCTCTAAATGTGTATCTGTGTCTGGTGTGCTTTTCCTTCATGCCAATGATCTCGTTGCTATTAAAGATACTGATTTTGCAGAAAAGAATGAAAATGAACATTGATTTTCCACTGGGCTATGTTTTGATTTTCTCAAGTAACACTGTTCAATATGCCCGGGGAGATATTTTACTTTTAAAGTATTTTGTAGTATAATCCTGTGAGAAACAAAAGCACATCAAACCCCTTTACCTAATGTTGAAGTGTCAGGATGGGTATTGTCATAGATTTGTATGGGGATCTCCTTTCCCCAGACTGGTATGATATGTGGGTGACTTAGAGGCTGAAAAGTTGATGCCCATTCAAGCTGATATAAATAGCTATTTTAAGAACATCTCTTTAAAGTTGCAAGGGAGAAAAATGAGAAGGAATATCCCAGTTATTTTTTCACATAACTCCATTAGCAAAACAAGAGCCCAGCTGCTAACTGAACCCACCAGCCTTAGAAGGAAGTTTGGTGGTGGTGGTGATTTTGTTGCTAAGTTGTGTCCGACTCTTGCAACCCCACAGACTATAGCCTGCCAGATTCCTTTGTCCATGGAATTCTCAAGGCAAGAATAGTGGAGTGGGTTGTCATTTCCTTTTCCAAGAAGGAAGTTTAGTAATCATGTTATGCAACCCAAGAATGATCCAGGTAACTTATCGATGTATTCCTCTCAGACACATGTAGTACTTTCTTTGAGATGAGCTCTTATAGATAACATTTTCTCAATCTCTCTTTTTTTTTTTTTTTTTTAGTGTTCCTGATAGATTGATGAGCCAAATAACCTCAGTCTGGCATGACCTTTGATCTAGTTCTGTCTGTACCAATTATTACATCTATAGGATTTAAACTTTACTAAACAGTGAGGAAGCCACTACCATGGATTAAGGACATGGTGTTTCTTTCTTACTCAGACTAGTCATTGGATTTAACAATGAAATGAAAGCAATTGCCATCCAGTGATTCAAAAACACTGTTTTTCTCCCTTGCAAAATATTAGTGAGATAAACTTAGGTAACAAATCAGGTATCAACTGCATTTTTCTTTCATTTAAACTTTTGATCACTTTTTCCCAACTTGTTTTCCATTACCCAAGACATTCTCAAACAAGAGTGATTATAATGGGATAGGAAAGATCCATACCAATCCTAGAGGGTGTGATCTCTGATTAAAATGCCGATTTAAATTGCTACAAATATAGCCATGAATTAAGTAAGATCTTTTTCTTCTTAATAGCAAACCACTATTAAAATGGACAAAGGAATTTAAAATGGATACAAATACACACAAAGCCAAAATAAAGAAGAATGCCTTTTATATTCCAGATACCTCAAGAAATTTCTGGAGCTAGACTGAAATAAAATAGGGCTCAAATCTATTCTTGATTATCTATTCTTGATATCTATTCTATTCAAATCTCTTCTTGATATTTATTCAAATCTTGATATCTATTCAAATCTATTCTTGATATCTATTCCTGATAAAGATGTCCAGCATTACAGCAGAAAGTAAAAGATTCTGGCAAAATCCCATTAACATCCCCAATATAGGTGAAAGCTAATGGTAAGGAAGGGACATATTAGAGATGGAATATGATATTTATTTATCATTTTTTTAAAACATTCATTTTGAAGGCATTGTTCTACAGCAATGCCTAGGGGCCACAGGGTATATGGAACAGTTCACCAAGCACTGAGGAGGGCACGGCAGGCAACAGCACTAAGAACAAGACCAGTGACAATATATTGGTTTGTCTGGCATGGAAGCCAGACCAAATACAATGCTAGAAAACAATAGTGTTTTCTACACACATGCATTTCACATTGCTTTTGAAAAGCAGTCTATTCAGAAGAAAAATAGACAAGATAATTGTACAAGTTGTATATATATATATATATATATATATATATATATATACACACACAAGTAAGTGAAACAGATGTACAAGCTATTTATAAAAGAATAAAAAGAAAAGACCCATTTATACATGAAAAGTTTCATTCTCACTAGAGATTGAGAAGGATTCATTAAAACAGCTTGATGCCATTGATATCAAATTGATAAAAATTAAGCATTAGTATCTAGAAAAGCTAGTAGGGTTGTGATTACTTTCATATTGCTGATGGCAGTGTATAGTGTAATAACCATTCAACAAGCTATTCTACCGAAAGGAATGTGATCTATTGAAATAAAAAGTGACATAACATAAAAATTTATGTGTAAGGATATGCATTATTCCAATGCTGTTTATTATGGAAGAATGTTTGCATCAATTAAATGTTGAATAGTAAAAGATTGGTTAAGTATGGTACATCCATATGCTACAATTCTATGCAGCCAATAAAATAATTTACAGATTTTATTTTTGACACGAGAAACTGTTTACAATTTATTCTAAGTGAAGCAAGCATGTTATAAAAATATATATGGTATGGTTGCAAGCTTTTAAAAAAATCTGTGCATGTATATAATACATGCTATGTACAGAATATGTGTGTATATACGTTTACTTATTTATTTGTTCATGGGAGTATGGAACAAAGATTGGGTAGACAAGCAATAATAGCAATGGTGTTCTTTGTGTGGGGGTTCATCTGATAAATAAATCTCTATAAAAATTTTTGTTTTGTTGATGTATGGCAAAACCAATACAATATTGTAAAGTAATTAACCACCAATTAAAATAAATAAATTTATATTTAAAAAATTATTGTTTTGTATTTTATTAAGTGTAATTATATGCTGTGTATTTCCTTTCAGTTGCTTCCTAATGTTTTCAAGTTTAATCCATGATACTTTTAGTTGTGTGTTATTCTACTGTCTGAATATACCACACAAATTATTATGAGCAGCACTCCTATGAAAAACACTGGACATGTCTTAAAATGCACATGTGTAAGAACTTGTCTAAGGTACAGACCGTTGGAGTAAAATGAATGAATTTTAAGGAATAATCACATTTAATTCTATTGTGAGCATGCATGCTCAGTTGTTCGGTGGTGTCCAACGCATTGCAATCCCATGGACTGTAGTCTGCCAGGCTCTTCTGTCCATGAAACTTTTCAGGCAAGAATACTGGAATGGGTTGCCATTTCCCCTCCAGGGAATCTTCCTGACCTAGAGGTCAAACCTGTATCTCCTGCATTGGCAGGTGGGTTCCTTACCACTGAGCCACCTGGGAAGCCCCTTAACTCTAGTAAGTTATACCAAAATGTGTGCCAAAATTCATACTTCTACCAGAAGTATATTGTTTGTTCTTCTATATTCTGAAAAATGCTCAGCCATTATATAACTGAATGTCATTTCTTTTCTTTCTCTTGTTTCTGTTTGGAACTCTGATTATTCATATGTTAGACCTTTCCAATATATCCTCTATGCACCTTAATCTCCCTTTCATATTTTTCCTTTTTCTTTTATTTTAGTTTTGTTTCTCTGGACTCATTTTGGGTAATGTTTTTGGCTTAATAATCTAGTTCACTCATTTTTTCCTCAGTTGCATGTAATCTAAGTTTTAACTAGTCATTAAAAGTTTAATTTTAATAATTACATTTTCCATTTCTATAAATTATTTTTGGTACTTTTCCAAATATACTTAGTCATTTCCCCCTATTTCTTATTCCTTGCTATTTTTAAGCTCCTTTAATTTTTTTTTAAATTAAACATTCTTATTTTATGTGAAAATTGAATATTTCTAATATATGAAGTCATTATAGTTCTAATTCTTCTATCTACTTTTTATCTTAACTTTCACTGTCAGTATTTTGGTTCCTTTTTGTTTTTGCTCTCTTTTACTTAGAGCATGTTTTTTTTGGAATTTTATCTGTGGGAGTATTTAGTGGCATGGACTGAGTTTTTGCATTTTCTGAGAAGATTTGCATATGGTTCTGCTAATTGTTTTAGTTCACTATAACTCAAAACCACTTCAAATTAAATTATTTTCATGAGGTGTTTCATACTACAAAGTAGCAGAAATTTGGACTGAAAAATCCATCTGAGAATTGACTTATATTAACATTCTATGGAAAGATTTTCATTTTTCCTTTGGTATATGAATCAAATCACAGGCATGTTCCCTTGCTCTTCTCTGTGAAGAAGTTTGTTCTTCATTTACCCTTCAACTGAGAATACAATTCTTTGCCCAGATTTATGTGTATACCCAACTTCCTATTAAATTTCTAAATTTGCCTATAACCATGTTAGTCTTCTCAAGCTGCCATGACAGAATGACATAGAAGAGATGGCTTGAACAACAGAAATTTTATTTCTTCACATTTCGGGAGCTGGAAGTCAGGTCAGAGTGCCAGTATGGTTGGTTTCTGGTGAGAATTTTCTTCTGGCTTTCTGATGGGTGTCTTCTCATTGTGTCCTCACACAGTGAAGAGGCAGGTTAACCTCTCTCTCCCTTTTCTTGTAAAGCTGCCAATCCTATTGAATTGGGGCCCTTATGACTTTATTTAGCCTTAATTACTTGCTAAAAGCCGCATCTTCAAATACAGTCACAATGGGAAGTAGAACTTCAACATAAAAATTTTAGGGGGGGGGGCACAATTCAGAACATAGTACACCTTAAACTTTCATCTCCTGAGTCCTCTACATTGCACAATTACCAAAAACAAACGAATCTAAAGCCACAAATGTTGCAGAACCCTTTGCTGCTGCTGCAGCTGAATCGCTTCAGTCGTGTCCAACTCTGTGCGACCCCAGAGACGGCAGCCCACCAGGCTCCCCCATCCCTGGGATTCTCCAGGCAAGAACACTGGAGTGGGTTGCCATTTCCTTCTCCAATGTATGAAAGTGAAAAGTGAAAGTGAAGTCGCTCAGTCATGTCCGACTCTTCACGACCCCATGGACTGCAGCCTACCAGGCTCCTCCGTCCATGGGATTTTCCAGGCAAGAGTACTGGAGTGGGGTGCCATCGCCTTCTCCAACATATTGTATAGTGTGCATATGCTGCTGCTGCTGCTAAGTTGCTTCAGTCGTGTCCGACCCTGTGCGACCCCATAGACGGCAGCCCACCAGGCTCCCCTGTCCCTGGGATTCTCCAGGCAAGAACACTGGAGTGGGTTGCCATTTCCTTCTCCAATGCATAAAAGTGAAAGTGAAGTCGCTCAGTCGTGTCAGACTCTTAGCGACCCCATGGACTGCAGCCCACCAGGCTTCTCCACGCATGGGATGTTCCAGGCAAGAATACTGGAGTGGGGTGCCATTGCCTTCTCCTATCGTGCATATAGTATCTGGCAATTTCTGCTTTACCTTCATATTTGGCTCCTTCATGTTTCTTTATTTTTGGCAGCTCAGCAATCCATTTTCAGAGTTTGATTCTTGGTGAAATTCTCTATCACATCACTATTTACCTATCTTTTGTTATAACTTGAGGAAATGTCGAGCAGAGTTAATATCATTGCCTGATTAACGTCTAAATGATCTATGCATCTGATTTTGGTTTATTTTGTTTTCACTTTGGGTTTTTTATATGTAGTGGCCTGTTTGATACTATGTCTGGTAAGTTTTTACTAAATGTAAGACATTGTGTGTAACAAACTATGCAAATTATGGCATTTTTTTTCTCTAGAGATAGTTTACCTTTTAGTGGCTCCCCATAGAGTATGAGAAGTGAGCATATGAACCTAACTAATTATTCTGAGTCAAAAGCTGGGTTGTTATTTTGGAAAGTACACATCTACCCTGCTTAACCTGTTTTCTTAGGGAATAGCTCCTTAGGACTTTCAACTAAAATCCTAGTGTGTTCACCAATGTTCTTCCTTCTAATGGGTACTAAATTCTTGGTCTTTTCAGCATGGAAAAACTGCAAAAAACTCCAGTCTGCCTTCCAGGGGCTTTTTGCTTTGTCTGAGAACTTGGCAAATGTCTAAAAAGGAAAACTGGCCATGTATTTTCCCATAAAAGTTTTACTAATTTTTCTGACCCTTAACAATGATCTTCTATATATATATATTCTCAGCCTCTTACTCTCAAGTCAGAATTGGGAAATGTCCCCAAAGAAAGAGCATATGCAGAATATCATCCCACCTCTCTGTGGTTCTCTTTTCCCCTAAGTTTGGCCGCCAAAGTCTTCATATCCTTAGTGGTTTTCTGATACCTTTTTAAGAGCTATTTAAAATTTTTATTTAGCTTTTATAATTATTAGTTAAAACATTTGTATGCTACAAGTAATTTAATTCTATACATATCTAGATGTATCAAGAATACATTTATTCATATTTAATTCAACTTTGTACATTGCTTTTGTCAGAAAGATTATTCCACGTAACCTATCATAATGTCAGAAACAAAAAGTAATTTAGATAAGAGTTTTTCTAAAGAGAATTATTTTATTATGTGATCTAGAAGAATAGACACTGAAAGTAAAAAAAAGCCCACTAGATAGAAATGAGATATTGGTGATAATCTGTCATCCTTTAATCTCTAATTTCTAAATCTGTGAGTATAAAATTTACAAGGAGAAGGTACGTAAACTTAAGTATAATGCTCAACTAATTATTATAATTGAACATATCCATGTAAGTACAGTTCAGTTCAGATCAGTTCAGTCGCTCAGTCATGTCCGACTCTTCGTGACCCCATGAATTGCAGCATGCCAGGCCTCCCTGTCCATCACCAACTCCCGGAATTCACTCAGACTCACATCCATTGAGTCAGTGATGCCATCCAGCCATCTCATCCTCTGTCGTCCCCTTCTCCTCCTGCCCCCAATCCCTCCCAGCATCAGAGTCTTTTCTAATGAGTCAACTCTTCGCATGAGGTGGCCAAAGTACTGGAGTTTCAGCTTTAGCATCAGTCCTTCCAAAGAAATCCCAGGGCTAAACTCCTTTAGAATGGATTGGTTGGATCTCCTTGCAGTCCAAGGGACTCTTAAGAGTCTTCTCCAACACCACAGTTCAAAAGCATCAGTTCTTCAGTGCTCAGCTTTCTTCAAGGTCCAACTCTCACATCCATACATGACCACAGGAAAAACCATAGCCTTGACCAGACAGACCTTTGTTGGCAAAGTAATGTCTCTGCTTTTCAATATACTATCTAGGTTGGTCATAACTTTCCTCCCAAGGAGTAAGCGTCTTTTAATTTCATGGCTGCAGTCATCATCTGCAGTGATTTTGGAGCCCCAAAAAATAAAGTCTTACACTGTTTCCCCATCTATTTCCCATGAAGTGATGGGGCCAGATCATGATCTTCATTTTCTGAATGTTGATTCACTCTCCTCTTTCAACTTTATCAAGAGGCTTTTTAGTTCCTCTCCACTTTCTGCCATAAGGGTGGTATCATCTGCATATCTGAGGTTATTGATATTTCTCCCGGCAATCTTGATTCCAGCTTGTGCTTCCTCCAGCCCAGCATTTCTCATGATGTACTCTGCATACAAATTAAATAAGCAGGGTGACAATATATAGCTTTGACGTACTCCTTTTCCTATTTGGAACCAGTCTGTTATTCCATGTCCAGATCTAACTGTTGCTTCCTGACCTGCATACAGGTTTCTCAAGAGGCAGGTCAAGTGGTCTGGTATTCCCATCTCTTTCAGAATTTTCCAGTTTATTGTGATCCACACAGTCAAAGGCTTTGGCATAGTCAATAAGGCAGAAGTAGATGTTTTTCTGGAACTCTCTTGCTTTTTCCATGATCCAGCAGATGTTGGCAATTTGGTCTCTGGTTCCTCTGCCTTTTCTAAAACCAGCTTGAACATCAGGAATTTCACAGTTCACGTATTGCTGAAGCCTGTCTTGGAGAATTTTGAGCATTCCTTTACTAGTGTGTGAGATGAGTGCAATTGTGTGGTAGTTTGAGCATTCTTTGGCATTGCCTTTCTTTGGGATTGGAATAAAAACTGACCTTTTCCAGTCCTGTGGCCACTGCTGAGTTTTCCAAATTTGCTGGCATATTGAGTGCAGCAAGTTCACATCATCATTCATCAGGATTTGAAATAGCTCAACTGGAATTCCATCACCTCCACTAGCTTTGTTCGTAGTGATGCTTCCTAAGGCCCACTTGACTTCACATTCCAGGATGTCTGGCTCTAGGTCAGTGATCACACCATCGTGATTATCTTGGTCGTGAAGATCTTTTTTGTACAGTTCTTCTGTGTATTCTTGCCACCTCTTCTTAATATCTTCTGCTTCTGTTAAGTCCATACCATTTCTGTCCTTTATCAAGCCCATCTTTGCATGAAATGTTCCCTTGGTATCTCTAATTTTCTTGAAGAGATCTCTAGTCTTTCCCATTCTGTTGTTTTCCTCTATTTCTTTGCATTGATCACTGAGGAAGGCTTTCTTATCTCTTCTTGCTATTCTTTGGAACTCTGCATTCAGATGCTTATATCTTTCCTTTTCTCCTTTGCTTTTCACTTCTCTTCTTATCACAGCTATTTGTAAGGCCTCCCCAGACAGCCATTTTGCTTTTTTGCATTTCTTTTCCATGGGGATGGTCTTGATCCCTGTCTCCTGTACAATGTCACAAACCTCATTCCATAGTTCATCAGGCACTCTATCTATCAGATCTAGGCCCTTAAATCTATTTCTCACTTCCACTGTATAATCATAAGGGATTTGATTTAGGTCATACCTGAATGGTCTAGTGGTTTTCCCTACTTTCTTCAATTTAAGTCTGAATTTGGCAATAAGGAGTTCATGACCTAAGCCATAGTCAGCTCCTGGTCTTGTTTTTGCTGACTGTATAGAGCTTCTCCATCTTTGGCTGCAAAGAATATAATTAATCTGATTTCGGTGTTGACCATCTGGTGATGTCCATGTGTAGAGTCTTCTCTTGTGTTGTTGGAAGAGGGTGTTTGCTATGACCAGTGCATTTTCTTGGCAAGTCAAAAAGCAGAGTACTATTGTATCTATCCCAGAAGTCCCTTTCTCCCAATTACTGTTCCTCTCTTCTTTAAAAGTAATCACTATCCTGGTTTCCTGTACCATTACTGAATGAAATATTCTATGTGAATAAACTACAAGTTTTTTATCCATTGTATAATTTATAGGCTTTTGGTTGCTTCCAGTTTGACATAATGATGAATAATGGTCCTATAAACTTTGAGAGTTGGACTGTGAAGAAGGCTGAGCACCGAAGAATTGATACTTTTGAACTGTGGTGTTGGAGAAGACTCTTAAGAGTCCCTTGGACTGCAAGGAGATCCAACCAGTCCATTCTGAAGGAGATTAGCCCTGGGATTTCTTTGGAAGGAATGATGCTAAAGCTGAAACTCCAGTACTTTGGCCACCTCATGTGAAGAGTTGACTCATTGGAAAAGACTCTGATGCTGGGAGGGATTGGGGGCAGGAGGAGAAGGAGACGACAGAGGATGAGATGGCTGGATGGCATCACTGACTCGATGGATGTGAGTCTGAGTGAATTCCGGGAGTTGGTGCTGGACAGGGAGGCCTGGCGTGCTGCGATCCATGGGGTCACAAAGAGTCGGACATGACTGAGTGACTAATCTGATCTGATCTGATCTGAAACTTTCTTATGGGCATTCCTGGTACCTCAGTGGTAAAGATCCTGCCTGCAATGCAGGACATGCAGGTTCAATGCCTAGTTCAGGAAGATCCCCTGGAGAAGGAAATGGCAACACTCTCCAATATTCTTGTCTGGGAAATCTCTTGGACAGGAGAGCCTGGTGGGTTACAGTTCATGGAACTGCAAAAGAGTTGGACACCACTTAGCAAAAACAACAAATATTCTTATATAGATACTTTAGTGCACCCATGCATTTCAAATTTATATATGATTAGTGATGGAATTCATGGGTCATAGGATGTGTTTACATTCAATTTTAGTAGACAATTGCTGGTTTTCTCAATAGTCACATCAATTTACTAACTTACAGGCAGGAATTGAGAATTCTACTTGTTTCATAAGTTTGGCAACATATGGCATAATCAGTGTTTTTAATTTTAGTCATATTGATAGGTGTTTGATGAAAACGAGGTACTAATTAACACTTCCCTGATTATTGTTTTATGTATTTGGTGACCACTTGATGTCCTCTCTTTGAGTGTCCTGTTATTTTTCTATTGGTTGACTTTAGTTATTATACCTATAAGCCCTTTGGCAGAAAATGAAGAGCCTTTTGATGAAAGTGAAAGAAGAGAGTGAAAAAACTGGCTTAAAACTCAACGTTCGGAAAACTAAGATCATGGCATCCAGTCCCATCAGTTCATGGCAAATAGATGGAGAAACAATAGAAACAGTGACAGACTTTATTTTCTTGGGCTCCAGAATCACTGCAGATGGTGACTGCAGCCATGAAACAAAATCACTGCAGATGGTGACTGCAGTCATGAAACTAAAAGACCCTTGCTCCTTGGAAGAAAAGCTTTGACCAACCTAGATAGCATATTGAAAAGCAGAGACATTACTTTACCAACAAAAGTCCATCTAGTCCAAGCTACGGTTTTTCCAGTAGTCATGTATGGATGTGAGCGTTGGACGTAAAGAAGGCTGAGCACCAAAGAACTGATGCTTTTGAACTGTGGTGTTGGAGAAGACTCTTGAGAGTCCCTTGGACTGCAAGGAGATCCAATCAGTCCATCCTAAAGGAGATCAGTCTTGAATATTCATTGGAAGGAACTGATGCTGAAGCTGAAGCTCCAATACTTTGGTCACCTGATATGAAGAACCTACTCATTGGAAAAGATCCTGGTGCTGGGACAGACTGAAGGCAGGAGAAGGGGACGACAGAAGATGAGATGGTTGGATGGCATCACTGACTTGATGGACATGAATTTGAACAAACTGGGAGTTGTTGATGGACAGGGAAGCCTGGTGTGCTACAGTCTGAGGGGTTGCAAAGAGCTGGACACAACTGAGTGACTAAACTGAACTGATAAGTCCTTTGTCATTTATACATAGGGTTATAATCTTGAAAGTACAAAGATACACTTAATAGTACATTAGGATTTTTTTTAACAAACTTGGATATATAACAACATAATTTTTATTGTTTTAAATGAACTTGGTGAGGAGCAAGTTACATACAAAAGTGAACCCACTCTTAGTGTACAATTTGATGAGTTCTGACATATGTATACTTAGGTAACTGACCATCACAAAAACTGAGATATAAAATATTTCCAGCACCCTTTGTGTCTCTTCCTATTCAATTCCTCAACTTCATCTGACCCTAGCAATAATGATCTGTTTCCAATCACTATAAAATATATGTTTTTTCCTAGAGTTTTATATAAATGAAATCGTATATATTATTGTCTAGCTTCTTTTGCTTGGCACAATCTTTTTTGAGATTTATCCATCTTCTTACCTGTATCATAGTTCATTGCTTTTTATTTCTAAGTAACACTTCACTTCATAGACAATACCACAGTTTATTTATTGCCTCTGAATGAGCTTTTTTGTTGTTTCCAGATTTGGGATTATTAGTAATGCTTCTGAAAATAATTTTGTACAAGTCTTTATGGCAGATATATTCATTTTTCATGGATAAACACTCAAGGATTTAATTGTTAGGTTGTACAGTAACTATATGCTTAGTTATTTAAGGAACCACCAAAAGTTTTTTTTTAATATTGTAGATTTTATATTAATAGCAGTGATTTATGAGAGCCCTAGTTACTACACATCCTCAACATTTGATACTGTTAATCTTTTAATTTTAACTTGTATAGTATTATCTCATGATGGTTAATAATGTTGAGAATCAATAATGTTTTTCTTCCACTAAGGAAGAAATTTTATTTTCTACTAAGCCCATCTAATGAAAATTATATTTCAGATATTATATTTTTAACCTCTAGAAGTTACATTTGGTTCTTTTAAAATTATGTTTTCTCATTGTATTCATGTTTTTCTTTAAATCTTTGAACATAATTATAAGAACACATTTGATATTCATGTTTGCCAGTTCCATCACTTTTGTTATTTCTTGGTTTATTTCTATTGAAAGAATTTTCCATGGATTATGAGTACTTTTTTTTTTTTTTTTTTGCCTTATTGGCTATCTATTTACCTTGTTTGAATGCTGGATATTTTGAATTTGAATTTTACTTTGTTAAATGCTATTTTGCTATATTTCTTCAAAGAATGCTGGACTGTTTCTGACAGAGTGTTAATTATTAAGTAGTTTGATAAGTTTTAAGCTTATTTTTAAGTTTCCGTTCTTTTATTTTAGGACAAACCTAGAATACTTTTCCTCTATGGTTAGTTTAGTACCAGTAATAACACATGACTCTTTTGGGGTCTCTGTTGAATAACTGTGTATTCACTCTGGCTGCTGAGAACTTTTGTTTGGCTTCCAGGTCCCCAGTAATTCTGCTTTATCCTGAGATGTTCTTTGCTTAGCTTCTTAGAGTTTTGCCCTATGCATGTTGATTAGTATTTAGTCAAAGAAACAAAAGGACCCATATGAAGATTTTTGAAGATTTTCTCTGCTTAGCTCTGCTTTCTCTGATTTTTTTGCCCACAAAACCAAGTTTCCAAAGATTCCCTGAATAGAAATCTTGGCCTCTTTAACACATTAATGTTGGGCTCTGTTTTGGTTTCCTTCCCTATTGCCTGGTCCAGAAATTGCCTCTAGGCTGAAAGCAGGAGTGAGTCTAGGGCTCACTTAATTTTATTTCTCTTCTGCTGGGGCTTACATGTGTTTGTCTGAAGATAGTTATTTCTATATATTGTGATCATTTTCTGTTTGTTTACAGTATAAAATTCTGGAAACTATTAGTTCCTCATAGTCAAAGGTAGAAGTTCTGATCATCTTAATTTTATACATAGATGGTCCTTGACTTACAATGATTCCACTTACTATATTTCAGTTTTACAGTGATGTGAAAGCAATAGACATTCAGTCAAAACCATATTTTGCATTTTTAATTTTGATCTTTTCCTTGGCTAGCAATATGTAGTATAACACTTTCTCTTGGTGTTAGACAGTGACAGCAAGCTTCTGCTCCCGGTTGGCCACATGATCACAAAGATAAAAAAAACTGCTATACTCACCAACATACTATACCCAGGCAACCATTCTGTTTTTTACTTTCAGTACATTATTCTATAAATTACATGAGTTTTTCAATACTTTATTACCTTATAGGCCTTGTGTGAGATGATTTTGCTCAACTGTAGGGTAATGTAAGTGTTAAGGTAGGCAAGGGTAAGCTATGATATTCTGTAGGTTAGATGTATTAAATAATTTTTGACTTACAGTATTTTCAACTTACCATGGGTTTATTGGGATATAAACTGAAGATCTGTATTACAAATATCTCCTCTCAATCTGTAATTAGTCTGTACTATTTTGTTATATTGGCATAGAGAATTTTTACTTATTTAATTTAATTGCATTGTAGTTAGAAAATATTTTAAGTGATGCAAATATTTATTTGTTGACATTTGCTGTGAAATGGTTTATGATCTTTTGCTTGCTATATTTTCTAAATGCTTCTTGTGAACAGAAGGTGAATTTTAAAATTTGTTAAACTGATCCACTATTTATAAGGATTACCTTGCTAATGTTGCTCATATCTTCTTTATCCTTATTTATTTTTGTTACTTTGACCTATAAGATACTAATAGATCTATCAAATACTGGAAGGATGATCCAACCATTGTTCCCATATATTTACATAGGTTTCATTGTAAATGATACCTCCTGATGTCAATTACAAATAGCAGTCTTGCCAACCCTAATACCCGTTCCAACTTCCTATGCATTACCTCCATGTGTAAAACTGTCTAGATGTAGTCCCACCCCCTCCTTTCTGACTCAGCACAAAAGATGAAAGAAACAGTTTCAAGGTCAGTACTAGACAAGAAGCCTGAGGGGCCAGGTGATATACCCTAATGTGTAGGACAAAATCCGTGAAGGCAAAATCCAGGTAGAAACTATTGCAACAAATGTTGCAGCAAATTATTATTCTTTCAATAAATATCTCTTGAATTCTTTCCTTTGGCAAGACATCAGGGGAGGATATGATACTCCAGGATAATTTAAACATTCCCTGAGTGCTAAATTCCAAGCTTCAATAAACGGTTTGCACAGACTAGTAGCATCAGGGCTTTATCTGATGAATTAAAAGAGACTATCATCTTTGTTTTTCAAAAGAGAATAAGAAAATCACCTGAGTAATTTCCAGATTCTCAGATGTAGTCTCAAGATTACATGGCAAAAAAATTACAAAACAAAATAAGAAAAATTCCAATGGTTTCATCCATCCTGCCCTGGTTGTTTTTAGAAGACAGTCAACAGTGACAATTGTGAAACATGATGAAACAAAATAAATAAGGCTTCAAGAAACATTCTCTTTCTTCGTTTATTGGTCTTGCAATAGTCTTTGAGTTGGGGCCAGCTAATTTGTAAGCTGATGTGGACAAACTTTAACAGGTGTTTCATTTCTGCTTGAGCAGTTTTTCTGAAACTCATCTCCCTACTTCTACTCGCTCTCCAATCCTCCAGATTTTTCTCAAAACACAGCTTTGATCTTGCCTTCCCTTTATCCAACTTACCAACAGATGATCATTGTATGCAGAGTAAAACATCTTAACCAACATTTCTGCCAACCTTTATCTCATAGCCCACTCAGTTATACATGCTGCGCCCTGACCACACACTATCAGACATCATCTTTCTGCAATTTTTTCCCCACAAAAACACACCCCTATTTCTCTGCCATGCCTTTGTTCATTGTGATAGCCTGTTTGGAATACCTTATCACCCATTTCTTCATTTCCAATCCCTAAATAATCAAACCCATGATGAAGTTTGATCTCAGTTTTGACCAATAGATATTTAAGGAGTGTTCAGGTTGATCTTTTGTTTGTTTTTTGCTCTTTAATTGAGATATAGTTGATTAACAATATTATATTAGTTTTATGTGTATAACGTGATTCAGTATTTATATAGATTGTAATCCATTGAAAATTATTATTGATACAAAATAATGACTGTAATTCCCTGTGTTGTACAATCTATGTTTTTTGCTTATCTATTGTATACATTTGGAGAAGGAAATGGCAACCCACTCCAGTGTTCTTGCCTGGAGAATCCCAGGGACAGGGGAGCCTGGTGGGCTGCCGTCTCTGGGGTCGCACAGAGTTGGACACGACTGAAGCGACTTAGCAGGAGCAGTATTGTATACATAGCAGATTGTATCTTTTATTGATACTCCTGGCAGGTAAATCTGTTACAATCTTTTATGAGATCACCCTCTGCGTCCTGGTGTGCATGAATCCCTGTGTGTGACCTCCAAGACTGGAGTTTCTGTTTCCTCCAGTCCTGTGCAGTTCCTGTGATCAACCTCCTCTGGCTTTCATAGCCAGATACTCTGGAGGCTCCTCCTTCCTTTGCCAGACCCTCAGGCTGGGGAACCTGGTGTGGGGCCCAGGACTTTCACTCCTATGGGTGTAATTGTTTTCCATTTTGTGGGTCACTCACTAGTGTGTATTGGATTTGATTTTATTGTTGTTGTATCTGTCCTACCATCTTGTACTTTCTTCTTGGTTTGTGGATGTAAGGTATCTTTTTTGTAGGTTCTAGATTTTTTTTTTTTAATTCAGGAGTTAGTTGTGATTTTGGTGTTTTCATAAGAAAAAGTGAGCTCATGTCCTACTCTCCCATCTTGTCCTGCTGCCCCCTTATCCTATACCCCTAATTAGCCTCTCTCCTCTTCCCTCTCCCACTTGGTAACCACTAACTTGTTTTCTATATCTGTAATTATTCTTTTTTTTTTAATTTTATTTTATTTTTAAACTTTACATAATTGTATTAGTTTTGCCAAATATCAAAAAGAATCCGCCACAGGTATATATGTGTAATTATTCTTCTGTTTTTCATATACATTCATTTGTATTATATCTTAGATTCTACGTATAAGTGATATCATACAGTATGTCTTTCTCTGTGTCACTAATTTGACCAAGTATAACATTATTTAGGTCTATCCACGTTTCCACAAATGGTAGAATTTAATTCATTTTGTGGTTGAGTAATATTCCATTGTATGTATGTGTATGTGTGTTTGTATACATATATATATGTGTTTCATGTGTACAACATATATATACGTTGTACACATATATATATATACAATATATATATATATGTGGGGGTGGGGTGTGTGCGTATGTATGCCACTTCTTCTTTACCCATTGGTAAGTTGATGGGCATTCAGGTTGCTTTCTAACCTTGACTATTGTAAATAATGCTGCATTGTACATTGGGGCACACAAATCTTTTAAATTAGTATTTTTGTTTTTTCTGTATGTATACCCAGGAGTGCACTTATTAGATCATTTGAAAGTTCTATTTTTCATTTTTTGAGGCCATTCCATACAGTTTTCCGTAGCTGGTTGCACAAATTTACATTTTCATCAGCAGTGTGCAAGGGTTCCCTTATCTCTGCATCCTTTCCAACATTTGTTACTTGTGGACTTTTTGATGACAGTGATTTTGACAGGTGTGAGATGATAGCTCATTGTGGTTTTGATTCGCATTTCGTTAATAATCAGCAATGTTGAACCTCTTTTCATGTGCCTGTTGGCTCTCTGTATGGTTTCCTTAGAAAAATATACATGTCGTCTAACCATTACTTGGTTGTGTTTTTTTTGTTGTTTATATTGAGTTGTATTAGTGTTTATAAATTTCAGATATTAACCCCTTATCAATCATATCATTTGCAAATATTTTTCCCATTCCATAGTTTGCCTTTTCATTTGGTTGATAGCTTCCATTGATGTTAAAAAGGGTTTGTTTCATTTTTTTTTTAAGTTTAATTAGGTCCCTTTAAAAAATTTTTGCTTTCATTTCTTTTACCTTAGGAGACAGATCTAAAAAAAAAAATATTGCTTAGATTTGTGTCAAAGTTCTCTTCTAGGAGTTTCATGGATTTTAGGCCTTACATTTAGGTCTTTATTCTATTTATTTTTTATATTTGGTATGAGACAGTATTCTTAAGCTCATATTTTATATGTAGTTATTCAGTTTTCCCCACACCTCTTGCTGAAAAGGCCATCTTTTCTCCAGTATATATTTTTGCCTCCTTTGTCACAGACTAATTGACCATAGACTAGATTCTCTGGGTTTATTTTGGTGCTCTCTGCTCTGTTCCACTGACCGATAGGTCTGTTTTGTGCCACCATCATGCTCTTTTGATTACTATAGCTTTGTGGTATGGGGAGTTGGAGGTGACATCAACAAAGGTGGTGTTTGTTCTTTTTTCCTTTTTTTCCCCCCTTTATTCTTTTTTCTCAAGATTGTTTGTTCTTTTTTTCTCAAGATTGTTTTGGCAATTTGGGGTCTTTTGTGGTTCCATGTGAATTTTAGGAATGTATGTTGTATCTGGGGAAAATGTTGTGGGTATTTGATAGGGTTTGTATTAAAATTGTAAATTGCTCTGAGTAGTGTGACCATTTTAACAATATTAATTCATCCAATCCTAGAGCACAAGATATTGTTCTATTTCTTTCTATCACTTTAATATCTTTAATCAGTGTTAAGTATTATATCATCTGGAAATAGTGACAGTTTTACTTCTTTCCCCAATTTGGATGCCTTTTATTGCCTTTTCTTATTTGATTGTTGTGGCTAGGATTTCCAGTACTATCTTGGCATAGAAGTGGCAAGACTGCGCATCCTTGTCTTGTTCCTGAATTTAGAGAAAAAGCTTTCAGCTTTTTACTATTGAGTATGATGTCAGCGCAGAGAAGGCAATGGCACCCCACTCCAGTACTCTTGCCTGGAAAATCCCATAGACGGAGTAGCCTGGTGGGCTGCAGTCCATGGGGTCGCTAAGAGTAGGACACGACTGAAGAGACTTAGCAGCAGCAGCATGATGTCAGCAACCCAACTGAACTGAAATGATGATAACTGATGTTAGCTGTGGGTTTGCCATTTGTTTTGTTATTACTCACTCAGTCTTTGTGACTCCATGGGCTGCAGCTTGGCAGGCTTCCCTGTCCTTCACCATCTCCTGCAGCTTGCTCAAACTCATGTCCATCGAGTCAGTGATGCCATGTAACCAGCATGTCCACTGTCGTCCCCTTCTCCTGCCTTCAATCTTTCACAGCACCAGGGTCTTTTCTAATGAGTCAGCACTTCACATCAGATGGCCAAACTATTGGATCTTTGGCATTAGCTGTGGCTTTGTTGTAAGTGACCTTTATTATACTGAAATACATCACCTCTGTACCCACTTTAATGAGTTTTTTTAATCACAAATTGATATTGAATTTTGTCAAATTCTTTTTCTGCATCTATTGAGATGATCATGTAATTTTTACCCTTCCTTTTGTTATTGTGGTGTATCACTTTGATTGGTTTGTGAATGTTGAACCATCTTTATGACTCTGGAATAAGTCTGTGTTGATAAAGGTGTATGATTCTTTTTATATATTCCTGTGTGCAGCTTGCTAATATTTTGTTGGGGATTTTAACATCTATATTTATCAAAGGTATTGGCCTATAATATTCTATTTTGGGGTGGTTTTTTTTTTTTTGGTAGTGTCTTTGCCTGGTTTTGGTATCAAGGTAATGCTGGTATTGTAGAATAAATTTGGGAGTGTTCTTTGTCTTCTTGAATTTTTTGAAATAGTTTGAGGAGATAAATATTAATACTTCTTTATGTGTTTGGTAGTATTCCCTGTGAAGCTGTCTGATTCTGGACTTTACTGTGAATTTTTTTACTTAAAAATTAATTTCACTACAAGTGATCTGTCTGTTCAAATTGCCTATTTCTTCTTGACTCAACCTTGACAGTTGTATGATTCTAGAAATTTGTCCATTTCTTCTAAGTTGTCCAATTTGTTGGCATTTAACTCTTCATAGTATTCTTATGAATTTTTGTATCTCTGTGGTATCAGTTGTTATTTTTCTTCTTTCATTTTTTTAATTTAATTTGGGTTTACTCTCTCTCTCTCTTTTTTTTTTTTTTGGTGAACCTGGCTAAAGGCTTATAAATTTTAATTTTTTTTTGAGAAAAGTTCTTTATAATTGATATTTTCTATTTTAAAAAATCTCAAATTATTTCCTCTCTGATTTTTTATTATTTCCTTCCTTCTGATGACATTGGGCTTTATTTGTTCTTCTTTTTCTCATTGTTTTAGGTGATAGATTAGGTTGTTTACTTGAGATTTTATTGATTGTTGAGGAAAGCCTGTATTGCTATAAACTTCCCTCTCAGAATTGCTTGCTGCATCCCATAAATTTTACAATGTTGTGTTTCCATCTTCATTTGTCTCAAGGTATTTTCTCATGTCTTCTTTGTCTTCACTGACCCTTTCTTATGGCATATTGTTTAGTCTCCACATGTTTGTTCTTTTCCCATTTTTCTTTCTGTTGTAGATTTTTAGTTTTATACTTGATATAATGCTTGACCTAATTTGTATCCTTTTAAATTTGGTGCAACTTGTTTTATGGCCTAGCATATAATCTATCCTGGAGAATGTTCCATGTGCACTTGAAAAGAATGTTTATTCTGCTCCTTTTGGATGTAAAGTCTGTAGATATCTGTTAAGTCTAACTGGCCTATTGTGTCACTTAAGACCACTGTTTTCTTACTGATTTTCTGCTTGGATTTACTTGTACAATCTACTTGTCCATTGATGTAAGTGGGCTGTTAAAGTCCCTTATAATTATTGTCAATTTCTCCTTTTTTGTCTGTTAGTATTTGTTTTATGTATTATATATAGGGGCTCTTGTATTGGGCATATATATAATAATGGTTTTAATATCCTCTTTTTGTACTGATCCCTTTATGATTATGTAATGCATTCCTTTGTCTTTTGTTATAGTTTTGTTTTAAAATCTATTTTGTCTGATAGGAGTATTACTACCTATGTTTTCTTGTCATTTCTCTTTTCATGATATATATTTTTCCACCCCTCAGTTTTAGTCTGTGTGTGTCTTTACCCCTGAAGTAAGTCTCCTGTATGCAGCATATAGAAAGCCCTTGTTTTTTTTTTTTTTTAACTGAATCTTTTGATAAGAACATTTATTCTACTGAAATTTAAAGTAATTATTGATAGATATGTACTTATTTCCATTTATTACTTGTTTTATGGGTGCTTTTGTAGTTCTTCTCTGTTTCTTCCCTTGTGGTTTTGTGATTAGTTTTTCTTTAGTCATATGATTTTTTCCTTTCTTTTTGGTTTTTCTGTATCTATTGTAGGCTTTTGATCTGTGGACTGATAATTAGATCTACCTGTTTTAAATTGGTAGTCATTTAAGTTCAAACACATTCTACTTTTTTTACTCCATTACCCCACATTTATTTTGGATGTTATATTTTATACCTTCATTCTTTTTCCTTAACTATGGATTATAGTTATAGCTGCTTTTAAAATGTTTCTATTTTAATCTATATATTGGTTTATTTAGGTGACTGATTTTAAATTCTTACTATATATTTGCCTTTCTTAGTGGGATTTTCCCTTTCCTATAGATTCTTACTTCTTTTCCATTTAGAGAAGACCCTTCAACATTTTTTTTAACAGAAGGTTTAGTATGATGAATTCTTTTAGTTTCAGCTTGTCTGAGAAGTACTTTATCTCTTCTTCTATTCTAAATGATAATCTTGCTGGGCAGAATATCCTAGTTTGTAGGATTTTCCCTTTCAGCACTTTGAATATATTATGCCATTCCCTCCTGGCCTGCAAAGTTTCTACAGAGAAAACTGGTAGCCTCATGCGGATTCCTTTGTAAATAACTCTTAGTTTTTCTCTTGCTGCCTTTGCTGCTGCTGCTGCTGCTAAGTGGCTTCAGTTGTGTCCGAGTCTGTGTGACCCCATAGACAGCAGCCCACCAGGCTCCCCGGTCCCTGGGATTCTCCAGGCAAGAACACTGGACTGGGTTGCCATTTCTTTCTCCAATGCATGAAAGTGAAAAGTGAAAGGGAAGTCGCTCAGTCGTGTCCAACTCCTAGTGACCCCATGGACTGCAGCCTACCAGGCTCCTCCATCCATGGGATTTTCCAGGCAAGAGTACTGGAGTGGGGTGCCATTGCCTTCTCCCTTTAGTACTCTCCTTTTATCTTTAACTTTTGCCATTTTAATTAGTCTATGTCTTAATGTGGGTCTGTTTGGGCTCATTATGTTTAGGACTTTCTGTGCTTCCTGTAGCTGGATATGTGTTTCCTTCTTCAGGTTTGTGAATTTTTTAGCCATAATGTCCTCATATACATTTTTTATCTGCTTCTCTCTCTCCTCTTTCTGAATCCCCTATAATGCCAATGTTGTACTGCTTAATGTTACCATACAGATCTATTAAATTGCTTTCATTGTAATTTTTTTTTCTTTCTGCTTGTTCTAATTGGATGATTTCTTTTGTTCTATCTTCCAAATCACCTATGCATTTTTTTTCTGAGTCACTTAGTTTGCTATTCATTCCTTCTAGTGTTTTTTTTTTTTTAATTTCAACTATTCAATTGTTCATTTCTGACAGGGTCTCTTTTATAATTTCTAGTTCCTTTTTGAAATAATTTGTGTTTAGATCAATTCTTTTCCCTAATGATCATTTTTATATTATGACAAATTGTTCATTTCTGTTTTATATTTTTTTAGGAATCTTCTCTTGCTCTTTCACTTCAAATTAGTTCCTCTGCCTTTTAATTTTGCTTAACTTTCTTTGCTCCTATGAATTTAGGTGAACAGTTACTCCTATGGTCTCACATTCAATCCATCAGGAAATCTGTTGGCTCTACCTTTAAACTATTTCCAGAATCAGATTATTTCCCACCACCTTCAATGCTGTCATTGGTCTAAACCATCGTGGCCCCTAGCCAAGATTCCTCTAGTAGCTTCCTAATAGTTCTCTGTGCTTTGATCCTTGAAAGTCCCTAACATATATTCCCAGTGTGGAAGCTAGACTTACCCTTTAAAAATACAAATCAGATCAAACCCTCCTCTGATTTCCATCTCATTAAGAATAAAAGCCCAAGTCCTTTAAATGGCTTACAGGGCTTTGTATGAACTGCCACCTGCTTCTTCAGTTTCCTACTCAACTCTGCTTATTTTCTAATCTCATTTCCACCTTGTTCACTCCTCTGCAGTCACCTTGGTCTCTTTCACAATTTCTCAAATATATTTGGCTTACCTCTGTCACAGAGCCTTTCCATTGGCAGTTCCCACTGCCTAGAATACTCTTTATTCCTTGTCAGCATGGCCCACTTCTCCAACTACTTCAAGTCTCTGCTCAAATGGCAGCTCCTCTCTAAGCCCAACCTTGACCACCTTATTTAATATTGTTCTCCTGATTGCTAATTATTTCTTGATTGCATAGTATTTATATTTTTCATCAGAATACATAGCTTAATTATTAATTAAATTTATTACTTATTGTCTTTTCATCCCTACTGGAATGCAGGCTTGTTCTATTTTGTTCAGTGATATTTTCTAATGTATTTAACAGTGACTGGAACATAGTAGACACTCAAAAAGTATGTTTTGAATGACTGAGTGAATGCATGACTCATCTAGGATGTATGTTTCTTTAAGTGTCCTGAACATGTAAATCTTTATCATTGAATTTCTAGTGCCACTTAGTAGGTCTGCTCAAATAATACTTATTGAATGAATGGATGCATTTGACTTGAGTTTCAGTGGATCATTCTTAAGGGGGGGAGAAAACCATGTCAGCTAATAATCAGTTTAGTTTATTTAAAATCACTTGATGTTTATTTTAACAAAAACCTTCTTGGAATTCTAACACTAAAAGGGATGTCATTGAGGCCTCTGTGGTTTTAGTGGCTATGACCTTTACCATGATTCTCAGGATGGGAAGAGGAGTGTGCATAGTGTGGCCTTAATTAATCTAACCCTGAGGCTGGGGTGTTGTGCTGACAGAAAAATCAGGAAACCTTACAGACCAGCTTCCCTAAAATAACCTTGCAATTGTTCCTAAGTACACCAGAAACTCTAATTTGGGCAGTTTCGGCTCCTCTCAATTGACTCAGAGTGCTTTTAGCTAGCATCAAATGCTTAACAAATCCAAAAGTTTCCCACGAGAACCTTCTATTAATTTTGTTCTCTGCCAAGCTACAGAAAAGGAAGGTCTGTGTTTTGCAAATACAGAAAATAGCTTTAACTATACTTTATTTTTGCAGACTCATGGGTGAATTTTCCAATGAAGCACCAGTCTATGTGATCTGATTTTTGATCAAAACATAATGTCTAACAGGTGGGCTATTTTGGACTCAATCTTTGCCAGGTGGTGCAAAATAATGACAAATGATCATAGTGCCTATGTATAAATGATCACAGGTCACTCTGCTTGACCTACAGTTCAAACCAGCCTTCATAGAAACCTATTTCCAAACTACACCCACTGCTATGATTGAGAGTGGGTATTTTCAAAATTGCTCAGCTCAGCAAACTTGTTGCTCTGGAATTACTTTGAATTGTAGCTTGACTGACAAGCTTATAGAATAGGGATTTGGTATCTGAGTAAGTAAATAACTCCACCAGGTTCATGCATAGACTCTTAAGCTTGACTTTTTTTTTTAGCACTAGTGGATACATCACCATAAATGTCTTATAAAAGAGATACTAACTTTAACCCCTAAAAAGTAGTGCTAAAAACCATTATCTTCAAATCCATTCTGCAAAGTAGTTTCTAACCCAAGTTCATTAGCTATAAATATTTAGGAATGAAAAATCACAAATTTCTTTTGGAATCATTAAAGGAAAATTATCAACATTTAAAATAGATATGATTCTTTCCAACATTGTATAATAGTATCTTTTCTTACATTCATTTGTAGAAAGCTTAGTGATGTCCTTAATTGTGGTTGTTATCTATCAGCATAAGTGGTTAATAGGTTTGTTTTCCCTTTTGCCTTAATAGTTTTTGATAATCTATTTCTGCTTTAATATCTTATTTGATTTCCCAGAATCATATTGTCTGTTAGTTTCAAAACTACTTTTGATAGTGTACTGGGTATACAATAATAGAAATTAATGCATTAAACATACTATATATCTTCACTTCAGTTTCCTCCTGGGAAAATACAGCAAAATCTTTACTTTCATAACTAAAAATATATTTTGTGTGTATATATATATATATGGTATGATAAATTAAAAATGAAAAACACTCATTTCAAGAAACATTTTTTCCATACTGTCTACATGCAAAGAATTGTACTGTAAGATAGGGTTTGATAATAATAAAGGCAAATCTAGACTAGGAGAGAGAGACTCCCATTGGCAGTTGTAAAACAATGAAGTGATGATCCTATTTATATGAAATATCCAGTGTCAGCAAATTCATAAAGACAGAAAGCAGATTAGTGGTTGCCAGGGTCTGTGGACAGAGGAAATAGGGACTGACTGCTTGATGGGTATGGGGTTTCCTTTTGGTGTGATAACACTTTTCTGGAACTAGAAAGTGGTGATGGTTGCACAAAAGTGTAATATATTAAATGTTACCATTTAATTAAATTAATGGTGAATTTTATGTTATATGCATTTTACTACAGGGAGAGAAAAGTAACAAATAATTCTTTAAAGTTTAACTACAGATAAATGTTATCAAGGAAAGAAAATGTATAATCAAAAGCCTTGGCCTAACTGAATGTTTTGGGTGAAGATCAGGGAAGATTTCCAGAGGAAGGAACCACTGATCTGATGAATAGTAGCTAAATGGGAAGTAGGGCAAGGAGATGGGAAGGACATTGAACTTTCCAGGAGGAAGGCAAGGTGTGTGTAAAAAGTGGATGGCAGTGAAAGAGGAGAAGGTGGTTTATGATAAGGCTTGAAAAGGCAGGGAACATATGTTATGAAGCATTTGAAGAATTTGGTGGCCCTGGATGGAGGAAGATGGGATGAGATGAAGAGACTGAAATATGATAGATCTTCTAGGTAGTTACTGCTATGGACAAAGCATACATTAGGGAGAATAAGTATATATATTTATTTATATAAATATATATTTATATAACTATATAAAAGTGTGAAGGGCATTAAAAAGGTTTATGAGACAGTTTGATATTGAAATATACCTAGGATTATAGAGGATGGAGGGGGAGAGAGGGATAGAAAGAGATGGAGAGAGGGAGAAAGAGGTGGAGAGATGGAGAAAGAGGAAGAAAAAGAGAATGGAGGGGAGCAGGACAAGCCTCTCCCTCAGCCTTCTGGCTAGCAGATCTGTGTGATTAATAGAGCCACTCTGAGACAGGAAGTGCTCCAAAGGCACCTTTTGAATATAAAGCGAGAAGTTGCAAAAGGAAAGATTAGCAGTGGAAGTGGGTTACATGACCCAAATGGGAATCTTGACACAGACTTGTCTTCAGTGACTCTTGCTTAATAATTTTTCCAGTGCTTTTTTGAGTTGTACTTGGTAGTTAACAGTAGGTCCATGCTGCACTGACAGCTACATATTTTTGTAACTCACTAAAATATATATTAACTGTCTAGGAAAGGATGCATAGTTCTGTTATCCTTAGCCAATCTTTATTATTTTTTTAAAGTTACAAGTATAACACAAAAATAAAAGGGAAAAGGAAGATATCAGTTATTGAGTTTCTACTCTGCATCAAGTACTATGCTAGGCACGTATTACAGATATTATTATATTTTATTTTTAAATGACCCGATAGATTAGATCTTTCCCCCTAATTTAAAGACAAGGAAACAAAGGCTTTGACTAAATAAGTAAGCTATTTATAAATACTACAAATACTAATATATTACAAATATGGATAACAAGCAGGAAAGGTAGGATTTAAAATCAAGTCTCTGGCTGTCTGCCAAAATTTACAGTCATTCAACCATTTTCCTGACTTCAATCATTTGTATGTAATTTTCAATATCTTTACTCCATATACGTAACTCTTATGCTAGTATTTTAAAAGATATTTTACTTTGAACTGACTCATTTTTTAGTCACATAAAGAAGTTTTATAAGGACACTTTATATTTCTATCATGAACAGAAAATCAGTGCAGCACAAAGGCAATCATAAAAGGCAAAATGCAAACATACAATTAGACAAAGCAACATTACTAAATTCCAGCTACATGCTGTTCCTTTCCGTTGAGGTTCTGAACTTGATATCTTTTCTCTTTCTGAGTTAAAGAGAGGACTTAGGAAATTCTAGAGAGGAGGACAAGTTACATAACAGAAAGATGGCCCCTGATCATTATTTAAAGAGAAAAGAAAAAGAAATGATTTTCTCACTGTGTGATTCAATGTTATTTACTGCTGTGAACTATATGAAGCAATTCTGTATGCTACTGGCATCAAATGTGCCATGGTCAGGAGACCACTGAACTTTACCACACTACTTCTATTAACTGAGACATCCACACTTTAAAATTTCTCTCAATACTGATCCAACCCTCATTTGTACTCAAGATCATGGCACCCAGAGAGCATGCAGCAGTTACCTCCTTTAAGGGAGCCATTCTGAACAGGGTCTAATGTATTCCCTCATGTTTGGGTAGACCACAGGCTACACAGCATAAAAGAGAAAGATTAGGCAACTGAGATTTCAGCCTTTTACAAAATATAGTTCAAGATGGGGCATCTTCAAAGCTTATTTTAAAAAATAATTTTTCATCATTTGGGAGACCATCACATGACCATAAATGAAATTATAAAACTTCAGTGATCCTGAGAGAATCATGTCCTAGAGTCCAGGAAGATGAGTCTACAAGATGGGTCAAAGCTACAGAGGAGGGACTTTGGCCCAACTGAAGAAGGAAAGAAACAAACCTACCAAACTTGGCATTCAGCAAAGGGAGAGGGAAAAGCAACAAGTGCCTTTTGAAGGAAAAACAGATGGAAGGAAAATTAAGCAAAGTTAAAAAACATCATTGTGGTCTGTTCACAAAAACCAACAGAGCTGTGGTTTCTCTGGAGCCAGAACTTTGAAAGGTAAGGAAAATAGAGATCATATTACAGGGTACTCAAGGGTTTAATGTGCACAGCAAGGATTCTAATGAAGGTCTGGCTAATTCCCTCTCTGTCTCAGGGATGAGCAAGGGGACTGAGAGGTACCTACACCTATAGCAACATGTATTAACCCAAATGGAATGATTTACTGTTACCATATTTGAGCTGGCTTTGAGTGCAGGAGAGGAAAAAAAAGATGAAGGAAAACAAGCTTACCCATAAAAAGAAATTGTAGAACTCTATGTCCCAACAAGTAAAAATGTTAACATTGCTTTTTTTATAGCCCAATAAATGTTCTTTCATAAAAATTGTTTAAAACACACTCCCTGTATCTCTCTATTAAATTGAAAAGATATTGATCAGAAAGAGGATTTAATCAGGAAAGAGGGTTCCCTAAACATATATTGACTACTTTTTAAACTTCATAATCTAGTAAAATTAGTATTTTGATAACATGTAATAGAAATTAAACTAGAGAAATTAGGTACCTGTCTAAAGACACACAGTTTGAGAGGCTGAAATCAGGGTTAAAACCTTGAATCGAAGGCATTTACTCTTTCTTTTTTTTTAAATTTTATTTTATTTTTAAACTTTACAATATTGTATTAGTTTTGCCAAATATCGAAATGAATCCGCCACAGGTATACCTGTGTTTCCCATCCTGAACCCTCCTCCCTCCTCCCTCCCCAGCGACCTTTTTCTGATCTTAATTTATGTTAGTTACCTATGTTCTCTGTGTCCATGGCACCTTCTGTATATCTTTATCACAACATTTAAAATACTTAATCACTGATTTACCATTTTTTCCTCCAAACTGGATAGTGAGCCTCTTATACACAAGGGTCCTGTCTTATATATTGTGTTTCCATTGGCCAACATAGTTTTCAGAACTAAGAAGATGCTCAAAAATATTTGTCAAAATGAACAAATCAGTGAGTTGCAAATCCATCTAGGTCTAGATGGATGGATTTCATTAAAGAACGGATTTCATTAAAAAGTTAGGTATTCTATAAAATGCATACTTATGGTTTCCAAAGGGGAAAATGAGGGGATAAATTAGTAGGAAGGGATTAACAGATATACACCACTATATATGAAATAGGTACAGCAATAACCTATAATGAAAAGAATCTGAAAAAAAAATGTATAACAATTACTTTGCTATACTTTGGAAACTAATACAATATTGTAAATTAACTAGACTTCAAAAAGAAATGCATGCATTCTGAAAAGCTAAAATCTTGCCTTCATCCTTAACATCTGTTCCCACTCTGGTCTTCCTCCATTACAATAAGTGATTTAATTGAAGAAGCTGCTTAGGCCAGAAACTTAGGATTCAGCCTTCACTTATCATTTACTCATCTCTAATTCATTATCAAACCACATATAACTTACATTGCAAATAACACTTTTATTCATCAACTTTTCTCCATTTCCATTTTCAACATTGTTGTATCTGCTATTATCTCATTTCTTCATTGCTGCACTTGCTTCATATATTTTCTCCTTCCAATCATTATTCATTCCTCACCCTAATCCATACTACACAGTGTAGCAAGACAGATTTCTTTCAAAATATAAATCAGATCATGTCATTCCCCTGCATAAAACTCTTTTTCCATTGGCTTAAAATAAACATTGACTTAAATACCTAATCATATTCTACATGGAATCACCGATCCAATGGACATGAATTTGGATTTATTTGTGTCCATGAGAAAGTGGAGGACAGAGAAGCCTTGCATCCTGCAGTCCATGGGGCTGCAAAGAGTCAAATGTGACTTAGTGCCTGACCAACAACACACTCTACATGCCTACTCTAAACTCTTCTTGTCCAGCTCTCCTCTCTGATCACTGGGCTCTATCACTTTGGCCTTCCTGAAGTTCCTTCACCACATGAAACTCTTTTACCCTAGATCTTCCTACTTGCAGGTCTAACTCTTCAGATGAGTCTTTGACTCATACTTCTCCTGTCTCTCATGTCACTCTTGAATGTTTTTTAAAAGAGAACTTCCTTTCCCTGAACACTCAGCTTGCAGCCATTGCTCCCAAACCCTGGAAATTCTCTCAGGGCACTTTGCCCTTTTTATTTCCCTAGCACTTGTCTATACATGTAGACGTACTTCTTTTGAGTTTTGACTAGGTCGCAATCTCTACACAGATAAGAGACAATGTTTGTTATCTATAACATTCTATACCCTCTTATCACCATGCCTTCACATTCAGATTAGTTCAGTTGCTCAGTTGTGTCTGACTCTTTGTGACCCCGTGGACTGCAGGACGCCAGGCTTCCCTGTTCATCACCAACTCCCAGAGCTTGTTCAAACACATGTCCATAGAGTCAATAATGCCATCCAACCATCTCATCCTCTGTCATCCCCTTCTCATCCTGCCTGCAATCTTTCCCAGCACCAGGGTCTTTTCCAATGAGTCAGTTCTTCACATCAGGTGGCCAAAGTATTGGAGCTTCAGCATCAGTCCTTCTAATGAATATCAATGACTGATTTCCTTTAGGGTTGACTGATTTGATCTCCTTGCAGTGCAAGGGACTCTCAGGAGTCTTCTCCAACACCACAGTTCAAAAGCATCAATATGTTATAAACATATGTTCATAGGATAGCTAAATCTCAACTTATTTGCTCACCTATAAAAGGGAAACAGTTATATATACCTTACAAGCTTTTGGCAATTATTAATAAATTAGTTAATTGAATATTATGGCTCTGTATAGGGATAAGTCATTCTCAGTTCAGTTCAGTTCAGTCGCTCAGTCATCTGACTCTTTGTGACCCCATGAACTGCAGCACACCAGGCTTCCCTGTCCAGCATCAACTACCAAAGTCCGCCCAAACCCATGTCCATTGAGTCGGTGATGCCATCCAACCATCTCATCCTCTGTTGTCCCCTTCTCCTCCTGCCCTCAATCTTTCCCAGCATCAGGGTCTTTTCAAATGAGTCAGCTCTTCGCAGGAGGTGGCCAAAGTATTGGGATTTCAGCTTCAAAATCAGTCCTTCCAATGAATACCCAGGACTGATTTCCTTTAGGATGGACTGGTTGGATCTCCTTGCAGTCCAAGGGACTCTCAAGAGTCTTCTCGAACACCACAGTTAAAAAGCATCAATTCTTTGGCACTCAGCTTTCTTTCTAGTCCAACTCTCACATTAATACATGACTACTGGAAAAACCATAGCCTTGACTAGATGGACTTTTGTTGACAAAGTAATGTTTCTTCTTTTTAATATGTTGTCTAGGTCATAGCTTTCCTTCCAAGGAGTAAGCGTCTTTTAATTTCATGGCTGCAATTACCATCTGCAGTGATTTTGGAGCCCCCAAAAATAGTCAACCACTGTTTCCACTGTTTCCTCATCTATTTGCCATGAAGTGATGGACATTCTAGTGAGATCAATAAAAGCAGTATCTCACACATTTAGAGAAAAAAACTATGGTTTGATTAAGTATATTTCTATGATGATGTCTCAAGGTCAAAAATAGAATCCAGAACAGAAGTTCTAGGAAAGCAGTCTTCTTATCACTATAGACTAAGAACTTTTAAAGCCTTAAGTATCACCCAACAATAGACTACACTGACACCAAAGTAGTAAGTTCTCCAACAGTAGCAGAGGATATTGCTAATGTATAGAGACTAGATTAGACAACTCATATGCTTTTTGCAAACTCAGAAATTCTCTAATTATATAGAGCAGCAACAAGGACAAAACAACCAAAAGAACCCACAGGTTTGCACATGAAACACAAAAGGGAGTGTTGTTCCATAGGACAGAAGGGATGGAAATAATCTGCTTTAAAATTGTCTAAGGCAAATCTGAGTGAGATATTGTTTTCAGTTAGCAGGTCTTCAAAATACAGCTCTATGGATACAGCTTGAAGATGATTCTCTTTCTTCCTTAGGGTCACAAAGATAAAAGAATGAATGGTCTCTTAAGTCTTAGATTGGAAGCCTGTGGTGAAGGAGACATGTTCAAGTAACTTTTTATACAGCCCTTATAATTGTTTACATGGTGAGTGCATTAAAGAACCAAGAGAAAGCACCATTTTTTCCAAAGTGATCTAGAATAAAACTTAAGTAAAAACTCGAGAAAAAGGCAAACATTTCATCCTTCCAGAAGGACACACAAACATAGACAACAACACCTAGAAAAGAAATCAAGTGCCTGAATCCCTAGTTCATGTCCAAGAAGTCAGATCTCAGTCACCATATCACAATGTCCCAGTATAATTCAGTCAAGGTATACCACAAGGGGTTGGCTAGTGATGCCTCAATATAAGAGTGTGAACCACTTATTTATGTTAATTTGCCAGCATGTCAAAAAGCACCTTATTCTGTTTAGAATAGTTTATGTTCTCATGCTTTCTTGCCAGATGCCTTTGGAGCAAGTGCTTTCTGGGCTGGAGCTTTCTGACCCTTCTGAGCTTTTGGAGAAGGTGCTACATTCTGACCTGCAGCTTTCTGGGCAGGAACCTCCTGGGCTGATGCCTTCTTACCCGCAATGGTCATCTTTTTTTTTCTCTTTTTGCTGGAACACTGGCAGTGGCAACAGCTTCTGCAGCTGTCCCCTTAACAGTAAGTGCTTTTTTGGGAGAAGCTTTTAAGAGAGCTGCCTTTTCAAGTTTCTTAACTTCAAACTTGATGAGTCTTGCCTTTGTGACTTTTTTTTTTTTTAATTTTATAGTCAAATATATTTTATTTATTTTTTTACTTTACAATATTGTATTGGTTTTGCCATACATCAACATGAATCTGCCACAGGTATACACATGTTCCCCATCCTGAACCCCCCTTCCTCCTCCCTCCCCATACCATCCCTCTGGGTCATCTCAGTGCACCAGCCCCAATCATCCAGTATCATGCATTGAACTTGGACTGGCGATTTGTTTCATGTATGATATTATACATGTTTCAATGCCTTTGTGACTTTTTAACAATTGAAATCTGTCATCCTGGATTTCTTTTTTCTGGCTTCAATCTTCTTGACCCACCTTGTGGCCGCTCACTTTGCAGGGATATCTGCCTTCTCCTAGGCTTTTCCAACATAATTCTGGTGAGCACTGTGTGGGAACTTGAAGAGGAAATCAGTGAGCTGATATATTTGAAAGGCATAGCCTGTCTCCATCGGTTCAGTTCAATTCAGTTCAGTCGCACAGTCATGTCCAACTCTTTGAGACCCCATGAATTGCAGCACACCAGGCCTCCCTGTCCATCACCAGCTTCCGGAGTTCACACAAACTCATGTCCATTGAGTTGGTGATGCCACCCAGCCATCTCATCCTCTGTCATCCCTTTCTCCTCCTGCCCCCAATCCCTCTCAGCATCAGAGTCTTTTCCAATGAGTCAACTCTTTGCATAAGGTGGCCAAAGTATTGGAGTTTCAGCTTCAGCATCAGTCCTTCCAAAGAACACCCAGGACTGATCTCCTTTAGAATGGACTGTTTGGATCTCTGTACAGTCCAGGGGACTCTCAAGAGTCTTATCCAACACTACAGTTCAAAAGCATCAATTCTTTGGTGCTCAGCTTTCCTCACAGTCCAACTCTCACATCCATACATGACCACAGGAAAAACCATAGCCTTGACTAGACGGACCTTTGTTGGCAAAGTTATGTCTCTGCTTTTGAATATGCTATCTAGGTTGGTCATAACTTTCCTTCCAAGGAGTAGGTGTCTTTTAATTTCATGGCTGCAATCACCATCTGCAATGATTTTGGAGCCCCCCAAAATAAAGTCTGACACTGTTTCCACTGTTTCCCCATCTATTTCCCATGAAATGATGGGACCAGATGCCATGATCTGGTTTGTTTTGTTTTCTGAATGTTGAACTTTAAGCCAACTTTTTCACTCTCCACTTTCACTTTCATCAAGAGGCTTTTAAGTTCCTCTTCACTTTCTGCCATAAGGGTTGGTGTCATCTGCATATCTGAGGTTATTGATATTTCTCCCAGCAACCTTGATTCCAGCTTGTGCTTCTTCCAGTCCAGTGTTTCTCATGATGTACTCTGCATATAAGTTAAATAAGCAGGGTGACAATATACAGCCTTGACGTACTCCTTTTCCTATTTGGAACCAGTCTGTTGTTCCATGTCCCGTTCTAACTGTTGCTTCCTGACCTGCATATAGGTTTCTCAAGAGGCAGGTCAGGTGGTCTGGTATTCCCATCTCTTTCAGAACTTTCCACAGTTTATTGTGATTCACACAGTCAAAGGCTTTGGCATAGTCAATAAGGCAGAAATAAATGTTTTTTCTGGCACTCTCTTGCTTTTTTGATGATCCAGCGGATGTTGGCAATTTGATCTCTGGTTCCTCTGACTTTTCTAAAACCAGCTTGAACATCTGGAAGTTCACAGTTCACGTATTGCTGAAGCCCGGCTTGGAGAATTTTGAGCATTACTTTCCTAGCGTGTGAGATGAGTGCAATTGTGCGGTAGTTGAGCATTCTTTGGCATTGCCTTTCTTTGGGATTGGAATAAAAACTAACCTTTTCCAGTCCTGTGGCCACTGCTGAGTTTTCCAAATTTGCTGGCATATTGAATACAGTACTTTCACAGCATCATCCTTCAGGATTTGAAATAGCTCAACTGGAATTCCATCACCTCCACTAGCTTTGTTCATAGTGATGCTTCCTAAGGCCCACTTGACTTCACATTCCAGGATGTCTGGCTCTAGGTGAGTGATCACACCATCGTGATTACCTTGGTTGTGAAGATCTTATTTGTATAGTTCTTCTATGTATTCTTGCTACCTCTTCTTAATATCTTCTGCTTCTGTTAGGTCCATACCATTTCTGTCCTTTATCAAGCCCATCTTTGCATGAAATGTTCCCTTGGTATCTCTAATTTACTTGAAGAGATCTCTAGTCTTTCCCATTCTGTTGTTTTCCTCTATTTCTTTGCATTGATCGCTGAGGAAGGCTTTCTTATCTCTCCTTGCTCCATACTTGAGTACAAAGTCCATCCACCAAAGTCCTGTTCTGATTATCAATGTCTACAATCATGACCAGCTTCTGGGCACAAGACTCCAAGGAGGTGTAGGTCACCCAGCCAACCTCTATGAAGTGCCTGAACACCATGTTGGTGGCGTTTGGCAAGAGGGAACAACTTATTTTTAAAAGGCTCCTAAGCTGGACTCGTCTGTAGAGAGGCCTGCTGACCTCAAACTCACCTTAAAACAGTGCTCAAACAGAGGAAACTACACTGCACTAGAATGAGAAGAAGATGGCATCAGAAGCAGATAGCTTGCCTAAGATGCTGATCTGAATTTTATGATCATTTATAATGTTTTCTTGATTCCTTGGACCTATGCCTATCAGTCACATATTTTCTATTGTGGACATGATTCTATGCTAGTTTAAAACTCAATCCAATTATTTGGTTTTGGCCAATTACCTGTGCCTAGTACTTCTAGGTTCCCTGTTCTCTAGGTGGATTTCTGTTCTCTGGGCTCTGATTGGATACCTCCTAGGAAATTTATTTTCGATGAGTGGTCAGTAGCAGTTTGTGTGTGTGTGTGTGTGCCTTCTGTTGGGTTGGAGGATGTAATTGACCATATCTAAGCCTTATTGAAGAGGAACTAAAAAGCCTCTTGATGAAAGTGAAAGTGAAGAGTGAAAAAGTTGGCTTAAAGCTCAACATTCAGAAACCGAAGATCATGGCATCTGGTCCCAACACGTCATGGGAAATAGATGGGGAAACAGTGGAAACAGTGTCAGACTTTATTTTGGGGGGCTCCAAAATCACTGCAGATGGTGATTGCAGGCACGAAATTAAAAGACACCTACTCCTTGGAAGGAAAGTTATGACCAACCTAGATAGCATATTCAAAAGCAGAGACATTACTTTGCCAACAAAGGTTCGTCTAGTCAAGGCTATGGTTTTTCCTGTGGTCATGTATGGATGTGAGAGTTGGACTGTGAGGAAAGCTGAGCACCGAAGAATTGATGCTTTTGAACTGTAGTGTTGGAGAAGACTCTTGAGAGTCCCTTGGACTGCAAGGAGATCCAACCAGTCCATTCTGAAGGAGCTCAGCCCTGGGATTTCTTTGGAAGGACTGATGCTGAAGCTGAAACTCCAGTACTTTGGCCACCTCATGCGAAGAGTTGACTCATTGGAAAAGACTCTGATGCTGAGAGGGATTGGGGGCAGGAGGAGAAAGGGATGACAGAGGATGAGATGGCTGGGTGGCATCACTGACTAGATGGATGTGAGTCTGAGTGAATTCCGGGAGTCGGTGATGGACAGGGAGGCCTGGCGTGCTGTGATTCATGGGGTCGCAAAGAGTTGGGCACGACTGAGCGACTAAACTGAACTGAACTGAAGCCTTAACAACTTTCATAACCTTTAAATGATAGTAATCGGGCTATTAGCCTATTGAATTCTGTCTCTATGATAAGAAAGGCAGTGCTACACAACTGCAAGGCCCTTGACACCTTATAGCATTCCAGGGAGATGTCTGTGCTACAATTCAAACTGAATGCTGTATTTTCATACCTGATGAATCCTTTAACGTGACACATTTGAACCACATGAAAAATGAGATTTCTGCTTTAAGTGATTCATTCCCTAGTCTTCATGATCTTAAAAAACAAACAAACAAACAAACAAAAAACTGGTGTGGGAGGCTCATGGCTAAAATATTTACTTTTAATTCCACTGATGTTATTAACTATACCATTTGTATTTTGCTTGTTTCACAAGATTATTTCTTGTATTACCAAGTATATGACTGAGCCTCCAATGGAAATGATGACTATACTTGAAGCAGTTGATTAAAGTATAGCTTGATATATGATCAATGATTATAACAGTGTAACTCTAGGTATGGAAAGACCCAATGAGAAGGAATACTTTCCTGGACCATAACTAGAAGACAGGTATCCAGAGATCTTTGACTATTAAGACCTAGTCCAGTAATAGCACATTGAATGTCTTATCAAAAACCTTCTTCAGAACTGGGAATGAGCCTTCCCAGCAACACTGGACAAAATGGTGGGAAATGGCCCCCAATGTATGGTTGGATTTATGACAACAAGGGGGCCATGTCAACTACAAATTGGCACTTACCAAGAGCAGTGCCAATGACTGAACAACAAAGCCATTTGCCATCTGCCTCTACAGAGATTGAACCCCATGTTGCTATAGCTGTTGACCTTCAACACCCCCTGAGGGAGTTCAGGGTGGAGTGAGGCACTCTGAGCTCCAGGGAATCTGGGGGGACAGGACTTTAGATAGTTGGATGTTTTTAGGAAAGATTTTATAATCTCAATGCTTGCATCCCTTCCTATCTACAGAAGCACTAAATCCCTTCATGGTGTTATCAGATCCTCATGACTAACAAAAACCTTTGTAAAATGGGTGCTTCATGGTATTGTACTCCCCCTTCAACAAAACCTTATATATTGACTTTCCCCCACTGCAGCTTTGGAGCAGTCTCTTAGAGCTATCTGAGATGCTGTCTCCCGGGCTGCAGTCCTCATTTTCCTCCAAATAAAATTTAACTCACAACTCAAAACAAATAATAAATAAAAATAAAAGGAATGCTGCTGAATGGTGTGTGCTTAGTTGTTCAGTCATGTCCAACTCTTTGTGACCACGTGGACTATAGCCCACCAGGCTCTTCTGTCCATGGGGTTCTTCAGGCAAGAATATTGGAGTAGATTGCCACATCCTCCTCCAGGGACCTTCCCAACCAGGGAGTTCAAAAGGGAGGAAATATATGTATGGCTGATTCATTTTGCTGTACAGTAGAAATTAACAAAACATTGTCAAGCAACTCAGTTCAGTTCAGTCACTCAGTCATGTCCGACTCTTCGCAACCCCATGAACCACAGCACGCCAGGCCTCCCTGTCCATCACCAACTGCTGGAGTCTGCTCAAACCCATGTCCATTGAGTTGGTGATGCCATCCAATCATCTCATCCTCTGTCATCCCCGTATCCTCCTGCCCTCAATCTTTCCCAGCATCAAGGTCTTCTCAAATGAGTCAGCTCTTCGCATCAGGTGGCCAAAGTATTGGTGTTTCAGCTTCAACATCAGTCCTTCCAATGAACACCCAGGACTGATCTTCTTTAGGATGGACTGGTTGGATCTCCTTGCAGTCCAAGGGATTCTCAAGAGTCTTCTCCAACACCACAGTTCAAAAGCATCAATTCTTCAGCACTCAGCTTTCTTCACAGTCCAACTCTTACATCCATACATGACCACTGGAAAAACCATAGCCTTGACTATACAGACCTTTGTTGACAAAGTAATGTCTCTGCTTTTGAATATGCTGTCTAGGTTGGTCATAACTTTCCTTCCAAGGAGTAAGCATCTTTTAATTTTAAGCAACTATACTCCAATAAAATTTAATTTAAAAAAATTAACACTACTGGAAGAATTCTACCCTTGGGTGTTAGTTCAGCCTGAAGATCTTTGTTTGTTTGTTTTTTAACTTTAGGCTATACCATGTGGCATGCAGGATCCTAGTTCCCTGACCAGGGATCAAACCTGCACCCCTGCAGCACAAGCACACAGTCCCAACCATTGGACCACCCAGGAAATCCCAAGTCTGAGGATTTTAGATGCTCATCATACCTCCCTCACAGTGCTGTCTGAGAATTAGATCTAAAAGTAAAGAAGCTTCTGCCAGGTCTTTGCAAGAGTAGGCAGGACTCACTAAAGGAGAGAGAGACTGTCAAAATCTCTCATTTCTTAGAGATCTATCAGGCACATTCTGAAGTCCTGTTGGAACATGGTGGTGTCTGCTATTGGTATCTTTTATCTTTTGCCTATCTTCCCTGCTTCATTCTACCATATTCTGAATTTTGTTCAGAGAACTTCTCAAACTTTACTAAGGCCATTTGAAGTGGTGTAATGGAGAACAGAGGTAAGGGGCTGCATTGGGGGGCATGGTTTTTCTGCCTATGCTGCTGCTTATATAGGGGGTACCGCACCATCTCAAGGGGAAGTAAAGTCCAGGAGTTTCAGGTGAGGACTACTTCCAAACAAGCAGGGGCTTCCAGTGGTGGGAGACCAAATGTGGGAGACCATCCATAATAATAAGCCAAGTGGTACTCTGAAGAAGATGACCCTGGAAGTGAGAGAAGCGTGGAAGGCTATCACTTAGATAACAATATATCAAGATGGAGTCAGGTTAACTCTGTAAAAATACCTCTCTATGTACCTTACAGAATGCTTTTTTTGAGTGGAAGGGAAAGACATGGCATTATAGCTATGGTATGTGAAGGCGAGGGAGGAAGCGATGTCGAATGCAGAACCTACAGACAAACGTTCTCTCAGTGGATGCTCAGCACAGGGGAGAACACCAGGCTGTGAGCTTCATCTTCTATGCATGTCTCAACAGAATTTAATTATATTAATTAAAAACAATTAGATGAGAAATAGTTATGGGATGATAGATATGATGGAAACAGTATGAGCTTTGGACTCAAATGTTCTGAGTCTCAGCCTTGGTTTTTAAACATATTCTTTATTTTATTTTTTATAGAGGTTAGTTGAATTATAGTGTGTCAGTTTCAAGTGTACAGCAAAGTGATTCAGTTCTCTCTCTATATATATATTATATACATATATTCTTTTTCAGATTATTTTCCATTATAGGTTGTGGTTATTATAAGATTTTAAGTATTGTTCCCTGCACTACACAACAGGTCCTTCCAGTTTACCTATTTTATAGATAGTAGTGATATATCTCTCTCTATCTATCTATCTATATATATATAGATATAGATAGATATATATATATCTATCTATAGATTCATGGGGTCGATTACACCATTATACCACTTCAAACGGCAATCCATGGGGTCTCAAAGAGTTGGACACGACTGAGCAACTGAACTGAACTGAACTGAACTGAGGAGGTAGACTGTGTAAGGTACCCAGAGGAACTGGAGGCAGCTCATGGTATCTTTAGTGAAGACCATGCTGTGGAAGTGGAGGAAGCGAGGATAGAAGAAACCAGGTGTGTAAAATGCTTACATTAATCACATTGACAGCAACCCCCTCAAGCAGTGGTAGCCACTATCTTCATGGTTACCTGTTTGATAAACATTATTAGAATGCAGAGAATTGTCTTTGAAAGGAAGAGAAAAGAAATTATTTCATAATCTAGGGCAGTCATGGAGGAAGTTTGGATGAGTTCAGGGGCCAGGGTGGTATAGATGCGGTAGCAAATTACACAAACACCTCAGGGTCTCATGGGCTGCTCAGAACTGGGGATTTGATAAAACTTGGCCTTCTTTTTAGATGGAAAGCTGAAGCCAATTTTGGAATAGGAAGGAGGCAGAGGTCAGGGAGCGGGCAGAAAAGACAAACCTTTGGGCTGCTTGTCCATTTGGCCCTCTTCTCTATGGAGCGTTTGGATTCTGTTCCACCCTTTCCTCTCTCCAGCTGAGCACATCTGGTTTTCAGGATGAAAGGATCTGAGGTGTCAGGTTTAAATGTCTTCAATGACCAGCTAAAGAGCAGAAAGGATAGGAAGCATGTCAAGTCAACCCTGTGACCTCCTTGGGCTGAAAGTGATCTTCCCAACAATAAACACGGAGACTTGGCCAGCAGAGGCCCATGAGGGTTGTTTCCCTGACTAGAATATTACCGACACACAGGCTAGAAAGCTTGGTCAGAAATTTTAACCATGTGTTTCATAAAGTCTTGAAAATCTCCAGACTCTTTTTTTTTTTTTTATATTATCCCAGTAGTTCAGATGGTAAAGAATCTGCCTGCAGTGTAGGAGACCCAAGTTTGATCCCTGGGTTGGGAAGATCCCCTGGAGAAGGGAATGAAAACCTATGCCAGTATTCTTGCCTGGAGAATCCCAAGGACAGAGAAGAGTGGAGGGCTACAGTTCATGGGGTCACAAAGAGTCAGACACAATGGAATGACTAACACAACAGTAAGAAATGTATTAGAAAATTTGTATGAGCCAGACAACTGTCCTGAGCTTTCGTAAAGAATGCCCCTGACATTTGAGCAACTGTGGTGAAAAGCCCTTTACACAGCCAAGTGGGTAGTGACTTGGTGATTATCAAAATGAGCAGACACTTGAGTCTCAGCTTCACTGCTTTCGCACTGCCTATTTGGTAGTGTTTGTGTTTTGATGACATCTTGGATCACATTCCATTGTTTCAACTTGCTGTCATCAATGTTAATTAACATCATCAAAAATTAATTCACAGTAAGGTGTGAACTGTTGATAGAAACTTACAATGCTGTCCCTCCCTGAGCATTTGCAGAGATAAAGCAGGTGGGCGGTAAGATGCTGTGTTTCAGCAGCCAGCCTGAATGGTATGGAAGGTACTTCAGTTGTTTGCTTGAGAATGCACTTGAATCTCCTTCCACCTGTTCTCCAGAGAAGACTAAATCAGCCACATCCACTTTGCAAAGCCATCAGTGTCAACCCTGGCCCACAACAATCCCAGTAACTGAACTTCTCTTGGATTTACTATATGTTCATGACTTCATACTTGAAAAGAATTGCAAAAAGCACACAAGTTAGCTATCTCTCTATGAATGGCATAGTCTAAAACTAAGTCCTTAGAGACCCAGTACTTTGAGCTCAAATCTCAAGTTCACCATTTACTACTTGGATGTCCTTAGGTTGCATACCCATGCAGGACCTCCATCTCCAAATTTGTAAACTGGGTGTATCAATACCAAACTCACAGAACAATTGTGAGAATTAAGTGGGGTCCTAGATAGAAACTACTAGAACACAATAAGGATTAATAAATGTTAACTGTGTCCTACTTCAGATTCCTAAAGTGGAGAGAAAAGGCAGCACATAATATTTTAGAAGCCTTTGCATTTACCCTTGGCAATTTTTAAAATAGTTGGTGTCTTACTTATACTGTTAATGATAGAATATTTTATTTAAATATGTTTATGAAAAATTTAAATTATTTAAAGACAAAATTTATATTATAGCTATATATGGAAAAAACCAATGTCTCTTGTTCTAAATAGAAGGTAAAACTAAATACAATGAGATCAAGCAATATTATTAAATTTTAAGGAGGCGCTCAACATTAGATCTGCCCTTTTATTATTAAAATAAGGAGAATTAACAAATGCTGAAAAGTTTGTATAGACAGACTCTTACAAAACTAAGCAGTTTTTCTCTGTTTAGTTGGGTTTAAAACTTAATGAAAAAGGGTCAAGTTGTTTCACACTAGATTTATTGTCACTTAATTGATGTCCTTCTGTCACTGAAATCATATTTTCCCCACTCATTCTTTAGGAAAAAAATGTAGAGGAAAAAGAAAAATTCTGGAGATAGAGGACAAGCTTTTGAAATTTAGCTCTACTTCTTACTTGTCGATTACATCGTGCAAGTTACTCCAATTCTTTGTGCCTCAGTTTCCTCATTGGTCAAGTGGAATATTAACATTCAACTTGAAGGGAGCTATTTGCCTGGATGCCATAAAGTATATTAAGTATATAGTAAAATGCCTTGAATTTATAACAGAAAGGCAAAATGATAATACCAGGGAAAACTGCCTTGTCAGAGTGCAAATAAATAAAATAAAGGGCAAGTTATTTGTACGCCCAGCCATCCAATTTGCTGGGACAAAGATGTTCTGTAACTTTCATGCCAGACGTTGCTCAAGCTGTCAGCATACAACTGAGTGGTTTTGAAGAACTCCAGGATTATATAATACTGGATGGCAACCAGAACTGTTGGATCTTCTTCTTTTACTCCTTTTTATTTTGATTTCATTTTTTAACCACATAAACTTAGAAAACCTTTTTTTCCCTCTCTCTCTTGTTTTGCTTTTGTTTTTGTTGTTGTTGTAAAAGACTGAGAAAATATAATTAAGAAGAAAATGAAAAATCACTTATGATTTCACTACCCAAACAAAGCTGAATTGGATATTTTCAAATGTGTTCTTTCAGATTTTTCTCTGCAGATTATAGGATTATAATTATTTTACTATGGAAAGCTGTTACCCTTTGTTTTGTTATCAACTTTGTTCATTTAACAAACAAAATATTCACCCACAAATATTTTTGTAAATAACTATCATTCTAGAATATGATTTTCATGCCTATAATGGCATAATGCACAAATGTACCAAAATTTATTTATTTGACTAATATTATTAATAATTATTTAAGTTTCTCTCCCTTGAGTTAATAACTACTATTTTACTAAATTAAATATTATAATTCACCACCTTTTAAATGAAACATGATCCATAAACAAAAGCGTTTCTGTTAAGATAAATTACGAGAGGTGGTCTTTCTAGTCAAGATGATGTGTGTTTTAAGGTTCAGATTTCACCACTCAGGAAATTAATACAAACTTACAGTCAAAGTATAAAGAACGTATTATTCTGAGAGCCACTCCCCAAACTAAGTCTTATCAAATAGATAGTTTTTACCAAATTAGGTGAAACTGTTATTATTTTAGTTTGTACATTTCCTGTATACTTAATGAGTATTTTCATTTTTTTGTTGTTGTTGTAAATTTTGAGTTTAAATCTTTACTTACTTTTCATCTTGAAATATTACTAATTTTCAAAAATATTTACATATAAAGATTAGACATTTGTATATCATATACATTGGCACTAATTTTGCATAATATCAGTTTATTTTTATCTATGTGATTTGTGATTTATAGGAAAGAAAACATTACACAATCATATCTGTTAGTGACTTCCTTTATAAGTCTATCTTTGGTATTAAGCCTAGAATGTTTTACTCTATAGATGATATAAATTTTTGGATACATTTTCTCCTAGCACTTTACTAATCTTTAAAACTGAACAAATAGTATATAAGTATAATTTATTGTCCTTTACTGAGCCCATCTTTGCATGAAATGTTCCCTTGGTATCTCTGATTTTCTTGAAGAGATCTCTAGTCTTTCCCATCCTGTTGTTTTCCTCTATTTCTTTGCATTGATCACTGAAGAAGGCTTTCTTATCTCTCCTTGCTATTCTTTGGAACTCTGCACTCAGAAGCTTATATATTTCCTTTTCTCCTTTGCTTTTAGCTTCTCTTCTTTTCACAGCTATTTGTAGCAAAGGAGAAAAGGAAAGATATAAGCATCTGAATGCAGAGTTTCAAAGAATAGCAAGGAGAGATAAGAAAGCCTTCCTCAGCAATCAATGCAAAGAAATAGAGGAAAACAACAGAATGGGAAAGACTACAAATCTCTTCAAGAAAATTAGAGATACCAAGAGAACATTTCATGCAAAGATGGGCTCGATAAAGGACAGAAATCGCATGGACCTAACAGAAGCAGAAGATATTAAGAAGAGGTGGCAAGAATACACAGAAGAACTGTACAAAAAAGATCTTCATGACCAAGATAATCACGATGGTGTGATCACTCACCTAGAGCCAGACATCCTGGAATGTGAAGTCAAGTGGGCCTTAGGAAGCATCACTACAAACAAAGCTAGTGGAGGTGATGGAATTCCAGTTTGAGCTATTTCAAATCCTGAAAGATGATGCTGTGAAAGTGCTGCATTCAATATGCCTGCACATTTGGAAAACAGCAGTGGCCACAGGACTGGAAAAGGTTAGTTTTCATTCCAATCCCAAAGAAAGGCAATGCCAAAGAATGCTCAAACTACCACACAATTGCACTCATCTCACACGCTAGGAAAGTAATGCTCAAATTTCTCTAAGCCGGGCTTCAGCAATACGTGAACCATGAACTTCCAGATGTTCAAGCTGATTTTAGAAAAGGCAGAGGAACCAGAGATCAAATTGTCAACATCTGCTGGATCATGGAAAAAGCAAGAGAGTTCCAGAAAAATATCTACTTCTGCCTTATTGACTATGCCAAAGCCTTTGACTGTGTGGATCACAATAAACTGTGGAAAATTCTGAAAGGCAGGGAATACCAGGCCACCTGACCTGCCTCTTGAGAAACCTGTATGCAGGTCAGGAAGCAACAGTTAGAACTGGACATGGAACAGCAGACTGGTTCCAAATAGGAAAAGGAGTACGTCAAGGCTGTATATCGTCACCCTGCTTATTTAACTTTTATGCAGAGTACATCATGAGAAACGCTGGGCTGGAAGAAGCACAAGCTGGAATCAAGGTTGCTGGGAGAAATATGAATAACCTCAGATATGCAGATGACACCACCCTTATGGCAGAAAGTGGAGAGGAACTGAAAAGCCTCTTGATGAAAGTGAAAGAGGAGAGTGAAAAAGATGGCTTAAATCTCAACATTCAGAAAACTAAGATCATGGCATCTGGTCCCATCACTTCAGGGGAAATGGATGGGGAAACAGTGGAAACAGTGTCAGACTTTATTTTTTGGGGCTCCAAAATCACTGCAGATTGTGATTGCAGCCATGAAATTAAAAGACACTTACTCCTTGGAAAGAAAGGACCTATGACCAACCTAGATAGCATATTGAAAAGCAGAGACATTACTTTGCCAACAAAGGTCTGTCTAGTCAAGGATATGGTTTTTCCAATGGTCATGAATGGTTGTGAGAGTTGGACTATGAAGAAAGCTGAGCGCCAAAGAATTGATGCTTTTGAACTGTGGTGTTGGAAAAGACTCTTGAGAGTCCCTTGGACTGCAAGGAGATCCAACCAGTCCATTCTAAAGGAGGTCAGTCCTGGATGTTCTTTGGAAGGATTGATGCTGAAGCTGAAACTCCAATACTTTGGCCACCTCATGTGAAGAGTTGACTCATTGGAAAGACCCTGATGCTGAGAGGGATTGAGGGCAGGAGGAGAAGGGGATGACAGAGGATGAGATGGCTGGATGGCATCACCAACTCAATGGACATGAGTTTGGGTGAACTCTGGGAGTTGGTGATAGACAGGGAGGCCTGGCATGCTGCAATTCATGGGGTCGCAAAGAGATGGATACGACTGAGCAACTGAACTGATAATTTATTGTAAAAACTTTAATATTTATGATGAATCACTGAAATGTTCCCACATTCCCTTGGTTTTCTCATTCACTCTCATGGCTTAAAAATGTAATCTGAAAGTGAAAGTTGCTCAGTCATGTCTGACTCTTTTGTGACTCCATGAATTACTCACTCTTTTACAGTCAATATCTAGATAGTCAATAAATCCTGCTAGCTCTACATTCAAAATATATCCCAACTGAGTGACTGAAATGAACTGAATCATACAACACCTGTCCTGCCACCACCCTGACCCTGACCTCTATCAGTCCTTTCCTCTAGGTTTTCAGTGGACTCATCTGCTTTCCTGTCACCCTATTCTCCCCATCAGTTCAGTTCAGTTACTCAGTCATGTCTGACTCTTTGCGACCCGATGGACTGCAGCACTCCAGGCTTCCCTGTCCATCATCAGCTCCCAGAGTTTGCTCAAACCCATGTCCGTTGAATCAGTGATGCCATCCAACCATCTCCTTTTAATACAAATTCCTCATCCACTCCTCCTCCTGCGTTCAATCATTCCCAGCATCAGGGTCTTTTCTAATGAGTCAGCTCTGCCCAACAGGTGGCCAAAGTATTGGAGCTTCAGCTTCAGCATCAGTCATTTTAATGCATATTCAGGACTGATTTCCTTTAAGACTGATTTGATCACCTTGCAGCCCAAGGGACTCTCTATCTCTCTCTCTCTCTTTTTTTTTAATTGAAGGATAATTGCTTTACATAATTTTGTTGTTTTCTGTCAAACAGCAACATGAATCAGCCATAGGTATACATATATACATATAACCCCTTCCTTTTGAGCCTCCCTCCTATCTCCCTCCCCATCTCACCACTATAGGTTGATATAGAGCCCCTGTTTGAGTTTCCTGAGTCATACAGCAAATTCCCATCGGCTATCTACTTTACATATGGTAATATAAGTTTCCATGTTACTCTCTTCATACATCTCACCTTCTCCCCTCTCTCCATGTCCATAAGTCTATTCTCTATGTCTGTTTCTTCACTGCTGCCCTGTAAATAAATTCTTCAGTACCATTTCCCTAGATTCCATATATGTGCATTGAGTGAGTGAGTGAGTGAAGTCGCTCAGTCATGTCCGACTCTTTGCAACCCCATGGACTGTAGCCTACCAGGCTCCTCCCTCCATGGGATTCTCTGGGCAAGAGTACTGGAGTAGGTTGCCATTTCCTTCTCCAGGGGATCTTCTGAACCCGGCTCTCCTGCATTCTAGGCAGATGCTTTAACCTATGAGCCACCAGGGAAGCCCCTGCTCTAATATGTGCATTAGAATATGATATTTATCTTTCTCTTTCTGAATCATTTCACTCTGTGTAATAGGTTCTAGAATCATCTACCTCATCAGAACTGACTCAAATGCATTCCTGTTTATGGCTGAGTAATATTCCACTGTGTATATATACCACAACTTCTTTATCCATTCATCTGTCAATGGACATCTAGATTGCTTTCATGTTCTAGCTATTGTAAACAGTGTTAAATGAACAATGGGATACATGTGTCTTTTTCAATTTTGGTTTCCTCAGGGTATATGCTTAGGAGTAGGATTGCTGGGTCATATGGTGGTTTTATTCCTATTTTTTTAAGGAATCCCCATACCACCTTCCATAGTGGCTGTATCAATGTACATTCCCATCAACAGTGCAAGAGCATTCCATTTTCTTCAAATCCTCTCCAACATTTATTTTTTGTAGACTTTTTGATGATAGCCATACTGACTGGTGTGAGGTGATACCTCATTGTGGTTTTGATTTGCATTTCTCTAATAATGAGTGCATTGGAGAAGGAAATGGCAACCCACTCCAGTGTTCTTGCCTGGAGAATCCCAGGGACAGAGGAGCTTAGTGGGCCGCCGTCTATGGGGTCACACAGAGTCAGACATGACTGAAGCAACTTAGCAGCAGCAGCAGCAATAATGAGTGATTTGAGCATCTTTTCATGTGTTTGTTAGCCATCTGTATGTCTTCTTTGGAGAAATCTCTGTTTAGGCCTTTTTACCACTTTTTGATTGGGTTGTTTGTTTTTCTAGCACTGAGTTGTTTGAGCAGCTTGTGTATTTTGGAAATTTATCCTTTGTCAGTTGTTTCATTTGCTATTATTTTCTCCCATTCTGAGAGTTGTCCTTTCACCTTGCTTATAGTTTTCTTTGCTAGGCAAAAGCTTTTAAGTGTAAACAGGTCCCACGTGTTTACTTTTGTTTTTATGTCCATTACTCTAGGAAGTGGGTCATAATGGATCTTGCTTTGATTTATGTCATCGAGTGTTCTGCCTATGTTTTCCTGTAAGAGTTTTATAGTTTCTGGTCTTATATTTAGGTCTTTTACCCATTTTTAGTTTATCTTTGTGTATGGTGTTAAGAATTGTTCTAATTTCATTCTTTTACATGTAGCTGTCCAGTTTGCCCAGTACCATTTATTGAAGAGGCTGTCTTGGCCCCATTGTATATTCTTGCCTCCTTTGTAAAAAATAACGTACCCACAGGTGCATGAGTCTATTTCTGGGCTTTCTATCTTGTTCCATTGGTCTATATTTCTGTTTTTGTGCCAGTACCATACTGTATTCATGACTGTAGCTTTGTAGTATAATCTGAAGTCAGGAAGGTTGATTCCTCCAGCTCCATTCTTATTTCTCAAGACTGCTTTGGCTATTTGGGGTCTTTTGTGTTTCCATATGAATTGTGAAATTTTTTGTTCTGTGAAAAAAACCATTGGTAATTTGATAGGGATTGCATTGAATCTATAGATTGCATTTGGTAGTATAGTCGTTTTCACAATATCGATTCTTCCTACCCAGGAACATGGAATATCTCTCCATTTGTTTATGATTTCCTTCATCAGTGTCTTATAATTTTCTGTGTACAGTTCTTTTGTCTCTGTAGGTAAGTTTATTCCTAGGTCTTTAATTCTTTTTGTTGCAATGGTGAATGGGATGGATTCCTTAATTTCTCTTTCTGATTTTTCATTGTTAGTATATAGAAATGCAAGTGATTTCTGTGTATTTATTTTGTATCCTACAACTTTGCTAAATTCACTGATTAGCTCTAGTAATTTTCTGATACTATATTTAGGGTTTTCTATGTACAGTATCATGTCATCTGCAAACAGTGAGAGCTTTGCTTCTTCTTTTCTGATCCATATTCCTTTTATTTCTTTTTCTTCTCTGATTGCTATAGCTAGGACTTCCAGAACTATGTTGAATAGTAGTGTTGAAAGTGGGCACCCTTGTCTTATTCCTGATCTTTGGAGAATGCTTTCAGTTTTTCATCATTGAGAATAGTGTTTGCTGTAAGCTTATCATATATGGCCTTTACTATGTGGAGGTAGGTTCTTTCTATACCCATTTTTTGAAGAATTTTAATCATAAATGGGTGCTGAATTTTGTCAAAAGCTTTTTCTGCCTCTATTGAGATGATCATATGGTCTTTATCTTTCAGTTTGTTAATATGGTGTATCACATTGATTGATTTGCATATATTAAAGAATCCTTGCATTCCTGGAATAAACCCAACTTGATCATGGTTTATGAGCTTTTTGATGTGTTGCTGAATTCTGTTTGCTAAAATTTTTTGAGGATTTTTGAATCTATGTTTATGAGTGATATTGGCCTGTAGTTTTCTTTTTTCGTGTTGTCTTTGACTGGTTTTGGTATCGGGTGATGGCACCCTCGTAGAATCAGTTTGGAAGTGTTCCTTCCTCTGCAATTTTTTGAAAGAGTTTTAAAAGGATAGGCATTAGCTCTTCTCTAAATGTTTAATAGAATTCTCCTGTGAAGCCATTTGGCCCCTGGGCTTTTGTTTTTTGGGAAGTTTTGTGTTTTTTTTTTTAAATCACAGCTTCAATTTCAGTGCTTGTAATTGGGTTGTTAATAATTTCTATTTCTTCCTGGTTCAGTCTTGGAAGATTGAACTTTTCTAAGAAACTATCCATTTCTTCCAGGTTAGCCATTGTTTTGCCATATAGTTGCTCATAATACTCTCATAGTCCTTTGTATTTTTGCACTGTCTGTTGTAACTTCTCCTTTTTCATTTCTAATTTTATTAATTTGATTCTTCTTTTTTCCTTGATGAGTCTGGCTAAAAGTTTGTCAATTTTGTTTATCTTCTCAAAGATAAACAACTTTTAGCTTTATTAATCTTTACTATTGTTTCTTTCATTTCTTTTTCATTTATTTCCACTTGGATCTTTATCATTTCTTTCCTTCCACTAATTTTTGGGGTTTTCTGTTCTTCTTTTTCCAGTTGTTTTAGGAATAAAGTTAGGTTGTCTATTCGATGTTTTTCTTGTTTCTTGAGGTAGGATTGTATTGCTTTAAACTTCCCTCTTAGGACTGCTTTTGCTGCATTCCATAGGTTTTGAGTTGCCATGCTTTCATTGTCATTTGTTTCTAGAAATTTTTTTATTTCCCTTTTGATTTCTTCAGTAACCTGTTGGTTATTTAGAAACGTGTTGTTTAATCTCCACGTGTTTGTGTTTTTTACAGTTCTTTTTTTTCTTGTAATTGATATCTAGTCTCATAGCTTTGTGGCTGGAGAAAATACCTGATACAATTTCAATTTTCTTAAATTTACTGAGGTTTGTCTATCCTGGAGAATGTTCCATGTGCACTTGAGAATAAGGTGTATTCTTCTGCATTTGGATGGAATGTCCTGAAGATATCAATGAGATCCATTTCATCTAATGTATCATTTAAGACTTGTGTTTCCTTCTTAATTTTCTGTTTTGATGATCTGTCCATTGGTATGAGTGGGATGTTAAAATCACCTACTATTATTTACTGTGTTACTGTCAATTTCTTCTTTTATATCTGTTAGTGTTTGTCTTATGCATTAAGGTGCTCCTTTGTTGGGTGCATAGATATTTACAACTGTTATATCTTCCTCTTGGATTGATCCCTTGATCATTATGTAGTGTCCTTCCTTATCTCCTGTAATCTTTATTTTAAGGTCTATTTTGTCTGATATGAGAATTGCTACTCCAGCTTTCTTTTGCTTCCCATTTGCATGGAATAAAATTTTCCATCCTCTTTCAGTCTATAGGTGTCTTTAGGTCTGGAGTGGGTTTCTTGTAGACAGCACATATATGGGTCTTGTTTTTGTATCCATTCAACCAGTCTGTGTCTTTTGGTTGACACATTTAATCCATTTACATTTCAAGTAATTATTGATATATATGTTCCTATTGCCATTTTCTTAATTGTTTTGGGTTGATTTTGTAGATTTTTTTTTTCTTCTCTTGTATTTCTTGACTATGTAAGTCCATTTAACATTTGTTGTAAAGATGGTTTGGGGTACTGAATTCTCTTAACATTTGCTTATCTGAAAAACTTTTTTATCTCTCTTTAAATTTTGAATGAAATCCTTCCTGGGTACAGTAATCTTGGCTGTAGATTTTTCCCTTTCAGTACTTTAAATATATCCTGCCATTCCTTTCTGGCCTGCAGAGTTTCTGCTGAAAGATCAGCTATTAAGCAAATGGAGTTTCCCTTGTATGTTATTTGTTGCTCTCCCCTTGCTGCTTTTAATATTCTTTCTTTGTGTTTAGTCTTTGTTAGTTTGATTACTATGTGTCTTGGTGTGCTTCTCCTTGGGTTTATCCTGTATGGGATTCTTTGTGCCTCATAGACTTGATTGACTATTTCCTTTTCCATGTTGGGGAAATGTTCAACTATAATCTCTTCAAAAAATTTCTCATACGTTTTATTCTTTTCTTCTTCTTCTGGGACCCCTATAATTTGAGTGTTGGTGCTTTTGATATTGTCCCAGAGGTCTCTGAGACTGTCCCCAGTTCTTTTCGTTCTTTCTTCTTTTTTTCTGCTCTTCAGAAGTTATTTCCACCATTTTATCTTCCAGCTCACAGATTATTTTTTCTGCTTCAGATATTCTGCCATTGATTCCTTCTAAAGTAATTGTGAATTACTTTCACAATTACTTTCAATTAATTTCAGTGATTGTGTTGTTTGTCTCTGGATGTTTATTCTTTAATTCTTCTAGGTCTTTGTTAATTGATTCTTGCATTTTCTCCATTTTGTTTTCAAGGTTTTTGATCATCTTTACTATCATTATTCTGAATTCTTTTTCAGGTAGTTTGCCTAGTTCCCCTTCACTTATTTGGACTTCTGTGTTTCTAGTTTGTTCCTTCATTTGTGTAGTATTTCTCTGCCTTTTCATTATTTTTTTAAACTTATTTTGTTTGAGGTCTCCTTTTCCCAGGCTTCAAGGTTGAATTCTTTCTTCCTTTTGGTTTCTGCCCTCCTAAGGTTTGCCCAGTGGTTTGTGTAAGCTTCATATGGGGTGAGATTTGGGCTGAATTTTTGTTTGTTTGTTTTATTTGCTTTTCCTCTCATGGGCAAGGCTGAGTGAGGTGGTAATCCTGTCTCCTGATGACTGGGTTTGTATTTTTCTTTTGTTTGTTGTTTAGATGAGGTGTCCTGCACAATGTACTATTGGTGGTTGGGTGATGCCAGGTCTTGTATTCCAGTGGTTTCCTTTGTGTGATTCTCTCTATTTGATACACCCTAGGGTTAGTTCTCTGATAGTCTAGGGCCTTGGAGTCAGTGCTCCCACTTCAAAGGCTCAGGGCTTTATATCTTGTCAGGAACAAAGATTCCACAAGTGGTTGTTATGGCATTAAGTGAGATTAAAACAAATATCCACAAAGAAGAAACCAAAGATGAACCCCCCAAAAATGGCAGTTACAAAATTGGGCAAATAATAATTAAAATAATGCAATATACACATGTACATATACACCCATGATCAAAGTCAAAACAGCTCAACAAAAGTAAAGTACAACAGATTGACCTGGCAAACAAAGGAAATAAAAAATTATATTTACCAGCTAAGAACAAAACTAATTAAAGCACAAACTGTAAAACAAAACTAAGGCAAGGTGACAAGTGGGGAATAAAGCAATGAAAACAAAACTAACAGCTTTGTTGAAAGTAAAGGAAAGAAAGAAAAGAAAGAACAAATAGATATGCAAAGTTAAATAGAGGTAGATGAAGAAGATTTATATACACTAAAGATTAACTGCAAGAGGAAAAGAGCAGCAGGAAAGGCAAACAAAGGAGTAAAGGTAGAAAAAGTAGACTGGGTTTACAAAATTTAAATTATAAAAAAGAGAACAGAAAAAAAATGGAAGAAGAAAGAAAGAAGAAAAACTCCACAGAACTGCAAAAGCGCAACGTAGATACAGAGATTTATAACAACAATAAAAATTGTGACTGAATATACACATATACACCTATAAGCAAAATCAAAACAGTCCAACAAAAATAAAGTACAATAGGTTGACCTGGCAAACAAAGGGAACCAAAAATTATATCTACCAGAACAAAACTAACTAAAGCATAAACTGGAAAAAAAAAAAAAGAAAAAAACCTAAAGCAAGATGCCAATTGGGCACTAAAGCAATGAAAATAAAACTAACAAATATATTGATAGGAAAGGAAAGAAAGAATAGATATGCAAAGTTAAATAGAGGTAAATGAAAAATAATTTATATACATAAAAGATTAACTGCAAGGGGAAAAGAACAGTGGGAAAGGCCAACAAAGGAATAAGTGTAGAAAAAAAAAAATAGGTTTTAAAACTTTAAATTAAAAAAGAGAAAAGGTGGGGGGGTGGGGGGAAACTCCTCAGAACTGCAAAAGCCTAACATAGAGGCAGTATAACAACAATAAATGTGTGACTGAGAAAAAAAAAAGAAAAAGAAAACTCAAAAGCTTAATTATATTTCATAGTGCCAATAAAATCGACAACTACAACAGCGGGGTGGGGAAGAAAAAGAAAAGAAAAATCCAAAAGAATCTACAGAACAAGTCAAAACATAAGAATAATAAATGTTGTTCTTGAGTCACTGCTGTCAGAGTCCTTTCCCTCGCTGGGAGTCACAGTCCACCTCTCCTCCCTAGGATGCCCTCTAACACCGTGCTGATCTCTGGACCTGCTGTGGGGGCAGCTCATATTCTAATCTGCTCCTACGCCTCTGTGTTCTTGCTTCCAATAGCCACAGCCATCATAACTAGTGTGTTTTCTTCTGTGGGAGCTCTCAATGACCTTTTATATATTCCATAGGCACAGAGTCTGCCTAGTTGATCCTGTGGATTTAATCTGCAGCTTGTACAGCTGTGGGAAGGCTTTGGTCTTCTTCTTTAGTCACACTGCCCCTGGGTTTCAATTGTAGTTTTATTTCCACCTCTGCATTTGGGTCATCCACTGGGATTTGCTTCTGGGACTGCCCTGGAGGACTTGGGTCTACCCAGTGAGGGCCAAATGTAGAGGTGGTGCAGCTGCTTGGGTCGCAGGAGTTCTGGAAGCACCAGGTACTCAGGGGAGTTGGTGGCTAGGGCAGCAGGAAATATAGTGCTCTAGAAGGGTATGGCAACCAGTATTGGCCAATACACTCCAGTATTCTTGCCTGGAGAATACCCCTCCCTGACAAAGAAGCCTGACAGACCACAGTCTACAGGGTCACAAAGAGTTGGACACTACTGAAGTGACCCTGTGCTCATAGACACAAGACTATTTTGCCTGTGGCAGCTCTGCCCCAGTGAGAGTTGAGCATGAAGGTGTCACAGCTGCTTGGCTTGTGGACACCCTGGCAGCACCAAGTGTGCAGGGGCATGGACTGCCTCCACCCCAGGAGTTATGCCCCTATCAGAGTCTTTTTTCAAAAGCCTCTTGTAGCTGGCAATCAGAAGGCCTCTTTGGCCAGTCTTTCTCTGTAGCTTTGCCCTGTTCGGGCACTTAGAGGACTCCCTTGCCTGGGGTCCTTCTCTGTTGTTCAGTGCATCAGGCACATAGAGGGGGCTCCCCTGGCTGGGGTCCTACTCTGTAGATCAGCACATCAGTCACTTAAAGAAGCACCCTGGGTGGGGTCCTACTCTGTAGTTCAGTGGGTCAGGCATTTGATGGGCCAGCCTCTCTATTGTTCAGCTGCCAATGCTGGCGTGTTGGCGAGAGAGACTCAGCAGTATCGCCTTGCTTCCATGGCTGCCCGGCTTTCCTCCACAGGCATTTCCCACCATAATATCCTCCTTCACATCCCCTTGATCCGTAACTCTGCAGTCAATAGCAGCCCTCGCCTGAGGATTGCACCACAATCTCTAAACTCCAGCTCCCAGCAGCTGTGCAGTCTGGGGTATGTATGGCTGTGGCGAGGACTGTCTGATTCTCATTCATTTACGCTGCCACAGACAAGCTGTTTCACTCTCAGCCTTAAATGTTTCTCCTCTGACTCAGAGAGGTGCTCTGATGTGGGGATTGGACCCCTGCTTCAGTTCCCCCACCCGCCAAAGGCAGGTCCAGTCCTATTATCACTCCTGCTTTTTCCCATAGTTCCTTGGTCCTACTGAGTTTTGCATGGGTCTTTATATTCTTTTCCGCTGATCACATACTCCTGTCCGTTCTCAGCTGGTGTTCTGCATGCACTTCTGTGTCTGAAGGTATAGTCCTGATGTATCCGTGGAGAGAGATGTACTCCACGTCTACCTACTCCTCCGCTATCTTATTCACTCAGGCAGATTCTTTACTGTCTGAGCCCCAAGGGACTCTCAAGAGTCTTTTCCAACACCACAGTTCAAAAGCATCAATTCTTTGGCACTCACCTTTATAGTCCAACTCTCACATCCATACATGACCACTGGAAAAACCATAGCTTTTACTGGAAGGACCTTTGTTAGCAACGAAATGTCTCTGCTTTTCTGTATGCTGTCTAGGTTGCTCATAGCTTTTCTTTCAAGGAGCAAGCATTTTTTAATTTCATGGCTGCAGTCACCATTTGCAGTGATTTTGGAGTCCAAGAAGATAAAGTCTGTCACTGTTCCTATTGTTTCCCCATCTATTTGCCCTGAAGTGATGGGAACAGCAGAGAAGGCAATGGCACCCCACTCCAGTACTCTTGCCTGGAAAATCCCATGGATGGAGAAGCCTGGTAGGCTGCAGTCCTTGGGGTCTCTAAGAGTCGACATGACTGAGCGACTTTACTTTCACTTTTCACTTTCATGCATTGGAGAAGGAAATGGCAACCCACTCCAGTGTTCTTGCCTGGAGAATCCCAGGGATGGGGGAGCCTGGTAGGCTGCCATCCACGGGGTCACACAGAGTTGGACATGACTGAAGTGACTTAGCAGCAGCAGCAGCAGCAGATAGGAACAGATGCTATGATCTTAGTTTTTAGAATGCTGAGTTTTAAGCCAACTTTTTCACTCCCCTCTTTCACTTTCATCAAGACGCTCTTTAGTTCCTCTTCACTTTCTTTCATAAGGGTGGTGTCACCTGCATAACTGAGGTTTTATAGACATTTCTCCCGAAAATCTTGATTCCAGCTTGTGCTTCATACAGCGTGGCATTTCACATAATGTACTCTGCAAATCAGTTAAATAAGTAGGATGACAATATATAGCCTTGACTGATTCCCAATTTGGAACCAGTTCTATGTTCCATGTCTGGTTCTAACTGTTGCTTCTTGACCTGCATACAGATTTCTCAGGAGGCAGGTCATGTGGTCTGGTATTCCCATCTCTTTAAGAATTTTCTACAGTTTGTTGTTATCTACATAGTCGAGGTCTGGCATAGTCAGTAAAGCAGAGGTAGCTGTTTTTCTGGAATTCTCTTTCTTTTTCTATGATCCAACAGGTGTTGGCAACTTGATTTCTAGTTCCTCTCCCTTTTCTAAATCCAGCTTGAACATCTGGAATTTCTTGGTTCACATACTGTTGAAACCAGGCTTGGAGAATTTTGAGCATTACTTTGCTAGCATGTGAGATGAGTGTGATTGTGGGGTTTGAACATTCTTTGGCATTGCCTTTCTTTGGGACTGGATGAAAACTGACATTTTCCAGTCCTGTGGCCATGGTTGAGTTTCCCAAATGTGCTGGCATATTGAGTGCAACACTTTAACAGCATCATATTTTAGGACTTGAAATAGTTCAGCTGGAATTCTATCACCTCCACTAGCTTTGTTTGTAGTGATGTGTCTTAAGGCTCACATGACTTTGGACTCCAAGATATTTGGCTGTAGGTGAGTGATCACACCACCGTGGTTCTCTGGGCCATGATGATCTTTTTTGTATAGTTCTTCTGTGTATTCTTGCCACCTTTTCTTAATATCTTCTGCTTTTGTTAGGTCCATGCCACTTCTGTCCTTTTTTGCATGAAATGTTCCCTTGGTATCTCTAATTTTCTTGAAGAGATCTTTTAGTTCAGTTCAGTTCAGTCACTCAGTCATGTCCAACTCTTTGCGACCCCATGAATCACAGCACGCCAGGCCTCCTTGTCCATCACCAGCTCCTGGAGTTCACTCAGACTCATGTCCATCGAGTTGGTGATGCCATCCAGCCATCTTACTCTCTGTCATTCCCTTCTCCTCCTGCCCCCAATCCCTCCCAGCATCAGGGTCTTTTCCAATGAGTCAGCTCTTCACATGAGGTGGCCAAAGTATTGGAGTTTCAGCTTCAGCATCAGTCCTTCCAAAGAACACCCAGGACTGATCTCCTTTAGGATGGACTGGTTGGATCCCTTTGCAGTCCAAGGGACTCTCAAGAGTCTTTTCTAACACCACAGTTCAAAAGCATCAATTCTTTGGTGCTCAGCTTTCTTCACAGTCCAACTCTCACATCCATACATGACCACTGGAAAAACCATAACCTTGACTAGATGGACCTTTGTTAGCAAAGTAGTATCTCTGCTTTTTAATGTGCTATCTAGGTTGGTCATAACTTTCCTTCCAAGGAGTAAGCGTCTTTTAATTTCATGGCTGCGATCACCATCTGCAGTGATTTTGGAGCCCAAAAAAAACAGTCTTAAACTGTTTCCACTGTTTCCCCATCTATCTCCCATGAAGAAGAGATCTCTAGTCTTTCCCATTCTGTTATTTTCCTGTTTGTATTGTTCACTTAGGAATGCTTTCATATCTCTCCTAGCTATTCATTGTAATTCTGCATTCAGAGACGTATATCTTTCCTTTTCTCCTTTGCCTTTAGCTTCTCTTCTTTTCTCAGCTACTTGTGAGGCCTCCTCAGACAACCATTTTGCCTTTTTGGATTTCTTTTTCTTATGGATGGTCTTGATCACTACCTCCTGTACAATGTCACAAACGTCTGTCCATATTCCTCAGGCACTCTGACTAGCAGATATAATCCCTTAAATCTACACACCAGCAGCCAGGAGAAAGGAGCAGTATCCTCAAAAGAGATTGAATCAGACTTGCTTGTGAGTGTCCAGGAGTCTCTGGTAGAGGTGTGGGTTGACAGTTTGGACTGAGGCCAAACAACAGGGAGGGAACACAGTCCCCACCCATTGACAGAAAATTGGATTATAGATTTACAGATCATGGCACAGAACATCAGAACAAGACCCAGTTTCCCCCACAGTCAGTCTCTCCCATCAGGAAGCTTCCATAAGCCTCTTATCCTTATTTATCAGAGGGCAGACAAATGAAAACCACAATCACAGAAAATGAATCAAACTGAACACATGAACCACAGCCTTGTATAACTCAATGAAACTATGAGCCATGCCATGTAGGACCACCCAAGATAGATGTGTCATGATAGAGAGTTCTGACAAAATGTGGTCTACTGGAGAAGGGAATGAATGGCAAATCACTTCAGTATTCTTGCCTTGAGAACCCCATAAACAGTATGAAAAGGCAAAAAGATAGGACAGTGAAAGATGAACTCTCCAGGTTGGTAAGTGCCCAATATGCTACTGGAGATCAGTGGAGAAATAACTCCAGAGAGAATAAAGAGATGGAGCCAAAGCAAAAACACATACACACACAGTTGTTGATGTGACTGGTGACAGAAGCAAGGCCCAATGCTGTAAAGAGCATTGGATAGGAACCTGGAATGTTAGGTCCATGAATCAAGGCAAATTGGAAGTGATCAAACAGGAGATGGCAAGAGTGAACGCCTATATTTTAGGAATCAGTGAACTAAAATGGACTGGAATGGGTGGAATTAATTCAGATGACCATTGTATCTACTACTGTTGGCAACAATCCCTTAGAAGAAATGGAGTAGCCTTCATAGTCAACAAGAGTCAGAAATGCAGTACTTGGGTGCAGTCTCAAAAAAGTCTTTGAATGTCATCCTAAGAATTATGAACTTCAGTTCACAGAGAATGACATAACTGGATTGAGTGTGTTTAATTTGAGGAACATGGAAAAAGTTCCATCTACCTGTAATATTCCTCCCTTTAGCCTAATATAGTTTGAGTTTCTAATACAGATTAATGCATTTGGAGTAATAGGCCCTGGGGATTGGACGGCTCCTGAATATAAACACTAATTCACACTTCAGTGTAAACTAGTAAAATGACCATGTTCCTTGTAATAATTCATGAAAATCAGGCAATTTGGGCTATGTTTGTAAAAAGAGGCACAGTCCCTCGGGGGAAAAAGAAAAAAAAAAAAAGAAAAAAAAATGACAGAATGATCTCTGTTCATTTTCGAGGCAAACCATTAAACATCAGTTCAGTTCAGTTCAGTCGCTCAGTTGTGTCTGACACTTAGCGACCACATGACTGCAGCATGCCAGGCCTCCCTGTCCATCACCAGCTCCCGGAGTCTACCATACCTGTGTCCATTTTGTCGGTGATGCCATCCAACCATCTCATCCTCTGTCGACCCTTCTCCTCCTGCCCTCAATCTTTCCCAGCATCAGGGGCTTTTCAAATGAGTCAGCTCGTCATATCAGGTGACCAAAATATTGGTGTTTCAGCTTCAACATCCATCCTTCCAGTGTACACCCAGGACTGGTCTCCTTTAGGATGAACTGGTTGGATCTCCTTGCAGTCAAAGGGACTCTCAAGAGTCTTCTCCAACACCATAGTTCAAAAGCATCAGTTCTTCAGCACTCAGCTTTCTTCATAGTTCAACTCTCACATCCATACATGACTACTGGAAAAACCATAGCCTTGACTTGATGGACTTTTGTTGACAAACTAATGTCTCTTCTTTTTAATATGCTGTCTAGGTTGGTCATAAGTTTCCTTCCAAGGAATAAGCATCTTTTAATTTCATGGCTGCAATCACCATCTGCTGTGATTTTGGAGCCCCAAAAAATAAAGTAAGCCATTGTTTCCACTGTTTCCCCATCTATTTCCCATGAAGTTATGGGACCGGATGCCATGATCTTCGTTTTCTGAATGTTGAGCTTTAAGCCATCTTTTTCACTCTCCACTTTCACTTTCATCAAGAGGCTTTTTAGTTCCTCTTCACTTTCTGCCATAAGGGTTGGTGTCATCTGTGTTTCTGAGGTTATTGATATTTCTCCCACCAATCTTGATTCCAGCTTGTGCTTCTTCCAGCCCAGCATTTCTTATGATGTACTCTGCATATAATTTAAATAAGCAGGGTGACAATATACAGCCTTGATGTACTCCTTTTCCTATTTGGAACCAGTCTGTTGTTCTATGTCCAGTTCTAACTGTTGCTTCCTGACCTGCATACAGGTTTCTTAAGAGGCAGGCCAGGTGGCTTTGTATTCCCATGTCTTTCAGAATTTTCCACAGTTTATTGTGATCCACACAGTCAAAGGCTTTGGCATAGTCAATAAAGCAGAAATATATGTTTTTCTGGAACTCGCTTACTTTTTCCATGATCCAGTGGATGTTGGCAATTTGATCTCTGGTTCCTCTGCTTTTTCTAAAACCAGCTTGGACATCTGGAATTTCATGGTTCATGTATTGCTGAAGCCTGGCTTGGAGAATTTTGAGCATTACTTTACTAACGTGTGAGATGAGTGCAATTGTGCGGTAGTTTGAGCATTCTTTGGAATTGCCTTTCTTTGGGACATTCAACACCACAGTAATCCAAGTCTATGCCCCAATCACTAATCCTGAAAAAGATGAAATTGAATGGTTCTTTGATGACCTACAAGACCTTCTAGGACAAACATCATAAAAGATGTTCTTTTCATCATAGGGGACTAGAATGCAAAAATAGAAAGTCAAGAGATACCTGGAGTAACAGTCAGGTTTGACCTTGGAGTACAAAAGGCAACAGGGTAAAGGCTAACAGAGTTCTGCCAAGAGAACACACTGGTCATAGCAAACACCCTCTCTCAACAATACAGGAAACGACTCTGCACATGGACATCACCAGATGGTCAATACTGATATCAGATTTATTATATTCTTTGCAGCCAAAGATGGAGAATACAGTCAGCAAAAATAAGACCAGGAACTGACTTGACTCAGATCATGAGCTCCTTATTGCAAAATTCTCCCCATAGCAACCACATAGTAGTCCTGTTAAGAAAAACTAAGTTAGATCATGCCTGTCCTTGGCCTGAAGACTTCCAACAACTTGCTCTCTCATTGGGAGCAACTACCACATCCTCAAACACCTTGAAGACCCTGCATGCAAGGCCTCATCTTCCTGATCTCATTTCCTACTACTCTCTCTCCAAACAATGCAAAGGAACAGCACCCATTCCAGGGTAGTGAACATGCCAAGCTCACTCCCTCCTAAGATCTTTTTGCTCACTGTTTCCTCTGCCTGAGCATATAGTCCCAATCCACCTAGCTCTCTCCCCCACCTCTCTCATGTCTTTACTCAAATGTCTCTTTCTCAGTGAAACCTGGCCTCCTTATCCTGTTTTCTGCTTTATTTTCCTCTGTAGCATTTTTTCACCATTTAGCACATGATGTATATATTTACTTATGTATTTTGTCTCTCTCCTCCCCACTAGAATGCAGCATCAGGAGGGCAGAGTTATTGTTCACTGTATCCCTGAGAACAGAGTCCAGCACATGTCAGGCACTCAATAATTGCTTGTTGAATGAACTAACTAATTTATGATAAACTCCTTTTTATTATCACTCTGAAACTCAGTCCCACTCCACTACCCAGAGGTAAATGTCAATAAATGAAGAAAACAAGTTGAACATTATATGCAAGCAATCCTTAATGTTAAGAAAAAGAAAATGCCAAAATAAAGGTATGGAAGAACACAAAACAAATTAAGATGCTGTTTTTACATCTGGAAGTTATTTTTATGTGAATGGTGATGGGGGATATATTTTTTCCCAAGTGACTAGTCAATTGTGCTATTATTAAAAACTATCCAAGAATTCCCCTCTGATATGTTATGCCACTTTTAACATATATTATATCTGTTTCTACTTGGACTGGGTTCCTGAACTGTCTACAGCTGTAATGGACAATTTTTTAACTATAGCTTTATATCAGACTTGCCTATCAGGGTTATTTATCTCTTATTACCCTTTCTAAAAATATCCCTGGCTATTTTCGTGTGTTTACTTTTTAAAATATCTTTTGAAATTAAGCTGTTGGTCTAAAGAATTAAAATTTTAATTAAGATTTTATTAAATTTACAGGTTAATTTGTGGAGAACTGGCATATTTATAACATTAAGCTTTCCATATTAGAAAATGGCATGTATTCCCAATAATTCATGTCTTTTATGGCCCAGAATATAGTCATTGTCTTCCTTCATGTCAGTTCAGTTCAGTTGCTCAGTCGTGTCTGACTCTTTGCGACCCCATGAATCACAGCACGCCAGGCCCCCCTGTTCATCACCAACTCCTGGAGTTCACTGAGACTCACATCCATCAAGTCAGTGATGCCATCCAGCCATCTCATCCTCTGTCGTCCCCTTCTCCTCCTGCCCCCAATCCCTCCCAGCATCAGAGTCTTTTCCAATGAGTCAACCCTTCACATGAGGTGGCCAAAGTACTGGAGTTTCAGCTTTTGCATCATTCCTTCCAAAGAAATCCCAGGGCTGATCTCCTTCAGTATGGACTGATTGGATCTTCTTGCAGTCCAAGGGACTCTCAAGAGTCTTCTCCAACACCACAGTTCAAAAGCATCAATTCTTCGGCGCTCAACCTTCTTCACAGTCCAACTCTCACATCTATACATGACCACAGGAAAAACCATAGCCTTGACTAGACGGACCTTTGTTGACAAAGTAATGTCTCTGCTTTTGAATATGCTATCTAGGTTGGTCATAACTTTCCTTCCAAGGAGTAAGCCTCTTTTAATTTCATGGCTGCAGTCACCATCTGCAATGATTTTGGAGCCCCAAAAATATAAAGTCTGACACTGTTTCCACTGTTTCCCCATCTATTTGCCATAAAGTGATGGGAGCAGATGCCATGACCTTCGTTTTCTGAATGTTGAGCTTTAAGCCCACTTTTTCACTCTGCTCTTTCACTTTAATTAAGAGGCTTTTTAGTTCCTCTTCACTTTCTGCCGTAAGGGTGGTGTCATCTGCATATCTGAGGTTATTGATATTTCTCCCAACAATCTTGATTCCAGCTTGTGTTTCTTCCAGTCCAGCGTTTCTCATGATGTACTCTGCATATAAGTTAAATAAGCAGGGTGACAATATACAGCCTTGATGTACTCCTTTTCCTATTTGGAACCAGTCTGTTGTTCTATGTCCAGTTCTAACTGTTGCTTCCTGACCTGCATACAAATTACTCAAGAGGCAGATCAGGTGGTCTGGTATTCCCATGTCTTTCAGAATTTTCCACAGTTTATTGTGATCCACACAGTCAAAGGCTTTGGCATAGTCAATAAAGCAGAAATAGATGTTTTTCTGGAACTCTCTTGCTTTTTCCATGATCCAGCAGATGCTGGCAATTTGATCTCTGGTTCCTCTGCCTTTTCTAAAACCAGCTTGAACTTCAGGAAGTTCACGGTTCATGTATTGCTGAAGCCTGGCTTGGAGAATTTTGAGCATTTCTTTCCTAGTGTGTGAGATGAGTGCAATTGTGTGGTAGTTTGAGCGTTTTTTGGCATTGCCTTTCTTTGGGATTGGAATGAAAACTAACCTTTTCCAGTCCTGTGGCCACTGCTGAGTTTTCCAAATTTGTTGTCTTCCTTAGGTTGAGTATATTCCCTTTTTACTCAATTTTTATTATTACTGACATATAGAAGTTATTAATTTTTGTGCATATTTATCATGAATCAGTGCTTTGAATCCTAGTCCTAGAGTTTCATTGTAGCTTTTGCTATGTCTCTGACTTTCTGGATAGATAGTCATCACCTTGAAATAACGATAATTTTGCATCCTCCTTGCTTAGTCAGAATTTCCTAGAATTCAGAGCTTGAGCTTTGGCTTAAATTTAAGTAACTTGGTAGGAAATGGAAGCAATAGAGTCTCATGTAACAGCTCTTTCACACTGGGGAATAAGGCAGAGAAAGACAACAAACGGATATGTTATAAAGTGGGTCATGAGTGGGTATTGTGAAGACTCTTGACAGTCCCTTGGACTTTAAGGAGAAATCAAACCAGTCAAACCTAAAGGAAATCAACCCTGAATATTCATTGCAAGGACTGATGCTGAAGCTCCAATACTTTGGCCACAAATTTGAAGAGCCAACTCATTGGAAAAGACCCTGACACTGGGAAAGATTGGAGGCAAAAAGAGAAGAGGGAACAGAGAATGAGATGGTTAGATAGCATCACAAACTCAATGGACATGAATGTGAGCAAACTTTAGGAGATAGTGTTGTCCACCTATTTCACACCTAGAAATTCTATGATATATTAGCTATTGCCCACAGAGCCCTGCAAGCCAAGGCATCTTAATTGCCACTCCAAGGTTGCTTCCCATTTTGGGAATTATGTCCACCTTATCTCTGATGCTTGAATATTATTTTCTGGTCTCTACAATTCCAGCAGCATCTCCCCTGCCCACTCTGGTCAATAAAAGATAGATGTCACTGAATTTCTCAAAGATGCCAATAGCATTTTATGTAGAATAAATAACATAATAGCATAGTATATGTTGCCTTGATAAACTGAATATCCCCTTGATCCTTATCAGGAACATAGATAGTAGAATTTCTATTCTCACCTAATAAATCCATTTTAATATTCTTACTTCTCTTACTTTCTGATCTTTTTTTTTTTTTTTTGCATTTCCATCTCAGTATGGTCCTTTAGGAGAAGGCAATGGCACCCCACTCCAGTACTCTTGCCTGGAAAATCCCATGGACAGAGGAGCCTGTTAGGCTGCAGTCCATGGGGTCGCTAAGAGTCAGACACAACTGAGCGACTTCCCTTTCACTTTTCACCTTCATGCATTGGAGAAGGAAATGGCAACCCACTCCAGTGTTCTTGCCTGGAGAATCCTGGGGACGGGGGAGCCTGGTGGGCTGCCGTCTGTGGGGTCACACAGAGTCAGACACTACTGAAGTGGCTTGGCATGGTCCTTTAAAATCCAAAATCTTGAATTAGAACTAGTTACATAATCACTGCAGATGGTGGTTGCAGCCATGAAATTAAAAGACGCTTACTCCTTGGAAGGTAAGTTATGATCAACCTAGATAGCATATTAAAAAGCAGAGACATTACTTTGCCAGCAAAATCCATCTAGTCAAGGCTGTGGTTTTTCCAGTAGTCATATATGGATGTGAGAGTTGGACTGTGAAGAAAGCTGAGCGCTGAAGAATTGATACTTTTGAACTGTGGTGTTGGAGAAGACTCTTGAGAGTCCCTTGGACTGCAAGGAGATCCAACCAGTCCATTCTGAAGGAGACCAGTCCTGGGTGTCCTTTGGAAGGACTGATGCTGAAGCTGAAACTCCAATACTTTGGCCACCTCATCCGAAGAGTTGACTCATTGGAAAAGACTCTGATGCTGGGAGGGATTGGGGGCAGGAGGAGAAGGGGACGACAGAGGATGAGATGGCTGGATGGCATCACTGACTCGATGGACCTGAGTTTGAATGAACTCCGGGAGCTGGTGATGGACAGGGAGGCCTGGCGTGCTGCAATTCGTCGGGTTGCAAAGAGTCGGACACAACTGAGCAACTGGACTGACCTGACAGATATACTTGCAAGAATGTTGAATCTCGAGTCAAAAAATTCTTGCCTATCTAGTCTTGTATTCTGCCTCCTTAGATCCCACACCTCAAGATCTATTCTTACATATACCCTATGGTTCTGTGAATGTTAGGAGAAAGAAGATGTTTCCTCTTGGAGCAGGGACTGCAATTTCGTGCCTAAGCTGTACTAAGACTTGACTTTGGCTATCAGTCTGGAGGCAATGAGGGATTTCTAGGAAAATCTTAAGTATAAGCATTATATTGAGAGTACTTGCTTCACGTGATGTTTTAAAAGGATTGGGTTCATCACCCTAATACCAAAACCTGACAAAGATCCCACAAAAAAAGAAAACTACAGGCCAATATCACTGATGAACATAGATGCAAAAATCCTTAACAAAATTCTAGCAATCAGAATCCAACAACACATTAAAAAGATTATACACCATGACCAAGTGGGCTTTATCCCAGGGATGCAAGGATTCTTCAATATCTGCAAATCAATCAATGTAATACACCACATTAACAAATTGAAAAATAAAAACCATATGATTATCTCAGTAGATGCAGAGAAAGCCTTTGACAAAATTCAACATCCATTTATGATAAGAACTCTCCAGAAAGCAGGAATAAAAGGAACATACCTCAACATAATAAAAGCTATATATGACAAACCCACAGCAAACATTATCCTCAATGGTGAAGAATTGAAACCATTTCCTCTACAGTCAGGAACAAGACAAGGGTGCCCACTTTCACCATTACTATTCAACATAGTTTTGGAAGTTTTGGCCACAGCAATCAGAGCAGAAAAAGAAATAAAAGGAATCCAAATTGGAAAAGAAGAAGTAAAACTCTCACTATTTGCAGATGACATGATCCTCTACATAGAAAACCCTAAAGACTCCACCAGAAAATTACTAGAACTAATCAATGATTATAGTAAAGTTGCAGGATATAAAATCAACACACAGAAATCCCTTGCATTCCTATACACTAATAATGAGAAAACAATTAAGGAAACAATTCCGTTCACCATTGCAATGGAAAGAATAAAATACTTAGGAATATATCTACCTAAAGAAACTAAAGATCTCTATATAGAAAACTATAAAACACTGGTGAAAGAAATCAAATAGGACACTAATAGATGGAAAAATATACCATGTTCATAGATTGGAAGAATCAATATAGTGAAAATGAGTATACTACCCAAAGCAATTTATAGATTCAATGCAATCCCTATCAAGCTACCAACGGTATTCTTCACAGAGCTAGAACAAATAATTTCACAATTTGTATGGAAATACAAAAAACCTCGAATAGCCAAAGCGATCTTGAGAAAGAAGAATGGAACTGGAGGAATCAACCTACCTGACTTCAGGCTCTACTACAAAGCCACAGTTATCAAGACAGTATGGTACTGGCACAAAGACAGAAATATTGATCAATGGAACAAAATAGAAAGCCCAGAGATAAATCCACACACATATGGACACCTTATCTTTGACAAAGGAGGCAAGAATATACAATGGATTAAAGACAATCTCTTTAACAAGTGGTGCTGGGAAAACTGGTCAACCACTTGTAAAAGAATGAAACTAGAACACTTTTTAACACCATACACAAAAATAAACTCAAAATGGATTAAAGATCTCAATGTAAGACCAGAAACTATAAAACTCCTAGAGGAGAACATAGGCAAAACACTCTCTGACATACATCACAGCAGGATCCTCTATGACCCACCTCCCAGAATATTGGAAACAAAAGCAAAAATAAACAAACGGGACCTAATTAAACTTAAAAGCTTCTGCACAACAAAGGAAACTATTAGCAAGGTGAAAAGGCAACCTTCAGAATGGGAGAAAATAATAGCAAATGAAGCAATGGACAAACAACTAACCTCAAAAATATACAAGCAACTCCTACAGCTCAACTCCAGAAAAATAAATGACCCAGTCAAAAATGGGCCAGAGAACTAAATAGACATTTCTCCAAAGAAGACATACAGATGGCTAACAAACACATGAAAAGATGCTCAACATCACTCATTATCAGAGAAGTGCAAATCAAAACCACTATGAGGTACCATTTCACGCCAGTCAGAATGGCTGCGATCCAAAAGTCTACAAGCAATAAATGCTGGAGAGGGTGTGGAGAAAAGGGAACTCTCTTACACGGTTGGTGGGAATGCAAACTAGTACAGCCACTATGGAGAACAGTGTGGAGATTCCTTAAAAAACTGGAAATAGAACTGCCTTATGATCCAGCAATCCCACTGCTGGGCATACACACTGAGGAAACCAGAAGGGAAAGAGACACGTGTACCCCAATGTTCATCGCAGCACTGTTTATAATGGCCAGGGCATGGAAGCAACCTAGATGCCCATCAGCAGATGAATGGATAAGAAAGCTGTGGTACATATACACAATGGAGTATTACTCAGCCATTAAAAAGAATACATTTGAATCAGTTCTAATGAGATGGATGAAACTGGAACCTATTATACAGAGTGAAGTAAGCCAGAAAGAAAAACACCAATACAGTATACTAACGCATATATATGGAATTTAGAATGATGGTAACAATAACCCTGTGTACAAGACAGCAAAAGAGACACTGATGTATAGATCAGTCTTATGGACTCTGTGCGAGAGGGAGAGGGTGGGGAGATTTGGGAGAATGGCACTGAAACATGTATAATATCATGTATGAAATGAGTCACCAGTCCAGGTTCGAGGCACGATACTGGATGCTTGGGGCTGGTGCACTGGGACGACCCAGAGGGAGGGTATGGGGAGGGAGGAGGGAGGAGGGTTCAGGATGGGGAACACATGTATACCTGTGGCGGATTCATTTCGATATTTGGCAAAACTAATACAATATTGTAAAATTTAAAAATAAAATAAAATTTAAAAAAAATAAAAAAGAAAATGCAAGTAGTCAGTTTGGGCTGTGCCACATGTTGTATTTAAATTCTATATGCTTATAACCTTCATGCTCATACAAATGATTCAAATGCACTCCTTTATAGATGGACACTGGTAGTTTAACTGTTGGATGGGAACATTAACATGTTATAAGAGATGTCTAGACATGAAGTCAGGGGCTCGTGTTGTGACTGAATGAAATACAAGAGTCTAACCTTAAAGAGAGAGATATGGTGGTCTGGATGATGTCAAATAAACCAAGGCTAATTGTGAAGCAGAAAAAAAAAAAAAAGGATTGGGTTCTTCTCAGCACAGATTCTGAGCCAAGAATTCTGGAGCAAGTGATTAATTAATAAAATATCCCTGAGGCTATCAGTAAAGGAATGGTGGAAGCAGGTAAGGGAAGAAGAAGCCAAGAAAATGTGAAAATTTGGGTCAAGTCCCAAACTTATTTGTACACAAGTGTTCATAGCAATTTTACCCATAGTAGTCAATGGAAACAATATAAGTGCTCATCAACAGGTAGGTAGATAATCAAATTGTGTCACTCGTATAATGGAATGTTACCCAGTAATAAAAGGAAAAAAAAAAGCATTGATACATAAAATGGAATGGCTAAATCTCAAAACACATGCTGAGAAAAAGAAGCCAGAGACACAAGAGTTGTATAATACATTAATCCGCTTATATGGAATTCTACAATAAGCAAAAATAATCTATAATGACTAACAACAGATCACTTGTCACCCTGGGCTTGTATCAGTGATAGTGGTAGTAGGGATAATCTAACTTCAGAGAGCACAAAGTGCTTTGGTGGTGATTATGGTCATATAGATAGCATGCATTTATCACAACTTACTAAACTGTACATTAAAAATGAGTGTATTTAATTGTAGGTAAATTTGTTTTTCCCCTAGTTTCTTAAATAACATCTTGAAGTGAAGTGAAAGTTGTTCAGCCATGTCCAACTCTTTACAACCCCGTGGACTATACAGTCCATGGAATTCTCCAGGCCAGAATACTGGAGTGGGTAGCCCTTCCCTTCTCCAGGGAATCTTCCCAACTCAGGGATTCCACCCAGCCCTCCAGCATTTCAGGCATATTCTTTATCAGTTGAGCTACCAGGGAAGCCCTAAATAGCATCTTAGATCATTTTAAGAACTTTATTTTATAACGTAAGCATTTAGTGCTATAAATTTCCCACTAAGAACTGCTCTATCTGTATTCCACAAGTGTTGATGTGTTGTGTTTTCATTTTCATTCAGTTCAAAATAGTTTCTAATTTCCCTTATTTCTTCTTTGATTAATGAGCTCTTTAGAAGTGTATTATTTAATTTCCAAATATTTGGAAATTTTTCAGATATCTTCTTGACATCCATTTCCAGTTTAAATTTCTTGTGGTCAGATCAATTATGTATGAGTAAATTTATTGAGACCTGACATGTAGCCCAGACTGTGATCTATCTTATTGCAAAATTTGTGTTCTGCTTTTGGAGTGGAATGACCAATACATTTTATTTAGGTCAAGTGGGCTGAGAGTGTTGTTAAAGATTTTTACATCCTGGTATTTTTCTTTTTGTTCTACTGGTTGCTGAGAGTAAAGTTTTGAAATACCCAACCGTAGTAGTGGATGTTTCTGTTTCTACTTTCAATTTTGCTTGGTTTTGCTTCATAGTATCTTGAAACTCTGTTCTTACACGCATATATATATATATATTTTTTTTTCAGATTGGTATACCTTCTTGATGAAGTAACATTTTTAATCATTTTATAAAATATTCCTCTCTAACTCTAGTAATCTTTCTTCTGAAATCTACTTGGCCTGATATTAATATAATCATTCCAATATTCCTTTGTTTGATGTAAACAGGGTATACTTTTTGCAAAGTTCTACTTTTAGACAACAACAAAGGTCTGTCTAGTCAAAGCTATGGTTTTTCCAGTAGTCATGTATGGATGTGAGGGCTGGACCATGAAGAAAGGTGAGCACCTAAGAAGTGATGCTTATCAACTGTGGTGTTGGAGAAGACTCTTGAGAGTCCCTTGGACTGCAAAGAGATCAAACCAGCCAATCCTAAAGGAAATCAGCCCTGAATATTCATTGGAAGGACTGATGCTGAAGCTGAAACTCCCATACTTTGGCCAGCTGGTGGGAAAAACTGATTCATTGGAAAAGACCCTGATGCTGGGAAAGATTGAAGGCAGGAGGATAAGGGGACAATAGAGGCTGAGATGGTTGGATGGCATCACTGACTCTATGGATATGACTTTGAGCAAGCTCCAGGAGTTGGTGATGGACAGGGAAGCCTGGCATGCTTCAGTTTGTGGGGTCACAAAGAGTCGGACACGACTGAACTGAACTTTTAGACATCAATGTGTATGTATTAAAATGGATTTCTTGTAGTCAGTCTGAAAATCACCCTCTTTTAACTGGGGCATTTTGGCCATCTAAATTTAATGTAATTATCAACCTGGTGGCCTTAAATGGCCATCTTGCAATTTGTTTTCTAGTTTTCTTTCTATTCTTTATTCCTTTCTATCCTCTTTCCTGCCTTCTTTGGGAATGAATAGTTTTAGTATTTTCTCCTTCCTCACTATTGGCTTAATCTCTTTTCCTTAAATTTTTTGATGGTTGTTTTAGGGTTTACAAAATATTTCTCTAATTTATTACAGTCCACCTTCAATTAATATTATGCCACCATATGTACTGTGTAAGAACTGTACAACAGCATACTTCAGTTTCCCTCTCCTATACTTAGTGTTAGTATTATTATTAATTTTACTTCTGTCTATGTTCCATGTTCCATAATTCAGCATTGTTATTATTGTTTTAAGTTAATTGTTTTAAAGATATTAACAATGAGAAAATATATATTTACCATTCTGGCGGTGGGTCATTCCTTTGTTTAGATCTGAATCTCCAATTGGTAGCCTTTTCTTCTGTCTAAAAAATTTCCTTTAACAAATCTTACAGTGAAGATCTGCTTGGATGTGAATTTCATACTGCTTTGCTGGTCTTGAATTTTTTTAGACAACATATTTCATTTTGAAGAATATTTCCTTTGGTCTGTCCTGATGCTCTGCTTCCTATTCTCTATGTGTTTCAGTTTTGACAGTTTCAACTGTTAGATCTTCAAGTTAATTTTTCTTCTTCAAGATATAATCCATCTATTTTTCATTTCAGATATTGCTTTTCTTATTTATATATGTTTCATTTGAGTCTCATTTTTATCTCTTGCGTTTTCCTTTGCATCCTCCTTATGTTTTTTGTGTCTTCATAAATACATAGAACATATGCTTTAACATACTTGTCTGTTAATTTCATCACACAAGGGTCTGTTTCTATTAATTTTTCTCCTGATTACTTTTTATATTATTTTGCTCCTCTGAATATCTGTTAATTTTGTATTGGATGCTAGACATTGTGATTTTACACTGTTAGGTGTTGAGTTTTGTTATATTCCTTTATATAATGCAAAGTTTTTTGTTTTGGCATGTGGCTAAGTTATTTGGAATCAGTTGTTTGCTTTCAAGATTTTTAAAGGCATGTCCAGAGTATATTTATGTCTAAAGCTAACTTAGTGCCACTATTAAGATGACCCTCTTTCTGAGAACTTGATCTGATGCCCTAATTATTATATTTTATTTAACTCTAGTTGGTTGACACATGCTCTTTCAGCCCTCTATATGGCTCTTCCCTGACTTCAGATGATTTTTTTGATGCAAGCATAGAATAGTCCTCAGCCAGAAATTTGAAGGAACCCTCTGCAGATCTCTGGAGTTCCCTACAATCTGATACTGCATCTCTCAAATTCTAGCAAATTTTGCCTGTCAAACTCTGATCTATTTGAGTGTTCTCTAGACTACTCTGCAACTCTAGACTGCTCTTCAACACCAGACTGGGCAAAGGACTCATCTTGTCTGTTTCCCTTCTCTCAGTCTTGTGCTACCTATTGTCCAATACCTGAAGACTAATTTTTTTTGTATTTATTTCTTCACAGATTTCAAGTTGTTTTAGGGAGTAAAGCAGATATGTTCCTTGTTGTTCCATTATGTTCTAGAAAAAGAGGTAATTTGCACATCAGTTATACTTTTTCAAAAAGTTTATTTAAAAAAAAATAATGTTGCTATAAATTGATCAGATTCTGAGTATTTGCTAGTGGCAGATACTTTGGGGGAATTCTTATTCCCTTTAATTATGGTTTAGACTTCTGCTTTGACTCTAGAACTTGAGTTGAAAGCCTCTAAGTAAACATTAGGGTTTATTATCGGAGAAGGCAATGGCAACCCACTCCAGTACTCTTGCCTGGAAACCCCCATGGATATACTTTTGACTAATTTGTCATGAAGAAAGAGAAATTTGGGGGTAAGTATGATAAGTTTAATTTTGGACTAAATTTTTACATTTTCTCTTTCATGTCAAGTGAAGATATTTAGAAATCAGATCTATGGTTTCTTGTGCTCAAGAGTATTGTGAACTGCAGCTAGAGACTTAAGAATTACCAATGAAGAGTTAGAGACTGAATCAGTAAATATGCATAGCTTGTCAAGAAGAATCACAGAAGAGGGTGTAGGCTGGCATCCCATCATGGACACTGACTAGCTTAGAGGCAGAGGATAAAGAACTTACAAAGGAGTGAAACCTAGAAAAATATTATCAGAGCTAAATTCAATGCCAGTTTTCTCAAAGAAAGTAACATTTGGATGAATAAAAAGTACTGTAACCTCATTTAATATTAGTAATACCCTATGAAGTACAGTGTTTCATAACCATTTATGGCTATTCTTATCTTCCCTCCCACTATTTTTCTTCCCTCAAGCAGGGGGTAAATATTCAGCCCTGTAGACTGAGGATGAGAAGCTCTCCCTGAGTGGAATATTGCTTGAGATCATGTAATAGGGACCTTCTGAATCTAATTGACTTTGAAAATTTTATACAACACAGATTGTATAATAAAATAGCAGTAAAAACTAATCAGAAAACTTTGTGAGGTGCTCTGCCACACACACTGTTAATGCCAAAATAACTATTCCGTGTTTTTTCCATGGCTTTTATAAAGAAATTCTTGGAAAATATTGCAAACTGGCTCTGGGCTCCTCACTTATATAACTCATATTTTTATTTCATTTCTCTCCATCTGAGGTTGGATAACTCTGAGGTTAGAATTGTATTGCTCTTTATGTGGTAAGATGGTTTAGTTTTTGAAATTGCGCTTTACTCATGGCTTTGGCAGCTAGTGGGTTCTAGCCTTCCTTGAATAATGAATCTACAGAAAGGAATTAGACTGATCTTTCATTTGATCCCAACACTTCCCAATAGATGCTGTTTTATATGAAAGTGTTAACACTCAAAACAAAGCCAAATTCAGTCTTCTTTGGAAGACTATAATTGAAAGATGTAGAATTTTATGGGCAAAATAAGTTCCTTCTTTAAAAACATTCTTTATTGGCAGAAAAAGGAGATAGTCATTGAGGGAATAAAAGAGATGGTGAGTTAATGTTTGTTGATTTGTCTAGGTGTTTAAAATATGGTTTTCATTCCCCAATACCCAGTGAAGTACTTTCTCATTTTCTACATGAGAAAATGCCTCCAGAGAGTTAATAACTTGCTCAAGGTCATCATGCTAGTACACTACGATTTGGTCTGATTCTTAAGCCTTTTCTCTTTCACGCTGCCTCCATAGTGTAAGGGGATGTTTTCGGCTATTTGATTATGAGAAGTCAGAGTTTACTTTATTCCGGAGAGTTTAGGAATGAAGACAGTAGTACAGAAAAGAATTTTCACCAGCCCATCTAATTTGATATGTTGTTTTTACTACTGAATTGTGTAAGTACATAGAACAAAGTGACCTACTTCGCTATCTGTGCAAGAAGCATGTACTTGGAAAATAGCATAGGATTTCACCTCAAACCACTTGGACTCTAATTGTGGATCTGCTACTTGCTAACTGTGCATCTTTGAACCAGGTACTTCACTGTCCCCTAAGCTCCAGTTTCCATTAAGAATGGGGTAATGATGCCCACCTTGCAGTACTAGAAGCTGGAACATATTTCTAGCTCTCACAGTGTTCCAAAAGCTCAAAAAGGCACATTTTGCTAATAATTTCTATGCTTGCAGCTCATTAAAGGAGTACGTTAAGGAAATACTAGATCATGGCCCATCTGAGTACTCTGAAATTCCATCACTGATCCAGTGGGTCACGGCCAGGAAATGGAGGCAGACTGTGAAGGCAGATACAAATAAAAGTGACAACCAGTGAAAGAGGAGACTCACAGAGGGCAATGCGGGTGGGTGAGTAAGTCTGGCATCATGTCTGTTCTGGAAGGAAAGTAGCCTGCTGTAGTTTCTATGTCTCCTGGAAGACATATGCTAGTGAATGTATGAGAATCGAGATGGAGTAGAAAGGCTTAGCATCATCCTAGCTTAGGTAGGTTCTAAAATAAATATTAGCACTCCCCCCCGCCCTTTTTTTTTAGTGGCATACAATATCTTAGTTTCCTGACAAGGGACTGATCCTCTGCCGCCTGCAGTGAAAGCATGGAGTCCTAACCACTGGACCACCGGAGAAGTCCCTCCCTTCACATATAATTTTGGAACTTAAGACCTAGAGAGGCAAAGGGGTGCTGGTTAAGTGAACTACAGATGTTAACCTTATGTTTCACCTTTACATTGTCAGCAATCTGGAACCTTATTGAATAAGGTTGAGGAGAGGCTCATAATACTTAAGCAGTGCTTAAGAAAGGTTGGCCTGACTGTGGAATAGAGGATGCAATTGGGGGACTACAAGCTGAAGGATCAGTTAGGAGTCTGATTCAATTGCCTAGGTAAAAGATGGTATGATCTGAACTACATTTTCAGTAGTATAAAGATGGATTTGGGAGACACTATGAAGAGAGACTAAGATGTTGAGATAAAAGTCTGTTAGGGAGAGGGAAGACAATTTTGAAACATTTAATGAGAGTTGCTAGAAAGGTAGAAGAAAAATTAATTGAGATGAATCTCACTGTAGAGGGGCTAGATCACCAGGCTAAAGTTGGATTTAAGTGATTCTATAGACCACTCAATGACTAGAGGAATAAAAGTTTAGCTGTATGCTATGCTATGCTAAGTCACTTCAGTCGTGTCCGACTCTGTGTGACCCCATAGACGGCAGCCCACCAGGCTCCCCCGTCCCTGGGATTCTCCAGGCAAGAACACTGGAGTGGGTTGCCATTTCCTTCTCCGATGCATGAAAGTGAAAAGTGAAAGTGAAGTTGCTCAGTCGTGTCCGACTCTTAGTGACCCCATGGACTGCAGCCTACCAGGCTCCTCCATCCATGGGATTTTCCTGGAGTGGGGTGCCATTGCCTTCATCAAATTAATAAAAAGACAATATGAGCCAATATCACTTTATCAAGAAAATGTCATTAGAAGAGGATGATGATGATTTCCAGTTTAAGCAGCTAGATAATTGGGTTAAATAATACACGGAAGCTTCCAGGTTCTATTCAAAGGAAGGCAGAGATGCATAAATACCAATAATAGTCATGTGCATAGCTAAAATTTCTGTATTCATGTGCCAGACACCATTCTACATGCTTTACATGCAACAATCTGTCAATTAGGTACTATTACTGTCCCTATTTTATAGAAGAGGAACTTGAGGCATAGGAGTAAGTCTCCCTATATCTAATTAATATCTAATAAATCAAATCTCTAAGGAATCAAATCTGTGCTTCAAATCAGAAAACCCAACTCTAAAGCCTTTTCTCTTACTTGTCATGTGACTGTCTTGCCTAGAGTACATCCCTGTGACTAGGAAGATGAAAACAGAATAGAATGAATATATGCATGAAAGAGCTTTGTAAGTGATAAATGTCATATATTTAAATTACTACTCTTCCTAGTTTACAAATAAGGATGTTGAACTCATAGAGAATAAATATGTTTCCATAGATTATATTGTTTGTAAATGGTTGATTTAGGACTCCAGTCACTCTGAAAACCATTCAGGCTTCAATAAAGCCTGTTTGAGTATGTGGATGTAATATCACTGCAGAAATCATTCCTTCAACAAACACTAAAGGAGTGCCCACCAGGCACTGAATTAGACACTGGGAATCAGTGACATAAGGTGTAATCCTTTGGGCTGTCAAGGAGCTCATAGGCTAGTGTGGGAAACACACTTAAGAAAGAAAAAAAAAAAAACAAGATAATTGCACACATTGAATACTCTGAGGAGTACAGAGAAGGCAGCACTTGGCGGTTTATATTTGATTCAATTCACTACATACCTATTAATCCCTGTTATGTTCCAAGTACTGTGCTGAGAGTTAAGGAAACAGAGAAGACAGAATCTATGAGCTCAAGGTTGTCCTCAAAAGAGGCAGCATTGCAGACATTTGTTAGCTCATATTTAAATAAATACCTAGTCAATCTAAATCCCATTTTGCTGCTTGGTCATTTTACACAGAAATTGGGAACTAGAATCTGCTCTTCTTGTGTCTTTTATGTTATGTCCTCTTTTGTCTACATGTCCCTGGAGACTCAAGAAACAGGTAAAGTTTTAATTTAAATAAGTGGTGATGGATCAAGGTGATATACTGAAGAAATGGCTAAATCAAATGAAGAGATGAAAATGATACTTCAAAAGTGGTTTCATCTAATATGAGAATTGAGCTTTGGCCAGTTTTCACACCTCAGCACCTTGACTGTATTGTATTTCTAGAAGGTAGTGAACATTAAGCATTGTTAATGATTGATTGCATCTCAACTTTCAAGTGTTACATCAAACAGACCTTTAAAGGAGGGGAGTTTTATTCTCTTAAAGTACATCAACAGAACTTTTTGATTAAACACTAATGCTCTGGATTTACTACATTTAATCCAAATTTGATCTGAGAGTGAAATTCCTTTTTGGCAGCATCACAGATAATTTACTGCATTGTGGGCTTTACTTTCTGGGGCAAAAATATTGGCTATAGGTGTTCTGGCTGACACATTATAAAATAAAGCTGGCAAATGGATCAAATGGGACTTTGCCAATTCTATACCCATCTGAAGATTCCCAAATGAACCAGTATGGCTCTGAGTATGTACTGCCCTCTGAGAACTGCTGTGCACCACTGAACACCCAGATTGACCTAGAACTGTGGAAATTTACACCTGGAATGGCTATTACTAGTCGTCTAGCTTCCCCACTCTCCTAAATCAAGAATTATTTTATTTCAAAACACCTCTGTTAGAGGTTCAGCCCGGCTTAGCTGAACTTAGTATTTTTAAAGTTTATACCATGATGGTTAGCTCTGGATGCTAAAGAGCTGATAGATGGTTCTCAGACACTTCTATGCATTGGCTCTAGTTCTTTTTATAGGGCCACAATGAAGCTGATTGTCCCTTCTTTAGCATACAGCCTTGCAAATATTTGAAGAGTTTACTTTTGTCCTTCCCAAGTCTTCTCATTTTTAGGAAAAACGTCAACTAAATTGATTGCTTTTTTCTGGACTTTCTCCAATTTATTGAAATCCTTAACCCACTGTGAAACCCAAGACAATACTTAAACCAGTATGTTTCAACAAAGTACCTATCAGTTGAATATCCAGGGATAGTGGATATGATTCATTTCATGTGCCACCTCCAATCAATAACTCACTGGTGACTGCTTGGAATGCTGAATTAAGGAAGATACTAATGTTATCTTGAACTCTAATGTTGTCTTTGTTCTAATGGTATCTCTAGGCTCTGTAATGTCTCCTATGGATGCATGAGGTGGGCGTTGCAAGGATTGTGCTGTTTGCTGCATTAGATTTAAGGACCCACTGAATGAACATCTCTCCCAGTTTTCACATAGACAAAAATTTAGGAGACTTTTCACTTGTGTTTCTATAAGTTCTTTTAAGACTATTCTATTAATCTCTGAAAATGTTACTGTACCTGGATCCCTGATATTTAAATATTAGTAGCCAGCAGGGACTACTAAGCGATGAAACATTCTTGCATATAAGACAATCATATTTGGTCATAAGATGGCTTATTCAAATTTTCTTTTGAAGTTAGAGTGTCTCTGAAGATGATAATAATAACAATGATGATTAATGAAGATAACACAATAGAAATGATGATTAAAATAAATGCCATTCTCTTGTGTTTTATCATTTTCAGAACACTCTTAGATGTATTTTTCCCATTGATCCCTCCAACATCCTTGGCATTATTATTCCTATTTTCAAATTGAGAGGACAGTTTCAGAACACATAAGTAACATGCCCCAAAACATTTGATCAGTATGTCATATTGAAGCACGTTTTTTTGTTTGTTGTTTGTTTTGCCACAAAATCTGTAACTCTCCAACCACGTAGGATGGGCTTTGGTGCTGTGGTCCTTTAATGGACCGGAACCTGGTGGTCCAGAGTCGACGATAAGAAAGTGAAAGAGAGAGAGAAAGAAATAAAGAAAGACACAGGGACCCAAGCTCTGATGGAGCAAGGGTGCTTTATTAGCAGAAATGCAGGCTTATATATCTTTAGTAAGATGATTACTCAGCTATTACACAGGATGAAATTTTATCAATAGCCACTATATGGATAGTCTAATGCATACAAGGTTGCTGATGCTGAAAAGAGTCACTGCATGTCTCATCCTATGACCTCAGTCCTGAGAACTTCATGCAGCTCTACTTGTTTCTGGAATAGGAACTGATAAGGAACAGAGAATCCTTGAGAAATAGAAAACAGCATGCAGGAATCCTCTTGTTAAATGTTCCCTGACACTTTGGGACATTTCTTTTTGTGTATCATTGCCAGCTCCATTGTTCTGCTAGGCTATCAGTAGCTGCCTTTCTGTACCTGAGCTACAGCTCCTGCCAGGCATACTTTCTCCCATAACTGAAGCTCTCACCATGTTCCAGTAATGATCATCTTGTCTGCCCAGTTAGAGCTTATAGGCCACAGTGGTTTCTAGTTCTGAATGGACAGGGAAAAGAGAGTATGCATAGCAGAAGCTGCAGTAAATCACTATTGCTAGTCTCTGAGTCTTGGGTCCCTTAACCTTGACCTTAAGTGTAAATAGACCTTTCATTAAACCCTCTTCGATTATCTTTTTGAGTGTGCTTTCCATTTTCCTGCAGGGCTCTGACTGATACCACTGACCTCAGGAGAGAAACATCTCTGATGCCTTTTCTGATTTACAAGACAAATTTACGTCTGAATGATATTACAACTGGATACGAAGCAGAGGCTGCCCCATTCTTTGATGGACCAGTTACCAAGGCACGGCCCAGTTATTTTTGTTGGGACTAGTCCTTTAGGAAAGATAATGTCCTAAATTCAGGATAATATACAAGATTGAGGAGCTTTTTAAATTTAGGTTCATCAGAAGGAATTCGCTCTTTTGATACTCAGCCAAGTTTTATTTACTAGTCGCTTTTATTGGTATTAAAATAGAGCCTCTTTCCTTCCTCATGTTTTTAGTAAAGTAAGGCAAGCTTCAACCATTTAGGTGTGTGTGTGTATATATATATATATATATGCATGCATGTTTATTTCCCAAGAAATAAAGCTAGTAGTATAAACATGGAAATGATTTTTTCCTTTCAAATCATCTGTCTAAACTGTTTAATGAATTCTAAATGGGTAGTAGCTCATTAATTTCCTGGCATTTTTTTCTTTAAATAGCCACTGGACTTTAGATTGAATTTAATTATGTCTTTTGAGGTTCATGAATTTCATCCTGTCTAAACCTTCTAAACACTCAGGCCACATTGGCTGTAATGCTCTTTTACGCGTTTATTTCTTTAACACAAATATTGTAGTTTTCTCTCATAAGTCGTATTATATTACGTGTAATATAATGATATCACTCAGACATATGTGTTGGAAACATATATCACTCAAGGATTTTTAAAGATCTTTTAACAAGGAAGTTATGGCTTTTAAAGTGTTCAAAGGGCTAGGAGTGTGGAGTGTTACAGTACATCACAAGAATGACCCTCCCCCTCGATCCCATAGCTGATATTTTTGTTGCAGTCAAAAAGTGAGGAATTTGGGGGTGGCTACTGAAACTATTGAGTTCCAGAATTTACCTCAACGACTACAGTGGAAAAATCAGGAAGCCAGATTGTGAAACTCCTATTGCCGTCATCACCACTGCACTTGGCTTCCAGGAATTTGGTGACTAGGCAACAGAGCACTGAATCTGCTCAGTGCTGTAACTATCTTGATGCTCAAGACTAGAGGTAAGTTATAGGAATGCCATTGCACAAGAGTCAAGCATGACGATGACCTCTCTTCTACTCCTATCTTAAAAGTTCACATGAACACACCTAATTTGAAAATCCTAACTTGCATCCTGAACCCTAATTGCAAAGGAGTTTCAAAAAAGTGGTTTTTAACTTAGCTTCTAGCAGTACACCCTTGTAGCTCAGTCGGTAAAGAATCTGCCTGCGGTGCAGGAGACCTGGGTTAGATCCCTAGGTTGGGAAGATCCCCTGGAGAAGGAAACAGCAACCCACTCCAGTATCCTTGCCTGGAAAATCTCATGGACACAGGAGCCTGGTGGGCTGCAGTCCAGGGGGTCAAAAAGAGTTGGGCACGACTAAGCGACTAACAACAACACTAACTCTAGCAGTATAGGAAGGTATACTGTTCTACATTCCTTTTGATAATGTCATATTATCATGCTTTTATCCGTGATTTTGAAGTCAAGCTTGTAATGCACGAAAATTGAAGAGAAGTTGGCAATGTCTAGTATGATCCAAGGTTTGAGAAAGGGTACAACGTACAATGGGCTTCCCAAGAGGCACTAGTGCTAAAGACCCCGCCTGCCAATGCAGGAGATGTAAGAGAAGTGGGTTCCATCCCTGGGTCAGCAAGATGCCCTGCAGGAGGGCATGGCAATCCACTCCAGTGTTCTTGCCTGGAGAATCCAATGGACAGAGGAGCCTGCTAGGCCACAGTCCATAGAGTCCCCAGAGAGTTGGACATGACTGAAGAGGCTTAGCAAGCATGGACAATGTACAATAGGCACATAAACCCCATTAGTAAGTATTTTTTTATTATTTTATTTATTTTAATTGGAGGCTAATTACTTTACAATATTGTAGTGGTTTTTGTCATACATTGACATGAATCAGCCATGGATGTACATGTGTTCTGGATCCTGAACCCCCCTCTCACATCCCTCCCCATCCCATCCCTCAGGGTCATCCCAGTGTACCAGCCCTGAGCACCCTATCTCATGCATCAAACCTGGATTGGTGATCTGTTTCACATATGATGGTGAACTTCCCTGGTGGCTCAGAGGTTAAAGCGTTTGCCTACAATGCGGGAGACCTGGGTTCGATCCCTGGGTTGGGAAGATCCCCTGGAGAAAGAAATGGCAACCCACTCCAGTATTCTTGCCTGGAGAATCTCATGGACGGAGGAGCCTGGTAGGCTACAGTCCACGGGGTCGCAAAGAGTCGGACACGACTGAGTGACTTCACTTCACTTCACATATGATAATATACATGTTTCAATGCTATTCTCTCAAATTATCCCACCCTTTTCTTTTCTTACAGAGTCCAACAGACTGTTCTATACATCTGTGTCTCTTTTGCTGTCTCACATATAGGGTCATTGTTACCATCTTTCTAAATTCCATATATATGTGTTAGTATACTGATTGGTGTTTTTCTTTCTGACTTACTTCACTCTGTATAATAGGCTCCAGTTTCATCCACCTCATTAGAACTGATTCAAATGTATTCTTTTTAATGACTGAGTAATACTCCATTGTGTATATGTACCACTGCTTTCTTATCCATTCATCTGCTGATGGGCATCTAGGTTGCTTCCATGTCCTGGCTATTATAAACAGTGCTGCGATGAACATTGGGGTACACGTGTCTCTTTCCCTTCTGGTTTCCTCAGTGTGTATGCCCAGCAGTGGGATTGCTGGGTTATATGGCAGTTCTATTTCCAGTTTTTTAAGGAATCTTCACACTGTTCTCCATAGTGGCTATACTAGTCTGCATTCCCACCAACAGTGTAAGAGGGTTCCCTTTTCTCCACACCCTCTCCAGGATTTATTGTTTGAAGACTTTTGGATAGCAGCAAATCAAAACCACAATGAGGTACCATCTCATGCCAGTCAGCATGGCTGCTATCCATTAGTAAGTATTGTGGACTGAATTGTGTCCCCCTAAATTCATACTGAACCTTCAGTACCTCAGATTGTGACTGTATTTGGAAATAGGGTCTTTTAAGCAATTAAGCTAAAATGAAGCCAATATGACTGTTATCTGTATACGTTACTGGTGCTTTATGAAATGAGAAGATATGGACATACAAGGAGATACCAGGATATCAGGGATATCACTTATATCAGGGATATCAGTGGAGGAAAGGTAATGTGAGGACACAGCAAGAGGGCATCTGTCTGCAAGCCAAGGAGTGAGGCCTCAAAAAAAAAAACAAAAACAAAAAAACAAAAGACCTGCTGACACTTTGCTCTCAGGAAAAAATAACCTTGTCTTTATCACAACTTAGAAGAGAAAGATCAACTGTGAAGTGAGAGATGAAATGAAGAAGTCAATAGTGAAGTTAGGAAGTGAGAAAAAGAATAGGACAAACTGAAGAAGTCATAGCTCTAGTAGGCATCAGAATTGCCTGGCTGGATATTGCTGCTTTGCATCAGTTGCAGAAAACTACTTTCTGGTGCTAGCTGTGTCCCTCATCAGCTGTGTCCCAACATGAGTCAATGTTTGTTTGTTTTTTTTTCTAAACAAAATCTTCTTTATCCTTATCTATATCATGAAATTGATCATTCTGCTTCTCTAGAAGACAAAGTTGCACTATCCAGCTTGGGCTGTGATACCCAAGTACAGTCTTTGTCACAGAGCCAGTATTCCCTCTGGGTATGCCTCAGCTCCTTCAAGCAGAGAAACTGCGTAAGTACTAAGTGAAGAGAAAAAGACACTCCTTGTCTCCATCTATCATAAGAAGCATGAAAGGAGACGGGACAGGAAGGACATGGGCAGTCATGTAACTGTTACAAAATACTATTAAATAATATCATCTTAATTAAACTTCTAAATATAATCTGCTCAAGTATATGGTATATACGTTGTATATATATTTATGTGTGGATGGATGGATTGATAAATGTAGATAGATACAGATATATATCAAACAAAGTGAGACTTTGATAAAATTCTTAATAGACCATTAACAGAGGGGCTGGACACATATTAGGTCATTTCAAAATCACATTGAACTTGAGGTTGGCACTACCAGTATCATGGTTTTCAGATGAGAAAAACTGGTGTGCAGAATGGTTAGTAATTTCTTCAAAGCAAGAGATGGAGTTAGGATACAAAAACAAGCAATCTGACTCCAGAACTCTGTGCTGCTTCTATTATACTTGCTTGTATACAGTATGTAAACTTAGATTATTTCCTTCAGACTCTTTTCAATTCTATAAGATCTGATGATAACAAGTGTTAAAGACCCTATATTTGTCAAGGTTCTCCAGAGAAACACAACCAATAGGATATTATATTGTAGTTGGAACATTAGGTGTGTGTGTGTGGGAGAGGGGTAGAGAAGGCAAAAGAAGTAGACTATGTTAAGGAATTTTCACTTTATCCTGAGAGCATTGGAGAGTTTAAAGGGGTGGTTAGATTTGGGCTTTTGGAAGATCACTTTAGTTGTTGCGGAGAGAGTCATTCTGGGGAGGTGTACCAAAGGTGGGGAGACAAATAAGGAGATTATTGCAAAAATCCAGGTGAGAGAGAAGTCTAGGAACTGGCACAAGGAATGTACCTGGTTTTCTCCAAATAATTTAAAGCCTCAGAGATGACAAAACGTCATTCTTGCTAAAATCTTCCTCTCCATCTTAATATTTCGGTGGATGCCACTCATTTCAGGCCATGATTCTGTGGACTTTCTGAAATCAGATGAAAATGTTCTCCTGGGGTCTTTCTCAGCTACTTAGCCTTCCACAGTAACTCCCCATTTTTCAATAGATTTTCATTTTCCTCTTTTGCAGTTCCTATCACCTCACCAGTTATTACTTGACCTTTCATCTTCTGAGCCTGACTCACATGCAGACAGCTTCCTTGGAATTTTAGCTGGCAGTTATGATCGAAAGTTCCCTGCTGCTTCCTTAAAATAAAGGGATCAGAACACAAAATCTTCCCTGCTCTTTACGGAAGAATGATAAAATAAGTGTTGGGGGAGGTGGTAATGGGAAGACCATACCTGCTCCTGGTTTCCATCTGTACACACTCAAAGTCCCTCTCAATGAGAAATCCTACAGGCTGTGGAATTTTGTATCTAAGTATATTTTTTTAATTTGAAATTCCATGTAGACCCAGTTGCATGTGGCCAGAACTTTTGCAAGAAAGGATTGGAACCTTTTATTTTGCAGTGTCATTGCTTGTAAAGGAAGGACCTTGATTATTTAAAAAAATTTTGAGATAGTAGAAAGGAAACTGGACTTATCAGAAACCTGAGTTGGAAATTTTATTCCACCATTCAGTAGATATATATGGTAATAATCCACGCATCACAGGGCTTTTCAAAAAATAAATGAGAAAACGTGAAGCCATTTTTGGCTTCTATGCATAGCACTTGGTTGAAATGACCTTTGTCAAGGTTATCAATGAAGTCCATGATGTGAAATCCAATGGCACCTGTATGTTTTTGTCTTATTCAGTCTTTCAGCAGGATTTAACACGCTGACCATACACCATCTAACTTACACAAATGCCTGCTTTTTCTCTCTTACTTCTTAGTTTCCTTTGCCATTTTGTCCTCTTTTATCTGATAAAAAAAAAACTTTGGTGATCTTGATGCTGAAAACTCAACCTCTGTGCACAGCTGCCAATTTGAATGTCAGAGACAGTGTTTTCAGTGAAGTAGAAAAGAAAGATTGAAGGGAAAAAGAGAAGAGGGTGGCAGAGGATGAGACGGTTAGATAGCATTTCAGACTCAGTGGACATGAATTTGAGAACACTCCAAAAGATAGTGAAGGACAGAAAAGCCTGGTGAGTGGCAGTCCATGGGGTGACAAAGAGTTGGACATGACTTAATGACTAAACAACAACAAGAAAAGAATAGCTTTATTGCTTTGCCAGGCAAAGGATCCTGTCCCAAGGGTGCACTTTTATTATATTTCTTGAATGCTCCTTTTTTGTCTCTGAATTCTCTCCTTTCTCTCATTAGCAACTGTTAGAATCTGCCCTTTGGAATTCATGGATGTTCATGGAGGCTGAAGCCTATTTACTACAAACAAGATACGGGAAACACAGAAAGGCTTTCACACCCAGGAACCCCACAAGGTCCTACTCTGTCTCATTCTTAGTTGACCAATTCTTTCTTCACATTGCCTTAAAAGTGACCTCACTCAATATTTCCATTAGCATGTTTCACAGACATCTCAAACTTAACATCCATGTGCCAGGTATTCATTGGTTGATTACTAACCCCACATTTGTTCTCTTAGTTTTACCTGCTAGGACTGGAATCCTGCAAATGACAACTCCCAGACTCCCAAATCTGCTGACCATGTCAGGTTCTGCCAAATATTACATGAAGATAAGAAAGGGGGAGAAATTAAAACCCCCAAACCAGAGATAATGGCAGTATCTCCGGCAATGGTAAGCCTGGTGTTTTCTGCTCAGTGGCAGCTGCCATGATTCCAGCAGTTTCTGTGATGGCAGTTTCAGCAGTATCAGCAGTAAGGTGACCAGAGCATTAGAGGGAGCAATGAAGACTCCAGCTTAGTAGCAGGGGTTGGTGGGTCCCACACCTAGTGGTTACGTGTTGCTCCTGAGCCCTGCTCACTGGTGGCAGCAGCCTCCTGATCTCCGTGTGGTGGTTCATCTCCCATTTTGCTTTCTTGTACTTTCAACCCCTTTGTCAGAGCTGACTTACCCATTAGTCACAGCAGGCACAGTGCCTCAGGTCCACAAAAGTTTGTTGTTGTTATTGTTGAGTCACTAAGTCATGACTGACTCTTTGTGACCCCATAGACTGCAGCATGCCAGGCTTCCCTGTCCTTCACTATCTCCCGGAGTTTGCTCAAACTCATGTCCATTGAGTTAGTGATGCTATCTAACTATCTCATTCTCTGCCATCCTCTTCTTCTTTTGCCTTCAATCTTTCCCAGCATCAGGGTCTTTTCCAATGAATCAGCTCTTCGCATCAGGTGGCCAAAGTATTAGAGCTTCAGCATCAGTTCTCCCAATGAATATTCAAGGTTGATTTCCTTTAGGATTTTCTGGTTTGATTTCCTTGCAGTCCAAGGAACTCTCAAGAGTCTTCCCTAGCACTACAGTTCAAAAATATCAATTCTTTGGCGCTCAACCTTCTTTATGGTCCACCTCTCACATCCACACATGATTATTGGAAAAACTGTAGCTTTTAACACAGGGACTTTTGTTGGCAAAATGATGTCTATCTTTTTAATATACTAAGTTTGCCACAGCTTTCCTTCCAAGGAGCAAGCATCTTTTAATTTCATGGCTATAGTCACAATCTTAATGATTTTGGAGCCCAAGAAGATAAAATCTGTCACTGTTTTCAGTTTTTCTCCATCTATTTGCAGGAAGTGATGAGACTGAATGCCATGATCTTACTTTTTTAAAATATTGAGTCCTCAGTTCAGTTCAGTCACTCAGTCATGTCCGACTCTTTGGATCCCATGAATCGCAGCACACCAGGCCTCCCTGTTCATCACCGACTCCCGGAGTTCACTCAAACTCATGTCCATTGAGTCCATGATGCCATCCAGCCATCTCATCCTCTGTTGTCATCTTCGCCTCCTGCCCCCAATCCCTCCCAGCATCAGAGTTTTTTCCAATGAGTCAGCTCTTCACATGAGGTGGCCAAAATACTGGAGTTTCAGCTTTAGCATCATTCCTTCCAAAGAAATCCCAGGGCTTATCTCCTTCAGAATGGACTGGTTGGATCTCCTTGCAGTCCAAGGGACTCTCAAGAGTCTTCTCCAACACCACAGTTCAAAAGCATCAATTCTTCGGTGCTCAGCTTTCCTCACAGTCCAACTCTCACATCCATACATGACCACAGGAAAAACCATAGCCTTGACTAGATGAAACTTTGTTGGCAAAGTAATATCTCTGCTTTTGAATATGCTATCTAGGTTGGTCATAACTTTCCTTCCAAGGAGTAAGCGTCTTTTAATTTCATGGCTGCAGTCACCATCGGCAGTGATTTTGGAACCCAAAAAAATAAAGTCTGACACTGTTTCCACTGTTTCCCCATCTATTTCCCATGAAGTGATGGGAATGGATGCCATAATCATCATTCTCTGAATGTTGAGCTTTAAGCCAACTTTTTCACTCTCCATTTTCACTTTCATCAAGAGGCTTTTTAGTTCCTCTTCATTTTCTGCCATAAAGGTGGTCATCTACATATCTGTCATCTACATATCTGAGGTTATTAATATTTCTCCCGGCAATCTTGATTCCAGCTTGTGTTTCTTCCAGTCCAGCGTTTCTCATGATGTACTCTGCATTTAAGTTAAATAAGCAGGGTGACAATATACAGCCTTGACGTAATCCTTTTCCTATTTGGAACCAGTCTGTTGTTCCATGTCCAGTTCTAACTGTTGCTTCCTGACCTGCATACAAATTTCTCAAGAGGCAGGTCAGGTGGTCTGGTATTCCCATCTCTTTCAGAATTTCCCACAGTTTATTGTGATCCACACAGTCAAAGGCTTTGGCATAGTCAATAAAGCAGAAATAGATGTTTTTCTGGAACTCTCTTGCTTTTTTCATGATCCAGCAGATGTTGGCAATTTGATCTCTGGTTCCTCTGCCTTTTCTAAAACCAGCTTGAACATCAGGAAGTTCACGGTTCATGTATTGCTGAAGCCTGGCTTGGAGAATTTTGAGCATTACTTTACTAGTGTGTGAGATGAGTGCAATTGTGCGGTAGTTTGAGCATTTTTTGGCATTGCCTTTCTTTGGGATTGGAATGAAAACTGACCTTTCCCAGTCCTGTGGCCACTGCTGAGTTTTCCAAATTTGCTGGCATATTGAATGCAGCACTTTCACAGCATCATCTTTCAGGATTTGAAATAGCTCAACTGGAATTCCATCACCTCCACTAGCTTTGTTCATAGTGATGCTTTCTAAGGCCCACTTGACTTCACATTCCAGGAAGTGTGGCTCTAGGTCAGTGATCACACCATTGTGATTATCTGGGTCATGAAGATCTTTTTTGTACAGTTCTTCTGTGTATTCTTGCCATCCAGCTTTTTCACTCTCTTCTTTCATCCTCATCAAAAGTTTTAGCTCCTCTTCACTTTATGCCATTAGAGTGGTATTATTGGCATATCTGAGGTTGTTGATATTTCTCTCAGCAATCTTGATTCCAGCTTGTAACTCACCCAGACTGGCATTTCATATGATGTACTCTGCATGTAAGTTAAATTATCGGTGTGACAATATATAGCCTTGTCATATGCCTTTCCCAATTTTGAACCAGCCAAAATCTCATGTTGTTCCATGTAAGGTTATAACTGTTGCTTTTTGACCCTTTACAGATTTCTCAAGAGACACATAAGGTGGTCTGGTATTCCCATCTCTTTAAGAATTTTTCACAGTTTGTTGTGATCCACACACACAAAGCTTTAGCATAGCCAGTGATGCAGAACTAGACATTTTTCTTGAATTAACTTGCTTTCTATATGATCCAATTAATGTTGGAAATTTGATCTCTAGTTCCTCTGATTTTCTAAACTTAGCTTGTACATATGAAAGTTCTCAGTGCACATACTGTTGAAGCCCGGCTTGAAGCATTTTGAGCATAACCTTACTAGCAGCAAAATGAGCACAATTGTATACATTTTGTCCGAGCTGACTTACCCATTAGTCACAGCAGGCACAGTGCCTCAGGTCCATAAGAGTTTAGGGCCCCAGAAATGTTTTATTTTTTTTAAATCAGGAGGAAAACTAAAACTGAGTGGAGGAAGGGGCCCATGAAACCGGCAGTGCCTAGGGCCATGAGAGTTACAATGCAACTCTGACCTCTGTGACCATTTCCCAGCAACAAATTCCTCTTTGAGCCAAATATCTACCAGTTTCTGCTTTATTTATCAGAACACTGGCTAAGTCAGTGCCCCAGATAGAACTCTTGATTCCTGCTCTGAAATTCCCTGTCTTTCCCCATTCTTCTCCAGTTCAGGGAATGGGCCACCATCCAATATTTACCCAAGTTAGAGACTCAACTATTGTCCTTGAGCCCTGCCTCTCCTTCAGCCCCAACATCTAAAATGTTACCAAATTCTATCCATTTAATGCACATGGTGCATCTCACCTCTGGTCTTTGCTTCTGCTGGTACGAGCTAGTCCAAATCCCCATGAGGGCTTCCTGCTCAGCCTTAAAATAAAACCAGACCCTCTGAGCATGCCCTGTGAGGCCCTGTGCTGTCCAGACCCAGTCTAATTCCCCAGTCTCTTTCTGTGCCACTCTACCCCTTGCCAACTAGCCTGATGAGGTCAATGGACTGCATTAAGGGCCTCACCTTTTCATGTTCCCTATGCACAGTCCTTTGGCAACGGCTTTGCCTCCAGACTCTGAGATCACACCCTTTAGGTCTTTATGCAAATGTTGCCTCGCATAGATAACTTGACCTAAAACTGCCCCACAACTCCAACTTTTCCCTTTACTTCTTGGAGATCTTGAAGATTTGGTTTCAAAGGTTGGCTCCACTATTCTATATCTCTGTGACCTCTTAATCTCCAAGCTGTATTTTCCTCATTTGTAAAATGAGAATAGTAAGTACTTTATAGCAGTGTCATGAAAATTTAGTAGAATAAAATACAGAATGCTGATTCATAAAAGATCCTCAATAGTTCTATGATTCCCTTATCAAAATGTCACCAGCAATAATTTTAATTGACTTTTATTTTTGATTTAGGAGTCTGCCTCCTTACCATGCATAGTCATAAGACAACAACAACTTTGAGGAATAAAAACATCTTTTTAACTCTGCTTCCATAAGTGTTTTATAATTACACTCAGCACTGAAAATCTTGGGGTGCACTGCTTCCAAATGTCTCGGTATTAAATACTGGCCTGTACCTGTGTACATAGTGTGCTGGGGACCCATGAGAAAAATAACATTGAATTCCTCACATGAGTGTATTTTATGAGTGTTTTCCTGAGGGTCATAGTAGAAGCCTTTATGGCTGCAGAAAAAGGAACTTTTCAAGAGTCGTTTCTTGTGGCAAGAGACACCAAAATGGTTATAAAAGAAAAGCACCTTTGCGTGGTACATCTTCTGGAAAACAGTGCTGCTAGGAGCTTGGCAACCCTACCCCTCTTCTTCCCCAGGTCATCTTCATTTTCTGTTTTCCCTGAGGAGCTGTGAAATATAAAAAACAGGTGCATTTGATTGCAACTGCTTCTGCTACTGAAAGATTCCACTCTTTAAACCCAAAAAATTTAAAAGGGGATAAAAACTGCCTCCAAAGGATTTTTTCCTCTGGACAGCCCTATCATTTATGACACAGGGCTCAGCCCTTGGCTGCCATTAGCAGTAAGAAAACTATTGAACTCTTCCTCCTGTATTTTCTATTTCTAAATACTATAGCTTCCATTTGGATTTATGTGCTTCCACAGAAAGTGTGGACAAAGAAGCCCATGCTCTTGAAGGAACAGAATTGCATTCTGGAGGAGAAATCAAAGTGAACAACAAGTTTGGGTTTAGGGATTCCACCTACCGAAACCCCAGAGCAGGTGTGTTTACCTCAAAATCAGAAATGACAAGTACATTCTTGTGCCAAGACAGCAGTTTTCTTTAACAACTCTGAGTTTACCTCTTGCTACTCATGTTTTTTTTTAAGCAGTTAGGAGGAGGACAATCCCTTTTATATTATTAAATTAGTGAATTTCATTATTCACTTATCATTATCACTATATACCTGTCACCCCAAAAACGAGGAGAAAAGGAATATTCAAGAAAGTCATGGAGGGACTTCCCTGATAGTCCAGTGGTTAAGAAAGGCATAAGGGCAGGTAGTGTGGGTTCAGTCCCTGGTCAGGGAGCTTAGATCCTGCATGCCTCATAACCAAAAAGTCCAAAACATGAGAACAGGAGTAATATTGTAACAAATTCCATAAAGACTATAAAAATGGTCTACTTTAGATTTCTTAGGTCCTTTTAGCCCTGGGAGTCCGTTACAGCCTCACAAGGTTCCTGATTGAATCTAAACTATTTCACGGATCCAAGACTTCCCAACAAGATTCACATGCAGCTAATTAAGGAGAAGAAAGCGGCTTAATTAGCAAAATCACGATGCTCAGCTGTTGAGAGAGACCAGAAAGAATCCAGCCTTTGGTCATCTGAAAGCCAGAGAGCTGTGTTGCCCTCAGTGTGGGTTTCCAGGCTGCCCTGGGCTGCGCCTGCTGTTGCAAAGGCTTTTAAAGATACTCATTAAAAGCAGACCTAAAAATAAAATAAAATAAAATAAATAAAATAAAAATGGTCTACTTTAAAAAAATGAAAGAAAATCATGTAAGAACACTATTTTTCTAAGGTTTATTTTCTGGAACATCAGATGTACAAGACATCAATCAGTGTTCTGAGGAAAAAGATTCTGTGGGCGAGCAAGATTGGGAAATGCTACTTTAATTAAGGCCAAACAAATACCTTTTGTGCAGAACTTCTTAGAATGTTTAGTCACTACTTTGCATGGTGAATCACCAAGATAAGGAAATTTTTGATAAAAGCACTTATCTTATGGGACTAAAATGGAAAAACAGAGCAAAAAAGAAATACGTTTCCTGTTTTCAAGTCAGTCAGTGCCTAGTTGAAAGACAATCCCATAAACAGACTGTTAACATTAAGTGATAAAAGTACAGTTAAGGTAAATACAGAGTGGACTGTGCAAGTCCAGCAGGAGGAAACCAGGGAGGGGAAGTCAGTCCTTGCCAGAGGAGATGATGCTGGAGCTGAGCCTTCACATGAGTGGCATCATGCCTACCCCCATCTACTTTAGTCCACAATTTCCAATCACCTACATGGAGTGAACAACATTTTATCTTCAATAAAACATCCACTTTTTCTATTTTGGCCTTTGTGTAGGTTTGCTTTGTGTCATCTTTAGAAGTCAGATAGACCTAGATCCAAGTCTTAGCTCTGCCTTTTCCTACCACTCTGATCTTGAACAACTACCTTAACCTCTTCTGATTTTCAGAATTGTCATGAGAATTAGACATGATCTAAGTGAAGCACTAGCAGAGTGCCTGAAACACAAAAGTTTTAACCATTTAGACTATTATTATTACTATTAGCTTTTAAGATCGGAATACATTTGCTGCCATCTATGGGGTCGCACGGAGTCGGACACAACTGAAGCGACTTAGCAGCAGCAGCAGCAAGCATTCCCTAGATATATACAACCCTACATTTTATATTATGTTCACATTTCAGTTTCTATTTGAAATTCTGCTTCAATTCAGTTTTTTTTTTTTTTTAATAAGCTCTCAGACTCTAAAAGGCATAGCACTACATCTGGGATACAGACAAAATGACTGACTCATAGACCTTGTCTTGGATCAAAAGTTTCCAGATTAATGGTGGGCGTGGGGTAGAGTTGGAGAAAAATAAGAGCATAATAATGGGCACACTAGATGTGGGAACCAATAGATAAGAAGTACGGATAAGACACCATGAGAGAGAATATCACTTTTCTTTGGTAGATAAGGGAAGGACTCCTGAAAGAAGTGACATTTAAGCAGGGCCGTAATATATGGGGCAAATATAAACATAAGAGATTAAAAAGGGAAAAAAATCCAGGAGCAGAAACAGAAGAATCAAGGTAATAATTTATCATCTTTGTCAACTTATGAAGCTACTGTGGGTGACAAATGGAAAATGAAACTAGAAAAATGTTAGCAACAGATTATGAAAGGCCAGGCAGTTCAGTATCCATTTTTATCAATATATCACATTAGACATCTCTGAAAAACAACAAATCTCCTTTATATGTACAGCTGAGTCAACTAGAAAGGAAAATCCACAGGAACCAAAAAACAAACTCTGCAAACTTCACTAGTAAGCTCATGAACTGATCCTGGGACAAACAAAAATCTTGACTTTCATGTACCTAAGAGGACAATGAATGAGACATTAGTCCTAGAGTGTTGGAGAGAGGTGGCTGATATCTAACCTCCAAAGTAAGAGCCATCCAAAGGCTATGAAAATAAAGTACAGGGCTTAAAAATATCTGTCTGTTATTACAAGAATTCACAAATAAAATCTGTTTGTCAGGCTGGACATGAAAACAAAACTGTCATCTCTGATGATTTGTTCCCAAAGTCCTGGCTGCATTTGGGTTTGGAATTTGAATAAATGTTACATGAGTGATTTGGAAAACTGCAAGCTGAGAAATTAAGAGAAAAGCGATTCCAGACATGTGTTATTTTGGTAGGTCCAGGAAGAAGCAGGTGCAAAATCATTCTGGCCAGACACACCATCAAAAGCAGATATAAATTATTTTTCAAGTTAAAGCCCCACTGAAGAAAAGCTCACAAAGAGAAAAATCACATGCTTGTGAAGGAACAATCATTAGAGACAGGTGGAAGCCCAAAAACACAATACAAATAGACCTCCCAAAACCTCAGATAATAGAAGCTAACTACGAAATAAGTACTTTTAAACTCAGTGAAGTGTATGCCTGGATCGGGAAGATCCCCTGAGGAAGAGAATGGCTACCCACTCCAGTATACTTGCCTGGAGAATTCCATGGACAGAGAGAAGCCTGGTGGGCTGCAGCCCATGGGGTTGCAAACAGTCGGACACAGCTGAGCAACTAATACTGCTACCACTAGTTGGATACTTTCCCCTCAGATATCGCTCTTCAGGACTTTGCACAAATATCACCTTAAGTGTGAAGCCTTGCTAAATAATTTGAAAACTTAGAATAAAAGGACTATTTCCTAGAAGAATGTAACTATCACAACTGATCCAAAAGGAAAATTTTAAATCTGATAACCTCAATAGACGCAGACAAAGCTTTTGGTAAAATCTAACAATTTGAACAAATTGATAAAGATGATAGAATGTGTTATATCCTACACGTGAAGAAAAGTTGGAAAATTATTTGGAAAGAAAAATAAAAATGTATCTCTCACACCACATGGAAACATAAATTTCAGTTGGATACATAGCCTACAACATTTAAATTATTCCTTTTAGAACATGGAAAATTCCATGAGCTGTTTTTGGATATATTTTATATATAGCAGATATATAAACACATGTTCAGGAATGATGTACATCAAAATCAGGACAAGATGAGTTGAAAAGTCGACTCTGAATCATAGAAGTTTTAGGAATACCTTTGTCAGTACATTTTACTAATGTTTTCCACCTCTTGTGACCCTAAGAGTGATAGAAGATAAATATCCACAATTGTATAAGTTTAGAAGAGTTTTTCCTAAAAAACCAATGAAGCTTAACTAATCTAAAAAAACTAAGTTAGTTATTTAATTAGTTAATTAACTAAACTAACTAATTAAACTAGACTAATCTAAAAAAACTCATGAAGCTCATATAACATTATAAATCAACTATACTTCAACACCCATGGCTGATTCATGTTACTACTGTATGGCAAAAACCACTACAATATTGTAAAGTAATTAGCCTCCAATTAAAATAATTAATTTTAAAAAGTGACAAAAGTAACACAACAATCAAATTCAGTGTCAATTTTAGTAAGAGTCCAGTTAAAACACACAGATATAAAAAATGGTGACAATTGGGATAATTTGAATATGCATCAGATATTTTAAAGTTATTGTGAAATTGTTGATTTTCTTGAGTGTAATAATAGCACTGTGATTATGTAGAGTATATTCTTTAAATTCTTCAGTATTTGATGAGGGTACATAAAAGAATAAATATTTTTAATGTGGCAATTTGTTAATAATTGTTGACTCAAGGTAGAGTCTACATAAGATTTTATTGTGTCATTATTCCAAATTCTTTCTGTGTTTAAAAATTACAAATAAAAACTATCTAAAAGTGAAAAAAAAGTAAATAAAATGAAGGGTGATAGCTTGATTTAAAAGCAATTCTTAAAATGAAAAAAAAAGTGTTTTAAAAATTATAAGATAAAAATTTTAATGACAAGAAAAAGAAAATCTGGAGATAGGTTACCTCTGGGCAGAACAGAAAGGGAGTGAGATGAAGGAGGGTATCACAGGAGCCTACAACTCTCAGTTCAGTTCAGTCGCTCAGTCGTGCCCAACTCTTTGTGACCTCAAGGACTGCAGCATGCCAGGCTTCCCTGTCCATCACCAACTCCAGGAGCTTACTCAAACTCATGTCCATTGAGTCGGTGATGCCACCCAACCATCTCATCCTCTGTCGTCCCCTTCTCCTCCCACTTTCAATCATTTCCAGCATCAGGGTCTTTTCCAATGAGTCAGTTCTTCCCATCAGTTGCCCTAAGTATTGGAGTTTCAGCTTCAGCATCAGTCCTTCCAATGAATATTCAGGACTGATGTCCTCTAGAATGGACTGGCTGGATCTCCTTGCTGTCCAAGGGATTCTCAAGAGTCTTCTCCAACACCACAGTTCAGAAGCATCAATTCTTTGGCATTCTTAAAAGATTTGATGCAGTCATAGCAAAATGTTAAGATTTGGCAAGTCTAGGTTTTGGATACATGTGTGCTTCTTACATTGTTTTTGTATTTTTTAATATCTTGAAATATGTTACTAAGTAGTGACATTTAAAAAAAGGTTCTTTTCTAAATAGAAAAGAAACTTCACCCAAATAATCTGTCTTTTTTTTGTAAGTGGCGAGGAACTTTAGAAAACCTTTAGCAGCAAATCTGACCTCTTAGAATTTCAACAGGCCATCAGAGGAACCTGGGTGCTGTCTCTTCTGTCTCATAGAATAGATCTCAATGATACTTAATTCAAATAAATAAATATCCAGAATAAACTGGTATGGATGAGATTGGCCTTGCTAAGCCAACCATATAACAAAGATCCTTTATTGAGAAACTTTCTCAAGAGAATAATATTAAACTATTTCTTTTGTTTATTTGTCAAAGCACCCAAAAACAACCACAAAACATTGTGAAATTGGAAAATAACCAATTTAAACTGGTGGTGTTGGGAGTAGGGAGAGAGAAAGCTTCTGCATGAAAGAATTTTGATGCTACACAACACCCTTGTTATCAAAAGGTTATATGAACAAATTCAGCATCAGCAAAAGCAAAATCTGTTTCTCTCAATAGTAATTTTAAGATTGTCTAGGAAGAATCATTTAAAACTATCTCTGCTTGCCATAGCTTGTAAAAAATTCTTCTGTAAAATTGTAATCCTCTTATTGATGTTTTGTTTTTCAATTTCTCTATGTAATATGTAATTATTTCAACCTCTTCCCCTTTGTGTGGTCTATTGGTGGGCTAGAATTCAGAAGAGTTTCTTTCTAAGAACTCCAATAGGCTCAAGATAGTGATCTTTCCCCTCAACTCATATTCTCTGACCTAAATAGTTTTATTTTTTGAATGTGCCCCAAAGATTTGAATGGGACAAAGTATTCAAAACATAGCATTCACATAAAATATTTAATCTCAAAAAGAAGCAGGCTTTATTCCCTCAAGGAAAAAGAAATCTAATGCCAAAATATGAATTGTTTTTCATTTCTCTGTTTCTTTTCTTTTTTTTTTGAAGCTGTTTATATCTAGAAAAAGGAATAGGATGGCCAGAGCCATTATATGAATAATTCGATTCTAGTATGCTTGACCAAAAGATTGAATGACCAAAGCAAAACTGAAGATGTTTTAAAATATTTTTCACATTTATTTATTTACAGCTGTGCTGGGTCTTTGTTGCTGTGTGTGTGCTTTCTAGTTTCAGCAAAAAGTTGCTCCTCTCTTGTTGTGGTGTAAGGGCTTCTCAGTGCATGTTGCCTTCTCTTGCTGCAGAGCATGGGCTCTAGTGTGTGGAGGCTTCAGTAGCTGAGACTCACAGGCTCCAGAGCACAGGCTCATTATGGTGGCACATGGACTCACCCATCTCATGGCATGTGGGATCTTCCTGGACCAAGGATTCAACTGGTGCCCCGTGCATTTCAGGACAGATTCTTAACCAGTGGACTACCAGGGAAGCCTCGAAAGCTGAAGATTTTAAGATGTTTAGCTATTAGGTGAAAATGTCATACTGGAGTTGTTCAGAAAAGATTGGGAATCTATCTTTAAGGGATGAGAAGTTACAGACAGAAGATGAAACTAGAGGGTAAGGAAAGGAATGGACATTTTCTCTACACTTGACTATGTTCCAGACACTCCATGTAAATCATCTAAATGAAATCTTGCACAATCTCCATAGAGATTTTGTTTCTCATGTCACAGATGACAAGGTGAGATTTCATCAGGTAGAATAATGAGTCTAAGACCACGTGGTTGGTATGGAGGTACATTGCTCAGATCTCCTTCTAAGAAAATCTGCTTCATGTGGTGTAGATGATGCTGTTTCAGCATCTTCAGAGCTACCTTGACATTCATGCCAATGCCACACTTCACTCAGGCTGCTCCCAGGCCATGACTGAGCACAGCAGTGTCACTAAAGCCAGTCTGCTCCTGGCCCAAGTGGAATTCCTCCAACTTTTGCTCTGCATTGACTTGGCTATACTCAGAACTGCAGTCAGAGATTCTATCTAATGCTCCTGCATTCCTATTCTCCTTTCAAAGTTATTAAACCTGTATCACCTACCCTCTCCTATTCCCTCCTTTATCCTTCATAATAATTCCCTCAGTAAGACTCTTGTATATCCTGTCTTTTCATCTGCATCCCAAAGGACCTTACCTGACACAGGCCACTTAATCAATAGCTGTCAATAAGAGGCAGATGCAAAGGTATTGTGCCGGGTTGGATCCAGGGAGTCTTGCTCTTTCAAAATTGACATTTTGTTGTTGTTCAGTCGCTAAGTCATGTCTGACTCTTTGTGACCCCATGGACTGCAGCGTGCCAGGCTCTATCCTCTACTATCTCCCGGAGTTTGCTCAAATTCATGCCCAGTGGGATGATGATGCTATCCAACCATCTCAACCTCTGCTGCCTCCTTTTCTTCCTGCCCTCAATCATTCCCAACAACAGGGTCTTTTCCAGTGAGTCGGCTCTTTGCACCAAATGGCCAAAGTTTTGGAGCTTCAGCTTCAGTATAAGCCCTCCCAATGAATATTCAAGGTTGATTTCCTTTAGGGCTGCCTGGTTTGATCTCTTTGCAGTCCAAGGGACTCTTAAGAGTCTTCTCTAGCACCACAGTTCAAAGCATCAATTCTTCAGTGCTCAGCCTTTTTAATGATCCAACTCTCACATCCATACATGATAAGTACTAATATTGATACTACTGGTGATAAGTAACATAAGACATATGTTAGTATGAACTAGATATTATGCTTTACACTTTCATGCATTATCTTGCTCAGTTTTCATAACAACTCCCTAAGATAGATGTTTTTATCCTACATTCTACAGATGAGAAGACAAAGGCTTAGAGATGTGATTAATTTACCCAGGTCATATAGTTATCCAGTGGCTTAGCCAGGATTTGCGCTTGGGTCTGTATGACCCCAAAATCCATGTTTTTAACAACACTGTACATTTTTGTATACTATACTGCTTATCACAAACCACTCTGCCATCTTCTAGCTTCATCACTTTGCATGTTTTTTTGTTGTTCATTTGCTAAGTCATGTCTGACTCTTTGCTACCTCACAGACTGCAGCACCCCAGTAGGGCTATGATTTGATGGGTATTTTTCACTTGTAGTTAGAATAAGCAATAACTGTTTATAAAGTGACAATTCTGTGCCCTGGTTTTTGGCTATTTCCTGAGAATCCAATAGAAGAAAGATCTAGTTTCTTCCCTCAGGGAAAATCATTACTAATTTGTCAGGTTATTAACAATTTAAATAAAAAGAAATTATTGACACCCCTGAAACAAAGAAACATCCAAGAAGCTAGATAATTACAGAGTTGTCATCAAGTGACACTAACTACTCTTCTCAACAAAATAACTTAAAAATAAACTCCAAAATTGATGAAACTTCAAAACCGCAAGGAGTGCCTATTATCCAGAAGAAAGAAATCAGATCTTGAAAATTTCATAAGATCTGGAAAGGCAGAAACTGTGGGATGGTGATTGCTAACTGGAGGAAAAAATTAATCCCTAAAAGAATGGAAGATTCAGGTAGAAATGTAAGCAGTAATTTCTCACTTGGCATCACTTAAAACACCTCCTCCTAGAGAATGGAATGGAATGTACCATGATGGAATAACGTGCACTTGGCAGTCAGGCAGACCTGAAGCCCACAAGTCTGTCAGCACGAACTGGTTAAACAATAAAATTGGGAACTAGGGCAGCAAGGAGGAGGTTTAATGATGCTGCATGGGAAATATACTGTTGTCCAGGTATCTCCCCAGTGAGGGAGTCTGTTTTAATCTTGGACTTCAGCCAGGAATTTACCTTCTTAACTCAAGAAATCTTAAAATACATTTTCCTGCCATACCAAAAAAATTTTTTAAAGACAGGGAGGGAAACAACCACATACTAAACCCTAACAGAAAAATATGAGACACTTGGGCTGAGTACATAGACTACAAAAAAAAAAAAAAAAGCTGCTGGATCCTATATTCAGAATCAAGACTCATAATTAGTAACTCTCTACCTATCACCTGTCAGTGTCTTGGAAGCAAGTGAAATTTCCTTATCAATTCTTTAAAGAAACTTCAATGTTTAAAGTAAACGCTAAGGAACAGCATGAGCAGAAGTTTAGAATTTTGTGTAAGGTAGTATGAAGAGCCCTGCTGCAAATAATCAGTGCCTCAGAATGAGGTTGTCTTGGGTCCACAATGGGAGAAAGACTTAGAAAGAGATCTGAACAATTTGAATGATGTATTAATGAGCTGAAGAGCAGACCAAAACAGATATTGTTCCACTAGGCTTACAAAAGGCCTTCCTCCTTAGGGAGGAAGAACTGAATGTTATTTTCACAGACCTGCTGCATGACATGTACTTCTCTGTTTAATTATGCTTTAGCCAATTGAGTCATCAGGTGCACGTTCCATGAAGCTTTCTAGACTGGGCCATGTCCAAGTACCAACACTGATGCATTGAGAGACTGGAATAGAATGAAATTCTGAGGAGGCAAAGTGTGGATACCTGTATGAAAGACAGAAAGTCTTGCTTATCACTCTTCATTGAAATATGTAACCAAGACTAATACTATGGTATATGATTTTAATAAGCAGTAATCTGAAAGAGGAACAGGGTAGCTAAAACGAGAAGGTAGAAACAGTGTGTGGACATCTTCATCCTTTTTCTTTTTTGGTCAGTTTTCATTCCAATCCCAAAGAAAGGCAAGGCCAAAGAATGTTCAAACTACTGCACAATTGCATTCATCTCACACGCTAGCAAAGGAATGCTCAAAAATCTCCAAGCCAGGCTTCAACAGTACATGAACCATGAACTTCCAGATGTTCAAGCTGGATTTAGAAAAGGCAGAGGAACCAGAAATCAAATTGTCAACATCCACTGGATCATCAAGAAAGTAAGAGAGTTGAAGAAAAACATCTACTTCTGCTTTACTGACTACACCAAAGCCTTTAACTGTGTAGATCACAACAAACTGTGGAAAATTCTTAAAGAGATGGGAATACCAGACCATCTGACCTGCCTCATGAGAAATCTGTATAGAGGTCAAGAAAGAACAGTTAGAACTGGGCATGGAACAACAGACTGGCTCCAAATCAGGAAAGGAGTATGTCAAGGCTATATATTGTCACCCCGTTTACTTAACTGATATACAAAGTACATCATGCAAAATGCCAGGTTAAATGAATCACAAGCTGGAATCAAGATCTCTGGGAGAAATATCAATAACCTCAGATATGCAGATGATACCACCATTATGGCAGAGAGTGAAGAAGAACGGACGAGCCTCCTTACAAAAGTGAAAGAGGAGAGAAAAAAGTTGGCTTAAAAAAAATAAAACTTCAGAAAACTAAGATCATGGCATCTGGTTCCATCACTTCATGGCAAATAGATGGGGAAACAGTGGAAACAGGGAGAGACGTTTTTTGGGGGGAGTGCTCCAAAATCACTGCAGATGGTGACTACAGCCATGAAATTAAAAGATGCTTCCTCCTTGGAAGAAAAGCCAAGACCAACCTAGACAGCATATTAAAAAACAGAGACATTACTTTCCCAACAAAGGTCTGTCTAGTCAAAGTTATGGTTTTTCCAGTAGTCATGTATGGACATGAGAATTAGACTATAAAGAAAGCTGAGCGCCTAAGAATTGATGCTTTTGAACTGTGGTGTTGGAGAAGACTCTTGTGAGTCCCTTGGACTGCAAGAAGATCAACCAGTCAATTCTAAAGAAAATCAGTCCTGAATACTCATTGGAAGATCTAATGCTGAAGCTGAAACTCCAATACTTTGACTACCTGATGCGAAGAGCTGACTCATTGGAAAAGACCCTGCTACTGGGAAAGGTTGAAGGCAGGGGGAGAATGGGACAACAGAGGATGAGATGGTTGCATGGCATCACCAACTCTATGGACATGAATTTGAGCAAGCTTTGGGAGTTGGTGATGGACAGGGGAACCTGGTGTGCTGCAGTCCATGGGGTCCCAAAGAGTTGGGCACAACTGAGCGACTTAAGTGAACTGAACAGTAAGTGTTGGGAAAATGTGTTTATGAAGTTTGGAAGGGGCCAGATCACACAGGGTGTTCTAAGCTGTGCTACAAACAATGACAGGATATGCAAAGTTTTTTTTTTTTTTAAGAAGGAAGATGACATATTGAATTTTCATTTCCAGAAGATCTTTCAGACTCTAGTGTGCAGAATGGATCAGGGTAAGATATTGGATATAAGTGTATGAGTTAAAATTTATAACAATATTTCAAATAAGAAATAATAGTAGCTGGATTGGTGGTGGTGGTTTAAGTAGAAAGAAAAATGAGTTGGTTGAGGAGAAAGGGAAAATGTAATATTTACCAAACTTGGAAGGTGGACAGGATGGGAGGGTAAGGAAGAAGCAAGTGTCTGAGATGACTTCTAGGTTTCTGACTTGTTTAACTGGATAAATGGTAGTGAATTCACTGAGCTAGGGAGTACCAAAGAAAGATAAAGCTTACAGGGAAAGATCACAGATTTGCTTGTGAATGTTAAGTTTTAAGTGTTTGAGATATAAGAAATGTGGAAGGCAGATAGGTATGTTTGGAGTCAGAAGACTGATCTGATAGGGATTAAATAATTAACTTGTGTGGCTAAGGTTGCCTTTCCTGAAATTAAATGATAAAATGGAATTTACCAGAAAGGCAGGGAAAGAAAGAATGTTCCAGGTAGAGGCAACAGAATTTGCAAATGACGTGAAAGTGGGGCTATTTCAAGGGTTAATTATTACTGAAACTCAAGACTGTGCACAGGAGAAAGAAAAACAAGAATTAGTTAATAGTGATTACCTCTGGGGAGGAGCTCAGAAAAGTAGAGAATGGGAGAGATGTACCTTGTTTAGGTTGTGTGAATTTATTTCTTACAATGTAGATTTTAAGTATTTAAAAAAATAAAAATACAGTTGCCTTATGACTGTGCAATCCCACTCTTGGGCATATATTTAAAGAAAACTCTAATTTGAAAAGATAGCCGGTCGTTCATAGTACTATTTTCAATAGCGAAGACATGGAAGCAACCTAAATGTTCATCAACAGATGAATGGATAAAGAATATGTGTTACTTATACACGGTGGAATATTTCTGAGCCACAAAAGGAACAAAATAATGCCATTTGCAGCATTGTGGATGTTCCTACAGATTGTGATATTAAGTGAAGTAAGTCAGAAAAAAACAAATATCTCATGATATAATTTATATGTGGAACCTAAAAATGATATAAATGAACTTATTTACAAACCAAAAATAAACTCACAAATATAGAAAACAAACTTATGGTATCAAAGGGCATGGCGCCAGTGGGGCAGGGGATAAATTAAGACTTTGAGATGAATATGTACATACTACTATATTTAAGTAGATAACTATTAAGGACCTACCGTGAGGCACAGGGAACTGTACTCAGTATCTAGTAATAAACAGTAATGGAAGATAGTCTGAAAAAGAACACATGTATATATGTATAACGGAATCCTTTTGAGGTGTACTTGAAAAAAACACAATATTGTAAATTAACTATATTTTGTTAAAATCTCAACAATTACTTTTTAAAAATAGTTTAATAAAATGAGAAACACTTGAAAGAAAAGGAAATTTCTCTGATTTAATTCAGGGACACCTGGGACAGCTGTGTAGGTTGTATGTTTCACACTTTTGGGGGTGATATTAGTATAAATTACAGTGTGTAGTACAAAATCTAAACAACTGTATGTGGTAGGCTTGATTACAATTATTTCAGAGCAGACATCTTTGAAGACAGCCAAATAGACAATTAAAAGCCCACAAGGACTAGAAGAGGTTACAGCTAAATTTAGACATCAGTAATGAGTGGGCAGAGATCAGCTGAAGCACCGGCAGAGCTGGGAAAGGTAGATGGAAAACAACAGTCATGTAGGAGAGACAGAGTGTCTACATATTTGACCTAATTTTTTTTTTCTTATCAAAGATTCCAGCTAATGGCAATTATCAAATTTCTAATGTTCCATCCATTGTAACAACTTTTAAAAACAGATTTTGGCTTAAACTTACTGCTATGGATTTAACATACAAAATGCCCTTTCAAACAATGGTTAATTTAGCCTTTTAGAAAGATGTGCCATTTGGTAAGACCCAGGGCCCAGCAGAACTCGATGTTCATAAGAAGTTCTCAGAACAGAACCATGGACACAGGTCTCAAAGTCACTTTAGTTCTTTTCTCCTTGATCTCTTACCAAATCCTCTGTTACAAGCTTTACTACAAGGTAACATAATTATTTTTCTCTTTTTGTGGCCTTACAACTGTAAGGTAGTTGAGGGTAAGTCTCTTCTACTTATTTAAACGTGCAGTGTTAGCAGAGTATTTAGTATAGAGTGGGTGCAAATGAACAACAGGTGAATGAGTGGAAAGTATAACAATAAAACAATGGATCGAGAACCAGGCAGTGTAGTTTCTAGTCTTGAGTCTCCTCTGTGTGACTACTGGGAATGCACTTGGTTACTTCATAGCTCCGGAGAGGGAAATGGCAACCCACTCCAGTATTCTTGCCTGGAAAATTCCATGGATGGAGGAGCCTTGTGGGCTGCAGTCCATGGGGTCACAAAGAGTCAGACACGACTGAGCGACTTCACTTTCTTTCTTTCTATAGTTCCTGTTGGAGAAGGAAATAGCAACCCCCTCCAGTGTTCTTGCCTGGAGAATCCCACGGACGGAGAGGCCTGGTGGGCTGCAGTCTGTGGGGTTGCAAAGAGTCGGACATGACTAAGCAATTAACACACACTAACACACACTTCATAGCTCAGTTTTTTTTCTTTAACTTAATCTGTTTGATACATCATGTCACGCGCTTAGTGAATGAATAAGGCATAGTCTTCCTAACTTCATATGGGACAGGCGTCAAAGAGTTGCTGAATTCCTAAAACAGGCTACCACTTTCATCCTAGCAGATACGCACACGTCTCAGTGCTGCTTCTCATAACCACGCTTTGAGATAGATACTGTTGTTGTCGCTGTTACAAATGAAGGAATTAAGACAAAACCATTAACTGATGTTTCAGGTTACACAGGGTAAGTAACTGCAAAACAATCAAAGGTTGTCACAGACACTAACCTTTCAAACTCAGCATGTTGTCACTTGTTTGAGAAAGTTTAAGACAGTATATACACAGAGGGCACCATCATTGTTTCAGATGTCAGCCCAAAGGCACATACTTGTTTGTTTCTGTATAAAATAGCCAAACCAGTTTTCAGACCAACCCACACAGGATGTGAAGCAACATACTGACTCAAGTATTTATTAAGTAGGGACTAAAAGGTCCAGATTTTGCTGAAGATTGTTTTGTTTTGCTTTTTCCTTGCGACCAGGCAACTAACAGCAAGTGAACAAAGTGAAATGTTGGCAGACAGCTTGGCTAAAGTACCAGACTTCTTTGTCATCCAGTCAGACATTGGAAAAAAGTCTGCCTGTTATCTTTGTCTGCTCTCTCCTGGTTGAAAAAATACGGGACTCTTTAGTGGTAAAAGGGGTAATCTGTTCCTTATAATTAAAACGGACCCTGTACACAAAGGTTATGCAGTATTTACAAGAGTTGGGCGGACAAAGAGAGAGATAAAGAATGAATGATTGACTCATATGAGGTTATTTAGATTAAGAATGTATCTTGTTATACATTTTCTAACCATGCAATGTTTGGGAATGCAATGTTTGGTTAGAAAACCCATTTTCCCAGTGCAGCAGCCAGGATGGGGAACACGTGTATACTTGTGGCGGATTCATGTTGATAGATGGCAAAACCAATACAATATTGTAAAGTTAAAAAATAAATAAATAAAAAATAAAGAAAGGTAAAAAAAAAAAAAAGAAAACCCATTTTCTAACCACACAATGTTTGGAAATGCATGCATGTAGAGTAAATGTGTGGGTGAGTTCAATGTATGCATACATATTTAGTTTTTATTACAAATTGGTGCTCTTCCTTTCTCAGACATCTTTTGCCCTTTTGCAAAGAAAAATTTTCTTTTTTCCTCTTTCTCTTTTTTTAAGTTTCTTGCTTCATTTTTTTTTAATTTTTTAAATTTTATTTTGTTTATTTTATATTCAGAATTCATGCCCATGCCCAATTATAAGTATCACTTGGCCTGCGATTTCTATTGTAAGGGTTCTCATTTAGACAAGTCTTTTAGTAGCAGACCTCCTCTATGCCTTTTGTTAGAAGCTACAGCAAATCCTTGCTGGAAATATAAAGTATATTCTATTAATAGCCTTTATTCTTCACCCATCCCAGGATGTACATCCTTGCTATTGCCTCATCATGGGTGGAGTGCACTTCTCTCACCATTTGCTTGCCATTTGGCTGTGTAATTTGCTTGGGACAATGACAGAGGTGGAAATACTGCTGTGCTTAGGTTTTAAGAAGCTTCAATGTTTCCAATTGCCCTTTACACATATGCCATCACCACGAGGATGTGCTCAGGCAGCCCACCAGTCACATGAGGAGGTTGAGAAGCACATAGAGCAGAGACACCCTACCTGAGCTCAACCCAGATCAGCTGTCAGTTAACCCCTGGCAGACTCATGAGCAACAATAAATTAGTATTGTTTTAAGCCACTGAGTTTTGAAGTAATTTTTTATGTAGCAAGTTAACCAGCATAAAGAGTTTGGGAAATATTTATATTTTAAATATAAAATAGCATATTAAAAAGCAAAGACATCACTTTGCCCACAAAGGTCCATCTGCTCAAAGCTATGGTTTTTCCAGTAGTCATGTACGGATGTGAGAGCTGGACCGTAAAGAAAGCTGACTGCCAAAGAATTGATGCTTTTGAACTGTGGTGTTACAGGAGACTCTTGAGAGTCCCTTTGATTGCAAGGAGATACAACCATTCAATCCTAAAGGAAATCAAACCTGAATATTCATTGGAACGACTGATACTGTAGTTGAAGCTCCAATATTTTAGCCACCTTATGCAAAGAGCCAACTCATCGGAAAAGGCATTGATGCTGAGAAAGATTGAGGGCATGAGGAGAAAGGGGTGACAGAGGATGAGATGGTCAGACGGCATCATTGACTCAATGGACATGAGTTTTAGCAAACTCCAGGAGAAAGTAAAGGACAGGGAATCCTGGCGTACTACAGTCGATGGGGCCGCAAAGAGTCAGACATGACTGAGCGACTGAACAACAGTAATATGTGTTTATGTATCTGTTAGTCAATCAGTTGCATCTGACTCTGTGTTTATAGTCAATAATAAAGTTTTAGTGAATATGTGAAGGGTCTTTTAACTTTGACAAACATATTATTTCATTTCAATATTTTTTAACATTTTGTACTTTTTTAACTTCAGTTCAGTCCAGTTCAGTTGCTCAGTCATGTCCGACTCTTTGCAACCCCATGAATCACAGCACGCCAGGCCTCCCTGTCCATCAGCAACTCCTGGAGTTCACCCAAACTCATGTCCATTGAGTCGGTGATACCATCCAGCCATCTCATCCTCTGTCGTCCCCTTTTCCTCCTGCCCCTAGTCCCTCCCAGAATCAGGGTCTTTTCCAGTGAGTCAACTCTTCACATAAGGTGGCCAAAGTATTGGAGTTTCAGCCTCAGCATCAGTCCTTCCAATGAACACCCAGGACTGGTCTCCTTTAGGATGGACTGATTGGATCTCCTTGCAGTCCAAGGGACTCACAAGAGTCTTCTCCAGTACCACAGTTCAAAAGCACCAATTCTTCGGCGCTCAGCTTTCTTCACAATCCAATTCTCACATCCATACATGACCACAGGAAAAACCATAGCCTTGACTAGACGGACCTTTGTTGGCAAAGTAATGTCTCTGCTTTTGAATATGCTATCTAGGTTGATCATAACTTTCCTTCCAAGAACTAAGCGTCTTTTAATTTCATGGCTGCAGTCACCATCTGCAGTGATTTTGGAGCCCCCCAAAATAAAGTCTGACACTGTTTCCACTCTTTCCCGATCTATTTTTTTACTTAGTCCCCCTTTAAAACCCTATTATCAGCTGAGATCACAGAGTATATCCAGTTATATATTTTAATGTCTGGTATGTCTATTAAATAGATTAAAAGACAGATAAAACATAGTTTCTGACCTTGTGTGTCACAGAAATCTAAAGAGAGATATAAAAAATAGAAATATGTTTGAAGTACACAATAAGTACAGACAATGAAGTGAGTTAGTTTTCAAGGGACATCAGGCAAGGGACATTAGTCTTCCCTGATTGCTCAGCTGGTAAAGAATCTGCCTGCAATGCAGGAGACCCCTGTTCGATTCTTGGGTTGAGAAGATCCACTGAAAAAGGGATAGGCTACCCACTCCAGTGTTCTTGGGCTTTCCTTGTGGCTCAGCAGATAAAGAATCCGCCTGTAATTCAGGAGACCTGGGTTCGACCCCTGGGTTGAGAAAATTGCCTGGAGAAAGGAAAAGGCTACCCACTTCAATATTCTGGCCTAGAGAATTCCATGGACTGTATAGTCTATGGGGTTGCAAAGACTTGGACAGGACTGAGCAACTTTCATTTTATTAGCTAAGAATTCTCAGTGAAGCTCTGCCTGATATCCTTTGAAAACTAACTCACTTCTTTCTCTGTACTTAATGTGTACTTTAAACATATTTCTATTTTTTCTATCTTTCTTTAGATTTCTGTAACACACAAGGTCAGAGACGATGTTTTATGTGTCTTTTGATCTATTTAAGAGACATATCAGACATTAAAATATATATATAACTGGATATACTCTGTAATCAATTTCTGATCAACACTTGTTGAGAATGTACTATACAAAAAGATGGTCCTCCAAGGAATATTGAATGTGTTGCTTTTGAAACAGAAATTATTGATGTTGCTTAGGAAACAAAACACAGTATAGTACACACACTATAGTGCAGTGAAATATAAGTCAACACAAATAATGATCTCAAACCCACTCTTGCTCTCAGGCTTCAAGATGATAGTTAATGGATATATCACAATAATCCTGACTTTCAGTGAGTAAGGAAGTGTCAAATTAATTTATTTCCATTGATTGTCAGAGGGTGTTAGCTACTTCATGATTCCTAATGATGCATTGTGAAATAATGTGATAAATGGGATATGCAAATTATTCCCAAAAGTATCCAATAAACCAGGAGCAGAAGGAAATACACGTAGCTCAGTAAAATGACAAATGTATGTAGGACATTTTATTTTTTGCTCTAAACACCATCTACGGATGAAAAACAATTATTTATAGTTTCATATGGATATGTGACTTGGAGCACAGAACTAGGAAAGAAACTTATTGACCATAATAGGCACAGTAGGCCTGTCATAAAATTTGTTACTTTGTCTAGATAAATTACTGTAAAGTGATCCTAGCTTCCTGTCTTGAAATACATAAAGCTAGTGATAGGGGAGGATATGGGTGACACTGAAATTTGCATCTTATTCTAAATCATTTGTGAAATGCCTGTGGTCTGTAAGATCTGACCAGGATTTTTCTGCGCTAACAATAAAATAGTCTGAGTGTGGTATGATAATTCTAATAGGAAACATTTATTGAGGTAGGACGGCTCTTAGCATTTAGCATGCATTAATTCAAGGTTTAAAATCATGTTTATAATTCCACTGGAGTATAAATATAGCCGTTCTCATAGTCTTCAGCTTTAAAACTGTATTACTTGTCCTACTATAGACTAGGTTTATTTTGTTTGTTTTTTGGTACTTGTTTTTCTCTGATAAGACTCAGGAATTCTGAAATGTGAAAATAACTACCTCAATTCTTTATCTTGTAGAATGAATTGAGTGTATTTATTAATAGCACTTATGTGCATAGAATATAATAATTTGGCATATAATTTATATAACATATTATTCATTTATCACCTTATATGTTTTAAGTAGTTTAATTTTGAACTTAATGATTTGTTTTTTGTTTTTTTTTACAATGGAGATTATAGATATGAATGCAAATTTTATGGTTGGTATCTCTCCTGATGGGTCATTGGTAAAGAGCCCTTCTGCCAATGAAGAAGACACAAGGTTGATCCTTGGGTCAGGAAGATCTGGAGTAGGAAATGGCAACCCATTCTGTTATACTTGCCTGGGAAATCCCATGGACAGAAGAACGTGGCAGGCTTCAGTCCATGGGGTTGCAAGAGTCGGACGTGACTCAGTGACTAAACTACCACCACCAACTCATTTAAATCTCACAGCGCTCATTGAAGTAGTAATGCTATTATCTTCATTTTATAGACAAGATTAGTTAATATTCACAGTTAATTCCTTTCTCCCCCATTTCTGGTTTACCGATCAATTGAGAGAGAAAACAAAGAATGAGAGAAACAAACATCAGTGATACTATTGCTAAATATTGATAAGAAATGATAACTTTGATCTAACTTTGAAGGTTCAGACTTTATATTTTGTTCCTCCAAGTTCAAATATACACAAAGAATATACATGCAAATATATGCGCAAAGAATGGCATAGCAAATGTAGCATACTATATACTATAAATATAAATATTTGTATTACTAACAATCTTTCTCTACTGACATGAGACACCATCTATGTTACATATGTTGTTCAGTTGCTAAGTTGTGCCTGACTCTTTGCAACCCTATGGACTGCAGCATGCTAGGCTTTCCTGTCCTTTGCTATATCCTGGAGTTTGCTCAAACTCATATCCATTGAGTTGGCGATTCCATCCAAGCATCTCATCCTCTGTCACCCATATGTAATTCTCATCAACTAAAAATCTGCTTCTGATCTTTCTAATTAGTTCCATTACCATACTTGTCTATTTCTGGGCACATTCCACACTGTTTTAGTAACTGTGCATCTGTGTGTGCTCAGTCACTCAGTCATGTCTGACTCTTTGAGATTCCATCACCAGGCTCCTCTCCTACTCCTCTGTCCATGGAATTTTCCAGGCAAGAATACCGGAGTGGGTTGCCATCTCCTATTCCAGGGGAACTTCTTGACTCAGTGATCAAACCCACATCTCTTGTGTCTCCTTCATTGGCAGGCAGATTCTTGTTTTAATGGCTACAACTTTAAAATGTATCTTTTCAAAATCAAAATACTCTATAGTTGATTTATAATATTGGGTTAGTTGTAGGTGTACAGCAAAGTGATTCAATTAAATAGTATATTTATTATATTATGATATATATATGATAATATATAATATGTATATATTATAACTATAAATTATAATCATATTATTTTTATTATTGATTATTATAAAGTATCAAGTATAATTTCCTGTTCTATACAGTAAATCTTTGTTGCTTATCTAGAGGAGAGTGAAAATGTGAAAATGTTGGCTTAAAGCTCAACATTCAGAAAATGAAGATCATGGAATCTGGTCCCATCACTTCATGGGAAATAGATGGGGAAACAGTGGAAACAGTGCTAGACATTATTTTTTTTGACTCCAAAATCACTGCAGATAGTGACTGCAGCCATGAAATTAAAAGACGCTTACTCCTTGGAGGAAAGTTATGACCAACCTAGACAGCATATTCCAAAGCAGAGACATTCCTTTGCCAACAAAGGTCCATCTAGTCAAGGCTATGGTTTTCCCAGTGGTCATGTATGGATGTGAGAGTTGGACTGTGAAGAAAGCTGAGTGCCAAAGAACTGATGCTTTTGAACTGTGGTACTGGAGAAGACTCTTGAGAGTCCCTTGGACTGCAAGGAGATCCAACCAGTCCATCCTAAAGGAGACCAGTCCTGGGTGTTCATTGGAAGGACTGATGCTGAAGCTGATGCTCAAATACTTTGGCCACCTGATGTGAACTGTTGACTCATTAGAAATGACCCAGATGCTGTGACAGACTGAAGATAGGAGAAGAGGAGGACAGAGGACGAGACAGTTGGACAGTATCACCAACTCAATGGGCATGAGTTTGAGCGGGCTCCAGCGGGTAGTGGACAGGGAAGCCTGGCGTGCTGTAGTCTATGTGGTTGCAAACAGTTGGATATGACTGAGCGACTGAGCAACAACATACCAGGTGTTAAGAACTATTTTATCTCTTTCCTCCCCAGTTGGAACTTCCCTTCCAACATTTTATTTCTTTTTCTTGTCTGTTTCTATTACGAGGACTTCCAACACTGTGTTAAACAGAAGTATTGAGAATGGGCATCCTTGTCTTTTCCTGAATTTAGAAGGAAGGCTTTCACCATGGTACATTATGTTGGCTGTGGGTTTGCTGTAAATGGCTTTTATAATGTTAAGATATGTTCCCTCTACACCCACTTTGGTGTTAGGTTTTTCTTTTTTTATCATGAATGGATATTCAGTTCAGTTCAGTTCAGTCGCTCAGTCATGTCTGACTCTTTGCAACCCCATGAATCGCAGCACGCCAGGCCTCCCTGTCCATCACCAACTCCCGGAGTTCACTCAGACTCACATCCATCGAGTCAGTGATGCCATCCAGCCATCTCATCTTCTGTCGTCCCCTTCTTCTCCTGCCCCCAATCCCTCCCAGCATCAGAGTCTTTTCCAATGAGTCAACTCTTCGCATAAGGTGGCCAAAGTACTGGAGTTTCAGCTTTAGCATCATTCCTTCCAAAGAACACCCAGGGCTGATCTCCTTTAGAATGGACTGGTTGGATCTCCTTGCAGTCCAAGGGACTCTCAAGAGTCTTCTCCAACACCAGAGTTCAAAAACATCAATTCTTCGGCACTCAGCCTTCTTCACAGTCCAACTCTCACATCCATACATGACCACAGGAAAAACCATAGCCTTGACTAGACGGACCTTTGTTGGCAAAGGAATGTCTCTGCTTTGGAATATGCTATCTAGGCTGGTCATAACTTCCCTTCCAAGGAGTAAGTGTCTTTTAATTTCATGGCTGCAGTCACCATCTGCAGTGATTTTGGAGCCCAAAAAAATAAAGTCTGACACTGTTTCCACTGTTTGCCCATATATTTCCCATGAAGTGATGGGACCGGATGCCATTGAATTTTACCAAATGGTATTTCTTCATCTATGAGATGATCATGTGGTTTTTGTATGGCTTCCCAAATGGTGCTAGTGGTAAAAGGAACCCACCTGATAATGCAGGAGACCTAAGAGACGTGTGTTCGATCCTTGGCTTGGGAAGATCCCCTGAGGAGGAAATGGCAACCCACCATAGTGTTCTTGTCTGGGAAATCCCATGGAAATCCCCACTCTGAGCCTGGAGGGCTATGATCCATAAGGTTGCAAAGAGCTGGACACTACTGAAGCGAATTAACATGTACAAGCAGCATGTGTGTTTGTGTGTGTGTGTGTATAACTATATTCTTAGTTATATCATTATTTCTGTATTCAATGTTGTCTAAAGTAGAGTTTCACCTTTTTAGTGAGGATTTTAAAATAAATTTCAATAGCTATATTTATACACAACACCAAAGGCTTGATACATGAAAGAATTGTTAAAAACAAGAGAGTGGCTCAAACTGGTATAGCACATGTGAAAATACACATCACCAAAGCAAGACTTAAAATTTCAGCTCTCCCAGAAATGAAACCTTAAACCCGTGAATTGCCTGATCAGTAACAATTCGTTTGATAGACCTCTGCCATTCCCTAAAGAAAAGGAATCTTGCAATAAATAATCTACTGTTTGGCTTAGTATAACTTCCTTGTTCCTACTCCTTTTTGCCTATGAAAGTCTTTCATTTTGTACAACTACTTGAGAGCTCCCTTCTATCTGCTAGATTGGATGCTGCCTGATTCATGAATTATTGAATAGAGCCAATAAGGCCTTTAAAATTTACCCAGTAAAATTTTTTTAACAGAAGTAATTGATAAAGTAGACTTTATTAAAATTCAAACTTCTGCTGTACAAAAAACCAGGTAGTCCACGGGGTCACAAAGAGTTGGAGACGACTTAGTGATTGAACAACAACATAGTCGTGACCATTAATTGTGTCACTGTGCTCAACAAATGTTTCTTGTTAGTACTAATGATGGTTACATAACTCTATATGCAGTGAGAGTCACTGAGGTTTTAGGCAGAGAAGTAACATGGCGTATTCAAATCCAGCAAGTATTCGAGTACCACCTGATGCCATTTATACATGCTGAGAATAGTAAACAAAAGACATGCAATCCCTACTCTGCTAGAGCACATATTCTAGTGGGAGAGACACAGGAAACAGGTAAGAAGATGTATCTTTTAGAAACAACACTGTGTTGGCAGTGTGGTGAACAAATTAGGGTAGCAGGTTGCTTGTGCACTAAACTAGGTAAAAGATGCAAAGGCTTGTACCAGGGGCAGTGATGGTAGGGATGTAGAGGAGAATATGGATTTGTGAATATTTTAGGCCTAAAATAGCAGTTTTTGGTGCATAACCAAGCGTGGAAGAGCAAGAACATAAAAGAGAGGAAGAGTATGGAATGAATCCCAAGTTTCCAATGTTTCTAATTTGGGTGACAGCAGATGGTGGCACCAAGATTGATAACAGCAGAATACCTTTTGGGCAATAAAAGAGTTCAATTTTCTACCTGTTGACTTTGTGGTACCTATGGGATACCTAACTATATTTGCTTGGTAACCAGTTCAATGTTTACTGATTGTCACAAAGCAGGAGAGCTGGGTATCCTTTGTTTGTTTGCCTTTTCATATCCACTGTCTATGAAACTGTGTCCCTGGGAAGGTTGAGCCTGTATGATTGCATTAATAGGCATCCCTTTGTCCCGTTTCTGCATGAATTTTGTCAAGGATGAGCATGGTAAGAGATTACGAGGAGAGACAGTAAGGTCAGAGTACTTATTCCCTCGGCTTCTTCCCATCCCGAGGTAGGCTGCATCCTTTGGCACAGGCCAAGGTTTGTTTTGTTAGTCTCTCCTTTGCCCTGTCTCAGGTTCTTGTAACACTCTCCCTTTGCCCCTTCAGGGCAGGTAATGAACCTTGCAGTCATTGTATTCAGGGTTACACTAGTTCCTCCTGGGCTCCCTACACTCACTGTGCTTCTGTACATCCTCTCTATATTCATTTATTTTTCAAATCACCCAATTTGAATGTTCCAAGTATTTTCTGCTGGGACTCTGATTGATATAGCAGATATTTAGTAAGTAATTATTGGACAAAAAATTACAAATGAATATATAGATAGAATATAAATCTGTACTTCAAGAAATGAATCCTTATTTGACTATTTGGCTAATAATAACCATCATGAGACTTCTGAGGAGTCAGTGCAGAGAAAGAGGAGAAGGATGCATTATCTGACTGGGGTGAGAAAGGACTTAGAAAGCAGTGCATTGGGTGGAAGGAAATTCCAAGGTGCAATGGATAATGTTGGCAAGGTACATTATTAAGTTATTCAGGAATTTCCTCTCACCTAGTAAGAAAATATATTGCTCTTAGGGGATGAGGGGTGAGGTGGGAGAAGAATCAAAGGTAGAATTAAGGAAGTTAAAAACAACACACCCATATTTCTTAATTAGCTTCAAGGGGGAATTGTTGCCAAGTGCAATGATGCAGAAGTTGGAATATCTTTATTCCTCAGTGGGGGAAATAGTTTCTCCTTCTACCACATCTTTTCATCCATTTTAATTGGCTTATATTTGTCCAGAAACCTAGGCAATTCCAAACCAAATAGCTTACTTTCCCTATAACATGACCAAAATAACTGCAAAAGACTGGATGTGCTTCCATTAAACAAACTTGGCAACAAATACTTGCCACATAAAATATGGGTCACTCTCTCTTTCTGCTCAGAACTGTAGGCCATGCCTTTCAAAATGCAGTGAAAATTTTAGAATATTTGAAACTGGCCCTATATATATCCTTCTAGGTATTCCTAAAGTAAGCAAAGAAGGAAGGAGACCCATATAACAGTTGTATAAGATGGTGTCCAGATTCTTGCTAAGAATACAGAACAAATAGCCACCGCCTTTACTCCCACACCACTCACCTCACCCCCTTTAAAAACACCAATGGGGTGATGCAATTAGCTGAATAAAAACACAACATATGAAAAACTATTAGGGTAATGGATCTCTCACTATCTCAAATATAGTGATGGTTTCACAGGTATATATACATGTCAAAATGTGTTAATTTGTACACTTTAAATACATGCAATTTACTTCCTGACAATTATATCTCCTTGGAAGGAAAGTTATGACCAACCTAGATAGCATATTCAAAAGCAGAGACATTACTTTGCCAACAAAGGTCCATCTAGTCAAGGCTATGGTTTTTCCTGTGGTCATGTATGTATGTGAGAGTTGGACTGTGAAGAAAGCTGAGCACTGAAGAATTGATGTTTTGAACTGTGGTATTAGAGAAGACTCTTGAGAGTCCCTTGGACTACAAGGAGATCCAACCAGTCCATTCTGAAGGAGATCAGCCCTGGGATTTTTTTGGAAGGAATGATGCTAAAGCTGAAACTCCAGTACTTTGGCCACCTCATGCGAAGAGTTGACTCATTGGAAAAGACTCTGATGCTGGGAGGGATTGGGGGCAGGAGGAGAAGGGGACGACAGAGGATGAGATGGCTGGATGGCATCACTGACTCGATGGACGTGAGTCTGAGTGAACTCCTGGAGTTGGTGATGGACAGGGAGGCCTGGCGTGCTGCGATTCATGGGGTTACAAAGAGTCAGACACGACTGAGTGACTGAACTGAATTGAACTGAACTTAAACTTGTTTAAAACAAACAAAATGAACACCTTATAAAATGGGAGGGTGATCATGTTAGCAAACTAAGGGTTGGAAACTTATGTAATCATTTCTTGGATAGACCTAGAATACACACACACACACACACACACACACACACACACTGCCAGAGTGGTCCTTGAAGAATGTAAATCAAATCACGTCCATTTCTGCTCAAGATCCTCCAGTGGTTCTCATTTCTCTTTGCGTCAGATTCAAAACCCTCATAGTCCCCCAGTAATGCCATAAGGCCCTGTACTCTCTAGCCCATGTGACTTTTCCAGCTTTGTCATCCATTCCTTTTCCCTCTTCAGGCACATTGGTCTCCTTGTTTTTGATCTAGCATGGCAAGATTATCTCCAAGCCTTTGTACTTGCTGTTTCCTCTGCCTGAAATGTTTCTTCTGGTCCGCAGTGTGCACATGGTTTACTCTGGCTCCTATTCCTCTAGGTTGTTATTCAAATTTTACCTCCTATAGAGGCCTCCCCTGACTTCCCTATTGGCAGTGACACTCTCCTGCTCTCACCTGGGTCCCAGAGCTTCCTATTTTCTTTCCTGCTTTACTTTTCTCCATCATCTGACATTCTCTATAGTTTACTTATTTTTAATTGTTTTCCTTCTCATACTCCCACTACAATATAAACTCTCCAAAGACATGATTATTGTTTGTTTTGTTTACAATAGCACCTGTATATAGGTAGCTACTCAATAAAATGTTGCTTAGATAATAATTCATTCATTCAAAGAAAAAAAATCTAGATTAATATGGATTTTATGTGTAAAAATAAACACAATGTGTAAAAGTTAGGGGGATAGCTTGGCATCCATTGGAATCATGCTAAAATTACTTTATCCCCTTCTAAAATTTCTCTAGTGAGTCACTCTTCAACTCATGAAATAAAGAAAATATGGAAATCTTAAAATTAATCTAATACAGTCATATATTTGAAGGGTCTTTACATCTCCTCCCATCTTAACAGGAATATATCCAGTATTGAGTAACTTACTATTCATTTATTTAAAATTAATAGACTTTGGGTAAAGCAGATTGCCTTCTATAAAATGAGTAGGCCTTATCCAATCTGTTGAAGGCCTTAAAAGAGGTCCCCTAATAAAGAAGGGTCATTCCCTGCAGACTGCCTTCAAAATCTAGACTACAAGATCAACTCTTCATTGGGTTTTTAACCTGCCAATCTGCCCTACAAATTTTAAACTTACCAGCCCCTACAATTGTGTGAGCCAATTCTATTTAAAAAAAAAAAAACCCTTTCTCTCTTTCCCCCCTGAAGCTAATTAATAAATGTGTGTTGCTATTAACTTTGAGAAAAAGAGAAATACAGAGATAGGTAGGTAGGTAGACAGATAGATACATATTCTGTTAGTTCTGTTTCCGTGTAGAACTCTTAACACAGTTTCTAAATCTATGTTCTGAGCCAGGCACTAGTCTAGGCTCTAGGATATGATGGTGAACCAGACGGCTTAGAATCCAGTGAAAAGGAGCTAACAAGTTATACAAAGTTTGGTTAGTGTTATAAAGTGAAATGAACAATGTACCATAAGGAACTCTAATAGGAACAACAGAGACAAGGAAAGCTTCACTGTAGTCCCCAAATAACGTACTGGGGACTTCTCTGGCTGAGACTCAGCACTCCCAATGCAGGGGGCCCAGATTCAATCCCTGGTCAGGGAACTAAGATTTCATGTGCCACAGCAAAGATCCTGTGTGCCACAACGAAGACCTGCAGCAGCCAGATAAATAAATAAATATTCTTTTAAAGAAATGATGCTATCAGTGATGGCAGAAGAGAAGGCAGGAGGAGGTGTGGTGTCTGCCAAGTTATCTTACTCCACCCTCGTATGACTTGTACAGAGGCAGTGTTCCATGTTTCCTAAAAGTGAAGTTCCAATCTCTGTCATTTATTTCCCATGTGACGTTAAGTAAGTTACGTAATAATGTTCTCTGCTTCCCCGGATCTGTAAAATGTAGATAATAACAGCACATAACTCATGGGGTTGTTATGATATTAATTGAGATAATTTAGAGAGAGCATGAGGTCAGTTTCTGCAGCATTAACAGTGATCAATAAAAGCTGACCGAATTGCTACCTTTTAAAAACTGGGTGGAAATCTATATCTCTATAATTTTCATCTGTTGGTTTATTTCCTATCCCCTAAAGCCAAATGGAGAAGGCAATGGCACCCCACTCCAGTACTCTTGCCTGGAAAATCCCATGGACAGAGGAGCCTGGTAGGCTACAGTCCATGGGGTCGCGAAGAGTCGGACACGACTGAACGACTTCACTTTCATTTTTCACTTTCATGCATTGGAGAAGGAAATGGCAACCCACTCCAGTGTTCTTGCCTGGAGAATCCCAGGGACAGGGGAGCCTGGTGAGCTGCCGTCTATGGGGTTGCGCAGAGTCGGACACGACTGAAGCAACTTAGCAGCAGCAGCAGCAAAGCCAAACAGAACTGGTCTACTGCCTCTTTTGCATGACATCCCTTCCTATATTTAGAGTGACCATCATATTCCAGCACCAGGCTTGCTCCCAACCTCCCCTCTCAGTTAAACATCCTTGTTCCCTCACTGTTCCTCCCTGTCTGGGTTGCTCACCACCGAGTGCAGTTGGGAAGCGTCTGCTTTTCTTTGCATGCTTTCCAGAACTGCCCCTCATGCTAAGTCGCTGGAGTCAGTGGAGAGGAATGTCCTGCTGTCACCTTCCTTGTTCTGGGTCTGGCAGTGCTGTCTGTGCAGCCTCAATGGACTTCATTGTAGACCCCAAATCCTAGGCTGGGTGACCTGGGGAGTACACATTCCGTCCTGACCCCTACAAGGATCCAGTCTTAAAGATTTATTTTCTCTTCCACTTAAGGAAAATAACCATTTTATTTATTTATTGTCTTTATTTATGTATTTATTATGGTTCCATTAATTTGAGGGCATAAGAATTCTGATCACATTATCACCTATTTAAATACAGCTGTAGATTTCTTTTTTGTGCCTATAAGAGCCAAACTCTTAACAATTATGACTAACATATAAATCCAGTCTATAATATGTGAGGCAGAGAGTTCTCTGCACTTTACAGATACTAATGCACCTAACTCCTCACCAACTAATGTGGGAGATGCTCTAAGAGTATCTTCATTTTACAGATGAGGGAAGGGAGGCTTAGAGAGTAACTGGCTGAGCCCACTTATCTAGTGAGTGGGAGAGCTGGGATTTACACCAGGTCATCTGGTTCCAGACTTGAGGCTGGGCCTCCACTGTGAGATACAGCCTCTCCAGATGTCACTCATGGCCCTTGCTCATCAGGTCCCAATCCTGTTTCCCAACATAATGATCCAATGAGTACAAGTTCCTGCCCCTTACCACCACACTGCACTCAACTCCCATGCATGCAACCATGCACATGTGACACTCACGCACACCCAATGCAGACTTGAAGCTTACACACAGAACATCTTGTCACTGCTTGGATATCACTGTCCTTCACATGCCTCTGGGCTGTTGATCATATGATTCTTTGGCTAAGGAATTAATAAGTCTTTCTTGAACCCTTTTGTAATAACAGTAATAGTAGTTACTAACATTTGGTCTGGCACGCTGCGATTCATGGGGTCACAAAGAGTCAGACATGACTGAGCGACTGAACTGAACATTTATATATAATTACATACTTAGAACTATTCTAAGCACAACATATATCAGCTCATTTAATTTCATGACAAACAATCCTATGAGGTTAACACTTATTGCTTCCATGGTACAGATGAAGTAACTGAGGAACAAAGAGATTAAGGGCATATGGGAAGTAAGTAGTAGAGACAAAATTCTTAAACAGGCCGTCTAGTACTCTAAATCCTTTACCTTTATTCCTCTCTCCAGACCTTTTTAAAATGTCAGCTCTGAAAGGCAGAGAGACACTTTTTTGTTTAGAATTTTCAATCTTTGATTTTAATTATTTATGATTTTCCCTCAGCACACTATGGCATCTCTAAGGGCAAGAATGTAGCATTGAGCAGTGTCTGATGCTTAAAATCAACTGCTTAATAAATGTATGAATAAGATGTTGAATAAGTACTAAATTGAGGAGCTCAGAGGGTGGCAATTGCCAATACAAGTAAAGAATGAAGACGAGATTGTTTTTCTTTCATTCATTTCCAGAAAATCAATATACAGGAACTTCCAAGAATCCAGGGTAAAAACAAATGCAAGAGATAGACCTAAACCAAACCACAGATAGAAGAGAAAAACTTCTTAGCTGATTATTAGCCTAGAAATACTTTTTAAAGACTTCTTCATTGGAACCTTGATATATTTCTTATTGTAATACAGAGCTCTGCTACAGTCTCATTCTTACGTCCGTTTTCTTACTTCATTTCCTTTGTTAATAGTTCCATGATCCTAAGTTTGTGCAACTTCTTTGTTGGTGCCATGTGTGTATTTGGGGCTCTTAGCCAGTTGCAAAAGTGTCCTGTTTTGAATATTTACACTGAAGTCAGCAGTACCATTTCTTTTTAATGGAGTAAGTACATGAAAATTTTGGTTATAATTTCCTGAACCAGGAAAGCCAGCCACCAGGGATGGCAATTCAGTAGTAAAGGACTTGTTAAGCATTCTATTTTGTTGACTGACTGACTTAATAAGAAAGCCACTATAGGTGGAGAACTCCTCAAAATTTAGTGGGTAAAAATCATCTATGGAATTTGCTTACAGTGCAGATTCCCAGGCCCTAAGCTCCCAGAGATTCTGACTCACTATATCTGGGATGGGGCTCAGAAATGACAATTTTTAATCAAATGCCCTAGGTGATTCTGCTGCAAGTGGCTGTCAGACTACACACTGAGAAAAGCCACCAGGATGCAAAGGGCTTGAACTGCAATTTTTTTTTTAATCTAACTCTACACTAAGTAGGCTTTAAACTTGGGCAACTTTCTTAAATTCCTTGAGCCTCAAATTCTTTCCTGTTAAAAGAAGACAATAATACATACCTCCACATTACTAGATCATCAGGCCATGTTTCCATGGGGATAGAAGCTTCAGTCATAGCCTGTGTATGTCAGTGAATTTGGCAACCGTGTTGTGGAAGAAGAGTAGTAGAGAATTCACTCTTATACCACTTTCTTAAAAAAAAAAGAAAGAAAGAAATCTATAGAACCCAAAACCACACTAAAAAACCCCAAATATCTCTGACAAGCTTAATTACCATAAAGAACTACCACAAATAATTAAATGTGGATTTATTTGCAAATTTAGTTGAAATGGTTACATTTTAGGAAGAAATTAACTTACCAAAGTAGATGCAAGGAACAATAGAAATCTAAAGTAAACACCAATGGGCATTAAAGTTGGAGTGCAATCTAAATGATTCCTATGTAAAGGAAGAACATGTCCAGACCCAGAAATACTAAATAAAATATGAACATGTAGATTTGAGGGCTTTTCTCTTTTTATGAAGACATCATGAGCAAGTAATATTTATTCAGGAAGCAGGAACAGTTCACCACCAGAAAAATCTGTTTTACAGTATACTACACTGATATAAGAGAAAAATAAACAACCATATCAGTAGATGTAGAATAGAAATTAATGTTCCCTCAAAATGAAAAAGGGAATCCTAATCAACTCTGATTACAAAGTAACTTCTTCAATCTGATGAAAGTATCTACAAAACGTACAAAATATTGTGCCAGATGATGAAACAATAGAACTATTTCTGCTTCTAATTAATGTTGTAGTAAAGAGTCCTACACAATTAGATTAAAAGAGAAGATGAAAAAATAGGAATACAAATTATAAAGGAAGTGAGATAATTGTCTCTTTTGGAGACAATATCATTGTCTTACAAAAACTCTAAAGAGATCCATAGACACAATATTAGTCTCCACTCCTTTCCCAACCACAAATGCAAAGGTGAACAGACTAATCAACTCTTCATGGATCAATAAGATGGGAGGACATAGGGTAAACCACTTCTACGAAGACTGGATAAGTGTATACGGGGAGTCACAGCTTACTGGAGCAGACTCACAAGTGGACACTACCTAGGAACAAGTGCCAGGATAGGAAAACTGGAACTATTATTGATGAATTGGTGGAGGGCTTAGTGTGGACAAGTCTGAAAGTTAAAAACTCCAAGGAAGTGTTATGGTGCACTCCCAAAACATTGTTAGATTGACTGTAGGAACTTGACCAGATTCCCACAATAAATATTGGAGAAAAACCCCCTTCAGGCTTCCACCAGGGAGAGGAGAAAAACAAATCATTTTGAAATACACCAGAGCACTATGCTCTTCTTAACAAGAACTGCCCTCAGGGGAAACTAGTTAACGAGTCTAACTGATCTAGGGGAAGGAAAATCCCCAACTCCAGCTTTTGTTAGCCATCCTGCTCCATCTAAGGGGTGGAAAAACAACTGAGAAACATGTGTAAAGTTCATAGTATGCAGGAATGGGCTCACCAAAACACTGAGACCTAATCACAGAACTACAGAATGTTTCCCCTCCCACCAGATTTCACCACTGCATTGCTGCTGTTGTTAGTCACTAAGTCGTGTCCAACTCTGCAACCCTAAGGACTGCAGCATGTCAGGCTTCTCTATCCTCCACTGTCTCCCCAAGTTGGTCAGATTCATGCCCATTGAGTCGGTGATGCTATCTAAGCATCTCATCCTCAGTTTCCCCTTCTCCTTTTACCTTTAATCTTTCCCAGTATCAGGGTCTTTCCAATGTGTCAGCTCTCTGCATTAGGTGACTAAAGTATTGGAGCTTCAACTTCAGTCCTTCCAATGAATATCCAGGACGAATTTCTTTTAGGATTGACTAGTTTGATCAGTGATTTTGGAGCCCAAGAAAATAAAATCTATCACTTCTTCCACTTTTTCCCCTTCTATTTGCCATGAAGTGATGGGACCAGTTATTTCTCCACTGATCTCTGGTAGCATATTGGGCACCAACTGACCTGGGGAGTTCATCTTTCAGTGTTCTATCTTTTTGCCTTTTCATACTGTTCATGGGGTTCTCAAGGCAAGAATACTGAAGTGGTTTGCCATTCCCTTCTTCAGTGGACCACATTTTGTCAGAATTCTCCACTGTGACCCGTCCGTCTTATGTGGCCCTACATGGCATGGCTTAGTTTTATTGAGTTAGATAAAGCTGTGGTCCATGTGAGTAGATTGGTTAGTTTTCTATGACTGTGGTTTCAGTCTTTCTGCCCTCTGATGCCCTCTCTCAGCACCTACCATCTTACTGGGGTTTCTCTTACCTTGGACATGGAGTATCTCTTCATGGCTGCTCCAGCAAAGCACAGCCACTGCTCCTTACCTCGGACATGGGAAATCTTCTCACGGCCACCACTACTGACCTTGGACGTGGGGTGTCTCCTCTCAGCTGCTATTTGAAAAGACCCTGATGCTAGGAAAGATTGAAGGCAGGCAGAGAAGGGGACGACAGAGGATGAGATGGTTAAATGGCATCACCAACTCAATGGACATGAGTTTGTGTAAACGCCGGGAGTTGGTGATGGACAGGGAGGCCTGGCATGCTGCAGTCCATGGGGTCTCAAAGAGTCAGACACGACTGAGTGACTGAACTGAACTGAACTGATGGGACCAGATGCCATGATATTAGATTTTTTCATGTAGAGTTTCAAACCAGCTTTTTCACTCTCCTCTTTCATTCTCATCAAAAGGCTCTTTAGTTCCTCTTTGCTTTCTACCATTTGAGTAATATCGTCTGTATATCTGAGGTTGTTAATATTTCTCCTGGCAATCTTGATTCCAGCTTTTGGTTCATCCAGCTCAGCATTTCACATGATGTACTCTTCATGTAAGTTAAATAAGCAATGTGATAATATACAGCCTTGTCAAACTCCTATACTAATTGCTTATTTACAGCATCTCCTCTTGTGTTGTATGTCATATTTAGCTCTCATGAAAAAAATTGCAAGATATACTAAAAGACAAAAAACAATTTGGAGAGACAAGACAAGCATCAGAACTGGACACAACAGAGATGCTGGAATGATCTCACCAAGAATTTAAAACAATCATGATTAATATGCATATAAGTCAGCATGCAAGAACAGTACAATGTAAGCACAGAGATGGAAATCCTAAGAAAGAACCAAAAAAGAAATGCTAGAGATTAAAAAAAAAAACCCTAACAAAAATGAAGAATGCCTTTGATGGGCTTATTAGTAGACAGGGTATGGATTAGGAAAGACTCTCTGATATACAGCATATATCAATAGAATCCTTGAAAATCACAAAGCAAAAAGAACAAAGACTGGAAAAAAATATCCAAGGGCTGTGGGACATCTCTAAAATGTGTAACATGTGCATAATGGGAATACCAGAACAAGAAAGAGAGAAAAGAACAAAGAAATATTTGAAACAATAAAGGCTCAGATTTTCCCCAAATTAATGTCAGATACCAAACCACAGGTCCACCAAGCAGGATAAATGTAAAAAAAAAAAAAAAAAACAACCCTACACCTAGATATATTAATTTTACTCTGTAGAAAATCAAAGATTAAGTATACTAAAAGGAACCAGAGGAAAAAGGTATCTACCTAAAGATGAGAATTACATCTGACTTATAAACCGTGCAAGCAGTAAGAGAATGGAGTAAAATATTTAGTGTTGAAAGAAAAACAACCCACTAACTTACAATTTTGTATCTAGTGAATTTGTCTTTCAAAAGTGGAGGGGGAAAAAAGACTTTCTCAAACAAACGAAATTGAGAATCTGCTGCCTGTATACCTGCCTTTCAAGAAATTGTAAAAGAAATTCTTCAGAAAGGAGGAAAATGTTGTGTCAGAAACTCAGATATACAAAAGGAAAGAAAAGCTCATTAGAGAAGGAGCCTGAAGCACTTATTACTAAGTGAAAGAAGCCAAGCTGAAAAGTTTACATACTGCTTGATTCCAGCTATATGACACTTTAGAAAAGGTAAACCTGTAGAGATAGCTGAAAGGTCAATATTTGCCAGGGGTGAATGTGAGGCGGGAAGATGAAGAGGCAGAGCATAAAATGTTTAAGGAAAGGAAAATACTGTTTAGAATATTATAACAATCAATGTATGTCATTTGTATTTATCCAAACCAATAAATGCACAACACCAAGAGTAAACCGTACTGTAACCTATGGCCATCGCGTCAATGCAGGTTTATCAACTGTAACAACTGTGCCATCCTGGTTAGGAGAGCTGATAATGAAGGAGGCTATGTATGGACAGGAACAAGGAGTTTGTGAAAAACCTCTGTATTTTCTGCTCAATTTTCCTTTGAACCTAAAATTACCCTAAAAATGTAGTCTTGATAAAAAAAAAAGGTAGTACAGAAGACCTGATGCAGAAAGATACTGGGTTCATTTGGGTTTTTCCATAAGATGGTACAGAAAAATCCAAATGAACCTCTTAGCCAACCCAATATAATCCATATTGAATAGGAAAAAAAAAAAAAAACTCTAATGCAAATATACTCAAAAACCAAAGCTATGACAGAATTAGCTGACAAGGGTATTAAATAAATTATTTTAGATTTACATACTAATATAATAACTTATTTAAACACATATATATAACATATAAGCTTATTTAAATATAAGATTATAAATACAATAATTAAATATATATATATATATATATATAACTTGTTTGAATATATATATTTATGCCAGGTTTTAAAAGAAACAGTTCTAATGAGGTGGATGAAACTGGAATCTATTATACAGAGTGAAGTAAGCCAGAAAGAAAAACACCAATACAGTATACTAACGCGTATGTATGGAATTTAGAAAGATGGTAATGATAACCCTGTATGCGAGACAGCAAAAGAGACACAGATGTATAGAACAGTCTTTTGGACTCTGTGGGAGAGGGAGAGGGTGGGATGATTTGGGAGAATGGCATTGAAACTTGTATAATATCATATAAGAAACGAATCGCCAGTCCAGGTTCGATGCAGGATACAGGATGCTTGGGGCTGGTGCACTGGGATGACCCAGAAGGATGGTATGGGGAGGGAGGTGGAAGGGGGATTCAGGATGGGGAACATGTGTACACCCGTGGCAGATTCATGTTGATGTACGGCAAAACGAATACAATATTGTAAAGTAATTAACCTCCAATTAAAATAAATAAATTTATATTAAAAAAATTAAAAGCTCTAACAGATGTCAAAAAAATAAAAGAAACATGAAAATATGACTACAAATAAAGAGACAAATTGGAAATATTTTTTTAATCCATTAGACTATCTGGAAATAAAAATTTAATATCTAAAATGAAAAAGTCATTGGTGGACTTAACAATAGCAGACTAAACACAGTAGACAAGAAGATTAGTGAAGCTCAAGACATACTAATAGGAACTATGCAAACTGAAGCACAGAGACAAAAAGTGAAAATAAACACAACCAAAAAGTATCAAGTGGCCTAACAAACATGTAATTGAGGATCCAAAATAAGAGATTGCAAGGAGAAAAAATACTTGAGGAAATTATTCTCTGAATTTTTCCAAATTAGATGAAAACTATAACCCTAGAAATCCTAGAAAGTCAGGAACCAAAGAGGACAAAACCAGAGAGAAAGAGAGAGAGAGAGAGTGTGTGTGAGCTAATATAAAGAATTGGTTCATCCAGGTGGCTCTGCCTGCAGTGTGGGAGACCCAGCTTTGATCCTGGGTCAGGAAGATCCCCTGCAGAAGGAAGTGCAACCCAGTCCAGTATTCTTGCCTGGAAAATCCCATGGATGGAAGAGTCTGGCAGACTACATACCATAGGGTCCCAAAGAGTCGGACACAACTGAGCGACTTCACTTTCACTTTCACGTCATGTGATTATAGAGGCTGGCAAGCCTAAAATCTGCATGGTGAACCAACAGGCTGGAGACTTAGGACAGCTATTGTTTCAGACTGAGTTGTAGATGAAATCCAAAAGCATTCTCCTGCAGAAGGTGCTTTGCTGAAAGGAGGCAAATTTCTTTTTCTGTTCAGGCCTTCAACTTATTTGATGAGTTCCACTCACACTGTGAAAGGCAAACTGCTTTACTCCATGTCCACTGATTCAAATGCTAACAACACCCAAAAGAACTTTCATAAGTACAACCAGAATAATGTTTGAAAATCTGAATACTCCAGCTCATAGCCCAACTTTACACATAAAATTTAATCATCACAATATAGAATACTAAAAATAATTCAGTCCAAGGGATTTCAGGAAAAGGGAAAAAATAGAAAAAATAACAAATAGGACCAAAAAAACAAGCAGCTAATTATAAATTTAAACCTAAATATGCCAATAACTGAGAAGGGGCATAGCAACCCACTCTAGCATTCTTGCCTGGAGAACCCTGTGGACAGAGGACCTTGGTGGACTAGAGTCTATAGGGTCGCAAAGCAACCCACAAAGCAATGACTGAAGCAACTTAACACACATGTACACATGCCAATAATTGGGGCTTCCCAGGTGGCGTTAATGGTTAAGAACCAGCCTGCCAATACAGGAGCTGTGGGAGACGAAGGTTCGATTCCTGGGTAGGGAAGATCTCCTGATTAAGGGCATGGCAACCCACTCCAGTATTCTTACCTGGAGAATCCCATGGACAGAAAAGCTTGGAAATCTATACAGTTTATAGAGTCCCAAGGAGTCAGACACGACTGAAATGACTTAGCACACACGCATGCATGCCAATAACTGCATTATATGTGAATTTCCAACAAAGTCCAATTAAGATGTGGAAGATATCAGATTGGATAATATAGACCCAACTGCATGTCTAATAAGACACTTACTTTAAATATAAATGTAGAGGTAGATTGAAAGTAAAAAGATATACCATGCAAACACTAAGCCTACAAAAACTGGATTGGCTATGGTAATAACAGACAAAGATTTCAGGACAAGAAATAGAGTTGGGGATAAAAAGGAACATTTTATAATGATAAAAACCTTAATTCATTAAGAGAACATAACTATTAAATGTATATGCACCTTAGAGAGAAGGAAATGGCAACCCACTCCAGTATTCTTGCCTGGAGAATCCCGTGGACAGAGGAACCTGGTGGGCTGCAGTCTGAGGGATCGCAAAGAGCTGGACACGACTGAAGTGACTTAGCACCTTATAGAAAAGTTCAAAATATATAAGCAAAACCAATAGAACTTCAAAACTTCTTTCTCAGTAATTGATAGAGTAGTAGACAGAAAGTAAGTAAAGATATAAAAAACCCACAAAACATTTTTAACCAATTTGACTATTTATAAAACACTTCACCTAACAACAACATAAAACACATTCATTTCAAGTGTACATATTAATTCACCAAGATAGAAAATATGCCAGACTACAGAACTATTCTTAAAAAAGTTTTAAAGGATTAAAGTCGTACAGAGTATTTCCTCTGGCTTGCGGGCACTAAATTAAACATCAATAACATAAGATAGCTTTACAAATTCCCAAATATTTGGATATTAAACAATGTACTTCTAAAATTATCCATGAATAAAAAATAAATAAAATTACCCATGAATCAGAAAAGAAATCAAAACTGAAGAACTAATACAATTATGTAAAGTTTAAAAATAAAATAAAATTAATTAAAAAAAAACTGAAATATGAACATTGGGCAAACCAAAAAGATGAGTTTTCTTTCCTTTAGGTTCTCATAATCTAACAGAGCAAATAAATAAACCATTGAAAAGAAATGGAAATTACTGTAATGGAGTATTCAATAGAGACATATGATATAAGAAGGAGACAGATGGAACAAAGGAAGTAGATATGGGTCTGTCTCATTAAAACACTATCAATGTCCTGAGGTGGGCAGGATTCCCAATTGCTCCCGTTTAATGTATTCCTTCCTCCTGTGTCTCCCTGAGTAAAATTGTAAGATAATTAAAGTGTACATCAAAATGATCTTATATACATATACGTGGTGAAGGGCCTCTGGAGTTCCTTCCATCTAAAGGGCTGAAGAGATAAGATATACTTGTGACTGAGGAGAGAAGAGAGCCAGTAGGTAATGGATGACTAAGAATCTAAATTTGACCTGATGAAACATATTAATCTATGTGTCTATTGTTTGCTCATCCAGTATTTATTGAATGAATTAATTAATGAATAAATCAATGTTGCTAGGCACGTTGCTAGACCAGGTTCCAGGCACTACCCTAGACATGGTGACAAAGAGGTGAACAGTATAGACATAAGCTTTATCTTAAGGGGCTTGCAGGTAAGTGGAGAATGCAGATTATTAATAAACAAATGTTAGTGTGATGAGTTCCCACCTTGTTAAGATGACTCTGGGGAAACCATCCCTCCTTAATGAGATTCAGGGCTTATCCAACAAAAGATAACTCTGAAAGAAGGGGATTTTTGGTCCTCTATTTACTAAAGTAGAATTACAGCTATCAAACAATTTGATTTTAATACAAAAATTTGAATTTTGGAACCAATCTTAAATTTCACATGTAGTTAGTTTTTATATATTTTTTTAGATTTGTGCATTTTTCACAAACATTTATTTTAAATGTTTAACAGAAGACTATTTTTAGATTTATTGAGGTATAATCGACAGATAAAAGTGTAAGATAAAGTATACATCAAAGTGATTTTATATATATATATATATACATGGTGAAGGGTCCTCCCTTCTATCAACTTAATTAACATATGTATCACCTCACATGTTTATTTTTTATAAGAATTTTTAATTCTAATCTTCTGGCAAATGTCACCTACACAGTACAGTATTGTCAATTACAGTCACCACGTTGGGCTTCCCTTGTAGCTCAGCTGGTAAAGAATCTGCCTGCAATGCAGGAGACCTGGGTTTTATCCCTGGGTTGGGAAGATCCCCTGGAGAAGGGAAAGGCTCCAGTACTCTTTACTCAAGTATACTGGCCTGGAGAATTCCATGGACTGTATAGTCCATGGGGTTGTAAAGAGTCAGACATGACTGAGCAACTTTCACACTTGTTATACATTAGATCCTCAGAACTTATTCATATTATGGCTGAGTTTCTAGTCTTTTACCAAGCTCTCCCTATTTCTACCATCCCCTAGTCCCTGGCAAATACTTTTCTATTCTAAGTTTCTATGAATTTGACTTTTTTCTTTAGATCCTCATATAAATACAGCATGCAGTATTTGTCTTTCTCTGGCTTATTTCACTTGGTAAAATGCCTTCAGGGCTCAGAGTCCAACATGTCACAAACAGCAGGATTTTCTTCTTTCTCGTGGCTAAGTAATATTCTATTGGTATGCAAGAGATACACGCACACATACAATCATATCTTCTTTATCCACTCATCTATTGATGGACACTTTGGTTATTTCCCTCTCTTTGCTACTGTAAATAATGTTTCAGTGAGCCTGGGAGTTCAGATATCTTTTCAAGATCCTGTTTTTATTTCCTTTGGATGTATATCCAGGAATGGGATTGCTAAGTCATATGGCAGTTCTGTTTTTAAATTTTTGAGGACGTTTGACACTGTTTTCCATAATGGCTGTACCAATTTACATTTCCAGCAACAGTGTACAAGAGTACCCTCTTCTCTAGACCCTTGCCTACACTTACCTCTTGTCTTCTTGAAGACAGCCTTTCTAACAGGTGTGACATGATATATCATTATGGTTTGATTTGCATTTTCCTGTTGATTAGTGACGAACACTTTTTCATGCACCTGTGGCCATTTGTACATCTTCCTTGAAAATGTCATTTAGTTTCTCTGCTCATTTTTAAATATTTTTTTTTTTTTTTTGCTGTTGAGTTTTATGTGTTCTTTACATAGTTTGGATATTAACCTTTTATCAGATATATGATCTACAACTGTTTTCTCTCATTCTATAGGCTGCCTTTTTATTTTCTTCATGACTTCCTTTGCTGTGCAGAAGCTGCTTACTTTGTTGCAGCCTCATTTAAAATTTTTTTTCTCTCTTGTCTTTGCTCTTAGTGTCAAACCCAAGAAATCATTGCCAAGACTATTGTCTAGGAGCTTATTCCTTATATTTTTCTTCCAGGATTTTTACAATTTCAGGTTTTAAATTTGTCTTTAATCCATTTTGAGTTGATTTTTGTGTATGTTGTGTAATATGGGTAGTTTCATTCTTTTGTAAGTGACTGGGCAATTTTCCTAAAACCATTTATTGAAGAGAGTCCCTTGCCCCAAGGGAAGCCCAAGAATACAGGAATGGGTAACGCATCCCTTCTCCAGGGGATCTTTGAACCAGGGTCTCCTGCATTGCAGGTGGATTCTTTACCAACTGAGCTATGAGGGAAGCCCACCATATATTCTTGGCTCATTATAAATTAATTGACTGTATATGAGTGAGATTATTTCTGGGCTCTCTGTTCTGTTCTATTGATCTCTGTGTCTGCTTTTATGCCAACGTCATACTGCTTTCATCACGATGATTTTGTAATACAGATTGAAATCAGCAAATATGATACCTCCAGGTTTGTTCTTTTGCCTCAAGATTGTTTTGGCTATTTGGGGTCTTTTATGGTTCCATACAAATTTTAAGATTATTTGTTCTATTTGTGTGAAAAGTACAGTTGTGGTTTTGATATAGATTGCACTGAATGTGTAGATTGCTTTGTGAGTATGGATATTTTAACAACATTAATTCTTGAAATCCATAAGCATAGAGTATTTTTCCATTTACTTGTTGCTTCTTCTATTTCTTTCATTGATGTCTTCAGCATACATATCTTTAGCTTCCTGGTATGGGGAGGGAGGAGGGAGGAGGGTTCAGGATGGGGAACACATGTATACCTGTGGTGGATTCATTTTGATATATGGCAAAACCAATACAATATTGTAAAGTTAAAAAATAAAATAATTAAAAAAATAAAGCTATTTAAAGGTATTTTATTCTTTTCTATGCAATTGTAAATGGGATCACTTTTATTCCTGATAGTTTATTGTTAGTGTACAAAAATACTACTGATTTTTGCATATGGATTTTTTTTATCTTGAAACTTTACTGAATTTAGTAGTTGTAACAGCTTTTTGGTTGTCTTTATTTTTTATTTATATCATGTCATCCACAAATGGAGACAATTTTACCTCTTTCTGATTTGGATGACTTTTATTTCTTTTTCTTGCCTATTGCTCTGCCCAGGACTTCTAGTCCTATGTTGAATAAAAGTGGTAAGAGTGAGCATCCTTGTCTTGCTACTGATCTTACAGGAAATGTTTTCGACTTTTTATTATTGTGTTGTTAGCTGTGGACTTGTCATAAATGGGCTTTATTATGTTGAAACATATTCTCTTCCTACCTAGTCTGCTGAGTGTTTGGCCATGAATGGTTGTTGTATCTTGTCAAATGTTTTCTCTGCATCGAGATGATAATATGATCCTTCATTTTGTTATGTGCTGTATCATATTGATTGATATGCAGGAATTAAACCATCCTTACATCCCACTTGATCATGGTGTAAGATCCTTTTAATGTATTGTTGAATTCAGATTGTTAACATTTTGTTGAGAACTTTTGCATCTATGTTCACCAGGGATATTGGCCTGTAATTTTCTCTGTGCATTTTTTTTTTATTGTTGGAAAGGTTCAAACCTTTTCCTGAATATCAACCATCTCCAATTTAAAGCAGTATTCCACTTGGCTCGTGTTTTTTAACTAATTATGCAAAAGTGGGAACCATTTGCAATTGGCTCCAGAAAAGGACAGACTTGATGCCTATCTCTTTGGGACAACTGGAAGCAAAACGACCCATTTTAAGTCTATAATTCTGCTTTTCTATTCAGAGACCCCACAGGACAAAGGGTCTCTCTTGTCTGACAAGGTAAGAAAGCCTCTGTGCTGTTGAATACCTATAGATTTGTCACAGAGGTTGGTTTGTTGGAGTAATGTAGATAATGCTATACTCCATCCTGAAATGGAGCAATAGAGGTCAGGTGGTGGTTGTTAACAACTCAAAGTCTCAAGTTTGCAGTTATCATATTACTTGTAAAAGAGATAGCAGATAGGAATGGTTGAGTTATAGAGAGTTATTGAGATTATTAATAAAACACCACATCCAATGGGCAAATAGATGGGTGGTCAATGAGCATACCACTTAAGCTTAATATATACAAGCTTAATATATACAATATAAGCTTAATATATATAATACACACAATGCAAAGAAAGCGAGAATGGAAGAGCAAGAGGCTAAAAGAGACTGCCCTAATAAAATATTCTAATCTCTTGCCTAGTTCCCATATCAGAGGCAGTTTTTCAGCTTATAACTTGTTAACTTGAAGACGTGGCTCAGTCACTGTGAGGAAAGACCCTGCCATATCAAAGCAAGTGTATACTGTGTTAATTAACACAGGCTTTCCCCAAAGGGAAACAAACTTCAGCCATTTATTTCATTGATTAGGAAAAGGGAAACTCTAAAAGACAGAGAATTATCACAGATCACTTATTACAGTGGGGAAATGCAAGAGCCCTGCAAATGGAATCCTGGCCAAAGGTTGACTAACAATCAGTCCACTGGTTCACAGGCCCACCTGGTGGTCATTTCCCCAGCCTCTGAATGTATAAGTAGGTTGACATACTTGGCAGTTAGGGTAACCCCTATCCTGGGTCCAGGAGATAAGAGCTATCACAATAGGGAAAGTAAGGAGAAGACTCGGGCAATGCGCATCTCACCCTATGATAGCAAACCACAAACAGTATCACCTTACTTTGGGATGGAGGAGATTAGTGTCATATTAAGGATCTTAAGGATGTAGGAGTAGAGGACTCTATCATATGAATTCACTAATATGGTCTCTGCTGAAAACAAATAGATTCTGGAAAGTGACTGTAGACTACTGTAAGCTCAGTCAAGAAGTGGCCCCAATGCTATTGCTGTGGGACTCAGTAAACTTGACTTGGTGAATGTGCTCTTTACTATTCCAATAAGAAAAGATTTTTAAAAATTAGAATTCGTATGGAAAAGATGAAATATTTGTGTATAATTTTGCCAAGTCCATGTTAATTTGTCCATTTTCCATTATAATGTAGTCTAAAGATATTTGAACCTCAAGGATATACCATGCAACATCATATTGATGACATCATGCAGATTGAGTGGAATGAGCAACAAGTATTCAGTACAATGGAGACCTTGGGAAGACAAAAGTACTCCAAAAGATGGGAAATAAAACTTAACAAAGATTCAGAATTTTGCCACATTAGTGGAGTACTTTAGGGATCCAGTTCACACTTGTTATACATTAGATCCAATGTTATACATTAGAGATCCATTGGTCAGGGCATGCTAGGCCATGCACTCCAATTAAAAGACAAATTCCTGAATCTTGTACCTGCTACCATAAAGAAAGAAGCAAAAACACTTGGCAGAAATTTTCAGGTTCCAAAGGCATCACACTGCACACCTTGAAATAATGTTCTGGTCATACACCAAATGACAGAAAAGACTCCAGCTTAACCATGATGAATACTAAGTACTCATGTGTCTAGGACTGCCATTAGTCATCGGATGTGAGCAGCCCTGGGAAAAGTTTGACCTTGAAGAAGGCAAAACTCTGCAGCTGAGTTGACCCCCAAAGGAGCCGACAGCTGAATTCTGTCTGCTGGTGGTACCCTAGCAGCTGGGGCAACAAATCCTTTCTTGAAGGGAGATCTGGGCAGCACATCTCCATGTCACCAAACAGTGTATAGAATGATGGTTAAGAGCTGGGCGAGACAGATAAACTTAATGTTGAAATCTGGCTCAATACATTAGCTCAGGAAATTTACTTGAACTCTCTAAGGCTCAGTTTTATCATCTATAAGGTGAGGATAATAACAGTATTTTGATTGTGAGACATATTGTTACACATAAATGAGGTAGTATATGCTAAGAACTTAACAGAGTGCTCAAAATTGCCACCTATCATTCTTATCATTAATTATTTGTAAACTGAGATTAAGCAGTTAAAATCAGGCATGTGTCAGGTATAATCAAGATTAATTATACCGCAATTATTTCTCCTTTTTCTTCTAATTTCTTTCTGAACAGTGTTTTAAAGTCTCCATATGGTTTTCTCTGATGAATGTTTGGCATTGAGGAGAAAGGTAATATCGGCAGAGGATTAAGAAGGGAAAATTCTTTGTTGTGTTTGCTTACTGCATCAGTAGCCCTAGCAACTCAGCTACAGGTTGGCTCCGTAGACACTGCTGTTCAGCTTAGATTTATGCTGCACAGGTTGCAGACATGCATTAGAATGAATTCCCCAGGCTTCTTGCTATCCTAACACTCTTCTGAGACACCTAAATATTCTGATCAAAGATTTCCACTTGCTGGAGAAGTGAAGCATAGTTTGACCAAATCTAATTTTGTGTGGATATGGGTATGTTTTCATTTCCCCTTCCATAAAGAAGAAAAAAAAAAGAAAGAAAGAAAAAAAGGGGGGAGAAGCATATGTTATTTCTTTGCTGCCATTTGAAACAGCCAAGTTGAGAGCCAATTTATTCAGCCTAATTCATTCCAGATTTCTCAAGGAATAAACAGTGTTCTTGAGAATTCTCAGATGTATGGCCAGTAGAGATCCAGTTGCCCAGGAGAGCTAATGTCTAAATGCAGGTACCCCTTAATCAGGGTGCAAGGCCTTGGCAGGGGGGTGGTGAACTCAGAACACTCTCTGGGATGCCCCCAAGACCCCAGAGCTGTGTGATGTGACAACTGCCTTGCATAGCTAAGCATAGACTTAGGACAGCCCATTAGGATCCCTGGAAGCAATATTAGTTTCATTGTTCAAAACTCAAATCAAATCTGCAGAGAGAGAAGAGATTTCTCAGAGAGGGAAAAACAAAGAAACTTTGCTTATACCCTTTTCATGAGTCCTAAATGAAGACCCCCAAAGACCCCACCTTTTCTATAAAGGCTTCCTAGGTGATTCTGGCCTATAAAGTTAGAAGACTCCTACTGGAGCTGTTTCAAATCACATTTCTCAGATGAGGAAATAGAGATTTGCTCTTCTCCAAACACCCCTCTTACTGAGAACATCTAATTCTTACTGAAGAAAATTATATCCTTTGGAGGCAGGTGTTGTAGGATCAAATGTGGTTTCATTTTTACTTTATAAATTTAGGCAAGTTAGCTCCCTGATCCGGCTTCCTCATCTAAAAAATGAAGACAATTTCAAGGTTTCAGATAACACATATGTGTGAAACAGTACAAATATTATTGTAATTTTTGTTGCTTCAGCATTGTGAGTTTGGGTTCCTCCAGTCAGTACATCATAAGCTCCTTGGAGTACCAAGCACCACAGTGAGAGGGACAGTCTATGTGCTGTTTGTGCTCAGATCTATTCCTTACCTTTTGATTTGTATCACCGGGGATGACTCCTGAATTTCCCACTGGGTTGGGCCCTGGAAGGCACATGTTGGAGATAAGAGGCTGAAGACAACCGAATCCAGATTATCCACCTTCCTGTCTCTGACTTCCACAGGTCTCTGGCCCTGGCTGTGTTTCCTCTCCGGCCACTAGATGATTCTGTCTGGGTCCATCTCTGCCCTGTGCTAGGCTTCTTAGTCCTTTCACCCATGGAACCAGTTTCCCCTGAGCTCAATTTGGAGTGCTTCCAGGTTGAACCCTGACTCATATATTGAGTATGGAGCAGATACTAAATAAATAATTGCTGTATATTTTTTAAAAAGACTTTAAAGAGTCCTGGTTAATATAGTATATTGGAACTCAATAGATCCTGTGCTATGCTCAGTCACACACAGTTGTTTTTGACTCTTTGAAACCCTATGGATTGTAGCCCACCAGGCTCCTCTGTCCATGGGATCTCCAGGTAAGAATACTGGAGTGAGTTGCCATGCCCTCCTCCAGGAGATCTTCTTGACTCAGGGATTGAACCTGCATCTCTTGCATCTCCTGCATTGGCAGGAAAGTTCTTTACTACCACTGCCACCTGTGAAGCCCCCAGTAGATCCTAAATACGTGCAGAGTCCCAACATAACCATTTTATAGATAAAGAAACTGCAGCCCAGAAAAGGAAAATAAGTTCACCAAGAAACACAACTTAGAAAGTATGCAACATTTATGCTCACATGAAAGACATTTCTACTAAACCTACAGTCCACATTTCTTCCTAGCACATGGCTTGATATAGAGAGGATGCTATAAATGTTTATCAAATGGAACTCATTCACCAGTCAAATGTAAACTTCTTGGCATAGGAGAGAGAGAGAGACTATAAAGATGCTAATACATATCATTGAATCTGACTTATAGTTAAAATATTAGTGTTAAAATTTGACATACAAATTTTCTGCCAATACTCTGGGAGACAAATGTTACATAGTTTGCAAAATAATTTCTCACATAAGCCATGGAACAACTTTGTGGGATAGGAGGCAAAAATCAGTATTTATTAGGATTGTTTTATAGTTGAGGAGGCTAAAATTATGGGATTTAAAGTGACTTGTTCAAAGTAAGATCCCAGTCTGAATTCAAATAGATCTTCTGATTACAAAATGAATATTGTTCCAATTACACTCCCCCATGCTCCCCATCTAACATCTGAAGTAGATACACCATCTGGAAGCTATAATATATTTAGCCATTATGGCAGCATTAACAAGTTAGAAATATCCTTCTCAAAATGGGTTACTTACAGCTCTAGGGGGCTCACAGGGCTGTCTTGGGGCTACTTGAAGCCAAAGAATAAACCTGCTGGACCTTCCTTTGCATGAAATTTATTTGATGGCTTGAGAAAACATGTAAGTACTTAACTAAAAGATTGTTTCACATTAAACTAACATGATTATGAGGAAGAATACAAAATTCTTGTGATTTTATTATAAAATACAATCCCTGAAAGCATTTTTGAGTTTGTCATTGCAGTTTTAGGTCATATCTATATTTCTGGGGAAGTGTCTTCATTCTCCAACCCAGAAGTACTTTAGTAAGAGTTTAATAGTATATTTTTAAAGAATATCATTTTTTAAAAAAATAAAATTAATATATGCACATAATTAACAAATCAAATTGTATATAGGGATAGTAATGAAAACCAAGAGTTTTCTTCTCCTACTTTCCCTCCCATCCTCATGTCCAGTCTTACTGCCAGAAACAGCAATCTATTTTGTGTTTTTCTGTTTTTTAATAGTTTATCTTTTTAAAAAAATTGGAGTATAATTGCTTTACAATGTTGTGTTAATTTCTGCTGTACAATGAAATGTATCAGCTATATTTATACATATATCCCCTCCCTCTTGGACCTCCCTCCCATCCTCCCGTCCCACTCATCTAGGTCATCAGAGCTGAGCTGAGCTGAGCTCCTTGTGCCTTACAGCAACTTCCCAATAGCTATCTATTTTACACATAGTAATGTGTATATTTCAGTCCTAATTACCCAATTCACCCCACCCTTCCTTTCTCCTCCTGTGTCCACATATTCATTCTCTAATCTGTCTGGAAATAGGTTCATCTATACTGATTTTCTAGATTCCACGTATATGTGTTAATATATGATATTTATTTTTGTTTCTGACTTACTTCACTCAGTATAACAGACTCCAATCCAACAAGTCCATTCTAAATGAGATCAGTCCTGGGTGTTCTTTGGAAGGAATGATGCTAAAGCTGAAACTCCAGTACATTGGCCACCTCATGTGAAGAGTTGAGTCATTGGAAAAGACTCTGATGCTGGGAGGGATTGGGGGCAGGAGGAGAAGGGGATGACAGAGGATGAGATGGCTGGATGGCATCACTGACTCGATGGACGTGAGTTTGAGTGAACTCCAGGAGTTGGTGATGGACAGGGAGGCCTGGAGTGCTGCGATTCATGGGGTCGCAAAGAGTTGGACACAACTGAGCGACTGAACTGACTGACTGACTGAGGTCCATCTACATCTCTACAAATGACACAATTTTGTTCCTTTTATGGCTGACTAATATTCCATTATATATATATGTATTACATCCTCTTTACCCATTCATCTGTCATTGGACATTTGGGTTGTTTCCACGTCCTGGTTATTGTATATAGTACTGCAGTGAACATTGGGGAAACTGTGTCTTTTGGAATTATTGTTTTCTCAGGGTATATGCCCAATAGTGGGATTGCTGGGTCATATGGGACTTCTGTTTTTAGTTTTTTAAGGAACCTCCACAGTATTCTCCACAGTGGCTGTGTCAGTTTACATTCCCACCAACAGTGCAAGTAGATTCCCTTTTCTCCACAAACTTTCTAATTTATTGTTTGTAGCTTTTTTATGATGGCCACTCTGACCAGTGTGCAGTGATATCTAATAGTTCATGGAACTCAAATCAAAAAAACAATAAAAAAATAGGCAGAAGACCTAAATAAAGATCTCTCCAAAGAAAACATACTACTGACCAAACGTACATGAAAATGTGCTAAATGCAAATCAATCTTTAAATAATGTTTGTTTTACTATTTCTTGGTAAATCAACTTTGAATATTGTTCATTAGCTTCTGCTTATGACAGACTGGTTCCAAATCAGGAAAGGAGTACATCAAGGCTGTATATTGTCACTCTCCTTATTTAACTTATTTGCAGAGTACATCAAAAGAAACACTGGGCTGGGTGAAGCACAAGCTGGAATCAAGATTGCCAGGAGAAATATCAATAACCTCAGATATGCAGATGACACTACCCTTATGGCAGAAAGTGAAGAACTAAAGAGCCTCTCGATAAAAGTAAAAGATGAGAGTGAAAAAGTTGGCTTAATGTTCAACATTCAGAAAACTAAGATCATGGCATCCAGTCCCATCACTTCATGGCAAATAGATGGGGAAACAGTGGAAACAGTGGCTGACTTTATTTTGGGGGCTCCAAAATCACTGCAGATGGTGATTGCAGCCATGAAGTTAAAAGATGCTTGCTCCTTGGAAGAAAAGTTATGACCAACCTAGATAGCATATTAAAAAGCAGAGACATTACTTTGCCAACAAAGGTCTGTCTAGTAAAGGCTATGGTTTTTCCAGTTGTCATGTACAGATGTGAGAGTTGGACTATAAAGAAAGCTGAGTGCCGAAGAATTGATGCTTTTGAACTGTGGTGTTGGAGAAGACTCTTGAGAGTCCCTTGAACTGCAAGGAGATCCAACCAGTCCATCCTAAAGGAGATCAGTCCTAAGTGTTCATTGGAAGGACTGATGTTGAAGCTAAAACTCCAATACTTTGGCCACCTGATGCAAAAAGCTGACTCATTTTAAAAGACCCTGGTGCTGGGAAAGATTAAGGACAGGAGGAGAAGGGGATGACAGAGGACAAGATGGTTGGATGGCATCACCGACTCAATGGATATGAGTTTGGGTAAACTCCGGGAGTTGGTGATGGACAGGGAGACCTGGTGTGCTGTGGTCCATGGGGTCACAAAGAGTCGGACACGACGGAGCGACTGAACTGAACTGAACATCATTTTAATGCCTCTAAAAATATCCTCCTCTTTCTTTGAGTTTGCTTTTTTATCTCCTTGATGGTTTTGGATGAACAATATCTTAATATTGTTATGATCAAATCAGTCAGTCTCATTTTTGTGCCCTACTTTCTCTACTTATTTTTCCAAATTATCTTTTAAGGGTTGTTTTTTTTTTTTTTTTAACTTAGACCCACAGTCTATCTGGAATTGATTTTTACCATGGTGTAAAGTAGGGGACAACTTTACATTTTCTGAATGGAAGAATATAGCATAATAGCCAACAAAGGGCTCATTTTCACAATATAGAAATCACATCTACATTTTACTGAAAAAAGTACCAATACCCAATAAAAACATGGAAGTATTGAACAAAAAATTTGCAGATGAGTATATTCTAATGACTAGTCAGCATATGAAAAGGTATTTATTTCCTTTGTAATAACAAAAACATAAATTGAAATCATGAGAAAGCATTTTAAATTCTTGAATAAAAACCATTGCAAAATTTTAAAGTTACAAATATTGGTAAAGATGCAGAACATCAGAGATTCTCCTGAACTCATGGAAGGAATATAAATGATTAAAACCATTTTGAAAACTATTTGACATTATCTACCAAAATTGAACATATGCATATCTTGTAATCAAGCAGTTCTACTCTTTGGTACATACCCAACTGATACATATGCACATAAACACCAAGGGATATGTTCAAGAATTGCATAGTAGTATTATTCACAAGTCTTAGGTTGGAAACAAGCCAAAAGTCCCCAAATAGTAGAATGGGTTAATATGTGGTAGAATACAATTGAATCTTGAACAATGTGGGGATTAGGGGTGCTGACCTTCCTCACAGTCAAAAATGTGCATAACTTTACAGTCAGCCGTTGGTATCTGCAGTTTGGCATCCATGGATTCAACCAACCCTGGATTGTGTCGTACTGTAGTATTTATTTGTTAAGAAAATCCACATATAAATGGGCTCATGCTGTTTAAACTTCTGTTGTTCAAGGTTCAACTGTATTTTTATAGCAAAGAAAGTGATGAATCTCGAACATTAACTTGAGTATAAGAAGCCACACACACACACACACTCATACATGCAGTGTATTATCATATTTCTATGAAGATAAAAAAAGAAGCAACAAACTATAGTGATGGAAGTAAGCATAAAGATTATTGCTCATAAATAACAAGGAACCCAATATAATGAGTGTGTTCCTTTCATAAAGTGAAAATAGTGTTAGTCACTCAGTCATGTCAGACTCTTTGTGACCCCATAGACTGTAGCCCACCAGGCTTCTCTCTGTCCATGAAATTCTCCAGGCAAGAATACTGGAGTGGTAGCCATTCCCTTCTCCAGGGGATCTTCCTGACCCAGGCATCAAACCTGGGTCTCCTGCATTGCAGGCAGATTCTTTACTGTCTGAGTCACCAAGGAAACCCCATTAGTTGTTAGTTTCTTGGGACTGCCATAAGAAAACACCACAGACTGTGTGGTTTAAACATCAGAAATGTATTTTCTCATGATTCTGAAGGCTATAAGTTTGAGATCAAGGTGTCAGCTGCTTCTGCTGCTGCTAAGTCGTTTCAGTCGTGTCCAACTCTGTGCGACCCCACAGACAGCAGCCCACCAGGCTCCCCCATCCCTGGGATTCTCCAGGCAAGAACACTGGAGTGAGTTTCCATTTCCTTCTCCAATGCATGAAAGTGAAAAGTGAAAGGAAAGTCGCTCAGTTGTGTCTGACTCTTCACAACCCCATGAACTGCAGCCCACCAGGCTCCTCCATCCATGGGATTTTCCAGGCAAGAGTACTGGAGTGGGGTGCCATTGCCTTCTCCAAAGTGTCAGCAGAGTTAGTTTATTCCAAGCCCTTCTTGACTTATGGATGGCTATCTTTCCATAGTGTCTTCACCTGGTTTTTCCTCTGTGCATATTTTGTCCTATTTTCCTCTTCTTATAAGGGCAATCATATTGGATTAGAGCCCATCCTAATGACCTCATTTTAAGCTTTTTACCCCTTTACAGGTCATACATCCAAACACAGTCACATTTTGAAGTACTATGTACTTTGAGTATTAGGTATTCAACATTTGAATTTGCGCAAGGTGGTGGTAACCTGGGGTTTAACTTGGTGGTGATTTATGGCAGGGAATATTTGTTTTGTTTCCTTTTTTGAATGTATGTTATATTTTATGATATAAGGATTAAACATAGATATAGTTAAAATGTGAATTAGCTTTGCTGAGGTAACAAATAACCCTAAAATCTCAGGAGTATATAACAATAAAAGTTTATTTCTCACTCACATTACTTCTTGGTAGCTGTGTATCAGCTTCAACCTGATCCAGCCTTGCATAGGGAAATGTCATTCTTGTGATAAAGAAAAAAGAACAAGAAAGTTGATAGAAACTCATGATGTCTCTTCAAGCAAAAAAAAAAAAAAAACAAAGCAAATAAAAAATCAAAAAATGTGTAATCTAGTCTCATTTTGTAAAAATGTTAGTGATCATTTTCTGGTAAACATCAGTGGCAAGGCACATTAACTTCTTTCCTGGGTGGGAAAGCCCACATCAATAACAACAAAAAAAGGCTAAAAATTCTAAAATGTAGAAGTAGGGGGCAAATAACTTGGAACAACCAAATTGTTGCTACTGTTCAGTCACTCAGTCATGTTTGATTCTTTGTGACCCCATGGACTGCAGCATGACAGGCTTCCCTGACCTTCACCATCTCCTACAGCTTGCTCAAAATCATGTCCATTGAGGCAGTGATGCCATCCAACAATCTCATCCTCTGTTGTCTCCTTCTTTTGATGCTGCCTTCAGTCTTTTCCAGAATCAAGATCTTTTCTAATGAGTTGGTTCTTTGCATCAGGTGGCCAAAGTATTGGAGCCCCAACTTCAGCATCAGTCCTTCCAATGAATATTTAGGACTGATTTCCTTTAGGATTGACTTGTTTGATCTCCTTGCAGTCCAAGGGACTCTCAGGAGTCTTCTCCAACATCACAGTTCAAAAGCATCCATTTTTCATCACTCAGCCTTCTTTAAGGCCCAACTCTCACATCCATACATGACTACTGGAAAAAACATAACTTTGACAAGATGGATCTTTGTCGGCAATGTCTCTCTTTTTAATATGCTAAATTTGCCATAGATTTTCTTCCAAGAAGCAAGTGTTTTTTAATTTCATGGCTGCAGTCACCATCTACAGTGATTTTGAAGCCAAAGAAAATAAAGTCTTTCACTGTTTCCATTGTTTCCCCATCTATTTGCCATAAAGTGAGGGGACCAGATGCTATGATCGTAGTTTTTTGAATATTAAGTTCTAAGCCAGCTTTTTCACTCTCCTCTTTCACCTTCATCAAGAGGCTAATTAGTTCCTCTTTGCTTTCTGCCATAGGGTGGTGCCATCTGCATATCTGAGGTTACTTATATTTCTCCTGGCAATCTTGATTCCATCTTGTGCTTCATCCAGTCCAGCATTTTGCATGATGTACTTTGCATATAAGTTAAAGAAACATATAAGTTAAAAAAAAAAAAAAGAGGGGGCGTGACAATATAAGCCTTGACGTACTCCTTTCTCGATTTGGAACCAGTCTATTTGTTGTTCCATGTCCAGTTCTAACTGTTGCTTCTTGACCTGCATGCAGATTTCTCAGGAGGCAGGTCAGATGGTCTGGTACTCCTATCTCTTTAAGATATTTCCATAGTTTGTTGTGATCCACACAGTCAAAGGTTGCAGAACAACTGAATAATGTACTATAAAAAAGTAAATAGAAAATTTTAAATCTGGAATAAAATATTTGAGATGCAGAGAGATACATTTTTGGCTGGTAATGGAAGTATAGGACAAAAAAAATGGAGATTTTATTTTATAACCTCAAAATAGAGAAAACTGATCTAAATTTGATGTAAAATTCTGAAGTCATAACTATTTAATAATTAAAAACTGAATTAGAAAATTGCAATGCATAAAGTTAAAAGACAATCTGAAAATATCTGAAACTCAAATAACAGGCAAAAGGGTATTTTGGGGAGTATGATGTGCTTCTACAAATTAATAAGAAGAGGTCTAATAACCTGAAATTTTACCAACTGTAAAATATTCATTTATTCATATTTACTCATATGACATTTTCATTCCTGGGGTCCCAGACTACTCAGCTAGATAATTTTAAAAAGAGAAATAAAGAATGAAATGAAATTGAAGTGAAAAAGCTCAAACACAGGAAAAGATCCTTAGTAATAAGGGAAATGCAAATTAAAGCCATAATGATACCATTTTTACTCACCTATCAGACTGGCAGAGATCACAACTTGGATTATGAACTTTGTGGCCCAATGGGCGATCTTATATATTGCCAAGATGAGGGTAAATTGCATCAATTTGGTAGTATCTCTAAAAGTTTATAATGTACTCATTCTTTGAGCAAATGATTCCATTCCTAAGTATTCATGCCATGGATATCACATATAAAATATAAGATTGTAGAAACATATTGATTAAAGAATTGTTTTTTAAAAGGACAAAAATGGAAAAGAGGCCCAATTTTACTTCTATGGAGAACTGGGTAAAATAAACTAGGGTACATCTATATAATGGAATTATATGCAGCCATTAAAATAGACACTTTGATGTTAACCAAAATGGAGAGATCTTCATTGGAAACAAAAAGAGAGAGATGCAGAAAAATTTGTGCAGAAGTCTACTTTGTGTGGAAAAGAAAATAGACTGAAAACTATTAACTGGTTGATTGCCTCTGGAGAGGAGAATTGAGTGGGAGGGAATCTTGTCACACTTGCCACCCTTTTACACCTTTTAATTTTTGAATCATGTATCTGTACTACCTAATTGCAAACAAACAAACAACCTAACAAATATGAATGAATAACCCAGAGAAACTTAGAGAAGTGGGTATAAAGAACTGAAAAGATCCCAGGATTTATAATCAAGTGGGTCTATGTTTAGATCCTAGCTCTTACCCATAGGCTCTTGGTTTCTCTGAGTTCTGTAAAATGTAAATCCATACAATAAAGATCATAATGCCTAACTAGCACTGTTGTTGAGAGAGTTAGAAATAACGATCATGAAGGGCCTGGCTCCGTGAATAGTAGCCATTATTATGGAGGTTGGGCCATTTACAGGTAGGGAAATTAACCATAGAGACTATTCCATACCACACAGGATGTTTAACAGCAAGTCCTCCTCAAGGGGCACTTAGGCTTTGGACTACTCTCTGGAGCCTGCCAAAGATGAGGGCAGCTCTCTTCAGAGCAGGACAGAGCTGGATCTGCTTGGCGGTTCAATGCTTCAGGTGCAATAGAGCAGCAGGAATGGGTCTTCTTGGCTGGTTTCCCTCATTACCGTCAACCAGCATTTGGGGGAGAGGTGGAGTACTCTGGGTGGTCTGGGGTCCTGAAAGCAGGATTACTATATAAAATATAGGATGCTCAATTACATCTAAATTTCAGATAAACAGCAAGTAATTTTACAGTACAGATATATCCCAAATAAAACAGCAGAGTTTAAAAGCAGCATTCCTGTTCTATAAGAGCATTTGCTGGTTGAAATTCAAAAGTAACTAGGCATCCTGTCCTTTTCCTTGTTAAATCTGGCAACTCTGCCCATCAGTGGAGATACCCATAGGAAAAGTCATGCATTTATTTGGTAAAATAATGCTAAGGTCCTCAGAGCTAATCTTGAAGAACCACTTCTGCCTAAATACTTCGCAGCATAAATATTAAGGCAGGACTTGAGGTAAAGGTGAGGGGAAAAAAAAGTGTGGAGGAGGCACAGTTATGCAAAGGTTAACCCACCGCTTAAAACTGCTGCCTCAGTTACTTTCAGCCTCCCCTTTTCTTCCTTGATGAGGTGGGGCTCTTTCAGCTGGAGATCGAGAAGAGCTATGGGAAGACAGGTGTTTTTCCCCTTTCTGATGACACGCCATTCCCTAGGGAGCATGCGCCAACGAAGCAGGCCTTTATAAGCAGAAGCTAAGCACTAGCAACGCTTGGAGGGGAGGCTGCTCGGAGGGGAGGTGGGCGTGTTACTGCTCTTTGTAGGTTAGCGGTTTTTCAGTCAGATGGTGGTTGGGTGAGCGGGGAACTGGATGGAGGGTGGTGAGGCAATGGCCTCTGCTTTCTTGTTCTTTCTGCAAGGACTTTGTCACTCCTTCCTCCAGGACCTACCAGAATGTTCTACTGAAAAGACTCTTTTCACTTTAACTTTTCTTACGAAGCATTTTCACCTCTTTGGGAGGCCTGGCTTTTCACCTCATCCTTCTGCCTTGATTTTGAATAAGACGGCTCTCTAAACGTGGGGAGGCCACAGGGCTCTGAGATGATTCCTTTCTCCTCTCTGTTCAGTCTTTGCCTAACTAGCTTTGAGTTAAGGTGGAAGCTGCCTGTGGAATCTCTTTTCCAGTCCCCTAAAAAGGCGGCCCACCTTCAGTGCTCACTATGCCTTTTAGCAGGAGAAATAGGCTTCTGGGGAGATACTCTCTGAATTTTTGTGGAAACTGCTGTTGTTCCCACAGTGATAGGGACCTGATAAGGTCTTAAAAAGTCTCTCCTAAAAAAAACTCACAGGCAATCTGGTTAGCTGTGCCTGCCCCCCAGGTTAGAAGACACTTTTGAGATTGGGCTTAGAAGGTTGTTTTCCAGCTGTATACACCTTTATAGAGTTCTGTTCTCCTGGACTGTGTTTTCTCAGACCCAAGTCCCCAGTGTGGGTTTTGAGCCAAGCACATTGTTCAGGGACACTCTGTTCCCCAAGGCTAGCACTTCCTAGACAGAGAACAAGCAAGAGCTCACTTTGGATTGTGACTAGGCAGGTGGCATTAGTGGTAAAGAACTTGTCTGCCAAAGGAGAAGACATAAGAGATGTGGGTTTGATTTCTGGAGCAGGAAGATTCCAGGAGGGGAGGGCATGGCAACCCACTCCAGTATTCTTGCCTAGAGAATCCTATGGACAGACAAGCCTGGCAGGCTGCAATCCATAGGATCGCACAGAATTGGACACAACTGAGATGACTTAGTACACATAATGCTTTTGGAGGCTCAACTCTTTTGCTGAAGTCCTGGCCAGATGAAATGGTGGGACTGATTCTAATAAGCTACTAGAACCAGAACCCAGTATTATTCAATAGTTGATGGCTAAGTATCAGCTAAATAGAGAGAAGGTAGGGTAAACTATACCTCCTATGGAGAGAAAAAGGATTGAGCATCTCTGGATAAGCAGCCCACTAACCTCTTAATTTCACTGGACTTTACCAATGAAGATAGAGAGTTGAATGTGAAATAGCATCCAGATGCCATGTATAGGAATAAAGAGGCTGAATATGGGTTTACTTTGGATGGATATTCTAGGTTGAATGCTAGACTTAATGCTTAAGTGGAGGCTACTGAACAGCAAATCAAACATGGAAACAAACGTTTGGGGTAGGGCATATTAACTTGATAGATGCACATAGGGAGAAGGCAATGCCAACCCACTCCAGTACTCTTACTGGAAAATCCCATGGACATGGATGGAGGAGCCTGGTAGGCTACAGTCCATGAGGTCACGAAGAGTCAGATACAACTGAGTGACTTCACTTTCATTTTTCATTTTCATGCACTGGAGAAGGAAATGGCAACCCACTCCAGTATTCTTGCCTGGAGCATCCCAGGGACCGAGAAGCCTGATGGGCTGCCGTCTGTGAGATCTCAAAGTCCGACACGACTGACGCAACTTAGTAGCAGCAGCAGCAGCAGATGCACATATAGGCTGCTTCTGTCAACTTCTCAGACTTTGAGTGAACTTTTTAACTTGCATATCATTAGGTCACTCCTTTACCCTATGTATTAGATCCTAAAAGTTCCCGGCACCTCATTGTGTTAAACCAACTACTCTGTACCTCTTTCTAGCAGCCAGTAACTCAGCTGAAGTTGTTAAAGGGGCTTCCTTTGCAATGTATAAGGGGCTGCAGCTTGCTCAACCCTCCTTGAGTGGGAGGGCTGTTAGCTGAATCCTCTTCAGCTGTGACTCTAGGTAGTTGCATGAGCCTAATTGAAACAATTTGAGTCAATCAGCCAGTCTGTAATCTGGAGAACATTTCTCTAATCTGTTTGAGAAATGGTAGTTGAGATCTTGCAAAATCTCAAGACAAATGCAGGATCTCAAGAAAAATTAGCATAACTTTAGGGGATAAAGCTTTCCAATAGTCTTTATCTAGTGTCAAACACTTAGAAGTTGATTTTACCTCTTTGACTCTGCCTCCCCACTTTGCAGACTCAAGTTTCCATAGCCCATGGCCAAGAGCTCTTCCAACCCTGTGATTTATTTCAGCCAAGTAGAATTAGGCTGACCAGCTGGTAAAACCATTTGAGAAGGACTGAATTGATTCTCATGACATGAGGTGTTGTAAGACTTATAACAAGTTTATAGACCTCCATGGAAATGTGAGTCATTTTTCTTATCACCCATATGAAGGTTTTAAGGTGAACAGACTGTATGGAGGTGGTTATTTGGCAAATAAGGGACATCTGGGCTATAGTCAAGCAAGTAAATTTCAGCTGCTGGAAGCGGGGGGAGACCTAGAAGGATTTCAAATAGTGGATGGGCAAATTTCTTACAATAGTCATGACAGCTAAACAGTCAAAGGTCCCAAATAATTGCTACTTGATTAGACTCTAGAAAACTGCCTGGAAACATTTCTAGTCATCTAGAATGGCTACATACTTCAAATAAGCAGTGCCTAGTATAGCACTTGCCATGAACATGTGAGGGAGAAATGGCTGTATGATGGAGCTTGATGTAAACACTGACAGGATTTGAGAAGAGCTTAGGTTAAAGCAATTTAGGGAAGCAGTGAACTGTTAGTTGGGTTTTGGCGACTCGGTAGAACAGGGCACATACCATGCATGAAGAAAGGCTGAATATGGCTGGTACGAATGAGGCTGAATTGGGAACTGAATGAGGAAGAATTGGGGGGAGGGCACAATCTGACATTCACTCTAACAGCAAAAGGCAATACAATTTGAAAAACAGTATTGGAAATAGTTCTAAAAGCTCAATGCTAAAAGTTGTCCCTTTCTGGTAGTAAAATGCTTTCATCTCTGTTCTTAAACAACTTTGGGTCCACTTTACTTTCATTGTTTTTGTAGTTGAATCCATCCTAGAAACTAACCTTATGGACTTGAGTATGCCATGACATCAGTCCTGTTTCTCAGGTCAAGCTGTTGCCTCTGCTTAAAGCTTTCCACCACGTCTCCCTAGCATCACACCTGTTTCCAGTGTGGCCACCTCTTCAGCCCGCCTGTGGCCATTGAAAGCTGGGGGTGTGATAAGTGTGGGCTTTGAAGCTGGATCTCAGTGCAGCTCTAAAGTACTGTGTGACTGGTTAATCTCAAACTCTGCTTACATATGCCATCTATCATGCTCCATGCCTGTTTGCTACTCAGCATAAATAGATGCTCAAAACTGGCATTTCTGTTCAGCTATTTAAACTTCTAGCACCAATTGTGTGTAGTAGAGAAAGATACTAATACCTAAGCATAACCACTGGAGAAGGCAATGGCACCCCACTCCAATATTCTTGCCTGGCAAATCCCATGGATGGAGGAGCCTGGTAGGGTGCAGTCCATGGGGTTGCTAAGAGTCCGACACGACTGAGCGACTTCACTTTCATTGGAGAAGGAAATGGCAACCCACTCCAGTGTTCTTGCCTGGAGAATCCCAGGGATGGGGGAGCCTGGTGGGCTGCTGTCTATGGGGTCGCACAGAGTCAGCCACGACTGAAGCGACTTAGCAGCAGCAGCAAGCATAACCACTAGAATGGTAACGGTCTTGATGCTAATGCCTGAAGATATGTATGGAACAAATATAAAACAGGTCTATGATAGTGTGATAGCTACTTGTGTTGCATCTCTGAAGACAAGGAACCTAGTAACTGCTTCAAAATAAGCACCAGTCTCCATATTGCAGAACCAGAAACAGTTAGCTGGCTACCTTTGCTCCTGCATACCTGTCTAAAGCTTACCTTTTGAGCTGATTTTGGGGAAACAAACCCATCCTTATGGTTCAGATAATAGGTAGGCCCATTAAAGTTTGAGGACAAGATCTATCCTAAAGGTAGCAGTTTCTTCAACTGTAGCAATGAAAGACTGTAAAACAGGACGTACCAAGCATTCTTGCATGGTTTGGGGTCTTTTGAAATTGAAATATACTAAGAAAAAGAACAGCTGACACAAATACAGAAAGACCATTCAAACGTGTCTAAACTGAAGATCCAAGCCAAATAAGCACCTGCTTTCTACTCTTCCTCCTCCCACTGGACCAGCTGCTGTCTTATGTTTCCGTGCTTCAGAGAATTTCAGATAAGCAGATAAACACAACTTGTGCTGAATCAAGATACTGCCAAGAACCATACACAGGGAATGTATTTGGCAACTTACTGTTAAATGCCATACAATTGTCTAGCTCTCTTGAAAGCCACAGCTATGGCCAGTGCTACTGGACTGACTTTTTTTTTTCCCTCTTCATATGGAGAAAAATACTATCTAACCAAGAGCAGTATCCTACCCTAAGGAGGAAGGTGGCTCTCCAAAGGCAGAAGTTCATTGTTGAACTTAGTCCATCTGGTTCCAAGGGCAAAACAGGCTATTCTTGTAATGGAAGCTCTGTAACATAACCCATCTTGGTGGAAGGATTTTAAGCCTTCTATAACAGATCATGACTCTTGTGGATTAAATGCACCCTCTTCTGGATGGGGATGCCTTTTAAAAGGTTAGGTAGTGACACCTATCAGAAGGCAATGGCACCCCATTCCAGTACTCTTGCCTGGAAAATCCCACGGGCGGAGGAGCCTGGTGGGCTGCAGTCCATGGGGTCGCTAAGAGTCAGACACGACTGAGCGACTTCACTTTCACTTTTCACTTTCATGCATTGGAGAAGGAAATGGCAACCCATTCCAATGTTGCCTGGAGAATCCCAGGGACGGGGGAGCCTGGTGGGCTGCCGTCTATGGGGTCACACAGAGTCGGACACGACTGAAGTGACTTAGCAGCAGCAGTGACACCTATCGTGTAAGGAGCTTGGAAGTGGTCACTCCATGCAACTGGGAAAACCTAGCAAAATAAAAACTGGCAACTAATCACAAGTCTGATACAAAAACTAAGGTCATAGGGCAAACTGCTCTCAAAACAGAAGGCAGACACAGAATTATTTACCTAAGCAGAGACCCTGTGACTCAGGACCCAGTACTCAAGTAGGAAACTTTAACTTATGACTGCTGGTGTGGACAAGTGTGAATTAAAGGGGGCCCAATTTTGGAGGGGCCCCCAAACCCACACTTCTGAGTTTTACCTCTAGAACCATAACAGGTTCTCCCAGTGAAGATAAAAATGTCCTATATTCTTTCAGCAGTGGAAGTGGGAATGAATAGTAACCATCTTGGAATGTCAGTGTTCTGTTAACAAAGCCTGTTTTCTTTTTTTTTTTAATATAAATTTATTTTAACTGGAGGCTAATTTACAATATTGTATTGATTTTTCCATACATCAACATGAAGAGAGACTACCAAACCCTAACTGTTTTAGGGGGAAAGGAAATACCCAATGCCCACCCTCTCTAGCCTTCCTGCTTCACATAAGGAAGAAGGGAACATTTGTGAAGAGCACAGCCCAAAGTCACAGGATCCATAATAGACTTGAAACCTAATCATAGGGACATAGAACTCTAGAATGCTTCCTGGTCCCTCACAACTTAACCCCACAGCATTACATCTCCAATGCAATGGCAGGGGAATATAACTGAAAACTGGGGCTTTCCAGGTGGTTCTAGTGGTTAAAAAAAAAAAAAACCTGCCTGCCAGTGCAGGAGATAAGACATATGGGTTCGATCCCTAGGTCTGGAAGATCTCCTGGAGGGGAGGGCATGGCAATCCACTCCAGTATTCTTGCCTAGAGAAGTCCATAGAGGAGCCTGGCAGGCTACAGTCCATAGGGTTGCCCAGAGTTGGACACAACTGAAGTGACTTCACACACACACATAACTACAAACTACGTGTCCAAGACCTCCTTTAACAAGTCTCTGGGAATCCCAAAGACAACAAGAAACAAAAACAGACACCATAGGAAAGCTTACCCTGACACACAATTACAGCAAATAATAATCACAGTGCAACCCCTAGCCAGATATGCAACCTCACACCAAAGGCCTACTTAACTCAGTTTTATTTTATCCAGTTCACAATACTTTGCTTTCAGCAAAAAGTTAGGCAAGACAAAAGGAAGATAAAGCAGCCCGAAAAGAACAAATATCAGAACTAGACTCAAATATGATTAAAGAAATTAACAGATGGGCAACTTAAAATGGACACACTAAAGGCTCTAAGTGGTCAGCATACAAAGAAAAAGTGAGTAAGCAGAAATGAAAAGAATAAAAAGGAAATGCTAGAAATAAAAAAATCAATCAACAGAAATAAAGCCTTTGGGTTCATCCATAGAGTAGACATGAATGAAGAATCAGTGAGATTAATAGAAGCTTCAAAAGTGAAACATGAAGGGGGTGGGGACAAAAATGACAGCAATATCACTTAACTTCAGGACAATTACAGATACTGTAACATACACAGTAGGAATAGCAGAAGAAAGGGAACAGAAGATACTTGAAGGAACAATGGGAATTTTCCAAAATTAATGCTAGACACAAAATCACAGATCCAGGGAACTCAGAACATTGAGTAGGATAAACAGAAAAATATCAACACCTAGGCATATAATCAAACTGAAGATCCTCAAGGAGGAAAACCATTTTGTCTATAGAGGAACAAGGATAAATATTACTCTAGACTCAGAAACCATGCAAAGAGTGGAGTGAAACACTTAAAGATACTGAAAGGAAACAACGTAGAATTCTATATCCAGTGAGACTATTTTTCAAAAGTGGAGAAAGACAAATGACGTGCCACTAGACCAACTTGAAAGAAGTTAAATTCTTCAGAAAGGAGTCAAAATGCAGCTATAAGAAAAGTGCACTAGAGAGTATAAGGCAAAATATTAATTCAACAGTGTACAAAATAACACTGTATTTGGCAACTATAATTCGAGTAAGTAAAAAAAAGCTGACTTGACAATCAACATTCAAAAAACTAAGATCATGGCATCTGGTCCCATCACTTTATGGCAAATGAGGGAGAGGGTGGAAACAGTGACAGATTTTATTTTCTTGGGCTCCAAAATTACTGCAGACTGTGACTTGCAGCCATAACATCAAAAGATCTTTGCTCCTTAGAAAGAAAGCTATGACAAACCTAGACAGTGTATTAAAAAAAAAAAAAGACATCACTTTGCCAACGAAGGCCCATGTAATCAAAGCTATGGTTTTTTCTAGTAGTCATGGATGTGAGATTTCGACCATAAATGTTGAATGCCAAAGAATTTTGATGCCTTCAAACTGTGATGCTGGAGAAGACTCTTGAGAGTCCCTTGGGTAGCAAGGAGATAAAACCAATCAATCCTAAAGGAAATCAGTACTGAATATTCATTGGAAGGACTGATGCTTAGCTGAAGCTCCAATATTTTGGCCACCTGATATGAAGAGTTGACTCATTTGAAAAGACCCCAATGCTGGGAAAGATTAAAGGCAAGAAATGGGGCAGCAGTGGGTGAGATGGCTAGATAGCATCACCAACTCAATAAACATGAATCTGAGCAAACTCCAGGAGACATAGTGGAGGACAGAGAAGCCTGGTGTGCTGCAGTCCATGGGGTCGCAAGGAGTCTGACACGACTTAGTGACCAAACAAGTGAAATGAATGACAACTATAAGATGAGGGAAGAATTGGAAATACACTTCTATAAGGGCTTCCTAGATGGCACAGTCATAAAAAGAGCCTGCCTGCCAAGGCAGACATTGTTTTCATCCCTGGATCAGGAAGATCCCTGGAGAAGGAAATGGCAGCCTGTTTCTGTGTTCTTGCCTGGAAAATCCCATGGACAGACTTCTCTGGGCTATAGTCCATGGGGTCACAAAGAGTCAGACAGGACTTGAGTGACTGAGCACATATATGAGGAGATTGTACTACCCATGAAGTTGTATGATGCTCGTTAAAAAAAAAGGATCTATTGTAACTGTAGACTGTAATCTCAAGAGTGATCACTAAAATCAGAATTACAATACACAAAGAGAAAACAGTAATGAGGAATATGCAGCTTAAAATAGAGAAGACAGAGTGAAACAGAAAATGAAAAAAATATAGGCCACTAATACAAGATAACAAATATGAATCCAACTTATCAAATGTCAGTTGTCTAAACACACCCATTAAAAGACTACCAGTGTGGATCAAGAGACAACTATATGTTGTCTATAAGAAACTCAATTTGAATACTTTGTGCAAAAATAAAGGGGTTGAGAAATATCCATGTTAATACTAAAAAAAAAAATTCACTTCACTCAAACCTGACTGTAGAATAAGAAAGAAAAGTGGGGAGAGGCATCATGTAACAAAGGGATCAATTTTCTGAAAAGAGATAACAATCCTTAACGTGCATATGCCTAACAGGATCAAAGTAGAAGCAGCAAAAGCCAATAGAACTACAAAGAAAAATGGATTTCTCTGTCCTTGGAGCTTTTAACATCCCTCTATGGGTAATAGATCTACCAGGCAGAAAATTAGTAAGGACATAGTTGAACTGAAGCAAGCTATCAGTTAACTGAATCCAATTGACTTCTATAAACTTAATCCAACAACAGAATACACATTCTTAGAGGTCATGCCCAGTGTTCATCAAGACCACATTCGAGGTGGTTAAATCAACCTCAGTTTAAAAGAAATGTTAAAAAGTGTTCTCAACATGATGGAATTAAAATCAACAGAAAGCTAGATGTCAATACTTGGAGTTTAAAAACTGCTAAATGGAGGTCAAAAGAGTTATTGAAGAATTTTTAATTTTTGAATTAAAATAACTTAAAACTTGTGGGATACAACAAAAACAGTGCTTAGTTAACCCCGGGTGGAGTCTCCTTTTTGGCTGAGCGGTAAGACCCCTAAACCACGATACTGCTTGTTTTCTCATACCATCCCCAGCACCTCCCTTATTAGTTCAGATCCTTAGAAACCAGGATATGATTGCAGACTTATTAAGGGAAATGGCATGAAACAGAGGTAACAGGAATAAGCAGAGAAAGCCTTTCACACTCTGTATTTCTGATTTGTGTGATAGAAGGAAATGCAGAATTAGGTTGAGTCTGACCATAGTTCAGTTCTGAGAAACGCTAGCTAGACAATGGAGCCCCGGAGTTTCTCAAGGGTTCCTGCTTGAGGAGCTGTGTCCCACAGCAGTCTGCTCTCTGAGCCTGCCCTTCTGCCTCTGGCTGAGGGCAGCAGGTGATGCCATGGTGGGTTGCTGAAGATGCAGCCAACTGCCTGCCCATCTGTAGATTGCTCTAGTGGAAACATCATGACACACCTTCAGGGTCATAAGAACTGATCTGGGAGTACTAGATAATTGAGTATAGAAATGCTTGATTCCTGCTGCTCCTCTCCACTACTTTGGAATTTCCCAGGAAACTTTAGATCACTGAAAGCGCTTCAAATGAAAGTCAAAATTTTCTGACTTGTTGCATTCATAAGGTTATATCCAGCAAAGTATGTTGACTAGTACTGCTTATTCTGTTCTTATTTGGAAAGATGGGCTGAAATGTCTTAGGAATTTGCATTTACTCTGAAGCACAAGTCTCCATGAGAAGAGGTAATTTAAGGTGGTTAGGAAAAAGTCAAGCCTATCGCTTACATTCATAGAGGGTATGATGACTTAAGGTTTACCAAAGAGTGAATATTAGTTTTAACTAAAGAGTCTTAGTTTTTTTGAGAAGGCCCCTTAGAGGCTGCAAGTGAGTTTTCGACAAATATTAACAAGTCAAAACTAGGAAGAGGTCATTTATAAAGATGCATGATAGGTAATGCTAGGAACAACCAGTAGTCCATTGAGGGTTTAAAAACTGGACAGACATGAATGACAAGAGCTGTGTGTGGTTTTGGTTATGGTTCAAATTCTGGGGGCCAGGAGAAGTTACATGACATGCAACAGAACCTTAAAGGTTTTACTCCATTTGCACCTTATTTTTTGGCCCATGATGGAAAAGGATGGAAAATATTGTATTACCTGTTCTCTACTTGCTCAGAAGATAAATCCAGGATACGGAATTCTTGAAACTCGACAGAAATGAAAGGCCCCTAATAAGGCCCTTATAAGATGAGACATCATCTAACGTGCAGTTCATGTAAAACTGAATAAAGACTAATCATTCACGTACAAACTGTACCCCAGGACTGGCAATGATCCCAGCTGGTGTTCTTACAGTTCTGGGAAGCAGAAGACTGTGGACGTTTCTCTTCAAATATTTATACCGCAATAGAAATACCAGTCAAATATTGCAAGTCATAAAAGATAATATAAAACAGATGCCTTTCACCTTTTTAAAAGTTTAATTTGGTTTTGATCAATGATCTGATCTTACACTTAGTGAGAGACATGCAAATGTTCAGGTTTCCAAATGACTATCAAAAATTTTGGAAAAACTGTCCAATCATAACAAAGGAAGTACTTCTTGGAAATTTGGAGCCTTAGGAATACAAAGGAAGGAAACAAACTAGAAAATATACTTAGAGCAATAAGCATATACATATCTCAGTTTACATAAAAAACTTGGAGCTCTAGGGAAGGAATCTATAAGCCTAGTTAAGAAACAAATCACTCAGGGGAACTTGAGTTCATATGAGTTGCTAGATAATCTATGTCTTGCTAATATTACCTAATATGGTTCCATTAGCCTAGAAAGGGGAGAAGGCAATGGCACCCCACTCCAGTACTCTTGCCTGGAAAATCCCATGGACAGAGGAGCCTGGTGGGCTGCAGTCCATGAGGTCACAAAGAGTCGGACACAACTGAGCGACTTCACTTTCACTTTTCACTTTCATGCATTGGAGAAGGAAATGGCAACCCACTCCAGTGTTCTTGCCTGGAGAATCCCAGGGATGGGGGAGCCTGGTGGGCTGCTGTCTATGGGGTCACACAGAGTCGGACACGACTGAAGCGACTTAGCAGCAGCAGCCTAGAAAGGAGCAGATAGCTTGGGTTGCACAGAATAGAGTGGGTTGAATATAGTAAGAAAATGGCCTCTTTATGTTGCTTGGACTTAAAAAACATAACTTCAAAGCTATCGGGTTTGTGCAAAAGTGACAGGGGTGTGCAAACATTGTTTTGCAACGTTGAAATTTACCATTTGATATTGGAATATGCTCTTTAATATAGGGACAACCTGCAACATCAATGCATTTGGCCTAGGAACTGCTGAGGTGATGGGGGTATGTGGGTGTGCACTGTGGGGGTTTTGCATTGTTGAAACTTGATATTTGTTAAATATCGAGACAACTCACATCATCAATGCATTTGATGTGCTGTGCACAGTGCTGTCACCTGTGACTTTGGCATATTTTTCCTGTCTCAAAGCAGGGACTGTGGAATTAAGATCTCAACAGTGATGGATGGCATAATGCAGAGACTTCCAAGAGGGACAACATCATATTCTATTCAGGGCACTTTGAAAACTATGGGGACTATTTTAGTTGTCACAATCATTGTACCAATATGGCAACTAGCAGCATTCTGGAGCCCAGTCTATCTCTGGATCTCAGTAATTAACAGCCCAACTGAGTTCAAAACATACACGCAGGTGAAAAAGCTTACTATCGAGCTTGGAACTGTTGTCCAAGAAGGCAGTATCTTGGAATAAGTTTGACTTTTGGTAGCTTTGAAATGAAAGTACACTTCAAATGAGCCACCTTAATGATGCCACTGGTGGTTTTGTGGCCACTTCAGTGCATTTGTATAGGTCTGTGTTTGTAGTGTCATCTCCTGGGGTTCCAACAAATGGGTACAAGCATATGACATCTATGTTCAGTATTGTGCCTGAGAAACAGTGCATGTCTTCATCTCTTATCAAATAATAGAAACACTAGGATAACAGGAATCATAATATTTTAAATGGGAAAACTATTAAATATTCCCAGCCTGTTTAAAACCCTAACCAACTCTTCAAACGTGACTAAAACACCATAAACATAAGTTCACCAAGCATTTTTATGACAATGCTGTTCAAAACATCTATAAAGCCAAGTTATCCACTAATGATTTCAGTATCTATTTGTATATCAGCAATACTGTACAGTACTAGGTACAGAGCTAAGATCTTTGACTACTGCCAGGGGGGAACTTAGACCTACAAAGAGCTTAAATGGTCAGGAAAAGTGGGGAAGACAGTTGGGGTAAACAACCCATTCAAGTGTGAGCACAGGGTATGACTCTACTAGGAGAAAACTAAGATGGCTTGTGTGCAAACCATGTTTCCTTGAGTAAAAATAGCAGGCAACAAAGGAACCTTGAGTAATGGGTCTCAGTGAGGAATGTCCAAGGATGACAGAGTATCGCTATGCTTTTAAAGGCACGTTTAAGATCCATTCCAAAATAAAAGGAACATACTTTGTTTAAAAACTTCCTCCCACTAGAATTTCCATTCTTTTCAAATCAAAACGACCTGAAATATGGCTCTGACAATTAGTAGTAATGTGGCTTTGGCAAAGTCACATTAATTCTTCAGTTCCCACATCGATAGGAGGGAGTGCTACCCTCTAAGGGTGACTGAACTGAGTAGAGTGTTAGAATATAAACTATCACCCAGTGAAAGCCCAGTCTCCTCACACAGTAAGCAGATATGTTTATATTCTAAGCTCTTTTATCCTAGATCTTCGCTTTAGTCTTTGCCTGCATATACTAATCCTCTAGGGTCCTTCCAGACTTCCTTGGGTAGTATATTGCAGTTGGGGTTGTCCAGAGGCAGGTGGGAACTAGAACAAGCTAATGCTATGCCTTTGGAAGAAAGGTACCTGCTTCATGAAGCTATACAGTCCTAGACCATTTCCAGTGAAAAGCAAAGCTAGCTCTTCTATAGAGTAGTGTATCGTTGGTCCCATTGGGTCCCTCAATTCCAACTTGCAACCGTGATAAACTCATTCTGGTGTTTGTGTTCAGCTTAACTAGAGCTCATCTATATGAATATTATCTCTACAGGGAATTCCTTTCTCTGTGTAAATTAACTGTCTCTGAATTAACAACCACTAAAGCAAACTGAGATGGAAACCCCTACTTTTCTCCTTAAAAAAAAAAAAAAAAGCTTTGGGAAAGACTGGCAAAAATTGTTGACTAGTGGTCACCAAAGGTAGAACTTGAGACTTTGTCTTCACTAGCTTGTAATAAACTTTGAAGATTATTTTAGTCTGAGTCTGCTCAGGACATTTGGATCTGAGCACATTTTGCAATGCACCACTTGAGAGCCCAGGTTGGGGGTGAGGTGAGAATGGCTTATCTCAAAGAACCTTCTGTAGATTAAAAAGCGCTAAACTTGTAAGGGAACCCCCTATGTTCCCAATACCCTCCTGGGTTCATTTGCCCCAATCAGACTATTTGTGGTCTCACATGCCTTGCCTTTAGAAGAAACTTATTATTATTAGCTCTTGTGATCAGTTTATACTCCCACAAGCACTAGGAGTTGTGTGTGTGTAAAAAAAAAAAAAAAAAAAAAGAAAACACTCCCCACATCTCACATCCTCACCACCACTAGGTTCTGTTTGACTTTTATGCTAACCTTGTGGGTGTGAAATAGTATCACTCATAAGTGCCTCAAAGTTCACTCCCTAAAAATACACTATAGGTGAAGTCAGTGTGGTAGCTATAAATGAGGTGACTTTCAGAAATAGTAACTTAATTCTGAGTAAGTTTCCACATAACAATGTGCAACCGTCAACTGACAGTGATTGTGTTCCCGGAAAATTCTACAAGCGTTAAGACCAGGCCCAGGACTCTTTATGCCAGATGGAGTGAGATTTTAGACTTGGTTAACTGGTTTTCTTCCCTTCAAGGCCGGAGACAACTTAGTCACGTGGAATGCAGGACACTTCTTATTCTATAGGACTTCTGCCATGTGCCCTCAAGACATGGCTGGCTCTAGACTATGTCTATAGCATCCTCCAGTTATTTTGATAACACACCCCTCCATGTATTTCTTAAGACTTAGTGATATACATACTCCACTGAAAATCAACCCTTTAAGGCACTGTACACCAGTATAATTGTAAATTGACATCTTAGTACAACTTTAGGGAAGTTGCTTGGTTGTTAAATGTGACTGACTCTTGATAGTATCTCTCCTGTTGGTACACTTGAAGTTTGTTCTAGGAGTTTGTTCCTTATTTCAGTAATTTTCTGTGCATGATGCTGTCTTATATGCTTTTTTGCTTGTTTGTCATGCTGCCTGTTACAGTGTTATTTTCTAACCATTTTTAGAGCTTAATTTGTGGAAATAGTTTGCAGTCTGTTTAAGGTATGCTCCAGACCACATCTGCATTTGCTTTTATTTGGGGACCTAAGGGACAAGAATAAAGGCAAACTACTTTTTATTGGGGGGGAAAAAAACTTTATTGGAGCTTAAAGGACTACAGATACAGTATAAGTCATGAAGAATAAGATCACTCCAGCCCAAGAGTATTAAATATAAAACAGAACTTGGAGAAAAAGCAAACTGTAAAATTTCTACAGTGTACCATTTGCACCAAAAAGTAATACTATACAATTGTCACAGATACAAACATGTAGAAAGTGTTAGCATGTAGATGGGAAGGATTAACTTCAGGATAGTCTTCCCTGGGAAAGGGAGTAAGCATAATAAGATGGCACACTTAAACAGCTTTTTTTTTTTTTTAAAGCTAAGTCAATAACATGTATCGTATGTAGATTTTTGTTTGTAAACCTAACTAAATCCAGTAGGTATCGGCTGAGTCAAAGTTCAGAATGAATTCACACTTTCAAAAAATTTGACTATATCCCACACTATTATAGTTACTGAAGATCATGCAGACACAGTAATGACCTTTGGACTTTGACTTGCAAAGTTGACTTAACCTGATCTGGACAGAAAGCAGACATGAACTGGAGCCTATAGCTTGAAATCTCAGCTGTTAGAGGTTCAGAGAGGCAGACAAATCAATATAGAGGCAGGCTATTTGTCATAAACAACCAGGTGGGTTTTCAGTTCAGTGTTGAGAATGTTTACTGTCCAGGATGGAGTTGGCTTTTGGAGCAACGAGAGTGTACTAGAATCTGGAAACTACTAGGGGCAGAAGATCTAGAATATCTGTAGGTACATGAAGAAACTATATATGTCCCTGTAGAGACCACTTAGCCTGGGTGTTGGGGGGAGGTGGTTACCTCTCAGTGGTATAAAGGCCACTGTAAATGGGAGTGGTTTAGACTATTGGATGGTGTCAATAGGAAGCCCCAGACTGCAGGTTAGACCCTGGATAGACTCACTAGCTGGAATTCTGACCATTGCCTTTCTCTTTGGAAGATGTGAATCAGACTAAGTTTAAGATGCACCAGAGCTGGTAAAATAGAGGGAATCACTCACAAGTCAGCCTGTGAACCTGATCAAAAGCTAGACATGTCACTTCCCACCAGTCACACAGCTCTCTATCTGGGTAATTCCCAGCAGTTCTCACCACCCCACCATCCCCAAATTCCTCCAACATAGCTCTCCAGGAGTCAGCTCTTATTAAGAAGTTCCTGCCTCCTTGGAGGCAATTTCTTTCATTAGGGGCTGGCACCTGCCCCACCAAGGGCCATGAGTCATTTCCTGCATCTTCTCAATGCAATGAAGGAGTTCTTCAAGGTGTCTGGAACAGTGGCTGGCAAATCTCTGAAGGCACATAATTACCACCAGCAGAGGTCTCCCTTCTAAGAAATTGTAGCTGGCTTAGAGATGGTTCAGTTCAGTTCAGTCGCTCAGTCATGTCCGACTCTTGGCGACCCCATGAATCACAGCACGCCAGATCTCCCTGTCCATCACCAACTCCCGGAGTTCACTCAGACTCACGTCCATCGAGTCAGTGATGCCATCCAACCATCTCATCCTCTGTCGTTCCCTTCTCCTCCTGCCCCCAATCCCTCCCAGCATCAGAGTCTTTTCCAATGAGTCAACTCTTCACATGAGGTGGCCAAAGTACTGGAGTTTCAGCTTCAGCATCATTCCTTCCAAAGAAATCCCAGGGCTTATCTCCTTCAGAATGGACTGGTTGGATCTCCTTGCAGTCCAAGGGACTCTCAAGAGTCTTCTCCAACACCACGGTTCAAAAGCATCAATTCTTTGGCGCTCAGCCTTCTTCACAGTCCAACTCTCACATCCATGCATGACCACAGGAAAAACCACAGCCTTGACTAGATGGACCTTTGTTGGCAAAGTAATGTCTCTGCTTTTCAATATGCTATCTAGGTTGGTCATAACTTTTCTTCCAAGGAGTAAGCATCTTTTAATTTCATAGCTGCAGTCGCCATCTGCAGTGATTTTTGGAGCCCGAAAAAATAAAGTCTGACACTGTTTCCACTGTTTCCCCATCTACTTCCCATGAAGTGATGGGACCGGATGCCATGATCTTCATTTTCTGAATGTTGAACTTTAAGCCAACTTTTTCACTCTCCACTTTCACTTTCATCAAGAGGCTTTTGAGTTCCTCTTCACTTTCTGCCATAAGGGTGGTATCATCTGCATATCTGAGGTTATTTAGGTTATTCCAGCCTGTGTTTCTTCCAGTTCAGCGTTTCTCATGATGTACTCTGCATAGAAGTTAAATAAGCAGGGTGAAACCATAAGACCTGTGTCATCCTTCTCTGATACCACCCTGAGAAAATGTGATTCTCTACTTGTTGCTGCTTTTAACAGTTAATTTTAGCCCCCAGTTGACTTTTTCTCATTCTTAACCAGTACTAAGCAGATTACCTTTCCTACCGAAAGCAGACTTCCTTCTCTTTAAAGATATGTTTTGTCATGGTTTCAGGCTTGAGCTGTTTTTTTTTCTTCAACTTCCAGACTGTGTGTGGACCCTAGCTGTCTTGGTTTTCTGCCCTATGCTGCCTGTATAAACCAAAACTTTGGACAACTGCACCGCAAAGTCCTAGAACAGCACCGTGTTTTAGCACTTGCTTATTTGAACCTAAGTTGCCCTTGAAAACTAAGCACAACACTTACTTGCCAATTTAGCTGAGTATTGAGTAAAAATGCCCAACCTTTTAGGTGTTTGTATCGATTTTTCTATAATATTAGTTCTCCTATAATACCAGAAATGGAAAATGTAAAAGTCTTTTCCTAATGGGATTTTTGACTTGTGAAACATCTGTCTCTAAGTTGCTTTGACACTTTTGTGAGCTCCCCCATAATTCTCAGCACTAGCTAGACACAGTTTCCCTTCAACTCGACTGAAATTTTAAGGTCAGATCACATTGGAGGATAAAACTCAGTGTGGATTTATTAATATGTAATCATTTAGCACTCTTTCTGTTTAATAAAAATATAGTAGAGTGCTCTGTCTCGGGAGAATCTATTGTTCTCATCTTCCTCAGTTTCCCTCCTAGAGAACTGAACACTAGATGAAATCTGCGTATGTGTCGTTAGAAACCCCTTAGCACTCATTGGGGCAGGCGCTCATAGTATATGAGGCAATAATGAACTGGCAAATGTTAGACTTGAGTTTTCATGAGTATATGAAAGAGAACTGGAGAGGCAAACAGAGGACTGCTTTGAAGGGTGGAGAGGAAATCTTTTTTTCTCACATTTCTCTGAAGGGAGAGGGAAGGATTGTCCTATTTCCCATCAGATAGAAGAAACCGTAAGATGCTTAGTCTATAAGTGGACCCCAGAGATGTGAATTTGATCATAGGTAGGTTATTTGGGAAATGTGGAAAAGCTGGTAGAAGGAAGTGAAAGATGGAGAAAGACCTACTATTGGTGCATGATTATGCAAGCCACCATGAGAAAGCTAAGAAACTCTGGGAAAGGATGTAAGATACACTGAGGAATTCTCATACCTGAGGTGCAAAAGGACCTGGGGTATTTATACATCAACCTCTTGGTTACTGAGGAGGCCAAATATGGCAGATGAGTGAAAAGTGGTGATAGCCAAGGATATGTTCCTCTCAGAACAAAGCCCAGACAATGACCCACAGTGCACCACCATTGTCACACTAGATGGAACTTAGCTAAAGGGCTGTGAAGCTTTGCATGGGGCTTGCAGAGACTGACAGACTAGCATGATACTCTGACAGCATTCTATGCCTAATCCAGCTTCCTTCTCTCTCACACCAGTTGTTACTCCACAATAGACATTCAGTTCAGTCACTCAGTCATGTCCAACTCTTTGCAATGCCATGAACCACAGCACGCCAGGCCCCCTTGTCCATCACCAACTCCTGTAGTTTACCCAAACTCATGTCCATTTAGCTGGTGATGCCATCCAACCATCTCATCCTCTGTCATCCCCTTCTCCTCCTGCCTTCAATCTTTCCCAGCATCGGGCTCTTTTCAAATAAGTCAACTCTTTGCATGAGGTGGCCAAAGTATTGGAGTTTCAGCTTCAGCATCAATCCTTCCAAAGAACACCCAGGACTGGTCTCCTTCAGAATGGACTGGTTGGATCTCCTTGCAGTCCAAGGGACTCTCAAGAGTCTTCTCCAACACCACAGTTCAAAAGCATCAATTCTTCGGTGCTCAGCTTTATGGTCCAAATCTCACATCCATACATGACTACTGGAAAAACCATAGCCTTTACTAGATGGACCTTTGTTGACAACGTCTCTGCTTTTTAACATGCTGTCTAGGTTGATCATTTATGCAACTCTAATTCTCAGTATCTGCTGTCAGAAGAGCCCAGTTTGCAACAACTTCCTTACCTTCTTAGGGCTGATTAGAGTTTTTCTAGCTCAGGGATTTTTTACACATACCCAGACTTTATCACTGCACGCTCCTAGGCATCCAGGCAGACTTGGGCAGTATAGGGTGTGTGGGTAGATTGTGGCATGAGGAAGCCCTGCATATGGGAAATACTTCCCATGATGTCCTCTTAAATATCTGACTAGATACCTAAATGCATGTGGCTTATGAGCCTCTTGCTGCCAGTGATGGTTCTGCTTGAATCAAAGAAGGATCTTATAGCTGGTTTTGAATTGAAGAAATTGGCTAAAGCAGGGAGAGAGAAAAATACCAGTCAGAATCTGCTACCAACATCTCTCGTGTGAGACAACAGTATGTGGGGTTCAGGCAGTGTCAGTAAGCAAAACCAAAGTTCTTATCCAGGAAAGCTACATCTTAGTGGACCTAGTGAAGCACTCAAGGCAGACAACTTCATTGCCTGAAAACCTTGAGTTCTGGCTTTTGTGTTCTAGTTACTCTCAGTCAGTCTGAACTTAGTAATGGGAAAGAAGTAGGTGTACCTGCAAACAACATATATTAGTGTTGGATACCTCTTGGTTCCTTTGGAGGAGGGTAAGGCTGGCAACTTTTTATCCAGGTATGTAATACTATATGACTATATAAATGGATTTAGCCTTGTTGGCCTAGAGACTGTGGTCCAAACACTGTTCCCTGTGGACCGGTATTCTGTCCTTTTCTGATACCTATGTCTTCAATGCAATTAAAGATCTTATTAGAGGATTTTTACTCTGCCATCACTTTCTCTTCTAAGCTAAATTTAAGCTTACATCTCTCCATACAGATGGCATTTATCCCTGTTCCTTTCTTCTATTCAAAGCTCTTATGAGAAATGCCAAGGAAAGTGTAAAATCTTTTACTTGGCCCTAAAGCCTTAGAATTTATTCCTTATAATCATATCCTCAGAAAGATAACCTTTGTTAGAAATGTTAATGTTTAAATTTCTTGAATTTCCATCTCGTTGCCTTGTCACTTAGTTCTTTGTGGCTTTTGAAGAAAATGAGCCAATTCTTGATCACAAAAATGAGCGAGAGACCATGACAACCATGGACTTGGCCTGAGGGCTAGGAATTCTCCCCCTAGGAGAAATTAAGAGCAATTTGTCCAGATAGTTGTTGATACAGAAATGAGTAGGGAATCTATTCCTCTGTTTGTGACCTCCTCTATTGGAGAAAAGTTCATATTTCAGTATAGGTCTAGACTGTGTCTATAGTATAAATCTCATTTGGTATACAGTCTATTTTTAAATAACTTATTTTTTAATTGAAGGATAATTGATTTACAGAATTTTGTTGTCAATTGTGGTTTCCTTTCTGGAGGCTGCAGGATTATAGTTCTTGCTTCCTGATGGGAGGGACTGGCTGTGGGGAAAACTGGGTCTTGCTCTGGTGAGCAGGGCTATGCTCAGTATATCTTGAATCCAATTGTCTGATGGGTGGGGCTGTGCTCCCTCCCTATTAGTTGTTTGGCCTGAGGCAACCCAGTCTTGGAGTCTATAGGCTGTGCAGTAGGGCTACTGGTGACCTCCAAAAAGGACTTATGCCGACACATGCCTTCCAGGACTGCTGCTTCCAATGCCCCTATCCCCACAGCAGGCAACTGACCACCCATGCCTCCATAGGAGATCTTCAAACACTCACAAGGCAGGTCTGGCTCAGTCTCTCATGGGGTCACTGCTCCTTTCCCCTGGGTCCTGGTATGCACAAGATTTTTTGTGTGTGTGTGCCCTCCAAGAGTCTGTTTCCTTGAGTCCTTTAGCAGTTCTGTAATCAAATCCCACTATCCTTCAAAGTCAGATTCTCAGTTCAATTCATTTCAGTCGCTCAGTCGTGTCAGACTCTTTGGGACCCCATGGACTGCAGCACGCCAGGCTTCCCTGTCCATCACCAATTCATGGAGATTACTCAAAATCATGTCCATAGAGTTGGTGATGCCATCCAACCATCTCTGTCATCCCCTTTCTCCTCCGGCCTTCAATCTTTCCCAGCACCAGGCTCTTTTCAAAGGAGTCAGTTCTTCACATCAGGTGGCCAAAGTATTGGAGTTTCAGCTTCAACATCAGTCCTTCTAATGAATATTCAGGATTGATTTCCTTTAGAATTGACTGGTTGGGTCTCCTTACAGTCCAAAGGACTCTCAAGCATCAATTCCTCAGTGCTCTGCTTTCTTTATAGTCCAACTCTCACATCCATACATGACTACTGGAAAAACCATAGCTTTGACTAGACAGACCTTTGTTGGCAAATCAATGTCTCTGCTTTTTAATATGCTGTCCAGGTTGGTCATAGTTTTTCTTCCAGGGAGCAAGCATCTTTTAATTTCATGGCTGCAATCACCATCTGCAGTGATTTTGAAGCCCAAGAAAGTCTCCCTGTTTCCATTGTCTCCCCATCTATTTGCCATGAAGTGATGGAATCAGATGCCATGATCCTAGTTTTCTGAGGTTTTCTTTTGTTTTTCTAAGCCAACTTTTTCATTCTTTCACTTTCATCAAGAGGCTCTTTAGTTCTTCACTTTCTACCAAAAGGCTGGTTGTCATCTGCATATCTAAGGTTATTCATATTTCTCCCAGAAATCTTGATTCCAGCTTGTGCTTCATCCAGCCTGGCATTTCACATGATGTACTCTGCATCTAAGTTAAATAAGCAGGGTGACAATATACAGCCTTGACATACTCCTTTCCCGATTTGGAAACAGGCTGTTGTTCCATGTCCAATTCTAACTGTTGCTTATTGACCTGCGTACAGATTTCTCAGGGGCCAGGTCAGGCGGTCTGATATTCCCATCACTTTCAGAATTTTCCAGTTTGTTGTGATCCAAAAAGTCAAAAGCTTTGACATAGTTAATAAAGCAGAAGTAGATGTTTTTCTGGAACTCTCTTGCTTTTTTGATGGTCCAATGAAAGTTGGCAATCTGATCTCTGGTTCCTCTGCCTTTTCTAAATCCAGCTTGAACATCTGGAAGTTCGTGGTTCACGTACTGTTGAAGCCTGGCTTGGAGAATTTTGAGCATTACTTTGCTAGTGTGTGAGATGAGTGCAATTATGTGGTAGTTTGAGCATTATTTGGAATTGCCTTCCTTTGGGATTGGAATAAAAACTGACCTGTTGCAGTCCTGTGGCCACTGCTGAGTTTTCCAAATGTGCTGGCATATTGAGTGCAGCACTTTCAGAGCATCATCTTTCAGGATTTGAAATAGCTCAACTGGAATTCCATCACCTCCACTAGCTTTGTTTGTAGTAATGCTTCCTAAGACCCCTTGACTTCACATTCCAGGATGTCTGGCTCTAGGTTAGTGATCACACCATGATTATCTGGGTCATGAAGATCTTTTTTGTGTAGTTCTGTGTATTCTTGCCACCTCTTCTTAATATCTTCTGCTTCTGTTAGGTCCATACCATTTCTGTCTTTTATTGTACCTATATGCATGAAATGTTCCCTTGGTATCTCTAATTTTCTTGATCTCTAGTCTTTCCCATTCTATTGTTTTCCTCTATTTCTTTGCACTGATCACTGAGGAAGATTCCCTGGGGATTCCCAATCCCTTTGCTGTATCCCCAGGTTTGGAATTCTGGTGTGGGGCTCAGAATCTTCACAACAGTGTGAGAACTTCTTTGGTGGGAGTATTCTCTGGTTTGGAACAACTGATGTGAACTTTAAGGGAAATTCATGGTATGCCACCTGGAATGGCAATCCTTAGTGAGTTTTTAAAATGTAAAAAGTTTATCTTCAAAGATTGAACCTTCAGGGCTTTTTAAAAATCTATGAAGTTTATGCACCTCTGGGGCAGATTCAAAAGGATCTAAAGGTGTTTGCCAACTTCTCTCCACCTGTTAATGTCACTCTGACAAGCAGAGACATGTCCTTCAGCCACTCCAGGTAGCTAGGCCACCCATGCCTGGAGCCTGGTTGTCCCATTGCTGGTTCTCATTGAGCATGTAAACCTTTACCCACTGCCAAGTTTCAGCCTAAAGCTCAGGTTTTAGTATTTGTTGTAGTTCTTAACTGTTTTTTGAAGGAACTATGCTTATGGCTAGAAAGATGCCTATATTTGTGCTCTGGAAGTCAATAAAGATATCTACTTCACTGTCCCTGAAGTCACCCCAACCTGGCTCTGACCTGAGGAGGCCTTTCAAAGCCTGCCTTTCTCCACTAGGGATCCATGTAGCCCTTGTTGGAGTGTTTTTCCCCCCAGGATCCTGGTCCTTGGGACAAGTGCCATCTAGATATTGAGGTAGCATTTTTATACTACAGACCTTAACACATACTGGATGGTAGAGTGTGGAACAAGTTAATGTTACTGCAACTCTGTCTTGCCTTAAAGATACCTTCCCTCATTTCAGCATTAGATCTTCAAAACTTTTTTCCATTATGATGGGTATGAAGATCATTGTGAGTTTAAGGGTTTTCTCTGTGTTTAAGGTTAAAATGTATAAAATCTATCTAACAGCCAGTATTAGGTTTTGAATAATGGGGAAATATACCTGGTTCTACTAAGAAAAACATACAAAAAAAGTCTGGCTTTATCTAACTGCCTATGGTATATAAATAAAACCTTTAAAAAAAAAAAAAGACTATGCATGGTCAAATATTTATTTTTCTGCCATCTAAACTAGGGACATTGAAACCCTTAGAAATTTCTGAGTGATATGAGTGTCTTCTGTTTTTCATAAGGAACTTGTCTTGATCACACCTGTGTTTATGCTAATGAAGTAACTTAAAAGTAGTCCCCCTAAACAACCTCAGGAAGGGGACTGGTTATCAGAAAGAAGTAACTAGTGGATTGAATCTTCCAGCTCTACTCACTAACTTCCAGAAAAGGCAAGTAGGGGCTGGAACTTAATTTTGATAACTCTTGAACAATGAGACCTGAGCTTCTGCATTGGTGAACACATGGAAATGCTGGAAGGGTTGCATGCCCAGAGAAGGTATGGGAGCTCTGGGCCACTTGCCTGCCCCAAATCTTACCCTATGCATCTCTCCAACTTGGCTGTTTCTGAGTTAGTGTTTAACAAACCAGTAAGCATTAAGAACTCAGTTCCATGAACTGGTCTGTTAAATTACTGAACTTGACAGAGGGTGCAGTGGGAACACCAAATTTATAGCCAAGTTGGGCAGAAGTATGAATTGTCTTAACCCATGACTGGTGCCTTAAATGGGGACCTTGTGGGACCAGGTCCTAGTATCATTCATGTCCATGGTGTGAGACTAAGGTAATGAGTTAATGTATCCTAAACTTGAGCTGGTGTTTAGGACCCATGTATGTATCTCCACCACTGCAAACTCCATGATTGTCTCACATATTGAACTAAATGCTGCAGTTGCATTTACATCATACATTCATAGGATTAGTGTTCAATCTTAAGATTGACTGATGCATATGCTAAGTGAGATTGAGTGTCCTTTGAGCCCTGAGAACATCTTAGCTTCTCTGGCTGTTGGATAGCAACTTCTGTGAGTGTCCAGAGGCAGAACTTAAGTTTAGTCCTATCCATTTGGTTCACCGAGCTTTTGAGATTATTATGTATCTCCACCAGAAAGCCTCATTCTGGAATTTTTCTTGGAAAAACTAGGAGAAAGAGTAAATGGAAAAAAGGGATTTGTAACCCTCTGTCAAAGCTCATCCAAAGTGTATGATAATGGAAGCCCTAGATTTGACTTAAATTAGCAATACAGACAGACCCTGCATCTACAGCAGAAAGTGCGTTGAGTTCTCATAGTCTGAGAATCTCAAAAGCCTTATGGTTATGGTTCAACTGAGTAATTACTGGGGACAGATATAAATCAATTATTCAGTGGCTACCTGAGATTTCCAAAGTTAGAAGGTATATCAGTGGTAAAAAGAAGCCAACATCTACCACTACCCCAGAGAATGGAACAATTGTAAATGTCTTTCTACTGGAGAGAAGTTTCCAGGATGTTAACATGCTGAGAATAAGTGTCAGAGAGGGCTGTTCCCTGAGAGTAAAGACCAGGAGAAATTTGCAACTATAATGAGCTTTCCTGGTGGGTGTTAGGATGGCAGGCTTGGGGAATATTGCTGGGGCACGTGGCTGATAAGCCTAGAATAGGGAGCCCACATGTTAGGAGATAAGTAATTTATAATTACTTATATTTATAAATATTTATATTTATAAATACTCCTCACAGGCAGTTAAAAAATCCTCAACCTGGAATAAAGCATATGGTATCCTGTGTTCTGGGCAGTGGTGATGAATTGATGAAGGTAATCAAGGGGCTGTGCAGCCTCTTAAGAGGATGAACTTAGTTGTCCCATAGGTGACTGGTCTATCACTAACTCTGGCTGTGAAGTGACAATTTAGAAGCTCAACTAACAAGCAGGAGGTAGAGCCCTGTGGGCCATGAGTAAAGGAGTTGCTCAGGGCTATATGTCAGGCTACTGTGCTTCCTCTTGGGCTCACTGTGAGTAGTCGAGCATAATTTATTAGCAAACCATTTTGGGGACATCAGTATTCTTGTTCAAAACTCTGGAAATATTCCCAAATACTGTCCTTGGGCTCCAAAGAAATGACAAAGCTACATCCAGAAAGACCTAGTCATTGGGTCTTAACACAAGTCCTAAGTGGAGTGTATTAGAATGTTCACTCTGGGTGTTCCTGGTGGGAACACAAGGCCTGAACTTCAATTATTCTCATGGAATGCTTCTCTACTTTCTGAGATCTCTCACTAGCTATACTACTATCTGAGATCTCTCACTGCTGCTGCTGCTGCTAAGTCACTTCAGTTGTGTCCAACTCTGTGCGACCCCATAGACAGCAGCCCACCAGGCTCCCCAGTCCCTGGGATTCTCCAGGCAAGAACACTGGAGTGGATTGCCATTTCCTTCTCCAATGCATGAAAGTGAAAAGTGAAAGTGAAGTCGTTCAGTCGTGTCTGACTCTTAGCGACCCCATAGACTGCAGCCCACCAGGCTCCTCTGACTATGGGATTTTCCAGGCAAGAGTACTGGAGCTCACTAGCTATGAACAACAGCATGCAACTCCCTGCCTTAGCAGTCACATACTCTTCAGTTCTAGAGGACTTCTGCTATCTAGGGTCTCCATTTCTCAATCCCCAATTTTCCCCTTGTTGATGCTCACTAGTGTGGAACTTGTACACATCACCTTGATTTTTCCTAAAATTATTGCTTCCTAGTTTCTACCATTTTCAGTCCTGGAAACCTAGTGTTACTCCCAACTTGTGATGGTGGCTTCCAGGAGTATCTGGCTTTCTCTACTTAAAAAAAAAAAAAAAAATTACCCTCTCTGCAGTTCCAAGCAGTATCTAAACTTCAAATAGGCCTTTTTCAAAGTGAGGCTTCTAAGTCAAATTTTGTTCACAGGGTTCTCAAAGCAAGAATACTGAAGTGGTTGGCCAATGCCTTCTCCATTGGACCAAGTTTTGTCAGAACTCTACCATGACCCTTCCATCTTGGGTGACCTTACATGGCATGGCTCATAATTTCATGGAGTTAGAGAAGGCTATGGTCCATATGATCCATTTGATTAGCTCTCTGTGACTGTGGTTTTCATTCTGTCTGCCCTCTGATAAGAATAAGAGGCTTATGGAATCTTTGTGATGGGCAAGACTGACTGGGGGGAACTGGGTCTTGTTCTGACTGGCAGGGCCACGCTCAGTAAAGAGCCTCTTGATGAAAGTTGAAAGAGGAGCAAGAAAAAGTTGGCTTAAAACTCAACATTCAGAAAACTAAGATCATGGCATTCAGTCCCATGACTTCATGGCAAATAGATGGGGAAACAATGGAAACAGTGAGAAACTTTATTTTCTTGGGCTCCAGAATCACTGCAGATGGTGACTGTAGCCATGAAATTAAGACACTTGTTCCATGGAAGAAAATCTATGACAAACCTATACAACTTATAAAAAGCAGAGAGATTACTTTGCCAACAAAGGTCTGTCTAGTCAAAGTTATAGTTTTTCCAGTAGTCATGTATGAATATGATGGATGTGAGAGTTGGACTATAAAGAAAGCTGAGCACTGAAGAATGGATGCTTTTGAACTGTGGTGTTGGAGAAGTCCCTTGGACTGCAAGGAGATCCGACCAGTCCATCCTAAAGGAAATCAGTCCTAAATATTCATTGGAAGGACTGATGCTGAAGCTGAAACTCCAATAGTTTGGCCATCTCATGTGAAAAACTGACTCATTGGAAAAGACCCTGATGCTGGGAAAGATTGAAGGCAGGAGGAGAAAGGGGATGACAGAGTATGAGATGGTTGGGATGGCATCACCAACTCGATGGACATGAGTTTGAGCAAGCTTTGGGAGTTGGTGATGGACAGGGAAGGGTGGTGTGCTTCAGTCCACGGGGTTGCGAAGAGTCAGACAACTAAGCAACTAAACTGAATTAAGTCAAATTCTAGACATCTCAAGCTTCTGATGTCTAGATTTAAGATAACAGCATCCCATATTCACAACACTGGATAGAATGTACATCCCAAAATGCTAGCTACTTAACAATCTTAATGTAGAATAAGCCTTTCTCTGACTTAAAGTCCTGTGCTCATTTGCTTTACCAGTCAAAAACAAAAGTTTGGCCCCCTCCATCCAGTATTCCAGCCTACTTTAAGTTTAGGGCCTGGCAGAAAAAGTTGTTAAAAGTTTCCTTGAGCGTAGACAATTCTACTGGCCAGTTGAGTTTGGACAAACCTACATATGTAAACTTCCCAAATAAGTCAAATGTAGGAAAATTGTTACCTAAAGGAATAAGGGGAAAAAAAAAATCTACCTACTAGGGACAGATTAGTTTATATCTCCTATGATGCCTTCCTGTAGCTCCTGTAAGCCTAATAGGTTTGCCATATGATTCTCCTTTCTTTGGAAAACTTCCCAGAGTAAAATATCAAAGTAGCACTGGTTCCAAGTGAAGGTCAGAAGTGACATCCTCTAACATTTTTGGTTTTGCAACAACTGGCATCTGAGCTATGTGGCCAGCATAGCAAGACTAACTTTACTCCTCTGAAAACAGACTTCCTATGAGTACAGTTATATCTTCATGTTCTGTAGGCATCCTTGGCAAGAAGCTTGCATTCCAGGATCTCTGGAATAAGAATTAAGAAATAGACCAGCTTATCTTGGCAACTGGCTTTTTCTCTCCACCACCACTTCACCCCTGCTGAGATGGTAAAATGGCGGCTATGCTGAGCCCTGGCTGTTACACCTGGGGCACCCGCCTACCTTCTGCTCTTGAGGACTTCCACCTTGCTTGTCACTTTTAGTAGGGTTCTGGACTAGTAGCTTTTCTCCTGTCTTACTTCGAACTCTTTAAACTGCTTCTGCTTCATGACCATGGAGCCTATTCCACTGTGAAGATGTGTGACGAAGCAGAAATAATTAGAAGCACTAAGTCACTCACAATAAAGCCATATTTTAGGTAAACTTAACACCAAGGTCATTCATCCTTCCCCTCTGAGCATCTTCCTTTCTCATCCTCCCAATCAGCACAGGTTGTCAGAACTCAGTCAGACTCTGGCATTTTTTTTTCCCCAAAAATCCTGCCAGTTTTAAGATGGAACATCTGTCCAGAACTAGGCTCTTCCTATTCACTATCTCCAGAGAGCCATCATGTTGATGCCCCTTCTCTGTAGGACTTCCCTCCTGCTTGTGCCTGAGCCAGTAGTAAAGCTTTGAATTGCCTGATTGGCTCCAGTGTCATATCTTTTGTAAAGAGAGAGCATCAGGCCTAGTAGTGAACTAAGCTGAATTATAATAACACCCCATCTACCCTTCAGGAAGAGCTGGTACTGTGATATTGAAGACTCATTCTTCAGCCATCCTCTTGAAGACTCTGGGCTTGGTCTCTTAAGTTGCTTTCCTTTGATCTCTAGCTTTTTGAAGATCAATAAAGATGATGCCTCTTGGAATTTCAACTGAGGCAAGTCTGCATACGTTTTAATAACAAGTCTCCATGACTGTTTGCCAATGAGAGATTTGGGGGTGCTGCCTTTACGACTGTTAGAACATCATATATATTCTAGATTCTCCTCCTGTATAAGTTTGAGTTGAATTAAGCCCTGGTTCTTAAATTTTACTTTTTATATTCAGGTCTAGTGAAATACAATAAAATAAACCAGCCAAGGAGTTCAGGTACCTTTGGTAGTTCAGATTTGAGAACTCAAGTCTATGCTTTAGTATTTTCTACACTAGACTACACCTTTAACATTTTTATGGGTGGGAAAATAAGAACCCCAGCCTATAAAGATCTATGTAGGAAGCATCTTCGAACAAGCTGAAACAAGATTGCACATTTCATTGCTGCTGTTGTTCAGTTGCCCAGTTGTGTCCAACTCTTTGCAACCCCATGGACTGCAAAGAGAGTGAAAAAGTTGGCTTTGAGGCTCAACATCCAGCCACCTTCATACGGCTATTAAATGGTGGGTCTTGACTTATATGTAGACGTCACCTGAGAAAGAACATACTTGAAACTAATTATGCTTTATCTGCATGGTAGTGGCAGTTTAATTACTAAGTTGTGTTGGACTCTTTTGCGACCCCATGGACTGTAGCCCACCAGGTCCTTTGTCCATGGGATTTCCCAGGCAAGAATACTGGAGTGTGGGTTACCATTTCCTTCTCTAGGGGAACTTCCTGACTCAGGGATCAAATCCACTCCTCTTACATTGCCAAGTGGATTCTTTACAACTGAGCCACCAGGGAAGACCTATCTGCATGGTATTCATTATGCAAATATAATGGTTTAGAGCCTTTCAAAACAAGTGGTAACTTATGAATTTCTAAATATTTCATCTCTATGTAGAACCCAACTTCTCTAAATCTAATCAGTCAATTCTGAGCATTTTAGGATAGCTCTTCTATTCAGTAATTTACTCCAACCCTGTTCTCCAATGGTACTACTCTACTGTCACTGCTGACTACTGCATTAACACAGAACAAGAGATTCAAAAAAACTGTGAAGGTGAATATTTGAAGAATTCTTTAGTGTTAGGAATTTTATAGAAAATCTCAAGGCTTAACTTAACCCTTGAATAAGCAATATCCACACCACAGGATGACTAAGAAAATTCTCTGAGCTGGCACTGTATTAGGGAGCCCAAGAAAAAACAGCATAGTCAAACTAGAGTAACTCAATGAAGGTCTTATTTATAAAGGGAGAATGCAATAACCCAGAGTTGGTAGTAATGGAAGACTAAACAACAAAAGATGTAGCATCACAGCTTCAAAAGAAAAGAGTATGAATACTAGATTCTGGCAGGGAGAAGCTGACTGCCTGTGACAAATAAGCTTTTATTTATGCATGAAAGTTCTTCTATTCACCAGTGATTTCCAAGGGAATAATTGCCCTGATAGTCCCCTCTTCCTGTTGACTTCCTGCTAAGATTCCCCCAACCCAAACCAAATAGCCCAGCAATCTTATGAGAAGTGGTGTTTCCCCTCCTTATAGGGACTGAAAGCAGGATACAAAGGGACAAACACCATACATTCCACATAGACACAACTGTCTTATATGTCTTGCCAACTCAAGTGCAATTGTCAAGCAGTAGTTAAGCCACTTCTAAAGGTGTAGCGAATGGGATAGACTGCAAATAATTCTCAAAAGCTTACTCATTTTTGCAGCCTGTCTCTCCAGCTTTAACTGACATACTACATATGAAATTCCCCATGATCCTCTGGGACCAGTTTGAAAGAATCCTGCAAGACACCTGCTTGAGTTTTTCATGTGCTCCTCTAACCTTTATTTCTTACCCTGAAGTTCTATATCCAGATATCCAGTAAATAGGAAGATTTGGCTTCCTTTCTTTGATACTGTGAGAATCTTTTAGCTTCTGTCCACTATAAACTTCAGGTGCAAATAAGTTAATCTTGGTATCTTCTCATCTATGAACCTGCTTTCCTTGATATCCTTACATGTTTGCCAAAGCCTACACTTAACAGTGTTCACACTATAAAAATATGCATGTCCTCACCATGGGCTTCATGGTACTATGTTGGCATGTGGTGGGCTATGGATTACATCACTACTATAACATCAGTCTAAATGGTATGTACTCCTTCATATGAATCATACTAGCCATGCAGTGGAGCACATGGACTAACTGGGAATAGGAATCTTGACTCTCTGAAATCCATGTAGGAGGCTGTCTTTGGGTGCCAGGCAGCAGCAGAACAACAAAAAAGCCATTAAGATCTCTGGCACTAGTTCCTTTAAAAGGTGATATCAGTTATGTCAACCACCACTTTGAGTTCTGAGGTACCTACTAAAACTAAAAATAATGGCTTCTGAGGTTACTAGTGACCAAAGTCCTCTTTTCACAGTGGAGATTGTTGTGTCTATTTTAGGAATATATGGACCTAAGGATTGAGCTTGTTGAACTTAAATATTGCCAAGAAGCAATGTAGAGCTCATACTTGGCCCTGTAGTTCTGTGAAATCTTGAACTGTTAAGGTCAACAACTGAAGTATACCTAATTATCTAGAACATGAGAAATACATTCAACATGTATGACTAAAATTCTACCAGCTCTGCACAAATTCAGCACTTTTTTGTCAGAGGGAATTCTCTTGACTTTGGTAGTTCTTGAAGATGTTACTTTATCCTGTCACAAATTAAAGGCTTCTAGGGACTGAACCTTGACATGCCTGCTCCTTAGATCAGGCTAAGACCTGGTATCATCACATGAGTTAGTGGATTTTATTTTTCTCTCAGAACCAAGAAGACATTGGCTGGGTTAAAATTTTCCAGGCTCTGATGAGGACCCAGTAGTTCAGTAGAAGTATCCTCACCCCGGGACCTTCATGGGAGCACTGGAAACAATCTGAAATTTCTTTTACCAAATCTTGACTTACAATGCTGTATCAAACCCAAAAAGGAATTAGAAGTTCAGAAGACTTATTGGGGTTAACAACTAAGAAAGTGGGGGAGGGGCAGGATTAGGTAGGGAGAAACCTTACACTGTTTATAGGTCTAAGACTTGTGGAAAAGAAATGGGGAGGAAGAATTGAATAGGGAGGACTTTAGAACTATAGTGAACTAAGAGAGCTTCAGGCAGCCCAGCAGGGGGTCTCAGCACAAGGAGTACCTCTAGAAGAATCTTCTTTGAATGAAAATGGTCAGGCTTCACTTCTCCCACAGTGCCCAATTACTTGGGTAGGAGCTCCTAGGAAAACATGGACTCAACTTGAACATGATTGCATCCTGAAGGAAGGACAGATGGAGGTCAGTTCTGGAGGGGAGATCAGAGGGAGGGTACCTCTGTGGCTGCCACATAAGCTACAGTAGAAGATATTCCATGACAATGCTACTGACTTGACAAGAACTGCTGTGCATGTTAAGTTGAGCAAAGAAGCCAGACAGGATTTCTTGGCACAGGTCTAGAATAGGGCATGGGGCTATCAAAACTAAGAGTTTAGCCCCAAAAGTCCCTGCCAACATGGCAGAGAGAAGGTCCTCTAAACTTAGAATAACCTGTAGGAGTTGTTCCTCATTGGACTAAGAGGGTCAAGCTTTCATATAAACTCTCCTGCTTAGTCACTGGCCATGGATTGCTCTCCTAAAAGCATTTAACCTCAGGTTAAACCTGTAGCATAGTCACATACTGGAGGAGTTGATGGTTGAAGACTGTCTGCTGAGTGCCTTCTCTGTAGCTGAACAGTAAGTCCTTCAAGGGAGAGGATCTAGCTGGTGCATCTTTGAGTATCACAGCCAACGTCTCATCTGTAGAAGATTGGTCAAGTTGTTCCACATTAGGGAAAGGTTCCCCTTGACATTCGGCCAGTGGCACAGTTGGAAAATACCTACATCCATCCCCAGTGTGATGGTATCCATGGAAAATCATGTTAAGGCATTATAGTAGTTCAGTTCAGTCGCTCAGTCATATCTCTCTCTTTGCAACCCCATGAATCGCAGCATGCCAGGCCTCCCTGTCCATCACCAACTCCTGGAGTTCACTCAAACTCATGTCCATTGAGTTGGTGATGCCATCCAGCCATCTCATCCTCTGTTGTCCCCTTTTCCTCCTGCCCCCAATCCCTACCAGCATGAGTCTTTTCCAATGAGTCAACTCTCTGCATGAGGTGGCCAAAGTATTGAAGTTTCAGCTTTAGCATTAGTCCTTCCCATGAACACCCAGGGCTGATCTCCTTTAGGATGGACTGGTTGGATCTCCTTGCAGTCCAAGGGACTCTCAAGAGTCTTTTCAACAGTTCAAAAGCATCAATTCTTTGGCGCTCAGCTTTCTTCACAGTCCAACTCTCACCTCCATACATGACCACTGGAAAAACCACAGCCTTGACTAGATGGACCTTTGCTGGCAAAGTAATCCAGATTGGTCATAACTTTCCTTCCAAGGAGTAAGAGTCTTTTAACTTCATGGCTGCAGTCACCATCTGCAGTGATTTTGGAGCCCAAAAAATAAAGTCTGACACTGTTGCCACTGTTTCCCCATCTATTTTCCATGAAGTGATGGGACCAGATGCCATGATCTTAGTTATAGTAGTTAGGCTTCGGTTATGTCAGAAAGCTGCCACTCATCTAGCAAACATGAGCCTTGCAGTACTATCACAAATGGTCTAGTGTGTGCAGTGATAAAAGAAAGACCAGACACACACGATGAGAGGTGTGCTGATGGGACTTGGTAGAGCTTCCCTGAGAACTGCTTGCTATGTGAACCCAAGTAACTTCAGCCACAAGAGGCAAGAAAGGTAATCTAGTCCAAATCCTAGATAGTAGGGATAGTTAAAAACACAGTGGCAACTACCTGATTGTGGTATAGGGGATCAGAGTCTTAATATATGTAAAAATTCACATATTAAAAAGATTTCTGGATAACAATATGAGGATATGTTTAACTACAGATAATGAAGTTCCTCTTAAGGTATGGCAGTTTGAGGGACAGACTAAGATTTTAGTCTTCTTGAGGGAGCTAAATTAAGGAAGAGTATACATTTGGGGTAATGTTGTTCCACGTTCTGTCCTCTGCACACTCCTGATTTCTTCTACTCTATTCTGTGATATAGATCCCAAAACAGCCTCAACCATTCACAAGGGAAGCTCTAGAGCTAGAATCCCTTTTTGATTTGTTGAGTTTATATGGCTATACTTTTATCTTGCCACATAGGTTGGTTATGGATACAGGCCAGTCTGGGAAGATACATGACCTTAGGCATGAGGTGGCCCTCTGCAGCTGAAACAATCCATGAAGGAGCTGATACGGGCTACATAAACCACATCCAGAAGCAACAAGCCCTTGGTGGAAGGATCCAGTACTGCATCAGCATCCACCATACAGTTGGTGCCATTTTTTGTCTTTGCTTTTTTTCCTCTGATGGCCTCATGGCATCTCTACTAGGGCATGGTAAAAATTCTGTCTGGAGGTGAAGTCTGCAAGTGAAGTAGGCAAACATGGTCATATCACACTTCTGGGGACTTTTATAAACTAGTAATTTAGAAAAATTGGTAAACGATTTTAACTTGGGTCAAAACTATATACATACACAATATATAGAAAGACTCTTGGCTTTGCATCATTTCTGGTGGGCTATGTGTACCAACTGGATCTCTAATCTATAACATCCCATCCCATGACTCATTCAGGATGAGTCCAAAGACTGAGAGCTGACTTTTAAAGCTGGACCTGGGTTACTGAGGGCAGTGGAAGGAACGTTTCTGGAATCAGCCTGGATGATTTTTGCCTCTGTGGCCAGAAAATTCACATCGAAGAATTATAACGTCTTCCTATTACTGGGCAGAATAGAAGACACTAGCCTGCCTATAATCCCTTTCCTCAAAGACCAATGATCACACTTAGTATTTCAAACTGATTACCTTAGTCTGAGTTCTCCCACAGGAGCAGAGCTTGAAACAAGGATACAAGTGCACGTAGTTTAAAGAAGGTCATGTGAACGGAAGGAACCCCAACGTAAAGGCACACACTGAGGTCCTGACACAGGGCAACTTTACCATTGCACTCCCTTTGCCTGAACTTTAGGGTCCATACCCTAAGATTTCATAGAGTCTTGGCTGAGGTGCTTTATACTACTTAAAACTAAAAAATTATGTAGGTCATCATCTTACCTAGAAGACTAGATCACAAACAACATCCTCTAACTTCACTTGCCATTCTACCTGCCTTTTCTCAACCATTTTAGAATCACTATCTTTAACATATCTTGGTGTTAAAGATACTGACTTATGCTTTGTTTTCAAATTTGTCTAAAGATGCACACTAGTCCCAGAATGCAAATCACTTGGCCCCCATCATTGCTTCTTTTTACATAAAATTGACAGAATCAACCAAACTTTAAAACCACAGGTATTACTGAAGACTTGGGATGTAATATAATGTTTCCCAACTAAGAGGTAAGATTGGCAACTGTGCCTCTGCCTTGAAGTCACCTTACATTCCTCATGAAAATGAGAACTGGCAACATTGAGACTTCTTTGTACAAAACATAAAATGCCTGGAAGATTTTACATCCATCACTGACATTGCGACAAGCATATTACATCTATCTTCAAGCTCCTTTGAAGATAGAATACAGGTGATATCGGTGTTGCAACCTCCACGCAGTGTCACCAACAGAGACTCTCTCCTGTACTTAAAGGATTGTGTATCTGGACACCTAAGTCCATTCTTGATTTCCAAAAGAGGTTGTTAGGCTGTTCTGGCCACTATGACTAGAGGCATGAAATTCAGAGTTCATTTCACCGTTTTATTATTTTTTAAAAACAAACAAGCTCACGTTTCTCTGTATGTCCTTTTTACCCTTTTAGTGGACCAAATTGGCTTGAAACAACAGTGGTAGGAAGGCATATAAAACTAAGGGGAAAAAACTAGTACTGGTTTTAAACCATCTAAGAATTAGACATGGTAAAACATGTCTCCACAACAAACTGAAAATTCTGCAAGAAATGGTAGTATTTTTCTCAACCTTAGTATGCACATCAGTTTTTGTAACACCAGATCCTGTAAGTACCAGATGCCAAGATGGGATTAAAAGTTTTGAGGGAAATGCCTTCATGAAAGGAGATATGAAAGAAGACTTGGGAGCCTGAGAGAGCCATCAGTCTGTTCTAGGCTGGACCGTAGAAGATAAATATTTCCATAAAAGCATCCAAGACAGCCTTGCTAAACCTTCCTTAAACTGTGTGACTCCTCAGGAGTACTTGAATTGTCAAAAGTTCCCCAGTCAACTAGAAAACGGTCTACCTTACACCGTTTCATGTATGTATGCCAGCCACGTTGTCCTTGGGTGCAGCCCTTGCAAGATGGGGCCATGATACAAATGTAGATAAGATTTCAAAGAGCAGGAAAGGCCCAAGATGCATCATGAATAATCATTAGCTGTGAATAGCCTGGGGAGAGAGTGGCCTTGGTGTGAATGCTTCAAGCAACCTAGAGGTGTGATAACTGGAGATTATAACTACCCTCCTTACTGGCAGACTCAAGAGAAGGTCCTGAACATTCAAGTGTTCCTTAAGCTGTGGAAAACCATAACACAGCGGGGCCTGAGGATTTTCTTAACTAGTAGTTGGATAAACCAAGAACAGGGATTCCCTGGTGGCTCAAATGGTAAGGAGTCTGCCTGCAATGCGGGAGATCCGGGTTCAATTCCTCGGTCGGAAAGATCCCCTGGAGAAGGAAATGGCAACCCACTCCAGTGTTCTTGTCTGGGAAATCCCATGGACAGAGGAGTCTGGCAGGCTATAGTCCATGGAGTCTCAAAGAGTTGGACACAACTGAGCAACTTCATATTCACCTTCAAACCAAGAACATTTGAGAGCTTAATTTAACAAAATGGGGAAAGTATCTTCAGAAATGAAAATGCTTATGCAGAAGAAATGAAACCATGTGGTAACCAAGTAGTTCCATGAAACACACTAGAAGAATCCTTACTCCAGAATAACATGCCATAATTTAATTAACTACTGCTGGTCATCCTCCAAAACTGGCCACAGATGATATCCGGCTTCCTACTCAAGGAATTTATGATCCCTATTCAAAGAAAATAGGGTTAACACTGTGTCCTTGCCTTTCCGGAACATTCCTGGAGAAGCAAAACTTTTTCATACAGGCTGTGATGAGTTGGACGCGGTAGCTGACAGAGCTCCTGAGATCAGTTCACATAACATGAACCCAGGCCATACTTGATCTGGTATTATCGCAAGTCCATGGTAAGGAAATGTATAGATCATGATGTTCCTAATTAAAGGTATCAGCAGAAGTTTCTTCTAGCATTAAAATTCCAGTCAATGTTCAATTCAGTTTAGTCACTTAGTCGTGCCTGACTCTTTGTGACCCCATGGACTGCAGCACACCAGGCCTCGCTGTCCATCACCAATTCCCAGAGTTTACCCAAATTCCTGTCCACTGAGTTGGTGATGCCATCCAACTATCTCATCCTCTGTCCCCTTCTCCTCCCACCTTCAGTCTTTCCCAGCATCAGGGTCTTTCCAAATGAGTCAGGTCTTCTCATCAGGTGGCCAAAGAATTGGAACTTCAGCTTTAGCATCAGTCCTTCCAATGAATATTCAGGACTGATTTCCTTTAGGATGGACTGGTTTGATCTCCTTGCAGTCCAAGGGACTCTCAAGAGCCTTCTCCAGCACCACAGTTCAAAAGCATCAATTCTTCAGCACTCAGCTTTCTTTATAGTCCAACTCTCACATCTGTACATGACTACTGGAAAAACCATAGCCTTGACTAGATGGACCTTTGTTGGCAAAGTAATGTCTCTGGTTTTGAATATGCTGTCTGGCTTGGTCATAACTTCTCTTCCAAGGAGCAAGTGTCTTTTAATTTCATGGCTACAGTCACCATCTGCAGTGATTTTTGGAGCCCCATAAAAGTAAAGTCTATCACTGTTTCCACTGTTTCCCCATCTATTTGCCATAAAGTGATGGTACCAGATGCCATGATCTTAGTTTACCTGCCTTAATAGTTGCTAACTCCTGTCCTACTCTTTGCGTCCCATGACTATAGCCCAACAGCCTCCTCTGTCCATGGGATTTTCCAGGCAATAATACTGGAGTGGGTTGCCGTTCCCTTCGATGGGGGATCTTCCCCACCCAGGGATTGAACCTGGATCTGCTGCACTGCAAGTGGATTCTCTACCACATTTTACAAGTCCAGCTACTAGGCTGGTACCTGGAGGAAACAAGTTACTGAATGGTCCCACTGGCCTCTTATTCCTTGATTAGGTAATCTTTCAGACTCTGATTTGTGAGGCTGGCTAGCAAAAGCTATCCTAGTTCAAATTTTCATTAAGCAGACAGGAAAACATGAAATCATTTTTGAATTAAGTGCTTCTCCACGGTGAGACTTTGGAGCATTGTGACCAATTGAGATGATACCTGGCCTTTCTCCATCTTACCTTTTTTTTTTTTTAAATCCAACATCTGAGAACACACTTCTATAATCTTGGTAGGAGTTGTGTTAAAAAATTAAATCTGCTCTTGACTTCCATAACAGAATGCATCGGCCATTGTCTGAGAGCCACACTTCAGTTTCATCATGAAATATCTTGACTTCAGATATTTATCTGTACTTCAGTCTATCCATTGAAAGAACTGATTGTCTTGAAAGGCCCTGACATCAGATTGCATATCATGAATTCAGACCCCCTCTTTGGTCTTGTGAGTATTACAAAGTCCTAAGAGGAGGTGGTTAACAGATCTTGTGATAAATGGCTGATAACAGGAATTAGCAGAGAAGCCTCCCAGCATCAGTTAAAGCTCTGAGACTATGAAGTCAAAAAAAAAAAGCAGGGATGCTGGCATGCAGGGATATAAAACCCACCAGATGACTGTCCCAAGAAAGACCCAGTGGACAATCTCATTACTAAAGCAGTAAGAAATATACTGATGGGAGGGAACTAGAATCAGAGAAACTCAGTGTTGGCTGTGTTCTGTAGGCTTGGGCTGAAAAATAAATATATTACAAATCTAGATTTTTCAAAGGTGATGAGGAGGATGGCATTATCAAGAATAATATAAACTAGGTGGTAGTGCTCAACCACCTGAACAGGGCTGACCAGGGAGAGTTGGGGATGCCTTGTTCTATTAGCTGTTTTCTTAAGGGCAAGACAGGCTACTAAAGACATGGCTCAACGTATACAACCAGAAGTCAGATATGGATGAGGCTCAGGGCAGTCATAATAGGCATGCTCTCTTGCCAGATTTCGAGATGTGAGCCTCATTTCAGACTTGGAAATAAGGACTAGAGAACATGATCATGCCCTGGATGAAAGACTCTACAACACTATGGCAAGTGGTGTTGTTCAGTTGCCAAGTCATGTCTGACTCAGACCCCATGGAATGCAGCATGCCAAGCTTCCCTGTCCTTCACCATCTCCTGCAGCTTGCTCAAACTCATTTCCATTGAGTTGGTGATGCCAGGTACATGATTCATGCCAGGTATATAGCAAGTGTACATGGTTATGATTTCTCACTTCTCCAAAGGGCCAAATTCTATGTAGCTGGGGCATCAGTGCTGTTGTCTTTTTCCAAATATTTTATGACTGAGACACAGGTCCCAACTCAACATTGATATCTGGAGATCCAGAGCATAATTGGGGTACCCCTGTTAAAGAAGTTACATGTTGGGCCAGATAATCAATGGAGTCCTGGCCCCACCTCACTGTCCGGACAACCCCCCTGGTCGTTTCCCTGATTGGTGAAAGTGAAAGTCACTCAGTCATGTCTGACTCTTTGACCTCATGAACTATACAGTCCATGGAATTCTCCAGGCCAGAATACTGGAGTGGGTAGCCATTCCCTTCTCTCAGGATCTTCCCAACCCAGGGATCAAACCCAGGTCTCCCACATTGCAGACCGATTCTTTACCATCTGAGCCACCAGGGAAGCCTGAGAATACTGTAGTAGGTAGCCTTTACCTTCTCCAGTGGATCTTCCAAATCTAGGAATTGAACTGGGGTCTCCTGCATTGCAGGCAGATTCTTTACCAGCTGAGCTATCAGGGAAGCCCCTGGTTGGTATTTGACTGTATAATCAGTATGAAAATGTTTGGTCTTTGGCACATTTCTTATATTGTTAGCTTATGAGGAAAGAACTGTCATAATGGAGAAGGCCAAAAGGAAGGACTCCAAAACTGGGCCTTTGGCCAAAATTGAAAATCAAATATTACATCCTGGAAAGAATTGGTTCCAAAAAGACACTCAGTTCAGTTCAGTCACTCAGTCGTGTCCGATTCTTTGCGATTCCATGAATCGCAGCACACCAGGCCTCCCTGTCCATCACCAACTCCTGGAGTTCACCCAGACTCACGTCCGTTGAGTCGGTGATGCCATCCAGCCATCTCATCCTCTGTCATCCCCTTCTCCTCCTGCCCTCAATCCCTCCCAGCATCAGTCTTTTCCAATGAGTCAACTCTTCACATGAGGTGGCCAAAGTACTGGAGTTTCAGCTTCAGCATCATTCCCTCCAAAGAAATCCCAGGGCTGATCTCCTTCAGAATGGACTGGTTGGATCTCCATGCAGTCCAAGGCACTCTCAAGAGTCTTCTCCAACACCACACTTCAAAGGCATCAATTCTTTGGCACTCGTTCTTCTTCACAGTCCAACTCTCACATCCATACATGACCACAGGAAAAACCATAACCTTGACTAGATGAACCTTTGTTGGCAAAGTAATGTCTCTGCTTTTGAATATGCTATCTAGGTTGGTCATAACTTTCCTTCCAAGGAGTAAGCACCTTTTAATTTCATGGCTGCAGTCCCCATCTGCAGTGATTTTGGAGCCCAAAAAAATAAAGTCTGACACTGCTTCCACTGTTTCCCCATCTATTTCCCATGAAGTGATGGGGCCAGATGCTATGATCTTCGTTTTCTGAATGTTGAGCTTTAAGCCAACTTTTTCACTCTCCACTTTCACTTTCATCAAGAGGCTTTTTAGTTCCTCTTCACTTTCTGCCATAAGGGTTGTATCGTCTGCATATCTGAGGTTATTGATATTTCTCCTGGCCATCTTGATTCCAGCTTGTGTTTCTTCCAATCCAGCATTTCTCATGATGTACTCTGCATGTAAGTTAAATAAGCAGGGTGACAATATACAGCCTTGACATACTCCTTTTCCTATTTTCAAGTCTTATTGTATAAGATGGCTATTCAGTCAATCAGTGGGTGCCTGTGTGTCAGATAGCAATAAGTCCTAGTGGCAGTAAACTCAAAAGAAATCCCTGCCATTAAGTAGTTCAACATATACTGAACATAAATACCCTAGTTCAGATCCTATAAATGGAATAGGATAAAGTTGGAGTGAAGCATGCCAGCATGGGAATAATTCAATGACCTCCTTATATGCTTATCTCTCACTGTGACATGCAACCTCATCATCTCCAACATTCTTGGCCAGTGCTCATCCATCCTAGGCATGGGATGAGGCAGCTCCAGACTTAATCCTGAGAAACCGCAGCTCTTCCCACTAATTTCAGACTTAACCAAATCACTGACATGAGCTGTGAAGTCCAAACTCCTGTTGGTATGTTTCTGATGGAAAGATATTTAAAGACAGGCTACCCTAGCTTGATCATGCAGAAGAGGAAAATTGAACCCAGGCTTACCCCATACAGAGCATATATTCAAAGGTTAAGTTTTAAAGAAAAGCAGTACTATGACTCCTCAAATCTATAAGCTTCTATCCTGCAGTTTCTCAGGATTAAGTCTGGAGCTGCTTCCATTGAATTATTCCCATACAACTGCAGAGAGATTCATCAAGATTTTAACACTTGTAGCTCTTATTTTGAGGCGCTGTAGAAATCTACCAAAGTATTGAGATGACTTTTGGTCATAAAACAATTAGCACATTGGCCCTGAATTCTCTCTGTAATATAGACCAGAAATGGCAAGTGGGTTTGTTGTTGTTGTTGTTGTTTTTGTTTTTTGCTAATGTAGAATGTCAGGATTTTTCTGTATAATATCTGAGCATTGTATATATGCTGCTGCTGCTAAGTCGCTTCAGTTGTGTCCGACTCTGTGTGACCCCATAGACAGCAGCCTACCAGGCTCCCCTCCCTGGGATTCTCCAGGCAAGAGTACTGGAGTGGGGTGTCATTGCCTTCTCTGATTGTATATATAAATTATTGTAAAAATACAGATGTGTGGACTTGCTACTGAAGGGATACCAATTTGACCTGCATCAAAAGTAACCAATGAGACAACAGTGTTGGTAAATGAATGAGTATATATTTAATCACATCTAAGGAGGGTAGGAGATCTATTATGAGATCTAGATTAACACTGGGATTGGACCTGGCCTCAGGTTCAATAGTCCCACTGGCAATGTTGTACATGCTAGAGGATAGGCTACATTGATTTTAATCCAGGCTGCAGAGGCTGTGGTTTTGGTGCTCTTTGTACTGATCTGATTAGTCTTTAGGGCTGTAGCTTCCCATTTTGTGATTCTTTGAGTATAAATTCAATATCTGAGAGCTGTTTTGAAGGCCAGTTCTGGGTCATTGAAGGCAGGAATTGACATTTTTCAGGAATAAACTAGCTGATATTTCTTTCCTGTATCCAGACAATCCATGTGGAAGAGTATATGAAGAGTATAATCATATTATTGTACAAAGACACTCTTCCAAGCCTATTTATATCTGTAATCCTATTTCTTGAAGACAAGATCATGTTAAATGTTCTAATCTTATTGCTTTATTTGGAGTTCTATCTCTAGCACAGAGCCTGTGGCAAGAATTTAGATGTTGATGGTATAAAGCAAGGAGAATAAATAGTGCTAGGGAAGGAACTCCAATATAAAGGTCCATGTTGAGGTCCTGACACAATATAACTTCACCTCTGACTTCCCCTTATCTGTCTACAACCTGAGACATCCTGGAGCCTCCATGGAACCTTAGCTCAGGAAACTGATATCTAGAAAAGATCATCAAAAACATGCTCTGGTATTATTTGTTATTATACTTAGCCTTTGTCTCTTCAGTCATTTTCAAATCAGTCTCTATAATACAATACTGGTATTTTCTTTTCTGTAACAACAACAACAAAAAAACCATTGGGTTACCTTTATTTAAGATAGTATTCACATACTATAAATCTTACCCCTTTAGAGTACACAACTCTGCTGCTGCTAAGTCTCTTCAGTCGTGTCCGACTCTGTGCGACCCCATAGACGGCAGCCCACCAGGCTCCTCCATCCCTGGGATTCTCCAGGCAAGAGCACTGGAATGGGTTGCCATTTCTTTCTCCAATGCATGAAAGTGAAGAGTGAAAGTGAAGTCGCTCAGTCGTGTCTGACTCTTAGTGACCCCATGGACTGCAGCCCACCAGGCTCCTCCGCCCATGGGATTTTCCAGGCAAGAGTTCTGGAGTGGGGTGCCATTGCCTTCTCCACACAACTCTGGTTTTGAAAATATTCACAAAGTTTTGTGGTGGTGATCTAGAATAAGTAGTGTTTATCACTCACCAAAATTTAACCATTAGCAGTCATTTCTTGCTAAATCCAGCTTCTGGCAATATAAGCCTTAATATTGTCTTTGAAAGATGCCCACTAGTTCCAAGAGAAATCAAGTTTTTGTACTTATTGCTTTTTCTATACAAAACTGCCTACAAAACTTTGCCAGTTAAAACTGTAGATAGTGTTTTGAGGACATAGAAGGTCGTCAACACTGATTCCATGCTTGGGAAGTAGAACATTAATTTCATTCTCAGAATGTAGGGCAATGTGTGCCCTTGCCTTATAGTCACTTTCCATTATCTTTAAAAGGAAAAAGTTTCGCAAGCCTTTGACTTCTTTGTCTGAAATAGGTATAGAACCTCCCAAGCAATTTCTGTCACTCTGCCTTTGGATTAGCAGGTCAGTCTGAATCAGAACAGAACCAAGAATTATGAGAAGAATATATTTGCCTCAAGCACTTAAGAGGACACAGGTAATATCTAAGGGTTCATACTCTGATATTCTAGCAGAGAAATGAGACAACATGTATTTTTATTCCAGAATGGGATTATAAGACTGGACAACTAAATATATTCTTGATTTCCAATAAAAAATACAAGGGCCTCTGTCTGGGGATCTGCAGTTCAGAGTTCCATCTCATCTCATAGCATATCCAGATTTTAGATGCCTATCTACATTTGCGTGTACACCATGAAAGGACCAGATGGACCTGAAAGCCTGCTAGGAAGGCTCTAGAAATACCTGATATTTGTTTAAATGACTGTGTAAAAACCAGACATGGTTAATCATGTCTCTACAACAAACTGAATGTATTACTGTAGGAAACCAGAAAACCTATTTCTTCTCACTGTTTCATGTTAAGCTGGATTCTGCGAAATTCAGATGCCAAAGTACAAGTATGCAAAGACAACATTGAATACAAAAGCCTGCACGGAGGTCAAAATGGAAAAAGCTTGGGATGACTAGGAGAGACATCAGTCTATGTGACCACATTGAAGACAAGGGAAGAAACTTGGGAGGAAGCATCCTAGACAACCTCATAGTGTCAATAGTTTTGGACAAAGGTGAAGTGCTAGAACTGCCTCAGGGGTCCCCTGCCTCCCAGGAGAGAATTCCTCAGCCATGTTGCCATTGGGCAGCAGTCCTTACGAGGCACAGTCCTGTTGTCACAAGGCAGCAGCCCTTAGCCAGCATGGCCTCTCGTGTAGAGATGGATCTCAGTAGCAGCTGGACCCTCATCAATCCCTCTCTGAAGTCTGTGGGATCCAAGAGAACTACATATAAAGAGATACTGATCCCCACACTTCTCTTTAAAAGAAAAATAAGTGGATGTTTCAATAAAGTCCTGATCATTAAACCTGGACCTAAGGAAAGGAGCTGGCTCATTCCCATAGATCCCATCAGTTCAGTTCAGTCGCTCAGGTGTGCCCGACTCTGTTACCCCATGGACTGCAGTATTCCAGGCCTCCCTGTCCATCAGCAACTCCTGGAGCTTGCTCAAACTCACGTCCATCAAGTTGGTGATGCCATCCCATAGGTAAAAGATAACGCATAGGTACAAGCTACCAGTCTTTGACCTTTGAACAGCTTAATATACGGATGTATATCGGCTGCTTTTAAGTATGACACTGTGCTTAGTCTCTGTCATGTCCAACTCCTTGCAATCCTGTGGACTGTAGCCTGCCAGGCTCCTCCATTCATGGTGATTCTCCAGGCAAGAATACTGGAGTAGGTTGCCATGCCCTCCTCTAGGGGATCTTCCCAACCCAGGGATTGAACCCCAGGTCTCCCATATGGCAAGCAGATTCTTTTACCATCTGAGCCACCAGGACACTGTGGTCACTAAAATTTGTCTGCCCTATTTCTTGTACTGTTCTGACTCTAATCATTGAGTAAAAGCCTTTGTAGGAAATATTGATAGCCCCCGAGCTTTCTTTGTGGCTGGTTTAGAGTCATAGCACCTTAGGAGAATGATGACTTGGACTTTAATCATCATTTACCTCCCATATCTGTGAGGTTTAGATGGGATGACACAAAGAAACTGAGTGTAGTTAATGTGTGAATTGACCAGTATTCCCATGTCAGCCAATCTGGGCTTTACCTAAAAGCCAGGTAACAGATATGTCATGTAGAATGTTAAAATCATTTAAGAAGATAGTCAAAGTCAGCATCCATAAGACTAGAGAGTGTGTGTTGGTTCGAATCTCCAAGAAGCAGATATCTGGTGAAACTACTTTGGGAAAAAGCCATACGGAAAAGAGGGAGATGGGAGCAGGGGTGGGTGGGGAGAGACTTTGAAAGGCAATGCAGATCTGACATCTGAAACAATAAGGAAGGAGAAATAGGTAAGAGGAGGCACAGTGCACTGCAGACTTGACTGGGGCTCCCCATTGTCTACCATTGCCTTCTGGTGCAGGACTCTTATAGGTTAATTTGAGAAAGCTTTGGCCAATATTTCTATAACCATGTCATGCTCAGTCCTTAGCTGGGATTATCCCGAGAAAGTGGTTGTCTGTATGGATCCTGAAGTCAAGAAGGGCAGCAGTTGGGGGTGGGGGGTGGGGGCAGTTCCCTATCGACTACTCGCTTGAAACCTACAAAGATTTCTTTCATGGAGAAACCAGTGAGGGGTATGTTTGAGAGGCAATTTCTCCTTGGTTCTCAAGGCTCAGGGGAGTTTGAGCAACTAAAATCATTAAGGACCCACACAGATGTCTCCATCTGATGTTTCAGGGTCCCATATTTTTCCAGGCAGAGCCCTAACTTTAGAGACCTGCCTTACTTGAGCATGCAATGGTTTTGACCTGTCTCTAAGCTAGCTTCTTTGCCTCTGCTCTTTTTCTATAGGAGATAAGGGCATTCTTGAAAACTACTAGGGATGCCTTCTGGCCCTCACACTTAACTGTTCCATATTAATGATCGTCATGCTTGAGCTAAATTGCTTTAGTCATGTCCAACTCCTTGAGATCCTATGGACTGTAGTCCACCAGGCTTCTCTGTCTATGGGATTTTCCAGGCAAGGAGACTGGATTGGATTGCCATTTCCTTCTCCAGGGGATGTTCTAGGGATCAAACCCATGTCTCCTGGGTCTCTTGCATTGGCAGGTAGATTCTCTACCACTAGCACCACCTGGGAAGCCCCTCAGTTATTCAGTAAATCACTGTCACACATTGATTCCATCTAAGACAACTAGCCATTTCTGCTGTCCTTTTAGTCAACGTTACCCTGTACTATTCAATGCTTATATCATTACATTTCCAGTAGCATCCCCAGAGGGAAACTTTCTAGTGTACTAGTAGTGAATTGTTTAGTAGTTAGAGCTCCTTATTCTTGGGGCTTCCTACGTGGCCTATATTCCATTTGACATCATCTAAACCACATCACACTGCCTACTTTCTTGGACCATTTCCAGTACTGTGTCCATCCAGATCTTACAGGAAGTAAACATGTAATATCTCTTGAAGAAAATACTTTGTAAAATGAAGAGTGAACAGAAATGGATGAAGCTGAATACTGGTTTAATAGGTGAAAAGGGAAACTGGGTACAAGGAGACTAAGATTGGTGGATAGCTCTAGGAAAGCCTCAGCACATCATAGATTCCTAGGGCAAAACCTACACATGGAAAGTGCTCATTGAGCAAAATGACGTAGATTTAATAACAAGTCATAATCAATCACTGGCTGTGACCAGCCTGGGGAGAGGGTGACCTTCATATAAAGGCTTCAAAAATCCTGGAGATGTTGCCCCTTAAGGATGTTATTATCCTCTTTACAGGAACTTCTCTTGAATTTTCTTCCACTAGAATCAAATACTCCTATGTCTTCAACCATGGAAAACGTACTAAGGAAGGGGGGAGTGTGATTGAACTGTCCTAAATCTTAGATAAGACTCTCAAATGTCTACTTGAATTATCTAAAAAGATTCTGTTCAGAAACACAAAATATGTACCTTAAAGGAATGAAATAACATGATAACCAACTAAGTTCAATCAAGGGGACTAGAAGAACCATGATTCTAGAATCAAGACACTTCATAGTGTTACTTAACCATGATCGTCATCAACTGGTCATGGATGTCACACTTCCTTATTGAGGATTTATTCTCCCAATTCCAAGGGAATTGGCTTACATATTATTGGCTTTATATAATACTCCTGCAGGGGTAAAAACTCCTAATTCAGGAATTCCACTGGCTGATCATTGATTATCTGGATTCAGGGCTGACAATGGAGCTCATGGAATCACCTTGCACTCCAACTCTTGGTCTTGCTATCATAATATGAGGATGGGAGAATTTACAGATCTTAAGATCTCAATTAAAGATACCAACAGAAAAGTCTTCTAGAATTTCTAAGTTTCTAGGCCGTGAGATGAATTAACACTATGGAAATAAAGGATGTTGGAATGACAGGATGGAAAATACACCCAATGACCATGTGCCACAGAGAAACTTTGACTGAGAGAAAATTCGCATCATTGTGAAACTCGGTGACCATTTTTCCATAGACTGGGACTGAAAAGAGATGACAATATAAATCTGGACTTTTCAAAAGCAATGGGAATGGTACAGTCCAGAAATAGCTAGTGGTAGTGATTAATCAATGCCTGGAAGATAGAAACCATTATCATAATGAGATGTAAGATCAACAGGGCAGACCCATGGAGAGTTAAATTGTTAAAGCTTCTCTAAGGCAAGATGTGGATGGACAGGCAAGAATTGCTAGAGCTCTATGCAACAGAAAAAATCAAGCATTAATGAGAACATCCATGATAGTCATGATCTTTTGCCAAGTTTTCAGATCTTAAGCCTCTTTTAAATCTGAAAACCAAGGTCTGTAAGAGGTTGAATCCTCAAGAAGAGAGATCCTATAACACCATGGCATGTGTTTATGGTAACTGCCTACTACTTCCACAAAGGGACCTAAAACTATCTACGTGGGTCACCAACACTGGGTATTTTTTCCCCAAAACATTTCATGAGTATTAAATACAAATTCTAAGGCAACAATGATATTTGCAGATCCAAAGCATTCATTTTTGCCATGTAAGGTTAAATAGTGGGCCAGATAATTGAGTCCTAAATGTCTTCAGTGTCCATGGACTTAGCTGACAGTCAGTTTCCTGGCCCTGACTGTATAAAGGCAATGAAAATGCTTGGTTGCTGGCAGAATGCTAATACAATTTTCTTAACTTAGGTACATGTAGATGACCGACAGGAAGTGTCTAAAACTCATCTCAAATAGCCAGAACAGAAATCAAATATTACATCCTTGAAACAAATGGCAAGCAAAAGTATCACTCTTTTAAAAAATTGCATTTTCCATGTTTCCCTTAAGCCATCAATCTGAAGAAAGTGGATTACTTAAAATCAACTCAGTATTATAACAAGGTACTGTGCTAAGCTGGTTTATACCCCCTCAGGTACAAAGGGCTGGGACAAGGCTATCCATAAATATATGATTGTCTTCCTGAGGCCATGTGCATTCTATCTTCTGTCAAAATAGCCTGAGAAAACTGGTACATCTGAAAATTTTGCATAATATTTCATTAGTTTTCTATAGTACATTAATGACAATTGGTACAGATAAAGAAGAGGTGGCACTGGAAGAACTCCAGAGGGTGAGAGTTTAAAATGCATGGAGATTCAAGAGGCTATCATTTTAGTAATGTTTTTAGGAGTCCGGTGGTTTGTAGGGCATAGCCTCAAAATAAAGGACAATCGTCACCATGAAGACAGAACTGCAAACAATGGCTGCTGCACCCCTTCAGGCCTGGAGGCAGCATATACATCTATACACCAGATGATGGAAAAGCCTACCATCTTGGGCGGTGCCTGGAGTTGGAAGGGGCCCTGCTGCTTGGGCCATACATCTGGTGTATCCTATGGCATTAGTGGTAACTATGTGAGGGGAAAATGGCATGTAAAATTGATGGCATGTTAATTAAAATCAAAGCATAGATCTCTATTAGAACAAGGTCTTGGTTTCTATGGCAGAGAACTATCTTAGTTCTTAGTATTCTGTTGGACAGAGCACACCTTATCCTGGGACCCCAAGAGAGTATGTGGCCATAACTATCTATATACTGATGCGGATTTGTCAGACTCACCAAGTCATAAATTCAAGTAGGTTAGCAATAATTTATCACAAAATAGAAATTGTACATTCTGCACCAAACACAGTTGGTACAACCAAAGTTATAAAATTATGTGGCCCAGGATGTCATGTCATCCATAGACATTTTATAGATTCCTCTCCATCAAATCACACCTACAGCCATGTTGTTGTTCAGTGGCTAAGTTGTGTCTGCTTGCGACTTCATGGACTGTAGGACTCCAGGCTCCTCTGTCCTCCACAATCTCCGAGTTTGCTCTAATTTATGTCCATTGAGTTGATGGTGCTATCTAACCCTCTCATTCTCTGCCACCCCCTTTTCCTTGTACCTTCAGTCTTTCCCAGCATCAGGGTCTTTTCTAATGAGTGGACTCTCCACATCAGGTGGCCAAAGTATTAGAGCTTCAACAGTCCTTCCAGTGAATATTCAGGGTTGATTTCCTTTAGGATTTATTGGTTTGATCTCCTTATAGCCCAATGGATTCTCAAGAATCTTCTCCAGCACCACCCAGCACCTCAATTCAAAGCATCGGTTCTTCAGTGCTCAGGCTTCTTTATGGTCCAACTCTCACAGCTGTACATGACTATTGGAAAAAAAAAACTTTGTATGAATCTTTGTTGGCAAAATGATGTCTCTGCTTTTTAATACTCTGTTTAGGTTTGTCATCGCTTTCCTTCCAAGGAGAAAGCATCTTTTAATTTCATGGTTGTAGTCACTGTCCAGAGTGATTTTAGAGCACCTCCCACCCCCGCTCTTCCAAATAAAATCTGTCACTGCTTCTGCTTTTTCCCCTTCTCTTTACCATGAAGTGATGGGGACCCACTGCCATGATCTTAGCTTTTTTAACATTGAATTTCAAGTCACCTTTTTCAGTCTCCTTAGTCTCATCAAGAAGCTCTTTAGTTCCTCATTTTCTGCCATTAAAGTGGCATAATTTGTATATCTGAGATTATTAGATATTTCTCCTGACCATTTTGATCCCAGCTTGTGATTAATCTAGCCTGGCATTTCACATGATGTACTCCACATGTAAATTTAAGGTGATGATATAGGGCATTTTTTAGCCAGTTGTCATAAAAAGATGAGGTTGGTTCCTAAATGGGTCATCTCACATGTGGCTACTACAAAGGACTGCTACTGTATACAGCTCAACCAAAACTAGAGAGAAATACCTCCAAGTGGGCATAGCTTTGAGTGGTGAATCTAGATAAGTACTTCAGAAAAAATAATTGCAAATATATATATATATATATATAATCATGAGAGTGATAAATGACCTGGGTAGTTTGTATAGGACCTGGAAATCAAGACTAGAAGATGAAGGGAAAAGAGGTCTGGTGAAGAGGCATACAAAAACAAATATATGGGAATGGGCATTATGATGAGAATTTTTGTATTAACACTCACCAGAAAGGCAACTACACAGATCACTTTACAATAAGGTAGACAGACTGGTTCTGCCAGTTGAAAAGAATCATTTGCTTTATTGAACTCATGCTCTCCTAGTAAGCACGGGAGTGGATTATTGGTGATAAACAGAGAGAAAAGCTGTGCATGAAGCCAAAACTACTGACTCCCATTCACCAGTGCTAGTCTAGCTACTACTGTTGCCCAACATACAAAATGCCAGCAATGGAATATGACAACATCTCTGGAGAACAACTGGTCACTTGGCAGTTCATGTGATAGGAACAGACACACATTCCAGGCATAGGTTTGCCTTTCTTGCCAGCAGGGCCTTTACCAGTATTCCTAACCTGAGGTCTGCAGGGTGTTTAATCCAGTGGCAGAAAATCTTACATATTACATGGGGTAAGAGAACCACTTTATAGCAATAGGATGGTGCTAAGCACATGACCATGGGATTTCTTGGTCCTAAACCCTCTTCTACCACCTGGAGTTCTAGGCTTGATGAAATGATGGAATAGCCTGTTTAATGTACAACAGATTCAAGGGTAAAAATGATCATGCAGGTGGTTGGTATCCCATCAGAGTGCATGTGCAGACTGAAATCAATATGGTGCTATATCACCAATATGTAAAATATCTGGGTCCAGGAGTCAAGATGAAAGCAAATGTGTTCTCATTTCAAATTCCTAAACTTGGTAACTTTGTTTCTAGTTTTTGCAACTTTGAACTCTGTGGTTTTAGAGAATGTGGTTACCAGAGTGATAATGTATTCTCTAGTGAACGCAGAGCAGCAAAAATGCCATTGTATCTCAATCTATGGCTGGCACAAAATGACTTCTGTGTCCTGGTGCTCAGAGATTAGCAGACAAGACAAGTTAGCATCTTGGACCTGATTGTCGGGAGAAGGCAGGGCTGCTGGTACAAAATGGAGACAATAAGTATGGAACCTAGTCGACAACTTGGGCACTTCTTGGTAATTCCTTGACAAATTGTGATGGTGAAAAGATGGGTATAACAACCCCTTCCTGCCAGCACAACTTTGGCCACCACTACAACTCTTATTGTACCATAAGTAACAGGATCAGCAGAAGAGTAGTCAAGGGTGAGGGATGTCTAGAATGATGGGGTTGAGGATTATCAATATCATTGAGACCAGCTACAGGGGCTGTAGGTTATTCTACTAACCCTGTTCCCCTAGGGAAAGAAGCTCAACAGAAACTTTGAGGTAAGTTCATCCAAGATGTATATGGATTGAACTGTAGTGGATACTGTTGTCCCACCTGGATGTCCCCTTCTCACCCTCACCCCCAATTCAGATTAGGCATCATTCCCTCAGTTTCTGAAAACATTGGCAGCTAAAAACATTCATCTGAATCTTTACCTTGCCCTTAGATGAAAGAGCTGTGAGCCCAGGATAATGCTTAATTCCTGAACCAGCTTCAGTGACTATTTAAATACAAAAATATCAGGACTCTAGCTCCATTTTACATTGACTCTGAAAGGCCACTGCAGATCCAGATATCTCTGTAGGATTGTCTGAGGCCTTTGATATGGCTGTGTCAGAGATCCACTTCTTCTGCCCCATCCTGCTTCCTCTCCTCCCACAATGGGCATTTCTCCTGAAAGTACTCCTTTGTAAGCTTTCTGAAAATTCTCCATCTCAGCCTTTCTTGATCTGCAACAGCCATATGTGTTACGTTCTCTGTACCTGTCATGTTCTATAATAAAAATACTCAAGGGAAAACCTAGATTCAAAAAGGTAGTTCCTGAATAAGTTATTTACATTAAACATTTTGACTCAATCACCATGATCCTTGTCATGCTACATGTTAAGGAAGAACACTTGAAATGGCCATCTACAATAAAGGCTAAAGGAAATTATGTAATAACCAAACCTTAATTGTCTTAGAATGAGATTAGCATGAAACTGTCAGCATGAAATTATCAGTTTTGTTTGCCTAATGCACAGCAAGTCAAACGTGTAGACTGACATTTGTAGCAGAAAAAAGTTTCAGGAGACAGCCAAAGGTGGGGACGTAGATCTTCCTGAAAATAGGGTTTGGGTTATTAGAGAAAGAGGTAGGATGGTCTGAGGGATAGGGAAATGAGATTGGAGGTAAGAAAGAGTCTGTGCAAGCAGAGAGAACGCCATGGCTCCTCACAAGAAACCAGTTCAGAAAATGGTGGTGGTAGCATGTTTCCAGGGTCTTTTTTGGCCCAACAAAATATCGTCTGTTAGACACACATGCAGGTTAAGGTCTCAACTTGTCTGAAATGATGTAGTAGTAGTACTGGAAAGCAATTTAAGCAATGGTAGATATAGTCAGACTTACCTCAAATGTTACCTGTAAAGAAGCCAGTGGGAGTTTAAAGTCGGCTAAAAGCAAGAGAGACAAATTGATTTGGCAGGTCTAATCATGTTATCCCTGGGTTTCCTCAGGATGGTTAGAGTATATGGACTAAAACCACTGGATGAATATCTTCTTATAATTGCTCTCAAGTCCAGTACAAACTTGTATTCATCTGTGCTTGACTGCTAGAAGAATAAATTTGGGGTCTTTTCAGGAGATTGACAGGGACTCACTAAGTCATTCTCAAGGAAGGCTATTAGCAGGGATTGAATCCCTTTTTTGCCCCTTTCTTTAATGGGTTTTGCACTCAGTTTGGAACATTGGCCCAACAACTGAGTCTGACCTCTATAAATATGGATTTTTTGCTCTCCTTGATCCTCCTTTCAGCCCATAGGTCTTGTTGCAAAGACAAGACTCATCTGGTCGCAAAGAGTCAGACACAACTGAGCGACTTCACTATATTCACTAGCTGGAAGTCTGATCATGGCTTTCCTCTTTGGAAGATGTGAATCAGACTAAGGTGGAGAAGATGCATGAGAGCTGGTAGAATAGAGGGAGTCACTCAGAAATCAATCTGGGTACCTGACCAGGAGTTAAAGAACTGTGGTTACCTACCAGTTTCACAGCTCTGCATCTGGATTCTTCCTAGCAGTTCTCAACACTCTGACCACACTGCCATCCTCAAATGCCTCCAACATGGCTCTCAAGAAGTTGGCCTCTTAGGATGAGGCTCCTGGTGCCTTGGAATCCATTGCTTTCATCACAGCCTGGCACCTGCCCACATTGAGCCATAGGTTATCATCCTTGTATCTTTTCCTGCAATGAAGCAGTGCCTCAGAGTATTGGGAAAACAGCGGATGGCCAGCTTCTGAAGGCATGCAGTTACTACGGGTGACTGGTTCTTTTCCAAAAAGTCATAGCTGGCTTAGAGACGATAGCAATGACAACCAAGCCACTTGTATCATCCTCCCCTGACTCCAACCAATTTTCTGTTTGTGCTTCCTTTTGACAGTTAATTTTAGCCCCAAATATGTGAGTTTTTCTTACTCTTACCTAATGCTAAGAGAAGTAGTTTCCTGTATCTACCTAATGAAGCCTGGCTGCAGAGCACCCTGTTTACTTTTCTTCCTCTCATTTCCTCCTGAATATGTTCTGTTATTAAAAACTTTAAAAGACAATTTCAACTGGTTGAGACTTAGGCTTCCCTGGGGGCCCCTTCTTTCTCCTGTAACTTCCTCTGTTTGTCAGGGGCACCTTGAATATTGAATGTCATCTAAAGTTTCCGGTGTCACAGGATATATTTTGATGTGTTGCCTATACACCTCAAAGACCTTTACAAGAAACTCAGTGATCCTCCTTTGGTTTTCATTTTCCTTTTGTACTGTCTAGGGCTTTGTTTGGGTCACCACTTTTTGTAGACTCGGAAGAATGCAGTCTTGTAAATGTTAGTACCCATTAGGGCAGGCAGTAGCAATGCATCAGGCAATAATAGACCGGCAAAGGTTAGATTGAGTTTTCATGAGTGCACACAGGAACATTGACTGGCAAACTAGGACCACTTTGTAGTTGGAGGAAAGTCTTTGTTCTCACATTTTTCTGAAGAGGGAAGGTTTGCCCTATTCCCATCATATAGAAGAAACCATATAATGCTTATTCTGTAAGTGGACCTGAAAGATGTGATTTTGATTTCATGTACTGTACTTGAGAGATGTGAGAAAGCTGGTATAACAGGGAAGGGAAAGGTAGAGAGGCAGGCATCTAGTATTGGTGCATTCTGCCTATAACCACTGGAAACTAACCTGAGCAAATGGAGAAATGGTGTAAAAGACACCTAGGAATTCTCACACCTGAGGTGCAAAAGGAGCTGGGGTATTATACACCAACCTCTCAGTTACTGAGGGGGCTCATGTAACAGGCTTCTAGCAGATGAGTGGGCAGAGTGGTGATGGCCAAGGATACATCCCTCTCAGGACAAAGCCCAGACAGTGACTCAATATGGTGATGGTGCATCACCACATCTGCCCTAGGCAGAATTCGGGTAGCAGGCTGTGAAGCTTTCTATTAGACCACCATGCTAACCTAATACTCTCTGCTAGCCTGACAGCATTCTGTGCCCAATCCATCTTCCTTGCCTCTTACATCACAGGTGTTTGTCCCTAATAAACTTCATGCAATTATAACTTTGTTGCCAGAAGAGCCCAGTTTGTAATAACTTCATGCCTGAGCAGAGCTGATCAGTGTGTTCTGTTGCCTCCTAAGGATTTCTATTCATATCCAACCTTTATGGCTGCTTGGATCATCAGGTTTGCAGTTCTTGATGGGCTGCTAATGTTGCATAATTAGATGGTGTATCAGACTCTGTAGAGGCCCAGCAGCAACTCTGAAGTGGCTTTTCAAATAGAGCACATCTATTAGTCAGGAAGATGACATGTGTCTTGGGGCTTGCCAGAGGCTCCATTAGCATCCTCTTTCCAACACACCTCAAACTCCAGTGGATCTGAGGGCATAAGGGTCAGGGGAGGGTGTCCCACAACCTAGATGAGCTGCAGGACTTCTTTAGTGCTGAGTTCAGCTCTTAGCAGATTAGGTAACTCACAGCTATCAGTTCAACTACTTGGAATTGGAGTCTTCCAGCCCATATTTTTGGATATCAGGTGCTGAAAAGGCAATATTTCATCGTAAATATATTTTTGCTGGAGATACTTTATCATTCCTTCCTGGATTGTCCTCTCAAATAATTCTTTAGCTTTGGGAAACTTTATTCTATTTTCATTCTCAGGCAATCCTGAAGGAGAGAGGTCAATGTTCATAATTTGTTATAACTCTCCTTTAGCCCCTGCATCTTTTGGTTTACTATTTCCCTGTTTAAGACATAAGTTTTCAGCTTCAGTCTCCCTACAGTGGCTCTACTCAGTCTCTAGGATCTGCTTTTTAATAGGTCAAAATCATCTATCCTCAGATGTTCTTCTAAATTGCATCCCTTCTTTCAAAGGCCATTAAAGCTTACCTATACTCTCTTCCTGCTCTTGGGGTCACTAGTACACAGTGAGGTGTTTGGATAACGTGTGGGGTGTGCCTACAGAATGTCACTTCTTTTCCGCAGTCCTTGTTCTTGTCCTTGGTTTTGGCAAACTGCTGAATTATCCTGTGTAGAATTGTTTTCCTCCCCTCATCCCATTGTGCTAAACGGTGTTCTTGTGAACACTTGCTCCCCGGTTATTACTAGGAAATGTCCTGCCAATAATTGTGACCTTATTCACAGTTAATTTTAGACTAGACAGTAGCTTAAGTGTCTAAATACAGGTTTCTGACTATCACACAGCCAGACTCTGAGACCTTATGTCACATATATGATCCTTTCTAACCTATTTCCTTCTCCAGTCCTCCTAAACCTTAGTAACCTGGGGCTGATGCCATTGCTATAAGAATATTTAACAGTCTCAGCTTGGATTTGGGATCATAATTTATGTAAGAAATTATAGGATTCTATTCAAGAGTCAATAGAGTCCCAGGATTCTGCAGAGAAGGTAGTCAGATCTCATAACACAGCGATGCGCAGGTCCAGTCTGACTAGACTGCAGGCCCACATTTAGAACATGGTCGTCTTCTAAGCGTGCTTTGTCTCCTAGGCATCCAGGTGGATCTGGGCAATAGTCTGTGGTATGTGGGTAGCTTCTGCCAAGACGTGGCCCCGGATATGGGAAATACTCCACATGATTGACTTCAAAAGTTTACCTTCTACTGGATAACAATCCAGGTGCATGTAAATTAGCAACTTCTGCTGCCAGTGGTGTTTCAGCTTGAAGAATCAAAGACAGATCCTATTCCTACTTCTGAATCACAGGAAATCAGGTAGAACGAAGAGTGAGGCAGATTCCAGTTAGAATCTGCTGCCGAGCTCCCTGCTACTGTGAGGCAACTACTTAGGGGACAGGCAGTGTCAGTATGTGTTAAGTCACTTCAGTCGTGTCTCTTTGCAACCCTATAGACCTCGACCTGCCAGGCTCCTCTGTCCATGGAATTCTCTAGGCGAGAATACCAGAGTGGGTTGCCATGCCCTCCTCAAGTCAGTCAGTGTCAGGAAGTGAAGCAAAATTCTCTGGCAATTGTGTTCTTTCATACTAGAAAGCCTGAACTTGGGTCATGAAAAGGTGTGCCTTATATATGTACCAATAATGTAAGCAACATATATTGGCTCTGGGCACCTCAGTACCTTTAGAGGTTGAAAAGTGAAAGTAAAAGTAAAGTCGCTCAGTCATGTCTGACTCTTTGCAACCCCATGGACAGTAGTCTACCAGGCTCCTTCGTCTATGGGATTTTCCAGGCAAGAATACTGGAGAGAGGGTTGCCATTTCCTTCTCCAGATCTTCCCAACCCAGGGATTGAACCCAGGTCTTCCGCATTGTAGGCAGATGCTTTACAGTCTGAGCCATCAGGGCAGTCCTTAGAGGTTGAGGGTGGTAACTTTTTATCTAACCCCTGTAGGTGACTGTAGAAATGGAATATTAGCCTAGAGACTGCAGCCCAAAGTTTCCTATGGGCCTAGTTTGAACTTAAGGCTTTGGCTAAAGACATGTGGATCCATATTCCATTCTTCTTCCTGTTTCCTGTTTATACCTATATCTTTGGTATTAAAGATTACCTTTTTATAAGTTTTTTTTTTACTCGTGCCATCACATTTTCTCTAAGTTGAACTTCAGCTACCATTGCTCTATAGATGCCATTGATCCTGTTTTTCTATTCTAATGTTTTATAAGGAAATATTAATGATACAGCTAAAGCTTAAAACATTTTCAGTTCAGTCGCTCAGTCATGTCTGACTCTTTGTGACCCCACAGACCGCAGTCAGGTTTCCCTGTCCATCACCAACTCCTGGAGCTACCCAAACTCACGTCTATCAAGTCAGTGATGCCATCCAACAATCTCATCCTCTGTCATCTCTTTCTCCTTCTGCTTTCAATCTTTCCCATCATCAGGCTCTTTTCAAATGAGTCAGTTCTTCACATCAGGTGGCCGAAGTATTGGAACTTCAGCTTTAGCATAAGTCCTTCCAATGAATATTCAGGACTGATTTCCTTTAGGATGGACTGGTTTGATCTCCTTGCAGTCCAAGGACTCTCAAGAGTCTTCTCCAACACCACAGTTCAAAAGCATCCATTCTTCGGTGCTCAGCTTTCTTTATGATCCAATTCTCACATCCATACATGACTACTGGAAAAACCATAGCTTTGATTAGACAGACCCTTATTGGCAAAGTACTGTCTCTGCTTTTTAATACGCTGTCTAGGTTAGTCATAACTTTTCTTCCAAGGAGCAAGTATCTTTTAATTTCATGGCTGCAGTCACCATTTTCAGTGATTTTTGGAACTCCAAAAAATAGTTTCTCACTGCTTCCATTGAATCCCCATCTATTTCCCATGAAGTGATGGGACCAGATGCCATGATCTTAGTTTTCTGAATGTTGAGTTTGAAGCCAGCTTTTTCACTTTCCTCTCTCACTCTCATCAAGAGGCTCTTTAGTTCTTCTTCGCTTTCTGCCATAAGGGTGGTGTCATCTACATATCTGAGATTATTGATATTTCTCCCGGCAATCTTGATTCCAGCTTGTGCTTCTTCCAGCCCAGCATTTCACATGAGGTACTCTACATATAAGTTAAATAAGCAGAATGACAATATACAGCCTTGACATACTCCTTTCCCGATTTGGAACCAGTCTGTTGTTCATGTCCAGTTCTAACTGTTGTTTCCTGACCTGCATACAGGTTTCTCAAGAGGTACATCAGGTGGTCTGGTATTCCCATTTCTTTCAGAATTTTCTACAGTTTATTGTGATCCACACAGTCAAAGGCTTTGGCATAGTCAGTAAAGGAGTAGATATTTTTCTGGAACCCTCTTGCTTTTTCAATGATCCAGTGGAAGTTGTGGAGAAGGCAATGGCACCCCACTCCAGTACTCTTGCCTGGAAAATCCTATGGGCGGAGGAGCCTGGTAGGCTGCAGTCAGTCCATGGGGTCGCTAAGAGTCGAACACGACTGAGCGACTTCCCTTTCACTCTTCACTTTCATGCATTGGAGAAGGAAATGGCAACCCACTCCAGTATTCTTTTCTGGAGAATCCCAGTGACGAGGGAGCCTGATGGGCTGCCCTCTATGGGGTCGCACAGAGTCGGACATGACTGACTGAGCAGCAGTAGCAGCAGAAGTTGACGATTTGATCTCTGGTTCCTCTGGCTTTGCTAAATCCAGCTTGAACATCTGGAAGCTCACAGTTCATATACTGTTGAAGCCTAGCTTGGAGAATTTTGAGCATTACTTTGCTAATGTGTGAGATGTGTGCAATCGTGTGGTAGTTTGAGCATTCTTTGGCATTGCCTTTCTTTGGGATTGGAAGGAAATCTGACCTCTTCTAGTCCTGTGGCCACTGCTGAGGTTTCCAAATTTGCTAGCATATTGGGAACAGCACTTTCAGAGCATCATCATTTAGGATTTCAAACAGCTCAGTTGGAATTCCATCACCTCCATTAGCTTTGTTTGTAGCAATGCTTCCTAAGGCCCACTTGACTTCGCATTCCAGGATGTCTGGCTCTAGGTGAGTGGTCACACCATTGTGATTATCTGGGTCATAAAGATGTTTTTTGTATAGTTCTTCTGTGTATTCTTGCCACCTCTTCTTAATATCTTCTGCTTCTGTTAGGTCCATACCATTTCTGTCCTTTATCGAGCCCATCTTTGCATGAAATATTCCTTTGGTATCTCTAATTTTCTTGAGATCTCTACTCTTTGCCATTTTGTTGTTTTCCTCTATTTCTTTGCACTGATCACTGAGGAAGGCTTTCTTATCTCTCCTTGCTATTCTTTACAACTCTGCATTCAAATGGGTATTTCTTTCCTTTCTTCCTTTGCCTTTAGCTATAGTAAAACATTTTACTCTGTCTGAAATCTTAGAGTTTAGTCCTCAAAATAAATCTCCTCCCAGAAACACAACTTTTCTCAGCAGGAATATTAAAGCTTAAATGTCTCAAATTTTCATTAAAGTGCCCTGTTGTTTAATTTTATGTCTCAATGAATTTGAATTTTGAATAGATTGAGGCAATTCTTGGGCATGAAAATTAAGGAGGGACCATGGATTTGGCCTCAGGGCTAGGAACTCATTCTTTAGGTAAAACCAGGAACAAGTTGCCCAAATAGTTGCTGATATAGAGACAACTAGTAATTCTATACTTCTGCTGATGACCTCCTATGGGTATATAATTTTATACCATCCATATTGGAGAAAAAGTCTGTATTTCAATACAGATCTACTCTCTGTACCTGTAGTGACAATTTGTTCAGTATGAAGTCTTGATAAGAACTGTTCATTTCTTTCTCTTGTAAAGATTTAGGCTATTGAGCACATCTAGCTGCTTCTATTTTTTTCCTTTTGCATGTTCATAAAATCACTTCTCTTCATAATGTCTCCTTTCTATTTCTATCACTCAGGTTTTAGCATTTCTGGTAGCTGCCTTTCAAAAAATTTAAGAGCCTTTATTTCTAACTGGCTAGAAAGCTGCTTAACATTTGTCTGTGCTCTGAAAATCAACAAGGGGCTCCACTTACCTGTTCCTAAAGTCAGCCCAGCTGTCTCTGACCCTAAATGGAGCCCTTAAAAGCCTGTCTATCCCCATTAGGGATTCATGTAGCCCTGTCCTTGAGGGCTTGGTTCTCTAAGATCTTGCTCTTTCTTAGGAAAGTGCCATCTAAATGTTAAGGTAGGGTTTTCTATACTATAGACCTTAACACATTCTGGATGGTAGAGTGTGCAAGAAGTTATTGTCATTGAAGACACTTTCATCTATAGTCAGCAATAATGGAGCACTTCTAAACTTTTCCATTATTGATGAATGTATGTTAATGCATCATCATGAGTTTAAGGTTTTCTCTGCATTTTATGGTTAAAATGCAGTGTATAAATTCTATTTAACGGCCAGCATTAGGTTTTGAGTAGAAGGAAAATATATCTGGCTTAATAAGAGAAATATACAAAAGTGCTTGGCTTTACCACATGATGTATGGTATTTGAGTTAAAGAAACCATTTAGACTATGCATGGTCAAATATATTTATGTCTCTGTCCCCATTTCCTGGTACAAATCTAAAACTCATAGAATTTCTTTAGTTACAGGAGTGTCTTCTGTTATTCATACCAAGCCCTTTTTGATCACACAGGAGTTCATGCTAATGAGATGACTTAGAGTGGTCCCCTTAAATAACCTCAAAGGGACTAATCACCAGAAAGAAGTAGAGGGTTGGATCTCTCATCTCTGTCTAGTGACTTTCAGAAAATAGAGGGAGATGAAGATTAAGTTCTATACCTTTTTCTTTTTTATATAACTCTTGAATAATGAGATCTGAGCTTCTGCATTGAACACATGGAAATACTGGGAGATTTGCATGCCTATACAGGGCATGGAAGCTTTGTGCCACTTGCCCTGCCCCAAACCTTACTATGCATCTTTTCAATAGGTTACTGCTTTACAATAAACTGGGAAGCATTAAGTATTCAGTTCCATGAAATCGGTTCAGTTCAGTTCAGTCACTCAGTCATGTCCGACTCTTTGTGACCCCATGAATCGCAGCACGCCAGGCCTTCCTGTCCATCACCAACTCCCGGAGTTCACCCAGACTCACATCCATCGAGTCAGTGATGCCATCCAGCCATCTCATCCTCTGTCGTCCCCTTCTCCTGCCCCCAATCCCTCCCAGTATCAGAGTCTTTTCCAATGAGTCAACTCTCCACATGAGGTGGCCAAAGTACTGGAGTTTCAGCTTTAGCATCCATGAACTAGTTCCATGAACTAGTCTAGTAAATTATTGAACCTGATGGAGGGGAGAATCGGAACACAGTTTATAGACAAATCGAACAGGAGTATAGGTTGTAACACAACCTGTGACTGTTACCTGAGTAGGGACATCTTGTTATACTGGGTCCTTTCATTTGTATCTGACAATAATTCCAAGTTAGTGGTGTCAGTTGAATTGTTGGACATCTGGTTGGTGTTGAAATTTGTTAATATAGGAACACTTCAGACTATACATGAGGAAAATGGACATTTTAATCCTATACTGAAAGTTATATTTGAACAAAGGTTTGAAATGAATGTCTCAGCAAGGTTTTTGGCAGAGCATGGCTTTACACTGAACTTGTAGATGTGATACAGTTATTTCTTGAAAAATGGAAGTAACCATTGTTCTCATGGAATGGTCTGAAATGCTGGATTTTTAGTAGTCTAATTTCATCGTGGGGCAGAAATGCTCAGCAGCATATGACTCATCCCTCTGGAATAAGAATGCTGTGAATGGTTCAGGCTGAGGAATATTGGTAGCCTTGTCAGACTAACCAATTATACCCATCATGCTAGGCTGAACAGCATCCCTTAAACAGCTACAACGGTAGTTACTATGATGTATGTGAAATAATTTCCTTCACTGGTTCCTGGCAATAGTTTGCAAATTGGCTTTTACAGGCTTTTGATGGTATATAACCTGCTGCCTTGGAAGCTCAATCAGCATTTTTAATCAAGGCATCTAATACTTCAGTTCTTCCTACCAAAATCTTCGTATCACTTGTGCCCATGGTGTGAGACTAATGTACTGAGTAGATGGATCCTAAGCTTGGGAGGCTGGGTATACACAAATGTCTGTCCCATTGGAAATGCCATGATTTTCTCATATATTGGACTAACCACTACAGTTGTGCTTATTTTTTACCTTCATAGGATTAGGATTCAGTCTTAAGATTGTCTCGTGCAGATGTTAAATGAGATTTTGGGGTGTTTTTTGAGCCCTGAGTACATTTTATCTTGCTGACATATCTTACTGACTGTGCCTATTAGATGCATGGACTACTGTGTTGGGCACTCTGAGACTGTTTCTTAAGTTCATTCCTACCCAATTAGTGAAACCAGTTTTGAGATTCTGTGTCTCATTAATGGAAGGCCTAATTCTGGACTTTACTTTTTTTTTTTTAATGATAAAGAAAAGCCCTTTGTAATCACCTGTCAAAACTCTTTCAAGGTGGATGCTGATAGAAGCCCTAATTATGATTGAAACCAGCAACACAGCCAAAGCCTTCATCATGGGCAGGAGGTACCTCATGTGGCTCATAACTTCACCTTGTTGGGATATCTGTATCCTGTGAGTAACCACCTCCTCTCCCAGTACAAGTATTTAGAGTCATATCAAATGATGATGATTTTTCCTTTCCAACCCCTTTCAGAAGGAAGAGTGTAGCTTCAGCCTGAAAAGCCCAGGTCTAGAAGTCAATCACTTTGACCATAACATTAATGATGGATAAAGTCTCCTAATCCAAAGCTTCGTAAGTAGAAAATCAAGACCTCTCATATTTTGAGAACCTCAGATGAGAAACCTAATGCTTCCTGTTTATCAACTCAAAAAATACTGGGCACAGATACGTCAGTTACTTGTTCAGTGGCTACTGGAAAGCTTCGCCGAACTAGGTGTATCAGTGATAACAAGACATCAACAGCTACCATGACCCCAGAAGATGGAAAAATACTAAATGCTTTGCTATCAGGGGGAAGAAAATTTCGAGGATGTCACTGCTAAGAATAAATGTCACAGAAAAGGCTGTCTCCTGCAGGTAAAGATAAGGAGGTCTGGAGTTTGAACCTATAACAAGCTTTCCTGATTGGTGTATGGCTGGCGGTATTGGAAACAACTGCTGTAGAAGGTAGCTGAAAACCTGGCATAGAGTAGCCATGTCTTGGGTGATAAGAGATACTTCATACGTGCCTGAACAGACTCATGTGCAAGTACAAAACCCTGACCCTAGAATGAAAGTATGTGCTCTCCTTGAGTCTGGGTGTTAGTGATGTGATTAAAATTGAGGACAATCTAAGGGTTGTACAGAGTCTTAAGAGGGTGAATTTAGACGACTCACCTAAGGAACAACTTCTATTACTAACACTGGCTGTGAAGTGACAGTTTAGCAGACTTAGCTAATGAGACAGAGCCCTGTGGGCCATGAGTGTAGAAGATTTGCTCAGGGCTAGATATCAGGCTTCTGTGCTTCCTCTTTGGTTCATTTGACGTACTGTGAGTAGTCTAGCATAGTTTATTAGGAAACTATTTGGGGAAATCTATATTCTCATTCAAAACTCGGGATAGTCCCAGATACTTTTTCCCCCCTTTTTGGAGTCCAATGACAGTGTGACAAAGCTACCTCTAGAAGTCCCTGATCACTGGGTCCTGTACAGGTCCTAAGTGAGGTTGTACTAGAATGTTCACCCTGGTAGTGCTTAGACAGAATAACATGCCCAAGCTTCAGCTATCCTTATGGAATTCCTCTCAACTATTCTGAGTTGTCATAATAGTTGTGAATATCAGCATGTAATTCCATGCACCATCTCTCTGCCAGGAGAGCCTTGGGCAGTCCCATAATCTTCAGTCTCAGATGGCTTCTGCTATATAAACTGTCCATTTCCCAATCCTCAATTTTCTTCTTGTTGGTGCTCACTAATGTGGAGCTTAGGCACATCCCCTTGTTGGTTGTTCCTAAAATCTTTGCTTCCTAACTTTTATCCCCTCCAGTCCATGAGTCCTAGGGTTCTCCCAACTTGTGGTGGCAGCTATTAGTAGACTCTGGCTTTCTCTTCTCCAAAAATATTAAACACTATTTTATCTTCCCTGTACTCCTAAATACAGTTTATACCTCAAACTAGCCTTTGTTTCTAAGACCTTTTATTGACTCGTTTTAGATATTTCCAGCTTCTAATGTCTGGATTAGGATAACAGCATCCCATGTTCACAACACTATTTGAATCTAAATCCAAAAAGGCCAGCTACTCTAACATCTTAATGTAAAATAACCCTCTTTCTTACTGCAAATCCTCTACTCATTTGCTTTACCAGTCAAGACCAAATGTGTGGCTGGTCGTCTCCATCCAGAAACACGGCTACCTTGAGATTGGGGCCTGGAAGAAAAAGCCATTAGAGGTTTTCAAGGGTCATTGACTCTTGATTGGCCAGGTGAGTTTAGACAAACCTGCAGATAAATATCCCAAGCCACACTACTAATCACACTATTTCTCTATTGCTTATTAAAATATAAAACAGAAAAAGCACATAAGTAACAAACGTAGACCTCAGTATCTCCATGGAGGCTATGAACCTTCTGTTCTGAGGTAAACTGGCCTCTCTTTTCACTTTGGAAATCTCATGTGTCCTCCATCCGACTAGTTTCTGAAGAGTTTGTTGGCTATTGAGTGAAATTATAGGTAAATTGGGACTTTGAACAAACAAATCAAATGTGGAGAAATTGCTACTTAATTGATGAGGGGGGAAAAAAAAACAAACATAAGCTAATCCCTCCCTAGTAGAAGGAATATCTCCTACGATGCCTTCCTGTAACTCCTGGATGCTTAAGAGGTTTGCCATATGATTCTTTTTGTCTTTGACTGGAAACTTCCCAGAGTAAAATGTCATCAGACTAGCTTTGGTTCCAGGTGAATATCAGAAGTGACGTCCTCTAATATTTTTTTGTTTTGCAACAACTGGAATCTGAGCTATGTGACCAGCATTGCAAGAGTAAGCTTTATACCTCTGAAAAAAAGAATTCCTGTGAATATAATTATATTTTCATGTTCTGTAGGCATTCCTTGGCAAGAGGCTTGCATTCCAGAATCCCTGGAATGGGAATTGGAGAATAGACCAGCTCATCCTGTCAGTTGGTTCTTTCTCTCCACCATTACCACCTCTGCTTAGGTGGTATGATGGTAGCCATTCTGAGACCTGGCCCTTACATCTGGGGTGTCCCCTACCTTCTGCTCTTGAGGACTTCCACCTTGCCTGTTTACCAGTGTCTTGAACTGTTAACTTGTCTCCTGTCTTTTAACTCTTTAAACTGCTTCTGCTTCATGACCATGGAAACTATTCTACTATGAATCTTCATGATGATAAAGAATTAGAAGTAGTTCACAGTGAAGCCATATTTAAACTTAACACCAACGCAACACACTCTGCCCCTCTGAGCATCTTCCTTTCTCACCCTCCCAATCAGCACAAGCTGTCAGAACCCAGTTGGCCTCTGGAATTTTTAAAATCCTGCCAATTTAAGATGTCCCAGGATTAGGCTATTTCTGTCCACTATCTTCAGAGAGCCATCTTGTTGGTGAAACCCTCTCTGAAAAACTCTTTTGCATCCCCTGCACTATCCATGGGATTTTCCATGCAAGAATACCAGAGTGGGTTACCATTTCCTGTAGGTTCCATGAAAAGGCTAGAAGAATCCTTATTCCAGAATCATAACCTCCCATAATCTTATTTAATCACTACTAATCAACTCCTAAAATTGGCCATGGATATCTGGCTTCTTACTCTAGGAATTTATAATCCCCTTTCAAAGGGAATACGGTTAATATTGCATCCTTACCTCTCAGAAACATTACTGAAGAGGTAAAACTTTCCAGTGTGTAGTTCAGTTGACTGATTGTGATCATCTGGACATGGTGGCTGACAGAACTGAGATCAAGTCACATGGCATCAACCCAGGCCACCTCTTGGTTGGGTACCATCATAATCCCACAGTAAGGAAATCTCAGAAATCTTGAGATAGTCCTGATTAAAGTTATCAACAGAAGAGTTTCCTTTAGCATCATTTAAGGTTCTAGTCAATGAGGTGAAGAAAATTAATAAAGAAAAAGAAGCTAGAATGTAAGAATGGTACCAGAATGTGTAATTGAACAACAACAACAAAAAAAACTCAACTATTGGTAGAATGATAGTACTGTTTCATTAGCCTGTGGGAAAGAACAATCATCATTGTTCAGTTGCTAAGCCCTGTCTGACTCTGCGACTGTGGACTGTAGCACATCAGGCCACCTCGTCCTTCACTGTTTCCTGGAGTTTGATCAAACTATCAAAGCTAGACTTGAGTCTCTGATGCCATCCAACAATCTCATCCTCTGTCACCCCTTTCTCCTCTTGCCCTCAATCTTTCTTGTCAACAGTTTTTATCTTGGAGTGGTAACTTTTTGATTATCTGGTCTATCTAATTCCCTGCTTTCCAGTATTTGATCTTATTAAAAATTGATGGGCATCCAGATTCCTCAGCCTCCTACAACTTTGGCACAGTACTTCAAGAACTTGATCAATTATTTACACTTCTGAAATCAACTGTATCATCATAGTAATTTCTAATTCTTGGTTTAAGTCTGAGGAAACTCACTCAGGCAGAATGTTGGAAAGTACTTCCACAAGTCATCAAAGAGGTGGTGGTTTTATTGTTGCTGTTGTTCAGTTGCTAACTCATGTCTGACTCTGTGACCCCATGGATTGCAGCAAATCAGGCTGCTCTGTCTTCTGTTATCTTCCAGAGTTTGCTGAAACCCATGTCCATTAAGTCAATGATGCTACCTAACCATCTCATCCTCTGCTGCTCCCTTCTCCTTTTGCCTTCAATCTTTCCCAGCATTAGGGTCTTTTACAATGAGTTGGCTCTTCAAATCAGGTGGCCAAATTATTGGAGCTTCAGCATCAGTCCTTCCAATGAATATTCAGGGTTGATTTCTTTTAGGATTGACTGGTTTGATCTCTTTGCTGTCCAAGGGACTATCATCATAGAGAAGACCAAATAAAAGATTCTCAAACTTATCCTTTAATAGCAAAGAAGGAAAAAAAAAATTGCATCCTGGAAGGAATAACTTATATCTACTATTCAGGTCCTGTTGTATCAGATGAGGTTTCAACCATTGTGTTCCCACTATGTTTCACACACCATTTTAAGTCCCATGAGTTTTTCTAAGATACTCAGTGAAAGCAAGAGAAATATTTCAGCCATAAAGCTTAATGTGATATAGACTGAACACAATTAAAGTTTCTCATCAGTTAGAGAGTGTTCACACTATAAATGGAGACAGATAAAGGGAGTCAGGCTACCAGTGAGCAATAATTTAAGTTTTTAAATGGACTGTGAGGATTGAATTCACTGAAGGGACTCTGACCCAAAAGTAAGAGGGAGTAGTAAGCAGGTTATTAGGTGGAAACAGGCATGAGCCAGGTATGCTGGCATCTTTGCCATCAGGAAGCAGAATAACTCCTGGACATTCCAAGAAGATGAGAGGTTAGAGTTATTACCATCAGTTTTCGTTCCTTATTGAGAAATGTTGCCATGGGTATTCCATTTTCTATGCAAAATGTAAACAGCTGATACTTTATAAATTTGTGTTGCTTTCTGACTCAAGTTTTCTAATTATCTGCTTTACTAGGCAAAATGATTGTGTATATTATCCATCCATTTGAAAACTTCAGCTACCTTGAGGCTGGTACCCAGAGGGAACTAGGTAATAAATGAGTCAATTGCCATTTATTCCTTGGCTAGATAATGATTCATATTCTGACTTGTAAGGCTGCTTAGCAAATGCTATTCTACTTCAACTTTCTATTAAGCAGGCAGGAAAACATGAAATCCATTTTTGAATTAAGTAGTTTTTCTCTTCTCTGTGGTGATACTTTTAGAACATTCTGATCTTTTAAGGTGGAACCTGGCCTGTTTCTTCTTTATTTTTTTTCTATTAAATATTTGAAAGAACATATTTCTATAGTCATAGAAGTATGGTAGGGATTGTAAAAACCAGATAATTAAATCCATTCTTTATTTCCATAATAGAAAGTTTCTGAGAGCCACAGTTCAGTTTCATCTCATGAAATATGTTGATTTTTAGATGATTAGCTGCACTTTCATCTGTCCACTGAAAGGAGCATATTGGCTTCAAAGGCCCTGACTCTGACATCAGGTTGTATGTCTTGAATTCAGTCCCCCTTCTTGGTCTTGCTACCATTACAATTGTAGGAGAGGGAAGTTTACAGAACTTGAAATAAATGCCTGATTACAAGAATTGTGCCTCCAAATAAGGCTCTAGACTATGAAGTAAAATAGTAGATTAGAAAACAGAAGTGGGGATGCTGGTATGTAGGGATATAAAACTCACCAGGATGACTGTCCTAAGAAAGGCCCAATGACCACCCTATGTATTATGTAGAAAGCAATAGAAATTACTGTTAATGAGCTAGAGTCATTGAGAAACATAGTAGTTGCTGTTCTCTGTAGGTTCAGGCTGAGAGTAAAAAATTATGAATTGAGGCTCATCAAAGCCAGTGAGGATGATACCATCAAGGATAATAGAAACTAGGTGGCTATGCTTAACCATCAAAAGGAAGGATGGACAACTTTAAATGAGACAAGATCAAAAGAACTGACCATGGAGAGTTAAGAAAATGGTTGATAGAACACAGCATTTCTAAGAGCAAGTCAGATGGATGTACGGGCTACCAAAGACGTGGCTCAACATATACAACCAGAAGAAATAAAACATGAGGCTCAGAGCAGTCATAATAGTCCTGATCTCTTGCCAAGTTTCCAGATGAGAGTCATTTCAGACCTAGAAATCAGGGCTAAGGAAAACATGACATCTGGGTGAAAGACCCTATAACACCAAGTATACCTGGTTGATTTCCCGCTTCTTCCCCAAAGGACCTAATCTTACATAGCTGGGACACCAATACTGACATTTTTTTCCCAAACATTTTGCAGCTGAGACACATGTCCCAACACAACATTGATATCTAGAGATGCACAGCATAATCATGACATTCCTGTAAAAGAAAATATAAATTGAAAGATGGTGTTGGACTAGATCATCAGTGGAGTCCTAGCCCAGCCACACTGTCCACAGAGCACCCCAATGGTCATTTCCCTGGTACCTGACTGCATAATCAATATGAAAATACTTGGTATACAATACATTTCTAATAGTGGTTGTTTTAGCTTGTGAGTAAGAACTGTCAAAATGGAGAAGACCAAAATGGTCAGCTTTTGGCCAAAACAGAAAATCAAATGTAACATCCTGGAAGGAAATGGCAAAGACTTGGTTAGACCTAATTTTTCAGGTTCTGTTGTATAAGATGAATATTCAGTCAATCAGTGGGTGCCTATGTGTCATATCAATAAGTCCTGGTGACATTTGGCGGACTCGGAAGTCCCTGCCATTAAGAAGTTCAATGTATACTGAACAGTAGAGAGTACACATGGCACAGGATAAAGGTGTCAGGCATGGTCAAGTTTGAATTCATTGAAGTGCTTGGACCCAAAACTTGGAGGAGGGGAAGAGCAAACACTTGGCTTTGTGGAGGAGGTAGACATGAGCCAGATCTGCTAGCATCTTCCTAAAATGGAAGCAGAATTGGGGGTTCCCAGAGGATGGGAAGAAGGAGGAGTCGTCCACCAGTCCTGTTTCCTGTCATTGATTCTTCTCACCATGGGTGGTAAAATTTCAATATAGCATAAAAATATATTTTCAGGAATTTGGAATTGGTCACTTCCTGACCAAAACTTTATAATGTTTATTTTGTCTATCAAATATATATTGTCATCTTTACATTTGAGAAATCCAGCTCCCTTGACCACCCTGAGGCTCGTGCCAAGATGGAACAAGCTATTTGTAGCTTCCATTGTCCCTCAACTAGACAAGTCTTCTAGGTTGTGACTTCTGATGTTACCAAACACTTTTACTTTTCTCAATAAGTATAAGAACAGAGAAAAACATGCAAATATATAATGACTTATACTAAGTGTTCCTCTGTGGTGATCCTTTAGAGGGCTTCTGATCTGTTGAGGAAGATCTTGACTGACTCCCCCTTTATTCATGTACCTGCCCCTTCAACAGTTCCAGGCTCTGAGTGTTCCTTTACCTGTCCTGATGGACAAATGCTCAGACCCCACAATTATTGGCTTCATTTATGTCTGCATTCGGAGAAGGCAATGGCACCCTACTCCAGTACTCTTGCCTGAAAAATACCATGGATGGAGGAGCCTGGAAGGCTGCAGTCCATGGGATCGCTCAGAGTTGGACACGACTGAGCGACTTCACTTTCACTTTTCACTTTCATGCATTGGAGAAGGAAATGGCAACCCACTCCAGTGTTCTTGCCTGGAGAATCCCAGGGACGGGGGAGCCTGGCGGGCTGCCATCTATGGGGTCGCACAGAGTCGGACAAGACTGAAGCAACTTAGCAGCAGCATATCTGCATTATAGAGATCCCCGTGCTCTGGCAAAAAGTACCAGATTAGCCTCCTTATTCTTTTTTGATGGGATTAGCCTCCTTGATCTCCCTTGGTGAAATCTGAGCCTGAATCAAGGATGAATGGTTTGTTGGTAATTCTAAATATAAAACCAATCAACCCATCCTGGGGATTAGCACATGATGAATGTGATTTCCCTTGTAAATTAAGGAATTATTAGGGATGAAAATACTTTCAAATTTCAGCTTATATCACTACTCAAATTATTTAATTTATTGGTGTGATAGAAGACTGGGTTCTGTTTTTCTCCACATGATCTGGAGAAAATCTGCCAGTTATGCTAAAACCATTTTGAAACACCTTTTTAACAGAAACAGAATAACAGGGCAGCTAAACTTCACACCTCCCCTCACAGCACTTCTTTTGAGTCTGAATTTGGTGAGAAGGTGCTATATTTTCTCTGGGTCTGTGAGGCCTGGGACTAATCCTGGAGCCACCTCATCTTCTGGAATAGTGTGATGTGGACCATGCCAAAGCTTGGCCTCATCTTGGACAAGCCATGGCCAAGGATGTTGGAGATGATGGGCAGTATCTGGGCTCTCCTTTTGAGCATGAGGCTGCATGTCAAGGTGACAAAGATGGAAGAATCTGAGGAGGTATTGAACTATCCCCAGACATTACCAGAGAGTTCCTCATCCAGGTTCTGATAACTATATTCATGTATCCAGGAAGTCCTACAAAATTCATCTGATGGATTTTGGTCGTAAAACTTAGAATTACTATACTGACTCTGAGTTCCCTCCAGAAATGGTGTGTTTTTTTGTTTTTTTTTTTTTTTAACATAGCAATTCCAGGTTTTTCACAAAATCTGAGAACTGTATAGTTTTCAGTATACAGATGTATGAAGCAACTGCTAAAGAAACTGTTAACTGAATCTATTAATAGTCATCTATAACATTCTATATATAATAGTCATTAATAGTTAATAGTCATCTAGGTGACTACTGAGACAAGACTGTTGGGTAAATTGGTCATGTGTTCAGTCACATCTAGGCAGGGCAAGAGATGATGTGACCTCAGAGTCATCTTTTCAGACTCTAATAAAGGGAAATATGGACCCCTAAAATCTGGGGATTGTATAGGAGTATCTGAAAGGGACCTTGAAGAATCTGGCCCTTGGAAGTCATCTTTTTTCTCTTTATTACTACTGCCAATCTAAAAAGTCCTGTCCTGGGATTATCAATTCTGACACCAAAAGGAAAAGCACCTGCCTATTAACCTACCACCTCTGGTCTACAGATGATACAGAGGTCTTCTGAGACCTTCTCTAAAGATGAGAGAGCCATCAGAAAGGGATAAACATCTGACCCTGTGAAGGGACAAAGAAGGAAGGACTAAGAAGAAACTCTGACTATGTGTCACCTTTCAGAAAGTTTTCACCAGGCAATAGGAGGTCTTAGAGTTAGAACAGAGTTCTGTGCTGGGCAGGAGTAAGGTTTAGACTGCAAACAACCGAGGGGAGGACAAGGCCTTGGCCTGAATGTTGCAGTAGATCCTTGAGGTGCGGCTGCTGGTAGCTGTCGGTCATCTACACATGTCCAAGCATGCCACAATTTGGAATAAAGGTACTACCTTTAATCAACCATTTACTAGATTTTTAAGGTAATAGAAGAGCAAGCATACTTCATCTCATGGGGCATTGGTAGCTGATGTATTAGTATGTTGGGAAGAATCCAATATTTTTCTAAGCATCAGAAAAGCATGCTGGGCTGAATCATCAGTACCTGCTTAAGGGAGGCATGTGGCTTCAGTTTTGCATAAAACAGTATTTACTTCTCCTGTTCTGAAGACTCCTAAAACTTTTTAAAACTTATATCCCACAAGTCAAAAAGGATTAGACACTTAGAGCAATTTCAACTTTTGTCCAAACAATGCTGTAAGATGTTTTCCTAGATTTACATTTACATTTTTCTTGCTGTATCTCAGAGCTACCTTTACAAATCCCATGTTGTAGAAATGCTAAAGATGTAAGTAACATACAACAGCAGTAAAACAAGCAGAAAACATTCATATCCTTCTTCACTGTGGGGCCACTGAGAACCAAATGTGATTCTTAATATACTCTAGTATATTCATATACATTATTCTGATATTCAAAAAAACCAAAGCTTAGTTTACATTATATATGTATCTTTTTAAGGGTAAGTGGTCTACTTGATATGTTGTTTGCCCTTAGAAAGTGAAAGTGAAGTTGCTCAGTCCTGTCTGACTCTTTGCGACCCCATGGATGTAACCCACAGAATTTTCCAGGCAGCAGTACTGGAGTGGGTCTCCCACATTGCAGGCAGAGGCTTTACCTCTGAGCCACCAGGGGAGCCCTGTTGGCCCTTAATGAGTCTAATCCTACATATGACTGCATAGCCCTCATAATACATATGAAATCAGGTTCATCATGTTTAAAGTTGGGAAATTATAGTATTTTTCAAGATAATTTCCACATTAATAAGTTTGCTTATGAGCAACCAGTTCAGTTTGATAGCAATTTTGAAGAGATCACCAATGGCACAAATTTTCCACCTTTTATATTTACAAAGAATACTTAGATTTGGCAGAATAGTATGATTTTAAATTTCATATAGTATTGGAGAAGGCTTGAACTTTCTCTAAAATCAAGGCATATTTGTATTATGAACTCTAAATTATAAATCTTTATGGTAAATTATCACATTGTTTAACTTCTAAGAATTCCAAAAGGCCAAAGAGCAACAGAATGAATGGGCCAGAACTGTGTTCACCAAGTCATATAATCAATTCACATTTCACAATTCACAATATCAACATGCTTTCCATGCTCATCACTACCCAGGGAATGAGAAAACACAGCAAATGGCATCATACTTGCTTTAGAACTTGAAGTTTTTTGTAGGAATATATAGATGTTCAGGTGCAAGTAAAAGAATGGAAAATGTGTTAGGCATCTGTAGAAGGATTATCACAAATGGAACCTCAAGAGAAAATGAGTTTGTTCCATTTTGCAATCTGTCATAGGGACTAGAATTATTAGTACTTCTAAAAAGGAACATTGTTGTCTGAAATACCGTGTACTATATGCTTTAAAAAGTTAGCTTGAGGTATGGTTATTAAAAACTTAAATTCTACATGATATATATCACAGAATTCTACATGATATCTACAGAGGGGTGTGTGTGTGTATACATACATATACCCTAGAAACAGAAAATACCAGCTGGTCTAAAGAGACACCAAGGTCATCCTACTTGATGGTGACCTAGCCTCGTGATGTGAAGTCTGAAGATGCTCTCTGTAGTTCTGAGACACACAGAGATCACGGATGGTCTTAGGGAAAAGAAAGACCTGGATTGAGACAGGGGTTGGACCTGGATTCAAGTTCAATAATCCCTCGTCTTGTCCTGTTCATAGCAAAGTTGTGATCTGCATGGTCACAACTGAAAATGGAGACACGTTCAGTTCAGTCACTCAGTTGTGTCCAACTCTTTGCAACCTCATAGACTGCAGCACGCCGGGCTTCCCTGTCCATCACCAATTCCCAGAGCTTACTCAAATTCATGTGCATCCAGTTGGTGATGAGACACATTAGCTCCATTCAAATCCATGCTTTCAGAGGCTGAAGTTTTGGCATCACGTGCACCAATTGGTAAGCCTTTAAAGGCTATAGATATTCATTCTCTGGCTTATCTAGAGTGGGTCCCATATCTGAAAGCTTGTTTTCTAGGCCAGGTCTGGATCATTGATAGCAAGGCTTTTCATGATCTGGGGACAGATCTAGGCTGATTTTGTTCTTATAGCCAGAATATCCATGTGGAAGAAGGTAAGTCTATTTTACTAAACAAAATAGACCATTACCATGTTTGTTTGTAGCTCCCATCCTACAAGAAAAATGATCATATTGACTGACCTGATTTTTAATGCCTTAATTTGGACCCTTCCAGGAACAGAGCCTGAGACAAGAATTTAATGCTGACAGTGCAAAGTGAGGAAGGAATGGGTAGCGTGGAGGGAAGAAATGCAGCCTTAAGGACCCACTGAACTCCTGACAAAATACACCTTTACTTTTCTTTCCCTTTACCTAAGTTTCTATTTTTCTAAGGTTTCCTTGAGTCTCCTTGGAGCGTTTTCTGAGGCACTTCACATCTTACAACTATAAAAACAATACAGATTATACAGTCTAGAAAATAGGGTCATCCTTTAACTGGTAAACCTATGGCTGTGTATTGGCCATTTCTATTATGCATGAAGTAGAGAAAAGAGGAGGTGGGGGAGACTTGAATACGTTATAAGTCTGATACCTGAAATTGCACAGGAGACTTTGGGGCTCCGCATTGGCTGAACAAAAGGTTTGGAATAAAGGTACAACCACTTACGTGATTTTTAAGGCAAGAGAAGGGGAAGCATACTTCATCTCATGGGCCATTGGTAGTTGACTTATTAGTATGTTGGGACACATCCAATACTTTTCTAGGCATCAGAAAACATGCTGGGATGAATCATCAGTACCTACATCAGGGAGGCATGTGCCTTCAGTGTTGTATAAAATAGGTACTTATTTCTCCTGTTCTGCATACTGCAAACTGCAGTCTATGGCTGCCCCGAATCAAATCCTGAATCACAGGAGTGGCCGGGCTGCTGTGTTCTCAATGGCTAGGAGAATGTGAGAGAAGTATTGAATGGGAATCTCAGTTCAGGGCACCTTTGAGAAATTCTCACCCAGGCCAGTGTTTATTAGCAGGGCAAAAATTACCCATAGATGAGTCTCAGTGAATTTGAAAAGGCATCTGCAGAAAGCAGGAGGACGGAACATTTGTAGCCTTCAGGAATGTCACTGGAACTGAAACCACTAGTAGATCTCAACAATGATTTTTGAGCTCTGTGCAATGTCTTGCACTTTAAGCTTATGCTGAGCATATTCTAAGTTATCTAAAACAAACATTGTACATTGTATTATATATCCTGCTATGTATCTCAATCTTAGATATTAAAATATTAAATACCAATAAATGCTGGTCTTAAAGAAGGAACAAAAAGCAACCCATAGTGTGGTGGCCTTGTCCATTCACTTCGAAGCCTGAAGCTACCCAACAACCTGAGAATTTGAAGTATCAAGAGTGGCCTTCAGGGAAAAGACCTGGATTGAATCTGGGGTTTGTCCTGGACTCATGTTTAATAGTCCTTTTTCTGGTCCTTCTAGTGGCAAAGTTGAAATCTGAATTGAAGAGATAACAAGCTTGATTCAAATCTAGTTTGTGGGCAGGCTGAGATTTTCAGGGGGCTGCAGTATATCCTAGATGGGTTAGAATTGTTGTTCCCAGGTTTAATCACTGAACCTTAAAGGGAGAAGACTAGTATCATAATAGTGAGGCAAGACAATAAAGGGGCCCTCAGGACTTTGGTTAATGATTAGGAGTCTAGATATGATTCCATGCAAGATGTATGATACATAGGAACATTTAGTGTACTCTCTTCTCACACATTCTCCCAATTTGCCAGAGTAAGAGTTAGCCACTGGTGGACAATGTTCCTATATCTTTTGTCCACCTAAAGGAAAGCAATTAGGACATTGCCAACAAGTTGGTAAGTGATCCAATTGGAAACTCTAGCCTTAGAGACTGCTTTCTTGGCTTACTCCTCCTAGTAGGGTCCCTGAATCTCCCTAAGGGAGAGCCTTAGTAGCCTAGCCCTGTCGTTACAGGGCAGCAGCCCTTAGCAGGCATGGCTTCTAGTGTAGAGATGGAACTCAGCAGCAGCTGGACCCCCATCAATTTCCTCTCTGAAGTAGTCTGTTGGATTCAAGAGAATTATGTACAGAGGTGATGGTTCTCATACCACTCTGCTGAAGTATCCACTAATTATTTTGTTTCAAAAAGATTCTAGTCATCAAAGTCTTGGACTTGGAGAAAGAAGCTGGTTTATTCCCATAGATCATACAAGTTATGAGCCATTCATCCTTGAATGCCTAGTCTATGGCTATATATCAGCTGCTTTTAAGTATGACACTGTGATCACTCAAATTAGTTTGCCTATTTCTTATACTGTTCTGACTCGAATCACTGAGAGAGACATTGTAGGAAATCAATAGTCTCTGAGAATATCTTTGGAACCATCAGGGTAATAGCACTTTGGTGGTATGCAGAAATGGCCCTTGATCTCCTTCTACTTGCCCTGTGAGGCTTAGATGGGATGAAGCAGAGGAACTGAGTGTAGCTAATGTGTGAACTGACCAGTGTTCCCAAGTCAGCAAGCCTGAGCTTTACCTAAAGCAGGTAGCAAGACCTCTCACCTACAAAGTTAAAAATCATCTGAGAAGATATGTCAAAGTCAGCATCCATAGGATTAGAGGGAGTTTGTGGGTTCAGATCCTCCATGAAGCAGGCATCTGATGGAATCACTTTGGGAAAAAGCTGTAAGGGTAAGAGGAAGACGAGAGCAGGAGCGGGTGAGGAAAGACTTTGAAAGGCAATGCAGACCTGACATCCGAAATAGGAGAACTGGGTAGGAGGAGGCACACTGCATTGCAATGCTGACTGGGGCTCCCCACTGACTGGCCAAAACTTTCTCAAATTCTCCTGTAAGAGTTCTGCACCAGAGGTGAATGGTAATGTTCCTACAAGCATGCCATGCTCAGTTCTTAGCTGGGAGTATCCCAAGAAGATTGTTGCCTGCATGGATCCTGCACTCAGGCAGGGCACCAGCTGGAGGGGGTCCCCACCATTTAATTTCCTTGTACAAAATTCTCTTGAAAGAAATCTGAGCATCATATCTGTAGAGATTATTTCTGTCATAAAGAAATAAATTAGTGAGGTACATGTTTGAGAGCCAATTCCTCCTTGGTTCACAAGGCTCAAGGAAGTTTGAATAGCTAAAATCATTTAAGGACCCATACAGGTGTCTCAATCTGATGCTTCAGGGCTCCATGTTTTTCCAGACAGAGCCTTGACATTAGCATAGACATGCTTTAGTTAAGCATGCAGTGTGTTTTGAACTTTTGTCTCTAAGCTAGCTTCTTGGCCTCTGCTTTTTCTGTAGGGGATAAGGGCCTTCTTTAAAACTACTAGAGATGCCTTCTGGGCCTCACAACATTGATATCTAGAGATATGGATACAAAGAATAATCACTGTTATGTTAGGTTCCATGTTGGGCCAGGTAACACTGAGTCCTAACAGATTCAGTGTCCTTGGGCCAAACCAGTGGTTAAGTCACTGGTCCTGACTGTATGTTAGTTGCTCAGTTGTGTCTGACTCTGTGATTCCAAGGACTGTAGCCTGCCAGGATTCTCTGTCCATGGAATTTTTCAGTCAAGAATACTGGAATGGGTTGCCACTTCCTCCTCTAAGAGATCTTCCCAACCCAGGATTGAACCTAGGTCTCCTGCATTGCAGGCAGGTTCTTTACCACCTGAGCTACCAGGAAACCCCTGACTATATAAATGCAAAGAAAATGGTCATTGGCAGAACCCTCATACCATTTTCTTAACTTAGGTAGGAACTATCATCACGGAAGTGACAAAAGGGAAGTTTCTAAAGCTCATCTCTAATGGCCAATGTAGAAATCAACTATTACATCCTTAAAAGAAATGGCAAGCAAGTATACCACTATGATTTGGGAGAATGGCATTGAAACATGTATAATATCATATAAGAAATGAATCGCCAGTCCAGGTTCAATTCAGGATACAGGATGCTTGGGGTCGGTGCACTGGGATGACCCAGAGGGATGGTACAGGGAGGGAGGTGGGAGGGGGACTCAGGATGGGGAACATGTGTACACCCATGGTGGATTCATGTTGATGTATGGCAAAACCAATACAATATTGTAAAGTAATTAGCCTCCAATTAAAATAAATAAATTTAAATAAAAAAATAAAACAATTTTTAAATACATCTTTCCAACATTTTTTTCCTTAAACCATTGATCTGGTCTATAGAAATCCAGGTTTCTGAAGAAAGTTCCTGGAAAAAGAGGATTACTTAAACTTAATTCAGTATTAGATGAGGTTCTTTGTTAAACTGGTTATTACCACTTCAGGTACAAAGGCCTGGGACAAGGCTATCCATGTATATGATTGTCTTCATGGGGCTAGCTCGTTCTACCTTCTGTCAAAATAGCCTGAAAGGACTGGTACATCTGGATATTCTGCAGAACATTTCATTAGTTTTTTATACTGTTAAGTCACTTCAGTCGTGTCTGACTCTGTGCTACCCCATAGACAGCAGCCCACCAGGCTCCCCCGTCCCTGGGATTCTCCAGGCAAGAACACTGGAGTGGGTTGCCATTTCCTTCTCCAATGCATGAAAGTGAAAGTGAAGTCGCTCAGTTGTGTCTGACTCTTAGTGACCCCATGGACTGCAGCCTACTAGGCTCCTCCATCCATGGGATTTTCTAGGCAAGAGTACTGGAGTGGGGTGCCATTGACTATATTGATGATATATTGACCCAGACAAACTGGAAGTTGGAAATATATTAGAAGTACACCAGGATTGAGAGTTTAAAGCACATGAAGATTCAAGAGACTGTCATTTTAGTGACATGTTTAGGAGTTTAATACATTGTACGGCATAACCTCAAAGGACAATTTTCACTATGAAGATAGAAGTACATCAATGGATGATACAGTGCTTCAGATTCTGGAGGCTGCATATGCTCCCATGGTAATAACATTTTGCTCTTTGTAACATTTACACCAAATGACAGAAATGGTGCCAGTTTGAATGGTGCCTAGAATTGCAAAGGGCCCTGCTGCTTGGGCCATATGTGCATGCATACTAAGTCGTATCTAACTCTTAGCTTTGCTACATGTTAGGGAAAAACATGAACTAGCCATTTACAATAAAGGTTAAAAAAAACTGTGAACTAATCAATTCTCAACTGTTTTCAGTTCATTCGCTCAGTCATGTCCGACTCTTTGCGACCCCATGAACCGCAGCACGCCAGGCCTCCCTGTCCATCAACAACTTCCTGGAGTCCACCCAAACCCATCTCCATCGAGTCACTGATGCCATCCAACCATCTCATCCTCTGTCATCCCCTTCTCCTCCTGCCCTCAATCTTTCCCAGAATAAGGGTCTTTTCAAATGAGTCAGCCCTTTGCATCAGGTGGCCAAAGTATTGGAGTTTCAGCTTCAGCATCAGTCCTTCCAATGAACACCCAGGGCTGATCTCGTTTAGGATGAACTGATTGGATCTCCTTGCAGTCCAAGGGACTTTCTTTTTTTTTTTTTTTTCCCAAGGGACTTTCAAGAGTCTTCTCCAACACCACAGTTCAAAAGCATCAATTCTTCGGTGCTCAGCTTTCTTTACAGTCCAACCCTCACATCTGTACGTGACCACTGGAAAAACCATAGCCTTGACTAGACAGACCTTTGTTGGAAAAGTAATGTCTTTGCTTTTGAATATGCTGTCTAGGTTGGTCATAACTTTCCAAGGAGTAAACATCTTTTAATTTCATGGCTACAATCACCATCTGCAGTGATTTTGGAGCCCAGAAAAATAAAGTCTGACACTGTTTCCACTGTTTCCCCATCTATTTCCCATGAAGTGATGGGACTGGATGTCATGATCTTAGTTTTCTGAATGTTGAGCTTTAAACCAACTTTTTCACTCTCCTCTTTCACTTTCATCAAGAGGCTTTTGAGTTCCTCTTCACTTTCTGCCATAAGGGTGGTATCATCTGCATATCTGAGGTTATTGATATTTCTCCCAACAATCTTGATTCCAGCTTGTGCTTCTTCCAGTCCAGCATTTCTCATGATGAACTCTGCATATAAGTTAAATAAGCAGGGTGACAATATACAGCCTTGACAAACTCCTTTTCCTAGAAATGAGATTAGCCTGAAATTGTTACCAAGACAGTTTTGTTTGCCTAAAGCAAAGCAAGTCAAATGCCTGAACACTGAGGTTTGCAATGAAGTTTCATTAAGGAGGAAGCCAAGGGAGAAGACACAAACAAATCCCAAATGCACCTTCCTGAAAATCAGGTTCAGGCTGTTGATAAGATAATATGATCTGAGACAGGGAAATGGTGACAGAAAGTATGAAAGGTGAGGTGCTAGATGGGCTGTGCAAGCATGATCAAACTCCATGGCTCTTCATAGGATGCAAGATTAAAAAAAAAAAAAAGTGTGTTATGAGGGTGTGCCGGGAGCCAGTGAGGCATTCCACTCGTGACAAAGGTCATGAGGAAGGAGGCCCGGCATATGCAAAGGCAGGATCGAGCCTCAGGAGTCCCCCTGGATATTCTCGAGCATCTACCCCCCCAAAAAAACAGAGTCTGCCTCCTTTATTGCTTTGTGCTCTCACCTCTGACTTTACTGGGGGCTGTCCCCCACCACCATCTCGCTGTCTCTGTCAAAGAGTTAACTTACAGCTCCAATTAATAAAGTTCCTGGGCAATTAAGAGTGTTTAAATCCAAACCCCTCAGATAGCTCTCTAACTCGCCTGACAAATTTACCCAGACTCCTACAGCTATGCATATGATTGTTTACAGTCTACCAGCCTCGAGAGGCATGGGAAGCTTAAGATATTCAAATAGCTTAGAGCCTCTCAGAGAGTTAGAAACTGTCAGAATAAAACTAGTAAAAGATTTCATTGATGAGCCAATGCTTGCTGCCAAGTTTTCACATCCCCTGTGTTGTATCCTTGAATGTGTATTAATTAATATAGTTGGTATGTAGAAAAAATAAGTAGTGGCCTTAGTGTTAGCAACTTTAGACCCTTAAGGTAATAAATTCTTTCCTTTGTTGTAAACCCATTGCACATCCGCCCTATAGGAATGCAATTTTATCTAACACCTTCAGAAGATGGCGCCAAACCTTAAAATAATTGCTCTTAGAGAAAATAAGTCTTTGTTGATAAGTCTTTGTCAAGAGTCATAAAATGTTAATAGGCCTTCTGGCCAGAAGATGATGTAAATCACCTAAACCATTTGTATACGATAAATTTGCAGGAAAGAAACCCTGGTTTTTGATAAGGATCAAAGACTGCTGACTTTGCATCCCCTATTATCCTCTATGTGTAACTTAGGGTATATAAGCCCCTGTTGAAAATAAAGCTACGGGCCTTGCTCACCAAAGCTTGGTCTCCCCATGTCATTCTTCCCCTCAATTTCCAGCTGAGTCTCCATCTGGAGCGCGGAAATCCTCTGCGACCATTTATTTGCCTGGGCTTGTAAGACCCACTCAAGAAGGTGTCTAAGGTGGGGCACCTTCCGCTATTCGAGAGGGCGCCTGCGGCCTCCGTGGTCAGAGCTAACCTGGTGTCACAGGTTATATTGATTTTCCGCATAAACCAAGCTACTCAGCTTCTTTTCTCCACTGAATTTTCCTACTGAACTATCCTCATTCTATTACTCTTTATATCTGTAATTAACATTTGAATAGGTCGCTGAAGCCGTCTCTCCTTCGAATACCCTGGATCAGCCGGGGCTGGACCCCAGCAAGGGTGGAGCCTTTGGCCCTCTGAGGTCAAAAAGCCATCCATTAAACTTTCACACAGGGCTCCATAAATGTTCTTGTGCAGTTCATACATGTTGGTTTCTCAAGCTCTAAGTGCCTGATAACAACTTTAGCAATCCTTACTATAGTAGCAGTGTCAGATACTTAGTCATATCCAACTGTTTGTGATCCCATGGACTGTACCCTGCCAGGCTCCTCTGTCCATGGGATTCTCCAGGCAAGCATACTGGAATGGGTGGCCATTTCCTTCTCCAGGGGATCTTTTGGACCCAGGGATCGAACCTGTGTCTCCTGCTTTACAGACAGATTCTTCACTGTCTGAGCCACCAGGGAAGCCCAAATATAATTAAAGTGCTATGTAAATAATTGAAGATGAGTGGAAAATTCAAGTTTTACTTCACGGAATTTTTTTCCAAATATTTTCCATCTTTTGATTGAATCCGTGGAAATGCAGATACAAAGGGCCAACTGTATTTTCTTCTCCAAATGTCAAATTCCCAGCAAATATATAATACCATATACAGTTTCAAATTAAATTCACAGGTTTGGGGATTTTTTTGTTTAATTTTGCTTTGACCTGTCACATAACATACTGCCATGAGTCTTTGGATGTGGATTCTAACCAAAAAAGCTGCATATGGTCACTCTATATGAGAGATGTAAATATGTAAGGTGACAACATTTGTGTGAACCATATTTAAAACATGATAAATGGCATTATCAACATTACTCATGATTTAAATATTATGTATACATTACAGATCATCTCCATATCAACAACTATATAAGGAGAACACTAGAAAATAAAAATTTTATAATGTTTTTATGCAGTGTTTAAGCAATTGAATGCTTTATCTGAAGAGTCTGTGATGTAAAAATTAAAATCAAAGTTTTGCTTTTTGAATGCATGGGCTGTAACCCACAGAAAATGAGCAAATTGTTTGGTCAGGATCTTGTTTAAGAAGCAAAAAATTTAAGAATCAAAATATGTACACCATTAAAAATACTAATTCTGAGTATTATATATCTAAAAATTATATCACCCTGTCCAGCAAGTTTCAAAAAATTCACACGTTTCAAATATTAAGGCAACTTGTTCCCAACTAAACAGTACCTTATAAAAATGTCACTTCAAAGCATCATATACATAGTAACAATAAATTTAGCTAGTTTTAATCTTTAATGCATTAATAAAGAGTAATGACCCGTATATCTGTGTTGGTAGAGTAAGGAAGCTAAAGGGAATTCAATTGAAAATCAACTAAAAGTGAGAGCAGCAGGTTAGGTCTGGCTGGCCTGAGCAGGTTACCCCTGGGTTTTAGTGTCCCCTGTCTTTGCTCATTTGTCTTTCTTTAGGGATTCAGAAAAAGGATCCCTTTGGCTACTTTCTGATGGCAAGGGGGCATAGACCTAATGAGAGCCTGAGGAACAAAACTATTCAGCATTCATCTAGAATAGTCCATTTCCCAGCTCATATTTTACAGTGTTAGAATTGCCATATCTCATTCCTCATTCAACAGCTTTAGTGAAACATTTAAGAGCATGTTTTTATCAGCAAATACCTTTCCAAAATCTAGATCAGTTAAGTGCAGGTAACCCAAGCATTAATAGTCCCTGAAGAATAGATGTTCTTCCCATGTGCAATCCAGGACTTTTGACCCTGAAAACCAACTTGAACCTGGCACTTCTGGGGATACTTGTTTTAGCCAAGTAGCTTATTGCCGTATTTTGCATATGTGGGTTTCAACAGTAGTAGAGATATTGATGTATGCATGAATGCATGTAGGTATGCTAAGTCACTTCCATTGTGTCCGAAGCTTTGCAACCCTATAGACTGTAGCCTGCCAGGCTTCTCTGTCCATGGGATTCTCCAGGCAAAATACTGGAGTTGGTTGCCTTGTCCTCCTCCGGGGATCTTCCTGACTCAGGGATCAAACTCGTGTCTCATATATCTCTGGCATTGGCAGGCAGATTCTTTACCACTAGCACTACGTGGAAAGCCAAAATTATTAGCAACAGTACAAATGCAACCTTATTCAGCCAGGATGTCATCTAGAGCTCTGCAGTTATCTAGGACAATTTCCTTCTTTGGGGCAGCAGTAGCTAAGGCAGCTTCATGTGCTATTATGTCTAGGGTCATGAGAATTTTCTAATTTATGTGCTCATGTGGTCTGACTCCCCACCATGGTAAAAGTACTCTACCGAACATGTACCAAAAGTCATCTCCTTGATCTCCAGATAGGTAGGAGACTTTTTACTCTGGAGAACAATTTGAAAGAACTAGTCCAATATTGAGTCTCACTGGAGTCACAGACAGCAAAGGGAATGACTAAGCACCCTACTAGGGCTGCTGCTGTTTAGTCACTCAGTCATGTCTGACTCTTTGTGACCCTATGGACTGTAGCTAACCAGGCTCCTCTGTCCATGGGATTTAGGGTGGTATGCCCAATTATCCAATTAACTCAATATGTATAGGCCCAAAGTTCATCACTCAAACTGCAAAGATGTGTCCTGAGTGAGCACAGAAAATGCCAGACATATTTTACACATTGAGTGTCTCATTCTTGAGAAAGTCTAGAACTTATACAAGTTAGGGCTCACCATGAGTTAGTACCCATGAAGATTACTATACTTTATAGCTTGAGAGGGGAGTAAGATGACCCACTCCTTGAAAATATACCAAGTCTTGCTATTGGAAGTGAGATATAATTGAGAGTGCAATAACCTGGCATTGGGATGCACGTTTCCAGTACAAGGAAATAAGCTAGGGAAGAGAACTGAGTAGGCTCACCCCTTTACTAGATGACATGAATTTCCCCAACAGAAAAGATGTGGCTTTGGTGGCAGTGTCAACTTTTGGTTTCTACAGTTTCTCCAGAGACCATTATCCTTGTTTGGGTAGGGAGGATTAGGAAGAAACAGAAGATGAAGGGCCTTGATAACCATTATAACTTTATAGGTTTTGAGTATGTGTCACATAAAAAAATAGGAATGACTGAAAAGTGTTAATGGCACAACCAAGGGAGATCAGTATGATTTTGTGAAGGTTTTGAATGACATTATCCAATGTCTCAATAACCTAAGATACACAGATGACACCACCCTTATGGCAGAAAGCAAAAAACTAAAGAGCCTCTTGGTGAAACTAAAAGAAGAGAGTGAAAAAGCTGGCTTAAAACTCAATATTCAGAAAATTAAGATCATGACAACTGGTCCCATCACTTCACAGCAAATAGATGGGGAAACAATAGAAACAGTGACAGACTTTATTTTCTTGGGCTCCAAAATCACTGCAGATGGTGACTGCAGCCATGAAATTAAAAGATGCTTGCTCCTTAAAATGAAAGCTATGATCAACCTAGACAGCATATTAAAAAGCAGAGACATTACTTTGCCAACAAAGGTCCATCTAGTCAAAGCTATGGTTTTTCCAGTACTCATGTATGGATGTGAGAGTTGGTCTATAAAGAAAGCTGAGCACCAAAGAATTGATGCTTTTGAACTGTGGGGTTGGAGAAGACTCTTGAGAGCCCCTTGGACTGCAAGGAGATCCAAAAAGCCCACCCTAAAGGAAATCAGTCCTGAATATTTATTGGAAGGACTGGTGCTGAAGCTGAAACTCTGAAAATCTGGCCACCTGATGTGAAGAACTGATTCACTAGAAAAGACCCTGATGCTGGGAAAGATTGAAGGTGGGAGAAGAAGGGCCTGACAGAGGATGAGATGGTTGGATGGCATCACTGACTTCATGGACATGAGTTTGAGTAAGATCCAGGAGTTGGTGTTGGACAAGGAAGCCTGGCATGCTGCAGTCCATGGGGTTGCAAAGAGTTGGACATGACTGAGTGACTGAACTAACTGATCCAATGTCTCAAGACATACCTGCCTTTGCCAGCAATTGGGAAATTCTCATCAAGAATTGTCCTTCCAAGCCTGGGGTGGTGGGGGTGTAGGGATCAAGTGCAACAAGGAAGCTTGACAAAAAGGAGAAAGGCAATCATATTTCTAGTTCAATGTGTGGATTTAGAAGAATCAAGCAAACAATCTAACAAGGGTGTTACTCCTTACTTTAGGAAACTGCTTTCTGAATAGCAACTTAAAACCTATTAGGGTTTCACTATTTAGGGGGCTTAGTGTCTGGGGTGTAGAACCAGCCAAAGTTGGGGTGATAATGTAATGGTCATGGTGTTCTCACATGGGGTGGCTGTCATTCCCTGTGAAGTTTCTGTAAATAGGACAGAGTGACCCTGAGGATCATTGTGGAGCCACGTGATTCCAGTTTGAGTCCATGGATTAACTCATTCTCAATATCACTGAGGAATGCGTCATTCACTTCAGTTCAGTTCAGTCTCTCAGTCGTGTCCAACTCTTTGCGACCCCATGAATCGCAGCACGCCAGGCCTCCCTGTCCATCACCAACTCCCAGAGTTCACTCAGACTCACGTCCATCGAGTCAGTGATGCCATCCAGCCATCTCATCCTCTGTTGTCCCCTTCTCCTCCTGCCCCCAGTCCCTCTCAGCATCAGAGTCTTTTCCAATGAGTCAACTCTTCGCATGAGGTGGCTAAAGTACTGGAGTTTCAGCTTTAGCATCATTCCTTCCAAAGAACACCCAGGGCTAATCTCCTTCAGAATGGACTGGTTGGATCTCCTTGCAGTCCAAGGGACTCTCAAGAGTCTTCTCCAACACCACACTTCAAAAGCATCAATTCTTTGGTGCTCAGCCTTCCTCACAGTCCAACTCTCACATCCATACATGACCACTGGAAAAACAATAGCCTTGCCTAGATGGACCTTTGTTGGCAAAGTAATGTCTCTGCTTTTGAATATGCTATCTAGGTTGGTGACAACTTTCCTTCCAAGGAGTAAACGTCTTTTAATTTCATGGCTGCAGTCACCATCTGCAATGATTTGGAGCCCCCAAAAATAAAGTCTGACACCGTTTCCACTGTTTCCCCATCTATTTCCCATGAAGTGATGGGACCGGATGCCGTGATCTTCGTTTTCTGAATGTTGAGCTTTAAGCCAACTTTTTCACTCTCCTCTTTCACTTTCATCAAGAGGCTTTTTAGTTCCTCTTCACTTTCTGCCATAAGGGTGGTGTCATCTGCATATCTGAGGTTATTGATATTTCTCCCGGGCAATCTTGATTCCAGCTTGTGCTTCTTCCAGCCCAGCATTTCTCATGATGTACTCTGCATAGAAGTTAAATAAGCAGGGTGACAATAGTAGTGGCATGTCAAATTGTTCAATGAGGATGGAGCTGGTTTTCTGGATGCTTATTTTTCTACAGTTTCCACAGGACCCAGCCTATAGGAAAGAAATGGTGCAGAGGAACATCTGAGGCAAGCAAACTTCAACCTTTTAGAAGCAAACTTATGTAGAGCAGTTATACTAGCTCACAATGATGGTACTACATACCTGATAGTGTCTGATTCCTTGATTCCAATACCCTTTGGGTCTCCAAAATCAACTCTAGATCGTAGAAAGGGGCTCCTATGTAACATTTTATTGGGGCTCAATTGAAGATTGCTTTCAGGAACCACAATCACCTGAAGCAGGGCCCCTATAAGGCCTTATCCCAAGGTGAATTTGTCTCTTGACAAATCATAACTAAAGTCCATAAATGTGTGCTTCATCTTCTCCATTTTGCCAGCAGATTGCAATTGCCCATAAGCACACAATTTCCAACCAATACCTAAGGGCCGGATACTTAATTTATTTTTGCTACAAAGGCTCAGCCATTGTCACTTTGAATAGACACAGGTATTATCATGGCATCCCATAGTCCACTTTAGAGGTTCACTGTCTTCTCCTTTAAGAGCTTCACAGAGGGTTTTTGCTGTGAGTCCAAAGTTGGAGACTGGAATGCAGCAGAACCTGGTCTTCCCAGAATCCCTGAAGTTCCCACTACCAGGAAATAGTCTCAATTCTGGCTAGAGCATCCCTTCTCTCAGGTGCCTCTTTCTCTGTCCTTGTGAGAGTTCAAAGCCCGAATATTAAACAGGTCTGGGAGATCTGTCTCTTTATTCATGGGTACCTTTTATCTTGCTCAGCCAAAAAGTTCAAATAAAATCCACATTCTAATTACAGGTGTCCTTTGTTTTCTTGGAAGTCGGGATATAATCCACATACTGGAGCAGAGTTCCCTCATTTAAAGTCTCTCAAGTTCTTTTCCAAGACATTCCCAAAAATAATAAGGACACTTTCAAATCTCTGAGAAGTATTATCCTCTAGTACTGTTGTTGAACGCTTATATATAGAGTTTCCCCAATCAAAAGTAAAAACTCTTGGGATTCAAAACTTGGGAGTTTACAAAAAAAGGCATCTTTCAGATTTCTGTTCATCATGGACTTCAAAGCAGAGTGTATAGTTTAGGGACAACTGGCTGAATATCCCACAATTTGATAAATTGCCCTCAAATCCTGTACAAACTTGCATTCTTCTGTGCCTGGCTGCTGAAAAGGGGGACTGTTATAAGGAGGCTGTTAGAGACAGTCAAACACAAGGACAGCTCTTAGGGGCTGCATCCCTGGCTCTGCTCATTTCTTTTTTTTTTTTTTTAACTTATTTTAATTGAAGGCTAATTGCTTTACAATATTGTGGTGGGTTTTGCCATACATTGACATGAATCAGCCACAGGTGTATATGTGTCCCCCATCCCAAACCTCCCACCCTGCTTCCTTCTTCCCCATCCCACCCCTCTGGGTTGTCCCAGTACACTGGCTTTGAGTGCCCTGTTTCATGCATTGAACTTGGACTGGTCATCTTTTTCACTTATGGTAATATACATGTTTCAATGCTATTCTCTCAAATCATTCCACCCTCACCTTCTGACCATTTCTTTAAAGGTTTCTGCATTCAGTTTGGAATTTGGACCCAAAGACTAAGTCTGACTTGTATAGCTATGAAAGTGAAGTTGCTCAGTCATGTCCGACTCTTTGCGACCCCATGGACGGTAACCTACCAGGCTCCACGGTCCATGGGATTTTCCAGGCAAGAATACTGGAGTGGGCTGCCATTTCTTTCTCCAGGGGATCTTCCCAACCCAGGGATTGAACCCAGGTCTCCTGCATTGCAGACAGACGCTTTACCGTCTAAGCCACTAGGGAAGCCCAGTATAGGGTATAGGGCTGGTGTTTTCACTCTTCCCTCCTCTGTTTCATCCATACTTCTGGACTCATGTGCTGGAGTATCTCTTCCATAAGTGTTGTAGGCTATTCCTTTTGGAGTTGGTGATACTTTGTCTATTTGTTCAGCTGCATAGGTAACATTTGCATTTAACTTGGTTAGTAAAGCTCTTCCTAGAAGAGGGATGGGACACTCAGGCACATACAGATAATGATCCTTCGTAAGAGTCTCCCCATTTGACAGTTTTAGTGCTGGTGAAGTTCTTTGGTATCACAGGATATATGTATAGCAATGTGTTGCCTAAAGACCTAAAAAAATCTTTCAAGAAACTCTAAAGGCTCTTTTCGTTTTTGTTTTCTTACTGTACTTCATACACATTTTATATTTGGAGCACCCCTTTTAATAGTCCTGCAAGAATAAAATCTTGTGAATGTTCAAGTTTGGTCTACCTCCATGTTCACATCCCAATTAGGATCCACTCTTGGTATAGCTGTGCCTGCTGCACACACAACCTGTACACCAGGTTTCCAGGGGGTGTTGGCACGAATCCCATCTGATTTCTTGATAGCTTTTCCTAGCACCAGTCTACAGTCTTCTGAAACAAGAAAGGAACTTAATTTCTAATGTCTTTCCAGGTTGGGTTGTGGATTGAAAGTGTTTTCTTATTGTCATTGTTGTTGTTCTCTTTGGGTCCTCTGGATAAGCTGACATATTTCAATCCAATAAATACAGAGTTGAAAAGGAGGAATGGACCCAATAATCCCATCAGCTGCCCAGTCTGACTTCATACCTCCACTGGGGCTTGCCTTGATGGATAATGCCCTGCCTGGTTTGAGTAGTTCCTTGGTCAAAGTAAGTACCCTGATAGGGTAAAGGGGAGACAATTCCTACTTCTAGACCCTCTGGGATTGGATCAGGGGAAGACTTGGGTTATTATGGAGAATCAGCCAGGTCACTATATGGGAGTAGAAGAGGAACAGTCAGAGTTCAACGGAATTAACAGCAGGTTTTTCCCTTACCGTTGGAATCAGGCAAAAGATGTTTGCCTTTCCTCCCTATTGAACCATAATGTTTCTTTGCAAAAGTTTATTCTGGTACAAGAACCTAAAAGGTAGTATATAAGGTTTTTTTACCTCATTTTTGTTTTCATTGAGTAGTTAAATCTAATTGTATTAGTTAAATCCAAAATTGTATTATAATTTCGAGAACCATTTTAAGACCATTTTTCTCCAGAGCCTAAAGAATATTGTGATCAAGAGGTGTTATGAAAAATACCATCTTTTTTTCATTTTCATGAGTTGATAAGTAAATTTTGCACAATTTGGGGGAATGCAACCTTGAGGGCTGCAAAGGGGAATGGAATTAACATTGCCCATTTTGGAGGGTTTTTTTTTTCCCTGTGCAGCTGCAACAGACAAAACATTTGTAAGGGCCTGACTAGAATTAGCAGGAATTACCCAACCAACAAAGTTCAGGTGAGTCAGCGCCAGATGAGCTGCTAATGCCAACTGCTTCACCAGGAATGAAGGCCGAGAAGAACTGTTCTCTTACAAGGGAGTCCATAGCAGGTTGTTATGAACCATGGGCAGATGACCCAACACCTCCATAAATTACCTGGTCACCTGGAACTTCCCAAGAGACTGCAGGGAATTGTACCTCTTTATTTTTTATTTTTATTTTTTTAAATTTTATTTTATTTTTAAACTTTACAATATTGTATTAGTTTTGCCAAATATCGAAATGAATCCACCACAGGTATACGCGCGTTCCCCATCCTGAACCCTCCTCCCTCCCCTACCCTCCCTCTGGGTCGTCCCAGTGCACCAGCCCCAAGCATCCAGTATCGTGCATCGAGCCTGGACTGGCGACTCGTTTCATACATGATATTATACATGTTTCAATGCTATTCTCCCAAATCTCCCCACCCTATCCCTCTCCCACAGAGTCCATAAGACTGATCTATACATCGGTGTCACTGTTGCTGTCTCGTACACAGGGTTATTGTTACCATCTTTCTAAATTCCATATATATGTGTTAGTATACTGTATTGGTGTTTTTCTTTCTGGCTTACTTCACTCTGTATAATAGTTTCCAGTTTTATCCATCTCATTAGAACTGATTCAAATGTATTCTTTTTAATGGCTGAGTAATACTCCATTGTGTATATGTACTATAGCTTTCTTATCCATTCATCTGCTGATGGGCATCTAGGTTGCTTCCATGTCCTGGCTATTATAAACAGTGCTGCGATGAACATTGGGGTACACGTGTCTCTTTCCCTTCTGGTTTCCTCAGTGTGTATGCCCAGCAGTGGGATTGCTGGATCATAAGGCAGTTCTATTTCCAGTTTTTTAAGGAATCTCCACACTGTTCTCCATAGTGGCTGTACTAGTTTGCATTCCCACCAACAGTATAAGAGAGTTCCCTTTTCTCCACACCCTCTCCAGAATTTATTGCTTGTAGACTTTTGGATCACAGCCATTCTGACTGGCGTGAAATGGTACCTCATAGTGGTTTTGATTTGCACTTCTCTGATAATGAGTGATGTTGAGCATCTTTTCATGTGTTTGTTAGCCATCTGTATGTCTTCTTTGGAGAAATGTATATTTAGTTCTTTGGCCCATTTTTTGATTGGGTCATTTATTTTTCTGGAGTTGAGCTGTAGGAGTTGCTTGTATATTTTTGAGATTAGTTGTTTGTCGGTTGCTTCATTTGCTGCTATTTTCTCCCATTCTGAAGGCTGCCTTTTCACCTTGCTAATAGTTTCCTTTGTTGTGCAGAAGCTTTTAAGTTTAATTAGGTCCCATTTGTTTGTTTTTGCTTTTATTTCCAAAATTCTGGGAGGTGGGTCATAGAGGATCCTGCTGTGATTTATGTCAGAGTGTTTTGCCTATGTTCTCCTCTAGGAGTTTTATACTTTCTGGTCTTACATTTAGATCTTTAATCCATTTTGAGTTTATTTTTGTGTAAGGTGTTAGAAAGTGTTCTAGTTTGATTCTTTTACAAGTGGTTGACCAGTTTTCCCAGCACCACTTGTTAAAGAGATTGTCTTTAATCCATTGTATATTCTTACCTCCTTTGTCAAATATAAGGTGTCCATATGTGCGTGGATTTATCTCTGGGCTTTCTATTTTGTTCCATTGATCAATATTTCTGTCTTTGTGCCAGTACCATACTGTCTCGATAACTGTGGCTTTGTAATAGAGTCTGAAGTCAGGTAGGTTGATTCCTCCAGTTCCATTCTTCTTTCTCAAGATAGCTTTGGCTATTCGAGGTTTTTTGTGTTTCCATACAAATTGTGAAATTATTTGTTCTAGCTCTGTGAAGAATACTGTTGGTAGCTTGATAGGGATTGCATTGAATCTATAAATTGCTTTGGGTAGTATACTCATTTTCACTATATTGATTCTTCCAATCCATGAACATGGTATATTTCTCCATCTATTAGTGTCCTGTTTGATTTCTTTCACCAGTGTTTTATAGTTTTCTATATATAGTTCTTTAGTTTCTTTAGGTAGATATATTCCTAAGTATTTTATTCTTTCCGTTGCAATGGTGAATGGAATTGTTTCCTTAATTTCTCTTTCAGTTTTCTCATTATTAGTGTATAGGAATGCAAGGGATTTCTGTGTGTTGATTTTATATCCTGCAACTTTACTATAATCATTGATTAGTTCTAGTAATTTTCTGGTGGAGTCTTTAGGGTTTCCTATGTAAAGGATCATGTCATCTGCAAACAGAGTTTTACTTCTTTTCCAATTTGGATTCCTTTTATTTCTTTTTCTGCTCTGATTGCTGTGGCCAAAACTTCCAAAACTATGTTGAATAGTAATGGTGAAAGTGCGCACCCTTGTCTTGTTCCTGACTTTAGAGGAAATGCTTTCAATTTTTCACCATTGAGGATAATGTTTGCTGTGGGTTTGTCATATATAGCTTTTATTATGTTGAGGTATGTTCCTTCTATTCCTGCTTTCTGGAGAGTTCTTATCATAAATGGATGTTGAATTTTGTCAAAGGCTTTCTCTGCATCTACTGAGATAATCATATGGTTTTTGTTTTTCAATTTGTTAATGTGGTGTATAACATTGATTGATTTGCAGATATTGAAGAATACTTGCATCCCTGGGATAAAGCCCACTTGGTCATGGTGTATGATCTTTTTAATGTGTTGTTAGATTCTGATTGCTAGAATTTTGTTAAGGATTTTTGCATCTATGTTCATCAGTGATATTGGCCTGTAGTTTTCTTTTTTTGTGGGATCTTTGTCAGGTTTTGGTATTAGGGTGATGGTGGCCTCATAGAATGAGTTTGGAAGTTTACCTTCCTCTGCAATTTTCTGGAAGAGTTTGAGCAGGATTGGTGTTAGCTCTTCTCTAAATTTTTGGTAGAATTCAGCTGTGAAGCCGTCTGGACCTGGGCTTTTGTTTGCTGGAAGATTTTTGATTACAGTTTCAATTTCCGTGCTTGTGATGGGTCTGTTAAGATTTTCTATTTCTTCCTGGTCGAGTTTTGGAAAGTTGTACTTTTCTAATAATTTGTCCATTTCTTCCACGTTGTCCATTTTATTGGCATATAATTATTGATAGTCTCTTATGATCCTTTGTATTTCTGTGTTGTCTGTTGTGATCTCTCCATTTTCATTTCTAATTTTATTGATTTGATTTTTCTCCCTTTGTTTCTTGATGAGTCTGGCTAATGGTTTGTCAATTTTATTTATCCTTTCAAAGAACCAGCTTTTGGCTTTGTTGATTTTTTGCTATGGTCTCTTTTGTTTCTTTTGCATTTATTTCTGCCTGAATTTTTAAGATTTCTTTCCTTCTACTAACCCTGGGGTTCATTTCTTCCTTTTCTAGTTGCTTTAGGTGTAGGGTTAGGTTATTTATTTGACTTTTTTCTTGTTTCTTTAGGTATGCCTGTATTGCTATGAACTTTCCCCTTAGGACTGCTTTTAAAGTGTCCCACAGGTTTTGAGTTGTTGTGTTTTGTTTTCATTAGTTTCTATGCAAATTTTGATTTCTTTTTTGATTTCTTCTGTGACTTGTTGGTTATTCAGCAGTGTGTTGTTCAGCCTCCATATGTTGGAATTTTTAATAGTTTTTCTCCTGTAATTGAGATCTAATCTTACTGCATTGTGGTCAGAAAAGATGCTTGAAATGATTTCTATTTTTTTGAATTTACCAAGGCTAGATTTATGGCCCAGGATGTGATCTATCCTGGAGAAGGTTCCATGTGCGCTTGAGAAAAAGGTGAAATTCATTGTTCTGGGATGAAATGTCCTATAGATATCAATTAGGTCTAACTGGTCTATTGTATCATTTAACGTTTGTGTTTCCTTGTTAATTTTCTGTTTAGTTGATCTATCCATAGGTGTGAGTGGGGTATTAAAGTCTCCCACTATTATTGTGTTATTGTTAATTTCTCCTTTCATACTTGTTAGCATTTGTCTTACATATTGTGGCGCTCCCATGTTGGGTGCATATATATTTATAATTGTTATATCTTCTTCTTGGATTGATCCTTTGATCATTAGGTAGTGACCATCTTTGTCTCTTTTCACAGCCTTTGTTTTAAAGTCTATTTTATCTGATATGAGTATTGCTACTCCTGTTTTCTTTTGGTCCCTATTTGCATGGAAAATCTTTTTCCCTCCCTTCACTTTCAGTCTGTATGTGTCCCCTGTTTTGAGGTGGGTCTCTTGTAGGCAACATATGTAGGGGTCTTGTTTTTGTATCCATTCAGCCAGTCTTTGTCTTTTGGTTGGGGCATTCAACCCATTTACATTTAAGTTAATTACTGATAAGTATGATCCCGTTGCCATTTACTTTATTGTTTTGGGTTCAAGTTTATACACTGTTTTTGTGTTTCCTGTCTACAGAATATCCTTTAGTATTTGTTGGAGAGCTGGTTTGGTGGTGCTGAATTCTCTCAGCTTTTGCTTGTCTGAGAAGCTTTTGATTTCTCCTTCATATTTGAATGAGATCCTTGCTGGGTACAAAAATCTGGGCTGTAGGTTATTTTCTTTCATCGCTTTAAGTATGTCTTGCCATTCCCTCCTGGCTTGAAGAGTTTCTATTGAAAGATCAGCTGTTATCCTTATGGGAATTCCCTTGTGTATTATTTGTTGTTTTTCCCTTGCTGCTTTTAATATTTGTTCTTTGTTAATTTGATTAATATGTGTCTTGGGGTGTTTCACCTTGGGTTTATCCTGTTTGGGACTCTCTGGGTTTCTTGGACTTCGGTGATTATTTCCTTCCCCATTTTAGGGAAGTTTTCAACTATTATCTCCTCAAGTATTTTCTCATGGTCTTTCTTTTTGTCTTCTTCTTCTGGGACCCCTATGATTCGAATGTTGTAGCGTTTAATATTGTCCTGGAGGTCTCTGAGATTGTCCTCATTTCTTTTAATTCGTTTTTCTTTTATTCTCTCTGATTCATTTATTTCTACCATTCTATCTTCTAATTCACTAATCCTATCTTCTGCCTCTGTTATTCTACTATTTGTTGCCTCCAGAGTGTTTTTAATTTCATTTATTGCATTATTCATTTTATATTGACTCTCTTTTATTTCTTCTAGGTCCTTGTTAAACCTTTCTTGCATCTTCTCAATCTTTGTCTCCAAGCTATTTATCTGTGATTCCATTTTGATTTCAAGATTTTGGATCAATTTCACTATCATTATTTGGAATTCTTTATCAAGTAGATTCCCTATGTCTTCCTCTTTGGTTTGGTGGGCTTTTATCCTGTTCCTTTGTCTGCTGGGTATTCCTCTGTCTCTTCATCTTGTTTAAATTGCTGAGTTTGGGGTGTCCTTTCTGTATTCTGGCAGTTTGTGGAGTTCTCTTTATTGTGGCGTTTCCTCGCTCTGTGTGGGTTTGTACAGGTGGCTTGTCAAGGTTTCTTGGTTAGGGAAGCTTGTGTCGGTGTTCTGGTGAGTGGAGCTGTATTTCTTCTCTGGAGTGCAATGAAATGTCCAGTAATGAGTTATGGGATGTCTATGGTTTTGGGGTGACTTTGGGCTGCCTGTATCTTGGAGCTCAGGGCTGTGTTCCTTGTTGCTGGAGGATTTGCTTGGTATGTCTTGCCCTGAAACTTGTTTCACCCAGAGAGGTTTACAGCGTTATATGGAGAAGAGAAGAGTGAGGAGGAGTTAGAGGTGACCCGAATGAGATGAGGTGGAGTCAATAGAGGAGAGAGTGGGCTATTCAGTAATCTCTTCCTTATGTGCACTCCACAACTGGACCGCTCAGAGTTGTTCACAGAGTTATACAGAGAAGAGAAGAAGAAAGAAGGTGGCAGAGGTGGCCAGGAGGATAAATGGGGGGAATGAAAAGGAGGGAGACAGATCCAGCCAGTAATCAGTTCCCTAAGTGTTCTCCACCTTCTGGAACACACAGAAATTCACAGAGTTGGGTAGAGTAGAGAGGGGTTAGGGAGGAGACACAGGCGACCTAGTGGAGAAAAAGGAGAGTCCAAAGGGAGAGAGAGCAGTTAAGCCAGTAATCTCGCTCCCTAGTGAAAAACGGGTACTGAAGATTGGGTTCTTAAAGGTACAAAATTGGTAACAAATACGTAAAAGCAAAAATTTTAAATCTAGAGTAGAGTTTGGAATTTCAAAAATATGATGTTAAAGAAAAGAAGAAGGAAAAGAGAGAGAAAAGACAAAGAAACAAAAACAAACAAGGTCGCAAAAATTATACAGAAAGTATAGGTACAAAATTGATAACCAATACCAAAAAGCAAAAGTTAAAAATCTAGAGTAGAGTTTGGAACTTCAAAAATACAATGTTAAAAAAAGAAGAAGAAAAAGAAAGAGAGAGAGAGAAAAAAAAAAAAAAAAAAACAAGAACAAACAAGGTCGCATAAATTATATAAAAAAAAATACAGATACAAAATTGATAACAAATACCAAAAAGCATAAATTAAAAATCTAGAATAGAGTTTGGAATTTCAGATATACAATGTTATTTAAAAGAAGAAGAGAAAGAAACAGAGAAAAAGAAAAAATAAAGGGTAACAGAAATTATATTAAAAAAAAATTTAGGTACAAAATTGCTAACAAATACAAAAAGCTAAAATTAAAAATCTAGAGTAGAGTTTGGAATTTCAGAAATACAATGTTAAAGAAAAGGGAAAAGAAAAAAGTCAAAAAAAATTATTAAAAAATATATATATATGAAGTTTGCTTTTAAAAAAAATAGGGTCTTTTTTTTTTTTTTGAAAAGTAATCGGTTATAAAAGCGGAAATTAAAGGAATAATAGAGGACTTAAATTTTTTTTTTTTTTTTAGGCTCACTTGTTCAGTCGCACTGAGGGGAGGTAGGGAGGAATGCTGCAAACAAATAACACTGATGTGTGCTCACAGTGCCTCAGCCACACTGGGTCTGCCCCCAGTTCACGGCGCGTGTAGCCTCTCTGCCCACGCTGCTCAGGCTCTAGGTTGCTCCGCCACAAACCATCTGCAGCCCGCCCTGGGCTGCCTGTACTTCCCAGGTCCAAGCCACTCAGGTTCAGGCACTCGGGTAGTCCTCAGAGGCGCAGACTCTCAGTTGGGCCTGCGTTTTGTGCCCTTCCCAGATCCGAGCAGCTCAGGTGATGAGGTGTTTCACGCGCGCAATTGCTGCAACTTATCGCCTCCCCGCCGCTCGGTTATCTAGTTGTGCACTGGCACACCTTCTCAGGCAGATGTTGACCGCCCAGACCCCCAAGAAGTTTTAGTTAGCAAAGAAGCCTGCTTACAGTTTTATAGATAATGTCTCTCTGGGGCTGCGATTGCCCCCTTCCGGCTCTGGCTGCCTGTCACCGGAGGGGGATGGTCTGCCGCTGGCTGTCTCTGTTCAGTCCTTTGTTCCGTGCGCGGGCTTGGCGGTGTCTTAGGTTAGGGCTGGCTTTTCGCATGGTAGATATCCCACAGTCTGGTTTGCTAGCCCAAATTATTTCGCTCAGATAGTGCTTGGGGTATTCAGGCCAGATTCTTGCGATGCAGCCCGTGCCGCGCCTCCCTGCCCAGCCCCCACTTGCTAATGGCGTGTGCAGGCATCTGTGCTGCTTCTCCGCTGGGGGGAGTTACCGTAGGGCTTGCAATGTGCGGGTTTTAATTATTTATTTTTCCTCCCTGTTATGTTGCCAAGGCTCGGCACAGATTCGGCAGTGAGAAGGTTTCCTGGTGTTTGGAAACTTCTCGCTTTTTAAGACTCCCTTCCCGGGACGGAACTCCATCCCTCCCTCTTTTGTCCCTTTTTTTGTCTTTTATATTTTTCCCTACCTCCTTTCTAAGACTTGGGTTGCTTTTCTGGGTGCCTGATGTCCTCTGCCGGCTTTCAGAAGTTGTTTTGTGGAATTTACTCGGTGTTTAAATGTTCTTTTGATGAATTTGTGGGGGAGAAAGTGTTCTCCCCGTCCTACTCCTCCGCCATCTTAGCTCCTCCTCCCAATTGTACCTCTTTAGAGTCAAAGAACCCCCTTAAAGTTATCTCCTAAGGAAGTTTCATTACAGTTACCAAAATCTCAGTTTCTAAATAGCCAGTTCTGAGCAAATAATATAATCTGAAATAGACATAGATAAGCAAGGCCAAAATTCTGGGACTCTAACCCAAGCTTGAGGCTTAGCAGCTCTCACTTTCCATGATTCCTCTTGTAGGACGGGCCTCTAACCCACCACCCTAGCCTTGGGGTTCCAACCCAATGGTCTGGACTCTAGCCAGAGTACAGTTTGACCAAGATGGAACTCTAACCCACAGTCTTAACAGGGTTATTAGACAATTTAGGAACTGGGACATTTTAGCAAGTTTACTTACCCAAAAAGATATCTTTCACACACACAAACTGTTTCTCAACTACAAAGGTGGGCAGCTTTGCCCTAGGGAAGTCCTGGGGATGGTTCTGGGGGCCAGCAATTCCACCCTTTGCCCCTGTGGCTGCTGGGACTCATCCACAGACACTTGGTTACCAATAAGGGGTGACAACCTGCAGCAAAGATCTGCCTGGACTTTTTCTGCTGCTGGTTGTAAAGTTTGTTACCATGTTGAGCTCATTTGCAGAGGAGCAGCAAGTTAAATTGGAGAAGGCAATGGCACCCCACTCCAGTATTCTTGCCTGGAAAATCCCATGGATGGAGGAGCCTGGAAGGCTGTAGACCATGGTGTCGCTGAGGGTCAGACATGACTGAGCGACTTCACTTTCACTTTTCACTTTCATGCATTGGAGAAGGCAATGGCACCCCACTCCAGTGTTCTTGCCTGGAGAATCCCAGGGACGGGGGAACCTGGTGGGCTGCCGTCTATGGGGTCGCACAGAGTCGGACACGACTGAAGTGACTCAGCAACAGCAGCACAAAGTTAAATGCTGACAAATGCTAAAGGAGAAGACAAGAAAATGAATCTCAACCCCAGCTCTGGCCCCAAAGATGGGGTTCAGGGAGCTTTATGGGGTGAAGTGGCAGGATGGACTGAGACATGGGGAAAGATAATGGGAAGTAAGAAAAGGGAGGTAATCAGTGGTCTGTGCAAGACTGGTTGAGTTTTATGGCTCTCCACAGGACACAAGTTCAGGAAAAGGTGTGGTGGTAGCCTGTTCTGAGTGGTGATATTTTGACTCAGTTGAATGGCACATGGTATCAGCTGGTCTGATCTGGGCAAATTACAGCTCCAAATCCCTGAAAAGCAACTTGAGCAAGGGTGGATGTTGTTAAGTTGCCCCATCATGTCCAACTCTTTGTGACTCCATGGACTGCAGCATACCAGATAGACCTGTCCCTCACTATCTCCTGGAGTTTGCCCAAGTTCATGTCCATTGCATCAGTGATACCATCCAGCCACCTCATCTTCTGATGCCTTCTTCCCCTTCTGCCCTCAATCTTTCCCATAATCAGGGACTTTTCCAGTAATTTGGCTGTTCGCAAGAGGTGACCAAAATGCTGGAGCTTCAGCTTCAGCATCAGTCCTTCCAATGAGTATTCAGGGTTGATTTCCTTTAAGATTGACCAGTTTGATCTCCTTGCAGTCCAAGGGACTCTTAGGAGTTTTCTCCAGCACCACAGTTTGAAGACATCAATTCTTCGGTTCTCTGCCTTCTTTACAGTCCAGCTCTCACAACCATACATAACCACTGGGAAGACTATAGCTTTGACTATATGGACCTTTGTTGGCAGAGAGATGTCTCTACTTTCCAACACACTAATTTTGCCATAGCTTTCCTGCCAAGAAGCAATTATCTTCTGGTTTCATGGCCCCAGTCACCATCCACAGTGATTTTAGAGGCCAAGAAAAGGAAATCTGTCACTGCTTCCACATTTTCCCCTTCCATTTGCCATGAAGTAATGGAGCCAAATGACATGATCTTAGTGTTTTTTTTTTTTTTTTTTTTTAATATTTAGCTTTAAGCTGGTTCTTTCACTCTCCTCCTTCACCCTCATCAAGAGGTTCTTTAGTTCCTCTTAGCTTTCTGCCAATAGAGTGGTATCATCTGCATATCTGAGGTTGTTGATGTTTCCCCCACCTATCTTGATTCCAGCTTGTAACTCATCCAGCCTGGCATTTCTCATGATGTGCTCAACATATAAGTTAAATAAACAGGGTAACAACAGGCAGCCCTGTCATACTCCTTTCTCAATCCTGAGCCAATTAGGTGTTCCATACAGAGTTTTAAATGTTGCTTCTTGACCCACATATGGTTTCTCAGGAGACAGGCAAGGTGATCTGGTATTCCCAACTCTTTAAGAGCTTTCCACAGTTTATGCTTCACGTACTCAAAGGCTTTCACATAGTTGATGAAACAGAGATAGATATTTTTCTGGAATTCCTTTGCTTTCTCCATGATCCAGTGAGTGTTGGCAATTTGATCTCTGGTTCCTCTGCCTTTTCTAAACCCAGCTTGGACATCTGGAATTTCTTGGTTCACATAATACTGAATGAAGCCTGTCACACAAGACTTTAAGCATGACCTTGCTAGCATGAGAGATGAGTGCAATTGTCTGATGGTCTGAACATTCTTTAGTACTGCCCTTCTTGGGAATCTGGATGAGGATTGACCTTTTCCAGTCCTGTGGCTACTGCCGTGTCTTCTAGATTTGCTGACATATTGAGTGCAGTACTTGGATAGCATCATCTTTTAGGATTTTGAATAGCTCTACTGGAATTCTATCACATCCACTAGCTTCATTGACAACAGTGATTCCTAAGTCCCACTTGACTTCACAATTCAGAATGTCTGGCTCTGGATTACTGACCACACCATCATGGTTGTCTGATTCATTAAAATCTTTTTGTACAGTTCTTCTGTGTATCCTTTCCATCTCGATCTCTTCTGCTTCTACTAGATCTCTGTTTCAATCCTTTCTTGAGCAAGTGTTACTATGACCCAAATATTAGAGATCTTACAGTAAGGAAGCCAGTGGGAGTTTAGCTTAAAATCAGCTAAAAGCAAGAGAGGCCAGTTAGTTTTGGTGGGCCTAATCAGGTTAGCCTGGGTTTTGGTGTGCTCTAGTCTTTCCCTACCCACTCCAGTGTTCTTACCTGGAGAATCCCAGGGACAGGGGAGCCTGGTGGGCTGCCATTTATGGGGTTGCACAGAGTTGGACACAACTGAAGCAACTTAGCAGCAGCAGCAGTCTTTCCCTGAATCCCTCAAGAATGAGGAATAAACAAAGGACCCCTCTGAGTACATCTTGGTGGCAAAGGGCATAGCCCTAACAAAGGCTTGAGGAATGAAGCTGTTTAGCATTTATCTGGAAATAGTCTCTGTTCCCAGGTTTCAGGTTAATATTGTACATTGTTAGAATTGTCCTGCTTCATTCAGTATAACATCTAAGGGCACATTTTATAAGCAAATATCAGACTAAAAGGCTGAGAAACATTGATAACCCAAATTTATTAGTGGCTGAAGATTAGATCTTCCCTTGGAGAATCTAGAAGTTCCACCCTAAAAACTAGTCTGGACCTGGAATTTCTCGGGATACTTGTAGCCAAGTAGCTGGTGGCCTGATTTTACCTAATTCACTTTCTAAAAGGGTAGAAACATTAATGTCTATACACCAGGAGGTATTAGAAATAGCACAAACTCCACCTTGTTCAGCCAGGATGTCATCTAGAGCTCTGTGATCATCTAGGACTACCTGTCTAACAAAAATGTTTCCTTCTATTGGGTAGCAGGAGCTAAGGCAGTTTCGTTTGCTATAATGCCTAGGGTAATGGGAAAAGTCTCTCTCACTTGCTTATGAGATCTGATTCCCAACCATAGTAAAAGTACTGTACAGAACATGTACCAAAAGTCAGCCCCTTGATCTCCAGGTAAATAGGTAGCCTTTCTTATTCTGGAGAACAGTTTAAATGACTAGTTAAATCCTGAGTCTCATTGGAGTCATGAATGAAAAAAGGAAGACTTTAGTACCCTAGCAGGGAGGTGCCCCCAACTATGTAATCATCCCAACATGTATAGGCCAAAAGTTGATCACTGGTGCCATAAAGATGTGTCCTTAGGGGGCACAGAAAATGTCAGACGTGTTTTGGAATTGAGTGTCTCAATCTTGGCGAGACAGTCTAGAACTTGCTCGAGCTAGTGATCACTCCAAGTTATTACTCATGAAAAGTAGTATAGTTTACAGCTTGAGAGGGGAGTAGGTGGCCCCACTCCTTAAAAATATAACAAGTCTCCATTTGGGAACCTTGACATAATTGAGAAAACCTATAACCTGGCGTTGGGGTGTACGGTTCCTGGACTAGAAAATAAGAACAAGGACAATGGAGAGAGAAGTGAGTAATGCCATTTAGTAAACAAAAAAAACCTAGCTTTCCCATCAGAAAAAGTCTGGTTTTGATAGAAGTTTTTTGTTTACATTTTATTTCCAGAGTTTATTATCCTAGTCTGTGTTGAGGGACAGGGTGTGTTGGGGGAGCAGTTAGGAATAAACAAGAAACAGAAGATAAAGAGCCTTGAAGTAGCAGTTCAAACAACAAGTGGTTACACTTGTAGGCTTTTGCTTTTATGTCAAAGTAAATTTAGCAACGCACAAAAATTTTTGCTATAAGCACAAAAAAGGGGGATAGTAGATTACATGAGGAAGGTGGTTTTTGATGATGTAAACAACAGTGAGAAAGATTACTTGCCTTCACCAACACTTGGGAAATTCTAGTCATTGAATTGTCCTTCCAAGCTTGCAGCAGGAAGAGTCAAAGGCAACAAGGATGCATGAAAAAGAGAAGGGCAATCATATTTCTAGCTCAACATGTAGTTGAACCTGCTTGTAGTCAAGAAAAGCATGTAGTCAAACAAGGGAGTTATTCATTGCTTTAGGAGACTGTTTTCTGAATAGTTACTAGAGACCTGTGAAGGGTTCACTAAGGGAGGATCCAGCCAAGGTTGGGATGATGGTCATGATGTTCTATTACAGCATGGGTCCTGTTCTCTGGGACGTTTCTGTAGAAACAAGGTGTCACTGAGGGTCCTTGTGAAGCCAACTTGAGTGTGATGAATCCGTGGCTTCACTCATAGAAGAATGAGTTTCTCGTAGGGCCTCAAGTTCTGGCCCAGCAAGTATAGACCTGATTTTCTGGGATGTTCATTTTTCCATGATTTCAGTAGAACCCAGTCTCCAGGACAGAAGTGGGACAGAGGAGCAGCTGTGGGAAACATCAACCTATTAGAAGCAAAATTATGTAGAGCAGTTACAGTAGCTCCCAATGATGGTACATACCTGACATTGCCTGGTTCCTTAAGATTCCAGTTCTCTCTGTGGGTCTCTTAAATCAACTCCAGTACATAGACAGGTGCTCCCATTTAACATTGCACTGGGGCTCAACTGGAGATTGCTTTTAGGGGCCATGCTCATTAAAAGCAGAGAACCTAGGAATTATTTATTTGAGTAAGGATTTTACAACCTGGGAAGCCCTTTTGGAAAGGCTCTCCTTTTGGGTGTAAGGAAAAACTTCTACCCAAACAGTGAAACTGCCCACAAGTACTGCTGCTGCTGCTAAGTCACTTCAGTCGTGTCTAACTCTGTGTGACCCCATAGATGGCAGCCCACCAAGCTCCCCTGTCCCTGGGATTCTCCAGGCAAGAACACTGGAGTGGGTTGCCATTTCCTTCTCCAATGCATGAAAGTGAAAAGTCAAAGTGAAGTCGCTCAGTCGTGTCCGACTCTTGGCGACCCCATGGACTGCAGCCTTCCAGGCTCCTCCGCCCATTGGATTTTCCAGGCAAGAGTACTGGAGTGGGGTGTCATTGCCTTGTCCAGCCCACAAGTACTAGTATGTGCCTAAAATTTCCAAAAGTTCTTAATATTGCAGTAAGTCAATCAGCCAGTTTTATCCAGTCCAGTGCCTCAGGTCTGAATTCCTCTATTACTTGAGGTGGCCCAGTTTCTGGATTGTTTATAGCATGTGCCATGCATTTCAGTATTTTAAATAGTCTTTTGAATTTCTGAATCCAGTGGAGGGTGGCATCCTTTCCATAGTGGCTACTCTGGTGTATAGGATTTATGACATCCTCCAGAAGATGTTCAGGTACAGGGACTCGTCCATTTCAAGCCCATCCTTCTGTGCTGTGCCTATAGTAGTGGTCCTAAGGATGGTCAGAACTCCAGTCAAGTCCCCATTCATTGGCCCTTCCTAAGTCCTCAGAATACTTCAGATAGCATCTTGTCATATCCACATCAGGAATCAGGGCCAGCATGGGGATCTATGTGTTTTGGTCCTGGTCACTTCCTGGCCTGATCTGTTCAGTTTTTCTCTTACATGATCACTCTGATCTTGAGTGCCGTGGGCAATATACAATGGCCAGCTATTTTGACCACATGACAGTTTCTAATAAGTTTAGTGTCTTCTGCATGTTTAAAGGTCCATCTTTCCTGAAGTTAACAGTCCTCTCATTTCAAATGCCCCATGGTCATGGACCACTGATTCTGTACTTGGAATCAGTGAAAATAGTTACTTTTAGCCTTACCTAGATGGAGGGCTCTGGTCAGTGCTATAAGTTGGGCCTTTTATACAGAGATAACTGGTGGGGGGCTTCTGTTTCCAGTGTCTGTTGATAGATTACCAAACACCCAATTTGGTGTTGTCCTTGGTCCATGAAGATACTTGAAACTGTGAATATCTCAAGGTCTGGAAACTCCAATGGCAAGTCACTCATGGAGGGGCAGCTGGAAGAGACTCAGTTATGTGAATATAAGCATGTACAGGTTCACTCGCTACCAGTGGGGAGCAGCATGGATGTGTTTAAAGTTAAGACTGCCTTCAAAGACCAACATTAGGGTTATTTTCCTGGTAATTTTCCAGTCTCTTGAGATTGATCAATATCCTCACCTCTAAGAGGTAAAGTACAATGAGGAGTACACACAGTGATATATTATCCCAGTATATATATATATATTTTTTTTACTTCTTATAAGAGGTTTCAAGTAGCCATTATGGCTTGAAGGCAAACTGGTTGTCCCTTGATAACTATGTCTAATTGTTTTAAGATACAGGCAACAGGTCTCTTTATGCTTCCCAGGTATTTAGTCAATACTCCAAGACAAAGTCATTGACTTTCAGGAACAAACAGCTCAAAGGCTTCCTGATATCTGGAAGGCATAAAGCAAATAGCTTTGATAACTGGGAAAGCCTTTTCGTTGACTAGGAGTTCCTCATGGCATTCCCCAGTCTAAAGTTTCATTGTCCTCTCCTTTAAGAGCTTCATAAAGGGCTTTTGCTGAGTCCAGAGTTGGAGATTGGAATACAGCAGAGCCTGGCCATTCCCAGAATCCCTGCAGTTCTCACTTCCAGGAGACAACTGCAATTCTGGCTAGAGTTTCCTTCTGTCAAGGAGCCACTTTTTCTGTTTAATGCTTAGGCTTCAAACTCTCCCAAGAACAGAGGTCTGGGAGATGTGTCCCTTTTTCTTAAATCTTGTTCAGCCAAAAGTTTCAAAATCAAAACTGTATTCTGGTCAGAGGTGTCCTTTGTTTTATTGGCAATCAAAGTATTATCCACATATGGAGCAGAGATCCCTCATTTTGTTAAAGGTGCCTTAAGTCCTTTGCCAAGACTTTCTCAAATATCTGGAGGTATCTTCAAATCCTTGAGCAAGTCCTGGCCAGTAGTACTGTTGTTTAACTCTTGTATCTAGATCTTCCCATTTAAAAGCAAGAAACTTCTGGGATTCAAAGTTTTCAGAGACTTCCTGATTTAAGGACCACTGGATGAATAGCTTCCACAATTTAATTAATTGCTGTCAACAACTATGTGAACCTGTATTCATCTGTGTCTGGCTTCTGGATCAGAAAAACTGAAGTATTATCAGGAGACCAGCAGGGGCACACTAACTCATTCTAAGGCAAGGCTGTTAGCAGAGGTTGAATCCTGTGCTCTGCCCCTTCCCTTAATGGGTACCGGGTTTGAGTTTGGAATCTTGGCCCAAGGACTGAGTCTGACCCATATAGATGTAGCTGTTTTTTGCTCTGCCCAGCCTCCCTTCACTCTATATTTCCAAACTCATGCCCCACATTATCTCTTCCCAAAGTGCCGAAGGTATTCATTTTGGGGTTGGGGCAACGGAGCTTGCAATGCACAAGGCTGCTCTCATAGTTTTTCAGGGTTTTTTCAGACACTTCAGTTACTAACATAGTCTCAGAAGAAAGTTTAGAAAGTCAGGTATTTAGAACCAAGTAGGTGGCCCTCATATGAATCAGAAAGCCAAAAAGTTGACTTTCCACAGTCATAGTCAAACCAGGGCTCTACAAGGGAAATATTAAGAGATTTGGCACAACTTAAAGGAACCCTTGGGTCCATTATTCCTGGTTACTGTCATTCACAGTCAGCTCAGGCATGTGATGTTTTCCCCAGTTTGCCTTCTTTAGAAGCTTCACTCAAGATATGACACTCTTCCAGCAGTCATGCTGTTTGCAGTCTGCACATTGGTGGGGTCCCATTTGGGAACCTGGGAAATTCTTTCTACTGCTGGGTCCCTTGTAGGGGACCTTAGTTTGGTTCAACATTGCCCTGTGTCAAGGCAGCCACCAACAGAGCAGGCTGTTTCATCTTTTGTGACTTCCTTTTTTCCTGAACCAAAAACTTGAAAGGCAGTTTCAACCAGTTGAGATGTTTTTCAGTTGCTAAGTTGTATCTGACTCTTTGCGACCCCTGGACTGCAGCACACCAGTCTTCCCTGTCCTTCACTACCTCCCCAAGTTTGCTCAAATGCATGTCCATTGAGTCAGTGACGCCATCCAACCATCTCATTCTCTGTCACCCCTTCTCCTCTGGCCCTCAATCTTTCCCAGCATCAGGGTCTTTTCTAGTGAGTTCGCTCTTTGCATCAGGTGGCCAAAGTATTGGAGCTTCAGCACCAGCTTCCCCAAAGCCCTTTCTCCCTTTTGTAACTCCCTCTCTGTTTTAGGGGCCCTTAGATCATTGAACATCATCTTGAAGTTCTCTGTCTCAGGATGTATATCTGTGTGTTCCCTATAGGCCTCAAAGAATCTTTCAAGAAACTCTGAAGTCTCCTCCTTTGGTTTTTATTTTCCTTTTGTATTTTATAGGGTTTCTCTATTTGGGGTACCTGTTTCATAGCCCTGCAAGAATGCAGTCTCATAAATATTCAAGTTTTTGTCTACCTCCATCATTCACATCTCAATTACAACCCCTTGTTATAGCTGTGCCTGCCACAGTCTGCTCCAGGTAGCCAGAGGTATTTGCATGAAGCCAATCTGTCTCCCTCCTAGTTTTTTTCCAGTACCATTCTACATTCTTCTGAAATAAGGAGATAATTTTAAAAATTCCTAACATCTGCCCATGTTGAACTGTGGGTAGAAAAGATATTTGTTCTTTTTGGGTCATCTCAATAAGTTTGCATATTTTTTCCATTCAATAAATCCAAATTTGAAAAAGAGGAATGGACCCAAAACAATCAGCTGTCCGGACTCAGAGTTCATACTTCCACTGGGACTTGCCTTAATGGATATCGCTTATGATTTTAGGTAACTCCTGAGCCAAACTGAGCACCCAGATGAGTGTGAGAGGGAGACTGTTCCTATTTCTTGACCCTTCAGGGACTGGGGATCCCAAGTCTGGGGTTGTGGCTCACATGTTGATAACAGAAAACAGTGGGGCCACCATATGAAAGTAGAGGAGGAGCAGTTGGAGGGTTTAACTGAATCAACAGCAAGTTATCCTGCTTTTCATTAGAATCGGGCAAAATGGGCCTTTTTTTTTTTTTTTGCCTTTCTTTCTTGAACCATAACCTTACATGTTCTCTGGTCTATTCCAGTAGAAGAACAATAAAGTTGAACATAAGATGTTTCATCCCATTTTTTTCCCATTTACAAAATCTAACTGTAAAACTGTAATTTAAGGACCCATTTTTAGGCCATGTTTTTCCCAGAGTTTAAAAAATATTCTGGCCAGAGGGGTGTTACCAAAACATCTTTTTTTCTTTTTATGGGTTCATAGCTAAATGTTACCCAATTTTGGAAAATGCAACCTAGAGGGCTACAGGAGGGAATGGAATTAACATTTCCCATTTTGCAGGGCTTTTTCCCACATGGTCTCAGCAAATAAAGTCTTTGTAAGGGTCTGTCTTGGTAGTATTTGCAGAAATTATCCAGCGCCAACAGAGTTCAGGGGAGTAAGCCCCAGAGGAGCTGTTGATGCCAACTGCTTCTCTGTGAATAATGAAGGCCCAGAAGGATTGTTCTCTTAAAAGTGAGTCCCTATGAGTTCCTATGAGGTTGTTTCATATCACAGGCAGGTGCCTCAACACTTCCATAAATTTCACAGTCACTTGGGAACATCCCAAGAGATTGGACGGAATACTGCTTCTTTAGAGTCAAAAGACCCTCATAAGTTTAAATTCCTAAGGGAGTTTTTCTACAGTCACCAAGAAACTGAGCCCTTAAGTAGTCTTATTTTTTAAGAATTGGCTATCAGACATAGAAAAATATAGGTAAATGAGTCTAAAACTCCATTACTCTGACCCAGGTTTGAAAGCTTCAGCAGCCCCCAGCTTTCATAGTGTCTCTCACAGGGGGTGGGCCTCTACCATCATCCCAACCTTGGGACTCTACAAGGGTCTGGACTCTAGCCTGACTAAAACCTCATGAAGGTGGGGCTCTACTGTACAATCTTAACCAGATTATTAGATAGTTTTGGCACAGGCACATTTTAATGAGGTTACTTACCCACGAGAAGTCTTCTAAACACAGAGACCATTTCTCGACTGTAAAGCAAAACTATCCACCAAAGGTCAGTGGCTCTGCAGTGGGGAAATCTCAGGGATGGTCCCTGGGACAAGTGATGCCCACTTGTGGCTTCTGGGACTTGTCACCAGGCTATCAGTATCATCAAGGGACTGATGAACCACAGACAAAAGTCCTGTCCAGATGTTTTCTGTTGACTAGCCTGCTAAACCTGTTATTGAACAAGGTTTATTTTCAGGACACACGACAAGCCAAATACAGAGAATATTGATGAGATAGAGGCATGGGGGTCTGAAGCATGGGAAAGGTGACTGCAGGAAGGAAAAGCCAGGCAATCAGTGGGCTCTGGAAGCATAGTACAACTTTGTGGCTCTTCATAGAAATGCTAAGGCCACCACTTTCTGAACTGGAGTTATGAAAGTGGAGTTTTCAGCCTCTGACATCAAAAGGTCATTCGTCAGACACATGGGCCCAGCTGAATGGTTGGTGTTCTCAACAGGTCTGAACTGAGCAAGATCTAGCTCCAAGTTCCTGAAAACAACTTTAGGTCAGTAGAGTAATAGTGCCTATCTATAAGGGAGCTAGTGAGAGTTTAAAACCGACTAAACAACTCAATTCCAGAAAAATAAATGACCCAGTCAAAAAATGGGCCAAAGAACTAAACAGACATTTCTCCAAAGAAGACACACAGATGGCTAACAAACACATGAAAAGATGCTCAACATCACTCATTATCAGAGAAATGCAAATCAAAACCACAATGAGGTACCATTTCACACGAGTCAGAATGGCTGTGATCCAAAAGTCTACAAGCAATAAATGCTGGAGAGGGTGTGGAGAAAAGGGAACCCTCTTACACTGTTGGTGGGAATGCAAACTAGTACAGCCACTATGGAGAACAGTGTGGAGATTCCTTAAAAAACTGGAAATAGAACTGCCTTATGACCCAGAAATCCCACTGCTGGGCATACACACTGAGGAAACCAGAATTGAAAGAGACACATGTACCCCAATGTTCATCGCAGCACTGTTTATAATAGCCAGGACATGGAAGCAACCTAGATGTCCATCAGCAGACGAATGGATAAGAAAGCAGTGGTACATATACACAATGGAGTATTACTCAGCCATTAAAAAGAATACATTTGAATCAGTTCTAATGAGGTAGATGAAACTGGAGCCTATTATACAGAGTGAAGTAAACCAGAAAGAAAAACACCAATACAGTATCAGTTCAGTTCAGTTGCTCAGTCGTGTCTGACTCTTTGCAACTCCATGAATCGTAGCACGCCAGGCCTCCCTGTCCATCACTAACTCTCAGAGTTCACTCAGACTCACATCCATCAAGTCAGTGATGCCATCAAGCCATCCCATCCTCTGTCATCCCCTTCTCCTCCTGCCCCCAATCCCTCCCAGCATCAGAGTTTTTTCAATGAGTCAACTCTTCGCATGAGGTGGCCAAAGTACTAGAGTTTCAGCTTTAGCATCATTCCTTCCAAAGAAATCCCAGGGCTGATCTCCTTCAGAATGGATTGGTTGGATCTCCTTGCAGTCCAAGAGACTCTCAAGAGTCTTCTCTAATACCACAGTTCAAAAGCATCAACTCTTCGTCACTCAGCTTTCTTCACAGTCCAACTCTCACATCCATACATGACCACTGGAAAAACCATAGCCTTGACTAAACGGACCTTTGTTGGCAAAGTAATGTCTCTGCTTTTGAATATGCTATCTAGGTTGGTCACAACTTTCCTTCCAAGGAGTAAACGTCTTTTAATTTCATGGCTGCAGTCACCATCTGCAGTGATTTTGGAGCCCCAAAAAATAGTCTGCCACTGTTTCCACTGTTTCGCCATCTATTTCCCATGAAGTGATGGGACCAGATGCCATGAATGTTGAGCTTCGTTTTCTGAATGTTGAGCTTTAAACCAACTTTTCACTCTCCTCTTTCACTTTCATCAAGAGGCTTTTTAGTTCCTCTTCACCTTCTGCCATAAGGGTGGTGTCATCTGCATATCTGAGGTTATTGATATTTCTCCCAGCAATACAGTATACTAATGCATATATATGGAATTTAGAAAGATGGTAATGATAACCCTGTGTGTGAGACAGCAAGAGAGACATAGATGTATATAACAGTCTTTTGGACTCTGTGGGAGAGGGTAAGGGTGGGATGACTTGGGAGAATGGCACTGAAACATGTATAATATCATATGTGAAATGAATCGCCAGTCCAGGTTTGATGCATGATACAAGATGCTCAGGGCTTGTGCACTGGGATGACCCAGAGGGATAGTATGGGGAAGGAGGTAGGAGAGGGGTTCAGGATGGGGAACACATGTACACCAGTGGTGGATTCATGTTGATGTAAGGCAAAACCAATACAATATTGTAAAGTAATTAGCCTCCAATTAAAATTAATTTATATTAAAAAAAAATAAAACCAACTAAAAACAAGTGACTAGGCCTGCCAAACCTAACCTGCCTCCCTAGCTCTTAATCAGATTGTTGTTGTTCAGTCACTAAATCATGTCCAACTCTTTGTGGCCCCATGGACTGCAGCATGCCAGGCTTCCCTGACATTCACCACCTCCTGGAGTTTGCTCATTGAGTCAGCAATGGCATCCAAGCATCTCATCCTGTTGCCCCCTTCTTCTCTGCCTTCAATTTTTCCCAGCAACAAGGTCTTTTCCAACAAATCAACTCTTCATATCAGATTAGTCCTTAGTTTCAAATGATAAACTTTAATGGTAAGTCAGACATGGAACATGCAGGTGATCCTGATGCTAAGAACCAAGGCCTTCAAAGGTAGTTATTTTCAGTAACTACTATCTCAGGGGAGCATTTTATTGCTTTTTACAGAGCAACAGATTAACATGGCCAGCCAGGAATCTATTCATTCCCCTATGGTAATTTTTACCATAATTTCAAACATTACTCCCTACCTGATTGTCTTGTGTGTCTGGGGGTTGATATAGCTTTATCCTCTACCTATTTACCAGCAGTCTGCACAAGCCATGTAAGTGCCTCACTATATTCTGAGCAGAAATCATTTGACTCTTCCTCATCTTTCTCATCAGTTCTGTTATAACAAAATTATTTTGCCCATATTTCATAGACTAAGAAATCATAATGGAGACTTATGGTTCCATTTAAAAAAAATACTTTACATACCCCATCTGTACCACTGTGCCATATTTGTCCTATTGAAGAGAGTCAGACTTCTGAACAGTTAAGATGACACAGATTTCTGGACTCAATTCTCAGATTCTCAGTCAGTGCATCTGGGATAAAGTCCATGATTCTGCAGTTTAAATTCCTCTGTTTTTTTGTTTGTTTGTTTGTTTGTTTGTTTTTTTACCATGCATGTTAAATGGAAGAACCATCACTTTACATGTGTGGCCACTGAACAATCCTCTTGGTTAGGCTGAAGTGAAGTGAAGTGAAAGTCACTCAATCGTGTCCAGGTCTTTTGCAACCCCATGGACTATATATAGCCTGCCAGTCTCCTCCGTCCATGCAATTTTCCAGGCAAGAATACTGGCATGGTAGCCATTTCCTTCTCCATGGGATCTTCCTAACCCAGGGATCAAACCTAGGTCTTCTGCACTGCAGACATACTCTTTACTGTCTGCACCACCAGGGAAGATTTGAATGAATAAATTTCCCTTTTAAGTTTGTTGGTCAGCTTATCTGCACCCACTGTTTTTACCACCTCAGGCCATGTGATATTAAATGATAGCTGCCAATTGTTCTTGACAAATGCCGTAGGCAAAAGGCAGCTTATTTGCAAAGAATAAGCTCTGGGTCAGGTCAAAGTCCAGGTCTTGCCAAAATTGACAATTCACTAGAAACTGAGCTTTTCAGGGAGCATCAAGCCCCTTTTGCCCCACCAATCCTAGGCTGCTATTTTTCATGGCTACCATGATTGTGAAGCTGAGGACTCAAACATTAGCATGAAGTGAAGTCGTTGGGTTGTGTCCAACTCTTTGCGACCCCATGGACTGTAGCCTGCCAGGCTCCTCCATCCTTGAGATTTTCCAGGTAAGAATACTGGAGTGGGTTTCCATTTCCTTCTCTAGGGGATCTTCCCGACCCAGGGATTGAATCTGGGTCTTCAGTTCTTCAGGCAGACTATCTACCATCTGTACCACCAGGGAAGATTTTTGGGCTTTCCTGATAGCTCAGTTGATAAAGAATCCACCTGCAATGCAGGAGAGCCAGGCTGGATTCCCGGGTCTGGAAGATCTGCTTGGAGAAAGGATAGGCTACTCACTCCAGTAATCTTGGGCTTCCCTTGCGGCTTAGTTGGTAAAAAATCCACCCTCACTGTGGGGTGGGTTCGATCCCAGGGTTGGGAAGATCCCCTGGAGAAGGGAAACACTATCATAAAGATCAACAAAAATAGGTCGATGAAACCAGAGGTCCTAGATTTAGGCCCATACGTAATTGCAATTAGAGTTTTGACAGAAGCACCACACAGTAACGAATAGTCTTTTCAACAAAACCAACTGTGGCCATATGAATAATCATACAACTAAGAAAACTACCCTCTATTGATTTTCTTTGCTTTCACATAATTTTACCTAATATTTTATTGTGAGATCCTACATCTTAGAAAAGGTGAAAGAACAACTTGTACTCCTCACACACAACTCCTCAACCAGATTCAGTGGATCTGGTGTCTCAAGGGACCTCTCCTGTGATTTAAGCCACTTGCTGCAAAGTTTCCTTGAGAAGCCTTGGCCAGCTCAGTACTGCCCAACTTTTGATTCTTTTCCTTCCTCTCTCCCCTGCTTCTTGCTCTCCATCCCTACTTCCTTGGGAATATACCGCCAATGATGTTAGTTTATGTTCTCTAACATTACTTTGCTGACAAAGGTCTATCTAGTCAAAGCTATGGTTTTTCCAGTAGTCATGTATGGATGTGAGAGTTGGACCATAAAGAAAGTTGAGCGCTGAAGAATTGATGCTGTTGAACTGTGGTGTTGCAGAAGACTCTTGAGAGTCCCTTGAACTGCAAGGAGATCCAACCAGTCAATCCTAGAGGAAATCAGTCCTGAATAGTCATTGGAAGGACTGAAGCTGAAACTCCAATACTTTGGCCACCTGATCCAAAGAACTGACCATTAGAAAAGACCCTGATGCTGGGAAAGATTGAAGGTGGGAAGAGAAGGCAACAACAGAGGATGAGATGGTTGGATGGCATCACTGACTTAATGGACATGAGTTTGAGCAAGCTCTTGGAGTTGGTGATGGATAGGGAAGCCTGGCACGCTGTAGTCCATGGGGTGACAAAGAGTCGGACACAACTGAGCAACTGAACTAAACTGAGAAATGATCTTAAGGCAAATCTCAGATTGATTCTATTTTGCTGTTCCACAGCTACCTTTTCATTTTTCTCTACTGTTCTTTAAACTCTGCAGAGTATTTCTCTAGAACTGCAATTCAGTATATAAGTAACCGACAGAACAAACCATATTTTTACTAAAACTTAATTTCCAGCAGCCTGAAGGAATACTACCCCTCCAACAAAAATATTTAACATTCAGAGTACGCAAAAGTTTGATATCACAATTTGATCACATTTTTATTAAAAGCATATACTCATGTATTTAAAAAGGAAGAACTTGCTTTAAAATCTTAAAAGACATATATAAGAATGCTCTTAGCAACATACATAGTTGCTAAAAGCTAAAACACTTCAAAAGTAGAGCATTAGAAAAAAAAATGTGTATTGTAAAATTAGGATTGCCAGATAAAATAAGGATGAACATTTACATTTTTTAGTTGCTTGAAATTTAAAGTTAAACATATTTTAACATGCACAATAGTATATGTACATATTAAAACACTTGGACTTTTTTTGAAATTCAAATTTAACTGAGTATCTTGAATTTTTATGTGGAATGCTATACAATAGTGAAAATGAGTGCACTGTAGTTACATGAAACACGAATCAATTAAGCAACGCTGAGCAGAAAATGCTGTCTACACAAAACTGAGACTTCGGCAGCACTCAATAGTCTAGAAATCAGGAGAGTGGTTATGAGGTGAAACAAATAGGTAGTGATCTAATAGGAGGCATGAAAGGATCTCCTGGCCTGCTGATATCTTCATCTATCAAAGATTTTTATGTTGCTTTAATTCACTGACCTGTGACTTACAACTTTGGCACATGTACAATTTTTGAACACGTTATAAGTTACTAAAATGTTGCAGAATACTTTTTGCTCATCCAAAGAAAGTTGCAGCCACTACACACACTTTCTTGAGTGTTATCTGTTTATAAAAATACCCAATTCTAAGGTTTAAAGTAAAAAACAAACAAAAGCACAAAGCATAAATTCAGTCCAAAGTAATCACTGTCATGTTAAGACAAAGTTTGGCAGTGTACTCTTTCAGAATTGGAGAGAGAATGTTTTTAAGAAAATATTTCAAGATGACTTTATTTTTAACTAACATACTTTGTTTTCCTCCCAGACTGCACCTCTTCTCCATTCCTCTATTCTGAGCATTCAGGGAAAAGAAAACGATTTCTTCCTAGTGGGCTACGTGAGCTTTAGAAACATTAGTGATCTAAAGCTTTAGTGATCTCTTTGAAGATTTGTCAAAAATAGTCTTGACAAAGTTTGAGCCACTGAACCTGTACTGAGACAGGTTGTTCACATTTCTAAACTTAAGTTTGATAAATTGCCCAGTCAGAGCTGGATTCAAAGCTTTAATGCCCTCATTTTAAAATCATTTAGGCCTCAATCTAGGAATGACAAGTTTAGCCTAGTGCCTGGCAGAGAGGAAGCCTTCAATTATCAACATGATAAACCCACTGTTATGAAGTCTCAACTGGAGGACTCTTCCATGAGCCTTGAACTTTCCACAGGTCTGGGTTTGCCTGTCTTCCTCCTACTGGCAATGTGCCTGAGACTGATTTCCTGGCAATTTCTTCCCTTCTTGATTTTATCAATAAAATACTCTATAAAAATGGGAGGTGGCTGAAATTATGTAAGTTAAGATTCTTTTCCTAAGCCCTCTGATTCGTTCCCAGAACAATCATCTGAGAAAAGTTCCTTGTAAGCTAGACTAGCATCTTTGTAAATTTCCTTGGGCAATGACTGTGAAACTGCCTAAACTACAGGATGCTTATCTCTTAATTAGGTGTGGGCAGAACAGATATTTTACCAAAAGGGCTGATTTCATTATAGCACTGTGTCACTTGGCTGCTTTCCAGGGTCTCTGAATATGCAGGGAAGAAAGGGACAGGGGATGTGCTTTATTTCATTTCTTAAGCTCCCATGAAACAGCAAAATGGCAGAAACAGCAGTCTGAGACATTGGAGATAATTGCTATTTAATTCTGGATTTGATGAGCTAATGAGCACTGTGCAGAAGGCATATGATGGGACCTCATTTACAGCGTAAACTGTGTTGCTCTGTGCATTGGGGGAATATATGTCGTTTGTGTGTATCATTGCAAATTACATTTTTCAGTGTAAGCAGTAACCCTGCCAAACAATTACAATGTTTACAGAATCTGATGTAATCCATCTGTTGAAAAGACTTTTGGGTGTTTAGGCTGATAAAATACAAAACAGTTGGTGATGACTTAACAAAATCCATGGCTTTTTATTTTGGGGAGATTGTCATGTCCTTTCTAGGCTGTGCTATGGCAATTAATGGTGAAAAGTTTCCAGAGGCTTGCTGGACTCCAACAAATCCTGTGAGATGGGGAGGTGGCAACACTGTTGAGATGCAACTGCCTTTCCTAATATATCACCTTCTTGCTAAGCACTGACATCAAGGCATGGTCAAGTGAACTTGAAATGCAAAGTGTTCAAAATATATATTCTCTTCTTTCTGCTGCCACTCTTGCCTTACATCTAAATTTGTCAAAGTGTTAACGGTGACAAAGTATCTTAGTTGAGTACCCCTTCCCTCACGAGAGGTTGACTTGACTACTCAAGTGAGCTGAAAGACAACTCGATGCTTTACAAATGTTAACTTTTGGGGGACTAATTTGGGCTATGGACTTGGGGCTACTTAAATAGCCTTGCTAATAAGTAATAGAGCCAATACCCATGACCTTAACCTTTAGAGAAGACTTTCTTGACCTCATACCATGGACACTTTACTCACCAAAGAATTATCTGGGGTAGAGGTAAACATCCTATAATGCACAGAACAGCCCCAACAAATGCCAGCAACATCCCTCCAAGTTGTGATAACCCAAAATACCTCCAACCCTTACCAAGTGTCCCCTGGGGAGCATAGTTACCACCCCTACCATGGATGAGAACCACAGCTCTAGGGTATAATATTTCATAAACAGTAATTGTGCTATGGGTTTTCATATCAGATGGATTTGTGTTTGCATCCTAACTTTACCACTTACATGTATGATCATAAGGAAGGAACTTTAAGAATCCTGTCTATAGGCAGCAGGAATACAGCCATAGCTTCAAGGTGGTGGGGGTAGGTTTTACCCCCTACAACCTTCTCAGAGTCCTCCTGCCCTCAGGCCTTACTGAAGAAGCATACCACCTAAAACAAGACAGGTTGCTTGCTATGCCAAGACTACTTCAAGACAAGTCCTCTTGATCTCATCCCCCTTTAAACTAGATTTTACTGTCCATATGATACTCATAAGTATAAATACAGTCAGTCCAGAAGCACTGGCATTGTCTCTGGAATAAAATGGGAAGAAAGGGAGGCAGACATTATTATCCCTCAGAATTTACTGAATTATTGTGTTCCAACCAGCTTGCAGCTTCTAGTATCTGCATCTCAACTATTTTCAGATGAATGCTCTGCAGGGACATATATGGCAGGCTGGACATACTAGGGACGGACCACTAAGCCAGAAGCAGGCCTTACCCAACTGAGGTAAGGGAGCTGGGGTATTTATATTCCCTCTCTCTGCCATTCTTGATTAATCCTGAGAGATGTGTGCTACCATTTCTGAGATCTCAGCCACCCACAGTAATAACTAGCTTAAAACATCCACTGTTGACTGTATCCCCTGGATCACTTCATCCCTCTGCCCCTCCCCGTACCTTCCAAATAAATCACTTGCATTTATTCTTTGTCATGTCACTAAAAGGAAAGTATAAATTACTTTCTAGTAAGTTACTCTAGGGTACAGAATTTCAGGGAGTGATTAAACGTGCAGAGTTCTCAACCCCACGTGCTGTGCTATGCTCAGTCACTCAGTTCTTTCAGACTCTGCGTCCTGTAGCCCACCTGGCTCCTCTGTCCATGGGGATTCCCCAGGCAAGAATACTGGAGTGGGTTGTCATGCCCTCCTCCAGGGGATATTTCCAACCCAGGGACTGAACCCAGTTCTCTCTCATTGCAGGTAGGTGCTTTACAGTCTGAGCCACCAGGGAAGCCCTCTCAACCCTACAGATTCTATTAAGTAATACTGAAGCAAGGGCTTCAAAACCCTGCATTGTAAAAAGTACCCTCACGTATTTGAAGTAGACAACTTTTGGAGAAGCTTTATTGTATGGTAGTTTCTAGAACAGATGAAAACTGTTTTTCTTTTTAAATATTATACTTAGCATGTTTAAAGTGCCCCAAAATGTAAGCTGCTCTGATGACTACTTGGGCTGATTTCATCAGCAGTGTCAGCCTCAGAAGAAAAGTCAGATAATCCAGAATGATCAGAATAGGAAGCTGATAGAGACAGACATCATAGGCAGGGATATGGAAACATCTGGTGGCTATAACATTTAATGCCCTGTTCCAATGAATGGTCTTGTGACTACAGTAGACTATGAGACTTGAGTTGCTGTGTAAAATCTTAGCTAATGCTGTCTATAAAATGCTGGGAATAGAGTCCTTATAACAGCAAGATTTTCTGACATTTCCATACATGCAAAGCATAGCATGATGTCTGCTATAGTCAAGATCCAACAAATACATTGACTCAGTGGACAGAAGTTGCAGTGAAAGAATAGAAATACTAGAATCTGACAGTTGGCTAGATTTTCCAGATTTGGATGTTTGGATGGGGTAACATCAAGCTTAGTGATGGTGACAATTTTCAAGTTAATCCAAGCCTTTCATAGACAGTTACAAGATATGGTAGAGTCAACTGTTGGGGTCCCACCCAGCTTATGTGAGTGTGGGATGCTAAGAGCTCATAGACGGACATTTCTCTAGGAAGTTGTTCTCAGCTAGTGGGACCACCTCCTCTGGAAATGCTGTCCACAGGGGTGGCTCAAGACCAATGACTGAGCAATACTGGGATTCAAAAGCACAGATCCCTCACCTCAGGGTAGGGAATCTTATGCAGCCATTCAGTTCCAGAGCTTCGCTAGAGATCATGCTGAAATAGGCTTCAACTGAAGCTATCTCTCTGCTTACCTCCTTTGCCTGCCCTAATCTTCTCCCTCACCTCCTTAAAAATCTCTCTGGAAAGTCCTTCCTCAACAACCATCTACACAAGAATCCCTGTGCTTAGGAAACCTGACCTAAGGCATTTGGCTCCAGGAGTGAGGCTCAGATCTACATGTGTACATATCCATGCATGTAGACTCAATGATCACACCACATAACACACCACTGAGAAGTTGCTGGCCTGGTAGAGTAATGACTCCCTCAGGTCCTTAAAAATCTCTCTGGAAAGTCCTTCCTCAACAACCATCTACACAAGAGTCCCTGTGCTTAGGAAACCCGACCTAAGGCATTTGGCTCCAGGAGTAAGGCTCAGATCTACATGTGTACATATCCATGCATGTAGACTCAATGATCACACCACATAATACACCACTGAGAAGTTACTGGCCCGGTAGAGTAATGAAAAAAACACTTGAAGATGTAGCTGAAGTGCTAGCTCGAGATACCAGCAAGTGAGTCCACTATCCTTCCAGGACATGTTACCAACCAATATCCACTACACACTGCTGGGTTCCCACTAGTAGAATGCATGGATCTGGGAACCAAGAGGTGGAACTAGGAACACCCCTCAATGTGGGACAATTCTGTTATCCACTCATGCTCCAGTACTCTTCACAGAACAAAGGCTGAGATGTGACTTGAGTTGAAATCACATCTGTGAACTTCTCCTGCTCTATCCTGCTTCCCTTGCCTTCCATACAGGTTCTTCCTCTGGACATTCTCTCACTGTCACTTTCATGAGAGTCCTCGCTAGCTCTGCTTCTAGGGAACCCAGGCTAGGGAAAGCACAACGCATCTTGGTCCAAATAATACAAAAATCATCTTGTCCTTTGCTCTCCCTTTGACAGATGTTGGAGGGAAAATCTGATGCTTTGTTTGCTGAGTAATAAAACCGAGATACTGACAGGGTAAATTATCTAAGATCACTTAGTAAGAAGCAAAGCTGATACTGATCCTGGATCAGACTCTAGAGGCCTCTTTCCACTGCAACATCCCTGCTGGTTCCTCAGGCTAGCTAATACCCGGAATCACAGTGCTTTTATGCAGGATCTCACCATCCTCTTATTCTCCTAGGCCAGACAGTGTAGGAGGTGGAGGACAACAAAAGACAATCATGAGTAGTATCTTGGATGGGTCACAGTAAGTTAGAAACCCCACTTTGGAAGTCTCCTTTCAGCCCTGGGAGGCGCTCTATCTGCTAAAGCAAAGGAAATAAAAGCAAAAATAAACAAGTGGTGTCGGGAGCCACGTTAGGCATTACTGACAAAATGGAGGCACAGCCCCAACTCTAAGTGGGACCTAATTAAACTTAAAAGCTTTTCCACAGCAAAGGAAAATCATCAACAAAATGACAACCTACTGAATAGAAGAAAATATTTGCTTATGATACGACCCTTATGAGGTTAATATCTAAATTATAAAAACAGCTCATACAACTCAACATCAAAATAAAAAAGACCTGATTAAAAAATGAGCAGAAGAACTGAACAGACATTTTACCAGAGTAAATGTAGATGGCCAAGAGGCATGTGAAAAGATGCTAATTATTGGGAAATTTAAATCAAAACCATGAGATATTACCGCACACCTGGAAAATGGCTATCATCAAAAAGAATACAAATAACAAATGCTGGCAATAATGTGTAGAAAAGGAAACCTTCCTACACTGTTGGTGGGAATGTATCACCAAATTGATGCAGTCACTGTAAAGAATCTGCCTGCAAGGCAGGAGACCTGGGTTCAATCCCTGGATGGGGAAGATCCCTGGAGAAGGGAATGGCTACCCACTCCAGTATTCTTGCCTGGAGAATTCCATGGACAGAGGAGCTTGGTACACTGCAGTCAGTGGGGTAGGCAAAGGGTCGGACATGACTGAGTGACTAACACTTTTTCACTGTGAAACAGTATGGAAGTTTCTCAAAACACTAAAAGTAGAATTATATGACCATCCTGGTGTCACATACCCTCCTGGGGTAATATAATTCTACTCCTGAGTATATATCTGAAAAAAAGATGAATTTGAAAAGACTCATGCACCAAAATACTCAAGCAGCTCTATTTAAAATTTCCAAGATATGGGAGCAACCTAAGTGTCCATCAACAGATGAATGGATAAAGATGCATTCTGTATGTCCATGTGTGTGTATATATATAATGAAATACTATTAAACCATAAAAAAGATGAACTTTCACCATTTGCAACAACGTGGATGGACTTAGAGGGCACTATGCTAAGTAATGCCCTGAAAGACATGAAAGACAAATACTCCGATAGCACTTCTAGGTGGAATCTAAATGATGCCGCAAATCAGCGAATATAACAGAAAAGTCGACTTACAGATATAGAGAACAGACTAATGGTTACAAGTGGGGAAAGAAAAGGAGAGGGGCAAGAAAGAGCTAGGGGACCAAGAGGTACAAACTACTATATGTAAAATAAATAAGCCACAAGAATATATCATATGGCACAGGAAATATAGCTAATGTTTTATAATAACTACAATGAAATATAATCTTTAAAAATTGTGAATCACTATCTTGTACACTTATCACCTCCTCAATATTTTATATCTATTATACCCAGAAAAGTAAAAAGTTTGAGGCAGAAGTTACCTAAAAGACCAGTTTGGCAGTGAACATGAAGGAATAACTGGAAGGACTTAGGAACATCCTCTGCGTCTGCAGTTATGGCAGATCTGTTGTATTGCAAACTGCATGATCCTTCTCAAAGTCCCTTGACACTACTCACTTCCTGGACTCATGGCAGCTTGTTCTCCTGTGGTTGACCAACCACCTCAGCACCCACCTGAAGTCAACCAGTCACTTGCCTTAGGAAAATCAAGGATGCCACCCCATTACCAGGCTAACTAGCTGCATACCTGGAATTTCTGTCTCTTTCAGCTACATGTACTCTGCTGCTGTTAAATCTCTTCAGTTGTGTCTGACTCTTTGTGACCCCTTGGACTGTAGCCCACCAGGCTCCTCTGTCCACAGAATTCTCCAGGAAAGAATGCTGGAGTGGGTAGCCATTCCCTTCTTCAGGGAATCTTCCCAACTAACAGCCTAAGATAAAACATAATGCCTCAGGGCATGGAATCTGGCTGCCTCAGTTCGGTTCAGTTCAGTCGCTCAGTTGCGTCCGACTCCTTGCGACCCCATGAATTGCAACAGGCCAGGCTTCCCTGTTCATCACCAACTCCCAGAGTTCACTCAAACTCACGTCCATCGAGCCAGTGATGCCATCCAGCCATCTCATCCTCTGTCATCCCCTTCTCCTCCTGCCCCCAATCCCTCCCAGCATCAAAATCTTTACCAATGAGTCAACTCTTCACATGAGGTAGCCAAAGTATTGGAGTTTCAGCTTCAGCATCAGTCCTTCTAAAGAATACTCAGGACTAATCTCCTTTAGAATGGACTGGATGGATCTCCTTGCAGTCCAAGGGACTCTCAAGAGTCTTCTCCAACGCCACAGTTCAAAAGCATCAATTCTTCAGCGCTCAGCTTTCTTCACAGTCCAACTCTCACATCCATACATGACTACTGCAAAAACCATAGCCTTGACTAGATGGAACTTTGATGGCAAAGGAATGTCTCTGCTTTTGAATATGCTATCTAGGTTGATCATAACTTTCCTTCCAAGGAGTAAGCGTCTTTTAATTTCATGGCTGCAATCACCATCTGCAGTGATTTTGGAGCCCCCCAAAATAAAGTCTGACACTGTTTCCACTGTTTCCCCTTCTATTTCCCATGAAGTGATGGGACCAGATGCCATGATCTTTGTTTTCTGAATGTTGAGCTTTAAGCCAACTTTTTCACTCTCCTCTTTCACTTTCATCAAGAGGCTTTTGAGTTCCTCTTCACTTTCTGCCATAAGGGTGGTGTCATCTGCATATCTGAGGTTATTGATATTTCTCCTAGCAATCTTGATTCCAGTCTGTGCTTCCCAGCCCACCGTTTCTCATGATGTACTCTGCATGTAAGTTAAATAAGCAGGGTGACAATATACAGCCTTGATGCACTCATTTTCCTATTTGCAACAGTCTGTTGTTCCATGTCCAGTTCTAAGTGTTGCTTCCTGACCTGCATACAGGTTTCTCAAGAGGCAGATCAGGTGGTCTGGTATTCCCATCTCTTTCAGAATTTTCCACAGTTTATTGTGATCCACACAGTCAAAGGCTTTGGCATAGTCAATAAAGCAGAAATAGATGCTTTTCTGGAACTCTCTTGCTTTTTCAATGATCCAGCGGATGTTGGCAATTTGATCTCTGGTTCCTCTGCCTTTTCTAAAACTAGCTTAAACATCTGGAAGTTCATGGTTCACATATTGCTGAAGCCTAGCTTGGAGAATTTTGAACATTACTTTGCTAGCATGTGAGATGAGTGCAATTGTGTGGTAGTTTGAGCATTCTTTGGTATTGCCTTTCTTTGGGATTGGAATGAAAACTGACCTTTTCCAGTCCTGTGGCCACTGCTGAGTTTTCCAAATTTGCTGGCATATTGAGTGTAGCACTTTCACAGCATCATCTTTCAGGATTTGAAATAGCTCAGCTGGAATTCCATCACCTCCACTAGCTTTGTTCATAGTGATGCTTTCTAAGGCTCACTTGACTTCACATTCCAGGATGTCTGGCTCTAGGTGAGTGATCACACCATCATGATTATCTGGGTCATGAAGATCTTTTCTGTATAGTTCTTCTGTGTATTCTTGCCACCTCTTCTTAATATCTTCTGCTTCTGTTAGGTCCATACCATTTCTGTCCTTTATCGAGCCCATCTTTGCATAAAATGTTCCCTTGGTATCTCTAATTTTCTTGAAGAGATCTCTAGTCTTTCCCATTCTGTTGTTTTCCTCTTTTTCTTTGCATTGATCACTGAGGAAGGCTTTCTTATCTTTCCTTGCTATTCTCTGGAATTCTGCATTCAGATGTTTGTCTTTCCTTTTCTCCTTTGCTTTTGACGTCTCTTCTTATCACAGCTATTTGTAAGGCCTCCCCAGACAGCCCTTTTGCTTTTTTGTATTTCTTTTCCATGGGGATGGTCTTGATCCCTGTCACCTGTATAATGTCACGAACCTCAGTCCATAGTTCATCAGGCACTCTATCTATCAGATCTAGTCCCTTAAATCTATTTCTCACTTCCACTGTATAATCATAAAGGATTTGATTTAGGTCATACCTGAATGGTCTAGTGGTTTACTCTACTTTCTTCAATTTAAGTCTGAATGTGGCAATAAGGAGTTCATAATCTGAGCCACAGTCAGCTCCCGGTCTTGTTTTTGCTGACTGTATAGAGCTTCTCCATCTTTGGCTGCAAAGAATATAATCAATCTGATTTCGGTGTCAACCATCTGGTGATGTCCATGTGTAGAGTCTTCTCTTGTGTTGTTGGAAGAGGGTGTTTCCTATGAACAGTGTGTTCTTTTGGCAGAATTCTATTAGCCTTTGCCCTGCTTCATTCTGTACTCCAAGGCCAAATTTGCCTGTTTCTCCAGGTGTTTCTTGACTTCCTACTTTTGCATTCTAGTTCCCTATAATGAAAAGGACATCTTTTTGGGGTGTTCTAAAAGGTCTTGTAGGTCTTCATAGAACCATTCAACTTCAGCTTCTTCAGCATTACTGGTTGGGGCATAGACTTGGATTACTGTGATATTGAATGGTTTGCCTTGGAAACGAACAGAGATGATTCTGTCATTTTTGAGATTGTATCCAAGTAGTGCATTTCTGACTCTTTTGTTGACCAACATGGCTACTCCATTTCTTCTCAGGGATTCCTGCCCACCCACAGTAGTAGATATAATGGTCATCTGAGTTAAATTCACCCATTCCAGTCCATCTTAGTTTGCTGATTCCTAGAATTTCGACATTTACTCTTGCCACTTCTTGTTTGACCACTTCCAATTTGCCTTGATTCATGGACCTAACATTCCAGGTTCCTATGCAATTTTGCTCTTTACAGCATCGGACCTTGCTTCTATCACCAGTCACATCCACACCTGGGTATTGTTTTTGCTTTGGCTCCATCCCTTCATTCTTTCTGGAGTTATTTCTCCACTGATCTCCAGTAGAATATTGGGCACCTGCTGACCTGGGGAGTTCCTCTTTCAGTGTCCTATCATGTTGCCTTTTCATACTGTTCATGGGGTTCTCAAGGAAAGAATACTGATGTGGTTTGCCATTCCCTTCTCCAGTGGACCACATTCTGTCAGACCTGTCCACCATGACCCCCTGTCTTGGGTGGCCCCAAGGGCATGGCTTAGGTTCACTGAGTTAGACAAGGCTGTGGTCCTAGTGTGATTAGATTGACTAGTTTTCTGTGATTATGGTTTCAGTGTGTCTGCCCTCTGATGACCTCTCACAACACCTACCGTCTTACTTGGGTTTCTCTTACCTTGGGCATGGGGTATCTCATCACGGCTGCTCCAGCAAAGCGCAGCTGCTGCTCCTTACCTTGGACAAGGGGTATCTCCTAACCACCGCCCCTTCTGACCTTGAACATGGAGTAGCTCCTCTTGGCCCTCCTGCATCTGTGCAGCCACTGCTCCTTGGACGTGGGGTTGCTGCCTAAGTAGCTGAAAAAGAAACCAAGTGATGAAACTGCTGCTAGAAAACAATGTGGGAGGTAGCTGGGAAGATAAAAATCTTCTCCTCTGCCATGGACTATTTTTCCTCTTGTGTGTGTGCTCACTTGTGTCCAACTTTTTGTAACCTCATGGACTGTAGCATGCCAGGCTCCTGTCCATGGAATTTTCCAGGCAGGAATACTGGAGTGAGTTGCCATTTCCTTCTCCAGGGAATCTTCCTGACCCAGGGATCGAACTCATATCTTCTGCATGGGCAGGCGAATTCTTTACCACTGTGCCACCTGGGATGCAAGTTTTTCCTGAGTCAATGAAGTCAAGGTTTAGAGAGACTATGACAGTCTCCTTTTCCTTTCCAAACTTTCCAAACAACTGCTTTTCATGTGATAGAGAAAGGGAAAGAAAAAGTTAAGAGATGTGTCTGCATGCTAATTGCTTCTATCTTGTCCTTCTTTTTGTGACCCCATGGACTGTAGCCCATCAGGCTCCTCTGTCCATGGGATTCTCCAGGCAAGAATACTGGAGTGGGTTGCCATAGCCTCCTCCAGGGGATCTTCCCAACTCAGATCGAGTGCTTGTCTCAAGTATCTCTTGCATTGGCAGGTGGGTTCTTTACCACTAGTGCCACTGAGGAAATATGATGATATGCCATATATGGAATTTTTCCCTTTTGCTCTTTAGAAACACTTCTTAAAATAATGTGAAAAAAATAAGTGATTTTTTTTTAATGTGACATCATTCTAAGGCTGGACTACTAGGCACTTCAATTTTATTTATTTTTTAAATTGAAGGATAATTGCTTTACAGAATTTTGTTTTCTGTCAAAACTGAACATGAATCAGCCATAGGTATATTTATGTCTCCTCTTCTTGAACCTCCCTCCCATGTCCCTCCCCATCCTACCTCCCTAGGTTGATACAGAGCCCCTGTTTCAATTCCCTGAGACATACAGAAAATCCCATTGGCTATCTATTTTACATATGGTAATACAAGTTTACATGTTACTCTCTCCATACATCTCACCCTCTCCTTCCCTCTCTCTGTGTCCATAAGTCTATTCTCTATGTCTGTTTCTCCATTAATCCCTGCAAATAAATTCTTCAGTACCATCTTTCTAGATTCCATGTACATACATTAGTATACAATACTTATCTTTCTCTTTCTGATTTACTTTACTGTATAATAGGCTCTAGGTTCATCTACCTCATTAGAACTGACTCAAATGTGTTCCTTTTTATGGCTGAGTAATATTCCATTGTGTATATGTGGAACATATATACAACTCGTATTCACAACTTCTTTATCCATTCATCTGTCGGTGGACATCTAGGTTGCTTCCATGTTCTAGCTATTGTAAATAGTGCTGCAATGAACACTGGGGTACACGTGTCTTTTTCAATTTTGGTTTCCTCAAGGTATGTGCCTAGGAGTGGGATTGCTGGGTCATATGGTTGTTTTATTCCTAGCATTTTAAGGAATCTCCATACCACCTTCCATCGTGGCTATATCAATTTACATTCTCACCAACAGTGTAAGAGGCCTCCCTTTTCTCCATATCCTCTCCAGCATTTATTTGTAGACTTTCTGGTGATAGCCATTCTGACTGATGTGAGGTGATAGCTCATTGTTGTTTTGATTTTCATTTCTCTAATAGTGATATTGAGCATCTTAGGCACCTCAATTTTATGTGGGTTATACTACATTCACTTTAGTCATGGTTCCAAAGTCTTTGGATAGGATTATAGTTTTCTTGGTGATTTTGATTTTAACTAGTATCTACTATCTCAGGAAAAGTAATCTATTACCAGATATTGCTATGTACTTGTTTATCTATATACTTTATATCAATTTCTCCTAAAATAAGAGTGAAGACCATTTTTAGCATCACATCTTAAATGACAATACAACATATGGTTCTGATTACTTTTGTGGACCTAATTCTTTAAACAAAGTTTGTAAGACTTTTTGAATGTGACTGCTTCAATACAATTATTAAAATACATTATAACTACCCTTTGCTCTATGTGTCTTGTGATGTCTTTGGCCAAAAGCAATATAATTTTGACTGGAGCTCATTCAGCAGAAACATTTGCTTAATCTTGTTAACATTCTCACTAATGAACCATCCAATGATCATTACTACAAAACGCAGCCAAAATGTCCAGGTGCCTCTCATCACAGTTCTGGTCGTTGCTCTCTTCCAGTCCCTCTAATCCCACATAGCAACATGAGCAGGATAAGCTTAAATATGGGAGCAATCTGCACATCATTTCATTGGTCACTGACTTCCTCTGACAACCAATTTAGAGGGAAAAGTTTTTGACTTAAAGTCCAATTAGGGAGTCCCTCTTTTTTTTTCCTCTTTGTAGGTTTAGAAGATTTGGAAAATCTTTGGAATGATTCTCTATCCATTAGCACTTCCACCGAAAAGTAAGCAAATAAAAGAGACAAGGCAGAATTCTCACCAATCATAGATTCTGTAACAGGCCCTGGACTTAAACTAAAAGTAATCAAACATTTGCAATGACTAGGATAGTGTGCTGCACAGAAATGTCTAAAGATAATTAGAAGCAGGAGGAGTAACATTCAAAAACTTGTTTGGAGAGATATATTGGGAGGATGGTGAGTAGCGAACACTGCACTGAGTATTCCCTCTGCCACAGCCCATGATCTGACTTTAAGTCTTGTGCTCTTGGAAATATTTCCCACCCTTTGAGTTGACTTGGTCTGCCTAGTGAATGCCTATTCATCTTTTTTTAAATTTATTTTTAATTGGAGGATAATCACTTTACAATGTTGTGCTGGTCTCTGCTGTACAGCGATGTGAATCAGCTCTGCTGCTGCTGCTAAGTCGCTTCAGTCGTGTCCGACTCTGTGCGACCCCAGAGATGACAGCCCACCAGGCTCCCCCGTCCCTGGGATTCTCCAGGCAAGAACACTGGAGTGGGTTGCCATTTCCTCCTTCAATGCATGAAAGTGAAAAGTGAAAGTGAAATCGCTCAGTCGTGTCTGACTCTTCGAGACCCCATGGACTGCAGCCCACCAGGCTCCTCCGTCCATGGGATTTTCCAGGCAAGAGTACTGGAGTGGGGTGCCATTGCCTTCTCCAAATCAGCTCCAATTACACATATATCCCCTCCCTCATGAGCCTCCTTCCCCCATGCCTGCCACCCCACCCCTATAGGCCATCACAGAGCACTGAGCAGAGCTCCCTGTGCTATACACCTGCTTCCCAGTAGCTCTTTTATTATACATGGTACTGTGTATGCGTCAGTGCTACTCTCTCAATTCGTCCTACTCGCTCCTTCCCCCACTGTGTCCACACGTCCATTCTCTGCATCTGTATCTCTGTTCTTGCCCCGCAAATAGGTTCATCAGTACCATTTTTCCTATAAAAACAAACTCAAAATGATTAAGAAAATGCCTATTCAAAACTTCCTCAAAGACCTTCCACCGGCTCTGATTAAACATGCCTGTGGATTCACTTCACTGTAATACTTTACAGAGTTTTACTTATTTAACTGTTTCATCCACTCACCTTTAAGTTCCATGAGGACAAGTGTTCTCTTCCCATTGTATCACAATGCCACAAATAAGGGATCAATGGCTTGCTGAATGAATTTCTTCTTAGGGCCTAAATACCCCTACTCTTTAAAAGGAGGAAGTTGAAGATCTTTAAGAAACTACTAAACACTAATGTAACAGCTCTTCAGAGTATAGAAAAGATATTTATCTGTCCTAAGGCATACCACGGAGAAGGCAATGGCACCCCACTCCAGTACTCTTGCCTAGAAAATCCCATGGACGGAGGAGCCTGGTAGGTTGCAGTCCATGGGGTCTCGAAGAGTCAGACACGACTGAGTGACTTCACTTTCACTTTCATGCATTGAAGAAGGAAATAGCAACCCACTCCAGTGTTCTTGCCTGGAGAATCTCAGGGTCGGGGGAGCCTGGTGGGCTGCCGTCTATGGGGTCGCACAGAGTCACACATGACTGAAGTGACTTAGCAGCAGCAGCAAGGCATACCAACTTCTCCCCTAAAAGATGTTTTGGGCAATCTGGAGTTTACAGAGCAAGAGTAAAACAAACCCAAAGCTTTGATTTCTCATGAAAAGGTTTCAAACACCATATTTTGGAGGATCAGGGGAGAGCTTCTAAAACCCATTCTTCCATATTTTGGAGGATTGGGGAGAGCTTCTAAAACCCATTCTTGGGCTGTTTTGGTAATGTAGGATCACACAAATCATATGAGCTTTAAAATATCTGTACAGGATACTGCACGGACATTGATAGAAATGGAGCTACTATTTTATTTTTTTAACCTCAAATACTCAAATGCACCTCAGATTAAAATCTCAAATGGTTCTCTTCAGAGTTTCTTTAGATCTTTTTTTTTTCCTTTTGGCATGTCAATGACTAATAAATGGCAGTAAAGCTTGAGTTTATACTAGTTCATAGGTGATTACACTGGACAAGTAGTTTTCCCAAACCCTAGGGCCCCTTGGAAAATTAAATAACCCACATATGGAAGAAATAAGCAGGCAGAAGGGCCCCTACCTACCTGCATTCTCTAGCTGCTGAAATTGTGTTTTGATAAGATAAGAGGAAACAGGGCAAGAAGGAACTGATAGACTCCTGGACCCTGAAAGCTAAAATTCTTGTAGCTGTAAAAAACTGTACTGAATAGGTCAGCCCGGCCTGAGTGACTGTTGTAGGATTGCTGATCTGGGCCCTAATCTAAATTTTTAATCTCCATCCCATCCCTATCTCTGCCTATCCTTTATCCTCCATCATTACATTACACTAGAAACCATGCATTTCAGCCACTTCAGGAGAATCCCAGAGTCCATTGTTTGTCCTGATATCATCATGATTGCCTACATTCTCATCACACCAGGTGCTCTATTTTTGCCTCCAGCATCATGGCCCCTAGAATCACACATCATATGGGAGTTGCAGACCCACAGGTTGATGGAAGCCAGCAACTAGCAGAAAGAATTAAAGCCAACCCAATACGCTGGGACAGTTGTTACTAAAGCCCCAGTTAATTGTTACCAGAAGAAGGCAACAGAAGGCAAGCCTGATTTTTTTAAAGCTCTTCTGACCTTTTAAAATTCTGCACACAAGATTTTCATTGAAATATCCTATTAAAAAAAGTTTACAACTAACTTGACTTGAAAAACTGTGACTCAGCCAAAAAACAAAGACAAAAATATACAAAAGTCAATTTGTCTATAGGCTCATCAGGTTACACTTATCAGATTACTTCAGTCTTTCCCTAAACTCTATATTTTATCCCTGTCTGTCCATGGATGCCCCCACATAGCTGGTAGTGTTTCCATTTTTAATTTGAGGGCATAGAGGCTCAGATATTGCTAATTGGGTGATGGTTATACAACTCAGAAAAGATTTAGCATTTGAAAAGGGTTCTCTCTGATCCCAATATCCCTGTTAATTTTCCTTATTATACCATTATCCCCTGAAATATCTAATAATACACCCCATTAAAAAAATAAACTATCGTGATAGGCCCTAAAACGAAATCCATAAAAATAAAAGTGAAATACCTGGATGTTCACCCCCAAGTGCCAGCACAGCCTGATGACTGCCACCCCAAGACTGCCTGAAGCCAAACAAGCACAAATGCATCCTGCGCTTGGTGGACAGCAAGTTGGAAGGACTCTGAGCTCACCTCCTCTCACAGTAATACCAATATCACAATTATTTATACAGCAACTGGTTTTAATAACTGGAACCTACCAGAAAAAGATCTACAATCAAAGATATGAAGAAGGAACCACAGCAAGATGGGTAGGAGAGGCAGAGTTACAGTACAGGCAAATCCCATGCCCACAAGCAACCCACAGACTGGAGAATGAGGTCTGAGCCCCACTTCAGGCTCCCCAGTGGGGGTCCCAGAAAGCTGAGGGAAATAGAGACTCGACTCCTAAAAGGCTCACACAACACCTCACATGTTCCAGGACCAGAGCAGAACCAGTCATTTGAAAGAAGCCTAGGTCAGGCCTATCTGCATATCTTTTTTTTTTTAATTAAATATATTCATTTTAATTGGAGGCTAATTACTTTAAAATATTGTATTGGTTTTGCCATACATCAACATGAATCCGCCACGGGTGTACATGTGTTCCCCATCCTGAACGCCCCTCCCACCTCCCTCCCCGTACCATCCCTCTGGGTCATCCCAGTGCACCAGCCCCAAGCATCCTGTATCCTGCATTGAACCTGGACTGGCGATTCATTTCATATATGATATTATCCATGTTTCAATGCCATTCTCCCAAATCATCCCACCCTCTCCTTCTCCCACAGAGTCCAAAAGACTGTTCTATACATCTGTGTCTCTTTTGCTGTCTCGCATACAGGGTTATCATTACCATCTTTCTAAATGCCATATATATGCGTTAGTATATTGGTATTTTTCTTTCTGGCTTCCTTCACTCTGTATAATAGGCTCCAGTTTCATCCACCTCATTAGAACTGATTCAAATGTATTCTTTTTAATGGCTGAGTAATACTCCATTGTGTATATGTACCACAGCTTTCTTATCCATTCATCTGCTGATGGACGTCTAGGTTGCTTCCATGTCCTGGCTATTATAAACAGTGCTGCGAAGAACATTGGGGTACACGTGTCTCTTTCAATTCTGGTTTCCTCAGTGTGTATGCCCAGCAGTGGGATTGCTGGGTCATATGGCAGTTCTATTTCCAGTTTTTTAAGGAATCTCCACACTGTTCTCCATAGTGGCTGTACTAGTTTGCATTCCCATCAACAGTGTAAGAGGGTTCCCTTTTCTCCACACCCTCTCCAGCATTTATTGCTTGTAGACTTTTGGATCGCAGCCATTCTGACTGGCGTGAAATGGTACCTCATAGTGGTTTTAATTTGCATTTCTCTGATAATGAGTGATGTTGAACATCTTTTCATGTGTTCATTAGCCATCTGTATGTTTTCTTTGGAGAAATGTCTGTTTAGTTCTTTGGCCCATTTTTTGATTGGGTCATTTATTTTTCTGGAATTGAGCTGCAGGAGTTGCTTGTATATTTTTGAGATTAGTTGTTTGTCAGTTGCTTCATTTGCTATTATTTTCTCCCATTCTGAAGGCTGTCTTTTCACCTTGCTTATAGTTTCCTTTGTTGTGCAGAAGCTTTTAAGTTTAATTAGGCCCCATTTGTTTATTTTTGCTTTTATTTCCAATATTCTGGGAGGTGGGTAATAGAGGATCCTGCTGTGATTTATGTCAGAGAGTGTTTTGCCTGTGTTCTCCTCTAGGAGTTTTTTTTTTTTTTTCTAATTTTATTTTATTTTTAAACTTTACATAATTGTATTAGTTTTGCCAAATATCAAAATGAATCTGCCACAAGTATACATGTGTTCCCCATCCCGAACCCTCCTCCCTCCTCCCTCCCCATACCATCCCTCTGGGCCGTCCCAGTGCACCAGCCCCAAGCATCCAGCATCGTGCATTGAACCTGGACTGGCAACTCGTTTCCTACATGATATTTTACATGTTTCATTGCCATTCTCCCAAATCTTCCCACCCTCTCCCTCTCCCACAGAGTCCATAAGACTGTTCTATACATCAGTGTCTCTTTTGCTGTCTCGTACACCGGGTTATTGTTACCATCTTTCTAAATTCCATATATATGTGTTAGTATACTGTATTTATGTTTTTCCTTCTGGCTTACTTCACTCTGTATAATAGGCTCCAGTTTCATCCACCTCATTAGAACTGACTCAAATGTATTCTTTTTAATGGCTGAGTAATACTCCATTGTGTATATGTACCACAGCTTTCTTATCCATTCATCTGCTGATGGACATCTAGGTTGCTTCCATGTCCTGGCTATTATAAACAGTGCTGCGATGAACATTGGGGTACACATGTCTCTTTCCCTTCTGGTTTCCTCAGTGTGTATGCCCAGCAGTGGGGTTGCTGGATCATAAGGCAGTTCTATTTCCAGTTTTTTAAGGAATCTCCACACTGTTCTCCATAGTGGCTGTACTAGTTTGCATTCCCACCAACAGTGTAAGAGGGTTCCTTTTCTCCACACCCTCTCCAGCATTTATTATTTGTAGACTTTTGGATCGCAGCCATTCTGACTGGTGTGAAATGGTACCTCATAGTGGTTTTGATTTGCATTTCTCTGATAATGAGTGATATTGAGCATCTTTTCATGTGTTTGTTAGCCATCTGTATGTCTTCTTTGGAGAAATGTCTATTTAGTTCTTTGGCCCATTTTTTGATTGGGTCGTTTATTTTTCTGGAGTTGAGCTGTCTGACTTCAGGCTCTACTACAAAGCCACAGTTATCAAGACAGTATGGTACTGGCACAAAGACAGAAATATTGATCAATGGAATAAAATAGAAAGCCCAGAGATAAATCCACGCACATATGGACACCTTATCTTTGACAAAGGAGGCAAGAATATACAATGTATTAAAGACAATCTCTTTAACAAGTGGTGCTGGGAAATCTGGTCAACCACTTGTAAAAGAATGAAACTGGACCACTTTCAAACACCATACACAAAAATAAACTCAAAATGGATTAAAGATCTAAACGTAAGACCAGAAACTATAAAACTCCTAGAGGAGAACATAGGCAAAACACTCTCCGACATACATCACAGCAGGATCCTCTATGACCCACCTCCCAGAATATTGGAAATAAAAGCAAAAATAAACAAATGGGACCTAGTTAACCTTAAAAGCTTCTGCACATCAAAGGAAACTATTAGCAAGGTGAAAAGACAGCCTTCAGAATGGGAGAAAATAATAGCAAATGAAGCAACCGACAAACAACTAATCCTCTAGGAGTTTTATAGTTTCTGGTCTTACGTTTAGATCTTTAATCCATTTTTGAGTTTATTTTTGTGTATGGTGTTAGAAATTGTTCTAGTTTCATTCTTTTACAAGTGGTTGACCAGTTCTCCCAGCACTACTTGTTAAAGAGATTGTCTTTTCTCCATTGTATATTCTTGCCTCCTTTGTCAAAGATAAGGTGTCCATAGGTGTGTGGATTTATCTCTGGGCTTTCTATTTTGTTCCATTGATCTATATTTCTGTCTTTGTGCCAGTACCATACTGTCTTGATGACTGTGGCTTTGTAGTAGGGCCTGAAGTCAGGCAGGTTGATTCCTCCAACTCCATACTTCTTTCTCAAGATTGCTTTGGCTATTCGAGGTTTTCCATATTTCCATACAAATTGTGAAATTATTTGTTCTAGCTCTGTGAAAAATACTACTGGTAGCTTGATAGAGATTGCATTGAATCTATTGATTGCATTGGGTAGTATACTCATTTTCACTATATATTGTCTACAAGAGACCCACCTCAAAACAGGGGACACACACGGACTGAAAGTGAAGGGCTGGAAAAAGATATTCCATGCAAATAGAGACCAAAAGAAAGCAGGAATAACAATACTTATATCAGATAAAATAGACTTTAAAACAAAGGCTGTGAAAAAGAGACAAAGAAGGACACTACATAATGATCAAAGGATCAATCCAAGAAGAAGATATAACAATTATAAATATATATGCACCCAACATAGGAGCACCACAATATGTAAGACAAATGCTAACAAGTATGAAAGGGGAAATTAATACAATGATAGTGGGAGACTTTAATACCCCACTCACACCTATGGATAGATCAACTAAACATAAAATTAACAAGGAAACACAAACGTTAAATGATACAATAGACCAGTTAGACCTAATTGATATCTATAGGACATTTCACCCCAAAACAATGAATTTCACCTTTTTCTCAAGCACACATGGAACCTTCTCCAGGATAGATCACATCCTGGGCCATAAATCTAGCCTCAGTAAATTCAAAAAAATTGAAATCATTCCAAGCATTTTTACTGACCACAATGCAATAAAATTAGATTTCAATTACAGGAGAAAAACTATTAAAAATTCCAACATATGGAGGCTGAACAACACGCTGCTGAATAACCAACAAATCACAGAAGAAATCAAAAAAGAAATCAAAATATGCATAGAAATGAATGAAAATGAAAACACAACAACCCAAAACCTGTAGGATACTGTAAAAGCAGTCCTAATGGGAAAGTTCATAGCAATACAGGCATACCTCAAGAAACAAGAAAAAAAATCAAATAAATAACCTAACTCTACACCCAAAGCAACTAGAAAAGGAAGAAATGAAGAACCCCAGGGTTAGTAGAAGGAAAGAAATCTTAAAAATTAGGGCAGAAATAAATGCAAAAGAAAAAAAAGAGACCATAGCAAAAATCAACAAAGCCAAAAGCTGGTTCTTTGAAAGGATAAATAAAATTGACAAACTATTAGCCAGACTCATCAAGAAACAAAGGGAGAAAAATCAAATCAATAAAAATAGAAATGAAAATGGAGAGATCACAACAGATAACACAGAAATATAAAGGATCATAAGAGACTACTATCAGCAACTATATGCCAATAAAATGGACAACGTGGAAAAAATGGTCAAATTCTTAGAAAAGTACAACTTTCCAAAACTGAACCAGGAAGAAATAGAAAATCTTAATGGACCCATCACAAGCACAGAAATTGAAACTGTAATCAGAAATCTTCCACAAACAAAAGCCCAGGTCCAGACGGCTTCACAGCTGAATTCTACCAAAAGTTTAGAGAAGAGCTAACACCTATCCTACTCGAACTCTTCCAGAAAATTGCAGAGGAAGGTAAACTTCCAAACTCATTCTATGAGGCCACCATCACCCTAATACCAAAACCTCACAAAGATCCCACAAGAAAAGAAAACTACAGGCCAATATCACTGATGAACATAGATGCAAAAATCCTTAACAAAATTCTAGCAGTCAGAATCCAGCAACACATTAAAAAGATCATACACCATGACCAAGTGGGCTTTATCCCAGGGATGCAAGTATTCTTCAATATCTGCAAATCAATCAATGTAATACACCCACATTAACAAATAGAAAAATAAAAGCCATATGATTATCTCAATAGATCCAGAGATAGCCTTTGACAATTCAACATCCATTTATGATAAAAACTCTCCAGAAAGCAGGAATAGAATGAACGTACCTCAACATAATAAAAGCTATATATGACAAACCCACAGCAAACATTATCCTCAATGGTGAAAAATTGAAAGCATTTCCCCTAAAGTCAGGAACAAGACAAGGGTGCCCACTTTCACCACTACTATTCAACATAGTTTTGGAAGTTTTGGCCACAGCAATCAGAGCAGAAAAAGAAAGAAAAGGAATCCAAATAGGAAAAGAAGTAAAACTCTCACTGTTTGCAGATGACATGATCCTCTACATAGAAAACCCTAAAGACTCCACCAGAAAATTACTAGAGCTAATCAATGAATATAGTAAAGTTGCAGGATATAAAGTCAACACACAGAAATCCCTTGCATTCCTATACACTAATAATGAGAAAATAGAGAAATTAAGGAAACAATTCCATTCACCATTGCAATGAAAAGAATAAAATACTTAGTAATATATCTACCTAGAGAAACTAAAGATCTATATATAGAAAACTATAAAACACTGGTGAAAGAAATCAAAGAGGACACTAATAGATGGAGAAATGTACCATGTTCATGGAACGGAAGAATCAATATAGTGAAAATGAGTATACTACCTGCATATCTTAGAAAATCACCTGAACAGAGATGAGAGGCAACTGAACCTCACCCTATCCCTACCCAACAGCCTGCTAGGGATCAGTTGTGGGACACTGCAGATCAAGGAACTAACTGGATATGGCAAAGCCCCACCTACCAGCAGAGAGGCTGCCTCAAGAACCCCTTTGCTCACAACCAACACTAGACATAGCTCTGCCCACCAGAGGGTCCAGGACTCGGCTGCACATACCACTGCACAGGCACTGGAACCAGGACTCCCAGGTTTCTACAGCCAGGAACTTGGTTCCACCTACTAGTAGGCAGGTACCGCCCCAGAATCCAAAGCCCCACCCACAAGCCAGCCTATCTTAGCCTTAGGATCAACTTCACCCACCAGCAGGTGGACATCAGGCTCAGAATAACTGTAGCTTCTCAGCCTGTGGACACAGTTCATCAGCCTTGGGATTGGGTTGGCCCTGGCCTCTCCCATCAGCAAGTTAACACAAGCTTTGGGACATCGCAGACACCACAGCTAGTGGTGTAAGGAATTAACCCCATTAACTAGTGGTCTGATGCCAGTTCTGTAAACCCTGGACCCTGCAACTAGACCTCAGCAGCTGGCTTTGCCTGTCAGTGGGACAGCACTAGTCCCCACCCTCCCCCCTCCCCCTACTCCATTTCCACAACCAGCCATCTCATGACCCAGCCCCACTAGCCAAAAGGCTCTGCACAAGACAGGACCTGGTAACCAATGAACTTGGAGACCATCAGACCACCCATAGCAGTTAGCGCTCCACAACAAAAGGACTCCTGCAGCCCACATAGGGGACACCTCTAGAGCATATAGCTCTGGTGATTAAACGGGAGTGCATGGCTAGGTCACACAGGATGTCTCCTACCAAAAGGTCACTTCTTCAGTATCAGGAAATATAACCAACCTACCAGATATTTATAAATAAAAAGAAAAGTTAGGCAAAATGAGGTGACAGGGCAACATGTTCCAAATGAAGGAATAAGATAAAACACTAGAAGAACTAAGTGAAAGGTAAATAGACAATCTACCTGAGAAAGAGTTCAGGGTAATGATAGTAAGATGATCAAATAACTCAGAATAGGTGCATGGGGTGAAAAGTTAGATTTTAGTAAAGAGAAAACACAAAGAACAATTAAATAGAGATGAAGAATACAATGTTGTGATCAATTGCTAAGTTCTGTCTGACTTATTGTGACTTCATGGCCTGCAGCACACCAGGCTTCTCTGTCCTTCACTATCTCCCAGAGTTGCTCAAACTCATGTCCATTGAGTCAGTGATGCCATCCAGCCATCTCATCCTCTGTCACCCACTTCTCCTCCTGCCTTCAATCCTTCCCAGCATCAGGGTCTTTTTTAATGAGTCAGCTCTTTGAAGGACACAATAACTCTAATGAAAAATATGCTAGAAGGAATCATCAGTAGACTAAGTGATACAGAGGAATAAATCAGCAAGCTGGAAAACAGATTAATAGAAATCACTGGTGAAGAGAAAGAATGAAAATAAATGAGGACAGTTTAAGAGATCTCTGGGACAACATCAAGTGTACTAATGCTCACATTACAAGGATTTTAGAAGGAGAAGAGAGAGAGAAGGGGGGCAAAGAACATATTTAAAGACATAATAGCTAAAACCTTCCCTAACCTGGGAAGTGAAACTGCTCCCTGGATTTAGATGTCTGAAAGTTTCAAACAGAATCAACCCAGAGGAAAACACCAAAACACATTTTAATTTGAATGCAAAAATTAAAGATAAAGGGAGAGTATTAGCTACAAGTTATATATAAGGGAATTCAGGTTATCAGCTGACTTTTCCACAGAAACTCTGCAGGCTAAAAGGAACTGGTATGATATATTTACGGTGGTAACAAAGAAAAACCTAAAACCAAGAATATTATACCCAGTAGGGTAAATTTAACAGACATCAAAAGCTTTACAGACAAGCAAAAGCTAAAAGAGTTCAGCACTACTAAATCAACTTTACAAGAAATGTTTAAAGGGACTTCTAAGTAAAAAAAAGTCAAGTCCACAACTAAAATGTGAGACTTACTAAAGGTAAAAGCTCATCAGCAAAGGCAAATAAACAATAAAGGTAGAAAACAAAACACATGCAGTTAGTAGGAGGTTAAAAGAATAAATAGTAAAAATCATCTATATACAATAAGCACTTAAGGGAGACACAGAACAATTATATGTAAAATATGTCAAATAGTAATCATGGGGGAGGAAAGTACAAATGCATGGTTGTTACAATGCACTTGAACTTAAGAAATCAGCAACTGCTATATAAAAATTTTATGGTAACAACAAACCAAAAATTTATAGTAGATATACACACAAGCTCTGGGAGTGGGCATGAGCTGTCACAGCCATCACAAGCTCCAAAAGTAGGCATAGGCCAGTGCTGCTGCTAGGAGACCTGTGAGCATGCATCAGTTGCTACCCCTACCATCCTGGGAGAATGGATGGGCTGCTGCAGCCACTGAGACAATTACATGGAGACTAAACAACATGCTACTGAAAAATCAATAGGTCAATGAGGAAATAAGAAAGGAAATTTAAAAATACCTTGAGACAAAGTATGATTAAAAAATCCATACAAAATCTACAGGATGCAGCAAAAGCAGTTATTGGAGGGAAATTCATAGCAATAGAGGTCTTCCTCATAAAAGCAAAAGATCTCAAACAACCTAACCTACCACCTAAAAGAATTGAAAAAAGAAGAACAAACAAAACCTACAGTTAGCAGAAGGAAGGAAATAACAAAGTTTAAAGAATAATTAATAAAAGAGAGATCAAAAAATAAATAAAACAAATAGCTGGTTATTTGAAAGGATAAAAAAGAATTGACAAACCTCTTGCCAGGTTTGTTCACCAAGAAAAAAAGAGAGAACCAAGATAAACAAAATAAGATATGAAAAAGAAATATCAGCCAATAATGCAGAAATACAAAAAGAGAGAGAACACTATGAACAATTGTATGTCAATGAATTTGTCAACTTAGAAATGGACAACTTTCTAGAAACAGTCCACCAAAACTGAAACAAGAAGAAATAATTTGAACAAATTGATCACTAGAAGTAAAATAGAATGTATAATAAGAAATTCCCTACAAAAAAAACTTCAAGACCAGACGGCATCACAGGTGAATTGTAACATACTTATTAAAAAAATAAATAATCCAATTGAAAAATGGACAGAATAACTGAATAGATATTTTTCCAGAGAAGACATGCATGTGGCCAACAGGCACATGAAAAGATGCTCAATACTGCTAATTATGAGAGAAATGCAAATTACAATTAGTGAGATATCATCTCATACTTGTCAGAATGGCTATCATCAATAAGACCTCAAATAATTAATGTTGGCAAAGATATGGAGAAAAAGGAACCCTCCTACATTGTTGGTGGGGGATGTAAACTGGTGCAGCTACTATGGAGAATAGTATGGAGAATTCTCAAAAGACTAAAAATAGAACTAATATGTGATCCAGTAATTCCACTCCTGGATATACAGCTGAAGGAAACAAAAATACCCATTTGAAAAGTTACATGCACCCCAATTTTCATAGCAGCACTATTTACAATAGCCAAGATATGGAAGCAACCTAAGTGTCCATCAACAGATGAAAGAATAAGGGAGATGTGGTGTATATTCACATTCAGCCATAAAAAGGAATGAACATTTGCCATTTGTAGCAAATGGCATGGGTGGACTTGGAGGGTTTTATGCTTGGACAAATAAGTCAGAGAAAGAAAAATGCACATGTTATCACTTATATGTGGAATGTAAAAAATAAACTAGAGAATACAACAAAACAGATTTCACAGATATGTAAAACAAATTAGCGGTCAACAGTAGAAGAAGAAAGGGGGCAAATGCTAGACAGAGGTAGGGCATTAAGAGATATAAAGTACAAGGTATAAAATTAGCTACAAAGATATATTGTACAGCTCAGGGAGTATAGCCAATATTTTATAGTAACTATTCAGTCTTTAAAAGTTGTTAATCACTATGTGGTACACCTGAAACTTATATAACATTATGAATATACCTCATTTTAAAAATTGAAATAAAAATTTTAACCCAGAATAATTAAGCTACATGCATGTGTGCTAAGTTGCTTCAGTTGTGTCCGACTCTGCAACACCATGGACTGTAGCTTGCCAGGCTCCTCTGTCATGGGATTCTCCAGGCAAGAAAATTGGAGTGGGTTGCCATTTCCTATATCAGGGGATCTTCCTGACCCAAGGATCGAACCTGCGTCTCTTATGTCTCCTGCATTGGCAGTTGAGTTCTTTACCACTGGAGCCACCTGGGAAGCCCAATTAATTAAGCTACATGTACTGGAATTTGGGGGTGGACAGGGGAAAATGTGGTTAGAAATAAGACTATCAGGAACTCCTAGTGGTCAAGGGCTTAAACAACTAAACAAGTTAAGAATGTTTAAATACTCAAGTTGAGGTTGTGATTTGTGCTATAACATGAGACCACCCCATCCTCCCCCTCTGCATAGTCCAAACACTCAGTAAAAGTCTGGGGCTTCACAGCTGGGATGATTGCTATTTGTGGGAGTAAAAGATGGGGTGGTTTTCAGTATGGGATGATGTAATATAGAAAATGGGTTGCATGTGTGGGTAGCCAAGTGATTGGTAAAACAGTCTAATTCATTAGAATCCGGAACCTATAGCCACAGCCATAATAATGGGGAGAAACATAAACTGCCCCAGAAAACTCCTAGCCAACAATCTCAAGGAGATTAGAATGACAGTGAGTTTCTCATCCTGTGAGATGGGAGTTCAGCAAAATGCTTCTGTATTCTCAAGAACAGAGTGACTCATTTTGTGTCTTCCTTATACTTGGAAACATATATACACAATAAAAGTTCTCCATAATCACCCCCTGATGACAAGCGTGATTTACTGCTCCAGCATCTATGCTCCCACTACGTTTTGTTACAACATGCACTATTGTGACTATTATCTGGAAGAGAATGAGTCTTTATCCCCATGTCTCTAGTACCCATCAGGAAAACAGGAAGATACACAGTAAGAGTTTAAGCTATTTTAAAACCCCACCATCTCCAAATTAATAGTTGTGTATGTTATCTGTTTCAATCAATTCTGTTTACACTTAGTATCCTTTTGTAACTGAGTTTAGTTTCCCAGAAGGTACTAATTTTATTGCTTCCAAAGCAGTCAGTTATTTTTCTGTTTATATGACATTTTATGTTTCGATTTTCCTTCAGACACCCGGTTGGGATATGCACTTGGTAATATAAACTCAAATTAATTTGCACAGTTTTGCTTGACTGGGCTTTTTTTCTTGAAGTCACGCTCCATGAAAAATTCTAACCAGGTGAGCCTTGGCAAAGCAGCTGTTCCTCCAACAGTATGTAGGGAGGAGTCATCAAGGCATGAGCTAAGAGGAGGCAGGTAATTGCCTGGCCTCTTTGGGGTCTTCGCCTAATATTGACTTTTAATTATGAAGGCCAAATGTTTGTTTTCTTATGGGATCCATTTCTGCCCCTTGGTTATTGACACAGTTGGAATGTGAAACATGTTTACTTTTTTCTAATGGGGGTGGATGGGTAAGTTTATATTACAGTAATATATTCTGAGTGTCAGTTCTTGTAAACTCTGATTATATGTCTGTCTTGTGGGAGTTTCTAACTAAGCGTCCTATGTGTCCTGATCAATTTTAGATCTTTACACTCTACAAGCTCACTAAAAATGTATTAAGGATGCACCACCTGTTCTGGTAAACACTTCAGAAATGTGTATCAACACCATAGTGTGTGTTTATTTAGCACTGGGGCTGGCATATAGGAGGGCATTCCCCGGTGGCTCAGTGGTAAAGAATCTGCCTGCAATGCAGGAGCCACAGGAGACACAGGCTCAACCCCTGGGTTGGGAAGTCCCTTGAGAAGGGCAAGGCAACCCACTCCAGTATTACCTGGAGAATCCCATGGACAGAGGATCCTAGCCTGCTATAGTCCCTAGGGTCTCAAAGAAAGTGAAAGTGAAGTCGCTCAGTCATGTCCTTCTCTTTGTGACCCCACAGACTGTAGCCTACCAGGCTCCTCCATCAGTGATATTTTCCAGGCAAGAGTACCAGAGCGGGTTGCCATTTCCTTCTCCATGGGATCTTCCTGACCCAGGGATCGAACCCAGGTCTCCCACATTGCAGGCAAAGAGTTGGCCACAACTGAAGTGACTTAGCACACATGCACTTTGTCAACTGCCAGGGATACAATGAGAATCAAAAAGCCCAGCTCCTGCTCCAAGGACTCGCATCTTGGAGTTCTCAGCAACAACATGCTATTACAATGGAGTATGCTAAGTGCCGCCATAGCAGTAGGCATGGGCTGTTTGGACCCAGAAATACTATTTCTAGAAATCTATCCTAAGGAAATAATCTGAAATGTAGAAATGACATACACAGAGATAGCTGGCACAGTGAACACTGCTATCAGCAGACCCTATTCCTGCTGACATGGTTCACATAGTGCGTTATTTAAGTGGGAAAATTATTGAGATAGTGGGAAAATTATAATTAGCCAATATGCTATTATAATAAAATAGAAAGTGCAATATGTTAGCAATTCTGTGTCAGTGAAAGTTCAAAGCACTTAATCTGAATTAACATATTAATTCTCTCAAAAACCCCATTAGGGTATGATTACTATTATCACCATCTTATGTATAATAAAATTGACACCAAAAAGTTTAAATAACTTGTCCAAGTTCACTGAACAGGCAGTTATTTGACAAGCAGCATAGCTCTAGAGCCTGTCTCATGTTACAACCATTAAAAATGTTTATATATCTTATAGTGATAGGGAGACAGGCTTATGATAGTTACATAGAGTTAGATACACATTACTAATCTTAGACTGGGTTCTCCTAGAAAGCTCAGCCTAAGATAAGGACTTGCTAGCATGTAGTTTATTTTGGAAAGTTATTTCAGGAAAGAGGTGTGGGGGGGATGGTAAAAGTGAGACAGGGAAAGTGGGAAACTGGTCACCACTGAGCAAGGGGGGCTCAGTCCCACTGAGACCCTCTGAGGAGTTATGGAGAATGTGGCTCAGAAGCAGTCCCTGAATTCATGGGGAGGGGAGGTTACATCCAACTCCATTTCTCATGAGTCAAGGCTTACCCATGGGTGTTCCCTCCCTCTATGTCCAGGAAAGCACAAGTGTGAGTATTGAGTGAGATCCCAAAATTGTCTTGCTCTAGGGTATCACGAAAGACCTGGGGCAGAAAGTAAGAATCCGGTGTTGAAAACTTGTACCTTTGCAAAGCTAGTGTTGTGGCAATGGATGAAGAGAAGGGAGGGCCCAAGGACAGGAGGTGAGGCACATGATGGCGTCAGGCTGTCCTTCACACCTGCCATCACTATTTCTGCTCCATCTTGAGATGGTTTGGTACAGTCTTTTCCCATCAGCCTTGCCCACTGCAGCCTCCTTGAGAGTCAGTGCAGGTGTGTTAGTGCAACAAGCCCCAGTCTCCACTGTTGCAGAAGTCCCTAGGCTGTAACACATCAGCAACATCCCCTTCCTCCATTACCCATTTGGATTTCTCCCAAGCTCACGTGCATTTCAGCAGTCTGAGTGTGCTTGCCTAGTTGATTGATCCAGACCCTCATAATCCAATGACCCAGGCCTGGCACAGAAGGAAATCAGTGTCTCTTCTGGATGCTATGGGCTTCAGCACTGGGGAAGATGATTTTTGACAGAGAAGATCCACTCTCCAATGGTGGGCATGAAGCTGGAGACTTGCAAATCTCGGAGCTGTGGTTTATGCAAGAGAGATCCTTTTCTCACTCTTTGGGGATCCCACACAAGTGCAGCAGATGCCTTGGGTGTCCCTTCCACATCTCTTGAAACATTCACTGCACTTCAGAAGATGCGTCTGAGCCTTGATCATCTCACTTATCAGGCTACAGTTGCTGAAGTTGACCTGAAGTTGTCACGGGCATGGGATCTCCAAGAGATATGCCCAGTTGGGTCTCACAACAATGAGGAGATGAAAAAGTAGAAGGTGAACTAATGCAACCAAATTATACTCTATAAAAAAGTGGTTAAAATACCATCTTTTATATACTTTACCACAATAAAATATATTGTAAAGAAAACATACATAACACACTCCTTATATGCAGTTTTAATGCCTTTATTTCTTATGTGCTTATATATACAAAGTACTACTATCAATGGTTACTTCTACACATGGTTGATATGAGTGACTTTATTTCTTCCTTCCATTTCTAGATAGTTTCCAAACTTTCTCTAGTGTCTCTACAATGAGAATTAAAATCAACTTTTATAATTTTGAAATCATCTAAAGGAAAACATTTGGCTTTAAATAGCACCTGACTGTCAGAATTTAAAAGATGTTTATAGTGTCCCAATTTACTCTTCTGTTCAATGCTGTCTTCAGCTGAAACATTTTAGAAGTAGTTCAAAGGTAAAGAGAGAAAATGGGCTTCGCTGATGGCTCAGCGGTAAAGAATCAATGCAGGAAACCAACTTCGATCCCTGGGTTGAGAAGATCCCCCAGAGAAGGAAATGGCAACCCATTCCAGTATTCTTGCCTGGGAATCACGGGACAAAGGAGCCTGGTGGCTACAGTCCATGGGGTCACAAAAGAGATACAATTTAGAACTCAACAACAACAAAGAGGGAAAACAAGTCCATGTATCTTAACTGTGGGAGATTCAGATAATTCCATAGCCACAATCTGTCCTCTCATTTTGCTTTCTGAGCAGTGCAGATCTAGAGGACACTTACTTTCTTCCCATGATCTTGGGGAGACTCAGGTCTCTAAAGCCCTACTGTTGCTACAAAGAAAGGGGCTTGGAAAGACCAAGAGGAGCAGAGGCGGTTCCTCCTAATCCCTTGGGTCCTTTGAGGGCTTGTCCTGCCAGTGCCTTCCTGAATCCCAGACCACCATCCTACTCCCTTCTGTCCTGGGGCTTTTGTGTCACAGCTGAGCCACCATGGGACAAACTTGCTAACATCTTCAGTTAACCAACCTAAAAGCACTGGAGAATTGACATCCCATGTGGCCATCTCCAACTGTCCACCAGCTCCCAACTCCCACCAAATACTTTCTTCCAGAGTCTGGAGACAGAAGCTTCAGACAGCCTTTCTGCAGGTACCCAGAAGACAGGGAGCAGACTTGTTGTCAAGCTATGGCAATTCATAATGCATAGCTATATTTATTCTACTCTTCCCCTGCCTTACTCCTCCTTTTCCTTTGCTCTTTGATACCTGAAATTTCATTCTCGAGGGAGGTGTCAACACAAAAACTTTAACTCAAGCTTCTTTTCTGCAAAAACTGGGTCTAAACTCTAAGCAAATCATTTAAACCTTTGTGCTACCTTTCATATAAAATGAACCTAACAGAACTTACAGAATCAATGAGATGGCTGTACATCAGGATTGAGTGTTGGTTTAACATAAAAAGCATCCAGTATATTTCCTGACATAAACAAGAGCCGACAACAGTCAATCTCTTTCACTTCACCCTTGGCATCTGATAGCTTTCACTGTGTTGATTCTGCTTGTGTGGCTGGTAGCCTGGAGCCTAAGAGGAAATTTACTAAGTGGAATCAAAGTGAAAGTTGTCAGCAGAGAAGAGAGTAGAGTGCTGGTGATTTCATGTGGCTCAGCTTCATATAACCTAGAAAAGCAAATGCAGCACCCACTATAAAACATACTTGGCCTCCTGAATCTGTACACCCTTAGGCAGAAGTCAGTCTTATTCTGGAGATAAGCTGGGCCAGAACTTTGCCCAGTGTTTTTTCTTCATAGGACTGAGACAAGAATAGGATTTCCTTTTCCCTCGTCTTTGTTTCCCACAGGTATTCAAGTCACTTCTGCTAACCTGCCTATTTCCAAACAGTCTCACCCAATGAGGCTTATGTATTTTTTAAAAGACCAGATTTGTGTGCGTTACAAGCAGCCCCAGTGCTTGGAGCATATGATCTGACAGACCCTGTGATGTTGGAAGTGTCAGGACTGAGAAAGATACACATAGATTTTGTATCATGTCGCTGGGGATAATCATAGCACAGGTCACTAGCATTTCCCAGCAAGGAAGTCATGTGATATTCAATAGATGATTATACTCCATTTTTAAAAATTTACTCAGAACTTTTATTTTAAAAGGAATTTATATAGTAAGGTATTCAACATAATAGTTCCTCATAGTTACTGCTTTCTTCATTATTTTTCAATAATTTGTTTAGTTATCCCTTCTAGAATTTCTTGGAGGTTGATATGAGGTTAACTGGATGATCGTTTCTAAAACTCTGAAACTAAAGCTTTTCTCTTGAAAATTGAGGCATATATTCAACTCATGCATCCTATTATTTTCTATACCTCTATAATTAGTGAAAGGATTTTGATAATAAATCCACAAGTTTCATTTTTTAAATTATATTAAGATGTGTTCTTCTGAGCCTGAAAAAATTAAAATAATTTAGCTTATAGTTTATACGTTTATTGTTCATTCACCCAATTTTATGTTTCAGTTCAGTTCAATCGCTCAGTCGTGTTTGACTCTTTGCAACCCCATGAATCGCAGCACGCCAGGCCTCCCTGTCCATCACCAACTCCCGGAGTTCACCCAGACTCAGGTCCATTGAGTCAGTGATGCCATCCAGCCATCTCATCCTCTGTCGTCCCCTTCTCCTCCTGCCCCCAATCCCTCCCAGCATCACAGTCCTTTCCAAAGAGTCAACTCTTCGCATGAGGTGGCCAAAGTACTGGAGTTTCAGCTTTAGCATCAGTGCTTCCAAAGAAATCCCAGGGCTGATCTCCTTCAGAATGGACTGGTTGGATCTCCTTGCAGTCCAAGGGACTCTCAAGAGTCTTCTCCAACACCACAGTTCAAAAGCATCAATTCTTTGGCGCTCAGCCTTCTTCACAGTCCAACTCTCACATCCATACATGACCACAGGTAAAACCATAGCCTTGATGAGACGGACCTTTGTTGGCAAAATAATGTCTCTGCTTTTCAAGATGCTATCTAGGTTGGTCATAACCTTCCTTCCAAGCAGTAAGTGTCTTTTAATTTCATGGCCGCAATCACCATCTGCAGTGATCTTGGAGCCCCCAAAAATAGTCTGACACTGTTTCCACTGTTTGCCCATCTATTTCCCATGAAGTGATGGGACCAGATGCCATGATCTTCATTTTCTGAATGTTGAGCTTTAAGTCAACTTTTTCACTTTCCTCTTTCACTTTCATCAAGAGGCTTTTTAGTTTCTCTTCACTTTCTGCCATAAGGGTGGTGTCATCTGCATATCTGAGGTTATTGATATTTCTCCCGGGCAATCTTGATTCCAGCTTATGCTTCTTCCAGTCCAGCATTTCTCATGATGTACTCTGCATAGAAGTTAAATAAACAGGGTGGCAATATACAGCCTTGACGTACTCCTTTTCCTATTTGGAACCAGTCTGTTATTCCACGTCCAGTTCTAACTTGCTTCCTGACCTGCATACAAATTTCTCAGGAGGCAGATCAGGTGGTCTGGTATTCCCATCTCTTTCAGAATTTTCCATAGTTTATTGTGGTCCACACAGTCAAAGGCTTTGGCATGGTCAATAAAGCAGAAATAGATGCTTTTCTGGAACTCTCTTGCTTTTTCCATAATCCAGTGGATGTTGGCAATTTGATCTCTGGTTCCTCTGCCCTTTCTAAAACCAGCTTGAACATCAGGAAGTTCACGATTCACATATTGCTGAAGCCTGGCTTGGAGAATTTTGAGCATTACTTTACTAGCGTGTGAGATGAGTGCAATTGTGTGGTAGTTTGAGCATTCTTTGGCATTGCCTTTCTTTGGGATTGGAATGAAAACTGACCTTTTCCAGTCCTGTGGCCACTGCTGAGTTTTCCAAATGTGCTGGCATATTGAGTGTAGCACTTTCACAGCATCATCTTTCAGGATTTGGAATAGCTCAACTGGAATTCCATCACCTCCACTAGCTTTGTTCATCGTGATGCTTTCTAAGGCCCACTTGACTTCACATTCCAGGATGTCTGGCTCTAGGTCAGTGATCACACCATCGTGATTATCTGGGTCATGAAGATCTTTTTTGTACAGTTCTTCTGTGTATTCTTGCCACCTCTTCTTAATATCTTCTGCTTCTGTTAGGTCCATACCATTTCTGTCCTTTATTGTGCCCATCGTTGCATGAAATGTTCCCTTGGTATCTCTAATTTTCCTGAAGAGATCTCTAGTCTTTCCCATTCTGTTGTTTTCCTCTATTTCTTTGCATTGATCACTGAGGAAGGCTTTCGTATCTCTTCTTGCTATTCTTTGGAACTCTGCATTCAGATGCTTATATCTTTCCTTTTCTCCTTTGCTTTTCACTTCTCTTCTTTTCACAGCTATTTGTAAGGCTTCCCCATACAGCCATTTTGCTTTTTTGCATTTCTTTTCCATGTATGTTTATGTCATCATAAATATTTTGAAAATTGTTCTCTTTGATAAATTAGAGGAACAGATGTCGGTTATTTTTCCTTTTTTTTTTTTCTTTTTAGCTCTATTGTCAGTTAAGTATTTCAACTCCCCCTCCAGAAAAACAAGGTGAATATGGCATCATATTCCTTGTCATCTTTTGATAATCAGAATTGTTTGTAATTAGTAATTTCTGAAAAAGTAATCCATTCTGAACTTTGGCCTCTTTGGTGGTATTTTAAAAAACAACTTCTGTTATTTTCCCTCTCTATCTGGGTCCTGATAGAAATGAAATGATAATGCCAAGTGGCCATGTGCCCACAGCAGCGTGTCATGAGCTGAATCCTATCAGACCTACTGGGTGGTAAGATCAAGTGGCCCAGCAACAATCCATCAAAAGATGGAAGTAGTGCACTAAAGATCAAACAGGGGCAGAACCAGGAGGTCCAAACAAGCTAATGAGCACACAGCTCAAATCCACCACCTATGCACCAGCATCCTTTCCTCAGCCCATGTCTGTGAGTGTGATGTTGGCCAAGTCAGGTTGGAAACAGAGGGGAGAGATTCAGCCAGTGGTTGTATGTATTTATGATCCTGGAGCTTTAGGGACAAGTTTATCAGATACTCACTTCTTGTTGTTGACCACTATATTTACCACTGTAAATATTCCTAAGTTGACTTCTGTCCTTGTTACAATTCTTAGGGTCACTGAATGTCGATGTAGCAAGTATCAATCAAGACCTCACTAACTGTCCTGGGCTCCATCCTCCGAACATGACCTAATGCCTACTGACTAGGATATGACTTGCAACCACCAACCATTGGCAACTGGCCTTGTGTTCACCTCCTTAATTACTCCTTTAACCTCCCAGATAATATAAAGTTCATTCACCTCTTTCCTGGCCCCAACCCCTGACTTGTCCTCTATACCCTGAAGTTACTACATAGGTTGGTTTTCATCATGGAGTAGCTGGGTCATAGCATCTTTCAAAGAATGAAAAAAGCCAAGCATTTGATCACTTCCCACAGCTCGAATAAGTGAAAGGTAATCAGACAGTATGTCTTGAAACTTTGTTTCAAGACTCAGCTACAGATGTTAATTTTTCCCTCATTTCTATGTACCTAAAACAAGCATAGAGAGGGCTGCTTCAATAAAATACTCTGCAAAAATATATAAATATCAGATATTCCCAATATTGTAACAAAACACAGCACTTAGAGCTATCTGCAGAGCAAAGGGCTCATGCAAGAGGCAGGGAGCCTTACCTTTGGAAGTAGTTGTACAAACAAGATAGAAAATCAAGGCAAGGGTATTTTAGGTATGATACAAGCATTCTATTTGGGCAGGAGGAGCCTCGTGGGCTGCTGTCTATGGGGTCTCGAAGAGTCGGACACGACTGAGGATCTTCACTTTCACTTTTCACTTTCATGCATTGGGAAGGAAATGGCAACCCACTCCAGTGTTCTTGCCTGGAGAATCCCAGGGACAGGAAGCCTGGTGGGCTGCCACCTATGGGGTCGCACAGAGTTGGACACGACTGAAGCAACTTAGCAATAGCAGCAGTAGAGGTGGCAGATTGGAGTAGGAAATGGCAACCCACTCCAGTAATCTTGCCTGGAAAAGACCATGGACGGAGGAGCCTCATGGGCTACAGTCCATGGGGTCACAGAGTCGGACACAACTGAGCACACACACACGCACACACACACACACACACACACAGAGGTGGCAGATAGAAATCATCTGAAAGTCTTAGATTCTAAAACATAAAGGCTATTATTATTAGAGACTTGACAGGCAAGAGAAGGATGCCTTCTCATGCCTGAGAAAACTAAAGCTGCCTGTGGCAAAGGATAGAGAAGCTTCACCGAGATCAGTCTGTATTTCAGACTTTGTTGGGACTAAGATATGGGACCAGGTATGGGAGAGAAACAGCCACCTGGAGGTGTTCTGAAACCTTCCCAAGAGAGCTTCCACTAGAGGTCTAGAGAACTCAAGAGTGAGAGCCTGAAACACAGAGTCAAGTGAGAGGTTCAGCAGTAGCCAACTAAAGAAAATGTTCCCAATCTCATCCCAGAAATGGTAGTATCAGGTGGTGCCCAGCAGGTAGTTCCAAGGCCCCATGAAGAGCCTAAGAGGACAGTTCACGCCAACATCTGTCATGACTGGAGAGCAAGGCCATTTCCCGTGAAGAACTTCAACACTTTACTGTCTTCTTCCTGAGCACTCACCCATGTGGGCCCAAATCTGAAGAAGGGGAAAAATTTACTCTCAAGTTTGGAGTTTGGTTAATGTCTTGGATATTCTGACTTCTGAATTAAACCTGTTTTTGACCTAAATTGGCTTCCCAGGTGTCTCAGTCATAAAGAATCTGCCTGCAGATTCGGATTCGATCCTGGGTTGGGAAGGTCCCCTGGTGGAGGAAATGGCTACCCACTCCTGTATTCTTGCCTGGAAAATTCCATGGACAGAGGAGCCTGGCGGGCTACAGTCCATGGGATCACAAAGAATCAGACATGACTGAGTGACTACACCTTCTCCTCCTTTGACCTAAACTGATCATAGGAAGAATACTTCTTAACAGTAAACAGCCAAAATGTGGGAAAAAGACCTAAAAAGACATTTTTCCAAAGAAGACATACAGATGGCTAACAAGCACATGAAAAGATGCTCAGCGCCACTCATTAGATGAGAAATGAAAATCAAAACTACAATGAGATATCACCTCACACCAGTCAGAATGGCCATCATCAAAAAGTCTACAAACAATAAATGCTGTAGATGGTGTGGAGAAAAGGGAACACTCTTGCATTGCTGGTTGGAATGTAAACTGATATAGCCACTATGGAAGACAGTATGGAGATTCCTTAAAAAGCTGGGAATAAAACCACCATATGACCCCCAGCAATCCCACTCTTAGGCATATACCCTGAAGAAACCAAAATTGAAAAAGACACATGTACCCCAATGTTCATTGCAGCACTATTCGCAATAGCTAGAACATGGAAGCAATCTAGATGTCCATTGACAGAAGTTGTGGTACATATATACAATGGAATAAAAGCCATAAAAGCAAACACATTTAAATTCATTCTAATGAGGTAGATGAACCTAGAGCCTATTATACAGAGTGAAGTAAGTCAGAAGGAGAAATATATATATTGTATACTGACATATATACATATATATATGGAATATAAAGAGATGGCACTGATGGATTTATTTTCAGGGCAGCAAAGGAGAAACAGACATAGAGAACAGACCTATGGACATGGGGAGAGGGGAGGATGGAGAAGACAAGAGGATGTATGCAAAGAGTAACATGGAAATTTACAATACCATATTTAAAATAGATAGCCAGTGGTAATTTGCTGTGTGACTCAGGGAACTCAAATAGGGGCTCTGTGGCAGGCTGAAGGGTGGGATGAGGAGGGAGGTTCAGGAGGGAGGGGACACGGGTGCTCCTATGGCTAATTTTTGTTGATGTATGACAGAAAACCTCAAAATTCTGTAAAGCAATTATCCTTCAATTAAATTTTTTTAATTAAAAAAGAGTAAACAGAAAAGTCATGGATCTATTGGTATTTCATTTAGAAGCAGGGAAAAACTGCCACTAGTTTTATTGTAAAGAAAGAAAGAGACAAAATTTTCCATGAGGCTAAGGCAGGAGTGCAAACACATTCACTTTCTGAGGAATAGACTTTGTCAAATTTCCAAAGGGATCTGTGACAAGAAAATAGATTAAGAATCAGCCTTTTTCTCTTAATGTAGAACAGGGCAATGAGCTGAAGCAGGCTTATGTAGAGAGGACCTGAATGTCTCCTCCTCCCAGCCAAAGGCACTGAGACCAAAACCCTAGACTTTTAAATATCAAGTGTAAACAGAGTTCTGTATCTAACAAGATCAGATTTTATGTCTTTTTACATTTCTCTCCTAATGAGCAATCTCAGGGCTGCAGGCCGATTTGAAATACAGAAGAAGGGGAAAAAAAAAAAGTCTGGCTTTCTCGTAAGCAAAGCACACAAGGATCATGTGTCTCCATAATGAGACTCCAGTAGTTTCTAAGTCATAGCCCCACTCACTGCCAACCACATCTGTCTGCATGTTTGATGGACTGCAGACTTCATTTGTCTGGCATCTCTGATTACCCCTGACAGGCTAGAAATCCTGAGTCCCTCAGGCTCAAGGAGGCACAGTGTCCTAAGGGCTTGGCCATCCCTAGGTGAGCTGTGTGCAGTGCTTCACTACCCTTGTTCATGGCTGGAGATGGAGGGAAGCAATTTATGGATGCATTTTCCTTTGTAAGCAGACAGGAGTTTGAGGTCCCTGGTAACCATACTGTTCTTAGTGGCATCAAGAGGGTGAGAAGGATAAAACTGAGGTAGAAACCTGGCTCCAGAGGTGGCCCTTGCACTTGTTAATTGGAAAAGGAAAGAGAATGCAAGGCAGAAATTATCACGATTTTTTTTTTTTAATAGATGATGACCTTACAGCATGGTGGATCTCAACTTCTCCACTTGCTCTTTGAGGAGGCCCATCATAGTGTCTGGTGTATGGTCAGTGCCCAGTAAACCCATGTTGAATATCTGTCTTCTTTCCTCTGTATAAGTGAGCACTATAAAAAAGGTGCTTAGCACTATAAAAAAGGTGCTGAGCTGTAGACAGGCATTAAAATATCATCCTTAACTTCTAGAAACTCTAGCCTCTGGGGATGATAGACAAGTCAATTGATAGATATGGGTATAAAATAAGACACTAGTTTATGATGATAAAGTGCACCCAGCCAGACAGGGCTATCAGGGCAGCTTCATCAGAAGGTGGTGACTATTGCCCAAAGGAAGAGTGGAAGTGAGCTGGGCAAACTGAAGGAAGAAAGGGTCTCAGGAAGAGAGAAGAGCATAAGTTGGATTGCAGCTCAGGAAACAGCCAGGTATTCTTACTTACAGGTCTGTTCAGACTTTCTACTTCTTCATGATTTAGATTGTATGTTCCTAGGAAACCGTCCATTTTGTACAGAGTATCCAACTTGTTGGTATGCAATTGTTCATAGTACTCTTATAATCTTTTTTATTTCTGTAAAATCAGTACTAGTAATTCCTCTTTTTTGTCAAGTTAGCCAAAGGTTTGTCAATTTTGTTAATTTTTTCAAAGAACCAGCTTTTAGTTTCATTGATTTTTATTTACTGTTTTTCCTATTCTCTGTTTAATTTATCTCTAATGAAATCTTTATTTCCTCCCTTATCTTAGCTCTGGGTTTAGTTTAGTTTTCTTTTCTTTTTTCTACTTCCTTAAGATGTAAATTTAAGTTGTTGATTTAAGACTATGTTTTCCTTTAATATAAGCTATTACAACTATAAATTTCCCTGAGCCCAGGTTTTGCTGTAGCTTGTATTTTAACATCTTGTGTTTTTATTTTCATTTGTCTCAAGCTATTTTCTAATTTCTCCTGTGATTTATTCTATGGCCTATTGGCAAAATAAGAATGTTTTTATTTCCACACATTTATGGATTTTTTAAGTTTTTCTTCTGTTGATTTCTAGTTTTATTTAATTGTGATCAGAAATTATTTCAGTCTTTTAAATTTATTGAAACTTGTTTTGTGGCCTAACATATGGTACATCCTGGAGAATATTCTATATGCGCTTAGGAAAAATACATATTTTGCAGTTTCTAGGTGGAATGTTCTGTAAATGTTGGTAAGGTCCATTTAGTCAATAGTATTGCTCAAGTTCTCTACTTCCTTACTGATCTTCTATGTAGTTGTTCCATCCATTATTGAAAGTAGGATATGGAAGCTTCCTATTATTGTAGAGCTGTCTACTCAATGTTTGGTTCACATTTGAGAATTTTAATGTTTAATGCATGAAAGTGAAGTCGCTCAGTCGTATCCGATTCTTTGCGACCCCATGGACTGTGGCCCACCAGGCTCCTCCATCCATGGGATTCTCCAGGCAAGAATACTGGAGTGGGTTGCCATTTCCTTCTCCAATGTTTAATGCATAGATGTAAATAATTGCTATATCTTGTTGGTGAATTTATCCTTTTATCATTGCATATGTCCTTTTTAATCTTTTATAACAATTTTTACTTAAAGTTTATTTTGCTTGATATTACTATATCCAACTTATCTTTTTTTAGTTTTTGCACAGAATATCTTTTTCCACCTTATCTTTTTTAAACTATACATGTCCTAAAGTGAGACAGCATATACTTAGGTTTGCAAATAGATTAAAAACAAGACCTAAGTCTTTCAAAGAGTTTGATGCATTTACATTTTAGGTAATTACTGATAGAGAAGGGCTTACTATTGCTATTTTGTTATCTGTTTTCTATTTGTCTTATAGCTTTCCTGCTCCTCACTTCTTCCTTTAGCGCCTTCCTTTGTTCTGTTCAGCTGATTTTTTATGCTGATGTATTTTAGTTCTTGTATTGCCTTTTGTGTCTATTCTGTAGACATTTTAATAGTGATTACCATGGGATTACATATAATATTCTAAAGTTAATGAAATATTATAAACTCAAACCAATTTCAATCATTTACAAAAATTCTACTCCTTTACAGTTCCACTCACCCTTCCATTATTTATGTCACACATTACATCATTATATATTATGTATTCATTTAACATATGATTAATAATTATTTTTATACTTTTGTTTTTTAAATTTTATGAGAATTTTAAATGAAATTATGAACCAAAATTACAATAATAATGATTTGTATATTTGTTCATGTATTTGCCTTTATCAAAAAACTTTATATTTTCATATTGCTTTGAGATAATGTCTGTTATCTTCTCATTCCAATTTGAAGAATTTTTCACAGTTCTTTTAGAACATGTCTAGTGATAATAAACTCAACTTTTTCTTAATCTAGGATGACTTAACTTCTTCATTTTTGAAGGACAGTATGGGCTTCCCTGGTGGCTCAGATGGTTTAAAAAAAAAAAAAATTGCCTGCAATGCAGGAGACACAGGTTTGATCCTTGGGACAGGAAGATCCCTTGGAGAATGGAATTGCTACCCGTTCCAGTATTCTTGCCTGGAAAATCCCATGGACAGAGGAACATGGTGGGCTACAGTTCATAGGGTCGCAAAGGATCAGACATGACTGAGTGACTAAGTGAGCACATTGCTAGATAAAGACCTCTTGGTTAACTTTTTTTTTTTTCAACTCTTTAAATGCATCATCCCACTTCCTTCAGCTTACAGGGTTTCTGCTGAAATATCATCTAATAATTTTACTGAAGATACTTTGTATATGACAAATCACTTTTCTTTTACTGCCTTCATTAATCACTCTTTATCTTTCTACATTTGATTATAATATTCCATGTATGTTTGAGTCTCTTTGGATTTATTATACTTTCCATTCATTAAGTTTCTTGTATTTATATATCCATGTCATTGCAAAGATTTTGGACTTTTGGGCCATCATTTCTTCAGATACACTCTCTTCCCCTTCCTCTCTCCCCTTCTTCTGGGACTCCCATTATGCATGTTTTGGCCTACTTAATGGTTTCCTATAAGTCTCTTAGGCTCTGTTCACTTTTCTTAATTTACTATTCTTTTTGCTCATGAGGCTTGATAATTTCAAATGATCACTTTTCAAGTTTGCTGACTCCTCTGCCTGGTTGATTTCTGCTATCAGACCCCTCTAGTGAGTTTTAAATTCAGTTACTGTGTTTTCTGCTCCAGAATTATTTTATGTCTCTCTTTTTAGATATGCTCATGTTGTTTATACATTTTCCCCTCATTTATTTTACTTGTCTGTCAATGTTCTGCTTTAGCTCTTTCAGCATAATCGAGACAGTCATTTTAAAGTCTTTGTCAAGATATTCCAAAGTCTCTATTTCTTTAGGGTCACTTTCTAGAGATTTATTATATTCATTTGATTTGTCCATGTTTCTTATTTCTCTGTATACTTTTTAATCTTTTGGTGAAAATTGGGCATTTGAAGGGGAGAAATCAAGATGGTGACAGAATGTTTCTGAACTTCCTCCCACAGATGCACCAATAGCTACACAGGGAGCAAGTCCCTCAGAGAAATCCAAAAAACTAGCTGAATGACTCCTACAAACCAGGCAACTGAGAAAACACACACATTGAAACAGGTAGGAAAGGCTGAAACACACTCTCACAATAAATCTCTGGCATAGTGCAATACAATCAGGAGGGAACCTCCAAGTCCTCCCTGAGGATCAAAGTGTTCGTATATCTGTATAGCTTATACAAAGCTGAGATAATCTGTGACCCCCTCCAGTACAGTGTCATTAGCAGAAGAAATCAGATGAACATCCAAAAATAATTTAAATGGTAATTTAAAACTCCAATGTAGTCTCTTGAACAATGCCAAGAATTCCATTCACAGCACACAGGAAATAATCATAAATAAAATTTATTCTACAGTTGGTTCACCTATACACTTTTCCACAAACTAACACACACACACACAAACACACACAGCAGCATCAGCTATGCCACAATTTTCCATCACTGTCTCAAAGTTTTCTCAAATCATCTTCTAAAACCCTGCCTATGACATCTTTCCTCTGTTGTTCCCTGCCCCCACTCCTGCCTTCTCATCTACCTCTGAATCACCTTCCAGACCTGTTTATTTCTCTCTGGGCCCAGGTCCATCAATCTGTAAAATGGAACTAACTCATGGTCTTCCTATTTCCCATAGTATTTCAAGATGAAACAAGAGAACACATGAGAAAAGGCCTTGTAAATTGGAAAATGCTATAAAAGTAACTTAGTATATATTAAATTTCATAGTTTTATAATATATAAAGTTATCCATTCCAAGTTTTCTTATACATATAAGAAAGAAAAGTACAATAATATCCAAAACTTGAAAGAAATGTATTAGGAAAATATTGTCTATAAACATATGAAGACCCTTCTGGATACTGCCAGGCTCCTGACTTAGGGCCATGTGTTGATTTATTCAAGCCTGAGAGATCTACCCTAGTACCTCTGGATAGTGTAATCTAGGGAAGAAGCGTGTATTTCCAAAACCCCTCAGGTATTTTAATCAGAGATTTGGCTCACAGACCAAAAGAGAAGTTGTCTTTTCTCTGGTTTCACTGAATGAGTAAAACACTGAAATTAGGCAATCTGCCTCAGAGGGAACCGACTGTTCCCTTCTAGTAGACATGGCATCTGTATTTTTCAAAATATACCCAAACTCATCTTAAACCTTGCAGAGCTTGGAGGTAATTATAATGATTCCTAGTTTACTGAAGAAGAAACTAAGGCTCCAAGAGCTAGAATAATTTTCCCAAGGACATAAGACTAGTAAATAGTAGAACAGGAATTTGAACCCAGGTCTATCTGGTTACAAAGAACATGGTCTTGACTTCTATCTTCTACACAGCGGGGAGAATGAATGGTCCTCTTTTCATTGCTGCCCTTTGTGCCTCTGACCCAGAAAGCCTCATTATTCTGAGGAAGGCATTATAGCACAATGGACTCTGAGCTTTGTCAATGACTACAAGTTTAAGATTATAGGCCTGTCAGGTAGCCTCCTGGGTCCTCAGCTCCCTCACTTGTAAAATGGATATAGGTTGAACATATTAAACCATATATGCTAAGCCTAAGGATATAACAAGTTTGGAGTGTTAAATAGAACAGGTTTAGATAAAATGCTTTTAACATCTGAAAATAATTATACTATTTTATTTAGAAATGAAAATAACCTAATTTTTTGCTTGTTAGATAAATACTAAAAGTTCATATGTTTAAAATGCATAGGATATTTACCTGTTAAGGAAAATACATAGATATCATGGACTTCCCTGTCCTGAATCCTAGAGTTTTGAGTTCAGTTCCAACCCTCATTAGCTGTTAATTTTGGCAAGTTACTTCTAAACAAACTGAAAGATGGGGAGGGAGTTGAATTGGGTGACTTGTTCCAACCTGAATCTAAGAATACAAAAGGATGTCTCTGTATTGTTAGGCATTAGTTACATGTCCGACTATTATATCACATCTGTTCACTTCTGACAGCGCTGTGAGTGAGTGAGTGAGTGAGTGAGTGAGTGAAGTCACCCAGTCGTGTCCGACTCTTTGCGACCCTGTGGACTGTAGCCTACCAGGCTCCTCGCTCCATTGGATTCTCTAGGCAAGAGTACTGGAGTGGGGTGCCATTTCCTTCTCCAGGGATCTTCCCAACCAGGGATCGAACCCGGGTCTCCCGCATTCCAGGCAGACGCTTTAACCTCTAAGCCACCAGGGAAGCCAAATCACTAAGTGCCTCCTACTAGCCTTTTTATTGCATTTTTTCCCTCTTTCAAACAAGTTATGGCAAGCAGTCTGCAAAATGATCCCTGATGATCCTTGGATCCTGATAGTGATGCTTTTGTAAAGTCTCCATCCACAGTAAATCAGGGCTGGTTTATGTCACCGATATCCTATAATGGAAGGGACATTGTTTGACTTCCATGATGGGTGATAAAGGCATTGCAGCATCTACCTTGGTGTCATGAATCTCTTACACTCTTGCACAAAGCATTTGACATGCTGTAAGGTTACCCAAGCAGAAAGATGGACACTCTCATGTAAAGGCACTAAGGTCTCCCACTGATAGAGAGCAAAAACTTGCCAACCACAAGTTGAATGAGTTGGGTAATCAGCCATCCTAGTTGTCTGATACTCTCCTGGATTTAGCACAAGAAGTTCTATATCCTTGGAAACCCCTCCATCTCATGCAAAACTGAATGGATGCCTACTCTCTGAGTGAGTCACCTTGGAAGAGGATCCTGGAGCTTCTGCTGACATCTGGCTAAACTTTCTGAGCCAGAACTGCCTAGCCAAGCCACGCTAACACTTCTGACTCTCAAAAACTGTAAGAGATGATAGTTATTCTTATTTTACATGTATAAGTATTGGGGCAATGTGTTAGGAATAAATAAAACACTAAGTCTTATTTCTGGAACAAAGTGAAAAATACCACTTAATTCCATCACTTTTCATTGTGCATTGCACACTCGCCAATGGGGTAGTGGGTTAAACTCCACCCTATGCTCTGTTTACTAGTTCCTGTGGGTGGGGTTTCATCTGCCAGAGAGGGAGCCTTTTCTAATTTGCACAGAGTCTACACAGACTAACTGGAGGCCCTAATTGAAGGACACTGCCCTTCAAGCCTATTTACACCTCCTTTCACACTAGTCTCCTAGCACATCTTTGCACAGGAGGAAAAAAGTACCTATTTCATTTCCTCAAATGAGCTAAATAACTGTAAGCTCTTTCTGCCTCAAGACCTTAGCTCATGGTATTTCTTCCTCATAGAACATTTTAATTTCCTCCCCACCATCCAAACTTCCATCAGCTAATTCCCACTCATCTTTAAGATTTATGTTTATACAGTTTGCATGCAATTTTTATTTACACTGTTTCCTGCCACACTGCTCTGTGGCCGCTGCTCCTCTCTTTCAGGCAGTGCCACAATCAGTGACGCACATTTGTGTGTGGTCCGTGCCTCCTCCCCAACCAAAGGAGCCAATACACAAGGACAAGGCGGCCTGGCTCTGGCTCCGCTTCACGTGCAGCACAGGCCTGGGCCCTGAAAGGTCTGCAATGAATATTTGAAGAGAGAAATTTAGCAAGTCCTGTGTGTTAAAATATACTAGAGCTTATGATACTGGTTTTTGAAAGTCACTAACACCCAGTTCTGTGTGTGTGTGCCTAGCCTATTTTTACATAAATATTGATGTGTACACATGGGATACTATTATTATAGAATTTTACGAAGTCTGAAATCTCAATCATTTACATCTTGGACATACTCAGAGGAATAAGTATACTTAAATTTCAAATCAAACAAAATTATGCCCTAAATTTAGGACATGAATCTTAATCTGCAAGTGAATGTTGAAGAAGAAGAAAGTGACAATTTGTAAGGGAATGCTTAGTGTAAGCATGACTCTTATTCTAGATGAAAGATTTCCAAACATGTGGAATACAAAGGTAACAGCGGTGAAACTGAAAAATTGAGAACTTAGTTGAACAATTTTTTTTTTTTAGTATTGAAGCTTATTTTTTAAAGGAAACATTTAAAACCTTGCTCCATCATCTTCAAATCACACAGCACTTTGCTCTGATATAATTTTTGCTGCATCAGAATCTATAAGAGTAGACAAAACTGAAGATAACCTGCTCCTCATTAAACACTGCCTTTTCAACTAAAATAAAATTGATGCTATTTTTAAGAGTGTACCTTTTATAATTCAGATTTCATTTTCAATTTTTTATGAATATACTTTCTTGTTCATAGTGCTTGTACTTAATTTATTAGAATGGTATACATTTAACATTCATATTTTTGTAATTTAACTTGATTTTTTTTACTATGCTTATACATATATGTGCTAGGTATCAAATATTCAGTTTCATTTGTTTTAAAATGTTATAGTGTGAACATTCTTCCAAAATACTGCTAATACTACCATTTTATTAAAGTAAAATCCTTAAGTATACATAGTTCGGAGTATTTTGGGGGAATTCAATTACTAAAACACAATCTCTTCTATCCAGGAGTCTGTGATTTAGCAAAGATAGAAAATCTCTATGAAAGGTCCTCTAACCTTAAGCAAGTTTTTGAAGGTATAAGAGTTAAATGGATGACATCCCAGGAAGAGGGGGCAGCAGGAGTGAAAACAAGAAGGGAAAAAACAAAAATATGAGTATTAATGTGAGACACGGAAGCAGGCAAAGGCAGGATCTACAGATATTTATGCTTACAGAAGTATGGTCAGGCAGCTGTCAAATGACTCATGCTCACAACACTGACCACCATTTTCTTTCTTTCTTTCTTTCTTTTTTGCTACTAGTGGCTTTTCCTTTAGCTGCTACTGGGAACAGTTTTATATTGCGTATGTGCATGTATGTATGGGAATCATACGCATGTGGCTTGAGTCTCGCCTAAGTAGCTGACCCTCAGGCCTCTGTTTGATCATGATTTATACATTGTACAGCAGCCCAGACATCCGGAAAGAATATTATAGAAACTGCAAAGACAAATATGGAAAAAAGATATGCTTGGCTCACAAGCCAAACTGGATTTCTTAATGGGTATGGAAACCAGGTCCCAATCAAGGGGTCCAGTCTCCAGGCCAGGTGATGAGATGCTGACACATGCTCTGTTGCAGTCCAAATAAACCCAGGAGGCTGAACTGCATCGTCCTGTCTGCTCAGCGTTCTCTAAATAAGTGCTCTCCCTTATCCACGCGTGCATGAGTACACACCCCATGCACATTCTAAAAAGAACTCAGTGTCAGGAAGTTTGTTCTGATCTTGCTTGAGTCTAATATACCACAGTAAAGAGGGGAGGAAAGGAAACTTGTAATCAACTCAATAACAATGATCTTCTAACGCAAATGTTGGGTGCTCTTGATATATTATCTCAAATGTTATTATTCTTACTCTTGCAAGTCTCTATTTGCAGTGCAATGAACTGAAGTTTGAATCTTAGTCCTTTTACTAATGAACTGTGTGGCCCTGGAGAGTGAGTGGTGGAAACAGAAAGCAGCTTGCTTAGAGGTGAAAATTTAATGCATGTAAAGAGTTGATACACTCATGCACTCTTATTGCAGCCCTAGGCTCATGATAGAATCACATTATATTTATTTAGGTCTATGTCCAATGCTGTATAGTTATAACCTTTTAACTCCCCTGCTACATAAATCCCCCCAAACCTGTTTCTCAACCCATGTTAAACTTTCAACTTAAAAACAAAATAACCATTTCATTGCCAACCATCTCTCTCAGCCAAAAGGAGGCAACAAATGCAGTCTTTTAGCCAGAACAAAGCCAGTGCTCATAAGGCACAAGGGAAAATGGACTAGGATAAGCAACTTGCAGTTTCTATCACACTGGCTGAAAGGAAATTTGACCTCACCAACAATGCTTATGATTTGGTTATTGATAAACTGTTTCAGGAATAAAGCATGGAGTATTAAAAATTATTTCCTGGTAGTGAGCATGTGAATGGTGTGGAGTGGACAAGAGTGTTAGTCACGCAGTCGTGTCTGACTCTTTGTGCCCCCCAACAACTGTGGACTGTAACCTACCAGGCTCCTCTGTCCATGGAATTCTCCAGGCAAGAATACTGGAGTGGGTTGCCATTCCCTTCTTCAGGGGATCTTCACAACCCAGGGATTGAACCTGGGTCTCCTGCATTGCGGGCAGATTCTTGAGCCACCGGGGAAGCCATGTGAATTGCACCAAAATAAAAATAATTACTAAAGACAAAGTAATTTGCCTTAGGGATGAATGCATGCATTTCATGCATGTATTCTTTGGATTTCTTCTAGAATGACCACAGCATAAACTTCCTCCTGCACAGTACTTGCCTTCCAGTGCTTCCTTAGAACCAGGTTGATGACCTCTCCTTAGAGGGGCTTAGTGAACCAGTCAAGCAAAGTCTGCTCTACACAATCACATTCCATGTATCAGAACATACAGTTGCAAAGTTACGCTGTAGTGAACTTGGTTTATTGTATGTACACTAAGCCCTAACCCCTCTATGAGCATTGTGTGTACACCACACTCTGCCCATTGCTTCATATGGCAACTGGCTCTTAATGAGTGCTGAACAAATATTTGCTGAGTTAAATGTCAGTTTCTAAACTAAGTTTCTCTTATTATTTAGTATGTTCCTGGTACAGAGCAGGCACTCAGAATAAAAAATGAATTTGTGAATGAATGAGGGTAAAAAAAACACATGAGCAAGGAGATAAAACTAACACCCTTTTCTGTGGGGATTATCCTAATTTCACAGATAATAGCCGCCAGAAAAGTGAAAGATTTCTCCAACAATCTCTCCAGGCTACTAAGTGATGAGATTGAGGTTTAAGTTCAAGAATGACTGGCTGTAAATGCCATGCTCTTGACTCAAGATTTCTTTGGCTTAGCTCTTAAGGCTCCAAAGCATGGACAATGCCAAATGTGCTTTTCATTTTTTTTGCAAAAGCATATAAATTTAAAAGCTCCTTAAATAGCCTGATATTTACCCAACTTCTAGTATCTGCCTTGGGAATTTTTCAGCTAGAAAGGGAGTTGAAATATCTTTTGTAGAATGAGTCTATTTGGTAATATAAAGATGCAATTAACAGAATGTTACACACTTCCTGAAGAAATCTGGCTGTTATTGGGTTAAAAACTATGAGGTTCAACCTATGCCCCTAAACAATTGCCCTAGGATGTCCTCTCCCCCCACCACCCTCAGGAATAACTGGTACAGCAATTACCAGGGTTCAAGGATATATCCTTACTCTCTCTAGAGTCCAGAGGCAATGGAGCTGTTTTCTGTAAGAACACAGATGGTTCCTTTATGCTTGTTCTGTGACCCAAGCAGACAGACTATTCACAATGTCAAATCCATTGCCCCTCACAATGACCTTTGAGTGCCAAGGTCAGCGTATGCTTGTTCCCTGTGAAAGCATATATTATGGTGGGTGCTCCAGTATACAAGGCCTCTCAAGGATCCTGATTTCAGAGCATGCCTCTGCCATCCTCGGGACTCACGGTCCTTCAGCAGCATTAATGATCCCAGAATAGCCAAAATATAATGGGCTGCTGGGAAGCTTAGACTGTGAGGCCATCTGGAATGAGTTTGGAGCCAGGGCCCACCTGTGATGCATTAGGCCTCAACTCCAGAACCGGCTTGGTGGAGACGAGCAGCTAGGGCTGCTAACTGAGGAACCTGGGGGAGTGTAATTAGAGAAGGGTGATTTTGGAGCACAGGGCTTGCCAGGATCTTCATGTCTCCCGAGAGTGTGCAGGCAGGCTGTCTGCTGAAAGGGTTTTAAGTTTCCACATTGTGAAAGGAGAAAATGACTATATATAAAGATGGTTTGTCTTTTCCTCAGACAACCCAGTGACAGAGCAGAACTGTCTCTCAGATTACACCACTGGGCCAAAAAATGGTGAAGTTTGGCGTGCTGGACCTGAGGCTTGGAGGTCAAACAGCCTAAGTTCTAATCTTAGCTCTCACTCCCTTTGCTGGGTGATCTCTTTCCCTCAGTTTTCTCATCTGGTTTATAATGCCCATCATTTGCGTGGACTGCTGTAACAATACCATAGAAGAGTGGATTCTAATTCTCACTATTCTGAAGGCTGACAAGTCAAAGCGCAAGGTACTGGCAGATCAGGTTCCTAGTGAGAACCAGCTTCCTAACTTATAGACCGTTCCCTTCTCACTATGTCCTCACATGGCAAAGAGGAGAGGGGGAGAGGAAGTGAGAGAAGGAGAAGAGAGAGGACTTTTCTCTTCTTTGTCTTATGGCTACACTAATCCCATAATGGGGGCCCTACCCTCATGACTTTGTAATCATAATTATCTCCAAAGGTCCCACCTCCAAATACCATCACTGTATTAGGTGTTGGGGCTTCCCAGGTGGCTTAGTGGTGAAGAATCCACCTGCCAATGCAAGGAGACTCGGGGGACATGGGTTCGATCCCTGGGTCAAGAAGATGCTCTGGAGGAGGAAATGGCAACCCACTCCAGTATTCTTGCCTGGAAAATCCCATGGACAGAGGAGCCTGGTGGGCTACAGTCCTAGGGGGTTGCAAAGAGTGGGACACAACTGAGTGACTGAGCACACACACACATTAGGTGTTAGGGCTTCAAAATATAAATTTGGAAGAAGACAATACAGATATTCAGTCAGTAACAGTCTCCTTGTGAGAATCTACTATAATAGATTTTATATATGTTGGTTTTAATTTTCTGGACAACATAAAAGGGAGATATTAACTTCGTTATTTTACAAGAAAAATCAAACAAAACTGAAACCCAGAGGGGAAGAGTAACATGTACAAAGTCACAAGAATTTGAACTCCAGTTCAATAGGCTTCAGTGCTCCTGTTTTTTTCACCATGACATGCTAACTTGGTTGAAAGAGAGGTTAAATTACATAACCAAGATTCTCTCTTATCTTGTGAAAAAAAAGTCACTTTTTTAGAATGAGTTGATTTGTGTTAGCCCCTTAAGAAAAACAAATTGCCTCAAAGGAAACTCATATTAAAATTTTAGATGCTGATAAATAGAAAGGGCCTATGCTCATTTGGGCTTCCCAGGTGGCACAGAACCTGCCTGGCAATGCAGAAGGCATAAGAGACGCTAGTTCAATTCCTGGGTCAGGAAGATCCTCTGAAGAAGGGCGTGGCAACTCACTGCAGTATTCTTGCCTGGAGAATCCCGTTGACAGAGGAGCCTAGCAGGCCACAGTCCATAGGCTAGCACAGTCTAATGTGATGGAAGCAACTTAGCATGCGCATGCACACATACTCATCTGGCTCACCTCTGATGGGTGAGAAATTGGATGTACAGAGAATAGAAGGGGCCTACATAAATTCACACCACATAGTATAGCAGATTCAGAATTTAAACCCAGAATTTTTGGACTCATTCCCAGCTCTCTTTCCCCCAGTATTATACTTGCTTAGTTAAAATGACTTGTCTATCAGATAAAAGTCAGTTCTTAGATTTTTGAGTTCAACTTGAATTTCTGAATTCAAGTTCCCAAGAGGGGTCATTATTTTTACTATTGTTTAAATGCAAAAACGATCTCACCAACAGGTCAGAATATTCTGAGCTATTTTGTTTTCCAGGTTTAAGGTTTTGACTTAGTAATTTCAAATTGGGATTTTCCCTTACAAGTCTACTTATGAAAAATTTTGCAACATTTCCCATCTACCATAATAATATCCCTGACTGTATGAAGACCAGAAAACACAAATCTGCAGAGGGATCATAATTTGTTTCAAAATTTAGTTGGTATTTTAAGAAAATATTTTAAGAGGTTCTGCCTGAAGTTGACATGGGCAGCTATACAAAGAACTTTTACATATAATTCTGTGAAACCTGCCTTTTCATTTAGAATAGCTTTTGAAAAATTAATTTTTCTCATTATCAATTCAAAGTTTTCTTGTGCTTATGTAAAGAGTAAAATGATAAATGTTCATAGATTGACATAAACCTGGCATTGTATAACTATTGGCAGTTTTTTCTGTCAGTGCAATGAAATGTCATAAATACAAATGAATTAATTTCAACAATGGGCACCTTTTTCACCAAATTAATAGAATCCAGTGAAAAACTTGTGAAGTTCATTCAGACAAAGATGAAATGCTGATACCACCATTTTATACTCAAAAAGTTAAACATGGAAGATAAAAGTGTTTGGAACACATGTATACCTGGTATACCTGTGGCGGATTCATTTTGATATTTGGCAAAACTAATACAATTATGTAAAGTTTAAAAATAAAATAAAATTTTAAAAAATGTTTTTGTGATGGTTATGCAAACAACAATTTTGTAGAACACAGCATTGTGAAAACAATATTCTTACCAAATTAAGTCTCTATGGTACTGTGCAAATATACTTGGAATTGGTTGTGGTAACACATAATTTCCGCTTTACCCCAACTCAATCATATTCTACAATTGAAATGGAATTTATAGTTATCAAAAGTTATTGTTTTAACAAATTTAAAATTTTAAAAATTGTGGCAACATTAATGTTCAATAAAATATATATATTCAATACTACATATAGTGTATATATAGAATAATAAATATGCAGAATTAATAATTCTATATGTAGAATATATATATATTCTAAATAGGAGGAGACTGGAATTCACCACCACACAAGCAAGGGAGAAACTGAATAGATTAGTCGTTGAGAACTCAAACTGTCTGCAACATGGAACTTTGAAAAGTTTTAATTGCATTTTGGAATGTCTCAACTTGAGGAAAGAATCTTTTGATGAAGCTCCTATTTCTAATTGGATAAATGTGTATTCTATTCCAGAACCAAATGACATTGAGAACATCTACACTTCTGAAACATAAATTTGGTAAAAATAATCATAAATAGAGACAACCTAATTGGTCAGTTTTGTCTTCTAAAAATATTTTTCAAAGAAAGTTTTTCAAATTGGAATAAATGATAGAACCCATGAAAATATTTAGGCTATGCACATTTTAATACACACAAAAATAAAAATTATGTATTCATTTAACAAAATTTCCTCTAAACTCACTAGATGCTTCAATACTTATAGTTTCCTCAAAAATATTATCTTAAAAAAATTTATATAGAATTTATTAACTCAAAAATAAAACTTAGAGACTATGTCATCCAATTGTATCAAAAAGCTAAATAATAAGACTACTGAAAAAATTAATTCTGCAGAAAAACACCAATAATATAGTACCACAGAGGGTGGTACGATAAAGAATTAAAGAGGGTGGTACAATAAAGAAATTGATTGAGGGTATGTGTAATTATTTTAAATTTATTTTTTCCTTTTAAAATCCCATTTTCACTATAAAAAATTTCTAACACAAACATAAATAAAAGAATATAATGGACTCCCATCCACCCAGCAATACATAGCTTCACAACTATCAAACAAGGCCGATCTTGTATCCTCTATACCCCCTACACAAGTATGGTCTGTTTTAAGTTAACTATTTGGCCACAAGTGTAGATTATTTTCTTTTCCTTATATAGTTTTTAATTATTCTTTTAACTTTTACTGAAGTATTGTTGCTTTACAATGTTGTGTTAGTTGTGTACAGCAAAGTGAATCAGCTATATATATATATATATATATACACACACATATATTTATCTTCATTTTTGGATTTCTTTCCTGTTTATGTCACCACAGAGCATTGAGTAGAGTCCTTATGTTTCTTTCTAACGCTCACCTAAACCATATAAAGAAAATTTTAATTATTAGAGATATTAGTCTCCGACTTATCTTATTAGTAGGAGATGACTGAGCAACTTCACTTTCACTTTTCACTTCCATGCATTGGAGAAGGAAATGGTAACCCACTCCGGTGTTCTTGCCTGGAGAATCCCAGGGACGGGGGAGCCTAGTGGGCTGCCGTCTATGGAGTCGCACAGAGTCGGACACGACTGAAGCGACTTGGCAGCAGTAGCAGCAGTCTTATTTTAACAGTTTTATTTTTAAAAATAATATAAGAAGAGAATTCCAGAAAACATCCCCTTCTGTTTCATTGTGTTGGGAAGTGCAGCGCAAAATAGCCTTGAAGGAGAAGGTCCTTGGGAAAATGGCAGAGGGCCAGAAGTACCCAGGCTTTGCGATAGCTGAAAAACATCTCCTGCTTTTAGCTATGCTCGGTGCCAAGATTTAATAATATTAAAGATGTTGCCTGAGAAACTGGGTCATGGGATAAACACCTGGGTCATTTAGAACACGCTGTCCTTGAAATATCTTTTATTGATTATGTCTTAACCCCATACATGCTGTGCTGGCCATATACTCTTAAGCTCTTTGTTCCTGCTTCTATAAAAAGGCTTGACTGCAGAAATAAATTTGTCAGTCCTTGCAAGAGACTGTCTGAGTGTTGTTCTTTCAGGTTCGTCGTTTCCATGTCCCGGGGAGAAAATCCTCACACATTGACTATGCTAAAGCCTTTGTGTGAATCACAACAAACTGTGGAAAATTCTTAGAGATGGGAGTACCAGACCACCTTACCTGTCTCCAGAGAAACCTGTATGCTGGTCAAGAAGCAACAGTTAGAACTAGACATGGAACAACTGATTGGTTCAAAATGGAGAAAGAGTATGACAAGCCTGCATGTTGTCACCCTGCTTTTTTAGCTTATATGCAGAGTGCTATGCTATGCTATGCTAAGTCACTTCAGTCGTGTCTGACTGTGTGTGACCCCATAGATGGCAGCCACCAGGCTCCCCCATCCCTGAGATTCTCCAGGCAAGAACACTGGAGTCGTTGCCATTTCCTTCTCCAATGCATGAAAGTGAAAAGTGAAAGCGAAGTCGTTCAGTCGTGTCCGACTCCTAGCGACCCCATGGACTGCAGCCCACCAGGCTCCTCCATCCATGGGACTCTCCAGGCAAGAGTACTGGAGTGGGGTGCCATTGCCTTTTCCGATATGCAGAGTACATCATATGAAATGCCAGACTGGATAAATCACAAACTGGAATCAAGATTGCCGGAAGAAATATCAATATCCTCAGATAATACCACTCTAAGGGCAGAAAGTGAAGATGACCTAAAGAGGCTCTTGATGAGAATGAAAGAGGACAGTGAAAAAGTTGACTTAAAACACTCAGAAAACTAAGATAATGGCATCCAGTCCCAACACTTCATGGCAAATACAAGGGGGAAAAGTGGAGATAGTGTCAGATTTTCTTTTCTTGGGCTTCAAAATCACTGCAGATGGTGACTGCAGCCATGAAATTAAAAGATGCTTGCTCCTTGGAAGCAAAACAATGACAAACCTAGACAGCATATTAAAATGTAGAGAGATGACTTTGTTGACAAAGGTCTGTATAGTCAAAGCTATGGTTTTTCAAGTAGTCACATATGGATGTGAGAATTGGACCATAAAAAAGGCTGAGCACTAAAGAACTGATGATCTCAAATTGTGCTGGAGAAGACTCTTGAGAGTCCCTGGGACTGCAAAGAGATCAAAACAGCCAATCCAAAAGGAAATAAACACTTAACATTTACTGGAAGACTGATGCTGAAGCTGATACACCAACACTTTGGCCACCCTAAGCAAAGAGCCAACTCATTGGAAAAGACCCTGTGCTGGGAAAGATTGAAGGCAAAGGAGAAAGTGGTGGCAGAGGATGAGATGATTAGATAACATCACTGACTCAATGGATGTGAATTTAAGCAAATTCTGGGAGATAGTGAAGGACAGTGGAGCCTGGTGTGCTGCAGTCCATGGGGTTGAAAAGAGTTGGACACAAGTTAACAACTGAACAACAACAAGAATTATTTACAGGTTGGTGAATCTGTTAGCCAATCAAGTACTTAAAAAAATATGTAAGTTTAATTATTTTAATGTACTCAGAGCATCCCAGTTTAGATAATAAATTAATGTCACTATCCATAAAGACAGATGAAGGCATCTGGCTCGTTCTGTGAAATGTAGCCTCCCCAAATTTGTCCTGTGTCCAGTGAAGATTAAAAAATTATTATACCTACAACTATGAGTCTCTCTCAATAAAAAGCTTTTATAATGATGGGGACAAATCTGCAAATTCTGAGAGGCCAGAAATGACACCTTCTCACTTGATTTCTCTGGATTAAGTGAGCCAGGGCATCCTTGTTTAAATTTCCTTCCCAGGAGAGCTCACAAACCAAGGAAAATTACACAAATAGGTCTCCTGTACCAACTAGACCTGGGACAGGGGTTTTCTTTATCCAGTCAACAAAAAATCTCTATGCTCAGCCCTCAGTTTGGGATAGAGAGATGATTAATCCACAGTACCTGGCTCAGTCTATAAGAAACAGTAAAAGTGTATTCAACTAATTCTAAAAAATAGAATGAGATAAAGCTAACTCGAGGCTTATGTCAAAGGCAGCACAAGCAAAAGGAGGCAGCAATTAATCCTGGCTGGGAGATCAGCTGTGGTGACATTAAACTGGGGCTTGTAGGGTTTTCATAGTGAAGACGGACGTTTAGGAAAGGCAAACATGGGGCTTCCCTGGTGGTCCAGTAGTTAAGAATCCACTTGCCAATGCACAACATGAGTTGATCCCTGGTCCGGGAAGATCCCATATGCCATGGAGCAGCTAAGCCCTTGTGCCACAGCTACTGAGTCAGCACTCTAGAACCTGTGAGGTACAACTACTGAAGCCTGTTCACCTAGAGCCCTTGCTCTGCAACAAGAAAAGCCACAAGAGAAGCCTGTGCACTTCAACGAAGAGTAGCTCCTGCTTGCTGCAACAAAGACCCAACAGAGTCAAAAAATAAATTAAATTTAAAAAATAAAAGGCAAAGAATAGTGAAAAGTAGATTATATAGCTAGTATCCACAAAATTAAGTGATAGATGGAGAAATGTTTCTTTTCTAAGAGCAGATTTGAACAACACACATGAGAACCAGCAATAACTGGCAGGTATGGTGTTATATGAGCAGTTGCTCTCAGGATATTTAAAGGGAGATCCAGAGCGAGCATATATACATCTGACCCTCACTTCACACTGCTGAAAAGCTCATAAAAAGATCTGAATAACAATGGATAAAGTTAAACTGAGACTGCAGATACCCCACAGGCTGGCTTAAGACAGCACAAAAAACAGTAATATTTGGAAGTATGAATTTTTACTCCCTTTAGGGAAAACATTCCTTACTTTTTCTTTCACTCCCCACCTTCACATAATGTGATCTGATCTATCTTCTGACCCCGACTGGATACCTACTAGTATACAATGATCAGACAGCCCAACAAGAGGCTGCTTCTGGGATGAAAAATAACAACTGTTATAGAAAGTTTCGAATTCAAAGGGACATAACTTTTTTTATTCATCCACTTTATCTATTTGAACATGAGAAAAAATGTGTGATATGAGAAGAGCATAATTCTCAAAATTTTTACTTATTCACTACATTAATGAAAGTTTTTATAACCTTTTATACAGTAATGTTTGAAAAATAGATAAGGTTCTAAATTGAAAGGCCTCTAATGCCCTTCTAAAGAGTCCAGTGTTTCCATATTACCCACAGTATTAAAATCAAAAATTTACCATGAATAGCACTATCCAATTTGTCCCCTTTAGGAGGATCACTTTAAGTAGCAATATAAATAACTGATTGGAGAAGAGGTATTAAGTGCTTAATCAGGAAACCTATTAAAGAGACATTGTAATTATTCAACATAATTTATCTCTTAGGGTGGTGAAGTAACAGGCTCAAAAACCATCTATAAAGCCAAATAGAAATCTATCATCCTTGACTGTATCCTTTCCATGACATTTTGAATCCAATTGTCACTATCTTCTAATTGGCTGGTGTGAGTGGATAGTAGTAACAACATAACCTGATTGTATGAAAGGAAAAAAGATATTAGCTCTGAGAAGAGAGATATGGTGAATTTTGTTTGGACTAAACAAAGTTTAAAACTGGTGGACTGACTTCCAGGTTGGAACTATCTAGCAGTTGTTTAGATAAATGGATCTAAAGCTTAAAGGAGTAATCAGAACACTGGCTATAATTGTGTGGGAAGGAGAAACATTTCCTAAAATTTTTCTATCAACTGCTAAACTTCAGAGCATTTTGCTCAGAAATCTGGCTAGTATCCTAGAAAAAATTTGGTAGCTGAAAAGATATTTTCTTCAGAAGAAAAGAAAATGTAAGTGGGCCAATAAAAGAAGTTCCACGCCTTGTTCTTACAAAGTTTTATTTCGTTAGTTAGCTGTCTCTGACTTTGCAAAACCCATGTGTTAGTGCATGTCTGTTCTTTCTCTTAATAAAGGTAATTATAGTTTAATGCATTCAGTTGGAATACTGCCAAGAAATTGCAGGCAACGATGTGCAACTGTAACTGAAAATACCCAGTACCCACTTGGCCAAAAACAACCCTACCAGAGACCACCCATTCACACAAGAGAACTCTATACCATGCATGTTCTGACCCATCCATTGTCCCAGTGACCTAGGGAGAGGATGCATCAGGGCTACTAGAAACCTAGACCCTGTTTAGGGAGGTAAGAAGGAAAAAAAGAATATGTCCTGTGAGATTTGAATGCAGGGATAGAATTTGTAAACCCTAGGCTCTGCTTTGTTCCTGGCCAGATTTTTAAAAGTGGCCAGCTCCCTTAGACCAAGATTCCTCCCACATCCTATGCCACTGTAGGAGTAGCCTAGCCCCTGGTAGGGGCTGGCCTTGGCTGAATAACATTTGAATAATTAATTTAAGAAATGTAAAGGCAGTTTTAGGTACTTGATGTATTAGTTAAGGTTCTTTTGATTGCAAATCAACTAGCACTGGCTTAGGTTTAAAGGCTTTTTTTTTTTTCTTAAGAATACTGGGATACCATATGGAATCCAAGAGAAATTAATAAAGCAGCAGAATGGGGTAAAAACCAAGATTTCTCCAGGGACCAGCAGGAGTTTGTAGACCTTTTCTGGAAGCTTGTCAAAAGGTATGAAATGCCTCCAAATTTCTAGGCTCCAGGCCTTGGGTAAAATTCTCAAAGGAGAGATTTTGGCTCATTTTGACCAGCTACATCCAAATGGTGATAAGAAAATATAATACCAGTATGGTTTCCAGGGCCCTACCCTATGGCTCAGGACCCTAATCTATTGCAGAGCAAGGCAGCTAGGCAGACATTCCAATAAATAGCCACAACTCTAGGGAAGTGGCGTTAGTTGGAGCACTCAGCGTCAAGGTTTATCTGTCACCTTTCACTAGGTTCTTCTCTGACAATAAACACATTTCAGTGGTACAAAACTTACCTTTCAATTACACTGCTTGCTGGATTCAGAAAATCAGTGGCTCTATTCCAAGTTATGGGTCAGCTGCTGCTTTGCTCTATGTAGGGGATCCAGGCTGAAGAAGTAGGCTCTACCTGAGTCATGCTATTCTTAAAAGGTTGAATGGCAGAATGGCTCTTAAAGTTTCTGGGGAATATTATAAATATACATATATTACATATAAGACATAAGAATATATATACACATAATTTTATGGGCTTCCCAGGTGGTGCCAGTGGTAAAGAACCTGCTTGCCAATGCAGGAGTCATGAGTTCAATCCCTGAGTCAGGAAGATCCCCTGGAGGAGGAAATGGCAACCCACTCCTGTATTCTTGCCTATGGAATCACATGGACAGAGTAGTCTGGTGAGCTATGGTCCACAGGGTCTCAAAGAGTTGGACATGATTGAAGCAACTTAGCATCTGTGAGTGTATATAATTTTATACATATATATGTGTGTGTGTGTGTACACACATTCTATTCTGTTTCTCCAGAGGGCCCTAACTAACACAATCTCCAACTATAATTGTTAAATTGTCTATTTATCCTTTCAATTCAGTTTTTAAATGTATTTTGGGCTATTTTAAGGAGCATATATATTTATATCTATTACATCTATCATGACAGATTGATGTTTTTATCACTATGTAATTACTCTCCTTGTCTCTAGTAATATTTATCTTATAGTCTATTTTGTCTGACTTTATTAAAATTATTCTAACTCTTATGATTTCTGTTTGTGTTTGTTTTTCCTTTTTAAATTTTTTTCAACTGATTTGTGTCTTTAAATCAAAGCTTTAAAGATGGATCTTGGTTTCTTTATCCAGTCTGAAAATATATGCCTTTTGATTGAATATCTAATCTATCCACATCTAATACATTTATTGATAGATTTATGTCTGCCATTTTGCTATTTGTTTTACAAATGTCTTGTGGCTTTTGTTCATTTTTTTCTCCTTTATTTACTTCTGTTATACAAATATTTTTAGTGTACCATTTTAATTTCTCTGATAGCTTAACTATGGTTTTGAGGTATTTTTAGGGGCTGCTCTAGAGTTTTCAATATTTATCTATTACTTATCACAACCTACTTCAAATTAATGCTAACTGTATCCCTCAGAAGACAGCACACACAGTGGGAAGGAAATCAATCTATACTGGCATGAAGTAGCTACTATTGTCACATATATTACAACTACAAGAGCTATAAATCCAGTAATACTAAATTATATTTAATTCTTATGTTTTAAAAAAAAGTGAGAAATGAGAAAGGCAAAACTGTCTATTATGGAGCTCTTCATTCCCTCTTGTGGATCAAAGTTACCACATGATGTCATCTACTTTCAACCTAAAGGAGTTTCTTTAGCATTTCCTGTAGGGAAATTATGCTGGCAATGAATTCCCTCAGTGTTTATTTGGGAAATGTTTTTATTTCATCCTCATCTTTGAAAAATAATGGGTATAAATTATTGATTTTCTTTTTCTGTCATCACTTTGGATATGTCATCTTATGCCTATTGGACTTCATATTGCCATCAATTGCATTGTTGTGTCTCTGAATTGTTTTTCTCTTTGTGCTTTCAAGACTCTTCTCTTTGCTTTGGTTTTCAGCAGTTTGACCATGTGGTATCCAAGTATGACTAGGTTTGTATTTTTCCTATTCTGGGTTCATTGTAGTTCTTGGGGATCTTTAAGTTAATGGTTTTCATCAAATTTAGGAAGTTTGGACCATTAGTATGTACCCAAATATTTGCTTCTGTCTCTATTTCTAGCTTCTTCCTGAGTCTCCATTATACATGTATTGGAACACCTGACATTGTCCTACAATTGTCTGACACTATGCTCATTTTTGTTCAATATTTTTCTTCTCTGTTCAACTTGAATAATTTCTGTTCATATTTAACTGATTTTTTCTCTGTACTTTCAATTTGTGCTGTTGAACATATCTGCCACATTTTTTCATATCAACTTTGCTAGTTAGAATTTCAATTGATTATTTTTAAAATACTTTTTCTTTTAATAGGTTTCCTGTTTTTTGATTAATTGTAAGATATTTTCCTTTAATTCATTTAACATAGCTTACTTTCTTTAAACACATTTATAATGGCTGCTTTGGAGTTTTTATCTGAGAAGTTGAACCTCTGGATTATTTCACCCACTATCATTTGTTCTGTGAGGGTTCAGTTCAGTTCAATTCATTCACTCAGTCGTATCTGACTCTGTGACCCCATGGACTGCAGCATTCAAGGCTTCCCTGTCCATCACCAACTCCGGAAGCCTGCTCAAATTCATGTCCATCAAGTCAGTGATGCCATCCTATCATCTAATCCTCTGTTGCCCCCTTCTCCTCCTGCCTTCAATCTTTCCTACAGCATTAGCATTTTCTCTGATGAGTCAGTTCTTCGCATGAGGTGGCCAAAGTATTGTACCCTCAGCATCAGTCCTTCCAGTGACTATTCAGGACTGATTTCCTTTAGGATAGACTAGTTTGATGTCCTTTCAGTCCAAGGGACTCTCGAGAGTCTTCTCCAACATTACAATTCAAAAGCATCAATTCTTCAGCACTCAGCCTCCTTTATGGCCCAACTCTCACATCCATACACAACTACTGGAAAAACCATAGCTTTGACTAGACAGACCTGTGTGGGTTGGGGAATGCATATGAAGTTTCAGGCAATTCTCAAGTGTACCTTGGCTTTCTTTTTTTGCCATGTTCTCTTGTGTCTCCCCTACGCACATTTAGTTTTTTAGACAGCAGAAAAAGTGTGGAAAATCTTATCTCAGGCTTTACATCACTATGTCCTTTCTACAGTGTCTCCATAAAGTTTCTGAATCGTCTGTCATTCACCCCAGATTGGAATGGCAACCTTGGTCCTGCACAGATGTGGGTTTTCCCCATCCATTTCCAATTAAGTCTGCCATTTTAGCTGGCAGTCAAATGGTTTTGCTTCTCATTCCTGTCTGAATTAATCACTTCTGGCAGTAAAGCTGCTGGTTTTGCAGTCAATCCCAGACTGACAAAGCTACTGTTCTTCCTACCCATCTGGTAGAGGGAGGGAGGAAGGAAGGGAGCAGACTCAGGCAAGAGGACCACAGTCAAAACTAAATGCTTCTTAATTTTTGTCTGCCTTTAGTCAATTCCTTGTGTTTTGAAATGGTTGCTTTCAACAACTTTGACAAGTTTTATACTTGTTTGTGAAAGGAAATCACCAACTTCTACAGCCACCTTTATTGAAAGTCCTCTCTGTTTTCCTTGTCTTTGAATGCAAGATAGTAACATCTACCTCAGATTTCTGAGTATGAAATTAGGTTACCTATGCCAGTCAAATAGTACTCCATGATTACGCTGACTTATTATACTGAGAATGATGCATAATACTCAGATTCTAAAGAAAGAATTACACCTCTTCTTCTTGGCAAGTTAACAATACATTCAAAGGTGGATTCCACTTTTAAAAAATGACACTTAGCAAAGTTTCCTATGAGGATTTCCAATATAAAACAATGTGAACATCAAATATATGAATGTTCAGTACCTGGATCAGTGAATGTATGGCTATGAAAAAGTTATTAAAGTAAATATAAAGGTAGTCTTCTAAAGTTTTAGGGAAGCTTGACCATAGATAATTTAATGAAAAGAATGACAATTTAACAACAAAAGGAATGAGAAACATAGCTACATCTATTTCTCCATTCTGCAAAAATTATCTTATTAAAAATTTCAGCAGGCTTACTAGCCGAACATTACAGCAATGGAAATGCAACAAAATAGAACAAAATGCAATAATCAAATGAATTTCCAAATGATGGTATCTTTAATGAAAATGTCCATGATGTATGAGTAGGTAACATTTTTAAATAAATAATTAGATTTTGAATAACTCAGTAAAATTGGGAGTTAAGGAATAAAATTATTCATTGAAAAAATATAAAAGCAATGGATTTGTTCAGCATCAAAAGTTTTCTTTTTATGGAAAACTATCAACCCTAATAAAGTTATTGTATACAGTTTTTTAAAGGTGAAATATAATTAAATAAAAATTCCCTGTCTTGGCTAAACTGTTTGATCAGTTTCAATGATGGGACCGAAGCTATGAGGCTGGTGGCAGCTTCTTTGAATTCTAGGAAGGAGTTCAAATACAGCAACATTGGACACACAGGCTGCTTCTATGTGCTTCACATGCATTTGGGAACCTAAGACATCAACTTGTTCTATTTCTTCAGAACTTCAATCTCTCAGAACCAAAAATTAATACAAAATGATTTGTATAAAGTGAACCAAAGGGAAATATCACTAGTTTTAAAAAATTACATTCTAAGACTTCAGATCTGGCCTTCTATCTACCTTTATGAGAAAAGTTCCTTTCTCTCTTTTGACTTCTCTATTATGGTATTTATCCTGTATTTTTTTTTTTTTTCTTTTTCCCCCACTATACTTGGAACAATTTACAAGTAGAGATCATTCCATTTTAGAAACATGGGTTTCTAAACCTTCCACAGAACTGAATAAGGAAGAGGTGTCATATATATAGAGACACACACATGCATCCAATGGGATATTACAGAGCCATAAAAAAGAATAAAATGTTGCCATTTGCAGCAATATGGGTGGACTCGGAGGGTATTATGCTAAGTCAAATAAGTCAGATAGAACGACAAATACTGTGTAATACCACTTATATGTGAAATCTAAAAAATACAACGAACAATTTTTAACATAACAAAAAAGCACATTCACAGATATAGAGAATAAATTGTTAGCAGTGGGAAGAGGAAAAGGGGATTGGGGCAAGACAGGGGTAGGGAATTAAGAGGTACAAACTATTAGGTATAAAATAGGCTACAAGGATATACTGTACAATGCAGGAAATACAGCCAATATTTTATAATAACTAAATGGAGTATAACCTTTAAAAGCTGTGACTCATTGTATTGTACGCTTGTAACCTATATAATATTGTACATCAACTATACTTCAATTTTTTAAAAAAAGAACAATTAAGGACTAACAAATAAAATCTTTCATCAGGAATATGCTTGGATTATATGGTAATAGGAAACAAACAAACAAAAGAAGTATTATGAGAATGTTAATAGCTCATTCGTGTCTGACCCTTTGTGATCCCATGGACTGTGGGCTGCCAGGCTCCTCTGTCCATGGGATTCTCCAGGCAAGAATACTGAAGTGGGTTGCCATTCCCTCCTCCAGGGATTATGAGAATGTACTCTGTAAAACAAAACTGAGCAGGATTCCCTCAAGTAGGGAAAAAACAGCTAGAGATCAGCTTATTATAAAGTTTTAATAATATAAAAAAAAGATAATGAAATGAGAGTTAGCCAAAAAGAGAGATGGAGAGATCTGAATACTCCCCACAAAAACCAGATATAATTAGGTAAAATATTTTTAATTCAAAAGGTTAAACATAATTTTTAAATATTCAAAAACACACAGAACTCAAAGAATCAAATACATGGTAGACTTTGGCATCATGGACCAATACCTGATTTTCCTTCCCTTCTTAATTCCCAGGAAGAGTACATTTCTTTGTCATATTATAGAAAATATGACTTGTTTTGGTCAATAGTCTGCTATGAGAAGCAATGCATGTCACTCTGGGCCAAAGCACTTACAAGCTGATGCATGACTTTCCATGCATCAGCTTGTAAGTGTAGGCCTCAGACTGCCATAACAAAATACCATAGACAGGGTGACACAAACAACAGAAATTTGTTTTTTCAGAGTTCTAGAGGCTGAATATCCAAGATCAAGGGGCCGACCCATTCAACTCACTGAGGAGAACCCCCACTTTTTTGGCTTGCAGACAGCTATCTTCTTGCTCTGTCCTCATGTGACAGAGAGAGAGAGATTGCACGCAAGCTCTGGTGTCTCTTCTTGTAAGGGTGCTAATGCCATCATGCAGGCCCTATATTTATGACTTCATCTAATTCTAATTACTCCCAAAGACACCAGCTCCAAATATTATCACATTGGGAGTTAGAGCTTTGGATATGAACTTGAGGGATTCATTCCATCCATAACACATGTTCTCTTCCCCTCCACAGTGACTAAGAGCCCTAGTGTTTCAGATGGTGCAGAAGCAAAACATTGTAGCTTCAGTCAGCCTGGATTTATGAGGAGTTGCATAGAGCAAAGCATCCCGCTAATTTTTCAGGACGTTGTTTCGAGCCATCAAGAATGTGGGACTGTTATTACAGAAGAATAGCATAATCTAATCCAAGACACGATGGAAGGAAAGACTTACTTGGAAAAAACAAGTCAGGGAATCAAAGAAGAAATATGAAGCTATAAACACAATACACAAAATAGAAAAGATACAAATGAAGAACTAGTAAACTGGAAGTAAATCTGACAAATTACTCTACATGTAGCACAGAGATTGTATGGGAGGTCCTAGTCACAGCAATAAACAATAAATACAAAATACCAAGATTGAGGGGAAAAAATAAAATTGTATCGTGTGCAGAGATGAAATTATCTACTTGAAAAATTCAAGAGACACTACAGAGAAACTAGAGAAGTTCATAGTTTCAGGTAAGGGTATCAGTAAATAAAATTTAGTTGTTGCTATAAACCTGTAGATCTACAACAATTGAAAAACCATAAATACCATTTAAAATAACAACAAAAATACAAGACACTTAAGCATAAATCATTCAAAACATATGTGAATATCTCCTAACATCTTTATAGAGGAAATTATAAAACTTTATTGAACATAAAAATATAAATAAGATATGTGGAAGATATGGAGAGGATGTGGAGAAAAGGGAACTCTTGCACACGGTTGGTGGAAATGTAAATTGGTACAGCCACTTTGGTGGTACAGTGTGGGAAACACTATAGAAGTTTCTTAAAAAACTAAAAATAAAACTACCAACTGAGCCAGCAATTCCAGCCCTGGGTAAGTAGTTTAAAAAAATAAATAAATAAATTTGAAAAGATGCAGGCACCCCTATGTTCATAGCAGCATTATTTATAATCACCAAGATATGAAAGCAACCTAAGTGTCTATCAATAGATGAATGGATAAAGAAAATTTATACACACACACAGACACATACAACATAGTGGAATGCTTCTCAACCATAAAAAAGAATGAAAATTTGCCATTTGCAGCAGTTGTTCTTGGACGATATTATGCTAAATGAAATAAGTCAGAGAAAGACAAATACTGTATGATATCACTTAATTGTGAAATCTAAAAAATTAGTGAATTCAATAAAATGGAAACAGACTCACAGATACAAAGAACAAACTATTGGTTACCAGTGGGAAGAGGGACGTGGAGGGACAACATAGATCACTATATTGTACACTTGTAAATTATATAATACTGTATATCAACCATACCTCACTAAGAAAAGACTAAAAATTAGCCTATTTTTTCTGAAAATAAGGTAAATAAATGAAGATGTAAATCACATTTATACTTGAAAAGACAATATTATGACATTTTCCCTAAAGTAATACAAAAATCCATATAATTCAACTTTTTAATCTCTATAATTGTTTTTATACAAATAAAGATGTTGATACCAAAATTTTGTAAGAAAGATGAAAGATCAGAAATAGCCAATCCTATGGTGGGGTAGAGGCAAATTTACTTTACTAGATATGATTAATTAACAAAAGATATAATCACTAAAATGTGGTAAGGTATTGACTCAGAAATAGAGTCTCAGACGCTGCCACCAGAAGGCAAGGGCTTGGCTAACAGTAGCACTCCTCTGGGACCCGCAGTCTCGGGACCCTTGAGTGCCGCTCGGTGGAAGCTCCTGCGGCAGATTCTGAAATAAAAGCACCTGGATGACTGTCTATGACATACATCTGTAAGAAGATTTAAATCATTTAATCTTTTTTCCATAACAGAAGTCAAAAAGGGGAAACTAAAGAGGAAGCTGGTGACTGGGTCCAATATACAAGCATCTTCTATCCTGAATACAGTATTTTCTCAAGGCATAATAGTGGATCTTTGAATATTGAAGATGTTCTTACCACCTTTGACAATACAGGAAATGTCTAGCTCAAGCCCTGAGCCTTTGGAGTGGGAGCACTGACTCCAAGACCCTAGACTACCAGAGAACTAACCCTGCTGCTGCTGCTGCTGCTAAGTCCCTTCAGTCATGTCTGACTCCATGCGACCCCCTAAACGGCAGCCCACCAGGCTCCCCCGTTCCTGGGATTCTCCAGGCAAGAACGCTGGAGTGGGTTGCCATTTCCTTCTCCAATACATGAAAGTGAAGTCTCTCAGTCATGCCCAACCCTCAGCCACCCCATGGACTGCAGCTTTCCAGGCTCCTCCATCCATGGGATTTTCCAGGCAAGCGTACTGGAGTGGGGTGCCATTGCCTTCTCCAGAACTAACCCTGCTGCTGCTAAGTCGCTTCGTTGTGTCCAACTCTGTGCGACCCTATAGATGGCAGCCCACCGGCCCCGCCGTCCCTGGGATTCTCCAGGCAAGAACACTGGAGTGGGTTGCCATTTCCGCCTCCAATGCATGAAAGTGAAAAGTGAAAGTGAAGTCGCTCAGTCGTGTCTGATTCTTAGCAACCCCAGGGACTGCAGCCTATTAGGCTCCTCCGTCCGTGGGATCTTCCAGGCAAGAGTACTGGAGTGGGGTGCCATTGCCTTCTCCCGAATTAACACTAGGGGGTATCAAATAGTGAGAACGCTCACAAAGGAAACCATTGAAATACAAGACATGGCATCACCCAACCACCAGTAGCACCCTGTGCAGGACGCCTCATCTAAACAACAAACAAAAATACAAGCCAAATCATCAACAGACAGGATTATCACCTCCCTCAGACTTGCCCATCAGGGGAAAAACAAACAAATAAATAAAAACTCAGAACAAATCTCATCCTATAGGGAGCTTATACAAACCACTGGACCAACCTTAGGAGGGCAGAAACCAAAAGGCAGAAAGAATTCAACCTTGAAGCCTGGGAAAAGGAGACCTCAAACACAATAAGTTTAAAAAAATAATAATGAAAAGACAGAGAAATACTACATAAATGAAGGAATAAACTAGAAACACAGAAGTCCAAATAAATGAAGAGGAAATTGGCAAACTACCTAAAAAAGAATTCAGAATAATGATAGTAAAGATGATCAAAAACCTTGAAAACGAAATGGAGAAAATGCAAGAATCAATTAGCAAAGGCCTAGAAGAATTAAAGAATAAATATGCAGAGATAAACAATACAATTACTGAAATTATAAATACCCTGGAAGGAATGAATAGCAGAATATCTGAAATGGAAGGATGAATCAGTGAGCTGGAAGATAAACTGGTGGAAATAACTTCTGAAGAGCAGAATAAAAAGAAAGTAATGAATGAAGAGAATTGAGGACAGTCTCAGAGACCTCTGGGACAATATCCAACACACCAACATTCAAATTATAGGGGTCCCAGAAGGAGAAGAAAAAAAGAAAGGGCATAAGAAAATTTTTGAAGAGAGTATAGTTGAACATTTCCCCAACATGGAAAAGGAAATAATCAAGTCCAAGAGTCCCATACAGGATAAACCCAAGGAGAAACACACCAAGACACATACTAATCAAACTAACAAAGATTGAACACAAGAAAAGAATATTAAAAGCAGCAAGGGAGAAGCAACAAGTAACATACAAGGGAAACCTCATAGGCTTAACAACTGATCTTTCAGCCAAAACTCTGCAGGCCAAAAGGGAATGGCAGGATATAAAGTACTGAAAGGGAAAAACCTACAACCAACATTACTGTACCCAACAAGGATCTCATTCAAAATTGATGGAGAGATAAAAAGCTTTTCAGACAAACCAAAGTTAAGAGAATTCAGTACCACCATACCAGCCTTACCACAAATGTTAAAGGGACTTACATAGTAATACAAGAGAAGAAAAAAGATCTACAAAATCAACCCCAAACAATTAAGAAAATGGCAATACGAACATATATATCAATAACTGCTTTAAATGTAAATGGATTAAATGCTCTGACACAGACTGAATGGATACAAAAAGAAGACCCATATATATGCTGTCTACAAGAAACCCACTTCAGACCTGAAGACACATATAGACTGACAGTGAGAGGATGGAAAAAAATATTCCATGCAAATGGGAAGCAAAAGAAAGCTGGAGTAGCAATCTTCCTATCAGACAAAATAGACTTTAAAATAAAGATTACAAGAGATAAGGAAGGACCCTACATAATGATCAAGGGATCAATCCAAGAGTAAGACCTAACAATTGTAAATATCTATGCACCCAACATAGGAGCACCTCAATACATAGGACAAACACTAACCGACATAAAAGGAGAAACTGACAGAAACACAATAATAATAAGAGACTTTAACACCCCACTCACACCAATGGGCAGATCATCAAAATAGAATATTAATAAGGAATCACAAGTCTTAAATGATACACTAGATGAGATGGATCTCATTGATATCTTCAGGACATTCCATCCAAATGCAGAAGAATATGACTTCTTCTCAAGTGCACATGGAACATTCTCCAGGATAGACCACATCCTGGGTCACAAATCAAACCTCAGTAAATTTAAGAAAATTGAATTCGTATCAAGCATTTTCTCCAACCACAGAGCTATGAGACTAGATATCAATTACAAGAAAAAAACTGTAAGAAACACAAACACATGGAGATTAAACAACACATTTCTAAATAACCAACAGGTTACTGAATAAATCAAAAGGAAAATAAAAAAAAATTTCTAGAAACAAATGACAATGAAACCACAACAACTCAAAATCTATGGGATGCAGCAAAAGCAGTCCTAACAGGTGAATTTATAGCAACACAATCCTACATCAAGAAATAAGAAAAACATCGAATAGACAACCTAACTTTACTCCTAAAACAGCTAGAAAAAGAACAGAAAACCCCCAAAATTAGTAGAAGGAAAGAAATCATAAAGATCCAAGCAGAAATAAATGAAAAAGAAAGAAACAATAGTAAAGATTAATAAAACTAAAAGCTTATTCTTTGAGAATATAAACAAAATTGACAAACCTTTAGCCAGACTCCTCAAGAAAAAATGAAAAGAATCAAATCAAGAAAATTAGAAATGAAAAAGGAGAGGTTACAACAGACAATGCAGAAATACAAAAGATTATAAGAGAGTATTATGAAAAATTATATGGCAATAAAATGGATAACCTGGAAGAAATGGACAGATTCTTAGAAAAGTTCAGTCTTCCATGACTGAACCAGGATGAAATAGAAATTAGGAACAACCCAATTACAAGCACTGAAATTGAAGCTGTGATCAAAAATCTCCCAAGAAACAAAAGCCCAGGACCAAATGGCTTCACAGGAGAATTCTATCAAACTTTTAGAGAAGAAATAATGCCTATCCTTCCAAAATTCTTTCAAAAAATTGCAGGGGAAGGAACACTTTCAAACTCATTCTATGAGGCCACCATCACCCTGACACCAAAACTAGACAAAGACAACACAAAAAAAGAAAACTACAGGCCAATATCACTGATGAACATAGATGCAAAAATCCTTAACAAAATTTTAACAAACAGAATTCAGCAACATATAAAAAAGCTCATACACCATGATCAAGTTGGGTTTATTCCAGGAATGCAAGGATGCTTCAATACAGGCAAATCAATCAATATGATACACCATATTAACAAATTGAAAGATAAAAACCATATGATCATCTCAATAGATGTAGAAAAAGCCTTTGAAAAATTCAGCACCCATTTATGAATAAAACTCTTCAAAAGAAATGGTCATAGAAGGAACCAACTTCAACACAGTGAAGGCCATATATGATAAGATTACAGCAAGCATTATTCTCAATGGTGAAAAACTGAAAGCATCCCCCCTAAGATCAGGAACAAGACAAGGGTGTCCACTTTCACCACTATTATTCAACACAGTTCTGGAAGTCCTAGCTACAACAATCAGAGAAGAAAAATAAAAGGAATCCAGATCAGAAAAGAAGAAGTAAAGCTTTCACTGTTTGCAGATGACATGATGCTGTACCTAGAAAACCTTAAAGATAATATCAGAAAATTACTAGAAATAATCAATGAATTTAGCAAAGTTGCAGGATACAAAATCAATACACAGAAATCACTTTCATTTCTACATACAATCAATGAAAAAGCAGAAAGAGAAATTAAGGAATCAATCCCATTCACCATTGCAACAAAAAGAATTAAATATCTAGGAATACACTTACCTAAGGAGACAAAAGAACTGTACACAGAAAATTATAAGACATTAATGAAATAAATCAAAGATGACATAAATAGATGGAGAGATATTCCATGTTCCTGGGTACGAAGAATCAATATTCTGAAAATGACCATACTACCAAATGCAATCTACAGATTCAATGAGATCCCTATCAAATTACCAATGGCATTTTTCACAGAACTGGAACAAAAATTTCACAACTCATATGGAAACCCAAAAGACCCCAAATAGCCAAAGCAGTCTTGAGAGAGAAGAATGGAGCTGGAAGAATCAGGCTTCATCTGACTTAATCTGAATCTGACTTCAGATTATACCACAAAGCTACAATTGTCAAAACAGTACACAAAAACAGAAATATAGACCACTGGAACAAGATAGAAAGCTCAGAAATAAACCCATGCACCTATTGGTACCTTATTTTTGACAAAGGAGCAAGAATATACAATGGGGCGAAGACAACCTCTTCATAAATGGTACTGAGAAAACTGGGAAACTACATGTAAAAGATTGAAATGAGAACACTTCCTAACACCACACCCAAAGATAAACTCAAAATGGATTAAAGACCTACATGTAAGACCAGAAATTATAAAACTCTTAGAGAAAAACATAGGCAGAACACTCGATGACATAAATCAAAGCAAGATCCTCTATAACCCACCTCCTAGAGTAACAGAAATAAACACAAAAGTAAACAAGTGGGACCTGATTAAACTTAAAGCTTTTGCACAGCAAAGGCAACTATAAGTAAAGTGAAAAGACAACCCTCAGAATGGGAGAAAATAATAGCAAATGAAACAACTGACAAAGCATTAATTTCCAAAACATACAAGCAGCTCATTCAATGCCAGAAAAACAAACAACCCAATCAAAAAGTGGTAAAAAGACCTAAACAGACATTTCTCCAAAGAAGACATACACATGGCTAACAAACACATGAAAAGATGCTAAACATCGCTCATTATTAGAGAAATGCAAATCAAAACTGCAATGAGATACCACCTCACACCAGTCAATATGGCTATCATCCAAAAGTCTACAAACAGTAAATGCTGGAGAGGGTGTGGAGAAAAGGGAATGCTCTTGCTCTGTTGATGGGAATGTGAATCGACACAGCCACTCTGGAAGACAGTATGGACATTCCTTAAAAAACTAGGGATAAAATGACCACCATATGACTCAGCAATCCCCCTCCTAGGCATATACCCTGAGGAAACTAAAATTGAAAAAGACACATGTATCCCATTGTTCATTGCAGCACTATTTACAATAGCTAGAACATGGAAGCAACCTAGATATCCATTGACAGAAGAATGGATAAAGAAGTTGTGGTGCATGTAAATAATGGAATATTACTCAGTCATAAAAAGGAACTAGTCAGTGCTGATGAGGTGGATAAACCCAGAACCTATTATACAGAGTGAAGTGAGTCAGAAAGAGATAAATATCATATTCTAATGTACATATACAGAATCTAGAAAAATAGTACTGAAGAATTTATTTACAGGGCAGGAATGGAGAAACAGACATAGAGAATAGACTTATGGACATGGGGAGAGGGGAGAAGAGGGTGAGATGTATGGAAGGAGTAACATGGAAACTTACATTACCAAATGTAAAATAGATAGCCAAAGGGAACTTGTTGTTTGGCTCAGGAAACTCAAATAGGGGGTCTGTATCAACCTAGAGAGGTGGGGTGGGGAGGGAGATGAGAGGGAGTTTCAAAAGGGAGGAGATATATGTATACCAATGGCTGATTCGTGCTGAGGTTTGACAGAAAACAACAAAATTCTCTAAAGCAATTATCCTTCAATAAAAACTAAATTAAAAATAAATAAATAACTTGAATAGTAAGCCTAAGTTTTCATCATGTAAACAAAAAAGATGCATGTTTAAACATTTATCTTTATTTCTTAGATATTTAATATATTCAGCAATTTACTAATAAAAATAGATTTTATTAAAAAAAAATAGATTAAAGAAAAATAGTGTTTAGAAATGGATTTACACATATATGAGAACCATAAATATGAGATAATCATTAGAAGTTGATGAAACAGGAAGGATTAATCCCCAAATGATACTGGGGTAACTGACTCTCTATGTTGAGGGGAGAAAAGATAAAAATAAATATTTAAAATTTATGAAATTAGAAGATGTAAAGCTATAAAATGAAAGCAAAACTCAAACTTTTAGAAGGTAACATAAAAGTATCTCATGACTTCAGGGTAGGGGAAGATTTACTGAATCAAAACACAAGAAGTACATGCAAAAGAAGAGATTAATAAGACAGCACTTTAAAAAATTAAAGCACACATTCAACAAAAGCCAGCATACTTGAAGTGGCAAGACAAGCTTTCAAGTAGGGAGATGGGATTTGTCAAGCAGGTGAAGTAACAGGTTTTCAAATGTTTGGGATGATGCCAGCTTCAGGGGAGCTCTGGTTCCTAGGAAGGGCAGGATACAGCAAAGAGGTTTCAAGTTTTTACAGAGAGATGCAGTACATTTTTCAGCTATTAAATCTGGATCATGGATATGCTTGGGCATCTATTTTCTCATTTTTGTGTATTTTGAATATTTCATAATAAAAGAAAAATCTACATCTACCCTTGCACGTGGACACACTCTCTTGTTAACTTCTGCTTCTGTGAACATAAGCATGAAAAGAAACTGAAACTCAATCCTTAAGTCCTGGTTCAGAGTAGTTTCCCATACATTTGTAATACTTGGCATACAGCAGGTGCTCATAAATGCTTATTGAATTGAAATAGTTTCTGCAATTCCCAGGATTCCCTGTCTTGTCCCTCAGATTGAGGACTTCCAACATTCCCTGTACTTACTCATTCCACCCAACACTCATCAGATTGGACTAGAAATATTCAGTTAATATCTAGTTAGCTCTGTGAGGGCAAGAAGAGCATCTCCAGGAGATAGCACAGTGCCTGATACTTATTAACTAAAATAACAATGAAAGTCCCATCCACTCTTCACAATCGGTAGCTACCCAGATCAGCCCATTCTCAATACTCCAGAGACAAAATGTGAATCAGGATCCCTTGCCTCTTGCCTTCTAGAGAATTATACCAGGGCTGGTCCCCCTTCTGCCACTCTCTGAACTCTGCCCAACTGAGGACCACTTTGCAAACTTGTCCTGGGTTACCCTCTGACTTTGGTGACCTCGCTTTGTACCTAACTCTTCAGCTGCTGCCCTCAGAGGCACCTGGAATCTTTTCCATCCTCCTGCTTTTGGCCACCCGGGTAGAATCACTGGGCTTAAGGGTAAGTTTGTGCTCAGGTTGGTTTTAGTATTGGGTCACCTGGGTTTGGCAACCTGCCTACAAGGAAACTATCACAGAGCCCCTTGACTGAGCAGGTCCTACACACAGGACACTGAAAAAGCACTCAGAATCCCTAGATCAATCTTGAATGGCCAGTTCCTAGCCCACAGGGAAATGGCCTAGTGGCCAGCAATGACTTTGGGGCTGCTTGATCTTGTTCCCAGGGACTGGCCCCACCTTGGACAGGGACAGTCTCGTGGGTAGTCACACAGTAACCAGAAGTCAGGGCTTAACAGTGACTGCCAGTGCTAAACCCCCTCTGCTAGGCTCTCTCTTTACAAATGGATTACATTGGGTTCTTGTTTGGTTGTCTTTCCAGTAGCTGAGGTTCAGACACTCCCATCTCCTGGTACTTAACATTCCTACCTAGGCAGCACTACTGCTATATATCACTTACACTCCCTGCTGACATTTTATAGGGATTTTAAAGCAGCAGGTGTGTGAGATAGAAGCCATTGTCAATCATTGTGTTAAAAATGCTCCGCCCTTTCAAATGCCTAATCAGCAAGTTTGATGGATTGCAGCTGGTTGCAAACCAGCCAGGGTTTGAAGCTTTCAAGGCAAATAGCACCAACCCACTTTGGGAAAGGAGAGGGTGGAAGGCTTGGGAAATGGGCAACTGAGAAGCCCAGGCCAGGCTAAGGCACTGCGTGCGTGCGTGCTCAATTGTGTCCAATTCTTTGTGACCCCATGGACTGTAGCCCACCAGGCTCCACTATCTATAGAATTGTCCAGGCAAGAATACTAGAGTGAGTTGCCCTTTCCTTCTACAAGGGATCTACCCTACCCAAAGATCAAAACTGTGTCCACTGTATTGGACTCCACATCATCATAAAAGTAGTGGAAGTGTTTATCCACCAAAAGGAAGTCAGCATAAGTAATGTGCATGGTCTTGTTCCATACTGTTGCTCTTTGCATGGTATTTATCCATACCAAAGGTTATATTTTGAAGAAAGCATCCTTAAGCTCTGGGGTGTGTGTGTGTGTGTGTGTGTGTGTGTGTGTGTGTGTGTGTGTGAGTTGCTCAATCATGTCTGACTCTGCGACCCCATGGACTGTTGCCTGCCAGGCTCATCTGTCCATGGAATTCTCCAGGCAAGAATACTGGAATGGGTTGCTGTTTCCTTCTCCATAAGCACTGATAGATGTCTTATTTAGATAACCTGAAGGAGTACCCTCTCAGGGTCTGGTCTCTTTCAAGAGGAGTATTAAATGGGAAACAGGTAACTGACCCACTTCATATGAGGATCTAGATAGGCTGTGAGACTGCAACTTAATTGTGTGTTGACTGAACTCATTCACCTTATATCAGAAAACCCCTTCCCTTTACTGTAAAGATTTGGGGGATATTCCCATAAGCAATGTCTGGGGAAATAAGTCCTTGGATCTTCAGCAACTGCAATAACACACATAATACTCGAGCCTCCAAGGTGGCTCAGTGGTAAAGAATCTGCCTGCCAAAGCAGGAGTCACAGGAGACACAGGTTCAATCCCTGGGTTAGGAAGATCTCCTGGAGAAGGAAATGGCAACCCACTGCAGTATTCTTGCCTGAATAATCCCATGGACAAAGGAGAATGGTGGGCTACAGTACATGGGGTCACAAAGAATCAGACACGACTGAGCGTGCAGCACTCACTGGTGAACCTCAATGACTAACATAGTCTATCTTTTATAAGTGCTCTCCAAGTACACAATAAATGTCCCTTTCTGATCCAGACTGTACTTCCAGATTCTACCTATTTCTAGATTCTTCCATTTTACCAAATCAGGATACCACACTTTAAGTCAAATAAAGGAGAAGTGGGATGTGTGGCTTTGGACCTCTGTAACCATCTCAGGATGTTTGCATGCTACTCCATGAGACCCACTGAATAAACTTGAGTCCTTGTAACTCTAGCTCTGGGTTTGCCTCTCAGACACTGGCTCTACATTCTGTCCCTTCCTGCACTTCCTGTCTCCTCTGTCAACTGCTCTTGACCTCTGTCTGTCCACTCAGCACTTTCTGTGCATGCTTGTTGGTGACCTGCCTATGAACCCACTGTCTGGGGTACATCTTTGAACTCAAGTACATCTTTGAACAGGGCTCTGGAGAACTTGTTTTTGAGCCTTTTATCCCCACTCAACTAATAGCCTCTGAAAGGTAAAGTCATACTTTACCTGCAGTAACTCAGTACAAAGTAGTTTGTCTCATTAATCTCTGCATTATCAGTCCTCTAACCTCTGCTGTAACATTTATTATACAGGATCCAATGTCAGTGAGTTAATTGTCTAGTACAAGAGCAAGTTTACTTATCTTTAAGAAACTGCATTTAAAAATACACAAAGGGAGCATATACAAAGGCCAAGAGGAAGGGACAGCCAAGATACAAATAGCCATGATATTAGGGGATAGGAAGAGGTTAATTCTCACATGGTGATCCAAGAGATCTTGCTTAGAACTGATGATATTTATAAAGTACTCAGAAGACTGGTCAATCTTCTAACAAAAGAGGAGCTAATGCTGAAAAGAAAGGTAGAACATAAGCTCTGGGGAACTTTGTCACTGACTTTGCCAGTGTAAGGATGGGGCTGAAAGAAGACAATTCCACAGGAAACAGGACAAAGACCTCTGGTCTTTTCCCCCACACTCTATTTAAATACCTCTTTTGCTCCTTCTTCTCTGCCAATTGGGTGAAATCTAGGGCAATTCTTTTGACCCTACTGCTCACTCTTTTTCATGAAAGAGTGATGGAAATACACAACCCCAGGTAATGGCCAAAAATTCCAAATCTCATTTTCGTGTAAGCAACTTTCCTCTTGCAGATTTTGGAGGTGAGCGTCTTTTTTCTGTCTGATCTCCTATTTCTCTGTTACTCCCCAGCTGGCTAGCCCAGGGTGTAAGGAGGTGTTTGGGCAGAGACTCAGGAGGGAGCAGAGAGAAGAAAAGATGCACCCAGATTGATACTATTGTCATCATCCATTGGTGCCCTTGGATAAATGTTCAAAACTGGCTTTTTTCTCTAATGGTCTGCTTTTGTGGACCCTTCAGTGATTACCTTTGGGAACATTTGACTAAACTTCTTTTAATAGGAAGTATGAGTTACCTGTTACCACATAGATATACATAAAATACCCTAAAACTTAGCACCTTCAAACAATAAACATTTATTATTTGGTTAATATTATTTGGCACATGGTTCCTGGGCTCCGGAATTCAGGACCAGCTTAGCTAGGCAGTTCTGGCTCAGTGTATTTCAGGAGGCTGTAGTCAAGCAGTTGGCCTGGAAATAAGTCATCCAAAGGCTTGGCTAAGGCTGAAAACTGCTTCCAAAATAGTTTAATTAACATGATTGTTGGCTTGAGGCTTCCATTCCTTGCTATGAGGAAGTTCCAGTATCCTTGTAACGCGGCACGGTGGTCTTTTGTAACACCTTCCTCTATCCCAGGATGAAGTCTTGAGCTGGGTTAGGACACCAGGAAGTACATCTTGCCCCTGAAGTGGCCACTTCTTCGCTCCACCACTAGGAAAATAGCAAAACCTCTTATCCATAAGACTCTTCAGGTGTGGGTCAGACACAAGGTCCCAGAGCACCCACATCTCTCAGATGGACTCTCTGCAGCCTCCTCATTAAACATGGGATGAGGAAGCATCCACGGAGGAGGCTGAGCAGGGAAAATGCCACCGCATCATAAAACCTTTCTTCTCGGCCCACTGTATACCTCAAGGGTATAGAAGCAGTTGCGGGCAGGAAATCCCCGATAAAAATTAAGAAATATTTTTACCAGCTCAGTTGAATAGGAACTCAAACAAAATCAGTTGCTCTGTGGGAAAAAAAAAAAGAGAGAATGATATATTGTTTTGCATACCTGAGTGTATAAAGTGCTTCATACTCAGGGCAGAAAGCAGAAAACTACTTATGAGAAATGTGAAAGCATATAGTGACAAATATATTTAAGTCTATGCATTAATCTCATGAAACTGAATGAGATCTTCACCATAAAGTTAGTGTTGGTTTATTTCTGATTCACCTGGAGGGAAATGAGGATCAGAATAAGAGAGGAACTTGCCCAAGTAATACAGTTATTGAGCACCCCATTTGGAGTTAAAACACAATCTCTCTACAAAACTCATTTTCCCCATTTTGCTCCCTCTCCTCCATCACATGATCAATGAACCTCTCTGGGACCCAGTTTCCTTTTTTTGACATGCCTATTCATCTAATATTGAGCACTCACCATGTGCGAGGCTCTATACTGAGAGTGAGGACATGTAATTACACGTGAATATTGTGAAGTTCCTGCCCACAAAGGAGCTTGAATATAAAGGGTTCGTATTCCTAAATACAAAGTGTTTTTAAGGTTATGAAGGAAGGATAGAGTTGGGGGTGCAAGGAGATAGTGGGGAGGTGACGTGCTCAATGTGAGCACAGACTGCTGTGAGTTAGTGCCACAGTCTCCAGACTGGACTTGGAACCATTTCGAAAGTTTTTCCTAGTTACAGAAAAGGTCATCCTGGGTGTGGGAGTCAGCACAGGCTCTGCTGGAAAGTTATTTTTGAATATGCATCCTGCAGTGCAGGGAGAGTTAATCCTACAGTGCCACTTCCAGTTAAGGGAGGTCACCCTGAGAAACTCCTTTGTCTAACTAATATTTGAAGTTCTTTTGCTCTGATTCCAGTCACCTTTTCCAGTTTTATCTTCTGCTCTTCCTTGAACTCTAATTTGCAGGCCAATCCACCTTTATGTAACTCCATGACAGTATCCTTAATGTATCTCTCTTCCATGCTTTCCTCTTCTGCTAAAACCAACCCATCCTTTTCCCTGGAAGAGATGATGGAGCCTACTTGCTAGGATTCCTGTATTCAGAGGAGAAAGCAAGGTTGAAGTAGGTGGGAGTTGGGTGGGGGGGTGGGGGTGGAATGGGATGAAGAAGGAGGGAGGGGATGTAATCCTTAATTCAAAATACAGAGGCCTGAATTCAGTCTCCTACAGTAAGGCTACCAGGCTACATGACTTTACAAACAGAAAGACCTTACTTCTCTCTGGACCTCAGTTTCCTCATCTGTGAAATATAAAAAGAAGCTTGCCTACCTGGCAGAACAGCTACAAGACTCAAGATCATTTTTGTAAAATGCTTTGCAAATTGTGAAGCAATCCTTTATGCATGTGTTTGCTTATGCAAACGCAAGGGATTGTCATTAGTATTCAGAATCTTCCTAGCTGATGTGTTTTTGCAAGAGTTTGGCTAGAATCATGACTAAGATATGTCCCAGCTGAGTAGCTTCTTCCACTGCAGCTTCATCCAATAGCCACAAAGGGGATAAAATAGGTCTTTTGTGATTATTTTCACATAGTTGGAAATATTTCAAAGCAAAGTGAGCTCTGCTTTATTTGCATTAAATCTAGGTCCTCAGTGCCAAACAAGTACCATAAACTTATGATTCCAAAGTTAATAGCTTAAAATAAAAGATAAATGTCCTGTAATTTTTTTTTAAGATTCAGGATTTGCAAAGAATTCATATATCACTGACAATACTGATGAGTCACATTTGAAAGGAGAATTGAGGAAGCAATTCTGGTTAAATAGGAAGTTCTTCTAGGCTGATAATGAAGTGTAAAACTTTCTCCTTGGCTGTCAGAAAGATACAACTTGGATTTATTGATTGATTACTTCATTGGATCTATGAACAAACACAAACTAGAAAGAAAAAAACATAATAATCCAAAACTTGAAGGAGAGTATTCCTACCTAAAAGATACTGAAAAAAGGAGTAGGTTGGGGAAGAATAGGATGAATTCATTTTGGAACATATTAATTAGTTTCCAACTGCCTTTGAGAGTATGCACATGTACGTGCTCAGTTGTGTCTGACTCTTTGCGACCCCATGGACTGTAGTCCACCAGGCTCTCCTGTCTAAGGAATTTCCCAAGCAAGAATACTGGAGTGGGTTGCCATCCTTCTCCAGGGGATCTTCCTGACCCAGGGATTGAACCCAAGTCTCCTGCGTCTCCTGCACTGCAGGCAGATGCTTTACCGCTGAGCCATGAGAGTAGGGGTGGTGGATTTTGGAGATGCAATGCTAAAACTCAAAAGTGGTGAGTTGAGCTGAGATTTGCAAGTATTGGCATATAGCTGTTGAAACTGGAAGGAGAGATGGTGAGTGAAGGGAATGAGTGCAACACTGAGGGATCGGCACAAAGATGAGCATCCAGCAAAGAAGGCTCCAGAGGGGCTACCAGAAATGTGGTAAGAAATTCAGGTGAATGTGGTATTAGAGTCAGGGTAAATGTAAAGCAAGACAGAGGGTCAGTAGTCAGAAGTGAGAGGCTGCTGATAAGTCTCATACAATGAGAACTATTGAAACCGGTTCACTGGATTTAGCAACATACAGGTGACTCAAGAAAGAGCCACTTTGGTAGAATTACAGGGCAGAACCAGTCTGGAACAGGATGAAGAGAGAATGAAAAATGAAGTGGAGACAGAGTAGTCAAGTTTTTCAAATTTCTGCAATTAAAGGAAGGAGAGGAAGGAGGCAACACCTGGAGGGGACGTGAGCTCCTGAGTCTTTTGATGAAATTGGCAGAGATCGGGGCATGCTTGATTGTTGACAGAAACAGCCCAGTTGAGAGGAAGAAGTTAAAGACAGAGGGGAAAGAGGCACACAATTTCTAAAAAGACAGAAGCACATTTTACCAAAGCACAGATCAGGGTCACTATTCCATCTGACGGTGGAAGGAAGCTACCTGGTGAGGATGATACCTGACCCAACCCATTTAGAGGATGGGTGAATGTATCCAGGCAGGAGAATAGATGAAGAGAAGTGGAGCTCACCCAGTGCTCATTTCAGTTTTACCACTGGGCCTCTCAAATTGCTTGGATTGAGTGGAAGAAAGTGCTCTTGACTAACATTTCATGGAGCTGTAATTTTTCTAAACTCATTTTTATAAATAAAATGTGGGTTTGCTTATACAAGGCTTATATTGTATGTCTCCACCCAAGGTATATTTCTCATCTGGGTTATTTCCTTTAGAAAATGTGCAGCCAATGATATGAGTCTTAACTCCCAAGCGTCTGCAACTATTTATATAATGCAATGGGTTGCCTGACTCCCTATCACATTTCCTATGTTTTTCGTAAGTGAATAATTTCCTTATAATCATGATGCTGCCTAATTAGAATCTGTCCATCTCAGCTGAAAGGAAGAACTTGGCCTTTTAGGTGGTCAGGACTGAACTCACTTGATGAAAGACATATTTTTTCAGTGGTGAGAGTTTGGGGGTGGGTCTGGATTGGGAAGAAGGTTTTAAAGAGGCAGAATATTCTGTAAGAGGCACTATCCACAGGGAAAAAAATAAGCTATTAAAGATGAAAATGTTTTATTTTTTCAAAGCTAACTGTGTGTACTAACCAAAATACACGGGAAGAAATTTAATTCACAAATAAGTACATGGAATGATATTCAAACTCTCTAATAACTTAAGAAAGGCTCATTAAATTGAAGTAATATTTTCACTATTCAATTAGCAATAATTTCTTTTAAAATACTAGTAACTAAAGCTAGTGAATATATATATGGTGGAAGCAATACCTTCAATCATTCCTAACATTGGGGTAAATTAAGGTAATTTTTTGGGAAAATGATAGAACCATAAAACAAGATATGTAAAAATGTTTATATATCTTGATCCAGAAATTCTCCTTCAGGAAATTTATCTTAAAAAAATAAGGTATGAATTTTATCTCACATACTTAGGGTGAAATAATTCTGATTTTTTATAATGTGATGATGATGTGAAGTTGCTCAGTCGTGTCCAATTCTTTACGACCCCATGGACTGTAGCCTACCAGGCTCCTCCATCCATGGGATTTTCCAGGCAAGAGTACTGGAGTAGGTTGCATTTCCTTCTTCAGGGAATCTTCCCAACCCAGGGATTGAACCTGGGTCTCCTGTATTGCAGGCAGATGCTTTACCATCTGAGCCACCAGGGAAGCAAGTTGGTTTTTTATAACTCAACTCAATTTCTGACTCTGAAATCCATTTCTTTGATTATCCTGGAAAGTTTAATCTCAATTATCAGGGTTTCCTGAATATAGGATTGCATCAGGATTCCAGGATCATTTACAGTTCTGAAGCTTCTTGAGATTGGGATGAAGTTGACCTTTGAAAGTGAACCATCACCCCACCTTTAAGGTGCCTTAGAGCTCAGCCTCTCTATTGCTTTTTCATCACATGTAAGGCACAGGGATCACTGATAAAAAGGAGAAGAATTTTGTAAAAGGTTGTGTTTTTAGCCCAAACCCAAGCCCCCTCCATGCTGTTTGGATGATAGGTGGGGACACAGAAAAAATAAAGATCTCAAAATATTACCATGATATACGTGCATGAAGATTGCTATGATAGAAAGAAATGGTGAAGGAAACAAAAAGTTATCCAACAATGGGACATGATCATGTAATCAGTCTCCAGAGCAGACTTTAAAAAATTTTCCTGATTTTAATCCTCATAATAATCTTTGATTGACTATCATGTAATCATTAGAAATAATTCTAAAGACAAGGCATCAGCCTGGAGTAACATTATCACTAGTAATCTCTGGTTGTATACAAATATATTTTATATTATCACAAAAACCAAAAGTCATCAGCAAAAATGAAAATATCTTATGCATTTAGGTGGTGGGATTTTGTGTGAATTGCTTTTTTAACTAGGATGATGTAATAACATTAAAAAGAAATCAAAACAGAGGAAAAAATACTTCTTTTCAGATTTGGAATGAAAAATGAAAAAATCCTTGTGGATTTTGCCTCAAAGGGGATTATTATAATCCAGTTCCTAGAATTCAAAGCTGTTCCATCAGCTGCCATTGTTAATGAGTTGTGATTACAAAGACAATCTGTTTTTTCACTTTATTTATTTTTTATTGACGGACAATTGCTTTACAGAATTTTGCTATTTTCTGAAAAATCTCAACATGAATCAGCCATAGGTATATATGTATACCTATGAGATTACAAAGACAATCTCTTGATTTAACTTCCTCTGATCCACTAATGATAACATCACCAACTCAATGAACATGAGTTTGAGCAAACTCTGGGATATAGTGAAGGACAGGGAAGCTTGGCGTGCTGCAGTCCCTGGGGTTGCAAAGAGTCAGACACAACTTAGCTACTGAACAACAACAATGACAATCCACTGAGACCTCTTCTCTGCTTCTCCAGATCCTGTCCATCCTTTAATCCTGGAGAAGTTCAGGATAAGAAAGAATTAGAAAGAAATAGTCATTGAGACCTTTGATAAGTGGTGAGCCACCTGGCCCATATGACAAAGCTTTTATCTCTAAAGAAGGGAAACACACTGGCTGAGCACCTTCTGTATTCCAGACCTAGGGGCAGAAACTTTAATATCATCATATTTAACAGACTTTATTTGTTTCATTTTACTTAGGTGGAAACTGAGGCCCAAAAAGACTAAGCAATTTGCCAAATGCCATTCACTGACTGAATCAGAATCCAGACTTAAGTCTGCCTGAGCCCAGAGGCCCAGTTATTTTCCATGACACTATGTGGCTTCTTCTCAAAGTGACCTCTCATTGGCAAGCCTGAGGCAATTTTAAAACACAGAGAAACTTCATTCTCAACTTCAATTAGTAGAAATACTGAACAATGCATTGTTCTTACTGGAAAGCAATAGCACCATAGACCAGCATTTCTCAAAAGCAAAGTCCAAGAATGGTCCCTGAAAGAAGGGTTCCATGGCCAAATAACATGGGCAGAGGCTCTATACTACTGTTCCCTTTTGGAGAGTCATAGTCCACTGAAAGGCTCTGAGTATAGCTAGGGAAAAAAAACCAACTTCATTTTTATCTTTTTTAGTCCAGTGATGCCCAGAATTTCATAGTCACAGAAGACTTTTCATGCTAATAGTCTTACAGCTCCTGGCCCAGTTGCATAAACCTCTCTGAGACCATGGAGGTGGTCTCCAGGATTAGGCTAAAGGAAGCTACTCTCCTGGGGAAGGAGGGTATTCTCTAAGATACTAGGACAGCTGTGCTCACTGAGATGGCCACCCTAGGAAAAAGCAATGTTCTCCTCAATCCTGAGCAGAACCAAAAAGGCCTTAGCTCAGTGAAGGCTCTAGGAATGTGAATCCACTTTGGCACAGCAAAAGCCCACAGCCTTGGGAACATCTGAAGACAGGCAGCATCATGCCATGGCATAGAGGCATGATGTTACAGTGATGAGAGGTCCTCTGGTGTTTCCCAAGCCACATGCCTCAGTAAGGGCAGTTAGAACAAGAGAGGAAGGCAATGCCTGGCTCAGTACAGGCACACAATCAATGCTAAATGAAAAGATGAAAAGTTTGCTTGAATTTGCTCGAGTTCCCACTGGATCACAGAAAAGAGATAGTGGACTCAAGAGCTAAACTGAACAACAATTCAATGAAGGGGTTTTTTATAGAGGACTTCCCTTGTGGCTCAGATGATAAATAATCTGCCTGCAATGCAGGATACCCAGGTTCGATCCCTGAGTTGGAAAGATCCCCTGGAGAAGGGAAGAGTTACCCACTCCAGTATTCTTGCCTGGAGAATTCCATGGACAGAGGAGTCTTGTGGGCTCCAGTCTCATGGGGTTTCAAAGAGTTAGACATGATTTAGTGACTAACACATGCTTTTTACAGATACATGGAAAGCGTTAAAGGAATCAACAAAGGATGGAAAGGTATCTAGCATTGGCAACTGCAGGAAGCTTTTTCCACCCCTGGGTCTAAGGGAGAAGGGGAGAAAGCAGTACCATTGAAGCTTGGTGGGAACTGGAGCCACAGAAGAGGCCCCATCTGCCAGGGAATGTGAGAGGACAGAAGAGCCAGCCCAACAATAGGACATTTGGGATGGGCTAACAAGCCTGCAGACATGGATGGTGAAAAAGTTAGTGGAATGTGGATAATTATTATTAACTTACTGACCACAGATGTAGTAGTAAGTTTTTTGTCACCCAAATATCATTGACTGGAGATGTATCCATATTCATTTACATAACCGATCGCATTGACTGGAGATGTATCCATATTCATTTACATAACCGATCGCTGGCAACGGGTGTTAGTTTCTGCAAAAATCCCTTGGTCAATAATGTTTTAAGAGGTCACAATCTATTGGGTTGGCCAAAAAGTTCATTCAGGTTTTTGTGTAAGATGAAACAAACTTTTTGCCCAACCAAATATATTTGTAGGCTAGGGAGATGTAGACATAAGAATTACAGCAACAAACTCAGAATCTAAGAAACTCAGAATCTTAGAATTTTAAAATATATATATAGTCATGGTTAACTTGGAAAAAATATATATTTGGGTGAAACTGAGGCTCTGCTTTCCACCTCTGTGGCCCACTGCATTTTCCTCTGACTCAACACACAAAGTTTGCTGAGTTAGTTTATGTGTGTTGCCTTCTTTTCAGCTTTCCTCAGATGGGACACTTGAAAACCATGGTGGCAGGTTTATTTGCTTAAACATTTCCTTTGAATGAGCCCACCCAGAGCATCAAGGCTTTTGCCTTAGGTGGAGTGCTTCTACCCCAGCTAAAGAGAAATAGGCCATCAGACCCCACCACGAGCCCCAACCCTGATTTCATTCCAGGAACACCCAAGGAACTGTTGTTCTTGGGGCTTGGGTCCCCATGTCCTTCTCAAAAATGTGCTTGGAAACCACAGGGGTGCCTGGATGATGGCCCAGAATGTGTGGAATGTAGGGCCCAGGATTCTGTGGACCAAAAAATGGATGCATACAGTCAGATGTCTCTGAGAGTGGGCCCTGCATAGAGAAAAGATGAAAGATTGGCCAAGAGAAGATGATAGCCATGGCCAAAGCCACTATCACCTGTAGGACTAGAGAGACAGGGAGGAGATGCTGCTCCCAGAGTGCCATGAAAGCTAGAATGCCAGTAAGCCTGCTTAGTGGGAGCTTGGACCATAAATAGAATTATCCAGTGATAGCCAGATTGACTGAAGCAATGAAGGCTTTGCTGGAGATGCTACTGAAAGCAGAGAGAGTTGGGGGGGGAGATACCCTGGTGCATCTTCTCCTTCTGCCCTCCAGTCTCCCTCCAGTGTCTCCTATAAACTCAAGCTAATCTGAAGCCAGATGGCAATGGATATTAGAAACTGTATTTCCCTACAACATAGAACAGAATGAAAAAAAAGGTATGGAATGGATATAAGATCAAACAGGCAAATTATTACACCCTATTCTCTATGGATGTTCAGCCATCACATCTCCTACTGATCTCTTCAGTATAATCAATGACCTTTGTATTGCCAGCGACTATGGTAAATTCTTATTTCTTTCCTTAAACTCTCAACAGTATTTCAACCAGCTGGCCAATTTCTTCTTAAGTCATTTTTCACTTGGTGTCTCTGACACATCCCTTGGCTTCTGGTTTTTTCCTTTATCCTTTGCTACAACTTTTTTGTCCCCTTTTCTAGTTCCTCATTTTCCCATCATCTGTGTTGGAGAGCCTTAAGAGTCTTTCTTTGATTATTTTCTATTTTATGTCTACTTTTATGCTTTAGGTGATCTTATCTGGTCCCATGGACTTAACTACCACTTATCTAGACATTGTTGGTAGTGTTGTGTTAGTCTTTCAGTTGTGTCCAACTCTTTGCCATCCCATGGAATGTAGCCCACAACACTACTCTGTCCATGGAATTCTCCAGGCAAGAATATTGGAGTTAGTTGCCATTCCCTTCTCCAGGGAATATTCCCGACCCAGTGATTGAACCCCTGTATCCTGCACTGCAGGCAAATTCTTTACCATCTGAGCCACCAGGGAAGCTCTATCTAGACATTAGCACCCTGAAATATATAAATCCAGATTCATTCCTATTATATCTTGTGTATTTCATGTATCCAAATGCCTCTTGGAGGGATCCAGTGGGATACCAGTAGGTATCTCAAATACAATGTATCCTAAATTTAGATCTTTTTTTTTCTTCCAGAAATCTGTCCTTTCTCCATTTTCAAAGCTCAGTTCTGTGCTCAGAGTAGATGTGGAATTTATATATACTGTAGTGAATATTATAAATACATTTTCCATAATCATTGTGAAGAGTTTATAAGCATTTCATTCAATAAACACAAGCCTGAGAGGTGCCCAACTCTGCTCCTGAGTGAGGCACCGAATAAAGAAAAGTGAATCAGACATGGTACCTGACCTCAAGGAAGAGACAGACACATCATTTATGCCCTTTTGAGCATAAATTGTATATATAATCTTCCAGCTGCCTTTAAGTTCCTTGACCTCAAGTATATTGTTACAGTTCTTTGAGTTGAAATATGGGCTAGTTTGATCAAGAGGCAGGATTTGGGGGTCTCTCATAGAAGTCAGAGACTCATAGTAATTGAATCACAGGAAGGTAGAGAGACCTCAGCAGCAGTGTGTGTGACTTTTCTCTAGAATGCCATGATAACAAGATTCAGTTCCCGTCTCATGGGCATTAAAAGAATAGAATCACAAAGGAGATCAGCTCTGTGAGCTCCAGGCTCCTCATCTGGAAAACTGAAAAATTAATAATGCAGTGCTGTTGTGAGGATTAAAGAACAGATACACACAAAACACAGGGCCTGATATCTGGCCACAATAAGAGCAGCTCTCACTCACTGGGTGTTGACTATTTTAGTGTTATTATCATTATTATTTACTGTGACTCATCTTTTAAGTGGGCCTCCCAGGTAGCTCAATGGTAAAGAATCTTCCTGCCAAGCAGAAGACATGAATTTAATCCATGGGTCAGGAAGATCCCCTGGAGAAGGAAATAGCAAAGCACTCCATTATTCTTTCCTGAAAAATTCCATGGAAAGAGGGACCTCGGAGACTACAGTCCATGGGATCACAAAGAGTCGGACTTAGCAACTAAAGAGCAGAACAGCATCTTTTAAGTAGATGAAAATTAGGGGCCAGGAGGACAGCAATTTAATGTCACCCTATAAGTTAGAACCGGACATGGAACAACTGACTGGTTCCAAACTGGGAAAGGAGCACAACAAAGCTGCATATTGTCACCCTGCATGTTTAACTTATATGCAGAGTACATCATACAAAATGCCAGGCTAGATGAATCACATTTTGGAATCAAGACTGTCAGGAGAAATATCAACAACCTCAGATAGGCAGATGATACCACTCTAATGACAGAAAGTGAAGAGGAACTAAAGAACCTTTTGAAAGGGTAAAAGAGAATAAAAAAACTGGCTTAAAACTCATGGTATCTAGTCCCATCACTTCATGGCAAGAAAATGTGGGAAAAGTGGAAACCATGACAGATTTTATTTTCTTGGCTTCCAAAACCACTGCAGATGGTGACTACAGCCATGAAATAAAAAGACGCTTCCTCCTTAGAAGGAAAGCTATGATAAATCTAAACAGTGTATTAAAAAGCAGACACAACACTTTGCTGACAAAGGTCCATATAGTCGAAGCTATGGTTTTCTCAGAAGTCATGTATGGATGTGAGAGTTGGCTGAGCACCAAAGAATTGCTGCTTTCAAACTGTGGTGCTGAAGAAGACTCTTGAGAGACCCCTGGACCGCAAGGAGATCAAACCAGTCAATCCAAAAGGAAATCAACGCTGAATATTCATTCAGAGGACTGATGCTGAAGCTGAAGCTCCAATATTTTGGCCATCTGATGCAGAGACAACTCATTGGGAAAGACCCTGAGGCTGGGAAAGATTGAAGGCAAAAGGAGAAGAGAGATAAGATGGTTAGATAGCATCACCAACTCAATGGACATGAAATTGAGCAAACTCTGGGAGACAGTGGAGAACAGAGGAGCCTGGCGTGCTGCAGTTTGTGGGATTACAAAGAGTCGGGCACAACTTAGCGACTGAACAACAAGAAGTAACTTATGCAGTTACAAAACTGGGACCAGAATCTTGGCCACCAAATTGCTAGTCCAGCGCTTTCTTGATAACATCATTGCGCCTCTTCATAAGGTTTATCCCCTGAGACTCAGAGTTCTAGAATCACCATATTTGATGGAATTTTCATGTTTATCAATGATTCATCTTACATTACACAACTAAAGGCTGAACCTATCTGTGAACCAATGAACTCCCCAACAGAGCCCATTTAGGGGCAATCTTCTAGAAAGTTCTATGTATATCATACTGAATCTACTTCTTTCAACCTCAGCCTTTTGTTTTACCTTCAGAAGACATTCCAAACTTGAATCAATCAGTGTTTTTTTGTTTTTTTTTTCCTATGACAGCTTTTGAGGTATTTGAAGAAAGCGCTCATCTAACTGAGTTTCCCCTTTCCAATATAAATGCTTCCATCCATTCCAAGATAAAAAAAATTGTAGTCATTCTAAGTTCTGGCTTCCCTTATCTCTGAAACTCTATTAAATACCAATTCTTTTAGTACTACCACATTATAATATCTCAAGAAATTCCCTATGCTCTTACCTCTACTGCCACGACTCTACCAAAGATTTTGGCTACCTTTCAGCCAGATTACTGCAATTATCTCTTTAGTGTGGCCTCCACCCTCTACTCTTTACCAGTTAATGCATTATCTATACTTGGAGCTAGAGTAATTTTTCTAAAATGCAAATTTGACATCATCACTTGGTTCCCTAAGTAGATGTGTCTGTGTTCAATCGTATCTGACTCTTCATGACCCCATGGACTGTAGCCTTCCAGGCTCTTCCATCCAATGAATTTTACAGGCAAGAATATTGGAGTAGGTTGCCATTTCCTTCCCCAGGGTATCTTCCTGACCCAGGGATCAAACCAGTGTCTCTTGTGTCTCCTGCACTGGCAGGTGGATTCTTTATTGCTATGAAATCTGGGTTTCCTATTGCTTACCAAATAAATTCTTAACTCCTTACCATAGCATATGCAGACCTTCATGAAAGAACCTCTCGTATATCTTACCATTCCTATTCAATGATACTCAACTTTCAAAAGCAGGCTAGGAAAGGCTGCTTTAAAGTTGAAGTGAGAAATGAGAGTATTCATAATGAGGGTGGTGGGACTAGAATCTCAAAACGGGTTGTTGGACTTGGAAGGTACCTCAAAAATATATAGTTTTTACTTATCTCTGCCATCCACAGATAATTTCCAGATTTCCATTTTGATTGACAAAAGAGATGCTGGTATCATTCACAGAGACTAACACACAGAAGGAACATGATGGGGGAGCTTAGGAAGTACAAGATGACAAGTGCCCTTTGCAATGAGATGGAAGAAACCCTCTGCACATACAGAGGTGTGAGAGACGTGACACGGGAAGCTGCACATCAGTAGTGCAGCCTGTTCTAGAATCAGCTTTTTCAGTGGCCACAGGGCATGGCTGGTTCTTATTGAGCTACAAGTGGAATAAATTCTAGAGATGAAAGGATAATGAAGTCTCGGCCCCTGTCTGACCTTGGAGTGGGAAACCAGCTTCAAAACAGCCATTGTATGTAACTGAGGAAGGTTGTTTTTATTGCTGTAAAGAAACAGTCTACTTCACTCAAAAGATTTGTTTGTTTATCCTTTAATCATGAAGAATGCCTCCAGCTGCGGTAACTCTTCATAACTTATGCTTTCTTTTTCCTTGCCCATGACTCAGAGCTCATCCATTAAGGGAGGGAGGTGGGTCTTTATTTGGCATAGGGATGAAATATAGGCTAAAATGATAACCTTACATCTCCAAGATACATATAGTAGCCTCGTCAGTGGCCAGGTGAAGACAAAAAGTCAGAGTAATCCATTTTAATAATGATAACCACCATTTTTTTATAATAGGTTCCAGTAGATCATCAGCAATTATTCAAAAATCTGCCTTTCAGATGGAGATACTAAAGTCCAGCCAAGTTAAATAATTTGTTTAAGGTCACACATCTACTAGTCAGATCTGTGTGACTCCTTCTGTCTGTCCTCATTATACCCTTCAAAGCAGTTAAAAAATCAAACAAAAAAGCTAGGAGATTGGCTTTGCTAAATAAGTAGCTATGTGCAGAGACACACAGGGTCAGGAGTGCACAATAATTTGCCATGAGACCTAGGTTTGGATGTAGGGACTAGGATTGCTTATTCTTCTGTGTGACTTGCAGCCATTCACTTCATCTATTTCTCACCTGAAACATGAGAAGAATTTTCTTTGTCCTCTTTGCCTGATAATGTTGCTATGGTGTCCAAGCAAGATCAGTTAAGAAAAAATGAGCTACAAACTTTAAACTTTGTACACACATTATTTGCTTAACTGCTCAGTTGTGCCTGATTCTTTGTGATTCCATGGACTATAGCCTACCAGGCTCCTCTGTCCATGGGGATTCTCCAGGCAAGAGTACTGGAGTGGGTTGCCACGTCCTCCTCCAGGGGATCTTCCCAACCCAGGGATCGAATCCAGGTCTCCCACACTGCAGCTGGATTCTTTATCGTCTGAGTCACCAGGGAAGCCCAAAGTCTAACCACCCTAGATGGGACATGAACCCACAATCCCTGGCTTAGGAAGCCAGCGCCTTATCCATTATGTAGAGATATTAATCAAGATCATAATTTGTGCTTATGATGATTATGATCATTATAATAGCAAAGTCATCTCCTTTTCCTCGGAGCCTGAATTAGCACATCCATAAAATGTTTGACTTTCACCAAATAGTTTCTAGATTCCTTGAAGCCCTATCAGCAAAGAATCATGAGAACTTTAAATACAGAAAGTAAAGGACTAGTGTGTAAGAAATACAAGGAAGATCCCCTTTGCCTGAGAAAACTGCAATGTAAACCGAAAACTTTCATCTTGAAGGCTAATTGTCAATTTAAGAACCCTGATTAAGCCTCAAAGAACAATAAAATATGTGCATTCTTGAAAATCAATTAGGAAATGCTTTGAAGTGAAGTGAAAGTGGCTCAGTTGTGTCCAACTCTTTGTGACCACAAGGACTATATAGTCCATGAAATTCTCCAGGCAAGAATACTGGAGTGGGTAGCCTTTGCCTTCTCCAGGGAATCCTCCCAACCCAGGGATCGAACCCAGGGTTGCAGGCAGATTCTTTAGCAGCTGAGCCACAAGGGAAGCCCAAGGAAATGGTTTGGGGCCACCTAAATAGGGTCACATATATGTAAGGTCGGTTCAGTTCAGTCGCTCAGTCGTGTCTGACTCTTTGTGACCCCATGAACTGCAGCATGCCAGGCCTCCCTGTCCATCACCAATTCCCGGAGTTTACTCAAACTCATGTCCATTGAATCAGTGATACCAACCAACCATCTCCTTCTCTGCCATCCCCTTCTCCTCCCACCTTCAATCTTTCCCTGTATCAGGGTCTTTTCAAATTAGTCAGCTCTTTGTATCAGGTGGCCAAAGTATTGGAGTTTCAGTTTTAACATCAGTCCTTCCAATAAATATTCAGGACTGATTTCCTTTAGGATTGACTTGTTGGATCTCCTTGCAGTCCAAGGGACTCTCAGAAGTCTTCTCCAACAACATAGTTCAAAAGCATCAATTCTTCGGCACTCAGCTTTATTTATAGTTCAACTCTTACATCCATACATGACTACTGGAAAAACCATAGCCTTGACTAGACAGAACTTTGTTGGCAAAGCAATGTCTCTGCTTTTTAATATGCGGTCTAGGTTGGTCATAATTTTACTCTCAAGGAGTAAGCGTCTTTTAATTTCATGGCTGCAATCATCATCTGCAGTGATTTTAGAGCCCAAAAAAATAAAGTCTGCCACTATTTGCCATCTATTTGCCATAAAGTGATGGGACCAGATGCCATGATCATAGTTTTCTGAGGGTTGAGTTTTAAGCCAAATTTTTCACTCTCCTCTTTTACTTTCATCAAGAAGCTCTTTAGTTCTTCACTTTCTGCCATAAGGGTGGTGTCATCTGCATATCTGAGGTTATTGATATTTCTCCTGGCAATCTTGATTCCAGTTTGTGCTTAATCCAGCTCGGCATTTCCCATGATGTATTCTGCATATAAATTAAATAAGCAGGGTTACATTATACAGCCTTGACATACTCCTCTTCCTCTTTAGAACCAGTCTGTTCAGTTAGAACTGGACATGTTCTAACAGTTAGAACATGTCCAGTTCTAAGTGTTGCTTCCTGACCTGCATACAGGTTTCTCAAGAAGCAGGTCAGGTGGTCTGGTATTCCCATCTCTTTCAGAATTTTCCACAGTTTATTGTGATCCACACAATCAAAGGCTTTAGCATAGTCAATAAAGCAGAAATAGATGTTTCTCTGGAACTCTCTTGCTTTTTCAATGATCTAGTTTATGTTGGCAATTTGATCTCTGGTTCTCTGCCTTTTCTAAATCTAGCCTGAACATCTAGAAGTTCACAGTTCCAACGGCTTCAATGGAAGTCCACAGCTTCAACGGTTGTTGAAGCCTGGCTTGGAGAATTTTGAGCATTACTTTACTAGCATGTGAGACGAGTACAACTGTGCAGTAGTTTGAGCATTCTTTGGCATAGCCTTTCTTAGGGATTGGAATGAAAACTGTCCTTTTCCAGTCCTGTGGCCACTGCTGAGTTCTCCAAATTTGCTGGCATATTGAGTGCATCACTTTAACAGTATCGTCTTAGAAATCCAGGTGAGGTATTTCAAATCCTATCACCTCCACTAGCTTTGTTCATAGTGATGCTTCCTAAAGCCCACTTAGGAAGGTCATGCATGGTCAACCATGAGCATAAAGCCATAGCTGCTGACTTGCATGGGGTTCAAGGAGGTGGTAGGGTGGAAGACTTTATTGCCTGAGGGCTTGTCCCTTGACCTTCACCCATGAACACTTTATATTAGGAACATTCTGGAGATGTGTGCATATTAAATTATTTAACATGTTCTCCTTTCATGAAAAACCTATCTTGATATATTAATGTTTTCCCTCTCATTCCTACATACCTGGTCCTCTTTCTTAGTACTTTAACATTGATTTTCATATTTGAATGTAATCTGACCCTGTAAAGCATCTCCTGATGCTGGGAAGGATTGAGGGCAGGAGGAGGAGGGGACAACAAAAGATGAGATGGTTGGATGGTATCATCAACTCGATGGACATGGGTTTGGTTGGACTCTGGGAGCTGGTGATGGACAGGGAGGCCTGGCGTGCTGCGGTTCATGGGGTCGCAAAGAGTCGGACCCAACTGAGCGACAGAACTGAACTGAAAGCGTCCTGGCTTGGGGAGCATAGAGAGTGGGTTGAGGCCCAGACCTTGACATCTGCTTGCCATGTTGCTGCTGCTAAGTCGGTTCAGTCATGTCCGACTCTGTGCAACCCCATAGATGGCAGCCCACCAGGCTCCCCTGTCCCTGGGATTCTCAAGGCAAGAATGCTGGAGTGGGTTGCCATTTCCTTCTCCAATGCATAAGAGTGAAAAGTGAAAGTGAAGTCGCTCAGTCATGTCTGACTCTCAGCAACCCCATGGACTGTAGCCCACCAGGCTCCTCCATCCATGGGATTTTCCAGGCAAGAGTTCTGGAGTGGGGTGCCATTACCTTCTTGCCATATTAGACCTTGGATAAATCTGATTTTGGTTCAGGATTCCTTTCTGTGGGACTTGTCTATTACTTTGGGGACTTGCTCTTCCTTAAGAACTATCTGCTGCTTCTGGGAATTCCCCAGCCTTCAGTTAAGAGGGTATAAATCCGAAACCATTCCTTAGTCCATACAAGCTCATCTGTGTACAGAGCAACTCAGACCATCTCTTCACAGGACAACCCTTCAATTTCCATAAGCACTGAGCACTCTATTAGGTGCTGCAAGTACTGTAGACTCAAAATTTATCTGTTAAATCTTAAACCCAATGTGATAGTATTTGGAGATGAGCGTCTTTGAGAGGTGCTTAGATCCTAATAGTGAAGCCTGCATGAATGGAATTTCTGTTATTATAAAAGAGACCACCATTTTACGAGCTACCCCCCTCCTTCTATCATGTGAGGACCCAGTGAAGAGACTGCCATTTATGAGCCAGAATACAGGTGTTCACCAAACACCAACCTGCTGCATCCTGAACTCGGGCTTCTCAGCCTTCAGACCATGAGAAATGTCTCTATTTTATAAGCCTCGCTGTATATGGTATTCTGTTACAGCAACCTGGACTCACAATGACAGGACAGACCCCAAATAAGCTAAAGACACTGCTCTGATCATGAAGCTTAGACTCAGTTTCCTGGACTCAAATTTTTAGCTTTACCACTTCCCAGAATCATCTTGAGAGAAATTACCTAACCAATCTGTGCTCCAGATTCCTTGCATCTTAAAGGGACAATAGTTATATTTACCATATTGGACTACTTTTTTTTTTTTTTTTTTTGCCACAGCATGAGGGATCTTAGTTCTCCAACCAGGGATCGAACCCATGCCCCCTGAAGTGGAAGTCCAGAGTCCTAACCACTGGACTGCCAGGGAATTTCCCCTTGTTGGACTTTAATGATGATTAAAAGACATAATTCATTTAAATGATTTACATTAGGGTCTCCCAACCTCCCCACTATTATTATAGCACCTTGAACCAGATAACTCTTTGCTATGGGGGTTTCCTATATAACAGGGATCCCCCACCCCAGGGCCACGGACCAGTCCGCAGCCTGTTTGGAACCAGCCTGCATAGCAGGAGGCAAGCAGCAGGTGAGCAAGTGAAGCTTCACCTGCCTCTATCACTTGTATTACCGCCTGAACCATCCTCAACCTCCCACCCCCACTCAAGTCCATGGAAAAATTGTCTTCCACAAAATCAGTCCCTAGTGCCAAAAAGGCTGGGGACTGCTGCTATATATTGTGGGATGTTTAGCAGCATCCCTGGCCTCTGCCTGCTGAATGCCATAGCATCCCAAATATGCTTTCAGACATTATCAAATGTCCCCCAGGATCAAAATTGCTCCCTTGAGTTGAGGACCACTGCTTTACACAAGCAATAACTTGATGAACGTTATAACTATTCTTGCAATATTTATTATTGTGTTTGGGTTATCAATATCTTCTTCTAAAGATGAAGTATGGGTTTCTGTTCTATGGTACTGTAGAGAGGAAAGAACTCTGTTTTTAAAGCTCAGAGAAATAAAAGAATTCTGGTATCACAGATTTTCTGGCTCCAGTTTCCCTGTGTGTTAACTAGAACAACATCACTGCTTCTGGGGCTGGTGCAGATTCAGTGAGCAAACACAGATCACACAGCCTGGTACTGAGTGAGCGTTCACTGACTGTCCCCTGAATCACACTGTAAGGAGAGGGGTGCTATGAGCTGAATCCCTGTAAGCATCTGCAGGAGGGGCGTGGCTGGGTGGTAGGTCACAGGCTGTACTTGTCTCAGCAGAGCAGAGTCAAGGTGGGTGAGCACAGCTGGGAGTGGCCTTTCCTGGGGTTCCCTAGGGGTGAACCTCTACTCTGTAGATGAGTCTTTTGGCATCAGGATGAACTCAGCTAAGCCCAACTGAGTGTCTGCCAGGCAGAGAGCAGCCTGAGTCTTGCCCACACACCTGCAAACCTCTCCTGCTGGTTAAGGAGGAAGTAAATTCACCTCCAGCCCCTCTGCCTGGGAGAAAACTGCCCTTTCTAAATAACTTGCTGGGAACCTCAAGTGTGTATTTGTGTCAGACTGACGCATCGCAGGGGTTCAACTTACATTTCCTAAAACCCTAGACTGTGCTGATTTTATATATACTGCTTCACTTAACCATCAAAGGAGTCAATATTATTATTGGATTTTGTAGATTAAGACATGAAATCTCAGGGAAGTAAAGTCTATTTCCTAAGAAAACATAGCAAGCAACAGTGAACCTTGGATTTGAACCCTTGTCTGTCTCACTCTGTGCCCTCTTATCTTTCTAATATCATACCTGAAAAAAATTTAAGGAGAAAAGTAAATCAGGAGGTGGTTTTCTGGGATACCTAGCTGTCCAAGTCTTGTGAGAAATATTTGTTGAGTCTCAAACAGATGAAGAAGTTATCCACTCAAAAACACCAAGAAACATCTCTGCACCTTTATTAGGAGCAATTTTATATCTCTGAGAAGTCAGTGTCTCACATATTCCCTCTCTGGCAAGGCAGACCCAGTGTTAGAGCTAAGAATCCCTGATCTGAAAAGCCTGATTCAAAGACTTGCCTGCTCTTGAAATGTCCATTGAGAAAATAGAAGAGATGGTCCTTTTGATATTTCCTTGCAAGGTCTCGATTGTGACAATTGTATATTCCAAGTGCTATGGGAGCAGCAATCAGCTCCATCTGGGGAAATTAGATCCTCCCATTGAGTCAGATGTGACTTAGCGACTAAACAATAACACTGAAGACAGCTAACTGAATCTTAAGGGATGACTAGGAATCAGTACAAAATGATTTGTTCCTAAGCCTGGGCCTGTATGTGGTTGGATGCATCGCAAGATGCAGCCCTGGCTAATGGGCTAGACACTTGCTGGTAATTCATGACCCTTCAGGATATTATATCATGGCCCTCCAGGATATTATATCAAGACATTAATGAGGAAACCTGAAGCCCGGAGAAGTAACCTGGTTTGTTCAGGGCCACTGGAACGAGAACCTCTCTAGTAATTCCCAGAACAACATTACCTTCATCATTGGCTATTTCTTGCTTAATCACTCTCACTTGGAGCCACCGCCTGTTTGTCTCCTGCCTGGCCCAGATTCCTGGGTCTCAGACCACAGGAGACCTAAGAGGGTACGTTAGTCATTTGTATTATTATCCAACCAGCACACTTTCCTGGCCACAGAGGCTTCTGGCTTTGAAGATGTATAACATGTGCTCATTTCCCTGCTGGGTTCGGCTTCATTTAAACTCAAAAAAATGAGAAATGCTACAAAAAAAATGTACAGTCCTTGACCTTTGAGCTCTTCCACTTGGCCAATGGCCTTGGGTGAATTCCTCCCCTGTGAATCAAAGTAAGGAGACAAGTTGCATTATTTTAAGGACTTCAGGCTCAATGTCTTTTCCCTGTCTGGAATATTTATCCATTTTCCTCTGAAGTCCTACAAGATCTTTAAGGTGCAAGCCAGGTACTATCTTCTTTAGAAGTTTCTCTTATCCCCATCTTTCCATCTCACCCAGCCCATAGTGCTTGCTAACCTCTCTGAATTCCTAACATACTGTTCTTAATAGCCATTCTACACTCAGCATATTTTTATTTAAATATGAGAAAAGAAAATATGGATCATGTCTTGTAACCTTCCCAACATTATATACCTGAAGTTTTTCTCTTATCCCTTTAGGTGTCATCTGTTTCAAACCAATGGCATATTGGCTTCCTTCTACCTTGGTATGTCATTTCTGTCATCCTTCATATTGTTCTCACAGTAACAGCCTTAGTAAGGGCTGAATGCTTGGCCATGGGCCAGCAAATTACCATGCTACCTAAGCTGTCCATTGCAAACTGGATGCTATCTGACCCATCAAGCCATAAAGTTGGGCATACAGAGCTGTACTCCATCATCAAATGGACATGGTATAGATGAGACTGAGCTCACAGAGGCCCTGAAGGCACAGGTGAGTCACATAAAGAAGTGGTCCAAATGCCTGTAGTCCCCACTCCTGCTGTATTAACTTCTCTTCCCAACCTTCTGCTGGCCTCATGAGAAGCACCCTATGATCAGTTGACACCTTCTCTTGGATGACCATAGAAGCCTTCTCCTGGATGACTCTAGAAACCTCTTAACTGGTCCCCCACCTCCAATCTCTTCTATTTTCTACTCACTGCTACATGTTGCCACCATAATCTTCAAAAAAAAAAAAATAATTCCGCTCTGATTGCATTGTTCTTCTCTTCAGAAACCTGTGTCCATAACTGTTACTAGCAAAATTCTTGCTCACTCTTCAAGGTCTTGAACACACCCTACTGATTTCTCTAATCACTTCTCAGATGTCAGCTAGATAGCACTTCTCAAATGTCATCTGCAAGGACTCTTAAGAACAAATGAAAATGAGCAAGTGCCCCTATGGGTCCTAGAGGTACAGCCCAAGGCCACCTCCTTAAGAGTCTTTAAGGACTAATGACTTATCTAAGAATTATGCCAATTTGACCTTCTAGCCCATATTTCTAGAAGTGTTCATGTTATTTAAAAGTTACCTATAAGATTTATGAGCTGAGAACTATAAAACTCTAATAAACAAAATCAAAGATGGTTCAAGGAAATGGAAAGATAGCCCATGCTCTTGGATTGGTGGAATCAATGTAGTTAAAATGGCCATACTACCCAAAGCAATCTACCAGTTTAATGTGATCTCTACTCAACTTACCCTTGAAAATTTTCACAGAACTAAAATAAATAGTCCTAAAATTTATATGGAATCACAAAAGACCCAGAATTGCCCAAGCAATCCTGGGGGAAAAGAACAAAACTGGAGGCACAATCCTTTCAAATTTCAGATAAAGTTACAAAGCTATAAAAATCAATCAGAGTGGCACTGGCACAAAAGCAGGCCTATGGATCAAGGACACAGAATAGAGAACCCAGAAATAAACCCTCACACCTACAGGCAATTGACAAATGAGGCAAGAATACACAATGGAGAAAAGACAGTCTCTTCAGCAAGTGGTGCTGGGAAAGTTTGACAGCTACATGTAAATCAGTGAAGTTAGAACACTCCCTCACACCATACAACAAAATAAATTCAAAATGGCTTAAAGAGTCAAATATAAGACATGATACCATAAAACTCCTAGAAGAGGACATACACAATATGTTCTCTGACCTAAATTATAGCAATGTTATCGTAGGTTATTCTTCCAAAACAATAGAAATAAAAGCAAAAATAAACAAATGGGACCTAATCAAATTTATAAGCTTTTTTGTACAGCAAAGGAAATCATAAACAAAATATAAAGACAACCTACTGAATGGGAGAAAATATTTGCAAATAATGCAAAAAACAAAGGATTGATTTCCAAATTATACAAATAGCTCATACAATTCAATAGCCAGAAAAACAAACGGGCAGAAGACCTAAGCAGACATTTCTCCAAAGATATACAGGTAGACAACAGGCACATGAAAAGATGCCCAACATCAATAACTACAATGATGTATCTCCTTATTCTGGTCAGGTTGACCAAAATCAAAAAGTCCACTAATAATAAATGCTGGAGGGGGTGTGAAGAAAATGGAACCCTCCTACAGTGTTGGTGGATATTGGTGCAGCCACTAAGGAAACAGTAGGGAGGCTCTGTAAGAAAATAAAATTAGAATGACCATATTCTTCAGCAATCCCATTCCTGGGAATATATCTGGAAAAGATGAAAGCTCTAACTCATAAAGATACATGAGCTCCAATGTTCAACATTTACAAAAGCCAAGACATGGAAGCAACATTAAGAGTCCTTCAACAGATGAATAGGTAAATAAGATGTGAAATGTACACACACACACACACACACACACACACACACACACACACAATGGAATAGTACTCCACTATAAAAAAAGAATGAAATAATGCCATTGGCAGCAACATGGACGGACCTAGAGATTATCATACTAAGTGAAGTAAGTCAGACAGATATATTTTATATATCACTTATATGTGCAAACTAAAAAAAAATAGTACAAATGAACTTATTTATAAAAACAGAAACTAACAGACATAGGAAACAAACTTGCGACTAAAAAAGGGGAAGTGGGGGAGGGAAAAATTGGGAGTATGGGATTAACACATGCATACCATCATATACAAAATAACAAAGACCTATATAGCACAGGAAATTATATTCAATATCTTATAATAAACTATGATGGAATCAAAAACTAATATATATATATATGGATATATATATACAAATCTCTTACACTTGAAAAGGGTTAATTTACTTACATGTCTCTAGTAAATTTGATATTCCATGCAATGTTTTATCTTTATCCTGTAGATCTTTATATACAGCACTGACACACCATCAGCCTTCCTTCATGCTAGTATTCTCAAATTTGAGAAAAATGGACCCTCTGGCACTTTTTCTGGACTTCGGTGATGTGGGCATGTTTCTGTGCCTGAGAAACTCAGTCTAGAGAAGAAAACCCCATACCTGGCTAAGAGTGGGTATACATCATAAATAGTACATAGTACACAGTACTGGCAGAGAAGGCAATGGCATCCCAGTCCAGTACTCTTGCCTGGAAAATCCCATGGGTGGAGGAGCCTGGTGGGCTGCGGTCCATGGGGTCGCGAAGAGTCGGACACAACTGAGTGACTTCACTTTCACTTTTCACTTTCATGCATTGGAGAAGGAAATGGCAGCCCACTCCAGTGTTCTTGCCTGGGGAATCCCGGGGACGGGGGAGCCTGGTGGGCTGCCATCTATGGGGTCGCACAGAGTCGGAAATGACTGAAGCGACTTAGCAGCAGCAGCAGCACACAGTACTGGGCATCTGCAGGGCTTGTGTACTCTCAATATCAACTGAAGGCTAAATTCCTTAGCCTGAAATTGAAGTTAAGTCCTGACTTCACACAAGAATCTTAATAATAACAGTACTATTTACATAATACCAGTAGCTGCAACCTATACAGTACTTGCTCTGACCAAATAATTCTCTAAGCTTTTCATTTGTATTAACACATTCAATTCTCAGATCCACCTCATACAATGAGTCTTGTTAATATTTTCATTTCAATTATCTGAGGAGAAAACTGAGTTTGGCTTTGAAGCAGGCAGCCCAGCTTTGATGATCATGACTTAAACCACTCTGTTATGACACGTCCCAATTATCTTTAATATTAAATAATTGTAATAACAGCAGAAGTTATAATAATAGTTGCAGCTGTAACCACAGTAACTACACCCACACACACACACACACACACAGTCTCTTAGACATTAAATGAGATAGCATATAAATCACCATGAAATCCTCCCAGCAGAGACTAGTCCATTATAAGGCCTTCCTAAACAACCGCTCTCTAAGCTCCCCCGCCCTTTACTACCCACAGAAGTTCAAGCAAAGGTCTCCTAAGATCTCTGTGGTTAAAAGTTCAGGGAGAACATGTTGAGATTGGATGGCTATGCAAACAAATGAAGACAGATCTGTGACTGGAAGAGTCATAGGCAATAAGAAGGTGCAGTTTCAAAAAGGTGAACTCCTCTCATGGGTATTCAAGGACCCACTTTGGTCTGGCTCCTCCTAACCAATTGGTATCCTCAAACTTAAGATGCCCTTCCTCAGAATGAAATTCATGTTTTAGATCCAGGAACAGGCTCTATTATTGAAAGAACGTAAAGGAGCTAACGGTGGGAAGCCGCAGGACATGATTTCAGATATAACTAACCCCATGTAATCCCCACAAGGTCCCAATGATGGAAGTAAGACCGTCATTTTTCAGATGAGGACACTGGTGGTCAGAAAGATCCCATACCTTACCCATGGTAATACAGAAATAAATGTGCAGCACTGGTATTTGGAGTCATATACATCTCCCCACAAAGCTTATTTATAGCATACATGCTACAAAGGGCCTATGTTTCTGACCAAGGATATAACATTGTTATAAAACTCTAAAAGAAAATGGCCTTAGAAACACTAGGAACTTTAAATTTGAAGTCTCTCGCTTAGTGTGACTGCTTTTATAGGACATGGTTTCCTAAAATCTGAAGTCAGAATTCCCTTAAATGTTGTGCATTATTAGATGAAATGGATGCTTTTCCGCCAGGTGTGGTGACAATGGCCCAAAGTGTACTTTCTAGGATCCAGCCATTTGCAAAGCTGAAAGGAAAGGGCAGGGGACAGAGGGTAGACACAGCAACTGGCGATAAGGGAAAGTTTGAGCAGGAGAGAAACACCTCTGAAGATTTAGCTCAGTCAGTTATTTGGAGGAAGAGCAGTTAAATGGATAAGGGTGGGGAGTGGTTATGGTTGCTATTGGGAGAAGGAACCAGCAAGGACTTCCAGGTTTGGATTTCACTGTTTTCCCCTAGAGGTTACCAAAAATGGTATCAGGAACAAGACCTAAGTCTAATAACAGAAACAGGAGCAGAGGCCAAATACCCAAACCAGAGATCAATGCAGGAACAGGGTTATCAGAAAAGGTAACTTGACGCAGAATCCCAGGAAATGCCAAACAAGGACTCTTATCTGTATGTGGCGATAGCTGTGTAGGATTTTGCCAAATGCTGAGATCATAAAGGGTACAAGAGGCAAAGAACAGCATGTACCAAAACACAAAGGGTGGATCGGTGTGGCATTTCAGGGGAATAGTAAATCTTCTATTAGGTCTGGGATTAGAAGAAGTCATACTTATTAGGGGCAAATGATAGAGGGACTTGAATGTTAAAGATCCTGGAGTTTACTGTAGGGAATCAACAAGTCTGGGTGATGCCAGCTGGTAGATGATAGAGAAGAAGACACAAGATCCGTGGTGGATACTTTAAAAAAAAATGGATTGTGCATTGACTACAGCCAAGGGGTGACACACAAAATAATAAAGAAATGATTGAAAATATTTAAGTTAGAAAGAGATCTTGGGGACTCCCTGTGTAATTCCTTATTTTGCAGTTGGGAAGACAAGTCTATGAGTGGGACCTCACGGTGATTCATAATAAACTGATAACCAATTCTCTTTCTAGTCCATTATACTTTGCAATTGCAAGGTTACAAATTCTATTTAAAAATGCTCCATATTTTGGAATTGTTGGTTATAAAGTATGGGGAAAAAAAAGAAAATCAGAAAATTGTGTCCTGGGAGTGGGGCTAAATAATAACTCAAAGTCAATTTTCTGTCTTAAAAAACACAAAGTCTGACTTGACCATGGGTTGTGCTTGGCTCTTCTCCCCAACTGCTGCAGGTCAGCCTTTTGTGTATTTAATCCCTTGGTCTGCAAGCCTTTTAACCTGTAAACTGCATAAAACATTGAAAAGTCAGGCAAATAATTGCAAGAGATTTCCTGTTTGACTGACTTAGCCTGGAAATGAAATCTGATCCCAAGAGAGAGCTAGACACTAAATCCAGGGAAATGAAAGATCAATATAAAGATAAATCCAGTTAAGTTACCAGCCACCAGCTGGCATGTTCCCTTTCCCTTAACAGAGGCCTAAATAGAGAAGTAAATAAAATGAACTTCTAATACCTAAGTCTCCCAAGGTGGCAGAGATCCACTGCTTACTTCTGTCTGTCTCATTACACACGGCTGCTGTAAGTGAGACAGAGACACTCATTGTGTACATGGAGCCCAGAGGAGGAAACCATCACCACTGGGGGAACCAGAAGCCTCACCAGGAGACAGATTTGAATTCATCTTTGAAAGATTAGAAGGTACTTTTTCAGACAGACAAAAGACAAGAGGAAGGTTATTTCAACAGAGGACACAATTTATGCACAAACATGAAAGGGACTACTGAGTGGATAGCAAACAGTTCAGTTTGGTGAGAAAATGAAGAGATTGAGGATGTGGAGAAAAGAAAAACATTTCAGGCTTATGAGAGGACATTCAGGTGTGAAAGAACCTGAGTCTCAGGGCAGTGTCAAATAGTTCCAGGTGGGCTGAGCCCAAGGCTACACAAGCAGGCATGTAGAGGCAGACAAGGCTGGAAAGAAGAATGGCCCCAGCCAGGGAGGCTGTGAGTACCTTTATAAAGAAGCTGGCTTTTATTTTGCAGGTAGTAATGGGTGGGGAAGCTAGGACAAACCTAGACAATGTGTTGAAAAGCAGAGACATTGCTCTGCTGACAAAGGCCCATATAGTCAAGGCTATGGTCTTTAGAGTGGCCACGTACAGTTGTGAGAGCTGGACCATACAGGAGGCAGACAGCCAAAGAATTGATGCCTTCAAACTGTGGTCCTGGAGAAGATTCCTGAGAGTCCCTTGGACAGCAAGGAGATAAAACCAGTCAGTATTAGGGGAAATCAACCCTGAATATTCACTGGAAGGACTGAAGCTGAAGCTCCAGTATTTTGGTCACCTGAAGTGAACAGCTGACTCATTGGAAAAGTCCCCAGTACTGGGAAAGATCGAGAGCAGAAGGAGAAGAGGGTGTCAGAGGATGAAATGGCTGTATGGCATCATCGATGCAATGGACATGAACTTGGGCAAACTTCAGGAGATGGTGAGGGACCGGGAGGCCTGGCATGCTGGAGTCCGTGGGGTTGCAAAGAGCTGGACACAACTGGGAGACTGAACAACAACAACAGGTTGGGGGGTTAGGGGAGAAAAGCACCTGAGCAGAAGGGTGACACCATTAGAGCATATTCTGGGGGAAATGGATTAGAAAATGAGACTGGAAACAGAGTGGTTAAAACATGTGCTAGGTAAGAAATTCAAAGGATGCCAGCGAGGGCCTGATTAGTGATCTAAAGCCAGTTCTACCAAGAACGTTTCCCCAGGTTTTCCATCTGCACCAACATTGCCTTGCTCTCCCACATGACTACTAACATGAGTCCTGGCTACTGGACATTTAACAGCACTACTAACTGTAGATTTGCTCTCTGCTGTGAACAGCTTGAAGGCAAGGATAGGGTCTGAATAATCTCAGTATCCTGGCACCTAGAAAATAGCCAGCCCCATGGAGAAGTCTGTTGAGTGAATGCAGGCTGGCATGTCCAAATCAATCAATGGAAATAGGATGCAGCTGTATACACCACCCACCTTGTTCCCTTTCCCATCCCCTCCCATCCTTACCCAGATCCTAACACTGGCTGAGTACATAGGGCATAATTGTTTCTTCCTTATTAATTACCTTTAAGGACCACTTGCTTAACCACTCAAGGAATGTGGGGGCAAATATAACCAGTTCACTGGTGACTGGAAGGATGTCCTATTTCCTCTGACCAGGACATCCTGAATGTAACTCACGCTATTCCTCAGGTCTACCCTGCTTCTACCTATACCCCGCAGAGCTGAGTCCTGGTATTGAAAGGAGTGATTAAAGAACAGACACAGTTGGGTCCTTAAGGCCTCATGTACCTGGCTCAAGACCACAGGGATAGGATCCTTCCAAATAAGTAACTGTCTTTTCCCATCTATTAGCCATCTGTACTGGATGGCACAAGAACATCACAAAGTAGGTTGGTTTTACTGTCCCCATGTGACAGATGAGGGACCCAAAGCCTAAAATGATTAACTCAGTGGTTATCAACCCTGATTGCTGTGGACAATCAACTAGGCAGCTGTTCAGTGATTCCACGACCAAGCCCCAGGCCAGGCTGCTCCAATAGAGCTTCTGGGATAAGACTCAGGTATCAGAGTTCAAGGTAACTTGGCTGGTGAGTAGAAAATTTAGGACTGGAACTCAGCCTCCCCCAACCTCAGTGCCATTTCCAGGGCTCCATTGGAAGTAAGTAAAATTCTGTAGGAGCTCTAAGTCTGATGAGGAGCTGAGTAAGAGACAGAGAGGATGATAAATGGAAAAAATAGACATCAGTCTTTCCGTTTTTTATGCTCTTGCTTTTTATCTCAAATCACAGGATTGATCTGTGACTTCTATGGGACATCAACTGTTTAGGTTCCTCAGGTCCATCCTACTCAGAACACAGCACAGCCGCTTTCCTGCCAAGCAAGAACTTCCGGGCACAAAGGACTTGCCTCTGCCTTCTCTTGGGGGCAAAGCAAAGGGCAGCTTTGGCAGCTTTATGGGCTGCTTCTCAGGTTGCTCATGCAGCCGCCTGACTGATGGCCTGCCACCCTGCACTGCTGGGGCCATGTCCCCAGTTCCACCAAAGGAGCTCACTCAGGCATGTGTTTTGGCTCCTTTTTATGGGAAGATCTGTGTTAGCCATGAATCACAGAGTATCCATGCTGAAAAACAACTTTAAAGTTCATTTTGTCCCCGCCTCAACTGTCATCACTCCCTGGACACTTTTCTGATGGGAAAATGGAGGTTTATTTGATAATGAAGTATTAATAATCACAAAATTCAATATAGTAAAATATTTCAATACCAAGAAATGACTATAAAATGGATGTTTACTTTGCATCAACTACATGCCAGAGACTACTTCACACACATTATCTTAAATAATTTTAAGGGCCACTGCATTGCACAAATCCAGGGGTCATCTTTAGTTTCATAGAGTATATATGATACATGCCAGGATGTGCATTGATTCCCTAGAATACTGCTATACATAATTTGTGTGGCCATACCTGGTAGCCTCATAAGCCTAATGTCAACCTTAAAATGAAGCTATCATTTCTGTAGTGGTTCAGGTTACCAAAGAGCCCTCTTCCTTCTGGAGCACAAAGATTACCAGTTAAACGGGAAACAAACATCACTTTTTAAAATTTATGTAATCATCCTCTGTATCTGGTAGCTTTTGTTATATAACAGATCACCCCAAAACTTATGAGCTTAAAATGATAACCATTTGTTACTGCTCAGAAAGCTACAGGTCCACTCAGCAGTCCTGCTGATCTGGGCTGGGCTGGGCTGATCTTGGTTGAGCTCACTGATCTATATGCATAATTTTTTTTTATATGCATCATTTGATAGGGCAACCAGAGGATGGCCAGTCTGTGATGTCCTTGATGGGGCTGGTTCAGATGACTGAGACCTCTCTCCGTTGGTTTCTTTTCATTCAAAAAGTCAGCCTGGTTGCACATGGAGGTCACAAGGTTTCAAAAGAACAAAGAGAAGCAGGTAACATCTCTTAAGGCCGAGGCTCAGACCTCTCCAATCACTTATGTTTCTTTGCTTTGGCCAAAGCAACTCGAAAAGCCAATCCAGATGACAGAGATAAAGAAACTGACTCCACATCTCAAAGGGAGAAGAAACAAAATCCTGTGATCTGTAACTCAAAATTACTGTCAAGGGTTAACAGTTGAAAGGACTTAGGTTTCCATCTGAAAGCAATATGACATACACTCTTCCTGTGATACACCCAGTTATACAGGGAGAATCTAGAACAGGCAATAGAAAATGGTAATTGTTAGCAAGTGGTCAGAGTTTTCCTTCCATTGGCACTGAGCATATTAGATCTGCTTTTCAGAGAGAAGTGTGTAATAGAGTGGAAAAAGAGTGAGTCAGTCTCCCTGAGAGGAGTGTAGAAGGGACAGTCTCTCCTCTACAGGTCAAGGTGGAAAGTGGAAAGAAGAGAAGATCCCTTCTTCATCAACAATCTCCAGTTCTCTGAGCCTCCATTTCCTTGTCTAGATTTGAAGTTACAGGGCCAAAAACACTTAGAATAAAAGACTACACGTGTTGCCCAGATTTTAATATCAAGGCCAGCTAGGAGCAGCTGTGCTTGATGCCTATCCTTAATAGCTAAGAGCCCTTTGCTGAGAGAGCCAAACAAGGCTCTCAATTGTATGAGCTGATGTTTTGGTCCAAGCACCCTTCTAAGCTCCTTCACAGAAAATAGGACCTAAAATCTTCACCACTCCAAATGACAGCATTATTCTTCTCATACTGCATGAAAAACACTAAATTCTGAGAGGTGATGAGATGTATTCAAGATTACAGTTAGTTAATGGTGTAACATGGACCTAAATTTGAATTAAGGTTCTCACCAAAGTCCAAATTTTTTCTCTTTGTCATATATTATACACAGCAGGCAAACTGGGTTATTTTCCTTTCTAAAAGATTCTTCTTTATTCTTTAGTTCCTGCTTTCTCTTGCCTTGGAATGTGCTAACAACCTCATTTTGGATGATGTAATCTTCCCTACCTGCATCTGCTACCCTATCTCAATCTATATGACCCCTAGCATCTTTAAAAGACCAACTCAAATACAACCTTCTTCAGGATCCAGAATTAAGGTCTGCTCTTTCCTCATCCCTCCCGCAGGAAGTCATCTCCCCCTCCTTCCTCTACACTCCTACAACTTTTCATTTCATACCATTTTTGCCATACGCCATTACTGATATTTACTTATTTACATCTTCTATACCTTGAAAGCTTGTTGAGTCATAAGGCTCATCATTGCAACCCCAATACCCAGAACAGACCTTTGTCATTGACTGAAGGGACAAAAGCAACGACAACAACAAAAAAAATAGGAGCTACATCATTTCCATGTGCAGGTTGCAGGCGTTGAGTAAATCCTCATTTGCTGCTAGCAAACCTGGGAAGGCTACCTGGAGGAAGCTTTGGATCTGGAACCATGAGAAACTTCTGATTTTCCTCATTGCTTTCTGTCCTTCTTACCTCTTTGGTCTCTGATGTCTAAAAAGGGTTGAAAGCACTTTGGCAGAAATCAGTAGTTTGTCAAGTTGGTTACAGACATTCTTGGAAGAGACAAGGAGGAAAAGTGCACAGAATGGTATGGTAATAATTCATTTTATCCAAATAAGATGTGGAAGACTGCTTGAAGAGACACATTTCTGGCAGTTAATTGTCCCCAGAAAAAAGAAAGGAAGAGCAGAGAGCACTTTGTCGAAGCTCTCACCACTCCAGAACTGAACCGCTCTTCTTTCTAATTCTCAGAGAACAGAGGGAATGGGAGAAGTGATCTTTTAAAGGTAAAAGAGTAAAAGTCTTCACTGGCTGTGAATGGGGGTCAGGTATCCAACAATTCCTAGCATGTGTACAGCACTTTATAATCTATAAAGTGCTTTCCAACTGGTCCCCCAGGCACATAACAAGCCTAGGCAGTAGATGAACCCTTTGGAGAGCAAGAAGTGCTTGAAGCTTAATCTCATGGTATAATTTAAATTTTGCATTGACACTTTTAGTATGACACATGTTTTCTTTTCGATGACCTTTGACTCTTATTCCAAGACACAAAGACTGTCTCTTTGAAGACAACTCTGCCCCCGCCAGGCAATCTAATGGAGAGGAAGTGATCCAAGACAGAAGAATAAAAGGAGTAAGATAAAGACTTGAAAGCAAAAGAAACATTTCTGGCTCCAGATTCTAGCCTGGGCTTGCTTATAACCCACCTCAAGACCTTGGACAAGTTGTTTCAAAAGTCTTAAGTTTCCCAGGCAAAGAGTTCATCATTTCCTCCACTTTCTTCCCAGAGTGGTTTCAGCACTATATTATCATTTCCATGGTTTAATGTGTACTGTTTTCTACAAGCTTGTCTACAAGTCAGACTCCCTGATCCTCCTATGCGGCATGGCTTCACTCATCATTATTCTCAGTCTCAGTCCCTTGCTGGCTACCTTCATAGCACTGATCACAATTTACCAGTATTTTCTTTATTTCTTGGCTTACTTGGCAGCATTTCTGGCTGTCTCCCCAGATGGAATGGCAGCCTGGTGAGGGCAGAGGACAGGTCCCGTTTTGTTCACCAGTTCTGTGCCTCAAGGAAGTCAGGTCTAAAATACTGAGAGAGTGAGTGATGCCTCCTGCAGGAGATGGGGGAGAAGCGGGGTTCTTCTTTCAGTCTAGGTCTGTCACAGGACTAGTGCTCAATTAGGACTGTAATTGACAAGAGGAACATGGCTCCACCCCTGACCTCACACTTCAGTCTGAGGCCAACAAAGGAGGGAGTGTCTGCTCCAGCCTTTATAATAGATATAGACAAAGCTAATTAGAGCTCATTAGTTGGGGAGGCAAAGCATTCCCATAGTAAAAGTGCTATCAAACCAAAATCAGAGAGTGCCTGCACTAGAAGATACTGAAGGATGATTTTCTACTTTAACGGTCTCTTTTTACAGGTGTAAAAACAGGTTCAGAAAGGTAAAGTGACTGGCCCCAAGTTAGCCTAAACACAGTTGTTCATAAGAAGCCATGATGCAGAGCTTGGGAAAGTTCTAGAAATCCATGCAGAGAGGTTCAAAGAAAAATGGGTTGCTTGGTGTGTGTGATCCCTCACTGGGGAAGAAGATGCCCTTTCTTTGCACACAAGGCCTGGGTTGCACGTCCCTTCCTTTAAGATCTCATGAAAGCTCCCTCTATTATTGGGAGGTGGGGAAGTTTAATTCTTTGTCCAGGAGATCATTCCTAGGAAGCCATAAGCCAGGCCTAGCAATTTAGTCCTCACAATTCTCCATCAAGATGGGCATCACCTCATACTGTGGAGAAGGAAACTTAAAAGTACCAAACAGCTCTGATACTCTAAGTCCAAATAACACAGCTCATAGCTGCCCTCTCTGATGGGGATGGGGGGAGGGAGTGGACAGCTGTCTTGTTTCTGAAGACCTTCTCTTCCCAGGCACCCTGTGGTACCTGCTTCTGCTCTCCCTTGGTCATTTGTTAATCAAAATCACCATGCTTATTTGTTTGTAGTATTTGTTTCTTTAACAGAAAACATGCTTCATGGGGGGAGGGAATCTTGTCTGCCATGTTTTTAAATATTTCTCTGGGCTTTGGGCAATGCCAAACACTCAAGAAAGGAGGAGGGAAGGGAAGGAAGAGGGAAGAAGGAAGGGAAGGAATAGGGAAGAAGGAAGAGAAGGAAGGCAAGGAGGAGAGGGAGGGAGGAAAAGAGGGAATGAGAAGACAGAGGAAGAAATTCTGTTTCTGCTCTTCTTTCTAGAATCAGATCATTATAATGACAAACCTTCAAATGTGTACAGCCTTTACCTTCTACAGAATTTTTTTGCATTGCTTGCATCCTTCCAATAGCCCTGTGATTAAAAAGAGAAGGATCTTTATCCCTATTATATAGATGCATCCATAAATTAATCATCTCCTGACAACCACTGATAACCATGATAGACATGGGGTGCTGCTCTGACTGCAACCTGGCTCTCTCAGGGTTCTGTTTTTGCCCATCTCCCCAAATGAGTATTTCAAGCAATAGGGGCCTGGAATGGGGCTTTGTACAGAGGGAAGAAATTTGTTCCAAGAGGGCTTCTGGAGCTCTGTCTTCCAGGCAGAGCAGATGCTTGAGATGAGGTTTGGAGGAGCATGTGTGGAAGAACAGCACATATGAAAGTGCACAAGTCTGGGAAAGGGTGGAGCCTTCTGAGACCAATGCGGCTGGAACCTCAAGACCCGTGCAAAAGAGCAAATGCAGGTGCTGAAACTGGAATCGTGAATGGGGGCCAGACCTCAGGGAGGCCTTGAAAGCTTAACATCAGCTTGAGACAAAGGGACAGTTGATGGTTGTGTGCTAGACAGTGGCCTGACCTGATCTTCACCCTGGGGGAGAGTGGAGTGGAGCAGGGCAAGGTTGAAGGGCAGCAAGAACAGTTAGGAGGCTGGAAGGATCACCCTGGATGGACAGGAAGGCAGACTGTACTGAGGCTGGCCTGTGGCACTGCAGCTGAGGCAGAGGGGGAAGGAAGGATCAACACCAAGAGGGACTGAGCTTCTGGAAGTGCAGATCTGCCTGAAGGCTCCAATGCAAGCAGTTGGCAAGCCTAAATCTTCCACATCCTAGTCTAGCATCCTTTCCCCGCAGGGCGAGCACTGCTTCACACTCTCATACATGCTGGCTGGCTCCCTGCTTTCTCACCCCCACTGCAGTCTACTCTCCGCTCACCCACCAGCTCCTAGGACTGGCTGCCTCTGTATGCCACCACAAGATTAAAATTTCTTTCCCCTCTCAGGAGGTTTAGAAATTACAAAGCTGCAAGTGATAGTTAATCGCTCAGTCGTGTCTGACTCTGCAAATCCATGGACAGTAACCCACCAGGCTCCTCTGTCCATGGAATTCTCCAACCAAGAGTTCTAGAGTAGGTTGCCATTTCCTTCTCCAGGGGATCTTCCAACCCAGGGATCGAACCTGGGTTTCCTGCATTGCAGGCGGATTCCTTACCATCTAAGCAACCAAGCGCGTAATAGGAGAATGTCCAATTCCTCCTACCCTTGCAAGTAAAAGGGGGCCATCACCCCCTGCTGTACCTCCTATTCACTGGTTTACTCAGCAAGTATTTATTTTGTGCGGAGCACTGGGACTCACCTGGCCTCTTGGGAACCTTCTTTACTTCTATTTCTGAAGGCTTGTTTAGTGTTAAAACTCAAGAAAACCTTTGAATTCACCTACCCGCTCCAATATTCTTGCCTGGAGAATTCCATGGACAGAGGAACCTGGCGGCTACAGTCCATGGGGTGGCAAAGAGTCAGACACGACTGAACAACTAACACTTTCACTTTTTTTCAGGTTCAAGAGAACCATGTGATTCATTTAAGGCCACAGCAGGTAAGTGGGCAGGTCAGGTCTCTGACTCTCAACCGCACAGAATTTCCATGACCTCTTAGTGGCCTAGAAAAGTAGGACTTGAACTTGTGTCTGGTTGAACCAGAATGCTTTCCTTTAAAGAAATGAGGAGGGTGGTGATGCACCAAGGAACCAACAGGTGAGTGACTGTCATTGGTTCCAGGTGAGGCAAGTACAGAGCTGGCTCCCTATCCCCCCACAGCACCAGTCAGCACTCTGATACATGTGGTGTTTATCTTTCTCTCATTCTGCGGTGATGTGTTTGTTGATGAGCTGTGGAACACATCCAGAATGTTTTTGGAGCTGTTAGCTATTATGTCCTAAAAAATAATAGATCGCATGCTGTGGCTCTGTTTCTTACCCCTTTTCTTGCTTTCAAAGCAACTGGAGGGCTAAAAATTCCAAGCTTCTTCCAGGACCCACATCGCATCAGAGTCACCACCAACAGGAGGGTCCCCCTGGCCCTGGAGCCCTTGTTTACTTTGAAAAGCTCACTCAGCACCAGCTGAGAGCCCTCTTGGCCCCGGTGCCTCCCAGAGGATGCCTTCCTGGGCTCCTTTGTGCAGACACAGACGGAGGGCTGCCCATTGTGCTGGGGTACAGAGCTGCACCCCCAGCCCGTGGCTGGCCTGCTCCCTGGGCCACCAGGTCTGCGTTTATTATTCCAGATGATAAAGCATACTGTCCTGAGGAGTTCAAAGCTCCAAGTAACTGGCTGCCTCATGGGCAGGAAAGTTGCCATTGTTTATTTCCTAGAATAACCAGCTCTCCCCTTGCCCTTCCCGCCCCTCCCTTTCTCTCTCTCTCCCCTCCTCACCACCCCTCTTCTCCCTAACCTCTTTTTATCTTTTCTTTCCCTCTCAGAACCTATTCCACTATCCTCTATTCTCTATTCTGCTCCTCTTCTTTTCCTATTCTTTTCTCAAGCCCCTGAGGCAGCTGTGTAGAAAACAGTTTGAAATCCCTGAGTTAGATGCTAAAGTGCTCCCTGGCACTGATGTCATGTAAGAGCCATTCCTTGCCATTGCATCTTAGGCAATGCATTTGGAGTGAGAGTGTAAAAGGTGGGCACTAACTGATAAATGGGTATGAACTTGAGCAAATTCCGGGAGACAGTGGAGGACAGAGAAGCCTGGTGTGCTGCAGTCCATGCGGCCACAAAGAGCAGGACACAACTTAGCAACTGAATAACAACTGATAAATGCCCAGCTCTCAAGCCAAGGAATAGAAATCCCTGGTCCACCCTAGCCTGCCTGGACTACAGTATATTAATAACTTATTGACCAGAGACATATTAATGTGTCTTTTGTTACATGAAAGTGTTTCAATAGTCACTTACATAGCAAATCACTGGTCACAGGCATTGATTTCTGTAAAAATCCCTCAGTCAATTATGTGTTAAAAAGCATGAGCAGAAATGAGAATATCTATGTGAATTGATTAGAAAATTAGACAATGCCTCAACATTTCTAGATCTGAGGAAAATTATTTCTCTGTAGGCCTCAGCTTCTAATACATCTAAAGAGGTTAGGAATCCCTATCCTGCCCTCTCCCAGGAAAGATTAAAGTTTACCTAGGATCACAGGAAAATTCTTTGGTGCCCGCACACCAGTATAGTAATTTTATTAAGGGCTACATACTACCCACGATTATGGTTAAGAGTGAAATAGGAATATGTTTATAAAATCCCTCTCAGTGTCAGGCATCAAAAAATAACATTGACTGCAATTGTCACTTTTGGCTAGATAGTCCCCAAAGCAGCAGGCTGTGAAGGGGTGTGCAAGCATGAACTGTATCTGGGAATGCTTTCAGGAACCCCATATCCTAAAAGGGAATGAAAGGAAAGGAGGCAAGGTCAGGTAGAGGAAGATGTGGATGGCAACCCAGCTTCAACGGAGGTCTCGGCCATTGTTAAGTGGGAAGGGACTTTCTGAGATACACCAAAATAGGGGAAGGGGGCCAAGCATTTATAGCCTACCCTACCCACATCACTGAACGTGGCTGCCCCAGGAAGGCAGTATGATCTCAGAAGGGATAGTTCATTCTCTTCAGCTGATGCAGTCCTCAAAGAGGACTAAAAATTGAGGGCTGTCTGCTGGCAGCCCTCCCAGCAGCTAGAGGAATGATTTCTTGAGCACAGAAGTGAGATTTGGGCTATACATCCCAATATCCCCTACAACATCATTATAATTACATAAATAGAGTGATTTATTTTGTTTCCTTGTGTAGCTATAAGAAATTTGGCTATTATCCAAAGAGTTTGCAATATAAGAGAAATGTGGGGAAAATATTTCTACCTAACAAACTAGTAAGTAACCCCTGATCAGCAGCTCCCCAATGGAACACGTCAGACTGACCTAGCCAATAGGTCCACAACAGAGACTCATTATTTCTCAGATTAACTGTAATGGCCTCTTAATACTCTCCCAGCTCTGCACTCTCTGTCACTCCCTACTGGCCAATCCTGTGTACTACCTCTGTGGCTTTCTTCCTCTTGCCCCTATGTCACCTTATTGTTTAAACATAACTGATGACTTTCGTCCCCTAGGAAAGCAGTGAAGACTTCTCTTCACAATAGCCCATCTCCCCCTTAGCAGGCTCACTCCCTGCCCCTCCTTCAACCCCTCCACCTCATGACCCCAGCAGTCATCCAACACTCCAAACGCAGTGCTGTGTTCATGCCTAGAATCCCGCCCCACATTTTCCTCATGATGGATTCCTACACGTCCTTTCAAGCTCAGCCCAAATGCTCCTTTTTTTGTGTCCTGGATGCACTGCAGTTATAAGACTTAGATAAATAAACAGCCAATCATCTTCAAGGTGATGCTTCTGATACTAAAAGCAGAGCATCGCTGTAAGGAACAGGCTTGGCTTTACAGCTGAATGGCCTTGGTTTGAATCTATTCTACTGCCTCCTGACTTTAAGCTGGGAAGTCTCCTAAGAACTTGGAGGCTGTTTCCTTATCTGTTACCAGAATAATACCTTCTTGAAAGGATTGTTTGGGAGATGGATGTATAATATTCGACTGAGTGTTGGGCATGAAATCAATTTTGCCCAGCTGCGCTCCCTGTTAGGCACACAGGGAGCAGCATCCACTCTGCCGTTTCTTCTTTGAGCACAGATTCGGCATGGCACAGTTAGGTTCCCTGAGGACAAGGTCTCTCTCTCCTTGCTCATGATTCCTTTCCTCATCTTTTGAGCTTCAGTGCCCCCCAAAAGATTTTTTTTTTAAACAAGTGAAACACAGCCATTCTGGAAATGTTGAAGTAAATGGACTTGAGTTGAATTCCTGAAATTGTCTCCAACACAGAGGATATCCATGTCATTTTTAGAGAAGGGTGAAATGAAGGCTCCTCAGATGGTGATCAGCCCTGCAGCCTTGGCAGATAGGTTTAGGGGTAAGAACGGGCCTGCCATGATGATTAACACCCCCACCTTTCTTTTCTTTCTGAGGCAGCTGCTCTCCACAGTGACGCAGCCATGCTGGACAAGTTCAGACTAAACACATATACATCATTGTCTTCATGTGTGCTTCTAATGTGTCCGCATCAAACTCTGGATAGGACTCCTGGGGACAGTAAATGGGGCTGAGACCACCTCGAAGTAATTTGGAACGTGCGTACCTGTCATCCGCCTGTCAGTCTTCCTGGAGTAGCATCGGGGCAAGTCCAAGGGGGCAATGATTCCATGTTTCCATACAATCTCTAAATGCATCCTGCATGACCTGGACCCAGGCCAGCACACCAGATCCCACTTCTAAGAAGAGAGCATATCATGTGGCTGACATGAATTCCAGTGAGAAGAGCTGGTCACCTCTCAGCTTCTTTAATTGTTCCTCATAAGGGACATTTATGATATAACGATGGGTTTTTGGAGGAGCTCACATTCAGACAGTAATTTACTTGGGGGGGAAAAAAAACCTATAAACACTGAAAAGACAAAGAATATCAAAGGTTGTATTTTTCTTTCTCACTCGATAGTGAACAAATATTTATTAAATATCCACCATGTGTCAGACATTACTCTGTGTATTAAAGGCCCAGGGATATGAGACTCATCCCTGGCTATATAAAACTCACACCTAACCAGGCAGTCAGTGTTATGAGTCCTCTGGTTAGGTAAGTATACAGGCAGATCAGAGCCCCACTCTGGACTTGGAAAGATTCCCAAGAAAATCGTAATTTAGCTGAGGCCTAAGGGATCATCTCCAGAGAAGGCAATATCACCCCACTCCAGTACTCTTACCTGGAAAATCCCATGGACAGAGGAGCCTGGTAGGCTGCAGTCCACGGGGTCGCTAAGAGTCGGACACGACTGAGCAACTTCACTTTCACTTTTCACTTTCATGCATTGGAGAAGGAAATGGCAACCCACCCCAGTATTCTTGCCTGGAGAATCCCAGGGATGGGGGAGCCTGATGGGCTGCCGTCTATGGGGTCGCACAGAGTCAGACACGACTGAAGCGACTTAGCAGCAGCAGCAGCAGCAGCAGCAAGGGCCAACACAGGATCTGAAACTTGGGAGACTCTCACTGAACGAAGGTAGTGGATAGTACCCTTCTACCAAGCATTTTGATCTTGCTTGAAGGTCTTTTCTGGCTCTTCTGTGCTCTAAGAAAAGATCTGAACGTTCCAACATGGTTTCTAAGTCCCTCTGTTGTGGGGTCTCTGCCACCTCCTGCAGCCTCCTTGTGACCACTCATCTGCACACTCAGTGTTCTAGCTGCCATAACTTGATTTGTCATTTCTAATGGCCAATCCTGTGTTTTGCTCTTATGCTTTCTCACATACCATTTTCTCTCATAGAAGCACATTTTCCCCATATTTCTACTGCCTGTTCTCACAAGAGGAACTCTGAGATGATCCCTTGCTGCTGCTGCTGCTAAGTCACTACAGTCGTGTCCGACTCTGTGCGACCCCATAGACGGCAGCCCACCAGGCTCCCCTGTCCCTGGGATTCTCCAGGCAAGAACACTGGAGTGGGTTGCCATTTCCTTTTCCAATGCATGAAAGTGAAAAGTGAAAGGGAAGTCGCTCAGTCGTGTCTGACTCTTAGCGACCCCATGGACTGCAGCCTACCAGGCTCCTCTGTCCATGGGATTTTCCAGGCAAGAGTACTGGAGTGGGGTGCCATTGCCTTCTCTGGTTGGCCCTTGAGTGCACTCTAAATAATCAACCAGATCTAAGAGAACTTAAGCTCTCTTGCAGAGCTTGTCAAACTCTGAGGGAAAATGAGAAATAGAAGAGTAGACTAATTCGATGGTTAACTCCATGGGTCAGTTGGGTAGGCAATGTACCCAATTGTTTGGGCAAATAGTAGTTTAGATGTTGCTATGAAAGTCTTTTGATTTTCATAGATAAACATTTATAATCAGTGGACTTTAAACAGATTATCCTCCTTAGTGTAAGTGGGCCTCATTCAATCAGTTAAAAACCTTAAATGCAGTTTCCCAGCGAAGAGGGAGTTCTGCCTCAAGACTATAACATGGAAACCATGCCTGAATTTTCAATCTGTTGACCTGCCCTGAGGATTTGAGACTCAAGACAGCAATATCAACCTTTAACTGAATTTCTAGCCAACCAGGCTGCCCTGCAGATTGCAGACTTGCTAGCCCCCATAATTGCTTCCTTAAAATTAATCTCTCAATAGATGATAAATAGATGGGAAGAAAAATAGATATAGGAGGAAATGTATACACACACATACATTTTCTGTATCTTTGGAAAACCCTGAATAATACAGCTAGGCATCTGAAAAATCATTCCAATCTTCTCTCTGTCTTTAAACTTCCCTGAGCCCATTGTCTCATCATCATAATGGAGACTAATCACCCACCTTTAGCACCAAAGCTGGCACATGATAGGTGCTTTAGGTCATTTCCTTTCCCCTTTCTGTGACTGATTGATAGGAATAGATACATACCCAAAGGGGGCACTTTTTGCTGACACAGGCTGCACTTGATGAAATCTGATCTAGAATGAGAAATACTAAACAAATCAAAAAGAATTTACTCTTCGAGTATTATTGCCACTGTGATGGATGGCTGCTCCAAAGGCTATTTCTCAAGAGTTCACAGCAGAGAAAAATGTTCAGTCTTGACTTTATATGTGTCCAGAAAATAAATTGTATGACAAGGGTGGCGACATTTGGACGGGGAGAGGGCTTAGCCAAGGAATTAAACATGTCAGGAGCCTCAGAAGGAAAATAATGTTGAAATGGAAGGTGAAAGGGGCATATTTGGAGAACTTGACAAGTGGCACAATGGGAGGAAAGGTGGCACTCTGGAATGGGATGTCAGCCATTCTTTGCCACTAAAGCCGCGATCTGCCCTTAGTAACTCAGCAAGGTGGAAAGGAAAAAATATGAGCCCAGGTTCTAATGCTCTATTATCACAACTGGCTTAAATTATTTTTCCTTGCTTCATTGACCACACAGCAAACACACAGAGAGGAAAACCAGGCAGGCCTTTTTTTTTTGAGGAATCTTTGCCTAGGTCATCTCTCAAGTTGCTGTCAACAAAACTCCCAACATTAGAAATGAATGAGATGCACAGAAAGAAAATATCTGGGATGATATCACACAGAACACTAGCAGAAAACCCAAGCCTAAAACCCAGACCTGTGAGCTCCCAACCCCAGGGCTTTGTAAGGAATGAAGAACATTATCTAGGCAGGGGGATGGCAAACAGGCTGCACTCAGTTTTAATTGATTGATTGTGCTGACTGAGGTGTGTGAGAGTAAATGCAGGTTTAGCTGCCTGAAAGTGGGGCTTAATTGATTAGTGATGTCTGTCATGGGAGCCAGAGGTTCTGCAGGCTGGACAAATATGTATCATTTTTATCTGATCCAACCTTTTTCTCCCCCCTGTATTATTTAGCTCAGCAAAATATAGCCCACAGGCCAAAGTAGGCCCACTGCCTGTTTTTATAAATAAAGTTTTATTGGAACACATTTTGATTCATTCATTTGCATATTTTCTCTGGCTACTTTGGCTCCACAACCACAGAACTGAACAATTGCAACAGAGATCATACACTTCACAAAGCCTAAAATATATATACATTGTCCCTTTATAGAAAAAGTTTGCCAAACTTGTTCCACAGAATACTGTGACCCAGGCTGACTTGATTCCAGATAACGAGGCCATTCATTGACTCATTGCATATTTATTGCATGTCTGATATGATATGTTCCACACACATTATTAAACTGTATAGAGCTTCTCCATCTTTGGGTGCAAAGAATATAATCAATCTGATTTTGGTGTTGACCATCTGGTGATGTCCATGTGTAGAGTCTTTTCTTGTGTTGTTGGAAGAGGATGGTTGCTATGACCAGTGTGTTCTCTTGGCAAAACTCTTTGCCCTGCTTCATTTCGTACTCCAAGGCCAAATTGCCTGTTACTCCAGGTGTTTCTTAAATTCCTACTTTTACATTCCAACCCCTATAATGAAAAGGACGTCTTTTTTGGGTGTTAGTTCTAAAAGGTCTTGTAGATCTTCATCAGATCAGATCAGACAGATCAGTTGCTCAGTCATGTCCGACTCTTTGCAACCCCATGAATCACAGCACGCCAGGCCTCCCTGTCCATCACAAACTCCCAGAGTGCACTGACTCACGTCCATCGAGTCAGTGATGCCATCCAGCCATCTCATCCTCTATTGCCCGCTTCTCCTCCTGCCCCCAATCCCTCCCAGCATCAGAGTCTTTTCCAATGAGTCAACTCTTCGCATGAGGTGACCAAAGTACTGGAGTTTCAGTTGTAGCATCATTCCTTCCAAAGAAATCCCAGGGCTGACCTCCTTCAGAATGGACCGGTTGGATCTCCTTGCAGTCCAAGGGATTCTCAAGAGTCTTCTCCAACACCACACTTCAAAAGCATCAATTCTTCAGTGCTCAGCCTTCTTCACAGTCCATCTCTCACATCCATACATGACCACTGGAAAAACCATAGCCTTGACTAGACGAATCTTTGTTGGCCAAGTAATGTCTCCGTTTGTGAATATGCTATCTAGGTTAGTCATAACTTTGCTTCCAAGCAGCAAGCATCTTTTAATTTCATGGCTGTAGTCACCATCTACAGTGATTTTGGAGCCCCCCAAAATACAGTCTGACCCTGTTTCCTCTGTTTCCCCATCTATTTCCCATGAAGAGGTGGGACCGGATGCCTTGATCTTCGTTTTCAGAATGTTGAGCTTTAAGCCAACTTTTTCACTCTCCACTTTCACTTTCATCAAGAGGCTTTTTAGTTCCTTTTCACTTTCTACCATAAGGGTGGTATCATCGGCATATCTGAGGTTATTGATATTTCTCCCGGCAATCTTGATTCCAGCTTGTGTTTCTTCCAGTCCAGCATTTCTCATGATGTACTCTGCATATAAGTTAAATAAGCAGGTTGAGAATATACAGCCTTGACGTACTCCTTTTCCTATTTGGAACCAGTCTGTTTTTCCACGTCCAGTTCTAAGTGTTGCTTCCTGACCTCCATACAAATTTCTCAAGAGGCAGATCAGGTGGTCTGGTATTCCCATCTCTTTCAGAATTTTCCAGTTTATTGTGATCCACACAGTCAAAGGCTTTGGCATGGTCAATAAAGCAGAAATAGATGTTTTTCTGGAACTCTCTTGCTTTTTCCATGATCCAGCAGATGTTGGCAATTTGATCTCTGGTTCCTCTGCCTTTTCTAAAACCAGCTTGAACATCAGGAAGTTCACGGTTCACATATTGCTGAAGCCTGGCTTGGAGAACCTTGAGCATTACTTTACTAGCGTGTGAGATGAGTGCAATTGTGCGGTAGTTTGAGCATTCTTTGGCATTGCCTTTTTTGTGATTGGAATGAAAACTGATGTAGGTCTTCATAGATCTGTTCAACTTCAGCTTCTTCAGCATTACTGGTTGGGGCATAGGCTTGGATTACTGTGATACTGCAAAAATAAGACCAGGAGCTGACTGTGGCTCAGATCATGAACTCCTTATTGCCAAATTCAGATTTAAATTGAAGAAAGTGGGGAAAACCAGTAGACCATTCAGGTATGACCTAAATCAAATCACCTATGATTATATGGTAGAAGTGAGAGATAGATTTAAGGGACTAGATCTGATAGACAGAGTGCCTGATGAACTATGGACCAAGGTTCGTGACATTGTACAGGAGACAGGGGTCAAGAACATCCCCATGGAAAAGAAATGCAAAAAAGCAAAATGGCTGTCTGAGGAGGCCTTACAAATAGCTGTGAAAAGAAGAGAAGTGAAAAGCAAAGGAGAAAAGGAAAGATATAAGTATCTGAATGCAGAGTTCCAAAGAATAGCAAGGACAGAAAAGAAAGTCATCCTCAGCAATCAGTGAAAAGAAATAGAGGAAAACAACAAAATGGGAAAGACTAGAGATCTCTTCAAGAAAATTAGAGATACCAAGGGAACATTTTATGCAAAGATGGGCTCAATAAGGGACAGAAATGGTATGGACCTAACAGAAGCAGAAGATATTAAGAAGAGGTGGCAAGAATACACAGAAGAACTGTACAAAAAAGAGCTTCACGACCCAGATAATCACGATGGTGTGATCACTCACCTAGAGCCAGACATCCTGGAATGTGAAGTCAAGTGGGCCTTAGAAAGCATCACTACGAATAAAGCTAGTGGAGGTGATGGAATTCCAGTTGAGCTATTTCAAATCCTGAAAGATGATGCTGTGAAAGTGGTGCACTCAATATGCCAGCAAATTTGGAAAACTCAGCAGTGGCCACAGGACTGGAAAAGGTCAGTTTTCATTCCAATCCCAAAGAAAGGCAATGCCAAAGAATGCTCAAACTACCACACAATTGCACTCATCTCACACACTAGTAAAGTAATGCTCAAAATTCTCCAAGCCAGGCTTCAGCAATATATGAACCGTGAACTTCCAGATGTTCAAGCTGGTTTTAGAAAAGGCAGAGGAACCAGAGATCAAATTTCCAACATCTGTTGGATCATGGAAAAAGCAAGAGAGTTCCAGAAAAACATCTATTTCTGCTTTATTGACTATGCCAAAGCCTTTGACTGTGTGGACCACAATAAACTGTGGAAAATCCTGAAAGATAAGGAAATACCAGACCACCTGACTTGCCTCTTGAGAAACCTATATGCAGGTCAGGAAGCAACACTTAGAACTGGACATGGAACAACAGACTGGTTCCAAACAGGAAAAGGAGTACGTCAAGGCTGTTTATTGTCACCCTGCTTATTTAACTTATATGCAGAGTACATCATGAGAAACACTGGGCTGGAGGAAGCACAGGCTGGAATCAAGATTGCCGGGAGAAATATCAATAACCTCAGATATGCAGATGACTCCACCCTTATGGCAGAAAGTGAAGAGGAACTAAAAAGCCTCTTGATGAAAGTGAAAGTGGAGAGTGAAAAAGTTGGCTTAAAGCTCAACATTCGGAAAACTAAGATCATGGCATCTGGTCCCATCACTTCATGGCAAATAGATGGGAAACAGTGGAAACAGTGTCAGATTTTATCTTTTGGGGCTCCAAAATTACTGCAGATGATGATTGCAGCCATGAAATTAAAAGACGTTAACTTCTTGGAAGGAAAGTTACAACTAACCTAGAAAGCATATTGAAAAGCAGAGATATTACTTTTCTAACAAAGATTCATCTAGTCGAGGCTATGGCTTTTCCAGTGGTCATGTATGGATGTGAGAGTTGGACTATGAAGAAAGCTGAGCGCTGAAGAATTGATGCTTTTGAACTGAGGTATTGGAGAAGACTCTTGAGAGTACCTTGGACTACAAGGAGATCCAGGTAGTCCATCCTAAAGGAGATCAGTCCTAGGTGTTCATTGGAAGGACTGATGCTAAAGCTGAAACTCCAGCACTTTGGCCACCTCATGCGAAGAGCTGACTTATTGGAAAAGACTTTAATGCTGGGAGGGATTGGTTTCAGGAGGAGAAGGGGACGACAGAGGATGAGATGGCTGGATGGCATCACTGACTCGATGGACGTGAGTTTGAGTGAACTCCGGGAGTTGGTGATGGACAGGGAGGCCTGGCATGCTGTGATTCATGGGGTTGCAAAGAGTCAGACACGACTGAGCGACTGAACTGAACTGATGTAATATAATAATATTTACTATATATCATAGTAATCTATACTATGAAGGGAAACAATCTTAGCTTGACATGTTTATAGATAAATTTACATTCAATATATTAGATAAACATTTACAATTGGACATATATATATTTCCAATCCACCTCACCCTGAAGCCATTTCCCTTGATAGTTACAGGATGGCTGACAGTGGTAACCTGGTATGTATGCTTCCTTGTTTATATCCAGCAGAGGAGAGGAAGACTCTGCTACCTCCAGAAGAAGTTATAAGTCCTCCACTTCTTTCAGTTTAATTAGGCCACTAAGGTCACAAGCTCAAACCTAGGTAAACAGCATTTTCCAAGGCTTTGTTAGGTTCCATCCCTCAACTAGGGGTGGTGGCAGCATTCCCCTAGCCTCATGGGAGAGAGATGAATTCGTGCCCAAAATCAAGTTTCTCGTAAGGACAAGGAGACAGATGGATGATGGTGACTGGTAACCACCAGGATCTACCTGGCTATCTCAATAGCATAGGAGAAAGATAATGGTGACTTCTTAGAAGAGAGCAGAAAAGAACAGAGAAGAGTAGAGACAGGAGGACTTGTTAGACTGGATGTGACCGTAGAGAGCACAAAGTCAACCTGCAAGTTTCTGGCTTGTGCAGTGAGTCAATGATGTTTTAGCAATAAGACAGAGGAGTGGAAAGGTCAGGGAACTCTAAACTAGGAATACCCAAGTCTTCCTGCCCATTTTTAAAGCCTGGCAAGCTTTAAAAAATATTTGTGTCTGGGCCGCCCTCCAGACCAATTAAACCAAAGTCTCTAGAAAGAAGCCTGGGCATTGGTGTTTTTGAAAAGTTCTCCCAGGAGGTTTGAATGCACAGCCTGTGTTGAGAACTACTTCTCTAAACCATTCAAGCAGGAGTGAAGCCAAGAGATTATCTGACCAAACCCCTCACTTTGAGTGAGAAAATCTGAATCCTGCCCAATGTCGCATCCTCCACCACATTTTCCTTTCTTCTCTGTAAGTTGTGTCTGGGTGGCCACGCCGCGGGTGACCATGTGATGAGACACCAAGGTTAGTAGAGGGTCTGACGCACAGGACTGAAGAGGCCGTGGAGGAAGGGCCACAACTGTGGCCTGTGTGCTGGAGCAGGGAAAGTGTAGTTTCTGGAAACAAAAACCAGGCTTCAGTTCCTGGCTCTTCCACCGTGAATTCTTGGATGAATTATTTAAACAAGAGCCTTTTACACTCGGAGAGGTGAGGACAATAATATGTGTCTCACGCAGGAGTGGACAGGGTTAACTAAGAAAACATATGGAATGCCCACAGAGGACCAAAAGACACTTGGAAATTATTAGCACCTTTTTAAACAGGTTGGGGATGGTTAAACCCTTGTTTGTGGACTGGAAAGATCCCGGGCTGGGAAGTAGTTCTGCAACTGAACTCGAGGCTTCTGCCAGATGATCTCAGTGGACCAGGAGCCTACAAATGCATAGCGTGGTGAGCTATTATGATTCCAGTGTAGATTTTAGTAACAAAATGACTTCTCTCCTCGAGATGACTGATCCCAGAAGACAGCCTCATCTAAAATTTAGAGGATTTCATAGCTCTCTCAAAAGCCCAGACATGTGGTTTGTCTTCAGGCTTCAGAGCTTCCAAGATCATTGCCAGAGGCAAACCGATCATGATTCTCTCTTGCTCCCTCACTCTGCATCTTGAGCTATGAGTCACTGCAACCACAGGATCACTTTGGGAACTGAGAGATGCACTTGACTGGCCTCCACTCCCAGAGCCATCCAGCTTTCCACGGTCATCTGCTGTCATTAGAAGAGGATGTGAATCACTGGGAACTTGCACGTGTGTGTGTGAGAGAGAGAGAGAGTGCAAGAGACTTACTCATTCCTTCTATATACATTACCACAACCACAAAGCCATGAGTGACCTGGAATGATGGGGCCAAGTGATCATGTGCCCTGGGTCCCTAGACCTGACACAAGACCATTGACAGCCTCAGCACACAGCACACGCCTCACTTCCCCTGTGACTTTCCCAAGGGAACAGCTGGCCTGAGGTGCCCCAGTCAGGAAAAATCACCTTTAGACTCAGGGAGGGGATTTAAGCTCCTTGGGAGAGAAAAAGTCAGACGAAAGTTGACAAAAAAAGAAATACTCTGCAAAAACGATGTCAGGATTGAAAGTGACCTTTGTCTGCGGAGGAACAGGACACACCTAACTGAGCACTTCCTGTGTGTCGGGCACCGACATGGCAAATGTGAAGCAGAACTACAGCGCTTCCCTGGTGGCTCAGTGGTGACAAATCCACCTGCCAATGCAAGAGACACAGGTTCAATCCTTGATCTGGGAAAATCCCATATGCCACAGAGAAATTTAGCCCATGGCCACAACTATTGAACCTGTGCTCTAAATCCCAGGAGCCGCACTACTGAGCCCATGTTCTGCAATTACTGTAGCAAATGCTGGTGACTGACTAATGAACATTAGTCTCTAAGCCAGGCCATGTACTAAATAGGTTACCAACACCATCTCATGGATTCCACAGCACCCCTATGACAGGCATAGCTTAGAGCCATGGCCCAAGTGAGAAAACTGAGGCCTCCATCTGAGGCTCAGTGTCAGATTTCACATTAAGAGCAGAGTCAGTACTGTAAGCCCTGGGGGCCTGATTCCAAATTTTATTTCCCTCAATAAAGGGGGACATTATAGCTGTTGTTGTTACTTAGTTGCTAAGTCATGTCCAACTCTTTGCAACGCCATGGACTATAACACACCAGGCTCCTCTGTCCTCCATTATCTCCCAGAATTTGCTCCAATTCATGTTCACTGAGTTGGTGAAGCTATCTGTGGGGCACTTTAATTTTCTAAACTGTAAGGTAGCAAAGCATGGTCTTGAGCCTATTCATTCCTGGCTTCTCATCCACTGTTATTTCAAACTTCTGCCTTAAAATATCCCATAAAATATAAAGCAGGTCAAATGGCCAAAGAGGGTGGGCAAATTTCCTGTGGTTTCAGGGTGTTTAGAAGTCTTCCCTGCTGAGTAGCCCATGGAAAAATGAAGGCCAATAGGGTGGATCACAGCTCATGGTGTAATAGGAGATACTTAACAAACGGCAGCTGAGCCAGGCATTTATGCACATCATCTCATAGAGTCATCAACCAAGCCTATGAGCAAAGTAGACTTATCTCTGCTTTAGAAGAAACTGAGGCCCACAAAATTGAAATGACTTGTTCACAGTCACTTAGGTGGGATTTGACAGAGTATGTACTAGAACAATATTTTTTTTCCCTTACTATATCGAAATTCCTTGAGGTTAGAGCATATTTTGATAACTTTCTATTCATAGCATCACAATACCTGGAAAAGAATCAAGACTTGATAATTGAAAGTTGCTATGAACAAATATGTGCCAATAAAATGGACAATCAAAGAAATGGGCAAGTTCTTAGACAGGTATAGTACCCCATGACTGAACCATGAAGAAATAAAAAATATGAACAGACCGAGTACCAGTAATAAAATTGAATCATTAATATGAAAAAAATCCCAACAAACAAAAACCCAAGACAAGATGTCCTAATTGTCCAACAACAGACAAATGGAAAGATGATGTGGTATATATATAATATGTGTGTGTGTGTGTGTGTATACATATGCTGTGCTTAGTCACTCAGTCATGTCTGACTCTTCACAATCCCATGGACTATAGCCCACCAGGCTCCTCTGTCCATGGGAATTCTCCAGACAAGAATAATAGAGTAGGTAGCCTATCCCTTCTCTAGGGGCTCTTCCCAACCCAGGAATTAAACCACGGTCCCCTGCTTTTCAGGCAGATTCTTTACCACTTTAGCTACCAGGGAAGCCTATGTGCGCGCGCACACATGCACACACACACACATACATACACACACACACACACACAACGGAGTACTACTCAGCTAGCCTTTGCCTGGCTTTATTTTGTACTCCAAGGCCAAACTTTCCTGTTACTCCATGTATCTCTTGACTTCCTACTTTTTCATTCCAGCCCTCTATAATGAAAAGGACATCTTTTTTGGTGTTAGTTCTAGAAGGTCTTATAGATCTTCATAGAACCATTCAACTTCAGCTTCTTCAGCATTAATGGTTGGGGCTAACAAGCAAGTTTGGCCTTGGAGTACAAAATGAAGCAGTGCAAAAGCTAACCAGATTTTGCCAAGAGAATGCACTGGTCATAGCAAACACACTCTTCCAACAACACAAGAGATGACTTTATCCATGGACATCACCAGATGGTCAATACCAAAATCATATTGATTATATTCTTTGTAGCTGAGGAGGGAGAAGCTCTATACAGTCAGCAAAAACAAGACTGGGAGCTGACTGTGGTTCAGATCATGAACTCCTTATTGCAGATTCAGACTTAAATTGAAGAAAGTAGGGAAAACCACTAGACCATTCAGGCATGACCTAAACCAAATGCCTTACAATTATACAGTGAAAGTGACAAATAGATTGAAGGGATTAGGTCTGATAGAGTACCTGAAGAAATATGCACAGAGGTTTGTAACATTGTATAGGAGGCTGTGATCAAAACCATACCCAAGGAAAAGAAAACCAAAACGGCAAAATGGTTGTCCAAGGAGGCCTTACAAATAGCTCAGAAAAGAAGAGAAATGAAAGATAAAGGAGAAAAGGAAAGATATATCCATCTGAATTCAGAGTCCCAAAGAATAGCAAGGAGAGATAAGAAAGCCTTCCTAAGTGACCAGTGCAAAAAAATAGAGGAAAACAAAAGAATGACTGAGATCTCCTCAAGAAAATTAGAGATACCAAGGGAATATTTCATGCAAAATGGGCACAATAAAAGAAAAAAAATGGTATGGAACTAACAGAAGCAGAAGATATTAAGAAGAGGTGGCAAGAATACACAGAAGAGAGATAGACCAAAAGATCTTCATGACCCAGATAACCATGATGGTGTGATCATCACCTAGAGCCAGATATCTTTGAGTGTGAAACCAAGTGGGCCTTTGGAAGATCACTACAAACAAAGCTAGTGAAGGTGATGGAATTCCAGTTGAGCTATTTCAAATCCTAAAAGATGATGGTGTGAAACTGTTTCACTCAATATGCCAGCAAATTTGGAAAACTCATCAGTGACCACAGGACTGGAAAATGTCAGTTTTCATTCTAGTCCCAAAAAAGGACAATGCCAAAGAATGTTCAAACTACCACACAATTGCACTCATCTCACATGCTAGCAAAGTAATCCTCGAAATTCTCCAAACAAGGCTTCAACAGTACATGATCCAAGAACTTCCAGATGTACAAGCTGGATTTAGAAAAGGCAGAGAAACCAGAAATCAAATTACCAACATCCATCGGATTCTAGAAAAAGCAGGAGAATTCCAGAAAAACATCTACTTCTGCTTCATTGACTATGCTAAAGCCTCTGACTATGTAGATCACAACAGACTGTGGAAAATTCTTAAAGAGATGTGAATATCAAACTATTTAACCTGCCTCCTGAGAAATTTGTATGCAGGTCAAGAAGCAACAGTTAGAACCGGACATGAAACAACAGACTGGTTCCAAATCGGGAAAGGAGTACGTCAAGGCTGTATATTGTCACCCTGCTTATTTAACTTATATGCAGAGTACATCATGTGAAATGCTGGGCTAGATGAAGCCCAAGTTGGAATCAAGATTGCTGGGAGAAATATCAATAACCTCAGACATGCAGATGACTTGACCCTTATGGCAGACAGAGAAGAGGAACTAAAGAGCCTCTTGATGAAAGTAAATGAGGAGAATGAAAAGCTGGCTTAATACTCAACATTCACAAAAAGAAGATCATGGCATCTGGACATCACTTCATGGCAAAAAGTTGGGGAAACAATGGAAAGAGTGACAGACATTATTTTCTTGGGCTCCAAAATCACTGCAGATGGTGACTGCAGCCATGGAATTAAAAGATGCTTGCTCCTTGGAAGAAAAGCTATGCCAACCTGGACAGCATATTAAAAAGCAGAGACATTACTTTGCCAACAAAGGCCCATCTAGTCAAAGGTATGGTTTTTCCAGTAGTCATGTATGGATGTGAGAGTTAAACTATAAAGAAATTTGAGCACTGAAGAACTGATACTTTTGAACTGTGGTATTGGAGAAGACTCTTGAGAATTCCTTGGACTGCAAAGAGATCCAACCAGTCAATCCTAAAAGAAATCAGTCCTGAATATTCATTGGAAGGACTGATGCTGAAGCTGAAGTTCCAATACTTTGGCCACCTGATGCAAAGAACTGACTCAATGGAAAAGACCCTGATGCTGGGAAAGATTGAAGGCAGGAGGAGAAGGGGAAGACAGAGGAGGAGATGGTTGGATGGCATTACTGACTCAATGGACATGAGTTTGAGCAAACTCTGAGAGATGGTGATAGAGAGGGAAGCCTTGAATGCTGTAGTCCATGGGGTTGCAAAGAGTCAGACACAACTAAGCAACTGAACTGAACTGAACTACTCAGCCATAAAAAAGAATGAATTTTTTTACATTTGCAGCAACATGAATGGACTTGGAGGATATTATGCTATGTGAAATAAGTTAGACAGATGAAAGACAAATATTCTGATATCACTTATACATGTAATCATAAAAATAGAACAAACAAGTAACTGTAGTGAAAAAGAAGCAGACTCACAGATATAGAAAACAAACTATTGGTTATGGGGTGGGGTGGGAAGAAGAGGGAAGGAGCAAGATAGGGGTAGGGGAATAAGAGGCATAAACTATTAGGTATAAAATAAGCTATAAGGATATGGAACACAATACAAGGAATATAGCCAAGATCTTATAATAACTATAAATGGAGTCCAACCTTTAAAAATTGTGAATCACTATATTGCACACTTGTAACTAAAAAAGAAAGAAGAAAATAAAGGTTTATATTCCTCTTTGACACTAATGTTATCCACTCAAGAATGTGCCTGGCATTGTTCTAAATGTTTTATAACACATTATTTTTCCAGTATTCAGAATAAGCCTATGAGATAGCTTTGACATACACTTTTAAGGTAAGGAAACATGGACTGAGATTCTATAATTGATACCTTGGTTTGTAGAACTCCAATATTGTGTGTCGTCCAAGTCTATACATCTCTACTTTTTTGAAGGACTTTGGGGTGAATAGTCTAATTTCTGGGACTGCCCAGCACCCACACCCTGAACGCCCTCAACAATCTTCTACCATTAGCCCCATTGTGCTTGCCAAGTGAGAAAATGGAGGCCCATTGAGGAACTGAGTTTACCAACATTTTCCAGGACGTCTTGGTATTCCTCGAGTCTGAAATCAGTTTGCAAGGAGCACCAACCTCTGATAATTCTATTTTTATACCTGGAATGTGTTGTGAGCCAGCTGGCTGCTGCTACAGCTCAGATATCACCTGGCGCTTTCTTCTGAGCAGGGTGAATAAATCACATGAACAGCTAAACCAGACTGTGTCTGTCTGGGTCTGTATCTGATAAGAGACTCTCAACAAGTGAACTGTGTTCGCCTTACTGCAGGGCTGGCTGTGTAAAAGGTGGCGGCTCAGTGGATAAGAATCACAGAACTTCAAAAGGAGGAGGCCCATCCAACCCCATTGCTTTGCAAGTAGACAAACTGAGACCCAGAGCCTTAGGCTGGTATATTGGCTTGCAAGACATGGAAATCCATTCAATTTATGGAGAGTGGTATTGTTGCTGTTGTTCAGTCGCTCAGTTGTGTCCTATTCTTTGCAACCCCATGGACCGCAACACACAGAGTGGTATATTTAAATACAGAAAGTATTTTATGAAACCCCCTTGTAGGAAAGACAACCAGAATATATGAGAACTGGAAAGTGCTCCCCCTTGTGGTATGCCCAGAGATGCATCACACAGGACCCCCTTCTAGGAAAAACTTAACTGCCCAGCTCAGGAGAGTGCTGTCAGCAGACCGCTTCCGGCTAGCAACTCCTTCAGGGTCTGCCTTAGCTCTGAGGCCAGGCTAGTCTCACTCAAGGTCATGCTCTTGCTGGCATAGCCCACATCCCATGATTATGCAAGGCAGCGTATAAAGTTCCAGTCATTTTGACCTGACAAGTTACAAGTCTGATAAGCAAAATTTGCTCCAGAACACACAGCTGCAGTTGGAACTCTATCACAGTTCAGCTTCTCCCTCCTCCTGGTATTGCCTCCTCTTCCTTTCTTTCACAGGTGTTGGCCCCTAATAAACTTTGTGTACCCAAATTCTAAATATCTCCTTTGGGAATCCAATCTCTAACACCCTCTCTGGCCAAGTGGGATTTCCTTTCTGCACTCCTTGGTTTGCTTCATTTAACAGCACTTTCCCTATAGTCCACTTGTGACGTCTTCTTGAACATACCCATCACGACTGCCTCCGGACCTGTGACAGACCATGTTTTCGAAACTGACAAATGCAAGATTTTTCAATGCTGCAAGTTCTTCCAAAAACTGGCCACTCCCCACTAAGAGGAAGAATCTGTTTCTCCTCCTGTTGAAGCTGGACTGGACTTTGTGAGTACTTTGAGTGTCCCCAGAGAGAACCCCAAGTAGAACCCCAATAATAACCCCATATTATTTTTGATGACTCAGCTCCAGAATGAAGGAAATAATATTCATTCTATTCATCAATCTTGGAACCTAATCACCAGGCTGTGAGGGAGCCCAAACTAGCCCATGTAATGTGATGGTATGGAAAGGAACCTGAAAACCAGCATCAACCACCAGACATGTGATTGCATGAGACTTGAGATGATTCCAGCCCCCCACTTTTGAATCTTCTAAGTGCCAGACATGGTGAAACAGATACAAGCCTGTTTATTTTTGTGTGTCTCCCATTGGTGCATAAGCTTTTCATGAGATAAAGGGCTTCGCTTCACCTAGGGCAGTGCCTGGTACATGGCAAGGCAGGTGCCCAATAAAATTTTACTGACTAAATTAATGAGGTATGCACTGTGCAGTCTTAGGCAAACTACCTCTCCTCTCTGAGACTTAGCACCCTGCCTTCTGAGAAAGGGATAATGACATCCTCTTCATGGGTTGTTGAGAGGCTTAAATGAGATAAGCATGCAAATCCTGCCCCAGAGCAGGTGTGCAAGACATGCTAATTCCCTTTCCTTGGAGTTCTGCATCCAGTAGAAGGTCAAAGTGGAGTGGGACAGACAATAAAAAAGTGAAGAGGGGAATGAAGAACTGGTGCTGGAAAAGTTAGGGACATCTTCCTGGAAGAAACAGAACTAAAACTAGGCTTGGAAGAGGCAAGCTGAGCTATGTTTGCTTCAGAGCTTTCAGGATGGACTCAAGTTCCAAATGAGGCAGGGACAATAGTTCCCTGTATGTGCTACCCCAGGTCCCCATCAGAACAGAATCATCAGAGTAGAGACCCTGTACCAAGTGCATGTGCTGTCCCCTCAAAGTTCGTGTGTTCCTGGCACCAGAAATTGACGCAAATGTCTCTGTTAAGACTTTTGTAAGCTAGAGGCTTCAATAGACGAGCCTCTGAGTTCTGACCCTCTCTGTCCGTGGACAGACATCAGGCAGTCATCTCGTGAGGACGTCAACAAAGCAAGTTACACAGTTGTTTGCACGTGGTTTTCTTTTGTATTAAATTGTCAAAGCAAACCCTGAAGAAAAATCTAACATGGTTTGTTAGGAGGCATGATTTGGGAGTCAAGAAACAGAGTCAATGCAGCAGAAGTGGGAGTTAACTGGCTCTTGGCTGTACATATTTTCTCCCCCTTTTGGGGCCTCGATCTTCCCATCTATGTAAAGAGAGATCTGGGTGAAAGATTGGAAGGCATCTCTTTTATGATTCTCTTGGGCTGAGATCCTTGAGGAATAAATGCCAGGAATGCTGATGGGCCCCTCAGAAGCCTGTGCATTTGAGCAACCTTCAGGGTTGTGGAATCTGCAGCCACATCAGGATGGCCCCACCAGTGACCTCATTCTCTGGCACATCCTCTGTTATGACAAAAGCCTTGGTGCATCCAATACCCTGCCCTGGGTCGGGGTGCAGCTGGAGCACAATCCAGCCAGCTTCAGCAGAGTTGCCTAAACCCCAGGAGTTGTATCCCTAGGAGGCCAGCTGGTGCCAGTAATTAGGGTGGATGGCTAAAGTGACTCACAGAACCCTGCCAAGGGTCGCAAGGGGGTGGCAAGGAGCCCTGATTTCAGGGTCAGGAAACCAAAAAGCATTCCAGTCTCCGCCCCAACCAAGTGAATGTCTATAGGCAGGTGTTCACCCTTTCTGAGGACCCGCTTTCCACATCTCAGATAGGGGATAGGATCCTGCACACCTCAAGAGAGCCTGTGAAGATCAAATGAGATCACAGATGCAGGCCCTTGGAATATTACCAGCTCACAAGGTTAAGATAATGTTGTTTTTGATGGCCTGCGTCTACAGAGCACTTGACAATTTATGAAGCTCGTTACTGCTAACGCACATTCACATGGGTTATCTCACACACACGCCCCCACCAACAGCCCTAAAAGGAGACACGATGAACCTTCTTATCCACTTGCCTCTTATCTGCTCCTCTCTTGGGGCACTTAGAACATTAAACCTTCAACTCTATGTTTTTAGTTATTTATGCACATGTCTAATCTCCCCACCTTGAACAGAAGCCAGAGCAGGCATGAGGGCTGATGATTCTTGCTCTGCCACTCCCCAACTCCCCATCTACTCATTGACTTCTGCATGGTAGGTCCTCAGCCAGTAAGGAAAGTAAGGAAAATGAGGAGGGTAGGAGGAAGACAAAGAGAGACAGGGAAGTAGTATAAACTGAGTCTTTATTTCAATGGTGTAAGTTAAGGTGTCTACCATGGTAGCTACGAGCCACATGTGATTACTTCAATTTAAGCTAATTAAAATTAAGTTAAGTTGCTCAGTCAAGTTGGACTCTTTGCAACCCCGTGCACTGTAGCCCACCAGGCTCCTCCGTCCATGGGATTCTCCAGGCAAGAATACTGGAGTGGGTTGCCATTTTCTTCTCCACGGGATCTTCCCGACCCAGGGATCAAACCCAGGTCTCCTGCATTACAGGCAGACGCTTTAACCTCTGAGCCACCAGAGTTAAAAATTCAGTTCCTCTGTTGAATGGCCACATTTAAACTGCTCAGTGGCTCAACATTTCCATCACCGTCGAACACTTGGTTGGAAAACACTAGTATAGAGAAGGGAACCTGGGCTCTGGAGTCAGACAGAACTGGCTTCCAAGGCTGCATCTGTGATTCATGCAGGCCACCTCACCTCTCTAAGCCTCACTGTCCATACTTGTCAATCAAGATGCTCATAGACATAGTTATAACAAGGTCCCTCACTCAGCATTGTTGAGAGAATTAAGCAAACTACTCGCTTCACACTAATGTTAGCAGCGCCTCTGCTCTGATGCCGCCACATGATGGTAAACAAAATGGTGGAACTTGAGGCTGGTGTTTGCACCACAGGAGGAGATGGGGCAGAATGGAACGAATATAGAGACATGGGCAGACAGACTGACGTTTGAATCCTGGTTCCGCTTGGTAGGTACATGATCTTAGAAAGACCATTCAGCATCTCCGGCACTCATTACCTTCCTTTTCCAGGTGGGGGGAAAAAAATCATCTTGATTGATTCTCATAACATCCCTAGAATTTAAATATTCAATATATAAAAAATATTCCTCAGTCGCATAGGACATGTTCAATAACTAGAAAATTACTACATTATAGTAATATAAAAATAAAACACATAGTTGAAATGACTAGTATCTGCTTTAGGTATGTATGGTCATTGTTTTTGTTATTATGTTTACTACTACTTCCCAGGTGGTACAAGTAGTAAAGAACCCACGGGCCCATGCAGGAGACATAAGAGATGCAGTTTCAATCCCTGGGTCGAGAAGATCCCCCGGAGAAGAGAATGGCAACCCACTCGAGTATTCTTGCCTGGAGAATCCCATTGACAAAGGAGCCTGGCGGGCTACAGTCTATGGGATCACAAAGAGTCTGGCACGACTGAAGGAACTTAGCATGCATTACTACTACTAACTAGTTGACTGGGGGTAGGTGCTCTAAGCATAGTGGGAGGTTTAGAGATCCTGAGAGTTGAAATAATGTACTTTGCACAAAGTAGACAGAAATGTATATTCTGTTATGAAAATCAGATCACGCCATCGTCCTGATCAAAAACAGCAATGTCCTCACCTCATGCTCACAGTATAGTGCAATTTCCTCCCCGTCTCCAACGCCCTCCAGCACCTGACCACGCCAGCCTCTCCCTCTAGGCACCAGTGCCCTGACCCTGGAGGTCCTGCTCTTGCCTAAACATGCAAAGCTTGTTCCTCGTGTTCAAGGCTCTGCCTGAATCCTTACTCCCCCACAGGACACCCTCTCTTGTCTCCCATGAACCTCTGCTCAAACATCACCTCCACAAGGGCTGTTCTTCCTCCTATGTGTGTGTGTGTGTGTGTGTGTGTGTGCACGCACATGCTCAGTCCTCTCCTACTCTTTGCAACCCTGTGGACTGTAGCCTGCCAGGCTTCTTTGTCCTTTGGACTTTCCAGGCAAGAATATTGGAATGGGTTGCCATTTCCCCCTCCAGGGCATCTTCCTGACTCTACTTTTTATCACACTGCTTTATTGCTCTTTATAGACTATCATCTCAGGCAGTGATTTACTTCCATCCCTTTATTCACCTTTGAATTCAATGTTTGTTAATGTAGTAATTAGTAACTTGAACATTATCTCTGTGCAAGAGAGACATCGTTATCTTTATTGCTTTTATCCTGTACCTAAAACAAGACTTAGCCTGGGACAGGTTCTCAGTAAATTTCAATGAATTTCAACATTCAAACAAAATCTCTCAGGTCCTGGTTGGCTATCCATTTTAAATATAGCAGTATGTACATGTCCATCCCAAGCTCCCTAACTATCCCTTCCCCCTCATCCTTCCCTCCAGCAACCATAAGCTCATTTTCTCTAAGTCTGTGAGTCTGTTTCTGTTTTGTAAATAAGTTAATTTGTATTATGATTTTTAGATTCCACACCTAAGGGATGTCTTACAATGTTTCTGCTTCTCTGACTGAATTCACTCAGTATGACAATCTCTAGGTCCATCCAATGTTGCTACAAATGACATTACCTACTGTACACCTCAGGGAACTCTGCTCAAAGTTATGTGGCAGTCTGCATGGGAGGGCGTTTGGGGGAGAATAAGGCAATGGCACCCCACTCCAGTACTCTTGCCTGGAAAATCCCATGGATGGAGGAGTCGGTAGGCTGCAGTCCATGGGGTTGCTAAGAGTCGGACATGATTTAGCGACTTCACTTTCACTTTTCACTTTCATGCATTGGAGAAGGAAATGGCAACCCACTCCAGTGTTCTTGCCTGGAGAATCCCAGGGATGGGGGAGCCTGGTGGGATGCCATCTATGGGATCGCACAGAGTCAGACACAACTGAAGCGACTTAGCAGCAGCAGCAGCAGATACATATATATGTATGGCTGAGTACCTTTGCTGTCCACCAGAAGCTATCACAACATTGTTAATCAGCCATATTCCAATACCAAATAAAAAGTTTAATAAAAATAAAGTGACTAGGAAACTAAGAATCACCTCAGAATAATCATAGGAAGGAATTAGATATGACTGAGTGACTTCACTTTCATGCATTGGAGAAGGAAATGGCAACCCACTCCAGTGTTCTTGCCTGGAGAATCCCAGGGATGGGGGAGCCTGGAGGGCTGCCGTCTATGGGGTCACACAGAGTTGGACAGAACTGAAGCGACTTAGCAGCAGCAGCGGCAGCCATGTGTAATGGAGAAGGCAATGGCAACCCACTCCAGTACTCTTGCCTGGGAAATCTCATGGATGGAGGAGCCTGGTAGGCTGCAGTCCATGGGTCTCGAAGAGTCAGACACGACTGAATGACTTCACTTTCACGCACTGGAGAAGAAAATGGCAAACCACCCCAGTGTTCTTGCCTGGAGAATCCCAGGAACGGGGGAGCCTGGTGGGCTGCCGTCTATGGGGTCCCACAGAGTCGGACACGACTGATGTGACTTAGCAGCAGCAGCCATGTGTAACCCTGATACTGAGAAAGATTGAAGGCAGGAGGAAAAGGGGACAACAGAGGATGAGATGGTTGGATGGCATCACCAACTCAATGGACATGAGTTTGGGTAAACTCCAGGAGTTGGTGATGGACAGGGAAGCCTGGTGTGCTGCAGTTCATGGGGTCGCAGAGAGTCAGACATGACTGAGTGACTGAACTAATACTGATAGCCATGTTAAAAGACAGAAATTAGAGAAAAACAAAATTATTTTTTCTGTGTATTAGTCACTCAGTCATGTCCGATTTTTTTGAGACCCCATGGACTGTAGCCCACCAGGGATTCTCTAGGCAAAAATACTGGAGTGGATTGCCATTTCCTCCTCCAGGGGACCTTCCCAACTGTACATAAAGGAGACTTCATTAATGTGCATTAGAGGATACCCCAGGTTAACTGTCATAGAAAACTACCTCTTGAGCCTTTAAATTCAATACCAGTTCTACACCTCTGGTTGGCCGATTGTTTGTTTCTTTATTTCGGTTTTAAGGTGAATGACCTGGGGCTATTTGTTTCTGTCAACCTGATTGGGAATCTAAAGGCACAGCTTGAAATGTCTATTTTTCTTGCTATGCTCAGAAGAGACTGCTGCAAATCTACTCTACAATTCTCATTCTGTTCAGCTTACAATACAAATAGTTCACTACTTTTGCAACCTATGTCTTATAATAAAGCAGTGCTGAAAAATAAAATAGAAGAAAGTTCAGTTGCCATATAGGCTATGAAAATGATTTGCTGGTGGTGATTTTTAAGCTTGATTCTAAATATATTTACTCAGAAGGGCACTTGGAAGATGTGGTTCAAATTTTTCTGTATAGGCTCACTCTCCCTAAAATTTCAAAAAGCATAGAACTTAGGCTCTTAAGGGTATAGCAGTGATAAAAGCTTTCATAGTCATTTCTAAAAGGCAACACTTCATAGTTTTCCCTCAACAATAGATTTCTAATATACTTGTAAAAGGAAGGCAACGGAAAACCAAGAATAAAAATAGGTGAGCTCTCCACGATTGGGCTTCCTGCCTATTTTCCCTGTTCAAAGAAAAGGGTACTCCTGCTCAATATCTAGTTACACATGTTCTCAATCATTTTGATTATTGATGCATTTTTATTATTGTGATACTGTGATTTAGTATAAGAAATACATTAAATATATTGTGTCTTTGTCCATTATTCCTAGCACATAGCTCCTAAAAATCTTGGAATTTCCTAACTGATGGAATCAGTCCTGAATATTCATTGAAAGGACTGAGGCTGAAGCTGAAACTCCAATATTTTGGCCACCTGATGTGAAGAACTGACTCATGGAAAAGACCCTGATGCTGGGAAAGATTGAAGGCAGGAAGAGAAGGGAACAACAGAGGATGAGATAGTTGGATGGAATCACCAGCTTGATGGACACAAGTTTGAGCAAGCTTCAGGAAGCTGGTGAGGGAGAGGGAAGCCTGGCGTGCTGCAGTCCATGGGGTCACAAAGAGTCAGATGCGACTGAACTGAACTGAAGTGATAGGAGCTAGAAAGGTATCTTTTGTTATGTTAATAAGGGGACCCAACCTGGAGAAGGAAATGGCAACCCACTCCAGTATTCTTGCCTGGAGAATCCCATGGACAGAGGAGCCTGGTGGGTTACAGTCCACAGGGTCGCAAAGAGTCGGACACGACTGAGCAACTAAACAAACAACCACCTAAGGGTAGGAACTTGTTGTCAGGAGAGCCGGCTGCAGAACTAGATGGTTAGAACTTTCAGTCCTACCTCCCTGACCTCTGGAGAGAGGGGAGAAGGGCTGGAGGTTGAATTAGTCTCCAATGGCCAACGATTTAATCGTTCATGCCTGTATAATAAAGCCTCTGTAAAACCTCAGAGAGGTTCAGAGAGCTTCCAGGTTGATGAACATGTGGAGGTTTGGAGAGAGTACCACACTCAGAGAGTACAGAACTTAGAGCACCTTTAACATACCTTGCCCTGTGCATTTCTTCCATTTGGCTGTTTCTGAGTTATATCCTTTTGTAATAAACTAGTAATGAAGGCAATGGCACCCCACTCCAGTACTTTTGCCTAGAAAATCCCATGGACGGAGGAGCCTGGTAGCCTGCAGTCCATGGGGTCACTAGAGTCAGACACGACTGAGCGACTTCACTTTGAATTTTCACTTTCATGCATTGGAGAAGGAAATGGCAACCCACTCCAGTGTTCTTGCCTGGAGAATCCCAGGGACGGGGAAGCCTGGTGGGCTGTGGTCTATGTGGTCGCACAGAGTCGGACACGACTGAAGCGACTTAGCAGCAGCAGCAGCAGTAATGAAGTAAAAAGATAAAAAAATCTCCCAGGTCCTTGGAACTAACCCTCCCTCTTCTGATATACACAGATGTAGTCTTGAACTAAATGGCCATACTTCCAAATGTGTTCATTTACCCACCCATTCCCCAATTATTGACCACACACAGTGTGCCCAGGCCCTGGCACAGTGCCTGCCCTAACAGGAAGCAGATGCCCTTCCTTTAAGGATCCTATTCCCAGCCCATGGTCCCATCCACATGCAGGACATTGCCAAATTCAGTATATTAGATTGAGTTGAGGGACAGAATTCTGCAGCAACCCAGAGGAAGGGATGCCTTCTTCAGCTGAAGGGCATCAGGAGTGGAGACAACCTGTGGGCTGGGACTCATGGCCCCGTTGACAATACTATACCCTCTAGAGTCAGGTTGCCTCCACCACTTCCCAGCTGAGTGTCAATGGCAAGTTCCCTCACAGATTGGTCCCTCAGGTCCCCCATCTATAAAATGAAGACTATAATATTATATGCCACATAGGGTTGTCATGAGAATTAAATAGAATTACCCATTAAAAGGGCTTCCCTGGTGGCTCAGTGGTAAGGAATCTGCCTGCCAATGCAGGAGATGTGGGTTTGATCTCTGGGTGGGGAAAATCCCCTGGATAAAGAAATAACAACCCAGTCCAGTATTCTTGCCTGGGAAATCCCATGAACAGAGTAGCCTGGCAGGCCACAATCCTTAGGGTTGCAAAAGAGTCAGACATGACTTAGTGACTAAACAACAACATTTGTTATTAAAAAAAAAAAAACCTGGTGCCCGGTACATAGTTCATGTCCAATAAATATTACTTATACAGCCATTTTCTTGGGACAGTGGAAGCATGCTGGACAGTCATGGAAGGAGGCCAGTGCTCCCTCACAGCTGGAACATGGAGTCTGTGAGACAGGGCAGCGTGTGGAAGGTGAGGCTGGCTGCGGCCACGCCGTGGAGGACTTCATAAACAGGCAGTTTGGCTTTGATCTGAAGAGAAGGGAAAAGTCATAAAAAGATTCTAAGTTGGAAAGTAATGTGCTGGCATTTGCAGTTTAAGGAACAGTCTGACTGTAACATAAGGATGGGAAGGAGCTGGCCAGACTGGAGGCAGGAAGGAAGGAGGCTGTCACGCAAATCCAACTGAGAAACAGAGTGACTTATTCGTAGGGGGAAGAAGAGAAAGATCCTGGGGAAATAAAATGAATAGGCTTGGCCACTTTTGCACTCTAGGTCTGGCAGGACACAAGAGGCACAGTCAGATGGATTTAACCCAACAGAGCTTAGGAAAAGGCCTTTTTGAGAGATGTGGTCAGGGATCAGGGAACCAGGCATGACCATGACGGGAAGGCACTGCCAGCCCCAAACCTGAGGGACCTTGGGAGGGGATGATATTACAAGAGCTCAGAGAATCATGGGCCAGGGAAGACAGCTGACCCAGCAGGGGCTGCAGTCTTAGTGAGGAGCACAGCTTCCATAGACATGGCCAGGTGGCGGGAAATGGGGGTAGGATTAAAGTACCCAGCCTCCCTCCCCTTCCACCCTGATCTCATGTCAGTGCCTCTCATTGGCCAAAACTAACTGAAAGCCACAGGTCAGGAGAGCTTGGTCATGTGATCTATAAATGTCAACCTCTGTGGGTCAACAGGAGGTCAGAGGAGGGTAAAATGGGTCTGGGGGCAGGGTATATACATGAAGAACAAGTATCACAGTCACTCATTAGAGGGGAAGGGGGATTAGTTGGGGGTGGGGAAGGACAGGAATTTTTCCTAACCCCTGAGGTTCCCTGCTAAAGAGATTTACCCAATTAAATATCCATGAACTGGAGGATTGAAATGCCCATCCATGCAAATCACATTCGAGTCTTCACGTGCCCCTCAGTGTGTGCCCCAAACATCTGGACCTTCTTCCCCTTCCCTTTCCTTCTGCAGATACGTACTCTTGCTAAAGGCTTGGAAAAGTTTGCCAGAAGAGGATTTGCAACAGATTAGTATAACTTCACTGGTACCATAGCTGAAAAATAAACCTGCCTATAACATATGTTCAAAGTCATAAACAAAGATAAATACATGAATGACCTGGGGCGAGGCGAGGTGAGGTTGGAGGAGAGGCGGGTGAGGGGGCGCAGGGAGTTCCTTTCTCACTCCTTTGCAAACAAAAATTAATTTTTCCACAAATACTGCTGGGATCCAAAAAACGACATGGAAACTGTCCCAGCCCTAAGGCCCTGCCCCCCTCTGCCTGACACATCTAATTCCCTTATCTCTGACAGGTTGCAGGCCTCCATGATCTACCACAGCAGAGCACCAGGCCAAGTGATGTTGTTCTCTGAGTGATGCTGAGGTAGGGAAAACCCCAGAGACGGGAAAACCACCTGAGATGAGGCTTCTGTGACTAAGAGAGGCACAGGAACTGCTGACAGCAACAGCTAGGACTTCTTTCTGCAAAGTGTGCCCAGGAAGCCCTTCCAGGCCTGAAGAGAAGAATGGCTTTCATCATTAATTGACACATTTTCCACCCTGGGGCCAGAAGCAGGACTAGCCCAGAGACACTGGGAGGTGTGGAGGAGACGGCCGGCAGGTATGGGCCAGTCTCGGCTTAGAACTCCACTCTGTGTATCACAGGGAAAAGTCTTAGCTCCTTGGGAGGTCTGCCGAGACACTTCAAGATCTGATGTCTGCTTGTCCAGGTCACTGCATAAGCACTTCCATGTTAACCTTTCACCCAACTAAGCTACTAGCATTTTGCTCAGACGCACCCTGCAGCACTTCAGGTGCCTAGGTTTTGTCACACGTGCCTGTGCCTAGAATGCCCTTCTCCTCTTTTCCACCTAGAAGTCTCCTATTTTTTCTATAAGACTCTTCTCTCACTACATCCAGATTTCGCAAGAAAAACACTGCAGAGAAGGAGCTGACAGATGCTCCTAGCTCTGTGCCTCTGTAGAAACTTGGACCACCCTCCAAAGCAGTAAACCGAGGCTGATACAACATTGTAAATAGGCTATACTTCAGTTAAAAATAAAAATAAATGAGTAATTGGAGAACAGTGTGCTATTTCTACCTCAAGACTATACACTCCTAAAAGCAGGTTGGGCATCTTAGTAAGCAGTGGTATTCATACCTTAGCACTGGGTTTGTCCCAGAATAATAACTTGACTAGCTCACGGCACTAAAGCTGACAGTTCTTCTATGGGACAGATTCTCACCAGAAATTTCTTTCCAATTTTTTCCCCTGAAATCTGGAGCATTTATCTGACACTTATCAATCTTGTCTTCTAAAGTCATCCATAAAAGCCCCTTCCTGGTGCTGTATTCCAGCCACTGAGATCTTCTAAATCAATATCAAGTACCCACTAAGGCTCCTATCCACCATAATCTTTCTTTTAGCCTGAATTAGCTTTTTGCAAAACATCAGATTTGGATTCAAACAGATTTGAATTTGGATATAAGTTCTGCCACACCCTTATCCCAGGTTACTTATCTATCAAATGGGGATAATATCAATAATAATCTCTAGTCTGCAGGGATGTTGAGAGAAAATGAAATGTTGGATGGAAAACAGCTATAACAGGTCCTGACAGATAGTATGACTTCACAGAAATAGTTACTGATGGATTGAACAATGAATGAGTGAGCTGGGGCTATGTGTTACATAGATGGAGTACTATTTTAGATCTCTAACTTTCTTATTTCAACACTGAAATCAGATTGATTATATTCTTTGCAGCCAAATGGAGAAGCTCTATACAGTCAGCAAAAACAAGACCAGGAGCTGACTGTGGCTCAGACCATGAACTCCTTATTGCCAAATTCAGACTTAAATTGAAGAAAGTAGGCAAAACCACTAGACCATTCAGGTATGACCTAAATCAAATCCCTTATGATTATACAGTGGAAGTGAGAAATAGATTTAAGGGCCTAGATCTGATAGATAGAGTGCATGATGAACTATGGACTGAGGTTCGTGACATTGTACAGGAGACAGGGATCAAGACCATCCCCATGGAAAAGAAATGCAAAAAAACAAAATGGCTGTCTGGGGAGGCCTTACAAATAGCTCTGAAAGAAGAGAAGTGAAAAGCAAAGGAGAAAAAGAAAGATATAAACATCTGAATGCAGAGTTCCAAAGAATAGCAAGAAGAAATAAAAAAGCCTTCTTCAGCGATCAATGCAAAGAAATAGAGGAAAACAACAGAATGGGAAAGACTTGAGATCTCTTCAAGAAAATCAGAGATACCAAAGGAACATTTCATGCAAAGATGGGCTCGATAAATACAGAAATGGTATGGACCTAACAGAAGCAGAAGATATTAAGAAGAGATGGCAAGAATACACAGAAGAACTGTACAAAAAAGAGCTTCACGACCCAGATAATCACGATGGTGTGATCACTCACCTAGAGCCAGACATCCTGGAATGTGAAGTCAAGTGGGCCTTAGAAAGCATCACTACGAACAAAGCTAGTGGAGGTGATAGAATTCCAGTTGAGCTATTCCAAATCCTGAAAGATGATGCTGTGAAAGTGGTGCACTCAATATGCCAGCAAATTTGGAAAACTCAGCAGTGGCCACGGGACTGGAAAAGGTCAGTTTTCATTTCAATCCCAAAGAAAGGCAATGCCAAAGAATGCTCAAACTACTGCACAATTGCACTCATCTCACACGCTAGTAAAGTAATGCTCAAAATTCTCCAAGCCAGGCTTCAGCAATATGTGAACTGTGAACTTTCTGATGTTCAAGCTGGTTTTAGAAAAGGCAGAGGAACCAGAGATCAAATTGCCAACATCTGCTGGATCATGGAAAAAGCAAGAGAGTTCCAGAAAAACATCTTTCTGCTTTATTGACTATGCCAAAGCCTTTGACTGTGTGGGTCACAATAAACTGTGGAAAATTCTGAAAGAGATGGGAATACCAGACCACCTGATCTGCTTCTTGAGAAATCTGTATGCAGGTCAGGAAGCAACAGTTAGAACTGAACATGCAACAACAGACTGGTTCCAAATAGGAAAAGGAGTACATCAAGGCTGTATATTGTCACCCTGTTTATTTAACTTATATGCAGAGTACATCATGAGAAATGCTGGACTGGAAGAAACACAAGCTGGAATCAAGATTGCCAGGAGAAATACCAATAACCTCAGATATGCAGATGACACCACCCTTATGGCAGAAAGTGAAGAGGAACTCAAAAGCCTCTTGATGAAAGTGAAAGTGGAGAGTGAAAAAGTTGGCTTAAAGCTCAACATTCAGAAAACGAAGATCATGGCATCCGGTCCCATCACTTCATGGGAAATAGATCGAGAAACAGTGGAAACAGTGTCAGACTTTATTTTTTTGGGTTCCAAAATCACTGCAGATGGTGACTGCAGCCATGAAATTAAAAGACGCTTACTCCTTGGAAGGAAAGTTATGACCAACCTAGATAGCATATTCAAAAGCAGAGATATTACTTTGCCAACAAAGGTCCATCTAGTCAAGGCTTTGGTTTTTCCTGTCGTCACGTATGGATGTGAGAGTTGGACTGTGAAGAAAGCTGAGCAACGAAGAATTGATGCTTTTGAACTGTGGTGTTGGAGAAGACTCTTGAGAGTCCCTTGGACTGCAAGGAGATCCAACTAGTCCATTCTGAAGGAGATCAGCCCTGGGATTTCTTTCGAAGGAATGATGCTAAAGCTGAAACTCCAGTACTTTGGCCACCTCATGCGAAGAGTTGACTCATTGGAAAAGACTCTGATGCTGGGAGGGATTGGGGGCAAGAGGAGAAGGGGATGACAGAGGATGAGATGGCTGGATGGCATCACTGACTCGATGGACGTGAGTCAGTGAACTCCGGGAGTTGGTGATGGACAGGGAGGCCTGGTGTGCTGCAATTCATGGGGTCGTAAAGAGTCAGACATGACTGAGCGACTGATCTGATATCTGAACTCTCTTATACCAGTTTGGAGTCAATAAATGGTAGATCTACACTAGGTAGATACAAGGATCTATATAGGAGAGACAATGAACAAATAAGACTTGCATGATCCATGATCTAACAGCCCCTGGGGAAGTCTTTGAAATGTGAAACCAAACACAGGTGTGGTAAGTGGTGTGAGAGTGAACTTGCATGTCACTCAGATGAATTCATCTGAGCAGGATTCTGTACAAGTAAGGACTCCTTGTAAAAAAACTCCTACATTAGAAAATGTAACACTTAGGCAATTATTAACTAGAATTATTTGCTCCTTGTCCTATTATTGTTTGTGTAGTTCAGTTGGGAATGTTATGGAAAAAGTAAGATAGATTAGCAGACAAGAATGTTGAGTGCTGAATTTAGTATTATAAAATTTGAACAACTGAAAAGCTTCATCCTTAGTCTCTGAAAGTGACATTGATTGGTAAATATGATGGTAAATATACTAACTATTAAATATACTAAATCAGTGGTTCTCAAGTGACAATAGATGTTTTCTAGGTTTGATATAAAAATTTTATTAATGCATAAAAGTTGTTTAACTGAGATTATATATTATTCCTGCAATACTTCTCAGGTGCAAGTTTGATCTGTAGTAATCACGTACCCTTGGTCTCCAGTGGAGTGAAATTTGCTGTTTGCACTACCAAAATTTCAATTCAGTATTGTACTGGAAATCTTAGCAAGTGCAAAGTGAAGAGGGGGGAAAAGCACAAAACTGGGAAAAGAATAAATAAGACCATTATACACAGATGACATTAATGGTATATGTAGAAAACCTAAAAGAATCTATGGACACACTATTAGAATTAACAAGTGAATTTTGTATGACCAATAAATTCACAAGGTCAACATATAATTAAAAAAATAAATTTAAGAATATAATTTATAATGGCTTTAAGAAATGTCAGATATGCAGGAATTTATCTAACAAATGATGTGCAAAACTTGTATGTGGAAAACTATAACCATTACTGAGAAAAATCAAAAAAAGTCCTGCCTGAATTGAAGGCTATACTGTGTTCAAGGATTGGAGGACTCAATATTACAATTTTGTTGGTTCTACCCAATTGGATTTATACATTCAGTGCAATCTCAGTCAAAATCCTAGCAATTTTTTCTGAAATATCTCAGTTTAGATCACCCAGAAGTAGACCTTGAGATGAGGATTTGTGGGCAAGTGATTTATTAAAGAAACATTCTCAGAAGAAACTGATTCAAAAATGAATAAGCAGACCAGGGAAGAAGAGGAAAACAAGCTAAGGTCTGATTTCGGCCTGATCCTCCAAGGAAGTGCAGGAGTGCAACTTACACCCCAAAGATCCCCAGTTCAAGGAAAATAAGCTAGGCTTTCATACTCATGCACCAGTGTGCAATAGCTAAGGTCAGCCTCAGGAGGACTAGGGCTTCTAAGCATTTCCAGCTCTCTGTACGTTTGGGCAAAGTGGCTCCAGTAACTTTTAGAGAGTCCTTCAAAGAGAAGCACAGATTCAGGCTGTAGGAAGTAAAACAAAGAGAAGTTAGAACAGGAGGGAAAACCTAAAGCGTAAAAGGAATCTGAGGAGTTTGGAGTAGAGCACAAACACCTACTATATGAAAAATGAACAAGCTGATTTAAAATGTGTATGAAAATGCAAAGAACCACGCCAAACAAAGATAGTCTGGAAAGGGGGAACAAAGTCAGAGTGCTTATACTACTAGATTAAAAGACTTACTATAAATCTTCATTAATTAAAACAAGCATGGCATTGGTGCAGTAATAGACAATAACCAATGGAACAAAATTCCAGAAACAGATGCACACATATTCAGTCATTGGATTTATATCAAAGATGCCTACAGTACAGTGGAGAAAGAATAATGTTTTTAATAATTGGTGCTGAGTCAATTAGATATTAACAGGGAAATATAAACCTTGAACTCTAACACACACTGAATTCAATTTCAAATGGATTAGAGGCCTAAATGTGACAGGCCAAAAAATAATAATAAAGCCTCTAAAAACATATCTTCATGACCTGGGGGTAGGAAAATATTTCTTGTGTAGAATACAAACTGCCCTAATCATAAAGGAAAAGATTCATATACTTGACTTTGTTAATATTAAAGCTTCTGTTTATTAAAAGGAACTATTGGGACAATGGAAAGGCAACAGAGTTGGAAAGATATTTGCATTACATATATCCAACAAAGGATTCATAATCAAACATTTGAAGAACTTCCATAAACCAGTAAGACTAGACCAGATAATTTTTTTAACAGTCAAAGGCCTTGAAGAGGCATTTCATGAAAGAGAATATCCAAACAGTCAATAAGCACAAGCTCAACATTAGTAGCTATCAGCAAAATGTAAATTAAAACCGCAGTGAGATGCCACAGCACATCCACAAGAATTTCTAAAATGAAAAATAAAAACAAGAAGTCCTGACAATACCAAACATTTCCAGGAATGTGGAGCAACCAGAACTTTTACGCACTGTTGGTAGGGGTGTAAAGTGGCTCAACAACTGCGAAAATTGGACAGCTCTACAAAGACTAAAAAATGCAGTCTGCAGACGAGTAATTCAACTCCTAGACATGTGACTGATAAAACTTTTGTTAAGTTGTGCAACAAAAGCCTCATCCCAGGATGCTCAGAGCAACTTTATTAAAAATAGCCAAAAGCTAGAAATATCCCAAATGCCAATATATACACAATACAATGCTCTAAAGCAAAGTAAAATAAATAACTACTGCTACGCTTAACACACATCAATCTCACTGGCATACAAATGAAGGAGGATCAATACAAATGAGTAAAAACTGTATTATTCCACTTTTATGAATTAAGAAAGACGAAATCAATCAAAGCAGATAGAAACCAGACTACTTACGACGTATAGAGTGTACTGACTCAGAAGGGACATGAGAAACTCCTAAGGTGTGACTGGGGTTTATATCTTGATCGAGATGGTGGTTACTTGGGTATATATGTTTGTGAATATTCACCAAAGTTTAATTGCATTCTTTATTATATTATAATAGTTTGTATTATATAATAGTATATGTTTATATATATATATATTTTTTAATAATAGTAAGTTATAGTTTGGTAATTTAAAAAAGAGAGCTCTTAAAACACTGAAGTCACTCAAGTTTATCATAGACACTTTAGAAAGTATTCAAGTACACAATGGGACATCTCAGTGTTAATATTTTTTGTTACAAAAATGACAGTATATTTTAATATACTGTCTTAGTATTTAAATTTAATATATTTATTAAATATAGTTAATATATATTAAATATGTTATATATTTTTACATATATATTTAATATATATGTCCTAAATTTAATATATTTATATATTTATACTGTCCTAGTATATAGGACAGTATAGACTGTCCTATAGTCTAAAAACAATGTACCTATGAACAGTATGTCACGATAATTCCACATTCAGTACATTTTGTACTACAATATAAAAATATTTGCTGTGCCAAAGGTAAGGATATTACATGACTCCAGGCCAGCTAAAGGGAACTTCAATTCCAAGCACACAGGGATGAAGTGCAGAACAGAGGGGAAAATAGTTCTGAAAGAGTGGTGAGCCTGAAGGGTGACCACAGAAACATGCAGGAACAATTCATACAATTGTTCATGCAGTATATGAGGGCTTCTCAACCTTTCTGTGTTTGCCACACCCTTTTAAATACTGAATTTTTGCAACCAATGTTAAAATATTGAAATAGAAAATTCATTCCATTCTCTCTTTAATTTGTATATTTACTAATTAACAGTGATAAAATATGAAAATTTTTTTGAAACGACAACTATGCAGAAAAAAAATCAGATAAGCCTTTGGTGAAGGTAAGTTTGAGAATTAAGTCATCACTAGTAACGTTTCTCCCCAGTGACCTCATACACGGCAGTGTTTCTGATCAGTTTTGGTGCTTGATATGTCAGCCATTACAAGTTTAATGAAAAAACAGAAATTGTAAGTGGTCTGTAGGTTTTTATGAATTAAAGCAGATTCAGGTATATTTTTATACTATTTTACTCATTTAAATACTAAGATGTTAATTGTATAGAAACAAAAAAAAAATGGTGTTTCATGAAGTTTACAGGGAATTGAATAGTATTTTATGGAGGTTACAGGAAATATCCTTGTTTTCCAGTTGAGTTTGGCCAGTAAATGCTGGCAGGATCATGGAGGGCAGAAACAAGAGAGGGGTGAGTTCTTAGTCTTTCTACTCCCTCCCTGAATCCCCATAGTTTGGGCAGTGGTTTCACCTCTCCACAACAGCCGCATTTGTTGAGGAGAGTAGCCTCTTTCTCATCTCTCAGTTTCATGGGGTTCTAGTAATATCTTGCCATTTTAGCACCTGGAATGTCAACAGTTTTTGGTGACTGTTAGTCAGAAGGACGGAGAAGGCAATGGCACCCCACTCCAGTACTCTTGCCTGGAAAATCCCATGGATGGAAGAGCCTGGTAGGCTGCAGTCCATGGGGTCGCTAAGAGTTGGACACGACTGAGCGACTTCACTTTCACTTTTCACTTTTATGCATTGGAGAAGGAAAAGCAACCCACTCCAGTGTTCTTGCCTGGAGAATCCCAGGGATGGCGGAGCCTGGTGGGCTGCTGTCTATGGGGTCGCACAGAGTCGGACACGACTGAAGCGACTTAGCAGCAGCAGTCAGAAAGAAATGGCAACCGACTCCAGTACTCTTGCCTGGAAATTTTCCATGGACTGAGGAGCCTTGTAAGCTACAGTCCATGGAGTCGCAAAAAGTCGGACATGACTAAGCGACTTCACTTTCACTTTCTTTTTTCAGTCTCTGGGACTATTACATATCCTATGGTGTTTTTCTATTTAAAATTCTATTTAATTCTTATTTTTAAAAAATTTTATACACTTTTGAACAGTTATACTACATTTATAGTTATTATAAAATGTTGGCTATATGCCCTGTGATGTGCAATGCATCCTTGTAGCTTATCTGACACTCAATAATTTATACCTCCCAGCCCACCTCTCCTATATTGTCTCTCCCCCATTCCCCACTACAGTTTGTTCTCTGTATCTGTGAGTCTGCTTCTTTTTTGTTAGATTCAGTGCATTGTTGTATTTTTTTAGATTTCACATATAAGTGGTATCATACAGTATTTGTCTTTCTCTGACTTATTTCATTTAGCATAATGCCCTCTAAGTTCATTCACATTGCTGCATGTGGCAAAATTTCATTCTTTTTCATAACTGGATAGTGTTCCATTGTTGGTAAGTGTGTGTGTTTGCATATATAGGGTTGTGGTTAGAAAAAATGTTTGATGTGGTTTCAGTTTTAATTTATCTAGGCTTGTTTTGAGGCCCAGCACATGATCTATCCTGGAGAATGTTCCATGTGCAATTGAAAAGAATGTGCATTCTGCTGCTTTCAGGTGGAATGCTCTCTCTACATCAGTTAAGTCCATCTGATCAATGTGTCATTTAAGGCCAGCGTTTCCTTATTGATTTTCTCTCTGAATGATCTGTCAATCAACCTAGAGTGTTAAATCCCCCCGCTCTTATTGTATTATTGTCAATTTCTCTTTTATGTATGTTAGTATTTGACTTACATATTTAGGTGTTCATATTTGGGTACATATATATTTACAATTGTTTTATCTTCTTCTTGGATTGATTTCAATCATTACTTGGTGTCCTCCTTTGTCTCTTATAACAATGTTTATTTTAAAGTTCATTTTGTCTGATATAAGTAGAGCTACTTGATTTTTTTTTTTTTGGTTTCAACTTGCATGGAATACCTTTTTCCATCCCCTCACTTTTAGGCTACATATATCTCTAGATCTGAATGGGTCTCTAATAGGCAGCATATATACAGGTCTTGTTTTTATATACTTTCAGCCACTCAATGTCTTTGGTCTTGTGAACTTATTACAGTATCTTTAGTATTATGTTTGGATTCCTTTTACTTTTTTTGTATGTATATATACTAAAGATTCTTGATTTGTGGTTACCATGAGATTTTTGATTAACAATCTATCTATATACATGGGTTTCTCTGGTGGCTCAGACAGTAAAGAGTCTGCCTGCAATACAAGAGACCTGGGTTTGATCCCTAAGTCAAGAAGATCCCCTGGAGAAGGGAATGGCTACCCACTCCAGTATTCTTATCTGGAGAATGCCATGGACAGAGGAGCCTGGCTATGGTCCATGGGATAGCAAAGAGTTAGACATGACTGAGCATCTAGCACAGCCTCATACACTGTCTATACATGTGATGTTTTTAGCTGCTAATGTCTTAATTTCAAATGTCTTTTTTAAAAAGACTGCATTTGCACTCCCCTCCCCTATCAATTACTGTTTTTGATATCATATTTTACATCTAATTTTTCTGTGTGTCCTTTAACTGTTTATTGGGTATATAGATAATTTTACTACTTCTGTCATTTAACCTCCCTCCTAGCTTTGGGTATGGATAATTTCTGACCTCTACTATATGTTTGCCTTTACCCATGAGCATTTTCATTTCATAATATTCTTATTTCTAGTTGTCTTTTCTTTTTTGCTAGAGAATTCCCTTGAACATTTGTTGTAAAGCTGGTTTTGTAGTGCTGAACTCTTTTAGTTTCACTTGTACATAAAGCTTTTGAGGTCTCCATCAATTCTGAATGAGAACCTTGCTAGTTAGAGTATTCTTGGTTGTACATTTTTGTCTTTCATCACTTTAAATATATCATACCATTCCTTTCTGGCCTGCAGAGTTTCTACAGAAAAATCAGCTCTTCTCCTTATTGTAGTTCCCTTGTATGTTCTTTCTACTTTTAATATTTTCTCTTTATCTTTAATTTTTATCATTTTAATTATAATGTGTCTTGGTGTGCTCCTCTTTGGGTTAATCTTGTATGGGACTCTGTGCTTCCTGAACTTGGGTGACTTTCTTTTCCCAGGTTGGGGAATATTTTAGTTATTATCTCTTCAAGTATTTTCTCAGGCTCTCTCTCTTTTCCTTCTGGAACCCCTATAATGTGAAAATTAGTGTATTTGATATAGTCCCAGAGTTTCTTAAACTGTCCTCATTTCTTTCCATTCATTTATCTTTAGTTTGGTGGCAGTGATTTCCACTTCTCTGTCTTCCAGCTCTCTGAGCTGATCTTTTGTATCAGTTAGCCTACTATTAATTCCTTCTATTGTATTTTTAATTTGTAATCGACACAATGAGTCAGGCAATCTTTCAAGCTCTGAAGTTAGATCTTGAATACAATTGACAGAGTAGCTGGGTGATTCTAACTGGAGCAGACAGTAATTCTGACTCTTTGCAACCCCAAGGACCCCACTAGGCTCCTCTGTCCATGGGATTTCCCAGGCAAGAATACTGGAGTGGGTTGCCATTTCCTTCTCCAGGGGATCTTCCCAACCTAGGGATGGAACCTGTGTCTCCTGCATTGCCAGGTGGATTCTTTACCACTGAGTCATGAGGGAAGCCCACATATTCAATAGGTATTGTTAACTTAAACCTCACATCAACCCACAAAGCAATGAGCATTATTTTGCCTTTCTTATGGATTACAGAAAAAAGGCAAGAAGATTCAGAAAAAAAGGTGTCAAAAGGGGAAAAAAAAGGCTTTGAAATAAGATGTGACAGATGATACTAATAAAAAAATACATACCACGGCCATATTTTCTACCACAATGAGGCCTGTGACAGATGAGCCTAGTATCCATAGGCACCTTTGATCTCAGTATCTTTTCTCATTAACAGTTTGTTCCTGGTTTTAATCCTCTTTCCTCAATTGTAGTCAATGGTCTGAGGCCTTATGGTCTTTTATGATTATACATGGAATGCGCTAGTTGAATATCAGTTAAAGAGTAGTCACATGATAGGAAGTACTTAGGATGTAAACACCCACCAGCTGTCAGACATTGGACTCAGCACTGGATAGAAAATAGCAAACCAGGCAGAGATGATCTCTTTCCTTCAGGAGCTTACAGTCTAGAGTATGAGATTCAGAAAATAAATTGAAAAAAATAACTGAATTTCTGATTATACAACAATAAACATGACTGTTGGGAATAAGTGAATGAAACCATGAAATGCTTTCTCAATGAAAAATGGAAATTTACAGTATGTTTCCTTTATTCAGAGTTTTATCCCCTTTATATTTTTGTATTCTGCAAGAATAGAAAGACATTAGTGCCAATTTTGGGTAACCAATAATAGTTAAGTAGAAGGAATTTCTGGGCACAAGAGTGGAAAGAAATTTTGGAACCAGGTAGACCAAGAATCAAATCTTGGTTCCACCACTTTGAAATCCAAAACTATTGCAATCTCATTTATAAATCTTGATAGTTATATTTAGGTTGCAGTGAGACTGAGAAAATGAAACCATTTAACATGTTTTAGCAATAAACCTGTTCTGGATACCGTATTAAGAATTTGGGGTGTTGTGGTTTCTAGTCAAAATCGTCAAAATCATTAAGAAAAAGAAGGGAAGGAAGTAGACCTGATATAGGTGCAACCACTCTATTTCTCTATAAATATCCCTGTAATCCTAATTAAGGCCACTTTGGGAATAAAATGCTATGGTAACACTCCATTTGATTCCAAATTGTGTTCTTAATTTTCTACTCTAAAGAAAAAAAGTCACAAGATTGCATATCAATAAACAAGAAAAAAACATACAAACAAAACCATCTACTCAATGGTGAAATTTCATATTGGAGTCAATTTCGAGATTGATTAGAATGTCAGAGTTAATAATTTTGTCAACCAAAACCTGGAATTCGTAATTATCCTAAAAACTATAGATAGTGTTGGAAAGAGCCTATTTGTTCTCAACTTCTTTATCCCAGAATTTCCCCCTACCCATAACCTCTTTCTGCAAAATCTCAACTGTCTGTAAGAGTAGTTAAAATCATGGTGCCTGACACACTGTCCTGAATTTATAAACCACTGTCTGTTATCAGTGTTATGATTACATCACCAAGACTATTTATTCAAAGAATGACCTGACCCTTTCCCTGTAGTATCTGGAGAGGTAGCTAAATAATAGATATAAAAATATACACATAAGTTAAATAAGTTGGTTTGGAAGCTAGATAATAAAATACATGCATCAAGAAGAGAAGCAAAAGAAGCAAAGTTCTTGAAAAGTGAGGAAGTAGCTGTCAGTAGCAAACCAGGACTGGGGTAGGAGAAGGGTGGGGAAAGGAGCCTGGAGAGAAACAGGAGGTCAAGGAGGAGAAGAAGAGGAGAAAGAGGGGGAAAAAAAACAATAGGAAAAGAAAAGAAAACAAGCCTGAATTCAAACCTGCAAAAGTTTACAATCAACATTAGAGTTTCTAAAAAGAATGAGTTTTCTCCCCTATTTTGGGATCCAGCGTCACTGCAGATTTAAAAGACTCCACTATCCAGGGGTTATTTATGGGCTCCAAGGCTGTAAATCTTTTCTGTATGGCCTTGGAGCATGGCTTGTGTCCTCTGGGACATGTTATATGATACAGCTGAGCCTCCATTCCAGCTCATTCCCTAACCTGGATGCTTTTCTCTCTACAGTCTCTCGATCTTCCCACATTAACCTGGAATTCCATACTGGCAGTGCTGAAGGGCTCCTGGAGGTCATTCGGCCCAACACTGCCATACTAAAGAGAAACTGAAGCCCCCAGAAGTAAAGCATTATCTGTCCAAAAAACCCTTCTTTCTGACCAGAGTCACTTGAAAAAATGAGTTTTTATACAGAGCTGCAATTGGGGTGAGGGGATCAGGAAATGCCTACATACCTCTCTCTCAACTCATTAACTGCTATTCCCTGTGCCCCGTGATTCCTTTGATAGGAAATAAAGCTCCTCACTCTTCAGGGAGGATGAGGAATGTTGGGACTGATATTTATGGGGCATTTTCTATGTGCCAAGCACTGTGCTTCACATCCATTATCTCATTTAATCTTCATGGCAATTTAATAACACAGGTTCTACTAGTCTCCCTTTTCTTCTCTGAGATTCAGCTTCCTCAGCTGTCAGGTGACCTTCCGAAGGTCACACAGAAGAAGTTCCAGAAACAGGATCCATCCACAGGTTTGCTTGCCTCTCAAATAGCAATGATGCTACAATTTGGAGGAGGGGAAGGTGATGGATTTTGAAATCAAATTATATTAGATAAAGAAGCACAAAGATGATAATTCTCAATAAGCTCTGAGTATTCTTTTCAGAATCTCTTCTGAGAACATTTGGGTAGGGATTGGAGGCTGGGAGAGGATAAAAGCAGATTCGTTCATATATTTTTCCCATAGACTGCTGGGTCATTTTAACAATTGTATTACGGTAGGCTATCAACTGTTTCTAGAACAGGTCTAGTTTTACTGTTAAACCACTGAGATGTAGAAGTTACTTCTTGCCCACTTCACAGTGTAGTCAAGTGTTCAGGGACAGCCTTCTTTCTGCAAATTCAGGGTCCAGACTCCTCACATTTTGGGGTACCGCTCCAACATGGGGTTACATCTCCAACATGTAACCACCAAAACTGCACAGAATAAGGAAGAGACGGTGGAGTACCCTGCAAAGAAGAATATAGCACTTCTATCCACCTTCCATGAGCTCCACTGTAAGTACAAGAGGGCTGGGATGAGGTGCAGCTATGTATCCCGGAAGAAGAATAGAAATTGGATTCTTGCTGAACACTAGTTTTCTCTGTCACCACGGCTGCATCAAAAAACACTTTTGTTACCCTCTGATGAATTTCCCTCCCATAACCATGTGAGTTCCGGAGAAGGCAATGGCACCCCACTCCAGTATTCTTGCTTGGAAAATCCCATGGACGGAGGAGCCTTGTAGATTGCAGTCCATGGGGTTGCGAAGAGTCGGACACGACTGAGCGACTTCACTTTCATCTTTCACTTTCATGCATTGGAGAAGGAAATGGCAACCCACTCCAGTGTTCTTGCCTGGAGAATCCCAGGGATGGCGGAGCCTGGTGGGCTGCCGTCTATGGGGTCGCACAGAGTCGGACACGACTAAAGCGACTTAGCAGCAGTAGCAGCAGCAACCATGTGAGTTCAGTGCACTCAGGATGAGACTACGAGAGGAGAGGGGAATTTCATTTGATAAAGATCATGCAGACTAACGCCACAGAGGCAGAAACATCTGCCTATATCCAGAAGTCTCCCCTCCAAGCTGTGTGTAGGTCCTGGTCCATCCCAGGCTAACAAAGGGAACCAGGTCAGATCTTGCCCCTCCTTACCTAATGGAGCATCTGCAAGGAGTTCCTCAATACTCTATGTACTACAGTATAATCATCACACACATTGAGACCCTCCTTCACTCCCCAGTTTGCTTCCATCAGAATCTCCAGATAAATGCAGCCAAAGAAGGACGAGTCTGGGCTTTTCTGTCTGAATTCTTGGAATCACTGAGTCAAACTGTCTGGCCTAGGAAATCTCAGGAAACCATGTTGGCGTAGTCTCAGTGGAGGAAGTCAGGCATTCTGACTTCTCACTCAGAACTCTGTGTGCTTCCAAGAGCACATGAGGTAGTTGGTCACTTTTACCCAATGTCTTCCCATATAAGATAATGGTTTACAGATTGGAAATTAGAAGTTCAGTCTTCAAATGCAAAGGGTGCACTGGCTTCAATATATGGTTAAAATAAAAAAAATTAACAGAATTAAAAAAAAAAAAAAAAAACCACTGGAAAACAGAGCATTGATAGAAACCAAAGCAGAATGAAGAAATGTGGGTTCAGTGCCTGACTTTAACACTTCCAATCTGTGAGACCCTGGAACAGCCAGGTTCTCTCTGAATCTCTACATCCTCTCTCATTAAAACAGAATGGGTTTGGTTCAGTGGTTCTTTCTGGAGTTAGCTCTGCCCTTTAAGGGGCACTTATAAAAGTGTGAAAACATTTTTTTTTTTAATCATCACAGTGACTAAAGGACACAACTGACGTTCATCGGGCAAAGGCCAAAGAAGGTCCATGTCCTGCACTATGGGGACAGCCTCACCCGATAAAGAACCCTCCTTCCCATAATGCTGATGGAGCCTTTGTTAGAAATCCCTTGATAATCTTACTGCCAGGATCAAAGATTTGTAACGTAAAACTGGCCTAATTTTCTGTTTTAGTAGCTACGAAACTAAGAGCAAATTGGAGAACTCTCATTCACAGTTCCTTGTAGCCCAAGTCTTTGTTATTATGATACTTTCTACCTATTCTTCCCCATATCCTTTTCTGCACACACATCAGTTTCATATGTCTTGATTTTTCACCCTTACTTAATGGTCAAATTTTAAATTAATTTTTATATTCTATTGCTATGACATTTTAAAATAGATTTCTCCTTTAATATCACGTTGTTTAATTGTGAACTATTTATACACATCCCCCTGTTAGACCAAGTGGCGCAATGGTAAAGAATCCGCCTCAGGAGATGCAAGAGTCCCAGGCTCAATCTCTGGATCTGGATGATCCCCTGGAAAAGGAAATGCAACCCACTCCAGTATTCTTTTCTGGAGAATTCCACAGACAGAGGAGCCTGGCGGGCTACGGCCCATGGGGTTGCAAAGAATCGGACATGACTGAGCATGCACATAAACAAGCCCTGCTAGATCAAATTCCATAATATCAGGGACTGTGTCTTATTCATATTTATTTATTCATTCAATCACTCAAAAATGACATTTTAATAATATACATTTAATTTATATACATCGAGCACTTACTATATACCAGAAAGAGATGAGGAAATTGAAGCTACAAGAGCTTAAGTAACTTGCTCAGAGTCACACAAGTAGGTATTGCATCAGAAAAGGAGGCTCACAGATCCTAAAGCAAGTTCCTAAACTCAAGAAGCTTGCATTCTGACAGGTAAATACACCAACAGAGGCAGTGCAGCATGACAATCTCCAAGTGTAATTGTAGAGATGCAAAATGAGCCCCAAGAGGGGCACAAAGTCCTGAGTCCTGAACCTCTTCTCTGGTTCAGAGAAGTGATACCTCACCTGAAACTGGAGACCCAGGGAGGGTGGTCAGAAAGGCAAACAGAACAAAGACACACCAACGCGGAGCCCCAAAATGAGAGAGTGCAAATTACAAAACCTGCAAAGGGCAGCATTGTAAGTCATGGCTCAGAATATAACTGACCAATAGGAAAACTGAAATCCAGGAAGAAAAGATGCCTTGCTAAAGTCCCAGAACTTGATTCTCCTGGGAGTTAAGGTGAATAGATGCTTGGGGCATAATCGTCTGTGGGTTCAGTGTCGGTCTACCTCACGTCATAAGTGTTCTGGCTGACTTCTCTAGATACTCCCCAGGCCAGGATGAACAGGAGAACTAAGCGCTTCCTAAAAGCTGTACTTGCTGTTAAGCATCTTCTCTGCTATCTCACTTCACATTTCCCTCTGCCCCATTGGGAAAGCATGATTATCCCATTTCATAAACAGGAATACTGAGGCTCAGAGAGGACAAAAATGTAGTAAATCATGCCAGGAATGAAATAAATCTGTCTGACTGCAAATTCCCAAATCTTAGGAGGGCACCATACCACTCCTGCAGGCTCAGTCAACATTTGCTCAACCCAGTCATCCTTACCAACTCTGCTTTTCAGGGATTTCAAGAGGCCCATGAGTCTCCCTGTCAGATCTGCTACTGCTTGTAGACATCAGTGTTTACTTAAAAGGTCTTCGCCCGTCTTCTGTGTGGTCTGAAGGAGCAAATCCAATGTCAATTTTGTTCATGCTCAATCTCAGTTTAGATAAACTGGTTAGCAGAATATGTATGATAAAACTCTCTGCCAAGTTATAAACTAAGTAGTCAAACAAACAAACACAAAATCAAATGGAGATCTAATTAGCTTGGTCCAATTACTCTCTTCCCTTCCAGTTAGTTTAGGATAATCTATAACAAACACCAGGGAAGAAAAATAAACTACCTAGTTTCAAGTCTTTCCCCCTCTTCCTTTTAGCATTTCTCATCTTTCCTTCTCTCTCTCTATAGTTCCCCTCTGCTTTTCATCATTTCTTCTTTTAATCCCTCTCTTTCTCCTTCTTCCCTTATTTTCTTTCTCTTTTCCCTCCTTCCTTCTCCTTGTCTCCAGTACTCAAGCAGGGGACTTAAGTCTGGGAGAGATTTAAGTAGTCTCATAAAAGCTGAATTCTGCAAGTGATCTGTCAGTTTTATCCTGTGATACAAACAGCCTTGACCTAAAAACCATCTCAATACCTTTTAGCCACAAAACTGGATCTGGGATGCTGGAACCAGAATGGGTCTCCTGTCCTGTCAAAGTGTTTGCAACCCAGCTAACAATAAGGACCACTACATTTGAAATGCCAATGGGAAGGAGGCCGAGGGGCATGGAATCGCCTGGCGGGCACACTGGGCCCCAGACCTAAAGCCTTCTTTTCATGTCTCAGTCCCTGCCCCAGTTAAAAAATATATGTCCATTCCAAGCAGAGAGAATAAGATGACAAGTCTGCCAAGCTTTAGCTTTTTAATAATGTGAAAATTGAAGCAATTGGGGAACAGTTATTAATAAACACATTTCACACTATGAAAGCATGGAAATTTTTCCTCTGTAATGTAGCAAAACCATGAGGTTGGAAATGTTGATTCATTTGAAATGAAACTCTGGCCCTAACCTCCAGCAATTGAAAGGAAATATGCTTAGTGGGAAGAGCATAAACTTGGAGTCTAACTGTCCCCCAACTGTGACCTTCGACAGGTCACTTACCTTCTTGCACTTATCCTCTCGTCTTTTCCTCTATAAAATAAGGGAAATAAATAAGCAAACAAATCAATAAACAGAACTTCCCGTGAAGAGTTTCTCTCTAGGATTATATGAAATGAATAGTGTTAAATCTCCGTTTAATAAAAGAGTAGCAGGACTGGGAGTTTTAAGAGTCTTTCCCACATTTCCTTATTGGCTTTATGATTGAAAGAAAGTTACTTCCCCTCTCTGGACCTCACATACCCTCCATTCAAAACTAAGTCATTGCATTGAATCTATAAATTGCTTTGGGTAGTATACAAATGACCCAATTAAAAAATGGGCCAAAGAACTAAATAGACATTTCTCCAAAGAAGACATACAGATGGCTAACAAACACATGAAAAGATGCTCAACATCACTCATTATCAGAGAAATGCAAATCAAAACCACTATGAGGTACCATTTCACACCAGTCAGAATGGCTGCGATCCAAAAGTCTACAAATAATAAATGCTGGAGAGGGTGTGGAGAAAAGGGAACCCTCTTACACTGTTGGTGGGAATGCAAACTAGTACAGCCACTATGGAGAACAGTGTGGAGATTCCTTAAAAAACTGGAAATAGAACTGCCTTATGATCCAGCAATCCCACTGCTGGGCATACACACTGAGGAAACCAGAAGGGAAAGAGACACGTGTACCCCAATGTTCATCGCAGCACTGTTTATAATAGCCAGGACATGGAAGCAACCTAGATGCCCATCAGCAGATGAATAGATAAGAAAGCTGTGGTACATATACACAATGGAGTATTACTCAGCCATTAAAAAGAATACATTTGAATCGGTTCTAATGAGGTGGATGAAACTGGAGCCGATTATACAGAGTGAAGTAAGCCAGAAGGAAAAACACCAATACAGTATACTAACACATATATGGAATTTAGAAAGATGGTAACAATAACCCTGTGTACGAGACAGCAAAAGAGATAGTGATGTATAGAACAGTCTTATGGACTCTGTGGGAGAGGGAGAGGGTGGGAAGATTTGGGAGAATGGCATTGAAACATGTAAAATATCATGTATGAAACGAGATGCCAGTCCAGGTTCGATGCACAATACTGGATGCTTGGGGCTAGTGCACTGAGACGACCCAGAGGGAGGGTATGGGGAGGGAGGAGGGTTCAGGATGGGGAACACATGTATACCTGTGGTGGATTCATTTTGATATTTGGCAAAACTAATACAATTATGTAAAGTTTAAAAATTAAATAAAATTAAAAAAAAAAAAAAAACTAAGTCACACACCCAGGAATGCAAAACGGTATAGCCACTCTGGAAAACCATTTGGCAGTTTTGACCCAATAAATCATATAGTTAACCTGCAACTCACCAATCCCACTACTGAGTATTTTCTCTAGGGTGAAAAAAAAAAAAAAAAAAAGGTTCACACAAACATCTGTACACAAATAAGTAGAGTTGATCTCTTCATAATCAACGACAAGTGGAAACAATTCACATGTCCTCCAATGACTGACTACATAAACAAGCTATGATATATTCTTAGCTTTGAAATCTTGCTCAGCAATAAGGGCTCATCCAACAACTGCACAAATATCAAAGGCATAATCCTGAGTGAAAAGAGTCAATCTCAGGAGGTTGTATACCTTATGAGTCCATTTATCTATCGTTCACCATTTACAAAAAGATAAAAAATGACACTGGCAGAGAACAGACCTGTTGATGCCAGGGATGAGGGGTGGTGGGGATAATGAGACTATGAGGGCATTCTAGGGGGCGCTTATAGAACTATCTGATATCCTGATCATGGGGCTAGTTACATAAATCTATTGCTGTGTTGTTTTTCTGTGTGTATGCTCAGTCAGGTCCATCTCTTTTGCAACCCCATGGACTGTAGCCTGCCAGGCTCCTCTATCCAGGGAATTCTCCAGGCAGAAATACTGGAGTGGATTGCCATTTCCTACTCCAGGGGATTTTCCCTGACCCAGTCCATGGGGCTGCAAAGAATTGGACATGACTAACTAACACTTTCACTTTTTTTTCAACCTGGAAGTGTGTTGAAATTCCTAAAACTATACACCAAAAAAGAGGTCATTTTCCTGTCTTAAAAAATAAAATAATTAATTGACTAGGAAGAATTGTAATAAATTACTCTTACATGTCCATCATTTTTTATAGCTCAGAAACCACAGCTGACAAAACTAGAGCATCTTGCCTGGTAAATTTTGATGTAATCCTTGAAACCCATCCTTCCAAATTTAAACTATGAGTCCTTTTCAGCACACCTCACTAGGTGATACTTGAAGTCCTCTTCTTGTCTAAAAGGCTGTGTGTTTGTAGGAGAACCAATTATATATTGTCTTTTTTTTTTTTTTTTGTCTTGTTTTTATTTCCAAAGTTCTTATGTCATCCTGCTCGTGTTCCTGGCAATGTTTATATTTTCTCAGAGGAAAACAAAATAGGCCAATGCAAAATTCAGTCAAATGAAATTTTAGTAGGAAGATACTGTTTTGACTGATTATTTGAATGATAAGAAAAATCAGTTGTCGTAAATGCTAAATTACTCATTCATGTATTTCTTCCTTTGATACATCTTCCCTCGACCACATCACAGGGTATGCCGTGACTTAGCACAAGTCATTTCTACTGCTGTGAACCCTCTCCCAAAGTCCCTTTCAGGCTAGCACCTACACATCCTTCAGACCTTGGCAGCTGCATCACTTTCCTTGTAGTTTTCCTTGTCCTTCTCCAACAAGCTTACTTAGGAGTTTCCTTGGGACCCCATAGCATCCTGCACACTGCTCTACATTGATGCTAATCATTTAAATACAGCAGGATAGCTGTCTCTCCCACTGGATTGTGAGCACTAAAAAGAGAGGGGCCAGCTCTGAATCATCTGGCACAGGCTTTAATTAGCACAAATAAGGGGCATTCATTCACTCATTCATTGGACAGTCATTTCTAAATCCATTCTTTGTGCCAGGCCATATTCAATTGCAGAGAAAAATGAACAGCCCACATCCATATGGAGCTTATCATGTAAAAGTGAAAGAGACAAGAAAGAAACAAAAGGTATGCACCAATTCTTGATATTATATTTTATGTCAATAAAGGAAAATAAAAGAGGGCAAGGCGACAGAATGTAATGGGTTCTTGAGGAAGAAATATTTGAGCAGAGATGTGAATGAGGCAAAGCTTTCACTCAGTCCTCACCCAGCAAGCATTTCCTGAAAACCTAGTACTGCATTTTTTCCCCCAGTCTTACAGGGCTGGGGTCCTCCTCTGGCCCACCGTGACTCGCTAAGGATAAGCCTGTTGGCTAACATTGGCACTTTGGGCCCTGGTCCCCACAGTGACTGAAGCAGTTGGGATTCCATCTGCCTGGCCCCAGGGCACACTTCCCACTCCACTGCCTCTGACAACCTCAGCAAACTTTTCCTGGGAAAGGGATGCTGGGAGTAATTTTGTTTTGGAATCTGAGTCGGTGTTTAAATTTCAAACAGGTAACCTGCCAGTCTCCGGCCATTTGAGAACTTGGTTTCCTGTGACTCATAAAGTACCCTTTATGCCTCAGAGGTGACATAAAATATCATTCCAATTTTGCCCTGAAATACTCCTGACTGGTGCATGAAATGGGCCTTTATGGTACATCAAAGGCCCATAACTGTATCTTTTCTTGGACCTTTGATATTTTAATGTTTGGCCCATGGAAGTATTATCTCTTCAATCCACATAGCACTTATTTATTTTGTTGGTTATATCTTTTTTATTGCTTCGGTGGTGAAAGGACTTAACAAGGAGAAAGTCCTAGCCTGCTGGCAGCCCCAGATCTAGATGTCCTCTGGTTTTCAGCTCCGAAAGCAAAGGCACTCAGTGTTTGAACTCTTTTGGCCCAGGTCTCAGAAGGGAAATGTCAGACAACAGCCCCCTCAACAAGTGCCTCTAAGTTATGTTTCGTCAGAAGTTACGCAGGTTCCCTCACTGGCCTCCCGTAGGCTCTGGACCTTGAGGAACTGGTATTCAGTTTAAAATAGGAGCCCAAACTTCCATAATCAGAAATGTGCTGCTCACATTCAACTGAGGGGTATTGAATGCCTACTGTGAGTCTCCTTTTCAATTAGAAACCTAAGAACCACCTGAAATCTCTTACCCATGTATTCTTATATTCAAGATGTATTTATTCAGGTTCCAGTGTGCATCAGGCTCTGGGGGGAGCCCCAGGGATACTAGTCATGAGACAGTCTGCCCTCAAAAACCCTTCAGTCAAGTTCCCTTCTGGTGTATCCTCATCTTAATTTATTACCAAGTCCCATGGATCCTGCCTCCCAAATAATTTTCAGATTCATCCTCCTCTCTCTGTACCCTCTTCCTCAGATCAGGATCTCATCATCTCCCAACTGAATTATTGCCACTGTCTTTTAACGGGACCCTTAGCCACCAGAGTTACCCCATAATGTCCCCCTGGGATTCAGCCATCAGTACCAATCCCAAACTTAGATCTGATTTCACCAGCATTCTGCTCTAAAACTCAAGCTCAAATGTCTATAAGGTCCAGGCAATGATTAAAAATAAGTGAAGGAGCAGAGTAAGGTCAGGTCTAGAAAGATGACAGAAATAGAAATGGAGAGTGTGCACCTCACCTAAATTAAGGCCCCACATCAGTCAAGTGAAACACCTCTTTGGGCTAAACCACAGGCCACCTGTGCATTCTGGCTCATGTTGAATTATTATTCCTACAGCCTCTCACTGCAGTTGCCTCATGAAGGGGCCCAAACCAAACTGCCTCATTTCTCACCCTGACCATTCCCCACCTCTGCCTTTTCTGTGTTCTAGCTATATTTTAACTGCAGTTTCCCCCAAAGTGTACACATTCACACCCTCATGCATTTGTTTGTGGTATTCCATTTCCCTAAAATTACTCCAATTCCTCACCTAGAGAGTTATGTTTCATCTTTCAAAACTTATTCTCCTGTATAACCTTCTCTGAAGGGCCTAGAAAAAATTGATTCCTGCCTGTCTTACTTCTGTCTTACTTCTCTGTCCTCCGTTCTGTCACTTTGCATTTATTGATTAGTGAGTAGAGGAGATAGGTGTGTTATTGGGAAGCTTCCTCTGGGAGGTACTTGCTGAGTGGCACAGAGCAATCTTTGCTGCCCTGGGGTCTTGCATAGAGCAAGCACCTCACTAGAAGTGCGACAAACTGAATTATCAAATTCAGTGCTAGGAAATTCCACATAATTATTTAACTTTTTTTTTTTTTTTTTAACAAGATGTAGCTTGACAAGCATGCATATCGTCGCATCCATTTCCTAAGTGAGGAATCCAAGACTCCAAGAGACAAGGTCACACAGGGAGTGAGGAGTGGAGCCAGGGTTTGGACAGAGGCCAGCCAATGTCCAATAACGTGGCCCACCTGCCTCTAAAGTCAAATGTGAATATGCCAATGAAGAGTTCTAGAAACATCTATTGTGTCTAGAAATAGTCCAAATGTTGTTATGGTCAGTGACGGCAGAAGATGAAATGGATGAAAAAGAAAGTGAAAAAACAGAGTCACACACAAGACATATGACTCTCCTTAAGCATGCTTGAGTGCCTATTACAGACTCTTAAGTTCAGAGACTGCTCTCTTATGCAGGTATCCTGGGTTCTGGCTCCAGTCTTGCTTCTCACTTGCTGGGTGACATTAGGCATGTCACTTCCCTGCTCTGAACCTTCAGGTTTTCACCTTTAAGTGTGGAAGCTGGACTCCTTGGTAATTGAGTTTCCTTCCTGCTGTATGTGTCTCTCATTTCATGTCACTAGCATCCAGAGAAATGGCAGGAGTTAATTGTTCCCAGGTCTACCATTCCTGAGGCTCCATCTTCTGCCATCTTTCCTTGCCTATCTTTCCCTTTGGATGTCCTAGAGTCTGGGAGGCCAGGAATGAGTGTGGAAAGAAGAAACAGTGAATAAGAATGACCCCAAATTTTCACATCAAGTGGGAAGATTTCCATGTGCACAGACCAATCAAAGGCATGGCCTCACACAATAGGAAGTCCTGCTGTTTTGAAAGACTTGCAGTTTCCCTCATTTTTGTTTATATCTTTAAAATGCAGGACTAAAGAATTTACTGATATTTAATGGATTGATCTCTACTCTTTTTAAGTGTACTTGATTCCTATTCCTTCCTCCTTGAAAAAAAGCAAAAGAGAAAAATACTTTCAGTGACAAATCTACCAACCATTTATTCAGGAAAAAGTTGCTAGTCTTATGATAATTTCTGGTCTTCTGCACTCAAATCCATACCTCACACTGGGTGCCAGAGACTAGAGGCAGGGATATTCATGAGGAATTATAGAAGATCAGACTTTCATCCATCCTGGCTTGAATTGTGACAGTGATTAAAGAAATATGGAAAAAGAGATGAATGTGAGAGGTAATTTAGAAGCAGAATCTGCAGGACTCCACTGACAATTGGATGTAGGAGGTAAGACCAAGGGAAAATACTCTAGGATAACCTCTCAGTTCTGGTTTGTATGATGGGGTAGATGGATGGTGTTGCCATTTCGATATTGAAGACATACAGAAAGAGGGGTCCATTTGGGAAGGAAAAGTGATAAGTTCAGTTTGGGACATGTTGAATTTGAGATGAGACATCTAAACAGAGATATTCAAGAAATAGTTGGAAACACTAAGCTTAACCCTATCTTGGTAGACTGCCTTATTGTCAAAGCATGTTCCTTTCAGACTCTTCTCTACTGGACCTGTCCTTGAGGAGAATCATAGTTTCCATCCCATTGACATTGGACTTGTCCATGTGACTTGCTTTGACCAATAAAATGTAGAAGAAATGATAAGCATTATTTCCAAGCAAAATTGTTAATAGACAAACAATGGTTCTGCCTTGTTCTTTTTCCCTTTTTCATGAGACTGGCATATGTCAGACAAGGGCTGCTCCTTCCACTTTGATCCAGGAAAAAAGACCTGCAGCAGACTCACAGCTGGTCCAAGAAAGCAAGAAATAAATCTTTATTGTCATGAGCTGTTAACATTAGAGGGTTCTTTGTTACTGCAGCCAAATGTAGGCTAGGCTAAGTGATATCCCCACCCTCTCATTTTATGGAAGAATAAATACGGACCTAGGAAAAGAAATTGGAAGAGGTATAGGAAAAAAAATTATCTCAAGGCTTGTGAATCTTAATAAAATGTATTTTTCTCTCATATCCATGCAGAAGTTCTCATGTCAACAGTCTTTGTGTTCCTTAAAATTAATATATTAGAATTGAATACTTTGGTAGCATGGCCCAGTTTCCTTTGTTTTGAATAAGTAAAACATTATTTTCCTCTGCCGAGATATCATCTGTAACTTGTTTTCTCCCTCAGTTTAAAGGTTCCTGTCTAGCATCAAAGACCATTAGCATGAGATTTCTTTCCCACCAATTTCTTTCCCAGCTTCAGATGACTGACTTTATACACAAAAGTATTACTTAAGGCCAGGTGTGGGAACTTTTAAGACCAATAGCCATTTAAAAATATTTGTGTAGAGAAAGAAAGAACACAGGACCAAGAGTATAAAAGTCCAAGTTTTACTCTAAATGGAGCTGCCAAATGGCTGTGTGACCTTGGAAAATTCACTTCACCTCTCTGGGCCTCCATTCTGTATCTATCATAGAGGAGTAATATATGTCATGCCTATTTATAAGGTTTATTAGAAGATAAAAGAGTCTATTTGGAAATGTCCTTTGAGAAACAGAACATTGAAAGAAGAGATGTGTGGGAGGTGGGAGATTCCAAGTATTGCCAAATAACCTTGGACAAGCAGACTGTTGGCACAGATTAAAATCCTAGCTGCCTGTGAAAGCATCTGCACCGTGCCAGGCCAGGAGGCAGAAATTTGGATGGAGGAAAAGATTTTTAAAAGTGCTTCCAGCATTTGCATTTCCTATAGAGTGGGATTTCTGGCCCAAGTTTCAGGGGACAGGGGGCAGGCAGAATTCTAGGGGTCTTCTCTGCAATGGTGGTCATAATGACAGTGATCTCTTGTCTTTAGAACGTGAGTGCACGCTAACTCGCTCCAGCCATACCTGACTCTGCGATGCTATGGACTGTAGCCTGCCAGGCTCCTCTGTCTATAAGATTCTCCAGGCAACAATACTGGAGTGGGTTGCCATGCCCTTCACCAGGGGATCTTCCTGACTCGGGCATATGACAGTAATCTCTTGTCTTTCAGTCCAGTTCAGACATTCAGTCACGTCTGACTCTTTCCAACCCCATGGACTGGGGTCAGGCTTCCCTGTCCATCACCAACTCCTGGAGCTTGCTCTAACTCATGTCCATTGAGTCAGTGATGCCATCCAACCATCTCATCCTCTGTCGTCCCCTTCTCCTCCTACCTTCAATCTTCCCCAGCATCAGGGTCTTTTCTAGTGAGTCAGTTCTTCACATCAGGTAGCCAAAGTATTGGAGTTTCAGCTTCAACATAAGTCCTTCCAATGAATATTCAGGACTGATTTCCTTTAGGATTGACTGGTTGGATCTCCTTGCAGTCCAAGGGACTCTCAAGAGTCTTCTCCAACACCCCAGTTCAAAAGCATCTATTCTTCGGCACTCAGCTTTTTTTATAGTCTAACTCTCACTTCCATACATGACTACTGGAAAAACCATGGCTTGACTAGAAGGACCTTTGTTGGCAAACTAATGTCTCTGCTTTTTAATATGCTGTCTATGTTGGTCATAGCTTTTCTTCCAAGAATCAAGTATCTTTTAATTTCATGGCTGCAGTCACCATCTGCAGTGATTTTGGAGGCCAAGAAAATAAAATCTGTCACCGTTTACATTGTTTCCCCATCTATTTGCCATAAAGTGATGGGACCAGACCTCTTGTCTTTAGAACAATATATCAGAAATCTCATAAGACCATCACAATAATCCAATTGCAGTCTGTTGTTCTGAATCCTCTTTCTATGAGAAACAGTGTCAGAGACATTAAAACATGCCAAGTGAAGACCCAAGGATAACTTTTGAGGAAGGAAGGGACACAAGTGAAGACAATCTTTAGAAGATGAGGCAGGAGACTGGAGGGGTAAAGTGGAAGCAGAGAGGCCAGGAGAAAGGAAACTATCCCAGCTGTCCAGAGGAAGATGGGTGATTAGGGCCTGGACCACACAGGTGCCCTGGGAGTGAACTGGAAATATTTTCAAGATAGGTCATTTGCCCAAGGTCATGTGGCAAATTAGAGAAAAAACAGACTTGGAACTCATGTCTTAGACTCCCAACCCAGTGCTCTTCCTCTTATTTCTTATTCCTGCTATGTAAAAAAAAGTTCCTCGTATGATACACAAAAATTTACATTGAGCAAAGTCTTGAATCATAAAGACAAAAATTCTAAAGAAACACATTGATAAACAGACATGGAAGACAACTCCTATGTCAAATGGCTTCCGCAGCATCTAACCTGCTAAGCTAGATGTGCGCTCGGCTGTCTTTCCTTATTCCCTCTCCTACTCTGCCGTCTTCAAAAGAAGCACTAAGAATGCATCGAGAGAGTTATAGGAATTAAACTAATGGAGAATAGATAAATGCATGGATGTACATATATATATATTAGTAATCTATGCAAAATGAAGCAAAACATTTTTACTTATCTAAGATCATCACTGGTACATCTATTTTGGGAAAGGACAGATAATAGAAATACCAGGCTCTGTTGCAACTCTGCCATTATAGGCAAAAGCAGCCATAGGCAATATTTCAATGGAGTGTCTAAGTTTCAGTAAAGCTGTCTTTACAAAAACCAGGAGAGGGCTGGATATGACTCAAGTAACATAGTTTGCAGTCCCCTGCTTTGGAAAAAAGTTGTCTAAAATGGTGAAATATCAGAACCAAATCTAGGGAAATAATCAGCATTCAATAATCATATCAACACAGTAGATAAACATTCCAATAGCTATGAGACATTCATCTTATGGCATATTGGAGAGTCATTAAAACAAAGGCACAGCCACTACAGAGAACAGTATGGAGGTTTCTTTAAAAACTAAATATAGAGTTACCATATGATCCAACAATCCCAACCCTCAGCATATATCTGGAGAGAACCACAATTTGAAAAGATACACATGTCCTAATGTTCACTGCAGCACTATTTACAATAGCCAGGACATGAAAGCAACCTAAATGTCCAACAGAAGACTAGATAAAGAAGTTGTGGTGCATATACCCAAGGGAATAGTACTCAGCCTCAAAAGAGAATGAACTAATGCCATTTGCTGCAACATGGGTGCACCTAGAGCCTACAATACGAAGTCAAAGAAAAACTAATATATGGTATCACTTACATGTGAAACCTAAAAAGGGATACAAATGAACTTATTTACAAAACAGACTTAGAGTTACAGATGAAGAAAACAAACTTACGATTACCAGGGGTAAGGGGAGGGGGGATAAATTGGAAGATTGGGATTGACATATACATACTACCATATATATATAATAGGTAACTAATAAGCATCTGTTGTATAGCACAGTGAACTCTACTCAATGTTCTGTAATGGCTTGTATAGGAAAAAAATCTGAAAAGGAGTATGTATATGTATAACTGATTCACTTTGCTATATACCTAAAACTAACATAACATTGTAAATCAACCATGCTCCAATAAAAAAAGAAGAAAAAAACAAAGGTTATGGGGTCTATAGAGGCACATTAAGCATTTACCAATTGCCAAGCACTGTTCTAAGCATTTTACATTAAATAACTCATTTAACCCTCCCAACTATACTGACAGAGGAGGGGTTGTTATACATCTCCATTTTTCAAAATGCTTTTATTGTGCTTGCATAGCTTATATAATGCATATATGAATAGAAAGGTGGTGGGGAAAAAGAAACTTGCAGGCCTCAGAGAGCTCAGGTACAAAGGTTCTTGGCTAAATCCAGGCCTTTACCACCTGAGTGGTTCACTCCTGGACTCCTGTCCCCTCAGGGCAGACTCCTTAGTGAAAAGGACTGCCATCAATTTCCAATAATTTCCAAAAGCTGAACGATTTGTAATTTTCCAAAACCAAAATGCCATTTGAATTTAGTTTCTATTTGCTAATTTGAAACCTGAATACCTCTCTGATCACACAGACTTCCAGAGAAAGACTGAATGTGCACAGGAGTGTTTATTCTTAACCCACCCCCATTTTTCATCATAAACAGCCTGTCGGCATGGCCCAGGAGGAGAGCAGACTGTTCTATCTGGGCCCTCGCGCTATCTCACTTTGAGCCTCTTGTTCCAGCTTGCTGGATGATGGTTTCCTCATGTGTTAAAGGAGTGCAAGACGATAGATCACACCCAAGCTAGTTTTTCCTTTAAAACTGTCCATCTATGTTCAGAGGGGTGGAGGGACAGAAACTGAAGTTGGAGAAAATGGGATTCTAGTCCAGACTGTCACCATGTAGTTCCACAACCTTAAATAAGGTTTAAGGTCTGGGCCTCAGTTTTCCCAGAAGGTTAAAAAAAAAAAAATCATCATAGATAACTCTTACAGTTACTGTGTATGAAGCACTAATCTAAGCCCTTACATGTATTTCTGCATTTAAGTTCTTAACAACTACAAGGTAAATATTATATATTGTTATCAAGCCTATTCACAGGTAACAGAGGTACAGAGAGGTTAAGAAATATGCCCCAAAGTCACAGGAGTACACTTGAACCCAAGTCAACTGGCTCCAGAGACACACATCTAAGCTTGACGTTGAAGTGAAGTGACGTGAAGTTGCTCAGTCGTGTCCCACTCTTTGCGACCCCATGGACTGTAGCTTATCAGGCTCCTCCGTCCATGGGATTTTCCAGGCAAGAGTGCTGGAGTAGATCGCCATTTCCTTCTCCAGGGGATCTTCCCAACCCAGGAATTGAACCCTGGTCTCCTGCATTGCAGGCAGACGCTTTACGGTCTGAGGCACCAGGGAAGCCCCAAATGTCCCTAAAAAACTGAGCTGGATGATCTCTAAGGACTCTCCTGGTTTGTACCTGCTTTGGGTCTATGATTCTGTCATCTGCAAATTGCTACTTTTCCATCTCCTGTGCCATTCTGTCTTCTGCTCCCCTTACCACTTGCACACCCCCACCCCATCCAACACTCTGTACATGGTTGTGAAGATTTTCTCTGTGGCTGGAGAGGAAAAGACAGCTGATTCTGTTGCAGCCAGCTCTGCATAAGCCCAAGGCTCTGGCAGGAGGCAGCTAATTCACACCCCTTGGGAACAGACACAGGCTCAGGGCTTCTCTCTGCCAAGTGGGCCTTGGTAACAGAAGGTAACAGTTATAACTTTCTGAGCTCTGTACCTGGTCGGGGCTCAGGTAGAGGCTTCATCACCCTCAGTTCAAACCCAGATTTTCAATAAAGGCATTATATTTTAATTGAGCAAATCATTAATTTCTGTTCTATTTCTGTGCTGTGTTCAGTCATATTCAACTCTTTGTGACCCCCACGGACAGTAGCCTGCCAGGCTCCTCTGTCCATGCAATTTTCCAGGCAAGAATACTGGAGTGGGTTGCCATTTCCTTCTCCAGGGGATCTTCTCGACCCAGGGATCAAACCTTCATCTCCTGCATTGGCAGGTGTATTCTTTACCACTGTGCCACCTGGAAAGCCCACTGTGTGCTGGGCAGTTTTGTTTGGGATTGATATATATACACTACTATGTATAAAATAGATAACCTAATGAGAATCTACTATACAGTACAGGAAACTCTACTCAGTGCTCTGTGATGACCTAAATAGGAGGGAAATATAAAAAAAGAAGGAATATATGTGTAATTAATTCATTTTGCTGTACAGAAGAAACTAGCACAACATTGCAAAATAATTAATTTTTAAATTTTTTTTAAATTTTAATAAAATTGTTTTTTTTTTTTTTTTAAAGGGAGTTGGGAGAAATAGAAGTGAATCTACAGATCTAGTTTCTGCCCTCCTGGAGCTTCTAGTTATCAGGGGGGGAAGCAAGCCACAGTGTCTGAAGTGTGGGTACAGGGCAAGTAAGGTTGATAATCAACTGTTGCTAGTCAAAGGGATGAGGGACAAAAATCAGGAGCAAAAACCTCTCCAGTCTGAGGGGAAAGTGTGGTGCCCTTAAAGTAGGAGCAAAAATTCAGGCTTCATCTGTCTGTGGAGCTAAAAAAGAGCATTTGGAGCAACCACTGTGTGCTAAGAGACTTCTACATTTTACTTTGATCCTCAAAGCAATCCAAAATCACTGCAGATAGAGACTGCAGCCATGAAATTAAAAGATGCTTGCTTCTTGGAAGAAAAGCTATGACCAACTTAGACAGCATATTAAAAAGCAGAGACATTACTTTGCCAACAAAGATCCATCTAGTCAAAGCCATGGTTTTTCCAATAGTCACATATAGATGTGAGAGTTAGACTATAAAGAAAGCTGAGCACCGAAGAATTAATGCTTTTGAACTATGGGGTTGGAGAAGACTCTTGAGAGTTCCTTCGACTGCAAGGAGATCAAACCAGTCAATTCTAAAGAAAATCAGTCCTGAATATTCACTGGAAGGACTGATGAAGCTGAAGCTCCAATAGTTTGGCCACCTAATGCAAAGAACTGACTCATTTGAAAAGACCCTGATGCTGAGAAAGATTGAAGGCAGGAGAAGAAGGGGACGACAGAGGATGAGATGGTTGGATGGCATCACTGACTCTTTGGACATGAGTTTGAGCAAGCTCCAGGAGTCGGTGATGGACAGGGAAGCCTGGCGTGCTGCAGTCCATGGGGTCACAAAGAGTCGGACGCAACTGAGCAACTGATCTAATCTTCAAAGCAATCCTGCGCCGTTGGCATTATTTCCCCACTGCAGACCGATGAACCTGAGCATCTAAGACCAAACTGCATCAGGGTTTGACCCCAGGCCTGTGTACCCCTAAAGCCTAAGCTCTCTTCTCTGAGTCACGCTGCCTCTCAAGGGTGTGTGGTTGTGGAGTGAAGAGGGGCAGAGTAAGAACCATAGACCCCTGTCAATCAAAGTATAGTCCAGGGGCAGGGGTCCAGCCCCTGAATTGAGAACAAGCATTTAGAAGATTTAGAGCAATTTAACACAATACTTTTCATATGTCTGTTGGATTTAATAATGAAAACTCAGATTTGTCATTGGTGTGTCTGGTTTTTCCCACTATATTTCTCCATGTGTTTATTTTTATTGCATTTTTTTTTCAAGTATTGGTCCACAGCAGACTGAAATTTTTAAAACCTAGTTTTGAGATGCTCAGAAATGCTGCCCTCCAGGAAATGCCATGGATTTGAAATCTGAAGACCTGGACACTGGTTTCTGTCAGCTCGGCCAGTGATAGCCCCCCTCCCCCAACACCCAACCAAGGGAACTTAGTAGGACATCAAGCCTCCCTTGGATGAGTTACAACTTGCTGTAAATGGTCAGATCATCAGAGGAGTTCTCATATTTAAAAATCAAATCACCATTTGGTGGTATGGGGGAGGTGTGGTGCTGAAGGGAGAGGAGGGGAGAGGAAATAAGATCAAGATTATACACTTGACTCTCTTTTTATTATATTCATTATTTGATGAAGGAGACTGGAAAATACAGATGAAGCCAATTATTTCTAACTTTAAATAAAGAAAAGGAAGACTCGGATCCCTTTTTGGAGAACACTCATAATCAAGGGGCATGATCCAACTTCTCCTAGTGCCAGAAGGGTCTGCAGCTGCCTATGACCTCATGTCCTGTGCTCTGCTGTATGCCCCAGCCCAGCCCTCCACCCAGGCAACATGAAATAGGTGCTCCCTTTGTCCCCTTGCCAAAGGCTATCCCTCAAGCTCATGTTTCCTCCACCTAGAACCAGAAAGCCCTTCTGATTCCTGCCAGGATTTGGAATCATCCAATTTCCTCCTGGAGAAACTGGGAAATTTTCAGATCCTGATTTAATACTCTTGTTTTAACTATGGAGAAATGGAGGCCCCAGGATGGGGGAATGACATACTCAGGATGGTGGACCCAGGTCTCCTGTCTCTCAAATGCGTGTTCGCTTTCCCTGCTCCATTAATGGTCCCTGCCCTGCGTTGCCTCTTTCCCCCATTAAATGTTTGTGTCAGAAGCAACCCTAGCACTGTGGCTGTGAGTTCATTTTTCACTCTGTAATTCCTCAGGCAGGTAATTTTGTTTCCATTGCCCTGAGGGAAGGAATTCATGAAGCGTGTGGCATGTAGTTCAAAGAGAAGGGCGGAATGAAAGTACAGCCACCCACCTTCCGGATTCCCTCCCCCGCCCTGCCCAATCATTTCTCATCTTGTCTTACGGCTCAAACCAAATATGAGTCTACATGAAAGAAGAAATCTTCGTGGGTGTTTTTAAGTTAAGCCCAGCCAAGGGCAATGGCTGTCCCAGACTCAGACGCCATCTTTCAGGAACACTCCAAGTGCTGGAAGGTCATTTGGCCTTGCAGGTCTGTTTTGTAAAACCAGACAGGTGGGTTATGTTTTGTCCCCTGTCTGACAACTGCCAAGAGCTCTTTGGCCCCTTCTTCTTCTTTTTTTTTTTTTTTTGCTCTAAAGTGAAGTGAAGTGAAAGTCACTCAGTCGTGTCCAGTTCTTTGCAACCCTATGAACTGTAGCTGCCAGGCTCCTCTGTCCATGGAATTCTAAGGCAGAAGGCACAAACCCTGATCCAACTCCAAACATAGGAGTTTTTCTCCCTTCAAACAAGTATTTCAGGGTTTCCTTTGCCTAAACCTAGATATTCCAACTTCCTCCCTTACCATCCCTGCCAACAATTTTGCACTTGACGTTTCCTGCTACTCCCTCCTTAAATGGCTCACCTAGAATCTGAGAGATAAACTCAAATAAATACCAAACTTTGAGGCCTTGCCAATAGAGTGCCAGAAGCATCCTGTTTGGATTTTCCAACCAGCTGTCCAAATTCAGCAATTATTACTTTATTCATTAATTAAAATTTATTTTACACATATACACTCCTAACCTTCAAAGTGCTTCTCTGTAAAAACAGAGAATAGAAGAAGTTCAAGCAGAAAATCTTGTTTTAAAAGAAATAGGGGTTAAAAGCATGGATCAGCCAGTTCTGAGGACTAATCCTATATCTGCCACTTAGTAGCTATGTGACATCAGTCAATTAACTGAAACTCTCTGGGTCTCAGATTTTGCTAATAGCAGTACCAATCTCATAAGGTGCTTGGAATAACTAAAATTATCCATGTAAAACATTTATGCAGCCTTAATACAGCTAACATTCACTGTATGGTTGTAATTATTAATATGATAATTAATATGATCTGCCATGAAGTCCCACGAGGGCAGGAACCTCAAGTGTCTTTTTGCTTCCCTAACTCCACTGCCTGGAACAATGTCTGTCTCAGAGAAGGTTCCTAATAAATATATGTTAAGTAAGTAAATAATATATGTTAAAAAAAAAAAAAAAACTTAAAGATGACCTGGTCTTAATCATATACCTAGAGTTCTACCAAGATATTAGCCATCTTAGTTCATTTCTTTTTGCATATTTAAAAGTTATTTTTCTGATTTACAAGTTTTCCAAATGGACATGCATTCATTCTTTTCTATTTTATTTATACTCTTTGTGTTTACAGATTACCCTTACTGCCACCACCTAGAGTCTTCTAATATTACCTTATTTCTCTCTCAGAGCAAATTTTGATACATAATACCAAAACATTCATTTCCAAGGGAGCTCTGCTACACTGTTGGTAGGAATGTAAACTGGTGCAGCCAGTTTACATGGAGAATAGTATGGAGGTCCCTCAAGATTGCCATATGATCCAGCAATCCCACTCCTGGGCATATACCCAGACAAAACTATAATTTGAAAAGATAAATGCACCTTCTATACTTTTATGTTCATAGCAGCACTATTCACTCTAAAAGCCAAGACATGGAAACAAGCTAAATATCTATTGACAAATGATGAATAAAGATATATATATAGATCATATATATACACACACACACGTATATATATGGAATAATGGAATATTACTAGGCCATAAAAATGAAACAATGCCAGTTCCAGCAATGTGGATGGACCTAGAGACTATCACAGTAAGTGAAATAAGTCAGAAAGACAAATACCATATGATATCACTTATAGGTGGAATCTAAAATATAACACAAATGAACATGTTTACAAAAACAGATACAGACACACCGACAGAGAAGACAAACATGGCTGCCAAGTGGGATGCAGGAGAGTAGATTGGAAGTTTGGGATTAGCAGATGCAAACTATTTTATATAGGAGGGATAAACAACAAGGTCCTAACTTGCACAGGGAATTATTTTCAATATCCTGTTGTAAACCATAATGGAAAAGAAAATGAAAAAGAATATATACATATATATATATATAATATATGAAACAGAATCACTTTGCTGTACAGCAGAAATTAACACAAATTGTAAATCAACTATACTTCAATAAAATTAAAAACAAACAAAAAAATTCATTTCCCAGAGTGAAGATGCATAGATTTCCAACCAAACTTAAAAAAACTTATAAGTCCCTTTATATCACACCTGAATTTATGCAAATTGGGTGATTCAGGTTGAGCCCTTAGATGGTTTCAAGGAATAGGCCAGCCACAGACTTGATCAGAAAGTTCAGTCCAACCTCACAAAATCCAGGGAGAAGAGAGGAGCTAGAGAGTGAGTTCAATCACCAATGACCAGTGATTTAATCAACCATACCTACATAGTAAAACCTGAATAGAAACTCTTGAGCAATGAAGTCTGGAGAGCTTTTGGGTTGATGAGTACTTCAGTGTGCTGGGATGGTGGAATAGCCTGAGAGGGCATGGAAGCTCTACACCACCCCCCACCAATGCCCTTGTCCTAGGCATCTCTTCCATTTGGCCGTTCCTGAGTTATGTTCTTTATAATAAAATGGTAATTGTAAGCATGGAACTTTCCTGAGTTCTTTAAGTTGTTCTAGTGAATTATAGGATGGGGTGGGGAGGAGGGTATATGAGAAACCATGAATTTGTAGCCAAGTTAGACAAAAGGCTTCCCTGGTGGCTCAGTGGGTAAAGAGTCTGCCTGCAGTGTGAGAAAGCAATGTTTTATCCCTGACTTGGGAAGGCCCCCGGAGAAGGAAATGGCAACCCACTCCAGTATTCTTGCCTGGCGAATTCCATGGACAGAGGAGCCTGGTGGCCTATAGTCAATGGGGTCACAAAGAGTCGGACACGACTGAGTGACTAACATTTGGACAAAAGTACCAGTAGCCTTGAAATGGAACAGGACCCTATGTTTCTTGCCCTCTCCTCCAACCACGTCCCCTGCCTGCCTTTTGTCTGTGAAAAACTTCAGTCAAAGAATAAGTTTAATGAGAGAAATGCAGAAACAAAGGAAAACAGTCAAAGGAGACCAAATAATAATGTAATCATTAAGCACAGTCAAGGTCCTTTAGTTCTTTCTCAAAGGCTCTAGATAATATTCTAAGCCACATCCTGTGAGTTGTCTTTTAAATACTAAAACACCAGGGTGAAGAAGTTAACTACATGATGACCAGATTACCAGACTATATCCACGACATAAGCTGCCATAATTCTGAGAATTAACTTCAAAGAAATTGGAACAAATGGACACTGAAACTGAAGATTGACTCCCTAAAACAACTAAGATGACTCTGGTCAGACCACCGAGGATCAATTTGAAGATGACTGTCAGAGCTGACTGTGCTGTTTCCACATGCAGCTCCCTTCTTCTGTCTGTAAAAGTTCTTGGCCCACTGGTTGCCAGTACTTGGTGGGGAGTGGAGGGGGCGGTGTTAGTCATCCTTTGGACAGATGTCCACCACCCTCCCCCCTAAATTGCAGGCATCTGAAATAAAGCAAACTTTCCTTTACACCAACCTGACCTATTTGTTGGCTTTTGAACAGCGAGCTGCCGGACCCCCACATCCTCTTTCAGTTATAGTCTGGGGATCTGGGACTTGCTACTGGCTTCTGAAATTAGGAAAGACTTATGGGACTGAAGTCTAAAATCTGTGGAGTCTGACACTAACTCTGGATAGTTAGTGTCAGAATAGGATTGAGTTGTAGGACATATGATTAGTGTTGGAGAATTGGTGTTGGAAAGATCCAGGTAGCTCATCTGTTAAATAAGAAAAGTAAGGCTCAAAGGGAGAAAAAAAAAAAATGTAACCCAAGTCACGTTTTTGTTTTGTTTTGTTTTTTTCTCTCCATATATTTCCTATGAAGACTGCCTGCCTCAGAGTCAACTTTTAGCCTATCTTCCCCACATGGTACATAATCAGAGAATAAATGATCATTCTCATAGCTAAGCAGTGAGAGCCTGACTCTCATTGGCTTGTGTTTCTAAAGCAGGCAGGGTTAAGAGCCTTTATTCCTTTATCTCTGTTTCTTTCTACTGGAACTAGCTGGCTGAGGGACAGCAGTTCTTCTCTCATCAGGCTGCAGAAGCATTTGTCCATTCTATAGATTCACATTTTCTTATATGTGTCATCCAAAATCCTATTCTTGGGGAAAAGGCTAAGAAGTCTATCTGGCCTGCCATCCAATGCAACACTACCAACAATGAAGCCAGAACCTTTACCTTTATCTTTCCACCTCTTGTGTTTATTTCTCAATTGGATCAGAACTCAGAGGGAGGGAGTTACTATCACTCAAACCTCTAATCCATGAGGCACTGCTTTTAAGCTCCAATTCCAAAATCTCATTTCCTTCTATTATTCCACATAGTCTCATAACATCAGGGCAAAAGACTTTGGGAGAAAAGAATGAATATATAAATAAGCATGTTTTTCAATTTGTAGACCAGAACATTAATAATATTGTGTAAGAGGAAGCAGATAGTCTCCAGATCCTATCCAAACTGCCTCATGTGGCTTGAAAATTTTGTAATAGTTCCTGGAAATACTTTCTGTCAAAAAAGAACTCACCCTGGGTAGTGCCAGCATATGTTTCCATTTGTCATTTTATATATTTTATATTTGCTTCAATTATGGAACCAGCCCTTTTAAAGCCAGGGAGCATGCATTTTTTAAAAAACTGTATATGTAGAACAATAATTTTTCTTAAGGTTTATTTCATTTAAAAATAAAATAGAATAAAACTCACCATGGATCAAATGAAATGACCCGATTAAAGACAACCATTCTCTTCCTGCAGGTCTTTTTCTAACTATGGCACTAAAATATCCAAGGTATCATTTTGACTGTTTTCCTAAATTGTTAACATATTGAAAACAGCTGTTAGGTAGGTGCAACGAGCTAAAGGGAAAATGCCACAGGTATTCTTTTCTCTCCCACATGAGTCTACCCATTGAGGGGTGGGTCATCTCTGTCCCTTTGTGATTTGAGAAAGATGAACTTTAGCTGAAATCCATTGTTTGCTAAAGAGCCATGCTTCCTGTCTCACTGGATTTCTGAAATTTGCATGTTCTGCCCAGGTGTGTTTAATCAGCTCATTAAGTGTCTCTCACCAAGACCTCCAGTCAAATAAGAACCAGAAGCAATCATTTACTACCTATATATATGAGGTTGCCTTGCCTAATCCTCAGGTCAACCACACAAGACAGGTATTTTTATCCACATTTTACAAATAAGGAACTAACATTCTGCAATGCCAAATGAGGCAGGGCCTTTCTGAGGTCACAGATCCTAGTGGGTGGCTGAGAAGGAGCCGAAATCTAAATGGGGCTGGCTCCAGGGTTGGTGTTATTAAGTGAAACAGCATGCCTTCCAGACCAGGAAACCAAAGGGAGCATGCGCAGATGTTGCCGAACTAGTGAGCCGACAGCGATGGGCTCCTTAAATGTTTAGCAAATGCACAGGGCATAGAATCCTATGTTTTGTTTTAAAGTGAAACCATCTGAAGCGGCCTCATTTCCTCCTGTGAAGCAAGTTTTGAGGAGAAAATAAATATCTGAGAGGCTGCAAGGCATCGATATGGTTGATGGCTTTCCATGTTATCAGCTGCATAGGAAAAGGAAGCATCTCACTGCTCCTCAGAGCAAGGGAAATGATGAGAGCGCAGCTCTACCTGCCTCTCCTCCTGTAGTAAGGTGGAGTTGCTGTGAAAAAGCGCCAGGAAGTTTTGTGTTGTAGAAGACTCTGGATTTCACCCTACCCTGCCCCCCAGCCTCTGCTTCCTCCTCAGACAGGTTCTAGCAGTGGAGTAATTAGACCAGGGAGACTATGTCTCGGGAAGCCCTGTCCCCAGAGGCTCGTCCAGACTTGTTTAAAGACAGCTGCTCTGATCGTTAAAATGAAATAGGACATGTAACCAGATTACGGGGAAATTATTGCTATTAACAGCAATAATTACCCTCTGTTCAAGTAGCTTCCTGAAATAAAAGACATCAAAGCAGAAGCTTTCAATTACTTTACTTAGCACCCTGCATGAACCCTATGGGTATGTGTTTTGCCATGCATCAGAGAGAGAGGAGGAAAACTGGGGTCGGGGAGAAGGCGAGGGATGGTGCAAGTGTGTGTGTGTGCACGCACACATGTACATGTTCCTAGGTGTGCTGGAGAATGAAGGAATAGTTTGTGTTTTGCATGCATGCTCAGTTGCTTCAGTCATATCTGACTCTTTGCAGTGCTATGGACTATAGCCCCCCAAGCTTCTCTGTCCATGGAATTTTCCAGGCAAGAATATTGGTGTGGGTTGCCATGCCCTCCTCCAGGGGCTCTTCCCGACCCAGGGATCGAACCTGTATCTCTGGCATCTTCTACATTGCAGGCAGATTCTTTACCACTGAGCCACCTGGGAATCCCAGTTTGTGTTTAACTTGATGTGTATTATGGGAATTTGACTTTGAAAGCCCGTGGGACTTGATTACAGAACTTCCACAGGACTGGGGAGAAAAGAATCTCTTGAAGGGCACAAACAAAACCTTGTGTGCACCAGGACCCAGGAGAAAGGAACAGTGACCCCAAAAGAGACTGAGTCATACTTGCCTGTGAGTGTCCAATGGAGGAGTCTCCAATGGAGGCATGGATCAACAGTGGCCTGTCACGGGGTCAGGGGCACTGACGACAACAGTCCTGGGAGGCACAGCATGCCAACCTTAAGTCTTTTGAAGGAGATCACCATTGGTCTCAGGCCAAACTACAGGAAGGGAACAGAGCCCTACCCATTAGTCAGAAAATTGGATTAAAGATTTACTGAGTATGGCCCCGCCCATCAGAACAAGACCCAGTTTTCCCCACAGCCAGTCCATCCCATCAGGAAGCTTCCACAAACCTCTTATCCTCATCCATCAGAGGGCTGCTGCTGCTGCTGCTGCTGCTGCTGCTAAGTCGCTTCAGTCATGTCCAACTCTGTGCGACCCCATAGACGGCAGCCCACCAGGCTTCCCCGTCCCTGGGATTCTCCAGGCAAGAACACCTGAGTGGGTTGCCATTTCCTTCTCCAATGCGTGAAAGTGAAAAGTGTAAGTGAAGTCGCTCAGTCATGTCCTACTCTTAGCGACCCCATGGACTGCAGCCCACCAGGCTCCTCCGTCCAAGGGATTTTCCAGGCAAGAGTACTGGAGTGGGGTGCCACTGCCTTCTCCTCTTAAGGTCATACTTCTCTATTAAAGAAAATTAGGTGTTTTCTGACTCTCTCCTATGCCGCTTAGACGTATGATCACTGGATACACTCATGAATGAGTGAGCCTTATCTATGGAGGAGGACCCAATCTCTAACATCCTCAGGTTGCAAATTCTATTAGGAAAAATCCTCTTTCAGTTCACAGGTTCTGTTTATTTTCACATACAAGTCATTTCTATTCAGCCTCCTAACCAGCTGTACCTTCTTTTCCACAATGTGTGAATCAGATCAAACTCTAAAAGAGTGCATTAAATTAGACAGTGAAAGAGATACACCTCCTGAGGTTTACAAATACCTGTTTGGATAGAAAAAAAGCAGGCAGGTATGTCTGGCCAGCCCTAGAAGGCGGGCATCGCCACGCCTGGTCCATTTCTCTCGGGACCGGCTCCTTGTACAGCTGCTTCTTACCTTCAGCACCTCCACCTGGTTTCCAAGCCCTTTGGTGCAAAGCTCCATCACTGAATAAGAGCAGAAGGTGTCTCTGATTTTGTACTGGTTGACCATGGAGAGCCAGAGAAAAAGGTTGTTTTCCAACTCCATAGGAGGAATTAAGATGGCCTGGTGAACTGAATAGACACTGCAGAGACACCAGAGTGCAGACAGAGGGCAGACAGAAAGAAAACCACAATTACAGAAACTGACCAAACTGATCACATGGATCGCAGCTTTGTCTAATTCAATGAAACCATGAGCCGTGCCATGTGGGGCCACCCAAGATGGATGGGTCACAGTGGGGAGTTCTGATAAAATGTGGTCCACTGGAGAAGGGAATGGAAAACCACTTCAGCATTCTTGGCTTGAGAATCCAATGAACAGTATAAAAAGGCAAAAAGATATGATGCTGAAAGATGAACTCCCCCGGTCAGTAGGTACCCAATATGCTACTGGAGAAGAGTGGAGAAATAGCTCCAGGAAGAATGAAGAGGCTAAGCCAAAGCAGAAACAATGCCCAGTTGTTCATGTGTCTGGTGGTGAAAGTAAAGTCCAATGCTGTAAAGATAAATATTGCATAGGAACCTGGAATATTAGGTCCATGAATCAAGGTAAACTAAACTGGAAGTGGTCGAACAGGAGATGGCAAGAGTGAACATCGACATTTTATGAATCAGTGCACTAAAATGGACCAGAATGGGTGAGTTTAATTCAGATGACCATTATATCTATTACTGTGGGCAAGAATGCCTTAGAAGAAATGGAGTAGCCCTCATAAACCACAAGAGAATCCAAAATGCAGTACTTGGGTGAAATCTCAAAAATGACAGAATGATTTCTGTTAATTTTCAAGCAAACCATTCAATACCACAATAATCCATGTCTATGACCCAACCACTGATGCCATAAAAAGCTGAAGTTGAATGGACTTATGAAGATCTACAAGAAGTTCTAGAACTAACATCAAAAAAAGATGTCATTTTCCTCATAGGAGTGTGGAAAGCAAAAGTAGGAAGTCAAGAGATACCTGGAGTAACAGGAAAGTTTGGTCTTGGAGTACAAAATGAAGCAGGGCAAAAGCTAACAGAGTTTTGCCAAGAGAACTCACTGGTCATAGCGAACACCCTCTTCCAACAACATGAGAGATGACTCTACACATAGGCATTACCAGATAGATGGTCAACACCAAAATCAGACTGATTATATTCTTTGCAGCCAAAGATGGAGAAGCTCTACACAGTCAGCAAAAACAAGACTGGGAGCTGACTGTGGCTCAGATCATGAACTGATTATTGCAAAATTCAGACTTAAATTGAAGTAGGGAAAATCTCTAGAACATTCAGGTATGACCTCAGTCAAATCCCTTGCGATTACACAGTGGAAGTGACAGATTCAAGGGATTAGATCTCATAGAGTGCCTGAAGAACTACGGACAGAGTCTCATCACACTGTACAGTGGTGGTGATAAAACGATCCGCAAGGAAAGAAACACAGACCGCAAAATGGTTGTCTGAGGAGGCCTTACAGATAACTGAGAACAGAAGAGAAGCGAGACAAAGGAGAAAAGGAAAGATACACCCGCCTGAGTTCCGAAGAATAGCAAGGAAAGATAGTAAAGCTTTCTGAAGTGAACAATACAAATAGAGGAAAACAATAGAATGGGAAAGACTAGAGATCTCTTCAAGACAATTAGAGATACCAAGGGAACATTTCATGCAAAGATGGACACAGGGAAGGACAGAAACGATAAGGACCTAACAGCAGAAAATATTAAGAAGTGGTGGTAACAATACACAGAAGAACTATACAAAAATTATCTTAATGACCCACATACCTATGATGGTGTGATCATTCACCTCAAGCCAGACATCCTGGAATGCGAAGTCAAGTGGACTTTGGGAAGCATCACTACAAACAAAGCCAGTGGAGGCGATGGAATTCCAGCTGAGCTATTTCAAGTCCTAAAAGATGATGCTAAAGATGTGAAAGTGCTGCACTCAACATGCCAGCAAATTTGGGAAACTCAGCAGTGGCCACAGGACTGGAAAATTTCAGTTTTGGCCTAAGAAGGGCAAATGTTCAAATTACCACACAATTGCACTGATTTCACTTGCTAACAAGGTCATGCTAAAAATCATCCAAGCTAGGCTTCAACAGTATGTGAACGGAGAACTTTCAGATGTACAAGCTGGGTTTAGAAAAGGCAGAGGAACCAGGCATCAAATTATCAACATCCATTGGATCATAGAAAAAGCAAGAAAATTCCAGAAATACATCTACATCTGCTTCATTGATTACACTAAAGCCTTATGTGTGGATCACAACAAACTGTGGAAAATTCTTCAAGAGATGGAAATACCAGACCACCTTATGTATTGCCTGTGAAGCCTCTATGCAGTTCAAGAAACAACAGTAAGAAACGAACACGAAACAATGGACTGGTTCCAAATTGGGAAAGGATTATGTCAAGGCTGCATATCGTCATCCTGTTTATTTAACTTATATGCAGAGTACATCATGTAAATAGCTGGGCTGCATGAAGCACAAGCTGGAAACAAGATTGCTGGGAGAAATATTAACCTCAGATATGCAGATGATATCACTCTTATGCAGAAAGCAAAGAGGAACTAAAGAGCCTCTTAATGAAGATGAAAGAGGAGAGTGAAAAAGCTGGCTTAAAACTCAACATTCAAAAAATGAAGATCATGGCATCCAGTCCCATCACTTCATGGCAAATAGATGGGGAAACAATGGAAACAGTGACAGACTTTATTTTGAGGGGCTCCAAAATTACTGCAGATGGTGACTACAGTCATGAAATTAAAAGATGCTTGCTCCTTGGGAAAAAAAGCTATGACCAACTTAGACAGCATATTAAAAAGCAGAGATATTACTTTGCCAACAAAGATCCATCTAGTCAAAACTATAGTTTTTCCAGTAGTCATGTATGGATGTGAGAGCTGGACCATAAAGAAAGCTGAGTGCCAAAGAACTGATGCTTTTGAACTGTGGTGTTAGAGAAGACTCTTAAGAGTCCTTGGACTGCAAGGAGATCAAACCAGTCAATCCTAAAGGAAATCAATCCTGAATATTCATTGGAAGGATAAATGTTGAAGCTGATGCTCCAATACTTTGGCCTCCTGATGCGAGCCTCTGTTAAAGGCTGCATATACCCCCTGAAACCCTGTGGCTGACTTCAGCCACTACCACCAGGGGGCCGTGACAGTGTGCCAGCTCTGAGCCTAGGCCACAGAGGTCCCACATGTGTCCTTTTGCCCATTTTCACCCCTGCCATTATCAGAAGGCCATACCTGGGCTAATCTGCTGGAGGGACACACAGGGCAGGGCGGAGTCACCCCAGCAACCCCAGTGGAGGCCATGGGCCAGCCGATCCCTGACAAGGTGAACCAGCCCAGACAGGACTAGCAGAGCTGTCTTGCTGATCCCCAGCAAGCTCCCAACAGAGAAAGGCTTATTTGTTGTCATAGGCATTGAAGTTTTGTAGTTGTTTGTTGTGTGCTTAGTCATTCATTCATGTCCGACTCTTTGCAACCCCATGGACTGTATAGTCCATGGAATTCTCCAGGCCAGAATACTGGAGTGGGTAGTCTTTCCCTTCTCCAGGGTATCTTCCCAACCCAGGGACTGAACCCAGGTCTCCTGCATCACAGGCAGATTCTTTACCAGCTGAGTCACAGTGGAAGTTGCTTGTTCGACACCCCTATTATGGAGGTAGATACATTCACCCTTCTGCCCCCTGCTTTTCACAGCACTTGTGTACAAATCTGTTTTATAAAACAGTCAGGGTGTCATCCAACTCTCTCATCAGCATTCTTAATATAAAAATATCAAAAATATTTAACAGGAAAGTTACCTGAAAAATCAATCAGCAGGTGGCTTGCAAGCTGAATGTCTTTTAAAATCCCCACTCTCACTGGGTGGAGGAAAAATCCCTCCAGAAAAGGTACACAGGTGGTCAGAAATGCACAGGTGGGGAATAAGCTGGGGCATCTATGCCCTCCATTATTTGAGTGCCCTGCACCCACATTAAGCACCTGTTTATTATTAATCCAATGCATTAGGACTTTAGGATATCGGCAAACAATGTACTTTTTCCCCTTAATTCAAACCAACTAAGATAAACATGGGAGACAGGCAGATATACAGAAAAGGGTTAACTTTTATGCTGATAAATGGAGCATGTGGTTTGAGATAGGATCAAAGGGCTAGTCAACAACACTTCAGCCTGAGATTAAACTTACCCACCTGGCACAGAGGGTGCTGGAAACTGCTAGTTCCCTGCAAGACAGGATAGGTAGGTGTGGCTGAGAACAGATCAGGACACACATTCCCTGGAGGCAGACAGGCAAGCCTCCCACACTCACCATCAGAGGTGTGCCCCTCTCCCCATGAGGAGAAGTAAGGGGTGAGGAGGGAGGCCATGTGGAGCAGGCCTCCACGTAGAAAGGCGAGGGGCAAGGAAAAAGTTTCCTGCTGACATCCTGGCAATATTTTCCTGCCCCAGATTCCAGTGAAGTTGCTCTGGCCTTGCTCCCTGACAGCACCCACGGCACCCTGGCAGGAATAGTCACTTCCAATCTTGCTGTCCTTGGACGTCTCTTGTCATGTAATCCAGTCACAGGGGCACATGAGCACAAACACAGACACACAGATGTATACCGTGCAGCAAATAGAAGGCCTTCACTCTTGACAACCTTCTAACCTAAACTCTTGAGGACCTACACCTCCCACAGCACCCTGGCCAGAGCCGTATAGATCCAGGAGAAGTGTAACTGCAGTGCTGAGACCCATACCCTAAACTAAATGAGTATGAACCGTGTCCTGTTATACCTTCTAATCATCTGTCCTTAGGGAAATTAATCTCTATGAGTCTCTGTTTCCTCATCTATAAAATGGGATAATGGAACCCCATAAGTTTATTGTGAAGCTTGAATGAAATAATTCATATATCCATCCTGTGGTAGTTAGGGTCGTGCACGTGTCCTCAGTCACTTCAGTCGTGTCTGACTCTCTGTGACCCTACGCACTGGAGCCCACCAGGCTCCTCTGTCAATAGGATTCTCCAGGAAAGAGTACTGGAGTGGGTTGTCATGCCTCCTCCAGGAGATCTTCCTGACTCAGGGATCTAAGTCACATCTCCTGTGTCTCCTGCATTGCAGGCAGATTCTTTACCCACCTAGCCAGCTGGGAGGCCCAGTTAGGGTCATAGTCCTCCCTGAATTGTATGTTACATAAAAACACATGCATAAAGTGTGTAACTATATCTTATCTGGGGGCAGGAGGGGCCCCCAGAGGGATTCTAATCACTCCTTAGCCTGGCTTCCAGGCCCAACTTGACGGATCCCTGACTACCCCTCCACCTTCATCTCCACCACCCAGCATGGTCTCCATGCTGTAGTTGTGCTGAAGACATTTTGTTCTCCACTCTCTCCAGACACTGCCCCCTTTGCCTGGAATAGTCTGACTATGCCTCTTTTGCCTGGAATAGTCTGACTATACCTCTTCCTTTCTCACACACACTCTTATCCTGTATGACTGCTACCCAAGGATCAGGCTCAGCTAAGTCTCATTTTCATTCATTCAATAAATATCTATTGACTGTATGCTTCATTTCAGTTCAGTTCAGTTGCTCACTTGCGTCTGAGTCTTTGCGACCCATGGACTGCAGCATGCCAGGCCTCCCTATTCATCACCAACTCCCAGAGCTTGTTCAAACTGATGACCATTGAGTCGGTGATGCCATCCAACCATCTCATCCTCTGCTGTTCACTTCTCCTCCTGCCTTCAATCTTTCCCAGCATCAGGGTCTTTTCCAATGGAGTCAGTTCTTCACATCAGGTGGCCAATGTTTTGGAGCTTCAACTTCAGTGTCAGTCCTTCCAATGAACATTCAGGACTGATTTCCTTTAGGATTGACTGGTTTGATGTCCTTGCAGTCCAAGGACTCTCAAGAGTCTTCTCCAACACCACGGTTCAAAAGCATCAATTCTTCAGTGCTCAGCTTTCTTCTTGGTCCAACTCTCACATTCATACTTGACTACTGGAAAAACTATAGCTTTGACTAGATGGACCTTTGTCAGCAAAGTAATGTCTGCTTTTTAATATGCTGTCTAGGTTGGTCATAGCTTTTCGTCCAAGGAGCAAGCATCTTTTAATTTCATGGCTGCAGTCACCATCTGCAGTGATTTTGGAGCCCCCCAAAATAAAGTCTGTCACTGTTTTCATTGTTTCCCCTTCTATTTGCCATGAAGTGATGAGACCAGATGCCTTGATCTTAGTTTTCTGAATGTTGAGTTTAAGCCAACTTTTTCAGTCTCCTCTTCCACTTTCATCAAGAGGCTCTTTAGCTCTTCTTTGCTTTCTGCCATAAGGATTGTGTCATCTGCTTATCTGAGGCTATTGATATTTCTCAGTATGCTTAATGTGTCATAATGCCTGTATTAGTCTGCTCAAGATGCCACAGCAAAGTACCACTGACTGAGGGACTTAACAGATAGAAATTTATCTTCTCACTGATCCACAGGCTAGAGGTTCAAGATCAAGGTGCTGGCAGGGCTGTTTTTCCTTAGTCCTCTCTCCTTGGCTTGCAGGCATTCATCTCTCTCTCCCTCTCTCTGACTCACACAGTCTTTCCTTTATGCTTGTGCCTGTCTATGTCCTAATCTCCTCCTCTTACCAGAACACCAGTCATATTGGCCTAATGCCCACCCATCTGACCTAATTTTACCTTTGACACCTTAAAAAAATTATCTCCAAATACAGTCACATTCTGAGGTACTGGGGGTATGGATTCAATGTATGAATCTCAGGGGGACACAAATTCAGCTTCTAACAGCACCAGAATGTGAACCATTTTCTCCCCACCAAATCCGGATGAGAAGACACTTCCAAGCACCTTTCTACATCTCCAATTATGTCAGGGTCCTTCATTATTGCCTGCTTCTTCACCAAATGAATTGTATATCAAGCCAGACTCTAGCCCAGGAAGGAAAGATTCTGTATTGGTCTTAGTCACTGTGTTAAACGTTTCAGATATGATGATGAGCAATATGTAGTAGAGATAACGATGAATATTTCTTGAATGAATGAACTTTCTTTGCTACCATTTCTGCGGGCCAAAACCACATCCTTAATAGAAAATGTGGCCAAGAAGAACATGTGATAATCATCCCCACATTTAAAGGGCCCTTTACATATTCAAGAGCCTTTACATCCCTTATATTATTTCCCTTCTTCAGTGGCCCTGTGGAATGGGTACAGGCACCTTCATTTGGCAGGAGCAACTGAAGCCCAACAAAAATAAAGAGCTTGGCTAAATTCCCTCTGCAAGCAAGTAGCTCCAGTGGACCCAGGGAATAACTGCAGCTTTTGAAATAACAATGAAATAAACTAAGTTTGTAGTGCCTCCCTTGAGAAGCTTGAAGCTACCCTGGCAATTGGAATAGCCAAGAAAATGCATCTCAGCTTCCCTGGTGCTACCCTGTGTATCATTCTCTCCTCCCAGTGTGACAGGACTCTACACATCCCACATATTTAAAGGCTAGTCTCATCCTTTAAAGTATGAAAGACTAAAAAATCGCCTGAACTTCAAAAGACATTTAAAAGCCTTGCCCTTTCAAGTTTAACATTTCTTCAAGAACAAAAAATAGTTCGATGCTTGTTGCTTTTGGAATCCAGTTCTTATTACTCATGTATTTTTCCTCCAAAAGAATCATTTCACATTTGGGTAATGCTTCTTGGCAGCATTTGTCAAGAGCAGCCTGCAAAACACCTCCTGGATCCAGCATGACCTGGCTGCAGAAAGGGGAGCAGGGCATGGGAAACTATGTGCCTTTTAGAGCAGCCATTTGAAAGCAAGAGAGCCATCAGAGAGGCTTACACCAAAGTATGCTGTGGCCCACGGGTGAAGGAGACACAAAGAGGCTAGAAAGCACGGGCTTTGCCATATCTAGACCTGCTTTCAGATCCTAGTGCCACCACTCTCACTGTGTGGTTTGGAGCAGGTAGCTTAGCCTTCCTAAATTTCAGTTTCGTCATCTGTAAAATGGAAACTATAATAAGACATACTTCACAATATTGTGAGAATTAACAAATTACTACATGCCTTGTTCCAGTACCTGGCACATTAAAACCAACATTTGTGCAGAGCTTACCTGCCCCATGCCAGCCTCGGGGGATAGTCAAGAAGAGGGGTCCCAGAGATGATTCAAGCCCCAGCATGGAAGTCCTGTCCTAGCCCTTCCTCGCTAATTGGGGTGCTTGTGATTGTGGGTCTTGTGGTCCTGAAAGTCTTCCTCTCCACTTACTCTGGCATCTGCCCTCTGCCAAACCATTCCTCCTCTAACCCACCCTGTGCATCTCAAATGTCTACCAAACTTCAGTTCTGATGCTCCAGCCCCACCTGACAAATAGCCTTCCACCCCACCTCACATCCTCACTCCCAGGCAGAGCTCTTTGGTTGCAAAAAGAATAGGTCATACTTGAATAAGCTAAAACAAAATAAAACAAAAACCAGAACATCAGTAAAGGAAATACACAGACATTGCATGGAAACGAAACACAGTTGGACCTCTCAGAACATCAAAAGGCATCAATACCACCATGGGGTCTCAGCTTCTATGTGAATCAGTCAGAATCTCCGAACCTTCTCTGCCCTCCAGATTTCTCTGCTTGGCCACCATATGCAACTGACCTCAAATTCAACCAATCACCACTGTTTGACTATATACTTTGGGTCTTTCTCAAGGGACAATTTGAATGTCCCAGCTCTTTTCCTATACACAAGTGCCCTTGAATCAGATGCCTCCTTGTACCCCAACTGGTGGTGGCCAGGGAGGTGGGGTGTGTGGCATCAACATGGCCAGCCATGTCCCTTCCTTCAGCAGGAGCCTCAGAAGAGGTTCCATGCTCAGAGAACAGGTTATGGAATGTTGAAACATCATCTCTGTTGATGTGAATCCACTTCTGTCTCTGGTTTTCAACTACATGAATGCACTAGTCTGTTGGGAAGAGAGGAAGGAGAAAGCATGAGGAAAGAGTGGGCTGGAATTGGGGTGCACAGGCAGAGATGTTTGCCCAAGACAACAAGAGGCAGGGTAAACAGCTGGATAACCAGAATTATTGCCTGGAGACCCTGAGATCAATGCCAAGGATTCAGAGGCCATGATCAAATTAGGGAAGTGAGGCAGGTTGAGCTAGTACAAGATCCCCATCAAGGTCAGAGACAGGGAGGCTCAGAAACAATCTAGAACTATATAGGAATATAGGTCAAAGAACTGGTTCAGAACCAAGAAAGGGAATGGTACCTATGCCGACCCTTAGCTGGAGTTTGGATCATCTTCCCAGGTTGGGTTGGCCATTTTAAAGTGGCTATTGGTGGTGGTGGTGTAGTTGCTAAATTATGTTCTACTCTTGTAGCCACATGGATTGTAGCCTGCCAGGCTCCTCTGTCCATGGAATTTTCCAGGCAAGAATACTGGGTTGCCATTTCCTTCTCCAAGGAATCTTCCCAACCCAGGGATCAAACCCACATTTTCTGCATTGCAGGAGGATTCTTTCCTGCTGAGAAGTTGGCTGTTAGGAGCAGGTTATCCATTTACCCCAACAGTTACTACCTACAAGGCTCTTACGCTCATCCTAGTATGAAGAAGTATCCTCATCCCCTGTGTGTTGCTGATGCTGCTGCTGCTAAGTTGCTTCAGTCATGTCCAACTCTGTGCGACCCCACAGACGGCAGCCTACCAGGCTCCTCCGTCCCTGGGATTCTCCAGGCAAGAACACTGGAGTGGGTTGCCATTTCCTTCTCCAATGCATGAAAGTGAAAAGTGAAAGTGAAGTCGCTCAATCGTGTCCGATTCCTAGCAACCCCATGGACTGCAGCCTACCAGGCTCCTCCGCCCATGGGATTTTCCAGGCAAGAGTACTGGAGTGGGTTGCATTGCCTTCTCCCCACCTATGTGTTACACTTCCAATTTTTCTGGTACCCAATAGCATATTCAATGGCTTCACTCTTTAACCCAATTTCAGTTTTCAGCTACCCATAGTCCCTATCCCCCTTGGAATGCAAATAAATTCCCTGGGTTCATACTAGAAGACAATTTGAAAGATCCTGCCCTGAATTTTGCTCAGTCCATCACTCCTCACTGACCACCAACCTGTGTTGAGGGCCAACTTGTTGTACCAACTTGTTCCTCTTGAAATGAGTTCCTTTTCCATCCAGTATTTATACCTACCTACAGGATGTAAGGTTGTTACTATTCCATTATTTCTCACTAAAAGGAATCCTGGCCCTGGGATCAGCCATTAGATCTAGTGGCTCCAGACACTGTTTCTTCTAAAAGGCACACTAGGAGTTCTTGTAAACATCACTGCCTTGGACCCTGGACGGTGTGACTCCCCATTTGTCCAATGCTTCATGATCAGCTCCGCCTCTCCCCAGGCCCGTTCCTGCATCTTATACATCTGAGTTCCTTTCCACTTACTCCTCTTTGACTAATTGATTTATTTAATAAAAATATAGGACCTACTCTTTGCCAAACACTCTGTTATGTACATTGACAACATTTTTGCTTTAGTTTCCAAAAGTTTATACTTTCATAGGACAATAAGACCAATGAGTCAACAATTTCAATAAAATATGATACTAATGCTTGAATAATGGGACAAGAGGATTCACTGAGAATAAGAAAGATTGGAATTTATCCCAGGTTGTTAGGGCTGGGGATGAGGGGTCTTGGAAGGCTACAGGAGGAGGAGACAAAGATAGAATTTTGAGGAGTCATGCTGAACTGACTACCTGAAGAAGAATGGATAGAGAAAGAATGCAGGGAGATAGCATTCCAGACAGAAGAGCACTATGCTGAAGGTTGAGGATGGGAAATGGAGAGCTGTGTTTGAATAACTACACAATTTTCCAGTTGCCCGGCGATTTCCCCATGAATCTGTCATCTGAGAGGTGAGGTCAGGGAGCAAAGCAGAAGCAGGACCCTGAGGGGTGACTAGCCGAGAGTTTTGTGGAGTTAGTTGTGCATTTTAAGTAGGAGAGTGATGCCATTAGGTCTGTGTTGAGGGAGTTCAACAGAGGATGGGGGTACAGGCCTTGCTCCCTCTGAATGCCACACTGGGAGGCCACCCTTAACACCCACCCGCAACTTCTGCAGGGTCCCCAAAGAGAAGTGCTGATGGAAAAGGGGAGTGGGAGGACATGAATAGTTGACCTCTCAAATGACTCTGCAGTCTCTCCTTTCCTGAGCACAGCAAAGAAAAATAAATCACCCCTCAAATGGCAGAGACCAGGGCTTGCTGCACGGTTGTCTAATTAGGTGTGCGATTACACCACAGGTCTGGTTACTGGGGGCCCACCGGGATCAGTTCCAACAGCATCAGACAAGAATAAGTGAGACCTCACTGGAAGTGAAAACAGGAGAGAGAGAAAAGTCTGCCACTGCCCTCTCCTCACCCTCCCGCGACCAAATTGAATAGTCAGATTTTAATGAGGGATTTAGAAGGAGGAAGATAAATGATTTGCTAAGATTTTACACTCAGTTTCATTTCTGACGTGGATCTCTGATTACATACAGATAAGGTATGAAAGAATCAAGGAAGTGAGAGACAACCATAAACCCAGCTTACTCTTCTAATAAACATTCCTGAAAAGTAATTGTCTGCTGTGTGTAAGACGTTGCACTCTCTGCAGGGTACACGGAAGTGATTAGGACGTGGCCTCTTTCCAAGGAGCTCACGGTCTAATGGGGAAGAATGACTCAATAACTCATAACAGAAATTGGTTCTTTTCTCCTAATTTTGATAGGGACACAGAGAACATTCAGAAAATTGTCACAGAAGACGCTGGTTTAACTGTCTTAAAAAGCTCACCAGGCAATAAAGAAAGAAGAAACTGCTTACTCAAAAGAATATATATGAGAAAAATGAAGGCTTTTTCACAAATAGTAGGGACCATAGTCCCTTGATTCCAAGAGTCCACTGGTTTTCAGGCATGCCATTCATTATACTTTCTTAACAGGGGATAAAAAGGAAAGATGTGTTACTAAATAAAGATGCATAAAAACTATCTACCCATAATAGCATATATGTATCCCCACCTTTATAGAGTACTTTATGTTACAATTTCCCTGCGTCTTATCTATATTCAGCATCCAAAAACACTTCTGCTTCATCTTTGGAAGTTAGAAGTTATACGTAGCACAAGAGTGACTCACAACTTATTATATCATGTTCTCCACATCTTGACCTCATTTGTACTTCTATGACTGAAAGTATCATTTTTAGAAGTATTTTAGAATAGCAGGGTTTCATTTGCCATTTGATAATACTCATATATTTCCTCCCCTTCATTGAATTATACGATGCAACATCATGACCTCTTAATTTTATTATGTCATATTTCTAAGGGAATCATCCACTTTGTCTGATGTAAAATGAAATTAAAAGCCTAAATACTAACATAACTATTAACAAAATTGAAGACTGGTTTAAATCTTCCCACAAAGAAATTTTCAGGCTCAGATGGATGGTTTTACAAGTAAATTCTACCAAGCTCTCAAGGAACAGATAATTCCAATATTATACAAAGTCTTTCAAAGAACAGAAATATTCCCCAACTAGTTTTATGAGATTAGTATAATCTCAATGCCAAATCTAGACAAAGAATAAAAAATAAAAATTACAGGTATTGTCCCTTACGAATTGAGCTTCAAATACTGAAAGCCAAGATACCTTCCTGAATATGTAGAAACTTGCTTCATGGCGGAAGCAGCTAGTATATGGGAAAGACCAGCCATTTAATAAACGGTGCTAGGAATATTGGGTACAAATTATTGGGTACACATTATAGGGAAAAATATAAAACTTCATACTACCTCACATCATATATGATAATTAATTCCAGTTGATTAAGGACCTCAATATAAAAAGTAGAACTTTAAACATATGTAGAGAACAAACTTAATGAATATCAAGGGGAAATTGGGGGGTGGGGATGAGTCGGGAGATTGGTATTGACATACATACACTATTATGTGTAAAACAGATAACTAACGAGGATTTACTGTATAACTCAGGGAACTCTGCTCGATGCTCTGTGCTGACTTCAGTGGGAAAGAAATCTCAAAAAGAAGGGATATATGTAAAACTGATTCACTTTGCTGTACAGCAGAAATGAATACAACATTGTAAAGCAACTGTACCCCAATAAAATTTCACTTAAAAAGTAGAACTTCAAAAGTTTAAAGGAGAGTAGAGAAGGTCTTTATAATCTTAGTAAAGGGGGAGATTCTGTAACAAGACAGAAGGCACTAACCACAGAAGTTAATTAATAAAATTGAAATTTGTGACTATGTTAAAATCAAAAGCTTCTCTTCTGAAAAGAGCTTGTAAAAGGTGAAAATAACAAGCCATAAATCCATAGAGAATATGTCCATACAAATAGCAAACCATTATTATCCAAATATATGAAAGAATCCCTCTTAGCCATTAAAGATGTTGGAAAGGAGTACACTGAGGGGCTTCAAAAACATCAATAAGCATTTCTTTCTTAAACCAAGGGATGGGTACAGGAAGGTTTGTTTTATTATTCTTTATACCTAACATGTGGGGCTTCCCAGGTGGCACAGTGGTAAAGAGTCCATCTGCCAATGCAGGAGACTCAAGAGATGTGGGTTCGATCCTGGGATCAGAAAGATCCCCTGGAGGAGGAAATGGCAACCCACTCCAGTATTCTTGCCTATAAAATTCCATGGACAGAGGATCCTGGTGGGCCACAGTCTATAGGGTCACAAAGAGTCAGACACAACCGCGCTACTGAGCACAGCAGCATGGCACATACCTGGCATGTACATAGTATGTTGTGTTCCAATGAAATGTATCACAATAAAAAGCACTATCTGAGAACTATGCAAAATTTGACTATAGAAATCTATAAAGAAAACATAACCACCTTAATTATACTATCAATAAATAACTGCTGGTAGCATTTTTATATTCTTTTTACTCTTTATTTTATGTACCCACCTTAAAGTTTTTTAAAAGTGCATACACACAAGTTGGCTGGAAGGCATTGACAGATAGGAATTGGTCCTTGCATGAGAGCATTTTCAAAGACAGGAGATGTAGATATAGTAGATTTGGAGCCTATGTGGACACACATACACACACACACACACACATACACACACACACACAGAGGCAGGGACCACTCTTATCACAACTTACTTCCCTAACTGGCTGCTGAAAACTTTATTTTAACAATAACTATGAAGTACATCTCCAAATGTGAAAAAAATACGTCTTCAAATCTAGGAAATATAATAGCATAGTAAGTAGGATCAGAGAGTATAAACGAAAAGAGAAAGGGTTGGAAAATAACCATACACGAATCTGAAGAGGGAAACTGACATCAGAGAGTTTTCATGGAAAGTGAAGGAACATGCAGACCTCTGGTCCATGCTACAGCAGCCAGACATTTGTACTGCACCCCCTTCTTTGTGAAGAAAAGAGAACTGAGTCTATGCATGTAATATATGTGTACTTATATCTTTGCAAGATGTAAGTACTCTTGAGAGCCCCTTGGACTGCAAGGAGATCAAACCAATCAATCCTAAAGGAAACCAGTCCTGAATAGTCATTGGAAGAGCTGATCCTGAAGCTGAAACTCCAATACTTTGGTCACCTGACATAAAGAACTGACTCATTAGAAAAGACCCTGATGCTGGGAAAGATTGAAGGCAGGAGGAGAAGGGGATGACAGAGGATGAGATGGTTGGAAGGCATGACCGACTCCATGGACATGAGTTTGAGCAAGCTCTGGGAGGTGGTGATGGACAGGGAGGCCTAGCATGCTGTAGTCCATGGGGTCACAAAAGAGTGGGACATGACTGAGCAACTGAACTGAACTTATATCTTTGCAAATTATATAAGTGTATTTCTCTATTATTAATAATAATCTAAACATGAGAAGTAATATTTTCTTCCTCACCCCAATCATTGCCTTGAGCACTTCCCAAGAAATATGCACCCCTCTGTAAAGACACTGCTCTAAACAAGGAGGTCTATGGAAGGGTTTCTTTTTTTAACTAAAGTATTAGCAACTATACTCCAATAAAAAAGGTTTAAAAAGATACATGCACCCCATGTTTACAGCCCCACCAGTTACAATAGACAAGACATGGAAGCAACCTAAATGTCTATAAACAGATGAATGGATAAAGAAAATGTGGTATATTATACAATGGAATATTACTAGCCATAAACAGAATGAAATAATGTCACTTGCAGCAACATGGATGAACTTAGAGATTATCAATCTAAGTGAAGTAAGTCAGAAAGAGAAAGACAAATACCATATGATACACCACTATGCGGGAAATCTAAAATATGACACAACCTTTTCTGCAAAACAGACTCACAGATATGGAAGGGTTTTAAACATGGGTTGGGGGCGGTAATATGGTCAGATGTGCTGTCTGCTCACTGTTGTTTACTCACCAAGTCCTGACTGACTATTTTGTGACCCCACAGTCTGTAACCCACCAGGCTCCTCTGTCCATGGGATTTCCCAGGTAAGAATACTGGAGTGGGCTGCCACTTCCTTCCCCAGGGGATCTTCCTTAACCGAGGATCAAACCCACATCTCCTGCATTGGCAGGCAAATTCTTTAATCCATATTAAATAAGATAACAAATGAACTTATTCTTCAGTAGTAAGTGCAGAAGACAAGGGATGCACTCTGGCAACAAAGCAAAAGACAGAGGGAAAGGGAAAGACAAAAGAGAGGTTGTAGGCATCTAGTTGCCCGGGGTACGGGTTTGGATCAAACTGTATCCCTGCCTCCAAAGTCAACAGCAAGGCAGGAGAAGGTGAAAAAAATTCAAGATGTAGTGTCCAAGTAAATTTGTTATAACTAAAAAGCAGATTAGATGTGACAGCTAAGAAAGCGGCAATTATTGAGGATGGTCATGATGGGATGGATCATGACACCCCCAACTGGGATAAAGAACACCGGAAGAGGAGCAGGGCTGCAAAGGAATGGGGAAAGGGCAGTTCTGAACCTGAGAACTTGAGAAGTCTACAAGATATTTAGTGCCTGGACCAGAGCATGAGAGAAGGAAGATAGAGAACTCTTAACTGTAACCTATGGTAAAATACTTTTACGAGGTAACCAGGTCACATTAACAGGCACAACTAAATACATGTTTGTGTGTGTGTGTGTGTGTGTGTGTGTATAGACTCAACAGAGAAGTTCACAAAACAAGATTTGTCTCATACATTAAATATGGTACATCCTGTAACATTTTTGCTCTGTTCTATTAAGTGTGAATCAGATCAGATCAGATCAGATCAGTCGCTCAGTCATGTCCAACTCTTTGCGACCCCATGAATTGCAGCACGCCAGGCCTCCCTGTCCATCACCAACTCCTGGAGTTCACTGAGACTCATGCCCATCGAGTCAGCGATACCATCCAGCAATCCACAAAGTTGATTTCATGACTCCAGTCTGGAAAACAATAGGTTAGAGAAATTGATTTAAACAGAACAATTCATTCTAACCACTCAAGCAACATTTCATGAAAAGATATTGGACTATGGGCTTCAGTTTAATTCCAGAAGTACCCTCTAGGAACTAGATGGCCTTGGACAAGTCTGAGTCTCAGATTCCTCATCTGTTAAAATTGAAATTATGGTATTTGTCTCATAGGCTTTTGGTGATGATTAAGTAAAAGAACATAAGCATGGTATCTGACACATGGCTGACATTGAATCACTGTGAGCCCCTCCTTATCGTTTCTCCAATCCTGATAGAAACACAAACTATTAAAGCAGTTTTTCCTAGGAAGCCCATCAATATCCTGAGGATGAAGCTTAACTACTCAGACCAAAATTTCAAGAAAAAATTAAGACTGAGCTGACCTTGTTTTACCCAGAGATTTAAGGGTGGTTTATGCTGATATATGGATGCCTTGAAATCCTGCATAATCTGTGTGTCCTGTGACCCAGTAAGGTAATGCTTGGCCAAAATAAAAAAATTCCGTGTATTGCAAAACACTTGACACGCACTCACATTGAAATTACGGCTCGTTGAAAGGTCAGCATGGCCCCCAAGGACAGAATTGAAAAAGAATACTTGTTGTTGATGCAGGTTTTGAAAACATGATGATTAAACACATAATCCGAAAAAATAATAGTCCAATATCTCCAAAACCTAGACAGGGTTTAAAACTACATGGCCTGAAAATGAAAAGTAAATGTGCAAGAGAAGCAAAGAAGGAATGTTTTTATTAATAAAATGAGCTTTGGAGTCAAATGGAACTCAAATTCCTGCCATGGAACTTAGTGATCACATAACCTTGAACAAGTACTTGAGCTCTGTGCCTCAGATTTCTTGTCTGGCAAACAAGGACACATACTACCTGGCTTGCCAGTATATCAGACTCTTATCATGGTGCTGTCTCACACACACAGTTCAGTAAGACAGCACAGGAAGTGGTTGCTTCAACCACAAAAGGAAACGGGCAGACTGAGTTACACACATTAGATACACATTTTCTAGTATCTACTAACACTGGGTTGGCAAAAAAGTCCTGTAACATCGTATGGAAAAACCTGAACAAATTCTTGGCCAACCCAATATAATGTACACTGTCTGTTAACTAGAAGGATCATATTACTTTGTGTCTATTCTGAAAATGCGATCGTTTTAACCATTTTCACTGTATCTTTGTGGATTAGAAACCACCTAAGCTGGGATTGAGTTCAGGTTTCTGAGAAGCAGACTTCAACCTATTATCTAGAGCCCCATAATGAAGAACACTCAGACATTTTGAAAAGAGTCAAACATATTTCACAACTTTGTGAATGCCATCCTAAAAATCTTGGGGAACATTAATAGCAGCTATGTTTAGATTTGAAACATACATGTTGCTTTCTTTTTTATTGCATCATAATTCCAACATTCAATAATACAAAGTCAAATTGAGATAATCAGAACAATGGTGTAGGACTATGCCACGTTCTTTCATTTCTTCACGACTACAGGAGTTAAAACACGTGCACACACACACACACAGCTGACATAAATAGGCACTTGCATGCCGCTGGGCTTTTATTCCAGCTGTGACTTCAGTTTGGAGTGCCCTTCCCCCTTTTCCTCCCCAAAGTGAATTCTTGTTCCTTCTTCTGAGCTCAGCTCAAATATCATCTTCTTTGTCCTACCTCTCTGGACTTGACCCTAACCCACCCAAGCTGAAAGAACTAAACACTTGTTTTCTAGGCTTCCATTGCTCTCTTCTTCTTTCACGTGTCTAAAATATAGCACGCAATCATGTAACATAGTTTTAAAGGTATATTATGTGAGTGCTCCACATATCAGATAGGGTTAAACTGCTATAGCAACTAGATGCCCCAAAGTAGAAGGGCACTTAGGAGACACACGTTTCTTTCTTTCTCATTAACAGCCCAGAGTGGGTATTCCAAGTCACCGGGCATCTCTCCTCTATGTGGTCATTCAAGGACTCAGACCGACCTTGGATCTGGCGTCCGTAACATCTGGCTTCTGAGGCGGCTCTGGTATTTGTGATTCCAGCCGAGGGGAAGGCCAGGAGCAAGGGCATGAGAAGGGGGCACTCCCCGTGGTGTGCGCAATGCCACTTCTCTCACACTGCACTGGAGAGAACTCAGTCCTGTGGCCGCACCTGACTGCAAGACGGGGCTGGAAAATACAGAGCCTGGCTTGGCAGCCGCATCTGTCCTTCCTGTAACCTTTTGCTATGGAAGAAGGAAACAATACACTTTGGTGGGCAGCCCATACCTCCCGTCACACTCGCATGAGGGCAGTGACAATATCCGACAGAAAACTTGGCAAATTTTAGTTCTCTCGCCACCACCGAGACCATCCCCAACACCCACACTGCCAACCCCAACAATTTATAAACTCCATCAGCTTGATTTCTTTCATTAATAGTTACAACTATCTAAAACATTATTTATTTTACTTATTTTCTTTCACTTCTGACTCCCACTTTATGTTGTATGTTCCATGAGGACAAGAATTTCTGCCTATCTGTTCCCTAATGTTGCTCAGTAAGTGTTTGTCAAACAAAAAACTAAGCCAGTAAACTTTTTCCTTTGAGAGCTGACCTGTTTCATACTCTAAAGACACTTGTTCTTCTTGTACTAACCTCTCTGGTCACCTGTGTTATCAAGGCTTCAACTGATTCCAACAAGCTCCTCAATCTAAATCTGCTGAGTTAATTTGCAAGATCCCTTTTTTGGAGGTTCAGACATTTTAAGACAGAGTTGTGAATTTCCACTGGGTAATTGTTTTACAACTATAGATAAATAGATGTGCTTATACAACACAAATGATAAATGATGAGAAGGAACTTTTAAAAATATAAAGTCATATGCAAATGTTAAAAGAGGTGTTTAAAACTAGTCCTTGCTTTTATATAGAAAATGGATTTTAAAGTGGGTGGCTGTTCAGAGCTTTGGCAAAGACTCTGCAATGGAGTGGGTTCTGTCTCAATGCTCTTGATATGGGCCAGGGAAATAGGCAGGGGGACATGTCCAGATGAGATCACACAGGCGTGCGTCCATAAGAAACTGCAGCTGCTAATGTGCATGTTGCTGAGAACGGAAGGCAGTGCTGCTGGCAAAGCAGTAGGAATCACAAAGAGGCTGTCGACACTGCTTCAAGCAAGTCGTCCTGGGCACCAGAGAACCAAGGAGTGAAGAAAACTCACACTTTCTTGGACCATGAGCCAGAGATGGAGTTGATACGCCTTGCATGACATTGGCAACAGCCCAGATCCTGGAGCAAAGGCAAGCAGCCCACTGGGAGGGGAGGACAGATGTAAACTGTTATTTATTAAGAGTCTGCAACATACCAGACATCAAAAACAAATCATCCTAGGAGATTTACATATCTTATCTCTTTTCAGATCAGATCAGATCAGATCAGTCGCTCAGTCATGTCTGACTCTTTCGACCCCATGAATCGCAGCATGCCAGGCCTCCCTGTCCATCACCAACTCCCAGAGTTCACGCAGACTCACGTCCATCGAGTCAGTGATGCCATCCAGCCATCTCATTCTCTGTCGTCCCCTTCTCCTCCTGCCCCCAATCCCTCCCAGCATCAGAGTCTTTTCCAATGAGTCAACTCTTCGCATGAGGTGGCCAAAGTACTGGAGTTTCAGCTTTAGCATCATTTCTTCCAAAGAAATCCCAGGGCTGATCTCCTTCAGAATGGACTAGTTGGATCTCCTTGCAGTCCAAGGGACTCTCAAGAGTCTTCTCCAATATCACAGTTCAAAAGCATCAATTCTTTGGCGCTCAGCCTTCCTCACAGTCCAACTCTCACATCCATATCTCTTTTACCCCTTACCAAATCCCCATAAAATAATATTAACAATAGTAATAATAGTATACATACTAATATCCACTTCAAGACACTCTACTTATTAAAGGCCTACTGAGAGCTTCACACTGGACCAGCATCTGCACAGCATCGTCTCATTAATTCCTCAAAAATACTAAGGCATAACACATATTCCCCATTTTTATAGATGATAACTTTCATAAATCTCAGAAAGGTAAAGAATTTGCCAAAGGCAAAAGCCAGGACACAGGTTTAGAAGTGTAAGCCTGAGTTTCTTCAACCATGCCAAGCTACTAAATAAGGTGAACATAAGGCTTCCTTCTATTTTCCAGTTCCTAAAGCATGCGATACTATTGTCTGATATCAGTATTCTTGAGAACTGAGGCCAGGTAGGCAACACCAAGGAGTTCTTTTCATCTCTCTGTTAATCTCTAGGAGGACTTGGCCATCATTTGGCTGTACCAGTCACCACAGGATTTGTTGGGTCCTTCACAACTTGTTCAGTTGCTAAGTCATGTCTGACTCTTTGCGACCCCATGGACTGCAGCATGCCAGGCTCCTCTGTCCTCCACTATCTCCCAGAGTTTGCTCAAATTCATGTCCACTGAGTCAGTGATGCTAACTACCCATCTCATCCTCTGTTGATCCCTTCTCCTTTTGCCTTCAGTCTTTCCCAGAATCAAGGTCTTTTCCAATGCATCAGCTCTTCAAATCAAGTGGCCAAAGTCAGCATTAGTCCTTCCAATGGATATTCAGGGTTGATTTCCTTTAGGATTGACTGGTTTGATCTCCTTGCTGTCCAAGGGACTCTCAAGAGTCTTCTCCAGCACCACAATTCAAAAGCATCAATTCTTCAGTGCTCAGCTTTCTTTATGGTCCAACTCTCACATCCATACATGACTACTGGAAAAACTATAGCTTGGTCTATACAGACCTTTGTCAGGAACATGATGTCTCTGCTTTTGAATACACTGTCTAAGTCTGTCATAGCTTTCCTTCCAAGGAGCAAGCATCTTTTAATTTCATGGCTTCAGTTCACACCTGAACACCCACAAAAGCCCCCACTTTCATTTGCAGGGGGCAGGGCTCTGAGTATGTCCAAAACAGGCTGGCAGGCTGATCATCCTAAAACCAAATTCTGATCACGTCAGTCACTGTTCACCAAGTGAGGCACTCTGGAGTGCTTCCAATGTTAAGTTCAGGTCCTACACTCAGACTTTGAGAAGCCCAGCAGTAGTCTCTAATACTCACTGAGCATTTCCCCTGTGCCAGGCATTGGTCTGAATACTTTTCATGTGTTAAGACAGATAAACCCTATGACGAAGTGATTGTTCTTATCATCCCATTTTCCAGACAGTGAAACCGGCACAGAGAGGTTAAGTAACTTGCCAAAGGTCACACAGATGACAGTGCCAGGATTCTGCCCCAAGGACTATGGCAGTAGAATCAGTCCTCCACCATACTGTTTCCTTCCTGTCCAAGGAGCTACTCAGATGCCTTGCTGTGGGGCATCCACAGGAAACCCTAAGCACTCTCATACATGCAACGCAGAAAGTAGAGGTGGGAGAAGCCCAGGGGGCCATTCTTGACCTAGTATTTAAATGCTTATTCCTTGCACCCCCTCAGCAGTTTGGATATGCAATTCAGAAGTCTTGTGGGGTCCAGTGTTAGCTGTCCAGAGCAGGGGGAGCTCAATGGTGCCCACTTGCCCTGGCTTTCTCCTTCTCTACCTCCCTCCTCCGTACTTCCTTCACCCCTAAGTGTTCCCTGAGACCATTCCTAAATAAACTACCTGCACACAAGTCTTTGTTTTGGGTTCTGCTTCTCAGGAAACTTGGGTTAAGACAGAGAAGGGCACCACAACACAGGACACTTAACAAAAAACCCAGTGTTTCAGAAAATACTGTCAGAAAACCAGCTCTGGTGGCTGCTACCATGTCATCAAGTCACTTCATATCTCTGAACCTCAGTCTCCTCACTCATGAAATGGGTTAAATGATAGCTACCTGTCTACATGCGACAAAAATATTGTTGAGAAAATGAGAGTTTGCAGGGAAAAAAAAAAAAAACAACCTCTCAAATACACCAAGAGCTATAAAAAATGCAAGGTTTCATTTTAGGAATGCGTGAAAGCTTAGCTTCTGTCTCAGGCTTGGCCCAAATATTCCATTCAGCATCAGCTTACCCTTGGGTTTTGCCTCTTTTGATATCCTTTCTGGTATCCCTGAACTTGTGCGTGACCAGTGATTTCATGACTGCATAAGCCAACATCATATCTGATAACATCAGTGATTCCAGTAAGGCAAGTCATTTGAATTAATTTGTAATATCTGGTTAACCACTTTAAAATATAGATAATCATTATAGACGTAACTTACAAGTAAAAAAAATCTATTGTGCTTTATGTGATAGTCTATCAATATGTCAATATAGTCATTATTGCAAGAGTAATTACTGCAATATTCATTATAAAAACTATTCATATGTTTTTTTAATTTTCATGTATGAAGGGAAACAGATTGATGTTTAATATGATTATTAAGAAAGAGTCCTTTTACTAGATAGCTTTAGGAAAGTCATATAATAGTTTCTGAATCTAAAATTTTTCTAGAAGTTTAAGTAAAAATAGGATAGTTATAAGTGCTGAGAAATTAATGTTTCTACTTTTAACTACCAAAAATGTTAATAATAAATGGTTAATAGTTAATTTTGAATAATATTTAAAATTATCCTTTCAGACATGCCTCTTCTATGTTGATAATATTAAATTTTAAGTGGATATTTATTTTGATATTTGGCCATTTGATACTGGGTTTAAATATATTTTGTGAACCTCTAGTGTCCTTGATATCTATTCTCCAACAATATCTGGGGATACTGTGAGCTCCTTTAAGTAAAAGCTGTTTATTCACACACCCACCCACTTATTCACTGATTCATGTCCATATAACAACTGTTTACTGAACACCTACTATGTGCCAGTAGACTAATGTTCATCTCTATATTCCCAGTTCCTAAAACAAAATCTAATAGAGCTATTTCAAACTTTAATAGCAGGACTTTTCGTCAAATAAAACCTTATTTAACATAAGACAAATAAAATTAATAAACTCATTCATACATACATAATCTGTACTGAACACCCACATGTGTCAGGCAATCTGCTAGGCACAGAGGAGATAGCAGTGAACATAACAAAGTCCCTGCCCTCGTGGGGCTTACACTCTAGTCAGAGAGAAAGATGCAGCAAAAGAAATATACAAGTAAATATGTTATATATCAGACGGTGGCAAGTGCTACAAAGAAAAGTAAGCCACAGTAAAGACAATAAAGAGTGCTGAAGCCCAAGAGGTCAATAATTTTGTGGTGTGGTAAGAAGATGCCTCATTGATTAGGCAACCTTTGAGCAGAGATGTAGCCATCTGTGTTCAGCTGCTAAGTCACTTCAGTCGTTTCAACTCTGTGCGACCCCATAGATGGTAGCCCACCAGGCTCCGCCATCCCTGGGATTCTCCAGGCAAGAACACTGGAGTGGGTTGCCATTTCCTTCTCCAATGCATGAAAGTGGAAAGTGAAAGTGAAAGCATTCAGTTGTGTCTGACTCCATGGACTGCAGCCCACCAGGCTTCTCCGTCCATGGGATTTTCCAGGCAAGAGTACTGGAGTGGGGTGCTCCACTATTATGGGTACAAGAAAAATACAGGAATTAGATTTTACACATATATAGGAAGAAACGGGGAAGGTGAAGATCTGACTTGGTAGTTGGGGCTGAGTCCCTAATTAGTCCTCCTAAAGGGCCAATTTAAAAGGAAAATTACAGCTTTCATGGACTCTAGAAGCCAAGGATTTATAGCCACTGGAGGTGACCATGAATAAAGCTCATGGAAAGGTCTATGGGAGCTGTTGCTTCTGTGTAACTATTGGCTCTACAAAGTTATAGCCGAAGATCTGGGCACAGAGGATAAGAGAGTGAGCAGAAGCTGGGACTTGAGGGCGTTCTGTTTGTCCATCGACACTGCTCATAACAACTTTCCTAGAGAAAGAACTACTGCTCTCTTCCAGCCTTCCAAATATCATGGATGTTCCTTTGTTGCCAATTCTAACCTAGAAAGATGATAGGAACAGTAATTCTGGGAAATACAGGTCCTATCACAACCATGTTGATAGAGCTCAGTCCAATGGAAGTAAAGACCTAGCTATGGGTTCCATGTAGAACATCACGTACAAAGGCCCAGAGGTGGGACTTTACTTGTCATGATATGTGTGTGCATGCTCAGTCGTTCAGTTGTGTCCAACTGTTTGCAACCCCAAACTCTTATAGCCCACCAGGCTCTTCTGTCCATGGAATTTTTCAGGGAACAATACTGGAGTGGGCTGCCATTTCCTCCTCCAAGGGATCTTCCAGACCCAGGGATCAAACCTGCATCTTCTGCATTGGCAGGCAGGTTCTTTACCACTGAGCTACCAGGGAGGTTCCTTCAGACTTACAATTACAATCAAATCCATGAATGCTTTAGAGAATGGAAAGGAGGCAATTTCAAAGTCAAACCTAAGTTGAGAAGCCTTAAAAAAACAGGGAACAATTATAGAAATATATTTGAAGAGTGCTTCAGACAAAAGTAGAAGCACCTGGTTGAAGTTATTGATAGGGTATCCTTCCAGGGATTCTGGATTCAAGATCTAGTTTGATCACATGGGTATGGTTGATGGAAACATGGACATAGCAACAACATAAATAAAGTTGAAATTCCAGAAATCCTTTGGTATTAGTAGAGGAAGGAAATCAAAGTCTATGAGGGATAGGAAAGCTAGAGTGCATTTATCATGTGCGACCCAGTCACTCCCTACCTCTGACTGTCATGTTGATTTGAACACACTCTCCTACCAAGGCCTCAAGATCTACATTGATGAAGAGAGTATCAGCATCACTGAAAAGTGCTTTCGTGGCATTTCTCTATGGGTCAGGGATGCTGATGAGAGGAGTTCCAGGTAAAATGGAGTCACTTATTTCACTGCAAAGAGGGAACTTCAGTGGGACAAAGGGCAAGCAGAAGCATTTCATCTATGGTTTTAAACTAGGTATGGTCACCATAACAGACAGCAATATTGCAGTGTCTGACTTACAGGGATAAGAGTGTAAAGTGCAGTTGACCTAGGCCCTAAATAAACCAGCATCTCATGAAGGACCTGGATATCTTAGGCTTTATGATACCAAAATATTATGCTGCTAATATTGTTGCAGTCCCTAAGGCAATCTCCATATGTGAATAAAACCAAGATCTCTTGAATGAAGGGATGGCCAAGTACACTTGAAGAGGGAACAAAGGACTATACAAATATTTTTGGAGATATGCACTGTAACTCATTGTCCTTGTCTTTTCCCAAGGTACTGGTGCTTTAAAAAAAAAAAAAAAGAGTAAATATACTTCTAAGGAATTATTAGTCACTGCCAGTACTTTTGCCTAGAAAATCCCATGGACGGAGGAGCCTGGTGGGCTGCAGTCCATGGGGTCGCGAAGAGTCGGACACAACTGAGCGACTTCACTTTCACTTTTCACTTTCATGCATTGGAGGAGGAAATGGCAACCCACTCCAGCGTTCTTGCCTGGAGAATCCCAGAGACAGGGGAGCCTGGTGGGCTGCTGTCTATGGGGTCACACAGAGTCGGACACAACTAAAGTGACTTAGCAGCAGCAGCCCTTATTTAAACACTGAACCCAGAACCTACTGCAGCCAAGTAGACAGAGTGAGCTCAAGTGATAAATAGAATTTAATTCAACTTTGTTTCATGGCACGCTCAGTGGAAAGCCCAAATCAATCCTAGGATTTCTAGTGTAGTGTTAGAAATACATTCTCTGGAACTCACAGAATCCACACACTGGCTTCCTAATCCATGAATAAGGGGCTAAGTAGAAAAGGCCAAGGGAATACTCCTGCACTTCTCCTTCCCTAGCAAAACAGTAGATCAAAAGCAGTGTCATGTCCCTGGAGGCAGAAATCGTTGAGATTAGTGCCTTTATCAAAGAACTGGAAGATGTAAAAACAGTGGTTCCTACCATATCCTCAGTTACTGCCAGTTTGCCCAGCTCTGCGGCACTACTTACATGGAGAATATACTATGATTGACTCTTCCAAAGCTGTGTGCAACAGGGACCTTGCAGACGCTCTTTCATTGTCTATTTTGGCTTATACGGCAGACAGAGAACTTTTGGAACCATGCTATACGCTAAAACTGCCAGTGACATCTAGAAGAAGTGGTAATACATCATATATTATGAAAACCACTGGTTCTCTGGAAGAAAGCAATCTCCTTCCCAACAGGATGTGAAGTATCCACAGCTGTGGCTTTCCACCTTCACCCTACAAATGGAGAAAGTAAAGACCAAGAGCAAACTGACCCATCCTGGCTTACATCACCATGAAGAAGCAGAGCCGGGTCTGAGCCTCTTCTAGCCCCTTACCCTCTAGTGAAAGCACCTAGAGTTCACCAACTCCATGCTGCGGTGGAAGGTGCAGGTTTTCTGGACTTTGACCCATGCTAGAAAACAATATGCTTTCCTGGTAAAGACAAGAGAAAGACAGAAAAATCAAGAATTGACTGCCGGCCATGCTCAGGATACAATTTCTTCCCAACTCTGACATCATTTGGGAGCTTATTTTCAACTGAATGTTGTGTTTAGAGTCAGTGGGGGCTTGCACCAAGGGAACTCACTTGACAGATGCCTTTTCCTCTTTAGTTTCCAAGAAAGCAGGTGGCTACAGCCAACTCCCCAAGTATCCAAGTGTACAGTCTAAAGTTCTCTGAATTTGGGAACAGCCTCAATCCCACAGACTCATCATCTGGGTAGAGAGATGATTCAGTCGAATGACATTGGCCATAACCATTTGAGAGTCTTTTATGATGTGGTCCAACTGTACATCAGGGACTTGGCCAAAATGTAAAGGGATTTTTTTTAAGACTATCCCCCTTTACTTTCAAATATGTAGACCATTTGGAACATTCTCTAAACCACCTGGGCCCTGGGATTGAATTTCATGATGTACTCTATAAAAAAAACAAGTCTTAGAAATAACATACCACATTAGCAACTAAGGATGTGTTCAGATCCTATTGGCAAATGCACTCTCAAGACAGAATGGAGAGTTAATGAGAAGGAAGAGTTGCAGGTGAGTTTCAGAGGTTACCCCTGAATGGAAAAAGAATGCTAGAATTTCCATGAAGACTTGAGAAGACTAAAAAGAATATGTTCTAAAGTCAGTGGGCTCTAGTTACTTTTGGCTTATAGCTGGTGGGCCAGGGGAGGGGAGGGAACAAATATTAGCAGCTGTAGCCAGAACACCCTAGAGAAGATTGCTAACTCTATAAGTTACTTTTGGGGGAGGGGCTTAGATCAGGTTGTGGGGAACCCTAGGGTGACAAAGAGTAGCTCCCGCTAAAACATTTTCATCTCTAGCCTCAACTGCTGCTTTGTTGCAGCTCACCCCTTGCCCAACTCACACTCCATCTTTCATTACAAAATCCATATCCATGGGGAACCCACATAAAGCCAGAAGCTCCCATGATCCTGAATCTTTTCTTCACCACACCAAAAAACTACAGTTCCACTCTGAATGCTTGGATAACAGTGGAAAGCTGTACAGATGATTTTGTCAAAGGCACAATGCCAGACATCTTGCACCTACCCAGAAATCCTTCTGAAAAAAGAATCACCATTTTCATGCATTCATTTCCTGTAATAAAATTTCTTAATCAGTGTTCCCGAAAAGTTGAGAAAAAAAAAATCACCATTTTCTCCTCTCCTCAAAGTTTCATCCTCGTGAAAAATTCTGAAAGTCCATTTCTTTCTCCCTTCCTTCTCCCCTCTTCCTGCACAAAATAGCTTCTCCAGTTTGCTGTCGGTTAGTCCCCCACCACTCATGACTCCTTAATCTGCCATCTTGCTACCACAGGGAGCAAGATGTGGTCTGGATTCCTGCCTCGTTTCCCTCTTCCAAAAGCAGCTGTGCTTTTATCCACGTTTTATCTCTCTGCCCGCTTGTAAGCTCCATAAGTTCAGGACTGAGTCCAACTATCTCTGCCTTCCCTGTCATGGCCTGTATAGCAACAATGCATAGTAAAAGCACCACGAATGTTTGTCACTGCAGCATAGTTATGTGGAAATAGAGGACAGGGGCTTTTTCTGCTTGCCTGTCTGGAAACTGACCATTAGCATCTGCCCTCACTAACCCAAGGTATACCATTTTCTCAGATGTATTAATTCTGAGGTCTGCTGTCGCAGTTACCACAAACTTGGCAGCTTAAAACAACAGAAATATATTCTTTCATAGTTCTGGAGGCAAGAAGTATGAAATCAGGGTATTGGCAAGGCCATGCTCCTTCCCAAGACTCTAGGGCAGAATTCTCCCTCCCTCCTCCAGTCTTCTGATGGCCTCAGGCATTTCTGGGCTTGCTCCTGTATCCCCCCAACCTCTGCCTCCATCTTCTCATGGCTTTCTTCACTGTGTCTCTGTCTCTACACATAGCCTTCTTATAAGAACATGAAAAAAAAAAAGTCGTTTTTTGGCCAGGCAGCCTGGCATGAAGGATCTTAGTTCCCTGACCAGAGATTGCTTGAACCTGGGTCCTCGGCTGTAAAAGCATGGAGTCTTACTCATGGGATCACCAAGTTATCCTAATCCACTATGATATCATCTTAAACTCGCCAACTGGATCTGCAAAGACCCTATTCCCAAATGAGGTCACATTCTGAGATCCTAAGTAGACCTGAATTAGGAAGGACAACCCACTACACTAGGAAATGAAGACACAATATTTTGAGACAGACAGATAAAATGACTTTTTTCTTTAATGACCTAGGCAGGTGATGCCTTATGGTGAAACCCTTGCCTTGTTGGTCAGTTCAGTTCAGTTCAGTTCAGTCACTCAGCTGTGTCCGACTCTTTGCGACCCCATGAGTTGCAGCACACCAGGCCTCCCTGTCCATGACCAACTCCCGGAGTTCATCCAAATCCACGTCCATTGAGTTGGTGATGCCATCCAGCCATCTCATCCTCTGTCGTCCCCTTCTCCTCCTGCCCCCAATCCCTCCCAGCATCAGTCTTTTCCAATGAGTCAACTCTTTGCATGAGGTGGCCAAAGTACTGGAGTTTCAGCTTTAGCATCATTCCTTCCAATGAACACCCAGGACTGATCTCCTTTAGAATGGACTGGTTGGATCTCCTTGAAGTCCATGGGACTCTCAAGAGTCTTCCCCAACATCCCAGTTCAAAAGCATCAATTCTTTGGTGCTCAGCTTTCTTCACAGTCCAACTCTAAGGGGTAGCTAATTGTTTCAACAAATAAAAGTGTCTTATCTTGTACCTTACACAAGAAATCCCTAACTTCTTGGTCTCCAGACCCTGCTGGACAAGTTTTCTTCCCATGTTTCTCCATTGTGAGGGCCAAAGAAGCCACAGCTATTAATACGATTTCTTGCCTGCTGGAGGAGGCTGATTTAAGTTTGGTGCAGCCTAAAGTTCATATGGTTTGTTCCTGTGGGAGCCCTCTTAAAGAAAAAGAATACAGAATTATGAATCTAAAAGTCAATTCAAGATTGAATATTTACTTAGAATGAGAAAATAAATGACCATACACTATAAATTTTTAAAAGCTGACAAATACCATAAAATCCCAAATTTTTGTTTTTGTTAATTAGCTTTTTTTCCTACATTTTTGGCTGCATACTCTTTGATCACCTCTTCACACAATAACAATTTTGTAATATTTTCTTCAGAGGGAACAAAAAGATCATTGAGCCCTTCTTCCTCCAGCATGGACCCTTGAAATTTGTTTTTCTTATGGGTAGTTTAGAAAAAGTTTTAGCAGCCCAACTTGTTACTGAGAATGTCATGTAAATTTCCAGGATAACCATTAAATTGGGGGAATATCTATAAAGTTTCTTTCATATGCAAGCTATAAGGTTTCAGGGCATTTCAAGTTTTATTGTATATGACTAATGTTAAATATTTTTTGAGTTGACGACATTCAATGACCAGTTTGAAGTCAGTGACCTTGTATAGCACATGAAGAGGTTTATATAATTTTTAAGTTGTCTTTTGCCAAAGCAAATGAATGAGATTACAGCTCATTTTAACAAGACACATGAAAAGACATAATGAATCCATCCAAATAAAGCCACTATTGACCTCTGACCTATGTGTGTGCTCTACTGAGGTTACATATTACCTTATTCTCTGCTATTATTTCTATTTCTCTTTGGCTTTGGTGTCTTCTGTTTAGGAGTGTCCTGATTCTCATCATCTCCTAAGCTCTTCCATCAACTTCACTATCTGTATTTACTTAGCTATCATTATTATTTTGTTATCCTCATGATTTGACTATCAGAGATTAGAGTTATCTTTGTAATACAATAAGAGAGCTTTTGACATTTAGTTTTAATTAACATTCTTTTTTTCAGTTTACATTTTTGGCTTCCACTAACAAGATCTGAATTCAGGTATGATCAATAATTCTGAAAAAAAGTTACAGAATTAATCTAAAATTAAAAGTGATTAATACTTATATTTTATTCAGCTCTATAATTATATAAGCAAATTATTTTTTTTTTAACCAACTGAGAGTGACTATGGGCAGAAATGTTGTCACTGAAGTACTTGTCTATGCAGCCTATTCTCTGACATCAGTGACAATTTTAAGTACAATTTCTTCTGGAGCCAACATAGGTTTTGTGAGAAACAGATGTGTCAGATACTGTAAGACGGGTCAGACACTAAGACGGGATGCAAAACTAGGAGACTGCACACTGACAAACTCACTGTTGGTAGTTCTGATACAGCTCTGTACCTTGTAAGTGCAGGAATGTTCCTGAGTCCTATTTGGTGCGGATAATATAAGGGGCATTTAGAACTGTGCATGCTGTCTTGTTAACATATTTTTAGTAGACACGCACTTCCATTTTGACCAGGTACCAAGAAGAAACAGATCTACCACTTACAGTTTTAAAAGTCTGGTAATTGTAAATACTTTCCACAGAATAGCTTCTGGCCTCATACATTTGTGAGAGTTGGGCCATAAAGAAGACTGGAAAGGAAAGGAAAGGAAAGTGAAGTCGCTCAGTCGTGTCCAACTCTTTGCAACCCCATGGACTGTAGCCTACCAGGCTCCTCCGTCCATGGGATTTTCCAGGCAAGAGTACTGGAGTGGGTTGCCATTTCCTTCTCCAGGGGATCTTCCCAATGAAGGGATCGGGAAGACTGAGTGCCAATGAATTGATGCTTTCAAATTGTGATAGAGAAAACTCTTGAGAGTCCCTTGGACTGCAAGGAGATCAAACCAGTCAATCCTAAAGGAAATCAACCCTGAATATTCATTGGAAGGACTAATGCTGAAGCTAAGCTCCAATACTTTGGCCACCTGATGGGAAGAGCCAACTCATTGGAAAAGACCCTGATGCTGGGAAAGATTGAATGCAGGAGGAGAAGAGGGCAACAGAGGATGAGATGATTAGATAGCATCACTGACTCAACAGACATGAATTTGAGCAAACTCCAGGAGATAGCAGAGGATAGAGAAGCTGGCATGCTGCAGTCCATGGGGTTGCCGACTTGGACACGACTTAGCTACTGAACAAGAGCAACCATACATTTCAAATACTGTTTCTTCTCCATTGTCCATGTATTTCTGCTGCCATAGACTAGCACATGTGTTCATACCAGGATCCCACCTCTGGCCCTGCCAGAGCCCAGTGAGTAGTAGAAATAGTTGTGGAAGACTTTCCTATGCCAGCACGACCATCACAACTAAACTAGACACAGAGGGGACTGTGATTCACATCAACACATCTCATGCATGCATGCTAAGTCACTTCAGTCATGTCTGACTCTCTGAAACCCTATGGACTATGGCCTGCCAGGCTTCTCTGTCCATGGGATTCTCCAGGCAGTAATACTAGAGTGGGTTGCGAGGCTCTTCTCCAAGGGATCTTCCCAATCCAAGGATCAAACCCATGTCTCATTATGTCTCCTGCATAGCAGGAGTGTTCTTTACCACTAGCACCACTCAGGAAGCCCCACTAAACCCCAGTTAAATGACCCAACATCCCCCCAAGCAAATCCCAGCAATGTCTGAAGCCCTCCAACACCAGCTAACACAAGGCAAAGTGTGATATATTAGAAGCTGATGCAAAGTGGCAGGGGCCTGGACTGATTTAAATGAAATACCTAACTTTTGAACACTGTACAGATTCACATGACCATGAAAGTACATTGCTTGAGTCCCTCTCGGAGCCTTGGAAGGCACATGGACAAGTGAGGAGCCCTGAACCCTATGTGCTATTAACCTCGGGGTAAATTTATGTCTTCTTGGCAGTCATCAATATTCCTCTTAACTTGAATTCCAGGAGAAAATTGGACACTCTGGCCCACTTCTTTCCTGGACTAACATTTATCTACAAAGATCCCTTATATATTAAACCACAGGGACTTATTAGGAGGCAGGAAAGCTCCTCACCATGTGCTGGTAGATAAACATTCTAGTCTTTTTATAAATGACTGAACCTTGTGATTACACCCAGTCCACTCAGTCTATATCACTCAGTGACCACACACCTCCCAACTATCATCTGCTCCAAGAAGATGTGGTAATAAGGACTCTCTGGAATAAACATCATACCTCTGGGCACAGAGATGAAGGTTTTTTTTTAATTGCTTTTAAAACTTATTCAAATATTTATCAATTCTTACTATGTACCGGGTGCTGTTTCACGGGCTAGAAATAGAATAAAGCAAACAAGAATTCCCAGCCTCACAAAGCTCAGGTTCTAGCATGGACAAGGGGGCCCAGTCGGAGAGGGCAGACAATGAACAAGCAGATAAACAAACATCAGACAAGGACATAAATAAATATCTTAGCTAATAAGAACTGTGGAGGAAAATAGAACATGGATATCAATGGGCAGGAGGTTGCTGTATTGCATAGCGAGATCAGGGAAGGACTGTCTGAGGAAATGACATTTGAGATGAGACCTGAATTAAAAGAAGATGTCAGCCACAAATAACCAGATATAAGGGTATTATTGACAAGAGAGAAGATAGCAAGCACGAAGGCCCTGAGGCAGGAACAAGCTTGGTAAAGCCGGAGAACAAAACGCAGGCCAGTGAGGCTTAGCCAAGTGAGGAAGAGCAAAAGACCTCAAAGGAGTAGGAGGGGACAGATGCTGGAGAATTGTGTAGCCCATCATGTGGAACTGAATTTGCCGAGTGTGACGAGGAGCCACTGGGAGGGAGGCTTTTGAATAGGAAAGTGATGTAGTCTAATTTATGTTTTCAGAGATTACTTTGATTCACTTCTCAGTGGATAATCCATCATAGAGGGACAAGACTCAAAGAAGAGAGACAATTTGGTGATTATTTCAGTAGCCCAGTAAGAGACAATGATCTCCTATTTAATATTTATCTTCTGTCTTAAGGAAGGAAGGAAAGAAAACATTTTAAGTGGGGAAACTGGACTCCATCATTCCTTAAAGTTTTCAAACCGTATTTGCTGTTGAAGAGCACTCTAGTCCCCCCTTCACCACACACCTTCCCTTTCTTTTTCAAAATGAAGTCAGTTCTTCTGTGGCTATTCCACGAGTCCTCCCCAGTTCTCTCAGGGAGTGCTTATTTCCAGATCTTTCTGTGTCTATTCAGTAAAAAGTCCCTCACAGCCTGCTCTGTGCCTGTCGGGGCTTTGTGTGTGTCCTCGCACGGTGATTACTAAGACGGCTCACAGAACACCCTCTAGGAGACACAGACATATATAAAGTGGAGGACGCAAAGTGCTAAATGCTGCAGTAAAGAGGTGTGGTTTTACTTCTTGCTGCTGCTGCTGCTAAGTCACTTCAGTCGTGTCTGACTCTGTGCGACCCCATAGACAACAGCCCACCAGGCTCCCCCGTCCCTGGGATTCTACTTCGGGTCAAAAAAAAAAAAGGAGGTCAGTATATGAGAATCAGACACAGAGCTGCTCTTCATATAGAATGGGACTACTGACTGGGAGTTCATGAGCAGGATCTGGCCTTGTGGAAATCATCTAAAGTAGGAAGGACCAACAGGCACATGAAAAGATGTTCAGCATCACTAATTATCAGGGAAATGCAAATCAAAACCACAATGAGATATCACCTAACACTGGTCAGAATGGCTATATCCAGAAGAACACAAATAACAAATGTTAGTGAGAATGTGGACAAAAGGCAACACTTGCATACTGTTGGTAGAAATGTAAACCTGTGCAGTCATTATGGAAAACAGTACGGTGGTTCCTTAAAAAGCTAAAAATAGAATGATGATATAATCTAGTAATTCCACTCTTAGGTATATATCCAAAAACAAAAATATTAATTTGAAAAGATGTACGTACTCCAATGTTCATAGCAGCATTGCTTACAACTGCCAAGATATGGAAGCAACCTAAGTATCCATCAGCAGATAACTAAAGATGTGGTATACATGTGGTGTGTGTGTAAGCTCTGGGAGCTGGTGATAGACAGGGAAGCCCATGCTTCCTGTGCTGCAGCCCATGGGGTCACAAAGAGTCGGACATGACTGAGAGACTGAACTGAACTGATACATACACAATGGAATACTTCTCAGTCATAAAAAATACAATGAAATTTTGCCATTTGCAGCAACATGGATGGACTTGGAGGGCTTTATGCTAAGTGAAATAAGTCCGATAGAGAAAGAAAAGTACTATATAATATCACTTATATGTGAAATCTAAAAAATATGACAAACTAGTGGCTACCAGTGGGGGTTGAGGGCAACACGGGGGTGGTGGAGCGGGAGTTACAAGCTATTGGGTGTAAGATAGGCTCAAGGATGTGTTGTGAAACACAAGGAATATAGCCAGTGTTTTGTCATAACTGTAAATGGAAAGTCACCTTTAAAAGTTATATGAAAACTTTTTGTTTTATAATAATATACAGCAGGAAGGACCCCACGTCACCAGGTTCAGTATTGGATGCCGTTCTGGTTAAGGACTGAGGCGCTGGACTGGGCTACAGCTGTTGGCCTAGGAGGAGAGACCTAGGCACAGTCCCAGACCTATAACTCAGGCCAACCATAAGAGAGCGAAGTCTCAAATTAGAGTTTGCTGAAGAGCTGAGCTTAACTGTGACACAGGAATTAAGGGTCCTTTAGCTCTAAAGAAGCCTGAGTTTGGGGGAAATAGAGGAGGAAAGCAGGAAACTACCATTTAGGTCTTCCCAGCCCAGTGCCCAGGCTGTCTTATCAGCTTTCTCAGATGTGGCTTGAAAGTTGTAGATAGATAGGTGAGTCCTGAAAGTTGTCAGCCATCAAACATTAAAAACGGAGTCAGATTCTTGATTACAATATGTAACTGCTATTTGACATCTCCCCTTGGATGTCTAGTAAACAGTCAAGTTCACTTTGGTCAAACAAAATTTGATTTACAACGCTTTCACCCCTCAACTTGACCTTCCCTTAGCCCTCTCCATTAAAGTAAATGGCACCATCATCTGCCCCTGTGCATAGGCCAAATTCCTAGGAAAGATGGCTTAAACATAAGGTGGTAACAAGGGAGGTGGAGGGGAGAGAATGGATTTAGGATAAGTGCTCCCAGTCTAGATGAAACTGGGGGCTGCATCATGGAGAGAAATTCAAGGTGACTCCCAGGATTTAGACTAGTTGTAGTTTTCACTGTCTACAGAGCCCTTATCTCATTCTCCCTCATTCCCCTCAAGAAGGAAAAAAATAAGCTCTCTTTGGTTTTTAGACAAATGTTGGTAGAGAGGTAGTCTGATCTACTGGAAAGAGCATTGATTTTACAGACAGACCATTCTAGGTTGAACCCCTTTCTTCACCATAGCTGGGTGATCTTAGACAGTGTATTTGTCGTGTCTAACCCTTGCAGCTATAAAATAGAGAGGTTAAATGCTACTACACAGAGTAACTGAGACATTTAAGTTAACATAGGCAAAGCACTTAGGATAATTCTATCTTACACATGGCAGGTAGTAATCGTGTAAAGGGAGAAGCATCTTTCTTCCATGAATATGCCCATTATTAATAGTAATAATATTTACTCCAGACCCAAGTCATTGCCTTATCACTCAGCCCCGACCCCTGGTTTCTCCAGAAAAGAAATTGTCTCTAATGAGAGCATAGGCCTTGGAGATGTCTCTGAAATTGATTCACTGAGGGACCCGGGGAAGTTTGTCAACCTCAGTAAGACTCAGTGTCCGTATTTGAGAAATGACAATCATAGGATTCAATGCACATTTGATGAAATCACCAACGCTTAATATCTGTCTGACTCACCGATCTGCAAGTTTCCTGCAGGTAAGGCCCCATCTCTGTGGCTTGCTTCTGTGTCTCCAACATCTGACACTGAAATGTCCCACCCCAGAAGCTGGAGTTCTGACATTCACTGCCAGATCACTTGCCTAGGCCCACTGCCCACCAAGCATTCACTCCCAGGCTGTACCCAAACCAAACTGCCTTCCTACACATTGCATTGAGTGAGTACCCTAGCCTGGACCACCTGGTGGTACCCACTTGCCTGCATACTTCATTGGGCAGAGAAGTCTGTAAATAGCAAAGAGGCAGGCCCCAGCATAAACCCCCATCCCCACACCTGGCCCAACCATCCTTTCTGATAATAAGCCAGGTTTAAAGCAGGAGCCAAACTTTGGAAAGTGTGTTTCAGAACACAGAACAGCATGAGCAAAGGTTGCAGGCTTACAAAAAGCCCATCCAGGCTGAGAGAGCACGCCATGCAAGTGGGGGAAAGTAAAGGCTGGTGGGAGTTTGTGCCAGACCACAAGCAGCTTCAATGCCAAGGAGGTTGGACTTTATTCTTTAGGAGCCACCAAGTTTTTTGAACAGGAAGAGATGTGATCAGAAGCTCTACCAAGAAGAATCTTGCAGCATGAACATGTTATATTAGTTAGGGGAGAGACAGAGACAAGGAAATTAGTGAGAAGGCTAATGCATAGTGGAGATAAGCAGCCTCCCCAATCTCAAGGAGGTTTCCTAATAGTCACACCAAACATTGATGTACATTTTCTATAACTCCTGGATGGCCTTGAGTGAGTGACCTGGATTGCAGTCATGGCCACAGTCTGCTGTGTGATTCTGGCCAGCCTCTTCACCCTTCTGAGCCTCCCTTTTCTTATCTACATAACGAAGGGCTTGGATCAAAGGATCACTCAGCTCTGCATTTTCTTGGCCTTCAGAAATTTATTTCAACATTTGCAAACCCTTGTAAAAAGACTGATAAGGCCCTCTGATAGAAACCAGAGAGCCAAGGTGTCCACAGAGACCCCACCAGGCTTCTCCAGATGTACACCATTACCATTTAGTGTTAAGAACCTCCAGGCAATGAAAACAAAAGATTCAGGGAAATCACTCTGTAACTGGCCATTTCTCTCTGTAAGCTTAAATCACAGTACTATGAGAATAAACTGTTCCCATGAGGACATAACATTGTTCCTTCTGGACTGGGAATGCAGCAGACGTGGTGCTTCTGCTGATGCTTCTCTGGTACACCAATCTCAGAGGCCGTAATATATTTCTAGAGGTAGCCATCCAGCTGTCAGGTAACTGGAGACAAGTGGGAGAGAAATATATTATGGGTGCCTGACACTTCACTCCATCTGGGTGTCTCCTTGACTCTTTGAGGAAACCAGCAGCTAGGAAGACAAAGGCATAGAGCAAACAAACAAACCTAAACAAATCAAAATTAGTAAAACAGGAAGAGATGCTGAAAGAAGAAACCATCTTGGGAAGAAGCAATGCAGTGAACTGGGAGGATTGGAAAGTCAGGGCAAGACTACCGCCCACCTCTATCCTGGTGCATAGAACACACTCATCTTCTGGAAGCATTTTGTCTCTCACATTCTGGGGTTTGACTTTCCCAGTGTGGGTTAGATAATTTCCAGTCCTCAAGTTTCCAAGGGAAAAAAGAACAAGTTTTGGAATCTGTTTGTCACACCAGGCTCTATACAAACCAGTGTGTGATGTCAGGCGGATTGTTTAGACTCTTGGAGTCTCAATTTTCTCATCTGGAAAACATGGAGTGTAGCATCTACTGTATTTCATCGAATCTAACACACCATAAACTGTAAGATTCATTATTGTTATATGTACATGTAGAAAAATACACCGACAATTAAACCACAATATAAGGTTCTCTTATCACATAGATTGTAAAATGCAACACGCAGCTTGATCTTAGAGATGCTAACGTGTGTGGAAATGTGAAGTCTAAGAATCTATGAAATATGATACTTGCAAGGCTGCTGTGAGCTCTAAAATGAGACCATCTGTAGGAAAATGCCTACCTAGTGTGGCGCTAGACACATTTCAGAAACAAATATATATTTGTGATTACCATTGATTCTCATAAAATATTGTCTGAGCCCTCTGCAATTTCCTGGAAGCAGGATTTGATAGTATCAAATGCTGAGGCCCCTTTTGCTTCTCTCCACCGACCACCAACCACCACAGACCCGATCCTTTAGAATATTTAGCAAATGCCACTAGATGCCATCAAGATGCTAAGAGCTTTACAAGCACTGATTCATCCATTGAGTTAGCGTTCTTCCCAAACACACAGAATGACCCACGCTAAGACCAGGATGAACACAGCTTGAACCTTCTGCCCTAGGCTCACGTCCCCACCAGCTGTTTGACAGAAGTGTTGTCTCTGAGTTGATAAAGGAGGGAGGGTTAGGAGCACCATTTGACTTCTTCCCAGAGTTCCTGCTGCTCAAATAAGTGATCAGAAGATGCTCAGCCGCACCAGTGATTTATTTTTTAAGATTCATATGCTTTGTTTTATGCTTGCTCCCCTTCTCACATTTTTTAACTTTCTATTTTCTTTTAAAAATGTTTCCTTAATCATTTAACAGCATATGTGTGTGTACATACATATACTTTTTTAACATTTCACCTTTATTTTTTAACTTTTTTATTCCTATTTTACATTGTAAAGATCTGTTTAACTTTTTTACTTCATATGTCATGGCCTATAGTCATTATCCTTTAACTCTTTCATTTTCATATTTTTTATGCTTTATTTTTTAGCCTTTCTTCTTATTTTTAATTTTATCCAGACTTTCTCACTATTATATTTCAGCTCTGAGCCTTTCATTTCACTAAATTAAAAATTCTCTTTTTCTCATGGATGACCTTTCATTTAAAAATAAGGGCACTGAAATTTAAAATTATCTTCTTTCCTACTTCATTTTATTCTTCACCCATTTTTCCCTTAAAATTTTTCTTTGTCTTTTATTTGTAGGGAGCATTAGTATGAACAAAGCTAGTGGAGGTGATGGAATTCCAGCCGAACTATTTCAAATCCTAAAAGATGATGCTGTGAAAGTGCCACACTCAATATGCCAGCAAATTTGGAAAACTCAGTAGTGGCCACAGGACTGGAAAAGGTCTGTTTTCATTACAATCCCAAAGAATGGCAATGCCAAAGAATGCTCAAACTACCAAACAGTGTGCTCATTTCACATGCTTGTAAGGTTATGCCCAAAACCCTTGAAGCTGGGCTTCAACGGTATTGAAACAATAACTTCCAGATGTTGAAGCTGGGTTTAGAAAAGGCAGAGGAACTAGAGATCAAATTGCCAACATTTGTCAGATCATAGAGAAAGCAAGGGAATTCCAGAAAAACATCTACTTCTACTTCATTGACTATGCTAAAGTCTTTGAATGTGTGGATCAAAACAAACTGTGGAAAATTCTTCAAGAGACAGGAATACCAGACCACCTTACCTGTCTCCTAAAAAAAAATCTGGATGTAGGTCAAGAAACAACAGTTAGAACCAGACGTGGAACAACTGACTGATTCAAAATTGGGAAAGGAGTATGACAAGGCTGTATGTTGTCACCTTGCTTATTTAACTTATATGCAGAGTACATCATGTGAAATGCCAAGCTGGATGAGTCACAAGCTGGAGGCCAGATTGCTGGGAGAAATATCAACAACCTCAGATGTGCAGATGATACCACTCTAAAGGCAGAAAGTGAAAAGAAACTATAGAGCTTTTTGATGAGAGTGAAAGAGGAGAGTGAAAAAGCTGTCTTAAAACTCAGCATTCAAAAAACTAAGATCATTGCATCTGGTCCCATCACTTCATGGCAAATAGAGGGGGAAAAGTAGAAACAGCACCATATTTTATTTTCTTGGGCTCCAAAATCACCGTGGACAGTGACTGCAACCAAGAAATTAAAAGACACTTGCTCCTTGGAAGGAAAGCTATGACAAACCTAGAAAGAAAGAAAGTGAAATCACTCAGTTGTGTCTGACTCTTTGCAACCACACGGACTGTAGCCTACCAGGCTCCTCCGTCCATGGAATTTTCCAGGCAAGAGTACTGGAGTAGGTTGCCATTTCTTTCTCCAGGGGATCCTCCTGACCCAGGGATCGGACCTGGGTCTCCCACATTGCAGGCATATGCTTTACCATCTGAGCCACCAGGGAAGCCCCAAACCTAGGCAGCATATTAAAAAGCAGAGACCTCCATTTGCTGAGAAAGGTCCATATAGTCAAACCTATGGTTTTTCCAGTAGTCATGTACGAATTTGAGAGTTGAACCATAAAGAAGGCTGAGTGCCAAAGAACTGATGTTTTTGAATTATGGTGTGGAGAAGACTCTTGAGGGTCTTGGACTGCAAGGAGATCAAACCAGTCAATCCTAAAGGAAATCAACCCTGAATAGTCATTGGAAGGACTGATGTTGAAGTTCCAATACTTCAGTCACCATATGCAAAGAGACAACTCATTAGACAAGACCCTGGTGCTTGGGAAAGATTGGAACACAGGAGGAGAAGGGGGCAATAGAGGATGAGATGGTTAGATAGCATCACTGACTCAATGGACCTGAATTTGAGCAAACTCCAGGAGATAGTGAAGAACAGGAAAACCTGACATGCTGCAGTCTATGAGATCACAAGGAGTCAGACACAACTTAGCAACTGAACAACAACAACAAATAATAACATATAAGAAGCGTAATTCCTGGGTCATATAAAATGGGAGTTCTTCAGACACAAAAGATATTTACACATAATTTCAGTAATACAGGCAAAATTAATACATGCTATTAGAAGTCAAGACAATCATTATTAGCCTGGTTGGTGGATGAGAATAAATCCATATCACAGATGGTCATCAGAGTTGCCTTAGTTGGAGGGAAAACTGCAGGAAGATGTGAAGGGGAAGGGCCTTAACTCTCCCTATGCTACTAAGGATGGTTTATTCTGTGTGTGTGTGTGTGTGTGTGTGTGTGTGTTAACTTGCTTCAGTTGTGTCTAATTCTTTGCGACCCTATGAACTGTAGCCCGTCAGACTCCTCTGTCCATGGGATTCCCCAGGCAACAATACTGAAGTGGGTTGCCATGCCGTTCTCCAGGGGATCTGTCTGACCGAGGGATCAAACCTGAGTCTCTTATGTCTCCTGCGCTAGCAGGCAAGTTCTTTACCACTGTATGTGAAGTCACTCAGTCATGTCTGACTCTTTGCAACCCCGTGGACTGTAGCCCGCCAGGCTCCTCTGTCCACGGTATTCTCCAGGCAATAATACTGGAGTGAGTTACCATTTCCTTCTCCAGGGGATCTTCCCAACCCAGGGATCGAACCCGGGTCTCCTGCATTACAGGCAGAGACTTTATCCTCTGAGCCACCAGGGAAGTCTCTTTACCACTAGCACCACCTTACTCTCGATCCCTCACCAAAACCTCCAGGATAGACCCTTCCAAAGTCACAGTTCTCTCTGTGCAAACCATCTACCTGCCTTACTAGCAATCTCACTCGTTTATCCATCCCACAATATTACTGGCAGTCTGCAGAACATTAAACAAGGTCTGGCATGGAGTAAATAACAGATGTCAAAAGATGTCATTTCTTTTTCTCTCTCCCCACTGGAGCATAAGCTCTGTAAGGAGGAGGGCATTATCTGAAACGGATGGGGACACAATGAAAGCACATGGAAGGTGATCTAACATTTCAGGTGTGTGGGTAGGAAGAATTTTGGGAAAACTCTTTGGAGGAAAATTCACCTTCAGTTGAGATCTCTAGGAAATAGGCACACGGAGTGGGCAACAAGAGGAGAGTACTTCAAGATGAGATGACCACACGGGCAAAGACCTGCAGGTGAAGAGTGTGGAACTCTTGAGAAACTAAAAAGACTCGGTCCAGAAGTTTCTCAGCATTTCACACTACCAGCACTTTAAAATCTAGAGTTGTGCCAAACCGTGTCAACACATGTCACTTGCCAGGCTGGGTAGCGGGGTCTCAGGTCTCACCTGAGAAAAGCATCCTCTTTTGAGCAATAAGGTAACTCTGAAGCTCCGCATGGGAAGAGCACAGGGACAGGTCTAAACCAGGCTTCTATACCCTGGTCACTCTTACCCTTGTATTAGTGTTTCCAGACTGTTCCATCAACCTTCCTGGTAGATTTTCAGGGGCTTCCTCTGCGACTTCTTCTATAATCTTTCTTTGTATAATTGTCAGAGAGAAGCTAACTAGAGTTTTAAAAACAGGACAAACTGCCCCCTAACTACAAAACTTACACTGAGTATATCATACTTGCTTGAAGTACTGGAACCCAAGGTATCCCTGGGCTTTAGGTCCACTAAAAAAGATCATGGGGCCCAGGGAAGACAGCAAAACAACCCTTCTCTATTTCTTCCCCAGGGTTCCCAAAGGGAACAACAATAGCCATTTTGTCTTATAAGTTAGTCTATATACTATTAAACCTTAGTTTGTTAGTTGCTCAGTCACGTCCAACCTCTTTGTGACCCCATGGACTATAGCCCACCAGGCTCCTCTGTCCATGGGATTCCCTAGACAAGAATCCTGGAGTGAGTCACCATTTCCTTCTCCAGGGGATCTTCCCGAACCAGGGATCAAACCCAGTTCTCCTATATTGCAGGCAGATTCTTTATTGTCTGAGCCACCAGGGAAGCCCTATAAACCTTAAATCAACCATTAGTGAAGTGAGTGAAGTGCTAAAAAGTTAAAAAGGAGATAAAATTGAATAATAAAAAATTACCAATCTAAAATAAGAGAAAAGGAAGTGAAGATGGGACAAATACAAAACAAATAGCAAGATGATAGACCTAAACCTAAGCATATTAGTAATCACATTAGATGTAATTTGCCATATAAACAAAGATGCAATATGAAAAAAAATTTAGCAAATTGAATTTAAAAATGTAAAAAAAAAGGTCAATTTATCATGACCAAGTAAGATCAAGCCCTAGGAATCTAAAGTTGTTTTACTATTCAAAAATTAATTAATATAATTCACTATATGAACAAACTAATATATATATATATAGCCATCAATAGATGCAAAAAAAAAAAATAATATTAAGCACTTGACAACATCCAACATCCATTTCTGTTGAAAACACTTAGCAAACTAAGAAAAGAATGGAACTTCCTCAATCTGATAAAGGGCACCTGTGAAAACCCTACAGCTAGAGTCATTCTTAATGGAAAAAGACTGAATGTTTTCCCTCCAAAAATCAGGAATACGATAAAGATGTCTACTCTTTGCTTCTCTGGGGGTTGGGACAGAGTTTGTAAGTATAATCAAGCAAGAAAATGAAATAGCAGGCATCCAGACTGGAAAAGATGAAACAAAACTGTCTTTATTCATAGATAACAGAACCATCTACTTAGAAAATTCTCTATACAAAAACACTACTAAGCCTACTAAGTATAACAAAGAGGAAGAATACATTGTCAATATTCAAAATTCAATTGTACTTCTATATACTAGCAATAAATAATCATAAACAGAAAGTTTTTAAAGTGTCATTTACAAAAGCATCAAAAATATAAATACAATTAAGTCTGACAAAAGTTGTGAAGAAATATACACTTAAAATGACAAAATATTACAGAGGTTAAAGAAGATCTAAATAAATGGAGAGATAAATCCTATTCAACGTTTAGATGTTTAGATGTCAACGCTACCCATTTTGTCTTATTGATTCAACATATCGCAACAAAAATTCCAAGAGAGTTTTTTTTGGTTGTTGTTGTTGGCAGGAATTAACAGACTGATTCTAAAATTCATGTGGAAATGGAAATCATCCAGACTAGTTAAAACAACTTTGATGAAGAGCAAAACTGAAGGGCTACTGCTGCTGCTGCTGCTAAGTCACTTCAGTTGTGTCCAACTCCGTGTGACCCCATAGATGGCAGCCCACTAGGCTTCTCTGTCCCTGGGATTCTCCAGGCAAGAATACTGGAGTGCGTTGCCATTTCCTTCTCCAATGCATGAAAGTGAAAAGTGAAAAGGAAGTCGCTCAGTTGTGCCCGACTCTTAGCGACCCCATGGACTGCAGCCTACCAGGCTCCTCTGTCCATGGGATTTTCCAGGCAAGAGGACTGGAGTGGGTTGCCGTTGCCTTCTCCGAAAATTGAAGGGCTATTGCTATCCAATTTCAAGACTTATTATAAAGCTACAATAATGAAGATATTGTGATATTATTATAGATAAACAAATACATCAATGGAATCATATAGGGTTCAGAAATAGACCCACACATATGTACCCAATTGATTTTTTTAACAAAGAAGCAGATGGCAATTTAATGGAGAAATAATAGTCTTTTCAAAAAATGGTGCTAAAGCATTCATATGCAAAAAAAGATAATTTCTATCTATACTTCAAATAATATAGAAAACTGAACCAAGTAGATCACATGAAGATCTAATGTAAAAGCTAAACTGCACACTCACAAAAATTAACTTGAAATGGATTAAAGACTTAAATGTGAGACCAGAAGCCATAAAACACCTAGAAGAAAAGTCTCCTTGAGACTGATCTTGGCAGCAATTTTTTGTAGGTGAAATCAAAAGCACAAGCAACGAAAACAAACAAATGGGTCTACATAAATCTCCACACAACAGAAGAAAGAAATCAACAAAGGGAAAGGCAACATACGGAATGGGTTCAAAAATATCTGCAAACCATATATCTGACACGAGGTTAATATCAAATTATATCAGGAACTCATGCAATTCAATAGCAAAAAAACAAATCATATGATGAAAGAATGGGAAAAGAACCCTGGATAGACATTTTTCCAAAGAAGAAATACGGGTTCATGAAATGGCCACCAGGTACATGAAAATGTGCTCAACATCACTAACAGCCAGGGAAATGCAAATCAAAATCACAGTGAGATAATATTTCACACCTGTTAGAATGGCTATTATCAAAGAGAAGGAAGTGTTGGAAAGAATTCACAGAAAAGGGAATCCTCCATCACTGCTATGGGAATGTAAAACTGGTACAGCCACCATGCCAAAGAGCATAGAAGTACCTCAAAAAATTAAAAATAGAACTATGATATGATCCAGCAATCCTACTTCTGGGTTTATAGCCAAAGGAAATGAAATCCCTATCTCAAAGAGATATCTGTTTCCCCATATTCATTGAAACATTATTCACAATAGCCAAGGCAGAGAAATAGCCTAAATAAGTGTTTGTTGATGAATAAAGTAATAAAGAAAATATGAATAAATATTTGAAAAAGTTTAAAACCTCAACTATAAAACTTTTAGAAGAAAACACAGAAAAAAAATTTTGTAGCCTTAAATCAGGCAAAGATTTTTTTTCTTAGATAAGACAGTACAACCATGATCCATAAAAGAACAAATTGATAAACTGATAGATACTGTTAAGAGACTGAAAGCAAAGGTCAGAGACTGAGAAAAAATATTTACAAAGCATTAATCTGATAATGAATTTGTACATGAAATCCGAAAAGAACTCTCAAAACTCAATAGTAGGAAAACAAAAGAGCCAGTTTTTAAAAATCAACAGAAGATTTGAACATTCACAGCAGAAATACATATAATATATATTATGTGTGTATGTCAAATAAGCACATAAAAAGATGCTCAACAGGACAGTGTGGAGGTTCCTTAAAAAACTAAAAATACACCTCTCATATATCCAAAAATTCTATTCCTGGGCATATATCCAGAAAAAAAAACATAATTCAAAAAGATACACACCCCAGTGTTCACTGCAGCACTATTTACAATAGCCAAGACACAGAAACAACTTAAATATCCATTGACAGATGAGTGGGTAAAAAAGATGTAGTGTGTGTATATATATATATATATATATACACACACACACACACAATGGGATATTAGCCGTAAAAGATAACAAAATAATGTCATTTGCAGCAACATGGATGGACTTAGAGACTACCATACTAAGGGAAGTAAGCTAGATAAAGACAAATATCATGATATCATTCATATGTGGAATCTAAAAAAACTGATACCAGTGAACTTATATACAAAACAGAAATAGACTCATAGACATAAAAACAAACATATGGTTACCAAAGGGGGAAATGAGAGGGGATAAATTAGGACTGCTGCTGCTGCTAAGTCACCTCAGTTGTGTCCGACTCTGTGCGATTCCATAGACGGCAGCCCACCAGGCTGCCCCATCCCTGGGATTCTCCAGGCAAGAACACTGGAGTGGGTTGCCATTTCCTTCTCCAATGCATGAAAGTGAAAAGTGAAAGTGAAGTCGCTCAGTCGTGTCTGACTCTAGCGACCCCATGGACTGCAGCCTACCAGGCTCCTCCGTCCATGGGATTTTCCAGGCAAAAGTACTGGAGTGGATTGCCATTGCCTTCTCCAAATTAGGACTAGGAGTTAATATATATACACTTGTGCATAAATGTTCAGTCATGTCCGAATCATTGTGACCCTATGGACTGCAGCCCACCAGGCTGTACTGTCCATGGAATTTTCCAGCCAAGAATATTGGAGCAAGTTGCCATTTCCCACTCCACAGAATCTTCCTGACCCCAGGACTGAACCTTTCTCCTGCATTTGGCACTCAGATTCTTTATCACTGCGCCACCGGGGAAGCCCATTACACACTACTACATATAAAAGAAACACCAAGGACATAATGTACAGCACAGGGAACTGTATTCAATATTTTGTAACAACCTGAAGGGAAAAAAGTATGAAAAAATATATACATGTAGATATTCAATAAGCACATATATATATATAAAATATATATACAACAAATATACTTCAATATATAATACATATTCAGTAAATATACTTCAATTTAAAAAACTAATATAAGCTCACAATAAAGGAAAATAAGCAAGCTCTACCAAGAATAAGACCACAGACCTTGAATATTCTGACCCATGCCGGCCTCTCTCACCTTATTCCATATGCTCTCTCCTCTGCTCTCCTCTACTGCCCTAGTCACAATGTCCTCTCTTCTTATCCCTTCATGCTCCAAAGCACCTCACTTGCTTTCTCCCTCTTCCCCAAGACACGCCTTTGGCTGGCTCTCAGTTTCAGCGCTCAGCACGCCTATCACCGCTGCAAGAGGTTTCCTAACCCGTACCAAACAGGCACCGCACACTATCCTTTCTGCCACACAGTGTTTATCTCCTTCATGATGTTTATCACCATCTGAAAGTAGTTGGTGTATTTATTGTCTAATTTTTTACCTTCTATCCCTCCTTCCTAAGAAGAAAATACTTTAAGGGTAGAATTCTGGTCTATCCTCTCCTTTGCTTTATCCCAGTGCCTAAAACACCCCTTGGCATATGGTAAAAACTTAATAAATATTTTGGAATGATTGACAAAATGCAGTACACCACTGAGGTCTTATAAGTAAAAGATATAAAAGTGTTCACTTTTCATTAAATATTAACATTCTATACATGTAAGAGAGCTTGATTTTAGAGCAGTTATCTCCCTAATTCACATATTATTCTATTCATCGTTCTGACTTTTAGCAATGTTTACTCTTCTGTTAACAAACCCAGATCAGCTTCTTTGATATGTATAAACCTCAGACTGCTTTGTGACTAGTTCTAACAATGCCCCCTGCAACACTGGAATTTATTTAAAACTCAAGTTTAAAAAAAGAATTCAGAGCAGATTTCTTGTCTATGGGTGTGTGGAGGCAAAAAACAAGAATTCTGATATGGCTGGGGTGTGTTGGGATGGAGGGAAGAGATGAAAATATTTTATGTTGATCTACTGTGAGCCAAAAAAACTATTGTATATGGGAAATGTTGTTTATCTCCTTCCTCTAAAGGTAAAAACTATGTAAGTCTTCTGATGTCAAAATACATGTTCTTCCCAGTAAGGAAAGTAGCTTTAGGTAAAGCTGTAATAAGAGAGAGAATTCTGTTATCAATCATAATAAAGTAAGTTGTACTGTAATATCAGCCCCAAATGTCAATGATAATGCACAATAAAAGTTGATTTCTAGCCCAAAGTCCCTAGTTAGTCTGAGTACCTAACTAGAATAACTTTTCCTCACATTGGTACAGCATTCAAGGATTCTTCACTTCTGTGGCACCCCCACTCTCATGCATACTTCCATGATCATCGGAGCGAGGGAAGAAGAACCATGAAGAATGACTCTCCAATTCTTAAACATTTCCACCTAGATATGACCTATGTCAATTCTATGCACATTTCATTGGCAAAATCAAACTTCATGGCCTTGGCTAGTGTCAAAGTGCTAGAAGGACAATCACTCATGTGACTGGAAGGAGGAGACCAGAAATACTAGTGGGTAGCATCAGAGTTTTCCTTGGGTCTTAATCATGGAAGATTCTGACCGTCAACTCAAGAGACAACTGTAGTGTTAACCAGTGAACAGCCATGGAAGGTTTTGAGCACTGAATGGCATTGTCAAGAATTAAGGCTCTACCAAAACTGAGCCAGACAAGTGCCCTGAGCCCTACCATCTCAAATGGTGCACAGACCACAGCTGGATCTGCAAGCAGTCCAGGCAGTAACCAGTCTTGGCAAGCGGCCTGAGCCCTGTCACCCTACACGGAGATTGAGCCACAACCAGGATGGGTGAGCACCCTGAGTCCCCCTTCCCTGCACAGCAGAACAGCAGCAACCAAGACAGGAGAGCACCCTGAGCCCTACCTACCCCATACAGAGACCAACTCACTAACCCATAACTAGGCTGGGCAAGCACCCCAAGCCCCATCACCTCAACCCAGCACATAAGCTGCAACCAGGATGGACGAACATCAAACATTTAAAGAAAAGTTAACACCTACCCTCAAGTTATTCTAAAAAAAAAAAAAATCTGAGAAAGGACAACTTCCAAACTCATTTCATAGGACCACAGTTACCCTGATACCAAAACCAGACAAAGACACTATCAAAAGAGAAAATTACTTCCCAATATCCCTAATGAACCGAGATGCAAAACTACTCAACAAAATATCAGCAAACTGAATTCAACAATATATTAAAAGGATCATACACCATGATCAAGTTGAATTAGTTCCAGGGATATAAGGATGGTTTAACATCCAACCAATGTGATACACCATATTAATAAACTGAAGAATAAAAATCATATGATCATTTCAATATATGCAGAAAAAGCATTTCACAAAATTCAACATTCATTTATGATTTTAAAAAACTATCAAAGTGGACATACAGGGAATATACCTTAACATAATAAAGGCCATATATTATAAACCTACAGCTGACATCACTTTCAATGGTGAAAAGTTGAAGCTTTTCCTCTAAGATCAGGAACCAAACAAGGATGCCCACTCCTGTAGCTTTTATTCAACATAGTATGGGAAGTCCTAGCAATAGTAGGCAAGAAAAAGAAATAAAAACCATCCAAATTGGAAAGAAAGTAAAGCTGTATTTGCAGTTGACATGATTCTATACATAGAGAACCCTAAAGGCTCTACCAAATAAATAAGTAACTATTAGAGCTAAAAAATGAATTCAGTAAAGTTGCAGGATAAAGATTTACAGGAATTAATGGCATTTCTATACATTAATAACAAGTTATCAGAAAGAGAATTTTTAAAATTTCATTTACAATTGAATCAAAAAAATAAAATACCTGAAAATAAATTTTACCAATAAAGTGAAAAAAACTATACCCTGAAAAGTATGACATTGATGAAAGAAATTGAAGATGACACAATTGAAAGAAATACTGTGCTTATGGATTGGAAGAATATTGTTAAAATGTATTTATGGATTGGAAGAATATTGTTAAAATGTATTTATGGATTGGAAGAATATTGTTAAAATGTCCATACTACCCAAAACAATCTACAGATTCGATGAAGTCCCATTCAAAACACCCATGGCATTTTTCACTTTTCACAGAACAAGAACAAATAATTTGAATGGAAACTGGGATGGTATGGGGAGGGAGGAGGGTTCAGGATGGGGAACACATGTATACCTGTGGCGGATTCATTTTGATATTTGGCAAAACTAATACAATTATGTAAAGTTTAAAAATAAAATAAAATTAGAAAAAAAAAAACAAAAACAACCCAAATAGCCAGTTTAGTTCAGTTCAGTTCAGTTCAATTCAGTCGCTCAGTCGTGTCCGACTCTTTGCGACCCCATGAATCGCAGCACACCAGGCCTCCCTGTCCATCACCAACTCCCGGAGTTCACTCAGACTCACACCCATCGAGCCAGTGATGCCATCCAGCCATCTCATCCTCTGTCGTCCCCTTCTCCTCCTGCCCCCAATCCCTCCCAGCATCAGAGTCTTTTCCAATGAGTCAATTCTTCGCAGGAGGTGGCTAAAGTACCGGAGTTTCAGCTTTAGCATCATTCCTTCCAAAGAAATCCCAGGCCTGATCTTCAGAATGGACTGGTTGGATCTCCTTGCAGTCCAAGGGACTCTCAAGAGTCTTCTCCAACACCACAGTTCAAAAGCATCAATTCTTCGGCATTCAGCTTTCTTCACAGTCCAACTCTCACATCCATACATGACCACTGGGAAAACCATAGCCTTGACTAGACGGACCTTTGTTGGCAAAGTAATGTCTCTGCTTTTCAATATGCTATCTAGGTTGGTCATAACTTTCCTTCCAAGGAGTAAGCGTCTTTTAATTTCATGGCTGCAGTCACCATCTGCAGTGATTTTGGAGCCCCCAAAAATAAAGTCTGACACTGTTTCCACTGTTTCCCCATCTATTTCCCATGGTGATGGGACCAGATGCCATGATCTTTGTTTTCTGAATGTTGAGCTTTAAGCCAACTTTTTCACTCTCCTCTTTCACTTTCATCAAGAGGCTTTTTAGTTCCTCTTCACTTTCTGCCATAAGAATGGTGTCATCTGCATATCTGAGGTGATTGATATTTCTTCCGGCAATCTTGATTCCAGCTTGTGCTTCTTCCAGCCCAGCATTTCTCATGATGTACTCTTCACAGAAGTTAAATAAGCCAGAGCAATCTTGAAAAAGAAGAACAAAGGAGGAGATGTATGTTCCCTGATTTCAAACTATACTACAACACTATACTAATCAAGAGTATGATACTGTCATTAAAACAGGTAGCTCAGTGGAACAGAGTCTTGAAATAAACCCTTTCTTATATGGTGAATCAATCTACAACAAAATGGCAAGAGTATACAAGAAAAAGATGGTCTCTTCAATAAATGGTATTAAGAAACCTGGACCATTTTCACACATTGTGTACAAAAGTAAATTCAAAATAGTGTAAAGACTTAAACATATGACTTGAAACTATAACTCTCTGACACTAGTTTTAGCAACATTTTGGGGGGAACCTGTCTTGTTTTGGGCAACAAATTAAAAATAAACAAATGGGAGTACACCAAACTAAAACTTTTGCTCAGTAAAGGAAACCATCAATAAATCAAAGGTCAAACTACAGGAATTGGAGGAGGTATTTACAAATGATATGTCTGATAATGGGTTGATATTCAAAATATGAATTACTTATATCACTTGATATCAAAACAACCCAATTAAAAAGTGGTCAGAGGATCTGAATAAATACTTCTACAAAGAAGACCTACAGATGGCCAACAAGCACATAAAAAGATGTTCAATATCACTCATCAGGGAAATAGAAATCAAAATCACAAAGAGATACCACCTCACAACTGTCACAACGACTATTATTAGAAAGATAAGAAGTAACAAGTATTTTCAAAGATACGGAGAGAAAGGAATCTTCATGCACTCTCAGAGAGTCCAACCACAGTAGAAACAATATGAAATGTCCTCATAAAATTGAAAATAGAACCACCATACAAAGCAGCAATTCCACTTCTGGGCATTTATCCAAAGAAAATAAAACACATATTTGAAAAGATACATGTACTTCTATGTTCACTGCAGAATTATTTATAATAGCAAAGGTATGAAAGCGACTTAAGTGTCCATTGCTGGGTGGATGAATAAAGAAAACATGAAAAAACATATATAATACATACATGATAGAATATGACTCAACCATAAAAAGAATGAAATTGTGCCATTTACAACAACATGGATAGACGTAGCGGGCATTATGCTAAGTGAAATAAGTTTGACAGAGAAAAACAAATACCGTATGATAACACTTACAGGTAGAAATCCAAAAAAACAAAATAGATGAAACAAAAGCAGGCTCAGATACAGAGAACAAATTGGTAGTTGCCAGAGAGGAGGGGGGATGGGAAGACGGGCAAAATAGATGCAGGAGATTAGAGGTACAAACTTCTAGTTATAAAGTAAGTCGCAGGAATGCAATATACTGTAGAGTGAATACAGTCAAAAATATTGTAATAACTTTACATGATGACAGGTGGTAACTAGACTTATCATGGTGATCATTTCACAATGTATAAAATATTGAATCACCATGTTGTATACCTGAAACTCATAATATTGTAAGTCAACTATAATTTAATTGAAAAAAAAAAAAAGAATTAAGGCTCTTATGGCCTAAAATAGGGATCAGTTATCCATGAGGCCCGATTCCAACCTGTGAACACCTAGAAATGTCAGTTGTATTTAAAGTAAAGGACACTTAAGATCCATCTCATCTTGATGTAAATAAAGATTAGCACGTGTCTATTTGTCCAAGTCTGCAGGTGGGAGATTTCTAATCACATCCCCACCTCCAGTCAGTTATTACTGCCCCACACCCCTAACCCTGCCAAAACATCTTTTAAACAGCTGGAAGTTCTACTTGCTGACTTTGCAAAAGCCCCTCTTAAATTCCTCTTTTCTTAGAAAGTAGCTCTGCCAAGTGCTAAGAAGTTCACACCAGATGGGATGCATTTACACAGAACCAGGGCCAAAGAACGCCCATCTCTTTGTGCAGGGCCCACAGGCTGGGCAGAAAACATTGTCTGAACCACTGCTTTTCACACCTGCCAGATGTAACAATCCTGTGCATGTCTGCTTTTTGGTGAAAGTGACTTCCCTGATTAAGAAATATCTTTAAACAAATATACAGTTAGAGTATTTTCCACTATAATGCCATTCTCTTCACATATTCATGATCTTGAATCAAAGCCAAAAAGATGCTCCCTAGTCATGTGTCTTTGAAAGTTGGAGCTTGGATCTGTCCATTCCCTACTTAATTTATGAGAGAAACATGTTCTGACCACAATCACATGCCAGTTACAGTCATTTCTTTTTCCAGGGCCTGTCTCTGTGGAGTTGGAATGCTCATCTTCAAGTTCAGGCCTCTTCTATTTGGAAGATATTGTGCTTCAGTTTCTTTGGGAAGAGAGTTCTGAGTTGGAAATTAGCATGCATGAAGTTCATTAAGGCACACTCAAGATCTAAGTCTGTGGATGGGAAGGAAAGGATATAGGATTGGGTAGACTGAAAAGCCAGGCTTCAGCTGACCACACAGCAAGCTCATATTTAAGCCCTTCAGAATTACCCATTCTGCAGAAAAATCCATGGGCTTTTTTGCATTGAGCACTCATTGGACGCAGGCTACCCCAGAAAGGATGTATGGGTTTTGGGTAAGGAAACTCTCTCCAGGCCAGGGCAATTTCCAAAGTAAACCAGAAACATTTCCAGCCATTAGGGAGAAAAATCATTTATTGGTGAAGGGAAATTTAGGTGGCACATTATAGCATTCACTACATGTTGAAGCTGAAACTCAGATACTTTGGCCACCTGATGCAAAGAGCTAACTCATTTGAAAAGACCCTGATGCTGGGAAAGATTGAGGCAGAAGGAGATGCGGACAACAGAGGATGAGATGGTTGTATGGCATCACCAACTCAATCAACATGAGTTTGAGTAGACTCTGGGAGTTGGTGATGGACAGGGAGGCCTGGCGTGCTGTGGTCCTTGGGGTCGCAAAGAGTCGGACATGACTGAGAGGCTGAACTGAACTGAACATATTTTATATCCACAGCTAGAGTTCACGTTAGGCAGCATGATGTCATGGCATGGACCAAATAAGCACTAAACCAAGAACTGCCTTCAAAATCTGGGTGACCTTTAGTAACAGCCATCACAGAGGCTCTGCAAGCCAAAAAAGATCTAGCCTGTAGTCAAGCTTGTGACATATCTGCATGCATGCTCAGTCATGTCTGACTCTTTGCAACCCTATGGACCTTAGCCCACCAGCCTCTTCTGTCCATGAGATTTTCCAGAAGAATACTGAAGTAGGTAGGTTTCAGCAGATCTGATTTTGCCCTCAACTCCATTGCACACAGTATATGTTCAAGTCCCAGGCTGCACCAGCCTATAAACAGAAGATTGGAACAGATTTGTCTCACCCCGGCACTTCCCTGTGGTTTCATTCCTGAGTGACTGACATTGGATAACAAAGAGCCTACTGCTGTCAACCATCCTGTGCCTGAAAATCAGACCCACTAACCCACAGCCACCAGCACAAAAGACAGCACATACTCCAGCCCCATTTACTTTACTTAGGATCTTACTCTCGTTCCCAGATCCAAGCTTTTGCCTGGCTTGGAGATTTCTTTTATACTGCCGGCCTCTGGGAATAGGTAAATGAATGATGACTTCCTCCCTTGGGTCCTCATCTTCTGTGATTCCAGATCTAGTTCTTCAGTTCCTAGATGTTCCCAATAACCTGCAGATGCAAGCTACGAGATGCCTGATGTTGCAGATTGAATTGTGTCCCCCCAAAATCATAACACACCAGTACCTAGAATGTGACCTTATATGAAAATTGGGCCTTTACAAAAGTAATTAGGTTAAAATTAGGTCATTAAGGTAGACCTATTCTAATAAAGCAGGTGTCTATGAAAAGGGGAAATTTGGATATAGTTACCTACACAGGGAACATATTGTGTAAACATGAAAGCAGAGATGGGGTGATGTTTCTATAAGCCAAGGAACTCCAACAATTGCCAAGAACCATCAGAAGTTAGAGAAGCATGGAGTAGATTCTCCCTCACATCATCCCTACTGACACTTTACCTTCTCTCCTCCAAAACCATGAAACAATATATTTTTGTTGTTTTAGCCAACTAGTTTGTGGTGCTTTGCTAGGCAGCCCTAGGAAATGAATACACCTGGGAACGTTGCCCATCCCATCCTCGCCTGCATCTAAATCATCACTCTAGATAAGCCTACCATAGGCCCGCTTAAAACCAAGAGAATAAACATCTCACCAGAGCCACAAGGCCATCAGATAAAAGAGATAGGAGCACATTAGAAGTCAGGTAATCTGGAAATCAAAATCACAGTAAAATATTCAATTCAGTTCAGCCACTCAGTCGTGTCCTACTCTTGGAGACCCCATGAATCGCAGCACGCCAGGCCTCCCTGTCCATCACCATCTCCTGGAGTTCACTCAGACTCATGTCCATCAAGTCAGTGATGCCATCCAACCATCTCATCCTCTGTCGTCCCCTTCTCCTCCTGCCCCCAATCCCTCCCAGCATCAGAGTCTTTTCCAATGAGTCAACTCTTCGCATGAGGTGGCCAAAGTACTGGAGTTTCAGCTTCAGCATCATTCCTTCCAAAGAAATCCCAGGGCTGATCTCCTTCAGAATGGACTGGTTGGATCTCCTTGCAGTCCAAGGGACTCTCAAGAGTCTTCTCCAACACCACAGTTCAAAAGCATCAATTCTTCGGCACTCAGCCTTCTTCACAGTTCAACTCTCACATCCATACATGACCACTGTAAAAACCATAGCTTTGACTAGACAGACCTTTGTTGGCAGAGACCTTTGTCTCTGCTTTTCAATATGCTAGGTTGGTCATACCAACTAAAATGAGATGAAGTGAAGTGAAAGTTGCTCAGTCGTATCCGACTCTTTGCAACCCCATGGATAGTCTGGAATTCTCCAGGCCAGAATACTGGGATGGGTAGCCTTTCCCTTCTCCAGAGGATCTTCCCAACCCAGAAATTGAACCCAGGTCTACCACATTGCAGGTGGATTCTTTACTAGCTGAACCACAAGGGAAGCCCAACAATACTTGAGTGGGTAGCCTTTCCCTTCTCCAGGGAATCTTCCCAACCAGAAATCAAATCAGGGTCTCCTGCATTGCAGGCAGATTCTTTACCAACTAGCTATTAGGAAAGCCCAGCAATTAGAATGGCTACTATTAAAAAAACAAACCACACACACAAAAACAAAAGCAAAGTGCTGGAGTGGATATGAAGAAATTGTCATGGCTGGTAGGAATGTAAAATGGTACACTTGAGAAAATAGGATAAGTTTCATCAAAAAACTAAAAATACAATTACCATATGATTCAGCAATTTCACTTAATTTCATTTCTGGGTATATATCCAAAAGATTTGAAAGCAGAATATTGAAGAAGTAGCTGTACAACTGTGTTATTACAGCATTATTTACAATAGTGTAGAGGTGGAAGCCGGAGAAGGCAATGGCACCCCTCTCCAGTACTCTTGCCTGGAAAATCCCATGGACGGAGGAGCCTGGAAGGCTGCAGTCCATGAGGTCACTGAGCGTCTTAGACGACTGAGCAACTTCACTTTCACTTTTCACTTTCATGCTTTGGAGAAGGAAATGGCAACCCACTCCAGTGTTCTTGCCTGGAGAATCCCAGGGACGGGGGAGCCTGGTGGGCTGCCGTCTCTGGGGTCGCACAGAGTCGGACACGACTGAGGTGACTTAGCAGCAGTAGCAGCAGAGGTGGAAGCAGCCCAAAAACCCACTGGCAAGGCTTCCCCAACGGCCAAGTGGTTAAGAATCTCCCTACTGATGCTGGGGACATGAGTTTTATCCTTGGTCCAAGAAGGTCCCGTATGCTGTGAGGAAACTAAGCCCGTGCACCGCAACTACTACAGAAGCAAGGAGCAGATTTCTTTTAGGATTTCTTTTCTTCTAGGAACAGAAGAAAACAGATTTCTTTCTTCTAGGAACAAGCACCTAGAGCCTGTACTCCACAACAAAAGCCACTGCAATGAGGAGCCTGTTCGCCCGAACTACAGAAAGCCTACACACAACAATAAAGACCCAGGGTAGCCAAAAATTTAAAAAAAAAAAACAAAAAACATTCCCAGATGAATAAAGAAAACATGGTTTACACATACAATGGAATATTACTCGGCCTTTAAAAATAAGCATCCTATCACATGCTACCACATGAATGAAACTTGAGGACATTATGCTGAGTGAAATATAAGCCAGTCACAAAAAGACAAATACTGTACGATTCTACTTACATGAGTTTTCTAGAGCAGTCAAAATCATGGAAACAGAAAGCAGAATGGTGGTTGTCAGGGCCTGTGAGGAGGGGGAGGGGAGCAGTTCCATGGATATAGGGTTTCAGTGTTGCAAGGTAAAAAAGTTCTAGAGATCTGTTACACAATAATGTGAATAAAGTTAACACTACTGAAATGTACACCTAAAAATTAAGAGGGTAAACTTTATATCATGTGGTTTTTTAACCACAATTTAAAAGAAAAAGAAGTTAGGTCATCTGGCTCCTAGCCCAGCACTTTTTCCCCCAGCACCACCTCAGCATCCACACCAACACTTTGCAGAAGGACAAGGGACAGACCCGTCTTTCAGCCAAAGCACTGCCCATCCACTGAAGCCAATAAATCAACTTATAATCATGGCGGGGGGTGGGAGGGGGGCGATGGGAGGCGGCGGTGGCATTCATTGAGCAACTATTCGGGAGCTGAAAGTATATACATGTGATCTTATGGGCGATGCTGTGAAGCAGTCCTCATTTCTCCACCTTGTAGATGAGAAACTGCCCCTTGGAGGACTGAAGGGAACAAACTGTTCCAAGTCCAGTGGCTGACAGCAGGCAGACCTGGGACTTCCGACCGCCACCCCAGTTGCCTATTAGACAACATTTTACTTGTTAAAATCACTGTGCTCAGAGATTTCAGTTTTCAAAGAGGTAACTGGACTGTCTCAGCCACATGCACTCATCCTGTGTTCATCTGTTTGGTTTTTTTCCTTTTCTTTTCTTTCCCCCAACCCCTGACGCCTTTTTTTTTCAGGGAAGAAAAGTTGATCATCTAGTGAAAAACATTTTCCTTAGAGATCACTTAAGATATTTGGCGATTGCCAAATATCGCAAAAGAGAAAGAAGAAAGATGCAGGGCTGCGGAGTAAAAGAAAACTTTCAGCCAGTCCTTAAAGCCTTGGGAACTGCTTCAGGCACGCCTCCCTTGTCACCACCCCAGAAGTTCACACAGCCTTTCAAGTTGGCAGACCCTCGGGAGGCTGAGTGAGGGTGGCCCAGGCCACTTCTTGCCAATCAGGAACCCTCTTGAATTCCTCCCACTCAAAACAAACCAGCTGCCCCCACCACCGCCCCACCGACCCCCGTCCAAGCCTTGGTGCGTTCGAATTTCTTTCCCACTTGCCAAAACCTGATTTCCTGTTTCTATGAAAAAAACTTTTAAAATACCCCTTGAAAAAAAAAAAAAAAGACTCCTTAAGGCAGCTTAAACATCAAAGAGCTCTTAGAAAATAGGGTTCTGTTTGGTTAAGTGCACATGAATCAGAAAAAAACTCCGATTAAATTTCCCCTTTTAAGTGCTAAGGATTTTTACTGGATTTGGGTAAAAAATTTACAAACAAAACATAGATTCTTGGGGACTACAAGGCCCATTCATCTGGTCCAGTCTGCTTATTGCACACAGGAGGAACCGAAGGCCCGGAAAAGGAAAGTGACTAAGAGCTCTCAGCAAAAAAGTGTGGCCATCCTGGGTCCTTAGACTCTCTAATCAATTGATAAGAAGCCAGACAAGGAATTCAAGCAAGGCTTTATTTGGACTCATGGTGCTACAGAACAAGGGAGAGAGAAAGAGGTGCCCTTGCTCCCTCTCAAGGAGAATTGGCTGGTTCCTTAATTGGGAGGGTAGGGGTAGATAGGTGGAGGGCAAGGGCGGATAGGTGGGTTAGGTAGGAGTGTGGCTTGGTGGTCTGCCCACCCCCACTTCTTGGCGGTGCAGTATGCAGGGTTATGCACAGTACCCTGCTTCTGCTCCAGCACCTCAGAAGCAGCAGTTGGGTTTTTGGCTTTTTTGTATCTTATGGCTCATAATTTGCCCCAACTGTGGGTATACGCAATTCTCTTTAGTCTGTTGCGGTTTCTTTGCATTCTGTTGTTCAAGGAGATGTTTGTCCAGGTGCAAGCACTCCAGTCAAGGGCCCCAGGTCTCAGCCTGTCTCAGAGGCACCAGAGCCAAACCCAAGCCAAGGCCCTTAATTCCCAATCTGGTGTTTTTTCTGTGTATCTGTCAATTTCTCTTGTAATTGGAAATTGTAAGGTGTTTTTTTTTTTTTCCAAGTCAAAGGTAATTTAACGTGTGAAACCTTCAGAAGGAAGCTAGTAATGTCATTTCTTTAAAAAGGTCTCAAAAGAAAAGCCTTACCTATTACTGAGAAGGTATTTTATATGGGCATTATTTACTTCACCACAATTCTATGAGATAAATCACTGTGTTCTCTCCATTTTACAAAAGCAACGAGAGGGAGGACAAAGATTAAATTCTGATTCGTTTTTGCTCTATTAATTAGGCTCCTTCTAAAACCTATTATCAATCAGGCCTCGAGGCAATCATAAGAGGTAGGCATTGTCATCTGCATTGCACAAAGGAGAAAATCTGATCTTAAACAAATGTCTCACCATTCTCAAGACCCAGAAGTGGTAGAGCTGGGATTGAAACCCATGACCTGAAACTCCATCCTCTCTGTTACCCACTTCACAGGGTTGTTTCAAGGGTGAAATCAAATCATGGAAGCCAAAGCCCTTTGTAAAAACTGTAAAGAATTTAACAGATTCAAGAGATTATCGTTTGTGAGGCTAAATTATTTTATTTTTCTAAATTTCCACTCTGGCTTTTAGCAACAGGATCCTAGAGCCTAGCGATGACACAAGGCCCAGGTCTCTCAGCTGAAAAACATTTTCCAAATAAAAGATTTGATTGAGCACACTCTTGTTTTCCTTGGGCAGGTCCCAACCCCCCAAACGTTCAATTAGGTTGGAAAGTTTTGATCCCAATGGCCATTGTTGCAGGCAAATGAGAAACGTGGAACCTTAGTCTCTGACCCTGCCAAGGAGAAGAGTACCCGAAACAACCACAAAAAGCAGTCACCCTGCTGGCAGCTAGGCTGTCCAAATAGCAGCATTATTAAATCAAATGCTAGCTCATTCCTTTGCTTGTGTGTTTAGTCCTGGCTGTTTTACAAGCATCTTCTACAAACTGTACCCCACTCTGGACATATGGGATACAGAGAGAAGTGAGCCACAATCTCTCCCTCAAGGAGCCCACAGTCCCCAGGCCGTCTGCTCACAGCCCCTGTGAATGTCCGCCTGTCCTTTCTGGTCACAATTTATTCTTCATTCTTCTCTGCAGGACAACAACGCATGCCGGTGTTATGAGCTGAATCGTATCCCACCAAGTTCCTATGTTGGAGTCCTTCCTAACCTTCAGGTCCTCAGAACATGTCTGTATTTGGAGAAAGGCTCCATAAAGAGGGGTAAAATGACAGCTCACCTGTGGGTGAGCCCTACTCTAGTACGACAAGTGTCGTACAAGAAGAGGAGATTATGATACAGACCCACACAGGGGGAAGACCACATGAATACACAGGGGAAAGACAAGCATCCACAAGTCAAGGAGAGAGAGACTTCAGTAGAAGCAACCATGCCACACTTTGACCTCACACTTCTAGCCTCCAGAATTGTGAGAAAATAAATCCCTGTTGTTTAAATCATCCAGTCTGTGGTCATTTGTTATAGCAGCCTGAGCAAACTAATATAACCAGCATTGACTCTGATCTGCAGATTATGAGTTATTTTTTTTGTTTAAATAAATAATAAATTTAAAAACAAACAAACATGGACCACCCTCAAGAAATTTGTGGTCTTTTTTTTTCTTTTTCCATTGGAGGATAACTGCTTTACAATGTTGTACTGGTTTCTGCTGTACAACAGTGCAAATCAGTCATTAATTTTATATATATACCCCTTGTGAGCCTTCCTCCCTCCTCCCATCTCACCCTTCTAGGTTGCCAGAGTGACAGACTGTGCTCCCTGTGTTATACAGAAGCTTCTCACTAGTTATCTGTTTTACAGCCGTTTTACACATGATAGTGTATATATATCAATGCTACTTTCTCAGTTTGCCCTTCCCTCTCCTTCCCCTGCTGTGTCCACAAGTAGAGATTAGTTGTTTTTCTTCCTAGTACGATACTAGGTGCTGGAGACCCTAGCATGGAAAAGCTGTGGACTTTCTCCATGGAGCACACATTCCAACAGAGGAACCAAACTTGCAAGTGTCTTCTGCATAGTCATTTTCTAAGTCTGGCTGTAAGGGGATACAGCGCATTCCTTTATGTGCCCCTGAACCCAGCTAGGGGAAGGACAGGCTCAGGGCACATTTTCTGGAGAAGAACCTCCCCCTCCAGCAGGAAGTGAAAGTGTTAATCACTCAGTCGTGTGTGACTCTTTGAGACCCCATGGACTGTAGCCCTCCAGGCTCCTCTGTCCAAGGGATTCTTCAGGCAAGAATACTGGAGTGGGTTGCCATTTCCTTTTCCAGAGTATCTTCCCAACCCAGAGATCAAACCTGGGTCTCCTCCACTGCAGGCAGTGTCTTTACCATCTGAGCCACTAGGAAAGCCCCCCACCATGAAGTATAAAGAGATGTTATGCAGGAGGAGGTGGTGTCAGAACATTCCAGGCATTGCCACATGCTAAGTCCATGCAAGTGAAGGACGGGAAGAGAGAGGCTCTGGCCAAAGCAGGGCCAAGTCAGGGAAGGGTGTGAGCCAAGAGAGGCAGTTGGGTGGTAGCTGATGGGGACTCAGACACTGAAGAGTTTCAAGCATAATTCTGCTCAGATTTAATCACTGAATCATCCTCCAAATGCAGTCTTTCACAGAAGAAGCACTGGAGGAATGTTTGTTGATTTGAAGTGACTAAACCAAAAGATGGTTTAGAACCCCACTGCTGAGAAGAAATCACAATTCCCCTCACCCTCTCCTCCATCTAGCCAGGTCCTGCTTCCCTCCTACACAGTCGTATTCATTAGTGAAATACTCCCAGAAAGCTCAGGCTCACATAATCTTCTTCTCAGTTATATCTCTTATTACTAGTCACGCCTGTACTTCTTATTGAGTGGGCCTGTGGGGTCAGTTAGGCAGACCTGGAGCCAGTCCTGACCATTCTGAGACCTTAGGGCAGGTTGCTTCAGCTTTCTAGGCCTCAGTGCCCCATCTTTTAAATTGGGGTAACCATACTTGCCATATATGCTCTCCCTTTCCTCCTCTTATGATAGAATCCCCATCTCATTTTAGCTGGGTGCCCGTGGCCATGAGCCAGAGGCCCCATTTCCCAGCCTCCTTTGCAGCCAGATGCAGTCACATGGTCATGTGAGTCTACTCAGAACAATGGGACCTGAGCAGAAGTGAGATGTGCAGCTTCCAAGTCACTCCTTAAAGACAGTCTTAGCTATTTGTCGCAGGACCTCTTTCATCCTGTCTGCAGCATAGGAAATGGAAACAACCAGAGCTCTCACAAAGGCATTCCACACAGGTGACAGACTGACCTACCAGCAGGGTCCCTCCATAAGAGAGGGATAAATGATAACCCCCTTCACACCACTGGATTCCTGGGCCCCTTTGTGCACCAGCTTTGTCTGTACACTAAGAAACCCACAGCCTTCTTTTGGAGATTGTAGAAAATCTATTCTACACGTGGCAGGCAGGAGATTAACCAGTACTGCCATAGCTATTATCATGATGAATCAACTGAGTGTGATGACTGGTGAGCTGTGAATGGGAAAGGAGAAGCTCACCACACTCTGAGCTTTCACTCCTGTGTGTCTGGGAAAATGGTGGGACTTCTGATAGGAATGGAGACTGAGGTAGGGAGGGCAATAAGGGGAGGGAACAGGCTTTATCGAAGTTGAATTTGAGTTGCTGGAAGAGTTCACAGAAAGAGATGCCAAAAGGCAATTTGAAACCCAAGCTGAAGTTGAGGCCTAGAAACAAAGAATTGGGCGGGGGTTGGCAGGGGAGCTGAAGCTGAGACACTGGATGAGACCTCTAAGGGAGAGGGCCGCATACACAGATATTGGATGGATAACGTGGGGCCAAGTCTGGCTGAACAAACGCTTTTTAAGATACAAAAGGAAGAAGCTACTGGAAAAGCCCTGTGAGGAGAACGAGTCTTATGTACAGGCAGCAGGGGGCATGGCTGGCTCTGATGGGGGCTGGGAATGGGAAGGAGTCCCCGTGATCTACTACAGGATCCCTGGGAGGGCACAGAGGAAGAAACTTCATCTGGGAGATGATCAGCCAACAGGTATAACCATTTCCCTAGAGCTTTAACGTGTGTGAGTCACTCAGTTGGGTCTGACTCTTTGTGACCCCATGGACTATAGCCCACCAGGCTTCTCTGTCCATGAGATTCTCCAGGCAAGAACACTGGAAAGGGTTGCCATTACCTCCTCAAGAGGGATCTTCCCAACCCAGGGATCAAACCCAGGTCTCTTGCATTGCAGGCAGATTCTTTACCATCTGAGCCACCAGGAAAGCCCAACACATGCCAAATATGAGGAACCACTTCAATAAACATCTAGCCTCTAGGAAGTGGTTTGTGGGATTATAGAATGTTTTTAGTATAAAAAATTGGATGAAATCAAATATTTTAAAAGAGGTCTGAGTGTGTGTTAGGAACTTGGTCCATCAAAGCACTTTAAAGGCAGATATTTTGAGAAGATTCTTGTGGAGGCAGTGAAACTCAAGATTTGGCCAGAATGATTCCATGGAACAGAAAATAGCATCTTGAAAGGGGAAAGAAATGTGTCTCCTGTACAAATGTTCAGCCAACAGATATGCACGGGGGTCTTCTCTGTGTGTGCACGTGCATGTGCTGGGTGCTGTTCGTTCACACTGAATGGAGGGCACGGATGATAAACAGGTCAGGAGTTATGAGAGCTGTGGTGGAAAATGAGGCTGGGGGATAAAAATGTGGACAAAATGTGGTCCACTGGAGAAGTGAAGTTGAAGTTGAAGTCGTTCAGTCGTGTCTGACTCTCTGCGACCCTATGGACTGTAGCCTACCAGGCTTCTCCATCCATGGGATTCTCCAGGCAAGAATACTGGAGTGGTTTACCATTTCCTTCTCCAAGGGATCTTCCCAACCCAGGGATTGAACCCGGGTCTCCCACATTGGAGGCAGACAAGAAAGGAATGGCAAACCACTTCAATATTGTTGCCTTGAGAACCCCATGAACAATATGACAAGGCAAAAAGATATGACACTGAAAGATGAACTCCCCAGGTCGGTAGGTGCCCAATATGCTACTGGAGAAGAGTGGAGAAATGACTCCAGAAAGAATGAAGTGACAGAGCCAAAGCAAAAATAATGCCTAGTTGTGGCTATGACTGGTGATGAAAGTAAACTCTGATGCTGTAAAGAATAATACTGCATAGGAACCTGGAATGTTAGGTCCATGAATCAAGGTAAACTGGAAGTGGTCAAACAGGAGATGGTAAGAGTGAACATCAATATTTTAGGCATCAGTGACCTAAAATGGACTGGAATGGGCAAATTTAACTCAGATGACCTTATATCTACTACTGTGGGCAAGAATCCCTTAGAAGAAATAGGGTAGGCCTCATAGTCAACAAAGGGGTCTGAAATGCAGTACTTGGGTGCAATCTCAAAAGCAATAGAATGATCTTTGTTCATTTCCAAGGCAAACCATTCAATATCACAGTAATCCAAGTCTATGCCCCAACCAGTAATGCTGAAGAAGCTGAGGTTCAATGGTTCTATGAAGACCTACAAGACCTTCTAGAACTAATACCCCCAAAAAATGTCCTTTTCATTATAAGGGACTGGAATGCAAAAGTAGGAAATCAAGAGATACCTGGAGTAATAGGCAAATTTGGCCTTGGAGTACAAAATGAAGCAGGACAAAGGCTAACAGAGTTTTGCCAAGAGAATGCACTGGTCATAGCAAACACCCTCTTCCAACAACACAAGAGAAGACTCTACATGGACATCACCAGATGGTCAACACTGAAATTGGATTGATTATGTTCTTTGCAGCCAAAGATGGAGAAGCTCTATACAGTCAGCAAAAACAAGACCGGGAGCTGACTGTGGCTCAGATCATGAATTCCTTATTGCCAAATTCAGACTTAAATTGACGAAAGTATGGAAAACCACTAGACCATCCAGGTATGACCTAAATCAAATCCCTTACAATTATACAGTGGAAGTGACAAATAGATTCAAGGGATTAGATCTGATAGACACAGAGCCTGAAGAACTACAGACAGAGGTTTGTGACATTGTACAGGAGACAGGGATCAAGACCATCCCCAAGAAAAAGAAATGCAAAAAGGCAAAGTGGTTGTCTGAGAAGGCCTTATGAATTGCCGGGGTCCAGCCCCGGCTGATCCAGGGTATTCAAAGGAGAGACAGCATCGGCGACCTATTTATTTAAATATTCATCAAAGATATAAAGAGTAATAGAATGAGGATAGCTCAGTGAGGAAATTCAGTGGAGAAAAGAGGCTGAAATAATTCAGCCAGAAGGTGAGAGAAAGAACGACATGGGGAGACCAAGTTTCAGTGAACAAGGCCCGCACTTTATTTTCCAAAGTAGTTTTTATACCTTAAGTTATGCATAGAGGATAATGGGGGAAGGGGTAGAGTCATGCAGTAAGCCAGTCTTTCTTCCTGCAAACTTATCATATGCACAAGTTTAGGTGATTTGCATCATCTTCTGGCCTGGAGGCCTGTTAACATTTTAAGAAACTTATTTTTCTCTAAAGGTGATTATTCTAAAGTCAGGCGCCAGCCTCCAAAAAGCATTGGACAAAGCTGCATTCCTATAGGGCAAAGGTGAGGTGGGCTCAATCAAGAAAAGAATTAACTCAAGGGTCCAAGGTTACAAACATTGAGGCTACTACTTACATTTCAATACACCCATTATATCAATCAATACACTGCCAAGGACACAGTAGGTAAGGGATATGGAAACTTAGCAGCAAACATTGGCCCAACAAGTGAAAAACCCTTCACCAATACAATTTCTAATCAATCTTTTAACTGCTCAAAGGAATCTGTATTCAGACAGTTTAGAACATCTCATGCCTCTCACAGTTGGGAGGCTCTGAACAATCACATGTGGCCAGAAAAACCTATTCAGGCAGGCTAGAGGATTTCCAAAGGAGTTTGTAGGTTGAAACACTGTCACACCCAGGAATTATTAACTGGAGCTGTAAGCTAACTCTTTTTTCAGAGAGAGGTAGTGGGGGACAGCCCCCCGTAAAGTCAGAGGTATAGGTGAAAGCACAAAGCAGAAAGTAGGCAGACTCTGGTTTTGGGGGTAGATGCTCGAGAATTTCCAGGGGGACTCCTGAGGCTCGATCCCACCTTTGCGTATGCCAAGCCTCCTTCCTCATGACCTTTGCCATGGGCGGAGTTCCTCACGCTGGCTCCCGGCAGTGATAAAATTCCAGTTGAGCTATTCCAGATCCTGAAAGATGATGTTGTGGAAAGTGCTGCACTCAATATGCAATATGCCGGCTCCCGGCAATGAATAGCTGAGAAAAGAAGAGAAGTGAAAGGCAAAGGAGAAAAGGAAAGATATACCCATTTGAATTGCAGAGTTCCAAAGAATAGCAAGGAGAGATAAGAAAGCCTTCCTTAGTGGTCAGTGCAGAGAAATAGGGGGAAACAATAGAATGGGAAAGACTAGAGATCTCTTCAAGAAAATTAGAGATACCAAGGGAACATTTCATGCGGAGATGGGCACAATAAAAGATAGAAATGGTATGGACTTAACAGAAGCAGAAGATATTAAGAAGAGTTGGCAAGAATACACAGAAGAATTACACAAAAAAGATCTTTGTGACCCAGATAATCACGATGGTGTGATCACTCATCTAAAGCCAGACATCCTGGAGTGCAAAGTCAAATGGGTCTTAGGAAGCATCATACGAACAAAGCTAGTGGAGGTAATGGAATTCCAATTGAGCTATTTCAAATCCTAAAAGATGATGCTGTGAAAGTGCTGCACTCAATGTGCCAGCAAATTTAGAAAACTCTCAGTTGCCACAGGAGAATAAGTGGTCAGTTTTCATTCCAATCCCAAAGAAAGGCAATGCCAAAGAATGCTCAAACTACTGCACAATTGCACTTATCTCACACACTAGCAAAGTGATGCTCAAAATTCTCCAAGCCAGGCTTGAACAGTGCATAAACCATGAACTTTCAGATGTTCAAGCTGGATTTACAAAAGGTAGAGGAACCAATCCGTTGGATCATGGAAAAACCAAGAGAGTTCCAGGAAAATATATACTCCTGCTTTATTGACTATGCCAAAACCTTTGACTGTGTGGATCACAATAAACTGTGGAAAATTCTGAAAGAGATGGGAATACCAGACCACTTTACCTGTCTCCTGAGAAATCTATATCCAGGTCAAGAACAACAGTTAGAATCAGACATGGAACAACAGACTGGTTCCAAATTGGGAAAGGAGTATGTCAAGGCTGTATATTGTCACCCTGCATATTTAACTTATATGCAGAATACATCATAGGAAATGCCGAGCAGGATGAAGCACAAGCTGGAATCAAGATTGCCGGGAGAAATGTCAATAACCTCAAATATGCAGATGACATCACCCTTTTGGCAGAAAGTGAGGAACAACTAAAGAGCCTCTTGATGAAAGTCAAAGAGGAAAGTGAAAAGATTGGCTTAAAACTCAGCATTCGGAAAACTAAATCATGGCATCCGGTCCCATCACTTCATGCCAAATAGATGGGGAAACAATGGAAACAGTGACAGATTTTATTTTCTTGGGCTCCAAAATCACTGCAGATGGTGACTGCAGCCATGAAATTAAAAGATGCTTGCTCCTTGGAAGAAAAGCTATGACCAACCTAGACAGCATATTAAAAAGTAGAGACATTCCTCTGCCAACAGAAGACCATCTAGTCAAGGCTATGGTTTTTCCAGTAGTCATGTATGGATACGAGAGTTGGACTATAAAGAAAGGTGAGCGCCAAAGAATTGATGCTTTTGAACTGAGGTGTTGGAGAAGACTCTTGAGAGTCCCTTGGACTGCAAGGAGATTCAACAAGTCCATCCTGAAGGAAATCAGTCCTGAACAGTCTTTGGAAGGACTGATGCTAAAGCTGAAATTCCAATACTTTGGTCACCTGATACAAAGAACCGACTCATTTGAAAAGACTCTGATGCTGGGAAAGATTGAAGGCAGGAGGAGAAGAGGAGAACAGAGGATGAGATGGTTGGATGGCATCACTGACTCGATGGACATGACTTTGAGCAAGCTCCAGGAGTCGGTGATGGACAGGGAAGCCTGGCGTGCTGTAGTCCATGGGGTCGAAAAGAATTGGACATGACTGAGTGACTGAACTGAACTGAACTGAACTGAGGGGGTAGAAATGAACAGCACAGCTGCCTTACCTCAGAGAAGCTCCCGTTGAAGTGACCTTGGAGCACAGACAGCGGAGTGAGGGAAGCCATGCAGCTCTCAAGGGCAAAAGGAATAGTAAAGGCCCCAGGGTGGAAGAGGACACAGCATGTTTGAAGACTGGCCAGGACTGCCTCATTACGGTGAGGCGAGTGAAGAACCTAGGTGTAAAAAGGAACCGTCCTGCACTACTGGTGGGAGTGTAAACTGGTGCAGCCACTATGGAGAACAGTATGGAGGTTCCTTACAAAACTAAAATAGAGCTACCATCAGTTCAGCTCAGTTCAGTTGCTCAGTTGTGTCCAACTCTTCATGACCCCATGAACTGCAGCTCTCCAGGCCTGCCTGTCCATCACCAACTCCCAGAGTTTACCCAAACTCATGTGCATCGAGTCGGTGATGCCATGCAGCCATCTCATCCTCTATCATCCCCTTCTCCTCCTGCCCCTAATCCCTCCCAGCATCAGGGTCTTTTCCAATGAGTCAACTCTTCACATGAGGTGGCCAAAGTATTGAAGTTTCAGCCTCAGCATCAGTCCTTCCAATGAACACCCAGGACTGATCTCCTTTAGGATGGACTGGTTGGATCTCCTTGCAGCCCAAGGGACTCTCAAGAGTCTTCTCCAACACCACAGTTAGAAAGCATCAATTCTTCAGTGCTCAGCTTTATTCACAGTCCAACTCTCACATTCATACATGACCACTGGAGAAACCATAGCCTTGACTACATGGACCTTTGTCATCAAAGTAGGAGCTACCATATGATCCAACAATTCCTCTCCTGGACATATATGCAGAGAAAATTATAATTTGAAAAAATACATGCACCTCAATGTCCACAGCAGCACCATTTATAATAGCTGAGATACAGAAGCAACCTAAACATCCCATCCTAAGAGGATAGATAGATAGATAGATAATGGAATATTATTCAATCATTAAAAGAATGAAATGATGCCATTTGCAGCAACATGGATGCACCCAGAGATTATCATACTAAGTGAAGTAAACCAGACAGAAAGACACATATCATAAGATATCACTTATATGTGAAATCTAAAAGAAAAAAAAGATACAAATGAACTTATTTACCAAACTGGAAGAGACTCATAGACATAAATAACAAACTTATTGTTACCAAAGAGGAATGGTGGTGTACAAGTACATGCTCTCTCCTGAGGGAAGGGATAAATTAGGAGTCTGGGATTAACATATACAAACTATTATATATAAAATAGATAGACAACAAGTGCTACTGTATAGCACAGGTAACTACACTCAATATCTTGTAATAACCTATAATGGAAAAGAGGCTGAAAGAGAATGTGTGTGTGTGTGTGTATGTATCCAAATCACTTTGCTGTACACCTGAAACTAACACCATGTAGATCAACTTCAATTTAATAAAAAAACAAAAACAAAAAAACCACTTAAGGAGGCCCTCACTCTTAAGGGGCCACACAAATGCCAACCAAGGAGGAAGTGTCTCCTTACATTTTGTGCTTTGACCACATTTCATTCTTCTTGCTTCATCTTGGCCTAAGTCTCAGAGCTGAGTAGGAGCTGGGGAGAGTGGCAGAGACCCCAGAGTGGCCCCCAGACTCAGAAGATATGAATATCAGGAAGTCCAAGACTATAGATGACTCACTTGCTTGTTCTTCCTAGGAAACCTAATGTCGAGATACCCCTACAAGCCTGGAAGGGTTATCTAAAAGGTTAGAGAGGGCTTGGATCCAGTTCTTAATGTATTATAGGATCTTCACTAAGAAGCAGGAAAGAAGAGCTCCAGCCTTGTTTCCCAACAGGACATAGCTTTGCAACCTCAGGCAGCCCCCTTTCCCACTCAGCACTCAAATTTCTTTACTGTACCCTGAAAGGATTGCATTAGATGAACTCAAAGTCCTCCCAACACCACCCAGGTCTGAAATTCTATGATTCTATGAACTCAGAACAAATCTCTGTTTTAAAAAGGAGCCGAAGGATTGCAGAGGTTATCAAAAGCTCAAAGAGAACAAACTTTTTTCTTCTTCCCCAAGTATTTCTAAGACACTTGGAAACTAGTTTCAGAGTTCCAGTTGGCCCAAATTTGACCAGAGTCTGGAATTATTCTCTCTCCATGGGACAAAATAGCCCCTCTTGGATGGGGACAACCTGGCTGTCAGTAACAGGCTGGAATCTGTTATCCTAGCAAGTGTCCACACACTGGTGCCTCCACAGGTGGGAACCACGGTGGACACCCATGGGAGGGACCGCTTTAAGAATCAGATAATAAAAAGGAATGTTCTGTTTTGAGCAAAGAAGGCCACTTGCAGCCAAGTTTTCCATTCATGAACCTGAGCCAACACAGATATAACTGCCTCATTACTCCTTTTTCTTAGGCTTTTCACAGCTAATTTTGTTCCCTCTATGTGACTAACAATTGCCTAGGGGATTAGAGTTTTTGAAGAATTTTACATCTTGACATTCAACCTGACTTATGCACTCAGGATCTGAAGCAGGAATTACCATCATTCCTCTTTTACAAATGAAGAAGCTGCGACTCTCAGAGAGGAGCTGGGAACCATCCCCCAAGTAAGTGTCAGACCAAAAACACACTGACAGTGATACCTTATGAAATCAGTGCCATGAAACTCATGATAACTGAGGGTTCAGTTCAGTTGCTCAATCATGTCCAACTCTTTGTGACCCCATGGACTGCAGCATGCCAGGCTTCCCTGTCCATCACCAACTCCCAAAGCTTGCTCAAACTCATGTCCATCGAGTCAGTGATGCCATCCAACCATCACATCCCGTGTCATCCCCTTCTCCTCCCACCTTCAATCTTTCCTAGCATCAGAGTCTTCCAATGAATCAGTTCTTCACATCAGGTGCCCAAAGTATTGGAGTTTCAGCTTCAGCATCAGTCCTTTCAATGACTATTCAGGACTGATTTCCTTTAGGATGGACTGGTTGGATCTCCTTGCAGTTAATTAAAAGAAATACCCCTGCCTGTTGCATCAGTGAATCAAATCTCACTTTCACATTTTACAATTCCCTGGTGGCTCAATGGTAAAGAATCCACCTTCAGTGTAGGAGACCCAAGTTCAATCCCTAGATCAGGAAGATCTGGAAAAGGAAATGGCAACCCATTCCAGTATTCTTGCCTGGGAAATCCCATGGAAGAGTTACCTGGGGATTACAGTCCATGGTTTCTCAAGAATCAGATGCGACTTAGTGACTAAACTACTACTATCTACCTATCCTGTCTCAGTTTTCCAGACAGCAGGGACACAGCCCCCACCTCTCCCCTCCACCCTCCTCAACACCATCTGCCTCTCTGTCAAGCCCTCAAACACATTCTGACTCCTTCCACTTCTCCTCTAAAAGTCCATGCACATCAGCTCCAGGAAACAGAGTCCCAGGAGGATCACCATACCACTGGTTCTGCCATCAGCCTGCCTCCAGGGCAGGTCTGGGTGCCCTTGGAGCCTGCTTGTGCTATGCTGCTCTATGGAAAATCTTTGCAAAGCCTCAGGGAGGGCCTCCACCCTCAAAGGGTGGAGGAAGTGGGCCACTTAGATCCAGGACACCAGCAACTCTCATTTTCCACTCTTGACTCAGAGTGCCCTGCCCAGAAAGGCCATTGGACCCCAGGCTGCCCACAGATCAGCATGCCAAGATTGGTAGATGTGTTTGCCTGTGTAAATGGAGTCAAAGAATGGAAACTGGCCCCGTTTTGGGGAGAAAGTTCACAAGAAACATGCTTTCTCTGACTTGACCTGATAGAAAAAGTTGGGAGAGGTCAGAGCTGGGAGAGGAGAAGTGGTGATCTCCTGAGTCAGAGAAAGCAGTTGTACAGATGCAGAGAAAGCCAGCCACGCCACCACCAAGAGAAGGGTGGACCCACGGTGAGGAAAAGCAGGCTGCAAAAGTTACCTTCATAAATTAGCTTGTTTTCACTTGGGGTTTTAGCAACCAACAATTAGTTTATAGAAAATGGAAAAATCCAAGTTCAAAGACTAGTCCTCCAACAGCCAGCTTCAGGCAATTCTAATCAAGCAATAAGTGAAAGAATAAACCTCAAAAAAGGGCTAGGAGGTTCAGAATAGATTCCAATTTGATCTGGAAAAATCTTCTCCCTCCCTTGAGCTTCAAATAGTACTTTCATTTGCTACTCTTAGCTCTGAACTACCCCAACAGTCACTCAAGAAATACCTTATTATGCCTATTTTGCAGGTGAGGAAGCTGTAGCTCAAAGAAGTGAAGTGACTTAGTCAAGGTTATATTTTACTATGTGTAATAGCTAAATGGAAATTCTATCCCATGTCTGCCTGAACCTAGGGCTTCTAGCCACCATACCATATGCCTCAAAACAAACAAGAAGGATTTATTATACCTCTGATTCAAAGAGGTTAGGTGATTTTCCCAAGGTTGCACGGGAAATAAATTCAAATAGCAGGAAGTGAACCCAGGTTTCTTACCACCAGAAAAAGAGCCTTTTGCCTCATGCCACTCTGCCCTCATCACCTCTCTCTGTTCTGATCTATCCCTTCCAGCTGCCAAAGCAGCATCTGGTATGTAGCAGGTGCTAAATAAATATTTGATGGGTAAATGAGTCCTTCTTTGAAGTGAGGTTTTATTAGGTAATCGGATAATGGACTTAATTGAGTGAGATAGTGATTCATTTTGCTCAAGGCTTAAATCTGAATTTGAAGGCGAGCTCTTGACTTAGTTGTAAAATATGTCCCTGGGCTCCTCCCCAGTTAAGGACAGGGATGACTGGAGAAAGAACCCACTGTTCTTCTCTGGAATGAGAATAAACCCATAACTGAGGCTTTTATGTTTTTCTTCTCCAGGACAATCCGGGAACAAAGACTGTTCTTGACTTCACTGCAGTGTCCAAGAGAATAGGGCCTTTTAGTGTCCAGACACTAGTTTTCTTCTCATTACCTGCGATTTTGTTAAGGTATAGCGATTCACCAATAGAAAACTGTAGAACAAAAAAACTGTGGGGCTTACCTCTAGGGAAAATTCCTCCTACATCTATCTCACACATTCTCTCTAGTACTGGGGAGTACTTGGGAACAGGGATTAGGGGCACGAAAGGGGCTGCCGCATGCAACCTCTTCTCCAGACAGGATCCCAGGCATCTTCCCGTGAGTCTGAAGACGGGGAGCCCCAGTCCACAGTGAGGGGAAACTAAGGATCAGTGTAGATGGTGGAGCCCGGATTTGAACTCTAATTTCCCTACGGCATAGCCAGTGTTCTTTCCCACATACCACAGTCAGAGCCTCCTAATGAAAAGTATCATCACAGAGGAACCTGCTTTACAAAGAAGTACCACCTGCTCTATCTGTCAGTATGTGAGCACACAATGAGAGGGACAGAGCAGGGATGATCCCCATTTTATAGATGAGGAAACAGAGGCTGCCTCTATGTTGAAAGTGATGCATGCATGTACTATGCACTACATATAATTCCTGTTTTTACAGAGGAAACGGAAGCTCAGAGCAACCAAGTTACTTACATATTTACATATATTATATATATTCGTATTATGCTCCTACAATGTACAGGTTCCCACCTGACATTTATATTGCTAGCTCTCCAAACTTCAATTTCTGCTTTTCTAAAATGAGGATGAGTGGCTCAACTGAAAGTGATCACCTGGAGAACACTGAAACATTTCGAAGTAGAATCTACTTCTGATTCTACTTTTTCAAATTCTGATTTGAAACCTTATTGAACTGTTGTCTATCACAAGGATCTTCTACTCTGATGTCATGAAATATGTAGCTCTTAAAAGCATCTAAATGTAGAACATTTTACCAATTGCTAGCCAGGGTAGATAGTTCAACAAATACTTCCCTGAACCTGTGCAGAAAGTCAATTCTGATGTTTGGATGAATAATTCATTCATGGAATCAAAACTATATATTCTACCAGTGTAGGAAGGCTGCATCTAAATAAATCCTGTCTTGTGTGTTGCCCATAAAATGGTTAGGGTGGGGGAAGAATTTGTTATTAACGTCCCCCAAGAGGCTGGACCAGGGGGGCTCTTCATTCAGTGCTCTATGCCAAGTGCTTAAAATTAAAATGGCCTTTGCCCTCTTGAGGTGCAAGAAACACTATATTGGACAAAACCATGAAAGACATAGACCACTTGGCCAATCTTTGCAGAAAGTTTCCTTTCCGGCCAAGATTGTTGAGCACCAACCCTGCGTGCAGGGGAGGTCAGCTGAATGCCTGGATGCGCAAAACGCTCCACGCTGGGTAGCAGGGTGGGGGAGTGGCCAAGCACTGAAGAGGGCGGAGCTCTATTTCAGAACTCTCAGGGCAGCCCAGGTGGAAAGGCATGAGATGGGAAACTGAAACTGGAGGCTAGGGTCACACTGGGAAATATCATTAAGTGTCTGTACTGAAGGGTTTAGTAGCAAAGAAATACAATCAGAACAGTTTTAGAAAAACCAGTCTTTTATTCACTCATCGAACATCTATTGGGCATGTTGCCAGCCATAGCAGGGCACCTTTGTGCTACTGCTCCCCGGAGACTGGCATGAGGAAGGCTAGCACAAAAACAGGCACTCGATGATATTAAACATGGGACTGCTGCAGTGGAGATCCACGCCGCTGCAGCAGGGACCAAAGAGGTATCTCAGGCTGTGCTCTCCTAGAAGCAGACCCAGAGACAAGGGCTTGAATGTAAGTAGTTATTCAGATGTCCTCAGGAGGCATTCATGGGGGATTGGGGAAGTGAGACAGGAAAAGGAGCTAATACCATGGGGCAGCTGGTCTTAATCCCACTGGATGCTCCTAGGAGACTGTGTAGAAGGCTTTTCTGAGTTATTCCACCTAAGGAATGAGGAAGCTGGGGTATTAACCTACCACCTCCCACCCTTCCTTAGCTGAGGGCTGCTCCCTAGAGACGGGACCACCCAGGCTGCCCACAGACTATGGTCTTTGGCAAGAGAAAGCCCTGAGGCAGTGTGTATGGGGGAGTCCCTAGGGGATGCAAGCAGGTAAGAGGATAAGACCCTCCATGGCTCCCTGATGGTCAGGCAGGGCCTCACTGCACAGGTGGTGCTTGAGCTGAGGCTGGGAGCACCAGCACAGCAGTGTCCACAAAGGGCAGTCGAGTGGATGGTCCTCCGTGTCTGGTAGGTGAAACGAGGGAATTGAGGAGAAAAGAGTAATGAGCGATGCAGCTGAGCAGGCAAGAACCAGATCATGGAGGACCTTGGGTTTCCTATAAGATTTGTAGATTGTGTGCTGTGACATCATCCTAATAGCACAGGGAGGCCGAATCTGGTGGTAGAGACCATTTGAGAGGGAGTGATGGGGCGGTGGGTGGGTTCTACTGAAAAGCCCATATGAGAAATCACAGACTTGAAGTAGAGCAGGGCCTGCAGGATTTGAAACAAGGGAACTGACAAGACAGATATTTAGATGGACCTCCCTGGTAGTTCAGTGGTTAAGATTCTGTGCTTCCACTGCAGGGGGCACAGGTTCAATCTGTCATTGTGGAACTAAGATCCCACATGTGGTAGTTTAGGGGCTAAATTGTGCCCAGCTCTTGCGACCCCATGGACTGTAGTCTGCTAGGCTCTTCTGTCCATGGGATTTTCCAGGCAAGAATATTGGAGTGAGTTGCCATTTCCTTCTCCAGGGGATCTTGCTGACTCAGGAATCAAACCCAGGTCTCCTGCATTAAAGGCAGATTCTTTACCAACTGAGCTACAAGGAAAGCCCATGCAGTTGGGGGACAGGGAGTGGGGGTGGGGGGTGCGGGGAGAGAGAGAGATTTAGAAAGAAGAGTACTCTACCTGAGTTCACAAAGTTAGAGTTTTCTATTGGACAAGTTAGGGAGGGAAAACAAATTCCAAGTAAATAGATACTTGGAAAGAGTGTAACAAATAAGGAAAGGAGCAGAGGAGTGGAACACAAACGCATCACTACAACCACATCCAGGGTCTGGAGGAATAGGATACAGCCATAGAGCCGGTGAGCCTTGAGGACAACCAAGAGGTGTCCTCACATAGAAGCCAAAGGAGCTCAACCAGCACCACAGGTGAGCAGAGCCCAGGAGCAGAGGTCAGGGAGCAAGAGACCATGCCACGATTGCAGGTGGTGGTCACTGGGAGGGAAATCACAGATGACTCTTTTCTTCAGTGAGAGATTAATGAGTCAAGTGATAGACTACTGGCAGTGCAGATAAGGAAGCCAGTGCAAGAGTTTGGCAATGAATAGATAAAGAGATGCAGGTAGCTTGGGGTGGGGGAGGGGGAGGGTGGTGTAGGGTGGAAGGTGGAGGAGAGGTATGGCAAGGACCATAGCATCACAGGAAGCATCTTCAGGCCAAAGAGTGCAGCCCACGCTGTGATCTGAGCAAAAAACCAGAAGACGAGATTGAAGATGATGAAAAAGAAGAACTTCTGGAAGGGGAAATCAATGTTTTAATAGAAAGAATTGGATCTCCCTAAGGCCATTACTGCCGGTTAGTCTCTGGGTAACCATGGTAACCAACTTCCAAGATGACCACTCATGATCCCTACCTCCTGGTATTCACACCCTGTGTGGGTCCCCCCAACACTGTACCAGTGTTGTTCTGTGTGACCAATAGAATATGGCAGAAGTGATGGTATAGCATGTCCAAGATCAAGTTATGAAAGATGCTGTGGCTTCCCTTTGGCACTCTCTGAATCTCTCTCTTGAAGCCCTACAGGGATACCCACATGGGAGAAATGAAACCTTCCTGCCAACAGCCCTGTGAGTAAGCTTGAGCTTGGAAGTGGACAACACCTTCCCCACTGACTGCTTAATTATAGCTTCATGAGAGACCCTGAGCCAGAAATCACCCAGCTACTCCACTCGCAGCCTCCTCAGCCTCGGATACTGGGGGAGATAATACCTGCTTGTTCTTTTAACAAAGACTGAGTCTTGGGGAAATTCATTACACAGTGATGGGTTAACTAGTACAATGGTCATCCTGGCCTGGTTAATGGGAAGGTAAAATGAAATAAAGAATGGAATAGCATAGAGATTCATGAAAATACAGAGGAGAGATTAAGAGGCAGACTCAGAGAGGCAGGCGGAGGAAAAGCCACCTCTCCTTCTGACCTAGGGGTAGAGAGCAGAAGCTCCCCGTGCTGCCCTGACTGAGCCCTGCAGGCCAGGCCCAGACATACCTCATCCCCAGACCTTCCTGCAGGAATAGAGGCACCACACAGCTTTTCCCAGAAAGAAACCATGGTTAGCAGAGGTCTGCTTAGTGCCTGGATGACAGAGGCAGAGCCCAGAGGGGAGAAGGAGAGAAATAGATAGTGCTCAGGCCTCGCTCAGGGCAGGGAGTGGGTGGGAGGCTTTGAGGAGAGGTGTGAGGTGGCGGGAACCAGGAGCTGGGGGGAACATGAGGAAGGTGAGCCCAGACCTGCCAGCCCGGGCGGGCGGACTCTCTACCCTCGGGGGCCACTGGCTCTCGGAGTGCAGGAAACTTCCCACATACCTTTGATTGAAGGTCTGGCTCACTTTTTACCCTTTTAAAGTAAAAACTCAGGGATATACCCAGGCCATCTGTGTTTACCAGAAAGGGCCATTTTTCCATCTCCCTGACGGCCAGGAAGGCGCTCTATGGAGGACCAGAGCATATTCCACCTCCCCACCCAACTTGGCCTCCTCCTTGCCAGCAGGCTGGGCCTGGCTCCACACACCTCCATCCAGAGATAATCAGAACCCTTTTAAAGGGCTGACACAGGTCTTCTGGGGCATTTCACCTAGTCCTGGAAATCCCGGAGATGGTGGCTGCATCTGAGCCATTTCCCTTTTTAGGTAAAAATGATGTGTACCCAGGACTAACTGGACATATTAGTGCTATCTTCTCCAGAAATCAACCAGTCATGTAAGAAATTTGTAGTTAACAAACACAAAAGGATGAAAAAAATCAGTTGCCAAATTATTGCCTCATTTCTGAATTGTCTTTGTTTCTTAATGCTATAAAAACAGAAAGACAGCTGTGGCTCAGGCATTTCAGTGTGTATGTGTGTGTTCAGTCCTCAGTCGTGTCCAGTTCTTTGTGACCCCAGGCTCCTGTAGCCCACCAGGCTCCTCTGCCCATGGAATTCTCCAGGCAAGAATACTGGAATGGGTAGCCATTTCCTCCTCCAGGGGATCTTCATGACCCAGGGATTGAACCCGCGTCTCCTGCATCTCCTGCATTATAGATAGATTCTTTACTGCTGAGCCACCTGACAAGCCCGTATGAGTGAAGCCAGAATCATGAATTGCAATATCTCAGCCTCTTCCCATCCCCTGAAGGATAAACTTGTTTCCTTATCTTACTCAAGCCCTCCCTAAGTGGCTCCTGTCTCTATTTTCATTTACAGCCACAGTCCCTCTGGGAAAATCTGCCCCCAGCCCAAGACCCCCTTCGCAAACCTCCACACCTTTGCCCAGGCTGTGGCCTCTGCCTAAAACACCTTCCCTTTCTCGATCAGTGAAAATCTACCTACTCCTCAAGCTCTGCCTTTCCCCGAGGACCTCCAGATGGAGCTATCTTTGAACACAGGGCTGCACCTCCTTCTCTCTGTCCCCTGAGGACCCAGCATTGCTCTGGCATTAAGGAGATGCTCCATGTGTTTGTTAAAACACATCATCGGGAATGAAGCCATTGACTCAAGTTCTTTTCTGGCAGGAGGGGGGCCATTCCTGCCACGCTGGAGGGAACGCCCGCCTGGGAGAAGGTGCTGGAGAAGGCACGAAACACTCTGTTCCTCTGCTTTGCTCATCTCCCAGATGTCAGGAGGATGGGAAAAGTGGATCTCATCCCCGTCATTGCAAATCATCCGGGTGTTGCTCTGGTTTTCCTTTAAAAGGATTATTAAAAGGGAGGGACCCTCCAATTACAGCCATGTGGGGAAAGCATCACACATTTCAGAGAGGAGAAAAAGTGCTCTGGTAACTGGCCTGGCATTGGTCCACAGCCCGTCTCCCTCCAGGGCCTAGAAATGCTGCCACGTGGGGAGGAAGGTGACTGCAGTCCCAAGGGGCAGGCAAGTGATACATGTTGGCTCCGATCTCACACAACACAGCTGCAGAGGCCAAGGGGGGACTCGAAAGCATCACAAGGAAGCCTTCCCAGGAGGCCTGCCTCCCATTCCTTGCAGATCTGGGGGCCTCTTTGCTAGCAAATCTGGTGGCCTTCCCCATTCAGAGTCTTTCTGTTTCCTGCTTGGCAAACACCAAGTTAGAAAACAAACCCTCTGCATTATGATGCTGGTTAAAGGAGACCATCAACTCCATGAGGACAGGTAGTCTGTGTTGGCTGACAGATTTCTCAGGGAACAGTGGTTGGAGGCATGAATGAAGAAATCATGGTAGCTCTAGCCCCACCATAACTTACACTGATGCTAGTTTCCCTCTTTTCTGCCAGGAATAGTTGAGTCCAATAAATGTTTATGAAGCATTTGTCCTGAATGTGCTTAGTGTGGTGGAGAATACAAAAGAGGTACACCGTGAGCCCTCCTCCAGACTCTAAGATGATGTCAACGCCAGTAAAACACAGGATAGAATGAGGTAAGTGGATGAAGAAAAGAAGGCTATGGGAATTGGCTCGAATTGGGGTGGTCGGCTCAGGTTGATCCAGTGGGGAAAAAAAGAAGTGAGGAAAGGCTGAATGCCAGTCCGCACACAAAAGATGGCATGACGAATGATTGTGGGGCACACTTGTATTTTTATTAGACTAAGGGATCCAGGATTGCCTGGGCTCTCTTACACATGAAAAATCAAAGTTTATATTAATAGCTGGACTTGGATCCAAACCCTCCACGTGGAGTTTGCTGGAGCTTTTTCTGAAGCTCTTGAGCACAAATTCAGATCTTGGAATCAGACCACCAGGCAGCCAATGTGGGGGACAAGAGGCCAAAGTTGAAAGCCCTTGAGCACATGCCTGAAGGAAATGGGAAGAGGCTGGGTCTCCTCCCTGCAAGCTGGACCCTAGCTCCTCTCATGCTCCTGGATCTAGGGGGGCAAAGCAGAGAGTCACACTCCCGTGCATTGCCTTTTCATACAGTGATCCCCCCAGCACTGCTCATGAGTTTAACTCGCTATCTTGGGGTCTAAACCATGATTAACAATTTGCCCACACTTCTGGGAGAGGGGGAGGAGAGGAGGTAAGGAGGAGATAGAAGGTGGTAAGGAGGGAGGTCTCCCTGCTAAGCAGCCCCCTGCACTTGGGGGCTACAGGTAGTGGAAAATATCTTACTGTTCTCTGGTTCTGCCCCTTTGCACCCACTGCATCCTCTTTGTTCTGCCGACACCTACTCATCCTCCAAGATCCAGGCAGGATCACTTCCCCCAGGATGGCCTCTCAGGTGCCCTATCTGAGTTAACTGCTCTCTCAGAAGTGAGTACAAGGAACTACCATGCCCAGGGAGAAAGCATCTTCCACATTGCCTTGTCATCTTTTTTTTTTTTTTTTCCAGGCAAAAAAACACACACAGCAGCTTATGTTCTTGCTTCTCTCTCTCTCTGTCATGCACACACACACACACACAGAGGCATCACAATATATCCAGATGGCCCTTAATAATGAGAACTCTTTCTCCTCGGTAATATTTTAACCTTCATTATACACCTGCCCAGATATGATTTCATTCAAGTAGCACAACAGTCCTGCTCTAAGCAGAGACAGATCTCATCCTTGCCTCCTACATAGACCAGTTTAATAATATGGAAACAATTCTTCAACAAAAGTCAGAAGACTGATTTGTATACCTGGAATCTGTTGATATTTGCTATAGACTGAATGTTTGTGTATCCCCACGCCCCCAAAAAAGTCCATATGTTGATATCTAATCTCGAATATGATGGTATTTGGAGGTGGGGCCTTTGGAAAGTAATTTTATCATAAGGGTGGAACCCTCATGAATGATACTAGTGTCCTTGTTACAGAGACCCCAGAGAGCTCCCTTTCCCCTTCACCATGAGGACATGGCAAGAAGATGGCCATCTATGAACCAGGAAGTAGGTGTATCAGATCAGATCAGTCGCTCAGTCATGTCCGACTCTTTGCGACCCCATGAATCGCAGCACGCCAGGCCTCTCTGTCCATCACCAACTCCCGGGGTTCACTCAGACTCACGTCCATCGAGTCAGTGATGCCATCCAGCCATCTCATCCTCTGTCATCCCCTTCTCCTCCTGCCCCCAATCCCTCCCAGCATCAGGGTCTTTTCCAATGAATCAACTCTTCACATGATGTGGCCAAAGTACTGGAGTTTCAGCTTTAGCACCAGGTACCTAATCAGGACAGCACCTTGATCTTGGACCTTGCAGCCCCTATAACTGTGAGGCATAAATTTTCCTTATTTATAAAACACCGATCTATGATATTCTGTCATAGCAGGCCAGATAGACTAAGATAAGGTTTAAGGTTGATAAACTAAAAAAAAAATTACTTATCCTTTAAAGCCAAATCAACAGTTCCTGGGAGGTCAGAACATGCCCCTTGTGGAATGTCTGTGTCTCCTGTAGACTGTAAGCTCTCTAGGGCAGGGCCTCTACCTGCTGTGTTCAGCACTGTATCTCCAGGACCTAGCCCTGTGCTTGGTACATGATCAGGGCTCAAATTAATACATAAGTAAATGAAAAATAAATGTTCTTTCCTGAATTTCAGTTGTCTATGCCTAGCAATGAGGGAAGCTTAATGGAGGAGCTGTGGTACGGTCACAAGTTCTTCCAGGCCTGAGCTCCATGAGTCGCTTTTGCAGCTGACATGTTCACAGCGGGTTATGAACTACAAAGAGCCTTGATCCTCATAGAACCTCATAGGTGAGTGGTTCATCCCCCACTGAATGCTAGGTTCATTGAGGACAGAACCTTAATTATTTCTGTGTCCCAGGACTCCTATTTTTGCATATGGCAAATGCTTACTATGTTCATTCAAGACTCAACCAAGTAGTGACCTGATGCTCAGAGGGGCAGCTTGTTCCAGTCACACAGCTTATTGGTGATGGAGCCAAGGGGATGCCCAGGTCTCTGTACTTCCTACCCTATTATATCAAGTACTGTGTGATTCTTTTTTCTAATTTTTTAATTGGAGGATCATTGCTTTACAATGCTGCATTGGCCTCAAGTACTGTGTGATTTTATACGTGAGGCTGTGATGGAGACTCAGAAGTGGACCTCATCCCTCTGCCCCCACAGGCCACTGTGCTCATCGAAGGCCAAGAGGATAGATAGGATTCCACCCTGCTCTAGCAGGACTCCTCCGGAACTAATGCAGTGGCTTGCTGCAGATATCATTGGGAGTATCTGAGCTTGGAACATACCCTCCTCCAAGTGCAAAAGACAAAGCGATAGGGACAGTTGTAGGATAAGTCACATCCCCACAAAGATAAGTTGTAGATCTAATCTCTAGTACCTGTGAACATAACCTTATTGGGAAATACGGTCTTTGCAGATGTAATCAATGTGAAATGTGGTCATACTGAATTATATCCAGTGAGTGGTATCCCTATAGGAAGGTCATGTGGAGCCAAGAGAGAGCGAGAAAGCCGTATGACAACAAAGGCAGAGATTGGAGCCATGCATCTACAAGACAAACGTTGCCAGAAGCTGCCAGAAACTAGCAAAAGGCAAGGAAGGATTCTCCCCTAGGGCTTACAGAGGGAAGACAGCCCTGATGACACCTTGATTTCAGACTTCTAGCCTCCAGAACTGTGAGACTATAAATGTCTGTTGTTTTAAGCCAGTTTTTGGTACCCTGTTACAGCAGCTGCAGGAAACTAATACAGGAACAAAAGCCTCAAGTAAGAGATGTCTTTCTTCAGTACAGTCAAGAGTAAAGGACATGGGAAGAGGACAAGTAGAGGAAATGAAATGAGATGGAGACATAATTCGTAGTTAACATTTGAAGAGCCAGATAGATTCCTGTTACCTGTAGTTGTAGAAGGTGTGTATGTGTATCAACACCATCAAATGATATCGACAGAGAACTGTGTGTATGTGTAATTTTACACAATTAGGGAACAGCATTCTATTCAGAATAAAACAATCAACTGATTTTCTTGTTCACAATTTGGAGGAAGGTATATCCAGTCAAATGGTCAACAAGTGTTCACTGAAGCTGCTTCCTGCAACTGGCACACAAAGACTCACAGTAAATGAAGGCCCTACCCAAGAGGGCTCATGATTCACTTGGGAGACATCACATTGAATCAGGTGCACAAACAAACATTTGACAAAACTCCTTGGAGCACACAGAGAAGGCAGGGCAGGAACATTTAACAGAGGAGGTGTTCATGTGACCTGAGTTGCTGAGGAGAAATGCCCCATAGGATTGCTTAAACTGCAATCAGTGTGATAAATGAAAGAGCATTCATGAAAGGAGGAGGATGGATTTCATGCAAAATCCAGAGCATGTCTCGTTAAAGGGCCAGTGATACCCTTTGGTTTGGTGGGATCCAGCGAAAAGGAAGAAGACAGACATTTTGATTACCTATTTAGTACATGTGAATTTCTCACTAGATATATTGAAGTGTATAAGAAATGCAACTTATTTTTTCTACAAAGCACCTTATTTTCTATAGACTAAGTCCATATTCTGCCCAAGGGCAGAAATACTAGTAAAATCAACTTGAGGTTTTTCTTAAACTAACTAAGTTTTTCTCAAGTCAAAGTTTTTTCCCTCCCAGACCAATCCCAAGATGGTACCTTAACCCTGATGCAGCGAGGAATGCTGGAATGGAGGGGCTGACCCGTGGTGTCAAGGCACTGGAGAGAGGGTCAGGGAGGTGGATTTCTCATCCTAAGTACCAACATCCATGGAGACAAATGCAGAACCTGCTGCCCATCATCCCTTGCCCACTCTTGAAATCCCTAGACCCATTCCATGTCAATGTCATATCAATCTCCACTGCTCTACACCACAAGAATGTTACAGTTTGTAAGTGTTTCAACTTGACTAAGCTATTAATAGAACTACATTTCCTGGACTAGCTTTCCTATACAATTTCAGGTTGGAATTGGTCAAAAGAGAAAAGTATGCAAGACTGAGAAGTGGAAGTAAAGCAGCATTCATTGCTCTCTTAAGGCTGTTGTATTTAGATGAGGGAAGGGGCAGATGCAGAGGGTCCTGGAGATCTAGCTCTTTCTCCCTCACTTGTCTGACTGCACCAGTCTCAGAAATGTTGATTAGAGACTTTTCTTTGATCCTCCAACTGCCCAGTTCAGACCTTTATTTCCACATCTTCTCCCACAATTTTATGAGGTCTTGTTTCTAAAATAAATCCTTTATTCTATAACAATTATAACAATTCTGCTTCCTTGATTGAACTCTGCCTGATTCTATGGGGAAATATCTGCCATTCTATGAGGGCTTTCTGTAGTAAGATTACTAATTGTCCCCAGTATCCATTCTGTCTTGATTCCCATTAACCTTAAAGCCCCACACCTATAAGTCTCAGCTTGTCCAATAACCATCAGCTAGGGATTCCATTTCCAACCCTTTTTTTGCAGCTGGGGATGTCTATGTGATAAAGTTCCAGCCAATAGAATGTGAAAAGAAGCAAAGTGTACAACTTCTAAAAAAAAAAAAAAAAAAAGTGTACAACTTCTGGCCATGCCCTGAAATGGAAGCTTGCTTCCATTTCCCGCCTTCCTTTTCCCACCTTTCAGCTCACTAAAGTGCAGGTGTGGTAGATGAGAGCTAACCACAGCTCTCATGGTTGAGATGCTTCAGGGAGCCAGAACCATCACCCTAGGATAGGGGGAGTAATGAGAAAGAAGGACTCATGGAACACAGCTGCCTTTCCTTCCTGGATCACCAACTAGTATAAACTTTGAGTGACAGAAATAACCTTTCTCATTTCAGTCACTGTTGCTTTCAGCTCAGCTAGAGAAGCAAGCAAATATCCCATTATATCGTCATTCCACCCATCCAGGACAAAGCAGAGGAAGACCCTTGCAGGTCTCATGTTGTCCCAGAATGGGGAATCAGACGCTGGCCAGAAGTTCCCCAGTCCCCCTTCTTTGGGACTCATCAAACTCACCTGGGGATGCATTCACCCTCTCTTATATCTTCAAGAGGGACGAGAAAACACTTGGACCAGAGACGTACTCTGTTGCCCTCCTCTCGCACCCTTGCATCTTTCCACCAACCCAGAAAGGCTTGAGCTTTTTTTATCTAAGACAATAGCAACATTCCTGGATCCTCAGCTATTTAATGCATAAACCGCAGGCCCTGAGTTGGTCCAGGTTTTGTCCTCGGTGTAGACTGTTTGCTGCTAGGAAATTCAAATGTCTACTTAGAAATCCTAATGGTGACTTTTTAAAATCAATGTATCTTCCCTAATGACCATGCTTCAGTGAGTCTGGAACATGCTGGCCACTCTTTGAAAAAAGAGGGGACAACAATTAATACTTGTCAGCATCGTCTCCAACACCTGCGAAATGCAGAACATCATGCTAGACTTGGTTCATTTTTTCTACAACTCACCCCTGAAGACGAATTCTCTCATTTGTGAAATGGATGTAATATGACCCAGACCAATGAAGTAACTTGCTTGAACTCACATAGACAGGAAGTTGTGGAATACAACTTAATCTCAAATCCATCCTTTTTCAGCTACACATCTCTTTTTGGCTGGTGTGAGCCAGCTGGATGGAGATGTGGAAGGCACTTTGGGCAAAATCTAAGGGATGAGTAACCTTGAAAATCAGGCAAAGGGAAGTGGACTTTGGTTTCTCTTTCAATTTTTTTCTTTTTAGTTTTTACTTATTTTTAATGGTTGCATTTCTTCCATTTTCTTTCACAAAAGGGCCTTAGATTAAATTCATATTTCAACCAATTTTTTAATGTTTAACTACTTTTTATGTCCTAGGCAGAAATCTGACCATTAAAATAACATAAACATTAAAATTATATTCCCTTTTAGAATAATGAAAGATTAAAACAGAAGCATGGAGAGCTTTTTCAAAGGCACACTTCTTAATATTCTTTGTAATTCCAAACTAATATTTATTGTTTCGCATCAATAATTTTCATGATTTAACTATAAATATTGGAATATTTTTCTTACATACTAAATGAACCTCAAGAAAAGGAAACTTGCCTTTGAAAATCGGTGACTTCTACAACTATATGTAAATATTATGTAGATGTTTTGAATGTTTTCTGTTGAACAAGAGTTCTATTTCTCTTCCCTAATACAGAGTGATTTATTTTTCTTCTACAGATTTAAAGGCAAGGGTAGGAGGGAGTCTTTGAAGCAGGGTATAGTAGTTTCCTTTTGCTGTTATAACAAATTGCCAAAAAGTTAGTGGCTTTAAAAACAAAATTATTCTTTTATGATTCTGGAGGTTGGACTCCAAACTCAGCTTGAGTTACAGTGAAGGTGTCAGCAGGTCTGGCACCTTCTGGAGGCTCTGATGGGAAGATCCGTCTCCAGGCCTTTTTCAGCTTTGAGAAGCCACTGTATTTCTTGGTTAGCAGCCCCTTTCTCCATGTTCAAAGTGTCTCACCTTCTTCTCTGTTCTGTCATCATATTGCTTTCTCCTTGGACCCTAACTTCTGTGCCCCTCTTACAAGGACTGTTATGATTACATGAGGCCCACCAGATCTTCCAGCACATCTCAGAATTCTTAATTTAATCACAACTGCAAAGTCCCTTTACTACACCATGTCTCATATGCCCAGGTCCTGGAGACTAGGGCAGGGACATCTTTGGGGGCTTTAGCTTACCACAATGGGGACACTGGTGGAGAGTGAGGCTGTGGGCACCAGTGGAGACTGAGGATGTATGCAGCTGTGACCCTGCAGAGTCAGAGGAAAGAGCAGAGGTTTGTGAACGAGAGAGATCCAGTCAGGAACAGCTATATAATTTGCAGGGCCCAGTGCAAAATGAAAATGCAAGACCCCATGATCAAAAATTATTAAGATTTTAAGAAAGCACAACAGAACATTAAACTACACAGGTGGCATGCTCAAGAAGCCAGTTCTGAATTGAGTTAGAGGCTGGTCTGGGGTATTTGCTACTTCTGTGACCTTGGACAAAGTCATAAACTCTTGGCCTCAGTTTTCTTACCTATAAAACTAAAAAAGCATTTCTGTATTACAGGTATTAAAAAGTTACCAAATGCTTACTGGTTTAAAACAACAGAAACTTACTCTCTCACAGTTCATGAAACTAAAAGTCCAAAATCAAGGTGTTGGCAGAGTTGGTTCTCACTAGAGACACTGATACAGAATACGTTCCATGCCAGTCTCCAGGTTTCTAGTGACTGTTTGCAGTCCTTGGCATTCCTCAGCTGGTAGATTCATCACTCCAACTTCTGTCCCCATCTTCATATGGTCTTCTGTCTGTGTCTTCAAATCAAATCTCTCCCTTCTCTTATAAGGATACCAGTCACTGGATAGAGTGCCCATTCTAAATACGGGATGACCTCATCCCAAAATCTTTAACTTAATTGAATCCACTGACCCTGTTTCCACATGAGGTCACATTCATAGTTACTAGGGTTAGAATTTGGACATTTGTTTTGGGGGGAACACTATTTAATCCACTACACTAGAATTGTTGTCAATATTCAAGATACTATATATGAAATGCTCAACAGAGCACCTTGGACATATACTGTGCTTAGCTGCTCAGTCATGTCCAACTCTTTGTGCCCCCATGGACCATAGCCTGCCAGGATCCTCTGTCCATGGGTTTTCCCCAGGCGAGAATACATAGGAGGCTCTAAAAATTATACTTATTATTAAATATAATAAAAGTAAAGCTTGGGCATACATTTGATGAAGACTAACATCTAAGAATGGAAATCCAGAGAATGAAAATGAGGAGCTTGCTTATTTATAAAACAGTCTAAGCACACGAGGGCAAAGCCCTAGGCTCCAGGCTTGCCACGAAGCAAAACGTTTCCTAGGGGAGCAGCCCCAGACACTGGGGGGAAGCCTGAAGTAGAGGCAAAAATTGGCACAGGGACACCCCACTGGAAAAAATGGGGACCTGGCAGGTAAACAAAAGATTCATCCATTTGTCCCTTCAATCACCCATTATTTATTGCCCACCTACTAGAGTTAGGCATGGCACCAGTCTCCAGGGATTCCAAGCATGGCAAGAACACTACATTTTAGAAAGATTTCTATTTTGATTGGGGGCGGGGAGGGACAACCTTTTTACATTTGTTTGCTTTCGTCATAAAATTAATTAAGGTTATTAGAAAATATGGGAGGAAACAGATGGCCTGAGCAGGTAGTTGTGGTACAGAGAAGACTATAGGCTTCAAACATGCTCACATAGCTGTAAGATCTTGGTCATGTCATTCAAACTCTCTGAGCCTCAGTTTCCTCATCTGTAAAATAGGGGTAATAATATTCCTCACCTCCCCATTGGGGAAGGCCTATATAACATGAGAAAACGCATGTGAAGCACTTGGTACAAGAACTGAAACAAGGAAGGTTTGCAATAAATACCCCTTTTCCCTTTCAGGTTGGTGTTTCAGAAAGAAGACGTGGGCATCCTCGCACTCATTCACTATATAACATGACACTCATATTCCCTAAATCAACTTTCACCAGAGACTAATGGGCTGTTTTCTTTCAGTTCAAGCAAGATATTTTCCTGGCTGGGCTGTAGCTGGAAACAAAAGCAAGAAATATAGGATACAGTGAACTTGGGAAATCTTTCCTGTAAAAACCCTGGCAGATTTATCACAGATGTCTGGCCCACTCATGGCCTTCTCCTGAATTCTATTAAGAATAATAACAAACAACCAGGAAACTGAACCCCGAAGCCCAGAAAACAGTGTTCTGGGTCTCTGGCAAAGTGGGGTCATGTACACACACATGAGACCCCAGGCCCTCCAGGCACTCTTTGGTTGCCGGGACAAGGAAGTCGGCAATTACAGACACCCCTGACGGACGCTGGGCTAGGCCTTCTCATATGCACAAGCTCTTTTGGATCCTTGAAAAGAGCTGTTGCTCCCTCATTTTTCAGATAAGAATACCTAGGGCTAAGAGAAGGTGAGTTTTTTACACTGAGATGCTCAAGCATGCAAGCACATAGGACTCACTTACGGAGCTTATGTAAAACACAAGGGTTCTGACTTGGCAGGTCTGAAGTAGGGGCTCTGGCATGAGTATTTTTTATAAACATCAGAGGTGATTCCAATGTATACATTCTGCTGACTAATGACCTCTGCAGCACAGGCTCTACGTCTGTGAGATTTGGACTGATGTCCCGTCTCTGTCAGTATCTAACAAGGTAGCACTTAGCAAGTTGCTTTATCTCTCTGAGCCTCAGTTTCTACTTCTGTCAAATGCGGGTAATTAAACCCAGTCCATAAAGTTTTTTAATCAAAGTGAAAGTTGCTCAGTCATGTCCAACTCTTTGCAACCCCATGGACTATACAGACTATACAGTCGATGGAATTCTCCAGGCCAGAATACTAGAGTGGGTAACCTTTTCCTTCTCCAGGGGATCTTCCCAACCCAGGGATCAAACCCAGGTCTCCCACATTGCAGGCAGATTCTTTACCAGCTGAGCCACAAGGGAAGCCCAAGAATACTGGAGTGGGTAGCCTATCCCTTCTCCAGGGGATCTTCCCCACCCAGGAATCTAACCAGGGTCTCCTGCATTGCAGGCAGATTCTTTACCAACTGAGCTATGAGGGAAACCCTTTTTAATCAAGAATCTTATGAAAATGAGTTGCTAATCCACAAGAAGTACTCAATAAATCATAGCAAGTCACATGGCTACTGATTATTTCTGTGGCCTTGAGCAAATTCTTAACTCTTAGACTTCAAGTTCTCTTCTATAAAATGAGGGATCTTAGGATAGAATCTTTAGGAAACATTTTGCTCCATGTAACCCTGAGTGGGTGTCTATTAATATATGTCCCTCCTTCCCTGAGGATGAACCCCACTGGCCATTTAAGCGATGAGCCAATTCTGGACAAAGAGCAAGTTGAGCAAGAAAACAATGCTTACTTCAGGCCAATGTGTTTCTGTCTTCCGAAGAGCTGGCCAATCCACCCCAGGCTGTATCTGCAGCCGATGCTTGCTGAAATGTCTCCACGTAACCCTCAACTTGCCATTCCTATTATACTCTCCTCATGCTGCCTGGAGTTACATAAAGCAGCAGGAAAGAGCACGACTGCACTTGTGGTCACAACATTGAGCTGGGGTCCCTGGTTTTGCTCCTCCAGTTTGCAGCCATGAAGGAATGGAATGTAGGACCAGCCATTTATTCATCCCTTCAATATGTCTGGCCTCAATATGTGGGACAGACGTGGTGCTGGGTGCTGAAGATGCTGAGACAATATGCAAGGCCTGTACTAGGGTTCATGATCAAAGGACGGAGGAACAGTCATGACAAGAGGCCAATGTTGTGACTCGGAGGGTAGAGGACAGATGTCTGTGGGTGCACCAAGGGGACCTGGAAGCCCAGGGCTGCTTTACTCACTGATTCCTTCACGCATAAGCACATCTGTGTGCCAGGCTCTGGGCTAGTCACTAGCTTTCTTGGGTCGTCATCACACCTGCTCTCAGGGTTTGAGCTGCTCACAGCTCCAGTCCTGGGCTCTCATCTGCCCATGTGCAGGGCTCAGCACTACCCAGGAATATAGATCTGTACTCCTATGCCCCTGTAGCTCTAGGTCTCTCTAGGTAGACTCTCCACCAAAAGCTGAGAACACACAGAGGCAGCAATTGTTCCACAGACACGGCAACCTCAGTCCTGAGCCTGAACCAGGCATAGAAGAAGGTGGTGAGAAGTGGTCAGCCAGTTGATGAGGAAAAGCGAAGAGATCGGAGACTCCAGGCTTCTCCTAGGAGAAGGAGGGAAGGTCAATTTCTTTCTCTAAGATTCTCAAACTTTACTGTGCCAGGCACTCTGAGGAATACAGACACAGCCCCACCTACGGAGTTCAGTCTAGGCCTGGCTGGGTGCAGCAGCCAGGCTAACCTATGATCTGTATCAGAGGAGTCAGGAGGGGCCTTGGCCCCAACCCTCAGGCCCAAAGGGCCTCATTAGAAGTTCCATTTAGGCTTTGAAGAGGTAAAAGGTACAGCCCCAGACATGTTCCTGCAGGATTAGAAAAAGAGGATGGTCATGGTTGGATCTTAAACACATCCTATTTTATAATACTAGTTGGCTTTTTTTTTTTTTTTTTCATTTTTTATTATCTACAACAATGACAATGGCTGAGATCTTCAGAACTTCCAAAACTTCATCTATGAGCAGCTCCTTATGTTTTCAGCCCCCTTGAGTTGGCCAGCCAGCCACAAGGCTGTAAAGATGGAAAAGGCAGAGGGAAACCAGGCTCCCAGAGGTGATAAGACTCACCTACAGTCACACAGACGCCAATCCAACATAGGAGGCAAACCCTGAAGTCTGAGAGCAGGCCATGTGCATGGGGCCATTTTACCTGGCCAAGACCCTGGCCCCAGAGAGGGAGCGGTTGACTCCTGGCTTCATAGGATGCCCATAAAGTGACCTTCTCACTGATCTCTCTACAATCTCATCGAATGGGAAAAGTGGGGGATGTTTCAAGAAAACAAGAGATCTCAGATGAAGACAAAGAATTTTAGAATCAGCCTGGCCCAGGATAAAGCACGTAGTCTTTGGAGTTGGGTCATCAGAGTCCATACCTAGGCCTACTGCTCTCTGTGGGAGGATTAGTTGTGAGGATTTAATAAGAGACTGATGCATGCAAAGCACCTGATGCATATGTGTGGGTGTGCGTGCACTCAGTCACGTTGATTCTTTGTGACCCCATGGACTATATAGCCCATCTGGCTTCTCTGTCCATGGAATTCACTAGGCAAGAATACTGGAGTGGGTGACCATTTCCTTCTCCAGATCTTCTCGACCCAGAGGATCTTCCCAACCCCGTTGGCAGACAGATTCTTTACCATGGCGCCACTTGTGTAGGTGTTAAATTGTAGCAATAATAACAGCAACATTTTTATGTTTTTTAATTGTAGGAAAATTGCTTTACAGTGTTGTGTTGTTTCCTGCCATACAACACTTCGAATCAGTTATAATCATATACACAACCCCTCCCTCCCCTCTCCCCACCACCCCTGGTCATCACAGAGCCCCAGACTGGTCTCCCTGTGTTATATAGCAACTCCTATTAGCTATCTATGTTACGCATGATAGTGTATGTCTGTCAATGCTCCTTTCTCAATTCAGCCCACCCTCTCTTTCCCCGGCTGTGTCTCTACATCTGTATTTCCAATCCTTCTCTGCAAATAGGTTCAGTAGTATTTTTTCTAGATTCCATATATATGCATTAATATATGATATTTGTTTTTCTCTATGACTTACTTCAATCTGTATAAGAGGCTCTAGGTTTGTCTACCTCATTACAACTGACTAAATTCATTCCCTTTTATGGCTGAGTAATATTCCATTGTGTTTATGTACCACATCTTTCTTAGCCATTCATCTGTTGATGGGCATCTCGGTTGCCTCCATGTCCTGGCTATTGTAAATAGTGCTTCAGTGAACATTGGGGTACATGTGTCTTTTAGAATTATAGTTAAAAGAAACAATTGTGGTTTTCTCAGGGTATACACTAAGTAGTGGGATTGCTGAGTCATATGAGCTTCCCTTATAGTTCAGTCGGCAAAGAATCTGCCTGCAATGCCAGAGACCCAGGTTCGATTCCTGGGTTGGGTAGATTTCCTGGAGAAGGAAATGGCAACCCACTCCAGTATTCTTGCCTGGAGAATCCCATGGACAGAGGAGCCTGGTGGACTACATTCTATGGGGTCTCAAGAGTTGGATACAACTTAGCAACTAAACCACCACCAAGGTAGATTTATTCCTAGGAATCTCCATTTTGTTCTCCATAATGGCTGCATAGGTTTACATTCCCACCAACAGTGCAGAAGGGTTCCCTTTCCTCCACACCCTCTCCAGCGTTTATTGTTTGTAGATTCTTTTTGATGATGGCCATTCTGACTGGTGTGAGGTAACAGCAACATTTAGCTAGGTCTTACATGCTGTTCTGAGCACTTCCTGTATATAAACTTTTTAGCCTTACATCAACTCTATGGTGTAAGTTATAGTAATCATCTCCTATTTGACAGATGAAGAAATAGAGGCACACACACACACAAGAAAAAAAAAAAAATAAGAGAAATGCTGAGAGTCACACAGTTAGTAGGGAGAAGTGTAGCTAAAATTTGAACACAGGCTCCAGAAACAGGGCCCTAAACCAGAGTGCTCTATCATGCCTTTTTGTAAGCAGCATGTGTGCTTGTGTGTCTCAGTGATGTCCAACTCTTTTGTGACCCCATGGACAATAGCCTCCCAGGCTCCTCTGTCCATGGAATTTTCCAGGCAAGAATATTGGAGTAGGTTGCCACTTCCTGCTCCAGGGGAGCTTCTCAACCCAGTGATTAAAACTGTGACTCTCATATCTCCTGCATTGCAGGAGGGTTCTTTACCACTGAGCTGCATCCCTCATAAAACAGAATTAACTGCCTTTTACTTCCCCTAAAACTGACTTTAGCAAATTTCAGAAAGAATTCTCGGCCTAATACCGCAGACTCAGTAGCCTTGGTAGCTACTCCCTAAGCAAGGGTCTTCTTGGCTTTCCCCTTCCAGCCTTACCTCTCTGGGATAAGGCCATCCCAGTGCCTGCTGGCCCACCCACCACCCACCTTTCCCAGATGGGTACAAAACTCATCTCAAGTCAGCCTGCCTGGATTCTATTTAGACATTCTTCTCAGAAGCAGATAGTACAGATGCTTCTGCTGAATGAGAAGCAGGTACAAGTTTACCCCACACGTCAAAGGACAAGACAGATGGGTGCCCCTCAAGGCACTCTCATCCCACCCAGCAGCAGGCCACCCACCAGCCTCCCCTTCAGCTCTGACCCCCTGGGGACCCCACCAAACTCTCTCTAGTCATCATTTCTCATTTTGCACTCTGGGAGGGGAGAAAGATCTGCATTAGGTGAGAGATAAATTTTCACAGAGACATCTTCGTTGGCTTTTTTTTTTTATTAATCTTCATTAGTCACTGCACTTGGGCTTCCCTTGTGGCTCAGCTGGTAAAAAATCCACCTGAAATGCAGGAGACCTGGGTTCGATCCCTAGGTTGGGAAGATCCCCTGGAGAAGGGAAAGGCTACCCACTCCAGTATTCTGGCCTGCAGAATTCCATCAACTGTATAGTCTGTATAGTCCATGGGGTCGCAAAGAGTCAGACACGACTGAGAGACTTTCACAGTCACTGAGCTCACCCAGATGACTGAGGGAGTTAAAATGTGTGAGCGTCTTCTGAGAGCAGGCCTTCAGGTGTGACATGTATATGCTCAGTTTTCTTATCCACAAAATGAAGATACCTCTTGTACAGTGCTGACTGGGGATGAGATCAAATAAAGAGACATTTTAATGAAGAAAAACAGCCTTTGTCACTGGTTCCCCTAAGATAATAAACTTTCTATTGTGCCTTTTCTTAGAACTAATCCTAAAATAGAGCTCAAAATGTCAGCTACAAGGTGGAAACAAAACCCTCAGAGCCCTTCCAAGGGCAGCAAGATGTCCAGGAAGGAGCCCTGGCCTGGACCCGTCCCAGTTCAGCCTGTCACTTGCTGTGTAACTGAGCAAGTCTCATTTCTGCCTATAAAATAAGAACACTAATAACACCCATGGGGCCTCCCAGGTGGGCAGTGATAAAGAATCCACCTGCCAATGCAGGAAGATGCAGGAGACAAGGGTCCAATCCCTGGGTCAGGACAATCCCCTGGTGAAGAAAATGGCAATCAGTATTCTTGCCTGAAAAATCCGTGGACAGAGGAACAGTAGGCAACAGTCTATGGGGTTGCAAAGAGCCGGATATGACTGAGCGACTAAGCACGCACAATTAACAACAGTACCAAGGCCTTGCCTGGCACTTGCTGCATGCTCGGCACTCTTCCTAGGGCTCTCAGATATTAACTCATTTCAATAAAATAAATAAAATCAGATGAAGGCTGGATCTTCACGTTTCCTCCCAGCTCTGCCTGTCGGGGACTAGCAGGCCTGCTTTGGGGTTCTGTAATTAAGAGAGGTGTTAATGGCCCTTATCTGTCCCCAGATCATCAGGCCAGATAGAGTCCAGCTCTGCATTGTCAGCACCAAGCACTGGGGGTCTCCAGAGCAGTGTGGTAGGCCTTCCTCCTCGAGCCCAGGGTAACTGATGAGGTGTGGGGGCAGCGAGTGGACGAGGAACCAGTGAGAGAGCAAACAGAGCAAGTGATTAAACAGAGGAGCAGAGCGGCTGGCCACACTCGGCCTCCTCAGAAGACCCCTCTTTGGAGGCCATCCAGAGAGGAAACACGATCCTCCACCGGCCAGCTGGGTCTTCTCACAGCAAACCTGGCTCAAATGGGAAAACACTTTTCGGTGGCCTCTCTCTTCTCATTTTTAGATTAGAGGGTGACAATGGACCTGCCAAAGGAAAAGATAAAGTTTGTTTCATATATGGAATCAGGTCTAGTTGCTAATAGTCTGCTTTCCTGCTCGCTCCCACTCTCTCCTGCTGCCACTCTAGCCGCCTTATTTTCCTAATCAGCCGCAGACCTCAGTCCCTCCCAACCCTTGTCCATTCTGGTCCTTCTACCTGGAGTACCCTTCTGTCTCCACTCTACCTGGACAGTATCTTCTTCTTCTTCAGGACTCCAGTCAAAGGTCACCTCATCATCCTTCTAGAAGGTTCTGGGACCCTCCTCTGCAGCCTAGTGGAGTCAGAGACTTGGACAGAATCATAGCTCTTTTCATACTGTGCCCTAATCACCTGGGTATAGGTTAAAATGAAAAAACCTGTCATCCATCAGAGAACAAGGTTCAAGTCTGGTCCAATGCTTATACCTGCATGACCTTGGGCAAGATGGCTAACCTTCAGCTTCTGCTTCCTTGGCTATTAAATGGAGATAACGATGAGTATCTAAGCCAGCTGCAGCAAGCAGCAGCTGAGACCATGTGGGGATGGTGCCTGCAGGGTGCTTGGCAGGGGCCAAGCTCGTGGCAACTCTGCTCAGTGTCACTGCTGTTAAATGACCTTCCCCAAGCTGTGAAAGGAGAGGGGGTTGAAGAACCTTATACTTAGGAGATCTGGGTTTAGTATGGCTCCCCTGCTCCTTTCTTTACAATACTTGTTTTTACTCTGTTAGTCAAGAATTTCAACTGCGTATTTTGAGTTCTCTTTTCTCTCCAATTCAACCCTTTCCAGCAGGCTGTGCTGTGAGTCTGAGTGATCTGCCCGGACTTGGGTGCCACCAGTTATCAGCAGGTGAGATTAGGGATGTCTCTATAATGTGTCAGTCACTGAGCCAGGTGCTTCCTATGCTTTTCATCTCATCTATACAGCCGATGACCTCATATTATAGATGACAAAATAGAGGAGCAGGCAGTCTGGATTGCCATCCACGACTCAGTGCTTGCATGACCTAAGGAAGTTACTGAAACTACGGAGCTTCTGTTCCTCACCTGGCAAGTAGGGATCATGTGAGGGATGGATGAGACGATGCAGGTGGTGGTTAGGTAGGGTGCCTGGTGTATGGGAAGCCCATGGCACACGCTGTGCTGTTGCAGGTAAACCTAAAGTTCGCCCTTGATAAATGCCAGCCCTCTCCACCTACCTTAATCCCAAGTCTTCAAGCTTCCCCTCAGCCATAATGAATTTAGGTTCCTCGATTCCCCATACTCTCTTACCTTAAGTTCTTCACTTATACTGTTCCCTTTATCTGAAACATTCCTCTGCTCTCCACTACCAGCCAACTCCAACTTATTAGATTAAATGTCAGCTTCTCCAGGGGGCCTTCCCTGTTACTTTACTCTGAGTTATATACTACTCCTAGAGGTACCTTACACTATGCCCATCATTTCATTTCACTTCACAGGTAATAGGTAATTTTGCTAAATCCAAAGTTCAAAACAACATGCTGCTGCTGCTGTTAAGTCACTTCAGTCGTGTCCGACTCTGTGCAACCCCATAGACGGCAGCCCACCAGGCTTCCCCATCCCTGGGATTCTCCAGGCAAGAACACTGGAGTGGGTTGCCTTTTCCTTCTCCAGTGCAGGACAGTGAAAAGAAAGGGAAGTCGCTCAGTCGTGTCAGACTCTTAGCGACCCCATGGACTGCAGCCTACCAGGCTCCTCCATCCATAAAATGGTATAAAGTGGTGAAAAACTGGCTTCTAATCCTGCCCCATCCACCCACCTTCCCTCACCTCAGCAAGTTATCACATTCCTTAGTTTCCTGGGTATCCCTTCTAGAGTTACTTCAGGCAAACAAAAATAAGTACTCTTATTTTCCCCCATTCTGACATGAAAAGTAGGACACTCCATAATCATTTCTCACCTGGTTCTTGCCACATCACACCCCGCCATGGAGATCATTTCTTATCAGGATGTATAGTACTTTCTTATTCTTTCCCACCATAACCTAGCATTCTATTGTATGGAATTTACCTAATCAGTCCCCACTGATGAACATGTATATCTGCTGTGTTGCTGGTGTGCAGTATATATAGAGGATAAATTTCTCCCAGAAATGAGGAAAAGGCATTTATAATACAATGTAATATCTTCCCTGATTCAAATATAAGCCTCATGAGGGCTGGGACATCTGTCTTCACTGAGCATAGGGCAGAGCCCCCCACCCACACCTCCTCCAGGGCTCCACATCCTCCCACCATACAGCCCCACTTGGAAAGGGACACAGATGTCTGTGTGCTTTCCTCTTTCTGACCTCTCTCCGCAAAAGCAGTATTCCTGCAATACCCCAGGAAACAATTTATTAATATTTGAGTTCTCAACTCAGGTTTCCAAATACTAACTTATCAAGATTAGTATTTGAATTTCCAACAAGACAGTAAGGATGAGGAGCCTTAGAGGTTGACCTGGCTCTTTGCCATTTGCCCATCACCCCCCAGATCCATTGTCAACTATGCAAGTTTCCAAGGCTGGGGGGAATTAGTCAGTGATGGTATTCCTATCTCTGTGAAGGCCACTGCCATTAATGTCACCACATCAAGCTACAGTTGGGAACCAGTCATTCTCGCTCCTCTTTCACAATTTCGTATCATCAGTCATCAAGTCCTATCAATGATACCTCTTAAAAATCCCTAACATCTCCATAGTCTCTATATCTTTTCTGGATGAAAGCTTTATCCTAAATCTCTCCTCTTTTGAAGTACAGTATAATTTTCAGAAAGTTAAAATAAAAATGACTATCATAATAACATAAAGTTAACATGTGTTCAAGATTTATTTAATTCATTAATGAGGAAACCTGATAGTAAAGCTGGCTTGGAGTATTTTTGAAGAGCTGAGTATTGATATTACATAAGTGCTACAGAGAGAATATTGGAATAAGATATCTTACTAGATACAAAACTAGTTAATGTCCTTCAGGACAGTAAAAGCAGAACCTTTTTTCTATCAGACAAACTATTTTATCTCTGGCAGACAAAAATCCACAAATTAAAAAGAAATTTCACAGAGCCTGGGTCTAATCAATAGCAAATAATATATCCAACAAGAATATATACAAATTTGCTTCTGTCGTTTCTGACTCTTTGAGACCCCATGGACTGTAGCCCACCAGGCTCCTCTGTCCATGGAATGTTCCAAGTGAGAATACTGGAGTAGGTTGCCACTTCCTACTCTGGGGGATCTTCCCAACCCAGGGAACGAACCTGCATGTCTTGTGTTTCCTGCACTGGCAGGTGGATTCTTTACCACTGTGCCACCTGGGCTTCACTTGCCCAATAAGAGTACATTCCCACAAAGAAAGATGGCAGCCACCTTTTGTTTTTGTAAATAAAGTTTTATTTACATCATTATGTTCATTCCCTTACCTATTGTCTTTGACTGCTGGCATGCTACAATGGTGTTGTTGAATGCCTGTGATGGAGAACATAAGGACCACAAAGATTCTCCCTTCCCTCCCACCCACTTCCCAAACTGTTACCAGAGCAATCCTTCAAAATCATGCAATGCACATTGTCAGTTCTCTGCCTAAAATCTTTCTGAATCCCCATTGCTCACTAGTTAACTTCACCTTGTACAAATCCCTGAGCCCTCTGACCCCCAGTCACCTTTACCTGTGATGACCTCTATCATGTGATATGTGTGACAGCTCTATGGACCTGAAAGCCTGTGCACAAGGTCTGTAACTTGCATTGGCGATCAGGAGGATTCATTTTTCTCCATATCTCAAAACACTGGGAAGACTTTGGGCATCTCTGGTTTGAGGGAACTGGGGATGAAAAAACGATTAATACCAACCACCCCTGAAGCTTTGGGGGAGAATTAAGGGGGAAACTTGTTTATAGAGCTTGGCACCTGGTAAAGAGCTCCATAAATGTGAGCTTATTCCCCTACAGTCCGCTTACCTCATGTGGATCTGAAATAAGGATTATGCTTCTGAGAGGGAGAAGAGGCAGTGAGGAGCAGAGGGCTGCCGAGGCTGGAAGGGAAAATTGTGGTGAGGACAACATCTGCTTTCTATTCCCCAGACTCGGGCCCCCGGCCGCCCTCCCGGTGGAACGTTTCTCCATTCCATATAAACAGAAAGGATGATTCTCGTAATCTCGGCAACAAAATACGCAAGCATAAAAATGGGTCATATTTTACTTTAATGAGAGAAACGAGGGCCTGTTTCCTTCACACAGAGAAGCCTGGGTTGCTGTAATTAACACCAAATGGGCCCGAGGCTGATCTCTCAAATGTGAAGAGGTTGTTGGAATTGGAAGAAACCTGGGGCCTCTGGAGGTGATAAGCATTGCCATCCCCTCACTCCTCCCATCCCTAACCCCCTCTTCCAGCCAGCTGCCAGGTCCTGAAAAGCAAGGGAGGATTAACTTTCATTAAGCACTTACTAGGTGCTTCACAGGAAAACACACATGGGAATGCATACACACACACACACACACACACACACACACACACACACAGATGCAATCAGGAAAGGCATTCCCAGATCAGAAGACTAAGCCTCAGAGAGGTGAAGCAATTTGCCTAATCTTTGCCAGCTTGGAAGAGATGGGATCCTTCACCATCTGGCATTAACTTCTCTTTCAAATCTCATCCCTCCATAACAGCCCTCCTGTATGGCAAGGAAATCAAACCAGTCAATCCTAAAGGAAATCAGTCCTGAATATTCATTGGAAAGATTGATGCTGAAGCTAAAGCCCCAACACTCTGGCCACCTGATGCTGGGAAAGATTGAAGGCAAGAGGAGAAGAGAATGACAGAGGATGAGATGGTTGGATGGCATCACCTACTTGATGGACATGAATTTGAGCAAACTGTAGGAGTTGGTAATGGACAGGGAAGCCTGACGTGCTGCAGTCCATGAGGTGGCAAGAGTTAGACATGACTGAGCTACTGAACTGAACTGTAGTATATAGTCCAATCACATTGGGCCACTTTCCATTTCCGATTTATGGCCAACTCCTGCCTGTTTGTGGGCTGGCAAACCAACCACCTTTCCTTTACTTCTTTGCTCTTGAAATCTTGGTTCATCTTTCAAAACCAAGTCAAAATTGAGCAGCACATGGATTAGTGGCATAGAACATGCGTATGGACATTGGGATCACTCAAACCATCTTCACAGACCAATCCTGCCATCTCATTCACCTCTTCTCTTTAAGCCCTACTTGCCCATGTGTAAAATGGGGATAGCAACACAGAGGTGTGGTAGGAGTGAATGAGTTAACATATATTAAATGACTTGCACAGAGCTTTGAACCCAGTACTTGCCTTCTGTATATCTGGTGGAAACATGGCAACATTGCCAGCCATCAGGAAAGAAACTTAAACAACAAAGGCATTTCAAAGGTATACTCTCATGATGAAATGACTACTCTCACAAATGACTGTGAAATGTCCCAACCCACTCCCCTTGCCAGAGACACATTATCCCAATGTGCCTACCTGCCCATCTTTGTTTGGAAGCTGCTCCAATGAGGACAGCTGGACGCGGGTGACAGGGTGTCAACTCCCTAAGCTAGTCCTTGGTTGCTGGTCCTAGACTTACTACAGAAAGTTGTCAGCACCAGATAGAATATCTGATCTGTAGGCAAATAAAAGTATGATAACAGTGACAAATTCAAACTATTGTTCTTCCTTTTATAAGACTTCTTTCAGGGGAACCATTTGGCATGCCACTATGAATAAAGAAATGGGGCTTGAAAAGATAAGAAGATGGGAAGATCAGAGAGGAAATTCTTGGAAGATTCTACAAAATAATGACCTGAATATGTGCTCAGGGTCTTTTCACTGTTCCAACTCCCAGGGATCATTCCACCACCAAAATAAACTTGGCTCATTGTAGTAGCCTAGAAGAGAAGCTGGATATGGCTGACACTTCAAATACTGGGAAAGAGGACTTAAGATGAGGGATTCATTCATTGTTACACAAAAGGAAGGACTCAAACCCCACCTGAAAAGAGGCTTGCCTTCCTAGAAGAATCTGCAGTGAAGACTTCAATTATGAGGTCATGGGAAGAAAGCATGATGGACTCTCTAGGGTCAGGGAGAGGGACCATCCCTCCAACTAGCTCTGTGTGGCTCTAGAAGAGGTCAGCTATTTTTCAGAGGTGGCTGTGTCATGGGGTTGAAGACACCCCATTTCCACTGGAATATTATAACAAAGAGGCTCCCTTCCCTACCCAATCTTAACAAACCTGTCATCAACAATCTACCAGAAAAGAAACTTCTCTGTCTTCCACTACCTATTGGCCTCCCTTGGCCCAAAAGACCCCAATGCCCTGTGTGCATACTCTACAAAACATGTACTTACAGACCAGATATTATTAAAGGGATCAGAAGCTATTGAGGCAAGGAGACCTTTCCCAACATGTGGCTTTTAAGGAGGCAAGATATAGTTAGAATTCTTAATGAGATATTGTGAAAGCACACACACAAGAACACCTTTTAGTACTATACACATGATTTCTAAATTCTAAAGTTCAATAGAAAAAATTTAAAGCTAAATGTTATTTTTTCAGTTTTTCTGCTTTAACTTTAACTTTAAAACTTAAGTTTGTTAACTTTAAAACTTAAAGTTAGCTTTAAAACTATAACATATTGGAAAGTTGAACACAAGCAGCAATCACCATACAGAGCAAAAACTGCTTAAATTGAAGACCATAGATGAGAAGGTAAGAGACATGAAAGAGAAAAGCAGGAGATAGATTATCTAAGAATAGACTTCTAAAAGGGGAGCAAGAAAGAGATGGAGGAGGATTAATAATGGGAGATAGAATTAAATAAAATTTCACGGAGGGGAGGAAAAGCAGGAAACTTTATATGGAAGTTGCCTTGAACAGGAATAATTTTAAGTAACACACACCTAGACCTATTCTGGCAAAATTACTGAACTCCAAAAAAGAAGAAATATTTATGAGTTTCTTGTGGCAGCCATGAAGATGTGCCTTTCAGATCTCCTACTACAGGGAATCTAATTAGCTGATGACCCCTCTCCAGCCCCTCTGAAACTACCACAAATTTCATGCTGAGGCCTTGCTTTCTGCAGACAGCTCTCGGCCATGACTAAGCATGCAAGGGTCCTAAGGCAGGCCCACGCCCAAGTGATGCCTCCTATGAAAAACTTGGGTTCAAGGATTCCCAATAGGTTTGATCAAACCTTTCCTAGAGCTGCACTGCTGTCAGAGATAGCTCCTGCCTTAACTTCCTTCTTTACAACTCTGCTTTCATAGGTCTTATACCTCCATTGTGGTCAAAGTTTCCCCTGCCCTTCACTTCCTTTTTTGATAAATCTCTTACCTATCTAATCCTCTCTTTGTGTCATTTTAGTAGACCTCAACTAATACAGATATGGAGAAGGCAATGGCATCCCACTCCAGTACTCTTGCCTGGAAAATCCCATGGACAGAGGAGCCTGGTGGGCTGCAGTCCATGGGGTTGCTAAGAGTCAGACACGACTGAGCGACTTCACTTTCACTTTTCACTCTTATGCATTGGAGAAGGAAACGGCAACCCACTCCAGTGTTCTTGCCTGGAGAATCCCAGGGATGGGGGAGCCTGGTGGGCTGCCGTCTCTGGGGTTGCACAGAGTTGGACACGACTGAAACGACTTAGCAGCAGCAGCACAGATATACAAAGATATTGGTAAATAGATAAATAAGTGGTAGATAGATAGACAAAAATAAATATCTGAATTTCTAGATACAACACTGGTAACAGAAGACAGTGAATCATAATTTTTAGATTGAAAGAAAAAAACGCACTGCAATTCTATCTATATTCCACCAAGACATCCATTTTAAGCAAAGGTTGAGTTAGATACTGATTGATGCTCCCAAGTATTTCCAGTTCTCTGCCTTCCAGGCACACAGAGGGCTTGGCATGACTCTGTTTCATTTGCAGTTTGCCATGGTGAAATTCTTTGGCCAATGAAAATGAGTATGTCCCTCCTGGGCAGAAGCATTTAATGGTGGTAGGAGACTTTCCAGCATTCTCCTTTGCTGATGTGATCTGGAGACTAGAGCTCTTCATGAAAATTAGAGATACCAAGGGAACATTTCATGCAAAGATGGGCTCAATAAAGGACAGAAATGGTATGGACCTAACAGAAGCAGAAGATATTAAGAAGAGGTGGCAAGAATACACAAAAGAACTGTACAAAAAAGATCTTCATGACCAAGATAATCATGATGGTGTGATCACTCACCTAGAGCCAGACATCCTGGAATGTGAAGTCAAGTGGGCCTTAGAAAGCATCACTACGAACAAAGCTAGTGGAGGTGACGGAATTCCAGTTGAGCTGTTCCAAATCCTGAAAGATGATGCTGTGAAAATGTTGCACTCAATATGCCAGCAAATTTGGAAAACTCAGCAGTGGCCACAGGACTGGAAAAGCTCAGTTTTCATTCCAATCCCAAAGAAAGGCAATGCCAAAGAATGCTCAAACTACTGCACAATTGCACTCATCTCACACGCTAGTAAAGTAATGCTCAAAATTCTCCAACCCAGGCTTCAGCAATATGTGAACTGTGAACTTCCAGATGTTCAAGCTGGTTTTAGAAAAGGCAGAGGAACCAGAGATCAAATTGCCAACATCCACTGGATCATGGAAAAAGCAAGAGAGTTCCAGAAAAACATCTATTTCTGCTTTATTGACTATGCCAAAGCCTTTGACTGTGTGGATCACAATAAACTGTGGGAAATTCTGAAAGAGATGGGAATACCAGACCACCTGACCTGCCTCTTGAGAAACCTATATGCAGGTCAGGAAGCAACAGTTAGAACTGGACATGGAACAACAGACTGGTTCCAAATAGGAAAAGGAGTATGTCAAGGCTGTATATTGTCACCCTGCTTATTTAACTTATATGCAGAGTACATTATGAGAAACGCTGGGCTGGAAGAAGCACAAGCTGGAATCAAAATTTCTGGGAGAAATATCAATCACCTCAGATATGCAGATGACACCACCCTTATGGCAGAAAGTGAAGAGGAACTAAAAAGCCTCTTGATGAAAGTGAAAATGGAGAGTGAAAAAGTTGGCTTAAAGCTCAACATTCAGAAAACTTAGATCCTGGCATCCAGTCCCATCACTTCATGGGAAATAGATGGGGAAACAGTGGAAACAGTGGCTGACTTCATTTTTCTGGGCTCCCAAATCACGGCAGATGGTGATTGCAGCCATGAAATTAAAAGACGCTTACTCCTTGGAAGGAAAATTATGACCAACCTAGATAGCATATTGAAAAGCAGAGACATTACTTTGCCAACAAAGGTCTGTCTAGTCAAGGCTATGATTTTTCCAGTAGTCATGTATGGATGTAAGAATTGGACTGTGAAGAAAGCTGAGTGCTGAAGAATTGATGCTTTTGAACTGTGGTGTTGGCGAAGACTCTTGAGAGTCCCTTGGACGGCAAGGAGATCCAACCAGTCCATTCTAAAGGAGACCAGTCCTGAGTGTTCATTGGAAGGACTGATGCTAGAGCTGAAACTCCAATACTTCGGCCACCTCATGCGAAGAGTTGATTTATTGGAAAAGACCCTGATGCTGGGAGGGATTGGGGGCAGGAGGAGAAGGGAACAACAGAGGATGAGATGGCTGGATGGCATCACTGACTCAATGGACATGAGTTTGAGTGAACTCCGGGAGTCGGTGATGGACAGAGAGGCCTGGCGTGCTATGATTCATGGGGTCACAAACAGTCGGACACGACTGAGCGACTGAACTGAACTGAACTGAACTGATGTGATCTAGGCAGCTCCTGTTGATATAGACTCAAAACACTGAGCCTTCACATAGTCGATAAGCTCCCTAGTAAGTTCCCTGGCATCAGCAGCAAACTTCGCATGAGCAAAAAGGACACTTAGGATTTTTAAGCCTTTGAGATTGAGGGTGGGAGTGTTAATTCCTGAATTAGGCTATTCCACCAGTGCAAAGACCAAAAAAAAACTTCAGCTCTGTGAAGATAAGGCCCTTGACTATTCTGTCATACCCTCTTCCCCCAGCAACAGCACAAACTACTACCAAATATAGCCTTCTAATTGTTGCTATTCTTATTGAAAGAACTTTTCAAACATTAAAGAAGTCAAAGAGTTATGTGCCTTTAAAAAAAGGCATACCCCTAGCTGAGAAACCACTTGAGAAGGATTCTAACCAAAGGAAACTTAAATTAAAACAAAAGTCTCAAGATACGGAGGATGACAAGTATAAGAAAAAGTAGTAAGCAATGAATCTTACGGTATTTTATTATTAAATTTAAAAACAAATGATTAATGCTTGACTGGGAATTGTAATATGAGTTAAGTGAGGATTATTGAAACAGAAGAGGCATATTGTAAGAAAATATGGGATAATAGCATGAAAGCACTGAATTTACTCGGCAAAACCCAAGAGGTAGGAATTGGGGGTATAGGGGGAGAGGTTTCACGAGGGGGTAGGAAAATAAAGAAGTTAAAATGTTTAAAGGTTTCATCACTATGGAGAGCACAGGGCCAAGTAAAACATTGAGGGGAGAAAGAATTAAGAAGACTTGTTGAGTTTTTACATAGCAATAGAGAAATATTTAACTGTGAAGATTGTTAACAATTACTGTAATTAAGACACCTATTATTTGGCCATTTATTCAACAAAAAGGTATTAAGCACCTAGAATATGCCAAATATTTTTCTAGGTGTTGGAGATAGATATGTATGTATACATCAGTAATACAACACACAAGGTTCCTACTCTCATTCTCAAGAAGGAAGACAAGCAATGAACAGATGATCAAAAAAATAACAAGGCAATTTCAGATGGTGATAACTACCATCTCTTTTCCTTGGATGATAGCTTAGGAAAGAATAGAAATTGTCCATATTAAGCTAAAGAGAGCATAGTGTTCTAAGCAAAGAAGTTATGGTAGTGATAAGCTTAATATGTTCAAGCATTAAAAGGAAGGTCAGAACAGCTGGAGGCTTGTGTGTGTGTCTGGAAATCAGGATGGGGTTGCAATACCAGTTCACAAAAGAGACAAATCACATAGAACTTCATGAGGCTAAGTAAAAACATACAATTATTCCAAATGTGTCGGGAAGCCACTGGCTGGGGGAGGGGGGAGGGGGGAGGGGCGGGCGGGGAGGTGGGCAGGGGGCAGGGAGGGTTTTAGGAAGAGGAGAATCATGATCTCATTTGTTTTAAGAAGATTACTGGCTGACATGCCATGATACTCCAACTACCCAGACGCATATACAATATGAAATACTGTCTCATCAATAGGCTCATTTATCTCCCTAACAGCAGTCATACTAATGGTTTTCAGTATCTGAGAAGCATTCGCATCTAAACAAGAAGTCTTAACTGTGGATTTAACTACAACAAACCTAGAATGATTAAACGGGTGCCCCCCACCATACCATACATTTGAAGAACCCACATATGTTAACCTAAAATAAGAAAGGAAGGAATTGAACCCCGTACGATTGGTTTCAAGCCAACATCATAACCACTATGTCTGTCTCAATTAGTGAGATGTTAGTAAAATATTATATAACTTTGTCAAAGTTAAGTTACAAGTGAAAATCCTGTACATCTCATATGGCATACCCCATACAACTAGGTTTTCAAGATGCAACATCACCAATCATAGAAGAATTACTTCATTTTCATGATCACACGCTAATAATCGTCTTTTTAATTAGCTCATTAGTACTTTATATTATTTCACTAATATTAACAACAAAATTAACTCATACGAGTACAATAGATGCACAAGAAGTAGAGACAATCTGAACTATTTTGCCCGCTATTATTTTAATTTTAATTGCCCTCCCTTCTCTACGAATCCTGTACACAATAGATGAGATCAATAACCCATCTCTTACGGTAAAAACCATAGGACATCAGTGATACTGAAGCTATGAGTATACAGATTATGAAGACCTAAGCTTTGACTCCTACATAATTCCAACATCAGAATTAAAGCCAGGGGAGCTACGACTATTAGAAGTCGATAATCAAGTTGTACTGCCAATAGAAATAACAATCCGAATACTAGTCTCCTCTGAAGATGTACTACATTCATGAGCCGTGCCTTCTCTAGGGTTGAAAACAGACGCAATTCCAGGTGGTCTGAACCAAACAACTCTTACAGCAACCTGACCAGGCCTATATTATGGCCAATGTTCAGAGATCTGTGGATCAAACCATAGTTTTATGCCTATTGTCCTTGAATTAGTTCCACTAAAGTACTTTGAAAAATGATCTGCATCAATATTATAAAATCACCAAGAAGCTATACAGCACTAACCTTTTAAGTTAGAGATTGAGAGCATCATACTCTCCTTGGTGATATGCCACAACTAGACACGTCAACAGGACTAACAATAATCTTATCAATATTCTTAGTTCTCTTTATTATTTTTCAACTAAAAATTTCAAAACACAGCTTCTATCACAGCCCAGAATTGACACCAACAAAAACACCAAAACAAAACGCCCCTTGAGAAACAAAATGAACGAAAATTTATTTGCCTCTTTCATTACCCTATAATTCTAGGCCTTCCCCTCATAACTCTTATTGTATTATTTCCTAGCTTACTATTCCCAACATCAAATCGACTAGTAAGCAATCGCCTTGTCTCCCTCCAACGATGAATACTTCAACTTGTATCAAAACAAATAATGGGCATCCACAACACCAAAGGACAAACATGAACATTGATATTAATATCCTTAATTCTATTTATTGGGTCAACAAACCTACTAGGTCTGCTACCCCACTCATTCACACCAACCACACAATTATCAATAAACCTAGGCATAGCCATTCCCCTGTGAGCAGGGGCCGTAATTACAGGCTTCCGCAATAAAACTAAAGCATCACTTGCCCATTTCTTACCACAAGGAACACCAACCCCACTAATCCCAATACTAGTTATTATTGAAACTATCAGCCTTTTTATTCAACCAGTAGCCCTTGCCGTGCGATTAACAGCTAACATCACTGCAGGACACCTACTAATTCACCTAATCGGGGGAGCTACACTTGCACTAACAAGTATTAGCACTAAAACAGCTCTCATTACATTTATCATTCTAATCCTACTAACAATCCTTGAATTTGCAGTGGCTATAATTCAAGCCTATGTATTTACCCTCCTAGTCAACCTATACCTGCACAACAACACATAATGACACACCAAACCCATGCTTACCACACAGTAAACCCAAGCCCTTGACCCCTTACAGGAACCCTATCCGCCCTATTAATAACATCCGGTTTAATCATATGATTCCACTTCAACTCAACGGCCCTGCTAATACTCGGCTTAACAACCAACATACTTACAATATACCAATGATGACGGGATATTATCCGAGAGAGTACTTTCCAAGGACACCATACCCCAACCGTCCAAAAAGGCCTCCGCTACGGGATGATTCTTTTCATTATTTCTGAAGTCCTCTTCTTTACTGGGTTTTTCCGAGCATTTTACCACTCAAGCCTTGCCCCTTACTCCCAAACTAGGCGGCTGCTGACCTCCAACAGGCATTCATCCACTCAACCCCTTGGAGGTTCCACTACTCAATACCTCCGTCCTGCTAGCCTCAGGAGTCTCTATTACCTGAGCCCACCATAGCCTCATAGAAGGAAACCGAAATCACATATTACAAGCCCTGTTCATCACCATCACATCAGGAGTATACTTTACACTACTGCAAGCCTCAGAGTACTATGAAGCACCCTTCACTATCTCAGACGGAGTGTACGGCTCAACTTTCTTCGTAGCCACAGGCTTCCACGGTCTCCATGTCATCATTGGATCCACCTTCCTAATTGCATGCTTTTTCCGCCAACTAAAATTCCATTTTACTTCCAACCACCACTTCGGCTTTGAAGCCGCTGCCTGATATTGACACTTTGTAGATGTAGTTTGACTTTTCCTCTATGTATCTATCTATTGATGAGGCTCATATTCTTTTAGTATCAACCAGTACAGCTGACTTCCAATCAGTTAGTTTCGGTCTAACCCGGAAAAGAATAATAAACCTAATACTAACCCTCCTGACTAATTTTACACTAGCCACCCTACTTGTCATCATCGCATTCTGACTCCCTCAACTAAATGCATACTCAGAAAAAACAAGCCCATATGAATGCGGATTTGACCCCATAGGATCAGCTCGCCTTCCTTTCTCCATAAAATTCTTTCTAGTAGCCATCAGATTACAGAGAAGAAAATGGCAACCCACTCCAGTATTCTTGCCTGGAGAATTCCATGGACAGTGGAGCTGGGCAGGCTACAGTCCATGGAGTCACAAAGAGTTGGACACAACTGAGTGACTAAACAACAACAACAACTGGCTGATGCATGGAGAAGAGATTATAGAGGGCAGAGCAAGAAAGAAAGCAGGGACAGCAAGTGGGGCGTGACGGTGGCTTGACCAAGGGGTAGCAGTGGTCCCAGGGGAAGGGAAGGGAAGGATCAAAGTTGACTCAAATTTCTGGCTTGAGCACTTGAATAGAAGAATCAGGGCCTACTGATCAGGAACTAGAAGAAGGTAGATTGTAAATAAAGCGAAGTTTAGGCGAGCTCAGTTTGAGATGCTTGCTAAACCACCAAGGGAGAGACATGTCCAAGCTCACACTGGATATGTGAGCCTAAGTGAGAACTCAGGGATGGAGGAAAATGCTCATCAGAGAGAAGGCATCTAAAGCCAAAGGAGTACTCAGGCTACTGTACTTACATAGCTACCATGTAAAGCACCTAGCCTGGGACTTAGCATATGGTGGGTGCTCAATAAATGGTTCTCTCTCCCTTTCTTCTAAGGATGAGTGATGATGGTCTTCTAGAATGAATACTGGGCCAAGTGTCAGGAGGCTGTATATTAACCCTGTCCTAGGCAGGACGTATAACCTTCTGGTCTTCTGTTTTCTCAGTGACTATAAAAAAGGAAGGGCTTCCCTGGTGGTTCAGACAGTAAAGAGTCTGCCTTCAATGCTTCAGACCAGAATTCAATCCCCGGCTTGGGAAAATCCTCTGGAGAAGGGAATGGCTACCCACTCCAGTATTCTTGCCCAGAGAATTCCATGAAGAGAGGAGTCTGGCAGACTGCAGTCCATGGGGTTGCAAAGAGTCAAACATGACTGAGCAACTAACACTTTACTTTTTTCTTTTCATACAAAAAGGAAACATATCAATAGTGATCACCTGGAGATGGGGTGGGGTGGGTTGGGGGAAGGGAATGGACTACAACGAAGCACAGGGAAACTTTAGAAGATGGGTATTTTATTTATGTTGACTATGCTGATGGTTTCACAGATAGGTTCATATCTCAAAATTCATCACAATTGTACACTTAAATAGGTGTAGATTATTGTGTGTCAATTATACTTTAACTACACTGCTAAAGTAAAAATGAAGGGAACAACTTCTGCTTTGTTATCTCCCTGGGTCACTGTGTCCCTAGGATTAATTATAAAAACACTTGAAATAATAAAAATGGACACGACATAGGACACATGGAGTGTATTCTACTGTTGTGATGTTTTGCTCTCTGCAAGTAGCCACTGTATTACTTGGGGGTGGATAGTATGAGTCAAAAGATATATGAAACAAAAATATGAAGATTTTCCTGAAAAACTGACAAGGCAGATGGGAAGGAGACTGCATTAGTCAGGGTTCTCTAGAGAAATAGAACCGACAGGATATGTGTGTGTTTTTGTGGGTGTGGATATGGGTGTGGGTGTATGGTTTATTTTAAGGAACTGGCTTACACATTACGAAGGTTGACAAGGCCCAAGATCTGCAGTTGGCCAGCTGGAGGCCCAGAAGAGCTGATGGTGTAGTTCTAGTCTGAGTAAAAGGGCCTGAGACGTGGCAGAGCTCAGGGTTCAGATCCAATCTGAACATGCAGGCTCAAAGCCCAGGCAGAGGTGATGTTTTAATCCTGAGTTCAAAGGCATGGAAAAACCAATGCCCTAATTCAAAGGCAGAAGGCAGGATGAGGTCCCTTTTACTCAGCCTTTTTGTTCTATTCAAGCCCCCAGCTGATTGGATGAGCCTCCTCCCATTAGTAAGGGAAATTTGCTTTACTAATGAGGCAGGAGATAGATGAGCTGCAGGTTAGACATTAACAACCCGCCTCTTGTTTGCATTTCATGGGGCAGGAAGAAGTAGGCTTCAAGCTGGATACTTATAACTAGATTCCTGTTTGCATTTCCTCAGACAAGAGATTGGTGGGCTCCAGTTAAGGCATTTATAATCAGACTCCTACGTGCCCTCTCAAATAGAACAGAAACAGGGTAAATAGCCAGTTTTTTACTCTTGTAAAACCCAAGTAAGTTTCTTGAGAAACCCCAGTAAGACAGTAGGCACTGGAACAGCTGTAAGGAGATACTCCATGTCCGAGAGCAAAGAAGCCCCAGCAGGATGGTAGGAGGGGGAATTCATGTTTAGAATCAAACCCCATTCCTGCCAGAGACGCTCAGAGGGCTCAAGCAAACCTTGTGCACACCAGAACCCAAGGACCCCACAGAGACTGAGACAGAACTGTGAGCATCTCCTGTGGTGGTATGCGTCAGCAGTGGACTGCCACACGGACAGGGGCCTTGGGTGCAGCAGACTTGGGTATAGCATAAGCCCTCTTGGAGGAGGTCACCTTTAACCCCACCACAGAGATGCCAGAACTTACACAGGACTGGAAAATAGACTCTTGGAGGGCACAAACAGAACTTTGTGCACCAGGGCCCAGGAGAAAGGAGCAGTGACCCCACAAGAGACTGACCCAGACTTGCCTGTGAGTGTCCAGGAGTCTCCAGCAGAGGCGTGGGTCGGTGGTGGCCTGATGCAGGGTTGGAAGCACTGAATGTAGCAGTACATGCATGAGATCTTTTAAAGGAGGTCACAATTATCTTATCAGTATTCTTGCCTTGAGAACCCCATGAACAGTATGAAAAGGCAAAACGATAGGATACTGAAAGAGGAACTCCCCAGGTCAGTAGGTGCCCAATATGCTACTGGAGATCAGTGGAGAAATAATTCCAGAAAGAATGAAGGGATGGAGCCAAAGCAAAAAGAATACCCAGCTGTGGATGTGACTGGTGATAGAAGCAAGGTCCGATGCTGTAAAAAGCAATATTGCATAGGAACCTGGAATGTCAGGTCCATGAATCAAGGCAAATTGGAAGTGGTCAAACAAGAGATGGCAAGAGTAAATGTCGACATTCTAGGAATCAGCGAACTCAAATGGACTGGAATGGGTGAATTTAACTCAGATGACCATTATATCTACTACTGCGGGCAGGAATCACTCAGAAGAAATGGAGTAGCCATCCTGGTCAACAAAAGAGTCTGAAATGCAGTACTTGGATGCAATCTCAAAAACGACAGAATGATCTCTGTTCGTTTCCAAGGCAAACCATTCAATATCACAGTAATCCAAGTCTATGCCCCAACCAGTAATGCTGAAGAAGCAGAAGTTGAATGGTTCTATGAGACCTACAAGACCTTTTAGAACTAACACCCAAAAAAGATGTCCTTTTCATTAAGGGGACTGGAATGCAAAAGTAGGAAGTCAAGAAACACCTGGAGAAACAGGCAAATTTGGCCTTGGAATACAGACTGAAGCAAGGCAAAGACTAATAAGAATTTAGCCAAGAAAATGCTCTGGTCATAGCAAACACCCTCTTCCAACAACACAAGAGAGGACTCTATACATGGACATCACCAGATGGTCAACACCAAAATCAGATTGATTATATTCTTTGCAGCTAAAGATGGAGAAGCTCTAAACAGTTAGCAAAAACAAGACCAGGAGAAGACTGTGGCTTAGATAGTGAACTCCTTATTGCCAAATTCAGACTTAAATTGAGAAAGTAGGGAAAACCACTAGACCATTCAGGTATGACCTAAATCAAGTCCCTTATGATTATACAGTGGAAGTGACAAATAGATTTAAGGCCCTAGATCTGATAGATAGAGTGCCTGATGAACTATGGAATGAGGTTCGTGACATTGTACAGGAGATACGGATCAAGAGCATCCCCATGGAAAAGAAATGCAAAAAAGCAAAATGGCTGTCTGGGGAGGCCTTACAAATAGCTGTGAAAACAAGAGAAGTGAAAAGCAAAGCAGAAAAGGAAAGATATAAGCATCTGAATGCAGAGTTCCAGAGAACAGCGAGAAGAGATAAGAAAGCCTTTTCAGTGATCAATGCAAAGAAATAGAGGAAAACAACAGAATGGGGAAGCCTAGAGATGTCTTCAAGAAAATTAGAGATACCAAGGGAACATTTCATGCAAAGATGGGCTCAATAAAGGACAGAAATGGTATGGATCTAACAGAAGCAGAAGATATTAAGAAGAGATGGCAAGAATACACAGAAGAACTGTACAAAAAAGATCTTCATGACCCAGATAATCACGATGGTGTGATCACTGACCTAGAGCCAGACATCCTGGAATGTGAAGTCAAGTGGGCCTTAGAAAGCATCACTATGAACAAAACTAGTGGAGGTGATGAATTCCAGTGGAGCTATTCCAAATCCTGAAAGATGATGCTGTGAAAGTGCTGCATTCAATATGTCAGCAAATTTGGAAAACTCATCAGTGGCCACAGGACTGGAAAAGGTCAGTTTTCATTCCAATCCCAAAGAAAGGCAATGCCAAAGAATGCTCAAACTACCACACAATTGCACTCATCTCACACACTAGTAAAGTAATGCTCAAAATTCTCCAACCCAGGCTTCAGCTACCATGAACCATGAATTTCCTGATGTTCAAGCTGGTTTTAGAAAAGGCAGAGGAACCAGAGATCAAATTGCCAACATCTGCTGGATCATGGAAAAAGCCAGAGAGTTCCAGAAAAACATCTATTTCTGCTTTATCGACTATGCCAAAGCCTTTGACTGTGTGGATCACAATAAACTGTGGGAAATTCTGAAAGAGATGGGAATACCAGACCACCTGACCTGCCTCTTGAGAAATCTGTATGCAGGTCAGGATGCAACAGTTAGAACTAGACATGGAACAACAGACTGGTTCCAAATAGGAAAAGGAGTACTTCAAGGCTGTATACTGTCACCCTGCTTATTTAACTTATATGCAGAGTCCATCATGAGAAATGCTGGACTGGAAGAAGCACAAGCTGGAATCAAGATTGCTGGGAGAAATATCAATAACCTCAGATATGCAGATGACACCACCCTTATGGCAGAAAATGAAGAGGAACTAAAAAGCCTCTTGATGAAAGTGAAAATGGAGAGTGAAAAAGTTGGCTTAAAGCTCAACATTCAGAAAACGAAGATCATGGCATCCAGTCCCATCACTTCATGGGAAATAGATGGGGAAACAGTGGAAACAGTGTCACACTTTATTTTTCTGGGCTCCAAAATCAGTGCAGATGTTGACTGCAGCCATGAAATTAAAAGACGCTTACTCCTTGGAAGGAAAGTTGTGACCAACCTAGATAGCATATTCAAAAGCAGAGACATTACTTTGCCAACAAAGGTTCGTCTAGTCAAGGCTATGGTTTTTCCTGTGGTCATGTATGGATGTGAGAGTTGGACTGTGAAGAAGGCTGAATGCTGAAGAATTGATGCTTTTGAACTGTGGTGTTGTAGAAGAAGTCCCTTGGACTGCAAGGAGATCCAACCAGTCCATTCTGAAGGAGATCAGCCCTAGGATTTCTTTGGAAGGAATGATGCTAAAGCTGAAACTCCAATACTTTGGCCACTTAATGAGAAGAGTTGACTCATTGGAAAAGACTCTGATGCTGGGAGGGATTGGGGGCAGGAGGAGAAAGGGACAACAGAGGATGATATGGCTGGATGGCATCACTGACTCGATGGACGTGAGTCTGAGTGAACTCCCGGAGCTGGTGATGGACAGGGAGGCCTGGCGTGCTGCTATTCATGGGGTCGCAAAGAGTTGGACACAACTGAGCAACTGAACTGACTGAACTGAACCATTATCTTCATTACCTCCACCATATTTTGGCCTCAGGTAAATAGTAGGGAGGGAACACAGCCCCGCCCATTGACAGAAAATTGGATTAAAGATTTACTGAGCATGGCCCCGCCCATCAGAATAAGACCCAGTTTCCCCCTCAGTCAGTCTCTCCCATCAGGAAGCTTCCATAAGCCTCTGGTTCTTATCCATTAGAGGTCAGACAGACTGAAAACCACAATCACAGAAAACTAACCAATCTAATCACACAGACCACAGCCTTGTCTAATTCAATAAAACTATGAGTCATGCCACGTAGGGCTACCCAAGACAGATGGCTCATGATGAGAGTTCTGACAAAATGTGATCCACTGGAGAAGGGAATGGAAAACCACTTCAGTGTTCTTGCCTTGACCCCATGAACAGTATGAAAAGGCAAAAAGATAGGGCACTGAAAGGTGAACTCTCCAGGACTGTAGGTGCCCAATATGCTACTGGAGATCAGTGGAGAAATAACTCCAGAAAGAATGAAGAGATGAAGCCAAAGCAAAAACAACACCCAGTTGTGATTGTGACTGGCGATGGAAGCAAGGTCTGATGCTGTAAAAAGCAATACTGCATAAGAACCTGGAATGTTAGGTTCATGAATCAAGGCAAATTGGAAGTAGTCAAACAGAAGAATGCAAGAGTGAATGTTGACATTTTAGGAATCAGTGAACTAAAATGGACTGGAATGGGTGAATTTAACTCAGATGACCATTATATCTACTACTGTGGGCAAGAATCCCTTAGAAGAAATGGAGTGGACATCGTACTCAACAAAAGAGTCTGAAATGCAGTACTTGGATGCAATCTCAAAAACAATAGAATGATCTCTGTTTGTTTCCAAAGCAAACCATTCAATATCACAGTAATCTAAGTCTATGCCCTGACCAGTAATGCTGAAGAAGCAGAAGTTGAATGGTTCTATGAAGACCTACAAGACGTTCTGGAACTAATACCTAAAAAAGATGTCCTTTTCAAGGACATCCTTTGCAAGTGGATTACAAAAGTAGGAAGTCAAGAAACACCTGGCATAACAGGCAAATTTGGCCTTGGAGTACAGAATGAAGCAGGGCAAAGACTAATAGAGTTTTGTCAAGAGAACGCACTGGTCATAGCATACACCCTCTTCCAACAACACAAGAGAAGACTTTATACATGGACATCACCAGATGGTCAACACCAAAATCAGATTGATTATATTCTTTGCAGCTAAAGATGGAGAAGCTCTATACAGTCAGCAAAAACAAGACCAGGAGAAGACTGTGGCTTAGATCATGAACTCCTTATTGCCAAATTCAGACTTAAATTGAAGAAAGTGGGGAAAACCACTAGACCATTCAGGTATGACCTAAATCAAGTCCCTTATGATTATACAGTGGAAGTGACAAATAGATTTAAGGGACTAAATCTGATAGACAAAGTGCCTGATGAGCTATGGACAGAGGTTCATAACATTGTACAGCAGACAGGGATCAAGAGCATCCCCTTGGAAAAGAAATGCAAAAAAGCAAAATGGCTGTCTGGGGAGGCCTTACAAATAGCTGTGAAAACAAGAGAAGTGAAAAGCAAAGCAGAAAAGGAAAGATATAAGCATCTGAATGCAGAGTTCCAAAGAATAGCAAGAAGAGATAAGAAAGCCTTCCTCAGCGATCAATGCAAAGAAATAGAGGAAAACAACAGAATGGGAAAGACTAGAGATCTTTTCAAGAAAATTAGAGATACCAAGGGAACATTTCATGCAAAGATGGGCTCGATAAAGGACAGAAATGGAATGGATCTAACAGAAGCAGAAGATATTAAGAAGAGGTGGCAAGAATACACAGAAGAACTGTACAAAAAAGATCTTCATGACCCAGATAATCATGATGGTGTGATCACTGACCTAGAGCCAGACATCCTGGAATGTGAAGTCAAGTGGGCCTTAGAAAGCATCACTATGAAAAAAGCTAGTGGAGGTGATGGAATTCCAGTGGAGCTATTTCAAATCCTGAAAGATGATGCTGTGAAAGTGCTACACTCAATATGCCAGCAAATTTGGAAAACTCAGCAGTGGCCACAGGACTGGAAAAGGTCAGTTTTCATTCCAATCCCAAAGAAAGGCAATGCCAAGGAATGCTCAAACTACCGCACAATTGCACTCATCTCACACGCTAGTAAAGTAACGCTCAAAATTCTCCAAGCCAGGCTTCAGCAATACGTGAACCGTGAGCTTCCAGACATTCAAGCTGGTTTTAGAAAAGGCAGAGGAACCAGGGATCAAATTGCCAACATCTGCTGGATCATGGAAAAAGCCAGAGAATTCCAGAGAAACATCTATTTATGCTTTATTGACTATGCCAAAGCCTTTGACTGTGTGGATCACAATAAACTCTGGAAATTTCTGAAAGAGACGGAAATACCAGACCACCTGACCTGACTCCTGAGAAATCTTCATGCAGGTCAGGATGCAACCGTTAGAACTAGACATGGAACAACAGACTGGTTCCAAATAGGAAAAGGAGTACATCAAAGCTGTTTATTGCCACCCTGCTTATTTAACTTATATGCAGAGTCCATCATGAGAAACACTGGCCTGGATGAATTACAAACTGAAATCAAGATTGCCCGGAGAAATAGCAGTAACCTCAGATATGCAGATGACACCACCCAGAAATTGGAGAAGAACTAAAGAGCCTCTTGATGAAAGTGAAAGAGGAGAGTGAAAAAGTTGGCTTAAAGCTCAACACTCAGAAAACTAAGATCAAGGCATTTGGTCCCATCACTTCATGGCAAATAGATTGGGAAACAGTGGAAATGGCAGCTGACTTTATTTTGGGGGGCTCCAAAATGACTGCAGATGGTGATTGCAGCCATGAAGTAAAAAGATGCTTACTCCTTGGAAGAAAAGCTTTGACCAATCTAGACAGTATATTAGGAGAAGGCAATGGCACCACACTCCAGTACTCTTGCCTGGAAAATCCCATGGATGGAGGAGCCTGGTGAGCTGCAGTCCATGGGGTCGCTAAGAGTCGGACATGACTGAGCGACTTCACTTTCACTTTTCATTTGCATGCATTTTAGAAGGAAATGGCAACCCCACTCCAGTGTTCTTGCCTGGAGAATCCCAGGGACAGGGGAGCCTGGTGGGCTGCCATCTCTGGGGTCGCACAGAGTCGGACACGACTGAACCAACTTAGCAGCAACAGAAGCAGCAGACAGCACATTAAAAAGCAGAGATATTGCTTTGCCAACAAATGTCTGTCTAGTCAAGGCTATGGTTTTTCCAGTAGTCATGTATGGATGTGAGTGTTGGACTATAAAGAAAGCTAAACACCAAAGAATTGATGCTTTTGAACTATGGTATTGGAGAAGACTCTTGACAGTCCCTCAGACTGCAAGGAGTTCCAACCAGTTCATCCTAAAGGAAATCTGTCTTGAGTGTTCATTGGAAGGACTGATGTTAAAGCTGAAACTGCAATCCTTTTGCCACCTGATGTGGAGAGCTGACTCATTGGAAAAGACCCTGGTGCTGGGAAAGACTGAAGACAGGAGGAGAAGGGGACAACAGAAGATGAGATGGTTAGGTGGCATCACCAACTCAATGGACATGAGTTTGAGTAAACTCTGGAAGTTGGTGATGGACAGGGAGGCCTGGCGTGCTGCAGTCCATGATGGGGTTGCAGAGTCAGACATGACAGAGCGACTGAACTGAACTGAACTGACTCTTGTAAACACTTCAAGTTAACAGTCACGGCAAGGACCAAGAGGGGCAAAACGGCGTCCAAGTAAAGGATTAAGTGATCTCTGCCCCCCATTCCGGGACATGGGAAACACTACACATATGCAGAAAGGATCCTTGGTTGTCAAAAGTCATGGGATAATGCCAGGCCTTAATGAGTCTTGCTCCTCACAGAAGCCTTCACTTTAAGATCTATCTTGACTGAGGGGTATGTGCACACCTAGGGGAAGGTTGCAGGGTAGGTCAGGTACGGGAAAAGAAACCAGATATTGGCTAAAGGTAAACAAAGACGTGGAAGAACTGACCTATATAAATGACTTAACCACCTCTTTACTGCACTGCTTCTCACTAGAGGGGACACTCACACCCTTTCTCTCCAGGTGTGCCTCTCTGCCTTGCTTCTGTCTTAACTAAACAAACTTTCTCTGTGTGCTCTCCCACTTGTTGTTGAGCTCTGTCTCTAGAAATAAACTTTGTGCTGGCATTTATACTTCTTGCCTCTGTGACAACAGCATTTTTCACTGGGAGCAAAGATCCAGGGAAAAATAGCTTCCAGCCTCTAGCCCTTGCTGGTTCGGTGGCTAGGGTTTCTGGTTTTATCCAGGCTGAAAGTGAAAGTGTTAGCTGCTCAGTCATGTTCAACTCTGCAACCCCATGGACTGTAGCCCATAGGCTCTTCAGTCCATGTGATTCTCCAGGCAGGAATACTGGAGTGTTAGCCATTCCCTTCTCCAGGGGATCTTCCTGGCCCAGAGATAGAACTCAGGTCTCCTGCACATCAGGCCAGTTCTTTACCATCTGAGCCCCTAGGCCACCTGGATTCAGCTCCTGGGCAGAATTAAGATCTCACTTCACACCACGGCTCACTGCTGCCTCATCCACCAAAATCACTAAGTGCACCAATTTAAGTGTTAATCTCATCCAAAACACCCACAGACAGTATAATGTTTCGCTAAATATCTGGCCATCTATGGCCCAGTCAAGCTGCCACATAAAATTAACCATCTCTATTAGGCTACACCTCTATTACCCCCTAGTCACAGATGAAACTCAAAGGGACAAAGAGTGATAACCCTTTGCCCAAGAACACAGAGTTGCCAAACTTACAGAGCTGGATTTTCAAATTTCATTTCACTGGAGTCTACTGCACCAAACTCCACTTCTTAGAATCCCAAACTTCAGACTTGAATGAGCCCTTACAGATTCCCTAGTCCCATCTCCTGTTTTACTGAAAAGTGAAAAGCTGAGGTCCCGCAGCTAGTTATGGAGAGAGCTGGGGGTCCAGCTTTGGCTAGTGCTCCTTCCGTCCACAGCACCCCTGCTGTTAGGCTCTTAGTCAGAATCCAGCTCCATCTTTGGCCGCTTGTTCCAGCCCAGCCTGTAGGGAGAAAGAGCCTACTCTGGGATCACGTTCTGCCCTCAAGGTCTCAACAGTGATGGAGAAGATTTCCACAGGTAAGCCCCCATCCAGCCTCTCACATTTCCAGCCCCCGCTCCACCCAAGGTTGACCGGGTGCAGAAGCCCAGATATTTCGCAAGTAGCCCATCAGCACCTCTTTTCCTCCTCTGGTGGAAAAAATGTTGCTCAAAGGTCCTGATCTCAGGAGGGTGGACCTGCCTCAGGGGGTGTCTTCTCTGTAGGAGGTTTCCCTTTGGGGAAGCTCATTTCTTTAAGGTCATAAATGACTGGATCCCAGGATGCTAGGGAGTTTCAGAAAAGTAAGGAGTGGGGGAAGGAAAGGAGAGGAAACTTTACCAGAGAGAGGCTACCGCAGGAAAATTTTTTATAGATAATGCTCTCAGCCTTTGAGAACTTTCACGTCAGCCGCTAGTCTAAGTAACTCAGAGGATCTCAGTTGCCCTAGTCACCCCACAAGGTAGGTAAATTTTCTTACCCCATTTTACTAAGATTAAAAGAAAAGCTGAGGAATGAAGATGCTTAGTGATGTCCGCAAGGTCACACAGAATAGCTGGGGAGCTTATTTTTTACTCTGTCTGTCCGAATTCAGAAGCTGGGTCCTAACTCTTACACAGAAGTTTTACAGTTTACAAAGCATCTTTCCACCAGTTATCTCATTGGATTTACACTGTATGCCTGTGAATTAGGGTTTGCTATTTGACTGGATTTCCTTCAAGTTTACTAGACACCCACTCTGGGGCAGGCAGAGTCTCTGCACTCAGAGAGCCGCAGATTAGCAGGAGGCAGTGTGTGTGTTAGTCTCTTCAGTTGTGTCCAAGTCTTTGCGATCCCATGGACTGTAGCCCGCCAGGCTTCTCTGCCTAACCCAGGCAAGAATACTGCAGTGGGTTGCCATTCCCTTCTCCAGGGCATCTTCCCAACTCAGGGATCGAACCCACGTCTCCTGTGTCTCCTGCATGGCAGGTGAATTCTTTACCATCTGAGCCATTAGGGAATTCAGGAAGCAGAGACAATTTCTATTTTTTATTATTTTATGTTTTCATTTTATTGAAGTAAAACAATGCATAAAGTACCCAAATCAAAGTGTGTAGTTCAATAAAATGCTCATTCAATATAAACATATATATGTGTGTGTGTGTGTGTGTGTATCACCACCTTATGAATCAACATATAGACTATTTCCAACACCACACAAGGGTATCTAATACCAAGGTCACCATTATTCTGACCTCTTTCACCTCTTCTATCAAGCCATTTTGCTGTCCTTTGCTTTTATTCAAATGGAATTCTATATTGTGTTCCCTTTTATAGTTGGCTTTCCTCACCCAGCATTCACAGGTTGCCTCTGTCATAGTTTGTTCTTTTTATTGCTGCACAGTGTTTTATTGCATGAATTCACCATACGCTGCAGGTTTGCTCTCTATGACACCAACTCTGAGACAAAGATTAGCATTCAGTATCATCACTAGGAAGTGCCCTTGGGATGACAGCTGTGGAAAGGAAGGGCAGGAATGCGATCAGCAAGAGGGAGAATTCCAGAGCTCTGTACAGACCCAAGCACTCTCTTGGCCAACCTCACAAGGTGACCTAAAGCTAAAAATGGTCTTAGCGGTATGGATGTGTGGATAAGGCCTCCCCCAGGAAGGGCAGCCTTGGGCAAGGTGGCTTTGGACAACCAAGGCATTGCTGGAAGAGGCTGACAGCTTGAAAGTTGTCTGCCAGCGGTACTGGCAAAAGCTAGGGCAGGAAGTCCCGCCTTGAAGGGGAATCTGAGTGGCACATGACCATATCCACCATTCTTAATGTATTTCTCCATTCTTCTGTTGATGGACATCTGGGTGGGTTCCAGTTAGCACTATTATGAATAATGCTGCTATAAATATTCTTACAGATGTCTTTTGATGGACATAGCCACTTGTTTCTGTTAGACCTATAACCAGAAACAATGCTGGATCAGTCACAGGGTATATATCAATTTATACTCTCACCAGCAATGTTTCGGTTGTTCCAAATTCTAAAATTAAAGTGTCTTTAATTTTAGTCATTCTTGTGGGTGGATCTTTAGGGGTATCTCATCTGGTTCTGATCTGCATTCCCTTGACTGACTAAACCACATAGCCGTCCAATATCTGCTCTCATGTCTGGTCCTGGTGGAGCTAAATTTGAACCCAAGGTAAGTTGGGTCTCAAAATGCCAGATTTCTCCCTGTCTATTCAAAGACAGGGTGTATCTATACAAAGACTGAACTACTTTTGAAATAATCATGACCTTGAATCAACCTGCCCTCCTGCTGGGTGTGTGGTGTATATGGGTTCCCTTCTGGGGCAGATGCTGCTGGACGTCTACCCACAGCCAGTGCCTGCTCTTTCCTTGTTTTAATACACTCTGGGTTTAAGAGAGAGGACAATGAAACATGAGGGTGTAGGACAATGAAACATGAGGGTGTGTTGCTGGGGCCACTGAGACTCAGCTTGGGATCTTTGACAATATCCTCAAACAATTCAGTTTCCTAGCCCCAGAACCTCCCATAGTTCTAATGTTCCAAAACATAAAAAGATAAATTTTCTTTTCATTAAGCCATTTGAGTCAGGTCTTCTGTTACTTAAAGCTAAAAATATCCTAATACCCCTTTTCCCACACCTCAACTTGGACAAATTGGAACTTCTCTTCCCCCTTCTCTTTACAATGTGGTTTGATGGAAAAGGAAAATGCAGAAACCTCATCCTTATAATATTTATAATAACAGATTATTTTCATTCTGTGCAGAGAAATTCTGAGGAGTAGGGGTTAGTGTGAAGTCTAGCAAAAGAGATGAGAAAACAATAGAATCAAGTCTATGCTTCCTAAAGAGTTGATCGTCTCCAAAAGCCCTTCCAAGCAACGACTTCATTTTTTTTTTTTTTTTCCAAAACTACAGCCAAAACGAAGAGGGAGGAAGTATTGTGCCTGTGGCCACACATCCAGTAAGTAAAACAGCTGAAATCTGATGGACTGAGGTTCATGCTCTTTTCTTTAGAATTCTATGTAAAACAATTCTTCCCTTAAAAGAAAGCACGTGAGCATTAAAACCAGAACTTTGGAAAGTTCAAGTACACAGGTTTTAACTGCTCAATAAACAGTCCTCAGCTTCAGAGGATGCAAGGTTGAACCCCTCCTGCATTATCTCACAGAGGACACATATCCTAACACTGAGGAGAAAATGAAAGTGACTCTGTGTCCAAGACTCATAAAGTTAGCACCTTTGTAGAGATGGACAGTCTTCCCTGAGGTACTGGAAATTCACTGAAAGCCAGCCCTGCTGTACAAAGAAAAGGAGAGCAGAGGTCCTTCTTCTCAGCCTCAAGGGCAGGGCAGGGGAGAGGGAACGGCTCCTTTCCACACTGCACACGCCAAAGCCTCAGAGTCACTGAGAGACAGAACTGCAGGTCTTTCTCCGACCCTCAGGACTCTGACCCTCCTCCATTTTGCCCTTTCCTGCCAGGGTCCTCCTTCCCTCTCATCTCTGGAGCTGTCAGCATCCTCTCTTCCCTCTGCAGGGCTCTGATCTCCTCACCCCGACACTGGACACTGGAGAAGGCACCACCCCAGCTCCACAAACACACTCTCACTTGCTGCCCCAAAGTTAAGTCCTTGGTCTCTGTTTTATGGTTCTTATCGTGAGCTTTTAATGCAAGTGCATAACTAGAAACTCACTTGGCTTTGCTGAAAAATGGATGATAAGAAGATGAAGGTAGACAAGAAGACAGGGACCACTCCAGGCAGGAATTTGCAGGCTTTGTTACATAGTTGGGCCTTATCTCCAAAGCAAAGGGAAGCTATTGAGGGATTTTAAGCAGGACAACTAGATTAGGTGTGAGTATTAGGAAAATCACTCTTATGGCCAAGGGAAGGTTGGGGAGAAAAAGAAAGGGACAAGACTAGAAACCAAAGGCAATCACCTGGGGTGCTTTTTCAGGTAAGGAGCTCCCTGTCACTGGAGTATGCAAACAGAGATAGAGAAACCGTAGGGAGGACTCCTATGATGGATACACAATTGGACTAGCTCATGCCCAAGGTCCTTCCAGATTTAGACACGGAGATTCTCTGCAAGAAAATTTACCTGCCCAGGTCCCAACCTCCCTTCTCCCAAGTTCACAGGCCATGAAAATGAGAAGTGCCAAGGACTAGAAGTCGATCTGGGATGGCAGTGTCTCAGTTCAAGCCTGGGTAGGTTTCCATCTCCATGGCCCAATCAAGATCCTGCAGCCAGTGCCCACCATGGGGACAAGGGGTGGTTCCATTTTGTTGTGCAACAGCTCATAAATCCAGGAATTACAAACAAAGGGGATTCTGTTACAGGTAAATACCATTTGAAATACAATCTCTGTAAGGGCTTTATGTTTGTCATGAATTTTATAAATTGTTGCAGTAATTAACAGGGCATAAAACAGTCTTCCTACCCCATCCAGGAAGGCCTTCCTGAATGCTGCATTGTCAGATGTGCCACTCAGCCTCTTAGAGTGGCGGTGCTTGGGTGATACTGGGTATAGGAGGAGGGTGGGGGGCTCCAACCCTGGGAAAAACGCCTCCATTCATGAGCCAGTAGTTTAATGGGCTCATTTTAGGAGGCTTAGAAAATGACATCGAGATTTACCTCCTGGGCCCTTCCCTCTATAAATTAGAAAGGGCCCTGGGGCCTGGGAGACAATTAGGGCCTTCCTCTGCATTTCAGACTGAAGCTGGGAAATGAGGACCCTTTTCTCCTTTGCTGTGACTGCATGCATTTGGGGTATATTTCTACTTTTTCCACCTTTTTCTTTCTCCCTGGGAAAACGATCAAACACCGTATGGGAAAGAAAGACTCCAATTCATGAACACAGTTTTGGTTTCTTTCTAGAAAATAGTACGTTCTTGAAATCTCAAATGACCTAAAGAACTGATTCAGAGCCCTCCTGTTCCCACCACCCTGGAGGATTCTGTGTCCCCTTCCAGACAGCTTGCATGATGTCAGGACAAGGCAATGAGCATGGTAGCCTTGGTACTTCCTCCACATGAATTTTTAATTGAAAAAAATAATTTCAGCAGACACAAAGTATAAGTGGTATAAATATTTATGAACCTACCACCTAGATGAAAATATAAAACATTATACATCACACTGAAGCCCCTGGGCCCCCTCCTATATTTCAATTACATGTCCTGTGGGATTTTAGCAGGAAGTGACATGATCAGATGAGTTGTTGGGAGCTCACTCTGACTACAATATGGATCGGAGGAACCAAGCTGGACTCAGAGGGACCACCAGACCAAAGACTAGAGCGCCAAAGGCCCTGCTCCACACCCCTCAATGCTAAGCGTGGAAAATCAACAGCCAAAGAAAATTTACAATAATGGCAACTTATACTGGTTTCTCAACCTTCAAGTCACTCCATGTTTTTCAAACTGACTAAACAGTCAAATTCCCTCCATAAATCTTTATTTAATTCCAATTTTACATATATGCAAAGTGAGACTCAAGGGTATTAAATAAATTTTCCAAGATCACACTGCTGGTTTTGAATACCAGCTAGTGCTTCATTCCCTTAACGATGTGTCAATCTAATATCTAGAACAGAACCTGGCTATAGACTGTGTGTGCTCTGTCCACGCTCAGTGTACAATTGAGTCACTCCTGCTATACATCCTCTCTGCTCTTTAGAGATTTAATCGTGTATCGCCCAGTGCCAAATTTTTTGGCATTTATGCACATAAAATAATTGGCAATTATATATTTCCTAATTTAAAAGTAAACTTCTTGAAGGAACAGTAAAGTTTCTTAACTCCTGGCACAAAGTAGGAATTCATCATTATAATTATGTAACAGGCACATAGACTTTTAAACCAGAGGAAATATTTTAGGACATCTGGTTAAAGTCTTTTATTTTATAGATGAGAAAACTGAGACTTGGAAAGAAAACAAATGCCTGACCATGGTCCTCAGAGTGAGGCAGGAAATTGTGCGCATGTATAGCAGGGCCACTTTCTCCAAGATCCTTCAGCCAGCCCACATTTAGAAACCCTCTGCTACGCCAGGCTCCAGGATGAGCACTGGGACATCTTGGGCAATAAGATACAGTTCTTGCTCTGTAGGACACAGGGGCTCATGGACCACCCCACTGTATAAAGCCATCACAGAATAAAACAGAGAGGGAGAGCCTGTGATGAAAAAAAGACATTTAAATTTCATTGTTATACAGTGTGCCAACAAAACATGACACATTTGGAAGTAAAATTTGGCCATTTGGCCATTGAGGCAGCAGTTGTGAGCCCCCTAGAGAGTCCATCATTCCACTGGTGATTCAGAGTCAAGGGGCACAGTGGCTAATTATGCTGTACGTGCATCCACAAGACCTATATGGCATTAAAACATTCATTCATGGAATTATTCTGCCTTCATACTGACCATAGAGCTCACACTCCACCTGGGATCAATTATTGAATGGTCACCTTCCAAACACAAATCTAGAGTCATAAATGTCTAACCCAGTCATTGCACTTCTGGGAATCTGTTCTGAAGAAATCATCCTAAGTCTTGGAAAATCGCACACGATGTTCACTGAACCATGGTTTATAATGAAGAAGAACTACATATAGTAATAATAATTATAAGCATGTGTTAAATACTTTTCATTTAGGTTAACATATCAAGCACTGTGCTAAAGGACTAATAAATATGATTTCAATCTCATTAGTTTTCACTATCAACTCTATGAAAAGGCTATGATTGTCCCCATTTTACAGTTGAGGAGATAGAGGCTCAGAGAGGTAATTAGCTAATCCAACTTTGTAAAGCTAGAAGTGGTGGTGGTATAAGACATCCCAGAGCCAGTGATCTTATACATTAGACTTAAGATCAAACAGCAGAGCAATAAATAAAGGTTTGCATTTAATGTAATATTATCCAACTTCTGAAAATTATGTTTATGAAAACTGCCTACAGTATCCAAAGCAATGAAAATAATAATGAGTTTGACATTTGTATTTTTACAATGACAATTACGGTTTTATGAATGTAAACACACTCACACACCCTGAAAGACTATAAACCAAAATTTTACCAGTGGTTGCCATGAGGTAACATTGTCTTAGTCATTCAGTTGTGTCCGACTCTTTGTGACCCTATGGACTCCAGCCTGCCAGTCTCCTCTGCCCATGAAATTCTCCAGCAAGAATACTGGAGTAGGTTGCCATGCCCCCCTCCAGGGGCTCTTCCCAACCCAGGAATCAAACCCAGGTCTCCCACATTGCAGGCAGATTCTTTACCATCTGAGCCACCATGGGGTGATTATTTTACTTTGTGTCTTGATTTTTGAAATATTTTAGAATAATCATGGCAAATTACTTTGATAGTTGGAAAAGCAGATTTACCATATTTATGAATAATAATTCTAACAAGTGTCTACCCTCCTCACATTAATCATCTGTAGAACTTCTGACAGAAAACATCCACCATGCAGAGTATTAATGTTACAACAGTTTGCCAAAAAATGCTCAGTCTTAAAGAGAGAAAAGAAACAAATGGAAAAAGAACAATTGTGCACTTCTCTGTCATTTGTTCTCATCATTTCCCCTGTCTCGACCTCAGACTTTCCTAAAACCAGAGGAAGAGAACCAGAATTTCATGGAATCCGTGACTTGGTAGGAAGCCTAGAAGTCATCTGCCCATCCCCTACTGGGTAAAGAAATCCCAGCCAAGGCGCTGCAGAGATTTCTGAGGCTGTGACACTCAGTTGTGTTGGGAAACAGTTCTCCATGGGTCCCTAATGTTTCTGCATATCCCGTAAGCAGAGGTACCCTTTTTTTTTTCTTTTCTTTTCTTTTCTTTTTTTTGCTATACCATGCAGCAGGCAGAACTCCCTGCACCAGGGATCGAACCCACACCGTCTGCCCTGGAAGCACCAAGTCTTAGCCGCTGGACCACCAGGGAAGTCCCAAGGCACCAACTATCTTTTCAAAGATGTTTGTAGAACAAACAGACTTGGAAACTACCATCTCCCTCAGGAGCAGAAGGCAGATTTATTTGCCCCCAGAGAATAAAAGCAATGTCTTCCCCCAGGGCAGAGGTCAGGTGGATTTGCATGCAGCCTTTCTAAAAGATTTGTTTCCCTAAACTCAAGTTTCATCAGTCCCGAAGCAAACTCGGTCTCCCTGCAGCACCTGTCTGGACCACATGGCATCACCCGCCCTTCACCTCAGGACTTGAGGGACAAGAGACCATCACATAAGCAAGCTTGTGCTGCTCGCTGTGCCATGAGTAATAAAGTTCTTTGTCTCCAACCCAGAGGTCACCAGTTTTCCATGACATCCATGAAACCATGGCAGGCTAACGTGTTAACCTGGAAGGAGGGAGAAGGCCTCACTGTTCTTCAAAACTATTTTCTAAGACAATTCTTCCTCTGGTTTCACATGTATCCAGTTATTCCCAGATGACATGTAAAGCTCCTTCTCTTAATTTTTTGTTGTTAGAGTAGATTTAAGCTAGAGTTCAAGCCTGATTTCAAGTGCATGGTGGTCAGAAGACCTGGATTGTCCACATTGCCAATCCGTTTACACCTACTGTTCCAGCATAACTATTAATAACACTCCTTTCCATTCCCCAAACTGTCCTAGTTTAGATGATAAATTACACATGCTCTCTGACTAAAGGGAGAGCACAAGTTAACTTAGGGCCAAGTTAACAAGAGGGAAAGCCCAAGGGCTGAAGACCCTGCCTGTATCCTTCCAGCATTTCCTGTCAAAACAATAGGATACAAAGCAAGGCTTTATGCTCCAATATTTAAAATCGTATGGCTCTGGGAAGCTATTGAACCTCTTTGTGCTTTGATTTCTTTATCTGTAAAATGGCAATAATAGTAGTATCTGTTTTATAAGGTTGTTGTAAAGATTAAATCAGTTAAATATTTAAGTATAAAATACTTAGAACAATGCCTACCTTACAATATAACTATCATGCATTGGCTTTTTATCATTTTAATTATCACCATCACATTCATTTAACCTCAAAAAGTAATTACTCTGGCGGTTTGTCAGCACCCACTGATCTATTTCATGCATTCATGGAACTCAAAAGAGCCCTAAGTGGTTATTCATGCCATACCCTTGATTTCAAGCAAGACTGTACTTCGTCAAACTCAAGATGGCGGCTCATTTGACTTTTCATGAAAGTCACTGGAGGACCCTGTACAGCAGCATTACAGAACCATGCAATAAACAATTAGGAATAAATTAAAGCAGTCTCATTCCTATAAACTTGTATCTGCTTCATGACTCCAACCTTTCACTATTTTGTATGTTAATGGTGGAAGGCTGGGTGGATATGCATACCTATGTTTTGTTAAAGATTCTACACCATATCTAAGAGGGAAAGGAGGTACTAGTAATATTTATACTGCAATAATAGACAAATAAAGACAGTGTAAGACAAATTGGGTCAGATGGTCAGATGGGACTAACACACACAAAGGAACAAAATGGGTTGTCTCGGGAGCTAGTGGCCTTCCCAGTGTCAAGGTCTCTCAGTAAACTTAATTGGATTGTGGGCAGTGAGCAGGGAGCCCTCTTCTAACATGCTGATGCCAGGCCCGACAACTTAATTGCAGGGTAGCATTTCAGTTACAAAGCAAGAACTTTCCAACTCGGGTGGGTTGGCCAGGGGGTCAGAGGGGATCTCTGAATCTGCACACTCTATAAAAGGCAGGACATTTTTATGGCCCTGGGGGGACAATAAATGTGAAAACACCAAAGGTGGCAATATAACCAGTATGCAAAATATCCCACAGGGTCTTAAATCTCAGAGCAGCACAGCTCTTGTTTGATTGTCTTCCAGTCCTGACAAGTATAATGATTGTCCAAGACACCCTCCACTACTAGGCATCAGGAAGGAAGTGTCGAGCATGTCAAGTATGAAATATTCCTCTTTTTAAAATTCGTTTATTCCTCAGGAAACCTGAGCTGCTTTGCACACTCCAAGTGTGTGCCTGTACCCTTTGTGAGCAGAACAATTGAAATGGATATGAGCATTTGTAAAACTAAGATCTTTGAGATTCAGCAGCCTCCACCCTCCGGCCCCCAGCCACCATCTGCAGTACATGGTAGCTATGCAGAGAATTTGTTCTGCCTGATAATTACTGGTCAGACTGAGGACTGACATTCTTTGTACTTGTCACTCTAGATATGCCTGATCAGAGGGGCTGCAGGTTTTTCTTAATCAGGGGAAATAATAATAATAGTAATAATAATATCAGCTATGATGACTGTTACAATTACATCTACTGTATCCTGTGCCCTTATTATGTAGGTATGTGAGTCTGTTAGATCCTCCAGGAAGCAGACACTGAGAATAGATAGGGGTATGAGGGGTAGATTGGAAGTAGTGTCTGTAAAAGTTTTAAGTGGGAGAAGGCAGGATTGGGTGGGGAAAGTCCAACAGACAGGTAAGAATCTAACACCTGGAAAAGGAAAGCAGGGAGGAAGTGGGATTCACAGACAGTGACCCTAACAGCAGCACAGAACTGACAACTGGCTCCCAACCCAACAGGACCCTCGCAGCAAAGACACCCCCCATGGAGGACTCCCATGCTGGGCAGGAAAGGCCCGAAGTACTTAGTCACTGGCTTGGGTCAAAGACTGTGGCAGGTCCTGGATGGGCTGTGGCTGAGGACTTTCAGAGTTCTGTGGCTGCCTCTGTGTTATTCTGCCTGCTTTATCATCAACTGGAAAAGTAGAGCCTAGAGAGGAAGTTCCCCAAGCACACACAGCCATGAAGCTGCAGGGCAGAAAGGGAGTTGGTACAGACCTATGTTCAAAGGCCTACCTTCTTATAACCATCAAGGAAAACCATGAGCAAGAGGTGAACATCTCTAAATATGTTTTATTTTGTACATTTTAAGCTATATTCAAATGTTATTATATTTAATTTATTAGTTTGCAACTTGACTTTTTCATATAATATTTTATCTATGAGATTTAACCTTATGAATACTTCTAGCCTGTTCATTGTTTTTTCTTCTGCTTCATAGTATTTCATTAATAAGAACATTCTAAATGCTCTTTAGAACATTCTAAATGTTCATTCTCTTATTGATGAAGATTAGAAGCTTTCCTTTTTTTCTTTATTATGAATAATTTGATTAAAATATTCATTTTAAAAATAAATATGATAAAACTTCACAGAGGGCCTTTTGTGTCGTGTTTCGTAACTCAGCCGTGGGCTGCAGGTACTCAAGGAAGAGACACAGCCTTTCTCCCCAGAGAGATGGTTTCAGGTTTGTGTGATAAGCGTCTGGAGGATGGAGTTGTATGCAGATTTAAGGAGGTCAGCTCTTCTAAGCTCCACAAGCTTATGTCAAGGGCCTTGCGTGACCAGCAGACAGCAGTACCCAGGAGGTGTGCAGCTAGCAGTGTGCACAGAAGAGTGAATGAAGTGCCCTAGACCAGCTTCCTCCCAGCTCCATGTTTCTACACTGTTCCTGTCCTCCCCTTGAACTTCTGGACATCCAGGGCTTAACGGAGCTCAACCTTCACATTTGGCTTGAACTCAACTCCCAGCCTAGAACTTATGTTTCAGTCTCTCCTTTGACATTTAGACCTGCCCAGAGAGCTAAAAGCCTCACAGATTGAACAGTGTGAAACCATCACTGTGAGGCCAGGGCCCAGGACCCAGCCTCCCCAGCCTGATCATCTATACTACACCAGCTCAGCCCTGTCCTATACCCTCAACTAGAAAACACTTCAAGGCAGAAGAGTGGCACTGGCTGAACTGAAATGATTTGGCTTCAGCCTTTCATGGTTTCTGGAGTATTCAATGGTCAGAACTAAAATGTCTGCTCTGGAACTGCTATCTGGGAGCTTACTCTCACACCCAGAATGTTGGAATTTGACCACTGACTGAGTTTCTCATGAAAAATGCAGACTGATGGAAAGAGTGTCAGCTTAGAGGCAGGACTTTCAGTCCCAGCTTAGCCACATCTTCATGGGCCTTGGGCAGACCACTTCATTCTCTGAGCCTCAGTTTTCCTATCTGTATAAGAATTGTGGTGCTCACAATCTTCTCTAGAAGATTCTAGAGAGTCTCCTGGACTGCAAGGAGATTAACCCCATCAATCCTAAAGGAATCCAACCCTGAATATTCATTGGAAAGACTGATGCTGAAGCTCCAATACTTTGGCCACCTGATTGAAGGCAAGAGGAGAAGAGGACAGCAGGGGATGAGATGGTTAGATACCATCACCAACTCAATGTACTTGAATCTGATCAAACTCCGGGAGACAGTGAAGGACAGGGAAACCAGGCGTGCTGCAGTCCATGGAGTCGCAAAGAGTGGGACATGACTTGGCAACTGAATAGCAAGAAGAAGAAGAAGATTCTAGAGCTAATATAAAGATTATTTTAAATATTTAAGAGCTAATATACAGAAGCTCTTTGCCACCTTGAGTCATAGGATTATTCTAAGGTTTAGTGAAAAATAAATACAGTGTGTCTAATAAAATACCTAAAACATGAGAGGTACAAAATAAGTTACACTTGTAAAAATTAACGTCATTACTGTTTGCCAACAACAACATAACCTCTCAGAACAATGTCTATTTTACAAAACATTTACAAATCCATTACCTTGTTTGATCTTTTCAACCCAGTCAAAAAAAAAACTCCATAACTCCACTCCACAGAAACATAAACTGAGATTTAAGTAACTGGCCCTCAGTGCCTTGTTCAGGGTCACCCTGCCCCCTAGCAAAGGAGCTCACTCATCAGATCTTCTGTCTTGCAAACCTGGAAACTCTCACTAGGTTCTTTTGGCTCTGGTCACACCACAGCTCTCTGAATTCCATAAGAGCAGAAATTCCATTTCCCATTGCATTTGGAAGCTCTGAGAACCAGGTGGTCAAAGAACAGGCCTCTGGTCACACACAAGCCAGAGGAAGAGAAGGAACCAAGTTTCTGTCCAGTTTCTGAGTGAGTCTCCTGGGCCATGCCTTGAGAGGAGCTTGGCGGCATCTCTGAAAGCCAGGCTGAATCTCACATGCATATGAGGGGCAACCTGAGAAGTCAACCCATTTTACTGATGAGGACAATACGATGCCTAGAAGGAAAGGGGATACACTGTGGGGATGTGCAAACAGCGCTGGCAGGGAATCAGAAGCCCTGGATTGAAGTCTTAGCTCAGGTGTTGACTGATTCACAGTGGAGCTACAAGTAAATCACTGCTGTCTTCAAGCCTCAGTATCCTGCTTCAAGATTTTCCTACAGCTCACTCAGAAACCAACCCAGGGAAAGCCCCTCACAAACCACACTGAGCATGGCCTCTTACAGAGCTCCAAGTCCTGGTGGCTTCTTGCAATGCTCTCAGGACTTAATAACTCAGAGCCCGTGTGGGCCTCCAGGTCCCTAATCCAGGACCTTCCTTGCCATTCAAACACCTGGTACTGGTTAGGAGTACTCAGCCAATCTTCCACCCACCATCCAGCTCAGAGTAGAATCCTGGTTACAGTTAAATGCCTGTAATATGAAGGTGCGGAGAAGACGATGGCACCCCACTCCAGTACTCTTGCCTGGAGAATCCAAGGGACAGGGGAGCCTGGTGGGCTGCCGTCTATGGGGTCGCACAGAGTCAGACACGACTGAAGCAACTTAGCAGCAGCAGCAGCAATGTGAAAGTGAAGCTATAAATAGGATCCAGGCCACAGCAGGTAGGATGTGGATGAGAGGCCTCCAGACCAGCCAGGGTGGTACCTAGATGACAATGAAGCTCGGATTCTCACTTTTCAATAGACTCAGATCCTGTGGGATGTGAGGGTCTTTCTTGGGGGGCTGCTAGGGAAAGCTAAGTGCTGTTGCATAGGGGATAACCCCTTTCAACTGAAAGAAAAACACACAACATAAGAACCATGAGATGAGTTTAATTCAGAGCCTTAATGAGGACTATAGCCTGGGAAATAGCCTTTCAGTACCTCTGAGGGGACTGCTCTGAAGAGGCAGAGAGAGAGGCCAGTGTGTGTATGATTCTGGCAAGACAGTACATGCAGTCAAGCATACATCTCAGTGAAGGAGGAGGGACTGGTATCTCAGTTAACCATTTTAGTGCTTTTTAAAGAAGAAGCAAGAATCTGGACTCATAAAACCTTTTTCCTAAGATAAATTTAAATACTAAAGAGGTCTTGTTTTTCCAGAGTACAGAACACCTTATCCTACTCTTCGTCCTGAATTCGTCTCGGGTGTACTCAGTCAGTGACAGCAGAGATCAGTGGCTTAATCCTTGCATAACAGAGGGTGGGCCACATGCTTGGTTTTACACCCATCTGTCTGAGCCCTAGCCCCTGTACACCATTGGTCTCTGATCCTGCCACTCTGGCTTGGGAGACTCCTGGAAGGGCCCATGCTGGCCATCATAGAGCTGGGCCCTGCAAGATCTTGACAGAGAAGCAGGATTCAAGGGCCCTGTGTTCCCTAAATCATACTTCACCTAGAGGTCTTGACATCTTGGAGACACTTGATAAAGGCAAACATACCTCAGGATTTCTCCACAGTTTATTCAGAAACCATCCATTCAGAGACCAGCCCTCACAAGCCCACAGACGTGTATAATTTACAAAGCTCTGTTTATTGATATTTCCATTTATAAAAGGGTAAACTGGGGTTTGCTTGCTCCAGAATTCATGCTCTTACTCATTATACTGCATCACCCTTTATCGGTCAGCATCAACAAGGAGACAGAAACTTGATGGGAGCAGGGACAGATGAATATAATTAACTAGTAACAGTGATATCAGGAAAGGAAGACCCATTATATATACTGAGTTCTTTCTGCCATAAAGCACTGCAGAGGCAAGCGTCAGCAAGTCATCCATGCTTACATTCAGCCTCCAGGGTTATCTCCTCTATCCTGGGCCTGTAAGGGTTGGAAATTCAACAGTGCCCAATACACATGCAGCTCCCACCATCACAGAGTTGAGACTCGCAAAAATGCCTCATATTTTATGGGCAAGGATTCAGTTCAGTTCAGTTCAGTGGCTTAGTTGTGTCCGACTCTTCGCGACCCCATGAATCCCAGCACTCCAGGCCTCCCTGTCCATCACCAACTCCCGGAGTTCTCCCAGACTCACATCCATCGAGTCAGTGATGCCATCCAGCCATATCATCCTCTGTCGTCCCCTTCTCCTCCTGCCCCCAATCCCTCCCAGTATCAGAGTCTTTGCCAATGAATCAACTCTTTGCATGAGGTGGCCAAAGTACTGGAGTGTCAGCTTCAGCATCATTCCTTCCAAAGAAATCCCAGGGCTGATCTCCTTCAGAATGGACTGGTTGGATCCCTTGCAGTCCAAAGGACTCTCAAGAGTCTTCTCCAACACCACAGTTCAAAAGCATCAATTCTTCGGCACTCAGCCTTCTTCACAGTCCAACTCTCACATCCATACATGACCACAGGAAAAACCATAGCCTTGACTAGACGAATCTTTGTTGGCAAAGTAATGTCTCTGCTTTTGAATATGCTATCTAGGTTGGTCATAACTTTCCTTCCAAGGAGTAAGCATCTTTTAATTTCATGGCTACAGTCACCATCTGCAGTGATTTTGGAGCCCAGAAAAATAAAGTCTGACACTGTTTCCACTCTTTCCCCATCTATTTCCCATGAAGTGATGGCACCAGATGCCATGATCTTCGTTTTCTGAATGCTGAGCTTTAAGCCAACTTTTTCACTCTCCTCTTTCACTTTCATCAAGAGGCTTTTGATTTCCTCTTCACTTTCTGCCATAAGGGTGGTGTCATCTACCTATCTGAGGTTATTGATATTTCTCCCGGCAATCTTGATTCCAGCTTGTGCTTCATCCAGCCCAGTGTTTCTCATGATGTACTCTTCATATAAGTTAAATAAGTAGGGTGACAATATACAGCCTTGACATACTCCTTTTCCTATTTGGAACCAGTGTGTTGTTCCATGTCCAGTTCTAACTGTTGCTTCCTGACCTGCATACAAATTTCTCAAGAAGCAGATCAGGTGGTCTGGTATTCCCATCTCTTTCAGAATTTTCCACAGTTTATTGTGATCCACACAGTTAAAGGCTTTGGCATAGTCAATAAAGCAGAAATAGATGCTTTTCTGGAACTCTCTTGCTTTTTCCACGATCCAGTGGATGTTGGCAATTTGATCTCTGGTTCCTCTGCCTTTTCTAAAACCAGCTTGAACATCTGGAAGTTCACGGTTCACATGTTGCTGAAGCCTGGGTTGGAGAATTTTGAGCATTACTAGCGTGTGAGATGAGTGCAATTGTGCGGTAGTTTGAGCATTCTTTGGCATTGCCTTTCTTTGGGACTGGAATGAAAACTGACCTTTTCCAGTCCTGTGGCCACTGATGAGTTTTCTAAATTTGCTGGCATATTGAGTGCAGCACTTTCACAGCATCATCTTTCAGGATTTGAAATAGCTCCACTGGAATTCCATCACCTCCACTAGCTTTGTTCATAGTGATGCTTTCTAAGGCCCACTTGACTTCACATTCCAGGATGTCTGGCTCTAGGTCAATGATCACACCATCATGATTATCTGGGTCGTGAAGATCTTTTTTGTACAGTTCTTCTATGTATACTTGCCACCTCTTCTTAATATCTTCTGCTTCTGTTAGGTCCATACCCTTTCTGTCCTTTATCGAGCCCATCTTTGCATGAAATGTTCCCTTGGTATCTCTAATGAGCAAGGATTAAGAAACACCAATTGAGACAATGAAATTAATTAAGACTAAATACCTGGAATGACTGCTGCAAAGGGACTGGTGTATCTGAACCCCACTCCAAAACTACAGAATCAGAATTTTAATAGGTGCTCAGAGAACACAAAGCACAAACACCTGAATCTGATGGGGGAAGAGGGCATCAAGGAACACCTTCCAAAAGACTAATAATAGAAGAGCTCACCATTCCTGCAGGCCAACTAACTGCAGGACATAGTGCTAAACATTACACGTGCATTATCTTCTCTTGTCCTGCAGCAGCCAAGTAGGATTCCATTTGTTAATCACGTCAAATTTTTGAGTTATTATTTTCATCCCTATTTTACAAATGATTAAAATAAGTCAAAGAGAAGTTAAGAAGTTGGTCCAATGTCATACAGCTAATAAGTAACAGATCATTAAGCTGTAACTTTTCAACCCAGCAGGCTTCCTTGGTGGCTCAGTGGTAAAGAATCCGCCTGCCAATGCAGGAGACTTGGGTTTGATCCCTGGGTCTGGAAGATCTCCTGGAAAAGGGAATGGCTACCCACTCCACTATTGTCTGAAGAATTTCATGGACAGAGGAGTCTGGTGGACTACAGTCCATGGGATCACAAGAGAATCAGACACAACTTAGTGACTATACAATAACAACAATTCAACCCAGCACCTTTGAGAGTTTTCCCAAAACAGCATTCACCTCTCCCTGCCCTCTGCCCATCCTGCAGACTCTTCCTGTCACCAGCTAAAGAAATAACATGTGCAAAAGCCCAAAGGTAAGAAAGAACATAGCCTAGACTATTTAAGGTGGTGAGGAACAGAGAATGCTATTGATGAGGCTAGAGTAGAAATGTTTAAGATAAAAAGCATGCTGCAAAATCTAGACCCAACAGGCAGATGCTTTTAACCTCAGTTTAGTCCTGTGACCTGCCTAGAAAAGTGCTCATCTTAGGTCCTGAGTACTCCTATCTTTGCCTCCACCGCAGCTAAGGCATAAGTACACCTAAGAATCCTAAGTAAGGAAATTGGCAAAGTCTACACTTTGGCCACCTCATGCGAAGAGTTGACTCATTGGAAAAGACTCTGATGCTGGGAGGGATTGGGGGCAGGAGGAGAAGGGGATGACAGAGGATGAGATGCCTGGATGGCATCACTGACTCAATGGACGTGAGTTTGAGTGAACTCCAGGAGTTGGTGATGGACAGGGAGGCCTGGCGTGTTGCAATTCATGGGGTCACAAGGAGTCAGACATGACTTAGCTACTGAACTGAGCTGAACTGAACTGACACTTCAAACTCCCCTCTGGTCCTTGGGAACACCCAACTCAGAACCAGTGATGTCAACCCCTCTTCCTTACCACCCCTCTGGTGGGTCTTTGCAGTGAGACAGCAGCCAGTGGTCCAAGCCCAGCTTGTACTTTTACATTTCGCTCCTGTCATTAAGATCAACTTGTCTTGTGTCCTTTTGTTCACTGAGTTACTAATATGATTAATGAATAATATAATTCATTAGCTTTTTTAAAAAGATTTTTTTAATGTGGATCATTTTTAAAGTTTTTATTGAATTTATTACAATATTGTTTCTATTTTATGTTTTGGGGGTGGATTTTGGCCACAAGGCATGTGGGATCTTAGTTCCCTGACCAGGGATCCCATGCAATGACCCACAACCCATACAATGGAAGGTGAAGTCTTAACTACTGGACCACCAGAGAAGTCCCCTTTCACTTCTTAACAGTGACGAATACCAGGATGAATAAGAACAAGCTTGCATTTTGGGTTAGGAAAAATGGATTCGCATTTTGGTTTAGCTATTGGCTAGATCTCTGAGCTTTAGTTGCTTCATCTGAAAAAATAAGGTAATACCAACCCCTCAGAGCTGCTAAGAAGTAAAAGATAATGTCAGTGAAGATCCATTTGAAAACCCTTTACAAAAATTATTTCAGAAAACTTGAATTTGGCCATCTAATGCCTGTCTGGTCCATTAAACCTCCTACTAAGGCTAAAGTTAGAACTGGACATGGAACAACACACTGGTTCCAAATAGGAAAAGGAGTTCGTCAAGGAGGTATATTGTCACCCTGCTTATTTAACTTATATGCAGAGTACATCATGAGAAACGCTGGGCTGGAAGAAGCACAAGCTGGAATCAAGATTTCTGGGAGAAATATCAATAACCTCAGATATGAAGATGACACCACCCTTATGGCAGAAAGTGAAGAGGAACTAAAAAGCCTCTTGATGAAAGTGAAAGTGGAGAGTGAAAAAGTTGGCTTAAAGCTCAACATTCAGAAAATGAAGATCATGGCATCTGGTGCCATCACTTCATGGGAAATAGATGGGGAAACAGTGGAAACAGACTTTATTTTTTTGGACTCCAAAATCACTGCAGATGGTGACTGCAGCTATGAAATTAAAAGATGCTTACTTCTTGGAAGGAAAGTTATGACCAACCTAGATAGCATATTCAAAAGCAGAGATATTACTTTGCCAAAAAATGTCCATCTAGTCAAGGCTATGGTTTTTCCAGTGGTCATATACGGATGTGAGAGTTGGACTGTGAAGAAGGCTGAGTGCCGAAGAATTGATGCTTTTAAACTGTGGTGTTGGAGAAGACTCTTGAGAGTCCCTTGGACTGCAAGGAGATCCAACCAGTCCATTCTGAAGGAGATCAGCCCTGGGATTTCTTTGGAAGGAATGATGCTGAAGCTGAAACTCCAGTACTTGGGCCACCTCATGCGAAGAGTTGACTCATTGGAAAAGACTCTGATGCTGGGAGGGATTGGGGGCAGGAGGAGAAGGGGATGACAGAGGATGAGATGGCTGGATGGCATCACCGACTCGATGGACGTGAGTTTGAGTGAACTCAGGGAGTTGGTGATGGACAGGGAGGCCTGGCGTGCTGGGATTCATGGGATTGCAAAGAGTCGGACACGACTGAGCAACTGAACTGAATTGAACTGAACTGAAGGCTAAATGAGGGTAGTCGCCATGTCTGAGACATTTTCTTAGGTTTATCCAAGTCAGTGGTCCTGTGTGAGGCTCTGGGATCAGAACTTCCTGCACTAGATTCAGGGTCTGCCTGTGAGACAATTTGCTTAACTCACGAGGTTGTTGTTCTGGTGTTCAATTGCTAAGTTGTATCTGACTCTTTGAAACCCCATGGACTGCAGCACACCAGGCTTCCCTGTCCTTCACTATCTCTTAGAGCTTGCTCAAACTCATGTCCATTCAGTTGGTGATGCCATCCAATCATATTATGCTCTGTTGGCCCCTTTTCCTCCTGCCCTGGATCTCTCCCAGCATCAGGGTCTTTTCCAATGAGTTGGCTCTTCGCATCAGGTGGCCAAAGTATTGGAGCTTCAGCTTCAGCATCAGTCCTTCCAATGATGTCCTTCCAATATCCAGGGTTGATTTCCTTTAGGATTTACTGGTTTGATCTTCTTACAGTCCAAGGGACTCTCAAGAGTTTTCTCCAGCACCACAATTCGAAAGCATCAATTCTTCGGCACTCAGCCTTCTTTATGGTCCAACTCTCACATCCATACGTGACTACTGGAAAAACCATAGCTTTGACTAGATGGACCTTTGTCAGCAAAGTGATGTCTCTGTTTTTTAATACTCTTAAGTTTGTCATAGCTTTCCTTCCAAGGAGTAAGCGTCTTTTAATTTTGTGGCTGCAGTCACCATCCGCAGTGATTTTGGAGCCCAAGAAAATAACATCTGTCGCTGTTTCCACATCTATTTGCCATGAAGTGATGGGGCCAGACGCCATGATCTTAGTTTTTTGACGCTGAGTTTTAAGCCAGCCTTTTCATTCTCCTGACGAGGTTGTTTTCCAAACGTTTGACTGCAGCTGGAGGATCTGCTTTGACAACGGCTCACTCCTGTGGCTGTCAGCAGGAGGCCTCAGTTCCCCACAACATCAGCCTCACCTCAGGACAACTGGCTTCCCCCCGGGCAGGTGATCTGAGACAGAGAGAGAGAGCAGGAGCAACCAACATGGAAACCTGTCTTTTAGAACCTCCTATCACAAGCGATAGTGCTGCAGTCCACGGGGTCGCAAAGGATCAGACATGACTGGGCAACTGAACAACATCACAAGCGATACCATTGCTCTGGCACAGGCTGCTGGCCAACCACAGAGACAAGCCAACTCTGGAAGAGCATGGGAAGGGACTACACCAGGCTGTGGAACGAGGAGGCAGGATCACTGGGGATAGTCTTGGGGGCTGGCTACCTGTGATGGGCTGAATTCATGTGTCTAAGTCCTAACCCCACCCACCCCCAGTACTTCAGAACGTTACTGTTTGGAGATAAGGTCTCTAAGGTAATTAAGGTAAAATGAAGCTGGGGAGGACCCTCAACCCATCTGACTGGTGCCCTGATATGAAGAGAAAATGTGGACGCAGATGGTTACAGAGGGAAGACATGTGAAGACACAGGGAGAAGCCAGACCTCTACGAGCCAAAGAAAGAAGAAAGCAACCCTGCTGATCTCAGACTCCCAGCCTCCAAAAGTGGGAGAAAATAAGTATGTGTTGTTGAAGCTACCCAGCCTATGGCTCTTCTTAGGGCAACCCTAGAGAACCCATATATAACCACACCTCAGTGCTTTCTCATACTTCTCTCGGGGGCTGCTGTAGTGCTGAAGTCTGTGCCGAGTGCATGGCAGAGCACCCATGGCAGAGCAGAGAAAGCCCTCAGTGATGGTGGTCTCCATCAATAGGCTTCCACATCCTTAGGAGTAAGTCCCAGGAAGCCTCAGTTCTCATCCAGTGAGGGCTATGACCCTTCATGAAAGCTCATGGAATAGTTCTAGACCTGGGCTTTGGAGATGAGAAACAGGTGGCGGCTAGCAGAGCAAAGCTTTACCTTCAGGGGCTGCTAGCACCTTCAGCAAATTGTAGGCTAAGAGGTCTAGAGCCCCTGCTTTCCCTTCAGTCAGGGAGAGAACAGGCTCATATCTCGAGTCCCTCTCCTCTGCCCCCACTCTGTCAGCTGTCTCATTCCCTCCTCCCAACAGGCATCGGATCTGGGGACTTTCAGCCCCATTTCACAGACACAGCCCAGGCATGGGCCATAACATGCGCAAGCTCACACAACAAGGGCAAGGCCCAGTGGAGCTTTGATTCCAGGCACGCCCACTGCAAAGCCCCAGCACCTGGTCCTCCTGCCCTGCTGCCTCACAGCACAGGCCTGCCTTCCAGGGCTTACAGCCTCCTTCCCTTCTGTGTCTCCAGCACAGTGTATGACATGGAGGAGCTGTTTGATTCATACTTGTACACATGAAAGAATGAGTTGAAAAAAAATCCCATGAAAAAATAAAATAAGGTACAGAAAACAGCAATCTAGTGGCCATACTGAAAGGGACACACAAGTTTTATCTCCTCCAGGAAGCCCTCCCTACCCACCCTGTTGAAAGACACCTGGCCTGGGGTGTGCCCTTCCAGTGGTACCTTGAAGACTGTCAGCCACTGCTGACAGTGCTCAGGGGGCAGGAAGGCAGGTCAGGTGGGCAGGGGAGGCCCTGAGGACTTGCCATGGGGCAGCCACAGAGCTGAGTGCCCTCCATACAGTTCATTTGGCCTTCCCAGCTCCAGGACAAGGAGAGAATTCTTAACACTGCTGTTTCCCTGTATCCTGACAACTACCCCAATTGTCTAGCTGATCACTGAAGCCAGGGTGGGCAAGGCAGCAGATAAGAAGAAGTTGGAGGAAGGCGTGAGGAGTTGTGGGAACTACAAACATGTTTGTGCTCTCCTGAATGGCACAGCAACAAGCCAGCCACAGCAACAGACGTGCTGTATTCTCTTGTGGGTGCTCCAATGGATACAGCCACAGGGGCTTTTCAGGTGGTGCTTACATAAGTCCTGATGCACATGCACATCTCAGCTGTTATATAACCATGCAGAGTCATTATTTACAAGACATGGGGTGAGAGCAAGAGGGTGTGGAGGAAGACCGCCAACCACTGCCGTTTTGGCTGATTTACTCTTTCCCTACAACCACTATGTTCAGTTTCCATACACATGAGAGACGTACGTTACTTGCCCAAAGTCACAAACAGAGAGCACCCTGTCTGGCACCTGGGATCTCCCTAGGGCAGCCTGCCTCTCAGAGGGAAGACCACCCAGGCCAGAACGCCAAGCACCATGACTGGAGGTCAAGGCCACAGGGAAGAAGGCAGAGCTTTGAGCCGCTCTCTAAGATGGGCTTTGTCTTGAGGGCACTAGGCAACCCCTGAAAGGTCTGAAGCACTGGGATCAACCCCATCTGATTCATGTTTTGGGAAGGTCACTATGGCAGGAGCAGGAAAATAAAGGGAAGAATAGAAATTAGGTTAGTGGTTCTCAGAACATGGTCCCCAGAGCAACAGCATCCACTTCACCTGGGAGCTTGTTAGAAATGCCAGACCTGAAGCAACACCGCCCCACCACCCTGACCTTGCCTGAATCCCTGAATTAGAAACACTGGGAAGGGGTTCAGCCATCTGTTTTAGTAAGCCCTAGAGAGGAGCTGCGGAGAAGGCAATGGCACCCCACTCCAGTGCTCTTGCCTGGAAAATCCCATGGATGGAGGAGCCTGGAAGGCTGCGGTACATGGGGTCACTGAGGGTCGGACACGACTGAGCGACTTCAATTTCACTTTTCACTTTCATGCACTGGAGAAGAAAATGGCAACCCACTCCAGTGTTCTTGCCTGGAGAATCCCAGGGACGGGGGAGCCTGGTGGGCTGCTGTCTATGGGGTCGCACAGAGTCGGACACGACTGAAATGACTTAGCAGCAGCAGCAGCAGAAAGGAGCTGGGGGCGAGGGTGGGCTACAGTCCATGGAGTCGCAAAGAGTCAGATATGACCAAAGCGACTGAGCACGAGCACACACACATACACACACACAGGGGACCCATCGACAGATGAATGGATAAAGAAGATGTGCTGTATGTATACATAATGGAATATTATTCAGCCATAGAAAAGAATGACATATGTATACCTATGGCTGATTCGTGTCGATGTTTGGCAGAAACCAACAATATTCTGTAAAGCAATTATCTTTCAATTAAAAAAATTCAGAATTAAAAAAAAAATGAAATAAGCCATTTGCAACAACATGGATGGACCTGGAGATTATCAAACCAAGTGAAGTAACTCAGAAAGAGAAAGACGAATGTTATATGAAATCCCTTATATGGGGAATCTAAAAAAGTGATACAAATGAATTTATTTGCAAAACAGAAATAGACTCACAGACAGAAAACAAAACTTATGATTTCCAAAGAGACAAGGAACAAGATAAATTTGGAATTTGGAATCAATAGATTCACACTACTGTATTATTATATAAAATAGAGAGCTGTATTCATTATCTTGTAATAACCTATAATGGAAAAGAATCTGAAAAAGAATCAGTTCAGTTCAGTCATCCAGTCGTGTCCAACTCTTTGCGGCCCCTTGGAATGCAGCACACCAGGCCTCCCTGTTCACCACCAACTCCCAGAGTGTACTCAAACTCATGTCCATTGAGTCAGTGATGAAAAAGAATGTATTTATATACTGGACACTGCCTGCCATGGTTTCCCCAGGAGAATTGGGAGAGATGGAGAGGAGTGCTGTGTTCTTGCCCATCTGCTCCTTTTGAAGGTCTGGGCAACCTGACCCTTTTGTACTTTATTTCCAGTCAAGAGCATAAGCAGCATTTCCTGGTTTCACCAAGAAATATTGCAAAAGTCAGAACTGAAAGAAGCATGTGAGGCTGCCCTGGGGCCCTTCTGGAACACTCTTGAAGCAGTAGCTCTGGGCTGTAATAAGCTGCTGCCACTCTTGAGCCCTGGGACAGCTCAGCTACACAGGAGCCCCCATCCTCAGGGCTACACCAGCCACTGCCTGAGCACCTCCCCATCCTCCACAGTTTGCAAAATGCTTTGATGTCTGCTGCTCAGTCCCGTTTCCTTCAGGCTCTGAAGCTGCAGAGCAATTACAGGAGGAGCTGCCCTACAGGAGTAGCTGCAATTCCCCTCGTAGCAAATGAAGGACCTGAGGTGCAGAGGAGCAGAGCAATTTACATAAAAGTTGCCAGCCAAGGCCTGGCTGGCCCCGCTTGTCTATCGTTTGTAATTGTCCATTCTACAATTTATATATTTGGAAAGAGAAAAAAACTCAGCAACTTGTTTGGAAGATGGTAAATATGAATTCACGTAATCCTTTCTTCCATTTTTAAGAGGAAAAAAAATTGGGAGTTGGTCTTTATGGTTCATTTAAGTCTTTGATTGTATTAACTCTGCTTTACTGAGGTGCAAAAATGGAAAATTCTTCAGACTCTAAGGTCATTGTGCCGTCCACTGGGCTAACGCAGCAACAACGCCTGGAAAACGGCAATGGCCTTGTTGCAGGATCCACTATGTGCCAGGCACCAGCTGGGCATACAACACTGGTAACCTCATGTAACCCCTTCCTTCCAGATGAGAGACCTAAATCAAAGAGGTGACAATGACATCCTTGAGGCCACATATCTAGGGAGCCAAGATTCAAACCTCATCAGATGCCAAAACTAGTGCACAGGGAGGGCAATGTTCCAGAAATCCAGTTCATTTCTACGCCTCGAGTCTTTTTCACATTTCCCCTGTGTTGACTCCTATACAAAGGACAAGGGAAAAATCTAGAGGTTACAGTCACCCCTTGATATCCGCTGGGGGCACTAGTCTCAGCCACCGCCCCCGTCAAGATACCAGAATCCACCGGTGCTCAAGTTTCTTATATAAAGTGGTGTGATATTTGCATATAACCTACACACATCCTCCAGGATACTTTAGATCATCACTAGATTACTTATAATAGCTAACGCAATGAAAATGCTACGTAAATCATTGCTGGAGCTCAGTAAATTCAAGTTTTGCTTTTTGGAACTTTGAGGATTTTTTTCCCCGACTATTTTTGATCCATGGTCAGTTGAATCTGCAGATGCAGGATCCATGGATACTGAGGGCCTACTGTACTCCACAATTTTCCCTTTTTCCTCAAATCTCCGGCACCTCTTCCCTATTCCCTCATCTCAGCTGATGACTTTGTTGTCTCTCGTCACTGAGAAGCAAATGAACTCTGAAGATAACTTGTACACATTTACACCTTCATGCCTATGGGTTCTTCCATTTCTCCTGTCTCTAGAGACAGTCTGTCCTACGGAGAAATTGCCTCCATTCTCTTCTGTGCTTTCAAATTTTCCCTCTGCCTTTTCCATCCTCCAGCAAACACCTATGTCCTTCCCATTTCTCTTACAAAACCCAAAACTGACTCTTCATGCTCCTCCAGCCACTGCTGCGTTTTTCTGTTTCCCTTTACAAAAGAACTCCTCCAAAGAGCTTTGGTATTCTCCCTGGTTCAATGCCTGCCCTGAAGTTTCACCTGGACCCTCTCCAGTCATGCTTCCACCCCCGCATCCTATGAACGTGAGTCTGTCAAGGTTACAGATGACTTGCATGTGCTGAATCCAATGACCAGTTCCCTCGAGTGAATAGCAGGTTTTGACACAGTTGACTCCACTTTCCACTATGGTGCTTTTTCTTTATTTGGCTTTCAACATTCTCTTGATTCCCTTTCTATCTCATTAATGACTCCTGTTCAGCCTCTTTCTCTGGTTTCCTCTCTTCTCCCTGCCTCCTAAAGTTAGAAGGCTACAGAGCACCATTCTTAGTTTCTTCATATCTCTTCTCTGAATTGAGAGAGAAGTGACAGATAGATGATAGATACATACATACATTCATACCCACAGAGATAAATACACAGATACATAGATACATAGACAGACAGATGCTTGATGATCTCAACCAGTTATATGGTTTTCCAGATCATATGCTGACGACTCCTAAGTATGCATCCTAATCCCAGACTTCTCCCCTAAATCCCTGACTCATGTATCTGCCTACTCAACATTTCCTCTTAGACATCTAATCCTTAGATATCATAGGTATCTAATAGGTATTTCAGACTCAGCATCTCCAAATTTGAACACCTGGTCTTCATCCCAAATTCTGCTTCATCTCCAGTCTTCACCTAAGTTGAGGGAAACCCAGATCTTCTGGTCAGATAAGTCAGTAGCTCGGAGTCTTCCTTCTCTTTCTCCAATCCCACATCCAATCTGTCAGAAAACCAGGTTGGGCTTACCTTCCAGGTATAGACCACTTCCTACCACCTCTGTTAGCGTCCTGGTCTGAGGTATCAACCCCTCGCACTTGGATCTATGCAGCAGCCTCCTATCCAGTGTGCCTGCTGCCAACCGTGTCCCCTGCCATCCACTCTGAGCCAAGCTGTGGGAATGATCCACTTAATTAAAAAGATGTATAAAGTTATTTCTCTACTCAGAATCCTCAGTTGACTCCTCATTTTACTCAGAGGATAAGCCAGAGCTTAAGCCTGAACTCCAGTCCCTATGGTCCAGGTGTCTGTCATCACTCTGACCTTCTCCTGCTTCTGTCCACCTGGCTCCCTCGTCTCCAGCCACGCTGGCCTATTTGCCTCTCTGCTGAGAACAGTTTTTTCCAGATATACGCATGGCTTCCTCCTTCAAGTCTCTGGTCCAAAGTTAACTTGTCTTTAAAACTGTAACTGTCCTACCCTACCCACCCACCCCACCAGCATTCCCAATCCCCCTAACCTGATCTATTTTTCCCATAGCTCTTACCAGTTTAGCCATGTACTCAATAACTTCCTTTTTCTTGTGTTTATTGCTTATTGCTTATCTTCCCCCACTACAATGTAACTTGCAAGAGGTCAGAGTTTGTTTGTTTGTTTCTTTTGGTCTCACTAATAAAGCTCAAACACCTAGAATAGTGTCTGGCACACAGGTGTTTTAGAAATATTTGTTGAATGAATGAATGAGAAAGCAACATCCTTACCCTGAAGGATATTTCAGGCTTGCTGTGAGTCTCTAACGTCAGGGGCCACTCACATTGACAGATACTCCTGAATCCCTTTCCTCACCCTCCCATTTATTTCTTCCAACTTTTATGCAGTCAACACCTCTACCATTCACCAGCAGGGCTGCATCTGGGAATTTGTTATTTCTTGGACATGAAAGACCTTCATCAACAACCCCAACTGCCGGGGACCAGCCCCGGCTGATCCAGGGTATTCGAAGGAGAGACGGCATAGGCGAGGATCAGGATACAATAGCTTCAATTAGATATTAATTAGATGTGTAAGGAGTAATAGAATGAGGATAGCTCAGTAGGAAAATTCAGTGGAGAAAAGAGGCTGAGTAGCTTGGTTTACGCGGGAGACCAATAAAACTTCAAGACAAGAAGTTTGCACCACTTACGTAGGCCGCAGGCGTCCTTCCGTTCTCCCGAAGGAGAGGAGACACTGAGGCCTCCCCGGTCGGATCTTAGAAGCCCAGGCATAATTAGTAAGCATGGTGGGTTCCGCGCTCCAGATGGAGACTCAACCAGAGTGAGAGAGAGAGCGACATGGGGAGACCAGTATTTCGAGAAACTGATCCCAATTCTTTATTTTCCATGGTCTACTTTTATACACTGAGATGTTATGCAAAAGTCACGCGGGGTCAGCAGTCCTGACTTTTATCAAAGTCAGGTGCTTCACACAAATGTATACAGAAGTCTTAGGGGTGTTACATCATCTTCTGGCCAGGGGGGCCTGCTGACAATTTACGACCCTCTCCTTGTGACAGCGGTCAGTCAATCAGGACACTTACTTCTCCAGGGCTGATTATTCTCAAAACAGACGCCACCCAAGTAAAGTTACATTCCTACAGGGTGAGGGTGTAGTGGGTTTTAGTTAAGGAAAGAATTTACTTAGCCTAAGGTCTAACGTGATTAATATCAAAGGTTAATACTTATTTCTTCTATATATTCATTAATGTGTGTAAGGGCAGGGGATGTGGAGACTTAGCAACAAACATTGGCTCAACAAATGAAAAACCCTTCACCAACACAATTTCTAATTAGCCCACTATACTTATACTAATAGTTTTCTAACTTTTCTAAGGAACCTGTTTTTAGAAGGTTTAAAGCATCTCGTGCCTCTCACGGTTGGGAGGCTGTGAGCAATCACATGTGGCCGGACGAGCCTGTCAGGCAGGCTAGAGAACCTTCAGAGGAGTTTGAGGGTCAAAACACTCTTGTCACACCCAAGAGTTTTTATTGACTGGAGCTCTAGGTTAACTCCTTCTCCGAAAGAGGTGGTGGGGGACAGCCCCCCGTAAAGTCAGAGGTGTAGGTAAGAGCACAAAGTAGTAAAGTAGGCAGGCTCTGGTTACGGGGGTAGATGCTCGAGGAGTTCCAGGGGGACTCCTGAGGCTCGATCCCGCCTTTGCGTATGTCGAGCCTCCTTCCTCATGACCTTTGTCATGGGCGGAGTACCTCACTCTGGCCCCCAACACCCAACAATTTCTGTCTCTTGAGCAATGATTATGTATAGGGATCACACTAGACATTTTGAGTATCTTATCTCTAGTCCTCATAGTACCACTGAAAGGGCATTTTAAGTCTCTAACTCCTCATTTGTAAATGAGGACAGTGAAAGGGAGCAGAGCTTGGTCACATTAATAAATAAGAGTGATGACCTGAACTGGGTCCATCAGCCCCAAATCCTGTGTTCTTTCCATTCCCACCTTGTTGGGATGGAGGGAGGAAGCCATAGCAAAACAGCTTTCAGCTTCCTCCTTCCTGCTTTTCTCCCTTTCTCTGAAATCCACACTCCTTAGAAACAAAGGATTTGGAGCTACCCTGTCCAGATTCAAATCCTGGCTTCACCACTTACTAGCTGTATAAACTTGGGCAAATTATTGATCTCTCCTACTTCTCATTTCCTTCATCTGTAAATGTCAATAATAACAGCACCTACCTGTGAAGTTGGGTCTGGATTAAATTAGCGAACATTTGCTAGAGAACATTTAAAATATGACCTGGAATGTGGTACGTAATATTGCTGTTATTTGTTATTGTTACTATTATTCAACATAGATCATGAGACTGGTCACATGGAAAGAGAAAAGAGACTGTAAAGCACTAGGGAAAAAATGCTCCAAAATATTAAAACTAGTGGCAAAGGCAATGGCATCCCACTCCAGTATTCTTGCCTGGATGATCCCATGGATGGAGGAGCCTGGTGGGCTGTAGTCCATGGGGTCGCTGGGAGTCAGACACGACTGAGCGACTTCACTTTCACTTTTCACTTTCATGCTTTGGAAAAGGAAATGGCAACCCACTCCAGTGCTCTTGCCTGGAGAATCCCAGGGGCGGGAGAGCCTGGTGGGCTGACGTCTATGGGGTCACAGAGAGTCAGACACGACTGAAGTGACTTAGCAGTAGCAGCAGTAGTAGTGGCCTCTGGGGGAGGTAGAGCTATAGGTACTGCTATCTCTGCCTCAATAACATAAGAACTGATAGATGACTCACTCAAGTTTAGGAAACTGAAACCATTACATAGAATCAGAATTCAAACCCCAGTTCTTCTGAGTCCACATATTGTAATCTCTGGGCTTCCCTGACAGCTCAGCTGGTAAAGAATCTGCCTGAAATGCAGGAGACCCTGATTTGATTCCTGGGTTGGGAAGATCCCCTGGAGGAGGGCATGGCAACCCACTCCAGTGTTCTTGCCTGGAGAATCCCCATGGACAGAGGTGCCTGGTGGGCTACAGTCCATGGGGTCGCAAATAGTCAGACACGATTGAATGGCTAAGCACAGCACAGCCTTGTGATCTCTTTCCCCAAACTTAGTTAATTTAAAGATCTAGAAAGTGAAAATATAGGTACTATATTTTCTGGGAAAAAAAAAAGAAACATGTATAAGTGGACCTGTGCAGTTTCAACCCATGTTGTTGAAGAGACGACTGAGGAGAGAGAGAGAGAGAGAGAGAGACGAAGATTTTAAGAAATTGGCTCAAGCAATTTTGGAGGCTGACAAGTACAAAATCTTCAGGGCAGACCAGCAGGCCAAACTCAGGAAGAGATAATACTTCAGCTCAAATACAAAGACAGTCTGGAGACAGAATTCCCTGTTCTTCAGGGGAGATTAGCCTGTTTTATCTAAGGTCTTTTTGAGACCCATCCACATTATAGAGGGTAATCTCCTTTACTGAAAGTCTACTGAGTAAACTGGTATCCAAAAAAACTACCTTGACAGTCATGTCTAGACTTGCATTTGACCAAATGTCTGGATACAACCCAACTGATGCATAAAATGGACCCCATCATAGGGGATAATACCAATACTTTCCCTTGGAGCTAATGGTAAATAACAAAGGAGATGGGACATAGGAAAGTCATTTTGAAAGCTGCAAAAATCACCTAAATATGGGGAATCACTATTCTTGAAAAATGCCCGAAGTCACTTTTTTTTTTTAACGATGACACCGAAGTAGGAGAAAGTAAAGTGCCTTAACCATGGGGAGACCTCCTATCATTCACACACACTCTGCACGAATCAACCACATGTTTGCTTTCTCTTCCTCCCATTTTGGATGGGCAGAGTTTTCTAGATCCCGACAAATGTATTTAGCCCCTCCAACCAGTGTGGCAATACGGAAGAAGTTTTTAGTTTTGAGCTGAACCTAAATCCTTAAAATATTCCACAAGCCCAAATCTCAATAGAATAATTTAGATAGATATCCAGTCGTGAAAGAGTCCTTGAATAGCTGCCTTTTCCAAGCTTCAACTTCCCTTCCCACACAACAGAGCTCATGCTTACTGTTTCCCAGCTCACTCAGCAGTCACTAAGACTTACTGAAATATGCAACTGGCTATACTCTAAACTGTGACATTTCCAAACGCCAGGGAATTTTTTCAATCATTTGAGAACATATATAACATGGCTGCTGGCTTTCCCCAGGGTGAGCAATCCTACAGCAAGAACAGAGATGAATCTGTGATGCTTTTCTTTTTTTTTTTTTTTTTATTTGTTTTTTGCTCTGCTGGGTCTTCATTGTTGCTCAAGGGCTTTCTCTTGTTACAGTGAGTTGAGGCTGCTTTTCATTGTGGTGCATGGGCTTCTCGTTGCACTGGCTTCTCTTGTTGCAGAGCATACACTCTAGGTGCAAGGGCTCCAGCAGTTGGGGCACACGGGTTTAGTTGCCCCACAGCATGTGGTGTCTTCCCAGACCAGTGATCAAACCTGTGTTCCCTGCATTGGCAGGCAGACTCCTAACCCCTGGACCGTCAGGGAAGTCCCTCTCTGATGCCTTTTATGACCTAACTTTGGAAGTCACACAGGGCAAGAGAATCAGACAGCACTTATTGAAAAGACAAGTGTCAAAGAATTGTAGATCTATTTTAAAACTACCACCAAAAATGCCTGTGAAATGTAGTAGAAAGTGGGAACGGGATGGGGGTGGAAGGCATCATTCAGGTAACATGCTCTACCTCAATTCAAGGTTCTGTGTTATAGGTTTAATGCATCAACATTCTAGATTTAACATGCTCAATAATAAATATGCTTAATTTATGACTTAAAGTATTGATAGATGGATGCTACACTGAACTGAAAGTTGCTCAGTCATGTCCGGCTCTTTATGACCCCATGGACTGCAGCCTGCCAGGCTCCTCTGTCCATGGAATTCTCCAGGCAAGAATACTGGAGTGGGTAGCCATTCACTTCTCCTGGAGATCTTCCCAACCCAAGGATTGAAACTGGGTCTCCTGTTTGGCAGGCAGATTCTTTACCATTTGAGCCACCAGGGAAGCCTGGATGCTACACTGTAGGTATTCAAACCAGAAGGAAACGTCCAGATCATAGAACCAACTTCCTCATTTTACAAAAGGGAAAACTAAGGCCCACAGAGGGGCGGTGATTTTCCCAGGACAACTCAGTGAGCCAGTGGCCCAGCTCTGCCCAGAAGTTTGATTCCCTGTCTCCTGGCAGAATTTTTCCCAACACTTTATACAGGGCCATATGGAACAGGCTTTCCCCAAATCAGCTTGAGATATCCTAAGAAGAAAATGAGCTCTAGAGAGGGTGATGTCGTCAGGGAAGATAGAAACAAAACGAATTTTAGGGATTCTCAGAAACTGCTGAGACCTGAGGCCCTTCTGGCTATGCAATGAGCTGCCCTCCTTCCAGGAACTGGTCAAGAGTGAGGTTAGCCAGGAGAGGAAATGGAGACATGCTCCCAGCTGCATTGCTCCCATCAACTGCACAGGGCTGTCATCACTGCTTGTTGACTGGGAACACTGACCAGAAAACCCCTGCCATGTGGACAATCCTTCTCAGCAACTCAGGAACACAGGGATCAGCTCAAGCCAAGGACATAAAATGACAAAGAAACAGACCAAGGTAGCTGAAAGAATATTTTACGTTGCTTTCCAAGTTGTTTATTACACATTTTATGCATTTTTATGCTCTATAATGATTTTAGTTTAGCAACTAAACAGCAACAACAACAACATTCTCTGTGACAATTTGAGATTATTAATATTTATGCATCTATGCATCTTATGGTCAGTAAATGTGACATAACAATGTGTGCTATGCTCAGTTGCTCAGTCATGTCTGACTCTGTGTGACCGCATGGACTGTAGCCTGCCAGGCTCCAGTCCATGGGATTCTCCAGACAAGAATACTAGAGTGGGTTGCCATTTCCTACTCCAGGGGATCCTCCAGACCCAAGGATCGAACCCACATCTCCTGAGTTTCCTACACTGGCAGGTGGACTCTACCACTGCACCACATAGTTTTAATTGTATGGATTATGTTGGAAATTTTCATCTCCCAGATCTCCCAGTTCTTGAGTGAGAAACTCTGAAACAGTAATAACAGAGGTAGCCATTCTTGCCCGTGTCACAGAGAGGTAAGGTAACATGGCAGAGGAACACCTGTTCTGGGCTCAGAATGCCAAACTGAAATCCTGCTTCTGCCATGGACCAGCTGAGACTTTGAGAAAATCATTTGACTTCTCCATGTTGCAGTGTCTTCACTGGTAAAATGGAAGTGATTGTAGTTGCTGCCTCATGAGATTGTCAGGAGAGATGAACAAGTCACTTCTGGAAAGCACAACAGAGGCTGGTGCATTGTGGAATCTCACTGTTTTCAGTACTTGGCACTTAGTATTGCTGGGTGCTTTAGTCATACTTTCCCTCTTAGGCACTAGCGCCCAGATGTTGCAATTCAGCCCCCCTGCCCAAGATCACAAGGCCAACTTTCCAAACCAGGGAAGTTGGACTAAAAGATCTCTGAGGTCCCAAATAACTGTTCCATGTGCCTCGGAAGTTTGAGAATAAACTGTCTCCAAAGTCAGTCATGTTAGGATTCCATCAGAAAGACCTAGAGAAGGAGACTGCTTCACTAAATACAAACACAAAATGGTCAGGTTTAATCCACAACAACCCTAGGAGATTGGTATACCACCACCTCATTTAACAGGCAAGGAAATTGAGACACACAGAGTCTATCAGGTGACACAACTAGGAAGCAGCTGAGTCCAATTCAGACCAGGGTTTAACCAGCCCGGGTCCTGAGTCTGCCGGGTGTACCCACCTCACTGCACCCACACTGACAGCTTTCCTGCAGTGACATTGCTGAGATGTGGGTGAGATGAAGTGTCGGGTGGAATCAGCTGGCAGCTGAGTACTGATTCCTCATTATACAATTTGGCCGTCTGCACTCACTCACCAGTCTCCTTGGGTGAGGTCTATGTTCTGTGTTAAAAGTACAGGGCTGGAGGACACAGACATTAAAGAGTCAGAACAGACACATTATATTAATATACATTTTTTTTCAGGCACTTAATGCCTAGCTGCCCAGTTTCCCCTGAATCTGCCACATGCAGCTTTTGTGCCTTTGCCACCCTCTTCCTTCTGCTTGTGATGTTCTGCCTACATCTCCACTTGGAGAATGCCTACTCCTCCTTTGAGGTCTTGCTCACATCACTTCCTCTTTGAAGCCTTCTCTGACTTCCCCAGGCAGAGTTGCTCTGTCCTTTATGACCCCCCCCACCCCCGATTTTGCACTTTTCAAAGTCATAGCCTTTATCAGTTTGTACACTGCTCACCCCAGTAACACGCGTCTCTCTCTCCATAACCTTTCAATAATGTGCAGCCCAAGGGCAGGAACTGAGTTTTATTCAACCTCAAACCTGCTGTGCCCAGAATAGGACTGGCTCGTGGTAGAGAATTGATGAGCATGAACCGACCGATTAAACGAATGAAAGACCCTTTTCTTCAAAGAGCTTCTGTGATTCGATATGATATTTTTCCCTAGAACTTGTGGTTTTCAGGCCAGAAGGTGACTTTCCCACCACGTCGGCTGCAAAGAGCTCTATGAGTTTGACTTTCTTAGAAGAACAAGTATCGTGTGTTGGTGCAATATATGGAATCTAGAAAATGGTACAGATGAACCTATTTGCAGGGCAAGAATAGAGACGTAGAAATAGAGAATGACATGTGAACACAGAGCAGGAAGGAGCGGGTGGGACGAATTGAGTCGCATTGACATATATACACTACCAAGTGAAAAATAGTGAGAAACAGCGATATAGTACAGGGAAATCAGCTTGCTGCTCGGTGATGAGCTAGAGGAGTGGGATGGAGGCATCCTGGGAGGGAGATTAAAGAGGGAGGAGATACATATATACATGTAACTGATCCACTTTGTTGTACAGCAGAAACTAACACAACATTATAAAGTAAATGTACTCCAATTAAAGAAAAAAAAAAAGCTTGACTTTCTGGAACATTTCCTACATGTTCCTTATGATCATATCCCAGTTGTTTCCTGTTTGTTCACACCTCATAACCCCCTCCTCCTTCCTCATCTAATAGTTGCAGTCTGCTTCCACTTCATCCCGGCATGCTGGACAGGACTAACCTGGACTGACGTCCTCTCATCAGACAGGCCTGTGGGCATCTGGGGCAGTTTCCTGGAACTGCAATAGGGACCAAGTCTTGGGCTTTGGCTTCTACCACTTATTTCTTGGATGAACCTATTACTCCAGTTTGCTAAACTTTGTTTTCCTTGTCTGTAAAATGGGATCACTCACCCCTTCCTCCATAGAAAGATGTGAGGAGTCAACCAATTGTACATGTGTGAGGTGTTAGCACATGGCAGGCACTCAATAAAGGCTCTGGCACCTTTCCTTTTCCTTGTGCAGACAAGCTCTGCTTTTAATCATAATGCAGTCCATTATCCATTATCCGGGAGAAATAACAACAACCTCAGATATGCACATGATGCTACTCTAATTGCAGAAAATGAAGAGGAACTAAAGAGCCTCTTGATGAGGGTGAAAGACAAAAGTGAAAAAGCTGGCTTAAAACTCAACATTCAAAAAACGTTCAAGATCATGGCATCTGGTCCCATCCCTTCATGGCAAATGGATGGGGGAAAAGTGGAAACAGGGACAGATTTTATTTTCTTGGGCTCCAAACTCACTGCGGACAGTGACTGCAGACAGGAAATTAAAAGATGCTTGCTCCTTGGAAGCAAAGTTATGACAAACCTAGACAGTGTATTAAACAGCAGAAATATCACTTTGCCAACAAAGGTCTGTATGGTCAAAGCTATGGTTTTTCCAATAGTCAGGTATGGATGTGAGAGTTGGACCGTTAAAGAAGGCTGAGTGCTGAAGAATTGATGCCTTTGAACCATGGTGCTGGAGAAGACTCTTGAGAGCACCTTGGACCACAAAAAATCGAACCAGTTAATCCTAAAGAAAATCAACCCTGAGTATCCACTGGAAGGACTAATGCTAAGGCTGAAGCACTAACACTGTGGCCACCTGCTGCAAAAAGCTGACTTATCAAAAAGACTCTGATGGTGGGAAAGATTGAAGGCAGAAGGAGAAGACGGCATCAGAGGATGAGGTGGTTAGATATGCATCACCAACTCAATGGACATTAATTTGAGCAAACTCTGGGAGATAGGGATGGAAGTCTGACCTGTGGGAGCCTGTTGTGCTGCAGCCAAAGGGGTCATAAAGAGTCAGACATGACTTAGCAATTGAACAACAATCCATATATCAGAGATAGAAATGCATATTGTGCACCGTTATGAGAAGTAAGATACCTAGAATCTACCCAACTATTGTTAGATCCTCCCTATCCAGCCCTCTCTCTTGATACCATGTAGTTAAGCAGAAACCCACAATGTAGTTCATACTTCCCTGTGGCTCAGACCACATTGCATCGCACCTACTTGTTACTCATTATCATACCAGATGAACAGAGCAGAGAGGGAGTGATGAGTTCTATCTGGAGAAGTGGGCAAGATAGGCTTCAGGGGTTGAGACCAAGAGCAGAGAAGAGGGGGCAGTGTATAAAGCATCCCTCCCTCCTCAGACCTCCAGACTGAAGGAAGAGGCAGGGATAAGAACCAGGGACTCGGGGCTCAGCCTGCCTGGATAAAGTACATGTAGGACAAAAAGAGGATTTTGAGCCACAAAACCAAAGTGAAGTCTTGGCAGTAGCATTAACTGGTCAACCTTGGGTGAATCTCTGAGCCTGTTCCTACTCTGTAAATGAATTGGATAATACCAACTCGTACAGTATCAGAGTTTTGCACAAAGATCACACAAGGTAATCCAAGTGGACACACAGTTTAACTGCAAGATAGTGGACCATTAGGAAAAGATCTTTTATAATAATCTTGTAGCCTGTTTCTAATCTCCAAGCCTTGGGGTTCTCTGCCAGCCCACTTGGCCAAGAATTTCTTCAGATACCATTGTAAGTGCTTTGCCCAGATCCAAAACTCTCGGTGGCTTTGGTAAGAAGATTGGCAACTAGAGAAATTTCTCATGCTTATTTAGGAGAGTTTGATCTTTAGCCATCTTTGCTGTTTCCTACAAAATAGATGAGCATATAAAGACAGAGGGATGAAAAATAATAGAATTAGTAAGCTACATGACTATCATTCCCTTTACACCTTTACCATAAAGACTAATCATTTGTATTTCTTGATTTAGATGTGGACTCTTGACAGGTAGGGGTCATGAATAAATGAAATTATGTTTGAACATCCACATATGTTGCCTACAGAAACTTGGACTCATGCCCAGGCAACTCTTTTATGTGCTGCCATGCAAGAGGAGGTCTCATTTGAAAACTAAGAACTGATATTCCTTCCCTTCCAAGGGTAAACAGAACCCTGATCCAGGAATTTACTGCTGTGCCTCTCTGGTAGGCATTAGCCAATATTAATTAATTTACTATGACTGATGGGCACGGTGTTAGAAATTTTCTTCTTTCCCCAAAACCTTGTAATGAGAATAGGCACTCAGGAAATTAAATCCATAATTATGGGCTGTACATTTTATTATCTTGTCTCTGATTCCTACAATAATACTGCAGAGTGGGTGTCTTTGTGCCCATTTTACAGATGAGAAAGGTGATAAAGTTACCATTGAAGTGACTTTGAGTATGAAAGATGGTAGAACCCAGATTGGAACTAAAATCAGTCATTACCACCCAGCACATATTTTTTTTCAAGTGTCCATCAAGTAAGAAAGTACCTTGCCAAGCACTGGGATAGAATGATGGACAAAAATCAGTCTTGTCATTGCCCTATGCAGATCACAGAATGAATATGGAAACAGATTCATTGGATTTACCATCATTCCTAAATTTTTCCAGAGGAAGTTACATATGAACTGAGTCTTAAATGATGAATAGGAATTAACAAAGGAGAAGAGGAGATTTTAGAGCAGGGAGCCTTTCAGGCAGAGGAAGCAGAGTGGGGCATGTTCAAGGAAAGGAGGGAGAAATAGAAAAAGAACCTGGAGAGGCAGCGCTGGGTTGTGGGGAGCTGGCAGGACTGTTCAGGGGTTCAGGCTTTCTCCTGAGGGCACTGGGGGCCTCTGAAGGTCTTCCATGGGGAAAAGTACATACCGATTTGTGTCCCCTGCGTTTCTTCTCCATTCTCATCCAACCTCCCAGGTTGCATCCTGCAAGACCATGGGACAATTCATTGCAAAGTGGCCAGTGGTCCAGGGCAGGGATGCTGGTGACCAGGATGCAGGCTGTGGCAGTGCAGATGGAGAGGAGGGGATGAGCTGAGGGATCTCGGGGAAGCAGCCAGACCCTGAAGGCCCTTGAAAGCCCCCAGCCCATTACAGTGTGGGCGCCAGATCCAGGATGTTATGAAGATGAAGAATGAAGATAAAGAAAAGGGACCTGAGGGACTAATAAGCAGGAGTGTTGGTTTGAATTATGTTCTTTGCCAATGTGTTCTTTTTTCTTTACTTGTTCCTTCTTTTTTCCCCAATCATATGCATGAAGATATAAACTAAAGTATTCTCTTTTAAAAGTTTATATGGGATCATAACCCTGTTTTATATATGGGAAAAGGCTGACTCCCAGTGGGTTTTCTGTATTTTCATATTGCCATAATTCAAACAATGTGATGAATCAACTTGCTGTAATTTCCAAAGCTGGGCCCAGAGAAGCCGAATTTTATAGGGAATTTAGTGAGCTGTGCCCTGGGGCTGGGTAGTAGTCCTTGGAGGGAAAAGGTATTTCTGGAAAGATGGAGGAGGGAACTACCGTTTACAGAGTGTTTCCTGTGTGCCAGGTCATTTATCCCTCAGGAAAGTCACGTGAATGTTGTTTCATGTAGAAGGAAAGCTGAGGGGTTAAGTGACTTGCCTGTGGACACCCAACTGCTAACGGGAGACCCCAGCTAACTCCAAAATCAGGTTCTTTCCCAAACAGCACATGCCTCCTGGGCATAAGAAACACACCCCAGTGGACTTGACTGCAAGGAGGGAGGAGGCTTTAGAGATTTTCTCCTGTTTCTCCAGCTTTAACAGACCTGGGTGAACCTAAGTAGGTCCCCTCACTGTGCCCTGAGCACTCACCTCCCAAAGACAAAAGGGAAAATTGAGGGCTGTGCTCTTTGCAATTAATTTTCTCTTCTGACCCCAAACCTTCTCAAGCTGGCACACAGAGCCTCTGGCTTCTAGTCCTAACTCAAGGTCCAGTGTTCAAGCCCATTCCAGGGAGACCATTCAACTGATGAGCCAAGGAATTATCTGCTTCATCTAAGAGTCTCTTACAAACTCAAACAGATCAACGAGAATATAAAAATCGGAGACCCTCAAAGCCACTGAGGAATCTGATCTGCTCTCTCTGGAGTCATCAGTGCTATGATCCCATTTTATGTTTAAGAAAGCTGAGACTTGGAAAATTTGAGTAAATTATCCACAGTATTTAGTAATACTATCAGGCTGTGAATCTCAACTTCAGATAAAAAAGTAGCCAGCACAATCGTCCATAATATCAGGTGTTCAGAATGTGCTTGCCTGCCTGCTACCAGTTCTTAGCTTGACCCCAGCCCCTCACTCTGGAAGATGGACATCCATTGGCATTTCCCCAGAGTGAACACAGATGCTGCCCTGTAGATCTGAGCCTCCATCCCTAAGATGTGCCATACGTGGACGCTTGAAAGAATTAACAAGCCCACATGTGGCGCAGGGTAGACTGGGAGCCTGGACTAAGGAGTCATAAAAAATTTTTAAGAGAACTTTATGGGAGTGAGCCCTCCGGCAGGCCAAGCAGTGAGGTAGAGGGTGGCGGCAGAGAACGGAGCAGATCCAGAGGTAGGAAGTCAGCTCTGATGAAGGAAAAGGAGGCCAGAAAAGACCACATCCCCCAGGGGAGAGCAGTGAGCCCAGACCTGGGGCTGGGGCCCAAAGTCCAAGGCTCTGATTAATTCCCCATGTGATGGAGGGCCAGTTCCTTCCCTTATGCATCTGTGCACCAAAGAATATGCATGTACAAAAAAGTTCTAAAATGAAAATGAGAAAAAGAATAGGGATGGGAAGAAAGAATTGCTTCAGATGGGATTGTCCATGGCACCATCACACCCCTCCCTCTGTCCCGTGCCCAGTGATCAGGACACACAGATGTGTCCTCATGCTCCAAACCAGCTATGCACACTGCTGCTGCTAAGTCGCTTCAGTTGTGTCCAACTCTGCATATGCTGTTCAGACTAAGCTGAATGTTCTCTCCTCTCTTCTTTGCCTGGAAAATTTATAATCTGGTTTTCAGTTTTCAGGTCATGTCACCTCCTCCACAAAGCTTTCCCTGATTCCCCTCCCATTTCCACCCACTTTCAAACACAGGCTATCACACTTTTGAGTTTTTACATCTTTGTCTTCATTTGACCGGGCTTCCCAGGCAGCTCAGTGGTAAAGAATCCGCTTGCCAATGCAGGAGGTTCAAAAGATGTGGGTTCGATCCCTGGGTCAGGAGAATCCTCTAAAATAGGAAATGGCAACCCACTCCAGTATTCTTGTCTGGAAAATTCCATGGACAGAGAAGCCTGGTAGGCTACAGTCCTTGGGGTCACAAAGAGTCGGATACGACTAAGTGACTGAGCACACACATACACATTGGGTTGACCAAAAAGTTTATTCATGCTTTTTCATGACATCTATGGAAAACTCAAAGAAACATTTTGGCCTACCCAATATATATCCAATGACAGCATTTGTCACATTGTGTTTTTATTGTAGTAGTATTAGTACTAGTAATATAAGGCTTCTATTTAAGGAAGCCATATTTTTGATTCTGTGAAAGTGCTGCACTCAATATGCCAGCAAATTTGGAAAACTCAGCAGTGGCCACAGGACTGGAAAAGGTCAGTTTTCATTCCAATCCCAAAGAAAGGCAATGCCAAAGAATGCTCAAATTATTGCACAATTGCATTCATCTCACACACTAGTAAAGTAATGCTCAAAATTCTCCAAGCCAGGCTTCAGCAATATGTGAACTGTGAACTTCCAGATGTTCAAGCTGGTTTTAGAAAAGGCAGAGGAACCAGAAATCAAATTGCCAACATCTGCTGGATCATTGAAAAAGCAAGAGAATTCCAGATAAACCATCTATTTCTGCTTTATTGACCAAGCCAAAGCCTTTGACTGTGTGGATCACAATAAACTATGGAAAATTCTGAAAGAGGTGGGAATACCAGACCACCTGACCTGCCTCTTGAGAAATCTGTATACAGGTCAGGAAGCAACAGTTAGAACTAGACATGGAACAACAGACTAGTTCCAAATAGGAAAAGGAGTACGTCAAGGCTGTATATTGTGACCCTGCTTATTTAACTTATATGCAGAGTACATCATGAGAAACTCTGGGCTGGATGAAACACAAGCTGGAGTCAAGATTGCCAGGAGAAATATCAGTAACCTCAGATATGCAGATGACACCACCCTTATGGCAGAAAGTGGAGAAGAACTAAAGAGCCTCTTGATGAAAGTGAAAGAGGAGACTGAAAAAGTTGGCTTAAAGCTCACCATTCAGAAAACTAAGATCATGGCATTCGGCCCCATCATTTCATGGGAAATAGATGGGGAAACAGTGGCAAACTTTATTTTGGTGGAGCTCCAAAATCACTGCAGATGGTGGCTGCAGCCATGAAATTAAAAGACACTTACTTTTGGAAGTTATGACCAACCTGGACAGCATATTAAAAAGCAGAGACATTACTTTGCCAACAAAGGTTCATTGAGTCAAAGTATGGTTTTTCCAGTAGTTGTGTATGGATGTGAGAGTTGGACTATAAAGAAAGCTGAGCGCTGAAGAATTGATGCTTTTGAATGGTGGTGTTGGAGAAGACTCTTGACAGTCCCTTGGACTGCAAGGAGATCCAACCAATCCATCCAAAAGGCGATCAGTCCTGAGTGTTCATTGGAAGGACTGAGGTTGAAGCTGAAACTCCAATACTTTGGCCACCTGATGTGAAGGACTTACTCATTTGAAAAGACTCTGATGTTGGGAAAGATTGAAGGTGGGAGGAGAAGGGAACAACAGAGGATGAGATGGTTGGATGGTATCACTGACTCAATGGACATAAGTTTGAGTAAACTCCGGGAGTTGGTGATGGACAGGGAATCCTGACATGCTGCAGTCCATGGGGTCACAAAGAGTCAGACACAACTGAGTGATGGAACTGAACTGACTGATTTTTTTTGCCAGTGTTAGTCTTTTTATAAGTTGTATAATTTACATTTCATCCCAATGCCATAAATTAGGTATTATTTTCCCAACTTTAAGAAATGAAGAAACAAAGACCCCAATGAGGTCAGAGATCTTCCTGTGTGTATCCTTGGGTAAGGGACAGTGCCTATATTTGGAGCAAGGTCTGACTCTGTTATGCTTCCAGACTACTCACTCCAGACAAAAAAGTAATAATAGGCAATGACCAAAATAATGCATAAATGTCACCATTGAGTTAAGACAGCTTCCATGTGAAGAATGGCTTTAAACAAGCATTTTATTTTGCTGCAAGTATCCATCCCAGAACACCCCAACTCAGAGACAAAGGCTAGCCATAAGGACCACATAATTTAACCACAGGAACATGAAGGACAAGGCAGGCTACAGGCTGGCCCAGGTCACATACTGCCTTTGGCACCTGCCCAGCAGTATTTCTCAACTTCTGGTGAGCAGCCCTCTCCAAACCGCTCCTTCCCAGAGCTCTGCATTGGCAGTGGGCCTGTTTTCCTTCCCTGAAACAGAAGCTTTTCTGTGCCTGTCCTTAGAGACAGAAGGAGCACCAAACCTGTGTTTCTTGGTTGCGCTCTCCCAATTAAGCAAAGAAGCCAACCAAAGACTCCGCGAGTCAAACTAATTGCATCTTAGCATGATCTGTTCCTGCCAGCTTTAGCCTAGAGTCAGGTTTTACAGGCCACTTAGCCCCATACCCAGGGTTTATGATGGAAACCCTGACAAAGCTGTACTGATAAGACTGCAGAGGACTCAGGAGACCAGAAAACCTAGTAATTTTCCAGGATCTAAACCCAGCTTCCATTCTGAGGGCCCCTCGCCAGCCGAGACTCTGAAGTGTCAGCCAAGAGGGCCCTGGCAGAAAGCTGTTTGTTTCCACATCAGTGCTCTCTGGAAATTCAGTGTGATACCTTGCTGGGATTTTTAATGACAAGTTTCTCCTTCAGCATCACTTGGTATGCAATTAGTTTTCCCTTCTTTGGACTGCCCAATCATTTATTCATTTGGTCATTCATTCACCAAATTTAAACTCTATTCGAGTTGCCACATGATCCAGCAATCCCACTCCTGGGCATATATCCAGACAAAACTATAATTCAAAGATACCTGCAACCCTATGTTCATAGCAGCACTGTTCACAGTAGCCAAGACACGGAAACAACCTAAATACTTATCAACAGATGAATGGATAAAGAAGATGCGGTATATATATATACAATGGAGTACTACTCAGCCATAAAAAATGAAATGAATGGGCCTAGAGATTATCATACTCAGTGAAATAAATCAGAAAGAAATATCATATGATACCACTTATATGTAGATTCTAAAATAGGATCCAAATGAACTTACCTATGAAACAGATGCACAGACACAGAGAACAGACTTGTAGCTGCCAGAATGGAGGGAGGAGAAGGGCAGATTGGAAGGCTGGGGTTAGCAGGTGCAACTACTATACAGAGAGTGGGTAAATAAAAAGGCCCTACTGTATAGCACAGGGAACTACATTCACTATCCTGAGATAAACCACAGTGGAAAAAATATGAAAAAGAATGTCTATGTGTATAATTGAATCAACTGGCTGTACAGCAGAAATTAACACAAAATAGTAAACCTTTTTCAGCTATATTTGAATTAAAAAAAAAAAAACAAAAAAATTTACACTCTATTCCTTTATCATTCAGTTTGTACACTTCATAACTCTAAGGGGCTATCAGTTCATAGAGTACTGTCTGGTAACTGTGGAATAGGGAGAGTAAAAATAAAACAGAATGTGAAAATGCCATATATTCAGTCTATTATAGATGGCCAACAAACACATGAAAAGATGCTGGACATCACGACTTATTATATAAATACAGATCAATGAGGTATCACCTCATATTGGTCAGAATGGCCATCACTGAGAAGTCTACAAATAAATTCTGAAGAGGGTGTGGAGAAAAGGAAATCTTTCTACACTGTTGGTGGAAATATATTAAATAAATTGATGCAGTCACTGTAAAAAACAGTATGGAAGTTCCTTAGGAAACTAAAAATAGAACTACCACATGACCCAGCAATCCCATTCTTGGGCATATACCCAGAGAGAACCGTAATTTAAAAAGATACATGCCCTCCGATGTTTATTGCAGCACTGTTTACAACAGCCAGGATGTGGAAGTGACCTAAATGTTCATCAACAAAGAAATGGGTAAAGAAGATGTGGTACATATACACAATGGAATATTACTCAGTCAATTATAGAAGAAAGAACATTCAGAATAAGTTGACTGGGTCATACAGCAATTTCTAGACTCTTATAGCAATTTCCATTGTCTTTCTAATACAGAAAAAGAAAATCAGAATTATCACCCCCTTGTTTAAAACAGGGTTTCTCAACCTTGGCACTATTACTATTTTTAGCTGGTTTACCCTTTGTTTGAGATTGTCCATGGTAGGATATTTGGTAACATAACTGGCCTCTACCCACAGATTCCAGTAGCAACTTCCCCCTCACCATGATGATAATCTGAGCCACAAGGGAAGCCCAAAACTGCCCCCAGTTCAGTTCAGTTGCTCAGTCAAGTCTGACTCTTTATGACCCCATGGACTGCAGCACACCAGGCTTCCCAGTCCATCACCAACTCCCACCGCTTGCTCAAACTCATGTCCATTTTGTTGATGATGCCATCCCACCATCTCATCCTCTGTCACACCCTTCTCCTGCCTTCAATCTTTCCCAGCCTCAGGGTCTTTTCCAATGAGTCCAGTGAGTTATTTACATCAGGTGGCCAAAGAATTGGAGCTTCAGCTTCAGCATCAGTCCTTCCAATGACCATTCAGGACTGATTTCCTTTAGGGTTGACTGGTTGGATCTCCTTGCAATTTAAGGGACTCTCAAGAGTCTTCTCCAACACCACAGTTCAAAAGCATCAATTCTTGGGTGCTCAGCTTTCTTTATGGTCCAACTATCATATCCATACATGACTACTGGGAAAACCATAACTTCGACTATACGGGCCTTTATCGGTAAAGTAAAGACTCTGCTTTTTAATATGTTGTTTATGTTGGTCTCCAGATATTGCTAAATGCCCATGAGCAGTATGGGGAGCAGTATGGGGAGCAGGGGGCTTCCCGGGTAGCTCAGCTAGTAAAGAATCTGCCTGCAATGCAGGAGACCCTAGTTCAATTCCTGGATCAGGAAGTTCCCCTGGAGAAGGGATAAGCTACCCACTTTAGTATTCTTGGGCTTCCCTAGTGGCTCAGACAGTAAAGAATCCTCCTGCAATGCAGGAGACCTGGGTTCAATCCCTGGGTTGGCAAGATCCCCTGGAGGAGGGTATGGCAACCCACTCCAGTATTCTTGCCTGGAGAACCCCCATGGACAGAGGAGCCTGGCAGGCTATAGTCCATGAAGTCAAAGAGTCAGACACGACTGAGCAACTAAGCACAGCACAGCACATGGGGAGCAGGAGGGAAGGGGGCAGATTGTCTCCAATTGAAAATGACTTGTTTAAAATAACCTCTTCTTCTCCCCATTTCCTCCCCACTCCGTTCTATTGCCCACTGAATGAAGTCAAAGACACTTGGATTTTCACTCAAAAACCTCAGGTTGGGATTCTGCTTACCTGTGCAGACCCATCACTCACCATTCCTCCTTGTACTCCACCCCACACTTCTCCTGCAGGCAGGCATTCATTATTTCCACCTCCTGCCCTATTCTCCTTGTCCCTCAAGGCTCAGTGTGGGTCCCCTAACTTGTGAAGCTTTTTCAGACCCTTCCATCCCCCCGAACAGGTGAATTTGTCCCTACATGAGATCCTTGGCACCACAGGGCACCATCTACCACAGCACTTAGAATGGTGGGAGTATCAACTCTAATGAACCACATAGAATATCAGCTCCTATGTCTTTGAATGACTCAGGGGCAATAATTATGCATCCCCAGCACTTAGTAAAATTCTGGCTCAAAGAGATTGATTTAGTGATTGCTCTATCATATTCAAGTTCAATGAAGGATTAAAAAGTAAAAAATATAGAAAAGCTCATAGGCTCCACTAGCATGCCCTACAGAATTATCTGGAACTTCTGGCCAGAGAGACAGAGCTCTCAACTCTGTGGTCAATAGACCAGTCATCTGATCTTGGACAAGTCAATTCATCCCTCTGGTTTGCCTCAATTTCCTTATGTTTTAAAACAAAGTCTCTCACAATAGTTTGAGGCACAACTGAGTTACTACATGAAAGCACTTAGTGAGCTGCCATTAACTGTATGAACATGAAAGATTATTATTTCTTTTTAATAGTAAGATCCTTTAAGACATGGGCTTCCCAAGTGACACGAATGGTAAAGTACCCACCTGCCAATACAGGAGACATAAAGGACATGGGTTCGATCCCTGGGTCAGGAAGATCCTCTGGAGAAGGGCATGGCAACTCACTCCAGTTTCCTTGCTCGGAAAATCCCATGGACAGAGGAGCCTGGCAAACTACAGTCCATGGTAGCCAAGAGTCAGACACTACTGAGGTGACTTAGCACACACATGCATGCCTTAAGACCGCCACTTTCCTGCACTGCGAGCAGCTTCTTACCACTGAGACACAGGGGAAGCTCAAAAATGTTGAACCAAAACATTTTGTTTTAATTTTTTATATTTTTATAGGATTCCTCTTTCCTTATATTGAAGCTTGGTCATATCCTAGTTGTGAAAGGCATTTTATTTGTTAGGGTTTTTTGCGCCTCTCTTGAAAAATAAGTCTTTTCATTTGATAAATCCTATCCTACCTAGACTCATTGTATTTCAATTCAGGAATGTTATGTTTCTTCCTGGGGAGAATTCAAAGAGTTTCTTTGATTTTCCTGAAGCAGGCCACACCCATAACAGGAGGACATTTTTTCTAATAGACTGTAGCCTGTAAATCTTGAATTTTAAAAACTGTGCACAATGATAACAATTAGGATAGAAAACTTTACAAGAGGAGCTTCTTCTAAAACGTATTCTTCATTTGAGACAAAAAAGAAATTGCAGTAGTCTTAAGGAAGTGTCATTGAAAGAAATCTCTAAAGAATTTAGCACTATTGTGGATTGAATTGTGTCCCTCACAAAGGTCCTAAGCCCCTGTATCTATAAGTATGCCTTATTTGGAAATAGGAGCTTTGCAAATGTGTCCATGTTCAGATGAGGTCATACTGGATTTGAGTGGGTCCTAATCTAATAAGGGGCTTCCTAGGTGGCACTAGTGGTAAAGAACCTGCCTGCCAAGAGAAGGTATCAGTCCCTGAGTCGGGAAGATCCCCTGGGGCAAGCCATGGCAACCCACTCCAGTATTCTTGCCTGGAGAATACTATGGACAGAGGAGCCTGGTGGGCTACAGTCCATGGGGTCACAAAGAGTTGGACATGACTGAAACAACTTAGCATGCACACACTGATCTGATATGACTGGTGTCCTTATAAGAAGAGAAGAACAGACTCAGACAGGGAGAGAACATGTGAAGACAGAGGCAGAGACTGGCATGATGTAGCTACAAGCTGCACTGATGGCCTTTTCCTCCATTCCTCACTTGATTTTTCTCCAGAGGAGGAGAAAAAGTCACCTCCTTCTACAATATATAATTAGTGAGTCTAGGAAAAGGAATTCAACATGCTCAACAGGCTCCATCCTCCTTCTGTTTTTCTAGATTGCTTAAAGGAATGCATAGTTTTTGCTTCTCTATGCCTTATATTCGGAGAAGGCAATGGCACCCCACTCCAGTACTCTTGCCTGGAAAATCCCATGGACGGAGGAGCCTGGTGGGCTGCAGTCCATGGGGTCGAGAAGAGTCAGACACGATTGAGCAACTTCACTTTCACTTTTCACTTTCATGCATTGGAGACGGAAATGGCAACCCACTCCAGTATTCTTGCCTGGAGAATCCCAGGGATGGCAGAGCCTGGTGGGCTGCCGTCTACGGGGTCGCACAGAGTCAGACACTACTGAAGCGACTTAGTAGTAGTAGTAGTAGTATGCCTTATATTTAGTGTGGCAAGCTGCAGCCCTAGGATAAGGCCCATGGTAGGTCCACTGTGCCAGTGATGGGGAGAGAGTCAAAATTTAAAGGCAAAATGTAAGCACACCCACTTGGCTTCTGATTGAAAGCCGTGTTCCCCAGTCAGCTTTATCAATCATAAGTGTAGTGTTTTAATATGCATTTACTGTATCTATCTCTGAACGGGCTTTAAACTCAAAAAGAGAAGTAGAAGATCATTTATTTCACCCAGGGAATTCAGAGTAGGGGATTCCAGAGCCTTATGGCATCATCAGTGATTGACAACTGAAGGGCAATATTGATTTTGAATAAAAAGAATTAGGTGGCAGCTCCAAAAATATCTGTTGTTCTAGATTTGTTCTTTACTGGAGTAAATCATTAATGTCAGACACTTGGTATGCAGTGGCTGATTTTTTTCTCTAACGAACAGAAAACACAAGAAGAGGTTTATTCTCCAGGCAGAAACAGCAGTATACTTGGTCAAGAAAATAGCAAAATTCCCACTCTATGCCACAAAATTTAAGCCACAAAGACCTTCACCATCTTTCCCAGGTGGCAAAATGTTACTTGACTACACTAAAAGCTTCATTTTATTAGGGACAGAACATAGGAAATAGCAAGTACTATAGATGTTTATGGTAAAATACAGGCAAGCTAGGAGATGAGAGAGAAATCCCATTAAAATGGCAGACTTGTGAGTTCCTTGTGTGCGCTCTCTGCTCAGTTGTTCCCAACTCTTTGCGACCCCACAGACTGAAGCCCACCAGTCTCCTCTGTCTGTGGGATGTTTGGGGCAAGAATACTGGAGTGCATTGCCATTCCCATCTCCAGAGGATCTTCCCTGACCCAGGAATTGACCCCAAGTCTTCTGAGTCTCTCACATTTCAGGCAGATTCTTTACCTCTAAGCCTTTGGGGAAGCCCTGAGTTCCATGAGTACCAGTGGTTGAAGTCTATTCATGCTTATCTCCCAAAAGTGAATGTTAACTTACTGTACCTTAAACTTCCCACCACTTAAAAAAAAGCGCAACAGTTGGTGAGCCTCTGAATTTTGGAGGCAACATACATTGCATTTGGCTTGCCACTTTCACCCAGCTGGGAGGTAAACTATCAGCTTGAAGTGGAGTACACAAGAGGAGAAGGCTCTCTGCCTGATCAAGGCTATAATGCAGTAAGTTCTTAGACTGACCTGTGATGACCCAGCAGGTCCAACAGTACTTAGGGTATCTGTGCCAGTTCAGAATGCTACAGGCATTCATAGCAAGCCTCAGCACAAGACTGATGATAAAAAAAAAAAAAAAAACTTCGAAGCATAACAACAAATCCAGGTATTATTCAGCAAATATTTGCATTCCTCTTAAAAAACATTGTGTGGATTGTGATTGGGCCCTGTTGGACAATAAATGACTGAAAATATGACAGAAAATAAGCACTCACACCTACCTGAGCACTGCGAACAAGGTGTTATATAATCCACCAGCCATAAAGTGCATGGCCAGCAGCTTTCCAACATCAGATGAAAATGTATATGCAGGACCAGGACAATAGATTCTTCAAGCACCAATAAAGGCTTCCACCCCCAGAATGTGCACTCCTGCCATAATCCGTCTCCTCCATCAGCCCATCCCGTTAGCCTCATGGGAAGGTACCTCTGATTAGCACTGACACACAAGCACTGTGGTTTCTATAGCTCCACCCAGGAACCGTCAGTTGTGTATGTGCTGAGAAACCCTGTGCTAGGCTCTGCGATAGGGATGTAGGAATAAAGATGCCATTCTGGCCTGCAAGGGAGGTGGGGAGGGAACTTCGTGCTCCCCTGTCTTTGTACCACGATGAGGAAACAAGAAGAGGGACCACCTGACCAGCTCGTAGGATCAGGGAAGACAGTTTCACCTCAGCTAATTTCTAAGGATGGGTAGGAAATAACCATCTGGACAGGAGAGGCAGAAAAGGGTCCAAATAAGAAAACATGTTTGCAGATGTCAGACTCTGGGAGGGGAGCGCTGTGTCAGGGACTCTAGGCAGTCTTGTGTGGCCAGAATATATGCTATGATGAGGTGGAGAGATTAAGAGATAGCTAGAAGGCTAGGGGGAGCCAAGTCCCAGTCATATTAAGGAGCTCTTAAAGAATTTTAGGGCTTCCCAGGGGAGGCTAGTGGTAAAGAACCTGCCTGCCAATGCCGGAGTCATAAGAGACACAGGTTCAATCCCTGGGTCGGGAAGATCCCTGGAGGAGGGCATGGCAACCCACTCCAGTATTCTTGCCTGGAGAATCCCATGGACAGAGGAGCCCGGTGAGGTACAGTCCATGGGATTGCAAAGAGTTGGGCATTACTGAAGCGACTTGGCAGCAGCAGCAAAGGATTTTAAGTAAGGTAAAAACACGATTAGATTTAATTCTAGAAAGATAGTCAGAGATGATATGGCAAATATATTGGAGGAATAAGACACTGAAAAGGGCGACTAGTTGAGGGGTGGTAACTCTAAGAGAGCTGAGAAATGATGTGAGCGGAATGAAGTAGGGCAGGAGCAAAACCAAAGGGAGGGAAAGAGAGACTGAGAGATGATGAAGTGGAAAAGGCATTGATGATTATGGAATGGATACCATGTGTAAGATACTTACTTTTATCACCTTTTTATTAATACTATCCCTTTCCATCCCAACAACAGACACAGAGGGTCATTACACTTTTATCATTTTACACTCAAGGAATTTAAGGCTAAAGGGTCCAAGGTCCTTTAAGGCTAACTTGTCCGAGGTCACAAGGTCCTTTAAGGCTAACTTGTCCAAGGTCACATAACTGGTAAGTGGCAGAAGCAACATTTGAAGATAGACACAGCAGATGCCAAAGTGACTGTCTTTCCACAGAGGCATTGTCAGGAGAGAGCAATTGGCCAGGTGGCAGTGGTCAGGCGGTCCCGCTTCATGCCACTCACATCCTACGGTTGGGATCATCTGTGGCATTGCACACGCCCATCGTGGTATAGTCCTGTATAAGCACCACCTGAAAAGCTCTTGATAGCGAGTTGAGTTGTATTGAGTAGTCATTGTTGCTGCTGTGTCAGCCATTAGAGAGTAAAGCAAGTTGCCTTGTTGCTGAGAATAAAGAATATCTGCAGTTCCTAGGCTCCTCGCATGTTCTTCCAGCTTCCCTGCTTGTTCCTCGCCTGCCCTCTGTTCAACAAACAGTGAGATACAGTGAGACAGCCATGTAGCACCCAACTGAGTGTACTAAAAGCATGACTAAGTCCAAAATGAACTCAGGTCAAGTCCTTTCCTTACTTCACAGTCCTAATGCTATTTCTCAAGCCACATGGTACACACTTAGGGTTCTATACCTAATTTTTCACTTCCTGTGGTCAAGCTGATTTCTTAGCACATAGGAGATAATTAATAGTAGCTAAAGAAGAAGAAAAATCATAGCAGAAATATGAAAAAGTAAAAAAAAAAACTTTTATTTGATACTACCAAGAATCAGAGAAATGCAAATTAAGAAAAATTATATTCTTATTCTAATTTCTGCCTATCAAATTGACTAGTGATGGGTAACTTGGTATGATCTTTCTGAAAAGTGATTTGACGTTATCTATTGTCTTTAAAAAGTCATGCTCTTTGATGACTACTCAGTTATTTCCTTAAGATGAGAACCTAAGTAAAGATTTATGGACAAAGATATTCATCTCAGCTTTTTTTATAGTCTAAGCAGAAAAAGAGATGGGGGCAATTTTCCAAAAACAGGTGAAAGACATGAGAAAATTACTCCAATACAACACTAAGTGAAAAAAGAATTTAATAAATACAACTGTATGTACAGGAAGCTCCTCATGTTGTGTACACAGAGTTCCCAGCTAGAGCTTAAGCAATATGTACCCTTGGGATTGAGGCATGTCTGGAAATGGCGGGTGGAAGGATGGAATGACTCCAGCAGAATTGTCCTGGGAGAGCAGTTAGCAACGGGAGCGGGGGGCCAAGACACAGAGCCCTATGCATAGGCAGGGCAGGGGCTGCTCTGGGAAAGACAGGTGTCCGTCACTTTAGTTCCTTGGGAACTCAGAATATATCTGAGCCAAGAGCGAGGAGGTTTTGCTGTTTAGATTATGTGACAGTATAGCAAATGACCCCAAAATTTAGTGGCTTAAAGGAGCAGTTGATCTTGTTCCTTCATGGTTCCTTGCACTAACTAGGCAGTTCTCCATCAGGGTCTCTTATGTGGTTGCAGTCAAGTGTCTACTGGGGCTGGAGTCACTTGAAGGCTGGACTCTGGAAATCCAAGATGGCGCTCCCACATGCCTGGCAGTTGGTACTGACTGTGTCCTCAGACGGGACTGTCAACTGGAACACCTACATATGGACCCTCTATAAGGCCTCACATCATATGGTGGTTGGTTCCAAGAGAAAGGAGCCCAAGAACAAGCATTCCAAGAGACCCAAGTAGCAGTGGCAAGCTTATTATGACCTAGTCCCAGAACGTACTTTTGGACACATCCTATTGGTAGTAGGAGAAGGCAATGGCACCCCACTCCAGTACTCTTGCCTGGAGAATCCCAGGGACGGGGGAGCCTGGTGGGCTGCCGTCTATGGGGTCGCAGAGAGTTGGACACGACTGAAAGCGACTTCACTTTCACTTTTCACTTTCATGCACTAGAGAAGGAAATGGCAACCTGCTCCAGCGTTCTTGCCTGGAGAATCCCAGGGATGGGGGAGCCTGATGGGCTGCCGTCTATGGGGTTGCACAGAGTCGGACACGACTGCAGCGACTTAGCAGTAGCAGTACTGGTAGTAAGTCACTAGGACCAGCCCAGATTCGAAGAATTGGAACTAGATTTCAATTCTTGCTATGAGGGGCAGCAAGTGTTTGAAGGCAGAGGTAGAGCTGATGTTGGCCATTTTTCAAGCCTATTTACCACAACTGTTTTCAATAAAAAGTTCTGGCAGAAATTGCTATGTAGAACCTAAAGCAGGTTTTTTTGTACCCTAAAGTATAAGCCAAAAGGGGTAGAGCCTCCCATCTCTATAGGGATGTCAGCTTGGCTTTTGTTTCCTGCAGGCTCCAGAGTGCTCACCTGGGCTCTGTACTTGAGAGATGGCTCCACAGCACCAGGAGGGGCCAAAGTCAATGGCAGCTGTAAGATGCATGACGACGACCATTAGGAAAAGCTTTGAAGGTGGGCCCTGGCAGCAAAAGCAGGGCACAGTCAGAGGCCTGGAGGCCTCCTGAGCAAATATTGCTGTAAAGACCACAATTCTGAAAATACAAAAAACAAAGGAGTTGTTCCTCAGTTCATCTGAGAAATTCCTTAGAACTTTCCAGAACTAATTCAGAAAGCCTTTGCAAAAGAGGGGGAGCCAATAAAGTATATAACTACTAATATCAACCCATTGTTTTCATGCCAGCTTGATGTAAAGCAGGTTATACGAGTTAAATGAACACAAGTTTCTATGCACACACATGTAAATGTACACGGACAAAGAAAAAAATGTATTGGAAGAATTTATACCAAAATGTTAACAATGTTTCTGCAAACTCTGATGTCAGATCTTTTTGATATCAGGACAGTGTTTTTAATCCCCTTCTTTGTATATTTTTCCGTATGTTCCCAATTTTCTAGGATGAAGCCAAATGCTTGTATAACTAGAAATACAAAAGCGACATGTATCTTTAGTGATGGGGATTGCTCAGAGGTCATGGGAGAAGGAGGTCTCTCCAGCCCAGGCCCTGGCTCTAGATACAACAAACAAGGCAGCCAACAACCTCTACAACAGATTTGGCCTCCAGAACAGCCCAGGGGAGCAATGAGCACAGCAGGTCAAGAGCCACTGGGTCAGTATGTCCAGACTGACCCCAGGTGGACTCCCACCAGCTTGTCATCCCTCAGGTTAACCTACCCAGGCCCCCAGAAGTTGTGCTTTGCTTACATGCACATCATAGGCGTTTTACTCCCACACACATCAGTAGCCTTTTGTCAAACCATTTCATCACACTCAACTCCTTCAACCCAGTCCTCGTGAGTTCTCTTTATTTAGCCCCAAGACATCTTTCTAACCTCCTGGAAGTCTAAAACACCACTTCTGCTTCCAACTCAAGGGCAAGTTTCTCACTTTCCCATAGTTCTATCCTCCACTCATTCTGTTCAATTTCTCATACCTTTGCGGGGGTGTGCGGGGGTGGGGAGGGGAAACAGGGAGGATGAAAAGAAAGCAAAAAGAAGGTGAAGCCATCCAAAGTCTGGTGATCAGTGACAGAGACAAGCACCCAGCATCTGAACACCCTGGGCAGCATCACGGCTGTGCTCCTGGAGCACCCCAAGCTTTCCAGAAGCACATCATCATGGAGCAGGAGCACAAGCAGCAGGAGGAAGAAGATGCAGGAACAGAAAATGAAGGAAGAACAGGAGAGAAGGAAGAAAAAGAAGCTGGAGAAGAGAATGTCACTGGGAAAGACCAAGGGACAAATCTTGATGTTGCAGGAGAAGCTTTGGCACTATAGGAAGAAAAGCACCTGCCTTTCCTGTAGCTCAAGAAAGTTCTCCATAAAGCAAAAAAAACAAAGGCAAAAGGAAAACTGAGAAAGTGTCTCTCGCTCCATCTGGCTTGAAGCCCACACCTTATCCTCTAGACCTAAGAGGATGGAAATTTGGCCCTGGGGGAGATCTGTGGGCTGTAATATAGTTACAGTCATCTGTTCACAGAGAAAGAAGGCATTTCTCTTCCTAAAGTGTCTGAGCTGATGTGTCTGCTTTTTCATGCTTTCCATCATTGCCTATTATGGACTGAATTGTGTCCTCCCAAAATGCTGAAGCCCTAATCCTCAATGTGACTCTTGGAGATAGAGCATTGAAGGGGATGCATGGGTGTGTGCTTAGTCACTTCAGGCATGTCCAACTCTTTGTGACCCCATGGCCTGTTGCCCGCCAGACTTGTCTGTCCATAGGGTTCTCTAGGCAAGAATACAGAAGTGGATTGCCATATCCTCCTCCAGGAGATCTTCCCAAGCCAGGGATCAAACCCTTGTCTCCTGCATCTCCTGCATTGCAAGCAGATTCTTTACCCATTGAGCCACCTAGGAAGCCCATTGAAGGGGATAGTTAAGGTTAAATAAGGCAATCAGTCCTGAATATTCATTGGAAGGACTGATGCTGAAGCTGAAGCTCCAATACTTTGACCACCTGATGCAAAGAACCAACTCATTGGAAAAGACCCTGATGTTGGGGAAGACCAGCAGAGGAGGAGATGGTTAGATGGCATCACCAACTCAATGAACACAAATCTGAGCAAACTGCGGGAGATAGTGAAGGCCAGGGAAGCCTGGTGTGCTGCAGTCCATGGCGTCACAAAGAGTCAAACACAACTTAGCAACTGAATGACAACAACAAGGCTATAAGGGTGGGGCCTTAATCCAATTAGATTAGGGGCCCTTACAAGAGTAAGAGACACCAGGAGGGCATGCAACAGAGAAAAGACCATATGAAGACACAGCAAGAAGTCAGGCATCTGAGAGCCAAGGACAGAAGCCACAGGAGAAACCAAACCTACTGATACCTGATCTTAGACTTCTAGCATCCAGAACTGTGAGAAATAAATTTCTGTTGTTTAAGCCACCTAGTCTGTGGCATCCAATTATGGCTGCTCTAGCAGACTAAGGCATGGTCCAAAGAGGAAAAAGAATACATGTTCACATCTCTCTTTGGCCTTGATAAACCCCTAAGGAGCCAGGTAGTAGGAAGATCAGAACTGAAGCTGGGGACATGGTGGCAAACCTCTACTAGCTAGGGTAGCCTGGAGAACATTCCTCTACCACAGAGGCCAGGACTGTCAGCGTGTTTGAGACCCCTGCACTAACCAGCCATCAGGCAGGAGCAACCACTCACATTGGAGGGAGTAAGAGGGCTTCTATCTAAGCTGAACACAGGCTCTCAGCCAGTCTGACTGCAGAAGGAGAAAAAGAACAAAACTCAAGTGACTTCTACCAGCCACACACAACAGCCCTGTTAGAGAATGGTATCCATCAGGGAAACCAAGTTCACCACAGATGGTCCAAAACAAAAACAAAAAGATTTTGTAAAAGGACTGTTGGAAAGAAAAGGGACAGAGATAAGGCAACAGATGAGAATCCTGGAGCACCAAACACTGGCAACAGCAGTGAGCTCTTAGCACCCCAAGGGCTGGAGGGACAGGATGGGGCCAAGACTGTGTCAGTGAAGCTATGAAAACCAGCAGGACACCAACCACAAAATGCTGCCAGGAACGTGGCACTGGGGTAGCAAAGTAATACCCAGCACCTCTCTCTTCCCACTGCTCCACCTCCTGTCAGGGCCTCCCATGAGCCAAGCTGGTCCTCAAGGGAGTGATTCCACGTGATGCAGTCCACAAGGGTCCATCTTGAGATTCCAGAGCAAAGCAAAGAGAGTCAAAAATGGATCAGGGAGCAAATAGAAAAGATTGTAATAATATTAATAATTTTATAGCTGGATAGGTAAGTAGATAGAGAAAGAGATATGTTATTATCCCCAGTGTTTCAAATAAGGGAAGTGAGCCTGGAAAGTTAGGTATTTGCTCAATGTCTTCTAAACACCACATTGTATCAATACTGCTTGGAACTCACGGAGATGGGCAAGTAGATGACCTGGTAAGCACCAGGAGGCAAATCAAGTATTATGTCAAGTCAAGTATTATGTCACACACTATGACAGCACATGGCTGGGAGCCCAAACAGTGGCTGGGGAGAAGGAGCTGTCAGACAGGCTTCTCAGAAAAGGTGACTCCTGAGCAGTCTTTTTTTTTATATATATGAAATATTGGCTATTTCCCCCCTGTTGTAAAATATGTCCTTGAGCCTATCTTACAAGAGTTTTTACCTCCCTCCCCTCTTCCTCTTTCCACTGGTAAACACTAGTTTGTTCTCTGTATCTGGGAGTCGGCTTCTTTTGCGTTATAATCACTAGTTTGTTATATCTTTTAGATTCCACAAATAAATAGTATTGTATAGTCTTTGTCTTTCTCTATTAACAATTAATTTCACTTAGCATATGACCTTCAAGTCCATTCTTGTTGCTGCAAATAGCAAGATTTCATTTTTTTATGGCCTTTCGTGAGCATCTGACCACACAGCAACCCTCACCTTCTCTGAATTTTGATAGTCCCTGAGTTTGAACCGTTCAATTCAGTATTTAACTTTCCAAAGATAGTATTATTCTTCAGATTCTTCTGTGTAATAGATTTTTTTCCCAGCTTTCTGATTATTTTGTATTACCCCTGACAAACAGCACCCAGTAAGTCTTTAGAAGACCTTTGTTGATTGGTTTATAACTCTTGTTTGTTTAGAGTATTTTTCTCTGTGTTAAGTAAAAAAAGAATTCCCCCTTTCAGCCTGTGGTGAATGATAGGGTCTTACTAGAGCATTTCAAAATGTCCCCTGCAGCTCCTGGGCCCTGGTGGCCAAGCTGGGGACATGACCCTGGCTGAGCCCTTCTCCATCCCCTATTCAGCACTGCCCCCTGTCTTTTCTTCACTTCCTTAGATGGGGACATAGATAGCCTGACTCCTCAACGGGAGTCACTGTTATTTCTATTAGCAAAGCTTGCTTGTAGATCCTCAAGACATCTATCAACCTTGTCTCTAACCCAAAGCATTTCCTGATTTTATCATTTCTAATTACTATGATGGAGGTGTGTTAAAACTGTAGATTCTTTTTCCTCTGGAGATTTGTAAAAGGAGAAGACTATTCTCTGCTGGAGATTGGTTTCTGGGTGGTGTGGCCAAAAGACTGGGGTGGAGTCTGTCCATCTCTCCCAGTCATTTCCACAATTTCTGAGCAAAACCACCCTCCACTGACAGTCATGTTCACAGGGCTCACACGAGTCAATTAAATGACCTGCAGCCCAGAGGAGAAGCTGACTTCAGCTGAAAATAGTTCCCCCATGTCCTAAGTTCAAGGGCCTTGCCTTAAATACTTAGTACAGTCAGATAAGACACATACAGTTCTTCTTCAGAAAAGTACTAATGCTAGGAAAGAACAGGATGGAATTAGAACATTTCATTATTTACAAAATCCCCTGACACCGGGCCACTGGTTACTGGAGGCTAATGCTTTCTGGGAAGCAAATGTTTAAAGATAGATGACTATAAATATTGTTAATAGGGTGGAAGACACATTTATTCATTCATTCATTTGTTCATTCATATGTTCATGTATGGCAGATTTTGATAGAAATACTCTGGATTTCTATTCATAAAACAACAGACTAGAGTTGTCAACATGGATTAACCTGAAGAGCTCAGTTTCTGGTTAGTCACCCACTCCAGGAAACCATCTCCAGCCTCCTGTGTATAGATTATGCCTCTTCCCCAAAACTGCATCATGCAGTGCAGGCACCTATTATCTGATCTGTGTCTCTAACCAGGCAATTAGCTCATTATTATGGCCCTATCATCTGCACAGTGCCTTGCACCTAACAGTTGCTTAATAAATACGTGTCAAATGATTGAACAAAAGAGACCTGGAGTGAGTATTCATGTGTATATTCATTTATTGATTCATTTATTCAATCCCTAAAAATACCTGGAAAAAATCTTTATCTAGGGGCTTTATAAAGAGAACAAAAATGCTAAACTCAGAATGACTGATCTCACACATAGGGATGGAAATTGGCTCAGCTAAGTTGGATGTGTCTCAGACAGACCAGTAAATGGGTAGATTCCAGTGTGGGGGTGATTGGAAACTAGATGAATGGACAGATGGGTAGACAAAATGACTATAAAGACTTGCAACAGAATCACAAGACTAATTTTCAGCTTCAGACAAGCGTGGCTGGGGGAATCATCCCCTCTTGTTCCAGTTTACAGTCTCTTTTTGTATTCTCTAGGGATAGAAATGCCTCCATTAGGCAAATGTCACTTCCATCCCCTGCAGTCTACCTGCCATCCATAAATTTATCTATATTCATTCTCCATCTTCCATCTTCAGCCTGTTTCTCTTGACTCACTGTGATTTCATAAATGTGGTCAAGATTCTCTATTACATTTAACCACCCCCACTTGATTCTGTATCCTATAGAGTTACTTCCTAACTCCTTTCGTTTCCTTCATACCCAAGATTCCCTTAAGAGCGTCTTCACTCACCGCCTTCACCTCTGAATCACTTTTCAAGCCACTGAATCTTGGTTTCGACACTATTTCATAGAAACTGCTCTTTCCATATTATTTGCTAAACCAGTAGATATCTCTTAGTCCTTTTTCCTGACCTCTGCAGCTCTTACCACTGTTAACCAAACCTTCCTAAAGGTCTGCCCCCATGGGATTCAATGGTGTAATTCTTGAAGAGATTTTCCTACACTGCTTCAGATCTTGATCCTTAACTGTTGAGGCTCCTCAAGGTTCCCCCTCCAACTGTCAGTTCTTCTTTTTTCAAACACTAATCCTACTTGAAGTCGTTCAAATCCATGTCTTCAAAGACCATCCATATTCTTGTGCCTCCAAAAGTCTGTCTCTTCATCCCAGAGCCTTCTCTAAGCACCAAAGCTCTGCATGGAGATACCTGCTGGACTTCTTCACCCAGATGTGCCAGAGGCAGTTCACACTCAACGTGTTTAAAATTGCTCTTGTCAACTTCCTCCAAACTCTACTGCTTGCTTCCATGTTCCCCACCCCTGTGAATGTCACCTCCATCCATCAGTCACTCAAACCAGAGTCATTTCAAAACCTGGGAATCCCCTTTGCCTCCCTCATCTCTAACTAGTCAACAAGATGTATCAATTCCACTTCCTTAAAGTTTGTTTAAATCTTAAATTTCATCTAATTCTCTCCATTCTCATATCTGCTGCCTTAATTCAGGCCACCATCATCTCTTGCCTGGATTAATATAGTCTTCAAGCTCTTCTTATCCCCAGGTTTTATTTTCTACTTTGCAACCAAAATGATCTTTCTGAAGGACAAAACAGCCCATGAAAAGAATCTCTTCTCTCTCCCACCTTCAACTCACCTAAAATATGTTACAGACTCTTCTGCAGACCTCATGGCTAGTCCTTGTCCTGACATTCAAGGATATGCCCGTATCTCCAGTCCTGCCTCCAGGCTTCAGTTACATCTCTCAATCTTTTTGTAGTCTCTGGACCATGTTACTTCTCATTTTCTGGCCTTTGCTTCTGCTGGCTCTTACCTAGACTATCTTTCTCTCTCCCTTCTATACTTAGCAAATTTCAACTCATTTTTAAACCCAGCTCAGATATCACCTTTTCAGAGAAGTTCTCTTTTACTCCAAGATTGAGTGAAGAGCTATCTATGTGTTCTTATGATTTAAACCTATGGTGTCTTTCCTCTGTAGTTACCAAAAACCGTGAGAAATCTGAAAGTTTTAACCACAGAGTCCCATAGTACATAGTACATGTCAGACATTTCACAAATTTTTTGTGAACAAGTTAATGATCCATACATAGAATGAAGGATGGATGAGAGGGAGGAGAGTTGAGTAGTTAAATCATCTGTAACTCTTAATTTCACTCCACATTGCATATCCATCATGCCCTCTAGTGACTGATGGAGTCATTGTAGGTTTAGAGGACATTGGGCCAATCAGTAAACACAGACTGAGAACCTAATATGTGAAATGCCCAGTGCTGGAAGCTGAACAGGCTCAGAATCCAGCAGAGCAATAACACGTGTACCAAAGGATCACTCTATGGTGGGTGCTGTGTAAAGCAAACAGCCAGGTAAAGTAGAAATGACAACAGTTTGGGTGTAAACAGTCTAACACTCTCAAGTACCAGCTGAACAAATTTTCAAAGCTTCTCTAGGCCTAAGATTTCTCATCTATAAACACTGGGTTCACAATACCTACATCTCATGATTTTGGGGAACACTGAAAAAAATCGTTCATTCCAGGCATGTGAAAGCTTCCTTACAGAGCCTGATGAACTTGATAAACCTCCACAAAAGCTACCTCTTTCCTCTCCAGCTGCTTGCTCGCGCACAAATCTGTGACGCCCCCTGAGACCTATAAGAGCTGAATTGAAATGAAGAGAAGGAAGCTTCATCCATGCCTGGGGAGCTGGCACATCTTTAAAACCTTGGTATTAAAAAGTTGGTGACTCCCAGGAGTCCATGTGGTTCCCAGGAAAGCGCTCCTGGAACCTGGAGCCATCTTTGCAGGCATTGAACAGGACTGAATGCAGCTGAAGCATTCATGTCTCCCCTTCCTGGCTAACAGGACCATGACCCCTGCTGTGGGCCCAGGTCTCCCTTTTATGGCCTCTGGAGACGACCATGGTGTCCTTTTCTGCCAAAGATGTCAATTGCTGTCCCTAAGCTACAGGACACTATCAAAACTCCTTAGCATGACGTGAAGTCCTCTAAGGCCCAGGCTCCTCTGCACCTACACCCACCTGCATTCTCTACTCCATCCACACTAGGCCCTGATGTGAGCCGTGGTCCCCAAACATCTTGTCCTCCAGCTCCTCTGGTGCCGGGGTCCAGCCCCGGCTGATCCAGGGAGTTCGAAGCAGGGACGGCGTCGGCGAGGATCAGGCTACAATAGCTTCAATTAGATATTAATTAGAGATATAAAGAGTAATAGAATGAGGATAGCTCAGCAGGAAAATTCAGTGGAGAAAAGAGGCTGAGTATCTTGGTTTACACAGGAGACCAATAAAACTTAAAGACAAGAAGTTTGCACCACTTACGTAGGCCGCAGGCGTCCTTCCATTCTCCCGAAGGAGAGGAGACACTGAGGCCTCCCCAGTCGGATCTTAGAAGCCCAGGAATAATTAGTAAGCATGGCGGGTTCCGTGCTCCAGATGGAGACTCAGCCAGAGTTTGAGAGAGAGAGTGACATGGGGAGACCAGTCTTTCGAGGAACTGATCCCAATTCTTTATTTTCCATGGTCTACATTTATACACTGAAATGTTATGCAAAAGTCATGCAGGGTCAGCAGTCCTGACTTTTATCAAAGTCAGGTACTTCATACAAATGTATACGGAGGTCTTAGGGGTGTTACATCATCTTTTGGCCAGGGGGCCTGCTGACAATTTATGACCCTCTCCTTATGACATCAGTCAGTCAACCAGGACACTTATTTCTCCAGGGGTGATTATTCTTAAAAAAAGATGCCACCCAAATAAAGTTACATTCCTATAGGGTAAGGGTGTAGTGGGTTTTAGTTAAGGAAAGAATTTACTTAGCCTAAGGTCTAACGTGATTAATATCAAAGGTTAATATTTATTTCTTCTATATATACATTAATGTGTATAAGGGTAGGGGATGTGGAGACTTAGCAACAAACATTGGCTCAACAAATGAAAAACCCTTCACCAATACAATTTCTAATCAGCCCACTATACTTATACTAATGGTTTTCTAATTTCTCTAAAGAACCTGTTTTTAGAAGGTTTAAAGCATCTCGTGCCTCTCACGGTTGGGAGGCTGTGAGCAATCACATGTGGCCGGACAAGCCTGTCAGGCAGGCTAGAGAACCTTCAGAGGAGTTTGTAGGTTAAAACACTCTTGTCATGCCCAGGAGTTTTTATTAACTGGAGCTCTAAGTTAACTCCTTCTTTGAAGGAGGTAGTGGGGGACAGCCCCCCGTAAAGTCAGAGGTGTAGGTGAGAGCACAAAGTAGTAAAGTAGGCAGGCTCTGGTTATGGGGGTAGATGCTCGAGGATTTCCAGGGGGACTCCTGAGACTCAATCCCGCCTTTGCATATGTCGAGCCTCCTTCCTCATGACCTTTGCCACGGGCGGAGTGCCTCACACTGGCCCCCAGCACTCTGGGCCTTCTTCATGCTGTTCCTTCTGCCTGGAACATTCTGTCCTGGTTCAGCACCTGGCAAAGTCTTCTCCATTTTCTAACAACCAGTTTAGGCATCGACTCCTTTAAGCAGACTTCCCAAGTCTGGGTCAGCTGCTGTTTTGGTTGACCTGTGCCATCTCTGAGACCAGGAATGCTGAGAATGGCAGAATCAAAGCCAAAGGGTGTGGCTGGAAGAAGCACAGCCAGAGCGAAGGCCTAAATTAAAGTCACATTAGAGGAAATGCATATTCATCAAGAAAACACTTTTTAAAAAGTGTTTAACCATTTTACACAACATCTTCCATGAGTCAGGAACACTTCAGAGTGCCTTCATACACTGACTCATTTAAATCTGCACAACTACCAGATTAAGGCAGGTCTATCGTTACCCCCATTTTGCACACAGGAGAAACTGAGGCCCAGGGAAGTCAAGTAACTTGCCCAAGTTCATAAAGCTAGTAAGAGAGCTTTTGTGAAGGGCGAGGTGGTTTCAGAAATAGGTGAAGACATTAATTTGGAAGGAAAATAATCAAAGAGGATGAGGAGCAAGTAAGGGATGAGGCAGGCAGGCAGCTTGACTATTCCCCTAAACATTCATTCAATTAAAAAATGTTGTACGTTTATGTCTCACTCTGTATTAAGCTCTGGAATTACAGTGGTAAACAGGTTCACTTCCTAGCCTTATGGAGCTCATAATACAACAGAGGAAATAGGCAAATAATCACACAAACAGATAAATGAGTATGCATTATGGAAATTGTGTTGTTGTTTAGTCTCTAAGTCGTGTCCAACTCTTTGCGACCCCATGGACTGCAGCACGCCAGGCCTCCTGTCCCTCACTATCTTCCAGAGTTTGCCCAAGTTCATGTCCACTGAATCAGTGATTACTTCCAACCATCTCATCCTCTCTCTCCCTCTTCTCCTTCTGTCTTCAATCTTTCCAAGCATCAGGGTCTTTTCTAATGAATTGGCTCTCATCATCAGATGGCCAAAGTATTGGAGCTTCAGCTTTAGCATCAGTCCTTCCAATGAATATTCAGGGTTGGTTTCCTTTAGAATTAACTGGTTTGATCTTCTTACTGTCCAAGGGACTCTCAAGAGTCTTCTCTAGGACCACAGATCAACAGTAGCAATTGTTCAGCACCCTGACTTCTTTATGGCTCAACTCTCACATCTGAACATGACTAATGGAAAGACCATAGCTTTGACTATACAGACTTTTGTTGGCAAAGTGATGTCTTTGCTTTTTAATACACTGTCTAGGTTTGTCATAACTTTCCTTCCAAGAAGCAATCATCTTCTAATTTCATGGCTACAGTCACCATCCACAGTGATTTTAGAGCCCAAGAAGAGAAAATCTGTCACTGATCCCATCTTTTTCCTCTCTGCTTGCCATGAAGTGATGGGACCAGATGCCATGATCTTGTTTTTTTGTTTTTTTTTAATGTTAAGTTTTAAGCCAGCTTTTTCCCTCTCCTCCCTTACCCTCATCAAGAGGCTCTTTGGTTCCTCTTTGCTTTCTGCCATTAGAGTGGTATCATCTGCATATCTGAGGTTGAAGGGAAGTGTACATGTTACCATGAGACTGAATTGAAAAGGCTATCTAATAAATATTGGGGTCATACAGTGACATTTGTGCTGAGACAAGATAGACAGACTGCCCAAATGAAGGATGGAGGGGAGAAGAACTTGCAAAGTTCCTGTTGAGCAGGGAGGCAAGAAATGAGGCTGATGAGGCCAACGGGCACCAGATTATTCAGGACTTTGGGGTAGAGCACATGGGCAGAGGAATCATGGGAGACTGGGAAGGGAAGCTGGAGGTAGATCTTAAAAGCCACACTTAAATGGTGGTACTTTATCTTGGACACACAATGTGCCTCAGTATCTCAGGAGCCAGGAGTTTTGAGCATGTCATTTTGAAGATTAAAAATAAAAACAACCAAAATGGTACATCTTCACTGCAGTAGGTATGGGGAGATTTGAACCGTTCGGAAGGAGAATGCAAATGGCCAGCCAAGTGGTCCCAGCTTGGAAGCAGTTAACCCCTTCCCGTTCTTGGTATCTTCATCAGCCTCGGCTCTCCGCAAAATAATCAGCTATCATTTATCAGTGTTCTGCAAGGTAGCATTTGAAACAGGCAGGGCAGTAAATCAGACACATATAATTTGAGCCCTAAAGCATAGTAATTCTTCTTTTAATGCAACATCTGGTACAGATAATACAATTTGCAGGAGAAGGGAGCCAGGAATGCAAGTCAGAGCCCTCAGTATTGGGCAAGCAGAGCTAGAAAGCCTGCTTTCCCTCCCATCCTTCCAGCAATACCATGGACTTAAAAAGGAGCTTTATTACGATTCCCTTGGCTGGCCAAAAGGGAAATCAAGTTAATTATAGACTTGTTTGCTGGTTATTAATTAAACCCCAGCTAAACATAAAAACACAGGGGAAGTGCCATTTCCCGCTCCGTGCCTCCAGCCTCTGAGAGCCTAGGAGTGCCGTTCCTGCCTTTGCAGTCCACTCTGTGTCCTGTTTCCTCTGCGGATTTTCTCAGGAGGGTCCCAGGCCCTTTGCCCTATGTGCAAACAAAACCTTATTTTTAGCTGAGAAGGAACACAACGCTGAAAGCTCCAAAACAGCAGGGGGACAATAGGAGGAAGCTTGCAGACACTGACTGGTCGTGACACGCAGGGTTCCGGGGCTGCCACACCCTCCTGCCTCCTGCAGCCTCCCAAGTTCACCAGCATCCCTGGTCACCAGTTAGATACCCAAGCTTCTCCTGCACACTTGCCATGCAGTAGCTATGCATCATGACTAGAAGGACGAGCTTCCTGGCACATGTCCGGAGCTCCAGACTTACCCCATTCACTATCTCCTTCTTGGGCAAGTTCCTTCACTGCTCAGCTTCAGGTTTCCCTCTCTAAAATGGAGACATGAGCAGTGCCCTCTCCTAGATATGCTGTGAACTTTCAGCACGACGAAGTTTGTCAAACACTGAGCAAGTGCGCAGCACACAGTTGCTAAGAAACACTAGTTTCCTTTTCCTCACTCTTCCAGGATACCAGTGTTCAGCTTTGGGTCTTCCACCTAAATGTCAAGTGCTAGAAGGTGCACATGTAACCTTGACATCTCTCAAAAACTTTCTAGGCCTCTATTTTCTCATCTTCAAAAGGGAAGCAAACCAGTGCCCACCAGAGAGTGTCATTGGGAGCATTAGACAATGGGAGCAACCTAGTGCCTGGCTCTAATTGGATGCTTAATACATGTTAGTGACTAAGTGACCTGAAAACAATCCCCCAAATACTTAAAGTTGAGATTCTAACATCAGTATCTGTGGCACAAAAAGAAAGACGATCAATCAACAGGGAATCACCCCAAACTAGCCTCATTTCCTACCGGAGTTGAGATGCTAAATTACCTGTCAAGAGCATGCCACAGATGTTGTACAAAGACATTGTAAGAGAATTTGGCTGATTCCTTGGCAAAATCTAGCTAGCCCATCAACCTAGCCTCCCCAGAATCACACAGTGGACATTTTCTTTGCTTTTCCATAGAGAGCTGCAGCATCACCATCTCTATTAGCCATAACCAGGCCATTTTTCGGATGGGAAAAGTCAAGGGCCAAGCCCTCTGACTACCAGTGATTTCCTTCAAAACAGGATTTCTCAAGTGTTACCAGTCACATGGAGAAGAAGAAGGAAAAAAAAAAAAAATTTCCAGTGAAATTTGCCAATGAAACAAAACTTGTTCATGTGTTTTCCAGACTCCAACCACCACTCTCTTTACCCTCCCCTGCACTCCAACCAAATTAAGGACTGCTGAGTCAGCACCAAATCCTCCCAACCCCACCCAGTAGAGCAGGTATGGGCAGCCTGCCCATGCATCAGCTGTGCAACCTGGGTTCACAGACCTTCACTAGCATCACACAGTTGAATTCAAACAATAGATGCTTATAATTTTGTCTAATAGTTTTAAATGTATCATTTCCACTTTCTACTACATCCTGGCAGAAATCCTTATACTCAGATTCGAGTCCTAGTTCTGTGGCTAAGGTCCCTATAACACAAAAGCAGAGACAGAATGGTAAGCAAGACCTAAGAGATCTCCACAGAAGAAACAGATTAACACACAGTTACACAAACATTAATAGTTACTTGGTTATAACTTTACTAAGCTCCAGGTACCAAAAGAGCATATAGCAGAGGGACCAGAGCTAATGCACAAGTCATTACGCCCATTTTAATGGTAAAACTGAAGCCACAGAACTCATGTGACAGAAACAGCATGGAGCTGCTGTCCAAGAAAGGACTAAAGAGGGAAAGAGAGGCGGGATTGTAAAACATTTGTAAATTATAAAATGCTCTATATTTGAAAAAATGACAACCATTATTCCTGTATTCCAATATACTATGCTTAAGATTCTATCAAAAAAAAATTTTAATACCCTATACCAGAGTTTTCACATTTATTTCCTTTTTCTATCCTTCTGGGTCCTGGGGTGGAGTGGGGTATTGGGACTGAGTATTTCAAGGTAGATGCCTAGTGTAACATTCTAGCATCCACCAAATAGAACTCTTCCTATATTAGTTGTCATAACTTGGAAAAATTACTCAGCTTCTCAAACTGTTCACCTGGTCTGAAAGAAGTGGATGATAATATCTACCACACAAAGTGACTGTCAGCATTAAATGAACAGCATATATACAGCCTGACACATACTAAGTGTTTATAAGTGAGAGTTCTCCTTTGCTTCCCTTCCCTCCCCTTCCTTTCTCTCTGGAGAGGTCTTCATTGCACAAGAAGATGAATCAGCAACCTAGAAGCCTAGCAGGAGGTTGCTGTCAGAGGCATGCCCTACCCTTGTCAATATGTGGCTTTGGTCTTGGCTCCAGGAACTTAAAATTTAAAAATAAATTTATATGGCATAACCCTCACTCCTAATTTCCCACTTTCTGCTCATGACTTACCAATTACGTGAAGGGCAAGAGTGGTTCTGAGGGGACAGGTGCGTGTGTGTGTGTGTGTGTGTGTGTGTGTGTGATGGGGGAGAATGTAGAACAGGAAATTTCCATGCTTTTTATTTACAGTTCTGGGAGACTGTGAATAACTTAATAAGAAAATTATTCTTCCTTTTTCTTTCAGTATTGAGCAGTGATGCATTTGCACTTCTTAAATAGAAAACCTTGGGACAGAATTGGAGGTAGAACTTGACTGTTGCATTCCAGAGACTTAGCCAAAGTCTACAGAACTGCTGCCTGTCCCAAGACCTTCACATGCGAAACTGGTTATAGAACTCACATAAGGAGAAGCTTCACTTCCCCTGAGGAGCTGGCATGCTTCTGTGTGGTGAAAAGAAAGACATTCCAACCCCTACACTGTGTCCAACTTTGTGCTAGGCCCTAGGCAGCTGGAGATAGAGTGAAAAAGGCATAACCCTTGAAGCTCACAGGTGACCCTCTGCAGTCTAGACATAGCAAGTTGAGATGGTAAGAAAACTGCAGAACAAAAAACAAACCCACTCCCTAGAAAGTAATGTTTATCATTAAGTAGCTAAAATGTGTTAGGTGTTTTGACAGCATCAAACCTTCCCTTTTGTTGCGTACTTGACCCTCACAATGATACTGAAGGATACAGATTTTACATGATCAGAGCCAAAGTACTTAAACTTGTAGTGCATTTGAGGACCCTGGAGCCCAGAGACATAAATGGCAAAGCTAGAATTCAAGCTCAGATCTGACTCCAGAGCTCTTTCTTATCTATCTTGTCATACAGCCCCCAAAGAGCATGAGCAAGTGAGAATGAAAACAAATAAAATGATTGCAGTAGGCAGAATAAGTCAAAACTCACAAAAAGGGTAGGGTAAATCATCACTGGGGCAAATAGCCTCTTATTCTTCCTAAACTATAAACTGATAAATTAACGGCCCTGGTGTCCTCAAGAAAAGGTTAGAAAATGGGCAGGGTCCTCCACTGAAATAGGCAGAGAACCATGCAACTGGTTTAGAAAGACTTCTACCCAAAATGATTACATAAAAATTTGGCATATGAAAGAGCTATTGGAAAATTGACTTAAGTGACCCAGCTCATTTCCTGATGAAGCCAGATTAATGGCACAACCGAACCGAATTCCTCAAGAAGTAAATGACTCACCTCTCCTCCTGCTGGGCTGCCTGGAGCTTTCCTTGTGCTTGGCCTTCTGCCCTTTCTGAAAACCCAGCTGCTAGGATGGGAAACTCAACCGGTAAGGAGAAAAGTGAGAATCTGTTGTTTACCTCCAGGTTCTCCATTTATTAGATCCTAAACTAAGTGGCATCTGAACAGCCAAAGTAGACACCCCTCTCACCAAGTTGCAGAGTTTACACCAGGTAATAACCTGGAGCTTACTGAGGAGGCCCAAGGTGATCAAGATGCCCAGGTAGGTGGGGTATTGAAAAGAACAAGATTAAAGGATGGTGTCAAGGAGTCCTGGGGATGGACCTCTCAGAATGGACACACGACAGGAGGCTATCTGTGTCTGTGTACATGTTCACAGCTTCCCTGGTAGCTCAACTGGTAAAGAATCTGCCTTTACAAAAATGTTCACAAAAAATATTCATGAAAAAAATGTTCACAAAAAAGATACAGAAAGATGTTCACACAAAAAAAATGTTATTACTACAAAGGAACACTCAAAAATCAGATAGTCAAGGTATCTCATTCTATGAACATGCAGCTTCTTTTCCCAGCCACTCTGATGCTTTTTCAATGGACTCAGTAATAAGGTGGTCATAGTCGCAGAAACGGAGGTGAGCAGTCCTGTGGCCAGATCAACATTGGTCACAGAAGTCTGTGTTATTGAACCTGTGCATGTGTTCAACACAGCAACAGCAGAGACCACTGCTGAGCCTCAGATATGGCATTATTTCAAGGGAGACCATTCAGTCACATGGTCTGATCACATGGAGGTGCTTTATCCTCACTTCAGCAGATAACAACATGTATATGAATTTGACTTCCCTGCCTGACAACATCTCCATCTACAAGCATAAGAATGTCTTGTTCGCCATCATGGAATCCATCACAACATTGCTTCTCATCAAAGAACTCATTTTACAGAGAGAAGGAGGACAACGAGCTTGGAACCATGAGTTTTATTATGAACTTAATAACTCAGAAGCAGAGAGTTTGACAGATAGAATGGTGGGAAGGGTGGAATGGCCTATTAAAGACTGAGTTATGGTGCTGGCATCCAGTCCCATCACTGCACAGCAAAGAGAAGGGGGAAAAGTGGAAAGTGACATTTTATTTTCTTGGGCTCCAAAATCACTGTGGATAGTGACTGCAGCCTTGAAATTAGCAGACATGTTCTCCTTGGAAGGAAAGCTGTGACAAACATAGACAGTGTATTCAAAAGAAAGACATCACTTTGCTGACAAAGGCCCATATAGTCAAAGCTATGGTTTTTCCAGTAGTCATGTATGGGTGTGAGAGTTGGACTATGAAGAAGGCTGAGCCCCAAAGAATTGATTCTTTGAATTGTGGTGCTGGAGAAGACCCTTGAAAGTGCATTGAACTGCAAGATAAAACCAGTCAATACTAAAGGAAATCAACCTTGAATATTCATTGGAAGGACCAATGCTGAAGCTAAAGCTCCAATACTTTGGCCACCTGATGCGAAGAACTCACTGGACTCATTGGAAAAGACCCTGATGCTGGGAAAGATTAGGGCAGGAAGAGAAGGTGATGACAGAGGATGACATGGTTGGATAGCATCATCGACTCAATGGACATGAGTTTTCACAAACTCCAGGAAATAATGAAGGACAGGGAAGCCTGGTGCGCTGCAGTCCATGGGGTCACAATGAGTCAGACATGACTTAGTTACTGAACAACAACAACAAATGGTGCTTGCTAGATGACACACACACTTGAAAGGTTGGAGTACTGTTCCAAACTTCCAGTTCATGTCTGATGCCATTTTCCCATAGCCAGAATGTGGGTGTGAGGACCAAGAAGGAGGAGGAGCTTCCTTCAGCATGAACTCTAATGACCCATTCACAAAAAGCTCATTTCCTTTCCTACGTACATGGGGCTCTGCTGGTTCTGAGGCCTCGGTTCCCAAGGAAGGAAAATGTCTACTAGGGAACACAACAGTGCTTCATTGAATTAGAAATCAACAGCACCACCTGGCTGACTGGTGCTCCTGCAACATGAACTAATGGGACTAGTGGTGAAATTAGTGGAAGGCCCTAGCAACTCAACACACCCAAATCTACTACAGGATTTGACCTTCTAGCAACGAGGGTAGCAGTCACACAGTCAAGATCCATGATTAAGTAAGGTTGTGAATGAGGCAAAGGGAACACGAATTTAGCAGTGGAATAAGCAAGCTCTTACTATAACTATGCACTTGCAATATGTTACAGATATGAAGAAGGTTGTAGCTGTGCAACCAGTCATCCTCAGTATCCCCACTTCCTCCCTAGCTTCTAAAGAAAGTCTAGGTGATTTTGTCTGGCTGGCAAAAACTAGATGCAAAGAACACTGGGAAAGTGATTTGTCTTATCTTTTCATCTCCTCTGGTGGGAGCCAACTCTGCCATCTAAAGAATGGTAAGACAGAGAAGGAAGAAGATTAAAACCAAGAAAAATAATAAATATCTCCTATAAGGAAACACATCAAACACCACCATGAATCAGATATCGTTGGAACTGAGACTTGAAAATTAGGTTAGAATGGCCAGAGGGAAATAGCATTTCATAGAGAACCACATACGATTAAGGCTGTCTTGAGCACGGCAATCATTCCATGGATTAGGGATGTAGAGTAGGCGCGGAAGATCACTGTCTACGGCGAAGAAGTTAAGCGACTCGGCCAACATCACATATTCTGGTATACAGTGGGACAGTAACTCAAATTCAGTCACTCAGAGACCCTCCCCAGTTCCACCACTACCAGTACCCACCCTCCAACTCTCCCCTTTGCTCCTGGCTCATGAGATGTTAAACACACAACCAGAGGGCAAGGGATTGAATATTCTGGGCCAGGATCATCATCAACCTAAATAAGCCATGCTTATTTATTAATCTAGAGTTGAATGCTAAGGTTTTTCTCCAAGATGCAGGAACGGAAAGATCCCAGCATGCTCACTGGAAGGAAACTCTCAGTTCTACAAAAGCAGGTTTTCCAAAATATTCAGCCCCCATCTAAATGCAAGCAAGCCCATGCCACATTCCTCTGCTAAGTCCAGAACCAAAATTTTAATTTCTTTTGTGGGAATAAGGAGTAGCCCCTGTGAGAATAAAATACACTACTGACCAAAGGGGAGGGGATGAAAAGGGAGTCAATTTGGTCATTGCTAAAATAAAACCAGGGAGCAAGGCCCACAGCTGCCTCCCCAGGAAGTCCTATTACTACGGACAATGGCCCAACTGTTCTCCCCTGCCCAAAGAAACCATGCAGTCTCGAACCTGGGGGCCACTGACTGTCTTTTTCTATTTCTTTCCTTGAAACACAATTTATTGGAAATACTTCCAGATCTCCAGGGGGAAAACAAAAGGCTGGCAGTAAAATGAAACACCTAATTAACAGAGAGAACTGCTCCACTGTTTCCAGAGAACTTTCTGCAAGACTCCTGGCTTCCTGAAGAGAGAATTAGGGGAGGGGAACCCAAGCAGCACTGAGCCCCTCTTATTGTGCACACCATAGTGCCAGAAGGTAGCATAGAGTAATGATGATGAGCACTGGCTTTAGAGTCAGGCTGCCTGGGTTCAAATCCCACCTTTGCCACTTACTAGGACAAAGCCCATAACCTCCCTGGGCTTATGAAATGAGGATAATTGTTGTCCTTCTTAAGGTTATTGCAAAAGTCAAGTGAGCTAATTCATTGAAGTGATTAGCATACCTAGTACTGTGAGCTAAATATTAGCTATTATAGTTATATGTCAGGTGAGTTCATTATCTAAGTCTGGATGCTGCTGCTAAGTCGCTTCAGTCATATCCGACTCTGTGCGACCCCATAGACAGCAGCCCACCAGGCTCCTCCGTCCCTGGGACTCTCCAGGCAAGAACACTGGAGTGGGTTGCCATTTCCTTCTCCAATGCATGAAAGTGAAAAGTGAGGTCGTGTCTGACTCTCAGCAACCCCGTGGACTGCAGCCTACCGGGCTCCTCCGTGCATGGAATTTTCCAGCAAGAGTACTGAAGTGGGTTGCCATTGCCTTCTCCAAGTCTGGATGAGGGATCATTATATCCAATTCACAAGTTCATGGTGAGATTAGGCTGGAAAGTTAAGCTGTCTGCCTACATGGTCAAACTAGGACTAAATTCATAGTTGTGCAATTTTAAAGCTTGAGATATTTCCAGAATATCATGCTGCCTACTTCCCCTATGAGAGAGCTTTCTCGTCACTGCCTTCACTGGTAGCCTGAGAAGTTTCACCATTGGCCTCAGAGTCTCCTGCCTCTGCTCGTGAACAAATACCCACCATGGGGACTATGATCAGAGGACTCAGGGACAAACAACCCTCTGCAGACCATATCTGGACTGTTAGCATAAAGAGGGGATTAAAGACATGAGGAAAGCAAGAGGGGGGAAAAGGGGGCGATAACAGGAAACAATCTGCTCTGATTGCATGTTTGTTTCTATGCTTGTGTCCAGCCTTTATGTTCAGATACTAGATAGCAGGATAAAGCTGAGTCTCACTTGGGACAACAAATTTCTAATGAGTGTCCTTGAAGTCTCATCCCAGTGACTTTTTCAACTTTCATTTATCATTTTTCAAATCAATTTAAGGCCTTGGTAACCAGCCTACTTCCTTCTCCAGTATTCCCCCCACCTGCCTTCTGCAGAAAACCATCAAGTAAAGCATCTGACAAGATGCTTAGTGCTCAGTCGGTGTCCGGCATTGTAAGATGGCTCCAAGACCAGCAGGGCACTTCCAACCAGTCCCAATGGTTTTATCCAGCGTCCAAAACAGCTGTTCCCCTGGGGCTTGAGAAGAACGCATTTGGACAACCCTTTCCCGTCCTTCCTCACCTCCCCCTAGGAAGTCCTCTCCTCAGCCAAATTGGCCAGGACCACAGGCCTGCTGCATTTGCGTGTGTGTTTGTGTGTGTATGAGTGTCTTCCCACTGGGAAGCTGGCTCATGAAGTCTCACCCCTTCCCCCTGCCCCAAATTAAAACAAGCTGGTTGCAATTGTGAGCAAACTCAGCTCACACCAGCTGGGCCCTGCTTGCAGCATGAAAATGCTGTTTCATGTTCAGATGCAAATAACTATTTCCTCTCTAGAGCGTGCCTGGACTGTGTTCTAATCTGAATGGGGAGCAACAGGGAACAGAGGCTCTGGAAGAACATGAGGCTGGGACGGGTCAGCAGTGATTCTGCTGTCCTAAACTTTCTCTGAATTCAGGGAGTGGTCAATGCCCCACAGGAAGTGTGGAGGACAGAAGGGTGATGTTTCCAGCATTTCCCGCAGCTGTGCCTACCCATCCCATTGCCAGCCCCTGAGGACCAGCACTTGTGGCCTCTGAACAGGTTCTCCTGCCTCCTGGCATGTCCTCTAAAAATGCCTGCTGCCATAGTGATTCCATCACTCATTCACTCAAATGTCAGTTCCTGGACACTAAACTGTACCGGATACTGCTGCAGGCATGATCAGAATCACACAGCGGGTGGAAGGATCCGTCCTTAGGAGGCCTGTGTTCTAATGGTCATTCTCATGAGTAGTTCTTAACTTACCTCTATGCTCAAAAGTCCTCAATGGCTCCCTATGGCCAACTGAATGAAAATTAAACTTCTTAACACAGGCGGGGCCCTCCAGGCTCACACCCAAACCCATTTACCCAGTCCTGAATTTCATTGTTCACCAGTCCTGAGTGTTGACAGGCCTGCATTCAGGACAGAAGAGAGAGCCTGGAAACAGAAGAAAGAGTCTGGAGTGGGTGATAGAGACACCTACGGTTTAGTGGATGGGGAAGCTGAGCTGTCGGAAGCAAGGTCCTAGAGCAACACCCCACCATGTGTGGCAGATGGTGGCCATCTCCACTTCCGGGGGAGAGGGGGAGGTTACCAGTTATAGGGGAAATGACATCAGGTGGGCTCATTTGTTACCAGGAAAACTGGCGGAGAGGCATGGCCCTCATGGTCCCTTTGATAAGCTCTCATGGTGGAGATTTCTGATGAGACGTTCTGATATTCTGATCAGAACAACTAAAACAGTCCCCAGCTGGGGAAAGTGTGTGGGCTGGTCAATCAATGAAGGTGCACCAGGGAAGTACAGGGAGCAAGAGTCGAGTCATCCTGGGTGGCTGACCGTACAATGAGCCTGTTGAATATCCACCCACCCTGCAAGATCCAGCTCCAGTGTCATCTCCTTGAAACCATCCAGGATCCCCCAGTAGGAATGAACCCCTCCTTCCTCTACATCCTCACAGCAAGATCCCAGCAACTAACAGTAAGGGTAAATCGCGGAGATCATCCAAAACTCCAAGGCAACCCTTCAATAGTCCCTTCCTTCCCAAACCGAAGTGTGTGTTAAGACTAATTAATTCATATTGTGGTGAACATGACTCAGATTCCTTGATGTGTGACTTTACTAAAATCTACTGAGGGCCTGATATGAAGAGCTGACTCATTGGAAAAGATCCTGATGCTGGGAAAGATTGAAAGCAGGAGGAGACAAGGACAACAGAGAATGAGATAGTTGGATGGCACCACTGACTCAATGGATGTGAGTGAGCAAACTCCAGGAGATGGTGAAGGACAGGGAAACCTGGTGTGCTGCAGTCCATGGGATCACAAAGTGTCAGACACGACTGAGTGACTGAACAACAACAGTTGAGGGCCTAATGTGTGCCAGGGACTGTGCCACATGCTTTATTTCTTCTTGTCTTCTCTGCTTCTATATATGGATGAGGAAACCAAATTCAGACTGGAGAGGTTATTTACCTAATGTCACCCAGCTGGCATTTACCTCGCCATGTCTCCCACCTGTAGCACACACAGTCTCCAGGGCACAGAGGTGTATGGTACAGGGCAGAGGGCTGTGCAAAGTTACAGAATAAATACTGGACCTATACCTGGGGCATCCTTTTCACTTACTGGTAAGTAATTTGAATACTATTTGATTTAAGAATATCTTCAATTAATACAAGTGTTTCCCTGATACTTCAGTTGGTAAAGAATCTGCCTACAACGCAGGAGACCCTGGTTCGATTCCTGAGTCAGGCAGATCTGCTGGTGAAGGGATAGACTACCCACTCCATTATTCTTGGGCTTCCCTTGTGGCTCAGTTGGTAAAGAATCTGCCTGCAATGCAGGAGACCTGGGTTCAATCCCTGGGTTGGGAAGATTCCCTGGAAACAGGAAAAGCTACCCACTCCAGTATTCTGCCCTAGAGAATCCCATGGACTATATAGTCCATGGGGTCACAAAGAGTAGGACATGACTGAGCAACTCTCACTTGCTAATTAATACAAACCCAGATGTTGCATATTATAGAGTGGAATTTTAAGACTGCATAAATTTTAAGCATGAAATGCAAGTCTTCAGATCCATTTTGCACCAGAGAAGGGCACTTGGGGCTGCGCTCCAGGCCTCTCAGCTGGCACGCATTCAGGCTCCTGTGACATGAGGGCTACTTGGATGGAAAAGCTTTCTTTAATGTTACACTTTCCTGAAGGCAGAAACACTGATGGCAACAGATGAAGGCACATAGAAAGTGAAGAAGAAGGTGGGAGAAAGAAGCCTTTAAAAATACAGACATTCAAAGAAGTACTGAGGCCTGGGAGCACTGGGGCTGTGACCATGAGCCCTCCATGCATCTGAAGGAAGGACATGGTAAGAAATAATATTTCTGATAGTGGGCCATCCAAGAACAAAAAGGAGGGGCAGCTAATGATTTATTATATTCTGTATACTATTTTCAAAAGACAATGACATCAGGCATTTGAGGAAACGTTCCACTTAAAACAGTTCAAACTGTTAAAACACGGGTGCTTAAAATACTTAAGCATTTTCTTACTGAACAGTGCATGTCTTTGCCCCCCTAAGATGTGGGCCCTGCATGTGACGGGTAACTAACTGATGTGGCTGGCTGAATGATGTGCTCTTGATGAACTGATTCCTTTTACATAGCATCTTCTGTTCTGTAGAGACCTGAGCTGCCTGGCCCTAAAGAAAAGCATGATGGTGGAAATTCAGTCACTGTGTCAAGAAACAGGAGGAGTTTACATTGTGGAGGGCTGTGAAAAGGAGAGAGTCCTGTGTCCCTCAGGGACTCTACTTCTCATAATTTAGAATTGATTCTAGCAGCTATTGACTTGGCGCAATGCTGGGTTTCCTGAGTACAGGTGAGTTCTGAAAAACATGTGTTTTCATTTTCATTGTGCTAATTATCTGGAAAAAAACAACTCAAATTTAATATAGGCCACATGAGCCAACACATCCTCCCCTCCTACAGCTTCACGGCCATTCCTACCTTGGTTACCTAGTCACAAACTTCATTTCTCTATATCCCAGACTTGACTTCGGGATGTTCCTCAACACAGTACTCAGGCAGATGCTACTGATGGACCAGAGCTGGCAAGAGAAAAGAGCCTTTGTTTGACCTCCCTGATCTGGAGCCCAGACATTAGATGAAGGACGCTGATGGAGTGCCTTCTTTACATATGCCTTGCCTCACACTGACTGTAATGAGAAGTCTGACTATGCCTCTCCAAATGTCTTCTGTGGCTTCCCATCCCTACAATCCACACACCTCCATTGTCTGTACTGGCCAGACTCTGACGCTCCTCTGTGCCACAGTCACACAGTGGCCCTGCCGTCCAGCCCCTGAATGGTGTTCCCATCCATCATCCACCACCTCCCTGCCTTTGCACACCTGCTTCTTTGGCCTGGGACAACTTCCTCCTCTCTTACCTAGAGCAGTGGTTCTCAAATTTCATCAGACCTCAAGGACAGGTTAAAACACAGATGGTCAGGCTCCCATGGCCAGTTTCTGATTTTTTCTGACTGGGATGGGCCCTTAAGATAGACATGTCTCGTGATTTCCTAGGGAACGCTAGTGCTTCTAGACTAGAGAATACACTTGGAAAACTATGCAGGCCGATCAAGCTCAACTAAAGCTTCGCTTCTTCTAGGAAGCCCACCCTGACTGGCCTCCTCCCCAGCTGTTAGGTTCCCGCCTTGGACCCCCACATCCCCGTTACTTACTCTGTCCTTTCATAATGAAGCGTTATGAAGAAACCTGTTGATGTGTCCATATTCCCTCTCAACAGTAATCTCCCTGAGACTTGAGCTTAACCATGTCTTTGTCATCTCCATACCCCTAATGCCTCACACCTGAGTACACAGGACAGGCTCATTAAAAAATTTTAAATGAATACAAACCCTCAGGCAAGCAGATGGAGATATATTTAAGAAAAAGCATGATATAATCAGGAGGAATATTATCACTGTGGCTCATCCTCTCTTACCTGGAAGACTGCCTCAGTTTCCCCCCTGTTCTCTAGGCATCTAGTCTCAATACCTCCCTGTCATTGACCATACTAACTCTGCCACACTCCTGCCTAAAACTCTCTTATGACTCCACATGGCCATCAGGAAAGGGACCAAGTTCCTCATCCTAGCATTCAAAGTCCCCAGGTTTGGGCCCCAACATAATTTTCCAGCCTCATTCTCTTATACACTATGTTCTCAGTCTCCCAGACTTTATCCTTCTGTGCCATTTCCTCTCTAAATAATACTCTCCTCCTTTTTCTTCCTGGAAAACTCCTATTCATGCTTCAAGACTCAAATCAAATATTATCTTGTGTATGAAACCTTCATAGATTAGTCTGGGCCTAGTAACTTATTTTCATAACATGTAGTATTTAAAGCTAGGGCAGGTCTCCTTACAACCTGAAAAAAAATCTCATCCCTGCTTGTCCAATGCACAAGCCCAATGAGATCCAGAGCTCCTTTTCAGTGGGATCAAAACGTGTTTACATAATCAAATAATCAGAAAAGGAAAATCTTGCGAAATTGACTGAACAAATGGGGTGACTTCAGAGTCCCCTCATGGACTTGCATGAAAAGCAGAAATTCAAGAGGCCTTTGCAGCCTCCCACTTTGCGCATGCGCGCGAGCACGCACACACACACACACACACACACACACACACACACACACACAATCTGTAGAGAGAATCTGAGAGTAGATAGAGAAGGAGACAGACATACAAGCTCAGAGATGCAGGAAGAAACAAAGGTGAAACAGAGGGGGAAGCAAAAGACAGTGGAAAAATGAGAGAAACTAAACAGAAAAAGAAAGAGATGGACTTCCCTGGTAGTCCAGTGGTTAAGACTTAACCCTCCAATGCAGGGGCGTGACGGTTCAGTCCCTGGTCAGGGACCTAAGATCCCACATGCTTCGTGGCCAAAAAGCAAACACAAAACATAAAACAGAAGCAATATCCTAACAAATTCAATAAAGACTGTAAAAATGGTCCATATCCAAAATACCACAGAAAAGGAGAGAGCAAAAACAGCAAAAAATAAGGGAATGAAAACAGAGAAAGGTGTAGCAATACAAGAGAAGGAGGAAGAGGTGGGAAAGGAGAAGGAAAAAGGGGGAAGAAAAAGATAGACACTTTGACCAAAAAGCCCAGAGAGACACAAACACATGTGCAGATGAGAGCTGCAATGGGAAATGAAGACAAAGAAGTAGATTAAAGAAAGATGAAAGCCAACCATGTCTGCAAGACGCTACACTGTGATAAATGTTCCATAGGTACTAATAAGTATTTTGAATGAATATAGGATGGAATGGAGAGGAAAAGACCCAGATATGGCCAGGAAGGGAATAGGATCAAGCTCAAACTTGGTGCCTGCTGTTTTCCCACCACATACTCTATAAGCAATGGAAAAATTACAAGTCAGCCAAGATCACATATGAGTGTGAGATGTCCGATTTTGGCAATGGCCTCCAAAACCTTAAGGAAAGGACACAGTGTCTTCTAGCCCACTAAGGGCCAGGCCAGCTCTGGGAAGAGACTGAACAGATCATTAAAATTCTTCGCTGAGATCAACACAGTAATACGCTGTTTATCCCATCCTTGATTGATTCCATGGGGCATGAGGAAGCGGAACACGCAGGCAGTCTGGGCACCTGGCTTCTGGTCTGGGTCTTGCAGCTTGTTGGACAATCAGCTTGGACAGTCACCGTCCTTCTCTGGCCTCAGTCTTCCCAATTAGAAAGAGAATGTGGAGTTATAATTGGACCAGATCACTTTTTCCATCTTTTGCTTTTTTTTTTTTTTTTAGTAAAAGAAACTTTTGTTTCCTAATAAAATCATGGGCTAAAGTCCAATATAGAAAACTGATTAAAAATTTAAAATGAAATTTCTCTGGTTCGAGTTAGATGAAAGCTCAATAGCACACAGACAGCTCTGCTGAGCACAGAGAGAGCAAGGAATTTAGGAATCATCTTGACTGTTTTTTTTTTTAAGGGGCTGTACGGTTCTCTGTTTCTATATTTTCTGCTCTACAGAGCCTATGTGTGTACTGCTCGAGAGGCCTCAATGGGCTGGCTTGCCCAGAACCACCCTTAGTCCTGGTTAAGAGGGACCCTAGTCATGGGCTTGTGGGTTAGAGGATCTCTCTCTCTCACACACACACACACACACACACACTGAGGGTTGGGGCTTAGCACTGGCACAGTGCCACCTGTAACACTGCCGGTCCCTGCACTAACACTATACTAGGTCCAGGAAAAGGCATCCTCTCTTTCCTTCTGTCCCTGAATCAAAGAGCAGCTGGGTCCAAGTACTGTGAGAATTTGTGCTGCCAGTATCGGAAATGACCCTCCTTCTGAGAATGGAGAAAACTGAAGGGTCAAAGTGCCTAGAGAGGACAAAAAAACAGATTTAACTGTCATTCAGAGAGCCTGACTGCCGTCAATTCCTATATTGCAAAGTATTGGTTTCTAGGAATGCTGAGAGTTCATGTTCTTTTTTAACATTTGAATTCATAATTTCAAAGATATTTACAAATGAACACAATAGTCACAGTAGCTAAGGAAAACTTTGTAATATTAATTCAGTTGCTCATAAAAGTGTATCTTATACTTGTGTCTAGAAGAAACATGAGTGAAATGACAATAGCCCTAAAAAAGGGTAACTAAATGGCCATAGACTGTTCTATTTTTTGATAGTTTTGCTTTCATTAAAATATGTAAATATCCTTATTTAGAACTTCAAAAAATTTTACCTTTAAATATTTTATAGTTTGATATTCACTGAGTACAATTTGTAGTTTGCCTTTCAGTTTGACTATCTCACAAAAATAAATATTCTGAAAAACATATTGTTTTCATTTTTACATTTTAATGAGAATATTCAAATTATGTATACATTAAATACAATTACATTTTATTTTCAATCCTTTAGAATATATCATTGAGAATGAATAAAATTTGTGATCATGATAGAAATTTCAAAAAGCGAAATTCAGAAAATACAAAAGCTAAAAGGAACAAAGGAAAAGAAAAAAGAAAAACTCAAAGAGAAAGTCTTTCAGTTTTTTTATTGAAAATAGTGGGAAAAAACTGAAATTCCTAGATCTAAAAATAAGACTTAAACTCAATATCAGAAAAACAAACAACCTAATCAAAAACTGGGAAGAAGATCTAAAAAGACATTTCTTCAAAAAAGACATACAGGTGGCCCAAAAAGCACATGAAAAGATCCTCAACATTGCTAATTATTAGAAAAATACAAATCAAAACTACAGTGGGGTTATCACCTAACACCAGTCAGAATGGCCATCATTAAAAACGTCTACAAAAATAAATGCTCCTACACTGTTGGTACACATATGAATTAGTGCAGCCACATTGGAGAACAGTATGGAGGTTCCTTAAAAAATTAAAAACAGAGCTACCATATGATCCAGAATCCTACTCCTGGGCACACACCCAGAGAAAACCATAATTAGAAAAGATACACGCTCCCCAGTGTTCACTGCAGCACTATTTCCAATAGCCAAGATATGGAAGCAACCTAAGTGTCCATCAACAGAGGAATGGGTAAAGAAGATGCAGTATGTATATACAATGGAGTATTATCCAGTCGTGAAAAGAATGAAATAATGCCATTTGCAGCAATATGGATGGACCTAGAGGTTATCATACTTACGAAAGTAGGTCATACAAAGATAAATATCATATGATATCACTTACATGTAGAATCTCAAAAAATGATACAAATGAACTTAGTCATAAAACAGAATCAGACTCATAGACCTAGAAAACAAACTTATGGCTGCCAAAGGGGAAATGTTTGGGCAGAGGGATAAATTAAGAGTTTGGGATTAACATATACACACTACTGAGTATGAAATAATAAGAACCTACTGTACAGCACAAAGAATTCTACTCAATATTCTTTAATAACCTATATGGGAAAAAATTTGACAAAGAATGGACATATGAATATGTATAATTGAATCACTTTGCTGTACACGTGAAAATAATAGAAATTTTTAAAAACTCTGGCTTAGAAAATGTCCACACTTCTATGCTAATGCTAAATCACTTCAGTCGTTTCCGACTCTGTGCGACCCCATAGACGGCAGCCCACCAGGCTCCTCCGTCCCTGGGATTCTCCAGGCAAGAACACTTCTATAGCATCCATTAAAAAAAAAAGTGATCCTTTGTATTTCTGTCTTGCCTGTTGTGATCTCTCCATTTCATTTCTAATTTCATTGATTTGATTTTTCTCCCTTTGTTTCTTGATGAGTCTGGCTAATGGTTTGTCAATTTTATTTATCCTTTCAAAGAACCAGATTTTGGCTTTGTTGAGTTTTGCTATGGTCTCTTTTGTTTCTTTTACATTTATTTCTGCCCTAATTTTTAAGATTTCTTTCCTTCTACTAACCTTCTATCATATATGAAACGAGTCGCCAGTCCAGGTTCAATGCACGATACTGGATGTTTGGGGCTGGTGCACTGGGACGACCCAGAGAGATGGTACAGGGAGGGAGGAGGGAGGAGAGTTCAGGAAGGGGAACACGTGTATACCTGTGGCAGATTCATGTTGATATATGGCAAAACCAATACAATATTGTAAAGTTAAAAAATAAAATTCAAAAAAATAAAAATAAAAATTTCTGTTTATTAAAAAAATAATAAAAATTTTAAAAAAGTGACATTGGATATTTGAATGATATTTTGAAGAATAATATTCAATAACTGACTGCCTCCCTGGTGGCTCAAACCTAAAGTGTCTGCTTGCAATTCAGTAACTATCACTGCTTGGGTCACTCTTCTCTGGCTATATCTCTACTTGTGGGTTTCCTGCTTGTGTCACTCTTCTCTGGCTATATCTCTACTTGTGGGTTTCCTTCTAGACTCTGCTATGTTTCATTAACCCACATGTCTATCTTTGCAATAATACCACTCTGTCATGATTACCATGGTTTCATAATAAATCTTGGTATCAGGTTATGGCAACTTCTCCAACTTTGTTCTTTTTCCAGGGTCTCGGCTACTTTAGGTTTCTGCATTTACATGTAAGTTTTAGAATAATCTTGTCAATTTCTACAAAATATCTTCTGGAATTTTTATTGGGGTTTCATTACATCTATAGATTAATTTGAAAGAGAACTGATGTCTTGAAACTCATGAGTTTCTGATTCTTGAGCACAGTATATTACACTACTGGTTTAGGTCTTAATTTCTCTCACCAGTGTTTTACAGTTTTCACATATCTAAATAAACCTATTCTACTTCCTGTTTTTTGATGCTACTTTAAATTACAGTGGCTTTTTATTTCATTTTCAATTGTCTCTTGCTCTATATAGAAATACAATTGATTTTGGGCATATTGTACTTGTATCCAATGACCTTGCTAAATTAATTTAGTTCTAGGAGATTTTGTAGTTTTTGAGGGATTTTTCTACATGAATAATCATGTCATCCACAAATAAAATCAGTTTTACTTCTTTCTTTCCAATCTCCACTTTCCTGGTGGCTCAGACAGTAAAGAATCCACCTGCAATGTGGGAGACCCAGGTTCGATTCCTGGGTTGGGAAGATCCCCTGAAGAAAGGAACAGCTACCCACTCCAGTATTCTTACCTGGAGAATTTCATGGACAGAGGAGCCTGGCAGGCTACAGTCCATGGGGCCGCAAAAAGTCAGACACCCCTGAGTGACTTTCACTTTCCAATCTAAGTGCCTTTTTTCACCTTACATTATCGACTCTCTGGGGTCTCTGGTAAAATAATGAATATAACTGGTGAAAATGGACATCCTTGAGTGTATGGGACGGTATTCATTCTTAACTTCAAGTATGAGGTCTCAGTTGGAGGTTTTATTATAAATGACCTTCATCAGGTTAGGAAAGTTTCCTTCTGTTCCTAGTTTGCTGAGAAATTTTATCATGAATAGGTGTTGAATATTGTCAAATGCTTTTTCTGTGTCTATTGAAGTGCTCATATTCTTTTCTCCTTTATTTTATTAACATTATGAATTACATTAACTAAATTCAGATGTTGTACAAAATTTGTATTCCTGGAATAAATACAGGATATTGCTGGACATGATTTGCTAATTTTTTTGCTAATATTTTGCATCTGTATTCATAAGGGAAGTTAATATTGGATTTTCCTTTCTTGTAGTATCTATGGCTGGTTTTAGCGTCAGGGTAGGTAATGTTAGGTTCATAAAGTGGGTTGGAGAGTATTCCCTCTTCCTCTAGAAAGAATTTATGTAAGATTGCTACTATTTCTTTCTTAAATATTTGGTAGAACTTATCAGTGGAGCTATCTGGGCATTAAGATGTTTTTGTTGTTGTTGTTCTGTGGGGAAATTTATTTTCAACTTTTCATTTTAAGATAATTTTAGACTTACTGAATAATTGCAAAAAATAGTACAGTGAGTTCCTGTATATCCTTTACCCAGCATCTCCTAAGGTTAATAGGGGTACTGTCTTTTCCATTCAAGCATTTTTTTCCCTCTCTGTGCCTTAGTTTGGATACTGTTGTAGAATGAATTGTACCCCCTTAAAATGCATGTGTAGAAGCCCTAATCCCCAACATGACTTATTTGGAGATAAGGCCTTTAGTGGAGGGAATTAAGGTTAAATAAGGTCATAAGGATTGGTACTAATCCAAAGGACTCGTGTTCTTATAAGAAAGGAAGAGACATCACAGGTCATTTTCTCTTCCTCTCTTTCTCTCTCTGTCTCTTTTTCTTCTTCTGTGTGTACACAGAGAGAAGAGGGCATGCAAGGATACAGTAATAAAGCAGCTATCTGCAAGCTAGGAAGAGCAATTCTACCTAAAACCAACCTTGAAGGCACCTTGATCTTGGACTTCTATCCTCCAGGACTATGAGAAAATAAATTTCTGTTGTTTAAGCCACTTGGTCAATGATATTTCATTATGGCAGCCCACGTAAACTAAGGCAGATAATTTATTGTTTCAGAGATGTATCTTCCATAACATCCAATCTGTGTTATCCCACTAGATGTGGATTTTTTGTTTAAAACTCATTGTTTAACAAAATGTATTTTTCACCTATTTGTTCTATTTCACTGTTCTTTTAAAGTCTTCCATTTCCGTATTTATTGTGTCCATGTTTTTCCTTTAAATACCTAAACATAATTACAGCTCTTACAAAGATCTTGTCTGCTAATTCTTTTATCTGTCATTTTTGGACCTGTCTCTACTGGCTGATTTTTCTTTTTATTATCTCATTTTCTTCTTAACATGTCTAATAATTTCTAATTGAATCCTGTACATTGTTGTGAGCTGGATTTTGTTGTTGTCCTCCTATAAAGAGTGTCAGCTTTGTTCTGGTAGGCACCTAAATAACTTATGGATCACCCTGATCCTTTCAAGATTATACTTAAGCTTGTTAATTTGGGGCTTGTCTAGGACTTCTCATAGGAGATGATCCTTCTGGTGTTTACTGAATATCTTAGGCATTCAATGGGATCTCTCTGCTCTGGTTGCAGATCTCTCTTGGTACTATGAGAGCTTCGGGAATTGTTCTGCTTACAGCTCGCCAGTCATTCTTTTCATGGCTGCATAGTTTCCCCCTGTGTGCATGCAGCTTAATATTTAACAACAGACTCAAAAGAAACCCGTGCAGATTTCTGGAGCTTTTTCTCTGTGTAGGTCCTTCCCCTTTGGTCTTCTGCTCTGCAAATTCCAGCAAAGTCCACCTCCCTGAACTCTGACTCCTGAATTCAGTGAGACTATCATAGTCTGACTGGAATTCTCACCCCTTTATCATAGTACCAAAAGTTCCTCCGGGCAGAAAGCAAAATTATCATTGGCCTCATTTTATTTGTTTTCTTTCTCTTTTTTTCATTTATTTTGTGCATTTTTAAGCCATGCTATCAAAAGAAAGCAAGAGTAGCTATATTAATTTCAAATAGATCAGACTTGCAAGCAAGGAATATTATCAAAGATAAAAAAAGGCATTACATAATGAAGATTAAAAAGCATAATTGCTAATTTTGCAGAAGTAGAGGCAAGAAAATTAATTTTATGGAATAATAACATCAAAATTTATGAATTATGTATGTCTGTCACTCACCCAAACATTTTTGGCTCATCAACAGAACACTCAGATATATTCAATAACAATTAAATTCAGTCATATTTTATACTTTGCCAACTTTTACTCATTTAAAAACATTTTAAATGTAGTTTCAAGACTACATTCAAAAACATAACATATTGCTTTAATTTCAAAATATATTTTCAAAATATATTGCTTAATAGTTTATTGAGTTGATTTATAACTTTTAAATATTTAGACATATGGTGTACAGGTTCCATGTGAACTCCTGCTCCAGGCCCTGCAAGTGTGAGGGATGGGCCTGTCCTTGCCATTACACATTCTTCTGCCTCCAGGCTGCATCATCTGCCAAAGTCCCCACTCTCTATTGGCGGTGAACACTGATGCCCCCTATCCATCCTTGCAAAGGCCTGACTCTCTTCACAGTCTAAGAGGAGTCCTGTGTTCCTTTCATCCCTTGGATTGGTGGAATTCATATCCACCCCTTGAGGCTGCCATGGATATTGGCTGCTCCAGAATCCCCTTGCATCTCTGGACCCTTGGACCAGTGCTGCAATTGCCATCATCGCCACCAGTGAAGTTGGAGGTTTGGGACCTGCAAATGCGTGTCCTCTGCCTGGCCAAGGGCAGCTGACTATCCTCTAAGCCGCTGTATTAGTTTCTTATGGCTGTTATAACAAACTTTGTGGCTTTAGACCCACAGAATTGTATTTTCTCACAGTTCTGGAAGCCAGAAGTCCAAAATCAGTGTCACGGGACCAAAATGAAGGTGTAGGCAGAGCCATGTTCCCACCAGAGGTTTTTGGGGAGAAGGTGTTCCCCGTGATGTGTGGCTCCTTGAAGAAGGCCTCTTCCTTGATGTGCAGCTGCATCACTCCAGTCTCTGCCTTCCAGACCACGTTGCCTCCTCCTTTGCCGTTTGTCCTCAAATCTCCCTCTGCCTGCTCTTAGAAGAATACATGTTGTTGAATTTCAGAACCACCCTGATAATCCCAGATAATCTCCCCATCTCAAGAGATTTAGCTTAATCACAGCTGCAGAGACCCTTTTTCCAAGTAAGATAAGATCCACAGGTTAGAGGGATTAGGAATTGATATCTTTGGGGGCCATTATTCATCTTAATATGATCCCCCCCCCATTCTTGTTCATACCACTATCACAGTTGTCTCAATCCTCCATCCCCAGTTCAAGGTCTGAGCCAAAATCTTGACCCAGTTCAAAATTTTACCCATCTTCTCTCCCAGAAAAAACAATTCCCAGAATGACTGACAATGGAATCAATTATTCTCTTCAAAAGAAAACCCTACCCTGCTCACCAGAATATGGCCTTGCTTCTCCAAAACAAAATAACAAAATAACTTAATTTTGTATAATCAGATTTGGGGAAATACATGAGTCTTATCCATGCTCACTTTGTTATAATTTTACATTATAAAAGCCATTTGAATTTTTTTTAATTTTCTTTCTTCTGTTAATGTCCTCATGTACCACTAGACCTGGGGTCCTTTACAGACCGGCATGCGTCTAGCATGTTTCTCTCTCTTCCACACTCATCACCCCAACTTCTCATGGGATCTGATGTATTAGGCACTGAAGGGGTGCTTGTTAACTCAAATGCATCAAACAAATTGAAGAGTCTTGGGAAATGGAGGATGGAAATCCCCTTGCTTAAGACATATTCTACTGCACTTGACGGTTGTCATAATTACATTTAAGAGCAACAAAGTAGACGGAAGGAAGGAGGGCTGGGGCTAGTCCCAGCAGGGCTATTAACTAGTGATGTAGCCAGAGAGGCATTACTCACTCCCAGGCCTGGTTTTGCTCATGGGTCAGGTGGGGATTCACACCTTGACTGCTCAGGGCTCTTAGGGGATTTACAGTAACCATGTAGATGAAGGTCATGTGCAATACAAAGAGCTGGGCAAATGTGTGTTCTCCTTGTTAATAACTCTATGGAATGGATATTATTAGCACCATAAAATTGGTGTTATTACTTTTTCATAACAATTATTTCATTTTAAGGGCTTCCCTGGTGGCTCAGATGGTAAAGAATCTGCCTGCAAATATGAAAGACCCGGGTTCGATCCCTGGGTTGGGAAGATCCCCTGGAGAAGAGAATGGCAAACCAATCCAGTATTCTTGCCTAGAGAATTCCATGGATAGAGGAGCCAGGTGAGCTACAGTCCATGGGGTTGCAAAGAGTCAGACATGACTGAGCGACTACACTTTACTTCATTTTATTCTTTAAAATAAAAGAGGTTAGTGACATGCAACCCCAAATAACACTCTGCCAGTGAGGAGAAGAACCAGGGTCAAAGTCAGCTCTGATTCTACCATCAGCAGGAAGAGAACACTGATAACCTTTCAGTATCTGGCAGATAGAAATGCACAAACTTCTTCCTTTCCATATAGGAAGATTCTGTTACTTCTAATCCTCTGTGTATAACCTAAATGCTAAACATGTTGGAACCCTGTGTAACAGGAAAAAACAGGCTAGGAATGAGGGTCTAAAAGGATACACAATTTTTTAAAGTTGCTTTCTACTCACAGATTTTATTTGGTTTCTTTTTGGGGTGGGGGCCTACATTCCAATTTCTACCTATCCATTCTGAAAATACATATGCAATGAAAAAATATATATGCAATGAAAAAATATATATGCAATAATAAAAATACACATGCAATAATAATAATAATAACAATAGTAATTATTATTATTATTTTAACAATAACTCTCATTTATTGAACAGTTACTCTGTCCCAGGCATTATTATCTGTAGACCTCAGGGCAATAGAGAAAAATGTCATGGTTTCGCTAAAATTTTTGAAGGTAGAAATTACATTGTAGGCTATCAGATAATGACTGTCAAACAGGTCAGGAAGTAAATTAAATAAAAAGCAACACCTCTAAAAAACGAAGGCTGCCTATGTCCTAGATATTCACTTGTCACAAATTGCATAGGATAGAATCTTCAGAACCAGACTGTGGTCAGGGATCAAAGTTTATAAGCAACAGTCTCATCTAAAAGAAAAGGAGAGAGAAGTTTGGTTTGGAGAATTTAAAATACAGCACTCCCTGCTTTCAGTCTAGTGGATAAAATACCCAATGCTTGCTTTTTTCTTTTACTTGGTAAATAAAATACTTCTGTGATACACACGTTGTAAGGAAATGCTCACTGTAACTAGTAGAGGGTTGAAAAACTAGAAAACTAACTTAAATTTTATATAGATTGTAAATCTTTATATTTAACTTTTCCAATCTTATTTGGCTATTAATTTGCTTAAAGCCTCTGTTGCATATATTACGCAAAGAAAAATCTCACCCTGGCTATCACCCTCATACTATTTTGAATAATGCTCAGCTATCCATTGAAAAGGTTTAGACAGGTGATTGTTGGGGCTTTCCAGGGGGCACAGTGGTAAAAAATCCACCTGCCAATGCAGGAGATACAAGATACGCCAGTTCAATCCCTATGTCGGGAAGATCCCCTGGTGTAGGAAATGGCAAGCCACTCCAGTATTCTTGCTTGAAGAATCCTGTGGATAGAGAACCCATGGGGTTGCAAACAGTCAGACATGACTAAGCACACAGAACATGTTTGTTTGTTAATGAAAAACCAGCCTTTGGAGAGCTTCTTAATATTTATAAAGCCCTTCTTCATTCATGCTCTCAGCTGAGCCTCACATCAACCTCCTATTTTTACAGTTAAGGAAAATGAAACTTAGGGGGATTTTTTTAGTAGCAGTCCCTAGGAAGGCACCAGAATAAGGAGCATTATAAAACAAGGACACCACCAAAGCAGGAAAAGAAACCCAAAACAAGTCTGGGATTTGAAGGTTTCCACACTCTTGTTTCGGAGAAGGCAATGGCAACCCACTTCAGTACTCTTGCCTGGAAAATCCCATGGACAGAGGGGCCTGGTGGGCTGCAGTCCATGGGGTCGCCAAGGGTCAGACATGACTGAGTGACTTCCCTTTCGCTTTTCACTTTCATGCATTGGAGAAGGAAATGGCAACCCACACCAGTGTTCTTGCCTGGAGAATCCCAGGGATGGGGGAGCCTGGTGGGCTGTCATCTCTGGGGTCGCACAGAGTCGGACACGACTGAAGTGACTTAGCAGCAGCAGCAGCAGCAGCAGCACACTCTTGTTTAAATCCCAGCCCTGCCATTAGCAGCACAGAGTCACACTGCTTGGACATGTTTTATTTTCATCTACTTCATCCCTTTCTGCCTCAGCAGGGTATTAACTTCTCAAGGACCAACATCTATCACGCTTATCTACCTCTGAATTCTCAGCACGCAGCCCAGTGCCTGGCACATAGTAGCTGCTCACAAATATCTCTTGAATATGTTTCTCAAACATAGCGAGCTACTGCTCCTGTCTGAGACCCAGCTTCACCATTTGCAAAATGGTGTCCGAACTAACTTAAAGGGTAGTAAGGCTTCAGGTAAAACACAAATGTTGACTTCTCGGGACTTCCTTGGTGGTCCAGTGATTACGAATCCGCCTTGCAATGCAAGGGATGCAGATTCGAGCCCTGCTCAAGGAACTAAGATACCACACACCACCGAGGAACTGGGCCCATGCTCTGCAACCACTAAGCCAATGTGCTCCAGAGCCCAGAACTGCAATTAGAGAGTTAGAGTGCCACACAAAAGATCCCACATGACCCAGCTAAGACCCAACGCAGCCAAATAAATATTTTTTTAAAAAAGAAACAAATACTAACTTCTCAACAAAGGGTAATTTCCCCAGGCTGCCCTTTGCCTTTGTTCTCACACAGGTCCACTCCTAGAATGCCCATTCTCTGGAAGGCAGGCTGTCATACAGACGGGAATGGATATTTGGGTGCTGCCATCATTTCCGAGCTGTGTAAACACTATATGACACAGAAATGAAAAATGGCATTGCTGTTCAGAGCTAAAACCAACATCCCTCATTTCTAATGTTCTGCCAATGAACATCTCAGCCACTTTAAAGAACTGGGTCCCAATTTATATTGCCTCACTTAGCAGTTGTGTTTTTTAAAGGAATAAACATTTCTGCTTCCTGAGCAAAAGTGAAATGAGATTTAGTAAATACACAACTCATTTGATCAACATACTCCATGCAAGGCCCCGAGCTGATTGCTCAAGATAGATTTGTCAGGGCCAACAGCACAGCATACAGCTCATTCCTCATCTCTAACTGTCCAAAGTAAAGAGGCAGCAGATTGAAATGGAAGAGCCTAGGCTGTAGTGTCAGACCTAATTTCAATCCCAGTTAACTATGTGTACACATGTAACCTCAGAAAATATCCTCTCTCTGTTAGTCAGGGTTCTCCAGAGAAACAGAGCCAATAGGATACACATGAAGAGAGAGAGAGATTTAGTCTAAGGAACTGGTCCACATGACTGTGGAGGTTGGCAAGTCCAAAATCTGTAGAGCAGGTAGTAGGCTGTCAATTCAGTTAAAGGGGTTTCTCTGATGGCTCAAAGGTAAAGAATCCACCTGCAATGCAGGAAATACAGGAGACACACGTTCAATCTCTGGGTCAGAAAGAACCCCTGGAGAAGGAAATGGCAACCCACTCTAGTATTCTTGCATGGAATATCCCATGGACAGAGAAGCCTGGTGGGTTACAGTCCATGGGGTCGCAAAGAGTTAGGGTTAGAAGTTGTTGCTGCATTTGAGTCCAAAAGCCATCTAGAGGCAGAATTCCTTCTTCCTCAGGGGACTTCGGTCTTTTCTTTCTTTTTTTTTTTTTTTTTTTTTTTGAGGCCCTCAACTGATTGGATGAGGCCCACCCACATTATGGAGTTAAGCAGCTTTACTCAAAGTCAACTGATTTGTGTTAATTACATCTTTAAAAGCACCTTTATTATACATTGACTGATTTTTGACCAAGCAAACAGGCACAAAGCCTAGCCAAATGGACACATAAAATTAACCATCACACTCTCCAAGACTCACCTTCTTCATCCACAAATGAAAAACATACAAAGCTTGAAAAGTACCTAGCTTATAGTAAGCATCAGATCACGTCATGCTAAGGAACTGTACAGTTCTAGAAACATTGATAGGACATCTACCATGTACCAGGCATTGTTCTAGACCCTGGAGATGCAGAGGAAGACAGAACCTTGCCCTTCAGGATGTTATTATCTAGAAAGGGAAACAAATGCTTCAGCTATCTGTTATGATAATGTAGGAGTCCAAAGCAGGTGGACCCAACACAGCTGGGAGAGACAGGGGAGGTCTCCTGGAGAAAGTGATGCCCGAGGTGAATGTCTCAGAGTGACAAAACTTTAGTCAAGTCCAGTAAAGCAGAAAAGTTCTTCAAAACAATAAGAACATAGCCAAAGTCTTGGAAATATGAAAGACCATGGAATATGTGAGAACCAGAGCTTAAAGTGTGAGCTGGTGAGTGATGGGAGATGAATTCAGAAAGGTAGGTGCAGCCAGATCATGAAGAGCCTTGGTGCCATATCAGGAGGCAGGAGTTTTCTTAGGGCTGCCATAGAAATGAACCATAAACATGGTAGCTAAAACCAGTAGCTTATTCTCTCAGGGTTCTAGACTGCTGTGGCGGCTGCTGCTAAGTCGCTTCAGTCGTGTCCGACTCTGTGTGACCCCATAGATGGCAGCCCACCAGGCTCCCCGATCCCTGGGATTCTCCAGGCAAGAACACTGGAGTGGGTTGCCATTTCCTTCTCCAATGCATGAAAGTGAAAAGTGGAAGTGAAGTCGCTCAGTCGTGTCTGACTCCTAGCAACCCCATGGACTGCAGCCTACCAGGCTCCTCCATCCATGGGATTTGCCATGCCAGAGTACTGGAGTGGGGTGCCATTGCCTTCTCTGGGTTCTAGACTAGAAAGCTTAAATCAAGGCATCAGCCCTGTCAACAGGGTTGTTCTTTCTGGAGCCTCTGAGGGAGAATCTGTCCCAGATTCTAGAATCTATTCTAGTTTCTGGTGGTCGCACATCACCCCCACCTCTGCCTCCATCTTCACGTGGTGTGCCCCTGTGTGAGTTTCTGTGTCAGAAGTTCCCTCTTCCTACAAGGTCATCAGTCCCAGGGTAAGGGTGAGCCCGCCTTTTAATGCAGTTACCTCTGCAAAGACCCTCTTCCAAGTGAGGTCCCATTCATAGGTGTGAGGGGCTAGGACTTGAACTCACCTTTTGTGGGGACAAAATTCAATCCACAACACAAGTAATGGGAGTGATGGTGACTGTTTTATGAAGGAAGAGCCTTCAGGCTCTGGCATGAGGAAGAAATAGGACTAGAGGTCTCCTCCTCCAGTTCTTGCTTTGGTCACTGGGAAGGTCAGAGTCAAATGAGCCACACGTGTACACACGCACCTTTTGAGGGGAGCACATGTACAGGGCACCATGATTTGTACTTAATTTATGACCATTATTCCTGACTGCCTCTCATTTTCTACCTATCCTTATATATCAGCCAGAGTCCTAACAGGAAACAGATGGTCCACTGAAATTAGTGTAATTCAAGCAGGCTTTATTTACAGTGGGACTACTTACAGAGGTGTGGGCTGGAGGGAAGGGAAATACAGTGACCAGGGGCCAGTAAGAGTGGGGTTTCTCAGCCTTCCTCCTGAGGGACAGAGCAGTTACCTGTCTAGAAGCAGAAAGTCTTGTTGGAAAGGTTACCTTGAGAGGACTTGTGTCCCCCATGGAAGGATGCAGCCTGCCCAAAGAGCTCACCCTGTTCTCCTTCTGACCTCCTGCTGGTCATTCCCATGGCCAAACCCGTGGAGAATCTAGATACAGGTCACACAAGTCAGTTCCCAGAGCAGAAAGCAGGATGGAGAAGGGTGGAGAGTGGATCTGAAGGGTCAATATCCGCCCTCACCCCAAAAAACTTTATTTTTCCTTCATTCTGATTTCCTCATTTATTTTTCATTCTTTTACTACTCAGACTCTATGTTTAGGTCAGCTACTTCAAACCCTTTCTTTTTAGAGTCAAAAGAGAAATAACCATCATATATATATATATATATGTAAAGTTGGGACGGGCTTCCCCGATGGCTCTGACAATAAAAAGTCTGTGCAATGAGGGAGACCCGGGTTCTTTGATCTCTGGGTCAGAAAGATCCCCTGGAGAAGGAAATGGCAAACCAGCAGAATTTCCTGCCCTAGTCGCCAAGGTGCTCTGTCCTCTGGAGTTTTCATGCTGCATGAAGCCTGTTGTTGAGTCACCATGAGGGCTCTCAGAGCCCTTTGCTCACACTCTCCTGGCCACTCATTCAGTTACATAAACTCCCAGCAGACTCCCTATCGCCAGGGCTTTCCAAGGACATATTTGAGGCAAGAGTCATCTTGGCACCAAGTGCTTCTGACAGATGTTGCAGATTGCCATGCGAGAGAGGCCCAGATGGGGGTACATAGGGGGAGGAGCAAGCCCCAGAAGGGTCCACAGGCTCCTCATCTCACATGGAGAACACATCAAATAATCCTGGGCACAGGCTGGGAAGATCATCTTTCCTCCCTGAGCCCCAGCTCACTGCAGGAGTATTTAGACACAGGAACAGATGTCAGAGCTGGGAGGACTCTTGAGACCGACAATGCAAGCCCTTTGTTATACAGATGTGCAGACTAAGGGCCAGAGAAGGGCAGGCTAACAGGGTAACATGGCTAGGGCATGATGGGGCCCCGGCTCTTAGGCACATTGTGCTATGTGCCATGTTCATTCATTCATACTGTTATGCATCAAAGACCTGCTGTACCTGCTACGTGAAGGGCACCAGGCCAAAAAATGCAGGTCCATATGGGAACAAGGCTAGCATTACTCTGTCTTCGTGGAGTCTACAGAATAATCAGCTTTCTACCACCATCACTAATCCTCACACAAGCCTGCAAGGTGTGGGAAAGTCTGGGAAACCAAAAGCACCCAGCCCAGCATTGTTCATATGTGGAAAACTAAAGACAAGAAAGTCACCACCTGTAAGTTAAATATTAACCCTTTACAGAACATCACAGAGATGTGCACAGTCATAGAAGGAGGCAGAAAATGCTTCCAGACCTGGAGGCCTTGGCTTTAACCTAATTGAAGATACCGATATTCCTAAAGGAAGAGACTGTCCTTCTGCAGGGTATGGGTCAGGCATAGAGGCCTAGAAAATGAATAAACAGAAGCTTCTGTTTAGAAAAAGGTCAGGAAGTACTGCCTCCACTCTATTGTGGATTTTCTCCCTATTTTCCTTGAATAAAATAGAGAAAAACCTGTTTTCCTCAACTTCAGGGAAAATTGGATTTTCTCTTCAAATCAGTCTTCTGACTGCTAATTGATTCTAACAATCAAATGAGTTTGGACTCAGCATTGAGCCAACCCAAGACCGTGATTTATGTGGTCTTGTGATGCAGGCTCACTTTCGAAGGGCTGTCTTGTATTTCATGCTGTCCAGGAGGAAAGTGCCTTCACCAGTGGACTTCTAGTGAAGAAGAACAGGGTTCCTGGCATCAAACTAACTGATTTTAAGAGCTGGCTCCACCATTGAAAACTCTGTGACCCTGAGCAAGCCATTTACCCATTAGGAGTCTTGGTTTTCTCATCTATATAATGGGAAGGATTATAATCCTTCCTATAAGTCTGTTTTACAGGTAGCAATTGATACCATAAATAGAAATGTTTAAATGCTTTTCATGTAGTGAGTACTAAACAATTGCCATTATCAGTATTACTGCATATTAGTTTTATTAATTATTAGGGATTAAAAACAACCATTTACAAAGTTCACATGGTTCACAGTGGTAAAGTTGTGAAAGTTTTTGCTGGATAACATTTTTAAGTCAATTTTTTACTTTCTTTTTTTATTCTAAAGGGGAATACACATTCTTCATGGAAAAATAGAAAGTACAGAAAGATTTAAAAGAAAGTTTTATTTTTATCTACAATCCCACAATCTAGTGATAACCCCTCTTAAGTTGGTATATTTCTCTCCAATTTTCTTTTCTTCGCATATGTGTGTTAGAAAGAGAGGAATTTTACATAAATAAAACCATACTTTACGTATATGACTACTTTCCACAGAAAATGGTTCTGTGATATTACTTCTGTGCACTATAATTTACACAACCAGGCTCAGATGGTGAAGAATCTGCCCACAATGTGGGGGACCCAGGTTCTATTCCTGAGTCGGGAAGATCCTCTGGGAATGGCAATGCACTCCAGTATTCTTGCCTGGAGAATCCCATGGACAGAGGAGCCTTGTGGGCTACAGTCCATGGGGTCGCAGAGAGTCAGACACTATTGAGCGACTAACACTTTCACTTTCTCTCATTCTCTTACTGTTAGGCTTTTGAGGTTCCACCCCCCACCACAATATTTCGATTCTTATAGTTCATGCCGCAAAGAAATTGTTTGCATAGAAACCTTTTTATATCTCTCATAATTCCTTAGGAGAAGAATCTCTTGGAAATTTTGGATCAAAGGATATAAACTTTTTTAAGTCCATAACACCTTTTGTCAAGTTAATTTCTAACAGAATTATGTTAATCACTCTTTCAACAGAATATGAATATCCATTTTAAAATGTTTCATTTCATGAAAAAAAGTGAAAATACCTTTTCTTTATTTTCATTGCTTTGATTAGTAGTAAACTTGATAGTTATTGTTGGTTCTTTTACTAAGAAGTGTATGTTACACCTTTGACCCACTTTTCTACTATAGTTCATAATTTTTCTTATCACTAGCCATCATCTCTTTATATAATAAAGATACTTTAAAAATATGTGGCAAATAAATTGCACAGTCTATTTTTTGCCTTTTACTTCTTAATGATATTCTGACATGTATTTTTAATTTTACATAGTTTGAAATTTTACTATAAAATTTAATTTTGTTCCTATAAGTATAGTCAACTACAAACTCTTAAACCTCACAACAAGCAAAAATCTCAATATAGTTAGATCTTTTATATAATAATATAAAGCATATTATATTATATAATATATAATAATCATAAAGCATATGTGATATATGGTTTATATTATAAACATAAGTAATATATAGCATACTATATTCTTGTTGATTTGCTGGGGTGATGGGTGCACAGAGATTTATTACACTGTTCTCTTTCTGTGCATGTTTTAAATTTTCTCATGCATGCATGTTTAGTCATTCAGTCGTGTCTGACTCTTTGCAACCCCATGGACTGTAGCTGCCAGGCTCCTCTGTGTGCAGGATTATTCAAGCAAGAATATTGGAATGGGTTGCCATTTCCTCCTCCAAGAGATCTTCCCGACCCAGGGACCGAAACTGTGTCTCCTGAGTCTTCTTCATTGGCAGGTGGATTCTTGACCACTGAGCTACCTGGAAATTTTCTTACTGTTGTTCAGTCACCCAGTCGTGTCCAACTCTTTGTGACTCCATGGACTGCAGCACACCAGGCTACCCTGTCCTTCACCATCTCCCAGAGTGTGCTCAAACTGATGTCCCTTGAGTCAGTGATGACATCCAACCATCTCATCCTCTGTTGTCCCCTTCTCCTCCTGCCTTCAATCTTTCCCAGCATCAGGATCTTTTCTAATGAGTTGGCTCTTTGTATCAGGTGACCAAAGTATTGGAGCTTCAGCTTCAGCGTTGGTCCTTCCAATGAATATTCAGGACTGATTTCCTTTAGAATTGACTGGTTGGATCTCCTTGCAGTCCAAGGGACTCTCAAGAGTCCTCTACAACACCATAGTTCAAAAGCATCAGTACTTCAGCACTCAGCCTTCTTTCTGGTCCAATTCTCACAACCATACCTGACTACTGGAAAAACCATAGCTTTGACTACATAGACCTCTGTTGGAAAAGTGATGTCTCTGTTTTTTAAACAGAGCTAGGTTTGTCATAGCTTTTCTTCCAAGGAGCAAGCATCTTTTAATTTCATGGCTGCAGTCTCCATCTGCAGTGATTTTGGAGCCAAAGAAAATAAAATCTGTCACTGTTTCCATTGTTTCCCTACCTATTTGCCATGAAGTGATGGGACCAGATGCCATGATCTTTGTTTTTTGAATGTTGAGTTTTAAGCCAGCTTTTTCATTCTTCTCTTTCACCTTCAATCAAGAGGCTCTTTAGTTCCTCTTTGCTTTCTGCCAGAATGATGATGTCATCTGCATATCTGAGGTTATTAACGTTTCTCCTGGCAATCTTGATTCCAGCTTGTACTTCATCCAGCCTGGCATTTCACGTGATGTACTCTGTATATAAGTTAAATAAGCAGTGTGACAATATACAGACTTGACATGCTCCTTTCCCAATTTGGAACCAGTCCTGTTGTTCCATGCCCGGTTCTAACTGTTGCTTCTTGACCTGCATACAGGTTTCTCAGGTTTCTCATAACAAATCTTCTTATAACAAACCCTAAAACGTTATTTTCATAGTCTTGATTTATTTTCTGCTGCCATTCAAGTTTAATGAACATAAATTTCTAATTTGTCACTTCAGACAAATTTTGAAATCTCTCTAAGCTTTGGTTACCTCTGCTACTAAAAAGCAAAATCAAACAAGTAAAAATACACCAAAATGCTGAAAGGAGGAAATGAAATAATGCATTCCTAGTATATAATATTGGGCTTTACCAATAGTAAAGAATCCACCTAGCAATGCTGGAGACGTGGGTTTAATCCCTGGGTGAAGAAGATCCCCTGGAGAAGGAAATGGCTTCCCACTGTAGGCTTCCTATCTGGGAAAATCCCATGGACAGAGAAGCCTGGTGGGCTACAATTCATGGGGGTCACAAAGAGTCAGATACAACTTAGCGTCTGAACAGCAACAAAGTATAGGATACAGTGCCTGGATCCAGGAGTTTTTTTTTTTTTTAAATCCAAGGTTTTTTATTATTATTGTTATAGACTCTTTACCATCTGAGCCACCAGGGAAGCCCATTATTATGATTATTATGATTTTATTGTTATATTACTACTAATATTATTTCAATGTTTATGTCTCAGACTTCCTTGCTGCAAGAATCAGAAACTAAAGTTTATTTCAGAGATATTGGGAATGGCAGAGGACAAGTTCAAGGAAAGTTTAAGAGAGATGCTTAGAGACTTGGCCTCAGAAGAAACTTGCGGTGACTGCTGCAAGCCTGCCGAGCACAAGTGCAAACTACCCTGGCTACAGTTACCCTCATAGAACCGGTCCTGCCCCAGCCCGGGACGCCTACCCCGACATTGGCCCACGAATGTTTCTGAGCAAGCCCTGCTTCCTCTAGCTGCTCCTTTGGGTAGGTCTGACCAGTGAATCCTTGAGGAGTCAGACCCATAAAGCTTAAACTTCTGCAACCAGGAGTTCTAAAAATGCTGACAACCAGGCAGAAAACTTAATGATGTCCTATACAGTCTCCTTGCTAGCTGCCCAAATTTCACATAGATCTTCCTTCCATTCTGGAGCTTGACAATGGCAACAGTTATTATTACCCAACAACAAAAATCTAACACGACGAGGCTCTCCATACTTGGGAACATTCTCGCCCTCTGCATACAGGAAGCCAACCAAACACTCATCAATTATTATTCTGGGCAATGCATCTGGGGTCTCTAGGTAATGTTTCTCCTCCTCTAATTCCATCACAATTCTATCTGAATGTGCTACAGCCTGTAGACAAATCTGTAAAATTCACCACTGCCACTATGCACCAGTCAGACCATAAGAGAACAAAGGGAAAAAAGGGAAATTTATTATAATACAGCCAAAAAAAAAAAAACAAATCCTAGAGATATCTTCAATAACTTGTCATGAAATTATAGTTAGGAAGAGTGAGGGAGAAAGAGAAAATTAAATACTGTGTTTGTTCCGCTCTCAGCCAGCATCTCAGCTGGTCAGAACTCTTGACTTTGTGGGGTGACCCAAACCAAATCTTCATTCCTGAAGGATCTGAGCCATTGGTGGTCTTAGCAGTATGGAGACTTAGAAGTTGTGTTTGTTTGTTTTTTTTCAAACCCCTGAAGGTGAAAAAAAAAATTGTAGAATACTCCACAGAGGAACTTAATTCCAGATAGACCCTCCATGCCCAGTTTCATTAGCAGCAACCTATTTTCGCTTGGTCATCAAGACTAACTACCATAAAAGCACAGTAACCTCCTTTTCCACCTGTTCACTGAGGGTAAGAAGGAGTCTGAAAATATCCAGATGGTGATTCAGCTTCCAGCCCCAGGACCCATTGCTAAGCACCCTGATGAAAGAACACCTCCCTTGGCACAGAGACCTCTGAACACACAGAACCCAGACAGAGTCTCAGGGGTGGAGTACAATTCCATAATCAGAGTCATTAGGGATTGCTGCTCTGGCAGGTCCTGTCTGGGGAAACAGAAGCTCTACCAACTCAAACATCAGGGAACCTAATTCCAGACTGCTATGCATATAATTTAGAGTTTCAGGGTGGCTGGAGCTTGTCCCTTAAATCTAATTAATGTATGCCGTTGAGTTATCAAGGGTACACATGCCTCTAGAAAATGCTCTGGGTGGTCCTGCTTGATTTGGGGGAATCTGGGATTAAACAAAATGTGTTTGACCAGCAAATCCTCACCTGTTAACCTCAGGTGGAAATACATTCCAGGTAGAAAGGAATGTTGCAATAAATAGTTGGGGACATGCTGCTATAAAGAAATCCAGAGTTGGTTTTGCACCTCTCAGTGGCATGGAATTATTCTGAGGATTATATTAAATAACAGATGTAAAGTGTGTCACATAGTAGGTATTCCATAAAAATGAAAATGTGTCACCCCATGCTTCTAAACCATGCTAGGGGGGAGGAGGCTGGGTGTTCCATTTTATAGATTAAAAAGCTGGGACTCAGAAGAGATAGATTAATGAGGACACAGTTAGGAAGTGGGAGCAGCAATGGCAGGAACTGACCTTGGCCTCCTGGCTCCACTTGCAATTAATTAGACTCACCACTTCCCAAGACACACAGCCTCAATCTGGTCTTACTCACCCCACAAGTTAACGTTTCACAAATACTGAGTCACAGCTGCCCCTCCTCTTGGCTGCATGAGAATCCCAGCATGCTCCATCCCAGGCCTGGCAGCTTCCACCCTTTTCTGGGGCCTCTGATGGGGATGCTCGAGGCCCAGCCTGCCAGGAACTGAGGGAGTAAGTAAGGCATCTGTGCCTGGGGAGGGACTGACCTGTGTGAGCTGGCAGAATCTGAGATGCTGCCAAGGACCACATCAGAAAGATAATATTTGAAGAGTGAAATGTTCTCCAAAGAATGTAAAATCCTCCAAGCGAGTAAGAGCCTGAACTTCTCTGGGCATGACTCATGCTAGATGGGCCAGAACGTGAGCTGTAGACAGCAGGTGAAACAGGGCACGAGAGAGCAGGGTGTCCACACTGAAAGGGATTTAGGAGATTATCTGTCCCTTTAGCAAAGAAGAAACTGTGGTTCAAAGCAGACTGACATTTCCAAGGTCACACCACTGAGGCATAGCCCTAGAACCTAAAGCCAGACTTCCTCATTCATTTGTCCAATATTAACTGTGTGCTTCCAGGGTGCCTGGAGGGCTATTAGGTGGCACTAAGAATACAGAAGGAAACCAAACAAGCAGGATTTCTGTCTCCCCAGAACTGACTTTCTAGACACGAGGAGAAAGAATGTAACATGTCACTGTGGAGAATGAGAGGTGCTATGATGCTGGCAGGGAGAGGGGTACAGAATGCTGTGGGGGCACAGGGGAGGGTAGTCTCATCCAGTCTGTGGGGTCAAGAAAGGTCTCCTGGTCCAAACTGAGATCTAAGCCCTGAGGAGGCATGAATCAGGTGAATGGAGTTGGGGTGGAAGGAAGGAGAACACCCCAAGCAGGAGGGAGTTCTGCAAACAAGGCACAGAACTAGACCCTCGTTTTAAAGAAATGCATAAGCTATGGCTGCCCCACACTGAACAAGTACCCAGGCACAAAGAAAGCATGAGAAAAGACCACCTGTCTATCAAAAGGAGGCGATATTTGGATCTTGACGGATGGGTAGGACTTCAGCAGGTACAGAGAAAGCAGATGGCTAGTCCAAAGCCAAGGGATTAAGTGGGAAAAGGCACTGAAAGAGAACTTACAACAGGATATACCTGGCACAGGAACTGATCTTTATGTAGGAGGTCGATACATGTTTGTCAAATACTAAACCTCGGGACTAATGGTCATTGGTGGGGCTCAGAGAAGCACAGAGGGAGTCCTGGTCTCCCATGGCTGTGAGCAACCCCTCCCAGCCATAGACTTAGAACAGCTGCTGCTTACACACAACACAGACAAGGGGGTGGCCCAGCGTCACTGCCCACACCCAGGTCCCCATGCCGCTGCATGGTCTGTATGGCCACTGCAGCCCAACAAGCAGCTGGTGTCCATGGATCCCAGGCTTTCTCAGCCCCAAGGACCCCAGGTAGGCAAGGAGTAGTCAGAAGGAACAGTCTTTCAGCTAATCAGTTTTACTCTGATTATGGGATAAATCTTTTGTCTTTTCATACTTTCATGGGGTTCTCAAGGCAGGAGTGCTGAAGTGGTTTGCCATACCCTTTTCCAGTGGACCACGTTTTGCCACAGGATTGGAAAAGGTCAGTTTTCATTCCAGTCCCAAAGAAAGGCAATGCCAAAGAATGCTCAAACTACCAAACAATTACACTCATCTCACACACTAGCAAAGTAATGCTCAAAATTCTCCAAGCTAGGCTTCAACAGTTCATAAACCTAGAACTTCCAGATGTTAAAACTGGATTTTAAAAAGGTAGAGGAACTAAAGATCAAATTGCCAACATCCATTGGATCATAGAAACAACAAGAGAATTCCAGAAAAACGTCTACTTCTGTTTAATTAACTATACTGAAGCCTTCGACCCTGTGGATCACAACAAACTGTGGGAAATTTTTAAAGAGATGGGAATACCATCTTCTCTGGTAGCTCAGCTGGTAAAGAATCCACCTGCAATGCAGGAGACCCCAGTTCAATTCCTGGGTTGGGAAGATCCGCTGGAGAAGGGATAGGCTACCCACTCCAGTATTATTGGGTTTCCCTGGTGGCTCAGATGGTAAAGAATCCACCTGTAATGTGGGAGACCTGGGTTCGATCCCTGGGTTGGGAAGATCCACTGGAGAAGGGAACAGCTACCCACTCCAGTATTCTGGCCTGGAAAATTTCATGGACTGTATAGTCCATGGGGTCACAAAAAGTCGGACATGACTGAGCAAACTTTCACTTTCACTTTTTCACTTACCTGCCTCCTGAGAAACCTGTATGCAGGTCAAGAAGCAACAGTTAGAACTGGACATGAAACAACAGACTTGTTCCAAATTGCGAAAGGAGTACGTCAAGGCTGTATATTATTACCGCGCTTATTTAACTTGTATGCAGAGTACATCATGAGAAATGCCAGGCTGGATGAAGCACAAGCTGTCATCAATATTGTCAGGAGAAATGTCAATAACCTCAGATATGCAGATGACACCACCCTTATGGCAGAAAGTGAAGAGAAACTAAAGAGCCTCTTGATGAAGGTGGAAGAGGAGAGTGAAAAAGTTAGCTTAAAACTCAACATTCAAAAAACTAAGATCATGGCATCTGGTCCCAACACTTCATGCAAACAGATGAGGAAACAATGGAAACCATGACAGATTTTATTTTCTTTGGCTCCAAAATCACTGCAGATGGGGACTGCAGCCATGAAATTAAAAGACGCTTGCTCCTTGGAAGAAAAACTATGACAGAGACATTGATTTGCCAACAAGGGTCCATCTAGTCAAAGCTATGGTTTTTCCAGTAGTCAGGTATGAATGTAAGAGTTGGACTGTAAAGAAGGCTGAGTGCTGAAGAACTGATGCTTTTGAACTGTGGTGTTGGAAAAGACTCTTGAGAGTCCCTTGGACTGCAAAGAGATCAAACCAGTCAATCCTAAAGGAAATCAATCCTGAATATTCATAGGAAGAACTAATGCTGAAACTGAAGCTGCAGTATTTGGGCCACCTGATGCGAAGAGCCAACTCATTAGAAAAGACCCTAATGCTGGGAAAGATTGAAGGCAGGAGAAGGGGCCATGACAGAGGATGAGGTGGTTGGATGGCATTACCAACTCAATGGACATGAGTTTGAGCAAGCTCTGGGAGACAGTGAAGGACAGGGAAGCCTGGTGTGCTGCAGTGCCTGGGGTCGCAAAGAGTCAGACATGACCGAGTGACTGAACAACAACAATGGGATGAATGGAGCAGACAAAATGAAATAGAAAGACAAGAATCCCTAAGGTCCCATCCAAGAACACAGGTAGACACGTTAAAGAAAACAGTGCTAAAAATAGCCTCCCCATGCAAAATCTTTGTGGTGCAGGGTGGCAACGGAATAAAGATGGTGTTGCTTCCAGTTCATCACTTCACCACTTGCTTCCATGGGAACTGAGATGAAACAGCTGAGCTGGGTCACAGCTTCATCTTTGAGGTCTGGGGCATGGGAGCCTGGGACACAGCCCCTACACAACTCAGGCCTTTAAAAGGAACTCAGAAGGAGGACAGACTGCAGTGTCAGTACCCTGTGGCCTGTCCTTAAGTGCCTGACCCAGAAACAGAGTCTTTAAGGCTGTGCTTGACACAAGATATTGTGCCCAGATGCACTACCCGTGGGATGCTGAATGTTCAGACTTGTAAAAAACCTTTTCTAGATTGGTTTTCATGTATGATTCCCATGCATTTTTTGAATTTGAATGCCATGCTTATTTTACTGAAGGATTTACTTTAATTTTAAACAGAAATTGATGTTTTACTTTGAAAGTGAAAGTGAAGTCACTCAGTCGTGTCTGACTCTGCGACCCCATGAACTGTAGCCTACCAGGCTCCTCTGTCCATGGGATTTTCCAGGCAATAGTACTGGAGTGGATTGCCATTTCCTTCTCCAGGGGATCTTCCCAAACAAGGGATTGAACCCAGGTCTCCTGCATTGTAGACAGACACTTTACCATCTGAGCCAGCAAACAGTAATTACTAAGACGTTTGGAAGACTATGTTCGACTGATCTAGATGCAGCGTGACTACTGTTTACAATAACCCTGCAAGAGAGCCTCCCACATGTACAGGTGAGGCCTCGACAGGCGTGAGAACAGGTCTCTCTGACTCCAAAGCCCACGTTCTTTCCACGAGGCAGCACCAAACGAGGACACGTGGGTGGACTGCTTCCCAGGATCACAGTGGTCTGGTTAGTTGACATTTGAGGCACAGGATGGGGAGCAGTGAGGGATGCACTTAGGGAAACAGAGACTTGTCTCAGGCCTGCACAACCCCATGGAAGATACTGCAGGGACCAGAGAGAGAAAACACAGGGTCTCTCCCCAGGGAGCTCACAGACTCAAAGGAGATAGACAAGAAGACCAGCGTCGAGGCTGAGGCTGAAGGCTCCCTTCAGGAAGGACAAGCAGCCCTACTTCCTCAGCCAGGCAGAGCCAACCACAGTGCCAATGACTATGACCCACAGGCATTCCCTGTTCCATGCTGCTCATATCATCTGGAACCCTGGTCAAACCATACTGTAATCCTCTCTTTTCCTGTCCTGCAGGTCATTGCTCTTTCCCCCTGTCCCCACTCACCCAATATCAGGGAAAACCCAGGAAGCATGTGTGTGGTCCCATGGCCCTGACCACAGCTTCCACGTCAAATGTCAGCTGAGGACTTGCACACACCCCACCCCACCCCCAGTTCTGCAATAAGCACTTCAGCATGCTAAGCCTCTTGGTTTACATTTCTGCATCTGGTTCTGAGCGAACAGAACCTCTCTGTCTGGGATATAGGGGACAAGGCAGAGCAGCTGGTCCCAGTGGCCAGTCAACAGTCCCTAACCTGTGGAAAGTGACGATTTGAATTTTTTTTTTTTTGGGCCATACCAAGTGGCATGTGGAGTCTTAGTTCCCCAACCAGGACTGGAACCCACGCTCCCTACAGTGGAAGAGTGAAGTCTGAACCACTGGATCACCAGGGAAACCCTTAAAGGCACGGTGCACATCTTGTCTCTGCATGCTCAGTGACCAGTTCTAGGTTTGACATTCAGTAGGGGTCTAGAAAACATCTGTGGAATTGAATTAAAAATTCATCCTGGGACTTCCCTGGTGGTCCAGTGGTTAAGAATCCACCTGCCAATGCACAGGACATGGGTTTGATCCCTAGTCTGGGAAGATTCCACGTAGGGCAGAGCAACTAAGTCTGTGTACCACAGTCACTGAGTCCCTGAGCCACAACTACTGAAGCCCATGCTCTCAGAGTCTGTGCTCTGCAATGAGGGAAGCCACTGCAATGAGAAGCCTGTGTACCACAATTAGAGAGTAGTCCTCACTCACTGCAAATAGAGAAAGCCCATGCAACAACGAAGACCCAGCACAGACAAAAATGAATTAACATTTGTTTTTAATTTTTTTGTTTTTAATTTTTTTAATTAAAAAAAATTTTTTGAAGAGAAAATTCACCCTGACTCTCTTAAATCTCTAATTTTTAGACAGTAGGGACCACTTAACAAAATTGTTCCACATATCAGCTCTTTTTAGCAAAGGAAATGGGTGAGATGGGAATTAAGCATTTATTGAGCATTTGCTAAGTATCAGGACTACATGGTTTCCAAATGTGGCTTCATTTACTCCTCCAACAACTCTCTGAAGTAGTTGTTCTTTTTCTTTTTATAGAAGCAGGAATAAATCTTACAACAGCCCCCGGTTACGATCCTGACTCTACCATTTTTTAGCTGTGTGCCTCTGGGGATACTTCCAGCCTCTCTGGCCCTGTAATCATTCTAGTTCATCGCTTTGCCTCCTAGGGCTTTGAAGACAACAAGTGCATTCCCTCTGAGATTTTTCTTATCTCCAAGCAGCACATCACCAGCTATTTTCAATGTCTTTCATGGTACAGTGGTCAAGGGCATTGGCTCTAGCATTAGAAAAACCAGAGTTTGTCCCTAACCATGTCGTCTTGTGCACAAGAGACTTAACCTCTCTGAATGTTGGCTTTCCTATCTGTGTGACGTGGGATACTCATCATCCCACAGAGTTGTTGTGAAGATTAAATAATATCACAAGTGTAAGCACCTCACACCATGGCACACAGTAGGTCCTCATGAGATGCTGCTGCTTCTGGCTTTGAGTTCCTCCTCCCTCCACCATTTCAACTGAATTCAAGCCAGATTGCTGGTGTCTGATTCCCATCATGTGACATCAGAACTGGACATTCTCTGGACCACTTTGTTTTCCAGAGAACATCACAATCTGCCATGTCAGCCCAGATCCTGCCTCTTGAGGAGAAGGAAGGATCCGGAGCATGTGAATAGGACTAGGGTCATACCACTTCCAGGAACCCACACAAGATCTGCTGATAAATCATGACTCAAGAACTGGTGATAAATAAACTGATGTTTACTCTAAACACAAGAGCAAAGACAGTGATTTGATCTAAATAGTTGGATTTTTGTTACATTAACTGTTTAAGAGCAACCATTGGGGAAGCCTTCTCCATCCCAGGAGAATTAGTGAGCATAACACCAGGAAGCAGATCACCACCCTGGGGTACTTTCTTAAGTCTCAGAGGACATTTTTTCCCACATAAATGTTCTAAAATCACAATGCATCTGATAATCAATGGACAGTAATAATCATTTAAAATAGTGCCAAGTTCCTCCTTCCAAGAATTTATGATTAAATTGATGATGGGGCTCTCTTGGGCAGCACACATACTAAAATTGGAATGATATAGACAAGTTGACACAAGATTGCACAAGGATGGTATACAAATTTGTGAAATATTCCATATTTTTTAGAGAACAAACTTATGGTTGCCAAGGGGGTGGGGGGTGAGGGAGGAATAGATTGGGAGTTTGGGATTAGCAGGTGCAAACTATTTTGTGTAGAAAGGATCAATCACAAGATCCTACTGTATAGCACAGGGAATTATATTCAATATCCTACAACAGGCCATAATGGAAAAGAATATGAAAAAGAAGGTATAACTGAGTCACTTTGCTGTACACCAGAAACTAACACAACATTCTAAATCAACTGCACTTCAATAAAATAATTTTTAAAAAATAATAAAATAAATTGATGATGAACAGTAGAAGAGGCAACTGTTAACTGAGTACCCACTATCTACTAGATCCAATGCTGTGTTCCAGATCCTTTCATTTTCGTTGCTTTCTTTTATAAAATGCTCTTTCAGAATGTATTTTCCCTTTATAAAAATTAATAAACACTGAAGATAACTTTAAAAATACAGGCAACTCAAGTATCCTGGAGTTCCCCAGTAACGAGACATCTAAAGAGCTCCTTCAGAATCTAAGGGGCTGTAACACTGTGAAAATATCAACTTGCATAATTGTAGGAACAAAACCATACTCCACCCACATTACCACCAGCTATTTCTGAAGATCCCAGGATAACTTACATTCTTTTGGTAGTCCCCTCTCTCTGCAACCTCTGCTCCAAGCTTCTCTACCATTCAATTCTGCCCATTCAAGCTTCCCCAAGCTGCCACTGCACCTTCCCTGGCCTTCCCACACCTAAACATTGATCTTCCCTTAATTTCCCAAAGTACAGGTGATGCTATACCTGAGTGTTTGACCAACTCTACTCAAGCCCTGACGGGACTACAAGGGCACTACAACACTGAAAAGTAAAATAGAAAAATGAATCCCAGATGGCACTGAATCCAAAGACCAATGTCCTTAGTCTATATAAGGGACCACCATCCTCAACCAAAGCAGCGTGCCATTTTGCTCCATCTGGGCTAACCTCATGAAAGAGAATTCCCTCTTACCTCCTCTCCCCTGGGTTCCATGGCCCCAGTTCTCTCCCTCTGGATACTGCAGAAGAAGCCCAGAATATATTTCTATATTAGTTGAGATAACACTAGCTACTTTAATGGCAAAGCTCTGACATCCCAGGAGTTTAAAAGAAAAATTCTGTCTACCCTTACAAAGTCCAGCCAATGAGAGGCAGGGCTCACAGAGCTGTACTCCATAGAATCGTACACAGACCCAGGCTCAGAGGATCTGCTGTCTTCTACACAGCTTGCTCTGGACATCAACACCCAGTCTAAAGACAGGGCAAGCGAAGGAATCATGTGTAAATGATTTATTTATGTGGCCAGTGTTGCAAGTGGCATGTGAAATTTCCACCCATATTCCATTAACCAGAACACATGGCCGTGCTTTATTGCAAAAAAGGCTGGGAAACATAAAACAACTTGTGCCCAAAAGGAAAAGGAAGCAGATTTCTCAAACAATAGTCACTCTGCCACAGGCACTATTATCATGTGCCCCTTACCCAGAAAGCCAACAGCACCTTCTAGATGATGATGCAGAGCAATTTACCACCTATTCCTTTTGCTTCAGGGCTTCCCTGGTGGCTCAGACAGTAAAGAATCCATCTGCAATGTGAGAGACCTCGGTTCGATCCCCGGGTTGGGAAGATCCGCTAGAGGCGGGGCATGGCAACCCACTCCAGTATTCTTGCCTGGAGAGTCCCCATGGACAGAGGAGCCTGGCAGGTTACAGTCCATGGGGTCGCAGAGTCAGACACAACTGAGCAACTAAGCAGACACTCTACTTCAAGCTCTCCTGACAGACTGGTCTGGCCATGCTGCTCCAGAACCAAAAGCCGATTTCAGTGTTTTTCCTAAACAGTAAAGAAATCTCCCTCCTGAAAGAAATCAAAGAGGATACTAATAGATGGAGAAATACACCTTGTTCATGGATTGGAAGAATCAATATAGTGAAAATGAGTATACTACCCAAAGCAATTTATAGATTCAATGCAATCCCTATCAAGCTACCAAAGGTATTCTTCACAGAGCTAGAACAAATAATTTCACAATTTGTATGGAAATACAAAAAACCTCGAATAGCCAAAGCTATCTTGAGAAAGAAGAATGGAACTGGAGGAATCAACCTACCTGACTTCAGGCTCTACTACAAAGCCACAGTCATCAAGACAGTATGGTACTGGCACAAAGACAGAAATATAGATCAATGGAACAAAATAGAAAGCCCAGAGATAAATCCACACACATATGGACACCTTATCTTTGACAAAGGAGGCAAGAATATACAATGGATTAAAGACAATCTCTTTAACAAGTGGTGCTGGGGAAAATGGTCAACCACTTGTAAAAGAATGAAACTAGAACACTTTCTAACACCATACACAAAAATAAACTCAAAACGGATTAAAGATCTAAACATAAGACCAGAAACTATAAAACTCCTAGAGGAGAACATAGGCAAAACACTCTCCGACATACATCACAGCAGGATCCTTTATGACCCACCTCCCAGAATATTGGAAATAAATAAACAAATGGGACCTAATTACACTTAAAAGCTTCTGCACAACAAAGAAAACTATTAGCAAGGTGAAAAGGCAGCCTTCAGAATGGGAGAAAATAATAGCAAATGAAGCAACTGACAAACAACTAATCTCAAAAATATACAAGCAACTCCTACAGCTCAACTCCAGAAAAATAAATGACCCAATCAAAAAATGGGCCAAAGAACTAAATAGACATTTCTCCAAAGAAGACATACAGATGGCTAACAAACACATGAAAAGATGCTCAACATCACTCATTATCAGAGAAATGCAAATCAAAACCACTATGAGGTACCATTTCACGCCAGTCAGAATGGCTGTGATCCAAAAGTCTACAAGCAATAAATGCTGGAGAGGGTGTGGAGAAAAGGGAACCCTCTTACACTGTTGGTGGGAATGCAAACTAGTACAGCCACTATGGAGAACAGTGTGGAGATTCCTTAAGAATCTGGAAATAGAACTGCCTTATGATCCAGCAATCCCACTGCTGGGCATACACACTGAGGAAACCAGAAAGTAAAGAGACACGTGTACCCCAATGTTCATCGCAGCACAGTTTAAATAGCCAGAACATGGAAGCAACCTAGATGTCCATCAGCAGATGAATGGATAAGAAAGCTGTGGTACATATACACAATGGAGTATTACTCAGCCATTAAAAAGAATACATTTGAATCAGTTCTAATGAGGTGGATGAAACTGGAGCCTATTATACAGAGTGAAGTAAGCCAGAAAGAAAAACACCAATACAGTATACTAATGCATATATATGGAATTTAGAAAGATGGTAACAATAACCCTGTGTATGAGACAGCAAAAGAGACACTGATGTATAGAACAGTCTTATGGACTCTGTGGGAGAGGGAGAGGGTGGGAAGATTTGGGAGAATGGCATTGAAACATGTACAATATCATATATGAAACGAGTCGCCAGTCCAGGTTCGATGCACGATACTGGATGCTTGGGGCTGGTGCACTGGGATGACCCAGAGGGGTGGTATGGGGAGGGAGGAGGGAGGAGGGTTCAGGATGGGGAACACATGTATACCTGTGGCAGATTCATTTCAATATTTGGCAAAACTAATACAATATTGTAAAGTTTAAAAATAAAATAAAATTAAAAAAAAAAAAGAAATCTCCCTACAAAAATAAAAAATCAATTCTGCTGCCAACTCTAGAACTCAGAAATACTTCCTATTGTTTTCATGTGTGTTTGTCCCCCTACATAGAAAAAATGTTTAAAGAAATTACTCATAATCTTGTAACTCTAATAATTTTAATGTATTTCTTTCCTTAATATTTCTAGATGCTCAAATCTTGTATAAACTTCAAAGTCTTGTTCCAGTGATATATCTTTCTTGAGCCTGAGGCTCAGAGAGATTAAGTAACTTGCCAGAGGTCACACAGCTAGGAAACAGTAGAACCAGATTTTGAACCATGCTTTCACCCCAGAGTTGAGACTCTTGCCAATGCAGCATGCTGCCTCTGGATATTCCTTGTAACTGTCCCTGGCCTTTTACTCACTCATGTCTGCTGGATGGTAATTATCTGTGTCTAAAATTACCCCCAAATTTGTGAAGCATTCCATATATTATGGTTAGGGTTAGTGACTTCTGTAAAAAACCTTATCTTCCCAAATGTCACCTCCCAAAAGTACATAGCTGTATTTGATTCCTCTTTGCAACCACAGGCTTCCCTGATGGCTCAGTTGGTAAAGAATCCTCCTGCAATGCAGGAGACCCCAGTTCAATTCCTGGGTTGGGAAGATTCCCTGGAGAAGGGATAGGCTACCCACTCCAGTATTCTTGGACTTCCCTTGTGGCTGAGCTGGTAAAGAATCCTCCTGCAATGCGGGAAACCCGGGTTTGATCCCTGGGTTGGAAATATCCCCCAGAGAAGGGAAAGGCTACCCACTCCAGTATTATGGCATGGAGAATTCCATGGACTGTATGGGGTTGCAAAGAGTCGGACACGACTGAGTGACTTTCACAAGGCTTGGCTTATAATAGCTGTTTAATTCTCTACTGCCCAAAGAAGCAAACATCAAATTGGAAGCTACCTAAAAGGTTCTGCTCCAATCTACTGCCCAATTCACAGCCCTCCTTCTCATGTCACCCATGACCACAGCACAGACTTTGTTCATTTCCATCACCACAGATCCAATCCAAGTTCATTTTCCCCTCCACCACCGTGTGACTTTGGACAAGTTACTGAACTTCTCACTTTGTGAAACTCAAATGAGTTAACACACAGCACATTGATAAATGGTAATGATTGTATGATTGTTGTATTGGCCAAGAAGTTCATTCAGGTTTTCCATACATCTTATGGGAATAATATTACTTATTAATATTATTACTTGTTTTAATATTAATTTATTACTATTCATATTATTACTTATTATTAGCACCAGTATCCACCCTCTGATTTTTCCAAATTGCTTACCATAGAAAGAAGTGACTTAAAACTTTAAGGGTTGGCAACAAAAAGGAGGTGAGATTTTGAGTGGCTTCTCATGACCCTCGGAGAACAGAGTGGTGCAAGTACACTTTGGGGGAATTCTTGACCCTTCTAAAATCCCATTAAACCTAAACACACATCTGTTAGCACACACCAAGCATGCAGTATCTGCTTTCACCCAGCACTGAGTAGTACAAGAAGGAATATTATATCCAGTAACTCATATGGAACTATTTATCCCCAATCACTTTGTGCTTTTCCTTCAACTTTTCCATAGTCTTTAGTTTCAAAGGCCATTTTAGAATGACTAAATTTCCTTGCAAAGACCCCCCTGCCCCCACCAAAAAAAAAAAAAAAGAGAGAGAGAGATTGTTTTAGGAAAATCTCCTCGGGGTGTAGGGGCTATGAGTTTCCAAACTTGCTTTCTCCTGCTTTCCTTTTTTCTTTTAAATAAAAATTGCCCAGGAAACCAAGATTCATTAAGAGTGATGGGGAAAAATAAGACTGAACTGAAAGGCATCTGAGGCTTCGGGTTTAGCAGGGAACTCACAAGGCTCTTTTAGGAGAATCTTTTAAGACCAGAGGATATGGGGACAGGAAATGACTTCAGACATCGTATAGCTCCAACTCCTATTTTGGAAGTAGGAAAATTGAGGTCTAGAAGAGAAAAATTATCCAAAGTGACACAGCAAGTCAGCCAAACAACTGAGATTTGAACTCAGGTCTCCCATAATTCAGCCAAATTAGACCAACTTCTCTAGAAAGCAGAGCCTGATGCAAGGACTACATACAGGGTTGATGCTTTACTCAGGAGACACAAGTCCAGGCAGTGAAAGTGAAGAAAAAGGGAAATGAGACCAGAAAAGGTGGTCAGTCATGCAAGGTGATGCCGTGAGAAGCACTCTTGCGCCTGCACCAGTCAGTAGACTAGTTTACTCAGCACTCAGGACTTCTCAGGAGCTGTAAGGAGAAACCACCTCCCTGGGCTGGGCATCTAGAAACTGCATCATCCCTGACCAGTCAGATAGGAAATTGGTGGATTACGAACAGTTGGGTTTCCTCAACCTCAGTTGGGATAGTTTAGGCATATGTGCTACGCTGACTCCCAGACTGAGTGACTGATGTGTCTGAATTTGCCTGGGATTTCCCTGGATTCTGGTGGCTCAGAGAGTAAAGAATCTGCCTGCAATACAGGAGAGCCGGGTTCAATCCCTGGGTCAAGAATAGCCCCTGCAGAAGGTAATGGCAACCCACTCCAGTATTCTTGCCTGAAGAATTCCATGGACAGAGCAACCTGGTGGGCTACAGTCCATGGGGTCACAAAGAGTCAAAGAGCTGGACATAACACAACTGAGTGACTAACACTTTTCTCATACTTTCCCTCGATTTCTCACTGAAGGTTCCTCATCTTAGCAAACCCCTTAACCCCAGGTAAAGGGGGTCAGTCGTTCTCCTTCTCCCAGAGGATCCCTGTGTAACTTGGCTCCAGCTGTCCATAGTAACTCCCTACTGGTTTCCTTTCCTTTCCTATTCATTGTCCTGTGTGTGGTTCCTAGGATCATAACCCAGTTAAACTCTTTGCCTTTCAGTCTTCCTCTCAGGGGTGTCTGCTTCTAGGGGAACCCAAGTGTCTGGCACATAGCATGTGCTCAATAAATGTAATGAGAAATCATATTAAAGCAGCATACACTGTCTTCTCCCTTCCAGCTGCTGTGGGAACTCGAGCAATGCAGTCCTGTCACCCCTGGTCTGCTCCTCAGGCACCCCACAATAGTCTGCAGGAGAGCTTGACTCTGGTTTTGCCTGCTCCAGGCAGCAGAATGGTAATGGAGATTGTCAGGCAGGATCTAACCTGCCTGGGCACATATTTATATTCCACTGTAGTTGCACAACTGCTTTAACTAGGGACTTTTTATATAGCTAAGAATGACTAAACTAGGCTAGAACACTATATACAATTTATCATACAGTTAATTTAAGTCCCTTGTGTATATAATAATGCAGAATTCCCTACAGTGTGATCAGCAGTCCACTACCTACATCCTAAACATAGGGCTGGCTGGCTTGTTCAGAATGATGGTCCAAGGTCCTATGCAGACGTTCCCTACTGAATGCTGCCAGGTGCAGCCCGTCATCTCCAAGAGATACTGAGGCCCGGTAATCCTGGAGCTTCACCAGCCTGAACAACTAACTGATGGAGATTTTTTTCCTCCTCCTTGTGGGACCAGTGAACTTCCTCTCCAGGCTCAGTTTGGCCCCCATGGACTCCTCCCCTTGTACCACCTGATTTCTGAAGTTCCCCTTAGAGAAAGCCCCTTACTGCTCTTGACCAGTGATCCAGGCTGACACTGCCACTTCCTAGGGGATCTGTGTTTTCAATCTCTCCCTCAGAGCTTGTTCAAAGTTGACTGTAAGCACAAGCCTTTATCCATCATGGTGTCCAGAGTAAACGCCTACATCTTATGATGAATTAACCCAGCTGGTACTTGGCCAGTCCTTCCTGACCTGGGCCTCTGTGTCTTCCTGGCCTCAGGTGCAGAAAAGCATCAGCATACTTTGAGCCTCAGTTGTCATCATCAAAGAATGTTTTATTCTACTCCGTTTGCTGGCAAAATAATCTCATCTCTGGGACCCAAGATGGAAATGGATTTTCCCTGTTGGGTAGAGCCCAAAGATCCTGATATCCCCACATGATACCAAGGAGTATCCCACCACTGCCCACCCGCTCTCTCCCAGTTGAAACAGTGCCAATGTTCCTGATGAGCCACTTAGCTCCCATGGTGGGGTCTCCTTATATGTTTTCTTGTGTGTACATAGGTTCCCTCTACTACATTATGAATTTCTCAAGGGCAAGGATCATGCCTGAGGGAACTTGCAACAGATCTAAATGATCCCCAGCAAAATGCCTAAATCTTGGTTCAGATAAGGTGTTCCAAAAACATTTGCTGGAAAAAAAAATATTTATATATTTGTTAAAATATAGAGATAATACATAATGAGTGGCCAATTTCTATGCCATTATCTTGTTTTTATTTTCTTTACAATACTTATCATCTAAAATTACCAAGTTTGGGGACTTTCCTGGCAGTCTAGTGATTAAGAAGCTGCCTTTCAATGCAGAGGACATGAGTTTGATCCCTGGTTAGGGAACTAAGACCCCTCATGCTGCTGGGAAGCCCATGAGCTGCAACTACTGAGCCTCTGCACCACAGCGAAAGATCCTGCGTACTGCGACCAAGATCCAACGCAGCCAAAAATAAATAATAAATAAATAAATATTTTAAAATATTTTAAATAACATTACCTAGTTTGTTTATTTGTTTATTGGTATAGTCATTTGTTGCCCCTCAAACCTGACACAGTCTGTAAAGAATCTGTATTGCTTGTAATGCAGGAGACTTGGGTTCAATCCCCAGGTTCAATCCCTGGACAGGAAGATCCACTGGAGAAGGAAATGGCAACCCACTCCAGTATTCTTGCCTGGGAAATCCCATGGGCAGAGGAGCCTGTTGGGCTACAGTTTATGGGGTCTCAAGAGTTGGACACGACCAAACCACCCACCACCAAACCTGACACACACTAAAATGCAAATCCCCAGCAAGTGTAAGGGGCCAAATGGTGTAGCCCCCAAAATTCACATGTTGAATTCTACCACCAACAATTCTGAACGTGACTGTATTTGGAGACAGAATTCTGAAAGACATAATTAAGTTAAAATGAGGTCATTACAGTGGGCCCTAATGAGGCATGATGGTGTCTTTATAAGAGGAGTAATTAGGGTAAAGATAAATACTGAGAGAAGACCATAGGAGGATACAGAGGAAAAATGGCCATCTACTAGCCAAGGAGAGAGGCTGGAGAAGAAGCCAATCCTGGGACTTCCCTGATGGCTCAGTGATAAAGAATCCATCTGCCGTTCAGGAGACACGGGTTCAATCCCTGATCCAAGATGACCCCACATGCAAAGGAGCAACTAAGCCCCTGCATCACAAACGTTGAGCCTGTGCTCTAGAGTCTCGGAACCACAACTACGGAGCCCGTGTGCCACAACTTCTGAAGTCCGCACACCCGAGAGCCTGTGCTCGGCAGCAAGAGAAGCCGCCACAATGAGAAGCCTGCACACCGCAACTCGAGAGTAGCCCCACTCACCACAGCTAGAGAAAGCCCACACAGCAACAGACGCAGCACAGCCAAAAAAAGAAACCAATCCGCCTACACTTCCGTCTCAGACTTCTAGCCTCCAGATGTCAAGAAAATAATTTTTGTTTTTCAAGCCACCAGTCTATTGTACCTTATTGTGGCAGCCCTAACAAACTAGCACAGCAAGAAAGAAAGAAACCTGCCTTGATTACTCCTGCATCCTGAGCACCTGGAACAGTTTCTGCCACATAGTAGGTGCTTAAAAATAATCAGTGGGGACTTCCCTTCCAATGCAGGTGGTTAGGGTTCGATCCCTGGTCAGGGAACTAAGATCCCACATGCCTCAAGGCCAAAAAACCAAAACATAAAACAGAAGCAATATTGCAATATTGTAATAGATCGAGTAAAGACTTTAAAAATGGCCCACATCAAAAAAAAAGAAAACATTTTTTAAAAAAACAATAATCGTTGAACAAACACTCTGAAAAATACAAACTATTCAGTGTTCCCCCTCAAATGTACACACTCTTTCATACATCTGTGTCTTTGTTGTTCCTCAACCTAAAACCCCTTCTCCATCCAGCCAAAGAAGTCCTATTCTTTCTTCTAAATTCACTTCAGATTCATGTTCTCCTTGACCCCACCAGACAGAACTGACTACTCTCTTCTCTGCTTTTCTGAACTTTTTAGACATACATCTACATCACTGTAGCTGCCAGGCTGCGAGCCTGACTTCAGAAACCGTACTCAGTTCTGATCCCTGCCATCCACTTTGGGGCGTGGTCCAGAGGACATGATCCTTCATTAAACCCCCAAACCCTTTGAATCCTTCTTATCTGACTGCAAAGCAAACAGTCCTTGTCTGCTAGTAACTTTCTGCCTGATGTGGGACAGACCCATAAACTCACATGTCTGGCACATCAGATCAGATCAGTCGCTCAGTCGTGTCCGACTCTTTGCGACCCCATGAATCGCAGCACGCCAGGCCTCCCTGTCCATCACCAACTCCCGGAGTTCACTCAGACTCACATCCATCGAGTCAGTGATGCCATCCAGCCATCTCATCCTCTGTCGTCCCCTTCTCCTCTTGCCCCCAATCCCTCCCAGCATCAGAGTCTTTTCCAATGAGTCAACTCTTCGCGTGAGGTGGCCCAAGTACTGGTATAGAAATAACTTTCTAGGCCCAAGATGGAGCCCCTCCTGCCCAGGGTGCCACATCAGGAAACCAAAATGTGGATAGCTTTCATGTTCCTACAAATGCTCCACTTGCCAAGAAACACAGTATACCCGGTCAGCCTGTCCCCAGGTGCCAAGCCAGCTCTGGGCTCCCTACTTACTTCCTTGTTCCTTCTCACCACAAACAAGGTTGACAGGTGACCCCAGCCAATGAGATATTTTCTATTTTTCTCTTCCTTGTTCTTTATTCTTTACCCTATAAGCTTCCTGCCTACTGCCCCCATGTTGCAGTACTATGATTGGAGACTGTCCTGCTTCGTGAAGTTTGTTTATCACCTACATTGTCTTCTTGAATCACGTTTAACACTAGTGAGTAAAGTGAAAGTCGCTTAGTCAGGTCCAACTCTTGGTGACCCCATGGACTATAGTCCCTCAGTCTCCTCTGTCCATGGAATTCTCCAGGCAAGAATACTGGAGTGGGTAGCTGTTGGCAGATTCTTTACAGTCTGAGCTACCCGGGAAGCCCAAGAGTACTACAGTGGGTAGCCATTCCCTTCTCCAGGGAATCTTCCTGACCTAGGGACTGAACCTTTGTCTCCCATATTGGAGGCAGATTCTTCACCAGCTGAGATACCAGGGAAGCCCCATTTAACACTACATACTCAACAAATATTTGTTGGATTGAAATGTACCAAGTTGTTGGTAAATTTCACATTCCCCCTATGGTGTTTGCTTAGGATGTCCACCTTTATCCTCTCCTTCTGAACAAATCACCCCAATTTTTCAAGTCCTAACTCTTTGAGAGTTCCCTACCTGGCTTTTCTCGAATTTGCTGAGTTCTAAGAATTAGTTCTGAACATGATTCACGGTAAGAAACATGAACACAGCCCAGCTGTGAGGGAAGCACAATGCTTCCATCCTGGATCCCAGAGCACTTCTTAACTCTGAAGGCAGCAACAGGCAGGTCTCTTCCTGCCCTGCACTGACCCAGCCTGGGGTGGGGCCCCTCCATCCCCCAGGGACTGAGGCAAAACCAGCCTGGGTTGCACAGCCTGAGTTTTGCCTTAAGGAACAAAATCTGCATGGAAAGAAAACACTGACAGGAACCATCTGCCCTCCCCCAAAGCTTGAAAGAAGTTGCATGTGGACCCCTTAATCCTTCCTCTCTCTCCTCAGCCAGGAATGAATTTCATTTGGAAGGAAAATGAGGGGGGCTGTGAGGGAGAGGGAGCAGAGAGGTAGGCCAGACACATCTGGACAGCTTTGCTCTGTAAATTCAGAAGACTGCAGGGAATCACTTTCTCCCCTTGACAAAGGAAATGGGCCATGATCAGAAATTGATGACTTGCAAAATTCATGCAGGCGAAGAGGTTATTGTGCCTCAAGGTCTTTGGGGCTTAGAAAAAAAAAGGAAAGAGCAAATAATTTAAATGGGGCGGCTGTTTGTGTGACCAGAAACCCCACCACCAGCACCAGTCAGCAGAGAAAGTAGTCTAGGGTCCCCAGGGTCATTCCTCTGTTGATTTGTTCAGTTATTCAGCAAAAATATCTTAAAATATACTTGAGGTTTTTTGTTTTTTCTTTTTTCTTTTGCCAGGCAGGATGCTTGGTATTAGGGAAATAGTCACGGGCTGAGATTCATCTTCATCTCTAATACCCTCACAGGGGAAACAGTCATGTAAACAATGATACTCAGACCAACAGTCACAGGTGATCATCCAGAAACCAGGACAGACTGGGTGTGAAGTATTATAAACAAAATATCTGAAAAGATGATTCCCTTAACTAGTACCTATACTTGGGGAAAGTGAAAGAAAGTGAAAGTGAAGTCCCTCAGTCATGTCCGACTCTTTGCGACTCCATGTACTGTAGTCTACCAGGCTCTCCGTCCATGGGATTTTCCAGGCAAGAATACTGGAGTGGGTTGCCATTTCCTTCTCCAGGAGATCTTCCCAACCCAGGGATTGAACCCAGGTCTCCCGCATTGCAGGCAGATGCTTTACCGCCTGAGCCATCAGGGAAGTCATACTTGGGGAAGCGGTGACAAAGCTCTGGAAAACAGGGCACAAAGCTGGATTCTGAAGGCAATTCAGAAAGAAAAAAATTTACAAATGAGAGGGCAAAAAGCATAGTACTGTGAAAGTCAGTGCAAACTTGGGGAACAGGAGCAGTTGGGTATTGGGTGTGATCACAGCTGGGAACTGTTGTGGAAAGTGGTGGGAGACATGCCTGTAGAAGGAAGCAAGGACAACTTCCTGGGAGCCAGGCCGTACATCAGTACATCAATGCCGTGCAACCTTACTCATGAAAGTAATGATACATACTCCAGAAGAGAGACTGAAGGAAACAAGGAAGAGCTGAAATCCAAAGCAGCTTTTTATAAACATAAAATTTATTTGGAGCTATCATTTCTCCTTTCAAAAAAAAGCATCTGCATTTTGCAATCTGCTTCATAATTTTGGCTTTAATTGTTTTTAAATGTTTTCCTAATTCTTCAAGTAGAATGAATACCCAGCAGATGGTTTCATGTCTTCCAGCACATGGCCACGTAGCCCTAGGCATATGTAAACCCTAATCTGGGAAGCAGAGCTGGTTGAAGGTGGAGCCCCAGTCAAAGTTTTAATCAAAAGAAGATGAAAGAAGAAAATGAAGCCTCCATCCCTAGCTCTACCTTGCTCAATCCCAGAGCCCGCTCCTCCAACAAGCAAGAAAATAGCAGTAAAAGATACAGTTCTCTCTTCTGTGCACGTGTGCTAAGCCGCTTCAGTCGTGTCTGACTCTTTGTGACCCTGTGGACTATAGCCCCTCAGGCTCCTCTGTCCATGGGGATTCTCCAGGAAAGACTACTGGAGTGGATTGCCATGCTCCCTCCAGGTCTCTCTTCTGTAAGTGAACATAAATCCAGAGCAACATAAAGGAGGACCCCTATCCACCACGCAATGCACATTTCCCCTCTTCTGCCAGTACCACAACTTATGAGGGATCTTCTCTAACAAAGTGACCCAACTCTTCAGTCTCGAAACATCTCAGTCCTTGGTGGTCCTGTTCCTGTAAAGGTCTAACAGTCTAACAAGGGGGCATGGTAACACAACAAGAACAGAGGAATCATCAGAGTTCCCTCCATATTCCTCTCTGCCCTCTACTTTGTATTCAAATACAGTTTCTTTTCATTGGTCAAGATCAACCACATAAACCAAACTCTGTTTGTTTGTTTGTTTTCTGCATGGCTCCTAGAGTCCAAGTGGCCAGGGAACCCCCCCATAACTTCTAATTTAGTAGAAGAATGAGTGTTTTCCCAATGAGATTATTCCTTCCTTGGGTACTTTCTAAGGTTTAGCAAACCACAGAACCCCAAATTAAGAAGCAACATTCTGATCATGAATCATTCCTTTCAGTTATAAAAGGTACCACCCCATCTCCACCTCTCAGTTCCTGAGTCTATAGTCACCCATTCAGAATACGTATTACATTCTAAAAAAAAGCATCCTAAACTTGTCGTCGGTTAACTCCCACCTGTTGTCATATCCAAATCTTCAATATAATATTCACTGTCCTTTAAGTTCATCCAGAAAAGGAGATTATGATAAAACCAGTGATTGTCATAATAATCAGTCTACTGCCTTATTTCTTTCACCGTACATATCAGGGGCTTAGAGTTGGTCTGTGGGGCTGTAAAACTAGCTACTAGCAGTGGCAAGAGACATGGAGTGGAGAAGACATGAACCCTTGCACAGTATATCCATCATCTCTTTTGCTTGCTTCACATCCTCTCAGTTTATCTTCATCTCCACCTATTACTTTATTTTTCTGGGCTCCAAAATCACTGCAAATGGTGATTGCAGCCATGAAATTAAAAGACGCTTACTCCTTGGAAGAAAAGTTATGACCAAATTAGACAGCATATTAAAGAGCAGAGACATTACTTTGTCAACAAAGGTCCGCCTAGTCAAGGCTATGGTTTTTCCAGTGGTCATGTATGGATGTGAAAGTTGGACTATAAAGAAAGCTGACCACCGAAGAATTGATGCTTGTGAACTATGGTGTTGGAGAAGACTCTTGAGAGTCCCTTGGACTGCAAGGAGATCCAACCAGTCCATCGTAAAGGACATCAGTCCTGGGTGTTCATTGGAAGGACTGATGCTGAAGCTGAAACTCTAATACTTTGGCCACCTGATGCAAAGAGCTGACTCATTTAAAAAGACCCTGATGCTGGGAAAGATTGAGGGCAGGAGGAGAGGTTGGATGGCATCACCGGCTCAATGGACATGGGTTTGGGTGGACTCCAGGAGTTGGTGATGGACAGGGAGGCCTGGCATACTGCAGTTCATGGGATCACAAAGAGCTGGACACAACTGAGCAATTGAACTGAGCTGAACTGAACCACCTATTACTGCAGCAATAAGCCTGCAGACTTAGCCTGACAGATAATGGCCTCAACCCTGCCACTTACCTCAGGCATTTGCCCTGGCATTCTCTGACACTGTGGTGTAAGATGCCTACAGGGGCCCTTTCAGTTGGCAGGCATAGGCAAACCTAGAAATAAGAGGGTAGCAGCACTCCATGGAAGCAATAGACAAATGCTTCCTTTTTTTCATCACTTGGGTGGACAATTCTGAAGTTCTTAGAGGGTCCCAATGGAAAAGCCCCAATCACCCACCATGGTGATCAGCTCAATAACACAACCTGACATTGACCTTCCTTTCATCCCTGTTTTCCTCTTCCCAGACCCCCACCTATGTTTTCTGGAGCCACATCCCAATATCAATAACCTGCCCATAAACACTTGTCTCTAGATCTACTTTCAGGGATAACTTACTCTATGAAAGTTGCGATTAAGAAGCGGTCTTGGGGGCCTTCCCTGGTGGTCCAGTGGTTAAGACTTCACCTTCCAATGCAGAGGGTGCAGGTTTGATCCCTGGTCAGGGAGCTAAGATTCCACATGTTTTGTGGTCAAAAAAAAAAAAAAACATAAAAACAGAAGCAATATTGTAACAAATTCAATAAAGACTTTAAAAATGGTCTACAACAACAACCAAAAAAGTCTTCAAAAAAAAAATAAGATGTGGCCCTGGAAAGCAGGACTTCCAGGTGGGATTCTGGAACTGTAATACTCACTGGCCAGATGGTAAGAACCCACTGCTGGTGGTGGGTGGGGTGGTGATAATCCCCAGAAGTACAAAGTACCAAGACAGAGGTAGGTTGGAAGGAGTTAAAGAAAGCATGGGGACATTGAATGACATGACAGTGGTGGTAACTGTAAGGACTGTAGCTATGGCTACTTGTGGTCAACAGTTTTTGAAGCCCTGACAAAAAGAAAATGACAGCTCCATTAGCCAACCATCTATCCAAGACTTGCTATAAATAGTCAGGAGGCCTCGAAGGCAGTTGCGATGGCTCTTTGAAGCTTGGGCACAAATTTGGCCTATAGTATCAATACATGAGGAGGAGGTACCAAAACTGCCCCTGAAGAATACTGAAAGGGCTGGAGGCTCAGGAAGGTAAGAATATCAGAATGGTGTTCTCATACGAGACCATTTAGCACCTTTATTCACAGTAGACGCATGAAGCCCGTTGTATCCCCAGGTCAGAAGAGTTGATCAGAGAGCCACTCAGACTGCACTTTGGAAGAGCTCAGAGATCCTTTTTTCAATCTGGGCCCCTTTAAGGCTTCTAGTTTTTTCAGGTCACTTGGCAAATGGGTAAGAACAATATACCCAAATGTGACACTAACTGAATTCCAAATTTTTCAGAGACTCAGTTACCATCATGCCTCCTTCATAGTGGAAAGGAGACCAGGAAAGACCATTTTCTCCTTGGAGGAGCTATCTGACATGTCACAGATCAGGGAGGGGTCTGCAAACTAAGATCTACAAGCCAAATCAAGCCTGTTTTTGTAAATAAAGTTTGTGGGAACCCAGTCTTGCTTATTGTTTGCATATTGTCCATGGCTGCTTTATTACAATAGCAGAAACAAGTGGTTGCAAGAGACACTATGTGCCCAAAGCTAAAATTATTTCCTATCTGACCTTGTACAGATTACTGGAAATGTACAGGCACTCGGTTTCACAGAATGTACAACTCACCCTCTGCACAAATGGATCTTGCCAAACATCTAAGGAATCTGTTAGTTCGAGGTCTTACCCTCTGTAGGAGAGGAAAAAGTTTTCCTTGACCCTTTTAAGGTCCCTGACCGGGTCTGAAAATTAAACTGGCAAAGACAGATAACAGGAGAAAAGCATACAAGTTTTATTGAACTTCTTACATGTGCAAGGGAGCCTTCACAAGAAAATCAAGGCCCAAAGAAGTAACCATGGAAGGAAGCTTTTAAATCTTTTAAACAGAGGAACAATAAATTTGTGAAGAACTGAGAAGACAAAGGAAGTCCAAAAGTTAGGGGATATATGTATGGTTCATTTTGCTGCATGGCAGAAACGAACACAACATTGTAAAGCAACCAATAAAAATTAATTTTAAAAAGTTTTAACATTTAAATCTACAAAAGGGGAGGTGGTGCTGCGCTGGGGTAATAAATAGTGAAGAAGTAACTGGGAAAATAAGAGTGAGTTTAACAAGGTTTGACTGCACAGTTTTGTACAAATTTCTTCGCATCAAATCCCTCATCTCTTATGAATGTCTTCCTACCTTCTGGTATAGGAAGGGTACCTTTCACAGGAGAGCTTTATGACCTGTTTCAGGGAGAAGTAAGGGCAGGGGCGGGGGAAGAGGTCAGAATGGCCTTCCTGCTTCTGCCATTTTCTCAAACTCCTTCAGCTTAAGATATTCAATGTGCCAAGGTGCCATACTGTCACCAAGCTACTGGACAAACATGATGTTCTGTAAGATAATGAAGCCATCAAGATCCAGTAGAATAAACTGTAGAATGGCTTGGGAGAATTTACACATTCCTGAATCAGGATAGTAAACATGAGTGCTCTCCCTACTACTAAGTCGCTTCAATCGTGTCCGACTCTGTGCGACCCCAGAGATGGCAGCCCACCAGGCTCCCCCGTCCCTGGGATTCTCCAGGCAAGAACACTGGAGTGGGTTGCCATTTCCTTCTCCAATGTATCAAAGTGAAAAGTGAAAGTGAAGTCGCTCAGTCGTGTCCAACTCCTAGCGACCCCATGGACTGCAGCCTACCCGGCTCCTCCGTCCATGGGATTTTCCAGGCAAGAGGACTGGAGTGGGGTGCCATTGCCTTCTCCCTACTAGATGCAAGCAAATTGCCTCTGATGTTCACTGTGACTCAGAATGGGGGGAAATGTATCTGCCTGTTCACTGGCTGCACATCCAATGTCAGGGGTTGTATTCCTTAGTTCCAGGAGAAGACCACATCTGAAACAGCAGTTCAGTTGGGTTCTCCACCTAATCACATGTATAATAAACCATTATCAACTCAAGGATCCTTTAACCCTGGCAAATGGAAAAATTAAGTGGGGATGAGCTAGGAGGCAACTTGCCTGTATCTTTCAAGCCTCTGATAGTTCTGATAGTGTCTTCAGCTCTGCTCAAAAATGCGGTATGACTGAATTTGATGTCTCTCTTTTTTGTGTAACTGGTGAATATTAATGTCTTCTCTGTGATCCTTGCTCCATAGTAGGCCTTCCCATGGTTCAGGAAGCAGTGTGCAACTGCTGTCAGTTGCTGAAAATATCCATTCCAGCTATGTATCCAGATGTGGGTAATCATAACAAAGAGATTTAGTGCTCAGCTTTCCTCCTATGAAGAGAACTCAAGTGAGACCTCGATTTATCTCTTGGCCTGCAAAAGTCCTCCTCCACCCCCCAGTTTAAATGATAAACCACGGTACAGTTCTGAATTCCTAAGTTTAGCCTGGAATCAGTATCAAATAAAATTCCAGAAGGTTGGCTATATCTTTTTCCTTGGGATACAGTTACTGGGCTTAAATGGCAGCAGCTTCCTTTGGGAAAGACTGAGATGTTCACAGGGATATTATGTGCCTATGGAACAAGGGTCCATTGTCAATGGTTCAAGTGTTCCAGGCCTCCTGTTCAGCCCTGGAATTCAGGGACTGTCTACTGGGTCAGGTTCAGGGTTGGAGAGACATGTAGGCTGTGTTGGGAAGTGTTCATCTGCCTAAGTCATAGTCCAGCAGGAGAGCCAAAAATTATACTTGGAAATGTTTAATACCTAATTGCACTGTGATACAGCATGATATGAGCACGGGGTGCTGTCAGAGCATGCGCCCTGCTCCGGTCAAGAAAGCTGCCAAGGTAATAACATGTAAGCCAAAATCTGAAGGATAAATAGCTAAAGAATCAGAGTACAAAAAGCATGACATTATACTCCCAATTTTTGTCCCAATTATCTCTTATTTTAAAAGTTAGATGTTTAAATATATGATTGGAGTACCCCACTACTCAGTTTGGGGAACATCATTTCTATTCTGAGAACTGACCAAGTACAACGTGAATCTTTATATGCAACATATACACACACATGGGCTTCCGTGGGGCTCAGATGGTAAAGAATCTGCCTGCAATGCAAGAGACCCAGTTTAGATCCCTGGGTTGGGAAGATCCCCTGGAGAAGGGAATGGCCACCCCAGTATTCTTGGGGCTTCCCTGGTGGCTCAGATGGTAAAGAATCTACCTGCAATGCGGGAGTCCTGATAGCTGGATCAGGAAGATCCCTGGGAGAAGGGAATGACTACCCACCCCAGTATTCTTACATGGAGAATTTCATGGACAGAGGAGCCTGGCAGGCTACAGTCCATGGGGTTGCAAAGTCAGACACAACTGAGCAACTAACACTTTGACTTACCTTCACCAGAAATCAAATTGCCAACAGCCGCTGGATCATCAAAAAAGCAAGAGAGTTCCAGAAAAACATCTATTTCTGCTTTATTGACTATGCCAAATCCTTTGACTGTGTGGATCACAGTAAACTGTGGAAAATTCTGAAAGAGATGGGTATACCAGACCACCTGACCTGCCTCCTGAGAAATCTGTATACAGGTCAGGAAGCAACAGTTAGAACTGGACATGGAACAACAGACTGGTTCCAAATAGGAAAAGGAGTACGTCAAGGCTATATATTGTCACCCTGCTTATTTAACTTATATGCAGAGTACATCATGAGAAACGCTGGGCTGGAAGAAGCACAAGCTGGAATCAAGATTGCTGGGAGAAATATCAATAACCTCAGATATACAGATGACACCACCCTTATGGCAGAAAGTGAAGAACTAAAGAGCCTCTTGATGAAAGTGAAAGTGGAGAGTAAAAAAATTGGCTTAAAGCTCAACATTCAGAAAACTAAGATCATGGCATCCAGTCCCATCACTTCATGGGAAATAGATGGGGAAACAGTGGAAACAGTGGCTAACTTAATTTTTCTGAGCTCCAAAATTGCTGCAGATGGTGACTGCAGCCATGAAATTAAAAGACGCTTACTTCTTGGAAGGAAAATTATGACCAACCTAGACAGCAAATTAAAAAACAGAGACATTACTTTGCCAACAAAGGTCCATCTAGTCAAGGTTATGGTTTTTCCTGTGGTCATGTATGGATGTGAGAGTTGAACTATAAAGAAACCTGAGTGCAGAAGAATTGATGCTTTTCAACTGTGGTGTTGAACAAGACTCTTGAGAGTCCCTTGGACTGCAAGGAGATCCAACCAATCTATCCTAAAGGAGATCAATCCTGGGTGTTCATTGGAAGGACTGATGTTGAAGCTGAAACTCCAATACTTTGTCCACCTCATGCAAAGAGCCGACTCATTGGAAAAGACCCTGATGCCGGGAAAGATTGAGGGCATGAGGAGAAGGGGACGACAGAGAATGAGATGGTTGGATGGCATCACTGACTCAACTGACATAGGTTTGGGTGGGCTCTGGGAGTTGGTGATGGACAGGGAGGCCTGGCGTGCTGCGATTCATGGGTCGCAAAGAGTCGGACACGACTGAGTGACTGAACTGAACTGAACATACATACACATGCATAGAAAATGTCTAGAAAGCTATGTAATAAAGTGCTAATGTGGGTATCTCTGCAAGGTGGAATTATAAGCGGATTTCTTTCCCAAATAAATCGTTCTATGATTATTTTTCACATAACAGAAAAGCAGTTACTGTTTTTGTTATAAGAAAAAAAGAAATTCATTTGTTTTCTTAGTGAGAAGGCTGTGCATCAATTTTTAAGTCATGTGACCTCTTGACTCTCTCATCCAGCTGGGCCTGGCTGTACACCTGTCATCATGAACTTCCAGAACTGAAATATAAACCCTGGGAGCAGTGAGTGGTATCAGATTTGTCCCAAACTGCAGCATTTGGGATTCCAGTCCTGAGCCAAGGGCAGAAGCTCTGACGCTGGAAAGATGCTCAACATTCTGACTTTCTGGTCCATCTGGTACTGACTACTGCCCAGGCAGTGTGAATCCTGGGGTTAAGAAGAGACAAAACCTCAGTGTCCCTCTATGCATCTCCCACTTCACCTAGGAGACTGGGCAGGCTGCTGTGGTCCAAAACTTCACTGACTTCAGATACAATAAATGCCTAGGCCAACGGCTTAACCATTTTTGCATTGAGGATCATCAAAACATCTTGAACTCTTTCTCTAGTATTTTGAGTTTGTCAAAACTCTCAGTCATGCTTGGCTGATTAATTCTAAATGCATGCAGGTTAAAAAGAAGCAGGGAGAGAGCAAATGGGATCCTTATGGTTTTCATTCATTCACACCTAATACAGCCAGATGTGGGAGAATGGTGGGGGAGGGGCACCAGATGCCCTGGGTTTGTTCAGTCATGGAGTATTCTATCAAGGCAGGAGGCTGACAGGGGCCCCGTGGGCCAACAGGGAGCCAGAAAACCTGTATTCTTGTCCAGTCTTTTCTAAGTGCCTCCTCTTGTGCCAGGCCCTGTGCTGGATACTGCAGATACAAGGTGAGTCAGGCACATTTCCTGCTCTCCAAGGATTCAAAGTTCGATGTCAGAGATGAATATATAAGCAGCTAATTCCCTTAAAGAGTGTCAGAGATGCACAGGGTATAGTGGGACTTCAAGGAAGAGGCAGTCTGTTCTTCCCAGAGTTTAAAGAAAGGCTTCAGAGAGTATAATAAGGCTAAATTGTTGTATAGTCACTAAGTCATGTAATGTCTGACTCTTTGCAACCCCACCAGGCTCCTCTGTAGCCCACAAGGCTTCTCTGTCCATGAGATTTCCCAGGCAAGACTACTGGAGTGGCTAACCATTTCTTTCTCCAGGGGATCTTCCCAACCCAGGGATCGAACCCATGTCTCTTGCATTGGCAGGCAGTTCTTTACCACTGAGCCACCAGAGAAGCCCCGATAATGCTGATGCTTACCCTGTATTGAGTACTTATGTGTATTAGTTTCCCGGGGCTGCCTTCACAGACTGCCACCAACTGCATAGCTTAAAAGAACAGAAAAGTATTCTTGCAAGTTCAAGATTCTGGATATCAAGGTGTCAGCTGAGCTGGCTCCTCCTGAAGGGTCTAAGGAGAATCTGTTCCACACTTTCTTCTAGCTTCAGGTGGCTCCAAGCAACCTGGGTGTTCCTTAGCTTCTAACTGCTTCACTCCAACTACTGCCTCCTTCATCACACAGCTATCCGCTCTGATCTGTGTGTCTTTTGTTTCTATAAGATGCCAGTCTTCAGATCTAGAACATACCCTCAATCTGACATGATTTCATCTCAAAAGTCTTATTTCCAAATACATTGAAATTCACAGTATAGGGAGGTTAGGGCTTGAACGGCTTTTGGAGGACACAGGTATATTACACCACATTGCATCCCCTTACGTACATTATATGATTTCATTCTCACAACAGCCCTGTGAGACAGGTACTATCATTGGTTCCGTTTTATACGTGAGGAAACAGACATGCAAAGGTAAAGAACTGGGCATTCAGTAAACATGCTAAGTGAAACAAAAATTTGTTCAATCGACCAACCATATGACTTGCCCCAGCACACACAGCTGACCTGCTGCAGGGAGAGTATATGATACACACTGAGCTACCTATGTATGAAGATCAGAGGTTTAATCTGTATTTTGGAGGTGACATAATACTAATAAAACAATAATGCATTCCTGTAAAAAAAAAAAAACATATAACCAGTAAGACAAAAAGCATGGTTTGAACACAGGTCCGGCAGATCCCAAAGCCCTATCCTTAGTCAATGTGTTACTCTCTTAAGTTGAATCTTGAGTGGTGGCTAGATGTTTATCAGGGAGATGACAAAGTACCTGGGAGTTACTCTTTTCAAGGAGACAGAGCAGCTAGGGGGAACCAGCAACCTCAGGCTTCCAAAAGCAGGGCCAGAAACATGTGAGGTAATGAAGAAACATACAGCCTGAGCTCCCCTCCGGTCCAGTACACAGCTAAGGGGAGAGGCTTGCAAGGTCAGTGTGGAGCTCTGGGCTGGGCCAGGTGCCTGGATGCAAGTGATAATGAAGTTCCTTCAGCCTGGGTGTTTCTGACAGTGTTTTCTCCCAAAGCCATGGCTGCTGTGGACTCTGCTCATGGGGACCTCCATCTTTGCTCAGAGCCAGGACAATGGACCTCAGGTACACAGAGCCTGACATCCTCGTGGGTTCCCTTCTCCCTGCCCTCACTGCCCTCCTCCCTCTTTCCTTTATCTAGGCTTCTTGGAGAGCTTTTTATCAGCTCTCACTCAGAGGAAGCAGGGGCAGCACCAAGGAGAGGCATTGCTTCCAAAGCTCTTGGTTCCCATTCTAATTGAAGCCCATGCTTGGTCCTTCTATAATGAGACTCTGTTATCCCCAGTATGGCAGCCCTGTGGGCTCTTGCACTACACTGGCCACATCTTCCATACCTATACAATCCAGCTTCTTCCACTGACTACTGGGCTCCTCTGTGGTTGGCTGACAGAACCAATCATGCGAAGAAGCAAAAATCGCCTACTCCCATCAGGGGTTAGTATCTGCTGTTTCACAGCAGACAATGTGCTTGTGACTCTGCAAAAGGTAAATTCAGGTGCTGAGTCACCTGTCACTGTGTCTTCCTTTCCTTCTACCCCACGCCCCAAGAGTGCCCTATGTTCTTGACCCAATGAACCAACTTGACTTTGTTTTCTAGACAGGACATATCCAAGCATTCCTCTGGGCCTTTGCTTTTGCGATTTCTTCTGCCAGAAACACCTTGCTTCACCTTCAAGTTCCTCTGGTCCTTTAAGACCGAGCTGAAATGTTATCTCTCTGCAAATCTCTCCTAGATTTCCCAAAGTGACTCACCCAGGTTCTGGGTTTTAAGTCTTCCTTCTTATGTAAAGCACTTGCGTCACATCTGTTTCCATTCTCTTCTCCCCCAGATAGACTCATTCCTCCATTTCTATTTTCCCAGAAGAGAGCAGAGTGACTGGCACATAGTTGGTGCTCGGTACAAGTTTATGGTATGGGTGAACAGGCAGGAGGGAGTTAAATGTGATTTCACTCCAAGAGTATGGACACTGGCAGAGCAGATGGAAACCATTTAGGAAATGCAGCTCTTCCTCTCCAGCCCCACCCTCTCCAGCCTGGGCTCCACCTCCCCAGGGTCTCACCTGAGCTTGAAACACCCAACAAGGGCAGTGCCCACTTTAAAGCAGATGCTGTGGCCTCTCTCCTAGCAGCATGTTCTCTGAGCTCTTCTGCATGTTTCCCACTGTTGATCTCATTTCCAGCATGGACTGCCTCTAGGCTCATGACAGCCATTTAACTCCTGAATATCCGAGGCTGCTATCCCTCCAATAGAGATGGAAAATGGGGTGTTCACTTATCATCAGCCAACATCAGGGGGTGCTGGGCTGGACTGGACACAGAGATGAATGGGACTCGAGCTCTAGTTTTGGGGAGCTCTCCTTCAAGAGGGGTTGACAGCCTAGTGAACAAATATACATAACACAGTGTGGTTCACAGTGAAAAAGAAGAACCACCAGGGCAGGGAGCAGGGATGGGAAGGTGTATGTGGGAGAAACAAAGGAAAGAAAGGGCATCAGGCTTGAAGTGTTCAAGGAAGGCTTCTTGGCAGAGGCAATACCTAAGCTACAATTTTAACCACGCGCAAACACCGGACCTTAAATAATTTTAGATCCAGACTCTTGTGATGTCTAGAGAGTCCCCAAGGCAGTGTTAGGAATGGAAATATGATGCTGTCATCTACAGACCCTGGAGTCTGCCATTTCTACAGGTAGGGGAGACCCATGGCATAAAATTCTTCAACAGTTGCATGGGCTTATCTGTCCCCGCCACTGGTGTCCCTCAGGCCCCACAGCACAGAGCCTCAGGATTCAAAGCTTTCTAGTTCTTGGTCACAGGTCTCACTTTTAGTCTCTGTAAAAGGTCTTACCTTTTATCTGACAGAGGCCTTGTAAGATATGCTATTTTAGATTCAACATAGGCAGGGGAGTCAATTCACTGGGTTTAATTCATTGCTGGGTGTGTGACCTTGGGCAACCTGCTGAACCTAGCTCAGTTTCATGCTCTGTTAAAGAAAGGTAATAATTAATAATATCTCCCTTATGGTTGTTGAGGGGATGAAATGGAATAGAGGATGGAAACCTCGTCTTCCATGCCTCTTTGCTCCCTTGATCACATCACGCTCTTTTCTGCCCTTTTACCTGTTTCCCTCGGCGGGAAGGTTCTACCTCAGTTTAGTTGTTTAGCCCCTCCTGTCTTCTAGGACCCCCTTGAGGTCACTCCTCAGGACAGCTCTCCCTGACACCTCAGACCCAAGTACCTTATATCACAAAAGCTCATAGTCGTTGGCATTTCTTTTACACCAGACTCAATGACCTTGAACATCAAGCAGGTCATGACATCTTTGCCAGCCAACTGTAAGATCAAGGACATCGATCTCTCTTGTTCAATGCTGTATCTCCAACTAACTCACAGGGTCTGGCACACAGCAGGTACTCAGTAAACATCTACTGAATGAATGCATAGATAAACAAAAAATGAGAACTCAGTGATGATGGATATTACTAGTGATACTATAACCTCAGCCCACCACTTACTACCTATATGACTTAGTTGCATCACCTGTAAAATGAGCAGAGTGAATATTCAGAATGACCCTGCAAAATAGCTATTGACTTAATGTAGATAAAATGTTTATCTCATAGTGTTAAAAATGGAGTTAAACATGTCCAAAATGGAGTCATCTGTGCGAAGCCCCATGTCTTGATTTGGTGCACCAAACCAAGACTTAACTTACAGTTTTGGTTCTCCCAGAAGTAGAACCTCAGTCAATCAGAAATTACCTGACCAGCTCTAAGTAGGTAATCTGCCTGATATGCCCCTACCAGGTATAACTTCCTTGTTCCTGCTCCCTTCTACCTGTAAGTCTTTCGTTTCATACAACTCTTGGAGTTCATTTCCATCTGCCAGATTGGATGCTGTCTGGTTCAAAATGATTTTCGCTTAAATAAATTCAAAAGTTTTAACATGCCTCAGTTTATATTTAAACAGGAGGGAATCACCAACTGACAGTGACTCTTCTCATCATAAGGACAAAGGGGAACTAGGGCCTCTTCTTCAGAACCCAAAAGGATCCTTTCCCCATGTTTCCAAAGGTCAGAAGAATGCTGTGATCCTCACCCCTGTATAACCTAGCACTCTCCAGGAGAGCTTGAAAGGAAAAAGATGCCCATGGCCATGCCTAGTCTGCTGCCTTGACAACCGAGGCTGCCTCAGCATGGGGGCTACTGCAAATCTGCATGCTCCTGCTCCCGACCAGAGCAGAGAGGCAGACAGGGGATCATTGCCAATGGCTTCGTGCAGATTCATCATTTCAAATCCTCATTCTTAACATGTGTTTTCGATCGCACGCAAAACATGGCTTTCTGGTTTCCATTACCTTTGTTTCATTTTAGAATATAATGTTTTTTATAGCCTTGGGAAGGGAGGGAGTTGCAAGCAAGCCAGTAAGAGTGTGAGTATATGCTTTTTATGTTTCCATCAGAAGAAAGAGGGATGAGAGAGCCAAGAAACCAGCGATGGCAGGCTTGCCTCTGACTCCTTCAAGTCAATCACTGATTCCCCAGACATTTATTCAGCACCTACTCTGTGCTCAGAGAGAGAGGATAAAAAGATGACCCCCGTGTGGTCCCTGCAGTCTAGTAATTTGCAACTGAATGAAGCAAACTGGCTCACAGCACCACAATAGGAGACAGATTTTTCTTCTGGAAGGGAAGGGGAGGAAGTGGAGAGGGAGGAGAGGAAGGGAAAAAAAAAAAAAAGAAGAAGAATGAAGGAAGGGAGAGGTAGGAAGGGAAGGAGAGAAGAAAGGATGAAGGCAGAGTGCAGTAGGGGAAGGAAAGAAACTAACATGTATTTATGACTTCCTGTGTTCCAGGCACTGGGCTAAGTACCTTACATCTTGTATTCTATTTACTCCTCATAACAGCCTTCTAAAGTAAGTTCATTTACCATTTTACAGAAGAGAAAACAGAGACTGAGGTGATGCCCAAGGTTTCATAGCTGGTAGAACAATCTGAAGGTGTTTCACAGGCTCTGGAGCTGGTGGTGCCAGCCCAGCTCTGCTGTACAGACTGGAGCCTCCTTGAGTGCACAAGGCGCCCACAGCCTGAGAACCTCTGGCTCCTTGAAGTTCTCCCAGAAACACAGAAGGCTAGAATCGATGGAACTTAGAAATCATTAATCCAACCCACAGGAGGAGAAGCCGAGATCCAGAAACAGGTGGTGGTCACTTGCCTGGGGTCCTGTGGAAGGTTCATAGAAGATCTGGGGTCCGGTCCTTCCCACCAGAGCCCACGGGGAAGTCAGCAATGCCAACAGCATGGCATTTAACTGTTTCCAGACCATGGAAGATTGCAGTCCACCCTCCTCACTCTGTCCCATTCTGGCTCAAGCATTCCCAGGTCTGCTGAGCAGAAAGGTTTGTTTTGGCAGAAAGCTGGGTGCTGTCCAGCTCGATAATCACCCGTGTTAACACACCATTATGTGTGTCGTTAACAGACTTGGCAACTGGGATTTCACTTTTTTTTTCATTTTCTTTTTATTTTCAAAAAATAAAAAAATAAAATGCAACCCCCATGTGTGAATCAGAAGGACCAGTCACACAGGTGCATGTTGACTCTGCCTGGAAAAGGAGGCTTTTCCAAAAGCAGGTCTTTCTGCCTAGGACAGAGATTACAGCTTTGCTTTTGAAGGAGGCGCTGTCTGTCATCAGGAGTGGGATTTGCCACTCATAGCCGGGGCCCCCACGTCCAGTCTTTCCTCCCATGCCTTACCAGCACCTTCTCTATACCAGCCTAGCTGATAGAATGGAAAAGGTAAGGACTATGAGCTCAGACAGACTTGAGATTAAAGACTGGCTTCATTACCTTGTGGCTTGTGAGGACTTAATTGAGATTTAACCTCTCTGAACTTCAGTTTCCCCATCTAGAAAATGGAGTAACAATAAGATATCATATATCGTCCTTCCCTCCATTTATGTCGCGCTCAGAAACTCACCGATTTTAAAAAAGAAAGAAAAACATTTAAAAATAATATTGTACTCCTATGATTTGGCAGGCCTTGTTCTAAGTACTTCAAATAGAAAGATAAATCAGATACAGATCTTGCCTTCCAAAAGTTTACAAAAGGCTCACAGGGGAGCTAAAGAAATTTAATCATTATTCCACAAATACACACTAAGCCAATGTTAACCCATTTCCAATGCTAACACCCTGGTCCAAATCACATGTTCACTCACCTTGACCCCTGCAGTCACCCAACCAGCCTCGGGTTTCCTCCCTTGCTCCTTTACAGTCTGTTCTCAACAGAGCAGCCAGCATGAGCCCTTAAAATACCAGTAAGATCATGTCACTCTGCTGTTCACAACCTCTCAGTGGCTTCCTTAAATTCAGGGAGAAAACAACTTAAGTACTTAGACTGACCTAGAATGTCCTAGGATCCAGGCCCCTCATGTCTCACTGCCCACCTCGTTCACTCTGCCTCTGCCCCACCGGTCTGTCTGCTTGCTATTCACTGAGCGCTCTTGGAAGCTCCCACTTCCAATTCTTCATTCTTCCCAGAGATCGGAGGTCCCCTAGGTATCTGCACCTTCCATCACTTCACTCAGGCTGCCGCTCAAATGTCACCTCATCAGAGAGACACTAGATTCACACGAGCATCCGGGTGTCTGCCTTGTCCTTACTCTGTTTTACTTTCCTCCATAGACTTATCGCTTCCTGAATGATTGTGTTTATCAATTTGTTTGTTTTCTGCTCTTCTCATCAGAACACAAACTCGCAAAGGGCAGAGATTTCGGAGCAGCACCCTTCTCATACTATGTCCTTGATAAACATCTATTGGGTAGAAAAATGATACAAAACAAAACATACTACCTAACAGACAACTGCACCAAGCAGTAGAGAGACCAGATGGACAGACAGACGCCACCTTTCCTAGTCTGAGTGGGGAGGACGACAGAGGGAGCTCCATGGGTCTTCTGAGGAGGTACTTGACCCAGCTGTGGAAGGTCGGAATCAGGGAATTCTTTCAGAAGGAAAATATCTCTAAACCTGGCCTTGAAGAATGAGTTAGGGTACAGAGAAAAATAGGAAAGTTGGAGATAGGGGAAGGGTATTTCAGATAGAGGAAACAATATGAGAAAAGGAATACAGGAAAGAAACAGGTTGGCATGTTTTGAGACCCACAAAGATTTCAGTTTTGCAGAAGCTAAACCTGTGTGTGTGTGTGTGTGTGTGTGTGTTGGAGGAGGTGTAGAATAAAAAGAGATGGAGCTGGAGATACAGAAAGGAATGGTTCGTGGAAGGATGTCTATGTCAGTTGAAGATATGTGATCTTATCTTACCCGCTAGGGAAAGCCATTGAAGAAGAGTGTCAGGGTCAGATTTGGGTTTTAGAAAGATCTTCTGACCAGAGGATAGAAGACAGAATCAGGGGATCTCAGGGTGAGAATAACAGAGGTGAATTAGCTAGAATTAAAAAAATTGTTTTGCTTTCTGTAACTTCAGCTATCATCTAAAGAGGACAGATCCCACTAAATGGGAACAAGATCTTATTTCAGCTAAGACTTTCTATAAGTTGGGTTATATAGTTTTGCGGACAAGATCTGGAGAGAGCTAAATTCTCTGTATCATATGAGGAAAGAATTTGGAGTTTCCCCAAAGGATCTCAATGGGAAAAAATAGGAGCAAAGGAAAGAGGAACCAGTAAGACAATGTGATGTTAACTACTGAGCAGAGTAAATTTTCTATAGAAAAACCCAGTAGCGATGGAGAGTTTTAAAAAACAAGAGCTTGTAATTTGTGGTTTTAAGTTGCTTGCTAATTAATGAGGGTAGTAGTATAAGTATGCCTGCCATCAGTGAAATAAAACAAACAAAATGGACAAAGCACAGAAGGCAACAGTTTTCTGGCACTGGAAAAAAGGCAGCACAAGGCCAGGATGCCAGCAAGGAGGGGAGTTCACAAGGTGAGCCCCGAAAGTGCCCAGCTCTCTGTCTGGGGGGATTCCCCCACTGCAGAGCAGAGAGCCAGCGTGTGCCCACAACATGATAGTTCTAATGAGCTGAGGAGGTCAAAATCAGAGCTCAGAACAGCTGGAACGGCTGGAACTGTGAGGAAAAGCAGAGAGGAGTGAACTGCACAGACAGGGGTCTCCAGAAGGTGTGGAGGGAGGCCTATAAAGTCCTGAGCTGAAAGCTAGGCTATACTCAGAGACAGAGTAGCTACAACAGAGCGGAGAACAAGACAGATACTGAAAGTTAAGCAGTGCTAGAGAACAGTTCAGCCAGGGGAGGGAAATCTTGTTCACACCCAGGTCTCCAGCTGAGACATGAAGATCATGACAGTGTAAGAGTCAGGACCACACCCTAGAGTCAGGCATGCTCTTGATAGTCACTGGCCATTAGAACTTCTGCAATGATGTTAATGTTACTTGACTGGTCCAAAATGATAACCATGAGCTGCAGGCAGTTATCAAGCACTCAAAATATGACTAGTACAACTAAGGAAATGAGTTTGTAATTTATTTCATTTCACTTTATAAATTTAAACAGCTACATGTGGCTGTCATATTTTGCAGGACACCTTTGGTCCCACCAAAATAAAAAGCCCTAAATCCAAGCCCTCACAATATCCACAATAGACAAAGATTTGGAGGTTGGCCCCATCAAGTCAGAGTTGCTTGAGAAAAACGGGCTTTCCACAGATTCTCCATATCAAAACCTACAGTCAAGGTGATGCTGCTGCTTCTGCTGCTAAGTTGCTTCAGTCGTGTCTGACTCTGTGCAACCCCATAGATGGCAGCCCACCAGGCTCCCTCGTCCCTGGGATTCTCCAGGCAAGAACACTGGAGCGGGTTGCCATTTCCTTCTCCAATGCATGAAAGCGAAAAGTGAAAGTGAAGTCGCTCAGTCATGTCCAACTCTTAGCGACCCCATAGACTGCAGCCCACCAGGCTCCTCCGTCCATGGGATTTTCCAGGCAAGAGTACTGGAGTGGGGTGCCATTGACAGTCAAGGTGATGAGCCAGTCTAAATAGATTTATTCTGACAAGCTAAAGAGGCATATTGTTAGCTTTAGAGCAACAACTAAGAAGCAATAAGAAGTACTGATGAGAAGCCAAATAGAGGAAATAAAATGGAATTCCAAAAATATGTATAATTAGGAAAGGAAAGTATCATTAGAGAAACAATCCCCAAAAAAACAAATGAAAACAAATAGCAAAATAATCATCTTAAACCTAAAATATTTATAATCTTACTAAATGTAAAACTCCTCAATTAAAAAAAAAAAAAAAACCAGAATGACAGACTAGATTAAAAAGCAAGATTCAAGAATATTCTCTCTATAAGTGATGCACTTTAAATTTCAAAACACAAATATGTTGAAAGTATATAGATGAAAAACACATATTATGAGTTATGGGCTGAATTGTAGCCTCCCCCACAAATATGTGTTTCCCTGGTAGCTCAGATGGTAAAGAATCTGCCTGCAATGAAGGAGATCTAAGTTCTATCCCTGGGTCGGGAAGGTCCCTTGGAGAAGGAAATGGCTACCCACTCCAATATTCTTGACCGGAGAATTCCATGAACAGAGGAGCCTGGAGAGCTACAGTCCACGGGGTCACAAAGAGTCGGACACGACTGAGTGACTGACACATATACACACACAGCACAAATATACATGTTTCAGCCCTAATGCCCAGTGTGGCTATCTTTGGAGATAGCAATTTTAGGAGGGTGGGGGTGGCTATTAAGGCTAAATAAGGTCCTAATCCAATAGGACTGGTATCTCTGTTTTCACCTTTTTTATCCTTTTCTTATGTGGAAAGGAACTATTAATACTTAATCAAGGGGCGGCTCTGACGCAGCACGCGAAGGACACAGTCCGGCTCCCAACCAGTGTCTTCCAGGTTGCAGAAAGGTTGCAAGAAAGGATATGTGCACTCTGCCCCGAAGACCTCAAGTGTAATGTCCTGTACTTCGCACAGTCAGAGAATATAGCTGCTCATGAAAACTGTTTGCTGTATTCCTTGGCAGTTGTGGAAAGTGAGGACCATGACCCATATAATAATGATAGAAATTTTGACGTGGAATCAGTAAAGAAAGAAATCAAGACAGGAAGGAAGTTGAAATGCATGCTTTGTGAGAAAGCAGGAGCCACGGTGGGATGTGACTTAAAATCCTATTTCAAGAATTACCACTTTTTCTATGCCAAGAATGACCACACTATTCTAGCTGATGGACTTAAAGGAATTTATAAAGTGTTTTGCCAACAACATGCTGACCCTCAAAATGATCTACCATCAGTAAAGCCTTTGTCTGATGTCTTCCATTCTCACTACAGTGAGCGGACCAAACCAAGACAAGCCTACTTTTCAGGAGTGAAAACAAAGAGGAAGGAGATCACCTCTCTCAACAGGCAGTCCTGTACAGCCACCTGAAGAATGGCCCTGAAGAAGGAAATGGATGGCAGACACACCGGCGCAATTGTGAACGCTGCTTTTCTTAAGAAATGTAAAGAAACAGGACTTCTTGACGCTTTACTTGAAGAAATATTAGACAAACTTCATTTGATTCAGGAAAGACTCACGGATGAGACTACTTCAAAATCAGACTGTGAAGAAATCAGACTTCACTTTTTGACTGGAGATTGTTTGAAGACACACTTGCAAATTTTCAAGCAGCAATAGAGAGTCAAATTTGTGAATCTGAAGAGAGGTGGCGGCAGCTGATGGAAGAGATTGAGCTACCCCAGGACTTAAACCTTGTACTCCCAGCTTCAGTCAAGTTCCACTTCAGATTCTTCTCTGTCTTCTTAAGAAGGACCATTTCCTGAGCCAGGAATCGAGCATAGCTGCAAACAGGGTGAAATCTGGAGAATAGTCTGTGAGAGCCACACACCTTCAGCACCAGGCCCCTGAGGTCTCTGTGATCCCTGCCTGCTCTTACCTGTTCTTGCTGATGGGCATCCGATGCTGTTTACTGACTTCCCCTCCTTACTGTCATCTCACTTCTACCTCTCCCCTGCTAGTAAAATGTTTCTCCGAGTCTACTTCAATAAATTAGACCATGCCTCCCATGGCTCTAAAAATCCTTTGGTGGCCTCCTCCCCTCCCCCACTCCAGTGAGCTAAGTGGATTCCAGGTGCTCCCACCCCAGGGCCTTTGCTTGTCCTGCTGTGAGGTCGTCATCGAAATCTGCTCATACCTTTTCCACCCGAGAGTCCTTTCCCCTCGCACCTCTTCTTGGTGTAAGCCACTGTATCACACATCAAACCACTGGAGTATAAGCAGCCTGAGGGCAGAAACTCCCTTGCTGTGTTTTCCTCCCTGTCACATTTCCAGCAGCTAGCATGTTCAGTAAATGTTAAATGCATAAACTGTTTTTATCTTTTGAGACAAGTTCCAGCCCATAATGCCTCTTTGATATAATGAATTTTAATATCATGCATTACCAAAAAAAATACTTAATCAGGGATTATAGCATGCACACAACCAACCACTCTAGTAGTTGGAAAGGTTAACTGACATAATAGAGGATTCTTTTAAAATGTAAGCAACAATCTCATTGCCTTTCAGCACAAAACCCTCAGATGGGAAGACGAACATGGAGAGATGAGAGGGGAAGAGGGAGTGCTGGGGTTTGGGGTTGGAAAAGGAAAAGGCTTCATTGTTGGAGCTCCCTGGGAGAGCTGTAAGAAAGCTTCTTAAGAAAGGTAAAGATAAGAAAATTTTGTGGAATAAAAATCTGGTTAAAGTAAAAAAGAAAGGAATCAAGAGTGAGTGAAGGAGGGAGGGAAGAAGAAAAGAAAAAGAAAGAAATGCACATCACTGGCTTCCCATCTCAGAGAAAAAGCACAAGCTCTTGAATTGGCCAACCAGGCACCACGGAGTCACCAAGCCTGTGCTCTACTGGCAGCCCCACACCCTCTGTTCGCCCCCCTGTAGACGCATGGCTCCTGGTTGGTCCTTGAGTCCAGCAGGCACATCCCCACATCATCAGGGCCTTTGCACTAGCACTTCTCCCTGCTGCCAAGCCGCCACCCACCCCCAAGCAGATGCTTGCTCCCTCACCTCCTTCATATCTGTGTGAAAAGTCACCCTTCAACAGGCCTTACCTGATCCCCCTTCTCTACTTAAAATCCCACGTGCAGATGCTATGCCCTTCCAGTTTTTATTTTTCTCTACAGCACTCGCCATCCAACATAATATAAACATTACTTACATATTTTATTTATTTCCTGACTGCTCTGCAAGGATATAAATGTAAGAACATCTGATTTTTTCTATTATGTTCACTGCCATATCATGGTGCCTGATATGTGCATAGCACATAGTAGGTGCTCAATATATATACAATTCTCCCTCGGTATCCAGGGAATTGATTCCAGGACCAAACTCTGAGGATGCTCTAGTCCCTTATATTAATAAAGTGGAGTCATATTTGTGTATAAGCTATGAACATCCTCTAGATTACTTATAGTAATCAATATATCATCTCTAGATTACTTATTACTTATTATTATACTTATTACTAGTACCTAACACAACGCAATGTTGGTGGTATCCACAGATGCAGAACCCATGGGTGTGGAGGGCCACTGATTTGTTGGGAAGAAGGAAGGAAGGAAGGGACATATAAAGCATTTTCCACAGTTCCAAGTACATAGTAAGCCTCTAGGCCTCACTGGTAGCTCAGTTGGTAGAGAATCTGCCTGCGTGCAGGAGACCCGGGTTCAATCCCTGGGTTGGGGAAAATCCCCAGAGAAGGAAATGGCAAACCACTCCAGTATTCTTGCCTAGAAAATCCCGTGGACAGAGGATACTGACACACTACGATCCATGAGATTGCAAGAGTCAGACACAACTTAGCAACTAAACCAGAACCAAGCCTCTAGTAAAGGATAATTTTTATTACTGGATCTAGGAAATGAAGCCTAGAAAAAACAAAAGCCTTGACCAAGGGCCATGGAAAGTTTTTGATGAGACCAGTGCAAAGCTCCAGGTCCCCTGACTTGTAGCATATGCATATATGCGTGAGAAGTCACTTCGGTTGTGTCCAACTCTTTGTGACCCTATGGACTGTAGGCTGCCAGACTCCTCTGTCCGTGGGATTCTCCTGGCAAGAATACTGGAGTGGGTTGCCATGCCCTCCAGGGGATCTTCCTGTCCCAGGAATCAAACCCACGTCTCTTATATCTCCAGCATGGATAGGCAGGTTCTTTACCACTAGCGCCACCTGGGAAACCCCAACTTATAGCACACAATTAAGGAAAAAAAGTAAAAGAAGGAAAAAAAGCTTTGACTTCCTGTTATGCACCTGGTACTTTCACATTTAATCTTTCTATTAGTTACCAGAGGTGAAGGTATTATTTTAATTCCAGTTCTGAGAACACTGATGCTCAGAGAGGGCAACTTCCCAAGATCACACAGCAAGTAAGTGGTAGAATCAGGATTCATACCCAGGCCTATGATTTGAAGCCCAGTCCTTTCCTAATAATTCAGGAGAGAGGTGTGGTCAAAGTGCCAACAGCTTGAAATGAAATCCATCACTCACAGCCCAAATCCAAACCTCCCCTCATTTAGCCTCAGGCAGGTTTTCCTCTCAGCCTTGACCTTTAAGAGAAGTCTGCTGACACTTTGGCGTCTGCCTTTGAAAGTCAGCTGCCCGTTTCTCAGACTCCTAAATTGCCTGTAAGAAGTGTTTCATTATTCTGTCCAGGCGACATCGAGTACCTGGGCTGTATTTCATGAAAAGTTCCCCTTCAGGCCAGGCCACAGGGCAGGTAGCATTTCTGTCTCCAGGAAACCCCTAAAATCCACCTTCTGGATAATTCCACTGGAGACAAATTAGAAATGAAAGCAGCTGCCTGCCCTCTTTCATGTTCCTGGGGGAGCCGGGTGGGTATGGGCAGCCAGGCACCAAAGAATTCTTTATTCTTCCGACACAGGGGAAATTGAGGGAAGAGAGTAAACACAGCGCCTTCCACCCATACATCAGTCACGGCCCTGTGGGCAGGGGCAGGAGGGCCCAAAGGCGCCGTTCCCAAGGCAGAAAGCTCACAATTAAGTCACTTGAACTAGAAACGTATTTACTATGAACAATAATGCATACATATAGTTGACTCACTTTGCCATACAGTAGAAACTAACACAACACCATAAAGCAACTATATCCGATAAAAATTAATTTAAAAATTGAACAATGAGTGAAGACAGCAACCATGTCTTGACAACAATCAAGTTTGTCACTGGGATTTTCATTGTGATGCCAAATCTTTCTCCATTCCAACTACATGTCAAGTGAACACCGCTCTCCCCAAGGCTTATATGTTCTCATTTCTATCCCCAAGGAAGTGCCAAAGCCAACACAGCCGGAGGCGAGGGGAGGAGGATGTGGGTGGTGCCCTGGCAGAGCTGGCAGCTGTGAAGGGGGTGGGAGAGTCCCTTGCACTGAGGGCCTTCTCTCTGCCAGGTGTCCACGTTAGTTCATTAAATCCCCAGGACAACCCCAACAGATGGGCATGGTTATTCCTACCCTAGAGTGAGGAAATGGGGGCTCAGAACAAGGAACTGCATTTCCCAAGAGCACTGGTTCTTAAACAAGGACACTGGAACCCAAAGTCAGCTCTGTGTGTCTCCACTCTGCTTGCTTCACCCTTTTTGCAAGGCCTCCCAGAAAACTGGGTGGGAAGCTGTAAGTACCAAAAGGGTTCATCATTCTAGCTGAGGCACCATAGGAGTGCTTCCTGGAGGAGGAGGCATTTTTTGAATTAAGCCTTAGGCCAGTGGGGGTTTGGCCATATATCCCCTACAGGCACACACACACACACACACTTCTGCATAGACCCAGGGTGGCCCTCAGCCACTGACCAGGCAGGAAGAATGTGTGTACACACTCGAAAGAGAGCTGTTGATTTAGTGCTGGCGACACTCCAGCCATGGAAGTGGGGGGTCCCAGCATACTTATTATTTCTTTTTCCGCCAGCAGAAAACATCTGTCCTGTGAAAATTATATTCACTAAGAGACCACAGCATACCTGTCAGGAGCCCTGCAACCCTCCCCCAAGCCTCCCTGTCAGCAGAGGCTACAGCTTGTGCTCTGATGGAATTGACCATGGACCCCTAAAGGCTCTTGGTGCCCTGAGCTGAGTGAAAGGAAAGAAGATTCCTTGGACAGGAGCTTCCCTGTGGACCACGGACATGGAACTAAGGACTCTCATGAAGAGAACGTTGACCCTGCCTGAACCGCCTCTTAGAGAAGAAGATGGTTACCCACTCCAGTCTTCTGGCCTGGAAAATCCCATGAACAGAGGAGCCTAGCAGGCTACAGTCCATGGAGTCAAAAAGAGTCAGACATAACTCAGCAACTAAAAACAACAGCAGCAGAACTGCCTCTGGATCTCACTCAATTGACACATGTAAGTCACCTAAATAGAATTCCTCTAGCAGAGTAAAAGGAAACACAATAGAAAAAAGAGTAAAGAAGACCACATTTTCAAAGACCCTAGTATGTCCCAGCATTGTACAAACTTCTCTCTCTCTTCCTCTCCTCTCCTCTCCTCTAGAGACCATGACACTCTTCATGTCTTTCTACCATTTGGTAGGGCGGGGGGGAGGAAGGAGGAGGGGGGAGGGAGAAGGAGGGGGAGGGAGGAGAAGTCTACAGGAGACCAGAGAGACTGCTTGTTATCCTGGAAATGGCTTAGGTTTGGGGATGATGAAGCAAAGGCCACCCAAGGAAGCCAGGAATACTGACATGGGATGCAGATGTGGGGTTGCAAGCTCCCTTAAACCTTACCCAACCACTTCCTCCAGCAAGTAGTCCCAGTTGACTATAATGTCAAGGACATTCATGGGTGTAGCAGAAAGATAAGCAGCACCCAGATTAGGAAAATTCTTGAAAGCCAGGATGCAGAGATTGAGCTTAATTCAGGGGGCACTGGGGAGCTACCAGAGGTTCTGGGGAAAGAGGGAGAGTTTATCAGGCTTGTAGATACAATCCATCATGAAAGATACACATGGATACCTCAAGGGTGCGAGTTTACAGAGAGGTTCTAGAGACCATCCTGATCAGCAGACACTCAGTAACCTTTGTTGGTCTGTGAAGAGGCACCATCCAGCCTATGAGTCCACTGATGGAGGCTAAGGACTAAGCAGGCACGAACTGGGGCAACTGCCGATGTCAAGCCCATCTCAGAAGCAAGGTCCACTTCTAGCCACGAACATTTTTCTCCAAGACAAAGGGAAATGGGCACATGGGCCCTAGAAAGAGCACCCTGAGCAACCTGGAGCCACATGGTCCCTTCTGGGACCTGCTTCACTCCAGGGTGGTCTGGGTGGTCTGGACAGAAGCTGTAGTGCTCAGTAGCTCTTAGGTGAGTCATTGGGGGTTGAGCCCCTGCTTCGTGGCAGCCACGTGCCAAACATATACTATACAGTTACTTCTCTCTCCAGTTACTGCCTTCAGGGAGAGGGTCTTTCGCAGACAGGGGTCCAGCTTCATGACCTCCGTGCATCAGGTAAACCCTGGGCCCCAGTCCAAGCTCTACTATTCACGAGCATGTGACTAGGGGCAGCTACTTCACATCCTGCTGCTGCTGCTGCTGCTAAGTCACTTCAGTCATGTCCGACTCTGTGCAACCCCAGAGACGGCAGCCCACCAGGTTCCCCCGTCCCTGGGATTCTCCAGGCAAGAACACTGGAGTGGGTTGCCATTTCCTTCTCCAATGCATGAAACTGAAAAGTGAAAGTGAAGTCGCTCAGTTGTGTCCAACTCATAGTGACCCCATGGACTGCAGCCCACCAGGCTCCTCTGTCCATGGGATTTTCCAGGCAAGCGTACCAGAGTGGGGTGCCATTGCCTTCTCCGTGTCTTATCTTTATAGAAGTAAGATAAACACCCGCCTTGCAGGGTGGTTGTGAGAAGTCAAGTTAGTCCTTAAAGCCCTGAGGGTGATGGGAGGACCAGCACGTGTAAACAGCTGACGCCTGTTAGTAATTCATACTGTGAATTAGGACTACAGTAGAGTGACCCTAGATACCTGGTGAGATGCTGGGAGATCCTGGGGAGGGAAGGTCAAGGACCATAACCCAGAAGAGGTGGCATTTGATGTTACCAGGCACAAAGGCTATAACAGGAGGAACCCAGGGAAGGGGAGCAGACAGTGGGGGGAGGTGAGTGACAGGTGGGAAGGAAAGGTAGATGGGCCCCAGACTGTGGACAGCATCTCAGAACAGGCTAAGGATTTAGACTTCGTCCAGTGGCAGTGGGGATCCATCAAGAGGTGGGGCTTACGAGCAGGGTCTGGCCTGATTAGACTTAGAGGGGAGTCTGGCAGTGAGAAGAAGATGGACTAGAGGAACCATCACAGCTGCAGAGGAGCCAGGCCCACAGGAGAATGAACAAGGTTGGATGGTGCGACGATAGATGAGCCCACTTGAAGGCTTCTCAAAGGTTCTTGCAGCTCCCTTCTAGCTTGACATTCCAGGATTGTGGGATTCCTCCAAGACCTCTACGTGGCTGCAGCTGGGCAGTACATACACTTCAGGGATCTCCTGCCAGTTGCTTGGAGCTGAGTAGGCAAAAAGCTCCACAGGGAGGTGGTCAGAAGCTCTGCACTGGCTATGAGGTCTCCTCCCATCTCTCTTCTAAGAATCCAGGGAATGACAGAACCAGAGCCAGGCCTGGCCAGGGAATCGGAGGACTTGGGGCCATCCTCTAAATCCAAAGGGATCAGCATACCCACAGGGATAGCTCTGTACCCCCAGATTCCATCAATCATCCCAGTGGCCTTCATCCCAGCTTCGTGCAGCTCTTTCTGCTGTAAACACGCTGTTTGCTGCTCCAAGAGATTTGTCATACTTGGAGAGCTATGCAACAAAGGCCACTGGGACCTGGGTAAGGGAGGTCCAAGGGGAGGATGAGAGAGTGGGGATAAGGCAGGCTGGGGCCTGGGTGGGACATGCTCTCTCTGCTGGAAGCCCGCCCAAGAGGCTAAGCAGAAGGGAACTGCTGCTGACTGAGAGCTGATCCTGGCTGGGTGCTTTGCTGGTGTCCTCTGGGGCTTCTCAGGTAGCACTGTGGTAAAGAATCTGCCTGCCAATGCAGGAGACACAGAAGACGTGGATTCAATTCCTGGGTCACAAAGATGCCCTAGAGAAGGAAATGGCAACCCACTCCAGTATTCTTGCCTTTAAAATCCCATGGTCAGAGGAGCCTTGTAGGTTACAGTGCATGGGGTTGCAAAGACTCAGATACAACTGAGCTCGCGCACACACAACTCATCACCCTTTTACCAAGATTAAAATTAGAACATCAAATTGTTTGCCCAAAATTTACACAGCTACTAAAATTCAGACAAAGATCTGTGTAGTCAAAGCTATGGTTTTTAAAGTAGTCATGTACAGATGTGAGAGTTGGACCATAAAGAAGGCTGAGCACTGAAGAATTGATGCTTTTGAATTGTGCTGGAAAAGATGCTTGAGAGTCCCTTGCACAGCAAGGAGATCAAACCAGTCAATTCTAAAGGAAATCAACCCTGAATATTCATTGGAACGACTGATGCTGAAGTTGAAACTCCAGTATTTTGGTTATCTGATGCGAACAGCTGATTCATTGGAAAAGTCCCTGATCCTGGGAAAGATTCAAGGCAAAAGAAGAAGCAGGTGGCAGAGAATGAGATAATTAGATAGCATCACTGACTCAAAGGACATGAATCTGAGCAAATTCCAGGAGATAGAGAAGAACAGGAAAGTCTGGCATGTTGCAGTTCATGGGGTTTCAAAGAGTCAGATATAACGACTGAACAACAGCAAGAAGGCAGACACAGATTCAGGCCCAAGTCCATCATCCTCTGAAAAACATTCATTCATTCATTCATTCATTCTCCCAACAAAAGTGTATAGAGGGCCTACAATATGCCAGGTCCTGTGCCAGACACCAGAGATACAAGTCAGACATATTTCCTGCCCTCTTTTGGGAGAGACCAACAATACCAACTTCATAAATAAGCAAGATACTTCCATGTGGTGATAAGTTGTAGCAGGGATTATCAAAATATAGCCCAGGGCCCCAGTCTCACCTATGGTCTGTGTTTACATCAAACTGCAAGCTAAGAATGGTTTTGAGATTTTTAAGGGCTATAAAGAAAACAAAGGAGAACAGGAAACAGAGATGGCACATGCCCCATAAAGCCTAAAACATTCCCTATATAGTCCTATGCAAAATTGCCAACCCCTGGAAGAGAGAAAGCCTGGAGCAGCTACCTTGGTAGTGAGCAGGGAAGTCCTCTCTGTGATAGTGTCTTTGAATTGAGACCCAATGATGGAAAAGAATCACCAGATGAAGAGACCCAGGGAGAGAGAACAGCAAGTGAATGCAGAAGCCCTGGGGCAGAAAGAAGCTTATCGGGTTCAAGAAACAAAAAGAGGGCCAAAGTTGTTCAAGCACAGGAAATGAGAGGAGAAGGGGTACCAGGTAAGCTCATGGAGAGATGCTGGGAACAGATCCTGTAGGGCTTTCTGGCTCAGGACTGAGAGTGTCCTCTCCACTCAACCTTGCTTCTGGTGTGGCAAAGTCAAATGCAAATCCAGCAGGTGTCAGCATGCTCAGGGTCCAATCTAGTGGCCCAGGCACAGTAATAAGAACCCAGGAACCATGAGTCGGACACATGGTAGCATCAGCTTCCAGGGGATGTGATCACCCGGCAGCCAGAGGGTACCAGGGAGATGATCCAGGCTGGACCAGGCTGCAGGAGCTTGGCAGGCTATCAGGACCCTTGCCAAACAAGCTGCCATCCAAAGAAGGCCTTGAACTCTAACAGGAAATAAAGGGATAAAAAAATCAAGAGCCAAGGATGAATGACAATCTGCTGAGGGTGGTGCTGAAAACAGTGACTTCTCAAGTATTTGGCTACCCAGGCCTCAGCGCTGCACATCAAATGCTGGAACCTTGGCCACATGACTTATACTGGCCCCTCCCACCCTCACTGCTCCCTCTTCTGGTCAGCAAGTTCAGGAAATGGGAGGAGTCAACCTAGAGAGAGAATGGCAACAGTGGTTTCTTCTGAAAGGAGTCCGTGAAGTGGACGCTGATGGGACTGTGCAGAAAGCGAACGTGTTCGGTTGATGGTCGGCGCACATGTGGTCCTGGCATCATGCAAGCACGCTGCAGGGGACTGAACTCACCTAAGTTCTCTGACCGAGGGGAATGAGAGAACCGATCATCAGTGTCCATCGCTGTAACAGTTTGTACTTTGGCCACTGCTTAGTTTAAAATGGCTCTGCTCCTAAGCATGTCCCCAGGCAACGTGTGTTTTGTAATTTGATTTTTTTCAAAACAACTTTTATTGGGGTTTTTTTTTTTCCTTTTTAATAAAGGCAACACATGTTCCTTTCAGGAAAATCAGAAAATATACAAATACCAAAAAGAAGAAAATAAAAAACACTTATCCATCTACTGAGATACAGCCATTGTTAACATACCTTGAAGTCTATTTTTCTAGGCTTTTCTTTGTGCATATATAATTTATCAAGTAAATGCAACCCAAATATCCTCCAGGTCTTACCAGGTGTGGGGGTGCTCAACTCAGGTAGATGAATAGTCACCCTGCTGACTTGATAGCTTGTACCTGCCTGTCACCAGGCCCCTGGACTTCTTTCCGAGGTTCCTCCCCGCTCAGTATCCCTGGACATCTTCAAGAGTGTCCCACACAGGCTCCCAAGCCAGTTCACACCTTTGTCAGAGCCTGCCACTGCCCACGCCCACGTCACCCTGCTGCTGCTCCTCACAGGCCACTGCCCTGAGTTGCTCCCCGAGCTGAATTTCAGCAGTAAGAGGGACACAACACACATATACTCTTAGAACCCTTTTTTTTTTACTTGTCAATATATTACAAACATCTTTATCAGTAAGTATGCTGCTACATGGGGCTGCCCAGGTGGCACTAGTGGTAAAGAACCTGCCTGGCAATGCAGGAGACATAAGAGATGCAGGTTCAATCCCTGGGTCCGGAAGATCCCCTGGAAGAGGGCATGGAAACCCGTACCAGTATTCTTGCCTGGACAGAGGAGCCTAATGGGCTACAGTCCATGGGGTCACACAGAGTTAGACACAACTGAAGCGACTTAGCACATGCTTCTACACCGTGTTTAATGGTGGCATAGTATTCTATTATATGCATTTAGCTCAATTTCTGTTAACAAACCCTATTATAGACACAAAGTTGGGGCCAACCCAATATTAAAAATAAAATTGAGAAATCTTACTTTTAAGCGAAAAACACCCCTTGGCAAAAATTCCTTATCAACCTTCAAGCTTGAGAGGAAATTCTCTTGGTCAACTATTAAACTCAGCTGGGATGAAGCGTTGGTTAACGTGTCCTGCACCACAGTGTGCTCTACACTGGACTGTCCTGAAGGAGGATGTAGAGGTTAGGTGAAGGCAGTCTGCATCCTGAAAGAGCTCACAGTCTTCTGAGAGACAGGCCTGGGACAGAAATGACCTGATGGGAGGCAGAGCGCATGCTCCTAGCAGAGGCCAGCCTCGAGGAGTGTGCGTCAGAATGTCATGGCCTGGCATCTGTTCTCCTTGGATCCAAGGAGGAGGTAGCACTTCGCCTGGGCCTGGATGATAGCTGTGGTTTTATTCAGGAGGGAGGAAAAAGACAAAGTAAGCTAGGAAACGAGCTGGTCAGAGCTGAGGTGTGGAAGCAGAGAGGGACAGGGTTTGGCAGGAATGGGGAGGAGCCTGACTCTGGAGAACAGAGAGCAATGAAAGAGAGACAGTGATAGAAACAAGTCTAGAAAAACACACCAAGTCATGAAGCAATGTGGAGCCATTGACGATATCAAGGTCAGGAAGGGCAGAATGGAAAATGAAAGAGGAAAACTCAGCTTTGAGGGGGTAGTCCTTAAGACATTGCTCCCCCAAATGAAATTTTTCCTCTGTGTCATTATTCTTATGTCAAATACTATCATCATATAAGTGTAGAAAATTATACTAAATACATTTTTATAATCCTAAAACTGACCATGTTGATTTTGATCTACAACAATGCTAAAGAATAAAATTCTATACCTACAATCTACCCAATAATCTCAGTGGTTATTTTTCCTCATAGAAAAGTCCTGAATATTCCAGTCTTTGTTAAGACAGAAGTGCTCCTGGTGGTATGGGTACACTGACCCTCCTTTTTACTCTCGCACCTCAGAGCCTTTGCAACTGCTATTGCCAAAGCCTGGAACTGTGTTTCCTTTCCCACTTCACCTATCAACCCCAACATACTTTTCAGATTTCATTTCAAGCTTCACTCTTCCTAACCCTCCAAAGGTGAGCTAGGTCTCCCTACGCTACATTCTGGGGAGAGTCGGTCCTTCCTTTTAGCATTTATTACGATTAAAATTGAATAGTTTGATGGTGCACTCATGCCCATGTGTTTAAACTTAGGAGGTCAAACCCAATATCTCCCACTTGAATGTAAGCTCCATGAGGGCAGGGATTGTGTCCTTGCACATAGAAGACACCATTAGGTGTTTCTCAAGTGAATGAGTATCACTCATAATCTGTGTGTCCAAAAATTATTGATAATTTCAAGATTTTTAAAAATGTGTTTTCTCAGAACCACTGTCAGGTAAAATCTTACAGCAATCATGTCTTTTATTTGTATTTGCCTTTTCATAATAACCCACCTACTTCTAGAAAGGATTTAAAGGAAATTTGCATAAAAGACAAAGTTGAGAAGACGTTAAAACTCAAATGGGTCCATACTTGATTGACAAAGTGATTTAAATCTACAACCTCAATACCTTCTGAAAAACCATGGGAGAAATTTTTGTGGGGTGGGGCTTGTCATCCCCAATTAGATGAGGAAACTAAGGCTCAGAGAAGTGTATGAACGTGCTCGCCTCACAAAACCAAGACGCAGAACAAAAGGAGGCTTTTCTAGGGCAAGAAAACTAGAAGTTACTGCTCTCTACTGCCTCTTGTTGGTGTGAAGAGGAAAGAGCAAGGCTCTCTGGGTTTGCTAAAGAAGCCAGGCCTGCGTTCCTTCCGGGGGTCACTAGTGCTGAGCAACCTGGCAAGACTCTCCAACCAGCTCCTGTGACCTTCATCTCCCCACCTTTCCACTAGGCCAGATTCTCAGGATGCCTAATTGCTCCGATTTACACAAGTGGTACTAATGGTAAAGAACCCTCCTGCCAATGCAGGAAACATAAGAGACACAGATTGGATTCCTAGATCGGGAAGATCCCCTAGAGGAAGGCATGGCAACCCACTCTAGTATTCCTGCCTGGAGAATGCTATGGACAGAGGAGCCTGGAAGACTATAGTCCATAGGGTTGCAAAGAATTGGACATGACTGAAGCGACTTAGCACGCACAGACTTGCAACCAGAATCCAAGAATCAGATTGATGGCCTCAGAGTCCAGACTGGCTGGCTGGGCAGGCTGTGTGGTCCCACGTCAGTCGATGCTTCAGCACCTACCCTCTGAGAGGTGAACTCTGAGCCAGGTGAACTCTGACACATCCCAGCTGTGTGTCTTCATTCTCCTGGCCTCAGTTTCCTTCCCCTCAATAAAACCAGGATGCACGTGGCTTTACTAGGACATTGTGACACTGAAACTCAATTCGAAGGTGGCATATAGAAAACGTTCGCTTCCCTTACTTCCCTCTATGTTTTTGCTGGCAGTTTCGGCAGTGCCTGAAATATCAATCACTCTCCTACCCTGTGCTTTGGCCAGGGCTTTGGAGCCTGTTTCCAGGTAGTGAAGTCACTGATTGCTGAGCCAGGAGGATGAGTAACTGCCGATCTCTCCAGCTGAACTTTGTCTCATACAGGTGTCCAAGGCAAGGCAGCCCAGGTTCCTCTGCCCAATCCTGAATCAGACCATTACACCCGGCATGTGCTATGAGGCCTCAGAGCAAGCACAGCCAATAGTGGCTATAAATCCAGGACGTTTATAAAGTCTTTGTGCACCTCTACACTCAAATAACCTCAAGTCCCACAGGACTGAAGGAAACAAGTTACAATTGTTGTTTGTTCACCAAAACCTCATTCTTCAGAGGAACAAGGAGCCAGGACATAGGTGTCACTCAGTAAATCGCCCAGCAGCAACTGGGGAATGGTGGCAAGGTAGGGGAAAAAAAACTGATCAAATAATGAGTTGGAGGAGAGAGCAGGGCTTGAAGCAAAGAAATCAGCCTGGATAGGGCAGGAACCCAGAAGATTCCTTTTCTCTGTGCCATTTGCAAATGTGCATATTCAGAGTGATTCACTTTAACATTTCATGAGGAGGGGGCCAGGGCTGGCTCAACTCCAGGTCCAGGTGGTTACTAAAAACATGCTACCAGTTCAGAGCTGTGGGACAAATTGTGTTTTCAGTGAAGGCAGAGAAGTACAAGGTCGGCATCCAGCTAACAGATAAAGCCAACATAGCAAGGGTGGGAGTGGGCTGGGGCTCAGAGAGCTCACCCCAGACACCAGCAAGCCACTCAGACTCAGAGACGCCCCTCCTGCTAGGCAGAGGGTGCAGAGTCCTGCTGGTCCTGCACAGGCCTGGCTCAGAAGGGACGGTGATATTAGAGAAGAAGGGCATTTTGAGAGGATGTCTGAGACAAAAGCAACCTCTTCACTTTAAAAACATAAACAGCAAAACAAAACAACAATGACCAAAAAAGAGTAAATTGAGGCCAAGAGTGAAGGAAGTCACTGGCTGATCTCGCCATCCATTTGATGGCTATCAGTCATACTGGAGGGGCTTCCCCAGTAGGCAATGTAAAGTATCTGCCTGACAGTGCAGGAGACGTGGGTTTGATTCCTGGGTTGGGAAGATCCCTGGAGAAGGAAATGGGAACCCACTCCAGTGTTCTTGCCTGGGAAACCCATGGACAGAGGAGCCTGGCAGGCTACAGTTCATGAGGTGGCAAACACAACTTAGCAACTAAACAATACCAACAAGTCATGCTGAAAGTCCATGCAGCCCTCTTGAGTGACAGTGTGGTATGCCATTTACTTGAGCTATTGACGCGCAAAAATAGAATTGAGGAGTTGTAAGGATTTATCTAATCCTATAATGGAGAACGTGTGGCCTGTGTGATACCAACTGCCTCCCACACACAGGCTTTCTTCTGCTTCAATGGCTTTTCCAAACCCCTTCTGCTGGGACTCCCTCCTTTGCTTTCTTTTAAAACAAAGACTGGAACCTAGCAGAAAACATCTTCTACACTAAAGGTATAAAGATAGACCTGTTGCAGGAAGGGGGACTCCTACCCGAGAGTGGGTTCTTGTCTAACACTCAGAAATGAATTGTTTGAGGAGACCTGTGTTGCCAAAGCAAGAACTAACAAGCCATCACCAACTGGAAGAATTTGGGAAAGTCAAAAGGAAACATCACATGTCTACCACCTCCCAGAATCCTGCTCACTGGAATCCATTTTGGCTGAACAATGTAAGTGCCACCAGGATGGACCCTGAGTCAAAATGATTGACCAGAAACAACCTGGATACTAATCCCATCACCATGGGTTTCTCAGGTGGCCCTAGTGGTAAAGAACACATCTGCCAATGCAAGAGACTTGAGAGATGTGGGTTTGATCCCTGGGTCAGGAAGATCCCCTGGAGGAGGACATGGCAACCCACTCCATTATTCTTGCCTGGAGAATCTCCATGGACAGAGGAGCCTGGTGGGCTACAGTCCATAGCGTCACAGAGTCAGATACGACTGAAGTGACTGAGCATGTGCTGATATCAAGAGACTTTACTAGGAAGTGGTACCCGGGCATAGAGCAGGAGGGTAAGGAAAACCAGGACTGCTCTGCCATGTGGCTCGAAGTCTCCAGTTTTATGGTGAGATTAGTTTACAGGTTGTCTCCCTTGGAGTGCACTCCCTTGGACTGCAAGGAAATCCAACCAGTCAATCCTAAAGGAAATCAGTCCTGAATATTCATTGGAAGGACTGATGCTGAAGCTGAAACTTCAATACTTTGGCCACCTGATGCGAAGAACTGACTTATTGGAAAAGACCCTGATGCTGGGAAAGATTGAAGGTGGGAGGAGAATGGGATGACAGAGGATGAGATATTGGATGGCATCACCGATGCAATGGACATGAGTTTGAGTAAGCTCCAGGAGTTGGTGATGGACAGGGAAGCCTAGTGTGCTGCAGTCCATGGGGTCACAAAGAGTCGGACATGACTAAGTGATTGAACTGAACTGAACTGAACACAGGACTGGGGGAAATAGAGACCTCACTTTTAAAGGGTGTACACAAAACCTCACACACACTGGGAACCAGGGCAAAAGAAGTAATTCAATAGGAGCCTGGGCCAGACATTCCTGGTCTTAGAGAGTCTCTTGGAAAGGTGGGGACAGTGGTGCGCAGCTACAGCTTACCCTGGGGACTAAGACACCAATAGCAGACATTCAACCATGTAAACACTGCTGGTTACTGACATATTGGCTCTAACACCAAGACCTGGCCCCACCCGACAGCCGACAAGTACCAGTGCTGGGATGCTTCAAGCTAACCAACTTAACTAGGCAGGGACACAGCCCCACCCATCAGCAGACAGGCTGCCTGAAGACTAAAGAGACCATAGCTACCTCTAGACATGGCCTTACCCACCTGAGGGTCAAGACCCAGCTCCACCAGTGGGAAAGCACCAGCACCTCACACAAGGAAGCCAGCACAAGACTCTAGACCAGCCTCACCCACCAAGGGGCAGGTATGAGAAGCAAGAAAGCTATGATCCCATAATACAGGCCAGACTCTACCCTGGGACCAGCTGGACCCTGGCCTTGCCCACTGACATGCCAACACAACCTTTGGGACACCGCAAACCCCATACCCAACTGTGGCAGAAACCGTCCCCTCACCCCCACTGAGCAATGAACAGTCTGAAACAAGCTCTGGGATCCCTGGGCCCTGCAGCTAGACTCCAGGAACCAGTTGCCAGTTGGTTCTAACTAACTGGCACTATCCACAGGACCTGGCTTCACCAGCTGCCAGTGGGTGGGCAACAGCCTCAGATTCTTCAGGACCCTGATTATGCCCCCAAGTGAGCCAGCACTAGCCCAGGACCCCCTAGGATTCTACCTCGTGATCAACTAAACAGCAGGCAGCAGCATCTGCACCAGGCAAGACCTAGCAACCAACCAGGCTAGGAGCCAACCAGACCAGGCCTACCAGACCGCACATGTAATCAACCCGCCACAACAGAAGAACCCATGCAGCGCTTATAGGGGGAACCTCTAGAGCATACAGCTTGGGTGACAAGAGGGGAATACACTGCTGGGATGCATAGGATGTCTCCTACAGAAGGCCACTCATCCAAGGTTGAGAAATGTAACTAAGACGCCACATACATAAAAATATAAATGGCAACTTAGACGACATGAGGTGGCAGAGGAATAAGGTAAAACCCCAGAGGAAGAACTAAGTGGGACAGAGATAAGCAACCTATCTGAGAAAGAATTCAGGGAAATGATTGAAAAGATGATCAAAGAGCTTGGGAAGAGAAAGATGTACAAAGAAAGAAGATTAAAGTTTTTAACAAAGAGTTAGAAAATATAAAGAACAGTCAAACAGAATTCAAACACAATTGCTCTCTATATAAAGACCAGTCAAACAGAATTACTCTCTATGTTTTCTAACTCTTTGTTAAAAACTTGTATTCAATAACTGAAATTAAAAATACACCAGAAGGGTACAATAGAAACTAGTATAACATTGTAAAACAACCATACTCCAATAAAAATTAGTTTTAAGAAATACACCAAATGGAATCAGTATTAAGCTGAATGATACAGAAGAATGGATCAGTGAACTAGAAGACAGAGTAGTAGAAATCATTACCACTGAACAGAAAAAAGAAAAAGAATGAGAACTGAAGACAGTTTAAGAAAACTCTAGGACAATGTCAAGTGCACTAATATTTGCATTGTAAGAGCTTTGGAAGGAGAAGAAAGAGAAAAGGAAAATATTTGAAAAGATAAGAGCTGAAAATTCCCCTAACCTGAGAAAGGAAATAGTCACCCAAGTCCAGGAAGCAAGCACAGAGAGTCCCATACAAAATTAACCCAAGGAGGAACATATCAAGACACACTGTATTCAAAACGACCAAAATTTAAGATGAAATGAAAGTGAAAGTCGCTCAGACATGTTCGACTCTTTGCAACCCTATGGACTATACATGGAATTCTCCAGGCCAGAATACTGGAGTGGGTAGCCATTCTCTTCTCCAGGGGATCTTCCCAATCCAGGAATTGAACCAGGGCCTCCTGCATTGCAGGCAGATTCTTTACCAACTGAGCTATCGGGGGAAAGCGCCAAGGGAGAAGCAACAAATAACATACATGGGAACTCCCGTAAGTCTATCAGCTGATTTTTCAGCAGAAATTCTGCAGGCCAGAAGGGAGTGGCACATGTATTTAAAGCGATAAAAGGGAAAAACCTACATCTAAGAAGGACTTCCCTGGTGGCTCAGACTGTAAAGTGTCTGCCTACAATGCAGGAGACTCGAGTTCAATCCCTGGGTTTGGAAGAACTCTTGGAGAAGGAAATGGCAACCCACTCCAGTATTCTTGCCATGGAAAATCCCATGGATGGAGGAGCCTACAGTCCATGGGGTCTCAAAGAGTCAGACACAACTAAGCGACTTCACTTCACCCCACTTCAAGAATACTCTACCCAGCAAGGCTCTCATTCTGATTTGATGGAGAAATCAAAAACTTTACAGACAAGACAGAATGTACCTCCTCATGCTATGAAGTCTGCTGCTGCTGCTGCTAAGTTGCTTCAGTCCTGTCCGACTCTTCAAGACCCCATGGACTGCAGCCTACCAGGCTCCTCCATCCATGGGATTTTCCAGGCAAGAGTACTGGAGTGGGGTGCCATCGCCTTCTCCGGCTATGAAGTCTAGCTGAGGCTGTTAATCACAGTGCTCCACTCCCTGGCACAAGACTGAGGACACACGACCCAGGACTAAAGTACTCTCTCTCCTGGCCATACTTTTTGGTTTGGATACGGACAAATTACCAAAACCTATCCAATCAGAAGCCACCCAGGGCTTTTCTACCAAAGTTAACTAGAAAGATGTCTCTTTCCCTCAGGGTTGCTAAATTAGAAGCATCCACATGTCTGGGACTGCCAGCAACTACATTGCCCACCCAATAAAAAGAGCCTTTGTGGGACAAGGAGCCAACCAAAATCAGGCAGACCCAAGAGGTGGAGAGGGAAGAGCTTCAACAAGTTGTGGCCCTTCCTTGGGTCTCAGGCAGTTCTCCCCGCAGGAAACCCTGTAAGTGAGCCAATACACTCTCTTTTTATTTATAGCAGTTCCGTGTGGATTTCTGTCACTTGCTGTCCTGACTAATATCACTCACCACTTACAAAGCTCTTTATTGTTGAGCCCAGACATAGTCTCATACTTTTTCTCAACATGATGCCTCACATAGTTGCCATGTATATGTGATGCAATCAAATGGCCTTCCCAGAGTCTAATCTAATGCTTTCATTTGGTAAATGAAGAAACAGAAGTCCAGAAAAGGAGAAGCATTTCTCAAGCCCAGCTAATAATAGAGCCTAATTCATGTCCCAGTAGGTGCTGGATATTACTTGATATCAACCCATTTTACAGTTAAAAGACCAGCTGCCAAAAGTTGAACAAAAGCTCATGAAAATCTCTGCACCTTTGGTCAGCATTTAGAACCTCCCTACCGCACATTCCCCAATCTCTTAGCTGTATGCCTTCACAGGCTTGAAGTTTCCTAGGATTTCAGTGTGAGATTTTGTGTACCCTCAAGATTACAGTTTTGAATGGGACTCTGGAGAAAGCTATTTAAAAGGATAAAGAGAGGTCCATTTTACTTCTACATGCCTCTATTAGGAAGACTAGTTCTTTGAGAGGTCCTTTTCTAATGTTCACTTATTTCTCTGGTTTATTCACACCTCATAGTCTCAGTGCTGAATTTTTTTATTCCAGAAGTGGTATGACCAGAAGTTAAAATTTCCCCTCCTGTAATTCAGGTGCTATATTTCTTTCTGTACAACCTAACAAATCATTAGCTTTTGGAGCAATCACATGGTTCACTGTGAAGAATCAATATGCAGGGAGAGAAAAGCAATTGAGAGAAGAATTTTTAGCCTGAAAATGAGAGTACTTGGGGAAAGTACACTGTGTTTTTAAAGGATTACCGTGAGTTAGGAAAATTAGATTTCTGTAAGAATCCAAAGGGAAGAATAGGAGTGAATGGGCATAACCTACAAGGAGATAGATGTATAGATCCAGAAACTGAGGCTCAGAGAGGGTGCGTGACTCACTGCAGTCACACAGCACATTGTTTATCAAATCAGATCAGATCAGATCAGATCATTCGCTGAGTCATGTCTGACTGTTTGTGACCCCATGAATCACAGCACGCCAGGCCTCCCTGTCCATCACCAACTCCCAGAGTTCACTCAGACTCACGTCCATCGAGTCAGTGATGCCGTCCAGCCATCTCATCCTCTGTCATCCCCTTCTCCTCTTGCCCCCAATCCCTCCCAGCATCAGAGTCTTTTCCAATGAGTCAACTCTTTGCATGAGGTGGCCAAAGTACTGGAGTTTCAGCTTTAGCATCATTCTTTCCAAAGAAATCCCAGGGCTGATCTCCTTCAGAATGGACTGGTTGGATCTCCTTGCAGTCCAAGAGACTCTCAAGAGTCTTCTCCAACACCACAGTTCAAAAGCATCAATTCTTCGACGCTCAGCATTCTTCACAGTCCAACTCTCACATCCATACATGACCACAGGAAAAACCATAGCCTTGACTAGACGAACCTTTGTTGGCAAAGTAATGTCTCTGCTTTTGAATATGCTATCTAGGTTGGTCATAACTTTCCTTCCAAGGAGTAAGCGTCTTTTAATTTCATGGCTGCAATCACCATCTGCAGTGATTTTGGAGCCCCAAAAAATAAAGTCTGACACTGTTTCCACTGTTTCCCCATCTATTTCCCATGAAGTGATGGGACCGGATGCCATGATCTTCGTTTTCTGAATGTTGAGCTTTAAGCCAACTTTTTCACTCTCCACTTTCACTTTCATCAAGAGGCTTTTGAGTTCCTCTTCACTTTTTGCCATAAGGGTGGTGTCATCTGCATATCTGAGGTTATTGATATTTCTCCCGGCAATCTTGATTCCAGCTTGTGTTTCTTCCAGTCCAGTGTTTCTCATGATGTACTCTGCATAGAAGTTAAATAAACAGGGTGACAATATACAGCCTTGACGTATTCCTTTTCCTATTTGGAACCAGTCTGTTGTTCCATGTCCAGTTCTAACTGTTGCTTCCTGACCTGCATACAAATTTCTCAAGAGGCAAGTCAGGTGGTCTGGTATTCCCATCTCTTTCAGAATTTTCCACAGTTTATTGTGATCCACACAGTCAAAGGCTTTGGCATAGTCAATAAAGCAGAAACAGATGTTTTTCTGGAACTCTCTTGCTTTTTCGATGATCCAGTGGATGTTGGCAATTTGATCTCTGGTTCCTCTGCCTTTTCTAAAACCAGCTTGAACATCTGGAAGTTCACGGTTCATGTATTGCTGAAGCCTGGCTTGGAGAATTTTGAGCATTACTTTACTAGCATGTGAGATGAGTGCAATTTTGGAGCCCCCCAAAATAAAGTCTGTCACTGTTTCCATTGTTTCCCCATCTATTTGCCATGAAGTGATGGGACCAGATGCCATGATTTTAGTTTTCTGAATGTTAAGCTTTAAGCCAGGTTTTTCACTCTCCTCTTTCATTTTCATCAAGAGGTTCTTTAGTTCCTGTACACTTTCTGCCATAAGGATGAAGTCATCTGCATATCTGAGGTTATTGATATTTCTCCCGGCAATCTTGATTCCAGCTTGTGCCTCATCCAGCTCAGCATTTCCTATGATGTACTCTGCATACAAGCTAAATAAAGCAGGGTGACAATATACAGCCTTGACATATTCCTTTCCCAGTTTGGAACCAGTCTGTTGTTCCATGTCCAGTTCTAACTGTAGCTTCTTGACCTGCATATAGATTTCTCAGGAGACAGGTAAGGTGGTCTGGTATTCCCATATCTTTCCGAATTTTCCACAGTTTATTGTGATCCAGTCAAAGGCTTTGGTATAGTCAATAAAACAGAAGTAGATGTTTTTCTGGAACTCTCTTGCTTTTTTGAGGATCCAACAGATGTTGGCAATTTGATTTCTGGTTCCTCTACCTTTTGTAAATCCAGCTTGAACATCTGGAATTTCACAGTTCACGTACTATTGAAGCCTGGCTTGGAGAATTTTGAGCATTACTTTGCTAATGTGTGAGATGAGTGCAATTGTGCAGTACTTTGAGCATTCTTTGGCATTGCCTTTTTTTGGGACTGGAATGAAAACTGACCTTCTACAGTCCTGTGGCCAATGCTGAGTTTTCCAAATTTGCTGGCATATTGAGTGCAGCATTTTAACAGTATCGTCTTTTAGGACTTGAAATAGCTCAGCTGGAATTCCATCACCTCCACTAGCTTTGTTTGTAGTGATGTTTCCTTTCGGACTCCAGGATGTCTGGTTCTAGGTGAGTGATCACACTATTGTGGTTGTCTGGGTCATTAAGATCTTTTTTGTATAGTTCTGTGTGTTCTTTCCACCTTTTCTTAAAATCTTCCGCTTCCGTTAGGACACAGTCCAAAAGACCTACTATTCACCAACATCTATGTGGTGGTGTTTTGTTCTGTTAAACTTTTTCACTTAAGCATAGTTGATTTACATCATATTAGTTTCAGGTGTACAACATAGCAATTCAACGTTTTTTTTTTTTTTTCTTTTTTTTTTTTTTTTTAATTTTATTTAAAAAAAAAATATCACATGCTCCACATCCTGAACCCTCCTCCCTCCCAACCTCCCCATACCATCCCCCTGGGCCTTCCCAGCGCACCAGCCCCAAGCATCCAGCATCGTGCACTGAACCTGGACTGGCATCTCGTTTCATACATGACATTTCACATGTTTCAATGACATTCTCCCAAATCTTCCCACCCTCTCCCACAGAGTCCATAAGACTGTTCTATACATCAGTGTCTCCTTTGCTGTCTCGTACACAGGGTTAACGTTACCATCTTTCTAAATTCCATATACATGCGTTAGTATACTGTATTTATGTTTTTCCTTCTGGCTTACTTCACTCTGTATAATAGTCTCCAGTTTCATCCACCTCATTAGAACTGATTCAAATGTATTCTTTTTAATGGCTGAGTAATACTCCATTGTGTATATGTACCACAGCTTTCCTATCCATTCATCTGCTGATGGACATCTAGGTTGCTTCCATGTCCTAGCTATTATAAACAGTGCTGCGATGAACATTGGGGTACACGTGTCTCTTTCCCTTCTGGTTTCCTCAGTGTGTATGCCCAGCAGTGGGATTGCTGGATCATAAGGCAGTTCTATTTCCAGTTTTTTAAGGAATCTCCACACTGTTCTCCATAGTGGCTGTACTAATTTGCATTCCCACCAACAGTGCAAGAGGGTTCCCTTTTCTCCACACCCTCTCCAGCATTTATTATTTGTAGACTTTTGGATCGCAGCCATTCTGACTGGTGTGAAATGGTACCTCATAGTGGTTTTGATTTGCATTTCTCTGATAAAGAGTGATGTTGAACATCTTTTCAAGTGTTTGTTAGCCATCTGTATGTCTTCTTTGGAGAAATGTCTATTTAGATCTTTGGCCCATTTTTTGATTGGGTCATTTATTTTTCTGGAGTTGAGCTGTAGGAGTTGCTTGTATATTTTTGAAATTAGTTGTTTGTCGGTTGCTTCATTTGCTATTATTTTCTCCCATTCTGAAGGCTGTCTTTTCACCTTGCTAATAGTTTCCTTTGATGTGCAGAAGCTTTTAAGTTTAATTAGGTCCCATTTGTTTATTTTTGCTTTTATTTCCAATATTCTGGGAGGTGGGTCATAGAGGATCCTGCTGTGATGTATGTCAGAGAGTGTTTTGCCTATGTTCTCCTCTAGGAGTTTTATAGTTTCTGGTCTTATATTGAGATCTTTAATCCATTTTGAGTTTATTTTTGTATATGGTGTTAGAAAGTGTTCTAGTTTCATTCTTTTACAAGTGGTTGACCAGATTTCCCAGCACCACTTGTTAAAGAGATTGTCTTTAATCCACTGTATATTCTTGCCTCCTTTGTCAAAGATAAGGTGTCCATATGTGCGTGGATTTATCTCTGGGCTTTCTATTTTGTTCCATTGATCTATATTTCTGTCTTTGTGCCAGTACCATACTGTCTTGATAACTGTGGCTTTGTAGTAGAGCCTGTAGTCAGGTAGGTTGATTCCTCCAGTTCCATTTTTCTTTCTCAAGATCGCTTTGGCTATTCGAGGTTTTTTGTATTTCCATACAAATTGTGAAATTATTTGTTCTAGCTCTGTGAAGAATACTGTTGGTAGCTTGATAGGGATTGCATTGAATCTATAAATTGCTTTGGGTAGTATACTCATTTTCACTATATTGATTCTTCCAATCCATGAACATGGTATATTTCTCCATCTATTAGTGTCCTCTTTGATTTCTTTCACCAGTGTTTTATAGTTTTCTATATATAGGTCTTTAGTTTCTTTAGGTAAATATATTCCTAAGTATTTTATTCTCTTCGTTGCAATGGTGAATGGAATTGTTTCCTTAATTTCTCTTTCTGTTTTCTCATTATTAGTGTATAGGAATGCAAGGGATTTCTGTGTGTTGATTTTATATCCTGCAACTTTACTATAATCATTGATTAGTTCTAGTAATTTTCTGGTGGAGTCTTTAGGGTTTTCTATGTAGAGGATCATGTCATCTGCAAATAGTGAGAGTTTTACTTCTTCTTTTCCAATTTGGATTCCTTTTATTTCTTTTTCTGCTCTGATTGCTGTAGCCAAAACTTCCAAAACTATGTTGAATAGTAATGGTGAAAGTGGGCACCCTTGTTTTGTTCCTGACTTTAGAGGAAATGCTTTCAATTTTTCACCATTAAGGATAATGTTTGCTGTGGGTTTGTCATATATAGCTTTTATTATGTTGAGGTATGTTCCTTCTATTCCTGCTTTCTGGAGAGTTTTTATCATAAATGGGTGTTGAATTTTGTCAAAGGCTTTCTCTGCATCTATTGAGATAATCATATGGTTTTTGTTTTTCAATTTGTTAATGTGGTGTATTACGTTGATTGATTTGCGGATATTGAAGAATCCTTGCATCCCTGGGATAAAGCCCACTTGGTCATGGTGTATGATCTTTTTAATGTGTTGTTGGATTCTGATTGCTAGAATTTTGTTTAGGATTTTTGCATCTATGTTCATCAGTGATATTGGCCTATAGTTTTCTTTTTTTGTGGCATCTTTGTCAGGTTTTGGTATTAGGGTGATGGTGGCCTCATAGAATGAGTTTGGAAGTTTATCTTCCTCTGCAATTTTCTGGAAGAGTTTGAGCAGGATAGGTGTTAGCTCTTCTCTAAATTTTTGGTAGAATTCAGCTGTGAAGCCGTCTGGACCTGGGCTTTTGTTTGCTGGAAGATTTTTGATTACAGTTTCAATTTCCATGCTTGTGATGGGTCTGTTAAGGTTTTCTATTTCTTCCTGGTCGAGTTTTGGAAAGTTGTACTTTTCTAAGAATTTGTCCATTTCTTCCTCGTTGTCCATTTTATTGGCATATAATTGTTGATAATAGTCTCTTATGATCCTTTGTATTTCTATATTGTCTGTTGTGATCTCTCCACTGTCATTTCTAATTTTATTGATTTGATTTTTCTCCCTTTGTTTCTTGATGAGTCTGGCTAATGGTTTGTCAATTTTATTTATCCTTTCAAAGAACCAGCTTTTGGCTTTGTTGATTTTTGCTATGGTCTCTTTTGTTTCTTTTGCATTTATTTCTGCTCTAATTTTTAAGATTTCTTTCCTTCTACTAACCCTGGGGTTCTTCATTTCTTCCTTTTCTAGTTGTTTGAGGTGTAGAGTTAGGTTATTTATTTGACTTTTTTCTTGTTTCTTGAGGTGTGCCTGTATTGCTATGAACTTTCCCCTTAGGACTGCTTTTACTGTGTCCCACAGGTTTTGGGTTGTTGTGTTTTCATTTTCATTCGTTTCTATGCAAATTTTGATTTCTTTTTTGATTTCTTCTGTGATTTGTTGGTTATTCAGCAGGGTGTTGTTCAGCCTCCATATGTTGGAATTTTTAATAGTTTTTCTCCTGTAATTGAGATCTAATCTTACTGCATTGTGGTCAGAAAAGATGCTTGGAATGATTTCTATTTTTTTGAATTTACCAAGGCTAGCTTTATGGCCCAGGATGTGATCTATCCTGGAGAAGGTTCCATGTGCGCTTGAGAAAAAGGTGAAATTCATTGTTTTGGGATGAAATGTCCTATAGATATCAATTAGGTCTAACTGGTCTATTGTATCGTTTAAAGTTTGTGTTTCCTTGTTAATTTTCTGTTTAGTTGATCTATCCATAGGTGTGAGTGGGGTATTAAAGTCTCCCACTATTATTGTGTTATTGTTAATTTCTCCTTTCATACTTGTTAGCATTTGTCTTACATACTGCGGTGCTCCCGTGTTGGGTGCATATATATTTATAATTGTTATATCTTCTTCTTGGATTGATCCTTTGATCATTATGTAGTGACCTTCTTTGTCTCTTTTCACAGCCTTTGTTTTAAAGTCTATTTTATCTGATATGAGTATTGCTACTCCTGCTTTCTTTTGGTCCCTATTTGCATGGAAAATCTTTTTCCAGCCCTTCACTTTCAGTCTGTATGTGTCCCCTGTTTTGAGGTGGGTCTCCTGTAGACAACATATGTAGGGGTCTTGTTTTTGTATCCATTCAGCCAGTCTTTGTCTTTTGGTTGGGGCATTCAACCCATTTACGTTTAAGGTAATTACTGATAAGTATGATCCCGTTGCCATTTACTTTATTGTTTGGGGTTCGAATTTATACACCATTTTTGTGTTTCCTGTCTAGAGAATATCCTTTAGTATTTGTTGTAGAGCTGGTTTGGTGGTGCAGAATTCTCTCAGCTTTTGCTTATCTGAGAAGCTTTTGATTTCTCCTTCATACTTGAATGAAATCCTTGCTGGGTACAATAATCTGGGCTGTAGGTTATTTTCTTTCATCATTTTAAGTATGTCTTGCCATTCCCTCCTGGCTTGAAGAGTTTCTATTGAAAGATCAGCTGTTATCCTTATGGGAATTCCCTTGTGTGTTATTTGTTGTTTTTCCCTTGCTGCTTTTAATATTTGTTCTTTGTGTTTGATCTTTGTTAATTTGAGTAATATGTGTCTTGGGGTGTTTCGCCTTGGGTTTATCCTGTTTGGGATTCTCTGGGTTTCTTGGACTTGGGTGATTATTTCCTTCCCCAGTTTAGGGAAGTTTTCAACTATTATCTCCTCAAGTATTTTCTCATGGTCTTTCTTTTTGTCTTCTTCTTCTGGTACCCCTATGATTCGAATGTTGTAGCGTTTAATATTATCCTGGAGGTCTCTGAGATTGTCCTCATTTCTTTTAATTCGTTTTTCTTTTATTCTCTCTGATTCATTTATTTCTACCATTCTATCTTCTAATTCACTAATCCTATCTTCTGCCTCTGTTATTCTACTATTTGTTGCCTCCAGAGTGTTTTTAATTTCATTTATTGCATTATTCATTGTATATTGACTCTTTTTTATTTCTTCTAGGTCCTTGTTAAACCTTTCTTGCATATTCTCAATCCTTGTCTCCAAGCTATTTATCTGTGATTCCATTTTAATTTCTAGATTTTGGATCAATTTCACTATCATTATTCGGAATTCTTTATCAGGTAGATTCCCTATCTCTTCCTCTTTTGTTTGGTTTGGTGGGCATTTATCCTGTTCCTTTATCTGCTGGCTATTCCTCTGTCTCTTCATCTTGTTTAAATTGCTGAGTATGGGGTGTCCTTTCTGTATTCTGGCAGTTTGTGGAGTTCTCTTTATTGTGGCTATTCCTCACTGTGTGTGGGTTTGTACAGGTGGCTTGTCAAGGTTTCCTGGCTGGGGAAGCTTGTGTCAGTGTTCTGATGGGTGGAACTGTATTTCTTCTCTTTGTTCAGTCGCGCTGTGGGGAGGGAGGGAGGGATGCTGCAAGCAAATAACACTGGCGTGCGCTCGCACTGCCTCAGCCACACTGGGTCTGCCCCCGCTCACTGCGCGTGTAGCCTCCCTGCCCACACTGCTCGGGCTCTAGGTTGTTCCGCCGGGAACAATCCAAGGCTGGCCCTGGGTTGCATGTACCTCCCAGGTCCAAGCCGCTCAGGTTCAGGCACTCGGATAGTCCTCAGAGGCGCAGACTCAGTTGGGCCTGAGTATTGTGCTCTTCCCAGGTCCGAGCAGCTCAAGTGATGAGGTGTTTGGCGAGCGCCAATGCTGCGACTTATCGCCTCCCCGCCACTCGGTTATCTGGGCGCAAAACCGGCGCACCTTCTTAGGCAGATGTTAACCGTCCAGACCCCCAAGAAGTTTTAGTTAGCAAAGAAGCCTGCTTACAGTTTTATAGATAATGTCTCTCTGGGGCTGCGATTGCCCCCTTCCGGCTCTGGCTGCCTATCACCGGAGGGGGAAGGTCTGCAGCCGGCTATCTCTGTTCAATTCTTTGTTCCGTGCACGGGCCTGGCGGTCTTAGGTTGGGGCTGGCTTTTCGCGTAGTAGATATCCCACAGTCTGGTTTGTTAGCCCAAATTATTTCGCTCAGATAGTGCTCAGGGTATTCAGGCCAGATTCTTACTCTAAGCGATGCAGCCCGCGCTGCGCCTCCCTGCCCAGCCCCCGCTTGTTAATCCAATTCAACGTTTTTATAGCTTATACTCCATTTAAAGTCACTACAAAATAACGACTATGTTTCCCTGTGCTGTTCAATACATCCCTGTTTCCCAACCAATTTACACATAGTAGTTTGTAGCACTCAATCCCCCACCCTTATCCCATCTCTCCTCTGCCTTCCTCTCCCCACTGATAACAGCAGCCTGCTCTCTACATTCATGAGTCTGTTTCTGTTTCACTATGTTCACTCATTCATTTTTAGATTTTACATATAAGTGATAGAATATAATACTTGTCTTTTTCTTTCTGATTTATTTCACAAAGAATAATATTCTCTCAGGTCATCCATGTTGTTGCAAATGGTAGAATTTTGTTCTTCTTATGGCTAGGTAATATTCCATTGTGTATATGTATGTATGTATGTATGTATATATATATTCCACATCAAGAAGCCATCTGGTTCTATATCCTTTGGAACTGGCCCAAGAGAGAGCATAAGTAGCCCCTTGACCATTCCAGCAGTGTTTCCTGCATTTAGGAGCAAAGCCTTGAGAGTCCCACAGCCTGTATCTGATTTGGGTTCCAGTATCACTCATTTGGCAACCCTATCCTTTCTGATCCTCAGTTCAGTTTCTTTATCTTTAAAAAAGGTGGTAGTCAGAAAGAAAAACACCAATACAGTATACTAATGCATATATATGGAATTTAGAAAGATAGTAACAATAACCCTGTATATGAGACAGCAAAAGAGACACTGATGTATAGAACAGTCTTTTGGACTCTGTGGGAGAGGGAGAGGGTGGGATGATTTGGGAGAATGGCATTGAAGTATGTATAATATCATATATGAAATGAGTCGCCAGTCCAGAGTCGATGCACGATACTGGATGCTTGGGGCTGGTGCACTGGGACAACCCAGAGGGACGGTATGGGGAGGGAGGAGGGAGGAGGGTTCAGGATGGGGAACACATGTATACCTGTGGCGGATTCATTTTGATATTTGGCAAAACCAATACAATATTGTAAAGTTTAAAAATAAAATAAAATTTAAAAAAAATAAATAAACACATAGAAGAAAAATTTAAAAAAAAAAGTGGTAGTGCTACCTTCCTCCAGGCTGTTTTGGATATGAAATGAGATACCCTATGACACCATTTCTGGCAGAAAAATAGATGCTCAACAAACAGGAGTTGATGCCTCCCAGCATCAGTCAACGCATGGGCACTTGGCTTGGTAGATCTAGGATACTCTCCTGAACTGAGTTGGAGTTCACACTGCCTCAGAGACTTGTTTAGATTGACCTTCTTTGACATGCAGACCCTCTCACAGCGGGTTCATTATGTTGATGGACTTCTGGCCCTAGTGTCAGCCTTCTTTTCAAAGGCAGCTTTGGCCTATTTGCATCTAAAATATTTTGATTTATGGTCAAACTCTCAGAAGACAACCCTCCCTCTCTTATTTTCAAAGTCTTTGTGGGTACCTCTTCAGCAAAATCTTTCAGCTTCTCAATGATTCTCAGGAGAGGAAATTCCACCCTTTCTGCAACCAATGCCAGAGAAACTATTTCCTAATGGTTTCGTTATAGCTGGCATGAGGTTATGAGTTTGGTTTGGAGGTTGTAAACGAGCCCGTAGAGGGCAACTTATGGGTAGGTGTGCCGCCCTCAATGAGGTTAGGCTGCTCTCGTGGGTTGAAGAGCTTCGTTCGCTTGGGCATGCATTACTGTGGTGGTGGCTGCGGGGATGGTGATGGTGGTGTAATAGTAGTAGCAGCAGCAGCAGCATAAGACTAGCATTTTTTCAATTCAGTTATACTATCCTGTGAAAGAGCTAATGGGCTCTTCGACCTAGTAGAACTCTGCAGATCATCCTATCTAGCCCATCATATTTGCAGATGAAGATGTAAAGAGTCACTAGCCCAGCCAGCAAATGAGGGAAATAGCTCTGGTGAGCAATAAAGGGATGGATATGGGTGTCCAACATTCAGCCTTCTATTTCGCTGGTGAAAAACAAGGCCAAAAAACAAGGCCAGAGAGGTCATTACACAGTTAGAAAGCCACAATAAGATCATTAATTCCCATCTGGAGAGGCTTTTCCCCTGAGCCTGAGATACAGCCATAAAAATACAATGACAGCACTGCAAAAGCTGCATGCCGTATTTCTCAAACTTGTGTCACATACCAGTCCATATCACCTGTAGTTTATCCTAAAATAGTACTTATAAATATGCTTATTCTTAATTGTTCTTAACATGTGCTCAATCGTGTTTCCAGTTCTTTGCAACCCTATGCACTGGAGCCTGCCAAGCTCCTCTGCCCATGGGATTTTCCAGGCAAGAATGCTGGAGTGGGTTGCCATTTCCTTCCCCAGGGAATCTTCTCAATCCAGTGATCAAACCCACATCTCTTGCATTGGCAAGCAGATTCTTTACCACTAATGCCACCTATTATCTTTAAATTGCACAGTCGTAGGACCATAGCTATACACCACTCATAATCTATTTTTGTTTTAACTGATGTAAAACTGTCTCCTCAAAATTTTAAATGACACAATTTTGCACAAAAATGTTTTAATTGGTATACTTTTTGCTGGCTGAGAAACAAAACAGGTTAATGAAATGTGGTATTTGAGGTGATAATTTGTTAAATGTGAAAGTCACTTAGTCATGTCCATCTCTTTGTGACTCCATGGACTATACAGTCCATGGAATTCTCCAGGCGAGAATACTGGAATGGATTGCTGTTCCCTTCTCCAGGGCATCTTCCCAACCCAGGGATTGAACCCAGGTCTCCCACATTGCAGGAGGATTCTTCAGCAGCTGAGCCACCAGGGAAGCCCAAGAATACTGGAGAGGGTAGCCTAACCCATCTCCAGCAGATCTTCCCGACCCAGGAATCAAAACAGGGTCTCCAGCATTGCAAGTGGATTCTTTACCAGCTAAGCTATGGAGGGAAGCCCAATCTATTAAACATAACCATTTAAAATATGGTATTTTTTCATTCTGTTTTGGTGTTTCTTCATTTTTCATCTACTTTTAATACAAACCTCATAAAGGGGCCCACAACTCTGCTTTGCTTTGGAGGATCCTTGGTCTTTACATGCCAAGTCTTTCACAACCCAGCTCTGCTACTCACATGGCTATGTGACTTCATCACTGTCTCAGTCCAGGCTGTTCTAACAAAATACCACAGACTGAGTGGCTTTAGAAGAAAACATTGATTTCTCACTGTTCTGGGGGCTGAGAAGTCTAAAATCAAGAGACCAGCAGGGTTTTGTCCTGGTGAAGACCCTCTTGCTGGCTTGCAGATGACTGCTGCTTGTGATGTCCATACACTCATGTCTCTCTTCTTACAAGGGCACTAATCCCATTATGGGGCCCCATTGTTATGGCCTAATCTAAACCTAATTATATCCCAAAGACGCCACTTCCTAATAACATCACTTTGGGAATTAGTGCTTCAGCATATGAATTTGCTGAGAGGACACAATTCATAACAACTGTGTTACTGACATTGCTAAGCCTCAGTCTCCTCACTTATAAAGCAGAGATCATAATAGTCCCTTCCTTCACAGGGTGGTTGAGAGGATAATGGCTATCTGGGGTCCAGAAAAGGGGAAATAAGTACTTATACCTGGGTTTGTTGGAGGTGATGGCAAATGAAATAGTCTGAAATTATCTTTCAAATTCTAGAGGGTTATAAAAACTTTAGCTACTGGCATTATATTCAGACACCTCTCTGCTCTGTAGTTAGATATAAACATTAAATAACATTGTTGTTGTTGTTCAGTCACTAAGTCATGTCCAGCTCTTTGTGACCCCATATGCTTGCAAGGGTAAATAAAATAATAAAAAGAGAAAAATCTGTAAAAATCCAAATGTCTAACCCCAATTAAGCTTTTTTCCCAGGGTGCTGCATTCCTAAAACACTCCTCCTGTGCTCTTCCCACTGCCAACTTCCCAGGATGGTACATCATTGAGAGTAATAGTTACCAAATGGATGGAGAAAGAGAGCCAGCGTGGACAGTGGGAACAGTAGGAAGTGAGCCGCCTGCTTTAGAAGGCTGCTTCCAAGTAATGGAAGGCTAGACACTCTGGGGCAGGGGTAGACATTCCAGCATGGTGCTGTGGTTTTATTTTTGAAATCAAAGTGAGTTATTTCTCAACCTCATCCCATCAATGATGTGGTCAGAGAAAAAAACCCTCCCAAAGACCTGCCAATTATTCATGGAGGTCATTCTTTCCAGACTATTGCAACTTTAGGTCCTATTGTGTGTTTGAGAGTATTTCTATGGGGAAAAAAAGGTGATTAAATTAGGCACTGCTGGAAAGCACCATCATAGCCTAAACACCTTAATTCTTAACCATTAAAAATTGCTGTTGAGCATTTCCTCAGTTTTAATCCAGTTGATAATGTGTATCTGGCATGTTTCCAGTTTGATGCCAAAAGCTCTTGCAGGAACCCTTATTTATTATTTTGACACCAACATACTTCCAAATCAGATGTATGAGATCTGATGGGTGAGGCTTTCTCCAGTCATGAGATTTCTGCATAGCTCTTCCCTTCATTCAGCAAACCTTGGTGAAACTTGCCATATCTCAGGCCTTGGTTTAGCCTGAAGATTCAAAGATAATTAAGTACAACCATCCACATTTCTCCTGACGATGTGGAAGCCTCATCTTGTATACAGCCTCTGTCCTATTCTGCCTTCTAATGATGAAGTATTATCTATGTAATCATTCATCATCCCTTTCCTTTTTTGCACAAAAGTCTGTCCCTAGACGATCCTCAAGGATGGATCTACTGAGATTCAGTCCAATATCCAGATGTGTGAGTACGTTTAGAAGAGTCGCCAGACCTTTGGAACAAAACTTGCAATAACTTGATTCAACTATAGAAACCTTTCTGAGACCCTGTTCAAGTTTAATATTGCTTTCCTGAGGCTCATCCATTCTCCGGTGCCTCATAGGTCCTTCCAAGCCACCTGCTGCAGCTGGCCCAGGTTCACTACCCCAGAACTGGAGAGTCATTTCCTGTTTCAAGTATTAGAAGAGATTTGAATAAGATGATACAGAGCAGCTGTTTTCTCAAGCCACAGAAGGGAGAACAAAAGAAGGAGCACTGACCTGGAGTAAAGGGATGTGTGTTCTTAGCCACATCATCTCCAGCTTGCTGAGTGGGGATCAGAAGTTTCTTAGGGCTGGATCCAGCACCATGATCTCCTTCTGAACTTCACTCCTCTCCTCCACCCCAACAACCCCCTTTACAGAGTCTCTTTTCCAAGATCTTAGCCAAGTCTCATAAAGGCTGACAGGAGCTCACACTGAAATGGTACTTTACGACCAGTGAGCCGGTATTAGAAACCAGTAGTTTGGTGGGGGTGGGGGTGAGGTTGTTGCGTGGTTTGAGCAAACACCCAGTTTACACCTTCTTGGTCAAACAGCACTTCTCTTTCCTAAACACTTTCTTCTGACTAAGGTGCCTTGCTGAGAGCTGGAAAGACAATAATGAAATAAGGTTTTGACACCAATATCCAAACAAACTCTGGGAATTCAGAGGCAAACCTAACTCATCTTAAGAGACCAAGGAGAACTTCTTAAGGGAGAGAAAGTGTTGCCTGAGGTGGCTCTGGAAGGAAGAGCATGGGTTGGTTAGCCAAAAAGAAAGAGGGAGAACGATATCATAAGTAAAGGAAACCACGAGCTACTACACTATGGTGTGAAGAAGCAGCACGTACCTACCGAAGTGTGAAGTTATGAGAAGAAAAACTGAAGCTGGGGTAGGTAGATGGGGATAGGAAAGAAAGAAGGAGCCAGTTTCAAAAATCCTTGCAAGCCAAGAATGAGATCACCCCTCAGCTAACAACCTTTCAGCGGCTTCCTCTGCACTCAAATTAAGATCCAAATTCCAAGGAATAATGCATCCACTGGACTCTTAAAAAGAATCAACTAATTGCTTTTGTTTCTTTATCAGGTTGTTTAGAGGTTCTTTAGAGAAGTGAATCTTTTTTTTTTTTTTTTTGAGAAATGCAATTTTTTTCAAACTGCAAGGTAAAAGCTGTATTTTTTCATTTTTTAAGCCAAGGGAAATGAAATGTAAGTATTATTGTTATTATTATTATTTCAAGCATATTAAAATATCAAAAGACAGTATACTGAACATCTTCATACCCTTCACTTGTATTAAAAATAAAGCATTTCAGATACTGTTGATGTCACCCTCCCTAATCTCATTCCCTTCGCTGCATCCCAAAGGAAATCACTGCCCTGAGGTTTATATGTGTCATTCCTTTTCTCAGTTTTAGATTTTTACCACATATGTCCCTGTCAAAGTAAATATTGTTTTCACACGTTTTAAAGCTTTAACAAGTTGCTCTGATTCTTCTACAACTTGCTTCTTTCACTCAACGTCGTTTTTGAGATATATCTATATAGCTATATATAACTCAACTTCATTTGTTTTAAGCTGTACAGTATTACATTGTATGAATACAGAAATACACCACCATTTATTTTCTCAATTCTCCCCATTATGGACATTTAGGTTATTTCTAGTGATCTGCTATTACAGGTAAGATTGCCATGACCATTTTGGTACATGTACAGGACTTTCTCTGGGGGATGGCAGTACTCTTGTCATAGGATATACACATCTTCAACTTAACTAGCTTTTGGCAAAATTCCTTCCAAAGGCATCTAACTAATTCAAACTACTACCTCCAGTGTATGAGAATTCCTGGGAGTCCACATTCTTGCTAATACTCAATTTTTAAATTTTTACCAAGTTTACCTGCTAAGTGTGAAATCGTATCTAATGGCAGTTTCGATTTGCATTTCTTTGATGCTCCACTATATGCAGAGTACATCATGAGAAACACTGGACTGGAAGAAACACAAGCTGGAATCAAGATTGCCGGGAGAAATATCAATAACCTCAGATATGCAGATGACACCACCCTTATGGCAGAAAGTGAAGAGGAACTCAAAAGCCTCTTGATGAAAGTAAAAGTGGAGAGTGAAAAAGTTGGCTTAAAGCTCAACATTCAGAAAACGAAGATCATGGCATCCAGTCCCACCACTTCATGGGAAATAGATGGGGAAACAGTGGAAAAAGTGTCAGACTTTTTTGGGGGGGCTCCAAAATCACTGCAGATGGTGACTGCAGCCATGAAATTAAAAGACGCTTACTCCTTGGAAGGAAAGTTATGACCAACCTAGATAGCATATTGAAAAACAGAGACATTACTTTGCCAACAAAGGTTCATCTAGTCAAGGCTATGGTTTTTCCTGTGGTCATGTATGGATGTGAGAGTTGGACTGTGAAGAAGGCTGAGCGCCAAAGAATTGATGCTTTTGAACTGTGGTGTTGGAGAAGACTCTTGAGAGTCCCTTGGACTGCAAGGAGATCCAACCAGTCCATTCTGAAGGAGATCAGCCCTGGGATTTCTTTGGAAGGAATGATGCTAAAGCTGAAACTCCAGGACTTTGGCCACCTCATGAGAAGAGTTGACTCATTGGAAAAGACTCTGATGCTGGGAGGGATTGGGGGCAGGAGGAGAAGGGGACGACAGAGGATGAGATGGCTGGATGGCATCACTGACTTGATGGATGTGAATCTTGGTGAACTCCGGGAGTTGGTGAGGGACAGGGAGGCCTGGTGTGCTGCGATTCATGGGGTCGCAAAGAGTTGGACACAACTGAGCGACTGATCTGATCTGAATGAGGTGGAGCATCTTTTCATTTTTATTGGATATTTTGTAAATTACGGATTCAGCATCCATTGTCCATTTTTCTTTTGGATCCTTTGTCTTTTCCTTAGTAATTTACAAGTGTTCTATGTATTTCATGGATAAAACTCTTTTGTGTTTCTTGCATTAAAAGAATATCAGGAAATTTTATCAAAGGCTAGAAATAGGCAAAAACACTTCCTGGGTGTTCTTTCATTTGAATTCTGAGCATCGTCTAGTGGTCCCAGGGTTATCAGATGCTATGCCCCCTTTGACTGTGTTTGATTGACTAAGCTATCTGAAAACTCTGTGGGGAATAAAACTTCACTTGTAGAAAACCAATCATAATGCAAATGTTTCCTATTCAGGTCAGTGCAAATAATTCTTGCTCATAGTGATCCAAATGGATTTTGTCTAAAAGAGAATATAAGTCTCTGTAAGTCAAGTTCACATTTAATCTCTTATTACTCCCCTCATAAATTAATAAGTTAAAATATTTCACATTCATTTGTGTTATATTCATATGAGAGTTGTGATTTTATATACTCAAAATGATATTTAAAAATGTTTATTTAAAAGCTTTGGTATACATATATATAAATACTAAATATAATATATATATTTTAGAAAACTTATGAATTCTTACTAACTTAAAAATATATGGCATTTTGACTCCACTTGTTTGACTTAGTATGAATAGAATGCTAGATTTCTAATTTAAAAAAAATACATATGCAACAAGCAACAAAGTTTTACTGTATAGTACAGGGAACTATAGTCAATATCTTGTAATAACCTAAATTGGAAAATAATATGAAAAATTACATATGTGTTTATGTATAACTGAATCATGTAAGTCAACTATACTTCAATAAAATATATATATTAAGAAAAAAATTATATTTTAGCAAGGGAACAATTTTCAAAGAAAAAAATAATAATTGAGGAATGCTGACCCCTCCAAGCAGAGCCAGACACCACAGCTGAGTCAGGAGGCGGGGGGCCTAAGGCTATCCTGCAATAAGTGGCTGACTGAGGCCGTGAAAGCTCAGTCTAAATGCCAGTAGCTGGAGAGGAGCCCTAAAGGGCCTCAGGAGGCTGCACAGCTGATGTGTGGGCCAATGCCACCATTTTCCTATTTGGTGATGTGGGCAATGTGTTCGACCTCTCTGCGCCTCAGCCTCCTCATCAGCAAATCTGGAATAAAAACATTCTCCTCAAGGACAACCATGAGAATTAAATGAAGCAATGTATGTGAACTATGCATGATATAAGAAAATAATCATTAATAACAGCATGATTGTACTGTTATATAATAAATCCAACTGACATTTATTGGGTGTTTGTTTTTAAGACCAGATAAAAGCAAAATGGCTGTCTGGGGAGGCCTTACAAATAGCTGTGAAAAGACGAGAAGTGAAAAGCAAAGGAGAAAAGGAAAGACATAAGCATCTGAATGCAGAGTTCCAAAAAATAGCAAAGAGAGATAAGAAAGCCTTCCTCAGCAATCAATGCAAAGAAACAGAGGAAAACAACAGAATGGGAAAGACTAGAGATCTCTTCAAGAAAATTAGAGATACCAAGGGAACATTTCATGCAAAGATGGGCTCGATAAAGGACAGAAATGGTATGGACCTAACAGAAGCAGAAGATATTAAGAAGAGATGGCAAGAATACACAGAAGAACTGTACAAAAAAGATCTTCACAACCCAGATAATCATGATGGTGTGATCACTGACCTAGAGCCAGACATCCTGGAATGTGAAGTCAAGTGGGCCTTAGAAAGCATCACTACGAACAAAGCTAGTGGAGGTGATGGAATTCCAGTTGAGCTACCTCAAATCCTGAAAGATGATGCTGTGAAAGTGCTGCACTCAATATGCCAGCAAATTTGGAAAACTCAGCAGTGGCCTCAGGACTGGAAAAGGTCAGTTTTCATTTCAATCCCAAAGAAAGGCAATGCCAAAGAATGCTCAAACTACTGCACAATTGCACTCATCTCACACACTAGTAAAGTAACGCTCAAAATTCTCCAAGCCAGGCTTCAGCAATATGTGAACCGTGAACTTCCAGATGTTCAAGCTGGTTTTAGAAAAGGCAGAGGAACCAGAGATCAAATTGCCAACATCCGCTGGATCATCGAAAAAGCAAGAGAGTTCCAGAAAAACATCTATTTCTGCTTTATTGATTTTGCCAAAGCCTTTGACTGTGTGGATCACAATAAACTGTGGAAAATTCTGAAAGAGATGGGAATACCAGACCACCTGACCTGCCTCTTGAGAAATTTGTATGCAGGTCAGGAAGCAACAGTTAGAACTGGACATGGAACAACAGACTGGTTCCAAATAGGAAAAGGAGTTCGTCAAGGCTGTATATTGTCACCCTGTTTATTTAACTTCTATGCAGAGTACATCATGAGAAACACTGGACTGGAAGAAGCACAAGCTGGAATCAAGATTGCGGGGAGAAATATCAATAACCTCAGATATGCAGATGATACCACCCTTATGGCAGAAAGTGAAGAGGAACTCAAAAGCCTCTTGATGAAAGTGAAAGTGGAGAGTGAAAAAGTTGGCTTAAAGCTCAACATTCAGAAAACGAAGATCATGGCATCTGGTCCCATCACTTCATGGGAAATAGATGGGGAAACAGTGGAAACAGTGTCAGACTTTATTTTGGGGGGCTCCAACAGTGCAGATGGTGACTGCAGCCATGAAATTAAAAGATGCTTACTCCTTGGAAGGAAAGTTATGACCAACCTAGATAGCATATTCAAAAGCAGAGACATTATTTTGCCAACAAAGGTTCATCTAGTCAAGGCTATGGTTTTTCCTGTGGTCATGTATGGATGTGAGAGTTGGACTGTGAAGAAGGCTGAGTGCCGAAGAATTGATGCTTTTGAACTGTGGTGTTGGAGAAGACTCTCGAGAGTCCCTTGGACTGCAAGGAGATCCAACCAGTCCATTCTGAAGGAGATCAGCCCTGGGATTTCTTTGGAAGGAATGATGCTAAAGCTGAAACTCCAGGACTTTGGCCACCTCATGAGAAGAGTTGACTCATTGGAAAAGACTCTGATGCTGGGAGGGACTAGGGGCAGGAGGAGAAGGGGGTGACAGAAGATGAGATGGCTGGATGGCATCACTGACTCAATGGACATGAGTCTGGATGAACTCCGGGAGTTGATGATGGACAGGGAGGCCTGGCATGCTGCGATTCATGGAGTCGCAAAGAGTCGGACACAACTGAGCGACTGAACTGAACTGAACTGAAGAAGCAACAAGTGGGAAAACTGAGGATTAGACACTCTGAAGCCCCAGGTCTTAAGCAGGAAGCTAACTACTAGCTATGTTATTGTCCTAGTAGAGCTGACTAGGCATTCAGAGACAGATTGGGGAGCAGGCTCTGCTCCCAACTAGCCATGGGACTGTGTGTGATTCATATCACTTCTCTGAGCCACAGCTATGCATTCCCTAATTCCTGGATAAACTCACTTCCCCTACCAAGTCCTGTACTAAAGTGATGGTGCTGGTGAATTAGGGAGGTTTGGGGGCTCTAGTTCCTGAGCTTTTAAGATGGAGGTGAAATGTTGACTCATTTAATTCCTCATTAGTATCCCCAGGCTGCCATAATGAAGTACCACAAACTGGGCTGCTTAAAAAAAACAGAAATGTATTGTCTCACAGTTTCAGAGGTCAGACGTCCATAAATCAAGGTGTCAACAGCAGCATTCTACCTCTGAAACCTGTAAGGGAGAATCCTTCCTCACCTCTTCTGAGTTTCTGATGGTGGCTGTCCATCCTTGGCTCCAGTCTCTGTCTCTGTTGTCACATGACAATTTCATCACATGATCATCTTCTAAGGACGCCAGTCATGTTATAATAAGGGCACACTCTACTATGGTATGATCTCATCTTAACTAATTCCATATGCAACAACCCTATCTCCAAATAAGAAGTAGAAGGTACATGAGATTTCACGTATCCTTTGGGGAAGGCACATTCTACCCACGACAGTACCCCAGATGGGTGCCCTGAGTAGGAGAGACCTTCAGGGCCCGAGACAGACCCAGCATGATCTTCCATGCAGTGCTGGAGCTTTGGCCTTCCAGCTCCAGAGAAAACAGAAACCCAAATACTTTTGGAATTTGGGATGGAAATTTGGAGAGCACAGTCACACTTCTCAGTGCAGAGCTTCCTTTGATGTAGCCTTCAGTTCGCAATAGGATGGCTTTGGTAAATGAAGGGGAAGAGACCCACCCTTTCATCCTGAAAGATTAGGGAAGTAAAGTGTCAAAAGTGTTATACTAGATTAGTGCTCCCTTTTCAGAGAACAGAGCCCGAATCTAGAAAACATGAGAGGCAATAATTTGTCTCTTAAAAAAAAAGTTCTCAAGGATGCAGGAAGGAAAAAAAAAAAAGGATGCAGGAAGGGAAGAGAGCCAGCATTTTTACTGAGAGCCTCCTCTGTGCCAGGCCATATGTGAAATGGTTTACAAACACCATCTCTTTCAATCCTCAGGACAATTCTTTGATGAATAACCCCATTTGACAGGTAAGGAAGCAGGTCGAGAGCCATTAATTAAATTTTTACAAAAGTCCCACAGCTAAAGAGATGTCAGTACTAGGATTTAAATTCAGATTTGTTGCATAATCAAGTTTATAATCTTCCTTCTACATTGTCTGTTTATAATTTTACATCAGATAATGTATGTGAAATCTTGAAGCACTGTATCTGGCAGACAAGGAGGAGGCCATAAGCATTTATATACATCATTCCTCCAGAGACTGTTTCTGGAATGAATGAATGACACTCGATGAACAGACAGCGCCCTCTGATCCTCTGGTTCTCACGTGAACTCTCGCTCCTCTGAACTCCCAGGACTTTATTCTTTCCCTCTCAAGTGGAACTTACTCCTCTCCCTGCCATTTCCAGCCCTTGGTTAGTACCTCAGAGAAGGAATGAATTTAACTCATCTTTGTACCTCTTAGGTGTCCTGCACTGGCCTGATATGCAACAGATGCTCAATATCAGTCTGCAGGGGAATGAATAAGTAAAAACTCCTGTAAAGCACACAGCTCAGTATTGGTTAACATGGTAGGTTTAACCTGAGAGCATCCCTAGGAAGTTCAGAGGAAAACCTGAGATGAGGCTCAAAATAGCACTCCTGGCCAGGCATGGTCACTAAGCTATGGTGCAGACTCAGCTCCTCTCAGCCCTCTCTTACACACCCATCAAAAATACAGGGGCTTGTGGAGCTCTGTGACCACCAAAAGGGGTGGGATGGGGTCGGGGAGGGAGGTTCAAGAGGGAGAGGATATATACATACTTAAGGTTGAGTCACATTATTGTATGGCAGAAACCAACACAATATTGTAAAGCAATTATCCTCCAATTAAAAATAAATTAAGGACTTCCCTAGTGGTACTGTGGGTAAGAATCCGCCTGCCAATGCAGGGGACGTTGGTTCCATCCCCAGTCCAGGAAGATTCCACATGCCGTGGAACATCTAAGCCACTGTGCCACAACTACTGAGTCCACACTCGAGAGCCCATGAGCTGCTGCTACTGAAGTCCATGCACCTAGATAGAGCCTGTTCTCCCCAACAGAAGCCACTGCAAGGAGAAGTCCACGAGCCTCAACGAAGAGTAGCCAGTGCATGCAGCAACTAGAGAAAGCTCGAGTGCAGCAAAGAAGACCCGGCACAGCGATAATAAGGGGCTTCCCAGGTGACATTAGTGGTGAAGACCCACCTGCCAATGCAGAAGACCTAAGAGATACAGGTTTGATCCCTGGGTCAGGAAGATCCCCTGGAGGAGGGCATGGCAACCCACACTCCAGTAGTCTTGCCTAGAGAATCCCATGGACAGAGGAGCCTGGTATGCTAGCTGTCCATAAATTTTTAAAAATACAGAGGCTGGGACTAATGACGTCTTAGTTCCTCTAATCTCTTATCTAAGGCCCGGTGCTTCCAAGGTCAGAAGGGGTTAGTGACTGCACAACATCCAGATGCCAGCAGGGCCGAGGCTGTCCACTGATGGACACGGCATCCAGATGCCAGCAGGGCCGAGGCTGTCCACTGATGGACACGGCATCCAGATGCCAGCAGGGCCGAGGCTGTCCACTGATGGACAACCCTTTCTCAGGTCCCAGTTTTCCTGAACCACGAAAATCAGTATTTGGGCACCTTGCCAATTTCCTCTTGCTATTTCCCAACAGAGCACTTTCCAAAGACAGCTGGAATGAAGGACCATGTTCTCTCAGCAGGAGGTTCCTCCTAGAGCCAAAAAGAATGCCAGAACCTGGACCATGTTTCCAGGAGACAAACAGAACAGCCACTCCCCGTCTCTACTGTGAAGGAGCTGTAATGATGCTAAGTAACACTCGCACGCACAATCACTCCTGCCCTTAGGGAAGCCCTCTGTGGCCATTCCTACATGTGATTTTCATGTGACATAGATCTGTGCCATGGTTTTTACTCCCCATTTCACAAATCAGGAAACTGGAGCTCCAAAGAAATTCAGGATCATCAACCAGGCTCACCTACCTATCTCCACACCCTAAGGTCTATTTTCTGTTTTTATTTTTATTTTAAAAAATAGGAAATGTGTACAGAATGAATAAGTGTTTCTCCCACTCCTGGTCTCCCAGCATCTCATTCTCTGGGAGGGTATCACTGTTATTAGCTGTTTGGTAAGAGGTCTTCTTACGGTGAGAGGCAAGTAGGTTATCCTTATCTATCTGTAGCGTGCTGTAGGCAGTATTCTGCCTTTTCTTTTCCCATTTACCAGTATTGCCAGGTGGTCCTTCCTTCCATATCAGGATATAAATATCTGTCTATTTGCTCATGATGGCTGGATAACAGCCCATCATCTGAAAGTCCCATAATTTTGAAAGACATATACAGACCCCAAGCTCTCAAGCAATGATGATAGCAGGGAGGAGTTGAGAAGCTGGACTGCCGCATCCACATACCCAGGGTCACTGAGCATTTCAGATCAACTGACCCTTGTAGATCCCTACACAAAGATTTGCTGTCTCCTTGAAGACTAACTGAAACAATGCATGAAATGCATTCTGTGTTTGACACACACTAAGTGCCCAGTTCTACTAAAGCCAACAAGTTTCTGACTCTATGGGCCAAAATGTTGGGATGGTAGACAGGACCAGAAGTCAGGGAAGGAATTTGCCCTCTTCCTCAAGATCAATGGACTTATGGAAAAACAGACAGCCAGCATTCAAAACCCAGCTCCACCACCCACTGTGTATAGCAGAGAGGGCTAGACATGGATTAGTGGAACACCTCTACTCTCAGAGTTCAGGATGGGCAAATGGTTACCCAGCCCTCAGGCTTCTTTGCAGCCTGGTATGGCTATTTTCTCACCAAGACATTATAAAGGGTAATTGCTTGCCCCCCGTTCCCTCTTTTCCCCCTCTTCCATGGACTGGAACTCGTGTGTGGTGGGGGCAAAACACCTCCAACCAAGCAGACGAGGCAATACTCTAATGACAAAATGAGAGGAACTCAGGTAGCTGCATCACTCAGCGGGCAGAGCTGTGTGTGGCCTGCTCCACGCATGTGCTTTCTGGAGTAAATTGTTACAGGAGAGAGCGGCCCTCTTGAATCTGGCTTTAGTGATGGTATTTTAAGGTCTCTGTTAGAGCATCTTCATTCTTAGCCCAATTCATACAAGGTGTGACCTTGAACAAATCCTTTGACATCCGTAAGCCTCAGATTCTAAATCTTCAAATCCCTCATAAAGATTAAAGAGAAAGCAAACAACACCCAACACAGTTATGGCTCAGTAAAAGATTCTGGGGCTCAGTTTCCCCATCTGTAAAATGGGTATATTAAGCAAACCTTTGTGAAACCCAAATGACATAGCTGTAAAGCTGATACCCAAGCTATGAAGCCCTGCACAAAAATTAGCATTGCTTTAGGATGCTCTGGAACCCTTGCTTGTGTTGCATAAATGTTTCACTAATGTCCATGTGGACAGTGAGCCAAGAACATATGCTTCCTATGTTCTTGGGAGGTCAGCAGGTGTCTCTGGATTATGTTCCCAGCATGTACAATCCCAGAAGTTCACATGCCTGAGCACTACACCATCTGAGCCTCCTCCAAGCCAGTGCCAAATGGTGGATGTCGACAGCTTCACGGCCCTCTGCAAACCACTGCTGGCAATAGCAGCACTACACAGGAGGGCATTTCAGAGTTTACAGAGCAGTTCCACAGCCACACATTCTCTGGACCATCTTGGAACCCAGCAAGGTAGGCAGGATGATTTGCATTTGAGGTAACAGTGCTGAGACAGGCCACAAGGAGTTAGAGTTCCTTGGCAGGGTCCATACTATACCACCTGCATCTCGAGCCTATATCCGAGTCTAAAGTTCTTTCTATTCCCCTGTTAAATATCTCCTGTAACAGAGGAGAATATGCTCATTTGGGACCCAAGTTACAAAGCATAGCACTGAAACCTATTTATTCATCCAATAAACAGAGGATTTCTCCCTGCCTGGCCCTGCACTGAGCCCTGCAGAGACTAGTGGGCCAGGTACAGGGCCTGCTTTCCAGGGACTCAGGACCACATAGCAAGTGTCTGGATGACAGGACCACATAGTGAGGCTCTAACACGCCAGGTGCTTCACCTAAGCAGTCTCTGATTCTTACAACAAAGCTGCAAAGTGTATGTATGTTTTCCCCCCAAATTTATGATAAGCAATCGAGGCTCAGGGACACTGTGTGATTTGTTTGAAGCCACTCAGCCTGTAAGTGGTAAAACTCTGTTCGATGCCATAGGCTCTTTCCTGAAAAATGCAAAAAACTCCTCACAATGTCTTCAAGATAGCATGTCCAGGATGGAATTATAAGTGCCACAGCACCCACTGGGTGCTGACACATGATATCAAGTGACCAACTAATTTATTTCTCATTTTGATTTCTCGGTTGATAACTTCATCCAATCACAGAATGTCAGGGGAAAAAAAGATTATCTAGTCAAACCTTCTCATTGTACAAATGGGGGTGGGGAGTAAGGACCAGAAAACATCTTGTCCAAGATCACACAGCACACTTAATATCCGAGCTGGAATTCAAGCATATGTATGTCTAAATTTAAAGTCCAGATATTTCCACTTCACCATGTTCTGGATGCTCACCCTGGGACTTGGCACTTACTTTCACATTCTCTTTTGTCTAAAGAGTATCTCCTGCTTAAGGCAGGAACCAGTTGTAGTTCATCTTAGTGTCTCCAGTGCTGGACATGCAGAAAAATGCCTTTAATGAATGTGTGGTGGCTGAATGGGATGAAACAACAATAATCATGCCCATTATATAGATGAAGAAACTGAGGTTCAAGATTAGAGTATCTGTCCAAGGTAACAAAGCTCACAAGCCACTGTTGGCTGGAGGACCTATGTAAGGCACCAGCCCCACTGAAACCTGGACAACAGGGACAGCATTCAGTCCCAAATAAGGACCCTTGCCCGCTTCCTCTTAGTGTTGGAAAGAGCCCTGGGGGTGGGGTCCTGTAGGAGGACCAGGCACGTGACTCAGCAGGAAGTCATGACAAGTGTGCAGGGAGGAGGAAGACCCATCCCGGCAAGCCTCCCTCCTCCACCTTGCAGGGGGCCTCAGGCTTAGCTGGCCAAACGAGTCACACATGTTTGGAAGCCAGTGAAGAACCTTGCTGGGGGCCAGGAGGGAGATCCGTTCTGGGGGTTCTGCCAGGCCTTGAGGAGGGGCTGCTAGCACGAGGTCAGGACAGACAGATGTGTCCATGGCCCTGCCAGAGGCCAGGCTGGCCCCAGCATATCAACCCCACCCCTCCCACCCCCAACCCGCCAACCAGAGCCATAACTCTATTCCAAGCTCAAAGTGTTCCGGTTCCCAGATTAGACCATGGAAAAGTGATTCCACGTGGACTTTTTAGCTTGTTCGTTTTACACAACCCCCACCCCCCATCTCCAGCCCAGAATCTCAGGGCGGCTGTTTCGTGTCAACACGAGGATGTTGCTCTTTATTTTCTTCTCTCTTGAATGCACAAAAATAACTCTGCCAGACCCTAATATCCATGTGAGCTCTCAAGAAGCTGGGCTTAAACATGTTTGCACGTCAGGAACAAAACAATCCCACATGTAGCTGCTGAAACGAGGTGTCCTCTACGTGGCAAGTGGCTGCCTCCATCAACCTCGGGGATGATACTGGAAGGAAGAAATAGGCAAACAGCCCACCCTCCACCGCCAGCTCTCTACATAGGCCTTCTCTTTAATTGGTAATCTTAATTTTGCAGGTGAAAAACCTAATGTTCAGAGAAATGTGAATAGTTCAAAGTCATTCACTCACTCGACACACACTGCTCATTTCCACCAGTATGCTCAAGCTGGGTTTTTGTAGAGAAAAACTTTTTTCTGCTATGTAAGAGGATTCCCTCATGGATTCCTTCATGAGTTCCATGCAAAGTTTCCCAAAGTACAGAAAGTAAAGACTAACTCTGTGAGAGTTTAAGAGGCATTTGAGAAAAGTGAATTCCATGCATGAATTAGCCTGGAAGCCACTGATTCAATAGCAGTTACCTAGGAAATCACTGATTAAAGAAATGAGTCAGTGCAGTATTTTCTTAAATACAGGATTTTTCAAAGCTTTTAATTGGATAAAGTACATTTGACTCTCCCAGTAGAGTATGTGTATAGAGTATGCAGTATTTTCCCAAAGTTATGAGCTAGATTTTTAAGAAAAACTCTTTTGGAAACACTTCCCCAATATATTTGGTGGAATCATATGAAATTGCCAACATTTGACTGTTTTTTAATCTACAAAACAGCATCTCCATGTTTCAGGGGTCACGTATTTTGTGCCTCCTTTATCGTATCTCATAATGTGCTGTGGCTAAAGGGCATTTGACGTGTAATCTTTTATGTGCTTGCTGTTAGAGCTGGAAATAGTCCTACCCCAAATTCTTGCTTATCCTTGCATAATATGGGCTTATCACAGGAAGCAGTTGCACAACCAGAGAACATGTTGTCCAGCCCCGCTACATCCAGGTAGGTATGGGGAGCTACCGTTCACTATGAAATGTGAACACATGCGGCACATGCCACTGCCAAGCAAAGTCCGGTGAGAGTTAGATGTGTCTGCCCCACCTTCTCTTTTGTCCACTGTCTGACGGAATACAGTGGATTCCATGGTCCCAGAGGCTGACAGATCCACAAGAGAGAAAGGCATTCAGCCCTGCTTCACCACCTGATGGAAAGCCACCCACCAACGAGGCATACTCGCCATGAACTATTAGATGAGGCAGAAAGAAATCAATTTGGGGGCAGGGGGTGGTGGTGGTGTCATCATCACTGGAGAAAGTGTTATCCTAACTAATTCAGTAAAACCAGGAGCTGGCAGGGAGAATGGCCATCTGGGACCTCGAAGGTGGTGACAGGATAGAACAAAAGAAGACCAGTCTCAGCCAGCCCACATAACAAAGGGATCACTGGTCAGGATGGAAGCTCTCTTAGTCAATGCAAGCTGCTCTAACAAAATGCCACAGACTGTGTCGCTTATAAACAATAGGAATTTATTTCACACAATTCTGGAGGTTGGGCGGTCCAAGATCAAGGTGCTGGCAGATTGGATGTCTGGTGAGAGCCCCCTTCTTGGCTCATAGATGGCTTTTCACTGAGTCCTTGACTGGTGGAAAGGATGAGGGATCTCTCTGGAGTCTCTTTTAATCCCACGTATGAAGTCTGTGCCATTATGACCTAATTACTTCTCAAAAGTCCCACCTCCAAACATCAATACATTAGGGATTAGGTTTCAGTGTATGAATTTGGGCACACATACACAAGCATTCAGTCCAAAGGAAAGCCAATACAATTTGTAGGAAGCATAATATGAAAGAGGGACTGTGCTGATGATAAGACTATTGTGCAAAATGCTAACATTTGGTCTGGATGCTGCCATGCCTTCCTTTCACTCACTCTCACCACACCTAATCATTCCTCCCCAAGTCCTATGGATTCTACATTCTCTGTTCCACAACCCGATCCCCTTCTTATCACCTCTGCCCTAGATACACTGTCTGTGTCAGATCTCCCCCACGCCAGGCTCACACCAGCGCCTCCAAAGCCACACACAGAAATATTTCAGAGAGATTTCCTTAACATTGAAAATCTAACCATCTCTCCCCCTGTGTTAACCCTTAAGTGCTCCAAGTCTGCCCCAGATAAGGTCCAAACTGCTCAGATACAGAATTGGACAAGCGAGTCCCCATCTTCTGAGCTTAGTGTATTGCGTGACATAAAAAGACAATGAACTTTGGAGACAAGCTACTCTTGGTTTCCTCCTTGATGTCCCCACCTCCTACCTTCATGGCTATGCACATGGACTCACACTTTTGATCTTCCATTTCTTCACTGATAAGATAGAACACTGCCATGATGGCTTGCACATAGAATGTAGTCCATGTTAATTGTCTTTCTTCCTTTCACATAAATAGAGCCAAGGGCACTAGACATGAAGGTGGGACCCCTGACTCTTCTCCTGGGCTGACCCCTCTCCTGGGCTGACCCCAGCATGAAGCAGGGGCTCTGTGCATGCATGCCCACCAGACAGATCAGTACTAGAGTCCTGACTCCCAGCCAGGTATCCTTTGACTCTCACTGCAGTAACTGTGTTCAATTCCAGGCATGAGAAGGCTGCTGTTCCTGCAGAGTCTGCTGCACCTTGCTGTCTCTGCCATGTAAAGTGACCACCAAGCTTCTAAAGGGGCAGGAGGAACTCTGCCCCACCACACCAAATCTCCCCAGAAGAAACAACTTTGCCCGTCAGAGAACCAGACAGAGGGTAGCAAGAGGGCACATTAGCCCTGGGCCCAGAAGCAAACTGGCCTCTAAACCAGGCAGGCAAAATCTTAAGAGTCCTTTCTGCTCATCTTTGAAAATAAGATGGAAGGGAAAACACTTACCTTCTCAAAGCAAACATCTGTTTGCTTTGCAGTTTCTAGGGATGAGTCTGTCAAGAGAGCTCACCCTCCCTGAAGGCTCCCAGGAGAGGTCATCAATGTGTGGGCCATTTTCCTATGAAAAAAGAGCCAAGTTCCCAGAGATGTCTCCCAGCCAGCCCACCCTCAAGGATGATGTCAAGATCCTCTTTACACACCTGTTCTTCTTCTCTTGGTCCTGAGACAAATGCTGTCCCTAAGGCAGCCCATCCCATTGCTGATCTCATTTTATGAAATAAGTATCATTCCATTCACTTTAATGAATGTGGCCCCTTTGTTCTACCTACACTCTTCAGCTAAAATAAACTATAGGACAAAGGCAAGAATTGGTACTCAAACTCATACAAAACCTCACAGGAAAAGCAGTTGTTCTATACAGCAAAAAGCATCCTGATACTTTTTGCACATCCTGTGCAATCACAGAATCATAATATCACAAAGTTCAAAGTAACTATATTTAGTCCTTGAACTTCCACCATGAGATTCAACTCCCCACTATTGGTCTTAGAATTGAACAAATGAAATAGTTCAGCTATTCAAATGGAATAGCCCCTGGAGACCACATTAAAAGATAAGTATTCACTACCAGTTTATCATGTGTGATGGAGACTTGTTTGAATACCCAATAGACATTTCCTTCCCACTTTTTCATGCTGACATACACACACACACACACAGGTTTGTATTTCCCTAGTCTTGCAACTAGTAGCAGCCATGTGACAGGTCAACTCTACATGACCTACATGTACATGGTGATCTACATGGAGAAACTTATTAGAGGGCTTCAGGAAGATGTCCTCGCCTGATAGAGAGATGCTACTGTGGCATCTCTGGGTATCCTCTGGATTCCTACTATTTGAAAATAGTCATGTGAGGACTGAGGCTTAGGTAGCTCTATTTTTAAAAGATTATTTTTATGTGGACTATTTTTAAAGTCTTCATTGAATTTGTTACAATATTGCTTCTATTTTATGTTTTGGTTTTTTGGCCGTGAGGCAGGTGGGATCCTAGCTCCATGACCAGGGATTGAACCTGAACCCCATGGACTGGAAGGTGAAGTCTTCACCACTGGACCACCAGGGAAGTCCTGAGGTAGCTCTATTTAAATCATAAGGCAGTGAGCCGGAAGACAAAGACAATGTTATGAGGAAAGAACGGAAGGGTGGGAAGAGGCTGGTTTTGTGTTGTGGTTCTGGTTTGTTTCTGGTTTTGGCTTTTTGGCCCCTGAACCAGACTGGAACTGCCTACCTCTTTTTTTTATTGAAGTACAGTTGATTTACAAAGTTTTAGGTGTATGACAAAGCAGTTCAGTTATATGTGTGTGTGTGTGTGCGTGTGTGTGTGCGTGTGCGTGTGTGTGCGTGTGTGTGCGTGTGCGTGCGTGTGTGTGTGCGTGTGTGTGCGTGTGTGTGCATGTGTGTGTGTGTGTGTGTGTACGTGTGCACATGTGCATTCTTTTTCAGATTCTTTTCCATTATAGGTCATTACAAAATATTGAATAGAGTTCCCTGAGCTATGCAGTAGGTCCTTGTTGTTTACCTATTTTATATATGTAGTGTGTATCTGGAGAAGGCAATGGCACCCCACTCCAGCACTCTTGCCTGGAAAATCCCATGGACGGAGGAGCCTGGTGGGCTGCAGTCCATGGGGTCGCTGAGGATCGGACACGACTGAGCGACTTCACTTTCACTTTTCACTTTCATGCATTGGAGAAGGAAATGGCAACCCACTCCAGTGTTCTTGCCTGGAGAATTCCAGGGACGGCAGAGCCTGGTGGGCTGCCGTCTATGGGGTCGCACAGAGTCGGACACGACTGAAGCGACTTAGCAGCAGCAGCAGGAGCAGTGTGTATCTGTCGCTTACCAACACAGTAAAGCCAGCCACACAAATTGTTTCCTTGGTGCAAACAAAAGTTATATTTATACTATGTTAATAATTATTTTAACTTTATTTCCATTTTGTAGAAGAAGGAATCTAAGTTCAGAGAAGTTAAGTGATTTTCTCTAAGCATATTAGTTAAGGTCCAGTCGGAAGATAGAAACCACATAGAAATTTGAATAGAGAAAGTTTAATATAAAGAACTATAAATGAGTTACAGGGAATACTAACTTCTAAAGGCCAAGATAACACTAGAGAATAAGGGAATACAGGAAGTAAGGAGCAGTCTTTTCTGGTGGAGGCAGGACTCTTCTGAAATAATAAGAAATATAAATATATATATCAACATAATAAGATATATATATATATGAAATATAATATAGACATGAATCTGAGTAAACTCCAGGAGATAGTGAAGGACACGGTAGCCTGTGTGCTGCAGTCCATGGGGTTGCAGAGTTGGACATGATTAGTGACTGACCAACAGCAACAATATATATATGTTTCTCTGCCCTGAATCCTGGCATAGAGTTCCAAAAGCTCTATGATTTCCTGAGTGATGGAGGAGGCAGGAGTACCTGACATGGAGCTCCTAAGTCCATTGGAATTTTCTGGGTGATAGGAGTGTCTTTTGTTTTAATGATGAAACCCTTGGAAGGCTCCTGCATGGTCACCTGAAATACCAAGCATGATTACGAAACTTGGAACTTTCAGAATCACCCTCCACCTTCTGGGGAGGAGAGAAGGGCTGGAGATTGAGTTAAAAATCGATCATCCTGTGTGATGAAGCCGCCATAAAAAAATTCCTGAATTATGGAATTGGGAGAACATCTGGGTTGGTCAACATATGCACATGCCAAGAGGGTGGCACATGGCGCACCCCAACTCTTTGGGGACAGAAGTGCCATACTTGATCACTTCTAGATCTTACCCTATGCACCTCTTCATCTGGCTGTTCATCTGTACCCTTGATTATATCCTTCATAATAAACTGGCAAATGTAAGAAAGTGTTTCCCTGACTTCTGTGAGTCATTATAACACACGATTGAACCTGAGTAGAGGTTTGTTCCGGAGAAGGCAATGGCACCCCACTCCAGTACTCTTGCCTGGAAAATCCCATGGATGGAGGAGCCTGGTAGGCTGTAGTCCATGGGGTCGCTAAGAGTCAGACACGACTGAGCGACTTCCCTTTCACTTTTCACTTTCATGCATTGGAGAAGGAAATGGCAACCCACTTCGGTGTTCTTGCCTGGAGAATCCCAGGGACGGGGAAGCCTGGTGGGCTTCCGTCTATGGGGTCACACAGAGTCGGACACGACTGAAGCAACTTAGCGGCAGCAGCAGCAGCAGGGGTTTGTTCAGTTCAGTCGCTCAGTTGTGTCCAACTCTTTTCGACCCCATGGACCACAGAACCCCAGGCTTCCCTGTCCATTACCAACTCCCGGAGTTTGCTCAAACTCATGTCCATTTAATCGGTGATGCCATCCAACCATCTCATCCTCTGTCGTCCCCTTTTCCTCCTGCCTTCAATCTTTCCCAATACCACAGTCTTTTCTAATTAGTCAGTTCTTTGCATCAGGTGGCCAAAGTTTCGGAGCTTCAGCATCAGTCCTTCCAGTGACTATTCAAGGTTGATTTCTTTTAGGATTGACTGGTTTGATCTCCTTGCAGTCCAAGGGACTCTCAAGAGTCTTCTTCAGCACCACAGTTCAAAAGCATTAATTCTTCAGCACTCAGCTTTCTTTATGGTCCAACTCTCACATCCATACATGACTACTGGAAAAACCATAGCTTTGACTAGATGGACCTTTGTTGGCAAAGTAATGTCTCTGCTTTTTAATATGCTTTCTAGGTTGGTCATAGCTTTTCTTCTAAGGAGCAAGGGTCTTTTAACTTCATGGCTGCGCTCACCATCTGCAGTGATTTTGGAGCCCAATAAAATAAAGTCTGTCACTGTTTCCATTGTTTCCCCATCTATTTGCTGTGAAATGATGGGACCAGATGCCATGATCTTTGTTTTTTGAATGTTAAGTTTTAAGCCAACTTTTCCACACTCCTCTTTCACTTTCATCAAGAGGCTCTTTAGTTCTTCCTCACTTTCTGCCATAAGGATGGTGTCATCTGCATATCTGAGGTTATTAATATTTCTCCTGGCAATCTTGATTCCAGGTTATGCTTCATCCATCCCAGTATTTCACATGATGTACTCTGCATATAAGTTAAATAAGCAAGGTGACAATATACAGCCTTGATGTACTCCTTTCCCAATTTGGAACCAGTTCGTTGTTCCATGTCCAGTACTAACTGTTGCTTCTTGAACCTGCATACAGATTTCTCAGGAGGCAGGTGAGGGGGTCTGGTATTCCCATCTCTTGAAGAACTTTCCACAGTTTGTTGTGATCCACACAGTCAAAGGCTTTAGCTTAGTCAATGAAGCAGAAGTAGATGATTTTCTGGAATTCTCTTGCTTTTGCTATGATCCAGTGCATGTTGGCAATTTGACCTCTGGATCCTCTGCCTTGTGGGAACCCCCAATTAATACAGTTGATCAGAAGTTTACGTGAGTACCTGGGACTTGTGACTGGCATCTGAAGTCACAAGGCAAACATGGGATTTTGCCCTGAGCCTGTGGGTCTGCACTGACTTCAGTTGGTTAATGTCATAGCTGAACCATGGGACACCCAGCTGGTGTCAGATATTGGAGGATTGGTTGGTGTGTCCCCACCCCCCCTCCACATTTGGAAGTGCTATGAGTCAAGGACTGTATGAGAATTTTCTTTCAGTATACAAGGAAGGAGCAAATTGGAAGAGGGTCCTTACTTCCTAGGCTGAGATTCAGACCTCAGTGGAAAGGGTGTGACTTAGTCTACTGGATGGTGGAGAGGTTTGCAGTAGTGCCGCAAAGTGAAAAGCAGCCCCTGTGGTACCCACAAAACTCTCTAGGGACCTGGGCTGTGGCTAAGATATCCTGAGGGGTTGCTCAGGAGAGTGCTGCTGACATTTGCTGCAGATTTGCCTTCTGGGGTGCTGGTGAAACTTGCTGAGGTGTGAGCGCCCTTGAGATTGGGTGTCCTTTACATGCTGGTTGCTATTTACCACAGGACCAAGGAGAAGGCAAGCACATGGAACCAAGAAGGAAAGACCCTTCCTCCTGTAGCACCCTCTACTGACAAAGCTTCACATTTGTCTTCTGACAAGAAGAAGCAATGCTCACAGGGTTCAGCTTCAGCAGCACAAAGCCAGGCAGTGAAGGTGGGTACAGAACTGCAAGGCAACTCATTGATAACTGGCCTTGTAACTATTATAACCTATTGAAAGCCAGGCTTCTCTGACAGCAACACCTAAATTCTTTCAAATAGCACACAGGACTTCTCTGACCTTCAGTTTTCCCATGTCTAAACTGGCAAGTATAGAGCTTGTCTCACAGGGATGCTGTGCGTTTGAAATAAGATGAAGTATGTATGGGTCTGGGACATTATAGAGGTCCAGTGAGAGTTGCCTACTGGCCTGTTTTCTTGCAGAACTGTAGTCTCCCTACTGAAAGAGACTTCAGGCATCATCAAACCCATCTTTTAAACTTCACTGATGAGGTTCAGAGAGAATGATACACCACAGGTCTCAATTCCTGTCAATGACAGAACAATAATTAGTTCCCGAGCCTCCTGACACCTACTTTTTTCTCTTCTTATTCAACTCTGCCACCTCATATTTGATTTGGGGGCTGACATGAATGTGAGGTAGTTACATATGAAATAATTTCACATCATCTGGCCATGTACTCAAGTTGCACAATCAGAGAACTTTCCTATGTTTACAAGGAGAAAAGGTTATTTTGACCAATTCAAGTTTTCCCTTAGTGATCAAGTTAGCGCTTTTATTTCATTACAGAATTGGCAACATGTAACAAGCCAAGCTCAGCGATACCATTAATTTTTGGAAAAGGATTGAGCATAAAAATAAAGTTCCATTACTATGAATGTATCCTCTTGGACTCCTTAGGTCCATCTGTGATTTCTTCCTGGTTGCTGCTTGGGGATCTGGTAATAATATTCCAGCCTGAGTCATCTGGGTGGGCTGCAGGCTCTTTCTCATCTCTTTCAGAAGTTTCATTTGTGGATTCCTCTTACCAACTTAGCGGTCGGTAAGCCAACATGCAGTCTCTCCAAGGTGTGGCTGTATATACAGCACTTAGAAAGGTGCTAGCTAGAACGTTCAATAGTTGAAGCTCTCTTTCCACAAAGTGACACAACTAGTAAATGGTGGATGTGCAGTTGAATCTAGACCTAGATGATTCTAAAGATTACTTTCAATCACAGCTAAATGTTAAAACACCCATTTCTTAAGGAACATGAGCCCCTAGAAGACAATCAGTGTAATGGTTAAGAGCCTGGGTTTGGGAGCCAAAAAGTCTGAATTTTGTACCAACAGTTATTCATTGTGTGTCCATAAGCAAGTTACTTTACTTCTCTACTCCTCAGCTTTCCGGTCTGTACCAAGGAAATAACACCACCCACCTCACAGGTCTGCGTAAAGATGCAAAGGGTCGTGACACAAAGTGCTCAGCTTGGTGCCTGGCCCAGAACAAGTTTCAATAGTGATTATTCTAGTCTTGTCTCCTTTACACTCCTCACGGTTCCATGAATAGATATTATGAGTGTTTGTGGTGGTGTTTTAAGTATTCAGTAAGTTTGTTGAATGAATAATGAATGCAGGGGGGAAACAGAAATTTGCTTTAAAAATATTAGAGGTCTGGGGAACACAGGTATACCTGTGGTGGATTCATTTCGATATTTGGCAAAACTAATACAATATTGTAAAGTTTAAAAATAAAATAAAATTTAAAAAAGAAAAAAGAAAAAAAAGCATAAATAGCAGAATTTAGGATTCATAAAAAAATATATATATTGGAGGTCAGAAAACATGCCAAAGAACTATTAAAAATGCCCTCCCCTTGGATACAACCCATTGGTTAATGGGCAACAACCCAAGCACCTGGCACTTCCCTGCCAGAAGGCGAGAGGCCTCAAAGTCAGCATTGCTGGGTAGCCATGCCAGGAACACACCAACAGAGCAAGCCAGCCTTCTAACAGAGAGGGCACGCATACTGATGTGTGACTGGCACCTCTGGTCAGCTGGGAAATGAAGGAAATCGGGAAGCTTTTGAGAAGCAGCCCCCCACACTCAGAGCCGACCTGGACTGAAATAATAGTAAGTAGTGTAGATAGAGCGTCACTGACTCCACGGACATGAATCTGAGCGAACTCCAGGAGATAGTGAAGGACAGGGGAACCTGGGGTGCTGCAATCCATGGGGTCCCAAAGAGACAAAACTGAGCAAATAAACAACAGCAGTAACAGCAAGCTATTTACTGAGCTGGCCTGTACCACTGCTCTGCCAGGCCCTTGAATCCCTGACCCATTTTTCACACTCCTGAGAGTGGTTGTTCAATCTGATAACTCCTGCCCCAGGTGGCCCTAAGCTGTTACAAATCCCTGCTCTGTAACCTTGGACAAGACGCTTTGCTTCTCTGAGCTGTTCTGTAAACAGAGATACTAACACTGCCTACCTCACAGAGGCAGAGGAACCGAGACAGCATTAAATCTTAGGCTGCAGCCTCCCTCCACAGAGCCTCCTTAGTCCCAGCAAATGTGGGCACAGGAAGTGGACGCTCAGCCAGGACAGTGTGGGCCCTGAGCAGCAGCTCTGAGTTCAAGAATTATCCCTGGATAGAACTGGCTCTTGACCAAACTGCGGGTGAAAAAAACATAGCAGCTAATTTTTATTAAGTTTTTGTGCCTGGCTAAGCATGTCACATTAAATAACTTACTTACTTATCATAATAACCCCTGCCTATCCCTATTAATAAAGTTCATATAACATCACACATCTGCATAGTTCTTTCTTTGAGAAATAGAGAGTTTATTCAGAGAGATTCGTATTCCACAGGCAGAACGCTGTCCACCCACACATAACTATATAGCTCAGTTTTGTCCAACTCTTTGTGACCCCATGGACTGTGGCCTGCCAGGCGTCTCTGTCCAAGGAATTCTCCAGCCAAGAATACTGGACTGGGTTGCCATTTCCTTCTCTAGGAGAATTTCCCAGGGATCGAACCTAGGTCTCCTACATTGCAGGAAGATTCTTTACCATCTGAGCCACTGGGAAGCCCTTTCACTTTCACATATAACTGTGTACTCTCTTCAGCTAAAAGCCAACTTTCACATCCACAATTTTCTTTTATCCTCACAGCATGTCTAGGAGGTGAAAATTGCTATTACCCCAGTCTACAAATGTAGACGTGATCCTAGAGAGGGGAGATGCCTTGCCTTCGGTGGCAAATGAGTTAGTGACAGAATTGGAGAATGCAGGTCTTGACTCTTGGAGACCAGTGCTTTTTCAACTACAAGACTCTTTTCTTGATTCCCTCACCCTCTTCCCACAGATTCCTATGCCCAGTGAACTGGATTAAATAACTTTAAATGCCAATGAGCATTTGGAAGAAGCAATATGAAGATAATATGCCCCTGGAAGTGATTTGTAGCCACCTCCCTCAGCCTCTTTGAGGCCATTTAGAGACTATGGCAATACACCACCAGATCTCTGGAAGCCCCTCTCTTACTGCTGCCCCTCTGGATCGACCACCACGTGTAGGCTGAGGCCAGGCTTCTCAGGGCAGTTCCCAGCCAGTGACTGAGTGTGGCAGGGGTGCCTGCCCACCCTGCCAGGTACAGCCAGTGACTGAGTGCATCACAGGAGCAAGTGCCTGCCCACCCCTACTCAGGGTGAGCCCAGAGGCAGGGCTCCTCCAATGAGGAGGAGCCCCTATATCAGCCTGGCCAAAACTTTCTCAGAAGTGAGCTTGGGTCAGAAGTGAGCTTGGGTCTGAGTCCTTCCTGTCCACCCCTCCTAACTTTCACCTCTGCTCTCCCAGGGGCAGACCCGCATCACTTCTACAGGCTTGCCTTGCCTGCTGCCACTGTCTCCCTTTCTCCTTCACCAGCGTTTCCCCAGTAAATCTGTCGAATATCTAGTCTTGCCTTGGCATCTGCCTCTCAGCGGACCTTACCGTTTCCTCTTAGTTGAAGATGTGTTCACAGATGACCAGAAAATAGGACTCTCATCCTTCACTTCCCACTGCAGTGGAGCAATATAAGAGGACCAGCATTTGTGTCCTGGGTTCCCCGCTACCCTGCTCTGCATTCTCAGACCCACTTGGCTCTCTCAACCTCTGGCATACTAACCTTGACCTGCTTGTCACCCAGGCCCTCCCTCCCCTTCATCTGACCCCGTCCAGGTATCTCCCCACCACTCTAGCCTCCAATCTAGCTGCCCTTCCTAGCACTGAACTCATCTTTCCCTTTCAGCTCCTGCACCAGGCTGGGTATGGCCCCTTGGACCCAGCCCTGGGGCCTCTCCCACAAGTAAACCATGTAAAGGACAGTTCCCCCAACGCTGCATCTCTCTTTGGTGGGGGTTATGCCTGGTGGGCAGGGTCAGACATCTACAACTGAGCCTCCGCTGAGCTTCCCTCAAGGCAGAGCAAGCCTGGCCCTGGTGTGTCACCACGTGAAAGACCTTCACCAAGACCCCAACCGAACTATGACAGGCGACAGGGGAAGAGGTCCACAGGCCTGAACAAATGCCAGGTCCAGGTTGGCAGAGGTGTAGGGAATGCAGAGCTCTGTAGGGAGTCAGGAACTCTGAGACAGCGGAAGGGATCCAGGATCAGCAGGTAGAGTTAGGACTGCTGCAGGGTCTGATGAGTGTCTCAGGGCCAGCCAGCCTGACTTAGAAGGTAGTTGGAGTGGGTCATCAGTCACTGCACCCACCACTGAAACCTCAGCCCTCAGGTTATTCTGGAGGGCATTTTGGTGCCCAGTATTCTATTTGTAAAGTTCGAGATGGACCTTCCTCTGCCCAGTTGCTCTACTGGACTCCCACTTCAATTTCCAGTTTGCCCTCTCTTTCTTGACACAAGCATCTCTCTGATTTCTCCCAGACACTGCGGGGAGCTGGGTGCTGATCCCCAACAACTCCGATGGTCAGTAGGTAAATATTGCTCTGCTTCTCCCAGCTCATTTAACACCCTTGCCCCATCCCAACAGACGGGTGCCATCAATGCGTGTGCCCTGCACCATTGCCCGCCCTCCTGGCCACCTCAGTCCTTACCGTTCACACAGCCATTCAATTCCTTCCAGCTGTGTGGTTTTCTCCCACCCTTTTTCTAGACCAAGTCCCTGAGACCCCTCTTGGGTAAAGGTCATGTGTAAGTGTTACTGAACTTCGCCGGTCTGTGTGCCTGAGCCGCACAGTAAGGCCAAACGATTCTAAAACACTGGAGTTTGGAAAAGAGAAAGGTTTAATACAGGGCCATGCAAGGATGGCTCGTGGGTGGCTCATGGCCTCCAAACCCCAAAGTTACTGAAAGCTTTCATCAAAGACTTTTTCAAAGCAAAAGGTAAGGGAGGGGCATACTTAGTTGTTGCAAATTTCCTGGTTTCAGATCCTTTGTTCTTGAAGTCAGGTCATAGTCTTCTTTGAATGTTATTCTCGTCCTGACAAGAAAGAGCAAGGTCCCCAGGTATAACTTTCACCCTCCAATGTCCCGGTCCTGGCTAAGAGTAGACTGAGCTCAGTTGGCAGCTTCCTCCGCGGCAGGTTCTCAGACTCTCCTCAGCTGTCATCGCTGAAGGAGCTAGACACCCAAGCCAACTGGCCCTCAGGTTCGTCTGACAGCCCAAAGAGGGGAGACCAGGTCCCACAGACTGCGACCCAGTCACTGCTATTAGGTCACAGAGACCAGGATAGGGGAGAGGTTCACCGCTGCCTCAAGGCTTGGGTCAAGGCTAGTGGGTGGCCTTGGTGAGGGCTCTGGAGCCCTGCAGAGCACCGTCCCCCAGGACTGAGCTGGAGGGCCTCAGGGAGAAGGCCGGGATCCACCTCTTACCTCACCCTCCTCCTCACGACCACTACTCCACTGTTGTCTGATTCCCCTCACTAACCAGCGTTTCTTAATAGTTGCTTGTGGGCGAGGCCCACTGCTGTGCTGTCCAATGACTGAACAGGACCACTAACGTTCTCTCATTGATAGTTGGTTGCCAGGCGGCAGGGCCCACTGAGGCACCGATCAGTGACTGAGCAGGACCCGTTGCAGAAGGTCCTCTTGAGATCATCCCTCAGGGCTTTCCCAACTTGGGAATTCCATGGCCACTGGGTTCCCTAATCCCGTAATCCCTTGGCTCCCAGTATCTCTTATGCAAACACTGTATCTGTGTTCGCTTCCTTGTCTTCACAATGGAAAAGGGGCTGTGCAGTCAGGCTGCATCATCTATCTCCTGGCATCTGTAACTACCCAATCTCCCCGTAAAGGACTTCCTGCCCAGATATAAAGAGGACTCCTCCACCTCCAGCCCACTCCAATCCCAGCAGCTGGGACCATGACCTCCCTAGCCAGACCCACAGAGGGGAGATGAAAGAAATCCTGCACTGCACGGTCACCCCTACTGATGGTGACAAGTCTACTACACAGCTGCTCATCTTTCCCAGCACACACACACACATGACTCACACTCACACTAGTGGCCCACCACGTCCAATCGCTTCTTGTCTCCCAACACATACAAACTCTGACACAGACCCTCTTGCTCTTCCCGCTCACATTCCTTCTCTTACTCTCTCTCTCTCTCTCTCTCTCTCTCTCTCTCTCTCTCTCTCACACACACACACACACGCATGCACACACACATATCAAAGACTACTTCTGGCCCAGGGAAGAAACACTGAACTCAGGCTATGACCCTGATTCTCCTCTCTCTCTCTCTGGACCCAGTAAGCAAGTGCTCCCCACAACTACTTCTCTGTGCTCCCCCATGACCTCTCCATGTGCCCCCAGACCTTCTCTGTGTTCCCCCAGCCCTTCTCTGTGCTCCCCCAGATCCTGTGTTCCCTCCCACACCCAACCTGCCCCCCAAGGGACTCCCTCTCCTGTCAAGCCCAAAGTGAGCCAAGGCCAAAGTGCTGAAGTCAAAAATGTTTTCTAAGCACCAAATTATGTTCTCAGGTGAAAAGGGGGCATAAAGAATGTCTCTCTGTTCTTGGGCTCAAACAGAGATGCTAAGAGAGGCTCCGAGGGGCTAGGAGGCTGAGTAGGCTGCATCACCCTCTTCCTCAGCCATGGGGTACGGGGGGTGGTCCTGGGGGAGTTATAAGTGATTCACTTTTGTACCTCATCATAAAACATATTTATCCCTCCATACTAATGGAGCATCTACTAAGCCACTTTCCTCATCCTAAAATAGTAACCAGCATTGATGTGCTCTTATGCTTGGCCAGGGACTGGGATAAGCAGTGGAAACATACTAATTAGTTAAAACTCACAACAACCTTACAAATACTATTATGATCATTGTTTTTGCAGATGATAAAACCAAGGATTAGAGAAATTTAATGTGCCCAATACTACCCAAAAGGTAAGCAATGAGCTGGTAAACAATCTGTGCGACCCCCACAATTAACCACCAGACTCCACCACCTCTCCTGTCCCTTTCTGTGGCACTCAGAACTAAGTTCAAATCCTGACCCCACTGTTGACTGTGCAGCCCCAGGCAAGCTCCTTAATCTCTCTGGATTTCCATTTCCAAACTACTAGAAATCTCACAGACAGAGGAGCCTGGCAGGCTATAGTCCATGGGGTCGCAAAGACTTGGACCCGACTTAGCAACTAAATAACAAATTAATGTTATCAGCATGTAGGTCCAACCCTCAGATAGTTCACAAATAACTAATATGAGCACACAGGTCACTAATGCAAGGCTGGACATTTAAGAAAGATAAGCCAAATATTCTGGGAGGAGAAAGGAGAGTGGCTGCCACAGTTGGGAGCCCTCAGACAAAGCATTAGACCTGGCTTCCTTCCTTCATTTCTTTGCTTTAACAACATCCTTCCTTTCTTGAATCAGTATTACCCTATTTCTGTGCTAATTGTTTTCCAGGCTCTGTCCTAGGCCCTGGAGACATCACTTTTGACTCAAGTCATTTACATTCTAATCAGAGACATGTAAACCAATAATCACAAATGAGTTATAGTATGATGGAAGCCAACAGACCACTAACCACTGTCAGGAAAGATGGTTGGGGAGCCCAGAAAGAAAGGTTAACAGAGACCTTTCCAAGACAAAGAAAAAGACTGTTTGCTTTTTCCTGGCCTGCCCACTTCTCTCTTTGTCTCCCTCTCTTCACATCATTCAGGTATATTATATATAAATCTGTATACTGTCTTTTCAATTAATATTATTACATAAGAATTGTCCTATATGTAATTGGTATGGTGAATAAAGAGGACTTAAAGGATACAGTAGCTCTATTTTTGTCTCCTATAGTCCTTCAAATTTATTCAATGGGGAAAATGCCTCCCTGTCCTCTGGATGAAAACTATGACAGTTTTCATGAATCTTCTGTGCACCATTATGTGGGGTTTTTTTTTTTTTAATGTTCTACAGTTTTTTATTACAAATTTAGTCTCATATATACACGACCACGGACTTCCCTGGTGGCTCAGATGGTAAAAAATCTTCCTGAAATGCAGGAGACCTGGGTTTGATCCCTGGATCAGGAAGATCCCCTGGAGAAGAAAATGCCAAGCCACTCTGGTATTCTTGCCTGGAGAATTCCATGGACAGAGGAGCCTGGTGGGCTACAGTCCATAGGGTCACAAAGAGTCAAACACAACTGAGCGACTAATGCTCTCACTTCACTTTCATATACTACCATGTGTAAAATAAATAACTAGTAGGAACCTGCTATATAGACAGTGAGCCAAGCTCTGTGCTCTGTGATGGCCTAGAGGAGGGGGATGAGGGGGAGGGTGGGAGGGAGGTCCAAGAGGGAGGGAATTGCATGTACATATAGCCGATTCACTGATTATGTACATATAGCTGATTCACTTCATTGTCCAGCAGAAACTAACACAACATGTAAAGCAATTATACTTCAGTTAAAAAAACATGGAGTAACCAAAGCTCCAAACTTGATTCAGAGTCAGTTACTGCTCCCTCCCTGTGGCGAGAGGCCTGCTGCCAGCAAGAAGCCCCCTGAGCCAGGTGGGGAGAAGCGGGAAGCCACGGTCCTTCCTTCTCCACTGTGCCCTGCCATGCTTCCTCCACCTCTGGCTAACTGCTTCCTTCCTACCCCCACCCCCTTCCAGAGTTGAGGAGAGAAGAAAGGAAGGCAATACAGGAAAGGCAAGGACATTCTTAATGGGCTGATACTGCCCTGAGAAAGCTTTATCACACTCTCATCTCAGCAACATTTCAAGCTCATTCTTTAAACACAATTTCATGGCTTCTCAGAGACCCCACACCTGAAGCTCCCTTAACAACCATACATTCTCCTCCAGCTTGTCACTTACTGCTTCTGCAGCCCCTGGGAACCCAGAAATTCACCCCTTGCCTTTTTGTATTGAATCGGGTCCTCACTCTAGTCAGGCATGTGCACCAGCTCCCTCTCCCCTGTGGTCCACACTTTGTCCTTAGGAAACACTCTTACATCCTTTGCTCCAGCAAACTCCAGAAATGCAAGTATCTTTTAATCTGAGTCATAAAGTCACTAGATACCAAATACCAAAATAAACTGTAAGACAGGACTCCCCAGAGGTCTTCATGTTCATAACGTTAATAACCAAATATGCCTTCCAATATTTATTCTCCTTTTCTTCCCTAGTTATAGTACCCAAAGTTTTAACTGGGCTCATTGTTATGATTAAATTTTCCCACTGAGATATAACAAAGTGTCATGTGAGGAAGTCTAAGATGTCTCCTCAAAATGAGAGTATACACATGTCTTTGCTCCTTCTTCCATCCTGTTGCTGAAGTATAGATGTGAAGGCTGGTGCTCTGGCACTCATCCTAAACCATAAAGACAGTGGCCTTGCTCTAAGGAAGATGGAGCAGAAAACTGGAACGCCACTGTGACTACTGATCCTTCAAAACAGTTTTGGATTGCCTTGCCCCAGACTTCATTTACTGAGATCAGTTTTGTTTTGTTTTAAAACACTATTTAAGTGTTTCGTTCCTGACTCTAATCCTAACCCAGTTTAATAGTCTATTTATCACATGGCTAAGCCATAGTGTATTTGATCATGGTTCTAATATTGTTCCTTCAAATCGTTTCCAATTTTCACTTTTAGAAATAACAGTGTAATGGACTTTTGTACATATTCTGGGTTATTTCCTAAGGTAGAAAATAAAGCTTTTGCTACAGATACAGGTCTGTATAACTTTCCTAAAGCTAGACTCTTACCCTCTCAGAAGCAGCAGCAAGGAGGTCACATTGTTCCTATAATTAACATGCATATGGACTTTATGGATGGACACACGCATCGGTGATGCATATGGTGTCACTGAGGCAATGGACGTGAACTTGAGCAAACTTCGGAAGACAGTGAATGACATGGAGGCCATGGGGTCGCAAAGAGTTGGACACGACTGGACAACTTAGGAACAACAACACTGACTTTAGAACACAGCCCACTGGGCTTGTCGGCTCTTGTGACTACAATGCTGCATAACAAATACTTCAAAACTCAGTAGCTTTCAACAACAAGCATTTCTTCTCACAATTACAAATCTGCAGATCAACTCCGCTTCAACTGATTCAGACTAAACTGGGCTAGGAAGATCTGCTTCAGCCTACTGACAGTGGGGTTTGGCCAAAATGTGGTTGGGTCAGCCTGCTCCACGTGTCTTTATTCTTGAGCCTGGGCTGAAAAGGTGGTAGCTATCCCAGAGACTTGTAAGGAGTGGTAGATAAGTCAGGGCATGAGAGTGACACTGGTCAGGGAAAGCCTCAGCAGGAAAGACAGGAAGCAAGTGGCCAAGCTCCTCTTTAGCCATTTTCAAAAAAAACAGTGTATGCAAATGAGCTGATTAAGCAAGATTTGGAATTGGTCAGCAACACTGATTAAGCACCTACCCTTGGCTAAGCCTATGTTAGGTGTTTTCAGAAATACCTTATCAATCCTGGAAACAAAGAAACTTAGCCATACACATTAAGGTCATAGCGGCTCAGTGCTAAAATAGACCAAAGACAAGGAGGAACGCTTTGAAATTCTCCACCCACCTCAGTCAGTGCTGAGGATCTGATAGTTGTCACAGGGGCAAAAGGATTTGAGTGGCCAAATCTGGGCAACAAAATCTTAGGTTAAAGTAAATGACTCTCACATCTGACTTCCCAAATCCAAAGCCTGGGTCTAGGTCTACTATTTTCCGTGCAAATTTGGCAAGGTGATTAATCTATCTGTGGCTCAGTTTCCCCACCTGCAAAATGGGGTGGTAAGAGTATGTACCTCATTGGGTTATTGTAACAATTTGGTGAAATAACACGGCTAAATTTCTTACAGCAGCACCAAGCCCAGAAAAAGGGCTTGATTCATGTTCCTGTTATACCAGGGTGGAACACTTAACTACTATCAAAACTCAGATTGACTAAGAACATGTGGCTCCTTTGTTTTGTGTATAACTTTTTTCCTCCTAACTAGTAGTTGTGCTTTTTCCAATGTTTACTAATTTCAAAGAAGAAAGTATGAGATAGTTGGTTTAGTTTACATTTGGGCAGATAATTGAGGTTAATGTTTTTCATATGTTTATCAATTAGAACGTTTCTAGAAGCCTTTAAAAATGGCTAATCTTTGTCCTCTGAGAGTAAATTTGATTTTTTGAAATAGCCAAAAGCCATTCAAAAGGATGACCTGATTACTTCCATGTCTAATGAGGTTTGAACCTCAGTATAACACAATAACATAAATGATCCTTTCAAGGAATGTTTACTCTCGAAGGGGAAATGAAGGCTTAAGCTCTCAGACATACCAGTCTTCTGGCTCCCTTCCTGGCTCCTCTCCAAAATGACATCTGGGTGTAAGGGGGAAGAGATGGCGTTTTAGTGATGCTATGGAAGGTGAAAAGTCATATTTTTCTGGCTGCTCTGGCTCTTCTGGCCCAGGTGGGGTAGGAGTCCTTAATCCACCTGCTAAGATTCACAGACAAAGTGTGTGTCTGTACTAGAGTAACTTGTAGAATAGGCTTTCCACAGCTGGTCAGAGTCCAGGGGGCTGCCTGGCTGCCTTGCCTTTTACCAGCTCTCTCTGGCAATTTAGACTCCTCTGTGGATTCTAGACACGCTCCCACCTGCAATGACTCCAGCTTGGCTTGGCGCAGGTGCTTCCCTGCGCAGCCCTTTTTCCAGGGCACCTTGACTCTGCCCAACCATGGCAACCCCCACTGGGCAATGTTTGCTGCCAAATTCCCACCACTTTCTGGGTGGCCATCCCCACCTGGCCACATTACACTGCCATATGGATGTGGTCACAGCCCACAGACAATATATCAGTAGTCTTTACTGGTTTTTCCAGTAGTCATGTATGGATGTAAGAGTTGGACCATAAAGAAGGTTGAGCACCAAAGAATTGATGCTTTTGAATTGTGGTGCTGGAGAAGACTCTTGAGGGTCCCTTGGACAGCAAAGAGATCAAACTAGTCAATCCTAAAGTAAATCAATGCTGAATATTCAGAGGAAGAACTGATGTTGAAGCTCCAATACTTTGGCCACCTGATGCAAAGATCCAACTCATTGGAAAAGACCCTAATGTTGGGGAAATTTGAGAGCAGGAGGAGAAGGGGGTGACAGAGGATGAGAGGGTTAGATAGCATCATTGATTCAATGGACATGAGTTTGTGCAAACTCCAGTACATAGTGAAGGACAGGGAAGCCTGGCATGCTGCAGTCCATGGGGTCTCAAAGAGTCGGACTTGACTTCACAACTGAACAACAATGTGAACCCCTCTGCCCTTGGTTGTACTCAGCCAATGTACCTCTCAACTTGCTGGACCAAAGATGGGAGAATATCCAATGTAAAATGATCTCTTACCTTCTCATTCCTCCTTTCTCTTTCTATGTCCTTTTCACTATCTTATGGTATCACAAAAAGTCAGATAGCCCCTCTACCATCACCTCATGCCCTCCATCTTTCACTACAGATTCCTGGAGATGACTTAATGGAGCTCAGAGGTATTTTTGGTACACTCTGGGGAACTCCATAAGCTGGGTAAATCAGAATGCATTGTTGAAAAGCTAAAGGGGAGATTAAAGGAATTTAGAATTCCTTTTTCAAGATAACACCTGGCTTGTGAGGTTATTTTCCTGCTGAATAATTCTATTTAACTTGTCAGAGGAAGAATATTAACTTGCCCTTTCTTTTTGCATTCCTTCTGTTATAAATCATGATCTAGCCCCAGGATGATGGATGCTTCAAGTCAGCTAGAGCAAAGGCCAAGAATGGAAGAAAGCAAAAGAGAAAAACACATTAATAGTTTTCAAAGCATCCCCTTCATAAAGCCATTATGACTAGTTATCATGATAATTATCCTTTCCTTTCTTCCTCTAATTTGCCTTAGAGCTTCTCAACTCTATATCATGCATAGGAATTTATGTGAACATGTGGGCCTTGTTGAAAATCTGGTTCAAACAAATAAACTGCTAAATGTTTTTTAGGAAATGAAGGAAACCTGGTATTAGATAGTATCAATAAATCACTAAATTTTGTTGTTTTAATGTCATTATAGCTAGGTTTAAAAGAACTTTTTTTAATGTAAACAAGCAACTAATTTCTATGGCCCATTTTAAAATATTGCAGCAAAATAGAAGGTGGAAAGGCTAATTGGTAGATAAACCAAATATGGCAAAATGCTGAGTCAAAGCTGAGTGATGGCTCCAGAGAGATTTTTCTGTACCCTATTTCTGTGTGTGGTAGACATTTTTAAAATTAAAAGATTTTCAAATTACATGGAGAACTATAAAACACAACCCTTCGAGAAGGAAATTGCAGCCCACTCCAGTATTCTTGCCTGGAGAAGTCCTTGGACAGAGGAGCCTGGTGGGCTACAGTCCATGGGGTGGCAAAGAGTCAGACATGACTGAGAAATTAACACATATACAAATAAAATACAAATAAGGCGTGCCACACTTAACAATCAGGTCAAGAGTAATATTGATTATATGCGATTTTCGCCTTACAGGATCAAGTGTAACCCAACCTAATGGCAATGCGCATCCAATCATCCATTGTCAGCACTGAGTTTAATCAGTTTTACAATGTTCGGGAGGTTTTAATGAGGCTAAATTTTTTTCATAGATTTATTACCTAGTAAATGTTTAGAAGGTCTTTCAAAATGGCAAATTTTTGTCCTCTAAGAGTAGATTTGATTTTTAGAAATCACCAAAAGCCATTTACAGCTACCTGGCAAAGAAACAGGGAGAATGGTCAGCCCTCATTTTTAACCTCCTAATCTTTTTTTCTTGTTTATGCGGCTGTGTCAGGTCTTGGCTGCGGCACATGGGATCTTCATTGCATCATGTGGGATCTTTCCTTGTGGTGCACGTGTTCAGTAATTGCAGTACTCAGGTTTAGTTGCTTTGCTGAGTGTGGGATCTTAGTTCCCCGACCGGGGGTCAAACCCACATCTCTTGTATTGCAAAGCAGAATCTTAACCACTAACCACCAGGGAAGTCCCTATCCTCCTAGTATTAAAAAGGACTTGGCCTCATTTTTACCCCAGACCCTACTGATGGCCTTCTGGAAAGCCCTGGTCATCCAGAAGATGTAAGTATCTCCCACTGACATCAGCTCGCTAAAGGAAACCACCTCTCGAATTTGACAGACATAACACTCCCCTGAATGACACTAACAGTGTTGAAGATGACAACTATAATGCATTTTGCCCCAAGTTCTGGGCATTACACAGACACAGTACCTCTCAAAAATTTCCAGAAAAGTGCCTCAATGCATAGAATGAGTAAGAGAGCCGAGATTGTTGTAAAAATTTAGCCTAAGGCCAACTAGAGAAAGTGCAAGATTTCATTGAAGTCTCCTGTTTATATTTGAAAAGAACATGACTTTTACACTCTGTTCCTCATAATGGTATTATCTAACATTTATTGAGCACTTAAAAGAGATGCTCTTTTAAGCTTTGTCTATATATTAATTCTCTACCTTTCTGGTGTTTTTCTATGAAGCTGGCACTATTATTACTCTATTCTGCAGGTGAGAAAACTGAGGTACAGTGAGGTTAACTAGTTTACTGGAGATTGCACAGCCAGCAAGTGTCAGAGCCAGAATTTGGACCCAGACAGTCTGAGTCCAGAGACCATGCCCTTTACCACTATGATGTGTCTCCTCCACAGTGTGTTCACACTCTCTTTAAGTTAAAAAAGAATCAATGGCATCTAGCAATTTACTGTCCACCTGTAACACTGGAACATCATAGCCAGCCTGTGCCTTCTCGAGGCCCCAGCATGTATGACTGTGGGATCAAAGTTATGACTGCTGCTGCTGCTGCTAAGTCGCTTCAGTCGTGTCCGACTCTGTGCGACCCCATAAACGGCAGCCCGCCAGGCTCCTCAGTCCATGGAATTCTCCAGTGTAGTTGGAAAAACACAAACCTGTGCTATTATCTCCAGTCCTCTCAATGAAAGAGCAAAGTAAGTATTTTTATTTTGTTTAAAACTTTGCCAAACCCAGGGTGACTCCCTTCTCTGGGACAGGCCTTACTTTCATTCTTTGTAAAATATAATGAGGGGCTTCTCTGGTGGCTCAGTGGTAAAGAATCTACCTGCCAATGCAGGAGACACAGGTTCAATCCCTGATCCAGGAAGACCCCACATTGCTGCGGAGCCACTAAGACTGTGCACCACAACTGCTGAGCCTGTGCTCGAACCCAGGAGTCGCAGCTACTGGAGGAGGCCCCTCGACCTACAGCCCTCACTCTGAAACAAGAGTGAAGTCGCTCAGTCATGTCCGACTCTTTGCAACCCCATAGACTGTAGCCTATCAGGCTCCTCTGTCCATGGGATTTTTCAGGCAACAGTACTGGAGTGGATTGCCATTTCCTTCTCCAGGGGATCTTCCCAACCCAGGGCTCGAACCCATAGACGCTTTACCATCTGAGCCACCAGGGAAGTAGGTGAAACAAGAGAAGCCACTGTAATAAGAAGCCCCCACTCGCCACAACTAGAGAAAAGCCCATACAGGAATGAAGACCCAGCACAGCCCCCCAAAAAATTAATAAATGAAATTATTTTTTTAAAAACCAATGAAACCAAAAATGAGTGAAGGGTCAGACAAAGGTCTATTCCACTGTCCCCTTTGGTCTTTACCAATGGCAAACCTGAAAGCTTGTTGCTTCTCAGATCTCTTTGAATCAAATGTCACACACACATGCATGCACGTATAAAGGGACACAAACATACATACACATTCACATGTACATGTGTGTACACACACACAATCTAAGCTTAGGCCAGTTGGCCCTAAGAACAAGCACCAGTCATGTTCCATGGGGACAGCACAACTTCAGGTGACAAGTAATAGATGGACAATGGAGACACAGGGTGATTCCACTGAATCAGCTCTGTCCCAACAGAATGAACTCTAGCCTTCAGTGCCTGTTTAGACCTTCTGAAGTCAAAATAGAAAATTCACAGAAAGAATTTTCCTGATGAGCAGTGAAATACTAGGACCTGCATCCCCTTCGAGTCAGTCATACTTGATTGACCCCCCTACTGGTCTGGTCTACAGTTCTGTGGCTGTGGGCAAGTGTACTCACCAAGCCTCCTTTTCCTTATCTACAGAACAGTCAAAGTGACAATATCACATGTGTGTGATAACCACACAAGGTTCTTTCAGGACTAAATGAGACAACACGTGGGAAGGTACTGACGTTGTGCTTGGTGAATCATAAGATCTCAGTAAATAGAATTTATTTGGAGTCATAATAGTATGTGTACTGTATACGCACATATTCAGTGTATTTGCACAATCATTTCAGGAAACCATCATCCTAAGAAGGACCAGAGTATGCCCTGAGGTCACACAGAAATGTGGTTTCCATTGCAACTTTTTATGCTGTTGGAATGTCTAAAATATACATATACATACTCCTTTCTCAGAAATATTTTTATTGCTTACTGAGCATGGCCCTGCCCATCAGAACAAGACCCAGTGTCCCCCTCAGCCAGTCTGTCCCATCAGGAAGCTTCCATAAGCCTCTTATCCTTCTCCATCAGAGGGCAGACAGACTGAAAACCACAAGCACAGAAAGCTAAACAATCTAATCACATGGACCACAACCCTGCCTAACTCAGTGAAACTATGAGCCATGCCGTGTAGGGCCACCCACGATGGACGGATCATGGTAGAGAGTTCTGACAAAATGTGGTCCACTGGAGAAGAGAATGGCAAATCACTTCAGTATTCTTGCCTTGAGATCCCCATGAATGGTATGAAAAGGCAGAAAGATAAGACACTGAAAGATGAACTCCCCAGGTCAGTAGGTGCCCAAAATGCTACTGAAGATCAGTGGCAAAATAACACCAGAAAGAATGAAGAGACGGAGCCAAAACAAAAACCACACCCAGTTGTGGATGTCACTGGTGATAGAAGCAAGATCTGATGCTGTAAAGAGTAATATTGCATAGGAACCTGGAATGTTAGGTCCACGAATCAAGGCAAATTGGAAGTGGTCAAACAAGAGATGGCAAGAGTGAATGTCAACATTCTAGGAATCAGTGAACTAAAATGGACTGCAGTGGGTGAATTTAACTCCAATGACCATTATATCTACTACTGCGGGCAGGAATCCCTTAGAAGAAATAGAGTAACCATCATGGTCAACAGAAGAGTCTGAAATGCAGTACTTGGATGTGATCTCAAAAACAACACAGTGATTTCTGTTCATTTCCAAGGCAAACCATTCAATATCACGGTAATCCAAGTCTATGCCCCGACCAGTAATGCTGAAGAAGTTGAAGCTGAATGGTTCTATGAAGACCTACAAGACCTTCTAGAACTAACATCCAAAAAAGATGTCCTTTTCATTATAGGGGACTGGGATGCAAAAGTAGGAAGTCAAGAAACATCTGTAGTAACAGGCAAATTTGGCCTTGGAGTACAGAATGAAGCAGGGCAAAGGCTAATAGGGTTTTTCCAAGAGAATGCACTGGTCATAGCCAACACCCTCTTCCAACAACACAAGAGAAGACTACACATGGACATCACCAGATGATAAATACCGAAATCAGATTGGTTATATTCTTTGCAGCCAAATATAGAGAAGCTCTTTACAGTCAGCAAAAAGAAGACTGGGAGTTGACTGTGGCTCAGATAATGAACTCCTTACTGCCAAATTCAGTCTTAAATTGAAGAAAGTAGGGAAAACCACTAGATCATCCAGGTATGACCTAAATCAAATCCCTTACAATTATACAGTGGAAGTGAGAAATAGATTTAAGGGACTAGATCTGATAGACAGAGTGCCTGATAAACTATGGTTGGAGGGTGGTGATACTGTACAGGACACAGGGATCAAGACCATCCTCAAGAAAAAGAAATGTAAAAAAAGCAAAATGGCTGTCTAAGGAGGCCTTACAAATAGCTGTGAAAAGAAGAGAAGTGAAACACAAAGGAGAAAAACATATGAATGCAGAGTTCCAAAGAATAGCAAGGAGAGATAAGAAAGCCTTCCTCGGTGATCAGTGTAAAGAAATAGAGGAAAACAAAAGAATGGGAAAGACTAGAGATCTCTTCAAGAAAATTAGATATACCAAGGGAACATTTCATGCAAAGACAGGCTTAATAAAGGACAGAAATGGTATGGATCTACCAGAAACAGAAGATATTAAGAACAGGTGGCAAGAATACACAGAAGAACTATACAAAAAAGATCTTCACGACTGAGATAATCACGATGGTGTAATCACTTACCTAGAGCCAGACATCCTGGAATGTGAAATCAGTTGGGCCTTAGGAAGCATCACTATGAACAAAGCTAGTGGAGGTGATGAAATTCCAGTTGAGCTATTTCAAAGATGACGCTGTGAAAGTGCTGCACTCAATTTGCCAACAAATCTAGGAAACTCAGCAGTGGCCACAGGACTGGAAAAAGTCAGTTTCATTCCAATCCCAAAGAAAGGCAACGCCAAAGAATGCTCCAACTACCACACAATTGCACTCATCTCACATGGTAGCAAAGTAATGCTCACAATTCTCCAAGTCAGGCTTCAACAATACGTGAAGTGTGAAGTTCCAGATGTTCAAGCTTGTTTTAGAAAAGGTAGAGAAACCAGAGATCAAATTGCCAACATCCGCTGGATCATCAAAAAAGCAAGAGAATTCCAGAAAAACATCTATTTCTGCTTTATTGACTATGCCAAAGCCTTTGACTGCGTGGATCACAATAAACTGTGGGAAATTCTGAAAGAGATGGGAATACCAGACCACCTGGCCTGCCTCTTGAGAAATCTGTATGCAGGTCAGGAAGCAACAATTAGAACTGGACATGAAACAACAGACTGGTTCCAAATAGGAAAAGGAGTACATCAAGGCTGTATATTGTCACCCTGCTTATTTAACTTATATGCAGAGTACATCATGAGAAACACTGCGCTGGATGAAGCACAAGCTGAAATCAAGATTTCTGGGAGAAATATCAATAACCTCAGATATGCAGATGACACCACCTTTGTGACAGAAAGTGGAGAAGAACTAAAGAGCCTCTTGATGAAAGTGAAAGAGGAGAGTGAAAATGTTGACTTGAAGCTCAACATTCAGAAAACAAAGATCATGGCATCCAGTTCCATCCCTTCATGGCAATAAATGGGGAAACAGTGGAAACAGTGTCAGACTTCATTGTTGGGGGCTCCAAAATCGCTGAAGATGTTAACTGCAGCCATGAAATTAAAAGACGCTTGCTCCTTGGAAGAAAAGTTATGACCAAGCTAGACAGCATATTAAAAAGCAGAGACATTACTTTGCCAACAAGGATCTGCCTAGTCAAGGCTATAGTTTTTCCAGTTGTCATATATGGATGTGAGAGTTGGACTATAAAGAAAGCTGAGTGCAGAAGAATTGATGCTTTTGAACTGTGGTGTTGGAGAAGACTCTTAAGAGTCCCTTGAACTGCAAAGAGATCCAACCAGTCCATCCTAAAGGAGATCAGTCCTGAATATTCATTGGAAAGACTGATGCTGAAGCTGAAACTCCAATACTTTGACCACCTGATGTGAAGAGCTGACTCATTTGAAAAGACCCTGATGCTGGGAAAAGATTGAAGGCAAGAGGAGAAGGGGATGACAGAGGATAAGATGGTTGGATAGCATCACTGACTCAGTGGGTGTGTTTCAGTAAACTCCAGGAGTTGGTGATGGACCGGGAGGCCTGGCGTGCCCCAGGGCAAGGAGTCGGAATGACTGAGTGACTGAACTGAACTGAACTGTGGTTGTTGGGCTTCCCCGGTAGTTCAGCTGGTAGTGAATTTGCCTGAAATGCAGGAGACCCCAGTTCGATTCCTGGGTCAGGAAGATCCCCTGCAGAAGGGATAAGCTACCCACTCCAGTATTCTTGAGCTTCTCTGGAGGCTCAGACAGTAAAGTATCCACCTGCAATATGCAAGACCTGGGTTTAAAGCCTGGCTTGGGAAGATCCCCTCAGAGGAGGGGATGGCAACCCACTCCAGTATTCTTGCCTGGAGAATCCCCATGAACAGAGGAGCCTAGTGGGCTACAGTCCATAGGGTCACAAAGAGTTGGACACGACTGAGTGACTAAGCATAGCATAGCACTGTGGTTGTTTGTTACGAGCTTTTTTAAGACCAGATCACATGATCTGGAGCCTGTTTCTGGGGCCTCTTTTGCCTCCATCCTCTCACAGGCAGACCCACTGAAGGCCTGGCTGGAGGATCAGACTCTACCTACCTTGAATGTATAGCCACCAACATGTACAATAATCGACAGGAAGTAAAGCCAACACTTTTCACTCTGCCTGCCCAATGTGGTTCTAAGTGCCCCACCAGGCTAAACAGTTTGCCTAGGGTTACAGATTTGGAACATGGTAGAGCTGTGACTCTATTCCTGCACTTCACCATTAGGCTGCAGTGCTTCCAGCTACACTATGATGTTTCTCACCAAATATTAGCCACTATTCTAATATGTCTGCAGTCTGACAGGCCCCTGCAACCCTGCCTAGTCTTTGCCTTTGGACCAACACCTTCCCTGAATCCAAGCCCACAAGCAGGAGCTCAGAGCTCTTGCTCGGCCTCCCAGAGAGCCCTGCCCCCTCCCTCTCTCCCCAGCCTAGCCTGCCGGCAGGATTCAGCCAAAGCGCCTCCCAGCAGTTCAGTCCACTGAAGCTGACTGGTGCCTCCCTCACCCCCAATAGTTTCTGGAATCAAGGCTGATACTGTTACAGCCCCTGAGACCCTCAGCAAGCTGGGGGACGAAGGAGGTCCCGTTAACAATTCAGATGTTACTGGCTCAGAGCCCTCAGCTGCTGATGAAGAATCTGCCTTCCTCAAAGCCTCCCCTGGGGTTTTCTGAGACATCTCACAAGCACTGGGCTCTGCGCTACCCTCAAGGGCACCTGTGGCTAGGAAGCTTCTAGGGGCTCCTCCCTGCCACTACTGCTACCAGTGAGAATGGCTTTTCCTTCCCAGGACCCCCAGAGCTGCACCTTTCTGTCCTTGGGACAGACCTTGAATCAACCCACATTCACTGGGAAGAGAGCCCTCTCCTCAAACTCTATCTCATTTTACCAGCTGGGCCCCAAAACAGCTTTGCTCGGAACCAAATCTCACAAAGGGTTTTGTAAGAACCACATCCTAAGCCTTTGCGTTGGACCCCTCTATTCAGAAGACTGGGCCCTAAACCTTGGGAACAGCGCTAGCAGTGAGGTTTCATCAACCTCTCCCTCCCTCACATTTTCATCCTCCCCTCTCCTCTGACTCCAGGGACTTGTGAACAATGTCCTCCTCAGCGTCTCCAGTTCCCCATGAGCACACCCTGGGAGGCTGTGGTCAGGCTCAGGCTTCCCCCGGGCTCAGCTGGATCCATCCATGACAACAAGTGTCTGATGACAGCGATCATAGTTAAGTGTGCACAGTGGGCTAGGTCATTCACAGACAATGTGTCATTAAACCCCCATTTGCAAATTAGGTAACAGTATCCCTAGTGACAGGGGCTTCCCAGCTGGTACTAGTAGTAAAGATCCTGCCTGCCAATATAGGAGACCTAAGAGATGCAAGTTCAATTTCTGGGTCTGGAAGATCCCCTGGAGGAGGGCACGGCAACCCACTCCAGTATTCTTGCCTTGAGAATCCCATGGACAGAGGAGCCTGGTGTGTTATAGTCCCTAGGGTCGCAAAAAGTCAGACACAACTGAGAACACACGCACACATGCACACACATCCCCAGTAACAAACAAACAGGTGGGCACAGTGAGATTTAGTGATGACCCCAAGACTATGAGATCAGAAAGTGAAGTTTTAATATTAAGACTGAAGCCCAGTTGCTCCCCGACTGTGCTTTTCCCAGCTTATCTTTCACATCCACCCTGTGGTCTCTAACTAAGGGGGGTCTCCTCGGCCCCTATTCTATGCCCTAGAGGCAGGATGAAGGTGGAGTTGTGGGGAGGGTGGAGCAAGAAAACTCAAGCCAGGCTAGGAGCATGGGTTTCTAGCTGTCTGATGTTTCAGTCCTAATGGTCATAGGGGATTATCAAGAGTGGGGAAAGAGTGGAGAGGGAGGGGACATGCTTCTTCAATTGTATTAATAGTTTAAGAAATTCAAAAGAGCCCCTCTCCCTAGAGACTGAGGAAGACTTTGGATTCCCAAGACTCCAGGGGTTCTCAGAGGAGGCCTGTGTCCCTTTATGGGATGCTGAGTGATTTTGATGTGCAAGGTTTATTTTAGGCAAGAAGAGGAAAAGGAAGAGGGAAGCATGAGAGTATCACATGCAAACTAATAGAGCTGGGGTTTTGTCAGGGAAGAACATTGTGGGCTCTTGTCCCCCTTTCCTGTACCAGGCGGGTATCCCAGACAGCAGTTCTTGCCAGTGGAAGAACATGAAAGTAGAAATTGCTGCTCTGTAACCTAGTATTACAGGTGAGTGGGAGGCGCCCAGGATGCCAACAGAGCCAGGCTCTCAGAAGGGCTCAGCTTGATCTCATCTACATGGCAAGCATTAATCACACATGTGCTGGGTACTCTGATAGCACCGTGAATCATGTAGCCATAATCATAAAATTACACCAGGCATGGTTATCCCTATTTTAAGTGAGAAAACCAAGCTTTAGTAAAATGAAGTGCCAAGATCACATAGCTGGAGAATGTCAACCTTGTGGTTCAAACCAGTATTCTGGGGCTCTGGACCCAGTGTCTCCCCATACCAAGGGCTCTGCTCACATTCTAGTGAGGACTCACTCCTGCACTTGGACACATGTCATGCTCTGTGATATGGGCTTGCCAGGGAAGCAGAGGGTTCAGAGAATAGACTGTGAGCTTGGACAAACCTAGCAGAACCACTCGCCTCTGCAGCCTACCAGCCGTGTGGTTCGTTATTTAAACCCTCAACATCTGAGTTTTCTCATCTGTAACATGGCGATATCCAGTCCTACTTCATAGGAGTGGTGAGGATTAAAGAAGAAATGAAAATCCCATAGCCCAGCATCTGGCACGTAGCAGCAGCTGACTAAGCAGGAGCTGCTGTTATCATGATTGAAATAAGGCATGTGGGAGGAAGTGTGTGAGAGAGAGATGCTGGACCCAAAGCCAGACCCGGTGGAGTTATTCCTGGGCAACTGGAGTCACAGTGGCCAACCCCTTGTCTAGGGGCTGGCAGGAGCCTATAAACACCTGAGACAAGAAATAACTATCACTCTAGCTATCTTCCACCTTCTGGCTGGGAAGAGAGGATGCCAGGAACCTAAGCCTAAGCAGAGAAGCTGAGCTGTCAGAAGAATGGAGTAAGCTTTCCTATCCAGGGGACCCTCTCCATGCAGTCTCACACCCAGATGCCCAGAGCTGTGTCCTCCTTGGCTCATTCCTAGCTACATGGCCTTGGGAAGGAACTTAGCCTCTCTGAGATGCAGTTTCCTCATCTTTAAATTGTGCAGGGATATAGCAACCCATTCCAGGATTCTTGCCTGGAGAATTCCATGGAGAGAGGAGCCTAGTGGGCTACAGTCTATGGGGTCGCAAAGAGTCAGACACGACTGAGCAACAAACACAACACAACAACAATATGCCTATCTCATTAAGAAAAAGAATGCAGGGGACTTCCCTGGTGATCCAGAGGTTAAGATTATGTACTTCCTGCAGGGGGCACAGGTTTGATCCCTGGTCTGGGAACTAAGATCTCACATGCCTCACGGCACAGCCAAAAAAGAATGCATGCAAGCCATCCCAGTGCAATGCCTGGTGCACAGAAGTGCTACAGAGACAGCAAGTATATTAGCTGCCCTCTTTATGCCTTCTTGGCAAGTTCTGACCTGTACACCCAAAGCCCTCCCAGTCCCAGGTGGGAGGAAGCCATCAGCAAGCTCCACATCTCTGTGCACACATACATGTACACACTCACAGAAGGAAGGATCAGGTCAGAAGCAATCTCAGCAGATTTATAAGCTCTACAGGGTGGCAAGAGACTGTGTTCCAGAAAGAATGTTTGCTGAAGGATTGACCAGCTCTTCCTTCTGCCTCAGAGTCAGTGCTGTGAGAAGCACTGCTTCACAGAATCTTCACCTTGTTCCCTTTCCCCTACCCCATCCCCATCCAGCCCCCCAAAAGCAGATTGTTCCTCATGACCTGGACAACATCCGGTTTGGCCAGCCCTTAGATATGTTTCCACTTTGGCCTGTTAAAGCACTTCCTGAACACAGTTCCTCTCTAATCTGGGTTCCTCGGCAGTCAGGCCCTGGTGGGAGCAGGAGCAGGGAAGGGGTCAGGAAGAGGGGTCAAGATGTCAGATAAAGGGGGCCACAGGAGGCCCTTTAAACAGCAGCCTGAGGAAAAGCTTTCCCACGCTCACCTAGCATCAGCAGATTGGGTGGCTTCCTTTCCCTTCCTTGTGGATGTAGGCAATTGAGATGGGCCTTCAGGTTCCCATGTCTTGTCTAGCCTTTGAAGCAAGCACTGTGTTCCCTGTCATACAAATGGAGGCACTAAATTCAGAGAGGAGACATCACTTTCCCCCAGTGACATGAATAGTGAAAAACAGTCATAGCCTCAGACCTCCTGATCCTAAGCCAGAGCTCTGACAATGATAACAAAACACTTTGCCTGTTTTGACACCCTTAATTTTCACAGAATACCTGTTAGCTGAGTACTCTTTTATCCCCATTTTACAGGGGAGGTATTTGAAGCCCATAGAGCTTAAAGTACTTACCCAAGATCACAGAGCTAAGAGGAAAGGAGTAAGTTGCAGCCCAGCCCCCAGTAGGATTGGGTATACTGAACAGCACATGAATCTCCAGCAGACAGCAGCTAGAGCCCACTAGTGATGGTCACTGCCCCCTTGACTGGCTCAATGAGCCTGGCCACGCAGCAGACCAACCAGTGGGTGGAGCCCAGGAGATGTGTCTTTTCTTGAGTCCCTGCCCTCAACATCCAGGCTACACCCTTTCCACACTGGTTTTGATGACAGGATGCCCATGGAACTATGAATTACTAGCTTCCCTGGGAAGGCTCTGAGTACCTCTTAGTGTCATCCCTCCCATTGTCCATTCACAACACTGCTTCCTGGCTTCTAAGAAAAAATAAAATTAAATCTAAAACCCTGTTTCCTGACTCTGTCTCCTGCTGCAGCCGCGCCAGGCACTCAGGTGCTAGAAGATCCAATGAGGTCATCTGGGATGGTCACCCTGTTCAGTGCCAGGCACAGAGGGGATTCGGAATGGCATCACTTCCTTCACCCTTGCTCCTCACTTTGGGGCCCCTTCTGTACTAGAGACAGAACAGTGAACAAGAGAGTGGGCTCCTGCCCTCACAGGGGTTGCAATCTGATGTGAGAAAAAGCCATTAAATAAGCGATTACAGATGTGATGCATATTACAAAACAGGAAGTCTGAAGAGTGAGTTGATAAGAGAGGCTTCACATCTGTGTATATGTGTGTGTGTGTGTATTGGTGGTGTGGGAGAACCATGTCATTTAATGGAAGGAGGAGCAAGAATTAGCCAAAGGAGTGGGGACTCTGAGCTGTGTGCTGTGCTCCTGTCCCTCCCAACAAATAGCAATGTGGTCTCACACACTACTTCTCTTCTCTGGACCTCTGCTTTCCCATTCATGCACTATAAAGGTAGCTTGGTCCTATGACACTTCCATCAAGTTCTAAATGTTTATGGTATCTTTGGCATCAAATTCAGGCAAAAGAAAAATTGCTTCTGTGTCTTTCCTATCCTAGGATAATACATATTACACTCCTATCCAAAATTTAAACTAGGATGTCTCTGTCCTTAGCAAGTCTCTGAGCTCCCTAAGGTCAGGGATGGAATCTATCCAATGTGTGTGCCTCTCTTGCTCAGGACAGAGTCTAGCACAATGGGGACAAAAAGCCCTCTTGATCTGTCTTTCAGAGACTGTGAGGTCACCTTGTAAAGTCAGAGGCATTAGAAGAGATATTATCAGAATCCTAAGGGTTTCCCTGGTGGCTCAGTGGTAAAGAATCCTCCTGCCGATGCAGAGACACAGGAAACTCAGGTTCGATTCCTGGGTCAGGAACATTCCCTGGAGTAGAAAATGGCAAATCACTCCAGAATTCTTGCCTGGAAAATTCCTTGAATAGAGGAGCCTAGTGATCTACAGTCCATGGGGTCGCAGAGTCAGACCCAAATGAACATGCACACCTGGCCTTTGGGAATCCTAAGGAAATGAAATAATAGTTGTTAAGACTTTACGCCCATGTTATCACATGCAGTTGTGAGCACAGGCCTATGGGACATGCATTATTACCCCCCACCCAACCACAGATAAGGAAGAGGAATTAACATTTATGGAACAGTAAGAAGCTTTAATGAAGGAAAGAGATTCACCCACAGTCCTAAGGAATAACTAATCTTTGGAGATTAACTCCAAAGCCCATGGCCTTCATTTGTTCATTTAAAATATCATACCAGCACACAACGGATGCTGCTGGCCTATTCCACCCTATGGCATCTGTATCCCTGAAAGATCCAGAAGCAGAAAAGTGGGGAGTGGAGGAGGGGTGAAAAGGCAGACAAACACACACCCCCTCCCTCATCCAGGTCCATCAGGCCAAAGCCTGGCCTGAACCAGGAAGAAAATAAATTTGAAATTGGATGTAAGATTAAAGTTTTAAAGAACTAACTGGCCAGAAAATGCTCAGATCTGCTCTAAACACATCTAAATAGATGTGTTTTATCAAACACATCTGAAGGCAATGATTAGAGGGAAATAAATCTGTCTCAGGCTTGTATCTCACCAAGCTCTATTTGTTCAATGTACCGGTTATAAAAGCATGGGCCCATTATGGCAGGAGAAACACAGGGTTTTAGGGAAAGAAAGAGCAGAGGATCCAGGCCAGCCATGTGAAGTCAGAGACCTCCCAAAGGAGCCTCACAGGATGAACATTCAGGCACAGGCCTGCTGTGGAAACATCCAGTATGGCCAGAGTGACAAGAGAGTGGATGTGAAGTGTCTGGAGAAGTGAGGGAAGGAAAGAGCAGAACACAAAGGCCTTCATAGATCCAGGTAAGGATTCTGGACTTTGTTCCAAGGGAAAAAGAGCCTTTACTGGGTTTTAGGAAGGGGAATAGCAATCAGATTTGCATTTATAAAGTATAGTCTAGTTATAGAATGGAATAGGAATTTGAAAAGCGAAGATGCCAATTCAAGAAGCTTGTGATAAAACCCAAGTGATGATGGTGGTTTGGACCAGTGATGATGGAAATGGGAAGGGGGAGGTGTGGAAGCAATTTCAGGGAACCTAGCAGTATTCCATGATGAGAGTTTTCTCATCTACAATTTCTCCAGAGGAAACTCAGGGCATCAGGATGAATGTGCTACTTTTGATCCAAAGATGTGCTTGACTAAAAAGACTCTGGCCAGGCCTTTCCCCTGACCAATGACTCTAGAGGCTTTGGAACACAGAGGTGGGAGGGAAGGGAAGGGGCTCAAGGACTGGACAAAGAAGCCATCTGGCATAGGCGAGATCGAGTGATGGATGTATGAAAATGTAGAGATCACTTAGCTAAATCTCTCATTTTACAGCTGAGACCACTAGGACCCAAGTGTGGAAGCTAATGCAGGCTCCATTGCCCAACAGACCTTGAATTCATCCTGACTAAGACACTGACAAGCCAGAGAAGTCACTTGATCACTGTGAGCCTAGATGTTTCATCTGTTAAGTGGATGTAATAAGACTTCTTTCTTGCAAATCTTGCAGGCAGCTTGGGAAAATTAAGAAATTTACTGATCAATCACCAAGCACAGTCCATTTATTTAGGCATTGGAGACTAAAAGATATGAGCAGATCTGGAAGATACTCAGAAGTTAGGAAGAAGAAGAATCGGTGACTGATTGGTCAAATTTCTCTTCAAAAGAGAAAGACAGAGGCCAGGATGATGCTCAGACCTAGCATAGAGGACCCCTCCCACAGTTTCCCAGCCTGCCTCCCCTGTGTATAGGAAACTGACCAATCCTCCACTTCCCCCTCTGTCATCACCAAGAAGTTCTCTAGAACAGCAGTCCCCAACTTTTTTGGCACCAAGGACCATTTTCATGGAAGACAATTTTTCCACAGACCATGGTAAGCAGGGGGGGGTGATCTCAGGATGATTCCAACGTATTACATTTATTGTGCACTTTATTTCTATTATAATTACATCAGCTCCACCTCAGAACATCAGGCATTAGATCCTGGAGGCTGGGGACCCCTCCTCTAGAAGATTGAGGTCCCATAAAAATGAAAATAAGAAAAACGAACACTCACATATTTGCTACGTGCCATCTGAGGACCTGAGACGCATCGATGTTCCAGCCACACAACAGCAACCTGCAAGTCAGCAGGCAGACATCCTGCCATTTCACAGGCGAGGAAACAGGCTCAGAGAAGGGAAGCAGCGCCCACGAGCCTCGCGTGAGAGGACTCTCGAGAGCCCATTGCACTGCAAGAGATCCAACCAGTCCATCCTAAAGGAGATCAGTGCTGGGTGTTCATTGGAAGGACTGATGCTGAAGCTGAAACTCCAGTACTTTGGCCACCTCATGCAAAGAGTTGACTCATTGGAAAAGACTCTGATGCTGGGAGGGATTGGGGACAGGAGGAGAAGGGGGCGACAGGGGATGAGATGGCTGGATGGCATCACCAACTCGATGGACGTGAGTTTGAGTGAACTCCGGGAGTTGGTGATGGACAGGGAGGCCTGGTGTGCTGTGATTCATGGGGTCGCAAAGAGTCGGACACGACTGAGCGACTGAACTGAACTGAACTGGTCTCAAAACTGGACCTGACTGCAGCCCACACACACACACACCCCCACCAGTTCCGGCAGGTGACTGATTTAGAGGGCAGACTTGTCAGGAGCAGCCAAGTGCCTGAGTGAATTTGTGACCCCAAAACCAGGTGTTCCTGCCGCCTGCTGACAGCACCTGGATTACGTATGGCAGGAAGGGGAACAGGCCCTAGCTTTCGACACCAAATCTCAGCACCAACCCGCTGTGACTTTCAGAGGCCTCCTGCTCTCAGAAGTCTGTGGTCCTCAGCGGCTGTGCTCTCAAAGGGTAGTCTTAGGCCAGCAGCCTCACTCCACCTGGGACTTCATTAATAAGGCAGAACCTCAGACCTACTGGACCTGCTGAGTCAGAATCTGCAGGTGACTGGTGTACTCACTAATGGGTACAATGACCACTGACCAGTTTAGAGACTTAGGTAAGGGTCCTGATCAGCAGCACCAAGAGGCTCTGCGACCTTGGGCAAGCCTCTGCTCGCTAAGTCTTAGCTCCCTGTCTGTGAGATTAGAGTGCTTAGACCAGGTACTCTCTAAGGGGATGCCAACCAGTAGAGGGAACAGAGGCCTGTGAAGTCACACTCAAAGCTCCATAAGTATTTTAACTAAGTAACTAATTAACACCACAGGTTTTTACCGAGCACCTACTGTATGCCAGGAATGCCAGGTCCTGGTGACAACAGTGACCCCCAAGTCCCTGCCCTAATGAATCTTATATTAATTAATTCTCTAGTTAACGAAATGGAGTTAAAACCCAGTTCTACTCCCTAAAAACTGTGTGACTTTGGTAACACAATTGAACTTCACCCATACCTAGTTTTCTCACCTGTAAAATACTAACAATAATAATAAGAGCAGCTGACAGTGGCTGAGCTCTTATTGTCAGGCACCATTGTAACCACTTACAAGGATTCCCTGGGAGGCGGTATAGCAGAAGTTCCAACCTCCCTGAAAACTTTGCAGTGGTTGCTTGCCATCTCTGTGCCTGCGTTCCTATGATGGGTGCAGTGTCCCCAGATGCCCTTTAGAGAATGAAGAACAGTGCTCCCAGTGTCTGGGAGTGCCACGTCAGACAGCCCACCGCTGGCAGCCTCCTTCAGGGATGGCTTTGGCTGAAGAAAACTGCCTCTCCCAAGTTCATGCTCATGTCCATTGTCTGATCGACACAGTGGTTACAAAGCTCGGTCTCCTCCCTCCAACTTGGACCAACTGAAAGACTGTCCAAGTCAGAGCACCCCATGAAGTCAGGTGAGATCTCAGCTGAGACCAGTCACCATTCAACTTCTCCCTCCTCCCCTCCTTCCATGGGTGCTGGTCCCTAGAGCGCCCCCTTGGAAGCGGCTGGCACACCCTTCCCCATCTGGAGTCGGCTTCCTGAGCAGCCCAGTCTTCGAGTTTCCTTCCTGTAAAATGGACATAAGAGCACCACCTGCCATGCAGGGCTTTTGTGCACATTGAATGAGTTAGTGAAAGTCACCCAGTCATGTCCGACTCTTTGCGACCCCATGGACTATACAGTCCATGGAATTCTCCAGGCCAGAATACTAGAGTGGGTAGCCTATCCCTTCTCCAGCAGATCTTCCCAACCCAGGGATCCAACCCAAGTCTCCTACATTGCTGGCGGAGTCTTTACCAGCTGAGCCACAAGGGAAGCCATGAATGAGTTAACATAGATGGAAAGTGCTTAGAGAACTTGGGTTGTGGTGTGTGTTCTCAATGTGTTTGCTATTATTATTACTATTGTTATTATTATGCCATGCAATAACATTGAGGAGGAAACTGTCACTGGCCCCATTCTAAAGGGAACAGCACATGCTAGGGCACTGAAACAGCTAAGGGTATGGCATAATCAAAAGAGTTAAAGAAGGGAGGCGCAGGAGGTGGTAAATAAGGAGAGCCTGAAGGGGAGGGTTGTGGGGACAGGATGCCAGAGCATGCTGGCCTGACTTTATCCTCTTGACATGGAACAGGCCAGACTGGTGCTCCCTGCTCCTGGTGATGATGGGCCAGTGAAAAACTGAGTAACCACCCTGCACACACCAGCCCCTCCACCTCTGCATTGCACCCTGAGGTTGTATTCTCTTTCTGTGAACCACAAGTGACTGAATGAATGAACAGTGAGGGGTTCCATGTGACAGGATTAAAAAAGACACAAGTGATCTGTGAAGAACACTGTTTAAGATGTGAACTGAATTACACGGCATCTCCCTGCGGAGGTTTCCAGAAGAGCACTGCAATGGAAAGAAGCCAGCCTGCACGAAGGAGAGAGTCCTGGACTGGAACTCAAGCAGCCCAAGGTCCTGGCTCCAGCTATGCTTCGTTGCCCTGAAGAAATGTCTCTACCTCACTGGAATTCGAGTCTTTATCTGCCAAATCATCTCCAAGTTCTTAACTAGCTCACTGATTTAGGAAAAAGCCTTTCCACAAGAATAGCTATCCCATGTCTAAAATAAATGTTTGTGAAGCAAAGAAAGGTAGTCAGATTGGCCCAGAATATTTGGAACAGGTGTAGGTGTGGATAAAAGAAAGGAATTTGAAGTCTTTTTCCTTTGGTCCTGATTCAATACTTAAGATTCACATTTCAGAGTGTTATAAATGCATTTATCTTTTGTCCCAGCAGTTCTGCTCCTAAACATTTTCCCTATAGTTAAAACAAACTTATCATGGAGCTCTTCATTACAACAGTGTTTGTAATAATGAATATTAGAAACATCTAAAGGACCACCAATGAGGAATGAGGGAAATAAATTGAAATACTCTACAATGAAATACTGTGATACTACAAGAGAAAAAGAATAACCAAGTTTGCTATGTGCTGTTAAGGAAAAATCTCAAGATATACTTCCAAGTGAAGAACTAAAGTGCAGAACAATGATAAACTAATCAGGTTTTTTTTAAAAAGTGGGGGAATAGTACTCTATGTACTCTGTGCTTCTACGTACATAAAACACCTCTAGGAAGAAGAACAAGCGAGCAATAGTGGTTGGTTTGGGGAGTACTCTGGGTGGTGTGAGTGAGCAGATGGGAGGAAGAAGTGGGTGGGAAATTCTCACCTTATGTTAGTCTATGGTTTTTTTCATTCCTTGAAAAGTTCAATTCAGATGAACAAAAAATAATATATGTGACCAGGGCAATATAGTAAAGATATTATTACACAGAGCAGAGCTTAACGTTCCTGTTTGCTTCTGGATTTTGCAGCGTGGTGAGAAAGCACCTGAGTGAAATTCGTCTCATGCCTTGTAGAAGTTCATTCTGCGCTTTTCAATGTTTAAACCTACCACCTGGTCAAAAAACAGAGGTGGAGCAAGCAATCCCACCTGTTTTTCCTTCCACCCAGCCCCTAAGGGGGCCAGTGCAACCCCTTCTTCCATCTGTACGACTCTGCCCTCTTTCAAGTAAATCCACTTCTTTTATAAGATCACTGATGTCAAGATGTGGAGAAAGGCTAATATCTCTTTTTACAAATAAAGAAACTAAAGTTCAGCAAGAATAAGTCACTTGCCCAAGAACATATAGGCAGTGAATCAGTTAAAATATTTTTAGCTGTAAGTACCAGAAACCTGGATTTTAAGTACATTAAACAATAGAAGTTTATTAACCTACATAGCTAGAGGTCCAGAAATGAGGGGAAATTCTACATTTAGTTAATCCAGGGGCAGGAAGATGTCATTAAAGGCTCAAATGCTGGCCGATCTTGTGCTTTGCAACCTCAGGACGTAGCTGGTTTCTCTCCTTATGGTCACAAGACGGCTGCAGCAGGGGTCACCTGAGGACACACTGTGTGAGAAAAAGAGGACCTTTTTACTGTACATCTCTCTTATCAGCAACGAAATTCTTTCCCAGAAGACCCAGTGAGTTTCCTCTTATGTCATATTGACTATATGATTTATTCATATGTCCACATCCAAACCAACTACTGACAAAGAGTTTGAGGCTACCATGGATGGCTCAAACCAACCACGGTTCATCCTCCTAAGCCTGAGGGTAGAGCCATCCCACCTAAACATGTGATACCCCAAACTGGAGAGTCATTAGCAAGGGTGGAGTAACTTATATCTGTTCAGGTAGTAAGTGATATGTTATCTCAATACAAAGCTGGACATGATGACCTGGTTAACTATCATTAACAAAACTCAGTATTCAGTAAACCACTGCTGAGCGCCCACTATGTGCAAGGTGATACATACAAGGTACCAGGGATTCCAAAATGGAGGCACAGGCCTTTAAGGCCCTTCCCACTGTAGTGAGGAACACAAGTAAAGACAAACCCAACTCAGCAGGACCAGGACCACGAGGAGCGAAGGCCCAGGGGACTGCAGGAGAGGGAAGAGGCAACTGGCCAGTCCAGAAGATTAAGGGCAAATTTTCAAGAGAAGGGATGCTTGCATGCTAAGTTGCTTCAGTCGTGTCCAACACTATGCAACCCTATGGACTGCAGCCCGCCAGGCTCCTCTGTCCATGGGATTCTCCAGACAAGAATACTGGAGTGGACTGTCATGCCATCCTCCAGGAGATCTTCCCACAACGCAGGGATCAAACCCGTGTCTCTTCCGTCTCCTGCATTGGCAGACGGGTTCTTTACCACAAGCGCCACCTGGGAAGCCCTTGGGCTATGAACTAAAAAACCGGAGGAAACATTCAGGAAGGGTAGTCCAGGGAGAATGAGCAGTCTGTGCAGGAGCCTATATGGGAAAGACCACTTGGGAAACGATGTGGGTAGACCAGGGGGGAATGGAAGAGAGTGCTCATGGGGACAGGGTTGGGAAGAGGGCAAGGAGCTCTTCTGGTGAGCCCTGTCAATCAAACCTTTATCCAAGAAGTTGGGAAAGTCAGACTCTTTAGTAGATGACTGACATCATCAGGTTTGCATTTTACTTTTTTAATGTCTATTTTATTTATTTATTTATTTGGCCATGAAGGTCTTTGCTTCAAAAAACAGGTACTTTTGATCTTCATTGCAGCCAGTGGGATCTAGTTCCCTGACCAAGGATTTAACCTAGGCCCCCTGCATTGTAAGTGCAGTGTCTTAGACACTGGACCACCAGGGAAGTCCCAGATTTGCATGTTAGAAAGAAGATGGGAAGAAAAAAAAAAGACCAAAAAAATGCAACAAATGGAGAAGGACCAGTTAGTTACAAATAGTCCAGTAGTCGTGTATGGATGTGAGAGTTGGACTATAAAGAGTCCCTTGGACTGCAAGGAGATTCAACCAGTCCATCCTAAAGGAAATCAGTCCTGGGTGTTCATTGGAAGGACTGATGTTGAAGCTGAAACTCCAATACTTTGGCCACCTGATGCAAAGAGCTGACTCATTGGAAAGGACCCTGATGCTGGGAAAGATTGGGGGCAGGAAGAGAAGGGGGCGACAGAGGATGAGATGGTTGGATGGCATCACCGACTCAACGGACATGGGTTTGGGTAAACTTTGGGAGTTGATGATGGACAGGGAGCCCTGGCATGCTGCAGTTCATGGGGTTGCAAAGAGTCAGACACAAACTGAACGACAAACGAAGTGACTAAACTGAAGTGACTGAGCACCAGCCTCTGTCCCAGGCACAGGGAGGCCAGCATGAACTGGGCAGAAATAGCCCTGACCTCCCTGACCTGTTGGGAAAATCAACATGGGGAACATTCTCCAAACTGGTAACCACTGGTGTCAGTGGTGTAGTGGAGGCTCTGAGGAGTAAATGAGATCCAAAGAATGAATAGGAATTCAGTTCAGTCGCTCAGTCGTGTAACAGCCTTCCAGTGGTCCCACACCTCCCCCAGCCAGCTCAGGGCCCTCCCCAAGGTGGGCTTCAGGCCTCAGGGAAGACTTCACAAGTGAGTGATTTGCCCCAAGCACCAGAAGCAAAGAGCTGGCCCCTCTCCCAGGCAGCACCCAGGAGATCTGCTGCAGGCAGAGGCTATCAAAAAGAGATTAGCACGTGGCCCGAGACACCTGCAGGGAGGAGCCCCATAGGAGTCCCTATTACTGGGTATCCCTCCTGCTGATGCTGAGGGCAGAAACCTGAGCTCTGTTTGGCAGGAGTCTGTTGAAGGGCCCTGTAAACACATTTCCCCTTTGGGCACCTTTGCAAAATCTGTGATAGATTTGGGTCTAGCAGAATTTAGAATTTTGTAGCCAAAATACATCTTCAGAACCTTTGAATCTCACCCCTTAACTTTAGAGAAGAGAAAAACAAAGCTTGAGAGGAAAAGTGACTTGCCCAAGGGCACAAAGCAAGTCATAGTAGAATGTGACTGGTGTATAGGTCTGGAGACTCTCTTCAGTGCTCTTGCCAATGACAACAGTAACAGCTAACAAGTACTGAGCCCTTACTGTGCACTAGACTCTGTCCTAAGTGCTTGGAACATTTTATTTAATCTGCACCACTACCCCATCAGACAGATAATAGCATAATTCTCATTTTACAGATAAGAAACTAAGGCACAGTTTAAGTAACTCTCCCAAACTTGCAGCTAAAACTTGAACTTAGGCAGCCTGCATTTTTAAAAAGGCCACTCAGAACTGCATATGGATGTCCAACCTCACCTCCTCCAAAAGGCAGAATCTATTCACTAATGTGGACCCTACTTTTTAGGTTTCGGTTTGTTTTGGACCTCAGGGGGTTCACCTCTCTTCTCCCACCAACAGTCTTTCTTCAGTCTGGGATAGCCAGTGGTCTATGCTGACAGAATACCAGGAAAAGATGCTAGCCTCTTTTCCTCCATGTTGAATAAATGCTTCCATCTCCAATAACCTCAAGCAGAAACAACAAGGTCTCATGTTCAACATGTCAGCTGAGCCCCGGCCCCTTCCACCCCTCACCACCTTCCTGTTCTTGCCTCTCTGTCCCTGCTGACTGACTTACATGAAATACATCACCAGGTGTCCTTGTTCTCATGGGAACAGTGGGAAATATGACCCAGAGATTGAAGGAACAGAAAAGAGAGGTCAAGATATTTATTCCCCAAGCAACCTCTCTTTCTGGTCACTATAGGCTGGCTAAACCCCTCTCCTGCAGGCCAGCTGCTATAGGGGGCCCTTCCATACAGCCCTCTCTTCCTTGGGTCATGTACCACCCTGCCCCTCACTACTTTAGGATTTAAAAAAAAAACACAAAAAACTACAACTTCTCTGCTATTAACTCCAAGGTTCTGCAACATCTTTGTGATCTCCTTACCCAACATGCCGCCATGAAGAGTGCCCTCATTAACTTCTCAACACATCATAATTTGAGGTGTCTACTTCCTGACTGATGTACTGGCTATTCCTTGACCTTCTGGATTGTACACTCTGTGGCAACCCAGAAGAGCTGGGGCAGACACTGGTGGCTCCTCTCCTCCACCTTCAACTCTCCCAGTCCAAGTGGTGCAAAGACGGCTGCCACCACTACCTTCATCATGACTTGAGAATGGAGTTCTGCTCATGGAAAAACACAGGAGGGAATGGTCCTCGTGATTGGTTCAGGGTGGGCACATGACCGGAGTTAGTACAAATAAGAGTCAGTACAAGGGCTTCTCTTCAAACTAGGGCAGGAATCTGCTCCTAAAACTAGGAAGAGAAGTACCAACCAGGAGCTGCTGGTGACCATCTTTCCTCACTAGGGGAAGCACCTGCCTGAGAATGCAACAAATAAAAAGGAGCATAGAGTAGAAAGAGAAAAAGAAGGAAAATCCTGAACTGATCATTAGGGCATCTAGTTTCAGTCCTTCTTTAATTCAGCACAACCCCTGGACTTTTCAGCAAAGAAAACCGACCCAGTTCCTTGTGTGCTTAAATCTATTTGAGTTTCTGACACCTGCAACTAAGTCCTGACTAATACAGAAGGTTTTAAGCTCATCAAGGATTTGAGATACAGATCAGGAAATCTGAGGCAAAAGCCCACACGTATGGGACCCAGCTGGGAGAGGGCTGCAATTCCCAGCATACCTAATAGTTCAGTACGTGGCCCCTGGAATCATCCTGTGTTGAGGTCCTTTAATGGACCGGAACCTGGTGGTCCAGAGTTGACAATGAGAAAGCGAAAGAAGGAGAGAGGCTAATATTTCCTGGGTTACGCAGCCGGCTTTCGCGTTCCAGGAAATCAGCCAGAAATAGAGAGAGATAGAGAGAAAGAAAGAAAGACACGGGGACCAAAGCTCTGATGAAACAAAGGTGTTTTAATCAACATGGTGTAGGCATATATACTGTAGTTATTCTCAGTAAAGATAAAGATTAAAATTCCAGACTTAACAAAACATAGGTGATCCATATTAAAGAGAGAGAGTTGTAAACAATCACTTTTACGGTTCACAAGAAGGAAGAGCGTACTTATCACCGTATTGAAAAACTAATGAAGGAAATGCCTGGATCCCGCAGCACCGGGAGAGGCCTGCCTCTCCTCTTAATTCCTGAATATTCAGGAATTAATAAGGAACAGAGGATTCCTGACAGATCCAAAACGGCTCACAGGAAGCCTCCTGTTAAATGCTTCCTGACAATCCTGCTTGGGTTTGAACCCTGCTGCAGCTATTTCTTGTCTGTGGGACGTACCCTCAGTGCCTCAGTTTCTTCATCTGAATGATAAAAGTATTCAAAGCAATGCCTTCCTACTGGGACAGTGGAAGGATTAGATAGACTACCGCAAATGCAGAACTTTACAATTCCGGACAGGTTGTAACTTTCAGTCAACATTAGATCTTGCTGTCACCCTAAGGCACACAGGCAACCCCAGCTGGCCCCAGGCTTCAAGACTTCTTCCATACCCACCGAGTTGAGACAGCTGCATCCAGGCAACTGGACCAGCACCCAGGTCAGAAAGAATCAGGGGTCCTGGGGTGGAGCCAGTTGGAGAAGACTCAACACTGCCCAGCTCTCATGGGATTAGGATGAATGGAGGCCCCAGGCTAGCAAGCTCAGGGTGTCCCTGGTCCGTCCAGTACAAACCTCAGCTCCAGATGCTGCTGCAGAGCCTGCTGGAGGCCCCTCCCTTCCCCCACCATGACCACCACCAGATGTTGTGATGAGTCTCTTATAGCCACAAGCAGCACCCCTCAAAGCAGGTACCAGGCCAGGACCCAGCCTGTATCGTGTCTGGGAGAGTTCATCTCCAGGCTGCCAAGCAGTTTGTAACTGTGTTTGTGATAGCCAAAGGTAAAATGGGACGTCTTTGGTCAGAAAGGAAACTATTTGTTGTTCAGTAGCTAAGTTGTGTCCAACTCTTTGCAACCCCATGGACTGCAGCACACCAGCCTCCTCTGTCCTTCACTGTCTCCTGGAATTTGCTCAAACTCATGTCCATTGAGTCGGTAATGCCATCTAACCATCACATCCTCTGTTGCCCCCTTCTCCTCCTGCCTCAATATGTGCCTGAAGCTGGAGCAGGGGCCAGGAGGCCCAGGTTCCAGCCTATGCCTGTCATGCATTCACTGTGGGACCTCAGCTGGTCCCTTCTCATCTGTGGACCCAGTTTCCTCAACAGTGGCCTCCTGGGTGGGAAGTAGAGAATGGGGAGAAAAGGCAATGGGTTAAGTGACCTCAGTGGCCTCCTTCCCACTTCATGGTTCAGAAATTCCCTTTTACCACAGAGGCAAATGACTCTGCAGTTTGAGAAAATGAGCTTTCTTCGGTCCTGGAGCTGATTATCCTGCCCTGCTTTTTCTGACTGTTGGCTTTCACCTTTCACCTCCTTGTGTGGCTCTCACTAACCCAAAGCTTGTAACCTTTCCTCCTTTCTTTTCACGTCCTTTGAGAGCAGATTCTAAGAACTCTTTGGTAAGATTAATGAATGACCAATGTTTGCATAAGACCTTTGCAATTTAAAGCTAAATTTGCATAGATGACTTTATTTATCCTAAGCTGAATGGAGGATTACAGTGGCGTAGCCCTAACCTAAGGCTTTCCCCTCTTGATTGATATTGCTTGTTTCAGCACTTTCCTTGTGAAGTGAAATCTCTAGGACTGTGGGCACTGCTTCCACTTGGTTTGCCACTGTTCTCCCAGTGCTGAAACATAATCCCTGTCATAGAGTCCACTCTTAATAAATATATACTGACCAAATTACCCAGGCCTGTAGCTGATTGAATGTGGAATTTGAGAAAGAAAGAGGAGTCCAGGGTGGCTGGAGGATTCATCTTCTAGTGAGCCCACCAGGTCACTGCAGGAAAAGCACACTTAGGGTAGCGTGGTGGTTAAATGATCCAATTAGGATCATAGTAGCTTCTGGCATGAAGGGCAACGTCCAGGTAATGCTTTCATAAGGGCAGAGGGAAGTCCTTTGGGTGGTTTTTATGGAACCTGATCATTCTGCAGCCTATAACACCAAATCAGATAGGTCGATGGTATTTTGTTGCCAGAAGATCATCTGTGACAATTTAAGCAAGTTAGGAGAATATTTGGCTCAGATCAATCTGAAAAAAAAAAATGTTTCATGGAAGTTTCAAGAAGAAAAAAAAAAAAAAAAAACATGAACCCTACAGAAAACAAATGTTTCTGACCTACGTCAGACTGTTTAAACAAAACCACATGAATGTTCAGACACGTTGGTCAATTAGCTTAAAGGAGCGTGCACCACACCTTCCAAATGCTTTCTTCTTTGGGGAGGGGCTTTAATTAAAAGGCCAGAGGAAGTCTGGCACAGAGGATGACAAATGGGAAGGGATCACCTTAGAGAAGCCATTGGCACAGAAACAGAGAAATCTGGGTTGGCTGGGATGCTCAACATTTATTAAAATTCCCCAAGTGTGAACTCGCGCCTGAGTCAGACTGTCAGTGGGCTGCCTGAGGAGGAGAGTGGGGGCCCATAATGAATTCTACAGCCAGAAGCTTTACCACCAACTCCAGTTCCACGACTGAGGCTGAAGCAGGGGAGTTGGAAAACCAAACCTTGGATAGGGAGCCTTAGGAGAGCAGGGTCCCAGTGCAGAACTGGACTTGCCTTGGTGGAGTATCCCAGCTTAGGTGGTCTCAGAAAGGGAGCATGTTTGGGCCTCACCCAACAGCTAGTCTAAGAGAAATAAAGCTGAAGCTGAAGAAATCATCCAGGCATTGTATGGCTGTACCCTAAACAGGAAGGGAGGCTTTTGGGGGGCTAGGGGTAACCCAAAGGAGCTACATGGGCCCTTCTTTGTCCCTCCATCCTATAATTATCTGTGCTCCCCAGAATTCAGTCTTGGCCTGTTTCTCCTCTCATTTACTCCTCTCCAGCTCTAGCCACACTCATGAGATCAGATGGCCATAGGCCTACTGGCCTTCTCTTATGGGATGTCCCAGGGGGCCTGTCAAACCTCTGTTCACTGTCTCAGTGACCTCAGGAAAATTACTTATGCTTACTGAGCTTTTCTTTCTTGCAAAATGGGCATCCAAATATCTGCTTTACACAATTCTTTTGAGATTAAATGACTTAATGAATGACACATACTCAATCCAGGGCTTACTCAATATCTCTCCCCTTCCTCCAGGAATATGTAGTCCCCCATCATGTTCCAATTTGTGTTTTGGCCAATCATTTGGGCTTCTGTACACCCTTCACAGGCAATAACCAAAGGGACTGAACTTAACGACACTTCTAGAGTTGTGTTCTCTGGTGATCCATGTGGAAAATGGAGCCAGGTATTGAACAACCTTTCAAATCCAAGATTCGCCAACCCAGACTCATTTTCCTACCTACCCAGCAGTACTGCTCATCTTAAATCCCCTCTGTGAGTGAATGGCAGAACCATCCATCCAAAACCCCTGAACTGAAAAGCTGGATATTAGCTTCAACTCCTCTCTTCCCAGCAGTCACCAAGTCCAGCTCTATCTCTTGTTGCTGCTGCTGCTGCTGCGTCGCTTCAGTCGTGTCCAACTCTGTGCGACCCCACAGACGGCAGCCCACCAGGCTCCTCCATCCCTGGGATTCTCCAGGCAAGAATATTGGAGTGGGTTTCCATTTCCTTCTCCAAGCTCTATCTCTTAAATAGATCTTAAACCCATCATCTCTCATCGCTATCCACCTAGAATATCTCAGATGCATATAGGGGCTTCCCTGAAGATCCTATGGTAGGTCCACCCAGCTGACAATGATTCAGAGACTGTGGATGGCTCTGTTTGCTTCATCTCCTGTTGAACTGCATATGCTCTTCCCCAAGCTTGAATCCTAAAACCAAGCCAACCAAACCAGCTCTTACAGAACTCAAGATCTTAAAGCTTTGCCCTAGGACTCCTTATTTCTGCTTCAGCTAGAGCTCCTAACTTGGCCTTGGCCGGAGGCTCCAAACCCTTCCCACTCACTTTGCCCCAGATTCCTTAGTGCCTGCTTACCTTCTCTTCCTCTTCCTCCCATCCCCCACCTTTCACTCTGAGTGGCTCTGCAGATCCTTTCTTGAATGAGGCTCCAAGCCTGAGTTAAGAGCCTTCTCTGAGCTCCCAGAGAAAGGAGCTTACTCTGCTTGTCCTGCTAGTGCCTGTTACCGTTTCATCACACTGTACTGGATTCTCCTGGTCACTTGTATAATTGGCTCCTTGAAAAGGGCCACCTCAAATGAGGTCAGTTTCTGTTATCCAGAAACAGGGGCAGCAAGTCACTTTAGAGAAAATCACTTCAGTGCCTAAATCAATAGTTGAACACACTACAAGTTTATTTCTGTCTTATGCCATAGCCCAGTGCAGGTTGGTGGGAATGGGAAGCTTGCTCTATGTGTTAGGAACTCAGACTCCTTCCAAATAGGTTCTTAGAGTTATCGCCACACAGCAGGTAGGTGAAGTATGAGAACAAGGATCACATATGGGCCAGATCTTGAAGTGCTGCCATCATTTTCACCCACATTCCATTTGCTAGAGCTCAGTCACATGGCTGCATGTAGCTTCAAGGGAGTCTGGGAGTGCAGCTGAGTTCCGTGCCCAGGAGGAAGAAAAGAACATGAATATTAGTGGGTACAATTTTAGTGGGTAGTATTTTCTGCCACACCTGGCAATGTTTACCAGGCAAGAGTTTCTCCATTTGGTCAGCTCCCAAGTTCAACATTAGTAAGGAAAATCATCCACCCTTAAAGAAATCCATCAGTAGCGACAAGAAAAATAGAGAAAAAGGCTCCTTCAGACTCCCTTCACTACAGCTGCTACACAAGTTCCCCTCTCCAGGCACCTAGCAGGCACCAGACCATCCTGAAGCAGGTCATCTCCTGTGGAAGGTGGGAGCCTCCTGCCTTAGACGGCAGTCTAACTCCTTGTGATGAGCTGGGAGACAGCAGGTTTGGGCCTCCCCATGGCACCCCACTCCAGTACTCTTGCCTGGAAAACCCATGGGCAGAGGAGCCTGGTAGGCTGCAGTCCATGGGGTCGAGAAGAGTCGGACACGACTGAGCAACTTCACTTTCACTTTTCACTTTCATGCATTGGGGAAGGAAATGGCAACCCACTCCAGTGTTCTTGCCTGGAGAATCCCAGGGACGGGGGAGCCTGGTGGGCTGCCGTCTGTGGGGTCACACAGAGTCGGACACGACTGACGTGACTTAGCAGCAGCATACACATAGTAGCAAGTATCTAGGGACTCTAACAGGGTTCCTGGAGGAGAATGAACCAGCTTCTTTTAGTAAGAACAGGAGCAAGTTAGAGAGAAGACTGCATTCCAGGACCCTGGGGAGGACTATATCTGCAGCCCAAACTGTGAAGTCAAACCCTTATATTTTGGTCTTTTCTGCTAAACCCTGAGCTACTCAGAGGCAGGCTCTGTCTTCTTTTTCCTGTAGCCTGGTGCAGAATCTGTCATGGAGTGGTGGCAAATCCACCTCCTCCCCGGGCCACACCTTTGCACAATCTGCTCCAGAGAAGCTGACTCCAGTTAGGTAGGACAACCAGACCTCAAGGATAGGCCAACAGAATATTCACTCAATACCTGGCTCCCTTTTTCAAATGAGTCACCAGAAAACACAACTCTATAAGTGTCATTAAATTCAGTCCTTTTGGTTATTGCCTGTGAAAGGTATACAGAAGCCAGAGTGAATGGCAAAGCTACAAATTGGAACATTATTATTATTGAGCATGTTTCACTCATTAAGTCATTTAATCTCAGAAGTATAAAGTAGATATTTGGATGCCCATTTTGCAAGAAAGAAAATGAAAGTTCAGTAAGCATAAGTAAGTTTCCCGAGGTCACCAAGACAGTGAACAATAGCATCAAGATTTGAACTCAGCTGGGGGAGAATGGATATATGTATACTCAGCCAAGTATATGTATGGTTGAGTCCCTTTGCTGTTCACCCAAAATTATCACAACATTGTTAATTGGCTATACCCCACTACAAAATAAAAAGCTAATAAAGATTAGAGCTCAAATCCTTCTTCAAACCTGCTATGCTGCTGGCCTCTTCCCACCAACAGAAGCAGCTAACAGTGAGACAGAACTAAGGGGAAGGAAAGTAAGGGAAGTGGGGAGTCACTTAAAGGAAAACCACTCTGTGACAGCAAGAGGACACAGCAAAAAGAAAGAGCATTTGTTAGGGGCAGCAGTCTGCCAGGCGCAGACTTCAAAGTCCCCAGTATGTCACCGCATCTAATCCTCACAACAGCCTATAAAAGAGGTTCCAATTATCTCCGTCTTAAGAGGAGGAAACTGGACACAAAGAAGTGAAGTTACATAGCCAATGCTGAAACTATAAGGCAGCTGAGACTGCAATGTTATCTACCTAATTCAAGAAGGGCTGAAGATTTTGTGGTGGGGGCCCACAGCCACTGCCCCCCTCAGCCAGATTGTATAAAATCCAACACTGGCTGCTGACCTGGGAGGATCTAGGAAAATAAAATGCCAAGTTCATCTGGCTAGAATCCAGCCCTACTCCGTGGCTCTGGAATCCAAGATGGTGTTTCCCTGTTTACACTCAGAGCAAAGGTATTTGGGGCTGGAGGCTTTGGAGAAAAGGCGAGACAGATCCTGGCCCCTGCATATGGAAGCACTCTGCATTCCACTTCCCACTTCCCCACATGTACTGCCCTGGTGCTGATCCATGAGTGTATCATACTTTAAGAGGGAAAAGCTGCAAAGATAAACAAGGAATAAAATCCAACAATACATAAAAACCCAAGTGACAAGAATTACTGTCATTAAGGAGACTTCCTGTCACCTAGGTTGTTGGCTTGCTAAAATCTATTTTCTTTTGAAAGCCCTGGTTCAAATGCCATCTCTTGTAGGAAGCCATTCCCTGGAATGAATCCCTCCCTCCCTCACCTGGACTCTGTTTTATGGTTTGGAATTTATCATACTCATCCTTCAAATTAAACATACTTCTTCACTAACCTATAAGCATACTGACAGCAAAGAGCTTGCTCTCTTCATAGTCATAAAGGAAAATTAATGGTCATATTTGTTGGTGCTGTCCATGCCCACATGCTGTACATTCATCATCTCCTATAATCTCAGAGTGTCCCACATTTGTTTTCTCAAATGGAAAGTCATGGGCAGAAAGATCACTCACAAGGTCAGGATCCAAACCCAGATCCAAGACTGGACTCTTTCCAACAGATGACAACACATAAAGTATTTATTGAAAAAGTTATTCGTTCAATATTTGTGAATTCATGGGTTTTGAATTTGTGAATTCATTCAAGCCCATCACCCTCTGTGTCAAGTAAAGCCAGACACGACAGTGTACCAGTTTTCTATTGCTGCACAATAACCCACCCAAATAACAATCAACACCACATCCTGTTGGCATCCAATAACAATCATTTTCTTTGCTCCCAGTTCTGAGGATGGGGAATTCTGGCAGGGCTCAGTGGGGACTCTCCTCTCTGCTCTGTAGAGTGTCTGTTTTACTCCTTGTGGCCTCTCTCTCCACGTGGCTACTCTGGGCTTCTTTACATGGCAAATCTGTTTTTTTCTGAGCAAAAGCGTTCTGAAAAGGCTCGTTAAATCTCAGGATGTCAATTCTGCTGCATTCTCCTTGCCAAACCAAGTCAGAAGTCCAATCTAGATTCCAGAAGGTAAAGAAATTAACTCAAATTCCTCGTTGGGAGGAGGAGGCGAGGTCACACTGCAAAAGGACATGACACAGGAGAAATAATCCACGGGGGTCTTTTTTAGCACTCTGCCAGATACAGATGACAGATTCTGATCAGAGCCTAGAGCTGTGGGATTAACTGTGTGCACCTTTAAAGAAGGGGCTTCCCAGGTGGCATTAGTGGTAAAGAACATACCTGCCAATGCAGGAGACCTAAGAGACATGGGTTCGATCCCTGGGTCAGGAGGATCCTCTGAAGAAAGAAATGGCAACCCACTCCAGTATTCTTGCCTTGAGAATCCCAAGGACAGAGGAGACTAGCAGGCTACAGTCCATGGGGTCACAGAGTCAGACATGGGTGAAGCAACATAGCATGCACGCACACACCTTTAAAGAAAGAGAGACAATTTCAACTCTGATCTGGAAATCAGAGCAGAGCTGCATCAGACCCAGGATTTTTCATGAGTTTTCTCCTTTCTCTGTTTTGGCCATGGTTTGCTGTGATAATTATCACATCCGCTTTACAAAGGTATTCACAAACATCATAACCTGTACAGTGATGGAGCAATCTCTGAGTTAAAACTTCTCGCCAACCAGGGGTTTTGTTGTGGCAGGAAGTCTGTTGGGAGCCCATCTCAGAATCGCTGGCACCACCACAGCCCTCACTGAGCACGAGGCATGAAACAGGCACCAGAATCAACTCTTAACTTGACCTGAGCCACTCTCTCAGATTCACAGCATTCAAAGTGGCTGCTGCTGCTGCTAAGTCACTGTAGTCGTGTCCTACTCTGCGCAGCCCCATAGATGGCAGCCCACCAGGCTCCCCCGTCCCTGGGATTCTCCAGGCAAGAGTACTGGAGTGGGGTGCCATTGCCTTCTCCGATTCAAAGTGGACATTTCATTATCTGGAAGCTTAACTAGGTGGAAAATTCCTGGCTGGGCAGGAACCAGAGGAGAAAGAGACCAACAAGGGAGATAAGTCACACCTGCCAATTAGTGCCTGGAAAGACACAGCCTGTCCTTATCCAACCTGCAGATCAATAGCAGACATTTATACTCAATACCCTCTTTAATGCAGGTATGTGACAAACAACCCTTTCAAGTTCACTATGTGTGTAGTGAGCTGTAGGGGGTTCCCAGCAGATTCAGAAAGTACACTAAATCTGTAGAAGGGGTGGGCAATGAACAAAGGGGCTCTTCTGTAAGATGTGAGCAGAACTGAAGCAAACCATCAAGGTAGGTTTAGTGCCCTGGGGTTATCAGCAGCCAGGCTGCCGACCACTTGGCTAACTCGTGGCCCCCTGGGCTGGGAGGAACCCCTGCCAGTCACTTTCATCCCCCGCCATCCCATCCCCTGCCAGTGCCAACTATTGGCTGACCCCAAGCCAGTGGGCAATGAACCCATAGAAGCAGGCTGTTAGAGTCAGCTTCCCAAGGTGCAGAGTACAGAAGAGAATGGATCTGCAAGGACAAAAGACAGATAGATAACCAGCACACAGCCCCTCTGCTAAGCAGCATATTGTGAGTTGTTCCTAAAAACTGCACCCCCGCCCTCACCTCCCTGCCAAATCATGCCTGCCTTGGTAATCTTTAAAATCCAGTTTCACCTGATTATGCATTTTGTAAGGGGAAGAAGGAGGACAGAACACTGAAACTAGTCCAAGAGACATCCCCTAAGTCTCGGTGCTTTGACCTATAAATTTTGGGTAGTTTGTGTTTCCTGGGGTGTGAAAACTCAATGAGCTCATATTTGTATACGATCCTTATACAGTATGAAATATAAAGCAATAGACAGATGTGCTCAATTATATCAGATGGGGGTGGAAAGGCCACAGATGTAAAACCACATCTCCTGTGAAGAACACACTGGGCATGTCTGGACCAGGCCCTTCCTTTCCATCACAGCCCATCACATGACGTCAATCCCCAGACAGAAGTCCCGGGAAGCTCTTACATCCCTCACAGCCACCTCCACTCTGACCTATGAGACCAGCAAGGAGTCCAGGCCAGGCCCCTGTGGCATCAGCAATGACCGACTGAATGGGCCATTGGGAATTCAGTCCCTTGTCAGCAAGACTGATGAACCAGACGTGCATCAACGTCATCGGAGTTTTTGTTTCAGGAATACTCGCCACTCCAGAAAGGTCCCATGGGAGCATTTAAATCCACAAGGTTTATTTAGGGCACACGAAATAAGTCAAGGATGCCAAAGAGTGCGCTCCCTGGGGAACTGCTGTGCAGAGCTGCTGGCCAGAGAGAGACAGACAGGAGCTGGCCAGGCCAGACTGGCCTTTCACATCCTCTCAGGACCCTCGCCAAGGTCTTGGAAAGAACAGATTCAGAATTAAAGGGGTTCTTTGTGATTTTTAGAAGACATTGGATGGGTATAGCGGGAATGGGGGTGAAGCAGCATGAGAACCCATGGAAATGGCATCAGGCGTGCACCCTCTTGACTTAAAGTAAAATTTCCATTTGACTCAAGAAGAAGGGTGGACTTCTGCTCTCCTTTCCCACTGAGTGGCTCCCACTGCCCACAAAACAGTGCCCAGAGCTCCTTAATCTGGCATCTCAGAGCCTGCCCAGCTGGCCCCAGCCTACATTTGCAAGTTTACTTCCCAATACTGTACTTCATAGGCTCACACAGTCTGGCATCATATGGTCATCAGAGGCATAGGCTTCAGAGCTGATATACCAGAGCACTAACCTGGGCCCTGTCCTTTCCCAAGCTATGCGACTTTGGGTCAGGGGTCCCGGCTTCCTGACTCGGGTTCCACCTCCTAAAAGTAATAGCATTTGCTACAGATGAAGTGAGATTATGCAGGTAAAGCCTGCAACACATTGCCTAATCCAACTTCAGAAGTCAATCAAATGCAGGTGATAACAAACCAATCTCCTGGTTGTGCTGTGTTCTTCACCCCACAGAATCCTGCCTGCTCAGTCCTCTGCCAGTGCAGACCCACCCCAAGCCCAACACTTCCAGCTGCTCCAAACACAGGAGCCCCTCCCCTGCCTTTAACCTCCACTCCTTCCTCAAGACTCCAGGTAACCACACTCACCCTGCAAAGGCTGCTGCCAAGAGACAGAAATACTGCTGGATTGAGCCCCAAAAGACCCCAGGTCAAGTCCCAGACTTTCCAGTGATTTACCACCTGACCTCTCACCTGTCACTCAGCATCTCTGAACTTCTGTTTCCTCTGCTCTAAAACAGGGAGAATCTACCCCCTGCCACAGGTAGAAAATCAACAGAATAACATATGGGAAAGGACTTCATAAACTTTGAAATACCATGGAGTATTTAAAAAATGAAACCATTGACTTTCAGGACAACAGTAATACTAAGCCAGAAAAACTAACTTTTTATGATCTGGTTCTGCAATTTCAGTCTATGATGTTTCTGCTGGAAGACCCAGTGAAAGTGAAAGTTGGTCAGTTGTGTCCGACTCTTTGTGACCACTTGGACCATACAGTCCATGGAATTCTTCAGGCCAGAATACTGGAGGGGGTAGCCTTTCCCTTCTCCAGGGGATCTTCCCAACCCAGGGATCGAACCTAGGTCTCCTGCATTGCAGGCAGATTCTTTACCAGCTGAGCCACAGATCCAGTATACAGATTCAAATATACTATCTGAGCCACCAGGGAAGCCCTCAAATATACGCTCCAGTTCACTGTCACCAACAAGAAGAATTTCCACAGATTCCCAAAGTCCTCCTCTGAAAAGTGTAGAAGTAAAGTATGTTGTTGAAATGCTACTTCTCATTTGCAAGGTGCTTTTGCAGTTTACAAACCACCATACATCCCAGGGCCTAAGGAGCGTCAGTTAAATGAACAAGCCAGCCAGAGTCCCTGGCAGCAGCCTGGGTCACTGATCTCCCTCCAAACCAGAAGGGCCTAGAGCTTCTGATTACTTGAAAACCTGAGAGCAACCCAGGCTCACCCACAAAGGGCCAAATGCCCGTGGGAAATGGGATTCTTTCCAGCACCTGGTCATATGTCAAATATCAAGCTGGAGTTCTGTAACCTGGGCAGTAAAGGATTGCTTGTGTTTTATTTCTCGCCAGGTACAAATCTAGTCATTCTTCTCTCCTCTCCAGCTTACAGCCTGAAAACACACTGAGAACCCAGTGACCTACTCAAGCCACCTGTCAAGGTCTCCACGTAGCCTATGCCACAGTTTGCTTCATTTTAACCTCTTTAGCTGACATGTCTTAGGCAACGTCTAGTTCACAAGGCTTAAGCTGTCCAGTTTCTTTGAGATAGGGGAAGATATCCAGGGGAAGTAAATTTATCTGTTAAGCACAAAAAGATTAGCTGATGTGTGTTTATTGCTGCACAGCAATAAACTGTGAGATCAGAACCTGTGGCCTTTAATGTTCTAGACTGCCTCGATGATTTCCACTTCAACAGTGGAAATCCTGCTGAGGTAAGGAAAATGATGGGTTTTTAAAAAAAAATTTATTGAGTTATAGTTGATGTATAATATTGCATAAGTTTCAGGTTTACAACATAGTGATTCACAATTTTTAAAGGCTTTACTCCATATATATTATTATAAAATACGTGCTACATTGCCTGTGCTGTACAATACATCCTTGTAGTTTATCTATGTTTTATATAGTGGTTTGTACCTCTTAATCTCCTACTCCTGTTCTGCCCCTCTCCACTGGTAAACACTAATTTATTCTCTATTTATCTGTGAGTCTGCATCTTTCTTGTCATAGTCACTAGTTTGTTATATTTTTTTAAATTCCATACACAAGTATTTGTCTATGTCTGACTTATTTCACATAATATCCTCCAAGTCCATCCATGTTGTTGCAATGGCAAATTTTCATTTTTTTCATGGCCCAGTAGCATCCCAGTGTGTGTGTGTGTGTGTGTGTATCACATCTTCTTTATCCATTCATCTGTTGATGGACACTTAGGTTGCTTCCATATCTTAGCTATTATAAATAATGCTGCTATGAACATTGGGGTGCATGTATTTAATATCTTTTTCAAATTAGTATTTTTTCTTTTTGTTTTTCAGATATATTGGAATTGCTGGGTCATATGGTAGTTCTACTTTTATATTTTTGAGAAACTTCCATTCTGTTTTCAATAGTGACTACATCAATTTACATTCTGACGAACAGCATATAAGTATTCCCTGGAAACTGGGGTCTAGGAAGTTGAACTGAAGTGAAGAAAAAAAACAAAAAACAACCATTAATCAAAGCTCTGCCCCTAGTTCATTGTGTAACCTTAAATAAGTCAATTCCCTTCGCTGAAGGTTATTTCTTCATTGGCTAAATGAGAAAGTTGGACTAGATAAGACAGAGCAAGTACATATCACTCTCACTCATCCACCCAAAAGCCCAGGCAGACACTGCTAATCAGTCACAGCACCCATTCCCCATAAGCAGGATGCAATGCATTGCTTCAGGCAATCTGTACAAGTAGATCAGACCCAGCATATGAAGTAAATAAAATCCATTTACCATCTCTGAGCTAGATCAAGTAGATCAGACCCAGCACATGAAGTAAATAAAATCTGTTTACCATCTCTGAGCTAGATGATTTTTATCCGTTTTGACACTGTACAACCCATGAAGGATAGAAGCATGAAAACAGAGATTAGGAAACCTGAGGCCTAGAGAGCACCTGCCCATAGTTTCAGTGCCACTGAGAAAGCATCACAAAATCTGAGTCTCCATTTCCTCATCTGTAAACAGAGTGTCACAGCTTTATTTTCCTTATTTTCAAGATCTCTTTGAAGATGAAACTCAAAATAAAAACCACATAAAAGAGCTTTCTCAATGGAAAGTCCTCTAATAATCTTAGTATACTAGCATTTGTTAGTGAAAGTCACTCAGTCATGTCCAATTCTTGTGACCCCGTGGACTGTAGCCCACCAGAACTCCTCTGTCCATGGAATTCTCCAGGCAAGAATACTGGAGTGGGTATAGCCATTCCCTTTTCCAGGTGATCGTCCCAACCCAGGGATCAAACCTGAGTGTCTGGCATTGCAGGCAGATTATTTACTATCTGAGCTACCAGGGAAGCCCAACATTGTTAACTACCATGCTAATTACATTAGGTTTATTTCTTGTCTCATTTGAGTCTCACAGCAGCACTATAAAGTTGGGTTTCTAGCATATTTGTAACCAAAGATCTTATTAATACATTGTGAACTCCTCTCTTTGTCCAAATGTTCACCTTGGAGTTTGGTGTAGTCAATAAATATTTCCTGATTTTACATGACTCTCTGGAGGAAATTGTGTGACTCCTTAAAACTTAGGGGCATGTTTTAGAAGGTAAAGTATAACAGATAGAATGCACTGGGATGACCTAACAATGATTTCAAATCCTAACGATGGTTGAGGACGTGATATATGGACCTTCACCTCAGGGTTCCAAGATGGCTGTTGCAGCTCTAGACATCACATTTTCACAATAAGTTTCCAAAGTAAAAAATCACAAGGGTAGCTGAGACGATGGAAGAGCTCTCACTGAATACCTAGTTTCCTTTATCAGGAAAGGAGACATTTGCCCCTGCTGACTTCCTTATGATTCATTGAGTCATATGATCACCAGAGAACAAAGGAGGCTGGGAAAAAAGAGTACCTGGAAAGAAGGCAAGGAAGGAAGGGCCACTGGGTAGCCAAGTAGTAATGTCTACCACAGGGAATGTTTCTAGGAGTCTTCATGTATTAGTTTCCTGTTGCTGCTATTACAAATTACCATAAATGTAGTAAAGTAATAACATGATTTTATTATCTTACAGATCTGGAGGTCAGAAGTCCAAAATGGACTTTGCTAGGCCCAAATGAAAGTGTCAACAAAACTGTGTTCTTTTCAGAAGCTCTAGGGGAAAACCCTTTTCCAGTTCTATAGGCTGCATTCATCCCATTATTTGGGGCCCCTTTTTCTATTTTCAGTGCCAGCAACAAAACATCTTCAAATCCCTGACTCTGGCTCTGCTTCCATCCTCACATCCCCTTCCCTGATCTAACCTTCTGCATCCCCTTCCAGCTTTTAAAGACACATGTGAGTACATTGGGTCCACCAGGATAACCTCTGTATCTCAAGATGATTAACTTAATTACATCTGCAATGTTCTCTTTGCCACATAAGGTAACAGTCACAGGTTCTGAGGATTAGGTAATGGACACCTCTGGGGGCCTATTATTCAGACCAGCTCATCTCACATGATTCCTTGCAAACCTCCTCTTACTAAACACAGACTCCTGCTCCTGAGGAAATCTAAAAACAAAACTTCAGACTTGTCATCTTATACATCTACTCACATAAACATCAATCTTAACATTAAGAAGAGCCACAGAAAGGCTAGTTCATGTCCATCTTGCAACTTCTCCAAGTTCTTGAGAAGAGATACACAAAATAAATTTGAAAACAAAAAGAAATGCCTTTCCTGGGTTGAAGGAAATATTACTTCTTAGACTATCCAACAGCACCCCCCAGTGCCATGAAGCAGAAAGAAAGAAGGAGAGCTACCATTTGGTTAAAAAAGAATCAGAACGTTTAGCCACAACCATGAGGCACAGGTACCCAGGCCCCAGTCTCAGAGATTCAGAGGCAAGTGCTCTGAAGCTAGGCCCAGGTGTGAGAAGTTATTCAGAGGTCCCAAGGGATCACATGTTCCGTTAGAGCCACGGAGTTCAGCATAGAAATAAACATGGTCTGAAAGCCCTTAGGCCCTATTGTTTAGTTGCTAAGTCATGTCCAACTCTTTGCAACTTCATGGACTGTAGCACTCCAGGCTTCCCTATCCTTTACCACATCCCGGAGTTTGCTCAGTCTCATGTCCATTGAGCCGGTGATGCCATGCAACCATTTCATTTTCCTTTTCCTCCTGCCCTCAATCTTTCCCAGCATCATAGTCTGCTGCTACTGCTGCTAAGTCACTTCAGTCGTGTCCGACTCTGTGCGACCCCAGAGATGGCAGCCCACCAGGTTCCCCCATCCCTGGGATTCTCCAGGCAAGAACACTGGAATGGGTTGCCATTTCCTTCTCCAATGCATGGAAGGGAAAAGCGAAAGTGAAGTTGCTCAGTCGTATCCGACTCTTAGCAACCCCATGGATTGCAACTTACCAGGCTCCTCCGCCCATGGGATTTTCCAGGCAAGAATACTGGAGTGGGTTGCCATTGCCTTCTCCAAGCATCATAGTCTAGAGATTCAGAAATAAATATGATAAAGCTCCTCTTCTCAAAGAACTTTCAGTCTCATTAGACAATGAGAGCTGGAAGAGACACTGGTCACAACTAACACCTGTATGACTTAGGGCAAATTATTTAACCTCTCTGTGCCAGATTTCTCCTGTGCAAAATGAGGATAACAATAGTGCCTACCTTGAAAGTGTTGTTAAGAGAATTAAATGATACAATTCACAAGAAGCATTTAGTATGGCACCTGGTACAAAATAAACACACAGTGATGTTGGAGGTTCCTAGCAAGTTCCCAGGGTAAAAAGTACATGGTCCACATGCTACCAGTGCCCTGTCACTCAGAGCAGACACTACTGATTGATCTTAACTCTTTTTCCTACTGAATCTGGACAAAGTTTCTCAGTTCCACTCAAACTAGTTCTCCATTGCTGGTGGGGAGGATCAAATTTGCCGTGCAAACTCCTCCTGCATTTTTCATGTAAGGAAATTAAGACCCAGGAGGGCCAAGCTCATTACACAAGCCTGTGCAGAGCTCAGTTCAGTTCAGTCATTCAGTTGTGTCCGACTCTTTGTGACCCCATGGACTGCAGCATGCCAGGCTTCCCTGTCCATCACCAACAGCCAGAGCTTACTCAAACTGATGTCCATCGCGTCAGTGATGCCATCCAACAATCTCATCCTATGTCATCCCCTTCTCCTCCTGCCTTCAATCTTTCCCAGCATCAGGGTCTTTTCAAACGAGTCAGCTCTTCACATTAGGTGGCCAAAGTATTGGAGTTTAAGCTTCAGCATCAGTCCTTCCAATGAATATTCAGGACTGATTTTCTTTAGGATGAACCGGTTTGTGCAGAGCTGAGAAGGTCCAAACCATCCCACCTGGAGCTCTGCACATGCGCCCTGCAGCATACACCAGCTTGCTGGACTCTGCCTCAGCCACAGCGTATACCACACTTACAGGCACCCCCTGTCAGGGCTCCTGGCTATTCTTGTCCTCTCCACCTGGTGCCTCCTGGGTGTTTTGCGGTGGTAGAATAACCTCAGAGTCTCTCGGTGGGCCACAGGCCCAACGTGACATTGTAAGAACTCACACCCAGGGATTGAAGCCACTCCCACTAGCAAAACCCTGACACCTGCCTTTTTTTAACTGCTTGATTGTATCTGATGTACTTCAGATAGCTTCATGTTGATCCTGCCAGGCAGGGATTTTTATCTCTATTGTAAGGATAAGAAAACTGATACTGAAAGAAATCTAGTATCCAGCCCAAGGTAAAATTTTTAAGTGGGCTTCCCTGGTGGCTCAGTGATAAAGAATTTGCCTGTAATGCAGGAGACGTGGGTTCGATCCCTGAACTGGCAAGATACTCTCGAGAAGGAGATGGCAACCCACTCCAGTATTCTTGCCTGTGAAATCCCATGGACAGAGGAGCCTGGTGGGCTACAGTCTGTGGCATCGCAAAAGAACTGGACACGACCTGACATCTAAGCAACAAAATTGTTAAGCAGCAAAAGAAGACTCAAATCCAGGTCTGATTTGAGCTTAAGCATGCAGCACACCTTTATAGCTTCACACATGCATAACTTTATGATGCAGAACCGTTATACTTTGCCAGGCTCCTAATGGACCAAGTTCTCCCCCACATCACATTTACTCAGTTACACTGGCATCTGTCCTGTCCACTGACGAGTCTCCTCTGTAAAACCAAGGTCCTTCAGCCACCGCTCTTCTGACACATACACACATGCATACATAGACACCGTCTCCACCATCTGTATCCTATTTGTCCTTCAGTGTTATGCTTATAACTTACTTCTCCTCCAGGAAGTCTGCCTAGACTGCCAGGTGTCCCTGCTATATGCCACTGTATCAACCTATATCTCCTTTGTCTCAGCATTTGTCAAACTGTATGGTATATGCTTTCTAATTACAGTAGAATGAATCAAGTTCCCGGTATATGTAAAAATTGAACACTAACAAATACTGCATGATATCATTTAATATGTGTTATCTAGAACAGTCAAAATCATAGTAACAGAGTAGGTGTTGGTTACCAGGGACTGGAGGCTGGGGAAAATGGAGAGATGCTGGTCAAACGGTACAAGGTTTCGGTTATAAAATGAATGAATTCTGGAGACCAAATGTACAGTACAGTGACTAGAGGAAACAGCTGGTAGAAACTGTTGGTAATTGTATATTCTACATTCGAAATTTTCTGAGTATGTATTTCAAGTGGTCTCACCACACACATACACACACACACACAATGGCAACTATGTGAGGGGATGAATATGTTAGCTTGATTGTAGTGATCATTTCACAGTGTATACATATACCAAAACATTATGTTCTTTACTTTAAATGTATACAATTTTTATTTGTCAATCATACCTCAATAAAGCTAGTAGGAGGGAAGTAATAACACTCAATTATACTTAGTAATAACAGCTACCATTCATCGAGCCTTCTGCCAGGCACTCACTATACCAGGCCTTGTATCTACACACACACATGTATAAAATCTCATTGATCACTCCCAGCTTCTGAGGTATCACTTTCCTCACTCCACAGCAGGTAGGAGTGGGAACTGGCAAAGAATGAGCTTCCAATAGGTTAAGTCATCTACCCAAAGCCATATAGATATACACATGGCAAAAGCAGAATGCGGACCCAGGTCCGTGAGTTCTCAGAGCCATGCTGTGGACACCATGCTAAACCGCCCCAATGCAGTGTATGCAGTGTGACTTCCTCTCACACCTTGCACAAGGGCCAGTGGCCCTGTGACAACTAGTTCAGCCTTGGAAGGCAGCCATTCCTTTCTTCCTCTTGGTATTGTGATGTCAGCTACTAGAAAAGTTACCAGATTGTGACGGTTAATTAAACTCAGTCATCAGGCGTTGCTAATAGCCAAGTTCTCACAAAAACTGTCCCAAAAATCACATGTTGGAGATGGTGAAATACAAGGAGGTTGGGAACTTGTTCCTACTCCCAAAACACAAGAAGGACTGTTGAGGCAGATGAAATAAGATCCAGTCCATGAAACCACATACGTTTGCTTCCCATCGGAATCTGAGCTTTATGAAAGAAGAGATGGTTTCATTCCTTGCTGTTTCCCCGGAGTCTAGAACCATGTCTGCCGCAAAGTAGGTGCTCAAGGAAAACCACCATTGAATGAGTGAATGGACTCATAGTAAATCCAGATAATAGCAGTGCAGGAATGATGAGAAGGATCCTGAACAACCCAAAATCATTGTTCAAAGTTTTCCAAATATGGCACAAAAAATTGCTTAGTGTAAATGTAAGTGCTAAAAATTATATCCACTTTTTAGGAACACATTTAGCCTTTTTTCTTATATATCCCTTATCCAAAAATCATAAAAAGTTGTTTAATATGAAATACACTGATGAGGGGAGAAGAAAAAATATGGGTATGAGATTAAAAGATACAAACTACTATGTAACAATAAGTAAGCAACAAGGAAACATCGGATAGCATGGGGGATTACAGCCACTATCTTGTAATAACTTTTTTTTTCCTGAAAAGCTGTTTATTGGGACAATCAATCAAGGAGAGACTCCACTGACCCTGATTTTCAGTGGTAAAGAAATATAATCTGTAAAAATACTGAATCACTATGCTGTATAGAAGTTAATATTCTAAATCAACTATACTTCAATTTAAAAAATAAAATACACTCATAATTAACGCACATACTCTTTATCTTATCATGCATGTGTGCTCAGTCTTATCCAACTCTTGTGACCCCCTGGACCATAGCCCGCCAGGCTCCTCTGTCCACGGAATTTTCCAAGCAAGAATAATGGAGTGGGTCAAGAGAGAGGGGACATACGTACACCTATGGTTAATTTATGTTGATGTATGACAGAAATCAAACCAATTTTGTAAAACAATCATCAATCAATTAAAAAGAAATAAATATTTTTAAAAGAAATAAATAGATAAGTCAAAAAAAAAAAAAGAATACTGGAGTGGGTTGCCATTCCCACCTCCAGGGAATCTTCCTGACCCAGGGAGGGAAGCAACATCTGTGGTGTCTCCTGCATTGGCAGGCAGATTCTTTACCACTGAGCTATCTAGGAAGCCCCACTCTTCGTCTTATACCATCCCTAAAAATAATATGATAAAATATACTAATAATTAATGAGCAATATATCACATAAATTGTTTGATGAAAAACGCTATTAAACTGTTACCACTGTCACTGTGAAAGGGTCAAGGAAAGAACATTGCACGAAAGGGACAGAGGAGCGGAAGTGGGGGTGGAGATCAGAGGCAGGAAGGTGCTCAGAGGAGGGCCAAGAGGAAGCTGAGGGACTTCCCTGGTGGTCTGGTGGTTAAGACTCTACGCTCTCAATGCAGGGGACCCAGGTTCAATCCTTGGTGGGGGAATTAGATCCTGCCCTACATGCCGCAATTAAAGATCTTGCACATGGCACCGAAGATCCCACATGCTGCAAATAAGACCCAGCGCAGATACCTAAATTTAAAAAAAAAAAAAAAAAAAGAGGAGGCTGAAGCCAGAGGAGGGGCTCTTCAGGAGGGGACACTTTAGGAGAGGTTTGGGGGTGTCTGGGAGGAAGGTTCGTGAGGCATTCTCAACAATGCAGCTGGACCCAGAAACTTTGCTCCTTCATGCCCAGGACTAGGCCACTCTGTTCTCTGGCTGTGCCTCTCAGGGGCTAATTTGTGGTCACTGGGGTTTTTTCCTAAATGCTCTGCCTTATTTGAAATCATGGTTATTCTGCAAAGCAGTTCATTCACCCCATCCCCTCATCATGGAGAGCTAACCCTAAACAAATTAACAAACTCCTGAAATAAGAACGTATCAGAACCAGGAGTAGGTCCTTACTAAAGGTGGTTAGAGAAAGGAGATGACTGTCTTCTGAGAGTGGTCCAGGGCAGCCTTCCTATTGATTAAACCACATCTTGAGGTCCCATTCAGTCCTGACAGCCGGTGACAGGGGCCATGAAGTGAAACTTCAGCCATCGTCACAGCTGCGCTGCTGTCCACAAGAGGGCAGTGGTGCACGTCAGTTCAGTTCCATTCGGTTCAGTGGCTCAGTCACGTCCGACTGCAACCCCATGGACAGGTTTACCTGTCCATCACCAACACCCAAAGCCTGCTCAAACTCATATCCATTGAGTTGGTGATGCCATCCAACCATCTCATCCTCTGTCATCCCCTTCTCCTCTCGCCTTCAATCTTTCCCAGCATCAGGGTCTTTTCAAATGAGTCAGTGCTTCACATCAGATGGTGAAAGTATTGGAGTTTCAGCTTCAGCATCGGTCCTTCCAATGAATATTCAGGACTGATTTCCTTTAGGATGGACTGGTTGGATCTCTTTGCAGTCCAAAGGACTCTCAAGAGTCTTCTCCAACACCACAGGTCAAAAGCATCAGTTCTTCAGCACTCAGCTTTCTTTATAGTCCAACTCTCACATCCATATATGACTACTGAGAAAACTGTAGCTTTGACTAGATGGACCTTTGTTGGCAAAGTAATGTCTCTGCTTTTTATATGCTGTCTAGGTTGGTCATAACTTTTCTTTCAAGGAGCAAGCATCTTTTAATTTCATGGCTACAGTCATCATCTGCAGTGATTTTGGAGCCCCCAAAAATAAAGTCTGTCACTGTTTCCACTGTATCCCCATCTATTTGCCATGAAGTGATGGGACCAGATGCCATGATTTTAGTTTTCTGAATGTTGAATTTTAAGCCAACTTTTTCACTCACCTCTTTCACTTTCATCAAGAGGTTCTTCAGTTCTTCTTCACTTTCTGCCATAAGGGTGGTATCATCTGCATATCTGAAGTTATTGATATTTCTCCCAGCAGTCTTGATTCCAGCTTGTGCTTCATCCAGCCCAGCGTTTCTCATGATGTACTCCACATGTAAGTTAAATAAGCAGGGTGACAATATACAGCTTTGATGTACTCCTTTCCCTATTTGGTCAGAACCAAAGTTCTCTTGCCGAGATTAGCATTTCTTGTGTTATTTAACTGAGATCAGCATTAGAGACACTAGTCGAGGATCCAGAGCCAGAGTCAGGGACCCAATACACAGGCATGCACACACAGCTCAGGCAGGGCACTGAAGCTCAGAGCAAAGGACTCACCTGTGGTCTCACAGAGACTAATTACAGAGCCAGATGCCCTTCCGCATATCAGTGGCTCCCGTGTAGAGTTCCTGGTGCTATAACTCAGGGTCCCACCCAGATCAAGAATCCAAACCTCAGGGTAGGGTTAAAGCACTAGTTGCTTTTTGAATCATCTCAAGGTGAAGTCCTACTCATCTCTCTCAACACAAGGAATGCAAAAGAAAGAAAAATGAGTCTTCTATACTTTAACAGGTGTCAGTATACTAAATGGTAAAAGGGAAAGAAAATATGCTATATTGTGAGAAAATGTATATGAAACAATGTATAAGTCAAGGTCCCAGCAGAAAACAGATGTATCTTAAGGAAAGTTTGATAAAGAAATTATAACAGTTACATTGGTGGGAGAACAGTATGGAGATTCCTTAACAAACTAGGAAAAAAACTACCATATGACCCAGCTATCCCACTACTGGGCATCTATCCTGAGAAAAACAACATTCAAAAAGACACTTGTACCCAAATGTTCATTGCAGCACTACTTGCAATAGCTGGGACAAAGAAGTAACCTAGACATCCATTGACAGATGAATGGATAAGGAAGATGTGGTACATATATACAGTGAAATATTACTCAGCCCTAAAAAAGAACAAATTTGAGTCAGCTGTAGTGAGGTGGATAAACCTAGACCTTGTTATACAGAATGAAGTAAATCGAAAGAGAAAAACAAATACTGTATATTAACACATATATAGAGAATCTAGAAAAATAGTATTGATGAAGCTATTTACAGGGAAGAAATGGAAACACAGACAGAGAACAGACTAATGGACACAGCGGGGAAAGAAGAGGGTGGGACAAATTGAGAAAGTAGCATGATATACACTATCACGTATAAAATAGATAACTAGTGGAAAGCCGCTATATAACACAGGCACCCCAGCATGGTGCTCTGTGATGACCTAGAGGGGTAGGAAGAGGTATTAAGAAGAGGTGGCAAGAATACGCAGAAGAACTACACAAAAAAGATCTTCACGACCCAGATAACCACGATGGTGTGATCACTGACCTAGAGCCAGATATCCTGGAATTTGAAATCAAGCAGGCCTTAGGAAGCATCACTGCAAACAAAGCTAGTGGAGGTTATGGAATTCCAGTTGAGCTATTTCAAATCCTAAAAGATGATGCTCTGAAAGTGCTGCACTCAGTATACCAGCAAATTTGCAAAACTCAGCAGGGGCCACAGGACTGGAAAAGGTCAGTTTTCATTCCAATCCCAAAGAAAGGCAATTCCAAAGAATGCTTAAACTACTGCACAATTGCACTCATCTCACACGATAGCAAAGTAATGCTCAAAATTCTCCAGGCCAGGCTTCAAAGTGAACCGTGAACTCCCAGATGTTCAAGCTGGATTTAGAAAAGGTGGAGGAATCAGAGATCAAATTGCCAACATCTGTTGGATCATCAAAAAAGCAAGAGAGTTCCAGAAAAACATTTACTTCTGCTTTACTGACTATACCAAAGCCTTTGACTGTGTGGATCACAACAAACTGTGGAAAATTCTTCAAGAGATGGGAATCCCAGAGCACCTTACCTGTCTTCTGAGAAATCTGTATGCAGGTCAAGAAGCAACAGTTAGAACTGGACATGAAACAACAGACTGGTTCAAACTCGGAAAGGAGAACATCAAGGCTGTATATTGTCACCCTGCTTATTTAACTTGTATGCAGAGTACATCATGTGAGATGCCAGGCTGAATGAAACACAATCTGGAATCAAGACTGCTGGGAGAAATATCAATAACCTCAGATATGCAGATGAAACCACCCTTATGGCAGAAAGCAAAGAAGAACTAAAGAGCCTCTTGTTGAAAGTGAAAGAGGGGAATGAAAAAGTTAACTTAAAGCTCAACATTCAGAAAACTAAGATCATGGCATGCAGTCCCATCATTTGATGGCAAATAGATGGGGAAACAATGGAAACAGTGACAGACTATTTTGGGGGGCTCCAAAACCACTGCAGATGATGACTGTAGCCCTGAAATTAACAGACGCTTGCTCCTTGAAGAAAAGTTGACCAACCTAGACAGCATATTCAAAAGCAGAGACATTACTTTGCCAACAAAGGTCCATCTAGTCAAAGCTATGGTTTTTCCAGTAGTCATATATGGATGTGAGGGTTGGACTATAAAGAAAGCTGAGTGCTGAAGAACTGATGCTTTTGACCTGTGGTGTTGGAGAAGACTCTTGAGAGTCCCTTGCACTGAAAGGAGATCAAACCAGTTAATCCTCAAAAAAAGCAGTCTTGAATATTTATTGGAAGGACTGATGCTAAAGCTGAAGCTCCAATACTTTGGCCATCTGATGCGAAGCACTGACTCATTGGAAAAGACCCTGATTCTAGGAAAGATTGAAGGTAGAAAGAGAAGGGGATGACAGAGGATGAGATGGTTGGATGGCATCACTGACTCGATGGACATGAGTTTGAGTGGGCTCTGGCTGTTGGTGATGGACAGGGAAGCCTGGCATGCTGCAGTCCATGGGGTCACAAAGAGTTGGACACAACTGAGCAACTGAACTGAACTGAACTGAGAGGGGTGGGATGGGAGAGGGAAGGGAAGCTCTGATGGTGGGGGAGGAGGAATATATATATATGTATATATGTACATATACATATAATTATGACTGATTTGTGTTGTTGTACAGCAGAAACCAATACAACATTGTAAAGCAATTATTCTCCAATTGAAAAAAAAAAGAAATTACTACAGTTACAATCAGGATGTGAAGAAACCTCAAGGAACAGTGGACAGACATTTACCTGCAGGCCAAAGCCAGACAAGGGAGTGGCTATGAGATCCAGAGAAAAGGCAGGCTGGGTGGGAAGGACTCCCTCAGTAAAGGGAGGAAGCCAAAAGAATAAATACCCCAGCCCACCGTCCTCCACCCTCTGAGCTCCTGCCAGACAAACTCAACCAGAAACCAAAAGGCAAGGAAGTCCCTGGAAGTGAGTTTCCAGGGACAAGGAGCAAGGTGGCAGAGGATGACAGGCTCCAATCACACACCATTTCAGCCTGGCCCTTCAACTTCACAAGCAGTATGATATTCAGATACTGTTAGAGGCAAAACAACTTTACTTTCAACCTCTGTGGATGAGGAGTAGCTATTCTTTGCTGGTGGGAATACAGTCTAAGAAAAGCTACTTCTGGGGAAACAAGAAGAGAGTTTTTGTTGGACAAAAGAGGAATTCCTAAACATTTTTACTCTTTTTAAATATAGCAAATGAGTGACTTTTCTCATTGGACAACAGAAAAAATTTTTCATTAAGTTGCAACAAAATAGGGTTAGTGGAACTATGTAGAGAAACTCACTTCTGAGGCTTAGAGAAAAGAAGTAAGTTCCTTATATTTATTATAAAATATCTGGCTTTTCAAAGAAGTATCATGTATTATCTTATGTGTGCATGCATGCTAAGTCACTCCAGTTATGTCTGAATCTTTGCAACCCTATGGACTGTAGCCCACCAGGCTCTTCTTGCCTGGGATTCTCCAGGCAATAATACTGGAGTGGGTTGCCATACCCTCTCCTCCAGGGGATCTTCCTGACAGAGGGATCAAACCTTATGTCCCTTATGTCTCCTACATTGGCAGGTTGGTTCTTTATCACTAGCACCACCTGGGAAGGCCATATTATCTCATACTACTCTTTTAAGGTAGTATTCTTATTTACTATCTTACAGATGAGGAAACTCAAATACAGAGTAGTCAAACCATTCTCAAAAAGGGCAGCAGAGAGCAAGGGACAAGGGATAAATCTAGGCTGACCTTCTGATGCCCCACCCTAGTCTTAAGAACCAGGATATTTATCTGACCCTGGAGGTGAGCTCAGAAGGTCACAGTTATGAACTCAGCAACACTGAGTCCCAGATCTAACATGACTTCACTGGGTGACCTTGAGCAGTCCCTTCCCATCTTTGGCCTCAGTTTCTCCAATCATAATGTGAGCAAGTTGAACTAAACTTGCAGTTTTCAAACATTTTTAGCAGGAGAAATTTTTTGTATACAATCTTACAAGGCAACCAGCAATGTCTTCACTACAGAAATTTTCAGGGCTTTTAATAAGCACATATATTTCGTCCCTCTCCAGGCTGGTGATTTAATACACGGTTGGGGAAACAACAATCCAGACAAGTGTTTCTCAACCTTTTTATTCTTTTTTTTTTTTTTTTACCACAATCCATAGCCGGAAAGACAATTTATATTATGATCCAAGACACACACACACACACCCAACGTGTGTGGAAATGAATATACCTTTCCTTTCAATGACATAGAAAAGCAAGTTTCGCCAAACGATATTTATCTTCACTGCACTCTGATACTATTTCCTTTTTTAATGTTTAAATTATGCATGAGAGTGTACATGACCATGTCAGTGTGTGTGACTGGGTCATGATTCAAAATTTATTTCTCTTTAAAGGCTACAGTCAAAAATGTTTGAAAACTGCTGTCTTGGGCACCTCTCAGCTCCATGACCCCAGCCGTGCAGGCTGCTGGCTGCCCGTGGGTCTCCTAGACACAAATTAACTGATTATTCTTTTTAGAGTTTAAAGCATGGGAGACTCTGTGCCTCTCTGCACAGCTGAGTTGGGCCAGAGAATGTGGACAGGATGGAGTGAAGAAAGCTGGCACTGCCCTTGTCTGGGAGGTACAATTCAGGAACAAAGAGGGAGTTTGTCTCAAGGGCTGCCAACACCACCTCATTCACAGGCTCTAAATTCATTCAGCCTCCACCGGCCCACAGGCATCCCCTCAGCCCAGGGGCCTGCCAGCCGCTTTGACAAGGGGTTAGTGTCAGATCTGGGCAGCTCTCCCTACCCGATGTGATGGGCATTCAGGTCGCCTGTGAGAATCGGAAACGGAGTCACTCTTGTCAGCTGAAAAACAACATCCTTCCCCAGTCACCCCGTGCGCTCCCTGCTCCCACCCCCACCCTCAAGGGAATCCAGGAACACAACATATCTTGAGACGTGCGTCGGCCGTGGGAAAGGGCTCTGGCTGGCCTGGCTACTGTGTGCAGGTCACCAGAGGTCATCTCTCTTCATCCTCTTTCCCTCACTGGTCTCCTTTCATCTTACTTTGAAAGGGCTGCCCTTCCAGAGTCGGCAACCCTAAGCCACTCCACTGGGAGAGGAGAAAGCAAGTGGAAAACGTTAGCCCTTGTGCCAAGCAGTGCCCAGAAGACCTTGTGTCATAAATATGTGGCATCCCCTTTTATACAGGTGAAGAGAAGGAGGCTTAGACAAGCTGCCACTCAAGTCTGTCTAGTTCCAAGGTTCCAGACCTACCAACAAGCCATGGGGAAGAGGCGGGTAACAAAATAGCAGATCACGCTGCAGCGAGTCCAGAGCAGCCTCAGACTTGGCACAATGGAGGCCAGTCACTCACAAAAGAAAGCTCCAAGGTGCCTGCATCAGGGCAGCCCAGTACACCACCATGTGAGTTACCAGCCGAACACTAATGATGGGGACAACGGTGTAAAACTACCCATTGTGCAACTGCACAGACTCAGGATATTTTTAGCTTATTTTCTAGAGCACTTTTAAGCTTATAGCAAAACTGAGCAGAAAGCACAGAGCTCTCACATACACCCAACACAATCATCGCCAGCCCCACTCCTCGCCACCTAAGACATCCACTTGGGTTGTACATTTGTTATAAATAATGCAACCTACGCTGACACATCATTATCACCCAGATTCCATAATTCACATCAGAGTTCACTTTATGTCATACAGTCTACAAGTTTTGACAACTGTAGAGTGATGGGTAGCCACCATTATAGTATTATACAGAAGTTTCCCTGCCCTAAATATCCTCTGTGTACCACCTGTTCAGCCCTCTCTTCCTACCCCTGACAATCACCAATCTTTTTATTGTCTCCATAATTCTGTCTATTAACGAAATTTAATTCAACTATCCAAAAGCAAACATCCAGGCCCATATGTCTCCATTGGACAATTCTACCAAGTGTTTAAATAAGAATTAGCACTAGTTCTACAAAAACTCTTCCAGAAAATAGAAGAGAATAGAATATCTCTCAGTCCATTTTATAAAGTTAATATCACCCTGATACCAAAACCTAATGAAAACAATACAACAAAAAAAAAAAACCTCACACACCTAAATTCCTCATAAATACAGATGCAAAAATTGCTAAACTATTAGCAAACAGAATTTGGTAACACATTAAAAGAATTATATACCGTGGTATATAATTAAAATTATATACCATGACCAAGTAAGATTTATTCCAGGGATACAAGGCCAGTTTCAGTTCAGTTCAGTTCAGTCACTCAGTCATGTCCAACTCTTTGCAACCCCATGGACTGCAGCACACCAGGCCTCCCTGTCCATCCCCAACTCCCGGAGTTTACTCAAACTCATGTCCATTGAGTCGGTGATGCCATCCAACCATCTCATGTTCTGTCATCCATTTCTCCTCCTGCCTTCAATCTTTCCAGAATCAGAATCTTTTCCAATGAGTCAGTTCTGTGCATCAGATGACCAAAGTTTTGGAGTTTGAGCTTCAGCATGAGTCCTTCCAATGAATATTCAGGACTGATCTCCTTTAGGATGGACTGGTTTGATCTCCAAGATGGCCATTCAAAAATCAATTGTATTTCTGTAACTAACAAATTAAAAATAAAATAATTTTTACAATCACTCAAAAAAATGAAATCCAGAAATCATGTATAAAACTTGTAGGCTAAAAATTATAAAATGATGAAAGAAATCAAAGAGATAAATGAGAGACGTACAGAATTCATGGATTGAAAGACTTAGTAAAGATGTCAGTTTTTTAGTTTCATTTGACACTTTAATGTGATTCTTATCTAAATGGATTCCAGCAAGATTTTTAGAGATATAGAGACGTGTATTCTAAAGTTTAAATGGAAAGGCAGAGGAACTAGAATAGGCAAGACAATTTTTGAAACAGAATTATAATGTGAGAGGAATTGGACTCTCTGCTTTCAGGGCTTACTCTATAGTTACAATAATCATGTTGGAACATTATAGGCAGAAGGAAAGACACATAGATCAATTGGACAGAATAGAGAACCCAGAAATAGACTCACACAGATACACCCAAATGCTAAAGTCATCCAGTGGAGGAAAAAAAGCTTTTTCAACAAATGGAGCTGAAGTAATTTAACACCCAAAGAAGGGAGGGTGGGGAATGAAACTTGTCCCAAATCTCATACCTTATACAAAAAAATTAACTCAAAATGGATTACAGACTTTAATGTGAAATGCAAAGCTACAAAACTTAGGGAGGAAAGCACAGGAGAAAATCTTGAAGATCTAGAAAAGAAAAAATGTATAAAACATATTTAATCAATATTTTAAAAATTTGCTCCATGAAATACTCTATGAAGAGGATAAGAAAACAAACTACAGACTAAAAAAGTGTTAGCACATATCTGACAAAGGGTAGAATATATAAACATTGCTTAAAATTCAATAGCTAAAATATAAAACAATCCAATTAGAAAGAGGCAAAGAGATATGTAGAGACATTTCACTGAAGAGGGTCAGTTCAGTTCAGTCGCTCAGTCGTATCCAACTCTTTGCGACCCCATGGACTGCAGCACAGCAGGCCTCCCAATCCATCACCAACTCCCAGAGTTTACCCAAACTCATGTCCATCAAGTCGGTGATGCCATCCAACCATCTCATCCCCTGTCATCCCCTTCTCCTCCCGCCTTCAATCTTTCCCAGCATCAGGGTCTTTTCAAATGAGTCAGCTCTTTACATAAGGTGGCCAAAGTATTGGAGTTTCAGCTCCAACATCAGTCCTTCCAATGAACACCCAAGACTGATCTCCTTTAGGATAGTTGGATCTCCTTGCAATCCAAGGGACTCTCAAGACTCTTCTCCAACACCACAGGTCAGAAGCATCAATTCTTTGGCACTCGGCTTTCTTTATAGTCCAACTCTCACATCCATACGTGACTACTGGAAAAACCATAGCCTTCACTAGATGGACCTTTGTTGGCAAAGTAATGTCTCTGCTTTTTAACATGCTGTCTAGGTTGGTCATAACTTTTCTTCCAAAGAATAAGCGTCTTTTAATTTCATGGCTGCAGTCACCATCTGCAGCAATTTGGGAGCCCAAAAAAATAAAGTCTGACACTGTTTCCACTGTTTCCCCATCTATTTGCCATGAAGTGATGGGACTGCATGTCAGGATCTAAGTTTTCTGAATGTTGAGCTTTAAGTCAACTTTTTCACTCTCCTCTTTCACTTTCATCAAAAGGCTCTTTAGTTTTTCTCCACTTTCTGCCATAAGAGTGGTGTCATCTGCATATCTGAGGTTATTGATATTTCTCCCAGAAATCTTGATTCCAGCTTGTACTTCTTCCAGCCCAGCGTTTCTCATGATGTACTCTGCATAGAAGTTAAATAAGCAGGGTGACAATATACAGCCTTGACGAACTCCTTTTCCTATTTGGAACCAGTCTGTTGTTCCATGTCCAGTTCTAACTGCTGCTTCCTGACCTTCATACAAATTTCTCAAGAGGCAGGTCAGGTGGTCTAGTATTCCTATCTCTTTCAGAATTTTCCACAGTTTGTTGTGATCCACACAGTCAAAGGCTTTGGCATAGTCAATAAAGCAGAAATAGATGTTTTTTCTAGAACTCTCTTGCTTTTTTGATGATCCAACAGATGTTGGCAATTTGATCTCTGGTTCCTCTGCCTTTTCTAAAACCAGACTGAACATCTGGAAGTTCACAGTTTCACGTATTTCTGAAGCCTGGCTTGGAGAATTTTGAGCATTACTTTACTAGCATGTGAGATGAGTGCAATTGTGTGGTAGTTTGAGCATTCTTTGGCATTGCTTTTCTTTGGGATTGGAATGAATACTGACCTTTTCCAGTCCTGTGGCCACTGCTGAGTTTTCCAAATTTGCTGGCATATTGAGTGCAGAAGGTATACAGAAGAAGGTATAAATAAGCATATAAAAAGTTGTTTGACATTACCAGGCTCCTCTGTCCATGGGAGTTTCCAGGCAAGAGTACTGGAGTGGGGTGCCATTGCCTTCTCCGTATTAACCATTAGGGAGATGCAAATTAAAACCATAGTGAGTATCTCTATCAGATCAGATCAGATCAGTCGCTCAGTCATGTCCAACTCTTTGCAACCCCATGAATTGCAGCACGCCAGGCCTCCCTGTCCATCACGAACTTCTGGAGTCTACCCAGACTTACGTCCATCGAGTCAGTGATGCCATCCAGCCATCTCATCCTCTGTCGTCCCCTTCTCCTCCTGCCCCCAATCCCTCCCAGCATCAGAGTCTTTTCCAATGAGTCAGCTCTTCGCACAAGGTGGCGAAAGCACTGGAGTTTCAGCTTTAGCATCATTCCTTCCAAAGAAATACCAGAACTAATCTCCTTCAGAATGGACTGGTTGGATCTCCTTGCAGTCCAAGGGACTCTCAAGAGTCTTCTCCAATACCACAGTTCAAAAGCATCAATTCTTTGGCGCTCAGCCTTCTTCACAGTCCAACTTTCACATCCATAGGTGACCACAGGAAAAACCATAGCCTTGACTAGACGAACCTTTGTTGGCAAAGTAATGTCTCTGCTTTTGAATATATTATCTAGGTTGGTCATAACTTTCCTTCCAAGGAGTAAGCGTCTTTTAATTTCATGGCTGCAGTCACCATCTGTAGTGATTTTGGAGCCCAGAAAAATAAAGTCTGACACTGTTTCCACTGTTTCCCCATCTATTTCCCATGAAGTGATGGGACCGGATGCCATGATCTTTGTTTTCTGAATGTTGAGCTTTAAGCCAACTTTTTCACTCTCCTCTTTCACTTTCATCAAGACGCTCTTTAGTTCTTCCTCATTTTCTGCCATAAGGATGGTGTCATCTGCATATCTGAGGTTCTTGATATTTCTCCCAGCAATCTTGATTCCAGCTTGTGTTTCTTCCAGCCTAGCGTGTATCTCTATACATCTGTTCAAATGTCTGAAATAAAATGGTGAGGCCAAATGATCCAGTTTCCAGAGAAACTGGATCATTCACACATTGTTGGTCAAATGTAAAATAATACACAACTCCAGAAAACAGTTGGCCATTTATTTAGAAATTAAATATTCAGCTACCATGCAAACCAGAAATATCCTTCCCAGGCATTTATTCCAGAAAAATGAAAACTTATATTCATGTAAAAACCTGTACACAAATGTTTATAGCTGCTTTATTTGAAACAGTCAAAGCTAGAAACAACCCAGATGTCCTTCCAAATATTTTACAAATACCAACAGTGCTGCTGCAATGATCATTGTTGTGACATGTCTTCCTATATGCACACAAGAGCTTGGCAGACACTGTTGGAGGTCTGCCCATAATCCATTTGCACCTTCTCAGGTTATTTCAGTGAGTGAGACAGACATAATCTCTGTTATTACAGAGCTCACATTTTGGAGGAGAGAGAGATACGTAAACAAGCTTCTACAATCGATTCTTCAGTAGCAGGTTGTTATAAAACTGTCAGTTCACTGCTACCTCAGCCCCAAAAGATGCCAAACTCAGTAGCTGAATTCACGTCATTTTGCAGAGAAGCCTAGAACTCTTCTATATACAACTCATCACAAAACTTTTCAAAGGACTGGGTGATGGCCGCAGGAAACCTAATTAAATCTGACTTATTAGAAATCCAAATTCTGCTAAGGTTCTCTGATCAATGGTTCAAGGAACAGTTTGCCCCTGCCAACTTTAACAATATAATAGCCAGTTATTTAAAGCAAAAGTGAGTTTGTTTGGGAATGGTCAAAGGAACTGCAATTCCAGATATGAGAACCAAGGAGGGAGGACCATAGACAAGTCCAGAGAACAAAGAAAAGGAATTTGCTTTTATAGGGAAAGGGGGCAGTTTGGAAGGGCTGTAATAACCAAAAAGTTCACTGGAGAAAGCTGGGAGTCCAAAGCATGGAGACTGTTCATTGGTTGAACTGCTACAGTTTCTGATTGACTGGGTTGTCCTCTCACAGAGTTTTCTTCTTCCTGGTGAATTGTAGAGAACACCTGCCTGTCAGAGATGTAGGCAGAAATCTCTTCCTGTTTAGAGTAATTGACATGTGTGTGGGTGGGGAGTGGGTAGTTCCCCCTGCAAGCCTATCCTTACTCCAATTTTAGCTTAGGTTTCTTTAATTAATTCCACAACTGATTTAATTTTGTTGTAAAAAGACTGACTTTTTACCTTCTTCTTGGACCAGTGCATTAGTGAGTCCACAGAGTAAAGGTCTATACACTAGAGTCAGATAATCCCAACTTCTCCACGTTTTCACAATAAATGACCTTTACTTAACTTCCTTAAGCCTCTGTTTCCTCTTGCAAAAAGGGACTTAATGAAAGTACCCACCTAATAAGTCAGTTGTATAGATTAAATAAAATAATACATAGTAATGCACTCAGCCCAATGCCTAGCACATAGCAGTTTCTCTGTTCCGTTCTATGATAACAGTGAAGACTTTGGATGATTTCCTTAGGATGATTCTTAGGAGTAGAAGTACAAATCAAAGAATGTAAACATTTTTAAATCTCATGAAACAGACTATAAAATTATTTTCTAAGAACTAATCTACACTCTTGCCAGCTGAGTAGAGAGCACACATCTTTCCTTTCCTTGGTAGCTTTTTGTGCTCTCATTTTTAAATCTTTCTAATTTAATAGATAAAAATCTATATATTCCTTTCCTTTCTGACTCTTTGATTATCAGCAAGGTTGAATGATATTTTTTAAAACACCTTCTAGCTACTTTTCTTTCCCCCTTAGTAGATTGTTGATTAGTATCCTCTTGTTGTTGTTCAGTTGCTAACTTGTGTCCGACTCTTTGTGACCTCGTGGACTGTAGCACACTGGGCTCATCTGTCTGTGGGGTTCTCTACACAGGAATATTTGCCATTTCCTTCTCCAGGGATACTTCCCAGACCAGGGGTCGAACCCATGTCTCCTGCAAAAAAACAAAATAGAGGCTTCATTTTTACTGAGTTGTGGAAGTTCTTTATATATTATTGATTCTTTTCTGGCATTGTGAGGTTTAATAAACACGTGTGGAAGGGATGAGGGTAGTGCTACTGCTTTGTCACTAGAATGTAAGTAATATTTATAAGTTGATGTATGCAATCTTTAAGTCTTTTAATTCTGCATGGATGCTAGGGCCACCACTTCCTTTTTTTTTTACCCTTAACTAATAATACGTCATTTTCCATCCTCCACAAACCTGAAGATACATTTTCTGTTTATCATTTCTAGGGTAGCTATAGTGGGATCCCATCAGTGCTCCTTTTCCTACTGAGTGAATGTGAATATTGCTGACAAAATTCTACTGTTCTCTTTTAAATGGAAGTGCCCTGGACCAAACAAGAGCAACCTCACCAGAGAGGCTACACAACTCCCTCCTCCACCCTACCTGTCCACCAGACTTCAACCAATAACTGATGGATATGTGGGTATAGAAGGCCCACTCCCTTACTCTGCGGTGAGACTAACCTGCAGTGCAATTTGTGTTCTAGAGCTCCCCTGTGAAAGCCAACTGAAGCCAGGCTCTGGAGGAGACCAGCCTCACTTTTCTCCTCTGTCTTATGTTAGTTGTGTCACTTCCTTCTCCTGAGAGCATTCTCCCAGGAAATCCCTTCAATGAGAATCCCTCTCTCAGGCTCTGCTTCCTGAGAACTCAACTCAAAGCAGCAGTCATTCTAAGAATAACTGTTTCCGTGTACCTTTGTCCTCCCAACCATTCTGAGTCACACTCTTTTATGGCCACCATGAGCATGTAGTTACTTGCTTCTCCTTGGAGGTTGAGTTAACCAAGTGATGGATTGTTTCAGTAGCTTGTTCAAAGTCATCCAGTACATTGGTTAATATTTACTGAGACCCCTGAAGCAAAGTGACCTGAATGTGAAATCTGGGCCATTACTTGGCACCCAGCCTTGATGAACTGAAATCTCACATCTCTTGTGCCTCCTCAGGGTTAGTTCCTTTTCAGAAGAAGTGATACACACTGATTCTACACCCCCAGTACAGAAATAGCTCACCCAGGGCCCCAAGAGGCTGGAATATGCTGGTTTGCACAATCATACAGTTCGAGCTGGAGAATACCATAGTGGTTATGTAGTCTTACAGATGGGGAAACTGAGGTCCAGAAAGGTGAACTTACTTATTCAAGCCCAGGCAGCATGATGGTACTGCCACTGCAAGCCTTTCTGGCACAGAGGAAAACATGGGCTGAATCATAATTTCTTTGCCTTTGATTTCCCCACTATCTCCTCATCTAGCAACCCCCTTTCTGTTCCTTCCTTGCTGCCGAAGTACAGCCCATGGCTGTTTGGCATGAAAGAAGCTCTCCTCTACCTCCCCACCAATCTTCCAGTCTTGACTCAATGGCCTCAGTTGGTCTTCCTGGTTCCTATACCCTGTGCCCCAAGTGCTTCTGGAGAAAACAGCACAGGCCAGCTGCTTCACGGCATCCACCTCAGCTGACCAAGACTTCGACAGCTTCTTGCTAATTAGTAGTTGTCTCGCCCCACCCTTCCCATCATTGCCCACCCCCTAACATAGGGGCCCCCAATCTCTAGGCCACATATTGCTACCTTCTGTCAGATCAGCAGCTGCATTCAGTTCAGTTCAGTCACTCAGTCGTGTCCAACTCTTTGCGACCCCATGAATCGCAGCACGCCAGGCCTCCCTGTCCATCACCAATTCCCGGAGTTCACTCAGACTCACATCCATCGAGTCAGTGATGCCATCCAGCCATCTCATCCTCTGTCGTCCCCTTCTCCTCCTGCCCCCAATCCCTCCCAGCATCAGAGTCTTTTCCAATGAGTCAACTCTTCGCACGAGGTGGCCAAAGTACTGGAGTTTCAGCTTTAGCAGCTGCATTAGATTAGAAATAAAGTGTACAATAAATACAACGCACTTGAATCATCCCAAAACCATTCGCACTCCCATCCCTGGTCTGTGGAAAAATTGTCGTCCATGAAATTGGTCCCTGGTGCCAAAAATATTTGGGACCTTTGTCTAACACACACACAAACTCTGAAGACCTCTTAGGAAAACAGAGGAGCCAAGGTATGTACCCCCAAACCGTCTCCATCTGCAAGGAAATTTATATCTACACTCAGATATTTCCTCTTCCTTTGGCCGTTTTCCTTGTTCCTTCATCAGCTCCTGCTCCCTAGGGCCCAGCCCCTTGGAGTACACTGCCGTCTCTCTAATATTCAACCTTACTGTCTCACTTCTGCCTCAAATAAGCCAACGAGCTTGCTCAAGTTCCTCCCATGCCCCACCCTGCAAACAAACCAACTAACAAATGTACCCTTGATTAAAAATATACAAAATGGTTTTAATGATCTGGATAACCACAATGGTGTGGTCACTTGCCTAGAGCTAGACATCATCGGGTGTGAGGTCAAGTGGGCCTCAGGAAGCATTATAACAAAGTTAGTGGAGGTGATGGAATTCCACTTGAGCTATTTAAAATCATAAAAGACAAAGTCGTGCTATACTCAATATGCCAGCAAATTTGGAAAATTCAGCAGTGGCCACAGTATAGGAAAAGGTCAGTTTTCATTCCAATCCCAAAGAAGGGTTATGCCAAAGAATGTTCCAATGTGGTAAAATTGGGCTCATTTCACATGCTAACAAGGTAATGCTCAAAATCCTTCAAGCTAGGCATTAGCAATACATGATCCGAGAACTTCCAGATGTACAGGCTGGCTTTTGAAGAGGCAGAGGAACCAGAGACCAAATTTCCAACAATTGTTGGATAATGGAGAAAGAAAAGGAGTCCCAGAAAAACATCTACTTCTACTTCATTGACTATGTTAAAGCCACTGTGTATATCACAACAAACTGTAGAAAATTCTGAAAGAGATGGGAATACCAGACCACCTTACCTGTCTCCTGAGAAACCTGTATGTGAGTCAAGAAGCAATAGTTAGAATTGGACATGAAACAACAGACTGGTACCAAATTGGGAAAGGAGTATGACAAGGCTGTATATTGTTACCTTTTTTATTTAACTTATATGCAGGGTGTGTGTGTGTGTGTGTGTGTGCATGCACATGTGCGTGTTAAGTTGCTTCAGTCATGTCCAACTCTTTGTGACCCTATGGACCATAGCCCACCAGGCTCCTCTGTCCATGGGATTCTCTAGGCAAGAATACTGGAGTAGGTTGCCATGCCCTCCTCCGGGGTAACTTCCCAACCTAGGGATCGAATCTGTATCTCTTATATCTCCTGCATTGGCAGGCGAATTCTGTACCATTAGTGCCAACTGGGAAGCCCTATATACAGAGTACATCATGAGAATGCCAGGTTGGATGAATCACAGCTAGAAAAAGATTGCTGGGAGAAATATCCACAACCTCAGATATCCAGGTGATACCACCCTAATGGCAGAAAGTGAAGAGGAACTAAAGAGCCTCTTGATGAGGGTGAAAGAGTGAAAAAAGATGGCTTGAAACTTAACATTAAAAAAACTAAGATCATGGCATCCAGTCCCATCACTTCATGGCAAATAGAAGGGGAAAAAGTGGAAGCAGTGACAGACTTTATTTTCTTGGGCTCCAAAATCACTGCAGACTGCAATGATGATGGCTGCCATAAAATTAAAAGATCCTTGCTCTTTGGAAGGAAAGCTATGACAAACCTAGACAGCATATTAGAGACAGCATAACAGAGATATCACTTTGCTGACAAAGGTTCATATAGTCAAAGTTATAGTTTTTCCAGTAGTCATGTACATATGTGAGAGTTGGACCATAAAGAAGGCTGAGCACCAAAGAATTGATACTTTCAAATTGTGATGTTGGAGAAGACTCTTGGGAGTCCCTTGGACTGCAAGGAGATCAAATTAGTCAATCCTAATTGAAATCAACTCTGAATATTCATTAGAAAGACTAATGCTGAAGCTGAAGCTCCAATGCTTGGCCCACCTGATGCAAAGAGTCAGTTCATTGGAAAAGACTCTGATGCTAGGAAAGATTGAAGACAGGAGGAGAAGGGGATGACAGAGGATGAGATAGATAGATAGCATCACTGATTCAATGGACGTGAATTTGAGCAAACTCCAGGAGAGAGTACAGAACAGAGGAGCCTGGCTTGCTACAGTCCCCGGGGCTGCAAAGAGTCAGACATGACTTAGGGACTGAAAAACAGCAACAAATGGCAATAATAATTCCCATGTCACTGGGTTACTGTGAAGATCAAATGAGGCAAAAAATGAAGAGTACTTAAAATGTTTTTTTTTTTGGTTAGATCTCGGTTGTTGTGGGGTTTTTTTTTGTTATCAAACCTTTATTGCCTATCTTGACTTCTTATCTGACCACCAGACTGTTATCTTAATTTGGATATCCCACAGGCATCTCAAATACAGGATATTCAAGATTCTGTGATCACCAGACACCACCTCCACCACTTCCTATCTCGCTTTATCACCCACTAACTGACTCTTCCTATATCCTTCCTCTCAGCACCTGCCCTGCCAAACGCCACTCTCTCAAGCAATACACCTAAAAGGTGGTCGGCTATTCCAATTTCCTTGTGACTTAGGGAGTTGCCAAGACATAGGACTTTCAGTTTTAAAACTGGTAGAATCCCACTACCGTATGATCCATCAATACCGCTCCTAGGCATACGTCCAGAGATAACCACAATTTGAAAAGATACATGCACCCCGTCATTCATTGCAGCACTATTTAAAACAGCCAAGACATGCGGGCACCCTAAATGTCCTCTGACAGAGGAGTGGATGAAGAAGACGTGGTGTGTAAATACAATGGAATATTACTCAGGCATAAAACAGAAGGAACTAATGCTGTTTGCAGAAATATGGATGGAACTAGAGATTATCACACTGGGTGATGTAAGACAGAAAAAGACAAATATCATATGATCTATCTTATATATGGAATCTAAAAAAAATGGTACAAATGAACATCTTTACAAACCACAAACAGAGTCACAGACATAGAAAAACAACTTATGGTTATTGGGAAAGAAGGGGGAGGGATAAATCTGGATATTGAGATTGACATATATGCAGTGTGGTACATGCCAAGTTTGCTTCAGTCGTGTCAGACTCTTTATGACCCTATGGACTGTAGCCCACCAGTCTCCTCTGCCCATGGGATTCTCCAGGCAAGAATACTAGAGTGGGTTGCCATGTCCTCCAGGGAATCTTTCCAACCCAGGGATCGAACCTATGTCTCCTGCAACTCCTGCATTGCAGGTGGATTCGTAGTGCTGAGCCACTGGGGAAGCCCATATACCACTAGTAGATATAAAATGGGCTTCTCAGATGGCGCCAGTGGTAAAGAACCCACCTGCCAATATAGGAGACGTAAGAGATGCAGGTTCGATCCCTGGGTCAGGAAGATTCCCCTGGAGGAGGTCATGGAAACCCACTCTAATATTCTTGCCTAGAAAATCCAATGGACAGAGAAGCCTGGCAGGCTACAGTCCATAGGGTTGCAAAGTGTCTGACATGACTGAAGCAACTCAGCATGCATACATATAAAATAGATAATAAGGATCTACTGTATAAAGAGGGAACTCAACTCAATACTTTGTAATGATCTATATAGGAAAAAAATCTTTAAAAGGGTAGGTATATGTACATGTATAATTAATTCACTTTACTGTTCACCTGAAACTAACACAACATTGTAAATCAACTGTACTCCAATAAAATTATTTTAATAAACACTGGTAAAATTCCAGGCCAACCAGGACAAGTTGGTCACCCTAATTCTTCATCCTTCCCTTCCCTCAACTTCCCACATCCATTTACCACTCACTTCTGTAAGCTGTACCTCCTGATCCATCCCTTCATTCCACTGCCACCAACCATGCCTTATCTTAGAGCTTCTTGGCTTCTGCTTGTGGTTTCCTTGAATCCACTTTTGCCTCCCTCCTGTCATTTCATCTAGGGTGACCTTTCTGAAAGACATTAAGTCTAATGGCATAAATCTACTAGGATTTTTCAATGGCTCCTTGCCTCCTGTATGATCAGGCCACCCAAGATGGCTGTTCTCTTGCTCTCTGTACTTCCCCCTGTAGGAATTACCCTTACTGCTTCACCTACACCCTCTTCCCATGACTGAATTTCCCTCTTCATTATAGAGCCTAATCAGTAAATGCCTACACTTTCCCCCAGCCCCAGCTAGTGATTGCTCTAATCTTTAGATCTATGGTAGCTTATCAAAGTGGTGGTAAGGGATGTGTCCCTTCCCTGGTTTCCCTGGTAACCAATGAGATGTCAATTTCCCCTATAACTGGTAACCTCTTTCTCCCCTTAGTAGCAAGGACTGCTGCCATGTCCTGCCTGCGCTCTGCCATTCATAGTGGGATGTCGCTCCAGAACACTCTTGCTTCAGATGTGTAATATCCTCCATCTAGTGAACAATTGGTGTCTCTATCACTGACTCCCAGCTCTTTCTTCTGTTTGGGGCTGGGCAAGTCCAGGGCTTGTAGGCCTAGGGGGTATAGCCCAACAGCTCCCCTAACCCCCACTCTTGGTCCCAACTCTTTACCACAACTGGGGTTCTGATAGGTCAAAATTCCACTGATAGGCCACTATTTGTAAGTATTTTAACATTTTTTATAATTCTGTATTATTTATAAGCACTCCTTTGCATAAAATGAGTCACAAATGTTGTATTGACCTAATACGTATAACTATAATGTGAATGAGAACACATTTTGACCAGAATTTCTCTTAACATGGGTAAAGTATCTTTGTTGGCAAAATACAATGATAAGTGCTTGGGCTGGGGTTGGTTTGTCTCTCCCATATGAGATGGGGAGGAATTTTGTGCAGGACAGAAGGAAGAGAAGGAAAGAGACCAGAAAAATGGAGGAAATAAAACTGGGAGGCAGCAGAGGCTATGTGTCTGGGATGTGCCCGGGACCTGGATTACCTGCCCCCATCTGTCATCAGTAGCATTTTGCTAAGTTCATGAAAGAATCAGTGTCTGTGTATTGTTTGTGGAACTTGGTGGAAGCACTGGGCTTTGTGTCTGCCTTGACTTGGAGCAGCACAAAGCAGCAAGTGGAGGAAGTGATCAGAGGAAGAGAGAAATGACGCAGAGGCCTTGTGACGTCACAGGCTGTGGAATTCAGCTTCTCGTCAAGGTTACTCAGACTTCCCAGGGATGGGGAGTCCCAGCTGGTACCCATATTGCACAAACCCTTTCCAAAACACATCTTCATCTCTGCAAGTCCTGGTTTGGATTCAATATGAGCTTGACACCGAGAGCAGAGGAGAACAGCAATCTGTCTTCAGGATGGGTCAGGTCTTAACAAAACTCGACCATCTCCCTCTGACTCTGGGAAAGCATGTGGCGGCTACGCCTTCCCACCTCTGTGCTCTGCTCAGGGCTCCCATTCCACTCTTCCTTGTCAAATGCGTCCATCTTGTGTATTCATCCTCAAATTTTATCACCAAGGACCCCTGCCATTTCTCCTCTCCTCCTCCATCCCAGCCATATTTTCAAAGATTTTATTGACCAGATTGCATTTACTCACAGTTCAACCATTTTCCCATATTTTGGCAATCAAATGCTATATAATCATCAATGGAGATTTCTGATTTGCTTGAGACAATAAAATTAGTGCTGAGTTGATATAGCTCCAGATCAAAGCAAATAAACTTTATAGTTTAATGATAGCTAATGTTTACAGATACCTTACCACGTGCCAGGCCATAACCCACTGTGTGGGTGCTAAGTCATGCCTGACCCTTTGCGACCCTATGGACTGTAGCCTGCCAGGCTCCTCTGTCCGTGAAAATTTTCAGGGAAGAATACTGGAGTTAGTTGCCATTTCCTACTCCAGAGGATCTTTCTGAACCAGGGATCAAAACTGTCTCCTGCATCTCCTGTATTGGCAGGCAGATTCTTTACCACTGCACGACCTGGGAAGCCCAGTAAGCCACCGAGATGGGCATCATTATTACTAATCCCAGTTTACAGACAAACAGAGGAGATTTGTTTGCCCAGCATCACTTAACAAGTGGGTAACAAAGCTGGGATTTGAATCAGGTGTTTCTGATAACAGAGCCAAATTTAACTATCCTTTTGCTGACAAAGGTCAGCAAAACCAAAGCTACAGTTTTTCTAGTAGTCATGTGCAGATGTGAGAGTTGAACCATAAAGAAGGCTGAGAGCAGACAAATTGATGTTTTGAAGCTATGGTGTTGGAGAAGACTCTTGAGAGTCCCTTGGACAGATCAAACCAGTCAATCCTAAAGGAAATCAACCCTGAATGTTCATTGGAAGGACTGATGCTGAAGCTGAAGCTCCAATACTTTGGCCAGCTGAAGTGAAGAGCCGACTCATTAGAAAATACTCTGATGCTGAGAAAGATTGAGGACAGGAAGAGAAGGGGACAGTAGAGGATGAGATGGTTGAATGGCATCACTGACTCAATGGACATGAGTCTGAGCAAACTCTGGGAGATAGTGAAGGATGGGGAAGCCTGGCGTGCTGCAGTCCGTGGGGTTGCAGGGTCAGGCACAACTTAGCCACTAAACAAAGAACAACAACTGTTGCCAAGGTTATCAAACATGCTTTAAAGGTAATTAATTTCCATCATGCTTTGTGAAATACAGCACAGATTTGGAGCCTCTCTATCACTAGTCCTAAAATTTCAGACGAGGAAATGCTATAATAAACAAATCCCTCTCAGTCATCAGTCATCACTTATTGTTTCAGTGTCTTCAAGATGCTAGTTTTACAATTTAAATCTAGATAGCTTTTTTTAAATCTATCTCATTTTAAAAACTTGGTTCAATACACTGTCTTACTTTTTAAAATTGAATACTATATTTAAACTACTCTGCCCCAAAATACAACAGAGCCTTCATACACTAATCATTTGCATAACTCTGACAATTTCTATTCCCTCTTGGTGTACAGATATCAATTTTCCTTAGCCTTGAGAAGTATGTGTATAGTCATTGCAGGACTATTTTGCGTTCTGTCCTTTCTACTAAATATAGTTTTAGATGTTCTCCATTGACATGATTCATGTATTGGTCTTTTCAAATTTATTCTATTATGTTAATGTATGGCAGCTGGCTACTTCACTGTCCAATTTGGGGTCATAGAGCTATGTGATAAGTATAAGCTATAAATACTTTTGGACTTTAGTTTTAACACCTAACCTTCTTTTCTTTCTAAAATTACTTACTTTAGGACATTTTCCCAGAAGTGGGACTTCCAGGCCAAAGAATAGCAAGGCACAATGGGGAAAATATGGCCATTGAAGTTAGGCCTCTATTTGAATCCTTTCCTCATCACTTACCCTCAGGTGGCTTCAGACATGTTGCTTAATCTCTTCCTAAGCATCATAAATGGAATGATAATAACACCATCCCCACAGGGTAGTCACAAGGATTAACAATAAAAGACATCAAATATATAATATACCCTAATTAAATGGAGGCAGCTGTTGTACTAATAATTTAAGGACTTTTTTTTTGCAAGTTACTAGCTTACTTTCCAGGTTGCACAATAAATAGTTTAATTATTAATTAAGACTTAAAAATTGAGATTGACCATGGTTTAAAGTGCTTTCTCTTTAAGGTATTTTCTTTATGATCAGGATTCCCAGAGATAGCACAAGTTAATTCAAATGTCAACAGTGGAATTTATCAGCTTATAATGAACTATGGAAGGGAAGGCTAGTATTGATTAACACCACGTGTGGCTTGCCTTCACATTCATGCCATATTAATAGCTACCATTTATTTGGTCACTATCTCCATGCCAGGGCACAACACAAAAAGCTATATTGTGTTTTCTGATTTAGTCTTCACAGACCTGTGAGTTATACGTCACAATAACCATTTTAGAGATGAGAAAACTGAGTCACAATGAGGTTATATAAACTGTATGAGGCGATACAGACTGAAGAGGTTGCATTCAGTTCCAAACCCAGGTCTTCATGACCCCAAAGCTTATGTTCTGTCTTTCACACCAGGCTGCTTCCCAGTGATTGGATAAATATCTATAATCATTAACATGTAACCTACAGGGAATATTCTGGGTCATACTTGGATCTCTCTAGAATCCACTGTTTTCATGATCATTCTTTCCTAGACCTCCTAACTGGAAATCATTGTGTAATTTTATATTCTCATCCTCAAGGCAAAAATTTCAGCTCCCCTATCTTCAGCTTTAAACACACTTCTGCTACTTACTTGGGCTTCCCTGGTGGCTCAGTTGGTAAAGAATCAGCTTGCAATGCAGGAGACCTGGATTCAATACCTGGGTTGGGAAGATTCCCTGGAGGAGGGCATGGCAACCCACTCCAGTATTCTTGCCTGGAGAATCCCCATGGGCAGAGGAGCCAAGCAGGTTGCAGTCCATGGGGTCACAAAGAGCTGGACACTGAGCAACTAAGCACTGCTACTTACTTACCTTGGGCAAGTTTCTTAACCTCCTTCATCCTCAACTTTCTAATCTATAAAGTGGGAATAACAATAGAACATAGCTTAAAGGGCTATAACTTTAAAAAGTAAATGAGCTAATATATAGACGAATCCCTAGGCAGTACCTGGGACCTAGTGAGTGTTTCATAAATGTTACCTATTATTATAGAAATAATAAATTGTTATTAAATGAGGAACTAACCTATTTACAGCTTAGGTGTCCTTGTGATCACTATCTTCCCCTGCTTGCTTTCCCAATCATATCATCCTTGGTACAAAAGCTATTTGGAGACTATTTCTGCTTAAGGATAGGAATTTGGGAAGAAAGCAAAGTTAAATCAATCAGGTTGTAAAAATTCCTCTTTGCCAAGATGGCTCTGAGCCATGCCTGCTGGCACTCAGAATATATGAACCAAGGGGAAATGAAGGGTGCAGTTGCCGTCAGACAATCCCATTGCCAAGATCAATCTCTGGCCTGGAGTCAGAGCTCGCCTCCTCCGTGAGAAGGCAAGCTGGACTGGACAAGGAGCCTCAGAGGCCCCTGCAGAGGTCAGGCCCACATCCCCAAGTATCACCCAGCCTGGCATTACCACCAGGAGAGTGAAGACACCAGACAGGTCCCTTCTCTTAGGACTGGTCTTGCTGGGCCAGAATGGAACAAATCCATTCCTAAACAAGCCAGAGGGGTGTTTCCCTCCTTACCCAGCGGCCATGTAACAATGCTAGGTTATCAGAACAGTCATGACTGAGCCAAAACCAAGGCTGAGAAAAAGTGTCCAGCCTTGCAGGTCAAGGAAAAGCAAGTGATAAAGCCCTGAGAGAGGAGGTTAGTAGAAGAGTGACCAGAAAGTCACTGTGAGCTGGACAAGTAGAGAGCCAGGGCGAGAGTGGCTCCAGGTAAGGCTGCGAGGTTGGGAGGGACACAGCCCTCAGGACCTTCTATCTGCGTTGACCATTTTCGTTTTCATCCTAAAGTTAATGGAACATTTTAAGCTGAGAGACATGATCTGATTTGCATTTTATCTATTTCTTTATGGCTGCGCTGGGTCTTCGTTGTTGCACGCCCGCTTTCTCCAGTTTTGATGTACAGCGCTTCTCACTGCAGTGTCTTGCTGCGGAGCACAGCCTCGAGGGTACGACAGTCAGTAGCTGCAGCTCCAGGCTCTAGAGCGCAGACTGAATAGTGGCAGCGTGCGGGCTTAGTCGCTCCACAGCACGTGGGATCTTCCCAGCCCAAGGAGCAAACTCGTGTCCTCTACATCGGCAGGCAGATTCTTAACCACTGGACCACCAGGGAAGTCCTCAGATTTGCATTTTTTCTAAACGATTCACTCAACAAATATTCTTGAGCACCTACAACAAATTATGCGTGATATTAAGAAGAGACTGTGGAAAAAATAACACTTAATGAGCACTCAGTCTTGCAGGGCAATAAGGCTAGTCACAAAGGCAGAAGATGGTGTTTCTAAGAGAGGGATCTGGCAAGCTTCATGTAGAAGTGGGAGAGGCACTTATACACTTAGGTATAATGTAGCCTAATGTAATATAGACATCGTAGAGTGTTGCCGCTAGTGTCTGATGGCCAGCACCCAAAACCTGGCTTTACCACTTACATGACAGTTGTAAGACCTTGAGCAAATTGCTTAACCTCTTTGTTTCTTCTTCTTTTTAAAAATATTTATTTGGCCGTGCCAAGTCTGAGTTGTAGCACATTGAGGTCTTAGATCTTCAGTGTGACTTATGAACTTTAAGTTTCGGGAAAAGAACTCTTAGTTGCAGAATATGGGATCTAGTTCCCTGACGAGGAATTGAACCCGGGCCCCCTGCATTGAGAGCATGGAGTCTTAGCCACTGGACCACAACAAAAGTCCCTACCTCTTTCTTCATTTGTATTATTTTCATTTGAGCCAAACTTTAAAAGAGAAATAGGATTTGGACATTCAGAGATGGGGGAAAGAGAATATAGATGGGAGATGGGATGGGGAGGAACATCAGGGAGAGGCTTGAACATGAAAGAGCAAGGCAGCTTCATTTGTCCGGAGACAATGTGTGAGAAGAACTGTGAAATCGAGAAGAACATTAACACATATTAAATTTTTAGCAGGTGTCAGAACTCTGCACACATTAATACATTCAATCTTCATAACAACCCCACAAGGTGGGATTTCTTCCATTTTACATGCAAGGAATTTGGTGCTCTGAGACACTAAGCAGTTTGACTAAGCTTGTAAGCAGAAGAGAGAGGATCTGAACTTGAATCATCTCACTCCAAAGTTCACACCTGTTCCACTATGACCACACTTCCAACCCACCCTCCCCCACACACAAACACACACCACCAGAATGGGACTGCATCTTCTTCTGAGCAAATGCCCCATGCTTCCCAAGGACATAGAGCTATGATCATTGAGGACATTTCAGAACCCGATCCATACATGGGACAGTAATTCTGGAAAAGAAAGAAAGTGAAAGGGAAGTCACTCAGTCGTGTCCGACTCTTTGCAACCCCATGGACTGTAGCCTACCAGGCTTCTCCGTCCATGGGATTCTCCAGGCAATAATACTGGAGTGGGTTACCATTTCCTTCTCCAGGGGATCTTCCCAATCCAGGGATCGAATCCGGGTCTCCTGCATTGGAGGCAGACGCTTTAACCTCTGAGCCACCAGGGAATTCTGGAAAAGTAATTCCAAAAACTGCTTTGAGTGAAAAAATATTGTCAGATCATGCACAATGACTTCCAAAGTGGGAGGCTCTTCAGGGAGTTCCATGTTCATTTGGATGTGTAAGCTCTATGGTGGTTTTTAAAGCAACAGTCACGTCACTTAACATTCACAGCACTTGGTTACCTTGGAGTAGTAACAAATTAAGCCAGAATCAGCTATTCACGCTGAATGATTTTATAAAGCTTGCTTTGCTCCCACAGCTTGACGACTTTAAATGCAAGCTACGTGCCTAAAGAAGCAGATATGATGGAAACTACATTAAAAGAAGGTGTGATAAATCAGTTCCAAGATCCTGGACCCTTTCCTTCCAGAATTCCCTTTTCATTGATTCTCCTAGATCTCAGTTCAGTAAAAAACAAAAGACGTTGTAGAGTGTGGGCAAGAAAATGTTACTTCTGTCCAAAAAGAACCATCAATGACTGAAATGTACCTTTCATACTGCAGAGTAAATTCTACCAGGAAGAAACAAACAAACAAACCAGCATGTCTTTGAGAATGACAATGGACAGGTGAGAGAGAATTGACATTTGGTGAGTTTAAAAATAGATCCTCCAATAGAAAGAGCATCTGCTAAAAATACAAACCAGCGCAGGCCTTGCTGCATTCTGAGAGCTCTGAGCAGGTTATTAGGCTACTCAATAATGCCCTATTTTTAGGGCTGTGGAGCCAGGAAACACTGGCTGGCTTCAGCAGCTCAAATAAACACATAATGCAAGGACATGCAGATTAGTCTCTAAAGTACCTGGAAGTAAGGGCTTGTAGTCCTGGAGAAAGTTTTCTAGGGCAAAGTGATGATATAGTAGCTTTTATAAGTTGCTGAGGTTAATGGAAAGGTGGGGTGGGGTGATGACTGGATCCATTCTTATTTTGCTGACGCACACATGGATTGTTAACATTGGCAGGATCGTTAAGACTGAACATTAGATGTTGACTGGCTCTCAGGATCTGAATCTTCTGATTCCTCCCCTGGGAAAGTCCCCCTTTTAGGAGGGTTGATGGCCAACGGAGCCTGCCTCCATCTCTAGGAAGCTGTCTTCCCAGTCCCCCACCCTCATCCCCACACCTGCCCCCACACACCAGGCATGGCAGATGCATCTGCTCAGGTTTTTTAATCAGAAGCTAATGACGCAAAGGAAAGAGAGCCGAGCATTCCTTCCGAGGGTAGCAAGCAAAGGCAGCAAGATCCAGTTCCCAAGGGCAGCACAGACAGTGGTGCCAACAGGGGTAGCCCGTGCCCACTCCTGGCAGGGACACAAGCTGTGATGCTACAATTGAGTGGTATTGTAGCTGTGCTGGCTTCAAGGGAGCCTGGCTCCTCAGTGAGGTGCTGGCCCAGGCTTTGCCCATACAATCTTCCCTGTTCTTACCAGTTCTCTCTGTCTGGTTCTTCGGGCTTCCTGGGAATCCTGTGAGCTGGCCGATAGCCCTTCAATCAGTTAAGTTTCTGTTTAAATTGCCCAGAGGCAATATTTGTTCTTTGCAACTAAGAACTCTGACTGCTTTAATAATGTAGCACTGTTATTTTACAAATTAAATTAAGAATGAGAGGGAAAAACACACAGCTAGTTAGCATCAAATCCAGGCCTTAAAAGCATCAAATCCAGGCCTTAAAAACTCTGTCTCCTGACACAGTTTGGGCACATGGCACAGCCTTTCAGAGGCTCAGAGTGCGTCTGCAGACATGCCTTCTGTCCCCAACAGGCCCTTTCAGTTCTCTCCTGCCCAGAGGTTTCCATGTCTACCTCTTTCCCATGCATGAAGTCACCTCAGTCATGTCTGACTCTTTGCAACCATATGGACTGAAGCCCACCAGGCTCCTCTGTCCATGGGATTCTCCAAGCAAGAATACTGGAGTGGGTAACTATACCCTACCCCAGGGGAGCTTCCCAACCCAGGGATTGAACCCGCACCTCTTATGACTCCTGTGTTGGCAGGTGGGTTATCACTAGGGCTACTTGGGAAGCTTTCCCCACATCTTACCCAAGTCATTCCAAATGTCATAAACCACTTACCCTCAGTCACTCTCCCCCTGAGCCCTTCCAGATTACAAAGTCTCCTTTCTTCCAGAACATATTTATTGAGTACCTACTATGTGCCTGACACTGCATTAAGCACTATGAGTCCCATAGAGAGAAAACAGAAGTGGACTCAGATACCATGAGCAGCACAGTATAGAGGGGAAGACAGGTAGGAATCAAATAATCATGCAAGCGTACACAAAGAAAGAAAAGCATAAGCAAGCTGTTGTGACAGCATGTGACTGAAGGTTCTTATCTAGTGTAGAATTCAGGAAGAGTTCCCTGAGAAGGCAGCATTTGAAATGAGATCTAAAATCGATTAAGGTCATTTGGTGACAAAAGGGGAGGGAGAATTCTAGGAAGGATTAGCACTCCACAGGTCCTGAACAGAAGCACAGAAGTAGGAACCACTAAAGAAAGTGTGTCAGAGCAAGGGATAGAGTGAAAAGGGCTGGGCTAAGATGTGGGAGGATGGAGCTGGGGCATTTAGGGCCTTGTTAAGGATTTTGCTCAGAGCAACAAGCAGCCAGTGAAAGATCCAAAGCAAAGGAGGGACATGGGGCATGCTCTAGTTTGCAAAGATAGCTGTGGCTGCTCTGTGGAAAATGAACTGGAGAAGAGATGACAGTGAACATATGCAAACAAATTAGCAGTCCATCACCATGGTTCCAGGGGGAAGTGACGATTGCACTGGAGAAGGAGAGAGGTGATCAGACTGGAGAGAGCTATGAGTAAAAATCCACAGGACTTGGTCTTTGGGGAGACTGCAGAGAAGATATTGAGAATGATGCTACATTTCTGGATAGATAGTAGAGTTATTTGCCAGAATAGATATTGTATTTTTTTTAAAAAAAAAAGGTCAGTTTTGACACACGACACCATGAGTTTGGTATTAAATAAACTGAAGTTGTAATACCTTTGAGGCATTCCAACGGAAATGTCAACATGTATTGATCTGAGGCTCAGGAGAAAGGATTGAGCTAAAATATGCATCTGAGTATTATTATTACATAGATGATCGTTGAAGCATGTATGCAGATGAGTTCACTTGGGGAGAGAGTATAAAGGAACAAGACAAAGAGAGTTAGGAAAAGACTTTAAGAGTTACACCATTTACGCAGCACTATTTGCAACAGCCAGGACATGGAAGCAACCTAAATGTCCATGGACAGATGAATGGATAAAGAAGATATGGTACATGTATACCAAGACATACTACTCAGCAATCAAAAGGTATGAATTTGGGTCATTTGTAGTGATGTAGATAGACCTGGAGTCTGTCATACAGAGTGAAGTAAGTCAGAAAAAGAAAAACATATATTTCGTACATATGGAAGCTAGAAAAATGGTACCAAAGAGCCTATTTGCAGGAGTAGAGACACAGACTTACAGAAGAGAATTGTGGACACAGCAAAGAAGGTGAGGGTAAGACAAATTGAGAGACATATATACACTAGCATATATAAAATACTTACATGCAGTAGACATATATACAGTACCATGTGTAAAATAGCTAGCTAAGGGAAGCTGCTGTACAGCACAGGGAGCTCAGCTCAGTGTTCCATGATGACCTAGAGGGTAGGATAGAGGGAGAGGGAGGCTCAAGAGGGAGGGGATATATGTATACATACAGCTGATTCATTTCATTGTACAGCAGAAACCAACACAACACTGTGAAACAATTACACTCCAATGAAAAAAAAATTACACTGTTTAAAAATCACAGAGAAGCAACTGACAAACAACTAATCTCAAAAATATACAAGCAACTCCTATAGCTCAACTCCAGAAAAATAAATGACCCAATCAAAAAATGGGCCAAAGAACTAAATAGACATTTCTCCAAAGAAGACATACAGATGGCTAACAAACACATGAAAAGATGCTTAGCATCACTCATTATCAGAGAAATGCAAATCAAAACCACTATGAGGTACCATTTCACACCAGTCAGAATGGCTGCGATCCAAAAGTCTACAAGTAATAAATGCTGGAGAGGGTGTGGAGAAAAGGGAACCCTCTTACACTGTTGGTGGGAATGCAAACTAGTACAGCCACTGTGGAGAACAGTGTGGAGATTCCTTTAAAAACTGGAAATAGAACTGCCTTATGATCCAGCAATCCCACTGCTGGGCATACACACTGAGGAAACCAGAAGGGAAAGAGACATGTGTACCCCAATGTTCATTGCAGCACTGTTTACAACAGCCAGGACATGGAAGCAACCTAGATGTCCATCAGCAGATGAATGGATAAGAAAACTGTGGTACATATACACAATGGAGTATTACTCAGCCATTAAAAAGAATACATTTGAATCAGTCCTAATGAGGTGGATGAAACTGGAGCCTATTATACAGAGTGAAGTAAGCCAGAAGGAAAAACACCAATACAGTATACTAACGCATATATATGGAATTTAGAAAGATGGTAACAATAACCCTGTGTACGAGACAGCAAAAGAGACACTGATGTATAGAACAGTCTTATGGACTCTGTGGGAGAAGGAGAGGGAGGGAAGATTTGGGAGAATGGCATTGAAACATGTAAAATATCATGTATGAAACGAGATGCCAGTCCAGGTTCGATGCACGATACTGGATGCTTAGGGCTAGTGCACTGGGACGACCCAGAGGGATGGTATGGGGAGGGAGGAGGGAGGAGGGTTCAGGATGGGGAACACATGTATACCTGTGGCAGATTCATTATGATATTTGGCAAAACTAATACAATTATGTAAAGTTTAAAAATAAAATAAAATTTTTTAAAAAATCACAGAGAAGAAGATGATGTAGCCAAAGAAAGAGAAAAACCCCTAAGATTTCGAAAGCCCGTATTCAAACAAGTATACCTGAAATTCCTTGGCCTGGCTGCTGACCAGGATAGTATTTGCTGACAGAACAACAGCACATGGATACTCGGGGCTTTGAGCTTTGGAGTTAGACATTTTGTCATTCTGCTTCTGATTTAGAAGCCCTAAACTCCCAAGAAATCAGGTCCCAGAGAGATGAAAAGGCAGAGTACAGAGAGTTTTTAGGGCAGTGCAACCACTGTGTATGATAATGGTGGATACATGTCATTGTACATTTGTCCAAATTCATAGAATATACAACACCAAGAATGAACCGGCATGTAAACTTGGACTTTGAGTGATAATGGTGTGTCAATGTAGGTTCACCAGTTATAACCAAGGTACCACTTCAGTGCAAGATGTTGATACTGGAGGAGGCTATGCATATGCAGCAGCAAATATATGAGAAATCTCTTGTGCTCAGTACTTCTGTAACCTAAAACTGCTCTTAAAAAAATAAAGTTTATTTTTAATAAAAAGAAGGAGAAAAACCAGGAGAATGCTTCACAAATGCCAAGTTAGCAAGTGGAGCTGGTGTCCATGGCATCAAATGCTACTGAGAGGTCAGGTAAGCTGAGGATTGAAAAGTTGCCAGTTGGCTCAAGAGATGTGGAGGCCAATGTTAATCTTAGGGAGGATCATTTTGATGGTGGCATGAGTGGAAGCCAGGATGAAGTGAGTTGAGAGATGAGTGACTGGGAGGTAAGAAAATAATGACGGCAAGAAAAAAAAAGACTGTTCTTGTGTGAAGTTTCACTACACAGAGAAAGGGGACACATGGAGCAGTGGGGGAAATGAACTCTAGGGGGAATTCTTTAAGATGTACAAGGCTTGAGCATCCTTAAATGTGGAGGAGAAGCATACATTGGAAGAAAGAGGTTGATCATTATGGACCTAAACACTGTTGATGGGTGAAGTTAACATCACCCATCTCCCAGGAAATATTGATATTTTTGGATGGATATTTGATTTAACCCAAGTAATAGATGATGTGGGACTTTCTAGGTTATTGCATTGCCCAAGGCAGAGTTCACTGTTCTGTCCTGTGTCTCCAACACTTGATTAGTGTCTTTCGCAGTACTCCCAATGTTGCAATGTGATTTACCACTTGTTTCTCCCACTCATTGTATGTTCCTGGATTTGTATGTTGTACATTATATGTTTTGTATTTTACTCATCTTTACCCCTGGCCTACCTTTATCAGTTCAGTTCAGTCGCTCAGTCATGTCCGACTCTCTGCGACCCCACGAACCGCAGCAACCAAGCCTCCCTGTCTATCACCAACTCCTAGCATCCACCCAAACCCACGTCCATCGAGTCAATGATGCCATCCAACCATCTCATCCTCTGTCGTCCCCTTCTCCTCCTGCCCTCAATCTTTCCCAGCATCAGGGTCTTTTCAAATGAGTCAGCTCTTTGCATCAGGTGGCCAAAGTATTGGAGTTTCAGCCTCAACATCAGTCCTTCCAATGAACACCCAGGACTGATCTCCTTTAGGATGGACTGGTTGGATTTCCTTGCAGTCCAAGGGACTCTCAAGAGTCTTCTCCAACACCATAGTTCACAAGCATCAATTCTTCGGTGGTCAGCTTTCTTTATAGTCCAACTTTCACATCCAAACATGACCACTGGAAAAACCATAGCCTTGACTAGACGGACCTTTGTTGGCAAAGTAATGTCTCTGCTTTTTAATATGCTGTCTAGGTTGGTCATAACTTTCCTTCCAACGAGTAAGTGCCTCTTAATTTCATGGCTGCAATCACCAACTGCAGTGATTTTGGAGCCCAGAAAAATAAAGTCAGCCACTGTTTCCACATCTATCTGCCATCAAGTGTTGGGACCGGATGCCATGATCTTAGTTTTCTGAATGTTGAGCTTTAAACCAACTTTTTCACTCTCCTCTTTCACTTTCATCAAGAGGCTCTTTAGTTCTTCTTCACTTTCCGCCATAAGGGTGGTGTCATCTGCATATCTGAGGTTATTGATATTTCTCCCGGCAATCTTGATTCCAGCTTGTGCTTCCTCCAGCCCAGCATTTCTCATGATGTACTCTGCATAGAAGTTAAATAAGCAGGGTGACAATATACAGCCTTGACATACTCCTTTTCCTATTTGGAACCAGTCTGTTGTTCCATGTCCAGTTCTAACTGCTGCTTCCTGACCTGCATACGGATTTCTCAAGAGGCAGGTCAGCTGGTCTGGTATTCTGGAGGAATTAGCTCTGCCTGACCCATTCCACTCAATAAATACTTACTGAATGAATGAAAAAGTAAACAACAACAAAAACAAGATAGTAATAGGACCTCTAAAGGAGAACACTGGAGTTCAGAAGGGACTTTTCATGACCCATCAAATCTCAGCCACTTGTAAGAACTCTAACTTCATCCATGTAGCTAGCCCTGGTGGCAAGATAAGCCCTGTATTTAAACAGGATGACTTCTGACCAACACACAGGGACAGTGATCTGAGTGTGTCAGGCTGTGCTAGAAGAAACCCAGGAGGAGGATGCCACTAGGCTTGTCCTTAGGGATTGAAGACCTGAGCTAAGTCCGCACTTCTTCAGCCAAGACAATTTCTCAGAGAACCCAGGTCTCTTAGATCAAACTTTGCTTGAATTCCCTGTAAAATGCAGCAACACTTTGGCATAAACTTGCAGATATCACCCCAAAACATAGGGTAGTTTCCTGCTGTCTCTGTAGACCAGTCTAGAAAGTGCTATCTTCTCTCTTTTCATTCCTTGAATAATCCAGGGCTGGACAATTTCATTGCTTTTTATGAGCAAAAACAACTATAAAGTTTATCTCACCTTCTCTGCTGAATGGTCTGATCCAGGTGGAATCCGCTGCATCAGCTTTTTCTTTCATCTGAAACTCAAGCACTGATAGCAATTGGCATGCTTCAGTCTTTTTGCCTTCCTCCTGTGCCTGCTCTGTGTTTCAAGGAACCAGCTGCCATGGACATAGTCCTCAGACTCCCTTGCCGTCTGGTTCCAGGTGGGTTTGTGGAGGTACTAATAGGAGGTACTAGAGGGAGGTAAAGAGCTAAGGGAATGTGGGGTCAGTATATTTCCCCATCCCTCTGTGATCTGCACACGGCTCTGGAAGGGTGGCCTCCCTCCACAGCCTCAGCTCCCTCTGGGGAGCTCCCTCACAATGCCAGCTCTGTGGGACCTGAGGAGTGCAGAGACCTACACCCTGCTGCTAGAGCCCGGAAGCCTTAACCTGCCCTTACCTCTGTAAACAGTCCCTTTGTCCAATTCTCTCCTGAATTCCACCTGAGTATACTTCTGGTTCCTGCCAGGACCCTGACTGATAAACCTGGGGGACAAGTTATCAAGGGATAAACAACTGAAACGTCAAGTGGAGAGATGAGTCAAGTCATAACAAACAGGAGAAAAGCCTAAGTTCCTGCCAAGCAAGTAGTCCGTCTTCCTAATTCATGGAAATGGATTTCCCAAATCTGTCTCAAAAACTCTTTCTTGTGACTTACAGGGTGTCACTTGCGTTTTTCACTAAGGTGGGTAAAGTTCTGACTAACAGACATTTTCAAATGTCAACTGATTTAGATTTTTTCCCTGCAATACTGAGCAACATTCATTAACATAGAGTAGTCTGTTCATTTTCAAAGGATTGGTTTCTATAAATAGGTATTAAGTAAAATTCTGAAGAAAGTAAAAATCTGTGTTTTCCCTCACCTTCATCTGCAATGCAGGAGACCTAGTTTCGTTCCCTGGGTCAGGAAGATCCCCTGGAGAAGGGAATGGCTACCCACTCCAGTATTCTTGTCTGGAGAATTCCAAGGACAGAGGAATCTGGCAGGTTACAGTCCATGGGGTCGCAAAGAGTTGGACATGACTGAGCGACTAACACTTTCACTTTCTTTTCTTTCCCTCTTTCATGCTGCTCTAGGGCTCTGGATCACTTCTTCCACAGGAAAGCAAGGAGAAAACTAGGGCCCCACGCTGTTAGCAACCAATTAAAGCTCTTTAAAATCCTAAAATGATGCCAAAACACAGTATGTCTGGTTTTTACACACACCTCTCACTCCTCTATTTTCCTAGTGTATACACACACACACACACACACACACACACACACGCACTTTCCTGATGGTCCAGTGTCTAAGAATCTGTCTTCCAATGCAGGGGAAGCGGGTTTGACCCCTGATTGTGGCACCGAGATCACACATGCTGCAGGGCAACTGAGCCTGTGCACCACAGCTAGAGAAGCCCACACATGGGCTGTGTGCTACCTTGAAGAACCAATGGAGCGAAAAAACCATAATAATAAATTTAAAAATAAGTAAACACATACACAGAAGCATTTGACAGAGCAGAGCATACTCATGGGCTTCACCTTGCCTAGTGGGCATATGCCAAACTGGAAAAATAGAGATATTTTAAAACTTATTTGTCCACATATGTATCTGAAGAAATAATGAGGAAACTGTCAGGAGGAAGTTGGATGTGTACCCAGCAATACTGGGTCCTTGTGGTCATTTGGTGATGGTGCTGGTTCAGAACAGAGACATCTCTTCATCTTTCTTAAAGGTTTTCTGTTTCAAGGTTGCTGTGTTGTTTATCCCTCCTACTTTCTTGTTTGTTTTAGTTTTGACTCTTTAAAATAATTTTTAATTTAGTTCTTACTCCCTTTTTTGTTTGATTTTTTGGCCTTGCTGCGTGGCATGTGAGATCTTAGTTTTCCAACCAGGGACTAAATCCACACCCTCTGTAATGGAAGCTTAGAGTCTTAACCACTGGACCACCAGGGAGGTCCCTATCCCTCATCATTTTGAATATTGTGTATTCCAACTAACATATCTTCCTTTCCTCTGATTCTGCTGACAATCACATCTTTAAATCTCTTACAACTATAGCCAGACTGCTCCAGATAAAATACCTAACTGATTGATGGGGGTGTATTTGGGGGCAGCGCTGGTAAATTGCTAGGTGGGATTAGGTAGCCATTGGATATTTAACTGAAGGAGCTGCCTCTCATTGTTCTTGGCTAACTTCCTGCCTAACATTCCCAAACCCAATACAAGGGAGGACTCGGGAACTTGTCACAGCCTTTATTTCTTCCCTCTCTCATTCACAAAATATTTAGCATGCATTTATGTTCCACGTACTGGAGAAGGAGGGCTTAACCCAGCCCACAGCTGGCTGGGACCCAATGGGTAAGGCTGCCTAATTCCATGGAGAAGGCAATGGCACCCCAGTCCAGTACTCTTGCCTGGAAAATCCCATGGATGGAGGAGCCTGGTAGGCTGCAGTCCATGGGGTCGCTAAGAGTCGGACACAGTTGAGCGACTTCACTTTCACTTTTCACTTTCATGCATTGGAGAAGGAAATGGCAACCCACTCCAGTATTCTTGCCTTGAGAATCCCAGGGACGGGGGAGCCTGGTGGGGTGCCATCTATGGGGTCGCACAGAGTCGGACACGACTGAAGTGACTTAGCAGCAGCAGCAGCCTAATTCCATAGCCAGTCGGCTTTGCCGAGGCTAAACTTCCAAATTAGCCCTCACTGGTAATACGGGTGCTATTATTTTAACTTCTGTCTTTACCCTTTTATTATATTTCTTGAAACTGTTCAGAACCTGAAGGCCTAGAGGAATGCTGCTTATTTTGTGTGTGTGTGTGTGTGTGTGTGTGTGTGTGTGTGTAGGGGGAAGTACCTTGGAGTTGACAACCAGGTACTGTCTAAACAGCTAGAGACAGGATAGTATGGCTCCAGTTCTAATAGAGTTTAGGTTCCAAAGGAGGAAGACAGTTGATAAACAAAGATCAAAGGTAAATTCCAATAACGGCAGGTGCTAGGAAGAAATGAACTGTGTAATGTCACAGAGTAAAAGAGTGGATGTCCTAGACTTTCGGTAAAGAGGAGGCTCTCTCAGGAGGTAACACTGAAGTGAGGATGAATGATGATGAGACATGCAAATGAGATATGTGAGGAGCTTTTCAGGAAGCAAATAGCAGTTGAAACATCTCTGGGGTGTGAAAGAGCATGGAGTATGCAAAGGCAGATTTGCATAGCATCAGCTTTATTAATAAGATGGAGAGTGAGATGAGGTCAGAGAGATAGGCAAGAAGCAAATGACGTAAGGGAAGGAATTTGAATTTTCTTTTCATTGTGATTAGTAAGCCTCCTACTAATTTTAAGTAAGAGATCTGATATGATCTAATTTACATATTTTTAACTTTTTATTATGAGATAATTATAGATTCATAGTTCAGTTCAGTTCAGTCCCTCAGTCATGTCCAACTCTTTGCGACCTCATGAATCGAAACACGCCATGCCTCCCTGTCCATCACAAACTCCCAGAGTTCACTCAGACTCATGTCCATCGAGTCAGTGATGCCATCCAGCCATCTCATCCTCTGTCGTCCCCTTTTCCTCCTGCCCCCAATCCCTCCCAGCATCAGAGTCTTTCCCAATGAGTCAACTCTTCGCATGAGGTGGCCAAAGTACTGGAGTTTCAGCTTCAGCATCATTCCTTCCAAAGAAATACCAGGGCTGATCTCCTTCAGAATGGACTGGTTGGATGTCCTTGCAGTCCAAGGGACTCTCAAGAGTCTTCTCCAACACCACAGGTCAAAAGCATCAATTCTTCAGCGCTCAGCTTTCTTCACAGTCCAAATCTCACATCCATACATGACTACTGGAAAACCATAGCCTTGACTAGACAGACCTTTGTTGGCAAAGTAATGTCTCTGCTTTTCAATATGCTATCTAGGTTGGTCATAACTTTCCTTCCAAGGAGTAAGCGTCTTTTAATTTCATAGCTGCAGTCACCATCTGCAGTGATTTTGGAACCCAAAAAAATAAAGTCTGACACTGTTTCCACTGTTTCCCCATCTATTTCCCATGAAGTGATGGGACCAGATGCCATGATCTTCGTTTTCTGAATGTTGAGCTTTAAGCCAACTTTTTCACTCTCCTCTTTCACTTTCATCAAAGGGCTTCTTAGTTCCTCTTCACTTTCTGCCATAAGGGTGGTGTCATCTGCATATCTAAGGTTATTGATATTTCTCCCGGCAATCTTGATTCCAGCTTGTGCTTCCTCCAGCCCAGCGTTTCTCATGATGTACTCTGCATAGAAGTTAAATAAACAGGGTGACAATATACAGTCTTGACGTACTCCTTTTCCTATTTGGAACCAGTCTGTTGTTCCATGTCCAGTTCTAACTGTTGCTTCCTGACCTGCATATGGATTTCTCAAGAGGCAGGTCAGGTGATCTGGTATTCCCATCTCTTTCAGAATTTCCCACAGTTTATTGTGATCCACACAAAGGTTTTCACATAGTCAATAAAACAGAAATAGATGTTTTTCTGGAACTCTCTTGCTTTTTCCATGATCCAGCGGATGTTGGCAATTTGATCTCTGGTTCCTCTGCCTTTTCTAAAACCAGCTTGAACATCTGGAAGTTCACGGTTCACATACTGCTGAAGCCTGGCTTGGAGAATTTTGAGCATTACTTTACTAGCGTGTGAGATGAGTGCAATTGTATGGTAGTTTGAGCATTCTTTGTCATTGCCTTTCTTTGGGATTGGAATGAAAACTGACCTTTTCCAGTCCTGAGGCCCCTGCTGAGTTTTCCAAATTTGCTGGCATATTGAGTGCAGCACTTTCACAGCATCATCTTTCAGGATTTGAAATAGCTCAACTGGAATTGCATCACCTCCACTAGCTTTGTTTGTAGTGATGCTTTCTAAGGCCCACTTGACTTCACATTCCAGCATGTCTGGCTCTAGGTGAGTGATCACACCATCGTGATTATCTGGGTCATGAAGATCTTTTTTGTACAGTTCTTCTGTGTATTCCTGCCACCTCTTCTTAATATTTTCTGCTTCTGTTAGGTCCATGCCATTTCTGTCCTTTATCGAGCCCATCTTTGCATGAAATGTTCCCTTGGTATCTCTAATTTTCCTGAAGAGATCTCTAGTCTTTCCCATTCTTTTGTTTTCCTCTATTTCTTTGCATTGATCACTGAGGAAGGCTTTCTTATCTCTCCTTGCTATTCTTTAGAACTCTGCATTCAGATGTTTATATCTTTCCTTTTCTCCTTTCATAGATTCATAGGAACTGCATAAAACTGTACAGACAGGTCTCCTGAATTTTCACCCCTCCTCACCCTGTGTTAGTATCTTCTATAACTATATATTTATATACAATACAAAAAGTACATACATTAATATAGTATATTTATAACAACACCATGAAACTGACATTGCGGCAATCCAGAGAGCTTTTCCAGATTTCAACCATTATATAGTTATACTCGTGTGTGTGTCTATTGTTGTTTAGTCTCTAAGTCATGTCATAAGTCTTTTGTGACCCCATGGACTGTAACCTGCCAGATTCCTCTGTCCATGGTATTTCCCAGGCAAGAATACTGGAGTGGGTTGCCAGTGATTTCTTCTCCAGGGGATCTTTCTGATCCAGGGATTGAACCCACATCTCTCGTGTCTCCTACATTGGCAGGTGGATTCTTTACTGTTGAGCCACTAGGGAAGCCATGTGTGTCTCTCAGTTCAGTTCAGTTGCTCAGTCGTGTCCGACTCTTTGCAACCCCATGAATCACAGCACGCCAGGTCTCCCTGTCCATCACCAACTCCCGGAGTTCACTCAAACTCACGTCCATCGAGTCGGTGATGCCATCCAGCCATCTCATCCTCTGTCGTCCCCTTCTCCTCCTGCCCTCAATCCTTCCCAGCACCAGAGTCTTTTCCAATGAGTCAACTCTTCGCATGAGGTGGCCAAAGTACTGGAGTTTCAGCTTTAGCATCATTCCCTCCAAAGAAATCCCAGGGCTGATCTCCTTCAGAATGGACTGGTTGGATCTCCTCTAGGCAATTTATAACAGGAGTAGCTTTGCCTTACCATCACCACAGTAACGATGCAGAATTATTCAATCATGTGACCCCTTTGTAGTCACTCCTACCCTTTCCCCCGAAGCCTAATCCCTGGCAGTCACTAATTTGTTTGCAAACTCTGTATTTACAACATTTCAAGAAGACTAAATCAGTGGAAGCATACAGTATATAACTGTGAAATGGCCTTTTTTCACTCAGCGCAGTTCCCTTGAGATCCATCCAACTGGTTGTTTATCTCAATATTTTGTTTCTTTTTATTACAGAATAATATTCCATGGTATGTATGTACCACAGTTTATCATCCAGTGGAGGAAATCTGGGTTGTTTCCAGTGTTGAGGTATTATGAATAATATGAACGTTTGGGTGCAGGTTTTTACATGAACGTAAGTTTTCACTTTTCACTTTCATGCATTGGAGGAGGAAATGGCAACCCACTCCAGTGTTCTTGCCTGGAGAATCCCAGGGACGGGGGAGCCTGGTGGGCTGCCGTCTATGGGGTCGCACAGAGTCGGACACGACTGAAGTGACTTAGCAGCAGCAACAGCAAGTTTTCATTTCTCTGGAATAAATGCCCTTTTATCATGAATTGAAGCACATCTGGGTTGTTTCCAGTATTTAGGTATTATGAGTAATACGAACATTTGTGCACAGGTTTTTACATGAATGTAAGTTTTCATTTCTCTGAAATAAATGCCCAGGAATTCAACTGCTGCATAATACTGTAAGTGATTTTTTGGTGTTAAAACAGACTGCTGTTTTCTATAGTGACTGTACCAATTTACAGTCCCACCAGCAATGTATGATTAGTGGTCCAGTTTTTCTGTATCCTCACCAGCATTTGGCATTATCACTATTTTTTATTTTTGCCAGTGTGCTAGGTATATAGTGATATCTTATTTGTGGTTGTAACTTACATTTCCCTAAGAGCTAATGATAGTGAACATCTCATGTGCTTATTTGTCATTTTTATTTCAGTGAAATGTCTCTACATGTCCTCTGCCCATTTTATAACTGGACTGTTTGCTTAATATTTTCTCCCATCTGTAGCTTATCTTTATATCTTCTTAACAGTCTTCATAGAGTAAAAGTATTTAATTTTGATGCAATCAAATTTATTATATTCTCCTTTCGGGTTTGTTTTGTATAGGAGGAAGTTGTTGTGCTTTTGGTGTGAAGTCTAAGAAGTGTTTACTTCATCTTAAGTTCTGAAGATTTTATATGTTTTATCTAAAAGTTTCATGGTTTTATGCTTACGTTTAAATCTTGGACCTATTTTGAGTTAATTCTGTGAGGATTAGGTCAAAGTTCTTTTATTTTTTAATTTACCTTCTTTTTGCTTAAGGGTGTCCAACGGCCCTAAAACCATTTGTTTAAAAGGCTATCCTTCTTCCATTGAATTGTTCTTACTACTTTCTCAAAAATTACCTGGACATTTTTGTATGGGTTTATTTCTGGTTTCTCTATTTTATGCCTTGGATCTGTATATCCTTCTGTCTTGAGTTTAGCTATTCTAGGCCTTTTGGTTTGATATATACGTTTTTAATATAAAAAATGATTGCCAGGACTTTGATAGAAATTTCATTAAGCTTATAGATCAGTTTGAGTTGAATTGAAATGTTTACTATGTTGAGTTTCAATAAATGACCACTAGATGAACAATAAATGAAATGGTATATCTCTCATTTGTTTAGATCTTTCTTTCATCTGCATTTTACAATTTATAGCATACAGATCCTGTACATGTTTTGTCAGATTTATATCTAAATATTTCATTTTCTGTGGAGCTTTTGTAACTGGTATTGTGCTTTGAATTTCAGCTTCCACATACTTTTATCTGTATATAGATTTTCCTGGTGTTCTCATCTTATAAATTGCTACCTTATTAAATTTATTTATTCTAGGATTTTTACTGTTTCCTCTGGGGCATTTTATTTACATGTATGTATTACATCCCTAGCAAAAGAATTCAAAGAGTTTCCCTCTTGTGTGTTTTCCATCTTGCTTCTTCATGGTCCCTGATACCAAGTGAGGTTATCAGTATATTGAAACCAAACTGATGAGACAGGAGCAGGTTATTCTGCCATTCTTCTAGGTTTTCGAGTTGCACATCAAATCTGGGGCTGATCACTCCACACTTATTTAGCCTGCCTGTGAGGTTCACAGCAATTTTCTCAGCCCTGTGACTATACATTATTTCAAATTCGCCATTGTAACCTTACTTCATCATCACAGTCAGAAACCAGACGATGACTTTGGAGTACAGCCTAATAAGAACTTGTCATTTGCTTCTCTTTTCTGCATTGTTGATACTCTTGATTTGTTGATACTTTTTCCATGCTGATAATCTTTCCATGTTGATACTCTTTCCATTGTTGATACTCTTTCCATGCTGTCATACTGGTTTGCATCAATGTCAAACCAGTATGATAGCATGGAAAGAGCTATGATTTTGTTTTGTTTGGGGAAATTTTTTTGTAGATTCCTTGTGGCTGTCTATATAGACAATCCTGTTGTCTGCAGATCAAGACAGCTTTATTTTTTCCTTTCAAATATATATATCTTTTTTTTTCTTTTCTTTTTCTTGCTTCATTGTGCTAGCTAAAACTTCTTGTACTATGTTGAAGAAGAATGGTGATAGTGGGCATATTTGCCTTTTCCCTAATCTTGAGGGTTATGCATTTAGTTTTTCATCATTAAATATAATGCCACCTGTAAAATTGTAGATGATCCTTCTCAAGTTGAAAAGTTCACCCTCTATTTCTATTTATTGGAGAGTTTTCATGATTGTATATTGAATTCTGTGAAATGATTTTTCTGCCATCAATTGATATGACTCTGTGAATTTTCTTTAGGCTGTTAATATGGTGTATTACACTGATTAATCTTAAAATACTGAGCCAGCCTTGCATTTCTGGAATAAACCCCACTTGGTTATAGTATATACATTTTTTTGTACATAGCTAGATCCAATAGTTTGGAGAAGGCGATGGCACCCCACTCCAGTACTCTTGCCTGGAAAATCCCATGGACAGAGGAGCCTGGTAGGCTTCAGTCCATGGGGTCGCAAAGAGTTGGACACAACTGAGCGACTTCACTTTCACTTTTCACTTTCATGCATTGGAGAAGGAAATGGCAACCCACTCCAGTGTTTCTTGCCTGGAGAATCCCAGGGACAGGGGAGGCTGTTGAGCTGCCGTCTATGGGGTAGCACAGAGTTGGACACGACTGAAGCAACTTAGCAGCAGCAGTAACAGAGCCAATGATTAATATTTTGCTGAATATGTTTTCACCTAAATTCATGAATATTTTTTCATCTAAATCCATGAGTGATAGTGGTTGATAAACATTTTTAAAAGATTGCTCTGGTTTATTTGTGGAGAACAGGTAGAAGAGCAAGACTGGCAGCTGGGAAATTAATTAAATATTTTTCTCTTCGCTCAACCTTGAGCTCCCTCCTCAGCCCTAATAGTCATTTGCTTTTTAAATTAAATTTTCCTCTTTTGGGTCCAATTAACACCATAGTGTGGGCTTCCCTGGTGGCTCAGAGGTTAAAGCATCTGCCTGCAATGCGGGAGACATGGGTTCGATCCCTCGGTCGGGAAGATCCCCTGGAGAAGGAAATGGCAACCCACTCCACTATTCTTGCCCGGAGAATCCCATGGACAGAGGAGCCTGGTGGGCTACAGTCCATGGGGTCGCAAAGAGTCGGACACAACTGAGCAACTGCACTTTCTCTTTCACTTTCAAACCATTGTTCAACTGAATATAACCCCGGTGATCCCAACCTACCAGTTCCAGGGAGTTTGCTCCAACTCCAGCAAAAGGGAATTAAACTCTTCACTCTAGCCATGGAAGTCCTTGTTGAATGTGCCATGTACCTTATTTTTATGTCTTATCCTTCCTTCAATATCCTCCTGAAGTCCTAGAACCTCCATAAAGCTTTCCCACCCATTCCAGTCATTGGTAAGCGTTCCTTCCTGTCACCTCCTCCAGTTCTTATTGTCTGTACTACTCATTTCACTTCATTCCATTCATTCATTTATTCGTTCAACAAACATTAATTCAGTGGCTAACATCTTGAAGGCACTGTGTAGATACCAGGACACAGCTGTGAACAAAAGAAACGCAGCTGCCTTTCCTAATGGAACTTACAGTCTAGGGAAGGACACAGCATTAAATAGATCAAGATTTATACACAGATATATTATACACTCAGAGAGAGTGATACAAATCAAGATAAGTGCTATGAAGAAAAAATATTGAATATTTAGAACAAAAGAATAGACTACTTTCATTTTATTTTTTTCTGTGCATATTCCATTTTAATAATTTCTTTGAGAATAGAGATCATATTTAATGTCCCTTGGTTAAACTCAGAGTCTAACCCATGGTAGGTATGCAGTGGGTGTTTATAATGATGAAGTAGCAATGAAGGAGAACAGGATGATCTGAGGATGAATCAAGTACCGGGAGCTGAAGAAATTCTACTTCTCTTTGCATCCCTGCAAAAAAAATAAGCAAGCTATAGAATGCCTTCTTATTGTGTTGGTTTAAAACACAGGGAACCATCTCTTTGTGTGTTTTATCTCTGGCAGGGCTTTGAAAACTGTTTTAAAATGCCTACCTACTTACCTCAAATGTCCATGCATATCTATCCTCTCTTCAAATTATTACTTTCTAGACTATGCACAATGGAGTGCTGGTAAATGTCTGACTACTTCAAAAAAAAGAAAAATACCAGATTTGTAGCATTTGCTGATTTCTGTGGTGTAAATACTCCCACCATGGCCAATTTAAAGCTACCAAGTTGTCACTAAACACAGAGATGAGAAGAAATGCACAGGAGCACATTTTTAGAATTCCATACAGATACAGCAGACATAAATAACCTCAAGAGCATAGTTAGCAGTGAAATGTATTAAAATGTTAGGAAGTGGTGAGCTTTTTTGAGCTTTTATGACCTTTTTCAAGATAATGCATTTAAGTTAATATAATTCTATGTTAATAATGACTATGTTTCTCAGCTGTCTCACAGTGTTCCTAAAAATTTAATAATTTGTTCTCATGAGATGGTAAAAGCCAGCTCCAGTACCCCACCGACTGTGCAGCTTAATTGACCCGTATATGTTCCAGATGGAACCCAACTATGCTAAATTGGGTCTTTCATTAGACAAGAGGAGAAAGTGAAGTTGATCTTACTAAGCAATTCTCAACTTTCTCTCTCAGCTTTGCAAAACAATTGAGGGTCAAACTAAAAGTTTCAGTCAGAAAATATTTCAAGTTAGTGGGCCAAAGACCCATTTCTGACCTCCTCTCCCTTGTCTACCTGCACTAGAAAGGCTAAAAAAGCTAAGCACTCATTTTCTCAACTTCCAGTGAGGCTGAGTTACCAATGAAACATGAATCTGCTGGGCAGTTGAGAGCGGTCTGAAAAACCTTTTCACTTTCCTAATGAAAAGACTAGATAGATCTTTTACTCTTCCTTTCTGTCTCAGATATGAATATGATGTCTGGAGCTGCGGTAGCCATTTTGGAACCATGAGGCAATATGGATGAGGCAAAGGCCAAGAGAATTGAAGAGCTACTAGCTGTGGATTTTTTATTTTATTCAGTGTATTTATTTGGGAAAAAAACCCAATATACTAAAGATAAACTTGTCAAAAACAAGTCTTATGAACAAGCATTTAAAATGTTTAACATTGGACTAATGCAATAACAAAATTGACCTGTGAATTTTTGAAGATTTTTCTTGTTCAGCTGCTAGTCAAACTCTTTGTGATAGAAAAGGTCTAATTTGGTTTAAATAAGCTCTGAAACACCTTTATGAAACTTACTTTGCTCAATTGGTATGATTTTAAAGAAGTTATGTGTATATTAAACTGAAGTGAAAGTTGTCCGGTCGTGTCTGATCCTTTGTAACCCCACGGACTGAGGTCCAACAGGCTCCTCTATCCATGGGATTTCCCAGGCAAGAACACTGGAGTGGGTTTGGCTGTGGATTTGTTGGTCTTCGAGACAAAAATCAAACCAGTAGACTCCATCAGACTTAGTGTTACATGAGGGGAAAAGCAAACTCTTATGACAAGTTTTCTGTTGTTTACAGCCAAAATCATTCCTAGCCCATATCGATAGGAATTTCATCAGTTTTGCCTTCCACCACTCTAAGAGCTGGAAACAGAATAAGAGGAAAGGCAACTGATAGGCCAAGCATGGTGCTGGGCAGCTTTCATACTTCATTCTCTTTAAGTTTCACAACAACACTATGAGAGATGACATTTATAAATATGTGTGATTTATCAGGGTTAGTCATACTTTAAAGGAAGTGTGTTTTAAAGGAAGATTTGACAAAGCTGTGGTTACGTGGACCTTGAAGAATTAATTTCCGTGTGAACTTGCAAAGGTTTGAACACGTATTCTTCTTCAGTAAATGAAAAGTACATCACACAAACATTTCCTTTGGATTAATTAGACACAAACTGCCTAACTGAGCGGAGAAGGCAATGGCACCCCACTCCAGTACTCTTGCCTGGAAAATCCCATGGATGGAGAAGCCTAGTAGGCTGCAGCCCATGGGGTCGCTAAGAGTCGGACACGACTGAGCGACTTTCACTTTCACTTTCACACATTGGAGAAGGAAATGGCAACCCACTCCAGTGTTCTTGCCTGGAGAATCCCAGGGACCGGGGAGCCTGGTGGGCTGCCATCTATGGGGTCACACAGAGTTGGACACGACTGAAGCGACTTAGCAGCTGCAGCAGCAGCCTAACTGAGAGACATAGCATCCACACTACCTTCTGCCAAGTGACTAAGGACATTTGGTTTGACTAAAAACAGTGGGGAACACTTTTCCTTTTATCAAAGCTGGCTTGGGTTTCAAGGAAATTTAGAAAAGATCTATCTCCCTTTTGGCATCCATTAATGAGGAGGAGGAAGTGGTACTTTCTGTGGGGTGGGCTGGTCAGAGGAGCTTTCTCCAGGGATCTAGAACTCTCTTAGTGAGAGTCAGGAGGGAAGTGGAGGTGAGCACTGCATTTCCACTGCTCCATCAATCAACCAGGAGTCAGAAGTCCCTGTGCCTTCATAATGTATGAAGAAACCTTGGCATGAGGAGCACTGGGAAACTGCAGAAGGTGCCAAGGGAGAAAAATGAGGGTGGAGTGACAGAAACAACGTCAGAAATTACAAAAAGAGCAGGGGATGTATTCCATCTCAAGGAATGGAATTCCTACTGTTCAGGCATTCATTAGTCATTCGGAGGAGAGAGGTATTTACTGAGTGTCTCCAATGAGCTAGGCACTGGGGATGGAGCAGTAAATTAATAAGTAAATGTAGCTTCTGCTGTCATGGAGTTCACGGTCTAGTCGAGAAAACAAATGGTTAAAACAAGTTATAATAAAGTAGCAGGAGAGTTATAATAAGTGAGTGCTATGATTTAGATTCATTGTCTTCCTTATTCATGGTGTGATTGTGGTGACATGGAATGAGGAGAGAGCACTGTACCAGAGCACCTGGTGAGCTCTGATTAGTTCAGTTCCAGATCTTCTCCAGCTGTGTGTCCTTCGGTAACTCTCTTCACCCTCTCCATATTTCTTTTTCTTTAAAATGAAGTCAAATTAGATGGTTATGATTCTATTATTTATACCAAAAAATAGTAGCAGTAACTTTTTAAAAATTATTTATTTATTTATTTTTGGCTGCACTGGGTCTGCGTTGCTGCGTGTGGGCTTCCTCTAATTGTGGCGAGCAGGGGCTACTCAGTGGCATACTGCAGTGGTGCACTGCCTTCTCAGTGGCTTTTCTTATTGTTGGGAGTGGGCTCTAGAGCAAACAGGCTCAGCAGTTGTGGCACACAGGCGTAGTTGCTCCGTGGCATGTGGGATCGTCCTGGATCAGGGATCGAACTCATGTCTCCTACATTGGCAGACGGATTCTCTACTACAGAGCCACCTGGGAAGCCCTTCACCCTGCTTGGGACAGGCCCTTCTCAACAAGTACTATTTATTTATTTTTCAGTGTATTCAAAGGAGCACCAATTATACAGGCTATTTCTAGGTTTGAGTTAAAAAAAAATAATGAAATAAGTTGAGAAGTGCTTGATTAAACACAAGTCTTTCCCACGAGACTTGCCAGAGTCTTCAAATTTGCCTTATGAATTCCCAACTGGGTAGAGTAACATGACCATAGGACCCTGTGTCAAGGAGCAACTGTGAGGACATCTTGGGAACTGCTCTCTGTCTGGCTGATTCACTAGTTCCCTGGGGCCAACACAGCTTCAGCGAGATTGTGACTATCATTATTGGTTCCTTTTCTAGCCGAGCAAAAGCCTGCGAGGTGTTCACTCCACTTCTGACGATTACTAGCCGTGGAACTTGGAAAAGTCACGTCAGTTCTTTGAGTCTCAGCTTCTTCATCGGTAAGGTGATGATGTTAGACTCCATGACCTTTTGGAACCCATCCAATTGTCAAATTCTCTGCTTGTGGGATTGTAGAAGGTTCTGGGAGACTGAATGTAGAGTATTTGGACACTGGGCCTGTGAAGGCCAGGAAAGGCCCAGGCTGTTGTGTGGGGAATGGGAGGGGAGCTGGGGCACTGCAATCACAAGTTCATGGCAGCCACTGGAATCACTTCCACTTTTTGGAGATTTTCTTCCAGCATTCTAGCAAAACAATATCTGGATCATCTCAACTTTTTAAAATTAAGGTCTCTCATGGCACTAGACTCATCTACCTTTCAGATTTGGATGGAACAAAACTAAAGACTCAAAAAACAAAAGGTTAATGTAACTGAATGTTTGCCCTGTGGATCCTCAAATGCCAAGAAAACCTAACAGAAAGAGGTGACAGAGAGTGAAGATTGCATGACTTAGAACTCTGGAATCCTGAGCAACAACTTTGTACTCGTTATTCAAATTTAAGCAAGACAGCTGTCAACGAGCTGTCAATCTAACTCTCTTCTCTTGTGCTCTCCTCAAACTAACCAACAGGAAACCTTCTCAGGGGTGCTTAGAAAGTGTTAAATGAAATGACAAGGGAATGAAAGGAAACCTTTTGAAAACTGCAAATGCTCCACAAATATATTATTTTTATCATTATTCATAGCGTTTAAAGTATAATTTTGGCTTTACCACAGACATTACTTCAGGCAAGTAATTTATCAGCTCCACCCTCCACATAAAACGGATGTGGTAATGGATGGGAAAGGTTAACTAGAAAATGACGGTGGCCGCCTTTGAAAATTGAAGATCACTGTAATACTTCTTAATTAGTAGTAACCATACAATTGTGAAGTTATAAACAGATCTGCATCTGAGCAGACCCAGAGCCTCTGCTACTTTTTCACTTGTTGCCATTTTGATTTTGTCCATTAGTTCCACTAGCCTATAATTAGCACAACACCCTGGAAAATCAATGCACACTGCTGAGTCAACAGTAGGGAAATGAAACAGACTTCTAAATGATGTTGAAGTTACGCTAAAGCCTGACAGCCAGGTCCTCCTGGTTTCAGAGGAACTAAAAGCCGCAAATCCTGAGTTTTCACCTACAGAGGGGGGTGTCCATGTTTCTCTTTTGAACAACTGAGTTTCAACACTACTATCAAGGTAAACATATTCCTTATTCAAAATTTTAATCAACCAGAGAGTTGTAAGCTGTTATATTATGACTGTATGTTTTTCAGAAAATATAATTGAGATAAACTGCCCAATTCTTACCTCCTGATAGAAATTCTAGGGTCAGCCTGAGCAGGAAGGTTCTGAAGGGATGAGCTAGCAGAGGAAGTCTTGTACTGGAAATTGTGAGATAACTGAAATCTGAACCCATGGACAGAGGGCTCCAACGTGCAGGAAGGGGTACTTAACATTACTATGGTCAAGAGGCCACAGGTAGATTAGCCACAATATGGAAAGCTGGAGTACAGAACCAGCTAACCAAGAATCAGATCAGATCAAATCAGTCGCTGAGTCGTGTCCGACTCTTTGAGACCCCATGAATCACAGCACGCCAGGCCTCCCTGTCCATCACCAACTCCTGGAGTTCACTCAAACTCATGTCCATGGAGTTGGTGATGCCATCCAGCCATCTCATCCTCTGTCGTCCCCTTCTCCTCCTGCCCCCAATCCTTCCCAGCATCAGAGTCTTTTCCAATGAGTCAACTCTTCACATGAGGTGGCCAAAGTACTGGAGTTTCAGCTTTAGCATCATTCCCTCCAAAGAAATCCCAGGGCTGATCTCCTTCAGAATGGACTGGTTGGATCTCCTTGCAGTCCAAGGGACTCTCAAGAGTCTTCTCCAACACCACAGTTCAAAAGCATCAATTCTTCGGCACTCAGCCTTCTTCACAGTCCAACTCTCACATCCATACACGACCACAGGAAAAACCATGGCTTGACTAGACGAACCTTTGTTGGCAAAGTAATGGGGAGATGAAAATGAGGACCAGGAGAATAAAAATGGGAGTGTGTGCTTGGGGCACCTCTGCCTGAACAAGCTTTGCTTTCTTGAGCTGCCAATGTAGAGTCATGTGCAGGTGGGTATGCTGAGCTAAAGGCCAGGAACTAGGTCGTCAGAGAAATAAATGACTCCTTTCATCTTTCTCTTTTTGTAAAATCTTTTCACTTTCCAAATTAAATAGCTCTAGTCTCCTTGCCTGGAGAAGGCAATGGCAACCTTCAGTCCATGGGGTCGCTAGGAGTCAGACACGACTGAGCAACTTCACTTTCACTTTCATGCATTGGAGAAGGAAATGGCAACCCACTCCAGTATTCTTGCCTGGAGAATCCCAGGGACGGAGGAGTCTGGTGGGCTGCCGTCTATGAGGTCGCACAGAGTCAGACACAACTGAAGCGACTTAGCAGCAGCAGCAGCAGCAGTCTCCTTGCCTTATAAATGCTTATCAGCTGTAACTGCTTTATTTCCAATTGTATGCATGTGATATGATTGGTGAAGTCTGCAGGCAAACTTTCCTAATTAATTGTCAATTCATCTAAGGCCTAAGTTTTCACCTACCCTTCCGGCTGAATCCTGACTTCAGATCATCCATTCTTAAAATTGAGGAGTCTTTCCTTGTCCTTGATCATCAAATCCAATTGCCAAATCCTGAAGACTCTATCTTCTACGTCCTTCTTTTCATTCTCACCTCACAGCTGTTTATCTCTTATGTTCAATACACTAATGCCAGTTTAATCTTAAACTACATCTTCCATCACGTTATTCCCAGACTCACAATATTTAATGGCTGTTTAGTACCTAACAAATTCAGGAGAAGGCAGTTTGGCAGTCAAAACCTTGGCCCTATCTCCCACTCACACCACAATCCGATAGCATGCATTTCCTCATGTTGTGGACTGCTGGATTCCTAGTCATCCCCTACAAGTGAAAAGCTTCCCAAAGTGGGGGCAGTGGAATCAATGTGCACACACATGGGATACATCTGCCCATTAGTCATGGGGGCTCAGGAAAACCCATTGCTGCTGCTGGAAAACTATCCAAAAGCTAAGCTGGACTGCTATCAGGTCAGTTGCATCATCTTCTAGATGGAAAGACATCATATTAACTTTTCAATGACACCTCATTCGGAAATATACTTTCTTTACTAAAGGGTGGGAGGAACCTTGAACTTAAAAATTACCTCTTCCTCTTTCTTCTTTTAGCTTTCTCCATTTTCTCATACCAATTTTTTTTTTCAGGAAATAATCAGAATCTAGATTCCTCTAAAGAGTTCCTCTAAAAGTAATTGCTCTTTTCCTCCAACATTGTGCTAGTTGCTCAGTTGTGTCTGACTCTTTGCGACTTCATGGACTATAGACTGTCAGGCTCCTCTATCCATGGGATTCTCCAGGCAAGAATACAGAAGTGGGTAGCTATTCTCCCCTCCAGGGGATCTTCCCAACTCAGGAATTGAACCCTGGTCTCCTGCATTGCAGGCTGATTCTTTACTGTTTTAACCACCATCACTGTGTTCTTAAACAAAATATTAGCAAACTAAATTCAGTTACATATATAAAGTAGTACCACCATGATTAAGTGGGATTTATCCCAGAATGCAAGATTGGTGTAACATCTGAAAATCAATTAAGGCAATGCCCTAGATCAACAGAATAAAAAACAAACCACATAATTATCTCAAGATACAAAGAAAAAGTATTTGACAAATACTTTTATGATAAAACAAATACCTTTTATGATAAAACACTCAACAAACTAGGAATAGAAGGAAACTATCGCAACATAAATAAAAGCCATATATGAAAAAGCCACAGTGAATATCATACTTAATGGTGAAAGACTGCATGCTTTTCTCCTAATATCAAGAACAGGACAAGGATGGCTGCTACTGATATCTCTATTGGACACCGACTGTCTAGAGGTTCTAGCCAGGGCAATTAGGCAAGGAAAATAAACAAAAGGCATCCAGACTGGAAAGAAAGAAATTAAACTATCTTTATTCACAGAAAACATGATCTTGTACATAGAAAATCCTAAGACAAACGTTAGGAAACTGTATAATTAATAAGTTCAGCAAGCAAGGTTGTAGTTTACAAGAGTAACATACAAAATTTAATTGTATAATTGCATTCAAATAATCCAAAATGAAGTTAATAAAGCAACGCCATCTATAGTAGCATCAAAAAAGAGTAAAATATTTAGGTATAAATATTTCTAAAGGAGTATAAGACTTATACTCTGAAAAGTAGAAAACAGTGCTGAGAGAAATTAAAGATGATCTAAATAAATGAAAACACAGTCTATGTTCATAGATTGAAACAGTGTTGTTAACATCATGAAAGTGAAAGTGAAGTCGCTCAGTCGTGTCCGACTCTTTGCGACCCCATGGACTGTAGCCTATCAGGCTCCTCTGTCCATGGGATTTTCCAGGAAAGAGTACTGGAGTGGGGTGCCATTGCCTTCTCCAGGGGATCTTCCTGATCCAGCGATCAAACCCAGGTCTCCCGTATTATAGGCAGATGCTTTACCATCTGAGCCACCAGGGAAGTCCTGGGGAGAATAAGGAGATATAAGGACAGCTAACAGGTGCAGTTTCTTTGTTATCATTGTTGTCTGTCACTAAGTCATGTCCAACTCTGCCACCCCATAGACTGTAGCATGCCAGGCTCCTCTGTCCTCCACCATCTCCCAGAGTTTGCTCAAATTCATGTTCATTGAGTCCCTGATGCTATCTAACCATCTCATCCCCTGCCGCCCCTTCTTCTTTTGCCTTCAATTTTTCCCAGCATCAGATTCTTTTTCAATGAGTCGGCTCTTTGCATCAAGTGGTCAAAGTATTGGAGCTTCAGCATCAGTCCTTCCAATGAATATTCAGGGTTGATTTCCTTTAGAATTGACTGGTTTGATCTCCTTGCTGTCCAAGAGACTCTCAAGAGTCTTCCTCCGGCACCACAATTTGAAAGCATCGATTCTTTGGCACTCAGCCTTCTTTATGGTCCAACTCTCACATCTGTACATGACTGCTGGAAAAACCACAGTGTTGCCTATATGGACCTTTGTCAGCAAATTGATGTCTCTGCTTTTGAATACACTGTCTAGATGCGTAGCTGAAGAGAGAATTTGTGAAGTAGAGGAAAGGACAGAAAAAAAATCTAGACTCAAGCACAGAGTTAAAAGAATAAAAAATACAGAAACAAGCAGAGGAGACAGATATGATTCAATGAAAAGAGTCTCATGTTTATTTAACTGAAGTCCCAGGAGGAGAAGAGAGAGAATGAAACAGAAGTAATATAAAGAAACAATAGCCAAGAATTTTCCAAGCTAGGAAAGATCTCAAGCCACATATTCAAGAATCCCTACAAACTCCACTGAAAACAAGTACAAAGAAAACCGCTCCTCAACACAACCAAGAACAAAAAAATAAGTATCATAGATTGAATAAGAAAACTCTACTTTTTCATTTCAAAGGTTACCTAGGAAGGCTAAATGATCTTGTCTCCTAAATAAAATCCCCATCTTCACTCTTCCTCTCATCTACACCATTCTCTACACTGCAGTTAGGTTGATCTTAAATTTTTAAATAGCACCCATCACCTCTCTCCTCTACATAAATGTTTCAGTGACTTCTCACTCCCTCAGAATAAAGTTCAAACTCCTTGTCACAGTTTAGGTGGCCCTCTCAGATCTGGTGTCTGTTTACATTTGCTTCTAGATTCCTTTCTCACTGCTACCTCTCTAGAACTCTACACTCCAGCCACTTTCCACTGACTTTTTCTCATGCATGTGTGTGTGTGCTCAATCACGTGCAACTCTCTGCAACCCCATGGACTGCAGCCTGCCAAATTCCTCTGTCCATGTAATTGCCATTTTCTACTCCAGTGGATCTTCCTGACCTAGGGATTGAACCCTTGTCCCTATGTTGCCTGCATTGGCAGCAGGATTCTTTACCACTGAGCCACCTGGAAAGTCCCCACTTTTTTTTTTTTAATTTTTTTACTGAAGGATAATTGCTTTATAGAATTTTGTTGTTTACTGTCAAATCTCAACATGAACCAGCCATCAGTTCAGTTCAATTCAGTCGCTCAGTCATGTCCAACTCTTTGCGACCCCACGAATCGCAGCACGCCAGGCCTCCCTGTCCATCACCAACTCCCAGAGTTCACTGAGACTCACATCCATCGAGTCAGTGATGCCATCCAGCCATCTTATTCTCTGTCACCCCCTTCTCCTCCTGCCCCCAATCCCTCCCAGCGTCAGAGTCTTTTCCAATGAGTCAACTCTTCATATGAGGTGGCCAAAGTACTGGAGTTTCAGCTTTAGCATCATTCCTTCCAATAGGTTCCCCCAAATTGTTTCCCTCTTACCCATTCCAGGTCCTTTGCATATGCTGTTCCTATTCCTTCTAACTCTCTCCTCATCTTACACTCCTTTTCCTGGCTTTCCTACTTTCTATTGTATTATTGTTTAAATAACATTTCCTTTGGAAAACTTTCTAGATTTCCTAGATTTGGTCATTTATGCCTATAGAGGGCAAGAAATTTGCTCCTTACTTTCTGAAATTCTCCAGTCAAAGCACCTATCACATTCTATAATTACTGTTTGTCTCTCTGTAAAGCCTTTAAAGTTCTAAACAGGCAGAAACTATGTGTATTTTGCTCACATTTGTCTCCCTAAGTCCTTGGCCTGGCTCAAAACTGACATTCAATAACTTTTTTTTTAATTACTTATTAATTATTTCAAGAAACCCCTCATATATTATCTTCAAGACAGTCCATTATACTTCTCTTCCAGACTAAGCTATTTCTTTTTCTTCTAAGTTTCTAAATAAGGATAAATGTGAATTAAATATTTATCTTGGAGGGTCCTTTATCATTTTCAAGATATTACTGCAATAAAAATAAAAATGTAAGTGAAGGTATGAATATTCATACCACAGGTCCCTCTCCTCCTATCCTAATTCAACAGAGTTTAACGTTTTTACTTGCTTTCTTACATGCAAAAAAAGTGTGATTATACTACTAGCATCCTCAAATAACACTCTGGCTTTTCACTCACTCCAAAATCGGGTTCAAAAATGGCCTTCCTTGTTTCTCGTAGCCTTCTGTGGCTCCTTTCCAGTTTTTATCACAGACTTTTTCTCTGCTTCCTCTTCTCAGTTCAGCACAGCTTCCTCTGTCATGTTCTATAACCCTGCCACTGTTGATGAGTCTTTTTATGTGCCATCTGAATTGGTCAGCTCTGTCTCATTACCTCTTGAGTTCTATTTCGAATTTCAGTGGCAAACAATTTTTTTCTTCACCTGCGACTTTCTCTCCCTTTATAACTAATTTCTTAATTTGGTCATTGATTTAACTCTTTAAACATAGGGCAAAATTGAATATGATCTCCTTGCCATCATCACATTTTATCTACTGTTTAAAGCCAAGAACAATACCTGCTGCTGCTGCTGCTAAGTCGCTTCAGTCATGTCGAACTCTGTGCGACGCCATAGACGGCAGCTCAACAGCCTCCCCCGTCCCTGGGATTCTCCAGGCAAGAACACTGGAGTGGGTTGCCATTTCCTTCTCCAATGCATAAAAGTGAAAGTGAAGTCCCTCAGTTGTGTCCAACCCTCAGTGACCCCATGGACTGCAGCCTTCCAGGCTCCTCCATCCATGGGATTTTCCAGGCAAGAGTACTGGAGTGGGGTGCCATTGCCTTCTCCTAGCACCTGACAAATACTAAGTATATATTTGTTGCAAAAATTAAATACCTTTGGGAGGTACTCTATGACAGATTGATTAGGTTGATTCAGATTACTTTTGTTCTTCATATACCACAGATAAATATCTAAAATGTCATTGAATCCCTGGAAGTTGATAACACTTAATAACATTTTATTTCAATATACAGATTGTGATCTGATCCAATTATAGGCATTCTTCCTTAGCAAGTTCTTTTTTGTTGTTGCTCAGAAATGGAAGAGAGGAGTTTTGTTATTTTCATTAACACATTTAGAAAACTTTACTTCCTTTGCATATCAGTCCTAGTCTTTGGTCAATAATCTAGTCTAACCAGTACAAGAAACACAGTTACTTCATTTACATGTTAACTAACAATGACAAATTCACCCTGTAAATCAATTTGCTGGCGTTTAAAAATGTAGACAGCAAGTAAGGCTCATGGTCCAGGGAAAAGGATACTAATAGAATGCAGAGAAAATTTCTGGGTACCACCCCTAATTTGAGATTTGGGGTAAATGGGGATTTTAGTGAGTGCCTGGGTTGGCAACAGGAAGGATTTGATAGAAAGACAAAGGTTAGATAGATGATGGACTTCACAGTTCAGGAAGAAACCAGGGTCAGCGTATTAGGAGATGGACTAATTCAGCATGTAGTGAGATAAGGGGAAAGTATCAGGATCTTGGTAGAGGGTAGGGAAATAACTTAGAAGCGTGAATTAAAGGAAATCGAAGCGGGGAAATAGCAAGGACCAGGGCTTAGATGGTAAAGTCAGTGGCCTAAAGATATGCCCCCTGGGTAATAATGCTAAAAGTGGAAAGAGAAAGCAAGGAAGCAGTCTCTGAAGGGGAAGGGGAATGCTCAAAGGTGGAAATCAACAGGGGTGCGGTCGCCTCCCGCAACGGGTATAGAAAAGAGGGGGCGCAGTCCCCCCTCAAAAGGCAGAAACATAGCCGGAATCCTGAGCTACAGTGCAGTAAAACGTGGGTGGGTGGGTATCAGGAGGGGAACAGAGGTCCAAGGTGCTGGGATGAGTCAAGGGCTGAAGGAGGGTGATGCAGTCTGGAGTTTTGGGAGGTTTTCACAGAGAGCACTGGGATTTAGAGTTCGGATTGTAAGAATATGTTTCAGAATCTCAGGGGGCTCTGGCATGTGTTTGGTAGAGTCCACTCAGGTTATCCTGGGGTACGTAGGTGGTGGTCAGTCAAGGATGGAAGGCAAATTCAACGAAGTCTGGGAATTCATTTAAACCAGTTAAGGGTGATTTCAGCGAAAGTTGGGAGGATTTAGGTCAAGAGTATGGTGCATTCCAGCCCGAGTGGGTCGATTTGCCCGGTTTGGGGCATGAATTTAAGTGGGCGCTGAAGAGTACTTCAGGCAGCGTGGCTGAAGGACTTCCTTCAGGACCGCAGTCCCTGTCAGACCGGCTTCGGGGTGGGTTACAGCAGCGGCCAAGCGCACTGCGTTTAGGATGGAGTGCATTCCGGGCCGCGCCGGGGCGAGCGAGTCCGGGAGCGGGAGTCCGGCGGGGACTCCGGGGAGGTTCGGAGGGAACAGCCGTCAGCGCAGGGCAGGATCGCCGGCTCGGGGATGTTCCGCGCCGCGAGCTGTACTTCACTCCCGCCCCTCCCGATCCCGGGGGAACCTGTTGCCGGAGGAATGGGCGGGCGGCGGCGGCGAACCCTCCATCACCTCCGCCTGGGCCTCATGGCGGCCCTTTCGACCTAGACACTGCGCGGCACGGCCGCTCCCTGTTGCCTGTTTTTTTTTTTTAAAACGAAAGAAAGAAAAATCAGCCCCCAACCCTCACCCGTGACCTGCGGGCCCGGCGGCGGCTCGTGCGGCTTCCGGGAGCGGAGGCGCGGCCCCGCGGGCCGGAGGAGGCGGAGGCGGAGGAGGAGGCCAACATGGCGGCGCGCAGGGCTGGGCCGGGCCGCCGCCACTCCTGAGCGCCCCAGCGCCGTAGCTCGGCTCGCGGTGCTCACGCCCGCGCCCAACCTGGCCCGGCGGCCGCGGAGCGCGCAGCCCAGGAGCGCAAGGGCCCGCCCGGGCGCGGGGACGGCGCAGAGGCAGCGCCGCTGGGCCCGCCAGGCCCCGGACCCGCAGCTTCGCTGCTCGCCGGCCGGCGGGGCCCGGAGGCCGGAGCCATGGAATCGGAGGAGGAGCAGCACATGACCACGCTGCTGTGCATGGGCTTCTCGGACCCCGCCACCATCCGCAAGGCCCTGCGCCTGGCCAAGAACGACATCAACGAAGCCGTGGCGCTGCTCACCAACGAGCGGCCGGGCCTCGACTACGGCGGCTACGAGCCGATGGACAGCGGTGGCGGCCCCAGCCCCGGGCCCGGCGGGGGCTCGCGGGGCGACGGCGGCGGCGGCGACGGCCCCTCCCGCGGCGGGAGCACCGGAGGCGGCGGCGGGTTCGACCCCCCGCCCGCGTACCACGAGGTGGTGGACGCCGAGGTGAGGAGGGGCGACCCGTGACCCCCGTGGGAGAGGCTAGCGGGCTGGAGTTCCGTGGGGAGGGGACACACCCCACTGGGCTTGAAGTGCGGGGAGCGTGTGGAGCAGGGGAGGCACGGAGAAAGGGCAAATGGAGCACCGGGCTCGTCAGGACGGAGGTCAACGGACTGCGGTCAGGTAGGGAGTGGAGCCCATAGGGTAAGGGCTGATGAAACTGAATTGAGGATGCGGGGCAGGGCTGCGCGGCAGGGTGGGGAGGGGTCTCTCGGGCTTGAGCTGAGGTCACCAGCGGGGCAGGTCCGGGAAGGGGATGGGGAGGAGGGTCGAAAGCTGGCATCCCCGAGATGCGGGAAGATGACACATTGGCCTGGAGAGTGTGATGGGGGGTGGCGCGTGTTATCAGGCAGTCAGAAATGGGGTACTAGTAGACTAGGCAAGGACCCGAGATTTCGTGGCCCAGGGTTTCAGTGAAGGAGTCGGGGAAGGCACCAGGTTCAGAGTCAGAGAAAAAGTGGGATGGGCCAGCCAGGGTAAAGAAAGGCCTTTGCTGGGTCAGAGGAAGACTTGAGGTTACGATGGGATTTGGGTTTTAGCCAAGGACCAGAAAAAAGAGATTGGTCGGGGTCTAAAATGAAGAGGGACTGGGCAGAGGCCAGGAATGACAATAATTGATATGAGATGTGGATTGGGGCGTCATCGATAAAATCAGGTATTAAAGCCATGGGGATTAGACTGAGAAAGGTTAGAGATAAGAGGCCAGGACAGGAGTCAGAGCTGAGGAAGGGCTCGGCAGTGATGGGACCGTAGTTGGAATATGAAGCTGGGACCAAGTCTGGGTACTGGTCATTGATTAAGTCAGAAATGAGGGAAAGCTAGACCAGAGAAAGGGGTTGTAGCAATGAGAGTGCTCTGCAGAGGGACAGGGACAGGGTGGAAAATAAAGGGACTGGAGAAGTCTGTTAAGGAGAAAGGGCCTTCTAGGTGAATGGCTTTGATCAGAGATCTCAAGTCTGGGTGGAGATGATTCCTTCTGTTTAGTTTGAGATGTGAGCAAAGAACACGAGGGAGAAAACAGACTTTACCTCTCATTTTTTTTTAAAAAAGTATCAACCAGAAGCAACAGTGTTGGTGAATAATTCTTTTGCAGAAAAATGACAGCTCATGATAGGGGTTTTGGTCCGATTTGCTGCATAGTACATTTCAAAGGTCCAGTAGAGTAGGTTGGCTTACCCTAGTGGTTTGGGTTTTTAAGTAGAGATGTGAATTTGGATAATTCTTAATGAAGCTAAGCCTCCTGAAAGGATTTTTTCATAAATAATATTCTGTCTTTTTAGTCATATGCTTTGGCAGCATGGGCTGAAGTAGCTTGGGAAAGAAAATAGCACTTCAAAAAACTAGATTTCACAAGATCTCTTTGGTTTCCAGACTTCCACACACTTGATTGATTGCCCTCTGTTACCCGGTAACTCAGCTGTATCATTGACTAGTGTATGGAAGTAAAGGTTGTAATTATTCCTACTTTGGGGGAAAGGTCCAATATAATTAAATCAGATCAGATCAGTTGCTCAGTTGTGTCCGACTCTTTGCGACCCCACGAATTGCAGCACTCCAGGCCTCCCTGTCCATCACCAACTCCCGGAGTTCACTGAGACTCACATCCATCGAGTCAGTGATGCCATCCAGCCATCTCATCCTCTGTCATCCCCTTCTCCTCTTGCCCCCAATCCCTCCCAGCATCAGAGTCTTTTCCAATGAGTCAACTCTTCACATCAGGTGGCCAAAGTACTGGAGTTTCAGCTTCAGCATCATTCTCTCCAAAGAAATCCCAGGGCTGATCTCCTTCAGAATGGACTGGTTGGATCTCCTTGCACTCCAAAGGACTCTCAAGAGTCTTCTCCAACACCACAGTTCAAAAGCATCAATTCTTTGGCGCTCAGCTTTCTTCACAGTCCAACTCTCACATCCATACATGACCACTGGAAAAACCATAGCCTTGACCAGACGGACCTTTGTTGGCAAAGTAATGTCTCTGCTTTTGAATATGCTATCTAGGTTGGTCACGACTTTCCTTCCATGGAGTAAGCGTCTTTTAATTTCATGGCTGCAGTCACCATCTGCAGTGATTTTGGAGCCCAGAAAAATAAAGTCTGACACTGTTTCCACTGTTTCCCCATCTATTTCCCATGAAGTGGTGGTACCGGATGCCATGATTTTCGTTTTCTGAATGTTGAGCTTTAAGCCAACTTTTTCACTCTCCACTTTCACTTTCATCAAGAGGCTTTTGAGTTCCTCTTCACTTTCTGCCATAAGGGTGGTGTCATCTGCATATCTGAGGTTATTGATATTTCTCCCGGCAATCTTGATTCCAGCTTGTGTTTCTTCCAGTCCAGCGTTTCTCATGATGTACTCTGCATAGAAGTTAAATAAACAGGGTGACAATATACAGTCTTGATGAACTCCTTTTCCTATTTGGAACCAGTCTGTTAAATAACTGTATTTAAATCGCTTTAAGAAATGAGCTTCTGTTTGCAAGCCCCCATCACTCTTCTTGTTCCAATTAGTTTTGACCCAGTTTTGAAATCAAGAAGAAAGCCACTGCTTTTTCTGAAGCTGCTTTTATAGTTCTTCAAAGTTCAGCGTATCCTCATTTTGTGAAAAAAATTTACTTTTTTTTCTTTTATCACGCCTTTTAATTTCCTGGAATTGCAAAATCAAAATAAATTGTAATGCTTGGTGGTACTTTAACATCCACGTTAGCTGCCCTGCCTGAACATTTAAACACTAAGAATTTTTGGCATCCTTTCACATGAATGACAGGCTGAGGAGTCTGCTTTCACATAAAATCTAGAGAATCTATGACTTTGTGAAGACCCCTGTCAAGTTTTCATTTCCTCTTGACTTATGGATTTGGCTCTACCATTTAATTTTGCAAGGTCAGAGTGGGAAGTGGGGGTTGCTACTAGTGCCTGAGGATGCTTTACCCAGAAGAAGACCACCAAGGATACAGGCACATGGGAACCTGGTGAGAATATTTAATCCAGTTGTTGCCTCTGTAGTTTTACAAATCTATTTGCATGCCGCTTGTGCAGTTTGTTGGTCATTCTTGTGGACAACGGGAACCTGAGGCATTTGATCTTGGGAAATAGGGAGAAGCGCTGATCATTGTTGAGCATCTATACGGTGTCAGGTGCTGTTAGGTGCTTTATACATTGTACTTAATCCCCAGTGAGGTAGTTAATAACATCACTGTTTTAGAGCTATGCTTAGCTAGTGGCAAAATCTGAATTTGAAACTGGTCTCTCTGACTGCAAAGACAGTGTGTTTTTCATTCTACTCAACTCATGGTTTAAGATTGAATTCATTTTAAGATAAAAAGGAAAAGTAAAAAGGGAAAGAGACAAATTTGAGGTTCCTGTACAAGCTAGGAAAGATGTGGCTTGCAAGGGCTGAATCAACGCATTGGGAATAGGATAATGGATAGAATGAAGGGAGAATCCTACCTTTTTAAAGAAGACTTCAGAAATTAATGCTTAGTTTGTCTCCTTGGTTTTACATACGTAAGCAGGCAAGCCCCAAAGGGGCTTGTCAGCCTGTCATTCATGTCCCCACAGAGTCAGTTCATGAAAGAGATGGGACTAGGATCCAGGCCCGCTCAGTCCAAGTCCATTGCACTCTCTCCCTATCAGCTGCCTGCCTTTCAAATGAAAAAGGGACAGGACACAGTTAAAGGCTGGAGAAAAGAAAGTGTAATAAACAAGGTAAAGATTGTCAGCTCTTGTATAATCTACTTGTTTTATTTCTTTAAAATGAGGTCCTTGGCTGAAATTATATAAATTTGTATTGGCCCAATAGGAAATTTCAGTTTCAGTGTCCTCTTAAAAATATTTGGGAATATACAGATCAAAATCCAATTGTTAAAAAAGAAAAAAATGATTGCATTTATTTTGTATTTGTCATTTGATAACAGGAACAGTCCTTTCATTTGGTAAGCATTTAATCCTTCCAGGTTCCAGGGCTGGGAACAGAATGTAGAGGTTACAGTCTGGTGGATCTTAGTGCAAGCCTCTAGCTTTACAAGAAGTGACTTCCCAAGGTCATGCAGTTAGGTCAATCAGTTTAGTAATTTGGGCTCATGCTATAATTAGGATTTGGTTTAAAAATTAAAATTTGGAAAGTAAAAGCAGTTAACTTCTGGTTCAGTAGCACCAAGGAGAATGCAGATAGAAAAGACTCAGATATCTAGTAGAATGCATAACACTGCACAGAAAGCCACTTTTTTAGATAATCTTCCAGTGACTTAAAGGTACTGCTTTGCAGAAAGTTGTGCTGGGTGTAGATGTGTATTAATTCTTGGTGTCTTGGCTGGATGGGATTTTGAAAAGTTCACCAGTTTTGATTTTAAATAGCATTACTTAACAACCTTTCCACAGCAGGTAGGAATCTGTTCTATTATTAAAGAGAGTGAGATCTCACAGCTGCTCCAAATAACTTATCCAGATGTTTAACACCCCCGGCTGTTAGAATTCTTCAGTGTTTCTTTTATGGTTAATGTCAGCCCCCCTGACCACTATTCAGGGCATGCCCCCTGGCTCTGCCCTCCTAGAGCTGGGACAGAGTTGGTCCTTTTAAGAACTGTGATCCTATCCAGAGAGTTAGAACTTAGAACCAGGAACCCTTTTAGGCACGTTTTAAAATTTAACACTTGTGCAATATACCTTACTTGTTACTAAGTTTCCTTGTTTTGTCTTTAGAAAATACTAAAATAGATTTTTTTTTGCAAGGAGAGTTTTAACAGAAATACCTTAGTGTCAAGTTTCATGTTAATTCTTATTCCTAGAAGTGACATTTAATGCTGTGATCTCACTAATATTGTGAACTCCTTGTTTTGTTTCTGTTTAATTGTGAATAGTCTTCTGGAAATATTTTGTCAGAAGTATTTGCATGATTTCATTGCTTTTTTGTTAAAGAGCCCTAAAGTTGTCCTGCTAGACTATATATAAATCACATAAAAATCACATTAATTTGTAACTCCTTAACTTATTTTTGCCCCTTTTTTTTTTCTTTTGGTATTAAGTGGGTAGTTATACATGAATTAAAATTATACATTGTATATTACATAATACACTAAGGTTTATATTAAAACTCGTGTCCTTTTTTTCCTCTAAAATACACAATTCTAGCTCATTTGAATGTGGAGTAAATATCTTATAAATAAATTTTAGTTATTTGTGATTTGAATATATGATTTACAGGTTCTGATCTACTGTGACTTGTTCAATTAGAAAATGTAGAATCTATTTATAAGTTTTACAGTTAAAAAAATAAAATAATTCCCAGGACTTCCTTGGCAATCCAGTGGTTAAGACTCTGTGCCCCCAGTACAAGGGGCAGCAGTTCCATCCCTGGGCTGGGAACTAAGATTCTGCATACCACAGGGCAAGGCCAAAAAAAGGGAAAAAAGAATTCCAAAATTCAGTTGAAAGTACGTGAAAAATAGGGACTCTGAAAGATTAATTTTGAAATAAAAATTTCTTTATAATCTAGTATATATGTGTCTCCTTTGCGAACTAGGCATATGAGTTCATCTGACTTGTAATTACGTGACCATTTGCTATTAGAATGAATGTAATTTGGCATGAAAGAAGTACCTTTTGTGTATCAGTGAGGCGTATTCTAGTGAAATCATAGTAGGTAGGGACAGCTTTATGCAACATAATAATCCTGTTAGCTTAAAATTTGAAACCAATAACAGTATTAGAAAAGTAAATGTTGTTTTAATAATTTGAGGAAAGAATTTCAACCGTAATATAACCTAAATAGCAGACATCAAGGTATTCCACAGCTTCGTGCTTACTGCTCAAAAAGCATATAACATGGATTTTATTTGAATTTGAGTGCAAAGATGAAAAATTGTTGCTTTTAATAAGAATTATTATATTCAGGAAGATTTGGTTCAGTAATAATTTTCCTGTCTGTGGAGTTCAGTTTTCCCAGAAGTTTTTTTTATTTGAAATACCAAAGAGAAATGAGAAGTAAAATATATAAGATTAAACCATTTCAAAACACCCTCATATTCCACATGCACTCAAGATCATGCACTTCACTCGTTTGTGTTTTAGTTTTTTTATTTTATTTATTGAATTGCTTTTGTTTTTGACTGTTCTGGGTCTTTGTTGCTGCTCACGCTTTTCTCCAGTTGCGGCAAGTAGGGGGGCTGCTCTAAAGTTGCAGTGCGCTGGCTTCTCGTTGCGGTGGCTTCCTTTGCTGTGTAGCTCGGGCTCTGGAGAATGAGGGCTTCAGGAGCTGAGCGTGTGAGGTCGGTAGTTGTGGTTCACGGGCTCTAGAGCACAGACTCAGTAAGTTGTGGCGCGTGGGCTTAGTTGCTCCGCAGCGTGTGGGATCCTCCCAGATCAGAGGTCAAACCTGTGTCTCCTGCATTGGCAGGTGGATTCTCTACCACTGAGCCACCAGGAAAGTCCTAGCTGTTTTGTCTTTTTTTTTTTAAACATAGTTCAAATAAGCTTTAATATTAGGTTTCCTGTCAAATTAGAAGTGTTTTGCAGTAGTCCAGACATGCGGTGATGAGCTGCTGGAGGCAAACACAGTAGTGAGAAGTGACAAGTAGCTCAGGGATGAAGGAGGGGACAGGAAGCTTTGAAAGCAAAGCCGTGTGTATGGAGTGATGTGCAACAGCTTTGTGTGCTGCGTGCCCCCGAGAGGCTGTTTTTACTGATGCCGCACTCCAGAAAAGGTTACAGTCTGTTCTGTTTAAGAAAGTCCAGGAATGTGTAATACATTTTACCACGGTTTTGATTTAAAAAATAAGAAAATAATAAGAAGAAAGTTGGGCGTATAAAGAAGCAAGCATTGAGATACAAGGGACGTATCAGCCTGAGACTTTCGCATTGTGGAGGCATTGCTAAGAAAGTTGTGCTTCACTTTCAAGAGTAGATGTTTTTTCTCACCTTCCTTCCAGGGAGTTTTAGTTTCTTTTTTAAGTTTGTATTTCTCGTTCTCATTATATTATAATAGGAATTTTTATTATTCAGTATTGAAATATTTTTCAGTCACAATTGAGTTGTAAAAATTTTTTCTTAAGCTCATATTAGTAGTAGGTGACATTAGATTTGGTATATGTTTATTTGTTCTGAAGAAAAGAGCTAACACAATTAAGTTGGCATTTCATTTTGATAATCTTTACCAAAATTGAAATATTTTAGCCATGAAGGTGGAATCTTTTTCTGGGGCTAAGTTGAAGATTTTATTTTTCTTCTTGGAAATAAGTAATATCTTCAGTGCCCACCAAAGTCTTCTCACTTCTTAAGTTCCTGTATAGTTTGCTTTCTTGTAGTATCTGTTTCAGTTATGTGCATTGTGAAATTCAGTTGACAGCATTTGATATACTTTCACTTAAGTTTAAGATGTTTATGTTAGAAATATTTTATTTAAAAAATAAATATTATATATTCCGTATCAGTAGGCTTCCAAAATGGTTTCTGAAGTTAAAATCTTTTCCAGAAAGATTTGTTAGTCGCTGTTGCCAGTGCTTTTCAATTTCTACTTTGTCTTCTTTTAGAATCTAGCTTTCATAAACAGATCAAAATTTTTAGGCTTTTTTCCCCCCTTCTTTCCATTCCTCACTCATATTGGCAGTTTTGGTTGAAAATTGAATTGCTTTCTGCAATTTACCATTAGAAGCCTACCGTGTAGCATTGTAGTAGCAATTTAAATTAAAGCAATTTAAAATACAGATCCTAAAAAATACGAAGGTATTCCATACTGCCAATGGCAACACCATCTGTCAATTAGTTAATTTATTTAAGACTCCTTACTTTGTCTTCTTATCAAGTAGCCTGTTAATTCTAACCGTAAATATCTCTCCTGCCCCCGCTGTTACTGCTCTGGTTTTGTTCATGTCCCGTTCTTACTGTTTCTCTGTGCCACTCATGGGTACCAGAATGATCTTTGTAAAATATAAATTTTAGTTATGAGATAACCTTGCTTAAGCTGAAACTCCAGTACTTTGGCCACCCCATATGAAGAGTTGACTCATTGGAAAAGACTCTGATGCTGGGAGGGATTGGGGGCAGGAGGAGAAGGGGACGACAGAGGATGAGATGGCTGGATGGCATCACTAACTCTATGGACATGAGTTTGAGTGAACTCCGGGAGTTGGTGATGGACAAGGAGGCCTGGCATGCTGCGATTCATGGGGTCACAAAGAGTCGGACACGACTGAGCGACTGAACTGAACTGAACTGAACCTTGCTTAAAAATGTTTGGTGGCTCCTTAATTCCTGTAGGTAAAATCTGAACTCCTTTCTTTCAAGATCTCCATCCTTCTCCACCCCACCATGCCTCCTGCCTTCCAGTGCCATGTTCAGGGGCCATCTGTCCCCTCACTCTTCCTCCCCAAACCTCAATAAGCATCTCTCTGGCTAACATGGATTTATTCTTCGAGATTACCTTGAATGGTGTTTCTCTTCAAGGCACGCTTGTCTCACCTGGCCACATTCTCCCAACGGCATTTTGTAGGTACACCAAGTAAAGACATGATCATATTTTAGCTAACAAAAAGGTGTATTTACATGTATGTATCTGTATTTCCACTGGACTTGAGGAACAGTAATATTTCTTTTTATCTCTGTGTCCCTGAGACCCCTGGCTCACAGTGTTTGACTAGGTAAATAAATGAATGGAGAAGGAATATCTTAAGGGAAATAAAAAATCAAATGGCATTTGAAAGAATATTAAACCAGGAATTTGGGAGATAGTACATTTCTCTTCAGGGTTCTGTTGATTGCTAACTATAAGTTTATTGGACAAGTCAGTTTGCCTCTCTGAGCCTCAGTTTTCTCGTCCGTGAAATGGGCATCTTGTACTAAATCTATGGTTAATTTTCATTCTTTAATCTATCTGAGAAGTTAAAAGGTATGAGGCCTTTCAGAAAATAGCATGTGTAAATATACGCACTTGGTTTTCTAAATAAACTGATGCTAAACACTAATGGCTGTTATTTTTGGGTGATAGGGTACATAGGTACCCCATGTACCAAAACTCTTCTGTTTTACTGAATTAAAAAAAGATTAAGTTTTTAAAAAGTATATAAACTCTATTAAATGAAGACAAACCAAACTCTGGTGTCCATTAAAAATGAAAATAGCTTTAAAAATTGATTAAAGTATTTCATGATTCTTAGGGAAATTTTGCCTAGATTCTAAAATTGTTTTAAAACTTTGCAACTGAGGAAAGTTAAATATAGGAAGGGTTTGTGTTTTATGTAACTGAAAAACTGGAAAAAGTATATTACTTCCTAACATAAAATTGGGAACTTCTTTTTTAATCTAAATTTCATATTTGATTATATACTTACTAGATAGTTCCTAATTCTAGCTATAAGAAAACTGTCTCAGAAGATGTGGTTCAGCAGGACTTTTCGAATTTGAGTCACATTCTGAGCTTTAATGGAGCTTCTGTTTAGTCGCTTTTCCTGCCTTTCTCCTTTTCTCCGTGTTCCCCCCATTCCTCACCTAATATCTCCGAGCATTTTGCCTTGTTGACTGATTTTAGAATTTCGTTATCTATGACTCAGGTATGTTTGGACTCACCTTTCGATTAACCTGCCAGCATTTAGAGACTCTCTGAGATCTATGACTCTGTCTTGGAAACAGCTGTTTTTAAAGCATAGATTTTGTTTGTTTAGCTTTGCATTGCCAAAGGGATGGAATAGAGATGCATACCTGGACAACAAGGCCTTCCCTTGTCACCTGTGATTTCTGGGGCTTGTAGCCCTGCTACAGGGAGGCCTGGTATGCTGCGGTCCATGGGCTTGCAAAGAGTCAGACACAACGGAGTAACTGAACTGAACTGAGCACTGCTATTCATGACTGTTGGGCTCTTGGTGGCTCCAGACTTAGCCTCATCTGCTGTTTTCAAGAAGACACGACTGACGTGACTTAGCAGCAGCAGCTGTTTTCAAGAAACAGTCCACTCACTTGACTCTTTTCGGTCATTTGTTCACCTTAATGTACTCTTCCATGTCTGCTTACTTATTTCTAAGAGAGCAAGACTGCTGTTTCTGGAATTTTTATTAAAATACTGGAAAAAAGAGTTCTTAGAAGAGTTCTCCGATTTATATTAAATAAAGATAGAAATCAAATTCCAACGATAAAAAACAGGCATTAAATACCCAAAGTGTCAGAGCAGCAAGACAGGTAATAGTCCATTACCTGTGTTCAATAAAACACTTAAATCTACCTTCATTCAGTAGGTTTTTATTGAGCATTGAATATGTGCTCGGCACTGAGTAGATGTGGGGCATACAGGAGTGAACCAATCACAGTCCCTTCCCTGTTACAGTTTCAAGGCTGATGGGTTTCCTTTGCTCTGTGTCCAATAAATTATAATGTTATAATTCAGAAAAGTAAGGCCTTGAAGAGTTGTGGGTTAAGTGTGAAGAGATTAGATCTCTCCAAAGCATTTGAGTAGTGCCTCAAGAATTTTTTTGTGATGTAATTTGATCTATAGTGGTATCCATTGCCAGGAAACCAAGTGATACTATTTTTTCAAGTGTTATTTCTTTTAGTGCCATGGAATGTACAGAATTTGTATTTATTTACTTGTTGCATGTTTAATATTAGGTTAATGATTCTCTCAACTAGCACCTCTTTTAAGAATGGTGGTAATTATTTCAGCTAAATGTCATTATGTTTTGTCCTAAAATCAAATTTGTGCATTTTTCCCCCCAGGAAAGAGAAATTGCTCTAGAAACTGGCCTTTTTTTAGGCTAAAAATCTCTTATAATTGTTGATAATACCGCCAAAAAAAGATTGTTTTTAAAGCTAAATGAAAAACTTGTCTGTTATTAATAACATTAGGAATCCTTAGTTTATTATCAACATTTGTGTGTGGGGGGGGTGTTTAGTTTTATGTTGGAGTGTTTTATGTTTTATGTTTACTAAAATACTATATACTTTTAAAATGTTAGTACTTTTCATTTTGTAAGATTTCCTTCTGCTTCATTTGAAATGTTTTTAAATGAAACATTTAAATAACAGTAGCAACAGATGATCCTATATTTCACTAGTTTGTATATCATATTTGATTTTGAGAGAATATCCATTGTCTGTTGAGCAATCAGTATTCTCAGTTATACCAGGCAAAAAATGTATGTGTAATATATAAAACGTGTACCGTAAAAAACAATTGGTTCATGAGATGTGTGCAGACATACTGACATCTGTAGAGAATAACAAGCAAGTCCTGTTTGCTTTTCATTACTTTGGGGTTTTTATGGTTGGAGTATAAAACATGTCTGTGATAAAGAAGTTCCAAGTATTTGTTAAGGAGAATCAACTATCAGAATCCATGCTGAGTTACCTTGGATTCACCCTATTCACAGTAATTTTAACATGGGAGAGAAATATCAAGAATACTTGGCAAGATACACTTTGTAAAACAGAGCAATTATCTGTAGAGCTGAGAATATTTTCTGTCCTCTCCTCTCTCTGTTCCAGTAAAAATGTTAAAAGTTGTAAATTTAAAGATTAAGGTTGAAGATGTGTTTCAAAGCTGGAAGAGACCATCGGGATCTTGTGATGTAACATCTCGTCAGTTTAGGGGTAAGGACCTTGACTCGGATCATTAGCAAAGTCAAGAAGGGAACTAGCTTTCCGCTTCTCAAGAAGCATTTTGTATATTTGACCAAACTGTCTTTCTGACATGAGGAAGTCTTTTAGTGTAACTCATCTTTAGTATATTTAGTATATCCTTCCTCATAAGCTTGCTGTATCTTCATCACCACCATTTCCTTTGTTAGATACTAGTTTCAGTTAGGGGGCAAAAAGTTGACACTTGATTCATTTTTTCCCCCTTGAAGATATTTATCTTGTTTACCTTGCTTTCTCACTCAGCACTTTCTAATGTTAGCAGCTGTTGATAAGTTTATAAGAGGCGGTGAGGACTAAGGAGAGGAAGGTTGAAGAAGCGCTGTCATTTGTGAAGGAGCTGTGTCCATCTGTCTGCTTAGCGTCGTTGTAAACCTGACAAGCATTAGTGATCCCCTGCCTGAGTGTCCACAGTGGTACATGGGTACTGATATTTTAAAATAAGCTTGATAGTTAGTATATAAATTTCTTGAAATAACATATGCCTAATTTGTATATCTTTTACTTTCTTAAAACTGCCTTTTTGTTCTCTGTGTATCAAATACAGTGATTATCATAAATATCCACTCGGAAATATTATACATCTGTACACTCGGAAATATTATACATCTGTAGGTTTGAAATAAAAACATTTGGAGTGATACTTTGAAGGGCTATTAATACTCTTAAAAACATGACACTTGCATTAATTATATATTTTAATGAATATAGAAATAAAACATAGTGTGTGTTGATTTACTCTTAGAGGATCCATTTTAAAAAATTAGCCTTAAAATATGCCAGGTTCTTTTATGACTCCCAGCCTATACGCATACTTTTCCTTCTACCTGGCCTGTTCCCCTCAACCTTCACTCCTAAGGAAAGGGGAATTCTCTTGTCATATTAGACCAGGAGAATTAGTCCAACAGCACTATGTGACATCAGTTTGATCCTTGTGGTTGATCCTTTCTCCACAAAGTAGATTTAACACAAGCTTGTAGTTGGCAGAATTAGATATTGAACATCCTCCTATTTCAGTCTCGTGAGTCCCATGAAATTCCAGATGTTAACCAAACCACATGTACCGTTAGATTTGCTACTGATTTTCTTTTAGAGCTGATGCCTTCTATTCCACTTCCTCCTATTCAGTCTTCCCCTCTACCCAGTTAAAAGTCCCTTCTTGAGTTTGAATAGAAACCCTTACATACAGTGCTCAGTCATAGCATTTATCCCCTTGTATTGGAATTATTTATATATTTGTTAACCCAGACTGAATTGTAACTCTTTTGAGGTCAGGGTCTGATCATCTCTATTTACCACAAAGTCCAGGGAACACTTGACATTTGTTATTGCTCAGTCACTCGTTATGTCCGGCTCTTTGCAACCCCATGGGCTGCAGCACGCTAGGCTTCGCTGTTCTTCACCATCTCCCAGAGTTTGCTCAAACGCACGTCCATTGAGTCAGTGATGCCATCTAACCATCTCGTCCTCTGTTGTCCCCTTCTCCTCCTACCTTCAATCTTTCCCAGCATCAAGGTCTTTTCCAATAAGTTGACTGTTTGTATCAGGTAGCCAAAATACTGGCACTTCAGCTTCAGCATCAACCCTTCCATGAATATTCAGGCTTGTTTCCTTTAGGTTTGACTGGTTTGATCTCCTTGATGTCCGAGGAACTCTCAAAAATCTTCGCCAGCAGCACAGTTTGAATGTATCAATTCTTTGGCCTTCAGCCATTTTATTCCAGCTCTCACACCTGTACGTTACTACTGGAAAAACCATAGCTTTGACCATACAGACTTTTGTCGGCAAAGTAAGATCTCTGCTTTTTAGTACACTGTCTAGGTTTGTCATAGCCTTTCTTCCAAGGAGCAAGTATCTTTTAGTTTCATGGCTGCAGTCACCATCTGCAGTGATTTTGGAGCCCCCAAAAATACAGTGTTACTGTTTCCATTGTTTCCACGTCTATTTGCCATGAAGTGATGGGACCAGATGCTGTTATTTTCCTGTTTTGAATGTTGGTTTTTAGGCCAGCTTTTTCACTCTCCTCTTTCATCTTCATCAAGAGCCTCGTCAGTTCCTCTTTGCTTTCTGTCATAAGGGTGGTGTCATATGTGTATCTGTTGTTATTGATATTTCTCCTGACAATCTTGATTCTAGCTTGCGATTCTTCCAGTCCAGAATTTCACATGATGCACTCTGCACATAAGTTAAATAAGCAGGGTGACAATACACAGCCTTGACGTACTCCTTTCCCAATTCGGAAAGGAGTATGTGGTTGTCTGAGGGGACCACGCTTGACATAGGAGGTACTAAATAAAAAAACCTGATCTGCAAAATATTTAGTTTGCGTCAGCATTTTGGAACACATTTTCTTACATTCACGTACGTCAAGTAATGCTGGGGATGGTGCATTTATCAGTATAATAATGATTAATGATGTTACTGATAATCCAAGTGAGTTTATTTTGAAGTAAAGCTGTGGAGACACCGTTCAATTTTTTTTTTTTAACCCCTCCTTTCTTACCCCAGTTTCTTAAAGTGAATCTCGCCTGTAATAACCTATACCGTAGCTTGAAGGTAAGAAGTATTTTGGTAGCCCTATAGCAGATCTCTGTCATGGTATTTTCATTGTTTTACAGTTTGTGGAGGGCTTCCCAGATGGTACAGTGGTAAAGAATCTACCTGCAATGCAGGTTCAATTCCTGGGTCAGGAAGACCCCCTGGAGGAGGAAATGGCAACCCACTGCAGTATTCTTGCCTAGATAATCCCATGGAGAGGGGAGCCTAGTGGACTATAGTCCAGGGGGTCGCAAAGAGTTAAACACGACTTTGCATCGGAGCACACACACCACACACAGTTTGTGGCAACTTTTTTTGAACTGTTGCCAGTATCTTTCTAATGGACACCATTTTGGACATAATGCCTTAAATGTGAAGTTGGTATTTGGCACCACTCCCTCTGCTTTGTATATTTTTTTTGTAGCGCATAGAAAAATACTGTACACAGGAATGAACATAATGTATGATCGGTTCAGTTCAATTGTGTCCGACTCTTTGCAGCCCCATGGACTGCAGCGCACTAGGTTTCCCTGTCCATCACCAGCTCCTGGAGCTTACTCAAACTCATGTCCATCAAGTTGGTAATGCCATCTAACCATCTTATCCCCTGTCATCACTTTCTCCTCCTGCCTTCAGTCTTTCCCAGCATCAGGGTCTTTTCCAGTGAGTCAGCTCTTCGCATCAGGTGGCCAAAGTACTGGAGCTTCAGCTTCACCATCAGTCCTTCCAGTGAATATTCAGGGTTGATTTCCTTTAGGATTGACTGGTTGGATCTCCTTGCAGTGCAAAGGACTCTCAAGAGTCTTCTCCAACACCACAATTCAAAAGCATCAACTCTTCAGCACCCAGCTTTCTTTGTGGTCCAACTCTCACATCCATACATGACTTAGAAGAAACAAAAGTTTTTTTTAGCCTTTGTAGGACTATTTACCAGTCTGTTCTTATTACATATCTTAGTTGAGCTCAGCCTCAATAAGGAGAAGATTATTTGCAGAACTGTCACTTCTGGAAAAGAAAGAAAAATAGGATACAGAATAATTATAATAGTAAACTGATTTTTAGTGTCTTTTCTGTTTCAGATTGTCCTATTTGTTTCATTTATTAATATAATAATGATTAATGATATTACTATTAATCCAAGTGAGTTTATTTTTAAGTAAAGCTATTGAGATGCTGATTGGCTTTTACCCCTCCTTACTTACCCTAATGTAAAAGGAAAAAAAAAATAGCTGTGTGTAAAAGTAGGAAGAAGAAGGAAACAGTAGTATGGGAAGCATTTATGCATCACTGAACAAATGTTTGTTGCATGCCTTTGTCACTGGTCTGGCTGCTTATTGCTTCTTACTAGCTCGTAGCCTATTGCAGTGATCCTGAAGGGTGGTAGGGGTAATCAGCAACAGATCAGGTTGTGTTTTCAGGATGACTTGTCCTCAGCAGGGCCCCCAGCTATCTCAGGAGTGGAGAGGATTGGGTAAAAGTACTTAATAAAGCTTTAGAAATATCAATAACCTCAGATATGCAGATGACACCACCCTTATGGCAGAAAGTGAAGAGGAACTAAAAAGCCTCTTAATGAAAGTGAAAGAGGAGAGTGAAAAAGTTGGCTTAAAGCTCAACATTCAGAAAATGAAGATCATGGCATCTGGTCCCATCACTTCATGGGAAATAGATGGGGAAACAGTGGAAACAGTGGCAGACTTTATTTTTCTGGGCTCCAAAATCACTACAGATGGTGACTGCAGCCATGAAATTAAAAGACGCTTACTCCATGGAAGGAAAGTCATGACCAACCTAGATAGCATATTCAAAAGCAGAGACATTACTTTGCCAACAAAGGTCCGTCTGGTCAAGGCTATGGTTTTTCCAGTGGTCATGTATGGATGTGAGAGTTGGACTGTGAAGAAAGCTGAGCGCCAAAGAATTGATGCTTTTGAACTGTGGTGTTGGAGAAGACTCTTGAGAGTCCTTTGGAGTGCAAGGAGATCCAACCAGTCCATTCTGAAGGAGATCAGTCCTGGGATTTCTTTGGAGAGAATGATGCTGAAGCTGAAACTCCAGTACTTTGGCCACCTGATGTGAAGAGTTGACTCATTGGAAAAGACTCTGATGCTGGGAGGGATTGGGGGCAAGAGGAGAAGGGGATGACAGAGGATGAGATGGCTGGATGGCATCACTGACTCGATGGATGTGAGTCTGAGTGAACTCCAGGAGTTTGTGATGGACAGGGATACCTGGCATGCTGCGATTCATGGGGTCGCAAAGAGTCGGACACGACTGAGCGACTGAACTGAACTGAAGCTTTAGAAAAGGTGTGTGTGCTTTAGCCAATGACAAATCCAATGTGTATGTAATTTGATTTGTATACTAGATGTAATTTTCCAAAATTTTTATCTTGAGCGATTTCCAGCCTACAGAAAAGTTGGAAGAACAGTACAGTGAATACTTGCATACCTTTCACCTGGATTCAACATTTACAAACTTTCTGTCACACTGACTTTATCTCACTTTTCTCTAAAGACAAACACCTACACACACACACACATTTTTTACCCTGAACCTTTTGAACCTAAGTTGCAAAAACATTGTCCAACAGAAACACAATAGCATTGTCTCAACCAAAGGAATTTAACAATACATTAATATTCTCTACTATTTGGTCCATATTTAGATTTCTCTACTTGCACCAAAAATATCCTTTATAGATGTTTTAAAAAACAGTCCAGGATTGAATCAAAAATTATCATCTCATACCTGTCAGAGTGACTGTCATCTAAAAGAATACAAATGACAAACATTGGCAAGGGTGTGGAGAAAAGGGAACCTTTGTCCATTGTTGATGGGAAGGTAAATTGGTGTGGCCACTGTGGAAAACAGTATGGAGGTTTCTCAAAAAGCTAAACATAGAACTACCTTATGACCTGGCAAGTCCACTCTTGAGTATATATCTGGAAAAAAAAAAAACAAAAAACACTGATTTGAAAAGATACATACGTGCTGATGGTCATAGCAACATTACTTACAATTGCCAAAGTATGGAAGCAACTTAAGTGTCCATCAACAGATGAATAGATAAAGGAGATGTGTATATATACACATATACATATATACAAAGAAATACTACTTAGCCATAAAAAAGAATGAAATGTTGCCAATTGCCATAACATGGATAGACTTGGAGAGCATTATGCTAAGTGAAATAAGTCAGAGAAAGATATGCTGTTATGATGCTACTTAAATGTGGAATCTGAAAAGTAAAACAAACTAGTGAATATAACAACAAAGAAGTGGACTCACAGATAAAGTGAACAAACAGTGGGGAGAGGAGACGGGAGGGGCAACATAGGCGTAAGGGATTAAGAGGCATAAACTATTAGGTATAAAATAAGCTGCAAGGATATATTATACAACATGGGAGTATAGCAGATATTTTATAATAACTATAAATGAAATATAACCTTTAAAAAAATCATATGATAAAGTATTAGGCCCCATATTAAGCACTTCAGATGTATCATTGTGTTGGAGAAAAGTACAGGATTGAATAAAAAATTATGCGTTGCATTTGATTATCATATCCCTTTAATGTAGATTCTGGAATAGTCTTTATATCCTTTTAGTCTTTTGATATTGACATTTTCAAAAATAACCCAGTTCTCATATCGTATTTTTAAAAGATTTTATAATTGAATCATTTTAAATATACAAGAAAGTTTTATCATTGTCTATTAAGGTAATAAGGAAAACTGAACAAAAATATTAACTTCCTTCATGACATAACTTGTTTCTCTTTAATGAGACTGTACTTACAGTCATCTTTATTTTGATCTTTTATAGAATTTTAGCATTTTTAGAGCCAAAGAAGGATCTTAGATCTATGGGTAAATGTTTTCATTTTAAAGATGATACTAAAATTAAGTGTGAAGATATGAAGTCTTACATAAGACTGTGGTTCCCAGCTAGGGGATACTTAGTAATGTATGGAGACCTTTTTGGTTGCCACAAGAAGGGAATTACTGGCACATAGTAGGTAGAGGCCTGGAATGTTGCCATACATCCCACAGTGCATAGAACAGCCCCCTCAGCAAAGAATTACCCACCCTAAAATGTCAGTAATGCCAGAGTTAAGAAACCCTGGTCTAAAATCCTACAGCTAGTGGTGAGCTTAAACCAATGTGTCTTCGCCCTCAGTTCTGTGTTCTTTCCACACACAAAACATACAGTGCCTCACTTTGGCTCCCTGTTGTTCCCCTGGCTTCATTCTCCGTTTCTGCACTCTGAACCTTTTTTGTTAAGCCTAATGCATTTCTTTATGCCTGTAAGGATTAAGGTGAATTAGAGCATATTACCAGAAGAGCATGGAATATCTTTTTAAAAGAGAAGTATAAAAGTGTTTTCAGTGGAGTTTTGTTCCTGTAAGCAAAAGTGTGTGCAGAATAACCTTTTGAGAGCAGTTTAGATAACCATAACAGATCTTTACTTTGTTTATTTGATGTTTGCATTTGCAGAGCATTTTTACATACATTATCTTACTTAGTATTCACAAAGCCCATTTTTAGTTACAAGCAAGCAAATGTCAGTCTCCTTTTCACAACTGTAGAAATGAAGGATCACAGAAAATACTGTATCCCATCTGACTGTGGTCTGGTAGGTATTAGTTAAATTTACATGGAGAGAGATTTCAGTTGAACTTTTATCTGTGTGAAAAAAGGAACAGGCAGCCTTAAAGTGTCATAGGCTTTTGGTTACTAGACCTATTTAGGTAGAAGGACATTTCTGAGGGTGTGGAAGGCAGATTCTTTACCATCTGAGCCACCAGGGAAGCCCAAGAATACTGGTGGGTAGCCTATCCCTTCTCCAGGGGAACTTCCCTACTCAGGAATTGAACCAGGCCTTCCTGCATTGCAGGTAGATTCTTTACCAGCTGAGCTACAAGGAAGCCCCCAGCTTGTTGAGTAACACAATCCAGTTAGGGCCGCACAGCTGTAAATAGGTAAAGTTTAATACAACTCAGTATTTGTTGTTACGGAAATAGAAGAATGTGCTTTAAATATGCCACACTCTCTGGTGGTAGACTCACACATACAATTCTCTAGGCCTAGAATCCTTTTCCCCTTCTCTTTCATTTCCTAAGTATTTATTAGATGCTTAACATTCATTCATTCATTCACCAAATATTTATTGAGCACCTACTCAGTCTCAAGGGCTGTTGATGCAACAGATAAAGCAAAAATTCTGCCCTGGCGGAGCTTGTATTCTGGCTGAAGGAAGACAGACAGCAAACAATTAAGTGTAGAAAGTTAGATGGTGAGTGCTATAGAAAAAGATGAAGCAAGGAATGGGGCCGAGAGCATGCTGGCCTGGGGGGGGTATGCCTTTTAGATGAGATTCAGAAGTGAAGCAGAGGGCAGCTCCTCACTGGAGCCCTGGAGGCCACTGAAACGGCCTTTTTGTCAGAATGGAGTCGAGCATCGAGGGTTCTGAGCAGGGAGGTAATGTGATCTTACGGGAAAGATCCAGAGTTTGTTTTCAGATGTGTTTATTTAAGATGCCTAGTAAATATTCCTAGTGTAGATGTCAGAGGAGACATTGGATAAGTGCCTGGTGTCTAGGAAGAGGTCCATGCTGGAGATAAACTGTGAGGGCCTTCAGCTTGGAGATGGTATTTAAGACCTTTACACTGTGCATTCTCAGCAGGGCCAGCAGCCCTCCAAAGGAGCAAAAATTGGTTTCTCAGGGTTGACAAATATCTTAGATGTTAACAGTGGTTTGGTCCAAAGCTCAGCCCTACCCAGCACAACCTTACTCTTTAGTATGTCAGTGAGATCACCCAGGCAATGCATGTGTCTAATGTAGATTTCTGAGGACTGGGTTCCCGGGTACTCCAGTGTTTAGGGACTGAGGTGACAAGAGAGGAACCAGCTGAGGAGAGTGAGGAGTGGCTAGTGAAGTAAGAGGAACCAGGGAGTGGATCTGTCCTGGAAGCCACATGGAGGAGGTGTTTCAGGGAGGATGGAGCAATCAGCAGTGTGAACTGTCGCTGGTGGGTGAGATCAGGTGAGGACTGAGCACTAACCCTGTGCGCGAGGCTGAAGATGCTGGATGCTTACTTAGGTCTCAGCCTAAATGTCAGTTCATTTTTAGGCTATCTTTGATCATGATAGGCTGGGTCCCCTTCTTCTTCTTCTTTTCTTTTTGAAAAGGATATTGAAATTATTCAATATGAAATTGAAAAATTAGGAAAAACACAAAACATAAAATTTACCATCTTAGCTATTTTTGAGTGCACAGTTAATTATAGTTACATTTTGTGAAGCAGATCTCCAGAACTTGTCATCTTGTAAAACTGAAACTCTGTACCAGTTAAACTACAGTTCCTCTTTTTTTCCCTGCCCCTAGCTCCTGCTAACCACCTTTCTTTTTGTTTCTATGAATTTGACTCTCAGATACCTCGTGTAAGTGGAATAGCACAGTGTACTCAAGGTTCATTGATTTCATAGCATATAACAGGATTTGCTTCCTTTTTAAGGTGAAATAATATCCCATGGGTTCTCCTTCTTATACACTTTCATAATACTCTTGTTGTTATAGCATGCTCCTTATAAGAAATGATAATCCCTTATGTAATTGTCTTTTCTGATAGGTAGTGTATCTCAAAGCCTCAAAGGCAGAATGTGTTTGTCTTATTCATTGATGTATTCACAGCTTCTAGATAGTACTGAATGAGAATTCAGTATAAAAACAGAAGACAGAATACCTTAGTCTGGCGGAATCTTGAAAAATGTATTAAAGAAATGATACTTGAACTGATTTTAAAGACTGTCTTAGTCTATTCAGGATACTATATTAAAATACTATAGAATGGATGGCTTGTAAAGAACAGAAATTAATTTCTTGCAGTTCTGGAGGTTGGGAAGTCCAGGATCAAGGTGCCCGCAGCTTTGGTATCTGGTGAGGACCTGCTTCCAGATTCATGGACAACTGTCTCTTGGCTTTAACCTCACATGGTGAAAGGGCCGAGGGAGTGCCCTGTGGTCTCTTTGAAAAGAACAGAGCTCTCATGACTCACCTACTAAAGGCCCCATCTCCAAATACCATCACATAAGGGATTCGGTTTCAGCATATGAACTTTGAAGGGACACAAACATGGAGCCTATAGCAAAATAAAAGTAATAATTTATTGTGTTGGAGAAAAAGCACTCTAGGCAGAGGAAAGAGCATTGAGGTAGCATGGCATCACGGCAAGTCCTGTGTGCTCAAGGGCCTAGGAGTTCAGTGTGGTTAGAGCAGAAGGGTTTAGGAAATAAGTAGATGAGGTTCTGTGTGTAGGTTGTGGTCAGCTGGTGAAGAGCTTTGCATGCCAGTCAGTGCTGGAAACCTGCTTTTACTTTCTAGGTACTTAAGGCAGCTGGGGTCTAAAGGAGGTTTATGAGCAAGTAAGTGATGGGATCAGATCCCTTTTCTTGGTTTAGTTTAGTTTTTGTTTTGTTAAGAAAGATCACTGGCATTTTGAAGAGGACACAAGAGTGGGGCTAGAACAGTGGCAGGGACGCAGTCCTGATTGTGAGTGTTGGCTGCAGTCTGAGCAGCATGCAGCGAGGGCCTCAGCCACAGTGGTGGTCGGCCAGGAGAGACTATTGAGAAGTTTCTGAGGTAGAATCACTGTGGTATGGGGACCGACTAGTTGGGAAGATGACACTTAAGTTTCAGAGACTAGGTATAGTTTCTTCAGAGAAGAAACATATTCAAATTATAACACTGAGTTCTTCATGGACGCTGAAGAGTCAGTCTAACAGGGATACAGAAACATTCATCTGAAGCTTGAAGAGCAGTCTGGGCCACTGGGTAGGATGTGCCCGTTTGTGGTAATTGGTCTTCTACAAGGATGCTCTCCCATCTGCATAGTAATCCTGCAAGGCAGGCACTGTTCTCTGCTTGCTGTTGAGAAAACTACGGCATAGAGAGGTTAAGAAGCTTATTCAAGGTCACACAGCAAGCAGATGGTGGTGACAGAATCAACATTTAGATCTGTCATGGGAATATATAGTAAAGGAAATTCCAACAAAATTTAATAAAAGGTACTTGTTTATCCTAGAAAACCTCTTACCTAAAACTTTAGGAATACCAGTGGATTAAGAAATAACGAGTGCTTTGGGAGAAAAGCAGTTGAGAATCAATTCATTCTTACCTTGTCAACTCTTAGCTTAGGGTACATTATATAAAATTTTTGTTTGGTTGTTTTTTAATAACAATTTACCTCCATTCTGGACTGATGCTTTTAGGGACTGAGCCCTCCTACGAGTTTTAGGAGGAACTGGAATACCTCCAGAGTGCTTAATCTAGAACATGAGATTTGGAGAAACCTCGATCTGAATTCTCATCCCATTCTGAATCCATGAGTGACTGTTAGCATTAGGCAAGAGACCATAAGAAATAGATTTGAGTAACTTGTCTTACTTGAGCCTCAGTTTTGCCCATGACAGATATTGAGCACAGTGACAGATTTTGCCTCGTTGCCTCGTGGGGTTGGGCACCAACCCTGAAACAGAGTAGCTAAGCCGTCAGGAGACATGCTAGTTCTCCTTTGCCTCTCTCTCATTTTTCTCTGCATATATCTAAATCCCCCTTTACCATCTCACTCCTTCTTCTGCTGTCTATTAAAACTGAAGGTCTAACTACAGCTACCAGCTTTTTTGTTCCTGAGATCAACGATATATAAATCTCAGACCTTAAATCTAAATGATAAAGGATAAATCCTGTGTGTTGCTCAGTAGTATCCAACTCTTTGTGACTGCACAGACTGTAACTCACCAAGCTCCTCTGTCCATGGGATTCTCCAGTCAAGAATACTGGAGTAAGTACCCATTCTCCACTCCAGGGGGATCTTTTTGACCCTGGGATCAAACCCGGGTCTCCTGCATTGCAGGTGGATTCCTTACCATCTGAGCCACCAGGGAAGCCCGTATGTAAGATGCCACCTTTGAAATCAAAGACAACTTCTCATGAAAACCTTGTTTCTATGTATTGAATCAACACCAAGGGTTATAAAAGAAAGGGACCCCAAGAAATGTCTGCTTTTGTAGAACAGTTAGGAAATTCTCTACTGCTTATAATATGGAATGAAAATGAATTTCAAGAAAGCAATTTGCCAACAGACAAATGTATTAGTGACTTGGGAACCACCTGCACTTGTCCCTCATCTCTTTCTTCAGTAAGCAGTATTTTAGGAATCATCTAGTCCAGAATACCAGATCATATTATTAATAGATTTGCATAGAACTAACTCTGAATTGCTTTGAAAAATATTAAATAAGACTGACGAGCCTGAAGTCTCAACTTTCATTAGAAAGTTGTTTAAGTTGGTGACTTGGAATCAGATGTTCATGTTTTCATCTTTTTTTCCTTAAGCACTTGACATATATGGTGCTAATTGTTGTTTATTTTAGGTAATGGACAAATGCATTTTTAAAAATCATGGGAAAATGATTTGGCATCAATTTGGCATCATTTTTCTGTACATTAATCAAGCATTTGGAAGTTCTTTTGAGTACATTGTTGGCTAACAAAATAGTTCAGTAATCAAATTTAGTATTAGCATAAACTTTAAGCAATATTGGCTATCTTCTGTCCCTTACGTTTTTTGTTTTTTTTTTTTTTCTGTATTTGTTGGGTTAGTGGCTAGACTGGAGCAGAGCTTATCTCTGAACAGCAGGCAGTATTTACTCCAGTAGGTTCCACTTCTTTAAACAAAGAAGGTTTAAATTGAGTTTAAGAGCAAAAGGTTTGTTAATTTCTTTGAACTTGAAGATGGTTTTCTAAGTAAATATTAAAATTCTGTTATTAACCTTAATGCTTATACAATAGTATTTCAAAGGCCAGTTGCAAAGGCTGAGTAAATTATACTGTTTTGTGTATGCAGCCCTCAATCAAGTTAGCGCCTGTACAATGTTTATGTTGGTTCATCTGCATTTTTCAAACAGGCAAGTTTCTAGATATGGATAGTGACATATATGCTCGTGTCTAACTGTAAATATAGAAGATTTCATGCAAAGAAATATTTTTGTCAAGATAATCTACATGTTAAATCTAAAGATCTCTACCTCTGTGGAGGTAGATTTACACTATGCAGAGACAGCATTTATCAATTCTGTGAAAAACTATTTCCAGTAATTAAAAGTGCTAAGCCCGTTTATAGATAAACACTAAGCCTTATTCTGAACCATTTGCCAGTAATGAAGTTATAATCACAACTATATGAATTTCTAGGGTGTTTATGACATTATCAAATATCATGGGAGTTACAGAGATCTTGTTTATACTTGTATTAATTTATATTTATGGGCATAAGTAAAATTACTTCTTTAGGAAATAGCCTAAATTATGTTTCCAGCAATTGTTTTGGTTCTAATCTTAAAATATCTAGTTTAGAAATCATAATGTAGGGCATTAACTCATTTGTTATTTTTCTTGGATGACCAGATACACAAGATTCAGTATTATTAGAAATTTTTCAGGTTAAAAGTGATATTCAAGAATTTTTTGTGAGCTCATTTCTTTTCTGCCTTAGTGACAGAATTGTGCATCCCTAACATGCTAAATTTACATAAATATTGTAAAGCATTTTCAAAACTTAAATGTCTTTCAATTTTAAATAAAATTGGTGGGCTATCATAATAAAAGGACATTGCCTCAGATGGTCAAAAAAGCTGAAAATGTTGAAGTTTTATTACTTAATATACTTGAAAAATAAAGTAATACCAGTTTTGAAATATGAAAGCTCTGTAGCCCTCTGCTTATAATACTGTTTCCCTTAAACATCAACTGTTTGCATGCATGTGCACCGCCACCCGCAGCGTGGTTTGGATCCACCCTTTCTCTTCTTTCACATTGTCCTGGTCTCTAAAGATGAGAATTGTGTCTTTATCTCTGTCCCCAAAGCTCAGTATCTTGTCTGGAACATAGTGAACTTTTGATAAGTGTGGTGGTAGTGTTTAGTGGCTCAGTAGTGTCTGACTCTTGTGACACCATGGCCTGTGTAGCCTACCAGGCTCCTCTGTCTATGGAATTTCCCAGGCAAAAATCCTGGAGTGGGTTGCCATTTCCTTCATCAGGGTAAATTCCTCACCCAGGGATCGAACCCAGATCTCCTGCATTGCAGGTGGATTCTTTACCAACTGAGCCAGGGAAGCCCGTTGACAAGTGTATTTATTATCAATTTAGGTTAAGGGCTCATTAACTGTTACTTGGGTATCACTTGCATTAGACATCTAATGAGAAAATAATATATTACATTCCAGAGTTCTTATTAAAAGCCGTATACCTTATGTCTGTTGGGAGCTATTTTGCAGTAGGACAATTCCAAGCTGCTTTGCATGTGTTCTCTTGTTTAGTATGTAATTTTTGCCAGGGACGGGCTCTACTCAAAATGATGACTCAGAATATTAAACCAACCTAAATACGGGCTCCTGTCACTGTTTCCTCCTCTGGTGATTCCCTCTCTCGTCTGTGTTGGTAGTACCCTCCTCAGAACGTAATGCTGCTCTGTATCGCTTGTTAACTCTGATGTGTACCTTGTACGTTCCCCCCTTTTAAAGAACAAGAATGTTAACTGCTTAGAAGGCAATGTGAAATTTTTCTCCTGTTATGTCTTAAATATGTTATTTTTTAAATTATTTTAAAAAACTAATTGGCATATTTATTTTTATTATAGATCATTAGATACAGCTGGGTTTTGAAATTCTTAGATGAGATTTTAAGCTTACTTATATTTAATAACTATAATCTTTGAACTCATATTTGTTAATCAAGTTTTTCAAATAGCAGCTTTATCAAGATATAATTCACACACGCTAAAGTTTACCCTTTTTAAGTGTACATTCTTAGAGTTGTACAGCCATCACCACTCTTTAATTTTAGACAGTTTTCTCATCACCCCCAAAAAGAAACCTTGCATGCATTTTTCCCCTTTGGTTATTTTTGTTTTCTGTTATATTAATGTAAGATTGAAACAGACAGCTACAACAACATTTGAGATTCCACAGAGAGAACTCCTCTTTGTTGCTGCGCACAGGCCTCTCATTGCAGTGGCCCCTCTTGTTGTGGAGCACGGGCTCTAGGGCACGCTAGCTCAGTAGCTGCTGCGCACAGCGGGCTTTAGTTGCTCGGTGGCATGTAGAATCTTCCCAGACCAGGGATTGAACCCGTGTCCCCTGCGTTGGCAGGCAGATTCCTATCAACTGTACCACCAGGGAAGTCGAAGAGATTTTACTTTTGATGAAGTTCAGAATTTATCTTTTCTTTTTTGTCGTCCTGTTTTTTTGTCGTCCTGTTTTTTTGTGTCCTATTTAAGAAATATTATCTAAACCAAGATTATGTAGATTCACTCCTGTGTTACATTTTAAGTTAATTTTTTATATGGTGTGAAATAGGGGTTCAGTTTTATTCTTTTGCCTGTGTCTTAATGGTTGTCTCAGTTTCATTTGTTAAGAAAGCTAACCTTCCTCCATTGAGTTGCTTTTATGCCTTTGTCAGAGATTAAATTGTATTATCTCTCTTGTTGAGGGAGAATTGGCCACATATATAACGGCTTATATATGGAATTTCAATTCGATTCCATTTTCTGTATGTGTACCTTTTTATATTTTTGGCTGTGCCACGTGGCTTGTAGGATCTTAGCTCCCCCATAGAGGTTGAACTTGCTCCATCAGTACTGAAAGCATGGAGTCCTAACTTCTGGACCTCCAGGGAATTCCCTGTATGTGTATCTTTATGCCAGTACCACATTATCTTGATTACTGTAGCTTTATAGTAAATTTTGAAAGTTGAAAGTGTGACTCCTCAAACTTTATTCTTTTTCAAGATTATTTTGGTTATACAGGGTTCTTTGCATTTCTATGTGAGTTTTAGAGTCAGCCTGTCAATTTTTGCAAAATAAGCTGAAATTTTGATGCTGATTGAATTGAATCTGTAGACTAATTTGGGGAATATTGCCCTCTTAACAGTATTAAATTTCAGTCCATGAACATGGACTCTTTCTATTTATTTAATTCTTTAGTTTCTCTCCATAATGTTCTGTAGTTTTCAGTGTATAAATCCTGTACTTATTAAGTATTTTATTTCTTTTGATGTTATTGTAAATGAAATTGTTTTCTTAATTTTAAAATTGTTCATTAGTGTATAGAAATACAAGTGAATTTTAGATATTGGTGTTTTATTCTGCATCCTTGCTGAACTCAGTTATTGGTTCTAATGGTTTCTTTTTTTCATGAATTCCTTAGAATTTTCTACCTACAAGATCATATAATGAGTGAATAGAAATAGTTTTACTTCATCCTTTTCAATCTGAATGAATGCCTTTGATTTCTCATCTTGCCTAATTGCCCTAGCTAGAATCTCTGGTACAGTGTTAAATGAAAGCTGGTGAACAGGCATCCTTGTTTCTGATTTTAGAGGAAAACATTCAGCCTTTCACACTTAAGTATGATGTTAATTGTAGGGTTTTTGTAGATACCTTTCATCAAGTTGAAGAAATTCCATTTTATTTATTTGTTGGTTTTTTTCCTGTTACTGTTACGACAAGGTGATAGATTTTGTGAATATTTTTTCTGCATTTATTGAAATGACTGTATTTTTTTATCTTTATTCTGTGACTGTTCACAACATTGTGTTGATTTACTATTGTATGCTGAACCAACCTTGTGTGCATACTTGGTCCTGGTGTACAATCCTTTTTATGATTCGGTTTGCTGCTGCTGCTGCTAAGTCACTTCAGTCATGTCCGACTCTGTGCAACCCCATAGACGGCAGCCCACCAGGCTCCCCTGTCCCTGGTATTCTCCAAGGCAAGAATACTCGAGTGGGTTGCCATTTCCCTCTCCAGTGCATGAAAGTGAAAAGTGAAAGTGAAGTCACTCAGTCGTGTCCAACTCTTTGCGACCCCATGGACTGCAGCCTACCAGGCTCCTCCGTCCATGGGATTTTCCAGGCAAGAGTACTGGAGTGGGGTGCTATTGCCTTCTCCCACTATTAAGGATTTTTGTGTTTATATTTGTAGGATCATTGGGCTGTAGTTTTATTTTTCTTAGGATGTTTTTGTCCATTTTATATATATTATTTAATTTTCACATGTTCTTGGATTTCCTTTTGCTATTGATTTTTAAGTTCATTCCATTGTGGTCAGAGAACATATGTTGTATGATTTTAATCCCTCCAAATAGACTGAGACTTGTTTTATAGCCTAACACATACTCTATCCTAGAGAATGTTTCATGTGCGCTTGAAAAGAATGTACATCCTGCAGCTGTTATGGAGTGGAGGATTCTGTAAGTGTCTTTTAGGTATACTTGGTTTGTAATTTTTTTTTGTTGACCTCTGCCTAGTTCTAGCTATTATTGAAAGTGAAAGTCTCCAACTCTTTTGTTGAATTGTGTGTTTCTCTTGAGTTCGGTCAGTTTTTACTTCCTGTAAAGTAGTCTCTGTCATGAGATGCATTTTTGTTTAGAACTGTTACGGCCATCCTTCCTTATCTTTAGTAATAAATTTTCACATGACTTCTATTTTTTTCCGATACTAGTATAATCACTTCAGCTCTCTTTTGGTTTTTGTTTTTGTAGTGTATCTTTTTCCATTCTTTTTATTGACCTTTGTTTTTCTCATTATGAAGTGTCCTTCTTTGTCTCTAGGAATATATTTCTTGTCTTAACGTCTGTAGGCATACCTTGGAGATACTGTGGTTTTAGTTCGACACCACTGAAGTAAAGCAAATACCACAATAGAGTGAGTCACATGAACTTTTTGGTTTCCCAGTACCTAAAAAAGATGTTTATATTATACTGTCATCAGTAAATGTGCAGTAGCATTATGTACAATACTTGGGCCACTTGATGTGAAGAACCAACTCGTTGAAAAAGATCCTGATGCTGGGAAGATTGAAGGCAAAATGTGAAGGGGGCAGCAGGGAATGAGATGGTTAGAGGGTATCACCAACTCAATGGACATGAATTTGAGCAAACTCAGGGATAGTGGAGGACAGAGGAGCCTGGCATGCTGTATATAATCCATGGGGTTGCAAAGAGTCAGACACAACTTAGTGACTAAACAAGAACAGCATTATGTCTAAAAAAATGTACATACCTCAGTTTTACAATACTGTATTGCTTGAAAATGCTCACCATCATCTGAGCCTTCAGTAAGTCATAATATATATATATTTTTTGTGAATAACTGTTTACTGATGAGGGTGGTGGTTATTGAAGGTAGGGGTAGCGGTGGCATTTTCTTAAAATAAAAACAATGAAGTTTGCTCCATCAGTTAACCCTGTGTTTCATGAATGGATTCTCTGTAATGTGCAGTGCTGATTGATAGCATTTTATTAGAAGAACTTCTTGCAAAATTGGAATCAATCTTCTCAAACCCTGCCACTGCTTTTTTATCAAAGTTTATAAATATTCTGACTCTTATTGACATCTCAACAGTCTTCACAGGATCTTTACCAGGAGCAGATTCCATCAAGAAACTATTCTCTTTGCTCATCCATTAGAAGTAACTGATCATCTGTTCAGCTTTTATCATGAGATTGCAACAATTTAGTCACATCTTCAACTCAACTTCTAATTCTAGTTTCTCTTGCTATTTCTACCACATCCGCAATGACTTCCTCCACTGAAGTCTTGAACCCCTCAAAGTCATCCATGCGGGTTGAAGTCAACTTCTTCCTAACTCGTGTTAGTGTTGATATTTTGGTCTCTTCCCATGAATTATGAATGTTCTTAATGGCATGTAGAATGATGAATCCTTCCCAAATGATTTTCAATTTCTTTTGCCCAGATCTATCAGAGGAATCACTATCTATGACACTAAAGCCTTACAGAAGGTATTTCTTAAACAATGAGACTTGAAAGGTAAGATTACTCCTTGATCCACGGGCTGCAGAATGGATACTGTATTCACAGGCATGAAAACAACATTAATCTCATTGTATATCTCCAGCAGAGCTTTTTGGTGACCAAGTGCATTGTCGGTGAGCAGTAATATTTTGAAAGGAATTTTTTCCTGAGTAGTAGGTCTCAACAGTGGGTTTTAAATATTCCGTAAACCATGTTGTTAACAGATGTGCTGTCCTCTAGGCTTTGTTTTTCCATTTGTAGAGCACAGGCAGAGTAGATGTAGTGTAAGTCTTGAGGGCCCTCTGATCTTTGGAATCACAAACGAGCACTGGCTTCTACTTCACATCACCGGCTCCATTAGTCCCTCACAAGAGAGTCAGCTCATCTTTTCTTTTTTTGGTGGTGGAAGAGAGGTATATTTGCTTGTTTAATTAACCATTAATTTTGTTTCTTCTTTTTTGCTTCTATTTTTTTATTTATGAAAATATGATAACATGTTTACAGGAGACTTGGAAAATACAGAACAAGGTTACATATAGTTCCACTATATATTACAATTTTTATCTTTTTAAATAGATAAATTTTTGATAGATTTTTAGTTTAAATTTCAATATAAAGCTCTCAAAAATTAATAGACTATACAGAGAAGTAGAATGATATAGTAGACCTGAAAAGCTCTGTGAACCAATTCAACATAATTAAGATTTATACAGTTTTCACACAACAGTAGGATACAAATTCTATTCAAGGTTACTTTTCATTTACAGTTATTACAAAATATTGGCCATATTCCCTGTGTTGTAGAATACATCTTCGAGCCAGTCTTACACTCAGTGGTTCGTCCCTCGCTCTCCTCACCCTGCGTTCTCTGTCCCCTGCACCGCTAACCACTAGTTTGTTCTCTGTGTCTGTGAGTCAGTTTGTCTTCTGAAGCTCTAATGCCAGGCACTGACTTCTCCTCTCCAGCAGTGCGAGTCCTGGATGCCATCCTCTTCCAATATGAGGCTGTTTTGTCTGCACTGAAGATCTGTTGTTTAGTGTAGCCGCCGTCTTTACTTACCCTAGTTAGATGTTCTGGGTAGTTTGCTGTAGCTTCCACATCACCACTTGCTACTTCGTCTTTCACTTTTGTAGTATGGCGATATGGCTTCTTCCCTTCAACCTCACGAAGCAACCTCTGCTAGCCTCAGGCTTCTGCAGCTTTCTCATCTCCCTCAGCCTTTATAGAACTGAATAGAGTTAGGGCCTCGCTCTAGTTTAGGCTTTGGCTTACGGCAGTGTTGTGGCCACTTTGATCTTCTGCCTGGACCGCTGAAACTTTCTCCCTGTCAGCAGTAAGGCTGTTTGGCTTTGTTAGCATTTGTGTGTTCACTGGAGTAACACTTTTAATTTCCTTCAACAACTTTTCCTTTGCGTTCACAACTTACCTAACAGTTTGGTGCAAGACACCTATCTTTCAGCCTGTCTTGGCTTTCAGCTTGCCTTCCTCACTCAGCTTAATCTTTTCTAGCTTTTGATTTAAAGTGAGAGATGTGCTACTCACTCTTCCTTTCACTTGAACGTGTGGAGGCCATTGCAGGGCTGTTAGTTGGCTTAATTTTAATACTCTTATATCTCAGGGACAAGGGTAGCCTGAGGAGTGGGAGAGAAACCAGACATAAGCAGTTGGTGAAGCAGTCAGAACACATACATTTATTGTTTGCTATTCTAAACAGGCACAGTTCATAGTGCCCCTAAAGCAATTACAATAGTAATATCAAAGATAACTGATCACAGATCACCATAACAAATGTAACAATAATGAAAAAGTTTGAAATATTGTTAAGAATTGCCAAAATGTAACAGGTGGTGCTAGTGGTAAAGAACCTGCCTGCCAACTCAGGAGACATAAGAGACACTGGTTCGATCCCTGAGTTGGGAAGATCCCTGGAGGAGGAAATGGCAGCCCACTCCAGTATCTTTGCCTGGAGAATCCCACGGACAGAGGAGCCTGGCAGGCTACAGTCCACAGGGCCGCACAGAGTCAGTCACGACTGAAGCAGTAGCATGAGCACAACACATAGATATAACTGAGCAAATGCTCTTGGGAAAACAGTGCTGATAGACTTGCTGCATGCAGGGTTGCCACAAACCTTCAATTTGTAAAAAGCACAATGTCTGCCAAGCACAGCAAAGCAAAGCAGTGTAAAACAAGGGATGCCTAGATTCTGTTTGATACTAATACAGCCGCTCCAGCTCCTTTGTGTGTACATATCTTCTTCCATCCTTTTATTTCAACCTCTTTGTGTCTTTAAATCTAACGGGTATCTGTTGTAGACAGCATAGAGTTCAGTCCATTTTTAAAAATCCATTCTGCAAATCTCTGCCTTTTGGCTCGAGCCTTTAGTCCATATTCATTTAATATATTACTGGTAATTGTAACAATATAATTATTTGATAAAACAAGGTTTTTAGCTGCCATTTTGCTATTTGTCTTCTATTTTATGCCTTTTTGATCCTCTAATCCTCCATTACCACTCTGGTGTTAAGTAGATATTTTCAAGTGTGCTGTTTTCCTTGGTTTTTCTTTCACTGTGTAATTGTTAAAGTTATTTTATTAGTGATTGTCCCATAGTTTATATTTAACATCTTAATCTATAACTGTAATTTGGGTTAAAACCAACTTAATTTCAGTAGCATACAAAACATTCCTGCAGTATAACTCTGTTCTCTCACCTCTCCTTTGTGCTGTTATTATCATAGAGGTCACATCTGTAGTCATTATAAGCCCATTAACACAGTTTTGCAATTATTGCTTTATGCATCTATCTTTTGAATCAAAGGCAATGGCACCCCACTCCAGTACTCTTGCCTGGAAAATCCCATGGACGCAGGAGCCTAGTAGGCTGCAGTCCATGGGGTCACTAAGAGTTGGACACAACTGAGCGACTTCACTTTCACTTTTCACTTTCATGCATTGGAGAAGGAAATGGTATCCCACTCCAGTGTTCTTGCCTGGAGAATCCCAGGACAGGGGAGCCTGGTGGGCTGCCGTCTATGGGGTCTCACAGAGTCGGACACGACTGAAGTGACTTAGCAGCAGGAGAAGAAAGACTCCATTAATACTGTCTTTAATGAGAGGATGATGACGGGCCATGGAGGTGATGAAAATAGAGTTAATTCCACATTTGTGAATTTTTAACAAAAAAATCCATAAAGAAAAGTCTTTTACTGGAAAAATATTTATTAAAATATCAGTGTGGTTAATTTTTAAATGGTGAAATTAATGATGGGTTTTAGTTTTTGCTATTCATATTTTCTGTATTTTCTGCAATGAATATGTATTACTTATTTGGTAATTTAAGACAAAAGCATAAAGGTATTTACAAACCAAATTATATTACCAAGTGGAATGGGGTTCTTCAGTAGAATATACACCCTTTTTTTTTTTTTTAACCACTACAGGTGAATCCTTAGCTCTCTAATTTATTACGTTCTTCAAAAATCTGTATTTTAATGTATATCATACTAAATTATTTTACTTCTAAAATAATTCCAAGCTCACAAAAAAGTTGCAAGAATAGCACAAAACTGTTTTTGCAACTTTTCTATAAATCTATATAAATAGCCATAATAAATTTGAAATTCTTATATAAACTTTATTCAAGTTCTTAAAATGTTAACATTTTATCACATTCTCTTTATTATTCTTTCTTTCTGTATATGTAAATATCCATGTATGTATAATGTACATGTGTATATCGAAGTATTAATATATGTGTGTTTTGTTGTTTTTTTCTGAAATGTTTGAGAATAAAGACATTTGAGAATAATGATACACCTTTACCCTTAAATACTTCAGTATGTATTTCCTACAAACGGATATTCTCTTATATAACCACACTATATTATCAAAATTAGGATATTAACACTGATCAGGTACTAACGTCCTTTAAACCCAAGAAGTAAAAACAAATAAAAATTCCTATTTCACAACCTAATCCAGGATCCCATGTTGTATTTCTCTAGTCTGACTCAATCTTTAATGACGTTGACATTTTTGAAGAATACAGGCTAGTTATTTTTTAGATTGTTCCTCATTTTGGGTTTCCCTGAAAGTGAAAGAGGAGAGTGAAAAAGTTGGCTTAAAGCTCAACATTCAGAAAACTAAGATCGTTGCATCTGGTCCCATCACTTCATGGCAAATAGATGGGGAAACAGTGGCTGACTTTTTTTGGGGGGGCTCCAAAATGACTGCAGATGGTGATTGCAGCCATGAAATTAAAAGACGCTTACTCCTTGGAAGGAAAGTTATGACCAACCTAGACAACATATTAAAAAGCAGAGACATTACTTTGCCAACAAAGGTCCGTCTCGTCAAGGCTGTGGTTTTTCCAGTGGTCATGTATGGATGTGAGAGTTGAACTATAAAGAAAGCTGAGCACAGAAGAATTGATGCTTTTGACCTGTGGTGTTGGAGAAGACTCTTGAGAGTCCCTTGGACTGCAAGGAGATCCAACCAGTCCATCCTAAGGGAGATCAGTCCTGGGTGTTCATTGGAAGGACTGATGTTGAAGCTGAAACTCCAATACTTTGGCCACCTGATGAAGGGCTGACTCATTTGAAAAGACCCTGATGCTGGGAAAGATTAAGGGCAGGAGGAGAAGGGGACCACAGAGGATGAGATGGTTGGATGGCATCACCAACTCGATGGACATGGGTTTGGGTGGATGCTAGGAGTTGGTGATGGACAGGGAGGCCTGGTGTGCTACGGTTCATGGGGTCACAGAGAGTCGGATGCGACTGAACTGAACTGAACTGTGCCTAGAATCAGGGATGCATGTTTGGCAAGACTGTCACAGAAATGATGCTGTGCCGTTTATAGTGCGTCCATTCAGGAGGCACACGGTGTCTGTGTCGTTACTGCTGATGTTAAAGGTCTCCCTCCCTCACCCAAGGAAGCGCTTCGCTTTGGGTGGGTTTTGTTGGTTTATTGGTTTGTAAACAGTAGAAATGTACTTCTCAGAGTTCTTGAGGCTGGGAGTCTGAGATCAGGATCCCAGCATGGTTGAGTCCTACTGTGGCCCTCCTCTGGGTCCCAGGCTACTGACTTACAGTGTGAAGAGCAGAGAGGAGATACAGGCTCTTCTGTGACTCTCACAAGGGGGGTAATCCCATTTGGAAGCTCTTAGTTTTCATAGCTGATAGGTACATCAGATATTTCATATATGATTTGATCTGTTAACTTCCTGTGGCAATTGATGGTAGATATCTCATAGTAATGATATATTCCCATCATTCAACTGAATTCTGTTTTTTACATACCTTAATTCTACTTTGATCTTAGGTTCATAAATTGAAGCATTTAACAAGTGTACAATTTGAATACTATCTTAACCTCTTTATACATTTGGTCCTTTTCAATTCCAAGTAAAATTGGTTTATTTACAGAATTTATTAATTAAAAGTACTTCTTAAAGATGTTGTGCTTTAAAAACTGAATTATCCCCAGATATCATAATTCTGAATTTACTTCATTCGCCACCCCTCACTCTTCACCTCCAATTTATATCATATACTACTCCATTTTTAATTTTTATCACCTTCCTGGGTTTTGTCTTGTTTTCAGCCTAATTTAGCCTTGAACCTGAAAAAAATTTGTTGCATTCCTTTAGATAGCATTTATATGGGGTTGAAAATTCTTTTTTAATGTGCTTTTAAATCATTTCTGTTTTATATTTATGCTCCTTTGCTTCATTGAGGCTCAAGGTGAATTTTTTAATGAAATTATTTTATTTTTAATGATTGAATTATAGAGTGGATTGTGGAAATGGATAGATTTTCAAAGAAACTAGGTACTGGGCCATTTGGGAGGAGACATTCTGTTTGATTTATTACAGATTATCGTAGCAAGAACTGATGGAAAATCTGACAGTTACTCCATTGATAGCTTGAACTTTGTGTGAATTATTTTCCATTTGAAAATATGTTTTAAATACCTGCTTTGTGCTAGGCACTAGGTTTTAGAGATATAGACATTGTCGGAAACAGGGTCTTTGTCCTTATGGCTCACTTGTTTTAATGGGGACAAACAGAATAAATCACAAATATTATAAATGTAAAATTGTATCTGTGAGTTATGTTATAAAGGAGAAGTTCAGCATGGTAAGGTTATCAAATAATTAATGGAATTTGGTGATGTTTAGAAGTTCTTTAAAGGCTTTTCTCTGAAAGAGTTTTATAAAAGTAGATTGAAAAGGGCAGAAAGATGAGTTCAGGAATAGAAGCATCCCTATGGAGAAGGACAGATAGAGATGGGTTTGAGAGAAATATAGGGGGTCTGATCACTTAGTCTTAGTGGTGGAGATGGGAGACTAGGGTTTTAAGAATGTGATCCTGATTTCTGTTTGTGCTGCCAAATGAATGCAGTACCTATCATTCACTGAGTGGAAAGAAGGGAGCACAGCTCTGAGGTTTGAGAAACTCCAATGGCTAGGAAGGGGAGGATATACAAGAATAGGAGACAGAAGGAACAGTAGACCCCAGAGGAGAGGAGGGAAACAGGCTATCCTGGGAGGTTAGGGGAGTGAATCTAGCATACCAAGAAGAGGAAGCCTGCAGGTCAGACATTCCTGGAGAGTAAGATAAGGACTGAAACATGTCCATTGGATCGAATGATACAGCATTCAGTGTGGTGACCTTAACAGCTGCCACCTTGGGAGAGCAGGAACTCTAGAATCTATATTGGTGTAATACCAGGAGTGAGTCAGCGTGAGGAAATGGAGATAGCAGGTATAGATAATAACTCTAAGGAGAAATGTATGCCCTTGGTGAAATAGGATGGCTGTAGGTAAAGTAGATTGGGTACTATAGTGAGATAAAGAGAGTTCATTTTTGAAGACTGAGATGAGTTCACTTTCTGAGGGAGTAAGGATTCCACATTGATAAAAGCTGAGAATATTTCAGGTAGTCTTGGTATAAGATGTGATTATGAGAAAGAAATGTGGAATCCACACTCTTGGCATTAATGGCTACCATTAAGAGTCTACTTTGTGTTAAACTGAAAAGATTTTAAGTAGTCACTAATTAGTTTGGTTTTTTCTTTAAACCGTAATCCCTTTTTGTCAGAAGAATGATGAAAATGGAAACTGCTCAGGGGAAGGAATTGAATTCCCTACAACAAATTTATATGAACTGGAAAGCCGCGTTTTGACAGATCACTGGTCCATACCTTACAAGCGGGAAGAGTCACTAGGCAAATGCCTGTTGGCGTCTACCTACCTAGCAAGACTTGGTAAGTTCATACCTCAGGACACAGGGGGAGACTTCTTTTTTGATAGGAGGCCTGGCTTTAATCTTAGCTCCTGTTGTTGCCCATCTCTGTTATCTTAGATTGTGTATTCTCTTAGTCTTTCTTAGGGAAAGCATTAGTTACTCAGTGGAGTCTGACTCTTTACAATTGGACTGTAGCCCACCAAATTCCTTTCTCCATGGGATTCTCCAGGCATGAATACTGAATGGGTTGCCATTTCTTTCTCCAGGGGTCTTCCCTATCCAGGGATCGAACCTAGGTCTCCCACATTGCAGGCAGATTCTTTAATATCTTAGCCACCAGGGAACTCCTGTGAAATAAAAGTGTTGTATGAAATCAGCTGCTTTCTTCTAGCTCCAATAGAGTATAAGATTCATTAAATATATTTGAAAAATTCATATTATGGAAATTGAAATTAACATATTCCAAAGAGAAAGTACTGTTTATTTAACAAACATTTTATGCTTATTAAGTGCTTGGCACTGTCTTAGGTGCTTTGTGGTTGTTGTTCAGTCACCCAGTCATGTCCGACTCTTTGCAACCACATGGACTGCAGCACGCCAGGCTTCCCTGCCCCTCACCATCTCCTGAAGTTTGCCCACTTTCATGTCCATTGCATTGGTGATGCCATCCTCTCATCCTCTGATGCCTTCTTCTCCCTCTGCCCTCAATCATTCCAAGCATCAGAGTCTTTTCCAATGAGTCAACTGTTCACATCAGATGACCAAAATACTGGAGCTTCAGCATCAGTTCTTCCAACAAGTATTCAGGGTTGACTTCCCTTAAGGTCAACTGTTTGATCTCCTTACTGTCCAAGGGACCTTCAGGAGTCTTCTCCAGCACCACAGTTCAAAGGCATCAACTCTTTGGTATTCTGCCTTCTTTACAGTCCAGCTCTCACAACCGTTTGTGACCACTGGAAGACCATAGCCTTGACTATATGGACCTTTACCGGCAGAGTAATATCTCTGCTTTTCAACACACTGTCTAGATTTGTCATGGTTTTCCTGCCAAGAAGCAATTGTTTTCTGATTTCATGGCTGCAGTTACCATCCACAGTGATTTTAGAGCCCAAGGAAAAGGAAATCTGTCACACTTCCACCTTTAAATTATATTATTAAATAAAATATCACTAGGTTGGAGAATATGTATCATCATAAGGAGGCTTCTATACTATGAATATATTATATATTAAAGAGAAAACGGGCTTCCCTGGTGTCTCAGATGGTAAAGAATCTGCCTACAATACAGGAGACCTGGGTTTGATCTCTGAGTCAGGAAGACTCCCTGGAGAAGGAAAGGGCTCCAATATTCTTGCCTGGAGAATTCCATGGACAGAGGAGCCTGGTGAGCTACAGTCCATAGAGTCGCAAAGAGGTGGACTCAAGTGAGCAACTGACACTTTCACTAAAGAGAAGATGATTTGTTTTTCATATTGAATTCAGTTATAAATAGAATTAGGCTGTTTTGTGAATTTTTTTTCCTCATTTAAAGTGCATAGTTTACTATCGTGATTAAGTAAGAGGCGCATCAAAAGGAAATATTTTGGCTAGCTTCCATGGTGTGTTTATGACTGGCTTCTTAGCAGCAGCATTTATTGAGTGCCTGAGAGAATGCAGGTACTATGCTAAGCAGTGGCCCTGAAAAAAGAAAATGCATGCAGCAGTCTCCCCACTGATAAGCAAGATCTGTTACTGCGGTTTTTAAGTGTATTCTGAAGGGTAATTTTACAGTGGACTCATTCACTCACTCACTTATCGCTGTGCCAGGCTCAGTTCTGTGTGTTTTACTGCACAGAGTTCAGTTTGTTTTAGGGAAGAAGAGTGATCTTGGCATTTACTGAGAATAGTTCTGTTTTTAGTAGAGATGTTTAGAAAAACAATAATGGCTAATAAGTAGCTGCTGTTGCTGTTTTATTAGCTATTTTGTCAGATCATTGGCAGTTACTCTGACATGGAAACATAAGTCCAACCATTTCAATTCTAATTAGTGTTTATTATACTATTAGTCAGTATATATTAATAATATAAATATATCCTGATATTAATAAATAATTTAATGCTGTAACTATTTCTCAGTCTGTTTCTTTATCAGAATGTATGTCTTCTGCTTTTAATAATCCCTTAAGAATCAAGGTTTCTATGATAAGTAGTTCCATATGTATGAATTTGGAATGATATATGTGATTTCTGCAACCACCTAAAATCTCAATAAAGCATATTGTTTCATTTACTTTACTAAGGTCTTTCCGAGTCTGATGAGAACTGTAAAAGATTTATGGATAGGTGTATGCCTGAAGCGTTTAAAAAGGTAAGGAAAATGTGCTGGGCTGATTTTTTTTTTTGGTGGGGGTGAAGCTGAACAGGCTTTTTGTTTCAGTTTTAGTTTTTCATGTGTGAGCCCAGTTTATGAATCCTGCTCAACTGAGGAATGCTCTAATGTGAAAAAAGTAGCTCTGAATTGGGGGCTCAGAAATGATTTGTTTCTTCTGTATTTATTGTTTGCTCATTGCTTCATTTAATATCGCTTTTACTTTCTTCTATTTAACTGCTAAAGAATAGATTAAGTGTTATACTAGGAAATTAGACATCTTACTAAACTATGGATTGTGGCACTTAGATAATATTTATTTATGGAAAATATAGGTTGTTTTGTACTCACTATCCTACTGAGACAGAAGTGGATGTTTAAACTACAGAAAGTTGAACTGGATTGAATATTGTATCTGGCAAAACGTCATGCAGACGGCAGCATTTCTTTTGGACCTAGACTGATATGCTTGCCCCAATTCTGGTCACATCTCTTATAAAGCAGTTTTTCTTAATAGTGAGAATAGAAGATCACAGGACTTGTGTTTCTGAAAGCAGTCTAACTCGGCATGGCTGCCTTTGCAGGACCTGAGTCCTGAATCTCAGCAAGAGCAGAGACGATGTCACAGACACTGTTGTTTTTCCCAGCGTATAGCCAGTGCCAAGAACAGAGAAAGAGCTCAGTAAATCTTTGTTGAATGAATAAATGAGTCTCCTGCATTCTCAATAGTTCTGGGTTTTGATATCCATTTTTGTCTCAAATGCAAGTAAGTTACTACAACTACAGATGGATGAAGTTTGTATTTATTCATAAAACCCAGTAAAATAAACTGTTCACTTGCAAACTATTATTCCCGTCTGCATTTTGACAGAATCTCCATTGATTCAAGGCTTAAGGGAGAACGAAACTAATTTTAGGATTGAAAACAGCTTTATCTTTGTAAAATGGGAGAAATCTTTTAAAATTGTCATTTGGGCCGGGATTATATGGAATCAAGGTTTCTCCCCATTTTGGATGAATTCATCTACCATTTTGTGGTTTTGTGGTTGTAACTTTTTTAAGACTTTTGTTAAGAATTATAGTAGCTGTTAAAAGTAGCAGCACTTTTATAATGTAGCACACTGTGACACAGCACACTGGTCATAAGGGACACCCTCTCCCAACAGCACGAGAGGTGGCCGCCCTACACGTGGACGCCGCCACGTGGTCAGTGCCAAAAGCAGACTGATTAGCGTCTTTGCAGCTAAAGACGGAGAGACTCTATACAATCAGCAAAAACAAGACTGGGAGCTGTCTGTGGCTCAGATCATTAACTCCTTATTCAAAATTTGGGCTTAAATCGAAGACAGTAGGGAAAACCACTAGACCTTTCAGTTATAACCTAAATCAGATTCCTTATGATTATACAGTAGAGGTGACAAATAGATGCAAGGAATTAGATCTGGTAGACAAGAGTGCCTGAAGAACTTTGAAAGGAGGTTTGTAACATTGCACAGGAATCAGTGACCAAAACCATTCCCAAGAAAAAGAAACGCAAGAAGGCAAAGTGGTTGTCTGAGACAGCCTTACAAATAGCTGAGAAAAGAAGAGAAGCAAAAGGCAAAGGAGAAAGGGAAAGATATACCCATATGAAAACAGAATTCCAGAGAAGAGCAAGGAGAGATAAGAAGGCCTTTTTAAATGAACAGTGCAAAGAAATAGAGGAAAACAATAGAATGGTAAAGTCTTTAGATCTCTTCAGGAAAATTGGAGATATCAAATGAACATTTTATGCCAAGATGTGCACAATAAAGGACAGAAATGGCAAGGACCTGACAGAAGGGGACGAGCTTAAGAAGAAGTGGCAAGGATACACAGACCTTACAAAAGAAGTCTTAATGACCCAGATGACCACAGTGTTGTTACCCAGTCACTCGCCTAGAGCCAGGACATCCTGGAATGCAGTGTCAAGTGGGTATTAGGAAGCCTTACAACAAACAAAGCTAGCAGAAGTGATGGAAGTCTAGTTGAGCTATTTCAAATCCTAAAAGATTATGCTGTTAAAGTGCTACACTCAATATACCAGCAAATTTGCAAAACTCAAAACAGTGGCTATAGAACTGGAAAAGGTCAGTTTTCATTCCAATCTCAAAGAAAGACAATGACAAAGAATGTTCCATCTACCATATAATTGCACTCATTTCATATGCTTGGATGGTAATGCTCAAAATCCCTCAAGCTAGGCTTCAGCAGTATGTAAACTGAGTACTTCCAGATTTACAAACTGAATTTAGAAAAGGGAGAGAAACCAGAGATCAAAGTGCCAACATCCGTTGGACCCTAGAAAAAGCGAGGGAATTACAGAAAAACATCCATTGCTGCTTCATTGACTGTGCTAAAGCCTTTGACTGTGTGGATCACAACAAACTATGGAAAACTGTTTAAAGAGATGGGAATATCAGACTATCTTACCTGACTCCTGAGAAACCTCTATGCAGGTCAAGAAGCAACAGTTAGAACCAGGCTGGTTCAAAATGGGGAAGATAGTGCATCAAGTCCTTATATTTTTACTCTGCTTATTTATATGCAGAGTACATCATGTGAAATGCTGGGCTGAATGAATCACAAGCTGGAGTCCAGATTGCTGGGAGAAATATCAACAACCTCAGATATGCAGGTGATACCATTCTAAAGGTAGAAAATGAAAGGGAACTAAAGAGCTTCTTAATGAGGGTGATAGAGAAAAGTGAAAAAGCTGGTTTAAAACTCAAAAAACTAAGTTTCAAAAAGCTAAGATCATGGCATCCAGTCCCATCACTTCATGGCAAATAGATGGGGAAAAATGAAAACAGTGGCAGATTTTATTTTCTTGGGCTCCAAAATCACTGTGGATGGTGACTGCAGCCACAAAATTAGAAGACACTTGCTCCTTGGAAGAAAAGCTACGACAAACCTAAAAAGCAGAGACATTACTTTGCTGACAAAGGTCCGTATAGTCAACGCTGTGGTTTTTCCAGTAGTCATGTATGGGCGTAATAGTTGGACCATAAAGAAAACTGAACACCAAAAAATTGATGCTTTCAAATTGTGGTTCTGGATAAGACTCTTGAGAGTCCCTTGGATAGCACAGAGATCAAACCAGTCAATTCTAAAGGAAATCAACCCTGAATATTCATTGGAAGGACTGATGCTGAAGCTGCAATACTTTGGCCACCTGATGCAAGGAGTGGACTCATTGGGAAAGACCCTGATGCTAGAAAAGATTGAGGGCAGGAAGAGAAGGCGACAAGGAATGAGATGGTTAGATAGCATCACTGACTCAATGGACTTGAATTTGAACAAGTCCAGGGAGATAGTGAAGGACAGGGAAGCCTTGCATGGAATCCCAAAGAGTTGGACATGACTTAGTGACTGAACAGCACCACCAACAGCAAGCTGTAATAACAAATGGTCAAGTGGTTGCTGGGAGTTTTTTCCTATAAAACTCTGAGCACAAAAGTACCTTGCATTGTGTTCATTGTCATTCGATTCTTAGAATTTAGAGCTATTGAAAAAATTTCCCTACACCAGAAGAGCTACAGAATTCTGTGTTTCTTTAGACTTGTGTTTCCTGATATGATAAATCTCTCCCTGCCCTCTTTCCTGGGCTTTTCTTACAAGCTGCCTGTTTTTTAAAAACAGAAGAAAAAAAGAGTTAAGAGTATAAGTAATAAGCAGTTGTGTGAATAAGGTACAGAAAAGGAGTTTTGTTGTAATTTCTACTTTCGTCACCTTTCACCTTCAGGCTAGCCTAGATTCTAGTGTGTTCAGGCAGGTAACAGCATGTACATCTGGTCATAGTGCATAGTAATGTTTAAACCTTGTGTACCTTTTCCCCGCACGGTGCTGCTTGTCTTACCTGCCTTAATCTGGCAGGTAGATAGGACTCCCGTTTTCAAAGCAAAAACTGAACAAATGAGATGGCAACAGAGGCAGTGGTGCTTAGCCCACATAAATTTTATTTTGTTACATGTGCTTAGTCGTTCAGTCCTGTCCAACTCTACAACCCCATGGACTGTAGCCTGCCAGGCTCCTCTGTCTCTGGGGATTTTTGTTGTTACATGGAGCTTCTTAAATCTTAATCTCTGCTTTATTTTGCTTTATTATATAAGTTTTAAGTACAGGAAGGATAGATAGGCAGGCAAAAGAATTCTGGCAAAAAATATTAACTCATTGGCTTAAAATCACATTGGCTTATATAAAATCAGTCTTATGGTTATTGTTCATTTGAGCAAGTGGTGCAGCTAATTGCTATATAGAAAGTCTGAAGCTGAGGTTTTCCTTTGCTGCTAAAGAAGTTTGGATTATTTCAGGATCTTACCCCTCTTGTTAAGCAGTTCTGGGTGTGGCCAAGGTGAAATTTTTATAGCACAATATTTTCCCTCTCAATGGAAATCTTACGAAAACCACTGTACCCATTTGCTAGTATTTTATTAAGTGGAATCCTTTGATTTCTCATTCCCTGTTCTGGTGGTTATTCCTGAGTTAGACTTCCCCGAGGACTTAGATCAAAATTTGGGGAACTCTAAAGATGAAGATTTTAGATTCTTATGTGCCATTTCCTTCCTTCCTTTTTTTTTTTTAATCTGAGATACTGATTATAAGATTTACCATTATGTTATACTCTGTGTTTTATATTTGAGAAAAATAACGCTAAGTAAACAGTGTTATAATGCCTTATCACTTAAAGCTATTTTTTATTTACTTAAACTAAAAAAAAATTGAGTATTAACTTTTATGCACACCAGAAAGGAAAACACAATCAAAATAAATTGGCAAGGTATTCCTAAAAAATTTTTTCCCGCTCAGAGCCCTGCTGCCATCTGGTCAACAGGTGGGAAGATCCATTTCTGTTTCTGAGATATAAATAATATGACGAGAATGTGCATGTTCAAATCATGAAATACAGCATCCATTTCTTAGATTCCAGGAATGTTAATTAATAGTGATAGCCAAAATACACTCATCATAAAACCTTGCTAATACTTTTACATTCATTATACCTTTTGATATTAATATTTGTAACATCTCTGTTAAGTGGGTAGGAGTTATGCCTGTTTTGAGACAGGAGAACTGAGTCTCTGAGAATTCAGGTAAATTTGTCCAAGGCCACGCAGCTAGAAAATAGTACCAGAAGTGAGCTCAAGTTCTTTCTTGCGCTTCACCATTTTACCTCCCCTAGTAATAATGAAAGGTAGAGAAACAATAAACATTCTCTTTTAACAAACTGTTTTAATATAAGGGAATTAAAGTTCAAAAAATAAAGCTAAGTGTTGACTGAAATAAATGAACAAGTAAATGGACTGCAGCTGTGGGTCTGTTAAAGCAAGTTATCTGCATAAAAGTAAGTATTATAATAATAATCACTTGATTATTGTAAAGATTGCACTCATGATTGCAGACATTTTTTTTTCTTTCTTTCGAATAAGACTGTAAACTGCCCTTTTTGTTTTTATAGCTCCTGACATCAAGTGCTGTTCACAAGTGGGGTACTGAAATTCATGAAGGGATCTACAACATGTTGATGCTATTAATAGAACTGGTTGCAGAAAGAATAAAACAAGATCCAATTCCCACTGGTCTGCTGGCTGTGCTTACAATGGTACAGTATGTCTAAAATGAAGTACTTTGCATTTTGCTTTTGTTTAACATACCTACTACCTTTTGACTAATAATTAGTAATAAGTCATAATGATATTATCATTAAAGACATTCTTCCATTTTATTTTTAAAGCAGAGCTGCCATTCTGTGCTTTCAGTTTTAAAGAAATGCATTAAATAGAATGAATAAAATTATTAAATTGCTTAATGATTAATTAGAATGATTAAATAGCTTTCCTTTTTGTCTCCCTTATTATTCACATCACAAATACTATCATATAGGGTGCTGATGTAGTTTGGTTTCCAGGCTTTCCTCTGATTAGTAACAGTAGCTGCAAGAGGAAGTGGGGCTCGTGTGTTCCCTCATAACTTTTTTTGCTGGGGCTGTCTCATGCAGCATCCAAGATCTTAGTTCCCCAATCAGGTATACAACCCATGCCCCTTGCACTGGGAGCATGGAGTCTTAACCACTGGACTGCCGGGAAGTCCCTGCCTCCTAACTTCTGTCTTCGCTGCGTTAGTGCCCATCTCTACTGGTGGCGGCCCTAGGACGTTTGCAGCGTTGGCTTCCCCTTGCCTTGGATCAGACCTCTGGTCCTAAGCCCTCCTCCTCTTTCCCTGTAGCAAACATTGAACGAAGCAGGAGAGTAGTACTTTGGCCATTTGCTCCTCAGCACTTGCTAAGGAGTATGTTTTGTTGAGGTACTTGAAAGATTCCATTAATGAGGAAGTCCAAGGTGATATTTTTATCTTCTTTTCTAATGCTAATATGTGTTGCTATAGAAATAGCTAATAATAATGTTTCTCTGTTCTCTTTGAATCTAGGCTTTCAATCCTGATAATGAATACCATTTTAAAAACAGAATGAAAGTGTCTCAGAGGAATTGGGCAGAAGTATTTGGAGAGGGAAATATGTTTGCTGTTTCACCTGTATCTACTTTCCAAAAGGTAAACATAGTTCTGTTTCATAGTTTTATAAATAAACGTATTGAAAAAGATTTTGTCTGCTACAAAAATGACAGTTTACATGGAAAGATTAAAATAGCCCATGAGAAATGGCAAATACTCCATGTAGCTCTTAAAATAGCTCAATATTTCAACAGTTTTTTCAGCTATTGCATATTTTTCCATAGCTGTTAATTAACTTCACGAGGAACTTTATAGATTTGAAACGTTTGGTGAATAAGAAATAACTGCATGACATGAAAAGTGCCCTATTTATTGAATTACCAGAGCCCCTGTTTAATGGGTGTCCCAGTTTCTTAGAGACATTTGAGAAGCTAGAGCATTTGAAATTACTTGAAATGACTAGTTATTGCTAGAAAAAATAATAATTAATCTCATGTATAATTTTCTCCTAAACTCCACAAGCTTTAAAGCTTTTGTTTTTTTTCAAGCACAAGCCAATATCTTCATTTTATATTTAAAGGTCTACAATGTGCCAATAACATACCCACATAAAGAGCACATAATTCCAACAGTTTGTTGATCAAACACTGTTTTGGTTTTGGAGAAATATTTGAAAGAAGTCAACATAGTAGATAAGAAACTTGTCCATTGCTTTAGTAGAAGCAGAGGTTCAGTTCAGTGATCATTTGTTGAACATCTGCTGTGTGTCTGGCATTATTCTAGGTTTTGGAGATATAAATAAATAGTTCTTGCATAGATAGTTCTTGCCCTTAGTATAGAGTAATAAGACATGGTTTCTAACTTACAGCATAGTGGAGGAAATAGGAAATTAAAAAAAAAAATCACAGTGTAACAAACAACAGGTGCAAGTGTAATAATAATGTGCTATTCACGGGATATAGGGAAAGGAGTTGCCACCTTGGAGGGTCAGGCAGTACTCCAGGGAGGAGGTGAGAGCTGAGTGGAAAGGACAGTGAGTATATCCTGCGGAATTTAACCTCCACAGCAACTCTGTGAGTTAGGTATTATTTTTACCCCCATTTTGTAGATGAGAAATTTGAGGCACACAGAGGTTAACTACTTGTCTAAATTCACAAGCCTTGTTACAGCAGGGACCTATGTGAGCTGGCTCCATAGTCTGCATTCTTTATATAGCCTTGCCTCTCAAGATATTAAAATCTCATCTTCAATATTGTCATGACTATTAAATGACAAATGTATACAAAAACACTGAACACAGTGGGTCACTTTAGTAAGTACTCAGCGAATGTTCTTTCTCTCCCCTGCCCAGTTTATATATGCAGCAACAGACACCCAGAAACGTTCAGTCTCTAATTTCCTCTCATTACCATGAAAGGAATTCTCTCTCCTACAAAGGCCCTATACACCCTCTCCTCTCCTGTTGCCTTCTCAAGCATTTTACACCTTAGCATTTCTATTCTCTTTGGTATGCTCGGTTTTTGTCTCTTCATCGATTACTCCCATTGTGTATTACGTGGTCTAGTATTTTCCCGTCTTTAAAAATTCCGCCTTTGATACTGCATCCATCTCTAGCTTCAGCATTGTGCTCTGTCCCTCTTCACAACCAACCAGATGAAAGTTTCCATGTCCTTCCCTCTCAGTTATTCTTTTAGTGCTTACGCTGACATTTTAACTTATAAAAAACAAAGCATACATTTCATCACTATCTTTACACTCCTCTGAGTAGTACATGAAAACCTTAGTATGTTCTGTGTGCTCCTTCCTCACCTGACTCATCCTTTTGTCTTTATTACGCATTGTCTTAGTCCTCTCCTATCTCATTTTATTCCCCTCAAATAGGTACCATCAACCTTATTTTATGCGGTGCTTTGACTCAGCCCTGTTTACATGCTGCCTCTTTGTGTACCATTTCGTCTGTATTTCAGGCCTTCCGTTGGGATAATTTTTCTTCTTCCTGGAATACATCCTGTAAATTGTCCTCTCATAAGGGGTCCATTGGTGACTGAGTCTTTGTTTTTGATGGCCTAACTTTGGTTTTATTTTCTGTTACTTGAAGAACATTTTTTCTGGGTTTTAAATTCTAGATTGACATATGTTTTGTGGCAGAATATCACAGATATCATTTCAGTGTCTTCTGGCTTTGAGTATTGCTTTTGAAAGTTGACTGATGGTCTGACTATTGTTTGTTTTTAAGAAGTCTCTTTTCATGGCTGTTTTTTGAGATCTATTTCTTTTAGATATTTGGCAGTTTGACTCTCACTGCAGTTAACTGAGATATTCTTTTTGTTTATTTTGCCTCAGATGCATTGAATTTCCCAAACTAAGGATGTATATCTTGTATCAATTCTGGAAAATTCTCACCCATTACCTTTTAAAATACTGCCTTTTCCCCAGTAGTCTCTTCTTCTATAACTATGGCTGCATGTTCAGCCTTCTCATCCTGTCCTTATGTCCCTTGACCTCTTTCATATATTGTATCTGTTTGTTTTCCTGTGCAGCGTTTGCGATGACGTTTTTCAGATCTGTGGTCCAGTTCGACTCTGCTTGTTTCTAATTATTTCATATTCTTGAGTCATATTTTCAGTTTCCTCCTTGTTTAATGCTTAACTTATATGCTCTGTCTGATATCTAAAAGCTGGTCTGATTCTGCCCACTTTTACTCACTTGTTTGTTTATGTGTGTGTAGAAAAACGTATTTATACTTGTTTCTTTATTTTTCTATGAACTTACGTTTCTTGGAATTTAGGAACATTTTCTGAGGCCTGAGTTGCAAGTTCTTTCCTCCAAAAAACATTTACTTCTTCTGGGTGCCTGGGAATACTATGATTTGGGACCACTTTAGAATCAATATTCAACTTAAGGTTTTTCAGACCATAAAGTCAATTTGAATTAGAGCAGCAAAGCCATGTGAGGGCAATTAGATGTTTATAAATTCCTGGAGAATTTTTTTCTCCTCACCATCCAGTAGCAGAGTCAAGGTAGGCTTGTTGTTTCCATTCCACAGTAAGTTTATTTCAGTTCACCTTACATTCAGGCTGTAGTGCTTTGGGTTCTTGCTTTATGTGACAGCCTCTTCTTAGTCTCTGAGCCCTATGCTGGCATTGTGTCCTGCTTCTGAGCCACCGTAAGGCTATGAAAATGGAAGCTAGAGATCTCCTCAGTTCCATAGATGCCTGCAGCATGATAGCTGGCCTCACGGCTTGTTTACTTCACAGGATTTCTGCTTTCTCTCTTTTTTTTTTTTGGTTACACTTCTGAGGACGTTTTACCAACTCAGTTCTATGTTTTAAAAGATTTTTTTTTTTAATTTTAAGATTTTTTTTTAAGCTGCGGTGGCTCTTTGTTGCTGTGAGCAGGCTTTCTCCAGTTGTAGTGAGTGGGGGCTCTGTAGTTGCAGTGTGGTGACTTCTCTTGTGGGGCACGGGTTCTAGGCCTGCAGGCTTCAGCAGTTGCACACGTGGGCTCAGTAGGTGTGGTGCATGGGCTCAGTTGCTCCGCAGCATGTGGTATCTTCCTAGACCAGGGATTGAACCGGAGTCCCTTGCATTGCAAGGGAGATTCTTAACTACCAGGGAAGCCCTTAAATGTTTCCTGTTAGTTGTTTTCAGTTGGAGAGATGTTTGAGGCAACTAGACTGAAGTCTCCATTAGATCTTCTAGGCGTCCCATCCCTCCTCCTTCTGCTACCAGTTCCCTGAAACTGCTGTCATTAAGGTACTGTGCTTCTAGATCCGGAGAAACTGTCTCTTGCCCCAGTCGGCATCAGTGGTCAGTTTCTTCTTCCTTGAAACTTCCTTCCCTACAGTCTCTTGCTCTCTGCCTGCCCCCTCAGCTACCTCTCCTTTCTTGACTCATCCAGAGCCTTCTTCTCTTCGTTCACCATACTCCCTGTAAGAAATAGCTTCCATTCTTAGAGATCTAAATGTCATCTTTGTGCTGATGGTCCTCTGCTTTATATCTCTGTGGCCCAGACCTCTTTCCTAAGCACAGCAGACTTGAAGAGCCAGCTGTCTCCACTTGGTTACCACAGAGACATCTCAGACTGTGCCTGAAGCAGAACTTCATTATTTTTCCCCAGACTTCATTCTCCACCTTTTCAGTAAATGGCATCACCATCTACCTAGATGCCCAAGCTGAAAACATAGGAATCAGCCATGATTCGTATTCATATCCAAACCATAAACAGGTCCTTTGATTTAATCTCACATAGATTTTCAGTTGACGTCTCTCTGTTTCTTCTGCCACCATCCCACTCCAAACACCATCATGTCCTGCCTAATTACTACACTAGTCTTCCCTCTGGTATCTCTGCTTTTTACTTTCTCATTCATCCTTTCCTTTCCATTCTCCACATAAGTGTAAGAGTCCCCTTAAAACATAAAATGTATCATTTTCTTCTTTAAACACCTCTGTTGCTTTCCTTCTAATCACAGTCTACAAATTTCTGCATGTTCCAGCTTTTCTTCTCTCTAGAATTTAATCTTTGCCATTCTCCCCTGCTCACCACCTCCCAGGTGGGAGAGTTGCCGCTCCGTTTTTCAAATGAAGATAGGCTTTTCTGCCTTCCCCAAACAGAGCCTTTCCCATTTTAGCCTCTCTGCCTGGACTGTTCTTTGAATGGCTCAATCTGTCTCATCCTTTAAGTTCTAGATTAAATACCACCTTTTCAAAGAGATTTTCTATGACCACCACTCTGAACAGAGTGGGCTCTTATTTCTCATTGGAGGACCTTTTGTGGAAATGCACAACCTGAATGAATTATGTGTTGGTTTACTTGTCTTTATCGACCCTGCTGGAATATGAATTCCATGAAAGCAGGTAGCACATCTCTTCTTCATCGCTGTTCTGTATCCAGCCACTGGAACATTATGCAGCTTCTAGAACAGTGAATGCTTGAGAGAGGAAATAAAGGAAGAAAAGGAGGAGAAAAGAAGTGCTTACTCTAGGACACTAATTAATGGTACAGCTGGGACTAAATCTTTAATGTCTTGATTCTTGATTTGCTACTCTGAGTTAATAATTATTTATCCTGTACCTCAGAAAGCTTAAACAACTGATCTCACCTACCCAGAATGCATAAATGCTTTGTATTGTAGCAGTCCCATCAAAATACAGACTTACTTATAAGATTGTTTTCAGTAATGTCAAAGATTCACATGAAGAAACATTTGGGAAAACCTTTTGAAATAATGTTAAATTTTTTTCCAACTTTCTGATTTAGGATAATAGAAATACGAGAGTTAGTAGGGAAGTTTTTGTATTGCCATTTCAATTTCTGTTTTCTTTTCTCATAGGAGCCTCATGGATGGGTTGTGGATTTGGTAAATAAGGTATACAGCTTTTATTAATATGGGCATGTTTTTCATTTTCTAATGAGCTTTCCTAGAGTTTTAGGTAGATGACAGCTACAAAGAATAATCAAATATGTTTTATCATTTCTTCCTCTTTTTTATATGTGCTGTTTAAACAGATAAACATCAGCTTTAGGACTTAGTACATCTCCTGTAGTGTATCACAGGAGCATTACAATTATCTTTGTGGTGACTCTGAAGACCAGGGTTATAAGCACATTGATAAAGTAGAATGTGAGCCGTAGTTGCTTGGTAAATTATTATAGTATTTTAAAATTAATGTATACCTTTTTTCTTCTCAGTTTGGAGAATTAGGTGGATTTGCAGCAATCCAAGCCAAGCTTCATTCAGAAGATATAGAACTTGGGGTAAGTTAAACCGCTGTATGTACACAGTGTGGAAGTTCACTTTATTGAGGTTGCTGTGTAACCCCTGGGACATTGGACACATTAAATTAAATGTTAAAACTCAAGTTACTCTTTATGGGAGTAGCTCCCATGGTTCTGATAACCACAGAAATGTTTACTCTTTCTTGATCATAATAACCAAATTGTAGTGTAGAGCATTTGGTTGTGTTTTTTTGTTTTTCCACCACATTCATTTCTCCTTGTGATGTTTTTCTCTTAACTTCTTACTTGTAGTGGTTATATGAAATTATCTTGCTGTTTAGGGATAATTGCTGTGTGTGGCAAGTATATGTGTACATAGCAATCTTATGCCTCAGTTAAGTCACAATTTATTGATAGTACCAGAAGCAAATAAAATATTTTAACATCGTTTAGTCAGCTTTTTGGTATTACAGAGATTCGTAGGTAATAAAGGGCTGTACCTGGAGCTTAGAATCACCCCTCAGGTGTAGTACCAGTATGTTTTCATGTCAACTTCACTTTCTCAAAATATTTTACCTTATGGTAAGGGGAATAACTTCATCTTTAATTTTTCACAGACTACTTGTTTGTAACTGAAAGCACTTCATTCTGTTCTCTAATCATTCAGTTAGAGACTACTTATTACGTACTTGCCATGTAGAAGACACTATGGCAGCTACTGCGAATTGACCAGAGTAGAAAATGATGTTGTAAAATAATATGCCTAAGTGACACAAATTGTGCTTGGAGTAATACCCGTTATTTCTGTGGGACCATGGCTTGTCAGCTAACCGCGTTGGTCCATCTTTGCATGAGGGTAGTAACAACAGTCAAGGAGAGACTGGCGCCCTGCTTGGTAATAGACTATTGCTAGCTGCCCGCTGCTTACTCTTGAAGATCAGAGGTCAACCAGATCGTGAATACTTGTAGTGACACTGGTCAGAGGCCTCTTCTCCCTCCCTGAACCTTGACTAGGTTGTTAGGCTGTCATTTTGATCCCCATTAAACGGATCAAGTATGTTAGCGAGGACTTTATTGACCTGGAAGATAATAGGTAGTGACTGAAAAAGCAAGACAAAACAAAACCTATTCAGATTGAGGGTTTTATCCAGCTTGCTTATTTCTCAAGAACTGGCTATGTAGGTCACTGGGCAATAATAGAAATAGACTTCCTTTTTTTTTAAAGGTTAAATGAAACACTCACTAATTTCCTGCAAAGTGTATTTAAACAAACAGAGAAGCTCGAAGTTTCTCCCCTACTTGATGAAAATTGGCTAATGGGGGATATATAGAAATCTAGGCTTGTCCTCATTGTTATCAGATGTCTTGAGGCTAAAGATTTCTCTAAGATTTTTCCCTTCTTTTTTCATTCTGCTGATGGTGTCGTTTTGTGTCAGTTTTTCCCTAATGGCTTAAAATTTTTCTAATTTGCTTGAGGGGTGTTCTCATTGCCATCTCAAAGTTTATAACAGTACTCATTTCATTTTATACTCAAAACAATTTCATTTTTTAAACTTAGTTCTTGAGTTCATTTAGAGTTTATTTATATATGTCACATAAGATAGAAATCCAGTTTTGTTTTCTTCCAAAAGGGTAACTAATTGTTTTAAGATCTGAAGAACATTCTTTTTTTTTTTCTACAAGGTTTTTTTTTTTTTTTTTTACTATTTTGGTTTGTTGACTTTATCAAATGTCTGAGTGTGTGTATACATTATATGTGAATTGTTCCTGGACTTCTGTCATTTTTTGATACTGTTTCTCCGCTATTTTCATTATTGGTGGTGCCAGCTTTGCTCAGCATCTTCCTTTTATCAGATTTTCTTGATCATTCTCGTGTTTTTATTCTTCCGAATATAGGCAACGTGTCAGGATCTCCTGCAGAAAGTGCCACCAAGATCATGTGTGGAGAATTGACATGTCTATAGTACTAGACCTTTCCCTTCAAGAACATGATCTTTCCTCATTTATTTGGACCATTTATGTATTTCTGTAAAGTTTTATAGATTTCTTAATGAAAGTCTTAAATGTTTTCTTTGTTAAAGGCACATTAAAGGCACATTTCATTCCTTCCCCCACTATTCTCTCGTTTTTCAAATAAAAATTTTTATTATTCTACAATGTGAACTTTAGAATCATCTCATCCAAGCCTTGAAAGAAGTTTTATTGGCATAGTATGATTTAAGTTACATTAAATTTCTACAATAATTTAAATGAACTGACATCTTTATATCAGCTTTTCCTGCCCAAGAGTATAAAATGTTCTCTGACATATAAAAAAGGATTTGTTTAATGTTGAAAGGAAAGAACTTGCTCACATTTATTTCTCACATTTGCTGTCTTTTTTTCAGGCAGTCTCAGCACTAGTGCAGCCCTTAGGGGTATGTGCAGAGTACCTCAATTCCTCAGTGGTACAGGTAAGATAAACCATTTTACACTTATTTCAAAAGTGATCTAAGGCATACAAACAGTAAAAATTATCGTTTTATCAGGTTGTTCAGAATTTGCCTATCAGAATAACTGCTTTTTTTTAATTAGCTATCCTTGTAGTGAAATTTTTATCAGAAGATAAATAAAAGTGATTAATAGGTTATAGGTAACGTCTAAACATTTAAAGTTACTTATCTTTTCAATTTATCATTTTATCAAATACAATTACAGATTATAGCTCCCCCCCCCCACTTTCTTCACTGTAAAATAGGTGGCATATGTCCCTACCCCCTTCACAGGATTATTTACGGATTCAGCATTACGTTAAACAGTGTTGAGTGGCCTGCTGGGCTGCCTCTAGCCAAGTCACTGAGAATCTGAGTAGCAGTTTGACAGCGCATCTTGTCTGCATGTCAGCAGGTCATAGGATAGTCAGAGCTGTGAGTGTTGAGCTTTCTGATGCTTAGGGCCCAGTGCACTTTCTGGTTGCCTTTCCATTTCAGTTAACAAGTTTTACTGAAGAAAATGTCATGTTGAAATACCTCCATTTATTATTTTCTTTATAAAAATATGTCTGTGAAACTTAGCTGTCACAGAGATTTTTTAAAAATCACCGTAAATGGTTTTGAAAGTTTAGTGTCCTTTGGGAGCATAGTATGCACTGTTCCTCATTTCTAATGTCTAGTGTACATAGGGCCATTTTAACAAGGGAAATGGGATTTTTTTTTTAGTAGGTTCTGGAAATTTCTAAGTTTTAAGTGCCTTCTTTAGATTTCAGAGTAATTCTGCAAAATTATTTAAATGAAGCAGAGTGACTAAGTATTTCTTGATTCTGATATTAAGGTCTTTAGAGACATGCAGTGTTCTCTCACTTATAAGCATATGAATATAATCATTTGTTTTGTAGTGAAACACTGAAACATAAAGAGGCAAAATGATTTGACTTAATAATTTAATAATCTATATTAGCAATTTAATAATTGGCTTTTTAATAATCAAAGCCAGGATTGAATTTTTAAGTGCATACTCTTTATCCATGCATTGCTCCATGAAAAGAGATTTAGTGCAGATATTCCAACTGCTAATTAATACTAAATTCTTTAGAATTCCAGGCTTTATATATAAGCACTGCTGCTGCTGCTGCTAAGTCACTTCAGTCGTTTCCGACTCTGTGCAACCCCATAGACGGCAGCCCACCAGGCCCCGCCGTCCCTGGGATTCTCCAGGCAAGAACACTGGAGTGGGTTGCCATTTCCTTCTCCAACGCATGAAAGTGAAAAGTGAAAGTGAAGTCACTCAGTTGTGTCCGACTCTTAGCGACCCCATGGACTTCAGCCTACCAGGCTCCTCTGTCCATGGGATTTTACAGGCAAGAGTACTGGCGTGGGTTGCCATTGCCTTCTCTTAGCACAGTGTTCTTTAAAAAAAAAGTTTATGAATTTCCAACCAAAGTATGTTTAACTTCCTGCAGTAGCAACTGAAACAACACATCCAACCTTAAATTCTCTCAGCAATAAATTCATGCTGTAGTTATGTACATTAATACTTGTCTCTAACACTTGCTCCTTTAGAAGACTAACGTGACCCCTGGGACTTGCTTCCTTATTTATCTGTAAAGTAGTAGTAACCCATACCTGTCTCACAGAGTTGCGGTGAAAGCTAAGTAAGGCTGGCACGTGCTTGACAAGAGCAGTGTGACTTGCCTCTTACCCTGACAGCCCTCAGTTTTCACTATACAGTTGGCATAAGTGTAAATAAGGGAATTCTATGTGGATGATTGCATGATGGCATTTTAATTCATTGCTAATGTGTTCTTGCTTTGATAGCCAGATATTTTCTAGTCACCAGATAAGTTTAAAACTTATTTTACTTAAAAAAAAATTTATTTTACTTAAAAGACAAGTGATCATTTAGACCTTGCTAATTTTTCACTACTTCTCATATATTACTTAGAGTTAGTTATCTGGCTGTGCTACCATTCAGGAACAGTATGTTGTATGAGTCTTATCTGTAGGCCTCATTTACATTAAAAGCATCATATTTTTGTGGTTTGTGCTTCTATTTATTCTTTAAAAATCAAATGCAAAATACTTTATTCCAAATGATACATACTCGTGTTTAATACTTTAAGTCAGTCTGTGTGTCTTTGGTTGTCTTTGGCTGCTCTTCAAAGGACCCTTATAAGAAAGTAAAGAGGAACTGCACCCATATGATAGTAAAGAAGCCGAGGCTCAGAATCAGTTAAAAGGGTTTACTTGGGATGGTGTTAGTTAGTTAGTGGTAGTCTGATACTAGATTCAGATCTTTGTATTGTACCTTCTCCTTTGTGAAATGTGAATGAAGAAGTATCTCCTCTCTAGTTTAAGGACAGATTCAGGGGTCCTTATTAACTTTAGCACTTTTTTCCTACAGCCCATGCTAGACCCAGTCATCCTTAATACAATCCAGGATGTGCGGAGTGTGGAGGAAAAGGACCTCAAAGACAAGGTAATGCACCTCCAGTCACGCGATCGCAGCGCATGTTGGTCCACAGAAGCACAACCAGGACTTGGGGCAGGGTTCACATACCATTGCTCTTTGGATTCTGGTCACATACAGCTCACATTAAATTAATTTTACATTTCCTGACCAAAAAAATGTTATTTTGGTCAATAACAGTCAATAAAATGAATGGAGGGTTCTCAGTAAGTGACACCATTAAGAATTTAACCAACATGCTGGTTTTGATAGTAGTACAATTGGTATAGCATTGAAGAAGCTTTAAAATAATTTGGTACTAAAAGCTATCCAGAGTTGTTCTGTGATTCATTTTTCTGCCTTGACTTTCTCTCAGACCCCTTCTCTTTTCTTTGCTCACTCGTGCACTGATTTTTGGTTAAAAGCAGAATGTAGTTCATCAACCATGTGAAATATCAGATACCACTAGACCATGGTTACTGAATATGTCCTTTATTCCTGTGTGTGTAAGAATTGCCATCAAAATGTTTTATTGGTTCCTTTTTGTTTTCTCTGTATGTGTGTGTGTGTGTGTTTTGTTTTTAAATGAAAGAGATTGGTTAGCATCCCTGAGCTCTTGTCTGCCATCAAGTTACTTTGCATGCGCTTCCAACCAGATCTGGTGACCGTGGTGGACGACCTTCGACTAGACATCCTGCTGCGCATGCTGAAATCACCACATTTCAGTGCCAAAATGAATTCCCTCAAAGAAGTAAGTCTTGCACTTGTTTCTGGAAGACTTAAAGTATAGATACTCTTAAGTTCTTCCACAACTTGTTATTAATGTAAAAATGTTGGGAAATAAAAAATAATAATTTCTTGTAATCCCACTAAAAGAGATAACAGTGATTATATATAAAATGGTCTATGTTTACATTTGTCTGTTAATAAAGTAATACTTTCATATGTATTACGTTCAGAATTCATCCTGTGAAGTATTCAGTGTTTTAGTGAGATTTTTCTGGAACACAATTCCTTGGAATATGAAGTTTGAGGTTTACTTTTTACCCCAAGGGTATAATTCCTTTTATTATATTTCAGATATGCACTTACTTAAACCAAATCTTTTAACTGGGGTTCGGGCAAAATTTTGTTTTGTTTACAACTGGAGTGGTCTAAGCAAAATGATGGAAATAAGATCTTGCAGCTTCCTAAACTTTCCAGGAGCATAGTTGGTTTTGGTGAGTGATAGGTGGGGCCAATAGAGTTCAGCCATAATGACAATTATTTTCTTTCAGTTTTGTACTAATTAGGATTCTTGGCTACAAGTAACTCTTGATTCTTGAGTGAATCACTTGATCATTTGAGTGATTCTTGAATTATTTTAAATTAGAAGAAGAATTTAATAAAAGAAGGCAGGGCTATCTCATAAAAATAGCTAAACCTCATAAGGTCAGAGACACATGTGGGCAACAGGACCAACTAGAATCCAAGACCAAACCACTGCCAGGACTCTGTCCAGGTTCTTATCTCTGCTTTTCTTTGTTCTTTCTCTCCATGCAGAGTGGCGTCTTCATAAGGTAGACATGGCCATGGATAGTTCCCATGACCAGGGAAGGACTGATGGTTTCTCTCTGGTCCCAAGTGTAGAATTTGGAGACATGCTCTGATTGAAGTTTGGGTCAGATGTGCTTCCCTGAGCCAGTCAGCTGTGGCCCAGGGAATGTGAGCTCTGTGTTCTTTTTAAAGACATTAAAAATAGGTAGTCTATTAACTTCTAATAACTGGCCTTTGATACATTTAGGCTAATTATCAGACTACATTGTAATACTGTAAAAGTCACAAGATATATGTGAAGATTTTGATTATGAATATTTGCATTAGATTAAATCACAATAATCCTGTCTTTTTAGGTAACCAAACTCATAGAAGATAGCACTTTATCCAAATCTGTGAAGAATGCTATAGATACAGACAGATTGTTAGATTGGCTAGTTGAAAATTCAGTTCTGTCAATCGCATTGGAAGGTAAGTTAACTTGCTTTAAAAAATTACCTAACTCATAAATAATATACTTTTGTGTTAAAAATGTATGAAATTGTTGCTTTGACTATATTAGCCTTTATTTTTCTATTGTCATCTTTATTTTGTACTAGCCTTTAAATAATCTTATAGCAAGTTACTGTTGCTTTGAATTAATAGAATCGTGTTTAGAAAGTCAGCGTTCATTATCTGTCTGCCTCTCTGGTGTTTCTTCTTTTAGGCAACATAGACCAAGCACAATACTGTGATCGTATAAAGGGAATTATTGAACTCTTGGGCAGTAAACTGTCATTAGATGAGCTCACTAAAATTTGGAAGATACAGGTAAGTTGATCAGAATTGCTTTTGCCCTTTTCTGACATTTTTTATCAGAGAAAGAGAAGGATGGTGACTTACTGTCCATGGATAAATAAATATTAATTGAACTCAAAATATCTATGAGCAGATTTTAAAATGAGGTACATAATACTCTCAACTGAAGCCCTCAAGATCATTTAATAAAATGTGAAAGATTAGTATGTATTTCTTGTAAACTTAATCAGTATAAATTGTTTTTAAGCCAGTTGAAAATATTTTGTTCTCCTCTTGAAATGAATATGTCAGATTGAGAATTTGATTCTCATCTTTTTTTCTTTTTAGAGATTTAATGCTTGAAGAAATTAAAATAAGGCCATCTGATAACCACTAATAATGGTTGCTTCGTGTAGTCTTACCAGTTTTATCATGCAAGTGTATGCTGATAGTCTAGAATCAATTTATCTTTGTTAGTGTTTTACTTTTGCTTCTGTATATCTCTGGGGAAAGACTTGTATTTTTCCAGATTCCAAGACTTTACTTTTTCCCCAATGTCTTCTTTTCTAGTCAGGACAATCATCTACTGTGATTGAGAACATTCATACTATTATTGCTGCAGCAGCTGTCAAGTTTAATTCAGATCAGCTTAATCATTTGTTTGTTCTTATTCAGAAGGTATGTGCTCAAATGTGCTTTTGAATTTTTCTAAAATGAGGTCTTCTTCCTCTAGATTAGCAATATTTAACCATACTCTTCTTAAACTTTTTTAGCTCAAGTTTAAAGTTTCTGCATATTTTGCCAGTGTGATCAAAACGGACTGGGGAGCAATTCGTATGTCTTGTCTTTTTCGTTCTGCAGAGCTGGGAGACTGAGAGCGATAGAGTGAGACAGAAGCTATTGAGCCTTATTGGACGAATAGGCCGGGAAGCTCGCTTTGAGACCACTTCTGGAAAGGCAGGAAAATCAAATTTTTCTAGCTATAAGCGCTTAAAGCAGCTTTATTTGCATATGGGCTGGCTCATCACATGTGGTTTACCGTAGGTGTTGGATGTGCTCTGGGAACTGGCTCATCTCCCCACGCTGCCCAGTAGCCTTATTCAGCAAGCTTTGGAGGAGCATCTGACAATCCTTAGTGATGCGTATGCAGTGAAAGAAGCAATCAAGAGGAGCTACATAATTAAATGCATAGAAGATATTAAAAGGGTTGGTTTTACCTTTGGTCTAGTTTTGTTGTTAGAGTAATAGTATTGTCTGAGCAATTAGAACCAAATAATTTTCCTCCCCTATTGTTTAAATTAAGCTAAATGTCCTGCATGGAAGCTCTTTAATCTTTGAGTCCAAAATTGGGAAATTATAGGTACTGCTTTTATCAAGTTACTTACATTTTTCTTAAAATTAATTTTCAGCCTGGAGAATGGTCAGGTCTGGATAAAAACAAGAAGGATGGATTCAAGGTAAGAATTTGCAGATGAGGTATAAAGTAAAAGGTATACTAATTTAATAATTCTATTTAATAAATTGAGTTATAATTTTAAGATAATAGTAAATTATTACAGTGTTTTTTCAAGTAGTATTCAGATACAGACTGCTGTTTGAATATTTTCTTATGACCTGTGCTTTATTATTTAAAGCTTGGGGAATTATTGACTCACAAAGGGAAAAAATCCCAGGGTTCCATTCAAAGAGTAGTTTTACTATATTATTTTCATAAGATTATAAGACCTTCAACTCAGTTTTTCTTTTTAAAATTAAATCCAAAATATGCACAAGTTTAATAAATATCGTGCCCATTTTTCTCCCGTACGAGAGAAATGGAGGAATTCCCAAGAGTCAGAAGAGAGAAAGAAGGGGAGAAGGAGGTTCATTCAGTGCTGGCATGTAGTCATTTTTGGATGCTTGGTTCAGATGTGGTCCTAAAGATCTTAAAAGAGTGATTGTTCCGTGAGCACCTGCTGCTGGGACTGCATAGGGATGAGTGCATAGGAGCCCTTCCCCTCCAGGGCTTTGACCTCCAGTGGCTGGAGGCTTCAGCCTGTTCTTGGTAAGCGGGGGCTGCAGAACGGGCAGCAATGGCCGTAGCTCTCCTGTCGCTGCAGTCCTTAAACAACAAGGCTCTCCTTGGAGAGGGCTGACCTCAGTGGTCAGTCCCTGGAGCCTGCCTCCATGGTTTCAGCAGCCCTGATTACAGCACGTCCTCCTCCTCCACGCAGGCCCTCAGGTTGCTCAGATGAAACATGAAACCTCACAGCAAGAGGGGTTTCATTTCACTGTTACTTAAGAAAAGACTTTAGTAAATAGCTAACAGCTTAACAATTTCGTTGGTAAAGCATATTTCTTGGTTTCCCCCATAAGTATTTGTTTAAAGGATCTTGAATACTGCTAATTTACACTGGTAAATTCAGAGACTCTTGTTAAGCACCCTTGGTGACTCATAGGCTTTTATTCTCCTAAATTATGCTTGGTCATAAAGTTTAGTTGGGGGCATTTAAGAACTTTGTGGGTTATATTTCTGACATTGAAATTTGATCAAGTGAATTTTCTACATTAAAATTATTCATAAACTGGAGCTGGTACCTCTCAGGTTATGATTAAATTATTCCTTTAATTCAACAACATTGCTCTCTTTCTACTCAGATACAGTGTGAATTTTTCCAGTTTTCTCAGCTCAGTGATTCAGATAATTTAGCACCCTCTGTCTTTATGATTGAAACTCATCTAGAGCTATTTAAGCAGTTTAAATCTTTTGATACTAATAGTAAGAAAGAAAAGGTATCTGTAGAAAATGGTCTTTTCTTCACTGTAACAGATACATTTCTTTATAGGTCTGAAGGTTAAAGCTGAAGGGACTTTTTCCTCCCTCCAGGGAAATGACTTTTGAAAGCAGAAAATCCTTCCTGACCCCTGTTCCTTCCTTGTTACAGCTGGGCATTACTTTAGCCCTTCTAGCCAGTAGCATCGCTGCATCTTTATTGCTTCTCTGTGCAGTCACTTCACTCAGTCTGATGTTTTAAAACAAAACTCAAAAAGTAACAGGGAGAATTTTGGAGTCATTTTGTTAGTCTTGAAAGAAATATTCTTCATTTTTTATATCCCACTGCTCCCAGTAAGGAAATTCTGATGTACCATTCCTTCATTTCGAATAATAATAACTTGCATTTACCTAGCACTTCTCCATTGACTGAGTTCTTTTGCAAATACTCTTTTAAAGTGCCCGTGGCTGAAGGGGGGCAGTGGGAAGATCAAAGCCCCCGACATGACTCCAGGCAGGGGGGTGAGTTATATACTGCCACTAAAGGTGTTTTTCTATGCTATGCCCTTTCCTGCCAGGCAGCAAGGTGGGCTGACTGGGAATTATGTCTCCCTGCCAGGCTACACAGAAACTAAGCAAAGGGTAAGAAGATCACCCACCTCTTACTCCCCTCCCACCCCCAGCTACCTCTACTCCTCCCACTGATTCCCTTTCCCTCTGCTTTTGACACTTAAAATTCCCAAGTTCCATTGTTGTGTTCAGAAATTCTGACCTTTATTTCTTAACTTTATTTCTGTAGATTCTGCCAGGATACCCTTGGCTTCCTTGGTCCTCTTTTCCTTTGCTTCCTTTATACCTTCCACTGTCTGCCCCCAACCCTTTCCCTCTTATTTCACTCTTTTTTACTTTTCAATTAAAAAGTTTAAATGTACGCACCCAAAAAAATATTACTAAACAAAAAAAAAAAATCATTTTTACTTGATCAGTGGTGTTTGCATATCCTTAAGTCATTATATGAAGTCCTCCTAGCACAGTGCCCAGCAGCCTTTCAGTAAATGTTGGTTCCCTTCCTCTTACTTCCTCTGCTTCACCTGTGAAGACACTAAAATCATTTACACATACCTGAATGGCCTCCACATGACAAAACACGTAACTGAAAGTAAAAATAGCAAGGTGCTCTCAGTACAGTCTCACAATGATGTGATTGATTAGCACAGGAGGAAATACTTTGTAAAAAGTGTCCACCCTTGTAAAAATTTTTACTTTGGTTCTAGATAAATGGCTAGGTCTGGAAAAACAAGGCAGATGAAGAATTGGGATATTCAGCTTTGAGAAGTGAGAACTCAAGAAAGAATATGAAAGCTTTCTTTTAGATACTTTTAGGATTGTTAGAGACATTTGATTCAACTTAGTTTTTATGTCTCATAAGCAGTTATGGTAAAGGCATGTTTCAGTATCACAGATCCCTGAACTTTCTAGGAAGACAATCTGACACAGAATGCACTGTCTCCTGAGTTCCTCATCACTGGAAACACCGGAAGACAACTCTTTTAACAAAAATGAATAAGGAGAGTTTAGGCACAGGTTTGCAGGCTAAACTAGTTGACCTCTACAGCTTCAGCTAACATTCAGTCTTAATTTGGATATACCATTAACTGCTACTTAACGAAACCTCAGCTTCGTTATCAGACATTATCAAATATTTTCGTTTTAATTGTTCACCATATTCTCTTTCCCCTTTTGTAAGTGGAAAACAGTAATTTAAAATTTTCTTATAGCTTAGCAGCATAATGTCATAGCATAGATATGATGGAATAAATAACATCTGTCTTGTTTGCTGAACTCTAGAAAGGCTATGTCAGAAATACCTTTCAGATTCCAAAGGATAGTTTTCAGTGTCAAAAAAATAAGCTAACCATCATTGACTCATAATGATACTTTCTAATATACCTGATTATTTACAAAAAGGTTTATATTTATATCCCAATGTTTATGATCCTTTCAGAAGGTATCAGTTTGGACTTAAGCCTCAGAATTTTAGTTTCTGTCATTTTGCAACTTTTATGTCTTAGCAGAAATATCCTAGCTAGTCTTTCAAGTAGTTGCCTTTTAATGTATACCTTATTTCTCTGATTCTAAGATGCCAGTGATTGCACCACGCATCACAGGGTTAATCCAGTATGTACAGCCTCACATGGTGGCATGCTGCTTTCCATTATCCAGTGTAGTGCTTTGGACTTCTTTGAAATCTTTAAGAGTATAGAATTTTGAGGCATGTTGAGAAATATAGAGTTTTGTGTCCTTGTCTTTTTTGTAAAACTCAAGCTGCTTTTTTCCGTCATTAAGTTGTTTATACTACAAGTTAAATAGTTCCTCTTGAATTAAGCTGTAACTTTGGACAGAGAGATGTTTAATGCCAAATGATGTAACCCTTCACAGAGTATGAGTCTGTCACACCAAATTCTCCTGGCTTTGGAAAATGCTTTAGTCTTAAGACCACTGGCAGTTTTCTTTGCTTTTAATTAAAATGATAGACATGATGGGCTCATCAATACCACGTCATAGTGTAATCCTTTGATAGCATTCAAGAAACAAATCAGTGATCTACGTTTAAATTAAAAACCCATCCTTGTTTGGTGCTAACTCTGCCATGTAAGAACAGAAATGATGGGTAGATGAACAGATACCTTTGTAACAGCCAAGTTTGCACATCCCACATAAGGATAGCCGTATCTAAACCTACTCCTATGCCTAATGGCCGGAAAGTTTCTTTTATATAATTCTTAAGAAGTATCACTATCAGAAATGTTGAATTTTATAAAATTTGTATCTTAGAATCCAGGAAATATGGTATTTGCTGATTGATTGGCTAATCTCTAGGAAAGCCAATATTATTTTGGCAATAGCTGCCCACATTTACGTATTTAGTAGTACAACCGTTTTCTGCAAATGACATCAAAAGTATTTTTCTGCCCTATAGGCATCTTTATCTTACAGAAAGACTTGAAGAAGCAAGAAGGCTTTTTTAAAAAAATAAAGTTTTTAAAGTAAATGCTAACTATAATTCAGTTTTTAGAGAGTTACTTGATCAGTCGATTAATAGTGTTAATATGACATTTTTACAGATTTTATAATGAAATCTCATAGTTTGAAAGATGTCATTTATTAAAAAGCAGTTCTTTTTTTAAAGAGTAGTGCATGAACATCAGACTTTTCAGATATGTACGTGAAGATCTGGAATGTCATGCACCAGCTTCAGAAATAACATATTTAAAAGTGTTTTCAAAAATATAAATTATAAAGTGGCTGTAATAATTAATAAAAACAGAATTCTCTCTTCTAAAATTGTTTTAACTAGGAAATACAAGCAGATCATGGATATTTTCTTTAATACTTAGACCACTGTTAGTATCTTGATCATATCATTGGTATCTTGATCATATCATTGTAGAAAATCATATTTTTATACCATTTTACTTATCAGCCACTTCTGTATTATCCAAGTTAAGCTTGTGCCATTGATTTATTTTATTATGTCAACATATCCTAGCAGCCTGTGCTACTTATAATCTGTCCTCTGAAGTTGCTAATTCCTTGTTGTCTGTTTTTTGCTGATGTACCCCTGTACATTTACTGTCACTTCATATCCACTCCTGTTTGCAGTTCTTGGCTTTAGGATTGCATGCAGAATAAGAAGTTGGAGACTGAATTAAGAGTGCATGGAGATAAACTATAAATGAGCAATGTGAAGAGAAAAATAATAGAATGTATAACAGTAAAACCTAATTGACTTGGAACTTTTTTATAGCTAATAAATTTAACCTGCCATTTATTTCTAAATTAATGTAACTTCTTTTTAACTCTAGTCGTCTCAGATTAACAATCCCCAGTTTGTATGGGTGGTACCAGCTTTGCGTCAGCTACATGAAATCACCCGCTCGTTCATAAAACAAACCTATCAGAAGCAAGACAAGGTAAGAGGATTGCTATATTTGATTATTATGCAGTTACTTGCATAACCTTTTGTAATGACTAAACATCATAAGATTGCTAAGTTTTATAGTGACTGTTTTACAATTTTATGGTTATTAATATAATTCATTTATATTATTTAATAATCTTGAATTTAAGTATCATTCTGCTTTCATTTCTGTGGAGCTTGTCTTTTGATATATCCCTAACTCATTTATTTTTTATTTCCTTAATTTACTGAAGTAAGCCAATTTTTAAAAGTTAGAATAGTATTGTAGGAATTTGAAAAGATTCACAAGACTTGTTTTATATTGTGAAAAAACATTAGTTCGCTTAAGGAACTACAGGCTCTTCAGTGTAAGAGACTTGGGAAGAAAGATCTGGAAAAGTATGCAAGAAGTGAAATAGTGCTTTTGAAAGACTTATTTTTTAAAAAAATAATAAAAAATTCCTTTAGAACCAGAAATTTTCGAGGGAAGTTTATTAATTCTATAGTAATTCCCAAGTAAATGTACATATGAGATTGTTTTCATTTACTTTTATGTAGGAAATGTGAGTGAAAAATTTTTATGTTTGCTGTTCCTCAACTGTATGCTCAAATAGAAGCTTGTATTAAACTGACAAAGTAGCTGCACATTCTCATACCTTTTTTTGTTCGTTTGTTTTCACCAAGAGCATTATTCAAGACTTGAAGAAAAATTTTGAAATAGTAAAACTGGTAACAGGAAGCTTGATAGCTTGTCATCGGCTTGCAGCAGCCGTGGCTGGACCTGGAGGCTTAACTGGCTCAACGCTAGTGGATGGCCGATATACCTACCGGGAGGTACCTGGCATTGTGCTGTTGTTGCATGACTTACAGCATCCATTTGATCTTTTTGCGTTTGAACTATAAAAGTAATATTTATTGGAAAGAACTCTAAAGAGGAAGCATGAGGTGTCTTTGTCATGATGGAACAGTTTTTAATCTTTAATAAAACCACCTCGAAGTAAAAGGTTAGAAAATTGATATTTGTGGGTATATCTTTCAGTAAATCACCTAACATAACTGCATATGATATGGTATTAAAAATAAATATCTTTTGTCTTTGATCGAAAATATAATTGTCAGTTCTGTGGCTCATGGCTTTTTGTTTCTCAAAGCTGTCAGTAATATTGTTTTCCAAAAAATAGAAAAATATCTTCACTCATCAGTTGTGTTCTGGTGTTTTACTCTGAGATTGCTTGGCATCTAAAGTCACCCGAGTTTGTAATAGACAAGTAGTTTCTGCTACACTGTATTGTCACCTCATAAACGGATTTCTCACATTTACTTTACCCTAAATTACAAGAGAAAGCATTAGGTAAACTACTTTTTAATTAAAGGTAAAACTACTTTTTAATTTCAGTTGTTTGTTTGTTTGCTTTTACGTATGAATGCCTGGAGTTGACTAATTAGCATTATTTCTTTTTCCAGTATTTAGAAGCCCATCTTAAATTCCTGGCATTTTTCTTGCAAGAAGCTACTCTGTATTTGGGTTGGAATCGTGCCAAGGAAATCTGGGAGTGTCTTGTGACTGGCCAGGATGTTTGTGAATTAGATAGAGAGGTAAGAAGATGGCGTTATGGATGAAGTAAGACAAAAGTGTGACTTAATAAATAAATAGTATTTTGCTTTACTGTGTGTATATCCCATTTTTATGCATGTCTCATATCTTCAGTTCTAAACATTTTTCAGTTTACTAAGCATACATTTATAATAAGCTAGGAGCTGAGAGTGTTGAAAAGATATATATATGTTATATACACAAGCATATGAGATCTTTGGTAATTTTGATAACCATTCTGCATAAAACCAAATTCAGCTAAGTGAGTACAGCAAACTTAGTGTATTCTTTAGTTTTTTTTTTTTTTTTCCCTCCCATGAAACTAATTTTAAGTTAACCAGCAGAAACTTTGAGTTCCTATAATGATGTTGTATCCCAGAAACCCTAAAGAAAGAATTGTTGTCTAGACAGATCTTTAGAATGACAGTTGCTTCAACGTTTCCTAACAGTGAATCACTATTTCCTCCTCTCATTTTGCAGAATAACGTTAACTACATCATAGAGTTATTGAAAGGATCAAGTATGTGACAGTGCCTAGCACAGTGTAAAGCTTATTTAATAAATGTCAGTGGAAAAACTGAAATGTAATGATTCAGTGGAAAGTATGAGTATGTATTTTCATTATCTAGAAGAAAGATTGCTGTAACTAACTGCTTCATTTAGTTCCAGAGTTCCATTCATTTTAGTTTTGAGTGGTACTAAGGCATTATAAATATCTGAAAAATTAAAAATCATTTGTCTTTGCTTTCCTCGTTTGGATTATGTATATGCCTGAAGTGGGTTTTAGTTACAGGGTGATATTTGTCTTGATTCGCAGATGTGTTTTGAATGGTTTACAAAAGGGCAACATGATCTTGAGAGTGATGTTCAGCAGCAGCTCTTCAAGGAGAAAATTCTTAAATTGGAGTCATATGAAATCACTATGAATGGTAAGGAAAAACATCAAAATTGTTTTTTCAGTTCTTTAAATTTTATTCTTTTCTTTTCAGCCCACTTTGAGAAACAGCGTCACAGTTTGGTATGTGCTTCTGGACTTTGCCTTATGCATATAAAGATACATCTATATAAACATGTTTATATAAACAGATGAATTTCTTTTTACATGAATGGTATTTTTAAATTGCACAGTCTAATAACTGTCAAACTGTTTTCATGAAATTGCTTAGTATAGAAAGGATTCATTTAAGGTAAAAATTGTTCCAAGTATAGACATCCTCTTTTCAGTTGTTTATTTTGATTGAAATTTTTCTTATTGATATGAACTTTGCATGCCATAAAATTTATTTTTTTAAAGTGTACACGAAGTGTTTTTTGTATGTTCACAAACTTGTTCAGCCTTCACCGTTTTTTTTTTTTTTTTTTTTTTTTAGTAGTCTGATGTTTTTATTGCGTTTTTGTGTAAGTTCTGGCTCGCGAAGGATTGGAAATTTTGAAAAAGATTTAAGAAATCTTTTAAAAGGTTCTTCATCGCAGATCGTTTAAGCAGCGCTGTTCTAGAATCACTACAAGTCAGGCATACATATATCATGTAACTATGGGCAGAACCAGTGCAAAATAACACATTAAAATAAACATTCCAAGTGAAAGCTCAGAAGTAAGGTATCTTTAACTTAACAATGCTCAAGTACTTAAATGTTCTTATGAGAAAAGCAGTGGTATGGTCTAAGCATGGGAAGTAAAGTAAGTCAAGTCAAGTCGCTCAGTCATGTCCGACTCTTTGCGACCCCATGGACTATAGTTTTAACCTCAGGACATTTTCATCACCCCAGAAGGAAACTATGTAGCCACTCTCCATTCTCCCCTTTCCGCAGTCGTGCATCTGCTTGTTGTCCTTGTGGGTTATTCTGATGTGGGCATTTTCTATCAATAGAATCGTGCATTATGTCACCTTTTGTATTTGGCTTCTTGATCAAGCTGAGACATAATGTGGTCAAAGTTCACCCAGGTTTTTGCACGTGTCAAAACTCCATTCCATATGACTGGATAACACTTATTCAATGGGTGTAACACATTGTGTTTATCCATTCATCAGTGGATAGGCATCTGGGTTGTTACCACTTTTGGTTATTGTCAATAATGCTGCTGTAAATGTCCGTATACAAGTTTTTATCTACCTAGGAGTGAAATTGCTGTATGATATAATTAACATTTGAGGAATTGCCAATCTTTTTTGCAAAGTGGCTGTACCATTTTACAATCCCACCAGCAGTATATGAGGTTTTGATTTCTCCCCATCTTCTCTAATAATTATAAACTGTCATTTTTCTTTTAGCCATCCTAGTGGTTTTGAGATGGAGTCTCATGGCCTTTAATATGCGTTTCCCTGATGACTAAGGATATTCATGGGCTCTTTGATCACTTACATATCCCCTTTGAAAAGATGTCTATTAAAATTTTTCTCATCTTTAAATTGGGTTATTTGCCCTTTTAGTTTTGAGTTTTAAGAGTTGTTTATATATTCTGTATACTCACTCCTTATCAAATGACATGATTTACCAACATTTTGTCCTGTTCTGTGGATTGGCTTTTTATTTTCACGATAGTCATTTGAAGCACAAAAGCTTTTAGTTTTGATGAAATTTTTTTGTTGTTATTGTTGCTTGTTTTTGATACCATATCTAAGAAACTATTGCCTAATTGACAGTCTTGAAGATTTGTGCCTGTTTTGTCCTGAAAGTTTTATAGTTTTAGCTCTTGATATACTTTGTCTTTTCATTGATTATCTGTGGTACCAAGAGTACATGAATTTATCTGACATTCTATAATTTCAGGTTTTAACTTATTTAAGACTTTTTTTGAAAATGTGAATCTGTGTGATCATCGATTGAAAAGACAAGGAGCTCAGTTGGTAAGTAGCATTGTTTGCAAATCTAGATAATTTGGATAATCTAGTAAAACTTGATATTCAGCAAAAAAAAAAAATATTCTAATTGAGAGAAGACATGAGGTTTTTTAAAAAGAATGGGCTCCTCCTTGACTGCAGTCTCCTGCATCATTCAGAGAGCTCCTCAGAGTGTGAGGGCATTCCCCTTCCCATACAGGTGACTTCTCAGATTCCTCTTTGGTTTTTGCTGACCTGAGAGAGCCAGTGGCCTCCTGTGGCTGGGTGAACGCAGAATAGGGATAGTTCTAGCCCAGCTTCTAACCTCTCAGATCCAACAGTTCACAGGTACCTGAGAATGTACCAAAATCTTCAGTTTTGAGGTCTCAGAGGCGAGGATTTGGAGGGAAATTTTTAGAACAGACAGAGAAGCAGGAAAATGAGAATGTATACAGCTTACATTTATATTTACGTGAGTAGCTTTAAAAAGGCGAAAAATAACTCTTGTTCCAGATCTGTTTCATTCATGACCTGACTTCCTAGAATTTTTACAAGATCTTGTAAGCCCTCGATCTGGCCATTTCTAACTGAGCTTTGAAAAGACCAGATTGAGCCCTGAGGATTAGTAACCACCTCTAGCTTGACTCCCTTTCCTTTGAAGAAAAGCTCCTGCAGGGGGTGCCCATGTTATTCCTGTATGTGTGCCTCAGTGCCCCATCTGGGTAGAGTTGCAGCTTCAGTGTAGGATAACACCTGGAGGAAAATCTCCTTATCTGTCCTGATTCCATGGAAGTTGCCCAGTGTTTCTGTTGTTGGCTGTTTTCTGTTTTAAAAAATTATTATATAAAACTGTTGTTTTGTATAATAATGTTCTCAAGTGTACCTCGGTTTTTGTAGCCTTAATTCATAGTGAACTGTAAGAGGTATGGATTTACAGTGTAGCAGAAAATAATTGTATTTTTGTGGCCTTGATGTGCTATAATTTTTTTTCTTCTGAACAGTATGTAGAAAAACTGGAATTGATAGGAATGGATTTCATTTGGAAAATAGCCATGGAATCACCTGATGAAGAAATTGCTAATGAGGCTATTCAATTAATTATAAACTACAGTTACATTAATCTAAATCCTAGGTTAAAGAAGGTAAGTAAGGAAAAAAGGTGCTCATACACAAAAAGTAATGTATTTTTAATTGATAAGTTGGCGTGCCTGAAAGTTTAGCTTCTTTATTTTGACATTTTATCCTTAATAATGATTACAACTAAATGGTAGACTCATTAATTTCCATTTACCTCTTAACTTTTAGGATTCTGTATCATTACATAAGAAATTCATTGCTGATTGCTACACAAGATTAGAAGTGAGTAGCAAATTTTATTTAACCTTTTTTTGAAATAAATGCTCTTGAGTTTTTTTCCATTTATAATTTTGTATTTTGAGATCATGTATAGTTCTGGCTGGATCCCGTTGGAAGAATTTGCCAGCAGTATCGTATTGTCGGCATAGGGAACAGGCATTTGCCTTGATACCCACAATATAGAAATAAACGTAACTTTATGGGAAATCATTCCTTCTCCCTCCACCATCTCTCTTCCCTGTTTCACCTACCATGCCACACCTCACTCCCCACCTCCTTTTGGGGTATAAAACTGTCTTCTCTACATTCCACATTTCAATAGATTCTTTTTCTCCTTTTTTGGTCCAGAAATTTTATATACACACTTGCTGCTTTTCCCATCATTCCTCATGTGTCATTTCATTTATATCATAAATGCTGTTAAAAGCCACAGCAACACACTCAGTAGTAGGCCGTATTGGTTATCTGTCCATTAGTAGCCTGTGACCTAATACTGTCTCGTGTGTGTTGCCAGTGCCTTATTTCTAGCATGATGGTTAAAGTAGTAAGCATTCGTCTTTTCATTCCTAATTTGTGCTTGTTGAAGTTTAATACCTAATAAAGAGTGTTCCAAAAGCATAAAATGCTACTGCCCTCAAATGTTAAAAAGTTAAATTTTCTGGTAGTGAATATATGCTGGCAGTGAATCTGTACAGGAGTTCCCAGGTTGTGACTTTCATCCAAATACGTGATTATAAAAACACTTAAAGTACTCAGGTACCCTAAATAAGATACCGTGTAAGTAATAACACGTGTAGAACAGTCATTCTCAATCGGAGATTATTTGACCTCCCAGGGGACATTTGGCAGTGTCTAGAGACCTTCTGGTTGTCACTAGACAGGTCCTGCCGGCACCTGGTGGCCAGTGGGTGGTGAGTACAAGTCAGAAATGCCACTAAACGTCCTACAAAGTCCAAGACAGTCTTCCATGACAAAACAGCTTCCAGCCCAAAATGTCAGCAGAGCTGATGTTGAGAAACCCTGATGTAGAATAATTTCTTGTTTAGGCAGCCAGTTCGGCACTTGGTGGCCCCACTCTGACACACGCTGTGACCAGAGCAACAAAAATGCTGACAGCCACTGCCATGCCAACCGTAGCCACGTCAGTCCAGTCTCCTTACAGGTAAGCGACTACAGAGGTTACAGCAGATGCACAACACACAAAGGTCGGTCAGCTTAAAAGCAAACTTGGAATCTTTTTTCTTCCGTTGGAGATCTCTGTTAATTGTTCATTTCCTCATTTTATTTCATGTATTTTTCAAATAGTCATATCCTTGAAAATTATGTATTCCCTGTCATATATTTTATCATTTGATTCATTTTACTTTAACTCTGTGTAATATGAGTAGCCTACTCTATGATTGAACCAAGATATATTCTTTGTCTGAAGAATAATTTTTTTCAAATTTGAAATATTTACTTAGACATAACTTTTTGAATAGACAAATCATGACACAGTGTAAGCAAAATGAAGTGGCATGTGATGATTAATATTGTACATTATGATATAATCATAGTTAAAATGTTATGTACTTAAAATTATTTTTCAAATAATTGTGTTAAAAGTTTGAATTGACATCTCTAAATCACATTGCTGTGTGGAGTGTTTTCAGATGTTGTCAGTGAAATTTGAGTTGAGCATTTTCTGTACTTCTTTGGTATAGTAAGGAGAATAGATGGATATTTAGAAAATTAAATTGAAGCAGTTAAACTACTTCTGTGGATTTTAATAAGTCTTTCATTACTGGTGAGCAGCCCCAAATCAGTGGTGGTCAGGTTCTGAGAGAAGAGCTCCCTCTGTGTCTCATTCTGCTGCCCTCCAGTGGTTGGTGCTGATAGAGTCTCTACTTCTGGAATGTGTGTATTTCTTTCTCTTTATTTACAGTTGGGGGTGTTCCTTTTCTTTTTAAAGCACTTTATAGCAAAGTGATCCAGTTATATATGTATATTTTTTCCATATTGTTTTCCATTATAGGTTATTGCAGGATATTGAGTATAATTCCCTGTGCTGACCAACTCTTTTAAAGTGAAATTTCCAGTACTGCTAATCAGCATGCCTGAGATTTAGAAATACACCTGTATGAACTATTTAGACTTTCCAGAATATCAAGTGTTTGAGGGCACTTGGATTTTCATCTGTCAGTGCTAACACATGTAGTGTTTAATAAAGCGTGGAGCTGTCACCGTATAAGCTGCTGGATATTGGAGTCCTCTTATTTCAAATGATATGCAAGATTCCTTAACTCTGACCTAAAGAGACCTCAGGTCTCATTTTTAGAGTCTGAGAGCTCCACACTTCCTTGCTATGTGTTTTCTGTTCCAAAGATGATTGTATCTCTTTGATGTGTGTTGATTTCTTAACTATTTTGAAAATCCTTGGGATACCATTTTCTGTATATGTTTTAACTATACAGGATAGTCACATAAACCAGATGAACATTTTTTGCAGGGGGGGGGATCTTTTTCTTCTGCCTCATTCTTAAGCTAATTAAACAGCAGTTCTCATTTGTGGTATACTAAATGGTTTGCATTTGTCTTCTAAATTTCAGGCAGTTCAGAACTTTGTCAGGTTCTGTGTGTTTACAGAATTATATGGCATATTTTAGTTGTAAGATTATGAGATTCAAACTCACTGATTGTTCATTCTTGGTGAATTGATAAACAAATAAGCCTGCAGACCCAGAAGAAGCACAGGCCTTCTATTTGTGGAACAACTATTAAAAAAAAAAAAAGACAAGAAAAGGACAGGAAAGGAAACGTGGGGAGGGCCAGCTTCTCCCCTGTTATCCGTCTGTGTGTGACAGCTGTGACCTGCTTGAACCATCTCTCCCTTGAGTAAAAGGGAAGTTTAGTTTTGCAGATTTCAGTGAGGGCTAAATGTGGTTGTGGTTTTGGTGAAAGAGACTGAAATTGAGCTCATGTTAGCAATTCAAGTATGTTCAAAAAAATTTTTTTAATTCATAGATCCACTAAACTTGTAATAATTGAGCGATTACTGCTTCTGGCAGAACGTTACGTGATCACTATAGAGGTAAGCCTCTCTTCTTTGTAAGACAACTTTATCACCCTATAACTAGTCTGTTAGGAGTGTATTTTTGTGACATTTAACTGTGGCACTGTGCTGTTTGACTTGCTGTGTCTTTTTCAAGGATTTTTACTCTGTCCCCCGAACTATTCTACCTCATGGTGCCTCATTCCACGGACATCTTTTAACTCTTAACGTTACTTACGAGTCTACCAAAGATACCTTCACTGTAGAGGTAGGTTTACATTAAGTTCTGAAACCATTTCCATATTGTCTTGTTATTTTCATATGAACATCATTGATTAAGATAGCGGCAAGAATGACTATTTTAAAAGCTGTGTGGTAAACAAATTTAAAATAAAGATCTGAACTGAAAGGAAGTTGATAGGGTATAAGCAGGTACATAAGTAAGTACATGATATCCGGTGATAAATGGGTGTTATAAAGATTTAAGAAGAATACCACAGAATCAGATGGGTATACATGACATATTTTAGAATGGACAGGGATGGTCTCTGAGGTGGTCACATTTGAATGGAGACTTGAATGAATTGACAGAGCATGTTATTTCTGGGGAGGAGCTTTCCATACCAAGGGAGCAGCAGGTACAAAGGTCCTAAGGTGGGAGTCTGTTTGGCTTATTCAGTGGCAAGGAAAGTGGCTGGTGTGACTAGAGCATGGTGAGAAGGGGAAGAATGGAAGGCTCTGCAGTGGAAGGATTTGAAATTTGATTACATGCATGATGGGGAGTGACGTATGGAATAGAATGTTTAATTACTGCAGAGGGGAGGCCTCATGAGGGCACGGGTTCTTGTCTTTGGGTTCTGTGTTATGTTCCCAGCTTTCTGCAGCAGTGCCCAGTACATACAAGGTGCTCACTAGTAGCTGTTTAAATTAATTGATAAGCGAATTATAGTATTGTTTCACTTCATTTTACAGGCTCACAGTAATGAAACTATAGGGAGTGTCCGGTGGAAGATAGCCAAGCAGTTGTGCTCTCCAGTGGACAGTATACAGATATTTACAAATGACAGTCTGGTAGGTGTAAATACACATTTTGTGTCACTTTAGTCTGTTGTCAGTATTCTCCTCTCTTTTCCTTCTCAGTAATTAAGAAACCACTTTCTGCAGCTGACAGTGAATAAAGATCAAAAGCTACTCCACCAGCTGGGCTTCTCTGATGAACAAATCCTCACAGTGAAGACTTCTGGCAGTGGGACACCATCTGGGAGCTCCGCAGATTCCTCAACCAGCTCCAGCAGCAGCAGCAGCGGGGTGTTCAGCTCATCATATGCCATGGAGCAGGTATCCAGTGATAATCTTCAAGTGCAAAACAAGAACTTCACATCATGAAGTTTTGCCTTCAGCCCATATAGATTTGGATGATTATGTCCTTTCCTCATAAGTCCTGACTCTTCAGAACTGTATCACAGAAATGCTGGGATTTAGTTGGGAGAAGACTATGTACTTTATCAATCTTCTGAACCAGACTCTTGTGAGTCTGAGTGATTCTGCCTGGCCCCTGCTTGCTGCTGCTCTGTTACATCTCTCTTCATTGATTGTCCTCTACTGGGTCATTACCATTAAGTGTCAAATATGCTGTGTTATTTCTGCCATCTTTTAAAAGTACCTTTTTCACCCAAACTTGAGCTTCAGTTTCCCTCAGTTCTCTCCTTTTCAAGTCAGCAAAGCTCTCTGAAAGAGTCTGTACTCTCTTTACCATCCTCTCTTGATTCCTCTTGAAAAGAGACTCCACATGTTTTGTCCACCTCTTAATCCTCATCTTCTTGACATCTCAGCAGACTTGTTCCTTGTGATCTTTTCCCCTTGAAATACTTTCTCCACTTGTCTTCCAGGACTCACCAGGCTCTCCGTCCCTCTCTAGGTCTTCCTCTTTGGGCTCCTCTGCTGCTGCTGCTTTGTCTTCCTGATCTGTATGCAGAGAAGTTCCCTGGCTCAGTCCTTTGACCTCTCCTCTGTCTACGCTTATTTAGGAATCTTATTTAGGAATCTCATCCAGTTTCAAAACTTTATATATTATATATACATTGATAACACCCCAACTTTTATCTTTAGCTTGAAGTGTAGATTGTTGTGTTAGTTACTCTGTCTAGTCCAACTCTTTGTGACCCCATGGACTGTAGCCCACCAGGCTCCTCTGTCCATGGGATTTTTCAGGCAAGAATACCAGAGTGGGTTACCATTCCCTTCTCAAGGGGATCTTCCCAACCCAGGGATCGAACTTGAGTCTCCTACACTGCAGGTGGATTCTTTACCATCTGATACATGGAACCAATTACTCAACACAGCATCTCCTCTTAAATGTTTGATAGACTCCATTCTAACTTTTGAAACTGAGCTGCTACCCGCTTTCCCACCACCTGCTCCTACCCCAAACCTCTTCATCCCACAGTCTTGTCCTGTTTCAGATAATGCCTATTTCATTCTTCTAGGGATTCATGCCTGAATCTTGAAGTCCCTTCTTTCCCTCATACCTCTATGCATCACCAAATCCTTGACTCTACCTTTAAAATAAATCTATATCCAGAAGCCAGCTACTCTTCTCTGCCTCCACAGCTTCCACACAGACCGAGGCAGCCATCACGCCCCACCCACCACCTGAGGGTAACAGTAGTGCTGCGTCTGGTCGCAGGGCTTCTGCCCTTGTTCCAGTTCAGTCTCTCTGGTGTGTAGCACCCAGCATCCCATGATCTTTTTACAGACCAGTCAGATTATGCCACTCCTCAATTCCGAGGCTTCCGCACCTCCCACCTCACTAGTGCTCTCCCCTGAGGTCTTCCCCCAGGACCCACCCTCCCCCTCACCATTCCAGCTGCAGTGGCCTCGATGATGGTCCTCAAACATAGTGGGGCCTGTGCCCTGTTCTTCCCCAATACCCAGGCATTTTCTTCGCTGATACCAGGTTCTTTCTCACTTCCTCCTGCTCTCACTCAAATGTAGCCTTCTTGGTGAGCCTTCTTGGCAATCCCAGTTAAACTTTCAGCCTGTTCCTACTCCTGCATGGCTCATTTCCCTTCCCTGCTTTATTTCCATCTAACGTACTATATAAAATATTCATCTTGTTTAATGTCCCTGTTTCTCTCCCCAGTGAAATGTAAGCTCTGTGAGAGCAGACCTCTGAATGTTTTGCTCACTACTGTATTTCCAGCACCTAAAACAACAGTGAAACATAATAGGTAGTCTGTGTTTGTTGATTTTATGAATCATTCAAGGTTTTTTGTACCTTCTCTGTGCCAGGAGCTCGGCACCAGGGATACAAAACTGGCAAAAGACATTCTGCTCTTTATGTGTTTACAGTCTAGAAAGTAAGATAATAACCAGCACTCAAGTGAAGTAAAAGTATTTAAGTAATGGAGAGGGTTATTACATACAGCTCTTTCATTTAATACCTTATATAAGATGCTTGTGTGGCTGACTCTTTAAAACTTAGAGAGCATAGTCTTGCTATAGATACCACTGAAGCCTGCAGGGTTAATGTTAATATTGTGATGTTTCTTAAAAACTGACTACTTATATGTGAAAGTGAGAGTCACTCAGTCATGTCCAACTCTTTGCGACCCCACGGACTACCCAGTCCATGGAATTCTCTAGGCCAGAATACTGGAGTGGGTAGCCTTTCCTTTCTCCAGGGGATCTTCCCAACCCAGGGATCGAACCCAGGTCTCCCACATTGCAGGTGGATTCTTTACCAGCTGAGCCACAAGGGAAGCCCAAGAATTCTGGAGTGGGTAGCCTATCCCTTCTGCAGCGGATCTTCCCGACCCAGGAATCAAACCGGGGTCTCCTGCATTGCGGGCATATTCTTCATGTAGTGAGAATTTAAGAATGAAATCCCACTCAGAGCATTATTAAGACAGTTTATCAATAGCAGAAGTGATGTACATAACATCATCAAGTTTCACATTTTTATATTTCATCATTGTTGTTCAGTCACTAAGTTGTGTCGGGCTCTTTGCAACCCCGTAAACTGCAGCACGCCAGGCTTCCCTGTCCTTCACTATCTCCCCGAGTTTGCTCAAACTCATGTCCACTAGGTCAGTGATGCCATCCAACTATCTCATATCTGTCGCCCCCTTCTCCCGCCTTCAATCTTTCCCAGCATCAGGGTCTTTTCCAGTGAGTCAGCTCTTCACATCAGGTGGCCAGAGTATTTATTAGAGCTTCAGCTTTGGTGCTAGTCCTTCCAATTTAGGGTTGATTTCCTTTAGTATTGACTGGTTTGATCTTGTTGCAGTCCAAGGGACTCTCAAGAGTCTTCTCAAGCACCACAATTCAAAAGCATCAATTCTTCGGTACTCAGCCTTCTTTATGGTCTAACTCTCACATCCGTATGTGACTACTGGAAAAACCATGGCTTTGACTAGATGGACCTTTGTTGGCAAAGTGATGTCTCTGCTTTTTAATACACTGTCTAGGTTTGTTATAGCTGCTCTTCCAAGGAACAAGCATCTTTTAATTTTGTGGCTGCAGTCACCTTCTGCAGTGATTTTGGAGCATAAGAAAATAAAATCTGACACTGTTTTCACACTTTCCCCATGTATTTGCCATGAAGTGATAGGACCGGATGCCATGATCTTCATTTTTTGAATGTTGAGTTTTAAGCCAGCTTTTTCACTCTCCTCTCTCACCTTCATCAGGAGGCTCTTTCAGATCAGATCAGTCGCTCAGTCGTGTCCGACTCTTTGCGACCCCATGAATCGCAGCACACCAGGCCTCCCTGTCCATCATCAACTCCCGGAGTTCACTGAGACTCACGTCCATCGAGTCAGTGACGCCATCCAGCCATCTCATCCTCTGTCGTCCCCTTCTCCTCTTTAGTTCCTCTTTGTTTTCTGCCATTAAAATGGTACCATCTGCATATCTGAGGTTGTTGGTATTTCCAGCAGTCTTGATTGCAGCTTGTGATTCTTCCAGCCCAGCATTTCACATGATATACTCTGCATATAAGTTAAATAAGCAGAATGACAATGTACAGCCTTGACGTACTCCTTTCCCAATTTTGAACCAGTCCATTTTTCAGTGTCTAGTTCTGTTTCCTCTTGTCCTGCATACATGTTCTCAGGAGGCAGGTCAGGTGGTCTGGTATTCCCATCTCATTAACAGTATTCCACAGTTTGTTATGATCCACACAGTCAAGGCTTTATCATAGTCAATGAAGCAGAAGTAGATGTTTTTTTGGAATTCCTTGCTTTGTCTGTGATCCAGCATGTGTTGGCAATTTGATCTCAGGTTCCTGCTTTTTCTAAATCCAGCTTGTACTTCTGGAAATTCCCTATTCCCATACTGCTGAAGCCTAAGCTTGAAGGATTTTGAGCATATCTTGCTGACATTTTAAATGTGTACAATTGTACAATAATTTGAACATTCTTTGGCATTGCGTTTCTTTGGGATTGGAATGAAAACTGACCTTTTCCAGTCCTGTGGCCACTGCTGAGTTTTCCAAATTTGCTGGCATAATGAGTGCAGCACTTTAGCAGCAGCATCTTTCAGGATTTGAAATAGCTCAGCTGGAATTCCGTCACCTCCACTAGCTTGGTTTGTTGTAATGCTTCCTAAGGCCCACTTGACTTCACGCTCCAGGATGTCTGGCTCTAGGTGAGTGACCACACCATCGTGGTTATCTGGGTCATTAAGAGGTTTTTGGACAGTTCTTCCATCCTTGCCACCTTTTCTTAATCTCTTCTACTTCTGTTAGGTTCTTTCTGTTTTTGTCCTTTATTGAGCTCATCTTTGCATGAAATGTCCCCTTGGTATCTCCAATTTTCTTAAAGAGATCTCTGGTCTTTCCCATTCTGTTTTCCTCTATTTCTTTGCATTGTTTACTTGCGAAGGCTCTTTTACCTTTCCCTGCTCTTCTCTGGAACTCTGCAGTGAGTTGGGGTTTATCTTTCCCCATCTCCTTTACCTTTCACTTCTCTTTTCTCATCTGTTTGTAAGGCCTCCTCAGATAAGCACTTTGCCTTCTTACACTTCTTTTCCTTGGGGGTGGTTTTGGTCACCACCTCCTGTACAGTGTTACGCATTACAGGCGGATTCTTTACCAGCTGACCCACAAGGGAAGCCCAGGTATTCTGGAATGGGTAGCCTAACCCTTCTCCAGTGGATCTTCCTGACCCAGGAATTAAACCGCGGTCTCCTGCGTTCCAGGCATATTCTTCATGTAGTAAGAATTTAAGAGTGAAATCCTACTCAGAGCAGTATTAAGACAGAGAAGTCAAAGTGAAAGCATTAGTCACTCAGTCATGTCCAGTCGTTGCAATCTTACGGACTGTAGGCCACCAGGCTCCTCTGTCCGTGGTATTCTCCAGGCAAGAATACTGGAGTGGTTAGCCATTCCCTTCTCCAGAGGATCTTCTGACCCAGGGGTTGAATTTGCATCTCCTGCATTGCAGGCAGATTCTTTACCACTGTGTCACCAGGGAAGCCCCAAGTTTTGCAGTAGCCAGTCTTTAAGAACCAGTCATTTTATTGTTTGTACCTTTGATTAGAAAAGGAGAAAATTCTTTTGTAAGTTTGTATCTTTGTTTTGCTTTTTCCCTCAGGAGAAATCCCTCCCTGGTGTGGTGATGGCGCTTGTATGTAATGTATTCGACATGCTTTACCAGCTGGCCAATCTAGAGGAGCCAAGGTAAATAGAAATGTTTGTGAAGCTTGCAAGAGAGCAAGCTATTAAAGTTAGGGAACCAAATACATGTTCTCTTAATATGTATATCACTCCACATCCCCTACTAAATTTGACTATTTTTTATTTGAAACTGTGGCTCTTAAGAAAAAAATTTCACATTTGAAAAATTTCAGGATAACTCTACGAGTACGAAAGCTTCTGCTCTTGATACCTACTGATCCGGCCATTCAGGAAGCCCTTGATCAACTTGATTCTTTAGGAAGAAAGGTATGAGTATCTTGGATAGTTATTTAACAGGCATGGAAATTTTATATCATGATTCAGTAAAAATGCAGCATAGCATCACGTAAAGGTCATGTGATCCCATCTTTCCCATAACAGATTTTTTTCTTTAGAAAAATACCTTTGCTCTAAATGGAAATCTGAACTTCATCATGACTTTTAAATTATCTGTAGTCAATAATGACATCAAATTTTAGAACTGGAAGAACCTTTAATGTCATCTGCTTCTACCTCCTTCATGTTTTATATGAGGAAAACTAAACCCAGAGTAATGAAGTGTCTCATCTAGGGTCAGACTCTAGTGCTCATTCAACTGTGATGTTTTCCTTCTGTCATGATGCCTCTCTGAATGTGGTTGTTGCGTATGTTTGAGTTGTTTGCATAAATGGGTTATCACTTAATTTTTTCACAGTTGGTATTTAGTTCCTTTTGTTTAATTTTTACAATCTTGTTCCTTAAGAGTTTATACTAAAAATGTTTTATTTATAATATTGTTTAATTGTATTTTCAGAATAAATTCATTTAGAACAAAGTTGTTAAAACTAAGCTATAAATTTTGTATTTCAGTAATTATTATTTAGATCAGGTCAGAACCTTATCACATATACCTTATTTATTAATTTGAGGGAGAAGAGAACTAATGTAATTGTAAACTATATTACTAGAACTGCTGCTGCTGCCGCTAAGTCGCATCAGTCATGTCCGACTCTGTGCGACCCCATAGACGGCAGCCCAACAGGCTCCTCTGTCCCTGGGATTCTCCAGACAAGAACACTGGAGTGGGTTGCCATTTCCTTCTCCCCACCCAAAATTCTCAAAAACTACTACTCTGCAATCTTGTAATTTAATTATCAGAGTTCAGTAGTACAAAGTTTAAAAACCTGGAAATAAATTAGGATGGCCTCGCCAGTGTTGCTTAGAATACAATCCCAGAGGCATTCCTGTAGAATGGAATGCTGTTGACCACTGACGGTCTGTGTGATGGAGTTCAGTGCTTCGTTAATAATTGAAGAGTGATGTGGCCTTGAGGTTAATTTTTTTAGAAAATGTCGATGATTTGAGTATATTAAAGTGGAAAAGAATACTAGAATATATAGTGATAATGTTTCTCCTTCATTTGTGTCCTTTTTCATTATTTTAAACTTAGAAAACATTACTGTCTGAAACAAGTTCTCAGTCTTCAAAGTCTCCATCCCTGTCTTCTAAGCAGCAGCATCAGCCAAGCGCCAGTTCAATTTTAGAAAGTCTATTTCGATCTTTCGCTCCAGGAATGTCCACCTTCAGAGTGCTCTACAACTTAGAAGTAAGAAACCTCATTTTTTTTTATTTAATTTTAACAGATTCATTTTGGTCTGAAGATTCATGCTTACAGATGTCAGAAATAAGTAAATAGACTATAAATTGAAGTGTTTTATTGTTTTGGACTTTGAAAATGCTCTTTTTTTCCCCCAACTTATACCTATGTACATTGTTATACTTGTAAAATAGCATGTACATAAATAATTAGCTAGTGGAGGTGATGGAATTCCAGTTGAGCTATTCCAAATCCTGAAAGATGATGCTGTGAAAGTGCTGCACTCAATATGCCAGCAAATTTGGAAAACTCAGCAGCGGCCACAGGACTGGAAAAGGTCAGTTTTCATTCCAGTCCCAAAGAAAGGCAATGCCAAAGAATGCTCAAACTACCATACAATTGCACTCATCTCACATGCTAGTAAAGTAATGCTCAAAATTCTCCAAGCCAGGCTTCAGCGATATGTGATCCGTGAACTTCCAGATGTTCAAGCTGGTTTTAGAAAAGGCAGAGGAACCAGAGATCAAATTGCCAACATCCACTGGATCATCGAAAAAGCAAGAGAGTTCCAGAAAAACATCTATTTCTGCTTTATTGACTATGCCAAAGCCTTTGACTGTGTGGATCACAATAAACTGGAAAATTCTGAAAGAGATGGGAATACCAGACCACCTGACCTGCCTCTTGAGAAATTTGTATGCAGGTCAGGAAGCAACAGTTAGAACTGGACATGGAACAACAGACTGGTTCCAAATAGGAAAAGGAGTTTGTCAAGGCTGTATATTGTCACCCTGTTTATTTAACTTCTATGCAGAGTACATCATGAGAAACGCTAGACTGGAAGAAACACAAGCTGGAATCAAGATTGCCGGGAGAAATATCAATAACCTCAGATATGCAGATGACACCACCCTTATGGCATAAAGTGAAGAGGAACTAAAAAGCCTCTTGATGAAAGTGAAAGTAGAGAGTGAAAAAGTTGGCTTAAAGCTCAACATTCAGAAAACGAAATTCATGGCATCTGGTCCCTTCACTTCATGGGAAATAGATGGGGAAACAGTGGAAACAGTGTCAGACTTTATTTTTCTGGGCTCCAAAATCAGTGCAGATGGTGACTGCAGCCATGAAATTAAAAGACGCTTACTCCTTGGAAGGAAAGTTATGACCAACCTAGATAGCATATTCAAAAGCAGAGACATTACTTTGCCAACAAAGGTTCGTCTAGTCAAGGCTATGGTTTTTCCAGTGGTCATGTATGGATGTGAGAGTTGGACTGTGAAGAAGGCTGAGCGCTGAAGAATTGATGCTTTTTAACTGTGGTGTTGGAGAAGACTGTTGAGAGTCCCTTGGACTGCAAGGAGATCCAGCCCATCCATTCTGAAGATCAGCCCTGGGATTTCTTTGGAAGGAATGATGCTAAAGCTGAAACTCCAGTACTTTGGCCACCTGATGTGAAGAGTTGACTCATTGGAAAAGACTCTGATGCTGGGAGGGATTGGGGGCAGGAGGAGAAGGGGACGACAGAGGATGAGATGGCTGGTTGGCATCACTGACTCGATGAACGTGAGTCTGAGTGAACTCCAGGAGTTGGTGAGGGACAGGGAGGCCTGGCGTGCTGAGATTCATGGGGTTGAAAAGAGTCGGACACGACTGAGCGACTGATCTGATCTGATCTGATCTGAATGTATAAAAATGTGTAATTAACTTCCTCTGGAAGTTCTGCAAGTGTTTATAACATCAGTTTTTAATCCTCAGCCTTGTTACTAAATGCATCCTAAGTTTTTAAAAAAGCTGTTGCAATTTGTTGCCATTAATGAAGCTTTATAAGTAGTTTCTCAGGAAACACATTTAACATTATTATTTTAGGGTGTTTTTAGAAAGAAAGCTATTTTATTAAAAGTATTTGACCAAAAGAATATTTTTATTGCCCTCCTTCCTAACAGTAGCTTTAAATTAGTAGATTCAGTTCACTAAACTTTACTAATTATTTACTGTCTACAAATCATTGTGGTAGTTTTAACTACCACAGAGTTGAAAAGGTGTGATAATTGCTCCAGGTTCTTATGAGTTAGACGTAGGAGAGGCTTGATAGGCTGAGTCCTAAAATCAGAACCATAGCAAAGCACTGTGGAGGTGGAAACTGCCCTGCTCTGCCAGACCCTCAGGGCACGTAAGGTTCTAGGGAATATAAAGCCCTGAATGATTTTGTTTTACCTTAAATTGTTCTATTTAGTTAATTGTTTATTAAGGAATCCAGATCGGTGCCTGAGCAACCTTAATTATCAAATTACCATTTGTCTTCAGTAGGTTTTGAATCACAACAAAGGTCATAATTGACAAGAAGATACCTACTCAGGCATGTTTTCAAAGTTTTATTTCATCTGACAGTCTAATTTGGAGTATAAAGTCATATTCACTCATTTTTGTGCTTAACTCATTATTTATATGTTTGTATGGTGGAGCTGTGATAATGTTTCATAGTTGCCTTAAGATAATTTTTCTTGTGAAAATGTTTGTTGGGTCCAAAAGGAAAAAATATTTAGCATGTATTTTAAAAATAAAGTATGACCTCATTTCTTGTGAACATTTAAAAATACATACAATATTCAAAAACAGAAAATTACCTAGAAATTTTTGGCTAATTCAGTCTTATAAAATTTGTATCTTGCATTGCTGCCAGATTTGTTATTTGCTTTTAAATGATTGTCTCAGAAAGTTAAGGTATAAATCTTAACACCCACATTTGAGAGCACCCTGAAAATCAGAATGACCCAGCAGTGGGTATGGTTTGTCATCAGCTACTTAGATTGCATTACCTTAGAGCCAAAGGACTGTAAAATCATCCCCAGTCTCATTTTAGAACTTCAGATTAACTGGGAATTCCTCTGATAGGTTGCCTTTTGCTCTGTAAAAAATGTAGAAACCATAACACCCCCAAAGCACTTCTTTTTACTGTTACCTGAAAGGTTCATGTCCTTGCATTTCAATCTTTAACTTATGTTTGGCTTCTAGGGAAATTCAGAGTGGATATTCCAAGTACCCATTCCTTTGGGAAACTCTTTCACCCTCACTAAATTGTTGTCCATTAAGCATGGGGAGTGTGTGCCTGTGGCTGTCAACACTTAGAAAGGGTTAGGATAGCAGAAGGTTCCCATTCTCCTGAATGATGCTTGTGATCTGAAGCTGGCAAACCAGTTTCCTGAAGGGCAACTTAGGAAGAAAGCATCTTTAGACAAAAATATCACATTAAGAATCTAAGCTCCTAAAATTACTAATAAGTTCATAGAAGCAGATTTTTTTTTAATAAAGAAAGGATCTTGAATTACATCTAGATTAAAACCTTGGGAAAACTGAGGCTATGAGCTTTAAAAAATTTAAGTCATAACTAAATAAGCAGTTGTTTCCTGGGCACTTGTCTTGTGCCAGTGCTTATACTAAACACCTTAAGTTTGTGTTATCTGACTTACAAACAATACTCTGGGAAAGGTAATTACTGTCATTTACCCAATGAGAAAACTGAGGCAAAAAGGCAAATTACGTATGTGAGATCTCTCAACTAGTCAGTGGTAAAACTAGGATGTGAGCTAAATTTGTAGTCTCATACTGCAGGTTGATTATTTATGTGAAAATAGTTTCCTTTAGGTGGATACTACAGTGTCATAAAAAGGGCATGGATGTTAGAGTGAGACCCATCTAGACTCAAATTCTAACTGTGTGACCACAGGTGGGAGGTCACATAACCTCTCAGGTCTCAGTCTTTCCCTGTAGAATAAAATACCTATGCCTTACAGAGTGAAATTAAGAGACAGAGCAAATTAAGTACTTCATCTTCATCTTATGCCTAGTACCTTGGAGACAGTTGCTCAGTAAATAGGAGTTAGAATCATTATCAGGAAACTCATCCAGCATTTATAATAAATGGACTGTTATAAAACTTCGGTTTATATACTTTTTCTAGAACATATCCACATAACACATAATGTTACCTGCTCTTAGGCAAGTCTGGAGCCTGAGACATTCACATTTGCTGGTTTCATGAAAGAGGAGCATACTAGCTCTCTAAAAACAGAAATATTTTTCATGCTAAGTAAATGGAACTATTTGTGAAACATCAGCCTCCTTATACTATTGGAGGTAGAAAGAGCAGCAGTTAAAGAGATTCTGACTCAAGTTGTCTGATTGCTTTACTTGATAAAAAGGAATAATTTCTACTGGAAATGTTGGGATGATTAATTGTGCTTTATCTTTTTTCCAAGGTTCTAAGCTCCAAACTCATGCCAACAGCTGATGATGACATGGCAAGAAATTGTGCAAAATCATTTTGTGAGAACTTCCTCAAAGCAGGAGGTTTGAGGTTAGAGTTTCAATATTGTATTATATGATATTGCAGAAAATGAATAGAGTTATTTTAGTTAATTTCTCCTGCCGGGCCTTATTTATGCCTACAAGGCATGATTTAAAGTATTATGGGAGTTGTAATAAGAAGGAATGATGTTTTTGTCTTTAGAATATTTTTAAATGTTTTAATGACTTTTGATTATTTGGAAAACTGACAGAAGCATGTCTTTCCCCTTTGGGAGTGGGGGAAATTCTCAAGAGGAGACGAAACTGTGCTGTTCCTGGTCACTCCCACATCAGTTTGAAATAAGGTGGATCTGATTCTTAGTAATCTGTGTTGTGCAACGCATTAGCGCTGGGGGAAGATGTTATCCCTGCCCTTGAGAGCTTCCTGTTATTCTTAAAGAATAACAAACAGTTATTGCAGGTATTGAAACAGGCTTATAAAAGGTGCTTTGTGGGATGAAGTGGGGAAGAAAGCAGTGGTTAAAATGGTAAGGTTTGCTTGGGGTAATAAGATTAGGAGATGCTTCCCAGAAAGTGACATGTGAGCTGGAAGCAGAGATGAGTCACCGCTTTCTAGGTAATCAAGGAGGGAAGGACATTCTCAGCCAGAGGAGGGGTGGGGATGAGTGAGAGCATGGACAGCACAGGACTGTCTTGGGAACTACAGTTGCCTGGTGAGACCAGAGCAAAGGGTAAAGGAGAGAGATTGTGAATAGGGGGTCATATTGAGGAATTTCAGCATTATGTTGTAAAAACAGGAGGTGTCTAAGCCAGGAGTTAGCTAGAACAGTTACTCTGACTGCAGTAGAAAAGATGACTGCAGGTGGAAGAGACTAGAGGCAGGGAGAACTGTAAGAAATGTTACAGTGTTCCAGAGAAGAGATGACAGGTTCTAAATGTGGGACAGTGGTAGAGGGACATTTATAAGATGAAATAGAAAAGTCTTTATGATTAGATGCAAGATTGTTGTTGCTGTTTAGTCTCTAAGTCATGTCCAACTTTTGCAACTCCTTGGACTATAGCTTATCAGGCTCCTCTGGCCATAGGATTTCCCAGGCAATAATATACTGGAGTGGGTTGCCATTTCCTTCTCCAGTGGATCTTCCCAATGCAGGGATCAAACCTGTGTCTTCTGCATTGGCAGGTGGATTCTTTACCACTGAACCACCTGGGAAGCACAAATATAGAGTAGGAAACTTTTTAAAAATGGCCCTATGATTTCTAGCTTGGGAGAATGAGTGAATGATAATAACTCTTTAGTCCATATGGGGAATGAAGATAAGATGGAAGAAACTGAGAAAGTCAAGAGAAGTGAGTTTGATTGTGCAAAAGATCTCTGTGAGTCACATGAAGGGGATGGTTTGGACATGATGCTCTTGAGAGAAGTGGAGAATGGCACTGGATGTTCAAGGAGGCATCGTGTATAAGGAAAGCCTTGCAGCCTGAGACCCTGGCAAGTGTAAGGCTGGGAAGCAGAATCAGTAAGTGGAAATCTCTATTGTATGAGTGAGAGAAAAGGAGGTGACCGAAGTTTGAAGGATAGGATAACTGAAGAGAAAGTTTGCTTTTCTGTTTTGATTTTAACTTGGAGAAGCCTTGGTTCTCATTGTGAGCTGACTAAAAGGGGCCAATGAAAAAGAAAAGAATAAAAGGGGGTGATCAACCAATGGGGCTAAGTTCCACTGCAGTTGGAAGATATGTTCCATAAAGAAAGTAGGCATGCCATCTCCTTTGGGAAAGAAAAGAGTGAAAACCAGCTTGAATTTTGAGCAGAGGGTAATTGAAGGAATTCTGTTGGAGGCCTTCAGGGAAGAGAGCTTGGGTGAGACCTTGCGGAGATCAAGGGGACTAGAAACAGCAGTGGAAATAGAGGGTGAAAACTCATTTCAGATCATCAGCCAATTACAGAGCTATGCTAACACAGGCATTTTAATTCTGGCTTATTTCTGAGTGTCAGTGCACATGCTAGGCATCGTTCTAAGTACTAGAAAGAGAGCAGTGTATCGATAAAACAATAATCCATGTCCTTGTGAAGATGGTAGTCTAGAAGGGAAGACAACAAAGAAGTAAAAGTGTATGTCAGGTGGTGATAAAAGCTGTAGAGAAAAATAAGACAAAGAAGAGCGGGTGGGTAGGGGAAGGGTTTGTTCAGTGGAGTGATCAGAGAACACTGCACTGATGGGGGGATATTTTACAATGACCTGAAGGAGGTGAGGGAGCAAGATCTGGAGATGCTGGGGAAAGCTGTCCAGAGGAGCATCCAACGCAAGCCCCTGTGAGGGTCAACCTGGTGTCTGTAAAGCCAGCAGGGGGCTAGTGTGGTTGGGGCTGAGTGAGGGGAGAAGGGTAGGGGGCATGAGGTTACAGAGTTACCAGAGGTCAGGGTATGCAGGATTTTACAGGCTACTGTGAAGGAAATAGGAAACCATGGGAGGATTTTGTCCAGAGGAATCCCATGGTAACCTCCATTTTTAAGGGATCATTCTGGTTGATCTTTTGAGAATAGATTTTGGAGGTGAAGCTTCAAGAGTAGAAGCAAGAAGAAGAGTTGGGAAGCTTTTACAGCAATGTAGGTGATAGTAGATGTGAAAACAAGCTTTGTAGAATACACCAATTCTGGATATACTTTTGAATTGATAGCTCTTCTAATACCAACATAGCAGTTGATTGGGGAACTCATTCAAGTTAGTGAGAAGGCAAACTATCTAAACACTCTGTATTGGTTATTTTTTGGCTAAGAAAGGAGTCCAATTTTAATTCTGAACCAGGAAGGTTATATGTACTATAAGAAATCGTTGTGATAGGAATCTGTGTGATCCATTTATATGTAAGGATCATGTAAGAATTTTAAGTAATTGATAAGTATTAAACTACTTATATGGAGAGCTTCCCTGGCGGCTCAGACGGTAAAGCATCTGCCTACAATGTGGGAGACCTGGGTTCGATTCATAGGTTGGAAAGATCCCCTGGAGAAGGAAATGGCAATCCACTCCAGCACTCTTGCCTGGAAAATCCCATGGACGGAGGAGCCTGATAGGCTATAGTCCGTGGGGTTGCAAAGAGTGGGACACAACTGAGTGACTTCACTTTCACTTTCAAACTACTTATAGAAAATTACCTGTGGAAGAAACAGAAGTCTTAAATATCCTGCCTTTTCTTTTTTCTTTTTTTTTGAAGTTTGGTTGTAAATGTCATGCAGAGGGATTCCATCCCATCAGAAGTAGACTATGAAACAAGGCAAGGCGTTTATTCCATCTGTCTACAACTGGCAAGGTACGTAAATCTATTGATTACTCTCAGATGGCCATTCTTGACTCTTTCTTCCAGATCCCATCCTTTAAACATAGTATGAAATGACCTTGGCTTAGCCTAGCTTATTTCCTTTTAAGATTTTTACTCGTGGGACAAACATTGCCAACCTTATTGGATGAAGACCTCACCAAAGATGGCATAGAAGCACTTTCTTCTCGCCCATTCCGAAATGTCAGCCGGCAGACGAGCAGGCAGATGTCCTTATGTGGCACCCCAGAGAAGTCATCCTACCGACAGCTGTCAGTGTCTGACCGGTCTTCCATCAGAGTTGAGGAGATCATTCCTGCTGCACGAGTCGCAATACAAGTAAGTGACTTGTTTGTTCAAGAAGTCCCAAGGGCCTTCTTTCCAGAAGGCACCACTGGTGGGGAGGGCCTATGCAGATATAAAAATTATTGATGTGAGTATCATCCTCAAGGAGCGTACAGGAAGTAAGAAAGAGATCAACTAGTGTAGAATTCACTGTAATTCAGGTGGAAAACATCAATTGTTGTAAGAAGACTACCAAAGCAAGACATTCTACAGGGCTTAAGTGGAATGGAATAGTCATCTTCACATGCGGCTGTCACAAGGATTCCATGTAGGAGGGACTAAGCCTTTAAGAATAGGTAGGGATTCCATATCCATGGATTCATTTAGAGAGAGGAAAGTTGTTCAGGTAAAGGGGAAGGTGGGAGCTATTAGAAAAGAAGCCTGTGTAGGAGGCCGCATGGTGGTTCACATAGACCGGATGCTGTGTGTGGAAGAGGGGACATGGTGACAGCAAAATGGGTGATTTGAAGCCAGAACCTGGACAGCAGGGTCTCTGTGTTGTAGTAGCAGAGAGGCAGTTGTAAGTCTTTGAACAGTACAGAAGCATGAAAAAGGCTGTCTGTCTTGTAGATGATGTTGGAGGGAAATGAGCCTGCAAACTGAGACCAAGAGGAGGTTATTGAAGTCAGTGGGACATGTCCAAGTACTCACAGCACTTTCTTGCTTCCTTAGACAATGGAAGTCGGTGATTTCACATCTACTGTGGCCTGTTTCATGCGACTGTCATGGGCTGCAGCCGCAGGACGGCTCGACCTCGTTGGGAGTAGCCAACCAATTAAAGAAAGTAATTCTCTGTTTCCTGCTGGCATTCGAAACAGACTCAGCAGTTCAGGTACTGATTAAGAAGGATAAAATAATTAGAATATTGAACAGGAAGTAGCTATAAAAATCATCTTTGTATAGGTTATTCAGGGTCACAGAAAGGAGAAAGCCTTTTCTCTTGCTTTTGAGCATGAACAGAAATTCATCAAGCTAAATAAACCCTCAAGATTTATGCATATTCAAGTTTGCATGTATGTATATACATCCTTCATTTATATATGTCATACTAAGAAAAAAGTTTATAAATGCAAAATAAATAGAAAAACCAAGCAGAGTTTTAGCTTGCTGAGTATGAAAGTGTCATGAGGCCAATAATTACAGCTGTAATAAAAATTTATCTAGAATATTTACCTGGAAAAATCATTTTCTTGGTTTGGCCTGTTATTTTCTGTTAGGCCTTTATAAATAGCTTTATTTCTCAGCTTTATTTGGTTTCCCTGCTGTGTATATAACTCATTAATAATAGAGCTTTTACACTGTACGACATACAGTAAAGTGCAGAAATGTTGAATGTACAGGAGTTTTAGGGTTTTTACATAAGTATAACCCATTAGATTAAGATAAGGAGCATTTCTAATAACCCAGAAAGACTCCCACATGCCTCCAAAATCGCACTGTTTTTGCTTCTGGCACCTGAAACTAGTTTTTCATCGTAAATGTATTTTTCAGCGCTTCCAAATGTGTTTTAAGTACAAAGAAAGCAGTGGGGGTCAAAGTAAATGATTAATTCTCTCTTGTTTCTTAGACCAAAGTGTCTTCTTGAACTCTTTACCTTCACTTGAGGATTATGGACACATTAAAGGGTTTTAATCTCAAGGGTCCTGTGGGATCCCCAGTAACCCTTCAGTAACCTTCCGTTTTGTATGTTTCCAGGAAGCAATTGCAGCTCTGGAAGTGAAGGGGACCCAGTGGCCTTGCACGCAGGCATCTGTGTACGACAACAGTCCGTGTCCACCAAAGACTCCCTGATTGCTGGAGAGGCTTTGTCTCTACTTGTCACCTGCCTGCAGCTTCGGAGCCAACAGCTGGGTATGCAGGAGGCCTGCTTGCCACTCGTGTTTTAGGAAACGGCCAGGTTTCTGTTGGGAATTATTTATATCCCTTCATAGATAAGGTCATATTAATAGAAATGGAAAAGGGGAAAGTTGGCATATGGAATAGGTAAGAATAGTGCTAGAGTACTTAATTCTGAACAAGTATTTATTGAGCACCTCTGTATACACGGTTCCACAGTTGATGTTACAAAGGCAGTATGTCTGCTGTCCAGGAGAGCTTACCATCTGTTGGAGGAATTAAAACAAGCCAAAGTTGTAGGTCATAAGCTATAGAAGTAGAATTATATATCAATCCCTAAACTGATAACGACTCCAGTATTAAAAATTATGAAACTTAAGATTTGTCCTTTTATCTTTATTGTTGGTTTTGACAAACTGGGGCTATTGCTAAACATATTTTTAGCATTAGATTCCCCAGGGCTCAGTCCCTGGACACTTTTTTTCCTCTGCCTACACTCATTCTCATAATCACCCATTCACATAATCACATCCACGTTCACAGCCTTAAATTCCCTCTATGTGTCGGTAACACTTAAATTTGGCTCTGTGACCTGGGTCCCTCCCCTGACATCTCTACTTAGATATAGTAGACTTCCTGAACTTAACATGTCCAGAACTGAACACTGGTCTGGCCCACACCACCCAAGAGATTGCCCATCTTAATTAGTAGCATTTTCGTTCTTGGAGTCATCCTACTCCAGGATTCCTTTCTTTACATCCTACTTCTAATCTGCCAACACATCCTTCTTCAGACTCCACCTTTGCTGGATTAAGGGGATTCCACCCCTTAGACCACCTTTGCTGTTGGTACCCTCTGCTCCTCCATCATCTCTTGCCTTGATTATAGCAGCAGTGCCCTGACTAATCTCCCTGCTTCTACCCTTGCAGTTTATTCTCCACACAGTAACCAGAGTGGACCCGCTAAAATGTAAGTCAGATCGTATCACTCCTCTATCTACAGCCTTGCAGCGGCCTCCGTTCACACTTAGTGAAAGCCAGATCTTCCCTAAGACCTTCCAGGCCTGGCACCATCCACGCCCGTGATGCCTGTGTGCCTTCACCTCTTGCACTCCCTGCCTCACCCACCATGCTTCAGCCACCCTGGCTTCCTAGCTGTTCGCTGACACTCAGGCACATGCCTGCCTCAGGGCCCTTGCACTAGCTATTCCCACTTCCCCCACCTTTTTTTAGAGAAATCACAGTCCTCACCTCTCCCAGCATTCACCTGTAAACTCTGTTGTTGTTTTTTTCTCTATCACTTATCACTGTACAGCATACAGTAAAATTTCTCTGCTTATCATGTTTATTGTCATTATCCCCTTCCCCACCTAGATGGTAAGCTCTGTAAGAACAGAGACTTTTGTCCCATGTGTTTCCTAATGAATCCTTAACACCCAAACACTGTGGGGTGTGTAGTAGGCCCTCAATAAATACTTATTCAGGGATGCAGTCTTAATGACTTGACTTTTAAAAATTGTACCAATACATGGAGCCCAATTCATTACTATTATTACTGGTTCAGACTGCCTGTTACGTAGAATTGGTGATCATTATGTATTATTCGGTATAACATCCAAATTTATCATATAAGATATCAAGATAAACATACAGAAAAAGTTACATGTTTATGGGACAGTGAACTATCAAAAATTTGACAGTACAGTATCAAAAATGATTTACTTTGGTCAGATTTGCTTTTAAAGGCTTATATATGAGAAGTCTTAAGTCACTGTGAAATACTATTAAGCATAAGCCATACTTTTAGTTCAGTTTCCTACAATTGTTTGATTACAGAAGTAATCAGGATGAGAAAAATTATAACTTCAAGCTTTTTTATCATTTGTAAGTTTATTGTAGAGTACATTTTATAGTTCAGAGGTATTGATAGTTTATCAAAGCAAGACATATTTGTTCTGTCACTAGTAAGCACAAGACATTGTGGGAAAAAGTGAGGGTACAACGATTACTTGGACAGTCCTGCTCTTGAGCGCCTTAGGCGCTCATGGGGGCAGTTATGGAGGTACTGAATTTGATTCTGTGTGGAAGAAGAGATGATGTCTACGATAGTTAAGGGTAAGAAATTATTCAAAACTTCTGAAATTTTGAAAATGCATTTCCTAACTTAGTTTCCTCCCCTGCCCCCATTCTCCTTATTCTTACCATCAGCCTCTTTCTACAACTTGCCCTGTGTTGCCGATTTTATCATTGATATTCTGCTTGGATCACCAAGTGCTGAGGTAAGGCTCACTTTATACAAAACCCCTTTGGTCTTGCTCTGCCTGGGCTCCTGGATGCCTGAGGCAGTGTGGGGACTGTAGAGGGAGTGGTGTTAGTCCTCCTGGGGAGTCACGTAGAGCGCTGCAGACCATTATGACAGTGACCGTTTAGACTCGCACCTTCCTTCCTTGTCTGTGTTTCACCGGAAGTTAAGATACTAGTGCTATGATTAACTTGCATTTATTTATAACAAACAAAATCTTACAGTGTTCAACATCCATAGCTGGCCAAGTCAGCCAACATTAAACATTAACTTGTTGGCCCAAATCAAGAAAGACCAACTTCAAGCCGTGAACTTTCATTAGGTCTTAGAATTCTCATTTTCGTACATAACCTTGAAAATTAACTTTGAGACACATGAAGAAGAGGTTTGTTTGTTTGTTTGTTTGTTTCTAATTTTCATTTAAAATTATAAGCCTGTTGATTAGAGTAGAATGTGCTGTGCTTAGACACTCAGTCATGTCTGACTCTTGGCAGCTCCATGGGCTGTAGCCCGCCAGGCTCCTCTGTCCATAGGGATTTTCCAGACAAGAATACAGGAGTGACTTGCTATGCCCTCCTCCAGGGGATCTTCCCAACCAGGGATCAAACCCAGGTCTCCCGCATTGTAGGCAGATTCTTTACCATCTGAGTAGAATCCACTACTAGAATAATTTGGGAAATCAGTACCCAGACCACACTTGATTTAAATTAGCCCTAGTTTATTCAATGTAAACTTTACTGACTGAAATGCTCACACCCTTATAGCATCGTTCAGAGTATGGACTTTGGAGGAAATTCATTTTTTAAGCAGTCTATGTGTTTATTGATGTACATCCTTGGCCACTAAAAATGTGATTTCAGATTCGCCGTGTTGCCTGCGATCAGCTGTATACTCTGAGTCAGACAGATACTTCAGCCCACCCAGATGTGCAGAAGCCAAACCAGTTTCTGCTGGGTGTGATTCTCACTGCTCAGCTGCCTCTCTGGTCCCCAACCAGTATCATGCGAGGAGTCAATCAGAGGTATGTAATAAGATGAAAACGTTCACGTCATACAGAGAGGGAGTAATGATTTGTGTACTGCTCCCCTACAGGCCACAGTGCATGACTGAGATGACAGAATCTCTCCTTCTCTCTTCCAGCATGTATACCTTGAAAGAAGGCATCTCAGGTTTTCCTCCCATTTAGGACCAAAGAGTTAGAAGAAATAATACCAGGCTTTCTTTCTCTCCACCACCCCAGCTTCTATCTCCACCTACCCCAAAAAGAAGACTCACCTGGTGGTTGAGAAACTGCACTATTTGAGCCAGATCACTGCGTAAAGAGTTCACACCTGTACATCACATTTTTAGCATACTTTATAACTCCATGTCTAGAGGTACTAGGGTATCCTTCTAGCTTTTTCTTGGGTTTATACATCCTGGACATGGAAGGAGGCTTGTGGTCCAGGTTCAGAGACTTGAGTAAAACGATTCTGCCTAACCCATCTTACCTCCTGAGGCAAGCCTGCCTACAGGGGTGCCCCAGTGTAGGCTCAGCCTGGGAGGTCAGGAATCCCACATGGACCTCAAGTTTAAGCCACATTTCCAGCTCAGCTTTATCAGCAAGCCCTTGCTCTGGGGCTTAGAAGACACCACAGAGATTTGTGAAATCAGTATATATTTTCCTTTGTATATGCTTTGTAAATTAGAGCCCTTAGTAGAAATGTTAGAGCTACTCCAAATACCACCAGACACATCCACAATTGGGTGTCACTTCCACTTCAGCTCAGCCTCTTCATTCTTTCTGGATCTGTTTCTCTGTTCTTCTCCAGTATCATACTGGAGACCTACCGTCCTGTGGGGTTCGTCTTTCAGTGTTGTATCTCTTTGCCTTTTCATACTGTTCATGGGGTTCTCAAGGCAAGAATGCTGAAGTGGCACAGTACAACTTGTTTTCACATGCTGGGCTGGGTGAAGCTTAAGCTGGAATCAAGATTGCCCGGAGAAATATTAATAACTTTGGATATGCAGATGACACCATCCTAATGGCAGAAAGCAGAGGATCTAAAGAGTCCCTTGATGAAGGTGAAAGAGGAGAGTGAAAAAGCTGGCTTAAAACAGCATTCAAAAAACTAAGATCATGGCATCTGGTCCCATCGCTTCATGGCAAATAGATGGGGAAACAATGGAAACAGTGACAGACTTTATTTTGGGGCACCAAAATCACTGTGGATGGTGATTGTAGCCATGAAATTAAAATACATTTGCTCCTTGGAAGAAAAGCTATGACAAACCTAGACAGTGTATTTAAAAAGCAGAGACATCAGTTTGCCCACAAAAGCCCATCTGGTCAAAGCTATAGTTTTTCCAGTAGTCATGTATGGAGAGTTGGACTATAAAGAAAGCTGAGCACCGAAGAACTGACATTTTTGAACTGTGCTGTTAGAGAAGACTCTTGAGAGTCCCTTGGACAGCAAGGAGATCAAACCAGTCAATCCTAAAGGAAATCAACCCTGAATATTCGTTGGCAGGACTGATGCTGAAACTCCAATACTTTGGCCACCTGATCTGAAAAGCTTATTCATTGGAAAAGATGCTGATGCTGGGCAAGATTGAGGGCAAGAGGAGAAGGGGGCAACAGAGGATGAGATGATTGGAAGGCATCACTGGCTCAATGGACATGAGTTTGAGCAAACTCTGGGAGCTAGTGAAGCACAAGGACGCCTGGCATGTTGCAGTCCACGGGTTGCAGAGAGTTGGGCCCAACTGAGTGACTAAATAGCAACAAGAGCTCCAAATACCAAACTTGGTCTTTTTTTTTCAGTGTAGTAAAATATACTCAGGGGCTTCCCTGGTGGCACAGGTAGTAAAAAATCTGCCTGCAGTGTGGGAGACCCATGCTCAGTCCCTGGGTCAAGAAGATCCATAACATAACGTTTAACATTTTAACGATTTTTAACTGAACAGTCAGTAACATTGAGTGTATTCACCTTGCTGTGCAGCCAAGCTCTTTAGCGTTCTAAACTGCAAGTCTGTACCCAGTAAGAAATCAGTAAATGCAAGACTGGTAAATTTGATTCCAGAAAATATCTATGAAAAAAAATATACCTGAGTCAAAAGTCAGTTAAAGTAACTATACAGACTTACAACATATGTGACAGACAGCAGCTGATTTTGATAATACATATGAAGAGATATTATAAATCACAAAAGACCAACAGCCAAATAGAAAAATGGACAAAGGACATGATGAGACACCTCAGAGACAATCTTGTAGATGATTTTTTTTTTTAGATTTGCTAGATTTTTTTTTTCTTTTACTGTGGTAGAATATGCATAACATAGAATTTGCAATTATATCAGTTTTAGGGGTGTAACTTAGTGAAATTAAGTACATACACATTTTTGTGTAACCATCACCACTGTCTGTTTCCAGAATTTTTCCATCATCTCAAACTGAAATTCTTCTCCCATTAAACAAGAATACCTCATTCGTTTCCCTCCTCCCTCCAGGCACCGGCAACTACCAGTTTACTTTCTATCTCTATAAATTTGACTATTCTAGGTACCTCGTAAAAGTGAAACCATACAATATTTGTCCTTTTCTATCTAGCTTATTTCAATTACCATAATATTTTCAAGGTTCATCCATGTTACAGCGTGAGTGAGGGTTTCATTTCTATTCAACACTGAATGATAATTCCTTCTTGTATATATCATACTTTGTTTATCCATTCACCATCAGTTCAGTTCACTTCAGTCACTCAGTCATGTCTGACTCTTTGCGACCCCATGAATCACAGCACGCCAGGCCTCCCTGTCCATCACCAACTCCCAGAATTCACCCAAACTAAAGTCCATTGAGTTGGTGATGCCACCCAACCATCTCATTCTCTGTCATCCCCTTCTCCTCGTGCCTGCAATCTTTCCCAGCATCAGGGTCTTTTCAAATGAGTCAGCTCTTCACATCAGGTGGCCAAAGTATTGGAGTTTCAGCTTCAACATCAGCCCTTCCAATGAACACCCAGTCTCCTTGCAGTCCAAGGGATTCTCAAGACTCTTCTACAACACCACAGTTCAAAAGCATCAATTCTTCAGTGCCCAGCTTTATAGTCCAACTCTCACATCCGTACATGACTACTGGAAAAACCATAGCCTTGATTAGATGGACCTTTGTTGGCAGAGTAATGTCTGCTTTTTAATATGCTGTCTAGGTTGGTCATAACTTTCCTTCCAAGGAGTAAGCATCTTTTAATTTCATGGCTGCCGTTACCACCTGCACTGATTTTATAGCCCTAAAAAGTAAAGTCAGCCACTGTTTCCACTTTACCAAGAGGCAGGTCAGGTGGTCTGGTATTCCCATCTCTTTCAGAATTTTCCACACTTTATTGTGATCCACACAGTCAAAGGCTTTGGCATAGTCAATAAAGCAGAAATAGATGTTTTTCTAGAATTCTCTTGCTTTTTCGATGATTTAGTGGATGTTGGCAATTTGATCTCTGGTTCCTCTGCCTTTTCTAAAGAACCAGCTTGAACATCTGGAAGATCACGGTTACATATTGCTGAAGCCTGGCTTGGAGAATTTTGAGCATTACTTTACCAGCGTGTGAGATGAGTGCAATTGTGCGGTAGTTTGAGCATTCTTTGGCATTGCCTTTCTTTGGGATTGGAATGAAAACTGACCTTTTCCGGTCCTGTGACCACTGCTGAGTTTTCCAAATTTGTTGATATATTGAGTGCAGCACTTTCACAGCATCATATTTTAGAATTTGAAATAGCTCAATTGGAATTCCATCACCTCCACTAGCTTTGTTCATAGTGATGCTTCTTAAAGCCCACTTGACTTCACATTCCAGGATGTCTGGCTCTAGGTGAGTGATCACACCATCGTGATTATCATGGGTCATGAAGATCTTTTTTGTACAGTTCTTCTGTGTATTCTTGCCACCTCTTCTTAATATCTTCTGCTTCTGTTAGGTCCATACCATTTCTGTCCTTTATTGAGCCCATCTTTGCATGAAATGTTCCCTTGGTATCTCTGATTTTCTTGAAGAGATCTCTAGTCTTTCCCATTCTATTGTTTCCCTCTATTTCTTTGAACTGATCACTGAGGAAGGCTTTCTTATCGCTACTTCCTAATTTTTGGAACTCTGCATTCAAATGGGTATATCATTTTTCCTTTGCTTTTCACTTCTTTTCTTTTCACAACTATTTGTAAGGCCTCCTCAGACACCCATTTTGCTTTTTTGCATTTCTTTTTCTTGGGGATGGTCTTGATCCCTGTCTCCTGTACAATGTCATGAACTTCCATCCATAGTTCATCAGGCACTCTATCAGATCTAGTCCCTTAAATCTATTTCTCACTTCCACTGTATAATCATAAGGGATTTGATTTAGATCATACCTGAATGGTCTAGTGGTTTTCCCCACTTTCTTCAATTTTAGTCTGAACTTGGCAACAAGGAGTTCATGATCTGAGACACAGTCAGCTCCTGGTCTTGTTTTTGCTGACTGTTTAGAGCTTATCCATCTTTGGCTGCAAAGAATATAATCAATCTGATTTCGGTGTTGGCCATCTAGTGATGTCCATATGTAGAGTCTTCTCTTGTGTTGTTGGAAGAGGGTGTTTGCTATGACCAGTGCGTTCTCTTGGCAAAACTCTATTAGCCTTTGCCCTGCTTCATTCCGTACTCCAAGGCCAAATTTGCCTGTTACTCCAGGTGTTTCTTGACTTCCTACTTTTGCATTCCAGTCCCCTATAATGAAAGGAACATCTTTTTTGGGTGTTAGTTCTAGAAGTCAAAGGTTGTTGCTGAACCACGAAAAGACACCAGGATTCTTGGCCTCTGGAGGAGAAGAATTCAATCCGGGGCCAGAGACAAGGCTTGATCACTCAGGGCATTTGTGTAATAAAGTTTTATTAAAGTATAAAGGAGACACAGAAAGCTTCTAACATAGGCATCAGAAGGGGGCAGAAAGAGTACCCCCTTGCTAGTGTTAGCAGTGGAGTTATATACTCTCCAATGAATCAAAACAATGTCTGGAGGTTGTAAAGACCTCACCAGACCTACTCCCATAATTTACGTCTTAAGATAACAAGATTAGCCAGAAGATTTAATCCAGAGACTGTCCTCAAGTAGGATACATTATTGTTATATAATCCTAAGGAAAGTAGAGGGGGAAAAAAAAAGTTTGTCCTTTCTTCCTCCTTGAGAATTCCAGACCCCTCTCTCCTGGGTCTTCTTATCAATCTGCCTAGTAAATGACTCTCTCATTCCCCCCTTTACTTTTAGGAGAATTATGTTGCCAAGGGAAAGTGGCATCATTTCATTCCATAACTACTTCCTGCTGTTTAGGGGCGTGGTCGCTAAATTGTTGAGGCAACGTATTCTCCTAACCCTTGTATTGAGGGTCTCTGATCCAGGGGCCCCAAGTAATAGTTGGAGGAGGCTGTGGCACTCGTAGGAGCTTGGACAACCATTTGTAACTAAAAGCCTTCATGTGTTTAGAAACAAATCCAATTACACAGTTCCAGATGCAAGCCAAAATAGTCATCAAAGCAAGTTAAAGTTAAGTCATATTATGTCCATAGTTACATCAGTCCATCTTAGGATTGTTAGATGTTATCAGTTTAAGAAGAGGCATCACATGCGGTTGTTGTTGAAGGTATTTGCAGACTTGGAGAAAGTCTTTTCTTTGAAGAGGTGTCCACCATGGAAAGTTTTCCACTGATGAAGAGAGGAGTGCTCCACAGACCCAGCAGTTAGATTGATTGTGGAATTCAGCATAGGAATGAGCCCAGGACAGGAAGGTATTGTCTTGAGGATCAAATGGCATACTCTGGACTTTTGGAGTCAGCATAAGTAGGCTCACATAGATTATTAGGCCCATCTGAAAAGTACAAAGTCAGAGCATAGAAAGTAAAGACATAAAATGAAGTCACTTAGTTCTGGTCAGGGTGCCACCTCTTAACTCGAGTGTGATGTACCCACAGATCAATTCCTGGCACTTTGACAGCTGTGGGAGAAGAAAGAATAACCTGTTAAGGGCCTTCCCAGAGGGGCTCGAGGGATTGGACCCCAGATCCCAATGTTTTTATGAGGATCTCGGTTCCTGGCTCAAATAGAGGCTTGCTTGACTCAGAGGCTGGGTCAGGAGTCGTCTCCCAGAGTTCTGTTAGTGCCTGTTGAAAAGCTGAGAGCTGAGTTACATAACTAGTTAATTCCAAGTCTTCAAGGTCTATAACAATGTCTGTGCGTAAGAAAGGCCTTCCATAAATACATTCAAAGGGGGACAGTCCCTCCTTTTTGGGGGCAGTTTGAGCCCTTCTTAAAGCTATGGATGGGACTTTAATCCAATTGTCCTGCATCTCTTGAGTTAATTTGTGCAGATGTCTTTTGATAATGTCATTAGCTTTTTCAACCTTTGCTGAGGATTGGGGTCTCGAGGAGCAGGGTAAGTGATATTCTATTCCTAGAGCCTTAGACACCCCCTGAGTTACAGCAGCTTTAAAGGCGGAGCCATTGTCACTCTGAAGGCTCCGTGGTAGCCCAAACCTGGGGATAATTTCATAGATTAAAATCTTTATAACCTCCTTAGCCTGTTCACTATGACAGGGAAAAGCCTCAGTCCATCCTGTAAAAGTATCCACCCAAACTTGTAAGCAAGAATACCCATCAGCTTTTGGCATATGAGTAAAATCAATTTCCCAGTCCTCTCCAGGATAATTTCCACTTCGTTGCAATCCAAATTTTGCTAGCTTTTCAGTCTTTGAGTTATTTTTCTGACAAGTCTCACACCTTTTGATAATCTTTAAAGCTTTCATTACATTTTTACCTTCAAACAAACGAGAAGCCATCTGGTAAGTACTCTCTGCACCCAAATGAAAACTCTCCTGTAAACCCTTAAGAATTTTCCATTGAGCATTTTCAGGAATTAGTAATTGTCCATCTTCTGACTGTAACCACCCTTTATCAGTAATCTTTGCTCCTCTTTTCTTGTATCTTTCTAATTCTTCCTCAGTGTAGATCAAAGGCGTCTGTGAAGGGGTTTCGTAAAGTGCTGCTTTTCTGGTTTGACAGTCAGCCAGCTGATTACCTTCAGCTACTTTACTCCCATCTCTGTTGTGTTCTTTGCAATGCATAACAGCTACTTCTTTAGGACAATATATAGCAGTTAAAAGTCTCTTGATCTGATCTCTCTGAAATGTTTAATAGATTCTCCTGTTGCTGTTTTAAACTCTCTCTTTCCATATTGCAGCATGAGCACATAAAGTCAAATAAGCATACTTAGAATCTGCAGATATTTATCCGCTGCCCTCTGTTTAACTCTAGAGCTCGGGTCAGAGCCACAAGCTCCGCTAACTGAGCACTGGTTCCCTGGGGGAGAGATTTTGCTTCTAAAACCTGTTCAGCAGTCACCACGGTGTAACCTGCTTTAGGCTTTCCATCCCGAACAAAAGAACTGCCTTCTTTAAATATTTCCATGTCAGGATTGTCTAATGGGGTATCCATTAGTTCTTCCGAGCTGCATAGTTTAAAGTTAGGAATTCGGAACAGTCGTGATCAGGTGTTTTATTTTCCTTCTCAGGAAGGAAAGTGGCAGGATTTAAATTTCCACAGACTTTAAGCTTAGTTACTGGTCCTTCTAACAACAATGACTGATATTTAAGAAGCCTACTGTCTGTCATCCAAATATTAATCTTAGAATTTAAGATTCTACTCACATCATGAGAAGTCAGTACAGTAAGGTTTTGTCCATTAATTATTTTTAAAGCTTCAGGTGCTAATAAAGCCGCTGCCCCAATTACTCTTAGGCAGTGGGGCCACCCATGTGAAACTACATCTAATTCTGTGCTTAGATAAGTATTAGGTTGCTGGTGAGGCCCTCAGGGTTGTGTCAAAACTCCCAAGGCCATACCTTTTCTTTCAGTGAAAAACAAATTAAATACTGACCCTGTGGGCAAGCTCAGAGTGGGAGCTTGCAGGAGAGCAGTCTGAAGAACCTTAAAAGCCTTTTGAGTGTCTGGAGACCAAACCAGTTTGTCAGTTTGGGCCTGCTGAGTTTCAACTATAAGTTTATATAAAGGCCAGGCAAGTTCCCCATAACCCAGAATCAAAATTCGACAGTAGCTTGTGATTCCCAAAAATCCTCTCAGTTGTCTTAAAGTCATAGGTAGGGGATGATTTAGTATAGGTTTAATTCTCTCAGGGCCTGTGGCCCTAGTCCCTTCTGATATGATTAGGCCCAGATATCTAGCAGATTGTTGACAAAGCTGAGCCTTTTTTCTCTTGATGCCTTGTAACCGCAGCCTGCCAGAAAGTTTAAGGAATCTTCTGAGGCTCTCAAATAAGCTTCCTCTGTCTCAGCACAAAGCAAAATATCATCTACATATTGTAACACCACTGCTTCGGAGCTATTAAAGTTTTGTAGATCCCGTGACAAACTTTGTCCAAATAAGTGAGGACTGTCATGAAATTCCTGGGGCAAAACTGTCCAGGTTAACTGAGAAGCTGGCTGTATAGGGTCCTCAAAGGCAAACAGAAATTGACTTTCCTCCACCAAAGGCACTGAATAGAAGGCATCCTTTAAATCAATTACTGAGAAATATTTGGCTCCTTCAGGAATTTCAGACAGTAGAGTATAAGGATTAGGCACCATGGGTGTAAAGGAACTACAGCCTCATTTATTATTCATAAATCTTGGACGTCTCCATTTACCATTTGATTTCTTTATACCCAAAATAGGAGTGTTGCATGGACTGTTACAGGGAATTAGTAGTCCCTGCTCCTTTTAAATTGTCAATGATGGGTTTTAACCCTTCCTTAACCTCAGGTTTCAGTGGCTACTGCTTCTTATGTGGAAATAAGTGTGGGTCTTTGAGCTTGACAATGACAAGAATAGGATTTTGTGCTCGACCCACAGATTTTCCATCAGCCCATACTCTAGGATTTACATTTTGTTCAATTAAAGGGAGAGAAATGGAGGGCTCCATATTCATGAAAACAGAGGCATGGACCTTGCTCAGTGTATCCCTCCCCAAAAGGGGTGAGGGAGACTCTGACACAATCAGAAACTCCTATGAAAATAGCACAGAATCCCAGTCACAACGTATAGAAACACTGAAGTAATACCTTTTGGCTCATCCAGACAGTCCCATTACGGAAGCGAATCGGGAAGAAAGTGGGCCAGGGGCTTCAGTAAGCACGGAGTAAGTTGCCCCAGTGTCTAAAAGGAAATCGACGGATTGGCCCCCCAGTTATTAATACCCAGGGTTCCTCAGGTGTAATTAGGATGGGAGCTTGTGTGGGGACCCACGGGCACCTTCAGTCCTGATTGTCTTGAGAGTCCGACCCCTGAAACCTACACCTCTGGGGGCAGTCTCTCTTCCAGTGTAGTCTTTTGCAGACTGGATATGGAGCTGGGGTTGGCTTAGATGCCTGAGGGCAATTCCGCTTGTGGTGCCCCTCCTTTCCACAGTAATAGCAAGCCCATCCCTTTTCACCTGGGTCCCTCTGGACATTTTTCTCAGGCTGTTTAAGAATGGTTCTCATAGCCATTGCGAGGGCTTCCGCCTGTTCTTTGTCTTTTTCTGCCTTTCTTTCTTTTCCTCATATTCCCTACCATAATAGACTGTCTGAGCCAGTTGTAACAGATTATCTAAAGGCTGATTTTGTCCATCAGTTCATTTCAGTTCAGTCGCTCAGTCATGTCCAGCTCTTTGCGACCCCATGAATTGCAGCACACCAGCCCTCCCTGTTCATCACCAACTCCTGGAGTCCACCCAAATCCTTGTGCATCGAGTCAGTGATGCCATCCAGCCATCTCATCCTCTGTCATCCCCTTCTCCTCCTGCCCCCAGTCCCTCCCAGCATCAGGGTCTTTTCCAGTGAGTCAGCTCTTCTTATGAGGTGGCCAAAGTTTTGGAGTTTCACCCTCAGCATCAGTCCTTCTAATGAACACTCAGGACTGGTCTCCTTTAGGATGGACTGGTTGGATCTCTTTGCAGTCCAAGAGTCTTCTCCAGCACCACAGTTCTAAAACATCAATTCTTCGGCACTCAGCTTTCTTCACAGTCCAACTCTCACATCCATACATGACCACTGAAAAAACCATAGCCTTCACTAGACAGACCTTTGTTGGCAAAGTAATGTCTCTGCTTTTGAATATGCTGCCTAGGTTGGTCATAACTTTCCTTCCAAGGAACAAACGTCTTTTAATTTCATGGCTGTAGTCATCATCTGCAGTGATTTTGGAGCCCCAAAAAATAAAGTCTGACACTGTTTCTACTGTTTCCCCATCTATTTCCCATGAAGTGATGGGACCAGATGCCATGATCTTAGTTTTCTAAATATTGAGCTTTAAGCCAACTTTTTGGTCCATACTCCCGTTTTAATAGCTTACAGCAGATATCTGGAGCTGACTAAGTGAGAAATCTATCCTTGAAGATCACTTTTCCCTCTTCACTTTCGGGATCAATCTCAGTGAATCTGCAAAGGTCTTCTCTCAGTCTATCTAGGAATTTACCAGGAGCTTCCTTCTCCTGTTCTATGTTTGCCAATTTGCCATAGTTTAAAGGCTTAGCACGAGCCTGCCTGAGTCCTTCAAGAATACATCTGACAAAATGACTCTGATCCCATCTTCCTTTAGCCGTGTTGTAGTCCCATTCTGGTTTTATAGTTGGGAACCACCTGATTCCCAGTGGGGAGGGCCGTTATCTCGTCTTCCCTCTTCCCTACTGATTCATTACCAAGCCATTCATCTCCATAAGCAACCGCTTTTCCCAAAACTTGAGTCTTTTGAGTCGGGAGTCAGCGTTTGTCCCAAGATATACATCACATCCTTCCAAGTAAGGTCATAAAGCAGAGTAACACCTTTAAAAGCTCTAATATATTTTTTTCAGTCCTCTAAATAGTCTCCAAGAGCCTCCTTGATTCTTTGTATTTCTTGATAAGAAAAAGGCTTATTGACTCTCATAGACTGATTATTTATCCCCGTGGGTGTTTCATGAAGAGGCAGCGGCTTGTGTGGCTGTTCCTCAGTCTCTCTGGCTGCTCTGCACATATGATCCCAGGGATAGATTGGAGAAACCTGCTTTTCTTTATCTCTTTGTCTCCTGTCCTCCATCTCATCTAGCAAAGTAGGAGGGCAGGAGGGAGCTGAAGGAGTCACACCCAAATCTATACCCTTAGGACATAAGTCTGGTATATTTTTCAGAGAGAAAAAGGGCAGCACATATGCTACTTTTACCCATTTCCCTTGTTTTCTACAGAACCAGTATAATTGTAAAACAGTATTATACTTAAGAGACCCTCCAACCGGCCACCGTTCACCATCCTCCAGTGGGTACTGCGGCCATGCAGTATCACATAGGAAGACCAGGTGTGTCTTCTTTAAGCCCTGGGGATCAAATCTATCCCAGTTTTTCAGGATACAGTTCCAAGGAGTGCAGCTGGAATTGTTAGCTCCCATCTGTAAAAGAGAAAAAAAGCGACCAGTGCCCTCTTTCTACCGGAGGCATCCCTCCCTGCTCTAGATGGGGATGTAGACAGACTTTACACCAAAGCTTTTCTTTCCTGGTCGGACTTAGTCTGTCCCTTACTGACGCAGGCCACGTACTCGTCCCTACCAGTTCTACCACCAAGACGGGGTGGGGATGCACCAGGGGTAGACTTGATGGCATCCCTGACTGATGTCCAGCTCCTCACCATTAAAACCTTGCTTGCCTCTGATGCCACCTCGGGTACAATGAGAGTAACCTTCTGGAATGCCTCCCAGGCTAAGACTGCTGGGGGAAACATTCTCATCACCTGAGTGCCTGTGCACAACCCTGAGTATATTCCTGACCACAATAAGGCCGATACGAGCATAAAACAGATGTTCCTTCCAAGAGTCACCACACCAATATAAGAGCCTCCTCTGGTCCACTAAGAGCCAGCGTTACCAAAGGAAAAAAAACCGATTGTAGTTCCAATCTGAGTAACCTTTAACCTCAGAGATGCTCTTGTAGCTAAAACTCCATCTAACTTCCAAACTTTCGATTCCTATCGAGGCTAGGCGCTTCCTGACTAGCAATCCAAATTTGGGACCCAAGTTATAGTACACAGTAACAGCATAGATCACAAGTCCCTTGAAAGTCTTTGATCTGACAGATTAGGTTCATGCTTCTAATTTCCATTCTGGGCTTCCCTTGTGGCTCAGCTGGTTAAAGAATCCACCTGCAATGCAGGAGACCTGAGTTCTATCCCCGGGTTGGGAAGATCCCCTAGAGAAGGAAATGGCAACCCACTCCAGTATTCCTGCCTGGAAAATCCCATGGATGGAGGAGCCTGTTAGGCTACTGTCCATGGGGTCACAAAGAGTCGGACACGACTGAGCAACTTCACTTTCTTTCACTTTTCTAATTTCCAAAGAGTTATGAAATGGTCAAAGAGACTGAAAAGTTTGACCGAGAAAGGAGAGTTTGGTCCACATGCTTTGCCAATTTCTGGTCAGTCCCTGAAAGAGACATTGGGTACTGCTTGGCATTGGCAGGTCGGTATAAACCCCCGACACATTTCTGCCATAAGCCGTATGAGGTCACCACGGAACCGCATAGCAGGCTCCTCACTTGCTTCGCACAGGGCGTTTATTTCATTCACGCCAGCACACCATAGCGTTAGGAAAGTACAGCAGAAAACGTGTTCGCTAGGAGAACAAAGAACTAGAGCTCCAAGCATCCTTACCTTGTCCTGAAGAATCCCGGACAAGCCCCCAAGATGAAAGGTTGTTGCTGAACCACAAAAAGACGCTGGGATTCTTGGCCTCTGGAGGAGAAGGATTCAATCCGGGGCCAGAGACGAGGCTTGATCACTCAGAGCTTTTGTGTAATTAAGTTTTATTAAAGTATAAGGGAGATAGAGAAAGCTTATGACAGGCATCAGAAGGGGGCAGAAAAAGTACCCCCTTGCTAGTATTGACAGTGGAGTTATATACTCTCCAATGAATCAAAAGAATGTCTGGAGGTTGTAAAGACCTCACCAGACCTGCTCCCATAATTTACATTTTATGATAACAAGATTAGCCAGAAGGTTTAATCCAGAGACTGTCCTCAGGCAGGATACATTATTATTATTATATAATCCTATGGAATGTAGAGGGGAAAAAAAAGTTTGTCCTTCCTTCCTCCTTGAGAATTCCAGACCCCTCTCTCCTTGGGGACCCCTAGACTTCTTATCCACCTGCCTAGGAAATGACTCTCTCAGAAGGTCTTGTAGGTTTTCATAGAACCATTCAGCTTCAGCTTCTTCAGCGTTACTGGTTGGGCCATGGACTTGGATTACCGTGATGTTGAATGGTTTGCCTTGGAAACAGAGATCATTCTGTCACTTTTGAGATTGCATCCAAGTACTGCATTTTGGACTTTTTTGTTGACTGTGATGGCTACTCCATTTCTTCTAAGGGATTCCTGCCCACAGTAATAGATATAATGGTCATCTGAGTTAAAGTCACCCATTCCATTCCATTTTAGTTCACTGATTCCTAGAATGTCGATGTTCACTCTTACCATCTCCTGTTTGACCACTTCCAATTTTCCTTGATTCATGGACCTAACATTCCAGGTTCCTATGCAATATTGCTCTTTACAGCATCAGACCTTGCTTCTAACACCAGTCACATCCACAACTGGGTGTTGTTTTTGCTTTGGCTCCATCCCTTCGTTCTTTCTGGAGTTATTCACCCACAGGTGGACGTTTGGTTTCATCTTTTAGCTAGTATAAATATCGCTACTATCAACCATGAGTATATGGATGCCACTTTGAGTCCCGCTTTTGGTTCTTGTGTATATATGCCCAGTAGAATTGCTGGGTCCTGTAATAGTCCCGTGTGTGATGTTTTTGAGGAGCCACCACATCGTTTCCCCAGTAGCTGCACCATTTTCCTCTCCCACCAGCCATATATAAGGGTCCATATTCTCCACACTCTTGCCAACACTTGTTTTCTGTTTGCTTTTGATAACAACCACCCTGAGCGTGAAGTGGCACCTTGGGGTTTTCATTTGCATGTCCCTAGTGATCAGTGATTTTGTATATCATTGTGTGCTTATTGGCCATTTGTATATCTTCTTTGGAGAAATGTCTGTTCAAGTCTTTTTCTTATTTTTAAGTTAGGTTTTCAATTTTTGGTGGTGGTTCTTTATGTATTCTGAATATTAATACCTTATCACATACATGAATTGCATATATTTTCTCTCATTCTTATGCTCCTTTGTCTAGTGATTGTAGCATGAAAAGGCATTAAATTTTGTCATTTTTTCTGTGTTAATCGAGGTAATCATGTGGGGTTTTTTTCTCTTCATTCTATTAATGTAGGATATTCATTGGTAGGTTTTTGTATTTCAAACCATCCTTGCATTCCAGATATTAGTCTCAGTTGTTCACGGTGTTTAATTCTTTAAATGTTACTGCCAAATTAGATTTGCTAGGAAGTGTTCCTCTTCAATTTTGGGGGAAAAGTTTGAGAAGGGTTGGTGTTGATTCTTCTTTAAATGTTGGATCGAATTTACCAGTGCACCCATTTGGTCCAAGAATTTTCTTTGTTGATAGGTTTTTGATTGATTCAGTGTTCTTGTTAGTGTACAATCACTGTTTCTACCTCATTCAGTCTTCTGAAGTGTTACGCTTCTAAGGATTTTCCATTTCATCTAGGTTATCCAACTTGTTGGTATACAGTTGCTCATAGTACAATCTTATAATCTCTCATAATCTCTCGTATGTGGAGATTCCTGGCCCACATATCTAAGTCTCAAATATTGTTTTGAAGCATTTAACCTATTTTAACTTTATAAATTTACAAATAAGGAATAAATTAAGATTTTGGTTGCTGAGACAAGATAATTTTGAGTGACTTTAAAGTTAAAAAGTTAACTAAAATTTAGAGTTATGTTACAGCTGACCCCATTTAACCTAAATTAGATATTAGTTATATATTTCCAGTTCAGTTCAGTCCAGTCACTGTAATGAAAAGTAATTCTTCTTAATAGTATAAAGCCAAATTTCAGAGAATGATTTTTCCCTGACAAAGTCATGGATTAAAAGTTATAGAAACTTCTTTTTTTTTTTGCCCTTGTACATTTTTTACTTTAGTATTCCAGTTTTTCCTAGTTAAAAGTTTTCTAAAATCAGATGATCCTTTTGTTAACTAGTAAGCTCAGTGAATCTTTAGTTGAAATATGTAAGCCATTTCCAAGTAATAAGCTGTTGTGCTTAAGTATAAGGTATAGTAATGATGTTAATAGCAGTTATGGGCTGATTATGTGGCTCACAGTATGCTAAATTCTTTACATATATTTATCATTTAATCTTCTCAGTAGCCAAATGAGTTTGGCAGTTTTATTATCCCCACTTTATTAATAATCATAATTCTTGGTTCATTTGTAGTGTCATCATTAGTGCATTCTTGAGCCCTTTCTGTTTGTATATATGTGTGCACGTCTATTTCAAATACCCTGGTAAGCATTTAGAAATCAGGAAGCTAAGAAAACTGAAATACATCATCCCTGGACACCCAACTATTAAGTAGTGGAAAATGAAGGTGTTAGTCACTCAGCAACCCTATGGACTGTAGCCCACCAGACTCCTCTGTCCATGGAAGTCTCCAGTCAAGAATACTGGAGTTGGTAGCCATTCCCTTCTCCAGCGTATCTTCCCAACCCAGGGGATCGAATCCACGTCTCTCTCACTGCAGGCAGATTCTTTACTGTCTGAGCCATAAGTAGTGGAGCCAGGATTAAAAGTAAGGTCCGCCTGACTTTAAAATGTAAACCTGTGCTCTTCTTTACTGTAATTGCCAAAAAAAACCTTCATTGATCATCTTAGAAAAAAGAATTTACCTTTCTCGTTCTTCTTTTATCCACTTTATTTTGCTTCTTAGCTCTTATCACCAATTGACATATGTATGTATTTTTCATCTGTTGTCTGTCTTCGTTGTTTCTTGTTCATTGGTCCCCTAAAACAGTTCCAAGCATGTAGTAGGTGCTTAGATGTATCAGTTAATATTTGAACAGTGAATGTAACTAGTGGATTATGTATGCAGGCAGTGTGTGCATCATTACAAAATGTGATAGATTTAGTAAGTTTCTTCTTTTTACACTATTATTCCTATATCTGTTTAAGTAAAATCACTAGTGTGTGTCTTGCTGAAATACTTAAGTTGAATTAATGTAGTTATTTTATGCTTAGGAAAATTATCTTATTCATCTGTTTCATTAACTTATTATAAGTAATTTTTTTTATTTTCAAATTAGCCTCTTTTTAATAATTCAAATCTATCTATTTTTTAGACTGTTATCCCAGTGCATGGAGTATTTTGATCTGAGGTGCCAATTATTAGATGATCTGACAAGTAAGTAGATGTCTAACTGATTTATGTCAGGGAAGGGGTTGAGAAGAACCAGAAAAGAAAGCCAAACAGACATTTCTAAATCTGACTTAATATATCTGAGATATAAACAATTTTATGATTATTGTTTGAAGTTGAATTTTATTCTCTTGAAAATATTTTACAGTAATATATAACCCCATGTACCAATTAGCTCTTCTCTATCATATGTCCAGCCATTAACTTATTGAGATTTGTTGATATTAAAAATTGTCAAAGGCTCATATTTTAATCACACTGATACAGAATTGTTAGGAAGAGTCTTTCTCTCCATTACAGTCAATTCTGACAATTTGGAAGGTTTGAAGGAAAGAAGGAAGAAGCTCTGTTGTGATATGTTGAGAGTAATAGAAGTGAGTGATGGAAGTCAGGCAATTGTTTAGTGTTAGGTGACTTGCAATATCATTGTTAAAAACACTGTTGTTAGAGTGTTTAGATTTTAATCATCTGTACTTACTCTTATATAATGCAAATACGTGTTGGAATGCTCTGAATTTTAGTTGTTCCAATCAAGAGTTTGTTAATTTTATTTCCTACCCTTTACACAAATCTTATAGGGAAGATTTATAATAAATAAATATAAATAAAATGAAATTCAGGATCAACAAAAGCATTGATTGGAAAAGAATGTCAAGCTCAGGAGGTTAAAAAAATACCTTGTATATATGCAGAATTAGGTTGTGAGTTCCTGGAGGACAAAAGTAAAAAGGGAATCACATTTCTTCGGTTGTTCTCAATACCCTAGAGGAAGAAACAGAATGGTTTCTCAAAAGAAACACAGAACCTAAAAGAAACTTAACACAAAGGTCTTCAGATAACAGACACATAAAGGGAGAGCGACTAAGAAACCTCAGCAGCATCTCTAAAGCAGACACCATCCTGGATTTCATGAGTGCCCCTCAAAAGCTGAGGACAGAGTACTCTGAGCACTGTGGTGACATTGGTTTTGTTGGAACCTGAGATAATGCAGTCTGTGTCTTAATTCAGGAGTAAGACCTATACTGTCTAGAGAAGTGAATGGACTACATGTCCATATAGCCTGGCACTGCATATTTCAACCAAGCTTCCAGTGTTGAATTAGGCAGCAGCCCAAAAAGGTTTGCTTTGTGGCTTAGACTTAGGGTATTCTGTTTTGCTGCTTGAGAACTGGACTCATGAATTGACTAGACACGTACATCCTCAGAATGCATGAACAGGTTATTAGTGGAGGCCTTTTCTGTGCCATTGAGCCATCGAGTAAGGGATCCAAGATCCCTTCACTGATACTGAGGGCAGAGTGGGAATATGTTTTGAAGTGAGCAGTCTTTGCCATTTTTGGAGTATTGTCTTATGCCAGTGCCCATCCTAGGCCCTTTACACACAGCAGCCTGCAGTGTAGGTGATAGCCCCATTTTGTGAATGAGGAAACCAGGACACAGTGTCCCCTGAAGTATCTTTCCATCTCACCCCACGGGGCCCTGCGTGCCTGTGGCCCCAGTGCGCCAAGAAGAGAGTTTGATCACTCCCGCTCTCCCTGCTAGTCCCAGCTTCCACTATGGAATCTTACTCTCAATCCTTGTTTGGAGGGGAAAGCAAAATACTGAATTCGAAAGAGCAGAGTAGTTCTCTCAAGGCTGGCTCATTGTCTGGAAGCCTGGATCCTGCCGCCCGCTGTGGACCCCTCTCCTCCACAGAGCTCACCACTCCCTAGGTTAGGTAACACTCCGAGACCACTGGCGTTCCTCTCATCCCTTGACTGACCACTTCCTGCTCTGGCAGGGTTCCTTGCCTGGGACATCTGCTCACACCCACCAGACAGGAGCTTCTTCAGAACAAGGATTGGCCCCTTCAGTTTGTGTCCCCAGCATGAGCACCATGACCCACAGAGGATGCACTCAGGGCCATTTGATCTGTGACTGAGAGGAGGAGGCAGGGAAGGAACAGACATGTGTGAGCCTTCGTAGTCCCCTGGGCAGTTGCTGTTCATCAGTGATGATTTCTTTAATCTGTGAGATGAAAGATTGAGACTTGTCTCTGCTTGATTATTTTAATTCAGGATTTTGACTCTATGAAAAGAAATTCTTCTTTCTTCAAGATGGGGTGTTTTTTGTTTTGTCTTGTTTTTCTATCTTAGCTTCAGAAATGGAGCAGTTAAGAATCAGCCCAGCTACCATGCTTGAAGATGAGATTACCTGGCTGGAAAACTTTGAACCCAATCGCACAGCTGAGTGTGAGACCAGTGAAGCAGACAACATCTTATTGGCAGGACACTTACGGCTCATCAAGACCCTTCTTTCACTCTGTGGGGCAGAAAAGGAAATGCTCGGTAATTATTACTTCATCTTATCATGTGACAGAGTACCTCAGTGCTCAGGTATTGCCATAGTGTTGTGTGAAATTGGGAACATAAGACAGGTGCTAAGTGTTCCATAGAGAACCGACCCTTCAGACAATAGGAGATTGTCTGGAATTTTAGTGGATAACCAATATAAGGTGTATTCTATCTGTGTCATTAAACCATATGGAGAATTTTATAGTGTTCAAAATAGTTGGATCACGTAACAAAAAAATAATAAATCATAGATGTTCCTATTTTTAAAGTTACATACTTTATAAAATATAGTCCATTGTGTATCTTACCTCTTTTACAGATTATTCTTGTCTGGAGAGGCAGGCCCCAACCACCACCCCCTGGGTGGTGGGATACATATATAATTTGTAAAAGCATATTCAGTATTATAAATTACATTCATAAAACAAATCAAAATGTTGATTATCACTTCTATCACACAAACTAAGTTCTATAAAAGTTTTCTTGGCTACTGGGGATACATAGAAAAGAGTGATCCTAAACCAGGGTGAGATGGGGGGCATCATTTTTGCCTGAAGATTTTTACAGTTTCAGACCTTTTATGTGGACTCCCCCTATGCCCAGAGTAAAGTACATTATTCACCCAAACTATCTGCCTTGTGGTGTTCTTGGCGTTTATGTTCCTTAAGTGAAAGTGTAACTCCTTTCACTGTATTGTCAGCTCTTAAAGGAAGGTAGCTGCACTTGTCTATCTTTGTATCCTGTTCCCTGACTCTCCCACCCATCCCCACCCTGCTGCCCCACAGAGCTTTGCCAGGTACTGTAAGTGCTCAAAAAATAAGCATCAAGTAGAGTGAGTGTCCTGCCACTGGGTGGCCGCAGGAGCCTTTGCTGCTCTGATATGAAAGTGCAAGACAGGATCTTTGAATTAAATGTGTGTTCATCCTCAACATGAATATTATGCTCTATTCCAGGTTCATCACTCATTAAACCATTGTTAGATGACTTCCTTTTCCGAGCTTCTAGAATTATTTTAAATAGTCATTCTCCAGCTGGCAGTGCCGCCATCAGTCAACAGGACTTTCATCCAAAGTATGGAAAATGCACGTTGTGTTCAGTTTTGGTAAAAATTCTAATTCGAAACTTTAGTCCAAAAAGATTTTCTTAACTTGGAGTCTGTCTTCCATCTTGTGAGTGTGTGTAGCTTGTAAGATACTACTCTCTGTGTAAAGAAATGCATGTAAGGGGCTTAGGATAAAGCCTACTGGCACACAGTATTGCTGAGCAAGTATGCTAGTACTGATACCATCATCAGGATAGAAGAGTAAGAATGTTAACTTGATCAGTAACAAATTCCGAGAGAAACTGAGGTTTTAAGAATTGCTTCCAGAGTAAATTAGGCTCTGAGTCTTGAGGGATTCTGTGAGGAGAAAAGTGTTGGTGCTTTAGTGCATGAACCCTGCAATTTGCTGAGTATTGACTGTGTCCTGATAATTAAAACTGATAGTGATTTACTATAGTGGTAATTTTAAAATCCAATTTTGTATCAGTTTTTATGGGTAGAAATTTGGAAGATCTTTCACAGTCTTGACCCTGCATGGGTGCTGTTTCTGCTCTTGGAGAGAGGAGGACCCAGCTACAAGGTGCCATCTTATTTGCTCTCAACCTAACTTACTTTGTTCTTTTCTCATGAAAACCAGAGTTAATTGAGGTAATCCTGAAGAAACTGAGGATTTGGTATTTAACCAGAGAAAAAAATTCCTGTACAATTTCAATAATTATTGAAATGGGCAAGGCATAATAAGCAATATTTTATGAACTCTTAAGAGGTGTCTTATCATGTATAGATATATCTCTATCTAGAAATTCCTTGTTAGCAAAATCTGTTTTAGGTAATCTTCATTAAAACTCTCGGGGTGTCCTTCACACTGTGACCCCAGTCCTTACCCCTGCCCTAGTCTTGTTCGGGAAGATTTGGTGCTAGGTCTGCGAGAGTCTTTTGTTAAAGCAGTGGAAACACGTAATTGTCTCAGTTTTCAGTGAACAGAGAAAACAAATCTTCAGCAGTTTTCACTGAAATGTTTTTTTTCATGAATCCTTCCATTTGTATTTATTATTATAAAAGTAATACATCCATCAACAAGGAGTTGATTTTAAATCATATACAGTACCTTGAATAGAAAAGGAAACACTCTTTCATCGCTCCCTGGTGTACTGAATGGTGTTCATTTATCACAGTGACTCACAGCCTTTTCCCACCTAAATTCTAAAGCCAGCAAGAGATTTAAAATACACAAAAACTCTCTTCACAAGTAATACTATTCTTGTATCATACCAACAAAAGAACTTCCTAATGTATATATAGATTTATATAATGGTGCCTTCTATTCATTCTTTACCTGTCCTTTGCAACCCAGAAATGCAAGGCAGTTAAGAAGCAGAGGATAGTGCCAGGTCCATGGCCTGTATCCTCAGTGCCTGATGCAGTTCTGATCTCCATGCCCCTCCTCCCTCTTGAACACATCTCCTACACTCCATTCCATAATTGTTTCTCTCAGAGGTTGGATGTCCTCTTTTCTGTGTATCCTTCCTAACCTGCGACCTCCTAAGAAATGCAAGGTTGACTTAGGTGACAGTGAGAAATTACTGTCCATCCCCCAAATGATTTCTGCTAAAGGGGAGTAGTAAAGAAGCCTTTGGTTTCCTGCAGAATGCTTGCTAGTTATCTTTCACTGTCACTTTATAAACACACTGACTTGGCAAGCTATTTCTGTCTCCACATTTTCAGCAAAATAGAAAGTTGACTAGTATCCTTGATGTTTATGGGCATCTGTTCTGATTTGTATAGCTTTCTGCCATGTAGATATTTGAATTTCATATCTACAAAAACTTTTCTTCCTACCTATTTTGATTGAAAGATAGTTGTTTCCATGTTATTTTTCGGTAAAGTTTTCAGACTCTTTATATTCTTGCTAATCCATCCCTTAGATAAGAGTATTCTGGAGTTGTAGTGGAAAGATTTGCTACTTTATCATCAGGCAAGAAGATATTTAGCTCTAAATCATAATCATCCTTCCTCTGTTCATGGTCTCTCCCTTTGTTACCTGATCACCTCCCACTAGATTCCTGGGTTCTGACTTACCCCTGTTTTAGAGATTGCACCGCTTGTATTTTCATTTCAAATGTTGGTTTAATTTAATAAGCGACTTAAGTAAGCTATTCACTGTTGAAATTCACTTGTGTCTTTTGTTTTTAGGTGTAGTACAGTGAATAGCCGATTGGCAGCCTACGAAGTCCTTGTCATGCTGGCTGATAGCTCACCTTCAAATCTTCAAATTATTACAAAAGAACTACTTTCTATGCATCATCAACCTGATCCTGCTCTTACTAAGGAGTTTGATGTAAGTTTTCTAGACCTTGATGCACTGAATTTTTTTTAGAATGAGCTCTTGTTTAAACATAGTATTTTAAAACTATGCTTGCATTATCCTAGTCACAAAGAAAGTCAGTGTTATTCCTTTGCTTATCGTGTTCACATACTCAAATTAGCTATAATCTATAGTGTATTATCCTAATACATTACTAAATGGCACCCTTTTAATTAAAAAGAAGACTTTTTAATTTTTATTTTTTATTTACTTACTTATTTTTGGCTCCTCTGGGTCTTCGTTGCTACACAAGGGCTTTCTCTAGTTGCGGCCAAGTGGGGGCTACTCTAGTTGCGGAGCACAGACTTTTCATTGCAGTGACTTCCCTTGCTGTGGAGCACAGGCTCTAGGCACGTGGGCTTCAATAGTTGTGGAACATGGGCTCAGTAGTTGCAGCTCATAGGCTCTAGAGCACTGACTTCTCTAGAGCAGTAGTTGTGGCCCACGGGCCCAGTTGCCACTAGTCCCGTGGAATCTTCCCCAGACCAGGGATCGAACCCATGTCCTCGGCTTTGGCAGGCAGATTCTTCATTGCTGGGCTACAAGGGAAGTCCCAAAAAAAGGGATTTTTTGACATTTGACTGTAACATTTTTGACATTTGACTTTTGACATTTTTAAGTTAAGTGATAATTAACAGTATAAACTAGCATTTCAGCCTATTTTTTGAGAAACTATGCTTGGTACCGTGACAGGCACTAGGGCTACAAACTCAAACACTGGCTCTGGCACAGTCTAGTCTGTATTCACTTAAATTCAACTAAGATTTATTGAGTTTACCATGCACTGAGGCGCTGTAGGCTTCTGGAGTTCAAAAATGAAGATATGAGTCCAGCCCTTAGATAGAGGTATATCCTGAATGCTCTGCTAACAGAGGCACTTTGACACCAGACGGTGGTATTTTAGAACACTTCTTAGGAATTATAGCATTTAAAATAGAGCCCTTCACAGTAGTGAGCCAATTGAGGCAAGGTGGGAAAGTCATTTCAGACAGGAGAAGCCATGTCAACATCTACAAGAGGAAAACGAGCTGCAGATAGATGCCCTGGAGCACCAGACCAGGAGCAGGAGGACACTTAAGCACCCTCCACGAACATGCAGAGGCAGCCTCACCCCTTTGAACGCCTGAGCTGAGTACTGTGAAGCAGGCAGGGAGAGAAGTGAGAACAGGTGTTCTAAATAGAGGCGATAGTGCTTGCAAAGTGAAATGTGTGCGTAAACTGGGAGCTGTTTTGGTATGAACTGTTTAGTTTATGATGCTTATTTTATGCAATCTTTAACTTTTACATGCATTTAATAATCAGGTTAAAATGACAATCTTACTTTAGTAAGCCAGACATTATATCAGCATAATCAAGAAAATATTTGTCATATAAATACAGTTTTAGCACTGTTATGAACCAGTTTTTTCCTTGTTTTGCAACTTTTTTTTTTAATCTGTACTTTGGACTACAAATAAATTACAGTGTTAATTAGATCATAAAAATCACCTTGCTCTAAGTATATGTTGAATGTTAATGAAAAGTATATGATGTTCAGCAATTCCTTTCAGTCCAGAAGACCTCCAGGGTCTTGTCAGTTTGTTAGTTATTACATAGATCCAGGTACTTGATACATGCAGATAAAATATGGTTCTGGTCATAGCATTCGCACCAGATTCTACTGTAATCACATTGCAGAGTGTGTCACTACAGCATCCTTTTTCACTTGGAGAAGGGCCATGTTGAACTTTATTCAGTTTATTTATTTATTATTATTATTTATTATTTCTACCTAGAAAAACACTGTACTAGAATCTGCATTGTTACAAAACATCCTTAAGTAAAATGCTACAGTATTTACATATTTTTTTAATTGCATGCTTATTAGAGGAAATTCAGTAGAAGAATGTTACCTTCTCAGAAAGTAAGAGAAGGAGTATGAGCCTTCCTTGACCATCCACACATGTTAGGATTCTTCATAGTAAATGCTTCACAGAACCCTTCCTACTTTTCAAAGTACTACCTCAGTTTGAAAATATGTATCAATATTTTTAATTAATGTCTACCCTACTATATAATGTAAGCTCCTTGAGATCAAAGACCAAATATATTTCTGCTCTCTCATATCCCTGGCTTCAGGGTACTCTAAAGAAGTATTTGTTAAATGATAATGAAGTGACTAAATGCATGACTACATAGTGAATATGCAAACACATGCTTCATATATGGGAGGTATTTTAGGAACTAAATGGAAACAGTAAGATAGTCGTTTTAGAACTGCATTGCATCTGTAGAGATGCTTTGTGGACATGGGTTTGCTGCCATAGTTTGTTGACACACCGGATGGATACATTTGCAAGTTTCTCTCTTTTCCTCTGGGATATCTGACATAGCTGTGAGGAAGTCTGCTTAGTGACCAAGATACTAACTCTGTCTCTACGGTTTCTACTTTCTTTCCTAGTACCTTCCCCCTGTGGATAGCAGGTCCAGCTCAGGGTTTGTGGGGCTGAGGAATGGTGGTGCTACGTGTTACATGAATGCCGTCTTCCAGCAGCTGTATATGCAACCTGGTCTCCCAGAGGTGATTGCTTCCTCTTTTCTGTTTAGTTTCATAAACGTGTATGCCTGAGAACTGTTCCATATTCATATATTGCATTTTGGGGTTTACTAAAACTAGACCTAATTAGAGATTCTGTAGTAGCTTCTGAAGTCTGTATAGATGACGTTGTTCATAGTCATAAACTTTTATAAATCTGCTGAGGTCTCATACTGCCTGTTTGACAGAGGAATTTGACCTAATGTGATTTTTTAACTCCTAAAATTATTCTCAAATTCTATCCCACAAAGCTATTAATGTTTCTTCTGTTTAGAAATATTTAGACTCTATCATTTGCACTTTGTAATAATCTACTAGTAGGTTATGATATAGAAGTAAATAGTTTTGAGAATATTCTGTGTCATTATGTCATACTTATTTCTTGTAAAGATCCTGGTATTATTGGTTTCAGTTTTTCATAACCGAACGGAAGCTCAGAGATGATTTGTTCATTATTATACTAGCTAGAAGTGTTGAAGCTAAACATACGCAGAGTTGTAGCCACAGCTAAACACACATGTCATTCTAAAAGAACAGTGTGGGTACTTGGAGCATAGAAATCAAGGTTTTCTGAAAGTGGTTGAATATTTCTAATGTAATGCATTTAATTTCTTTTTAGTCATTACTTTCAGTGGATGATGACACGGACAACCCAGATGATAGTGTATTCTACCAAGTGCAGTCTCTCTTTGGGCATTTGATGGAAAGCAAACTGCAGTACTATGTACCTGAGAACTTTTGGAAGGTATTTCACCCAGTAACTCTTTAGGTTGAAAGATGTTAGCTATTTGGAATGTGGCTACATTCTTTCTCTAGTGATAACTGTCTCTTCTTTATTAACTCTAGACTAATGCCATTGCCAAGACCTATAAAAGAAATATCTTTACCATTCTTCTTCAAGTGGTTAGAATGTTGAGAATAGTCATTTATATAATGTCTAGAGATTTGCTAGTCTTAATTGTTTGGGCTGTTTCCCCTTATTTTTACTTACCTGTTTGAAATATTTGTTCAAATTATGCCTCTGAACATATGCCAATTTCACTAATACCTCTAAATAAAGAATATCTTTTAAAGCATTGCTGTATTATGGTTTGCCTTATATTTCCCCCATAGGTTGGATAGTTTCTAAGAAAGAAACTGTCTGTTCCTTGACCTTAAATCTCACCCTATATGGTTTCATACACTTATTATTATAAAGAGACTGTGGAAAAACATAGATGGCTGAATGCAAGCTAATCTCACATCAGTAAAAACTTTTATATCCTAATAGTGAACTTGATTTTTAGAAGCATTTAAAGACTCTTCTCGCATTCCTTTTCTACCATATTCAGAAATTGCTGTTTCCTTCAACAATGTATTTAATTGTTACATAGATTTTCAAGATGTGGAACAAAGAACTTTATGTGAGAGAACAGCAGGATGCATATGAATTCTTCACCAGTCTCATCGATCAGATGGATGAGTATCTCAAGGTAGAAAAAATTTGCATTTTTCCCTCTCATTTCTCTCAAAGTCTAGCATGAGAACAGTGCTTTAGAATTTGGGATTACAAATCAGAAAGTGATTATCTTTAACACCACAACTGTAATTCATTTCATCTGGGTTTGAATATCAAAATATACAGAACACTATAGATTATAGATTTACTTTCTTAATTCATCTGACACTTGCATATAGTTCTTAACCTATATCCCATAATAATAACTATTTGTAGCTACGCACTATGTGCCTGCATTGAAGTAACCTTGCCTCAGAGCAGTGCTGCTCTCAGCAATGAACCCATGGCTCCGCACAGAGCTGTCTTGCTTTGTCAAAGGGAATGAAAGAACCAGTCTCAGAAGTCGTTTGTGGTTACGTGACCCAGAGCTTCCTCCCTCTACCCAGTGAAACCCGTCGCAAACTGCCTAAGTGGTGTCGCCTTCTAAAACACAGACAGCCTCCCGTCACTGCCAGCATTACCTCTCCTCTCATCACAAGGCACAAGTTACCTGCTTCTTTAAAAAAAAAATAATGTTCAGGGATTTCTCTGGCGATCCAGTGGTTAGGACCCTGCTTCTACTGCAGGGGGCCCAAAACGAAATAACTTATAAATTTGTAGCATTCTATCCACACGAAAAAAGAAGAAATCATGGAGAGTCACTACTAGCGTGGTAACTGTGGCAAGGGGAGAAGGACTCAGACGGTCACGGAGAGTGCCGTCCTCGTGTCAGTGTGGCCGACGGCTCTGCTCTTCCTCTTCTGATTATTTACGTTACTCTGAGAGTGGGTCTACGGGTTGTAACTCTTTCATTAGTTCCCAGCTTAAACTACCAAGCCGACTAATTGTATTTTGTTGGGTAAATTAAAATCTATGCTTTAGCTTAGGTCTAAATAAAATTCTGTATAAACAACCTAAAAGTTCTAAAGGTGTCGACTGAAACTTTAACTCTGTATTTCAACAGAAAATGGGGAGAGACCAAATCTTTAAGAATACCTTTCAGGGCATCTATTCTGATCAGAAAATCTGTAAAGACTGTCCTCACAGGTTAGTAAAAATAACACTGACATCAAAAAAATAACCATCATCCTTTTTTTGAATAATTCTTCTAATATGGTGTAGATTTTTTATTCATTGAGAGGCTTGCAAATATATCTCCTAATAGATGTATATATGTTTTTTGAATTAAATTTCTTTGGCTTCATTTCTAAAGTTTCTTTGTTGAAATTCTTAATTTTAAGCAGTTCTAAGTGGTCAAAATTTGGCGTTTTTATTTGGTAGTTTGCTTTTAGAAGGATGAGGGAAGGTATGTGTTAATTACACTGATTATGAATGTAGTTCTACGTTTAGTCTCAATTATTGTGGTGCTTTCAAGATTTTTTCATTCCATTGTTGATCATGGTTTTCCTGTTGTTTGCTATTCAAGATATGAGCGTGAAGAAACTTTCATGGCTCTCAATCTAGGAGTTACTTCCTGTCAGAGTCTGGAAATTTCTTTGGACCAGTTTGTTAGAGGAGAAGTTCTCGAGGGAAGTAATGCATATTACTGCGAAAAGTGTAAAGAAAAGGTATTACATTTGCCCTTTTTAAAAAATAGGTTTAATTTGTTATTCATATTTTATGTTTTACGTAAGATCAGCTTTAACCTCCTGTTGTTATTTCCACTAGATTGTGTCATGACTTGGGTTCACACAGATGGGAAAGTCCTATACAAATCAGTGACCTCTGTATTAATTACTTTGATGTTTTATCATCTCCATGGAAATAATTGGGTTTTGCTTCTCTTTAGAGAACAACAGTGAAAAGGACCTGTATTAAATCGTTACCTAGTGTCTTGGTCATTCATCTGATGAGATTTGGATTTGACTGGGAGAGTGGACGCTCCATTAAATACGATGAACAGATCAGGGTAACTTTTGTTTTCCTAATTTTTTAAATAACCATTATTACTGCACTCTCTTTATTGTTTCCTTTTCTGTATTTTCAAATTTCATTTAAAATGTGAAACCTTAGCATTCTGAGAAGTACACAGCCCCATGTCTTAAGCTGCTAGTGGCACAGGCAGATCTCTGGACAATAACCTTCATATCTAGAAGGCATCCTAGTGACAGAGAGGAAGCCTTTCCTTAATGCTCAAACAGGAGACTACTGATAGTTTCCCAGACCTGTGAGCCACTCTGAGATTGTATGCTTGAGCTGGAGGGTGTTCCTTGCTTCAATTAGGAAAACACATCCCTCTTGTTTGTGCAGAATTCAGTGGGTGTGGCCCTGTATGTTGCCAACCATCATTAATGTGCTGTTTTTGCTTTTAAATAGTTTCCCTGGATGCTAAACATGGAGCCTTACACAGTTTCAGGAATGGCTCGCCAAGATTCATCTTCGGAAGTTGGTGAAAACGGGCGAAGTACAGATCAAGGAGGTGGAGGATCTCCACGAAAAAAAGTTGCCCTCACAGAAAACTATGAACTTGTGGGTGTCATTGTACATAGTGGGCAGGCGCATGCGGGCCACTACTATTCCTTCATCAAGGATAGGCGGTAAGCGGTTCTCACACCGCTCCACCCCTCCAGCAGGCTCTCCTCCTGCTGTGCTTTTCCTCTCCTCTGCTCCCCCGCCCTCCTGTGCCCCTCCCCCGCTCCCCCTCCCACCCCACTGTGCCCCTCCCCTGCCCCCCCTCCCCCTCCTGTGTCCCTCCCCTGCTCCCCCTCCCGCCCTCCTGTGTCTTTTTTGTGCACACTCCATCCTCCTGTATCCCTCCTTCACCCTTGCCCTCCTCTATCTGTCTTCTGCTCCCTCTGCTCTACTGTTACTCACACTTACCCTTAGGTAGAGCAGAAGCTTTCACATTGCTCTTTGATCTTATTTCCCAAATTGGATTTTTAAAACTTGTTGCAACTGTTTTATCCCTTTATTCTGAAAAGTTGTTTAAAAAATTGAAGTAACTTTTGCTATGTTTTTCTTAGGTGTTTTCAAATGGTAATTACTGTCTATATTTATAGGCAATACACAGAGATGAATGCTAGGGATGGAAGTTTGATTTTTTTAACCTCATGTTTGTTTTATCAAATCTGCACTCTAGGGGATGTGGAAAAGGAAAGTGGTATAAATTTAATGACACAGTTATAGAAGAATTTGACCTTAATGATGAGACCCTGGAGTATGAATGCTTTGGAGGAGAATATAGACCAAAAGTTTATGATCAAAGTAAGTTTTTACAAATGTATATTTTCCATTGGTTTTATTTTTTACTTGGAAGTTACTTTATTTTTATTGGTACTTTACTATCAAATTGAAAGCAGTATTTTTTATATAAAAATAGAACCAATGTTATTTATTTATTTTTTTTTACTTACAGCTGCTCTAGCCATATAGATCCACAAACTCCTTGATAGCCAGAGTGAGAAGGTTCAAGCTGATTACAAAATTTTTCTTAATTTTTTTGATTCTTTACAACATTCCTAGGGTAAGGAGTAAGTTAAGTGTGAGAAATGAATATTAAAGAACAACTTGAAAGAATTTCAACCTTAAAAGTGGTTTCAGAAGAAGTAGTTGTCCACTAAAATGTTCAAATTTCCTTTTCACTTACATAGAGGTATATGATTAATAGAGAAGATATTACTAGCACCTGTGTTTTTAAAGCTGTATTTGTTAGTGTGGCAAACGAATCTTTCCACAGCCCCTGCCCCCAGAAGAAAAAACATAAAAGTACTTGACAGAACCCCATCAGAATTTACTATTTGAAGAAACCTTCGCATTTTTTATACCTGACTGCAAAATAGTCTAGGGGCATTTAAAACTTTCCCCTGTGTGAGATCCACAATATTAGATCTTGATACCAGACCATGGTAGTCATGTATCTAAAGGTAGCAACCTTTCTCGGCTGAATGTAGTGTCTCTGCCAAAATTTACGTGGATTTGGCTGTTTTGTGCAGAAATGGTTAAGTGAGGCCAATTATAGCCCCAACCTGTGCCTCAGAATTTACTTTCAAATGTGACTTGCCCTTTGATTGCATTTCAGCTTGCCTGGGAAAGCTTACCTTCTTTCCCTTACTCCATTACCGTACAGCTCCCTTACTCCCTGCCTCCCTGGAGTGCCGTCTGAGTGACTAAGTCTCACTCTAAAAAGACACGCACTTTACTTGCACTTTGCATCTAACGAATTTAGTACGTACTTACTTGCTGGATTTGTGTTTTAAATTGTCAAGAGAAAATTTTTTATTTACAAAGAGTTTTTCCTGTTGTCTCATTATGAAGCGAACCCCTATACTGATGTACGCCGAAGATACTGGAACGCATACATGCTCTTTTACCAAAGGGTGTCTGATCAGAACTCCCCTGTGTTACCAAAGAAAAGTCGAGTCAGCGTTGTACGTCAGGAAGCCGAGGACCTCTCTCTGTGAGTTTCTCCTCTGTGTAGTTTGCTGTGATTTCAGTAGGTGATATTGTGATCTTTAGAGCATGCTCTTTGGTATTTAAAGGTAATTAGCTTAAGTGCAAGAAAGTGAAAGTGAAGTCGCTCAGTCGTGTCCGACTCTTTGCGACCCCATGGACTGTAGCCTCCCAGGCTCCACTGTCCATGGGATTTTCCAGGCAATAGTACTGGAGTGGATTGCCATTTCCTCCTCCAGGAATTAGCTAAACTAAAGAGAAATTCTAAAAAGTAAGTAAGGAAATCCCTCTGTCCCCTGTCTGTCTTCTCACTGCTACCTTGGCAAGTTGGGAAGTAACCTTGGTGGTTACTTCCTTGGCAAGAAGTTCTTTGTATTTAGAAACATGGACAGAAATTATTTCATTTTAGAATTGAGATTTTTAAAAATCTCATTTATTTAGTGCAGTTTATGTCCAGAACCTAGTACCATGCCAGCACTGTCTGAAAGGTTTTTAAGTCCTATTTTCTACAAATTTGCATTTTAATACGTTGGATCAGGAAACTGTACAGTTTATGTTTAAATCTAATACGTTATTTATGTCTCTTAGGTCAGCACCATCTTCACCAGAAATTTCACCTCAGTCGTCTCCTCGGCCCCATAGGCCTAACAATGACCGACTGTCTATTCTAACCAAGCTGGTGAAAAAAGGTGAGAAGAAAGGACTATTTGTGGAGAAAATGCCTGTTCGAATATACCAGGTAAGAACTGTAGAAAAAATTCATAGGGAGAAAACCCAGATAAATGTCAGAATCTTATCTCATGGGTCCAGAACTACCGTTGCCAGCCTCTTGTGGACATAGCTGTGTCCGGAACTTCTGACACAGTGACAGCCTAGCACAGTGTCCTCTGACCCACCTTGTCACAGAAGTGGCTATAGACTTGGGGTTGACGAGCACCGTCACCGGCCTGCTGTGTGCTGTGGGTGCCCCCTGGAAGCAAGGGGGAGGGAGTGGGCAGTGCAGAAACTCATTGCTGAAATTAACTTATTAAATCTGGAAAGAAAAATAAGGCTCATAACCTTTGAGTTGAACTAGTAATAACAATGATGATTACCAGTTATTGAATACCTACCCTGTGCTACATGCTTAAATCCCTAATTCTTAAAACACTCTTGTGGAGTAGCAGGTTTTATTCCCATTTTTCAGATGAAAAGGGGGGAAAGCTCAGAAGGGAGAAATAATGCTGCCAGTGTCACAGAGCCAGGATTTAAATTCAGACTGTCCCATTACCCTGTCCAGACTTTATACACTAAGTAATCAAGAGCTAAGTAGCCAGAATCAAAAAATTTAAGAGAAATATGAAGTCTTTGGTAAAAAAAAAAAAAAAGGCAAATTAAGCCATCTGATACATGGAGAGCATGGAGTTGGTTGTATTTGGAAAAACTCTTAATTGTCCCTTTCCGCTCAAAGTAACAGACTAGAATTCACTTGTCCTTCACATGGTGGTTTTCCTGAATTTCCCAGAAGAATTGGGCTGTTTAATGAATAATAATTAACCTTTTTACAACTCTTTATCTTTGAAAGTTTTTCCTCTCTCCTTTTTAAAAAGTTCAAAGCTTGAGATAAGTATTTTATGAACCTGTTTTACCCTAACTTATCACTAAAAATATCTTCTACATATTGAATAATTTTACCCTGTTTCTTAAAAATAATTAACACTTTTCTTTTGTAGATGGTGAGAGATGAAAACCTCAAGTTTATGAAGAATAGAGATGTGTACAGTAGTGATTATTTCAGTTTTGTTTTGTCTTTAGCATCATTGAATGCCGTAAGTACTAGTCGGAGTTTTACTAGAGAAATTAGAAAGAATCATAGTTAAAAATCTTTCCACTAAAGCAATCAGAGGGTTTCCTTTGTGGCTCAGCTGGTAAAGAATCCGCCTTCAATGCAGGAGACCTGGGTTCGATTACTGGGTTGGGAGGATCCCCTGGAGAAGGGAATGGCTACCCAATCCAGTATTCTGGCCTGGAGAAGTCCATGGACAGTCCATGGGGGTCGCAGAGTCGGACACAACTGAGTGACTTTCACTCGCTCAAAGCATTCAGTGACTTATCCTTATTCTTACATGTTAGCATTTAGATTATATGCCCAAAAAATTCTCACAAATGTGTCAGTTACTGAGTGATATTCAAATACAGGCCGTATTCAGAATGTACAGTACAGATTGTGAATGAGTGTGGCTTTCCACTTCTTGGGTTTTTAAAGTGCTTTTATTATATTTTGTAAAGAATTTAATAGCCATAAGTGATGTAAATGGATATTGTGCTGTGAGGAGATTGATTATTATAATTTATAATCAGACATTAGTAGTCTCCAAGTGCTTCTTTTCCTAGAGTACCATGATCACCATTTGCCAATAAGGGGAAGACTTTCTTAGTCTTTTAGTAGATTACTTAACATCTTGTGGTCTAAAGGCTCTATTTTGAGAAGGCTTCATGTAAGAAATGCAAGATATCTTTCTTAATCTTTTTAAAATTTAACTGGAACATTTTCTATAACAAACTGGCTTTATTTTTCTTACTAGTATTTAACTCTATTATATATATTATTATTGTTATAGATCTTGTTACTCAGTTTGTAACAATGCATATTAATCTATAAAACTGTGGGGAAAAAAATCTCTTTTTTTCTCCCTCTCTCACAGACTAAATTAAAGCATCCATACTATCCTTGCATGGCAAAGGTTAGCTTACAGCTTGCCATTCAATTCCTTTTTCAAACTTATCTACGAACAAAGAAAAAACTCAGGTAAGAAATGTTATGTTTTCACAGTCTGTTCTGCAAAAGACATTATTAATTAAACAGAAGTTGAATTTATAAATTCAGACACTCAAAAATTCAAAACATTCTTTTAAATAGTTGAAGGCAATTTGTAATACATTCTGATGCTGAAGACATTTTTAAGGAATTTCTAATCCAGGAAGAAAGATGGAAAAAATAGAAAAAGAAATAACTGTGGTAGAAGTTTTAGATGCTGTTTATCTTTAGAACCTGGAGAAAGTTATATCCAGACCTGGGGATTGAACTAACTATCTGTGTTAGTCTAGCAATCATTGAATACATTCTTATCCTCCACCCTACTCCTGAGAAAAATGAAAAAAATTTTTTTAAAAAGTGAAAGACACTCCATGAATTTATTTGCCGGGCTATCTAACATCACTGTCTTTGCTTTTTTAAAGGGTTGACACTGAAGAGTGGATTGCCACTATTGAAGCATTACTTTCAAAAAGTTTTGATGCTTGTCAGTGGCTAGTTGAATACTTTATTAGTTCTGAAGGACGAGAATTGATAAAGTAAGTGTCAGTATCTTGTAGTTGAAAGAAATTTGTTTCTCTTCCAGTGATTTAAAGCTGAAGTTTCTTGTAACGCTTTGTGTTTCAACTTGAAATTATTTTTCTTGTTGGAATCAATTTTAAGCAGATAGCCAGTTGCTCAGAGGCAAGCATGTCTTGAACGCCTGCTGTCATTCAGAGGATTCTCAAATACAAGTCTGCCCCCTCAGGGACTCACAGTCTGGTGTCAGATAAAGATCAGCAGTCCTGGGTTACTGCACAGTAATACCGCAATATTGCTGATATGTTTGGATTCTGGCTAAAATACTCTTTTTCAAAAATCTTTTGATGTATGTTACCTGTGATAGTATATTTACTTGTGTATCTGTAGTTAAAAAGTAATTTTGTTTTTCAAGATGGTCCAATCACTGTGACTGTTTGTACCTTACTCCCTCTCATTCTCTTATCATCAGAGAATTCAACATTCCTATGGGGATTGCAGTGAGCACCTTGATTTCTCAGTGTCCAGGCTCCTTTATCCCCAGGGACCTCCTCCTTCCCTCTGCCACAGCTGTCCTGGCTCACCACCCTAGCCAGTGGCCTTGCCTCAGGCTTCACTGAGGCACAAGTCTAGCAGATGAGCAGCAGCGCCCACCATCCCCTGTCACAAGTTACACACCAGCCAGTCTCTTCCCATCTTCTTTCCTCCTGATCGGATGGAAGAAGTGTCCTCTCGCCTCTCAAAATGAATCTCTCTACATGAGCAAGGCTTCTCAAGGAAGTTGGTTCTTTATCATTCCAGCATCTTTATCTTCGAGAATTTTCTACCAGGTCACTGCTGTCAGCATACAAATACACTCTCGTACCTCTCAACTTAAAGCAGACCACAGGGAATTCAGAAATGCCACTCCTTTCTCACAGGGAGTTCGTCATCCAGTGGCAAGTTAAGATCCAGAAACTCTTGGTCCCATTTCCCCTTCAGCTCTAGGTCTGAGCTGCTAACATTCATTTATTGGCTCATTTAGTGTCTCCATCTCCCCTAGTCCAGTGTGCCTCATACAGCAACAAAAGCGTTCCTTTTAAAACAAGGTAGATCATGTTACTTCTCTGCTTAAAATTTCTTCAGTGGATTCTGATTGCTCATAATAAAACCAAAATCTTTACCATAATAGAACACAAAAGGCCTCCCTTGAATATGGCTTTGCCTGTGTGTTTCACTATCCTCCTATCTTAGCATTCACCGGCTTGTTGATTCCTTGAACACACTAAGCTCTTTGTTCTGCAAAGACCTTTTTGCCTGTTGTTCCCTGTACCTAGAACAGTTTCCCTTCATCTCTGCATAGCAAACACCCTCTCACCCATCAGATGGCAAAGAGGATGTTCACTCCCTACCACCCAGTTTAAAGTAGGTCCACCCTGTGGGTTTGCTACTTTGTTTTGCCTGTCCCCTCTAAAGACGCCAGCTTCTTGACGAGCAGAAGCTATGTGTGTTTGATTCCCTGCTGTACACATAGAGCCTGGCAAGCTTAAGTGCTCAGTATGTGTGTGTACATACATGCATACAGTTCATAAAGAAAGAATAAACCAATGTGTCTTTCAAGCATTTTTGCCTGTCCTTTTAGAATTTACTTTAAAGATAATCTTTCACCCATTTTTCCAGCTCAATTCCAAAATATCCTCCCATCAGGACTCCTGAGTATTGTGTTAAGCAGTAGAACATCATAGACCCATCCATTTGAAAGGAATATGGCAAAATATTTATTTAACTCCCTTTTATGTTCAAGCAGGCTTGCTCTTAAATATCTCCAGAAAAACTCAGTAACTTCCTTTGATAGTGTGATTTGGTTTCTTAGAATTCCTACATGGTAAAAAGAATCTTAGTAAATTACCTAATCTAAATTTTTCCTGACATTTTTTAGAGTTTATTATATTTTGTCCCTTTCTTTATAAAACCCAATTACTCATCATTATCAGTTGCTCGGATTTCATTATTTGAAGAATTAATATTTTCTATTCTCTTTTTTCTCTAATTGGGTTTTCCTGGTGATTCAGACAGTAAAAAAAAATCTGCCTGCAACATAGGAGACCCAGGTTTGATCCCTGGGTCGGGAAGATTCCCTGGAGAAGAATAGCTACCTACTCCAGTATTCTTGCCTGGAGAATCCCATGGACAGAGGAGCCTGGAGGGCTACAGTCCATGGGGTCACACAGAGTTGGTCACAACTGAGCAACTAACACTTTCACTTCACTTTCACTTTTCTCTAAATACAATTTCTTTAGCACTTTTAATACAACTTAAGTTGTCAGTGTTACAACTAAAAGAATAAATATGCACTATATTAATACCTTAGTGAACTTGAAGAGGCTGTTATCTCAGATCAGCCCCTCCATGTAGTCCTCTTCAGGGGAAATTTTTAAGTGTAATTATAACTGTAAAAAATTAAACTAGAAGCTGTTGCTGTTGCTGCTGCTGCTGCTAAGTCGCTTCAGTCGTGTCCGACTCTGTGGAACTCCATAGACGGCAGCTCACCAGGCTTTCCCGTCCCTTGGATTCTCCAGGCAAGAACACTGGAGTGGGTTGCCATTTCCTTCTCCAATGCATGAAAGTGGAAAGTGAAAGTGAAGTCACTCAGTCATGCCCGACTCTTAGCAACCCTGTGGACTGCAGCCTACCAGGCTCCTCCGTCCATGGGATTTTCCAGGCAAGAGTACTGGAGTGTGGTGCCATTGACGTCTCCGAAACTAGAAGCAAATACTGCTTTTAAATTGATCTAAAAAATTACTAACCTGAAGATTACTTTACATCTTTAAAAAAAAATTTTTTTCCTCTGGAAATTTTTAAACATACAGCAAAGTAGAGAGCCTGTACCCGTCCCCAGCTCAGGTTGTCAGCATTTGGCCAGTAATGTTTACTTATTCCTATTCTACACATTCTCATACCTTTATTCTCTGATGTATTTTAAAGTAACCTTCAGACATCATTATTTCATTCTAAATTTTTCAGCATATATCTCTTAACAGGTTAAGGTAAAAACAAAAAAAAATTGTAAACACTTTACCATCCTCACTCCAAACAAAAATGATAATTCCTTCATATCACATCATCCTATACACAGTCACGTTCAGATTTCCCCAGATGTCTCAAAAGTGTCATTTTACCATTGAATTTGTACAAATCGGGATCCAAATGAGCTTCCCATGTTGTATTTGGTGTGTATGTCTCTTCCTGTTCTCTTAATCTGTAATCGTCCGTATCCCCACCACCTTTTCTGTCATGCCATGTATTTGGGGTGAGACGGGTCATTCGACCTATAGAGTTGCCCGTATTCTGGATTTCTTTGCATTCTCACAGTGCTTCCTAATGTCTGTGATAGGTAACGTGGAGCACCCCCATTAATGTTCTTCCCAAAAGAATTGTGCCTGAACCTAATCAGACCCCTAGGGCCAAATATTACACAAGTAAACTTCCCTAGAGTTATCACTTAGAACCTTAGTGGATGGTGGACCGCCTTTGTGTTGGGTTCACATTAGGTAGCTAATGCTTAGCATTAACAGTTACCTGGAATGAGCAGAAGTGAAGCATCCTGGGAAAGCTCCTGTCTCGTCTTCCTATGGGGAGAAGGAGGGCAGGGCTGTCAGCTCATCCTGCCCTCAAGACGGAGACATGGGCAGCTTTCACTGCTGTGACTTGAAAGAACACCTCATCTGGGCAGTTTTGACTTGGGTCATCAAAATTATGTTGTATTTAAATCTTTCTCATGAAACAGTGAGAATTTTCTGTTAAGAAATATTAGAAATAGTTAAGTTCTCACTGTGCTGATTATAGTAAGGGTTGTCATGTCAGAGTGCATGTATGAAGCAGAGAAAGGCTCACTGCATGTGGGAATGCATGCAGTTAGCTCTTTGCTCTAAGGTAGGTAGTTATCACTCTCACGCAGCCCCAGGGATACTGATGGTGCCACCCCCCCCACCCCTCCCCGCCACCCCCACCACACCTGAGGCTGCTGCATCTGCCACCTCGCTGTGCAGAGGGTTGGGTTAGGTCATGCCTTTTCAGCAAACAGTGTAGTGTCTGAGTGTAACACTGGGCGTATCGAATGTAATGGACATGCCTGGTAAGCCTTAACTGCTCTCGCTGTCGTCATCATAGGAGAAGAAAGGAAGGGAGCAGGGCCTTTTCAGCCTCACATGCTTCCAGGAGGACCACGTAATAAGTCAGAGCTGGGAGAGGAAAGGAAAGGGAAGTGAAAATCGGATGGCAATGTAGGTGAACAGAGGGTTTAGGAAGTACTGTGTTGACTGAGAACTCTTTTAACTAGTATCCTATTCTGAGAAATCGAAGGGGTGCCAGGGAAAATTACTCCTGAGTAAACGGAATTTATAAAACCTTAGGTTCTTTGCTTTTATATCTCTTGAAGTCCAAATTTACATTTATACAGATACTCATCTTAGGGGGAAAAAAGGAAGAAACAGAAAAAAAATCTTAACTTCCGAGTGCAAAGGTCTCATTTTTCCTCTTTCATCTTCTTCCTCTCTCACGAGGGCCTGTGTGTGCCAACACTCAGGAGACTTGAACTGACATTTTGGAGTAATTTTTTCCTTGGATAGTAGACGGGACCCGTGTTGGGAAGGTTGGGTTATAGAAATCTGCTTGCTTTTTTACACCTCTTCCTCTCTCTGTTAGGATTTTCTTGTTGGAGTGCAATGTGAGAGAAGTACGCGTTGCTGTGGCCACAATCCTGGAGAAGACCCTAGACAGTGCCTTGTTTTATCAGGATAAGGTCAGTCTTGTTTTCTAAATACTGTTTACACATTCGGTTTTTACCAAATGTTTCAAATTGCACATAATAAGAAAAGAAGCCTAGGATTAGAGTCTGGTAACTTTCCACATAAAAATGCATGTTCCGTGAACTGACGTCCTGATCAGTGCCAGGCTGGAAGGCGTTCTGTCCTCTCTTCCTCAGATCCCAGACGTCAGGGTAGGCTCAGAATTCAGATCTGCTTTGATCTGCATCAGGGCTTTTTGTCTAGAACTCTTCCCTCTCAGAGTCTTCTCCCAAGAGTTTGTGCTCAGTCTCTGCGTAAAGACCAGCCTGAGTCTGGAGTCTGTAGTCTAGACCAGCAGTCATTTTGAGCCACCCCTGGCTTTGTCTCTTTCTTCAGAAGCTGTGTTCATGATCTGAACCTTCATTTGGCAACGGACCAGACGGTGCCATCCATCCAGGGGCACTGGCCACAGTAGCTCCTTCTTTGATCTCTGTTATTCCCTAATCCTTGTTCCTGTTGTTCTGAATTTCTTCCTCTTCCTAACCCTGTTTTCTGTAACATATTTTCTTCTAGTTCACAATTCCACACGCGCTCAAACAACATGGTATTTATTACCATTCTCAGTTTCCCCCAAATTTTAAGTCTTAGGGACATAAATGACATGAGTCTGATTATTCAATCTGTTAAGTCCTAGCAAATACAGCAGTAACGTCCCAAGTTTGCTGTTTCAAACAGCTGACACTACATGGAAAACTTTGAAAAATGTTGTATTCAGAATGAATTGGCTCCTTATAAACGTTGGCTGGAGGCAGTGTCTCAGGGAGCTAAATGTAAATTCTGGGAATTGCTGCTTCAAATTCAGCTGTTGGCTTTACTGTTCAACCCTGAGCAAGTCCTTGCAGGAGGCCGTTGGTGCAGTCCCAGTGCATGGCACCCAAGCACTTAGTTCCTTCAACATTCCTGAGCCGGGGCGCTCTATTTGCAGACAAGTTTCAGTCCAGGATGGAGAAGGAGGTCAGATACACTCTTCGGGAAGGACCTAGAAGAAGAACACTGTCCGTCTCAGTTCCAAGAATCCTAAGAAAGGGGAGGGAGGTTTACTCTAAGGCAGTGGCTTTCAGTCAGCTTAAACAGCAGAACCATTCTTCACAAAACCTTACTTGGTTGCAGAATATTAAAAAAATAAGTCATTGGGAGCTGCCTAGGACAGCTTAGATACCGTTGCTCTGAAGTACCCTGTGGAAGTTCTCTGAGATAGTTAACGTAAGAATGTTCTCCCGCTCCTGCTTCCTCCCATGTACCAACCCAGACAAAGGATAAAGGCAGAATCAATGCAGTCTACTTACAGATGGGGTCAGGCCATAGCGCGTCACCCCACCAGCCTCTAAAAGCAGGACTGCAGGCGGAGGAAAGTGAAGGGAGTGGTGGAGGATGTAAACCATTGGCCTCAGTAAATTCCACTTGATCCTCAGCTGTTGTTATATTATGTCTGTTTCCCCCTTAATGGAAATGGTGCCACTTGCCACCCACTTTATATTGGAAAGCACTTTGAAATGGAATGCTACATGCATGGTAGATTTTACTGTATTTATAATGAGTATGACAGGATGGATGGGAATATTTCAAAAGCCTATGAGAGCCTTCTCCAGAGGAAAGGAACTGACAAGAGTAGTAAGCCGGGTCTCAATCCTCAGGTCACACATGGATTTCCAGGGACTTGTCCAGAAACAGTTGGGGTGGGAGGGGAAGAAGAAGCAATGTGATAACCAAAATGGTTTCTAAACAAATAAAATGTTTTTCAAAGCTTTCCATGAGGCGTCAGCGGGCTTTCAAGTAAGTTCACAGTTGAGTTGATATTACCGTTGTCATTCTGTCAGGCTGTTGCTCTCCATTTGCTCCATTGGCTTGGTTCCTAGCCTCTCTGCCTGTGTCTGTGTTTTTTATTCTTTGCATCTGTGATTATGTGAAGAAGTAGCGAAGTGGAGGGAGGGATTCAGAAGTGTTTCCTCTAAAACCCCTGCCTTTTTTTAAAAAGACAGAAAGAACTGGGCTTTTTAGAAAATGTGACCATTAGGCAGTGGAACCATGCCCTTTAGTCTGAAGGCGAGGAAACAAAACCAGGCTTTTCTTTCATTATTTCTACAGTTCTACCAGTCTTCCTGGAAGATCAAATTGATAATTCTGTTTCTGCTCTCCAAAGCATAAATCCATCTGAATCTGAGACTGGATTGTATCAATCAGACTTTTCCTTTTGTTCTTATGGTGGTTTATTTCAGGTTAATCCTATTACAGATGTCCATCTTACATTCTTTTTCTTTATGTAATTTCTCCTCTAACCAGTTAAAGAGCCTTCATCAGTTACTGGAGGTACTACTTGCTCTGTTGGATAAAGATGTCCCCGAAAATTGTAAAAACTGTGCTCAGTACTTTTTCCTGTTCAACACTTTTGTGCAAAAGGTAAATGATTTTTTTTTCCACTAGGGATTTATAGTCTAAAGGAATTTTATATATGCAAAACTTTTATATTGGTCAACATAGGACCTATATGATATAATTTTACAAGTGTTCCTTTTTAAAAATCTTCAATTGTGTGTTATATTACTTGTAAGAATCCAGCATAGGTAGGTGGGGGTGATTTCTTATTGTTGGAGCAAGAGTCTGCATTGAAATGAGGGGCCATTGTGCAGCACCACAGGGCTGTTAGGTTTTCAACAAGTACTTTCTATATGTAAATTGTGGCATTTAAACACTTACTACTTAAAGCTTCTCTCTTGGCTGTATTTTTGGAATAGCTTTCTATCTGGATAAGAACATAATTTGTCATTCTGTTTCTTATGACAGCAGGGGATTAAGGCTGGGGATCTCCTTCTGAAGCATTCTGCTCTGCGACACATGATCAGCTTCCTCCTCGGGGCCAGCCGGCAGAGCACCCAGGTACTGCCTGCTTTTCCTTCATACAGCCCAGTGACCTGGCCACGGTTTTGGTCATAGCCACAGTGTCTCTCTTTGTAAGTTTCATCAGAGTTCAGGTACAACAAGTGCTGTATAGCTTTTAAAATTCTTTGGAGTTTAGTTATTTTTACAACCTCCTCATAGAATTTATTTAAATGCCATAACCAGTGGGAATGACTAACTCAGACATCAGTCAAAATGTGAAGTGCCAAGTGTCCTAGGAGGAAAAATGGGTTCTGCTCGGGGAATTCAAAAGCCTTCAGAAAGAGTGACACGGGTCCTCCTCCACTCACTCTCTGGGACTGTGAGCAAGGCCTGGTGGAGGTGCTTACCTGGGATGCTGTCACAGGCCATTATTCACGTGTGAAGTTGAACCATTAAGTGCTGAGCAGCATTGCTGCAGTTGTGATACTCATATTCAGAAAATGAAAGGGAAATGTTTTTTTTTTTTCCTACTATTTTTGGAATAGTAGAGTCAAATATATCCTCAAAGGACTCTCCTGTTTGAAGTTCCTATGTTGGTGTGTTTTTTCCAATCATTATATTTCTTCTGTTTGATAGATTTAAAATACATAAAATGTCAACATGCTGTAATGATAAATACTATGTATGGAGCAGTTATTATGTGCCAGACACAACCGGTTACTTTTCATGCTCTACCTCTGAAGTTCACAGTTCAGTAAAACAGGTAGTTTCATCCCCCTTCTTGGGCAAGAATTACAGCTGAGAGAAATTGTGACTCGTTCAGGATCACAGGACTTAAGCTCTAGTTTCCACTGTCTGTGATTCACTGCCTAGGGAAGCTTTCCTTTTTTTATTAAGGGAGACAGACTTGTCATTTAGGCCTCCTCTCCACTTCCTGTCATACCACCTAGCCACTCTGACTCCTTAATGTTGAAAACGGGACTTCTCTGGTTGTCCAGTGGCTAAGACTCCACACTTCCACTGGAGGGGGTACAAGTTCAATCCCTTGTTAGGGAACTAAGATCCTGCATGCCACACAGTGTGGCCTAAATAAATGCACTGACAGTAACTTGCTCTGTGTGCTGATATTATGTTGAGTATCAATTTTTTACTTCAAGCTTTTCCTTCTCAGGGGCTCCATTAACACTGACGATTATTTTAAATTCATTGTAATTTAAATAATATTCAGTTTAATTAATGATGTTGTATTGTATGATTAATATTGTTTTGCATTTATGGAGCACATAAGTTTGAAAACGTTCTCACCTTTAATGTTTCATTGGTCCTCCCAACCATGAAGTGGGTGCGGAACAGGTAGTGGGTAGGTTGTCCCCGTCCTGATACAAGGAAGTCGGGTAGAGAACTCGCCCACATCCGCACAGATCAGTGAGTGGCAGAGGGGGCCAGGCCTGCAGACCTCCAGCCTCACGGGCTTTCCCCACTGTACTGGTGCAGGAGAGTTACCTAGCACATGGTGAGAGCTCAGTGCCTAAATAGGACTGCATGATAGTATTTGTTGTAGAATACAAATCCATATATATCTGTGTTAAGCCACTCTTAAGTTGGCTTAAAACCTGTGAGTTTTCTGTCCTTTGATCTCTCGTACTGTCAAACATTGAGAAAGAATGTGGCTCAGAATATCATGCACCCACGCACCTCTCCCTTCCTTGTCCCTCGTTTCTCACCAGAGCACTAACACCCACTTTATTTTCTCCGACAACAGATACGTCGGTGGAGTTCTGCACAAGCTCGAGAATTCGGGAACCTCCACAACACGGTGGCATTGCTCGTCCTGCATTCAGATGTCTCTTCCCAGAGGAATGTTGGTAAGCTTCAACGCCTGTCTTTAGTATGTCAAGGAAATGCAGAGATGGTGAGTTTGTGAGCAACACGTAGAGAATGATAATGTTGGCAATTAAATGTATGTTAGTGGCTTCTCATTTGGCTATTTGATATTTGAGGGATGCTTAAAATTTTTTGTTTCAATTCATGTTAAGCTTCACCTTATTTTTACTAGTTTGTCACAAGAGAAAGTCAATAATTTATTTGGGGTGGGATATTGAAGCATTTAAAAACACTCTGGGTTTAAAGGCTACATTTCTACACTGTTGGCAGGCCTTATCCTGACAGCACCACCACCAACAGCACCGATAGCGCAGTAAAGCTGCTGTACAGTCCTCAGTGTTCCGCGTGTTGTGCCGCTGCTGGGGCTCTCAGTTTGTTGTGTTGAATCCCCTCAGCAAACCTGTGAGGTCGGTTCCCCTTCTGAGTGTGCGGGAGCTAAGATGGGGAGAGCGCGAGTAACTCCCACATCTCACAGCTGGTCAGAGGTGTAGCAGCCAGTGTGGAACACAATCCTCTGACCCCAGAGCCTATGGCAGGGTTTTCACATCTTCTGACCAGGAAACTAGATTAAAATCACAGTGCATCCCTCTGACCTAGAGACACTGTTGGCTCTCTGAGCAATGTGGGGGAACTCTCATATAGTCAGACATGAGCTAGACTGTGCTTGCTAAATTCTGATTCACCAATCTAAAAGATGAAGCTACCTCCTCTGTGAGTTCAGACGGGTCTGCGAAAGAAAATTGAGAGGGAGCGTCCTTGCTTGTCTGGCGTGTAGGGTAACCCCTTCCATGTGAGAGATTCTGCTCAGCATTGGCAGTTGTTTAAGCAGCAGAAGTGCCTTGTCCTCGGTGTCTTCAGAGGCACTTTGGGCCTTTTTTTTTCTCATTTTAAACTTCTTCGAAAGGATTATCTTGGGTGTGAATCACTGGGAGTCTAGGGATTTAACAGTTAGTCCAGGGCATACATTGAAAGAGAGAGGAAGCCTTTTCTCAAGTCTCATGACTATGAGAGACGGCTGTACATGTTCAGCAGTTGGGTGTGTGAATCTTGAGGCAGTCGCCTTACCTTGTAGACGTCGGTTTCACGTGGTAACATGAGGTGGCTTTTTCCTTTGATTTCCTAAAGCTCCGGGTGTGTTTAAACAACGGCCGCCTATTAGCATTGCCCCCTCGAGCCCCCTGCTGCCCCTCCACGAGGAAGTCGAAGCCCTGTTGTTCCTGTCTGAAGGGAAACCTTACCTGTTAGAGGTATGTCCTTGTTCCACTAATGCCATTTTCCTTTTATCTGTTATCTTCTTTTTGAGGGAAAAAAATACCTTTTGTTATTAGTTGTATTTTGTATGTTACTCTCGTATAGGGGAGTATAGTTAAGAAGCAATTATTTCAAATTAGTTTTACTTCCTGTATGTATGTCAGAAAGAAATAGGCAGCTGAGAAGAATATTATTTGTCCACCCTGCAACTAAGAATTGGGCCTCCAGGTCCCAGGAAGAGGTATATGGCACACACACACCACCACGGTCCCCCGCCGAGTCACAGTCACTCCATTTATTATCAGAGGGTTTATTCCCAATCTTGTGTGTGTCCTTGGTCCTGAAATACTACAGCTCTGAAGCATACGGGTTTTTCAACCTCAGGAGTATAGAAGTGAGCTCTTCACAACCTCCTGTTGAGGTCCCTCTCCCTTCCACCCAGAGCTACTGCACCTTAAGAATGTAATCTTCCAATCCTTGTTCTGTAACTTGACTTTTGTATGTATGACTTGGTGAACATAATCATACTAGTTTTTATTTACATCAACAATGCTGTGCTATATCTCTTTTTTTTTTTAAGGTTAACGTCATGTATTTTTTGGACCTATCAGCGGTTATTTTAATGGGGGAGATCCCCTTTTAAAGTCTGATAAAAGTGACTGATAAAAGTGAGAAAAAGGTACACATTTGCACAAATTGTGTTAACTCTCAGACAGACTCAAACTATTTTGAGGCAGTGTTGATGGTCCTTCATCTGAGTAGATTTCAGTGAAAGTCGGAAACAGCGTTTTAACAGGGAACTGTGACAAAAGAAAGACTCCTCTTCTACCCTCACTAGGTAATGTTCGCTCTGCGAGAGCTGACGGGCTCACTGCTGGCGCTCATCGAGATGGTGGTGTACTGCTGTTTCTGTAACGAGCATTTCTCCTTCACCATGCTGCATTTCATTAAGGTAGGACCTCGTGAACACCTGTGGTAGCCTGCGAGCCTGCAGTTGAGACCTAGGAAAGCATTTCTTCTGCTCCCAGGCGCTTTGCTTCTTTTAATAACTTTAATTGTTTTCCTAATCATAAAAATAGTATAGACTCATTTTTTAAATGAATAAAAAAAATGCAGAATCTCACCATTTATGATGATCAGCATGAATATTCTCTCACGTTTCCTTTTTCTTTTCTGTGTGTATATTTTAACATAATTGGGATTTTATTGTCTATATGATTTTTGTGCCCTCTTTTTTCAATTGACATTATATTTAATGATATTCCATATCATTAAAAGCTACCTGAGTGTATTTCATGTATGTCATGTATCACAATTTACTCAGCCATTCCCTTCCCAGTGAGGCACATTTGCATTGGGTGCAATTTTTAACTATTAAGAATAATACTTTAATGCTATGGTGACCATTATTGTATAAAATGGTTTTAAAGTTTCAGGTTATTTCCCCAGTCCACATCTAAAAAATCAAAAGTAGACTGATTTTTCTCACCTTCTGAAGTAGTAATATATGTAGTTCATTATGAAGCTCTGATCAGTGTGTAGTAATTACTTATGTTTCATTTTCTGGATGCCAAGCACAGTTCCAAGCGTATTTGGTATTTAACTCACGTAATTCTCTAGCACATAACTCCTGTGAGGTGTAGATACTGGAATTGAAGGTGCTGAAGACACCAGTGCCACACAACTAGTAAGTGGCAGAGGGGGAGTTTGAATATCAGCAGTGTGGCTCCAGGGCTGTGGTCTTACCTACTGCCTTGCTAGGGATTACTAGAAAAACCTTTAAGCCTATGCATACCATTTTTATTCATTTTTAATCTTTTAATTTTTAATTCCATGGAGAATACATGACTTCATTCCCTTTGTGAAAAAGTATGCAAAGTCCATCTCGACCATCACCAGCCAGTATTGTCACGTCGGTTACGTGTCTTTCCACTCTTCTTTGTGTGAAATTACAAGAGATATTTTAGTTTGCCCCACACCTTGCCTGCCCCAGGATCTGTAATAGTGATACAGGTAGTGTTAACAAGTGGCTGTGACCAGTGGGTCATGCCTCCAAGCTCTATTAAAGTATGTTTTGCCCTCAGTGTCTTCTGTACAGATCTGCCTGTATCAGGTTGATTGAGACCTCTCTTTACTGTTTACTAATTATATAACGAAGGAGAGTTTCCTCTTCCGAAAAACAAGAGGAAATTTGCCCAGACCTCACAGATTGTGTAGATTCCATGAGGCATGATACATGCAGTACTTACTTAGTGCCACACCCGGCACCTTGCACACGCCCTGTCATCATGCAGTGTCCTCTCCCACTGCATGCTGTGTGTAAGGTTATTAAAATGCACAGGGCTGTGAGTTTTCTCAGCCTTGCTTTCTTCATTTAGTGTGTCTTGGCAGATTTTTCTACTTCCTAAGCAGACTTTTCTTATATTTCACTTACAGCGTATTGATCTCAGAACACTCTAATTAGCATTCTCATAGCTACTCAAGAATAGTCAAGAAAACAGAATAAGTATAAATGAAATATAAGTACAAATTGAGGCCTGTTTAGTGACTAAAAACCCTCTCCCTTCCTTTCTGCTTCTTTCCCTTTCTCCTTCCTAATTTCATAGTGAAATATCATGGAGGGTTATAGCAGGGAGGGTTGTGGTATTGTTTCAGTCCCCAGACTTAGCATTTGGGGAACTGAGACCCAGAGAAGGGAATGACTTGCCCAAGGTCAGCCAGGTGGTGGTAGAACTTAGGCTGGAGTCCCAGCACTGTTGATTGCCACTCCGACCTGCTTTTCACTGAAGACTTACTGGAATCTTTGTGCTTTTAAAAAATATTTCAGAACCAACTAGAAACAGCTCCACCCCATGAGTTAAAGAATACATTCCAACTACTTCATGAGATACTGGTAAGTCATGAATGTTTTGATTCACTTGCATTTAGATATTTACTAGGCAGCATGCATTTGCAAATAAAAACTGTATGTCCTTGTGTTGCTTTTGCATTCATTTGGTCTGCACTCACCAAGTCCTCTTCACATCACCCATTCTCCTTGCTTTAACTGATTCAGAGGTGAGTGGTAATAAATTTCGTTATGTTTAGTGAAGGAGCTAGACAAGGACACAAGCAATTCTAGTGCAGAAAGCAAAGGCTTTACTTACCATGCACAGAAAATGGTGCTCAGCTCAAGTGTGATCTTGTGTGAACCTCGCAAGAACCAGGAGAGGTGAATGGCTGGCTCTGCAGCCTGTCCATGTGCTACTGAAAATATCTCTATGAGCCACGGAACTGAAATGTAATCCACTATAAGGTGCAAAAGGCAGGGGAAAAAATACAACTGCAGTCAGTGAAATAAGGTATTATTAGAAGCTGAACTTAGAGAAGTGGAGTGACCTGCCCAAGGACATCGTCAGTAACTGACAGTCAGGATCTGAGCCAGGTGACTGGCTGTGGAGCCTGTGCTCTCTACAAATGCCTGGTTTGCTCAGTGACTGGAAGAGGTAGGACTAAAAGGAGTGGAAACTGGTGGGGCTTGGGGAAGGAGCCCAGACCAGACTAGGAAGAGTTCCAGGTTCCAGTGCCTGTGGACTTTTTCCCTGGAGGCCAGTGGTGACACACTGGTAGCCAGGTTCCACCTACATGTCTTGTCTATTTGGCCCAAATTGTTCTGTTCTTTAATTTCTGGATGCCAACCTGTCTTCAGAAATCAGGTCATCTGGCCACCCTGGTCTGTTTCCTGCGTGCTCCAGCCACCCAGAGCAGTGACAGCATGTCCTTTCCGTGAAGCTTGTGGTCTCTCCAGTTCCCACTGCCTCAGCACTGCTGTTGTCTGCCACGTGGCTCATTTCTTACCATCTCGGACTCTGTAGACATTTAAGTCAGTAACTTCTGCCATCAGTGATGGACACCATGGAAGGGTTTGCGGCAGGAAAGTGATATAACCTGATTTATGTCTTAGAAAGATTACCCCAGCAGTTGTCTTAAAGGATGGGCTAAAGAAGGAAGCAGGGTTGGAACTGGAAAACCATATAGGAGTCTGTGGCAGTAATCTGCGTGTACAATACCAAGGCTTATGCTAAGGAGAGACCAGAGCAGAAGGGGCTAGGGCCAGAACAACAGGTGTTTAGAAAGAGAATCAGTGGAATTTGGTGACTGACTGTGAACCAATGAGAGAGACTAGCCCAAGAACTATTTAAAATAAAGAGCGGGCGGTGGGATGCGGACTGGCTTCCCTTTAGGTCCCTGAGGCCTTGGCACAGGGTAAGCATTTAATAAACACTTTTGAATATGGAGATACATCATGGGTGCCATTTCTAAAATGCCTGACTCTCTGGTCCTTTGCCTCCTTTTGGTCCTAGCGCTTTTGTAAGATCATTGCTTCTCAGGACTGGGACTGAGTGATGTTCATCTGCTCAACAGCAGACCCACTTAGTTTATTGAATTGTGCACGGCTCAGTGTCAGGCGTTAGAAGTACAGCAAGAGTGTGCCATAGATCCAGCCTTGTGTGGTGTGGCATAAATCTCCACACATCGACTTGTAGAGCCTGTATTATATCAAAACTTTTTCACAGGTTTTTGCGAACCGTAAATCTCTTATCTTTGGGATAATGAAATACATGTCCTTATAACCCACAGAGAACCCTAGAGTCAGTTCTTAAGGGCATGTATTAGGAAATGTGTGGATCTTCAAATACTGCTTAATATTTTTTTATCTTTAGTTTGAAATTTAATATATTGTTGAAAATATGGCAATGACATATTTGTTTTTGGTTTTACTATGTTAGTAACTATAGTCCCTTGAACAAGTTATCTTTAAAGGCACCAGTGGCTGTAACACAAGTTTCTTCTTTCATTTACCAGCCTTTGTCTCCTGCTCCTCACAGGTCATCGAGGATCCCATACAAGTGGAGCGAGTCAAGTTTGTGTTTGAGACAGAAAACGGATTACTAGGCAAGTATGGCTGCCCTGTGAAGAAGTGCCTGCAGTAAAGGTGCAGAGAGCCCATTGTGCCAGCCGGCCTCTCCTCCCCAGGGTCTGCCTGGCACACTCTGCCTGGCATGGATTGCTGAGGAATCCAGGAGTTGCCTGGTCAGGCCTGTTAGACTCCCTCAGTCTAGTCAGGAGATTTAAAGCCAGAGGATCTTACCACCCTGAACACTCCTGCTTTTCGTAAGACAACAGCTTGAGGTCCTTTTACTGGGTCAGGTAAGATTCAGGGGTGCTATGACTTTCTTCAGCAAGCTAAAGGTTTGCCACTTAACAAGAAACCTTTCTTCCACTCTGTAGCCATTGAGGTGGGAAAAGACTAAAACCTTACACTCAGAGTATTGTCAAGCTCATGAAATGCAATTTATTTTTTTCTTTTAACCTGTGATATGAATGCACCCAAATTTTTATTATCTGCTCATAAAAGTTTTTTGACAGCCTTTTCTTTTTCAGAAGGCTAAAGTGGTTTAATGAGCTATTTCTTAGAAAAAGTTTAGTTAAAAATAGTCTTATCCAACTCCCACCATCCACCTGTATTCCCAGTTAACTTGAGTCATTTTAGACATTGCTGTGTGTTTAAAAGAAGTTTTAGTATCTCCTTTTATTGCAGAAAAGAAATTCATGCTTAAAATGTTTTGCAGTTACAACATTCTAGACCACTGCTTTGAAATGGTGCTCTCTGCTCTGAGCAGCACCCAGGCTCTCTGAAACTTACAGACCATACACGTCTCAAGGGCAGGGAGCAGGCATTACAGTCATCCCTTGGTAACCATAGGGCACTGGTTTCAGGACCCACTTGGACACCAAAACCCATGGATGCTCAAGTTCCATATCCCCTTCATATCCATGGTTCTGCACCTGAGGATTCAACCAGCCACAGATTGTGTAGTGTACTATATATATTTATTGAAAAAAATTCACATACAAGTGGACCTGTGCAGTTCAAGCCCATGTTGTTCAAGGGTTGCCTATATTTTTCTTTAAATGCCCAAAGCACAGACCAGTAAATATTTGTTGAAGTGAAATAGTACCATAAATCTCCATTTATCACACTGAAGTATTTTAACTGCTCTTTGTCAGTATTGCAGTGAATGGAAAACTTTGCAAGTCTCTAGGTGAAAAATCAGCCAATATAAATTTTAGTTCTTTTCAGTTCTTCTGAAAGTCAAACCTTCACCACCTTGTATTTTTCTTGAATCCTACTTAAAGTAGTGTTTCTGTCCATTAGAACTTGGAGAACCCTGTTAAGTCAGCATACTGTGCTTTGGTTAAGCTCCTCGTCTGCTTATCAAGTTTGCTGTGAATGTTCAGAACAGCAGCGCTGCTATTACCTGGGCCTGCTGAAGTTTAGTGCTTTATTGTTAAACTTTCTTCCTTTATTCTTCAGCTCTGATGCACCACAGTAATCATGTGGACAGCAGTCGCTGCTACCAGTGTGTCAAATTCCTTGTAACTCTTGCTCAAAAGTAAGTATTGACTCAAAATGCAGTTGAGTAAATGATGTTTTTAGTTACAAGTCAGATATGACTCAAGGAAAAAAATTCCCTTATTTTGGTACCTAGGGAATCTGAGCCAGCCAGGGCACACTTGCTTGGATGGTACAGACAATTATTCAAACAATTTCAAAGAGACGTAAAAGGGGAGCATTAAAAGTAACAGATCTTATGGGATCCAAGGGCAGGGAAAGTGCTAAGCTGACAGTTTGTGCAGGAAGGAGAGGAGTCCAGGGCGGGTTTAGGGACCTCAACAGCAAGAATTCATGAACTATCACTCAAGATACCTTTAGTTACCTATCAGCTGTGTCAGCTTCTAGGTCCCCACTTTCAAAACAGTCTCTCAAGAGGCCAAATCATTTAACAGCTACTTAACCCATGAACCCAGGCACTGTGTGAAATATCGCCTATATTCTCATTTAACATTTTCAGCAATCTTAGGAGGTTAGGTGCTGTTACTAGTCCCATACCATGGGTGGTTTAAGTGACATGCCTGCCGTCAGAGCTAGGACTCGAGCACAGGCTGACTGACTTCAGGGCAAAGGTTCTTTTCTCCTTTTATTTAATTGTGCTAAAATATGTGTGTGTTAAGTCACTCAGTCATGTCCAACTCTTTGCAATCCCATGGACTGTAGCCCACCAGGCTCCTTTGTCCATGGAATTCTCCAGGCAAGAATACTGGAGTGGATTGCCATTCCTTTCTCCAGGGGATCTTCCCAACCCAGGGATCGAACCCAGGTCTCTTAGATCTCCTGCATTGGCAGGCGGGTTGTTTACCACTGGCACCACCTGGGAAGTCCCTAAAATATATATAACGTGAAGTTCACCATTTTAGCCATTTTAGGTGTACAGTCCAGTGGCATTAAGTACATTATAGCGTTGTGCAGCCATCACCATCACCATCATCTATCTCCAGAACTGTTTTCATCTTCCAGAACTGAAATTCCATAGCCATTAAATAGTACTTCTCCACTCCTCCTCCCTCCAGCTCCCAGCAACCATCCTTCTACTTTTTGTCTTCATGAATTTGACTGTTGTAGATACCTCACATAAATAGAATCATACAGTATTTTTCCTTTCATGACTGGCTTATTTCCCATAGCATGACATCTTCCAAGGTGTATCCATGTTGTAGCGTGTGTCAGAATTTCCTTTCTGTTTAAGGCTGAATAACATTCCATTGTATAGATATGTATATGTACTGCATTTTACTTATCCATTCATCTGTCAGTAGATCCTTGGAAAGGTTCTCAATGAACCTGAATTATTTGCAACTTCAGCTCCCCTATTTATTTATTATGTTGGCCCACAAAAGATCAGAGTGACTGCATGCTAATCCAAGGTTATTTTTTTTAATTGAAGTATAGTTGATTTACAATATTGTGTTAGTTTCAAGTGTATAACAAAGTGATTCAGTTAATATTATTTTTTCAGGTTGTTGTGTATTATAGGTTGTTACAAGATACTGAATATAGTTCCATGTGCTGCACAGTAAATCATTGTTTCTAGTCTATTTCATATATAGTAGTTTGTGTTTGGTAATCCCATACTCCTCTAACTTACCCCTCCTTTCACCCTTTTCCCCTGGTAACCATAAGTTTGTTTTCTGTGTCTGTGTGTCTGTTTTTGCTTTGTATATAGATTCTTTTGTATTATTTAAGACTCCACATATAAATGATACTAAGTATAATATTCTCCAGGTCCATTCATGTTGCTGCAAATGGCAATATTTCATTTTATGGCCACGTATGGAGAACATGACAACCACTCCAGTATTCTTGCCTGGGAAATCCCATGGACAGAGGAGCCTGGCGGGTTACAGTCCATAGGGTCATAAAGAGTCATACACAACTGAAGCAACTTAGCACATGTGTGCCTGAGTAATATTCCTTTGTGTAAATATATATACATCACATCTTCTTAAACCAGTCTCTGTTAATGGACACGTAGGTTACTCCCATGTCTTGGCTGTTGCAGATAGTATTGCAGAGTAAACATTGGGGTGCACGTATCTTTTCAAATTAGAGTTTTTGTCTTTTCAGGATACATACCCAGGAGTGTAACTAACCCAGGATCCCAGGATTACTGAGCAGACAGCACTGCCATCACTGAGTTTTGCACTGAGCTCTCTTTAGCTTAATTTATTTTGCTGCAGATTTTTCCTGATTCTTAGCTATCCTTGGACTTATACCAGAATGAGAAATCTGTTGGGATTAATCTGCTGCATTTGAGCATCCTCAACAGATTTAAATGAGAGCTCCATCGAAATAGTACATGAACACACATTTTCCAGATGACATAATATTGTAAACACAGATGGAGATCATCCTGCCACAATTGTGGGTTCGTTAATGAGGCTTCATACTGACAGCATGTCGTCATAATGACATAAAAGGCTAAAAGAGTGGTATTTCCAAGTAGTGTTGGGGCCACATAACATATCTGATGCCAGCAAACACCAAGTCCATATATTAGTAGTGTCTTTATATGTACTTCCATATCCTGCACATATCCCATTTCATTACATATGTTAATGGCAGTCTCCCCATCGGTACTATCTTCAAATTAGGACAGCTTTCTAGGTGGGCAAATACAAATGGAAAGGGCTCCAAAAGCAGGTTTTAAATTGTTTTTCCCTCATATCATTCTTTCTTATTTAAATTATAAAAATTAAAGACTAGTTTGATTTTATCAAGAGGTCATTTATTGTAGACCTTAACATTACTAGAAGAGAACATGGGCAAAATATTCTCTGACATAAATTGTAGCAATGTTTTCTTAGGCCAGTCTCCCAAGGCAATAGAAATAAAAGCAAAAATAAACAAACGGGACCTAGTCAAACTTACACATTTTTGCACAGCAGAGGAAACTGTAAACAAAATGAAAAGGCGACCTACAGAATGGGAGAAAATATTTGCAATTGATGCATCCAACAAGGACTTAATTACCAAAATATATGAACAGCTCATACAACTTAATAACAACAACAACAAAAATCAAAAAGTGGGCAGAAGACCAAAAAGACATACAGACGGCCAAGAGGCACATGACCAGGTGCTCAGCATTGCCAATTGTCAGAGGAATGTGAATCAGAGTCAGAACTAGAGCGAGGTATCGCTTCACAACAGTCAGAATGGCTGTCATTAAAAGTCTACAAATCATAAATGCTAGAGAGGTTGTAGAGAAACGGGAACCCCTCCTACACTGTTGGTGGGAGTATAAATTGGTATAGCCACTATGGAAAACAGGATGGAGGTTCCTTAAAAACTGAAAATAGAGCTACCATATGATTCAGCAATCCCACTCCTGGACATACATCCAGAAAAAACTGTTGAAAAGATGCATACACCCCAGTGTTCATTGCAGCACTGTTTTACAATAGCCAAGACATGAAGCCACCTAAATGTCCACCAACAGATGACTGGATAAAGATGTAGTACATATAAACAATGGAATATTACTCAGCTGTTAAACAATGTCATCTGCAGCAACACGGATGGACCTAGAAGTCATCACACTAAGTGAAATAGACAAAGACGAGTGTCATATCACTTATATGTGGGATCTAAAGTGTGATACAAAAGAACTTATTTAAAAAAAAAGAGAGACATTGGAAACAAACTTATGGTTACCAAAGTGGAAAGGAGGTTGAGGAAGGATAAATTAGCAGTGTGAGATTAGCAGATGCAAACTACTGTGTACAAAATAGATAAACAACAAGGGCCTACTGTATAGCACAGAGAACTGTCTTCAGTTTGAAAAGAATCAGAAAAAGTATATGTACACCAGAAACTAACTCAACTTTATAAATCAATTATACTTCTAATTTTTTTAAATAATGAAGAGGTTATTTATCAAATGTACAATTTGTTGTGGCTAATTTTGTTTGTTATTTTTCATTTTCCAACCTTGAGTTTTAGTAGAACTGAGTGGATGAGTTAGAGATAGATAAGAAACTTTTCACTACATATTTACCTTTTACTGCTTTTTGAAGTTTTAAACATGTGAATGTATCCAAAGCAAAAGAAAATACAAATTTCATATAAAGACAACTGAAAGTAACATTTGTGTTTCAAATCTTAAAGTGCTATGTATTAAACAAGAATATTTGCAAAGAAGGCATTTGGCTAATAAAAATTTCCTGCCATCACCAGGTGTCCTGCTGCTAAAGAATACTTCAAGGAGAATTCCCACCACTGGAGTTGGGCTGTGCAGTGGCTGCAGAAGAAGGTAATGAAGTTTTTAACTTTTCTGGTTATTTCATGGGAATCAATAACAACATATCTTATCAGGAAATAAAATCTCAGACTTGATTTGGAGACTGTCAAAGTATTTTCAGAGTTCACACAGTTATCACACAGTTGATACCTATCTTTATGCATGTGATTTGTATCTTAATACATTTGTCTTAATTTAATTTATAAAAAGGTAAGGATGATTATTTAAGAGGTAGTATTTTAGTGAACTCTTAAAAGCAGAAGTGCAGTCTTATCAAAAAGAATCTCTTGATGTGGGAGAAAGTCTGGGTCAATTTATACACTATTCTATATGCTTTTTATACTGTAATATGTATTGATAGAAACTGTAGATTCATGTGGGCTTATTTGGCATCTCTAATGGCCTTTTTGACCTTCCATGTCAGATGTCAGAACATTATTGGACACCACAGAGTAACGTCTCTAATGAAACATCAACTGGAAAAACCTTTCAGCGAACAATTTCAGCTCAGGTGAGAGTTGTCTTTTGGTTTTGTGTGGATTGAAATCCTTTAGTTAGAATTTTTAGTGTGTTTCTCAGAAACTGCTGTCTCAGAAAAGAGGTATACATTAAAAGTGAGTAAGGACTGAAGACACGCTTGATTTTTCTGTGAAAAGGCCGCAAATGAGTTGTTGGCCTGGAAGGAAAGCAGTGAGGGTCATTCAGTGTGGCTCCACCTGCCACAGAAGCTGACATGAAAGCACCGCCCCCAAAGGTCAAATGAAGGGCGGCCTCGGTGCCCCTGCCACTGCACACCCTGACTTCTCCTTGTGCTTCAATCTCTGGCAGGACACGTTAGCATATGCCACAGCACTGCTGAATGAGAAGGAGCAGTCAGGAAGCAGTAACGGGTCGGAGAGCAGTCCTGCGAACGAGAATGGAGAGAGACACTTACAGCAGGTACATCTGTAGGGCAAGTCCTGGGTGAAAGGGCAGTGCCCGCTCTGAGGTTTCCCAGGGACAACCTCAATCATCAAGAGAGAAAGGAGACCCCAGCTCCACCCTCTGGGAACCTCTGCTCAGGACTCATTCTCTGTGCTTAGAAAGCAGAGCGGCCGTTGCACCATGACATTTATCCAGGCTTTGGTCTCAATCTGCTGGCTGTTCTACTCAGCTTGGAGAGCATCCTGATGAAGCCTGGTTTGCTGATATGGTCCTTCCAGATTGTACTTCATTCTGCTGGGTTACAAAAAATTACCACTTTCCCCTTCTGCTCTCACCAGCCTTCCTAGAAACACATATGCTTGAAAAGAAGGGCCTCATGCCACTGGAATCTGTGTGCTTGTCAGGGGCGTCAAATTTTTAAGTATTTTTCAATACTAATCACTATAGTAGAAAAAGGAATGAATTATTTATTGAACACTTACTATGTAGAATAATGCAGCAGGTTTAAATGTAATGACGTGTATCGTTTCTTCCCTCCAGTCCATAACTTTCTGAAAGGCCTTCGCCATAATCTTTGGGATCCTGGTAATAACCAGTGAGGTCGCTGTTCCCCTGATTTCACAGAAGGAAACTAACACTCAGCATTGTGATTTGATTTAACTCAAGGCCACATTATGCCTCTAGGCAAGTCACTAGATTGTTCCTGTAACTCAGTAAGAACACAGAAATGGAAGCTCTGCATAATCAAGAATTGTCAAATATGAGGTCAAACATGTTTTATGGCCCTTTGATAAACATTAAGTAGTTAAATAAGGACATGTTAAACTGCAGAACACAAGTAAGTCAGTCGACATAGGAAAACTTTTTTCTGTTAACTTTACTAAGTATGTATTTATTCCTTTCATTTCCCAAAGGGTTCTGAATCACCCATGATGATCGGTGAGTTAAGAAGTGACCTGGATGATGTGGATCCCTAGGGGCCGTGCCCAGCACGTGACGAGCAGTCATGTCATGGTTACTGGATGCTCAGCACCTTTTTGAAATCAGAATCTCATTCTTGAACCCTTTAGCAGAGCCCGGAGGCTGGACTGGGAGAACCTACCATGAGGGGAGGAGGCCGTGTTTTTAAGGAACGTACTCTCAGCCCCCGGGGAAGGCCTGGGAGCTGTTTGGCAGTGGGAATGCTCCAGCCTGTGGAGTTCAGCTTACCTGGGGCATGGTCCACATGTGGACTGACACTTCTGTACAGATTTTAGGAAGTAAAGCTGGTGGCAGACTGTTTTGTTACACACACATACAGGAGTGAGTGAAGATAAAGCTGTTGCTTTCTCTATGATGCTACAAAAGAAATTCCTTTGGTTTTTATATTGAAAAAAAAAAGCAAGCTGCCTTTAGATATATGGGGGCAAATTTTTAATCTTGCAGTAACATTGAATAGAAATATCAAGTTTAAAATGATGTAAAAATATGTGACAAAAATTCCTTTTCACTGTAAAATAGTAGTTAAAGAATTCAGTTTACACAGACCTTTGTATTTAATATGTCTCCCTATTTGTATAGAATTTCAGGTGGGTCTGGATGAGAGCCCTGGGCATAAACTTGGATCTTAATGAAATGTTACCAGGATCAAAAATTGGGAAATTAAGCTCTTTAAGGTATTTTTCTGATAAAATTGAGATTGAAAGAGCAATAAAAAAATGCTATGTTCTCTAGAAGTATAGAGTGCATTCTTTGACATCAATCACTAATTGTTCCCAAAACAAATTTTACAAAGAGCAAAATAAAAAGCACTTTAAGATATGATTTTATTTAGTTCGACTTCATAAAATCTTTTTAATGCTTGGAGACATATTGAATAAACTGTAGTCTTAAATCATGTGACCTGCAATCATTTGCTTTTGCTGGAAACTTAATTACTAAAACCCTTGGTACTGGTTGTATATGAAGTTAAATATTTGAGTTGAGAGACACTGCTTTGTGAGTTTCTGGACGTTTTACCGCAGAGAAGGAATAGGAGACTTGATTTCTCCTCATCATGATTGACTGACACTGAAAAGATAAGGATAAGAAAGAACTCGCAAGCCACTGAACAACCACCCATTTAGCTGTGTTTCCCAGGTCTTGGCGCCATTCACTCGTTTCAGGTTAGCTGCCAGCCCACTCCTTTTTCTGGAGTGGAGAGGGGATGCCGACATGGTTCATATATTGTGTTTTGAGTCACTGCACACATTTTCAATCCTGTTTCTCTTTAGTTGCGTGCTCTGCCTTGTTCTGTGCTCCCACGCACAGGACTAGGGGAGCCTCTGGAAGCACTGAGCAGCCCCAGTCAAGGGTCTGCAGAGTCAGAGAGGCGCAGAGGACGCATGCCAGGGCTGACAGCTGCTCCTGCCGCGCACTGCAGACTCTGTGGCCTCACCGCCGAAGGTGCAGTTACAGTGCGGCCAGGCTGCAGTCTGTAATTGCAGGACTGGCCAGTGGTGATGTCTGTCAAAGACACCAGCTGGGTGGAGGGCCAACACCTCAGAGCAGAGCTGCGCCCCAGAGAAAGGGCCGGAGGTCCTTGGCAGATTTTATGTGGTTCTGATGTTCTTGCAAATTCAAATGTGATGTTTTAAAGTGGATTTTTGAGTCCATGAATACCCACACCCTGCTGCCCCCCCACCCTCTCTCTGCCCTCCTCCTCACAAAGCGACCCCGCGGGATGTGACCTTGAAATGCCAGCCACGAGGATATGGCGCTGGCAGCTGCACTCAGGAGCCCAGATTCAGGAGTGAAATTGCCACTTCTGTCCCTTATTTCCTATGGAAACAATGCCTTCCACAGCCCCCAGCACCTGCTATCCTCACAGTAGCGTTCATCGGGACCAGGACTACCCGTCGCTGACACGAAGCTCCTGGTTGGTTTTGCTCGCGTTGTTGCTGCAGTGAACATCACTTGCCCTTTGCCAGTAACCTTGATTTCCCCATGGCTGCAGTCTGCCAACCTGCTGATGACTTTTTTTTTAATGTCATACAACAAAGTGACAATTACGACAGGCTTACCTTGGAAGAGGTTCATTTTTACTGCCAATCTTTTTGGATGAAGATGTTTTTATAAATCTTTCAAAATGGTCTGCAAGTCGAATAGGAATTGCACAACTAAACCCAATGCTGTGTGTCCTTAAGAAGCTCCCTTCATGAGATCCTTCTTAGGATGGCCAAGTCAGTCCCTTAGAGACGTCCTGGGAAAGAAAGCAAAGGAGCCTTCGGACAGGCATCCCAGCCTGTGACTTCCCTGGAGCCCACACGTGGGCCCAGAGCACATTGTCACCAGACTCACCCTCTCTTGCTCCACCCTCCCTGCAAACATCAAGGTGTGTGCAGTTACCTTTTGAGCTTGGAACAGGCAGACTGGAATTTTCCTCTGCTACCTCTTGTGTACAAAATCTTGTTTATACAATTTCAAAAAGAAGTAGATAAACTAAGGAAGAAACTTCATTCTAAATTTGGTTCACTGAGTGGCAGAGTTCTTAGCTTCTAAAGGTATAAAATAAATTTTTCAAAAACAGACTTGGAGGCTCACTGACATTTTTCTGTGTATACCAGAAAATGGCTGTGGTTGGGGGAGGGGTGCCAGGGGCCGGTGACCTGGAAGGAAATAGTGCCGATTCCTTTTCATACTTTGTACCAATGATGTGAATAGGGTCCATTCTTTAATGATAAAGGGCAGTGGGTCTTTTTCTGAGCTTTAGTCCCTCTGGATATCTTGACCATTTCAGGATTCACTTGCAAAGCTGGATAAGGATGTGCAGAGCTCAGACCAGTGGCCTGCAGCTGTCTTCCCCTTAGCTTTCAGGCATCCCCGCGGTCCCCAGCATAAATCACATCCCTGATCAAGCTGGATTTCTTGTTGGACCCCACGGGTCTCAGCCTCACCCCTGATGCCCTGCCTCTGCCCACATGGTTCCCCTCTCCTGGGCTCTTTGCTGCTCCAGCTACTCTGCAGTCCACACCCATTCCTCCCCGGCTCCCAGTGACCAGCTATCATCGTCTGCAAAAACCAGGTGTTCCCTTTTCTCAAATCTTAGAGCCTTCTGGGTATGAACAGCTAAGGAGCTAAACTCTGGCTCTTGGGTGATGGGGAGAGGGGTCTCTGGCATGTACCACAGATAGGGTGCCACTGGGCCCACTTACACAGATGTCCTCTAGCAGTCGGGTCCTTAGCAGCTGGCAGGTTTTGAACACTTCCCATGACACTAAGTTGTCCAAGTTTGAGAGGACCTCTGCCTTTGCAGGTCAATTCCCTGATCCCTTATAATATGAGCTGTTTTGAGCTAGGCCTTGCTCAAGGCAGCAACACTCGCCAGCCTCAAAGTGGGGCTGGGGGTGGGGGGCCACATTGCATGGGGTGATTATTATTTTTGCAAAGTGGAAAGTTCTGAGACTGTTCTTAATTTCAAATCATGAAAAATGACCCTGGACATAATTCTCATTACAGATGCCTCAGCCACTCATTTAAACCTTTGCCATAAACATTGACTCTGTGCCAGGCCCTGGGAGAGGAGAATGGAAAGGACACAGGGACCCTGAGCACCTAGAACATGAGGCACAGGATGCCAAGGAGGGAGAGCCCTGGTTGCTGGGGGGGACTTGGAAATTACAGGCAGACTCCAGTTTTATTCCAGGACAGGCTTAAGTACTCAAATACTTATACTCCAAGTACACATACTCTTCAAAGGCTCAGTTTGCTCAACCGTCCCACACACTTATCTAGCACCTCATATAAGCAAGGCCTCATCCTAGATGGTCAAATTCAGGCAAGAGTCATGATTAAGTTGGTTTTGTTTTAAAAAGTCACCATATAATAAAACTGCTACAAAACCCAGAATAAATATTCTCAAATTACAAAAGGAAAACAGATTCAGAAAAGGTGCTTGCTATAAAAAGGCAATAGAGGATTGATGGTAAACACAGACCAAAAAGATAAATGCATGTTTCTTTGCTTGGGTAGAGGTGGGGTTGAGGGAGCGCAGAAGGAGAGTTGTGCCTCACGCCTCCTGCCTGCATCCCTCCAAAGGCCTCTCCGCTCAGGCCCTAGTGCTGTCTCCTGGCTCACAGGGTCTGTGTTCCCCTTCGGAGCCTCGGCTCTGAAGATAGGTGGCCCAACCTGGTGCAGTAAAAAGTCTTGACTTTAAGGCCAAATCTGGGTTTGCATCGTGGTCCTACTTCACTTCCTGGTGAACTAGGTGAGCACCCACCTCCCCGTCTCTGGTTCCCAGGTTCCTCCTGAATCGGGGATGACAGTGTGTGCTGTGCAAGGCAGGCGTGGACCCGGCGGGAAGCCGGACGGAGCTGGTGGCCCTCCGCTGCAAGTGCAGTCAGCCTTTGGGTGCTATCCCCCCAGGCTGATGCCAGGGAGGCTAAACCTGAACCAGAGCAAGGTGAGGACAGCCAAGAGAATCAAAGGCATGGCCCCTGAAAACCTGGGGCACATCTGGCTGCATCTCTCGTGCTGTTGGTAGTGGCTCAAGGTATGGGTAAAAGAGGTTTTGTTTTTTTTTTTTAATGAAACACAGATGAACATTTTTAATGATTAAAAGATACAAGTCACAAAGACAAACATCATCATATACCATAAGACACCTTAACAACAAAGATGACAAAGCAAAAATCAGAAGAAACAGAAGGGAAAAGAAAGCCATAGTGAGACATACTAACATTTTTTCTGAGAATGTTTATCATGTGCAGAAAAAAAGAGCATCTTGAATGATGTCATTAATGTATTTTTATCTAATTAATGTATATTAATCATAGGCTTCCCAGGTGGCCTAGAAGTTGCAGGAGATGCAGGTTCAATCCCTGGGTTGGGAGGATCTCCTGGAGAAGGAAGTGGCAACCCACTCCAGTATTCTTGTCTGAAAAATCCCACAAACAGAGAAGCCTGGAGGGCTACAGTCCACGGGGTTGCAAAAGTCAGACATGGCTGAGCACACACCACCATATTAATCATATCCTACACACTTACACTTGAAATTTTGTATCTCATACAATGTTAGTAGATGTCCATAGAACATTTAGGAAAACTGGCAAGAAGATAAACATTATTAAATGTCAAAAAGTAGAATTCTTTTTTGTGCATGTGATTCAGATATACACATGTATTATTTTTGAAGTTTTTTTCCATTATAGGTTATTACAATATATTGACTATAATTCCCTGGAGAGTTAGGAATTTTATCAACAAAAGCTGTCTTCAGGAGGTGAGTCCTAATGGCAGAACTCAGAGGGCCCCGTGGAGATCAAACTGATGGAGGTCTTTAGAAAAAGAGCAAGGACTTAAGCCAAAGAGACTTGGCAGCTGACTCTGGGCTGGTGCTTTGGACCCAACATCCTCATCTATCCAGCGGGTAGCGTAGGCCCTGCCTTTGCCCCAGGGCTGTTCTGAAAACCTGTGAGAAGTTGGATGGAGAAGCCCTTTGGACATTTTGAAACACAGGCCTTTTCTGAGAAGTATCACCCTTATCAGAGCCACCCAGTACCCTCAGAGGCAGGGAAAACATCCTCCACTAATCAGGAAGCCTCCTCATGGGGCCTCCCCAAAGCGGGCCAGAAGTGAGGGGCCATCTCTACCTTTCACGTCCCCCTGACTGATATTTGGCCTCTTCCAGCCTTCAAGCGCCTCACTGCCTCCCCACAGGAGGATGACCACCTCCTTCATGGAGGCCTGAGCATTGACTAACAGCTCAATAAAAGGTCATTCTGCTCACAATGTTGGCATCTGGGGAGTGGCTGGCAGGAAGCTGAGCACAGCCTGGCCTGTGCTAATGGTGGCATGTGGACCCCACCCTGCAGTGAGGGAGGGCCTGCCTGGCGCCTGCAGCCCTACTCCATCAGCCTCCATTCAGCTCAGGTCTGGGGTGGGGTGATGCAGGCCAAGAGCTGAGGTTCTCCCAAGCAGGGAGCCGGCACACCCCGAGTGCCAGCACCAGAGCTCCAGGAGGAAGAAGTAGCCTCTTTGCCCAGGGTCCAGGCTGGAGAGGGCTGAAGAGGGCGGAAGAAGGAACCAGTTCAAAGCTCAGCCAAGGCCTGGGACCACGGCATCCAGGACATGACCCCTTCCTTGTGCAAGTGTCCTGGGCAGGGCAGTCACTGGGCCTCCCAAGAGGCCTGCTCTCCCCAACGGCTGGCTCTGGCAGCAGATGGCAACAGCTACAGGGGCCACCTCAGCAGCCCTGCCTCCTGCACTGACGTCCCAGCCCCACATCACACACGTGTTGTCCACCACATAGGTCCCCGTGGTGTGGGAGGCCTCCAGGTGAGTCCCGCAGCCAGTCAGTGTCCAGCGCTCTCCCAGGCCACGGTGACCTGCCAGGGCCCCAGGACCAAAGAAAGGGCACATGAGGCACTCTGCAAGCTAGGCCCGCAGGGCACAAGCGAATGTCTGCAGGCCAACACGAGCTCCTCTTTTTCCCCAGACACCAGGCTTCCCGCAGCTCTCACCATCCCCATCAGGGGCAAAGCGAAAAAACCTTGGCAGCCCCCCCCTCCACTGCCCCCGCCACAGCCAGTCCATCAGAGCTGTGGGCTCCTCTCTCAGGGCCCAGTATCCTGCACACTCCCTCCGTGGCTAAGCCCCACCACCCGGGCCAGGACAGTCACAGGAGCTGACCACTGGTGCCAGGGACCACCGCCCAGTGGGAGCAGCAACCTGGGGCAGGGGAGGACTGGCTCAGACACTCGGATGCTCAGGGACTTTCTGTCTCTCCTCTTCCGTCCTTATCAGTCCATCTTTTTAGGGTCTGATCCTGAAGCTGGGAAATCCAGAGAAAGGGCAGGAAAGCGGCACTGATCTGAGTGACAGGACTCCGGCGCTCTCAGCCTTGCTGCTGGCATGCTGTGCCACCTTAGGAAAGCCATTCACCCTCTCTGAGCCTCTCAGGGAAAACATCATCTCCTCTCACTCCAAGATGGGGAGCAGTGGGGAAGGGGTTCCAAGGCCTGAGATGCTAGACCAGGAGATGGGGCACCCCGCCATAACCCAGCCACTAGGACAGAGGTTCAGGGGTGAGCTTGATGTCTCCCTGGGAGACAGGCTTCCCTCCAGAGCTTGGGAGTTGGACACACACCCTGGCTACAAGACCTCAGAGGGTGGTCCTGGGCTAGAGCAAGCCTCAGTGTCCCTCTATGTGAAGTGGAAAGGGAGGCTGTAGGGATGGAACGAGGAAAGCCACACGGAGCCCGGCACAGTGCCTGGCACCGGGCAAGGGCTCGCCTCGCGTTAGGGTCGTGGTCACTAGAATCCATGGGTGCTAGCTGGGGGCCTTGCAGAAGGCACTCGGGGCACACTCCCCTTCGCTGTAAAGTGGGACTCCAGGGCGTGCTTCGCAGGTAGTGGATTCTACGGCCTTCAAACTGGCACGTGCCCTGGAGATAACCTGCTGGGTGATCCGAAGAACGCATGGACCCTGATGAGATGGCCAGTGGTCCACTGGGCCTGTCCCAGCCTCTCCACCTCTCTGGGCTCATCTTTCTGTTACAAAGCCATCCTTCAGCCTTCATCAGCCACTCCTACAGCCGGCTCCTAACTTGTCACTCGCCCTTGTCATCTTCTTCCTCAACCTTCAGTGGCTTCCCAGTACAAACTCCGTGGAAAATCAACTCTTGAGCTAGTTATTTCAGGCCCAATACCTGCCCCCTCCCTCAACTCTCCCCAGGACATCCCACGTTCCCACCAAGCAGGACAGCTCAGTCCCTCCACCGGTTTGAGGGGCTCCATCACCAGATCGCCTGCAAGGTCCCCATCTATGCCCTCCTGCTACCTACACAGGGCATGTTTTAGACACAAGGTAACCCATCCACAGTTACCTATATCAAGAATGGATTTTAAAGCAACGGGTGATAACCATGATAGCCAGCACACTGTCCTCGCGCCAAGCTAAACACTTAGCACCCGTCACCTTCATTCTATTGATGAGGCACTGGAGGCACAGAGAAGTTAAGTAACTTGCATGGGTCACACAGCGGATGACTGGCAGAGCCAGGATTAAACCGAGGTCAGTTCCACTTTCAGAGCCTCTCCCTGAATGGCCCCTCATGCACCGCGCTGCCTGTGGTTAAGCGCCTGCGAAGCTCAGGGCCTGGTGCTCTAGGTGTTACACATTTTCCCAGCAACGCAGTGAAGCAGGAGCTACCACGGCCCCTCTTAGGGAGGAGGAAGCTGAGACTGAGACAGATGAGGTGCCTGCTCAGGGCTCCAGGGATGGAAGGGGTAGCACTGGCCTTCCCACCAGACAGTTGCACTCCAGCGTGGGACCAGGCATCTGTAAGCTGGTGCACAGGGAGCCAAGGATGCCTCCTCACCCCAGGGTGAGCCCAGCCTCCTACCTGTGAGCACGTAGCCCTGCTGGGGGCATCAGGCATGGGTCTGCACACCAGGCCCAGCTGGCAAAGCTGTATGGATGCTGCAGTTGGCCCGGGGAGGCAGGCAGCATCTGGCAACAGCGTAGACACCCTCACCCCCAAACGCGTTGGGGGCCAGGCAGATGTGACTGTCCTCTCGGGCCTGAGAACCAAAAGCAGAAACCCTGTTTTAGAAAGGGCTTTAAAACACAGGATGAGGGGGTGGGAGGGGACCAACTCGGACACCTGGTCCCAGCCCCTCGAACCCTCTCCAATGTCCCAGCAAGGGGCCAGCCAGTCCCTGAAGACAAGGAACTCACTGCTGTCCAAGACAGACTGTTCTGCAGATGGGCAGCTGTGAATATTATCAAGTTCTTCTGGACACCGAGAGTGACTTCAGAATGCAGATACAGGGAAATCATAGACCCCAGAGCCAGGACCCAGACGGCTCAGCCCCGCCCCACTCTCGGCCTCTCCCACATCCCCTAACCTGCAGGTTCAAGGGCTCAGTCAAGCACACTGCTGGACACTGTCTCCTGGGCAGAAATGGTTGCCCACCCCTGTCCTCCTGGCCTAAGTGCTGCCCTTCCACCAAAAGGCCATGACCAGATAGTATCTGTGCCAGGCTCTCTGACCTTAACCTCAGGCCCCCTCTTTTGCTGATTTGAGATTTCTCATCTGCCAGAACCATGGACCGTCTGAGAGAAAAGAGCTCTGGAGACCACTGCGTGCAGAGGCAGCGAATCCCCTGCACACATCTGGTGCTCCCCTCCCCCAAGGCAGTGAGTCCCTGGCCCAATCCCCTTGAGGCAGGCGCTGCGATCCATCCAGCCTCATCCTACGGAGTCTCCCAGGACCCCTCAGCGTGGCTCCTTCTAGAGCACCCAAACTAAGAGACTGAGATATGCCCCATTTAACTTTAACTTGCAGAAGGGGCACTGGAGTTCAGAGGAGGAAGGGGTCCGGGCAGATCTGGGCCTGAAGCACGAACCCCCCTCATGCTTCTGTGGGAGGGCACAGGTCACCTCGATGCACTTGCCCCATGGCCTCCTGCCCCTGCAGAAGTTGGAGCAGCCCAGCAGCTCCTCGGGGAGGTGTAGTGGGCCTCAGTCATGCCATCCGCGTGGGCCCAGAGTACACCGACCACACAGTCCTACAAAGCAGCTGCCCACCTTCAAGGAGGTCCTGGGGTGAGGAGGGATGGCTGGGGAGGGGAGCCTCCATCAGGGCTCTGCTCACGGAGGACTCCAGATTTTTGACTCCTGGTGGAAGAGAGGGGAGCTTCCCTGGTGGCTCAGCAGTAAAGAATCTGCCGGCAATGTGGGAGTCACAGGAGACACGGGTTCCATCCCTGGGTCTGGAAGATCCCCTGGAGGAGGGTATGGCAGCCCACTCCTGTATTCTTGCCTGGAGAATCCCACAGACAGAGCAGCCTGGCGGGCTATAGTCCAGAGTCAGACACAACTAAAGAGACTTATCCTGCACACATGGGAGAGGGGGCCTTAAAGAAGGTGATCAATTTTCCCACTAAAACACATCATCAGAGCCCATATTTGTCAATCTCTCCCAGTCCCCAGAAGCAGGCGGCTGAATCCTCCCTCCATAGGTGAGGGAGGGGCCAGATTGCCCAGTCACACAGACCCCTGAGACCTTCCAAGCCCCAGCCTGGACTCTGCCCACCCTGCCATCCTGCTGACCTGCTCCATAGGTGTGGAGGGTTGCGGTGTGGCCACCAGGTTGGGGTTCCCGAGCCGGTCCTCAGGGAAGAACCAGGCCTTGTTGATGACATCTTTGGCAGAAAAACAGATCAGCTCTGCCTCAGCTCAGCCAGGGTGAGCTCCGGCTCGGAGGTCGGCATCATGACCACGATGCCTGGTCATGGGGCAGGCAGTGAGAGACAGGGGTGGCCCAGCCCTCCTTCCCAATCTGGGACTCCTCTCCTGGAGCACACACAGACACCCAAGCACACACACATGCATGTACACACTTGGACACACCAAACTGTTCTTCAGAAATTAAACCACCTGCAATCTCATGCTTAAAAAACAGCTAGAGTACAACTCTCTTAATCCTGTTCTCACACCTCTGAGCCTTGGCAGTTGCTGTTTTATTTGCCAGGTAAACTTTTATTCATCCACTAAACCCAAGATGAATTGTCCCTCCTCCAGGAAATTTTCCCCGACCTTTAGTGTGGGCAGGCACCTCCTCCAGGCTCCCTTCCACACAGCCCCGGCTACTCTGTTTGTGCATCTGCCTCCCTCATCAGACTGAGTGACCTTGAGGGCACCATTTATCTGACTCATCTTTAGTCCCCACACCCAACACAGAGCCTGGAACAAGGGGTCCTGTTGCAGACCCTGCCTGCCAAACGGGCTGTCAGAATCATGATGGCTGAGGGCAGCTACTCACCAGTCATGTGGGCGGCACGTGTGTGTTAAATGATTCAGTTTGCAGATTTTTTTTTCACACACCACGTCCAAGAATATGACTGCCGAGGGTCTGGTGAACAGCTGCTACGTGAGGGAGGAAGCAGGAGGCCAGCGTCCCCAGGCCTTGGGTCAGTGTGCCAAACCGGGCCAGGCACCCCTCCCAGAAGGGCCGCACTGCCTGTAACCTGGAGACTTCCGGACCCCACTTTGCAGATGAGCCGTGGGCTCTGAGACACATGACTTACCATGAGCCTGGGTCACTGGACTCCAAAGCCCAAGCTCTTTCTCGTGGCTTGTAGACATCTGACTCCAGGGCAGGGCCAACTGAACAACTGTGCAGCCAGTGGGCAGACGGCAACCTCTGCAACGTCAGGATCTCGTCCACTGTGTTCTCCCGTGGAATACTGCACCCTCCCTGGCGCAGAGCAACTCATTGATTGTTCACTGAGAGAGGTAGCTCGTGGCTGTCAGCAGGCAGCAGTGGTCCCTTGCCTGTCACCTATAAAGAAACATGCTTTGGGCAGCTTCCTCATCTCAGCTCCTCATTTCAGCTTCCTCATCTCAGCTCTCACCTTTGGGAGGTGGGAACAAGCTTCCCTGATGCTCCCTGGGGGACCCCGGGACCTGACCCACCAGCAGATGACCAGCACAGGCACAGAGGGACGTGATGTTGCCAGGCTGAGGAAGGGGGCGCTGTCGAGTGTGCAGTGGGTGCTTCGGATGGAAGTGGGGAGCCAGGAAGCCCTGTAGGCACCTGGACTTTGGGACAGGTGGACCTGGAGGGCAGTCCCTTCTCATCCCACATCCTCCACGGCACCCTTCGGGGGTCAGCCCCACCTAGGCCTCTTGCCACTTGGCAGGGCTTTTGTCCCTCTTTAATTACCTCCCCCCAACACACACACAAACACACACTCACACACACACTCACACTCACATACACACACTCAAATGCACACACACTCACACTCACACACATACTCACATACACCCACTCACACTCGCAAGAGTTGCCCAAAGCAGCTGTGTCAGCTCCTCCCTCTTCTCAGACGCACCCCGCCTTTGATCTGGCCAGCTGACAACCAGCCAGCATTCACAGTGCTCCTCTCCAACCCCCATCCCCACCCCAGAGATTCAGGGATCAGGGGAAGGCAGAGCCTCTTGCACCTCTTTCCCTTCATCTGACTGCTTCCTGGCCAATACCCACCCTTCCCTCCTCCTTCTGTCCTTTCTCTTTGGGGCCATAAGGGACCATCCTCCTGTCCACAGAGGACCTCCCCTCCTTGCCCCAGTCAGGCTTCCTCGGGGATCTCCGTGTCCACAGTTTCTTCTCCCCCTCCTAGCTCCAAGTCCCTTACCTCCTGTTATTCTTCCTCTTCACCACGTACGATTTCTCAAGGCTTCTCCACCCCCAAAACCCCATCCCTCCAAATGGATCCCTCTCCCCTTGACGCCCACTCAGCCTGAACAATACACAGAACCCGCTCTTTGCACCTTCTACTTCTCCAGCCTCAGAAAACTTGGAGTCTGCAGCCACTACCGCTGTGAGTGGACATTAGGTCAATTCAGCAGTGTCAACATTTTGAACATGCACACTTTCGGAAGGGACCTATCCTTTTTGTGTGTATGTTCATTAAAAAAAAAAAAATTATAAGAAATTCTTGGGTTTCTTTTTTAATGTAAGTAGCTCAGAACTGCATACAGTGAAAAGTTTATCTCTCTCCCATTCCTGACCACCCCCCACCTTCCCAGGGGCAATTCAATTGTAGTAGGTCAAATAGCGTTCCTGTCGAAAGAACTGTACCTGTGCGTATGTGCTCAGTCATGTTTGACCCTTTGTGACTCTGTGGTTTGAAGCCCACCAGCCTCCTCTGTCCATGGGATTCCCCAGGCAAGAATACTGGAGTGGGTTGCCATTCTTTCTCCAGGGGATCTTCCCAACCCAGGGATCAAACTCACGTCTCTTGCATTGGCAGGCGGTTTCTTTAACACTCCTGGTATCTGTGACTATGACCTTATTTGGAAAGAAGGTCCCTGCAGATGTGCTTAAGATAAGGATGTCCTGAGGAGATCACCTGGGTTTAGGATGGGCTCCAAATGCGATGACTTCTGTGGAAGACAAAAGAGATGGGGAGTTAAGACACAGGGAGACACAGAAAAGAGGGCTATGTGGAGATAAAGGCACAGAAGGAAATGTTGCACAAACCAAGGAAAACCAGGAGCCACTAGAAGCTGGAAAGGACAGGAAGAGATTCTCCTGGAGAGGCTGCAGGGCCTTTATTTCAGACTTCTGGGCCCCAGAACTGTGAGAGAACTCATATCTGTTGTTTTAAACCACCAAATTGTTTTCTTTGTACTTTGTACAAAATTGTCTAATTTGTTACAGCAGCCCTAGGCAACTAATATACCCATTTATTGGATAACTTTTCAGGTATTATATTTTTATAAAAATACTTTAAAACACTGCAACATTTATGACTCATCGTTAACTTTTTATTTACATGGGCAAGGTGGAGAGGGGCATCTTAGTCTTTAGATATTGGGTGTCTGTCATCTTACGCCAGTCTTATTCCGGGGGTTACACTTTGTTGGTGCATCTACATCTGCTGTGTCATTTCTCTAGTGGCAAATGACCCCATTCTGTGTGTGTTCCAGTCTCTGGTGGGTGCAGGTCATTTTCTGTCTTTTGCTGCTACAAAGCAGCAATGCCTAGCCTCATCCATGCCTCACGTGTGAGTCTCCGTGTGGCATGTTGGCATGCTCTCATCTAGTCCCCTAGAAGGTCCCACGATCACATGTAGATTCACTCAGCTCTCTCCTTCCAGCTTTTCTGCCTTCTGGAATAAAACTTTCACTTTGATCGGCCACGATGTCACATTTTCATTCACTATCTATCACTGAATTCTTCTACGGGATCAGCAAATACCCATGAATATGGAGGGGCAAGTTTTAGTCTATTCACACAGTGGAATATTTTACAGGTGTTAAAAAGAATGAAACAGATGCTTGTATACTGGTATGGAAAGATGTCCAAAATTCATCATGTTTTAAAAGTAGATTATGCGCGTTTCCATAAATTGGTTACATGTGTATATACGATGCTTGCCTCTGCATAAACAGAACAAAATCAATGCTATAGACCCTGAGCTGAATTCGAGGGAATTCTATGTTCTGTGTTTGGAACTGTGAAAGCAACGTGTTGTCTCCCCTAATGCCACTTAGAACTCTTCACCTTTGCCCACAGTCTCCCATCTACAAAGCATTGCCATATTCACCATCTATTTGCCCCAAACCCATAGAACATACTGAGCTGGGACCATTATCTGTATTTAAAAGATGAGGAATTGAAGCCAGAGAGGGGGAGCACTTTGTCAATGTCACACAATTACTTGTCAAAGCGAACCCAGACCCTAATTCCAGCTGCTTCCACTGCAAAGGGGGCTCAGGTTCAATCTCTGGTCAAGGAACCAAGATCCCACGTACCAGACAGCGTGGTTCAGTCAAAAAATAATAAAAAGAGTGGTCAGAGAAGACCTCAGGAAGAAAGAGACACTGGGAGGAAGGAGCTGAGGGAATGAGCCATGTTGATAGGCGTGGGGGGAAAACACCCCAAACAGAGGGAAGCCCAGATGCACAAGACCAGCCACGGAGGGCACAGCCAGAGTGACCGGGAGACAGCACGGCAACTGCAGGGCTGGGGTGCAGACACAACAGGGGCATGTAGACCATTCTGGGAACTCCAGTTTCTGTCTTATAAGGCAAGAAGCTAAAGGCAAACTTTGATCAGAGGAGTGAAATACCTTAATGATGTAAAGGATTGTTTTGACTGCTGGCTAGAAAACAGATGGTAGGGGGGAAGGCCAGAAGCAGGGAAACCCAGCCAGAAGACCATGAGCCACTGCTATAGGCTTGAACCCGGGGGAGCACTGGGGCAGTGAGAGTGGCTGGATTCTGGATGTATTTTGAAAATAAAAGCTGTTGCATTTGCGGACAATTTAGATGTGCATTTGAGAGAAAGAAGAGTGAAGTTTCCGCGTTTTGGCCAAAGCTACTGGAAGGACAGAGTTGGCATTAGGCAGCCTCTCCAGGGGGAGAGGCTTGGCAGGGCAACTGCAGGATTTTGGTGCCCCTGTTTGGAGCTTTCATAAAACAACCAAGCTGCCATATCAGTGGTGGGACACGTGACCCAAGCTCAGGGAGACACTGGCTGGAAGCTGTCAGCTTATCGATGATATCCAAGGCCACCGACTCTCAGGGATCTAAGGGAGTGTTTCCAAGAGGAGGAAGGGACTATTCAGGTCAAACACAGCCCACGGGTCAAGTAAGGTTAGACCAGAAATTTGATTTAACAGTTCAGGTGGTCAGATCTGAAGATCAGATTTTTTAGCACCAGAATGGCTTGAATAAAGAGGGTTCTAGACAGAATGCACGCTTCCCAGCTGGCAGTAGTGGTAAAGAACCTGTCTTTCAATGCAGATGTAAGAGACCCAGGTTTGATTTCTGGGTTGGGGAAAATGCCCTGAAGAAGGGCATGGCAACTGACTCCAGTATTCTTGCCTGGAGAATCCCATGGACAGAGGAGCCTGGTGGGCTACAGTCTATAGGGTTGCACAGAGTCAGACACGACTGAAGCAACATAGCATATACTCACAGAGAGAATGTGAGAAGGGAACTGAGAAAGCCAGAGAGTACAGACAGCTCCTTTAAGGAGTGAGTGAGTGGGTGATAGTCACTCAGTCGTGTCCAACTCTTTTGTGACCCCATGGACTGTAGCCCGCCAGGCTCCCCTGTCCATGAAATTCTCCAGGCAAGAATACTGGAGTGGGTTGCAACTTGCCTATAAAGGGCGCAGGAAACCAGGTTGTGGTCAGAGAGAGTATGAGGCCAAGAAAGCTTTTTTCCTTAGATGGGAACTTGTAAAGCAAGCTTATGAGCTGACAGGAATGTTACAGCAGAGAAGGGAAGGAAGCTGGCAACCAGGAGGGGGAGAATTTAGGTGTATGAGAAGGGGTGTTTTCTGGTGCAGTGGAGACAGGGAAGAAGCACTTTATCCTAACAGGTGTGGAAGTGGAGAAGGGGGCAGAGGCACAAGCAGCCGGGTCTGTGGAGCGGGAGCTGCTGGGGGGGTCGGGGTCTCTATTTACTGCATCTGTTTTCTCATGGAAATAGGAAGCACCTGCGGAATGAGCTGGACGGAGCGATGGGAGAAGGTTTGGGGATGTGAGGAGGAAGGAGAAGGGGTGATGTCGTCCAGGCAGGGTCTCTGGGGGCTTGAGGGCATGGGGCCCTAGTGCAGGCCACTTAGCCCTGCTCTGCATCCCCTCCCCCCACCAATGCTGCAGTCTCCTTATCTGTAAAATGAAAGTGACTATTACTATATCGGGCAGAGAAAGAAATGACAACCCACGCCAGTATTCTTGCCTGAGAAATCCCATGGACAGAGGAGCCTGGTAGGCTACAGTCCAAGAGGTCACAAAGAGTCAGATACAACTGAGCGACTAACACTAACACTTTCATGCTCAGGATGGATTTTCTAGCTTCAATTCACCCTTTGAGGAACTGCCTCATTTTGTACTGCTTTGTGTAAAAATAAAGACTATTGTTTACTAAAGAAAACAAAAATTTCTTTCAATATACTGGGCCGGACCCAGAGAAAGAGGCATCTCCTGGAAGTTTCCATCTCCTTGCAAGCAGTGGCTATGCCCAGATACGCCAGCAGAGGGCGCCCAGCACCCAGCGTGAGAGCCCATGGCTAACCACCCAGGCCAGGCATAGTCCAGGCATCGCTGGCAGCCTGCTCCAGCCCCTGAGACGCAGCAGACCCTGCCCTGCCCTTGGCGAGCCCACAGGAAGGCAGGTAGGAGCTCAGGCCTCTGTGATGAGAGACAAGAGGAGACAAGTTACATAAGGGAGAGAAAAGCTAGGTTCTGTGGAACTGGTTGATGGAAACTGAATCTAGGCAGGCTTCCTGGAGGAGACAACTCTGGATTTTTGGTCCGTTTGTAATGGGGTGACATGTCTAGTGAGCAGTGCATGGCCTAGTTGGGGACATTGGGACAGGAAGCTAGCTTTTAATGTTTCCCTTGAGGCCAAGGAAGGGTATGGCCCCTTCTGGTGGGTGAAGGGGTCCGGGGAGGTTCTGAACAAAAGAGAGAGGTGACCAGAGTGTCAGCCGCAGTAAGGCTTTCACTTGCTCCCCAAGGAATCCCCCTCAGGAACTACTCTAGGCTCATCTCCATCTATGAAGCTCCCCACCCTTCCCCCTCTTTCTGCATGCTGGTCATGGAGGAAATGAAGGCCAGCGTCACTGGTCTCCTGCACCACCTCCCCATCACGCTCTGTCCCTGCAAGTTTGAAGCGAGGAGTTGTCCAGCAGGTTGAGGGGCCCGCCCTTTCCCCTAGCTTCCTCCAGGAACTGTGCTCTGATGTTCTGTCCCCATCTTGTTTGCACCAAGGCTTGTGAGCCTCTGAGGATGCTCATCCACCATGAAGATAAATGAAATAATCAAAACAGAACACAGCCCCCTCTATCACCTTACATGTGCCAGCTACTGCTCTAGGTGCCGGGTCATCAGTGAACCAGATAGACACAACTCCTGCCCTCATGTTGCCCTCCATCTTGGAGAGTAAAGCACAAGAAACTACCAAGTCAAGTGTGCAGTATGTGAGGTGGTGACAAGAGCCATGGAGAGAGGAGAAAGGGAAGGGTGGAGGTGCATTTTTAAACAGGAAGGTCCAAGAAGGTCTGCTCCAACGCTGCTCCTATGACTCAATCTGCTCCAATGCTGCTCCTATGACTCAATCTGCTCCAATGCTGCTCCTATGACTCACTGCACATCCGCAGCCTCCCCCGGACCCCTGCCCACTGCTCTGCTCAGTCTCTGCAGCCCTGCTGTGCTTCTCCACTTACCCAAGGACCACTGCTTTGGAGCTGTGGGAGCCCCAGTCTGTGGGAAGTGAAGGTTCCTCAGACTGACCCCAAATCTCTGGGAACATGCCCAGGAATCTGCATGTCATGCGCTCTCCAGGAGAGTCTGAGGTAGCCCCAAAGCGTGCAGCCACAGATTTACTCCTTGAAGATGCGGCACTGCTGAGCGTGGTCCAGATTGCCCAGCTCCACTCTGCAGCCACCAGGCAGTTCCGTGCCTCCGTGCAATGCTGTTCCCTTCTCCCATGCCTCTCCCAGTGTTCCTCGGATGATAACTCTTACACATCCTTTAAGACCCACTCAGAGTCACCTCCTCCAGCCAGCACTTCCAGAACAGGCAGGCCTGGACAGCAGGTGGGGCAGGACCTGGGGCACCATTTTAATTCCAGCTCTGTAACTAAACTCATGGTGTGATCCTGGGTGGGTCATTGCTCCTCACCAAGCTCCAGTTGATTCATCAGTAGAATGGTGACAATAATTTCAACCTTACCAGGGAGATGTGAGGCCAAAAGAGATGACAGATCTGAAAATGCTTTATAGCCTCATCACATTTTAGACACACATAGAGGGAGAAGGTGGATGGGAGGTATAAATGGTTGGATGGCAGATCGCCCCCAGCCCCCGCTCCATACACTCAACTGTATCATGGACTGGCGATTTGATTCTAAAGACCCCAAGGGCATGCGCTCAGTTGGCATCAAGTGTCCAGAGGTCTGGAGTGAAAGAATCCGAGCAGCCCCAGGGCCCCAGGGCCAGGAGTGGAGCCCAGGAGGAATGTGCTGCTGGCAGCTTCCCGGCCATTAACCCTCACCCCCAGGCCAAAATATCTCCATCATCTGCTGGTCAGGGTGTTAATGGGGCAGGGAAGGCAGCCATCTGAGGCAGGAGGAGGGCCAGAAGCCCTGAAGCCCAGCCCAGCAGTAACCACCTTAACCCCTCCCGGGCCTTACATCAGCCACATGGCGCTGCTGATCCATTACAGGATGAGGAAACTGAGGCAAGGGCAGATCCTACAGGGAATAAGGGGTGGGGTCTGGCTCCCCTTCTCCAGACAGGGAAGATCAAAAGGTTCCCTGAAAGAAGTTCCCTGGTGGTCTCGTGGTTAGGATTCCGTGCTTTCGCTGCTCTGGTCCAGGTTCAACCCCTTGTCAGGGAACTGAGATCCTGCAAGCCTCATGGCGTGGCCAAAATTTTAAAATATATATATTTTTTGGTGGGCTTGTAGTTAGGATTCCAGACTTTAAACTGCCAGGGCCCAGGTTTAATCCTTGATGGGGGAACGGAGATCCTGCAAGATGCACAGTGCAGCCAAAAAAAAAAAAAACTTCCCTGGGAAGAGGTGGGCGGCATTGGCCAGCTCCCCATCATTTCACTGGGAAAAACCAAGGCTCATGCAGATGGCTGAACATCAGAACTCAGGGTAAAAGAGGCAGGAGGAAAGAGGAGGCTGGAAGGAAAGACAGGTAAGAAAACTGGGGTTACTGGGATGGCAAGCTGCTCCAGACTGGTCTACATTCTAAAGGAGATGGTGGGGGCAGAGCTGGTACCCAGGTTCCTTACCCAAGGGGATGCTGGCATGAACCACCCTGACGGCCCAGCCTCCTCCCATCCCAGGATAAAATCCTGCTGCCTTTAAGTGTCCCTGGTGGTCTCTCTGCACCCACTTCTCCAGGACAGTTTCCTCTGATGCATCTCTGAAGGCACTGCCCCCAGGTGAAGATCTGATGAGCCAGCACGTGTGTGTGGCTGAGGAGGGCTCCGTCGGGCACCCAGAACAATGCTGATGGTTGTCCGGACAACCGTGTCCCTGGTGGCACAGCGGCGACCCTGAGGATGTTTGCCGAGTAGAGTGTCAACAGTACTCCTTTAGTGTGATGTCCTTTGCTTCGTCCCAGGGTCACTTTCCCAGAGATCATCTGGGTTTGTTGTGGGAAGAGATGACGGGGCTGCTTGGGTAAATGTGTTTACAGCCAATACAGGTGCTGCCTGACCATCAATCCCATCTGCAGCCCCCATGGCCACTCCATCTTCCTGGGACCTCAGGCCCATGCGGGTCCCAGAGTGGTGCTTTCTCCCAGTTACCCGGTCATCACCCCTGGAGCTGGCTGAGAACCTGCCTGGCAGGCCGTTCAGCAGAGAAGGCCTGGGGGGCCAATCTCAGGGTGTTTCTCTTAGCATTTCCTTCATGGTTGCAAGACAGCTGCTGCAGCTCCAACCATTGCATCTGTGTTCAAGGCCAGCAAAGCTAATCACTTCTGCCTTGCTAATGAAGAAAGTAAAAGTTTTTTTCAGGATTGACTCCAGCAAATTCCTTTTTAGGTCTATTGGCTAGAACTGTCAATAGAGAATAGGATTGCCATGACCGACTTTGGGTCAATCATAGTTTATTACCTGGCTGCAGATATGTGATCCCTCCAAACAAAATCAAGGAAGGAGGGAATTAGCAATGTTTGCTGCTTTCTACTTTATAATCTCTCTTTTTATTAATTATATATCATGAACATCTTTCTACGTCAATAAATACAGACTCAGGGGGATAGGGATAGAGGGGGAAATTGAAAGAAAGTAGAATGGTGGTTGCTGGAGAGCAAGAAGGGAAGAATGGGAGGTTACTGCTAAATGGGTGCAGTTTCAGGTTGGAGACAGGTGGTGGAGACAGTTGCACAACCACACGAATGCAGTAAATAGCACTGAATTGTACACTTGAAAATGCTTACAATGGTAAGTTTTATGCTATGGGTATTTTACCACACTAAAAATAAGTACAGACTTAGTCATCTGATAACTACTGAGGTCAGTACCAAGGACACAATATTAAACATAACAAACAAAGAACTGGCCTTCATGGGGCTTGGCATCAGATGGGAAATGCAGAAAGCCATCCCCGAAATTCACAAGTACAACGATCCCACATGCTACCAAGGAGAGGTTGGGGAAAGGGGTGTGAGTCAACCAGGAGGGTTCTCATTTTAACAGCCATGCACCATTCCCTCGCAGAGCTGTAGCATCATTATTTCAACATTTCTCCTATTGCTGGAGGTTTAGAGTCTTGCCATGTTTGAGCTATAATAAACACTGACCCAGTAAACACCTCCCTAAGTTCAAGGCTATGGTTTTTCCAGTGGTCATGTATGGATGTGAGAGTTGGACTGTGAAGAAGGCTGAGCACCAAAGAATTGATGCTTTTGAAGTGTGGTGTTGGAGAAGACTCTTGAGAGTCCCTTGGACTGCAAGGAGATCCAACCAGTCCATTCTGAAGGAGATCAGCCCTGGGATTTCTTTGGAAGGACTGATGCTAAAGCTGAAACTCCAGTACTTTGGCCACCTGATGCGAAGAGTTGACTCATTGGAAAAGACTCTGATGCTGGGAGGGATTGGGGGCAGGAGGAGACGGGGACGACAGAGGATGAGATGGCTGGATGGCATCACTGACTCGATGGATGTGAGTTTGAGTGAACTCCGGGAGTTGGTGATGGACAGGGAGGCCTGGCGTGCTGCGATTCATGGGGTTGCAAAGAGTCGGACACAACTGAGTGACTGAAATGAACTGAATTGAACTGAAGTACATCTTGGTGCGTCTATTTCCTTAGGATAAGTTCCCTCATGTGGAAGTGCAGAATCTCAGGCACCCACGTGCAGAGCCTCTTAGCACGGGCTGCCGCGTTCCTCTCTAAACCTCATATCGTTTCTGTTCCTACCAGGGAAGTGAGAAATTGCCCTGTTCTTCCACTTTCTGCCAACATCATCTGTTATTGTCTTTGTAAAATGTTGCCAGTGTTATGGGGTGAAACATGGTTTCTTGATGTTTTAAAGTGCATTCCCTTGATTCTTTCTGAGGTTGACATGTTTTCATTTGTCTCTTTTATGGGGTCACAGGTCTTTCCTGTGAGTGAGCTCCTTTTCTTTCCCTGTCTGATTTGTGGCGCGCTCTCTCAGGATTGTGAGCTCTGTCTGTAAGATGTTGCCGCCACTCTTTGGGCACCTCTGGGTGTTACGAGATCTTCCTCCTATGGAGACTGTATTTGTGTGTTTGTCCTCCAGCCCCCTGGGGCTCTCCCACTTGCTTCAGGGTGGCATCCACAGCCCTTCCTGATCAAATCCCCACCCACCCACCAGTGTCCTCTCCAGCCATCCTCTCCATCCTAAGCTCCGTTCGCATCTACCCGTGGTCACTCCTCAGCTGTCTTGGGGTGACTCAGGGCTTCCAGCCTGTGTCCAGGCTACTCTCCCTGAGTGAACCCTTAGGGTGTAGCTCAGGACAAATCTGAGATGATTTTACTGATTCTCCAGGTGGGATCAGACCCCGCTGTGCCTCCCTCTGCCCAGCACTAACCACTTTGACCTGTCACGGTTCATTCTGCAGCTACCTCAGGGGAGTGGGGGCTCTAGTGGGATAGGCCTGGGTTACACACATCTCTCTGCTCCTAGTGCCTGGCACAGAGGGTGGCACCAAGCAAGTAATTAGAGTGTGCTTATGAGTGAATGAAGTAACAAATGGGTGACTGAATGAAATTGACCCCTCCCTGACTCCAGGTTGGCAGATCAGGCTCTAAGGCATGCAGTTGCCCACTTACCCACCACCCTAGCTAGGTCTGCTCTCTTCAAGGTTAACTTGAGGATGTGCAGGTGGCTTGGGAGTTTTCTCCATCTGTAGAATCACCTGCGGAGCTCGTTATCTGACCTGGGCACTGCCTGCATCACTCAGACCCTCGCCTGCCCTTATCTCTGAACTGAGCACTGTCTTGGACAGGGCTCTGGAGACTTGGATTAGAGGTCCAGCCTCTGCCACATGGTGTCCTGTTCTGCTGGGCTGGGCTTGTAGTCAGCAACGAGGAATCTGGGGCATTGGCTCCACCAAGCTACCATCCACTCAGTTCTCCCTTCATGGTGGAAAAAACCTTTCACAGGTCAGATTGGGAACTGAAACCCTGCCACAGGCCACAAGCTAGCTTTCTTGCCACTTCCATCCTCTTTTGCACCTGCTAACTAGAATATGTCCTAACGATTCCCTTCTTCATGTCTCTCCTCTGCTCAAGAACCATCAGTGGACTCCACTTGTCCATCACATGGAATCTGAGCTCTGTAGTAGGAATTCAAGACGCCCCACAACCAAGCTCCAGCCTCATTCTCTGACTCCGTCCGCCATCGCTGTAGCCAGGCCAGTCTCCTTCAGGTTCCTGGGACCATCCTTCCTCCTTCTCTCCTATGTACCTTTGCCGGTACCATGCCTTCTGCCTGAGATACACCTGCCCCTTCATCCTACCTAGTTAATTCCTGACTTGCCGCCCCCACCTTCTGTGGGTCTTCTTCCAACCATTTCAGTCCTTGATAATCTGTTTAAAAACAAAAGACTAAGCCCTTCTCCCCTGTGGAATTACCTGGCTTGCTTATTCGCATTTCAGATCACCCCAAACCTCTATGGGGGTTCTGGGGCCCTGGGCCTTTAAAGACTCCCAGCAGTGTCTGATGCCACCAGCCCAGCTGGGTCCATTGACCTGCATTTGGGAAGTGCTGATTGCATGGGGCTTGGATGCCAACTCCAAGTCTACTCTGGCTCCTGATGGCTACACGCTGTGCACATTCCCCTCTTCTCTGCAAATGATAGCTACCATTTACTGAGGGCTCGCCTGGTACACTCTGAGCACTCGATATGCATGATCTCGTCTAACCTTCATATGCAATTAGGTAGATACTGTTAACCTCATTTTATTGATAAATTGAGGACCAGAGAGGGTCGTGGTGTGTAGGAGGAGTCATACCCTTTAATTCTTCACGAGGTCCTGAGGCTGGTAGTGTCTTCCCCACTGCATAAACGCAGATGCTGAAGATCAGAGAGGGGCAGTGACTTATCCAAGTTCATCCAGCAAGAAACTGGCAGAGGCTGAGTGCAGACCCAGGTCTTTCTGACTCGAGAGTCTGGGATTTAGAGCAAACATCTGCAATGTGGGGTTGACGGATCTGTCCCTCAGGGCCGTTGCAGGGACTAAATGGGGAAATCGGTGTGAGAGTGTCTGGCATCATGCTTAAGGACGAAGAGTAGAAGGGGAATCTTGTCCACCTCCATCTAATCATATAGAACACAGGGAGAGATGTCCAGGGAGGGTCGCCACACGCCCAAGGTCACAGCAGGCAATCACAGAGCCCAAGCTCACCGTCCCTGGGATCACTTTTCCCCAGTAAAGGGCAGGGGCTACCCCTCTCCAGAGAATGGAAACTTCCAAAAGTGCCTCTGAGCTGATGGGGGTGGGGGGGTGGTGGAAAGAGCAGGAATGTTGCCATGGTACACCAATCTGGAGCCTGAGGCTGAGAGCGGGAAGCCCAGAGTTTGCCAAGGTCATTCCTTTCGGCTCCACCCCCACCCCCAGAGACCTGCATGAAGACCTTGCCTTCCCAGTTAATCAGCCAACGAGAGGGCCCATTCCAGAGGCCCTCACGGTTGGGCCCCAATGGTCTGATGAACTTGAATAATTTCACAGAACATCAGCATCAGATAAGCATTCTGTGACTGTGATGGGTCATGACACGTCCAGACCCCTCAGTAGCCATGGCCGAGCACAGCAAACAGGAACACTGTCCAATCACATCAGCGACTACACAGCCTCTCCTGGCTGGAGCATGACCTGTGCTTCTTTGTCAGCTACATCCTTAGCTTGGTCTTCCATGTAGGATCTTAACCAAGATGCCTCATCATGGGATCAGCCCCACTTCCCAATAGCATCCAGTCTAGAGCAGAGACCCACTTCCATGGACCCTCCCCTCAGTCACCTCAAACAAGCCCATATCCCTTAAGTCCCTTCTCACAGCCTCTTACAGAGACACCTCACAGATCCCCTGGGGTTTCTCCCCTCACTGCAATGAGTAACAGATGTACGTGTGCTCAGCCATATCCAACTCTTGCAACCACATGGACTGTAGCCCACCAGGCTCCTCTGTCCATGGGATTTTCCAACCAAGAATACTGGAACAGGTTGCCATTTCCTGCTCTAGGGGATCTTCCTGAACCAGAGAGCAAACCCAAATCTTCTATGTCTCCTGCATTGGCAGGTAGATTCTTTACCACTGAGCTACCTGCAAAGCCCGCAATGAGTAACAAACCCAACAAGTAACCACAGGTGGAGCGGTGGTAAAGAATCCTCCTACCAGTGCAGGAGAGGCAGGAGGTGCAGGTTTGATCCCTGGGTCAGGAAAGTGCCCTGGAGAAGGAAATGAAGACCCACTCCAGTGTTCTGGCCTGGGACATTCCATGGGAGTCGCCAAAAAGTCGATACGACTTATCGACTAAACAACAAGCAACCACAGGTGAGCTCCTGGTGGCCCTCACCTGCAGGGTGCTGGCAGAAGGATCCCATCAAATCCCCATGCCTCCCACCAACCCTGCAAAATGCAAAGACAAGGATCCATCACCTCCCTCTTACAGGTGAGAAAAGTGAGGTCCAAGCCCAAGGTCACGGAGTAGGGTGAATATGTAATTTATCATCCCGAGGGGATAATTTGAGGGTGAAAGGTCTAACTAGGCAGGGACAGTGGGCCGGAACGAGGGCAGTCCAGGGCAGGCCAGGCATGTGGTCTCCCAATCATGCAGCAGGATGAAGGGAGATCTGGTCTGGAGGGGAAGCCTGGCCCGGGCATCTGTGTCCCTGCCTCAGTCCCCGGCCCCCTCCCTGGGACAGGTTTCTCTCTGTGGGCCGGGCTGGCAGCCAGACCCTCCTGGTTCTCTGCTGAGTTCTGGGGGTGCCCTGCAGTGTGATGTGGAGGCAGGGGCCACTCTCGAGTTTCCACCCGCACAGCTGTCCCACCGGCCACACTGCTGTGTCTTCTGTTCACTTTCCAGAGAGTCCCCTCACTGATCCCCCTTGGTTATCCTGCCCAGAGGGGGACAGCGGAAGCAGCGTTGGGTGTGGGAAGAGGGTTCACATAAAAGAATTTGCAAATGAATGAAGGTAACCATTCTAAACACTGAAAACTTTTTTATTTGAACCTCCCACTGGTGTTCTCTCTGATGCAGGTCACCCCTCCCCTGAGTGAATGAGCAGAGCACAGGAACAGCTGTTACAGCAGAGGCTTTCCTACTGGAGGCGGCAATGACCCAGAAAGGAGATGGAGGGGGTGCCAGGGGCATGCCCTTCCCTCGGCCATGACCCCAATCCTGACCCAGAGGCATGGCCCAGGTGAAGGTCAGCCCTCCTAAGAGGCCCAGGGTGCCAGCTCTGATTGTGGGGGCCAGGGCTGAGGTGGTACCACCCATGCTGGGGCCCAGAGGGGCTTTGCAGAGATCAGCCCAAGAAAGCATCACTCAGTGATGCTGCCATACCTTCAGGGGCTGCTCAGACACCCAGAGCTGTTTGTTCCTGGGCTCCGTGGCCGCAATGGTTGTGTGGGTGTCACTCTGTTGGGACAGTTTTTAACCCCTCTGTTCCCACCTCAGTTTCTGCTCTGCACTCTGTGTCTAACCTATAAGATGCCAGGTTCAGAGTATTGTGAGCCCCTTGAGGGTGAGAACCATCATCAGTTCGTGTCTCTTTCCGCCTAAAGATCCCAGCTTCCCATCTGGCACACGGTAGATGCTCCATAGATGCCACTGGGACCAAATGAGTTAAGTCAAGAGTCTGAGAGTCAGTGGAATGAGGGGTGGGGCATTCCCTGCAAAAGCCTTCTGGGTTCTGGTCACTTGTGTACAACCTCAGGGGCCACCAGTTGAGCATAGGAGAGACCAAGGCAAGTGAAGCAAAGGTACTGGCCTTGAGCAGGCAGCCACACTCCAAGATAAATGTGGAAGGGCCAGGACTAACTCAGTCCAAAAGCAGCGATATCAGGAAGAGCCTTCAGAAGAGGGAGGTCTGTGCAGAGGTTTGAAAGATAAGCCTGAATGTGCCAGGCAGACAGGAACAAAGGGCATCCTGGTGGAGAAGACAGCTTGGCAAGGGCATAAGGCACAGGGTGAGCGTGGGGTGGGCTGACCAGGAGAAAGTCGGAAGGTCAGCAGAGGTCACTCATGGGAGATTTTGGATCCCAGAGCAACAGAAGCTACAGGAAGGATGTAGGACCAGATGTCAGCTCTGAATGAAGACCCATTTCACCATCCGTCTAGTGGATCAAAAGACTCAGCAGGAATGAGAACCCTGATGGGCTTTCACAGGGGATGAGGGACCCAGGGGCAGCACCAAGGAGGGTTCCTGGTCAGCAGCGAGCTTTGAGGTGAGGCTATAAAGGCACTTGAGGGCCCTGGCTGCTGCAAATCTTCTCAACAAATCCTATTACCTTCAAAGCTCCACAAAAAAAGTATTAATCGAAACAGCAATGGCCCAGTAATGTAATCATCTCCTCTCTGTGTGATTCTCAAAATGCTCTCGGCCCACTGAGAGTCTGCAAAATCAAACCCCATTTTGCAGTTAGTGAAATGGAAGCCCTGTGAGGTCACACGGAGATTGGTGGTGGAGCCAGATTGAAACCCCGGGAGCAGTTCCATGTCAGCCCTGGGCCTCAGGTTCAAAGCCCAGTTCCTTGTCTGGGAGGGGATCCCCGGGGCTGTCGGGAAGCCCATAGTACAGGTCTTCCTCTTCCTGTGCCGGCCCCTCTGTGCCTGTGTCTGAAGCATCTTCTTCCTCTTTTGTCCTTGGGGACCTCTGCTGGGAGCTAGGCACAGCTGCCTCCCACCGCTGCTTCTCTGGAGGCGCATCCTCCGTCGCAGGGGCATCAATCAGGGCAAAGTCGTGGAAGCGGTCCAGCTGGCACCTGCAGGTCCGGGACTCCGGAGGCGGGGGCTGAGGTTCCGCTTCCTCAGGTGGAGACGGATTAGGGCTGCTCCCCTCACTGGAGCCCATGTCCAGGTCATCTTGGAAGGAAGCCAAGGGTGCAGAACCCTGGGGACAGGTCGGGGGACTGCAGGGGTAAAGGCGGAGAGGGTGAGGGTAGCCCTGAGTCAGACTGCCTGGGTCTGAACCCCAGCCATGAGCTGCAAGGGCCGGGATAGGTGAGTTGACCTGTCTGAGCCTCAGTTTCCTCCCCTGTAAAATGGGGGAAATACCAGCATTCGCTCCTATGGTTCTCCCCAAGGTTTATAGCAAATAATGAGTACAAAGCACTTTGCATGAGGCCTGGCACATAGTAGGTGCTCAAGAAATGGACCATTATTATGTTATCCAAACCAGGTCACTCCTCTGCCTCTCCAACCACTCAGGGACTCCTCTGGGCTACCGCCCCTGTCACACTGGGCGTCACCTTCTGTCCCTTCGTCTGCCTCCCCCAGTGGCTGAGGGGCTCCCGCAGGGTGGGGCTGTGAAGGCCTGGCAGGGAGTAGGTGCCCAGGGATGCTGGTGGGTGAGTGACTACAGGCTTGAATGAGGAATATTCATGTTCCCGTTCGTGAATGGCTGGGGACAGGGTGGGGGTGGGGGAGGGGATGGAGAGACCTGCCTGAGGCCAAGAGCATGTCAGCAGCAGAGCCTGGATTTGAACTTAGGTCCTGCCTGGCTCCTCATGGTGAGAGTTCGAGCTACTCTGAGGTAGGAGTGATTATTCTCATGTGAGGAAACTGAGGCTTGGCAAGGTGAGGAGCACTTGAAGGTTACACAGCAGAGGAGCTGGGGCTTGAACCAGGCCCAGGTGACTACGCCCAGACCCACGCGTCTCCTCAGGGTGTCCCCAGTCACCCTCAGTGGCCCACACCCCCTCCTCCTTCACCCCAGAACCCCTCTGCTCTGCACACTCACCTGAGCCTGCCCTGACTTGGGTCTCCTTCTCCCTCATCCTGGTCCGAGCCCCTGTGGATGACCACGGCGGCTTCCAACCAGGTCTGAGGGTCATGAGGGCCACTTTCTCCTCCATCGCTGGCTCCTGGCTGCTGCTGTCCGGGTTCCGGGTCCAGGAGGGGGCGGGGGTCCTCACTGTAGCTCATGACCTTCATCTGGATGTGGCTGAAGTCAGGCAGGCTCTGGTCATAGGCGGCTGCCTCCCACAGCCTGACGTAGGGGGGCTGGGGGCTGAATGGGGGTGCAGGAGACAGCAGGAGAGAGAATAGGCAGATAGGCAAAGATTTGCTGTGTTGTCCTCTGGCCCGCCTGCTCTGAGCAGCGGGTCTCCCTTGATCTCCAAGAAGCCTCTGGGAGCAGTTACTGTACTCAGTTCATGGATGAGGAGACTGAGGCCCAGCAAGGTAAGCTGAGTAGCAGAGCTCAGACACTCAGGCCAGTGTTCCTTTCACCCCGTGTCTCCAAAGTGAACCCCAAGGCTGCAACTACCAAATGAAGGTCAGTTTATATTAACTGGGAGTTTGCTGGGTTCCAGACAGTGGCCTGAAGGCTTTATGCTGTTTATTTTGAGCAAGCCCTTGAAGCAGAGCCATCGTTCCCATTTTTCAGATGAGGACACAGCAGCAGGAAGGGCCCAGCGACTGAGTGGTCCTTGTGGGCCAGGCTCTGTGGGTTAGCTCATCGAGTCCTTGCCGGAACTCTGGGAGCTGCTGGGGGAGGCTGAGGCACAGACACTGGCTGGCTTGCCTGGGTGACTCAGACCTAGGGAAGGGGCTGGGGTTCCAAGCACCACCTTCTCCACTGCTCTACGATCCAGGGCTAGGGAGTGACAGGGAGGAGCCCAGGATCAGGGCAACCTGAGCCCCAGCTCTATTCCAGCAGCTCTCCCCGTGTGACCAGTCCTGAGGCTGGTCCCAATACCCACCCAGGGTCTATCTGCCTCAGTCCCCTGGGACATTTGGTCACCTAGGTGCCAGGGACAGAAAATACCATCACCACCTCCTTCCCCAAGCAAAACAGAGAATGTCCCAGAGCCCTGGCCACAGATCCTGGATCTGCAGCCTGGACTTCTGAACACAATCATCACAGCTTCAGGGGTGGGGAGGGGCGACCAAGTCAGGTCACCCCTCCAGGGCTGCCGTGTTTTGGCAAGACAGCACTTGGAACTTCCAAGGATGAAGGCAGGTCTGGTCTGGTATTGACTCTCTGTGAGGTTTGAGTTTGTGATTGCACTTCTTGAGCCTCAGTTTCCACATCTGTATAAAGGGTCCGACACTACCACGCCTTTCATAGATTCCTATGAAGACCAAAAGAAGTTATGGGCACAAAATGCCTGAGTTGGTCTCTGGTGCTTTTGGAAGCGTTTCCTACCAATGATGGCAAAGGCTTATAGAGGGCCTGCTATGGTCCAGGCTCTGTTCTTAGCACTTGGCTTATAAAGTCTGCCATCCGTATCACAGGTTCCACATCTGTGGATTCAACTAACTGTGGTTTGAAGATACTCAGGAAAAAAATTTTAGAAAGCCCCAAATAGCAAAACTTGAATTTGTCACACACCAGCAACTACTTACATAGCATTTACATTATATTATACAATCCTAGAGAATTCCAAGGACTGTGTAGTTCATGGGGTCACAAAGAGTCAGACAGGACTGAGCGACTTTCACTTTCATTATATTTACAACTATTGACATAGCATTTACATGCTATGTATTAGAAGTAATCTAGAGATGATTTAAAGTATATGGGAGTAAAGTTTAAAAATAAAATAAAATTAAAACTAAAAAAAATAAAAGCAACTAGACTATTAAAAAAAATTAAAAAAAATAAAGTATATGGGAGGATGTCTTACATTATAAACAAATATTATGCCTTTTTATATAAGGGACTTGAGCATCTGCAGATTTTGGTGTCTGAGGGGGATCTGGAGCCAGTTCCCCACAGATGCCAAGATATGATTATTATCTCATTTTGCCCCTCCACTGAAGCTGTATTTGAAATACACCGTATCTGTATTTCAAAGATGGGGCAAAGAGAGGCAGGTCAATTTCCCAAAGTCACTCAGCCAAAAAGTGGCAGGGCCCCAGGGCTATGCCTTGGCCATCATTATGCCTCTTTTTTGCTAGCGTAGTAGTCATCACCACTGTGTGGGATTTAGGGTCACACCTATTTGGCTGCCACTAATTTGCTGTAAGGCAGGACAAAAATCCCCAAGCCTCAGTTTCCTCATCTGTAAAATGGGAACAATAATGAACACCTCATAGACTTGAGAGGCCAAAACAATCTATGATTTCTGAGAGTCTGTTCTCAGTAAGTAAGAAGGTAAAGCCAGAGCCTGCAGCAGAAGGGACACTGCCCCTCTGCTCATGCCCCACCCCCTCACTCTCCTCAGCAGGGGGAGACTGGCCTGAGGGTCACTAACCCTCCCCTCCCTCCACTCCACCCAGAAGGCTCAGCACCCACCTCTTCATCTCGGCAGCAAACCCACTCTCCAGCAGGCCCAGCGCCTTCGCCTTCGTGGACAGGACACCTTGGAAGTCAGGGTCAGCAGGTATGAAGGTGATCTGCAGGGCAAAGGGGAGAAGGCTTCTCTGTAGCTGCCCGCACACATTCGTACTTGCTGCTCCCCCAGAGCAGGGGCCTAACCTCTCCAGATACCCTGGGACAGAGACCTCACAAGGGAGCACACCCTGTTTGACAGGAGGGCCCAGCACTGCTGGCTATCTGGATCTCTGGGCTCCTGCTCCCACTGGCCCTTCATTCACCCAGCAAACACTCCTGGAGCATCGGCTGTGTGCCAGGCACTCTTCTAGGCAGTAGGGGGCAGCAGTGAGTGAATGAGACAGGCACCCCTTCCCTGGGGGAGGTCATATCTTGTCCTGCCTGACATGGAGCAGGCCCTTCATCCGTATCTGGTGAATGGGTGAGAAGCAGGTATTGTCAGGTGTTTCCTGGCACCGACAAAGGCTGCGACAGAGGACAGAAAAGGGGGTGGCCGGGGTGGTGCCCAACCCTGACCCCTGAACTCTCTGGGATCTCGAGGTCTCTGCAGGTGCCACACCACAGGTGGGCACGGGGCAGTGGAAGGGAGGCAGGTCACAAAGGAGGCAGTGGGATGAGGCAGAAGGCGCCCTGCCTTTGGGGTCTGAGAGGCTGGGTGAGCAGCCTTCCTTGGGCAGGTCATCACTTCTCCCAGAGCCTGTCTGTGATCCTCTGTAAAATGGGGTTCGCCTCAAAGAGATATTTGCAGCGCTGTTCACAATGGCCAAAAGGTGGAAGCACCCTAAGTACCCACTGATGGAGGACTAGATAAACAAAATGTGGTGTATACACACAAAGGAAGATTATTCAGCCTTTAAAAGAAAAAAATGAAGTTCTGACATGTGCTACAACATAGATGAACCTTGAGGAAATAAGCCAGTCGCAAGACAAATTCCATAGGATTCCACTTATATGAAGTATCTGCTGCTGCTGCTGCTGCTGCTAAGTTGCTTCAGTCATGTCCAACTCTGTGCGACCCCAAAGACAGCAACCCACCAGGCTCCTCTGTCCCTGGGATTCTCCAGGCAAGAACACTGGAGTGGGTTGCCATTTCCTTCTCCGAGGCATGAAAGTGAAAAGTGAAAGTGAAGTCGCTCAGTCGTGTCCAACTCTTAGCGACCCCGTGGACTGCAGCCTACCAGGCCCGTCCGTCCATGGGATTTTCCAGGCAAGAGTACTGGAGTGGGGTGCCATCGCCTTCTCCAGTGAAGTATCTAGAATAGTCAAATTCGTAGAGACAGAAGGGAGAATGGTGGTTGCCACAGATAGGAGCAGGGCGGATGGAGAGTTATCGTTTATTGGGTATGAGTTTCAGTTTTACAAGATGAAAAGCATTCTGGAAATCGGTTCCATAACAATGTGAATGTAATTAACACTGAAAAGGTCACTTAAAAATGTTTCAGATGGTAAATTTTAGGTTATGTATATTTCACAATTTAAAAAAGCAGGATTAGTATTGCCTGTCTCCTGGCTGTGAGGATTCCATGAGATAATACATAAGGTGTCCTTCAGCACAGTGTCTGACACATAGTAGCTGTTCTATAAATCATGGTTCGACGCTATTGAAGATGAAATTACCTGACTTCTCTGAGTCTTGTTCTCCTCAACTGAAAATTTCCTCAACAAATATTTGATAAGACCCTTGGGCTTCCCTGGTGGCTTAGAGGGTAAAGAATCTACCTGCAATGTGGGAGATAGGTTTGATCCCGGGTGGGGAAGATCCCCTGGTGAGAATGGAATGGTTACCCACCCTAGTATTCTTACCTGGAGAATCCCATGGACAGAGGAGCCTGTCCAGAGGAGCCCCAGAGGAGCCTGGTTTGCTACAGTCCACCGGGTCATAAAGAATTGGACACAACTGAGCAACTAACACTTTCACTTCACTTTACAGTGTTATACCAGGTTCATAAGCAGCAACCTCCTTTCTCCCTTCCCATAGAGTACAGTGAGTGAAAGACACTTGTCTGCACCATCCAAGCCCAATCCTGATGGGGAGAAGGGAATGATAGCTGGAGGGGTTCTTAGAACACCTGTGAGTAGTAAGCTTCCCCCCAAATGTCTGGAAATGAGGGAGGGCCCTGGGTATCTTCCATAGCCATTCACTATGTCCTGCACTTGCCAGATGGTTCTGTATTTCCTAGAAGCTTCCCTTTCCTCCAGTCATCCTCCTCTTCATCATCATAATCACCACCATTATCTCCATCAACATCATAATCGTATCATCACCATCAGCACCAGCACCTTCATCAACAGCAGCATTATCACCCTACAGCATCATTGCCATTGCCACTGTGAAAGCCTGGAGGAGAAGGAAAGTCCTGAGCGTCTTACAACACAAAATCTTTTAAAAGAGGGGGACAGGCAGAGTTGAAGCTGGGAAGGGGAGATCAGACCATGAAGACAGCAAAGCATCAGGCTAAGGAATTCAGCCTTTATCCAGAAGCAGAGGGAGCCCTGGAGGAGTTCTCAGCTGGAGAGTACACAGACAGATTTGTGTTTGGGCAGAGTTCTGGGCAGTCCCCAGAGGGAGGAACAGAGGGATGATGGAGGGAGGCCCATGGAGAGGTCAATCCATCAGTCACCAATCAGGGGTCTGGTCCTGGGCTCCAGCAGAGCAGGCAGGAGTGAGGAGTAGGGAGTGGGGAACTTGGGGGTAGAAGCAGAAGCCAGGCGAAGAGGTCTAGCCTTCCCAGCCAATCCTTCCCCTTGCCCCATCTCAGCTAACAAGCACAGCATCCCTGACTGTCCCACTGGCTAGATTTGTCCCAATTCTTCCTCCTCTCAAGCCCGAAACCCTGCTGACCACTAAATCTGAGCAAGTCTACTTCAGAAATTCAATAAGGTAAGCAAGCTGGAAGTACCAGGGCCACACCTAGCCACAGCAGGTACTGTATGTTTGATGAACTGGAAATGTCTTCTCCACACCTACAGCCTTGGGTTCAAGTTCTGCCTTAATCTAGGAGATGATCATCTCTCACCTGGACCACAGATGGAACCCCACCACCACCACCACTGGCCAGTTGCTCTTGAAACTTCCTCCTCCCAGATGTCAGCCTGATAACTTTCAGCTTTCCTGAACTGCAAAGCTGCTCATGTCCCCCTCTTGTCCCATCAACTACAGTGTAAGGTCCGAATGCCTCAGCATGGCATCCAGGCCCCGTGGGCCCAAGCCCCACTCCCTCTCCACCTTCCCTTGCTCCCCGCACCCTCCAGTCACCATGTCGACCCACTTGCCTTGTTCTTTCACCTCATGTCTTTCTTCACCCTATTCCTTCTGCCCGAAATGTCTTTCCTCATTTTTTCTGGCTGGTGAACTTCTACTTTACCTACAAATCCCAAATCATCTTCTCTGTGAAACCCATTCCCTCCCCAGCAGGCAGAAAATTGACGCCTCCACGAGACCTCCAGTCCTCCAAAGACAGGGACAGCCTAATTCACACTGGTATTGGCTACCCCTTACCCCCATATTGGGCTTCCCTGGTGGCTCCACTGGTAAAGAATCAGCCTGCAATGCAGGAGACCTGGGTTCGATCCCAGGGTTGGGAAGATCCCCTGGAGAAGGGAAAGGCTACTCACTCCAGCATTCTGGCCTGGAGAATTCCACGGACTGCATAGTTCGTGGCGTTGCAAAGAGTGGGACACGACTGAGCAACTTTACTTACTTACTTTTACTTTACCCCCATATCATAATTGTCTAATTCTATTCCCTTATATATTTCTTTCAATCTAGAAAATTCCCATTTGTCAGGCTCTGAGACAGGAGAGAATCTGGCAGGGAAGATGGGCATCAGTATTTGCTGAGAGCTCCGGTGGCCCAGGCCCCAGTGAGATGATGTGGGAGAGGGGACCCTCGTCTAGCACACCTCCCTGGCTTACAACACACTTGCCTTCTCTCCTTAGTGTGCCGCCCTAACAGCCTGCGTCCCTGAAACACACATCCACATCTGTGGTCACATACCTGCACATACATACACAGACCCGCTCAAAGCCACGACACTGATCCTGAGACGGCTGCCTTCGAATTGGCTCCAGGCCAGGCGTGACACCAGGTCCCCACATACAAGACCCTATTGATTCCTCCCACCGGGCCATGTAAGTCTCAGGGAGGTAGGGGATTCTTCTGCCAGGGTCACAGAAGTGGGGCACAGGGAGGAGAGATCTGAGGCCTGGCGGACACTGAAACCTGTGCTCCTTCTACACCACCATGCAGCCTCTGCAGCACAGGAACACGTGAATCCGTCAACAGTTATTCATTAATACTCAAGAATATTCCCTGTCCCCATCTCTCTCCCTCATCCCCACAGCCACTCTGCCCCCCTCCCCTTCCCCGCCCACAGCCAGCTCTGTGAAGGGGGCCAGAGCAAGAAGGACCCTCCCCCCATGCTCCCCCACAGCCATTGCCTTGCCGTCCCCCAGGGTCCAGGCTCCTCATTGGGAGGATGACGATCAAGACGGTGGTGACGTGGGTGGCTCGGCCCCAAGGCCTTCTTCTCCCAGTGACCTCTGCTCAGGGCATTGCACAGAGTCGAGTTGACTGTAAACTGCTCAGAAAATGACTACAAACCAGCCTGGACCGCTCCAGCGCTGAATAAACGCTCTGACAGCTAGGGGCTGCCTGGCAGAGGAAGCAGGGCTGGGAGAGCCTAACCCAGGCCCTGGGAGCCTCCTCCCTCCACCAAACCCCGGCACAGCCACCCAGGCGAGAGGTGAGGAGGGGGCTGCGGGGGAAGGGGCGGGGAGGAAAGGGAAGGTGGTGGCTGCCTGGGGACTGGAGTCCCAGATGGCAGGACCAGCGGGGTCCTTAAGATACACCCTCTTTCCCACCCCCCTCTTCCTGACTCACACATTCTACAAATGTGGAAACTGAGACTCAGAGAGGGAAGGAGCTTAACCAAAGTCTCCCAGGTAATTAGAGGCAGAGTGCAAGTTAGAATCCGTGCTTCTTTCCTTGTCTCCCTGGATCTAGCTGACCAGCTGCTGTGTGACCTTGGAAAAGCCACTCAACCTCTCTGGGCACCAAAAGATTACAACACTTGATATGCCCATTCCACATGTTTGTTGGGAGGATCAATAACAGTAACGGTGACAGCCTTTCACCTAAATATTATACTCTACAGTTCACAAACTGTTCATCTCTTCTCTGTTCTCCATAATAACCCTGAGGCTGGGAGAAATAGGGGCCCAGGGCCTCATTTTGCAGATAAAAGAAACTGAGGCTCAGAAAGACAAAGGTCACATGGATACTTTGGAACAGAGCTAGAACTAGAACTCAAGACTCTCAAACCAGTGCTCTTCCCATCATTAAGTCACTCATTAAAACTCCAAAAGAGAGAGCACTGCCCAAGCCATGAGGTTCCAGCTGACTCATTCAGATCTCTCAGCAGCTCTGGGACACAGAGACCATCCTCCTGAGGAAGGTTATGCTTTAGGCACCACACATCTGAGCTCTGATCCCAACTCTGATACCCAGGAGCTGAAGGAACCTCACTTTCTGAGCCTCAGGCTTCTCCACTATAAAATAGAACTTCAAAGATACCAAAAAGCTCAGGATGGATGCTGAACTTCACCAGGGATACAGGTGTGCCTGGCAGGCAGCAAGCCCTCAGGAACTCTGGTTTCAAGAACTTGGACTGTGTCTCCCGCATAGTACCTAGTTCAGGGCTCCAGATTCAGGGGACTTCTGATTAATCTTTATGCTAAGGGATGGATAGATGGATGGATGGATGGATGCTCAGGAGAGTGGAGATAAGAAAAGAAATGGTAAAGGGGAGAGGATGACAAGATGATTGAAGGATGGGGGACTGATGCCTGGAATAGAGGCACAGCCCCAGACCCTCCTGGGCCCTGGCCCCCAGCCCACCTGTTCCCACTGTTCCCACCTACCTTGGGGTAACATTGGCACATGCTCCAGATGACGCCCCCGATCACCATGACGCCTCCCATGGCATAGAAGGTGCCGTAGACCTGGGGCCGGTCGTGGCTCATGAGGAACGTGCCAAGGGCCAGCAGGAAGAGCCCCAGCACAATGAAGCCGATGCGGAAGGTCTTCTCATCAGTCATGGCTGCCTGGCCAGGCCTGGCCTGTGAGCCACCTGCAGAGGGGTGCCAGCAAACCAGCCAGCTACCTACACACACACTCACACTTGAGGAGTGACGCTCTGGGATCGCTGCCGATCAGGACTTAAGCCAAGAGGGAGGCAGGCTCCCTGCAGGCCCAGCCCAGCCACCAGGCACACCCCGTGCTCCAGGCTGGAGGAGTTACGCACAGGCGGCCGCGTGCCCCCACCTTCACCCCTCTCACCTCCGCTCTGGCCCTCTGGAGCGTGTGGGAATCCGAGTGAGGGAGACGGAGGGAAGGGGAGGTTCCAGGGCTGAGCCCCAGCCCAGGCTTTGACATCACCTCATTTCCCTGTGTGGGGCTGAGCTGGGTGGACAGGCAGCCTGCACCATCCAGCCAGGGGAAGCAGGTAACTACTGCAGCCAAAAGGCATCAGAATGCCACTGGGGGATTCCAGGATCCCACAGGCTGGCATTTTAGAATCCTGAAGAATTTTAGACTCTTCAAGGTCATGGGCCCACCTGGCCACTAGTTACGAATGGTGCCTGCATGCAGGGCTCTATTTTAAACATGTGATATGTATTAACTCATTTAGGGAACCCTGTAAGGTGGGCACTACTATCCCTACTTTATAAATGAAGACACGGATACATAACTTGCCCAAGGTCACACAGCCAGAAAAGACAGGGCAGTTGGCGTTTGAACCTAGTACTGTCCCCAGGTGAAACTGCCTAACTGCAGTGCAAGGGTTCAACGTGCAGGTTCTGGTGGCCATACAGACCTCCTGGCTTGGCTTCTGGCTCCTCTACTACGGGGCAGTGTGGTCTTGATCCAGTTGCCTCCTGTGCCGCAGTCTTCCTCCTCCCTACAATAGGGATAGTGATAGCAACTCGAAGGCCTGGGCTCCCTGGGTCCCTCTGCCCCCTTCCCACGCTCTGCGATGAGCTGGCCATGAAAGGCTCTAGTGGGCAATGCCCCTCTAGGGTGCGATTGGTTGATAGTGAGTTCCTTGCCTCCTAACCTAGGAAGATGCCCTCATTCTAAGAATGACATTCTAATGGTGGAATTTCAGTCCTGCAGCAGGCTGATGGGAAAAATCAGATTCTCATAGAGGATTATAGGAAAATGATGGTCAACAGTATCTGTAAAAAAAAAAAAGCATAAACTTGTTTGTACGGGGTTGAACTGGCTCTGAATTGGCGTTGCAGGATAAAAGGCTTTCACTTGGCATCCTGACTTCATAGGCTCGGGGAATCTTCCTGTTTGTCATTGCCACCCTCTCCCTCCCCCCAAAGGCAAGCTGTACTGGTTCCCAACACCACACCTATCCTCACATGATACACTCTGGTGTCACTGCCCACAGCGCCTTGGAGTTTCATTATGAAGCAGTTTCTCCTTCACCAGCCCTCAGATCCAGCACTTGACAGTTTGCAGAGGAGGTGTCCTGTAGCAGAACTCAGGTGACCCTTCCAGTGAGAGGTGACTGAGAGGTCAGAAAGGGCTGAAAGGCACAGGGCGACATCTCCGTTTGGTGTTTTCTGGGCTGACCTTGGCCTGGTGGCTCTGCACTGGGCTTGAGTTTGTTATCTTTGGTTGAATGTGGTATCAAGTTACCTCCCAGGGGTTGTGGAGAGACGTCATATGATAGAGGGAAAAACGCTTTGCAAACTAGGATTATTTACAGGGCAGAACCCCAGGTGGCTCAGTGGTAAAGAATCCACCTGCCAAAGCAGGAGACGCAGCAGTCACAGGTTCGATCCCTGGGTCAGGAAGATCTCCTGGAGGAGGAAATGGCAACCCACTCCAGCATTCTTACCTGTAAAACCCCATGGACAGAGGAGCCTGGTGGGGTCGCAGAGTAGGACACGACTGAGCACACACCCTCCAGGGAAACACTATTATCATAATTTTACACAGGCTCAGAGAAGGGAAGCTACACTCCCCTCCCAGAAAATGAATTCGGGGCCCAGAGGGGCTTCAGCCTGCCCTTTCTGGTCCTGGAGCCCGGGCCCACGGCGGCGGGAATAGATCTTGGTCGCAATCCAGCAGGAGCCTCTCGCGCCCCCTGGTGGCCATAGTAGCACGCGCTTGGCTAGGTGCTTTCACATCTCTTCAGTTCAATTCAGTTCAGTTCAGTCGCTCAGTCGTGTCCGACTCTGCGACATCTCTTAGGTCGTGCCAGAGTCCCGCAACCCCGTGAGGCTACCTCTTCCGGTTACCCTGCATATTTCACAGGCGAGGAAACTGAGTCCGGGGACATCTCTCCAAAGATCTCCCCAAACTGAACTGGGGGCTGAACGCGGACCTGGATCCACGCAGCCCCAGTGGCATTGTAGATGAATCTGGTCCTTAGGGCTTCCTGAGAAGCCTCCTGGTCACCCCAGCACTCTCCTTGTTTCCCCATCTTTTCTTTCCTCTACACTACTCACCCACTTTCTGCCTTTTCTCTCCTTAAAACAGGTTGGGGGCTGGGAGTGACAAGAGTAAGAAGCTCTGGGACAAGTAGGTGCTCTGTAAAATGGGTCTAATCTAACCTCTTGCACAGAGCCATGGTGAGGGTGAAATGGGGACACGTGTGTACAGCGCGTTGGAAGTATTGGGTGAGCCATGGTTCCCACTCGCCTCTCACCTGCCTCTGACTTCTGCCTTTCACCCCTGCAAAGCGGGGTGAGCCTGAGGAGCAGTTGCAGAGTCTACCATCTTGCAGCAGAGGGCGCGCTAACCACTGTTTTCTTCCCCGTTTACAGCATTCAGCGTCCCTGCAAGATCTTAAAAGCTGCGCCTGCAGGTAGATGAATATCACACCCATTTGACAGAAACTGAGGCTCTCAAAGGCAGGATAAGCGGCCCAAGATGGCAGAGCCTGTAAAGAGCAGAGCCAGGGTTCAAACGAGGCCCCAGGTCAGTCCTTGTTGAGTACCTGCTATATGTAGCTCACTCCGAGGTGTGGGTGTCTGAGAATATGGTTATTCAGCGTGATGGCTGGTGGCGGCTCAGATAAGAGTAAAGAGTCTGCCTGCAGTGTGGGAGACCCGGGTTCGATTCCTGGGTCGGGAAGATCCCCTGGAGAAGAAAATGGCAAACCCCTCCACTATTCTTACCTGGAAAATCTTGTGGACAGAGAAGCCTTGGCAGCCTACAGCCCACGGGGTCCCAAAGGGTTGGACACGACTGAGCGACTTCACTTTCACTTTCTTTCCTGTTTCGCGGGGCACAGAGATACGTCTGAGGTCCAGCAAGTGCACAAAGCAGCCAGAGGCAGAGACTGGGGAGGGGGTGGCCCAAGGGAGGAATGAAAGGACAGAGTCACAGGAGGGATTCTTGAGAAGCCAGTTGGCATTCTTCTGTCAGGGCAGGAAAAGCAGTTCAGGCAAAGAGATCAACATGGGCAAAGGCCTAGAGGCAAGTAAGCACTGACACATGGCTGGAGGTAAAACCAAGTGCTGCGCGCATACCATCCCTACACTGCAGAATCCTCCCCCTCTTCCCCTACCTGCGCCTCCATGTCGGCTCCACCCTTCCAGCACCTGGATATCCTGGCCACCATCCTCACCTCCTCCCTCTCATCCACATGCTATTGGCCCTGCCTCTGGGACGGAGAGCTTCCCTGATAGCTCAGTTGGTAAAGAATCCGCCTGCAATGCAGGAGACCCTGGTTCGATTTCTGGCTGGGGAAGATTCCCTGGAGAAGGGATAGGCTACCCACTCCAGTATTCTTGGGCTTCCTTTGTGACTCAGCTGATAAAGAATCTGCCTGTAATGCGGGAGACCTGGGTTTGATCCCTGGATTGGGAAGATCCCCTGGAGAAGAGAAAGGCTACCCACTCTAATATTCTGGCCTGGAGAATTCCATGGACTTTATAGTCCAGAGAGACTTTGACTTCAGTGAGACAGAAGAATCGAATCACTTCTAGCTCCCACTACAGCTCATCATTCTGGTCTGAGGCCCATCATGTCTGTCCTTCTAAGTGGTCTCTGCTTCTCCCCTTGCCAGCTGCAGTGTCTTTTCAACCCAAATACCAGGTTAGACCATGTCACTTCTCTCCTCAGAGCCCTGGAATGGTTCTCTTCCCTATCAGAGTAAAACTCAAGACTTAAAATGGCCTATACAACCCTAGATAATCTGCCCAGCCTATCACTGCTCTGAGATAGTCTCCTGCCACACCTCCCCTCACTTACTCCACCCCAGTCTCCCTGGCTGCATGCTTTTCTGGGAATAGGCCTTTGCACCTGTTCATCCTTCCACCTAGAAGGCTCTTCCTCCAGATATCTGCACAGCTCCCTCCCTTGCCTTCTTCAAGTCTGTATCCAGATGTCAGCTTCTCTGGTGTGACATTCAAAACTGCAGAACCCCTCCCCCAGGTGTTCCCTGCCCTCCTTTCCTAATTTACTTTTCTCCACAGCACCATCAATTACACTGTACACATAAGTTATGAATCTCACCACTTGTCTGAATTCCCCCACTAGAATTCGAGCTCCTACAGGCTTGGGGCTTTGTTTTGTTCATTGTTGGATCTCCAGGGGTTAGACCTGGTCGACTCTCAATTCATATTTGGAAATGGAGGGATGGCTATCAGCTCCAGAGCAGAGGGAGGCCGGAGAGGAAACGCAGGCAGGAAACCTGGGGTCAGGCCAGGGGAGCCAGCATCTTTCAGAGGCCAATGGGGAGTCTCCAAGGGAGTTATGCGAGGAGTGACACGGGTTGGATTTTCATTTTGTACCCATCCTCTGGTTCTGAGATCAGGTTGAAAGAAGCAAAAGGAGACGGTGGAAGTGAGGGGCAGTCACCAGACTCTAGCAGAAACCTAGGGCTATAGAGATTAAAATGAACACTTTTTAAAAGAGCTGCTGAAGGGATGGAGAATGAGGGAATTTTCCAACTGATTTGAGGTGGTGAGCTCCAGGGGGTGGGGTCATTGGTCAACGCAGAGGAAAACAGGGCAAAGGAGGAGCACAGTGCAAGCAGGGGAGAGGCCTGAGCCCAGAATGTCCCTGATGTCCCAGGCCTGGGGACAGGCATCAGAGGTGAGCTCTGAGTGATGGATAAATAAACTGGTCAGCTGGCCTGGGAGGAAAGAGGCCAGAAAGAGAACCAGTGCCTCCTGGGGGCTGGGTTGACAGACCCAGCCTCATGGGGCTGCTCAGCCTGAGTCCTTCCCAGTTCACAGTCGAGGCCACTGCAGCTCAGAAAGGACCCTGGCTTGTCAGGAGACTGGCTCCATGGCCCTGGTTTTGCCTCCAAGGAGCTGGTGACCTTGAGCAAACCACTGCCCCTCCCGGGGACTTTCAGTTGGGACGCAGATGACTTAGGACTATAGAAAAAGTTTTTCCAGTCTTCCAGCCCTCCCCAACTCCTGCCTCTTCCAGCTCCTGCTTAGCAAAGGTGGTGCCTCCAAATCACACCTGCAACTCATTAACTCACCTGCCTGGGGGAAATTCCTGTCTGGAGGTAGGAGTGAAGCTGGGCTTTGTTTCCCAGCCTGGAACCCCTTTAACCCCTTAGGAATTACAGAGGTCCTGATGAATCCCTTGCACTTCCCACAGCCAAATCCCCAAGGTACACAGTGAAAGCCGGTGTGTGTGCGTGTGTATGGACGCATGTGCCTGCACCTGTGCATCTCAGGGTCCCACAGAAAGGTCAGGGCCAAGCCAGAATTCAAACCTGCATCTCCATCATAGCAGGAAGTACAAGGCACACACAAGGAAGAGAGAGAGGAGTACAGGATAAGGATCCGGGATCTGGTGATGGGGAAGGGAGAGGATCCACAAATCCACGAGAAGAGCCACAAAATCTGGCTCAGGTGGCTGAGAGAGGGCCCGGGAATGACCAGGATAGCGGACCTTTTTTGTTTCATTTTCAGTCAACAAATATCTACTGAGCATCTTCCACGGGCCAGGCACTGTTTCTAAGCTTTAGGTAAAGAAATTGTATATATTGTATGCATATAATAGTAAAGGAAAGAAGCAAGAATACCCCTGCTCTTGGAGAGCTTGCTGGGGTAGAAACATAATAAACAAAGAAACTTTTAAATATTTTTAATTTTAAATATTAAATGATGACAGGTGTTATTTAAAAAGTAGAGCAGGAAGGAGGCTGGGAGTGCAGGGTGCTGGGTGGGATAACAGTTTTAACAGATTGGCTCAGGATGGCATCTTGAAGAGAGGTTCAGACAAAGATGTGAGGGGCATGAGGAGTAAGCCTAGAGGAAAACTTCCAGAGAGAGAAGACAGGAGCAAAGGCCCATAGGAGGGCCGACTGCAGCAGAGAGCAAGGGCAGGGACCGAGACCCACCCACACCATCCTCGATAGAGATTTCATTACTCAGAGTGACCTGGGAACCACTCAGGATTTTGAGCCCAGGAGGGGTGTCACGCATCTGAGTTTGATCAGGCTCATTCTGTCCAGTGGGCTTCCCTGGTGGCTCAGACAGTAAAGAATCTGCCTGCAATGGAGACCGGGTTTGATCTCTGGGCCAGGAAGATCCCCTGGAGAAGGGAATGGCTAACCACTCCAGTATTCTTGCCTGGAGAATTTCATGGGTGAGTGGCCTGGTGAGCCATAAGTCCATGGGTTTGCAAAGAGTCAGCACAGCTGAATGACTAACACTTTCCATTAAACTTTGAGGAGACGTCAAGGGACCCCGGCAGAACAGGGAGACGGGATGGCAGGTAACGAGCTGGTCCAGGCCTACATGGGAGGATCCAAGGCCTGGAACCAAACCAGGCCTGAATGAAAACACATTTATTTATATGAAAAACTTTTATTCTCTGTGATTTTACCTCTCTTAGACTCAGTTTCCACACCTGTTAAACGGGGACACTACCTGTGGCAAGGAACTTGAGGATGTGAAAGAACTGCAGGGAGCCTGGCCTGGTAAATGGGACGCTCCTCGGGGAATGCTGTACCTACACAGCTGATTCTGACTGAGCCCCAGGACTTTGAACTCCTGCTTGCGGAGTGACCCTCAGAAGGTTACTTAACCTCTCTGGGATAGTTTTCTCATCTGTGAATGGGGTATGACATTCTGGAAGCAGACATTTCTATCATATCTGGAATACAAGAGGTGTGGAGCTCCCTGTCACGGGAGGTCTAGGAGCAGAGACGCCTAGTGGAGGGGGGTCACCTCTACTAACAAAATCCAACAATCGCTGCATGCTTAAGAGATGCTGCCACAGGCTCAGAAGGCTGCATTTATTGTTTGCTACATTAGCATTGAGCTGCAGGTTCAGTGTGATCTCATAATGTCACCTGCTATCATCTCATTTAATGCTCAAAACTCAGCTCTCTAAGGTAGGGGCTGGTGCCTCTGTAATTCCCATTTAACAGATGAGGAAACTGAGGCAGAGAGAGGTACAGTCACTTGTCTAAAGTCCCTCAGCGGGTACCTGGTGGAACTCATGCACAGATGGTCTGAATTCAGAGTTCATGTTTTTTTGGTATAACCGAAACTCAATGCATTACTTTGGGCCAGTCCTGGCTCTGCCTCTAGGCCCCAGTTTCCTCATTAGCTCAAGAATATTTCCCAGCTGACAGCCAACAGTAGCAGCCACGTGAAAGTGGCATCTTGGGCATGCTGGGCCCCAGGGACTGCAGCCCCACCAACATCACAAGGGGCCGCAGAACCACCCAGCTGGGCCCAGGCAATCCACAGAATCACGAGAGATAATAAAATGGATTTATTTTCAGCCATTTGTTACACAGCAAGAGAAAAAACAAAACAGCAGTCAGCAGTATTTGTTGACTGCCTGTGTGTACCAGGCACTGGACCAGACACTTAGAAGAAGCCCATCATTGGTCTCCAGCTTCCAGGCCTGCTAGAAGACTTTAACTTCCACCCTCTGTAATCTGAACAGGGCCCGTGAGGGAGCATGCAGCCCCACGTGCTGTCCCTCCAGAGATGCCACCGGCAGCAAAGATGAGGCTCTCATAGCTAGGTGGAGGCAAGGGGGGCTGGGCCCCAGGCAGGGCATCCCCCGAGGCACTGCGTTCCAGGTCTTCCTCCACAGGGGACGCAGGTAGTATCAAGGGTCCCCCAGCCAGTGGGCAGCACACAGCCTCCTCGTAAGTGGGGACGGTAATCACCTTCGGGGTCCTAGAGGGACAGAAGAGAGGCTATCAACAGGGGTGGGGTAAAACCCGACGGCACACCAGGGAGAAGGGGAGGGAGGCTATGGGCTTCCCTGGGCCCGCGAACACCGCTGGAGCTTGACAGCCGCCAGCCCTTGCCCACCTCAGCTCCTTGACTCTGCTCTCCCTCCCTTGTAGTCAGTTCTCCATTCAGTTAGCTCTCCACCTGGGCTCGTCACACCCTCTGTCTCCTCAATTCTCTCTGCAGGGAAAGTCCTTCCCACCTCCCTGGGAGGTGGGAAGTCAGTTCCCACTTGTCCTTGGAGTCTCCATCCAGGCTCTTCTGACCAGGCTCTGCCCTCTAGATTCCAAGAATAGGTCACTTGCATCCCAGCCACACCAAAGCTGATGGAAATGAGGCTGATCCTCCGTCCTCTCAGGGCCGTGGAGAATCATCTGTGGGGAATCAGTGTTCCTTCCCTTCCCAGGACCTTGGGGGTAGGAATGTCACTGATCCTATGTCTGGGCTGCTTCTGCTTTGGGAAGATACTGCCACATACAGGGGCTGACAGGTGATTCTGGAGGTCCCTTCCCACCCCAAGTGTCTCTAAGGTTGATTATGAGTCACAGCGTTGGCTGGTTCAGCTCCCTGCTCAGCCACATTGTCAGTAGGAGATCATGGGTCAGTGTTAGGGAAATTAAATGAATAGTCTTGTTTAGGCTTCAGAGCCAAAGCAGAGCAGGCCTCTGACCTTGCTTCTAACCTGCCTGGACACTGCCCTGACTGTGAGTGACTGTCTGCTGTGAGTGCAAGACTTGCAGCACCATAGATAAGATGCAGGAGAAATCTTGAGATTGTTGAGCCGCTAGAGGGGGCCCTGGCCAACCAAGCCCCAGGCTTAACGACAACATTCCAAGTTTTACAAGACAAAATAAACAACATTAACACGAAGCCAGCAATGGCAACCCACTCCAGTACTCTTGCCTGGAAAATCCCATGGACTGAGGAGCCTGGTAGGCTGCAGTCCATGGGGTCACTATGAGTCAGACACGACTGAGCGACTTCACTTTCACTTTTCACTTTCATGCAATGGAGAAGGAAATGGCAACCCACTCCAGTGTTCTTGCCTGGAGAATCCCAGGGACGGGGGAGCCTGGTGGGAGGCCGTCTCTGGGACCGCACAGAGTCGGACACAACTGAAGCGACTTAGCAGCAGCAGCAACACGAAGTCAGAGCTGCAATTTGGTCACAGACTGATGATGATGTGAGTTTGCCACCATCCTGGGATTATAAATGGGAACCCCAAACTGCAGTCTTTGAAGTCTCACCCACAGAGCCGACCGCTACCTACGACCCTTTCCCAACTGGGACTCTAGATGTGCTGTAACATGGGACTTCCCAGCGCTGTTTAAGTCTGGATGTTGGTCAAAACCCAATTTGGTGATGTATTCTCTGGTCTATTTCTCTTTCTTTTAATGTTAGTATGTTGAAAATAAGTTAGACAATTCTCTAATAAATATCCGTATTACTTATTTGTATATAACGAGTGGCTTATTTTGTTAACAAATCCTGTGAACCTGAGATGAAAGTGAAAACTTTTGCAACCAGTAAGTAACTCTATTAACCTGAGTCCCAGTTTCCGCATCTGTAAACAGGGACGATACGGGCACCGACCTCACAGGACCATATGAAGATTAAATGAGGTAACACGGGGCACTTCAGCCAAGGAAGCTGATAAGGGGTCCCACCCGCCTCTGACTCACAGTGTCATTTGAAGTGAGGGCAGACAAAGAATATCACTCCTGGAGGCAGGCAAGCTAGGTTCAATTGCTATGTGACCTAGGCTATGTTCATACCCAATCTGAGCCTCTTTTTCCTCATCCGTAACATGAAGATAACAATTTCTATTTTATAGATTCAGGGAAAGGGAAAATGCTTTGACAACTCAGGAAAATGTGGGTGATTAGGCTTCCAGAAGCCCACATCTCCTGCCATGCTCACCTCCTAGCCATGCCCCAGCCACTCCCTACTTCTCCAAGCCTGGGAGACACGAGGCAGGCTTTGGGTACCCCTGGCACTGCTTCAGCAGGCAACAGCTGGCAGGGCAGGGCACAGCTGCCAGGTGAGACCAGCCCACAGCAGGAAGTTTGCTTAGAGGGCAGAGGTGCAGTAGCCCTCACACCATCTCACCTAGCCAGCTGGGCCCACCCAGCCCCAGGTCACCACAGTCATGGTCCCGAAAGCCAGAAACTTAGGAAACATGAAGCCTGAGGCAGGGGGACCACATGGCACACTTGAGGTGCAGACCCATTCATGGCGTTTTCTGGACGTGGCTCCCTGCAGCTGGGTGGGGCAGGCAGGCCGCAGGCTGTGGTCCCCGTGCTCAGGAAGCTTCGCTGAGCCTGGTGGCAACAGGAGATCCGAGCCTAGCACCAGCCTCTCCACCATTCAGCTGAGTCAGACAAACAGTAGGGAAAGGGGAAAGGGGCCAGGGGTGAAGCACTATTTGCCCTCCACTCAAGCTCTCTAATCTCATTTCACATTCGTGACGAGCCTGGTCAGTCATCGCACAGGTAAGCTAGGGCCACACATCAACTAAGCGGCCAAGCCCCGGCCCACGCCAACCGTCACACCTCCCCTACCCGACCCCTGATCTCTCCAAACCTCAGCTTTCTCATCTGTAAAACGGACCTGACACTGCCTTTTAAGCAGCGAAGCTTAAATCAGTGGGCATGAAAGGACATCATCAAATGAAAGCAAACGAAGAGGACTGAGTGTTGCAGTAAATACACCTCCCCATCTATCATCTCGTTTGAGCCTAACGGCAATCCCAGAGAAAATTCCAGGTTTGACGGGAAAAACCAGATATGGCTCAGAGAGTCTAAGTCAAGAACACACAGCTTAGGAAAGAGTGGACACTGACAGCCTTATGTCCGACTAGACCCGTGCTTTTTTCTGCTGTTCTCACTGTGGTTGGGAGTGGGGAATCCCAGAGGCCTCCCACCCAGGCACTTCATCTAGGGCTCACATTTTATATGGGAGCCCCTGAGAGTAGGGGTTTTGTCTATTTTGTCCACTGCTTCATTGTAAGTGCCCTGCAGAATTAGGTACTCAGTAAATGTTGGTGAAATGCATGAAAGAATAAGCAGATGAATAAATGAGGACACTGAGCCCCCAAGAGGGAAATGGGCCCACCAAGCCATCAGCCTAGACGGCCTTTGTCTCTAACCTGGAGTTACCCACAGAGAACAAGGTGCCTGGAGGCAGGGACAACTAAGTAACCTTCCCATGGGGCCCAGATGCTGGGCTTTCAGTAGGAGGGCCAGGATGGCTCAGCCCCAGGGACAAAAAAGAACCATTAGCAGAAGCAGCCTCACCAACATGAAGCCATCCCAGCTCTGAGTCTAAGACATGGTCTCTGAACTTGATGGACCATGAGTACCCTGCAATGGGTGAGTTCCTCCCTGGCTCAGCTGGGAAATAAGGCTGAGTTCCCCCACCTGACATGCAGCTGTGGCCCGGACCCTGTTGGGTCAACACGACTGTGTGTATTGACAACATCCACTCTCTGTGCTCAGGTCAGGCTGGGCGGGGAAGGACAGGTATCCTGAGGCATGATCTGGTTCCAACCAATAACTCACTGAGTGACCAGATAGATCACTGGTCTCTCTGAGACCCAGGTTTCTCATCTGAGAAGTGAAGAGGCCCCAAGGTCCTGCCCTTCCCTCTAAAGTCAAACCAAGGCCTGACCACTGGACTAAGGGACTTCCATTGAACACTCTATTGTCTGTGACCTCAGGGAGTCCCAGGCCAGTAGCAGGGACTAATCTGTTACCTTCTTTAACTCAGGACGCATTTACCTCTCTAAATCAGGGAAGAAGAGTGCCCAGGGTCCCAGGCCAACTCACGGATATCTGGTTTAGCCCTTAGTGCATGCAAATCCAGTGCTTACAGAGTAGTGTGGGGAACGAACACACACCTCACAGCCCGCAGGCTCTGCCGCTTTCTAGCTGTATAACCCTCACCCTCTTTTTCTGTAAATAGTACTTCTTACCTTGCAGGTGGGCTGGACTGGGGAAGGTACATGCAGGCCCCTGACATATGCAGGCACAGCAGACGCTTGTTGAAAGAGTAAGTACATAATAAGAGCATGTAAGATACACGCATTCTCAACAGGGCAAAAACTGGTTCTGGGAATCTTGCTGATACTGTGTTTATGTATAAAGCACAGATATACATGCAGACCAAATATACAGTATATCTGTGGTATTAACATTCCATGAGGGAGGATTAAGGGAAAAAGGCCTAAACAGTCTCCTGGGAGGGAGTGATTTAGAAGAACATGAGAAATATTATGTAAATGTAAGATTTTTTCCTCCATTGCCTACCTCATCCCTGGGCTTTTCACACTCCTCTGCCTGCTTAAGACACCCCTCTCCACCTTATCCACTTGAGGAAAAGTTGACATTTGTTGTACATCTATCATGTGCCAGGCTCTAGGCTGAGTTCTTCGTTTACATCATCTCAGGTAAGTACTATGAGCTGACTCGTTGGAAAAGACCCTGATGCTGGGAAAGACAGAGGGCAGGAGGAGAAGGGGGAGCCAGAGGATAAGGTGTTTGGATGGCATGGCATCACTGACTCAATGGACACGAGTTTGAAAAATCTCCAGGAGACAGTGAGAGACAGGGAAGCCTGATGTGCTGCAGTCCATGGGGTCACAAAGAGCCAGACAGGACTTAGCGACTCAACAACATGCAACTGCCATACAGGCATTTGCTACATTTGTCATTCTTATGACTCCTGTTTCATTTCTGATGAGATGTTGAGGTTCAGTGGAGTTGCATAATCTCCTGAAGTCCCATAGCTAGTTAGTGACAGAACCAGGAGAGGATCCCTATGGGTCTGACTCCTGTGAGTAAGTTCTTAACCCCTACACTACTCTGCCCAATACCATGCTAATCTCTACTGCCACTTCCTCCAGGAAGCCTTCCTAGATTTTTCCATGTCCCACAGGACCACGTCTGCCCTCTTTCACAGCTTTAACTACTCTGATTTGTCAAAGCCTGCCTCTGTCAAGGGACTTAAAACACTTTCAGGAGTGCTGATCAGCCTCCAGGACCCCAAAGCATAGGTAAAGCCTAGACCAGAGGAGAAACCCCATGGGAGTTTGCTGAGTAAATGCCTGATGGTGTGACCGGGCCCTGCCTGTGGCCCCCACTCCCCGCAGCTGCACCTGACCTGCAGCTCTCCTTCTCTGAGGACTCCACAGTGAGGTAGTACAGGTCCCTGGAGAGGTGGTATGGGTTCCATCGAGGCAGCTTCTGGGTGCTGGCCTTGACTGACCACAGCAGGCCGAAGAGCAGCAGCAGGCCACCTGCGCCACAGCAGAAGAAGCTGACCGACCTGAGCAGGGCACTGGGGGCCCCAGGCTCAGGGCATCCAGTGGGTGGGGCCGACTGTCCAGGCGGGGGGCCTGCATCTCCTTCACTCCACCAGGCGAAGCAGAGAGTCCCAGCCACTAGGACCACCGTGCCGCTGACCATCATGCAGTAGCGCAGGGTGGAGGCCACGCGGGCCCTGTCACAAGTCTGGACAGAAAAGGAGAGAAAAGAAGAAACAAGCCCTGTGAGAGGCCTGCTGGGTACCAGATGTGGGTTTAGTCCTGCCTGAGATCACTGAGCAGTCTCGGAGGGGACATTTGACTCCTCTGTGCCTCTGCTTCCTCATCTGTGGAATGGAGGTGAGGCTCCCAGCCCTCCAGGGCTGCTCTGAAGGCCATAGATCATGTGTCCCAAGGCCCTGGCACCACACCTGGGACCTGGCAGGACTCAGTAAGTGCGGCTGTTTCCTGCCCAGCCTTCCCCCAGGACTCAGAGGCCTCATCTGCTTGGTGGTACGAGATTCCTCTCTGTGTCTCCTGCAGGCTGGGAGGGAGAAGAGTGAATCCTGTGGGGTCCGCCAGGCCTGCCAGGAGAGGGGCTTGCTGCTTATGCGTTGTCTCACTTCACCCAGGTCACAATCTCGAAAGGGTGATGCTCTTATCTCCATTTGATAGGCTTCCCTGGTGGCTAAGTTGGTAAAGAATTTGTCTGCAATGCAGGAGACCTGGGTTCAATCCCTGGGTTGGGAAGATTCCCTGGAGAAGGAAATGGCAACCCATTCCAGTATTCTTGCCTGGGAAATTCCATGGACAGAGGAGCCGGGTGGGCTACAGTCCATGGAGTTTCAAAAGAATTGGACATGACTTAGTGACTAAACAACAACTACAACAAATCTCCATCGGACCGAGGAAGACACTGAAACCCAGGGCAGGTACCGGCGCCAGTGGGGAAAGGGCATTGAGAAGCCTGGAGCTGAGATTCACAACACAAAACAAAATTTCATGCAAAAAGATGGTTTTTGTGAGCTTATTTTTAATGGTCGTAATTTGGAAAGAGCCTAAATGTCCAACTATAGGGAAAGGGTGAATAAAGCATGGCATAAAATCTAGATGGTATATTCATGACTGATTTAAAAAAAAAAAATCAAGCTCAGCACAGATATTTAACAACAGGGGGAAATTCTTATGATATCTGACTTTTTCCAACTTAGGTGCCAAATTAAGCACACAGTATTATCTCAGTGAGGAAAAACAAAATGCCCAGGGGGTGGAAAAAAACACTTGGGAGGAACCCTGGCTCCAGATTATACAGACGGGAAGGGATTTCTCCAAAACCAACATCCAGGTCATTGTACACGCTGTTCCCTCTCCCTGGTAACTTGCTATCATCAATGTCCTCTCCACGCTCAGCTTGACTCTCACCCGAGAAGCCTTCAAAGGGGACACTTTAAACTCAGAGTTCCCTGGGCCTTCATTGACCAAGCTGTTATCTGTCTGTTTGACTTCTCTTTGCGTCTTGTCCTCACCAGACAGCAAGTTCCCTGAGGGCAGGGTCTGTATCAGCCTTGTTTACAGCTCTATCCACCAGTGCTTAACACATAGTAGCTGCTCCATAAACAGGTGTTAAAGAAATTCTCCTAAATGAGAAACAGTGTTGCTGAATAAACCTTGTTGGGTGAAATGCCCCTCTCCTAGCTGGGAGGGATTGGGAGAGGGGGGGGAATACAGAACGCCAGCTGCTGCAGCACCCAGCCTTGGAGTCTGGTTTTGGTCCCTACTCTGCAGCTCACCAGCCATGTCCTGGGATAAGCCTCCCAACTGCGCCTGACCTGTCTCCTCATCTATACAGAGTCCTCCTCTCCTCTTCCACAGGTTGAGCCAGGGAAGGAGAGGGCCAGGGACTCGTAGACCTCAGGAAGACTAATGGTCAGCCTTCCAAATGGGGCTTGCCCAGCCTAACAGGGTACAACTGCACAACGCCCTGCTGTGCAGTCATTCAGAGACACAGTCCTCAGGGAGCTGAAAGTGAACTCACTCAGTCATGTCCGACTCTTAGCGACCCCGTGGACTGTAGCCCACCAGGCTCCTCCATCCATGGGATTCTCCAGGCAAGAGTACTGGAGTGGGTTGCCATTTCCTTCTCCAGGGGATCTTCCTGACCCAGAGATCGAACCCAGGTCTCCCACATTGCAGGCAGACGCTCTAACCTCTGAGCCACCAGGAAAGTGCGCTCGGGGAGCTGAAGAGCATGGCAAAGTGTTCAAGATCTAGTAGGTGAGACTTTAGATTTCAAAAGGGCATATTTCCAGATGTGTTTAAAAACGTGTGTATGCATATATACAGAATCTAGAAAAATGGTACTGAAGAATTTATTTACAGGGCAACAATGGAGAAACAGACATAAGACAATAGACTTATGGACATGGGGAGAGGGGAGGAGAGGGTGAGATGTATGGAAAGAGTGACACGGAAACTTACATTACCATGTGTAAAATAAATAGCCAACAGGAATTTGCTGTATGGCTCAGGAAACTCAAACAGGGGCTCTGTATCAACCCAGAGCGGTGGGATGGGGAGGGAGATGGGAGGGAGTTTCAAAAGGGAGGGGATATATGTATACCTATGGCTGATTCATGTTGAGGTTTGACAGAAAACAGCAAAATTCTGTAAAGCAATTATCTTTCAATTAAAAAATAAATTTTTTTAAATAGTGTGTATGTGTTTGTATGTACACATGTGAGCGAGAAAGATAAAATGTATACATGAAATGAGGTGCTCGAGGAGTGGACCCCAATCTTTATGAGCCTCCAGGCCACCAGAAGCATGTAGAAACAAGCCATTTGTAAATTACCTTTGGTTCTCTTCCTGTGAATCTGTCAGTGGGGCAAGTGCCTCCTGTCTCCAGCTCAAGGCATTTTCTCTGGGGGAGAAAAAGAACCTCACTACACTCTCTCCAAAGACAGCAAGGAGAGGCTGTCAGAAGGAAAAGCTGGAAGAAAAAAAAACCCCAGCAAATCGGTAACAGTAACCCCTCACCTATGTATTGACACTTGACAGTCCCCCTTCACACCTGGCATCTCATCTGACCACAACAGAGGCAGATGGTCGGGCAGGAAAAGAAATTCTTGTTTTGCAAATGACTAGACTGAGTCCACCCTTATGGCAGATGACACCACCCTTATGGCAGAAAGCAAAGAAGAACTAAAGAACCTCTTAATGAAAGTGAAAGAGGAGAGTGAAAAGGTTGGCTTAAAACTCAACATTCAGAAAACTAAGATTATGGCATCTGGTCTCATCACTTCATGGCAAATAGATGGGGAAACAATGGAAACAGTGACAGACTATTTTGGGGGCTTCAAATTCACTGCAGATGGTGACTGCAGCCATGAAATTAAAAGACTCTTGCTCCTTGGAAGAAAAGTTATGACCAACCTGGACAGCTTATTAAAAAACAGAGACACTACTTTGCCAACAAAGGTCCATCTAGTCAAAGCTATGATTTTTCCAGTGGTCATGTATGGATGTGAGAGTTGGACTATAAAGAAAGCTAAGCACTGAAGAATTGATGCTTTTGAACCATGGTGTTGGAAAAGACTCTTGAGAGTCCCTTGGACAGCAAGGAGATCCAACCAGTCCATCCTAAGAAAATCAGTCCTGAATATTCTTCGGAAGGACTGATTCTGAAGCTGAAACTCTAATACTTTGGCCACCTGATGTGAAGAACTGACTCATTTGAAAAGACCCCGAGGCTGGGAAAGATTGAAGGCAGGAGGAGAAGGGGATGACAGAGGATGAGATGGTTGGATGGCATCACCGACTCAATGGACATGAGTTTGAACAACCTCCAGGAGTTGGTGATGGACAGGGAGGCCTGGCATGCTGCAGTCCATGGGGTCGCAAAGAGTCAGACACAACTGAGCAACTGAACTGAACTGAGACTGAGTCCAGGAAGGTGAGAGACTTTACCAAAGCAGCATACAGCTTGTGTGTCAACCCTTGCATTGTAAGGTAACTTATGATGCTTTTAAATTTCTATAAAAGCAATAGTTCCTCATTGTGGAGGAGAGGAGAAAACCACCTAAGAGAATAAAAATGCAAATATCATTAATGCTGCCCACCAGAGATGAGCACAATCCACAGTGGATGCTTCCTTTTGGGTCCTCCTCCCTTGGCCTGCATACCTGATGATAGTGGCAGCACGAGTGTACTGGGCATTTACAGGGAATGGGAACCACACCCAGCAATTTACAGGTGTCCCCCATCTTAATCCTTGCAACAGCACTAGGTCCCAAAGACACTGGAGCTGCAAGGGTGACAGCTTGTCTGAGGTCAATGCCAAATCTGAACCAGGTCTACTCTGACTCCCTGGTGGCTCAGATGGTAAAGAATCTGGTAAAGAAGACTGCAATGCAGGATACCCAGGTTTGATCCCTGGGCTGGGATGATCCATTGGAGAAGAGAATGGCTGCTCACTCCAGTATTCTTGCCTGGAGAATTCCATGGACAGAGGAGCCTGGTTGGCTACAATCCATGGGGTTGCAAAGAGTCAAACACAACTAAGCTACTAACACACACACACACTGCTGCTGCTGCTAAGTCGCTTCAGTCGTGTCCGACTCTGTGCGATCCCATAGACGGCAGCCCACCAGGCTCCCTCGTCCCTGGGATTCTCCAGGCAAGAACACTGGAGTGGGTTGCCATTTCCTTCTCCAATGCATGAAAGTGAAAAGTGAAAGTGAAGTCGCTCAGTTGTGTCCGAATCCTAGCGACCTGACCTCATGGACTGCAGTCTACCAGGCTCCTAAGTCCATGGGATTTTCCAGGCAAGAGTACTGGAGTGGGGTGCCTTTGCCTTCTCCACACACACACACACACACACTAGTCTAACTCAAATACCTGTGACTGCACAGCTAGATAGATCTGTATTTTTCAGTATATAAAGTTGAGACCATGCTGTGAATAGATGCATTTGTAAGTCTTTAGCTCAGGCAGTTCCCACTTTCTAAAACACCCTGCCCTTCATCCTGACTCGAATGCTTCCAGACCTCAGAGAAGCCCCTGGATCACCCCTAGCATGGTCTCACTGGATGCCGTGTCATCTCCTGTGTGAGTCACCCTCTCTCCATGTGGATTCCCCCGCTCCATGGGCAGGCAGAGCACACAATGACCTGCCACCCCTGGGTGGTGGAAGCTGTCAGTGTCTGCTGGACGAAGGACAGACTGCCCTGTTGTGCGGTAGTTTTATTTTTACAGATCGGGGCTCTGATGGATTATCAGCAGGATGTGCTCGCCCAAGATTCCCCTGGTCCATTTCAGAGAGGTGGTCTTCAGGCAGTTTACTCACCCTTCACAGGAGTGTACCCTGGACCCTGATCGAGGGGAGGAAGGAAGGGCTCCCTGCCCTGGAGGGCATGACCCCAGTCCAGCCCCAGAGAAGTGTCTTTCCCAATCCAGCACTCAGGCTTCCAGGCTGGCCCCCTCCTTCCAGGTCCCTCCTATTCCAATCCATGCACCCAAGTTCCTGCCACCTGGGGCCCTGTACACCTGCTGCTCCCTCCACCTGGAGAGCCCTCTGTCCCCATTCAGGGCCCTCATTTCACAACCCCCTTTGAGACCCATGCCAAACACCACATCCTCGCAGAAGCCTTTCTGCTGCTACCACCCACACCTCCCACCAGCTAGAGTTATCACTCCCTCTATCAGTTCAGTCGCTTAGCTGTGTCCAACTCTTTGTGACCTCATGGACTGCAGCACACCAGGCTTCCTTGTCCATCACCAACTCCCAAAGCTTGCTCAAACGCATGTCCGTCGAGTTGGTGATGCCATCCAACCATCTCATCCTCTGTCATCCCCTTCTCGTCCCGCCTTCAATCTTTCCCAACCTCAGGGTCTTTTCCAATGCATCAGTTCTTCAAATCAGGTGGCCAAAGTATTGGAGTTTCAGCTTCAGCATCAGTCCTTCCAATGAATATTCAGGACTGATTTCCTTTAGGATGGACTGGTTGGATCTCCTGGCAGTCCAAGGGACTCTCAAGAGTCTTCTCCAACACCACAGTTCAAAAACATCAATTCTTCGGCGCTCAGCTTTCTTTATGGTGCAACTCTCACATCCATACATGACTATTGGAAAAACCATAGTTTTGACTAGACGGACCTTTGTAGGTAAAGTAATGTCCCTTTGACTATAGCCACTCTGTTTGCTCTGTGATCTTGATCAGGGTGCTCAACATCTCTAAGCTCAAATTACTGCCTCCTGGGGAGGAGCAAGTTGTGAAGATGAAATGGGAGGCTGGCAAGTAGTGACACAGCTGGACAGAGGAGGAACCCTGGCTCTGGCACTGGGTAAGTTGCCTAGATTCTCCATGCCTCAGTTTCCTCCTTTGTGAAATGGGCACAATAATATCCCACTGTCCCCACTACCAACAAGAGAACTTTAGGTGCCAGTTTTCTGTAAAGAACTAAACCATCTGAACAAGAAGGGTTCTGAACTATCTTCACCATAACCCTGGGGCAAACTGAGGCTCCAAGCGCCACCCAGCGAGTGACAACACAATTAGGAGGAGACTTGGGTGTCCAAACTCCGCGCACTAAACCACTGAGGTCAAGGTGAAGGGAAGGGGACCAGTCAGGGTTGGCTTAGGAGGAGACTAGCTGCTCCTGAAGACGGGAGGCGGGGCGGGGGGAGGTTAAGGAAGTTTATACCCACCTTGGGCGCAGTCATCGCGCCGTAGGGTCAGGCGTAGTCCTGGCGCGAGGAGCCCGACGAATCCACCGGTGGCTGTCGAGCCCGAGGGCAGCGCGAACCTGGGAAAGACTGTCCCTCCGGCCTGCTGGGGGCGCGTAGCGGTAGGGGCGGCCCCGGCGACGGTCCTCCAGCCCTGCTCTCCACGTCCCCGCAGAAACTCTAACGTCCGGCTGCGGGTCTAGTCCAAGGGTCCCGTCCCGGTCCCGGTGGGAGCGGTGCCAAGGCCCCTTCACCGCGCAGGGGTTCGGCCACCGGGTGGGGGCTTTGAGGGGCGCACGGAGTCCTGCTTGGCTGTCGACTACGGTGATGACCAGCCCCGCCCCCGCCCCGGGCTTGGCAGACGGCTGCGGGGAACCTGCGCTTGGGCTCCGGGACGCGCGGCCCGCCCCACCTCTCATCGGATCCGCGTCCTCGCGGCCGGCAGCCGGACGGGCGGAGACTCCCGGGTGGAGAGGCTCCGGGTGGCTCCAGGTGCCGCGCCCGACCTTAAAGGAACAGCGAGATGGCTGGCTGGGGATGAGGTTTCCCAGGGCGAAGGGGGTGAGGGGAGCGGCAAGACCCCTCTTAACCGCTACCTCCCTGAACTGTCGGCAATCCGCGGTCCTCGGGGGCCATCCCGCCACTACTGTCCCACGAAGCGGGCTTGGGAACGGGACACGAAACTCCTCCAAGAGCTATTGCGTTCAGTCTGAAAGGGCTGTGGCATCCTGAGCAAGCCACAGGTCTTTCGAACACTGACATCCCCAGGAGATAAGCGTTCTCAGAAATAACTGCCTGCCTTTAAGCGCTTCCCCAGCCTCTACAGGAATCAAGTCACTGCCCCAGCCGGTGAGAGGCCAGGAGAGCGCAGTTGGAGAACAAGGCCTCCCACCTACTGTGGGACCTAACTTCTCTGAACTTATCCACTCCTGCATCAAAGGAGGGCTAGGACCCCACCCCACGGGTCTTCAGGTCACCCTTTCACAGGTGCAGGCTGGAGGCACGTATTGTGGACAAGTGATTCAGGAGCCTGGAGGAAGGGTCAGCATGGGTGAAGCCTGTGTGTAAAACCTTCTGCTGGGGACTCCTGAGTTTTGGCGGGTAGGAACGGGGCGGAGCCTCCAGGCTGAAGGAGCAGCATGTGCAGAGGGTGGGCCAAGTCATAGGCAGGTTAGACCTCAACAAGTTCACCTGGGTCAGAGGGAGGCAGTTCTGGACTAACTGGGGTCTGGGTTTTGTTTGTGTCTTTTCCAGCTGTTCCATTGAGCCAGGGGGCTGGTCAGATTCCCTTCAGCCGTGGCCTAGGACTGCCCACGGAGCTGATGGAAACCAACTCCCTTTCCAGCCCAGGCACACAGGAGGCTAGAGCAGCCTGCCCAGTGGAGATCTGAAGCTCGGAGATGGGAAACCACTGTCTCAGAGTCACAGAGCAGGTCAGCGGCAGGGTCCAGGCCCCTAATTCTTAAACTCTTTGTCTCCAAGGAAGTATGCCACCTGAGAGCGTTAGCGTTCTCTGCACACTGACTCCTCTGACTGGTGAGGTCCTTTTACATGTTATTTCATTTTCACGGTGTGTGTGGTCTGTGTAAGTGTTCCCATTTTACAGACAGAACGCTGAGGCTCAGAGACGGGTAAAGGCCTGTGCAAGTCTAAAGAGTTCACAAGAGGCTGAGCTGAGACAAGGGAAGAGTTAGACCTCAAACCAAGACCTCCTTCAGCTTTGCTTTACTTAACCTGGAGGTGGGGACAAGCACCCCTCTTGCTGTCCTTGTTGGCCTGCTCATGGAGGGTATGAGTGAACAGCTGGAGGCCATGAAGCTGTCAGCCCCACTCAGTTCTGCAGAGGCTGGGGTCCATGCAGTTGTGGGCCCTTTGCTGATCGAGATTCTACTTTTCCTCCCTGCTGGGAGGCCCATAGTCACAACTCACAGGTTGATAATGTTGAGGTCGAATCCTGGCACACCCCTGACCTTGCTGAAACCCGAGTCCCCTGGCCCAGACTGGCCACTCAGGTCCTGGAGGTGGCCAGGTTGTGATTTCTGTACTGACTCAGTCATTTCCAGGCTGGACAACTCTGGTCCTATCCTTCTCTTTAAGCTGCTGTTTCCTTATTTATAAAGTGGAGACCATGGTACCTCCTTCCCAAGGTAGCTATGAGGGCTCAGTGGTTTAGTAAGACCTTACCCATGAGGAGCTGGCTTGGGTATGCTCTTGCATTACACAATGGCCCAGTCTGTGAATCTCCCTTAGTTGATGGTGACCTCCTTGAGGACAGGGAGCAGATGTGACTTGGAGCAGGGCCCAGCCAGACCCAGCAGGCCCAGGACCAGAGGGGACTGGGACTGGGTGGTGACTCAAACCCAAGGATCTGGTCCAGTTCTTTTAGCTCCATTTTCCTCCCCCACTTTTGGAGGCTCTGATCCTAGCCCCCGAGTCTGTCGTGATGCCCAGGCACTGTGGGGACCATGCAGGCTTGGGAATACTTGCAGGTCCTTTCTAAACAATCAGACTCAGACTCAGAGCAGAAAAATCAGTCACCAACTTCTGCCTCCAGGTACGGGGGAGGGGACTCACACTTACTAGACGTCACCAGTCAGGGCTTTTCCCATTTAGCTGCCACTTCAGCTAATTCATCAAGACTGAGAGAGAAATATTAATACCTTCTCAGGGAACTGAGTCATTTGAAAAGACCCTGATGCTGGGAAAGATTGAAGGCGGGAGGAGAAGGGGACGACAGAGGATGAGATGGTTGGATGGCATTACCGACTGAATGGACGTGAGTTTGAGTGAACTCCAGGAGTTGGTGATGGACAGGGAGGCCTGGCGTGCTGGGGTCCATGGGGTCCATGACCCCCCTGGAGTCCATGGGGTCGCAAAGAGTTGGACACGACTGAGCGACTGAACTGAACTGAAATAAGGGTCACAGAGCTAATAAATGGGGGACTGGGAGTTGGGAGTGGCAAAGGAAGTGCTGAAGTCCACATCTGTCTGAGTCTTCCACACCACATGTATTTTTCCTTTTTTGCCACATTGGCCTCTCCTCGGTGGAGAGGAGGCCTGGGCTGCTGCTCCCTACCTCTCACTGGCCTCTCTGCCCCAGGCTGTCTGCCTTCCGTCATGCACCAGCTTGAGGTTCCAGACCAGTCCCAATCAGTGTGACTCACCTCCCTAAACCTTTCAGTGCCTCCCACTGCCCTCAGAATAATGACACCAGCTTCACTGCCTGCACTCCGCTCATGCCCCTCCTGAACTGTCCCTCGTGTCCCAAGCACAATAACACACCTTTGCTACAAAGGACCTCCCGTTTTACCAGCTTCACCTGGTGAACTCACACACTTCCCCTAAGACAGGTCACAGGTTCCCTTCTCTGGGTGACATCTCCTCAGTGTTCCAAAGGAGAATTATATGGTGCCTCTCCCAAGCCCCCGCGGGACTTCTTTTTATCTCCACTTTAGCATCAAGGAAGCTGAGGTTCAGAGAAGTTAGAACGGCCACTCAAGATCAGAGAACAGAGCAGGTTTAAACTCAGGTTCACCTAACATCAAAGCCCTCTCTCTCTCTTTCTCTCTCTCTCTCTCTCTCTATATATATATATATAAAACACCAAAGCCTCTGGATATATATTATATATATATAATTATATGTAATAATATTTATATTATGTGTATAACTATATAATATCATATAATATTTATTATAGGTTTATATAATATTATACATAACAAATAATATATATAGAAGCAGGATATATATATTTATTATATAATTATTATATATTATATAAATTTATTATATATTATATAATATGATATGTATTATATAATGTAGGACTTCCCTGGTGGCTCAGGTGGTAAAGAATCCGCCTGCAATGCGGGAGACCCGGGTTGGGTCACTGGTTGGAAAGATTCCCTGGAGAAAGAAATGGCTACCCATTCCAGTATTCTTGTCTGGAAAATTCCATGGAAAGAGGAGTCCATGGGGTCGCAAAGAGTTGAACACAACTGAGCAATTAACACACACACACATTATATAATATATATTTTTATATATATATATGTATATATGTATATATCCAGAGGCAGGAGATAGAGAACTTTGGTGCTGGATGGACCTGAGTTTAAACCTGCTCTGTTTATATTTAAGCCTACTTTGTATGTATGCTGCTGCTAAGTCGCTTCATCTGTGTGACCCCATGGACTGCAGCCCACCAGGCTCCCCCGTCCCTGGGATTCTCCAGGCAAGAACACTGGAGTGGGTTGCCATTTCCTTCTCCAATGCATGAAAGTGAAAAGTGAAAGTGAAGTTGCTCAGTCGTGTCTGACTTAGCGACCCCATGGACTGCAGCCTACCAGGCTCCTCCGCCCATGGGATTTTCCAGGCAACAGTACTGGACTGGGGTGCCATTGTCTTCTCCGCTTTGTATGTATATATTATAATAAATGTATATATATATATATATATATGTAAAAGAATGTGCAGAGGTCTCTTTTAACCATTGCCCTCTTAAAATATGGATTTCTTGAGAGCTGGGATTTTGTCTGTTTTATCTGATATGTCCAAAAAGTTTTACTGTCTCAAAGAAGCTAGCACATAGTGGGTGCTTGATACACACTTGTTGCATGAAGGGCAGAATGAATAAGTGTGGATGATTTGAGGGTAGAGGAATGGTGTGGTGGGAAATCCTCAAGATTCCTGTTGGGTCCAGAGTTGGGCCAGACTTGGTGCCAGAATGAAGTTTTCAGACCCTTGGAGCCGGCTCCAGCTACACAACAAGGGACACACTCTCCCCCTGCAGTCAACCTTGAGAGGCCGTTGTCACTGGTGGCCCCGTGGTTCCTGGAATGCTGTGCCTGGGAGACAGTCTATTTGTGAAGAGGCAGGGAGCCACATCCTCTGAGTTCATGTTCTAAAAAAGGAAACTACTGTCTGTGGGTAAGAAAAGCATTAGAACCTCAAGGCCTCAGCTTCCTTGGAAGGCATTTTCTGCCCAAGTGAGCCAGCCCCAGGCTATTCTGGGGCCTCTGTTCTGGGCAGGCTGAGGCTGGGCCAGCAGGCCTGAAGGGTGGGGGAGATGCACGCCGGTCAGGGGAGGAAATGTGGTCTGGGAACCCAAACAAAGGCTTGTGGATGGAGGGCTGGCGGCAGCCTTGACTCCAGGGCTGACCTCTGGGAATAGACACATAAAAGGAGGCAGATTCTGGGAAAGACCCAGCTGTTCCCTCTGTTCCCACAGATCCCGGGAAAGATACGGTAAGCTCTCTTGTCGGTGGGGAGCATGATTCTCAATGTGCTGAGATGGAGCGCGAGGGAAGAGAGCTGCCCTCACAGAGAGCAGGAGCTGCTTTGGGTCCTGACTCTGACTTGGCCAAGTCTCTGTCCCCTCTCAGTCTCCATTGCCCTTACCTAGGAAAAGTCGGGAGTCCTTTCAAGCTCTCAACTCTATTCTGAGGCTTAATTCTCTCTTCTCCTCTCTCCTCCTCTGAATTGGATTTACTAATCCCATCCAATTCTAATAGCAGTCCTAGACTCTGTTCATAGAGTCAGAGCTTTCTTTGCAGGTCTATAGAGGCTCTTTCGGAATCGTCTCCCTCTAGCCTAGCATTTCTTTTTTTTTTCTATTTAGAGAATATTTACTTTACAATGTTGTGGTATAAACATTGATGTAATGCCATACAGCAACATGAATCAGCCACAGGTATACATATGTCCCTTCCCTCTTGAACCCCCCTCCATCTCCCTCCCCATCCCACCCCTCTAAGTTGTTACAGACAACAGCTTTGGGTTCCCTGCATCATACAGCACATGCCCACTGGCTTTCTATTTTAAATACGGTAATGTATCTGTTTCAATGCTCTTTTCTCAAAGCATCCCACACTCTCCTTCCCCCACCTTGTCCAAAAGTCTGTTCTTTATGTCTCCTTTGCTAACTGCAAGTGAGATCATCAGAACTGTTTCTAGATTCCATGCTGCTGCTGCTTGGTCGCTCCAGTTGTGTCCCACTCTGTGCGACCCTATGGACTGTCCCCCACCAGGCTCCTCTGTCTGTGGGATTCTCCAAGCAAGAGTACTGGAGTGGGTTGCCATGCCCTCCTCCAGGGGATCTTCCCGACCCAGGGATCAAACCCGGGTCTCCTGCATTACTGGTAGATTCTTTACCAGAGAAGAATCTTTTTTTTTTTCCATTGCTCTTTATTTTTATTTTTTTAATATAAATTTATTTATTTTAATTGGAGGCTAATTACTCTACAATATTGTATTGGTTTTCCAGAGAAGAATCTTTACTGAGCCAACAGAGAAGCCCTCTAAATTCCATATATATGGGTTAATATATTGGTCTTTCTCTTTCTGACTTATTTCATTCTGTATAGTAGGCTCTAGAACTGATATTGGTCTTTCTCTTTCTGACTTATTTCATTCTGTATAGTAGGCTCTAGAACTGACTCAAATGCATTCCTTTTTATAGCTGAGTAATGTTCCATTGTGTATATGTATCACAACTTCCTTATCCATTCATCTATCAATGGACATCTAGGTTGCTTTCATGTCCTAACTATTGTGAACAGTGCTGCAATTATGATTTCTTCAGGGTATATAGCCCAGCATTTCTGAAGAGCCCCATCTCCTGCCTCAAATCCCTCCTTCTGTACCAACCCCAATCCCACTCCTGCCTCAAATCCCTGATGTCCCATATGAACCGCCCCCTTAGCCCATTCCAACCAAAGCACCATTTACCCCCTAAGATGCCCAGTCTCCTGTGGTCAATGCTCAGTGAATTCACCCAAACGAGGACACCACCGGCAGCAAAACAATCACTACCCTTTCTGGATCTGGTTTATCAACAGTTAAATGAGGGCTTGCAGCTGACAGCAGCTTAGGCTGCTGACTGGCCGAATGCTCTGATTTTACTCCAAGACTGTTATTAGCCTGTGAAGTAACCCTGGTCACGTCATTCTTCTCTTTGACCTCAGTTTCCGCATCAGTAATTGAGGTGATCGGACCAGGTCGGTTTTGGTCTGGCGAGGTAGATAAAAGCACCGACATTGGACGCAGGAGATCTGACTTCCCTTAGTCACTGGTTCATCTTGCCACCCTGGGCTGGTCCCTTCCCAGGCTTAGGTCAGATGGTGAGGGTGGCTTATCTGCTCTCCCAGGACCCCTCTCTCCCTGCCCTTGACATTCCTGGGACTCTGGGAACAGGTCCCTTAAACCACTTAACTAACAACTCCCAGATATGTTTGTCTCCTCTCATCACTCTGGAAGCTTCCAGATTGTTCCTCAGAACAATTGAAGGCGCCTTAATCACTGTGTGTGCCCTGATGGCTGGAGAAAACTTGGCAAGCAGGAGCTTATATTCCATTATTTTTAAAAGGAAAATTAATATTGTATTCAGAGCCCACCATAAAAGACCAATTTTCTGAATGTCACTAAAACTCTCTTGGACATCTGTTAAACAAATCGCTAGGGATTGCTACATAACATGAAATATATAACCTCTATTTAACATGAAGTATTGACCTCATTGGATGTTCTTAATACACAATGATCCCGTAAAGTATTGGATAAAATTTTGGGGGCTTCCCCAGGGGCTCAGTGATAAAGAATCCGCCTGCCAAGCAGGAGACTCAAGTTTGATCCCTTGGGAAGATCCCCTAGAGAAGGAAATGGAAACCTACTCCAGTATTCTTGCCTGGAAAATCCCATGAACAGAAGAGCCTGATAGGCTACAGTTCACGGAGCCACAAAGAGCTGGAGACAGCTTAGTGACTAAACACAACACAACATATTTTTCTTTCAGTAAACACGTATGTAATGTAAATTATAAGGAAATGACATATTAAAATGATCCCAGTACAAGAACCATTTAAATAGTAAGCCAGTGTGCATAACCACACTAATTGATGATTTATTTGTCAGGTCTTAGTTGTAGCATGTAGGATCTCCGTTGCATCATGCGGGTTCAGTGGTTGCAGCGTAGGCTCAGTTGCCCCGAGGCATGTGGGATCTTAATTTCAAGACCAGGATGAACCCGTGTCCCCTGCATCACAAGGCAGATTCTTAACCACTGGACCACCAGGGAAGTCACACATTGATTACTGAGTTACCTGAGTGAGTTGCAAGGTGAGAGGGGGAGTAGTAAGTGGTAGATAAGGTAGATAAGGTTGCCTGAGGTCAGTGTGTATTCACATCAAAGGAATACCTTTCTTGTGTCAAAGGAATACCTTTCTTGTCTTGACACTTAAAGCTCAGAAAGTGAGTGGCTGTGACCCAGTGACTGAAGCCATAGATGAATCATTTCAATAAATCATAGTGGACATCTGCTTGCTTTCCTTGACTTATAGTTATACAGCTCTGGGGACTGTCTCTCTTCATTGAATTTTTAAATGTGATACATCTGCTCGTGTCATGATCATACTCACTTGCAATCACAATCACTTTGCCTGCCTGACACAGGCACAGCTGAGAGGCCCATGGCCATGGCCACGTTCATTCCATTTACGTGCCCCTCATCTCAACCACGGTCGCTTCTGCTCTTTCTGCTAATGAAGGCAGCCACTTAGGCTTACACACTTTCATCCCAGGTTTTTCCTAGAAGGTATTTTCTCTTTAAATGTGAGGAAGATGTTAGCAATGATGCCCAGCACGTTTGAACAATGCTCTAAGGGGGTGTGCTCTGTGGAGAAAAGACTGAAGCAGAACTTGAGTGCAACCACATACTCTCACTAGGGCTCACCCATGACTTATATGCTCTCAGCAGTGCACAAGCCAAGTTATTAGACGGATATTCCCTAACAGTTTTGTAGGTCATCATCATGAGTATTCAGATGGCAAAGCATACCTGAACTATTGGCTATTTGTAATTTCCCTACCTGTTCTGCAGAAAAAGCAATCATTATTTCTGCTTCATAGATGGAGAAACTCAGAGGGATGAATTAACCAGAATGGCATCACAACCTGTCCTTGTTTGTTCCACCCACACATGGCCCCATGCACACCGACCCTGCTCCCCCACTTCTCTGACCCCTTTGGGCTGGGTAGGGATATTCCGTTACCTTGGATCTCTCCTTTGGCCCTGTTCTTCCACACCCTCTAAGCCCATGTCTCTGGTGGCCCCCTTTCTCTTCCCAAAAGGCACAAATCATCACTACCTGTGTGGTCCCATGCTTTTTCATCAAGTGTGCCTGGGCTTCCTCTTCTCCACTACCTGCAGAGGAGGGCACCACCACCCTGGAGAAGGAATATATAGCCCAGCCTCACCCCCCAAGATCCGCAGGCAAAGGTCTGTGACCCTCACCCCCTGGGTGAGCAGATGTCCTCTGACCACACTGGATTGAACAGAGCATGTTTCAGCCCTTGCTATATTGTCCTAGACAACCTGGTTTGCTGCCATGGCTTCAGCTACTACTCCAAGCAGATAAATCTTCATATGCAGCCCAGAATCTCCCCGCTAAGCCCCAGACACCCTGCCCTGGATTTAACCACTCTGTGGCCATAACCTAACCATCCTCTTGGGGTCCCAGCACCCATCCTCATCCCCTCTCCTCCTTCACCCTCTGTGGCTCATCAATAACCATGTCTGCTGATTCTGCCTTGGAAAATATGAATCATCTCCCATCCCGCTCCTCTCCACACTGAAACTGTCAGTTCTGCCCCAGGCCTCTCATCACTCCCTGGGACACTGCATCAGCCTCCTTGCTGGCCCTGCCTCCTCTGTCCAGTTCATCCCCCTCGTGGCAGCTAGAGCTTCCATTCAAGTCTGTTCATGTCATCCCCCTCTGTTGAGATCCTTTTGTTTGTCAGAAATTCAATGTGATTTAGGTGAGGCAAAAATCAATTTGATGTTAGGACACTGGACTGTCTCAAGCAAATGTGAAAAGTACACGAGTGGAGGTCAAGGTGCCTTGATTCAAGTACCAGTAAAATACTCACTTGAGGTTTTGTGTTTCTGCTTTTCCTGGTATTTTAATTTCATTCTCTCCTAATTACACTACTTTCCTCCACAGGATGGGCAACATGGCCACCTGCCACTCCCAAGACTTAGCCTCTATTACCATCAACACCATCTACCACTTTTGGTTCTAGGTTAAAAAAATCCCTGGGACCATCACTTGAGTGAGTGCCCACCCCTGGACCAGTCAACTGTGGCCACGCAGCAGGGTCATGTAGTGAAGGGCCCATCCCTGTGTATACCTACAGGTGGGAAAACTGAGCCAGGCAGGTAGCCTCCCAACTGACAGTGTCTACTGCAATGGCTCCTCATTCATTTTAGCGTTCACCTTATTTTTAAGTTGATGTCACATGCAACTTAGAGAATTTGACCAAAGGCATAGATGTCCCTAGAAAAATAAACATCCTCACAACATTTTGCATGAAATTTCAAGAGATTTGTAGACATTCTGTAGCTCAGTTCAGTTCAGTTCAGTCGCTCAGTCGTGTCCGACTCTTTGCAACCCCATGAATCCCAGCACGCCAGGCCTCCCTGTCCATCACCAACTCCTGGAGTTCACTCAAACTCACGTCCATCGAGTCGGTGATGCCATCCAGCCATCTCATCCTCTGTCATCCCCTTTTCCTCCTGCCCCCAATCCCTCCCAGCATCAGAGTCTTTTCCAATCAGTCAACTCTTCACATCAGGTGGCCAAAGTACTGGAGTTTCAGCTTTAGCATCATTCCTTCCAAAGAACATCCAGGACTGATGTCCTTCAGAATGGACTGGTTGGATCTCCTTGCAGTCCATGGGACTCTTAAGAGTTTTCTCCAACACCACAGTTCAAAAGTATCAATTCTTCAGTGCTCAGCTTTCTTCACAGTCAGTTTATGGACCTCAAATTAAGACTCTCTGCTTTGGAATAATAGTCTTCTCAGGTGGCTCAGTGGGTAAAGAATCTGTCTGCAATGCATGAGACACAGGAGACTCAGGTTCTATCCCTGGGTTGGGAAGATCCCCTGGAGGAAGGTATGGCAACCCACTCCAGTATTCTTGCCTGGAGAATCCCCATGCATAGAGGAGTCTGGTGGGCTACAGTCCATGTGGTTGCAAAGAGTCCGACAACTGAAGCAACTGAGCATGCATGCATGCATGCCTTGGAATAAAGTCTTTTCCCTAGTTTCCAAGCCTCTTATGACCGAGTCTCACCTCTTCACATTGCCAGCATGTATTTTTAGCCATCTCTAGCTCCTTACATATACAGGGGTGCTTCACATTTTAGTTTGTAGTCCCTCATCCCCCTACCACACTTTCAACTCATCCTGAAAAACTCAGCTCATGGGTCATCTCCCTCAAGAAAACATTTCTGAATCCAGTCTGCTCAAGTTAAGTTTTCAAATTGCTTCTGTGCTGTGCTTAAGCTTTACCAGCTGAAATTACCAGGGAAGCCCTCCCAGATTGCCTCTAGATACCACCAAATATCACTACAAATTATTCTGTGTAAGGCTTGAAAAAGTTTTGGAAATTTTCCAGATAGTAAGAAAAGCATGAAGCACAGACATTGATGAAAAGCAATTCTTGGCCATCCATTAATGGTCTGAGTGCCATGGAGCCAATCTAGCCCACCTCTTGTATTTGTACAGCTTGGGAACTAAGAATAGTTTTTACATTTGTAAATGATTGGGAAATAAATCAAAAGTGGGATAATATTTTGTGATAGATGAAAATTATATGAAATTGAAAAGCCAGTGACTTGGCATTGTGTGGCACATAGTATCAAGTGTTTGATAAATGGTGGTTGTTAAGAATAAAAGGGCCTTCACATGAGGGTGACCAAGCTGATGAAAAGACTAGAGTTCAAGCCACGTGAGGACCAGTGATGAGCAGTGACTGCTCACCTGGAGGAGAGGGCTATAAACATCACCTTGAAGTGTAGACAGTGTGTTGTCAAGTGCCAGGACACAGGTAAAAATATTCTGGTGGTTCAGAAGGGCAGAACTGGGACCATCAAGTTTTGTCTAGGAGTTTCTAACCACCTGAACTGAGTCACATTGGGCCAGGCTTCTTTATAATGTGATGGGTCCTGTCCCTGGAGGGTTTCCAGAGAACATCCATGCCATCCGTCTAGAATGGATGCTTCCAGGACTTACCTGGCAGTCCATTGGTTAGACTTCAAGCTCTCAAGTCAGGGGGCATGTGTTCAATCCCTGGTCTGGGAACTAAGATCCCACATGCCACAAAGTAGAGCCAAAAAAAAAAAAAGACCAGAAAGGATGCTTTTGTTGCAGGGAAAAGTCAATTCTGACAATATGTTGGAACTGTTTCTTTGACTTGTTTTCATCACTTTTGTTATTATGCATGCATGCTCAGTCGTGTCTGACTCTTTGCAACCCCATGGACTGTAGTCCACCAGGCTCCTCTGTCCATGGAATTTTCCAGGCAAAAATACTGGAGTGGGTTGCTGTTTCCTTCTTCATTTGTTATCATAATCATACTGGCCTGCCTCAGTCATAATGGCCTGCCCCTCTGCCTGACTGTTAAAGTGCTTTTGTTCAGGACTCTGTCCACCTATAGATGGCAGGAAGGGAGAAATTAACTCATCCACTGCCTCAGGCTTGCCATTCTAGGACATATTTGCAAGATTAATGAACATTTTTTCTTTGTTTCCTCCCCTCATCTCTGATCTATAAAAGAACCGGGCATCCAGACCCTGATAAACCGGTTATTTTGAGACACTAGTCTGCCGTCTCTTCAGTTAGCCAGCTTTCCAAATAAAGTTATATTTCTTGCCTCAGCAATTCAGTCTCTGATTTACTGGTCTGTTGTGCAGTGAGCTGTGCAAGCTTGAACTTGGTAACAAATTTGGCTTAGCCAGCTGTTGAGTTCTGTCCCAAGGCAACAAGGCCACAGAAGTGGAGCCCAGAACCAAACCTCCAAAGTTGACTGATCCCCTTTGTAACCATTGCCAAAAGCCCTCTGATCATCACTAGCAGGCTTCTTGCCCCGAAATTAGGCAAACACGCCCACCCTGGTAGTCACCCTGTAATGTCCTAACCAATCTCCTAATGCCAACCTTCCAACAGGAATTTTCTTTGTCTTGAGGCTACAAAAACTGGCTACCAACCCATGAAAACTGTGGACTCTCCCTGGTATGTCAGGGGTTGTCATCCTGCTGCACTCGCAGTGCCCACATTATCTCTGCTCTTTGTTCTTAATAGACTCACTCCTTTCTGCAATACTCCATGTCTGAAAATTCTTTTCCAACTCGTGTTTAGACTATCTCAACATTTGGGGGCACCTACAGGGACTACTCTCAGGGGATTCTCCCCCACCCTCCTTTCCTCTTTCTTTTCTTCTTCATTGAACCCTCTGTGAACAGGCAAATGACTGTGGTGGAACTCTGAACTCTGGAACAATTGAGGAACTCTGGCCAGGGTTACTCTCTGGTGTGTTCCAAAGGCCCCACTGCCCACTGTGCCCCAGTGCCTGCCACCCAAGCGGGTGAGGGCTCTCCTTTCCTCTTTTCCCTCCTTCTCCCTTAAGTTGAGGACCAAGACAGTTAAAAATTGTTCGTGCACAGGTCAGGCACTTAAAAAACCTAATTAGGTCACCTGTTGTTTGAAGACTCCCATGACAGGATAAGGCAGTCCTGACTGACAGCATCTACTGCAATGGCTCCTCATTTGAGCTATTTGAGCATCTGCCAAATAGGCTATTTGAGCAGGCTATTTGAGCACCTGCCCCCATCAAGACAACTTCTGTGCAACATCAGGTATATATTGGTTCAAGCAAAACACTGAGCCCACTCCCCTGGCTGCTGCCTTCCCAGCAGGACTACAGGGCAAATTCCTCATCCTGTCTTCTCTGCTACTTTTACTTTTCCTTCCTTGGTCCGGATTAATTTACAGGAGCCTAAGGATTGTCCCTGCGGAGAAGGCAATGGCACCCCACTCCAGTACTCTTGCCTGGAAAATCCCATGGACGGAGGAGCCTGGTGGGCTGCAGTCCATGGGGTTGCTACAAGTCGGACATGACTGAGCAACTTCACTTTCACTTTTCACTTTCATGCATTGGAGGAGGAAATGGCAACCCACTCCAGTGTTCTTGCCTGGAGAATCCCAGGGACAGGGGAGCCTGGTGGGCTGCCGTCTATGGGGTCACACAGAGTCGGACACGACTGAAGTGACTTAGCAGCAGTAGCAGCAGGGATTGCCCCTAAGTCATCCCAAAAAGAGCCTTCTGTGTTTCAGGGAATTGTCTAAAGTTGAGTCACCCATTTGGTTCTGGGAATCTCCTTTCCTGTTCTTTCCTGCTCTAGCTGCCAGGAGCATTTTTGTATGGTTTGTATACTGGCTTGTGTCTGCGTGGATGTGCATGCTCAGTTTTGTCCAACTCTTTACAACTCCATGGACTCTTTGCAATTCCAGGCTCCTCTGCCCATGGAATTTTCCAGGCAAGAATACTGGAGTGGGTTGCCATTTCCTACTCCAGGAGATCTTCCCTCCCCAGGGATTGAACCTGTGTCTCCTGCATTGGCAGGCAGATTCTTAACCAACTGTGCCACCTGAGAAGACCGGACGTGCCTAAACATATGGTTTGTTTCCATTCTGTGTCACAGGCTCACATCTCACCTCTCGTTGTCAGGCGCAGTTGTTGGGATGGTTGGCTATCTGTGCTGTTAGCTGCACTGTGTCTTGTCACATGCAGAGGGTTCGTTGGGATGCCTTCTGTGGCCAGTGAACTCTCAGTACCCCCCATTCTAAAAATGGGCTCAAGTGTGTCTCGAGAACCTCCCTCAGACTCACTTCTAGGCTGTAATCTCAGAAACTGGAAAATTTTGATGAGAAGAGGCTCCCATTCTTTTACGACAAAACTTGGAGTCAGTACAAAATGGGGAACCATAAAAATGACCTCTGAATGGCACACTACATTATAACACAATCCTCCAACTTGGTATCTTTACGTTCAAACCTTTATGGCACTCAGTCAGAATTCAGATCTGAGGGACTCATATCACCAGTATCTTTCTGTTGATGCCCTATCCCCTAAACTTTCTCTATCTCCCCCTCCATCAAATCTTTTAGACGACCCACTCCTTGACCTTTCTTGTCCAACTCCACTACAACCCTAACCCACACAGCACCCCATAGCTCCTCCACAGCTACCCCCTTATCAGTGCGAAAGCCCCACTCCCCTCCTCACTCAAGATCAAAGACTATACAATGCTAGAAAATAGATTCTAACATGCTTCCCTTAAGAGAAGTAGCAAATGGAGACATGAGCATCATCAGAGTCCATGCTCTATTTCCCATGTCTAACATTTCACGTATTCAAAGCAAACTAGGTTCCTTCAGTCAGGACCCCACCACTTTCATTAAGGAATTTCAGGCTCTTACCTCAGCTTTTGACCTAACCCGGCAGGACATTCATATAATTCTAACTGCTTGCTGTACACATGAAGAAAAGGCCAGGATCTGGGTCTTGGCCCAAATATGGGCAGATGAGGGGCATGCTCAAAACCCCAGTGACAATCCAGCAGGGGCAGACACAGTCCCAAGAGCAGATCCTGGACATAGATCCCAGGCAAATGATTAGGGGGCAGCAGGGAGGTGAACTGGGAGGGACTACATGATCATGTAGGAAAGGAGTACATCAAGGCTATATATTGTCACCCTGCTTATTTAACTTATACGCAGAATACATCATGAGAAATGCTGGACTGGATGAAACACAAGCTGAAATCAAGATTGCCAGGAGAAATATCAATAACCTCAGATATGCAGATGACACCACCCTTATGGCAGAAAGTGAAGAAGAACTAAAGAGTGATGAAAGTGAAAGAGGAGAGTGAAAAAGTTGGCTTAAAACTCAACATTCAGAAAACTAAGATCATGGCATCCGGTCTCATCACTTCATGGGAAATAGATGGAAACAATGGAAACAGTGACAGACTTTATTTTGTTGGGCTCCAAAATCACTGCAGATGGTGACTGCAGCCATGAAATTAAAAGACACTTGCTCCTTGGAAGAAAAGTTATGACCAACCTAGACAGCTTATTAAAAAGCAGAGGCATTACTTTGCCAACAAAGGTCCGTCTAGTTAAAGCTATGGTTTTTCCAGTAGTCATGTATGGATGTGAGAGTTGGACTGTGAAGAAAGCTGAGCACCAAAGAACTGATGCTTTTGAACTGTGGTGTTGGAGAAGACTCTTGAGAGTCCCTTGGACTGCAAGGAGATCCAACCAGTCAGTCCTAAAGGGAATCAGTCCTGAATATTCATTGGAAGGACTGATGCTGAAGCTGAAATTCCAATACTTTGGCCACCTGATGTGAAGAACTGAATCATTGGAAAAGACCCTGATGCTGGGAAAGATTGAAGGCGAAAGGAGAAGAGGACGACAGAGGATGAGATGGTTGGATGGCATCACCGACTCAATGGACATGGGTTTGAATAAACTCTGGGAGTTGGTGATGGACAGGTAGGCCTGGCATACTGCAGTCTTTGGGGTCACAAAGAGTTGGACACGATTGAGAGACTGAACTGAACTTGATCACGTATCACTAGAGGGCAGGAGAAAGGCAGTCATCAAACCTGTTAATTACAGCAAGCTTAGGGAAGATATTTGGGCTTCCCTTGTGGCTCAGTTGGTAAAGAATCTTACCTGGGTTCAATCCCTGGGTTGGGAAGATCCCCTGGAGAAGGGAAAGGCTACCCACTCCAGTATTCTGGCCTGGAGAATTCCATGGACTGTGTAGTTCATGGGGTCGCAAAGAGTCAGACACTATTGAGCAACTTTCACTTTCACCTTAGGGAAGTTATTTACTCAGGACCCGTCTAAAAACCCTACCCTTTCCCAGGCATCAGTTCAGTTCAGTTCAGTCGCTCAGTCGTGTCCGACTCTTTCCAGGCATAGCTAGACCCAAAAACTAATGATGGAAAGGCTATTACTGTAGTTCATTTCATAAGCCAGTTAGCCTCAGACATTAGGCTAAAACTGCAAAAACCAGACCAAGTTCTCCAGGCATCATTTCTTATACTATTTGACATGGCCTTTAAGGTCTTTCACAATAGGGAGGAAACATCCAGGACTAGGAAGGAACAGAGAGAGGAAGAAAAAAATAAAAGTCATGCTCAGTAGATAGCTCTTGCTCTTTCCCCATTCCGCTCATGGCAGGCTAATCCGGGAGCGCCCTCTACTGGCCAGGGGCTGTCAATGACCTGTTTCCAATGTGGTCGGCCTGCTGCTGCTGTTAAGTCGCTTCAGTTGTGTCCGACTCTGTGCGACCCCACAGTCAGAAGCCCACCAGACTCCCCTGTTCCTGGGATTCTCCAGGCAAGAACACTGGAGTGGGTTGCCATTTCCTTCTCCAATGCATGAAAGTGAAAAGTGAAAGTGAAGTCGCTCAGTCGTGTCCGACTCTTCGCGACCCCATGGACTGCAGCCTACCAGGCTCCTCTGTCCATGGGATTTTCCAGGCAAGAGTACTGGAGTGGGGTGCCATCGCCTTCTCCGTGGTCTGCCTGGGCACACTCAAAAAACTGCTCCATTCCACCACCCAGTATTCCTTGCCCTATTCGCTAGCAGGTGGCCCCTGGAAACAGAGCTGTCCTTTCCACCCTCAAGCGGGTGGGCCAACTCCTAAGATTCCCAGTGTCAAAGGCAAGACAGGACCCAATGCCTCAAAGCTCAGACCCCACTACTGCCATCAGTGATCACTGATGCCAGGAAAGGAGCCAGACAGTCTCCCAGGTCTCGACCTTTTGGAGGTAGACGACTGACGATGCCCGGGGCTCAATGTTCAGGCCCCAAAGGTCCCCATAAGACCAGAGGAGCCCTGGGTAACCCTGGAGGTGACGGGGGCCTCTATAACTTTCCTAATTGACACAGAAGCTACTTATTCTGTTGTAACTTTCTTCCCTGGTCCCACGCGCTATTTCCCGATCCTCCCAACAGGATTAAATGGACAACTTAGCCTTGGCCATTTTACACCCCACTACCACGTTACCTTGAAAATATCCTATTCTCACGTTCCTTTTTAGTTCTTCCGGCCTGTCTCACTCCTTTGTTAGGCAGAGACCTTCTAACAAGACTCAAAGCCACACAATCTTTCATTCTAACAACTATGGCTCTAAACATTGAATCCATTCCAGACAGTATTCCACCCCATGTTACCGTCAGGTACCTCCAATAGTATGGGACACCTCTACTCCTGGCAGGTCTACCAATGCCTCCCCAGTACCTTTCCCAGGGTCCCACAATACCCTCTTAAGAAAGAAGCTTTAAAGAGGCTACAGTTATTAATTTCTGAATTTCTCAAAAACAGCATTTTATCTCCTTGTAATTCCCCATGCAATACCCCGATCCTGGCATTTAGAAAGTCTGATGATACATACCATTTAGTTCAAGATCTGAGGGCAATCAACCAGGCTGTTGTCCCCATTCACCCTACAGTCTCAAACCCTTAGGGACTCCTGAGTCAAATTCCACTGGGAATTCAATGGTATACAGTCCTAGGAAAAAAAGATGCTTTTTTCCTGTACCCCAGTTCATCCTGATCTCAATTCCTATTTGCCTTTGAATGGAATGACCAAGACACTAAAAATACTCTGAACAAGTCACATGGATAGTGCTGCCCCAGGGGTTCAGAGACAGTCCTCACTTATTTGGCCAGGAACTAGCAAAGGACCTCTCCTTTTTACAATTGGAAGGCAAAAGCTGTGGGCTCCAATAGCCGTATGATCTCCTGACCTGTAGCCCAGATAAACAAACCTCAGATAAAAACACCATTTTAGTCTCAAACACTTAACAGAATGAGGATACCAAGTACCCCCAGCAAATGGTCAGATTTCCTTCCAATGGGTCACTTTGTTGGAGTTAATATTAATCCCAGGAAAAATAAGTATTGCCCCACACCAGAAGTCTCTAATCCTAGACATGGCCTTCCGAGCCACTAAACAGCAATTACACTAAACAGCAATTCATAACTTTTCTGGCAATGACCAGCTTTTGCAGAATTTGGATCCCAGCTTATGGTCCATTAGCAAACCCACCCTACGAAGCCCTTAAGGGACCAGAAGACCTCCCTCTAGAGTGGACTGATGAAAGGGAAACAGCTTTTAGACAAAGGAAAGAAGCCCTTGTCACTGCCCCAGCTTTAGGCCTGCCAGATTTAGGCAAGCCCTTTTCCCTCTTCAGCTATGAAAGGAAAGAAATAGTCCAATATCTGGGACTATCCCAGTATCCCGTGGCACATTTATCTAAAAGTTCAGATATAACATCCCAGGAATGGCCTCCCTGTCTCAGAGCCCTAGTCGCTCCTGCACTGTTAACAGAGGGAGCTTCCAAACTCACTTTGGGACAGCCCCTTACAGTCTATACTCCTCATCATGTTCTCAGTTTAGTCATTCAGTCATGTCCGATTCTTTGCGACCCCATGAATCACAGCATGCCAGGCCTCCCTGTCCATCACCAACTCCCAGAGTTCACTCAGACTCACGTCCATCGAGTCAGTGATGCCATCCAGCCATCTCATCCTTCTGTCGTCCCCTTCTCCTCCTGCCCCTAATCCCTCCCAGCATCAGAGTCTTTTCCAATGAGTCAACTCTTCACATCAGGTGGCCAAAGTACTGGAGTTTCAGCTTTAGCATCATTCCTTCCAAAGAAATCCCAGGGCTGATCTCCTTCAGAATGGACTGGTTGGATCTACTTGCAGTCCAAGGGACTCTCAAGAGTTTTCTCCAACACCACAGTTCAAAAGCATTAATTCTTCAGTGCTCAGCTTTCTTCACAGTCCAACTCTCACATCCATACATGACCACTGGAAAAACCATAGCCTTGACTAGACGGACCTTTGTTGGCAAAGTAATGTCTCTGCTTTTCAATATGCTATCTAGATTGGTTATAACTTTTCTTCCAAGGAGTAAGCATCTTTTAATTTCATGGTTGCAGTCACCATCTGCAGTGATTTTGGAACCCAATAAAATAAAGTCTGACACTGTTTCCCCTGTTTCCCCATCTATTTCCCATGAAGTGATGGGACCAGATGCCATGACCTTTGTTTTCTGAATGTTGAGTTTTAAGCCAACTTTTTCACTCTCCTCTTTCACCTTCATCAAGAGGCTTTTTAGTTCCTCTTCACTTTCTGCCATAAGGGTGGTATCATCTGCATATCTGAGGTTCTTGATATTTCTCCTGGCAATCTTGATTCCAGCTTGTGCTTCCTCCAGCCCAGCGTTTCTCATGATGTACTCTGCATATAAGTTAAATAAGCAGGGTGACAATAAACAGCCTTGACATACTCCTTTTCCTATTTGGAACCAGTCTGTTGTTCCATGTCCAGTTCTAACTGTTGCTTCCTGACCTGCATACAGGTTTCTCAGGAGGCAGGTCAGGTGGTCTGGTATTCCCATCTCTTTCAGAATTTTCCACAGTTTATTGTGATCCACACAATCAAAGGCTTTGGCATAGTCAATAAAGCAGAAGTAGATGTTTTTCTGGAACTCTCTTGCTTTTTCGATGATCCATCGGATGTTGGCAATTTGGTCTCTGGTTCCTCTGCCTTTTCTAAAACCAGCTTGAACATCAGGAAGTTCACGGTTCATATATTGCTGAAGCCTGGCTTGGAGAATTTTGAGCATTACTTTGCTAGTGTGTGAGACGAGTGCAATTGTGCGGTAGTTTGAGCATTCTTTGGCATTGCCTTTCTTTGGGATTGGAATGAAAACTGACCTTTTCTAGTCCTGTGGCCACTGCTGAGTTTTCCAAATGTGCTGGCATATTGAGTGCAGCACTTTCACAGCATCATCTTTCAGGCTTTGAAATAGCTCAACTGGAATTCCATCACCTCCACTAGCTTTGTTCATAGTGATGCTTTCTAAGGCCCACTTGACTTCTCATTCCAGGATGTCTGGCTCTAGGTCAGTGATCACACCATCATGATTATCTGGGTCATGAAGATCTTTTTTGTACAGTTCTTCTGTGTATTCTTGCCATCTCTTCTTAATATCTTCTGCTTCTCTTAGGTCAATACCATTTCTGTCCTTTATCGAGCCCATCTTTGCATGAAATGTTCCCTTGGTATCTCTACTTTTCTTGAAGAGATCTCTAGTCTTTCCCATTCTGTTGTTTTCCTCTATTTCTTTGCATTGATCGCTGAAGAAGGCTTTCTTATCTCTTCTTGCTATTCTTTGGAACTCTGCATTCAGATGCTTATATCTTTCCTTTTCTCCTTTGTTTTTCGCTTCTCTTCTTTTCCCAACTATTTGTAAGGCCTCCCCAGACAGCCATTTTGCTTTTTTGCATTTCTTTTCCATGGGAATGGTCTTGATCCCTGTCTCCTGTACAATGTCACGAACTTCAGTCCATAGTTCATCACGACTGAGCAACTGAACTGAACTGAGCTGAACTACATGTCCTGAGCTTTTTTTTTTTTTTTTTTTTGCTTGCCCACCTTCAATTCTACATATTGTCACAAGATGTGAGAGAATCATTTCCTAGGCAGGTTGATAAGAAGTCTCGGGGTTCCCAAGGAGAGAGGGGTCTGGAATTCTCAAGAAGGAAGAAAGGACAAACTTTTTTTCCCCTCTACATTCCTTAGGATTATATAACAATAATGTATCCTACTTGAGGAAAAAAAACTTCTGGCTAATCCTATTATCTTAAAATGTAAATTATGGGAGTAGGTCTGCTGAGGTCTTTACAACCTCCAGACATTCTTTTGACTCATTGTAGCAACTAATGACTAATTGGAGAGTATATAACTCCATTGCTAACACTAACAAGGGGGTATTTTTTCTGCCCCCTTCTGATGCCTATGTCAGAAGCTTTCTCTATCTTCTTTATAGTTTGCTGCTGCTACTGCTAAGCCGCTTCAGTCATGTCCGACTCTGTGCAACCCCATAGATGGCAGCCCACCAGGCTCCCCTGTCCCTTGCCCTGTGGTTCTCCAGGCAAGAACACTGGAGTGGGTTGCCATTTCCTTCTCCAATGCATGAAAGTGAAAAGTGAAAGTGAAGTTGCTCAGTCATGTCCGACTCCTAGCGACCCCATGGACTGCAGCCTACCAGGCTCCTCCATCCATGGGATTTTCCAGGCAAGAGTACTAGAGTGATACTCTAGTACCACTAGGCAATTGCCATTGCCTTCTCTGCCTTTATACTTTAATAAAACCTCATCACACAAAAGCTCTGTGTGATCAAGCCTCGTCTCTGGCCCTGGATTGAATTCTTCTCCTCCAGAGGCCAAGAATCCCAATGTCTTTTCATGGTTCAGCAACAACCTTTCATCCTGGGGGCTCATCCGGGATGCTTCAGGACAAGGTAAGGATGCTTGGAGCTCTAGTTCTTTGTTCTCCTAGTGAACACGTTTTCTGCTGTACTTTACTAACTCCACCGTGTGCTTGCGTGAATGAATGAAACACCCTGCGAAAAGCAAGTGAGGGGCCCAGCTCTGCAGTTCCGTGGTGACCTCATACGGCTTATGGCAGAAACCTGTCGGGGGTTTATACCAACCTGCCTATGCCAAGAGGCACCCAATGTCTCCTTTTGGGACTGACCAGAAATGGGCAAAGTGTGTGGACCGAACTCTCCTTCCTTGGTCAAACTTTTCGGTCTCTTTGATCATTTCATAACCCCTTGGGAATTAGAAGTACTAACCTAATCTGTCGGATCATAGACTTTCAAGGGACTTGTGATCTATGCTGTTACTGTGTATTGTTACTTAGATCCCAAACTTGGATTAGTAGTCAGGAAGCACCTAGCCTCGCTAGGCATGGAATGTTTGGAAGCTAGATGAAGCTCTAGCTCCAAGAGCATCTCTGAGGTTAAAGGTTACTCAGATTGGAACTACAATGGATTGTTTTTTTCCTTTGGTAACACTGGCTGTTAGTGGACTAGAGGAGACTCTTATACTGGTCTGGTGATGCTTAGGAGGCTCTTATACTGGTATGGTGACACTTAGAAGGCTCTTATACTGGTGTGGTGACATTTGGAAGGAACATCTCAGTTTTTTGTTTGTATTCAGTCTTATTGTGGTCAGGAATATACTCAGGGTCGTGCACAGGCACTCAGGTGACAAATGTGTCCCCCAGCGGTCTTAGCCTGGGAGGCATTCCGAAGGTTACTCTGATGGCACCCCAGGTGGCATCAGAGGCAAGCAAGGTTTTAATGGTGAGGAGCTGGACATCAGTCAGGGATGCCATCAGGTCTACCCCTGGTGCATCCCCACCCTGTCTCGGTGGTAGAGCCTGGAGGGATGAGTACATTGCCTGCATCAGTAAGGGACAGACTAAGTCTGACCAGGAAAGAAAAGCTTTGGTGTAAAGTCTGTCTTGGAGAAGGCAATGGCAACCCACTCCAGTACTCTTGCCTGGAAAATCCCATGGGCAGAGGAGCCTGATAGGCTGCAGTCCATGGGGTCGTGAAGAGTCGGACATGACTGAGTGACTTCACTCTCACTTTTATGCATTGGAGAAGGAAATGGCAACCCACTCCAGTGTTCCTGCCTGTAGAATCCCAGGGACGGCGGAGCCTGGTGGGCTGCCGTCTATGGGGTTGCACAGAGTCGGACACGACTGAAGTGACTTAGCAACAGCAGCAGCAGTAAAGTCTGTCTACACCCCCATCTAGAGCAAGGAGGGACACCTCTGGTAGAAAGGGGGTGCTGGTCGCTTTTTTTCTCTCTTACAGATGGGAGCTAACAATTCCAGCCTCACTCCTTTGAACTGTATCCTGAAAAACTGGGATAGATTTGATCCTCAGGGCTTAAAGAAGACACACCTGGTCTTCTTATGTGATACTGCATGGTCGCAGTACCCATTGGAGGACAGCGAATGGTGGCCAGTTGGAGGGTCTCTTAAGTATAAGTGAAGTCGCTCAGTCGTGTCCGACTCTTTCTGTTTCTGTCTCTCTCTCTCCTCCTTGGCACACTGGCGCACTCCTCCACTCTCTTCTCTTTGCGTCTTTGGGTTGGCATGCCCTCATGCTTCGAGGATGGATACTCCTGCTAACTTCTAAATAAAATAGAGCTGTAACATTGATTTGTCTAAAAGCTATAACATGGTTTGTCCAAGACTCGAGAGCTGTGACGCGCCGAGGGCTTTAATGTCCATTGCTCCAAATCTTTGTGGTGATGAGACAGAACCGAGGAGCATACACTCGCCTGACAGGAGTAAAATAGCTGAAGGTAATCAGCTGGCTGACTGTCAAGCCAGAAAAGCAGCACTTTATGAAACCCCTTCATTACAGACACCTTTGATCTGGACAGGTCCTGTGGAACAGGAAAAATCGCAATATACTGAGGAAGAATTAGAAAGATATGAGAAAAGAGGAGCAAAGATTACTGATAAAGGATGGTTACAGTCCGAAGATGGATGATTAATAATTCCTGAAAATGTTCAATGGAAAATTCTTAAGGGTTTACACCAGAGTTTTCATTTGGGTGTAGAGAGTACTTACCAGATGGCTTCTCGTTTGTTTGAAGGTAAAAATGTAATGAAAACTTTAAAGAACATTATCAAAAGGTGTGAGGTTTGTCAGAAAAATAACCCAAAGATTGAAAAGCTAGCAAAATCTGGATTGCAACGAAGTGGAAAGTATCCTAGACAGGACTGGGAAATTGATTTTACTCATATGCCAAAAGCTAATGGATATTCTTGCTTACAAGTTTGGGTGGATACTTTTACTGGATGGATTGAGGCTTTTCCCTGTCATAGTGAACAGGCTAAGGAGGTTATAAAGATTTTAACCCATGAAATTATCCCCAGGTTTGGGCTGCCACGGAGCCTTCAGAGTGACAATGGCTCTGCCTTTAAAGCTCAGGGGGTGTCTAAAAGATCTTCACGATCCAGGTAATTACGATGATATGATCACTGACCTAGAGCCAGACATCCTGGAATGTGAAGTCAAGTGGCCTTAGAAATCATCACTACGAACAAAGCTAGTGGAGGTGATGGAATTCCAGTTGAGCTATTCCAAATCCTGAAAGATAATGCCATGAAAGTGCTGCACTCAATATGCCAGCACATTTGGAAAACTTAGCAGCGGCCACAGGACTGGAAAAGGTCAGTTTTCATTCCAATCCCAAAGAAAGGCAATGCCAAAGAATGATCAAACTACTGCACAATTGCACTCATCTCACACGCTAGTAAAGTAATGCTCAAAATTCTCCAAGCCAGGCTTCAGCAATATGTGAACCGTGAACTTCCTGATGTTCAAGCTGGTTTTAGAAAAGGCAGAGGAACCAGAGATCAAATTGCCAACATCCGCTGGATCATGGAAAAAGCAAGAGAATTCCAGAAAAACATCTATTTCTGCTTTATTGACTATGCCAAAGCCTTTGACTGTGTGGATCACAATAAACTGGAAAATTCTGAAAGAGATGGGAATACCAGACCACCTGACCTGCCTCTTGAGAAATCTGTATGCAGATCAGGAAGCAACAGTTAGAACTGGACATGGAACAACAGACTGGTTCCAAATAGGAAAAGGAGTACGTCAAGGCTGTGTATTGTCACCCTGTTTATTTAACTTATATGCAGAGTACATCATGAGAAATGCTGGGCTGGAGGAAGCACAAGCTGGAATCAAGATTGCCAGGAGAAATATCAAGAACCTCAGATATGCAGATGACACCACCCTTATGGCAGAAAGTGAAGAAGAACTAAAAAGCCTCTTGATGAAAGTGGAAGTGGAGAGTGAAAAAGTTGGCTTAAAGCTCAACATTCAGAAAACGAAGATCACGGCATCCAGTCCCATCACTTCATGGGAAATAGATGGGGAAACAGTGGAAACAGTGTCAGACTTTATTTTTGGGGGCTCCAAAATCACTGCAGATGGTGACTGCAGCCATGAAATTAAAAGACGCTTACTCCTAGGAAGGAAAGTTATGACCAACCTAGATAGCACATTCAAAAGCAGAGACATTACTTTGCCAACAAAGGTCCGTCTAGTCAAGGCTATGGTTTTTCCAGTGGTCATGTATGGATGTGAGAGTTTGACTGTGAAGAAGGCTGAGCGCTGAAGAATTGATGCTTTTGAACTGTGGTGTTGGAGAAGACTCTTGAGAGTCCCTTGGACTGCAAGGAGATCCAACCAGTCCATTCTAAAGGAGATCAGCCCTGGGATTTCTTTGGAAGGAATGATGCTAAAGCTGAAACTCCAGTACTTTGGCCACCTGACGTGAAGAGTTGACTCATTGGAAAAGACTCTGATGCTGGGAGGGATTGGGGGCAGGAGGAGAAGGGGACGACAGAGGATGAGATGGCTGGATGGCATCACTGACTTGATGGACGTGAGTCTGAGTGAACTCCGGGAGTTGGTGATGGACAGGGAGGCCTGGCGTGCTGCAATTCATGGGGTCGCAAAGAGTCGGACACAACTGAGTGACTGAACTGAACTGAAGACTCTAGAAATAGAATATCACTTGCACTGCTCCTGGAGACCTCAATCCTCAGGAAAGGTTGAAAAATCTAATGACATTATCAAAAGACATCTGGGCAAATTAACTCAAGAGACCCAGGACAGTTGGATTAAAGCCCTATCCATAGCTTTAATGAGGGCTTGAACTGCCCCAAAAAAGGAGGGACTGTCCCCCTTTGAATGTATTTATGGAAGGCCTTTCTTCTGCACAGACATTGTATAGACACTGAAGCCTTAGAATTAACTAGTTATGTAACTCAGCTCTCAGCTTTTCAGCAGGCATTAACAGAACTCTGGGAGACGACTCCTGACCCAGCCTCTGAGTCAAGCAAGCCTCGATTTGAGCCAGGAACCGAGATCCTCATAAAAACATTGGGATCTGGGGGTGAATCCCTCGAGCCCCTCTGGGAACGCCCTTACCAGGTTATTCTTTCTTCTCCCACAGCTGTCAAAGTGCCAGGAATTGATCTGTGCTTACATCACACTTGAGTTAAGAGGTGGCACCCTGACCAGAACTAAGTGACTTCATTTTATGTCTTTACTTTCTATGCTCTGACTTTGTACTTTTCAGATGGGCCTGATGATCTATGTGAGCCTACTTCTGCTAACTCCAAAAATCCTGTCTGCCGTTTGATTCTCAAGACAATACCTTCCTGTCCTGGGCTCACTCCTATGCAGCATTTCACAATCAGTCTAACTGCTGAATCTGTGGAGCGCTCCCCTCTTCATCAGTGGAAGGCTTCCCTTGGGGGACATCTCCGCTTCAAAGAAAAGACTTGCTCCAAGTCTGTGAATACCTTCGACAACAATCATATGCCATGCCTCTTCTTCATCTGATGACATCTAACAACCTTAACATGGACTGATGTAACTATGGACATAATGTGACTTTTCATTTTGATTTTAACTTGGTTTAATGACTATTTTGCCTTACATCTGTAACTGTATAATGGGGTTTTCTAATCATCTAAAAGCTTTTAATTTACAAATGGTTGTCTAAGCTCCTAAGAGTGCCACAGCCTCCTCCAACTATTACTTGGGGCCCCTGGATCAGAGACCCTCAATATGAGGGTTAGGAGAATATGTTGCCTCAACAATTTAGTTATGGAATGGAAACAATGCCCCTGTCCCTTGGCAACATAATTCTCCTAAAAGAAAAGGGGGGAATGAGAAAGTCATTTCCTAGGCAGGTTGATAAGAAGTCTAGGGGTCCCCAAGGAGAGGGGTCTGGAATTCTCAAGAAGAAAGAAAGGACAAACTTTTTTTCCCCTCTACATTCCTTAGGATTATATAAAAATAATGTATCCTGCTTGAGGACAGTCTCTGGAAAAAACCTTCTGGCTAATCCTGTTATCTTAAAATGTAAGTTATGGGAGTAGGTCTGCTGAGGTCTTTACAACCTCCAAACATTCTTTTGATTCATTGTAATGACTAATTAGAAGGCATTGGCACCCCATTCCAGTACTTTTGCCTGGAAAATCCCGTGGACAGAGGAGCCTGGTAGGCTGCAGTCCATGGGGTAGCGAAGAGTCAGACATGACTGAGCGACTTCACTTTCACTTTTCACTTTCATGCATTGGAGAAGGAAATGGCAACCCACTCCAGTGTTCTTGCCTGGAGAATCCCAGGAACAGGGGAGTCTGGTGGGCTTCTGACTGTGGGGTCGCACAGAGTCGGACACAACTGAAGCGACTTAGCAGCAGCAGCAGCAAGTGTTCTCCACCGTCTGGAACACACAAAGAGATTCACAGAGTTGGGTAGAGAAGAGAAGGGGGAGGGAGGAGATAGAGGCGACCTGGTGGAGAAAAAGGAGAGTCCAAAAGCGGAGAGAGCAGTCAAGCCAGTAATCTCGCTCCCAAGTAAAAATGGGTACTGAAGATTGGGTTCTTAAAGGTACAAAGTTGAGAACAAATACCCAAAAGCAAAGATTAAAAATCTAGAGTAGAGGTTGGATTTTCAAAAATACAATATTAAAGAAAAGAAAAAAAAAGTCTCAAAAATTATATATAAAAAAAAAAAATATATATATATATATATATGAAGTTTGCTTTAAAAAATAGGGTCTCTTTTTTTGTTGCCAAGTATTAGTAGGTTATAAAAATGAAAATTAAAGGAGTAATAGAGGACTTAAAAATTAAAAAAAATTTTTTTAATGATAGTAAAAATATATCTAGGACTTTCTCTGGTGTTGTTGTGAGCACTGTGGTGTCAGTTCATTTTCGGATAGTTCCTTGGTCTGGCTTATATTTCTCAAAATCTATAGGCCCCTTCCTGTGTAGTTGGTACTAACTACAGGGTTTTGATCTATCACACCTGTCACTTTCAAGGCGGTTCCCTCTGTTTTAGCTTCTTCTGTTCGCTGGTCTCTTCAGTGTCTAATTTCTGCCCTGACACAAGGGGGCGGTGGTGGACACTTTTTTAGGCTCACTTGTTCAGTCGCACTGTGGGGAGGGAGGGACGCTGCAAACAAATAACACTGGCGTGTGCTTGCAGTGTCTTGGCCACACTGGGTTTGCCTCCACTCACCGCGTGTGTGCTTTCCCTGTCTACACTGCTTAGGCTCTAGATTGCTCTGCCGGGAACTGTCTGAGGGCAGCCCTGGGTTGTATGCACTTCCCAGGTCTAAGCCGCTCAGGTTCAGGCACTCAGGTAGTCCTCAGAGGCGCAGACTCCGTTGGGCCTGTGTTTTGTGCCCTTCCCAGGTCCAAGCAGCTCAGGTGATGAAGTGTTTGGCGAGCGCGATCGCTGCGACTTATCACCTCCCCTGTCCCTGCCGCTCAGTTTTCTGGGTGTACAACTGACGCACCTTCTCAGGCGAATGTTGATCGTACAGAACCCCAAGTAGTCTAGTTAGCAAAGAAGCCTGCTTGCAGTTTGGTAGATAATGTCTCTCTGGGGCTGCAGTTGCCCCCTTCCGGCTCTGGCTGCCTGCCACTGGAGGGGGATGGTCTGCAGCCGGCTAGTTCTGTTCAGTCCTTTGTTCTGTGTGCAGGCCTGGTGGTGTCTTAGGGCTTTTTGCGTGGTAGCTATCCCACAGTCTGGTTTGCTAGCCCAAGTTAGTTTGCTCAGATTGCCCGCGGGGCATTCAGGCCAGATCCTTACTCTAAGCAATGCAGTCCGCGCCTCCCTGCCCAGCCCCTGCTTGCTAGTGGCAGGTACAGGCGTCTGTGCTGCTTCTCCGCTAGGGGAGTTACCACTGGGCATGTAATCTGTGGGTTTTAATTATTTATTTATTTTTCCTCCCAGTTATGTTGCCCTCTGTGTTTCCAAGGCTCGCCACAGACTCGGCAGTGAGAGTGTTTCCTGGTGTTTGGAAACTTCTCTCTTTTAAGACTCCCTTCCTGGGACGGAGCTCCATCCCTACTTCTTTTGTCTCTCTTTTTGTCTTTTTTATTTTTTCCTACCTCCTTTCGAAGAAAATGGGCTGCTTTTCTGGGTGCCTGATGTCCTCTGCCGGCGTTCAGAAGTTGTTTTGTGGAATTTACTCAGCCTTTAAATGTTCTTTTGATGAATTTGTGGGGGAGAAAGTGGTCTCCCCGTCCTACTCCTTGGCCATCTTAGGACCACCTCCTAGCTCCATTCTTGAATGACCTGAAATAATCCATAGTGTCTTTAGAGGATTTTTTTTTTTTTTTTTTTTGGTTTGCAGGCATAGCCCTCTTAGAGAGGAACATCCTCAATCTCACCAACATGGCCCAGAAATCCTGGAAGGCTACAGTTAGCTGTCATTGAGAAACAACAGTCAGCTCTAGGCTCTCTAGCTGAGGTGGTTTTACAGAATAGGAGGGCTCTTGATGTGACAGCAGACAAGGCCAGGGGTGTCTGTGCCCAACTAAACGAGATATGCTGCTTCTAGTAATATATTAATATCTCCAACTAAGTAGAAGTAGACCTTCAAATTCTAAAGACAAATATCAGATTAATAGAGGATTTAAAACAGAGGGTAGGTCAGGGCCCCAGCTGGCTCTCCAGCCTTCTCTCTTCTATGAGAAGAAGAAGAATTCTTTATTGCTTGGTCCCTGCATCATTAACACATTATTTAAGTTCATCTCCCAACAGAGTCACAGGATTCAATTCCAGATGCTGTTTCAACAATGATATCAGCTGACTGATACATGGACTCTGCTGGAAAAAGCTGCTTTGTCATTCCATGACCTCTCATCTCCCTCCACAAATGCACCCTGACAGAGAGCAGGACCCAGGACCCCATGATGCTCCTGTCCAGCAGGAAGAAGTCCAAGTGGTCTTCACCCATTTCCCCAATGACCTGGGTTCCCATGACCTGAGACAAGGATAGGCAGGTAGTTAGACTTGAGAAGGGTGTTGAGGGTCCAAAGATTTGGCCTATACATTAAAAGAGGGGTAAATGCTGAATCCTGCCCTAAGACCACAGATGTAAGCCCTTGCACTAAAGCCACAGAAGCAGAGCCCAGAACAAACCTCCAAAGCTGACTGAGCGCCTTTGAAACCATTGCCAAAAGCACCTGTGATAATCACAAGCAGGATTCCTGACCCCAAATTAAGCAAAACTGCCCACCCAGGTAGTCACCCTATAATGCCCTAACCAATTACCTAATGCCAACCTTCCAAGAGGAATTTTCTTTGTCCTGAGGCTATAAAAACTGTCTGCTGCTGCTGCTAAGTCGCTTCAGTCGTGTCTGACTCTGTGCAACCCCATAGATGGCAGCCCACCAGGCTTCCACATCCCTCGGATTCTCCAGGCAAGAACACTGGAGTGGGTTGCCATTGTCTCAGATCAGATCAGTCGCTCAGTCGTGTCAGACTCTTTGCAACCCCATGAATCACAGCATGCCAGGCCTCCCTGTCCATCACCAACTCCCGGAGTTCACTCAGACTCACGTCCATCGAGTCAGTGATGCCATCCAGCCATCTCATCCTCTGTCATCCCCTTCTCCTCCTGCCCCCAATCCCTCCCAGCATCAGAGTCTTTTCCAATGAGTCAACTCTTCACATCAGGTGGCCAAAGTACCGGAGTTTCAGCTTTAGCATCATTCCTTCCAAAGAAATCCCAGGGCTGATCTCCTTCAGAATGGACTGGTTGGATCTCCTTGCAGTCCAAGGGACTCTCAAGAGTCTTCTCCAACACCACAGTTCAAAAGCATCAATTCTTCAGCGCTCAGCCTTCTTCACAGTCAAACTCTCACATCCATACATGACCACTGGAAAAACCATAGCCTTGACTAGACGGACCTTTGTTGGCAAAGTAATGTCTCTGCTTTTGAATGTGCTATCTAGGTTGGTCATAACTTTCCTTCCTAGGAGTAAGCGTCTTTTAATTTCATGGCTGCAGTCACCATCTGCAGTGATTTTGGAACCCAGAAAAATAAAGTCTGACACTGTTTCCACTGTTTCCCCATCTATTTCCCATGAAGTGATGGGACCGGATGCCATGATCTTCGTTTTCTGAATGTTGAGCTTTAAGCCAACTTTTTCACTCTCCTCTTTCACTTTCATCAAGAGGTTTTTTAGTTCCTCTTCACTTTCTGCCATAAGGGTGGTGTCATCTGCATATCTGAGGTTCTTGATATTTCTCCTGGCAATCTTGATTCCAGCTTGTGTTTCTTCCAGTCCAGCCTTTCTCATGATTTACTCTGCATATAAGTTAAATGAACAGGGTGACAATATACAGCCTTGACATACTCCTTTTCCTATTTGGAACCAGTCTGTTGTTCCATGTCCAGTTCTAACTGTTGCTTCCTGATCTGCATACAGATTTCTCAAGAGGCAGGTCAGGTGGTCTGGTATTCCCATCTCTTTCAGGATTTTGCACAGTTTATTGTGATCCACACAGTCAAAGGCTTTGGCATAGTCAATAAAGCAGAAATAGATGTTTTTCTGGAATTCTCTTGCTTTTTCCATGATCCAGTGGATGTTGGCAACTTGATCTCTGGTTCCTCTGCCTTTTCTAAAACCAGCTTGAACATCAGGAAGTTCACGGTTCACATATTGCTGAAGCCTGGCTTGGAGAATTTTAAGTATTACTTTACTAGCGTGTGAGATGAGTGCAATTGTGCAGTAGTTTGAGCATTTTTGGCATTGCCTTTATTTGGGATTGGAATGAAAACTGACCTTTTCCATTTCTGTGGACACTGCTGAATTTTCCAAATTTGCTGGCATATCTTTCAGGAATTGGAATAGCTCAACTGAAATTCCATCACCTCCACTAGCTTTGTTCGTAGTGATGCTTTCTAAGGCCCACTTGACTTCTCATTCCAGGATGTCTGGTTCTAAGTCAGTGATCACACCATCGTGATTATCTGGGTCGTGAAGATCTTTTTTGTACAGTTCTTCTGTGTATTCTTGTCATCTCTTCTTAATATCTTCTGCTTCTCTTAGGTCAATACCATTTCTGTCCTTTATCGAGCCCATCTTTGCATGAAATGTTCCTTTTGTATCTCTGATTTTCTTGAAGAGATCTCTAGTCTTTCCCATTCTGTTGTTTTCCTCTATTTCTTTGCATTGATCGCTGAAGAAGGCTCTCTTATCTCTTCTTGCTATTCTTTGGAATTCTGCATTCAGATGCTTATATCTTCCTTTTCTCCTTTGCTTTTCACTTCTCTTCTTTTCTCAGCCATTTGTAAGGCCTCCCCAGACAGCCATTTTGCTTTTTTGCATTTCTTTTCCATGGGGATGGTCTTGATCCCTGTCTGCTGTACAATGTCACGAACCTCAGTCCATAGGTCATCAGGCACTCTATCAGATCTAGGCCCTTAAATCTATTTCTCATTTCCACTGTATAATCATAAGGGATTTGATTTAGGTCACACCTGAATGGTCTAGTGGTTTTCCCTACTTTCTTTAATTTAAGTCTGAATTTGGCAATAAGGAGTTCATGGTCTGAGCCACAGTCAGCTCCTGGTCTTGTTTTTGCTGACTGTATAGAGCTTCTCCATCTTTGGCTGCAAAGAATAGAATCATCGATTTCGGTGTTGACCATCTGGTGATGTCCATGTATAGAGTCTTCTCTTGTGTTGTTGGAAGAAGGTGTTTGTTATGACCAGTGCATTTTCTTGGCAAAACTCTATTAGTCTTTGCCCTGCTTCATTCCGTATTCCAAGGCCAAATTTGCCTGTTACTCCAGGTGTTTCTTGACTTCCTACTTTTGCATTCCAGTCCCCTATAATGAAAAGGACATCTTTATGGGGTGTTAGTTCTAAAAGGTCTTGTAGGTCTTCATAGAACCGTTCAACTTCAGCTTCTTCAGCGTTACTGGTTGGGGCATAGGCTTGGATTACTGTGATATTGAATGGTTTGCCTAGGAAACGAACAGAGATCATTCTGTCATTTTTGAGATTGCATCCAAGTACTGCATTTCAGACTCTCTGTTGACCATGATGGCTACTCCATTTCTTCTGAGGGATTCCTGCCCGCTGTAGTAGACATAATGGTCATCTGAGTTAAATTCACCCATTCCAGTCCATTTCAGTTCTCTGATTCCTAGAATGTTGACATTCACTCTTGCCATCTCTTGTTTGACCACTTCCAATTTGCCTTGATTCATGGACCTGACATTCCAGGTTCCTATGCAATATTGCTCTTTACAGCATCGGACCTTGCTTCTATCACCAGTCACATCCACAGCTGGGTATTCTTTTTGCTTTGGCTCCATTCCTTCATTCTTTCTGGAGTTATTTCTCCACTGATCTCCAGTAGCATATTGGGCACCTATTGACCTGGGGAGTTTCTCTTTCAGTATCCTATCATTTTGCCTTTTCATACTGTTCATGGGGTTCTCAAGGCAAGAATACTGAAGTGGTTTGCCATTCCCTTCTCCAGTGGACCACATTCTGTCAGATCTGTCCACCATGACCTGCCCATCTTGGGTTGCCCTACGGGCATGGCTTAGTTTCATTGAGTTAGACAAGGCTGTGGTCCTAGTGTGATTAGATTGACTAGTTTTCTGTGAGTATGGTTTCAGTGTGTCTGCCCTCTGATGCCCTCTTGCAACACCTATCATCTTACTTGGGTTTCTCTTACCTTGGGCATGGGGTATCTCTTCACGGCTGCTCCAGCAAAGCGCAGCCAATGCTCCTTACCTTGGACAAGGGGTATCTCCTCACCGCCACCCTTCCTGACCTTCAACGTGGGATAGCTCCTCTAGGCCCTCCTGTGCCCACGCAGCCACAGCGTGGGGTTGCTCCTCCCGGCCACCGCCCCTGGCCTCGGGCTTAGGGGGGTGGGGTAGCTCCTCCCGCCCGCCGCCCCTGGCCTCGGGCTTAAGGGCATGGGGTATCTCCTCCTGGCCGCTGCCCCTGACCTTGGACGCTGGGTATCTCCTCTCGGCCGCCCCCCCTGACCTCAGAGGTGGGGTAGCTCCTCTCGGCCGTTTCTGCGCCGTCGCAATCTGGCACTCTCGGCCGCTGCCCCTGACCTCGGACGTGGGATAACTCCTCTTGGCCTCCACCCTTGGGGCATGGGGTCCTCCTGACTTCTGCCCCTGACCTCGGACGTGGGGTAGCTCCTCTCGGCCGCACTTTAGCACGCCCGTCGCCGCCGCCTGCACTTTGTCTACCAACCCACAAAAACTGTCGACTCTCTCTGGCCTGTCAGGAGTTGTTGGCCAGCTGCATTCACAGTGCCCATGTCATCTCTGCTCTTTGTTCTTAATAAACTCACTCCTTTCTGCAATATTCTGTCTGGAAATTCTTTTCCAACTCATGCTTAGACTGCCTCAACACCAGCCAGGAGTCTTGGTCAGGGCATTCCCTAGTCAAGGAATATTGGAACAAGGCCTAGCAGCTGCCGGGACCATCTGGCCTGAGGATCTTTCCCTCAAGATTCCTTGTAGCAGCACCAGCTGCCCCAGGACTTGGCAGTTGTAGAATGGAACCAACAAATTTTTATGAGTCAAGGAACTCGATTTCTTAGGGTAAGTGCACCCAATTCAGCAGTCGATTCATTTGTTTGTGGTTTTCTGTGCTCTTTTGTGTTATAAGTTAATAGACTTGATATTGTATGGTAAATCACTCTGGTATGCTCACCAGGAAGACATTCCTCTTCAATTTGGGCTTTTCCTTTATGGAACAAGCCAATTAGATTGGGATACCCTGTTGTAGAGGTGAATTGTTGATTGTACCTGAGTTAGAACCAGTTCACTGGGGAACTAGTTCTTGTGGAGGTAGGCAGCCTGATTGAAATTAGTTTATTTGTTTTGTAGGGTAAGTTTATTTACCCTTACAACTGAACTGGGAACTGATTTTGGAATCTGTGTCATTTTTGTTGGTATTTGCCTATGTGTTTTGTGTTATCAAACTTATAGAAATAGGAAGTACTCCATATATCCCGAAGGAGAGATCTTTGGGGCCTATATTAGATAAATGGGCAAAATATAGCCATGAGCCTAAGACTAAGAAAAACATGTGTACTATTGTATGTCGTAAATCCTGCAGTGAGCAGAGTGAGTTTGGACTCTGCAACACTTTGCAACTGTGGTTGTCAAACTTGAGGGTCAACATCACATGGAGGAGGGCTTGTGAAAGCACAGCCTGCCGGGCCCACTTCCAGAATTTTTGCATCTGTAAGGAGTTCCCAAGTGGGTGGTGCTACTGCTGGCCTGGGCCCACACTTGGCGAATTTCTGCTCCAGAAAGCAGTAGTTTCAAAATTCCAGGTCAACCTGGCTGGCCCATAACAATGCTTCCAGAAGATGTAGGAAAGTCAGAAAAATCATGAAATGCAGCAAGCAAGAGTTTTGCAATACCAAATGTGCTCAATTTGAAGGACTGTCCCTTAGTCTGAAACTGTGATTTTCCTACTTTCTCTGACATTATAATTTCCTTCCTTTTGTGGAAAAATAATAACAGATGGTGGTTCTCTCATTAATTTGTTTCTGGGTCTCTTTCAGTTTAGTTCAGTTTAGTCACTCAGTCCTGTCCGGCTCTTTGTGACCCCATGGACTGCAGCATGCCAGGCTTCCCTGTCCATCACCAACTCCCAGAGCTTGCTCAAACTCATGTTCATCGAGTCAGTGATGCCATCCAACCCACCATCTCATCCTCTGTTGTCCCCTGCTCCTCCCGCCTTCAATCTTTCCCAGCATCAGGGTCTTTTCCAATGAGTCAGTTCTTCACAACAGGTGGCCAAAGTACTGGAGCTTCAGCTTCAGCATCAGTCCTTCCAACGAATATTCAGGACTGATTTTCTTTAGGACTGACTGGTTTGATCTCCGTGCTGTCTGAGGGACTCTCAAGAGTCTTCTCCAACACCACAAAATAACAAGTTGGCAGCCCTGGTCATGGTCTTCAGTTTTTAAAAACATCTTTTTGGTCTGTGTACTTCTAAAATCCAGGACATACTGCTCCTGTGCATATAAGAACTTAGACTGAGTTTCTCTAAGAGGTGCCATCCAACGTTAAGCTCAGGGGTCTTTTAAAAAGGCATTACACGCCTCCTTGCCTGGCTGAACAGCTTACTCAGAACATAATTGACCTTTTATTGATGCTTCAAGTGATTATTATGCAATCTATTCCTATAAAGAGCTGTCAAGCCCACAACCTTGCCCTCAGGAAGGCTGCTTAGCGAAGGACCGTTTAGCCCTCATTAAACCACCCACATTGTTTTTCTGTTGCATGTGAGCTGTCCTGCTCCCTCTGCAATTCACTCTCACGCCATCTCGCTGTTGCCTGTGCTTCCACCTATTGCCCACACAATGTCATGCCACCACGCTTATGAAATCAGTGGTTTCACTTTACACATTAAATTGGTGACTGTGACTTTGGGACCATTTATCTCTGCCAAGGAATGAAGCCATAGGCCTAGAACACAGTCAAAGAGATTTACCCCTATCTTCTGGAAGATGATGACAGATAATATTCACTGGGAATTTACCACATATCAGGACTTATCTCGAGTGGTCAAGTGACTAGCCCAAGGTTAATATATGGAGGAGTCAGAACTATGGAAATGAGGTTGGTACTGTTAACTTCTACTCCAGGCTTCCCTGGTGGCTCAGACAGTAAAGAATCTGCCCACAATGTGGGAGACACAAATTTGATCCCTGGGTTGGGAAGATCCCCTGGAGAAAGGAATGGCTACCCACTCCAGTATTCTTGCCTGGAGAATTCCATGGATAGAGGAGCCTGGCAGTCCATGGGGTCACAAAGAGTCAGGCACAACTGAGCAACTAACACATCCACCTGCCTTTAGGGGTTTTTTCCAATGTTGAGTGACTGGAGATCTGAGCACTGAATAAATGAAGATTCATAGATGTTAGTTGTTGTAGTTATACTTAATTTGCTGATAGGTTTTAAGAGACGTTCTGATTTTGTTGGGAGAAACGGAAATTATTCTGATTCAAGAATCAAGCTGGGGGACAGCTGACTTGGAGACAGTGGCTCTGTGTCTCCAACAGCTGACTTGGAGACACTGGCTCTGTGGCACTGGGCAACTAGGAGACAGCCCTGTTGTCCCCAGGAGCTCACAGTCCAGCTGCAAGAGAGGAAAGCAGGTCTGGGTATGGGACGGGAGAAGCAGGAAACTGCTTATTCTGTTAAAAACTTTTACTGTGCTTTGGCCTGTTGAACTATATGCTTGTGGTCTTTGTTTGAAATTGAACAAAGCCAGGACCCACACCAGTTGTGTGTGCCTGGTTCATGATAGTTTTCCTAGAAGGTCAAGTGCCCAGCACCTTATTTTCCTTGTCCAGCTCCCTTACCTCTCCAAACACTGACACATCAAGGGCACATCAAGGCCTAATTTACAGTATTGTTTTGAAAGTTATATTAAGATGATGGATGTCATGCCTGACCTGATT